>NW_027362806.1:4797500-10046795 GCF_046119375.1 Phyllobates terribilis | reverse complement strand
TCTCTTCTCTATATTATTTCCCATCTTCTCTTCTCTATATTATTTCCCATCTTCTCTTCTCTATATTATTTCCCATCTTCTCTTCTCTATATTATTTCCCATCTTCTCTTCTCTATATTATTTCCTATCTTCTCTTCTCTATATTATTTCCCATCTTCTCTTCTCTATATTATTTCCCATCTTCTCTTCTCTATATTATTTCCCATCTTCTCTTCTCTATATTATTTCCCATCTTCTCTTCTCTATATTATTTCCCATCTTCACTTCTCTATATTATTTCCCATCTTCACTTCTCTATATTATTTCCCATCTTCACTTCTTTATATTATTTCTCATCTTCACTTCTCTATATTATTTCCCATCTTCTCTTCTCTATATTATTTCCCATCTTCTCTTCTCTATATTATTTCTCATCTTCACTTCTCTATATTATATACCATCCTCTCTTCTCTATATTATTTCCCATCTTCTCTTCTCTATATTATTTCCCATCTTTTCTTCTCTATATTATTTCCCATCTTCTCTTCTCTATATTATTTCCCATCTTCTCTTCTCTATATTATTTCCCATCTTCTCTTCTCTATATTATTTCCTATCTTCTCTTCTCTATATTATTTCCCATCTTCTCTTCTCTATATTATTTCCCATCTTCTCTTCTCTATATTATTTCCCATCTTCTCTTCTCTATATTATTTCCCATCTTCTCTTCTCTATATTATTTCCCATCTTCACTTCTCTATATTATTTCCCATCTTCACTTCTCTATATTATTTCCCATCTTCACTTCTTTATATTATTTCTCATCTTCACTTCTCTATATTATTTCCCATCTTCTCTTCTCTATATTATTTCCCATCTTCTCTTCTCTATATTATTTCTCATCTTCACTTCTCTATATTATATACCATCCTCTCTTCTCTATATTATTTCCCATCTTCTCTTCTCTATATTATTTCCCATCTTTTCTTCTCTATATTATTTCCCATCTTCTCTTCTCTATATTATTTCCCATCTTCTCTTCTCTATATTATTTCCCATCTTCTCTTCTCAATATAGAGAAGAGAAGATGGGAAATAATATAGAGAAGAGAAGATGGGAAATAATATAATTTCCCATCTTCACTTCTCTATATCATTTCCCATCTTCACTACTCTGTATTATTTCTCATCTTCTCTTCTCTATATTATTTCCCATCTTCACTACTCTATATTATTTCCCATCTTCTCTTCTCTATATTATTTCCCATCTTCACTTCTCTATATTATTTCCCATCTTCTCTTCTCTATATTATTTCACATCTTCTCTTCTCTATATTATTTCCAACTTCTCTTCTCTATATTATTTCACATCTTCTCTTCTCTATATTATTTCCCATCTACACTTCTCTATGTTATTTCCCATCTTCTCTATATTATTTCTCATCTTCTCTTCTCTATATTATTTCCCATCTTTGTGAGGCAAAATGTATTTTAGTCCTAGTTTTAAAAATTGAGAGATGTCTTAAATCTCCACCCCCCTGCTCATTTGGAAGAAGCTACTTAGTACTCACTCGTACTTCCCCCAAAACCACGAATTTTTATGAGCGCCATAAAGCCTCAGCCCAGAGCAAGCCTTCTGGTAAACTGGAAATTCCCTCCCAAAAATCCTACTGTCTATCTGTATAAACTTTTAATGTCGATTTTAATAATGCACATGACGGTCACAAACACAGGGACCACATTTTTGAGATGTTCACCTTTTTTCAATTGTGATGGTGTGGTTTTCGTGACTGGGAGACCACCGGAAGTCCGGAAAACGGGTTCTGAGCTTCTGAGTGACATAGAGATATCATATTTGATATCCATCTTCATGAATATTGTTGACGGCAAACATGATGTCTCCATCTTGGATGTGGGACCCCCCCACACCAAGATATGAAATCTGAAGGATTTCTATGTCTTATGCAGCTGGGTGGGTTCACAAAACCGAGCCCCCGTGTGAGGTAAATAACATGGGTGTCTCCCAATGTTTTGGCCCCTTACTAAAAACCAGAGCGGCCATTTTAAGTCATTCTTGCCAGGGACGTCAGATGCATGCACACCTCGCTGCGTGGAAGAATCACATCTAATTTCCGGGGAGCCGTCCCCACCCCCCACAGAATCTGAGACCATCACCTCATGGCGCAGGTTTTGCTATTATTTATCCCTTTTATTTTAATAACTGTTTATGCATATATGTACATTGTCTCTTTTATAATATCTTGTATATCTTTTGTAAACACTGCCCACTTTCGGCAGTAAATCATTATTATTTACCAGCTTCGTTCTTCTTGTCCCATGTCGAGCAAACCCGTTCCTCAACCGCTAATTCACGTTACCTAACGGGTACCCGATCCACCTGTTAAGCGATCAGTGGTGGCAGTATACCAGTATTTATGTGATATTGTGGTTTGAGGGTGGCTGGTCGGAGGTATATATACGTTCCTGGAAGGAACTGGTGGTATATATACGTACTGTCACATTACGTGCCACAATAGTCTACATAAATTAGAGCAGCTGCGCCTGTGCTTATCCTCGGTCAATACCGTGTTTGACCAGCAGGATAAGGGGGCGCCAGAGGGCTGCAAGGTCTGACCAAGTGTTTTCCCTGACAAATTGGTGGCAGCGGTGGGATCATAGGACATTAGTGATCTGGTTTGAGCAATCATTCCTCTCACTAAAAACTTGCACGGTTCTTACCTGGACCCTGCACAAAAGTTTTGAAGATCGAATGCAGTGTTTATGAGATCTGAGACAATACTGTATGTATAGCAGTTACCCCTACCCTTCTTCGTTTTTTCTTTTCTATTTTTATTTTGGTGATCATGGTCGTAGTTGGGGAGTCCTGGTACAGCCAGCAGAAAAAGGACACTCTTATTGGAATATGTATAACCAAAGGCATTGACCCCCTCGGCAAAAACATAGAACAAATGGCTGCTGCACTGGCACAACTGGAGACCGAGCAAGCCCTTCTCCAGACCTCAGCAGGGCCAGGGGTCAGCCGAGATATGGACTGTACTGCTGCAGGGGTCCCACCTGTAGACGCACGTCGCGTCAGCGACCAGGGCAGCGTGGACCCCTATCTGCAGATGGCTCTACAGCAACTTCCTGCAGATGATCATGAAGGACGGCTGAAAGTAATTCAGCAGCACCAGGAGGCTGAGAGAGCCCAGCGAGAGGTCGAGAGAGCCGAGAGAGCCGAACGAGCCCAGCGAGAGGCCGAGAGCCCAGCGAGAGGCCGAGCGAGAGGCCCAAGCCCAGAGGCCCTATGAACTGCAGATGGCCCAACTCGGGATCCCCGCTTCCACCTCACGGAGCAGTGAAACCAACAATGCGACCCTGTTTAAGCCCCGTCCAGAGCATTTTCCTGTAATGGAAAAGGACGGCGACCTCGACACCTCTCTGAGGGGTTTTGAAAAGACTTGCAGACAGTACCAGCTGCCTGAGGAACAGTGGGCGCGATACTTAACTGCAGGGCTGCGAGGCAAAGCTCTGGATGTGTTTGTGGCTCTTCCTCCGAGCCTCGATGGGAACTATGATGCCATTAAGCAGGCCCTAATCCAGAGGTTCCAACTGACTCCTGAGGTGTACCGTAAAAAGTTCCGGAACCTCCAACGTGGACCGCACGACAGTTACAGCGATGTGGTGCATGGGCTCCGAACCAACTTTGAGCAGTGGATCCAAGGACTGTCAGCGACCACCTTTGAGCAGCTAAAGGATCTGATGGTGAAAGACCAGTTCCTGCATCTGTGTCCGACTGAGGTACGGCAGTTCGTAATGGATCGGGAGCCACCAGATGCCAATAAAGCAGCGCAGATCGCAGACATCTACGAGGCCAACCGGAGACCGAAGGTGCAGAAGCCGGTCGTCACCAGCTGGAAAGGGGGTAAGCCATCAACCACCATCCCTGCCCCTGCCAGCCAACCTTCTGGAGGCCTTTTTCCCATTACCAATGCTCGGCCTGCATCTGATGCCCGCAGGTGTTATTTCTGCAACCAGACTGGTCATCTCAGCGCCACTTGCCCAGAGAAGCAGAGGAAGAACCCCCCATCCAAGGCCCCAGGGCCTAATGCATCAGTTCTTTTGGTGGGTGGGCCGGTTGGGAGGGCCTGTGAAAACTTGCAGTCTGTCAGGGTGGGGGACACTGTCACTGTAGGCCTCAAGGATACTGGGGCCGAACGAACCCTCATCCGACCAGAACTGGTGTCCGCTGAAGCGCTTATTCTGGGAAAGACCCTGACTGTCACAGGGATTGGGGGCGTCCGATGCCCCTTGCCCATGGCCCGGGTTTTTATTGATTCGGGTGTGGGGAGTGGGGTGAAGGAAGTGGGAGTATCTTAAAATCTACCTGCAAATGTTTTGTTGGGAACTGATTTGGGGAGGATGTTTGCTTATTATGTCCCTGACCCCCCTCCTCAATCTGATACGGTTGGTAAGGTTAATGCTGATACTGTGAATGTCAATGCTTTACCTGCTGATAATAATAATGATGATGATGATGATGATCATGATCATGATGATGATGTATTGGAAGGTACAGGAGAACTCAGCCATGTCACGCTGCGGGCTGATATTGCTGAGGATCCCCTAGCAGGAACAAGTGTCAGTTCTAAGGGTAATGGGGAGAGGCACAGGGACCATGAAGCAGGTGGTGCTGTGCCAGCGACCAGTGTCACAACAGATGGTGACCTGGCTGATGATAGCTGCCCCATACGTAGCACTGTGCCTGAGGATGGGGAAGTAGTGCTCATAGCCGCACAGGCTGATGGGATGGTGTTATTCCCCGGGGAGACGGCCTATATAGCCGCTGTTACCCGTAGTCAGAGTGCCCAGAACGCAAGTAACGCCCTGTCTTCTGGACCCTCCTCGGACAGAGGAATAACAGAATCAGGTATGGACCCAGAGGGTCCCAGTGAGGACCTGGCCTTAACCTCACTTCTGGCTTCCTCCAGCCAGGAGTTTCAGGCAGCTCTGCACTCAGATGCTAGCCTAGGGACGTTAAGGAGCCTCGCTGAGAAGCCCACCTCCGAGTCTGATAAGGAGAGGGTATTCTGGGACCAAGGGAGGTTGTACCGGGAGACAGTTCCCTGTACACCCCAACAGGAGTGGCTGAGGGAAAGACAGCTGGTCGTCACCTACCAATTCAGGGATGAGTTGTTGCGGATCGCCCATGAAATTCCACTCGCTGGACACTTGGGGATCAGCAAAACCAAGGCCCGGCTGTCTCACCACTTTTATTGGCCCAAAATGAGGACGGATGTGGTGAACTATTGTCGCTCCTGTACCACATGTCAAAGAGTGGGAAAGTCAGGGCCGGTTCCCAAAGCCCCCCGATCTCTTTGCCAGTGATAGAGGAGCCTTGCCAGAGGATTGCTGTGGACATTGTGGGACCACTGGCCATACCCAGCAGCTCTGGAAAACGTTTCATCCTTACCGTGGTACACTATGCTACCCGGTATCCGGAAGCAGTAGCCCTGTCCTCAATTAGGGCGGATAAGGTGGCAGACGCCCTCTTGGCCATCTTTTCGCGAGTAGGCTTTCCCAGGGAGATGCTTACCAACCAGGGGGCCCAGTTCATGTCACGCTTAATGGAGGCCCTATGTAAGAAAATGCAAGTGCAGCATCTGGTATCGAGCGTGTATCATCCCCAAACCAATGGTTTGTGTGAGCGATTCAATGGTACCCTCAAACAGATGTTAAAAATGCTGGTTGAGACCAAGGGATGCGACTGGGAGCGTTACCTCCAACACCTGCTATTTGCTTACAGAGAGGTTTCACAGGCCTCGACGGGGTTCTCCCCGTTTGAGCTCCTGTATGGCAGGCGTGTCCGAGGACCCCTTGGGTTGATAAGGGAATTCTGGGAAGAAGAGCCGAGCTCCCCAGGAGTGTCCCTCGTGGAGTATGTCATGCGCTTCCGTGACAAGATGCAGACCTTGACGCAGTTGGTGCATGACAACATGGCGCAAGCCCAGGCTGACCAGAAGCATTGGTACGACCATAACGCCCGAGAGCGGACCTACCAGGTGGGTCAGAAGGTGTGGGTGCTGGTCCCCGTACCAAAGGACAAGCTTCAGGCGGCCTGGGAAGGCCCGTACGTCATTCACCAACAGCTCAACCCGGTCACCTACGTGATCACTCTTGACCACGCGCGGGGTAGGGGGAAGGCTTTCCACGTTAATATGATGAAGGCTCATCAAGAATGTGGAGCCTACGTCCTACCGGTCTGCAGCCTGCCCAAGGATGGGGAGGACTACCCCCTCTTGGACATGCTGGCCCAAGCGAAGGCCAGCGGGTCCCTAGAGGATGTAGAGATAAGCGCCTTGCTATCCGCAGACCAGAGGTCTCAGATGCGAGCAGTGCTGAAACCCTTCCAAGCAGTGTTCACCAACCTGCCTGGCAGGACTGAAGTGGCGGTCCATGAAGTGGACACCGGGAATCATGCACCACTCCGGCGGACAGCCTATCGAATCTCCGACGAGGTGCAGCATGTCATGCGCCAGGAGGTCGAGGAGATGCTGAAGTTGGGGGTGATTAAGCAGTCCAAGAGCACGTGGGCCTCACCTGTAGTCCTGGTGCCAAAGAAGGACCGGACCACCCGGTTCTGTGTGGACTACAGGGGGCTCAACACTATCACAGCCTCTGACGCCCAACCAATGCCACGCATTGAGGAGCTGCTGGAGCGGTTAGCTAGCGCGAGCTATCTCTCCATTATGGATCTGAGTCGGGGATATTGGCAGATTCCCTTGATCCCCCAAGGCCCAGGAGAAGTCCGCCTTTATCACCCCCTTCGGATTGTATGAATCCACGGGCATGCCTTTTGACATGAAAAATGCCCCTGCCACGTCCCAGCGAATGGTCAACCACCTGCTCCAGGGACTGGAGAGGTACGCAGTGGCGTACCTGGATGATGTTGCCATCTTCAGTCCCACCTGGGAGGATCTCCTCGAGCATCTGCAGCAGGTGCTCGGGCGCATTCACAAGGCGGGCTTGACCATTAAGCCAGGAAAGTGCCAGATGGGCATGAACGAGGTCCACTACCTGGGGCACCGGGTAGGTGGGGGTACTCTGAAGCCAGAGCCTGGGAAGGTGGATGCTATCGTGTCCTGGCCCACCCCCAGGACCAAGAAGCAGGTGCAGTCCTTCTTGGGCACCGCAGGGTACTATAGACGCTTTGTGCAAGACTATAGTAGCCTTGCGAAGCCCTTGACAGACCTCACCAGGAGGAGCCTACCCCATTCAGTCAAATGGACAGATGAATGCGAGGTGGCCTTTTGGGCTTTGAAGACTGCCCTGAGCAGATCTCCTGTGCTAAAGGCGGTCGACAGCACACGACCACTCTTCATACAGACCGACGCCAGTGAGTTTGGCCTCGGTGCTGTACTCAGCCAGGTCGACTCGGGGAACCAAGAACACCCCGTGTTGTACCTAAGCCGGAAACTGCTGCCGAGGGAAGTGGCCTATTCCACCATAGAGAAGGAGTGCCTGGCCATTGTATGGGCCCTGCACCGCTTACAGCCTTACTTGGCTGCACACCATGTCCGGTGCCAACGGAAGGTTGTTACGCTGGAGCCTCACCCTCCAGCATTACAACTTTACTGTTCAACACCGCAAAGGCAGAGAGCATGGCAATGCCGATGGGTTGTCCCAGCGAGGGGAACCTCCAGAGATACGCCTGGAGGAGTACCAGAAGGTCCTACCTCCATAGCGCAGTCTAAAAAGGGGAAGGTGTCAGGCAAAATGTATTTTTGTCCTAGTTTTAAAAAATGAGAGATGTTTTAAATCTCCACCCCCCTGCTCATTTGGAAGAAGCTACATAGTACTCACTCGTACTTCTCCCAAAACCAGGAATTTTTATGAGCGCCATAAAGCCTCAGCTCAGGGCAAGCCTTCTGGTAAACTGGAAATTCCCTCCCAAAAATCCTATTGTCTATCTGTACAAACTTTTAATGTCGATTTTAATAATGCACATGACGGTCACAAACACAGGGACCACATTTTTGAGATGTTCACCTTTTTCCAATTGTGATGGTGTGGTTTTCGTGGCTGGGAGACCACCGGAAGCCCGGGAAATGGGTTCTGAGCTTCTGAGCAACATAGAGATATCATATTTGATATCCATCTTCATGAATATTGATGACGGCAAACATGATGTCTTCATCTTGGATGTGGGACCCCCGCACACCAAGATATGAAATCTGAAGGATTTCTATGTCTTATGCAGCTGGCTGGGTTCACAAAACCGAGCCCCTGTGTGAGGTAAATAACATGGATGTCTCCCAATGTTTTGGCCCCTTACTAAAAACCAGAGCGGCCATTTTAAGTCATTCTTGCCAGGGACGTCAGACGCATGCACACCTCGATGCATGGAAGAATCACATCTAATTTCCGGGGAGCCGTCCCCCCCACAGAATCTGAGACCATCACCTCATGGCGCAGGTTTTGCTATTATTTATCCCTTTTATTTTAATAACTGTTTATGCATATATTGTCTCTTTTATAATATCTTGTATATCTTTTGTAAACACTGCCCACTTTCGGGAGTAAATCATTATTATTTACCAGCTTCATTCTTCTTGTCCTATGTCGAGCAAACCCGTTCCTTACCCGCTAATTCACGTTACCTAACGGGTACCCGATGCACCTGTTAAGCGATCAGTGGTGGCAGTATACCAGTATTTGTGATATTGTGGTTTGAGGGTGGCTGTTCAGAGGTATATATACGTTCCTGAAAGGAACTGGTGGTATATATACGTCCTGTCACATCATGTGTCACAATAGTCGACATAAATTAGAGCAGCTGCGCCCGTGCTTATCCTCGGTCAATACCGTGTTTGACCAGCAGGATAAGGGGGTGCCAGAGGGCTGCAAGGTCTGACCAAGTGTCTTCCCTGGCAATCTTCACTTCTCTATATTATTTCCCATCTCCTCTTCTCTATATTATTTCCCATCTCCACTTCTCTATATTATTTCCCATCTTCTCTTCTCTATATTATTTCCCATCTTCACTTCTCTATATTATTCCCCTTCTTCTCTTCTCTATATTATTTCCTATCTTCTCTTCTCTATATTATTTCCCATCTTCAGTTCTCTATATTATTTCCCATCTTCTCTTCTCTATATTATTTCCCATCTTCACTTCTCTATATTATTTCCCATCTTCTCTTCTCTATATTATTTCCCATCTTCACTTCTCTATATTACTTCCCATCTTCACTTCTCTATATTATTCCCCTTCTTCTCTTCTCTATATTATTTCCCATCTTCATTTCTCTATATTATTTCCCATCTTCTCTTCTCTATATTATTTCCCATCTTCTCTTCTCTATATTATTTCCCATCTTCACTTCTCTATATTATTCCCCTTCTTCTCTTCTCTATATTATTTCCTATCTTCTCTATATTATTTCCCATCTTCAGTTCTCTATATTATTTCCCATCTTCTCTTCTCTATATTATTTCCCATCTTCATTTCTCTATATTATTTCCCATCTTCTCTTCTCTATATTATTTCCCATCTTCACTTCTCTATATTACTTCCCATCTTCACTTCTCTATATTATTCCCCTTCTTCTCTTCTCTATATTATTTCCTATCTTCTCTTCTCTATATTATTTCCCATCTTCATTTCTCTATATTATTTCCCACCTTCTCTTCTCTATATTATTTCCCATCTTCTCTTCTCTATATTATTTCCCATCTTCACTTCTCTATATTATTCCCCTTCTTCTCTTCTCTATATTATTTCCTATCTTCTCTATATTATTTCCCATCTTCAGTTCTCTATATTATTTCCCATCTTCAGTTCTCTATATTATTTCCCATCTTCTCTTCTCTATATTATTTCCCATCTTCATTTCTCTATATTATTTCCCATCTTCTCTTCTCTATATTATTTCCCATCTTCACTTCTCTATATTACTTCCCATCTTCACTTCTCTATATTATTCCCCTTCTTCTCTTCTCTATATTATTTCCTATCTTCTCTTCTCTATATTATTTCCCATCTTCAGTTCTCTATATTATTTCCCATCTTCTCTTCTCTATATCATTTCCCATCTTCACTTCTTTATATTATTTCCCATCTTCTCTTCTCTATATTATTTCCCATCTTCTCTTCTCTATATTATTTCCCATCTTCAGTTCTCTATATTATTCCCCTTCTTCTCTTCTCTATATTATTTCCTATCTTCACTTCTCTATATTATTTCCCATCTTCAGTTCTCTATATTATTTCCCATCTTCTCTTCTCTATATTATTTCCCATCTTCACTTCTCTATATTATTTCCCATCTTCTCTTCTCTATATTATTTCCCATCTTCACTTCTCTATATTATTTCCCATCTTCTCTTCTCTATATTATTTCCCATCTTCTCTTCTCTATATTATTTCCCATCTTCTCTTCTCTATATTATTTCCCATCTTCTCTTCTCTATATTATTTCCCATCTTTTCTTCTCTATATTATTTCCCATCTTTTCTTCTCTATATTATTTCCCATGTTTTCTTCTCTATATTATTTCCCATCTTCTCTTCTCTATATTATTTCCCATCTTCTCTTCTCTATATTATTTCCCATCTTCTCTTCTCTATATTATTTCCCATCTTTTCTTCTCTATATTATTTCCCATCTTTTCTTCTCTATATTATTTCCCATCTTCTCTTCTCTATATTATTTCCCATCTTCTCTTCTCTATATTATTTCCCATCTTTTCTTCTCTATATTATTTCCCATCTTCTCTTCTCTATATTATTTCCCATTTTTACCTCTCTATATTATTTCCCATCTACTCTTCTCTATATTATTTCCCATCTTCACTTCTCTATATTATTTCCCATCTTCACTGACAATTACACAGACGTAATGTAATCATCTGTAGGTTCTTTTTTTTTTTCATTTAAGGGATGAAAAAAATTTCAAAATTTGTAAGAAAAAACAAATATTGCTTTTGTTGCCAATTTCCAAGACCTGAGGGCTATGAGACTGGGTGAGGACTTATTTTTTGCACCCCGAGCTGACGCTTTTACTTCTACCATTTTGGGAAAGATACAATGTTTTGATCATCTCTTATTGCATTTTATTGCAATTAATGTAATTCTGGCTTTTTGATTTCTTTCTGTTACACCGTTTGCAGATTGGATTCATTTATTTTATATTTTGATAAGTCAGACTTTTATGAACGCAGCAATATCAAACATGTTTTTTTTGTTTTATTTTTAATGGGACAAAAGGGGGATGATTTGAACTTTTTTTCACTTTTTATTGTATTTAATAGTCCCCCTTAGGGGACTTGAACCTGCGGTCACCCAATCGGTTGTGCAATATGTATAGCTAAAATCATTTTCTTCTAAGAACGCCGGCCAGGGGCTGATGTTTACAAGTGGATCGTAATGGCAGGCATGGGGGTCATCAGCAGTCCCCCGGCTTTCATGACAACCTATCAACGCTTCGCGATCACGTCGCGGGAACTCAGATAGGAACGTGAAATGACGAACGTCCCTGTTGACACGTGTTAAATGCTTCTGTCAGAGATTGACTGACGCATTTAACCAGTTAACAATCATTCGCGGAGCTCCACTCCGCCCACGAAAGTAAGATTAAACCAGCCATCATGTTTGGGGAAAAATGCCGGCTCACTGCAGAATACAGCCATATTACAGTGCTAAAAATCCTGCTATTTAAACGGTGGTTTGTCCATCACATGGATCACATATAATTGCGCTCCATTGGCCTCCATTGAAATTTTGTTTCAGTGAGTCAGTGAACTTACTGACACAAGGTCGGTGCTGTTAAAAATAGTTACCTACAGGCCAGCTATTTAAAACTGTGGTTTGTCCGTCACACGGATCACATATAAGTTCGCTCCAAATTCAGCCATTTGTAGTGAGCGTGGAAGATATTGTCCTCCATTTAAAATGGGCAAGGCATGTGGCAACGGACGGGGAACTGGACATGATGGTGCATGCAGAGTGTAATGCACACGTTCGGACTGACTGGCGTGTGCTTGTTTAGTGATTCCACTGTGCCATAAACCGGAGAGTGCCTGGAGGGGCGTAACTAAGTATCTGCCCGATCCGACCAAGGTCGCACTCTGCCCGATCCGACCAAGGTCGCACGACGGCATACGATGCCAGTGCACCAGGGAGGAACCGAGCAGAGGGACCAGGGTCTACTCCAGGTCAGACTCCGGACACGGCTGTTGACCCACACCGGGGAATACAGGAACAGGCAGGCTAGAGCGCAGGCTGGGTAGGGTCCAGTACAGACTGGGAGATGGGTTCACAGCCGCAGATGCGGTAATCAAGCAGAGTAAAGCAAAACCGCAGACAAGGCTGAGCAGAGCGAAACCGCAGACGCTGTAGACAAGGCTGAGCAGTGCGAAACCGCAGACGCGGTAGACAAGGCTGAGCAGAGCAAAACCGCAGACGCGGTAGACAAGGCTGAGCAGAGCAAAACCGCAGACGCAGTAGACAAGGCTGAGCAGAGCAAAACCGCAGACGTGGTAGACAAGGCTGAGCAGAGCGAAACTGCTGACGCTGTAGACAAGGCTGAGCAGAGCGAAACCGCAGACGCGGTAGACAAGGCTGAGCAGAGGGAAACCGCAGACGCGGTAGACAAGGCTGAGCAGAGCGAAACTGCAGACGCGGTAGACAAGGCTAAGCAGAGCAAAACCGCAGACGTGGTGGACAAAGCTGAGCAGAACGAAACCGCAGACGCGGTGGACAAGGCTGAGCAAAGCAAAACCGCAGACGCGGTGGACAGGGCTGAGCAGAGCAAAACCGCAGACGCGGTGGACAGGGCTGAGCAGAGCAAAACCGCAGACGCGGTGGACAGGGCTGAGCAGAGCGAAACCGCAGACGCGGTGGACAGGGCTGAGCAGAGCAAAACCGCAGACGCGGTGGACAGGGCTGAGCAGAGCGAAACCGCAGACGCGGTAGACAAAGCTGAGCAGAGCAAAACCGCAGACGCGGTGGACAGGACTGAACAGAGCGAAACCGCAGATGCGGTAGACAAAGCTGAGCAGAGCAAATCCGCAGACGCGGTGGACAGGGCTGAACAGAGCGAAACCGCAGACGCGGTAGACAAGGCTGAGCAGAGCAAAACCGCAGACGCGGTGGACAGAGCTGAGCAGAGCAAAACCGCAGACGCGGTGGACAAGGCTGAGCGGGCAGGAACCGCCGGAGCGGTAAATAAGACAGGACAAAGATAAATCGCCGAAGCTGTAAACAAAGACAAAGCAAAGGGGACAGGGCTCTGTTCACACAGAACAGACAGGAAGGGAAAGGCAGAACCAGATACACACAAGATAGCTTGTTCAGACTGGCCTGGAAATACAGCCTCCCGGAAGGCGGACAGACAACCGGCTAGGAGATAATTCAGACAGGACCTGGCACAACAGGGGGCAAGAAGCCCTCTGAAGGAACGAGATGCTCCGGCATGGATTCCAAGGAGGAGCTGGTTTAAATACCAGGTGACAGACAGCAATAGGCTGAGGACGCATTAGGGGTGTGTCTGCAGCAGCTACAAGAAACAGGAAATTCAGCGGGCGTCGCCCTAAGCAGCCAGAGCAGAGCAAAGCAGACAGCATGGAAAGAAGCCAGAGTGGCAGTCTGGACTGGAAATCAATGCGCGCTCTTGCACAGTGGGAGATGGACCACTATGCAAGGACGCTGCCAGGTATGTTACACAGAGGCTGAGACCGTGGGCAAGCTGAAATTGTGCCGCAAAAACACCCACATCTTCTCGCTCAACCTTCCTGTCCCAATTAATAGAGGACACCACTATTGAACACAGAGCAGTGTGAAAAGGTTATTGGTTGGATAGCAGATAATGCTTCCAGTCACTTAGCCACCACCACCACCCTGTCTTCCACACGGTCAAGTCTCAGTAGCCATTAGTCTGGACCGCATATTCCTCACCCTGATCCTCCTTCATCCCACCATGCCGATTGCCCAGAGACAACTGATCCCACACTTGGACACTCCGAAGAGCTGTTCACTTTTTCATTTATAAATTCGGGCCTCTTGCCTGGTCCACTTGAAGCAGGGTGTAGCGCCGGCGTCCCTGCCCTCTGCTAGGCAGGGACGCTGTTCCCCTCACCTCTCTACTCCGTGCCCGGCGTCCTCCTCCCGCTCTGCTGGCAGCGCGCGCTCCTTCCCGGCCACTGTGCTTAGGGCGCGCGCGCTCTCCCTCCCTCTTAAAGGGGCCGCGCGCGCCGTCCTAAGGAGTCCCCGGCCAATGGCTGGAGGACTTCACCATATATAAGGCACCTCCTCCAAAATGGAGGTGCCCGAGCAATGTTGTTGCACTGTTCACTACTCTGCTTCAGCCCTCAGGTCCCGTTGCCAGTTACCTGCCAGATTCCTGCCTGATTATCTGCTACCTGCCTGCTAGTCTGTGGTCCGACGGTCTGCCTTACTACTCCTGTCAGTCTGTCTAAGGACCAGCCTGTCCGCTCACCTGGGAGCGCACATCAGTTACCTGCCTGCTTGCCTGAGGTCCGACGGTCTGCCTTCCAACTCCTGTCAGTCTGTCTATGGACCAGCTTGCCCGCTCACCTGGGAGCACACATCTGCTACCAGTCTGCTAGCCTACCTGGAGGCCCCGCCGTCACGTGCTGTGACCACCTGCCTGTCCAGTGACTCCTGCCCGCTCACCTGGGAGCGCTCATCTGCTGCCTGTCTGCTAGCCTACCTGGAGGCTCTGCCGTCACGTGCTGTGACCACCCGCCTGTCCAGAGACTTCTGCCCGCTCACCTGGGAGCGCTCATCTGCCGCCTGTCTGTTGGTCTTCCTGGAGGCTCCACCGTCACATGCTGTGACCACCCGTTCATCCTGAGACTCTCGCCTGCTCACCTGGGAGCTCACGTCTATCATCAGCCGCCACAGGTCGTACCAACCCCTTACCTAGAGACTGCCCCGGTTACTTGCCGTGACCATCTGCCCGTTCATTCAGAGACTGCCCCGGCCACTTGCCGTGACCATCTGCCCGTTCATTTAGAGACTGCCCCGGTCACTTGCCGTGACCATCAGCCCGTTCATCCAGAGACTGCCCCGGTCACTTGCCGTGACCTCCAGCCCGTTCACTCAGAGACTGTCGCGGTCACCTGCTGTGACTTCCTGCCCGTCTTCCCTGGTCGCCACCCGCTCCCTTACAAGGACCGCCCCCTTGTATAGTAGCTCAGAGGTTCCGCCTCCCAGACCCGTTACAGTTTGCTCGGGCCATGGAACCCGGTGGCACCCAAGCTCCCTCGCTCTCGGACCTGTGTCATGAACTGTCCCGTCAAAGGTCCCAACAGGAGTCCATCCTGGGTCACCTGCGGAATGTCAATACTCGCCTGGACACTCTGACTGCTCCACCAGCAACCTCCGCCAGTGCCATGTCTCGCAATCCGGCAGCTCCGCTGGCCACTAATACCATGGTATCTTACCCCGGACCCCGGCTTTCCGCACCTCCTCGCTTCGGAGGCGACTCCGCCCAGGCTCGGGGCTTCATAAATCAGTGCACCCTGCACTTTGAACTATTGTCTCACCAGTTTAACTCCGACCGGGCCAAAATTGCATTCATCATGTCCCATCTCACCGGGGAGGCCCTGGCCTGGCTAAATCCTCTATGGGAGAGAGGAGACCCCCTGGTATCCAACTTGCCTGCTTTTCTCACGGCTTTCCGGAAAGTCTTCGACGAACCCGGACGGAAGACCTCATCCGCATCATCACTGCTACGCCTCCGTCAGGGAAGTCTCACCGTGGGCCAATATGCCATACGGTTCCGTACCCTTGCCTCGGAGCTGGCCTGGGATAACGACGCTCTGGTATCCGTCTTCTGGGAGGGTCTGTCCGGCCGTATTAAAGATGAACTTGCCGGTCGGGACATTCCTACCACTCTCGATGACCTAATAACTCTTGCCACCCGGATTGACCTACGGTTCCAGGAGCGTGCCAAAGAGGTCACCCGTGAGAGGAGGTTACCACGTCTAGCTCCTACTTTTCAGAAACCCGTCACTCCTTCCGTCTCTACCCAGGTACACTCTCCTGAGCCTATGCAGGTCGACCAGACCAAGATGCTCAAAACCCGTCAGGACTTACGCCGTGCCGAGGGGAGCTGCTTCTACTGTGGCAGTAAGGAGCACCGGATCCGTGCATGCCCGGAGAGGTCGGGAAACGCCTGTGTCTAGGTTCGCTCAGAGAGGTCGACCTAGACAAGAATAAATCCTCTCCATCTCTGCTGTTGTCAGTCTCAATCGTCTGCGGGGAGAACCGTTATTTCGAACTAGCCCAACTTGACTCTGGAGCAGCCGGGAATCTTATTTCACAGTCCCTGGTAGAGAAATACCGCATCCCCACCAAACCTCTGGCTGTACCCTTGTCTGTTGCTGCCGTGGATGGGGGTCTCTTACCACGCCCCATCCAACTCATCACCGAATCCATTACTCTGCAGGTGGGAATGCTGCATTCTGAGAGCATCTCCTTTCATGTTCTGCCTGGACTCTCTCACGCCCTCTTGCTAGGCCTACCTTGGCTCCAGAGACATGCACCCGTGCTTGACTGGCAGACCGGAGAAGTCCTTCGCTGGGGACAGGACTGCCATAAGACCTGTCTGGTTCCCGTCCATCCCGTCCGTCCTTCTCCTACCCCAGCTAATCTACCTGGACTTCCGATTCCTTATTGGTCTTATGCTGATGTCTTTAATAAAAAGGAGGCAGAGACACTACCCCCTCATAGACCATACGACTGCCCTATCGACCTGTTACCTGGTACTTCTCCTCCCCGTGGGCGTATTTATCCATTATCCGCTGCTGAGACCCGGTCGATGTCCGAATATATTGAGGAGAATCTGGCCAGGGGATTCATCCGGAAATCTAGCTCCCCGGCGGGAGCAGGCTTCTTTTTCGTCAAAAAGAAGGACGGCTCTCTCCGTCCCTGTATAGACTATAGAGGCCTTAACCAGATCACGGTGAAGAATAAGTACCCCCTTCCGCTCATTCCGGAGTTATTTGATCGTCTGAGGGGGGCTAGAATCTTCACCAAACTGGACCTCCGTGGGGCGTACAACCTGGTTCGTATCCGTCAGGGGGATGAATGGAAGACGGCATTCAACACCCGGGACGGCCACTATGAATATCTGATAATGCCCTTTGGTCTCTGTAACGCTCCTGCCGTCTTTCAAGAGTTGGTCAATGACATCTTCCGGGACCTTCTCTACTCCTGCGTAGTGGTGTACCTGGACGACATCTTGGTCTTCTCTCCGGATCTCCAGACTCACCGGAGGGACGTTCGTCAGGTCCTGCTCAGGCTCAGGCAGAATCACCTCTTCGCTAAATACGAGAAGTGCCTCTTTGAGCAGACCTCGCTTCCGTTTTTGGGCTACATTATTTCTCAGACCGGCCTACGAATGGATCCAGAGAAACTGTCTGCCATCGAGAAATGGCCTCGACCGGAGGGGTTGAAGGCCATTCAGCGATTCCTGGGCTTCGCCAACTACTACCGCCTCTTCATACCACACTTCTCTTCCCGGACTGCCCCAATTTCCGCGCTCACCCGTAAAGGAACTAATCCCAAAGAGTGGCCGCCCGAAGCAGAGGAGGCCTTTCTTTCCCTAAAACAGGCCTTCTCTTCCGCCCCGGTGCTGCATCGCCCAGATGGCAACAAGCAGTTCTTCCTGGAAGTTGACGCCTCCTCCTCTGGAGCCGGAGCGGTACTTACTCAAAAATCATCTTCCGGGAGAATGGTAACTTGTGGCTTCTTCTCTAAACTCTTCTCCTCCTCAGAGCGCAATTATTCCATAGGAGACCGAGAGTTATTGGCCATCAAACTGGCATTGGAGGAGTGGCGTTACCTGCTCGAGGGGGCTCTTCACCCGGTAATAATTTACACTGACCACAAGAACTTGGCTTACCTCCAGCATGCCCAGAGACTTAACCCGCGCCAAGCCCGGTGGTCCTTGTTTTTTGCTCGCTTTGATTTTGTTCTTCATTTTCGCCCGGCTGACAAAAACATCAAAGCAGACGCCTTGTCCCGATCCTTTCTGGTGTCCGATCTCGAGGAAGAACCTAAACATATCATCGATCCCGCCAGAGTAATGCAGGTGGCTCCCGTGAGTCTAAATCGTCTCCCTCCCGGTAAGACGTTTGTTTCAGTACCTGATCGGGAGAAGATCCTACACTGGGGCCATTCGTCTAAACTAGCTGGCCACGCCGGTCAGAAAAAGACCCTCCAGCTTATTGCCCGGCACTACTGGTGGCCTACCCTGCACAAGGACGTAATAGACTTTGTTTCTACCTGTGTGTCCTGCGCCCGCAACAAAGTCCCGAGACACCTGCCAGCCGGTCGCCTCCTTCCGCTTCCTGTGCCTGCTGCCCCCTGGCAGCATATTGCTATGGACTTCATAACTGATCTCCCCGTCTCTGCCGGTTGTACGGTCATTTGGGTGGTCGCTGACCGCTTTTCCAAGATGGCTCACTTTATTCCCCTGCCAGGCCTCCCGTCTGCACCCGAGCTGGCTAAAGACTTTATCCGCCACATCTTCCGTCTTCATGGCCTGCCCCTCCACATCGTGTCGGATCGTGGGGTACAGTTCACCTCACGTTTCTGGAGAGCCACTTGTAAACTGCTAGACGTCACCCTGGACTTCTCTTCCGCTTACCACCCACAGTCCAATGGTCAAGTGGAGCGGATCAATCAGAACCTGACCAGTTACCTCCGGCACTTCGTTAATGCCCATCATTCAGACTGGGTGGACCTCCTACCATGGGCCGAGTTCTCTTATAATAATCACCAGAGCGAATACTCCTCCAAATCCCCGTTTTTTGTAGTCTTCGGTCAGCATCCTCGGATTCCTTTTCCTGTCTCCACCTCTGTGGACAACCCGGCTGCGGAATCTCTCGTTAGCAAATTTTCCTCCATTTGGGAGAGTACCCGATCCGCACTCCTTCAGTCGTCCGAACGGATGAAAAGACACGCTGACAAAAAACGCCTGGATCCTCCACAATTTCGTCCTGGAGATAAAGTCTGGCTCTCATCTAAATATGTCCGACTCAAGATACCTTCTTACAAGTTAGGGCCTCGGTTCATCGGTCCTCTGGAGGTCATCAGTCAGATCAACCCGGTGGCCTATAAATTGAAACTCCCGGCCAACTTACGGATCCCTAACTCCTTCCATGTATCTCTCCTCAAACCTGTGGTTCTTAACTCTTTTTCCAAGTCTACAGGTACGCCTCCTGCTCCGGTTTCTGCTGAGGACGAGTTTGAGGTAGAGAACATTCTTGCCACCAAAAGGGTAAGAGGAAAGACCTTTTTTCTAGTAGATTGGAAGGGGTTTGGTCCTGAGGAGAGAACGTGGGAGCCCCGGGAGAACATCCATGCCCCTCTTATCCTTGCTAAATTTCTGTCTGGCCTAAAAAAGGGGGGGCCTAAAGGGGGGGGGTACTGTAGCGCCGGCGTCCCTGCCCTCTGCTAGGCAGGGACGCTGTTCCCCTCACCTCTCTACTCCGTGCCCGGCGTCCTCCTCCCGCTCTGCTGGCAGCGCGCGCTCCTTCCCGGCCACTGTGCTTAGGGCGCGCGCGCTCTCCCTCCCTCTTAAAGGGGCCGCGCGCGCCGTCCTAAGGAGTCCCCGGCCAATGGCTGGAGGACTTCACCATATATAAGGCACCTCCTCCAAAATGGAGGTGCCCGAGCAATGTTGTTGCACTGTTCACTACTCTGCTTCAGCCCTCAGGTCCCGTTGCCAGTTACCTGCCAGTTACCTGCCAGATTCCTGCCTGATTATCTGCTACCTGCCTGCTAGTCTGTGGTCCGACGGTCTGCCTTACTACTCCTGTCAGTCTGTCTAAGGACCAGCCTGTCCGCTTACCTGGGAGCGCACATCAGCTACCTGCCTGCTTGCCTGAGGTCCGACGGTCTGCCTTCCAACTCCTGTCAGTCTGTCTATGGACCAGCTTGCCCGCTCACCTGGGAGCACACATCTGCTACCAGTCTGCTAGCCTACCTGGAGGCCCCGCCGTCACGTGCTGTGACCACCTGCCTGTCCAGTGACTCCTGCCCGCTCACCTGGGAGCGCTCATCTGCTGCCTGTCTGCTAGCCTACCTGGAGGCTCTGCCGTCACGTGCTGTGACCACCCGCCTGTCCAGAGACTTCTGCCCGCTCACCTGGGAGCGCTCATCTGCCGCCTGTCTGTTGGTCTTCCTGGAGGCTCCACCGTCACATGCTGTGACCACCCGTTCATCCTGAGACTCTCGCCTGCTCACCTGGGAGCTCACGTCTATCATCAGCCGCCACAGGTCGTACCAACCCCTTACCTAGAGACTGCCCCGGTTACTTGCCGTGACCATCTGCCCGTTCATTCAGAGACTGCCCCGGCCACTTGCCGTGACCATCTGCCCGTTCATTTAGAGACTGCCCCGGTCACTTGCCGTGACCATCAGCCCGTTCATCCAGAGACTGCCCCGGTCACTTGCCGTGACCTCCAGCCCGTTCACTCAGAGACTGTCCCGGTCACCTGCTGTGACTTCCTGCCCGTCTTCCCTGGTCGCCACCCGCTCCCTTACAAGGACCGCCCCCTTGTATAGTAGCTCAGAGGTTCCGCCTCCCAGACCCGTTACACAGGGCAAGAGGAGATCGCATGTAGTGATGCCCAAATATTTGAGCAGCCAAGGTCACATGAAGGCGACGGTGGGAAAGTGTCACAAGAGGTGGACAATGATGAGACACAATTGCCAGAAAGTCAGGAGGTGGACCAGGGTGCGGAAGTGGAAGACAAGGCGGTGCATGATATAGTAACTGACCCAACTTGGCAGGAGGACACACAGGGGGAGGGAGGCAGAGCACCCCAACAGGCAGGAAGAAGCAGTGTGGTGGCCACAGACAGAAGGTGGGCAACTGTTCCTCGTAACACCAACACGACGGAAGTTGCCAGTACAACTGTTAGGTCTTCCCGAGTCTGGTTGTTTTTTAAAGATTCTGCCGATAACCCCAAAAAGGCCATTTGCACCACCTGCCAGGCCAGCATCAGCAAGGGTAGCAAAACTACCAGCCTGACCACCACCAACATGATCAGGCACATGGCAGCAAAGCACCCGACTTTGTGGGCCGAACCCCAGGGTCCAGGAACACTGTCTGCGGGTGGCACCATTGCTTTTTCTGCTGTTGTGCGTGCAAGCCAATCCCCTGTCCATAGTGAATGTGAAGATGCCTCCTGCCCTACACCTGTCGTTGCACACTCAGCTAGCACCATCAGCAAACATGTCCTTGTCCCAGCGCAGTGTTCAGTTGTCCATACCCCAATCCTTGGAACGCAAGCGCAAATACGTAGCCAACGCCCCACAGGCCACACTACTATGTTTCCACATTTCGCGACTGGTTTCGCTCGAAATGTTGCCTTTTAGGCTCGTGGAGATGGAAGCTTTCCACAACCTGATGGTGGTGGCCGTCCCTCAGTACTCTGTCCCCAGCCACCACTATTTCTCCCGGTGTGCCATCCGCATTACACCAGCACGTGTCCCACAACATTAGCCGTGCCCTCAACAATGCAGTTACAGGGAAAGTCCACCTAACCATGGACACGTGGACAAGTGCTTGTGGGCAAAGACGGTACATCTTGCTGACGGCACACTGGGTTAACATAGTGGAAGCCGGGACCCAGTCGGACCTTGGGATTGAACACATCCTCCCGATGCCGAGGATTGGGGGCCAAAGGTCAATCAGGGTTGCCCCCACAGTGTACAGCTCCTGCACCTCATCCTCCTCAGCCTCCTTCTACTCTTCAGCCTCCATCTCCAAAATGACCACATCAGTCACAAGCTGGAAGCACTGCCTCGGCCAAGCGGCAACAGGTTGTGCTGAAGCTAATATGCTTAAGTGACAAACCGCACAATGCTGAAGAGTTGTGGGCAGCTCTGGAAGAGCAGGCAGATCTGTGGCTGACACCGCTGAACCTACAGCCAGACATGGTAATGTGTGACAATGGCCGAAACCTGGTGGCAGCACTGAGGCGAGGCGAGCTCACACATGTACCATGCCTGGCCCATGTGTTTAACCTCGGTTCAGCGGTTTCTCAAAAGCTACCCGGAGGTGCCGGATCTGCTTGTCAAAGTACACCACCTGTGTGCCCATTTTAGAAAGTCAGCTACAGCTTCCACCGCCCTTGCCGTGCTTCAGCAGCGTTTGCAGCTTACGGCTCACTGACTGGTGTGTGATGTCCCAACGCATTGGAACTCTACATTGCAGATGTTGGGAAGGATTTGTGACCAGAAGAGTGCAGTTGTTGGGTATACGCTTCCTGATTTGGGCTAATTGCTCTTGTTGTCCTCCTTCTCATCCTCATCCTCCACCACCATATCACCAGGGTGACCGGTGCAACACCCACATAATTTTTTTAAAGGGTGTTTATGATGCCCGTAAAAAAAAATTTTTGTACAGTCATGGCCAAAAGTTTTGAGAATGACACCAAAATTATATTTTCACATGATCTGCTGGCCTCTGGTTTTTAGTAGTGTTTGTCTGATGTTTATATCACATACAGAAATATAATTGCAATCATATTATGAGTACCAATAGGTTATATTGACAGTTAGAATGAGTTAATGCAGCAAGTCAATATTTGCAGTGTTGCCCCTTCTTCTTCAAGACCTCTGTAATTCTCCCTGGCATGCTCTCAATCAACTTTTGGACCAAATCCTGACTGATAGCAGTCCATTCTTGCATAATCAATGCTTGCATTTTGCCAGAATTTGTTGGTTTTTGTTTGTCCACCCGTCTCTTGATGATTGACCACAAGTTCTCAATGGGATTAAGATCTGGGGAGTTTCCAGGCCATGGACCCAAAATCTCTATGTTTTGTTCCATGAGCCATTTAGTTATCACCTTTGCTTTATGGCAAGGTGCTCCATCATGCTGGAAAAGGCATTGTTGGGCGCCAAACTGCTCTTGGATGGTTGGGAGAAGTTGCTCTTGGAGGACATTCTGGTAACATTCTTTATTCATGGCTGTGTTTTTAGGCAAGACTGTGAGTAAGCCGATTCCCTTGGCTGAGAAGCAACCCCACACATGAATGGTTTCAGGATGCTTTACAGTTGGCATGAGACAAGACTGGTGGTAGCGCTCACCTCTTCTTCTCCGAATAAGCTGTTTTCCAGATGTCCCAAACAATCGAAAAGGGGATTCATCAGAGAAAATGACTTTGCCCCAGTCCTCAGCAGTTCACTCCCTGTACCTTTTGCAGAATATCAGTCGGTCCCTGATGTTTTTTCTGGAGATAAGTGGCTTCTTTGCTGCCCTCCTTGAAACCAGCCCTTGCTCAAAGAGTCTCCGCCTCACAGTGCGTGCAGAAGCACTCACACCAGCCTGCTGCCATTCCTGAGCAAGCTCAGCACTGCTGGTAGTCCGATCCCGCAGCTGAAACAGTTTTAAGATACGGTCCTGGCGCTTGCTGGTCTTTCTTGGGCGCCCTGGAGCCTTTTTGACAACAATGGAAGCTCTCTCCTTGAAGTTCTTGATGATGCGATAGATTGTTGACTGAGGTGCAATCTTTCTAGCTGCGATACTCTTCCCTGTTAGGCCATTTTTGTGCAGTGCAATGATGGCTGCACGTGTTTCTTTAGAGATAACCATGGTTAACTGAAGAGAAACAATGATACCAAGAACCAGCCTCCTTTTAAAGTGTCGAGTGATGTCATTCTTACTTAATCATGACTGATTGATCGCCAGCCCTGTCCTCATCAACACCCACACCTGTGTTAATGGATCAATCACTAAAACGATGTTAGCTGCTCCTTTTAAGGCAGGACTGCAATGATGTTGAAATGTGTTTTGGGGGTTAAAGTTCATTTTCTGGGCAAATATTGACTTTGCAAGTACAGTAATTGCTGTTAAGCTGATCACGCTTTGACATTCAGGAGTATATGGAAATTGCCATTACAAAAAATGAAGCAGTAAACTTTGGAAAAATTACTATTTGTCTCATTCTCAATACTTTTGGCCATGACTGTACAGTATGTTCATGTATACCCCCCAGGGGTAAATGTTTGTCAGCCCATACACTTAGTGCATGGTCATTACAAGTATAGGAGACCAGCTCCTTTCTAATGGGAACATTTTTTTATGATACCCTCCTCCACGCATCTTCCAAGCTGCATTGGAGTGCCTCCCAATTTTTGGCAGCCCTTACATTCACTGCATATGCCAACACTATGGGAGATCCAGTTGCTAATAATGGGAACATTTTTTCATGAGACCCTCCTCTAAGTCTCTTCAAAGAGGTACTGGGGTGCATCCAAAATTTCAAAGGGGTATTGGGGTGCGTCCATCTTTTGCGCAGCCTTGCCACTCACTGCATACGCAATAACAGTATAGGAAACCCACTCTTTAGTAATGGGAACAGCAAAGCATAGCAGGCTGATGGCTCTCTAAGAATAGTGAGGGCCGACTGCTGGCCCTTTAAGAATAGTAAAGGCCGCCTGATGGCCCTATAAAAATAGGCTTTGTGACTTTCAGAGTCCCTCCTTCTTAAATGAAACAGGATGTGTCTGATCATGTCTCACACAGCACATGGCCAGATAATGTTGTAAAATGTTAAAATTACATTTCCCAGTGAATGCATTTGTCACGGTTGAAAGCAATACAAAAGTGCAAAAACGCATCATTATTTTGCCTTATATACAAGTCATTACCCTAGAAAGGATGTTCCTTATCATATTTCCCAGGAAAATCCATTTTGGTTTCGTTTTTTGTATGTTTTATTGTGAGTCCGTAAAAGTGGTGTAATACTCTGACAAAGTTGTTGACAGCAGTGACCTGGCAGTCAGAAATGCTTCCAGGGGTCTTCCCCATGCTGTTCCCATGTCATTTGAGCATTGTTCCCATCGATTTGGGCAATTCCAATGTGCTCGACCTGAGCATCGAGCACCAGAGCATTTTAGTGCTCACCCATCACTAATATTCATGTCTATTAATTCCACATTTTAACTTTAACCCCTTAACAACATTTGACGTACTAATACGCGTCTGTGCCCTGGGACTTAAGAGCCAGACCCGTATTAGTACGTCATGACCATCGCGCGTGCACACAGGCTGTGCAGGCGCGATAACTGCCGGGTGTCAGCTGATTGTCACAGCTGACACCCGATACTATGTGCAGGGAGCAATCCTGCACCGCTCCCAGCACATTAACCCCCGCGATGCTGCGATCGAAGTCGATCGCAGCATTGCGGGGGCAAGGGGAGGTGATCGCAGATACTCACCTCCTCTTCCGGCTTCCAGCTCTGTCTGACGCGGCTTCCCCGGTGTTGAGCCGACAATTTGTTAGCGGACACCATGTTGCATTTGAAGAGTCCCTGTGTGCCCAAACATTGGAGCTCCCCCACAAGTGACCCCATTTTGGAAACTAGACCCCCCAAGGCACCTATCTAGATGCATAGTGAGCACTTGGAATCCCCAGGTGCTTCACAAATTGATTCATAAAAATGAAAAAGTGGTTTTTTTTTCACTTTTTCATTTTTTCGAATCAATTTGTGAAGCACCTGGGGGTTCCAAGTGCTCACTATGCATCTAGATAGGTGCCTTGGGGGGTCTAGTTTCCAAAATGGGGTCACTTGTGGGGGAGCTCCAATGTTTGGGCACACAGGGGCTCTCCAAACGCAACATGGCTTCCGCTAATTATTCAAGCAAATTTTACAATCAAAAAGTCAAATGGCGCTCCTTCCCTTCCGAGCCCTGCCGTGCGCCCAAACAGTGTTTTTTCCCCACATATTGGGTATTTGCATGCTCAGGGGAAATTGCACAACAAATTTTGGGGTCCATTTTTTCTTGTTACCCCTGTGAAAATAAAAAAAATTGGGTCTAAAGTAACATTTTTGTGAAAAAAGTTAAATGTTCATTTTTTTCTTCCACATTCCAAAAATTCCTGTGAAGCACCTGAAGGGTTAATAAAGTTCTTGAATATGGTTTTGAGCACCTTGAGGGGTGCAGTTTTTAGAATGGTGTCACTTTTGGGTATTTTCTGTCATAAAGACCTCTCAAAGTGACTTGAAATGTGATGTGGTCCCTAAAAAAATGGTTTTGTAAATTTTGTTGGAAAAATGAGAAATCACTGGTCAACTTTTAACCCTTATAGCTCCCTAACAAAATAAAATTTTGGTTCCAAAATTGTGCTGATGTAAAGTAGACATGTGGGAAATGTTATTTATTAACTCTTTTGTGTGACATATCTCTCTGATTTAAGGGCATAAAAATTCAAATTTTGAAAATTGCAAAATTTTCAAAATTTTTGCCAAATTTCCGTTTTTTTCACAAATAAACGCAAGTGATATCGAAGAAATTTTACCACAATCATGAAGTACAATATGTCATGAAAAAACATTCTCAGAATCAGGGGAATCCGTTGAAGCGTTCCAGAGTAATTACCTCATAAAGTGAAAGTGGTCAGAATTGTAAAAATTGGCCTGGTCATTAACGTGCAAACCACCTTGGGTTGTAAAGGGGTTAAAGGGACCGGTCAGGATCTCCTATTTGTAACCACTTATTTATTGATCCCTTTATACCTTTCTTACAAGGCTTTTTTTTTTACTTATTAATTGCTGCCTATGCATAAAATCAGTTTTATAACAGGGCTTGCAATTTGCTAAGTAGTGGGGGACTAGTTGTGGGGGGCGTTGTTTTCCCCCGACTAATTGCCCCACTAATGACGTTATACCCCTGTGAGCATGAGTCACGTTATTTACAAGAGCGTTGTTACCACTGGCTCTTTGACATTGCGCAGTAAGTCCGGCGTACGCACCCCAAGTTTATCGCCGCACTGTGTATTAACTAGAGGCAGTGATGACAGGACACAGTCCGCCTTCACAGACGGTTCTCTGCAAATTCCGCAGCTGGCTGTGTCCTGCGTCCATGCTGTATACCCGGCCATGCACAGTGTACCTGGCTTACTGTGCATTATCAGAGATGCTGAAATTTACAAAGAGCTGTTAGTGGCACCGCTCTTGCAAATAATGTCACTCAAACCCACAGGGCATGATAACATGATTAGTGGGACTGTGGAACAATTAGTCTAAGGAAAACAAACCCCACCAGACCAGTCACCCATTAGTTATCATATTTCAAGCCCAGTTACAAAACTGATTTCTTGGGTATGCAGCAGCAGATAAAAGATATAAAAGTGTCATTGGATTTAGCTTTCAAGGATCTGCATGTCTATATATGTGGTTTGGGCCAGGTTCATATTATTAAACGATTCCCTTTAAAGAGGAACTGGTTACTTTACATTCAGGTGCCTGAAGATATGAATAAAACACGGTTTCTTTTATTTCTCATCTCCATTGCAGAGATATTAACTTGTAAACTTTTACGCCAATTTCCCCTTCAACTAAGGGGGCATTTACTTTTCCCCTGTATGACGTTGTCCAATAATATGCAGGAGGTGTCAGGCAGAGGATAAAGAGCACACCCCCAGAGAATATCAGAACTGGCTTTCTTTGTATCTGATATAATACTTATGTCTCACTTCCAGGGATTACTATGCAGAGATGTGTGATTCCATATACTGCTCTGCATCCGTCCCAGGCTTTGGGGAATAACTTCCCGGTACCTGGGATAAATGCTGATCGCACACTGCAGCTCTAGTCTCACAGCAGCAGGGCAGCACTGAGATGAGAGCTGCAGTGTCCGATCAGCATTTACCCCAGGTCCCAGGACATTATTCCACAATTTGAAGGTCAAATTAACCAATAAAATGTAACAAGTAACAAGCCCAAAACTATCTGGTGTGCTTGAGTTTAGGTTTAGAGAGAGGACACTTTGCTTCTACAGTTTATGGTTCTGGCAGCTTTTGAAATATATATATGTTTATTTTAAGTTCTACATTTTGACACTTTGTTATTGATATAATGACTGATGTTTCTATTGCAATGGAAATGTGATACTCTAAATGTTTTCTACAGTATTCTGTGTTTGTGCTGCACTATTGATAGGAAAACCTTGTGAAAATTGGAAAGTGACTTGTTTACATATTAAAATTGATCTGCTCAATACTGTAGCTTAAAGTCTTTTTAACTGAAGGTAAATTGTAGTTTAATGGATTTTTTTTAGGTTATAGTTTTTCAGAAATAATCTGTTTCAGGTATATGGTGACCCGTCGGGGGTCCAAACTATTTTTGTGATGAAGTTGTTCATTTTTCCTGTCTTTTCCATCTTGTCTGGGCCAATATCACGCCTTCTCCAGCCAAGACTCGTCTGCAGAGGTTACAACAAAGACACATATGACTTCTTACATTTCCTGTCCCGTCCCCATCTGTTCCCAACCTGCACAAACTCCTCATCCTGCTGTCACCCCAATACCGAGCCACTGTGTCCCTATTTCTGATTCTCTTAATACCCCACATAATAATGACACCACTGTGCCACTTACAAAGTAAGACACCTCCTTTCCGCCCTTAGATGGTAAAATTGTGCCCTAGAAATCACTGCCCACACTTTTCCCCTAGAAAGTAATAATTCCTCCACTAAACCCATCTGACAATCACAATACCCTGAGTGCCCTTATAACAGTTATGCATCTTAAGGTCCTCCTTAAAATGTAATAATGTCCCGAGTCCCCCCATATATAGTTCTCCTGTATACAGCATGATACCCCACACCTCTCACATACCCGCAACTCCTTATACACAGTATGATGGGCCCCACAGTAGCCCCTCCCACACTGTATGATGGCCCCCAGTAGTACCAACACACTGTAAATGGCCCCCAGTAATCCCCCACACTGTATGAAGGTCTCCTATAGTCCTCCCACACCGTATATTGGCCCCCAGTAGTTCCCCCACACTGTAAATGGCCCCCAGTGTTTCCCCTACACTGTATGGATAGTACCCAGTAGTCCGGTAGCCTCCCTTCACTATGGATGGCCCCCAGTCTTCCCCCACATTGCATGGATGGCCCCCAGCAGTCCAGTTGCCCCTACACTGTGTGGATAGCCCCCAGTCTTCCCCCACACACTGTATGATGGCCCCAGTAGTCCCCTCACACTGTGTGGATGGTCCCCAGTAGTCCCCCATGAGCGCTATTAAAATAAAAAGAAACATCTTATACTCACCTAAATATGGATCCTGAGAAGTCCGCCGACAGAAAGGACAAGGCATGGGAGGACCAACGCGGTGATATCATGGGAGGCACAGTGAGGGCATCATACATATTACATGGGAGGCACAGTGGGGACATCATACATATTACATGGGAGGCACAGTGGGGGCATCATACATATTACACGGGAGGCACAGTGGGGGCATCATACATATTACACAGGAGGCACAGTGGGGGCATCATACATATTACATGGGAGGCACAGTGGGGGCATCATACATATTTCACGGGAGGCACAGTGGGGGAGCATCATAGATATTACATGGGAGGCACAGTGGGGGCATCATACATATTACACGGGAGGCACAGTGGGGGCATCATACATATTACATGGGAGGCACAGTGGGGGCATCATACATATTACACAGGAGGCACAGTGGGGGGGCATCATACATATTACACGGGAGGCACAGTGGGGGCATCATACATATTACACGAGAGGCACAGTGGGGGCATCATACACATTACACGGGAGGCACAGTGGGGGCATCATACATATTACCCGGGAGGCACAGTGGGGGCATCATACAGTGGGTACGGAAAGTATTCAGACCCCTTTAAATTTTTCACTCTTTGTTTCATTGCAGCCATTTGGTAAATCCTAAAAAGTTCATTTTTTTTCTTATTAAAGTACACTCTGCACCCCATCTTGACTGGAAAAAAACAGAAATGTAGAAATGTTTGCAAATTTATTAAAAAAGAAAAACTGAAATATCACATGGTCATAAGTATTCAGACCCTTTGCTCAGACACTCATATTTAAGTCACATGCTGTCCATTTCCTTGTGATCCTCCTTGAGATGGTTCTCCTCCTTCATTGGAGTCCAGCTGTGTTTAATTAAACTGATAGGACTTGATTTGGAAAGGCACACACCTGTCTATATAAGACCTCACAGCTCACAGTGCATGTCAGACCAAATGACAATCATGAGCTCAAAGGAACTGCCCAAGGCGCTCAGAGACAGAATTGTGGCAAGGCACAGATCTGGCCAAGGTTACAAAAGAATTTCTGCATTACTCAAGGTTCCTAAGAGCACAGTAGCCTCCATAATCCTTAAATGGAAGAAGTTTGGGACCACCAGAAGTCTTCCTAGACCTGGCTGTCCAGCCAAACTGAGCAATCATGGGAGAAGAGCCTTGGCGAGAGAGGTAAAAAAGAACCCCAAGATCACTGTGGCTGAGCTCCAGCGATGCAGTAGGGAGATGGGAGAAAGTTCCACAAAGTCAACTATCACTGCTGCCCTCCACCAGTCGGGCCTTTATGGCAGAGTGACTCGACGGAAGTCTCTCCTCAGTGCAAGACATATGAAAGCCCGCATAGAGTTTGCTCAAAAATACATGAAGGACTCCCAGACTATGAGAAATAAGATTCTCTGGTCTGATGAGACGAAGATAGAACTTTTTGGTGATAATTCTAAGCGGTATGTGTGGAGAAAACCAGGCACTGCTCATCACCTGCCCAATACAATCCCAACAGTGAAACATGGTGGTGGCAGCATCATGCTATGGGGGTGTTTTCAGCTGCAGGGACAGAACGACTTGTTGCAATTGAAGGAAACATGAATGCGGCCAAGTACAGAGATATCCTGGATGAAAACCTCTTCCAGAGTGCTGTGGACCTCAGACTTGTCCGAAGGTTAACCTTCCAACAAGACAATGACCCTAAGCACAGAGCTAAAATAACAAAGGAGTGGCTTCAGAACAACTCTGTGACCATTCTTGACTGGCCCAGCCAGAGCCCTGACCTAAACCCAATTGAACATCTCTGGAGAGACCTGAAAATGGCTGTCCACCAACGTTCACCATCCAACCTGATGGAGCTGGAGAGGATCTGCAAGGAAGAATGGCAGAGGATCCCCAAATCCAGGTGTGAGAAACTTGTATCATTCCCAAGAAGACTCATGGCTGTACTAGCTCAAAAGGGGGCTTCTACTCAATACTGAGCAAAGAGTCTGAATACTTATGATCATGTGATATTTCAGTTTTTCTTTTTTAATAAATTAGCAAAAATTTCTACATTTTTTTTTTCAGTCAAGATGGGGTGCAGAGTGTACTTTAATGAGAAAAAAATGAACTTTTTAGAATTTACCAAATGCCTGCAATGAAACAAAGAGTGAAAAATGTAAAGGGTCTGAATACTTTCCGTACCCACTGTAGTGATTCTTCCCTTCCCAGCCGTGGAAGCGAGATCTTCTGCCACATTCTGGTGTCGCCTTATTGTTGAGAAACTGCTTTAAAAATTGTATAGCCCCCTATAAGCTATTCCTGCCCACAGTGCCCCCATCCAGCGAGTGTTTGAGAAAGGTTATTACACTGAAACGTCCCGATATTCACAACCAAGGATCACAATCTCATTTATCATTGCTGCGTGCTGCTTACTGAATCAATGGAGGGAACAGCTGAGATTCTCCAGACTCCACTCGCTCCTCACACTCAGCAAATGTCTGCACTGCAGACTATATACCCGAAGCATCGCACACACGGCATCGTACACTAACTACATCTGTTATATACGTTCTGCTCCGTACACACACGGCTCCGCTCTGTACGCCTCGTACACACGGCTCCGCTCCGTACACCTCGTACACACACGGCTCCGCTCTGTACACCTCGTACACACACGCAGCTCCGTACACCTCGTACACACGCAGCTCCTCTCCATACACTTGATACACACGCTGCTCCGCTCCGTACACCTCGTACACAAGCGGCTCTGTTCCATACGCCTCGTATACACGTGGCTACGCTCCGTACACCTCGTACACAGTGCTACGCTCCGTTCACCTCGTACACACGCGGCTCCGCTCCATACATACGTGGCTCCGCACACCTCATACACACGCGGTTCCGCTCCGTACACATCGTACACACGTGGCTCCGCTCCGTATGTCTCGCTCACGCGTGGCTCCGCTCACCTCGTACACACGTGGCTCCGTTCCGTACACGTGCGGCTCCGCTCCGTACGCCTCGTACACGCGCGGCTCCGCTCCATACGCCTCGTACACGCGCGGCTCCGCTCCGTACGCCTCGTACACGCGCGGCTCTGCTCCGTACACCTCGTACACGCACGGCTCCGCTCCGTACGCCTCGTACACGCGCGGCTCTGCTCCGTACGCCTCGTACACGCGCGGCTCCGCTCCGTACGCCTCGTACACGCGCGGCTCCACTCCGTACGCCTCGTCCACGCGCGGCTCAGCTCCGTACACCTCGTACACACACGGCTCCGCTCCGTACACCTCGTACACGTGCGGCTCCGCTCCGTACACCTCGTACACACGCGGCTCCGCTCCGTACACCTCGTACACGCGAGGCTCCGCTCCGTACACCTCGTACACAAGCGGCTCTGTTCCATACGCCTCGTACACACGCGGCTACGCTCCGTACACCTCGTACACAGTGCTACGCTCCGTTCACCTCGTACACACGCGGCTCCGCTCCATACATACGCGGCTCCGCACACCTCATACACACGCGGTTCCGCTCCGTACACATCGTACACACGTGGCTCCGCTCCGTATGTCTCGCTCACGCGTGGCTCCCAGCTCACCTCGTGCACACGCGGCTCCATTCCGTACACCTCGTACACGCGCGGCTCCGCTCCGTACGCCTCGTACACGCGTGGCTCCGCTCCGTACGCCTCGTACACACGCGGCTCTGCTCCGTACACCTCGTACACACGCGGCTCCGCACACCTCGTACATGCGCGGCTCCGCTCCGTACACCTCGTACACGCGCGGCTCCGCTCCGTAAACCTCGCACACACGCGGCTCCGCTCCGTACACCTCGTACACGTGCGGCTCCGCTCCGTACACCTCGTACATACGTGGCTCCGCTCCGTATGTCTCGCTCACGCGTGGCTCCGCTCACCTCGTACACACGCGGCTCCGTTCCGTACACCTCGTACACACGCGGCTCCGCTCCGTACGCCTCGTACACACACGGCTCTGCTCCGTACACCTCGTACACGCGCGGCTCCGCTCCATACACCTCGTACACGCGCGGCTCCACACACCTCGTACACGCGCGGCTCTGCTCCGTACACCTCGTACACACGCGGCTCCGCTCCGTACACCTCGTACACAAGCGGCTCTGTTCCATATGCCTCGTACACACGCGGCTACGCTCCGTACACCTCGTACACAGTGCTACGCTCCGTTCACCTCGTACACACGCGGTTCCGCTCCGTACACATCGTACACACGTGGTTCCGCTCCGTATGTCTCGCTCACGCGTAGCTCCGCTCACCTCTTACACACGCGGCTCCGTTCCGTACACCTCATACACGCGCGGCTCCGCTCCGTACGCCTCGTACACGCACGGCCCCGCGCGGCTCCGCTCCGTACGCCTCGTACACACACGGCTCTGCTCCGTACACCTCGTACACGCGCTGCGCTGCTCCGCTCCGCACACCTCGTACACGCGCGGCTCCGCTCCGTACGCCTCGTACACACACGGCTCTGCTCCGTACACCTCGTACACACACGGCTCTGCTCCGTACACCTCGTACACGCGCTGCGCTGCTCCGCTCCGTACGCCTCGTACACACACGGCTCTGCTCCATACGCCTCGTACATGCGCGGCTCCGCTCCGTATGCCTCGTACACACACGGCTCTGCTCCGTACACCTCGTACACGCGCTGCTCTGCTCCGTACGCCTCGTACACACACGGCTCCGCTCCGCACGCCTCGTACACACACGGCTCCGCCCCGTACACCTCGTACACACACGGCTCTGCTCCGTACACCTCGTACACGCGCTGCGCTGCTCCGCTCCGTACACCTCGTACACACGTGGCTCCGCTCCGTACACCTCGTACACGCGCGGCTCCGCTCCGTACACCTCGTACACACACGGCTCTGCTCCGTACACCTCGTACACACACGACTCCTCTCTGTACACCTCGTACACGCGCGGCTCTGCTCCGTACACCTTGTACATGCGCTGCTCCGCTCCATACACCTCGTACACACGTGGCTCCGCTCCGTACACCTCGTACACGCGCGGCTCCGCTCCGTACACCTCGTACACGCGCGGCTCCGCTCCGTACACCTCGTACACGCGCGGCTCCGCTCCGTACACCTCGTACACGCGCGGCTCCGCTCCGTACACCTCCTACATGCGTGGCTCCACTCCGTACGCCTCGTACACACGCGGCTCCGCTCCGTACACCTCGTACACACACGGCTCCGCTCCGTACACCTCGTACACACACGGCTCCGCTCCGTACACCTCGTACACACACGGCTCCGCTCCGTACACCTCGTACACGCGCGGCTCTGCTCCGTACAGCTCGTACACGCGTGGCTCCGCTCCGTACACCTCGTACACACGCGGCTCCGCTCCGTACACCTCGTACACACGGCTCTGCTCCGTACACCTCGTACACACGCGGCTCTGCTCCGTACGCCTCGTACACACACGGCTCTGCTCCATACACCTCGTACACGCGCGGCTCTGCTCCGTACACCTCGTACACACACGGCTCTGCTCCGTACACCTCGTACACACACGGCTCTGCTCCGTACACCTCGTACACATGCGGCTCTGCTACATCCACACTGTAAACCCCTCCTGACCCCACACATAAACTTCCCCTCATCCAGCACCATGACAACCAGCACAGCAGAGTCCTGCATCCACTGAGGCCCCTGATCATGTGACCCCTGACTCCTCCCTCCTGTGACCTCATCACAGCTCCTGTGCGCACACAACAGCCATATATGTGGTGGCGGCTCTGCAGGGGGATGTATGAGGAGACCCCATTACTGGGCGCAGGGGGCATTAACCCCTTCAGCACGGAGGCTCTTTGGGGGTCTTGTGTTTCCCCTTTATAAGAATCATAAGGTTTCTGTTCTGTTTCCTGTAATAGATACATACGACCCAACTATGGAGACAGGAAGGGAGGAAACGTCTTGTTCTCAGAGTACAGGACCCCCACAGTGTAATGCCCCCATTATGCCCCTTATGCAGGATGTATGATGCCCCCCACAGTGTAATGCCTCTATTATGCCCCTTATGCAGTATGTATGATGCCCCCCACAGTGTAATGCCCCCATTATGCCCCTTATGCAGGATGTATGATGCCCCCCACAGTGTAATGCCCCCATTATACCCCTTATACAGGATGTATGATGCCCCCCACAGTGTAATGCCCCCATTATACCCCTTATACAGGATGTATGATGCCCCCACACAGTGTAATGCCCCCATTATGCCCCTTATGCAGGATGTATGATGCCCCCACACAGTGTAATGCCCCCATTATGCCCCTTATGCAGGATGTATGATGCCCCCACACAGTGTAATGCCCCCATTATGCCCCTTATGCAGGATGTATGATGCCCCCACACAGTGTAATGCCTCCATTATGCCCCTTATGCAGTATGTATGATGCCCCCCACACAGTGTAATGCCCCTTATGCAGTATGTATGATGCCCCCCACACAGTGTAATGCCCCCATTATGCCCCTTATGCAGTATGTATGATGCCCCCCACACAGTGTAATGCCCCTTATGCAGTATGTATGATGCCCCCCACACAGTGTAATGCCCCCATTATGCCCCTTATGCAGGATGTATGGTGCCCCCACACAGTGTAATACCCCCATTATACCCCTTATGCAGGATGTATGATGCCCCCACACAGTGTAATGCCCCCATTATGCCCCTTATGCAGGATGTATGATGCCCCCACACAGTGTAATGCCCCCATTATGCCCCTTATTCAGGATGTATGATGCCCCCCACACAGTGTACTGCCCCCATTATGCCCCTTATGCAGGATGTATGATGACCCCCCACACAGTGTAATGCCTCCATTATGCCCCTTATGCAGGATGTATCTTGCCCCCACACAGTGTGATGCCCCTTATGCAGTATGTATGATTCCCCCACACAGTGTAATGCTCCATTATGCCCCTTATGCAGGATGTATGTTGCCCCCACACAGTGTGATGCCCCAATTATGCCCCTTATGCAGTATGTATGTATGCAGTGGTTCTGCAGGTGGGGACCACAGACCACATCTCAGTACCAATGCTTTCTGGCTGATGTTTTCGTCACTTTTGAATGTTGGTTGTGCTTTCACACTCGTGGTGGCATGAGACGGACTCTACAACCCACAGAAGTTACTCAGGTAGTGCAGCTCATCCAGGATGGCACATCAATGCGAGCTGTGGCAAGAAGATTTGCTGTGTCTGTCAGCGTAGTGTCCAGAGGCTGGAGGCGCTACCAGGAGACAGGCCAGTACACCAGGAGACGTGGAGGGGGCCGTAGGAGGGCAACAACCCAGCAGCAGGACCGCTGCCTCCGCCTTTGTGCAAGGAGGAACAGGAGGAGCACTGCCAGAGCCCTGCAAAATGACCTCCAGCAGGCCACAAATGTGCATGTGTCTGCACAAACGGTTAGAAACCGACTCCATGAGGGTGGTATGAGGGCCCGACGTCCACAGATAGGGGTTGTGCTCACAGCCCAACACCGTGCAGGACGCTTGGCATTTGCCACATAACACCAGGATTGGCAAAGTCGCCACTGGCGCCCTGTGCTCTTCACAGATGAAAGCAGGTTCACACTGAGCACATGTGACAGACGTAACAGAGTCTGGAGACGCCGTCGAGAGCGATCTGCTGCCTGCAACATCCTTCAGCATGACCGGTTTGGCAGTGGGTCAGTAATGGTGTGGGGTGGCATTTCTTTGGAGGGCCGCACAGCCCTCCATGTGCTCGCCAGACGTAGCCTGACTGCCATTAGGTACCGAGATGAGATCCTCAGACCCCTTGTGAGACCATATGCTGGTGCGGTTGGCCCTGTGTTCCTCCTAATGCAGGACAATGTCAGACCTCATGTGGCTGGAGTGTGTCAGCAGTTCCTGCAATATGAAGGCATTGAAGCTATGGACTGGCCGCCCGTTCCGCAGACCTGAATCCGATTGAGCACATCTGGGACATCATGTCTCGCTCCATCCACCAACGTCACGTTGCACCACAGACTGTCCAGGAGTTGGCGGATGCTTTAGTCCAGTCTGGGAGGAGATCCCACAGGAGACCATTCGCAACCTCATCAAGAGCATGCCCAGGCGTTGTAGGGAGGTCATACTGGCACATGGAGGCCACACACAATACTGAGCCTCATTTTGACTTGTTTTAAGGACATTACATCAAAGTTGGATCAGCCTCATAAAGTGACACTGGTCAGAATTGTAAAATTTAGCTTGGTCATTAAGGTCAAAATTGGATCCGTCACTAAGGGGTTAAACAAATCTCCTCAGTGCGATCATACAGCATACATGCCTCTGATTGCTCAGGTGATGCACTGTAATTATAATCTTTATTTATATAGCGCCAACATATTCCGCAGCGCTTAACAATTCACAGGTTCGTATACAACAGTCATAAGTAACATAGCTAAAGATAATACAATAATTACAGCAAAAATGACGACCCTGCTCGTAAGAGCTTGCAGTCTACAATGAGGTGGGGGTGACACAAAGTACAATGGCTTATTTACAAGGATGGTCCAGCCATCTTGAAGGGATGAGGGATAGATAAAGGCTGCATGAGCTCATTACCAGCCAGTATCTGTAGTGCTTTTTGGTTCGGTGGAGAGTTATGCTTAGAGAAATAAGGGATGGGCTATAAGAAGATAAAAGGACTTCGATTAGGGAAGGTGTTAGGCTGCCCTAAACAGGTGTGTTTTTAGGGAGCGCCTAAAACTGTGTAAGTTGTGATTCATCCTAATTTCTTGGGGTAGAGCATTTCAAAGAATAGGTGCAGCTCGGGAGAAGTCTTGGAGCCAGGAGTGGGAGGTACGGATTAGTGCAGATGTTAGTCGAAAGTTGCTTGTGGAGTGTAGAGAACGGGTAGGCCGATAAACAGAAATGAGGGAAGAGATGTAAAGGGGTGCTACACTGTGGAGAGCTTTGTGGGTCAGAACGTGAGAACAAGCAATTTAACCCCTTTAAAGCCCATGACGTACTAAAACGCGTCAGTGCCCTGGGCTTTAAGAGCCTGACCCGTATTAGTACGTCATGGCGATCGCGCGCGCACACAGGCTGTGCGGGCGCGATCGCCGCCGGGTGTCAGCTGATTGTCACAGCTGACACCCGATACTATGTGCAGGGAGCGGTCCTGCACCGCTCCCAGCACATTAACCCCCGCAATGCTGCGATCGAAGTCGATCGCAGCATTGCGGAGGCAAGGGGAGGTGATCGCCGATACTCACCTCCTCTTCCGGCTTCCAGCGCTGTCTGCAAAGGCTTCCCGGGTGTTGCCATGACGACCCGATGTCGTCATGACAACATCCGGGTCACCAGACAGCGGGAAGATTGTTTGGACATGCGCAGTGCATCTCCAAACAATCTTCTCCCTGTCCAGCGCTGATAGCCTGCATGGCACAGGGATGGTGCTGCATTCCTGTGCCATGCAGGCGATCAGAATAAAAAAAGTGAAAGTCCCATAGTGGGACAAAGTAAAAAAGTAAAAAAAACTGTCTGAAAGTGAAAAAAAAAAAAAAAAAAAAATTGTAAAAATATAAAAAAAAAAATAAAAAAAATAATCCACTAAAAATAAAAATATAATGTACCCATCAATAAATATTATTATGAAAAAAAAAAAAACAATAAAAGTACACATATTTGGTATCGCCGTGTCCGTAATGACCTGACCTAGAAAACTGTTCCACTAGTTAACCCCTTCAGTGAACACGGTAAAAAAAAACAAAGCAAAAAACAATGCTTTATCATCATACCGTCAAACAAAAAATGGAATAACACGCGATCAAAAAGACGAATATAAATAAAAATGGTACCGATGAAAACGTCATCTCGTCCCCAAAAAACAAGCCGCCATACAGCTCCATCATCCGAAAAATCAAAAAGTTAAATCTCTCAGAATAAAGCGATGCAAAAAAATAATTTTTTCTTTAAAACAGCTTTTACTGTGTAAAAGCGCCAAAACATAGAAAAACTATATAAATGTGGTACCGCTGTAAACGTACTGACCTGAAAAATAAAGCTGCCTTATCAATTTTACCACACCCGGATCAGAATAAAAAAATGTAAAAAAAACACAATTCCTCAATTGTTGGTTTTTGTTTATTCTGCCTCCCAAAAATAGGAATAGAAAGCGATCAAAAAATGTCACGTGCCTGAAAATGGCACCAATAAAAACGTCAACTCATCCCCGCAAAAAACAAGCTGTCACATGACTCTGTCTGCCAAAATATGGTGATGCAAAAACTAGATTTTACAAAATATGTGTCTTTTAGTGTGTGACAGCTGTCAATCATAAAAACCTGATATGATTCTGGTATCGCTGTAATCGCACTGACCCGAAGAATAAAGTAATCTCATCACTTATACCGCATGAGGAACGGCGTAAAAAATAAACGCTAAGGCTGGGGTTGGGGTTGTGCTAATGTTAGGGTTGGGGTTGGTTTTTTTTTCCAATGTAAAAAAAAAAAAAAAAAGATGACGATATGGCGACTAGTGTTGAGCGCAAGTGCTCGCTACTTGAGTTTGCAACGGGTGCTCTGGTATGCACTGAGTATCGCGGGTGCTCGAGTCTCCACCCCATATGCTTCGCGGCCAAAAAAACCTCGCGGGGATTGCCTGCCATGCACGAGCGATCCCCGCATGTTTTTTGGGAGTGTCTAATAACCGTGAAACATGCGGGCGGGGACTCGAGCATTTCACTTGAGCACCCGTGATACATGGTGCATACCTGAGTACCCGATGCAAACTCAAGTAGCGAGCACTTGCGCTCAAGAGTAATGACAACTTATTCAATATGATGACCTAATGTTATCAAATTCTGTGTCGTACCTCTAGGTTCAAAATGTTCGCTATACCCCTTAATAAAATCCTTGAGGGGTATAGTTTCCAAAATGGGGTCACTTGTGGGGGAGCTCCACTGTTTAGGCACATCAGGGGCTCTCCAAACGCGACATGGTGTCTGCTAACTAATTGAATGGAAAATCGGCTCAAATTGTTAGCGGACACCATGTTGCGTTTGGAGAACCCCTGATGTGCCTAAACAGTGGAGCTCCCCCACAAGTGACCCCATTTTGGAAACTAGACCCCCCAAGGCACCTATCTAGATGCATAGTGAGCACTTGGAACCCTCAGGTGCTTCACAAATTGATTCGTAAAAATGAAAAAGTGGAAAAAAAAAAACTTTTTCATTTTTACGAATCAATTTGTGAAGCACCTAGGGGTTCCAAGTTCTCACTATGCATCTAGATAGGTGCCTTTGGGGGTCTAGTTTCCAAAATGGGGTCACTTGTGAGGGGTTTCCACTGTTTAGGCACATCAGGGGCTCTCCAAACGCAACATGGCGTCCCCTAATTATTCAATCAAATTTTACAATCAAAAAGTCAAATGGCGCTCCTTCCCTTCCGAGCCCTGCCATGCGCCCAAACAGTCGTTTTTCCCCACATATGGGGTATCTGCGTGCCCAAGGGAAATTGCACAACAAATTTTGGGCTCCATTTTTTCCTGTTACCCCTGCGAAAATAAAAAATATTGGGTCTAAAGTAACATTTTTGTGAAAAAAGTTAAATGTTCATTTTTTTCTTCCACATTCCAAAAATTCCTGTGAAGCACCTGAAGGGTGAATAAAGTTCTTGAATGTGGTTTTAAGCACCTTGAGGGGTGCAGTTTTTAGAATGGTGTCACTTTTGGGTATTTTCTGTCATAAAGACCTCTCAAAGTGACTTCAAATGTGATGTGGTCCCTAAAAAAATGGTTTTGTAAATTTTGTTGGAAAAATGAGAAATCGCTGGTCAACTTTTAACCCTTATAGCGCCCTAACAAAAAAAAATTTTGGTTCCAAAATTGTGCTGATGTAAAGTAGACATGTGGGAAATGTTATTTATTAACTCTTTTGTGTGACATATCTCTCTGATTTAAGGGCATAAAAATTCAAATTTTGAAAATTGCAAAATTTTCGCCAAATTTCCGTTTTTTTCACAAATAAATGCAAGTGATGTCAAAGAAATTTTACCACAATCATGAAGTACAATATGTCACGAAAAAGCAATCTCAGAATCAGGGGGATCCGTTGAAGCGTTCCAGAGTAATTACCTTATAAAGTGACAGTGGTCAGAATTGTAAAAATTGGCCTGGTCATTAACGTGCAAACCACCTTGGCTTGTAAAGGGGCTAAATTGGATCCTATAATTCATTGGCAGCCAGTTCAATGACTGGCACAGAGCGGAGGAGTCTGAGTAACGGTTAGCCAAATAGATGACCCTGGCTGCAGCATTAAGGATGGACTGGAGGGGGGAAAGTCGAGTGAGGGGGAGGCCAATTAATAGAGAGTTACAGTAGTCAAGGTGGGAGTGGATCAGGGCAACAGTGAGGGTTTTTTTGTTTCCAAGGTGAAAAAGGGGCGGATTCTAGAGATGTTCTTCAGGTGCAAGCGACAAGAGTGGGCAAGAGATTGTATGTGGAAGGTGAAGGAGAGATTGGTGTCAAACACAACGCCCAGACAATGCGCCTGCTGGCTCGGCATTATTGTGGTGCCACACACGGAGAGAGAGATGTCAGATTTAGAGAGGTGAGTAGACGGTGGGAGCAGAAGAAGTTCAGTTTTGGAAAGGTTGAGTTTCAGGTAGAGAGCGGACATGATGTTAGAAACTGCGGTCAGACAGTCACTGGTGTTCTGTAGTACAGCGGGGGTAAGGTCAGGGGATGAGGTGTATAGTTGTGTGTCATCAGCATAAAGATGGTACTGAAAACCAAATTTGCTGATGGTCTGTCCAATTGGGGCTGTGTAAAGAGAGGGAAGAGAAGAGGGCCAAGGACTGAACCCTGCGGAACCCCAATAGTGAGAGAAAGGGGGGAAGAAGTGGAGCCTGCGAACGATACACTGAAAGAGCGGTCAGATAGGTAGGAGGAGAACCAGGAGAGAGCAGTGTCCTTTATGCCGATTGAGTGGAGCATAGAGAGTAGGAGGTGGTGGTCAACGGTGTCAAAGGCTGCAGAGAGGTCAAGAAGAATAAGCAGAGAGTGGTCACCATTACGTTTTGCTGTCAGAAGGTCATTGGTTACTTTGATGAGTGCAGTTTCTGTAGAATGTAGGGGGCGGAAGCCGGACTGTGATGGGTCTAGAGGAGAGAGTGTGGAGAGGTAACTGGTAAGGCGGGAGTAGACCAGGCGCTCCAAGAGTTTAGAGATGAAGGGAAGATTGGAGACTGGTCTGTAGTTGTTTGTGCAGGAAGGGTCAAGAGAGGGCTTTTTTAATAATGGAGTAATGATGGAGTGTTTGAAGGAGGAGGGGAAGATACCAGAAGAGAGGGAGAGGTTGAAGATTTTGGTTAGGTGAGTAGTGACGACTGAAGAAAGAGACTGGAGTAGATGTGAGGGGATGGGGTCAGTGGTGCATGTAGTGGGATGAGAAGAAAAGCGGAGCCTGGAGACTTCGTCTTCTGTGACTGGGTCCAATGTGGAGAGTGATCCAGAGGGGATGTGGGGAGGGATGGGAGTCGCGGCACTTGGGGGCTGGGAGCTGATTTCCTGATGGATGGTGTCTATTTTCTCTGTGAAGTAGGAGGCCAAGTCCTCGGCACCAATGTCCGTGATGGGGGCCTGCGCTGTAGGATTGAGGAGGGAGTAAAAGATATCGGAGTTTTTTGGGGTTGTTGGATAGTGAGGAGATCAGGGTGGTGAAGTAGGTCTGTTTGTCGAGGTGAAGGGCAGAGTTATAGGTTTTTAACATAAATTTGTAGTGGATAAAGTTTTCTAGTGTGCGAGTTTTCCTCCAAAGGCGTTCGGCAATTCTAGAACAACGCTGGAGAAATCGGGTTTGCGGTGTGAACCAGGGCTGTTTTACTCTGTGTTTAGAGGTTCTGAGGGTGAGGGGCGCTACTTGGTCCAGTGTGCTTCTGAGTGTGTCATTGTAGTGGTTTACAGCCAGATCAGGACAGGAAAAAGAGGAGATTGGGGACAGTGATGAATGAAGGGCGTCTGTAAGTGTATGAGGGTTGATTGCTTGTAGATTTCTGAATCTGTGATAGGTAGGAGTGTGCTGGGGCGGACGAGGATTTGTGAGCATGAAGGAGAGAATGTTATAATCAGAGAGGGGAAGAGGGGAGTTATTTAGGTGGGGGATTGAACTAAGCCGGACAAAGACCAGATCAAGGGTGTTTCCATATTTGTGTGTCTCAGAGGTTGAAAGCTGTGAGAGGCCAAGAGAAGTGGTTAAAGATAGAAGCTGGGATGCGAATGAGGAGGTGGGGCTGTTTATGGGGATGTTGAAGTCTCCCAAGATAAGGGTTGGTAAATCTGAGGACATGAAGTGCGGCAGCCAGGCAGAAAAATGGTCAAGAAAATGCATGGGTGAGCCTGGGGGATGGTATACGACCTCTACTCTGAGGGAGAGGGGATGGAAGACCCTGATGGTGTGGACCTCAAAAGAAGGGAATGAGAGTGATGGTACTGGGGGGATGACCTGGAAGGTGCAATGTGGGGACAGGAGTAAGCCGACCCCACCACCAAGTCTGTTTGCAGTAACTAGGAAGCCTCATACTATCGAGTACTTAGGGGATGAGGGGCATTGAGCCGAACTCTGTCAAACTTTCTTAGATGCCATGTTTGCTTTTGACAGCAACAACTGGTTAGACTGCCAGGGTTGGTGTAGCAGCCGTACCTGTCCCATCCCTGCGTTGTACACCTGTTCTGGTGCCCAAAAGAGTTAATTTCTTTTAAAACAAATGTTTAATATGTTAAGTAACAAAATGTGTCTTGTGCTTTTTGCATGTTTTTTTCTTATTACAAGAATTTGTTGTTGCCAATTTTCTTTTGAAACATTTTAATATTTGCTTTTTCTCTAATAACTCCCCACGACAGCACACCGGAGGATGTAACCCCACCCTAATAGGGACAGGAAACATGAAAAGGTTAAATAGCCCTTACCACATCCTCCCTCCAGTGTTTTTTCCTGTCCCTATCAGGAATGAAGGGGTTCCTCCTCGTTGTGCTGTGTCCATCTCCTCCTCCCTTCCTCTCTAGAGCAAGCAGAGTGAGACACTGGAGACTCCGCTCCAGGGAGTCCCACGGTCCATGTGGGGTGCGCACGATCTCTGCACCGGAAGTGACGTCGAATGCCGGGTGGTGGGATGATGAAGTCACTTCCGGCGGATTTGCTTTCCACTTTGGAACGCATCAGCATATAGAGAATGGTGGCAGATGACCGCCGGTGAACGCCTGTACCTTCACCTGGACTACATGGGGAGGAGCCCCCCCAGATGAGAGGGAGGGCGCTGCATCTGATCGCCCATAAAGGAGCCCTGGATATTAAGACGCCTGAGGTAGGACAAACTGTGTCTGTTCTAGATGGGTTAGAGTCTTCCCACTCAGCATCTGTGGAGCCCAGCACCATTCCAGTCCCTGTAAGTATGGCACTGGCAGTCCATCTCCAGAATGCAGGTAATGGATATTATAGCCCCTATTCCTTCTGTCTCTTATAGGGGGACAAGGAATCTGCTACTGGAGACAGAACTAAGACATCTGCAGATGTCCAATTTGTTCAAACAGATTGTCTTCCTCCCATAAGAAGCCGTTATGTCAGGAATGTACATAGAAAATCATCAGGAAGGAACAGCCTTCCTTAATGAAAGAGATAAAGGGTATAGTGCGCCAGGAAATCAAATCCTCCTTTGCCTCATTTTCCCACCGTACACACTCACCCAGCCAAGACACTGCGTCCACTCTCGGCTGCAAAGAAAAGAAAGATCAGCCTGCTAGAAGAAGGGGACGAGGATCCTCTGGATGAGATATCTCAGAAGAACCTCCAGAAGAGGGCGAGCGGAGTCCAGGCCCTGAGGAATCCCAATGGAAAAAATATTATTTCTCAGTGGATAGCATGGAAGAACTCCTTATGGCAGTAAGGAATACTATGGAGGTGGAGGAAGAAAAGGTTTCCCAAACAGTGCAGGAGGAAATGTTTGGAGGTGTACGCTCTAGGAAAAAATTTGTTTTTACTATTCACCAAAGTATTCGGGATCTGGTTTCTAGAAGAATGGGATTCCCCTGAAAAAAGGTTGAATTCCCCTGCAGACCTAGGGGATAGGTTTCTGGTTGATGACGAAACAGCAGAATGCTGGTCAGAAATTCCAAAGGTTGACATCCAGATTGCGTGGGTGACAAAGAAAACAACCTTGCCATTTGAGGATTCCTCCCAGCTAAAATACCTGTTGGAACACAAAATGGAGGGGCTATTGAGGAAGTCATGGGAAACCTCTGCAACACTATTGAACACAAATGCCATCTCCATGTGTTGCCCGATCGATGTCTTGTTTGTCAAGTCAGCTGGAGGAACACCTGGCCTCAGGCACTCCCAGAGAAGACATTCTGGCATCTTTGCCACTCCTCCACAAAGCTACAGGACTCCTGGCGGATGCCTCCGCAGAGTCAGAAAGAGTAGCAGCAAGGGCATCTGGGCTATCCCAATTCTGTGAGAGCTCCCTGTGGTTGAAATCCTGGAGTGGGGATGTCACATCAAAAATGAAATTATGCTCCATTCCCTTTAAAAGAAAATACATGTTTGGGCCAGCCCTAGATGATTTACTTGAAAAAGCTTTGGATAAAAAGAAATCCCTCCCTTAACTTAGCTCAAAAAGAGGACCCTTTTGACCTCCCCAGGAAAAAACTCCTCAATATAGTAGGAAAGGGAAGTCAGGTCGGTTGAGCTACCCAAAGGGAGGAATATTTTTCTTTCCCAGAACCAGCATCAGAACAAACGATGACGCCAAGATAATCGGGGGCTGCATTTCGAGCTTTCTTCCCCAGTGGCGGGGCGGAAGATCTCTAGAGACCTTTTTTTTTTTGGAGGTGCATTGAGGTGAAGGGTGCATTGCTGGAAAGGGAAAAGGGAACTCTTTGGGTCTCTTGGTTTGCGAGTGTGGGCGAGCTGCGTGTGTCCGGAGCGTGGGTGCGAACGAGAGTGAGTGTGTGACTTGTTTTTCAGTGAAGAGGTATTGGGAATCCTGCAGAAAATACCTGTGTGAATTGCGGTGAGTGCTGCATTGTGACCTGCTGAGTGCTTTTCTACCTGTTTAGATTTATTGGGCTTTTTAAAATCTATTTTCTCACTACAGTTTTAGTTTCTTAGTTTACTACCTGTGTATTTAAGGGTTAACTACATTGCACTAAAATCCTGAGGTGTAGATTTACTCACAAGGGGTTAATTAAGGGGAAGGGGTCATAATTAAGGGTTTATAAGGGGCAGCTGGTTGGGCATCAAGTCCTTTGGAGGTGCATTGAGGTGAAGGGTGCGTTGCTGGAAAGGGAGAGAAAAGGGAAGGCTCTTTGGGTCTCTTGGTTTGCGGGTGTGGGCGAGCTGCGTGTGTCCGGGGCGTGGGTGCGGGCGGGGGTGGGTGTGTGACTTGTTTTTCGGTGGCTTTGGATTCGGGGAGTTTGGGGGGGGGGGACTTGGGACTGAATTGCTGACTGTGTTTCATTCTTTCTTTACTTTACTTTTTACTTGATTAATCCACCTGACCTACTTATCTGATTCCCCCGTCCATACTTGATACTTAATTGATCCCCCGTCCATACTTAACTGATCCCCCGCTGATATCTAATTGATACACTTGCACATCCCTAATTGATCCCCGTCCATACACCTATATATAAATAATTGTGTTTTGTACTTGTGTATATATATACTGACTGTATCCCCATATTTAGAATGACGTCCATGTTGGCCGGAGCCGTGCAGTGTACATCTTGCGCAATGTATGCATTCCGTGAGCAACCACTCGAGGATCCATACTGCTGCGAGAGATGTGAGCATATCGTGCACTTGGAAGCCCAAATTCTGGATCTAAGTGCTCAGATAGCGGTACTGAGGAGCATCAACAACATGGAACGGAGTTTGCTGCTCACCGAGCAGACACTCAATGGGTCAATACTGGGGGTGGAGCATAGAGGGGAAGTGCAGGCTGAACAGGCAGGGAGCTGGATAACAGTTAGGAGGGATAGAGGGAAGAAGTATAGGAAGGCTGGTTTAGAACCGGCATTATTGGAGCACGACAGATCCTCTGACCGCCGGGGGAGTGTATGCTCCAGTAATGAGGGGGAGGGGGGAAGTGTAGGGCAGGCAAGACAGGTTCTGGTAGTGGGTGACTCTATTATTAGGGGGACAGACAGGGCAATCTGTCACAAAGACCGTGATCGCCGAATGGTGTGCTGCCTCCCTGGCGCTCGAGTCCGGCACATCGCGGATTGGGTTGACAGGTTACTGGGTGGGGCTGGCGAAGACCCAGCGGTCATGGTCCACATCGGCACCAATGACAAAGTGAGTGGTAGATGGAGGGTCCTTAAAAATGATTTCAGGGACCTAGGTAGGAAGCTTAGGGCAAGGACCTCCAAGGTAGTTTTCTCAGAAATACTACCAATCCCGCGAGCCACACAGGAGCGCCAACGGGAGGTTAGGGAGGTGAATAAGTGGCTAAAGAGTTGGTGCAAGGCAGAAGGGTTTGGGTTCATGGGGAACTGGGCCGACTTCGCGGTCGGCTACAGGCTCTACCGTAGGGACGGGCTGCACCTCAATGGGGAGGGTGCAGCGGTGCTGGGGAAGAAGATGGCTAATAGGTTGGAGGAGTTTTTAAACTAGAGACGGGGGGGGGGGAACCAAGGAAATAGGTGGGATGTGAGGCAAGCAAGGGGGAAGGGGAGAAGTGAATATAATGAGGGTGGAGAGGGGGGTGAGGATAGTACAGTTAGATCGTTAGAGAAGAATAGGATGCTAAATAACCCCAAAGTTTTATCTTGCATGCTGACCAACGCAAGAAGCCTGACCAATAAGGCGGATGAGCTGCGGGCTCTTATATCGGAGAAGTATGACATCGTAGGTATAACAGAGACTTGGCTAGACGATAGCTACGACTGGGCGGTAAATTTATTAGATTATAGTTTATTTAGAAGGGACCGGAAACAGGGGAAAGGCGGAGGAGTCTGCTTATATGTAAAGTCATGTCTAAACCCCAGACTAAGGGAAGATATAGGAGAGGGAGAAGAGGGGGTCGAGTCCATGTAGGTAGAGATAGAGGGGGCAAAAAATAATAATAAAATATTACTGGAGGTCTGCTATAAGCCACCAAATATAACAGAGGAGAATGAGAATCTGCTATTAGGACAAATAGACAAAGTAGCAAAACATAATGAAGTGATTGTTATGGGGGACTTCAACTACCCGGATATTGACTGGGAAACAGAAACCTGTAGATCTCAGAAAGGAAAAAGGTTCTTGACAAATATTAAGGATAATTATCTCTCCCAACTAGTGCAGGAACCAACGAGAGGGAAGGCCGTGTTGGACTTAATATTGACTAATAGGCCTGATAGAATAACTGTGGTACAGATAGGGGGGCACCTAGGTAATAGCGACCATAATATTATCGACTTCAAAATGCCCTTCAGTAGGGTTATCAATAAGGGAACAACAAAAACATTAAACTTTAGGAGGGCGAAGTTTGAGCAGCTGAAAGAAAGCCTTCAACTTATTGACTGGGACAAAGTTCTTAATCAAAGGAATACGAATTGTAAATGGGAAACCTTCAAAAGAATTCTGAATACTCAGTGCGAAAGGTATATACCGTATGGGAATAAAAGGGCCAGAAATAAGAGGAAACCAATATGGTTGAACAAGAACGTAAAAGGGGCGTTAAATAGCAAAAAAGAGGCATTCAAGAGATTAAAACAGGAAAACAGTAAGGAGGCACTAATGTGTTACAAGGAAAAAACGAGAACCTGTAAAAAACAAATAAAAATAGCGAAGGAGGAAACAGAGAGACGTATTGCTAGGGAAAGTAGATCAAATCCCAAACTGTTCTTTACGTATATAAATAGTAAAAGGATTAAATCGGATAATATTGGACCGATAAAAAGTGAGGAAGGCAAAATCATAGAGAAAGATGAGGATAAAGCTAATCTATTAAATAATTTTTTTTCGACAACTTTCACAAAGGAAATAGAACTAACAGGAGAAATGAGAAGTGACAAACTTAATCCTCCACTAAGTATGACTAATCTAACCCAAGCTGGGGTACAGAAACGCCTCAGTAACATTAAAATAAACAAATCACCAGGACCTGATGGCATACACCCACGGGTACTAAGGGAACTAAGTAATGTGATAGACAGACCGTTATATCTTATATTTAAGGACTCTGTTGAGACTGGGTCTGTGCCACTTGATTGGCGACAGGCGAATGTAGTGCCAATATTCAAAAAGGGAGCGAAAAGTGACGCCGGAAACTATCGGCCGGTGAGTCTGACGTCCGTTGTGGGCAAAATTTTTGAAAGCTTCATTAAAGAGGCAATTACGGAGCATCTTGATGCTAATAATCTTTTAATCCTGAACCAACATGGATTCATGAGGAATCGCTCCTGCCAAACAAACCTGATTGACTTCTACGAGGAGGTTAGCTCTCGAGTAGATCAGGGGGAACCAGTGGATGTCGTGTATCTCGACTTCTCAAAAGCGTTCGATAGCGTGCCACATAATAGGTTGGTATACAAAATGAGAATGATGGGGCTGGGGGAAAATGTCTGCAAGTGGGTAGCTAACTGGCTAAAGGATAGAAGGCAGAGGGTGGTTATAAATGGAATATACTCAGATTGGGTAAGCGTCACTAGTGGGGTACCACAGGGGTCTGTACTAGGCCCAATGTTATTTAATATCTGTATTAACGACATAGTCAACGGGATAAATAGTAAAATATCAATATTTGCAGATGACACAAAGTTATGTAAAACAATTAATACAAAAGAGGACAGTGCAGACCTACAGAGGGATTTGGATAAGCTGGGTAGGTGGATCATTAAATGGCAAATGAGGTTTAACGAGGAGAAATGTAAGGTCATACATATGGGAAGGAAAAATGGAAGTCACCAGTACTCACTGAATGGGAAATCATTGGGGAATTCAGAGATGGAGAAGGACTTGGGCATCTTGATTGATAGCAAACTAAATTGGAGTGCCCAAAGTCAGGCCGCTGCTGTAAGGGCAAACAGGGTAATGGGATGTATCAGAAGAGATATAGCTGCAAAGGATGAGAACATTGTTCTTCCACTGTACAAAGCACTGGTCAGACCACACTTGGAATACTGTGCTCAGTTATGGGCCCCAATATATAGAAAGGATATAAACGAGCTTGAAAAGGTACAAAGGAGGGCAACAAAATTAATAAAGGGAATGGAGGGACTGCAATACCCAGAGAGGTTGGCAAAACTAGGACTATTCAGCCTGGAAAAGAGAAGGTTGAGGGGGGACATAATAAATGTGTACAAATATGTTAGGGGACAGTATAGAGACCTTGCCAGGGATTTGTTCAAAAGGAGGAATATTACGGTAACAAGAGGGCATTCACTAAGACTGGAAGAGAAAAGGTTTCAGCACCAGCATAGGAAGGGGTTCTTTACGGTAAGAGCAGTGAGAATATGGAATTCACTGAGTGAAGAGACGGTAATGTCAGATTCACTACACCAGTTCAAGCGGGGACTGGATGCATTTCTAGATACCAGGCAGATTTCAGCATATACTTAAAAATAGAATAAAATAGTAGGTTGATACAGGGATTTATTCTGACTGCTGGTTTCAGAGTCGGGAGGGAATTTTTCCTCAGGTGAAGATTGGCCAAATCATTTGGGGTTTTTGCCCTCCTCTGGATCAACTTTAGCAATTACAGAACTAACAGGTCGAACTTGATGGACGCAAGTCTTTATTCGGCTTTACAAACTATGTTACTATGACCTGTGGATCCTAAGATCGGTCGATTCTGGGGTAAAAATAGAGCTCTCCTCCTATCCTCCACGGAGAGTGAAAACAACACGGCTCTCCTCTCCGGAGCTACAAGCCACCTTAATATCTTGTATGGGAGAACTACTATCTTCAGAGGTAATCTCTCTAGTTCCAACAAAGGAGAGATGCAGAGGACACTACTCCAAACTCTTCTTGATAAAAAAAAATGGGGGGATCCCATCGGATCACAATCAATCTGAAACCTCTGAATCAACACATACTTTACATAAGGTTCAAGATAGAATCGATCAAATCAACAGTTCCTCTGATAGGACAAGATTATGTCATGGCTACGATCGATCTCCAAGATGCATATTACCACGCCCCGATTCATCCAACTTATCGGGAGTTTCTAAGATTCGCGATCTTCTAAAGGTCCTAGAAGATCGTCTCATTTTTCGTCTGGACTGATCATTTCTATCTAAAGTAGTCTCATACTTCCACAGATCTCAGGATATAATTCTCCCATCCTTCTGTGACAATCCGAGAGAGAAGAGTTCCAGACTCTGGATGTTCAAAGGATAGTCCTGCATTATCTTCAGGAAACACAAGAAGGGAGAAGAGACAAAAATCTATTTGTCCATTCTTAAGGCCAAAATAAGGGGAAGAAAGCGTCTAAATCTACAATCGCCAACTGGGTTAAGAAAGCAGTTATTGAAACTTATCAGATCCAAAACCTTTCACCTCCAGAGAAGCTCAAAGCTCACTCTAGAAAAGTGGTATCTGTCTCCTGGGCTGAGAAAGCCAACGCCTCCATCGAGCAGATTTGCAGAGCTGCTACCTGGTCCTCACTCCATACCTTCTCCAGACACTACAGATTGGACCTAGTGTCCATTAGAAGAGATTTAGCCTTTGAAAGGAAGGTCCTCCAGGCTATTGTCCCTCCCTAAATATATCTTGGGTATACCTCCAGTGTGCTGTCGTGGGGGGTTATTAGAGAAAATAGAATTAGACTTACCTGTAATTTGGTTTCTAATAACCCACCACGACAGCACGAGTAATTCCCTCCCTTTTGCTTATTATTTCTTACATGATCATATCAGTGAGAATAAAATATAATTTGAAGCATTCATTCTCTTGTGGTCCTTTATAATAACACTGGAGGGAGGATGTGTGAGGGGCTATTTCACCTCTTCATGTTTCCTGTCCCTATTAGGGTGGGGTTACATCCTCCGGTGTGCTGTCATGGTGGGTTATTATAAACCAAATTACCGGTAAGTCTAATTCTATTTTTATGGATTTTTCTTGTAATATATAGGAAAGCCTAAGGCCAGAAATAAACCCCATAAAACACTGTACATAGAGACATTGGTATCAAGTAACCCCTGTCTTGGTGTTCTTACAAACAAACTTTTATAAATGCCTCAAACTTCTGTGTGTGAATCAGACCTGAGATCTAACGTGATAGAAGATGACAGTCTGGTGAAGACGAGAAACATATAGACGGGCTCTGGCCATATATGTTTATACAGCCATAGTAGAAGATGAAGATTTGGTCCTCATCATGAAGTAGTTATTTCTCATGTCACGAGTAATGAATATCTCCTGCAGTATTGCTAATTCCAGTGTTGGTAAATGAGATGAGAATTAGCAATAAGGAAGATGAGTCTATGAGAAAGGTATTCAGCTGCAGATTCCGAGGAAGAAATTGCTTGTTGTCTGTGGCCTAAAATATATAGGTTTTATTAGTAGATGTAAAGAAGAAAACTAGATCATTCTGGTCTCTACAATATCGGATCCTCTCGGTGAATATCTTCTATATAAGAGAATTTTCCTGATTTACCTATCAAAGATGAATATGGACAGAGACAAGATGGCTGAGAAAATATTACACCTCACCCTAGAGATCCTCTTCCGGCTTACTGGAGAGGTGAGAGATTTTGATAACGTCACATTACATAATTCTTATCTATGGGAATAACAGATGGTCCGAACTGGAGAGGTGAGGACTCTGGAAATGTCTGTAGTGAGATTTATTAATGTGTCTCTCCATAACTAGGATTACATAGTAGTGAAGAAGACCTCTAGTGAGCGCTGTCAGGACCCTGTGTCTGAGGGATGGGGAAGACCCCTAAGCCCAATCACGGAGCTTCCACCTCACCACCTGATACATGAGGACATCAATGACCAGAAGATCCTAGAATTCAGCTACAAGATGATTGAGCTGCTGACTGGAGAGGTGACACTGCTGGGAATGCTGGGACATTATACAGTATCGCTGTGAAGGGATCTGGGGGATGACTATATCATTGTATGTGTCAGGTTCCTATAAGGTGTCAGGATGTCGCTGTCTATTTCTCCATGGAGGAGTGGGAGTATTTAGAAGGACACAAAGATCTGTATAAGGACGTCATGATGGAGGTTCCCCAGCATCTCACATCACCAGGTAATAGGATTAAATACACACGGCCTATAATTATCTGTATGTAAAGAATGAATTCAGTCCCTGTATGTGTTTCCTCCAGATCTATCCAGTAAGAAGACAGCACCAGAGAGATGTCCCCGTCCTCTTCTTCCACAGGACTGTAAACAAGAAGATCCCAACGTTCCTCAGGATCATCAGGTAGATAGAGAGAAGGTGTCATGAGATCTCCCCTATGATGTGTAGACGGCTGTGAAGGTCTTGTGTTCAGTCTTGTTTTATCCACCAGTATTATATGTTTTATACTTGTATAATGAGAACAGTGGAGATAGCAGGATTAGAGCTGATCATAGATGGGACTTCTCCATCTGTCTTTGACTTGTACAATATTTGTTTCAGGGTGAAGATCTGACCCATATTAATACTACAGAGACATGTGTGAGGGGTGATGAGCAGTGTAAAGAGGAGATTCCTACATATGACCGCCCAGGTGAGTAGTAACCACTAAATACAGAGAAGTCACAGATTCTTCTCAGTCATCAGCTGTGGCTGCTTTATCGGTGGTGTAGTCCGGCTTTATCACAATCGTCTGATCACCATTTTGCATCTAGACCAAAACATTCTCCTCCATCCAAAACTGTACAAATGACTTTGGGCGTTGAAACCCCTTAGAACTTACAACCTGGAGAATCCACTTACCAACTGAAATTAGAAGATCCTGACTCTTACCTGACCAGATCTGCAAACTACCAATCCAAATGACAGCGTACGTAGAAAGTGCTGACAAGTTAGAAAATCGCTTGAAGAAAAATATTATGATGGGTCTGAGAGAAAGCGGAGGGTGATGATGCTGTTGACTTCCTAGATCCCTGATATCTTATTGGATGAATCTACCTTCTCTCCCTGCTGTGCTGCTGAATGTGCTCATTTGAACCCTACAAGACCAGGTCCAGTCTTTATGACCAAACATCGCTTTTAAGATCGACAACATTAAATGTGCAGTGAGGGCCAAGTGTGAATTTCTGTACAATAACAACAGTGTTGCCAGCTGTTTTGTTGAGTGAGATGGGAAGAAGAATAGTCAGGTAGCCGGGTCAGAACCAGGAGGGCAGAGAAAATACAAAATCAGAAGACACAAGAGTAGACAGTAAACGGGCCGAGGTCACAAGAAGAAACTAAGAAGAAAAACAGAACACGGGAGCTGAACACAGAGAACTTAACCAGCAGAGAGCAAGGCTGTATCTGGCAGCATCCGGCATTATGCATGAGCTTTAGTAGGGTGGGATGCTTTACATTTGACAAGGCGAAGCAAAATAGTGTTAAAGAGGTTAAAACGTAACCTTTAATAAGTAAATGCATAACAAAATCTAAATGGGTACTAAAAAGTCACATGGACCATAAGTCAAAATGGTGCCTGCGAATGGTAGAAAAGTGTCACTACCCAAGACGAATCTAACCTCATTCATACCAAGGATTATATGGGATAGTAACTAAGTACATCCCACCTGCACACCAAACGAGATCATGGCAGATAATAATGGAGCGGTTACTAAGAGCATCACCAAACATGAACCGTATAAGACAATCAGTGGTTTAACATGAGAGTTCACACTTTACACATAATAATGGAACAATCTCACCATTTTCAGTGTCCGTTCACATTCTTGCTCTAGATAGCTTATTATTATTTGCTGCCACTACCAACCCAATTGAAATATAATACAAGCCTGGTCGGACGCCTGCGTTCTGATAGCGTATGGCTTCGGAGGAGGGAACAATCACAGAACAAAAGAAACAGGATTATTAAATTTTATATTTAATCCAAAAGAGAGGCATTGTTTAGGAAAAATATACAAAAGGTTTTACAAAAGGAGACAATACAATACATATGCAGTTACACAAAATAAGGATTAAAGAACTTATTATAAGGTCTCAGAGATGATTAAGTATAGCTGGAGGGGGGGGCGCCTCACTTTGATTTGACCATTATCGAACGTGATCCTTAGCTTATGGTCTCTATACCCCCCGGCAATTAACACTGACCCATCCTCAGTGGGGTCTTTTATGTCGAAGGTGGAGACCTGCCCACACACCCCCTGGGATGACATCACGTGGGCTGGGCTCCAGCCTTCACATTTTTACTAAAATAGCTGGCTCTGATGATCACTTAACGCTTGTTGATCGCAGAAGCCTGAAAGTGATAACATATTTTCCATTATGAATTTACCTCTCTTTAGAGACCACAATTGACCTAGCTCCGGTCTGTTATTTTGTACTTTTGCGTCACCGCTCCCCGGGGGGGCGTACCTCTATGGAAAATTATGCATATTGTTCCTTGGCTGACCCTAAAAATATGGGTCCCATTATTATCGGACTTATGGAACTTTATATATTCCATATTTCATGTCGGCATCGCTAAATCTTCCTTAGCTAGATGTACATTTATTGCAGGTCTCTGTTAATTGGGTTTGCCATCTCTCTGGGTACTGGCATCTGCCTACAAGCTACTCCGCCTGTGCGTGCTAATTAGTGGATTATTGGTCGATAAGGGAAGAGGAAAGAACGGCTTGGGGGAGCGGAGAAAATGTTTTCTTAATTTTTATGACAGGAGAGAAGAGAGAATTTTCAATATTTCCAAGAGCCTTTGAGCCACTAATGATGTGGAAACCTTTTGTTTTTCCATTGACAAATTATGGACCTGAGTGAGGGCTTGTTTTTGTGAGATGAGTAGAAATTTTTATTGGTAGCATTTTTGCATATGTAATATTTGGGAGTCAGAATGAACAAACAGTTGAGCACCACGCTCTACTGGTTCATGCTATAAGGTTTTCTATTAGACTGTGAACTGTCATTGTCTTGGTGAATAATTCAATATTTTTTATAGAACTTGCCATTTGTACCAGCATTTTTAGTAGAAATGTTCAAAAATATAAATTTCAAGTATATTTTATTCAAATATAGTATTTTTTTTTACTTATCAGATGACTCTACCAGGAGATCAGAGGGACAGCTGACCTCTTCAATTTTCAAATCAGATGAGTTTGAAATCACACAGGATACAATTAATGGGAATGCCATTTCTCCAGATATACCATCATCCCTTCACAACAAAGATGTGCCATCTGATCTTTTGAAACAGGTCCTATCTTGTAATTCATTACCGACTACTAAGGAAAATCAAAGTCACAAAATAAGCATTAAAAAACTAATGGCTCTCAAAGCTAAGAAGCCATTTTCACAGACGGAATATGGAAATAGTTTTACACTCAAAAAGTTTTTTCTTAAGCATCAAAAAATTCACACGGCAAAGAATAGATTTTCTTGTTCCAAGTGTATGAAATGTTTTACAAAGAATTCAGATCTTGTTAAGCACCAGAGAACTCACACAGGGGAGAACCCTTTTTCATGTTCAGAATGTGGGAAATGTTTTAATGATAAATCAAATCTTCTTAGTCACCAGAGAATTCACACAGGGGAGAAGCCTTTTTCCTGTTCAGAATGTGGGAAATGTTTTACAGTGAGATCATCTCTTGTTACACATCTTCGAACTCACACAGGGGAGAAGCCTTTTTCATGTTCAGAATGTGAGAAATGTTTTAACAAGAAATCAGCTCTTGTTACACACCAGAGAACTCACACAGGGGAGAAGCCTTTTTCCTGTTCAGAATGTGGGAAATGTTTTAACAAGAAATTAGATCATCTAAGTCACCAGAGAACTCACACAGGGGAGAAGGCTTTTTCCTGTTCAGAATGTGGGAAATGTTTTAACCGGAAATGGAATCTTGTTATACACCAAAGAACTCACACAGGGAAGATGCCTTTTTCCTGTTCAGAATGTGGGAAATGTTTTAACCAGAAAACAGATCTTGTTACACATCAGAGAACTCACACAGGAGAGAAGCCTTTTTCCTGTTCAGAATGTGGGAAATGTTTTAACAAGAAATCAGCTCTTGTTGGACATAAGATAACTCACACAGGGGAGAAGCCTTTTTCTTGTTCAGAATGTGGGAAATATTTTAACAAGAAATCAAATCTTCTTAGTCACCAGAGAACTCACACGGGGGAGAAGCATTTTTCGTGTTCAGAATGTGGGAAATGTTTTAACCACAAATTAGTTCTTGTTACACACCAGAGCACTCACACAGGGGAGAAGGCTTTTTCCTGTTCAGAATGTGGGAAATGTTTTAACCGGAAATTAGATCTTGTTACACATCAGAGAACTCACACAGGGGAAAAGCCTTTTTCATGTTCAGAATGTGGGAAATCTTTTACAGGGAAATCAAATCTTATTAGGCACCAGAGAACTCACACAGGAGAGAGGCCTTTTTCATGTTCAGAATGTGGGAAATATTTTACATGGAAAACAAATCTTGTTAAGCACCAGAGAATTCACACAGGGGAGAAGCCTTTTTCATGTTCAGAATGTGGGAAATGTTTTAATCAGAAATCGCATCTTGATAGACATCAGAGAAGTCACATAGGGGAGAAGCCTTTTTTATGTCCTTAATGTGGAAAATTTTACTTGAAAAAACACACTTTTATCAAGAAAAAATCTTGCTTATAAGCGAGTGCGTCCTATAGACTGGAGGTAGCTTTCTGTGACCGAGAACAATGAGGCCGTGTCCTTCCTGATCAGTGAGAGAACTGCTCTCTTCTCCAGTTCCACACTTATCTAACTGATTGGTGCAGAGCAGGAAGGTACCGGGACCTGTGCAGAGGCTGCACTTCCTGACTGAGCAGCTGAAGAACCTTCCACCCGACTAGCTCAAGGATCTTTCAGATAATGTAACACTGTTTTTACTTTTAAAAGTTATCAGATTCCGCTATGAACTGAGCCATTTCTTAACGAGTTTGACCTCCTGAATTTAAATTGGACAATGAGTTTTCCTTTTACTGCTACATATAATTAATGATAAAAGTTTCAGTACCTTGAAACATTATTATTTTTGTAAATATACAGATGCAGAATATCTTGTTATTCCAATTTTCTGATATTTATTTAGAGAAAACTTAGCAACAATTCAAATAACTAAAACCTGTCTTAACACTATTGCAAATTATAATCAATTACAGAAATTGCACTACAAAACTTGGTCCTCATTCAGTAACAACTGATTTTTGCTTGTTTCTTGTACTCCTGCATCAGATCATCTCTTAAAATTATGCAACAGTAATCTGCAAGCATTGAGGGATTCCATTTTCCTTGATATCTTTTCTCCATAGGTATAATATCTTTGTTACATCTCTCACCATCTTCGTATCTCACTACTCCGCAGCTTGTTGGAAGAAAAGTCTAAAATGTAAGAAATTAATCGTTAAGGACATGTTACAGCGAAGATCCTTACTGTATATGTTTTGAGGAGAAATAAAACCAACTCTTCAAAGTTATTGTATCTGCTCATGAGTTTCCCAAAAAGTTAGTTACCACAAATGCAAATGTAGACCATACTGCCTTTTCCTTGCCCTGCGACAAACAAAGAAACTCATCATCTTGAAGAAGCTTACGAATCTGAGGTCCAATAGAGACTCCTTGTTCTATATTTGCTTCACTTAACCTTGTAAAGTTATCAATCAGATGCATGAATGCTTTTACATTTTTATCCATTGCCTTTACAAAGTTCTTCATTACAGTGGTGGCCAAAAGTATTGGCACCCCTGCAATTCTGTCAGATAATACTCAGTTTCTTCCTGAAAATGATTGCAATTACAAATTGTTTGGTTTTATTATCTTCATTTAATTTGCTTGCAAGGAAAAAACACAAAAGAGAATGAAGCGAAAATCAAATCATTTGTGTGAAATGATCAAACTCCAAAAATGGGCCTGACAAAAGTATTGGCACCCTCAGCCTAATACTTGGTTGCACAACCTTTAGCCAAAATAACTGCGAACAACCGCTTCCGGTAACCATCAATGAGTTTCTTACAATGCTCTGCTGGAATTGTAGACCATTCTTCTTTGGCAAACTGCTCCAGGTCCCTGATATTTGAAGGGTGCCTTCTCCAAACTGCCATTTTGAGATCTCTCCACAGGTGTTCTATGGGATTCAGGTCTGGACTTATTGCTGGCCACCTTAGAAGTCTCCAGTGCTTTCTCTCAAACCATTTTATAGTGCTTTTGGAAGTGTGTTTTGCGTCATTGTCCTGCTGGAAGACCCATGACCTCTGAGGGAGACCCAGCTTTCTCACACTGTGCCCTACATTATGCTGCAAAATTTGTTGGTAGTCTTCAGACTTCATAATGCCATGCATACGGTCAAGCAGTCCAGTGCCAGAGGCAGCAAAGCAACCCCAAAACATCAGGGAACCTCCACCATGTTTGACTGTAGGGACCGTGTTCTTTTCTTTGAATGCCTCTTTTTTTTTTTTCCTGTACACTCTATGTTGATGCTTTTTGCCAAAAAGCTCTACTTTTGTTTCATCTGACCAGAGAACATTCTTCCAAAACGTTTTAGGCTTTCTCAGGTAAGTTTTGGCAAACTCCAGCCTGGCTTTTTTATGTCTCGGGGTAAGAAGTGGGGTCTTCCTGGGTATCCTACCATACAGTCCCTTTTCATTCAGACGCTGACGGATAGTACGGGTTGACACTGTTGTACCCTCGGACTGCAGGGCAGCTTGAACTTGTTTGGATGTTAGTCGAGGTTCTTTATCCACCATCCGCACTATCTTGCATTGAAATCTCTTGTCAATTTTTCTTTTCCGTCCACAGCTAGGGAGGTTAGCCACAGTGCCATGTGCTTTAAACTTCTTGATGACGCTACGCACGGAAGACACAGGAACATTCAGGTCTTTGGAGATGGACTTGTAGCCTTGAGATTGCTCATGCTTCCTCACAATTTGGTTTCTCAAGTCCTCAGACAGTTCTTTGGTCTTCTTTCTTTTCTCCATGCTCAATGTGGTACACACAAGGACACAGGACAGAGGTTGAGTCAACTTTAATCCATGTTAACTGGCTGCAAGTGTGATTTAGTTATTGCCAACACCTGTTAGGTACCACAGGTAAGTTACAGGTGCTGTTAATTACACGAATTAGAGAAGCATCACATGATTTTTCAAAGGGTGCCAATACTTTTGTCCACCCCCTTTTTTAGGTTTGGTGTGGAATTATATCCAATTTGGCTTTAGGACAATTCTTTTTGTGTTTTTTCATTAAAGACAAATTAAATGAAGATAATAATACCAAAGAATTTGTGATTGCAATCATTTTCAGGAAGAAACTGAGTATTATCTGACAGAATTGCAGGGGTGCCAATACTTTTGGCCACCACTGTATGCCCAACTTGATAAGATTTTGTTACCACCATTGCCTAGGTGGGTCGTCATCTTCTGGATGCAGGACAGTTTACTCCCTGGCTGAAGTGAATGTCGGAGAGGCCAGTCACTTTTTTTGTAGCAATATTCTCTTGCACGACTATCCCACGCACACAGAAAGTAGCAGTACTTTTGTGTATCCTCACTGGAGACCAAATAAGAGGACAACAACCTTGATGAAATATGTGAAAAAGCAGGTGTAGGAGCACCGGCCGAGCATCTAGCACAATACTCCCTGCCCCACGGCCTAATCTGCACCAATAGGACTGAGGAACCTACTTTAAAATACGTTTTCATTGCAGTGGTACATTGTACATTTGCTCTATCTGCTTTGAATGTACATTTTGGTGTTCTTAAAGATGAGATAGCAGGTATATGACACAAACTGCAGAAAATAGAGCAGGGGCAGTGGAAGTCAGTCAGCGCCATTGAGGATCAGATAGCCGATACAAGCAATGAGAACAGGCTTGCCGCACAGAAAATATCAGCACTGGTTGCAGAAACAGATGATCTTGAAAATAGGTCAAGGCTCAATGATATACCACTTATTGACGTGCCTGAAAAAATGGAAGGCTCCTTTCCTACTGAATTCTTTCAAAACTGGCTGAAATTAATAATCAGGCTTGAAACCTTAACCCCCTATAGGCTGTAGAACGAGCTCATAGGATGCCTACCCATCCTCTTCCTCCTGGGCTTCCACAAAGACCTGTGCTGGCTAAAGTTTTACACTACCGGGACAGAGATATTATCCTGCGACAGGCAAGGGATCACCCAGATGTAACAATCAATGGGTCCAAAATCTCCATCTTTCCAGATTATTCTATAGAAGTGCAGAGACAAAGAGCCAGATTCATTGATGTAAAAAAAAATCTCAGATCTGCACGTTTCATATTCAATTATTTTATATTTAATAAACCTTTCTGAATTGACGTCTTCAATAAACCAGCAGCGCGGGAAGTATCCACAAATTTCTCCAGATCCTGATATTCATCGATTTTGACAAATCCATGGATCCGCAGCAGCTGAACATCAGACTTAAAATGCCAAAGAAAAGAATACGGATCAGGTTAGCACAATCTGATACAAATACTCATAAATGTTTGTTGGATAAGACCCTATTTGCGCTACTTTCTCCCTCGTGTTTTATCTTGGATACAGAAGCAATACCTTGGAACCGTCACCGGGTCTGGCAATTGTCAAAGGAGAGCCCGACTGCAGATTGAATTATCTATATATCTACATCATGGAATACTTTTACAATCGACTATCATCAAGGGAATGGCTCATGTTACAAACTATTGGGCAAGCAGGAGGATCCATTATGGACATGGACAGTTCTACAAACTCATTCAGTGAGGAGGACACAAACGTTTTAAAGGAAAAAAAAACTTTTATCACTTCAAAGATGCATTAAAAGAGGAACTTCATTTTGGTCTGGATGTCCGGTTTTTAACTATTTATATGGATGAAAAAATATGTCTGAGGGGCCTCAGGTTGGTACATACTTCTCCATTTTCTAAGGACAATACATTTACACTTGAATGAGACTCTAATTTAAATAATTGTATGCACATTATGTGTTAACATGTTTACATAAAAAGAGAACATAATTGTTTGAAACTGCAACTGAAAAAGTCCTATCATTAGCTAAGGACTGTGAAGACCTGGGGTCTTCCGTGGGCATAATACTACTCAGATAACACAGGGCGAGGGTAAAGCAGTGTGCCAACATTTTATTGAACAACTAAACTGACATTAAACAGAACAATCCCAGCAAATACCCAAGATGGTACAACATTACACAGTTTCACCCTTCCGCTGACCCACCAGGGATAGAACAACTGCGACTTTGGGACTTCCAGGGCCAACTACCTCAACCAGTGGACCCCGCTTTTGGCGGGCCCCCACAGAGCGGAGATAGCAGCAAGCTTAAGAAGCTGACAGTCCATCAAGGTACAAGACCAGGAGACCCAAGGGTCCCACCCTGGCCTGTCTGGGAGTTTCCATGGGTTCCAGGCGACTAGAGGGTTCCACCTGGCAGCCCCAAACAACATATACATGGAGCCAGATAACTTCATGATTCCAACCTGGTCTCCCAAAATGTATCCATGGGTTCTCTGATGGTAAATGGAGCAGATCCGTATCCTTCCAGTCAGGGCCGTATACTCTTAGGCAGGAATAATGTAGAATCCAAATCTGTGTCGCTCTGGATCAAGCCATGCTACCAAGCTTTTGCCCTGAAGACTCTGACTGATTTTTGATTCTCTTTCAATTCTCACTGCTACAGAGGCATATGTGCCTTAAATAGTTAGTTGTCCTTTCAAGTATGCATCCACAGGTCAAGGATTAGGGAGGGTATTATTCCACAGGGCTCATGTCTCATTGTTTGAGCATTTAATCAATTTATATAGTTGGTATAACAGTGGGTTCTTGTAAATCTACATCTAGATGGCTTTAGTACAATATGCAATTAGCATAGCAACAAACATCATTGTTTAAAAACCAAGAGAAGTCACATTCACATAATCTTATCTCCTTCTTGACCAGCCACAGAAATACACTCACAAGTCAACACACACTCAATAGTGTATTTCTCTTGGCTGAACAAATCTAGACTTCTGGCTGATTAAGATAAAAAGCTGTTTTGTCACAAGGACCTATTAAGGTTTGAATCTCATCCATAGTATAAAAAAATTAATTACAACACTATCACATCCATATTACAATTAAAAAATGGAGCAATAATGAAAAAAATCGAAAAAACTGCATTGAGGCAGGGATTATCGTACTATAAAAAAGAAAGAAACACAAAGTGTGCCCCGAGTGACATAACAAAAATCTAAAAATTCTCTACCTATACAATTAAAGGACAAGGCTAATGAATGTACTGATACAAATAAAAACATATTGCAAATAATAAGATCGAACCGAAGATAACAAATAACAAAATAATTGAGAAAGTCCTACCAAATAGAATTGAACCTTTATCAATTGCAACAGTTGAATCTACAAAAAGTACTGTGGGCAGGAGCACAGATTTGACAAACACTCCTCTTATACAAAATTCAAATATACTACTTCCATCCTCTGAGTGGAAAACCTCTACCTTCATTTTGGTTCTTAATGCAAAAAAACATCTTGACAACATTAGACTACAAATAAATAGACTCAATGAAGAAAGGGAAAGAGCTCGTCTAAGTAAAAATAAAATAAAGACAACTAGTGTCAATAAATGAAATATAAGTCTAATTTCACCTAATGAAATTGAATCTCTTGTTCTACTCGAATTCTCAGATCCCATTTCTACTCCACTACTGGACCTCTCAATATATGACACTACATCAGACCTTGTTTCCTCTACTAAAAAAACAAGCAATATTATAATAGTGGATGTCAGGAATTTCAACACACACAGAGGGACGACACCGAGGAGATCACGCAATATCTCACTGTGCCGTCACGCTGTCCGTATTTCGTCTGTAGTTGCGAGCACACGATCCAGACTACTCTACGTAGGTATCTGTAAGCGACCAATGAGCGTATGGCGTCACACCTCGGGGATTTCAAAGCCTGGAATCCGTGTTTAACGCCCTCCGTACAGTCACTGTCAGCTTCACGATAGCCCAATTATTATTCTCTGCCACCACCGGCCGAGTTTGAAATATAATACAGGCCTGGCCTGACGCCTGCGTTTTGGTAGCGTATATGGCTTCGGTGGAAGGGAACGATTACAGAACAAAAGAAACAGAACTATTAAATTTTATGTTTAATCCAAAAGGGAGGCAGTGTTTAGGAAAAATATATACATAAGGATGTTACAAAGGAGACATTAAAATACATACGCAGTTCCATAAAATAAATAGGATGAAAGAAGTTAACTTACACTATACGATCGCGGAGATGATTCAATATAGGTGGAGGAGGGATTCCCCAGCTGGATTGTGCTGTAATTGAACAGGACCCTTTGCTTATAATTCTTATTCCCCCCTGGCAATGAGTGCTCCTGTCTTCTCCATGGATTCTCTTATACCTAAGGGGAGATCTGGCTACATGCCCCTGGTGGTGACATCATGTGGGCCGATCTCCAGCCTGTACATTTTTATTAAAAACGCTAACTTCTGCAATAGCTCATCGCTCGTTGATCGCAGAAGCTTGCAAACTACGCCATTTTTTCCCTTATGATTTTATCTTCATTTAGAGACCACACATCACATAGCTGCAGTCTGCTATTCTGGTGTTTTTGCGCTACAGCTCCCTGATTTTGCTTACAGCCCTGGAAAACTACATATACATTCCTGGGCTGATTTGATCAGTACACATATGGGTCCCATTACTGTCGGACGTATGGAACTCACAATATTTCATAGTTCATATCGGAGTCAGCTCATCTGCAAATTTCCCTTTGAAGCTCGGGAAGCAGCCTCATGGTTACAAGCAAATTAGTGCAAGTCAGCATTTTAATTACCTCCTGCGTCTTTCAGAGACAAGATGCTTGCTTCCTAACGAAGTTATAACACTCCTTGGCTGGCTTGTTTGCATAAGCTATTTCTCAGGCGTGCTCTAATTGGGACTTTTGTGCTGAGCAGAAGGGGAATAAGGGAGGGGGGCGAACATCTATGTCAGGCAGATGTGGGAGAACATTTTCCTGATATTAATATTTCCCTGACAGTGGACAATACCACAACTGGTACTAAAGGTCTGGTACCTTTTTTTTCCTTGGGCTGTGTCTCCTAAGAAAGGGCAATTAACCAATACTTCTTCCCCAAACCAGGGAAAAGAAAAAACCTACTAGAGGAACGCAAGGAGGAAGAAAAAATGGAAAATAAACCTACCCCAAGCCTCAAACAATAATACTCACAAATATTTTTAATCTGTCAGACTGCCTTTTATAAAATGATGAGAAATTAATATTATCAAAAGGACTTTGCTTTTGTGCCACAAACAAACCCAAAGACTTTGATCTGTTTTTAAATCTTCAGGTATTTACGAGGAACATGACACTGAAAAGACATAAAAGTGATATTCATAGGCAATTTCTCGCTTATGCATTAAGTGCACCCTATCTTTTACCATATGTGTTTCAGAAATACATAGTATAGCTGGATGGAACTGTTTTAAATATGTAAAAAACCGCACATCTCTTAATGGCTTCCCCCATCAACCGGACATTCCACGCTATCACATCTAATATTAATGTCATAGTGATATTCTTGTGTGTGTAATAAGATGTTGTACCTTAACAATATGTCTATAAGCACTTTTGAATGTGATGTAAGATAAATAAATTGGCAAATAAAGAGATAAGAAAAAAAACAAAGGGGAGGGGTGGAAAAGAAAAACATGGTGGAAGAAGTTAAAAACAACCATAAACAACCAACTTAACAATCTTGACATTTCTCTCAAATGGAGAGAAGTGGGGCTATCTAACAGCCTTAGTCCACATAAGGCAGAGACCAATGTGTCTTGCATCTTGCATAACAAGAATGCTCTGAGAAGCGCTCCGCTTTCATGACCACATTAGGACACCAAAGGTATGTATACTAGTATAAGTATTATGTTCCATATTTCAGTATGAAGGATATACGGATCAAGTGTCTCCCCTGTGCACAATCTTCTCATTTGTATCTAAACACTGTGCAAAGACCCCACATTATCTATCTCACTGTATGATGGCCCCCACACCATACAAACGCCCCATTATCTCCCACACTGTATGATGGTCCCCACACTATACAAACACCCCACAATATCTCCCACACTGTATGATGGCCCCCACACTGTGCAAAGACCCCACATTATCCCCCACACTGTACGATGGCCCTACACTATACAAAGACCCCACATTATCTCCCACACTGTATGATGGCCCCCACACTATACAAACACCCCACAATATCTCCCACACTGTATGATGGCCCCCACACTGTGCAAAGACCCCACATTATCTCCCACACTGTATGATGGCCCCTACACTATACAAAGACCCCACATTATCTTCCACACTGTATGACCCTAACTGTAATCCCCACACTGTATATATAGCTTACATATAGTATAATGCACCAGATAGTCCTCAATATAGTATAATGATCCCCCCATAGGCAGAGTCTGTAGCATAATCCCCCCCATAGGCAGATTCTGTAGGATATTCCCCCCATAGGCAGAGTCTGTAGGATATTTCCCCCCATAGGCAGAGTCTATAGTATAATCCCCCCATTGGCAGAGTCTGTAGCATAATCCCCCCGTTGGCCGTGTCTGTAGTATAATCCCCCCATAGGCAGAGTCTGTAGCATCCCCCCATAGGAAAAAAATAAACACAATATTCACCTCTCCTCCTCGTTCCCCCGCTACTACGAGCGCCCGCACATCTTCAGAACAATGGGCCGGGAGCCAAGTGATGACGTCAGTGACGTCAGACGCAGAGGGGACTGATGGGAGCGGGAGCGTTGTCGCACTCCCTCTCTCATCACTGAACTTGCCGTGATGGGCGGGAACGGCCTGATGCTGGCACCGGGGGCCCTCTTCCTGCTCAAGGGCCCCATAGCAGCCACCGGGCAGTGGAGTCTCCCTGCTCTGCCTATACAGTTACAATAGCGTAGCTCCTGGTGGGCCCCTGAGAACGTGGGGCCCGGGGTCACCGCCCCCTGGTAGCTACGCTACTAATTCAGAATGAACGAATAGCTCTTTACGGAAAATATTGTCCTACGGTTTCCGACAGCGACCAAGCTGGCTATTTCATGTCTTTTATGACACTGTTGTTATGTATTGTGATGCAGCCCTATGCTTTTGCTTTATTTGATTTTTTTCACAGTCCTATGGCTTCCCATCTAAGATTTCTGTCTTGGAGCGTAAGGGGTCTCGGTTACCCTGGTAAGAGGATGAAAGTTTTTTCACAAATTAAGAAACACTAACCCCATATAATAAGTCTGGTAGAGACACACATCACCCTGGATTCGGCAAGGTGATTGAAAAAACCCTGGGTTCAATGGGCGGTCCACTCCTTCCATACCAGCTATTCTAGGGGCAAATCGTTTCCAAGGCACTAGAGAGATGATTGTTTTCCTTTATTCATCCAAATGCATCATAAAAGCAATGTTTCAGACCGCTTTCATGAAGCTTCATCTGCCATTTTGTTTATGCTTGAAAAAGGACACTTGCTGGTCGAAATATTGCTTTAGTGATGCATTTGGATGAATAAAGGAACACAATAATCTCTCTAGTACTTGGAAACGATTTGGCTCTGAATTTGCTGGTAACTTGGTGGAAAATTGCTCCAAGGAAGCACAGAGCCTGTGGAGTGGTGCAAAGGGAACTACCATTATGGACACAGCTATTCTAGGGGGGTTACATTACTGGTACACAAATCGGTCAGGTGGGAAGCGAAGGTAACATGTAGGGATCCGGAAGGCCATTTTGTTTTTATATATGCATCAATAGACTCCAAAGAAATGCAAGAGCACCATAGGGTCTTATCCACGTTAAAGAGGTTGATAATTATAAGTAGAACAGCTCACCTTATGTGGTTGTGTGAGACACAACACTTATGGAGCCTGAGAACCAGATGCAGCAGCTTCCATGAGACAGTAGATTTAAGTATCTGGATAGGAAGTATTTCTGTGCTCTCTGGAATACAACACAAATATTGGGAAATAAAATAGGTTTATTGTCAACGCGTTTCAGAGTCCACTGCCTCCTTCTTTAGGACAACCATACATAAAACCTGTACTTATGGTTGTCCTAAAGAAGGAGTCAGTGGACTCTGAAACGCATTGACAATAAGCCTCCAATTTTATTTCTCAATATTTGTGTCGTATTCCGGAGAGTGCTGAAACACTTCCTATCCTGCTACTTAAATAGACTCCAAGGAACTTGTCATAATGTGTTTATATACCCCTCTCCCAGCTAATAAAAAGATGATTAAGCAGGCGATGAGTTTCTCCTTAAGCTACCTAGATGCTCATGTTATATGTATGAGTGATTCAGAATGGGAGGAACAACCCCAGTGGTTAGACACCATACCACCACTTCATCGTCATATATGGAAGGCAATGGCTGGGTTGATTTACGATGTGCTTCTCACCCAGATACTCTGAAATTTACATGCCATTCTTTGGTGAGGCATATTCTGCCTCGAATAGATAATATCTTTGGCACTGTCAGAGTAGATACTCGGGTGGAGAAGGTGGAGCTCGGACAGGGAGGGATATAAGATCACAGCCCAGTAACACTTACACTTGCAGCAGTTCAAGTAGAACATAGGCCTCCTTGGAAACTTAACTCCTTTTGGCTGTCCCTCATAGGCCCTAATGATAAAATTCCTGACCAACTAGAATGCTTTGTGGCGGCACATGAACCTACTCACGATATTAATCTATTTTGGGACACATTGAAGCCATATCTTAGTGGTTACTTGTCCTCTACCATTTCTTATATAAAAAAGTGACATCCAGAGAGGACATGGAAATAGAATCCAACTTGAGGGAGGCAGAACGTGCCAATATATCCAAACCCCTCAGAGGCAAATAAAGGGAAATGGTTACAACTCCAACGTTTATATACACAGCATATGGACACTAAGTCTAAGTGTAAGTTATTTTTTACTCGGCAATCTTACTTTGAATTGGGAAATCAATCTAATGCTATCCTTAAGGTTCGTGTCACGGATGGCTCGGTAATTACATCAGCAGAGGGAATCACTCATTGTTTTCAAGATTACTACGAATCTCTATACAAGTCCAAATGCCCCGTAAACACAGTCAACTGCCTTTCATAACTAGCAGATCTAGACTTCCCCAATTTAAGGCTATGTGCCCACGTTGCGGACCTGAAGCATATTTTTTACGCTTCTCCCTGGCGGGAAAATCGCATGCGGATATTACATGCGGTTTTCCCGCCAGGTAGAAGCGTTTGTGAGGCGTCTTTGCATGCATTTCCGCATGCGGGTTATCAAGCACTTCTCCAAGCATCACTTGGAAAAGTGCTTGACAACTTGTTCAGAATGGTAAAAAATAAAAAAATAAACTTTATACTCACCTTCCGATGCATTCTCTGCCCCGTCCGGAGTCTTGAGCGGCTCACGCTGTTGTGTGCAGGACCTGCGGTGACGTCATTGAGTCATGTGGTGGGTCACATGACTCAATGACGTGGCAGGTCCTTCAGACAACAGCGCGACGGAGGGAAAACATCAGAAGATAAGTATAAACTTTATTTTATTCTTTTTTTTACAGGTTCTTTGGTACCCAGGTCTGGATGAGAGTCTCCTCTCATCCAGACTTGGGTACCATCCGCACATTGATTCCGCTGCGCTTCCGCAAAATTAATGAACATGCTGCGGATTTTTGACCGCAGCATATACGCTGCGGAAAAATCCGCAGCATGGGCATTGACATTGCGGAATGCCATTGGGGACCATGGGGTGCGGATATACATGCGTTTTTCAAGCGTTTACGCTGCGGAAATTCCGCAGCATATACGCTTGAAAAACGCTACGTGGGCACACAGCCTAAGTGAGAATCAGCAGATGCTGATATCACCTAAGAAGAAATCAGCACAGCCATGAGCGATATGGCCTCCGGTAAAGCACCCGGCCCGGATCGGCTGCCATTGAAAATTATATATCAGATACCTAAAGCTTTTAACTCTCCACTTTCAAAGAGGTTTTTTCACAGATGTCCCTCTGTGAGTCATTCATTACTCACGTCCTTTTACGAAGCTAATATTGTTTTGTTAAAAGAAGGGAAAGATCCTTTAGACTGTGGATCTTACAGATCTATTTCTTTAGTTAATGTTGATTTATAACATTTTTACCAAGATTTTAGCTATGAAACTCAATACAGTGATTCTAGATTTAATACATCCAGACCAGACTGGATTCATGCCTGGCGAAAAACTTCTATTAATATTAGAAGGGTACAGCCTGTAGTTCAATATAGTACCACACAAGCTGATAACAACTGGGCACTAGCTTCATTAGACGCCATCAAGGCATTTGATTCAGTAGAGTGGTCATTCCTGGCAACACGGCTTCAAAAGTTTGGATTTGGCCCAAAGTTCCGTAACTGTATACATATCCTATATGTAACCCCCAAAGCCAAATGTCACGGGTGTATCAGAGGTGACAGTTGTCGCCCTGCAGTTGGTTGCAGGCGATCTCTACGTTTCGCAGTACAGACATTTCCTAAGATGAGAGGCTGTCTCTAGGACCTAGCGGCTACCTCCCTCTGGTAATCAGCTCCCTGGCCTGAGTGTATATATTCCTGGTGTGTCTGAGAGGGAGGTGCCGGCTATGTTCATTTCTACTTGTGAAGGCTTAGCAAGAGCAGTGCTTCATCCTCTCTGGAGTTTGAGGCCGAGTTCGCATTTGTCTGGAGTCGTCTAAAGCTAAGCTTTCTTCCCCTTTTTGTCTACCCTTGTTGCCTATAGAGTTTAGAGGAAATCAACTAGTGCTCATCTACTTCGATCCCTAGCGTTAGCCATACGCCAGGGAAAGACAGGATGAGGCACGCGTGCGGCGATTGCTGAGGAGGCAATATAGGGATGGTAGTTGAGACAGGGTGACACTAGACTATGAGGTTCCCACCCCCCCCTTTTCCCTAGTGTCTGGGCTCACTTTCCCTCTTTTCTCTGTGTTGCACTAAGTCTTTCCCACACCTGGCGTGACACCAAACTAGTAGTAAATGACCTTCCATCTTCATCCATCTCACTAGAAACGGGGACTCACCAGGGCTGTCCTCTCTTTCCTGGTTCATTGAGCCACTGGCTATCGGAATACGCTCGGCACCACCAATTAAAGGCATATTGATAGCTAACCAGACAGATATCATTGGGCTATACAAGACATAGTTATTTTTATGGATCAGGATTAGTGATGAGCGAGCACTAAAATGCTCGGGTACTCGTTATTCGAGTCGAGCAAATTCGAATGCTCGAGTGCTCTGCCCGAGTAACGAGCCCAATGTAAGTCTATGGGAAACTCGAGCGTTTTTCCGGCGACTCCCCCCGGCGGTATGCAGAGGGACTAAAAATTGCCCAAATCGATAGGAACAGTGCTCAAATTACATGGGAACAGCATGGGAAGACCCCTGGAAGCATTTCTGACTCCCAGGTCACTGCTGTCAACAATGTTGTCAGAGGTATTGCGCCACTTTTACAGACTCACAATAAAACATACAAAAATGAAGCCAAAATGGATTTTCCTAGGAAATATGTTAAGGAACATCCTTTCCAGGGTAATGACTTGTATATAAGGCAAAATAAATAACCAAAAACAAAAATGCTCCTCCACACCTTGGGCTATGTTCACACATGGCTTTTTGATGCATTTTTGCACTTTTGCATTGTTTTCAACGATGAAAAAACATTTACCAGTAAATGTCATTTTAACATTTTACTACCTTATCTGGCCATGTGGTGTGTGACACATCATCAGACACATCCTTTATGAAGGAGGGACTCTGAAAGTCACAAAGACTATTTTTATAGGGCCATCAGGCTGCCCTTACTATATTTAAAGGGCCAGCAGTCAGCTATGCTTTATTGTTCCCATTATTAACGAGTGGGTCTCCTATACTGTTATTGCAGTGACTGCAACGGCTGCCAAAAATTTGGAGGAACTCCAATGCCCCTTGCAAGAGACGTAGAGGTCGGAGGGCCTCCTGAAAACAATGTTCCCATTATTAGGAAGTGTGTCTCCCATATTGTTTGCCTATGCAGTGAAGCAACGGCTGCCAAAAATTTGGAGGAACTCCAATGCCCCTTGCAAGAGACATAGAGGTCAGAGGGCCTCCTGCAAAAAATGCTCCCATTATTAGGAAGTGTTGTTCCCCATACGGTTTGCCTATGCAGTGAAGCCACGGCTACCAAAAATTTGGAGGAACTCCAATGCCCCTTGCAAGAGACGTAGATATGTTGATATGGTACATATGGTGGTGATATGGTGGTAGAGGATGAGGATGCGGAGAAGGAGGAGGACAAGAGCAAATAGACAAAACCAGGAAGCTTATACCCATGTCTGGGTGTGAAGACGGAGGTGCATGGGAATAGAATTAGACCTCCCAAAAAAAAGACACTGTATTTGAGTTTGTTACACTGCTATCATTCGGTGGTGTTGAGAAGTCTGGCCCAATCCAGCCCTTGTTCATTTTTATAAGAGTCAGCTCGTCAGCATTTTCAGTTGACAGGCGGATGCGCCTATCAGTTATGATTCCACCAGCGGCGCTAAAAACCCGCTCTGACAAAACGCTAACGGCAGGGTAGGCCAGGACTTCCAAGGCGTAAAGAGCCAGTTCATGCCACGTGTCCAGCTTGGATACCCAATAATTATAAGGCACAGAGGAATCACGTTGGTACGGTCGGCAAGGTACTCCCTCACCATCTTCCGAAACTTTTCCTTCTTTGGGAGAATACCCCGCGCCTCAGGGCCTGTGCGATGGGAGGGTCTCAGAAAACTGTCCCAGAAGTTTGACAGTGTTCCCCTGCCTCTGCTGGATTGCATTTGTGTCTCTCTCGCCTGTACTCCTTGGTTGTCCAACGAACTGTGACCTCTGCCGCCAGCGTTTTCAGATGGGAATTTTTTTTATTAATTCCGCAACAAGGGCCTTCTTGTACTATCCCATTTTATTAGGCCTGTCCTGCAAGGGAATAAGAGACAGAAAGTTCTCCTTGTAGCGTGGGTCTAGAAGTGTCACCAACCAGTAATGACTGTCACCCAAAATTTGGACTATGCAAGGGTCATGGGAAAGGCAGCATAACATAAACTCAGCCATGTGTGCCAGATTGCAAAGAGGCAAGACTTCCGTGTCCTCACAAAGAGGATGATTAACCATGCTCTCCTCCCTCTTCCTTCTCTTCCCTTTCCTCAGGCCACCCACGCTGAACAGACGGTATGACAGTTGTGCAGGTAGTACCGTCTATAGCACAGGAAACTAGCTCATGTTCTTCCTCCTCCTCCTCTTCATCATTGTCACCCAATCCACATTGGGATGAGGCTGGGCTATGTGGAACCACCCTGTATGGTTCATTGCTCCATCTCATTGTGCTCCGCCTACAATACATCCTCTTTAATTGTGAGCAGAGAGCATTTCAGAAGACAGAGAAGTGGTATGGTGACGCTAATTATGGCGTCATCACCGCTCACCATCTTGGTGGAGTCTTCAAAGTTTTGGAGGATGGTACAAATGTCTGACATCCATGTCCACTCCTGAGGTTTTATGTGCGAAATATGACCTGAATACTGATGGCCTTGTTGATGCTGGTAGTCAGCATCTGCCCTTTTCTGCTTACAAATCCTTCCCAACGTCTGCAATGTAGAGTTTCAATGCGTGGAGACATCGCAGATCAGTCGGTGAGCTGGAAGCTGCAAACGCTGCTGAAGCACGGCAAGAGTGGGGGAAGCTGTAGCTGACTTTCTAAAATGGGCACACAGGCGGCCTACTTTGACAAGCAGATCCGACAGATCTGGTAGGTTTTGAGAAGCAGCTGAACCACAATGCTAATCACATGGGCCAGCATGGTATGTGTGTGAGCCCGCCTCGCCTCAGAGCCACCACTAGGTTCCGGCCATTGTCACACAGGACCATGCCTGGCTGTAGGGTCAGTGATGTCAGCCACAGATCTGCCTGCTCTTTCAGAGCTGTCCACAACTCTTCAGCATTGTGTGGTTTGTCACCTAAGCATATTAGCTTCAGCACAGCCTGTTGCCGCTTGGCTGAGGCAGTGCTTCCAGCTTGCAACTAATGTGGTCATTTTGGAGATGGAGGCTGAAGAGGAGGAGGAGGAGGTGCAGGAGCTGTAGAATGTGGGAGCAACTCTGATTGACCCAGGGCCCGCAATCCACGGTGTTGGGAGGAGGTGTTCCTTCCCAAGGTCCAACTGGGTCCCAGATTCCACTATATTTACCCAGTGTGCCATCAGTGAGATGTACCATCCCTGCCCACAAGCACTTGTCCACGTGTCGGTGGTTAAGTTGACTTTCCCAGTAACTATGTTGTTGAGGGCACGTTTAATGTTGTGGGACACGTGCTCGTGTAATGCGGGGACGGCACACCGGGAGAAATAGTAGCGGCTCGGGACTGAGTATTGAGGGACGGCCGCCACCATCAGGTTGCGGAAAGCTTCCGTCTCCACAAGCCTAAAAGGCAACATTTCGAGCGCAAGCATTCGCAAAATGTGTGAATATTTAGTAGTGTGGCCTGTGGGGCGTTGGGTGCATATTTGCGCTTGCGTTCCAAGGACTGGGGTAGGGACAGCTGAACGCTGCGCTGGGACAAGGACGTGGACGTGCTTGCTGATGGTGCTAGTTGAGTGTTGAAAGACAGGTGCAGGGCGGGAGGCATCTTCGCATGCGCCATGGATTGGCATGCACGCGCAACAGCGGAACAAGCAGTGGTGTCACCCGCAGACACTGTTGCTTGACCCTGGGGTTTAGCCCACTTATTCGGGTGCTTTGCTATTATGTGCCTGATCATGCTGGTGGTGGTCAGGATGCTAGTTTTGCTACCCTTGATGATGCTGGCCTGGCCTGTGGTGCAAATGGCCTTTCCCCGGTTATCTGCTGAGTCTTTAAAAAATAACTAGACTCGGGAACACTTAACAGTTGTACTGGCAACTTCCGTCTTGGCAACTTCCGTCGTGTTGGCGTTACGAGGAACGCTTTCTCGCCTTGTGTCTGCGGCTACCACATTGCTTCTTCCTGCCTGGTGTGGTACTATTCCTCCCTCCGCTTGTGTGCTGCGGTCCTCGCTCTGTATGTCCCCCTGCCAGGTTGGTTCGGCTACTATATCATCCACAACCTCGTCTTCCACTTCTGCACCCTGATCCTCCTGACTTTCTGGCAATTGTGTCTCATCATCATCCACCTCTTGCGACAGTAATTGCACTTTTCCACCGTCGCCTTCGTGTGACCATGGCTGCTCCAATATTTGGGCATCGCTACACGCGTTCTCCTTTTGACTCGCTTGAAGCTGGTCGGGCAAGAATCCGAATCTACAAATGGAAAAGTGGACAGCTCTTCTGAGTGTCCAAGTGTGGGATCAGTTGTCTCCGGGCACTCGGCATGGTCGGAGGAAGGAGGATCAGGGTGAGGAATATGCGGTGCCGACCCACGGCTACTGAGACTTGACCGTGTGGAAGACAGGGTGGTGGTGGTGGCTAAGTGACTGGAAGCATTATAGGCTATCCAACCAATAACCTTTTGAGACTGCTTTGTGTTCAATAGTGGTGTTCTGCGGTCCCCTAGGAATTGGGACAGGAAGGTCGAGTGACAAGATGTGGATGTTTGTTGTGGCACAATTTCAGCTTGCCCACAGCCACGTCCTCTGCATGCACCATCACCATCACGTCCACTTCCCTGTCCCTTGACCTCGCACCTTGGCCATTTTTAATGGAGGACAATATTTTTCACGTTCACGAGAAATGGCTGATTTTGGAACGCAGTTATAGGTGTTATGTCTGACAGAGAACCACGGTTTTAAATAGTAGGCCTGTAATTTTGCTAATAATATTCTTCACAGACACCTAGTGTGAATAGCTTGACCGACACACTGCAACAGAATGGAAAAGGAGGCCAATATTTTCCACGTTCAGTTTAAATTTCTGGATTTTTATCACTGAAATATGGAACATATCTGGCTTTATTCTGCAGTAAGAACAAGCAAAGGGAGCAGAAAAATGGCATACTCTGGATTGCTTTTAAGCAAATAACCAGGATTAAGATAAAAAAAAAAATTTCCTTGGTCCCTGATATCTGGGGCTATGTCTACAAATATCTGTAAGAACAGCAGCAGCAGGAACGTTCAATTTATCCTCTTGCACTATATGCACTGCAGTCTGCCACATACACTGCCTGCCTGCCTAATTCCTGCTATCACCACTGAATATATGCAGCTGGATTAGTCCTCAGAAATACTGTTAGTTCAGATGGATAAATATATGCACTGCTCAAAAAAATAGAGGGAACACTCAAATAACACAGCCTAGATCTGAATGAATGAAATATTCTTATTGAATACTTTGTTCTGTACAAAGTTGAATGTGCAGAAAACAAAATCACACAAAAATCATCAATGGAAATCTAATTTATTAACCAATGGAGGCCTGGATTTGGAGTCACCCCCAAAATTAAAGAGGAAAAACACACTACAGGCTGATCCAACTTTGATGTAATGTCCTTAAAACAAGTCAAAATGAGGCTCAATATTGTGTGTGGCCTCCACGTGCCTGTATGACCTCCCTACAACGCCCGGGCATGCTCCTGATGAGGTTGGTGGATGGAGTGAGACATGATGTCACAGATGTGCTCAATCGGACTCGGGTCTGGGGAACGGGCGGGCCAGTCCATAGCTTCAATGCCTTCATCTTGCAGGAACTGCTGACACACTCCAGCCACATGGAGGTCTGGCATTGTCCTGCATTAGGAGGAACCCAGGGCCAACCGCATCAGCATATGGTCTCAGAAGGGGTCTGAGGATCTTATCTCGGTACCTAATGGCAGTCAGGCTACCTCTGGCGAGCACATGGAGGGCTGTGCGGCCCTCCAAAAAAATGCCACCCCACACCATTACTGACCCACTGCCAAACCGGTCATGCTGAAGGATGTTGCAGGCAGCATATCGCTCTCCATGGCGTTTCCAGACTGTCACGTCTGTCACATGTGTTCAGTGTGAACCTGCTTTCATCTGTGAAGAGCACAGGGCGCCAGTGGCGACTTTGCCAATCCTGGTGTTCTGTGGCAAATGCCATCATCCTGCACGGTGTTGGGCTGTGAGCACAACCCCCATCTGTGGACATTGGGCCCTCATACCACCCTCATGGAGTAGATTTCTTACCGTTTGTGCAGACACATGCACATTTGTGGCCTGCTGGAGGTCATTTTGCAGGGCTCTGGCAGTGCTCCTCCTGTTCCTCCTTGCACAAAGGCGGAGGTAGCGGTCCTGCTGCTGAGTTGTTGCCCTCCTACGGCCCCCTCCACGTCTCCTGTTGTACTGGCCTGTCTCCTGGGAGCGCCTCCAGCCTCTAGACACTACGCTGATAGACATAGCAAACCTTCTTGCCACAGCTCGCATTGATGTGCCATCCTGGATGAGCTGCACTACTTGAGCAACTTCTGTGATTTGTAGAGTCCGTCTCATGCTACCACGAGTGTGAAAGCACAACCAACATTCAAAAGTGACCCAGACATCAGCTAGAAAGCATTGCTACTGAGAAGTGGTCTGTGGTCCCCACCTGCAGAACCACTCCTTTATTGAGTGTGTCTTGATAATTGCCAATAATTTCCATCTATTGTCTATTCCATTTGTACAACAGCATGTGAAATTGATTGTCAATCAGTGTTGCTTCCTAAGTGGACAGTTTGATTTCACAGAAGTTTGATTTACTTGGAGTTATATTCTGCTGTTTAAGTGTTCCCTTTATTTTTTTGAGCAGTATGTATGTATGTATGTATGTATGTATATATATATATATCTATATACAGTACAGACCAAAAGTTTGGACACATCTTCTCATTTAAAGATTTTTCTGTATTTTCATGACTGTGAAAATTGTACATTCACACTGAAGGCATCAAAACTATGAATTAACACATGTGGAATTATATACTTGACAAAAAAGTGTGAAACAACTGAAAATATGTCTTATATTCTAGGTTCTTCAAAGTAGCCAGCTTTTGCTTTGATGACTGCTTTGCACACTCTTGGCATTCTCTTGATGAGCTTCAAGAGGTAGTCACTGGAAATGGTCTTCCAACAATCTTGAAGGAGTTCCCAGAGATGCTTAGCACTTGTTGGCCCTTTTGCCTTCACTCTGCGGTCCAGCTCACCCCAAACCATCTCGACGGGGTTCAGGTCTGGTGACTGTGGAGGCCAGGTCATCTGGCGTAGCACCCCATCACTCTCCTTCTTGGTCAAATAGCCCTTACACAGCCTGGAGGTGTGTTTGGGGTCATTGTCCTGTTGAAAAATAAATGATGGTCCAACTAAACGCCAACCGGATGGAATAGCATGCCGCTGCAAGATGTGTGGTTGCCATGCTGGTTCAGTATGCCTTCAATTTTGAATAAATCCCCAACAGTGTCACCAGCAAAGCACCCCCACACCATCACACCTCCTCCTCCATGCTTCACGGTGGGAACCAGGCATGTAGAGTCCATCCGTTCACCATTTCTGCGTCGCACAAAGACGCGGTGGTTGGAACCAAAGATCTCAAATTTGGACTCATGAGACCAAAGCACAGATTTCCACTGGTCTAATGTCTATTCCTTGTGTTCTTTAGCCCAAACAAGTCTCTTCTGCTTGTTGCCTGTCCTTAGCAGTGGTTTCCTAGCAGCTATTTTACCATGAAGGCCTGCTGCACAAAGTCTCCTCTTAACAGTTGTTGTAGAGATGTGTCTGCTGCTAGAACTCTGTGTGGCATTGACCTGGTCTCTAATCTGAGCTGCTGTTAACCTGCGATTTATGAGGCTGGTGACTCGGATAAACTTATCCTCAGAAGAGGTTACTCTTGGTCTTCCTTTCCTGGGGCGGTCCTCATGTGAGCCAGTTTCTTTGTAGCGCTTGATGGTTTTTGCAACTGCACTTGGGGACACTTTCAAAGTTTGCCCAATTTTTCGCACTGACTGACCTTCATTTCTTAAAGTAATGATGGCCACTCGTTTTTCTTTACTTAGCTGCTTTTTCTTGCCATAATACAAATTCTAACAGTCTGTTCAGTAGGACTATCAGCTGTGTATCCACCAGACTTCTGCACAACACAACTGATGGTCCCAACCCCATTTATAAGACAAGAAATCCCACTTATTAAACCTGACAGGGCACACCTGTGAAGTGAAAACCATTTCCGGTGACTACCTCTTGAAGCTCATCAAGAGAATGCCAAGAGTGTGCAAAGCAGTCATCAAAGCAAAAGGTGGCTACTTTGAAGAACCCAGAATATAAGACATATTTTCAGTTGTTTCACACTTTTTTGTTAAGTATATAATTCCACATGTGTTAATTCATAGTTTTGATGTCTTCAGTGTGAATGTACAATTTTCATAGTCATGAAAATACAGAAAAATCTTTAAATGAGAAGGTGTGTCCAAACTTTTGGTCTGTACTGTATATATATATGTATGTGGTGGAATACCTATACTAACTATGAAGAAATAAATCTCTCTCTGACGCAGCATCTCTCCCTACTCTGTCTGGTTCCGGAGTGACTGTGACGAGCATGGCGGTGCCCGGTCTTATGTACACCTGATGATGCTGTGCAGCCAGCCAATCACTGTAATGCCCACAACCAACATGGCTATGGCATTACAGTGCATTGCAGGCAATCCCTGCATGTTCATTGGCTCTCTAAAGAGCGCCAAACATGCAGGGAGGGGACCCGAGTTCCCGCCCAAGCAACCCAGAAATACTCGCTGAGTGCCAAGCTCGTTGAGCACAGCGATGCTCCGTCGAGTACCGAGCAGTAGCGAGCATGTTCGCTCATCACTTATCAGGATACTTTTGCCCCAGGTTATAGCTACTATATAAAAATTTGGGAGATTTTCTGGACTCACCATAAACTGTAACAAGTTGGCGCTGTTGCCCTTCTCCAGGGAGTTTAATGCCCAACTAGATTCCTTGTCAAATTTGTCAGTGGTTACACATTTTAAATACTTAGGGATCAATATTCATTGACATAGTAAAAGGGGTCTTCCCACTAATATTCTGCCTCTATTATATTGTGCTAAACAAAAATTTAATCTATGGGGGAAGCTACCTCTATTGGTGCCAGGCTGCATAAATCTAATCAAGATGATACTGCTGCCAAAATTCAGTTATATGCTACAGCATAGTGCGGTGCCAGGTCCCAAATCCTTTTTTACAACATTGAACTGGTTAATGTCCTTGTTTCTGTGGGGAAACTCTCATCCTAAACTGATATTATCCACTCTTCAAAGACCCAAAAAGTTAGGGGGTACAGCTCTACCAGATTTTGTCCTCTACTACATAGCAGGTCAGCTAAAAGTAATAAGTAGCTGGATGCCAGGCTCTCAACCGCCAAACTCAGAGTCACCTGGTGATAGGAAACATTTTCGGGGTATCGGGTTTATCTATGTTCAAAGACAGCCCGCCTGGTGTAGAGACAGGCGAGATGAATGTCAAACTTCACCCATATTCTGGCCGACATGCCTATTTTCCACCTCTGGTATCTTAACCATCCTCTCAGTTTTGGATCTCCCATAAAATCCTCTTACTTGGTGACATGTATGATCAGAATATATTGTTATCATTTTGATCAATTGTGCAATAAGCATGAGTTGCCAAGATCTCAATTTTGTAGGTATCTTCAATTGAGATCTGCGCTACATGCACAATTGCATACACAAGATGCACTTAATAATATCCACCTTTACGCTGATAGGTATCCTTAAATCACAAGGACTGCAAGGTCTCACATCGGCCCTGTACACATACTTGCTATCACTGGGCCTGAGCTCTGCCTCTCTGAAGGTGAAGGACAAGTGGGAGCTGCTCATTCCTACTATCAGCGAGGAAGACTGGGAGGAGGTGATTGAACCCCCCATTTAAGTTTCCACATCCGTGAACAATGAAATGACTGTTATGATCTGCTACAAGCACTAAGGAAAGAAAGGAGATCTGTCCCTACAATAGAACTAAGCTAGATCCCTACGATGTAACAGGGAACCTGATCCTGCGATCAGACAAGCTAAAGTCCTCGGCTAGTCTGTACGAAGACCTATAGATGCAGGGGAGGGATCCCTACAAGAACTAGGGACTGGGATAAAGTTGGGCACCTCCTAGCAGAAATTGTAGCAGTAAAAGACAAACACACAACATAGAACATAAAGGTCCGAAGACCAAGCTAAACAGACTGAGAAAGGTAACTAAGCACCAGGCTAACTTAAGAGTAGAAATTACAATGAAGTCCAGCAAGGCCAGGAGGGCGGAGCAGGATTAAATAGGCAAACAAGGTCATGTGACCAGCAAGATAGAAAAAACCTAACAGGAGAGTTCTAACAGTACCCCCTCTTCTATGAGGATCCTCCGGATCCCCTAGGCCCAGGCTTATCAGGAAACCTCTTGTGAAACGCTCTGACAAGTCTGGAAGCAGAAACATCATCCGCCCTCACCCATGAGTTATCCTCGGGTCCAAAACCCTTCCAAGCGACGAGATACTGCAAACTCCCTCTATACCGTCTAGAATTTAGGATGCGGGAAATTTTGTATTCCCCGTCCTCCACCATCGGAGGAACAGTGGCAGAGACGTCTCCATCCGACACACAAGCTCTTTTCAACAAAGAAACACGAAACACCGGATTAATCTTCCAGGAGGTAGGAACCTCCAACCTAACAGCAGATTGGTTAACTACCTGAAGCACTTTAAAGGGCCCTACAAACTTGGGACCCAATTTTTTAGAAGTAATCCTCAACCGCAGATTCTTAGAGGACAACCAAACCATGTCACCAATAGCAAACAAAACCTCTTGCCGTTTCCTATCAAAGTACCTCTTAGATTTTTTGTTAGCCTCCTGAAGATTACCATGCACATCCGTCCAAACTCTCTCCAAGTCACCGGAAAAACTCTCCTCCTCAGGCACAGCCGATACCAATTTGGAGAATGACCCAAAAGACGGATGTCTCCCAGAACAACAAAAAAAAGGCGAACAACCAGCAGAAGAGGATGTATGGTTGTTAAGAGCAAACTCAGAAAGTGGCAGAAACTCAGACCACCCCTCCTGATTGTCTGCCACAAAACAACGCAAGAACTGCTCAACATCCTGATTCTTCCTTTCTGTCTGACCATTAGACTCAGGATGATATCCGGATGAAAATGACAAATGAACTCCCAACCTGTCACAAAAAGCACGCCAAAAACGAGCCACGAACTGAGGTCCCCTATCTGAAACAATGTCAGTAGGAACGCCATGTAGTCTGACAATTTCCTTGACAAAGGCCTTAGCGAGTGTCTTAGCGCAGGGCAGTTTGATGAAAGGAACCAAGTGACACATCTTGCTAAAACGGTCCACGACCACCCAGATGAATGTGAAACCCTCAGAGGGGGGAAAGTCAGTAATAAAGTCCATAGCCAGATGTGTCCAAGGTGCACTAGGAACCTCCAGAGGGCAAAGCAACCCCGCTGCAGGAGTATGTGAAGACTTAGATCTAGCACACACCGTACATTGACGCACCCACTTAATGACTTCCTTCTGCCATCCAGGCCACCAAAAACTGCGACCCACAAGTCTCTTGGTCTCAGAAATTCCTGGATGACCTGCCAACCGAGTCTCATGACACGCAACAAACAAATCTCTCCTAAAGGTCCTAGGCACAAACAACCTCCCATGGGGAGTGTTAGATGGGGCATTCTCCTGTGCTTTAAGAATCTCATCTTCCAAAACGGAGTCCAATGCAGCAATCACAACACCTTCTTGTAAAATGCTCCACTCCTCCTCAGCACCAACCATGGGAGAAAAGCTGCGAGACAAAGCATCAGCTTTAACATTCTTGGTACCCGGGATGTAAGTAACGGAAAAATTAAACCGCGAGAAAAAAAGTGCCCACCTAGCCTGACTGGCATTCAAGCGCTTGGCAGCATCAAGATAGATCAGATTTTTATGATCAGTGAAAACCTGAATGGGAAATTCAGCACCTTCCAAGAGATGACGCCAGTGTTCAAATGCGAGTTTAATAGCCAGCAATTCCCGATTACCAATATCGTAATTAAGTTCAGTCTCAGAAATTTTTTTTGAAAAAAAAGCACAGGGATGTACTCCATCCTTGATTTCCTGAGACAACACCGCACTGACCCCCACCGAAGAAGCATCAACCTCAACCAAAAACGGCTTAGTCACATCAGGCTGCATAAGGATAGGAGCAGAGCTGAACCTCTCCTTTAGAAACACAAAAGCTTCAATGGCCTCAGTAGTCCACTGAACCGCATTAGCACCTTTCCTGGTGAGATCGGTCAGTGGTTTGACAATAATAGAACATTTTTTAATGAATTTTCTGTAATAATTGGCGAAACCCAAAAACCTCTGTATCGATTTCAAACCAATAGGCCTAGGCCATTCCTGAACCGCCTGAACCTTCACAGGGTCCATCTCAAAGCCTTCGCTGGAGATAATGTAGCCCAAAAAACTAATTCTCTGTACAGCAAACTCACATGTCTCCAGCTTAGTAAAAATCGAATTGTCAATTAATAACTGTAATACCTCACGTACGCTCCGCCAATGAGACTCCAGATCAGGCGAATAAATCAGAATGTCATCCAAATACACAACCACATTTTTGCCGATCAAAGGTCTAAGGATGTCATTAATAAGATTCTGAAAAAATGCTGGAGCATTGGTAAGACCAAAAGGCATAACCAGGTTCTCAAAATGACCCACAGGAGTGTTAAAAGCAGTCTTCCATTCATCACCCTCCTTCATGCGCAACAAATTGTATGCCCCCCGGAGATCAATTTTAGAGAACCACTTGGCCCCCACTAACTGGTTAAACAAATCAGGAATCAATGGCAGTGGGTAAGGATTGCGTACAGTAATTTTATTAATCTCACGAAAATCCAGACAAGGACGTAAACCGCCGTCCTTTTTTTTAACAAAAAAAAAATCCAACAGCCACAGGAGACTTGGAAGGCCTAATGTGACCGGCGGCCAAGCTTGTCTGTATATATTCCTCCAAAGCCTTTCTCTCAGGAATAGTAAGATTAAATAAACGACTTTTAGGAAGAGTCGCTCCAGGGACAAATTCAATGGTACAATCATAGTCTCTATGGGGAGGCAATATTTGTGACTATTCCTCAGAAAAAACTCTCCAAAAATCCTGAATAGGTACAGGTAATTCCCCTTTTTCCACCGCAGCAATACGTCCGTTACAACACTTGTCATAACACTTAGGACTCCAGGACTTAATTTCATTGGTAGACCAATCCAGTACAGGATTGTGCAATTTTAACCAGGGTAACCCCAAAATTACTGGAGAAGGCAAATTATTTAATACCACCAAATCCAAATTTTCTTGGTGAACACCATTAATAGTGAGGGGAAATTCACAGACCTTGTGAGTAACACTCTTCAAGGGGGAGCCATCGACAGAAACCACAGCAATAGGGGATGACAAAGGTTTGGGTTTTAATTTAAGTTTTTCCAAGAATCCCCCATCAATCACATTCAGAGTAGAACCACAATCCACAAATATCCGAAATTCAATTAATTCTTCCTGAGCAGCAGTAGTAGCAGAAAGAAATACCCCCTTAGAATTTAAACAGGCAATACGGGCGTAACTGACTTTTTTTTTTTCTTTGTTCATACGAAGTACACAGTTCTTAATAAAATGGTCAGATTTCCCGCAATAAAAGCACAAACCTTCAGAAGATCTGCGGTCTTTTTCCTGAGAGCGGGGTGCCATCGCCCCGATCTCCATTGGCTCTCCAATGTCAGTACAGACCCTCTCAAGACTCGGAGCTGACATGGCAGAGGATTTACTTTCATTAACCCTTGCACGCAGTCTCCTGTCCACCCGTATAGCTAATTGCATAGCCTCCTGCAAGTTTCCAGGTGTGGGATAAGCAATCAGCAAATCCTTAACCCTTTCACCTAGCCCCGCAAGAAACAAACTTTTCAAAGCTGAATCGTTCCACCCCACCTGGGCAGACCACCGACGGAAGTGAGAACAATATTTTTCCACATTACCTGATCCCAGCCTCAAATGTCTTAATTCAGTCTCAGCTGATGAGACACGATCAGGATCATCATACAACAAACCAAAAGCAGAAAAAAAACTATCCACTGATCTAAAGCATGGATCACTAGGTTGGAGAGAAAAGGCCCATCCCTGAGGTTCTTTGTGCAAAAGTGACATTATGAACCCTATGCGCTGTGATTCATCACCAGAGGATCTGGGTCTCAAACGAAAATACAATAAACAAGCATTTTTAAAGGAAAAAAATTCCTGTTGATCACCAAAGAATAAATCAGGCAAACGTACCTTTGGCTCCACAAAATGTGCTCCAGAACAGCAACTCACGTGTTGTTGGAGCTCGGCCACCTCCAGAGAGAGTCCCTGCAGGCGTTGAGCCAAATCCTGAACCGACACCATGATGGAAACTGGAAGTCTATCCTTAGAGATATTTTTGGGCTGGGCTTACTGTTATGATCTGCTACAAGCACTAAGGAAAGAAAGGAGATCTGTCCCTACAATAGAACTAAGCTAGATCCCTAGCATGTAACGGGGAACCTGATCCTGCGATCAGACCCTCTAAAGTCCTCGGCTAGTCTGTACGAAGACCTATAGATGCAAGGGAGGGATCCCTACAAGTACTAGGGACTGGGATAAAGTTGGGCACCTCCTAGCAGAAATTGTAGCAGTAAAAGACAAACACACAACATAGAACATAAAGGTCCGAAGACCAAGCTAAACAGACTGAGAAAGGTAACAAAGCACAAGGCTAACTTAAGAGTAGAAATTACAATGAAGTCCAGCAAGGCCAGGAGGGCGGAGCAGGATTAAATAGGCAAACAAGGTCATGTGACCAGCAAGATAGAAAAAACCTAACAGGAGAGTTCTAACATATATACAGTGACTGATGAGAACTATACACAGTGACTGATGAGCACTATATACAGTGACTGATGAGCACTATATACAGTGACTGATGAGCACTATACACAGTGACTAATGAGCACTATATACAGTGACTGAAGAACACTATATACAGTGACTGATGGGCACTATACACAGTGACTGATGAGCACTATACACAGTGACTGATGAGCACTATACACAGTGACTGATGAGCACTATATACAGTGACTGATGAGCACAATATACAGTGACTGATGAGAACTATATACAGTGACTGATGAGCAGTATATACACTGACTGATGAGCAATATATACAGTGACTGATGAGAACTATACACCGTGACTGATGAGCACTATATACAGTGACTGATGAGCACTATACACAGTGACTGATGAGCACTATATACAGTGACTGATGAGCAGTATATACAGTGACTGATGAACAGTAAATACAGTGACTGATGAGCAGTATATACAGTGACTGATGAGCAGTATATACAGTGACTGATGAGCACTATACACAGTGACTGATGAGCACTATATACAGTGACTGATGAGCACTATACACAGTGACTGATGAGCACTATACACAGTGACTGATGAGCAGTATATACAGTGACTGAAGAGCACTATACACAGTGACTGATGAGCACTATACACAGTGACTGATGAGCACAACATACAGTGACTGATGAGCACTATACACAGTGACTGATGAGCACTATATACAGTGACTGATGAGCAGTATATACAGTGACTGATGAGAACTATACACAGAGACTGATGAGTACTATATACAGTGACTGATGAGCACTATACACAGTGACTGATGAGCACTATATACAGTGACTGATGAGCACTATATACAGTGACTGATGAGCACTATACACAGTGACTGATGAGCACTATATACAGTGACTGGTGAGCATTATACACAGTGACTGGTGAGCAATATATACAGTGACTGATGAGAACTATACACAGTGACTGATGAGCACTATATACAGTGACTGATGAGCACTATACACAGTGACTGATGAGCACTATATACAGTGACTGATGAGCACTATATACAGTAACTGATGAGCACTATACACAGTGACTGAAGAGCACTATACACAGTGACTGAAGAGCACTATATACAGTGACTGATGAGCACTATATACAGTGACTGATGAGCACTATACACAGTGACTAATGAGCACTATATACAGTGACTGAAGAACACTATATACAGTGACTGATGGGCACTATATAAAGTGACTGATGAGCACTATACACAGGGACTGATGAGCACTATATACAGTGACTGATGAGCACTATACAGTGACTGATGAGCACTATATACAGTGATTGATGAGCACTATATACAGTGACTGATGAGCACTATATGCAGTGATTGATGAGCACTATATACAGTGACTGATGAGCACTATACACAGTGACTGATGAGCACTATATACAGTGATTGATGAGCACTATATACAGTGACTGATGAGCACTATACACAGTGACTGATGAGCACTATATACAGTGACTGGTGAGCACTATATACAGTGACTGGTGAGCACTATACACAGTGACTGATGAGCACTATATACAGTGACTGATGAGCACTATATACAGTGACTGATGAGCACTATACACAGTGACTGATGAGCACTATACACAGTGACTGATGAGCACTATACACAGTGACTGATGAGCACTATATACAGTGACTGATGAGCACTATACACAGTGAATGATGAGCACTATATACAGTGACTGATGAGAACTATACACAGTGACTGATGAGCACTATACACAGTGACTGATGAGCACTATACACAGTGACTGATGAGCACTATATACAGTGACTGATGAGCAGTATACACAGTGACTGAAGAGTACTATACACAGAGACTGATGAGCACTATATACAGTGACTGATGAGCACTATACACAGTGATTGATGAGCACTATACACAGTGACTGATGAGCACTATACACAGTGACTGATGAGCACTATACACAGTGGCTGATGAGCACTATATACAGTGACTGATGAGCAGTATATACAGTGACTGATGAGCACTATACACAGTGAGTGATGAGCACTATAAACAGTGACTGATGAGCACTATATACAGCGACTGATGAGCAGTATATACAGAGACTGATATGCACTATATACAGTGACTGATCAGCACTATATACAGTGACTGATGAGCACTATATACAGTGACTGATGAACACTACAGTGACTGATAAGCACTATATACAGTGACTGATGAGCACTATTTACAGTGACTGATGAGCACTATTTACAGTGACTGATGAGCAGTATATACAGTGACTGATGAGCACTATATACAGTGACTGATGAGCACTATATACAGTGACTGATGAGCACTATATACAGTGACTGATGAGCAGTATATACAGTGACTGATGAGCACTATATACAGTGACTGATGAGCACTATACACAGTGACTGATGAGCACTATATACAGTGACTGATGAGCACTATACACAGTGACTGATGAGCACTATATACAGTGACTGATGAGCAGTATACACAGTGACTGATGAGCAGTATACAAAGTGACTGATGAGTACTATATACAGTGACTGATGAGCACTATACACAGTGACTGATGAGCACTACATACAGTGAGTGATGAGCACTATACACAGTGACTGATGAGCACTATACACAGTGACTGATGAGCACTATACAGTGACTGATGAGCACTATATACAGTGATTGATGAGCACTATATACAGTGACTGATGAGCACTATATGCAGTGATTGATGAGCTCTATATACAGTGATTGATGAGCACTATACACAGTGACTGATGAGCACTATACACAGTGACTGATGAGCACTATATACAGTGACTGATGAGCACTATACACAGTGGCTGATGAGCACTGTATACAGTGGCTGATGAGCAGTATATACAGTGACTGATGAGCACTATACACAGTGACTGATGAGCACTATAAACAGTGACTGATGAGCACTATATACAGTGACTGATGAGCACTATATACAGTGACTGATGAGCAGTATATACAGTGACTGATCAGCACTATATACAGTGACTGATGAGCACTATATACAGTGACTGATGAACACTACAGTGACTGATGAGCACTATATACAGTGACTGATGAGCAGTATATACAGTGACTGATGAGCACTATATACAGTGACTGATGAGCACTATACACAGTGACTGATAAGCACTATATACAGTGACTGATGAGCATTATATACAGTGACTGATGAGCACTATATACAGTGACTGATGAGCACTAAATACAGTGACTGATGAGCAGCATATACAGTGACTGATGAGCAGTATACACAGTGACTGATAAGCAGTATATACAGTGACTGATGAGCACTATATACAGTGACTGATGAGCACTATACACAGTGACTGATGAGCACTATACACAATGACTGATGAGCACTATATACAGTGACTGATGAGAAGTATATACAGTGACTGATGAGCACTATATACAGTGGCTGATAAGCACTATATACAGTGACTGATGAGCACTATATACAGTGACTGATGAGCAGTATATACAGTGACTGATGAGCACTATATACAGTGACCACTGAGCACTATACACAGTGACTGATGAGCACTATATACAGTGACTGATGAGAAGTATATACAGTGACTGAGGAGCACTATATACAGTGGCTGAAGAGCAGTATATACAGTGACTGATGAGCTCTATATACAGTGACTGATGAGCACTATATACAGTGACTGATGAGCACTATATACAGTGACTGATGAGCACTATATACAGTGACTGATGAGCACTATATACAGTGACTGATGAGCACTATATACAGTGATTGATGAGCACTATATACAGTGACTGATGAGCACTATATGCAGTGATTGATGAGCACTATATACAGTGACTGATGAGCACTATACACAGTGACTGATGAGCACTATATACAGTGATTGATGAGCACTATATACAGTAACTGATGAGCACTATACACAGTGACTGATGAGCACTATATACAGTGACTGGTGAGCACTATATACAGTGACTGGTGAGCACTATACACAGTGACTGATGAGCACTATATACAGTGACTGATGAGCACTATATACAGTGACTGATGAGCACTATACACAGTGACTGATGAGCACTATACACAGTGACTGATGAGCACTATACACAGTGACTGATGAGCACTATATACAGTGACTGATGAGCACTATACACAGTGACTGATGAGCACTATATACAGTGACTGATGAGCACTATATACAGTGACTGGTGAGCACTATATACAGTGACTGATGAGCACTATATACAGTGACTGGTGAGCACTATATACAGTGACTGATGAGCACAACATACAGTGACTGATGAGCACTATATACAGTGACTGATGAGCACTATACACAGTGACTGATGAGCACTATATACAGTGATTGATGAGCACTATATACAGTGATTGATGAGCACTATACACAGTGACTGATGAACACTATATATAGTGACTGATGAGCACTATATACATTAAATGATGAGCACTATACTCAGTGACTGATGAGCACTATACACTGTGACTGATGAGCACTATATACAGTGACTGATGAGCACTATATACAGTGACTGATGAGCACTATACACAATGACTGATGAGCACTATATACAGTGACTGATGAGAAGTATATACAGTGACTGATGAGCACTATATACAGTGGCTGATAAGCACTATATACAGTGACTGATGAGCACTATATACAGTGACTGATGAGCAGTATATACAGTGACTGATGAGCACTATATACAGTGACCGCTGAGCACTATACACAGTGACTGATGAGCACTATATACAGTGACTGATGAGAAGTATATACAGTGACTGAGGAGCACTATATACAGTGGCTGAAGAGCAGTATATACAGTGACTGATGAGCTCTATATACAGTGACTGATGAGCACTATATACAGTGACTGATGAGCACTATATACAGTGACTGATGAGCACTATATACAGTGACTGATGAGCACTATATACAGTGATTGATGAGCACTATATACAGTGACTGATGAGCACTATATGCAGTGATTGATGAGCACTATATACAGTGACTGATGAGCACTATACACAGTGACTGATGAGCACTATATACAGTGATTGATGAGCACTATATACAGTAACTGATGAGCACTATACACAGTGACTGATGAGCACTATATACAGTGACTGGTGAGCACTATATACAGTGACTGGTGAGCACTATACACAGTGACTGATGAGCACTATATACAGTGACTGATGAGCACTATATACAGTGACTGATGAGCACTATACACAGTGACTGATGAGCACTATACACAGTGACTGATGAGCACTATACACAGTGACTGATGAGCACTATATACAGTGACTGATGAGCACTATACACAGTGACTGATGAGCACTATATACAGTGACTGATGAGCACTATATACAGTGACTGGTGAGCACTATATACAGTGACTGATGAGCACTATATACAGTGACTGGTGAGCACTATATACAGTGACTGATGAGCACAACATACAGTGACTGATGAGCACTATATACAGTGACTGATGAGCACTATACACAGTGACTGATGAGCACTATATACAGTGATTGATGAGCACTATATACAGTGATTGATGAGCACTATACACAGTGACTGATGAACACTATATATAGTGACTGATGAGCACTATATACATTAAATGATGAGCACTATACTCAGTGACTGATGAGCACTATACACTGTGACTGATGAGCACTATATACAGTGACTGATGAGCACTATATACAGTGACTGATGAGCACTATATACAGTGACTGATGAGCACTATATACAGTGATTGATGAGCACTATATACAGTGCCTGATGAGTGACTGATGAGGACTATACACAGTAATTGATGAGCACTATATACAGTGACTGATGAGCACTATATACACTGACTGATGAGCACTATATACAGTGACTGATGAGCACCATACACAGTGACTGATGAGCACCATATACAGTGACTGATGAGCACTATATACAGTGACTGATGAGCACTATATACATTGACTGATGAGCACTATATACAGTGACTGATGAGCACTATATACAGTGCCTGATGAGTGACTGATGAGCACTATACATAGTAACTGATGAGCACTACATACAGTGACTGATGAGCACTATATACAGTGACTGATGAGCACTATATACAGTGCCTGATGAGTGACTGATGAGCACTATATACAGTAACTGATGAGCACTATATACAGTGACTGATGAGCACTATATACACTGACTGATGAGCACTATATACAGTGACTGATGAGCACTATATACAGTGACTGATGAGCACTATACACAGTGACTGATGAGCACCATACACAGTGACTGATGAGCACCATATACAGTGACTGATGAGCACTATATACATTGACTGATGAGCACTATATACAGTGACTGATGAGCACTATACACAGTGACTGATGAGCAGTATATACAGTGACTGATGAGCAGTATATACAGTGACTGATGAGCACTATACACAGTGACTGATGAGGATTATACACAGTGACTGATGAGCACTATATACAGTGACTGATGAGCACTATACACAGTGACTGATGAGCACTATACACAGTGACTGATGAGCACTATATACAGTGACTGATGAGCACTATACACAGTGACTGATGAGCACTGTACACAGTGACTGATGAGCACTATACACAGTGACTGATGAGCACTATATACAGTGACTGATGAGCAGTATACACAGTGACTGAAGAGTACTATACACAGAGACTGATGAGCACTATATACAGTGACCGATGAGCACTATACACAGTGATTGATGAGCACTATACACAGTGACTGATGAGCACTATATACAGTGACTGATGAGGACTATACACAGTAATTGATGAGCACTATATACAGTGACTGATGAGCACTATATACACTGACTGATGAGCACTATATGCAGTGACTGATGAGCACTATATACAGTGACTGATGAGCACTATACACAGTGACTGATGAGCACCATATACAGTGACTGATGAGCACTATATACAGTGACTGATGAGCACTATATACATTAACTAATTAGCACTATATACAGTGCCTGATGAGCACTATATACAGTGCCTGATGAGTGACTGATGAGCACTATACACAGTAACTGATGAGCACTATATACAGTGACTGATGAGCACTATATACAGTGCCTGATGAGTGACTGATGAGCACTATACACAGTAACTGATGAGCACTATATACAGTGACTGATGAGCACTATATACAGTGCCTGATGAGTGACTGATGAGCACTATACACAGTAACTGATGAGCACTATATACAGTGACTGATGAGCACTATATACACTGACTGATGAGCACTATATACAGTGACTGATGAGCACTATATACAGTGACTGATGAGCACTATACACAGTGACTGATGAGCACCATATACAGTGACTGATGAGCACTATATACAGTGACTGATGAGCACTATATACAGTGACTGATGAGCACTATACACAGTGACTGATGAGCAGTATATACAGTGACTGATGAGCACTATACACAGTGACTGATGAGGACTATACACAGTGACTGATGAGCACTATATACAGTGACTGATGAGCACTATACACAGTGACTGATGAGCACTATACACAGTGACTGATGAGCACTATATACAGTGACTGATGAGAACTATACACAGTGACTGATGAGCACTATACACAGTGACTGATGAGCACTATACACAGTGACTGATGAGCACTATACACAGTGACTGATGAGCACTATATACAGTGACTGATGAGCAGTATACACAGTGACTGAAGAGTACTATACACAGAGACTGATGAGCACTATATACAGTGACTGATGAGCACTATACACAGTGATTGATGAGCACTATACACAGTGACTGATGAGCACTATACACAGTGACTGATGAGCACTATACACAGTGGCTGATGAGCACTATATACAGTGACTGATGAGCAGTATATACAGTGACTGATGAGCACTATACACAGTGAGTGATGAGCACTATAAACAGTGACTGATGAGCACTATATACAGCGACTGATGAGCAGTATATACAGAGACTGATATGCACTATATACAGTGACTGATCAGCACTATATACAGTGAGTGATGAGCACTATATACAGTGACTGATGAACACTACAGTGACTGATAAGCACTATATACAGTGACTGATGAGCACTATTTACAGTGACTGATGAGCAGTATATACAGTGACTGATGAGCACTATATACAGTGACTGATGAGCACTATATACAGTGACTGATGAGCACTATATACAGTGACTGATGAGCACTATATACAGTGACTGATGAGCAGTATATACAGTGACTGATGAGCACTATATACAGTGACTGATGAGCACTATACACAGTGACTGATGAGCACTATATACAGTGACGGATGAGCAGTATACAAAGTGACTGATGAGCTCTATATACAGTGATTGATGAGCACTATACACAGTGACTGATGAGCACTATACACAGTGACTGATGAGCACTATATACAGTGACTGATGAGCACTATACACAGTGGCTGATGAGCACTGTATACAGTGGCTGATGAGCAGTATATACAGTGACTGATGAGCACTATACACAGTGACTGATGAGCACTATAAACAGTGACTGATGAGCACTATATACAGTGACTGATGAGCACTATACACAGTGACTGATGAGCACTATATTCAGTGACTGATGAGAAGTATATACAGTGACTGATGAGCACTATATACAGTGGCTGATAAGCACTATATACAGTGACTGATGAGCACTATATACAGTGACTGATGAGCAGTATATACAGTGACTGATGAGCAGTATATACAGTGACCGCTGAGCACTATACACAGTGACTGATGAGCAATATATACAGTGACTGATGAGAAGTATATACAGTGACTGAGGAGCACTATATACAGTGACTGATGAGCACTATATACAGTGACTGATGAGCACTATATACAGTGACTGATGAGCACTATATACAGTGACTGATGAGCACTATACAGTGACTGATGAGCACTATATACAGTGATTGATGAGCACTATATACAGTGACTGATGAGCACTATATACAGTGATTGATGAGCACTATATACAGTGACTGATGAGCACTATACACAGTGACTGATGAGCACTATATACAGTGATTGATGAGCACTATATACAGTGACTGATGAGCACTATACACAGTGACTGATGAGCACTATATACAGTGACTGGTGAGCACTATATACAGTGACTGGTGAGCACTATACACAGTGACTGATGAGCAGTATATACAGTGACTGATGAGCACTATACACAGTGACTGATGAGGACTATACACAGTGACTGATGAGCACTATATACAGTGACTGATGAGCACTATACACAGTGACTGATGAGCAGTATATACAGTGACTGATGAGCACTATACACAGTGACTGATGAGGACTATACACAGTGACTGATGAGCACTATATACAGTGACTGATGAGCACTATATACAGTGACTGATGAGCACTATACACAGTGACTGATGAGCACTATACACAGTGACTGATGAACACTATACACAATGACTGATGAGCACTATATACAGTGACTGATGAGCACTATACACAGAGACTGATGAGCACTATATACAGCGACTAATGAGCACTATATACAGCGACTGATGAGCACTATATACAGCGACTGATGAGCACTATATACAGCGACTGATGAGCACTATATACAGCGACTGATGAGCACTATACACAGTGACTGATGAGCACTATACACAGTAACTGATGAGCACACTATATACAGTGACCGATGAGCAGTATACACAGTGACTGATGAGCACTATACACAGTGAGTGATGAGCACTATATACAGTGACTGATGAGCACTATATACAGTGACTGATGAGAACTATACACAGTGACTGATGAGCACTATATACAGAGACTGATGAGCAGTATACACAGTGACTGATGAGCAGTATACAGTGACTGATGAGAACTACATACAGTGAATGATGAGCACTATATACAGTGACTGATGAGCACTATATACAGTGACTGATGAGCACTATACACAGTGACTGATGAGCAGTATATACAGTGACTGATGAGCACTATACACAGTGAGTGATGAGCAGTATATAAAGTGACTGATGAGCACTATATACAGTGACTGATGAGCACTATACACAGTGACTGATGAGCACTATACACAGTGACTGATGAGCACTATATACAGTGACTGATGAGCACTATGTACAGTGACTGATGAGCACTATACACAGTGACTGATGAGCACTATACACAGTGACTGATGAGCACTATACACAGTGACTGATGAGCACTATATACAGTGACTGATGAGCACTATTCACAGTGACTGATGAGCAGTATACACAGTGACTAATGAGCAGTATACACAGTGACTGATGAGCAGTATACACAGTGACTGATGAGCAGTATATACAGTGACTGATGAGCACTATATACAGTGACTGATGAGCACTATACACAGTGACTGATGAGCACTATATACAGTGACTGATGAGCAGTATACACAGTGACTGATGAGCATTATATACAGTGACTGATGAGCACTATATACAGTGACTGATGAGCACTATATACAGTGACTGATGAGCAGTATACACAGTAACTGAAGAGTACTATACACAGAGACTGATGAGCACTATATACAGTGACTGATGAGCACTATACACAGTGACTAATGAGCACTATAAACAGTGACTAATGAGCAGTATACACAATGACTGATGAGCAGTATACACAGTGACTGATGAGAATTATATACAGTGACTGATGAGCACTATATACAGTGACTGATGAGCACTATACACAGTGACTGATGAGCACTATACACAGTGACTGATGAGCACTATACACAGTGACTGATGAGCACTATATACAGTGACTGATGAGCAGTATACACAGTGACTGATGAGCACTATATACAGTGACTGATGAGCACTATATACAGTGACTGATGAGCACTATATACAGAGACTGATGAGCACTATATACAGTGACTGATGAGCACTATACACAGTGACTGATGAGCTCTATATACAGTGACTGATGAGCAGTATACACAGTGACTGATGAGCTCTATACACAGTGACTGATGAGCACTATACACAGAGACTGATGAGCACTATACACAGTGACTGATGAGCACTATATACAGTGACTGATGAGCACTATATACAGTGACTGCTAAGCACTATACACAGTGACTGATGAGCACTATATACAGTGAGTGATGAGCACTATATACAGTGACTGATGAGCAGTATACACAGTGACTGATGAGCTCTATATACAGTGACTGATGAGCACTATACACAGAGACTGATGAGCACTATACACAGTGACTGATGAGCAGTATATACAGTGACTGATGAGCAGTATATACAGTGACTGATGAGCACTATATACAATGACTGATGAGCACTATACACAGTGACTGATGAGCACTATATACAGTGACTGATGAGCACTATATACAGTGACCGATGAGCAGTATATACAGTGACTGATGAGCACTATACACAGTGACTGATGAGCACTATACACAGTGACTGATGAGCACTATACACAGTGACTGATGAGCACTATATACAGTGACTGATGAGCACTATACACAGTGACTGATGAGCACTATATACAGTGACTGATGAGCACTATATACAGTGACTGATGAGCACTATACACAGTGACTGATGAGCACCATATACAGTGACTGATGAGCACTATACACAGTGACTGATGAGCACTATATACAGTGACTGATGAGCACTATATACAGTGACTGATGAGCACTATACACAGTGACTGATGAGCACTATACACAGTGACTGATGAGCACTATATACAGTGACTGATGAGCACTATACACAGTGACTGATGTGCACTATACACAGTGACTGATGAGCACTATATACAGTGACTGATGAGCACTATACACAGTGACTGATGAGCACCATATACAGTGACTGATGAGCACTATACACAGTGACTGATGAGCACTATATACAGTGACTGATGAGCACTATACACAGTGACTGATGAGCAGTATATACAGTGACTGATGAGCACTATATACAGTGACTGATGAGCACTATACACAGTGACTGATGAGCACTATACACAGTGACTGCTGAGCACTATATACAGTGACTGCTGAGCACCATATACAGTGACTGATGAGCAGTATATACAGTGAGTAATGAGCACTATATACAGTGACTGATGGGCAGTATATACAGTGACTGATGAGCAGTATATACAGTGACTGATGAGCACTATATACAGTGACTGATGAGCACTATATACACTGACTGAAGAGCATTATATACAGTGACTGATGTGCACTATACACAGTGACTGATGAGCACTATATACAGTGACTGATGAGCACACAGTGACTGATGAGCACACAGTGACTGATGAGCACTATATACAGTGACTGATGAGCAGTATATACAGTGACTGATGAGCAATATACACAGTGACTGATGAGCAGTATATACAGTGCCTGATGAGCACTATACACAGTGACTGATGAGCACTATACACAGTGACTGATGAGCACTATATACAGTGACTGATGAGCACTATACACAGTGACTGATGAGCACTATATACAGTGACTGATGAGCAGTATATACAGTGACTGATGAGCAATATACACAGTGACTGATGAGCAGTATATACAGTGCCTGATGAGCACTATACACAGTGACTGATGAGCACTATACACAGTGACTGATGAGCACTATATACAGTGACTGATGAGCACTATACACAGTGACTGATGAGCACTATACACAGTGACTGATGAGCACTATACACAGTGACTGATGAGCAGTATATACAGTGACTGATGAGCACAATACACAGTGACTGATGAGCACTATACACAGTGTCTGATGAGCACTATACACAGTGACTGATGAGCAGTATATACAGTGGCTGATGAGCACTATATACAGTGACTGATGAGCACTATACACAGTGACTGATGAGCACTATATACAGTGACTGATGAGCACTATACACAGTGACTGATGAGCAGTATATACAGTGACTGATGAGCACTATACCAGTGACTGATGAGCACTATACACAGTGACTGATGAGCACTATATACAGCGACTGATGAGCACTATATACAGTGACTGATGAGCACTATAAACAGTGACTGATGAGCACTATACACAGTGACTGATGAGCAGTATATACAGTGGCTGATGAGCACTATATACAGTGACTAATGAGCACTATATACAATGACTGATGAGCACTATACACAGTGAGTGATGAGCACTATACACAGCGACTGATGAGCACTATATATAGTGACTGATGAGCACTTCATTCTGTGAATGTTGAGCACTATACACAGCAACTGATGAGCACTATATACAGTGCACTATATACAGAGACTGATAAGCACTATATACAGTGAGTGATGAGCACTATACACAGTGACTGATGCGCACTATATACAGTGACTGATGAGCACTATACACAGTGACTGATGAGCAATATATACAGTGACTGATGAGCACTATGCACATTGACTGCTGAGCACTATATACAGTGACTGATGAGCACTATATACAGTGACTGATGAGCACTATACACAGTGACTGATGAGCACTATACACAGTGACTGATGAGCAATATACACAGTGACTGATGAGCAATATATACAGTGACTGATGAGCACTATACACAGTGACTGATGAGCACTATATACAGTGACTGCTGAGCACTATATACAGTGGCTGATGATTACTATATACAGTGACGAATGAGCAGTATATACAGTGACTGATGAGCAGTATATACAGTGACTGATGAGCACTATATACAGTGACTGATGAGCTCTATATACATTGACTGATGAGCACTATATACAGTGACTGATGAGCACTATATACAGTGACTGATGAGCACTATATACAGTGACTGATGAGCACTATATACAGTGACTGATGAGCACTATACACAGTGACTGATGAGCACTATACACAGGGACTGATGAGCAGGATATACAGTGGCTGATGAGCACTATATACAGTGACTGATGAGCAGTATATACAGTGACGAATGAGCAGTATATACAGTGACTGATGAGCAGTATATACAGTGACTGATGAGCACTATATACAGTGACTGATGAGCTCTATATACATTGACTGATGAGCACTATATACAGTGACTGATGAGCACTATATACAGTGACTGATGAGCACTATATACAGTGACTGATGAGCACTATATACAGTGACTGATGAGCAGTATACACAGTGACTGATGAGCACTATACACAGTGACTGATGAGCACTATATACAGTGACTGATGAGCACTATATACAGTGACTGATGAGAACTATACACAGTGACTGATGAGCACCATATACAGTGAGTGATGAGCAGTATATACAGTGAGTGATGAGCACTATATACAGTGACTGATGAGCACTATATACAGTGACTGATGAGCACTATACACAGTGACTGATGAGCACTATATACAGTGACTGATGAGCACACAGTGACTGATGAGCACTATATACAGTGACTGATGAGCAGTATATACAGTGACTGATGAGCACTATACACAGTGACTGATGAGCACTATATACAGTGACTGAGGAACACTATATACAGTGACTGATGAGCAATATACACAGTGACTGATGAGCAATATATACAGTGCCTGATGAGCACTATACACAGTGACTGATGAGCACTATACACAGTGACTGATGAGCACTATATATAGTGACTGATGAGCACTATACACAGTGACTGATGAGCACTATATACAGTGACTGATGAGCACAATATACAGTGACTGGTGAGCACTATACACAGTGACTGATGAGCACTATACACAGTGACTGATGAGCAGTATATACAGTGGCTGATGAGCACTATATACAGTGACTGATGAGCACTATACACAGTGACTGATGAGCACTATATACAGTGACTGATGAGCACTATACACAGTGACTGATGAGCAGTATATACAGTGACTGATGAGCACTATACCAGTGACTGATGAGCACTATACACAGTGACTGATGAGCACTATATACAGTGACTGATGAGCACTATATACAGTGACTGATGAGCACTATAAACAGTGACTGATGAGCACTATACAAAGTGACTGATGAGCAGTATATACAGTGGCTGATGAGCACTATATACAGTGACTAATGAGCACTATATACAATGACTGATGAGCACTATACACAGTGAGTGATGAGCACTATACACAGCGACTGATGAGCACTATATATAGTGACTGATGAGCACTTCATACTGTGAATGCTGAGCACTATACACAGCAACTGATGAGCACTATATACAGAGACTGATAAGCACTATATACAGTGAGTGATGAGCACTATACACAGTGACTGATGCGCACTATATACAGTGACTGATGAGCACTATACACAGTGACTGATGAGCAATATATACAGTGACTGATGAGCACTATACACAGTGAGTGATGAGCAGTATATACAGTGACTGATGAGCACTATATACAGTGACTGATGAGCACTATATACAGTGACTGATGAGCACTATACACAGTGACTGATGAGCACTATACACAGTGACTGATGAGCACTATCACAGTGACTGATGAGCACTATATACAGTGACTGATGAGCACTATATACAGTGACTGATGAGCACTATACACAGTGACTGATGAGCACTATATACAGTGGCTGATGAGCACTATATACAGTGACGGATGAGCAGTATATACAGTGACTGATGAGCAGTATATACAGTGACTGATGAGCACTATATACAGTGACTGATGAGCACTATAAACAGTGACTGATGAGCACTATACAAAGTGACTGATGAGCAGTATATACAGTGGCTGATGAGCACTATATACAGTGACTAATGAGCACTATATACAATGACTGATGAGCACTATACACAGTGAGTGATGAGCACTATACACAGCGACTGATGAGCACTATATATAGTGACTGATGAGCACTTCATACTGTGAATGCTGAGCACTATACACAGCAACTGATGAGCACTATATACAGAGACTGATAAGCACTATATACAGTGAGTGATGAGCACTATACACAGTGACTGATGCGCACTATATACAGTGACTGATGAGCACTATACACAGTGACTGATGAGCAATATATACAGTGAGTTATGAGCACTATACACAGTGAGTGATGAGCAGTATATACAGTGACTGATGAGCACTATATACAGTGACTGATGAGCACTATACACAGTGACTGATGAGCACTATACACAGTGACTGATGAGCACTATCACAGTGACTGATGAGCACTATATACAGTGACTGATGAGCACTATATACAGTGACTGATGAGCACTATACACAGTGACTGATGAGCACTATATACAGTGGCTGATGAGCACTATATACAGTGACGGATGAGCAGTATATACAGTGACTGATGAGCAGTATATACAGTGACTGATGAGCACTATATACAGTGACTGATGAGCTCTATATACAGTGACTGATGAGCACTATATACAGTGACTGATGAGCAGTATATACAGTGAATGATGAGCACTATATACAGTGACTGATAAGCACTATACACAGTGACTGATGAGCACTATACACAGTGACTGATGAGCAGTATATACAGTGACTGATGAGCACTATATACAGTGATTGATGAGCAGTATATACAGTGACTGATGAGCACTATATACAGTGACTGATGAGCACTATATACAGTGACTGATGAGCACTATCTATAGTGACTGATGAGCACTATATACAGTGACTGATGAGCACTATATACAGTGACTGATGAGCACTATACACAGTGACTGATGAACACTATACACAGGGACTGATGAGCCGTATATACAGTGGCTGATGAGCACTATATACAGTGACTGATGAGCACTATATACAGTGACTGATGAGCAGTATACACAGTGACTGATGAGCAATATACACAGTGACTGATGAGCACTATACACAGTGACTGATGAGCACTATATACAGTGACTGATGAGCACTATATACGGTGACTGATGAGCACTATATATGGTGACTGATGAGCACTATTCACGGTGATTGATGAGCACTATTCACAGTGACTGATGAGCACTATATACGGTGACTGATGAGCACTATATACAGTGACTGATGAACACTATACACAGGGACTGATGAGCCGTATATACAGTGGCTGATGAGCACTATATACAGTGACTGATGAGCACTATATACAGTGACTGATGAGCAGTATACACAGTGACTGATGAGCAATATACACAGTGACTGATGAGCACTATACACAGTGACTGATGAGCACTATATACAGTGACTGATGAGCACTATATACGGTGACTGATGAGCACTATATATGGTGACTGATGAGCACTATTCACGGTGATTGATGAGCACTATTCACGTTGACTGATGAGCACTATTCACGGTGACTGATGAGCACTATATACAGTGACTGATGAGCACTATACACAGTGACTGATAAGCACTATATACAGTGACTGATGAACACTATACACAGTGACTGATGAGCACTAAATACAGTGACTGATGAGCACTATATACAGTGACTGATGAGCAGTATATACAGTGACTGATGAGCACTATATACAGTGACTGATGAACACTATACACAGTGACTGATGAGCACTATATACAGTGACTGATGAGCACTATACACAGTGACTGATGAGCACTATATACAGTGACTGATGAGCAGTTAATACAGTGACTGATGAGCACTATATACAGTGACTGATGAGCACTATACACAGTGACTGATGAGCACTATATACAGTGACTGATGAGCACTATACACAGTGACTGATGAGCACTATATACAGTGACTGATGAGCACTATATACAGTGACTGATGAGCACTATACACAGTGACTGATGAGCACTATATACAGTGGCTGATGAGCACTATATACAGTGACGGATGAGCAGTATATACAGTGACTGATGAGCAGTATATACAGTGACTGATGAGCACTATATACAGTGACTGATGAGCACTATAAACAGTGACTGATGAGCACTATACAAAGTGACTGATGAGCAGTATATACAGTGGCTGATGAGCACTATATACAGTGACTAATGAGCACTATATACAATGACTGATGAGCACTATACACAGTGAGTGATGAGCACTATACACAGCGACTGATGAGCACTATATATAGTGACTGATGAGCACTTCATACTGTGAATGCTGAGCACTATACACAGCAACTGATGAGCACTATATACAGAGACTGATAAGCACTATATACAGTGAGTGATGAGCACTATACACAGTGACTGATGCGCACTATATACAGTGACTGATGAGCACTATACACAGTGACTGATGAGCAATATATACAGTGAGTTATGAGCACTATACACAGTGAGTGATGAGCAGTATATACAGTGACTGATGAGCACTATATACAGTGACTGATGAGCACTATACACAGTGACTGATGAGCACTATACACAGTGACTGATGAGCACTATCACAGTGACTGATGAGCACTATATACAGTGACTGATGAGCACTATATACAGTGACTGATGAGCACTATACACAGTGACTGATGAGCACTATATACAGTGGCTGATGAGCACTATATACAGTGACGGATGAGCAGTATATACAGTGACTGATGAGCAGTATATACAGTGACTGATGAGCACTATATACAGTGACTGATGAGCTCTATATACAGTGACTGATGAGCACTATATACAGTGACTGATGAGCAGTATATACAGTGAATGATGAGCACTATATACAGTGACTGATAAGCACTATACACAGTGACTGATGAGCACTATACACAGTGACTGATGAGCAGTATATACAGTGACTGATGAGCACTATATACAGTGATTGATGAGCAGTATATACAGTGACTGATGAGCACTATATACAGTGACTGATGAGCACTATATACAGTGACTGATGAGCACTATCTATAGTGACTGATGAGCACTATATACAGTGACTGATGAGCACTATATACAGTGACTGATGAGCACTATACACAGTGACTGATGAACACTATACACAGGGACTGATGAGCCGTATATACAGTGGCTGATGAGCACTATATACAGTGACTGATGAGCACTATATACAGTGACTGATGAGCAGTATACACAGTGACTGATGAGCAATATACACAGTGACTGATGAGCACTATACACAGTGACTGATGAGCACTATATACAGTGACTGATGAGCACTATATACGGTGACTGATGAGCACTATATATGGTGACTGATGAGCACTATTCACGGTGATTGATGAGCACTATTCACAGTGACTGATGAGCACTATATACGGTGACTGATGAGCACTATATACAGTGACTGATGAACACTATACACAGGGACTGATGAGCCGTATATACAGTGGCTGATGAGCACTATATACAGTGACTGATGAGCACTATATACAGTGACTGATGAGCAGTATACACAGTGACTGATGAGCAATATACACAGTGACTGATGAGCACTATACACAGTGACTGATGAGCACTATATACAGTGACTGATGAGCACTATATACGGTGACTGATGAGCACTATATATGGTGACTGATGAGCACTATTCACGGTGATTGATGAGCACTATTCACGTTGACTGATGAGCACTATTCACGGTGACTGATGAGCACTATATACAGTGACTGATGAGCACTATACACAGTGACTGATAAGCACTATATACAGTGACTGATGAACACTATACACAGTGACTGATGAGCACTAAATACAGTGACTGATGAGCACTATATACAGTGACTGATGAGCAGTATATACAGTGACTGATGAGCACTATATACAGTGACTGATGAACACTATACACAGTGACTGATGAGCACTATATACAGTGACTGATGAGCACTATACACAGTGACTGATGAGCACTATATACAGTGACTGATGAGCAGTTAATACAGTGACTGATGAGCACTATATACAGTGACTGATGAGCACTATACACAGTGACTGATGAGCACTATATACAGTGACTGATGAGCACTATACACAGTGACTGATGAGCACTATATACAGTGACTGATGAGCACTATACACAGTGACTGATGAGCACTATATACAGTGACTGATGAGCAGTATATACAGTGACTGATGAGCACTATATACAGTGACTGATGAGCAGTTAATACAGTGACTGATGAGCAGTATATACAGTGACTGATGAGCACAATATACAGTGACTGATGAGCACTATACACAGTGACTGATGAGCAGTATATACAGTGACTGATGAGCACTATATACAGTGACTGATGAGCAGTATATACAGTGACTGTTGAGCACTATATACAGTGACTGATGAGCACTATACACAGTGACTGATGAGCACTATACACAGTGACTGATGAGCACTATATACAGTGACTGATGAGCACTATACACAGTGACTGATGAGCACTATATACAGTGACTGATGAGCACTATATACAGTGACTGATGAGCACTATATACAGTGACTGATGAGCAGTATATACAGTGACTGATGAGCACTATATACAGTGACTGATGAGCAGTATATACAGTGACTGATGAGCACTATATACAGTGACTGATGAGCACTATATACAGTGACTGATGAGCATTATATACAGTGACTGATGTGCACTATACACAGTGACTGATGAGCAATATATACAGTGACTGATGAGCACACAGTGACTGATGAGCACTATATACAGTGACTGATGAGCAGTATATACAGTGACTGATGAGCAGTATATACAGTGACTGATGAGCAATATACACAGTGACTGATGAGCAGTATATACAGTGCCTGATGAGCACTATACACAGTGACTGATGAGCACTATACACAGTGACTGATGAGCACTATATACAGTGACTGATGAGCACTATACACAGTGACTGATGAGCACTATATACAGTGACTGATGAGCAGTATATACAGTGACTGATGAGCAATATACACAGTGACTGATGAGCAGTATATACAGTGCCTGATGAGCACTATACACAGTGACTGATGAGCACTATACACAGTGACTGATGAGCACTATATACAGTGACTGATGAGCACTATACACAGTGACTGATGAGCACTATACACAGTGACTGATGAGCAGTATATACAGTGACTGATGAGCACAATATACAATGACTGATGAGCACTATACACAGTGACTGATGAGCACTATACACAGTGACTGATGAGCAGTATATACAGTGGCTGATGAGCACTATATACAGTGACTGATGAGCACTATACACAGTGACTGATGAGCACTATATACAGTGACTGATGAGCACTATATACAGTGACTGATGAGCAGTATATACAGTGACTGATGAGCACTATACCAGTGACTGATGAGCACTATACACAGTGACTGATGAGCACTATATACAGCGACTGATGAGCACTATATACAGTGACTGATGAGCACTATAAACAGTGACTGATGAGCACTATACACAGTGACTGATGAGCAGTATATACAGTGGCTGATGAGCACTATATACAGTGACTAATGAGCACTATATACAATGACTGATGAGCACTATACACAGTGAGTGATGAGCACTATACACAGCGACTGATGAGCACTATATATAGTGACTGATGAGCACTTCATTCTGTGAATGCTGAGCACTATACACAGCAACTGATGAGCACTATATACAGTGCACTATATACAGAGACTGATAAGCACTATATACAGTGACTGATGCGCACTATATACAGTGACTGATCAGCACTATACACAGTGACTGATGAGCAATATATACAGTGACTGATGAGCACTATGCACAGTGACTGCTGAGCACTATATACAGTGACTGATGAGCACTATATACAGTGACTGATGAGCACTATACACAGTGACTGATGAGCACTATACACAGTGACTGATGAGCACTATACACAGTGACTGATGAGCACTATACACAGTGACTGATGAGCACTATACACAGTGACTGATGAGCACTATATACAGTGACTGCTGAGCACTATATACAGTGGCTGATGAGCACTATATACAGTGACGAATGAGCAGTATATACAGTGACTGATGAGCAGTATATACAGTGACTGATGAGCACTATATACAGTGACTGATGAGCTCTATATACAGTGACTGATGAGCACTATATACAGTGACTGATGAGCACTATATACAGTGACTGAAGAGCACTATATACAGTGACTGAAGAGCACTATATACAGTGACTGATGAGCACTATATACAGTGACTGATGAGCACTATATACAGTGACTGATGAGCACTATACACAGTGACTGATGAGCACTATACACAGGGACTGATGAGCAGTATATACAGTGGCTGAAGAGCACTATATACAGTGACTGATGAGCACTATATACAGTGACTGATGAGCACTATATACAGTGACTGATGAGCAGTATACACAGTGACTGATGAGCACTATACACAGTGACTGATGAGCACTATATACAGTGACTGATGAGCACTATATACAGTGACTGATGAGAACTATACACAGTGACTGATGAGCACCATATACAGTGACTGATGAGCAGTATATACAGTGAGTGATGAGCACTATATACAGTGACTGATGAGCACTATATACAGTGACTGATGAGCACTATATACAGTGACTGATGAGCACTATACACAGTGACTGATGAGCACTATATACAGTGACTGATGAGCACACAGTGACTGATGAGCACTATATACAGTGACTGATGAGCAGTATATACAGTGACTGATGAGCACTATACACAGTGACTGATGAGCACTATATACAGTGACTGATGAACACTATATACAGTGACTGATGAGCAATATACACAGTGACTGATGAGCAATATATACAGTGCCTGATGAGCACTACACACAGTGACTGATGAGCACTATACACAGTGACTGATGAGCACTATATACAGTGACTGATGAGCACTATACACAGTGACTGATGAGCACTATATACAGTGACTGATGAGCACAATATACAGTGACTGATGAGCACTATACACAGTGACTGATGAGCACTATACACAGTGACTGATGAGCAGTATATACAGTGGCTGATGAGCACTATATACAGTGACTGATGAGCACTATACACAGTGACTGATGAGCACTATATACAGTGACTGATGAGCACTATACACAGTGACTGATGAGCAGTATATACAGTGACTGATGAGCACTATACCAGTGACTGATGAGCACTATACACAGTGACTGATGAGCACTATATACAGTGACTGATGAGCACTATATACAGTGACTGATGAGCACTATAAACAGTGACTGATGAGCACTATACAAAGTGACTGATGAGCAGTATATACAGTGGCTGATGAGCACTATATACAGTGACTAATGAGCACTATATACAATGACTGATGAGCACTATACACAGTGAGTGATGAGCACTATACACAGCGACTGATGAGCACTATATATAGTGACTGATGAGCACTTCATACTGTGAATGCTGAGCACTATACACAGCAACTGATGAGCACTATATACAGAGACTGATAAGCACTATATACAGTGAGTGATGAGCACTATACACAGTGACTGATGCGCACTATATACAGTGACTGAAGAGCACTATATACAGTGACTGATGAGCACTATATACAGTGACTGATGAGCACTATATACAGTGACTGATGAGCACTATACACAGTGACTGATGAGCACTATACACAGTGACTGATGAGCACTATATACAGTGACTGATGAGCACTATATACAGTGACTGATGAGCACTATATATAGTGACTGATGAGCACTATATACAGTGACTGATGAGCACTATACACAGTGACTGATGAACACTATACACAGGGACTGATGAGCCGTATATACAGTGGCTGATGAGCACTATATACAGTGACTGATGAGCACTATATACAGTGACTGATGAGCAGTATATACAGTGACTGATGAGCAATATACACAGTGACTGATGAGCACTATACACAGTGACTGATGAGAACTATATACAGTGACTGATGAGCACTATATACGGTGACTGATGAGCACTATATATGGTGACTGATGAGCACTATTCACGGTGATTGATGAGCACTATTCACAGTGACTGATGAGCACTATATACGGTGACTGATGAGCACTATTCACGGTGACTGATGAGCACTATTCACGGTGACTGATGAGCACTATATACAGTGACTGATGAGCACTATACACAGTGACTGATAAGCACTATATACAGTGACTGATGAACACTATACACAGTGACTGATGAGCACTAAATACAGTGACTGATGAGCACTATATCCAGTGACTGATGAGCAGTATATACAGTGACTGATGAGCAGTATATACAGTGACTGATGAGCACTATACACAGTGGCTGATGAGCACTATACACAGTGACTGATGAGCACTATACACAGTGACTGATGAGCACTATATACAGTGACTGATGAGCACTATACACAGTGACTGATGAGCACTATACACAGTGACTGATGAGCACTATATACAGTGACTGATGAGCAGTATATACAGTGACTGATGAGCACTGTACACAGTGACTGATGAGAACTATATACAGTGACTGATGAGCACTGTATACAGTGACTGATGAGCACTATATACAGTAACTGATGAGCACTATATACAGTGACTGATGAGGACTATACACAGTGACTGATGAGCACTGTATACAGTGACTGATGAGCACTGTATACAGTGACTCATGAGCACTATATACAGTGACTGATGAGCACTATATACAGTGACTGATGAGCACTATACAGAGTGACTGATGAACACTATACACAGTGACTGATGAGCACTAAATACAGTGACTGATGAGCAGTATATACAGTGACTGATGAGCAGTATATACAGTGACTGATGAACAGTATATACAGTGACTGATGAGCACTATACACAGTAACTGATGAGCACTAAATACAGTGACTGATGAGCAGTATATACAGTGACTGATGAGCAGTATATACAGTGACTGATGAACAGAATACAGTGACTGATGAACACTATACACAGTGACTGATGAGCACTAAATACAGTGACTGATGAGCAGTATATACAGTGACTGATGAGCAGTATATACAGTGACTGATGAACAGTATATACAGTGACTGATGAGCACTATATACAGTGACTGATGAGCACTATATACAGTGACTGATGAGCAGTATATACAGTGACTGATGAACAGTATATACAGTGACTGATGAGCACTATACACAGTGACTGATGAGCACTATACACAGTGACTGATGAGCACTATACACAGTGACTGATGAGCACTATACACAGTGACTGATGAGCACTATACACAGTGACTGATGAGCACTATACACAGTGACTGATGAGCACTATATACAGTGACTGCTGAGCACTATATACAGTGGCTGATGAGCACTATATACAGTGACGAATGAGCAGTATATACAGTGACTGATGAGCACTACACACAGTGACTGATGAGCACTATATACAGTGACTGATGAACACTATATACAGTGACTGATGAGCAATATACACAGTGACTGATGAGCAATATATACATTGCCTGATGAGCACTATACACAGTGACTGATGAGCACTATACACAGTGACTGATGAGCACTATATACAGTGACTGATGAGCACTATACACAGTGACTGATGAGCACTATATACAGTGACTGATGAGCACAATATACAGTGACTGATGAGCACTATACACAGTGACTGATGAGCACTATACACAGTGACTGATGAGCAGTATATACAGTGGCTGATGAGCACTATATACAGTGACTGATGAGCACTATACACAGTGACTGATGAGCACTATATACAGTGACTGATGAGCACTATACACAGTGACTGATGAGCAGTATATACAGTGTCTGATGAGCACTATACCAGTGACTGATGAGCACTATACACAGTGACTGATGAGCACTATATACAGTGACTGATGAGCACTATATACAGTGACTGATGAGCACTATAAACAGTGACTGATGAGCACTATACAAAGTGACTGATGAGCAGTATATACAGTGGCTGATGAGCACTATATACAGTGACTAATGAGCACTATATACAATGACTGATGAGCACTATACACAGTGAGTGATGAGCACTATACACAGCGACTGATGAGCACTATATATAGTGACTGATGAGCACTTCATACTGTAAATGCTGAGCACTATACACAGCAACTGATGAGCACTATATACAGAGACTGATAAGCACTATATACAGTGAGTGATGAGCACTATACACAGTGACTGATGCGCACTATATACAGTGACTGATGAGCACTATACACAGTGACTGATGAGCAATATATACAGTGACTGATGAGCACTATACACAGTGAGTGATGAGCAGTATATACAGTGACTGATGAGCACTATATACAGTGACTGATGAGCACTATACACAGTGACTGATGAGCACTATACACAGTGACTGATGAGCACTATCACAGTGACTGATGAGCACTATATACAGTGACTGATGAGCACTATATACAGTGACTGATGAGCACTATACACAGTGACTGATGAGCACTATATACAGTGGCTGATGAGCACTATATACAGTGACGGATGAGCAGTATATACAGTGACTGATGAGCAGTATATACAGTGACTGATGAGCACTATATACAGTGACTGATGAGCTCTATATACAGTGACTGATGAGCACTATATACAGTGACTGATGAGCACTATATACAGTGACTGATGAGCAGTATATACAGTGAATGATGAGCACTATATACAGTGACTGATAAGCACTATACACAGTGACTGATGAGCACTATACACAGTGACTGATGAGCAGTATATACAGTGACTGATGAGCACTATATACAGTGATTGATGAGCAGTATATACAGTGACTGATGAGCACTATATACAGTGACTGATGAGCACTATATACAGTGACTGATGAGCACTATATACAGTGACTGATGAGCACTATATACAGTGACTGATGAGCACTATACACAGTGACTGATGAACACTATACACAGGGACTGATGAGCCGTATATACAGTGGCTGATGAGCACTATATACAGTGACTGATGAGCAGTGTACACAGTGACTGATGAGCAATATACACAGTGACTGATGAGCACTATACACAGTGACTGATGAGCACTATATACAGTGACTGATGAGCACTATATAGGGTGACTGATGAGCACTATATATGGTGACTGATGAGCACTATTCACGGTGATTGATGAGCACTATTCACAGTGACTGATGAGCACTATATACGGTGACTGATGAGCACTATTCACGGTGACTGATGAGCACTATACACAGTGACTGATGAGCACTATACACAGTGACTGATGAGCACTATATACAGTGACTGATGAGCACTATATACAGTGACTGATGAGCACTATATATAGTGACTGATGAGCACTATATACAGTGACTGATGAGCACTATACACAGTGACTGATGAACACTATACACAGGGACTGATGAGCCGTATATACAGTGGCTGATGAGCACTATATACAGTGACTGATGAGCACTATATACAGTGACTGATGAGCAGTATATACAGTGACTGATGAGCAATATACACAGTGACTGATGAGCACTATACACAGTGACTGATGAGCACTATATACAGTGACTGATGAGCACTATATACGGTGACTGATGAGCACTATATATGGTGACTGATGAGCACTATTCACGGTGATTGATGAGCACTATTCACAGTGACTGATGAGCACTATATACGGTGACTGATGAGCACTATTCACGGTGACTGATGAGCACTATTCACGGTGACTGATGAGCACTATATACAGTGACTGATGAGCACTATACACAGTGACTGATAAGCACTATATACAGTGACTGATGAACACTATACACAGTGACTGATGAGCACTAAATACAGTGACTGATGAGCACTATATCCAGTGACTGATGAGCAGTATATACAGTGACTGATGAGCAGTATATACAGTGACTGATGAGCACTATACACAGTGGCTGATGAGCACTATACACAGTGACTGATGAGCACTATACACAGTGACTGATGAGCACTATATACAGTGACTGATGAGCACTATACACAGTGACTGATGAGCACTATACACAGTGACTGATGAGCACTATATACAGTGACTGATGAGCAGTATATACAGTGACTGATGAGCACTGTACACAGTGACTGATGAGAACTATATACAGTGACTGATGAGCACTGTATACAGTGACTGATGAGCACTATATACAGTAACTGATGAGCACTATATACAGTGACTGATGAGGACTATACACAGTGACTGATGAGCACTGTATACAGTGACTGATGAGCACTGTATACAGTGACTCATGAGCACTATATACAGTGACTGATGAGCACTATATACAGTGACTGATGAGCACTATACAGAGTGACTGATGAACACTATACACAGTGACTGATGAGCACTAAATACAGTGACTGATGAGCAGTATATACAGTGACTGATGAGCAGTATATACAGTGACTGATGAACAGTATATACAGTGACTGATGAGCACTATACACAGTAACTGATGAGCACTAAATACAGTGACTGATGAGCAGTATATACAGTGACTGATGAGCAGTATATACAGTGACTGATGAACAGAATACAGTGACTGATGAACACTATACACAGTGACTGATGAGCACTAAATACAGTGACTGATGAGCAGTATATACAGTGACTGATGAACAGTATATACAGTGACTGATGAACAGTATATACAGTGACTGATGAGCACTATATACAGTGACTGATGAGCACTATATACAGTGACTGATGAGCAGTATATACAGTGACTGATGAACAGTATATACAGTGACTGATGAGCACTATACACAGTGACTGATGAGCACTATACACAGTGACTGATGAGCACTATACACAGTGACTGATGAGCACTATACACAGTGACTGATGAGCACTATACACAGTGACTGATGAGCACTATATACAGTGACTGCTGAGCACTATATACAGTGGCTGATGAGCACTATATACAGTGACGAATGAGCAGTATATACAGTGACTGATGAGCACTACACACAGTGACTGATGAGCACTATATACAGTGACTGATGAACACTATATACAGTGACTGATGAGCAATATACACAGTGACTGATGAGCAATATATACAGTGCCTGATGAGCACTATACACAGTGACTGATGAGCACTATACACAGTGACTGATGAGCACTATATACAGTGACTGATGAGCACTATACACAGTGACTGATGAGCATTATATACAGTGACTGATGAGCACAATATACAGTGACTGATGAGCACTATACACAGTGACTGATGAGCACTATACACAGTGACTGATGAGCAGTATATACAGTGGCTGATGAGCACTATATACAGTGACTGATGAGCACTATACACAGTGACTGATGAGCACTATATACAGTGACTGATGAGCACTATACACAGTGACTGATGAGCAGTATATACAGTGACTGATGAGCACTATACCAGTGACTGATGAGCACTATACACAGTGACTGATGAGCACTATATACAGTGACTGATGAGCACTATATACAGTGACTGATGAGCACTATAAACAGTGACTGATGAGCACTATACAAAGTGACTGATGAGCAGTATATACAGTGGCTGATGAGCACTATATACAGTGACTAATGAGCACTATATACAATGACTGATGAGCACTATACACAGTGAGTGATGAGCACTATACACAGCGACTGATGAGCACTATATATAGTGACTGATGAGCACTTCATACTGTGAATGCTGAGCACTATACACAGCAACTGATGAGCACTATATACAGAGACTGATAAGCACTATATACAGTGAGTGATGAGCACTATACACAGTGACTGATGCGCACTATATACAGTGACTGATGAGCACTATACACAGTGACTGATGAGCAATATATACAGTGACTGATGAGCACTATACACAGTGAGTGATGAGCAGTATATACAGTGACTGATGAGCACTATATACAGTGACTGATGAGCACTATACACAGTGACTGATGAGCACTATACACAGTGACTGATGAGCACTATCACAGTGACTGATGAGCACTATATACAGTGACTGATGAGCACTATATACAGTGACTGATGAGCACTATACACAGTGACTGATGAGCACTATATACAGTGGCTGATGAGCACTATATACAGTGACGGATGAGCAGTATATACAGTGACTGATGAGCAGTATATACAGTGACTGATGAGCACTATATACAGTGACTGATGAGCTCTATATACAGTGACTGATGAGCACTATATACAGTGACTGATGAGCACTATATACAGTGACTGATGAGCAGTATATACAGTGAATGATGAGCACTATATACAGTGACTGATAAGCACTATACACAGTGACTGATGAGCACTATACACAGTGACTGATGAGCAGTATATACAGTGACTGATGAGCACTATATACAGTGATTGATGAGCAGTATATACAGTGACTGATGAGCACTATATACAGTGACTGATGAGCACTATATACAGTGACTGATGAGCACTATATACAGTGACTGATGAGCACTATATACAGTGACTGATGAGCACTATACACAGTGACTGATGAACACTATACACAGGGACTGATGAGCCGTATATACAGTGGCTGATGAGCACTATATACAGTGACTGATGAGCAGTGTACACAGTGACTGATGAGCAATATACACAGTGACTGATGAGCACTATACACAGTGACTGATGAGCACTATATACAGTGACTGATGAGCACTATATAGGGTGACTGATGAGCACTATATATGGTGACTGATGAGCACTATTCACGGTGATTGATGAGCACTATTCACAGTGACTGATGAGCACTATATACGGTGACTGATGAGCACTATTCACGGTGACTGATGAGCACTATTCACGGTGACTGATGAGCACTATATACAGTGACTGATGAGCACTATACACAGTGACTGATAAGCACTATATACAGTGACTGATGAACACTATACACAGTGACTGATGAGCACTAAATACAGTGACTGATGAGCACTATATCCAGTGACTGATGAGCAGTATATACAGTGACTGATGAGCAGTATATACAGTGACTGATGAGCACTACACACAGTGGCTGATGAGCACTATACACAGTGATTGATGAGCACTATACACAGTGACTGATGAGCACTATATACAGTGACTGATGAGCACTATACACAGTGAATGATGAGCACTATACACAGTGACTGATGAACAGTATATACAGTGACTGATGAACACTATACACAGTGACTGATGAGCAGTATATACAGTGACTGATGAACAGTATATACAGTGACTGATGAACAGTATATACAGTGACTGATGAGCACTATATACAGTGACTGATGAGCAGTATATACAGTGACTGATGAGCAGTATATACAGTGACTGATGAACAGTATATACAGTGACTGATGAGCACTATACACAGTGACTGATGAGCACTATATACAGTGACTGATGAGCACTATACACAGTGACTGATGAGCACTATACACAGTGACTGATGAGCACTATACACAGTGACTGATGAGCACTATATACAGTGACTGATGAGCACTATACACAGTGACTGATGAGCAGTATATACAGTGACTGATGAGCAGTATATACAGTGACTGATGAGCAGTATACACAGTGAATGATGAATACTATACACAGTGACTGATGAGCACTATATACAGTGACTGATGAGCAGTATACACAGTGACTGATGAGCACTATACACAGTGACTGATGAGCACTATATACAGTGACTGATGAGCAGTATATACAGTGACTGATGAGCAGTATATACAGTGACTGATGAGCACTATACACAGTGACTGATGAGGACTATACACAGTGACTGATGAGCACTATACAGTGACTGATGAGCAGTATATACAGTGACTGATTAGCACTATACACAGTGAGTTATGAGCACTATATACAGTGACTGATGAGCAGTATATACAGTGACTGATGAGCAGCACATACAGTGACTGATGAGCACTATACACAGTGACTGATGAGCAGTATATACAGTGACTGATGAGCACAATACACAGTGACTTATGAGCAGTATACACAGTGACTGATGAGCAGTATACACAGTGACTGATGAGCAGTATACACAGTGACTGATGAGCACTATATACAGTGACTGATGAGCACTATATACAGTGACTGATGAGCAGTATACACAGTGACTGATGAGCAGTATACACAGTGACTGATGAGCACTATATACAGTGACTGATGAGCAGTATATACAGTGACTGATGAGCACTATATACAGTGACTGATGAGCAGTATATACAGTGACTGATGAGCACTATATACAGTGACTGATGAGCACTATACACAGTGACTGATGAGCACTATATACAGTGACTGATGAGCACTATACACAGTGACTGATGAGCACTATATACAGTGACTGATGAGCACTATACACAGTGACTGATGAGCACTATATACAGTGACTGAAGAGCAGTTAATACAGTGACTGATGAGCAGTATATACAGTGACTGATGAGCACAATATACAGTGACTGATGAGCACTATACACAGTGACTGATGAGCAGTATATACAGTGACTGATGAGCAGTATATACAGTGACTGTTGAGCACTATATACAGTGACTGATGAGCACTATACACAGTGACTGATGAGCACTATACACAGTGACTGATGAGCACTATATACAGTGACTGATGAGCACTATACACAGTGACTGATGAGCACTATATACAGTGACTGATGAGCAGTATACACAGTGACTGATGAGCACTATATACAGTGACTGATGAGCAGTATATACAGTGACTGATGAGCAGTATATACAGTGACTGATGAGCACTATATACAGTGACTGATGAGCAGTATATACAGTGACTGATGAGCGCTATATACAGTGACTGATGAGTAGCACATACAGTGACTGATGAGCAGTATATACAGTGACTGATGAGTAGCACATACAGTGACTGATGAGCACTATACACAGTGACTGATGAGCACTATATACAGTGACTGATGAGCAGTATATACAGTGACTGATGAGTAGCACATACAGTGACTGATGAGCACTATATACAGTGACTGATAAGCGCTATATACAGTGACTGATGAGCGCTATATACAGTGACTGATGAGCACTATATACAGTGACTGATGAGCACTATATACAGTGACAGATGAGCACTATATACAGTGACAGATGAGCACTATATACAGTGACTGATGAGCAGTATACACAGTGACTGATGAGAACTATATACAGTGGCTGATGAGCACTATGCACAGTGACTGATGAGCACTATATACAGTGACTGATGAGCACTATACACAGTGACTGATGAGCACTATACACAGTGACTGATGAGCACTATATACAGTGACTGATGAGCACTATACACAGTGACTGATGAGCAGTATATACAGTGACTGATGAGCAGTATATACAGTGACTGATGAGCAGTATACACAGTGACTGATGAATACTATACACAGTGACTAATGAGCACTATATACAGTGACTGATGAGCACTATACACAGTGACTGATGAGCACTATACACAGTGACTGATGAGCACTATATACAGTGACTGATGAGCACTATACACAGTGACTGATGAGCAGTATATACAGTGACTGATGAGCAGTATACACAGTGACTGATGAATACTATACACAGTGACTGATGAGCACTATATACAGTGACTGATGAGCAGTATACACAGTGACTGATGAGCACTATACACAGTGACTGATGAGCACTATATACAGTGACTGATGAGCAGTATATACAGTGACTGATGAGCAGTATATACAGTGACTGATGAGCAGTATACACAGTGACTGATGAGGACTATACACAGTGACTGATGAGCACTATACAGTGACTGATGAGCAGTATATACAGTGACTGATTAGCACTATACACAGTGACTGATGAGCACTATATACAGTGACTGATGAGCAGTATATACAGTGACTGATGAGTAGCACATACAGTGACTGATGAGCACTATACACAGTGACTGATGAGCAGTATATACAGTGACTGATGAGCAGTATACACAGTGACTGATGAGCAGTATACACAGTGACTGATGAGGAGTATACACAGTGACTGATGAGCACTATATACAGTGACTGATGAGCAGTATACACAGTGACTGATGAGCAGTATACACAGTGACTGATGAGCACTATATGCAGTGACTGATGAGCAGTATATACAGTGACTGATGAGCACTATATACAGTGACTGATGAGCAGTTAATACAGTGACTGATGAGCACTATACACAGTGACTGATGAGCACTATACACAGTGACTGATGAGCACTATATACAGTGACTGATGAGCACTATACACAGTGACTGATGAGCAATATACACAGTGACTGATGAGCAGTATACACAGTGACTGATGAGCACTATATACAGTGACTGATGAGCAGTATATACAGTGACTGATGAGCACTATATACAGTGACTGATGAGCACTATATACAGTGACTGATGAGCACTATATACAGTGACTGATGAGCACTATACACAGTGACTGATGAGCACTATATACAGTGACTGATGAGCAGTATATACAGTGACTGATGGGCACTATATACAGTGACTGATGAGCACTATATACAGTGATTGATGAGCAGTAAATACAGTGACTGATGAGCACTATACACAGTGACTGATGAGCACTATATACAGTGACTGATGAGCACTATACACAGTGACTGATGAGCACTATATACAGTGACTGATGAGCACTATACACAGTGACTGATGAGCACTATATACAGTGACTGAAGAGCAGTTAATACAGTGACTGATGAGCAGTATATACAGTGACTGATGAGCACAATATACAGTGACTGATGAGCACTATACACAGTGACTGATGAGCAGTATATACAGTGACTGATGAGCAGTATATACAGTGACTGTTGAGCACTATATACAGTGACTGATGAGCACTATACACAGTGACTGATGAGCACTATACACAGTGACTGATGAGCACTATATACAGTGACTGATGAGCACTATACACAGTGACTGATGAGCACTATATACAGTGACTGATGAGCAGTATACACAGTGACTGATGAGCACTATATACAGTGACTGATGAGCACTATATACAGTGACTGATGAGCAGTATATACAGTGACTGATGAGCGCTATATACAGTGACTGATGAGTAGCACATACAGTGACTGATGAGCAGTATATACAGTGACTGATGAGTAGCACATACAGTGACTGATGAGCACTATACACAGTGACTGATGAGCACTATATACAGTGACTGATGAGCAGTATATACAGTGACTGATGAGTAGCACATACAGTGACTGATGAGCACTATATACAGTGACTGATGAGCACTATACACAGTGACTGATGAGCACTATATACAGTGACTGATGAGCAGTATATACAGTGACTGATGGGCACTATATACAGTGACTGATGAGCACTATATACAGTGATTGATGAGCAGTAAATACAGTGACTGATGAGCACTATATACAGTGACTGATGAGCAATATACACAGTGACTGATGAGTACTATATACAGTGACTGATGAGCACTATATACAGTGACTGATGAGAACTATATACAGTGACTGATGAGCACTATATACAGTGACTGATGAGCACTATATACAGTGACTGATGAGCAGTATACACAGTGACTGATGAGCAGTATACACAGTGACTGATGAGCACTATATACAGTGACTGATGAGAAGTATATACAGTGACTGATGAGCACTATATACAGTGACTGATGAGCAGTATATACAGTGACTGATGAGCACTATATACAGTGACTGATGAGCAGTATATACAGTGACTGATGAGCACTATATACAGTGACTGATGAGCACTATATACAGTGACTGATGAGCACTATACACAGTGACTGATGAGCACTATATACAGTGACTGATGAGCAGTATATACAGTGACTGATGAGCACTATATACAGTGACTGATGAGCAGTATATACAGTGACTGATGAGCACTATATACAGTGACTGATGAGCAGTTAATACAGTGACTGATGAGCACTATATACAGTGACTGATGAGCACTATACACAGTGACTGATGAGCACTATATACAGTGACTGATGAGCACTATATACAGTGACTGATGAGCACTATACACAGTGACTGATGAGCACTATATACAGTGACTGATGAGCACTATACACAGTGACTGATGAGCACTATATACAGTGACTGATGAGCAGTATATACAGTGACTGATGAGCACTATATACAGTGACTGATGAGCAGTTAATACAGTGACTGATGAGCAGTATATACAGTGACTGATGAGCACAATATACAGTGACTGATGAGCACTATACACAGTGACTGATGAGCACTATATACAGTGACTGATGAGCAGTATATACAGTGACTGATGAGCACTATATACAGTGACTGATGAGCAGTATATACAGTGACTGTTGAGCACTATATACAGTGACTGATGAGCACTATACACAGTGACTGATGAGCACTATACACAGTGACTGATGAGCACTATATACAGTGACTGATGAGCACTATACACAGTGACTGATGAGCACTATATACAGTGACTGATGAGCAGTATACACAGTGACTGATGAGCACTATATACAGTGACTGATGAGCAGTATATACAGTGACTGATGAGCAGTATATACAGTGACTGATGAGCACTATATACAGTGAGTGATGAGCAGTATATACAGTGACTGATGAGCACTATATACAGTGACTGATGAGCACTATACACAGTGACTGATGAGCACTATATACAGTGACTGATGAGCAGTATACACAGTGACTGATGGGCACTATATACAGTGACTGATGAGCACTATATACAGTGATTGATGAGCAGTAAATACAGTGACTGATGAGCACTATACACAGTGACTGATGAGCACTATACACAGTGACTGATGAGTACTATATACAGTGACTGATGAGCACTATATACAGTGACTGATGAGCAGTATATACAGTGACTGATGAGCAGTATATACAGTGACTGGTGAGCACTATATACAGTGACTGATGAGTACTATATACAGTGACTGATGAGCAATATATACAGTGACTGATGAGCAGTATACACAGTGACTGATGGGCACTATATACAGTGACTGATGAGCACTATACACAGTGACTGATGAGCACTATACACAGTGACTGATGAGCACTATACACAGTGACTAATGAGCACTATATACAGTGATTGATGAGCAGTAAATACAGTGACTGATGAGCACTATATACAGTGACTGATGAGCACTATATACAGTGACTGATGAGCACTATATAAAGTGATTGATGAGCAGTAAATACAGTGACTGATGAGCACTATATAGAGTGACTGATGAGCACTATATACAGTGACTGATGAGCACTATATACAGTGACTGATGAGCAGTATATACAGTGACTGATGAGCACTATATACAGTGACTGATGAGCAGTATATACAGTGATTGATGAGCACTATATACAGTGACTGATGAGCGGTATATACAGTGACTGATGAGCACTATACACAGTGACTGATGAGCAGTATATACAGTGACTGATGAGCGCTATATACAGTGACTGATGAGCGCTATATACAGTGACTGATGAGCACTATATACAGTGACTGATGAGCACTATATACAGTGACTGATGAGCGCTATATACAGTGACTGATGAGCGCTATATACAGTGACTGATGAGCGCTATACACAATGACTGATGAGCGCAATACACAGTGACTGATGAGCGCAATACACAGTGACTGATGAGCGCTATATAAAGTGACTGATGAGCGCTATATACAGTGACAGATGAGCACTATATACAGTGACTGGTGAGCACTATATACAGTGACTGATGAGCACTATATACAGTGACTGATGAACAGTATATACAGTGACTGATGAGCACTATATACAGTGACTGATGAGCACTATATACAGTGACTGATGAGCAGTATACATAGTGACTGATGAGAACTATATACAGTGACTGATGAGCACTATATACAGTGACTGATGAGCAGTATATACAGTGACTGATGAGCACTATATACAGTGACTGATGAGCAGTATATACAGTGACTGATGAGCACTATATACAGTGACTGATGAGCACTATATACAGTGACTGATGAGCAGTGTATACAGTGACTGATGAGCACTATACACAGTGACTGATGAGCACTATACACAGTGACTGATGAGCACTATATACAGTGACTGATGAGCACTATATATAGTGACTGATGAGCAGTATATACAGTGACTGATGAGCACTATATACAGTGACTGATGAGCAGTGTATACAGTGACTGATGAGCACTATACACAGTGACTGATGAGCAGTATATACATTGACTGATGAGCACTATATACAGTGACTGATGTGCACTATATACAGTGACTGATGAGCACTATATACAGTGACTGATGAGCACTATATACAGTGACTGATGAGCAGTGTATACAGTGACTGATGAGCACTATATACAGTGACTGATGAGCACTATATACAGTGACTGATGAGCACTATATACAGTGACTGATGATCACTATATACAGTGACAGATGAGCAGTATATACAGTGACTGATGAGCACTATATACAGTGACTGATGAGCACTATATACAGTGACTGATGAGCACTATATACAGTGACTGATGAGCACTATATACAGTGACTGATGAGCACTATACACAGTGACTGATGAGCAGTATATACAGTGACTGATGAGCACTATATACAGTGACTGATGAGCACTATATACAGTGACTGATGAGCAGTGTATACAGTGACTGATGAGCAGTATATACAGTGAGTGATGAGCAGTATATACAGTGACTGATGAGCACTATATACAGTGACTGATGAGCACTATATACAGTGACTGATGAGCAGTATACACAGTGGCTGATGAGCAGTATATACAGTGACTGATGAGCACTATATACAGTGACTGATGAGCACTATATACAGTGACTGATGAGCAGTATATACAGTGACTGATGAGCACTATATACAGTGACTGATGAGCACTATACACAGTGACTGATGAGCACTATATACAGTGACTGATGAGCACTATATACAGTGACTGATGAGCACTATACACAGTGACTGATGAGCAGTATATACAGTGACTGATGAGCACTATATACATTGACTGATGAGCACTATATACAGTGACTGATGAGCACTATACACAGTGACTGATGAGCAGTGTATACAGTGACTGATGAGCACTATACACAGTGACTGATGAGCAGTGTATACAGTGACTGATGAGCAGTATATAAAGTGACTGATGAGCAGTATATACAGTGAGTGATGAGCACTATATACAGTGACTGATGAGCAGTATATACAGTGACTGATGAGCAGTATATACAGTGAGTGATGAGCAGTATATACAGTGACTGATGAGCAGTATATACAGTGACTGATGAGCACTATATACAGTGACTGATGAGCAGTACATACAGTGACTGATGAGCAGTATATACAGTGACTGATGAGCACTATATACAGTGACTGATGAGCACTATATACAGTGACTGATGAGCAGTATATATAGTGACTGATGAGCACTATATACAGTGACTGATGAGTAGTATATACAGAGACTGATGAGCACTATATACAGTGACTGATGAGCACTATACACAGTGACTGATGAGCACTATATACAGTGACTGATGAGCAGTATATACAGTGACTGATGAGCACTATATACAGTGACTGATGAGCAGTATATACAGTGACTGATGAGCACTATATACAGTGACTGTTGAGCAGTATATACAGTGACTGATGAGCACTATACACAGTGACTGATGAGCAGTATATACAGTGGCTGATGAGCACTATATACAGTGACTGATGAGCACTATACACAGTGACTGATGAGCACTATATACAGTGACTGATCAGCACTATACACAGTGACTGATGAGCAGTATATACAGTGACTGATGAACACTATACCAGTGACTGATGAGCACTATACACAGTGACTGATGAGCACTATATACAGTGACTGATGAGCACTATATACAGTGACTGATGAGCACTATACAAAGTGACTGATGAGCAGTATATACAGTGATTGATGAGCACTATATACAGTGACTGATGAGCACAATATACAGTGACTGATGAGCACTATATACAGTGACTGATGAGCACAATATACAGTGACTGATGAGCACAATATACAGTGACTGATGAGCACTATACACAGTGACTGATGAGCAGTATATACAGTGGCTGATGAGCACTATATACAGTGACTAATGAGCACTATATACAATGACTGATGAGCACTATACACAGTGAGTGATGAGCACTATACACAGCGACTGATGAGCACTATATATAGTGACTGATGAGCACTTCATACTGTGAATGCTGAGCACTATATACAGTGCACTATATACAGAGACTGATGCGCACTATATACAGTGAGTGATGAGCACTATACACAGTGACTGATGCGCACTATATACAGTGACTGATGAGCACTATACACAGTGACTGATGAGCAATATATACAGTGAGTGATGAGCACTATACACAGTGAGTGATGAGCACTATATACAGTGACTGATGAGCACTATACACAGTGACTGATGAGCACTATACACAGTGACTGATGAGCACTATCACAGTGACTGATGAGCACTATATACAGTGACTGATAAGCACTATATACAGTGACTGATGAGCACTATACACAGTGACTGATGAGCACTATATACAGTGACTGCTGAGCACTATATACAGTGACGGATGAGCAGTATATACAGTGACTGATGAGCAGTATATACAGTGACTGATGAGCACTATATACAGTGACTGATGAGCAGTATATACAGTGAATGATGAGCACTATGTACAGTGACTGATAAGCACTATACACAGTGACTGATGAGCACTATACACAGTGACTGATGAGCAGTATATACAGTGACTGATGAGCACTATATACAGTGATTGGTGAGCAGTATATACAGTGACTGATGAGCACTATATACAGTGACCGATGAGCACTATATACAGTGACTGATGAGCACTATATATAGTGACTGATGAGCACTATATACAGTGACTGATGAGCACTATATACAGTGACTGATGAGCACTATACACAGTGACTGATGAGCACTATAGACAGGGACTGATGAGCAGTATATACAGTGGCTGATGAGCACTATATACAGTGACTGATGAGCACTATATACAGTGACTGATGAGCAGTATACACAGTGACTGATGAGCAATATACACAGTGACTGATGAGCACTATACACAGTGACTGATGAGCACTATATACAGTGATTGATGAGCACTATATACAGTGACTGATGAGCACTATATATGGTGACTGATGAGCACTATTCACAGTGACTGATGAGCACTATATACAGTGACTGATGAGCACTATATACGGTGAGTGATGAGCACTATTCACGGTGACTGATGAGCACTATATACAGTGACTGATGAGCACTATATACAGTGACTGATGCGCACTATATACAGTGACTGATGAACACTATACACAGTGACTGATGAGCACTAAATACAGTGACTGATGAGCACTATATGCAGTGACTGATGAGCAGTATACACAGTGACTGATGAGCACTATACACAGTGGCTGATGAGCACTATACACAGTGACTGATGAGCACTATATACAGTGACTGATGAGCACTATACACAGTGACTGATGAGCACTATACACAGTGACTGATGAGCACTATATACAGTGACTGATGAGCACGATATACAGTGACTGATGAGCACTGCACACAGTGACTGATGAGCACTATATACAGTGACTGATGAGCACTGTATACAGTGACTGATGAGCACTATATACAGTAACTGATGAGCACTATATACAGTGACTGATGAGGACTATACACAGTGACTGATGAGCACTGTATACAGTGACTGATGAGCACTGTATACAGTGACTCATGAGCACTATATACAGTGACTGATGAGCACTATATACAGTGACTGATGAGCACTATACAGAGTGACTGATGAACACTATACACAGTGACTGATGAGCAATAAATACAGTGACTGATGAGCACTATATACAGTGACTGATGAGCAGTATATACAGTGACTGATGAACAGTATATACAGTGACTGATGAACAGTATATACAGTGACTGATGAACAGTATATACAGTGACTGATGAGCACTATATACAGTGACTGATGAGCACTATATACAGTGACTGATGAGCACTATATACAGTGACTGATGAGCAGTATATACAGTGACTGATGAGCACTATACACAGTGACTGATGAGCACTATACACAGTGACTGATGAGCACTATACACAGTGACTGATGAGCAGTATATACAGTGACTGATGAGCACTATACACAATGACTGATGAGCACTATATACAGTGACTGATGAGCACTATACACAGTGACTGATGAGCAGTATATACAGTGACTGATGAGCAGTATATACAGTGACTGATGAGCAGTATACACAGTGACTGATGAATACTATACACAGTGACTGATGAGCACTATATACAGTGACTGATGAGCAGTATACACAGTGACTGATGAGCACTATACACAGTGACTGATGAGCACTATATACAGTGACTGATGAGCAGTATATACAGTGACTGATGAGCAGTATATACAGTGACTGATGAGCACTATACACAGTGACTGATGAGGACTATACACAGTGACTGATGAGCACTATACAGTGACTGATGAGCAGTATATACAGTGACTGATTAGCACTATACACAGTGACGGATGAGCACTATATACAGTGACTGATGAGCAGTATATACAGTGACTGATGAGCAGCACATACAGTGACTGATGAGCACTATACACAGTGACTGATGAGCAGTATATACAGTGACTGATGAGCACTATACACAGTGACTTATGAGCAGTATACAAAGTGACTGATGAGCAGTATACACAGTGACTGATGAGCAGTATACACAGTGACTGATGAGCAGTATACACAGTGACTGATGAGCACTATATACAGTGACTGATGAGCAGTATACACAGTGACTGATGAGCAGTATACACAGTGACTGATGAACACTATATACAGTGACTGATGAGCAGTATATACAGTGACTGATGAGCACTATATACAGTGACTGATGAGCACTATATACAGTGACTGATGAGCACTATATACAGTGACTGATGAGCACTATACACAGTGACTGATGAGCACTATATACAGTGACTGATGAGCACTATACACAGTGACTGATGAGCACTATATACAGTGACTGATGAGCACTATACACAGTGACTGATGAGCACTATATACAGTGACTGATGAGCAGTATATACAGTGACTGATGAGCACTATATACAGTGACTGATGAGCAGTATATACAGTGACTGATGAGCACTATATACAGTGACTGATGAGCACTATACACAGTGACTGATGAGCACTATACACAGTGACTGATGAGCACTATATACAGTGACTGATGAGCACTATATACAGTGACTGATGAGCACTATACACAGTGACTGATGAGGACTATATACAGTGACTGATGAGCAGTATACACAGTGACTGATGAGCACTACATACAGTGACTGATGAGCAGTATATACAGTGACTGATGAGCACTATATACAGTGACTGATGAGCAGTATACACAGTGACTGATGGGCACTATATACAGTGACTGATGAGCACTATATACAGTGATTGATGAGCAGTAAATACAGTGACTGATGAGCACTATATACAGTGACTGATGAGCACTATATACAGTGACTGATGAGCACTATATACAGTGACTTATGAGCAATATATACAGTGACTGATGAGCACTATACACAGTGACTGATGAGTACTATATACAGTGACTGATGAGCACTATATACAGTGACTGATGAGCACTATATACAGTGACTGATGAGCAGTATATACAGTGACTGGTGAGCACTATATACAGTGACTGATGAGTACTATATACAGTGACTGATGAACACTATATACAGTGACTGATGAGCAGTATACACAGTGACTGATGGGCACTATATACAGTGACTGATGAGCACTATACACAGTGACTAATGAGCACTATATACAGTGACTGATGAGCAGTATATACAGTGACTGATGAGCACTATATACAGTGATTGATGAGCAGTAAATACAGTGACTGATGAGCACTATATACAGTGACTGATGAGCACTATATACAGTGACTAATGAGCAGTATATACAGTGACTGATGAGCACTATATACAGTGATTGATGAGCAGTAAATACAGTGACTGATGAGCACTATATACAGTGACTGATGAGCACTATATACAGTGACTGGTGAGCACTATATAAAGTGATTGATGAGCAGTAAATACAGTGACTGATGAGCACTATATAGAGTGACTGATGAGCACTATATACAGTGACTGATGAGCACTATATACAGTGACTGATGAGCAGTATATACAGTGACTGATGAGCACTATATACAGTGACTGATGAGCACTATATACAGTGATTGATGAGCAGTAAATACAGTGACTGATGAGCACTATATACAGTGACTGATGAGCACTATATACAGTGACTGGTGAGCACTATATAAAGTGACTGATGAGCACTATATACAGTGACTGATGAGCAGTATATACAGTGACTGATGAGCACTATATAAAGTGACTGATGAGCACTATATACAGTGACTGATGAGCACTATATACAGTGACTGATGAGCACTATATACAGTGACTGATGAGCAGTATATACAGTGACTGATGAGCACTATATACAGTGACTGATGAGCACTATATACAGTGATTGATGAGCAGTAAATACAGTGACTGATGAGCACTATACACAGTGACTGATGAGCACTATACACAGTGACTAATGAGCAGTATATACAGTGACTGATGAGCACTATATACAGTGATTGATGAGCAGTAAATACAGTGACTGATGAGCACTATATACAGTGACTGATGAGCACTATATACAGTGACTGGTGAGCACTATATAAAGTGATTGATGAGCAGTAAATACAGTGACTGATGAGCACTATATAGAGTGACTGATGAGCACTATATACAGTGACTGATGAGCACTATATACAGTGACTGATGAGCAGTATATACAGTGACTGATGAGCACTATATACAGTGACTGATGAGCACTATATACAGTGACTGATGAGCGGTATATACAGTGACTGATGAGCGGTATATACAGTGACTGATGAGCGCTATATACAGTGACTGATGAGAGCTATATACAGTGACTGATGAGCACTATATACAGTGACTGATGAGCACTATATACAGTGACTGATGAGCATTATATACAGTGACTGATGAGCACTATATACAGTGACTGATGAGCGCTATATACAGTGACTGATGAGCGCTATATACAGTGACTGATGAGCGCTATATACAGTGACTGATGAGCACTATACACAGTGACTGATGAGCACTATACACAGTGACTGATGAGCGCTATATACAGTGACTGATGAGCACTATATACAGTGACAGATGAGCACTATATACAGTGACTGGTGAGCACTATATACAGTGACTGATGAGCGCTATATACAGTGACTGATGAGCACTATATACAGTGACTGATGAACAGTATATACAGTGACTGATGAGCACTATATACAGTGACTGATGAGCACTATATACAGTGACTGATGAGCAGTATACACAGTGACTGATGAGAACTATATACAGTGACTGATGAGCAGTATATACAGTGACTGATGAGCAGTATATACAGTGACTGATGAGCACTATATACAGTGACTGATGAGCACTATATACAGTGACTGATGAGCACTATATACAGTGACTGATGAGCAGTGTATACAGTGACTGATGAGCACTATATACAGTGACTGATGAGCACTATACACAGTGACTGATGAGCACTATACACAGTGACTGATGAGCAGTATATACAGTGACTGATGAGCACTATATACAGTGACTGATGAGCAGTGTATACAGTGACTGATGAGCACTATACACAGTGACTGATGAGCAGTATATACAGTGACTGATGAGCAGTATATACAGTGACTGATGAGCACTATATACAGTGACTGATGTGCACTATATACAGTGACTGATGAGCACTATATACAGTGACTGATGAGCAGTGTATACAGTGACTGATGAGCAGTGTATACAGTGACTGATGAGCAGTATATACAGTGACTGATGAGCACTATATACAGTGACTGATGAGCACTATATATAGTGACTGATGAGCAGTATATACAGTGACTGATGAGCACTATATACAGTGACTGATGAGCACTATACACAGTGACTGATGAGCACTATACACAGTGACTGATGAGCACTATACACAGTGACTGATGAGTACTATATACAGTGACTGATGAGCACTATACACAGTGACTGATGAGCACTATATACAGTGACTGATGAGCACTATATACAGTGACTGATGAGCACTATATACAGTGACTGATGAGCAGTATATACATTGACTGATGGGCAGTATATACAGTGAGTGATGAGCAGTATATACAGTGACTGATGAGCACTATATACAGTGACTGATGAGCACTATATACAGTGACTGATGAGCAGTATACACAGTGGCTGATGAGCAGTATATACAGTGACTGATGAGCACTATATACAGTGACTGATGAGCACTATACACAGTGACTGATGAGCACTATATACAGTGACTGATGAGCACTATATACAGTGACTGATGAGCACTATACACAGTGACTGATGAGCAGTATATACAGTGACTGATGAGCACTATATACATTGACTGATGAGCACTATATACAGTGACTGATGAGCACTATACACAGTGACTGATGAGCAGTATATACAGTGACTGATGAGCAGTATATACAGTGAGTGATGAGCACTATATACAGTGACTGATGAGCAGTATATACAGTGACTGATGAGCAGTATATACAGTGACTGATGAGCACTATATACAGTGACTGATGAGCAGTACATACAGTGACTGATGAGCTGTATATACAGTGACTGATGAGCACTATATACAGTGACTGATGAGCACTATATACAGTGACTGATGAGCAGTATATACAGTGACTGATGAGCACTATATACAGTGACTGATGAGCAGTATATACAGTGACTGATGAGCAGTATATACAGTGACTGATGAGCACTATATACAGTGACTGATGAGTAGTATATACAGAGACTGATGAGCACTATATACAGTGACTGATGAGCACTATACACAGTGACTGATGAGCAGTATACACAGTGACTGATGAGCACTATACACAGTGACTGATGAGCGCTATACAAAGTGACTGATGAGCAGTATATACAGTGACTGATGAGCACTATATACAGTGACTGATGAGCACTATATACAGTGACTGATGAGCAATATATATGTAGCACCCTGAGGATTCGGCTGCTACAGGGGTATTGCACCTCAACCCAGAGGTGTGATATTCTCCCGGGTAAGGATGGAGTGTGGGACTGAGCTCGGTAGGCTGCATGCACTACATACATCCCATTTCCGAGGAACAGACCAACGGTACTCCCACTTAGAAATGTGCAGGTACGACCGAGTCTGTTCCTGGCTGGAGTGGGAGGGGGGTGGAACATCCCATGTAGTGTAGGGGCAGATAGGGGGAGCAGTCTGGGTAGTGATAGGAGCTCATTGGGTGCTGGTCACCTGAGCTCACACATAGAGGGATATATAAGGTGGGCACCAACTAGAATCAGGGTCAGTTGTAGAGAACAAGTCAGTTGGAGAGGAGCCTGTCAGATGCAGAGAACAAGTCAGATGCAGAGAACAAGACAGCTGCAGAGGAGCAGACAGCAAGACAGCAAGCAGAGAGGAAGTCAGCCTGCAGCAAGGGAGAGACCCTGAGTGAGAGAGGAGCAAAGAAGGAGTACCCAGAGGGGAGAACAGAGAGGACCCAAGAACCCAAATTAAAGCACCGGGTGAGGAGTCGGCATCAGGGTACCGGAACCCAAGCTGGTGGGGGCAAAAACACACCCCAGCCAGAGACCGGAGACCGTGGGCAGCGTTTGCCACGGTCACCCATCACATCCACCCCGAAGGCACACCACATGAAGGGTCAGGGAACCCAAGGCCAAGGGTGTCCCAACAGAAGGCCCGAGGGAGCTGGACCTAGGTGGATCACTGGTGGGGACGGCCAGAGAACGGGACAGAAGGAGAGCTCAGGGCCACGCTCCGGACTTGTTTGGGGGTTGGCTGGATCCAGGACCTGGTGGACGCAGCACGGCTCGAGTGGTCACTTGAAGCTGGAGTGACCGGAACATCAGCAGTAAGTAAACACCCTTAACTGCACAACCCGACTCTGTCTTCATTGCCGTCTGCACTGCACCACCACAACCCCCATCCTCTGCACCTGTCCTCCCTGAGGCTATACCCCACCCGTTGGGGGTTATACCATCACAAGCTGCACCTACACCATCAGCCTCAGCGGACCCTGCTGCAGCGGCGGCCATAGTGACCGCAACACAACGGGTGGCGTAGTCGACATTAAGAACTTAATAACATCTGTAGGACTGCCACATCACACTGAGCTTGACGCCCTGGGCACGGGCCGGGTCACAGCCGCTCGGAGACTACAACCCCCCCATCTGATCCGGTGCCGGGTATTCCCCTCAAAAAGGAATATGTCCCAGGGGGCGCGTCTACTTTGGCGTAGTCGGCAGGATTACGTGCCCGCAACACCCGGGTACTGCGTGCCTGAAGAAAAGTGCAAGTTTACCTCAGAAAGAAGTCTCCCGCCGGTTCCGGAGGGTCCACGCCATCGGACTCCATCACCAGTCGTTTCCCGCCGATTGTCCGCCATTTCCAACTTGTTCCCGCCATCTGCAGAGTTTCCCGCCACTGGGCGACGCTTCCCGCCAAAACCGCAGATTTCCCGCCTTGGAAGAGCAGCGGACGCCATTATGGGCGTGCCAAAGGAGGGCAAGAGGCCACCTCCCATCGTGGGCCAGGACAGAAAATGGCGCCAAAAGTGGAAACCGCCCCCACCAACAGAGACTGTGATGCTGGAGGTGTCTGTCAGCGTGAAAGAACCACCCCTGGAGCTGACAGTCACCGAGTTGCCCCGGGACCGCCCTCGGAGTGGGAGGAGACGAAAGAAAAGAACGAAGATGGGTGCCGCCTGGAGCAGTCTGGAGCGAGCGCACCCGGAGGCAAGAAGTCTAACGAGGAGTAGCGGAGAAGCTTACCCGGATATGGAGAGAAAGCAGAACAGCACCGGCCCGCTGGCCAGGAGTCTGCTAAAGACCGAGGAAGGAGAGCAGAGCAGCACCGGCCCGCTGGCCAGGAGCCTGCTGGAAGAAGAGCAGAGCAGCACCGACCCGTTGGTCAGGAGCCTGCTGGACACTACGACCCCACTAGGCCTAGTGGAGGTCCTTGCACAGCTCCCCCGAGACCGGGAGTGTGCACAGACTGCCCTGGAGGGCCTCGCACGGAGGATGGCCCGGGTACAGCGCGAGATATTGGCGGAGTGGAGCCGGGAGATGACCCAGCAAGCTGAGACCAGTCAACGGAGCACGCTACCCTGGAAGAGGAAGGAGACCGCCTCTGAGGATGGCGCGGGAGGACCCAAGGCCGGAGACGGCGCCGAGAAGGGAGCCGAACGCATGGAGGCAGGTAAAGGGGACGCCTATACCCCAAGCCGTGAAACCGCCCACCTGCCCCAGCTCCCCGTCGCAGAGCCCGAAAGTCCCCCTGCTGTGCCCGTAGCCGCCATGTCACCGCTATGGACTAGGCCCCGACCGGAAGCCGCCGCAGCGACCCCTGTGACGTCACGCGCCTCGACCCGGAGCGTGACAAAGCAGGAAATACCACCAGCCTGGTCGCAAGGCCTAGTACCCCCGGGCGCCGCACCACCAACAGCGCCCCCTACCTCCGCGGAGCCTCCGGCCTGGCCGCAAGGCCAGGTAGCCCAGGGTGTCGCCGTCCTAACGGTGCCCTTCACCTTCCAGGTGCCCCAGGCCTGGCCGCAAGGCCTGGGCAACCCGGGCGCCACCACCACCGCGCCCGCGCCCGTAAAACCAAGGGTGCCACACCTGGGGAAGGACTTGTTCAGCCAGCTCACATGGCCGGACGGGCGGCCCTTCATCTGGCCCGAAGGATACCATGAGCTGGAACGGCAGCAGAAACTAAGACCCCTGGATGAACCCCTGATTCCGGCTCCGAAGCCCGTGGCACGGATCTCGCCCCCGCTAGCGGAAGCACAGTTTGAGTGGGACCCCACCGGAGAAGATCTAATGGGGTTCACTCAGGAAACTAGGGCAGCTGCAGCAGAGCGCGCTGAGTATTGCCGACAGCAGCTCGAAGAGTTCGCGAGGGAGCGGAGAGAGAGGCGGGTCCGGGAACAACAGGCCCAAATAAGGAGCGCCGAGCAAAAGAGCCGGACCAGGAGGGACCCCCGTGTAGCGCACAGTCCCCGTACCACCGGGACTGTAATCAAGTTTAACCAGCAGCACGGGTGGGGCTTTATCAGAGACAACAACACCCCCGGCGACGTCTTTGTCACGCGCAGAGACGTGGAGTCCCATCTGCCGGAGGGGCACAGAGGTCGTGACCTCTACATCGGAGATGAGGTCACCTTTACCCGGCACAAGTGTGCCAAAGGACCTTACGCCCTCCACGTACACCGCCTGACGGAGGAGGAGTTGCGGTGCGAGGAGGAGGAGCATGAGGACCCGGACGGGTCTCAAGTAACAACCAGCTATAAGCAAAGAGCAGGAGGAAGACGCCGTTGAGTGCGGCAGAGCAAGTGATGTAAATAGTTACCCGACCGGGTACCAAAGAAACTGTTGATACATATTTATATATAGTCCCCGTTGGGACCAGCTGAGTGAACTGTTTACCCGTTAACCCCTTAATCCCACAGGCTGAGGACTGTGAGCAGCCATTCCCTTCCCTCTACCTGGCCGAGGACTGAGAGTGGCCAACTTTCCCCTGTATATAGTTGCGCGTCCTAAAGCGCCCCCTACCGGTTTTATAGGAAAACCAGTTTTTCTAAGAGGCTGTCGCACTTTTCCCGGACACACGTTGCACAGTGTCCGGAGGAGGAACCTGAAACAAGAAACGACTACGAGAATGTTTATATGAAAAGTTTTATATGATGTTTTATATGTTTATGTTTATAAAAAAAAAATGTATGTTTGGTGTTTTATGTCTTACAGCCCGAGGACGTGCTGTGATTTACCAGGGGGGAATGTAGCACCCTGAGGATTCGGCTGCTACAGGGGTATTGCACCTCAACCCAGAGGTGTGATATTCCACTCCCGGGTAAGGATGGAGTGTGGGACTGAGCTCGGTAGGCTGCATGCACTACATACATCCCATTTCCGAGGAACAGACCAACGGTACTCCCACTTAGAAATGTGCGGGTACGACCGAGTCTGTTCCTGGCTGGAGTGGGAGGGGGGTGGAACATCCCATGTAGTGTAGGGGCAGATAGGGGGAGCAGTCTGGGTAGTGATAGGAGCTCATTGGGTGCTGGTCACCTGAGCTCACACATAGAGGGATATATAAGGTGGGCACCAACTAGAATCAGGGTCAGTTGTAGAGAACAAGTCAGTTGGAGAGGAGCCTGTCAGATGCAGAGAACAAGTCAGATGCAGAGAACAAGACAGCTGCAGAGGAGCAGACAGCAAGACAGCAAGCAGAGAGTAAGTCAGCCTGCAGCAAGGGAGAGACCCTGAGTGAGAGAGGAGCAAAGAAGGAGTACCCAGAGGGGAGAACAGAGAGGACCCAAGAACCCAAATTAAAGCACCGGGTGAGGAGTCGGCATCAGGGTACCGGAACCCAAGCTGGTGGGGGCAAAAACACACCCCAGCCAGAGACCGGAGACCGTGGGCAGCGTTTGCCACGGTCACCCATCACATCCACCCCGAAGGCACACCACATGAAGGGTCAGGGAACCCAAGGCCAAGGGTGTCCCAACAGAAGGCCCGAGGGAGCTGGACCTAGGTGGATCACTGGTGGGGACGGCCAGAGAACGGGACAGAAGGAGAGCTCAGGACCACGCTCCGGACTTGTTTGGGGGTTGGCTGGATCCAGGACCTGGTGGACGCAGCACGGCTCGAGTGGTCACTTGAAGCTGGAGTGACCGGAACATCAGCAGTAAGTAAACACCCTTAACTGCACAACCCGACTCTGTCTTCATTGCCGTCTGCACTGCACCACCACAACCCCCATCCTCTGCACCTGTCCTCCCTGAGGCTATACCCCACCCGTTGGGGGTTATACCATCACAAGCTGCACCTACACCATCAGCCTCAGCGGACCCTGCTGCAGCGGCGGCCATAGTGACCGCAACACAACGGGTGGCGTAGTCGACATTAAGAACTTAATAACATCTGTAGGACTGCCACATCACACTGAGCTTGACGCCCTGGGCACGGGCCGGGTCACAGCCGCTCGGAGACTACAACCCCCCCATCTGATCCGGTGCCGGGTATTCCCCTCAAAAAGGAATATGTCCCAGGGGGCGCGTCATATACAGTGACTGATGAGCACTATACACAGTGACTGATGAGCACTATACACAGTGACTGATGAGTACTATATACAGTGACTGATGAGCACTATATACAGTGACTGATGAGCAGTATATACAGTGACTGGTGAGCACTATATACAGTGACTGATGAGTACTATATACAGTGACTGATGAGCACTATATACAGTGACTGATGAGCAGTATACACAGTGACTGATGGGCACTATATACAGTGACTGAGAGCACTATACACAGTGACTGATGAGCACTATACACAGTGACTAATGAGCACTATATACAGTGATTGATGAGCAGTAAATACAGTGACTGATGAGCACTATATACAGTGACTGATGAGCACTATATACAGTGACTGATGAGCACTATATAAAGTGATTGATGAGCAGTAAATACAGTGACTGATGAGCACTATATAGAGTGACTGATGAGCACTATATACAGTGACTGATGAGCACTATATACAGTGACTGATGAGCAGTATATACAGTGACTGATGAGCACTATATACAGTGACTGATGAGCACTATATACAGTGACTGATGAGCGGTATATACAGTGACTGATGAGCGCTATATACAGTGACTGATGAGCGCTATATACAGTCACTGATGAGCACTATATACAGTGACTGATGAGCACTATATACAGTGACTGATGAGCACTATATACAGTGACTGATGAGCGCTATATACAGTGACTGATGAGCGCTATATACAGTGACTGATGAGCACTATACACAGTGACTGATGAGCGCTATACACAGTGACTGATGAGCGCTATATACAGTGACTGATGAGCACTATATACAGTGACAGATGAGCACTATATACAGTGACTGGTGAGCACTATATACAGTGACTGATGAGCGCTATATACAGTGACTGATGAGCACTATATACAGTGACTGATGAACAGTATATACAGTGACTGATGAGCACTATATACAGTGACTGATGAGCACTATATACAGTGACTGATGAGCAGTATACACAGTGACTGATGAGAACTATATACAGTGAATGATGAGCAGTATATACAGTGACTGATGAGCAGTATATACAGTGACTGATGAGCACTATATACAGTGACTGATGAGCAGTATATACAGTGACTGATGAGCACTATGTACAGTGACTGATGAGCACTATATACAGTGACTGATGAGCAGTGTATACAGTGACTGATGAGCACTATATACAGTGACTGATGAGCACTATACACAGTGACTGATGAGCACTATATACAGTGATTGATGAGCAGTATATACAGTGACTGATGAGCACTATATACAGTGACTGATGAGCAGTGTATACAGTGACTGATGAGCAGTGTATACAGTGACTGATGAGCACTATACACAGTGACTGATGAGCAGTATATACAGTGACTGATGAGCAGTATATACAGTGACTGATGAGCACTATATACAGTGACTGATGTGCACTATATACAGTGACTGATGAGCACTATATACAGTGACTGATGAGCAGTGTATACAGTGACTGATGAGCAGTGTATACAGTGACTGATGAGCAGTATATACAGTGACTGATGAGCACTATATACAGTGACTGATGAGCACTATATACAGTGACTGATGAGCACTATATACAGTGACTGATGAGCAGTATATACAGTGACTGATGAGCACTATATACAGTGACTGATGAGCACTATACACAGTGACTGATGAGCACTATACACAGTGACTGATGAGCACTATACACAGTGACTGATGAGCACTATACACAGTGACTGATGAGCACTATATACAGTGACTGATGAGCACTATATACAGTGACTGATGAGCAGTATATACATTGACTGATGGGCATTATATACAGTGAGTGATGAGCAGTATATACAGTGACTGATGAGCACTATATACAGTGACTGATGAGCACTATATACAGTGACTGATGAGCAGTATACACAGTGGCTGATGAGCAGTATACACAGTGGCTGATGAGCACTATATACAGTGACTGATGAGCACTATATACAGTGACTGATGAGCACTATATACAGTGACTGATGAGCACTATACACAGTGACTGATGAGCACTATATACAGTGACTGATGAGCACTATATACAGTGACTGATGAGCACTATACACAGTGACTGATGAGCAGTATATACAGTGACTGATGAGCACTATATACATTGACTGATGAGCACTATATACAGTGACTGATGAGCACTATTCACAGTGACTGATGAGCAGTATATACAGTGAGTGATGAGCACTATATACAGTGAGTGATGAGCACTATATACAGTGACTGATGAGCAGTATATACAGTGACTGATGAGCACTATATACAGTGACTGATGAGCAGTACATACAGTGACTGATGAGCAGTATATACAGTGACTGATGAGCACTATATACAGTGACTGATGAGCAGTATATACAGTGAGTGATGAGCAGTATATACAGTGACTGATGAGCACTATATACAGTGACTGATGAGCACTATATACAGTGACTGATGAGCACTATATACAGTGACTGATGAGCAGTATACACAGTGGCTGATGAGCACTATATACAGTGACTGATGAGCACTATATACAGTGACTGATGAGCACTATATACAGTGACTGATGAGCACTATACACAGTGACTGATGAGCACTATATACAGTGACTGATGAGCACTATATACAGTGACTGATGAGCACTATATACAGTGACTGATGAGCAGTACATACAGTGACTGATGAGCACTATATACAGTGACTGATGAGCACTATATACAGTGACTGATGAGCAGTATATACAGTGAGTGATGAGCAGTATATACAGTGACTGATGAGCACTATATACAGTGACTGATGAGCACTATATACAGTGACTGATGAGCACTATATACAGTGACTGATGAGCAGTATACACAGTGGCTGATGAGCACTATATACAGTGACTGATGAGCACTATATACAGTGACTGATGAGCACTATATACAGTGACTGATGAGCACTATACACAGTGACTGATGAGCACTATATACAGTGACTGATGAGCACTATATACAGTGACTGATGAGCACTATACACAGTGACTGATGAGCAGTATATACAGTGACTGATGAGCACTATATACATTGACTGATGAGCACTATATACAGTGACTGATGAGCACTATACACAGTGACTGATGAGCAGTATATACAGTGACTGATGAGCAGTATATACAGTGAGTGATGAGCACTATATACAGTGACTGATGAGCAGTATATACAGTGACTGATGAGCACTATATACAGTGACTGATGAGCACTATATACAGTGACTGATGAGCAGTACATACAGTGACTGATGAGCAGTATATACAGTGACTGATGAGCACTATATACAGTGACTGATGAGCACTATATACAGTGACTGATGAGCAGTATATACAGTGACTGATGAGCACTATATACAGTGACTGATGAGCACTATATACAGTGACTGATGAGTAGTATATACAGAGACTGATGAGCACTATATACAGTGACTGATGAGCACTATACACAGTGACTGATGAGCACTATATACAGTGACTGATGAGCACTATATACAGTGACTGATGAGCACTATACACAGTGACTGATGAGCAGTATATACAGTGACTGATGAGCACTATATACAGTGACTGATGAGCACTATATACAGTGACTGATGAGCTCTATATACAGTGACTGATGAGCACTATACACAGTGACTGATGAGCACTATATACAGTGACTGATGAGCACTATATACAGTGACTGATGAGTACTATATACAGTGACTGATGAGCAGTATATACAGTGACTGATGAGCAGTATATACAGTGACTGATGAGTACTATATACAGTGACTGATGAGCACTATATACAGTGACTGATGAGCACTATATACAGTGACTGATGAGCAGTATATACAGTGACTGATGAGCAGTATATATAGTGACTGATGAGCAGTATATACAGTGACTGATGAGCAGTATATACAGTGACTGATGAGCACTATATACAGTGACTGATGAGCAGTATACACAGTGACTGATGAGCAGTATATACAGTGACTGATGAGTACTATATACAGTGACTGATGAGCAGTATATACAGTGACTGATGAGCAGTATATACAGTGACTGATGAGCACTATATACAGTGACTGATGAGTACTATATACAGTGACTGATGAGCACTATATACAGTGACTGATGAGCACTATATACAGTGACTGATGAGCAGTATATACAGTGACTGATGAGCACTATACACAGTGACTGATGAGCAGTATATACAGTGACTGATGAGCAGTATATACAGTGACTGATGAGCAGTATATACAGTGACTGATGAGCAGTATACACAGTGACTGATGAGCACTATACACAGTGACTGATGAGCACTATATACAGTGACTGATGAGCACTATACACAGTGACTGATGAGCAGTATATACAGTGACTGATGAGCAGTATATACAGTGACTGATGAGCACTATACACAGTGACTGATGAGCAGTATATACAGTGACTGATGAGCAGTATATACAGTGACTGATGAGCAGTATACACAGTGACTGATGAGCAGTATATACAGTGACTGATGAGTACTATATACAGTGACTGATGAGCAGTATATACAGTGACTGATGAGCAGTATATACAGTGACTGATGAGCACTATATACAGTGACTGATGAGTACTATATACAGTGACTGATGAGCACTATATACAGTGACTGATGAGCAGTATATACAGTGACTGATGAGCAGTATACACAGTGACTGATGAGCACTATATACAGTGACTGATGAGCAGTATATACAGTGACTGATGAGCAGTATATACAGTGACTGATGAGCACTATACACAGTGACTGATGAGCACTATACACAGTGACTGATGAGCAGTATATACAGTGACTGATGAGCAGTATATACAGTGACTGATGAGCACTATATACAGTGACTGATGAGCACTATATACAGTGACTGATGAGCAGTATATACAGTGACTGATGAGCGCTATATACACTGACTGATGAGCAGTATATACAGTGACTGATGAGCACTATATACACTGACTGATGAGCAGTATATACAGTGACTGATGAGCAGTATACACAGTGACTGATGAGCAGTATATACAGTGACTGATGAGCACTATACACAGTGACTGATGAGCACTATATACAGTGACTGATGAGCAGTATATACAGTGACTGATGAGCAGTATATACAGTGACTGATGAGCAGTATATACAGTGACTGATGAGCACTATATACAGTGACTGATGAGCACTATATACAGTGACTGATGAGCAGTATATACAGTGACTGATGAGCAGTATATACAGTGACTGATGAGCAGTATATACAGTGACTGATGAGCACTATACACAGTGACTGATGAGCAGTATATACAGTGACTGATGAGCGGTATATACAGTGACTGATGAGCAGTATATACAGTGACTGATGAGCACTATATACAGTGACTGATGAGCACTATATACAGTGAGTGATGAGCACTATACACAGTGACTGATGAGCAGTATATACAGTGACTGATGAGCACTATATACAGTGACTGATGAGCAGTATATACAGTGACTGATGAGTACTATATACAGTGAGTGATGAGCACTATACACAGTGACTGATGAGCAGTATATACAGTGACTGATGAGTACTATATACAGTGAGTGATGAGCACTATACACAGTGACTGATGAGCAGTATATACAGTGACTGATGAGCACTATATACAGTGACTGATGAGCACTATATATAGTGACTGATGAGCAGTATACACAGTGACTGATGAGCAGTATACACAGTGACTGATGAGCAGTACATACAGTGACTGATGAGCAGTATATACAGTGACTGATGAGCAGTATATACAGTGACTGATGAGCAGTGTATACAGTGACTGATGAGCACTATATACAGTGACTGATGAGCAGTATATACAGTGACTGATGAGCAGTATATACAGTGACTGATGAGCACTATATACAGTGATTGATGAGCAGTATATACAGTGACTGATGAGCACTATATACAGTGACTGATGAGCAGTATATACAGAGGCTTATGCTCAGTATTTCGGCAGCTATTACATTAGACCCCTCCCCCTTGCTCACCAGCAGTATTTGCTCGGTAGAAGCAGTACCTCATAAGCTCCGCCCCTTTAGAACGTAGCTGGCCGCCCGCGCTGTGACGTCACAATCGACTCCTAGCTGATATAATCAGAATCTACGCGCATTAGCTGCCAAACCGCGGAGGAGGCAGAAGCGCGAGGTCCTGTCCGAGGGAGGAGGAGCCACAACCCGACAGCGACGGAGGAGCAGCAGGAAACATGCTGGCAATTAGAGGTACAGAAGCGATTATTCATACAGAGGCTCCATCTTGTGGACACAGTGAGTTATGGCAGCTTCCTGATACCAGGTATCCAGCGATCTAATATCTGACGGACGGAATTAAATGAGTGGGGAGACGTATAACAACCGTGGAAAAACTGTGGCCTATAGCAACTAAGTGCAAACTCCACTCATAATGCTATAGAAAATGAACGCAGTGCTGTGATTGGCTGCTTTCAACTGCAACTAAGTGTCAATCAGAGGGTGTGATAAATCCTCAGATCTCGGTGTGTAGAGGATCATGGGTAGAGATAGATGTAATTGTGTCTCTACATGTCTATATAAATGCCTGTGTATGTATACTTGGATGCAGGCATACCTGGACAGATATATATGTGTATATAAGGACGTTTATTAATGAGAGTAAATGTATATAGACATTATTTCTGTGTTTGTATGTACATATATTTTATGCGTTCATTCACACAATATACATATGTATATACACATTTACAGACCCACATCTATATCTCCAGTATATATAACACATATACTGCACACACCTACTGAAAACGTGTGTGTATGTACAGTATATGCGTTATATAGGGAAAGATCCAATAATAATAATAATAATAATAATGCTTCTTTCTGCAGCGCTTTACTATTCTAGAGGCGACTTGTACAGAGAATAAAGACAGAATAAAGATAACTCAGATATCTATGAGGAAATAGGGGCGACCCCAGGGGTGGATGATAAAATGTGCTCCTGTAAATGTGTATATATAGATGGAGATCTGTAGAAATGAATGTACATATAGATGCATCTGTGTGTATATCTATAGACTGTGTGTGATGTGGATATAGATGGATTTTTCTCTGTATTTCCTTGCATTTGATTGCATAATGATGATATTGTTTGGTTACAGTTTGGGGATATTTTGCCGCTGTATATTAGTATTATGTGAGATTTTGCTATGTACTAATATTACATTTCTGTGTAGCATCATTCTTAATCTATATACAATATCCTTCCTGGGCTCAGTGGAAGAGCCAACAACCCAAATACATATTCAAAGCACAGTTCACACCTGCATTTGGAATTACGCTGAACTCTTTCGTTTAAGAACAGGACACACAGAATACAGGAAATGTAATTAGCATGTGGCAGACACAGACGGGGCCACATGGACCATATTATTTTCTATAATGGGGTCAGTCACTTTTCTATTAGGGTGTCCATCATTTTACCAGAGAATACAGTGAAGCATGCTCTGCTATTTCTTACAGTTAAAGGGAATCTGTCAGCAGGTTCTTTATATCTTTTGTGTATTATGAGGTTCTGCAGCAGCTGGGGTGTGTATTATGAGGTTCTGCAGCAGCTGAGGTGTGTATTATGAGATTCTGCAGCAGCTGAGGTGTGTATTATGAGGTTCTGCAGTAGCTGAGGTGTGTATTATGAGGTACCTTTTGATGGCAAGAAGATAAATAGTGTCCATTGATGCGATATGGGAAGAATGCACCAATCAATGGATGAAAAGAATAGTAATGCAATACACAAAAATTGGACTGTGGTGCAAAACATATAGACAAGGTGGAAACCACCTATTTAACACCTCATAAAGAATGGCCATTTCTTCAGGAAGAACAAGTCTTTTAAGATGTTTTCACCTTCTCTAAAGCTGGAATACCATGATAAGACAATGGAAGAATGTCTCATCATTGGATAAAAAGGACGATGGCACAATCTGCAGCTGTTGAACTTTGGAAAAACAATTAGTAAGTACTGGAGAACACCTATTTGCAGATCTATCCTTTATAGAGAGACCATCTCCTCAGCAAGATCAAGTTCTCCAAAGGTGCCTTAATTTTCTTTTTGGTTTTAACAATGTACTTAATCTGCCTACTGAAATGTTAGATTTTCTGCAGCATTAGGTGCTTTGTAACCTATATATTTGGAAATATTGGTGTTATTCACCAATTTTGGAGATGGAATGGCCAGATGAAGGGGTTGGAGGAGGCTGGATTTTTTAACAACATAGGTGCGGGTCCTGAAGAACAACATACATGTTGGTAAATTATTTTTCAGTGGCCTGATGGTTCAGAATATTTACACGCTTGTCAATTGGTGAGATGGCAACTCTCTTTCCTTTACTATTCATGTTGTGCCCCAAATATTTCAGACAATGTGGGTCATATTGGTACCTTTTGATGGCAAGAAGATAAATAGTGTCCATTGATGCAATATGGGAAGAACGCACGGATCAATGGATGAAAAGAGTAGTACTGCAATACACAAAAATTGGACTGTGGTGAAAAACATTTGGAGAAGGTGGAAACCACCTATTTAACACCTCATAAAAAATGGCCATTTCTACAGGAAGAACAAGTCTTTTAAGATGTTTTCAACTTCTCTAAAACTGGAATACCATGATATCACAATGGAAGAATGTCTCATCATTGGATAAAAAGGACAATGGCACAATCTGCAACTGTTGAACTTTAGAAAAACAATTAGTAAGTACTGGAGAACACCTATTTGCAGATCTAGCCTTTATAGAGAGACCATCTCCTCAGCAAGATCAAGTTCTCCAAAGGTGCCTTAATTTTCTTAATGGTTTTAACAATGTAGTTGTTCTGTCTACCGAAACTTTAGATTTTCTGCAGCATTAGGTGCTTTGTAACCTATATATTTGGAATTATTGGTGTTATTCACCAATTTTGGAGATGGAATGGCCAGCTGAAGGGGTTGGAGGAGGCTGGATTTTTTAACAGCATCTGTGCATGTCCTGAAGAACAACATACATTTTGGTAAATTATTTTTCAGTAGCCTGATGGTTCAGAATATTTACACGCTTGTCAATTGGTGAGATGGCAACTCTCTTTCCTTTACTATTCATGTTGTGCCCCAAATATTTCATACAATGTGGGATAGAATGGTACCGTTTGATGGCAAGAAGTTAAATAGTGTCCATTTCTGCAATATGGGAAGAAAGCACCGATCAATGGATGAAAAGAATAGTAATGCAATTCACAAAAATTGGACTGTGGTAAAAAACATTTAGAGAAAGTGGAAACCACCTATTTAACACCTCATAAAGAGTGGCCATTTCTTCAGGAAGAACAAGTCTTTTAAGGTGTTTTCAACTTCTCCAAAGCTGGAATACCATGATAAGACAATGGAAGAATGTCTCATCATTGGATAAAAGGGACGATGGCACAATCTGCAGCTGTTGAACTTTAGAAAAAGAATTAGTAAGTACTGTAGAACACCTATTTGCAGATCAATCAATACCATGATGACGCGAGACTGACCACAACATTCAAAATAGATTATAGACCGATTCATCGAAGCATTAACACTAGTTGTGGATTTATTAAACACAGTAGTTATGCTGAACTGAGGACCGATTGATTCTAATATTTACACTACACGGTGGACTGACTGACCACAACATTTACAGTAGACTGTGGACTGACTGACTACAGCTTTTACAATAAACTGTGGAAAGACTAACCAGTCATTATCACTGAGATAAGTAATTTTGGCACTGATAATCGTTGGTCTAGGCTTAAGTTCTAGATGGGCGGAGGTGTAATAACACCCATCTTCCTGATACATGACAATATACTGTATGTGTTTTTTAAAATGTATATCTTCTATACACAACTCCTAGTATAACACCACCATATCTCAGGTACAGAGATAAGGAACATTTCTTCTCATTATCCTCTGTCTTTTATTTCATAACACCCCTGACCTGAGCGGTGACACAATCAATACCATGATTACGCGAGACTGACCACAGCATTCACACTAGACCAGGGACTGACAGAACACAGCATTTGCACTAGGTGTGCATTGACTGAGCACAGTAGTTATACAATACTCTGGAATGACTGACCACAACATTTACAATAGACTGTGCACCGACTGACCATAGTATTTACACATGGTTGGGACCGACCGAGCACAGTAATAATACCATACTGTGGACTGACTGTCTATATCATTTGCACTAGTCTGTGGACTAACTGACTACAACATTCACAATAGATTATAGACCGGCTCATCCCAGCATTAACACTAGTTGTGGTCTTGTATTTTTGTTGAACTAAGGACCGATTGATTCTAATATTTACACTACACTGTGGATTGATTAACCACAACATTTACAGTAGACTGTGGACTGACTGACTACAGCTTTTACAATAAACTGTGGAAAGACTAACCACAGTCATTATCCCTGAGATAAGTAATTTTGGCCCTAGTGTGTTATTGGTGTGTATAGCATGTAGCAGGAACATATTATCATATAGGTTGTCTTTTTACAGGTGACTGAATCCCAATGAGATATTAGAATGTGAAATTTTTGCTTGTGGACTCCAAGAAGAGAATCAGAGGAATCACATAACAGGTAATTAATTCTCGTATTAATTACTGATAATCGTTGGTCTAGGCTTAAGTTCTAGATTGGCGGAGGGGTAATAACACCCACCTTCCTGATACATGACAATATACTGTATGTGTTATTTTCAAATGTACATCTTCTATACAGAACTCCTAGTATAACACCACCATATCTCAGGTACAGAGATAAGGATCATTTCTTCTCATTATCCTCTGTCTTTTATTTCATAACCCACCTGATCTGAGCGGTGACACAATCAATACCATGATTACGCGACACTCACCACAGCATTCACCCTAGACCAGGGACTGACAGAACACAGCATTTACACTAGGTGTGCATTGACTGAGCACAGTAGTTATACAATACTCTGGAATGACTGACCACAACATTTACAATAGACTGTGCACCGACTGACCATTGTATTTACACTAGGTGGGGACCGACCGAGCACAGTAATAATACGATACTATGGACTGACTGTCTATATCATTTGCACTAGTCTGTGGTCTAACTGACCACAACATTCACGATAGATTATAGACCGGCTCATCCCAGCATTAACACTAGTTGTGGACTTATTAACCCCAGTATTTTTGTTGAACTAAGGACCGATTGATTCTAATATTTACACTACACTGTGGATTGATTGACCACAACATTTACAGTAGACTGTGGACTGACTGACTACAGCTTTTACAATAAACTGTGGAAAGACTAACCACAGTCATTATCCCTGAGATAAGTAATTTTGGCCCTAGTGTGTTATTGGTTTGTATAGCATGTAGCAGGAACATATTATCATATAGGTTGTCTTTTTACAGGTGACTGAATCCCAATGAGATATTAAAATGTGAAATTTTTGTTTGTGGACTCCAAGAAGAAAATCAGAGGAATCACATAACAGGTAATTAATTCTCGTATTAATTACTGATAATCGTTGGTCTAGGCTTAAGTTCTAGACTGGCGGAGGTGTAATAACACCCACCTTCCTGATACATGACAATATACTGTATGTGTTTTTTCAAATGTACATCTTCTATACACAACTCCTAGTATAACACCACCATATCTCAGGTACAGAGATAAGGATCATTTCTTCTCATTATCCTCTGTCTTTTATTTCATAACCCACCTGATCTGAGCGGTGACACAATCAATACAATGATTGCGCGACACTCACCACAGCATTCACCCTAGACCAGGGACTGACAGAACACAGCATTTACACTAGGTGTGCATTGACTGAGCACAGTAGTTATACAATACTCTGGAATGACTGACCACAACATTTACAATAGACTGTGCACCGACTGTCCATTGTATTTACACTAGGTGGGGACCGACCGAGCACAGTAATAATACCATACTGTGGACTGACTGTCTATATCATTTGCATTAGTCTGTGGTCTAACTGACCACAACATTCACAATAGATTATAGACCGGCTCATCCCAGCATTAACACTAGTTGTGGACTTATTAACCCCAGTATTTTTGTTGAACTAAGGACCGATTGATTCTAATATTTACACTACACTGTGGATTGATTAACCACAACATTTACAGTAGACTGTGGACTGAGTGACTACAGCTTTTACAATAAACTGTGGAAAGACTAACCAGTCATTATCACTGAGATAAGTAATTTTGGCACTGATAATCGTTGGTCTAGGCTTAAGTTCTAGATGGGCGGAGGTGTAATAACACCCATCTTCCTGATACATGACAATATACTGTATGTGTTTTTTCAAATGTACATCTTCTATACACAACTCCTAGTATAACACCACCATATCTCAGGTACAGATATAAGGATCATTTCTTCTCATTATCCTCTGTCTTTTATTTCATAACCCACCTGATCTGAGCGGTGACACAATCAATACCATGATTACGCGACACTCACCACAGCATTCACCCTAGACCAGGGACTGACAGAACACAGCATTTACACTAGGTGTGCATTGACTGAGCACAGTAGTTATACAATACTCTGGAATTACTGACCACAACATTTACAATAGACTGTGCACTGACTGACCATTGTATTTACACTAGGTGGGGACCGACCGAGCACAGTAATAATACCATACTGTGGACTGACTGTCTATATCATTTGCACTAGTCTGTGGTCTAACTGACTACAACATTCACAATAGATTATAGACCGGCTCATCCCAGCATTAACACTAGTTGTGGACTTATTAACCCCAGTATTTTTGTTGAACTAAGGACCGATTGATTCTAATATTTACACTACACTGTGGATTGATTGACCAGAACATTTACAGTAGACTGTGGACTGACTGACTACAGCTTTTACAATAAACTGTGGAAAGACTAACCACAGTCATTATCCCTGAGATAAGTAATTTTGGCCCTAGTGTGTTATTGGTGTGTATAGCATGTAGCAGGAACATATTATCATATAGGTTGTGTTTTTACAGGTGACTGAATCCCAATGAGATATTAGAATGCGAAATTTTTGTTTGTGGACTACAAGAAGAGAATCAGAGGAATCACATAACAGGTAATTAATTCTCGTATTAATTACTGATAATCGTTGGTCTAGGCTTAAGTTCTAGACTGGCGGAGGTGTAATAACACCCACCTTCCTGATACATGACAATATACTGTATGTGTTTTTTCAAATGTACATCTTCTATACACAACTCCTAGTATAACACCACCATATCTCAGGTACAGAGATAAGGATCATTTCTTCTCATTATCCTCTGTCTTTAATTTCATAACCCACCTGATCTGAGCGGTGACACAATCAATACCATGATTACGCGACACTCACCACAGCATTCACCCTAGACCAGGGACTGACAGAACACAGAATTTACACTAGGTGTGCATTGACTGAGCACAGTAGTTATACAATACTCTGGAATGACTGACCACAACATTTACAATAGACTGTGCACCGACTGACCATTGTATTTACACTAGGTGGGGACCGACCGAGCACAGTAATAATACCATACTGTGGACTGACTGTCTATATAATTTGCATTAGTCTGTGGTCTAACTGACCACAACATTCACAATAGATTATAGACCGGCTCATCCCAGCATTAACACTAGTTGTGGACTTATTAACCCCAGTATTTTTGTTGAACTAAGGACCGATTGATTCTAATATTTACACTACACTGTGGATTGATTGACCACAACATTTACAGTAGACTGTGGACTGAGTGACTACAGCTTTTACAATAAACTGTGGCAAGACTAACCACAGTCATTATCCCTGAGATAAGTAATTTTGGCCCTAGTGTGTTATTGGTGTGTATAGCATGTAGCAGGAACATATTATCATATAGGTTGTCTTTTTACAGGTGACTGAATCCCAATGAGATATTAGAATGTGAAATTTTTGTTTGTGGACTCCAAGAAGAGAATCAGAGGAATCACATAACAGGTAATTAAATCTCGTATTAATTACTGATAATCGTTGGTCTAGGCTTAAGTTCTAGACTGGCGGAGGTGTAATAACACCCACCTTCCTGATACATGACTATATACTGTATGTGTTTTTTCAAATGTACATCTTCTATACACAACTCCTAGTATAACACCACCATATCTCAGGTACAGAGATAAGGATCATTTCTTCTCATTATCCTCTGTCTTTTATTTCATAACCCACCTGATCTGAGCGGTGACACAATCAATACAATGATTACGCGACACTCACCACAGCATTCACCCTAGACCAGGGACTGACAGAACACAGCATTTACACTAGGTGTGCATTGACTGAGCACAGTAGGTATACAATACTCTGGAATGACTGACCACAACATTTACAATAGACTGTGCACCGACTGACCATTGTATTTACACTAAGTGGGGACCGACCGAGCACAGTAATAATACCATACTGTGGACTGATTGTCTATATCATTTGCACTAGTCTGTGGTCTAACTGACCACAACATTCACAATAGATTATAGACCGGCTCATCCCAGCATTAACACTAGTTGTGGACTTATTAACCCCAGTATTTTTGTTGAACTAAGGACCGATTGATTCTAATATTTACACTACACTGTGGATTGATTGACCACAACATTTACAGAAGACTGTGGACTGACTTACTACAGCTTTTACAATAAACTGTGGTAAGACTAACCACAGTCATTATCCCTGAGATAAGTAATTTTGGCCCTAGTGTGTTATTGGTGTGTATAGCATGTAGCAGGAACATATTATCATATAGGTTGTCTTTTTACAGGTGACTGAATCCCAATGAGATATTAGAATGCGAGATTTTTGTTTGTGGACTACAAGAAGAGAATCAGAGGAATCACATAACAGGTAATTAATTCTCGTATTAATTACTGATAATCGTTGGTCTAGGCTTAAGTTCTAGACTGGCGGAGGTGTAATAACACCCACCTTCCTGATACATGACAATATACTGTATGTGTTTTTTCAAATGTACATCTTCTATACACAACTCCTAGTATAACACCACCATATCTCAGGTACAGATATAAGGATCATTTCTTCTCATTATCCTCTGTCTTTTATTTCATAACCCACCTGATCTGAGCGGTGACACAATCAATACCATGATTACGCGACACTCACCACAGCATTCACCCTAGACCAGGGACTGACAGAACACAGCATTTACACTAGGTGTGCATTGACTGAGCACAGTAGTTATACAATACTCTGGAATTACTGACCACAACATTTACAATAGACTGTGCACTGACTGACCATTGTATTTACACTAGGTGGGGACCGACCGAGCACAGTAATAATACCATACTGTGGACTGACTGTCTATATCATTTGCACTAGTCTGTGGTCTAACTGACTACAACATTCACAATAGATTATAGACCAGCTCATCCCAGCATTAACACTAGTTGTGGACTTATTAACCCCAGTATTTTTGTTGAACTAAGGACCGATTGATTCTAATATTTACACTACACTGTGGATTGATTGACCAGAACATTTACAGTAGACTGTGGACTGACTGACTACAGCTTTTACAATAAACTGTGGAAAGACTAACCACAGTCATTATCCCTGAGATAAGTAATTTTGGCCCTAGTGTGTTATTGGTGTGTATAGCATGTAGCAGGAACATATTATCATATAGGTTGTGTTTTTACAGGTGACTGAATCCCAATGAGATATTAGAATGCGAAATTTTTGTTTGTGGACTACAAGAAGAGAATCAGAGGAATCACATAACAGGTAATTAATTCTCGTATTAATTACTGATAATCGTTGGTCTAGGCTTAAGTTCTAGACTGGCGGAGGTGTAATAACACCCACCTTCCTGATACATGACAATATACTGTATGTGTTTTTTCAAATGTACATCTTCTATACACAACTCCTAGTATAACACCACCATATCTCAGGTACAGAGATAAGGATAATTTCTTCTCATTAACCTCTGTCTTTAATTTCATAACCCACCTGATCTGAGCGGTGACACAATCAATACCATGATTACGCGACACTCACCACAGCATTCACCCTAGACCAGGGACTGACAGAACACAGAATTTACACTAGGTGTGCATTGACTGAGCACAGTAGTTATACAATACTCTGGAATGACTGACCACAACATTTACAATAGACTGTGCACCGACTGACCATTGTATTTACACTAGGTGGGGACCGACCGAGCACAGTAATAATACCATACTGTGGACTGACTGTCTATATCATTTGCACTAGTCTGTGGCCTAACTGACCACAACATTCACAATAGATTATATACCGGCTCATCCCAGCATTAACACTAGTTGTGGACTTATTAACCCCAGTATTTTTGTTGAACTAAGGACCGATTGATTCTAATATTTACACTACACTGTGGATTGATTGACCACAACATTTACAGTAGACTGTGGACTGACTGACTACAGCTTTTACAATAAACTGTGGTAAGACTAACCACAGTCATTATCCCTGAGATAAGTAATTTTGGCCCTAGTGTGTTATTGGTGTGTATAGCATGTAGCAGGAACATATTATCATATAGGTTGTCTTTTTACAGGTGACTGAATCCCAAAGAGATAGAAGAACGTGAAATTTTTGTTTGTGGACTCCAAGAAGAGAATCAGAGGAATCACATAACAGGTAATTAATTCTCGTATTAATTACTGATAATCGTTGGTCTAGGCTTAAGTTCTAGACTGGCGGAGGTGTAATAACACCCACCTTCCTGATACATGACAATATACTGTATGTGTTTTTTCAAATGTACATCTTCTATACACAACTCCTAGTATAACACCACCATATCTCAGGTACAGAGATAAGGATCATTTCTTCTCATTATCCTCTGTCTTTTATTTCATAACCCACCTGATCTGAGCGGTGACACAATCAATACCATGATTATGCGACACTCACCACAGCATTCACCCTAGACCAGGGACTGACAGAACACAGCATTTACACTAGGTGTGCATTGACTGAGCACAGTAGTTATACAATACTCTGGAATGACTGACCACAACATTTACAATAGACTGTGCACCGACTGACCATTGTATTTACACTAGGTGGGGACCGACCGAGCACAGTAATAATACCATACTGTGGACTGACTGTCTATATCATTTGCACTAGTCTGTGGTCTAACTGACCACAACATTCACAATAGATTATAGACCGGCTCATCCCAACATTAACACTAGTTGTGGACTTATTAACCCCAGTATTTTTGTTGAACTAAGGACCGATTGATTCTAATATTTACACTACACTGTGGATTGATTGACCACAACATTTACAGTAGACTGTGGACTGAGTGACTACAGCTTTTACAATAAACTGTGGAAAGACTAACCACAGTCATTATCCCTGAGATAAGTAATTTTGGCCCTAGTGTGTTATTGGTGTGTACAGCATGTAGCAGGAACATATTATCATATAGGTTGTCTTTTTACAGGTGACTGAATCCCACTGAGATATTAGAATGTGAAATTTTTGTTTGTGGACTCCAAGAAGAGAATCAGAGGAATCACATAACAGGTAATTAATTCTCATATTAATTACTGATAATCGTTGGTCTAGGCTTAAGTTCTAGACTGGCGGAGGTGTAATAACACCCACCTTCCTGATACATGACAATATACTGTATGTGTTTTTTCAAATGTACATCTTCTATACACAACTCCTAGTATAACACCACCATATCTCAGGTACAGAGATAAGGATCATTTCTTCTCATTATCCTCTGTCTTTTATTTCATAACCCACCTGATCTGAGCGGTGACACAATCAATACCATGATTACGCGAGACTCACCACAGCATTCACCCTAGACCAGGGACTGACAGAACACAGCATTTACACTAGGTGTGCATTGACTGAGCATAGTAGTTATACAATACTCTGGAATGACTGACCACAACATTTACAATAGACTGTGCACCGACTGACCATTGTATTTACACTAGGTGGGGACCGACCGAGCACAGTAATAATACCATACTGTGGACTGACTATCTATATCATTTGCACTAGTCTGTGGTCTAACTGACCACAACATTCACAATAGATTATAGACCGGCTCATCCCAACATTAACACTAGTTGTGGACTTATTAACCCCAGTATTTTTGTTGAACTAAGGAACGATTGATTCTAATATTTACACTACACTGTGGATTGATTGACCACAACATTTACAGTAGACTGTGGACTGACTGACTACAGCTTTTACAATAAACTGTGGCAAGACTAACCACAGTCATTATCCCTGAGATAAGTAATTTTGGCCCTAGTGTGTTATTGGTGTGTATAGCATGTAGCAGGAACATATTATCATATAGTTTGTCTTTTTACAGGTGACTGAATCCCAATGAGATATTAGAATGTGAAATTTTTGTTTGTGGACTACAAGAAGAGAATCAGAGGAATCACATAACAGGTAATTAATTCTCGTATTAATTACTGATAATCGTTGGTCTAGGCTTAAGTTCTAGACTGGCGGAGGTGTAATAACACCCACCTTCCTGATACATGACAATATACTGTATGTGTTTTTTCAAATGTACATCTTCTATACACAACTCCTAGTATAACACCACCATATCTCAGGTACAGATATAAGGATCATTTCTTCTCATTATCCTCTGTCTTTTATTTCATAACCCACCTGATCTGAGCGGTGACACAATCAATACCATGATTACGCGACACTCACCACAGCATTCACCCTAGACCAGGGACTGACAGAACACAGCATTTACACTAGGTGTGCATTGACTGAGCACAGTAGTTATACAATACTCTGGAATTACTGACCACAACATTTACAATAGACTGTGCACTGACTGACCATTGTATTTACACTAGGTGGGGACCGACCGAGCACAGTAATAATACCATACTGTGGACTGACTGTCTATATCATTTGCACTAGTCTGTGGTCTAACTGACTACAACATTCACAATAGATTATAGACCAGCTCATCCCAGCATTAACACTAGTTGTGGACTTATTAACCCCAGTATTTTTGTTGAACTAAGGACCGATTGATTCTAATATTTACACTACACTGTGGATTGATTGACCAGAACATTTACAGTAGACTGTGGACTGACTGACTACAGCTTTTACAATAAACTGTGGAAAGACTAACCACAGTCATTATCCCTGAGATAAGTAATTTTGGCCCTAGTGAGTTATTGGTGTGTATAGCATGTAGCAGGAACATATTATCATATAGGTTGTGTTTTTACAGGTGACTGAATCCCAATGAGATATTAGAATGCGAAATTTTTGTTTGTGGACTACAAGAAGAGAATCAGAGGAATCACAGAACAGGTAATTAATTCTCGTATTAATTACTGATAATCGTTGGTCTAGGCTTAAGTTCTAGACTGGCGGAGGTGTAATAACACCCACCTTCCTGATACATGACAATATACTGTATGTGTTTTTTCAAATGTACATCTTCTATACACAACTCCTAGTATAACACCACCATATCTCAGGTACAGAGATAAGGATCATTTCTTCTCATTAACCTCTGTCTTTAATTTCATAACCCACCTGATCTGAGCGGTGACACAATCAATACCATGATTACGCGACACTCACCACAGCATTCACCCTAGACCAGGGACTGACAGAACACAGAATTTACACTAGGTGTGCATTGACTGAGCACAGTAGTTATACAATACTCTGGAATGACTGACCACAACATTTACAATAGACTGTGCACCGACTGACCATTGTATTTACACTAGGTGGGGACCGACCGAGCACAGTAATAATACCATACTGTGGACTGACTGTCTATATAATTTGCATTAGTCTGTGGTCTAACTGACCACAACATTCACAATAGATTATAGACCGGCTCATCCCAGCATTAACACTAGTTGTGGACTTATTAACCCCAGTATTTTTGTTGAACTAAGGACCGATTGATTCTAATATTTACACTACACTGTGGATTGATTGACCACAACATTTACAGTAGACTGTGGACTGACTGACTACAGCTTTTACAATAAACTGTGGTAAGACTAACCACAGTCATTATCCCTGAGATAAGTAATTTTGGCCCTAGTGTGTTATTGGTGTGTATAGCATGTAGCAGGAACATATTATCATATAGGTTGTCTTTTTACAGGTGACTGAATCCCAAAGAGATAGAAGAACGTGAAATTTTTGTTTGTGGACTCCAAGAAGAGAATCAGAGGAATCACATAACAGGTAATTAATTCTCGTATTAATTACTGATAATCGTTGGTCTAGGCTTAAGTTCTAGACTGGCGGAGGTGTAATAACACCCACCTTCCTGATACATGACAATATACTGTATGTGTTTTTTCAAATGTACATCTTCTATACACAACTCCTAGTATAACACCACCATATCTCAGGTACAGAGATAAGGATCATTTCTTCTCATTATCCTCTGTCTTTTATTTCATAACCCACCTGATCTGAGCGGTGACACAATCAATACCATGATTATGCGACACTCACCACAGCATTCACCCTAGACCAGGGACTGACAGAACACAGCATTTACACTAGGTGTGCATTGACTGAGCACAGTAGTTATACAATACTCTGGAATGACTGACCACAACATTTACAATAGACTGTGCACCGACTGACCATTGTATTTACACTAGGTGGGGACCGACCGAGCACTGTAATAATACCATACTGTGGACTGACTGTCTATATCATTTGCACTAGTCTGTGGTCTAACTGACCACAACATTCACAATAGATTATAGACCGTCTCATCCCAGCATTAACACTAGTTGTGGACTTATTAACCCCAGTATTTTTGTTGAACTAAGGACCGATTGAATCTAATATTTACACTACACTGTGGATTGATTGACCACAACATTTACAGTAGACTGTGGACTGACTGACTACAGCTTTTACAATAAACTGTGGAAAGACTAACCACAGTCATTATCCCTGAGATAAGTAATTTTGGCCCTAGTGTGTTATTGGTGTGTATAGCATGTAGCAGGAACATATTATCATATAGGTTGTCTTTTTACAGGTGACTGAATCCCAATGAGATATTAGAATGTGAAATTTTTGTTTGTGGACTCCAAGAAGAGAATCAGAGGAATCACATAACAGGTAATTAATTCTCGTATTAATTACTGATAATCGTTGGTCTAGGCTTAAGTTCTAGACTGGCGGAGGTGTAATAACACCCACCTTCCTGATACATGACAATATACTGTATGTGTTTTTTCAAATGTACATCTTCTATACACAACTCCTAGTATAACACCACCATATCTCAGGTACAGAGATAAGGATCATTTCTTCTCATTATCCTCTGTCCTTTATTTCATAACCCACCTGATCTGAGCGGTGACACAATCAATACCATGATTACGCGACACTCACCACAGCATTCACCCTAGACCAGGGACTGACAGAACACAGCATTTACACTAGGTGTGCATTGACTGAGCACAGTAGTTATACAATACTCTGGAATGACTGACCACAACATTTACAATAGACTGTGCACCGACTGACCATTGTATTTACACTAGGTGGGGACCGACCGAGCACAGTAATAATACCATACTGTGGACTGACTGTCTATATCATTTGCACTAGTCTGTGGTCTAACTGACCACAACATTCACAATAGATTATAGACCGGCTCATCCCAGCATTAACACTAGTTGTGGACTTATTAACCCCAGTATTTTTGTTGAACTAAGGACCGATTGATTCTAATATTTACACTACACTGTGGATTGATTGACCACAACATTTACAGTAGACTGTGGACTGACTGACTACAGCTTTTACAATAAACTGTGGAAAGACTAACCACAGTCATTATCCCTGAGATAAGTAATTTTGGCACTAGTGTGTTATTGGTGTGTATAGCATGTAGCAGGAACATATTATCATATAGGTTGTGTTTTTACAGGTGACTGAATCCCAATGAGATATTAGAATGTGAAATTTTTGTTTGTGGACTACAAGAAGAGAATCAGAGGAATCACATAACAGGTAATTAATTCTCGTATTAATTACTGATAATCGTTGGTCTAGGCTTAAGTTCTAGACTGGCGGAGGTGTAATAACACCCACCTTCCTGATACATGACAATATACTGTATGTGTTTTTTCAAATGTACATCTTCTATACACAACTCCTAGTATAACACCACCATATCTCAGGTACAGAGATAAGGATCATTTCTTCTCATTATCCTCTGTCTTTAATTTCATAACCCACCTGATCTGAGCGGTGACACAATCAATACCATGATTGCGCGACACTCACCACAGCATTCACCCTAGACCAGGGACTGACAGAACACAGCATTTACACTAGGTGTGCATTGACTGAGCACAGTAGTTATACAATACTCTGGAATGACTGACCACAACATTTACAATAGACTGTGCACCGACTGACCATTGTATTTACACTAGGTGGGGACCGACCGAGCACAGTAATAATACCATACTGTGGACTGACTGTCTATATCATTTGCACTAGTCTGTGGTCTAACTGACCACAACATTCACAATAGATTATAGACCGGCTCATCCCAACATTAACACTAGTTGTGGACTTATTAACCCCAGTATTTTTGTTGAACTAAGGACCGATTGATTCTAATATTTACACTACACTGTGGATTGATTGACCACAACATTTACAGTAGACTGTGGACTGAGTGACTACAGCTTTTACAATAAACTGTGGAAAGACTAACCACAGTCATTATCCCTGAGATAAGTAATTTTGGCCCTAGTGTGTTATTGGTGTGTACAGCATGTAGCAGGAACATATTATCATATAGGTTGTCTTTTTACAGGTGACTGAATCCCAATGAGATATTAGAATGTGAAATTTTTGTTTGTGGACTCCAAGAAGAGAATCAGAGGAATCACATAACAGGTAATTAATTCTCATATTAATTACTGATAATCGTTGGTCTAGGCTTAAGTTCTAGACTGGCGGAGGTGTAATAACACCCACCTTCCTGATACATGACAATATACTGTATGTGTTTTTTCAAATGTACATCTTCTATACACAACTCCTAGTATAACACCACCATATCTCAGGTACAGATATACGGATCATTTCTTCTCATTATCCTCTGTCTTTTATTTCATAACCCACCTGATCTGAGCGGTGACACAATCAATACCATGATTACGCGACACTCACCACAGCATTCACCCTAGACCAGGGACTGACAGAACACAGCATTTACACTAGGTGTGCATTGACTGAGCACAGTAGTTATACAATACTCTGGAATTACTGACCACAACATTTACAATAGACTGTGCACCGACTGACCATTGTATTTACACTAGGTGGGGACCGACCAAGCACAGTAATAATACCATACTGTGGACAGACTGTCTATATCATTTGCACTAGTCTGTGGTCTAACTGACCACAACATTCACAATAGATTATAGACCGGCTCATCCCAGCATTAACACTAGTTGTGGACTTATTAACCCCAGTATTTTTGTTGAACTAAGGACCGATTGAATCTAATATTTACACTACACTGTGGATTGATTGACCACAACATTTACAGTAGACTGTGGACTGACTGACTACAGCTTTTACAATAAACTGTGGAAAGACTAACAACAGTCATTATCCTTGAGATAAGTAATTTTGGCCCTAGTGTGTTATTGGTGTGTATAGCATGTAGCATGAACATATTATCATATAGGTTGTCTTTTTACAGGTGACTGAATCCCAGTGAGATATTAGAATGTGAAATTTTTGTTTGTGGACTCCAAGAAGAGAATCAGAGGAATCACATAACAGGTAATTAATTCTCGTATTAATTACTGATAATCGTTGGTCTAGGCTTAAGTTCTAGACTGGCGGAGGTGTAATAACACCCACCTTCCTGATACATGACAATATACTGTATGTGTTTTTTCAAATGTACATCTTCTATACACAACTCGTAGTATAACACCACCATATCTCAGGTACAGAGATAAGGATCATTTCTTCTCATTATCCTCTGTCTTTAATTTCATAACCCACCTGATCTGAGCGGTGACACAATCAATACCATGATTGCGCGACACTCACCACAGCATTCACCCTAGACCAGGGACTGACAGAACACAGCATTTACACTAGGTGTGCATTGACTGAGCACAGTAGTTATACAATACTCTGGAATGACTGACCACAACATTTACAATAGACTGTGTACTGACTGACCATTGTAATTACACTAGGTGGGGACCGACCGAGCACAGTAATAATACCATACTGTGGACTGACTGTCTATATCATTTGCACTAGTCTGTGGCCTAACTGACCACAACATTCACAATAGATTATAGACCGGCTCATCCCAACATTAACACTAGTTGTGGACTTATTAACCCCAGTATTTTTGTTGAACTAAGGACCGATTGATTCTAATATTTACACTACACTGTGGATTGATTGACCACAACATTTACAGTAGACTGTGGACTGACTGACTACAGCTTTTACAATAAACTGTGGAAAGACTAACCACAGTCATTATCCCTGAGATAAGTAATTTTGGCCCTAGTGTGTTATTGGTGTGTATAGCATGTAGCAGGAACATATTATCATATAGGTTGTCTTTTTACAGGTGACTGAATCCCAATGAGATATTAGAATGTGAAATTTTTGTTTGTGGACTCCAAGAAGAGAATCAGAGGAAACACATAACAGGTAATTAATTCTCGTATTAATTACTGATAATCGTTGGTCTAGGCTTAAGTTCTAGACTGGCGGAGGTGTAATAACACCCACCTTCCTGATACATGACAATATACTGTATGTGTTTTTTCAAATGTACATCTTCTATACACAACTCCTAGTATAACACCACCATATCTCAGGTACAGAGATAAGGATCATTTCTTCTCATTATCCTCTGTCTTTAATTTCATAACCCACCTGATCTGAGCGGTGACACAATCAATACCATGATTGCGCGACACTCACCACAGCATTCACCCTAGACCAGGGACTGACAGAACACAGCATTTACACTAGGTGTGCATTGACTGAGCACAGTAGTTATACAATACTCTGGAATGACTGACCACAACATTTACAATAGACTGTGCACCGACTGACCATTGTATTTACACTAGGTGGGGACCGACCGAGCACAGTAATAATACCATACTGTGGACTGACTGTCTATATCATTTGCACTAGTCTGTGGTCTAACTGACCACAACATTCACAATAGATTATAGACTGGCTCATCCCAACATTAACACTAGTTGTGGACTTATTAACCCCAGTATTTTTGTTGAACTAAGGACCGATTGATTCTAATATTTACACTACACTGTGGATTGATTGACCACAACATTTACAGTAGACTGTGGAGTGACTGACTACAGCTTTTACAATAAACTGTGGAAAGACTAACCACAGTCATTATCCCTGAGATAAGTAATTTTGGCCCTAGTGTGTTATTGGTGTGTATAGCATGTAGCATGAACATATTATCATATAGGTTGTCTTTTTACAGGTGACTGAATCCCAGTGAGATATTAGAATGTGAAATTTTTGTTTGTGGACTCCAAGAAGAGAATCAGAGGAATCACATAACAGGTAATTAATTCTCGTATTAATTACTGATAATCGTTGGTCTAGGCTTAAGTTCTAGACTGGCGGAGGTGTAATAACACCCACCTACCTGATACATGACAATATACTGTATGTGTTTTTTCAAATGTACATCTTCTATACACAACTCCTAGTATAACACCACCATATCTCAGGTACAGAGATAAGGATCATTTCTTCTCATTATCCTCTGTCCTTTATTTCATAACCCACCTGATCTGAGCGGAGACACAATCAATACCATGATTACGCGACACTCACCACAGCATTCACCCTAGACCAGGGACTGACAGAACACAGCATTTACACTAGGTGTGCATTGACTGAGCACAGTAGTTATACAATACTCTGGAATGACTGACCACAACATTTACAATAGACTGTGCACCGACTGACCATTGTATTTACACTAGGTGGGGACCGACCGAGCACAGTAATAATACCATACTGTGGACTGACTGTCTATATCATTTGCACTAGTCTGTGGCCTAACTGACCACAACATTCACAATAGATTATAGACCGGCTCATCCCAGCATTAACACTAGTTGTGGACTTATTAACCCCAGTATTTTTGTTGAACTAAGGACCGATTGATTCTAATATTTACACTACACTGTGGATTGATTGACCACAACATTTACAGTAGACTGTGGACTGACTGACTACAGCTTTTACAATAAACTGTGGAAAGACTAACCACAGTCATTATCCCTGAGATAAGTAATTTTGGCCCTAGTGTGTTATTGGTGTGTATAGCATGTAGCAGGAACATATTATCATATAGGTTGTGTTTTTACAGGTTACTGAATCCCAATGAGATATTAGAATGCGAAATTTTTGTTTGTGGACTACAAGAAGAGAATCAGAGGAATCACATAACAGGTAATTAATTCTCGTATTAATTACTGATAATCGTTGGTCTAGGCTTAAGTTCTAGACTGGCGGAGGTGTAATAACACCCACCTTCCTGATACATGACAATATACTGTATGTGTTTTTTCAAATGTACATCTTCTATACACAACTCCTAGTATAACACCACCATATCTCAGGTACAGAGATAAGGATCATTTCTTCTCATTATCCTCTGTCTTTAATTTCATAACCCACCTGATCTGAGCGGTGACACAATCAATACCATGATTGCGCGACACTCACCACAGCATTCACCCTAGACCAGGGACTGACAGAACACAGCATTTACACTAGGTGTGCATTGACTGAGCACAGTAGTTATACAATACTCTGGAATGACTGACCACAACATTTACAATAGACTGTGCACTGACTGACCATTGTAATTACACTAGGTGGGGACCGACCGAGCACAGTAATAATACCATACTGTGGACTGACTGTCTATATCATTTGCACTAGTCTGTGGTCTAACTGACCACAACATTCACAATAGATTATAGACCGGCTCATCCCAACATTAACACTAGTTGTGGACTTATTAACCCCAGTATTTTTGTTGAACTAAGGACCGATTGATTCTAATATTTACACTACACTGTGGATTGATTGACCACAACATTTACAGTAGACTGTGGACTGACTGACTACAGCTTTTACAATAAACTGTGGAAAGACTAACCACAGTCATTATCCCTGAGATAAGTAATTTTGGCCCTAGTGTGTTATTGGTGTGTATAGCATGTAGCAGGAACATATTATCATATAGGTTGTCTTTTTACAGGTGACTGAATCCCAATGAGATATTAGAATGTGAAATTTTTGTTTGTGGACTCCAAGAAGAGAATCAGAGGAAACACATAACAGGTAATTAATTCTCGTATTAATTACTGATAATCGTTGGTCTAGGCTTAAGTTCTAGACTGGCGGAGGTGTAATAACACCCACCTTCCTGATACATGACAATATACTGTATGTGTTTTTTCAAATGTACATCTTCTATACACAACTCCTAGTATAACACCACCATATCTCAGGTACAGAGATAAGGATCATTTCTTCTCATTATCCTCTGTCTTTAATTTCATAACCCACCTGATCTGAGCGGTGACACAATCAATACCATGATTGCGCGACACTCACCACAGCATTCACCCTAGACCAGGGACTGACAGAACACAGCATTTACACTAGGTGTGCATTGACTGAGCACAGTAGTTATACAATACTCTGGAATGACTGACCACAACATTTACAATAGACTGTGCACCGACTGACCATTGTATTTACACTAGGTGGGGACCGACCGAGCACAGTAATAATACCATACTGTGGACTGACTGTCTATATCATTTGCACTAGTCTGTGGTCTAACTGACCACAACATTCAAAATAGATTATAGACCGGCTCATCCCAGCATTAACACTAGTTGTGGACTTATTAACCCCAGTATTTTTGTTGAACTAAGGACCGATTGATTCTAATATTTACACTACACTGTGGATTGATTGACCACAACATTTACAGTAGACTGTGGACTGACTGACTACAGCTTTTACAATAAACTGTGGAAAGACTAACCACAGTCATTATCCCTGAGATAAGTAATTTTGGCCCTAGTGTGTTATTGGTGTGTATAGCATGTAGCAGGAACATATTATCATATAGGTTGTCTTTTTACAGGTGACTGAATCCCAATGAGATATTAGAATGTGAAATTTTTGTTTGTGGACTACAAGAAGAGAATCAGAGGAATCACATAACAGGTAATTAATTCTCGTATTAATTACTGATAATCGTTGGTCTAGGCTTAAGTTCTAGACTGGCGGAGGTGTAATAACACCCACCTTCCTGATACATGACAATATACTGTATGTGTTTTTTCAAATGTACATCTTCTATACACAACTCCTAGTATAACACCACCATATCTCAGGTACAGAGATAAGGATCATTTCTTCTCATTATCCTCTGTCTTTAATTTCATAACCCACCTGATCTGAGCGGTGACACAATCAATACCATGATTGCGCGACACTCACCACAGCATTCACCCTAGACCAGGGACTGACAGAACACAGCATTTACACTAGGTGTGCATTGACTGAGCACAGTAGTTATACAATACTCTGGAATGACTGACCACAACATTTACAATAGACTGTGCACCGACTGACCATTGTATTTACACTAGGTGGGGACCGACCGAGCACAGTAATAATACCATACTGTGGACTGACTGTCTATATCATTTGCACTAGTCTGTGGTCTAACTGACCACAACATTCACAATAGATTATAGACCGGCTCATCCCAACATTAACACTAGTTGTGGACTTATTAACCCCAGTATTTTTGTTGAACTAAGGACCGATTGATTCTAATATTTACACTACACTGTGGATTGATTGACCACAACATTTACAGTAGACTGTGGACTGAGTGACTACAGCTTTTACAATAAACTGTGGAAAGACTAACCACAGTCATTATCCCTGAGATAAGTAATTTTGGCCCTAGTGTGTTATTGGTGTGTACAGCATGTAGCAGGAACATATTATCATATAGGTTGTCTTTTTACAGGTGACTGAATCCCAATGAGATATTAGAATGTGAAATTTTTGTTTGTGGACTCCAAGAAGAGAATCAGAGGAATCACATAACAGGTAATTAATTCTCGTATTAATTACTGATAATCGTTGGTCTAGGCTTAAGTTCTAGACTGGCGGAGGTGTAATAACACCCACCTTCCTGATACATGACAATATACTGTATGTGTTTTTTCAAATGTACATCTTCTATACACAACTCCTAGTTTAACACCACCATATCTCAGGTACAGATATACGGATCATTTCTTCTCATTATCCTCTGTCTTTTATTTCATAACCCACCTGATCTGAGCGGTGACACAATCAATACCATGATTACGCGACACTCACCACAGCATTCACCCTAGACCAGGGACTGACAGAACACAGCATTTACACTAGGTGTGCATTGACTGAGCACAATAGTTATACAATACTCTGGAATTACTGACCACAACATTTACAATAGACTGTGCACCGACTGACCATTGTATTTACACTAGGTGGGGACCGACCAAGCACAGTAATAATACCATACTGTGGACTGACTGTCTATATCATTTGCACTAGTCTGTGGTCTAACTGACCACAACATTCACAATAGATTATAGACCGGCTCATCCCAGCATTAACACTAGTTGTGGACTTATTAACCCCAGTATTTTTGTTGAACTAAGGACCGATTGAATCTAATATTTACACTACACTGTGGATTGATTGACCACAACATTTACAGTAGACTGTGGACTGACTGACTACAGCTTTTACAATAAACTGTGGAAAGACTAACAACAGTCATTATCCTTGAGATAAGTAATTTTGGCCCTAGTGTGTTATTGGTGTGTATAGCATGTAGCATGAACATATTATCATATAGGTTGTCTTTTTACAGGTGACTGAATCCCAGTGAGATATTAGAATGTGAAATTTTTGTTTGTGGACTCCAAGAAGAGAATCAGAGGAATCACATAACAGGTAATTAATTCTCGTATTAATTACTGATAATCGTTGGTCTAGGCTTAAGTTCTAGACTGGCGGAGGTGTAATAACACCCACCTACCTGATACATGACAATATACTGTATGTGTTTTTTCAAATGTACATCTTCTATACACAACTCCTAGTATAACACCACCATATCTCAGGTACAGAGATAAGGATCATTTCTTCTCATTATCCTCTGTCCTTTATTTCATAACCCACCTGATCTGAGCGGTGACACAATCAATACCATGATTACGCGACACTCACCACAGCATTCACCCTAGACCAGGGACTGACAGAACACAGCATTTACACTAGGTGTGCATTGACTGAGCACAATAGTTATACAATACTCTGGAATGACTGACCACAACATTTACAATAGACTGTGCACCGACTGACCATTGTATTTACACTAGGTGGGGACCAACCGAGCACAGTAATAATACCATACTGTGGACTGACTGTCTATATCATTTGCACTAGTCTGTGGCCTAACTGACCACAACATTCACAATAGATTATAGACCGGCTCATCCCAGCATTAACACTAGTTGTGGACTTATTAACCCCAGTATTTTTGTTGAACTAAGGACCGATTGATTCTAATATTTACACTACACTGTGGATTGATTGACCACAACATTTACAGTAGACTGTGGACTGACTGACTACAGCTTTTACAATAAACTGTGGAAAGACTAACCACAGTCATTATCCCTGAGATAAGTAATTTTGGCCCTAGTGTGTTATTGGTGTGTATAGCATGTAGCAGGAACATATTATCATATAGGTTGTGTTTTTACAGGTGACTGAATCCCAATGAGATATTAGAATGCGAAATTTTTGTTTGTGGACTCCAAGAAGAGAATCAGAGGAATCACATAACAGGTAATTAATTCTCGTATTAATTACTGATAATCGTTGGTCTAGGCTTAAGTTCTAGACTGGCGGAGGTGTAATAACACCCACCTTCCTGATACATGACAATATACTGTATGTGTTTTTTCAAATGTACATCTTCTATACACAACTCCTAGTATAACACCACCATATCTCAGGTACAGAGATAAGGATCATTTCTTCTCATTATCCTCTGTCCTTTATTTCATAACCCACCTGATCTGAGCGGTGACACAATCAATACCATGATTACGCGACACTCACCACAGCATTCACCCTAGACCAGGGACTGACAGAACACAGCCTTACACTAGGTGTGCATTGACTGAGCACAATAGTTATACAATACTCTGGAATGACTGACCACAACATTTACAATAGACTGTGCACCGACTGACCATTGTATTTACACTAGGTGGGGACCGACCGAGCACAGTAATAATACCATACTGTGGACTGACTGTCTATATCATTTGCACTAGTCTGTGGTCTAACTGACCACAACATTCACAATAGATTATAGACCGGCTCATCCCAGCATTAACACTAGTTGTGGACTTATTAACCCCAGTATTTTTGTTGAACTAAGGACCGATTGATTCTAATATTTACACTACACTGTGGATTGATTGACCACAACATTTACAGTAGACTGTGGACTGACTGACTACAGCTTTTACAATAAACTGTGGAAAGACTAACCACAGTCATTATCCCTGAGATAAGTAATTTTGGCCCTAGTGTGTTATTGGTGTGTATAGCATGTAGCAGGAACATATTATCATATAGGTTGTGTTTTTACAGGTGACTGAATCCCAATGAGATATTAGAATGTGAAATTTTTGTTTGTGGACTACAAGAAGAGAATCAGAGGAATCACATAACAGGTAATTAATTCTCGTATTAATTACTGATAATCGTTGGTCTAGGCTTAAGTTCTAGACTGGCGGAGGTGTAATAACACCCACCTTCCTGATACATGACAATATACTGTATGTGTTTTTTCAAATGTACATCTTCTATACACAACTCCTAGTATAACACCACTATATCTCAGGTACAGAGATAAGGATCATTTCTTCTCATTATCCTCTGTCTTTAATTTCATAACCCACCTGATCTGAGCGGTGACACAATCAATACCATGATTGCGCGACACTCACCACAGCATTCACCCTAGACCAGGGACTGACAGAACACAGCATTTACACTAGGTGTGCATTGACTGAGCACAGTAGTTATACAATACTCTGGAATGACTGACCACAACATTTACAATAGACTGTGCACCGACTGACCATTGTATTTACACTAGGTGGGGACCGACCGAGCACAGTAATAATACCATACTGTGGACTGACTGTCTATATCATTTGCACTAGTCTGTGGTCTAACTGACCACAACATTCACAATAGATTATAGACCGGCTCATCCCAACATTAACACTAGTTGTGGACTTATTAACCCCAGTATTTTTGTTGAACTAAGGACCGATTGATTCTAATATTTACACTACACTGTGGATTGATTGACCACAACATTTACAGTAGACTGTGGACTGACTGACTACAGCTTTTACAATAAACTGTGGAAAGACTAACCACAGTCATTATCCCTGAGATAAGTAATTTTGGCCCTAGTGTGTTATTGGTGTGTATAGCATGTAGCAGGAACATATTATCATATAGGTTGTCTTTTTACAGGTGACTGAATCCCAATGAGATATTAGAATGTGAAATTTTTGTTTGTGGACTCCAAGAAGAGAATCAGAGGAATCACATAACAGGTAATTAATTCTCGTATTAATTACTGATAATCGTTGGTCTAGGCTTAAGTTCTAGACTGGCGGAGGTGTAATAACACCCACCTTCCTGATACATGACAATATACTGTATGTGTTTTTTCAAATGTACATCTTCTATACACAACTCCTAGTATAACACCACCATATCTCAGGTACAGATATACGGATCATTTCTTCTCATTATCCTCTGTCTTTTATTTCATAACCCACCTGATCTGAGCGGTGACACAATCAATACCATGATTACGCGACACTCACCACAGCATTCACCCTAGACCAGGGACTGACAGAACACAGCATTTACACTAGGTGTGCGTTGACTGAGCACAGTAGTTATACAATACTCTGGAATGACTGACCACAACATTTACAATAGACTGTGCACCGACTGACCATTGTATTTACACTAGGTGGGGACCGACCGAGCACAGTAATAATACCATACTGTGGACTGACTGTCTATATCATTTGCACTAGTCTGTGGTCTAACTGACCACAACATTCACAATAGATTATAGACCGGCTCATCCCAGCATTAACACTAGTTGTGGATTTATTAACCCCAGTATTTTTGTTGAACTAAGGAATGATTGATTCTAATATTTACACTACACTGTGGATTGATTAACCACAACATTTACAGTAGACTGTGGACTGACTGACTACAGCTTTTACAATAAACTGTGGCAAGACTAACCACAGTCATTATCCCTGAGATAAGTAATTTTGGCCCTAGTGTGTTATTGGTGTGTATAGCATGTAGCAGGAACATATTATCATATAGTTTGTCTTTTTACAGGTGACTGAATCCCAATGAGATATTAGAGTGTGAAATTTTTGTTTGTGGACTCCAAGAAGAGAATCAGAGGAATCACATAACAGGTAATTAATTCTCGTATTAATTACTGATAATCGTTGGTCTGGGCTTAAGTTCTAGACTGGCGGAGGTGTAATAACACCCACCTTCCTGATACATGACAATATACTGTATGTGTTTTTTCATATGTACATCTTCTATACACAACTCCTAGTATAACACCACCATATCTCAGGTACAGAGATAAGGATCATTTCTTCTCATTATCCTCTGTCTTTTATTTCATAACCCACCTGATCTGAGCGGTGACACAATCAATACCATGATTACCTGACACTCACCACAGCATTCACCCTAGACCAGGGACTGACAGAACACAGCATTTACACTAGGTGTGCATTGACTGAGCACAGTAGTTATACAATACTCTGGAATTACTGACCACAACATTTACAATAGACTGTGCACCGACTGACCATTGTATTTACACTAGGTGGGGACCGACCAAGCACAGTAATAATACCATACTGTGGACTGACTGTCTATATCATTTGCACTAGTCTGTGGTCTAACTGACCACAACATTCACAATAGATTATAGACCGTCTCATCCCAGCATTAACACTAGGTGTGGACTTATTAACCCCAGTATTTTTGTTGAACTAAGGACCGATTGAATCTAATATTTACACTACACTGTGGATTGATTGACCACAACATTTACAGTAGACTGTGGACTGACTGACTACAGCTTTTACAATAAACTGTGGAAAGACTAACCACAGTCATTATCCCTGAGATAAGTAATTTTGGCCCTAGTGTGTTATTGGTGTGTATAGCATGTAGCATGAACATATTATCATATAGGTTGTCTTTTTACAGGTGACTGAATCCCAGTGAGATATTAGAATGTGAAATTTTTGTTTGTGGACTCCAAGAAGAGAATCAGAGGAATCACATAACAGGTAATTAATTCTCGTATTAATTACTGATAATCGTTGGTCTAGGCTTAAGTTCTAGACTGGCGGAGGTGTAATAACACCCACCTACCTGATACATGACAATATACTGTATGTGTTTTTTCAAATGTACATCTTCTATACACAACTCCTAGTATAACACCACCATATCTCAGGTACAGAGATAAGGATCATTTCTTCTCATTATCCTCTGTCCTTTATTTCATAACCCACCTGATCTGAGCGGTGACACAATCAATACCATGATTACGCGACACTCACCACAGCATTCACCCTAGACCAGGGACTGACAGAACACAGCATTTACACTAGGTGTGCATTGACTGAGCACAGTAGTTATACAATACTCTGGAATGACTGACCACAACATTTACAATAGACTGTGCACCGACTGACCATTGTATTTACACTAGGTGGGGACCGACCGAGCACAGTAATAATACCATACTGTGGACTGACTGTCTATATCATTTGCACTAGTCTGTGGCCTAACTGACCACAACATTCACAATAGATTATAGACCGGCTCATCCCAGCATTAACACTAGTTGTGGACTTATTAACCCCAGTATTTTTGTTGAACTAAGGACCGATTGATTCTAATATTTACACTACACTGTGGATTGATTGACCACAACATTTACAGTAGACTGTGGACTGACTGACTACAGCTTTTACAATAAACTGTGGAAAGACTAACCACAGTCATTATCCCTGAGATAAGTAATTTTGGCCCTAGTGTGTTATTGGTGTGTATAGCATGTAGCAGGAACATATTATCATATAGGTTGTGTTTTTACAGGTTACTGAATCCCAATGAGATATTAGAATGCGAAATTTTTGTTTGTGGACTACAAGAAGAGAATCAGAGGAATCACATAACAGGTAATTAATTCTCGTATTAATTACTGATAATCGTTGGTCTAGGCTTAAGTTCTAGACTGGCGGAGGTGTAATAACACCCACCTTCCTGATACATGACAATATACTGTATGTGTTTTTTCAAATGTACATCTTCTATACACAACTCCTAGTATAACACCACCATATCTCAGGTACAGAGATAAGGATCATTTCTTCTCATTATCCTCTGTCTTTAATTTCATAACCCACCTGATCTGAGCGGTGACACAATCAATACCATGATTGCGCGACACTCACCACAGCATTCACCCTAGACCAGGGACTGACAGAACACAGCATTTACACTAGGTGTGCATTGACTGAGCACAGTAGTTATACAATACTCTGGAATGACTGACCACAACATTTACAATAGACTGTGCACTGACTGACCATTGTAATTACACTAGGTGGGGACCGACCGAGCACAGTAATAATACCATACTGTGGACTGACTGTCTATATCATTTGCACTAGTCTGTGGTCTAACTGACCACAACATTCACAATAGATTATAGACCGGCTCATCCCAACATTAACACTAGTTGTGGACTTATTAACCCCAGTATTTTTGTTGAACTAAGGACCGATTGATTCTAATATTTACACTACACTGTGGATTGATTGACCACAACATTTACAGTAGACTGTGGACTGACTGACTACAGCTTTTACAATAAACTGTGGAAAGACTAACCACAGTCATTATCCCTGAGATAAGTAATTTTGGCCCTAGTGTGTTATTGGTGTGTATAGCATGTAGCAGGAACATATTATCATATAGGTTGTGTTTTTACAGGTTACTGAATCCCAATGAGATATTAGAATGCGAAATTTTTGTTTGTGGACTACAAGAAGAGAATCAGAGGAATCACATAACAGGTAATTAATTCTCGTATTAATTACTGATAATCGTTGGTCTAGGCTTAAGTTCTAGACTGGCGGAGGTGTAATAACACCCACCTTCCTGATACATGACAATATACTGTATGTGTTTTTTCAAATGTACATCTTCTATACACAACTCCTAGTATAACACCACCATATCTCAGGTACAGAGATAAGGATCATTTCTTCTCATTATCCTCTGTCTTTAATTTCATAACCCACCTGATCTGAGCGGTGACACAATCAATACCATGATTGCGCGACACTCACCACAGCATTCACCCTAGACCAGGGACTGACAGAACACAGCATTTACACTAGGTGTGCATTGACTGAGCACAGTAGTTATACAATACTCTGGAATGACTGACCACAACATTTACAATAGACTGTGCACTGACTGACCATTGTAATTACACTAGGTGGGGACCGACCGAGCACAGTAATAATACCATACTGTGGACTGACTGTCTATATCATTTGCACTAGTCTGTGGTCTAACTGACCACAACATTCACAATAGATTATAGACCGGCTCATCCCAACATTAACACTAGTTGTGGACTTATTAACCCCAGTATTTTTGTTGAACTAAGGACCGATTGATTCTAATATTTACACTACACTGTGGATTGATTGACCACAACATTTACAGTAGACTGTGGACTGACTGACTACAGCTTTTACAATAAACTGTGGAAAGACTAACCACAGTCATTATCCCTGAGATAAGTAATTTTGGCCCTAGTGTGTTATTGGTGTGTATAGCATGTAGCAGGAACATATTATCATATAGGTTGTCTTTTTACAGGTGACTGAATCCCAATGAGATATTAGAATGTGAAATTTTTGTTTGTGGACTCCAAGAAGAGAATCAGAGGAAACACATAACAGGTAATTAATTCTCGTATTAATTACTGATAATCGTTGGTCTAGGCTTAAGTTCTAGACTGGCGGAGGTGTAATAACACCCACCTTCCTGATACATGACAATATACTGTATGTGTTTTTTCAAATGTACATCTTCTATACACAACTCCTAGTATAACACCACCATATCTCAGGTACAGAGATAAGGATCATTTCTTCTCATTATCCTCTGTCTTTAATTTCATAACCCACCTGATCTGAGCGGTGACACAATCAATACCATGATTGCGCGACACTCACCACAGCATTCACCCTAGACCAGGGACTGACAGAACACAGCATTTACACTAGGTGTGCATTGACTGAGCACAGTAGTTATACAATACTCTGGAATGACTGACCACAACATTTACAATAGACTGTGCACCGACTGACCATTGTATTTACACTAAGTGGGGACCGACCGAGCACAGTAATAATACCATACTGTGGACTGACTGTCTATATCATTTGCACTAGTCTGTGGTCTAACTGACCACAACATTCACAATAGATTATAGACCGGCTCATCCCAACATTAACACTAGTTGTGGACTTATTAACCCCAGTATTTTTGTTGAACTAAGGACCGATTGATTCTAATATTTACACTACACTGTGGATTGATTGACCACAACATTTACAGTAGACTGTGGACTGACTGACTACAGCTTTTACAATAAACTGTGGAAAGACTAACCACAGTCATTATCCCTGAGATAAGTAATTTTGGCCCTAGTGTGTTATTGGTGTGTATAGCATGTAGCAGGAACATATTATCATATAGGTTGTCTTTTTACAGGTGACTGAATCCCAATGAGATATTAGAATGTGAAATTTTTGTTTGTGGACTCCAAGAAGAGAATCAGAGGAATCACATAACAGGTAATTAATTCTCGTATTAATTACTGATAATCGTTGGTCTAGGCTTAAGTTCTAGACTGGCGGAGGTGTAATAACACCCACCTTCCTGATACATGACAATATACTGTATGTGTTTTTTCAAATGTACATCTTCTATACACAACTCCTAGTATAACACCACCATATCTCAGGTACAGATATACGGATCATTTCTTCTCATTATCCTCTGTCTTTTATTTCATAACCCACCTGATCTGAGCGGTGACACAATCAATACCATGATTACGCGACACTCACCACAGCATTCACCCTAGACCAGGGACTGACAGAACACAGCATTTACACTAGGTGTGCATTGACTGAGCACAGTAGTTATACAATACTCTGGAATTACTGACCACAACATTTACAATAGACTGTGCACCGACTGACCATTGTATTTACACTAGGTGGGGACCGACCAAGCACAGTAATAATACCATACTGTGGACTGACTGTCTATATCATTTGCACTAGTCTGTGGTCTAACTGACCACAACATTCACAATAGATTATAGACCGGCTCATCCCAGCATTAACACTAGTTGTGGACTTATTAACCCCAGTATTTTTGTTGAACTAAGGAACGATTGATTCTAATATTTACACTACACTGTGGATTGATTAACCACAGCATTTACAGTAGACTGTGGACTGACTGACTACAGCTTTTACAATAAACTGTGGCAAGACTAACCACAGTCATTATCCCTGAGATAAGTAATTTTGGCCCTAGTGTGTTATTGGTGTGTATAGCATGTAGCAGGAACATATTATCATATAGTTTGTCTTTTTACAGGTGACTGAATCCCAATGAGATATTAGAATGCAAAATTTTTGTTTGTGGACTACAAGAAAAGAATCAGAGGAATCACATAACAGGTAATTAATTCTCGTATTAATTACTGATAATCGTTGGTCTAGGCTTAAGTTCTAGACTGGCGGAGGTGTAATAACACCCACCTTCCTGATACATGACAATATACTGTATGTGTTTTTTCAAATGTACATCTTCTATACACAACTCCTAGTATAACACCACCATATCTCAGGTACAGAGATAAGGATCATTTCTTCTCATTATCCTCTGTCTTTAATTTCATAACCCACCTGATCTGACCGGTGACACAATCAATACCATGATTACGCGACACTCACCACAGCATTCACCCTAGACCAGGGACTGACAGAACACAGAATTTACACTAGGTGTGCATTGACTGAGCACAGTAGTTATACAATACTCTGGAATGACTGACCACAACATTTACAATAGACTGTGCACCGACTGACCATTGTATTTACACTAGGTGGGGACCGACCGAGCACAGTAATAATACCATACTGTGGACTGACTGTCTATATCATTTGCACTAGTCTGTGGTCTAACTGACCACAACATTCACAATAGATTATAGACCGGCTCATCCCAACATTAACACTAGTTGTGGACTTATTAACCCCAGTATTTTTGTTGAACTAAGGACCGATTGATTCTAATATTTACACTACACTGTGGATTGATTGACCACAACATTTACAGTAGACTGTGGACTGACTGACTACAGCTTTTACAATAAACTGTGGAAAGACTAACCACAGTCATTATCCCTGAGATAAGTAATTTTGGCCCTAGTGTGTTATTGGTGTGTATAGCATGTAGCAGGAACATATTATCATATAGGTTGTCTTTTTACAGGTGACTGAATCCCAATGAGATATTAGAATGCAAAATTTTTGTTTGTGGACTACAAGAAAAGAATCAGAGGAATCACATAACAGGTAATTAATTCTCGTATTAATTACTGATAATCGTTGGTCTAGGCTTAAGTTCTAGACTGGCGGAGGTGTAATAACACCCACCTTCCTGATACATGACAATATACTGTATGTGTTTTTTCAAATGTACATCTTCTATACACAACTCCTAGTATAACACCACCATATCTCAGGTACAGAGATAAGGATCATTTCTTCTCATTATCCTCTGTCTTTAATTTCATAACCCACCTGATCTGAGCGGTGACACAATCAATACCATGATTACGCGACACTCACCACAGCATTCACCCTAGACCAGGGACTGACAGAACACAGAATTTACACTAGGTGTGCATTGACTGAGCACAGTAGTTATACAATACTCTGGAATGACTGACCACAACATTTACAATAGACTGTGCACCGACTGACCATTGTATTTACACTAGGTGGGGACCGACCGAGCACAGTAATAATACCATACTGTGGACTGACTGTCTATATCATTTGCACTAGTCTGTGGTCTAACTGACCACAACATTCACAATAGATTATAGACCGGCTCATCCCAACATTAACACTAGTTGTGGACTTATTAACCCCAGTATTTTTGTTGAACTAAGGACCGATTGATTCTAATATTTACACTACACTGTGGATTGATTGACCACAACATTTACAGTAGACTGTGGACTGACTGACTACAGCTTTTACAATAAACTGTGGAAAGACTAACCACAGTCATTATCCCTGAGATAAGTAATTTTGGCCCTAGTGTGTTATTGGTGTGTATAGCATGTAGCAGGAACATATTATCATATAGGTTGTCTTTTTACAGGTGACTGAATCCCAATGAGATATTAGAATGTGAAATTTTTGTTTGTGGACTCCAAGAAGAGAATCAGAGGAATCACATAACAGGTAATTAATTCTCGTATTAATTACTGATAATCGTTGGTCTAGGCTTAAGTTCTAGACTGGCGGAGGTGTAATAACACCCACCTTCCTGATACATGACAATATACTGTATGTGTTTTTTCAAATGTACATCTTCTATACACAACTCCTAGTATAACACCACCATATCTCAGGTACAGAGATAAGGATCATTTCTTCTCATTATCCTCTGTCTTTAATTTCATAACCCACCTGATCTGAGCGGTGACACAATCAATACCATGATTGCGCGACACTCACCACAGCATTCACCCTAGACCAGGGACTGACAGAACACAGCATTTACACTAGGTGTGCATTGACTGAGCACAGTAGTTATACAATACTCTGGAATGACTGACCACAACATTTACAATAGACTGTGCACCGACTGACCATTGTATTTACACTAGGTGGGGACCGACCGAGCACAGTAATAATACCATACTGTGGACTGACTGTCTATATCATTTGCACTAGTCTGTGGTCTAACTGACCACAACATTCACAATAGATTATAGACCGGCTCATCCCAACATTAACACTAGTTGTGGACTTATTAACCCCAGTATTTTTGTTGAACTAAGGACCGATTGATTCTAATATTTACACTACACTGTGGATTGATTGACCACAACATTTACAGTAGACTGTGGACTGACTGACTTCAGCTTTTACAATAAACTGTGGCAAGACTAACCACAGTCATTATCCCTGAGATAAGTAATTTTGGCCCTAGTGTGTTATTGGTGTGTATAGCATGTAGCAGGAACATATTATCATATAGTTTGTCTTTTTACAGGTGACTGAATCCCAATGAGATATTAGAATGTGAAATTTTTGTTTGTGGACTCCAAGAAGAGAATCAGAGTAATCACATAACAGGTAATTAATTCTCGTATTAATTACTGATAATCGTTGGTCTAGGCTTAAGTTCTAGACTGGCGGAGGTGTAATAACACCCACCTTCCTGATACATGACAATATACTGTATGTGTTTTTTCAAATGTACATCTTCTATACACAACTCCTAGTATAACACCACCATATCTCAGGTACAGAGATAAGGATCATTTCTTCTCATTATCCTCTGTCTTTTATTTCATAACCCACCTGATCTGAGCGGTGACACAATCAATACCATGATTACGTGACACTCACCACAGCATTCACCCTAGACCAGGGACTGACAGAACACAGCATTTACACTAGGTGTGCATTGACTGAGCACAGTAGTTATACAATACTCTGGAATTACTGACCACAACATTTACAATAGACTGTGCACCGACTGACCATTGTATTTACACTAGGTGGGGACCGACCGAGCACAGTAATAATACCATACTGTGGACTGACTGTCTATATCATTTGCACTAGTCTGTGGTCTAACTGACCACAACATTCACAATAGATTATAGACCGGCTCATCCCAGCATTAACACTAGTTGTGGACTTATTAACCCCAGTATTTTTGTTGAACTAAGGACCGATTGATTCTAATATTTACACTACACTGTGGATTGATTGACCACAACATTTACAGTAGACTGTGGACTGACTGACTACAGCTTTTACAATAAACTGTGGAAAGACTATCCACAGTCATTATCCCTGAGATGAGTAATTTTGGCCCTAGTGTGTTATTGGTGTGTATAGCATGTAGCAGGAACATATTATCATATAGGTTGTCTTTTTACAGGTGACTGAATCCCAATGAGATATTAGAATGCGAAATTTTTGTTTTTGGACTACAAGAAAAGAATCAGAGGAATCACATAACAGGTAATTAATTCTCGTATTAATTACTGATAATCGTTGGTCTAGGCTTAAGTTCTAGACTGGCGGAGGTGTAATAACACCCACCTTCCTGATACATGACAATATACTGTATGTGTTTTTTCAAATGTACATCTTCTATACACAACTCCTAGTATAACACCACCATATCTCAGGTACAGAGATAAGGATCATTTCTTCTCATTATCCTCTGTCTTTTATTTCATAACCCACCTGATCTGAGCGGTGACACAATCAATACCATGATTACGTGACACTCACCACAGCATTCACCCTAGACCAGGGACTGACAGAACACAGCATTTACACTAGGTGTGCATTGACTGAGCACAGTAGTTATACAATACTCTGGAATTACTGACCACAACATTTACAATAGACTGTGCACCGACTGACCATTGTATTTACACTAGGTGGGGACCGACCGAGCACAGTAATAATACCATACTGTGGACTGACTGTCTATATCATTTGCACTAGTCTGTGGTCTAACTGACCACAACATTCACAATAGATTATAGACCGGCTCATCCCAGCATTAACACTAGTTGTGGACTTATTAACCCCAGTATTTTTGTTGAACTAAGGACCGATTGATTCTAATATTTACACTACACTGTGGATTGATTGACCACAACATTTACAGTAGACTGTGGACTGACTGACTACAGCTTTTACAATAAACTGTGGAAAGACTATCCACAGTCATTATCCCTGAGATGAGTAATTTTGGCCCTAGTGTGTTATTGGTGTGTATAGCATGTAGCAGGAACATATTATCATATAGATTGTCTTTTTACAGGTGACTGAATCCCAATGAGATATTAGAATGCGAAATTTTTGTTTTTGGACTACAAGAAAAGAATCAGAGGAATCACATAACAGGTAATTAATTCTCGTATTAATTACTGATAATCGTTGGTCTAGGCTTAAGTTCTAGACTGGCGGAGGTGTAATAACACCCACCTTTCTGATACATGACAATATACTGTATGTGTTTTTTCAAATGTACATCTTCTATACACAACTCCTAGTATAACACCACCATATCTCAGGTACAGAGATAAGGATCATTTCTTCTCATTATCCTCTGTCTTTAATTTCATAACCCACCTGATCTGAGCGGTGACACAATCAATACCATGATTACGCGACACTCACCACAGCATTCACCCTAGACCAGGGACTGACAGAACACAGAATTTACACTAGGTGTGCATTGACTGAGCACAGTAGTTATACAATACTCTGGAATGACTGACCACAACATTTACAATAGACTGTGCACCGACTGACCATTCTATTTACACTAGGTGGGGACCGACCGAGCACAGTAATAGTACCATACTGTGGACTGACTGTCTATATCATTTGCATTAGTCTGTGGTCTAACTGACCACAACATTCACAATAGATTATAGACCGGCTCTTCCCAGCATTAACACTAGTTGTGGACTTATTAACCCCAGTATTTTTGTTGAACTAAGGACCGATTGATTCTAATATTTACACTACACTGTGGATTGATTAACCACAACATTTACAGTAGACTGTGGACTGAGTGACTACAGCTTTTACAATAAACTGTGGCAAGACTAACCACAGTCATTATCCCTGAGATAAGTAATTTTGGCCCTAGTGTGTTATTGGTGTGTATAGCATGTAGCAGGAACATATTATCATATAGGTTGTCTTTTTACAGGTGACTGAATCCCAATGAGATATTAGAATGTGAAATTTTTGTTTGTGGACTCCAAGAAGAGAATCAGAGGAATCACATAACAGGTAATTAAATCTCGTATTAATTACTGATAATCGTTGGTCTAGGCTTAAGTTCTAGACTGGCTGAGGTGTAATAACACCCACCTTCCTGATACATGACAATATACTGTATGTGTTTTTTCAAATGTACATCTTCTATACACAACTCCTAGTATAACACCACCATATCTCAGGTACAGAGATAAGGATCATTTCGTCTCATTATCCTCTGTCTTTTATTTCATAACCCACCTGATCTGAGCGGTGACACAATCAATACCATGATTACGCGACACTCACCACAGCATTCACCCTAGACCAGGGACTGACAGAACACAGCATTTACACTAGGTGTGCATTGACTGAGCACAGTAGTTATACAATACTCTGGAATGACTGACCACAACATTTACAATAGACTGTGCACCGACTGACCATTGTATTTACACTAGGTGGGGACCGACCGAGCACAGTAATAATACCATACTGTGGACTGACTGTCTTTATCATTTGCATTAGTCTGTGGTCTAACTGACCACAACATTCACAATAGATTATAGACCGGCTCATCCCAGCATTAACACTAGTTGTGGACTTATTAACCCCAGTATTTTTGTTGAACTAAGGACCGATTGATTCTAATATTTATACTACACTGTGGATTGATTAACCACAACATTTACAGTAGACTGTGGACTGAGTGACTACAGCTTTTACAATAAACTGTGGCAAGACTAACCACAGTCATTATCCCTGAGATAAGTAATTTTGGCCCTAGTGTGTTATTGGTGTGTATAGCATGTAGCAGGAACATATTATCATATAGGTTGTCTTTTTACAGGTGACTGAATCCCAATGAGATATTAGAATGTGAAATTTTTGTTTGTGGACTCCAAGAAGAGAATCAGAGGAATCACATAACAGGTAATTAAATCTCGTATTAATTACTGATAATCGTTGGTCTAGGCTTAAGTTCTAGACTGGCTGAGGTGTAATAACACCCACCTTCCTGATACATGACAATATACTGTATGTGTTTTTTCAAATGTACATCTTCTATACACAACTCCTAGTATAACACCACCATATCTCAGGTACAGAGATAAGGATCATTTCGTCTCATTATCCTCTGTCTTTTATTTCATAACCCACCTGATCTGAGCGGTGACACAATCAATACCATGATTACGCGACACTCACCACAGCATTCACCCTAGACCAGGGACTGACAGAACACAGCATTTACACTAGGTGTGCGTTGACTGAGCACAGTAGTTATACAATACTCTGGAATGACTGACCACAACATTTACAATAGACTGTGCACCGACTGACCATTGTATTTACACTAGGTGGGGACCGACCGAGCACAGTAATAATACCATACTGTGGACTGACTGTCTATATCATTTGCACTAGTCTGTGGTCTAACTGACCACAACATTCACAATAGATTATAGACCGGCTCATCCCAGCATTAACACTAGTTGTGGACTTATTAACCCCAGTATTTTTGTTGAACTAAGGAACGATTGATTCTAATATTTACACTACACTGTGGATTGATTAACCACAACATTTACAGTAGACTGTGGACTGACTGACTACAGCTTTTACAATAAACTGTGGCAAGACTAACCACAGTCATTATCCCTGAGATAAGTAATTTTGGCCCTAGTGTGTTATTGGTGTGTATAGCATGTAGCAGGAACATATTATCATATAGTTTGTCTTTTTACAGGTGACTGAATCCCAATGAGATATTAGAATGTGAAATTTTTGTTTGTGGACTCCAAGAAGAGAATCAGAGGAATCACATAACAGGTAATTAATTCTCGTATTAATTACTGATAATCGTTGGTCTAGGCTTAATTTCTAGACTGGCGGAGGTGTAATAACACCCACCTTCCTGATACATGACAATATACTGTATGTGTTTTTTCAAATGTACATCTTCTATACACAACTCCTAGTATAACACCACCATATCTCAGGTACAGATATAAGGATCATTTCTTCTCATTATCCTCTGTCTTTTATTTCATAACCCACCTGATCTGAGCGGTGACACAATCAATACCATGATTACGCGACACTCACCACAGCATTCACCCTAGACCAGGGACTGACAGAACACAGCATTTACACTAGGTGTGCATTGACTGAGCACAGTAGTTATACAATACTCTGGAATTACTGACCACAACATTTACAATAGACTGTGCACCGACTGACCATTGTATTTACACTAGGTGGGGACCGACCGAGCACAGTAATAATACCATACTGTGGACTGACTGTCTATATCATTTGCACTAGTCTGTGGTCTAACTGACCACAACATTCACAATAGATTATAGACCGGCTCATCCCAGCATTAACACTAGTTGTGGACTTATTAACCCCAGTATTTTTGTTGAACTAAGGACCGATTGATTCTAATATTTACACTACACTGTGGATTGATTGACCACAACATTTACAGTAGACTGTGGACTGACTGACTACAGCTTTTACAATAAACTGTGGAAAGACTAACCACAGTCATTATCCCTGAGATAAGTAATTTTGGCCCTAGTGTGTTATTGGTGTGTATAGCATGTAGCAGGAACATATTATCATATAGGTTGTCTTTTTACAGGTGACTGAATCCCAATGAGATATTAGAATGTGAAATTTTTGTTTGTGGACTCCAAGAAGAGAATCAGAGGAATCACATAACAGGTAATTAAATCTCGTATTAATTACTGATAATCGTTGGTCTAGGCTTAAGTTCTAGACTGGCTGAGGTGTAATAACACCCACCTACCTGATACATGACAATATACTGTATGTGTTTTTTCAAATGTACATCTTCTATACACAACTCCTAGTATAACACGACCATATCTCAGGTACAGAGATAAGGATCATTTCGTCTCATTATCCTCTGTCTTTTATTTCATAACCCACCTGATCTGAGCGGTGACACAATCAATACCATGATTACGCGACACTCACCACAGCATTCACCCTAGACCAGGGACTGACAGAACACAGCATTTACACTAGGTGTGCGTTGACTGAGCACAGTAGTTATACAATACTCTGGAATGACTGACCACAACATTTACAATAGACTGTGCACCGACTGACCATTGTATTTACACTAGGTGGGGACCGACCGAGCACAGTAATAATACCATACTGTGGACTGACTGTCTATATCATTTGCACTAGTCTGTGGTCTAACTGACCACAACATTCACAATAGATTATAGACTGGCTCATCCCAGCATTAACACTAGTTGTGGACTTATTAACCCCAGTATTTTTGTTGAACTAAGGAACGATTGATTCTAATATTTACACTACACTGTGGATTAATTAACCACAACATTTACAGTAGACTGTGGACTGACTGACTACAGCTTTTACAATAAACTGTGGCAAGACTAACCACAGTCATTATCCCTGAGATAAGTAATTTTGGCCCTAGTGTGTTATTGGTGTGTATAGCATGTAGCAGGAACATATTATCATATAGTTTGTCTTTTTACAGGTGACTGAATCCCAATGAGATATTAGAATGTGAAATTTTTGTTTGTGGACTCCAAGAAGAGAATCAGAGGAATCACATAACAGGTAATTAATTCTCGTATTAATTACTGATAATCGTTGGTCTAGGCTTAATTTCTAGACTGGCGGAGGTGTAATAACACCCACCTTCCTGATACATGACAATATACTGTATGTGTTTTTTCAAATGTACATCTTCTATACACAACTCCTAGTATAACACCACCATATCTCAGGTACAGATATAAGGATCATTTCTTCTCATTATCCTCTGTCTTTTATTTCATAACCCACCTGATCTGAGCGGTGACACAATCAATACCATGATTACGCGACACTCACCACAGCATTCACCCTAGACCAGGGACTGACAGAACACAGCATTTACACTAGGTGTGCATTGACTGAGCACAGTAGTTATACAATACTCTGGAATTACTGACCACAACATTTACAATAGACTGTGCACCGACTGACCATTGTATTTACACTAGGTGGGGACCGACCGAGCACAGTAATAATACCATACTGTGGACTGACTGTCTATATCATTTGCACTAGTCTGTGGTCTAACTGACCACAACATTCACAATAGATTATAGACCGGCTCATCCCAGCATTAACACTAGTTGTGGACTTATTAACCCCAGTTTTTTTGTTGAACTAAGGACCGATTGATTCTAATATTTACACTACACTGTGGATTGATTGACCACAACATTTACAGTAGACTGTGGACTGACTGACTACAGCTTTTACAATAAACTGTGGAAAGACTAACCACAGTCATTATCCCTGAGATAAGTAATTTTGGCCCTAGTGTGTTATTGGTGTGTATAGCATGTAGCAGGAACATATTATCATATAGGTTGTCTTTTTACAGGTGACTGAATCCCAATGAGATATTAGAATGCGAAATTTTTTTTTGTGGACTACAAGAAGAGAATCAGAGGAATCACATAACAGGTAATTAATTCTCGTATTAATTACTGATAATTGTTGGTCTAGGCTTAAGTTCTAGACTGGCGGAGGTGTAATAACACCCACCTTCCTGATACATGACAATATACTGTATGTGTTCTTTCAAATGTACATCTTCTATACACAACTCCTAGTATAACACCACCATATCTCACGTACAGAGATAAGGATCATTTCGTCTCATTATCCTCTGTCTTTTATTTCATAACCCACCTGATCTGAGCGGTGACACAATCAATACCATGATTACGCGACACTCACCACAGCATTCACCCTAGACCAGGGACTGACAGAACACAGCATTTACACTAGGTGTGCATTGACTGAGCACAGTAGTTATACAATACTCTGGAATGACTGACCACAACATTTACAATAGACTGTGCACCAACTGACCATTGTATTTACACTAGGTGGGGACCGACCGAGCACAGTAATAATACCATACTGTGGACTGACTGTCTATATCATTTGCACTAGTCTGTGGTCTAACTGACCACAACATTCACAATAGATTATAGACCGGCTCATCCCAGCATTAACACTAGTTGTGGACTTATTAACCCCAGTATTTTTGTTGAACTAAGGACCGATTGATTCTAATATTTACACTACACTGTGGATTGATTAACCACAACATTTACAGTAGACTGTGGACTGAGTGACTGCAGCTTTTACAATAAACTGTGCCAAGACTAACCACAGTCATTATCCCTGAGATAAGTAATTTTGGCCCTAGTGTGTTATTGGTGTGTATAGCATGTAGCAGGAACATATTATCATATAGGTTGTCTTTTTACAGGTGACTGAATCCCAATGAGATATTAGAATGTGAAATTTTTGTTTCTGGACTCCAAGAAGAGAATCAGAGGAATCACATAACAGGTAATTAATTCTCGTATTAATTACTGATAATCGTTGGTCTAAGCTTAAGTTCTAGACTGGCTGAGGTGTAATAACACCCACCTTCCTGATACATGACAATATACTGTATGTGTTTTTTCAAATGTACATCTTCTATACACAACTCCTAGTATAACACCACCATATCTCAGGTACAGAGATAAGGATCATTTCGTCTCATTATCCTCTTTCTTTTATTTCATAACCCACCTGATCTGAGCGGTGACACAATCAATACCATGATTACGCGACACTCACCACAGCATTCACCCTAGACCAGGGACTGACAGAACACAGCATTTACACTAGGTGTGCATTGACTGAGCACAGTAGTTATACAATACTCTGGAATGACTGACCACAACATTGACAATAGACTGTGCACCAACTGACCATTGTATTTACACTAGGTGGGGACCGACCGAGCACAGTAATAATACCATACTGTGGACTGACTGTCTATATCATTTGCATTAGTCTGTGGTCTAACTGACCACAACATTCACAATAGATTATAGACCGGCTCATCCCAGCATTAACACTAGTTGTGGACTTATTAACCCCAGTATTTTTGTTGAACTAAGGACCGATTGATTCTAATATTTACACTACACTGTGGATTGATTAACCACAACATTTACAGTAGACTGTGGACTGAGTGACTGCAGCTTTTACAATAAACTGTGGCAAGACTAACCACAGTCATTATCCCTGAGATAAGTAATTTTGGCCCTAGTGTGTTATTGGTGTGTATAGCATGTAGCAGGAACATATTATCATATACGTTGTCTTTTTACAGGTGACTGAATCCCAATGAGATATTAGAATGTGAAATTTTTGTTTCTGGACTCCAAGAAGAGAATCAGAGGAATCACATAACAGGTAATTAATTCTCGTATTAATTACTGATAATCGTTGGTCTAGGCTTAAGTTCTAGACTGGCTGAGGTGTAATAACACCCACCTTCCTGATACATGACAATATACTGTATGTGTTTTTTCAAATGTACATCTTCTATACACAACTCCTAGTATAACACCACCATATCTCAGGTACAGAGATAAGGATCATTTCGTCTCATTATCCTCTGTCTTTTATTTCATAACCCACCTGATCTGAGCGGTGACACAATCAATACCATGATTACGCGACACTCACCACAGCATTCACACTAGACCAGGGACTGACAGAACACAGCATTTACACTAGGTGTGCGTTGACTGAGCACAGTAGTTATACAATACTCTGGAATGACTGACCACAACATTTACAATAGACTGTGCACCGACTGACCATTGTATTTACACTAGGTGGGGACCGACCGAGCACAGTAATAATACCATACTGTGGACTGACTGTCTATATCATTTGCACTAGTCTGTGGTCTAACTGACCACAACATTCACAATAGATTATAGACCGGCTCATCCCAACATTAACACTAGTTGTGGACTTATTAACCCCAGTATTTTTGTTGAACTAAGGACCGATTGATTCTAATATTTACACTACACTGTGGATTGATTGACCACAACATTTACAGTAGACTGTGGACTGACTGACTACAGCTTTTACAATAAACTGTGGAAAGACTAACCACAGTCATTATCCCTGAGATAAGTAATTTTGGCCCTAGTGTGTTATTGGTGTGTATAGCATGTAGCAGGAACATATTATCATATAGGTTGTCTTTTTACAGGTCACTGAATCCCAATGAGATATTAGAATGTGAAATTTTTGTTTGTGGACTTCAAGAAGAGAATCAGAGGAATCACATAACAGGTAATTAATTCTCGTATTAATTACTGATAATCGTTGGTCTAGGCTTAAGTTCTAGACTGGCGGAGGTGTAATAACACCCACCTTCCTGATACATGACAATATACTGTATGTGTTTTTTCAAATGTACATCTTCTATACACAACTCCTAGTATAACACCACCATATCTCAGGTACAGATATAAGGATCATTTCTTCTCATTATCCTCTGTCTTTTATTTCATAACCCACCTGATCTGAGCGGTGACACAATCAATACCATGATTATGCGACACTCACCACAGCATTCACCCTAGACCAGGGACTGACAGAACACAGCATTTACACTAGGTGTGCATTGAATGAGCACAGTAGTTATACAATACTCTGGAATTACTGACCACAACATTTACAATAGACTGTGCACCGACTGACCATTGTATTTACACTAGGTGGGGACCGACCGAGCACAGTAATAATACCATACTGTGGACTGACTGTCTATATCATTTGCACTAGTCTGTGGTCTAACTGACCACAACATTCACAATAGATTATAGACCGGCTCATCCCAGCATTAACACTAGTTGTGGACTTATTAACCCCAGTATTTTTGTTGAACTAAGGACCGATTGATTCTAATATTTACACTACACTGTGGATTGATTGACCACAACATTTACAGTAGACTGTGGACTGACTGACTACAGCTTTTACAATAAACTGTGGAAAGACTAACCACAGTCATTATCCCTGAGATAAGTAATTTTGGCCCTAGTGTGTTATTGGTGTGTATAGCATGTAGCAGGAACATATTATCATATAGGTTGTCTTTTTACAGGTGACTGAATCCCAATGAGATATTAGAATGCAAAATTTTTGTTTGTGGACTACAAGAAGAGAATCAGAGGAATCACATAACAGGTAATTAATTCTCGTATTAATTACTGATAATCGTTGGTCTAGGCTTAAGTTCTAGACTGGCGGAGGTGTAATAACACCCACCTTCCTGATACATGACAATATACTGTATGTGTTTTTTCAAATGTACATCTTCTATACACAACTCCTAGTATAACACCACCATATCTCAGGTACAGATATAAGGATCATTTCTTCTCATTATCCTCTGTCTTTTATTTCATAACCCACCTGATCTGAGCGGTGACACAATCAATACCATGATTACGCGACACTCACCACAGCATTCACCCTAGACCAGGGACTGACAGAACACAGCATTTACACTAGGTGTGCATTGACTGAGCACAGTAGTTATACAATACTCTGGAATGACTGACCACAACATTTACAATAGTCTGTGCACCGACTGACCATTGTATTTTACACTAGGTGGGGACCGACCGAGCACAGTAATAATACCATACTGTGGACTGACTGTCTATATCATTTGCATTAGTCTGTGGTCTAACTGACCACAACATTCACAATAGATTATAGACCGGCTCATCCCAGCATTAACACTAGTTGTGGACTTATTAACCCCAGTATTTTTGTTGAACTAAGGACCGATTGATTCTAATATTTACACTACACTGTGGATTGATTAACCACAACATTTACAGTAGACTGTGGACTGAGTGACTGCAGCTTTTACAATAAACTGTGCCAAGACTAACCACAGTCATTATCCCTGAGATAAGTAATTTTGGCCCTAGTGTCTTATTGGTGTGTATAGCATGTAGCAGGAACATATTATCATATAGGTTGTCTTTTTACAGGTGACTGAATCCCAATGAGATATTAGAATGTGAAATTTTTGTTTCTGGACTCCAAGAAGAGAATCAGAGGAATCACATAACAGGTAATTAATTCTCGTATTAATTACTGATAATCGTTGGTCTAGGCTTAAGTTCTAGACTGGCTGAGGTGTAATAACACCCACCTTCCTGATACATGACAATATACTGTATGTGTTTTTTCAAATGTACATCTTCTATACACAACTCCTAGTATAACACCACCATATCTCAGGTACAGAGATAAGGATCATTTCGTCTCATTATCCTCTGTCTTTTATTTCATAACCCACCTGATCTGAGCGGAGACACAATCAATACCATGATTACGCGACACTCACCACAGCATTCACCCTAGACCAGGGACTGACAGAACACAGCATTTACACTAGGTGTGCGTTGACTGAGCACAGTAGTTATACAATACTCTGGAATGACTGACCACAACATTTACAATAGACTGTGCACCGACTGACCATTGTATTTACACTAGGTGGGGACCGACCGAGCACAGTAATAATACCATACTGTGGACTGACTGTCTATATCATTTGCACTAGTCTGTGGTCTAACTGACCACAACATTCACAATAGATTATAGACCGGCTCATCCCAACATTAACACTAGTTGTGGACTTATTAACCCCAGTATTTTTGTTGAACTAAGGACCGATTGATTCTAATATTTACACTACACTGTGGATTGATTGACCACAACATTTACAGTAGACTGTGGACTGACTGACTACAGCTTTTACAATAAACTGTGGAAAGACTAACCACAGTCATTATCCCTGAGATAAGTAATTTTGGCCCTAGTGTGTTATTGGTGTGTATAGCATGTAGCAGGAACATATTATCATATAGGTTGTCTTTTTACAGGTGACTGAATCCCAATGAGATATTAGAATGTGAAATTTTTGTTTGTGGACTCCAAGAAGAGAATCAGAGGAATCACATAACAGGTAATTAATTCTCGTATTAATTACTGATAATCGTTGGTCTAGGCTTAAGTTCTAGACTGGCGGAGGTGTAATAACACCCACCTTCCTGATACATGACAATATACTGTATGTGTTTTTTCAAATGTACATCTTCTATACACAACTCCTAGTATAACACCATCATATCTCAGGTACAGATATAAGGATCATTTCTTCTCATTATCCTCTGTCTTTTATTTCATAACCCACCTGATCTGAGCGGTGACACAATCAATACCATGATTATGCGACACTCACCACAGCATTCACCCTAGACCAGGGACTGACAGAACACAGCATTTACACTAGGTGTGCATTGAATGAGCACAGTAGTTATACAATACTCTGGAATTGCTGACCACAACATTTACAATAGACTGTGCACCGACTGACCATTGTATTTACACTAGGTGGGGACCGACCGAGCACAGTAATAATACCATACTGTGGACTGACTGTCTATATCATTTGCACTAGTCTGTGGTCTAACTGACCACAACATTCACAATAGATTATAGACCGGCTCATCCCAGCATTAACACTAGTTGTGGACTTATTAACCCCAGTATTTTTGTTGAACTAAGGACCGATTGATTCTAATATTTACACTACACTGTGGATTGATTGACCACAACATTTACAGTAGACTGTGGACTGACTGACTACAGCTTTTACAATAAACTGTGGAAAGACTAACCACAGTCATTATCCCTGAGATAAGTAATTTTGGCCCTAGTGTGTTATTGGTGTGTATAGCATGTAGCAGGAACATATTATCATATAGTTTGTCTTTTTACAGGTGACTGAATCCCAATGAGATATTAGAATGTGAAATTTTTGTTTGTGGACTCCAAGAAGAGAATCAGAGGAATCACATAACAGGTAATTAATTCTCGTATTAATTACTGATAATCGTTGGTCTAGGCTTAAGTTCTAGACTGGCGGAGGTGTAATAACACCCACCTTCCTGATACATGACAATATACTGTATTTGTTTTTTCAAATGTACATCTTCTATACACAACTCCTAGTATAACACCACCATATCTCAGGTACAGAGATAAGGATCATTTCTTCTCATTATCCTCTGTCTTTAATTTCATAACCCACCTGATCTGAGCGGTGACACAATCAATACCATGATTACGCGACACTCACCACAGCATTCACCCTAGACCAGGGACTGACAGAACACAGCATTTACACTAGGTGTGCATTGACTGAGCACAATAGTTATACAATACTCTGGAATTACTGACCACAACATTTACAATAGACTGTGCACCGACTGACCATTGTATTTACACTAGGTGGGGACCGACCAAGCACAGTAATAATACCATACTGTGGACTGACTGTCTATATCATTTGCACTAGTCTGTGGTCTAACTGACCACAACATTCACAATAGATTATAGACCGGCTCATCCCAGCATTAACACTAGTTGTGGACTTATTAACCCCAGTATTTTTGTTGAACTAAGGACCGATTGAATCTAATATTTACACTACACTGTGGATTGATTGACCACAACATTTACAGTAGACTGTGGACTGACTGACTACAGCTTTTACAATAAACTGTGGAAAGACTAACAACAGTCATTATCCTTGAGATAAGTAATTTTGGCCCTAGTGTGTTATTGGTGTGTATAGCATGTAGCATGAACATATTATCATATAGGTTGTCTTTTTACAGGTGACTGAATCCCAGTGAGATATTAGAATGTGAAATTTTTGTTTGTGGACTCCAAGAAGAGAATCAGAGGAATCACATAACAGGTAATTAATTCTCGTATTAATTACTGATAATCGTTGGTCTAGGCTTAAGTTCTAGACTGGCGGAGGTGTAATAACACCCACCTACCTGATACATGACAATATACTATATGTGTTTTTTCAAATGTACATCTTCTATACACAACTCCTAGTATAACACCACCATATCTCAGGTACAGAGATAAGGATCATTTCTTCTCATTATCCTCTGTCCTTTATTTCATAACCCACCTGATCTGAGCGGTGACACAATCAATACCATGATTACGCGACACTCACCACAGCATTCACCCTAGACCAGGGACTGACAGAACACAGCATTTACACTAGTTGTGCATTGACTGAGCACAGTAGTTATACAATACTCTGGAATGACTGACCACAACATTTACAATAGACTGTGCACCGACTGACCATTGTATTTACACTAGGTGGGGACCGACCGAGCACAGTAATAATACCATACTGTGGACTGACTGTCTATATCATTTGCACTAGTCTGTGGCCTAACTGACCACAACATTCACAATAGATTATAGACCGGCTCATCCCAGCATTAACACTAGTTGTGGACTTATTAACCCCAGTATTTTTGTTGAACTACGGACCGATTGATTCTAATATTTACACTACACTGTGGATTGATTGACCACAACATTTACAGTAGACTGTGGACTGACTGACTACAGCTTTTACAATAAACTGTGGAAAGACTAACCACAGTCATTATCCCTGAGATAAGTAATTTTGGCCCTAGTGTGTTATTGGTGTGTATAGCATGTAGCAGGAACATATTATCATATAGGTTGTGTTTTTACAGGTGACTGAATCCCAATGAGATATTAGAATGCGAAATTTTTGTTTGTGGACTACAAGAAGAGAATCAGAGGAATCACATAACAGGTAATTAATTCTCGTATTAATTACTGATAATCGTTGGTCTAGGCTTAAGTTCTAGACTGGCGGAGGTGTAATAACACCCACCTTCCTGATACATGACAATATACTGTATGTGTTTTTTCAAATGTACATCTTCTATACACAACTCGTAGTATAACACCACCATATCTCAGGTACAGAGATAAGGATCATTTCTTCTCATTATCCTCTGTCTTTAATTTCATAACCCACCTGATCTGAGCGGTGACACAATCAATACCATGATTACGCGACACTCACCACAGCATTCACCCTAGACCAGGGACTGACAGAACACAGCATTTACACTAGGTGTGCATTGACTGAGCACAGTAGTTATACAATACTCTGGAATGACTGACCACAACATTTACAATAGACTGTGCACTGACTGACCATTGTAATTACACTAGGTGGGGACCGACCGAGCACAGTAATAATACCATACTGTGGACTGACTGTCTATATCATTTGCATTAGTCTGTGGTCTAACTGACCACAACATTCACAATAGATTATAGACCGGCTCATCCCAACATTAACACTAGTTGTGGACTTATTAACCCCAGTATTTTTGTTGAACTAAGGACCGATTGATTCTAATATTTACACTACACTGTGGATTGATTGACCACAACATTTACAGTAGACTGTGGACTGACTGACTACAGCTTTTACAATAAACTGTGGAAAGACTAACCACAGTCATTATCCCTGAGATAAGTAATTTTGGCCCTAGTGTGTTATTGGTGTGTATAGCATGTAGCAGGAACATATTATCATATAGGTTGTCTTTTTACAGGTGACTGAATCCCAATGAGATATTAGAATGTGAAATTTTTGTTTGTGGACTCCAAGAAGAGAATCAGAGGAATCACATAACAGGTAATTAATTCTCGTATTAATTACTGATAATCGTTGGTCTAGGCTTAAGTTCTAGACTGGCGGAGGTGTAATAACACCCACCTTCCTGATACATGACAATATACTGTATGTGTTTTTTCAAATGTACATCTTCTATACACAACTCCTAGTATAACACCACCATATCTCAGGTACAGAGATAAGGATCATTTCTTCTCATTATCCTCTGTCTTTAATTTCATAACCCACCTGATCTGAGCGGTGACACAATCAATACCATGATTGCGCGACACTCACCACAGCATTCACCCTAGACCAGGGACTGACAGAACACAGCATTTACACTAGGTGTGCATTGACTGAGCACAGTAGTTATACAATACTCTGGAATGACTGACCACAACATTTACAATAGACTGTGCACCGACTGACCATTGTATTTACACTAGGTGGGGACCGACCGAGCACAGTAATAATACCATACTGTGGACTGACTGTCTATATCATTTGCACTAGTCTGTGGTCTAACTGACCACAACATTCACAATAGATTATAGACCGGCTCATCCCAACATTAACACTAGTTGTGGACTTATTAACCCCAGTATTTTTGTTGAACTAAGGACCGATTGATTCTAATATTTACACTACACTGTGGAATGATTGACCACAACATTTACAGTAGACTGTGGACTGACTGACTACAGCTTTTACAATAAACTGTGGAAAGACTAACCACAGTCATTATCCCTGAGATAAGTAATTTTGGCCCTAGTGTGTTATTGGTGTGTATAGCATGTAGCAGGAACATATTATCATATAGGTTGTCTTTTTACAGGTGACTGAATCCCAATGAGATATTAGAATGTGAAATTTTTGTTTGTGGACTCCAAGAAGAGAATCAGAGGAATCACATAACAGGTAATTAATTCTCGTATTAATTACTGATAATCGTTGGTCTAGGCTTAAGTTCTAGACTGGCGGAGGTGTAATAACACCCACCTTCCTGATACATGACAATATACTGTATGTGTTTTTTCAAATGTACATCTTCTATACACAACTCCTAGTATAACACCACCATATCTCAGGTACAGATATACGGATCATTTCTTCTCATTATCCTCTGTCTTTTATTTCATAACCCACCTGATCTGAGCGGTGACACAATCAATACCATGATTACGCGACACTCACCACAGCATTCACCCTAGACCAGGGACTGACAGAACACAGCATTTACACTAGGTGTGCATTGACTGAGCACAGTAGTTATACAATACTCTGGAATTACTGACCACAACATTTACAATAGACTGTGCACCGACTGACCATTGTATTTACACTAGGTGGGGACCGACCAAGCACAGTAATAATACCATACTGTGGACTGACTGTCTATATCATTTGCACTAGTCTGTGGTCTAACTGACCACAACATTCACAATAGATTATAGACCGGCTCATCCCAGCATTAACACTAGTTGTGGATTTATTAACCCCAGTATTTTTGTTGAACTAAGGAACGATTGATTCTAATATTTACACTACACTGTGGATTGATTAACCACAACATTTACAGTAGACTGTGGACTGACTGACTACAGCTTTTACAATAAACTGTGGCAAGACTAACCACAGTCATTATCCCTGAGATAAGTAATTTTGGCCCTAGTGTGTTATTGGTGTGTATAGCATGTAGCATGAACATATTATCATATAGTTTGTCTTTTTACAGGTGACTGAATCCCAATGAGATATTAGAATGTGAAATTTTTGTTTGTGGACTCCAAGAAGAGAATCAGAGGAATCACATAACAGGTAATTAATTCTCGTATTAATTACTGATAATCGTTGGTCTAGGCTTAAGTTCTAGACTGGCGGAGGTGTAATAACACCCACCTTCCTGATACATGACAATATACTGTATGTGTTTTTTCAAATGTACATCTTCTATACACAACTCCTAGTATAACACCACCATATCTCAGGTACAGAGATAAGGATCATTTCTTCTCATTATCCTCTGTCTTTTATTTCATAACCCACCTGATCTGAGCGGTGACACAATCAATACCATGATTACGTGACACTCACCACAGCATTCACCCTAGACCAGGGACTGACAGAACACAGCATTTACACTAGGTGTGCATTGACTGAGCACAGTAGTTATACAATACTCTTGAATGACTGACCACAACATTTACAATAGACTGTGCACCGACTGACCATTGTATTTACACTAGGTGGGGACCGACCGAGCACAGTAATAATACCATACTGTGGACTGACTGTCTATATCATTTGCACTAGTCTGTGGTCTAACTGACCACAACATTCACAATAGATTATAGACCGGCTCATCCCAACATTAACACTAGTTGTGGACTTATTAACCCCAGTATTTTTGTTGAACTAAGGACCGATTGATTCTAATATTTACACTACACCGTGGATTGATTGACCACAACATTTACAGTAGACTGTGGACTGACTGACTACAGCTTTTACAATAAACTGTGGAAAGACTAACCACAGTCATTATCCCTGAGATAAGTAATTTTGGCCCTAGTGTGTTATTGGTGTGTATAGCATGTAGCAGGAACATATTATCATATAGGTTGTCTTTTTACAGGTGACTGAATCCCAATGAGATATTAGAATGTGAAATTTTTGTTTGTGGACTCCAAGAAGAGAATCAGAGGAATCACATAACAGGTAATTAATTCTCGTATTAATTACTGATAATCGTTGGTCTAGGCTTAAGTTCTAGACTGGCGGAGGTGTAATAACACCCACCTTCCTGATACATGACTATATACTGTATGTGTTTTTTCAAATGTACATCTTCTATACACAACTCCTAGTATAACACCACCATATCTCAGGTACAGAGATAAGGATCATTTCTTCTCATTATCCTCTGTCTTTTATTTCATAACCCACCTGATCTGAGCGGTGACACAATCAATACCATGATTACGCGACACTCACCACAGCATTCACCCTAGACCAGGGACTGACAGAACACAGCATTTACACTAGGTGTGCATTGACTGAGCACAGTAGTTATACAATACTCTGGAATTACTGACCACAACATTTACAATAGACTGTGCACCGACTGACCATTGTATTTACACTAGGTGGGGACCGACCAAGCACAGTAATAATACCATACTGTGGACTGACTGTCTATATCATTTGCACTAGTCTGTGGTCTAACTGACCACAACATTCACAATAGATTATAGACCGGCTCATCCCAGCATTAACACTAGTTGTGGACTTATTAACCCCAGTATTTTTGTTGAACTAAGGACCGATTGATTCTGATATTTACACTACACTGTGGATTGATTGACCACAACATTTACAGTAGACTGTGGACTGACTGACTACAGCTTTTACAATAAACTGTGGAAAGACTAACCACAGTCATTATCCCTGAGATAAGTAATTTTGGCCCTAGTGTGTTATTGGTGTGTATAGCATGTAGCAGGAACATATTATCATATAGGTTGTCTTTTTACAGGTGACTGAATCCCATTGAGATATTAGAATGCAAAATTTTTGTTTGTGGACTAAAAGAAAAGAATCAGAGGAATCACATAACAGGTAATTAATTCTCGTATTAATTACTGATAATCGTTGGTCTAGGCTTAAGTTCTAGACTGGCGGAGGTGTAATAACACCCACCTTCCTGATACATGACAATATACTGTATGTGTTTTTTCAAATGTACATCTTCTATACACAACTCCTAGTATAACACCACCATATCTCAGGTACAGAGATAAGGATCATTTCTTCTCATTATCCTCTGTCTTTAATTTCATAACCCACCTGATCTGAGCGGTGACACAATCAATACCATGATTGCGCGACACTCACCACAGCATTCACCCTAGACCAGGGACTGACAGAACACAGCATTTACACTAGGTGTGCATTGACTGAGCACAGTAGTTATACAATACTCTGGAATGACTGACCACAACATTTACAATAGACTGTGCACCGACTGACCATTGTATTTACACTAGGTGGGGACCGACCGAGCACAGTAATAATACCATACTGTGGACTGACTGTCTATATCATTTGCACTAGTCTGTGGTCTAACTGACCACAACATTCACAATAGATTATAGACCGGCTCATCCCAGCATTAACACTAGTTGTGGACTTATTAACCCCAGTATTTTTGTTGAACTAAGGACCGATTGATTCTAATATTTACACTACACTGTGGATTGATTGACCACAACATTTACAGTAGACTGTGGACTGACTGACTACAGCTTTTACAATAAACTGTGGAAAGACTAACCACAGTCATTATCCCTGAGATAAGTAATTTTGGCCCTAGTGTGTTATTGGTGTGTATAGCATGTAGCAGGAACATATTATCATATAGGTTGTGTTTTTACAGGTGACTGAATCCCAATGAGATATTAGAATGCGAAATTTTTGTTTTTGGACTACAAGAAGAGAATCAGAGGAATCACATAACAGGTAATTAATTCTCGTATTAATTACTGATAATCGTTGGTCTAGGCTTAAGTTCTAGACTGGCGGAGGTGTAATAACACCCACCTTCCTGATACATGACAATATACTGTATGTGTTTTTTCAAATGTACATCTTCTATACACAACTCGTAGTATAACACCACCATATCTCAGGTACAGAGATAAGGATCATTTCTTCTCATTATCCTCTGTCTTTAATTTCATAACCCACCTGATCTGAGCGGTGACACAATCAATACCATGATTGCGCGACACTCACCACAGCATTCACCCTAGACCAGGGACTGACAGAACACAGCATTTACACTAGGTGTGCATTGACTGAGCACAGTAGTTATACAATACTCTGGAATGACTGACCACAACATTTACAATAGACTGTGCACTGACTGACCATTGTAATTACACTAGGTGGGGACCGACCGAGCACAGTAATAATACCATACTGTGGACTGACTGTCTATATCATTTGCACTAGTCTGTGGTCTAACTGACCACAACATTCACAATAGATTATAGACCGGCTCATCCCAACATTAACACTAGTTGTGGACTTATTAACCCCAGTATTTTTGTTGAACTAAGGACCGATTGATTCTAATATTTACACTACACTGTGGATTGATTGACCACAACATTTACAGTAGACTGTGGACTGACTGACTACAGCTTTTACAATAAACTGTGGAAAGACTAACCACAGTCATTATCCCTGAGATAAGTAATTTTGGCCCTAGTGTGTTAGTGGTGTGTATAGCATGTAGCAGGAACATATTATCATATAGGTTGTCTTTTTACAGGTGACTGAATCCCAATGAGATATTAGAATGTGAAATTTTTGTTTGTGGACTCCAAGAAGAGAATCAGAGGAAACACATAACAGGTAATTAATTCTCGTATTAATTGCTGATAATCGTTGGTCTAGGCTTAAGTTCTAGACTGGCGGAGGTGTAATAACACCCACCTTCCTGATACATGACAATATACTGTATGTGTTTTTTCAAATGTACATCTTCTATACACAACTCCTAGTATAACACCACCATATCTCAGGTACAGAGATAAGGATCATTTCTTCTCATTATCCTCTGTCTTTAATTTCATAACCCACCTGATCTGAGCGGTGACACAATCAATACCATGATTGCGCGACACTCACCACAGCATTCACCCTAGACCAGGGACTGACAGAACACAGCATTTACACTAGGTGTGCATTGACTGAGCACAGTAGTTATACAATACTCTGGAATGACTGACCACAACATTTACAATAGACTGTGCACCGACTGACCATTGTATTTACACTAGGTGGGGACCGACCGAGCACAGTAATAATACCATACTGTGGACTGACTGTCTATATCATTTGCAATAGTCTGTGGTCTAACTGACCACAACATTCACAATAGATTATAGACCGGCTCATCCCAGCATTAACACTAGTTGTGGATTTATTAACCCCAGTATTTTTGTTGAACTAAGGAACGATTGATTCTAATATTTACACTACACTGTGGATTGATTAACCACAACATTTACAGTAGACTGTGGACTGACTGACTACAGCTTTTACAATAAACTGTGGCAAGACTAACCACAGTCATTATCCCTGAGATAAGTAATTTTGGCCCTAGTGTGTTATTGGTGTGTATAGCATGTAGCAGGAACATATTATCATATAGTTTGTCTTTTTACAGGTGACTGAATCCCAATGAGATATTAGAATGTGAAATTTTTGTTTGTGTACTCCAAGAAGAGAATCAGAGGAATCACATAACAGGTAATTAATTCTCGTATTAATTACTGATAATCGTTGGTCTAGGCTTAAGTTCTAGACTGGCGGAGGTGTAATAACACCCACCTTCCTGATACATGACAATATACTGTATGTGTTTTTTCAAATGTACATCTTCTATACACAACTCCTAGTATAACACCACCATATCTCAGGTACAGAGATAAGGATCATTTCTTCTCATTATCCTCTGTCTTTTATTTCATAACCCACCTGATCTGAGCGGTGACACAATCAATACCATGATTACGTGACACTCACCACAGCATTCACCCTAGACCAGGGACTGACAGAACACAGCATTTACACTAGGTGTGCATTGACTGAGCACAGTAGTTATACAATACTCTGGAATTACTGACCACAACATTTACAATAGACTGTGCACCGACTGACCATTGTATTTACACTAGGTGGGGACCGACCAAGCACAGTAATAATACCATACTGTGGACTGACTGTCTATATCATTTGCACTAATCTGTGGTCTAACTGACCACAACATTCACAATAGATTATAGACCGTCTCATCCCAGCATTAACACTAGTTGTGGACTTATTAACCCCAGTATTTTTGTTGAACTAAGGACCGATTGAATCTAATATTTACACTACACTGTGGATTGATTGACCACAACATTTACAGTAGACTGTGGACTGACTGACTACAGCTTTTACAATAAACTGTGGAAAGACTAACCACAGTCATTATCCCTGAGATAAGTAATTTTGGCCCTAGTGTGTTATTGGTGTGTATAGCATGTAGCATGAACATATTATCATATAGGTTGTCTTTTTACAGGTGACTGAATCCCAGTGAGATATTAGAATGTGAAATTTTTGTTTGTGGACTCCAAGAAGAGAATCAGAGGAATCACATAACAGGTAATTAATTCTCGTATTAATTACTGATAATCGTTGGTCTAGGCTTAAGTTCTAGACTGGCGGAGGTGTAATAACACCCACCTTCCTGATACATGACAATATACTGTATGTGTTTTTTCAAATGTACATCTTCTATACACAACTCCTAGTATAACACCACCATATCTCAGGTACAGAGATAAGGATCATTTCTTCTCATTATCCTCTGTCTTTAATTTCATAACCCACCTGATCTGAGCGGTGACACAATCAATACCATGATTGCGCGACACTCACCACAGCATTCACCCTAGACCAGGGACTGACAGAACACAGCATTTACACTAGGTGTGCATTGACTGAGCACAGTAGTTATACAATACTCTGGAATGACTGACCACAACATTTACAATAGACTGTGCACTGACTGACCATTGTAATTACACTAGGTGGGGACCGACCGAGCACAGTAATAATACCATACTGTGGACTGACTGTCTATATCATTTGCACTAGTCTGTGGTCTAACTGACCACAACATTCACAATAGATTATAGACCGGCTCATCCCAACATTAACACTAGTTGTGGACTTATTAACCCCAGTATTTTTGTTGAACTAAGGACCGATTGATTCTAATATTTACACTACACTGTGGATTGATTGACCACAACATTTACAGTAGACTGTGGACTGACTGACTACAGCTTTTACAATAAACTGTGGAAAGACTAACCACAGTCATTATCCCTGAGATAAGTAATTTTGGCCCTAGTGTGTTATTGGTGTGTATAGCATGTAGCAGGAACATATTATCATATAGGTTGTCTTTTTACAGGTGACTGAATCCCAATGAGATATTAGAATGTGAAATTTTTGTTTGTGGACTCCAAGAAGAGAATCAGAGGAATCACATAACAGGTAATTAATTCTCGTATTAATTACTGATAATCGTTGGTCTAGGCTTAAGTTCTAGACTGGCGGAGGTGTAATAACACCCACCTTCCTGATACATGACTATATACTGTATGTGTTTTTTCAAATGTACATCTTCTATACACAACTCCTAGTATAACACCACCATATCTCAGGTACAGATATACGGATCATTTCTTCTCATTATCCTCTGTCTTTTATTTCATAACCCACCTGATCTGAGCGGTGACACAATCAATACCATGATTACGCGACACTCACCACAGCATTCACCCTAGACCAGGGACTGACAGAACACAGCATTTACACTAGGTGTGCATTGACTGAGCACAGTAGTTATACAATACTCTGGAATGACTGACCACAACATTTACAATAGACTGTGCACCGACTGACCATTGTATTTACACTAGGTGGGGACCGACCAAGCACAGTAATAATACCATACTGTGGACTGACTGTCTATATCATTTGCACTAGTCTGTGGTCTAACTGACCACAACATTCACAATAGATTATAGACCGGCTCATCCCAGCATTAACACTAGTTGTGGACTTATTAACCCCAGTATTTTTGTTGAACTAAGGAACGATTGATTCTAATATTTACACTACACTGTGGATTGATTAACCACAACATTTACAGTAGACTGTGGACTGACTGACTACAGCTTTTACAATAAACTGTGGCAAGACTAACCACAGTCATTATCCCTGAGATAAGTAATTTTGGCCCTAGTGTGTTATTGGTGTGTATAGCATGTAGCAGGAACATATTATCATATAGGTTGTCTTTTTACAGGTGACTGAATCCCAATGAGATATTAGAATGTGAAATTTTTGTTTGTGTACTCCAAGAAGAGAATCAGAGGAATCACATAACAGGTAATTAATTCTCGTATTAATTACTGATAATCGTTGGTCTAGGCTTAAGTTCTAGACTGGCGGAGGTGTAATAACACCCACCTTCCTGATACATGACAATATACTGTATGTGTTTTTTCAAATGTACATCTTCTATACACAACTCCTAGTATAACACCACCATATCTCAGGTACAGAGATAAGGATCATTTCTTCTCATTATCCTCTGTCTTTTATTTCATAACCCACCTGATCTGAGCGGTGACACAATCAATACCATGATTACGTGACACTCACCACAGCATTCACCCTAGACCAGGGACTGACAGAACACAGCATTTGCACTAGGTGTGCATTGACTGAGCACAGTAGTTATACAATACTCTGGAATTACTGACCACAACATTTACAATAGACTGTGCACCGACTGACCATTGTATTTACACTAGGTGGGGACCGACCGAGCACAGTAATAATACCATACTGTGGACTGACTGTCTATATCATTTGCACTAGTCTGTGGTCTAACTGACCACAACATTCACAATAGATTATAGACCGGCTCATCCCAGCATTAACACTAGTTGTGGACTTATTAACCCCAGTATTTTTGTTGAACTAAGGACCGATTGATTCTGATATTTACACTACACTGTGGATTGATTGACCACAACATTTACAGTAGACTGTGGACTGACTGACTACAGCTTTTACAATAAACTGTGGAAAGACTAACCACAGTCATTATCCCTGGGATAAGTAATTTTGGCCCTAGTGTGTTATTGGTGTGTATAGCATGTAGCAGGAACATATTATCATATAGGTTGTCTTTTTACAGGTGACTGAATCCCAATGAGATATTAGAATGCAAAATTTTTGTTTGTGGACTCCAAGAAGAGAATCAGAGGAATCACATAACAGGTAATTAATTCTCGTATTAATTACTGATAATCGTTGGTCTAGGCTTAAGTTCTAGACTGGCGGAGGTGTAATAACACCCACCTTCCTGATACATGACAATATACTGTATGTGTTTTTTCAAATGTACATCTTCTATACACAACTCCTAGTATAACACCACCATATCTCAGGTACAGAGATAAGGATCATTTCTTCTCATTATCCTCTGTCTTTAATTTCATAACCCACCTGATCTGAGCGGTGACACAATCAATACCATGATTACGCGACACTCACCACAGCATTCACCCTAGACCAGGGACTGACAGAACACAGAATTTACACTAGGTGTGCATTGACTGAGCACAGTAGTTATACAATACTCTGGAATGACTGACCACAACATTTACAATAGACTGTGCACCGACTGACCATTGTATTTACACTAGGTGGGGACCGACCGAGCACAGTAATAATACCATACTGTGGACTGACTGTCTATATCATTTGCACTAGTCTGTGGTCTAACTGACCACAACATTCACAATAGATTATAGACCGGCTCATCCCAACATTAACACTAGTTGTGGACTTATTAACCCCAGTATTTTTGTTGAACTAAGGACCGATTGATTCTAATATTTACACTACACTGTGGATTGATTGACCACAACATTTACAGTAGACTGTGGACTGACTGACTACAGCTTTTACAATAAACTGTGGAAAGACTAACCACAGTCATTATCCCTGAGATAAGTAATTTTGGCCCTAGTGTGTTATTGGTGTGTATAGCATGTAGCAGGAACATATTATCATATAGGTTGTCTTTTTACAGGTGACTGAATCCCAATGAGATATTAGAATGCAAAATTTTTGTTTGTGGACTACAAGAAAAGAATCAGAGGAATCACATAACAGGTAATTAATTCTCGTATTAATTACTGATAATCGTTGGTCTAGGCTTAAGTTCTAGACTGGCGGAGGTGTAATAACACCCACCTTCCTGATACATGACAATATACTCTATGTGTTTTTTCAAATGTACATCTTCTATACACAACTCCTAGTATAACACCACCATATCTCAGGTACAGAGATAAGGATCATTTCTTCTCATTATCCTCTGTCTTTAATTTCATAACCCACCTGATCTGAGCGGTGACACAATCAATACCATGATTGCGCGACACTCACCACAGCATTCACCCTAGACCAGGGACTGACAGAACACAGCATTTACACTAGGTGTGCATTGACTGAGCACAGTAGTTATACAATAATCTGGAATGACTGACCACAACATTTACAATAGACTGTGCACCGACTGACCATTGTATTTACACTAGGTGGGGACCGACCGAGCACAGTAATAATACCATACTGTGGACTGACTGTCTATATCATTTGCACTAGTCTGTGGTCTAACTGACCACAACATTCACAATAGATTATAGACCGGCTCATCCCAACATTAACACTAGTTGTGGACTTATTAACCCCAGTATTTTTGTTGAACTAAGGACCGATTGATTCTAATATTTACACTACACTGTGGATTGATTGACCACAACATTTACAGTAGACTGTGGACTGACTGACTACAGCTTTTACAATAAACTGTGGAAAGACTAACCACAGTCATTATCCCTGAGATAAGTAATTTTGGCCCTAGTGTGTTATTGGTGTGTATAGCATGTAGCAGGAACATATTATCATATAGGTTGTCTTTTTACAGGTGACTGAATCCCAATGAGATATTAGAATGCAAAATTTTTGTTTGTGGACTACAAGAAAAGAATCAGAGGAATCACATAACAGGTAATTAATTCTCGTATTAATTACTGATAATCGTTGGTCTAGGCTTAAGTTCTAGACTGGCGCAGGTGTAATAACACCCACCTTCCTGATACATGACAATATACTGTATGTGTTTTTTCAAATGTACATCTTCTATACACAACTCCTAGTATAACACCACCATATCTCAGGTACAGATATACGGATCATTTCTTCTCATTATCCTCTGTCTTTTATTTCATAACCCACCTGATCTGAGCGGTGACACAATCAATACCATGATTACGCGACACTCACCACAGCATTCACCCTAGACCAGGGACTGACAGAACACAGCATTTACACTAGGTGTGCATTGACTGAGCACAGCAGTTATACAATACTCTGGAATTACTGACCACAACATTTACAATAGACTGTGCACCGACTGACCATTGTATTTACACTAGGTGGGGACCGACCAAGCACAGTAATAATACCATACTGTGGACTGACTGTCTTTATCATTTGCACTAGTCTGTGGTCTAACTGACCACAACATTCACAATAGATTATAGACCGGCTCATCCCAGCATTAACACTAGTTGTGGACTTATTAACCCCAGTATTTTTGTTGAACTAAGGAACGATTGATTCTAATATTTACACTACACTGTGGATTGATTGACCACAACATTTACAGTAGACTGTGGACTGACTGACTACAGCTTTTACAATAAACTGTGGCAAGACTAACCACAGTCATTATCCCTGAGATAAGTAATTTTGGCCCTAGTGTGTTATTGGTGTGTATAGCATGTAGCAGGAACATATTATCATATAGTTTGTCTTTTTACAGGTGACTGAATCCCAATGAGATATTAGAATGTGAAATTTTTGTTTGTGGACTCCAAGAAGAGAATCAGAGGAATCACATAACAGGTAATTAATTCTCGTATTAATTACTGATAATCGTTGGTCTAGGCTTAAGTTCTAGACTGGCGGAGGTGTAATAACACCCACCTTCCTGATACATGACAATATACTGTATGTGTTTTTTCAAATGTACATCTTCTATACACAACTCCTAGTATAACACCACCATATCTCAGGTACAGAGATAAGGATCATTTCTTCTCATTATCCTCTGTCTTTTATTTCATAACCCACCTGATCTGAGCGGTGACACAATCAATACCATGATTACGTGACTCTCACCACAGCATTCACCCTAGACCAGGGACTGACAGAACACAGCATTTACACTAGGTGTGCATTGACTGAGCACAGTAGTTATACAATACTCTGGAATTACTGACCACAACATTTACAATAGACTGTGCACCGACTGACCATTGTATTTACACTAGGTGGGGACCGACCGAGCACAGTAATAATACCATACTGTGGACTGACTGTCTATATCATTTGCACTAGTCTGTGGTCTAACTGACCACAACATTCACAATAGATTATAGACCGGCTCATCCCAGCATTAACACTAGTTGTGGACTTATTAACCCCAGTATTTTTGTTGAACTAAGGACCGATTGATTCTAATATTTACACTACACTGTGGATTGATTGACCACACCATTTACAGTAGACTGTGGACTGACTGACTACAGCTTTTACAATAAACTGTGGAAAGACTAACCACAGTCATTATCCCTGAGATAAGTAATTTTGGCCCTAGTGTGTTATTGGTGTGTATAGCATGTAGCAGGAACATATTATCATATAGGTTGTCTTTTTACAGGTGACTGAATCCCAATGAGATATTAGAATGCGAAATTTTTGTTTTTGGACTACAAGAAAAGAATCAGAGGAATCACATAACAGGTAATTAATTCTCGTATTAATTACTGATAATCGTTGGTCTAGGCTTAAGTTCTAGACTGGCTGAGGTGTAATAACACCCACCTTCCTGATACATGACAATATACTGTATATGTTTTTTCAAATGTACATCTTCTATACACAACTCCTAGTATAACACCACCATATCTCAGGTACAGAGATAAGGATCATTTCGTCTCATTATCCTCTGTCTTTTATTTCATAACCCACCTGATCTGAGCGGTGACACAATCAATACCATGATTACGCGACACTCACCACAGCATTCACCCTAGACCAGGGACTGACAGAACACAGCATTTACACTAGGTGTGCGTTGACTGAGCACAGTAGTTATACAATACTCTGGAATGACTAACCACAACATTTACAATAGACTGTGCACCGACTGACCATTGTATTTACACTAGGTGGGGACCGACCGAGCACAGTAATAATACCATACTGTGGACTGACTGTCTATATCATTTGCACTAGTCTGTGGTCTAACTGACCACAACATTCACGATAGATTATAGACCGGCTCATCCCAGCATTAACACTAGTTGTGGACTTATTAACCCCAGTATTTTTGTTGAACTAAGGACCGATTGATTCTAATATTTACACTACACTGTGGATTGATTGACCACAACATTTACAGTAGACTGTGGACTGACTGACTACAGCTTTTACAATAAACTGTGGAAAGACTAACCACAGTCATTATCCCTGAGATAAGTAATTTTGGCCCTAGTGTGTTATTGGTGTGTATAGCATGTAGCAGGAACATATTATCATATAGTTTGTCTTTTTACAGGTGACTGAATCCCAATGAGATATTAGAATGTGAAATTTTTGTTTGTGTACTCCAAGAAGAGAATCAGAGGAATCACATAACACGTAATTAATTCTCGTATTAATTACTGATAATCGTTGGTCTAGGCTTAAGTTCTAGACTGGCGGAGGTGTAATAACACCCACCTTCCTGATACATGACAATATACTGTATGTGTTTTTTCAAATGTACATCTTCTATACACAACTCCTAGTATAACACCACCATATCTCAGGTACAGAGATAAGGATCATTTCTTCTCATTATCCTCTGTCTTTTATTTCATAACCCACCTGATCTGAGCGGTGACACAATCAATACCATGATTACGTGACACTCACCACAGCATTCACCCTAGACCAGGGACTGACAGAACACAGCATTTGCACTAGGTGTGCATTGACTGAGCACAGTAGTTATACAATACTCTGGAATTACTGACCACAACATTTACAATAGACTGTGCACCGACTGACCATTGTATTTACACTAGGTGGGGACCGACCGAGCACAGTAATAATACCATACTGTGGACTGACTGTCTATATCATTTGCACTAGTCTGTGGTCTAACTGACCACAACATTCACAATAGATTATAGACCGGCTCATCCCAGCATTAACACTAGTTGTGGACTTATTAACCCCAGTATTTTTGTTGAACTAAGGACCGATTGATTCTGATATTTACACTACACTGTGGATTGATTGACCACAACATTTACAGTAGACTGTGGACTGACTGACTACAGCTTTTACAATAAACTGTGGAAAGACTAACCACAGTCATTATCCCTGAGATAAGTAATTTTGGCCCTAGTGTGTTATTGGTGTGTATAGCATGTAGCAGGAACATATTATCATATAGGTTGTCTTTTTACAGGTGACTGAATCCCAATGAGATATTAGAATGCAAAATTTTTGTTTGTGGACTACAAGAAAAGAATCAGAGGAATCACATAACAGGTAATTAATTCTCGTATTAATTACTGATAATCGTTGGTCTAGGCTTAAGTTCTAGACTGGCGGAGGTGTAATAACACCCACCTTCCTGATACATGACAATGTACTGTATGTGTTTTTTCAAATGTACATCTTCTATACACAACTCCTAGTATAACACCACCATATCTCAGGTACAGAGATAAGGATCATTTCTTCTCATTATCCTCTGTCTTTAATTTCATAACCCACCTGATCTGAGCGGTGACACAATCAATACCATGATTACGCGACACTTACCACAGCATTCACCCTAGACCAGGGACTGACAGAACACAGAATTTACACTAGGTGTGCATTGACTGAGCACAGTAGTTATACAATACTCTGGAATGACTGACCACAACATTTACAATAGACTGTGCACCGACTGACCATTGTATTTACACTAGGTGGGGACCGACCGAGCACAGTAATAATACCATACTGTGGACTGACTGTCTATATCATTTGCACTAGTCTGTGGTCTAACTGACCACAACATTCACAATAGATTATAGACCGGCTCATCCCAACATTAACACTAGTTGTGGACTTATTAACCCCAGTATTTTTGTTGAACTAAGGACCGATTGATTCTAATATTTACACTACACTGTGGATTGATTGACCACAACATTTACAGTAGACTGTGGACTGACTGACTACAGCTTTTACAATAAACTGTGGAAAGACTAACCACAGTCATTATCCCTGAGATAAGTAATTTTGGCCCTAGTGTGTTATTGGTGTGTATAGCATGTAGCAGGAACATATTATCATATAGGTTGTCTTTTTACAGGTGACTGAATCCCAATGAGATATTAGAATGTGAAATTTTTGTTTGTGGACTCCAAGAAGAGAATCAGAGGAAACACATAACAGGTAATTAATTCTCGTATTAATTACTGATAATCGTTGGTCTAGGCTTAAGTTCTAGACTGGCGGAGGTGTAATAACACCCACCTTCCTGATACATGACAATATACTGTATGTGTTTTTTCAAATGTACATCTTCTATACACAACTCCTAGTATAACACCACCATATCTCAGGTACAGAGATAAGGATCATTTCTTCTCATTATCCTCTGTCTTTAATTTCATAACCCACCTGATCTGAGCGGTGACACAATCAATACCATGATTGCGCGACACTCACCACAGCATTCACTCTAGACCAGGGACTGACAGAACACAGAATTTACACTAGGTGTGCATTGACTGAGCACAGTAGTTATACAATACTCTGGAATTACTGACCACAACATTTACAATAGACTGTGCACCGACTGACCATTGTATTTACACTAGGTGGGGACCGACCGAGCACAGTAATAATACCATACTGTGGACTGACTGTCTATATCATTTGCACTAGTCTGTGGTCTAACTGACCACAACATTCACAATAGATTATAGACCGGCTCATCCCAACATTAACACTAGTTGTGGACTTATTAACCCCAGTATTTTTGTTGAACTAAGGACCGATTGATTCTAATATTTACACTACACTGTGGATTGATTGACCACAACATTTACAGTAGACTGTGGACTGACTGACTACAGCTTTTACAATAAACTGTGGAAAGACTAACCACAGTCATTATCCCTGAGATAAGTAATTTTGGCCCTAGTGTGTTATTGGTGTGTATAGCATGTAGCAGGAACATATTATCATATAGGTTGTCTTTTTACAGGTGACTGAATCCCAATGAGATATTAGAATGCAAAATTTTTGTTTGTGGACTACAAGAAAAGAATCAGAGGAATCACATAACAGGTAATTAATTCTCGTATTAATTACTGATAATCGTTGGTCTAGGCTTAAGTTCTAGACTGGCGGAGGTGTAATAACACCCACCTTCCTGATACATGACAATATACTGTATGTGTTTTTTCAAATGTACATCTTCTATACACAACTCCTAGTATAACACCACCATATCTCAGGTACAGATATACGGATCATTTCTTCTCATTATCCTCTGTCTTTTATTTCATAACCCACCTGATCTGAGCGGTGACACAATCAATACCATGATTACGCGACACTCACCACAGCATTCACCCTAGACCAGGGACTGACAGAACACAGCATTTACACTAGGTGTGCATTGACTGAGCACAGTAGTTATACAATACTCTGGAATTACTGACCACAACATTTACAATAGACTGTGCACCGACTGACCATTGTATTTACACTAGGTGGGGACCGACCAAGCACAGTAATAATACCATACTGTGGACTGACTGTCTTTATCATTTGCACTAGTCTGTGGTCTAACTGACCACAACATTCACAATAGATTATAGACCGGCTCATCCCAGCATTAACACTAGTTGTGGACTTATTAACCCCAGTATTTTTGTTGAACTAAGGAACGATTGATTCTAATATTTACACTACACTGTGGATTGATTGACCACAACATTTACAGTAGACTGTGGACTGACTGACTACAGCTTTTACAATAAACTGTGGCAAGACTAACCACAGTCATTATCCCTGAGATAAGTAATTTTGGCCCTAGTGTGTTATTGGTGTGTATAGCATGTAGCAGGAACATATTATCATATAGTTTGTCTTTTTACAGGTGACTGAATCCCAATGAGATATTAGAATGTGAAATTTTTGTTTGTGTACTCCAAGAAGAGAATCAGAGGAATCACATAACAGGTAATTAATTCTCGTATTAATTACTGATAATCGTTGGTCTAGGCTTAAGTTCTAGACTGGCGGAGGTGTAATAACACCCACCTTCCTGATACATGACAATATACTGTATGTGTTTTTTCAAATGTACATCTTCTATACACAACTCCTAGTATAACACCACCATATCTCAGGTACAGAGATAAGGATCATTTCTTCTCATTATCCTCTGTCTTTTATTTCATAACCCACCTGATCTGAGCGGTGACACAATCAATACCATGATTACGTGACTCTCACCACAGCATTCACCCTAGACCAGGGACTGACAGAACACAGCATTTACACTAGGTGTGCATTGACTGAGCACAGTAGTTATACAATACTCTGGAATTACTGACCACAACATTTACAATAGACTGTGCACCGACTGACCATTGTATTTACACTAGGTGGGGACCGACCGAGCACAGTAATAATACCATACTGTGGACTGACTGTCTATATCATTTGCACTAGTCTGTGGTCTAACTGACCACAACATTCACAATAGATTATAGACCGGCTCATCCCAGCATTAACACTAGTTGTGGACTTATTAACCCCAGTATTTTTGTTGAACTAAGGACCGATTGATTCTAATATTTACACTACACTGTGGATTGATTGACCACACCATTTACAGTAGACTGTGGACTGACTGACTACAGCTTTTACAATAAACTGTGGAAAGACTAACCACAGTCATTATCCCTGAGATAAGTAATTTTGGCCCTAGTGTGTTATTGGTGTGTATAGCATGTAGCAGGAACATATTATCATATAGGTTGTCTTTTTACAGGTGACTGAATCCCAATGAGATATTAGAATGCGAAATTTTTGTTTTTGGACTACAAGAATAGAATCAGAGGAATCACATAACAGGTAATTAATTCTCGTATTAATTACTGATAATCGTTGGTCTAGGCTTAAGTTCTAGACTGGCTGAGGTGTAATAACACCCACCTTCCTGATACATGACAATATACTGTATGTGTTTTTTCAAATGTACATCTTCTATACACAACTCCTAGTATAACACCACCATATCTCAGGTACAGAGATAAGGATCATTTCGTCTCATTATCCTCTGTCTTTTATTTCATAACCCACCTGATCTGAGCGGTGACACAATCAATACCATGATTACGCGACACTCACCACAGCATTCACCCTAGACCAGGGACTGACAGAACACAGCATTTACACTAGGTGTGCGTTGACTGAGCACAGTAGTTATACAATACTCTGGAATGACTAACCACAACATTTACAATAGACTGTGCACCGACTGACCATTGCATTTACACTAGGTGGGGACCGACCGAGCACAGTAATAATACCATACTGTGGACTGACTGTCTATATCATTTGCACTAGTCTGTGGTCTAACTGACCACAACATTCACGATAGATTATAGACCGGCTCATCCCAGCATTAACACTAGTTGTGGACTTATTAACCCCGGTATTTTTGTTGAACTAAGGACCGATTGATTCTAATATTTACACTACACTGTGGATTGATTGACCACAACATTTACAGTAGACTGTGGACTGACTGACTACAGCTTTTACAATAAACTGTGGAAAGACTAACCACAGTCTTTATCCCTGAGATAAGTAATTTTGGCCCTAGTGTGTTATTGGTGTGTATAGCATGTAGCAGGAACATATTATCATATAGGTTGTCTTTTTACAGGTGACTGAATCCCAATGAGATATTAGAATGCGAAATTTTTGTTTGTGGACTACAAGAAGAGAATCAGAGGAATCACATAACAGGTAATTAATTCTCGTATTAATTACTGATAATCGTTGGTCTAGGCTTAAGTTCTAGACTGGCTGAGGTGTAATAACACCCACCTTCCTGATACATGACAATATACTGTATGTGTTTTTTCAAATGTACATCTTCTATACACAACTCCTAGTATAACACGACCATATCTCAGGTACAGAGATAAGGATCATTTCGTCTCATTATCCTCTGTCTTTTATTTCATAACCCACCTGATCTGAGCGGTGACACAATCAATACCATGATTACGCGACACTCACCACAGCATTCACCCTAGACCAGGGACTGACAGAACACAGCATTTACACTAGGTGTGCGTTGACTGAGCACAGTAGTTATACAATACTCTGGAATGACTGACCACAACATTTACAATAGACTGTGCACCGACTGACCATTGTATTTACACTAGGTGGGGACCGACCGAGCACAGTAATAATACCATACTGTGGACTGACTGTCTATATCATTTGCACTAGTCTGTGGTCTAACTGACCACAACATTCACAATAGATTATAGACCGGCTCATCCCAGCATTAACACTAGTTGTGGACTTATTAACCCCAGTATTTTTGTTGAACTAAGGAACGATTGATTCTAATATTTACACTACACTGTGGATTGATTAACCACAACATTTACAGTAGACTGTGGACTGACTGACTACAGCTTTTACAATAAACTGTGGCAAGACTAACCACAGTCATTATCCCTGAGATAAGTAATTTTGGCCCTAGTGTGTTATTGGTGTGTATAGCATGTAGCAGGAACATATTATCATATAGTTTGTCTTTTTACAGGTGACTGAATCCCAATGAGATATTAGAATGTGAAATTTTTGGTTGTGGACTCCAAGAAGAGAATCAGAGGAATCACATAACAGGTAATTAATTCTCGTATTAATTACTGATAATCGTTGGTCTAGGCTTAAGTTCTAGACTGGCTGAGGTGTAATAACACCCACCTTCCTGATACATGACAATATACTGTATGTGTTTTTTCAAATGTACATCTTCTATACACAACTCCTAGTATAACACCACCATATCTCAGGTACAGAGATAAGGATCATTTCGTCTCATTATCCTCTGTCTTTTATTTCATAACCCACCTGATCTGAGCGGTGACACAATCAATACCATGATTTTGCGACACTCACCACAGCATTCACCCTAGACCAGGGACTTGCAGAACACAGCATTTACACTAGGTGTGCATTGAATGAGCACAGTAGTTATACAATACTCTGGAATGACTGACCACAACATTTACAATAGACTGTGCACCGACTGACCATTGTATTTACACTAGGTGGGGACCGACCGAGCACAGTAATAATACCATACTGTGGACTGACTGTCTATATCATTTGCACTAGTCTGTGGTCTAACTGACCACAACATTCACAATAGATTATAGACCGGCTCATCCCAACATTAACACTAGTTGTGGACTTATTAACCCCAGTATTTTTGTTGAACTAAGGACCGATTGATTCTAATATTTACACTACACTGTGGATTGATTGACCACAACATTTACAGTAGACTGTGGACTGACTGACTACAGCTTTTACAATAAACTGTGGAAAGACTAACCACAGTCATTATCCCTGAGATAAGTAATTTTGGCCCTAGTGTGTTATTGGTGTGTATAGCATGTAGCAGGAACATATTATCATATAGGTTGTCTTTTTACAGGTGACTGAATCCCAATGAGATATTAGAATGCGAAATTTTTGTTTGTGGACTACAAGAAGAGAATCAGAGGAATCACATAACAGGTAATTAATTCTCGTATTAATTACTGATAATCGTTGGTCTAGGCTTAAGTTCTAGACTGGCGGAGGTGTAATAACACCCACCTTCCTGATACATGACAATATACTGTATGTGTTTTTACAAATGTACATCTTCTATACACAACTCCTAGTATAACACCACCATATCTCAGGTACAGAGATAAGGATCATTTCTTCTCATTATCCTCTGTCTTTAATTTCATAACCCACCTGATCTGAGCGGTGACACAATCAATACCATGATTACGCGACACTCACCACAGCATTCACCCTAGACCAGGGACTGACAGAACACAGCATTTACACTAGGTGTGCATTGACTGAGCACAGTAGTTATACAATACTCTGGAATGACTGACCACAACATTTACAATAGACTGTGCACCAACTGACCATTGTATTTACACTAGGTGGGGACCGACCGAGCACAGTAATAATACCATACTGTGGACTGACTGTCTATATCATTTGCATTAGTCTGTGGTCTAATTGACCACAACATTCACAATAGATTATAGACCGGCTCATCCCAGCATTAACACTAGTTGTGGACTTATTAACCCCAGTATTTTTGTTGAACTAAGGACCGATTGATTCTAATATTTACACTACACTGTGGATTGATTAACCACAACATTTACAGTAGACTGTGGACTGACTGACTACAGCTTTTACAATAAACTGTGGAAAGACTAACCACAGTCATTATCCCTGAGATAAGTAATTTTGGCCCTAGTGTGTTATTGGTGTGTATAGCATGTAGCAGGAACATATTATCATATACATTGTCTTTTTACAGGTGACTGAATCCCAATGAGATATTAGAATGCGAAATTTTTGTTTGTGGACTACAAGAAGAGAATCAGAGGAATCACATAACAGGTAATTAATTCTCGTATTAATTACTGATAATCGTTGGTCTAGGCTTAAGTTCTAGACTGGCGGAGGTGTAATAACACCCACCTTCCTGATACATGACAATATACTGTATGTGTTTTTTCAAATGTACATCGTCTATACACAACTCCTAGTATAACACCACCATATCTCAGGTACAGAGATAAGGATCATTTCTTCTCATTATCCTCTGTCTTTTATTTCATAACCCACCTGATCTGAGCGGTGACACAATCAATACCATGATTACGCGACACTCACCACAGCATTCACCCTAGACCAGGGACTGACAGAACACAGCATTTACACTAGGTGTGCGTTGACTGAGCACAGTAGTTATACAATACTCTGGAATGACTGACCACAACATTTACAATAGACTGTGCACCGACTGACCATTGTATTTACACTAGGTGGGGACCGACCGAGCACAGTAATAATACCATACTGTGGACTGACTGTCTATATCATTTGCACTAGAAAAAAGAGAGGGGTCGCTCACTGGTCTATTCGGGTGCTCTGAAGAAAAGAGTAATCTCAATTGCAAAACGAACTTCGGCACTCCATACATGAAAATATAAGAAATATTGTATCTAGACTAATGTCACTTTGAAAAATGAAGGTTTTTTGCGCATAATTTGGCCAATTTATGTGTGCCCATCAACCACGACAAGGTCACCTTCGTATGATGGGAAACTACGCTACGCTACCACTGGATATGCCACTCTTGGGCTGTAAGCCTGTATGGACAATATGTCTATGCTTGGGCTTTTAACCTACAATGTATGGGCTGGTAGAGCTAGTTAAAACCACCTGTGACTGAATGGGAGGGACACATGGTCAGAAAAAAGGCTGTCAAACTTCTAATAGTGTGAACACGTACCTGCTGCAATGCTCCAGGAGCGGGATCCCAAAAATGATTAATAGAAAAAAGAGAGGGGTCGCTCACTGGTCTATTCGGGTGCTCTGAAGAAAAGAGTAATCTCAATTGCAAAAAGAACTTCGGCACTCCATACATGAAAATATAAGAAATATTGTATCTAGACTAATGTCACTTTGAAAAATGAAGGTTTTTTGCGCATAATTTGGCCAATTTATGTGTGCCCATCAACCACGACAAGGTCACCTTCGTATGATGGGAAACTACGCTACGCTACCACTGGATATGCCACTCTTGGGCTGTAAGCCTGTATGGACAATATGTCTATGCTTGGGCTTTTAACCTACAATGTATGGGCTGGTAGAGATAGTTAAAACCACCTGTGACTGAATGGGAGGGACACATGGTCAGAAAAAAGGCTGTCAAACTTCTAATAGTGTGAACACGTACCTGCTGCAATGCTCCAGGAGCGGGATCCCAAAAATGATTAATAGAAAAAAGAGAGGGGTCGCTCACTGGTCTATTCGGGTGCTCTGAAGAAAAGAGTAATCTCAATTGCAAAAAGAACTTCGGCACTCCATACATGAAAATATAAGAAATATTGTATCTAGACTAATGTCACTTTGAAAAATGAAGGTTTTTTGCGCATAATTTGGCCAATTTATGTGTGCCCATCAACCACGACAAGGTCACCTTCGTATGATGGGAAACTACGCTACGCTACCACTGGATATGCCACTCTTGGGCTGTAAGCCTGTATGGACAATATGTCTATGCTTGGGCTTTTAACCTACAATGTATGGGCTGGTAGAGCTAGTTAAAACCACCTGTGACTGAATGGGAGGGACACATGGTCAGAAAAAAGGCTGTCAAACTTCTAATAGTGTGAACACGTACCTGCTGCAATGCTCCAGGAGCGGGATCCCAAAAATGATTAATAGAAAAAAGAGAGGGGTCGCTCACTGGTCTATTCGGGTGCTCTGAAGAAAAGAGTAATCTCAATTGCAAAAAGAACTTCGGCACTCCATACATGAAAATATAAGAAATATTGTATCTAGACTAATGTCACTTTGAAAAATGAAGTTTTTTTGCGCATAATTTGGCCAATTTATGTGTGCCCATCAACCACGACAAGGTCACCTTCGTATGATGGGAAACTACGCTATGCTACCACTGGATATGCCACTCTTGGGCTGTAAGCCTGTATGGACAATATGTCTATGCTTGGGCTTTTAACCTACAATGTATGGGCTGGTAGAGCTAGTTAAAACCACCTGTGACTGAATGGGAGGGACACATGGTCAGAAAAAAGGCTGTCAAACTTCTAATAGTGTGAACATGTACCTGCTGCAATGCTCCAGGAGCGGGATCCCAAAAATGATTAATAGAAAAGAGAGAGGGGTCGCTCACTGGTCTATTCGGGTGCTCTGAAGAAAAGCATTTGCACTAGTCTGTGGTCTAACTGACCACAACATTCACAATAGATTATAGACCGGCTGATCCCAGCATTAACACTAGTTGTGGACTTATTAACCCCAGTATTTTTGTTGAACTAAGGACCGGTTGATTCTAATATTTACACTACACTGTGAATTGATTGACCACAACATTTACAGTAGACTGTGGACTGACTGACTACAGCTTTTACAATAAACTGTGGCAAGACTAACCACAGTCATTATCCCTGAGATAAGTAATTTTGGCCCTAGTGTCTTATTGGTTTGTATAGCATGTAGCAGGAACATATTATCATATAGGTTGTCTTTTTACAGGTGACTGAATCCCAATGAGATATTAGAATGTGAAATTTTTGTTTGTGTACTCCAAGAAGAGAATCAGAGGAATCACATAACAGGTAATTAATTCTCGTATTAATTACTGATAATCGTTGGTCTAGGCTTAAGTTCTAGACTGGCGGAGGTGTAATAACACCCACCTTCCTGATACATGACAATATACTGTATGTGTTTTTTCAAATGTACATCTTCTATACACAACTCCTAGTATAACACCACCATATCTCAGGTACAGAGATAAGGATCATTTCTTCTCATTATCCTCTGTCTTTTATTTCATAACCCACCTGATCTGAGCGGTGACACAATCAATACCATGATTACGCGACACTCACCACAGCATTCACCCTAGACCAGGGACTGACAGAACACAGCATTTACACTAGGTGTGCATTGACTGAGCACAGTAGTTATACAATACTCTGGAATTACTGACCACAACATTTACAATAGACTGTGCACCGACTGACCATTGTATTTACACTAGGTGGGGACCGACCGAGCACAGTAATAATACCATACTGTGGACTGACTGTCTATATCATTTGCACTAGTCTGTGGTCTAACTGACCACAACATTCACAATAGATTATAGACCGGCTCATCCCAACATTAACACTAGTTGTGGACTTATTAACCCCAGTATTTTTGTTGAACTAAGGACCGATTGATTCTAATATTTACACTACACTGTGGACTGATTGACCACAACATTTACAGTAGACTGTGGACTGACTGACTACAGCTTTTACAATAAACTGTGGAAAGACTAACCACAGTCATTATCCCTGAGATAAGTAATTTTGGCCCTAGTGTGTTATTGGTGTGTATAGCATGTAGCAGGAACATATTATCATATAAGTTGTCTTTTTACAGGTGACTGAATCCCAATGAGATATTAGAATGTGAAATTTTTGTTTGTGGACTCCAAGAAGAGAATCAGAGGAATCACATAACAGGTAATTAATTCTCGTATTAATTACTGATAATCGTTGGTCTAGGCTTAAGTTCTAGACTGGCGGAGGTGTAATAACACCCACCTACCTGATACATGACAATATACTGTATGTGTTTTTTCAAATGTACATCTTCTATACACAACTCCTAGTATAACACCACCATATCTCAGGTACAGAGATAAGGATCATTTCTTCTCATTATCCTCTGTCTTTAATTTCATAACCCACCTGATCTGAGCGGTGACACAATCAATACCATGATTGCGCGACACTCACCACAGCATTCACCCTAGATCAGGGACTGACAGAACACAGCATTTACACTAGGTGTGCATTGACTGAGCACAGTAGTTATACAATACTCTGGAATGACTGACCACAACATTTACAATAGACTGCACCGACTGACCATTGTATTTACACTAGGTGGGGACCGACCGAGCACAGTAATAATACCATACTGTGGACTGACTGTCTATATCATTTGCACTAGTCTGTGGTCTAACTGACCACAACATTCACAATAGATTATAGACCGGCTCATCCCAACATTAACACTAGTTGTGGACTTATTAACCCCAGTATTTTTGTTGAACTAAGGACCGATTGATTCTAATATTTACACTACACTGTGGATTGATTGACCACAACATTTACAGTAGACTGTGCACTGACTGACTACAGCTTTTACAATAAACTGTGGAAAGACTAACCACAGTCATTATCCCTGAGATAAGTAATTTTGGCCCTAGTGTGTTATTGGTGTGTATAGCATGTAGCAGGAACATATTATCATATAGGTTGTCTTTTTACAGGTGACTGAATCCCAATGAGATATTAGAATGTGAAATTTTTGTTTGTGGACTCCAAGAAGAGAATCAGAGGAAACACATAACAGGTAATTAATTCTCGTATTAATTACTGATAATCGTTGGTCTAGGCTTAAGTTCTAGACTGGCGGAGGTGTAATAACACCCACCTTCCTGATACATGACAATATACTGTATGTGTTTTTTCAAATGTACATCTTCTATACACAACTCCTAGTATAACACCACCATATCTCAGGTACAGAGATAAGGATCATTTCTTCTCATTATCCTCTGTCTTTAATTTCATAACCCACCTGATCTGAGCGGTGACACAATCAATACCATGATTGCGCGACACTCACCACAGCATTCACCCTAGACCAGGGACTGACAGAACACAGCATTTACACTAGGTGTGCATTGACTGGGCACAGTAGTTATACAATACTCTGGAATGACTGACCACAACATTTACAATAGACTGTGCACCGACTGACCATTGTATTTACACTAGGTGGGGACCGACCGAGCACAGTAATAATACCATACTGTGGACTGACTGTCTATATCATTTGCACTAGTCTGTGGTCTAACTGACCACAACATTCACAATAGATTATAGACCGGCTCATCCCAACATTAACACTAGTTGTGGACTTATTAACCCCAGTATTTTTGTTGAACTAAGGACCGATTGATTCTAATATTTACACTACACTGTGGATTGATTGACCACAACATTTACAGTAGACTGTGGACTGAGTGACTACAGCTTTTACAATAAACTGTGGAAAGACTAACCACAGTCATTATCCCTGAGATAAGTAATTTTGGCCCTAGTGTGTTATTGGTGTGTATAGCATGTAGCAGGAACATATTATCATATAGGTTGTCTTTTTACAGGTGACTGAATCCCAATGAGATATTAGAATGTGAAATTTTTGTTTGTGGACTCCAAGAAGAGAATCAGAGGAAACACATAACAGGTAATTAATTCTCGTATTAATTACTGATAATCGTTGGTCTAGGCTTAAGTTCTAGACTGGCAGAGGTGTAATAACACCCACCTTCCTGATACATGACAATATACTGTATGTGTTTTTTCAAATGTACATCTTCTATACACAACTCCTAGTATAACACCACCATATCTCAGGTACAGAGATAAGGATCATTTCTTCTCATTATCCTCTGTCTTTTATTTCATAACCCACCTGATCTGAGCGGTGACACAATCAATACCATGATTATGCGACACTCACCACAGCATTCACCCTAGACCAGGGACTGACAGAACACAGCATTTACACTAGGTGTGCATTGACTGAGCACAGTAGTTATACAATACTCTGGAATGACTGACCACAACATTTACAATAGACTGTGCACCGACTGACCATTGTATTTACACTAGGTGGGGACCGACCGAGCACTGTAATAATACCATACTGTGGACTGACTGTCTATATCATTTGCACTAGTCTGTGGTCTAACTGACCACAACATTCACAATAGATTATAGACCGTCTCATCCCAGCATTAACACTAGTTGTGGACTTATTAACCCCAGTATTTTTGTTGAACTAAGGACCGATTGAATCTAATATTTACACTACACTGTGGATTGATTGACCACAACATTTACAGTAGACTGTGGACTGACTGACTACAGCTTTTACAATAAACTGTGGAAAGACTAACCACAGTCATTATCCCTGAGATAAGTAATTTTGGCCCTAGTGTGTTATTGGTGTGTATAGCATGTAGCAGGAACATATTATCATATAGGTTGTCTTTTTACAGGTGACTGAATCCCAATGAGATATTAGAATGTGAAATTTTTGTTTGTGGACTCCAAGAAGAGAATCAGAGGAATCACATAACAGGTAATTAATTCTCGTATTAATTACTGATAATCGTTGGTCTAGGCTTAAGTTCTAGACTGGCGGAGGTGTAATAACACCCACCTTCCTGATACATGACAATATACTGTATGTGTTTTTTCAAATGTACATCTTCTATACACAACTCCTAGTATAACACCACCATATCTCAGGTACAGAGATAAGGATCATTTCTTCTCATTATCCTCTGTCCTTTATTTCATAACCCACCTGATCTGAGCGGTGACACAATCAATACCATGATTGCGCGACACTCACCACAGCATTCACCCTAGACCAGGGACTGACAGAACACAGCATTTACACTAGGTGTGCATTGACTGAGCACAGTAGTTATACAATACTCTGGAATGACTGACCACAACATTTACAATAGACTGTGCACCGACTGACCATTGTATTTACACTAGGTGGGGACCGACCAAGCACAGTAATAATACCATACTGTGGACTGACTGTCTATATCATTTGCACTAGTCTGTGGTCTAACTGACCACAACATTCACAATAGATTATAGACCGGCTCATCCCAGCATTAACACTAGTTGTGGACTTATTAACCCCAGTATTTTTGTTGAACTAAGGACCGATTGATTCTAATATTTACACTACACTGTGGATTGATTGACCACAACATTTACAGTAGACTGTGGACTGACTGACTACAGCTTTTACAATAAACTGTGGAAAGACTAACCACAGTCATTATCCCTGAGATAACTAATTTTGGCCCTAGTGTGTTATTGGTGTGTATAACATGTAGCAGGAACATATTATCATATAGGTTGTGTTTTTACAGGTGACTGAATCCCAATGAGATATTAGAATGCGAAATTTTTGTTTGTGGACTACAAGAAGAGAATCAGAGGAATCACATAACAGGTAATTAATTCTCGTATTAATTACTGATAATCGTTGGTCTAGGCTTAAGTTCTAGACTGGCGGAGGTGTAATAACACCCACCTTCCTGATACATGACAATATACTGTATGTGTTTTTTCAAATGTACATCTTCTATACACAACTCGTAGTATAACACCACCATATCTCAGGTACAGAGATAAGGATCATTTCTTCTCATTATCCTCTGTCTTTAATTTCATAACCCACCTGATCTGAGCGGTGACACAATCAATACCATGATTGCGTGACACTCACCACAGCATTCACCCTAGACCAGGGACTGACAGAACACAGCATTTACACTAGGTGTGCATTGACTGAGCACAGTAGTTATACAATACTCTGGAATGACTGACCACAACATTTACAATAGACTGTGCACTGACTGACCATTGTAATTACACTAGGTGGGGACCGACCGAGCACAGTAATAATACCATACTGTGGACTGACTGTCTATATCATTTGCACTAGTCTGTGGTCTAACTGACCACAACATTCACAATAGATTATAGACCGGCTCATCCCAACATTAACACTAGTTGTGGACTTATTAACCCCAGTATTTTTGTTGAACTAAGGACCGATTGATTCTAATATTTACACTACACTGTGGATTGATTGACCACAACATTTACAGTAGACTGTGGACTGACTGACTACAGCTTTTACAATAAACTGTGGAAAGACTAACCACAGTCATTATCCCTGAGATAAGTAATTTTGGCCCTAGTGTGTTATTGGTGTGTATAGCATGTAGCAGGAACATATTATCATATAGGTTGTCTTTTTACAGGTGACTGAATCCCAATGAGATATTAGAATGTGAAATTTTTGTTTGTGGACTCCAAGAAGAGAATCAGAGGAAACACATAACAGGTAATTAATTCTCGTATTAATTACTGATAATCGTTGGTCTAGGCTTAAGTTCTAGACTGGCGGAGGTGTAATAACACCCACCTTCCTGATACATGACAATATACTGTATGTGTTTTTTCAAATGTACATCTTCTATACACAACTCCTAGTATAACACCACCATATCTCAGGTACAGAGATAAGGATCATTTCTTCTCATTATCCTCTGTCTTTAATTTCATAACCCACCTGATCTGAGCGGTGACACAATCAATACCATGATTGCGCGACACTCACCACAGCATTCACCCTAGACCAGGGACTGACAGAACACAGCATTTACACTAGGTGTGCATTGACTGAGCACAGTAGTTATACAATACTCTGGAATGACTGACCACAACATTTACAATAGACTGTGCACCGACTGACCATTGTATTTACACTAGGTGGGGACAGACCGAGCACAGTAATAATACCATACTGTGGACTGACTGTCTATATCATTTGCACTAGTCTGTGGTCTAACTGACCACAACATTCACAATAGATTATAGACCGGCTCATCCCAACATTAACACTAGTTGTGGACTTATTAACCCCAGTATTTTTGTTGAACTAAGGACCGATTGATTCTAATATTTACACTACACTGTGGATTGATTGACCACAACATTTACAGTAGACTGTGGACTGACTGACTACAGCTTTTACAATAAACTGTGGAAAGACTAACCACAGTCATTATCCCTGAGATAAGTAATTTTGGCCCTAGTGTGTTATTGGTGTGTATAGCATGTAGCAGGAACATATTATCATATAGGTTGTCTTTCTACAGGTGACTGAATCCCAATGAGATATTAGAATGTGAAATTTTTGTTTGTGGACTCCAAGAAGAGAATCAGAGGAATCACATAACAGGTAATTAATTCTCGTATTAATTACTGATAATCGTTGGTCTAGGCTTAAGTTCTAGACTGGCGGAGGTGTAATAACACCCACCTTCCTGATACATGACAATATACTGTATGTGTTTTTTCAAATGTACATCTTCTATACACAACTCCTAGTATAACACCACCATATCTCAGGTACAGATATACGGATCATTTCTTCTCATTATCCTCTGTCTTTTATTTCATAACCCACCTGATCTGAGCGGTGACACAATCAATACCATGATTACGCGACACTCACCACAGCATTCACCCTAGACCAGGGACTGACAGAACACAGCATTTACACTAGGTGTGCATTGACTGAGCACAGTAGTTATACAATACTCTGGAATTACTGACCACAACATTTACAATAGACTGTGCACCGACTGACCATTGTATTTACACTAGGTGGGGACCGACCGAGCACAGTAATAATACCATACTGTGGACTGACTGTCTATATCATTTGCACTAGTCTGTGGTCTAACTGACCACAACATTCACAATAGATTATAGACCGTCTCATCCCAGCATTAACACTAGTTGTGGACTTATTAACCCCAGTATTTTTGTTGAACTAAGGACCGATTGAATCTAATATTTACACTACACTGTGGATTGATTAACCACAACATTTACAGTAGACTGTGGACTGACTGACTACAGCTTTTACAATAAACTGTGGCAAGACTAACCACAGTCATTATCCCTGAGATAAGTAATTTTGGCCCTAGTGTGTTATTGGTGTGTATAGCATGTAGCAGGAACATATTATCATATAGGTTGTCTTTTTACAGGTGACTGAATCCCAGTGAGATATTAGAATGTGAAATTTTTGTTTGTGGACTCCAAGAAGAGAATCAGAGGAATCACATAACAGGTAATTAATTCTCGTATTAATTACTGATAATCGTTGGTCTAGGCTTAAGTTCTAGACTGGCGGAGGTGTAATAACACCCACCTACCTGATACATGACAATATACTGTATGTGTTTTTTCAAATGTACATCTTCTATACACAACTCCTAGTATAACACCACCATATCTCAGGTACAGAGATAAGGATCATTTCTTCTCATTATCCTCTGTCCTTTATTTCATAACCCACCTGATCTGAGCGGTGACACAATCAATACCATGATTACGCGACACTCACCACAGCATTCACCCTAGACCAGGGACTGACAGAACACAGCATTTACACTAGGTGTGCATTGACTGAGCACAATAGTTATACAATACTCTGGAATGACTGACCACAACATTTACTACAGACTGTGCACCGACTGACCATTGTATTTACACTAGGTGGGGACCGACCGAGCACAGTAATAATACCATACTGTGGACTGACTGTCTATATCATTTGCACTAGTCTGTGGCCTAACTGACCACAACATTCACAATAGATTATAGACCGGCTCATCCCAGCATTAACACTAGTTGTGGACTTATTAACCCCAGTATTTTTGTTGAACTAAGGACCGATTGATTCTAATATTTACACTACACTGTGGATTGATTGACCACAACATTTACAGTAGACTGTGGACTGACTGTCTACAGCTTTTACAATAAACTGTGGAAAGACTATCCACAGTCATTATCCCTGAGATAAGTAATTTTGGCCCTAGTGTGTTATTGGTGTGTATAGCATGTAGCAGGAACATATTATCATATAGGTTGTGTTTTTACAGGTGACTGAATCCCAATGAGATATTAGAATGCGAAATTTTTGTTTGTGGACTCCAAGAAGAGAATCAGAGGAATCACATAACAGGTAATTAATTCTCGTATTAATTACTGATAATCGTTGGTCTAGGCTTAAGTTCTAGACTGGCGGAGGTGTAATAACACCCACCTTCCTGATACATGACAATATACTGTATGTGTTTTTTCAAATGTACATCTTCTATACACAACTCCTAGTATAACACCACCATATCTCAGGTACAGAGATAAGGATCATTTCTTCTCATTATCCTCTGTCTTTAATTTCATAACCCACCTGATCTGAGCGGTGACACAATCAATACCATGATTGCGCGACACTCACCACAGCATTCACCCTAGACCAGGGACTGACAGAACACAGCATTTACACTAGGTGTGCATTGACTGAGCACAGTAGTTATACAATACTCTGGAATGACTGACCGCAACATTTACAATAGACTGTGCACTGACTGACCATTGTAATTACACTAGGTGGGGACCGACCGAGCACAGTAATAATACCATACTGTGGACTGACTGTCTATATCATTTGCACTAGTCTGTGGTCTAACTGACCACAACATTCACAATAGATTATAGACCGGCTCATCCCAACATTAACACTAGTTGTGGACTTATTAACCCCAGTATTTTTGTTGAACTAAGGACCGATTGATTCTAATATTTACACTACACTGTGGATTGATTGACCACAACATTTACAGTAGACTGTGGACTGACTGACTACAGCTTTTACAATAAACTGTGGAAAGACTAACCACAGTCATTATCCCTGAGATAAGTAATTTTGGCCCTAGTGTGTTATTGGTGTGTATAGCATGTAGCAGGAACATATTATCATATAGGTTGTCTTTTTACAGGTGACTGAATCCCAATGAGATATTAGAATGTGAAATTTTTGTTTGTGGACTCCAAGAAGAGAATCAGAGGAAACACATAACAGGTAATTAATTCTCGTATTAATTACTGATAATCGTTGGTCTAGGCTTAAGTTCTAGACTGGCGGAGGTGTAATAACACCCACCTTCCTGATACATGACAATATACTGTATGTGTTTTTTCAAATGTACATCTTCTATACACAACTCCTAGTATAACACCACCATATCTCAGGTACAGAGATAAGGATCATTTCTTCTCATTATCCTCTGTCTTTAATTTCATAACCCACCTGATCTGAGCGGTGACACAATCAATACCATGATTGCGCGACACTCACCACAGCATTCACCCTAGACCAGGGACTGACAGAACACAGCATTTACACTAGGTGTGCATTGACTGAGCACAGTAGTTATACAATACTCTGGAATGACTGACCACAACATTTACAATAGACTGTGCACCGACTGACCATTGTATTTACACTAGGTGGGGACCGACCGAGCACAGTAATAATACCATACTGTGGACTGACTGTCTATATCATTTGCACTAGTCTGTGGTCTAACTGACCACAACATTCACAATAGATTATAGACCGGCTCATCCCAACATTAACACTAGTTGTGGACTTATTAACCCCAGTATTTTTGTTGAACTAAGGACCGATTGATTCTAATATTTACACTACACTGTGGATTGATTGACCACAACATTTACAGTAGACTGTGGACTGACTGACTACAGCTTTTACAATAAACTGTGGAAAGACTAACCACAGTCATTATCCCTGAGATAAGTAATTTTGGCCCTAGTGTGTTATTGGTGTGTATAGCATGTAGCAGGAACATATTATCATATAGGTTGTGTTTTTACAGGTGACTGAATCCCAATGAGATATTAGAATGCGAAATTTTTGTTTGTGGACTACAAGAAGAGAATCAGATGAATCACATAACAGGTAATTAATTCTCGTATTAATTACTGATAATCGTTGGTCTAGGCTTAAGTTCTAGACTGGCGGAGGTGTAATAACACCCACCTTCCTGATACATGACAATATACTGTATGTGTTTTTTCAAATGTACATCTTCTATACACAACTCGTAGTATAACACCACCATATCTCAGGTACAGAGATAAGGATCATTTCTTCTCATTATCCTCTGTCTTTAATTTCATAACCCACCTGATCTGAGCGGTGACACAATCAATACCATGATTGCGTGACACTCACCACAGCATTCACCCTAGACCAGGGACTGACAGAACACAGCATTTACACTAGGTGTGCATTGACTGAGCACAGTAGTTATACAATACTCTGGAATGACTGACCACAACATTTACAATAGACTGTGCACTGACTGACCATTGTAATTACACTAGGTGGGGACCGACCGAGCACAGTAATAATACCATACTGTGGACTGACTGTCTATATCATTTGCACTAGTCTGTGGTCTAACTGACCACAACATTCACAATAGATTATAGACCGGCTCATCCCAACATTAACACTAGTTGTGGACTTATTAACCCCAGTATTTTTGTTGAACTAAGGACCGATTGATTCTAATATTTACACTACACTGTGGATTGATTGACCACAACATTTACAGTAGACTGTGGACTGACTGACTACAGCTTTTACAATAAACTGTGGAAAGACTAACCACAGTCATTATCCCTGAGATAAGTAATTTTGGCCCTAGTGTGTTATTGGTGTGTATAGCATGTAGCAGGAACATATTATCATATAGGTTGTCTTTTTACAGGTGACTGAATCCCAATGAGATATTAGAATGTGAAATTTTTGTTTGTGGACTCCAAGAAGAGAATCAGAGGAAACACATAACAGGTAATTAATTCTCGTATTAATTACTGATAATCGTTGGTCTAGGCTTAAGTTCTAGACTGGCGGAGGTGTAATAACACCCACCTTCCTGATACATGACAATATACTGTATGTGTTTTTTCAAATGTACATCTTCTATACACAACTCCTAGTATAACACCACCATATCTCAGGTACAGAGATAAGGATCATTTCTTCTCATTATCCTCTGTCTTTAATTTCATAACCCACCTGATCTGAGCGGTGACACAATCAATACCATGATTGCGCGACACTCACCACAGCATTCACCCTAGACCAGGGACTGACAGAACACAGCATTTACACTAGGTGTGCATTGACTGAGCACAGTAGTTATACAATACTCTGGAATGACTGACCACAACATTTACAATAGACTGTGCACCGACTGACCATTGTATTTACACTAGGTGGGGACAGACCGAGCACAGTAATAATACCATACTGTGGACTGACTGTCTATATCATTTGCACTAGTCTGTGGTCTAACTGACCACAACATTCACAATAGATTATAGACCGGCTCATCCCAACATTAACACTAGTTGTGGACTTATTAACCCCAGTATTTTTGTTGAACTAAGGACCGATTGATTCTAATATTTACACTACACTGTGGATTGATTGACCACAACATTTACAGTAGACTGTGGACTGACTGACTACAGCTTTTACAATAAACTGTGGAAAGACTAACCACAGTCATTATCCCTGAGATAAGTAATTTTGGCCCTAGTGTGTTATTGGTGTGTATAGCATGTAGCAGGAACATATTATCATATAGGTTGTCTTTCTACAGGTGACTGAATCCCAATGAGATATTAGAATGTGAAATTTTTGTTTGTGGACTCCAAGAAGAGAATCAGAGGAATCACATAACAGGTAATTAATTCTCGTATTAATTACTGATAATCGTTGGTCTAGGCTTAAGTTCTAGACTGGCGGAGGTGTAATAACACCCACCTTCCTGATACATGACAATATACTGTATGTGTTTTTTCAAATGTACATCTTCTATACACAACTCCTAGTATAACACCACCATATCTCAGGTACAGATATACGGATCATTTCTTCTCATTATCCTCTGTCTTTTATTTCATAACCCACCTGATCTGAGCGGTGACACAATCAATACCATGATTACGCGACACTCACCACAGCATTCACCCTAGACCAGGGACTGACAGAACACAGCATTTACACTAGGTGTGCATTGACTGAGCACAGTAGTTATACAATACTCTGGAATTACTGACCACAACATTTACAATAGACTGTGCACCGACTGACCATTGTATTTACACTAGGTGGGGACCGACCGAGCACAGTAATAATACCATACTGTGGACTGACTGTCTATATCATTTGCACTAGTCTGTGGTCTAACTGACCACAACATTCACAATAGATTATAGACCGTCTCATCCCAGCATTAACACTAGTTGTGGACTTATTAACCCCAGTATTTTTGTTGAACTAAGGACCGATTGAATCTAATATTTACACTACACTGTGGATTGATTGACCACAACATTTACAGTAGACTGTGGACTGACTGACTACAGCTTTTACAATAAACTGTGGCAAGACTAACCACAGTCATTATCCCTGAGATAAGTAATTTTGGCCCTAGTGTGTTATTGGTGTGTATAGCATGTAGCAGGAACATATTATCATATAGGTTGTCTTTTTACAGGTGACTGAATCCCAGTGAGATATTAGAATGTGAAATTTTTGTTTGTGGACTCCAAGAAGAGAATCAGAGGAATCACATAACAGGTAATTAATTCTCGTATTAATTACTGATAATCGTTGGTCTAGGCTTAAGTTCTAGACTGACGGAGGTGTAATAACACCCACCTACCTGATACATGACAATATACTGTATGTGTTTTTTCAAATGTACATCTTCTATACACAACTCCTAGTATAACACCACCATATCTCAGGTACAGAGATAAGGATCATTTCTTCTCATTATCCTCTGTCCTTTATTTCATAACCCACCTGATCTGAGCGGTGACACAATCAATACCATGATTACGCGACACTCACCACAGCATTCACCCTAGACCAGGGACTGACAGAACACAGCATTTACACTAGGTGTGCATTGACTGAGTACAATAGTTATACAATACTCTGGAATGACTGACCACAACATTTACTACAGACTGTGCACCGACTGACCATTGTATTTACACTAGGTGGGGACCGACCGAGCACAGTAATAATACCATACTGTGGACTGACTGTCTATATCATTTGCACTAGTCTGTGGCCTAACTGACCACAACATTCACAATAGATTATAGACCGGCTCATCCCAGCATTAACACTAGTTGTGGACTTATTAACCCCAGTATTTTTGTTGAACTAAGGACCGATTGATTCTAATATTTACACTACACTGTGGATTGATTGACCACAACATTTACAGTAGACTGTGGACTGACTGTCTACAGCTTTTACAATAAACTGTGGAAAGACTATCCACAGTCATTATCCCTGAGATAAGTAATTTTGGCCCTAGTGTGTTATTGGTGTGTATAGCATGTAGCAGGAACATATTATCATATAGGTTGTGTTTTTACAGGTGACTGAATCCCAATGAGATATTAGAATGCGAAATTTTTGTTTGTGGACTCCAAGAAGAGAATCAGAGGAATCACATAACAGGTAATTAATTCTCGTATTAATTACTGATAATCGTTGGTCTAGGCTTAAGTTCTAGACTGGCGGAGGTGTAATAACACCCACCTTCCTGATACATGACAATATACTGTATGTGTTTTTTCAAATGTACATCTTCTATACACAACTCCTAGTATAACACAACCATATCTCAGGTACAGAGATAAGGATCATTTCTTCTCATTATCCTCTGTCTTTAATTTCATAACCCACCTGATCTGAGCGGTGACACAATCAATACCATGATTGCGCGACACTCACCACAGCATTCACCCTAGACCAGGGACTGACAGAACACAGCATTTACACTAGGTGTGCATTGACTGAGCACAGTAGTTATACAATACTCTGGAATGACTGACCGCAACATTTACAATAGACTGTGCACTGACTGACCATTGTAATTACACTAGGTGGGGACCGACCGAGCACAGTAATAATACCATACTGTGGACTGACTGTCTATATCATTTGCACTAGTCTGTGGTCTAACTGACCACAACATTCACAATAGATTATAGACCGGCTCATCCCAACATTAACACTAGTTGTGGACTTATTAACCCCAGTATTTTTGTTGAACTAAGGACCGATTGATTCTAATATTTACACTACACTGTGGATTGATTGACCACAACATTTACAGTAGACTGTGGACTGACTGACTACAGCTTTTACAATAAACTGTGGAAAGACTAACCACAGTCATTATCCCTGAGATAAGTAATTTTGGCCCTAGTGTGTTATTGGTGTGTATAGCATGTAGCAGGAACATATTATCATATAGGTTGTCTTTTTACAGGTGACTGAATCCCAATGAGATATTAGAATGTGAAATTTTTGTTTGTGGACTCCAAGAAGAGAATCAGAGGAAACACATAACAGGTAATTAATTCTCGTATTAATTACTGATAATCGTTGGTCTAGGCTTAAGTTCTAGACTGGCGGAGGTGTAATAACACCCACCTTCCTGATACATGACAATATACTGTATGTGTTTTTTCAAATGTACATCTTCTATACACAACTCCTAGTATAACACCACCATATCTCAGGTACAGAGATAAGGATCATTTCTTCTCATTATCCTCTGTCTTTAATTTCATAACCCACCTGATCTGAGCGGTGACACAATCAATACCATGATTACGCGACACTCACCACAGCATTCACCCTAGACCAGGGACTGAAAGAACACAGCATTTACACTAGGTGTGCATTGACTGAGCACAGTAGTTATACAATACTCTGGAATGACTGACCACAACATTTACAATAGACTGTGCACCGACTGACCATTGTATTTACACTAGGTGGGGACCGACCGAGCACAGTAATAATACCATACTGTGGACTGACTGTCTATATCATTTGCATTAGTCTGTGGTCTAACTGACCACAACATTCACAATAGATTATAGACCGGCTCATCCCAACATTAACACTAGTTGTGGACTTATTAACCCCAGTATTTTTGTTGAACTAAGGACCGATTGATTCTAATATTTACACTACACTGTGGATTGATTGACCACAACATTTACAGTAGACTGTGGACTGACTGACTACAGCTTTTACAATAAACTGTGGAAAGACTAACCACAGTCATTATCCCTGAGATAAGTAATTTTGGCCCTAGTGTGTTATTGGTGTGTATAGCATGTAGCAGGAACATATTATCATATAGGTTGTCTTTTTACAGGTGACTGAATCCCAATGAGATATTAGAATGTGAAATTTTTGTTTGTGGACTCCAAGAAGAGAATCAGAGGAATCACATAACAGGTAATTAATTCTCGTATTAATTACTGATAATCGTTGGTCTAGGCTTAAGTTCTAGACTGGCGGAGGTGTAATAACACCCACCTTCCTGATACATGACAATATACTGTATGTGTTTTTTCAAATGTACATCTTCTATACACAACTCCTAGTATAACACCACCATATCTCAGGTACAGATATACGGATCATTTCTTCTCATTATCCTCTGTCTTTTATTTCATAACCCACCTGATCTGAGCGGTGACACAATCAATACCATGATTACGCGACACTCACCACAGCATTCACCCTAGACCAGGGACTGACAGAACACAGCATTTACACTAGGTGTGCATTGACTGAGCACAGTAGTTATACAATACTCTGGAATTACTGACCACAACATTTACAATAGACTGTTCACCGACTGACCATTGTATTTACACTAGGTGGGGACCGACCAAGCACAGTAATAATACCATACTGTGGACTGACTGTCTATATCATTTGCACTAGTCTGTGGTCTAACTGACCACAACATTCACAATAGATTATAGACCGGCTCATCCCAGCATTAACACTAGTTGTGGACTTATTAACCCCAGTATTTTTGTTGAACTAAGGAACGATTGATTCTAATATTTACACTACACTGTGGATTGATTAACCACAACATTTACAGTAGACTGTGGACTGACTGACTACAGCTTTTACAATAAACTGTGGCAAGACTAACCACAGTCATTATCCCTGAGATAAGTAATTTTGGCCCTAGTGTGTTATTGGTGTGTATAGCATGTAGCAGGAACATATTATCATATAGTTTGTCTTTTTACAGGTGACTGAATCCCAATGAGATATTAGAATGTGAAATTTTTGTTTGTGTACTCCAAGAAGAGAATCAGAGGAATCACATAACAGGTAATTAATTCTCGTATTAATTACTGATAATCGTTGGTCTAGGCTTAAGTTCTAGACTGGCGGAGGTGTAATAACACCCACCTTCCTGATACATGACAATATACTGTATGTGTTTTTTCAAATGTACATCTTCTATACACAACTCCTAGTATAACACCACCATATCTCAGGTACAGAGATAAGGATCATTTCTTCTCATTATCCTCTGTCTTTTATTTCATAACCCACCTGATCTGAGCGGTGACACAATCAATACCATGATTACGTGACACTCACCACAGCATTCACCCTAGACCAGGGACTGACAGAACACAGCATTTACACTAGGTGTGCATTGACTGAGCACAGTAGTTATACAATACTCTGGAATTACTGACCACAACATTTACAATAGACTGTGCACCGACTGACCATTGTATTTACACTAGGTGGGGACCGACCGAGCACAGTAATAATACCATACTGTGGACTGACTGTCTATATCATTTGCACTAGTCTGTGGTCTAACTGACCACAACATTCACAATAGATTATAGACCGGCTCATCCCAGCATTAACACTAGTTGTGGACTTATTAACCCCAGTATTTTTGTTGAACTAAGGACCGATTGATTCTAATATTTACACTACACTGTGGATTGATTGACCACAACATTTACAGTAGACTGTGGACTGACTGACTACAGCTTTTACAATAAACTGTGGAAAGACTAACCACAGTCATTATCCCTGAGATAAGTAATTTTGGCCCTAGTGTGTTAATGGTGTGTATAGCATGTAGCAGGAACATATTATCATATAGGTTGTCTTGTTACAGGTGACTGAATCCCAATGAGATATTAGAATGCAAAATTTTTGTTTGTGGACTACAAGAAAAGAATCAGAGGAATCACATAACAGGTAATTAATTCTCGTATTAATTACTGATAATCGTTGGTCTAGGCTTAAGTTCTAGACTGGCGGAGGTGTAATAACACCCACCTTCCTGATACATGACAATATACTGTATGTGTTTTTTCAAATGTACATCTTCTATACACAACTCCTAGTATAACACCACCATATCTCAGGTACAGAGATAAGGATCATTTCTTCTCATTATCCTCTGTCTTTAATTTCATAACCCACCTGATCTGAGCGGTGACACAATCAATACCATGATTACGCGACACTCACCACAGCATTCACCCTAGACCAGGGACTGGCAGAACACAGAATTTACACTAGGTGTGCATTGACTGAGCACAGTAGTTATACAATACTCTGGAATGACTGACCACAACATTTACAATAGACTGTGCACCGACTGACCATTGTATTTACACTAGGTGGGGACCGACCAAGCACAGTAATAATACCATACTGTGGACTGACTGTCTATATCATTTGCACTAGTCTGTGGTCTAACTGACCACAACATTCACAATAGATTATAGACCGTCTCATCCCAGCATTAACACTAGTTGTGGACTTATTAACCCCAGTATTTTTGTTGAACTAAGGACCGATTGAATCTAATATTTACACTACACTGTGGATTGATTGACCATAACATTTACAGTAGACTGTGGACTGACTGACTGCAGCTTTTACAATAAACTGTGGAAAGACTAACCACAGTCATTATCCCTGAGATAAGTAATTTTGGCCCTAGTGTGTTATTGGTGTGTATAGCATGTAGCAGGAACATATTATCATATAGGTTGTCTTTTTACAGGTGACTGAATCCCAGTGAGATATTAGAATGTGAAATTTTTGTTTGTGGACTCCAAGAAGAGAATCAGAGGAATCACATAACAGGTAATTAATTCTCGTATTAATTACTGATAATCGTTGGTCTAGGCTTAAGTTCTAGACTGGCGGAGGTGTAATAACACCCACCTACCTGATACATGACAATATACTGTATGTGTTTTTTCAAATGTACATCTTCTATACACAACTCCTAGTATAACACCACCATATCTCAGGTACAGAGATAAGGATCATTTCTTCTCATTATCCTCTGTCCTTTATTTCATAACCCACCTGATCTGAGCGGTGACACAATCAATACCATGATTACGCGACACTCACCACAGCATTCACCCTAGACCAGGGACTGACAGAACACAGCATTTACACTAGGTGTGCATTGACTGAGCACAATAGTTATACAATACTCTGGAATGACTGACCACAACATTTACAATAGACTGTGCACCGACTGACCATTGTATTTACACTAGGTGGGGACCGACCGAGCACAGTAATAATACCATACTGTGGACTGACTGTCTATATCATTTGCACTAGTCTGTGGCCTAACTGACCACAACATTCACAATAGATTATAGACCGGCTCATCCCAGCATTAACACTAGTTGTGGACTTATTAACCCCAGTATTTTTGTTGAACTAAGGACCGATTGATTCTAATATTTACACTACACTGTGGATTGATTGACCACAACATTTACAGTAGACTGTGGACTGACTGACTACAGCTTTTACAATAAACTGTGGAAAGACTATCCACAGTCATTATCCCTGAGATAAGTAATTTTGGCCCTAGTGTGTTATTGGTGTGTATAGCATGTAGCAGGAACATATTATCATATAGGTTGTGTTTTTACAGGTGACTGAATCCCAATGAGATATTAGAATGCGAAATTTTTGTTTGTGGACTCCAAGAAGAGAATCAGAGGAATCACATAACAGGTAATTAATTCTCGTATTAATTACTGATAATCGTTGGTCTAGGCTTAAGTTCTAGACTGGCGGAGGTGTAATAACACCCACCTTCCTGATACATGACAATATACTGTATGTGTTTTTTCAAATGTACATCTTCTATACACAACTCCTAGTATAACACCACCATATCTCAGGTACAGAGATAAGGATCATTTCTTCTCATTATCCTCTGTCTTTAATTTCATAACCCACCTGATCTGAGCGGTGACACAATCAATACCATGATTGCGCGACACTCACCACAGCATTCACCCTAGACCAGGGACTGACAGAACACAGCATTTACACTAGGTGTGCATTGACTGAGCACAGTAGTTATACAATACTCTGGAATGACTGACCGCAACATTTACAATAGACTGTGCACTGACTGACCATTGTAATTACACTAGGTGGGGACCGACCGAGCACAGTAATAATACCATACTGTGGACTGACTGTCTATATCATTTGCACTAGTCTGTGGTCTAACTGACTACAACATTCACAATAGATTATAGACTGGCTCATCCCAACATTAACACTAGTTGTGGACTTATTAACCCCAGTATTTTTGTTGAACTAAGGACCGATTGATTCTAATATTTACACTACACTGTGGATTGATTGACCACAACATTTACAGTAGACTGTGGACTGACTGACTACAGCTTTTACAATAAACTGTGGAAAGACTAACCACAGTCATTATCCCTGAGATAAGTAATTTTGGCCCTAGTGTGTTATTGGTGTGTATAGCATGTAGCAGGAACATATTATCATATAGGTTGTCTTTTTACAGGTGACTGAATCCCAATGAGATATTAGAATGTGAAATTTTTGTTTGTGGACTCCAAGAAGAGAATCAGAGGAAACACATAACAGGTAATTAATTCTCGTATTAATTACTGATAATCGTTGGTCTAGGCTTAAGTTCTAGACTGGCGGAGGTGTAATAACACCCACCTTCCTGATACATGACAATATACTGTATGTGTTTTTTCAAATGTACATCTTCTATACACAACTCCTAGTATAACACCACCATATCTCAGGTACAGAGATAAGGATCATTTCTTCTCATTATCCTCTGTCTTTAATTTCATAACCCACCTGATCTGAGCGGTGACACAATCAATACCATGATTGCGCGACACTCACCACAGCATTCACCCTAAACCAGGGACTGACAGAACACAGCATTTACACTAGGTGTGCATTGACTGAGCACAGTAGTTATACAATACTCTGGAATGACTGACCACAACATTTACAATAGACTGTGCACCGACTGACCATTGTATTTACACTAGGTGGGGACCGACCGAGCACAGTAATAATACCATACTGTGGACTGACTGTCTATATCATTTGCACTAGTCTGTGGTCTAACTGACCACAACATTCACAATAGATTATAGACCGGCTCATCCCAACATTAACACTAGTTGTGGACTTATTAACCCCAGTATTTTTGTTGAACTAAGGACCGATTGATTCTAATATTTACACTACACTGTGGATTGATTGACCACAACATTTACAGTAGACTGTGGACTGACTGACTACAGCTTTTACAATAAACTGTGGAAAGACTAACCACAGTCATTATCCCTGAGATAAGTAATTTTGGCCCTAGTGTGTTATTGGTGTGTATAGCATGTAGCAGGAACATATTATCATATAGGTTGTCTTTTTACAGGTGACTGAATCCCAGTGAGATATTAGAATGTGAAATTTTTGTTTGTGGACTCTAAGAAGAGAATCAGAGGAATCACATAACAGGTAATTAATTCTCGTATTAATTACTGATAATCGTTGGTCTAGGCTTAAGTTCTAGACTGGCGGAGGTGTAATAACACCCACCTTCCTGATACATGACAATATACTGTATGTGTTTTTTCAAATGTACATCTTCTATACACAACTCCTAGTATAACACCACCATATCTCAGGTACAGATATACGGATCATTTCTTCTCATTATCCTCTGTCTTTTATTTCATAACCCACCTGATCTGAGCGGTGACACAATCAATACCATGATTACGCGACACTCACCACAGCATTCACCCTAGACCAGGGACTGACAGAACACAGCATTTACACTAGGTGTGCATTGACTGAGCACAGTAGTTATACAATACTCTGGAATTACTGACCACAACATTTACAATAGACTGTTCACCGACTGACCATTGTATTTACACTAGGTGGGGACCGACCAAGCACAGTAATAATACCATACTGTGGACTGACTGTCTATATCATTTGCACTAGTCTGTGGTCTAACTGACCACAACATTCACAATAGATTATAGACCGGCTCATCCCAGCATTAACACTAGTTGTGGACTTATTAACCCCAGTATTTTTGTTGAACTAAGGAACGATTGATTCTAATATTTACACTACACTGTGGATTGATTAACCACAACATTTACAGTAGACTGTGGACTGACTGACTACAGCTTTTACAATAAACTGTGGCAAGACTAACCACAGTCATTATCCCTGAGATAAGTAATTTTGGCCCTAGTGTGTTATTGGTGTGTATAGCATGTAGCAGGAACATATTATCATATAGGTTGTCTTTTTACAGGTGACTGAATCCCAATGAGATATTAGAATGTGAAATTTTTGTTTGTGGACTCCAAGAAGAGAATCAGAGGAATCACATAACAGGTAATTAATTCTCGTATTAATTGCTGATAATCGTTGGTCTAGGCTTAAGTTCTAGACTGGCGGAGGTGTAATAACACCCACCTTCCTGATACATGACAATATACTGTATGTGTTTTTTCAAATGTACATCTTCTATACACAACTCCTAGTATAACACCACCATATCTCAGGTACAGAGATAAGGATCATTTCTTCTCATTATCCTCTGTCTTTTATTTCATAACACACCTGATCTCAGCGGTGACACAATCAATACCATGATTACGCGACACTCACCACAGCATTCACCCTAGACCAGGGACTGACAGAACACAGCATTTGCACTAGGTGTGCATTGACTGAGCACAGTAGTTATACAATACTCTGGAATTACTGACCACAACATTTACAATAGACTGTGCACCGACTGACCATTGTATTTACACTAGGTGGGGACCGACCGAGCACAGTAATAATACCATACTGTGGACTGACTGTCTATATCATTTGCACTAGTCTGTGGTCTAACTGACCACAACATTCACAATAGATTATAGACCGGCTCATCCCAACATTAACACTAGTTGTGGACTTATTAACCCCAGTATTTTTGTTGAACTAAGGTCCGATTGATTCTAATATTTACACTACACTGTGGATTGATTGACCACAACATTTACAGTAGACTGTGGACTGACTGACTACAGCTTTTACAATAAACTGTGGAAAGACTAACCACAGTCATTATCCCTGAGATAAGTAATTTTGGCCCTAGTGTGTTATTGGTGTGTATAGCATGTAGCAGGAACATATTATCATATAGGTTGTCTTTTTACAGGTGACTGAATCCCAATGAGATATTAGAATGCAAAATTTTTGTTTGTGGACTACAAGAAAAGAATCAGAGGAATCACATAACAGGTAATTAATTCTCGTATTAATTACTGATAATCGTTGGTCTAGGCTTAAGTTCTAGACTGGCGGAGGTGTAATAACACCCACCTTCCTGATACATGACAATATACTGTATGTGTTTTTTCAAATGTACATCTTCTATACACAACTCCTAGTATAACACCACCATATCTCAGGTACAGAGATAAGGATCATTTCTTCTCATTATCCTCTGTCTTTAATTTCATAACCCACCTGATCTGAGCGGTGACACAATCAATACCATGATTACGCGACACTCACCACAGCATTCACCCTAGACCAGGGACTGGCAGAACACAGCATTTACACTAGGTGTGCATTGACTGAGCACAGTAGTTATACAATACTCTGGAATGACTGACCACAACATTTACAATAGACTGTGCACCGACTGACCATTGTATTTACACTAGGTGGGGACCGACCGAGCACAGTAATAATACCATACTGTGGACTGACTGTCTATATCATTTGCACTAGTCTGTGGTCTAACTGACCACAACATTCACAATAGATTATAGACCGGCTCATCCCAACATTAACACTAGTTGTGGACTTATTAACCCCAGTATTTTTGTTGAACTAAGGACCGATTGATTCTAATATTTCCACTACACTGTGGATTGATTGACCACAACATTTACAGTAGACTGTGGACTGACTGACTACAGCTTTTACAATAAACTGTGGAAAGACTAACCACAGTCATTATCCCTGAGATAAGTAATTTTGGCCCTAGTGTGTTATTGGTGTGTATAGCATGTAGCAGGAACATATTATCATATAGGTTGTCTTTTTACAGGTGACTGAATCCCAATGAGATATTAGAATGTGAAATTTTTGTTTGTGGACTCCAAGAAGAGAATCAGAGGAATCACATAACAGGTAATTAATTCTCGTATTAATTACTGATAATCGTTGGTCTAGGCTTAAGTTCTAGACTGGCGGAGGTGTAATAACACCCACCTTCCTGATACATGACAATATACTGTATGTGTTTTTTCAAATGTACATCTTCTATACACAACTCCTAGTATAACACCACCATATCTCAGGTACAGAGATAAGGATCATTTCTTCTCATTATCCTCTGTCTTTTATTTCATAACCCACCTGATCTGAGCGGTGACACAATCAATACCATGATTACGTGACACTCACCACAGCATTCACCCTAGACCAGGGACTGACAGAACACAGCATTTACACTAGGTGTGCATTGACTGAGCACAGTAGTTATACAATACTCTGGAATTACTGACCACAACATTTACAATAGACTGTGCACCGACTGACCATTGTATTTACACTAGGTGGGGACCGACCGAGCACAGTAATAATACCATACTGTGGACTGACTGTCTATATCATTTGCACTAGTCTTTGGTCTAACTGACCACAACATTCACAATAGATTATAGACCGGCTCATCCCAGCATTAACACTAGTTGTGGACTTATTAACCCCAGTATTTTTGTTGAACTAAGGACCGATTGATTCTAATATTTACACTACACTGTGGATTGATTGACCACAACATTTACAGTAGACTGTGGACTGACTGACTACAGCTTTTAAAATAAACTGTGGAAAGACTAACCACAGTCATTATCCCTGAGATAAGTAATTTTGGCCCTAGTGTGTTATTGGTGTGTATAGCATGTAGCAGGAACATATTATCATATAGGTTGTCTTTTTACAGGTGACTGAATCCCAATGAGATATTAGAATGCGAAATTTTTGTTTTTGGACTACAAGAAAAGAATCAGAGGAATCACATAACAGGTAATTAATTCTCGTATTAATTACTGATAATCGTTGGTCTAGGCTTAAGTTCTAGACTGGCGGAGGTGTAATAACACCCACCTTTCTGATACATGACAATATACTGTATGTGTTTTTTCAAATGTACATCTTCTATACACAACTCCTAGTATAACACCACCATATCTCAGGTACAGAGATAAGGATCATTTCTTCTCATTATCCTCTGTCTTTAATTTCATAACCCACCTGATCTGAGCGGTGACACAATCAATACCATGATTACGCGACACTCACCACAGCATTCACCCTAGACCAGGGACTGACAGAACACAGCATTTACACTAGGTGTGCGTTGACTGAGCACAGTAGTTATACAATACTCTGGAATGACTGACCACAACATTTACAATAGACTGTGCACCGACTGACCATTGTATTTACACTAGGTGGGGACCGACCGAGCACAGTAATAATACCATACTGTGGACTGACTGTCTATATCATTTGCACTAGTCTGTGGTCTAACTGACCACAACATTCACAATAGATTATAGACCGGCTCATCCCAGCATTAACACTAGTTGTGGACTTATTAACCCCAGTATTTTTGTTGAACTAAGGACCGATTGATTCTAATATTTACACTACACTGTGGATTGATTGACCACAACATTTACAGTAGACTGTGGACTGACTGACTACAGCTTTTACAATAAACTGTGGAAAGACTAACCACAGTCATTATCCCTGAGATAAGTAATTTTGGCCCTAGTGTGTTATTGGTGTGTATAGCATGTAGCAGGAACATATTATCATATAGGTTGTCTTTTTACAGGTGACTGAATCCCAATGAGATATTAGAATGCGAAATTTTTGTTTGTGGACTACAAGAAGAGAATCAGAGGAATCACATAACAGGTAATTAATTCTCGTATTAATTACTGATAATCGTTGGTCTAGGCTTAAGTTCTAGACTGGCGGAGGTGTAATAACACCCACCTTCCTGATACATGACAATATACTGTATGTGTTTTTTCAAATGTACATCTTCTATACACAACTCCTAGTATAACACCACCATATCTCAGGTACAGATATAAGGATCATTTCTTCTCATTATCCTCTGTCTTTTATTTCATAACCCACCTGATCTGAGAGGTGACACAATCAATACCATGATTACGCGACACTCACCACAGCATTCACCCTAGACCAGGGACTGACAGAACACAGCATTTACACTAGGTGTGCATTGACTGAGCACAGTAGTTATACAATACTCTGGAATGACTGACCACAACATTTACAATAGACTGTGCACCAACTGACCATTGTATTTACACTAGGTGGGGACCGACCGAGCACAGTAATAATACCATACTGTGGACTGACTGTCTATATCATTTGCACTAGTCTGTGGTCTAACTGACCACAACATTCACAATAGATTATAGACCGGCTCATCCCAACATTAACACTAGTTGTGGACTTATTAACCCCAGTATTTTTGTTGAACTAAGGACCGATTGATTCTAATATTTACACTACACTGTGGATTGATTGACCACAACATTTACAGTAGACTGTGGACTGACTGACTACAGCTTTTACAATAAACTGTGGAAAGACTAACCACAGTCATTATCCCTGAGATAAGTAATTTTGGCCCTAGTGTGTTATTGGTGTGTATAGCATGTAGCAGGAACATATTATCATATAGGTTGTCTTTTTACAGGTGACTGAATCCCAATGAGATATTAGAATGCGAAATTTTTGTTTGTGGACTACAAGAAGAGAATCAGAGGAATCACATAACAGGTAATTAATTCTCGTATTAATTACTGATAATCGTTGGTCTAGGCTTAAGTTCTAGACTGGCGGAGGTGTAATAACACCCACCTTCCTGATACATGACAATATACTGTATGTGTTTTTTCAAATGTACATCTTCTATACACAACTCCTAGTATAACACCACCATATCTCAGGTACAGAGATAAGGATCATTTCGTCTCATTATCCTCTGTCTTTTATTTCATAACCCACCTGATCTGAGCGGTGACACAATCAATACCATGATTACGCGACACTCACCACAGCATTCACCCTAGACCAAGGACTGACAGAACACAGCATTTACACTAGGTGTGCGTTGACTGAGCACAGTAGTTATACAATACTCTGGAATGACTGACCACAACATTTACAATAGACTGTGCACCGACTGACCATTGTATTTACACTAGGTGGGGACCGACCGAGCACAGTAATAATACCATACTGTGGACTGACTGTCTATATCATTTGCACTAGTCTGTGGTCTAACTGACCACAACATTCACAATAGATTATAGACCGGCTCATCCCAACATTAACACTAGTTGTGGACTTATTAACCCCAGTATTTTTGTTGAACTAAGGACCGATTGATTCTAATATTTACACTACACTGTGGATTGATTGACCACAACATTTACAGTAGACTGTGGACTGACTGACTACAGCTTTTACAATAAACTGTGGAAAGACTAACCACAGTCATTATCCCTGAGATAAGTAATTTTGGCCCTAGTGTGTTATTGGTGTGTATAGCATGTAGCAGGAACATATTATCATATAGGTTGTCTTTTTACAGGTGACTGAATCCTAATGAGATATTAGAATGTGAAATTTTTGTTTGTGGACTCCAAGAAGAGAATCAGAGGAATCACATAACAGGTAATTAATTCTCGTATTAATTACTGATAATCGTTGGTCTAGGCTTAAGTTCTAGACTGGCGGAGGTGTAATAACACCCACCTTCCTGATACATGACAATATACTGTATGTGTTTTTTCAAATGTACATCTTCTATACACAACTCCTAGTATAACACCACCATATCTCAGGTACAGAGATAAGGATCATTTCTTCTCATTATCCTCTGTCTTTTATTTCATAACCCACCTGATCTGAGCGGTGACACAATCAATACCATGATTATGCGACACTCACCACAGCATTCACCCTAGACCAGGGACTGACAGAACACAGCATTTACACTAGGTGTGCATTGACTGAGCACAGTAGTTATACAATACTCTGGTATGACTGACCACAACATTTACAATAGACTGTGCACCGACTGACCATTGTATTTACACTAGGTGGGGACCGACCGAGCACAGTAATAATACCATACTGTGGACTGACTGTCTATATCATTTGCACTAGTCTGTGGTCTAACTGACCACAACATTCACAATAGATTATAGACCGGCTCATCCCAACATTAACACTAGTTGTGGACTTATTAACCCCAGTATTTTTGTTGAACTAAGGACCGATTGATTCTAATATTTACGCTACACTGTGGACTGACTCACTACAGCTTTTACAATAAACTGTGGAAAGACTAACCACAGTCATTATCCCTGAGATAAGTAATTTTGGCCCTAGTGTGTTATTGGTGTGTATAGCATGTAGCAGGAACATATTATCATATAGGTTGTCTTTTTACAGGTGACTGAATCTCAATGAGATATTAGAATGCGAAATTTTTGTTTGTGGACTACAAGAAGAGAATCAGAGGAATCACATAACAGGTAATTAATTCTCGTATTAATTACTGATAATCGTTGGTCTAGGCTTAAGTTCTAGACTGGCGGAGGTGTAATAACACCCACCTTCCTGATACATGACAATATACTGTATGTGTTTTTTCAAATGTATATCTTCTATACACAACTCCTAGTATAACACCACTATATCTCAGGTACAGAGATAAGGATCATTTCTTCTCATTATCCTCTGTCTTTAATTTCATAACCCACCTGATCTGAGCGGTGACACAATCAATACCATGATTACGCGACACTCACCACAGCATTCACCCTAGACCAGGGACTGACAGAACACAGCATTTACACTAGGTGTGCATTGACTGAGCACAGTAGTTATACAATACTCTGGAATGACTGACCACAACATTTACAATAGACTGTGCACCGACTGACCATTGTATTTACACTAGGTGGGGACCGACCGAGCACAGTAATAATACCATACTGTGGACTGACTGTCTATATCATTTGCACTAGTCAGAGGTCTAACTGACCACAACATTCACAATAGATTATAGACCGGCTCATCCCAGCATTAACACTAGTTGTGGACTTATTAACCCCAGTATTTTTGTTGAACTAAGGAATGATTGATTCTAATATTTACACTACACTGTGGATTGATTGACCACAACATTTACAGTAGACTGTGGACTGACTGACTACAGCTTTTACAATAAACTGTGGAAAGACTAACCACAGTCATTATCCCTGAGATAAGTAATTTTGGCCCTAGTGTGTTATTGGTTTGTATAGCATGTAGCAGGAACATATTATCATATAGGTTGTCTTTTTACAGGTGACTGAATCCCAATGAGATATTAGAATGTGAAATTTTTGGTTGTGGACTACAAGAAGAGAATCAGAGGAATCACATAACAGGTAATTAATTCTCGTATTAATTACTGATAATCGTTGGTCTAGGCTTAAGTTCTAGACTGGCTGAGGTTTAATAACACCCACCTTCCTGATACATGACAATATACTGTATGTGTTTTTTCAAATGTACATCTTCTATACACAACTCCTAGTATAACACCACCATATCTCAGGTACAGAGATAAGGATCATTTCGTCTCATTATCCTCTGTCTTTTATTTCATAACCCACCTGATCTGAGCGGTGACACAATCAATACCATGATTACGCGACACTCACCACAGCATTCACCCTAGACCAGGGACTGACAGAACACAGCATTTACACTAGGTGTGCGTTGACTGAGCACAGTAGTTATACAATACTCTGGAATGACTGACCACAACATTTACAATAGACTGTGCACCGACTGACCATTGTATTTACACTAGGTGGGGACCGACCGAGCACAGTAATAATACCATACTGTGGACTGACTGTCTATATCATTTGCACTAGAAAAAAGAGAGGGGTCGCTCACTGGTCTATTCGGGTGCTCTGAAGAAAAGAGTAATCTCAATTGCAAAACGAACTTCGGCACTCCATACATGAAAATATAAGAAATATTGTATCTAGACTAATGTCACTTTGAAAAATGAAGGTTTTTTGCGCATAATTTGGCCAATTTATGTGTGCCCATCAACCACGACAAGGTCACCTTCGTATGATGGGAAACTACGCTACGCTACCACTGGATATGCCACTCTTGGGCTGTAAGCCTGTATGGACAATATGTCTATGCTTGGGCTTTTAACCTACAATGTATGGGCTGGTAGAGCTAGTTAAAACCACCTGTGACTGAATGGGAGGGACACATGGTCAGAAAAAAGGCTGTCAAACTTCTAATAGTGTGAACACGTACCTGCTGCAATGCTCCAGGAGCGGGATCCCAAAAATGATTAATAGAAAAAAGAGAGGGGTCGCTCACTGGTCTATTCGGGTGCTCTGAAGAAAAGAGTAATCTCAATTGCAAAAAGAACTTCGGCACTCCATACATGAAAATATAAGAAATATTGTATCTAGACTAATGTCACTTTGAAAAATGAAGGTTTTTTGCGCATAATTTGGCCAATTTATGTGTGCCCATCAACCACGACAAGGTCACCTTCGTATGATGGGAAACTACGCTACGCTACCACTGGATATGCCACTCTTGGGCTGTAAGCCTGTATGGACAATATGTCTATGCTTGGGCTTTTAACCTACAATGTATGGGCTGGTAGAGATAGTTAAAACCACCTGTGACTGAATGGGAGGGACACATGGTCAGAAAAAAGGCTGTCAAACTTCTAATAGTGTGAACACGTACCTGCTGCAATGCTCCAGGAGCGGGATCCCAAAAATGATTAATAGAAAAAAGAGAGGGGTCGCTCACTGGTCTATTCGGGTGCTCTGAAGAAAAGAGTAATCTCAATTGCAAAAAGAACTTCGGCACTCCATACATGAAAATATAAGAAATATTGTATCTAGACTAATGTCACTTTGAAAAATGAAAGTTTTTTGCGCATAATTTGGCCAATTTATGTGTGCCCATCAACCACGACAAGGTCACCTTCGTATGATGGGAAACTACGCTATGCTACCACTGGATATGCCACTCTTGGGCTGTAAGCCTGTATGGACAATATGTCTATGCTTGGGCTTTTAACCTACAATGTATGGGCTGGTAGAGCTAGTTAAAACCACCTGTGACTGAATGGGAGGGACACATGGTCAGAAAAAAGGCTGTCAAACTTCTAATAGTGTGAACACGTACCTGCTGCAATGCTCCAGGAGCGGGATCCCAAAAATGATTAATAGAAAAGAGAGAGGGGTCGCTCACTGGTCTATTCGGGTGCTCTGAAGAAAAGCATTTGCACTAGTCTGTGGTCTAACTGACCACAACATTCACAATAGATTATAGACCGGCTGATCCCAGCATTAACACTAGTTGTGGACTTATTAACCCCAGTATTTTTGTTGAACTAAGGACCGATTGATTCTAATATTTACACTACACTGTGGATTGATTGACCACAACATTTACAGTAGACTGTGGACTGAGTGACTACAGCTTTTACAATAAACTGTGGCAAGACTAACCACAGTCATTATCCCTGAGATAAGTAATTTTGGCCCTAGTGTGTTATTGGTGTGTATAGCATGTAGCAGGAACATATTATCATATAGTTTGTCTTTTTTCAGGTGACTGAATCCCAATGAGATATTAGAATGTGAAATTTTTGTTTGTGGACTCCAAGAAGAGAATCAGAGGAATCACATAACAGGTAATTAATTCTCGTATTAATTACTGATAATCGTTGGTCTAGGCTTAAGTTCTAGACTGGCGGAGGTGTAATAACACCCACCTTCCTGATACATGACAATATACTGTATGTGTTTTTTCAAATGTACATCTTCTATACACAACTCCTAGTATAACACCACCATATCTCAGGTACAGATATAAGGATCATTTCTTCTCATTATCCTCTGTCTTTTATTTCATAACCCACCTGATCTGAGCGGTGACACAATCAATACCATGATTACGCGACACTCACCACAGCATTCACCCTAGACCAGGGACTGACAGAATACAGCATTTACACTAGGTGTGCATTGACTGAGCACAGTAGTTATACAATACTCTGAAATTACTGACCACAACATTTACAATAGACTGTGCACCGACTGACCATTGTATTTACACTAGGTGGGGACCGACCGAGCACTGTAATAATACCATACTGTGGACTGACTGTCTATATCATTTGCACTAGTCTGTGGTCTAACTGACCACAACATTCACAATAGATTATAGACCGGCTCATCCCAGCATTAACACTAGTTGTGGACTTATTAACCCCAGTATTTTTGTTGAACTAAGGACCGATTGATTCTAATATTTACACTACACTGTGGATTGATTGACCACAACATTTACAGTAGACTGTGGACTGACTGACTACAGCTTTTACAATAAACTGTGGAAAGACTAACCACAGTCATTATCCCTGAGATAAGTAATTTTGGCCCTAGTGTGTTATTGGTGTGTATAGCATGTAGCAGGAACATATTATCATATAGGTTGTCTTTTTACAGGTGACTGAATCCCAATGAGATATTAGAATGCGAAATTTTTGTTTGTGGACTACAAGAAGAGAATCAGAGGAATCACATAACAGCTAATTAATTCTCGTATTAATTACTGATAATCGTTGGTCTAGGCTTAAGTTCTAGACTGGCGGAGGTGTAATAACACCCACCTTCCTGATACATGACAATATACTGTATGTGTTTTTTCAAATGTACATCTTCTATACACAACTCCTAGTATAACACCACCATATCTCAGGTACAGAGATAAGGATCATTTCGTCTCATTATCCTCTGTCTTTTATTTCATAACCCACCTGATCTGAGCGGTGACACAATCAATACCATGATTACGCGACACTCACCACAGCATTCACCCTAGACCAGGGACTGACAGAACACAGCATTTACACTAGGTGTGCGTTGACTGAGCACAGTAGTTATACAATACTCTGGAATGACTGACCACAACATTTACAATAGACTGTGCACCGACTGACCATTATATTTACACTAGGTGGGGACCGACCGAGCACAGTAATAATACCATACTGTGGACTGACTGTCTATATCATTTGCACTAGTCTGTGGTCTAACTGACCACAACATTCACGATGGATTATAGACCGGCTCATCCCAGCATTAACACTAGTTGTGGACTTATTAACCCCAGTATTTTTGTTGAACTAAGGACCGATTGATTCTGATATTTACACTACACTGTGGATTGATTGACCACAACATTTACAGTAGACTGTGGACTGAGTGACTACAGCTTTTACAATAAACTGTGGAAAGACTAACCACAGTCATTATCCCTGAGATAAGTAATTTTGGCCCTAGTGTGTTATTGGTGTGTATAGCATGTAGCAGGAACATATTATCATATAGGTTGTCTTTTTACAGGTGACTGAATCCCAATGAGATATTAAAATGTGAAATTTTTGTTTGTGGACTCCAAGAAGAAAATCAGAGGAATCACATAACAGGTAATTAATTCTCGTATTAATTACTGATAATCGTTGGTCTAGGCTTAAGTTCTAGACTGGCGGAGGTGTAATAACACCCACCTTCCTGATACATGACAATATACTGTATATGTTTTTTCAAATGTACATCTTCTATACACAACTCCTAGTATAACACCACCATATCTCAGGTACAGAGATAAGGATCATTTCTTCTCATTATCCTCTGTCTTTTATTTCATAACCCACCTGATCTGAGCGGTGACACAATCAATACAATGATTGCGCGACACTCACCACAGCATTCACCCTAGACCAGGGACTGACAGAACACAGCATTTACACTAGGTGTGCATTGACTGAGCACAGTAGTTATACAATACTCTGGAATGACTGACCACAACATTTACAATAGACTGTGCACCGACTGACCATTGTATTTACACTAGGTGGGGACCGACCAAGCACAGTAATAATACCATACTGTGGACTGACTGTCTATATCAATTGCACTAGTCTGTGGTCTAACTGACCACAACATTCACAATAGATTATAGACCGGCTCATCCCAACATTAACACTAGTTGTGGACTTATTAACCCCAGTATTTTTGTTGAACTAAGGAACGATTGATTCTAATATTTTCACTACACTGTGGATTGATTAACCACAACATTTACAGTAGACTGTGGACTGACTGACTACAGCTTTTACAATAAACTGTGGAAAGACTAACCACAGTCATTATCCCTGAGATAAGTAATTTTGGCCCTAGTGTGTTATTGGTGTGTATAGCATGTAGCAGGAACATATTATCATATAGGTTGTCTTTTTACAGGTGACTGAATCCCAATGAGATATTAGAATGTGAAATTTTTGTTTGTGGACTCCAAGAAGAGAATCAGAGGAATCACATAACAGGTAATTAATTCTCGTATTAATTACTGATAATCGTTGGTCTAGGCTTAAGTTCTAGACTGGCGGAGGTGTAATAACACCCACCTTCCTGATACATGACAATATACTGTATGTGTTTTTTCAAATGTACATCTTCTATACACAACTCCTAGTATAACACCACCATATCTCAGGTACAGAGATAAGGATCATTTCTTCTCATTATCCTCTGTCTTTTATTTCATAACCCACCTGATTTGAGCAGTGACACAATCAATACCATGATTACGCAACACTCACCACAGCATTCACCCTAGACCAGGGACTGACAGAACACAGCATTTACACTAGGTGTGCATTGACTGAGCACAGTAGTTATACAATACTTTGGCATGACTGACCACAACATTTACAATAGACTGTGCACCGACTGACCATTGTATTTACACTAGGTGGGGACCGACCGAGCACAGTAATAATACCATACTGTGGACTGACTGTCTATATCATTTGCACTAGTCTGTGGTCTAACTGACCACAACATTCACAATAGATTATAGACCGGCTCATCCCAGCATTAACACTAGTTGTGGACTTATTAACCCCAGTATTTTTGTTGAACTAAGGACCGATTGATTCTAATATTTACACTACACTGTGGACTGACTGACCACAACATTTACAGTAGACTGTGGACTGACTGACTACAACTTTTACAATAAACTGTGGAAAGACTAACCACAGTCATTATCCCTGAGATAAGTAATTTTGGCCCTAGTGTGTTATTGGTGTGTATAGCATGTAGTAGGAAAAAAGCATAGACATATTGTCCATACAGGCTTACAGCCCAAGAGTGGCATATCCAGTGGTAGCGTAGCGTAGTTTCCCATCATACGAAGGTGACCTTGTCGTGGTTGATGGGCACACATAAATTGGCCAAATTATGCGCAAAATAACTTCATTTTTCAAAGTGACATTAGTCTAGATACAATATTTCTTATATTTTCATGTATGGAGTGCCGAAGTTCTTTTTGCAATTGAGATTACTCTTTTCTTCAGAGCACCCGAATAGACCAGTGAGCGACCCCTCTCTTTTTTCTATTAATCATTTTTGGGATCCCGCTCCTGGAGCATTGCAGCAGGTACGTGTTCACACTATTAGAAGTTTGACAGCTTTTTTTCTCACCATGTGTCCCTCCCATTCAGTCACAGGTGGTTTTAACTAGCTCTATCAGCCCATACATTGTAGGTTAAAAGCCCAAGCATAGACATATTGTCCATAAAGGCTTACAGCCCAAGAGTGGCATATCCAGTGATAGCGTAGCGTAGTTTCCCATCATACGAAGGTGACCTTGTCGTGGTTGATGGGCACACATAAATTGGCCAAATTAGGCGCAAAAAAACTTCATTTTTCAAAGTGACATTAGTCTAGATACAATATTTCTTATATTTTCATGTATGGAGTACCGAAGTTCTTTTTGCAATTAGCATGTAGCAGGAACATATTATCATATAGTTTGTCTTTTTACAGGTGACTGAATCCCAATGAGATATTAGAATGTGACATTTTTGTTTGTGGACTCCAAGAAGAGAATCAGAGGAATCACATAACAGGTAATTAATTCTCGTATTAATTACTGATAATTGTTGGTCTAGGCTTAAGTTCTAGACTGGCGGAGGTGTAATAACACCCACCTTCCTGATACATGACAATATACTGTATGTGTTTTTTCAAATGTATATCTTCTATACACAACTCCTAGTATAACACCACCATATCTCAGGTACAGAGATAAGGATCATTTCGTCTCATTATCCTCTGTCTTTTATTTCATAACCCACCTGATCTGAGCGGTGACACAATCAATACCATGATTACGCGACACTCACCACAGCATTCACCCTAGACCAGGGACTGACAGAACACAGCATTTACACTAGGTGTGCATTGACTGAGCACAGTAGTTATACAATACTCTGGAATGACTGACCACAACATTTACAATAGACTGTGCACCGACTGACCATTGTATTTACACTAGGTGGGGACCGACCGAGCACAGTAATAATACCATACTGTGGACTGACTCTCTATATCATTTGCACTAGTCTGTGGTCTAACTGACCACAACATTCACAATAGATTATAGACCGGCTCATCCCAGCATTAACACTAGTTGTGGACTTATTAACCCCAGTATTTTTGTTGAACTAAGGACCGATTGATTCTAATATTTACACTACACTGTGGATTGATTGACCACAACATTTACAGTAGACTGTGGACTGACTGACTACAGCTTTTACAATAAACTGTGGAAAGACTAACCACAGTCATTATCCCTGAGATAAGTAATTTTGGCCCTAGTGTGTTATTGGTGTGTATAGCATGTAGCAGGAACATATTATCATATAGGTTGTCTTTTTACAGGTGACTGAATCCCAATGAGATATAAGAATGTGAAATTTTTGTTTGTGGACTCCAAGAAGAGAATCAGAGGAATCACATAACAGGTAATTAATTCTCGTATTAATTACTGATAATCGCTGGTCTAGGCTTAAGTTCTAGACTGGCTGAGGTGTAATAACACCCACCTTCCTGATACATGACAATATACTGTATGTGTTTTTTCAAATGTACATCTTCTATACACAACTCCTAGTATAACACCACCATATCTCAGGTACAGAGATAAGGATCGTTTCTTCTCATTATCCTCTGTCTTTTATTTCATAACCCACCTGATCTGAGCGGTGACACAATCAATACCATCATTACCTAATACTCACCAGAGCATTCACCCTAGACCAGGAGGGACTGTCAGAACACAGCATTTACACTAGGTGTGCATTGACTGAGCACAGTAGTTATACAATACTCTGGAATGACTGACCACAACATTTACAATAGACTGTGCACCGACTGACCATTGTATTTACACTAGGTGGAGACCGACCGAGCACAGTAATAATACCATACTGTGGACTGACTATCTATATCATTTGCACTAGTCTGTGGTCTAACTGACCACAACATTCACAATAGATTATAGACCGGCTCATCCCAGCATTAACACTAGTTGTGGACTTATTAATCCCAGTATTTTTGTTGAACTAAGGACCGATTGATTCTAATATTTACACTACACTGTGGATTGATTGACCACAACATTTACAGTAGACTGTGGACTGACTGACTACAGCTTTTACAATAAACTGTGGAAAGACTAACCACAGTCATTATCCCTGAGATAAGTAATTTTGGCCCTAGTGTGTTATTGGTGTGTATAGCATGTAGCAGGAACATATTATCATATAGGTTGTCTTTTTACAGGTGACTGAATCCCAATGAGATATTAGAACGTGAAATTTTTGTTTGTGGACTCCAAGTAAAGAATCATAGAATCATAGAATCATAGAATCATAGAATCATAGAATGGTAGAGTTGGAAGGGACCTCCTGGGTCATCTGGTCCAACCCCCTACTCAAAGCAGGATTCACTAGATCATCTCAGACAGATGTCTGTCCAGCCTCTGTTTGAAGACGTCCATTGAAGGGGAACTCACCACCTCTCGTGGCAGCCTGCTCCACTCATTAATCACCCTAACTGTCAAAAAGTTTTTTCTAATATCTAATCTGTGTCTCCTCCCATTTAGTTTCATCCCATTGCTTCTAGTCTTTCCTTGTGCAAATGAGAATAAAGATGATCCTTCTACAATGTGACAGCCCTTGACATATTTGTAGACAGCTATTAAGTCTCCTCTCAGTCTTCTTTTTTGCAAGCTAAACATTCCCAAATCCTGCAACCGTTCCTCATAGGACATGGTTTGCAGACCAGTCACCATTCTGGTCGCTCTTCTCTGAACTTGCTCCAGTTTGTCTATGTCTTTTTTAAAATGTGGTGCCCAAAACTGTACACAGTATTCCAGATGAGGTCTGACCAAAGAGGAGTAAAGACCGATAATGACTTCACGTGATCTAGACTGTATGCTTCTGTTAATACATCCCAGAATTGTATTTGCCTTTTTTGCTGCTGCATCACACTGTTGACTCATGTTCAGTCTATGATCTATTAGTATACCTAAGTCTTTTTCACATGTACTGTTGCTTAGCTCTATTCCTCCCATTCTGTATATGCTTTTTTCATTTTTATTGCCCAGATGTAGTACTTTGCATTTTTCCCTGTTAAAAACCATTCTGTTGGTTGCTGCCCACTGCTCCAGTTTATTTAGGTCTTTTTGAATCCTCTCTCTCTCTTCTCTAGTATTAGCTATCCCTCCTAGCTTTGTGTCATCAGCAAATTTAATCAGTTTACCCTCAATTCCTTCATCTAAATCATTGATAAAGATGTTGAACAATACAGGTCCCAGGACGGAGCCCTGTGGTACCCCACTTGAGACATTCATCCAGCTGGATGTGAAGCCATTTACAACCACCCTTTGAGTCCGATCACTAAGCCAGTTATGAATCCACCTAACAGTTGCCTGGTCCATTGCATACTTGGTCATTTTTTCAATAAGGATGATGTGAGATACTTTGTCAAATGCTTTGCTGAAGTCAAGATATACTATATCTACAGCATTTCCCTGATCCACCCAGTCAGTGATTCTGTCATAGAAGGAAATTAAGTTAGTCTGACATGACTTGTTAGTTACAAACCCATGCTGACTCTGGTTAATCACTTCATTCTTATCCATGTACTTACATACATGTTGTTTAATAATTTGTTCAAAGATCTTTCCTGGTATAGAAGTCAGACTCACCGGCCTATAGTTCCCTGGGTCCACCTTCTTCCCCTTTTTGAAGATAGGAACAACATTTGCTCTTCTCCAGTCTTCTGGGACTTCTCCTGTTCTCCAAGAATTTTCAAAGATTATGGAGAGTGGTTCTAAAATTTCTTCTACAATCTCCTTCAGTACTCTGGGGTGTAATTCATCTGGACCTGGAGACTTGAACTCATTTATGTTAGCTAAATATTCCCTCACAATCTTTCTGTTTACTGATAACTTGGATTCCTCTATTCCTTTAAATGGACAGTGAAGATCAGTTGATGTTACATTTTCTTTCTGAGAGAAAACAGATGCAAAATAGGAATTAAAAAGTTCGGCCTTCTCAACATCCTCTCTTACCATTTCTCCATTTTCATCCTGTAAAAATCCTATAGCATCTTTGACTTTTCTTTTACTTTTGACATACCCCCAAAATCCTTTTTTATTGCTTTTGACATCTCTTGCAAGCCTTAATTCATTGTCAGCTTTAGCTAACCTGATACGTGCCCTACAGGATCTGCAGACTGCATTATAATCTTCTTTAGATATGCCTCCCTCTTTCCATTTAATAAACATTTCTTTCTTTCTTTTTAGCATGTGTTTAAGTTCTGTGTTCATCCATCCTGGTTTCCTTAAATGCTTCCCATTCTTCCTACTTTTCGGGATTGTTAACGATTGTGCTTTGAGAATCTCATTTTTAAAAATTTCCCATCCTTCCTGGACATTTTTGTCCTTAAGGACATCCAGCCATTGGATCCCTCCTATTCTCTTTCTGAGTCTCTTAAAATCTGCCTTTCTAAAATCTAACCTTGAAGTTTGAGTCTTCACATGTCTTCCTCCTCTAGTTATCCAAAATTCTATAATAGCATGATCGCTGCCTCCTAGGGTCCCAGCCACCTTTACCTCCTCAACCATTTCCTCCCTGTTTATAAGAATTAGATCCAAAGTAGCAGATCCCCTTGTTTTCTCCCCTACCTTTTGGAAGATAAAGTTGTCAGCAAGAGAGGATAAGAATTTGCTTGACCTGTTAGTTTTACTTGAGAGAGATTCCCAACAAATGTTCATCAGAGGAATCAAAATAACAGGTAATTAATTCTCGTATTAATTACTGATAATCGTTGGTCTAGGCTTAAGTTCTAGACTGGGGGAGGTGTAATAACACCCACCTTCCTGATACATGACAATATACTGTATGTGTTTTTTCAAATGTACATCTTCTATACACAACTCCTAGTATAACACCACCATATCTCAGGTACAGAGATAAGGATCATTTCTTCTCATTATCCTCTGTCTTTAATTTCATAACCCACCTGATCTGAGCGGTGACACAATCAATACCATGATTGCGCGACACTCACCACAGCATTCACCCTAAACCAGGGACTGACAGAACACAGCATTTACACTAGGTGTGCATTGACTGAGCACAGTAGTTATACAATACTCTGGAATGACTGACCACAACATTTACAATAGACTGTGCACCGACTGACCATTGTATTTACACTAGGTGTGCATTGACTGAGCACAGTAGTTATACAATACTCTGGAATGACTGACCACAACATTTACAACAGACTGTGCACCGACTGACCATTGTATTTACACTAGGTGGGGACCGACCGAGCACAGTAATATACCATACTGTGGACTGACTGTCTATATCATTTGCACTAGTCTGTGGTCTAACTGACCACAACATTCACAATAGATTATAGACCGGCTCATCCCAGCATTAACACTAGTTGTGGACTTATTAACCCCAGTATTTTTGTTGAACTAAGGACCGATTGATTCTAATATTTACACTACACTGTGGATTGATTGACCACAACATTTACAGTAGACTGTTGACTGACTGACTACAGCTTTTACAATAAACTGTGGATAGACTAACCACAGTCATTATCCCTGAGATAAGTAATTTTGGCCCTAGTGTGTTATTGGTGTGTATAGCATGTAGCAGGAACATATTATCATATAGGTTGTCTTTTTACAGGTGACTGAATCCCAATGAGATATTAGAATGTGAAATTTTTGTTTGTGGACTCCAAGAAGAGAATCAGAGGAATCACATAACAGGTAATTAATTCTCGTATTAATTACTGATAATCGTTGGTCTAGGCTTAAGTTCTAGACTGGCGGAGGTGTAATAACACCCACCTTCCTGATATATGACAATATACTGTATGTGTTTTTTCAAATGTACATCTTCTATACACAACCCCAAGTATAACACCACCATATCTCAGGTACAGAGATAAGGATCATTTCTTCTCATTATCCTCTGTCTTTTATTTCATAACCCACCTGATCTGAGCGGTGACACAATCAATACCATGATTACGCGACACTCACCACAGCATTCACCTGAGACCAGGGACTGACAGAACACAGCATTTACACTAGGTGTGCATTGACTGAGCACAGTAGTTATACAATACTCTGGAATGACTGTCCACAACATTTACAATAGACTGTGCACCGACTGACCATTGTATTTACACTAGGTGGGGACCGACCGAGCACAGTAATAATACCATACTGTGGACTGACTGTCTATATCATTTGCACTAGTCTGTGGTCTAACTGACCACAACATTCACAATAGATTATAGACCGGCTCATCCCAGCATTAACACTAGTTGTGGACTTATTAACCCCAGTATTTTTGTTGAACTAAGGACCGATTGATTCTAATATTTACACTACACTGTGGATTGATTGACCACAACATTTACAGTAGACTGTGGACTGACTACAGCTTTTACAATAAACTGTGGAAAGACTAACCACAGTCATTATCCCTGAGATAACTAATTTTGGCCCTAGTGGGTTATTGGTGTGTATAGCATGTAGCAGGAACATATTATCATATAGGTTGTCTTTTTACAGGTGACTCAATCCCAATGAGATATTAGAATGTGAAATTTTTGTTTGTGGACTCCAAGAAGAGAATCAGAGGAATCACATAACAGGTAATTAATTCTCGTATTAATTACTGATAATCGTTGGTCTAGGCTTAAGTTCTAGACTAGCGGAGGTGTAATAACACCCACCTTCCTGATACATGACAATATACTGTATGTGTTTTTTCAAATGTACATCTTCTATACACAACTCCTAGTATAACACCACCATATCTCAGGTACAGAGATAAGGATCATTTCTTCTCATTATCCTCTGTCTTTTATTTCATAACCCACCTGATCTGAGCGGTGACACAATCAATACCATGATTACGCGAGACTGACCACAGCATTCACCCTAGACCAGGGACTGACAGAATACAGCAGTTACACTAGGTGTGCATTGACTGAGCACTATTGTTGAGCGATACCTTCCGATATCAGGAAATATCGGATCGGATTGGATCGGGCCGATACTCAAAAAGTATCGGATATCGCCGATTCCGATACCGGAAACCAATGGAAGTCAATGGGACACAAATATCGGAATGAAAATAAACCCTTTCTTTCCTTGTAGGTTAATTCTACATGAAGGAAAACAACTAACAATAATGTAGAATGTATTGGGGGAGGTGGTTGCCCAAATCAATGGGAACAGTGCTCACAGTGAAACATGAAAAGCCGGCAATTCATCAGCGGCATACACCGGTACCCGACAATTTAGAACAGAAAGAATAGAGCTTCACACATAGATTAGATAGATAGAAACATGTCAGTCACATATATAATAAGTACAGTGACAGTTTTGCTTACTGTACTTGACATTTAGTGTAAAGGATTTATTTAAAAAAATAATAGCGTTTTTATGCACCGTCTCTTTAAAAAAGCCGGCCGGCAATTCAGCATCGGTACCCGACAATTTAGAACAGAAAGATAGAGCATCACACATAGATTAGATAGATAGAAACATGTCAGTCACATATTGTAACGGGTCTGGGAGGCGGAACCTCTGAGCAACTATACAAGGGGGCGGTCCTTGTAAGGAAGCGGGTGGCTCCCAGGGAAGACGGGCATGTAGTCACGGCAAGTGACAGGGACAGTCTCTGGGTAGAAGGGCAGGTAGTCACGGCAAGTGACAGGGACAGTCTCTGGGTAGAAGGGCAGGTAGTCACGGCAAGTGACAGGGACAGTCTCTGAGTAGAAGGACGGGTTCTCACGGCAAGTGACAGGGACAGTCTCTGGGTAGAAGGACAGCAGGCAGGTGGCTGGTGAGCGCTCCCAGGTGAGCGGTCAAGAGTCTCTGGATGGGCAGGTGGTCACGGCAAGTGACGGCAGAGCCTCCAGGTAGGCTAGCAGACAGGTAGCAGGTGAGCGCTCCCAGGTGAGCAGGCAAGAGTCTCTGGACAGGCAGGTGGTCACGGCAAGTGACGGCAGAGCCTCCAGGTAGGCTATCAGGCAGGTAGCAGGTGAGCGCTCCCAGGTGAGCGGGCAGGCTCGTCCATAGACAGACTGACAGGTGTCGGAAGGCAGACCGTCGGACCGCAGGCTTGCAAGCAGGTAAAAGGATATCAGGCAGGTATCAAGCAGGAATCTGGCAGGTGACTGGCAGGTAACAGGCAGGAATCTGGCAGGTGACTGGCAGGTAACTGGTAACGGGACCTGAGGGCTGAAGCAGAGTGAAGGCTTTGCAACAACATTGCTCGGACACCTCCATTTTGGAGGAGGTGCCTTATATATGGTGAGGTCCTCCGGCCATTGGCCGGGTACTCCTTAGGACGGCGCGCACGGCCCCTTTAAGAGAGGGGGAGCGCGCGCGCGCCCTAAGCACAGTGGCCGGGAAGCAGCGCGCGCTGCCAGCAGAGCGGTAGGAGGACGCCGGGCACGGAGAGGAGAGGTGAGGGGAACAGCGTCCCTGCCTAGCAGGAGGCAGGGACGCCGACGCTACACATATATATGAAGTACAGTGATAGTGTTGATTACTGTACTTGTCATTTAGTGTTAAAATAAAGGATTTATTAAAAAAAAAATTGGCGTGGGGTTCCCCGTAATTTTAGTCTCTAGCGGAGGTTAAGCAGACGGCTCGGGCAGATGTTTGATGCCTGGGAAGGGGGTAATACCCACGGAGCTTCCCAGGCTACTAATATCAGCCCCCAGCTGAATACCTAGCCTTTACTAGCTATTAAAATGGGGGACCCCCAAAAAATTGACGTGGGGTCCCCCTATTTTAATAGCTAGCAAAGGCTAGGCAGACAGCTGGGGGCTGATATTAATAGCCCAGGAAGGGTGCCATGAATATTGGCCCCCTCCCAGGCTAGAAACACCAGCCGTCAGCCGTCCCAGAAATGGCGCATCCATAGGATGCGCCATTTCTGGCACTTAGCCTCGCTCTTCTCACTGCCCTGTAGCGGTGGCAGTGGGGTAATAGGGCTGGGGTTGATGTCAGCTTATAATGCCAGCTGACATCAAGCCCAGGTTAGTAATGGAGAGGCGTCTATAAGACACCCCCATTACTAACCCCATAGTCAAAGTTACAAAAAAACACAAACACCCAGAATAAAGTCCTTTAATTGAAATAAACACACAATTCTTTATTGTTCTAAATTAAACCATACCTACCATCACGCCCATTCCAGCTGAAGCCAACGATCTCCTGCAATAAAAGAAAAATAATAAAGCAACATCATCCTTACCTTTCGATGGTTCACAGGACAGCTCCAGCTCTGCTACATCGAGATGACAGGCTGGACCGCAGCAGAAAGCTGCCATCCAGCCTGTCATCCCGCAGACACTGAGAAGCGCAGGCATGCTTGCGCTCCTCAGTGTCTGGCTCTGACGGCATCCAGATGAGCCGACAATGAACTCAGCTCACCTCATGCACGTCACTGACAGCTTGGGAGAATTCTCCTGTGCATGCGGTGAGCGTGAGAGAATTCTCCTGCTGAAGCGCTGAGCGCAGGAGAATTTTCCCACGCTGTCAGTGACGTGCATGAGGTGAGCTGAGTTCATTTGACATGACCTCGGCTTATCTGGATGCCGTCACAGTCTGACACTAAGGAGCGCAAGCATGCCTGCGCTTCTCAGTGTCTGCGGGATGACAGGCTGGATGGCTGCTTTCTGCTGCGATCCAGCCTGTCATCTCGATGTAGCAGAGCTGGAGCTGTCCTGTGAACCATCGAAAGGTAAGGATGATGTTGCTTTATTATTTTTCTTTTATTGCAGGAGATCATCGGCTTCAGCTGGAATGGGCGTGACGGTAAGTATGGTTTAATTTAGAACAATAAAGAATTGTGTCTTTATTTCAATTAAAGGACTTTATTCTGGGTGTTTGTGTTTTTTTTTAACTTTGACTATGGGGTTAGTAATGGGGGTGTCTTATAGACGCCGCTCCATTACTAACATGGGCTTGATGTCAGCTGGCATTATAAGCTGACATCAACCCCAGCCCTATTACCCCACTGCCACCGCTACAGGGCAGTGGGAAGAGCGAGGCTAAGTGCCAGAATTGGCGCATCCTATGGATGCGCCATTTCTGGGGCGGCTGACGGCTGGTGTTTCTAGCCTGGGAGGGGGCCAATATTCATGGCACCCTTCCTGGGCTATTAATATCAGCCCCCAGCTGTCAGCCTAGCCTTTGCTAGCTATTAAAATAGGGGGGACCCAACATCATTTTTTGGGGGGTCCCCCATTTTAATAGCTAGTAAAGGCTAGGTATTCAGCTGGGGGCTGATATTAGTAGCCAGGGAAGCTCCGTGGGTATTACCCCCTTCCCAGGCTTCAAACATCTGCCCCAGCCGTCTGCTTAACCTCCGCTAGAGACTAAAATTACGGGGAACCCCACGCCAATTTTTTTTTAAATAAATCCTTTATTTTAACACTAAATGACAAGTACAGTAATCAACACTGTCACTGTACTTCATATATATGTGACTGACATGTTTCTATCTATCTAATCTATGTGTGATGCTCTATTCTTTCTGTTGTAAATTGTCGGGGACCGGTGTATGCCGCTGCTGAATTGCCGGCCGGCTTTTTTAAAGAGACGGTGAATGAAAACACTATTATTTTTTTTAACAAATCCTTTACACTAAATGACAAGTACAGTAAGCTGAGCGCTGCCATCCAGCTTGTCATCTTTCAGAGACACTGCAGAGCGCAGGCATTTTGGCAACTTTCGATTCCGGTATTCGATATTCTAAAAGTATTGGAACTCAGTATTGGAACTCCAATACCGCGAATATCGGTCGATACCCGATATTTCAGTATCGGAAGGCTCAACACTACTGAGCACAGTAGTTATACAATACTCTAGAATGACTGACCACAACATTTACAATAGATTGTGCACCGACTGACCATAGTATTTACACTAGGTGGGGACCGACCGAGCACAGTAATAATACCATACTGTGGACTGACTGTCTATATAATTTGCACTAGTCTGTGGACTAACTGACCACAACATTCACAATAGATTATAGACTGGTTCATCCCAGCATTAACACTAGTTGTGGACTTATTAACCCCAGTATTTATGCTGAACTAAGGACCGATTGATTCTAATATTTACACTACACTGTGGACTGACTGACCACAACATTTACAGTAGGTTGTGGACTGACTGACTACAGCTTTTAGAATAAACTGTGGATAGACTAACCACAGTCATTATCCCTGAAATAAGTAATTTTGGCCCTAGTCTGTTATTGGTGTGTATAGCATGTAGCAAGAACATATTATCATATAGTTTGTCTTTTTACAGGTGACTGAATCCCAATGAGATATTAGAACGGGAAATTTTTGTTTGTGGACTCCAAGAAGAGAATCAGAGGAATAACATAACAGGTAATTAATTCTCGTATTAATTACTGATAATCGTTGGTCTAGGCTTAAGTTCTAGACTGGCGGAGGTGTAATAACACCCACCTTCCTGATACATGACAATATACTGTATGTGTTTTTTCAAATGTATATCTTCTATACACAACTCCTAGTATAACACCACCATATCTCAGGTACAGAGATAAGGATCATTTCTTCTCATTATCCTCGGTCTTTTATTTCGTAACACACCTGCTCTCAGCGGTGACACAATCAATACCATGATGACGCGAGACTGACCACAGCATTCACCCTAGACCAAGGACTGACAGAACACAGCATTTACGCTAGGTGTACATTGACTGAGCACAGTAGTTATACAATACTCTGGAATGACTGACCACAACATTTACAATAGACTGTGCACCGACTGACCATAGTATTTATACTAGGTGGGGACCAACCGAGCAAAATAATAAAAACCATACTGTGGACTGACTGTCTATATCACTTGCACTAGTCTGTGGACTAACTGACCACAACATTCACAATAGATTATAGACCGGCTTATCCCAGCATTAACATTAGTTGTGGACTTATTAACCACAGTATTTATGCTGAACTAAGGACCGATTGATTATAATATTTACACTACACTGTGGACTGACTGACCACAACATTTACAGTAGACTGTGGACTGACTGACTACAGTTTTTACAATAAGCTGTGGATAGACTAACCACAGTCATTATCCCTGAGATAAGTAATTTTGGCCCTAGTGTGTTATTGGTGTGTATAGCATGTAGCAGGAACATCTTATCATATAGTTTGTCTTTTTACAGGTGACTGAATCACAGTGAGATATTAGAACGTGTAATTTTTGTTTGTGGACTCCAAGTAGAGAATCGTTGGTCTAGGCTTAAGTTCTAGACTGGCGGAGGTGTAATAACACCCACCTTCCTGATACATGACAATATACTGTATGTGTTTTTTCAAATGTACATCTTCTATACACAACTCCAAGTATAACACCACCATATCTCAGGTACAGAGATAAGGAACATTTCTTGTCATTATCCTCTGTCTTTTATTTCATAACCCACCTGATCTGAGCGGTGACACAATCAATACCATGATTAAGCGAGACTGACCACAGCATTTACCCTAGACTAGGGACTGACAGAACACAGCATTTACACTAGGTGTGCATTGACTGAGCACAGCAGTTATACAATACTCTGGAATGACTGACCACAACATTTACAATAGACTGTGCATAGACTGACCATAGTATTTACAATAGGCGGGGACCGACCAAGCACAGTAATAATAATATACGGTGGACTGACTGTCTAGATCATTTGCACTAGTCTGTGGACTAACTGACCACAACATTCAAAATAGATTATAGACCGGCTGATCCCAGCATTATCAGTAGTTGTGGACTTATTAACCACAGTATTTATGCTGAACTAAGGACCGATTGATTCTAATATTTACACTACACTGTGGATTGACTGACCACAACATTTACAGTAGACTGTGGACTTACTTACTACAGCTTTTACAATAAACTGTGGAAAGACTAACCACAGTCATTATCCCTGAGATATGTAATGTTGGCCCTAGTGTGTTATTGGTGTGTATAGCATGTAGCAGGAACATATTATCATATAGTTTGACTTTTTACAGGTGACTGAATCCCAATGAGATATTAGAATGTGAAATTTTTGTTTGTGGACTACAAGAAGAGAATCAGAGGAATCACATAACAGGTAATTAATTCTCGTATTAATTACTGATAATGGTTGGTCTAGGTTAAGTTCTAGACTGGCGGAGGTGTAATAACACCCACCTTCCTGATACATGACAATATACTGGATTTGTTTTTTCAAATGTACATCTTCTATACACAACTCCTAGTATAACACCACCATATCTCAGGTACAGAGATAACGAACATTTCTTCTCATTATTCTGCTTCTTTTATTTCATAACACACCTGCTCTCAGCGGTGACACAATCAATACCATGATTATGCAAGACTGACCACAGCATTCACCCTAGACCAGGGACTGACATAACACAGCATTTACACTAGGTGTACATTGACTGAGCACAGTAGTTATACAATACTCTGGAATGACTGACCACAACATTTACAATAGACTGTGCACCGACTGACCATAGTATTTAAACTAGGTGGGGACCGACTTAGCACAGTAATAATACCATACTGTGGACTGACTGTCTATATCATTTGCACTAGTCTGTGGACTAACTGACCACAACATTCACAATAGATTATAGACCGGCTCATCCCAGCATTAACACTAGTTGTGGACTTATTAACCCCAGTATTTTTGTTGAACTAAGGACCGATTGATTCTCATATTTACACTACACTGTGGATTGATTGACCACAACATTTACAGTAGACTGTGGACTGACTGACTACAGCTTTTACAAGAAACTGTGGAAAGACTAACCACAGTCATTATCCCTGAGATAAGTAATTTTGGCCCTAGTGTGTTATTGGTGTGTATAGCATGTAGCAGGAACATATTATCATATAGGTTGTCTTTTTACAGGTGACTGAATCCCAATGAGATATTAGAACGTGAAATTTTTGTTTGTGGACTCCAAGAAGAGAATCACAGGAATCACATAACAGGTAATTAATTCTCGTATTAATTACTGATAATCATTGGTCTAGGCTTAAGTTCTAGACTGGCGGAGGTGTAATAACACCCACTTTCCTGATACATGACAATATACTGTATGTGTTTTTTCAAATGTACATCTTCTATACACAACTCCTAGTATAACACCACCATATCTCAGGTACAGAGATAAGGATCATTTCTTCTCATTATCCTCTGTCTTTTATTTCATAACACACCTGCTCTCAACGGTGTCACAATCAAAACCATGATTACGCGAGACTGACCACAGCATTCACCCTAGACCAGGGACTGACAGAACACAGCATTTACACTAGGTGTGCATTGACTGAGCACAGTAGTTATACAATACTCTGGAATGACTGACCACAACATTTACAATAGACTGTGCACCGACTGACCATAGTATATACACTAGGTGGGGACCAACCGAGCACAGTAATAATACCATACTGTGGATTGACTGTCTATATCATTTGCACTAGTTTGTGGACTAACTGACCACAACATTCAAAATAGATTATAGACTGGTTCATCCCAGCATTAACACTAGTTGTGGACTTATTAACCATAGTATTTATGCTGAACTAAGGACCAATTGATTCTAATATTTACACTACACTGTGGACTGACTGACCACAACATTTACAGTAGAGTGTGGACTGACTGACTACAGCTTTTACAATAAACTGTGGAAAGACTAACCACAGTCATTATCCCTGAGATAACTAATTTTGGCCCTAATGTGTTATTGGTGTGTATAAAATGTAACAGGAATATCTTATCATATAGGTTGTCTTTTTACAGGTGACTGATTCCCAATGAGATATTAGAACGTGAAATTTTTGTTTGTGGACTCCAAGAAGAGAATCAGAGGAATCACATAACAGGTAATTAATTCTCGTATTAATTACTGATAATCGTTGGTCTAGGCTTGATTCTACTATTTACACTACACTGTGGACTGACTGACCACAACATTTACAGTAGATTGTGGACTGACTGACTACAGCTTTTACAATAATCTGTGGAAAGACTAACCACAGTCATTATCCCTGAGATAACTAATTTTGGTCCTAGTGTGAAAGGGCCAAAAATGACAATATACTGTATGTGTTTTTTCAAATGTACATTTTCTATACACAACTCCTAGTATAACACCACCATATCTCAGGTACAGAGATAAGGATCATTTCTTCTCATTATCCTCTGTCTTTTATTTCATAACCCACCTGCTCTCAGCGGTGACACAATCAATACCATAATGACGCGAGACTGACCTCAGCATTCACCCTAGACCAGGGACTGACAGAACACAGCATTTACACTAGGTGTGCATTGACTGAGCACAGTAGTTATACAATACTCTGGAATGACTGACCACAACATTTACAATAGACTGTGCACCGACTGACCATTGTATTTACACTAGGTGGGGACTGACCGAGCACAATAATAATACCATACTGTGGACTGACTGTCTATGTAATTTGCACTAGTCTGTGGACTAAATGACCCCATCATTCACAATAGATTATAGACCGATTCATCCCAGCATTAACACTAGTTGTGGATTTATTAACCACAGTATTTATGCTGAACTAAGGACCGATTGATTCTAATATTTACACTACACTGTGGATTGATTGACCACAACATTTACAGTAGACTGTAGCAGGAACATATTATCATATAGGTTGTCTTTTTACAGGTGACTGAATCCCAATGAGATATTAGAATGTGACATTTTTGTTTGTGGACTCCAAGAAGAGAATCAGAGGAATCACATAACAGGTAATTAATTTTTGTATTAATTACTGATAATCGTTGGTCTAGGCTTAAGTTCTAGACTGGCGGTGGGGTAATAACACCCACCTTTCTGATACATGACAATATACCGTATGTGTTTTTTCAAATGTACATCTTCTATACACAACTCCTAGTATAACACCACCATATCTCAGGTACAGAGATAAGGATCATTTCTTCTCATTATCCTCTGTCTTTTATTTCATAACACCCCTGATCTGAGCGGTGACACAATCAATACCATGATTACGCGAGACTGAGCACAGCATTCACACTAGACCAGGGACTGACAGAACAAAGCATTTACACTAGGTGTGCATTGACTGAGCACAGTAGTTATTACAGTACTCTGGAATGACTGACCACAACATTTACAATAGACTGTGCACCGACTGACCATAGTATTTACACTTGGTTGGGACCGACCGAGCACAGTAATAATACCATACTGTGGACTGACTGTCTATATCATTTGCACTAGTCTGTGGACTAACTGACCACACATTCACAATAATTTATAGACCGGCTCTTCCGAGCATTAACACTAGTTGTGGACTTATTAACCACAGTATTTATGCTGATCTAAGGACCGATTGATTCTAATATTTACACTACACTGTGGACTGACTGACCACAACATTTACAGTAGACTGTGGACTGACTGACTACAGCTTTTACAATAAACTGTGGATAGACTAAGCACAGTCATTATCCCTGAGATAACTAATTTTGGCCCTAGTGTGTTATTGGTGTGTATAGCATGTAGCAGGAACTTATTATCATATAGTTTGTTTTTTTACAGGTGAATGAATCCCAATGAGATATTAGAACGTGAAATTTTTGTTTGTGGACTCCAAGAAGAGAATCAGAGGAATCACATAACAGGTAATTAATTCTCGTATTAATTACTGATAATCGTTGGTCTAGGCTTAAGTTCTAGACTGGCGGAGGTGTAATAACACCCACCTTCCTGATACATGACAATATACTGTATGTGTTTTTACAAATGTATATCTTCTATACACAACTCCTAGTATAACACCACCATATCTCAGGTACAGAGATAAGAAACATTTCTTCTCATTATCCTCTGTCTTTTATTTCATAACACACCTGATCTGAGCGGTGACACAATCAATACCATGAAGACGCGAGACTGACCACAGCATTCACCCTAGACCAGCGACTGACAGAACACAGCATTTACACTAGGTGTGCATTGACTGAGCACAGTAGTTATACAATACTCTGGAATGACTGACCACAACATTTACAATAGACTGTGCAACGACTGACCATAGTATTTACGCTAGGTGCGGACCGACCGAGCACAGTAATAATACCATACTGTGGACTGACTGTCTATATCATTTGCACTAGTCTGTGGACTAACTGACCACAACATTCACAATAGATTATAGACCGGCTCATCCCAGCATTAACACTAGTTGTGGACTTATTAACCACAGTATTTATGGTGAACTAAGGATCGATTGATTCTAATATTTACACTACACTGTGGACTGACTGACGACAACATTTACAGTAGACTGTGGACTGACTGACTACAGCTTTTACAATAAACTGTGGATAGACTAACCACAGTCATCATCCCTGAGATAACTAATTTTGGCCCTAGTGTGTTATTGGTGTGTATAGCATGTAGCAGGAACATATTATCATATAGGTTGTCTTTTTACAGGTGACTGAATCCCAATGAGATATTAGAATGTGAAATTTTTGTTTGTGGACTACAAGAAGAGAATCAGAGGAATCACATAACAGGTAATTAATTCTCGTATTAATTACTGATAATCGTTGGTCTAGGCTTAAGTTCTAGACTGGCGGAGGTGTAATAACACCCACCTTCCTGATACATGACAATATACTGTATGTGTTTTTTCAAATGTACATCTTCTATACACAACTCCAAGTATAACACCACCATATCTCAGGTACAGAGATAAGGATAATTTCTTCTCATTATCCTCTGTCTTTATTTTGATAACACACCTGATCTCAGCGGTGACACAATCAACAACATGATGACACGAGACTGACCACAGCATACACCCTAGACCAGGGACTGACAGAACACAGCATTTACACTAGGTGTGCATTGACTGAGCACAGTAGTTATACAATACTCTGGAATGACTGACCACAACATTTACAATAGACTGTGCACCGACTGACTATAGTATTTACACTTGGTTGGGACCGACCGAGCACAGTAATAATACCTTACTGTGGACTGACTGTCTATATCATTTGCACTAGTCTGTGGACTAACTGACCACAACTTTCACAATAGATTATAGACTGGTTCATCCCAGCATTAACACTAGTTGTGGACTTATTAACCACAGTATTTATGCTGAACTAAGGTCCAATTGATTCTAATATTTACACTACACTGTGGATTGATTGACCACAACATTTACAGTAGACTGTGGACTGACTGACTACAGCTTTCACAATAAACTGTGGAAAGACTAACCACAGTCATTATCCCTGAGATAAGTAATTTTGGCCCTAGTGTGTTATTGGTGTGTATAGCATGTAGCAGGAACATATTATCATATAGGTTGTCTTTTTACAGGTGACTGAATCCCAATGAGATATTAGAATGTGACATTTTTGTTTGTGGACTCCAAGAAGAGAATCAGAGGAATCACATAACAGGTAATTAATTCTCGTATTAATTACTGATAATCGTTGGTCTAGGCTTAAGTTCCAGACTGGCGGAGGTGTAATAACACCCACCTTCCTGATACATTACAATATACTCTATGTGTTTTTTCAAATGTACATCTTCTATACACAACTCCTAGTATAACACCACCATATCTCAGGTACAGAGATAAGGATCATTTCTTCTCATTATCCTCTGTCTCTTATTTCATAACACACCTGATCTCAGCGGTGACACAATCAATACCATGATGACACGAGACTGACCACAGCATACACCCTAGACCAGGGACTGACAGAACACAGCATTTACACTAGGTGTGCATTGACTGAGCACAGTAGTTATACAATACTCTGGAATGACTGACCACAACATTGACAATAGACTGTGCACCGACTGACTATAGTATTTACACTTGGTTGGGACCGACCGAGCACAGTAATAATACCATACTGTGGACTGACTGTCTATATCATTTCCACTAGTCTGTGGACTAACTGACCACAGCATTCACAATAGATTATAGACCGGCTCATCCCAGCATTAACACTAGTTGTGGACTTATTAACCACAGTATTTATGCTGAACTAAGGACCGACTGATACTAATATTTACACTACACTGTGGACTGACTGACCACAACATTTACAGTAGACTGTGGATAGACTAACCACAGTCATTATCCCTGTGATAAGTAATTTTGGCCCTAGTGTGTTATTGGTGTGTATAGCATGTAGCAGGAACATATCATCATATAGTTTGTCTATTTACTGGTGACTGAATCCCAATGAGATATTAGAACGTGAAATTTTAGTTTGTGGACTCCAAGAAGAGAATCAGAGGAATCACATAACAGGTAATTAATTCTTGTATTAATTACTGATAATCGTTGGTCTAGGCTTAAGTTCTAGACTGGCGGAGGTGTAATAACACCCACCTTCCTGATACATGACAATATACTGTATGTGTTTTTTCAAATGTATATCTTCTATACACAACTCCTAGTATAACACCACCACATCTCAGGTACAGAGATAAGGATTATTTCTACTCATTATCCTCTGTCTTTTATTTCATAACACACCTGATCTCAGCGGTGACACAATCAATACCATGATTACGCGAGACTGACCACAGCATTCACCCTAGACCAGGGACTGACAGAACACAGCATTTACACTAGGTGTGCATTGACTGAGCACAGTAGTTATACAATACTCTGGAATGACTGACCACAACATTTACAATAGACTGTGCACCGACTGACCATTGTATTTACACTAGGTGGGGACCGACCAAGCACAGTAATAATACCATACTGTGGACTGACTGTCTATATCATTTGCACTAGTCTGTGGACTAACTGACCTAACTGACCACAACATTCACAATAGATTATAGACCGGCTCATCCCAGCATTAACACTAGTTGTGGACTTATTAACCACAGTAGTTATGCTGAAGTAAGGACCAATTGATTCTAATATTTCCTCTACACTGTGGACTGACTGAACACAACATTTACAGTAGACTGTGGACTGACTGACTACAGCTTTTACAATAAACTGTGGAAAGACTAACCACAGTCATTATCCCAGAGATAAGTAATTTTGGCCCTAGTGTGTTATTGGTGTGTATAGCATGTAGCAGGAACATATTATCATATAGGTTGTCTTTTTACAGGTGACTGAATCTCTAAGAGATATTAGAACGTGAAATTTTTGTTTGTGGACTACAAAAAGAGAATCAGCAGAATCACATAAGGTAATTAATTCTCGTATTAATTACTGATAATCATTTTTCTAGTCTAAAGTTCTAGACTTGCGGAGGTGTAATAACACCCACCTTCCTGATACATGACAATATACTGTACGTGTTTTTTAAAATGTACATCTTCTATACACATCTCCTAGTATAACACCACCATATCTCAGGTACAGAGATAAGGAACATTTCTTCTCATGATCCTCCTTCTTTTATTTCATAACACACCTGATCTCAGCGGTGACACAATCAATACCTTGATTACGCGAGACTGACCACAGCATTCACCCTAGACCAGGGACTGACAGAACACAGCATTTGCACTAGGTGTACATTGACTGAGCACAGTAGTTATACAATACTCTGGAATGACTGACCACAACATTTACAATAGACTGTGTAACGACTGACCATAGTATTTACACTAAGTGGGGACCGACCGAGCCCAGTAATAATAACATACTGTGGACTGACTGTCTATATCATTTTCACTAGTCTGTGGACTAACTGGCCACAACATTCAAAATAGATTATAGACCGGCTCATCCCAGCATTAACACTAGTTGTGGACTTATTAACCACAGTATTTATGCTGAACTAAGGACCGATTGATTCTAATGTTTACACTACACTGTGGACTGACTGACCACAACATTTACAGTAGACTGTGGACTGACTGACTACAGCTTTTACAATACACTGTGGAAAGACTAATCACAGTCATTATCCCTGAGATAAGTAATTTTGGCCCTAGTGTGTTATTGGTGTGTATAGCATGTAGCAGGAACATATTATCATATAGGTGGTCTTTTTACAGGTGACTGAATCCGAATGAGATATTAGAACGTGAAATTTTTGTTTGTGGACTCCAAGAAGAGAATCAGAGGAATCACAAAACAGGTAATTAATTTTCGTATTAATTACTGATAATCGTTGGTCTAGGCTTAAGTTCTAGACTGGCGGAGTTGTAATAGCACTCACCTTGCTGATACATGACAATATACTGTATGTGTTTTTGAAAATGTACATCTTCTATACACAGCTCCTAGTGTAACACCACCGTATCTCAGGTACAGATATAAGGAACATTTCTTCTCATTATCCTCTGTCTTTTATTTCATAACCCACCTGATCTGAGCGGTGACACAATCAATACCATGATTACGCGACACTCACCACAGCATTCACCCTAGACCAATGACTGACAGAACACAGCATTTACACTAGGTGTGCATTGACTGAGCACAGTAGTTATACAATACTCTGGAATGACTGACCACAACATTTACAATAGACTGTGCACCGACTGACCATTGTATTTACACTAGGTGGGGACCGACCGAGCACAGTAATAATACCATACTGTAGACTGACTGTCTTTATCATTTGCACTACTCTGTGGATTAACTGACCACAACATTCAAAATAGATTATAGACTGGTTCATCCCAGCATTAACACTAGTTGTGGACTTATTAACCACAATATTTATGTTGAACTAAGGACTGATTGATTCTAATATTTACACTACACTGTGGACTGACTGACCACAACATTTACAGTAGACTGTGGACTGACTGACTACAGCTTTTACAGTAAACTGTGGATAGACTAAGCACAGTCATTATGCCTGAGATAACTAATTTTGGCCCTAGTGCGTTATTGGTGTGTATAGCATGTAGCAGGAACATATTATCATATAGTTTGTTTTTTTACAGGTGACTGAATCCCAATGAGATATTAGAACGTGAAATTTTTGTTTGTGGACTACAAGAAGAGAATCAGAGGAATCACATAACAGGTAATTAATTCTCGTATTAATTACTGATAATCGTTGGTCTAGGCTTAAGTTCTAGACTGGCGGAGGTGTAATAACACCCACCTTCTTGATACATGACAATATACTGTATGTGTTTTTACAAATGTATATCTTCTTTACACAACTCCTAGTATAACAATACCGTATCTCAGGTACAGAGATAAAGAACATTTCTTCTCATTATCCTCTGTCTTTTATTTCATAACCCACCTGATCTGAGCGGTGACACAATCAATACCATGATTACGCGACACTCACCACAGCATTCACACTAGACCAGGGACTGACAGAACAAAGCATTTACACTAGGTGTGCATTGACTGAGCACAGTAGTTATACAATACTCTGGAATGACTGACCACAACATTTACAATAGACTGTGCATCGACTGACCATAGTATTTACACTTGGTTGGGACCGACCGAGCACAGTAATAATACCATACTGTGGACTGACTGGTAATATCATTTGCACTAGTCTGTGGACTAACTGACCACACATTCACAATAGATTATAGACCGGCTCATCCCAGCATTAACACTAGTTGTGGACTTATTAACCACAGTATTTATGTTGAACTAAGGACCGATTGATTCTAATATTTACACTACACTGTGGACTGACTGACCACAACATTTACAGTAGACTGTGGACTGACTGACTACAGCTTTTACAATAAACTGTGGATAGACTAACCACAGTCATCATCCCTGAGATAACTAATTTTGGCCCTAGTGTGTTATTGGTGTGTATAGCATGTAGCAGGAACATATTATCAAATAGGTTGTCTTTTTACAGGTGACTGAATCCGAATGAGATAGAAGAACGTGAAATTCTTGTTTGTGGACTCCAAGAAGAGAATCAGAGGAATCACATAACAGGTAATTAATTCTCGTATTAATTACTGATAATCGTTGGTCTAGGCTTAAGTTCTAGACTGGCGGAGGGGTAATAACAACCTCCTTCCTCTTACATGACAATATACTGTATGTCTTTTTTCAAATGTATATCTTCTATACACAACTCCAAATATAACACCACCATATCTCAGGTACAGAGATAAGGATCATTTCTTCTCATTATCCTCTGTCTTTATTTTGATAAGACACCTGATCTCAGCGGTGACACAATCAATAACATGATGACACGAGACTGACCACAGCATACACTGTGGGAGGTGAATAAGTGGCTAAAGAGTTGGTGCAAGGCAGAAGGGTTTGGGTTCATGGAGAACTGGGCCGACTTCGCGGTCGGCTACAGGCTCTACCGTAGGGACGGGCTGCTCCTCAATGGGGCGGGTGCAGCGGTGCTGGGGAAGAAGATGGCTAATAGGTTGGAGGAGTTTTTAAACTAGAGACGTGGGGGGAAACCAAGGAAATAGGTGGGATGTGAGGCAAGCAAGGGGGAAGGGGAGAAGTGAATATAATGAGGGTGGAGAGGGGGGTGGGGATAGTACAGTTAGATCGTTAGAGAAGAATAGGATGCTAAATAACCCCAAAGTTTTATCTTGCATGCTGACCAACGCAAGAAGCCTGACCAATAAGGCGGATGAGCTGCAGGCGCTTATATCGGAGGAGAGGTATGACATCGTAGGTATAACAGAGACTTGGCTAGACGATAGCTACGACTGGGCGGTAAATTTATTAGATTATAGTTTATTTAGAAGGGACCGGAAACAGGGGAAAGGCGGAGGAGTCTGCTTATATGTAAAGTCATGTCTAAAACCCAGACTAAGGGAAGATATAGGAGAGGGAGAAGAGGGGGTCGAGTCCATGTGGGTAGAGATAGAGGGGGCAAAAAATAATAATAAAATATTACTGGGGGTCTGCTATAAGCCACCAAATATAACAGAGGAGAATGATAATCTGCTATTAGGACAAATAGACAAAGTAGCAAAACATAATGAAGTGATTGTAATGGGGGATTTCAACTACCCGGATATTGACTGGGAAACAGAAACCTGTAGATCTCAGAAAGGAAAAAGGTTCTTGACAAATATTAAGGATAATTATCTCTCCCAACTAGTGCAGGAACCAACGAGAGGGAAGGCCGTGTTGGACTTAATATTGACTAATAGGCCTGATAGAATAACTGAGGTACAGATAGGGGGGCACCTAGGTAATAGCGACCATAATATTATCGACTTCAAAATGCCCTTCAGTAGGGTTATTAATAAGGGAACAACAAAAACATTAAACTTTAGGAGGGCGAAGTTTGATCAGCTGAAAGAAAGCCTTCAACTTATAGACTGGGACAAAGTTCTTAATCAAAGGAATACGAATAGTAAATGGGAAACCTTCAAAAGAATTCTGAATACTCAGTGCGAGAGGTATATACCGTATGGGAATAAAAGGGCCAGAAATAAGAGGAAACCAATATGGTTGAACAAGAACGTAAAAGGGGCGTTAAATAGCAAAAAAGAGGCATTGAAGAGATTAAAACAGGAAAACAGTAAGGAGGCACTAATGTGTTACAAGGAAAAAACGAGAACCTGTAAAAAACAAATAAAAATAGCGAAGGAGGAAACAGAGAGACGTATTGCTAGGGAAAGTAGATCAAATCCCAAACTGTTCTTTACGTATATAAATAGTAAAAGGATTAAATCGGATAATATTGGACCGATAAAAAGTGAGGAAGGCAAAATCATAGAGAAAGATGAGGATAAAGCTAATCTATTAAATATTTTTTTTTCGACAACTTTCACAAAGGAAATCGAACTAACAGGAGAAATGAGAAGTGACAAACTTAATCCTCCACTAAGTATGACAAATCTAACCCAAGCTGGGGTACAGAAACGCCTCAGTAACATTAAAATAAACAAATCACCAGGACCTGATGGCATACACCCACGGGTACTAAGGGAACTAAGTAATGTGATAGACAGACCGTTATATCTTATATTTAAGGACTCTGTTGAGACTGGGTCTGTGCCACTTGATTGGCGACAGGCGAATGTAGTGCCAATATTCAAAAAGGGAGCGAAAAGTGACGCCGGAAGCTATCGGCCGGTGAGTCTGACGTCCGTTGTGGGCAAAATTTTTGAAAGCTTCATTAAAGAGGCAATTACGGAGCATCTTGATGCTAATAATCTATTAACCCCGAACCAACATGGATTCATGAGGAATCGCTCCTGCCAAACAAACCTGATTGACTTCTACGAGGAGGTTAGCTCTCGAGTAGATCAGGGGGAACCAGTGGATGTCGTGTATCTCGACTTCTCAAAAGCGTTCGATAGCGTGCCACATAATAGGTTGGTATACAAAATGAGAATGATGGGGCTGGGGGAAAATGTCTGCAAGTGGGTAGCTAACTGGCTAAAGGATAGAAGGCAGAGGGTGGTTATAAATGGAATATACTCAGATTGGGTAAGCGTCACTAGTGGGGTACCACAGGGGTCTGTACTAGGCCCAATGTTATTTAATATCTTTATTAACGACATAGTCAACGGGATAAATAGTAAAATATCAATATTTGCAGATGACACAAAGTTATGTAAAACAATTAATACAAAAGAGGACAGTGCAGACCTACAGAGGGACTTGGATAAGCTGGGTATGTGGAGCATTAAATGGCAAATGAGGTTTAACGAGGAGAAATGTAAGGTCATACATATGGGAAGGAAAAATGGAAGTCACCAGTACTCACTGAATGGGAAATCATTGGGGAATTCAGAGATGGAGAAGGACTTGGGCATCTTGATTGATAGCAAACTAAATTGGAGTGCCCAAAGTCAGGCCGCTGCTGTAAGGGCAAACAGGGTAATGGGATGTATCAGAAGAGGTATAGCTGCAAAGGATGAGAACATTGTTCTTCCACTGTACAAAGCCCTGGTCAGACCACACTTGGAATACTGTGCTCAGTTATGGGCCCCAATATATAGAAAGGATATAAATGAGCTTGAAAAGGTACAAAGGAGGGCAACAAAATTAATAAGGGGAATGGAGGGACTGCAATACCCAGAGAGGTTGGCAAAACTAGGACTATTCAGCCTGGAAAAGAGAAGGTTGAGGGGGGACATAATAAATGTGTACAAATATGTTAGGGGACAGTATAGAGATCTTGCCCGGGATTTGTTCAAAAGGAGGGATATTATGGTAACAAGAGGGCATTCACTAAGACTGGAAGAGAAAAGGTTTCAGCACCAGCATAGGAAGGGGTTCTTTACGGTAAGAGCAGTGAGAATATGGAATTCACTGAGTGAGGAGACGGTAATGTCGGATTCACTACACCAGTTCAAGCGGGGACTGGATGCATTTCTAGATACCAGGCAGATTTCAGCATATACTTAAAAATAAAATAAAATAGTAGGTTGATACAGGGATTTATTCTGACTGCTGGTTTCAGAGTCGGGAGGGAATTTTTCCTCAGGTGAAGATTGGCCAAATCATTTGGGGTTTTTGCCCTCCTCTGGATCAACTTTAGCAATTACTGAACTAACAGGTCGAACTTGATGGACGCAAGTCTTTATTCGGCTTTACAAACTATGTTACTATGTTACACCCTAGACCAGGGACTGACAGAACACAGCATTTACACTAGGTGTGCATTGACTGAGCACAGTAGTTATACAATACTCTGGAATGACTGACCACAACATTTACAATAGACTGTGCACCGACTGACTATAGTATTTACACTTGGTTGGGACCGACCGAGCACAGTAATAATACCATACTGTGGACTGACTGTCTATATCATTTCCACTAGTCTGTGGACTAACTGACCACAACATTCACAATAGATTATAGACCGGCTCATCCCAGCATTAACACTAGTTGTGGACTTATTAACCACAGTATTTATGTTGATCTAAGGTCCGATTGATTCTAATATTTACACTACACTGTGGACTGACTGACTACAACATTTACAGTAGACTGTTGACTGACTGACTTCAGCTTTTACAATAAACGGTGGAAAGACTAACCACAGTCATTATCCCTGAGATAAGTAATTTTGGCCCTAGTGTGTTATTGGTGTGTATAGCATGTAGCAGGAACATATTATCATATAGGTTGTCTTTTTACAGGTGACTGAATCCCAATGAGATATTAGAACATAAATTTTTTGTTTGTGGACTCCAAGAAGAGAATCAGAGGAATCACATAACAGGTAATTAATTTTCGCATTAATTACTGATAATCGTTGGTCTAGGCTTAAGTTCTAGACTGGCGGAGGTGTAATAACACCCACCTTCCTGATACATGACAATATACTGTATGTGTTTTTTCAAATGTACATCTTCTATACACAACTCCTAGTATAACACCACCATATCTCAGGTACAGAGATAAGGATCATTTCGTCTCATTATCCTCTGTCTTTTATTTCATAACCCACCTGATCTGAGCGGTGACACAATCAATACCATGATTACGCGACACTCACCACAGCATTCACCCTAGACCAGGGACTGACAGAACACAGCATTTACACTAGGTGTGCATTGACTGAGCACAGTAGTTATGCAATACTCTGGAATGACTGACCACAACATTTACAATAGACTGTGCACCGACTGACCATAGTATTTACACTTGGTTGGGACCGACCGAGCACAGTAATAATACCATACTGTGGACTGACTGTCTATATCATTTGCACTAGTCTGTGGACTGACTGACCACAACTTTCACAATAGATTATAGACTGGTACATCTTCTATACACAACTCCTAGTATAACACCACCATATCTCAGGTACAGAGATAAGGATCATTTCTTCTCATTATCCTCTGTCTTTTATTTCATAACCCACCTGATCTCAGCGGTGACACAATCAATACCATGATTACGCGACACTCACCACAGCATTCACCCTAGACCAGGGACTGACAGAACACAGCATTTACACTAGGTGTGCATTGACTGAGCACAGTAGTTATACAATACTCTGGAATGACTGACCACAACATTTACAATAGACTGTGCACCGAATGACCATTGTATTTACACTAGGTGGGGACCGACCAAGCACAGTAATATACCATACTGTGGACTGACTGTCTATATCATTTGCACTAGTCTGTGGACTAACTGACCTAACTGACCACAACATTCACAATAGATTATAGACCGGCTCATCCCAGCATTAACACTAGTTGTGGACTTATTAACCACAGTATTTTTGTTGAACTAAGGACCGATTGATTCTAATATTTACACTACACTGTGGACTGACTGACCACAACATTCACAATAGATTATAGACCGGCTCTTCCCAGCATTAACACTAGTTGTAGACTTGCAAGCTAAACATTCCCAAATCCTGTAACCGTTCCTCATAGGACATGGTTTGCCGACCGGTCACCATTCTGGTCGCTGTTCTCTGAACTTGCTCCAGTTTGTCGATGTCTTTTTTAAAATGTGGTGCCCAAAACTGGACACAGTATTCCAGATGAGGTCTGACCAAAGAGGAGTAAAGTCCAATAATGACTTCACGTGATCTAGACTGTATGCTTCTGTTAATACATCCCAGAATTGTATTTGCCTTTTTTGCTGCTGCATCACACTGTTGACTCATGTTCAGTTTATGATCTATTAGTATACCTAAGTCTTTTTCACATGTACTGTTGCTTAGCTCTATTCCTCCCATTTTGTATATGCTTTTTTCATTTTTATTGATGTAGTACTTTGCATTTTTCCCTGTTAAAAACCATTCTGTTAGTTGCTGCCCACTGCTCCAGTTTATTTAGGTCTTTTTGAATCCTCTCTCTCTCTTCTCTGGTATTAGCTATCTCTCCTAGCTTTGTGTCATCAGCAAATTTAATCAGTTTACCCTCAATTCCTTCATCTAAATCAATGATAAAGATGTTGAACAATACAGGTCCCAGGACAGAGCCCTGTGGTACCCCACTTGAGACATTCATCCAGCTGGATGTGAAGCCATTTACGACCACTCTTTGAGTCCGATCACTAAGCCAGTTATGAATCCACCTAACAGTTTTCTTGTCCATTCCATACTTGGTAATTTTTTCAATAAGGATGGTGTGAGATACTCTGTCAAATGCTTTGCTGAAGTCAAGATATACTATATCTACAGCATTTCCCTGATCCACCCAGTCAGTGATTCTGTCATAGAAGGAAATTAAGTTAGTCTGACATGACTTGTTAGTTACAAACCCATGAGGACTCTGGTTAATCACTTCATTCTTATCCAGGTACTTACATACATGTTGTTTAATAATTTGTTCAAAGATCTTTCCTGGTATAGAAGTCAGACTCACCGGCCTATAGTTCCCTGGGTCCACCTTCTTCCCCTTTTTGAAGATAGGAACAACATTTGCTCTTCTCCAGTCTTCTGGGACTTCTCCTGTTCTCCAAGAATTTTCAAAGATTATGGAGAGTGGTTCTAAAATTTCTTCTACGATCTCCTTCAGTACTCTGGGGTGTAATTCATCTGGACCTAGAGACTTGAACTCATTTATGTTAGCTAAATATTCCCTCACAATCTCTCTGTTTACAGATAACTTGGATTCTTCTATTCCTTTAATAGGACAGTGAAGATCAGTTGATGTTACATTTTCTTTCTGAGAGAAAACAGATGCAAAATAGGAATTAAAAAGTTCTGCCTTCTCAACATCCTTTCTTACCATTTCACAATTTTCATCCTGTAAAAATCCTATAGCATCTTTGACTTTTCTTTTACTTTTGACATACCCCCAAAATCCTTTTTTATTGTTTTTGACATCTCTTGCAAGCCTTAATTCATTGTCAGCTTTAGCTAACCTGATACGTGCCCTGCAGGATCTGCAGACTGCATTATAATCTTCTTTAGATATGCCTCCCTCTTTCCATTTAATAAACATTTCTTTCTTTCTTTTTAGCATGTGTTTAAGTTCTGTGTTCATCCATCCTGGTTTCCTTAAATGCTTCCCATTCTTCCTACTTTTCGGGATTGTTAACGATTGTGCTTTGAGAATCTCATTTTTAAAAAATTCCCATCCTTCCTGGACATTTTTGTCCTTAAGGACATCCAGCTATTGGATCCCTCCTATTCTCTTTCTGAAATCTAACCTTGAAGTTTGAGTCTTCACATGTCTTCCTCCTCTAGTTATCCAAAATTCTATAATAGCATGATCGCTGCCTCCTAGGGTCCCAGCCACTTTTACCTCCTCAACCATTTCCTCCCTGTTTATAAGGATTAGATCCAAAGTAGCAGATCCCCTAGTTTTCTCCCCTACCTTTTGGAAGATAAAGTTGTCAGCAAGAGAGGATAAGCATTCGCTTGACCTGTTAGCTTTACTTGAGAGACATTTCCAACAAATGTCTGGATAGTTGAAATCTCCCATGACCACTACGTCATATGTTTTGGAGAACTTGGTCATTTGATACATAAAGAGTTCATCCATATCTTCAGCTTGCCCAGGTGGCCTGTAGTAAATGCCTACAATGGTGTCCTTTCCGTTGTTCTCTCCTTGTATTCTTACCCAAACAGTTTCCACAGAACTCCCATTCTCTGAAGCTTCAATCTCTGTGCAGATATTCGCTTTTCTAACATACAATGCGACACCTCCTCCTCGTTTATCAAGTCTGTTTCTTACAAATAAGTTGTAGCCTTTTAGCCTTGTATTCCAATCATGTGTATCGTCCCACCAAGTTTCAGTGATTCCAATGACATCATATTCCTTTTCCTGCGTTAATAGTTCCAATTCTCCTTGTTTGTTGCCCATGCTTTGTGCATTTGTATAAAAACATTTTAGTTTGTGATTGGTTTCTCTTCCTCCCATATTTTTATTATTTAAATTTTTTTGTCTTTATATAGCTGGCCTGTAGGTTACTATTTTTTCACAGCGACCTCGTGTCAATAACTTCACTGACACACTTCAACAAAATTTACAGTGGGTACGGAAAGTATTCAGACCCTTTACATTTTTCACTCTTTGTTTCATTGCAGCCATTTGGTAAATTATAAAAAGTTCACTTTTTTCTCATTAAAGTATACTCTGCACCCCATCTTCACTGAAAAAAAACAGAAATGTAGAAATTTTTGCAAATTTATTAAAAAAGAAAAACTGAAATATCACATGGTCATAAGTATTCAGACCCTTTGCTCAGACACTCATATTTAAGTCACATGCTGTCCATTTCCTTGTGATCCTCCTTGAGATGGTTCTACTCCTTCATTGGAGTCCATCTGTGCTTAATTAAACTGATAGGACTTGATTTGGAAACTGCACACCTGTCTATATAAGACCTCACAGCACACAGTGCATGTCAGACCAAATGAGAATCATGAGCTCAAAGGAACTGGCCAAGGAGCTCAGAGACAGAATTGTGGCACGGCACAGATATGGCCAAGGTTACAAAAAAATTTCTGCATTACTCAAGGTTCCTAAGAGCACAGTGGCCTCCATAATCCTTAAATGGAAGAAGTTTGGGACCACCAGAAGTCTTCCTAGACATGGCCTTCCAGCCAAACTGAGCAATCATGGGAGAAGAGCCTTGGTGAGAGAGGTAAAGAAGAACTCCAAGATCACTGTGGCTGAGATCCAGAAATGCAGTAGGGAGATGGGAGAAAGTTCCACAAAGTCAACTATCACTGCAGCCCTCCACCAGTTAGGCCTTTATGGCAGAGAGGCCCGACGGAAGCCTCTCCTCAGTGCAAGACATATGAAAGCCTGCATAGAGTTTGCTCAAAAACACATGAAGGACTCCAAGACTATGAGAAATAAGATTCTCTGGTCTGATGAGACGAAGATAGAATTATCACCAAAATGTTCTAAGTGCTTTGTGTGGAGAAAACCAGGCACTGCTCTTCACCTGCCCAATACAATCCCAACAGTGAAACGTGGTGGAAGCATCATGCTATGGGGGTGTTTTTCAGCTGCAGGGACAGGACAACTGGTTGCAATTGAAGGAAACATGAATGCAGCCAAGTACAGAGATATCCTGGATGAAAACCTCTTCCAGAGTGCTCTGGACCTTCCAACAAGACAATGACCATAAGCACACAGCTAAAATAACAAAGGAATGGCTTCATAACAACTCTGTGACCATTCTTGACTGGCCCAGCCAGAGTCCTGACCTAAACCCAATTGAGCATCTCTGGAGAGAACTGAAAATGGCTGCCCACCAACGTTCACCATCCAACCTGATGGAACTGGAGAGGATCTGCAGGGAAGAATGGCAGAGGATCCCCAAATTCAGGTGTGAAAAACTTGTTGCATCATTCCCAAGAAGACTCATGGCTGTATTAGCTCAAAAGGGGGCTTCTACACAATACTAAGCAAAGGGTCTGAATACTTATGGCCATGTGATATTTCAGTTTTTCTTTTTTAATAATTTTGCAAAAATGGCTACATTTCTGGGGGGGGTTTCAGTCAAGATGGGGTGCTGAGTGTACTTTAATGAGAAAAAAAATAAACTTTTTAGAATTTACCAAATGGCTGCAGTGAAACAAAGAGTGAAAAATTTAAAGGGGTCTGAATACTTTCCGTACTCACTGTAAATGTAGGCCAATATTTTCCACGTTCACTACAAATTTCTGGATTTTTATCGATGTAATATGGAAAGGATCTGGCTGTATTCTGCAGTGCCAACAAGCAAATGGAGCAGAAAAATGGGGTTCTCTGGATTGCTTTTTAAGCAAATAACCAGGATTAAGCTAAAAAAAAAAAATTCCCTGGCCTCTGATATCTGGGGCTATGTCTGCAAATATCTGTAAGAACAGCAGCAGCAGGAACATTCAATGGACCCTCTTGCACTATATGCACTGCAGTTTGCCACATAACTGCCTGCCTGCCTAGCACTGATTATATGCAACTGGATTAGTCCTCAGAAGGACTGTTAGTTCAGATGGGTATATATATATATATATATATATATATATATATATATACACACTGCTCAAAAAAATAAAGGGAACACTTAAACAACACAATGTGACTCCAAGTCAATAACACTTCTGTGAAATCTACCTGTCCAGTTATGAAGCAACACTGATTGTGAATCAATTTCTCCTGCTGTTGTGCAAATGGAACAAACAACTGGTAGAAATGATCGGCAATTAGCAAGATACCTCCTATAAAGGAATGGTTCTGCAGGTGGTGACCACAGACCATTTCTCTGTTCTCATCCGTTTTGGCTGTTGTTTTGGTCACTTTTTCATTTTGCCATTGCTCTCACCCCTAGAGGTACAGTAGCATGAGGCGGTGTCTACAGTACAACCCACCCACAGAAGTTGCTCAGGTAGTGCAGTTTATCCAGGATGGCACATCAGTGCGAGCTGTGCAAGAAGGTTAGCTGTGTCTGCCAGCACAGTGTCCAGAGCATGGAGCAGATACCAGGAGACAGGCCAGTACACCAGGAGATGTGGAGGGAGCCATAGGAGGGCAACAACCCAGCAGCAGGACCGTTACCTCCTCCTTTGTGCAAGGAGGAACACTGCCAGAGCCCTGCAAAATTACCTCCGGCAGGCCACAAATGTGCATGTGTCTGCAGAAATGGTTAGAAACCGACTCCATGAGGGTAGTATGAGGGCCCGATGTCCACAGATGGGGGTTGTGCTCACAGCCCAACACCATGCAGGACGCTTGGCATTTGCCACAGAACACCAGGATTGGCAAAGTCGCCACTGGCGCCCTGTTCTCTTCACAGATGAAAGCAGGTTCACACTGAGCACATGTGACAGAGTCTGGAGACGCCGTGGAGAGCGATCTGCTGCCTGCAACATCCTTCAGCATGACCGGTTTGGCAGTGGGTCAGTAATGGTGTGGGGTGGCATTTCTTTGGAGGGCCGCACAGTCTTCCATGTGCTCACCAGAGGTAGCCTGACTGCCATTAGGTGCCGAGATGAGATCCTCAGGCCCCTTGTGAGACCATATGCTGGTGCGGTTGGCCCTGGGTTCCTCCTAATGCAGGACAATGCCAGACCTCATGTGGTTGGAGTGTGTCAGCAGTTCCTGCAAGATGAAGGTATTGAAGCTATGGACTGGCCGCCCGTTCCCCAGACCTGAATCCAATTGAGCACATCTGGGACATCATGTTTCACTCCATCCACCAACGTCACGTTGCACCACAGACTGTCCAGGAGTTGGCGGATGCTTTAGTCCAGGTCTGGGAGGAGATCCCACAGGAGACCATCCGCAACCTCATCAGGAGCAAGCCCAGGCATTGTAGGGAGGTCATACAGGCACGTGGAGGCCACACACCATACTGAGCCTCATTTTAACTTGTTTTAAGGACATTACATCAAAGTTGGATCAGCCTGTAGTGTGTTTTTCCACTTTAATTTTGGAGGTGACTCCAAATCCAGGCCTCCATTGGTTAATAAATTTGATTTCCATTGATGATTTTTGTGTGATTTTGTTGTCAACACATTCAACTTTGTACAGAACAAAGTATTCAATGAAAATATTTCATTCACTCAGATCTAGGATGCGTTATTTGAGTGTTCCCTTTATTTTTTTTAGCAGTGTATATATACAACCCCTGGCAAAAATTATGGAATCACCGGGCTCAGAGGATGTTCATTCAGCTGTTTAATGTTGTTGAAAAAAGCAGATCACAGACATGGCACAAAACTAAAGTAATTTCAAATGGCAACTTTAGGGCTTTAAGAAACACTAAAAGAAATCAAGATTAAAAATGTGTTACTCAGTAAGGGTAATTTTTTTCAGACCAAGCAGAGGGAAAAATTATGGAATCACTCAATTCTGAGGAAAAAATTCTGGAATCACCCTGTAAATTTACATTTCTAAAACTAACACCTGCATCAAATTAGATCTGCTCATTAGTATGCATCTAAAAAGGAGTTATCACACCTTGGAGAGCTATTGCACCAAGTGGACTGACATGAATCATGGCTCCAACACAAGAGATGTCAATTGAAACAAAGGAGAGGATTATCAAACTCTTAAAAGAAGGTAAATCATCACACAATGTTGCAAAAGATGTTGGTTGTTCACAGTCAGCTGTGTCTAAAATCTGGACCAAATACAAACAACATGGGAAGGTGTAACATACCTGGCGGCGTCCTTGCATAGTGGTCCATCTCCCACTGTGCAAGAGCGCGCACTTGATCTCCAGTCCAGAATGTCTCTCTGGCTTCCCTCCATGCTGTCTGTTTGTGTCTGTTTCTGCTGCTTAAAGGCGGCGCCCGATCACTTCCTGCTTTTTGTACCTGCTGCAGGCACACCCCTTGTGCGTCCTCAGCCTATTGCTATCTGTCACCTGGTATTTAACCCAGCTGCTCCAATGAATCCCTGCCTGAGCATTGTGTTTCATTCAGTGTGGTCTTTCACTCTGAATGTGCCAGGTCCCCTTCTGTGTTTGCTTGTCTGCCTATCCTGGAGGCTGTATTTCCAGGCCTGTCTGAACACGCTCCTTGCCTGTTCGTTTCGCCTTCTAGGGGCCGCATACCTAGACCCGCTCCTGTATCTTGTCTGTCCTGTCTGAACACGCTCCTAGCCTGTTCCTCCCGCCTTCTAGGGGCTGCATACCTAGACCCGTTCCTGTATCTTGCCTGTTCCTGTCTGAACACGCTCCTAGCCTGTTCCTTCCGCCTTCTAGGGGCCGCATACCTAGACCTCCTCCTGTATCTTGCTACTGTGTCTGTTCTTGTCTGTATATTCTTCTAGCCTGTTTCCTGTGTTTCTCTATGTCCGTACCTTTCCTTTTTCTGCAGAGTCTGAACTCGTACCTAACTCCTGCTCGTTGTCACGGTACTCCCGTTTGTGAGTTTGTGGTCCACTCGCTACTTCACTGCAAGTACCCTGTGGGTATCTGGTTCTGCCTTTCCCTTCCTGTCTGTTCCATGTGAACAGAGCCCTGTCCACCCTGCTCTGCCTTTGCTCACCGCTCCGGCGGTTCTAGCCTGCTCTGCCTTTGCTCACCGCTCCGGCGGTTCTAGCCTGCTCTGCCTTTGCTCACCGCTCCGGCGGTTCTAGCCTGCTCTGCCTTTGCTCACCGCTCCAGCGGTTCTAGCCTGCTCTGCCTTTGCTCACCGCTCCGGCGGTTCTAGCCTGCTCTGCCTTTGCTCACCGCTCCAGCGGTTCTAGCCTGCTCTGCCTTGCTCACCGCTCCGGCGGTTATAGCCTGCTCTGCCTTTGCTCACCGCTCCAGACGGCCTTGTCCTGCTCTACTCTTGCTCACCGCTCCAGGCGGCCTCGTCCTGCTCTACTCTTGCTCACCGCTCCAGGTGGCCTCGTCCTGCTCTACTCTTGCTCACTGCTCCAGGCGGCCTCGTCCTGCTCTACTCTTGCTCACCGCTCCAGGCGGCCTCGTCCTGCTCTACTCTTGCTCACCGCTCCAGGCGGCCTCGTCCTGCTCTACTCTTGCTCACCGCTCCAGGCGGCCTCGTCCTGCTCTACTCTCGCTCACCGCTCCAGGCGGTCTCGTCCTGCTCTGCTCTCGCTCACCACTCTGGGCGGCCTTACTCTGCTGTGTTTGTCCGCCACATCTGTGGTTCTGTTCCTGAGTCCCAGTGTGTACTGGGTCCTATCCCGCCTGTGTTCCTACCTGCTAGTGCCTCCCTGTCTGCACTCTAGCCGTGCTTGCCTGTACCCCCCTGCCTGCATACCCGCCTGCCTGCATACCAGTCGTGCCTGCCTATACCCACCAGTCTGTGTGCTAGCCTAACCTGTCTGTTCCTGTATTCCCCTGTGTGGGTCAACAGCCGTGTCCGGGGTCTGTCCTGGAGTAGCACCTGGTCCCTCTGCTCGGTTCCTCCTTGGTGCACTGGCGTCGTATGCCGTCGTGCGACCCTGGTCGGATCGGGTGAATACCTAGTTACGCCCCTCCAGGCATTCACTCTCCGGCACGGTCCAGTGGAATCACACGCACACGCCGCTCAGCCCGGGCATGTGCATTACAGCATGCTCAGGCCATGGTTCCCGTTGAGCCCCACGGCCTTCGCTCTCTGAGACGTTTTCCAGCGAACACGTGCATTAAAAATAAATAAATAATTTTTTTTTTCCTTAGCTGAGTTCCAGGCGAATTACGCACCCGTCCAGATGGATCTATCAGCTCTCGTTCCTGCGGATCCGCCACGTTACTATGGGGATCCAAGACAGAGTCGTGCATTTGTGGAGCAATGCATGCTACACTTCAAGTTCTACCCTGTATGTTTTCCCACAGATCGGGCTAAGGTGGGATTCATGATGTCTTACCTAGCGGGTGATGCCTTGAATTGGATCAACCCCCTATGGGAAGCACAGGATCCTATCGTCCTGGACATAATGGCCTTCCTGGTGGCCTTTCTAATGGTCTTCGATGATCCTAACCCAGAGGCTCCTGCTGAAGCTTCACTTCCCAATATCCCAGAGCAGCCCCGATGGGTAATGTGTGTGGGTAGCGCAATAGTCCTCCAGCCCAATGAGACTACTGCCCACCCAGAATCCTCACAGGGTGACTACGCTCTCTGGAATACTTCTCCCAACCTCAAGAGGCAGTCCAGATGTGCTAGACGTAGAGGCAAGCCGTCACGCCAGGGTCTGCCCTCCCTGAGACCTCCTGACCCCAACCTTGAAGTCCCTACTGAAGCTTCATCTCCCTGTATCCCGGAGAAGCCCCAACGGGTAATGTGCGTGGGTAGTGCACCAGTTCTCCTGCCCGAAGAGACTGCTGCCCACCCAGAATCCACACCGGAGGACCCCCTGTTGCCTCCTGAATCCCCCGGGTTACCACTTGATGACAATTGGAGAGCGACTTCCCTATACTCTGCACCTGATACCTCGCCCGCTTCGTCCAGTGAGTCCGACCTAGTGTTCTCCGAAGCAGAGGTTACCCCCGAGTCTCTACACCCCTCCGATCAGGCGGAGGATCTCCAGTTGTCTCCTGAACCGTTCGGGGTGCTACCTGGTAGCGAATGGACAGAGACTTTCCTATACTCGGTACCTGATACCTCGGCTGCTTCATCCAGTGAGTCAGACCTAGTGTACTCCGAAGCAGAGGTTACCCATGAGTCTCTTCACCCCTCCGACCTGGCGGAGGACCTCCAGTTGTCTCCTGAGCCCTTCGGGGTGCTACCTGGTAGCGAAAGGTCAGAGACTCTCCTATACTCTGTACCTGATACCTTGCTCGCTTCGTCCAGTGAGTCCAACCTAGTGTACTCCGAAGCAGAGGTTACTTCCGAGTCTCTACACCCCTCCGACCAGGCGGAGGACCTCCAGTTGTCTTCAGAACCCTTCGGGGTGCCACCTGGTGGTGAATGGACAGAGACTTTCCTATATCCTGGATCTGATACCTCGCTCGCTTCGCCTAGTGAGTCTAACCTAGTGTACTCTGAAGCAGAGGTTATTCATGAGTCTCTACACTCCTCCGACCAGGCGGAGGACCTCCAGTTGCCTCCAGAACCCTTCGGGGTGCCACCTGGTGGTGAATGGACAGAGACTTTCCTATACTCGGCACCCGATACCTCGCCTGCTTTGTCCAGTGAGTCCGACTTAGTGTTTTCTGAAGCAGAGGTTACCCCCGAGTCTCTGCACTCCTCTGACCCGGCAGAGGACCTCCAGGTGTCTCCTGAACCCTTCAGGGTGCTACTTGATAGCGAATGGACAGAGACTCTCCTATACTCGGTACCTGATACCTCGCCTGCTTCATCCAGTGAGTCTGAACAAGTGTACTCCGAAGTGGAGGTTACCCCCGAGTCTCTGCCCCCCTCCAACCTGGCGAAGGACTTCCAGTTGTCTCCTGAACCCTCTGGGGTGCTACCTGATAATAAGTGGAGAGAGACTTCCTTGTGTGCTGTTCCTGGTACTCCACCCGTTTCGTCTGTTGCTGAAGATGGCTGGATAGGAGGTAGCATCCTAGCTAACCAGATGAGACCAGTTTTTCCTGTGGACAGTGGAAGTGATCTCCTTGAAGTGAAGGATTGGCCCTCGAATTCCCTGCGGAAGATTCTGGCAGGCCTGAAGAAGAGGGGGGCGTAAGGGGGGGGGTACTGTAACATACCTGGCGGCGTCCTTGCATAGTGGTCCATCTCCCACTGTGCAAGAGCGCACACTTGATCTCCAGTCCAGAATGTCTCTCTGGCTTCCCTCCATGCTGTCTGTTTGTGTCTGTTTCTGCTGCTTAAAGGCGGCGCCCGATCACTTCCTGCTTTTTGTACCTGCTGCAGGCACACCCCTTGTGCGTCCTCAGCCTATTGCTGTCTGTCACCTGGTATTTAACCCAGCTGCTCCAATGAATCCCTGCCTGAGCATTGTGTTTCATTCAGTGTGGTCTTTCACTCTGAATGTGCCAGGTCCCCTTCTGTGTTTGCTTGTCTGCCTATCCTGGAGGCTGTATTTCCAGGCCTGTCTGAACACGCTCCTTGCCTGTTCGTTTCGCCTTCTAGGGGCCGCATACCTATACCCGCTCCTGTATCTTGTCTGTCCTGTCTGAACACGCTCCTAGCCTGTTCCTCCCGCCTTCTAGGGGCTGCATACCTAGACCCGTTCCTGTATCTTGCCTGTTCCTGTCTGAACACGCTCCTAGCCTGTTCCTTCCGCCTTCTAGGGGCCGCATACCTAGACCTGCTCCTGTATCTTGCTACTGTGTCTGTTCTTATCTGTATATTCTTCTAGCCTGTTTCCTGTGTTTCTCTATGTCCGTACCTTTCCTTTTTCTGCAGAGTCTGAACTCGTACCTAACTCCTGCTCGTTGTCACGGTACTCCCGTTTGTGAGTTTGTGGTCCACTCGCTACTTCACTGCAAGTACCCTGTGGGTATCTGGTTCTGCCTTTCCCTTCCTGTCTGTTCCGTGTGAACAGAGCCCTGTCCCCCCTGCTCTGCCTTTGCTCACCGCTCCGGCGGTTCTAGCCTGCTCTGCCTTTTCTCACCGCTCCGGCGGTTCTAGCCTGCTCTGCCTTTGCTCACCGCTCCAGCGGTTCTAGCCTGCTCTGCCTTTGCTCACCGCTCCGGCGGTTCTAGCCTGCTCTGCCTTTGCTCACCGCTCCGGCGGTTCTAGCCTGCTCTGCCTTTGCTCACCGCTCCGGCGGTTCTACCCTGCTCTGCCTTTGCTCACCGCTCCGGCGGTTATAGCCTGCTCTGCCTTTGCTCACCGCTCCAGGCGGCCTCGTCCTGCTCTACTCTTGCTCACCGCTCCAGGCGGCCTCGTCCTGCTCTACTCTTGCTCACTGCTCCAGGCGGCCTCGTCCTGCTCTACTCTTGCTCACTGCTCCAGGCGGCCTCGTCCTGCTCTACTCTTGCTCACCGCTCCAGGCGGCCTAGTCCTGCTCTACTCTTGCTCACCGCTCCAGGCGGCCTCGTCCTGCTCTACTCTCGCTCACCGCTCCAGGCGGTCTCGTCCTGCTCTGCTCTCGCTCACCACTCTGGGCGGCCTTACTCTGCTGTGTTTGTCCGCCACATCTGTGGTTCTGTTCCTGAGTCCCAGTGTGTACTGGGTCCTATCCCGCCTGTGTTCCTACCTGCTAGTGCCTCCCTGTCTGCACTCTAGCCGTGCTTGCCTGTACCCCCCTGCCTACATACCCGCCTGCCTGCATACCAGTCGTGCCTGCCTATACCCACCAGTCTGTGTGCCAGCCTAACCTGTCTGTTCCTGTATTCCCCTGTGTGGGTCAACAGCCGTGTCCGGGGTCTGTCCTGGAGTAGCACCTGGTCCCTCTGCTCGGTTCCTCCTTGGTGCACTGGCGTCGTAGGCCGTCGTGCGACCCTGGTCGGATCGGGTGAATACCTAGTTACGCCCCTCCAGGCATTCACTCTCCGGCACGGTCCAGTGGAATCACACGCACACGCCGCTCAGCCCGGGCGTGTGCATTACAGAAGGTTGTTAAAGGCAAACATACTGGTAGACCAAGGAAGACATCAAAGCATCAAGACCGGAAACTTAAAGCAATATGTCTCCAAAACAGGAAATGCACAACAAAACAAATGAGGAACGAATGGGCTGAAACTGGAGTCAATGTCTGTGACCGAACTGTAAGAAACCGCCTAAAGGAACTGGGATTTACATACAGAAAAGCTAAACATAAGCCATCATTAACACCTAAACAGAAAAAAAACAAGGTTACAATGGGCTAAGGAAAAGCAATCGTGGACTGTGGATGACAGGATGAAAGTGATATTCAGTGATGAATCGTGAATCTGCATTGGGATGCGACCAATCAACAACTGGCGCAGCCCGGCCGCGAATTGGCGCCGGATTTGAAACACGCAGGCCACCGTCGGGAGATCAGCGGCGACGCAGCCGGGAGATGACCAGTGCTAGCCAGTCATCTCCCGGCTGCTCGCAGCAGAAGTACCCCGACCGGCGGCCTCGCTCCCTGGTTCTCCTTTCACATTTACCGTCGGGAGGGGCCCCAGGGGGATACGTTGGGGGATTAATTTAAAGTAGTGCACAACCCATTTAAACACTGCTTCGCTGATTAGTCGCGCCCGGTCGGCAGCATACATATTCTAGAATACCCGATGCGTTAGAATCGGGCCACCATCTAGTATATATATATATATATATATATATATATATATATATATACAGTACAGACCAAAAGTTTGGATACACCTTCTCATTTAAAGATTTTTCTGTATTTTCATGACTATGAAAATTGTACATTCACACTGAAGGCATCAAAACTATTGTTTACTTAACAAAAAAGTGTGAAACAACTGAAAATATGTCTTATATTCTAGGTTCTTCAAAGTAGCCACCTTTTGCTTTGATGACTGCTTTGCACACTCTTGGCATTCTCTTGGTGAGCTTCAAGAGGTAGTCACCAGAAATGGTTTTCACTTCACAGGTGTGCCCTGTCAGGTTTAATAAGTGGGATTTCTTGCCTTATAAATGGGATTGGGACCATCAGTTGTGCTGTGCAGAAGTCTGGTGGATACACAGCTGATAGTCCTACTGAATAGACTGTTAGAATTTGTATTATGGCAAGAAAAAAGCAGCTAAGTAAAGAAAAACGAGTGGCCATCATTACTTTAAGAAATGAAGGTCAGTCAGTCCGAAAAATTGGGAAAACTTTGAAAGTGTCCCCAAGTGCAGTTGCAAAAACCATCTAGCGCTACAAAGAAACTGGCTCACATGAGGACCGCCCCAGGAGAGGAAGAGCAAGAGTCACCTCTGCTTCTGAGGATAAGTGTAGCGTCGGCGTCCCTGCCTCCTGCTAGGCAGGGACGCTGTTCCCCTCACCTCTCCGCTCCGTGCCCGGCGTCCTCCTCCCGCTCTGCTGGCAGCGCGCGCTCCTTCCCGGCCACGGTGCTTAGGGCGCGCACGCGCGCGCTCCCCCTCTCTTACAGGGGCCGCGCGCGCCGTCCTAAGGAGTCCCCGGCCAATGGCCGGAGGACTTCACCATATATAAGGCATCTCCTCCAAAATGGAGGTGCCCGAGCAATGTTGTAGCACATTTCATCACTCTGCTTCAGCCCTCAGGTCCCGTTTCCAGTTACCTGCCAGTTTCCTGTCTGATACCTGCCAGTCTCGTGTCTACCTGCTACTATTCCTGCGGTCCGACAGTCTGCCTACCTGCTCTGCCAGTCTGTCTATGGATCCTTCTGCCCGCTCACCTGGGAGCGCATATCTGCTACCTGCCTGCTAGCCAACCTGGAGGCTCCGCCGTCACGTGCTGTGACCACCTGCCTGTCCAGAGACTCTTGCCCGCTCACCTGGGAGCGCTCACCTGCTACCTGTCTGCTAGCCTACCTGGAGGCTCCGCCGTCACGTGCTGTGACCACCTGCCTGCCCAGAGACTCTTGCCCGCTCACCTGGGAGCGCTCATCTGCTACCTGCCTGTTAGCCTACCTGGAGGCTTTGCCGTCACGTGCTGTGACCACCTGCCTGTCCAGAGACTCTTGCCCGCTCACCTGGGAGCGCTCACCTGCTACCTGCCTGTTAGCCTACCTGGAGGCTCTGCCGTCACGTGCTGTGATCACCTGCCTGTCCAGAGACTCTTGCTCGCTCACCTGGGAGCGTCCACCTGCTACCAGCCTGCTAGCCTACCTGGAGGCTCTGCCGTCACTTGCCGTGACCACCCGCCTGTCAAGAGACTGTCCCGGTCACTTGCTGTGACTCCCTGCCCGTTTACCCAGAGACTGTCCCGGTCACTTGCCGTGACCACCTGCCCGTTTACCCAGAGACTGTCCCGGTCACTTGCCGTGACCACCTGCCCGTTTACCCAGAGACTGTCCCTGTCACTTGCTGTGACTACCTGCCCGTCTTCCCTGGGTGCCACCCGCTTCCTTACAAGGACCGCCCCCTTGTATAGTTGCTCAGAGGTTCCGCCTCCCAGACCCGTTACAATAAGTTTATCTGAGTCACCAGCCTCAGAAATCGCAGGTTAACAGCAGCTCAGATTAGAGACCAGGTCAATGCCACACAGAGTTCTAGCAGCAGACACATCTCTACAACAACTGTTAAGAGGAGACTTTGTGCAGCAGGCCTTTATGGTAAAATAGCTGCTAGGAAACCACTGCTAAGGACAGACAACAGAAGAGACTTGTATGGGCTAAAGAACACAAGGGATGGACATTAGACCAGTAGAAATCTGTGATTTGGTCTGATGAGTCCGAATTTGAGATCTTTGGTTCCAACCACCGTGTCTTTGTGCGACGCAGAAAAGGTGAATGGATGGACTCTACATGCCTGGTTCCCACCGTGAAGCATGGAGAAGGAGGTGTGATGGTGTGGGGGTGCTTTGCTGGTGAAACTGTTGGGGATTTATTCAAAATTGAAGGCATGCTGAACCAGCATGGCTACCACAGCATCTTGTAGCGGCATGCTATTCCATCCGGTTTGCGTTTAGTTGGACCATCATTTATTTTTCAACAGGACAACGACCACAAACACACCTCCAGGCTGTGTAAGGGCTATTTGACCAAGAAGGAGAGTGATGGGGTGCTACGCCAGATGACCTGGCCTCCACAGTCACCAGACCTGAACCCAGTTGAGATGGTTTGGGGTGAGCTGGACCGCAGAGTGAAGGCAAAAGGGCCAACAAGTGCTAAGCATCTCTGGGAACTCCTTCAAGATTATTGGAAGACCATTTCCGGTGACTACCTCTTGAAACTCATCAAGAGAATGCCAAGAGTGTGCAAAGCAGTCATCAAAGCAAAAGGTGGCTACTTTGAAGAACCTAGAATATAAGACATATTTTCAGTTGTTTCACAGTTTTTTGTTAAGTATATAATTCCACATGTGTTAATTCATAGTTTTGATGCCTTCAGTGTGAATGTACAATTTTCATAGTCATGAAAATACAGAAAAATCTTTAAATGAGAAGGTGTGTCCAAACTTTTGGTCTGCACTGTGTATATATATATATATATATATATATATATATATATATATATATATATATGTATGTTGTGGAATACCTATACTAACTCTAAACAAGCAAATCTCTCCCTGACACCTCTCCCTACTCTGCCTGATTCCGGAGTGACTGTGACGAGCATAACGGCGCCCGGTGTTATATACTGCTGATGACGCTGTGTGGCCAGTCAATCAGTGTAATGCCCACAACCAACATGGCTACGGCATTACAGTGTGTGGCAGGCAATCCCTGCATGTTCATTGGCTCTCTAAAGAGCGCCAAACATGCAGGGAGGAGACCCGAGCTCCCGCCCGAGCAACCCGGAAATACTTGTCGAGTTCCGAGCATCTCGAGCAGTGAGATGCTCGGGCGAGTACCGAGCAGTGGCGAACACGTTCGCTCATCACTATTAATAATATTTATTTATGGGTACAGTATATTTTTATTTATTTTTTTATTATTTTTTCATTATTTTTTTTTATATTTTTTTCACTTTCTTACACTTTTACATTTTGTCCCACTATGGGACTTTCATTTTTTGCAGGCTGATCACTTGCATAGCATAGTGATGCAGCAGCAGCATCCTTATGCTATGCAGGCTGTCAGCCCTGAAGACACAAGTTAGGTAGATCCTGCACTGTGCATGATATATCTAACTTCCTGATGCCTGGTGACCCGGAAGTCATTATGATGACATCGGGTCACCATGGCACGGGGTCTCCGATCCAAGGTAAGAGGGGGCTCTGCAGTATTTCCAGGTTAATGTACCGGGAGCGGTGCGGGACAGCTCCTGAAACATAGTACCGGATGTCCACTGTCACAATCAGCTGACACCTGGCGGCAATCGCTCCCACACAGCGGGCGATCGCCGGGGCATAATAATATGTACCTGATCAATAACGCCCAAGGCGCAGATACATATTATTACGCCCCACATCAGAAAGGGGTTAAAGCTTGCTTAAAAATGTGGGGGCTAGGTATCAGATTGTCTGGGGTAGTGCATTCCAGAGAACGGCGCAGCACGGGAGAAGTATTTAAGACTGAGGTGCGATGTTTGGATTATGGAGGAACGGAGGGCATGTGTAGAGTGATAGACAGATAGCCCCGTACACCTCGTACACACACTGCTATGCTCTGTACATTTCGTACACGCACGGCTCCGCTCCGTACACCTTGTTATAGCAGAAGATGAGGCCCCTCAAATTCAAAGACCCCATCTATGCTATATAAGTCTGAAAGTTACTTTAGGTCAAAATAACACAAGCTGTGAATGTTCCTGCTTGAATCAATAATGCGTCCTTGCTAGTCATCAGAATGTATCTGATTAAATGTGTCCGATTGAATGTTTCAACACAAGCACGAGAATAGAAATCAGTCTTTGTGTGCTAAAATTGTATAATCAAACCATATATGGTAAATCCGTTTCCTGCCTTCAGAGTGGATATAAAACCCATGCTTTGTAATAAAGTTTAGAGCTTGTTTGACACACATCCTGTCCTGTGTCTCAGTCTCTCCGAGCTCGTAATCCAAAGGATAGAAGACTCAGAATGCAGTGACCACAGCTGGCGCCCGAACAGGGACCTTGAGTTAATCTACCCAGGGGTGCTCGACCGGTCCGAGACGTGGGACGAGTGAAGCTCTCTGTTGGTGATATATACAGCGCTGAGGTAAGAATAACTGTTATATTCTACCTAATTATATCACTGCATAGAAGAGACTCCCTCACCCCCGAGCGGTCGGCTCCCCAGGTAATTCACAGATTGTTGTCTGGCTCAGGTCCCTTTGAACCAGTAGAATTCCCTCAGTTAAATTGACAGTCCTGCCTTCTATCCTTTGGAAAAACTTAAGAATGAAAGTATGGATCTGATGATTGTGTTGTGGGTGTGTCTCGGGATTGGTGTTTTTGGTCTGTTTTTCTGGTTGGCGTATAAGTCCTGGAAGGCTAGTAGTGGAATGGTTCAGAAACCTTTGTGGCCCATTGTCTAAGTGACCATTGTCTAAGTGACTGAGGAGTCTACTCTAAGTGAGGAGAACCCAAAAAAATGGGGAACCAAAATGCCAAGGAAGGCATTATAGCCAAAGACTTAGTGGTACGCAGAGAAGGGAAACAGGCACTGATTGGAATTGACAAAATATTGTGTAAAGCGGGAATGAATGAGAATGGAGAGATGAATGGAGAGAAATGGAAATCCTTCTTTAACTGCTATCATGGATGGCTGAAAGATAAGGGTCTGTTGAAGACAGTGGATGTATGGATGATTGCATGCGCTCATTTTAAAGGAAAAATTGAAGAATTAGGAGACGGACGTTACAGACTGACAAAAACCGGAGTGACAGATTTTTCTCTCTGTCCGCTCCCGACGTCACCCAGCTCACCCCCACCCCAGTACCAGAATTCTCAGGAACCCAATTGTTGGGTTTGCCCCAGATGTGGACAGCAGAACCCCTTGACAGTAGACATCTGTGTGCCATGTGGAGGACCGAGACCCCACCAAGCTAGTCTATTCCCAATGAGGACGGTAGTTGTGCCAGGAGCACCGGGAGCAGCAGCAGCAGCGGGGGGGGGGGGGACGCAGTTGTTCCAGGTCAGGAAGCTCGCACAATGTTAATGTATAGACCATGGAGTCCTTCAGAGCAGTTGGCGTTGATCTCCCAGCTGCCAGACCCATCCCAGTCCCCTATGGGTTTCGCTAGAATGATCACCACCATACAGGATACGTACCATGCCACTAGAATAGATCTGCAAGGGGTAATTAAGGGGAAATTGGCAGATGAAGCTCAGTATGACAGACTGACGGACAAAACTTATAAACAATATGACAATAGAACAGGCCCTGATGTAGCGGAGGCTAATGATGCAGCAGCCGGGGTTCTGTACGTAAAAGCGTTGGTAAAAGCATGTAAAGACAGGCAAGCAGAAAAGCAAGTTACACTAGAAGATAGAGTGCAGGGGAAGGAGGAAGATCCTAAGGATTATTTCTATGCATTAAAGAAAACCTGGTCAGAAATGGGGTTCAACCCCAGAAATAAGACTAGTGAGAGGGTATTAGCAAGTGCTTTCATGAAGGAGAAGGAGATTGCAGAGAAGGTAAAAGCAAGAAGACCGGACTGGAGATCAGTGAAGGCAGAAGATTTAGCTAGAATAGCTCAGGGGGCACAGCATGACATAGGGCAGGCAAAAAGAGCTGCCAAAATACACATAGTAGAGACGACCCCCAGAAACAACAGAGGCAGAGGACGGACTGAAGGAGGAGGACAGAAACTGTGTTACGGATGTAAAAAGCCTGGACATTTTAGAAAGGACTGTAGGACCAACCCGTATCCAAATGCTCAGAGTACAGGTCCTCCAGCCAACCAAACAACGCCCCCATAGGATGAGGGTAGCTTGCACATGAACCCCTCATCTCCTTACCCCCAACTCCCAGTTGTATAGTGCAGGTGAACCTACCAGGGGGACATGAAATCGATTTCCAAGTAGATACGGGGGCCGACAATTCAGTAATAACGCAAGGTGATTGGCCATACACTGACACTGATTTTTCACATCATGTCATTGCCACCCCCTTCAATTCCCCATCTGTCCTGCTCCCTGTCACTAAGAGAATTCCCCTGCAAATTCAAGGAGCTACTGTACATAGCCAGCTCATGGTATCGCCCCGAGGCCAATGTAATCTATTGGGAAATGATGTGTTGTCCCAATTACAAGCACATATTGAGTATCATCCCGATGGCACTGTCACGATGACCCCAGGTTTAAAACCAAGTACCCTTTGCAAAATTATGTCACTAGATCTTGCCAGCATAGAAGAGACAAATGAGTTTCCCCCGATATTGGAGCATGCTGTGCCACATGATTTTTGGGCCTCAGACCAAACAGATGTTGGTAGGTTAAGAGTTCAACCAGTAATGGTAAAATTAAAACCAGGAGCAATCTTGCCTCAACAGAAGCAGTATCCCCTTAGCTCGGCTCAGGATAATGCCATAGCCCAGCAAGTCCAAAAATTACTACAGAGGGGAGTCCTAGTCAAAACCCAGTCCCCTTGCAACACTCCCCTGTTCCCAGTAAAGAAAAAGAGCGTGCCAGGACAACCAGCCGCATATAGAATGGTCCATGACCTCCGGTTGGTTAACAAAGCCACAGAACTTCTAACACCAGTTGTGCCCAACCCGCATACTCTTGTGTCACAGATACCTTCTAACTCTCTTTGTTTTTCAGTGGTCGATTTGGCAAATGCATTTTTCAGTGTACCATTACATCCTGACTGTCAGTACTTGTTTGCTTTCACATTCCAGGGTAGTCAATATACATGGACAGTGTTGCCACAGGGTGCCCAGAATTCACCCACAATGTACACTGCAAGTCTGCAGGAAATACTGGAGGGATGGTCTGAACCACATATCGTTGTTCTGCAATATGTCGATGACCTGCTCATTTGTGCCTCCTCCAGGAAACAATGTCATAGTCCAACTATATCGCTTATGTTGTTTCTCTATCACGCTGGCTGCAAGGCATCGAAAGATAAGCTTCAGTTTTGTAAATCTTCAGTCACCTTTTTGGGACATTGCATTACACCAGGAGCTCGTCATTTAACAAATGCACGTAAACAAGCAGTACAGGCATTCACCGTCCCCATTAATGTTGCAGCCCTCAGAACTTTTCTTGGACTTGTTTCCTATTGCAGACAGTGGATTCATGCCGTCTCTATTTGATGCAGCCCCTCTATGACTGTCTTACTCCAACACCTTTTGTACTAACACCAGAGGCAATAGACTGTTTTTATTCTCTCAAGAACCGTATTTTGGCCGCTCTAGCTTTGGGTACCCCTAATTATGAGCTCCCATTTACTCTGTACCATCATGAACAAGCCGGACATGCAGTAGGAGTTTTAACTCAAACACACGGTGATAATCAGAGACCTGTTGCCTATTTTAGTGGCAGATTAGACGCGGTAGCCAGAGGTGCACCATCCTGCGTACGTGCTCTGCATGCTGTTGGACTATTACTCCATAAATCCGCAGACATTGTTCTTGACCACCCGCTCACCGTGCTAACACCTCATGATGTCTACACTATATTGAACCAAGTGCAACCCGCTCACCTCTCAGCAGCACGTCATCTTAGGTTACAATGTGCACTGTTAATGCCTCCCAATGTTTCTTTACAGAGGTGTACTACCCTAAATCCAGGAACTTTGTTACCTCTCTCGGATCTAAAGGAGGGGTCAGGTACTGTGCTTTATAAGGAAGATCCAAGAGAGGAAGTTCCTCATGACTGTGCACAAATGATGGCACAAGAAACGGCAGGTTTACCTACTGTATTTGAACATGAATTACAAAATGCAGATTTTGAATTTTTTGTAGATGGATCCCGTCATCAGGACGATTCAGGTACTTTCCATACTGGATATGCAGTTGTCTCCCTCAATGCAGTAATCAAGGCAGAACCAATGCTCCCACACCAATCGGCTCAAGAGGCCGAACTTAGGGCCCTAACCGAGGCCTGTAAACTAGCGGAAGGGAAGTCAAGAGGTTTCCTGACGGCAGCAGGACACCCCATTAAGAATGCTGATGCGGTCCAGCAGTTAATTGATGCACTACAACTACCCAAAAAGGTAGCTGTCATAAAGGTAAGAGCACATACCAGACGCACCGACCAGGTAAGCAGAGGAAACGTGATGGCAGATGCAGCGGCAAAAACAGCAGCCTGTAAGCCACAACAAGGGTCAACAGTAAGTCAGCTAAGTGCCCCTAAAAACCCCTTTGTGTCGGAGGACATCTTATCCCAAATGCAGGCTCAGGCTCAAAAGGAGGAGGTTGATAAGTGGTTAAAGGAAGGTGCATGCCTGAATGAAGCAAATGGGGTATGGGGGAAAGGGACACGACGATGCCTTCCAAGGGCACTGTACCCAGCAGCTGCCCAGATACTACATGGGCCGACACACCAATCTAAAACGGCTGTGATGAGTGTGATGCAGAAACATTGGGTGGCACCAGGATTCTCCACCTGTATAGAAAACCTGGTACAAGGGTGCATGATATGTGCTACACATATTCAGGGTAGAGTAGTTAAAACACCACCCAAACACACCCCCCGGCCCCTCTATCCATTCCAGAGACTGCAAATTGATTATATTCAGCTGCCAAAGTCAGGATCATGGGAATATGTGTTGATCTGTATTGATTTGTTCTCAGGATGGCCGGAGGCTTTCCCGATTGCCAAAGCCACGGCTGCGGCAACCGCAAAGAAACTGCTTGCGGAGGTGGTCTGCAGGTATGGGGTACCAGAGGTAATTGAGAGTGACAGAGGTACACACTTCACAGGTGAAATAATGAATGAAGTCATGTCAGCTCTAGGAATTCAACAAGCATTCCACACCCCATATCACCCGCAAAGTAGTGGCAAAGTGGAAAGACTGAATGGGACATTGAAATTAAAAATTCAGAAAGCCATGGCTGAGACAGGAAAACCATGGCCGGACTGTTTACCGCTTGCTCTGTTTTCAGTAAGATATACGCCTAATAGAAAGACTGGACTCTCTCCATATGAGATATTGTTTGGCAACGTACCCAGCCTAGGGTGTATCTATCCACAAGCATTAGAAATGAATAACCATGTGCTAAGTTCCTACGTGAGGGCTTTACACAAAAGGATTAAGCAAGTACATGATAATGTCTTCAGTTCTCTTCCAGATCCAGATCAAGACTCTAGAAGCCATACGCTGCAACCTGGAGACTGGGTGGTTATAAAAAGACACGTGAGGAAAAGCCTAGATCCACGGTTTGACGGATCCTTTCAAGTTCTGCTGACCACAAGCACAGCCATTAAGCTAGAGGGAAAAGAGACCTGGATCCACGCGTCCCATTGGAAAAAGATACTAGGAGAACCAGCGGACAAAGAATGATGACATTGTTTATACTTACCTGCATCCTTGCGACCACAGGTGCATGGACTAGGTTAGGCACCATGGATGGAGACGACAATAGATTCATTAGACACCATCTTGCTCTAATCGATGGACTAAAGGAGCAAAACCAGACCATTGCTAATTGTTGGATATGTACACATGCCCCTGTGACATCCACTAGCATACCCTTTCTCGATGTCCCAGTCTCATGGGAAGAGATAAACTTTTGGGTGAACTGTTCAGATACTTGGGCCAATAATGCCACACAGAGACTGTGGAATACCACTGTTGGGATTCCCGTAGTAGGATGGACAAAATTTCCCTGGTGGCAAGGGAACCTGACGGGTCAAATAATTCCCAGGTTGTATATAGCATTTAAAGGAGGGGAGTGGGTACCTCGTAACAAAATAAAAATTATTGATCTAGGGAAAATACCTGAACAAGGATTGAAAATAAGTTTTAATGCCACTTCAGGAAGCAGTGATGCCTTTAAACCTTCCCTGTTGGAAAGATATCTACACACTTCTAATTGGGTGAATAATGTTTATTTTAAAAACGGGACAAGTGATACCTGTGCCAAAATACCTGGCAATCTACAGTGTAATGAAAGCTCAAGTTATCAGAGAGGTGCATCTACGTGTGGCAATCCTGATGCTGGCTATTGTTCCCCTATAGGTCAAGTGCCTGGGTGGTGTATGATGTCAAATGTCTCTAAGTTTGTTGATTTAGTTCACCGTCTAATACTGCAACATTCAGCATTATGGAATCTCCCCTTATCCATGGATTGGGTATGTGGAGACAAGGCTTTCAAGTGGCTCCCAGTAGGAGTAACAGGAACTTGTACTTTAGCCAGATTGACACCCGCAACTTATATTGTTACTCCAGACCAGCTAGATCCTTTGTCTATCCCAAAACATACACTGCATAAGCGATCAGCAGACAATAAAGAAAGACCAAGTGGGAGACCCCATATAGTTCAAATGGGAGGGGTAAACAAATTTTTCAGTGCATTGTTTATATACCCTATGTTGACACAAATGTGGGATAAATTAGTAGAAGCTACGGACTATCTTGATGATCAGATTTGGGATATTTTAGAAGTAGTTAACGGATCTCTTGCAGTACAGAATCAATTGATTATTGTCACGAACCAACATACCCTTGTACTAGATTATTTAACAGCAGCACAAGGAGGGATGTGCCAGATAATAGGGCCCGCATGCTGTCAGTATGTAGACAATTCTAGTGTATTGACGCTGAAACATAAGTTAGAGGACGTTGTAAAATTAAGGAAGCTTTATGATGAGGCCAACCTTAAGAACCAGGATTCCTGGTGGGCAAACACCTTTTCCTTTCTAAATCCTGCTAATTGGTTTAAAGGTATCGGTGGGTGGTTGGCTGGTATAGTGCGAGCTATTTTACAGGTTTTGCTAATGTGTCTTGCGGTTTATTTGGTTTTTAAGCTTTTTCTAATGTGTATTCAGCGGTGTACTAAAAGAAAATATAGAGAAACATATTGATAAATGAAGGAACAAAAGGATGGAATGTTATAGCAGAAGATGAGGCCTCTCAAATTCAAAGACCCCATCTATGCTATATGAGTCTGAAAGTTACTTTAGGTCAAAATAACACCAGCAGTGAATGTTCCTTCTTGAATCAATAATGCGTCCTTGCTAGTCATCAGAATGTATCTGATTAAATGTGTCTAATCAAATGTGTCCGATTGAATGTTTCAACACAAGCACGAGAATAGAAATCAGTCTTTGTGTGCTAAAATTGTATAATCAAACCATATATGGTAAATCCGTTTCCTGCCTTCAGGGTGGATATAAAACCCATGCTTTGTAATAAAGTTTAGAGTTTGTTTGACACACACCCTGTCCTGTGTCTCATCTCTCCGAGCTCGTAATCCAAAGGATAGAAGACTCAGAATGCAGTGACCACAGTATATAGACAAGTCCACCCCACACAGCATACGGTATATAGACAAGTCCCCCCCACACAGCATACGGTATATAGACAAGTCCCCCACACACAGCATACGGTATATAGACAAGTCCCCCCCCCACAGCATACGGTATATAGACAAGTCCCCCACACACAGCATACAGTATATAGACAAGTCCCCCACACAGCATACGGTATATAGACAAGTCCCCCACACACAGCACACAGTATATAGACAAGTCCCCTACACACAGCATACGGTATATAGACAAGTCCCCCATACACAGCATACGGTACATAGACAAGTCCCCCACACACAGCATATAGTATAAAGACAAGTCCCCCCCACACAGCATACGGTATATAGACAAGTCCCCCACACACAGCATACAGTATATAGACAAGTCCCCCATACACAGCATACGGTATATAGACAAGTCCCCCACACACAGCATATGGTATACAGACAAGTCCCTCACACACAGCATATGGTATATAGACAAGTCCCCCACACACAGCATACGGTATATAGACAAGTCCCCCACACACAGCATACAGTATATAGACAAGCCCCCCACACACAGCATACGGTATATAGACAAGTCCCCCACACACAGCTTACGGTATATAGACAAGTCCCCCATACACGCATACAGTATATAGACAAGTCCCCCACACACAGCATACAGTATATAGACAAGTCCCCCAAACACAGCATACGGTATATAGACAAGTCCCCCACACACAGCATACAGTATATAGACAAGTCCCCCATACACAGCATACGGTATATAGACAAGTCCCCCACACACAGCATACGGTATATAGACAAGTCCCCCACACACAGCATACGGAATATAGACAAGTCCCCCACACACAGCATACAGTATATAGACAAGTCCCCTACAAACAGCATACGGTATATAGACAAGTCCCCCATACACAGCATACGGTACATAGACAAGTCCCCCACACACAGCATATAGTATAAAGACAAGTCCCCCCCACACAGCATACAGTATATAGACAAGTCCCCCATACACAGCATACGGTATATAGACAAGTCCCCCACACACAGCATACAGTATATAGACAAGTCCCCCATACACAGCATACGGTATATAGACAAGTCCCCCACACACAGCATATGGTATACAGACAAGTCCCCCACACACAGCATATGGTATATAGACAAGTCCCCCACACACAGCATACGGTATATAGACAAGTCCCCCACACACAGCATACAGTATATAGACAAGTCCCCCACACACAGCATACGGTATATAGACAAGTCCCCCATACACAGCATACGGTATATAGACAAGCCCCCCATACACAGCATATGGTATAAAGACAAGTCCCCCACACACAGCATACAGTATATAGACAAGTCCCCCACACACAGCATACGGTATATAGACAAGTCCCCCAAACACAGCATACGGTATATAGACAAGTCCCCCACACACAGCATATGGTATAAAGACAAGTCCCCCACACACAGCATACAGTATATAGACAAGTCCCCCACACACAGCATACGGTATATAGACAAGTTCCCCCACACACAGCATACGGTATATAAACAAGTCCCCCACACAGCATACAGTATATAGACAAGTCCCCCACACACAGCATACTGTATATAGACAAGTCCCCCACAAACAGCATACGGTATATAGACAAGTCCCCCACACACAGCATACGGTATATAGACAAGTCCCCCATACACAGCATACGGTATATAGACAAGTCCCCCACACACAGCATACAGTATATAGACAAGTCCCCCACACACAGCATACAGTATATAGACAAGTCCCCCACACACAGCATACGGTATATAGACAAGTCCCCCACACACAGCATACAGTATATAGACAAGTCCCCGATACACAGCATACGGTATATAGACAAGTCCCCGACACACAGCATATGGTATAAAGACAAGTCACCCACACACAGCATACGGTGTATAGACAAGTCCCCCCCACACAGCATACGGTATATAGACAAGTCCCCCACACACAGCATATGGTATATAGACAAGTCCCCCCCACACAGCATACGGTATATAGACAAGTCCCCCACACACAGCATACAGTATATTGACAAGTCCCCCATACACAGCATACGGTATATAGACAAGTCCCCCACACACAGCATACGATATATAGACAAGTCCCCCACACACAGCATACGGTATATAGACAAGTCCCCACCACACACACACAGCATACAGTATATAGACAAGTCCCCACCACACACACACATCATACGATATATAGACAAGTGCATAGCTGTGCTAGGGTAGGAGTGGGAGGAGCCTTCCTTCTCTTGTCACTGCTGGCCCTGCAGTGGAGCCCACCGGGGAATTCCCCAGCAGGCCAGTCCGAGCCTGGTCACATGCTGACTAGAGTCTCAGACACCTATGTGAGTTGCCCACTGATAGAAGTGGATGAGAATCTAGTCGGCATTTGACCTCAACTATTACATCATAACACCGGCTTTATCTTTTTAAAGCTTTGTAACCTTTACTCACTTTATGAATCAGCCACAGATAAAACTCAGTAAGGATGGGTTGCTACTGTGTGCAATTTGCCAGCCAGCCCAGAACAGCGGTGACCTGAGCCGACAGCAGCGACTTGAGTAGACTGTGGCCACCTGAGCCAACAGCGGCATTTAAATTGCGCCATCGCCAGGAAATGGATGATAATGGCAGTCAGGGGAATGGTGAAGGCCTGCATGGCTGCCATCTTGGTACGCCTGTGAAGTTCATCCACAGTCTGGACTTAATCTTATAAACTGTATACTGCATTACTAGAGGATTACTGTATATAGAATAAGCAGTCAAGAGATTGCAGGTTCAAGTGCCCTAAGGGGACATAAAAAAATAAAGTAAAAATGGAAAAAAAAAGAAAAAAGTTTTACAAAGGAAAAAAAATAAACAAAAATGTTAAATCACCCCTTTTTCCCGAGGTAAAAAAAAATAAATTAAAAAAGAAACATTTTATATTGTCGTGTCTGTAAAAGTCCGACCTATCAAAGCCCAAATTATTTAAACCGCACGTTAAATAGCGGAAAAATAAATGAAGAAGCCAGAATTGCCGTATTATGGTGTCACCAAACAGTAATAAATAACCCGGTATTGTGTCACCATTTTGTGAGACCCTGCATTTGTTCCATGCTTCTGCTGATGAATCTGGGCGAGGTTCGCTTTCTGCTCGCCGACCTGCGGGGGTTATTGATGCCATTCTCTGCTGTCTACAAACTTTTCATCTCTTTTTGATGCATTTTTTGGGAGGTAAAATTACCCCAAAAGAAAAAAAAATTGGGTGTTTAGATTATCTTTGCTGTTGGGCATTTGCTGTAGGGGTTAATATATTTATGATTTGATAGATCGGACTTTTTGTCAGTGTGTCAATACTAAATAAATAAATATATATATATAATCTTTTAGTCTTGTTTTGTATTGACAAATGGAGGTAGGAAATTTCAAAGGATTTTTTTTTATATATAAATTTCAATTTTAATCCTTTTCTATCACATTATTTTTTGGTCCCGTTGGGCAACTTGAACCAAAAATCCACAACTCATTGGAATTGCGACACTTAAATTCTGCGGATGTTGGGAAGGGGATAAAGAGAATAAAGTAACTTTGCAGAATGCTTCCGTTTTGTGTACACAGCTCCTGTGCTGACTTAGTGTTCTCTTTGGGTACACCACACACCCATTCTGTGTCCGGCCCCCACAGATCGCCATCTCCATATATATGGGGGGATTTCCTCATGTGACGACCCCTCTGCTGATGTATACAGATCACATGTGGCTTCACCTTCAGCTTTGATCTCCGCAGTCTTCAGTTCCGGATCCTCCAGGATGAGGGATAAATCTTTCTTGCTCTTCATTCCCCTCCGTGGCTGATACAGCAGCTCCACCGCGCCGACGTTCCCCTCATAGGGAGGAATCGCTCCGCAAAGACTGTTCTCAGCCACAGGACGATCCGCCGGATACAGGAGGAAAGTTCTCCTCTCTGCAATGAAGGATTATTCCACTTTTCTACCATTTGTAAGATCTCTGCTTGTTGTCTGAGAATAAAATCATTCTTGTTTATATCCAGAACCTGAAAAAAATCTAATCCTGACAGGAGCGGAGCATTTATTACAATGGTATTCAGTCTAGACGATCCCCCTCCTGTCCTGACCGTTTGCTACAATGTATCAGTGCAGGGAAAATCTATCAGTTTGGACTTGGTTTCCCTTACAGAGGATTGTCCAGGCCAGACACCATTGTACCCAGTGGCGTCCCGCCAATGGCGGCAGGCCACGCGACTGCTATGGGGCCCGTGAGCAGGGGGGGCCCATAGCAGTCGCCTACACTGTGTACCCCCGCATTGGGTCCCCCTCCTGCACCCAGGCAAGAGGCGGGGCCCTGAGCAGGCGGGGGGCTTACTCACCATTTTGCATCCCGGCGCACTATGGGCCCCCCCCCCGCCTGCTCAGGGCCCCGGCCGGCACAATACTTACCTCTTCCCGTGCCCTAGACGCTAGAATGTATGGGATCCTTCCAGGTATGATGTCATTTCCGGGGGCGTGTTCTAGTTCAGCACCAGACGCCAGAGTCTCATGCAGAGACAGAGCTGCCGGTGAAGTTGCAGGAGGAGGTCAGTATCCTAAGCTGAGAAACAGGAGATTGTTCTATTAATTGCTGGTCTGATGTCTTTTCTTCTTGTTTTTTTTTGGGTGAGGGGGCTTAATACTTGTGAGTGAAGGATTTGGGGGGGTTAATGCTGGAGGGCAGTCTGGTGGGGTTAATTAATGCTTGTGGAGATCTTAGGGGGCTGTGGGGAATAATGCAGGGATAATGCGTGCTTGTGGGGGCCCTAAGGGGATGCAACGGGGTTGTGAGGGCTCTGGGGGGGGGATGCTGCGGGCTTAGGGGGGCCCTAAGGGGGATTCTGCGGTCTTGTGGGGGCTCTGGGGGGGGATGCTGCGAGCTTGTGGGTGCTCTGGGGGGGGAATGCTGTGGGCTTGTGGGGCCCTGGGGGGATGCTGCGGGCTTGTGGGGCCCTGGGGGGTTGCTGTGGGCTTGTGGGTGCTCTGGGGGGATGCTGCAGGCTTGTGGGGCCCTGGGGGGGATGCTGTGGGCTTGTGGGGGCTCTGGGGCGGGAATGCTGTGGGCTTGTGGGGCCCTGGGGGGGATGCTGCGGGCTTGTGGGGCCCTGGGGGGATGCTGTGGGCTTGTGGGGCCCTGGGGGGATGCTGTGGGCTTGTGGGTGCTCTGGGGGGGATGCTGCGGGCTTGTGGGGCCCTGGGGGGATGCTGTGGGCTTGTGGGTGCTCTGGGGGGGATGCTGCGGGCTTGTGGGTGCTCTGGGGGGATGCTGCGGGCTTGTGGAGGCTCTGGGGGGGATGCTGTGAGCTTGTGGGGGCACTGGGGGGGATGCTGTGAGCTTCTGGGGGCTCTGGGGGGGATGCTGTGGGCTTGTGGGGGCCCTGGGGGGGATGCTGTGGGCTTGTGGGGGCCCTTGAGGGGATACTGCAGGCTTGTGGGGGCTCTGGGGGTGTGTGCTGCAGGCTTGTGGGGGCCCCGGGGGGATGCAGCAGGCTTGTGGGGGCCCTGGGGGGATGCAGCGGGCTTGTGGGTGCTCTGGGGGGGATGCTGCTGGCTTGTGGGTGCTCTGGGGTGGGATGCTGCGGGCTTGTGGGGGCTCTGGGGGGGATGCTGCAGGCTTGTGGGGGGCTTGTGGGGCCTCTGTATGGGGTCCAGCCTGCATATGGCATTACATGGGGACCAGGCAGTATTCTCTACGGTGAATTATATGGGATCCAGTATTTTGTATGGAGCATTATATGGGGCTCATAATACTGTATGGAGGACTATGTGGGGCCCATAATATTGTATGGAGGACTTAGTGGTGCCATAACACTGTATGGAGGACTATACTGTCCGGTCTGCACTGTGCGCTGTGAGGATTCACCGGTTTCTGAGCTATTGTAGAATTTACAGTAGATATCACTCATGAAATGTAAGAAGTCAGTGAAATGTTTGGCATTGTACTATATCTATATCTATAATTTCTCTGCTGTATCTGTGCATCATGAATGGTTGGATGTGTTAAAGGGGCCACTGAGACTCTTTCGCCCGGGGCCCACGAAAACCTGGAGGAGGGAGCATCATGTGACACTCCCTCTCCCATCATTCCTCCTCTGCGTCTGACGCAGCAGCATGATGACGCGCCACGCTGTGTCAGACAGTGGAGCTGGCAGCTGCTGAGGTGATCAGCTGCAGAGACTGAAGCAGCGGGGAACGAGGAGCGGTAAGTATGTATTTATTTTTAAATCAGTGTGTACTGATAATACTGGAGGACTGGGGCTGCATTTTACCCTACGGGTGGGGGGGGCTGCATTTTACCCTATGGGGGGCTGCATTATACTGCGTACAGGACCATGGGGGAATGCATTATACTGAGTGGAGAACCATGGCGAGTGTCTTATACTGTGTGGAGGACCGTGGGGGAGTACATTGTACTGTGTGGAGGACCATGGGGGAGTGTATTGTACTGTGTGGAGGACCATGGGGGAGTGCATTGTGCTGTGTGGAGGACCATGGGGGAGTGCATTATACTGTGTGGAGGACCATGGCGAGTGTCTTATACTGTGTGGAGGACCATGGGGGAGTGCATTATACTGAGTGGAGAACCATGGCGAGTGTCTTATACTGTGTGGAGGACCATGGGGGAGTACATTGTACTGTGTGGAGGACCATGGGGGAGTACATTGTACTGTGTGGAGGACCATGGGGGAGTGCATTGTACTGTGTGGAGGACCATGGGGGAGTGCATTGTGCTGTGTGGAGGACCATGGGGGAGTGCATTATACTGTGTGGAGGACCATGGCGAGTGTCTTATACTGTGTGGAGGACCATGGGGGAGTACATTGTACTGTGTGGAGGACCATGGGGGAGTGCATTGTACTGTGTGGAGGACCATGGGGGAGTGCATTATACTGTGTGGAGGACCATGGGGGAGTGCATTATACTGTGTGGAGGACCACAGAGAGTGCATTGTACTGTGTGGAGGACCACGTGGGAGTGCATTATACTGCGTGGAGGACCACGAGGGAGTGCATTATACTGCGTGGAGGACCACGAGGGAGTGCATTATACTGCATGGAGGACCATGGGGAGTGTATTATACTGCGTGGAGGACCATGGCGAGTGCCTTATACTGTGTGGAGGACCATGGCGAGTGCATTATACTCTATGGAGTGTGGAGAGGTGTGGGGCAGTTGGGGGATCATACTTTACCCTGGGAGTTGAGGTCGGGTACAGTAGGGTCATTATACTGCGCATATGGAGGAATTCACCATGGGGGTATCATACCGTGTTTGGGGGGCACTTTTGTTGGCACCACACTTTATGGGCAATGAAAAAGGGATCTAGGACTTCAGCAGGAGGAAAATTACTATGTAAAGGCTGGAAGGTTGTGAGATCTGCTCTTCTGTGACCCCGACAATTATTTACATTTTTTTGTTGGGGAGGGCCCAATTAGAACTTCTGCTATGGGGCCCCATGATTCCTATGTACGTCCCTGATTGTACCAAACCCTCAGCTGTGCTGGTACTAAGGATATGGACACTAAATATATACATACAAATATTTTTTCAATAACGTTTCATAAACAATTTGGCTTTTTTATTTCCTTTGCATTGCTAGTTGCAGAATGAGCTCACTGAGAATTTATCAGTGAGCTCATTCTGACCTTCTCTGTGCTGATTATGTTCACAGACCAGCATGAAAGTTGGGTTGATCTCTGATGCAGTCATAAATCATCGCAGAAATAAAAGCGCTGGAAACTCCACATCATAAGGAGCTCACTGACTGAATCTCAAGTTAACTCATTCTGCAGCCATCAATGTGCTGCTGGGAAACAAAAAGCTGGTAAAGGCCGAACAGAGCAAATATTACATGAAGAGAAATAGTAAAAAGTCTTTTTAGAGCAATATACATGTATTTAAAGGGATTGTCCGGTGTGAAGCTGAAGGCTGCAGTCATCTGTGTGACTCTCTGTGACTGCAGACTTGTAATCCTCACATCATGTAGACTGCGCGCTGCCAGCATTATTCTCAGCCCAGAGATGGCAGAAGCCCCTGTATCATGTGTACAGGAATTGTGCCCCCTCTCCCCGAGGACCAGCAGTGCCTCGTCCTCCAGATACATGAGGGTCCCATCGGGGAGATCCGCATGTACCGGCCATGATGTCATCTCCATGGATACGGCATCAATGTGCAGAGCAGAAGACCCCTGTAAGGGAGAGCTCAGACGTGGGGGGATTGATGTGGATGTGAGGAGCAGATCCCCCCCATATTCACAGATTATCGCACAATACATGTGGCCTTGCACAGGAAAAACTGTGAGGAAAGAAGAAATCAGATTTCTTACAATATAGAATAATGTCCTCCTGCCCTCGCTCATGTCCAGTATTATTTATCCCCTGACCTTTAGGGTGGGGAACCCCTCCTGAACCCCCTCCATTATATAGGAGCCATATATCTGCTCCATTACTGGCAGAAGGTAAGGAGCCAATCACACTGCACGGCTTCTACTTCCTGCTCTAAGCCCCGCCCACCTGCCTTCCCTTGAGATCTCCATGACAACCCTTGTGTGACTACAGTGACAGGCCACGCCCCCAAGGATTCTGATCAGCGCGGATGTCTCCATATTGCTGAGGACTGTGAGCGGCTGATGGGCGGAGCCAGCAGCGATGTGAGGGGCGGAGACAGCGATATGAGGGGCTGAGCCAACAGCGACATGAGGGGCGGAGCCAGCAGCGACATGAGGGGCGGAGCCAGCAGCGATGTGAGGGGCGGAGCCAGCAGCGACATGAGGGGCGGAGCCAGCAGCGATATGAGGGGCGCTCACAGCACTGACAGGAGCAGGTGTGTGTGCAGCCAGTTCCTCTGCTGTGGGTGTTGTGGTGTGTGAGCTTTGCCGTGTATATAATACACACATATATATATATATTCTAGCTATTGAACCCGTTCTACGCCCGGGTGGTGAGCATTTTTATTGGTATATGGTCTCCCATGCTGGTATGTGCTGCCCCCATCCTGTCCCCACCATCCAATCCCGGTATGCGTGGCTCCCCTCACCCCCCAATCCTGATATGCGTGGCTCCCCTCACCCCCCAATCCTGGTATGCGTGGCACCCCTCATCCCCAATCCCGGTATGTGTGGCACCCCTCATCCCTATTCTGGTATGCGTGGCACCCCTCATCCCCAATCCTGGTATGCGTGGCACCCCTCATCCCCAATCCTGGTATGTGTGGCACCCCTCATCCCCAATCCCGGTATGCGTGGCACCCCTAATCCCCATTTCCGGTATGCGTGGCTCCCCTCATCCCCATTTCCGGTATGCGTGGCTCCCCTCATCCCCAATCCCGGTATGCGTGGCTCCCCTCATCCCCAATCCTGGTATACATGGCACCCCTCATCCCTATCCTGGTGTGTATGGTATCCCTCATCCTAGTATGCATGGCACCCTATCCCTCACTCCCAATCCCGGTATACGTGGTACCCCTCACCCCCAATCCCGGTATGCGTGGCACCCCTCACCCCCCAAATCCTGGCATGCGTGGCACCCCTCACCCCCCAATCCTGGTATGCGTGGCACCCCTCACCCTCCAATCCTGGTATGCGTACCACCGCTCACCCCCCAATCCTGGTATGCGTGGCACCCCTCACCCCCAATCCTGGTATACGTGGCACCCCTCATCCCTATTCTGGTGTGTATGGTATCCCTCATCCTGGTATGCATAGCACCCTATCCCTCATCCCCAATCCCGGTATGCGTGGCACCCCTCATCCCCAATCCCGGTATGCGTGGCTCCCCTCACCCCCAATCCCGGTATGTGTGGCACCCCTCACCCCCAATCCCGGTATGCGTGGCACCCCTCATCCCTATTCTGGTATGCGTGGCACCTTTCATCCCCAATCCTGGTATGCGTGGCACCCCTCATCCCCAATCCTGGTATGTGTGGCACCCCTCATCCCCAATCCTGGTATGCGTGGCACCCCTCATCCCCAATCCCGGTATGCGTGGCACCCCTCATCCCCAATCCCGGTATGCATGGCACCCCTCATCCCTATTCTGGTATGCGTGGCACCTTTCATCCCCAATCCTGGTATGCGTGGCACCCCTCATCCCCAATCCCGGTATGCGTGGCACCCCTCATCCCCAATCCCAGTATGCCTGGCCCCCCTCACCCCCAATCCGGTATGCGTGGCACCCCTCACCCCCCAATCCTGGTATGCGTGGTACCCCTCACCCCCAATCCTGGTATGCGTGGCACCCCTCATCCCCAATCCCGGTATGCGTGGCACCCCTCATCCCCAATCCCGGTATGTGTGGCACCCCTCATCCCTATTCTGGTATGCGTGGTACCCCTCATCCCCAATCCCGGTATGCGTGGCACCCCTCATCCCCAATCCCGGTATGCGTGGCACCCCTCATCCCCAATCCTGGTATGCGTGGCACCCCTCATCCACAATCCCGGTATGCGTGGCACCCCTCATCCCCAATCCCGGTATGCGTGGCACCCCTCATCCCCAATCCCGATATCCGTGGCACCCCTCATCCCCAATCCCGGTATGCGTGGCACCCCTCATCCCTATTCTGGTATGCGTGGCACCTTTCATCCCCAATCCTGGTATGCGTGGCACCCCTCATCCTCAATCCTGGTATGCTTGGCACCCCTCATCCCCAATCCCGGTATGCGTGGCACCCCTCATCCCTATTCTGGTATGCGTGGCACCTTTCATCCCCAATCCTGGTATGCGTGGCACCCCTCATCCCCAATCCCGGTATGCGTGGCACCCCTCATCCCCAATCCCAGTATGCCTGGCCCCCCTCACCCCCAATCCCGGTATGCGTGGCACCCCTCACCCCCCAATTCTGGTATGCGTGGTACCCCTCACCCCCAATCCTGGTATGCGTGGCACCCCTCATCCCTATTCTGGTATGTGTGGCACCTTTCATCCCCAAAACTGGTATGCGTGGCTCCCCTCATCCCAAATGCCATTATGCGTGGCACCCCTCATCCCCAATCCCGGTATGCGTGGCTCCCCTCATCCCCAATGCCATTATGCTTGGCACCCCTCATCCCCAATCATGGTATGCGTGTCACCCCTCATCCCCAATCCCGGTATGCGTGGCACCCCTCATCCCCAATCCCAGTATGCCTGGCCCCCCTCACCCCCAATCCCGGTATGCGTGGCACCCCTCACCCCCCAATTCTGGTATGCGTGGTACCCCTCACCCCCAATCCTGGTATGCGTGTCACCCCTCATCCCCAATCCTGGTATGCGTGGCACCCCTCATCCCCAATCCTGGTATGCGTGGCACCCCTCATCCCTATTCTGGTATGCGTGGCACCCCTCATACCTATTCTGCTATGCGTGGAACCCCTCATCCCCAATCACGATATGCGTGGCTCCCCTCATCCCCAATCCCGATATGCGTGGCTCCCCTCATCCTCAATCCCATTATGCGTGGCACCCCTCATCCCCAATCCCGGTATGCGTGTCACCCCTCATCCCCAATCCCGGTATGCGTGTCACCCCTCATCCCCAATCCCGGTATGCGTGTCACCCCTCATCCCCAATCCCGGTATGCGTGTCACCCCTCATCCCCAATCCCGGTATGCGTGTCACCCCTCATCCCCAATCCCGGTATGCGTGTCACCCCTCATCCCTATTTTGGTATGCGTGGCACCCCTCATCCCCAATCCTGGTATGCGTGGCACCCCTCATCCCCAATCCGGGTATGCGTGGCACCCCTCATCCCTAATCCTGGTATGCGTGGCACCCCTCATCCCCAATCCCGGTATGTGTGGCACCCCTCATCCCTATTCTGGTATGCATCGCACCCCTCATCCCCAATCCTGGTATGCATGGCACCCCTCATCCCCAATCCTGGTATGCGTGTCACCCCTCATCCCTATTCTGGTATGCATGGCTCCCCTCATCCCTATTCTGGTATGCATGGCTCCCCTAATCCCGGTATGCGTGGCACCCCTCACCCCCCCACTATACACACATCCCCAAAAAATAAACAGTTATACTCACCTTTCTTCTCTGTACTCCAGCGCTGCAGCGTCCTTCTCTGCCGGAGGCCGGAGGAGGAGTGCGGCGACAGAGCACCGCGCTGTCTGGCGCCAGAGCACCGCGCTGTCCGGCGCCATTTTGCTGAAGACACACTGTAAATGTGTCTTCAGTAAAATGGCACCGGATAGCTCTATGCGCACGCGCCGATCCGACGTCTCACTCCACCCCGGTCTCCGCTGAAGAGAGGCGCCACGGCAACGCTCTTACCGGTCAGGTAAGTATGTAAGTATGGCGCCGGAGATCGCAGAGTGCGTTCAGTGCCTACGCATACCGCGATCTCCGACGCCATACACCTCCTCTTACCCAGGGGCGTACATAGAAGTCATGGGGCCCCATAGCAGAAGCTCTAATTGGGCCCCCCCCCTACAAAAAATAAATATTTGTCTGTGTCACAGAAGAGCAGATCTCATAACTTTCCAGCCTTTACATAGAAATTTACCTCCTTCTGAAGTCGTAGATTCCTCCTTCATTGCCCCCATAAAGTATGATGCCAACAAAAGTGCCCCCCAAACTGTATGATACTCCTATGGTGCATTCCTCCACATGCACAGTATAATGACCCTATTGTACCCCACTTCAACTCCCACGGCAAAGTATGGTGACCCTAACACAGTATAATCCCCCAACTGTGAACCCCACAGAGCCCTCCATACACTCTCATGGCCCCACACAGCCCTCCAAACAGTATAATGGCCCCCACACAGCCCTCCAAACAGTATAATGACCCCACACAAACATTCACACTGTATAATTGCTTTCATACAGTATAATGGCCCCCCACATAGCTCTCAAAATATTATAATGGCCCCACATAGCCTTCCATATAGTATAATGCACCACCAATAATCTTCCATATAGTATAATGCGCCCCCATAATCCTCCATATAGTATAATGCTCCCCCCATAAACCTCCATATAGTATAATGCGCCCCCCATAATCCTCCATATAGTATAATGAACTTCCCATGGTCCTCCATAGAATATAATGCACTCCCCATAGTCCTCCATACAGTATATTACACACCCAATAGGGTAAAATGCAGCCCCCATATAGTATAATGCACGCCACAGTCCTGCAGTATTATGGGCACCACGTACTCACTGATTTTAAAATACCGTATATTTTAAATAAGCCGACCCGAATATAAGCCGAGGCCCCTAATTTTACCACATAAAAATGGGAAAACCTATTGACTTGAGTATAAGCCTAGGGTGGGAAATGCAGCAGCTACTGGTAAATTTCCCCATCCTCGTATGCGTGGCCCCCTCAATCCCACAATCCCTGGTATGTGTGGCCCCCACAATCCCTGGTATGTGTAGCCTCCTCAATCCCCCAATCCCTGGTATGTGTGGCCCCCTCAATCCCACAATCCCTGGTATGTGTGGCCCCCTCAAATCCCACAATCCCTGGTATGCGTGGCCCCCTCAATCCCACAATCCCTGGTATGTGTGGCCCCCTCAATCCCACAATCCCTGGTATGTGAGGCCTCCTCAATCCCCCAATCCTGGTAAGTGTGGCCTCCTAAATCCCCCAATCCTGGTAAGTGTGACCTCCTCAATCCCCCAATCCTGGTATGTATGGCCTCCTCAATCCTCCAATCCTGGTATGTGTGGCCTCCTTAATCCCCCAATCCTGGTATGTGTGGCCTCCTCAATCCCCCAATCCTGGTATGTGTGGCCTCCTCAACCCCTCAATCCTGGTATGTGTGGCCTCCTCAATCCCCAAATCCTGGTATGTGTGGCCTCCTCAATCCCCCAATCCTGGTATGTGTGGCCTCCTCAATCCCCCAATCCGGGTATGTGTGGCCTCCTCAATCCCCCAATCCTGGTATGTGTGGCCTCCTCAATCCCCCAATCCTGGTATGTGTGGCCTCCTCAGTCCCCCAATCCTGGTATGTGTGGCCTCCTCAACCCCTCAATCCTGGTCTGTGTGGCCTCCTCAACCTCTCAATCCTGGTATGTGTGGCCCCCTCAATCCCCCAATCCTGGTATGTATGGCCTCCTCAATCCTCCAATCCTGGTATGTGTGGCCTCCTTAATCCCCCAATCCTGGTATGTGTGGCCTCCTCAATCCCCCAATCCTGGTATGCGTGGCCTCCTCAACCCCTCAATCCTGGTATGTGTGGCCTCCTCAATCCCCAAATCCTGGTATGTGTGGCCTCCTCAATCCCCCAATCCGGGTATGTGTGGCCTCCTCAATCCCCCAATCCGGGTATGTGTGGCCTCCTCAATCCCCCAATCCTGGTATGTGTGGCCTCCTCAACCCCTCAATCCTGGTCTGTGTGGCCTCCTCAACCTCTCAATCCTGGTATGTGTGGCCCCCTCAATCCCCCAATCCTGGTATGTGTGGCCTCCTCAACCCCCCAATCCTGGTATGTGTGGCCTTTTCAATCCCCAAATCCTGGTATGTGTGGCCTCCTCAATCCCCCAATCCTGGTATGTGTGGCCTCCTCAATCCCCCAATCCTGGTATGTGTGGCCTCCTCAATCCCCCAATCCTGGTATGTGTGGCCTCCTCAACCCCTCAATCCTGGTATGTGTGGCCTCAATCCCCCAATCCTGGTATGTGTGGCCTCCTCAACCCCCCAATCCTGGTATGTGTGGCCTCCTCAATCCTCCATTCCTGGTATGTGTGGCCTCCTCAATCCCCCATTCCTGGTATGTGTGGCCTCCTCAATCCCCAAATCCTGGTATGTGTGGCCTCCTCAATCCCCAAATCCTGGTATGTGTGGCCTCCTCAATCCCCCATTCCTGGTATGTGTGGCCTCCTCAATCCCCCATTCCTGGTATGTGTGGCCTCCTCAATCCAAGTATCCTGGTATGTGTGGCCTCCTCAATCCCCTAATCCCTGCTATGTGTGGCCTCCTCAATCCCCAAATCCTGGTAAGTGTGGCCTCCTCAATCCCCCATTCCTGGTATGTGTGCCCTCCTTAATCCCTCATTCCTGGTATGTGTGGCTTACTCAATCCAAGTGTCCTGGTATGTGTGGCTTCCTCATCCCCCCAATCACTGCACACAAAACAATAAACACTAATACTCACCTTCCTTCCTCACCTCTGCTCCAGCGCTGCGTCCTGTCTGCAGCAGCTCATGTCGGCATCTGAGCTGCGCGCGCTCTCAGAAGCCCAGGTGAGCTGCTGCCGGCACATTCACTCCTCTCCACGCCGGGACTATGGGCGTGGAGAAGCGTGAATATGCTTTCTCTTTAGCAGCGGGCACTGACAGCAGGAGCCGGGGCTCAGCGCTCCTCCGTGCCCGCTACTAAAGAGAATGAATATTCCGTCTTCTCCACGCCCATGGGAGAGGCCTCAGAGGGAATATTCATGTCCCTTTAGCAGCGGGCACAGGTGGTAGCTGCAGCAGAGGCTACAGCATATACCCCGCTCCTCCACCACTCTGCTACAGTGAGCGGGAGGTTACCGCTCACTTTAGCAGGCTCGTAACCATGATAAACAACGGGTTACTAGGTGCGCGTGTGCCCCTAGTAACCCGATGTTTATCATGGTTACCAGCCTGCTCCTGCTTCAGCAGGCTGATAACCAGGAGCAGAACATCGTGGAAAGATTCTTTCCACGATGTCGCTGCTCCCCTGATCATTGATGAGCCTGCCTGTTTGACAGCTCACCAGCGACCACATAGCGACGCAGCAACGATCCCTGGCAGGTCGTATCGTTGTCGGGATCGTTGCAGCGTCGCTAAGTGTGACGGGGCCTTAAAAGAACTAAGGACTGGAACAAAAATGGGAAATCTCCTAAACAGAGAAGTTGTTACAGAACACAAAAAGATAAACTGACAAAAAGGTACTAGAGGTCCCAGAAGGACCAAGCGAACTGACAGAGAAAGGCACAGAAGCACCTGGCTAGCAAAGCAGTCAAACAACACTGAAGTCCAACACAGCCAAAAGGGCGGAGCTGGAATATAAAGGCAGATGGTCTTGTGACCGCAAAACACAAGATGGAAAAAACAAACAGGAGGGTTCTAACATTTATATAGTGTATGTAAATTTCTGGTTTCAACTGTGTATACAGGTGACAGGAGCAGGTGTGTGTGCAGCCAGGTCCGCTCTCTTTGTGGCGCCGCAGCGGAGCGTGTTGTGGTGTGTGAGCTCTGCCGTGTATATAGTACAGAGGAGTATATATATATATATATATATGTGTATGTATATATATATATACATACACACACATACACACACACACAGGGCATGCAGGAGTTTTTAGTTTACCAGTTTGGGTCCATGCGGAGCAGCTATAGGATTCACTGGTAACATTTTGGGGAACAGACAAAGTTTTTATAATTTTTATTCCATTTTTCTTTTGCGTGAGATTAATAAAAAAACAATTCTGCTGATGTTTTTTTATTTTTTCCAGCATTCAATGGCAAAACCCCAGGAATGGTTCTTATATTTTTTCTTTCCAGCGTTTATCGTGCAGTATAGAGACAAAATGAACAAAAGCTACAATTTTGCCGTTAATTCTTACTATTTTATTCTTGATGCTGTTTTTCGTGCCGGATAAATCATGTGATCGTTATACAGTTTGGGTTGTTGTTCTTTGCGATGTTAATCAGGTTTAGTTTTTTTGTTCTTGTTTTTTGGGGGTTTATTTTAATAAAATCAAGTTTTAATGTAAGAAAAAAAATTATATTTGAGTTTTTACTTTGTATATTTCCAAATATTTTATTGAAACGGAGTAAAGGAAAGAAGGATGAACTAGTGGGAGAGCTACTGTAAAGGACCCCTGCCAGTCCCTAAAACTAAAGGGGCCTGTGACGACACAGCATTTAATCGTAATTATCCAGATGTAAATTCCATAGGCCCAGAATGATAGACTATTGCCTGAATTATTAACTATTGAATTTATGTGTTTCTTTCTTCGGTTGGTCAACGCACATGATCTTTTGTCATGAGTCCGAATGTTGACTCATCTTGTAGGTTGAGGTGATATTTGTTCATTGATAAATGGTTATTTACCTCTTATATCAACTCTTCTGGTTTATTGTACTGTTATATTTGCAATACAGGGACGCAGGCTCTTTGAACAATGGATGTTTGCTAAATATGTTGATTACCATTTTATAAGTCCATGCAATTTGTTGACTTGCATTGTTTCGGAATTTATAGTTTATCCTTCAATGTTTGCAATGTTTGCAAGTCAACATTGGGGGATGAACTGTGGATGCTCCAGTAATGGGAATTAGTAACACCACCCCTTTCTCTTGACCTGTGGATGAAGTCATGAAGAAGGACAGTTGTGAGCTACATAAAGGAGTCTTTTTACAAAACCACTGCCAGGAACACTCTATGGGACAGCTCTACAGAACACCATGAATCCATTAAGAGGGACACAGATTTGGTTTCTACAGGATGCCAGCTTAAGGGACCACAGTCCTGGCTGGAGGAATACAGATCTGCTCCATTGACTACCACAGAACCCATGGATACATCTGGGAAAACCAGGTTGGGACCCACCAGTCACCTGGTCCCATGGAGATGTTTGGAGTAGCCAGGTTGGGACACTCCGGCCACCTGGAACCCGTGAATATACTCGGAAAAAGCCAAGTCGGGACCTTCCGGTCACCTAGTTCCATGGATATGTTCGGAGAAGCCAGGTTGGAACTTTCTGGTCTCCTGGCCACGTACCTCAATGGACTGTCTGCTTTCTAAGCTTGTTGTTACCTCCTCTTTGTTGGTGCTCTTTGGTGGGGATGCCATTGGTGGGGGTAGTCAGCCCCAGAAGCCCCTCGGATTGGCAGCTGCTTTAATCCCGGCGAGTCAGCGGAAGGGTGAAACTCTGTAATTTGCACCATATTAGGTATTTGCTGGGACTGTTCGATATGTTTATTGTGTGTTTGGTGGCTCAATAAAATATTACCTCACTGTTTTACAATCATCCTGTATTGTTGTTTATGTATCTTCTATCAGTGATGGATTATAATGAGTATGATCTGCTCCACCATGAGGGGCCCGATCCTCCTGGGGGCCCACGTTCAAAGATCCCAGCACAGCTCAGGATGGATTCTTGTAGTGCTGATGTTTGATAAATAGGATAATAGAGCGCTCATAGAAAATAAATGTCTGACCTCTTCTTTCTGATGGGCATTTTAGAGCGAGGAGTTGCGCTCTGGACTCACCGCTGCACTCCCCATGCCATTGCGGTGGCCATCTTAATATCAATCTGTGCGGAGGAGACTGTGGGAGTCAGACGGAGGTGTCAAATGTACGGACTCTTTTAATCGCAGGATGGAGGGTCACTGTGAATATTAATTCATGAACCACTGTGCATAGTGACTCGCCCCCAGGGCCGTGGGGCACTCGGCAGCCAGGCCTCTGGTTGCCGGGGGATATCATGGTGGCTGGCCCGGTCCGTGGCCAAGGCCGGTCACTCAAAAGGGGGGAATGTTTATAGGGGAAATTGTCGTGACGCCACCTGTGGATTCTGGTAAGAGGTTACCAGCGCTGCGACAGTCCACTGAGGCTGATGTTAGGGGCAGCTATGATGGGACGGCTCCCCACAGGTGGAGCAGGCCTCAGGGCAGTGTAGAGGTGTAGAAAGATGGTGGAAGTGTAGCACCCTGAGGATTCGGCTGCTACAGGGGTATTGCACCTCAATCCAGAGGTGTGATATTCCACTCCCGGGTAAGGATGGAGTGTGGAACTGAGCTCGGTAGGCTGCATGCACTACACACATCCCATTTCCGAGGAGCAGACCGACGGTACTCCCACTTAGAAATGTGCAGGTACGACCGAGTCTGTTCCTGGCTGGAGTGGGAGGGGGGTGGTACATCCCAAGTAGTGTAGGGGCAGATAGGGGGAGCAGCCTGAGTAAAGATAGGAGCTCATTGGGTGCTGGTCACCTGAGCTCACACATAGAGGGTGTATATAAGGTGGGCACCAACTAAGAACAGGGTCAGTTGCAGAGAGAAAGTCAGGAGCAGAGGAGAAGAGAGACCCAGAGTGAGAGAGGAGAGAGAGAGAGACTCAGAGGCACAGAAGAAAAGGACTCTAAGACCCCAAACTAAATCCCCGGGTGAAGAGTCGGCATCAGGGTACCGGAACCCAAGCTGGTGGGGGTAAAAACATTCCCCAGCCAGAGACCGGAGACCGTGGGCAGCGTTTGCCACGGTCACCCACCACATCCACCACGAAGGCATACCACGAGGAGGGTCAGGGAATCCAAGGCCAAGGGTGTCCCAACAGAAGGCCCGAGGGAGCTGGACCTGGGTGGATCAATAGTGGGGACGGCCAGAGAAAGGACTGAAGGAGAGCTCAGGGTCACGCTCCGGACTTATTTGGGAGTTGGCCGGATCCAGAACCTGGTGGACGCAGCACGGCTCGGGAGGTCACTCGAAGCTGGAGTGACCAGAACATCAGCAGTGAGTAAAACATCCTAAACTGCAGAACCCGACTCTGTCTCTGATTGCCGTCTACACTGTACCACCACAACTCCCATCCTCTGCACCTGATCCCCTGAGGCTATACCCCACCCGTTGGGGGTTATACCATCACAAGCTGCACCTACACCATCAGCCTCAGCGGACCCTGCTGCAGCGGCGGCCATAGTGACCGCAACACAACGGGTGGCGTAGTCGACATTAAGAACTTATAACATCTGTAGGACTGCCACATACAACTGAGTTTGACACCCTGGGCACGGACCGGGTCACAGCCACTCGGAAGACTACAACCCCCATCTGATCCGGCTCCGGATATTCCCACTAACGAATATGGCCCAGGGGGCGCGTCAACTTTGGCGTAGTCGGCAGGATTACGTGCCCACAACAACCGGGTACTGCGTGCCTGAAGAAAAGTGCAAGTTTACCTCAAAAAGAAGTCTCCTGCCGGTTCCGGAGGGTCCCCGCCATCGGACCCCATCACCAGTCGATTCCTGCCGGTTGTCCGCCATTAACAGCGTTTTCCCGCCATCTGCAGAGTTTCCCGCCACTGGGAAGCGATTCCCGCCATTTCCAAAGGTTTCCCGCCTTGGAAGAGCGGACGCCATTATGGGCGTGCCAGAGGATGGCAAGAGGCCACCTCCCATCGTGGGCCAGGACCGAAAATGGCGCCAAAAGTGGAAACCGCCCCCACCAACAGAGACTGTGATGCTAGAGGTGTCTGTCAGCAAGAAAGAACTGCCCCTGGAGCTGACAATCACCAAGTGGCCCCGGGACCGCCCTCGAAGTGGGAGGACTGAGAAGGAGAGAGCAAAGATGGGTGTCGCTTGGAGCAGTCTAGAGCGAGCGCACCCGGAGGCAAGAAGCCGGGAGAAGAATATCGGAGGAGCTTACCCGGAGATGGCGAGAAAGCAGAGCAGCACCGGCCCGTTGGCCAGGAGCCTGCTAGAAACCGAGGAGGGAGAGCAGAGCAGCACCGGCCCGCTGGCCAGGAGCCTGCTGGAGACAACAGTAGGAGAGCAGAGCAGCACCGACCCGTTGGTCAGGAGCCTGCTGGAAACAACGACCCCACTAGGCTTAGTGGAGGTCCTCGCACAGCTCCCCCGAGACCGGGAGTGTGCACAGACTGCCCTGGAGGGCCTCGCACGGAGGATGGCCCGGGTACAGCGAGAGACATTGGCGGAGTGGAGCCGAGAGATGGCCCAGCAAACCAAGACCCGGAGCACGCCAGCCAAGATGAGGAGACAGACCGCCTCTGAGGATGGCGCGGGAGGACCCAAGGCCGGAGACGGCGCCGAGGAGGGAGCCGAACGCATGGAGGCAGGTAAAGGGGACGTCTATACCCCAAGCCGGGACACCGCTTACCTGCCCCAGCTCCCCGTCGCAGAGCCCGAAAGTCCCCCTGCTGTGCCCGAAAACGCCATGTCACCGATGCAGACTAGGCCCCAACCGGAAGCCGCCGCCGCGACCCCTGTGACGTCACACGCCTCGACCCCGAGCGTGACCAAGCAGGAAGTACCTCCAGCCTGGTCGCAAGGCCTAGTACCCCCGGGCGCCGCAATACCAACAGCGCCCCCTTCCTCCGCGGAGCCTCCGGCCTGGCCGCAAGGCCAGGTAGCCCAGGGTGCCGCCGTCCTAACGGTGCCCTTCACCTTCCAGGTGCCCCAGGCCTGGCCGCAAGGCCTGGGCAACCCGGGCGCCACCACCACCGCGCCCGCACCCGTAAAACCAAGGGTGCCGCGTCTGGGAGAGGACTTGTTTGCCCAGCACACGTGGCCGGACGGGCAGCCTTTCATCTGGCCCCAGGAATATTACGAACTGGAGCACCAGAGGAGAGTTGGGGCCATGTGTGCACCCCTGATTCCGGCTCCGAAGCCCGTAATAAGGATCTCGCCCCCGCTAGCGGAAGCACAGTTTGAGTGGGACCCCACCGGAGAAGACCTAATGGGGTTCACTCAAGAAACCAGGGCAGCTGCAGCGGAGCGTGCAGAGTGCTGCCGACAGCAGCTCGAGGAGTTTGCGAGGGAGCGGAGAGAGAGGCGGGTCCGGGAACAGCAAGCTCAAGTAAGGAGCGCGGAGCAGAAGAGCCGGGCCAGGAGAAACCCCCGTGCAGCGCACAGTCCCCGCACCACCGGGACTGTAATTAAGTTCAACATGCAGCATGGGTGGGGCTTTATCAGAGACCACAACACCCCCGGCGACGTCTTTGTCACGCGCAGAGATGTGGAGTCCCATCTGCCGGAGGGGCACAGAGGTCGTGACCTTTATATCGGGGACGAGGTCACCTTTACCCGGCACAAGTGTGCCAAAGGACCCTACGCCCTCCATGTGCATCGCCTGACGGAGGAAGAGCTGCGATGTGAGGAGGAAGAACAAGAGGACCCGGACGGGTCTGAAACTAGAGTCGAAGGTAACAATAAAGAAAGAGCAGGAGGACGCCGTTGTTAAGTACAGCGAAGCAGGTGCTGTATATAGTTGCCCGTCAGGGCACCATAAACTGAAACTGTTGCTGCTGCTAATATAGTCCCCGTTGGGACCAGCTGAGTGAACTGTTTACCCGTTTACCCTTAATCCCACAGGCTGAGGACTGTGAGCAGCCATTCCCTTCCCCTCCTTAACTGGCCGAGGACTGAGAGCGGCCATACCCCTGTATATAGTTGCGCGTCCTAAAGCGCCCCCTACCGGTTTTATAGGAAAACCAGTTTTCTAGAGAGACTGTCGCACTTTACCCGGTCACGCGTTGCACAGTGACCGGAGGAGGAGCCTGAGACGACGAGAAAGTTTTATCTGCTAAGATATGTTATTTATATAATGTTTTATATGTTTTATATGTTTATAAAAATTTGTATGTTTTGGTGTTTATGTCTTACAGCCCGAGGACGTGCTGTGATTTACCAGGGGGGAATGTAGCACCCTGAGGATTCGGCTGCTACAGGGGTATTGCACCTCAATCCAGAGGTGTGATATTCCACTCCCGGGTAAGGATGGAGTGTGGAACTGAGCTCGGTAGGCTGCATGCACTACACACATCCCATTTCCGAGGAGCAGACCGACGGTACTCCCACTTAGAAATGTGCAGGTACGACCGAGTCTGTTCCTGGCTGGAGTGGGAGGGGGGTGGTACATCCCAAGTAGTGTAGGGGCAGATAGGGGGAGCAGCCTGAGTAAAGATAGGAGCTCATTGGGTGCTGGTCACCTGAGCTCACACATAGAGGGTGTATATAAGGTGGGCACCAACTAAGAACAGGGTCAGTTGCAGAGAGAAAGTCAGGAGCAGAGGAGAAGAGAGACCCAGAGTGAGAGAGGAGAGAGAGAGAGACTCAGAGGCACAGAAGAAAAGGACTCTAAGACCCCAAACTAAATCCCCGGGTGAAGAGTCGGCATCAGGGTACCGGAACCCAAGCTGGTGGGGGTAAAAACATTCCCCAGCCAGAGACCGGAGACCGTGGGCAGCGTTTGCCACGGTCACCCACCACATCCACCACGAAGGCATACCACGAGGAGGGTCAGGGAATCCAAGGCCAAGGGTGTCCCAACAGAAGGCCCGAGGGAGCTGGACCTGGGTGGATCAATAGTGGGGACGGCCAGAGAAAGGACTGAAGGAGAGCTCAGGGTCACGCTCCGGACTTATTTGGGAGTTGGCCGGATCCAGAACCTGGTGGACGCAGCACGGCTCGGGAGGTCACTCGAAGCTGGAGTGACCAGAACATCAGCAGTGAGTAAAACATCCTAAACTTCAGAACCCGACTCTGTCTCTGATTGCCGTCTACACTGTACCACCACAACTCCCATCCTCTGCACCTGATCCCCTGAGGCTATACCCCACCCGTTGGGGGTTATACCATCACAAGCTGCACCTACACCATCAGCCTCAGCGGACCCTGCTGCAGCGGCGGCCATAGTGACCGCAACACAACGGGTGGCGTAGTCGACATTAAGAACTTATAACATCTGTAGGACTGCCACATACAACTGAGTTTGACACCCTGGGCACGGACCGGGTCACAGCCACTCGGAAGACTACAACCCCCATCTGATCCGGCTCCGGATATTCCCACTAACGAATATGGCCCAGGGGGCGCGTCAGAAGCAGGAGGGAGACGGCAGGACGGTCCCAGAGGAAGTACAGGCACACACACAAGTGTAAACTTCAATACCTTTACTGGTGGTGATGCAGGTACAGTCCAGGGCTTGTGGGGGCCGTGGGGGGATGCAGCAGGCTTGTGGGGGCCCCGGGGGGATGCAGCAGGCTTGTGGGGGCCCCGGGGGGATGCAGCGGGCTTGTGGAGCCTCTGTATGGGGTCCAGCCTGCATATGGCATTACATGGGGACCAGGCAGTATTCTCTATGGTGAATTATATGGGATCCAGTATTTTGTATGGAGCATTATATGGGGCTCATAATACTGTATGGAGGACTATGTGGTGCCCATAATATTGTATGGAGGACTTAGTGGTGCCATAACACTGTATGGAGGACAATACTGTCCGGTCTGCACTGTGCGCTGTGAGGATTCACCGGTTTCTGAGCTATTGTAGAATTTACAATACATATCACTCATGAAATGTAAGTCAGTGACATTTTTGGCATTGTACTATATCTATATCTATAATTTCTCTGCTGTATCTGTGCATCATGAATGGTTGGATGTGTTAAAGGGGCCGCTGAGACTCTTTCGCCCGGGGCCCACGAAAACCTGGAGGAGGGAGCATCATGTGACACTCCCTCTCCCATCATTCCTCCTCTGCGTCTGACGCAGCGGCATGATGACGCGCCACGCTGTGTCAGACAGTGGAGCTGGCAGCTGCTGAGGTGATCAGCTGCAGAGACTGAAGCAGCGGGGAACGAGGAGCGGTAAGTATGTATTTATTTTTAAATCAGTGTGTACTGATAATACTGGAGGACTGGGGCTGCATTTTACCCTACGGGTGGGGGGCTGCATTTTACCCTATGGGGGGCTGCATTATACTGCGTACAGGACTATGGGGGAATGCATTATACTGAGTGGAGAACCATGGCGAGTGTCTTACACTGTGTGGAGGACCATGGGGGAGTGCATTGTACTGTGTGGAGGACCATGGGGGAGTGCATTGTACTGTGTGGAGGACCATGGGGGAGTGCATTGTACTGTGTGGAGGACCATGGGGGAGTGCATTGTACTGTGTGGAGGACCATGGGGGAGTGCATTGTACTGTGTGGAGGACCATGGGGGAGTGCATTGTACTGTGTGGAGGACCATGGGGGAATGCATTGTACTGTGTGGAGGACCATGGGGGAGTGTCTTATACTGTGTGGAGGACCATGGGGGAGTGCATTGTACTGTGTGGAGGACCATGGGGGAGTGCATTGTACTGTGTGGAGGACCATGGGGGAGTGCATTGTACTGTGTGGAGGACCATGGGGGAGTGCATTGTACTGTGTGGAGGACCATGGGGGAGTGCATTGTACTGTGTGGAGGTCCATGGGGGAATGCATTATACTGTGTGGAGGACCACGTGGGAGTGCATTATACTGCGTGGAGGACCACGAGGGAGTGCATTATACTGCGTGGAGGACCACGAGGGAGTGCATTATACTGCGTGGAGGACCACGAGGGAGTGCATTATACTGCGTGGAGGACCATGGGGAGTGTATTATACTGCGTGGAGGACCATGGGGGAGTGCATTATACTGTGTGGAGAACCATGGGAAGTGTATTATACTGCGTGGAGGACCATGGGGGAGTGTATTGTACTGTGTGGAGGACCATGGGGGAGTGCATTGTACTGTGTGGAGGACCATGGGGGAGTGCATTGTACTGTGTGGAGGACCATGGCGAAAGTCTTATACTGTGTGGAGGACAATGGGGGAGTGCATTATACTGTGTGGAGGACCACGGGGAGTGCATTGTACTGTGTGGAGGACCACATGGGAGTGCATTATACTGCGTGGAGGACCACGAGGGAGTGCATTATACTGCGTGGAGGACCACGAGGGAGTGCATTATACTGCGTGGAGGACCACGAGGGAGTGCATTATACTGCGTGGAGGACCACGAGGGAGTGCATTATACTGCGTGGAAGACCATGGGGAGTGTATTATACTGCGTGGAGGACCATGGCGAGTGCCTTATACTGTGTGGAGGACCATGGCGAGAGTCTTATACTGTGTGGAGGACCATGGCGAGTGCATTATACTCTATGGAGTGTGGAGAGGTGTGGGGCAGTTGGGGATCATACTGTGTTGGTGTCATCATACTTTACCCTGGGAGTTGGGGTGAGGTACAGTAGGGTTATTATACTGCGCATGTGGAGGAATTCACCATGGGGGTATCATACCGTGTTTGGGGGGCACTTTTGTTGGCACCACACTTTATGGGCAATGAAAAAGGGATCTAGGACTTCAGCAGGAGGAAAATTACTATGTAAAGGCTGGAAGGTTGTGAGATCTGATCTTCTGTGACCCCGACAATTATTTACATTTTTACATATTTTTGTTGGGGGGGGGGGGCCCAATTAGAACTTCTGCTATGGGGCCCCATGATTCCTATGTACGCCCCTGATTGTACCAAATCCTCAGCTGTGCTGGTACTAAGGATATGGACACTCAGATATTTTGGGCTAAATATATACATAATAATTTTTTTCAATAACGTTTCATAAACAATTTGACTTTTTTATTTCCTTTGCATTGCTAGTTGCAGAATGAGCTCACTGAGAATTTATCAGTGAGCTCATTCTGACCTTCTCTGTGCTGATTATGTTCACAGACCAGCATGAAAGTTGGGCTGATCTCTGATGCAGTCATAAATCATCGCAGAAATAAAAGAGCTGGAAACTCCACATCATAAGGAGCTCACTGACTGAATCTCAAGTTAACTCATTCTGCAGCCATCAATGTGCTGCTGGGAAACAAAAAGCTGGTAAAGGCCGAACAGAGCAAATATTACATGAAGAGAAATAGTAAAAAGTCTTTTTAGACCAATATACATGTATTTAAAGGGATTGTCCGGTGTGAAGCTGAAGGCTGCAGTCATCTGTGTGACTCTCTGTGACTGCAGACTTGTAATCCTCACATCATGTAGACTGCGCGCTGCCAGCATTATTCTCAGCCCAGAGATGGCAGAAGCCCCTGTATCATGTGTACAGGAATTGTGCCCCCTCTCCCCGAGGAGCAGCAGCGCCTCGTCCTCCAGATACATGAGGGTCCCATCGGGGAGATCCGCATGTACCGGCCATGATGTCATCTCCATGGATACGGCATCAATGTGCAGAGCAGAAGACCCTGTAAGGGAGAGCTCAGACGTGGGGGGATTGATGTGGATGTGAGGAGCAGATCCCCCCATAGTCACAGATTATCGCACAATACATGTGGCCTTGCACAGGAAAAACTGTGAGGAAAGAAGAAATCAGATTTCTTACAATATAGAATAATGTCCTCCTGCCCTCGCTCATGTCCAGTATTATTTATCCCCTGACCTTTAGGGTGGGGAACCCCTCCTGAGCCCCCTCCATTATATAGGAGCCATATATCTGCTCCATTACTGGCAGAAGGTAAGGAGCCAATCACACTGCACGGCTTCTACTTCCTGCTCTAAGCCCCGCCCACCTGCCTTCCCTTGAGATCTCCATGACAACCCTTGTGTGACTACAGTGACAGGCCACGCCCCCGAGGATTCTGATCAGTGCGGATGTCTCCATATTGCTGAGGACTGTGAGCGGCTGATGGGCGGAGCCAGCAGCGATGTGAGGGGCGGAGCCCGCAGCGATAGGAGAGGCGGAGCCAGCAGCGACATGAGGGGCGGAACCAGCAGCGATATGAGGGGCTGAGCCAGCAGCTATATGAGGGCGGAGCCAGCAGCGATGTGAGGGGCGGAGCCAGCAGCGATATGAGGGGCGGAGCAAGCAGCGATATGAGGGGCAGAGCCAGCAGCGATATGAGGGGCGGAGCCAACAGCGACATGAGGGGCGGAGCCAGCAGCGATATGAGGGGCGGAGCAAGCAGCGATATGAGGGGCAGAGCCAGCAGCGATATGAGGAGCGCTCACAGCACTGACAGGAGCAGGTGTATGTGCAGTCAGTTCCTCTGCTGTGGGTGTTGTGGTGTGTGAGCTTCACCGTGTATATAATATACACACACATATACATATATATATACAGAGTTGAAATCAGAAGTTTCCATACACTGTATAAATAGACACATCTGCAGGTTTTTCTCAATATCTGACATGAAATCAGAATAAACCTTTCCCGTTTTAGGTCAATTAGGATTACCATCATTTTTAATATTTACCAAATGCCAGAATAATGAGAGAGAGAGAACGTTTTAGGACATTTTTATTACTTACTGCCAAGTCAAAAGTTTCCCTCTTTCCCTCTCCTCATTCATTGGGAGTGGGGCGCGGAGGATGCTGGGTGGGACGCGCGGGGTAACCCCCGCCCACAGCCCAGCATCCACCGCGGGGTCCGCGACACTAATGTCACGCCTCATTTGACGTGACATCAGCGGAAGAAAGAGCCGGCTGCAGCCGGGGGGTCACGTGATGCCTGTGAGTGGCGCTATCGCCAGTCTCTCCTACAGGAAATCAACCCCACATGATGCTGCCACCCCCATGTTTCACAGTTGGGATGGTGTTCTTAGGCTTCCAAGCTTCTCCTTTTTTCTTCCAAAAGTAACGATGGTCACTATGCCCAAAAAGTTCAATTTTAGTTTCATCAGACCACAGGACATGTCTCCAAAAATTAGGGTCTTTGTTCCTGTGTGCATTTGCAAACATTATTCTGGCTTTTTTATCTTTCTTTTGGAGTAATGGCTTCTTCCTGGCACAGTGGCCTTTCAGCCTATATCGATACAGTACTCATTTCACTGTGGATATTGACACAATCTTATCAGCTTCCCCTATCATCTTCACAAGATCTTTTGCTTTTGTCCTTGATATGCACATATCGGACCAAAGCACGTTCATCTCTGGGACACAGAACCCGTCTCCTTCCTGAGCGGTATGATGGCTGGACATTCCCATCTTGTTTGTACTTGCATATAATTGTTTGTACAGATTAACGAGACACCTTCAGGTATCTTGAAATTGTACCCAAGGATGAGCCAGACTTGTGCAAGTCCACAATTCTCTTCCTGATATCTTGGTTGATTTCTTTAGACTTTCCCATGATGCTACACAAAGAAGCAGTGTGTTTCAGGTGTGCATTAAAATACATCCACAGGTGTGTCTCTAATTAACTGAGATGTTGCCCAAAATACTATCAGAAGTTTCCAAACACATGACATCATCATATGGGCAGTCCAGAATTTGTTAAAGGTATAGCAATATTAGTGTATGTAAACTTATGACTTTGCAGTAAGTAATAAAAATGCTTTAAAACATTCTCTCTCTCTCTTATTATTATTCTGGCATTTGGCAAATCTTAAAAATGATGGTAATCCTAATTGACCTAAAACGGGAAGGTTTATTCTGATTTCATGTCAGATATTGAGAAAAACCTGCAGATGTGTCTATTTATTGTTATGATCTGCAACAAGTACTAAGGAAAGAAGGGAGAAAGCTATCCCTACAGTAAGACTAAGCTGAATCCCTACGATGTAGCGGGCTGCCTGTTCCTAGCGAACAGACCCGCCTTAGTCCTGGGCTAGTCTGAACGAAGACCTATAGCATAAAGGAGTGGGGTCCCTAAAAGAACTAAGGACTGGAACAAAAATGGGACATCTCCTAAACAGAGAAGTTGTTACAGAACACAAAAAGATAAACTGACAAAAAGGTACTAGAGGTCCCAGAAGGACCAAGCGAACTGACAGAGAAAGGCACAGAAGCACCTGGCTAGCAAAGCAGTCAAACAACACTGAAGTCCAACACAGCCAAAAGGGCGGAGCTGGAATATAAAGGCAGATGGTCTTGTGACCGCAAAACACAAGATGGAAAAAACAAACAGGAGGGTTCTAACATTTATATAGTGTATGTAAATTTCTGGTTTCAACCGTGTATACAGGTGACAGGAGCAGGTGTGTGTGCAGCCAGGTCCGCTCTTTTTGTGGCGCCGCAGCGGAGCGTGTTGTGGTGTGTGAGCTCTGCCGTGTATATAGTACAGAGGAGTATATATATATGTGTATGTATATATATATATATATATATACACACACACACACGGGGCATGCAGGAGTTTTTAGTTTACCAGTTTGGGTCCATGCGGAGCAGCTATAGGATTCACTGGTAACATTTTGGGGAACAGACAAAGTTTTTATAATTTTTATTCCATTTTTCTTTTGCGTGAGATTAATAAAAAACAATTCTGCTGATGTTTTTTTATTTTTTCCAGCATTCAATGGCAAAACCCCAGGAATGGTTCTTATATTTTTTCTTTCCAGCGTTTATCGTGCAGTATAGAGACAAAATGAAGAAAAGCTACAATTTTGCCATTAATTATTACTATTTTATTCTTGATGCTGTTTTTCGTGCCGGATAAATCATGTGATCGTTGTACGGTTTGGGTTGTTGTTCTTTGAGATGTTAATCAGGTTTAGTTTTTTTGTTCTTGTTTTTTGGGGGTTTATTTTAATAAAATCAAGTTTTAATGTAAGAAAAAAAATTATATTTGAGTTTTTACTTTGTATATTTCCAAATATTTTATTGAAACGGAGTAAAGGAAAGAAGGATGAACTAGTGGGAGAGCAACTGTAAAGGACCCCTGCCAGTCCCTAAAACTAAAGGGGCCTGTGACGACACAGCATTTAATCGTAATTATCCAGATGTAAATTCCATAGGCCCAGAATGATAGACTATTGCCTGAATTATTAACTATTGAATTTATGTGTTTCTTTCTTCGGTTGGTCAAGGCACATGATCTTTTGTCATGAGTCCGAATGTTGACTCATCTTGTAGGTTGAAGTGATATTTGTTAATTGATAAATGGTTATTTACCTCTTATATCAACTCTTCTGGTTTATTGTACTGTTATCTTTGCAATACAGGGACGCAGGCTCTTTGAACAATGGATGTTTGCTAAATATGTTGATTACCATTTTATAAGTCCATGCAATTTGTTGACTTGCATTGTTTCGGAATTTATAGTTTATCCTTCAATGTTTGCAATGTTTGCAAGTCAACATTGGGGGATGAACTGTGGATGCTCCAGTAATGGGAATTAGTAACACCACCCCTTTCTCTTGACCTGTGGATGAAGTCATGAAGAAGGACAGTTGTGAACTACATAAAGGAGTCTTTTCACAAAACCACTGCCAGGAACACTCTATGGGACAGCTCTACAGAACACCATGAATCCATTAAGAGGGACACAGATTTGGTTTCTACAGGATGCCAGCTTAAGGGACCACAGCCATGGCTCGAGGAATACAAATCTGCTCTATTGACTACCACATAACCCATGGATACATCTGGGAAAACCAGGTTGGGACCCACCAGTCACCTGGTCCCATGGAGATGTTTGGAGTAGCCAGGTTGGGACACTCTGGCCACCTGGAACTCGTGAATATGCTCGGAAAAAGCCAAGTCGGGACCTTCCGGTCACCTAGTTCCATGGATATGTTTGGAGAAGCCAGATTGGAACTTTCTGGTCTCCTGGCCACGTACCTCAATGGACTGTCAGCTTTCTAAGCTTGTTGTTACCTCCTCTTTGTGGGTGCTCTTTGGTGGGGGTGCCATTGGTGGGGGTAGTCAGCCCCATAAGCCCCTCAGATTGGCAGCTGCTTTAATCCCGGCGAGTCAGCGGAAGGGTGAGACTCTGTAATTTGCACCATATTAGGTATTTGCTGGGACTGTTCGATATGTTTATTGTGTGTTAGGTGGTTCAATAAAATATTGCCTCACTGTTTTACAATCATCCTGTGTTGTTGTTTATGTATATTCTATCAGTAATGGATTATAATGAGTGTGATCTGCTCCACCATGAGGGGCCCGATCCTCCCGGGGGCCCACGTTCAAAGATCTCAGCACGGCTCAGGACGGATTCTTGTAGTGCTGATGTTTGATAAATAGGATAATAGAGCGCTCATAGAAAATAAATGTCTGACCTCTTCTTTCTGATGGGCATTTTAGAGCGAGGAGCTGCGCTCTGGACTCACCGCTGCACTCCCCATGCCATTGCGGTGGCCATCTTAATATCGATCTGTGCGGAGGAGACTGTGGGAGTCAGACGGAGGTGTCAAATGTACGGACCCTTTTAATCACAGGATGGAGGGTCACTGTGAATATTAATTCATGAACCACTGTGCATAGTGACTCGCCCCCAGGGCCGTGGGGCACTCGGCAGCCGGGCCTCTGGTTGCCGGGGGATATCACGGTGGCTGGCCCGGTCCGTGGCCCAGGGCGGTCACTCAAAAGGGGGGGAATGCTTATAGGGGAAATTGTCGTGACGCCACCTGTGGATTCTGGTAAGAGGTTACCAGCGCTGCGACAGTCCACTGAGGCTGATGTTAGGGGCAGCTATGATGGGACGGCTCCCCACAGGTGGAGCAGGCCTCAGGGCAGTGTAGAGGTGTAGAAAGATGGTGGAAGCAGGAGGGAGACGGCAGGACGGTGCCAGAGGAAGTACAGGCACACACACAAGGGTAAACTTCAATACCTTTACTGGTGGTGATGCAGGTAGGGTCCAGGGCTTCTGGGGGCCCCGGGGGGATGTTGCAGGCTTGTGGGGGCCCTAAGGGGATGCTGCGGGCTTGTGGGGCCCTGGGGGGGATTCTGCGGGCTTGTGGGTGCTCTAGGGGGGAATGCTGCGGGCTTGTGGGTGCTCTGGGGGGGATGCTGCAGGCTTGTGGGTGCTCTGGGGGGGAATGCTGTGGGCTTGTGGGGTCTCTGGGGGGGATGCTGCAGGCTTGTGGGGGCTCTGGGGGGGGGTGCTGCAGGCTTGTGGGGGCCCCGGGGGTATGCAGCCGGCTTGTGGGGGCCCCGGGGAGGATGCAGCGGGCTTGTGGGGCCAGCCTGCATATGGCATTACATGGGGACCAGGCAGTATTCTCTATGGTGAATTATATGGGATCCAGTATTTTGTATGGAGCATTATATGGGGCTCATAATACTGTATGGAGGACTATGTGGTGCCCATAATATTGTATGGAGGACTATGTGGTGCCCATAATATTGTATGGAGGACATAGTGGTGCCATAACACTGTATGGAGGACTATACTGTCCGGTCTGCACTGTGCACTGTGAGGATTCACCGGTTTCTGAGCTATTGTAGAATTTACAATAGATATCACTCATGAAATGTAAGGAGTCAGTGAAATGTTTGGCATTGTACTATATCTATATCTATAATTTCTCTGCTGTATCTGTGCATCATTAATGGTTCGATGTGTTAAAGGGGCCACTGAGACTCTTTCGCCCGGGGCCCACGAAAACCTGGAGGAGGGAGCATCATGTGACACTCCCTCTCCCATCATTCCTCCTCTGCGTCTGACGCAGCAGCATGATGACGCGCCATGCTGTGTCAGACAGTGGAGCTGGCAGCTGCTGAGGTGATCAGCTGCAGAGACTGAAGCAGCAGGGAACGAGGAGCGGTAAGTATGTATTTATTTTTAAAATCAGTGTGTACTGATAATACTGGAGGACTGGGGCTGCATTTTACCGTACGGGTGGGGGGGGCTGCATTTTACCCTATGGGGGGCTGCATTATACTGCGTACAGGACCATGGAGGAATGCATTATACTGAGTGGGGAGCCATGGCGAGTGTCTTATACTGTGTGGAGGACCATGGGGGAGTGCATTGTACTGTGTGGAGGACCATGGGGGAGTGCATTGTACTGTGTGGAGGACCATGGGGGAGTGCATTGTATTGTGTGAAGGACCATGGGGGAGTGCATTGTACTGTGTGGAGGACCATGGGGGAGTGCATTGTACTGTGTGGAGGACCATGGGGGAGTGCATTATACTGTGTGGAGGACCACGGGGAGTGCATTGTACTGTGTGGAGGACCATGGGGAGTGCATTATACTGTGTGGAGGACCACGTGGAAGTGCATTATACTGCGTGGAGGACCACGAGGGAGTGCATTATACTGCGTGGAGAACCACGAGGGAGTGCATTATACTGCGTGGGGGACCACGAGGGAGTGCATTATACTGCGTGGAGGACCATGGCGAGTGCCTTATACTGTGTGGAGAACCATGGCGAGAGTCTTATACTCTATGGAGTGTGGAGAGGTGTGGGGCAGTTGGGGGATCATACTTTACACTGGGAGTTGAGGTCGGGTACAGTAGGGTCATTATACTGATTATGTTCACAGACCAGCATGAAAGTTGGGCTGATCTCTGATTCAGTCATAAATCATCGCAGAAATAAAAGAGCTGGAAACTCCACATCATAAGGAGCTCACTGACTGAATCTCAAGTTAACTCATTCTGCAGCTGTGACACCCCAGGGGTCTGGTTGCCACAGTGATAGAGATATTATGTCTGAGAGCAGGTGGGAGGTCCTTTGGTCAGGGATCCTGTGCATGCCACACCTCCTGCCCAGTCTTGGGAGGGGAAGAACTTCCCCTGTATAAACCCGGGGCTGAGGCAGGGAGAGTCAGACAAGGAGAGTGGAGAAGAGAAGCAGCATAGGAAACAGCAGAGTTACAAGGAGTCAGGGGCTGGCAGCTGCAGAGCTCGCCCTGACTAAGAAGATTCTTTACCGGACCCGGAGTCCGAGGCTGTGGGGACTAACTCCTACCCAGCAGCAGAATCCGTCGGGCAGGGGATTTCAGGTCCTCTGGCCCAGAAGCCCGAAGGCACGGTCACACGCGTGGGACCAGCACCGCCATCGTGGAGCGGAAGCCATTAGAAGGCCCCGAGTCACCGGCCATACGGGTGAGCACCACACGGTACACTCAGGGACGTGGGCTACTTATTCCCGCCTCTAGCAAGGTAGCCAGAAGAGTACAGTCAGTTTGGGAGGCCTACAACTACGCCTGGCCAGGGGAGATCCCATCTGCTCAAAGACTGACCAGGCCCCGTTTGCTAGCAAGTACTCCGGGAGGGTCTGTCGTTGTTACCAGTAAAGACCCTGAACTACACCGTACCGTCTCTGAGTGGTTCCTGCTACCCCCATCATCCACGTCGGCTGCCCTGAGGCCATACCCCTCCCGTTGGGGGTTATACTATCACGCTGCACAATCCTACCACCGGCCTCAGCGGTCTGCCCTGCAGCGGCAGCTCCATAGCTGCATTCAACGGGTGGCGTAGTCACCAACCATCTACTGCTAGTACATCGCCGCTCAGTTTGACTCCCTGGGCACGGACCGGGTCGCCGCCACGAGACTACAACCCTCAAGAGATCCGGCTCCGGGTAAGCTCCCGCGTGCGCAACGCAGCGCGACACAGGCCCAGGGGCGCGTCAACTTTGGCGTAGTCGGCAGGATTTCGTGCCCGCAACCACCGGGTACTGCGTGCCTGAAAAGCAAAGACTGTTCAAACTTACCAGTGGTGAAGATTCCCGCTATCCGTGGAAGTTTTCCCGCCATCCGGCGCCATCTTCGACCTTCTTCCTGCCATCCGTGGAGTTTTCCCGCCATTGGACGCCATCTTGAGGACGCCGCGCGGGAAGAAGAGGGGCGTGGACTCCGAAAGCGAGCGAGAACTGAAGCCCCGCCTCACGTCCGGACGTTGCGTAAGGTCCTGGAAGGAGCCCAGCAGACGCCGACGTCACCGGAGCGCGACGGAAGGTCCTCAACCCTGACGATCCACTGCGGAGCCGCGGCCTACGGAACAGGATCATCGCAAGGTAGGCCACGGTCCACTAGGGGGGAGGAAGATGTCGGATACGGAGGAGAGCTTCACTGCCTCAACCCCCGCCAGCGCCACCGCTGCTGCAGTTATGCCCTTCACCATGCCCTATATCCCGGGAGCAGCTTGGCTACCCCAGTACTCAGGGGAGTCACATACCCTGCATGACTTTAGAGAAAAGCTGGATAGCCTCTTCCAGGTGTACCCCCTCACAGAAGAGCAAAAAGTGAGCATCCTGGTGGCCCAACTAACTGGGGCAGCCAAAAGGGAAGTAAAATCCTGGCCACCTGGGAGGAAGACTGTCGCAGGGATACTAACCCGGCTGAAGGACACCTTTGATACCCGCACCTCAGCCGAGATTAAGCTTAGATTCTACGGGTGCAAGCAGCGAGCGCATGAGAGTATAAGGGACTATGCACTAAACCTACAAGAGGCCCTGAGGGCCATAAAGCAGACCGACCCTGATGGGGTGGGAAACGAGGACAGGCTGTTGACTGAACAATTTATAGAGGGTTTATATTGCAATGCCCACCGAACCCAGTTGCGGGCAATGGCCTTACAGGATCCCCATCTGGACTTTGCACAGTTCAAGGACAGAGCCATCCGGGTGCTCCGAGAACCGGCACCAGGTGGCGTTGTGACCCACAGACGCCCCACTACCACTTACTACCAGGAGGCGGCGCCCTTGTCAGCAGGGCCTGTGGGAGCTGATGCGCAGGCTTTGGACAATGACCCGGCTCCAGACCTACACCATCAGGTCCAAGAGCTAGCTAAGAGCGTTGCTGCGCTAACCCGAACTGTGCAGTCTTTACAGGTTTCCACCCCAGGGAAGATCCAGCTGGCATCCGGACCGGAGGACATCCCGTGGCGTCGACCAAGGAGGACCCCACCGGCCAGAGGAAGACCCAGTGACCGATACAGTGAGGACGGACGACCCATCTGCCGCCGCTGCAATCAACCCGGACATATGGCAAGGTACTGTTCTTTAAAACGGGCACAACCTGGGGTAGAGGGCCAACCCCCAGGAAAAAGATCACCAGGCCCATCGAACTGGCGCGACAGATATGTGGGAGGACGTCCAGTCTTGCCTGTGGTACTGGATGGCATTCCCATGAGTGCCCTACTGGACACCGGGTCACAGGTCACCACCATCCCGTACGTGCTCTTCAAGCAGTACTGGAATGACTCGGATATTACCCGCTACCCCGATGACGACTTGAGTATCATCGCCAGCAATGGTCAGCCCGTGCCACAGATCGGATTTAAAGAGGTGACCATCAAAATTGGTAGAGTCGAACTGGCCGCACAGGGACTGATCATTGTAGATATCGATAAACATGAGAGTCACCCAAAAATAACTCTAGGAACTAATGTAATTGAAAATTGTCTTGCAGAGGTGATTTTCCTTTTACAGCAGGTTGCCAAGAATGCCAGCTCCGGCGAGCAGCGGGTGCTCCAGAAAGAGATCCGGGCACTGATGCAACGGCAACAAGTGGAACTCTCCGGCGGTGAGATTGGTAGCGTAAGAATGTGTGACCCTTTTCCTATTGCCATGCCCCCAAAAAGTGAAATGATGATTTGGTGCCGGGCAGCTATTGGTCTGAGAGGTAGAGATTACCAGGCAATGGTAGAACCAGTTTACTCAGACAGTAGGCCCACCATTTTGACAGCACGGGGGGTGGTCAATGTACGCCATGGGAGGGTGCCCGTTCGCATAATCAATATCGGGGAGAGGGAAGTGTACCTGCCCCGGTATGCCACGCTAGCAAAATTATATACCATCAACCAAAACTCTATACAGTCTGTGGAACCCTTGCCTCCATCTCACCCGGAGGAAGGTAACGGCTCTAAGAAAGTAATGGAGGATTGGTGTCAGCAACTACACTTGGGAACTGACTCCACTCCCTCCCACCAGAAACAGGGAGTCTACCGGGTGATTCAAGAGTATGAGAGAGTGTTTAGTAAACACCCGTTAGACTTCGGGCGAGTCAAGGGGGTAGAACACCGCATCCCCACGGGAGATCATCCTCCCATAAAAGAGAGGTATCGACCCGTACCCCCTGCACATTACCAACACGCCAAGGGGATGCTTAGAGACATGAAGGAGGCTGGGGTAATCCGGGATAGCTGTAGCCCCTGGGCAGCCCCGCTAGTTTTAGTCAAAAAGAAAGACAACACCATGAGGATGTGTGTAGATTACCGGAAAATCAACCGTATCACACACAAGGATGCGTACCCCTTACCAAGGATAGAGGAGTCATTGGCTGCTTTAAGGTCTGCTAACTTCTTCTCTACCTTGGATCTCACTAGCGGGTACTGGCAGGTTCCTGTAGCAGAGGCGGACCGGGAGAAGACCGCATTCACCACCCCGATGGGACTTAGCGAGTTCACCTGCATGCCGTTCGGACTCTGCAACGCCCCAGGAACCTTCCAACGATTAATGGAGTGCTGTCTGGGCCACAGAAACTTCGAGACGGTCCTGTTGTACCTGGACGATGTCATCGTATACTCCAAAACTTATGAGGACCACCTGAAACACCTGGCGGAGGTGTTCGAAGCTCTGGCGAGTTACGGCCTAAAGGTGAAACCCTCCAAGTGTCACCTCCTGAAACCAAAGGTGCAGTACCTGGGACACGTGGTGAGCGCTGACGGAGTGGCTCCCGACCCCGATAAGATCACCGCAATTAAGGGATGGCCAAGCCCCTCCAGCGTAAAAGAAGTGCGGCAGTTCCTCGGGTTGGTAGGCTACTACCGAAGGTTTATTCCCGGTTTCACCAAAAAGGCAGCGCCTATGCAGGACCTCCTGATAGGCCAGTCCCGGAAGGCCAAGAACCAGAAGCCGCCCTTCAAATGGGAAGAGCTAGAAGAAGAGTCCTTCCGCCAGCTGAAGATGGCCCTCACGGGGGATGAAATCTTGGCGTACCCGGATTATAGCCAGCCCTTCATCCTCTACACCGACGCCAGTAACATCGGGCTAGGAGCCGTACTGTCCCAGATCCAGCAGGGGAAAGAACGAGTAATCGCCTACGCCAGCCGAAAACTGCGACCCACTGAAAGGAACCCCGAGAATTATAGCTCATTCAAGCTAGAGTTCCTGGCCGTGGTATGGGCAGTCACTGAGCGCTTTAAGCATTACCTTGCTTCTTCCCGGTTCACCGTGGACACGGATAACAACCCGTTGACACACCTGGACACGGCAAGACTCGGTGCCCTGGAGCAGAGGTGGATGGCCCGTCTGTCCAACTACGAGTTCACAATTAAATACCGGGCAGGACGCTCCAATACCAACGCGGACGCCCTGTCCAGGATGCCCAACCTGCCGGACGGAGGAGAAGATCCGGAGGGACTGGAAGAAGTTGAACTCCCTGCGTTCCACCGTCATGGGACTATTCAGTATTCCCACCGGGTAAGGAGTAAGCAGGCTGCTACGTTGAACCCCTTACCCCACTACAACTGGGCGGAAACGCAAGACAGCGACCCTGCCGTCCGACTGGTGAAGGAGATGCTGACTCGGCCGGAGGCTCGCCTTGAACCAGACGCTCCGGAGGAAGCCAAACAACTATGGGCAGAGAAGAGTCGACTGTTCCTTTACAAAGGGAAGTTGTGCCGCAGAATGGTTAACTCCCGGACGCATGAATTACTCTGGCAAGTAGTGGTGCCACGAAGAGACGCAGCCATGGTGATGGAGGCATACCACGACGGAGCTGGACACTTTGGGTGGAAAAAGCTGGAGTTCCTGCTGCGCGAGCGGTTCCACTGGGTAGGCATGAGGGGAACCATCGAGAAGTGGTGCAGAGATTGTGGCCCGTGCAACCTGAGAAGGAAGGACCGAGCCAGCCAGAAGACTCCCCTGCAGTCCATCGTCACCCGGCAACCGTTGGAACTGGTAGCCTTGGATCATGTAAAACTGACCCCAAGCAGAAGTGGCTACGTCTACGCGTTAACCATCGTGGATCATTACTCCCGGTTCTTGGTTGTCGTCCCCGTCAAGGACTTAACGGCTCAAACAGCAGCTAGAGCCTTCCAGCAGCACTTCTGCCGTCCACACGGGTACCCGGACCAAGTGCTGACGGACCAGGGACCTGCCTTTGAAGCGGAGGTCTTTCAGGAATTCTGCAATCTGTATGGCTGCCGGAAGATAAGGACGACACCCTACCATCCGCAGACTAATGGACTTTGTGAAAAAATGAACCAGGTGGTAATGGATCTTCTAAAAACGTTGCCCCTGGAAGAACGCAGTCTGTGGCCTGAAAAGTTGCCCGATCTGGTGGACCTATACAACCACATCCCGGTAGGTTCCACCAACTGTACCCCGGCTTACCTAATGAGGGCAAGACCTGGTAAGTTACCTGTTGACCTAGAGATGGGAGTCCTGACCCCCGAGGACACTTCACCAGAAACAGACTGGGACACAGAGAGGCAGCAGCAGTACCGGAGAGTACAGGAGAGCGTGGAGCGAAGTCTCTGTCAGGCTAGGGAAAGACAAGAGAAAACTTACAACCAGTATGCTCCCGCTGTTCCCCTGGTACCCGGAGAGCAGGTCTTGAAGAGGAAGAGACGGCTCCACAAGTTGGACGACCAGTGGGAGAAGGACCCGTACACCGTACTGCCCTCAAGCCACGAGAACCCGAAGGTCTGTACCATCAGTAAAGACGGAGGGGAAACCACAGCCATTGTATCCCGGGACCACCTGAAGAAGTGTCCCGAACAACTGAGGAACCCTGAAGAGGAACAAGAAGACCATCGACCCGTGGAAGAAAGGGAAGATATGGTTAGTACCGTGCTCGGGGACTTTCCTCAGTCTTGGACTCAAGTCAATGGTGCAGTTGTGGTACCCGTACTCACCTTCCTCCAACCATCATCCCAAGAACCTACGGAGCAACGGGTAGAGCTGGAAGAACAGCCGGTCCAGGAGGCAGAAGACTCCACACAAGCAGAACAGGAGAATCAACCCTCTGCTTATAGTGAGCCTGCCGTACCCCTAGTGAGACAAAGAGCCGGTAGACAGCTGCCCAGTTTACCCTTAACAGCTCCTACACCCTGTAGTTCAGGGCCAGACAGTCAGCTCCGTAGGTCCACTCGGGCCACTAGAGGCCAGTTACCCGCACGCTGGAGAATTTAAAGTGTATAAATTGTTTTATTTATGTTTTTCTGTGTCTTGTTGCTTGTGTATAATTTTGTGTTTCTAGTTATTTTTAGGAAACCTTGGTGGATTTACCGGGAATCCTTGTATATAGTTGGAGCGTAACCCAGGATGGACTAGAGACTGTTAAGGACTCGGGGTAGGACAGACCCCTACCTGGTTACGTCTCCCTGTGTTGGTGAAATGGACACCTTTGCTTTTCTTCAAAGACTGCATCCGGTTGCGGACACGCCGTAACCATCTTATGTGTTTTTCTTATAGTATTGTTATTGTTATACTTTGTTATGTTTTTCTAAATGTGTTTAGTCCCGGAGTACTAAATTTCACTAGGGGGGAATGTGAAACCCCAGGGGTCTGGTTGCCACAGTGATAGAGATATTATGTCTGAGAGCAGGTGGGAGGTCCTTTGGTCAGGGATCCTGTGCATGCCACACCTCCTGCCCAGTCTTGGGAGGGGAAGAACTTCCCCTGTATAAACCCGGGGCTGAGGCAGGGAGAGTCAGACAAGGAGAGTGGAGAAGAGAAGCAGCATAGGAAACAGCAGAGTTACAAGGAGTCAGGGGCTGGCAGCTGCAGAGCTCGCCCTGACTAAGAAGATTCTTTACCGGACCCGGAGTCCGAGGCTGTGGGGACTAACTCCTACCCAGCAGCAGAATCCGTCGGGCAGGGGATTTCAGGTCCTCTGGCCCAGAAGCCCGAAGGCACGGTCACACGCGTGGGACCAGCACCGCCATCGTGGAGCGGAAGCCATTAGAAGGCCCCGAGTCACCGGCCATACGGGTGAGCACCACACGGTACACTCAGGGACGTGGGCTACTTATTCCCGCCTCTAGCAAGGTAGCCAGAAGAGTACAGTCAGTTTGGGAGGCCTACAACTACGCCTGGCCAGGGGAGATCCCATCTGCTCAAAGACTGACCAGGCCCCGTTTGCTAGCAAGTACTCCGGGAGGGTCTGTCGTTGTTACCAGTAAAGACCCTGAACTACACCGTACCGTCTCTGAGTGGTTCCTGCTACCCCCATCATCCACGTCGGCTGCCCTGAGGCCATACCCCTCCCGTTGGGGGTTATACTATCACGCTGCACAATCCTACCACCGGCCTCAGCGGTCTGCCCTGCAGCGGCAGCTCCATAGCTGCATTCAACGGGTGGCGTAGTCACCAACCATCTACTGCTAGTACATCGCCGCTCAGTTTGACTCCCTGGGCACGGACCGGGTCGCCGCCACGAGACTACAACCCTCAAGAGATCCGGCTCCGGGTAAGCTCCCGCGTGCGCAACGCAGCGCGACACAGGCCCAGGGGCGCGTCACAGCCATCAATGTGCTGCTGGGAAACAAAAAGCTGGTAAAGGCCGAACAGAGCAAAATAGTAAAAAGTCTTTTTAGACCAATATACATGTATTTAAAGGGATTGTCCGGTGTGAAGCTGAAGGCCTGCAGTCATCTGTGTGACTCTCTGTGACTGCAGACTTGTAATCCTCACATCATGTAGACTGCGCGCTGCCAGCATTATTCTCAGCCCAGAGATGGCAGAAGCCCCTGTATCATGTGTACAGGAATTGTGCCCCCTCTCCCCGAGGAGCAGCAGTGCCTCGTCCTCCAGATACATGAGGGTCCCATCGGGGAGATCCGCATGTACCGGCCATGATGTCATCTCCATGGATACAGCATCAATGTGCAGAGCAGAAGACCCCTGTAAGGGAGAGCTCAGACGTGGGGGGATTGATGTGGATGTGAGGAGCAGATCCCCCCCATATTCACAGATTATCACACAATACATGTGGCCTTGCACAGGAAAAACTGTGAGGAAAGAAGAAATCAGATTTCTTACAATATAGAATAATGTCCTCCTGCCCTCGTTCATGTCCAGTATTATTTATCCCCTGACCTTTTGGGTGGGGAACCCCTCCTGAGCCCCCTCCATTATATAGGAGCCATATATCTGCTCCATTACTGGCAGAAGGTAAGGAGCCAATCACACTGCACGGCTTCTACTTCCTGCTCTAAGCCCCGCCCACCTGCCTTCCCTTGAGATCTCCATGACAACCCTTGTGTGACTACAGTGACAGGCCACGCCCCCGAGGATTCTGATCAGTGCGGATGTCTCCATGTTGCTGAGGACTGTGAGCGGCTGATGGGCGGAGCCAGCAGCAATGTGAGGGGCGGAGCCAGCAGCGATATGAGGGGCGGAGCCAACAGCGACATGAGGGGCGGAGCCAGCAGCGATATGAGAGGCGGAGCCAGCAGCGATGTGAGGGGCAGAGCCAGCAGCGATATGAGGGGCTGAGCCAACAGCGACACGAGGGGCGGAGCCAGCAGCGATGTGAGGGGCGGAGCCAGCAGCGACATGAGGGGCGGAGCCAGCAGCGATATGAGGGCCGCTCACAGCACTGACAGGAGCAGGTGTGTGTGCAGCCCGTTCCTCTGCTGTGGGTGTTGTGGTGTGTGAGCTTCGCCGTGTATATATTATACATATATATATATATATATATATATATATATATATATATATACATATACAGTTGAAATCAGAAGTTTCCATACAATGTATAAATAGACACATATGCAGGTTTTTCTCAATATCTGACATGAAATCAGAATAAACCTTTCCCATTTTAGGTCAATTAGGATTACCATAATTTTTAATATTGCCAAATGCCAGAATAATGAGCGTCTCTTGTAAGGGGCATTAACAGTGTCTTGTTATACCACTCTGACCTCAGCGTCTCTTCTGAGGGCCATTAAAAGAGTCTTGTTATACCACTCTGACCTCCACGTCTCTTGTAAGGGGCATTAAAACCGTCTTGTTATACCACTCTGACCTCCACGTGTCTTGTAAGGGGCATTAAAACCATCTTGTTATACCACTCTGACCTCCACGTCTCTTCTGAGGGGCATTAAAACCATCTTGTTATACCACTCTGACCTCCACGTCTCTTGTAAGGGGCATTAAAACCGTCTTGTTATACCACTCTGACCTCCACGTCTCTTCTGAGGGGCATTAAAAGCGTCTTGTTATACCACTCTGTCCTCCACGTCTCTTCTGAGGGGCATTAAAAGCGTCTTGTTAAGCTACTGGGACCTCCACGACTCCTCGAACGGGCATTGCATTTCCTCATAATTTTTGGAAGCTTTTGCTTGGAAGGCATAAGCAAATACTATGGGAGACCCACTCCCCAATAATGGGAATAATGTTTTTAAGATGCTGTACTGTATGGCTCTTGTAAGGGGCATTAAAACCGTCTTGTTAAGCTACTGTGACCTCCACGTCTCTTCAAAGGGGCATTAAAAGCGTCTTCTTAAGCCACTCTGAACTCCACAGCTCTTCCAAGGGGCATTGAAATGTTGTTTTTAATTACCTTACCTCTAATCTCCATGACTCTTCCAACGGGCATTGCATTTCCTCCTAATTTTAGTCAGCTTTTGCTTTTCAATGCAAAGGTGAAAACTAAGGGAGACACACTCCCCAATAATGGGTAGAAGGTTTTTAGTACGCTGTAATCCACGTCTGTTTCAAGGGGCATTGCAGTTCCTCATAATTTTTGGAAAGCCTTCCATTCACTGCTTAGGCCAACAGTGTACAGGAGACGCAGTTGCTATAAATGGAAAAACGGTTTAGTTAAGGCCCTCTGACCTCCATGTCATTTCCAAGGGGCATTGCAGTTCCTCATAATTTTTGGAAAGCCTTCCATTCACTGCTTAGGCCAACAGTGCACAGGAGACCCAGTTGCTATAAATGGAAAAAAAGGTTTAGTTAAGGCCCTCTGACCTCCATGTCATTTCCAAGGGGCATTGGAGTGCCTCAAAAGTTTTGGTAGGCATTGCACTCACTGTATGCCCTATAACTGTGTAGCCGAACCGCTCCTTTTGTTACAGAAACATATCCTACAAGACATATGTGGTTGACTGGCCTGATATTGATGTGAATGGACCCTGCTCCTCCTGCTCTTTCTCCTTTGCCACTACCTCATCCATCATTTATCACTTGAAGCTTTGTTTTAACGAGAGTCATAGAACTTGGATAGTAGCAGGAAAACATCCAGCAATCCTCAGAGGAGGTAGGATATGCACCAAAACGCTGACCACCTCAGGCCTAGCCGCTACTACATACATGCGCTTGCATTCCTTGAAAACAAAGCAGATGCTAACTTCTATCATCCTCATCATGCTCCTCACCTTGGCACCCTCAACTCCCCTGATAGAGAAGCCAGGGCCCACCGGAGAAGTCGGGTTCTCTGGTGGGCTCGTCCAATGCTGCCCTAAAGCAGGCCAGTCTAAGAAAAGTGTGTGGGGATGTTCCGCGGTGAAATCGGGGCGGCTGGGGACCGTTTATGGACACCTGGCCGTGGGGCGGCTGGGGACTGAGTGTGGACACCCGGCCGCCGGGCGGCTGGGGACTGAGTATGGATACCTCGCTGCCGAAGCAGCCATGAGGTGGTGGCCAGCTTCGGCCTCCACATGCCTAAAAGGCCCAATTTCAAGTGCACGCAAGCTAGCAGTATGGTATTGCAGCCTGTGGGTGGGTTGGTGGCAGGTTGCACACTTATGCTTGCATTCCAACAAAACAATGCAGATGCTAACTTCTATCATCATCATGCTCCTCACCTTGACACTCTCACCTCCCCTGATGGAGTCGGGTTCTCTAGTGGGCTCGTCCAATGCTGCCCTAAAGCAGGCCAGTCTAAGAAAAGTGTGTGGGGATGTTCCGCGGAGAAATCGGGGTGGCTGGGGACCGTCTATGGACACCCCGCCGCCCCCAGGCGGCTTGGGACCAGGTGTGGACACCCAGCCGCGGGGCGGCTGGGGACCAGGTGTGGACACCCGGCCGCCGGGCGGCTGGGGACTGAGTATGGATACCTCGCTGCCGAAGCAGCCATGAGGTAGTGGCCAGCTTCGGCCTCCTCAAAACTAAAAGGTCCCATTTCAAGTGCAAGCTAGCAGTATGGTATTGCAGCCTGGGGGTGGGTGGGTGGTTGGCTGCATATTTGCGCTTGCATTGCAAGGAATGGGGGAGGTATAATTGAACACTGCCCTGGGACAAGGACTTGCACGGGGATAGTTGCAAGTCTGCATCTTCTGATGCGGCAAGGATCACTTCTGATGGGCACACTTTTAGGCAGTGACCTGGGAGTCAGAGATGCTTCCCCATGCTGTTCCCATGTCTTTTCAGCACTGTATGCATGTGTCACACAGCACCCGAGTATCACGGCGAGCTCGGGCCGAGCTTCGAGCATTTTAGTGCTCGCTCAACACTATTTATAACGGGGGCACAAGCTAGTGACTGATTTATATTCTCAGTGGAGCAGACTTCATTGCGGTGAATGATATACTCATGGGCACAGTGTGGCACATATTTGCATTTGGTGGCACAGTGGGCGGCATTATTTATTTAAGTCGCTTATATTTGTAACATTTTTGTTTTTCAGGAGTGCGGTGATCTGCTGAAAAGTGCAGAGCAGCCGAAACCTGGACAGCAAACTGCAAAGACGAATCATGGCGGGAAGTCGTCACGAAAGACTGGACTAGGTAAAGAAGAGAAGAAAGAGAGCGACTGCAGTGTATAAACTGGAGGGTTAGGTGGGGCCCATTATATTATAATAAATCTATGTGGGGCCCATTATATTATAATAAATCTATGTGGGGTCCATAATATTAAAGGGACGGATATGTGGGGCCCATTATATAATAATAAAATCTATGTGGTGCCCATTATATTAAAGGGAAAGCTATGTGGGGCCCATTATATAATAATAAAATCTATGTGGTGCCCATTATATTAAAGGGAAAGCTATGTGGGGCCAATTATATTAAAGGGAAAGATATGTGGGGCCAATTATATTAAAGAGAAAGCTATGTGGGGCCCATTATATTAAAGAGAAAGCTATGTGGGGCCCATTATATTAAAGGGAAAGCTATGTGGGGCCCATTATATAATAATAAAATCTATGTGGTGCCCATTATATTAAAGGGAAAGCTATGTGGAGCCCATTATATTAAAGGGAAAGCTATGTGGAGCCCATTATATTAAAGAGAAAGCTATGTGGGGCCCATTATATTAAAGGGAAAGCTATGTGGGGCCCATTATATTAAAGAGAAAGCTATGTGGGGCCCATTATATTAAAGGGAAAGCTATGTGGGGCCCATTATATTAAAGAGAAAGCTATGTGGACCCATTATATTAAAGGGAAAGCTATGTGGGGCCCATTATATTAAAGAGAAAGCTATGTGGGGCCCATTATATTAAAGAGAAAGCTATGTGGGGCCCATTATATTAAAGAGAAAGCTATGTGGGGCCCATTATATTAAAGAGAAAGATATGTGGGGCCCATTATATTAAAGAGAAAGCTATGTGGGGCCCATTATATTAAAGAGAAAGCTATGTGGGGCCCATTATATTAAAGAGAAAGCTGTGTGTGGCCCATTATATTAAAGTAAAACCTATGTGGGGCCCATTATATTAAATGGATAGCTATGTGGGGCCCATTATATTAAAGGGAAAGCTATGTGCGGCCCATTATATTAAAGAGAAAGCTATGTGGGGCCCATTATATTAAAGAGAAAGCTATGTGGGGCCCATTATATTAAAGGGAAAGCTATGTGGGGCCCATTATATAATAATAAAATCTATGTGGTGCCCATTATATTAAAGGGAAAGCTATGTGGGGCCCATTATATTAAAGAGAAAGCTATGTGGGGCCCATTATATTAAAGGGAAAGCTATGTGGGGCCCATTATATTAAAGAGAAAGCTATGTGGGGCCCATTATATTAAAGGGAAAGCTATGTGGGACCCATTATATTAAAGAGAAAGCTATGTGGGCCCATTATATTAAAGGGAAAGCTATGTGGGGCCCATTATATTAAAGAGAAAGCTATGTGGGGCCTATTATATTAAAGGGAAAGCTATGTGGGGCCCATTATATTAAAGGGAAAGCTATGTGGGGCCCGTTATCTTAAAGGGACATCTACGTAGGGCCCATTATATTAAATGGATGGCTATGTGGGGCCCATTATATTAAAGAGAGAGCTACGTATGGCCCATTATAATAAATGTATGACTATATGGGGCCCATTATATTAAATGGATGACTATGTGTGTTCCATTATATTTAATGGAAGGCTATGCGGGGCCCATTTAATTATGATAAATTCTATGTGGGGCACATGATATTAAATGGAAGGCTATGTGGAGCCCATTATATTTAATAGAGGGCTATGTGGGGACCAATACATTAAAAAGAAAGCTATATTGGGGCCCACTATGTTATCTGGAAGGTTTTGTGGGGCCCTCTGTATTAAATTGAGGGCTATGTGAGGCCTATTAAATTAAATGGAAAGCGTTGCGGGGCCCATAATATTATATGGAGGGCTATGTGAGGCACATTTATCAAATAAAGGGCTATGTAGCGCCAATTATATTAAATGGAAGCCTATGTTTTGTCCATTATATTAAATAGAGATGTATCTTGCCTACATTATAATAAATGAAAGGCAATGTGGGGACCATTATATTAAATGGAGGGTTATGTGGGGCCCATTATATTAAATGGAAGCCTATATGGAGCCCAGTAAATTAAATGTAAAGCTATGTGGGGCCCAATATTTTAAATGGAAGGTTAAGTGGGGCCAATTGTATTAAATAGAGGGCTATGTGGTGCCCAATATAAAACATGGAAGGCTTTTTGGTGCCCATTATATTAAATAGAGGGATATTTTGGCCCCATTTTATTAAATGGAAGGCTATGTCAGGTCCAATATATTAAATGGAGTCCAGTGCGGCCTATTATATTAAATTGAAGGTTATGTGGGGTTCAATAAATTAAATGAAAAGCTATGTGGAGCCCAATAAATTAAATTATAGTACATAGAAGGCAATGTGCGGCTCATTATACTATATAGAGGGCTATGTGGGGGCCATTATACTTTATAGAATTCTATGTGGGGGTCCATTATACTTTTGCCAATGGCAAATTGTGTGTTCCGGTGGCACTCCAAAGGTAAAGGGTGTGCTCCGGTGGAACTCCAACGTCATAGGGTGTGCTCTGGTGGCACACCAATGGCAAAAAGGCCAAAGAGTAGACCCTGGTGGCAGACTGAGCAGCCTTAGAATGCGCCCCAGTGGTAAGCAATAGGGGCCAAAGAATGCACCCTGGTGGCAGGCTGAAAAGCTCTAGAGTGCGCCCCAGTGGTAAGCAATAAGGCCAAAAAGTGCACTCCGGTGGCAGGCTAAAAAAGCCTAAGAGTGCCCCGGTGGTAAGCAAAATGGTCAGAGTGTACCCCGGTCGCAGTTAAAAAGCCCAAGTTGGGTGCCCCGGTGGTAAGCTAAAAGGCCAAAGAGTGCACCCCGGTGGAAGCTAAAAAGCTCAAGATGGGTGCCCCGGTGGTAAGCAAAAGAGGTCACATATTGGGCCCCTCTGGTAGGCCTACGGGAAATAGAGTTCTCCGATGGCACGCCAACGGTAAAGGGTGTGCCCGATGGTACTCCAATGGTAAAGGGTGTGCTTCAGTGGCATGCCAGTGGCAAAAAGTGTACTCCGGTGGCATGCTAATGGTGAAAGGTGTGCTCTGTTGGCACCCCAACTGTAAAGAGTGTCTTCCAGTGGCACCCCAGCATCCAATGGTGTACTTCGGTGGCAGACCATCGGGAAATGGTGTGATATGTAAGGCTCATGATAACAAAAGGGAGGGCTATGTGGGACCCATTATTTTATATGGAAAGCAAGGTGGGGCCCATTATATTAATTAGGGGCTTATGTGGGGCTCTTTATATTAAATAAAAACATATGTGGGCCCCATTAAATTAAATGGAAGGCTATGTGGACCCCATTAAATTAAATGGAAGGCTATGTGGACCCCATTAAATTAAATGGAAGGCTATGTGGGGCCCATTATATTAAATGGAAGCCTGTATGGGGCCTAATAAATTAAATGAAAAGCTACAGTATGTACAGCAATAATAAAAATGGTAATAATACAGGGTGGACTATTTATATGGATACACCTAAATTAAATGGGAATGGTTGGTGATGTCAACTTCCTGTTTATGGCACATTAGTATATGGGAGGGGGAAACTTTTCCAGATGGGTGGTGACTATGGCGGCCATTTTGAAGTCGGCCATTTTGGATCTAACTTTATTTTTTTCAATGGGAAGAGGGTCATGTGACACATCAAATTCATTGAGAATTTCATAAGAAAATACAATGGTGTGCTTGGTTTTAACATAACTTTATTCTTTCATGAATTTTTTACAAGTTTATGACCACTTATAAAATGTGTTCAAAGTACTGCCCATTGTGTTGGATTGTCAATGCAACCCTCTTCTCCCACTCTTGACACACTGATAGCAACACCGCAGAAGAAATGCTAGCACAGGCTTTCAGTATCCGTTGTTTCAGATGCTGAAAGGTTATATGGGGCCTATTAAAATAAATGGAAGACTATGCAGGACCTCTTGTAATAACTAGAAGGCAATTTGTGGCCCATTATATTAAACTAGATGGTGGCCCGATTCTAACTCATCGGGTATTCTAGAATATGTATGCGGCCGGCCGCGACCAATCAGCGAACCGTGTTAGTGAGGACCGGAGAGCATGTTTAAATTTGGCGCCAAGACCGGTGATTGGTCACGGCCGGCGGCCGCGACCAATCAGCGAATCGTATTAGTGAGAACCGGGGAGCGGGTACTTCCACTGTGAGCAGCCGGGAGATGACCGGCTGCTCGCAGCAGAAGTATCCCAACCGGCGGCGCCGCTCCCCGGTCCTCCCTTCACACTTGCCGTCGGGAGATAAGCGGCCCTAGCCACTGATCTAGCGACGGTAGCCGCATGGAGGTCAGCGGCGCCGCTGGTCGGGGTACTTCTGCTGCGAGCAGCTGGGAGATGACCGGCTGCATCGCCACTGACCTCTGTGCAGAGCGGTGTTTAAATTTGGAACCAATATCGCTGATTGGTCGCGGCCGCCGAATCGTATTAGTGAGGACAGGGGAGCGGCGCTGCCTGTGCGGGTACTTCCGCTGCGAGCAGCCGCCGGTCGGGGTACTTCTGCTGGGAGCCGGAAGTTGACCGGCTAGCGCCGGTCATCTCCCGGCTGCATCGCCGCTGACCTCCGTGCGGCAGATGAGCCGCTAATGGCCGCCATCTTTTTCTGAAATCCCACGTCGCTGATTGACCACGGTCGGACCAATCAGCGACGCAGGACATCCTGGACAGAAGGACAGACAGACAGACATGATAAGACGATTATATATATTAAATGTAAGGTTATGTGGGGCCCAATATATTCAATGAAAAACTATATGGGCCCATTATATAAAAGAAAAAGCTAAGTTTGGCCCATTTTATTAAATGGATGATGGTGTGCTCCGGTGGCAAGCCAATGGGAAAGTGGCGTGCTTCGGTGGCAAGCCAATGGGAAAGTGGCGTGCTCCGGTGGCAAGCCAACGGGAAAGTGGCGTGCTCCGGTGGCAAGCCAGCGGGAAAGTGGCGTGCTCCGGTGGCAAGCCAACGGGGAAGTGGCGTGCTCCGGTGGCAAGCCAACGGGAAAGTGGCGTGCTCCGGTGGCAAGCCAACGGGAAAGTGGCGTGCTCCGGTGGCAAGCCAACGGGAAAGTGGCGTGCTCCGGTGGCAAGCCAACGGGAAAGTGGCGTGCTCCGGTGGCAAGCCAACGGGAAAGTGGCGTGCTCCGGTGGCAATCCAACGGGAAAGTGGCGTGCTCCGATGGCAAGCCAACGGGAAAGTGGCGTGCTCCGGTGGCAAGCCAACGGGAAAGTGGCGTGCTCCGGTGGCAAGCCAACGGGAAAGTGGCGTGCTCCGGTGGCAAGCCAACGGGGAAGTGGCGTGCTCCGGTGGCAAGCCAACGGGGAAGTGGCGTGCTCCGGTGGCAAGCCAACGGGAATGTGGCGTGCTCCGGTGGCAAGCCAACGGGAATGTGGCGTGCTCCGGTGGAAAGCCAACGGGAAAGTGGCGTGCTCCGGTGGCAAGCCAACGGGAGAGTGGCGTGCTCCGGTGGCAAGCCAACGGGAGAGTGGCGTGCTCCGGTGGCAAGCCAACGGGAGAGTGGCGTGCTCCGGTGGCAAGCCAACGGGAAAGTGGCGTGCTGCGGTGGCAAGCCAACGGGAATGTGGCGTGCTCCGGTGGCAAGCCAACGGGAATGTGGCGTGCTTCGGTGGCAAGCCAACGGGAAAGTGGCGTGCTCCGGTGGCAAGCCAACGGGAAAGTGGCGTGCTCCGGAGGCAAGCCAACGGGAAAGTGGCGTGCTCCGGTGGAAAGCCAACGGGGAAGTGGCGTGCTCCGGTGGCAAGCCAACGGGAAAGTGGCGTGCTCCGGTGGCAAGCCAACGGGAAAGTGGCGTGCTCCGGTGGCAAGCCAACGGGAAAGTGGCGTGCTCCGGTGGCAAGCCAACGGGAAAGTGGCGTGCTCCGGTGGCAAGCCAACGGGAAAGTGGCGTGCTCCGGTGGCAAGCCAACGGGAAAGTGGCGTGCTCCGGTGGCAAGCCAACGGGAAAGTGGCGTGCTCCGGTGGCAAGCCAACGGGAAAGTGGCGTGCTCCGGTGGCATGCCAACGGGAAAGTGGCGTGCTCCGGTGGCAAGCCAACGGGAAAGTGGCGTGCTCCGGTGGCAAGCCAACGGGAAAGTGGCGTGCTCCGGTGGCAAGCCAACGGGAAAGTGGCGTGCTCCGATGGCAAGCCAACGGGAAAGTGGCGTGCTCCGGTGGCAAGCCAACGGGAAAGTGGCGTGCTGCGGTGGCAAGCCAACGGGAAAGTGGCGTGCTGCGGTGGCAAGCCAACGGGAAAGTGGCGTGCTCCGGTGGCAAGCCAACGGGAAAGTGGCGTGCTCCGGTGGCAAGCCAACGGGAAAGAGGCGTGCTCCGGTGGCAAGCCAACGGGAAAGTGGCGTGCTCCTGTGGCAAGCCAACGGGAAAGTGGCGTGCTCCGGAGGCAAGCCAACGGGGAAGTGGCGTGCTCCGGTGGCAAGCCAACGGTGAAGTGGCGTGCTCCGGTGGCAAGCCAACGGGAAAGTGGCGTGCTCCGGTGGCAAGCCAACGGGAAAGTGGCGTGCTCCGGTGGCAAGCCAACGGGAAAGTGGCGTGCTCCGGTGGCAAGCCAACGGGAAAGTGGCGTGATCCGGTGGCAAGCCAACGGGAAAGTGGCGTGATCCGGTGGCAAGCCAACGGGAAAGTGGCGTGCTCCGGTGGCAAGCCAGCGGGAAAGTGGCGTGCTCCGGTGGCAAGCCAACGGGGAAGTGGCGTGCTCCGGTGGCAAGCCAACGGGAAAGTGGCGTGCTCCGGTGGCAAGCCAACGGGAAAGTGGCGTGCTCCGGTGGCAAGCCAACGGGAAAGTGGCGTGCTCCGGTGGCAAGCCAACGGGAAAGTGGCGTGCTCCGGTGGCAAGCCAACGGGAAAGTGGCGTGCTCCGGTGGCAATCCAACGGGAAAGTGGCGTGCTCCGATGGCAAGCCAACGGGAAAGTGGCGTGCTCCGGTGGCAAGCCAACGGGAAAGTGGCGTGCTCCGGTGGCAAGCCAACGGGAAAGTGGCGTGCTCCGGTGGCAAGCCAACGGGGAAGTGGCGTGCTCCGGTGGCAAGCCAACGGGGAAGTGGCGTGCTCCGGTGGCAAGCCAACGGGAATGTGGCGTGCTCCGGTGGCAAGCCAACGGGAGTGTGGCGTGCTCCGGTGGAAAGCCAACGGGAAAGTGGCGTGCTCCGGTGGCAAGCCAACGGGAGAGTGGCGTGCTCCGGTGGCAAGCCAACGGGAGAGTGGCGTGCTCCGGTGGCAAGCCAACGGGAGAGTGGCGTGCTCCGGTGGCAAGCCAACGGGAAAGTGGCGTGCTGCGGTGGCAAGCCAACGGGAATGTGGCGTGCTCCGGTGGCAAGCCAACGGGAATGTGGCGTGCTTCGGTGGCAAGCCAACGGGAAAGTGGCGTGCTCCGGTGGCAAGCCAACGGGAAAGTGGCGTGCTCCGGAGGCAAGCCAACGGGAAAGTGGCGTGCTCCGGTGGAAAGCCAACGGGGAAGTGGCGTGCTCCGGTGGCAAGCCAACGGGAAAGTGGCGTGCTCCGGTGGCAAGCCAACGGGAAAGTGGCGTGCTCCGGTGGCAAGCCAACGGGAAAGTGGCGTGCTCCGGTGGCAAGCCAACGGGAAAGTGGCGTGCTCCGGTGGCAAGCCAACGGGAAAGTGGCATGCTCCGGTGGCAAGCCAACGGGAAAGTGGCGTGCTCCGGTGGCAAGCCAACGGGAAAGTGGCGTGCTCCGGTGGCAAGCCAACGGGAAAGTGGCGTGCTCCGGTGGCAAGCCAACGGGAAAGTGGCGTGCTCCGGTGGCATGCCAACGGGAAAGTGGCGTGCTCCGGTGGCAAGCCAACGGGAAAGTGGCGTGCTCCGGTGGCAAGCCAACGGGAAAGTGGCGTGCTCCGGTGGCAAGCGAACGGGAAAGTGGCGTGCTCCGATGGCAAGCCAACGGGAAAGTGGCGTGCTCCGGTGGCAAGCCAACGGGAAAGTGGCGTGCTCCGGTGGCAAGCCAACGGGAAAGAGGCGTGCTCCGGTGGCAAGCCAACGGGAAAGTGGCGTGCTCCTGTGGCAAGCCAACGGGAAAGTGGCGTGCTCCGGAGGCAAGCCAACGGGGAAGTGGCGTGCTCCGGTGGCAAGCCAACGGTGAAGTGGCGTGCTCCGGTGGCAAGCCAACGGTGAAGTGGCGTGCTCCGGTGGCAAGCCAACGGGAAAGTGGCGTGCTCCGGTGGCAAGCCAACGGGAAAGTGGCGTGCTCCGGTGGCAAGCCAACGGGAAAGTGGCGTGATCCGGTGGCAAGCCAACGGGAAAGTGGCGTGATCCGGTGGCAAGCCAACGGGAAAGTGGCGTGCTCCGGTGGCAAGCCAACGGGAAAGTGTCGTGCTGCGGTGGCAAGCCAACGGGAAAGTGTCGTGCTGCGGTGGCAAGCCAACGGGAAAGTGGCGTGCTGCGGTGGCAAGCCAACGGGAAAGTGGCGTGCTGCGGTGGCAAGCCAACGGGAAAGTGGCGTGCTCCGGTGGCAAGCCAACGGGAAAGTGGCGTGCTGCGGTGGCAAGCCAACGGGGAAGTGGCGTGCTCCGGTGGCAAGCCAACGGGGAAGTGGCGTGCTCCGGTGGCAAGCCAACGGGAAAGTGGCGTGCTCCGGTGGCAAGCCAACGGGAAAATGGCGTGCTCCGGTGGCAAGCCAACGGGAAAGTGGTGTGCTCCGGTGGCAAGCCAACGGGAAAGTGGCGTGCTCCGGTGGCAAGCCAACGGGAAAGTGGCGTGCTCCGGTGGCAAGCCAACGGGAAAGTGGCGTGCTCCGGTGGCAAGCCAACGGGAAAGTGGCGTGCTCCGGTGGCAAGCCAACGGGAAAGTGGCGTGCTCCGGTGGCAAGCCATCGGCACTGTGGCGTGCTCCGGTGGCAAGCCAACGGGACTGTGGCGTGCTCCGGTGGCAAGCCAACGGGAAAGTGGCGTGCTCCGGTGGCAAGCCAACGGGAAAGTGGCGTGCTCCGGTGGCAAGCCAACGGGAAAGTGGCGTGCTCCGGTGACAAGCCAACGGGAAAGTGGCGTGCTCCCGTGGCAAGCCAACTGGACTGTGGCGTGCTCCCGTGGCAAGCCAACTGGACTGTGGCGTGCTCCCGTGGCAAGCCAACGGGAAAGTGGCGTGCTCCGGTGGCAAGCCAACGGGAAAGTGGCGTGCTCCGGTGGCAAGCCAACGGGAAAGTGGCGTGCTCCGGTGGCAAGCCAACGGGAAAGTGGCGTGCTCCGGTGGCAAGCCAACGGGAAACGGTGTGCTCCGGTCACATGCTAATGGTAAAGGTGTGCTCCGGTCACATGCTAATGGTAAAGGTGTGCTCCGGTGGCATGCTAACGGGAATAGGTGTGCTCCGATGGCATGCTAACGGGAATATGTGTGCCCGGTGGCATACTAACGGGAAAAGGTGTGCTACGGTGGCATGCTAGCGGGAAATGGTGTGCTTCGGGGGCATGATAATGAGAAAAGGGGTACTCCATTGGCACCACAATGGTAAAGGGACTTGGAAATGTCACATGTGAAGTCATACTTGCATAGTGTCTGTTGTTGCAGGGATCAAAAGAGCGACCCGGTGGAACAAGATGTGGACACTGTGCGGCAGATGGTGGTTTAAGGACAGCAAAAAAGCAAAATAAGACCAAGTAACAGCAAGAAAATAATCCAAGAATTACAGCAGCAGACAAGTAAGTGATTGTGATTCTTTTAAACGGTGATGTATGATCAGATGAAGTGGAATGCAGTAAGTTTGGAAATATGATTAACATGTTAATAAAGTGTCTGAAATGTATGAGCGAGAAAGAGAAAAAGGTGGATTGTTACAGTGGGACAGCTGAGAGTATGGAGTTACAGAGAAAGTCCTTGTGACAGGTTTAGGATGTATACGGCTGTTTATTGTCTCCTCCACATACAAAGGCAGGAGATGAGACTATCAAACTATTGAACTTGGAGTTGTCAGTAATGTTGGAGGAGAAATTAATAAAGGAAGTAAAATGGGAAAGAAAATAAGGGGTTGTATGTTTGCCTGGTCAGAGGGATGTTTGCCTGGTCAGAGGGATGTTTGCCTGGTCAGGGGGATGTTTGCCTGGTCAGGGGGATGTGTGTCTGGTCAGGGGGATGTGTGTCTGGTCAGGGGGATGTTTGTCTGGTCAGGGGGATGTTTGTCTGGTCAGGGGGATGTTTGTCTGGTCAGGGGGATGTTTGTCTGGTCAGAGGGATGTTTGCTTCACGTTGGGGAAGAGGGAAAGGACTGAATGATCCGGCACCTGTCCTATCCACAGGATGGTCAGCTAGTGCCGCCATAGGGAAAGAGCTGACCTAGTGTCACTATCAATCATCAGAGTCTGCAGTACAACTGATTAGGGGTCCAGCAGGGGGGCGCTGATGACACAGGTGGACCTTGGGGCGGTTTTCCGGTTGCCGATGCTGCACCTAGAGGGTTTTCTTCATGTAATTATCCTCCTCACATTGCAGACTTGTGAACTTTATAAATTTTCTTCATTTGCTTATTTTCTTCCTTCTCTCCCAAACACGTTGCTGAAGTGCTGTTTCACCCCCACTGCCCCCATCCAGAAGCTTCTTGTAGCTGCTGTTCAGCGAGATTTGTCCTCTATATACCAGCAGTCTGTGTATGGGCCTGTCCCTGTCTGATCCTCTCTGCTCTCCACCCCTGCACTCAGACATGGGAAACCCTGTACTCAGATTACTTCACATCTTGGTGAACAACAGCTGAAAGGACCCTATAAAGGAGCCTGTACCAGGCAGGTGACAGCGGAGCAGCATTGTGCTTGTGGGGGCAATCGGGCGGTGGAGTCAGAAATTGGGGAATACTTGGGTGCTCTCTGGACGGACAATATTAGTGCTGCAGTAATTTCCCACAAGTTTTTGCACAGAGCGGCCACTAATATAGAATAAAGTAAAACAATTGTGCTCTGTAAATAATGGCTGTGCTTTGCTACAAATGCTTCATGTTTGCAGGAGGTTTTTTTTTCTTTAATAAATTTTATTTGATTTATAGTTGATTTTTTCTCTTTCTGCCAGATATCAGGACATGATAGAGGCCGTACGGGACTGGTATAAGAAGTTCTTGGCTGAGAAGGAAAGAAGCTTCATTCCTCCATGAGCTGCAGTTCTTTGTGTCCAGTCGGGAGCTCTATTAGTAAGTAGATTTTATCACCGGTGCAGACATTTCCGGGAAGGTTCCAATTGGCCGAATACAAGACGTTCATTAAACTCTTCATTTGAAATAAACGTCTGGTTATCATCCACAATACTTAATACCGGTCACTTGTCACAAATTTGTATATTTTTTACCTGTTATAAAATGCTGCTCATCCCTTGAATCTTTTCTTTTTTTTTGTCATTTTAGACAAAACATTTCATATTTCTGACAAGTCCCAGGTCTTTTCACACCACTCGTTTTGCAGGTTCTTTAATACTACAGCACTTACGTTATTGGGGTCATTTTTGTGCAGTTTGCAGTTACATGATTTTTTATACATGTTTTTTTTTTAGGTTTGTCTTGTTATTACATCACATTCATTTTTTCCTCTCTTGCTTTCCTGGACTGAAGGAAACATATCTCCAAGTCATTCTGAGCTGCCGGCAGGAGAGATGGACCCTCAGGAGCCTCCTAGTCTTCAGAATCCACATGAAGGAGAAGTCCAAGAACAAGAAAGGCCTCCGACAGCAGAGCAACCTGTCCGCCAAAAAGTCCCAGAAGAAGAAGCGATGGTCCCGCAGCTCATCTGTGTTTTTCCTAAATGTGGTTTATACTTTTACTGATTGTAATTTTCTTGGTCGATACCAGATAAAGTTTTGGATGACAACTGTCTGGACTTGTGTCTTATTTTACATTTCTCCTTTTTTCTTCTTGCTTCCCCTCCAGTGAGATCTGGCTTAGGTGATAAAAGCCTTTCTCTATCCGGCATTTTTTCAGCAGGCTGGAGAAAGACTTTCTGGATGATAACTTGCCTTAGTCTCAGATGCCCATACACTAGTTAGCTTTAGACCGGACGCTTGTCCACACAACACATCCCGACTCCCCCATATACATGAATGTGGTTATATGTGTGGGGGAGATGGCCCCATACACAGCACATGGTCGGCTGCTCCAGCAAAAATCCTTGGGTTTGACCTACCTTCCTGTAATATATATGGGGGGCCATTAGTTGGATGTTTGCAGGACCCCTCTTTGTCCGACAGCTTCCCTCCCCCACACATAGCAAGCAGTGTACAGACAAGCTCCCTTCCCGCACATACAGCATATATAGCATATAAAGAAAAAACCTAGAAGTCTGAACTGAAACATAAATTGATGTGCATGCAAAATGTTAATGCATGTTCACACAAGGCCACTAGACAAAGAAAAACCAAAGACAAGCAAAATATCCAAGTAACCGGAAGTGAATGGGTAAATCGCAAAGTGCAAAAATAATAAATAATGAAGGGTATTTAGTTAACATAATTTTGATAAAAATAATGCAAAAACTATCCCGCCACATCACGGCAACCCTTATGGGACAGTCCTAACTCTAATATTAAAACCTTACCATTTGTCAAGTGACGTACATATGGATAAGGACAGAGAGACTGACCCCCTAGTAGAAGCATAGACCTGAGGCAGAATAAACATTTCAGCTCAGACAAAGGGTGGCCACACCCTAATATGTACTAAAGCACACTACAAAGAAAAAACCTAGAAGTCTGAACTGAAACATAAACTGCATGCAAAATGTAAATGCATGTTCACACAAGGCCACTAGACAAAGAAAAACCAAAGGGAAGCAAAATAACCAAGTAACTGGAAGTAAATGGGTAAATTGCAAAGTGCAAAAATAATAAATAATGAAGGGTATTTAGTAGTGAAGAGCGAGCACTAAAATGCTCGGGTGCTCGAAGCTCGGGCCGAGCTCGCCATGATACTCGGTTGCTCGACCTGAGCCACGAGCCCAATGTTAGTCTATGGGAGACCCGAGCATTTTTGCGGCGGCATCCCCGGCTGTCTTTTAAAAGCCTAACAAGTGCCCAAAACGATAGTGACAGTGCTCAAATGACATGGGGACAGCATGGGGATCGCCCCAGGAAGCATTTCTGCCCCTCAGGTCACTGCTGTCAACAACGTGGTCAGAGGTATTAAGCCACTTTTAAGGGCTCACAATAAAACGTTCAAAAACTAAACTGAAACTGATTTCCTGTGAAATATGTTAAGGAAGTTCCTTTCCAGAGTAAAGACTTGTGTATAAGGTAAAATAAATAACCAAAAAAAAAAATACTCCTCCACACCTTGGGCTATGTTCACAAGTAGCATTTTTAATGCGTTTTTGCACTTTTGTATTGCTTCAACCGTGACAAATGCATTCACCGGGAAATGTCATTTTAACATTTTACAACCTTATCTGGCCATGTGCTGTGTGACACATGCATACAGTGCTGAAAAGACATGGGGACAGCATGGGAAAGACCCCTGGAAGCATCTCTGACTCCCCAGTCACTGCCTAAAAGTGTGCCCATCAGAAGTCATCCTTGCCGCATCAGAAGATGCAGACTTGCAACTATCCCCGTGCAAGTTCTTGTCCCAGGGCAGGGTTCAATTGTACCTCCCCCATTCCTTGCAATGCAAGCGCAAAAATGCAGCCAACCACCCACCCACCCCCAGGCTGCAATACCATACTGCTTGCTTGCACTTGAACTTGGGCCTTTTAGGCATGTGGAGGCGGAATCTGGCCACCATGTCATGGCAGCGTTGGCGGCCTGGTATCCATACTCAGTCCCCAGCCGCCCGGCGGCGGGGTGCCACACTCGGTCCCCAACCGCCAGGGGGCGGCCGGGTGTCCATACTCAGTCCCCAGCCGCCTGGGGGCAGCCGGGTGTCCATAAACGGTCCCCAGCCGCCCCTATTTCTCCTTGGAACATCCCCTCACACACTTTTCTTAGCCCGGCCTGCTTTAGGGCAGCATTGGACGAGCCCACCAGAGAACCAGACTCCTCCGGTGGGCCCTGGCTTCTCCATCAGGGGAGTTGAGAGTGCCAAGGTGAGGACCATGATGATGATGATACAAGTTAGCATCTGCTTTGTTTTCTTGGAATGCAAGCGTAAGTGTGCAGCCTGCCACCCACCCACCCACCGCCAGGCTGCATTACCATACTGCTTGCTTGCTTGAACTTGAAATTGGGCCTTTTAAAGCACGTGGAGGCGGAATCTGACCACCGAGTCATGGCAGCATTGGCGGCCTGGAATCCATACTCAGTCCCCAGCCGCCCGGCTGCCAGGTGTCCACACTCGGTCCCCAGCCGCCAGGGGGCGGCCGGGTGTCCATACTCGGTCCCCAGCCGCCCCGCGGCCGGGTGTTCACACACGGTCCCCAGCCCCCTGGGGGCAGCCGGGTGTCCATAAACGGTCCCCAGCCGCCCCTATTTCTCCTTGGAACATCCCCCCACACACTTTTCTTAGCCTGGCCTGCTTTAAGGCAGCATTGGACGAGCCCACCAGAGAACCAGACTCCTCCGGTGGGCCCTGGCTTCTCCATCAGGGGAGTTGAGAGTGCCAAGGTAAGGACCATGATGATGATGATACAAGTTAGCATCTGCTTTGTTTTCTTGGAATGCAAGCGTATGTATGTAGTAGCGGCTAGGCCTGAGGTGGTCAGCGTTTTGGCGCATATCCTACCTCCTCCGAGGATTGCTGGATGTTTTCCTGCTACTATCCCAGTTCTATGACTCCCATTAAAACAAAGCTTCAGGTGATGAATGATGGATGAGGTGGTGGCAAAGGAGAAAGAGCAGGAGGAACAGGGACCATTCACATCAATATCAGGCCAGTCAACCACATATGTCTTGTAGGATATGTTTCTGTAACAAAAGGAGCGGTTTGGCTACATAGTTATAGGGCATACAGTGAGTGCAATGCCTACCAAAAATTTCGAGGCACTCCAATGTACCTTGGAAATGACATGGAGGTCAGAGGGCCTTAACTAAACCGTTTTTTCCATTTATATCAACTGGGTCTCCTGTACACTGTTGGCCTAAACAGTGAATGGAAGGCTTTCCAAAAATTATGAGGAACTGCAATGCCCCTTGAAACAGACGTGGATTACAGCATACTAAAAACCTTCTACCCACTATTGGGGAGTGGGTCTCCCTTAGTTTTCGCCTTTGCATTGAAAAGCAAAAGCTGACTAAAATTAGGAGGAAATGCAATGTTCGTTGGAAGAGTCGTGGAGGATAGAGGTAATTAAAAGCAACATTTCAATGCCCCTAGGAAGAGCTGTGGAGTTCAGAGTGGCTTAAGAAGACTGTTTTAATGTCCCTTTGAAGAGACGTGGAGGTCACAGTAGCTTAACAAGATGGTTTTAATGCCCCTCGGAAAAGACGTGGAGGTCCCAGTAGCTTAACCAGACGGTTTGAATGCCCCTCGGAAAAGGGGATTTTAATGCCTCTTCCAAGAGCCATACAGTACAGCATAGTACAAACATTATTCCCATTATTGGGGAGTGTGTATCCCATAGTCATAGCTTATGCCTTCCAAGCAAAAGCTGCCAAAAATTAGGATGGAGAAACTTGCAATGCCCCTTACAAGAGCCATGCAGTACAGCATATTCCAAACATTATTCCCATTATTGGGGAGTGTGTCTCCCATAGTCTTTGCTTATGCCTTCCAAGCAAAAGCTGCCAAAAATTAGGACGAAGGAGCTTGCAATGCCCCTTACAAGAGCCATGCAGTACAGCATATTACAAACATTATTCCCATTATTGGGGAGTCGGTCTCCCATAGTCTTTGCTTATGCCTTCCAAGCAAAAGCTGCCAAAAATTAGGACAGAGGAACTTGCAGTGCCCCTTACAAGAGTCATGCAGTACAGCATATTACAAACATTATTCCCATTATTGGGGAGTGGGTCTCCCATAGTATTTGCTTATGCCTTCCAAGAAAAAGCAGCCAAAAATTAAGAGGAAATGCAATGCCCGTTCGAAGAGTCGTGGAGGTTAGAGTTAATTAAAAACAACATATCAATGCCCCTTGGAAGAGTTGTGGAGTTCAGAGTGGTTTAACAAGACACTTTTAATGCCCCTCAAAAGAGATGTGGAGGTCCCAGTAGCTTAACAAGACGGTTTTAATGCCCCTCGGAAAAGTGGTGGAGGTCACAGTAGCTTAAGAAGACGCTTTTAATGCCCCTCAGAAGAAACGTGGAGATCCTAGTAGCTTAACAAGATGGTTTTAATGCCCCTTGGAAAAGTGGTGGAGGTCGCAGTAGCTTAACAAGATGGTTTGAATGCCCCTTGGAAGAGACGTGGAGGTCACAGTAGCTTAACAAGACGATTTGAATGCCCCTTGGAAGAGACGTGGAGGTCGCAGTAGCTTAACAAGACGCTATTAATGCCCCTCAGAAGAGACGTAGAGGTCCCAGCAGCTTAACAAGACGGTTTTAATACTCCTCAGAAAAGTGGTAGAGGTCCCAGTAGCTTAACAAGATGATTTTAATGCCCCTCAGAAAAGTGGTAGAGGTCCCAGTAGCTTAACAAGACTGTTTGAATGCTCCTTGGAAGAGACGTGGAGGTCCCAGTAGCTTAACTGGCCGGTTTAAATGCCCCTCGGAAAAGTGGTGGAGGTCACAGTAGCTTAAAAAGACGCTATTAATGCCCCTCAGAAGAAACGTGGAGGTCCCAGTAGCTTAAAAAGACGGTTTGAATGCCCCTTGGAAGAGACGAGGAGGTCCCAGTAGCTTAACAAGATGGTTTTCATGCTCCTCGAAAAAGTGGTGGAGGTCACAGTAGCTTAACACGACGCTTTTAATGCCCCTCGGAAGAGACGTGGAGGTCCAAGTAGCTTAACAAGACGGTTTGAATGCCCCTTGGAAGAGACGTGGAGGTCCGAGTAGCTTAACAGGACAGTTTGAATGCCCCTCGGAAGAGACCTGGAGGTCCCAGTATCTTAGCAAGATGGTTTTAATGCCCCTCGGAAAAGTGGTGGAGGTCCCAGTAGCTTAACAAGACGGTTTGAATGCCCCTTGGAAGAGAAGTGGAGGTCCCAGTAGCTTAACAAGACGGTTTTCATGCTCCTCAGAAAAGTGGTGGCGGTCCCAGTAGCTTAACAAGATGCTTTTAATGCCCATCGGAAAAGTGGTGGAGGTCCCAGTAGCTTAACAAGACGGTTTTAATGCCCCTTGGAAAAGTGGTGGAGGTCGCAGCAGCTTAACAAGACGGTTTGAATGCCCCTTGGAAGAGACGTGGAGGTCCCAGTAGCTTAACAAGATGGTTTTAATGCCCCTCGAAAAAGTGGTGGAGGTCACAGCCGCTTAAGAAGACGCTTTTAATGCCCCTCAGATAAGTGGTGGAGGTCCCAGTAGCTTAACAAGACGGTTTGAATGCCCCTTGGAAAAGACGTGGAGGTCCCAGCAGCTTAACAAGATGGTTTTAATGCCCCTCGGAAAAGTTGTGGAGGTCACAGTAGCTTAACAAGATGCTTTTAATGTCTCTCAGAAGAGACGTGGAGGTCCCAGTAGCTTAACAAGATGGTTTGAATGCTCCTTGGAAGAGACGTGGAGGTCCCAGCAGCTTAGCAAGACGGTTTGAATGCCCCTTGGAAGAGACGTGGAGGTCCCAGTAGCTTAACAAGATGGTTTTAATGCTTCTCGGAAAAGTGGTGGAGGTCCCAGTAGCTTAATAAGACACTTTTACTGCCCCTCGAAAAAGTGGTGGAGGTCGCAGTAGCTTAACAAGACGGTTTGAATGCCCCTTGGTAGTGACGTGGAGGTTGCAGTAGATTAACAAGACGGTTTGAATGCCCCTTGGAAGAGACATGGAGGTCCCAGTAGCTTAACAAGACGGTTTGAATGCCCCTCGGAAGAGACGTGGAGGTCCCAGTAGCTTAACAAGACGGTTTTATTGCCCCTCGAAAAAGTGGTGGAGGTCACAGCAGCTTAACAAGAGGCTTTTAGTGCCCCTCAGATTAGTGGTGGAGGTCCCAGTAGCTTAACAAGACGGTTTGAATGCCCCTTGGAAGAGACGTGGAGGTCCCAGTAGCTTAACAAGATGGTTTTAATGCCCCTCGGAAAAGTTGTGGAGGTCACAGTAGGTTAACAAGATGCTTTTAATGCCTATCAGAAGAGACGTGGAGGTCCCAGTAGCTTAACAAGATGGTTTGAATGCCCCTTGGAAGAGACATGGAGGTCCCAGTAGCTTAACAAGACGGTTTTAATGCTTCTCGGAAAAGTGGTGGAGGTCCCAGTAGCTTATTAAGACGCTTTTACTGCCCCTCGAAAAAGTGGTGGAGGTCGCAGTAGCTTAACAAGACGGTTTGAATGCCCCTTGGTAGAGACGTGGAGGTCCCAGTAGCTTAACAAGACGGTTTGAATGCCCCTTGGAAGAGACGTGGAGGTCCCAGTAGCTTAACAAGACGGTTTTAATGCCCCTCGGAAAAGTGGTGGAGATCACAGTAGCTTAATAAGTCACTTTTACTGCCCCTCGAAAAAGTGGTGGAGGTTGCAGTAGCTTAACAAGACGGTTTGAATGCCCCTTGGTAGAGACGTGGAAGTCGCAGTAGCTTAACAAGACGGTTTGAATGCCCCTTGGAAGAGACGTGGAGGTCCCAGTAGCTTAACAAGACGGTTTGAATGCCCCTCGGAAGAGACGTGGAGGTCCCAGTAGCTTAACAAGACAGTTTTATTGCCCCTCGAAAAAGTGGTGGAAGTCACAGCAGCTTAACAAGACGCTTTTAATGCCCCTCAGATAAGTGGTGGAGGTCCCAGTAGCTTAACAAGACGGTTTGAATGCCCCTTGGAAGAGACGTGGAGGTCCCAGTAGCTTAACAAGATGGTTTTAATGCCCCTCGTTAAAGTTGTGGAGGTCACAGTAGCTTAACAAGATGCTTTTAATGCCTATCAGAAGAGACGTGGAGGTCCCAGTAGCTTAACAAGATGGTTTGAATGCCCCTTGGAAGAGACGTGGAGGTCCCAGTAGCTTAACAAGACGGTTTGAATGCCCCTTGGAAGAGACGTGGAGGTCCCAGTAGCTTAATAAGATGGTTTTAATGCTTCTCGGAAAAGTGGTGGCGGTCCCAGTAGCTTAATAAGATGCTTTTACTGCCCCTCGAAAAAGTGGTGGAGGTCGCAGTAGCTTAACAAGACGGTTTGAATGCCCCTTGGTAGAGACGTGGAGGTCCCAGTAGCTTAACAAGACGGTTTGAATGCCCTTTGGTAGAGACGTGGAGGTCCCAGAAGCTTAACAAGACGGTTTTAATGCCCCTCGGAAAAGTGGTGGAGGTCACAGTAGCTTAACAAGTCGCTTTTAATGCCCCTGAGAAGAGAAGTGGAGTTCCCAGTAGCTTAACAAGATGGTTTGAATGCCCCACGGAAGAGACGTGGAGGTCCCAGTAGCTTAACAAGACGGTTTTAATGCCCCTCGAAAAAGTGGTGAAGGTCCCAGTAGCTTAATAAGACGCTTTTACTGCCCCTCGAAAAAGTGGTGGAGGTCGCAGTAGATTAACAAGACGGTTTGAATGCCCCTTGGTAGAGACGTGGAGGGCGCAGTAGCTTAACAAGACGGTTTGAATGCCCCTTGGAAGAGACGTGGAGGTCCCAGTAGCTTAACAAGATGGTTTGAATGTCCCTCGCAAGAGACGTGGAGGTACCAGTAGCTTAACAAGACGGTTTTAATGCCCCTCGAAAAAGTGGTGGAGGTCACAGCAGCTTAACAAGACGCTTTAATGCCCCTCAGATAAGTGGTGGAGGTCCCAGTAGCTTAACAAGACGGTTTGAATGCCCCTTGGAAGAGACGTGGAGGTCCCAGTAGCTTAACAAGACGGTTTGAATGCCCCTTAGAAGAGGCGTGGAGGTACCAGTAGCTTAACAAGATGGTTTTAATGCCCCTCGGAAAAGTTGTGGAGGTCACAGTAGCTTAACAAGATGCTCTTAATGCCGCTCAGAAGAGACATGGAGGTCCCAGTAGCTTAACAAGTTGGTTTGAATGCCCCTTGGAAGAGACGTGGAGGTCCCAGTAGCTTAACAAGACGGTTTGAATGCCCCTTGGAAGAGACGTGGAGGTCCCAGTAGCTTAACAAGACGCTTTTACTGCCCCTCGAAAAAGTGGTGGAGGTCGCAGTAGCTTAACAAGACGGTTTGAATGTCCCTTGGTAGAGACGTGGAGGTCCCAGTAGCTTAACAAGACGGTTTGAATGCCTCTTGGAAGAGACGTGGAGGTCCCAGTAGCTTAACAAGACGGTTTTAATGCTCCTCGGAAAATTTGTGGAGGTCACAGTAGCTTAACAAGTCACTTTTAATGCCCCTGAGAAGAGAAGTGGAGGTCCCAGTAGCTTAACAAGACGGTTTGAATGCCCCTTGGAAGAGACGTGGAGGTCCCAGTAGCTTAACAAGACGGTTTGAATGCCCCTTGGAAGAGATGTGGAGGTCCCAGTAGCTTAACAAGACAGTTTTAATGCCCCTTTGAATAGTGGTGGAGGTCGCAGTAGCTTAACAAGACGGTTTGAATGCCCCTTGGAAGAGACGTGGAGGTCCAAGTAGCTTAACAAGACTGTTTAATGACCCTCGGAAAAGTGGTGGAGGTCACATAAGCTTAACAAGACGGTTTTAATGCCCCTTTGAATAGTGGTGGAGGTCACAGTAGCTTAACAAGACTGTTTGAATGCCCCTTGGAAGAGACGTGGTGGTCCCAGTAGCTTAACTAGACGGTTTAATTACCCTCGGAAAAGTGGTGGAGGTCACATAAGCTTAACAAGACGCTTTTAATGCCCCTCAGAAGAGACGTGGAGGTCCCAGTAGCTTAACAAAACTGTTTAATGACCCTCGGAAAAGTGGTGGAGGTCACATAAGCTTAACAAGACGGTTTTAATGCCCCTTTGAATAGTGGTGGAGGTCACAGTTGCTTAAGAAGAGGGTTTGAATGCCCCTTGGAAGAGACGTGGAGGACCCAGTAGCGTAACAAGTCCGTTTTAATGCCCCTTGCAAAAGTGGTGAAGGTCGCAGTAGCTTAACAAGACGGTTAGAATGCCCCCTTGGAAGAGACGTGTAGGTCACAGTAGCTTAACAAGATGGTTTTAATGCTCCTCGGAAAAGTGGTGGAGGTCCCAGTAGCTTAACAAAATGCTTTTAATGCCCCTCGGAAAAGTGGTGGAGGTCCCAGTAGCTTAACAGGACGCTTTGAATGCCCCTTGGAAGAGACGTGGAGGTCCCAGTAGCTTAACTAGACTGTTTGAATGCCCCTTGGAAGAGACGTGGAGGTCCCAGTAGCTTAACAAGACGGTTTTAATGCTCCTCAGAAAAGTGGTGGAGGTCCGAATAGCTTAATAAGACGCTTTTAATGCCCCTCGAAAAAGTGGTGGAGGTCGCAGTAGCTTAACAAGACAGTTTGAATGCCCCTTGGAAGAGACGTGGAGGTCCCAGTAGCTTAACAAGACGGTTTTAATGCCCCTCGAAAAAGTTGTGGAGGTCACAGTAGCTTAACAAGATGCTTTTAATGCCTCTCAGAAGAGACATGGAGGTCCCAGTAGCTTAACAAGTTGGTTTGAATGCCCCTTGGAAGAGACGTGGAGGTCCCAGTAGCTTAACAAGACAGTTTGAATGCCCCTTGGAAGAGACGTGGAGGTCCCAGTAGCTTAACAAGACGGTTTTAATGCTTCTCGGAAAAGTGGTGGAGGTCCCAGTAGCTTAACAAGACGGTTTGAATGCCCCTTGGTAGAGACGTGGAGGTCCCAGTAGCTTAACAAGACGGTTTGAATGCCCCTTGGAAGAGACGTGGAGGTCCCAGTAGCTTAATAAGACGCTTTTACTGCCCCTCGAAAAAGTGGTGGAGGTCGCAGTAGCTTAACAAGACGGTTTGAATGCCCCTTGGTAGAGACGTGGAGGTCCCAGTAGCTTAACAAGACGGTTTGAATGCCCCTTGGAAGAGACGTGGAGGTCCCAGTAGCTTAACAAGACGGTTTTAATGCCCCTCGGAAAAGTGGTAGAGGTCACAGTAGCTTAACAAGTCACTTTTAATGCCTCTGAGAAGAGAAGTGGAGGTCCCAGTAGCTTAACAAGACGGTTTGAATGCCCCTTGGAAGAGACGTGGAGGTCCCAGTAGCTTAACAAGACTGTTTTAATGCCCCTCGGAAAAGTGGTGGAGGTCCCAGTAGCTTAACAAGACGGTTTTAATGCCCCTTTGAATAGTGGTGGAGGTCGCAGTAGCTTACCAAGACTGTTTGAATGCCCCTTGGAAGAGACGTGGAGGTCCCAGTAGCTTAACAAGACGGTTTGAATGCCCCTTGGAAGAGACGTAGAGGTCCCAGTAGCTTAACAAGACTGTTTAATGACCCTCGGAAAAGTGGTGGAGGTCACATAAGCTTAACAAGACGGTTTTAATACCCCTTTGAATAGTGGTGGAGGTCACAGTAGCTTAAGAAGACGGTTTGAATGCCCCTTGGAAGAGACCTGGAGGTCCCAGTAGCTTAACAAGTCGGTTTTAATGCCCCTTGCAAAAGTGGTGGAGGTCGCAGTAGTTTAACAAGACGGTTAGAATGCCCCTTGGAAGAGACGTGGAGGTCACAGTAGCTTAACAAGATGGTTTTAATGCTCCTCGGAAAAGTGGTGGAGGTCCCAGTAGCTCAACAAGATGCTTTTTAATGCCCCTCAGAAAAGTGGTGGAGGTCCCAGTAGCTTAACAGGACACTTTGAATGCCCCTTGGAAGAGACGTGGAGGTCCCAGTAGCTTAACTAGACTGTTTGAATGCCCCTTTAAAGAGACGTGGAGGTCCCAGTAGCTTAGCAAGACGGTTTTAATGCTCCTCAGAAAAGTGGTGGAGGTCCCAATAGCTTAATAAGACGCTTTTAATGCCCCTCGAAAAAGTGGTGGAGGTCGCAGTAGCTTAACAAGACAGTTTGAATGCCCCTTGGAAGAGACGTGGAGGTCCCAGTAGCTTAACAAGACGGTTTTAATGCCCCTCGAAAAAGTGGTGGAGGTCACAGCAGCTTAACAAGACGCTTTTAATGCCCCTCAGATAAGTGGTGGAGGTCCCAGTAGCTTAACAAGACGGTTTGAATGCCCCTTGGAAGAGACGTGGAGGTCCCAGTAGCTTAACAAGATGGTTTTAATGCCCCTTGGAAAAGTGGTGGAGGTCGCAGTAGCTTAACAAGACGGTTTGAATGCCCCTTGGAAGAGACGTGGAGGTCCCAGTAGCTTAACAAGACGGTTTGAATGCCCCTTGGAAGAGACGTGGAGGTCCCAGTAGCTTCAGAAGGCGGTTTGAATGCCCCTTGGAAGAGACGTGGAGGTCCCAGTAGCTTAACAAGACGGTTTTAATGCTTCTCGGAAAAGTGGTGGAGGTCCCAGTAGCTTAATAAGACGCTTTTAATGCCCCTCGAAAAAGTGGTGGAGGTCGCAGTAGCTTAACAAGACAGTTTGAATGCCCATTGGAAGAGACGTGGAGGTCCCACTAGCTTAACAAGACGTTTTTAATGCCCCTCGGAAAAGTGGTGGAGGTACCAGTAGCTTAATAAGACACTTTTAATGCCCCTCAGAAAAGTGGTGGAGGTCCCAGTAGCTTAACAAGACGGTTTGAATGCCCCTTGGAAGAGACGTGGAGGTCCCAGTAGCTTAACAAGACGGTTTTAATGCCCCTCGGAAAAGTGGTGGAGATCGCAGTAGCTTAACAAGACGGTTTGAATGCCCCTCGGAAAAGTGGTGGAGGTCGCAGTAGCTTAACAAGACGCTTTTAATGCCCCTTACAAGAGCCATACAGTACAGCATTTTAAAAATATTATTCCCATTATTGGGGAGTGGGTCTCCCACAGTCTTTGCTTATGCCTTCCAAGCAAAAGCTGACAAAAATAAGGACGGAGGAACTTTCAATAATGGCAACACGGACCACGGTCACCCTGGTGGTATAGTGGTGGTGGAGGCTGAGGATAAGGAGAAGAACATAAAACAGCCGAAATGAGGAAGCGTATACCCATGTGTGCGGCCACCACACTGCTTCTTCCTGCCTGTGTGCTGCTGGCCTCGCTCTGCATGTCCTCCTGCCACGTTGGGTCAGTTACTAGATCATCCACCACCTCCTCCTCTTCCACTTGCGCACCACAATCCTCCTCCTCACTTCCTGGCAACTGTGTCTCGTCATCGTCCACCTCTTGTGACAAATTGCCAGCGTTGACTTCCTGTGGCCGTGGCTGTTCAAATATTTGGGCATCTCTACATGGGATCTCCTCTTCCACCTCTTCAAGCGGAGCAGGCGAGGGGCACAAATCTGGAAATGGACCAGTGAACAGCTCTTCAGAGAGTCCAAGTGTGGGATCAGTTGCTGTCTGACGACACTCGGCATGGTGGGAGGGAGGAGCATCAGGGTGAGGAGGAGTATGCGGTGGAGACTCACGGCTACTAAGAGTTGACCGTGTGGAAGACAGACCGGAAGTGGTGGTGCCCAGGTAACTGGAAGTATTATCTGCTATCCAATTAATAACCTGTTCACACTGATCAGTTCGCAATACTGGTGTTGTTCTGTGCTTCCCTAGTAATTCGGTCAAGAAGTGGGAGCGAGAAGATATGGCTGTTGGTTGTGGCACATTTTCACCTTGGCCACGGCCCCGTCCTCTGCATGCACCATCACCAGAACGTCCACTTCCATGTCCCTTGCCACGCGCCTTGCCCATTGTAAAGTAAGTAAAATAGCTTACACTCGCACTATCAATGGAAAAAGGGTAATAAAGTAGATTAGAACCGTGGAAGAGGAAAACCACAGTTCTATTTCTCTGGCCTACACCCGACTCTTTTAAACAATCTGAACAATCAGGGAGAAACTTTTACTGTTTTTCTTTACGGAAAAAATATCAAAAGGTGAATAATAGAGATTTTTTACCGTGGAATGGCAAAACCACAGTTATTGTTTACTGGGGTATACCAGAAAATTTTAAATAGATATATTTGCGGCTGAACAATGAGCGACACACTCAAACTGTTTATTTTTAGGCAAAAATGGCCCAAAAGTGGATAATACAAAGATTTGACCCGTGGAACTGCAAAACCACACTTGAATTTCTTGGGCCCACACCAGACTATTTTCAACAGATATATTTGTGTCTGAACAATCAGGAGACACTACTACTGTTTTTCTTTGCGGCAAAAAATGCCAAAAGCAGGATAATAGAGATTTTTTACCGTGGAACAGCAAAACCACAGTTATAATTTACTGGTGTATACCAGACTATTTTCAACAGATATATTTGTGTCTGAACAATCAGGAGACACTATTAGTTTTTTTTTTTACGGTGACACATATTACTATAACTTGCACCCATAGTGCAAAAAAAAAAAAACCCTAAAAAAACACAATGGGTACTCAAATTGTTAACTAGGAGTAATGATTAGTGTGAATAATATAATATTTTGATTGGAGATGATCCACCCTCTGGTTCCACCACTGATCCTGAGAATGAAGGAATGGGGAATCTATCAGCTTTTTTTTTTCCTGCACAGCTGTGCTCCCAACCACCCACAGTGCAAAAAAAACCCCTAAAAAAACAATAGGTATAACCGTACTCAAATTGATAATTGGGAGCAACGATTAGTGTGAAGGATATAATATTGTGATTGGCGATGTTCCATCCACTGATTCTGAGAATGAAGAAATGGGGAACCTATTAGCTTTTTTTCCTGCACAGTTGTGCTCCCACCCATTGCGCAAAAATACCCTAAAAAAAAACCCTAAAAAAATGCACGTACTCAAATTGTTAATTGGGAGCAATGATGAGTGTGAAGGGATATAATATCTTGATTGGCGATGGTCCGACCTGTGGTTCCGCCACCGATCCCAAGAATGAAGGAATTGAGAACCTGTAAGCTTTTTTTTTCCTGCACAGCTGTGCTCCCAACCACCCACCCATAGTGCAAAAAATAAAAAAAACAATAGATCCAACTGTACTCAAATTGTTAAATTGGGAGCGTGAAAAAAATAATGCATCCACTTCTTTCTAAATCAGGCTGTCAGACCCCCAAGAATGACATCCTAGTAATATGCCATGACTTATACCTCTTTAAATGTATGCAAAGGATAAACCTGGATATCCAGGTATACGTTCTATTGATTGATTTCTATAAGGGCCTATTTCCACATGTAAATGTGTATCTGCTACTGTAGCACCCTGAGGATTCGGCTGCTACAGGGGTATTGCACCTCAACCCAGAGGTGTGATATTCCACTCCCGGGTAAGGATGGAGAGTGGAACTGAGCTCGGTAGGCTGCATGCACTACACACATCCCATTTCCGAGGAACAGGCCGACGGTACTCCCACTTAGAAATGTGCAGGTACGACCGAGTCTGTTCCTGGCTGGAGTGGGAGGGGGGGTGGTACATCCCATGTAGTGTAGGGGCAGATAGGGGGAGCAGCCTGGGTAAAGTTAGGAGCTCATTGGGTGCTGGTCACCTGAGCTCACACATAGAGGGATATATAAGGTGGGCACCAACTAGAATCAGGGTCAGACGCAGAGAGTCAGATGCAGAGAGGATCAGCTGCAGAAAACAAGTTAGGAGAGGAGAGAAGAAAGACCAAGACCCAGAGTGAGAGAGGAGAAAAGAGAAAGACCCAGAGCACAGAAGAGAAGGGACCCAAGAACCCAAATCAGAGCACCGGGTGAGGAGTCAGCAAAAGGGTACCGGAACCCAAACTGGTGGGGGTAAAAACAATCCCCAGCCAGAGACCGGAGACCGTGGGCAGTGTCTGTCACGGTCACCCACCACATTCACCCCGAAGGCACACCACATGAAGGGTCAGGGAACCCAGGGCCAAGGGTGTCCCAACAGAAGGCCCGAGGGAGCTGGACCTAGGTGGATCACTGGTGGGGACGGCTGAAGAAAGGACAGAGGGAGAGCTCAGGGCCACGCTCCGGACTTGTTTGGGGGTTGGCTGGATCCAGGACCTGGTGGACGCAGCACGGCTCGGGTGGTCACTAGCAGCTGGAGTGACCAGTACAACATCTGCAGTAAGTAAACACCCTTAACTGCACAACCCGACTCTGTCTTCACTGCCGTCTGCACTACACCACCACAACCCCCATCCTCTGCGCCTGTCCCCTCTGAGGCTATACCCCTCCCGTTGGGGGTTATCCCACCAAGCTGCGCACCCACCATCAGCCTCAGCGGACCCTGCTGCAGCGGCGGCCACAGTGACCGCATCACAACGGGTGGCGTAGTCGACACAAAAGAACTTTAGTAACATCTGTAGAACTGCCACATCACACTGAGCTTGACGCCCTGGGCACGGGCCGGGTCACAGCCGCTCGGAGACTACAACCCCCCCATCTGATCCGGTGCCGGGTATTCCCCTCAAAAAGGAATATGTCCCAGGGGGCGCGTCAACTTTGGCGTAGTCGGCAGGATTACGTGCCCGCAACACCCGGGTACTGCGTGCCTGAAGAAAAGTGCAAGTTTACCTCAGAAAGAAGTCTCCCGCCGGTTCCGGAGGGTCCACGCCATCGGACTCCATCACCAGTCGTTTCCCGCCGATTGTCCGCCATTTCCAACTTGTTCCCGCCATCTGCAGAGTTTCCCGCCACTGGGCGACGCTTCCCGCCAAAACCGCAGATTTCCCGCCTTGGAAGAGCAGCGGACGCCATTATGGGCGTGCCAAAGGAGGGCAAGAGGCCACCTCCCATCGTGGGCCGGGACAGAAAATGGCGCCAAAAGTGGAAACCGCCCCCACCAACAGAGACTGTGATGCTGGAGGTGTCTGTCAGCGTGAAAGAACTACCCCTGGAGCTGACAGTCACCGAGTTGCCCCGGGACCGCCCTCTAAGTGGGAGGAGACGAAAGAGAAGAGAAAAGATGGGTGTCGCTTGGAGCAGTCTGGAGCGAGCGCACCCGGAGGCAAGAGGTCTAACGAGGAGTAGCGAAGGAGCTCACCCGGAGATGGAGAGAAAGCAGAACAGCACCGGCCCGCTGGCCAGGAGTCTGCTAGAGACCGAGGAAGGAGGGCAGAGCAGCACCGGCCCGCTGGCCAGGAGCCTGCCAGAAGAAGAGCAGAGCAGCACCGACCCGATGGTCAGGAGCCTGCTAGAGTCCACAACCCCGCTAGGTCTAGCGGAGATCTTAGCGCAGCTCCCCCGAGACCGGGAGTGTGCACAAACTGCCTTGGAGGGCCTCGCAAGGAGGATGGCCCGGGTACAGCGCGAGATACTGGCGGAGTGGAGCCGGGAGATGACCCAGCAAGCTGAGACCAGTCAACGGAGCACGCTACCCTGGAAGAGGAAGCAGACCGCCTCTGAGGATGGCGCGGGAGGACCCAAGGCCGGAGACGGCGCCGAGAGGGGAGCCGAACGCATGGAGGCAGGTAAAGGGGACGCCTATACCCCAAGCCGTGACACCGCTTACCTGCCCCAGCTCCCCGTCGCAGAGCCCGAAAGTCCCCCTGCTGTGCCCGTAGCCGCCATGTCACCGCCATGGACTAGGCCCCGACCGGAAGCCGCCGCAGCGACCCCTGTGACGTCACGCGCCTCGACCCGGAGCGTGACAAAGCAGGAAACACCACCAGCCTGGTCGCAAGGCCTAGTACCCCCGGGCGCCGCATCACCAACAGCGCCCCCTACCTCCGCGGAGCCTCCGGCCTGGCCGCAAGGCCAGGTAGCTCAGGGCGCCGCCGTCCTAACGGTGCCCTTCACCTTCCAGGTGCCCCAGGCCTGGCCGCAAGGCCTGGGCAACCCGGGCGCTACCACCACCGCGCCCGCGCCCGTAAAACCAAGGGTGCCACACCTGGGGGAGGACTTGTTCAGCCAGCTCTCATGGCCGGACGGGCGGCCCTTCATCTGGCCCGAAGGATACCATGAGCTGGAACGGCAGCAGAGACTAAGACCCCTGGATGAACCCCTGATTCCGGCTCCGAAGCCCGTGGCACGGATCTCGCCCCCGCTAGCGGAAGCGCAGTTTGAGTGGGACCCCACCGGAGAAGATCTAATGGGGTTCACTCAGGAAACTCGGGCAGTCGCCGCTGAGCGTACTGAATGTTGTCGTCAGCAGCTAGCAGAGTTTGCGAGAGAACGGGAGGAGAGGCGGGTCAGAGAACAACAGGCCCAAATCCGGAGCGCGGAGCAGAAGAGCCGGACTAGGAGGAACCCCCGTGCAGCGCACTGTCCCCGCACCATCGGGACGGTGATAAAGTTCAACCCGCAGCATGGGTGGGGCTTTATTCGGGACCGTAACAACCGCGGTGACGTTTTTGTGACGCGCAGAGACGTCGAGTCCCACCTGCCGGAAGGTCACAAAGGCCGTGACCTCTACGTCGGAGACGAGGTCACTTTCACCCGGCACAAGTGTGCCAAAGGACCTTACGCCCTCCACGTGCACCGCTTGACGGAGGAGGAGTTGCGGTACGGGGAAGAGGAGCCAGAGGACCCGGATGGGTCTGAAGCAACACCATACCAAGAAAAAGCAGGAGGGAGCCGTCGTTGAGGACGGGAGTAGAGACTGTATATAGTTGCCCGTCGGGGCACAGTGAACCGTTGCTGCTAAAATAGTCCCCGTTGGGACCAGTGAACTGTTTACCCGTTAACCCCTTCATCCTACAGGCTGAGGACTGTGAGCAGCCATTCCCTTCCCTCTACTTGGCCGAGGACTGAGAGCGGCCAACATCCCTCTGTATATAGTTGCGCGTCCTAAAGCGCCCCCTACCGGTTTTATAGAAAACCAGATTTTCTAAGAGACTGTCGCACTTTTCCCGGACACACGTTGCACAGTGTCCAGAGGAGGAACCTGAAACAAGAAACGACGAGAAAGTTTTATCTACTAAGATATGTTATTTATATAATGTTTTTTATATGTTTTATATGTTTATATGAAAAATTTTGTATGTTTTGGTGTTTTTGTCTTTACAGCCCGAGGACGTGCTGTGGTTTACCAGGGGGGAATGTAGCACCCTGAGGATTCGGCTGCTACAGGGGTATTGCACCTCAACCCAGAGGTGTGATATTCCACTCCCGGGTAAGGATGGAGAGTGGAACTGAGCTCGGTAGGCTGCATGCACTACACACATCCCATTTCCGAGGAACAGGCCGACGGTACTCCCACTTAGAAATGTGCAGGTACGACCGAGTCTGTTCCTGGCTGGAGTGGGAGGGGGGGTGGTACATCCCATGTAGTGTAGGGGCAGATAGGGGGAGCAGCCTGGGTAAAGTTAGGAGCTCATTGGGTGCTGGTCACCTGAGCTCACACATAGAGGGATATATAAGGTGGGCACCAACTAGAATCAGGGTCAGACGCAGAGAGTCAGATGCAGAGAGGATCAGCTGCAGAAAACAAGTTAGGAGAGGAGAGAAGAAAGACCAAGACCCAGAGTGAGAGAGGAGAAAAGAGAAAGACCCAGAGCACAGAAGAGAAGGGACCCAAGAACCCAAATCAGAGCACCGGGTGAGGAGTCAGCAAAAGGGTACCGGAACCCAAACTGGTGGGGGTAAAAACAATCCCCAGCCAGAGACCGGAGACCGTGGGCAGTGTCTGTCACGGTCACCCACCACATTCACCCCGAAGGCACACCACATGAAGGGTCAGGGAACCCAGGGCCAAGGGTGTCCCAACAGAAGGCCCGAGGGAGCTGGACCTAGGTGGATCACTGGTGGGGACGGCTGAAGAAAGGACAGAGGGAGAGCTCAGGGCCACGCTCCGGACTTGTTTGGGGGTTGGCTGGATCCAGGACCTGGTGGACGCAGCACGGCTCGGGTGGTCACTAGCAGCTGGAGTGACCAGTACAACATCTGCAGTAAGTAAACACCCTTAACTGCACAACCCGACTCTGTCTTCACTGCCGTCTGCACTACACCACCACAACCCCCATCCTCTGCGCCTGTCCCCTCTGAGGCTATACCCCTCCCGTTGGGGGTTATCCCACCAAGCTGCGCACCCACCATCAGCCTCAGCGGACCCTGCTGCAGCGGCGGCCACAGTGACCGCATCACAACGGGTGGCGTAGTCGACACAAAAGAACTTTAGTAACATCTGTAGAACTGCCACATCACACTGAGCTTGACGCCCTGGGCACGGGCCGGGTCACAGCCGCTCGGAGACTACAACCCCCCCATCTGATCCGGTGCCGGGTATTCCCCTCAAAAAGGAATATGTCCCAGGGGGCGCGTCACTACGGTCATGAATGATCGGCTGCAGCCCTTCCACGTGGCCAGTCAATGGATCCGCAAATCACAACAAGTAATTCAAGGAAATGGAAAAGCAAAAAAAAAATTCTAGTAACATTGCATAGCGTACCGGCGATTGCGCTATTTAACTTGCCATCAGTGATTGACAGCATATAAATGGTTAAACAGCAGTGATTGACGCTTCGCTCTGGCCGCTGCTGTTACAGCAAGATGTCAGCTGTGTAGGATGGGGGCTCTGCTCCTGAGCCCACCCGAAACAGCAATCCAATGGACGGTTTCACACACCACATTATCCAGTGGTGTTTAATTTGCTTTTCTATTTAGGAAACAAAACCGTTTTAATAACGTTTTCCTTCTCTGGTATCTAGGAGCCATTTCAGCTATTTGTAAAGGGAATCTGTCAGCAGGTTTTTCTAGGCTATTCTGAGAGCAGCATGATGGGGTGAGCGCCACACTAGGAGTAGGACCACCGAGCCCAGAGCTATTGCAAGACGTGCAGACAATATATACCAGGTATGAATGAATCCAATACAACATTATTGTTACTTGGGAATTAACCTACTTGGATATAATACATCCCTTGATATGTATATACCAAAAGGTCATTATCTTGGGAATGCCTATATTGGCTTTTATTATTTGGGATTATATCCTTTTACTATGTGACCTAGGATATACTATCAGTATGCATTAGCACAATTGGAGCTACTACTATTTAGCCCTGGTGTCTGCAATTCAAATATTTACATTATACCTCCTCACTATTATATGGTATTACTATATATATGTGTGTGTGCTCTTTTCTTTCCCGCCATGTACCCAAATTGTTATAATAAAGGTCTTTTTTAACACATAGACCCCTTGTCGGATGTACTATATATTGGTTGTTGTTGAGAGCAGCATGATGTAGAGACAAAGACCCTGATTCTAGGGACGTCTCACTTACAGGGCTGCTGGTTGTAGTTTTGATAAAAATCACACTTTTATTAGAAGATTATCACTAGAGGACTAGTAAACCTGCTGCCAGGTAGTCCAACCACACCCCCCACCACTGATTGGCAGTTTATATACAGTGTACACAGAAAGCGGCCAATCAGTGGTGTGGGTGGGGTTATTATACAGAACTCAGCATTCAGAGATCTGCATGAGAAAAAAAAACCTGCAATTTTATCAAAATAACACCAAGCAGCCCAGTAAGTGATACATCGTTGGAATCAGGGCCTCGGATTATGCTGCTCTCAAATGGGATAGCAAAAACCTGCTGACATATTCCATTTAAAGGGGCAGCGGCTACTAAATCCAGACATGGTGCAAAATGTAAATTCTGCTGCAGATTTACTGCTGTAGATTTTTAACTCCTAAAAATCCCTGTAGATTCAGAGGATCTCAACCTTTTCAATGCAAATTATTTTCAAGACTTATTCACAGATATTATGAAATATTACAGTAGAAATAAAAAAGAAAAAAAAAAAGCACAATACCTAAACCCCCTCCTTGGGAAAAATATACGGCAAGTATAAGAAAGACAAAAATTTACTCTGGAGTCATATTGAAGTCTAAATAGACTTGTAACCATACAATGTAAACAGCAGGAAAGTAGGATCCACTGGATCTATATAAGAGGAACGTTTTCCAAAGCTGATCTTCTGAGCCCACCGCTATGCTGGCTGCACCGGCATTGTGATAGTCAGCACCTGGAATATACGTCACGTTTTACTGCAGCTCATAGAACCAAATGATAAGACGCAGAGCAGTGCGAGGCTTGTGACTCGCTATACACAAAATATACGACATGTTTGATGAATGGCATAAAGGAAAGCCGATGCATTCAGATGTCTCTGGGCAACTATATGTTGTGATAGATAAGTTCCTGTCAGGGTGAGGGGCAGCATCCTATCTGCTCACTCATCATGACAGGTTTACAACATGTTGACTCATGGACGTGATCAGTCAGTCAATCGATGACATAGATGCACGTTCTTGATTCCGACAGGTAGGTCAGAGATGTCCGTCTCAAACAGTTTACCTTCACCCATCTAGGATGGATGGCTGCTGACATCATTGGCCATTATGTCCATACGCAATTATTATCCCCTAATTGTGATGTACAGTACAAATTTATATTGTGGTACCGTGTTAGCCAGAAAATTTGATGTAAATACCTTTATGCCCAAAAATGGCAAAAGTATTCTCGGAGTGATCGCTTTATTGGCTAACCAGAAAGAAAAATAAATAAATAAATATATATATATATATATATACAAACTTACAGAGCACACAGGCTCCTTCTTCAGGCAGGATTATAAATGTTATGAATTCATTTGTAATATTGCCTGAAGAAGGAGCCTCTGTGCTCTGAAAGCTTGCATATATTTTTTTTTTTTCTGGTTAGCCAATAAAGGTATCACTCCGAGAATACTTTTGCCATTTTTGGGCATAAAAGTATTCACATAGAATTATCCCCTAATTAAAAGAATTTATTTTTGGTAAATAAATGTATACATTTTTTTAAATTTTATTTTATACATTTTCTCAGAGAACCTCTTTAAGAAGGAGATTTCAGAATGGGCTATAAGACATGTCCAGCTTTGCTTAATTGTCTCACCTTACTGTCCTTGTTGAACTGAGCTCCACTTTGTTCTTGGATGATATTGTAAGGAATGAAGACGTCTAGATGATACAAATCGGGACGTCTGACTATTCTGTCTTCACCCAAGTCCAACACAAGAGATCTAGCAGAAGACTGTAAAGAGAAGACCAGCGTGGTAACAACGCTTATGTCGCTGAACGCTTCTGTACGGGAAAGAAAGTTGTAACCAACAAGTGCACAAAAATCTAAACTTTTATCTTGATACGTGGCCAACTAGAAGTTACTGTGTAGCTCCACACGTCTCATACATTAAATCTGACACGTGGAGGAACTGCTCACAGAAAATGCTTCAAATATTTTTTAGGATTCACACGGCATTAAAAGGGGTTGTCCACCACTTTAATACTAATGGAATATCCTTAGGATAGGTCATTAATATTAAAGTGCCAGACAACCCCTTTAAGTGAGGCATAATGAATGGTACCAGAATTTCAGATAACGTAGCCTTCATTAGGCAGAAGGCCCACTCGGTTATATGAAGAAATCTGGGGTCCCCAAAAGCAAACCCAGTAATCACCAGATTCCCGTGTGGTGACTACTTAATCTGCTTTTTGGGAAGACCAGAACTGACCCCTATATTTAACCAAGTGGGTCCCCTTAAGCTACATTATCCTGTCTGATGAAGGTTACATTAGCTGAAACATTCTTCATCTTCATTATGCCTCATTTAACACAATGTGAATCATGGATATGAGAAAAATGAAATTAAAAAATAAAGACATTTAAAGCATTTTCTGTGCGATTCCTCCAAATGTCGCATTAATATAGAAAAAATAAAGAGCGGCGTGTTCTACACTATTGCAACAAACCTCTTTCATCATTTATATCATCATTATAACATCATTTATATGCACCAGCACCATGAGATCAATGGCACTATATAATTAAATAATAATAATAATATATACATCTTCCCACCAGCTTGTTTTCCCTCTATCTCCTGTCTGGATCTATGAAGCCAGAACTGTCAAAGAAGAGGTGATGGTGGAGATGGAGGGGAAACAAGCAGGGGGGGAGGTTTATATAAATGACTGGTCCCGCCGTGAAGCACTGGGCGTCTGTGCTTGGTTTGAACAGTCGTTCTCTGCTGACAGTCGTTTACAGAGATCTTCTTTCTCATTCCAACAGCTTGCAAACAACCCACCATTGTATGAAAAAAAAATTATATCATCATCATCCAGCAAATGTGTCACAGCTGCCAGCAATTGGCTACTGTGGACACATCAAAGCTGTGATGATAAAAGTTGGCAGAGGAGGACCGGTAGCACGAGGTTGGCATAGACTTTTAATAAAGGAAGACTATTGGAAATCACATGAAATACAAAAAGGTCACAATCCTAAACCACATCTAAGGCTCTCACCACTTTAGGTAAAGAGACTTCAGCCACCAGAAAACTTGGGTGTCCTACAGGAGGTTCCGCCACAATCATGTAATCTGGTTTCACGGGTGAACTGATAAAAAAAGGAAGGCAGCAGTATAATGCAAGGGTACACCATCAATTTATGATCTGTTGGGGTCAATCTCTAATATAATAAAGGGGCACTGATGCTGGTAATGAGGAACAGCCCCTTTCACGGTCATTCCCTGCACATCGGCATCATGGCCTCCACTGTGCAGCGGAACGACAGCATAGATCCAGCAAAGTGAATGGACTTAGCTGCAGTTCTCCTGCACAGTGAAAATCTGGGTAGCTGCCCCACACCAGCATATTCTTTAAAAAGGGCAGCGGGGTTACTTCCAGGCTGCAGCCCCCTTATTTTTGGAGTCCAAGAAGTTGGATATCCTATATTTTTCGTAAGATGGGATTCTAAAAAAAGTAAATGCATGCATTAAAGCTCAAAGTAACCCAAACCTTTCAACTTCTGAGATCAGGGACTTGCTTGGAGTTAGCTGGGAGGGTCTGTAGGAAAAAAATAAAGAACATAAAGACATAATAGTTAAAACAACAAAAAAAAAAAACAATGTCCACATTGTTCTTGCACCATAACAAGCCATTCTGCAACTTCCCCCATCTGTTGAGTATAACCCATCACCACGAGGAGTGGTGCTCCCCCATCTGTTGGGTATAACCCATCACCACGAGGAGTGGCGCTCCCCCATCTGTTGGGTATAACCTATCACCTCAAGGAGTGGCGCTCCCCCATCTGTTGGGTATAACCCATCACCACGAGGAGTGGCGCTGCCCCATCTGTTGGGTATAACCTATCACCAGAAGGAGTGGCGCTCGTCATACTTTGTGTCCCTAGGGGAAATGTGGTATTATAAGACATGGATGAGCGAGGAACATCAGAGAAGAAGCCGCCGATGCTCAACAGCAGCCTACTCTGTCGTCTTTTACAGACTGTATGCCATAGACTTGTACCTTAGAGTTGGGACTTACCCCATTATGTCCATTTCCTGAATCATCGGTTTTGATTTGGTTCTGATATTCTGTTCAAAAATGGATCCCAGGAACTTCCGATTTTTCAGCATTTTCCACTCTGAAGGGAAACCATAGATGATTAACAGGGTCGGACTGGAACTGAAACTCAGCCCTGGCATGTGAGAGGACGCAGGCCCGCCCAACGCGCGTTGAATGTGAAATATTTTCGTGAATGATTTGGGTATATGTCACAATAAAAATTGCTGCAAACTGCACTTTATCATCGATAGACAAAAACTGACATAATGTAAAATATAAACTTCCCTCCAGGAAAATGTTAATTTCTTTCAACTGGAGGGACGGACATATTTGTAATATAGAGCTCCAAGTTCCCAAAAACGCTATGTTTGATAGTACCAGGAAAAGTGAATCCTTGCAGATTTGAAGCAGTTTCATGTCTATTCTTTCAGTATTTTTGCAGCGTTTCTAAAGAACGGGACACAAAAAATCTCAAAAAAAGCAATATCAAGGGGATTTTCGTGCCGAGCGACACGTTTTTTGTGCAGAAATGTTCTTCCCTTTCTTTTTTGTTTATATTTTGTGTTATACACTAGTGGCCAAAATTGAGGCAACACCTTCACTTTTTCACCATCACCAATATTTAATGGAAGTTTTCACTGACCTACTTACTTGTACACACGCCCTCTTCTGCGATATGTATTCTATGTTGTTTTATAGTGACCTGGGTGTGATTTAAGACAGATATTGTGCGATTAAAATGCGGTTTTTATATTTTAAAGCCAGTTTGTCATCAAAAGGTAAGCAATTACATGTTTTCGTTCTCAAAGTGTGTAAGCGGTTTCAAGAGACTGGTTCGATAAAGAATAAACCAGGTAGAGAAAGGAAGAAGGCTACAACTCCTCAGACTGATAGAAGAATTGTTAGAATTGCCCTAAATAACAGGGAATAAACTGCTGTTAACATCAACAAGGAGCTTGTCAACACCGGAGTGACAGTGTCTGACCGGACGGTTCGACGACGACTGGTAAACGCGGGGTTAAGAGCCAGAATACCAGGTAAAAAGCCATTTTTGAATGCCTCACAGCGTCAGAAACGTCTGCAGGGGCCAAAGAACATTGTAAATGGACCATTGAACAATGGAGAAATGTTATATGGAGCGATGAGACACGCATATCCATCTTTGGCAGCGACGGTGTCCGCTACGTTCGACGACGACCTGGAGAGGACTGGTTGCCAGAGGGTACAGTACCCACCATGAAGCCTCCCCTGAGTGTTATGGTAGGGGGCTGCGTGTCCAGAGATGCAGGTGGTAGGCTGCAGGTAATTGAAGAAACAGTTAATGCTGAAAAGTACATCAAGGAAGTCCTTCAGCCTAAACTCATTCCTTTGGCACATGATGTATTTGGTGAAGGGACACCGTTTATTTTAAGATGGAGCCCCATGCCATACAGCTAAAAAATGGCTCTCTTGGTTCAAGGACAAAAATGTCCAGCTATTGAATTGGCCAGGAAACAGCCCAGATCTCAATCCTATTGAGAATCTCTGGGCTCGGCTCAAAAGAGCGGTGTCAAAACAGCGGGCTTCACACAAGCAGGAACTCATTGCAGCCATCATCAAATCATGGCTTCATATCATCACACCATCTGATTTACACAAACTGGTAGATAGCATGCCAAGTAGATGCCAGGCCGTCATCAAGGCCGAGGGCTGTCCAACTGAGTATTAACATTTAGTGTTAGATATGAAAATAGGACAAATCAATGGCTTTTCTCCCACAGTCATCTGAGTGACAATAGTGTCCAATTTGTTGACAAATGAACAAATTTCCTGCTAATATTGTGTTTCTATATGAGATTTTATTTCTACTTAAAAACTTTACTGTGAAATCAAAAACATTCATGAAATTTGTATTGGTATTGGCAAAATGCTAAAAATTCATAAATCTTGGGGGTGTTGCCTCAATTTTGGCCACTAGTGTATAGAGTTCCTCAGTATATTTATATGTTGTCCCCCATCACCTTTTTCATCTCTCCTTACAAGTATGCCTTGTATCTTAATTAAAACATGGTAGTAAGTAGCATATTAAACCTTTTTATAATGGGTAGTGTAGAATCGCTGCATATTTCAGGGTTATGCGCTCCTGAGGACTCATTAGTGCTGCCCTCCTCAGGCGAAACCTGGTTGTGACCTCGTATAATATGGGGCTAGCCGGTCTCACCTACCAGTTTGGGTCACAAACCCTTTTTCGTTTGCTTTGATGTTTTACTCATTGTTTATTAAGTTTACACCCAAAATCTCTCCTAATCCTGGAGATCAAACCTATGAAAGCAATTTAAGAAAGATCGTAACACCTCTATGAAGGGTAATTATCATCTCCTTCATAAATATACATTTATATGTATAAATACATATGTGGTCAATGCATAGTACTGGCACATGACTTATCACTTTCCAGGACCTTACAAAGCACCAGGAACATTCATAACAAGCGGAGGAGAAGCGATTCTGGGAACTTAATAGGAAAGGATTCTTTACAGTTAGAGCAGTCAGACTGTGGAATGCCAACCACAAGATATAGTAATGGCAGATAGTATAACAGCATTTATAGAAGGGCTGGATACTTTTTTAACAAAACATGACATTGTGGGTTATAAATAATCTAGTAATATAAAATGTATAACTTTGGAGATAAACCTAGGACATTAAAGTTCAAACTTTTTCAACCTATGTAACTATGCAAGTATGCAGAATGCACATTAGGAAAATGCTTGAAATGCAATTCCCTATAATATTATTTTACAAGTAATTTCCTCTTAATTTTCTGCTTTGTAAAGTGCTAGTTATAAGCCCAATCTATGGATCTAAAAAGTGCAAAACACTCCTGAAACACTTGTACGTATGTTCTATAATCAGTATTTCTTATGGTGCCTAAGGGAAGCCGTAATGATAAGACTCCTGCTTGGTAACAAGTGCAGTTATTTGCCTCCATAATGAAAGTGAATTACCAATGATGAAAGGGTTAATACTTGGACTCTGCATCAGTAATAACCCTTGTAGTAACCATGACAACTATTGTGAGGGCATAAACAAGTGTCATATAGAAGATTTCATAAAAGAATGCCGCACTGCCATGATCAGCGCCATTACTGATGATGCGCCTGAGGACCTTGAGCTTGACCACCCCACGTAATGTGCCAACATTGGTGTAATTTGGAGGTTCTAGCAGGGAAAGGGGTTGTCTTCTTAGACACCCCGGGGGGAAGGGAAGGTAACAGAGGGGGGGTCCCCAAAACAGGATCCCCTTCTGTTACTATGTACAAAGAGCTGCTCTTCTTTGGGAGTTCATGGATGGATCCTTGACTTTAATGGGTGATAAATTGGGAGGGGGAGGGGATACTCATCCTATTAGGGGTTATCCATAATGAGCAACCCCTGTAACCAAGTACCCAACTTCTTGAGAGATGGAGCAGGATCTGTAAGGGAGAAGTGGTAGATCCACCTGGGAAATCAGATCAACTAAATTCGTTCCAGCAATAAATGTGGTGACAGATATCGCAGCCAGATCTCTCCCACATCCAGTTTATCACATTAATAGTCTAAATTTGTTATGTCGTTCTCTGTAAATATGTAGAAATTCTAAAAATCCGTCATATATAGGCACTAACTCTCTAAGCCCAAGGGAAGGGCAGCCCTCCAGCCACGGTTCCCTAGAGGTTTCCTCCACAGGGGGTTTTCCTCTCCTGAGCGCTGGAGGGTGACTCTTCGTGAGTCGAGGGTTGTGCCATTTTCGGTGTCATGTAAATTTAAATAAAGTTGAGAACATTTGACACCTAATTGCAATGATTTGTGTATTTATTTTGTATGTGTCTGATTCATTTTGTTTGGGTGTCGGGGTCCATCACACTTCACTGAGTCATACGTCTGGACATCTGCCGCCAGCAGTTTTGCCCCTTGGGTTGCCCCTGCTCTGGGGAGTTTGATGGAGCAGAGAAGACAAGAATTACAGCACTCATCCTCAGAATAAGGACTTCTATTACAGTACTACAAGCAGCTTCCTCGCCTCATTCACACAGTGAGTATTTTGGGCACTAATTTACATCAGTATTTGTAAGCTGAAAACCAGAGGGGAACAAACACAGTGAAAAATAGTAACTGAAACACTTTCACCTCTTCTGTTTTGGATCCACTCCTGGCGTCTGCTAACAAATACTGATGCAAAATATCGCCATGGAAGTGCCCTAAATTCTTACTGACTGATTTGACTGTTTGAGTAGCAGTCAATCAACAGAGGTTGCAAGCGTTAAAGGAGTTTTCTGGTATCAAAAACCCCTGTCCCCCTTGCCATTTTTCTCTATCCTGAACCTGTGCTGCCTGCCCCGATCTCAGACTGTCTGACCTAGTCCTTGTCTTCGCTCTCCTGTGTCTGGTACCTCCGGAATGCTGCTGCAGTCCCGGGGACTGCCCTGAAGTGGTACCTGGTGTCTACCGGCGGCCCAGTCTATCCTCACCACCAGAGGTTCTAGTGGAGACCCAGTAGACACCTAGTCACAACCCTCCCGTGGGGCAGTGGGTCCATATCCACCAGCGTTACACCCACATAGCAAATGTGGTACCAATATTCAAGAAGGGGATAACATCTGAGCCTGGAATTTATAGGCCGGTAAGTTTAACATGTACTGTGGGCAACATCTTTGAGGGTTTGCTAAGAGATATTAACCTGGAGCACCTCAATAAGAATAACCTAAACATATGATTATGAGGGATTTGTCCTGTAAACTAATCTGAAAAGATTCTATGGGGAGGTAAGTTCTAGGTTGGACCAGGGAAACTTAGTGGATGTTGTCTATCTGGACTTTTCAAAGGCATTTGATACGGTGCCATACAACAGGTTGGTACATAAAAATTTTAAATATATTATATGGTAAACTTGCTCCAAGAAAGAACAAGTCCTTGTGTGGTCGATGGAAAAAAATCAAGGAAAATATCAGTGATGCGGTTGTTACCTCTTGACAACTCCATTTCGTACTTGTTCTCTAGTCCCTCCATGGCCACGGTGATAAAAAGTTCCCTGAAAAGCTCATTATTCTAATTAAAAAAATACAAAGTAAGGAGCTGACACAAAGGAGAGCAGACAGCTCGTATGTCGGAATAAGCAATTGCAGTTACCTTAATTTTCTCAAAGAAGGTGCCATTAATCACTATGTCGTACGCCGTGCAGCCGCCTCCACCTGTAGGACAAAGTGCACCAGGACTTAGATACTTTGCGATGCCGACTCAATCCATTGACTTCAGTAGGGCTGCTATGAATAAGTGGTATAAGTTCTTAAAGGGGAATCCAAGTAGTGGACAATCCCTTTAAGTCCCAAATCTAAACCAAAAAAGTTCAAAAGTTAACAACAAGATGTCAAACTTTATTCTGCAGACTGGAAGTGGACCTACCAGAACCTGTGGAGATGGCACCTTTGACCATTGAGGATTAGTAAGTTGTAATACTTGCTATTTTAACCCCTTTAAGGATATCTCTGGACTACCCCTTTAAAAAGAGACGTGCTGTATTAAAAAAAAACAAAAAAAACGTACTATTATCAACTTCAACGTGGGGCTCTCCAAGGCTCATGGGGACTCGATAGCCGGAGGGATCATCAGATTCCAGGATGCTGACTAATTCCTGCTCCGTCAAGTCCGGGGGCGCTGGGATCTGGTTCGACTTGCAGATGTTAATAAAGATTTTGGTATTTTTGGATGTGCGAGTTTTAATGCAGAAACCTAACACAGAAATAAAAACAAAAAGTGAACAAAAACACAATAAAATCGTCAAAAGCCAAACAGCATTTACATGTAATCAACTGTATAAGAAAAAACGATGTGAGCCCCCCACGTTGGTTGCATCTTGTGACCATTGCAGTCCATAAGACCCCACTGCCCCACTGTGGTATCTGTCACATACTATGCACAAAGTAATCTGGATAATAATCAGAGGACGCCCATCTCACCCAGCTGGGGTCTGATCTGTCTGCTTTCTGGTAAGTTCGGTATTCTGCTCTGTATCTCCTGTTTGGCCTGAAATGAGGCAACAAGTGAGAATCAGTGAGTAACATGAACAGGATGGATCTGCAAACTGATTTTTCCTGCACCAAAATAGTACAACTGTGAGGGGTCTAAAGCCAACAATACACATTAGGTAAATGTTGGAGACTGCCGCGCCCCCAGCGGCTGACGGAGGAGACATTCACCCGGTGATTGCTGGCCTCTCCAATTCATCTTTTGTACCTTCATCAGCATTTGTTCATACAGCGCTTCCTCCATGTTTGTGTTAATTTCTGCAGACAGCAGCGACTTGTCAGACGCCATTTTTTCGGTCAAAGACAGAAGCTCAGGGATCTTGTTTTATAAGAGAAAACCTGAAAAATGAAAATATGTATTAATCTTCTCCACAGACAACGACAAGGGGAGAGTGCGGGAGCCCGACAGCCCACGACACGAGGGGTGCAGGAGCCCGACAGCCCACGACACGAGGGGGTGCGGTAGCCTGACAGCCCACGACACCAGGGGGTGCGGGAGCCTGACAGCCCACGACACGAGGGGGTGCGGGAGCCTGACAGCCCACGGCACGAGGGGGTGCGGGAGCCCGACAGCCCACGGCATGAGGGGGTGCGGGAGCCCGACAGCCCACGACACCAGGGGGTGCAGGAGTCTGACAGACCACGACACCAGGGGGAGAGTGCGGGAGCCTGACAGCCGACGACACGAGGGGGTGCGGGAGCCTGACAGCCCTTGACACGAGGGGGTGCGGGAGCCTGGCAGCCCACGACAAGAGGGGGTGCGGGAGCCTGGCAGCCCACGACAAGAGGGGGTGCGGGAGCCTGACAGCCCACGACACGAGGGGGTGCGGGAGCCTGACAGCCCACGACACGAGGGGGTGCGGGAGCCTGACAGCCCACGACACGAGGGGGTGCGGGAGCCTGACAGCCCACGACACGAGGGGGTGCGAGACCCTGACAGCCCACGAAACGAGGGGGTGCGGGAGCCTGGCAGCTCACGACACGAGGGGGTGCGGGAGCCTGACAGCCCACGACACGAGGGGGTGCGGGAGCCTGACAGCCCACGACATGAGGGGGTGCGAGACCCTGACAATATTGGGAGTGGGATTCTGCACACCTACAGCTAGCTACTTATTGTCCTGTATGTAGTAATCACCTTGGCACATTCCCATCTTCTTACCTGTAGTGCAGACACCAAACACCACTACTCTGACTGCAATCACCCAGCTACAGCGTCACCACGCCTCAGCAACAGGGCAGCGTCTAGATTGGAGTTGATTTCTTGAGGGGGAGGAGTGATTTCATGGAATCATGACGTCACCGGAAGGGGCGGGGCTTCCTTAGTCCAGTCAGTGGACACTATTCCACCTGCAGCTGCAGCAGTGCGCACATTGTGCCGGGACAGGAGGACTGGTGATGAGGAGCTCGTGTTCAGCGTTGTGCTGTGAGGACTGAGGCGGGGAGAACACAATATTAATTATAATAATTTTTTTTAGGCTGTGTGCCCACTATGCGTTTTTTAAGCGTTTCCGCGGTGGCAATTCCGCTGCAGAAACGCTTAAAAACGCTTGGTAGAAGGTCTGCCATGTTCCCCAATGATAATCCGCATGTGCTTTGCACATGCTGTGTAAATTTCTGCTGCGGATTATCATTGCGGAAAAATCCGCTGCACTACCAATTATTTTGCGGAAGCACGGCGCTTTCGCCGCCATTGACTTGCATTGGAACACATGGAATCCGCATCACTGGATCTGTACATGCAGAATCCATGCGCTTCAATGTGCGGATGGTACCCGGGTTTGGAGAAGAGGAGACTCTCCTCCGGACCCGGGTACCATAGAACCTGTAAAAAAAGAATAAAATAAAAAATAAATATTATACTTACCTTCTGATGGCCCCCGGTGTCTTTATCCGATGCGTCCTGGCTTGCCAGCAGCTCGCGATGGTCTGAAAAGGACCTGCCGTGACGTCATTTAGTCATGTGACGGGTCACGCGACCGCTGACGTCGGCAGGCCATCAGAAGGTAATTATATATTTATTTTTTACCATTCTTTTATGATCACACTATATAAATCCATGCGGGTTGCATGTATTTATATAGTGTGACCAAGTTGTCAAGCACTTTCCAAGAGATGCTAAAATCGCTTGTCAACCCGCATGCGGAAATGCAAGTGAAGAACGCTTCACATCAGCAAGTCCCAGGCAGGAAAAAAGCATGTACAATCCGCATGTACAATCCACATGCGTTTTTTCTGCCAGGGAGACGCGGAAACGCTCAAAAAAAATCCGGAGCATTTCTGCATCGTGGGCACATAGCCTTACATTAATTGTATGACTCAATATTGAGCACACGTAACCATCTATACACAGCTGGAGGCCGCACGTAGCCATCTATACACAGCAGGAGGCCGCACGTAGCCATCTATACACAGCGGGAGGCCGCACGTAGCCATCTATACACACTGGGAGGCCGCACGTAGCCATCTATACACAGCGGGAGGCCGCACGTAGCCATCTATACACAGCGGGAGGCCGCACGTAGCCATCTATACACAGCGGGAGGCCGCACGTAGCCATCTATACACAGCGGGAGGCCGCACGGCGCCATCTATACACAGCGGGAGGCCACACGGCGCCACCTATACACAGCGGGAGGCCCACAGCGTTTCCCCCAGAGAGAGCAGGAGGCCGCACGGCGCAATCTATACACAGCGGGAGGCTGCACAGCGCCCCCCACACAGAGACAGCAGGAGGCCGCACGGCGCCATCTATACTCAGCAGGAGGCCGCACGGCGCCCCCGACCCCAAAGACAGCAGGAGGCCGCACGGCGCCATCTATACTCAGCAGGAGGCCGCACGGCGTCACCTATACACAGCGGGAGGCCGCACGGCGCCACCTATACACAGCGGGAGGCAGCACGGCGCCACCTATACACAGCGGGAGGCCGCACGGCGCCACCTATACACAGCGGGAGGCGCCACCTATACACAGCAGGAGGCCGCACGGCGCCACCTATGCACAGCGGGCGGCGCCACCTATACACAGCGGGAGGCCGCACGGCGCCACCTATACACAGCGGGAGGCCCCACGGCGCCACCTATAAACAGCGGAAGGCCGCACGATGCCATCTATACACAGGGGGCCGCACAATGCCATCTATACACAGCGGGAGGCCGCACGGCACCATCTATACACAGCGGGAGGCTGCACGGTGCCATATATACACAGCGGGAGGCTGCACGGCGCCCCCCCCCAGAGACAGCAGTAGGCCGCACGGCGCCATCTATACACAGCGGGAGGCCGCACGGCGCCCCCCCCAGAGACAGCAGGGGGCCGCACGGCGCCATCTATACACAGCGGGAGGCCGCTCGGCGCCCCCCCAGAGACAGCAGGAGGCCGCACGGCGCCATCTATACTCAGCAGGAGGCCGCACGCAGTCACGCACACACAAACATATACATACACGCATAAACACATTTGAAACACAAAAATACATATAAACAGACATCACACAATGACATCTGCCTGCACACACACACACATACATACATATACATACACACACACACACTCACCATCCCCCGACTCGGCTCCAGCTCTTTTCCGGTGCAGCACTGCAGGCCGGGTGCGCACTGCGTGACGTCACAGCTAGGAGACACGGCCGCGCACAGGGCCGTGTCTCCTAGCAGTGACGCGGCCGGGCCAGGACAGGGAAGTTAACTGCTGCAGTGCTGGCCCGGCGGAAGAAGAAGCAGCGGCTGTGTGCCGCTGCTGGGGGAGCGATCCTTGGGCCCCCCCCCACTGTCTGCCGGTATGTGCCGTGGCGCCGCACATATAATGAGGACAATCTGGCCATAGACACCCCGGAGCCCCGGGCCCCCTGGAGGTTCGGGGCCCCGGGCGGTAGCCCAGATCGTCCTCATTATAATCCGCCTATGCTTATATACATGTAACACTCACTACCCCCTATTCCTGTGTATTGCTGTAATATATAACCTATACTCGTTATCCATCATTATAAATTAAGAAGATTTTCCACTTTATCCGATATATCCACACTCAATCAGTAGATTAGATGTCTGCTGAAGAGGCAATACACATGAACGTCTCCACATCATCCTCCCCGACTGTATCTATATGTGCCCCGTGACCCCCGATCATGTGTCTCCATCACGTGCTCGCATCACAGGTCACATAGTTTCCTCGTAGCGTTGGTGCGCGTTGTGTATCGCGCCACGCCTCCTCAGCACCCATTGGTTGGTGGAGACATACCTCCATCCTGATTGGCTATAGTTGGCCGTTTAACTCTTAGCTCTTTCCGAATGATGCCACCCCCTGACGAAGACAAGAAGCCGAAACATACATCGGGTGGACGCCAATCAGGAGTGGGATCTGCATCTGCTATAGCGTGAGTACAATGCACATGTGGTCACCTTTTTTAAAAACGCTTAAAGTGGATACAAATACATATCTGTCAACAGCACATATGCCCAAGTCAGTGCACTACTCTCTACAGCAGAGGTCCCCAACCGCCGGTCCGCGGACCAGGACCGGGCCGTTGGGGTTTTTCAGCCGGTCCGCAGCGCCGCTGACAGTTGTAGAGGATCAGCAGAGAGAAAGCCAGCATGTGATCAGTAGTCTATAAGAAAAGAGGAGGAGGGACTGGCAGTGAATAGATAATTAGCCATGCGGCCCTACTCGCAGAATGTGCTCAGGCAGGAGCAGGGACAAGCAGGTCATGTGTGTCCAGCGCTCCTTCCCCTCCTGCTAGCTGCGAGTTGGAGGGGGAGGGGCTCTGGATGCTAATGGGCAGCTAGATATGACGTCAGGTGTCCCACCCTTATGACTCCTGTAGCTGTGTTCTGGTGTCGTGCGGCCCAGCAGCAGATTTTCTGGTTAAAGTGAAAAAAGCAAATAACAGTGAAAATTCATAGCAGCAGTGGCTGTGTCCAGTAGCAGTAGTGGTCATCATCATCAGATGGGACCTAGATGGGATCGTCTTGTTACAGGAAAACAAGCCCAGTGCTCCCACTGATCCAGGGAAACAAGCCTGGTGCTCCCACTCATTCTGAACCTATGGTAAGTTGAATCACATTCTCATTATAAATGTCATAATTATATGATAAGTATGCACTAAGCTCCACCCCTCCATAACCCCACCCACATATGACCAAAGCCCTGCCCCCACCGGGCCATTGAAAACTGGTCTTGCTTAAAGCGGGTCCCTGGTGCAAAAAAGTTTGCCGACCACTGCTCTACAGGATTCACACCGACATCCAAATAATAAGGGACCAGCCCTTGTGTATATACATACACAGGTGCATCTCACTAAAATAGAATATCATCAAAAAGTTACTTTATTTCAGTTCTTCAATACAAAAAAAGTGAAACTCGTATAGCCATAATCATCAGCATTAACAGAAATAAACAATAACTGTTTGATTATATTCTAATTTAGTGAGAAACACCTGTATTTGTTCACATATGAGATATATAATTTATGTAGATTTATTCTTTGGAGGCACTTGCACTTTATGTAAAGTTTATGATAATTAAACAATCATATGTACAGATATATCTAACTAATGATATGTATATATATTTTTATATACTGGATTAATTTGTGGCTTGATTCTCTGTATTATCCCTTTGCTGTTCTAATCATGATCCATTCCCACAGGTTTTAATGGTAATTCCTGTCTCGACGTCCCCTTTGCGTATAGTTTTTAATTTCCCCCCTTTTTCTGCATTTCCTCCTCTTCCACCTGGTTATCAATATAATAATTATTAGCATCACCCACATGCCTGGACTCTTCTGGTCGATGTTTCCTTTCTGCTATACACTAGAGTGGTATACTATGTGCACAGATACATGGAGTGCCATATAGTTCTCAGGAGGTGCGCAGCGTCCACCTCCTCACCGCACAGGCCCACAAGCTCCTCTCCGGCAGGAAGAAGATGCATTCAGGCGGCTCCTACCACTGCAGCAGACGGCAGTGCACAAGTATACAGGGTGCAGTGTGGATGTGTCTGCACCACTGGGATGTGGCCGACCTGCATGTATACATATGCCCCTCTGCAGGGACGGACTGGCCCACCGGAGGATCGGGAAAACCCCGGGTCCCGATGGCCCCGCCCCCTACACCCCCTGGGCCCTGTACAGAGAACAGAGCCCCCCCCCCGGTTCGCAGCACTGCCGATATGATTAGTGATGGGCCCTCTGCCTCCTCTGCGCAGCGACACTGCCGGCGCGTGCGCAGGAGGTCAGTCTCAGGGTGATGACGTCATCGCCCTGGGACTGCTTCCTGTGCGCGCTGTGGAGTGCGGACCCTGCGTCGCTCCAGGCAGCGGCTGCAGCTCATCTCGACGCGTCAGTATGAAACGGGGAGGGGGGTGGGGAGGGGTGACTGGGAGGACCCCTGGCCGGGGCTGGCAGTAAATACTACTGGACAATGGGCATGGTTCTCATCATGCCCATTGCCCAGCATGTCCTGCTGCCAGCCTCTGGTTACTGGTACTATGCCCAGCAGCATGTACTACCACCAGGGGCTGGTAGGACATGCTGGGTGGGCATGATAGTACTAAGGAGGCTGGCAGGACATACTAGGCATGAATCATGCCCAGCATGTGTAGCACCCCGAGGACTCGGCTGCTACAGGGGTATTGCACCTCAGACCAGAGGTGTGATATTCCACTCCCGGGTAAGGATGGAGTGTGGAACTGGGCTCAGTTAGCTGCATGCACTACACTCACCCCATTTCCGGGGGACAGATCAACAGTACTCCCACCAGATAGATGTGCAGGTACGACAGCTTCTGTCCCTGGCTGGAGTGGGGAGGGGGGAGGAACATCCTAGTGGTGTAGGAGTAGAGAGGGGAGGGACTCTGGGCAGAGGTAGGAGCCCATTGGTTGCTTGTCACCTGGGCTCGGGTGTCAGAGGGAGTATATAAGGTGGGCACCATCTTAGGACAAGGGTCTTTTTGGTCTGCTCTGTGCAGAGAGGAGCTCAGCCAGAGAGGGCTGACAGGGAGCTGTGGCTCAGTCTGGGCCCAGCTCCAGAGCCAGGCCTGGAGAGGAGGCCTGAAGCAGAGAGAGAGAGAAAGGAGAAGAAGGAGGAACAGAAACACCAGGAGGGGCCCAGAGACGCAAGAGAAGAGGGAACCCTGAGATCCCACGAGTTAACGGGTGAAGGGTTGGCAGAACAGGGTACCGGATCCCAAACTGGTGTAGGCCAATTATCCTCAGCCAGGAACCGGAGGTCGTGGACAAGTTTTGGCGCGACCCCTCGCCATATCCACCAGGAAGGCATACCACGTATAGGGTCAGGGAAGCCGGGAGAGCTTTCACCACCAGAAGGCCCGAGGGAGCTGGACAAAGGTGGATCCCTGGTGGGGACGGCCAGTAGGAAGGAAGAGAGGGGAGCTCAGGACCACGCTCTGGAACTGCCTGGGAGTTGGCCGAGTCCCGCACCTGGTGGACGCAGCACGGCTCGGGTGGTCACTCTTGGCCGAAGTGATCTGAACACCAACTGTGAGTAAAGCTGTGAAAACTGCAATGCACGTCTCTGAGCTTCCTTGTCACACCACTACCACTATCATCTTTTCCTGCTTCATCAGCTGCCCTGAGGCTATACCCCTCCCGTTGGGGGTTATACCATCCACGCTGCACATCCGTACAACCGGCCTCAGCGGACTGCCCTGCAGCGGCGACTTCATAGCCACATTCAACGGGTGGCGTAGTCGGACACTAATACCATCATATCAATAACGCCACTTAGTTTGACACCCTGGGCACGGACCGGGTCACCGCCACAAGGACTACTACCCCTATCGGATCCGGCTCCGGGTATTCCCCGCGTGCGCAACGCTACACAACATGGCCCAGGGGGCGCGTCACATGTCCTGCCAGCCACTGGTGGTACCATCATGCATGCCCATTGCCCAGCCTCTGGTGGTGTGGTACTATCATGCTAGTACTAACACCAGTGGCTGGCTGGCAGGACATGCCATGTGAGCTTGAATGCTAATACCACAGAGGCTGGCAGTACATACTGGGCAATGGGCATGATAGTACCAGCAGTAGACTGACTAGGCGGTCTCCAGGGCTCCGTCTCCCCTTCTCGCTGCTGTTAGGCTGGGTTAACATTGCGTTTATGCTGTGCGTTACAACGCATCCGTTGTAAATCAGCGCAGACGCAATGTACCGTAGACTTGCATTGCAAAAATAGGCATGTGTTTGAAAGTATGCATTATTTGCAACGCACAGGAAAACATGGTCGGCGGCTGGAGGCCAGCTGAGCACTTCTCTGACAACTTGGTTCTATTGTAATTCTGTGCCTGCTCATCTCTGATATTTGTCTGATGGCAAAGATGTAGCAGAGCTGGAGACAGAAGATCCGTGGATTACGTCAGAGCGAGGATTTTGGTTTTTTATTAAAGATGGAGTCCCTACATGTGTTTTATTTTTATTAAAAAAAAATTCTGAGTTGTGTTTTTTTTTTTCTGTTGACTAGAAATTCATGGTGGCCATGTCTAGTTTGGTTTGGTTTGAATTTCAGGCTTAGTGCCAGCTGATAATACAAAGCTGGTACTAACCCCATTATTACCCAGCGTGCCACCCTCCACCAGGGCCGTTGGAAGAGCCGGATAAAGTGCCTGGAAATGGCGCTACGATGAATGCGCCAATTCCAAGGGTGGCTGCGGGCTGCCGTTTTCAGCGTGGGGGGCCCAGAATGCTTGGGCCTTACCATGCTGAGAATCCCAGCCCCCAGCTGCCTGGTTTTACCAGGCTGATGATCAAAATATTGCGGGAGGCCACACATTTTTTTTTTATTATTTTTTTTAAAAATTAAAAAAAAATTGGGCTTTCCTGACTTTTGATCACCAGCCAATGTAAAACCAGGCAGATAAAGCAGACAGCTACGGGCTGCCACCTCTATCTGCGCTGAGAATCAAAATTTCTGCAGAGCGCTATGTCATTTTTGTTTTATTATTTATTTATTTTCACACTTCTATATGTGTGACAGTCCCAACAGCCAATCACAGACGCTGACACAGAAAATGGGCGTCTGTGATTGGCTGCTTGAGTAACCTGAAAGCAGCCCATACATAGTACCATACTAGAATGTATGGGCTGATTGTACATTACTCAAACAGCCAATCACAGACGCCCATCCTCTTTGACAGCATCTGCGATTGACTGTTGGGTCTGTCACATATAGAAGTGTGAAAATAAATTTTTAAAAACGAATTTTTGATTCTCACCGCAGATAAAGCAGACAGCTACGTACTGCCACCCCCAGCTGCCTGGCTTTACCTTGGCTGGCGATCAAAACACACAAGCCTAATATTTGTTTTAAACTTACTTAACCTTTTTTTTTCCCGCCATATGTTGATCGCCAGCCAGATAAAACCAGGCAGCTGGGGGCTGGGATTCGCAGCATGGTAAGGCCCAAGCGTTCTTGGCCCTCCACGCTGAAAATCGCAGCCCGCAGCCACCCCTGAAAATGGCGCATTCATCATGGCACCATTTCCAGGTGCTTTACCCGGCTCTTCCAGCGGCCCTGGTGGTGAGTGGCACCCTGGGTAATAATAGGGTTAGTACCAGGCCAGCTTTGCCTTATCAGCTGGTACTAAGCCCGAAATTCATGGTTTCACACCAAATTAGACATAGCCACCATCAATTTCTAGTAAACAGAAAAAAAAAAGACAAAAAAATAAATTATTTTTATTAAAAATAAAACACATTTAGGGACTCCATCTTTAATAAAGAAAAATCCTCACTCCCAACGTAATCCATAGGTCTTCTGTCTTCATCTCTCTTAGATCTTTGCCATCAGACAAATATGTCTGCTGACAGATGAGCAGGCACAGAATGACACTGGAGCGCTGTTACTGTGTAGTGCAGTGCTATGTTTCTTTTTTTGTCATTTCATGCAGTGTAGAAATCTTGGGAAAAGTGTGGACTGTGCTCTGGAAGTGATCAGTTATAGCTAACTATGTTATTTTCTGCAGAGTTAAGTCCTGTATAGAAGATGTGATATATCGGTCTGCAGTTAAAGAACTTCACCTAGAGACATCACTGGTGAGTATGTGTATTACCTATACACACACACACTGACACTATATACAGAGCTCCTGTGCATAATGTCACTGGTAATCACTGTATTACCTGTACACTGACACTATATACAGAGCTCCTGTGTATAATGTCACTGGTGATCCCTGTATTTCCTATACACACACACACTGACACTATATACAGAGCTGTGCATAATGTCACTGGTGATCCCTGTATTACCTGTACACTGACACCATACACAGAGCTCCTGTGTATAATGTCACTGGTGATCACTATATTACCTGTACACTGACACTATATACAGAGCTCCTGTGTATAATATCACTGGTGATCACTATATTACCTGTACACTGACACTATATACAGAGCTCCTGTGTATAATGTCACTGGTGAACACTGTATTACCTGTACACTGACACCAAACACAGAGCTCCTGTGTATAATGTCACTGGTGATCCCTGTATTTTCTGTACACTGACACTATATACAGAGCTCCTATGCATAATGTCACTGGTGATCACTGTATTACCTGTACACTGACACTATATACAGAGCTCCTGTGTATAATGTCACTGGTGAACACTGTATTACCTGTACACTGACACCAAACACAGAGCTCCTGTGTATAATGTCACTGATGATCTCTACATTATCTGTACACTGACTCTATATACAGAGCTCCTGTGTATAATGTCACTGGTGATCACTATATTACCTGTACACTGACACTATATACAGAGCTCCTGTGTATAATGTCACTGATGATCACTGTATTACCTCTACACTGACACTATACACAGAGCTCCTGTGTATAATGTCACTGATAATCTCTACATTATCTGTACACTGACTATATACAGAGCTTTTTTTACATTTTCATTATCAGTCACTATCTGGTGCCATTATGTGCCATGGTCATGGCGTGGCGGTATTTGTCCCTTGTATGTGGTATTATTCAGACAGTCACTATGTTGTGCTAATATGTGGTCTTCTCATGGTGTGGCAGTATATATACCTTGTACTTGGTAGTATTTGATCACTATGTGGTGGTATGTGTTCTGGTCATGGTGTGGCGGTATTTCTCTCTTCTATATGGTATTATTAGTCTAGGTATAGTGGATTGTTGTCAGTCATTTGTTTTTTCGGATATTAAGAATGGGAACATTCTTTATTTGCAATACATATTAAATACTTGGATGTTTAACCTCTCCCTGTGTTGTGACTACTACACAGCAGCAGAGATTTATTGGTTAATAAAGTTGATTCATTTTGAAAGAGTTTGTGGACTTATGTTATTCCTATATACGGTAACTGCATGGTGCTGGTGGGCCCCAAGATTGATTTTTTCCTGGTGGGCCCCAGGTACTCCAGTCCGGCGCTGGTCCCAGTTACCTCCTCATCTGTCCTGCTGCCGGCTGGGAGTCCTGTACAGTGCGGCATGTAGTGTGATGTGAATGCCACACTATGGAGATGCTGCTCCTACTACTGCCAAGTGAGGATCTCACCTCGCCAGTATGGTGCCCTCAGGAGCTCCCACAGGGCATCACAGGCCTTAGCATGAAGCAATTCCACAAGTCTTCTAGTATTGCTTCATACTAAGGCCTGTGATGCCCTGTGGGAGCTCCCTGAGGAGGTGAGAGCCTCACCTCATACGGCCCCATGATCTCTATGTACGATCCCTGACGGGGCCCCATGATCTCTATGTACGATCCCTGACGGGGCCCCATGATCTCTATGTACGCCGCTGACTGGGCCCCATGATCTCTATGTACGCCGCTGACTGGGCCCCATGATCTCTATGTACTCCGCTGACTGGGCCCCATGATCTCTATGTACGCCGCTGACTGGGCCCCATGATCTCTATGTACACCGCTGACTGGGCCCCATGATCTCTATGTATGCCGCTGACGGGGCCCCATGATCTCTATGTACGATCCCTGACTGGGCGCCATGATCTCTATGTACACCGCTGACTGGGCCCCATGATCTCTATGTATGCCGCTGACTGGGCCCCATGATCTCTATGTACGCCGCTGACTGGGCCCCATGATCTCTATGTACGCCGCTGACTGGGCCCCATGATCTCTATGTACTCCGCTGACTGGGCCCCATGATCTCTATGTACGCCGCTGACTGGGCCCCATGATCTCTATGTACACCGCTGACTGGGCGCCATGATCTCTATGTACACCGCTGACTGGGCCCCATGATCTCTATGTATGCCGCTGACTGGGCCCCATGATCTCTATGTACGCCGCTGACTGGGCCCCATGATCTCTATGTACGCCGCTGACTGGGCCCCATGATCTCTATGTACTCCGCTGACTGGGCCCCATGATCTCTATGTACGCCGCTGACTGGGCCCCATGATCTCTATGTACACCGCTGACTGGGCCCCATGATCTCTATGTATGCCGCTGACGGGGCCCCATGATCTCTATGTACGATCCCTGACTGGGCGCCATGATCTCTATGTACACCGCTGACTGGGCCCCATGATCTCTATGTATGCCGCTGACTGGGCCCCATGATCTCTATGTACGCCGCTGACTGGGCCCCATGATCTCTATGTACGCCGCTGAGGGGGCCCCATGATCTCTATGTACACCCCTAACCTGATTGGCCCCATGATCTCTATGTACGCCGCTGACTGGGCCCAATGATCTCTATGTACGCCGCTGACTGGGCCCCATGATCTCTATGTACACCCCTAACCTGATTGGCCCCATGATTTCTATATACGCCCCTGACTGGGCCACATGATTTCTATGTACGATCCCTGACTGGGCCCCATAATCTCTGATCTCTCATGATTTATTTTTTTTTATTAAAGATGGAGTCCCTGAATGTATTTTGTGTTTTATTTTTACTGTGTAGTGCGGCACTATGTTGCATTATGTCATTTCATGCAGTGTAGAAATCTTGGGAAAAGTGTGGATTGTACTCTGGAAGTGATCAGTTATAGCTAACTATGTTATTTTCTGCAGAGATAAGTCCTGCATAGATGATGTGATATATTGGTCTGCAGATGAAGAACTTCACCTAGAGACATCACTGGTGAGTATGTGTATTACCTATACACACACACACTGACACTATATACAGAGCTCCTGTGCATAATGTCACTGGTGATCACTGTATTACCTGTACACTATATACAGAGCTCCTGTGTATAATATCAATGGTGATCATTGCATTACCTGTACACTAACACTATATACAGAGCTTCTGTGTATAATGTCACTGGTGATGACTGTATAACCTGTACACTATATACAGAGCTCCTGTGCATAATGTCACTGGTGATCACTGTATAACCTGTACACTGACCCAATATACTGAGCTTTTTTACATTTTTATTATTTTAGCATTATTTGTCACTATGTGGTGGCATTATGTGCTTTGGTCATAACATGACGATATTTGTCCCTTCTATGTGGTATTATTCAGTCACTATGTGGTGGTAATATGTGGTCTCATGGTGTGTCAGTATTTATACCTTGTATCTGGTAGCATTTGATCACTATGTGGTGGTATTATGTGCTTTGGTCATGGTGTGGCGGTATTTGTGCCTTGTATGTGGCATTATTTGGGCACTATGTGGTGGTAATATGTGATCTGGTCATGGTGTGGTGGTATTTCTGCCTTCTATCTGGTAATATTGGTCTTGGTAGAGTGGATTGTGGTTGGTCATTTGTTTTATCTGATATCAATAAGGGGAAACCTCTTTATTTCCAATAGATATTAAATACTTGGATGTTTAACCCCTCCCTGTCCTGTAACTATTACACAGCAGCAGAGATGCAGTTACAGAGGTTCACCAGAGAAAGCAAGTTGGCATTTGGTGAGATTTTCACCTCTGTATTTATAAGACAAAACCAGGAGTGGGTGAGAAATGCATAAAACATCACCTCGGATTGCTCCACTCCTGGTTTTGTCTTATAAATACAGAGGTGAAAATCTCACCAAATACTCAAAGTGCCACAATCTTCTGACAGTGCGGATTCCACCAATAAATAAGTGATCACCTTCCCAACCTGGGCATCGCTGAGAACTTGTTTTCACCAATAAAAACCCTTTAATGCAAACTACAGTAATTGTACATCGCAGTTCTGGTGAGCGCACAGTGATGGGCAGGAGACGCCAATATAATGGGTATAACGGCTAACAGGTATTTGCAAATAGCTGAAGGGTGGGTGGGCCCCTGGAGTCAATGTCCCTGGTGGGCCCCAGACACCCCAGTCCGGCTCTGCCCCCGCCCCAGCCCGCCCCTGATTTGTCACGCACGGACCCGAAGCGACTGTGCACTGCGATACACACATCCTGTTGAAATTTCTGCTGGCGTTTACAAGCCCCAACCCCCCTGGGCCCGGTCGCAGTGACTGCCACTGCGACCGCGGACATTACGCCCCTGGCTACGTAAATCATATGTCCCATTTTGGTGCTCCTATTTCTATGATACGTAGAGTGGATGCAAATCATACATCTTGCTAATATTTATTATATTACATTCATCTGATGCTCTGTAGTAACAATGTAAATTAAATTGGCGACTTAGTGCAGTTCTATTACTATTAGTAAATGTGGCACCTTGTGTTCCACAGAATATCTGAATATTACCTGAATATTTAATCTCAGCTAATGTTCATTTATCTCTTAAATATCATTGGTCAGATGCTGATCACATGACCAGTGGTGGTGCATGCATGATGATTCCATATGAAGTGCACTGAGTGACAGTTGGAAGTGACAGTTGGAATTGACCAACAACAGTGGAGGAGATGTCGGCTAACTCTAAGCAAAGCAATAATATGGATATAAAAGAGGAGGAGATTGTGGTGAGCAGAGAAAGAGTGAAGACACGAAGACCTTCCCATGACACATCTGATGATGAGAGGAAGTCTTCAGTCAACAGGACAAAACCACCAGTCCAGAAGAAAGAAGTAGAGGAGAACGTGGTGAGGAGAGAAGGAGCGAAGAGACTAAGACCTTCCCATGACACATCTGATGATGAGAGGAAGTCTTCAGTCAACAGGACAAAACAACCAGTCCAGAAGAAAGAAGAAGTGGAAGAAAAGGAGAAGGTAGAAAGTCAGAAGATGGGAGCCAAGAAGAGAGGAGCCATCTTCATCTCATCAGGGGACAAAAAGGAGAAGAAAAGAAGAAGGATTACATTAGGACAGAAACCCATGGATCTAAAGCAGAAGGCTGAAGAAGCTGAAGGAAGCAGCGGTGTTCGGCCAACCGGCTCCAAAAGCACAGTCTCTGATACCATCAAGAGGAGATTATTATTCCATCAAGTGCTTGGCCGGGGATGCTATGGAACGGTCCTGCTGGCGGAAGATTCATCTACCCGCAAACATTTTGCTGTTAAGATCATCAGCAAAAGAGCCCTGCTTGCTGACGGTGATGAGCATGTGATGGTGGAGCGACGGGTTTTACAGCTGGCATCTGGGAGCCCCTTCCTTGTCCACGCAGACTTTGCATTCCAGACCAAGGTACAGTATTGATTGCTGGATATTAGGAAATGTCACACGTACCACACACTGCTCTGCCTCATGGACCCCACTGATATCATCTTACATTTCAATATAGCATGTCCCAAGGTAACCGCAGACAATAAGATGAATGTGATGACTATACACATGGGATATTGTGGCCCCTACTGTAATCAATAACATTTATGGCGGGGCTTGGTACATTGGGAATCATTTATTAAAACAGCCTTTTTACTTATCCCAGCCAATCACAGAACAGCTTTTACTTTTCCAGGTCAGTTAAAACAACCTTAGCTGAGCTCTAATTGGTTAGTATGGGTAACTAGTTTTCTAGTGAGCAGATTTATTAATGAGGCCCAATGTACCCCGCTCTATAAATGATTGAAAATATTAGATGTCATCATAGAGGTCAATGAACTGTAGAAAATCACTTGCCCGGACCTCATGTTTCTAATTGGGTGACTGGTAATATTTGTATCATTTACAGCATTAGCTGGGCATTATCTTGTTGTAGGCATCATCGCCATGTAGTAGTCTCTAGCTCATTTCTTTGACACTGTAGAATTTTACATATTATTATCTTGTATAGACATGGGATTTCACAATAGATTAAATGTATTTGTTATTTTTTGTTATTTCCTGGATGACATTGTATTTTGTGTATACCATATGGGGGGGGACGGGACCCTGTGTACACTATATGTCAGGGCTATTGACTTTTGTGCACTTTATATACAATTTGAGAATGTGTTAATATTTTTGTATACAAGTATTATCTGTATCTTAAAGGTTTTTGTTAATTAATGTTGGGACATTTTTATGCACGTGCATCTACTTGTTTTTCATTGCCATGTTTTCTATGTATAAATATACTGGAATAAAGTACAAAATCCACTGTCTTGGAGTGAAATTTCTTCTAACCTCACCAACTAATGAAAAAGATGGTATCATATTGACCAGGGGTGAGGTGGGCCAGAGGGGCACATGCCCTCCAAGCCGGTCGCCAAGCAGCTGCTTCTTTACAGACTGCAGGGCGGCCCTGTATCTTTCATTGTGTACATGTGCCAGCCGGGCATCTGCAGCCCAGAACAGCCGGCACAGGCCACGTTCTTATGCCTGCCGGAGAGAAGCTTCAGCCGCTGAGCAGTACGAGAGGGCAGACATCTTTGATTCTTGTAAGGCCACGACCCCACTATCAGTATTCGGTCAGTATTTTTTCACAGGAGTTGGTGATAAATGCAGAATTGGTGACTTGTTTCTATTATACCTTTTCTCTGATTGTTACTGACCTGGTTTTGGCTCCCACTCCTGAGAAAATATACTGACCAAATACTGATAGTGGGGCCGGATAGTGGTCAGGACAGGAGATTTATACTTTTTGTAGAGTGTGGAAGTGGCAGGACGCTGCTCACCTCCTGACAAGTCCAGGGCCAGATCCTGAATGTTATCTATGGTCGCTCTGCTGAGGATCAGAAAGATTTATTGTAGCAGATGGACCCTTCAAGCAGGTTGGGGTCGCGCTGTCAGTGTGAGATCATCGGCTCTCGATCTGTATGAATGTTCAAATCACATCGGACCTGAGATAGAGACACTTCAGACCTTACTATACAGACCCCTGCCCCAGACTGATCCTGCACCAGCTACAGGGCCAGAGCCGGCATGACCACCCATTGCACCAGGGCAAGTGCCAGGGCCCTGGGCAAGAGGGGGGCCCCACTCACAGTTGGGGACACTGGAACGCTATTGGGCCTGTGAGTTGGGGGAGCCCGGTGTAACCCCCCCCCGTGCTTTACGGTGTTTGAAATACTCACCTCTCGTCATACCCTGCTGGCCGCAGGTCCAGTCTCCTCTGCGTCTTCTGACTCTGTCACGTCTCAGTGTTGAAGAGACAGGACCTGTAGCCAGCAGGGTATGAGGAGAGGTGAGTATTTTATTATTTATTTTTTATGTATGGAGCCCATTCTCTATGGAGCATTATATGGGGCCCATTCTCTATGGAGCATTATATGGGGCCCATTCTTTATGGAGCATTATATGGGGCCCATTCTCTATGGTGCATTTTATGGGGCCCATTCTCTATGGTGCATTATATGGGGCCCATTCTCTATGGAGCATTATATGGGGCCCATTCTCTATGGAGCATTATATGGGGCCCATTATTCTGTATGGCATATTACATGACGCCCATTATTCTTCATGGAGTAATATATGGGGTCAATTATGGTGTAATGAGCATTATATGGGGTTCATTATTCTGTATAGAGCATTATATGGGGCCTATTATTCTGTATGGAACATTATATGGGGTCCATTATTCAGTATGGAGCCCATTCTATATAGAGGACTATGTGGTGCCCATAATACTGTATGGAGTGCTATGTAGTGCCCATAATACTGTATGGAGGACTATGTGGTGTCCACAATACTGTATGGAGGACTATAATGTACAGTCTAAAATGAAAACTTTTGAATCCCCCCATGACACGCCCCATGCACTGTGAGGATTCGCCGGTTTCTGAGCTATTCTGGAATTTACAATAGATATCACTCATGTAATGTAAGAAGTACCGTATTTTTCGGACTATAAGATGCACCGGACCATAAGACGCACCTAGGTTTTAGAGGAGGAAAATAAAAATTCTAACTCATCGGTTATTCTAGAATATGTATGCGGCCGGCCGCGACCAATCAGCGAACCGTGTTAGTGAGGACCGGAGAGCATGTTTAAATTTGGCGCCAAAACCGGTGATTGGTCACGGACGGCGGCCGCGACCAATCAGCGAATCGTATTAGTGAGAACCGGGGAGCGGGTACTTCCACTGTGAGCAGCCGGGAGATGACCGGCTGCTCGCAGCAGAAGTATCCCAACCGGCGGCGCCGCTCCCCGGTCCTCCCTTCACACTTGCCGTCGGGAGATAAGCGGCCCTAGCCACTGATCTAGCGACGGTAGCCGCATGGAGGTCAGCGGCGCCGCCGGTCGGGGTACTTCTGCTGCGAGCAGCTGGGAGATGACCGGCTGCATCGCCACTGACCTCTGTGCAGAGCGGTGTTTAAATTTGGAGCCAATATCGCTGATTGGTCGCGGCCGCCGAATCGTATTAGTGAGGACAGGGGAGCGGTGCTGCCTGTGCGGGTACTTCCGCTGCGAGCAGCCGGGAGATGACCGGCTGCTCGCAGCAGAAGTATCCCGACCGGTGGCGCCGCTCCCCGATCCTCCCTTCACACTTGCTGTCGGAAGATCAGCAGCCCTAACCGCTGATTTCCCGATGGTAGCCGCATGGAGGTCAGCGGCGACGCCGGTCGGGGTACTTCTGCTGTGAGCCGGAAGTTGACCGCTAGCGCCGGTCATCTCCCGGCTGCATCGCCGCTGACCTCCGTGCGGCAGATGAGCCGCTAATGGCCGCCATCTTTTTCTAAAATCCCACGTCGCTGATTGACCACGGTCGGACCAATCAGCGACGCAGGACTTCCTGGACAGAAGGACAGACAGACAAATATGATAAGATGATTATATATATTAAATGTAAGGTTATGTGGGGCCCAATATATTCAATGAAAAACTATATGGGCCCATTATATAAAAGAAAAAGCTAAGTGTGGCCCATTTTATTAAATGGATGATGGTGTGCTCCGGTGGCAAGCCAGCGGGAAAGTGGTGTGCTCCGGTGGCAAGCCAACGGGAAAGTGGCGTGCTTCGGTGGCAAGCCAACGGGAAAGTGGCGTGCTCCGGTGGCAAGCCAACGGGAAAGTGGCGTGCTTCGGTGGCAAGCCAACGGGAAAGTGGCGTGCTCCGGTGGCAAGCCAACGGGAAAGTGGCGTGCTCCGGTGGCAAGCCAACGGGAAAGTGGCGTGCTCCGGTGGCAAGCCAACGGGGAAGTGGCGTGCTCCGGTGGCAAGCCAACGGGAAAGTGGCGTGCTCCTGTGGCAAGCCAACGGGAAAGTGGCGTGCTCCGGTGGCAAGCCAACGGGAAAGTGGCGTGCTCCGGTGGCAAGCCAACGGGAAAGTGGCGTGCTCCGGTGGCAAGCCAATGGGACTGTGGCGTGCTCCGGTGGCAAGCCAACAGGACTGTGGCGTGCTCCGGTGGCAAGCCAACGGGACTGTGGAGTGCTCCGGTGGCAAGCCAACGGGACTGTGGCGTGCTCCGGTGGCAAGCCAACGGGACTGTGGCGTGCTCCGGTGGCAAGCCAACGGGAAAGTGGCGTGCTCCGGTGGCAAGCCAACGGGAAAGTGGCATGCTCCGATGGCAAGCCAACGGGAGAGTGGCGTGCTCCGGTGGCAAGCCAACGGGAAAGTGGCGTGCTCCGGTGGCAAGCCAACGGGAAAGTGGCGTGCTCCGGTGGCAAGCCAACGGGAAAGTGGCGTGCTCCGGTGGCAAGCCAACGGGAAAGTGGCGTGCTCCGGTGGCAAGCCAACGGGACTGTGGCGTGCTCCGGTGGCAAGCCAACGGGACTGTGGCGTGCTCCGGTGGCAAGCCAACGGGAAAGTGGCGTGCTCCGGTGGCAAGCCAACGGGGAAGTGGCGTGCTCCGGTGGCAAGCCAACGGGGAAGTGGCGTGCTCCGGTGGCAAGCCAACGGGGAAGTGGCGTGCTCCGGTGGCAAGCCAACGGGAAAGTGGCGTGCTCCGGTGGCAAGCCAACGGGAAAGTGGCGTGCTCCGGTGGCAAGCCAACGGGAAAGTGGCGTGCTCCGGTGGCAAGCCAACGGGAAAGTGGCGTGCTCCGGTGGCAAGCCAACGGGACTGTGGCGTGCTCCGGTGGCAAGCCAACGGGACTGTGGCGTGCTCCGGTGGCAAGCCAACGGGACTGTGGCATGCTCCGGTGGCAAGCCAACGGGACTGTGGCGTGCTCCGGTGGCAAGCCAACAGGACTGTGGCGTGCTCCGGTGACAAGCCAACGGGACTGTGGCGTGCTCCGGTGGCAAGCCAACGGGACTGTGGCGTGCTCCGGTGGCAAGCCAACGGGAAAGTGGCGTGCTCCGGTGGCAAGCCAACGGGAGAGTGGCGTGCTCCGGTGGCAAGCCAAAGGGAAAGTGGCATGCTCCGGTGGCAAGCCAACGGGAAAGTGGCGTGCTCCGGTGGCAAGCCAACGGGAAAGTGGCGTGCTCCGGTGGCAAGTCAACGGGAAAGTGGCATGCTCCGGTGGCAAGCCAACGGGAAAGTGGCGTGCTCCGGTGGCAAGCCAACGGGACTGTGGCGTGCTCCGGTGGCAAGCCAACGGGACTGTGGCATGCTCCGGTGGCAAGCCAACGGGAAAGTGTCGTGCTCCGGTGGCAAGCCAACGGGGAAGTGGCGTGCTCCGGTGGCAAGCCAACGGGGAAGTGGCGTGCTCCGGTGGCAAGCCAACGGGGAAGTGGCGTGCTCCGGTGGCAAGCCAACGGGAAAGTGGCGTGCTCCGGTGGCAAGCCAACGGGAAAGTGGCGTGCTCCGGTGGCAAGCCAACGGGACTGTGGCGTGCTCCGGTGGCAAGCCAACGGGACTGTGGCGTGCTCCGGTGGCAAGCCAACGGGACTGTGGCGTGCTCCGGTGGCAAGCCAACGGGACTGTGGCGTGCTCCGGTGGCAAGCCAACGGGACTGTGGCGTGCTCCGGTGGCAAGCCAACGGGAAAGTGGTGTGCTCCGGTGGCAAGCCAACGGGAGAGTGGCGTGCTCCGGTGGCAAGCCAACGGGAAAGTGGCGTGCTCCGGTGGAAAGCCAACGGGGAAGTGGCGTGCTCCGGTGGAAAGCCAACGGGGAAGTGGCGTGCTCCGGTGGCAAGCCAACGGGGAAGTGGCGTGCTCCGGTGGCAAGCCAACGGGGAAGTGGCGTGCTCCGGTGGCAAGCCAACGGGAAAGTGGCGTGCTCCGGTGGCAAGCCAACGGGAAAGTGGCATGCTCCGGTGGCAAGCCAACGGGAAAGTGGCATGCTCCGGTGGCAAGCCAACGGGGAAGTGGCGTGCTCCGGTGGCAAGCCAACGGGGAAGTGGCGTGCTCCGGTGGCAAGCCAACGGGAAAGTGGCGTGCTCCGGTGGCAAGCCAACGGGAAAGTGTCGTGCTCCGGTGGCAAGCCAACGGGACTGTGGCGTGCTCCGGTGGCAAGCCAACGGGACTGTGGCGTGCTCCGGTGGCAAGCCAACGGGACTGTGGCGTGCTCCGGTGGCAAGCCAACGGGACTGTGGCGTGCTCCGGTGGCAAGCCAACGGGAAAGTGGCGTGCTCCGGTGGCAAGCCAACGGGAGAGTGGCGTGCTCCGGTGGCAAGCCAACGGGAAAGTGGCGTGCTCCGGTGCAAAGCCAACGGGAAAGTGGCGTGCTCCGGTGGAAAGCCAACGGGGAAGTGGCGTGCTCCGGTGGCAAGCCAACGGGGAAGTGGCGTGCTCCGGTGGCAAGCCAACGGGGAAGTGGCGTGCTCCGGTGGCAAGCCAACGGGAAAGTGGCGTGCTCCGGTGGCAAGCCAATGGGAAAGTGGCGTGCTCCGGTGGCAAGCCAACGGGAAAGTGGCGTGCTCGGGTGGCAAGCCAACGGGAAAGTGGCGTGCTCCGGTGGCAAGCCAACGGGAAAGTGGCGTGCTCCGGTGGCAAGCCAACGGGAAAGTGGCGTGCTCCGGTGGCAAGCCAACGGGAAAGTGGCGTGCTCCGGTGGCAAGCCAACGGGAAAGTGGCGTGCTGCGGTGGCAAGCCAACGGGAAAGTGGCGTGCTGCGGTGGCAAGCCAACGGGAAAGTGGCGTGCTGCGGTGGCAAGCCAACGGGAAAGTGGCGTGCTGCGGTGGCAAGCCAACGGGAAAGTGGCGTGCTGCGGTGGCTAGTCAACGGGAAAGTGGCGTGCTCCGGTGGCAAGCCAACGGGAAAGTGGCGTGCTTCGGTGGCAAGCCAACGGGAAAGTGGCGTGCTCCGGTGGCAAGCCAACGGGAAAGTGGCGTGCTCCGGTGGCAAGCCAACGGGAAAGTGGCGTGCTCCGGTGGCAAGCCAACGGGACTGTGGCGTGCTCCGGTGGCAAGCCAACGGGAAAGTGGCGTGCTCCGGTGGCAAGCCAACGGGAAAGTGGCGTGCTCCGGTGGCAAGCCAACGGGAAAGTAGCGTGCTCCGGTGGCAAGCCAACGCGAAAGTGGCGTTCTCCGGTGGCAAGCCAACGGGGACGTGGCGTGCTCCGGTGGCAAGCCAACTGGGAAGTGGCGTGCTCCGGTGGCAAGCCAACTGGGAAGTGGCGTGATCCGGTGGCAAGCCAACGGGAAAGTTGCGTGCTCCGGTGGCAAGCCAGCGGGAAAGTGGCATGCTCCGGTGGCAAGCCAACGGGAAAGTGGCGTGGTCCGGTGGCAAGCCAACGGGAAAGTGGCGTGGTCCGGTGGCAAGCCAACGGGAAAGTGGCGTGCTCCGGTGGCAAGCCAACGGGAAAGTGGCGTGCTCCGGTGGCAAGCCAACGGGAAAGTGGCGTGCTCCGGTGGCAAGCCAACGGGAAAGTGGCGTGCTCCGGTGGCAAGCCAACGGGAAAGTGGCGTGCTGCGGTGGCAAGCCAACGGGAAAGTGGCGTGCTGCGGTGGCAAGCCAACGGGAAAGTGGCGTGCTGCGGTGGCAAGCCAACGGGAAAGTGGCGTGCTGCGGTGGCAAGCCAACGGGAAAGTGGCGTGCTGCGGTGGCTAGTCAACGGGAAAGTGGCGTGCTCCGGTGGCAAGCCAACGGGAAAGTGGCGTGCTTCGGTGGCAAGCCAACGGGAAAGTGGCGTGCTCCGGTGGCAAGCCAACGGGAAAGTGGCGTGCTCCGGTGGCAAGCCAACGGGAAAGTGGCGTGCTCCGGTGGCAAGCCAACGGGACTGTGGCGTGCTCCAGTGGCAAGCCAACGGGAAAGTGGCGTGCTCCGGTGGCAAGCCAACGGGAAAGTGGCGTGCTCCGGTGGCAAGCCAACGGGAAAGTAGCGTGCTCCGGTGGCAAGCCAACGCGAAAGTGGCGTTCTCCGGTGGCAAGCCAATGGGGACGTGGCGTGCTCCGGTGGCAAGCCAACTGGGAAGTGACGTGCTCCGGTGGCAAGCCAACTGGGAAGTGGCGTGATCCGGTGGCAAGCCAACGGGAAAGTTGCGTGCTCCGGTGGCAAGCCAGCGGGAAAGTGGCGTGCTCCGGTGGCAAGCCAACGGGAAAGTGGCGTGGTCCGGTGGCAAGCCAACGGGAAAGTGGCGTGGTCCGGTGGCAAGCCAACGGGAAAGTGGCGTGCTCCGGTGGCAAGCCAACGGGAAAGTGGCGTGCTCCTGTGGCAAGCCAACGGGAAAGTGGTGTGCTCCTGTGGCAAGCCAACGGGAAAGTGGCGTGCTCCTGTGGCAAGCCAACGGGAAAGTGGCGTGCTCCGGTGGCAAGCCAACGGGAAAGTGGCGTCCTCCGGTGGCAAGCCAACGGGAAAGTGGCGTGCTCCGGTGGCAAGCCAACGGGAAAGTGGCGTGCTCCGGTGGCAAGCCAACGGGAAAGTGGCGTGCTGCGGTGGCAAGCCAACGGGAAAGTGGCGTGCTCCGGTGGCAAGCCAACGGGAAAGTGTCGTCCTCCGGTGGCAACCCAACGGGACTGTGGCGTGCTCCGGTGGCAAGCCAACGGGAAAGTGGCGTGCTCCGGTGGCAAGCCAACGGGAAAGTGGCGTGCTCCGGTGGCAAGCCAACGGGAAAGTGGCGTGCTCCGGTGGCAAGCCAACGGGAAAGTGGCGTGCTCCGGTGGCAAGCCAACGGGAAAGTGGCGTTCTCCGGTGGCCAGCCAACGGGAAAGTGGCGTGCTCCGGTGGCAAGCCAACGGGAAAGTGGCGTGCTCCGGTGGCCAGCCAACGGGAAAGTGGCGTGCTCTGGTGGCAAGCCAACTGGAAAGTGGCGTGCTCCGTTGGCAAGCCAACGGGAAAGAGGCGTGCTCCGGTGGCAAGCCAACGGGAAAGTGGCGTGCTCCGGTGGCAAGCCAACGGGAAAGTGGCGTGCTGCGGTGGCAAGCCAACGGGAAAGTGGCGTGCTGCGGTGGCAAGCCAACGGGAAAGTGGCGTGCTCCGGTGGCAAGCCAACGGGGAAGTGGCGTGCTCCGGTGGCAAGCCAACGGGAAAGTGGCGTGCTCCGGTGGCAAGCCAACGGGAAAGTGGCGTGCTCCGGTGGCAAGCCAACGGGAAAGTGGCGTGCTCCGGTGGCAAGCCAACGGGAAAGTGGCGTGCTCCGGTGGCAAGCCAACGGGAAAGAGGCGTGCTCCGGTGGCAAGCCAACGGGAAAGTGGCATGCTCCGGTGGCAAGCCAACGGTTAAGTGGCGTGCTCCGTGGCAAGCCAACGGTAAAGTGGCGTGCTGCAGTGGCAAGCCAACGGGAAAGTGGCGTGCTGCGGTGGCAAGCCAACGGGAAAGTGGCGTGCTCCGGTGGCAAGCCAATGGGGAAGTGGCGTGCTCCGGTGGCAAGCCAACGGGGAAGTGGCGTGCTCCGGTGGCATGCCAACTGGGAAGTGGCGTGCTCCGGTGGCAAGCCAACGGGAAAGTGGCGTGCTCCGGTGGCATGCTAACGGTAAAGGTGTGCTCCGGTCACATGCTAATGGTAAAGGTGTGCTCCGGTGGCATGCTAACGGGAATAGGTTGTGCCCGGTGGCATACTAACGGGAAAAGGTGTGCTACGGTGGCATGCTAGCGGGAAATGGTGTTCTTCGGGGGCATGATAATGAGAAAAGGGGTACTCCATTGGCACCACAATGGTAAAGGGACTTGGAAATGTCACATGTGAAGTCATACTCGCATAGTGTCTGTTGTTGCAGGGATCAAAAGAGCGACCCGGTGGAACAAGATGTGGACACTGTGCGGCAGATGGTGGTTTAAGGACAGCAAAAAAGCAAAATAAGACCAAGTAACAGCAAGAAAACAATCCAAGAATTACAGCAGCAGACAAGTAAGTGATTGTGATTCTTTTAAACGGTGATGTATGATCAGATGAAGTGGAATGCAGTAAGTTTGGAAATATGATTAACAAGTTAATAAAGTGTCTGAAATGTATGAGCGAGAAAGAGAAAAAGGTGGATTGTTACAGGGGGAAAGCTGAGAGTAGGGAGTTGCAGAGAAAGTCCTTGTGACAGGTTTAGGATGTATACGGCTGTTTATTGTCTCCTCCACATACAAAGGCAGGAGATGAGACTATCAAACTATTGAACTTGGAGTTGTCAGTAATGTTGGAGGAGAAATTAATAAAGGAAGTAAAATGGGAAAGAAAATAAGGGGTTGTATGTTTGCCTGGTCAGAGGGATGTTTGCCTGGTCAGGGGGATGTTTGCCTGGTCAGGGGAATGTTTGCCTGGTCAGGGGGATGTTTGCCTGGTCAGAGGGATGTTTGCCTGGTCAGGGGGATGTTTGTCTGGTCAGGGGGATGTTTGCCTGGTCAGAGGGATGTTTGTCTGGTCAGGGGGATGTTTGCCTGGTCAGGGGGATGTTTGTCTGGTCAGGGGGATGTTTGTCTGGTCAGAGGGATGTTTGTCTGGTCAGAGGGATGTTTGCTTCACGTTGGGGAAGAGGGAAAGGACTGAATGATCCGGCACCTGTCCTATCCACAGGATGGTCAGCTAGTGCCGCCATAGGGAAAGAGCTGACCAAGTGTCACTATCAATCATCAGAGTCTGCAGTACAACTGATTAGGGGTCCAGCAGGGGGGCGCTGATGACACAGGTGGACCTTGGGGCGGTTTTCCGGTTGCCGACGCTGCACCTAGAGGGTTTTCTTCATGTAATTATCCTCCTCACATTGCAGACTTGTGAACTTTATAAATTTTCTTCATTTGCTTATTTTCTTCCTTCTCTCCCAAACACGTTGCTGAAGTGCTGTCTCACCCCCACTGCCCCATCCAGAAGCTTCTTGTAGCTGCTGTTCAGCGAGATTTGTCCTCTATATACCAGCAGTCTGTGTATGGGCTTGTCCCTGTCTGATCCTCTCTGCTCTCCACCCCTGCACTCAGACATGGGAAACCCTGTACTCAGATTACTTCACATCTTGGTGAACAACAGCTGAAAGGACCCTATAAAGGAGCCTGTACCAGGCAGGTGACAGCGGTGCAGCATTGTGCTTGTGGGGGCAATCGGGCGGTGGAGTCAGAAATTGGGGAATACTTGGGTGCTCTCTGGACGGACAATATTAGTGCTGCAGTAATTTCCCACAAGTTTTTGCACAGAGCGGCCACTAATATAGAATAAAGTAAAACAATTGTGCTCTGTAAATAATGGCTGTGCTTTGCTACAAATGCTTCATGTTTGCAGGAGGTTTTTTTTTCTTTAATAAATTTTATTTAGTTTATAATTGATTTTTTCTCTTTCTGCTAGATATCAGCACATGATAGAGGCCGTACGGGACTGATATAAGAAGTTCTTGGCTGAGAAGGACAGAAGCTTCATTCCTCCATGAGCTGCAGTTCTTTGTGTCCAGTCGGGAGCTCTATTAGTAAGTAGATTTTATCACCGGCGCAGACATTTCCGGGAAGGTTCCAATTGGCCAAATACAAGACGTTCATTAAACTCTTCATTTGAAATAAACGTCTGGTTATCATCCACAATACTTAATACCGATCACTTGTCACAAATTTGTATATTTTTTACCTGTTATAAAATGCTGCTCATCCCTTGAATCTTTTCTTTTTTTTTGTCATTTTAGACAAAACATTACATATTCCTGACAAGTCCCAGGTCTTTTCACACCACTCGTTTTGCAGGTTCTTTAATACTACAGCACTTATGTTATTGGAGTCATTTTTGTGCAGTTTGCAGTTACATGATTTTTTATACATGTTTTTTTTTAGCTTTGTCTTGTTATTACATCACATTCATCTTTTTCCTCTCTTGCTTTCCTGGACTGAAGGAAACATATCTCCAAGTCATTCTGAGCTGCCGGCAGGAGAGATGGAGCCTCCTAGTCTTCAGAATCCACATGAAGGAGAAGTCCAAGAGCAAGAAAGGCCTCCGACAGCAGAGCAACCTGTCCGCCAAAAAGTCCCAGAAGAAGAAGCGATGGTCCCGCAGCTCATCTGTGTTTTTCCTAAATGTGGTTTATACTTTTACTGATTGTAATTTTCTTGGTCGATACCAGATAAAGTTTTGGATGACAACTGTCTGGACTTGTGTCTTATTTTACATTTCTCCTTTTTTCTTCTTGCTTCCCCTCCAGTGAGATCTGGCCTAGGAGATAAAAGCCTTTCTCTATCCGGCATTTTTGCAGCAGGCTGGAGAATGACTTTCTGGATGATAACTTGCCTTAGTCTCAGGTGCCCATACACTAGTTAGCTTTAGACCGGACGCTTGTCCACACAACACATCCCGACTCCCCCATATACATGAATGTGGTTATATGTGTGGGGGAGATGGCCCCATACACAGCACATGGTCGGCTGCTCCAGCAAAAATCCTTGGGTTTGACCTACCTTCCTGTAATATATATGGGGGGCCATTAGTTGGATGTTTGCAGGACCCCTCTTTGTCCGACAGCTTCCCTCCCCCACACATAGCAAGCAGTGTACAGACAAGCTCCCTTCCCGCACATACAGCATATATAGCATATAAAGAAAAAACCTAGAAATCTGAACTGAAACATAAATTGATGTGCATGCAAAATGTAAATGCATGTTCACACACGGCCACTAGACAAAGAAAAACCAAAGACAAGCAAAATACCCAAGTAACTGGAAGTAAATGGGTAAATCGCACAGTGCAAAAATAATAAATAATGAAGGGTATTTAGTTAACATAATTTTGATCAAAATAATGTAAAAGCTATCCCGCCACGTCATAGCAACCCTTATGGGACAATCCTAACTCTAATATTAAAACCTTACCATTTGTCAAGTGACGTACATATGGATAAGGGCAGAGAGACTGACCCCCTAGTAGAAGCATAGACCTGAGGCAGAATAAACATTTCAGCTCAGACAAAGGTTGGCCACACCCTAATATGCACTAAAGCACACTGAACTACAAAGAAAAAACCTAGAAGTCTGAACTGAAACATAAATTGATGTGCATGCAAAATGTAAATGCATGTTCACACAAGGACACTAGACAAAGAAAAACCAAAGGCAAGCAAAATACCCAAGTAACTAGAAGTAAATGGGTAAATCACAAAGTGCAAAAATAATAAATAATGAAGGGTATTTAGTAGTGAAGAGCGAGCACTAAAATGCTCGGGTGCTCAAAGCTCGGGCCGAGCTCGCCATGATACTCGGTTGCTCGACCTGAGCCACGAGCCCAATGTTAGTCTATGGGAGACCCGAGCATTTTTGCGGCGGCATCCCCGGCTGTCTTTTAAAAGCCTAAGAAGTGCCCAAAACGATAGTGACAGTGCTCAAATGACATGGGGACAGCATGGGGATCGCCCCAGGAAGCATTTCTGACCCCCAGGTCACTTCTGCCAACAACGTGGTCAGAGGTATTAAGCCACTTTTAAGGGCTCACAATAAAACGTTCAAAAACTAAACTGAAACTGCTTTCCTGTGAAATATGTTAAGGAACATCCTTTCCAGGGTAAAGACTTGTGTATAAGGTGAAATAAATAACAAAAAAAAAAAATACTCCTCCACACCTTGGGCTATGTTCACAAGTAGCATTTTTAATGCGTTTTTGCACTTTTGTATTGCTTCAACCGTGACAAATGCATTCACCGGGAAATGTCATTTTAACATTTTACAACCTTATCTGGCCATGTGCTGTGTGACACATGCATACAGTGCTGAAAAGACATGGGGACAGCAAGGGGAAGACCCCTGGAAGCATCTCTGAGTCCCCGATCACTGCCTAAAAGTGTGCCCATCAGAAGTCATCCTTGCCGCATCAGAAGATGCAGACTTGCAACTATCCCCGTGCAAGTTCTTGTCCCAGGGCAGTGTTCAATTGTACCTCCCCCATTCCTTGCAATGCAAGCGCAAATATGCAGCCAACCACCCACCCACCCCCAGGCTGCAATACCATACTGCTTGCTTGCACTTGAAATTGGGCCTTTTAGGCATGTGGAGGCGGAATCTGGCCACCATGTCATGGCAGCGTTGGCGGCCTGGTATCCATACTCAGTCCCCAGCCGCCCGGCGGCGGGGTGTCCACACTCGGTCCCCAACCGCCAGGGGGCGGCCGGGTGTCCATACTCGGTCGCCAGCCGCCTGGGGGCAGCCGGGTGTCCATAAACGGTCCCCAGCCGCCCCTATTTCTCCTTGGAACATCCCCCCACACACTTTTCTTAGCCTGGCCTGCTTTAGGGCAGCATTGGACGAGCCCACCAGAGAACCAGACTCCTCCGGTGGGCCCTGGCTTTTCCATCAGGGAAGTTGAGAGTGCCAAGGTGAGGACCATGATGATGATACAAGTTAGCATCTGCTTTGTTTTGTTGGAATGCAAGCGCATGTATGTAGTAGCGGCAAGGCCTGAGGTGGTCAGCGTTTTGGCGCATATCCTACCTCCTCCGAGGATTGCTGGATGTTTTCCTGCTACTATCCCAGTTCTATGACTCCCGTTAAAACAAAGCTTCAGGTGATGAATGATGGATGAGGTGGTGGCAAAGGAGAGCAGGAGGAACAGGGACCATTCACATCAATATCAGGCAGTCAACCACATATGTCTTGTAGGATATGTTTCTGTAACAAAAGGAGCGGTTTGGCTACACAGTTATAGGGCATACAGTGAGTGCAATGCCTACCAAAAATTTCGAGGCACTCCAATGTACCTTGGAAATGACATGGAGGTCAGAGGGCCTTAACTAAACAGTTTTTTCCATTTATAGCAACTGGGTCTCCTGTACACTGTTGGCCTAAACAGTGAATGGAAGGCTTTCCAAAAATTATGAGGAACTGCAATGCCCCTTGAAACAGACGTGGATTACAGCGTACTAAAAACCTTCTACCCACTATTGGGGAGTGGGTCTCCCTTAGTTTTCGCCTTTGCATTGAAAAGCAAAAGCTGACTAAAATTAGGAGGAAATGCAATGTCTGTTGGAAGAGTTGTGGAGGTTAGAGGTAATTAAAAACAACATTTCAATGCCCCTAGGAAGAGCTGTGGAGTTCAGAGTGGCTTAACAAGACTGTTTTAATGTCCCTTTGAAAAGACATGGAGGTCACAGTAGCTTAACAAGATGGTTTTAATGCCCCTCGGAAAAGACGTGGAGGTCCCAGTAGCTTAACCAGACGGTTTGAATGCCCCTCGGAAGAGGGGCTTTTAATGCCCCTTCCAAGAGCCATACAGTACAGCATAGTACAAACATTATTCCCATTATTGGGGAGTGTGTATCCCATAGTCATTGCTTATGCCTTCCAAGCAAAAGCTGCCAAAAATTGGGACGGAGGAACTTGCAATGCCCCTTACAAGAGCCATGCAGTACAGCATATTCCAAACATTATTCCCATTATTGGGGAGTGGGTCTCCCATAGTCTTTGCTTATGCCTTCCATGCAAAAGCTGCCAAAAATTAGGACGAAGGAGCTTGCAATGCCCCTTACAAGAGCCATGCAGTACAGCATATTACAAACATTATTCCCATTATTGGGGAGTGGGTCTCCCATAGTATTTGCTTATGCCTTCCAAGAAAAAGCTGCCAAAAATTAAGAGGAACTGCAATGCCCGTTCGAAGAGTCGTGGAGGTTAGAGTTAATTAAAAACAACATATCAATGCCCCTTGGAAGAGCTGTGGAGTTCAGAGTGGTTTAACAAGACGCTATTAATGCCCCTCAAAAGAGATGTGGAGGTCCCAGTAGCTTAACAAGACGGTTTTAATACCCCTTGGAAAAGTGGTGGAGGTCCCAGTAGCTTAACAAGACGGTTTTAATACCCCTCGGAAAAGTGCTGGAGGTCACAGTAGCTTAAGAAGACGCTTTTAATGCCCCTCAGAAGAAACGTGGAGATCCCAGTAGCTTAACAAGACGGTTTTAATGCCCCTTGGAAAAGTGGTGGAGGTCGCAGTAGCTTAACAAGACGCTATTAATGCCCCTCAGAAGAGACGTGGAGGTCCCAGCAGCTTAACAAGACGGTTTGAATGCCCCTTGGAAGAGACGTGGAGGTCACAGTAGCTTAACAAGACGCTATTAATGCCCCTCAGAAGAGACGTGGAGGTTCCAGCAGCTTAACATGACGGTTTTAATGCTCCTCAGAAAAGTGGTGGAGGTCCCAGTAGCTTAACAAGATGGTTTTAATGCCCCTCAGAAACGTAGTGGAGGTCCCAGTAGCTTAACAAGGCGGTTTGAATGCCCCTTGGAAGAGACGTGGAGGTCCCAGTAGCTTAACAAGACGGTTTTAATGCTCCTCAGAAAAGTGGTGGAGGTCCCAGTAGCTTAACAAGACGATTTTAATGCCCCTTGGAAAAGTGGTGGAGGTCGCAGTAGCTTAACATGACGGTTTGAATGCCCCTTGGAGGAGACGTGGAGGTCCCAGTAGCTTAACAAGACAGTTTGAATGCCCCTTGGAAGAGACGTGAAGGTCCCAGTGGCTTAACAAGACTGTTTGAATGCCCCTTGGAAGAGACGTGGAGGTCCCAGTAGCTTAACAAGACAGTTTTAATGCCCCTTGGAAAAGTTGTGGAGGTCACACTAGCTTAACAAGATGCTTTTAATGCCTCTCAGAAGAGACGTGGAGGTCCCAGTAGCTTAACAAGATGGTTTGAATGCCCCTTGGAAAAGAAGTGGAGGTCCCAGTAGCTTAACAAGACGGTTTTAATGCTTCTCGGAAAAGTGGTGGAGGTCCCAGTAGCTTAAAAAGACGCTTTTACTGCCCCTTGAAAAAGTGGTGGAGGTCGCAGTAGCTTAACAAGACGGTTTGAATGCCCCTTGGTAGAGACGTGGAGGTCCCAGCAGCTTAACAAGACAGTTTGAATGCCCCTTGGAAGAGACGTGGAGGTCCAAGTAGCTTAACAAGACGGTTTTAATGCCCCTCGGAAAAGTGGTGGAGGTCACAGAAGCTTAACAAGTCGCTTTTAATGCCCCTCAGAAGAGAAGTGGAGATCCCAGTAGCTTAACAAGACGGTTTGAATGCCCCTTGGAAGAGACGTGGAGGTCACAGTAGCTTAACAAGATGGTTAGAATGCCCCTTGGAAGAGACGTGGAGGTCACAGTAGCTTAACAAGATGGTTTTAATGCTCCTCGGAAAAGTGGTGGAGGTCCCAGTAGCTTAACAAGATGCTTTTAATGCCCCTCGGAAAAGTGGTGGAGGTCCCAGTAGCTTAACAAGACGCTTTGAATGCCCCTTGGAAGAGACGTGGAGGTCACAGTAGCTTAACAAGATGGTTTTAATGCTCCTCGGAAAAGTGGTGGAGGTCCCAGTAGCTTAACAAGATGCTTTTAATGCCCCTCGGAAAAGTGGAGGTCCCAGTAGCTTAACAAGACGGTTTTAATGCCCCTTGGAAAAGTGGTGGAGGTCGTAGTAGCTTAACAAGACTGTTTGAATGCCCCTTGGAAAAGTGGTGCAGGTCCCAGTAGCTTAACAAGATGGTTTGAATGCCCCTTGGAAGAGACGTGGAGGTACCAGTAGCTTAAAAAGACGGTTTAATGCCCCTCGGAAAAGTGGTGGAGGTCCCAGTAGCTTAACAATACTCTTTTAATGCCTCTCAGAAGAGACGTGGAGGTCCCAGTAGCTTAACAAGAAGGTTTGAATGCCCCTTGGAAGAGACGTGGAGGTCCCAGTAGCTTAAGAAGACGGTTTGAATGCCCCTTGGAAGAGACGTGGAGGTCCCAGTAGCTTAGCAAGACGGTTTTAATGCTTCTCGGAAAAGTGGTGGAGGTCCCAGTAGCTTAATAAGATGCTTTTAATGCCCCTCGAAAAAGTGGTGGAGGTCGCAGTAGCTTACCAAGACGGTTTGAATGCCCCTTGGAAGAGACGTGGAGGTCCCAGTAGCTTAACAAGACGGTTTGAATGCCCCTTGGAAGAGACGTGGAGGTCCCACTAGCTTAACAAGACGTTTTTAATGCCCCTCGGAAAAGTGGTGGACGTACCAGTAGCTTAATAAGACGCTTTTAATGCCCCTCAGAAAAGTGGTGGAGGTCCCAGTAGCTTAACAAGACGGTTTGAATGCCCCTTGGAAGAGATGTGGAAGTCCCAGTAGATTAACAAGACGGTTTTAATGCTCCTCGGAAAAGTGGTGGAGGTCCCAGTAGCTTAACAAGACGCTTTTAATGGCCCTCGGAAAAGTGGTGGAGGTCACAGTAGCTTAACAAGACGGTTTTAATGCCCCTCGGAAAAGTGGTGGAGATCGCAGTAGCTTAACAAGACGGTTTGAATGCCCCTCGGAAAAGTGGTGGAGGTCGCAGTAGCTTAACAAGACGCGTTTAATGCCCCTTACAAGAGCCATACAGTACAGCATTTTAAAAATATTATTCCCATTATTGGGGAGTGGGTCTCCCACAGTCTTTGCTTATGCCTTCCAAGCAAAAGCTGACAAAAATAAGGACGGAGGAACTTTCAATAATGGCAACACGGACCACGGTCACCCTGGTGGTATAGTGGTGGTGGAGGCTGAGGATAAGGAGAAGAACATAAAACAGCCGAAATGAGGAAGCGTATACCCATGTGTGGGTGTGAAGCGGTGCATGTGAATACACCTTCCGAAATAACACAGTGGATTTGACTTTATGTTACTCTGCTGTCATTTGGTGGTGATGAGAAGTCTGGCCCAATCCAGCTACTGTTCATTTTGATAAGGGTCAGCTTTTCAGCAATGTCAGTTGACAGGCGAGTGCGCTTATCAGTTATAATTACCCCAGCAGCACTAAAAACACGCACCGATAACACGCTAGCGGCAGGGCAGGCCAGGACCTCCAAGGCGTACAGAGCGATTTCATTCCAAGTGTCCAGCTTGGATACCCAATAATTAAAAGGCACAGAGGAATCACGGAGGACGCTGGTACGGTCGGCAAGGTACTCCCTCACCATCTTTTGAAACTTTCCACTGCTTGTGAGAGTACCCCGCGCCTGAGGGCCTGTAAGCTGGGCAGGTCTCAGAAAACTGTCCCAGAATGTTGACAGTGTTCCCCTGCCCCTGCTGGATTGGAGTTGCCTCTTTCTCGCTTGTACGCCTTGGTTGGTCAACGAACTGTGACCTCTGCCGCTAGCGTGTTCAGATGGGAATTTTTTTTTAACAGTTCTGCAGCAAGGGCCTTCTGGTACTGCCCCATTTTCGTAGACCTCTCCACCTCAGGAATAAGAGAGTGAAAGTTGTCCTTGTAGCGGGGGTCTAAAAGTGTCACCAACCAGTAATGACTGTCACCCAACATTTTGACAACGCGAGGGTCACGGTTAAGGCAGAGTAACATAAAGTCAGCCATGCGTGCCAGACTGGTAACGGGCAAGACTTCCGTGTCCTCACCAAGATGACGACTGACCATGCTCTCCTCCTCCTCCTCCCCCCCCCCCCTGTCCTCAGGCCACCCACGCTGAACTGACAGTATGACAGTTGTACAGGTACTACCGTCTACAGCGCATGATACAAGCTCCTGTTCTTCCTCCTCCTCCTCTCCCTCATTGTCCCCCAATGCACGTTGGGATGAGATGAGGCTGGGCTGTGTGTAATCGACCGCTACGGCTTCTTGATCCATCTCATCATACTCTGGCTGCAATGCCTGCTCTTTAATTCTCTGCAGAGAGCATTGCAAAAGACAGACAAGTGGAATGCTGACGCTAATGATGGCGTCATCGCCACTCACCATCTTGGTGGACTCCTCAAAGTTTGTCAAGATGGTACATACAGTACAGACCAAAAGTTTGGACACACCTTCTCATTTAAAGATTTTTCTGTATTTTCATGACTATGAAAATTGTACATTCACACTGAAGGCATCAAAACTATGAATTAACACATGTGGAATTATATACTTAAAAAAGTGTGAAACAACTGAAAATATGTCTTATATTCTAGGTTCTTCAAAGTAGCCACCTTTTGCTTTGATGACTGCTTTGCACACTCTTGAGAGACTGCCATAAAGACTGAGAGGAGGGGGCATCTTTGCATGCAGTATGGACAGGGGATTGCCATGCACACACAACAGGTGACACCCGCTGACACTGGTCATGGACCCTGGGGTTCGCCCCACAAAGTCGGGTGCTTTGCTGCCATGTGCCTGATCATGCTGGTGGTGGTCAGGCTGGTAGTTTTGTCACCCCTGCTGATGCTGGCATGGCAGGTGGTACAAATTGCCTTTTTGGGGATATCAGCAGAGTCTTTAAAAAAATTCCAGACTCTGGAAGACCTACAGGTTGTACTGGCAACGTCCCTCGTGTTGGTGTTACGGGGAACTGTTGCCGGCCTTCTGTGTGCGGCCACTACACTGCTTTTTTCTGCCTATTGGGGTACTCTACCTCCCTCACCCTGTCTGCTGCTGGCCTCGCTCTGCATGTCCTCCTGCCACATTGGGTCAGTTACTAGATCATCCACCACCTCCTCCTCTTCCACTTGCGCACCACGATCCTCCTCCTCACTTCCTGGCAATTGTGTCTCGTCATCGTCAACCTCTTGTGACAAATTGCCAGCGTTGACTTCCTCTGGCCGTGACTGTTCAAATATTTGGGCATCTCTACATGGGATCTCCTTTTCCACCACTTCAAGCGGAGCAGACGAGGGGCACAAATCTGGAAATGGACCAGTGAACAGCTCTTCAGAGTGTCCAAGTGTGGGATCAGTTGCTGTCTGATGACACTCGGCATGGTGGGAGGGAGGAGCATCAGGGTGAGGAGGAGTATGCGGTCGAGACTCATGGCTACTAAGAGTTGACCGTGTGGAAGACAGACCGGAGGTGGTGGTGCCCAGGTAACTGGAAGTATTATCTGCTATCCAATTAATAACCTGTTCACACTGATCTGGTGTTGTTCTGTGCTTCCCTAGTAATTCGGTCAAGAAGTGGGAGCGAGAAGATATGGCTGTTGGTTGTGGCACATTTTCACCTTGGCCACGGCCCCGTCCTCTGCATGCACCATCACCAGAACGTCCACTTCCATGTCCCTTGCCACGCGCCTTGCCCATTGTAAAGTAAGTAAAATAGCTTACACTCGCACCATCAATGGAAAAAGGGTAATAAAGTAGATCAGAACCGTGGAAGAGGAAAACCACAGTTCTATTTCTCTGGCCTACACCCGACTCTTTTAAACAATCTGAACAATCAGGGAGAAATTATTACTGTTTTTCTTTACGGAAAAAATACTAAAAGGTGAATAATAGAGATTTTTACCGTGGAATGGCAAAACCACAGTTATTGTTTACTGGGGTATACCAGAAAATTTTAAATAGATATATTTGTGTCTGAACAATCAGGAGACAGTACTGTTTTTCTTTACAGCAAAAAATGCAAAAAAGCAGGATAATACAGAGATTTGACCCGTGGAACTGCAAAACCACACTTGTATTTCTCGGGCCTACACCAGACTATTTTCAACAGATATATTTGTGTCTGAACAATCAGGGGTGGGGTTATTATACAGAGCTCAGCATTCAGAGATCTGCATGAGAAAAAAAAACCTGCAATTTTATCAAAATAACACCAAGCAGCCCCGTAAGTGATACATCGTTGGAATCAGGGCCTCGGATTATGCTGCTCTCAAATGGGGTAGCAAAAACCTGCTGACATATTCCATTTAAAGGGGCAGCTGCTACTAAATCCAGACATGGTGCAAAATGTAAATTCTGCTGCAGATTTACTGCTGTAGATTTTTAATTCCTAAAAATCCCTGTAGATTCAGAGGATCTCAACCTTTTCAATGCAAATTATTTTCAAGACTTATTCACAGATATTATGAAATATTACAGTAGAAATAAAAAAAAAAAAAAAAAGCACAATACCTAAACCCCCTCCTTGGGAAAAATATACGGCAAGTATAAGAAAGACAAAAATTTATCCTGGAGTCATATTGAAGTGTAAATAGACTTGTAACCATACAATGTAAACAGCAGCGAATGTAAGTAGGATCCACTGGATCTATATAAGAGGAACGATTTCCAAAGCTGATCTTCTGAGCCCACCGCTATGCTGGCTGGACCGGCATTGTGATAGTCAGCACCTGGAATATACGTCACGTTTTACTGCAGCTCATAGAACCAAATGATAAGACGCAGAGCAGTGCGAGGCTTGTGACTCGCTATACACAAAATATACGACATGTTTGATGAATGGCATAAAGGAAAGCCGATGCATTCAGATGTCTCTGGGCAACTATATGTTGTGATAGATAAGTTCCTGTCAGGGTGAGGGGCAGCATCCTATCGGCTCACTCACCATGACAGGTTTACAACATGTTGACTCATGGACGTGATCAGTCAGTCAATTGATGACATAGATGCACGTTCTTGATTCCGACAGGTAGGTCAGAGATGTCCGTCTCAAACAGTTTACCTTCACCCATCTAGGATGGATGGCTGCTGACATCGTTGGCCATTATGTCCATATGCAATTATTATCCCCTAATTGTGATGTACAGTACAAATTTATATTGTGGTACCGTGTTAGCCAGAAAATTTGATGGAAATAATTTTATGCCCAAAAATGGCAAAAGTATTCTCGGAGTGATACCTTTATTGGCTAACCAGAAAAATATATATATATATGCAAACTTACAGAGCACACAGGTTCCTTCTTCAGGCAGGATTACAAATGTTAAGAATTCATTTGTAATATTGCCTGAAGAACGAGCCTCTGTGCTCTGAAAGCTTGCATATATATTTTTTTTTTTCTGGTTAGCCAATAAAGGTATCACTCCGAGAATACTTTTGCCATTTTTGGGAATAAAAGTATTCACATAGAATTATCCACCAATTAAAAGAATTTATTTTTGCTAAATAAATGTATACATTTTTTAAAATTTTATTATATACATTTTCTCAGAGAACCTCTTTAAGAAGGAGATTTCAGAATGGGCTATAAGACATGTCCAGCTTTGCTTAATTGTCTCACCTTACTGTCCTTGTTGAACTGAGCTCCACTTTGTTCTTGGATGATATTGTAAGGAATGAAGACGTCTAGATGATACAAATCGGGACGTCTGACTATTCTGTCTTCACCCAAGTCCAACACAAGAGATCTAGCAGAAGACTGTAAAGAGAAGACCAGAGTGGTAACAACGCTTATGTCGCTGAATGCTTCTGTACGGGAAAGAAAGTTGTAACCAACAAGTGCACAAAAATCTAAACTTTTATCTTGATACGTGGCCAACTAGAAGTTACTGTGTAGCTCCACACGTCTCATACATTAAATCTGACACGTGGAGGAACTGCTCACAGAAAAGGCTTCAAATATTTTTTAGGATTCACACGGCATTAAAAGGGGTTGTCCACCACTTTAATACTAATGGAATATCCTTAGGATAGGTCATTAATATTAAAGTGCCAGACAACCCCTTTAAGTGAGGCATAATGAATGGTACCAGAATTTCAGATAACGTAGCCTTCATTAGTCAGAAGGCCCACTCGGTTATATGAAGAAATCTGGGGTCCCCAAAAGCAAACCCAGTAATCACCAGATTCCCGTGTGGTGACTACTTAATCTGCTTTTTGGGAAGACCAGAACTGACCCCTATATTTAACCAAGTGGGTCCCCTTAAGCTACATTATCCTGTCTGATGAAGGCTACATTAGCTGAAACATTCTTCATCTTCATTATGCCTCATTTAACGCAATGTGAATCATGGACATGAGAAAAATCAAATTAAAAAATAAATACATTTAAAGCATTTTCTGTGCGATTCCTCCAAATGTCGCATTAATATAGAAAAAATAAAGAGCGGCGTGTTCTACACTATTGCAACAAACCTCTTTCATCATTTATATCATCATTATAACATCATTTATATGCACCAGCACCATGGAATCAATGGCACTATATAATTAAATAATAATAATAATATATACATCTTCCCAACAGCTTGTTTTCCCTCTATCTCCTCTCTGGATCTATGAAGCCAGAACTGTCAAAGAAGAGGTGATGGTGGAGATGGAGGGGAAACAAGCAGGGGGGGAGGTTTATATAAATGACTGGTCCCGCCGTGAAGCACTGGGCGTCTGTGCTTGGTTTGAACAGTCATTCTCTGCTGACAGTCGTTTACAGAGATCTTCTTTCCCATTCCAACAGCTTGCAAACAACCCACCATGGTATGAAAAAAAAATTATATCATCATCATCCAGTAAATGTGTCACAGCTGCCAGCAATTGGCTACTGTGGACACATCAAAGCTGTGATGATAAAAGTTGGCAGAGGAGGACCGGTAGCACGAGGTTGGCACAGACTTTTAATAAGGGAAGACTATTGGAAATCACATGAAATACAAAAAGGTCACAATCCTAAACCACATCTGAGGGTCTCACCACTTTAGGTAAAGAGATTTCAGCCACCAGAAAACTTGGGTGTCCTACAGGAGGTTCCGCCACAATCATGTAATCTGGTTTCACGGGTGAACTGATAAAAAAAAGGAAGGCAGCAGTATAATGCAAGGGTACACCATCAATTTATGATCTGTTGGGGTCGATCTCTAATATAATAAAGGGGCACTGATGCTGGTAATGAGGAACAGCCCCTTTCACAGTCATTCCCTGCACATTGGCATCATGGCCTCCACTGTGCAGCGGAACGACAGCATAGATCCAGCAAAGTGAATGGGCTTAGCTTCAGTTCTCCTGCACAGTGAAAATCTGGGTAGCTGCCCCACACCAGCATATTCTTTAAAAAGGGCAGCGGGGTTACTTCCAGGCTGCAGCCCCCTTATTTTTGGAGTCCAAGAAGTTGGATATCCTATATTTTTCGTAAGATGGGATTCTAAAAAAAGTAAATGCATGCATTAAAGCTCAAAGTAACCCAAACCTTTCAACTTCTGAGATCAGGGACTTGCTTGGAGTTAGCTGGGAGGGTCTGTAGGAAAAAAATAAAGAACATAAAGACATAATAGTTAAAACAACAAAAAAAAAAACAATGTCCACATTGTTCTTGCACCATAACAAGCCATTCTGCAACTTCCCCCATCTGTTGAGTATAACCCATCACCACGAGGAGTGGCGCTCCCCCATCTGTTGGGTATAACCCATCACCACGAGGAGTGGCGCTCCCCCATCTGTTGGGTATAACCTATCACCTCAAGGAGTGGCGCTCCCCCATCTGTTGGGTATAACCCATCACCACGAGGAGTGGCGCTCCCCCATCTGTTGGGTATAACCCATCACCACGAGGAGTGGCGCTGCCCCATCTGTTGGGTATAACCTATCACCAGAAGGAGTGACGCTCGTCATACTTTGTGTCCCTAGGGGAAATGTGGTATTATAAGACATGGATGAGCGAGGAACATCAGAGAAGAAGCTGCCGATGCGCAACAGCAGCCTACTCTGTCGTCTTTTACAGACTGTATGCCATAGACTTGTACCTTAGAGTTGGGACTTACCCCATTATGTCCATTTCCTGAATCATCGGTTTTGATTTGGTTCTGATATTCTGTTCAAAAATGGATCCCAGGAACTTCCGATTTTTCAGCATTTTCCACTCTGAAGGGAAACCATAGATGATTAACAGGGTCGGACTGGAACTGAAACTCAGCCCTGGCATGTGAGAGGACGCAGGCCCGCCCGACACGCGTTGAATGTGAAATATTTTCGTGAATGATTTGGGTATATGTCACAATAAAAATTGCTGCAAACTGCACTTTATCATCGATAGACAAAAACTGACATAATGTAAAATATAAACTTCCCTCCAGGAAAATGCTAATTTCTTTCAACTGGAGGGATGGATATATTTGTAATATAGAGCTCCATGTTCCCAAAAACGCTATGTTTGATAGTACCAGGAAAAGTGAATCCTTGCAGATTTGAAGCAGTTTCATGTCTATTCTTTCAGTATTTTTGCAGCGTTTCTAAAGAACGGGAAAAAAAAATCTCAAAAAACGCAATATCAAGGGGATTTTCCTGCCGAGCGACACGTTTTTTGTGCAGAAATGTTCTTCCCTTTCTTTTTTGTTTATATTTTGTGTTATACACTAGTGGCCAAAATTGAGGCAACACCTTCAGTTTTTCACCATCACCAATATTTAATGGAGGTTTTCACTGACCTACTTACTTGTACACTCGCCCTCTTCTGCGATATGTATTCTATGTTGGTTTATAGTGACCTGGGTGTGATTTAAGACAGATATTGTGCGATTAAAATGCGGTTTTTATATTTTAAAGCCAGTTTGTCATCAGAAGGTAAGCAATTACATGTTTTCGTTCTCAAAGTGTGTAAGCGGTTTCAAGAGACTGGTTCGATAAAGAATAAACCAGGTAGAGAAAGGAAGAAGGCTACAAGTCCTCAGACTGATAGAAGAATTGTTAGAATCGCCCTAAATAACAGGAAATAAACGGCTGTTAACATCAACAAGGAGCTTGTTAACACCGGAGTGACAGTGTCTGACCGGACGGTTCGACGACGACTGGTAAACGCGGGGTTAAGAGCCAGAATACCAGGTAAAAAGCCATTTTTGAATGCCTCACAGTGTCAGAAACGTCTGCAGGGGCCAAAGAACATTGTAAATGGACCATTGAACAATGGAGAAATGTTATATGGAGCGATGAGACACGCATATCCATCTTTGGCAGCGACGGTGTCTGCTACGTTCGACGACGACCTGGAGAGGACTGGTTGCCAGAGGGTACAGTACCCACCATGAAGCCTCCTCTGAGTGTTATGGTAGGGGGCTGCGTGTCCAGAGATGCAGGTGGTCGGCTGCAGGTAATTGAAGGAACAGTTAATGCTGAAAAGTACATCAAGGAAGTCCTTCAGCCTAAACTCATTCCTTCGGCACATGATGTATTTGGTGAAGGGACACCGTTTATTTTAAGATGGAGCCCCATGCCATACAGCTAAAAATGTCTCTCTTGGTTCAAGGACAAAAATGTCCAGCTATTGAATTGGCCAGGAAACAGCCCAGATCTCAATCCTATTGAGAATCTCTGGGCTCGGCTCAAAAGAGCGGTGTCAAAACAGCGGGCTTCACACAAGCAGGAACTCACTGCAGCCATCATCAAATCATGGCTTCATATCATCACACCATCTGATTTACACAAACTGGTAGATAGCATGCCAAGTAGATGCCAGGCAGTCATCAAGGCCGAGGGCTGTCCAACTGAGTATTAACATTTAGTGTTAGATATGAAAATAGGACAAATCAATGGCTTTTCTCCCACAGTCATCTGAGTGACAATAGTGTCCAATTTGTTGACAAATTAACAAATTTCCTGCTAATATTGTGTTTCTATATGAGATTTTATTTCTACTTAAAAACTTTACTGTGAAATCAAAAACATTCATGAAATTAGTATTTGTATTGGCAAAATGCTAAAAATTCATAAATCTTGGGGGTGTTGCCTCAATTTTGGCCACTAGTGTATAGAGTTCCTCAGTATATTTATATGTTGTCCCCCATCACCTTTTTCATCTCTCCTTACAAGTATGCCTTGTATCTTAATTAAAACATGGTAGTAAGTAGCATATTAAACCCTTTTATAATGGGTAGTGTAGAATCGCTGCATATTTCAGGGTTATGCGCTCCTGAGGACTCATTAGTGCTGCCCTCCTCAGGCGAAACCTGGTTGTGACCTCGTATAATATGGGGCTAGCCGGTCTCACCTACCAGTTTGGGTCACAAACCCTTTTTCGTTTGCTTTGATGTTTTACTCATTGTTTATTACGTTTACACCCCAAATCTCTCCTAATCCTGGAGATCAAACCTATGAAAGCAATTTATGAATGATCGTAACACCTCTATGAAGGGTAATTATCATCTCCTTCATAAATATACATTTATATGTATAAATACATATGTGGTCAATGCATAGTACTGGCACATGACTTATCACTTTCCAGGACCTTACAAAGCACCAGGAACATTTATAACAAGCGGAGGTGAAGCGATTCTGGCAGCTTAATAGGAAAGGATTCTTTACAGTTAGAGCAGTCAGACTGTGGAATGCCAACCACAAGATATAGTAATGGCAGATAGTATAACAGCATTTATAGAAGGGCTGGATACTTTTTTAACAAAACATGACATTGTGGGTTATAAATAATCTAGTAATAGAAAATGTATAACTTTGGAGATAGACCTAGGACATTAAAGTTCAAACTTTTTCAACCTATGTAACTATGCAAGTATGCAGAATGCACATTAGGAAAATGCTTGAAATGCAATTCCTTACAATATTATTTTACAAGTAATTTCCTCTTAATTTTCTGCTTTGTAAAGTGCTAGTTATAAGCCCAATCTATGGATCTAAAAAGTGCAAAACACTCCTGAAACACTTGTACGTATGTTCTATAATCTGTATTTCTTATGGTGCCTAAGGGAAGCCGTAATGATAAGACTCCTGCTTGGTATCAAGTACAATTATTTGCCTCCATAATGAAAGTGAATTACCAATGATGAAAGGGTTAATACTTGGACCCTGCATCAGTAATAGCCCTTGTAGTAACCATGACAACTATTGTGAGGGCATAAACAAGTGTCATAAAGAAGATTCCATAAAAGAATGCCGCACTGCCATGATCAACGCCATTACTGATGATGCGCCTGAGGACCTTGAGCTTGACCACCCCACGTAATGTGCCAACGTTGGTGTAATATGGAGGTTCTAGCAGGGAAAGGGTTTGTCTTCTTAGACACCCCGGGGGCATGGGAAGGTATCAGAGGGGGGGTCCCCAAAACAGGATCCCCTTCTGTTACTATGTACAAACAGCTGCTCTTCTTTGGGAGTTCATGGATGGATCCTTGACTTTAATGGGTGATAAATTGGGAGGGGGGGGGATACTCATCCTATTAGGGGTTATCCATAATGAGCAACCCCTGTAACCAAGTGCCCAACTTCTTGAGAGACGGAGCTGGATCTGTAAGGGAGAAGTGGTAGATCCACCTGGGAAATCAGATCAACTAAATTCGTTCCAGCAATAAATGTGGTGACAGATATCGCAGCTATCACATTAATAGTCTATATTTGTTATGTCGTTCTCTGTAAATATGTACAAATTCTAAAACTCCGTCATATATCGGCACTAACTCTCTAAGCCCAAGGGAAGGGCAGCCCTTGAGCCATGGTTCCCTAGAGGTTTCCTCCACAGGGGGTTTTCCTCTCCTGAGCGCTGGAGGGTGACTCTTCGTGAGTCGAGGGTTGTGCCATTTTCGGTGTCATGTAAATTTAAATAAAGTTGAGAATGTTTGACACCTAATTGCAATGATTTGTGTATTTATTTTGTATGTGTCTGATTCATTTTGTTTGGGAGTCGGGGTCCATCACACATCACTGAGTCCTATGTCTGGACATCTGCCGCCAGCAGTTTTGCCCCAGGGGTTGCCCCTGCTCTGGGGAGTTTGATGGAGCAGAGAAGACAAGAATTACAGCACTCATCCTCAGAATAAGGACTTCTATTACAGTACTACAAGCAGCTTCCTCACCTCATTCACACAGTGAGTATTTTGGGCACTAATTTACAGCAGTATTTGTAAGCTGAAGACCAGAGGGGAACAAACACAGTGAAAAATAGTAACTGAAACACTTTCACCTCTTCTGTTTTGGATCCACTCCTGGCGTCTGCTAACAAATACTGATGCAAAATATCGCCATGGAAGTGCCCTAAATTCTTACTGACTGATTTGACTGTTTGAGTTGCAGTCAAGCAACAGAGGTTGCAAGCGTTAAAGGAGTTTTCTGGTCTCAAAAACCTCTGTCCCCCTTGCCATTTTTCTCTATCCTGAACCTGTGCTTCCTGCCCCGATCTCAGACTGTCTGACCTAGTCCTTGTCTTCGCTCTCCTGTGTCTGGTACCCTGGTACCTCCGGAATGCTGCTGCAGTCCCGGGGACTGCACTGAAGTTGTACCTGGTGTCTACTGGCGGCCCAGTCTATCCTCACCACCAAAGGTTCTAGTGGAGACCCAGTAGACACCTAGTCACAACCCTCCCGTGGGGCAGTGGGTCCATATCCACCAGTGTTACACCCACATAGCAAATGTGGTACCAATATTCAAGAACGGGATAATATCTGAGCCTGGAATTTATAGGCAGGTAAGTTTAACTTGTACTGTGGGCAACATCTTTGAGGGTTTTCTAAGAGATACTAACCTGGAGCACCTCAATAAGAATAACCTAAACATATGATTATGAGGGATCTGTCCTGCAAACTAATCTGAAAAGATTCTATGGGGAGGTAAGTTCTAGGTTGGACCAGGGAAACTTAGTGGTTTTCGTCTATCTGGACTTTTCAAAGGCATTTGATACAGTGCCATACAACAGGTTAGTACATAAAAATGTTCAATATATTATATGGTAAACTTGCTCCACGAAAGAACAAGTCCTTGTGTTGGAAAAATCAAGGAAAATATCAGTGATGCGGTCGTTACCTCTTGACAGCTCCATTTCGTACTTGTTCTCTAGTCCCTCCATGGCCACGGTGATAAAAAATTCCCTGAGAAGCTCATTATTCTAATAAAAAAAATACAAAGTAAGGAGCTGACACAAAGGAGAGCAGACTGCTCGTATGTCGGAATAAGCAATTGCAGTTACCTTAATTTTCTCAAAGAAGGTGCCATTAATCACTATGTCGTACGCCGTGCAGCCGCCTCCACCTGTAGGACAAAGTGCACCAGGACTTAGATACTTTGCGATGCCGAATCAATCCATTGACCTTAGTTGGGCTGCTATGAATAATTAGCATAAGTTCTTAAAGGGGAATCCAAGTAGTGGGCAATCCCTTTAAGTCCCAAATCTAAACCAAAAAAGTTCAAAAGACAACAACAAACTTTATTCCGCAGACTGGAAGTGGACCTACCAGAACCTGTGGAGACGGCACCTTTGATCATTGAGCATTAGTAAGTTGTAATACTTGCTATTTTATCCCCTTTAAGGATATCTCTGGACTACCCCTTTAAAAAGAGACGTGCTGTATTAAAAAAAAACGTACTATTATCAACTTCAACGTGGGGCTCTCCAAGGCTCATGGGGACTCGATAGCCAGAGGGATCATCAGATTCCAGGATGCTGACTAACTCCTGCTCCGTCAGGTCCGGGGGCGCTGAGATCTGGTTCGACTTGCAGATGTTAATAAAGATTTTGGTATTTTTGGATGTGCGAGTTTTAATGCAGAAACCTACCAGAAATAAAAACAAAAAGTGAACAAAAACACAATAAAATCGGCAAAAGCCAAGCAGCATTTACATGTAACCAACTGTATAAGAAAAAACGATGTGACCCCCCACGTTGGTTGCATCATGTGACCGTTGCAGTCATTAAGACCCCACTGCCCCACTGTGGTATCTGTCGCATAATATGCACAAAGTAATCTGGATAATAATCAGAGGACGCCCATCTCACCCGGCTGGGGTCTGATCTGTCTGCTTTCTGGTAAGTTCGGTATTCTGCTCTGTATCTCCTGTTTGGCCTGAAATGAGGCAATAAGTGAGAATCAGTGAGTAACATGAACAGGATGGTTCTGCAAACAGATTTTTCCTGCACCAAAATAGTACAACTGTGAGGGGTCTAAAGCCAACAATACACATTAGGTAAATGTTGGAGACTGCCGCGCCCCCAGCGGCTGACGGAGGAGACATTCACCCGGTGATTGCTGGCCTCTCCAATTCATCTTTCGTACCTTCATCAGCATCTGTTCATACAGCGCTTCCTCCATGTTTGTGTTCATTTCTGCAGACAGCAGCGACTTGTCAGACGCCATTTTTTCGGTCAAAGACAGAAGCTCAGGGTTCTTGTTTTATAAGAGAAAACCTGAAAAATGAAAATATGTATTAATCTTCTCCACAGACAACGACAAGGGGAGAGTGCGGGAGCCCGACGGCCCACGACAAAACCAGGGGAGGAGTCCTGAGGAGATAATTTGCATATTCCCACTGCATTTTGGGGTAAGTGAAGAGTCTCCGCGAGCTCAAAGAACACTGGATTTTGGCTGTTGGAGCTGAAAAGAGGGCATCGGTAAACCGCGCGCCGGTAGGCATTTTGAAGCTTTTTTTTTAAGCTTTTTTCACTGTTTTCAGAACATTAACAATAAGAACATGGAAGAGTCCAGGAGCCATTTGGTGAGCTGCATATCCTGCTACATGTTCACAGACTTGCCAGTGGAAAAGCCAAACTTCACATGCCAGAAATGCAAGCTTGTGTCCCTGTTGGAGGAAAAGTTGCGAAATCTAGAAGAGAGGTTAACTACCTTGAAAATCATTAAGGAAGGTGAAGAGTTCTTAGACAGAACAGAATTATCTCTTCATGATTCAGAAAGAGAAGAAATCCGAACTGCACCTGACGAAACAGAGGAATGGAAGCATGTGACCCACAGAAGCAGGAGGATCGAGAGGCAGTCAGCACCCATACTGCTCAGGAACCAGTACCAGGCTCTCACGCAGGAGAACCATGAAGAAATACAGCAAAATAAGACTTTGCCAGCAATGAATAACCTTGTAAGCCCTCAGAATCCTCCTGGATGGAGAAAGAAGAATGTTGTGAAGAAAAAACGGAGAGTGGTGGTCATGGGGGATTCCCTGTTAAGAGGAACAGAGGCCGCTATCTGCAGACCAGACATAACCTCAAGAGAAATGTGCTGTCTTCCAGGAGCAAAAATTAAAGATGTGTCTGACAGGATATCAAGACTCTTCAGACCTACAGATCACTACCCCCATTCCTGCTAATTCATGTGGGGACAAATGACACCGCAAGAAAGGACCTGGAAACCATCTGCAGTGACTTTGAAGACTTAGGCAAGAAAGTGAAAGAATTGGGAGCGCAGGTGGTCTTCTCATCCATCCTCCCAGTGGATGGCCATGGAACAATGAGGTGGAATAAGATTCTACAGGTGAACAACTGGCTACGTCGATGGTGCCGTCAACAAGGATTTGGATTTCTGGATCACGGAATGAATTACCTATACGATGGACTACTTGCTAGAGATGGGGTGCACCTTACGAAGACTGGAAAATATGTATTTGGAAGTCGCCTTGCTACACTCATCAGAAGAGCTTTAAACTAGAACAATGTGGGAAGGGAAGCAAAAGGCCAGAAAAAGCAATACACCTGACAAATACTATTGAGATCTCTGCTACTGGAAGTGGAAAGAAAGAACAAAGACAAAACAATTTAAATAATAAAAATATGGGAGGAAGAGAAACCAATCACAAACTAAAATGTTTTTATACAAATGCACAAAGCATGGGCAACAAACAAGGAGAATTGGAACTACTAATGCAGGAAAAGGAATATGATGTCATTGGAATCACTGAAACTTGGTGGGACGATACACATGATTGGAATAAAAGGCTAAAAGGATACAACTTATTTGCAAGAAACAGACTTGATAAACGAGGAGGAGGTGTCGCATTGTATGTTAGAAAAGCGTATATCTGCACAGAGATTGAAGCTTCAGAGACTGGGAGTTCTGTGGAAACTGTTTGGGTAAGAATACAAGGAGAGAACAACGGAAAGGACACCATTGTAGGCATTTACTACAGGCCACCTGGGCAATCTGAAGATATGGATGAACTCTTTATGTATCAAATGACCAAGTTCTCCAAAAAATACGACGTAGTGGTCATGGGAGATTTCAACTATCCAGACATTTGTTGGGAATCTCTCTCAAGTAAAACTAACAGGTCAAGCAAATTCTTATCCTCTCTTGCTGACAACTTTATCTTCCAAAAGGTAGGGGAGAAAACAAGGGGATCTGCTACTTTGGATCTAATCCTTATAAACAGGGAGGAAATGGTTGAGGAGGTAAAGGTGGCTGGGACCCTAGGAGGCAGCGATCATGCTATTATAGAATTTTGGATAACTAGAGGAGGAAGACATGTGAAGACTCAAACTTCAAGGTTAGATTTTAGAAAGGCAGATTTTAAGAGACTCAGAAAGAGAATAGGAGGGATCCAATGGCTGGATGTCCTTAAGGACAAAAATGTCCAGGAAGGATGGGAAATTTTTAAAAATGAGATTCTCAAAGCACAATCGTTAATAATCCCGAAAAGTAGGAAGAATGGGAAGCATTTAAGGAAACCAGGATGGATGAACACAGAACTTAAACACATGCTAAAAAGAAAGAAAGAAATGTTTATTAAATGGAAAGAGGGAGGCATATCTAAAGAAGATTATAATGCAGTCTGCAGATCCTGCAGGGCACGTATCAGGTTAGCTAAAGCTGACAATGAATTAAGGCTTGCAAGAGATGTCAAAAGCAATAAAAAAGGATTTTGGGGGTATGTCAAAAGTAAAAGAAAAGTCAAAGATGCTATAGGATTTTTACAGGATGAAAATTGAGAAATGGTAAGAGAGGATGTTGAGAAGGCCGAACTTTTTAATTCCTATTTTGCATCTGTTTTCTCTCAGAAAGAAAATGTAACATCAACTGATCGTCACTGTCCTTTTAAAGGAATAGAGGAATCCAAGTTATCTGTAAACAGAAAGATTGTGAGGGAATATTTAGCTAACATAAATGAGTTCAAGTCTCCAGGTCCAGATGAATTACACCCCAGAGTACTGAAGGAGATCGTAGAAGAAATTTTAGAACCACTCTCCATAATCTTTGAAAATTCTTGGAGAACAGGAGAAGTCCCAGAAGACTGGAGAAGAGCAAATGTTGTTCCTATCTTCAAAAAGGGGAAGAAGGTGGACCCAGGGAACTATAGGCCGGTGAGTCTGACTTCTATACCAGGAAAGATCTTTGAACAAATTATTAAACAACATGTATGTAAGTACATGGATAAGAATGAAGTGATTAACCAGAGTCAGCATGGGTTTGTAACTAACAAGTCATGTCAGACTAACTTAATTTCCTTCTATGACAGAATCACTGACTGGGTGGATCAGGGAAATGCTGTAGATATAGTATATCTTGACTTCAGCAAAGCATTTGACAAAGTATCTCACACCATCCTTATTGAAAAAATGACCAAGTATGCAATGGACCAGGCAACTGTTAGGTGGATTCATAACTGGCTTAGTGATCGGACTCAAAGGGTGGTTGTAAATGGCTTCACATCCAGCTGGATGAATGTCTCAAGTGGGGTACCACAGGGCTCCGTCCTGGGACCTGTATTGTTCAACATCTTTATCAATGATTTAGATGAAGGAATTGAGGGTAAACTGATTAAATTTGCTGATGACACAAAGCTAGGAGGGATAGCTAATACTAGAGAAGAGAGAGAGAGGATTCAAAAAGACCTAAATAAACTGGAGCAGTGGGCAGCAACCAACAGAATGGTTTTTAACAGGGAAAAATGCAAAGTACTACATCTGGGCAATAAAAATGAAAAAAGCATATACAGAATGGGAGGAATAGAGCTAAGCAACAGTACATGTGAAAAAGACTTAGGTATACTAATAGATCATAGACTGAACATGAGTCAACAGTGTGATGCAGCAGCAAAAAAGGCAAATACAATTCTGGGATGTATTAACAGAAGCATACAGTCTAGATCACGTGAAGTCATTATCGGTCTTTACTCCTCTTTGGTCAGACCTCATCTGGAATACTGTGTACAGTTTTGGGCACCACATTTTAAAAAAGAGATAGACAAACTGGAGCAAGTTCAGAGAAGAGCGACCAGAATGGTGACTGGTCTGCAAACCATGTCCTATGAGGAACGGTTGCAGGATTTGGGAATGTTTAGCTTACAAAAAAGAAGACAGAGGAGACTTAATAGCTGTCTACAAATATGTCAAGGGCTGTCACATTGTAGAAGGATCATCTTTATTCTCATTTGCACAAGGAAAGACTAGAAGCAATGGGATGAAACTAAATGGGAGGAGACACAGATTAGATATTAGAAAAAACTTTTTGACAGTTAGGGTGATTAATGAGTGGAACAGGCTGCCACGAGAGGTGGTGAGTTCGCCTTCAATGGACGTCTTCAAACAGAGGCTGGACAGACATCTGTCTGAGATGATCTAGTGAATCCTGCTTTGAGCAGGGGGTTGGACCAGATGACCCAGGAGGTCCCTTCCAACTCTACCATTCTATGATTCTATGATTCTATGATTCTATGACACGAGGGGGGGGCGTGGGAGCCCGACGGCCCACGACACGAGGGGGGGGCGCGGGAGCCCGACGGCTCACGACACGAGGGGGGGGCGCGGGAGCCCGACGACCCACGACACGAGGGGGAGGTGCGGGAGCCCGACGGCCCACGACACGAGGGGGGGGCGCGGGAGCCCGACAGCCCACGACACGAGGGGGGGGGGGCGGGAGCCCGACAGCCCACGACACGAGGGGGGGGCGCGGGAGCCCGACAGCCCACAACACGAGGGGGGGGCGCGGGAGCACGACAGCCCACGTCACGAGGGGGGGGCGCGGGAGCCCGACAGCCCACGACACGAGGGGGGGCGCGGGAGCCTGACAGCCCACGACACGAGGGGGTGCGGGAGCCCGACAGCCCACGACACGAGGGGGTGAGGGAGCCTGACAGCCCACGACACGAGGGGGTGCGGGAGCCCGACAGCCCACGACACAAGGGTGGGGCGCGGGAGCCCGACAGCCCACGACACGAGGGGGGGGCGCGGGAGCCCGACAGCCCACGACACGAGGGGGGGCGCGGGAGCCCGACAGCCCACGACACGAGGGGGGGCGCGGGAGCCCGACAGCCCACGACACGAGGGGGGGCGCGGGAGCCCGACAGCCCACGACACGAGGGGGGGCGCGGGAGCCCGACAGCCCACGACACGAGGGGGTGCGGGAGCCTGACAGCTGACGACACGAGGGGGTGCGGGAGCCTGACAGCTGACGACATGAGGGGGTGCGAGACCCTGACAATAATGGGAGTGGGATTCTGCACACCTACAGCTAGCTACTTATTGTCCTGAATGTAGTAATCACCTTGGCACATTCCCATCTTCTTACCTGTAGTACAGACGCCAAACACCACTACTCTGACTGCAATCACCCAGCTACAGCGTCACCACGCCTCAGCAACAGGGGAGAGTCTAGATTGGAGTTGATGTCTTGAGGGGGAGGAGTGATTTCATGGAATCATGATGTCACCGGAAGGGGCGGGGCTTCCTTAGTCCAGTCAGTGGACACTATTCCACCTGCAGCTGCAGCAGTGCGCACATTGTGCCGGGACAGGAGGACTGGTGATGAGGAGCTCGTGTTCTGCGTTGTGCTGTGAGGACTGAGGCGGAGAGAACTGACCATGTGAATAAATGCTGTGCTGGCATAAAGGGGGGTGGTGTGAGGGGCATCCAGGGGGCTGTGTGGGTGGTGTGAGGGGGCCAGGGGTAGCGGCAATTCTGCTGCAGAAACACTTAAAAACGCTTGGTAGAAGGTTTGCTATGTTCCCCAATGAACGCAAGCACTAACGCAGCACTAACAATTATTTTGCGGAAGCGCGGCGCTTTCGCCGCCATTGACTTGCATTGGAACACATGGAATCCGCATCACTGGATCTGTACATGCAGATTCCATGAGTTTCAATGTGCGGATGGTACCCGGGTTTGGAGAAGAGGAGACTCTCCTCCGGACCAGGGTACCATAGAACCTGTAAAAAAAGAATAAAATAAAAAATAAATATTATACTTACCTTCTGATGGCCCCCGGTGTCTTTATCCGATGCGTCCTGGCTTGCCGGCAGCTCGCGATGGTCTGAAAAGGACCTGCCGTGACGTCATTAAGTCATGTGATGGGTCATGCGACCGCTGACGTCGGCAGGCCATCAGAAGGTAATTATATATTTATTTTTTACCATTCTTTTACGGTCACTCTATATAAATCCATGCCGGTGGCGCCACCTATACACAGCGGGAGGCCGCACGGCGCCACCTATACACAGCGGGAGGCCGCACGGCGCCACCTATACACAGCGGGAGGCCGCACGGAGCCACCTATACACAGCGGGAGGCCGCACGGCGCCACCTATACACAGAGGGAGGCCGCACGGCGCCACCTATACACAGCGGGAGGCCGCACGGCGCCACCTATACACAGCGGGAGGCCGCACGTAGCCACCTATACACAGCGGGAGGCCGCACGGCGCCACCTATACACAGCGGGAGGCCGCACGGCGCCACCTATACACAGCGGGAGGCCGCACGGCGCCACCTATACACAGCGGGAGGCCGCACGGCGCCACCTATACACAGCGGGAGGCCGCACGGCGCCACCTATACACAGCGGGAGGCTTCACGGCGTCATCTATACACAGCGGGAGGCCGCACGGCGACCTCCCCAGAGACAGCAGGAGGCCGCACGGCGCCATCTATACACAGCGGGAGGCCGCACGATGCCATCTATACACAGCATGGGGCTGCACAATGCCACCTATACACAGCGGGAGGCCGCACGGCGCCACCTATACACAGCGAGAGGCCGCACGGTGCCACCTATACACAGCGGGAGGCTGCACGGCGCCATCTATACACAGCGGGAGGCCGCACGATGCCATCTATACACAGCACGGGGCCGCACAATGCCATCTATACACAGCGGGAGGCCGCATGGCGCCATCTATGCACAGCGGGAGGCTGCACGGCGCCATCTATACACAGCGGGAGTCCGCACAGCGCTCCCCCCAGAGACAGCAGGAGGCCGCATGGCGCCATCTATACACAGCGGGAGGCCACACAGCGCCCCCCCCCCAGAGACAGCATGAGGCCGCATGGCGCCATCTATACACAGCGGGAGGCCGCACGATGCCATCTATACACAGCACGGAGCTGCACAATGCCACCTATACACAGCGGGAGGCCGCATGGTGCCACCTATACACAGCGGGAGGCTGCACGGCGCCATCTATACACAGCGGGAGGCCGCACGATGCCATCTATACACAGCACGGGGCCGCACAATGCCATCTATACACAGCGGGAGGCCGCACGGCGCCATCTATGCACAGCGGGAGGCTGCACGGCGCCATCTATACACAGCGGGAGGCCGCACGGTGCCCCCCCCAGAGACAGCAGGAGGCCGCACGGCGCCATCTATACTCAGCAGGAGGCCGCACGCAGTCACGCACACACAAACATATACAGACATAATCATACACGTATAAACACATTTGAAACACAAAAATACATATAAACAGACATCACACAATGATATCTGCCTACACACACACACACACACACACACACACACACATACATACACATACATACACACATACTCACCATCCCCCGGATCGGCTCCAGCTCTTTTCCGGTGCAGCACTGCAGGCCGGGTGCGCACTGCGTAACATCACAGCTAGGACACACGGCCGTGCACAGGGCCGTGTCTCCTAGCAGTGACGCGGCCGGGCCAGCACAGGGAAGTTAACTGCTGCAGTGCTGACCCGGCCGAAGAAGAAGCAGCGGCCGTGCGCCACTGCTGGGGTAGCGGTCCAGGGATCCCCCCCGCCACTGTCTGCCGGTATGCGCCGTGGCGCACATATAATGAGGATAATCTGGCCATAGACACCCCGGAGCCCGGGGCCACCTGGAGGTTCAGGGCCCCGGGCAGAAGCCCAGATCCTCCTCATTATAATCCGCCTATGGAGGGGGCATCGGCTATGTAGAGGGGCATCCAGGGGACAGTGTGGCTGGTGTGAAAAAGCATGGGCTATGTAGAGGGGCATCCAGGGGGCTGCGTGGCTGGTGTGAGGGGCATTGGGTATGTAGAGGGGCATCCAGGAGGCTGCGTGGCTGGTGTGAGGGGGCATGGGCTATGTAGAGGGGCATCCAGGGGGCTGTGTGGCTGGTGTGAGGGGGCATGGGGTATGTAGAGGGGCATCCAGGGGGCAGTGTGGCTGGTGTGAGGGGCATGGGGTATGTTTAGAGGGGCATCCAGGAGGCTGTGTGGCTGGTGTGAGGGGGCATGGGGTATGAAGAGGGACATCCAGGGGGCTGTGTGGCTGGTGTCAGGGGCATGGGGTATGTAGAGGGGCATCCAGGGGGCTGTGTGGCTGGTGTGAGTGGGCATGAGGTATGTAGAGGGGCATCCAGGGGGCTGCGTGGCTGGTGTGAGGAGGCATGGGGTATCTAGAGGGGCATCCAGGGGCTGGTGTGAGGAGGAATGGGGTATGTAGAGGGGCATCCAGGGGGCTGTGTGGCTAGTGTGAGGAGGCATGGGGTATGTAGAGGTGCATCCAGGGGGCTTTGTGGCTGGTATGAGCGGCATGGGGTATGTAGAGATTCATCCAGGTGGCTGCGTGGCTGGTGTGAGGGGCATGGGGTATGTAGAGGGGCATCCAGGGGGCTGTGTGGCTGGAGTGAGGGGCATGGGGTATGTAGAGGGGCATCCAGGGGGCTGTGTGGCTGGTGTGAGGGGCATGGGGTATGTAGAGGGGCATCCAGGGGGCTGTGTGACTGGTGTGAGGGGCATCCAGGGGGCTGTGTGACTGGTGTGAGGGGCACCCAGGGGGCTGTGAGGCTGGTGTGAGGGGCATTGGGAATGTAGAGGGGCATCCAGGGGGCTGTGTGGCTGGTGTGAGGGGCATCCAGGGGGCTGCGTGGCTGGTTTGAGGGGCATGGGGAATGTAGAAGGGCAACCAGGGGGCTGGTGTGAGGGGGCATGGGGTATGAGGACGGTGGCCGACACAACCTCCTTAAAGACGATAGCACGCCATTTTAAAATCTGTCATGGGAGAAATCCTAAAACATTTATGGTACGTGGTATCGATGTCATCCATAGTGGCATTAGGGGTGAAAATGTAAAAAAAAACTTCTGGCTCAAAGGGAAACCAAATGGATAGTGGAACTGGGAACAATGACGCCAAATGGCCTTAATGAGGCCCTGAGCTTCACCCATTTCTTTAATAGATATAATCTTTGTGGTATTTTTAAACAATTGTATGTGTTGATTTTAATTTGTTTTCTGTGTCATTTGTAACTTTCTCCCTCCATAGTCTATATGCACCATCTATATGGATCATCTACATATGGTTAATCAATATGAGGATACTACGAGCAACAATTAAATTGGACCAAGAAAATTGATTTTCGTACTGACAGAATCGTGTTGCAATTATAGGAAAATATTACTTCTTACTCTAACACATTTTTGCATTATTAAGTAGTTGCGTTACTATACTTGTCTTAATGCATTGCTGTGCTCTCTTTGGCGAGCACGTGGGTGCTGTGCCTCCCTTGCCTCTGCGTCATGCACGGCATCTGCATGGTGTCTGCGCATGTTGGGGGGCCATGGCTACGTGTCCTGGTTCCCTGTCATGTGTGGTTCACCTTGATGGCCGTACATGATGCATCTGGCTCGGGCGGTTCAGCGCGCATGCACTGATGGACCAGGAGATGATTGGTCCGTTCCAGTCACGAGACCGCAGGCCCTAAAGTATATTTAAACAGACATGGAAGGTCCTATTAAACAATCCCCCCCACCCCCCGAGGAAGCCATAGGATATACCACGCGAAACACGCATTGGGGTCCTTGTTTATTCCGGGTGCTGATCTAATATGGGTAAGAGTGCAATATAATTCTTTAGCATTTTTTCACAGGGCACTATAGGCCATATGGCACGTGGAACATATCCATAGTGATGAAATATGCCATAATTTTGTACCAGTGCATAAATGCCTTGAATACGAGCACTTCTTGCACTTTGTCCCAATAGATATTTAACATCTATTATTATGTTGTATATGTGTCACCCAGTTTGGTTGTCTGTGTGTCGTCCTTTTTAATCATGTTTGTCTTTTCTGTATATTGTTTACAATAAAGTTTTTTGATTCTTTGCCATATACTCTGTATTTGGTTCGTTTTTGCTATATAACAGCAGAAACAAGTCCGGGGGCGGCTCCCGCCAGAGAAAATATAGAAATAGTCCTTGGATGAGTTCAATGGATCCAGCAGATGAGGGACACAACACAATCCCACGTGGCAGCTTCTATCAATCCACACACGCCACGAGGGTCTGGTCGCAGCCTGAGACCCTCCAGCGTCAGGAGGCCCCACGCAACTGACTGGGCCAAACATGAGTGTATTGTTCTGTCTACTGGGATCAGCCCCTGGATGGGGAAAGGGTTCACACCCTATAGATGCTACAAGAGATGTTGACCTAGGCCTGATTACATTACAGTCCATGAACACAGGCCGCGGGAGGGACACGCTGTTAGGCTGTGTGCCACGATGCGTTTAAGCACCGGCAAAAACACTGCAGAAACGCTTAAACGCATGGTAGAAGACCTGCCATGTTCCCCAATGATAATCCGTGCTGTGCACATGCTGCGGATTATCATTCCAGAAAAATACGCAGCATGTCCATTAATTTTGCGGACACGCAGCGTAATTGCTGGATAATATGCGTTTCTATGTGCGGATGGTACCCGGGTGTGGAGGACAGGAGACTCTCCTCCAGACCCGGGTACCATAGTACCTGTGAAAAAAAGAATAAAATAAAAAATAAATATTATATTTACCTTCTGATGGCCCGCGGTGTCCTTGTCTTCACTTGCCGGCAGTGCGCTGTGGATTGAAGGACCTGCGCTGACGTCATAGCCATGTGACGGCAGGTCCTTCAGTGCACCGCGAGCTGCCGGCAGCCAGGACAGAGCGAAGCAAGACAGCGGGGGCCATCAGAAGGTAAGTATAGATTTATTTTTTACCACTCTTTCGGTCACACTATATAAATCCATGCCGGTTGCATGGATTTATATAGTGTGACCAAGTTGTCAAGCACTTTCCAAGTGATGCTAAAATCGCTTGGAAAACTCTTGACAACCCGCATGCGGAAATGCAAGTGAAGAACGCTTCACATCAGCAAGTCCCTGGCAGGAAAAACGCATGTACAATCCACATGTACAATCCACATGCGTTTTTTCTGCCAGGGAGATGGCAAAACAAAAAGAGCATTTAAAATAAGAAAACATCTAACCTGTACATCAAAAGGTGCAATCTACCACGCTGAGTGTCCTTGCAGAAAGATTTACATAGGTCTAACAATGAGGGAACTGGGGGTACCTGTCCGAGAACATGTTAGGGACATAGAGAAGGCAGTAACAGCGAATGATGTCAAAATGTTGAAAACCCAGTGAAAGAATGGACCGAAGCCAACATAAGAAGGAGACAACAGACCAGAGTATCAACGACCTGAACTTAAATTACAGAGACCTTCTATGGTTTCTTATGCCCTCGAGTCTGAGATGGGTTTTGGAATTTGAGAAGTTACATAGGTCTCTTTTTAAGGTGTCTGCATCGTGGGCACATAGCCTTACACCCCTTACACTAAAGCAGGTTACATTACATAGAGTACATGAACACAGGCTGGGGAGGGACACACTGTTCCTGTCATATTGGATAAAACATAAGTTGCTGAGGTTAGGACCACCAGGGACCCCAATGTTACTTAGGAAAGACTATGTAATAACAGGAGAAACAGAGTACGTATTGGCATAAAAACATAATAACTTTATTAGATAGCAAATATAAAAGCAACCACAGGAGGTGGTAGCATAGAACAGATAATAGAGTTACAAAGTGCAGCACATGGTAATGTATATACAAAGTGTATGTACCAGAAGAGATTCCCTCAGAATGGAGGCTCTATTTTGGGCCACTTGGTACCCCCAGTTCTCCTGGCCCCTGGCCTACCTATTACTTGTATCTATATTTATATTTGGTAAGCGATATCTTGTATCTATATTGCCATTGTATACTCACCTGTGTATCCGTGCTGATTTGTGCATATGTATGGTGTGTACTATTGGTATCTTTTGTGCTTGCCTCTTCTCTTCCCTCCATTCTGAGGGAATCTCTTCTGGTACATACACTTTGTATATACATTACCATGTGCTGCACTTTGTAACTCTATTATCTGTTCTATGCTACCACCTCCTGTGGTTGCTTTTATATTTGCTATCTAATAAAGTTATTATGTTTTTATGCCAATACGTACTCTGTTTCTCCTGTTATTACATCTTATGTTGAGTAGGCTTGTGGCAATTATTAGCCATGTATTTTTCAATTGGCGTTTTGCCACGACTATATATAATATGAAGGCCTTTCTGTGTATATTAGGAAAGACTATGTACATGTTTAATAAAATAATTTTCACGTATGCTTAGCACAGGTCTGTCCGTCCATTCATGGATTCTGTATGGGACTAATAAAAATAGTCCATCACAGCACTCGGCTATGTCATTTATGTATATAAATGCATACAAAATATTAACTACTCGAGCTAAATTGCTGCATTGTCGCCTTAAAAGAACTATGCACCTGATTAATGTTCATGCCGGTCTGGAGAGGGCGGGGGTGAAGGACGCAGCTCCTGATTCATTAAGAGACATATTCATCAGAGGCGTCTGATGGCTGGGCAGCGCCTCCATGCTATGCCACTGACTGGAGTAGGATTTGTAGCGACCACCGCTGCTCATGATGAAGTTGCCAAACAGCAGTCATCACAACCCTGCCCACTTACCGATAAAAATGTCATTAGAAAGCAAAAAGTTGCAACGTTTTTACATAGCCTTCAGTTGCATCCAAATTATACGATTGAGCATTTTATAACAGAATTCTGGAGTAAACACTATGATGAATAGGGTCCTATGGGTTTGTTCTGTTTAAGCTGAGTTGATGCAGGTCTGTGCTATGACGTCAATTCAAGTTAAGAAACCCTTTTATCTACAGGTGCATCTCACTAAATTAGAATATCATCAAAAAGTTAATTTGTCAGTTCTTCAATACAAAAAGTGAACCTCATATATAGAGTCATTACACACAGAGTGATCTATTTCAAGTGTTTATTCTTGTTAATGTTGATTATGGCTTACAGCCAATGAAAACACAACAGTCATTATCTCAGTAAATTAGAATACTTTTATAACAGCTTGAAAAATTATTTTAAAATCCGAAATGTTATCCTACTGAAATGTATGGTCAGTAAATGCCCTCAATACTTGGTTGGGGCTCCTTCTGCATCAATTACTGCATCTGACGCACCCCCTGGGCCATATTCTTTAGGGGAATACCCGGAGCCGGATCAGATGGGAATTGTAGTCGCCGAGTGGCAGTGACCCGGTCCGTGCCCAGGGTGTCAAACTCAGTTGTATGTGGCAGTCCTACAGATGTTATAAAGTTCTTTATGTCGACTACGCCACCCGTTGTATTGCGGTCACTATGGCCGCCGCTGCAGCAGGGTCCGCTGAGGCTGATGGTGTTGGTGCAGCTTTTGGTGGTATAACCCCCAACGGGTGGGGTATAGCCTCAGGGGGTCAGGTGCAGAGAATGGGGGTTGTGGTGGTGCAGCATAGATGTTAAATGAAGACAGAGTCGGGTTGTGCAGTTTAGGGTATTTACTCACTGCTGTTGTTCCGGTCACTCCAGCTTCAAGTGACCACCCGAGCCGTGCTGCGTCCACCAGGTCCTGGATTCAGCCAACCCCCAAGCAAGTCCGGAGCGTGACCCTGAGCTCTCCTTCTGTCCTTTCCTCTGGCCGTCCCCACTAGTGATCCACCTAGGTCCAGCTCCCTCGGGCCTTCTGTTGGGAGACCCTTGGCCTTGGGTTCCCTGACCCTCCACGTGGTATGCCTTCGGGGTGGATGTGGTGGGTGGCCGTGGCAGACACTGCCCACGGCCTCCGGTCTCTGGCTAGGGTGTGCTTTTGCCCCCACCAGTTTGGGATCCGGTACCTTTTTGCCAACTCTTCACCCGCTGATGGACTTTGGGTTCTCAGAGTTCCTTTTCTGTTTCCCCCTCTGGGTCTTTCTTGCTTTCTCCTCTCTCTCTCTCTGGGGCTGCTCTGCTCCTCTTCCTCTGACTTCTCTGCAAAGACTCACAGACTGACTGACTGTGGCTGACTGACCCTGATCTTTGATGGTGCCCACCTTATATACACCCTCTATGTGTGAGCTCAGGTGACCAGCACCCAATGAGCTCCTATCTTTACCCAGGCTGCTCCCCCTATCTGCCCCTACACTACTTGGGATGTACCAACCCCCCTCCCACTCCAGCCAGGAACAGACTCGGTCGTACCTGCACATTTCTAAGTGGGAGTACCGTCGGTCTGCTCCTCGGAAATGGGATGTGTGTAGTGCATGCAGCCTACCGAGCTCAGGTCCACACTCCATCCTTACCCGGGAGTGGAATATCACACCTCTGGGTTGAGGTGCAACACCCCTGTAGCAGCCGAATGCTCAGGGTGCTACATTCCCCCCTGGTAAATCACAGCACGTCCTCGGGCTGTAAGACATAAACAACACCAAAACATACAATTTTTTTTGCATAAACATATAAAACATATAAAACAACATATATTAGCAGCATCATAAAACTTTCCATATAAAACATTCTCGTCGCCTCTGGCTCCTCCTCCAGTCACTGTGCAACGTGTGACCGGGTACAGTGCGACAGTCTTTTCTTGAAAAAATGGTTTTCCTATAAAACCAGTAGGGGCGCTTTAGGACGCGCAACTATTTACAAGGGATATGGCCGCTCTCAGTCCTCGGCCAGGTATTAGGGAGGAATGACCGCTCTCAGTCCTCGGTCAGTGGGATTAAGGGAAATACGGGTAAACAGTTCACACTTGCTGGTCCCAACGGGGACTATATTATCAACAGTTACAGTTCACGGTGCCCCGACGGGCAACTATATACAGCTTGTACTCTGCTGTACTTAACGACGGCGTCCTCCTGCTCTTTCTTTATGGTTACCTTTGGCTTCAGACCCGTCCGGGTCCTCTTGTTCTTCCTCCTCACACCGCAGCTCTTCCTCCGTCAGGCGATGCACATGGAGGGCGTAGGGTCCTTTGGCACACTTGTGCCGGGTGAAGGTGACCTCGTCCCCTAAATACAGGTCACGACCTCTGTGTCCCTCCGGTAGGTGGGACTCAACGTCTCTCCTGGTCACGAAGACGTCGCCTGGGGTGCGGTGATCCCTGATGAAACCCCACCCATGCTGCAGATTGAACTTTATCACAGTCCCGCTGGAAGGGGGACCATGAGCTGCACGGGGATTCCTCCTGGTCCGGCTCTTCTGCTCCGCGCTCCTTATCTGCGCTTGCTGTTCCCGGACCCGCCTCTCTCTCCGCTCCCTCTCGAAGACCTCGAGCTGCTGGCGGCAGCACTCTGCACGCTCCGCTGCGGCTGCCCGAGTCTCCTGAGTGAACCCCATGAGGTCTTCTCTGGTGGGATCCCACTCAAACTGGGTCTCTTCTAGCGGGGGCGAGATCCTCTTTATGGGCTTTGGAGCCGGGATCAGGGGTTCGCACATGGCCCTTGCTTTTTGCAGCTCCAGCTGGATGTATTCCTGGGGCCATACGAAGGGCTGCCCATCCGGGCACGTATGCTGGGCGAACAGGTCCTCACCCAGGTGCGGTACTTTAGGTGTTATGGGCGCCGTGGTGGTAGCGGCGCCCGGGTTAACCAGGCCTTGCGACCAGGCTTGGGGCACCTTGAAAGTAAAGGGCACCGTAAGAACGGCGGCGCCCTGTGTTACTTGGCCCTGCGACCAGGCCGGGGGCTCCGCGGAGGTAGGGGGCGCTGTTGGTATTGCGGCGCCCGGGGGTACTAGGCCTTGCGACCAGGCCGATGGTACTTCCTGCTTGGCCACGCTCGGGGTCGAGGCGTGTGACGTCACAGGGGTCGCGGCTTCCGTTTGAGGCCTAGTCTGCGGCGGTGACGTTGCAGCGACGGGCACGGCAGGGGGTACTTCGGGCTCTGCGACGGGGAGCTGGGGCAGGCACGCGGTTTCCCGGCTCGGGGTAGTGACGTCCCCTTTACCTGCCTGCATTCGTTCGGCTCCCTTCTCGGCGCCGTCTCCGGCCTTCAGTCCTCCTGCGCCATTCTCAGAGGCGGTCTGTCTCCTCGTCTCGGGCGGCGTGCTCCGCTGACGGGTTTCGGTCTGCTGGGCCATCTCTCGGCTCCACTCCGCCAACGTCTCTCGCTGTACCCGGGCCATCCTCCGTGCGAGGCCCTCCAGCGCGGTCTGTGCACACTCCCGGTCTCGGGGGAGCTGTGCTAGGATCTCCAGCAGGCCTTCTGGAGTGGCGACCCGCATCAGGCTCCTGACCACTGGGTCGGTGCTGCCTGGAGTGGCGGCCCGCATCAGGCTCCTGACCACTGGGTCGGTGCTGCCTGGCTCTCCCTCCATCTCCGGGTGGGCTCTCTCTGGACTCTCTTCCAGACGTCTTGTCTCCGGGTGCGCTCTCTCCAGACTGCTCCAGGCGACACCCATCTTTGTTCTCTTCTTCTGTCTCCGCCCACATCGAGGGTGGTCCCGGGGCAACTTCAGTTCCAGGGGCAGTTCTCTTACGCTGATGGACACTTCCAGCATCACAGTCTCTGTTGGTGGGCGCGGTTTCCGCTTTTGGCGCCATTCTTCGACCTGGCCCACGATGGGAGGTGGCCTTTTGCCACCCTCTGGCACGCCCATAATGGCGTCCGCTCCCCCAAGGCGGGAAATCTTCGGAAATGGCGGGAATCGTCTCCCAGTGGCGGGAAACTCCATGGATGGCGGGAAAAAGCTGCAAATGGCGGACAACCGGCGGGAAACGACCTGTGATGGGGTCCGTTGGCGGGGACCCTCCGGAACCGGCGGGAGACTTCTTTTTGAGGTAACGGTGAACTTTTCTTCAGGCACGCAGTACCCGGTTGTTGCGGGCACGTTATCCTGCCGACTACGCCAAAGTTGACGCACCCCCTGGGCCATATTCTTTAGGGGAATACCCGGAGCCGGATCAGATGGGAGTTGTAGTCGCCGAGTGGCAGTGACCCGGTCCGTGCCCAGGGTGTCAAACTCAGTTGTATGTGGCAGTCCTACAGATGTTATAAAGTTCTTTATGTCGACTACGCCACCCGTTGTATTGCGGTCACTATGGCCGCCGCTGCAGCAGGGTCCGCTGAGGCTGATGGTGTTGGTGCAGCTTTTGGTGGTATAACCCCCAACGGGTGGGGTATAGCCTCAGGGGGTCAGGTGCAGAGAATGGGGGTTGTGGTGGTGCAGCATAGATGTTAAATGAAGACAGAGTCGGGTTGTGCAGTTTAGGGTATTTACTCACTGCTGTTGTTCCGGTCACTCCAGCTTCAAGTGACCACCCGAGCCGTGCTGCGTCCACCAGGTCCTGGATTCAGCCAACCCCCAAGCAAGTCCGGAGCGTGACCCTGAGCTCTCCTTCTGTCCTTTCCTCTGGCCGTCCCCACTAGTGATCCACCTAGGTCCAGCTCCCTCGGGCCTTCTGTTGGGAGACCCTTGGCCTTGGGTTCCCTGACCCTCCACGTGGTATGCCTTCGGGGTGGATGTGGTGGGTGGCCGTGGCAGACACTGCCCACGGCCTCCGGTCTCTGGCTAGGGTGTGCTTTTGCCCCCACCAGTTTGGGATCCGGTACCCTTTTGCCAACTCTTCACCCGCTGATGGACTTTGGGTTCTCAGAGTTCCTTTTCTGTTTCCCCCTCTGGGTCTTTCTTGCTTTCTCCTCTCTCTCTCTCTGGGGCTGCTCTGCTCCTCTTCCTCTGACTTCTCTGCAAAGACTCACAGACTGACTGACTGTGGCTGACTGACCCTGATCTTTGATGGTGCCCACCTTATATACACCCTCTATGTGTGAGCTCAGGTGACCAGCACCCAATGAGCTCCTATCTTTACCCAGGCTGCTCCCCCTATCTGCCCCTACACTACTTGGGATGTACCACCCCCCTCCCACTCCAGCCAGGAACAGACTCGGTCGTACCTGCACATTTCTAAGTGGGAGTACCGTCGGTCTGCTCCTCGGAAATGGGATGTGTGTAGTGCATGCAGCCTACCGAGCTCAGGTCCACACTCCATCCTTACCCGGGAGTGGAATATCACACCTCTGGGTTGAGGTGCAACACCCCTGTAGCAGCCGAATCCTCAGGGTGCTACACATCAATGCGGCAATGTGGCATGGAGGCGATCAGCCTGTGGCACTGCTGAGGTGTTATGGAAGCCCAGGTGGCTTTGATAGCAGCCTTCAGCTCGTCTGCATTGTTGGGTCTGGTGTCTCTCATCTTCCTCTTGACAATACCCCATAGATTCTCTATAATAGATTCTCTATGGGGTTAAGGTCAGGCGAGTTTGCTGCCAACCAAGCACAGTGATACTGTTGTGTGTAAACCAGGTATTGGTACTTTTGGCCGTGTGGACAGGGGCCAAGTCCTGCTGGAGAATGACATTTCCATTTCCATAAAGCTTGTCAGCAGAGGGAAGCATGAAGTGCTGTAAAATTTCCTGGTAGGCGGCTGCGCTGACTTTGGTCTTGATAAAACACAGTGGACCTACACCAGCCGATGACATGGCTCCCCAAACCATCACTGATTGTGGAAACTTCACACTAGACCTCAAGCAGCTTGGATTGTGGCCTCTCCACTCTTCCTCCAGACTCTGAGACCTTGTGGAGTGTGTCAATGACTGCCTTCTGGACATCTGTCAAGTCAGTAGTCTTCCCCATGATTGTGGAGCCTACTGAAACAGACTAAGGGACCTTGTTAAATGCTTAGGAAGCCTTTGCAGGTGTTTTTTTGTTAATTATTCTATTTACTGAGATAATGACTTTTGTGTTTTCATTGGCTGTAAGCCATAATCATCAACATTAACAGAAATAAACACTTGAAATAGATCACTCTGTGTGTAATGACTCTATATAATATATGAGTTTCAGTTTTTGTATTGAAGAACTGAAATAAATTAACTTTTTGATGATATTCTAATATAGTGAGATGCACCTGTATTATTAGAATTATCACACCAGTACACCTGTTATCTCATTTGTGAGATTTAAGTAAACCTTGTATGATATCTTTTTCATTTCTGAATGTCCTCATACTTTCAATCAGAACCTAGACACCCCACAATGCAATAACCCATCGATCACTACAAGCCCTCCGTTTTCCATGGATATCCATATTATGGACTGTGTATACGTTTCTTATGCCTGAACTGCGCACCCCTCGGTGAAGACAGTGAGTTTTTTGGGGGCAGCTTATGGTCGTCTCAGGATATGAACACCCCCTGATCTGCTTGAAAATAGAACTGAAATAAAATGTTGAGAAAAAATGTCAAATATCACGTTGACCCTTCAAGTCACTGTCTTGTAAATCTTTATCACTTCTCCACAGAATAGGTGATTGGTCTGAAATCACTCAGGGGGTAAAGAGACTCTGTCATCACAGAATAACTAATCAAACCAATGGCAGCCCCTCAGTATATCATGGCACCCTGTATTTTGATTGGCAGCTGTAGCTTTATAGACTCGAGCGGGGGTCTCAAACATTTGGCCACAGGGGCTGCTTCATGCAGGCCGCAGGCACCATACTCCTTGAGGATTGTGGCACGTCAGCACTTTTTCAGTGGAACATATTGCAGGCGCCGTGCACAGACAAGCTCTTTGCTCAGCTCTACCAATGCCAACTGTGGGTCAATCACAGGCCAGCAGCTAATGTCCGCAGGGGACCAGGATGGGAACAGTACTAGAAGATGAGGATCAGGATCCTGACATTACTGCAAAGAGACATTACTACAAAAAGGGGACCAGGAAGGGACACGTTACTATGAGATAGGGAGCCGAATGGTGAGATTGCTACAAGAAGGGGACCAGGTTGGAGGATATTTCTACAAGATGGCCATGATGGGGGACAATAAAACAAGATGAGGACCATGATGGGGGACATAAGCACAAGATAGGGACCATGATGGGGACATTACTACAAGATGTTGGCCAAAACTACTATATGGCGCTAATAGTAAGATTGTATTACAAAAAGGGGCTAAAATGTAAAAGAAAACAAAAAAAATTCTAAATATTGGCTTCAATGTTTTAGTGCCAATAAAAATGATTTTTTTTATAAATAAACTAAAATAAAGCCAAAAAAGTGCACACTTGTTATCGGTCATCTGTAATAACCCAAGCTATAAAATTATTATACCCCATAACAGAAAATAAATAATTCTGCAAAAAATATTATAAACAAGTGATCAAAAGGTGTATACAACCCCTGGCAAAAATTATGGAATCACCGGGCTCGGAGGATGTTCATTCAGTTGTTTAATGTTGAAAAAAAGCAGATCACAGACATGGCACAAAACTAAAGTCATTTCAAATGGCAACTTTAGGGCTTTAAGAAACACTAAAAGAAATCAAGATTAAAAATGTGGTACTCAGTAAGAGTAATTTTTTTCAGACCAATCAGAGGGAAAAAATTATGGAATCACTCAATTCTGAGGAAAAAAATATGGAATCATGAAAAACAAACACATAAAAGAACACTCCAATACATCACTAGTATTTTGTTGCACCACCTCTGGCTTTAATAACAGCTTGCAGTCTCTGAGGCATGGACTTAATGAGTGATAAACAGTACTCTTCATCAATCTGGCTCCAACTTTCTCTGATTGCTGTTGCCAGATCAGCTTTGCAGGTTGGAGCCTTGACATGGACCATTTTCTTCAACTTCCACCAAAGATTTTCAATTGGATTGAGATCCGGACTATTTGCAGGCCATGACATTGACCTTATGTGTCTTCTTTCAAGGAATGTTTTCACAGTTTTTGCTCTATGGCAGGATGCATTATCATCTTGAAAAATGATGTCATCATCCCCAAACAACCTTTCAATTGATGGGATAAGAAAACTGACCACAATATCAATGTAAACTTGGGCATTTATTGAAGATGTAATGACAGCCATCTCCCCAGTGCCTTTACCTGACATGCAGCCCCATATCATCAATGACTGTGGAAATTTGCATGTTCTCTTCATGCAGTCATCTTTATAAATCTCATTGGAACGGCACCAAACAAAAGTTCCAGCATCATCACCTTGCCCAATGCAGATTCTCGATTTGTCACTGAATATGACTTTCATCCAGTCATTCACAGTCCACGATTGCTTTTCCTTAGCCCATTGTAACCTTGTTTTTTTCTGTTTAGGTGTTAATGATGGCTAATGTTTAGCTTTTCTGTATGTAAATCCCATTTCCTTTAGGCGGTTTCTTACAGTTCGGTCACAGACATTGACTCCAGTTTCCCCCCATTCGTTCCTCATTTGTTTTGTTGTGCATTTCCTGTTTTGGAGACATATTGCTTTAAGTTTCCGGTCTTGATTCTTTGATATCTTCCTTGGTCTACCAGTATGTTTGCTATTAACAACCTTCCCATGTTGTTTGTATTTGGTCCAGATTTTAGATACAGCTGACTGTGAACAACCAACAGCTTTTGCAACATTGCGTGACGATTTACCTTCTTTTAAGAGTTTTATAATCCTCTCCTTTGTTTCAATTGACATCTGTTGTGTTGGAGCCATGATTCATGTCAGTCCACTTGGTGCAACAGCTCTCCAAGGTGTGATCACTCCTTTTTAGATGCAGACTAACAAACACATCTAATTTGATGCAGGTGTTAGTTTTGGAAATGAAAATTTACAGGGTGATTCCATAATTTTTTCCTCAGAATTGAGTGATTCCATAATTTTTTCCCTCTGCTTGGTCTGAAAAAAATTACCCTTACTGAGTACCACATTTTTAATCTTGATTTCTTTTAGTGTTTCTTAAAGCCCTAAAGTTGCTATTTGAAATGACTTTAGTTTTGTGCCATGTCTGTGATCTGCTTTTTTTCAACAACATTAAACAACTGAATGAACATCCTCCGAGCCCGGTGATTCCATAATTTTTGCCAGGGGTTGTAGAATGGAGTTTCTGTACAGTGGACGTCCTTATACACAGTACATTGTGCCCACAAATCATGGACCTCAGTGCAGCTGCTCAATCTTGTCATCTCTGTACTGAGACATATAGATTGGAGTTGCTGCAGGTTGTTTTATTATTTCTTGGCAGACATTATACAACATTACTGCCACAATTCTTGAAGAAACAAATTTCGCATGCCAGTATTAATAAAAGGTGAGAGGTAGAAAGCTGGGCCACTTTTTTTTTTTTGTTAAATTAAAAAATTAGTTTTTTTTATATTTTCAGTTTTCATAGTTTAAAAACTTACACAAAGCTCTGATTGTTCATGTTTGACAAAATGTTACTTTTCTTGTCTGTCCACCAGTCCTGGTCAGCACCAGCATTTTGAAGAGCGGGTGAACATATGCAGGGAGGTCGTGAGCGTGACGGAGCGCAGCCGACAACATTATCATAATTTACATCACAAAAGTGGCAAAAATGATTACATAAATGTTCTATAGCTCCGCCCACTCTTCAGAAATGTCGGTGCTGTGGCTGTGATTGGTGGAAATACAGTAAGAGTCAAATCCGGGCAAAACTGAACAATCAGTGCTGTGTGTAATTATGTATGTCACAAAAAGTAACAATACATCCATCCATTTATAATTCCTATGCCACTAGATTGGAATCTATGAGGAGCTCCTGGAATTAACTCAATTCTCGATGTTTCAGTCATGAGCCGTCTAGATTGGATTTGATCCTATGAGGACATCGCTCCAGCAACTCCATTTTAGTCAGGTCAGCAATGAACTGTACAGAATGGAGACTACAGGGAGATCATCTAAAAATCCACTCCAATCTAGACGGCTCACTAGTGAATCAGCTAGAATGGAGTTGCTAAAATGAGGTCCTCAAAAAAAGCCACTCCGATCCAATGTTGTAAATTATGAGGACTCTCTCGGCTGCGCTCTGTTATGTTTCTCCCTGCGAAGCTCCGCTCACTGTTTGAAAAACTCAATTCCAGTCACCTCAGCACCAAACTGTACAGAGTGAAGACTACAGGAAGATCCTCAAAAATCCACTCCGATCTAGACGGCTCACTAGTGAATCAGCTAGAATGGAGTTGCTCAAATGAGGTCCTCAAAAAATCCATTCCAATACAATGTTGTAAATTGTGAGAACTCTGTTGCTGCGCTCTGTTACGTTTCTCCCTGCGATGCTCCACTCACTCTTTGAAAAACTCGATTCCAGTCACCTTAGCACCAAACTGTACAGAATGGAGGCTACAGGGAGATACTCAAAATACCCACTCCGATCTAGATGGCTCTCTAGTGAATCAGCTAGAATGGAGTTGATTGTTTGAGGACCACAAATAATCAACTCCAAACTAGATGCAACCCTGCCTGGAGCGACGCCTGGTCCATACTCCACAGCGCGCACAGGAAGCAGTCCCTGGGCGATGACGCCGGCAGTGTCGCGCTGCGCAGAGGAGGCAGAGGGGCACTGCGGCAGCAGGCAGAGCAGGGAGACCGCTGCTCCAGAGGGCCCATCACTAATCATATCGGCAATGCTGCCGATATGATTAGCGAACCGGGGGGGGCCCTCTGTTCTCTGCACAGGGCCCAGGGGGTGTAGAGGGGTGGGGCTTGGGGCGTGGCCATCAGGACCCGGGGCCCACCGGGGGTTTTCCCGATCCTCCGGTAGGCCAGTACACCCCTGAATCTATCTACCTATATTTTTCTAATATATATCTAATATCTAAATAGAAAAGTTGGAGCAGCATCAGAGAAATATGGGGGCACAGCCTCCCTGGCAAAAACCAAACCCATCGAGATAGAAAGCAAAAACTCCAGAGCTAGTAAACCACTCTCTTTGTCATAATTTGTTAAAATGCTTCCTCCAGTTTTTGCTTTCTATCTAATATCTATATATCTATCTACATCCCATATCTAATTCAGATTCAAATAAGCTTTATTGGCAGGACCAAGTACACATTAGTTTTGCCAAAGCAAGTGTGCAGTAGAGAATAGGGATAGGGACTGTGGGGATGATGGGTAGGGACTGTAGGAACCACTGGCGGACACAGACAGAAAAGGGGCGCTGTAATTGGCTGCTGAAGTCACATGTCCCTCTCCATATAAATAGTGGACATGTTGTTTTAGCGCCATTTTGTCAGTGTAACAGCGCAGAGAGGCTACTCCTGACTCTGGTCCTGGATACTGAGAGATTTGAGATAATTCGCTAGGCAGTTGCTTCTAAGTCAGATAGTTTAGATAGATAGGGTCCTGTGTGGCTGGGAAATCGTCCTTCCAGCAGATCAATCATTTTTACTATTAGTGAGGTCTAGACAGAGACAGCAGGGCATATTTCAGCATAGAACTATGTTATGAACTGATGAGATTGTGCTGCATGCAGGAGTACACCTTTGAAACTCAATTTTTTTCCATTACTATTGTAATACATACAGCAGCCAACATCTCAGCGAGTAATTTTTTGGGGGTCCAAACTCAGCTGTATCCACAGCTCATCCACAGTAAAAAAAAAAAAAAAAAAAAAATCTGTTACTAATATGATACAGCAGGCCACAACTCAGTTTGTTATTTTTTGGCGCATATATTCTGCTGTATACAGGTCTCGTCCACAGTAAAAAATCTAATTTCTTCTGTTACTAACGCGATACATAGAGCAGGCCACATCTTCACTTGTAATTTTTTGGTGCTGATAATGTTCTCCATACACGGGTTCACATGATAAAATCTAACTTTGTTGCCTTACTACTGTGCTACATAAAGCAGGCCACATTTCAGCTTTTACTTCTTTTTTGCTGATATTCTGCTCCATCCAGGAGTTCAGATTACTAAATCTCAATATTTGCTGCTACTACTGTGCTACACAAACTAGGCCACATTTGAGCTTTTATTTCTTTGGTGCTGATATTCTTCTACATACAGGGGTTCACAAGATAAAATCTAACTTTGTTGTCTTACTACTGTGCTACAGAAACCATGCCACATTTGAGCTTTTAATTCTTTGGTGCTGATATTCTGCTCCATCCATGAGTTCACAACAGAAAATCTCAATTTTTGCTGCTACTACAGTGCTACAGAAACTACGCTATATTTGAGCTTTTAATTCTTTGGTGCTGATATTCTTCTACATACAGGGGTTCACATGATAAAATCTAAATTTGTTGCCCTACAACTGTGCTACATAAAGCAGGCCACATTTCAGCATTTAATTCTTTGGTGCTGATATTCTTCTCATTACAGGGGTTCTCATGAAAAAAATCTAAATTGTTGTCTTACTACTGTGCTAGAGAAACCATGTCACACTTGATCTTTTAATTCTTTGGTGCTGATATTCTGCTCCATCCAGGAGTTGACATTATAAAATCTAAATATTTGCTGCTGCTACCGTGCTACATAAACCAGACCACATCTGAGTTTGTAATTGCTTTCCACTGAGATTCTGCTCTATCCAGAACTCCACATTAGAAAATCTATTTTTTTCTGGTACTACCGTGCTACAGAAATCAGGCCACATTTCAGCTTTTAATTATTTTGTGCAAGTATTGTTCTCTAGCCAGGAGTCCACATTTCACAATCTAAATTCTTTGTGCTAATAGCCTGGTCCAGAAATCAGGCCACATTTCAGCATATAAATATTTTGTGCTAATATTGTGCTCCATCCAGGAGTCTAAATGTCTGTATCTAAATTGGTTGTGGTAATAGCATGGTTCTGAAATCAGGCCACATTTCAGCATTGGACAGTGCTTGGAGCAGCATTTCTAGCTTACACTTTGATCAGCAACAGGTGGATGAATGACAGGTGTAGGCCTGGTGCTCTGAGAGCTCTGCCAAATTCTGGCAACACACATGATGGAGACCCAACTTAGAGACCAAACATTTCCAAGAATTATGGGCAGATACCACTAAAGTGGCATCAATTTTTATTTATCTATTTTACTCACTTACTGTAGTCAGCCCCTGCCTTTCCCAGTGTTCCGGATTACAAGTGAAATATGTCATGACTGATTCATTTAAACAGAAAAAACTGACGGCACTTCCAATACAAGAAATAGGTGTGAACAGGTGCTTACTAGGAGAAGCTACCTCCATATACAATTAACAAACAAACAGACTGCTACTTTGTTTGATAATTGATTAATTTAAACAGTCGCATAAAAAATAAAATACACAAACAAGTTATGCACATTTATGAGCTGATTTATATGTAACTTTCTGTTCAAGAAATGTCACCTATAATCAGGATTTGTTATATTTTCAAAACACAACATATATTGCGAATCATGAAAACGTGCAAAAATGTTAACTCCTGCATGGACCTGCCGACAATCCATAGGCAGATATAATTAAATGCTAATGAATTCAAGCAATTGATCATTCCCTCAGAGCTGTATTAAGTTGTCCTGCAAATTCAGACGTTTAGCTACATGGCAAAATGTTATGTTGTACCTGTTATGTTGTACCTGCAAGCAATCACCACTAGAGGGCACAATCAGTCAATGACCTTCTGTATAACAAAAGCGAGGGGGGCTTATTAACTCTGTGAAAGGTGTCAATGGCTTGTCTTTGTGACAGTGAGTCAACATCACATGTAATGACTAGTGATGAGCGAGCACTAAAATGCTCGGGTACTCGATGACTAGGTCGAGCGCATTGGAATACTCGGGTGCTCGACCCAAGCAACGAGCCCAATGTAAGTCTATGGGAAACTCGAGCATTTTTCAGGCGGCTCCCCCTGGTGATCTGCAGAGGGCCTAAAAATTGCCCAAATCTATGGGAACAGTGCTCAAATGACATGGGAACAGCATGGGGGAGACCCCTGGAAGCATTTCTGACTGCCAGGTCACTGCTGTCAACAACGTTATCAGAGGTATTATGCCACTTTTACGGACTCACAATAAAACATACAAAAACAAAACCAAAATGGATTTTCCTAAAAAAAAAAAATACTCCTTCACATCTTGGGCTATGTTCACACGTAGCGTTTTTGATGCGTTTTTGCACTTTTGCATTGCTTTCAACCGTGACAAATGCATTCACCAGGAAATGTCATTTTAACATTTTACAACTTTATCTGTCCATGTGGTGTGTGAGACATGATCAGACACATCCTGTTTCATTTATGAAGGAGGGACTCTGAAAGTCACAAAGCCTATTTTTATAGGGCCATCAGGCGGCCTTTACTATTCTTAAAGAGCCAGCAATCGGCCCTCGCTATTCTTATAGAGCCGTCAGCCGCCTATGCTTTTGTAGCATAGGCATCTCTGCCCCCTGCCAGGCAGAGACGCCATCCCTCTCACCGCCGCGCTCCCCGCCCGGCGTCCTCCAGCGCTCCTCTTCCTGCTGCTGCCGGCGCGCGCAGCTTCCCGGGTACTGTGCGCGCGCTCCCTCCCTCTTAAAGGGGCCTCGCGCGCCGACCTAAGGAGTTCCCGGATTTGAGTTTATGTTACGCTGCTATCATTCGGTGGTGTTGAAAAGTCTGGCCCAATCCAGCCCTTGTTCATTTTTATAAGAGTCTGCCTGTCAGCATTTTGAGTTCCACCAGCGGCACTAAAAACCCGCTCTGATAAAATGCTAGAGGCAGGGCAGGCCAGGACCAAGGCATAGAGAGCCAGTTCATTCTACGTGTCCAGCTTGGATACCCAATAATTATAAGGCACAAAGGAATTACCCCGCTCCTCAGGGCCTGTGCGATAGGAGGGGCAAAGAAAACTCTTCCAGAACTTTGACAGTGTTCCCCTGCCTCTGCTGGATTGAAGTTGTGTCTCTCTCGCCTGTAGTCCTTGGTTGTCCAACGAACTGTGACCTCTGCCGCAAGTGACTAGCCCAGGGGGATGGGGATAACTCGGTACCCGGGCCTTTAGCCTGGCCTTTAGGGATGTCGCGGTGGTCGGCTCCCGGGCCCGTACCCTGGGGTCGCTCCTTTAAAAAGGGGATAGTTTGTTTATTTTTTTAAGAAAGAGTTCGTGACGCCACCTGTGGCTTCTGGTGAGGATCACCAGCGCTGCGCAGTCCTCTGAGGCCGATGATAAGACAGCTTGATGGTATAGCTCCCCACAGGTGGAGCTAGGCCTCAGGGCAGTGTATGACGGGGTATGCAGGGCAGACGAGACCCAACCGGGTCAGAGCAAGAACAGGGACAGACATGATAGTCACTTCAGTACCTTTTACTGATGGAAATTCAGGCACGTCCCGGAACACTGTAGGGTGAAGGGTGCATGTCAGGATCCTCCCCAATGAGCGGGTTTTGGGCCTTCTGTTTCTTGCTTCTGCATAGTAAGTTTCTGACCTGCCTCGAGCTAGGCCTAACTTTGTCTCTGTCCTGCGCTGGCTGACCTTGTGGTAGGGCCTTTTCTTGGATTACACGCTCCCGACTTACGGGGCCTAAGTGTCTCCTGGCTCTGGTACGTATCAGCACTTTAGCGATCCTGAGACTTGTAGTTCTCCAGGGATTCCGGTTATATCTTACTGGCTCATAGAGATCCCGGTAAACTTCGGACCCGGTGTCCGGTAAATTCTTCGGGGTGAGCCAGTTAAGCTCCTCTGCCCCCTATGTACTAACTCTCCACTCGCCTTTGGCCTACTCGGGCCCTCACTAGGCTACTCACACTAACGGCAGCTTGCCGCGCTTCACCGATCTTATGGCGCCGGCACACCTAAAGCTCACTGCTCTGAGCTACAACTGAGTCTGGACTGTGCTCCACTGCAGACTGACCTCTTTCAGGCTTTTGCACTGCAGGAACTCTGTCAACAGGTTTGCTTTCTGTCAACTCCAGTCTAGACTAACTGAGCTCGACTCTGCATTCAGGTTTGTACTTGCTGAACTCTCCAGAGGAACTGCACTGCCTGGCCCCACCTTCCCTATTTATCTATCCCTAACGGGCTCCCTCTGGTGATCTGAGGTGGAAGGTGGAGATGTGTGAATGGTTATGGGGGCCTCTTGTGGAGGAATCCTTCAATACACCCTTCTAGGATCTGTAATACCAAGCGCAGCTGGGCGTCACACAAGCGTTTTCAGTTGGGCATTTTTTTAATAGTTCTGCAACAAAGGGCCTTCTGGTACAGCCCCATTTTTGTAGACCTGTCCGCCTCAGGAATAAGAGATATAAAGTTCTCCTTGTAGCGTGGGTCAAGAAGTGTCACCAACCAATAATGACTGTCACCCAAAATTTTGAGAACGCAAGGGTCACAGGAAAGGCAGCGTAACAAACTCAGCCATGCCTGCCAGATTGCTAACAGGTAAGACTTCCGTGTCCTCACCAAGAGGACGACAGACCATGCTCTCCTCCTTCTCCCTGTCCTCAGGCCATCCACGCTGAACAGACGGTATGACAGTTGTGCAGGTAGTACCGTCTATAGCGCATGAAACTAGCTCCTGTTAGCTTCCTCCTCCTCTTCCTCATTGTCACCGAATCCACATTGGGATGAGATGAGGCTGGGCTGTGTGTAATCACCCTGTATGGCTCCTTGCTCCATCTCATCGAGCTCCGCCTGCAACGCATCCTCTTTGATTGTGAGCAGAGAGCGTTTCAGAAGACAGAGAAGCGGGATAGTGACGCTAATTATGGCGTCATCGCCGCTCACCATCTTGGTGGAGTTCTCAAAATTTTTGAGGATGGTACATATATCTGACATCCATGTCCACTCCTGAGGTATGTGTTGAGTCTGAACTGAATACCGACAGCCTTGTTGATGCTAGTAGTCAACAACTGCCCTCTTCTGCTCACAAATCCTTCCCAACATCTGCAGTGTAGAGTTCCAACGTGTTGGGACATCACACATCAGTCAATGAGCCGGAAGCTGCAAACGCTGCTGAAGCACGGCAAGGGTGGCGGAAGCTGTAGCTGACTTTCTAAAATGGGCACACAGGCGCCGTACTTTGACAAGCAGATCCAGCAGCTCCAGGTAGGTTTTGAGAAACCGCTGAACCACGAGGTTAAGCACATGGGCCAGGCATGGTACATGTGTGAGCTCGCCTCGCCTCAGAGCCGCCACCAATTTCCAGACATTGTCACACACGACCATGCCTGGCTGTAGGTTCAGCGGTGTGAACCACAGATCTGCCTGCTCTTTCAGAGCTGTCCACAACTCTTCAGCATAGTGCGGTTTGTCACGAAGCATATTAACTTCAGCACAGCCTGTTGACGCTTGGCTGAGGCAGTGCTGCAGTGCTTCCAGCTTATGACTGATGTGGTCATTTCAGAGATGGAGGCTGAAGAGGAGGAGGAGGCTGAGGAGGATGAAGTGCAGGTGATGTAGACTGTGGGGGCAACCCTAATTGACCTAGGGCCCGCAATCAGGAGGATGTCAGGAGTCAGGAGGATGTGTTCCGTCCCAAGGTCCGACTGGGTCCCGGCCTCCACTATGTTAACCCAGTGTGCCATCAGCGAGATGTACCATCCCTGCCCACAAGCACTTGTCCACATGTCCGTGGTTAGGTGGACTTTCCTAGTAACAGCGTTGTTGAGGGCAATGCTAATGTGGGACACGTAATTGTGTAATGTGGGAACAGCACACAGGGAGAAATAGTGGCGGCTGGGGACCGAGTACCGAGGGACTGCCGCCGCCATCAGTTTGCGGAAGGCTTCCGTCTCCATGAGCCTGCAAGACAACATTTCGAGCGTAAGCAGTCACAAAATGTGGGAATTTAGTAGTGTGGCCGGTGGGGCATTGGCTGCGTATTTGTGCTTGCGTTCCAAGGACTGGGGTATGGACAACTGAATGCTGCGCTGGGACAAGGACGTGCATGCTGATGGTGCTAGTTGAAAGTGTGCAACGACAGGTGAAGGGCAAGAGGCATCTTCGCATGCACTATGGACAGGGGAGTGGCTTGCACGCACAGCAGTGGAAGAAGCAGTGGTGTCACCCGCAGACACTGTTCCTGGACCCTGGGGTTCGGCCCACAAAGTCGGGTGCTTTGCTGCCGTGTGCCTGATCATGCTGGTGGTGGTCAGGCTTGTAGTTTTGCTACCCCAGCTGATGCTGGCCTGGCAGGTGGTGCAAATGGCCTTTTTGGGGTTATCTGCAGAGTTTTTAAAAAACAACCAGACTTGGGAAGACCTAACAGTTGTACTGGCAACTTCTGTCGTGTTGGTGCCTTCAGTCTGCGGCTACCACACTGCTTCTTCCTGCCTGTTGGGGTGCTCTGCCTCCCTTCACCTGTGTGCTTCTGTCCTTGCTCTGCATGTCCTCCTGCCAGGTTGGGTCAAGTTACTATATCATCCACAACCTCATCTTCCACTTCCGCACCCTGGTCCTCCTCCTGATGTTCTGGCAATTGTGTCTCATCATCGTCCACCTCTTGTGACACTTTCCCACCGTCGCCTTCATATGACCGTGGCTTCTGAAATATTTGGGCATTGCTGCATGCGATCTCCTCTTGCTCCGCTTCAAGTGGACAGGGCGAGAGGCCCGAATCTTGAAATGGAAGAGTGTACAGCTCTTCGGAGTGTCCAAGTGTGGGATCAGTTGTCTCTGGGCACTCGGCATGGTGGGAGAAAGGAGGATCAGGGTGAGGAATATGAGGTCCAGACTCACGGCTACTGAGACTTGACTGCGTGGAAGTCGGGGTGATGGTGGTGGTGGCTAAGTGACTGGAAGCATTATCTACTATCCAACCAATAACCTTTTCACACTGCTCTATGTTCAATAGTGGTGTTCTGCGGTCCCCTATTAATTGGGACAGGAAGGTCAAGCGAGAAGATGTGGGTGTTTGTTGTGCCACAATTTCAGCTTGCCCATGGCCTCGGCCTCTGCATGCACCATCACGTCCAGTTCCCCATCCCTTGCCACGTGCCTTGCCCATTTTAAATGGAGGGCAATGTTTTCCACGCTCACTACAAATGGCTGAATTTGGAGCGAACTTATATGTGATGCATGTGATGGACAAACCATAGTTTTAAATAGCTGGCCTGTAGGTAACAATTTTTAACAGCGCCAACCTCATGTCAATAAGTTCGCTGACACATTGCAACAAAATTCTAATGGAGGCCAGAAATGGCAGAATTTTCAGCGCAATTATATGTGATCCGTGTGACGGACAAACCCCAGTTTTAAATAGCTGGATTTTTAGCGCTGTAATATGGAAAGGACCTGGCTGTATTCTGCAGTGCCAACAAGCAATTGGTGCAGAAAAACTGTGTTCTCTGGATTGCTTTTTAAGCAAATAATCAGGATTAAGATAAAAAAAAAATATTCCTGGCCCCTGATACCTGGGGCTATTTCTACAAATATCTGTAAAAGCACCAGCAGACAGAACTGGAGTGGACCCTCTTGCTATGTGCACTGCAGTCTGCTATATACCCTGCCTGCCTGCCTAGCACTGATATCTCTGCAGCTGGATTAGACCTCATTAGGACTGTTAGTGGAGATGGATATGTGTAGAGAATCTTGTAGAATACCTACACTAACTAATAAACAACCAAATCTCTCCCTAGCTCAGCAGCACCTCTCCCTACACTGTCTGATTCTGGAGTGACTGTGACGAGCATGGCGGCGCCAGGTCTGATATAGACCTGATGCGCTGTGCGGCCAGCCAATCACTGCAATGCCACAACCAACAAGGCTGCGGCATTACAGTGTGTGGCAGACAATCCCTACATGTTGATTGGCTCTGTAAAGAGCGCCAAACATGCAGGGAGAGGACCCAAGCTCCCGCCGAGCAACCCCCGAAATACTCGGCAAGCGCCGAGCATCTCGAGCAGTGAGATGCTCGGGCGAGCACTGAGAAGTAGCAAGCATGCTCGCTCATCACTACTCCTGAATGGTGATGAGTGAGCACTAAAATGCTCGGGTACTCATTACTCAGGTCGAGCAAATTGGAATACTCAGGTGCTCGTCCCAAGCAACGAGTCCAATGTAAGTCTATGGGAAACTCGAGCATTTTTCAGGTGGCTCCCCCCGGCGGTCCGTAGACAGCCTAAAATTTGCTCGGGCGAGCACCGAGAAATAGCGAGCATGCTCGCTCATCACAATTCAGATTATCAAAAAAAAATACCGACATCGCTGCCAGAAGAAAACTCAAGCACAATTATGCAGTGGCACATAGACAATAAGTGCAAATACAAAATGTGCCCCCTAAAATTGTAAAGTGCTGCAGAATATGTTGGTGCTATAAAAATAAAAATTATCATTATTATTAAGTGCAGAGTAAGATTTACTTAAGCACAAATAACACTTAAGTATAAAGGGGTCGTAGTGTGGACCTACGGTAAGTAAATAGAGAAGATAAAGAGTAAGGCTGCTTGCCCACTATCCGTTTTTCAATCATTTTTGCCGCTGAATTTCTGCAGCAAAAACGCTTAAAAAACAGTTGGTTTTACGTGCCCCATGGTCCCCAATGATAATCCGCATGTGCTGTGCACATGCTGTGGAAATTTCCGCTGCGGTTATCATTGCGGAAAAATCTGCAGCATGTCCATTATTTTTGCAGAAACGCGGCGTTTTCGCCACCATTGACTTGCATTGAATCGCATAATATCCGCATGACTAAATGAAGCGATTCAATGTGCGGATGGTACCCAGGTCTGGAGAAGAGGAGACTCTCATCCAGACCCGGGTACCATAGTACCTGTAAAAAAAAAAAGAATTTAAAATAAAAAAAAAATTATACTTACCTTCTAATGGCCCGCGGTCTTCTCTCCGGTGCGTCCTGGTTCCCCGGTAGCTCGTGAGGGTGTAAAAGGACCTTCCATGATGTCATTTAGTCATGTGATAGGTCACGCGACTGCTGACGTCGGCATGGAAGGTCCTTTTACACCATCGCTAGCCGCCCAAGACACCGGACGCACCGAAGGAGACTGGCGGCCATCAGAAGGTGAGTATGTTTTTTATTTTTACATTTTTATTCTTTTTTTAACTATTAACTTGATCACACTGTATAAATCCATGCCGATTTATATATATATATATATATATATATATATATATATATGTAATGTGACCACGTTGTCAAGCACTTTTCCAAGTGATGCTAAATCGCTTAGAAAAGCGCTTGACAACCCGCATGCGAAAATGCATGCAAAAACGCTTGACAAATGCTTCTGTGGCACCCCAGGGGTCTGGTTTCCACAGTAATAGCAGTATTACGTCTGTGAGCAGGTGGGAGGTCTCCTGGGCAGGAATCCTAAGCATGCCACACCTCCTGCTCAGTCCTGGGAGGGGAAGAACTTCCCCTACATAAACTGGGGCTGAGGCAGGGTTAGGGAGAGGAGTTCCAGACAGAGACGGAGTCTGGTCTGGACACGCAGAAACAGGGACAGACAGACATCAGGAGCTCTGTAGGAGCCAAGGAGAAGCGCCAGGGGCTGGAGCTGTGCAGAGCTCGCCCTGGGAGAAGGTACTAAAACCGGACACAGGAGTCCGAGGCTGTGGGGACTAAGATATACCCAGCAGCAGAATCCATCCGGCAGGGGATTCCAGGTCCTCTGGCCATAAAAGCCCGGAGGCTCAGTCACAACGAAGGGACCAGCACCGCCATCCCGGAGCGGAGGCTAACAGGAGGCCCCAGGTCACCAGCCATACGGGTGAGCACCACACGGTATACCCAGGGACGTGGGCTACTTGTAACCGCCGAAAGCAGGGTAGCCAGGAAGGGTACAGACTAACGGGAAGGCCTACAACTCCACCTGGCCAGGGGAACTCCGGCTTACTCGCAGACTAACCAGGCCCCAACTACTAGCCAGTACTCCCGGGGGAATTTGCCTTGTACCATCAGTAAAGGCCCTGAACTGTACCCTCGCGTCTCCGTGCTTCCTTGTCGCACCGTTAGTGCTGGGACATCCACACCATCACTCCCAACATCACCCACATCCGCTGCCCTGAGGCCATACCTCTCCCGTTGGGGGTTATATCAACATTGCTGCACACCTATACCACCGGCCTCAGCGGTCTGCCCTGCAGCGGCGGTTTCATAACCGCATTCAACGGGTGGCGTAGTCGGACACTAATACCATCATACCAATAACTGCCACTTAGTTTGACCACCCTGGGCGCGGACCGGGTCACCGCCACACGAAGACTACTACCCCCATCGGATCCGGCTCCGGGTATCCCCCGCGCGCACGCGCGCCGCACTACAGCACTGGCCCAGGGGGTGAGTCACTTCTACCTGGCAGTAAAAACGCATGTAAAATCCGCATGTGTTTTTGCTGCCAGGGAAATGCAGAAAAAATCAGCAGCATTTCTGCATCGTGGGCACTTAGCCTTACTGAAGCAACAGTGGCAAATGAATGTGAAGAGGCTATGGTATAAGTGGTATAAGTCCTCATTAAATAAATAGGGAAAATTACTAACACGGGTTCATGCTGTCGATGCTGCTGCCGCCGCCTCCCGCTCAGTCACTCAGCTCCCTCAGGGAGTGATCAACCCCTCATATACAGCCTGCACCCCATGTACCCCTCATACAGCCTGCACGCCCCATATACAGCCTGCACACCATGTACCCCCTTATACAGCCTGCACCCCCCATATACAGCCTGCACACCATGTACCCCCATATACAGCCTGCACCCCCATATACAGCCTGCACTCCATGTACCCCCATATACAGCCTGCACCCCCCATATACAGCCTGCACTCCATGTACCCTCATATACAGCCTGCACCCCATGTACCCCTCATACAGCCTGCACACCCCATATTCAGCCTGTACACCATGTACCCCCATATACAGCCTGCACCCCCCATATACAGCCTGCACCCCATGTACCCCCATATACAGCCTGCACCCCCCATATACAGCCTGCACTCCATATACCCCCCATATACAGCCTGCACACCATGTACCCCTCATATACAGCCTGCACCCCATGTACCCCTCATACAGCCTGCACGCCCCATATACAGCCTGCACACCATGTACCCCCATATACAGACTGCACCTCCCATATACAGCCTGCACACCATGTACCCCCATATACAGCCTGCACCCCCCATATACAGCCTGCACTCCATATACCCCCCATATACAGACTGCACACCATGTACCCACATATACAGCCTGCACCCCCCCATATACAACCTGCACTCCATGTACCTCCCATATACAGCCTGCACAGCCCATATACAACCTGCACTCCATGTACCTCCCATATACAGCCTAAACTCCATGTACCCCTCATACAGCCTGCACCCCCCATATACAGCCTACATACCATGAACCCCCCACTTCACTTCCTGCAAACTTGTATGGGAGGATGGCTCCTCCTATATGAGTCACATGGGCATGACGTCCTCACAGGTCCTTTACCTGTCCTCTAGGATTCATTGTCTCCTGCAGGAGCAGGGAGCTACTCAGTGCTCCTCCGCCCATGCATCACACGGGCGACTCCTGAACCTCCACCATCTTTCCCCTCCCATCCTCTCCAAATAAAAACTGTGATACTGATATTTGGTCCAGCGATGAAGCAGGGGGAAATTAATATTAGTTTTTTAACTCCTTCATGGTGGCGCTGCCCCCTGCCATCTTATGCACCCGCCCTCCAATGCCTAGTAGCTGCAGATGCAGCATTCTACAGCCAGCCAATCAGAACGCTTGTCAATTTGTTAGCCGGGGTGGGTCAATTTGTCAGGAGGGGCAGGTCAATTTGTCAGGAGGGGCGGGTCAATTTGTCAGCAGGGGCGGGTGAATTTGTCAGCAGGGGCGGGTCATATTGTCAGCACGTTACTTTTGAGTTTTGTTTTTTTTTTGTCTCCCTAAGGTAAAAAATTCTCCATTACAGGCCCATAAATAGAGCTGAAGTTCTCCTGTATAATTGTGTGCGGAGCAGAGATTGAGGTCGTCATCCAGGCATTTGCATGGAGAGCACGGGAGTGACGCAGGTATCTGTTTGGGGCTTACCATACTTAGTGATCCAGGTACTTGCCATGTGCACATACGATTACATGGTTTACAAGGCAGCCCACCTTACCTGAGAGTTCTCATATGTGGTGATACGTAACTGGAACTCGTGACATGAAGTGGTCTCTCCGCTGCACACACTTTTTCCTACAGGTTTGGTGGCTCAGAGCTTAGTGACCAGGCGGTGCTGGGGTTGTGGCCTCAGATCCCCCCGTGGCCACATCCACATTGTATTTTTAGGCTTGCTGTTATGTGGACCTCACTGATACAGTCATGTGCAGGTTACATGTGCATTTATTAACTTTTCACTGCAGAAATGCAATAAAAATACAAAAAGTGTTCGCTCTCTGCAGATTTTCCTCATCTCATTCAAGTCTATGGGTAAAATCCTCAAATAAAATATTATTTGAACTTAACCTAATATTTATGGGGGCCCCTAACAGATGACTGTGGAGGTAGATGGGGGTCTGCCATGTCCCCTATCAGAATGCTGGTCAGGGGCATCGCTACCATCAAAGATCTGGGGCTCCAGCCCCGAACGTTTTGCTTAGAGCCCTGGATCTCCTGCTACTGCTGCATTGAACTGTGTTGGCGTAAACTGACACCAATACAGGTCAAAGGGGCGTGTCATGCAGGAGAAGAGCACTGACCAATGAGCATCAGACTGATAGAAGATTGGTCAGTGTTCCTCAGAGAGCCAGCAGCAATCAAGAGGCAAGGTGAGCATAGGCGGATTATAATGAGGGCAATCTGGGCTACCGCCCAGGGCCTGAGGCTCCGGGGGGTCCATGAATTGCCCCCATTATAATTGGCAATCCAATGTGTTATTTAAGTGACCGCTGCGGGCTCGCGGCAGAAGGCGGCTTGAATTATGCTGAGCCCGCCCTGCCGCATGACGTCAGGCAGAGCGGACTCAGCATACACAGCGCAGGCGGCCGGGCGCGTCTATTTTCCCACTCATGTCACGACCAAGCCGCTCCTAGCCGGCCGCCGCGGCCTCATATTGTCACCATCGCGCGCAGATGCTGGGCCCGCCCTGCCTCATGACGTCAGGCAGAGCAGGAATGGCCCCGGGTACCATCTGGAGCACAGCGTCTGGGGTACGGGAGCGAGGTGAGTATGTGTTGTGTTTATTTTTTTAATTATATACAGTACAGACCAAAAGTTTGGACACACCTTCTCATTTAAAGATTTTTCTGTATTTTCATGACTATGAAAATTGTACATTCACACTGAAGGCATCAAAACTATGAATTAACACATGTGGAAATATATACTTAACAAAAAAGTGTGAAACAGCTGAAAATATGTCTTATATTTTAGGTTCTTCAAAGTAGCCACCTTTTGCTTTGATGACTGCTTTGCACACTCTTGGCATTCTGTTGATGAGCTTCAAGAGGTAGTCACCGGAAATGGTCTTCCAACAATCTTGAAGGGGTTCCCAGAGATGCTTAGCACTTGTTGGCCCTTTTGCCTTCACTCTGCGGTCCAGCTCACCCCAAACCATCTCGATTGGGTTCAGGTCTGGTGACTGTGGAGGCCAGGTCATCTGGTGTAGCACCCCATCACTCTCCTTCTTGGTCAGCTAGACCTTACACAGCCTGGAGGTGTGTTTGGGGTCATTGTCCTGCTGAAAAATAAATGATGGTCCAACTAAACGCAAACCGGATGAAATAGCATGCCGCTGCAAGATGCTGTGGTAGCCATGCTGGATCAGTATGCCTTCAATTTTGAATAAATCCCCAACAGTGTCACCAGCAAAGCACCCCCACACCATCACACCTCCTCCTCCATGCTTCACGGTGGGAACCAGGCATGTAGAGTCCATGCGTTCACCTTTTCTGCGTCGCACAAAGACACGGTGGTTGGAACCAAAGATCTAAAATTTGGACTCATCAGACCAAAGCACAGATTTCCACTTGTCTAATGTCCATTCCTTGTGTTCTTTAGCCCAAACAAGTCTCTTCTGCTTGTTGCCTGTCCTTAGCAGTGGTTTCCTAGCAGCTATTTTACCATGAAGGCCTGCTTCACAAAGTCTCCTCTTAACAGTTGTTGAAGAAATGTGTCTGCTACTAGAACTCTGTGTGGCATTGACCTGGTCTCTAATCTGAGCTGCTGTTAACCTGCGATTTCTGAGGCTGGTGACTCGGATAAACTTATCCTCAGAAGCAGAGGTGACTCTTGGTCTCCCTTTCCTGGGGCGGTCCTCATGTGAGCCAGTTTCTTTGTAGCACTTGATGGTTTTTACAACTGCACTTGGGGACACTTTCAAAGTTTGCCCAATTTTTCGGACTGACTGACCTTCATTTCTTAAAGTAATGATGGCCACTCGTTTTTCTTTACTTAGCTGCTTTTTTCTTGCCATAATACAAATTCTAACAGTCTATTCAGTAGGACTATCAGCTGTGTATCCACCAGACTTCTGCACAACACAACTGATGGTCCCAACCCCATTTATAAGGCAAGATATCCCACTTACTAAACCTGACAGGGCACACCTGTGAAGTGAAAACCATTTCCGGTGACTACCACTTGAAGCTCATCAAGAGAATGCCAAAAGTGTGCAAAGCAGTCATCAAAGCAATAGGTGGCTACTTTGAAGAACCTAGAATATAAGACATATTTTCAGTTGTTTCACACTTTTTTGTTAAGTATATAATTCCACATGTGTTAATTCATAGTTTTGATGCCTTCAGTGTGAATGTACAATTTTCATAGTCATGAAAATACAGAAAAATCTTTAAATGAGAAGGTGTGTCCAAACTTTTGGTCTGTACTGTATATATATATATCCATCTATGGGGACTCATACTAAATATAACCAGCTATGGGCGGCTTATATTGTATATAACCAGCTATGGGGTGCTCATATTGTATATAACCAGCTGTGGGGGCTCATACTGTATATAACCAGCTATGGGGGGCTCATACTGTATATAACCAGCTATGGCGGCTCATACTGTATATAACAAGCTATAGGGGGGCTCATACTGTATATAACCAGCTATGGGGGCTCATACTGTATATAACAAGCTATAGGGGGCTCATACTGTATATAACACGCTATGGGGGCTCATGCTGTATATAACAATCTATGGGGGGCTCATACTGTATATAACAAGCTATAGGGGGCTCATACTGTATATAACCAGCTATGGGGGCTCATACTGTATATAACCAGGTATGGGGGGCTCATACTGTATGTAAGAAGCTATAGGGGGGCTCATACTGTATATAACCAGCTATGGGGGCTCATACTTTATATAACAAGCTATAGGGGGTTCATACTGTATATAGCAAGCTATAGGGGGGGATGTGTCTCCGAGACCAACTGGCTCCCTGCACTACAATCCATTCCAAAGGCCAATCAGAGGCCGGCAGCTGACGTCGGCCAGCCCGTCATGGACGGTGCATGGCAGTGACGCACCGTAAGACAACGACAGTATATAGATAGGTAGGAAAAGACAGTAACAGCTGCACTGTAGAGATGAGCGTTGTTCTACTCGAACTGTTCGCCAATCTCAAATTCGAGCTGTTTTGGGCGGTGTTCGAGCCGTTCGGCGAACACGAACAATTTGAGAAAAATTCGGCTGTTCGAGGTTATGTTCGATAACTGTTCGTGCACCAAAATCATAACTGGATTTTTTCTCAGTAATGATGAAAATTAATGTTAATACGCAGTTTGAGTGTACAGCGGGGTGGGGGGAGGGGCAGGGGATGGATCTCTGCAGGAACAATGAAGATCTCCATTTTTTTTTCTCTTTCCCGCATTTACAGTGGGGAGGTGCAATCTGTCAGCCTATCAGCAGCGCACACACGGAGCGAAGTGCTTTTTTTCACACAAGCAAGGGCATGTGTCATTGGCAGTGTATGTCACATGTCCTTGCCCTATAAGACCAAGCCATTTTCCCCGTCGCCACCATTTTCTCACTGCTGCAGCTGCGTGTTAGACGGCACCGCTGTTGCTGTGTGCGCTATACCTTGTTAATTTCAAGCCAATTTTCGCACAAATCTACAGATAGCTTGGGAGTAGGGAATAGTTGTGATTGCAGTCCTTTTAAGGACTAGGTTACAGCATTTCCTACGACTTTTATCAGGCAGGTCTGTGCTCTTAAATAGATAGATTGTGGGAGTAAAGACTAATTGTAATTGGAGTCCTTTTCAGGACTAGGTTACATCAGTTCCTATCAGTTTTTGCCAGGCAGGTCTGTGCCAGTGCTGTGCAAGTTTTTTTCACAGCATTTGGCTGAATCTAGCAAAGCTAATCCTTTTTGGCCTATTGCAGAGTGTGTTAGTCAGTGGAGTAGCCTATCTGTGTTGCAAGATATACCACCTGTGTATAGAATACCAATTTTTTTACTGCACCTAGTGAAGTAAAATCTTTTGGGCATAGCATCATTCTATTAGTCCATCTATACTGACCTCCATCAGGTTGCAAATTGAATATAATTTTTTTCTGCATCTAGCTCTGAAAAAATATTGCGCTTCTAGCTGTGTGTGGGACTTGTTGTATTAGTCCATCTATACTGACCTCCATCAGGTTGCAAACTGAATATATTTTTTTCTGCATCTACCTCTGAAAAAATATTGGGCTTCTAGCTGTGTGTGGGACTTGTTCTATTAATCCATCTATACAGACCTCCATCAGGTTGCAAACTGAATATATTTTTTTCTGCATCTACCTCTGAAAAAATATTTGGGCTTCTAGCTGTGTGTGGGACTTGTTGTATTAGTCCATCTATACTGACATCCATCAGGTTGCAAATTGAATATAATTTTTATCTGCATCTAGCTCTGAAAAAATATTTGGCCTTCTAGCAGTGTGTGGGACTTTCTCTATTAGTCCATCTATACTGACCTCCATCAGGTTGCAAATTAAAAATAATTTTTATCTGCATCTACCTCTGAAAAAATATTTGGCCTTCTAGCAGTGTGTGGGACTTGGTCTATTAGTCCATCTATACTGACCTCCATCAGGTTGCAAATTAAAAATAATTTTTATCTGCATCTACCTCTGAAAAAATATTTGGGCTTCTAGCTGTGTGTGGGACTTGTTCTATTAATCCATCTATACAGACCTCCATCAGGTTGCAAACTGAATATATTTTTTTCTGCATCTACCTCTGAAAAAATATTGGGCTTCTAGCTGTGTGTGGGACTTGTTGTATTAGTCCATCTATACTGACCTCCATCAGGTTGCAAACTGAATATATTTTTTTCTGCATCTACCTCTGAAAAAATATTGGGCTTCTAGCTGTGTGTGGGACTTGTTCTATTAATCCATCTATACAGACCTCCATCAGGTTGCAAACTGAATATGTTTTTTTCTGCATCTACCTCTGAAAAAATATGTGGCCTTCTAGCAGTGTGTGGGACTTTATTAGTCCATCTATACTGACCTTCATCAGGTTGCAAATTCAAAATAATTTTTTGTCTGCATCTAGCTCTGAAAAAATATTGGGCTTCTAGCTGTGTGTGGGACTTGTTGTATTAGTCCATCTATACTGACCTCCATCAGGTTGCAAACTGAATATATTTTTTTCTGCATCTACCTCTGAAAACATATTGGGCTTATAGCTGTGTGTGGGACTTGTTCTATTAATCCATCTATACAGACCTCCATCAGGTTGCAAACTGAATATATTTTTTTCTGCATCTACCTCTGAAAAAATATTGGGCTTCTAGCTGTGTGTGGGACTTGTTCTATTAATCCATCTATACAGACCTCCATCAGGTTGCAAACTGAATATATTTTTTTCTGCATCTACCTCTGAAAAAATATTGGGCTTCTAGCTGTGTGTGGGACTTGTTCTATTAATCCATCTATACAGACCTCCATCAGGTTGCAAACTGAATATATTTTTTTCTGCATCTACCTCTGAAAAAATATTGGGCTTCTAGCTGTGTTTGGGACTTGTTGTATTAGTCCATCTATACTGACCTCCATCAGGTTGCAAACTGAATATATTTTTTTCTGCATCTACCTCTGAAAAAATATTTGGGCTTCTAGCAGTGTGTGGGACTTTCTCTATTAGTCCATCTATACTGACCTCCATCAGGTTGCAAATTCAAAATAATTTTTTGTCTGCATCTAGCTCTGAAAAAATATTTGAGCTTCTAGCTGTGTGTGGGACTTTCTCTATTAGTCCATCTATACTGACCTCCATCAGGTTGCAAATTAAAAATAATTTTTATCTGCATCTACCTCTGAAAAAATATTTGAGCTTCTAGCTGTGTGTGGGACTTTCTCTATTAGTCCATCTATACTGACCTCCATCAGGTTGCAAATTAAAAATAATTTTTATCTGCATCTACCTCTGAAAAAATATGTGGCCTTCTAGCAGTGTGTGGGACTTTCTCTATTAGTCCATCTATACTGACCTTCATCAGGTTGCAAATTCAAAATAATTTTTTGTCTGCATCTAGCTCTGAAAAAATATTGGGCTTCTAGCTGTGTGTGGGACTTGTTGTATTAGTCCATCTATACTGACCTCCATCAGGTTGCAAACTGAATATATTTTTTTCTGCATCTACCTCTGAAAACATATTGGGCTTATAGCTGTGTGTGGGACTTGTTCTATTAATCCATCTATACAGACCTCCATCAGGTTGCAAACTGAATATATTTTTTTCTGCATCTACCTCTGAAAAAATATTGGGCTTCTAGCTGTGTTTGGGACTTGTTGTATTAGTCCATCTATACTGACCTCCATCAGGTTGCAAACTGAATATATTTTTTTCTGCATCTACCTCTGAAAAAATATTTGGGCTTCTAGCAGTGTGTGGGACTTTCTCTATTAGTCCATCTATACTGACCTCCATCAGGTTGCAAATTCAAAATAATTTTTTGTCTGCATCTAGCTCTGAAAAAATATTGGGCTTCTAGCTGTGTGTGGGACTTGTTGTATTAGTCCATCTATACTGACCTCCATCAGGTTGCAAATTAAAAATAATTTTTATCTGCATCTACCTCTGAAAAAATATTTGAGCTTCTAGCTGTGTGTGGGACTTTCTCTATTAGTCCATCTATACTGACCTCCATCAGGTTGCAAATTAAAAATAATTTTTATCTGCATCTACCTCTGAAAAAATATTTGAGCTTCTAGCTGTGTGTGGGACTTGTTCTATTAGTCCATCTATACTGACCTCCATCAGGTTGCAAATTGAATATAATTTTTATTTGCATCTAGCTCTGAAAAAATATTTGGGCTTCTAGCAGTGTGTGGGACTCATTGTATTAGGCCATCTATGCCAAGCTCCACCAGCTTTGAAATGAATAATAATTTTTAGCTGCATCTAGCCCTGAAAATAATTTTTCCCTCTAGTGGTAGCAATAGAAATATGGGGCACGCGCCTGGCTAACAAAAATATACGCTTCATAACACAAAACACCAGCCTAGCGCACTGCATTAATAAGATGGCATCATCGTCTCTTCCAGTGCTAGGCCTACTACGCAGGCTAGCATTCCTGTGCCTAAAACACAATGTATGGGTCCGCGCTAGCCACTATGCTGAGGGGTATAAAGCTTCTGCTAACGCTTTATAACAATTCAATTGGCAGATTTTCACAGAGCTCTTCCACAACACCCACCCATCGGGCAACAGTTGCCCACCCTCCCTATGGGATCTAGTGGCGAATAGTTGATGCCATTAATCAGAGCGTCAGTTGCCCCGTCAACGTGGCAAGCATACGGTAAGGCATGGGAAGAGTGGACACGACTAGTAGCAGGCAGACCGGTTGACCAATGTGAACAAGCCAGATCAAGTCACCATAGAATTTCTCCACCAGCTAATGATGAGGGGCATATCAGGGGCGTCAGCGCAGCGGTGTCTGACCGGAGTAGCATTTCACTTCCAACTACTGAATTGGGGAGATGTGACAAAGATTCATCATCAGACAATCCATAAAAGGGTGGAAAAGGGGTCAGCCAAGTCAGGAATGTAGACGTCCCGTCCCGTGTCACTAAAACTGATTTCTCACATCTTATCCCTAACACCATTAACATGACACTCACAATTTGAAGCAACACTAATGTCTACTGCATTTGTGATCGCCTTCTTCGGGGCACTATGTATAAGCGAATTAGTCACTCAATCCAAAATTACCACCAGTGGAGGCTTATTACACCAGGACGTAGTCATAGCCAATAATGCAATACGTCTACGCATACACCAATCGAAAACGGTTCCAGCGGGCAGGGGTGCTTGGGTACTTCTACAACCCACAAACGGTACACTGAGTCGGGTAACAATAGTAAAAACATCTAACCATCAGATCACAAAGTAATTTCTTCCTATCACACATTGATGAAACGCCATTATCAAGATACCTGTTCCAAGCTATATTTAATAAATGCATAACATCGGCAGGGAACCACCCCAAAGATTACGGGACACACTCATTCCGCATAGGTGCGGCCACAGAAGCAGCAAGAGCAGGACTGTCAGAAACGGAAGTTCAGAGGATAGGGAGATGGCGATCCACGTGTTTGGCGAGATACATAAGACCGGACTTGTTATCCTAACGTGGTTTGTTTCTTTTACAGGTGACGCTAAGCCAACAGTGTGAGTGATAGGCCACTCGTATATATATTGGGCACAAAAAAGGGCGAAAGTCCGCCCAGGCGGGAGGAAATTAGAGTTTCATAACACATATTTCAACTGGAGAGGTATTAGAGGCCTGCTATGGCCACAGGTACTAATGGAGGTAATCAAGGTAGGGAGAGAGGCAAGAGGTCCGGTCATCTTAGTTATACAGGCCGGGGGAAATAACCTAGGTCATCACAAGAGCGCATAACTAATGGCAATAATGAAACTAGACACTGAGCGCTTCAGAGAATTTTTCACAAAATTAGCTATAGTATGGTCAGAGATTGTGCCGATAGCGGTATGGCAAGGTGCGCGAGACATCACGGCCATCAAATGGACAAGGCGGGTAATAAATATTCGGATGGCAAAATTTAGAAGAGACAGAGGCGGTGTAGTGATACGACACCGACAACTGGAAGGAGATAAAGCAGGCCTCATACGGCCCGACGGTGTTCACTTAATAGATATTGGACTGGACATATTCCTGTCAGGACTCCAGGACGGAGTGGAACAAACGTTAAGAGTGATGGGTGGGGGTCAGAGTCCTGCATACGAGTACGCTGGATCCTCCGTGGCCTGGAAATAGAAAGGACATGTTGGAGAGTTACACTTGTTGGCCAACTTGCCGGAGTGGGGACCCAGGGCATGCTGCAACAAGCTGAATTATTTTAGAAATAAGATGCCTTTCTAATGGAATGAGTATAAAGAGTTAATAAAGCTGTGACCGATCCTCACCCATCCAGTTGTAAGAGTTACATTATTGTATTGTCCATGAAAGGGGGGCGTTAGGGGGGCTGAGCGTCTGGGTTTGGTTGGGGGTCCCCACAGTCTGCCTAGGCTAGATTCATTTAAAAATTCTTATTAGATACACAGGCGGTGCAGCTTGCTTCGCAGCTGGGCTACTACGCCCAAAGTATTGCCTAGGCTAGATGCAGTTAAAAATTCTACACTGACTAGCAGACACTGAAGATTTGGAGCAGACCTCTGAGTAAACAGCTCTTCAGACTCAACCATCTGTGTTACCCCAAGCCATAGTGTATGTAGTTTCTTACAGTTAAAAGGGGGGGGGGGGTGCAACCCAACTCACCTGGAATTGACGATGCCAACGTCACGTAAGACACAGCAAGGGGACTCCCAAAATTGTGGCACAGACACCACTTAACCCTAGAACGCATACCTTGCAGGCCCGCCCAGTTAATTGTTTTCTATTTTCTGCAAGATTACTTTAGTTAGAATTTTGAAACTCTAGGTATTCTTCATGTATATAGTTGTTTGTCATTTGAGTTTGAGTTATTCCATGTTATTTGCACACGGGCCTAAAGGGCCCCAGGTATGTGAAAGTGTAGATTTTTATGGTCATGCGTTCTAGGGTTAAGTGGCATCAATTGCCCCACTGTTGCTTAAAACGGTTGGTGAGGTGATTTTACCAAATCCCCAAGCTTTTAGTCTCCCAAGGATGACACAGGGGTAGAAATGTCCTTGCGAATCCATGATTTATTCATCTTTATGAACGTGAGTCTGTCTACATTCTCAGTGGACAGCCGCGTGCGCTTATCTGTCAGCACACCATCAGCAGCGCTGAACACACGTTCAGAGAGAACGCTGGCTGCATGGCATGACAAGATCTCCAAGGCGTGAGTGGCGAGCTCTGGCGATTTTTCCAGATTGGGATACAAAAATGAGCAAGGGTCCAGTGACACAGTCATGGCTTCGATGTTCACTTGGAGATTCTCCTGTACCATCCTCTCTAGGCATTGACTATGTGTCAGACTTCTTGTCTCCTGTGGCCTTGCAAAGGATGGTCTAAAAAAGTGGTGAAACGATTCCACAAAATTGCTGTAACCAGCAGATACTGTGTTACTGTTACTGTTTGAGTGATGAAGACTCGACAGTCCCACCGTTGGCAAGTTAGAACTGTGAGATTCACTACGTGCACCACTGGTGTTTTGTGGAAAAGCACATGTAAGATTCTGCAACAGCGTCTGCAGATACTCCTGCATTCGTCAATACCTTTTTATGGCAGGAATTATTTCGGCAAATATACTTTTGTACCGGGGATCTAAGAGTGTGGCAACCCAGTAGTCGGGATTACTTCGAATTCTGACAATCCGGGGGTCATGTTGCAGGTAGTGCAGCAAGAAGGCACTCATGTGTCTGCGCATCCAGAAGGACCAAGTCCTTGTTGTGTTGGTAGCGAGGTAAGAATCATGCTTCCTTCCTCTGCCCTCTCCCCCCAACCTCGCACAACAGAAATGTGATCAAGGTCTCCCTCATCTGATGAGTCTTCCATGCCCATCGCCAGTTCGTCATCCACTTCTTCCTCGGCTCCTGCACCTTCCTCAACAGTTTGGCTGCTACCATGCGCCCTGGTTAATCCCTCTCCCCCACCCTCCCATGCCTGCCGCCTTGGTGCTGCCAACCGTCTGGACCTTGGAGATGTTATCCCTTCCGCATACGACTCCTCCTCTACTTCCTCCACCTCCTCTTGTCCCACCACCTGACTCTGAATTCTGTTTAATGTGTGCTCCAGCATGTAAATCACCGGAATAGTCATGCTGATAATGGCATCGTCGTCAGCACTAAACATCTTCGTCGCCATTTCAAAACTGTGCAGAAGGGTGTGTGGCGCCCCTGAGGGTTCAGTCGCCACAGAGTTACTGCATCTCACCCAGAGGTGTGGTATCTCACCCTCAGGTAAGGAAGGCATATGGCTCGGGACCCTAACTCCTGCATCCAACACATACCCGCAGTGGGGGTAGGGCGAGATTGCTCCTAAGGGAGAGCACAGTCCCAGGTCCCTAGCTGGTTTGAGGGTCCTATGTAGTGGGTGCTTAGGGGAGCAGCTTAGGGGAGCACATGACAAGGAGAGTATAAATAGGAAGCCATCTTAGAAAGAGCAAGCCAGACAGAGGAGGAAAAGTGACAGGAGCAGAGACTAGGCATGAGCTCTGCTCCGGAGGCGGGCCTAGCCTGGGAGGCCCAGGACTGAAGGAGAGAAGAGAGGAGTGGGAGCTGGAAGGCTCCAGGAACCGAAGGGACCCTACGGCTACGGGCCGTGCAGAAGGCCACCCGTACTCCCGCTGCTACCAGGAGGTAGAGGGGTCAGGCCAGATAAGGGGAACCGGTCCCTCAACTAGCGGAGAAACAGCAAGGCTCAACTAGAAACCGGAGGCTGCTGCATTTCATGTACTGCAGGCCAAAGTCCACACCAGTCTCACTAAGAAGGTAGCCACATAGGACCCAGGGGACGGAACACACGTCACCCGCCAAGGCCCGAGGATACCGGATAGAAGTGTCACTGGGTGTGAGGTGCAGGGAGAAGGCCAGAGAAAGGACACACAGAAGGGGGTCCTGCTAAGAGCTATCTGGGGGTGGACTGAGCCCCTCACTGAGTATGCACAGCACGACGGGGGAGATTGCTCTGGTACCTGTAATCTGGACTACAACAACTGTGAGTAATATCTTGAGACGGCATCACACGGACTCTGTGTTCATTACTGACTCCCTGCACTATAACCACCATAATCCACCCACACTGCCCTGAAGCTACACTCTTCCTGTGGTGAGTAATAATACCGTTGCTGCAAAACCACCAGCTTCAGAGGACTGTTCCGCAGCGGCGGCCCCTTTGGCCGCACTCCACAGGTGGCGTAGTCAGACATTATAAAATCCATATATACAAATTACCCTTGGATTGACCGCCCTGGGTCACGGACGGGGTCACCGCCACAGTGACTACAACCCCCAGCGTCTACCGGCCCGGCTCAGGGTACCCCATGGCCCAGGGGGCGCGTCAACTTCATAGGTCCCTGATCTGAGACCACTCCTGCAGCGTGATTTGCCCCACTTCTGGATCTCGTTGGCCCAGGCTATACGTCAGAACGTATTGCACCAGGGCTTGTCGGTGCTGCCACAGTCGCTGCAACATGTGCAGAGTTGAATTCCACCGTGTCGGCACATCGCATTTCAGCCGGTGAACTGGCAGGCCCAACGACTTCTGTAGAGATGTAAGTCGTTGAACTGCGGGATGCAAACGGCGGAAGTGAGCACACAGCGACCGTGCCCTCTGCAGAAGGCCATCTAGTCCGGGATAGTGGGCTAAAAATTGCTGGACAACCAGGTTCAACACATGAGCCATACAAGGCACGTGTGTGACATTGCCCCGGCGAACTGCCGCACCCAGGTTTGCAGCATTGTCGCACATGGCCTTCCCTGGTTGCAGGTCCAGTGGAGACAACCTTTCATGAAACTGGGTCTCCAGAGCTGACCACAACTCCTCAGCTGTGTGACTCACATTTCCCAGACATTTCAAAGTAAACATTGATGCCGTTTAGCCCTGCTGCCAGCATAGTAAGGAGGTGTGCAGGATTCCTTCTGCGCAGTTAGAAAGCAGGTGGCATTACCAGACAGGCTTTGGGTGCAGGTGGCGGACCGAGAGGAGGTTGAGGAGGCAGAAGCAGTGGAGGAACTTCGAGATAAAGAGGATTGATGCACAACTCGTGGGGACGGTAAGACTTGGACAGCAGCCCCCTGTCCTGCTGTCACCATAGTTACCCAGTGCCCAGTCAGCGACATGTAACGCCCCTGTCCATGCCTTCTCGTCCAAGTGTCTGTGGTGAAGTGCACCCTGTCACACACAGAGTTTCTCAAAGAAGCGGTGATGTTGTGTGCGACATGCTAGTGGAGCGCAGGCACACCTTTCTTTGAGAAGTAGTGCCGACTGGGCATCTGGTACTGGGGCACTGTGACGGACATAAGGTCTTGAAAATCCTCTGTGTCCTCCAGGTGGAAAGGCAGCATTTCTGTAGCCAACAGCTTGCAGATGGTGAAATTCAACCTCTTAGCTTTCTCATGGCTAGGAGGAAATGGTCTTTTACTTTTCCACATCTGAGGGACCGAGGGCTGGCTGTTGTGCTTAGACGGTGTTGAGTAGGGTGTCCCCGGCAAACTGCCGGTCTGTGAGGAAGATGCAGGCGGACATGTTAGGTTGCCTTGATCAAAAGGTGGTGCTCTCGATGTCGGAGAGCGCTCAACACTAGCAGGTGTTTCCACTTCCCAATGAACTGACGACCTGCCAATCACACTGGCTGTTGCGGGTAAAGAGGTGGCAGGTCTGCGTCCAAAAACATGTGTGACTGCTGTCCCCCCAGTCACAGAGGATGAAGAGGCTGCGGATGCACAAGATGGGGCAGACGGTGGTTGGCCCAGCCGGCTAGGCCGCATTGTAGCACAGTGAGCTTCCCACTGCAACTTATGCTTCATATCCATGTGACGGTACATGCATGAAGTACTCAAACTATGGATTTTTTGGCCTCTACTTAGCTTTTGCTGACAAATATTACAGATAACACGAGTTGGGTCATCCTTATCGATCTGAATAAATGCCCAGGCTATGCAAGGCTTAGAGCCCATGTGACCTGAAGAGCAACTACGACTTGTGGTCAGAGGCAGAGTTGTGGTTGAGGATGCAGTTGTTGACGTGCTTCCAGTACTCCGTCTCTGTTCAGGAAGGCGCAACCTAACCTCGTCGTCAATAGCATCTGTGATGCCCCGCTGCGCTTGGTATCACAGATCCTAGAAGAGTGCATTGATGGAATCCGCCACAAGAGGCCCCCATAAACATTCACACATCTCCACCTTCCACCTCAGACCAGCAGAGGGAGCCCGTTAGGGATATAAATAGGGAAGGTGGAGCTAGGCAGTTCAGTTCCTCTGAAGAGTTCCTGCAGTAGAGAAGCCTAAGAGAGGTCAGTCTGCAGTGGAGCTCAGTCTAGTCTAGAGAACGCAGTTAATAGTTCAGCAGTGGAGCACGAGGCTCCTGCTTGCTAGATTCAGGGAGCCCAGATAGAGCTTAAGGTGTGCCGGTGCCGTAAGATCAGTGAAGCGCGGCAAGCTGCCGTTAGTGTGTGTAGCCTAGTGAGGGCCCGAGTAGGCCGAAGGCGAGTGGCAAGTTAGTACATAAGGGGCAGAGGAGCTTAACCAGCTCACCCCGAAGCATTTACCGGACACAGGATCCGAGCTTACCGGTATCTCTATGACCCAGTAAGGCATAACCGGAATCCCTGGAGAACTACAAGTCCCAGGATCGCTAAGGTGCTGATATGTAACAGAGCCAGGAGACGCTTAGGCCCCGCATACTGGGAGCGTGAACTCCAAGAGAAGGCCCTACCACAAGGTCAGCCAGCGCAGGACAGAGACAAAGTTAGGCCTAGCTCCAGGCAGGTCAGAAACTTACTACGCAGAGGCAAGAAACAGGAGGCCCTACACCCGCTCATTGGGGAGGATCCTGATATGCACCCTTCACCCTACAGTGCTCCGGGATGTGCCTGAATTTCCACCAGTAAAAGGTACTGAAGTGACTACCGTGTCCGTTCCCGTTCTTGCTCTGACCCAGCTGGGTCTCGCCTGTCCTGCATTCCACCTGCATACGCTGCCCTGAGACCTAGCTCCACCTGTGGGTACTATACCATCAAGCTGCCTTATCACCGGCCTCAGTGGACTGCTGCAGCGCTGGTGCTTGTCACCAGATACCACAGGTGGCGTCATGAACTCTTATAAAATTAACAATTATCCACCCTTTTAAAGAGAGACCCCAGGGTACGGGCCAGGGAGCCGACCACCGCGACATCCCCAAGGCCAGGCAAATGCCCGGGTACCGAGTCATCCCCATCCCCAGGGCTAGTCACATCTTCCCCCACCTCCTCTGCTGACCTCATCGACTGGCTGACTGTGGGTTGACAGTAAGTGGGATCTCCAACCTCGTCATCATCACCCTGTGTGTTATCACTCCCGTCGTCCTCAGAGCCAACCTCTTCCTGCCCTGACCTAAAAGTCAAGTTGTCGCTCCCATCAGGTATTTGAGTCTCATCATCGTCTTCATCATTGTCTCCACCAACAGGAGTTACAGTTTGGGAACAAGGGTCTACATTATGCTCAGAACCTTCTTCATCTGGTCCTGGATCCGACTTATAAAGATTCTGGGCATCAGATCAGATCATTTCCTCATCTGGATTAACAGAAGCTCTGGAGCAGACCTCCGTTTCCCAGGCTATAGTATGAGTAAACAGCTGTGCAGACTCAACCATCTGTGTTACCCCATACTCAGACGGGCAGCTGGAGACTTGGGAGCTGTGAGGAAGCAAGTGCGATTGGGGTGACACCTCTGAGGACTGGAGTATTTGTGATGTTGAAATTGAGGTGATGGAGAGCCCACTTGAAGGAGCACTTGATATCCGTAGAAGCACCTGCTGTTTTTGTGCCTCATCTAGAATTTGTAGCGATGGGCGTGTCCGTAAGAATGGGATCGTATCACATTGTCCACGAAAAGAAGTCGACATCTTAGTTTGGCTGGAAGATGGTCTTTCTTCTGCAGATGTTACTCCCCCCCCCCACCGTGGGGGGCCTCGACCCACCGACGGACAGGCACCAGTATTGGGATAGGGGGGCTGGCTGTCAGGGTCCACCGCGGCTCTGGCACAAACCCGGCGACACAGAGGTGGCACGGGCAGGAACGGACTGGCCGTGTCGGCTTCTCACTTTTTGGATTTTAGAAGGGCATGACATGCCTATATCTGTGTCTCCCCCTCCTTTTACTCCTCCACCTCTTTTCTTTTCGCATGACTATATGCACTTGTCACTTTTCCATGTGCTAGTTGTGTCTTCTGAGCAGTTTGTCAGCTTTTGGACACCTTTGAAGGTGTTTTCTATGTGTTTCTATGTGTTTTTGTTTGCCTGCCATTGGTTTTAACGGTGTTCGAAGGTGTTCGACGAACTGTTCGACGAACCGAACCGAACTCGAACACTACGGGGGTGGCTCAACACTACTGCACTGTGAAATATTGGGTGCAAGCCCCTATACAGCGACCTGAGGTCCACTATATAAGTATAGAATATGCAGGCTGCCCTCCAAATAAGGTGTACAAAATACTGGGGGTATGTCTACTGACCCACCTGAAATGTTGTGTGACCCATCAAACAACATGTTTTAGAAGCCAAAATATCCGCATCATTTTTGAAGCAGATGACACTTCAGGAAAACAATGGCGGCGTGTTTCCTGAAGTGACTTCTTTGCCGTCTTTCTTGTCATTTCTGTGGCGGCTTTGCTGTCAATGTCCTTTTTCTTTACTTTTATACCTAAGATAGTGGCTCCGTCTGAAGAATGGCCCGGTCACGTCTTTTAGCCTCTTCACTGCTGTTGAATTCTGAAGTGGTTAAAAGAAGTGACAAAAGACGGGACATATTCTCAGCAAGGCGTTTTGACTTTGCTGTGTATATATTCATTCTATTTGCCGTTTATCGAGCTCTTTTTCAGGCGGGTTTCAGGCAGAATCTGCCTGTATATGACATTGTGTGAACATACCTTTACAGTCCAACAGAACCCAGCACCGTACCCAGTATTCAGATGTGTAACCTAATTCTATACAGTAAAGAGTAACAGCCGGACATAAAGATGGCAAATGATATTTATTTGAATGAATATTTTGCCAGTGGATGTAATGTATGGCGACATCCGTGTCTGTACCATGTGCCATCGCCTTCAGTCCTTGTGCTCACCTTGGCTTAGTGAACCCACCTCACCAGGTAAGCCCTAACAGAACAATCAGGCAATGGAGTCCAGAGGAGCAGGGCTGACAACACTGCTGCCATTAGATAGCAGCTGAATGGACTCATGGTCTCTTCCAGTATCACTGCCACAATCTTAACTTATTCCTTGAATCTTTAAGATATTCTGAAGCTTCAAAGGAAGCAGTGACTACGGCATAGGGGGCAGCGAGGGCTGGAGTGGAGCCATGTAGAGATGCAACCGTGATGGTAGGAATGATTGCATGGCAGAACTACGACTTCCTCTCCAATCTCATAATCCATTATACAGATGGCACAAGATTCGGCCTCCTCCTGAGATTTTATATTCCTTGTTGGGAAGTTCCTAGCTCGCAGAGCTTGCCTTCGCTGCAGAATATTAACCAGATTATACTGTGCAGGTGGGGATGGTGGCTGCATCTGTGGCCGAGATGTCACCATTCCCATTCCCTGCAGCTGAATGATGGGGTCAACCAGACGGTTGTCCTGGTGTAGCTGTACAGCAGATCGGCTTGGCGCTGGAAGCTCCCTGGGTCTGGAGGGTTCTGCAGGGACCGGTCTTAGTGGCGAGCGGCTTCTTTCCCTGCTCTCTTGTGCTGTCTGCCGCAGAGGAGCTCTGGCCCATCTCCCACTCGCGGTGACGGCAGTGGGGTCTGCCTGATGTCCATCATTGCTGATTAGCCTTCTCTCATCCCTTTGAGAAGATCTTAATCGATGGTGGAGGATTATGGCCTGACCTATAAAGAAAAAGATTACTATTATTATGCTAAATTAAAAAAAAAAAAAAAAAAAACACTTTTTGGCCAAAGGGATAGAACCAGCTGATGCTTCGGGATTCAGGGAGAGAAGCAAAAATTATTTCATCTTTGGACTACATAATCCTGCTCAGTTTCAGTATTCCTTCTCTTAAGACATCACAAAGCAGGGGTGCAAATATGTTAGCATTTGGGGCCCCAGTTTTAAATTTTTCCCATGGTCCCACTTTGTCCAAAACTGGCCCTGATCGGCCCCCAATGAATATGAATGGAGGGTGGAGGACACACTGTGTGTTATAAAACATCTTACCCCAGGGAAAACTCTCAGAAAAGCTCCTATAAGGCGGAATATTCTGTCACTTACCCTGATTTTCAGGTCGGCTCATCCATGTGTCGTTGTCAGCATTTAGCTGATGAAGCTCCCGGGAAGTCATGGCTTGGTTACCCGGGGCTGAGATGGTGAAATGTAAAAGAACTAAGTTCTCTGATGGCGCAGATGTTATAGCGCCCAAATAACAGTAAGAAGCTGTGGAAGTAAATACTAGACGTACAGAACAATCTAGCTCGTGCTTCCAAGACCAAAGTGGAGTCTCCGCAAATACATCAACTCTGAAAATGGCGCTGATGTCACCGTGCGTAGAGATTGTATAACCTCACAGCATTCTATGTCACTGTGACATCACATGTGAGAGCAACAACGCGCTGTCATAATGGCTGACTGTCCAATCTGTTATATGTCCTCTATATACACACATACAACAAAACAAATGACATGCATACATTGTAAGAATAATAGACACCTGGGAATAAGAATCATTTTATCATTTATATTAATCTGCGCATTATTCCCTATAGAAACCTCAGCCACTGCAGAACCGGTTTCTCACGGTGGTCCTGAAATAAAGCAAAACACAAACTCGCCTACAGACCCCAGCTGCTCCTCGGTACTGCTGCCAGTGTCCCCCGCCAATCTCCTGGCTTCCTCTTCTAGCAAAGGCCATTGGGTGACCACTGCAGCCAATCAGTTACTTTAATACAAATTTCCCATTCATTTGTTTAATGATGATCCAAAATAAAAACATTTAGAAAACAGATAAATATGATTTTCAGAAAATGGCATGTATGAAGATGGATACTTATGGTATGATATGCAGAGAGAAGAATACTGGGAGGACACAAATCTTGTTAGTCCACCTGCTTAACCCACAGGAAAATAATCAGGTCATACAGGGGCGTACATAGAGACCCTCAGACCCAATAGCAAAGGTCCGAATTGGAATCTCCCATTGGCCCCCGGCAGCTATTAAGCAACCTGCTGGAGATGACAGAGGCCTCCTGTCTAACTGCTTAGTTGCTGGTCACTTTGGAGTCTAAGGGGTTAAACTGAGCTAGCTTGAATTGCAGCAGGTGTAGAACAGCCGGCACCCAGTGGATATAGAGCGGGCTCAGCTTGTGAGTCTGCTCCTTATATATCATCTTATACTGTACATATACGGCATGAGCAGGGGATGGGGCCATTCGGCACCAGGCTCCCCCTGTACATAGACCCCATAGGTGAATGAAAAATATATAAAATAATGTACGGTAGAAAATTAAGATTCATCTCAGAAAAAAAGTCCATTTCTCTTGTGCCCATTCACATTAAAGCTAATTTATCTGAAACTGCTGACTTTGGTTGGAGAGGCTGATTATCCTAAAGAAAGCACATGCACGCTCGGCCGAAACAGTCATACATGTGTATTGGGGGGGCGGTGAGGGAGAGAAGATTGAAGTGCTAACAGTACATTACATAGATATTTAGGATGGATTAGGAAAAATAGCTTGGAGTGCTTCTTTATATCCTGGTGTGCACCATGCATTTAGAAAAATGAATTTTGTAAAATACATGGTGTCTACAGTGAAACATGACGGTCTCAGTGTCTATATGTGGGGCTGCATGAGTGCTGCTGGTGTCTGGAAGCTACATCTCATTGATGGTGTCATGAATTCACAGATGTACTGCTCTATATTGAAAGAGAAGATACTACCATCACTCTGTGCCCTTGGTAGACGTGCACATTTCCAACATGACAATTATCCAAAACACACATCTGTTGTATTTCTGAAGAACAGGGTGAAAGTGATTTAGTGGCCAATTATGTCTTCTGATCTGAACCCAACCGAACACCTATGAGGAATTCTGAAGAGACAAGTAGTCATCACTCTCCATTCATCATCCAGGCTCTAAAAAGTGAGTTTGTGAAGAATGGAAAAACATGGTGCAACATGTCATCAACTTGTTCATTCCAGGCCTAGAAGATTTGGTGCGATCCTTAAAAATCCTGGGGGTCATACAAAATAGTAATAGTATTTAATGTAGGGTGTACTCATTTTTGCAACAACTAATTTGAGTAAAACTGAAGATCTGTAGATTGTGAGCCCTCGGGGGCAGGGTCCTCGCTCCTCCTGTATCAGGCGCTATAATAATAAATAATAATAATTTTGTAATTAAAGGTAAATTATTAACCTTATTTTCATGTTATGGGTCAAAAACATGTTCTAAGAAACTCAGTCTTGTCAACATTTGGAAATTGTTCTTGTATTCAGTAGCATAATGATTAATATCTTTCTTTCACGGGGGGGGGGATACTCATTATTGCTGAGCACTGTAATATAACATATATATGTGTACCGTATACAGGACGAGAGCAGTGGTACTGAGCAGTGTGTGTGTATGAAAAGTGTTTGCGCCCTTCCTGATTTCTTATTCTTTTACATGTTTGTCACACTTAAATGTTTCAAATCACAAAACTATTTTGAAAGTAAATACAAAATGCAGTTTTTAAATTATGGTCTTTATTATTAAGAGAAAATGAGATCCAAACCTACAAGGCCCTGTGTGTAAAAGTGATTGCCCCCCCCACCCACTTAAAACATAAATTAACTGTGGTTTAACACATCTTTGGGAAGCTGAGTTCAATTTCCCTAGCCGCACACAGGCCTGATTACTGCCACAACTGTTCTCAATCAAGAAGCTACTTAAATAGGACCTGCCTGACAAAGTGAAGTAGACCAAAAAATCCTCAAAAGCTAGACATCATGCTGCGATCCAAACAAATTCAGGAACAAATGAGAAACAAAGTAATTTACATGTATCAGTCTGGAAAAGGTTATAAAGTCATTTCTAAAGCTTTGGGACTCCAGCAAACCACAGTGAGAGCCATTATCCACAAATGGTGAAAACATGGAACAGCGGTGAACCTTCCCAGGAGTGGTCGGCCGACCAAAATTATCCCAAGAGCGCAGTGACGACTCAGCTAAGAGGTCACAAAAGCCCCCCCAACAGCATCCAAAGAACTGCAGGCCTCACTTGCCTCAGTTAAGGTCAGTGTTCATGACTCCACCATAAGAAAGAGACTTGGCAAAAATGGCATGCATGGTAGAGTTCCAAGACAAAAACCACTGCTGAGCAAAAAGAACATAAAGGTTCGTCTCAGTTTTGCCAGAAAACATCTTGATGATCGCCAAGACTTTTGGGAGAATATTTTTTGGACTGACGAGACAAAAGTTGAACTTTTTGGAAGATGTATGTCCCATTACATCTGGAGTAGAAGTAACACAGCATTTCAGAATTTCTGCTGGTAGTGTGATGGTCTGGGGCTGTTTTGCTTCTTCAGGACCTGGGAGATTTGCTGTGGTAAATAGAACCATGAATTCTGCTGTCTACCAAAAAATCCTGAAGGAGAATATCCGGCCATCTGTTCATGACCTCAAGCTGAAGGACACTTGGGTTATGCAGTAGGACAATGATTCAAAACACACCTGCAAGACCAGCTCTGAGTGGCTTAAGAAATACAAAATTAAGACTTTGGAGTGGCCTAGTCAAAGTCCTGGCCTTAATCCGATTGAGATGCTGTGGCGTGATCTTAAAAAGGTGGTTCATGCTCAGAAACCCTCCAATGTGGCTGAATTACAACTATGTTGCGATGATGAATGGGCCAAAATTCCTCCAGAGCATTGTAAAAGACTTACTGCCAGTTATCACAAACACTTTATTGCAGTTGTTGCTGCTAAGGCTGGCCCAAGCAGTTATTAGGTTTAGGGGGCAATCACTTTTTTCCCCACAGGGCCCTGTAGGTTTCGATTTCTTTTTCCCTTAATAAAGATCTTCAGTTAAAAAATGCATTTTGTGGTTACTTGTGTTATCTTTGTCTAATATTTAAATTTGTTTTTGTGATCTGAAACATTTAAGTATGACAAACATGAAAAAGAATAAGAAATCAGGAAGGGGGCAAACACTTATTCCACACCACTGTCTACACAGGTGCATCTCACTAAATTAGAATATCATCAAAAAATTAATTTATTTTAGTTCTTCAATACAAAAAGTGAACCTCATATATTATATAGAGTCATTACAGACAGAGCGATCTATTTCAAGTGTTTATTTCTGTTAATGTTGATGATTATGGCTTACAGCCAATGGAAACACAAAAGTCATTATCTCAGTAAATTAGAATACTTTATAACAACAGATTGAAAATGTTTTTGAAATACGAATTTTTTTCCGACTGAAATGTCTGTTCAGCAAATGCTCTTAATACTTGGTCGGGGCTCCTTTTGCATCAATTACTGCATCAATGCGGCAATGTGGCATGGAGGCGATCAGCCTGCGGCACTGCTGAGGTGTTATGGAAGCTCAGGTTGCTTTGATAGCAGCCTTCAGCTCGTCTGCATTGTTGGGTCTGGTGTCTCTCATCTTCCTCTTGACAATACCCCATAGATTCTCTATAATAGATTCTCTATGGGGATTAGGTCAGGCGAGTTTACTGGCCAATCAAGCACAGTGATACTGTTGTTTGTAAACCAGGTATTGGTGCTTCTGGCAGTGTGGACAGGGGCCAAGTCCTGCTGGAGAATAAATTTCCATCTCCAAAAAGCTTGTCGGCAGAGGGAAGCATGAAGTGCTCTAAAATGTCCTGGTAGACGGCTGCGCAGACTTTGGTCTTGATAAAACACAGTGGACCTACACCAGAAGATGACATGGCTCCCCAAACCATCACTGATTGTGGAAACTTCATTTGGAAATCCACATCTCAGAGTCTGGAGGAAGAGTGGAGAGGTACACAATCCAAGCTGCTTGAGAGCTTGGATTGTGTACCTCTCGACTCTTCCTCCAGACTCTGAGACGTGGATTTCCAAATGAAAATTGGAAATCTGGGACCTTGTGGAGTGTGTCACTGACTGCCTTCTGGACATCTGTCAAGTCAGCAGTCTTCCCCATGATTGTGAAGCCTACTGAAACAGACTAAGGGACTTTTTTAAACACGTAGGAAGCCTTTGCAGGTGTTTTTGTTAATTATTTTAATTTACTGAGATAATGACTTTTGTGTTTTCATTGGCTGTAAGCCATAATCAGCAACATTAACAGAAATAAACACGTGAAATAGATCACTGTTTGTAATAACTCTATATGAGTTTCACTTTTTTTATTGAAGAACTGAAATAAATTAACTTTTTGATGATATTCTAACTTAGTGAGATGCACCTGTGCATAGACATATATTATACACTAGATGGTGGCCCGATTCTAAAGCATCGGGTATTCTAGCATATGTCTCCCGACCCTCCTTTATAATGCCCCATGCAGGAAGTCACTTCCTCCGTATATAATACCCCATGCATATAATACCCCATGCAGGATGTCACATCCCCCGTATATAATACCCCATGCAGGATGTCACATCCCCCCTATATGATGCCCCATGCAGGAAGTCACATCCCACTATAGTGCCCCATGCAGGATGTCACATCCCCCCTATATAATACCCCATGTAGGATGTCACCTCTCCCCTATATAATGCCCCATGTAGGATGTCACCTCTCCCCCCATATAATGCCCCATGCAGGCTGTCACATCCCCCTATATAATACCCCATGCAGGATGTCACCTCTCCCCCCATATAATGCCCCATGTAGGATGTCACCTCTCCCCCCATATAATACCCCATGCAGGATGTCACCTCTCCCCCCATATAATGCCCCATGTAGGATGTCACCTCTCCCCCCATATAATGCCCCATGTAGGATGTCACCTCTCCCCCATATAATGCCCCATGTAGGATGTCACCTCTCCCCCCATATAATGCCCCATGTAGGATGTCACCTCTCCCCCCATATAATACCCCATGCAGGATGTCCCATCCCCCCATAGTGCCCCATGCAGGTCCCCTATGGCCCCATACAAAAAAAAAATCCAATACTCACCTCCCTTCTCAGCTGCTCTGGACTCCAGCGTAGCCGGCATCTTCACGCTGTCCGCTGTGATCGGTCAGGAGAGAGCGCGGTGTACAGACGTCACCGCGCCCTCTGACCTGAGACGTCACAGAGCTGCAGCGGAAGACACAGGAGCTGCTGCGGAGGCACGGGGAGGGGTAAGTATGACGCCGGGGTCCTGATCGAGCGGGGGGAGGGACGGGAGGAGAGGAGAGGGGAGGAGAGAGGAGGGGAGAGGAGGGGAGGGGAGGGGTAAGTATGACGCCGCATCGAGCGGGGGGAGGGACGGGAGGAGAGGACAGGGGAGGGGAGAGGAGGGGAAAGGAGGGGAGAGGAGGGGAGGGGAGGGACGTCACACTTGTCCTCGGGAGATAAGCGGCCGTAGCCGCTGATCTTCTGACGATAGCCGCATGTAGGTCAGCGGCGCCTGCGGTCGGGGGACTTATGCTGCGAGCAGCCGGCTGCATCTCCCGGCTGCATCGCCGCTGACCTCCGTGCCTCACATGAGCCGCTAACGGCCGCCATGTTTTTCTGAAATGCCGCGTCGCTGATTGGCCGCGGCCGGACCAATCAGCGACCCGGGATTTCCAGGACAGACAGACAGACAGAAAGACTGACAGACAGATGGGATAAGACAATTATATATATAGATATACACTGCTCAACAACATAAAGGGAACACTCAAATAACACATCCTAGATTTGAATGAATGAAATATTCTCATTGAATACTTTGTTCTGTACAAAGTTGAATGTGCTGACAACAAAATCACACAAAAATCATCAATGGAAATCAAATTTATTAACCAATAAAGGCCTGGATTTGGAGTCACCCCCAAAATTAAAGTGGAAAAACACACTACAGGCTGATCCAACTTTGATGTAATGTCCTTAAAACAAGTCAAAATGAGGCTCAGTGTTGTGTGTGGCCTCCACATGCCTGAATGACCTCCCTACAATGCCTGGGCATGCTCCTGATGAGGTTGCGGATGGTCTCCTGTGGCATCTCCTCCCAGACCTGGACTAAAGCATCAGCCAACTCCTGGACAGTCTGTGGTGCAACTTGACGTTGGTGGATGGAGCGAGACATGATGTCCCAGATGTGCTCAATCGGATTCAGGTCTCGGGAATGGACGGGCCAGTCCATAGCTTCAATGCCTTAATCTTGCAGGAACTGCTGGCACACTCCAGTCACATGAGGTCTGGCATTGTTCTGCATTAGGAGGAACCCAAGGCCAACCGCACCAGCATATGGTCTCACAAGGGGTCTGAGGATCTCATCTCGATACCTAATGGCAGTCAGGCTACCTCTGGCGAGCACATGGAGGGCTGTGATCCAAAGAAATGCCACCCCACACCATTACTGACCCACTGCCCAACCGGTCATGCTGAAGGATGTTGCAGGCTGCAGATCGTTCTCCACACCTTCTCCAGACTCTGTCACATGTGGTCAGTGTGAACCTGCTTTCATCTGTGAAGAGCACAGGGCGCCAGTGGCGACTTTGCCAATCCTGGTGTTCTGTGGCAAATGCCAAGCGTCCTGCACAGTTTTGGGCTGTGAGCACAAGCCCCATCTGTGGACATCGGGCCCTCATACCACCCTCATGGAGTTGGTTTCTAACCGTTTGGGCAGACACATGCACATTTGTGGCCTGCTGGAGGTCATTTTGCAGGGCTCCGGCAGTGCTCCTCCTGTTCCTCCTTGCACAAAGGCGGAGGTAGCAGTCCTGCTGCTGGGTTGTTGCCCTCCTACAGCCCCCTCCACGTCTCCTGGTGTACTGGCCTGTCTCCTGGTAGCGCCTCCAGCCTCTGGACACTACGCTGACAGACACAGCAAACCTTCTTTCCACAGCTCGCATTGATGTGCCATCCTGGATGAGCTGCACTACCTGAGCAACTTCTGTGGGTTGTAGAGTCCGTCTCATGCTACCACGAGTGTGAAAGCACAACCAACATTTAAAAGTGACCAAAACATCAGGCAGAAAGCATTGGTACTGAGATGCGATCTGTGGTCCCCACCTGCAGAACCACTCCTTTATTGAGGGTGTCTTGATAATTGCCAATAATTTCCATCTATTCTCTATTCCATTTGCACAACAGCATGTGAAATTGATTATCAATCCGTGTTGGTTCCTAAGTGGACAGTTTGATTTCACAAAAGTTTGATTTACTTGGAGTTATATTCTGTTGTTTAAGTGTTCCCTTTATTTTTTTGAGCAGTGTATATATATAATACATATATTCCACGAAACAACTTTTACCATATGTGAGGCAGTGACTGGGATCGTATATGAGGGATGTTATATATCCCCCAGAATGTGTACAGAGACCTATTAAACCCATTGAAGTGCATTGCAGTCACAGACACACCTGCAATGCAGGAATGAAGGTGAGCATTGACCTGGTCAGGCTATCTGGCTAAGGCAGATTAAGTAAAACCCGGCAGGGCCTTCATTTCTTGGAGGAGGCTACAAGAAGGCAGTGGGGGCGGCCTCCTCCCTCCAACCCGGGTTTTCCAGTGGCTCTTGCCACAGGTCCTTTAAAAACCCTGCATTAAGGTTAGTGGTGTTCAGTGTTGGGACCTGCTAGGCGCATAGCAGGAAAGCTTGGCGGGCCTGTGTGTAGCTGAACCCACGCCTGGGAAGGCTCTGCACCCGTCAGGCTCTGAGCGGCCCGGACCGGCCATTGCCCACGGCGACCATTGTTTAAGGACTTATGTTAACCCGGCTGCGAACCGGAGGACTTTCTGTTTACCCGTGAGTTGCTGAATAAAAGCTGCTTATGTTGGACTTGCTTGGGTCACTGCCTCAGTTACTGCACGGTGTGAACACCGCCTCCTTACAGATATATATATATATACTATACATACAGTAGGGAAAATAAGTAGTTAATACACTGTCGATTTTGCAAGTTTTCCCACCTACAAAGAATGGAGAGGTCGGTATTTTTTTTCGTAGGTCACTTCACCTGTGAGAGACAGAATCTAAAAATAAAATCCAGAAAATCTCATTGTATGATTTTTAGATAATTAATTGGCATTTTATTGCATTCAATAAGTATTTGATACATAAGAAAAGCAGAACTTAATATTTGGTACAGAAACCTTTGTTTGCAATTACAGAGGTCAGACGAATCCTGTAGTTCTTGACCAGGTTTGCACGCACTGCAGCAGGGATTTTGGCCCACTCCTCCATACAGATCTTCTCCAGATCTTTCAGGTTTCGGGGTTGTAGCTGGGCAACATTGAGTTTCAGCTCCCTACAAAGATTGTCTATTGGGTTCAGTTCTGGAGACTGGATAGGCCACTCCAGGACACTGAAATGCTTTTTATGGAGCCACTCCTTAGTTGCCCTGGCTGTGTGCTTCGGGTCATTGTCATGCTGGAAGAACCAACCGTGACCCATCTTCAATGCTCTTATTGAGGGAAGGAAGTTGTTAACCAAAATCTCGTGAAACATGACCCCATCCATCCTCCATTCAATACGGTGCAGTGGAGTTGATACCAAGAGGTTCTATTTGGATCTCATCTGACCACATGACCTTCTCCCATGCCTCCTCTGGATCATGCAGATAATCATTGGCGAACATCAAACGGGCCTGGACATGTGCTGGCATGAGCAGGGGGACCGTGCGTGCCCTGCAGGATTTTAATCCATTATGGTGTAGTGGTACTAACGGTAATGCTTGAGACTGTGGTCCCAGCTCTCTTTACTTTATTGACCAGGTCCTCCTTTGTAGTTTTGGGCTGATTCCTGACCTTTCTCAGAATCATCCTTACCCCACAAGGCAAGATCTTGCATGGAGCCCCAGACCAAGGAAGATTGACAGTCATCATGTATATCTTCCATTTTCTAATAATTGTGCCAACAGTTGTTGACTTCTCACTAAGCTGCTTGCCTATTCTCCTTTACCACTGGGATGGCCTTGTGCAGGTCTACAATTTTGTCCCCGGTGTTCTTAGACAGCTCTTTGCTCTTGGCCATGGTGGAGAGGTTGGAGTGTGATTGATTGTGAGGACTGGTGTCTTTTATACAGGTAATGAGTTCAAACAGGTGCAGTTAATACAGGTAATAAGTGCAGAGTAGGAGGGCTTCTTAAAGAAAAACTAACAGGCTTGGAAGAACCAGAATTCTTGCTGGTTTGTAGGTGATCAAATACTTATTTCATTCAATAAAATACAATTTAATTATGTAAAAATCATACAATACCCTTTTGGAAGTGCATTGAGCTGTAGGGTGCATTGCTGGAAAAGGGGAAAAAAAACAACTCTTTAAATCTCTTAGTTTGCGAGTGTGAACGAGCTGAGTGGGACTGGAGCGTAAGTGCGAACGAAATTAAGTGTGTGACTTGTTTTTCAGTGAAGAGGTATTTGGGAATCCTGCAGAAAATACCTGTGTGAATTGCGGTGAGTTGCTGCATTGTGACCTGCTGAGTGCTTTTCTACCTGTTTAGTTTTATTGGGCTTTTTAAAACCTATTTTCTCACTACAGTTTTACAGTTTCTTAGTTTACTACCTGTGTATTTAAGGGTTAACTACATTGCACTAAAATCCTGAGGTGTAGCTATACTCACAAGCTGTTAATTAAGGGAGAGGGGTCATAATTAAGGGTTTATAAGGGGCAGCTAGTTGGGCATCCAGTCCTTTGGAAGTGCGTTGAGCTGTAGGGTGCATTGCTGGAAAAGGGGAAAAAAAAAACTCTTTAAATCTCTTAGTTTGCGAGTGTGAACGAGCTGAGTGGGACCGGAGCGTAAGTGCGAACGAAAGTAAGTGTGTGACTTGTTTTTCAGTGACTTTGGATTCAGGGAGTTTGGAAGGGAGGACTTTGGACTGAATTGCTGTCTGTATGTTATTAACTCTTTACTTTTCTTTTTACTTAACATTCTGTCTATTGCAATCCCCATTAGGAAATGAGCTCCATTATTGACAATGCTATCCAGTGTACATCTTGCCACATGTATGCATTCCTTGAACAGCCGGTCGGGGTTGCTTACTGCTGTGTGAGATGTGTGCACGTTGTGCGTTTGGAAGCCCAGGTACTGGATCTAAATGAGCAGCTGGCAACACTGAGATCCATTGACAATATGGAAAGGAGTCTGCTGCTCACTGAGCAGCAGCTCACTGGGGTAGATGTGGGGGAGGGTGGTAGTCGGGAGCTGCAGGACAGTGAGGCCGTTAGTTGGGTGACAGTTAGAAGGGGGGTAGAGGGAAGAGTGCCAGGGAGGCTAGTACTGATCTGGCACACCCCAATAAGTTTGCAAAGTTGGCAGATGAGGGGAGTGACGGTCCAGGGGTAGCACTGCTGCAGCAAGGCATGTCCCCTGAAAGTCAGAGGAGTGTCAGCTCCAGTAAAGAGGGAAATAGGAGAGCAGGGCAGGCCAGGCAGGTGCTGGTAGTGGCAGACTCAATTATTAGGGGAAAAGATAGGGCAATCTGTCACAAAGACAGGGATCATCGAACAGTGTGCTGCCTACCTGGCGCTCGAGTCCGGCACATCGCTGATCGGGTTGACAGATTACTGGGAGGGGCTGGTGAGGACTCAGCGGTCATGGTGCACATTGGCACAAATGACAAAGTTAGAGGTAGGTGGAAGGTCCTTAAAGATGATTTCAGGGAATTAGGCTGCAAGGTGAAAGCAAGGACCTCCAAGGTAGTATTCTCTGAAATACTACCGGTACCATGTGCCACGCCAGAGAAGCAATGGGAGATTAGGGAGATAAATAAGTGGCTCTAGAACTGGTGTAGGAAGGAGGGATTTGGGTTCCTGGAGAACTGGGCCGACTTCTCAGTTGACTACAGACTCTACGCTAGGGACCGGCTGCACCTCAATGGGGAGGGTGCAGTTGTGCTGGGGGAGAAAATGGCTAGAAGGTTGGAGGAGTGTTTAAACTAGGGATTGCGGGGGAGGGTATTCATTTTATAGGTGGGGAAGATAGTGCAGATAGTGACCTGGGCACAAATAAAGAAATTGGGGGTGGGGTTAGAACAGTCAATAAAGTAAGAAGGAATAGAGGTACAGAGAGATACATAAAATGCATGTACACTAATGCCAGAAGCCTCACCAACAAAATGGAGGAATTAAAATTAATTTTGTTGGAAAATAATTATGACATGGTAGGGATATCTGAGACGTGGCTGGACGAGAGCCATTACTGGCAGTTAATTTACAGGGCTATAGTCTGTTCAGAAATGACAGTACAAACAAGCGAGGGGGGGTGTGTGTTTATATGTAAAATCATCTTTAAAACCCGTCTTGCGGGAGGATCTAGGTGACTCTAATGAAAATGTAGAGTCCCTGTGGGTGTAGATAAGGGGAGGGGGAAAAAATAATAAATTACTGATAGGGGTTTGTTATAAGTCTCCAAAAATAATGGAAGTAGCGGAGAATATCCTCGTAAAGCAAATAGATGAAGCAACGACTCAAGGAGAAGTCATTATTATGGGAGACTTCAACTACCCTGAAATACATTGGGGGACAGAAACATGTAGTTCAAGCAAAGGTAATAGGTTTTTGACAACTATGAGAGACAATTACCCAACAAGAAGGGGGGCACTGCTAGACCTAATATTAACCAATAGGCCAGACCGCATATCAAATATACGAGTTGGGGGTCACTTGGGTAATAGTGATCACAAAATACTACGTTTTCATGTAACCTTTAATAAGATGTGTAGTAGAGGGGTTATAAGGACACTAAACTTCAGGAAGGCAAATTTCCAACGGTTGAGAGATGATCTTAGTGAAATAAACTGGGATGATTTCCTGAGACATAAAGCTACACAAAGCAAATGGGAGACATTTATTAGCATCCTGAATAGGACCTGTGCACAATATATACCCTTTGGGAATAAACATGCTAGAAATAGGAGGAAACCACTATGGCTAAATAGAGCTGTAAGGGGCGCAATAAATGACAAAAAGAAAGCATTTAGGGAACTAAAGCAAGTAGGTAGTGATGAGGCATTAAATAAATATAGAAAATTAAATAAATGATGTAAAAAACAAATCAAGGCAGCAAAGATTGAGGCAGAGAGAATCATTGCCAGAGAAAGTAAAAATAATCCCAAAATATTCTTTAACTACATAAATAGTAAAAAACTAAAAAATGATAGTGTTGGCCCCCTTAAAAATAGTCTGGGTGAAATGGTAGATGAGGATGAGGAAAAATCCAATATGCTAAATGATTTTTTTTCAACCGTATTTACACAAGAAAATCGCATGACAGAAAACATGATTAGTGATAACAAAAATTCTCCATTAAATGTCACTTGCTTAACCCAGCAGGAAGTACGGCGGCGTCTAAAAATCACTAAAGTTGACAAATCCCCGGGCCTGGATGGGATACACCCGCGAGTACTGCAGGAATTAAGTAAAGTCATAGATAGACCATTATTTTTAATCTTTAAAGATTCCATAATAACAGGGTCTGTACCACAGGACTGGCGTATAGGGGACAAAAACTGAACTTGGAAATTATAGGCCGGTAAGCTTAACCTCTACTGTGGGTAAAATCCTGGAGGGTTTCCTAAGAGATGCTATACTAGAGTATCTGAAAAAGAATAACCTCATGACCCAATATCAACATGGGTTTACGAGGGACCGTTCCTGTCAAACTAATCTGATCAGCTTTTATGAGGAGGCAAGTTCTGGACTGGACCAAGGAAATGCAGTGGATGTTGTGTATATGGACTTTTCAAAAGCTTTTGATACGGTTCCGCACAAAAGGTTGATACATAAAATGAGAACAATGGGGATAGGGGAAAATATATGTATGTGGGTTAAGAACTGGCTTAGTGATAGGAACCAAAGGGTGGTTATTAATGGAAAACACTCAGACTGGGTCTCAGTTAACAGTGGGGTACCACAGGGGTCAGTATTGGGCCCGCTTCTTTTTAACATTTATTAATGACCTTGTAGGGGGCATACAGAGTAATATTTCAATATTTGCAGATGACACTAAACTCTGCAGGGTAATCAATACAGAGGAGGACAATTTTATATTACAGGAGGATCTATGTAAACTAGAAGCTTGGGCTGATAAATGGCAAATGAGCTTTAATGGGGATAAATGTAAGGTAATGCACTTGGGCAGAGGAAATAAAATGTATAATTATATGCTTAATTGTAAAACACTGGGTAAAACTGTAACTGAAAAAGACCTGGATGTATTGGTGGACGACAAGCTCACGTTTAGTGGCCAGTGTCAGGCAGCTGCTGCAAAGGCAAATAAAATAATGGGATGCATTAAAAGAGGCATAGATGCTCATGAGGAGAACATAATTTTACCTCTATACAAGTCATTAGTGCGACCACACTTAGAATACTGTGTACAGTTCTGGTCTCCGGTGTATAAGAAAGACATAGCTGAACTAGAGCGGGTGCAGTGCAGAGAAGAGCGAACAAGGTTATTAGAGGACTGGGGGGTCTGCAATACCAAGACAGGTTATTATGACTCGCCCCCTGGGCCGTGGGGCACTCGGATCCGGGCAATAGGGAGACGATGGGGGTAGTAGTGGCGACCCGGTTCCGTGGCTCAGGGTGGTCAGGCCAGTGGTAGTCCGTTATGTGCTGATGATTATGTCCGACTACGCCACCCGTGGATTGCGGTTATTAGGAACCGCCGCTGCATGCAGACCGCTGGGGCTGATGAGGTGTGCAGCTAGGGTAGTGTGACTCCCCACGGGAAGAGTGCGGCCCCAGGGCAGTATAATGGATGTTGGGAGTGATGGTAGTGAGAGTCCCAGTGCTGATAGTGCTGGAGGAGCAAGGAGCACGCAGACAACAGGTTGCAGTCCAGGGTCTTTACTAGAACAGGTAAACTGACCCACAAACAGTCCCAGCTAGGAGGGGACCTGGATGTCTGAGAGCAACGGGGAAATTGGCCCTGGTCAGGGTGAGGGTGTAGGCCTACTCTGCTTTCTGTGCTCCTTCTGGCTATCTCCTCGTTATAGGGTAACAGCCCACGTTTCCGAGCTTTCCGTGTATTCTCGCCTGTATGGCCTGCGACGTGGGTTCCTTTCTGCTCCCAGCCTTGTACGGCTTTGCTGGTCCCTTCTGTTGTGGCAGGGCCTCCAGGCTTCTTAGGCCAAGGAATATACAGTCCCCTGCGGACTGGTTATCTGCTGGGGGATGTGGAATCATCCCAGCCTCAGACACCAAAGTCTGGTAAATTAAGTCCGTTATCTGCCAAGACAGGCTCTCTTCGCCTCTTGTCTCTGGCTTGTGGCTCTCCTCCTGCCACACTCCCTCTTAGGTGCAATACAACTGTCTGTCCCTGCTCTGCTCTGGGACAAGTCTCAGTCCTGAGACAGGTCATCAAGTTTCCCTAACCCTGCCCCCAGCACCAGCTTTTATAGGGGCAGCCTGCTCCCCCTACTGGCCTGAGACAGGAGGTACTGCATGCTAATGTTCCCCTGACTAGAGAACCTCCCCCTTGCTCTCAGACACAGCTTTATTACATTTTGTGGCATCCAGGCCAGGGTGACACAATTACACTTGGGGTTATTTACTGTGGAAAAAAGAAGGCTTAGGGGTGATCTTATTACTATGTACAAGTATATGAGGGGACAGTACAAAGACCTTTCTACTGATCTTTTTACTCTGAGGCCTGAGACGTGGACAAGGGGGCATCTTCTACGTCTGGAGGAAAGAAGGTTTAATCATAATCACAGACGGGGATTCTTTACTGTAAGAGCAGTGAGACTATGGAGCTCTCTGCCGCATGATGTTGTAATGAGGGATTCACTACTAACATTTAAGAAGGGCCTGGATGCCTTTCTTGAAAAGTATAATATTACAGGTTATAAATACTAGATTCCTTGATAGGGCGTTGATCCAGGGAACTAGTCTGATTGTCGTATGGAGTCGGGAAGGAATTTTTTTCCCCAATGTGGAGCTTAGTATTTGCCACATGGGTTTTTTGCCTTCCTCTGGATCAACATGTTAGGCTATGGGTTGAACTAGATGGACTTAGTCTTCCTTCAACCTTAAAAACTATGTTACTATGTTACTATGTAATATACCAGGAAGGGGGACATTAAATCAGAATGGGGACAATATATCAGAATGGGGACAATATACCAGGAAGGGGGACATTAAATTAGAATGGGGACATTATATCAGAATGGGGAAATTATACCAGAATTGGGGACATTATACCAGAATAAGGGACACTATACCAGAATGGGGTACACCATACCCAGATGGGTGACACTATATCAGAATGGGGACATTATATCACAATGATGATGTTATACCAGGATGGGGGATATTATAGCAGCATGGGCGTCATTATGCCAGAACTGGAGATACTATACCAGGATGTGGGGCATTATACGAGCTTTGGGGACATTTTAGCAGAATTGGGAGCATTACACCAGCATGGGGAATATTATACCAGGTTAGAGACATTATGTCAGAATGGGGACACTATACCAGGATGAGGACATTAAACCAGAATGAAGGAAATGATGCCAGAATGGGGACATTACCAGACAGGGGCACAGGTGGGGGAAAATGTTATAGCATAAGGCCCAGCATGTGGGAGATTATTACAAGAAGGAGCCAGGATGGGGGACATTACTACATAGGGAGAGAAAACATATATCTTTATAGGATCCAGAACGCTACAAGGACCCATACATCTGACCAACATGCAGTTGGGGGCCTATCAGACTCTAGTTACTCCACTGGGTGGGACCAGATCATTTCCAGGACTCCTTGTTCTTTACATTGAAGATAATTCTTAATGACATTGGCTGTACGTTTGGGGTTGTTGTTCTGCTGAAGAAAACATTTGGATCCAATCAGACACCTCCCTGATGATATTGCATGATGGATAAGTATCTGCCTCTATATCTCAGCATTGAGGGAACCAATAATTCTGACCCAATTTCCACCTCCATTTGCTGAAATGCAGCCCCAAACTTACAGGACCCTCCACCGTGCTTATGCATCACTATTGCCCACAGACACTCATTATTGTACTGCTCTCCAGCCCTTCAGTGAACAAAATCTCTTCTGTAATAACAACATTTTTCATATTTTGACTCAACCGTCCAGAGCACATCCTGCCAATTTTCTACACCCTGGTTCCACTGTTTTAATGCATAGTTGAGTCACTTGGCCTTGTTTTGATGTGGAAGATATGGCTTTTTCGCCACAATTCTGCTATGAAGACCACTTCTGGTCAGTTTTCTCTGAACAGTAGATGAGTGAAGCTGAGTCCCACTGGTTGCTGCCAGTTCTGAGCTGATGGCACTGCTGCACATCTTCCGGTTTTGAAGGAAAAGAACCATAATGTGTCATACATCTGCTGCACTAAGTTTCCTTGGCCGACCACTGCATCTACTGACCTCAACGTTGCACATTTTCTTGTGCTTCTTCATAAGTGCTTGAATGACACATCTTGAACCCTCAATCTGCTTTGACATTTGTGCCTTAGAGACCTTGCTGATGTAGTATAACTTCCTTGTGTATTCTTGCTCAGTCTTGCCATGGTGTATGACCAGACACCTGACTGTATTATTACAAAATCCCTGACTTTGCGCAGATGTACCTGGAATAATTGATGCTGTTTTAAAGTGAAAAGTTGGTCACACCAAATATTGATTGGATATAGATTTTTTGTTTGTTCATTCCCTTGTATTTTGTTAATTGATTAAATAGATCATTAACATTTCTATTTTTGAAGCGTTCTTACTTTACAGCATTTTTTCTACACCTTTCTAAAAATAATTTTTATGTGATTGTGTCTTTTATTTGCTCATTAATAATCTGATATATCTTTTGGTATTTTGTGTATAGTTGTTTTTTTGCTGTTGGGGTAAATTGTAGGATATTGATTTCAGAGTGGTTTCCTGATCCTTTGATTGTAGGAATGAGTGGTATATATGTGGTAATAAATTAGGACAAAACGTAGGAAATTTAGGAAAAAACTGAACATCTCAGCAGTAATAACATGCTGATTGTGATGTCATGAAGATGACTTGAATTTCCACCAATCAGAGATCAGCATGTTTCAGGTCACCCAGATAGAACTGTCCATGAAACATGAGTCACGGCCACTGTGAGGTCATAATGCTGATTAGAATTTCCACCAGTCAGAAAACAGAACCACCCAGGAGGTATGAGTCATCGCCACTGTGAGGTCATAATGCTGACCAATCACAGAGCAGCCACACCCAGATTTTCCACCAATCAGAGAGCAGCCACACCCAGATTTTCCACCAATCAGAGATCAGCAGTGGGTATAAATAGCCGCTGCCGCCTGCCCGGCTTAGCCTTGCACTGGTTGGGTCTCTCTCTTTTTCTCTCTCTTGTTATCTCCCGGTATCTCTCCCTCCCCTCTCTCTTCTCTCTCTCTCTTTGACCCAACGGCCCTCTTAAGGGCTACCCCAAATGTGTAAAAGATAGAACCAATATTTGTGTTGTTAGTCCGTTTTATGAGCCTGTGATTAACCCCTTCCCACTCTTTGCCATATATATATATTATATACATAGTATGTGCAGGTGGTCCTTAAAGGGAATTTCCAGGACAAACATATTGATGGCCTATCCCCTGGTTAGCTCATTAATATCAGATTTGTGGGGGTCCGACACGTGGCACCTCCACTACTCAGTTGTTTGAAACTCTGGCAGAGGTCAGATGTAAACATTGTTGAGGAGCTGAGCATCACAGCTCTGGTCACTGTGTAGTGGCTGCTACCTGGTGCTGCAGATCAGCTCCTATTACATGAATATTAGCTGACTTGCAGGACCCACAGTACAGTGAATGGAGCAGTGATGTTCAGATCTTCAAACTATTTACATCTGAGTGTTGCAGACAACTGATGGGTAAAGCCAGTGCCGCGTGTCGGAGCCCACCGATCTGATATTGATAACCCATCCCCAGGATGGCAGCTCAGTAGATGCCATACCAGGATGGGGGACATTATGCCTGAATGGGTACATTATACCAGAATGGGGACATTATACCAGAATTAGGTCATTATGTCAGAATGTGAGACACTGTAACAGAATGGAGTGCATTGTACCAGGATGGGGGACATTAAACCTGGGCGAGGGACATTAAACCAGTATGATGGTCATTAAACCAGGATGGGGGGCATTATACCAGAATGGGGACACTATACTAGTATGGGGACATTTTACCTAGATGAAGGACACTATATTAGAATGGGGACAATATATCAGAATGTGGGCAATATACCACGAAGGGGGACATTAAATCAGAATGAGTACATTATATCAGAATGGGGAAATTATACCAGAATTGGGGACATTATACCAGAATAAGGGACACTATACCAGAATGGGGTACACCATAACCGGATGGGTGACACTATATCAGAATGGGGACATTATATCACAATGATTATGTTATACCAGGATGGGGGACATTATATCACAATGATGATATTATACCAGTATGGGGGATGTTATAGCAGCATGGGGGTCATTATGCCAGAACTGGAGATACTATACCAGGATGTGGGGCATTATACCAGCTTTGGGGACATTATAGCAGAATTGGAAGCATTACACCAGCATGGGGGAAATTATACCAGTTTAAAGACATTATTCCAAAATGGGGACATTATGTCAGAATGGGGACACTATACCAGGATGGGGACATTAAATCAGAATGAAGGAAATGATGCCAGAATGGGGACATTACCAGACAGGGGCACAGGTGGGGGAAAATGTTATAGCATAAGGCCCAGCATGTGGGAGATTATTACAAGAAGGAGCCAGGATGGGGGACATTACTACATAGGGAGAGAACACATATATCTTTATAGGATCCAGAACGCTACAAGGGCCCATACATCTGACCAACATGCAGGTGGGGGCCTATCAGACTCTAGTTACTCCACTGGGTGGGACCAGATCGTTTCCTGTACTCCTTGTTCTTTACATTGAAGATAATTCTTAATGACATTGGCTGTACTTTTGGGGTTGTTGTTCTGCTGAAGAAAACATTTGGATCCAATCAGACACCTCCCTGATGATATTGCATGATGGATAAGTATCTGCCTCTATATCTCAGCATTGAGGGAACCAATAATTCTGACCCAATTTCCATCTCCATTTGCTGAAATGCAGCCCCAAACTTACAGGACCCTCCACCGTGCTTCTGCATCACTATTGCCCCCAGACACTCATTATTGTACTGCTCTCCAGCCCTTCAGTGAACAAAATCTCTTCTGTAATAACAACATTTTTCATATTTTGACTCAACCGTCCAGAGCACATCCTGCCAATTTTCTACACTCTGGTTCCTCTGTTTTAATGCATAGTTGAGTCACTTGGCCTTGTTTTGATGTGGAAGATATGGCTTTTTCGCCACAATTCTGCTATGAAGACAACTTCTGGCCAGTCTTCTCTGAACAGTAGATGAGTGAAGCTGAGTCCCAGTGGTTGCTGCCAGTTCTGAGCTGATGGCACTGCTGGACATCTTCCGCTTTTGAAGGAAAGTAACCATAATGTGTCATGCATGTTATGATCTGCTATAGGGACTAAGGAAAGACAGGAGAACTGTCCCTACAATCGAACTAAACTAGATCCCTACGATGTAACGGGGAACCTGATCCTGCGATCAGACCCGCTAAAGTCCTCGGCTAGTCTGAACGAAGACCTATAGATGTGAGGGAGGGATCCCTACAAGAACTAGGGACTGGGATAAGTTGGACACCTCCTAGCAGAAATAGTAGCAGTCAAAGACAAACACACAACAAAAAGCATAGAGGTCAGAAGACCTAGTAAAACTAACAGAGAACGGCAACAGAGCACCAAGCTAGCTCAAGAGTAGTAAATACAATGAAGTCCAGCAAGACCAGGAGGGCGGAGCCGGATTAAATAGGCAAAAATGGTCATGTGACCAGCAAACTAAAAAAAAACTAACAGGAGAGTTCTAACAATACATCTGCTGCACTAAGTTTCCTTGGCCGACCACTGCATCTACTGACCTCAATGTTGCACATTTTCTTGTGCTTCTTCATAAGTGACACATCTTGAACCCTCAATCTTCTTTGAAATTTGTGCCTTAGAGACCTTGCTGATGTAGTATAACTTCCTTGTGTATTCTTGTTAAGTCTTGCCATGGTGTATGACCAGACACCTGACTGTATTATTACAAAATCCCTGACTTTGCGCAGGTGTACCTAGAAGAATTGATGCTGATTTAAAGTGAAAAGTTGGTCACACCAAATATTGATTGGATCTAGATTTTTCGTTTGTTCATTCACTTGTATTTTGTTAATTGATTAAATAAATCATTAACATTTCTATTTTTCAAGCGTTCTTACTTTACAGAATTTTTTCTACACCTTTCTAAAAATTATTTTTATGTGATTGTGTCTTTTATTTGCTCATTAATAATGTGATATATCTTTTGGTATTTTGTGTATAGTTGTTTTTTTGCTGTTGGGGTAAATTGTAGGATATTGATTTCAGAGTGGTTTCCTGATCCTTTGATTGTAGGAATGAGTGGTATATATGTGCTAATAAATTAGGACAAAATGTAGGAAATTTAGGAAGAAACTGAACCTGAACATCTCAGCAGTAATAACATGCTGATTGTGATGTCATGAAGATGACTTGAATTTCCACCAATCAGAGATTAGCATGTTTCAGGTCACCCAGATAGAATAGTCCATGAAACATGAGTCACGGCCACTGTGAGGTCATAATGCTGATTAGAATTTCCACCAGTCAGAAAACAGAACCGCCCAGAAGAACCACCCAGGAGGTATGAGTCATCGCCACTGTGAGGTCATAATGCTGACCAATCACAGAGCAGCCACACCCAGATTTTCCACCAATCAGAGAGCAGCCACACCCAGATTTTCCACCAATCAGAGATCAGCAGTGGGTATAAATAGCCGCTGCCGCCTGCCCGGCTTAGCCTTGCACTGCTTGGGTTTCTCTTTTTTTCTCTCTCTTGTTATCTCCCGGTATCTCTCCCTCCCCTCTCTCTTCTCTCTCTCTCTCTCTTTGACCCAACGGCCCTCTTAAGGGCTACCCCAAATGTGTAAAAGATAGAACCAATATTTGTGTTGTTTGTCTGTTTTATGAGCCTGTGATTAACCCCTTCCCACTCTTTGCCATATATATATATACAGTACAGACCAAAAGTTTGGACACACCTTCTCATTTAAAGAGTTTTCTGTATTTTCATGACTATGAAAATTGTACATTCACACTGAAGGCATCAAAACTATGAATTAATACATGTGGAATTACATACTTAACAAAATTGTGAAACAACTGAAAATATGTCTTATATTCTAGGTTCTTCAAAGTAGCCACCTTTTGCTTTGATGACTGCTTTGCACACTCTTGGCATTCTCTTGATGAGCTTCAAGAGGTAGTCACCGGAAATGGTTTTCACTTCACAGGTGTGCCCTGTCAGGTTTAATAAGTGGGATTTCTTGCCTTATAAATGGGGTTGGGACCATCAGTTGTGTTGTGCAGAAGTCAGGTGGATACACAGCTGATAGTCCTACTGAATAGACTGTTAGAATTTGTATTATGGCAAGAAAAAAGCAGCTAAGTAAAGAAAAACGAGTTGCCATCATTACTTTAAGAAATGAAGGTCTGTCAGTTTGAAAAATTGGGAAAACTTTGAAAGTGTCCCCAAGTGCAGTTCACATGAGGACCACCCCAGGAAAGGAAGAACAAGAGTCACCTCTGCTTCTGAGGATAAGTTTATCCGAGTCACCAGCCTCAGAAATTGCAGGTTAACAGCAGCTTAGATTAGAGACCAGGTCAATGCCACACAGATTTCTAGCGCAGACCCATCTCTTCAACAACTGTTAAGAGGAGATTTTGTGCAGCAGGCCTTCATGGTAAAATAGCTGCTAGGAAACCACTGCTAAGGATAGGCAACAAGCAGAAGAGTCTTGTTTGGGCTAAAGAACACAAGGAATGGACATTAGACCAGTGGAAATCTGTGCTTTGGTCTGATGAGTCCAAATTTTAGATCTTTGGTTCCAACCAATGTGTCTTTGTGCGATGCAGAAAAGGTGAACGGATGGACTCTACATGCCTGGTTCCCACCGTGAAGCATGGAGGAGGAGGTGTGATGGTGTGGGGGTGCTTTGCTGGTGACACTGTTGGGGATTTATTCAAAATTGAAGGCATACTGAACCAGCATGGCTACCACAGCATCTTGCAGCGGCATGCTATACCATCCGGTTTGCGTTTAGTTGGACCATCATTTATTTTTCAACGGGACAATGACCCCAAACACACCTCCAGGCTGTGTAAGGGCTATTTGACCAAGAAGGAGCGTGATGGGGTGCTACGCCAGATGACCTGGCCTCCACAGTCACCAGACCTGAACCCAATCGAGATGGTTTGGGGTGAGCTGGACCACAGAGTGAAGGCAAAAGGGCCAACAAGTGCTAAGCATCTCTGGGAACTCCTTCAAGATTGTTGGAACACCAGTTCCGGTGACTACCTCTTGAAGCTCATCAAGAGAATGGCAAGAGTGTGCAAAGCAGTCATCAAAGCAAAAGGTGGCTACTTTGAAGAACCTAGAATATAAGACATAATTTCAGTAGTTTCACACTTTTTTGTTAAGTATATTATTCCACATGTGTTAATTCATAGTTTTGATGCCTTCAGTGTGAATGTACAATTTTCATAGTCATGAAAATACAGAAAAATCTTTAAATGAGAAGGTGTGTCCAAACTTTTGGTCTGTACTGTATATATGTTATATACATAGTATGTGAAGGTGGGCCTTAAAGGGAATTTCCAGGACAAACATATTGATGGCCTATCCCCTGGTTAGCTCATTAATATTAGATTTGTAGGGGTCCGGCACGTGGCACCTCCACTACTCAGTTGTTTGAAACTCTGGCAGAGGTCAGATGTAAACATTGTTGAGGAGCTGAACATCACAGCTCTGGTCACTGTGTAGTGGCTGCTACCTGGTGCTGCAGATCAGCTCCTATTACATGAATATTAGCTGACTTGCAGGACCCACAGTCAGGGTCGGACTGGGGTGCCTAGGGCCCACCAGGGGAACTGACTCTAGGGGCCCACACTACAGCCCACCATAAACGGTTTTATTACTTGTTATGCTTGTCTATAATGCACTATAGTTACATGATTGGCTGCACTGTGGAGCACCAAGCAGCAGGACTTTGTTCAAACAGTCATTCCGTCCTGCCAGAGTCCCTTTAATGGTAACTTGTCACCTTGAAAAACGCTATTTATCTGCAGATATAGGGGTAATCTGCAGGTAAATAGGGTTTAAAGCCTGGTTAGATGGCTTAATGGAAAAGCGTTGGCTACACGGAGAAAATTACGTTTTATTCTCCCTGCCGCCACTCGCTTCCTGTCATAGGATCGGTGCAAGGAGGGAGACATTACAGTCACTGCGAACTACAAAGTGAGGGTGCTGCAATAACGTCCGGCACCTGGATTGTGACACTTCCATGGAGCCCAACCTCAGGCTGAGCTTCATTGAACGACTAACATGGCAGCAGCACCTGGTAACTAGTGCTGAGCGAGCGTGGTCAGATAAGGTGTGATCCCAGCATGCTCAGGTGTTATCCAGGTATCTTGTAGTGCTCTGCTAATATGCTCGAGTCCCCAGGGTAGCATGTTTTGCGGCGGTAGGCTGACGCAACACATGCAGGAATTGCCTGTTTGTTAGGTAATCCCTGCATATGTTGCTTCTGTCTACCACCGCAAAACATGTTACCGCAGGGACTCGAGCATATTAGCAGAGCACTACAAGATACCTGGATAACACCCGAGCATGCTGGGATAACACCTTGTCCGACCACGCTCACTCAGCACTACTGGCAACCCATCAGCAACCTGCAACTGCGTCACAGGGGGCAGAAGGGAGCAGGTGACTGCATGCACCGGCCATTGTGCTAGCTAAATGCTGCTGTCAGTGATTGACAAGGGCACTTAAATACTCAAAACAGCAGCAATCAAGGCGAGCTCTGATCACTGCTGTTACAGGCAGACGCCGGCTATGTAACACAGCCGACATCTGCCTGGTATGGAGCAGGCTCGGCTCCTGAACCCGCTCCATACAAGTACAACCCTATGGTTATGACAAGGTTAGCAAATTTCACTTGTCTGTTCCTAAATGTGGAAAGACAAATGGAATTCCCTAACACATGTGAAAGAGACCTAATAGATTTAGTAAAGGTGCCTCAAGCATATGAATGTTATTACACACCACAATGCACTGTTACATACACACATCTTACAAAATACATATTATTCCAGATACGTAGACGCGCACAAACACGCAGAAGCGCACACACACGCAGACGCGCACAAACACGCAGACGCGCACAAACACATCAGTACATGAATACATCATCTGAACCACCATCATTTCTAATGTCAGGTCAGCCCCATATATCTTTGTATCACATAAACCTACAACTCCCAGTATGTAGCTAACAATAGAGATACTGGGAGTTGTTATCAGTCATCATCAGACTGCGGACCATACCGGAACCACAGTACTGATGAGACACAGGCAGGATCACAAATGAACATTTACATCCAGGTATCTTACCTGAGACGTCTTCTCTGATTAGAGTCGTTCTCTTTCTGTTCTTCCTCTTGTCCAGTCTCCATGATGACTTTTCTCATCCACAGCTCGTCTCTGCAGACTTCCATCTTCTCCGGTCTTCTGCAGCACATCCCGACACGATGCCCTTAAAGATAGCAGTGTCATTATAATGCTCCTGAATAAAAATATCTACACTGAGCCCCTGAATAAACCTAACTCTTACAATGCTCCCTGCACAAAACATGTCATACACTCTACCCCTCTTATGGTACCTGCTCTCCACACTGTCCTCTCCTTACCATACTGGGCCCCCTCTTCACACTGTCCTCTCACACTGTGCCCCCCCTATACTGCCCAGTCTCTATACTGTGCCCCTTCATCATACTCCCCCCTCCTCAGCATACTGTTCCCTCCTTGCTGTGCCCTCACACTGTTCCCACCATACTGCCGCATCTCTATACCTTCCCCCACACTACCTAGTCTCTGTGCTGTGTCACCTCACACTTTTCTCCCGCCATACTGTCTCCTCACACTATTCCCCTACTCTCCATACTGTTTCCTCATACATCCCCATTCTGTTCCCGCACCCATTCCCACCCCTCCCCTAGTTCACCATACTGTTTCTTCACACATCTCCCTATTATGTCTCCTAAAATTTCTCTGCCATCTCTCCCCAAATATAATAAATCTTCGGAAGAGCACACAGACATGCAGAAGCGCGCTTACACACACAAAAGCGCACACAGACACATACTAAGGGCTCTTTCACACGTCAGTACATGCGGTGACCGTTTCCACACGTACCAGAGACACTGACACACGTAGACCCATTCACATGAATGCGTATGTGCACATGTCAGTGTGTTTCCACTTTCCACAGACCATGTGGTGTCCGTGGGCAAAACACGCTGGCATGTCTGTTTTTTACCTGCTGTCCAGACCGCAAAAAGTCCCGCACACTGATGACAGTTAGCACCCGGTGCTTGGGAAGAGCGCTGAGCACTGCCCTCATCATAGATCCCTGCAGGCGCTGCGATCAGCACCCCAGGGTCAATGATGAGAGTAATAGTCTATACCCGCTGTGTCCAACTGTAAAAAGAATAAAATAAAAAAATCCTTATACTAACCTCTACTAAGTGTCACCCACTGTAATCCGTGCGAGCGCACACGCCGAGGAGAATATCTCCTGCAGCGAGTGGGCTCCGGAGCTGCGCTCAACAAGCGGTGCCCTGTCATTCACTAAGCGCAGCTCTGGAGCAAGCTCGCTGCAGAAGTCATTCTCCTCGGCGTGAGCGCTCGCACGGATTACAGCAGGTGACACTTAGCAGAGGTGAGTATAAGGATTTTTTTATTTTATTCTTATTTTTACAGTTGGACACGGACACGGTGGGAGTAGACTACTACTCTCATCATTGACCCCGCTGCTGCTGATCACAGCGCCTGCAGGGATCTATGATGAGGGCAGCGCTCAGCACCCGGCTCTTGGGAACAGCGCTAACTGTATACTGATTCCCAAGCGCCAGTACGTGTCACACGGATGACACACAGGTGGACACGGATATCTCCAGTCCCGTAAATATCAGGACATGTGAAAGAGCCCTAATATACACACGCAGATACACATACTCACAGAAATGGGGACACGTACACACACAGGCAAGCACACACAGAAATGCACAGACACACTCAGACAGTCACACACAAAAATGCAGACACGCAGGGAAGCACGCACACACGTATGTGTGAAGACACATAAACACACAGGCATACACAATGGACACACACAGGCATATACACACACCGGCATATACACACACACACAGGTATATACACACTGTACACACACACAGGCATATACACACTGTACACACACACAGGCATATACACACACTGTACACACACACAGGCATATACACACACACTGTACACACACAGGCATATACACACACACTGTACACACACAGGCATATACACACACACTGTACACACACACACAGGCATATACACACACACTGTACACACACAGGCATATACACACACTGTACACACACACAGGCATATATACACACTGTACACACACAGGCATATACACACACTGTACACACACACAGGCATATACACACACACTGCACACACACACACAGGCATATACACATACACAGGCATATACACACACACTGCACACACACACACAGGCATATACACATACACAGGCATATACACACACACTGTACACACACACGCATATACACACACACTGTACACACACACACAGGCATATACACACACACTGTACACACACAGGCATATACACACACACTGTACACACACACGCAAATACACACACACTGTACACACACACACAGGCATATACACACACACTGTACACACACAGGCATATACACACACACTGTACACACACAGGCATATACACACACACTGTACACACACACACGCATATACACACACACTGTACACACACACACAGGCATATACACACACACAGGCATATACACACACACTGTACACACACACGCATATACACACACACTGTACACACACAGGCATATACACACACTGTACACACACACAGGCATATACACACACTGTACACACACAGGCATATACACACACTGTACACACACACAGGCATATACACACACTGTACACACACAGGCATATACACACACTGTACACACACACAGGCATATACACACACACTGCACACACACACACGCATATACACACACACTGTACACACACACACAGGCATATACACACACACAGGCATATACACACACACTGTACACACACACGCATATACACACACACTGTACACACACACACAGGCATATACACACACACTGTACACACACAGGCATATACACACACACTGTACACACACACACAGGCATATACACACACACTGTACACACACACGCATATACACACACACTGTACACACACACACAGGCATATACACACACACTGTACACACACAGGCATATACACACACACTGTACACACACACACGCATATACACACACACTGTACACACACACACAGGCATATACACACACACTGTACACACACACGCATATACACACACACTGTACACACACACACAGGCATATACACACACACTGTACACACACAGGCATATACACACACACTGTACACACACACACGCATATACACACACACTGTACACACACACACAGGCATATACACACACACACAGGCATATACACACACACTGTACACACACACGCATATACACACACACTGTACACACACACACAGGCATATACACACACTGTACACACACAGGCATATACACACACACAGGCATATACACACACACTGTACACACACACACTGTACACACACACACAGGCATATACACACACACTGTACACACACAGGCATATACACACACTGTACACACACACACAGGCATATACACACACACACTGTACACACACAGGCATATACACACACACACAGGCATATACACACACACTGTACACACACACACTGTACACACACACACAGGCATATACACACACACTGTACACACACAGGCATATACACACACTGTACACACACACACAGGCATATACACACACACTGTACACACACAGGCATATACACACACTGTACACACACACATGCAGGCAGCATATACATAAAAATCCATATAAACACACAAATATTACAGTACCTTGGCTTGTCTCCAGCCCATACAGTGTACAGACAGGCCCCTAATGTGGGAGACTGCAGTGCAGGGCGCGCTGTGACGTCACTTTTAGCAGACGTGCTTCCCTGTCTGCTGAGTGTGACGCTGCAGTGCAGCCCCTGCTCTCCTGCTCCCAGGCCCCTCCCGCTACTGTCCTGGGCATCGCGTCGGTGAAAGTGCGTGCGCGCGCCCTTAAAGGGCCCACGACCACTTTTTTTTTTTTTTTAAATTCTTCAGTTCCCTCTGCATGGGGCCCGGGGCCCACCGGGAAATTTCCCGGCGCCCCGCCAGGCCAGACCGAGCCTGCCCACAGTACAGTGAATGGAGCAGTGATGTTCATATCTTCAAACTATTTACATCTGAGCGTTGCAAACAACTGATGGGTAGAGCCAGTGCCGCGTGTCGGAGCCCACCGATCTGATATTGATAACCCATCCCCAGGATGGCAGCTCAGTAGAGACCATACCAGGATGGGGGACATTATGCCAGAATGGGTACATTATACCAGAATGGGGACATTGTATCAGAATTAGGTCATTATGCCAGAATGTGAGACACTGTAACAGAATGGAGTGCATTGCACCAGGATGGGGGACATTAAACCAGGGCGAGGGACATTAAATCAGTATGATGATCTTTAAACCAGGATGGGGGGCATTATACCAGGATGGGGACATTATACCAGAATGGGGACACTATACTAGCATGGGGACATTTTACCAAGATGAAGGACACTATATCAGATTGGGGACAATACATCAGAATGGGGACAATATACCAGGAAGGGGGACATTAAATCAGAATGGGGACATTATATCAGAATGGGGAAATTATACCAGAATTGGGGACATTATACCAGAATAAGGGACACTATACCAGAATGGGGTATACCATACCCGGATGGGTGACACTATATCAGAATGGGGACATTATATCACAATGATGATGTTATACCAGGATGGGGGACATTATATCACAATGATGATATTATACCAGTATGGGGGATATTATAGCAGCATGGGGGACATTATGCCAGAACTGGAGATACTATACCAGGATGTGGGACATTATACCAGCTTTGGGGACATTATATCAGAATTGGGAGCATTACACCAGCATGGGGGATATTATACCAGGTTAGAGACAGTATACCAAAATGAGGACATTATATCAGAATGGGGACACTATACCAGGATGGGGACATTAAATCAGAATGAAGGAAATGATGCCAGAATGGGGACATTACCAGACAGGGGCACAGGTGGGGGAAAATGTTATAGCATAAGGCCCAGCATGTGGGAGATTATTACAAGAAGGAGCCAGGATGGGGGACATTACTACATAGGGAGAGAAAACATATACTGTATCTTTATAGGATCCAGAACGCTACAAGGGCCCATACATCTGACCAACATGCAGGTGGGGGTCTATCAGACTCTAGTTACTCCACTGGGTGGGACCAGATCATTTCCAGGACTCCTTGTTCTTTACATTGAAGATAATTCTTAATGACATTGGCTGTACGTTTGGGGTTGTTGTTCTGCTGAAGAAAACATTTGGATCCAATCAGACACCTCCTTCATGATATTGCATGATGGATAAGTGTCTGCCTCTATATCTCAGCATTGAAGGAACCAATAATTCTGACCCAATTTCCACCTCCATTTGCTGAAATGCAGCCCCAAACTTACAGGACCCTCCACCGTGCTTATGCATCTCTATTGCCCACAGACACTCATTATTGTACTGCTCTCCAGCCCTTCAGTGAACAAAATCTCTTATGTAATAACAACATTTTTCATATTTTGACTCAACCGTCCAGAGCACATCCTGCCAATTTTCTACACCCTGGTTCCTCTGTTTTAATGCATAGTTGAGTCACTTGGCCTTGTTTTGATGTGGAAGATATGGCTTTTTCGCCACAATTCTGCTATGAAGACCACTTCTGGCCAGTCTTCTCTGAACAGTAGATGAGTGAAGCTGAGTCCCACTGGTTGCTGCCAGTTCTGAGCTGATGGCACTGCTGGACATCTTCCGCTTTTGAAGGAAAGTGACCATAATGTGTCATACATCTGCTACACTAAGTTTCCTTGGCTGACCACTGCATCTACTGACCTCAACGTTGCACATTTTCTTGTGCTTCTTCATAAATGCTTGATTGACACATCTTGAACCCTCAATCTGCTTTGAAATTTGTGCCTTAGAGACCTTGCTGATGTAGTATAACTTCCTTGTGTATTCTTGCTCAGTCTTGCCATGGTGTATGACCAGACACCTGACTGTATTATTACAAAATCCCTGACTTTGCGCAGGTGTACCTAGAAGAATTGATGCTGTTTTAAAGTGAAAAGTTGGTCACACCAAATATTGATTGGATCTAGATTTTTCGTTTGTTCATTCACTTGTATTTTGTTAATTGATTAAATAAATCATTAACATTTCTATTTTTCAAGCGTTCTTACTTTACAGCATTTTTTCTACACCTTTCTAAAAATTATTTTTATGTGATTGTGTCTTTTATTTGCTCATTAATAATCTGATATATCTTTTGGTATTTTGTGTATAGTTGTTTTTTTGCTGTTGGGGTAAATTGTAGGATATTGATTTCAGAGTGGTTTCCTGATCCTTTTATTGTAGGAATGAGTGGTATATATGTGCTAATAAATTAGGACAAAACGTAGGAAATTTAGGAAAAAACTGAACATCTCAGCAGTAATAACATGCTGATTGTGATGTCCTGAATATGACTTGAATTTCCACCAATCAGAGATCAGCATGTTTCAGGTCACCCAGATAGAACAGTCCATGAAACATGAGTCACGGCCACTGTGAGGTCATAATGCTGATTAGAATTTCCACCAGTCAGAAAGCAGAACCGCCCAGAAGAACCACCCAGGAGGTATGGGTCATCGCCACTGTGAGGTCATAATGCTGACCAATCACAGAGCAGCCACACCCAGATTTTCCACCAATCAGAGAGCAGCCACACCCAGATTTTCCACCAATCAGAGATCAGCAGTGGATACAAATAGCCGCTGCCGCCTGCCGGGTTAGCCTTGCACTGGTTGGGTCTCTCTTTTTTTCCCTCTCTTGGTACTCCCGGTATCTCTCCCTCCCCTCTCTCTTCTCTCTCTCTTTGACCCAACGGCCCTCTTAAGGGCTACCCCAAATGTGTAAAGATAGAACCAATATTTGTGTTGTTTGTCCGTTTTATGAGCCTGTGATTAACCCCTTCCCACTCTTTGCCATATATATATATTATATACATAGTATGTGCAGGTGGTCCTTAAAGGGAATTTCCAGGACAAGCATATTGATGACCTATCCCCTGGTTAGCTCATTAATATTAGATTTGTGGGGGTCCGGCACGTGGCACCCCCACTACTCAGTTGTTTGAAACTCTGGCAGAGGTCAGATGTAAACATTGTTGAGGAGCTGAACATCACAGCTCAGGTCACTGTGTAGTGGCTGCTACCTGGTGCTGCAGATCAGCTCCTATTACATGAATATTAGCTGACTTGCAGGACCCACAGTACAGTGAATGGAGCAGTGATGTTCAGATCTTCAAACTATTTACATCTGAGCGTTGCAAACAACTGATGGGTAGAGCCAGTGCCGCGTGTCGGAGCCCACCGATCTGATATTAATAACCCATCCCCAGGATGGTAGCTCAGTAGAAACCATACCAGGATGGGGGACATTATGCCTGAATGGGTACATTATACCAGAATGTGGACATTATATCAGAATTAGGTTATTATGCCAGAATGTGAGACACTGTAACAGAATGGGGTGCATTGTACCAGGATGGTGGACATTAAACCTGGGCGAGGGACATTAAACCAGTATGATGGTCATTAAACCAGGATGGGGGGCATTATACCAGGATGGGGACACTATACTAGTATGGAGACATTTTACCAAGATGAAGGACACTATATCAGAATGGGGACAATATATCAGAATGGGGACAATATACCAGGAAGGGGTCATTAAATCAGAATGGGGATATTATATCAGAATGGGAACATTATATCAGAATGGGGAAATTATACCAGAATTAGGGACATTATACCAGAATAAGGGACACTATACCAGAATGGGGTACACCATACCCGGATGGGTGACACTATATCAGAATGGGGACATTATATCACAATGATGATGTTATACCAAGATGGGGGACATTATATCACAATGATGATATTATAACAGTATGGGGGATATTATAGCAGCATGGGGGACATTATGCCAGAACTGGAGATACTATACCAGGATGTGGGGCATTATACCAGCTTTGGGGACATTATAGCAGAATTGGAAGCATTACACCAGCATGGGGGATATTATACCAGGTTAGAGACATTATACCAAAATGGGGACATTTTATCAGAATGGGGACACTATACCAGGATGGGGACATTAAACCAGAATGAAAGAAATGATGCCAGAATGGGGACATTACCAGACAGGGGCACTGGTGGGGGAAAATGTTATAGCATAAGGCCCAGCATGTGGGAGATTATTACAAGAAGGAGCCAGGATGGGGGACATTACTACATAGGGAGAGAACACATATACTGTATCTTTATAGGATCCAGAACGCTACAAGGGCCCATACATCGGACCAACATGCAGGTGGGGGCCTATCAGACTCTAGTTACTCCACTGGGTGGGACCAGATCATTTCCAGGACTCCGTGTTCTTTACATTGAAGATAATTCTTAATGACATTGGCTGTACGTTTGGGGTGGTTGTTCTGCTGAAGAAAACATTTGGATCCAATCAGACACCTCCCTGATGATATTGCTTGATGGATAAGTATTTACCTCAATATCTCAGCATTGAGGGAACCAATAATTCTGACCCAATTTCCACCTCCATTTGCTGAAATGCAGCCCCAAACTTACAGGACCCTCCACCGTGCTTATGCATCACTATTGCCCACAGACACTCATTACTGTACTGCTCTCCAGCCCTTCAGTGAACAAAATCTCTTCTGTAATAACAACATTTTTCATATTTTGACTCAACCGTCCAGAGCACATCCTGCTAATTTTCTACACCCTGGTTCCTCTGTTTTAATGCATAGTCACTTGGCCTTGTTTTTATGTGGAAGATATGGCTTTTTCGCCACAATTCTGCTATGAAGACCACTTCTGGCTAGTCTTCTCTGAACAGTAGATGAGTGAAGCTGAGTCCCAGTGGTTGCTGCCAGTTCTGAGCTGATGGCACTGCTGGACATCTTCCGCTTTTGAAGGAAAGTAACCATAATGTGTCATACATCTGCTGCACTAAGTTTCCTTGGCCGACGACTGCATCTACTGACCTCAACATTGCACATTTTCTTGTGCTTCTTCATAAGTGCCTGAATGACACATCTTGAACCCTCAATCTGCTTTGAAATTTGTGCCTTAGAGACCTTGCTGATGTAGTATAACTTCCTTGTGTATTCTTGCTCTGTCTTGCCATGGTGTATGACCAGACACCTGACTGTATTATTACAAAATCCCTGACTTTGCGCAGGTGTACCTAGAAGAATTGATGCTGTTTTAAAGTGAAAAGGTGGTCACACCAAATATTGATTGGATCTAGATTTTTCGTTTGTTCATTCACTTGTATTTTGTTAATTGAATAAATAAATCATTAACATTTTTATTTTTGAAGCGTTCTTACTTTACAGCATTTTTTCTACACCTTTCTAAAAATTATTTTTATGTGATGGTGTCTTTTATTTGCTCATTAATAATCTGATATATATTTTGGTATTTTGTGTATTGTTGTTATTTTGCTGTTGGGGTAAATTGTAGGATATTGATTTCAGAGTGGTTTCCTGATCCTTTGATTGTAGGAATGAGTGGTATATATGTGCTAATAAATTAGGACAAAACGTAGGAAATTTAGGAAAAAACTGAACATCTCAGCAGTAATAACATGCTGATTGTGATGTCATGAATATGACTTGAATTTCCACCAATCAGAGATTAGCATGTTTCAGGTCAACCAGATAGAACAGTCCATGAAACATGAGTCACGGCCACTGTGAGGTCATAATGCTGATTAGAATTTCCACCAGTCAGAAAACAGAACCACCCAGGAGGTATGAGTCATCGCCACTGTGAGGTCATAATGCTGACCAATCACAGAGCAGCCACACCCAGATTTTCCACCAATCAGAGAGCAGCCACACCCAGATTTTCCACCAATCAGAGATTAGCAGTGGGTATAAATAGCCACTGCCGCCTGCCGGGTTAGCCTTGCACTGGTTGGGTCTCTCTTTTTTTCTCTCTCTTGGTATCTCTCTCTTTGACCCAAAGGCCCTCTTAAGGGATACCCCAAATGTGTAAAAGATAGAACCAATATTTGTGTTGTTAGTCCGTTTTCTGAGCCTGTGATTAACCCCTTCCCTCTCTTTGCCATATATATATATATATATATTATATACATAGTATGTGCAGGTGGGTCTTAAAGGGAATTTCCAGGACAAACATATTGATGGCCTATCCCCTGGTTAGCTCATTAATATCTGATTTGTGGGGGTCAGGAATGTGGCACCTCCACTACTCAGTTGTTTGAAATTCTGGCAGAGGTCAGATGTAAATGTAGGGCCCCGAGGGTTCGGTTGCTACAGGGGTATTGCACCTCAACCAGAGGTGTGATGTTCCACTCCCAGGTAAGGATGGAGTATGTACCAGGGCTGCATACACACACTCACCCCATTTCCGGGGGACAGCTCGACGGTGCTCCCATATAATTGCAGGCACAACTGACCATGTCCCTAGCTGGAGTTGGGAGTGGGGAGAGAACCCAGTGATGTAGTAGCAGAAGGGGACGGTTTCTGGAGCATAGGAAGGAGCTCATTGGGTGCTGGTCACCTGAGCTCATACACAGTGGCAGATAAAAGGTGGGAGCCATCTTAGTTGTGGAGTCGGGTCAGTTCAGTACAGTGGAGAGGTGACAGGGAGCAGAGGCTCTGTAGGAGCTCTGCTCAGAAGGCTGGCCTGCGATGAAGGCTGGAGCCAGAGAGGAGAAAAGAAGAAGGAGAAGGAAGGAAAGAGGAGAGACAGAGGAGTAGAAAGGCTCCAGAAACAAGGAGGCAGAAGGGACCCTAAGAGAGAGCAGAATGGACAGCAACCGTTGCAAACCCGCGTAATATCGGGTGAAGGGTCAGGTCGTGGAAGGGTACCGGATTCCCAAGTTGGTGGAGGTAAATTATCCCTCAGACAAAAACCGGGGGTCATGATCATCTATTGGTGCGACCCCCCGCCAAACCTGCTAGGAAGGCACCATATAGGATAGCGGGAAACGTGGGCCAACGTTTGCCCGCAAAGATCCGCGGCAGCTGGACAGAAGTTTGGTCACTGGTGGGGCACGAGAGGCTAGAGAAAGGACAGAAGGGGGTCCTGTGCCATACTCCTATACTTCTGAATTGTCTGGGGGTTGACCGAGCCCCTCACCTCGTGGACGCAGCACGGCTTGGGCAGTCACTGCTGACAGAAATGACATGGATAACAACTGTGAGTAAAACCCTGGACTGCATCATTGGACTCTGTGTTATTTATGCTGCGCCTGCACCATCACCCCCAGCATCCTCTTACACTGCCCTGAGGCTATACTCTTCCCATGGGGAGTGTCCTATCCCTCTGCTGCACACCAACACCAGCCTCAGCGGTCTGCCTTGCAGCGGCGGTTATCCCTGACCGCAATCCACGGGTGGCATAGTCGGACATTCAAATCTATAAATAGACTGCCACAGCATTTGGTCTGACCACCCTGAGCCACGGGATCGGGTTGCCACTACTACCCCCATCATCGCACTAAAGCCCGGTTCCGGGTGCCCCATGGCCCAGGGGGCGAGTCAGCTTTTGGCGTAGTCGGCAGGATCGTGACCAACCCACCACCAGCGGGTATTGCGTGCCTGAAAAGAGACTGCTTCACTGTATTAAAAGTGGCGCCCGCCCCAGAAGAACGGACGCCATAATGTGCGCGCCAAAAGACAACAGGAAGTCACCTCCCATCGTGGGCCAGGTCCCAGAATGGCGCCAAAGAAGGAGCCCACCCCCAACAGCCATGAGTGCGGCTGTAGAGATGTCCATCAAGGTGGGGGGGCTGCCCCTGAGAGTGATTGTCAGCAGATTGCCCCAGGACCACCCCCAACAGGGGCGGAAAGAGAACAAAACCGAGGGGCAGGGTGTGGTTTGGATCAGTCTCGCCAGACCACACCCGGAGATGGAGAGGAGCGTCAACTCCAGCACCCTGGCAAGCGGCCTGCTGCAGGCCGAGGCGTCCCCTTACAGCCTCACGGAGCTGATGGCTCAGCTCCCCGCAGAAGACCCTAAGTTCCTGCGGACTGCACTGGAGGAGCTGGACCGGAGGATGGTCCGAGCGCAGAGGGACGTCGTCGCTGGGTGGAGAGAGGAAGTGGCCTGGCGGGTCGCGGCCCAGCAGCAAGAGGCACTGTCAGCACTCGGCAGCACCCCTGCCCCCGAGGACGGAGAGAGGAGACCGGAGGCCGAGGACGACGCTGCAGAGGAGGCAAGTAAAGCGGACGCCCCTGCCCCGGGTCCTGACACCGTAGCCTTACCTCTGGATCCCACCGCGGAGCCAGAAGTCCCGGGAGCTGCTGCTGCTTCCACGCTCCCGCCGCAAACACCTGGACCGCAAGCCGCGAGGACCGCCGCTGAACCACGCCCCCCATCGTGCCCTCTGACCCCGGACGTGGTAGGAAGCGGCCCACTCCAGGCTTGGTCGCAAGGCCTGACCACCCTAGGCGCCTCCCAACCGTGTGCACCCCCGGTCTCGAAACCACCACCCCTGGGCGCGGACTTGTATGCCCAACTGTCCGGTCCGGATGGAGAGCCAGTCCCTCCACCACCTGGGTGGATCCACCCTAGTCTCCAGGGAAGCCTGCCCGCGGAGGCCAGAGCTCCTCTGCTTTCACTCCCGCCTGACCCACGGCCTGTTGAAGTTCCCCAGCTCCCGGTCGAGGAGGTCCAATATGAGTGGAACCCGACAGGAGAAGTCCTCATGGGGTTCTTGCAGGAGACGCGGGCGGCCGCAGCCCGCAGACGGGAGTTCTGTCGCCGCAGGTGGCGCAGTTAGAGCGGGAGAGGCGGACACGACGACATAGGCAGGAACAGCTGCAGGCCCGGAGCGCGGAGCAGAAGATGCGCGTTCGGCGAGACCCCCAGGCTGCGCGAGGTCCCAGAATCATCGGGACCGTAGTCAAGTTCCAGCAGGAGCAGGGATGGGGTTTCATCCGAGACTCGACCACGGACACGGATGTGTTCGTTACCCGGAGAGATGTGGAGAGCCACCTGCCAGAAGGCCACCCAGAATGGGATCTGTTTCCAGGAGACTTGGTGTCCTACACCCGACACCGAGGCCTAAAGGGATGGTATGCCCTTCATGTCCAGAGGATAAGAGAGGAGCAGCACCCTGAACCAGAACCCGAATATCAAGAGGACCCGGATTGGTCTGAAGATCAGTACGAGGAAGAAGGAGGAGCATCAGGAGGATACTGTTACTGATGAGCAAATGTGTACAAGGAACTGCTTTTGTTGCCCTGTTGGGACTGTAGCCCGTTCAAAATTAACCCCCAAGTCACCTGGCTGAGGACTGAGTGAAGCCATCCCTCTTCCCCACCTGGCTGAGGACTGAGAGCAGCCATTCCCCTTCCCCATCCGGCCGAGGACTGGGAGCTGCCAATCCCTGTAAATAGTTGCGCTTCTTAAAGTGCCCCCTATTGGTTTTATAAAAGTATGGCAACGTCTACCTCTGGACAAAGCGTCCCTCATGTTTGAAAGTTGCTGAAGTTTTGCACTTAATAGAAAAATGGACACCTGGTCGCAAGTTGCACAGTGGCCAGTGAAGAAGAGAGTTTACTTATATGAAAAGTTTTATATGCTGCTAAAAGAGTCACATAGTATTGAAAATGTTTTATATGATATATGACAAAACAGTTCGGGTAATATTAAAAATGCAGTAAAATGTCTGGTAAAAAGAAAGTGTTTCCCATGAAGGGAAGTTGAATAATGCCGGCCGTTTTCTAATGTAAAAAGTTTTGAAAAAGTTTTGCATGTCTTGTAAATCAAATGTTTTTGCTCTTTTCCAGCCCGAGGACGTGCTGTGGTTTACCAGGGGGGAATGTAGCGCCCCGAGGGTTCGGTTGTACAGGGGTATTGCACCTCAACCAGAGGTGTGATATTCCACTCCCAGGTAAGGAAGGAGTATGGACCAGGGCTCAGTAGCTGCATACACACACTCACCCGATTTCCGGGGGACAGTTCGACGGTGCTCCCATATAATTGCAGGCACAACTGACCATGTCCCTGGCTGGAGTGGGGAGGTGGGAGAGAACCCAGTGATGTAGGAGCAGAAGGGGACGGTTTCTGGAGCATAGGAAGGAGCTCATTGGGTGCTGGTCAGCTGAGCTCATACACAGAGGCAGATAAAAGGTGGGAGCCATCTTAGTTGAGGAGTCGGGTCAGTTCAGTACAGTGGAGAGGTGACAGGGAGCAGAGGCTCTGTAGGAGCTCTGCTCAGAAGGCAGGCCTGCGGTGAAGGCCGGAGCCAGAGAGGAGAAGAGAAGAAGGAGAAGGAAGGAAAGAGGAGAGACAGAGGAGTAGAAAGGCTCCAGAAACAAGGAGGCAGAAGGGACCCTAAGAGAGAGCAGAATGGACAGCAACCGTTGCAAACCCGCGTTATATCGGGTGAAGGGTCAGGTCATGGAAGGGTACCGGATTCCCAAGTTGGTGGAGGTAAATTATCCCTCAGACAAAAACCGGGGGTCGTGATCATCTATTGGTGCGACCCCCCACCTGCTAGGAAGGCACCATATAGGATAACGGGAAACGGGGGCCAACGTTTGTCCGCAAAGATCCGCGGCAGCTGGACAGAAGTTTGGTCACTGGTGGGGCACGAGAGGCCAGAGAAAGGACAGAAGGGGGTCCTGTGCCATACTCCTGAATTGTCTGGGGGTTGACCGAGCCCCTCACCTGGTGGACGCAGCACTGCTTGGGCAGTCACTGCTGACAGAAATGACATGGATAACAACTGTGAGTAAAACCCTGGACTGCATCATTGGACTCTGTGTTATTTATGCTGCGCCTGCACCATCACCCCCAGCATCCTCTTACACTGCCCTGAGGCTATACTCTTCCCGTGGGGAGTTGTCCTATCCCTCTGCTGCACACCAACACCAGCCTCAGCGGTCTGCCTTGCAGCGGCGGTTATCCCTGACCGCAATCCACGGGTGGCGTAGTCGGACATTCAAATCTATAAATAGACTGCCACAGCATTTGGTCTGACCACCCTGAGCCATGGGATCGGGTTGCCACTACTACCCCCATCATCGCACTAAAGCCCGGTTCCGGGTGCCCCACGGCCCAGGGGGCGAGTCATAAACATTGTTGAGGAGCTGAACATCACAGCTCTGGTCACTGTGTAGTGGCTGCTACCTGGTGCTGCAGATCAGCTCCTATTACATGAATATTAGCTGACTTTCAGGACCCACAGTACAGTGAATGGAGCAGTGATGTTCAGATCTTCAAACTATTTACATCTGAGCGTTGCAAACAACTGATGGGTAGAGCCAGTGCCGCGTGTCGGAGCCCACCGATCTGATATTGATAACCCATCCCCAGGATGGCAGCTCAGTAGATACCATACCAGGATGGGGGACATTATGCCAGAATGGGTACATTATACCAGAATGGGGACATTATATCAGAAGTAGGTCATTATGCCAGAATGTGAGACACTGTAACAGAATGGAGTGCATTGTACCAGGATGGGGGACATTAAACCAGGGCGAGGGACATTAAAATAGTATGATGGTCATTATACCAGAATGGGGACACTATACTAGTATGGGGACATTTTACCAAGATGAAGGGCACTATATCAGAATGGGGACAATATATCAGAATGGGGAAATATACCAGGAAGGGGGACATTAAATCAGAATTGGGACATTATATCAGAATGGGGAAATTTTACCAGAATTGGGGACATTATACCAGAATAAGGGACACTATACCAGAATGGGGTACACCATACCCGGATGGGTGACACTATATCAGAATGGGGACATCATATCACATTGATGATGTTATACCAGGGTGGGGGACATTATATCACAATGATGATATTATACCAGTATGGGGGATATTATAGCAGCATGGGGGACATTATGCCAGAACTGGAGATACTATACCAGGATGTGGGGCATTATACCAGCTTTGGGGACATTATAGCAGAATTGGGAGCATTACACCAGCATGGGGGATATTATACCAGGTTAGAGTCATTATACCAAAATGGGGACATTATATCAGAATGGGGACACTATACCAGGATGGGGACATTAAATCAGAATGAAGGAAATGATGCCAGAATGGGGACATTACCAGACAGGGGCACAGGTGGGGGAAAATGTTATAGCATAAGGCCCAGCATGTGGGAGATTATTACAAGAAGGAGCCAGGATGGGGGACATTGCTACATAGGGAGAGAACACATACAGTGCCTACAAGTAGTATTCAACCCCCTGCAGATTTAGCTGGTTGACACATGCGGAATTAACTTGGCATTGTGACATTTTTACTGTAGATCAGCCTGGAAGTGGGAAATGCACTGCAGCAAATATTGTTTTTGTTTTTTTGTTTTGTTTTTTTTTTTAAACGTAAAAAGTTAATTCAGAGTGTCATTTATTATTCAACCCCTCAAACCACAAGAATTCTGTTTGGTCCCCCTAAAGTATTAAGAAGTAGTTCAGGCACCAAGAATAATGAGCTTCACATGTGTGGATTAAAGATCTCTTTTGCCAGCCTTTTCTGACTATTTAAGACCCTCCCCAAACTTGTGAACAGCACTCAGACATGGTCAACATGGGAAAGACAAAGGAGCATTCCAAGGCCATCAGAGACAAGATCGTGGAGGGTCACAAGGCTGGCAAGGGGTACAAAACCCTTTCCAAGGAGTTGGGCCTACCTGTCTCCACTGTTGGGAGCATCATCCGTAAGTGGAAGGCTTATGGAACTACTGTTAGCCTTCCACGGCCAGGACAGCCTTTGAAAGTGTCCTCCGTGCCGAGGCCAGGCTTGTCCGAAGAGTCAAGGCTAACCCAAGGACAACAAGGAAGGAGCTCCGGGAAGATCTCATGGCAGTGGGGACATTGGTTTCAGTCAATACCATAAGTAACGTACTCCACCGCAATGGTCTCCGTTCCTGACGAGCCCGTAAGGTACCTTTACTTTCATTGCGTCATGTCAAGGCTCGTCTACAGTTTGCTCATGATCACTTGGAGGACTCTGAGACAGACTGGTTCAAGGTTCTATGGTCTGATGAGACCAAGATCGAGATCTTTGGTGCCAACCACACACGTGACGTTTGGAGACTGGATGGCACTGCATACGACCCCAAGAATACCATCCCTACAGTCAAGCATGGTGGTGGCAGCATCATGCTGTGGGGCTGTTTCTCTGCCAAGGGGCCTGGCCATCTGGTCCGCATCCATGGGAAGATGGATAGCACGGCTTACCTGGAGATTTTGGCCAAGAACCTCTGCTCCTCCATCAAGGATCTTAAGATGGGTCGTAATTTCATCTTCCAACAAGACAACGACCCAAAGCACACAGCCAAGAAAACCAAGGCCTGGTTCAATAGGGAAAAAGTCAAGGTGTTGGAGTGGCCTAGTCAGTCTCCTGACCTTAACCCAATTGAAAACTTGTGGAAGGAGCTCAAGAATAAAGTCCACATGAGACACCCAAAGAACCTAGATAACTTGGAGAAGATCTGCATGGAGGAGTGGGCCAAGATAGCTCCACAGACCTTTGCCGGCCTGATCAGGTCTTATAAAAGACGATTATTAGCTGTAATTGCAAACAAGGGTTATTCCACAAAATATTAAACATAGGGGTTGTATAATAATTGACCCACACTTTTATGTTTAAAATTTAATAAAATTCAACTGAGCAACATAACTTTTTGGTTTGTAAGATTTATGCTTCTGTTCATAAAACCTACTCTCGTTTGCAGTTTGAAGGCTCTAACTTATTTGCATCTTATCAAACCAGCTAAATCTGCAGGGGGTTGAATACTACTTGTAGGCACTGTATATCTTTATAGGATCCAGAACGCTACAAGGGCCCATACATCTGACCAACATGCAGGTGGGGGCCTATCAGACTCTAGTTACTCCACTGGGTGGGACAAGATCATTTCCAGGACTCCTTGTTCTTTACATTGAAGATAATTCTTAATGACATTGGCTGTACGTTTGGGGTTGTTGTTCTGCTGAAGAAAACATTTGGATCCAATCAGACACCTCCCTGATGATATTGCATGATGGATAAGTATCTGCCTCTATATCTCAGCATTGAGGGAACCAATAATTCTGACTCAATTTCCACCTCCATTTGCTGAAATGCAGCCCCAAACTTACAGGACCCTCCACCGTGCTTATGCATCACTATTGCCCACAGACACTCATTATTGTACTGCTCTCCAGCCCTTCAGTGAACAAAATCTCTTCTGTAATAACAACATTTTTCATATTTTGACTCAACCGTCCAGAGCACATCCTGCCAATTTTCTACACCCTGGTTCCTCTGTTTTAATGCATAGTTGAGTCACTTGGCCTTGTTTTGATGTGGAAGATATGGCTTTTTCGCCACAATTCTGCTATGAAGACCACTTCTGGCCAGTCTTCTCTGAACAGTAGATGAGTGAAGCTGAGTCCCACTGGTTGCTGCCAGTTCTGAGCTGATGGCACTGCTGGACATCTTCCGCTTTTGAAGGAAAGTAACCATAATGTGTCATACATCTGCTGCACTAAGTTTCCTTGGCCTACCACTGCATCTACTGATCTCAACTTTGCACATTTTCTTGTGCTTCTTCATAAGTGCTTGAATGACACATCTTGAACCCTCAATCTGCTTTGAAATTTGTGCCTTAGAGACCTTGCTGATGTAGTATAACTTCCTTGTGTATTCTTGCTCAGTCTTGCCATGGTGTATGACCAGACACCTGACTGTATTATTACAAAATCCCTGACTTTGCGCAGGTGTACCTAGAAGAATTGATGCTGTTTTAAAGTGAAAAGTTGGTCACACCAAATATTGATTGGATCTAGATTCTTCGTTTGTTCATTCACTTGTATTTTGTTAATTGATTAAATAAATCATTAACATTTCTATTTTTGAAGCGTTCTTACTTTACAGCATTTTTTCTACACCTTTCTAAAAATTATTTTTATGTGATTGTGCCTTTTATTTGCTTATTAATAATTTGATATATCTTTTGGTATTTTATGTATAGTTGTTTTTTTGCTGTTGGGGTAAATTGTAGGATATTGATTTCAGAGTGGTTTCCTGATCCTTTGATTGTAGGAATGAGTGGTATATATGTGGTAATAAATTAGGACAAAACATAGGAAATTTAGGAAAAAACTGAACATCTCAGCAGTAATAACATGCTGATTGTGATGTCATGAAGATGACATGAATTTCCACCAATCAGAGATCAGCATGTTTCAGGTCACCCAGATAGAACAGTCCATGAAACATGAGTCACGGCCACTGTGAGGTCATAATGCTGATTAGAATTTCCACCAGTCAGAAAACAGAACCGCCCAGAAGAACCACCCAGGAGGTATGAGTCATCACCACTGTGAGGTCATAATGCTGACCAATCACAGAGCAGCCACACCCAGATTTTCCACCAATCAGAGAGCAGCCACACCCAGATTTTCCACCAATCAGAGATCAGCAGTGGGTATAAATAGCCGCTGCCGCCTGCCCGGCTTAGCCTTGCACTGGTTGGGTCTCTCTTTTTTTCTCTCTCTTGGTATCTCCCAGTATCTCTCCCTCCCCTCTCTCTTCTCTCTCTCTTTGACCCAACGGCCCTCTTAAGGGCTACCCCAAATGTGTAAAAGATAGAACCAATATTTGTGTTGTTTGTCCGTTTTATGAGCCTTTGATTAACCCCTTCCCACTCTTTGCCATATATATATATATATATATATATATATATATATATATATATATGTATATATATATATATATATATATATATATATATATATATATATATATTATATACATAGTATGTGCAGGTGGGCCTTAAAGGGAATTTCCAGGACAAATATATTGATGGCCTATCCCCTGGTTAGCTCATTAATATCAGATTTGTGGGGTCCGGCACGTGGCACCTCCTCTACTCAGTTGTTTGAAACTCTGGCAGAGGTCAGATGTAAACATTGTTGAGGAGCTGAACATCACAGCTCTGGTCACTGTGTAGTGGCTGCTACATGGTGCTGCAGATCAGCTCCTATTACATGAATATTAGCTGACTTGCAGGGCCCACAGTACAGTGAATGGAGCAGTGATGTTCAGATCTTCAAACTATTTACATCTGAGCGTTGCAAACAACTGATGGGTAGAGCCAGTGCCGCGTGTCGGAGCCCACCGATTTGATATTGATAACCTATCCCCAGGATCAGTAGATACCATACCAGGATGGGGGACATTATGCCAGAATGGGTACATTATACCAGAATGGGGACATTATATCAGAATTAGGTCATTATGCCAGAATGTGAGACACTGTAACAGAATGGAGTGCATTGTACCAGGATGGGGGACATTAAACCAGGGCGAGGGACATTAAAATAGTATGATGGTCATTATACCAGAATGGGGACACTATACTAGTATGGGGACATTTTACCAAGATGAAGGGCACTATATCAGAATGGGGACAATATATCAGAATAGGGAAATATACCAGGAAGGGGGACATTAAATCAGAATTGGGACATTATATCAGAATGGGGAAATTTTACCAGAATTGGGGACATTATACCAGAATAAGGGACACTATACCAGAATGGGGTACACCATACCCGGATGGGTGACACTATATCAGAATGGGGACATCATATCACATTGATGATGTTATACCAGGGTGGGGGACATTATATCACAATGATGATATTATACCAGTATGGGGGATATTATAGCAGCATGGGGGACATTATGCCAGAACTGGAGATACTATACCAGGATGTGGGGCATTATACCAGCTTTGGGGACATTATAGCAGAATTGGGAGCATTACACCAGCATGCGGGATATTATACCAGGTTAGAGACATTATACCAAAATGGGGACATTATATCAGAATGGGGACACTATACCAGGATGGGGACATGAAACCAGAATGAAGGAAATGATGCCAGAATGGGGACATTACCAGACAGGGGCACAGGTGGGGGAAAATGTTATAACATAAGGCCCAGCATGTGGGAGATTATTACAAGAAGGAGCCAGGATGGGGGACATTGCTACATAGGGAGAGAACACATATATCTTTATAGGATCCAGAAACCTACAAGGACCCATACATCTGACCATCATGCAGGTGGGGGCCTATCAGACTCTAGTTACTCCACTGGGTGGGACCAGATCATTTCCAGGACTCCTTGTTCTTTACATTGAAGATACATAGTTACATAGTTTATAAGGCCGAAAAAAGACAAGCGTCCATCCAGTTCAGCCTTTTTCTTGTGCACTGCAGCTATTCCGCAGTGTTGATCCAGGGGAAGGCAAAAAAAAAAAACATGCGGTATAGGCATATTTACATCATTGAGGAAAAATTCACTTCCCGACTCCAATCTGGATTAATTAACTATCACTAAGCATAAAATGTAATTTTATTGTTCTCAAGAAAGGCGTCCAGGCCTCTCTTGAACTCATTAAGTAAGTTGGACATCACCACTTCCTCTCCCAGAGAGTTCCAGAGTCTCACGGCTCTGACCGTAAAGAATCCCCTTCTATGCTGGTGCAGGAACCTCCTTTCCTCCAGACGCATAGTGTACCCCCTCGTCTTTGTCACCATCCTTGGTATAAACAGGTCATGGGAGAGATCTCTGTACTGCCCCCTGATGTATTTATACATGTTTATGAGGTCTCCCCTAAGCCTTCTCTTTCCCAACGTAAATAGGCCTAATTTTGACAACCTCTCTGGGTATTCTAGTCCCTCCATTCCCTTTATTACCTTAGTCGCCCTCCTTTGTACCCTCTCTAGCTCCAATATGTCTTTCCTGAGCACCGGAGCCCAGAACTGTGCACAATATTCTAAGTGCGGCCTTACAAGCGCTTTATACAGAGGAAGAACAATGTTCTCATCATATGCCCCTATTCCTCTTCTGATGCATGCCATGACTCTATTTGCCTTCGCAGCTGCTGCCTGACACTGGGCACTCCAATTTAATTTGCTGTTAACCAAGATGCCCAGGTCCTTCTCCATGTCAGATTTCCCCAACGGTTTCCCATTTAATATGTATGGGTGACTGCTGTTTTTCTTTCCCATGTGCATGACCTTACATTTATCGTCATTGAACCCCATTTGCCATTTTTTGGCCCAACTCCCCAATTTATCTAAATCCTCCTGTAGCTGTGCCCTATCCTCATCTGTATTAACTACTTTACAAAGTTTAGTATCATCTGCAAATATTGCTATTTTACTATGCAACCCTTCCACTAGATCATTAATAAATATATTAAATAATATAGGGCCCAAGACAGACCCTTGAGGCACCCCGCTAGTAACCCTGACCCACCCTGAGCTTACTCCATTGATAACCACCCTCTGCTTTCTATCACTCAGCCAGCTATTTAACCACTTGCACACATTATCCCCCAGACCAAGCATTCTCATTTTATATACCAACCTTTTGTGTGGCACGGTATCAAACGCTTTGGAGAAGTCAAGGTATACAACATCCACTGACTCTCCCCGGTCCAGCTGTGAGCTCACCTCCTCGTAGAAGGCGATCAGGTTTGTTTGGCAGGAGCGACCCCTCATGAATCCATGTTGATATGGAGTTAGACAGTTATTATCATTAAGATATTCTACAATAGCATCTCTAAGAAATCCTTCAAACAATTTACCCACAACAGACGTTAAGCTTACTGGTCTATAGTTCCCAGGGTCACTTTTAGACCCCTTTTTGAATATTGGTACCACATTTGCTTGGCGCCAGTCTAGTGGGACAGTCCCTGTCCATAAAGAGTGCTTGAATATAAGATACAGCGGCCTGTCTATCACATTACTTAATTCTTTTAGTACCCGGGGGTGTATGTCATCTGGGCCTGGTGACTTGTCTATTTTGATATTATTTAGGCGTTTCTGAACTTCCTCCTGGGTTAGGTGGGTGATATTTAGCGGAGGGTTTACTTTATCACTCTGCATTTCCTCCGATAAATTGTTTTCTTTTGTGAAAACAGTGGAGAAGAAGCTGTTGAGTAGGTTTGCTTTACCCTCATCGCCCTCTATGATTTTACCCAGGTTATTTTTCAATGGGCCAACTCCATCAGTTTTAATCCTTTTACTGTTTATATTGTTAAAGAACAGTTTGGGATTCGTTTTACTTTCCTTGGCAATTAGTCTCTCTGTCTCCTCTTTTGCTATTCTTATTTGTTTCTTACAGATTTTGTTTTTTTCCCTATAAGATATTAGCGCTTCCTCGCTGCCTTCTTGTTTAAGTTTACCGAAAGCCCTTTTTTTGTTTTTCATTGCCCTCTTGACTTCCTTATTTAGCCACATTGGCTTCCTCCTATTCCTAGCCCTTTTATTCCCATAAGGTATGTACCTTCTACAGTGACTATGTAGGACTGTTTTGAAAATTTCCCATTTTCTATCCGTGCTCCTATTACTGAAGATACTATCCCAGTCTATAAGGTGAAGGGCATCTCTTAGCTGATCAAACTTTGCCCTCCTGAAGTTCAGTGTTTTTGTGACTCCCTTGCTGGGCACCCTACTGAAGCACATGTGGAATTGTATAATGTTGGGGTCACTATTTCCCAGGTGCCCCCCGACCTGCACCTCAGTTATTCTGTCTGGCCTGTTAGTTAATATTAAGTCTAAAAGGGCCGTCCCTCTAGTTGGTTCCTGCACAAGTTGTGACAAATAATTGTCTTTGATAATTGACAGAAACCTGTTTCCTTTCTGAGATCTACAGCTTTCGGTTTCCCAGTCTCTATCGGGGTAGTTGAAGTCCCCCATAATAATCACCTCGTTATTTTTTGCTACTTCATCTATTTGTCTCATTAATAGACTTTCCGTGGCTTCTGCTATATTTGGTGGTTTATAACAGACTCCTATGATAATTTTATTATTGTTTTTTGCCCCATGTATCTCCACCCATAAGGACTCGACCTCCTCATTTCCCTCCCATACATCCTCCCGTATTGTAGGCTTTAGACACGTCTTTACATATAGACAGACTCCACCCCCTTTCCGATTTCTTCGATCCCTTCTAAACAGACTGTAACCCTGTAAGTTAACTGCCCAGTCATAGCTTTCATCTAACCATGTCTCGGTTATTCCCACTATGTCATAGTTACCTGTAGATATTTCTGCTTCCAGTTCATCCATCTTGTTTGTCAGGCTCCTGGCATTTGCTAGCACGCAGTTTACACGATTTTGTTTTGTTCCAATCTTCTCCCTGTGGATTGTATTAGAAATTTTCTTACCTCCCTTCCAAGTATCTTGTCTTGGACCTTCTTTGTCGCACTTCATATCTTTCATTAGTATGTTCTCTGGTTGCATGTTCGTGTCCGGCATTTTTCTTCCCATCCCCTCTTCTTCTAGTTTAACGCCCTCTGTAATTCCTCATGGAAATGTAAGAAATCTACTTTGTGCACTTCCTCTGTAATCCCTCCTAGAAATGCAAGAACGTTGTGCATTTCCTCTGTAATCCTTCCTGGAAATGTAAGAACTCTACTTTGTGCACATACCCTGTAATCTCTCCTGGAAATGTAAGGACTCTATTTTCTGCACTTCCTCTGTAAATCCTCCTGGAAATGTAAGGACTCTACTTTGTGCACTTCCTCTTTAATTACTCCAGGAAATGTAAGAACTTTACTTTATGCGCTTTCTCTGTAATCCCTCCTAGAAATGTTTGAACGTTGTGCATTTCCTCTGTAATCTCTCCTGGAAATGTAAGAACTCTACTTTGTGCACATCCCCTGTAATCCCCCCTGGAAATGTAAGGACTCTACTTTCTGCACTTCCTCTTTAATCCCTCCTGGAAATGTAAGAACTTTACTTTATGCACTTCCTCTGTAAATTCTCCTGGAAATGTAAGAACTCTACTTTGTGCACATCCCCTGTAATCCCTCCTGGAAATGTAAGGACTCTACTTTCTGCACTTCCTCTTTAATCCCTCCAGGAAATGTAAGAACTTTACTTTATGCACTTCCTCTGTAAATACTCCTGGAAATGTAAGAACTTTACTTTGTGCACATCCCCTGTAATCCCTGCTGGATATGTAAGGATTCTACTTTCTGCACTTCCTCTTTAATCCCTCCTGGAAATGTAAGAACTTTACTTTATGCACTTCCTCTGTAATCCCTCCTGGAAATATAAGAACTTTACTTATTGCACTTCCTCTGTAAATACTCCTGGAAATGTAAAAACTCTACTTTGTGCACTTCCTCTGTAATCCCTCCTGGAAAGATAAGAACTTTACTTTTTGCACTTCCTCTGTAAATACTCCTGGAAATGTAAGAATTTTACTTTATGCACTTCCTCTGTAATCCCTCCTGGAAATGTAAGAACTTTACTTTTTGCACTTCCTCTGAAAATACTCCTGGAAAAGTAAGAACTTTACTTTATGCACTTCCTCTGTAATCCCTCCTGGAAATGTAAAAACTCTACTTTGTGCACTTCCTCTGTAATCCCTCCTGGAAATGTAAGAACTTTCTGCACTTCCTCTGTAATTCCTCCTGGAAATGTAAGAACTCTGCTTTATGCACTTCCTCTGTAATTCCTCCTGGAAATGTAAGAACTCTACTTTGTGCATTTCCTCTATAATTCCTCCTGGAAATGTAAGAACTTTACTTTATGCACTTCTTCTGTAATCCCTCCTGGAAATGTAAGAATTTTACTTTATGCACTTCCTCTGTAATTCCTCCTGGAAATGTAAGAACTTTACTTTATGCACTTCTTCTGTAATCCCTCCTGGAAATGTAAGAATTTTACTTTATGCACTTCCTCTGTAATCCCTCCTGGAAATGTAAGAATTTTATATTATGCACTTCCTCTGTAAATCCTCCTGGAAATGTAAGAACTATACTTTATGCACTTCCTCTTTAATTCCCCCTGGAAATGTAAGAACTTTACTTTATGCATTTCCTCTGTAATCCCTCCTGGAAATGTAAGAATTTTACTTTATGCACTTCCTCTGTAAATTATACTGGAAATGTAAGATCTCTACTTTGTGCACATCCCCTGTAATCCCTCCTGGAAATGTAAGGACTCTACTTTCCGCAATTCCTCTTTAATTCCCCCTGAAAATGTAAGAACTTTACTTTGTGCACTTCCTCTGTAATCCCTGCTGGGAATGTAAGAACTCTACTTTGTGCATATCCCCTGTAATCCCTCCTGGAAATGTAAGATCTCTACTTTCTGCACTTCCTCTTTAATTCCCCCTGGAAATGTAAGAACTTTACTTTTTGCACGTCCTCTCTAATCCCTCCTGGAAATGTAAGAACTTTACTTTTTGCACTTCCTCTGTAATCCCTCCTGGAAATGTAAGAACTCTACTTTGTGCACTTCCTCTGTAATCCCTCCTGGAAAAGTAAGAACTCTAATTTGTGCATTTCCTGTATAATTCCTCCTGAAAATGTAAGAACTTTACTTCATGTACTTCCTCTGTAATCCCTCCTGGAAATATAAGAATTTTATTTTATGCACTTCCTCTGTAATCCCTCCTGGAAATGTAGGAACGTTGTGCATTTCCTCTGTAAATCCTATAGGAAATGTAAGAACTCTATTTTGTGCACACCCCTGTAATCCCTCCTGGAAATGTAAGAACTCTACTTTCCGCAATTCCTCTTTCATTCCCCCTGGAAAAGTAAGAACTTTACTTTTTGCACTTCCTCTGTAAATACTCCTGGAAATGTAAGAACTCTTCTTTGTGCACATCCCCTGTAATCCCTCCTGGAAATGTAAGGTCTCTACTTTCTGCACTTCCTCTTTAATTCCACCTGGAAATGTAAGAACTTTACTTTATGCACTTCCTCTGTAATCCCTCCTGGAAATGTAAGAACTTTACTTTACTTTATGCACTTCCTCTGTAAATCCTCCTGGAAATGTAAGAACTTTTCTTTATGCACTTCCTCTGTAAATCCTCCTGGAAATGTAAGGACTCTACTTTGTGCACTTCCTCTTTAATTCCCCCTGGAAATGTAAGAACTTTACTTTATGCACTTCCTCTGTATTCCTCCTGGAAGTGTAAGAACTTTACTTTACACACTTCCTCTGTAATTCCTCCTGGAAATGTAAGAACTTTACTTTACGCACTTCCTCTGTAATTCCTCCTGGAAATGTAAGAACTTTACTTTATGCACTTCCTCTGTAATCCCTCCTGGAATTGAAAGAACTTTACTTTATGCACTTCCTCTGTAATCCCTCCAGGAAATGTAAGAACTCTACTTTGTGCATTTCCTGTATAATTCCTCCTGGACATGTAAGAACTTTACTTCATGCACTTCCTCTGTAATCCCTCCTGGAAATGTAAGAATTTTATTTTATGCACTTCCTCTGTAAATCCTACTGGAAATGTAAGAACTCTACTTTGTGTACACCCCTGTAATCCCTCCTGGAAATGTAAGGACTCTACTTTCCGCAATTCCTCTTTAATTCCCCCTGGAAATGTAAGAACTTTACTTTTTGCACTTACTCTGTAAATACTCCTGGAAATGTAAGAACTTTACTTGATGCACTTCCTCTGTAATCCCTTCTGGAAATGTAAGAACTTTACTTGATGCACTTCCTCTGTAATCCCTCCTGGAAATGTAAGAACTCTACTTTGTGCACATATCCTGTAATCCCTCCTGGAAATGTTAGGACTCTATTTTCTGCACTTTCTCTGTAATTCCTCCTGGAAATGTAAGAACTTTACTTGATTCACTTCCTCTGTAATCCCTTCTGGAAATGTAAGAACTTTACTTGATGCACTTCCTCTGTAATCCCTCCTGGAAATGTAAGAACTCTACTTTGTGCACATATCCTGTAATCCCTCCTGGAAATGTAAGGACTCTATTTTCTGCACTTTCTCTGTAATTCCTCCTGGAAATGTAAGAACTTTACTATATGCACTTCCTCTGTAAATCCTCCTGGAAATGTAAGGACTTTACTTTGTGCACTTCCTCTTTAATTACTCCTGGAAATGTAAGAACTTTACTTTCTGCACTTCCTCTGTAATCCCTCCTGGAAATGTAAGGACTCTATTTTCTCCACTTCCTCTGTAATTCCTCCTGGAAATGTAAGAACTCTACTTTATGCACTTCCTCTGTAATCCCTCCTGGAAATGTAAGCACTCTACTTTGTGCACATCCCCTGTAATCCCTCCTGGAAATGTAAGGACTCTATTTTCTGCACTTCCTTTGTAATCACTCCTAGAAATGTTTGAACATTGTGCATTTCCTCTGTAATTCCTCCTGGAAATGTAAGAACTCTACTTTGTGCACATACCCTGTAATCCCTCCTGGAAATGTAAGGAATCTATTTTCTGCACTTCCTCTGTAATTCCTCCTGGAAATGTAAGAACTTTACTTTATGCACTTCCTCTGTAATTCCTCATGGAAATGTAAGAAATCTACTTTGTGCACTTCCTCTGTAATCCCTCCTAGAAATGTAAGAACGTTGTGTATTTCCTCTGTAATCCTTCCTGGAAATGTAAGAACTCTACTTTGTGCACATACCCTGTAATCTCTCCTGGAAATGTAAGGACTCTATTTTTTGCATTTCCTCTGTAATTCCTCCTGGAAATGTAAGAACTTTACTTTATGCACTTCCTCTGTAAATCCTCCTGGAAATGTAAGGACTCTACTTTATGCACTTCCTCTGTAAATCCTCCTGGAAATGTAAGGACTCTACTTTATGCACTTCCTCTGTAAATCCTCCTGGAAATGTAAGGACTCTACTTTGTGCACTTCCTCTTTAATTACTCCTGGAAATGTAAGAACTTTACTTCATGCACTTCCTTTGTAATCCCTCCTGGAAATGTTTGAACGTTGTGCATTTCCTCTGTAATTCCTCCTGGAAATGTAAGAACTGTACTTTGTGCACATCCCCTGTAATCCCCCCTGAAAATGTAAGGACTCTATTTTCTGCACTTCCTCTTAGTTACATAGTTTATAAGGCCGAAAAAAGACAAGCGTCCATCCAGTTCAGCCTATTTCTTGTGCACTGCAGCTATTCCGCAGCGTTGATCCAGGGGAAGGCAACAAAAAACCATGCGGTATAGGCCAATTTACGTCATTGAGGAAAAATTCACTTCCCGACACCAATCTGGCAGTCAGATTAAATCCCTGGATTAATTAACTATCACTAAGCATAAGATGTAATTTTATTGTTCTCAAGAAAGGCGTCCAGGCCTCTCTTGAACTCATTAAGTGAGTTGGACATCACCACTTCCTCTCCCAGAGAGTTCCAGAGTCTCACTGCTCTAACCGTAAAGAATCCCCTTCTATGCTGGTGCAGGAACCTCCTTTCCTCCAGACGCATAGTGTGCCCCCTCGTCTTTGTCACCATCCTTGGTATAAACAGGTCATGGGAGAGATCTCTGTACATCCCCCTGATGTATTTATACATGTTTATGAGGTCTCCCCTAAGCCTTCTCTTTTCCAACGTAAATAGGCCTAATTTGGACAACCTCTCTGGGTATTCTAGTCCCTCCATTCCCTTTATTACCTTAGTCGCCCTTCTTTGTACCCTCTCTAGCTCCAATATGTCTTTCCTGAGCACCGGAGCCCAGAACTGTGCACAATATTCTAAGTGCGGCCTTACCAGCGCTTTATACAGAGGAAGAACAATGTTCTCATCATATGCCCCTATTCCTCTTCTGATGCATGCCATGACTCTATTTGCCTTCGCAGCTGCTGCCTGACACTGGGCACTCCAATTTAATTTGCTGTTAACCAAGACGCCCAGGTCCTTCTCCATGTCAGATTTCCCCAACGGTTTCCCATTTAATATGTATGGGTGACTGCTGTTTTTCTTTCCCATGTGCATGACCTTACATTTATCGGCATTGAACCCCATTTGCCATTTTTTGGCCCAACTCCCCAATTTATCTAAATCCTCCTGTAGCTGTGCCCTATCCTCATCTGTATTAACTACTTTACAAAGTTTAGTATCATCTGCAAATGTTGCTATTTTACTATGCAACAATTCCACTAGATCATTAATAAATATATTAAATAATATAGGGCCCAAGACAGACCCTTGAGGCACCCCGCTAGTAACCCTGACACACCCTGAGCTTACTCCATTGATAACCACCCTCTGCTTTCTATCACTCAGCCAGCTATTTACCCACTTGCACACATTATCCCCCAGATCAAGCATTCTCATTTTATATACCAACCTTTTGTGTGGCATGGTATCAAACGCTTTGGAGAAGTCAAGGTATACAACATCCACTGACTCTCCCCGGTCCAGCTGTGAGCTCACCTCCTCGTAGAAGGCGATCAGGAGCGATCCCTCATGAATCCATGTTGATATGGAGTTAGACAGTTATTATCATTAAGATGTTCTACAATAGCATCTCTAAGAAATCCTTCAAACAATTTACCCACAACAGATGTTAAGCTGACTGGTCTATAGTTCCCAGGGTCACTTTTAGACCCCTTTTTGAATATTGGTGCCACATTTGCTTGGCGCCAGTCTAGTGGGACAGTCCCTGTCCATAAAGAGTGCTTGAATATAAGATACAGCGGCCTGTCTATCACATTACTTAATTCTTTTAGTACCCGGGGGTGTATGTCATCTGGGCCTGGTGACTTGTCTATTTTGATATTATTTAGGCGTTTCTGAATTTCCTCCTGGGTTAGGTGGGTGATATTTAGCGGAGGGTTTACTTTATCACTCTGCATTTCCTCCGATAAATTGTTTTCTTTTGTGAAAACAGTGGAGAAGAAGCTATTGAGTAGGTTTGCTTTACCCTCATCGCCCTCTATGATTTTACCCAGGTTATTTTTCAATGGGCCAACGCCATCAGTTTTAATCCTTTTACTGTTTATATTGTTAAAGAACAGTTTGGGATTCGTTTTACTTTCCTTGGCAATTAGTCTCTCTGTCTCCTCGTTTGCTATTCTTATTTGTTTCTTACAGATTTTGTTTTTTTCCCTATAAGATATTAGCGCTTCCTCGCTGCCTTCTTGTTTAAGTTTACCGAAAGCCCTTTTTTTGTTTTTCATTGCCCTCTTGACTTCCTTATTTAGCCACATTGGCTTCCTCCTATTCCTAGCCCTTTTATTCCCATAAGGTATGTACCTTCTACAGTGACTATGTAGGACTGTTTTGAAAATTTCCCATTTTCTATCCGTGCTCCTATTACTGAAGATACTATCCCAGTCTATAAGGTGAAGGGCATCTCTTAGCTGATCAAACTTTGCCCTCCTGAAGTTCAGTGTTTTTGTGACTCCCTTGCTGGGCACCCTACTGAAGCACATGTGGAATTGTATAATGTTGTGGTCACTATTTCCCAGGTGCCCCCCGACCTGCACCTCAGTTATTCTGTCTGGCCTGTTAGTTAATATTAAGTCTAAAAGGGCCGTCCCTCTAGTTGGTTCCTGCACAAGTTGTGACAAATAATTGTCTTTGATAATTGACAGAAACCTGTTTCCTTTCTGAGATCTACAGCTTTCGGTTTCCCAGTCTATATCGGGGTAGTTGAAGTCCCCCATAATAATCACCTCGTTATTTTTTGCTACTTCGTCTATTTGTCTCATTAATAGACTTTCCGTGGCTTCTGCTATATTTGGTGGTTTATAACAGACTCCTATGATAATTTTATTATTGTTTTTTGCCCCATGTATCTCCACCCATAAGGACTCGACCTCCTCATTTCCCTCCCATACATCCTCCCGTATTGTAGGCTTTAGACACGTCTTTACATATAGACAGACTCCACCCCCTTTCCGATTTCTTCGATCCCTTCTAAACAGACTGTAACCCTGTAAGTTAACTGCCCAGTCATAGCTTTCATCTAACCATGTCTCGGTTATTCCCACTATGTCATAGTTACCTGTAGATATTTCTGCTTCCAGTTCATCCATCTTGTTTGTCAGGCTTCTGGCATTTGCTAGCATGCAGTTGACACGATTTTGTTTTGTTCCAATCTTCTCCCTGTGGATTGTATTAGAAATTTTCTTACCTCCTTTCCAAGTATCTTGTCTTGGACCTTCTTTGTCGCACTTCATATCTTTCATTAGTATGTTCTCTGGTTGCATGTTCGTGTCCGGCGTTTTTCTTCCCATCCCCTCTTCTTCTAGTTTAACGTCCTCCTGATGAGTGCTGCGAGTCTCCTGGCGAATGTGTGTTTCCCGGGTTTGTTGAGGTGTAGTCCGTCTCTGGCAAGGAGTCCGTCATAGAGGTAATTCACACCGTGGTCCAGGAATCCAAATCCTTGTTGTCTGCACCATCGTCTCAGCCAGTTGTTCACATCAAGGATCCTGTTCCATCTCCTGACGCCATGTCCGTCTACTGGAAGGATAGAAGAAAAAACTACCTGCGCATCCAGTTCTTTTACTTTCTTCCCCAATGCTTCAAAGTCCTTGCAGATTGTCGGTAGGTCCTTCTTTGCCGTGTCATTGGTGCCAACATGTATCAGAAGAAATGGGTGGACATCCTTGGAACTGATGAGCTTCGGTATCCTATCGGTAACATCCTTGATCTTCGCCCCTGGGAGGCAGCATACTTCTCTTGTGGTTATGTCCGGTCTGCAGATAGCTGCTTCTGTTCCTCTCAGTAGTGAATCTCCCACCACCACCACTCTTCTTCCCTTCTTGGCTGTCCTTTTTCTTGTCGCTTCTGGGTGTTTCTGGGTGCTCTTTTCTTTTTTGCTTGCTGGTAGTTCCTCATCCTTAGGTGTGCCATCTTCATCTTCATCCTCCACAAGTCCTTAAGCTGCCAGGATCAAGGTTGGCTCCACTGTGGGGAGCTGAGGCAGGAGCAGGACTGTGTTATACAGCCACACTTCTGCCGCAGATCTTGTAAGAGCCCTGACAGGACCTGCCTGATGATAATGTGTCCTATAGAGCAGGTCTTGGTACCGGACTGGCCTGTACATATTTACCACTAGCTGGGAACCAGTTACTTACTGTTACGGGTCTGGGTGGTGGAACCTCTGTGCCGAGGTGCAAGGAGGGACCCAGAGGGGCGTGACTAAGTATCCACCCGAACCGACCCTGGTCGCACGGCAGCAAACGGCACCGTGACCAGGGAGGATCCGGGCTGAGGGACCAGGTGCTACTCTGGGGACGACCTTGTAAGAGAGCAGGTGGCTCCCACGGGTCAGATGGCTGGGACTGACCGGTATGGCGGATGGACACGGCAAGCAGGCGGAAGTCTCTGGTAGCAGACAGGTGGTCACAGTTCGAGGAAGCAGGGCAAGTAGCAGTCTTTAGGTTTACCAGGAAGGTGGTCACAGCAAGTGACGGCCTGGTCTCCAGGCAGGCTGGCAGGAAACAGGCAGGTGCTCCCAGGTGAGCAGGCAGACAGACGAGGCGGGTACCTGGCGGGTAACTGGTGGGCGCTCCTAGGTGAGCCGGCAGACAGACGAGGCAGGTAGCTGGCAGGTAACAGGTGGCCACGGCAAGTGACGGCTGAGCGGGTAAGAGTCTCTTGGCTGGCAGGCAGGTGGTCACGGCAAGTGACGGCTGAGCGGGTAAGAGTCTCTTGGCTGGCAGGCAGGTGGTCACGGCAAGTGATGGCAGAGCAGGTAAGAGTCTCTTGGCTGACAGGCAGGTGGTCACGGCAAGTGACGGCGTAGCCTCCAGGTAGGCTAGCAGGCGGGTAGCAGGTGAGTGCTCCCAGGTGAGCAGGCTAGCAAGTACGGCAGGTAGCAGGCAGGTAACTGGCAGGTGCTTCCTGGTCCGCAGGTGGACTTGCCCATAGACAGACTGGCGGATGCAGGAGACAGACTGTCGGGCTGAAGGGAAGACACGCAGGCAGACAGGACTGGTAGTCAGGCTGGAAACGGGACCTTAGGGCTGAAGCAGAGGTGAGTATGCTTTGCAAAAACTTTGCTCGGGCACCTCCATTTTGGAGAAGGTGCCTTATATATGGGAGGTCCTCCGCAAATTGGCCGGGGACTCCTTAGGACGGCGCGCGCGGTCCCTTTAAGAGAGGGGGAGCACGCGCGCGCGCCCTAAGCACACTGCCGGGGAAAGAGCGCGCGCCGGCAGCAGCGGGGAGAGAAGCGCTGGAGGACGCCGCGCCAGGAGTGGGGAGGTGAGAGGGAAGGCGTCTCTGCCTAGCAAGGGGCAGAGACGCCGATGCTACACTTACAAGGTCTAGTTTCGAATGTGTTTCCAGGATCTGTAGTTATCAGCATTTTATCCTTAAGGCCGAGTTATAATATCACTGTAACACTCTCGCCCTGTACCTGTATACCTGCCCTGTGTGCTGCACAAAAGTATATAACAAAATGTGTGTACACAGATATCTATCTCCTGAATGGTATTACTGCTAGATCTCCTGTACATAGAAATATGAGGTTCTTAGCGCACATTTTGAGCAAATTGTGCGAGCCCATCTGCCAACGTCAAGGCGACCTCTTCAGATGGGTCCCTACACTAACATTACACTAACTTACTAACTGGGACTAGTTTTTTGTATTATTATTATTACCACCATTTTTTGCTATTTATTATTATTGCATTAATGCAATTAATTGTAACTGTTCTAAAACTAATTAAAAAAATGTAATTCTAATTTTTTTTATTATTCTTGTGATTCTAATAATGGTATTGCTAAAATCCCTATGCCTAAAGCTGTTGATCCAGAAGAAGGCAAAAACCCCAGGACACCTTCAGCCAATTTGTGTCACAGGGGAAAAATTCCTTCTTGACCCCGGGAAAAGGCGATCAGTCCTAGGACCTTGGATCAAACCTAATAATGTTATTACAAGTTATATAATATTACACTAATTATTGTACTACTGGAGTTATTTTAATTTGTTTTTATAAATCTATTTGATATGGTTATTATTACATTGTGCTATCTTATTACAGTATTATTCTTCTTTTCTATCACTACTAATACTGCCCTATACCTACAGTGTTGATCCAGAAGAAGGCAAAAACCCCAGGACACCTTCAGCCAATTTGTGTCGCAGGGGAAAAATTCCTTCTTGACCCCGGGAAAAGGCGATCAGTCCTAGGACCCTGGATCAAACCTAATAATGTTATTACAAGTTATATAATATTGCACTAATTATTGTACTACTGGAGTTATTTTAATTTGTTTTTATAAATCTATTTGATATGGTTATTATTACATTGTCCTATCTTATTACAGTATTATTCTTCTTTTCTATCACTACTAATATTGACCTATACCAGGCAATGTGAACTGAGGTCTAAGATGGTAGACATGCAAGAAATAGGAGCATGTTCACACTAGCAAAAAAGAAACAAAACCTACAAAAGACAAAAGACAAAAATATATCTCATACCCTACCATCATTATATATAAATGTAAAGCAAAGTTGCATAATAAATATAGGGTACTTAGTGAACTATTTTTGATCAAAAAAAGTATACAAGCCGTCCCACCAGCGGCAAGGTGACCCTAAATTGGGACGGTACCTATAGTGCCTATATTAAAAACCTTACTGTATATCAAAGTTGAAGTAATGCATATAAAAGGGTAGACAAATAGGACCGGGTCCCAACTCCAGACCACCCAGGCCCGTGGTAAGCTACATATATACCAGTCAGCTCAACAAAGGGGATGCCACACCCTTAAATTGCACAGAATGCAAACAAGACAAAAAACCAGGCAATGTGAACTGAGGTCTAAGATGGTAGACATGCAAGAAATAGGAGCATGTTCACACTAGCAAAAAAGAAACAAAACCTACAAAAGACAAAAGACAAAAATATATCTCATACCCTACCATCATTATATATAAATGTAAAGCAAAGTTGCATAATAAATATAGGGTACTTAGTGAACTATTTTTGATCAAAAAAAGTATACAAGCCGTCCCACCAGCGGCAAGGTGACCCTAAATTGGGACGGTACCTATACTGCCTATATTAAAAACCTTACTGTATATCAAAGTTGAAGTAATGCATATAAAAGGGTAGACAAATAGGACCGGGTCCCAACTCCAGACCACCCAGGCCCGTGGTAAGCTACATATATACCAGTCAGCTCAACAAAGGGGATGCCACACCCTTAAATTGCACAGAATGCAAACAAGACAAAAAACCAGGCAATGTGAACTGAGGTCTAAGATGGTAGACATGCAAGAAATAGGAGCATGTTCACACTAGCAAAAAAGAAACAAAACCTACAAAAGACAAAAGACAAAAATATATCTCATACCCTACCATCATTATATATAAATGTAAAGCAAAGTTGCATAATAAATATAGGGTACTTAGTGAACTATTTTTGATCAAAAAAAGTATACAAGCCGTCCCACCAGCGGCAAGGTGACCCTAAATTGGGACGGTACCTATAGTGCCTATATTAAAAACCTTACTGTATATCAAAGTTGAAGTAATGCATATAAAAGGGTAGACAAATAGGACCGGGTCCCAACTCCAGACCACCCAGGCCCGTGGTAAGCTACATATATACCAGTCAGCTCAACAAAGGGGATGCCACACCCTTAAATTGCACAGAATGCAAACAAGACAAAAAACCAGGCAATGTGAACTGAGGTCTTAGATGGTAGACATGCAAGAAATAGGAGCATGTTCACACTAGCAAAAAAGAAACAAAACCTACAAAAGACAAAAATATATCTCATACCCTACCATCATTATATATAAATGTAAAGCAAAGTTGCATAATAAATATAGGGTACTTAGTGAACTATTTTTGATCAAAAAAAGTATACAAGCTGTCCCACCAGCGGCAAGGTGACCCTAAATTGGGACGGTACCTATACTGCCTATATTAAAAACCTTACTGTATATCAAAGTTGAAGTAATGCATATAAAAGGGTAGACAAATAGGACCGGGTCCCAACTCCAGACCACCCAGGCCCGTGGTAAGCTACATATATACCAGTCAGCTCAACAAAGGGGATGCCACACCCTTAAATTGCACAGAATGCAAACAAGACAAAAACCAGGCAATGTGAACTGAGGTCTAAGATGGTAGACATGCAAGAAATAGGAGCATGTTCACACTAGCAAAAAAGAAACAAAACCTACAAAAGACAAAAGACAAAAATATATCTCATACCCTACCATCATTATATATAAATGTAAAGCAAAGTTGCATAATAAATATAGGGTACTTAGTGAACTATTTTTGATCGAAAAAAGTATACAAGCCGTCCCACCAGCGGCAAGGTGACCCTAAATTGGGACGGTACCTATACTGCCTATATTAAAAACCTTACTGTATATCAAAGTTGAAGTAATGCATATAAAAGGGTAGACAAATAGGACCGGGTCCCAACTCCAGACCACCCAGGCCCGTGGTAAGCTACATATATACCAGTCAGCTCAACAAAGGGGATGCCACACCCTTAAATTGCACAGAATGCAAACAAGACAAAAAACCAGGCAATGTGAACTGAGGTCTAAGATGGTAGACATGCAAGAAATAGGAGCATGTTCACACTAGCAAAAAAGAAACAAAACCTACAAAAGACAAAAATATATCTCATACCCTACCATCATTATATATAAATGTAAAGCAAAGTTGCATAATAAATATAGGGTACTTAGTGAACTATTTTTGATCAAAAAAAGTATACAAGCCGTCCCACCAGCGGCAAGGTGACCCTAAATTGGGACGGTACCTATACTGCCTATATTAAAAACCTTACTGTATATCAAAGTTGAAGTAATGCATATAAAAGGGTAGACAAATAGGACCGGGTCCCAACTCCAGACCACCCAGGCCCGTGGTAAGCTACATATATACCAGTCAGCTCAACAAAGGGGATGCCACACCCTTAAATTGCACAGAATGCAAACAAGACAAAAAACCATGCAATGTGAACTGAGGTCTAAGATGGTAGACATGCAAGAAATAGGAGCATGTTCACACTAGCAAAAAAGAAACAAAACCTTTTTTAATATAGGCAGTATAGGTACCGTCCCAATTTAGGGTCACCTTGCCGCTGGTGGGACGGCTTGTATACTTTTTTTGATCAAAAATAGTTCACTAAGTACCCTATATTTATTATGCAACTTTGCTTTACATTTATATATAATGATGGTAGGGTATGAGATATATTTTTGTCTTTTGTCTTTTGTAGGTTTTGTTAATATTGACCTATACCTACAGTGTTGATCCAGAAGAAGGCAAAAACCCCAGGACACCTTCAGCCAATTTGTGTCACAGGGGAAAAATTCCTTCTTGACCCCGGGAAAAGGCGATCAGTCCTAGGACCCTGGATCAAACCTAATAATGTTGTTACAAGTTATATAATATTACACTAATTATTGTACTACTGGAGTTATTTTAATTTGTATTTATAAATCTATTTGATATGGTTATTATTACATTGTGCTATCTTATTACAGTATAATTATTCTTTCCTATCACTACTAATACTGCCCTATACCTACAGTGTTGATCCAGAAGAAGGCAAAAACCCCAGGACACCTTCAGCCAATTTGTGTCACAGGGGAAAAATTCCTTCTTGACCCCGGGAAAAGGCGATCAGTCCTAGGACCCTGGATCACACTGCTATTCTACCTACTACTATTACTACTGTTATTTTATTACTTTCTTACTATTATCACTAGCATTATTACTCATATTACACTAATACGGATATACTACCACTATATTACTACCATCCCTTTCCCCCTAGGGATCTTAAGGTGCAGTTCTGTCCTCCTCTTCCTATTCTGTCCTCCTCCTCTTCCATCCTCCTCCACTTCCATCCTCCTCCTCTTCCATCCTCTTCCTCTTACGCCCTCCTCGTCTTCCGTCCTCCTCCTCTTCCGTCCTCCTCCTCTTCCGTCCTCCTTCTCTTCCGTCCTCCTCCTCTTCTGTCCTCCGCCTCTTCCGTCCTCCGCCTCTTCCGTCCTCCGCCTCTTCTGTCCTCCGCCTCTTCCGTCCTCCGCCTTTTCTGTCCTCCGCCTCTTCCGTCCTCCTCCTCTTCCGTCCTCTTCCTCTTACGTCCTCCTCCTCATACGTCCTCCTCATCTTTCATCCTCCTCCTCTTCCGTCCTCCTTCTCTTCCGTCCTCCGCCTCTTCCGTCCTTCGCCTCTTCTGTCCTCTGCCTCTTCCATCCTCCGCCTCTTCCGTCCTCCGCCTCTTCCGTCCTCCTCCTCTTCCGTCCTCCTCCTCTTCCGTCCTCCTCCTTTTCCGTCCTCCTCCTCTTCTGTCCTCCTCCTTTTCCGTTCTCCGCCTCTTCCGTCCTCCGTCTCTTCCGTCCTCCGCCTCTTCCGTCCTCTTCCTCTTCCGTCCTCCTCCTGAGACGTAATAAATAGCATTAAAGCTGCAGTAATTGTTTATAATATATATATATACACTGCTCAAAAAAATAAAGGGAACACTCAAATAACACATCCTAGATCTGAATGAATGAAATATTCTCATTGAATACTTTGTTCTGTACAAAGTTGAATGTGTTGACAACAAAATCACACAAAAATCATCAATGGAAATCAAATTTATTAATCAATGGAGGCCTGGATTCGGAGTCACCCCCAAAATTAAAGTGGAAAAACACACTACAGGCTGATCCAACTTTGATGTAATGTCCTTAAAACAAGTCAAAATGAGGCTCAGTATTGAGTGTGGCCTCCACGTGCCTGTATGACCTCCCTACAATGCCTGGACATGCTCCTGATGAGGTTGCGGATGGTCTCCTGTGGGATCTCCTCCCAGACCAGGACTAAAGCATCCGCCAACTCCTGGACAGTCTGTGGTGCAACATGACGTTGGTGGATGGAGTGAGACATGACGTCCCAGATGTGCTCAATGGGATTCAGGTCTGGGGAACGGGTGGGCCAGTCCATAGCTTCAATGCCTTCATCTTGCTGGAACTGCTGACACACTCCAGCCACATGAGGTCTGGCATTTGGCACAACCCCCATCTGTGGACGTCTGGCCCTCATCCCACTCTCATGGAGTCGGTTTCTAACCATTTGTGCAGACACATGCACATTTGTGGCCTGCTGGAGGTCATTTTGCATGGCTCTGGAAGTGCTCCTCCTGTTCCTCCTTGCACAAAGGCGGAGGTAGGGGTCCTGCTGCTGGGTTGTTGCCCTCCTATGGCCCCCTCCACGTCTCCTGGTGTACTGGCATGTCTCCTGGTAGCGCCTCCAGCCTCTGGACACTACGCTGACAGATGCAGCAAACCTTCTTGCCACAGCTCGCATTGATGTGCCATCCTGGATGAGCTGCACTACCTGAGCAACTTCTGTGGGTTGTAGAGTCCGTCTCATGCTACCACGAGTGTGAAAGCACAACCAACATTCAAAAGTGACCAAAACATCAGCCAGAAAGCATTGGTACTGAGATGTAGTCTGTGGTCCCCACCTGCAGAACCACTCCTTTATTGAGTGTGTCTTGATAATTGCCAATAATTTCCATCTATTGTCTATTCCATTTGCACAACAGCATGTGAAATTGATTGTCAATCAGTGTTGCTTCCTAAGTGGACAGTTTGATTTCACAGAAGTTTGATTTACTTGGAGTTATATTCTGTTGTTTAAGTGTTCCCTTTATTTTTTTGAGCAGTGTGTATTTTCTTATGTCCATGTATTTACTACTAAAAGTAATTTTTTACATTTAGGTTTCATTAAGTGTTTTTCACTGGTTACTACAGACTTATTGTTTCCCTGCACATTCAAGTTTTGTGTTTTCTTTGGGCATAGATCAGCTAAAAGGCACTCAGGAAAAAAAAAACAGATGAAAGATCTACAACCTCTCCCTTAAGACTGTCAGAAGGAGCTCACTGATAGATTCTCAGTTAGCTAATTTTGCAGCCAGGAATAGACAGTGCAGCACAGATGCTACAGAAGGCAACATTTTTAATGAAACTCAATAACAGAAATCAATTTTAGCCCCAAATACTTGCATTAAAGTAAAAAAAACAAATGGCCGCAAAGCAGGACAACCGCTTTAACTCCTTACCAACATCTGCCGTACATGTCTGGTATAAGTCAGTAGCGGGTGTATGGAGCAGAGTCAGCTCGCCCCGTACATGGCAGATAATGGCTGTGACAAACAACCAGGACCTGCCTCTAAGAGCTGCGAGTGGAGAGAAGATCTGCCCACCACTGTTAACCTGTTCAGTGCTGCTGTCAATCTCTAACAGCAGCATTAACAGCGCGCCGGCATTGGGACGCATCGTTCCATGCGCCCACCGGCGCTCCTGTGACGCGATCACAGGGCGTAGATGGACCGTTATGACATCCGGGGGTCTGCTGAAGCCACCGTGCCTGTCATCATAAAGCTTCATTTGGGCTGTAAAGAAGACCGTGATTTTGCTATATGGAGCATTACTGTGGTATCGCTGTATATAGCACAAGCAATCAGATAATGTATAAAAATGCAGTGAAAATTAAAAAAAAAAAAAAAAAGTTTAAAATATTAAAACCCCACACGTTCAACTCACCTCCCACTAAAAATAAAGATAATAAAAATATACACATTTGTGGTATGGTCTCTTTCAGAGAAATACAATCTATCCAGATATAAAAAACAAACTATCAGTGAACACAGAAAAAAATTCAAAAAGCCAAAATTGCATTTTTTTCGTTCGCCACAAGACTGCAGAAAACCCTGTAAGAAGCGATGACCGTGTCATATGTGTCCCAAAATGTTATCAATAAAGTCCTCTTGCCCTTCAAAAAATAAGCCCCACACAGCTCCATCAACCCGAAAAATGAAAATGTTACGGGTCTCAGAAAAAATGGTGACACCATAAAAAAAAGGTTTTTTTCTTTTGCCAAAACTCTTGGAGAAGTTTGGTCTTGCTGTGATCACACTGAGGAGTAGGATCCTATTACCAGGTCATTTTCACCACACTATGTGCGCCGTTAAAACTCTTCCCAGAAAAACAGGGTCAGGCTTTTTTTTTCCCTCGCACTTTTACTGCACTTGGAATGTTTTTCCCGTTTTCTAGTACTATGTGGTAAATGAATGGTGGGATTTATAAGTACCGCTCATCCTGCAAAATAACAAGACCTCACACTATGTGGACAGACATGAAAAAGTTATAGCCCTTGGAAAAAGCGAAGGAAAAAACAGAAAAAACATCAATTGGTTCTGTTGGGAAGGGGTAAAGCTGAAGAAACGCATGTAAGAGCAGAATATGGAGGAAGGTGAGATATCACAGGCTGGTGGATACTACCTGCTCCATCGCTGGCAGAGTAACCCATCCCCATGGTGGCCGCTGAGATCTTCTCTTGTAGAAACGTCTCCAAAATCTATAAAACATGGGGAACAGTCAGCAGAGGGTTTGGTGATTGGCTCATATTGGCGATATACCCAGGGGCATTACTGGGCACAGGGAAGATTGGGAATGAATAGGATTGGCTGTTAGAGATGTGATCTCTTCCATTAAAGGGGATGTCTAGTTGGAACAAGTTCTCACTGATCTCTGGATAGGTGATGACTCTTAGATCGGTGGGTTTGGCCGCTATGACCCAATCAGCAGAACAGCACTTATAGATAGAAGTGAGCGAAGTGCAAATGTTCAGCCGCCGGTCCGTTCATTCTCTATGGGGGGCGCTGTACTCAGCTTTCTCCTGCATAGAGAATGAATGGAGCGGTGGTCCGGGGAGGGTCTAGCAGGGATTAGTTGGGTTCCCAGCAGATCTAGAAGTTGTCACTTATCATGTGTTGGGGAATAATGACTTCTCCTCTGATAAATGTGCTGATTCCGGTCAGTTGTGGTCGCTGAGTGCGTGTGATGGGATGCGGCTCCGTCCGTTATATTATATCACGTCTTATACCTATAATCTCGCTGATCGCAGGTGTCTGTCTTCACACTCAGATGAGATGGAACAAACTGACCATATAGAACTTTTTTTTTTTTTCTTCAAATTCAAACCGAGCAATCCTATTGGCTGAGTATGAATGCAGTTACCATGGTGACAGAAGTAGCTGCAGATTTAAAGGGACAAGATACTAATATTGTACTAAAGTGTATTTTATTATATACTTCACATAACTGACTGGGTACACCTTGGTGCTGGTGGGATGACTTTTTTTTTTTTAATCAAAAACCATGTTTACTAAGTACCCTATATTATATATATTTCCTATTGCTTTTTACTTACTTATAGCAGGGTATATGTTCATATTGTTTCTATCCTAAGTTTGTCTATTTTCTAATAGATGGTGGCAAACTTCTTCCTGGCCTTTGAAGCACAGCTTTCAATTATTCCTGTCGTAAACCAGGTAAAAAGCTTCGAGCCGAGCGCGATCAGACTCCTTCAGTCCCGCAGCAGGTAAATCTGTGAACATCGCCGGCACTCCTGCTGTTCCTAGTACCGATCCCTCTATGAGCGGCTGTGCAGTAATGAAGGCTGGATTCACCCCAAACTTGCTCGTCTTTTTTTTCGATTTCCAGTTCTGGTAATTAGTGATACACATGTGTATATCCAGTGGTCAACTCAAAACCTATGTATGGAAAATCAATTGTTTGCTGTATGCATCTCATTTGTAGGATGCACACTATTCATTTCAATATGGAGCGGAGTAGGAGGAGACTTTCATTACTGTTCCCTTTACTTCCTCCCTGCTGATAGGAAATGCCATGCTGTTTGCTTGTGTCCTGTGATTACAGCAGCCTGCAACAGTTTTCAGCGTGCACTCCCCGGCTCAGGCATCAAGCAGTAAATGATAACATTAAAACGCTGCTACCCCTTTGTTAGTCACTTTTTTATCTTCTTCCCCTTCTACGAATGCTATAGTCCGTTATTCTAGAACTGCTCTGAAAATGGTTCTCTCTGGAGTGTTGGGATTTGGGTTTAGGGTGGGTTATGGGAATTGAAGTTCAGATACTTTGTTCATATTTTTACTATGGAATTACTATGTCATGTATGTTACTTGAAAGATGGAATATTTGTAGTTGGAGTTTTTCAATAAAAATGATTTGATTAAAAAAAAATATGAAATTAAAATTCCTCTGTTCTTGAGAAAGCATAGGATTTTACTAAGAGGTAAATTGCACGTTCCTTGTTTTCCGGGCACTTTACATTTTTGCTAGTTTTGTACGATTACACAATCCCTTTTATAGGCCAGTGCCAGTTGTACATTTCTCCCTAAACTCCTGTTCACACTATATTTTAAGCCAGTTTTCTTATATGGTTTCTAGATGTTGTCCAGCTTTGATAAATAATTAGTATTTATACTTTTGCTTTTAGATAGACTTGAAGAACGCAGATCCGGAAAGGGTGGAGAAACAAATTGAGAAGATGTTTGACGTTCCCGCTAGTGACTGTATCCGGGTACGATGCGCTCCAGATCAAAATCATTCCTGTAGGCAAATTTAACTCCGCTGTCTGTACCTTGTCTTTTATTTTTTTCTACAAAATGTGGCTGGAAAAGGGGCAATGTAGCGAGGAATTTACATCAATTTTTGGTGTTAAAAAAAAAACTTTTGTGACGCATCATTTTTGCGCAAAAATGTGCAGCTTCCTATTTTACAGCACTCTTGCAACTTTTAGAAATTGGGCTTGGTAAGCTACACAGGTCTAAGAACGACGGGTGACGTTAAAAGTGGATAAAGATACACGGTGGCTCAGTGGTTAGCATTGTTGTTTTGCAGCGCTGGGGTCCTGGGTTCAAATCCCACCAAGGACGACATCTGCAAGAAGTTTGTATGTTCTCCCTGTGTTTGCGTGGGTTTCCTCCGGGTTCTCCGGTTTTCTCCCACACTCCAAAGACATACTGATAGGGAATGTAGATTGTGAGCCCCGATGGGGGCAGTGATGATAATGTCTGTTAAGTGCTGTGAAATTAATGGCGCTATATAAGTGAGTATAATAAATAAAGATAGATGGAAGTGCTACATAAACATTTATCAAACATCGTGCAACACTTTGATACATTTGGCACAAATAATGGTAACACAACCACAAGCAAAACTGACCTGAGAAAGTCCCTTTATGATACATTTTTCAGAAAGAATTTGAAAGATTTAAAGCGTTAGAAATGAACAAGATTATCCAATATCCCAGAAAAAGGAAAAGTCTCCAGATGTCTTTATGCCGGATGCCGGTCTGTGTCCATACCTAAAGAAGAGCTGCCACAAGAATGGGAAAGGAATCCTTTAGTAAACATAAATATCCATTGGGGTTTTAGGTGTTAAAAAAATGATCATATGAAAGATTTTGTGATCTGCGGTTACATGATTGTAATAACAACATTAAAGCTCCATTCAGATGTACAGGTTTTATCCATGAGAAACTGAGCAGAATGATATATAGGTTTGTGGGAGAAGATTCAGTATAAATTGTAATTTATTCATTAGATTTGAGAGTCCTCAGTGGTTGATACCTTTTAATGGCTAACTGAAAAGATGGTATCAACCACTGAGGACTCTCAAATCTAAATACTCTTCTATCTACTGGCTAATACGGTACAAAGATAGATGTTTTTCCTGTATCAATTTATTCAGTGGAATCCTGCTGTTTGTACAGATGAGTCCAGTGGGCGGTCCTACTAGTGATTGACAGCTATCTTTGCCTGCATGGTCATACAGGGAACTGTCAATCACTTAGTAGGACCGCCCACTGGACTAGTGTACATACGGCAGGACTTTTCACTGCATAAAATGCCAGTTTTGCTGACTCTCTTCCCACAGATATGTCTATCAGTCTGATCAACTTCTCTGCTCTACAACACCCCCTACAGATCTTATACCATTTCAGCATGACAGGTTCCTTTAATCACCTGCAGATGACATAAGTAGCCATGTTCTGTGTGGCTTACGGAGGGGCTTGATTGCTTGTCAGCTTCAAACAGGTTTCATTTCTTCTGATTCGTTGTAGCCGAGTTCTAAACTGTATTAAGAAATTCATTTCTCTGTTTATTTCTATTAGATGTCGGGGAAGCTTGGAACAAATGTGGAAAGTGTTCTTCAAGAAGTTGTCAGGAGCTTCCACCGTGAGTACGGACTAATGCGGCTCCATCCATCTTCTCTTTATTAAAGGGAACCTGTCACCTTGGAAAATGCTATGTACCTGCAGGTATAGGGTTAATCTGCAGATAAATATTGTTACAATGCTGCCCGGCCGCCTTATTGATAGTGTAGGTACCGGGAGAAAATTAACTTCTTTCCTCCCTGCAGCCGCCGGCCTTCACTCATCGTTGTGCACGGAGCGGCTACAGTCTTGGATCACAGCACCGCTCGCTATATCAGGGGCGACGGCTGTAAACCCGGCCTGGATTTTGATTGACAGCTTGCTCTGCACAGATGCGCTGCAGAACCACTTAGAATCTGAGTGAAGGGGTAGTATGTTCACAGATAGAGAATATGGCTCATCCACGTGCAGATCTGCTCCACGTCCGATTACATATTTGTGGGAGAAACCCTAGTGGCAGCCTCATATTTCTGACATGGATCCTCTAGCACTATTTGTGCACCTGCGGCTCCCAGCATAACTTGATGAGAGACCGTCAGCCTGCTGGGACCTGTAGTTTCACTACAGCAGGAGTGTCACAAGCTGCGGACCTCCGCTCACTCCAGCACTGGTCGGCATTTTCAGCACGTGAACGTAAGCTATGCTTTCTGGAGACACAAGGGTGTAGATAATTTTATCAAACCCTTGACTGTAAGTTTGCTGAACCCTAAGTGGATTATATTGTTCCCACAGTTTCAGTTTTGGACCATTTAAGGGGAATTTAAAGGGTTCTGGCCACTGATTTTCCTTAAAGGGGATCAGTATCCCTGTATGTCTTTGTATATACTTGATAAAGACCTATAACAGGTCGAAACGTTATGTGATGGCGGAATAAACTTTGTCTTTTGGAATTCATCACTCTGGACTGAATGCTGTTACTCACCTTTATCCCCCTTAACAGGATGTCTTATTTTTGTGTTTTAGTCCCAAGATTGAAAAGGGCAGCCCTCTTAAAGCCCTGCTGTTTGACTCCACGTTTGATCACTACAGAGGCGTCGTAGCAGCATCGCCCTGTGTGGAGGTGACGTGTGTAAAGGCAATAAAATCGTGTCTGCCCACTCTGGCAAGTGCTATGAAGTCAATGAGGTTGGCATACTGACCCCAGAGGAAGTGCCAGCCGAAAAACTAAGTTTTTTTTTAATAATTTTATTAGCCTTTCCCTCTGTCTTCACCAATCAGCCCTCTGTATTGATGATCAGATCAAAGATGTAGACAGGGATTGTCTCACGCTGCATCTCCTTCCTGATTGTATCACTGAGAAGACAGAAGCTGCCCCATCCCATTCTCCAAGAAATGCAGAACCCAATGCATCTGCTGTCCATGACCCGCTTATTGTCAGAGGACATCATTAGGGACTGCATTTTCTCATTGCTTAAGAAATTGTTAATTGCTGAATAATAAAACTGCAGCACCGCTCCATTTAAAGCAGTGTTTCCCAAACTCCAGTCCTCATGGCCCCCAACAGGTCAGGATTTCAGGATTTCCTCAGTATTACACATGTGATGAAAGTATCATCAAGGAATCAGGAATTCTCTCACCTGTGCAATACTATGGAAATCCTGAAGACATGACCTGTGGGGGGCCGTGAGGACTGGAGTTTGGGAAACACTGATTTTAAAGGGACTGTCAGCACAGAATGACTGTTGAAACCAAGTACAAGCGCTCCATGGATCACGGCGTGGGCCAATCCTTTATATACACCTTCCCACCTGCTTGTTTTACCTCTGTCTCCTTCCTTCTCTGGTTCTATGAAGCCAGAGCTGTCAATCAAAGAAGAGGAGGGTGTGGATAGAGGGAAAACAAGCAGGTGGGAAGGTGTATATAAATGATTGGCCCCGTCATGAAGCACCGAGAGTTGGGACTTAGTTTGAACAGTCATTCTGTGCTGACAGTCCCTTTAGGTGAACGAGATCCAGATGCAGCTCATTTCACCGCGTAAGGCTGTGTGCCCACTATGCGTTTTTTAAGGGTTTCCGCAGCGGCAATTTCGCCGCAGGAACGCTTAAACGCTTGGTAGAAGGTCTGCAATGTTCCCCAATGATAATCCGCATGTGCTGTGCAGATGCTGCGGAGATTTCCGCTGCTTATTATCATTGCGGAAAAATCCGCAGCACTACCAATTATTTTGCGCAAGCACGGCGTTTTTGCCGCCATTGACTTGCATTGAATCGCTACATGTACACATGCAGATATTATGCAGTTCAATGTGCGGATGGTACCCGGGTCTGGAGAAGATGACTCTCCTCCAGACCCGGGTACCATAGTACCTGTTAAAAAACAAAGAATTTAAAATAAAAAATAAACCTTATACTCACCTTCTGATGGCCCCCGGTCTCCTTAGTGATGCGTCCTGGCTCCCCGGCGGCTCGCGATGGTCTAAAAGGACCTTTCATGACGTCATTTAGTCATGCGACGGGTCGCATCGGATAAGGAGACCGGGGGCCATTGGAAGGTGAGTATAATGTGTTTTTTTATTTTTTACCATTTTTATTCTTTTTTTTAACTAACTTGATCACACTATATAAAATCCATGCCGGTTGCATGGATTTATATAGTGTGACCAAGTTGTCAAGTACTTTTCCAAGTGATGCTAAAATCGCTTGAAAAACGCTTGACAACCCGCATGCGAAATCGCATGTGCTAAACGCGGGAGAAGAAGTAACACAAAAAGAGAGCGGTCAGGCTAGGGGGTACAAAAGTAGACTTATTATAAATTACAAGTGTGCCACAAAAATGCTGTCACATAGTGAATAATCTACACTGGATTAGCAGTATAAAAAATCTATAAATAAATAGTAAGGTATGTAGAGGGAGAATATAAAGTGCTCAGTGCAAAGTAAACTGCTCCATACTACCCTAGATGTAAATAAAAATCTGGTTTACAGTGCTGTGGACATTAGCAGTAATGTCTCTATCAACCAGAAAATAGTCAGAATAAATAATTACATGGCAAATGATGTGTGACATACATGACAACAGGTAAAAAGGTAGCACACAATATGAAATGATGATAACTATTACTGACCCCCTGAGAACTTCCCGGATCCAACGCGCGTTTTGCCACTGGCTTTGACGAGGATGTAATGTTGAAATGTGAATGTAAAGTATTTAAAGGGAATTTGGCCAATCAAAAATGTCCATACTGGGCAGTCAATTTCGAACATCTATGAATGTATATATTTGCATGGCGCCATGCTGCAGTGAGCCGATCGTGACCTCCTCGGGCGAGCCGCGTCTCCATGGAGCGCAGCACCTCCGTGGAAGGCGGCGTCGGCGTGCGTCTCACGGTGGACTGCATATAGCAGAAGTGATGTAATAGGCATGTCCGGGGAAAGAGAGATCAGTGTGCGTTCCACTGTGGAACACGAAGGAAAAAAGGAGCGTGTCTAGGAAAGGAGAAGTCAGTGTGTGTTCCACTGTGGAACGCATGAAGAAAACCATGGGCAAAGATAAAAGGTGTGTGAGTGCTAGCTAACAAGAGAACTGCCCTGGAAATTAATAACAGGATAGCAGGGAAAGTATATGAGATAATAACGTGAAAATGTTATAGGAGAATATATATCATATGAAAAAATTATATATCTATGATATATGTTAGATAGTGTGACACCTATCATATAATATGACCCATACAGTGCAATTGTGCTAGTGAATATGTAGTGAAAAATATGATGAGATGAAAAATATATTTATATAACAAAAAGGCATGGGGCACATAAATGCATGACATTATACATATATTACTAGAAGATATTTAAATTCTTTAAAATATAAAAAGAGGTTCAAATGCACTGGTGATGATGACGCTCAAGAAGATGACCAACTCTGAAAAATAGCAAACGTCAGGCGAAAGAACTAAGAAGAGAAGGAAAGAAGAAAACGTAAGTATAAACGAATAAAAACAATTAATATAAAAGTAAAAGTAAAATGACCATAATACAATGCACTCCACTAGGAACCACCCAACAATATTAAAGAAATGAAACAAAACTATTTGTCTCATTGAGACGATGGGGGGTTAAGGTGTTCAACACAGTGATCCACCTTGCCTCCTTCTGTGCCAGGATTTTTTTCCAGTTACCTCCTCTAGTGCCTGGGTAGACCTTATCAAAACCACTCACCTGGAGACCAGAAGGGTCACTGTTATGAAACTTCTTAAAGTGACGCGGTAATGTCTTGAGCTCATCCACATTGTCAGTTTCTTTTGCTGCCTTGATATCCAAGACGCGTTCTCTAGTTCTTCTTCGGAGTTCTCTTGATGTAAGGCCTACATATATTCTGTTGCAAGGGCATTTTGCACAGTAGATCACCCCAACTGTGGTACATGTGATGGTATGAGCAATCTTATATTGCTTCGTACCATTTGAATTTGTAAAGATTTTCGTAGACTCCATATTGGGGCACGCCACACAAGAGCCACATGGGTGGCAGCCCCAGCTTGGGCCCTTGGATCCAAATAAACTCTTAGCTGCTGCCCCCCCCCCCAGGTGGCTGTTACCAGAAGATATTTTAATTTTTTTGAGCGTCTATATGTAATAGCAGGATTGTTTGAGAGAAGAGAAGAGAGAAATAGACTTCATCACAAGAACCGCCGGTTTTCAGTCATACATGTGAGTATGTGAGTGGCTGCTGTAAGCACACCCTAGCAATTTGACCTCTCGCGATGCAGTGCATCAACTGTAGAGCCAGCTGTCAGTCAAAGTGCCAGGGCGTGTGTGGCGCCCCTGAGGGTTCGGTCGCCACAGGGGTACTGCATCTCTTTAATGAGGTGTGGTATCTCTCCTTCGAGGTAAGGATGGTGCAGCTGTCAGGACCCCACCTCTGCATTCAACACTACATCTCTCCCACCTGTAGGGGGGCTTTAAGGCACCAGGGTGCTGCCCCAGCCGGGATAAGTGGAGATGGGGGAACCAAAGTAAGGGGGAACCTAGTAGTGGGTGAGGGTGGAGGATACACTTAGAGGTTACACGTACTAAATTCATATTTAATAGCCAGCCATCTTAAGTTCAAGGTCTTTGATTGTGATCTTCATCGCTGAACGTGGCTTTCTGTGTGAACCTGCAGTTGATGGGGACACGGTCCTCGAACTCTGGCCTTGTGTCGAGGAACGGGCAAGAGTTAACAGCTGTCTCTACCCGGTCAAGGTCCTTACTTAAGAAGGCCTGGAGGGGAGCGGAGGAGTAAAGCTCCGCAGGCAAAAGGATCCCAGGGGGATGCAGACTGAGCGGTATACGCCACCTGTCCTCACTATTCTGGCCTAGTCTGAGGGATTCCTGCTGCAAAAGGGGTACCGGCCCCCGATATCTGACTCTGTCACTACAAGTCTTAGTCAGAGAAGCCCGGACGCTCAGTGGATCCCACCGGGTAACGGAGCGGAGTCGCCACCCGTACCCTTGTTCTGTGCATAGTCCAGAGGGAGACCCGGCCTTAGTACACGCACCACAAACGGACAGGAGAGGACCTAGTGGGAAAGTCTAGGAAAACTCTGGTGCGGGGTCCTGACCAAAGCACCTGAACTACCTGGAGGTTGTTGGACCCCCGGTCCTGGTGGCCGCAGCGCGCCGTGAGGAGCAGGGAGAAGTCTTGCAGCTGTGCATTCTACCGTGAGTAAAGCTTGGAACACTACCCCTATGGCCTCCGGTTTCTTATTGCAACGCGGCACCGCACTACACTCCACAACATCTTCCACAACAGTTCCCATCCTCTTGTCCTCTCTGCCCTGAGGCCCTGCTCCGCTTGTGGGGAGTAGCACCATCTTCTGCTGCCGCTACATCCCGCTTCAGAGGATTGAACGCAGAGCTGGTGAAGAATCACCAGGCACCACAGGTGGTGTAGTCAATACAACCACTCGATTAACACCAACCCTGAAAGCCCATTAAATCTTTTAATGTGACGGCCCTGGGCACGGAACGGGTCCTGGCCACGGCTACATCCCCCAACATCTGACCCGGCTCCGAGTACCCCTCCATCTTCCCAGGGAGGACTGTGAGCGTCACACGTGCCTGCAGGAGCCACTCGCAGTGCTATGAGCTGCAATTGTAGACGCTTTGTACACACCTGTATGACTGAAGGCCGGTAAAGGTTCTTGGAATGATTTAAATTCCATTTTTTTCCCATGAGCTGCACTTTCAGTACAGCAGTTGGGCACCTTTCTATACTATTAACCTGCACTGCAGGTCAGTAATGTGGCGCCCCTGCGGGCTCAGTCGCCACAGAGTTATTGCACCCCACTTAAGGGTGTGATATCTCCTCTTCCAGGTAAGGATGGAGTACCACACAGGACCCCAAACACACACTCAACACTACACCACTCCAGTTCTGAAGGGGGCCTATATGCACCATAGTGCCGCCCCGGGCCGGATTGGAGGAGTTGGGGGGAACCAAAGTTAGGGGGAACCATGTAGTGAGTGAGGGTGGAGGAAGCGTTTATTTTGAGCACTTAGCTGGATCATATATATATGGAGGCCATCTTGGTATCATTGTCTTTGGTTGTGGGTCGTTGGTCGGTAGACAGCACAACGCTGCAGCCAGCTGAGGGTCCACGGTCCTCGGTCTCAGGCCTCGAGACGAGGAGCGGGGCAGAGTTGCTGTAGGCTCTGTCTCGGTCAGGGTCCTGAGAGTAGGAGGCCCAGGAGGGGAGCAGAGGAGTCAAGCTCCACAGGCGAAAGGATCCCAGGGGATATGGACAGAGCGGAGCCACCACCTGTATACCTTATTCTGGCCTAGACAGAGGGACCCGGCCGGAAGAGGGGTAACCGGTCCCCGATCTGACTTTGTACTTCACGTCTCTGTCGGAAGAATCCGGAGGCTTATGTGGATCCCAGGGGGATACGGACGGAGCGGAGTCGCCACCTGTATGCCCTAATCTGAGTTTACCCAGAGGGACCCGGCCTTACGCCTCAGCCTCACCACAAGTCACCAAAAAGGGCGCCCAGTCGGTCCGGGAACTACACGCTGCCCATAGGGACATCGCAGCACCCGTACGGGACTCAGTGGGGAACACACGGCGGGAGAAGTTGAGCAACAGAGGAACACACTAGAGCGGGGTCCTGGCAGGTGCTCCTGAACTACCTGGAAAGTGCTGAGCCCCACCCTGACGGCCGCAGCTCGCCGTGTGACAGCAGAGAGAAGCTCTGAGCTGATAAAAAGTGAATAAAGACTCAGATGACTTCAACCGCTATCTCTGCCTGTTCTTTCTACCGCGGCACAGCACCAACCACCACTCTACATCACATCTACACTGCCCTGAGGCCTACTCTATCCGTGGAGACTAGCACCAACTAAGCTGCCCGGAACACCGGCCTCAGAGGACTGTCGCAGCGCCAGTAGTCATTACCGGGTACCACGGGTGGCGTCACGAACATTTACAAACCTACCCTACTTCCCCTTTTTAGTTTACATTTTTATCCCCCCTTTTATTTTTGGACTGACCACCCTGGGTCACGGAATGGGCCAGCCACTGTGACATCCCCCAAATCCATCAAGGCCCGGTTGGCAAGTACCCCGCTGCCCAGTGGGCGCGTCAATAGTGTTTGAGGACATGGACATAATAGGTTCTCTTCACATGCCACTGTCATTCTGAGGTTGGGCTTCACAGGCAATAGTGATTTTATATGTAGCAATGCAAAAGTACTTTTGAATATAGACAAGTGATCTAACGTTCAGTTTCAAGTTGCCTAAGGGGACTAACAAAGTAAAAGAAATGTTAAAAATCCACAGCCATTTTCTCACGTTAAGAGAAGTAGAAGTAGACGTTCTGAGAAAAGTAGATGACAATCTGGTCAGAACTGACTCGCATTATGTTTTTCAGGGTTTGTCTGCAGGAACTTCTCTCATGCTTTGATCAATGGAACATGTGTCAGGACCAAGAAGCTCTTGGAGAAAGACAAAACAGAGATCCAGTGACTTTCTAGTAAGTGTTTCTCAAGTACATTCGCATATCACTCACACATTCTTATCAATTTCACTCGGGGTTATTTAGTTTGGAAAAACGAAGGCTTAGGGGTGATCTTATTACTATGTACAAGTATATGAGGGGACAGTACAAAGACCTTTCTACTGATCTTTTTACTCTGAGGCCTGAGACGGGGACAAGGGGGCATCTTCTACGTCTGGAGGAAAGAAGGTTTAATCCAGGGGCGGACACAGACTGTAGTGGGCCCCTGTGCAAGAAAATTTTGGGGGCCCCCCCCTGCTCTTCATAAGGCAACAAAGTTATGTAAACATAACCCCCCCATGTGCAGCTCACCCCACCGTGCATCTCACCCCACCGTGCATCTCTCACCCCCCCCGTGCATCTCTCACCCCCCCGTGCATCTTTCACCCCCCCGTGCATCTTTCATCCCCCCATGTGCATCTCTCATCCCCCCATGTGCATCTCTCATCCCCCCCATGTGCATCTCTCATCCCCCCCATGTGCATCTCTCATCCCCCCCATGTGCATCTCTCACCCCCCCCGTGCATCTCTCATCCCCCCATGTGCATCTCTCACCCCCCCATGTGCATCTCTCACCCCCCCCCCATAGTGCATCTCTCATCCCCCCCCATAGTGCATCTCTCATCCCCCCCCATAGTGCATCTCTCATCCCCCCCACCATAGTGCATCTCTCATCCCCCCCACCATAGTGCATCTCTCATCCCCCCCACCATAGTGCATCTCTCATCCCCCCCATAGTGCATCTCTCACCCCCCCACCATAGTGCATCTCTCATCCCCCCCCACCATAGTGCATCTCTCACCCCCCCACCATAGTGCATCCCTCATCTCCCCCCCCACATGTGCATCTCTCATCTCCCCCCATAGTGCATCTCTCATCCCCCCACCATAGTGCATCTCTCATCCCCCCACCGTAGTCCATCTCTCACCCCCCCCATAGTGCATCTCTCATCCCCCCCCCACCATAGTGCATCTCTCATCCCCTCCCACCATAGTGCATCTCTCATCCCCTCCCACCATAGTGCATCTCTCATCCCCTCCCACCATAGTGCATCTCTCATCCCCCCCACCATAATGCATCTCTCATCCCCCCACCATAGTGCATCTCTCATCCCCCCCACCATAGTGCATCTCTCATCCCCCCCACCATAGTGCATCTCTCATCCCCCCCCATAGTGCATCTCTCATCTCCCCCCATAGTGCATCTCTCATCTCCCCCCATAGTGCATCTCTCATCCCCCCCCATAGTGCATCTCTCACCCCCCCCACCATAGTGCATCTCTCACCCCCCCACCATAGTGCATCTCTCATCTCCCCCCATAGTGCATCTCTCATCCCCCCCCATAGTGCATCTCTCACCCCCCCCACCATAGTGCTTCTCTCATCCCCCCCCATAGTGCATCTCTCATCTCCCCCCATAGTGCATCTCTCATCTCCCCCCATAGTGCATCTCTCATCTCCCCCCATAGTGCATCTCTCATCTCCCCCCATAGTGCATCTCTCATCTCCCCCCATAGTGCATCTCTCATCTCCCCCCATAGTGCATCTCTCATCCCCCCCCCATAGTGCATCTCTCATCCCCCCCCATAGTGCATCTCTCATCCCCCCCCCATAGTGCATCTCTCATCCCCCCCCCATAGTGCATCTCTCATCCCCCCCCATAGTGCATCTCTCATCCCCCCCCATAGTGCATCTCTCATCCCCCCCCATAGTGCATCTCTCATCCCCCCCCCATAGTGCATCTCTCATCCCCCCCCCCATAGTGCATCTCTCATCCCCCCCCCATAGTGCATCTCTCATCCCCCCCCCCCATAGTGCATCTCTCATCCCCCCCCCCATAGTGCATCTCTCATCCCCCCCCCCATAGTGCATCTCTCATCCCCCCCCCATAGTGCATCTCTCATCCCCCCCCATAGTGCATCTCTCATCCCCCCCCCATAGTGCATCTCTCATCCCCCCCACTCCTAGTTAATTGTATTTAAAAAAAATAAAACTTGTTATACTTACCCCCATGCGATCCCTGCAGAATCCTGGCGCTCGTCCAAATCGCTGACACCAGGTTCTCCTGACTTCCGGCCATGTGACGGCGCCGTCACATGACCGGAAGTCAGGGGAATCATGAAGGCGCTGCCGCAGCATCGCAGCGCAGCGCTGAGACGTCCCGGACCCGGCGCTTAGCATGGGGCCGGGGGCCCCATGAGGAGAGAGACGCACAAGAGGGGGGGCCCCAACGGGGCTCCGAGGGGGCCCCTACCGGCCGGGCCCCATACTGGAGTCAGGACAGTCATGCCCTGATGGCGGCCCTGCTGGAGGGGCCCCCTCTCCCTCGGGGCCCCCGTTCAATGAACCGGCTGCACGGGCGGTAGTTCCGCCCCTGGTTTAATCATAATCACAGACGCGGATTCTTTACTGTAAGAGCAGTGAGACTATGGAACTCTCTGCCGCATGATGTTGTAATGAGGGATTCACTACTAACATTTAAGAAGGGCATGGATGCCTTTCTTGATAAGTATAATATTACAGATTATATACAGTGCTGTGCAAATTAATTGGGACAAAGCATTTTTTAAGTAAAATCATAAGTTGGTTACCAGTCAGTGATTCAAACCAGTTTTAACTTTTTTGAACAGGTGTGAGTGTACAACCGTGAGTAACAAAATGTGGTTTGACTGGTTTTAGTCAGAAAATAACAGCTAGCTGCCCCCTCAGCTTCAGTTGAGAGCTTGTTTCTGTGAGGAGTGGTTTAGTGTACTTTTTCTCCATGCCACAATTCCAAGTGTGTGAAGAAATTCCTGGAAGAAAATAAAGTAAAAGTGCTGGACTGGCCTGGCAATTCACCAGACTTAAATCCTATAGAAAATTTGTGGAGCATTGTGAAGAGACGTCTTGGCAAAATGGAAACCAAGGAAATAGGTGAAATGTGAGGCAAGCAAGGGGGAAGGGGAGAAGTGAATATAATGAGGGTGGAGAGGGGGGTGGGGATAGTACAGTTAGATCGTTAGAGAAGAATAGGATGCTAAATAACCCCAAAGTTTTATCTTGCATGCTGACCAACGCAAGAAGCCTGACCAATAAGGCGGATGAGCTGCAGGCGCTTATATCGGAGGAGAGGTATGACATCGTAGGTATAACAGAGACTTGGCTAGACGATAGCTACGACTGGGCGGTAAATTTATTAGATTATAGTTTATTTAGAAGGGACCGGAAACAGGGGAAAGGCGGAGGAGTCTGCTTATATGTAAAGTCATGTCTAAAACCCAGACTAAGGGAAGATATAGGAGAGGGAGAAGAGGGGGTCGAGTCCATGTGGGTAGAGATAGAGGGAACTAAAAATAATAATAAAATATTACTGGGGGTCTGCTATAAGCCACCAAATATAACAGAGGAGAATGAGAATCTGCTATTAGGACAAATAGACAAAGTAGCAAAACATAATGAAGTGATTGTAATGGGGGATTTCAACTACCCGGATATTGACTGGGAAACAGAAACCTGTAGATCTCAGAAAGGAAAAAGGTTCTTGACAAATATTAAGGATAATTATCTCTCCCAACTAGTGCAGGAAGCAACGAGAGGGAAGGCCGTGTTGGACTTAATATTGACTAATAGGCCTGATAGAATAACTGAGGTACAGATAGGGGGGCACCTAGGTAATAGCGACCATAATATTATCGACTTCAAAATGCCCTTCAGTAGGGTTATCAATAAGGGAACAACAAAAACATTAAACTTTAGGAGGGCGAAGTTTGATCAGCTGAAAGAAAGCCTTCATCTTATTGACTGGGACAAAGTTCTTAATCAAAGGAATACGAATAGTAAATGGGAAACCTTCAAAAGAATTCTGAATACTCAGTGCGAGAGGTATATACCGTATGGGAATAAAAGGGCCAGAAATAAGAGGAAACCAATATGGTTGAACAAGAACGTAAAAGGGGCGTTAAATAGCAAAAAAGAGGCATTCAAGAGATTAAAACAGGAAAACAGTAAGGAGGCACTAATGTGTTACAAGGAAAAAACGAGAACCTGCAAAAAACAAATAAAAATAGCGAAGGAGGAAACAGAGAGACGTATTGCTAGGGAAAGTAGATCAAATCCCAAACTGTTCTTTACGTATATAAATAGTAAAAGGATTAAATCGGATAATATTGGACCGATAAAAAGTGAGGAAGGCAAAATCATAGAGAAAGATGAGGATAAAGCTAATCTATTAAATAATTTTTTTTCGACAACTTTCACAAAGGAAATCGAAATAACAGGAGAAATGAGAAGTGACAAACTTAATCCTCCACTAAGTATGACAAATCTAACCCAAGCTGGGGTACAGAAACGCCTCAGTAACATTAAAATAAACAAATCACCAGGACCTGATGGCATACACCCACGGGTACTAAGGGAACTAAGTAATGTGATAGACAGACCGTTATATCTTATATTTAAGGACTCTGTTGAGACTGGGTCTGTGCCACTTGATTGGCGACAGGCGAATGTAGTGCCAATATTCAAAAAGGGAGCGAAAAGTGACGCCGGAAACTATCGGCCGGTGAGTCTGACGTCCGTTGTGGGCAAAATTTTTGAAAGCTTCATTAAAGAGGCAATTACGCAGCATCTTGATGCTAATAATCTTTTAATCCCGAACCAACATAGATTCATGAGGAATCGCTCCTGCCAAACAAACCTGATTGACTTCTACGAGGAGGTTAGCTCTCGAGTAGATCAGGGGGAACCAGTGGATGTCGTGTATCTCGACTTCTCAAAAGCGTTCGATAGCGTGCCACATAATAGGTTGGTATACAAAATGAGAATGATGGGGCTGGGGGAAAATGTCTGCAAGTGGGTAGCTAACTGGCTAAAGGATAGAAGGCAGAGGGTGGTTGTAAATGGAATATACTCAGATTGGGTAAGCGTCACTAGTGGGGTACCACAGGGGTCTGTACTAGGCCCAATGTTATTTAATATCTTTATTAACGACATAGTCAACGGGATAAATAGTAAAATACCAATATTTGCAGATGACACAAAGTTATGTAAAACAATTAATACAAAAGAGGACAGTGCAGACCTACAGAGGGATTTGGATAAGCTGGGTAGGTGGAGCATTAAATGGCAAATGAGGTTTAACGAGGAGAAATGTAAGGTCATACATATGGGAAGGAAAAATGGAAGTCACCAGTACTCACTGAATGGGAAATCATTGGGGAATTCAGAGATGGAGAAGGACTTGGGCATCTTGATTGATGGCAAACTAAATTGGAGTGCCCAAAGTCAGGCCGCTGCTGTAAGGGCAAACAGGGTAATGGGATGTATCAGAAGAGGTATAGCTGCAAAGGATGAGAACATTGTTCTTCCACTGTACAAAGCACTGGTCAGACCACACTTGGAATACTGTGCTCAGTTATGGGCCCCAATATATAGAAAGGATATAAATGAGCTTGAAAAGGTACAAAGGAGGGCAACAAAATTAATAAGGGGAATGGAGGGACTGCAATACCCAGAGAGGTTGGCAAAACTAGGACTATTCAGCCTGGAAAAGAGAAGGTTGAGGGGGGACATAATAAATGTGTACAAATATGTTAGGGGACAGTATAGAGATCTTGCCCGGGATTTGTTCAAAAGGAGGGATATTACGGTAACAAGAGGGCACTCACTAAGACTGGAAGAGAAAAGGTTTCAGCACCAGCATAGGAAGGGGTTCTTTACGGTAAGAGCAGTGAGAATATGGAATTCACTGAGTGAGGAGACGGTAATGTCGGATTCACTACACCAGTTCAAGCGGGGACTGGATGCATTTCTAGATACCAGGGAGATTTCAGCGTATACTTAAAAATAAAATAAAATAGTAGGTTGATACAGGGATTTATTCTGACTGCTGGTTTCAGAGTCGGGAGGGAATTTTTCCTCAGGTGAAGATTGGCCAAATCATTTGGGGTTTTTGCCCTCCTCTGGATCAACTTTAGTAATTACAGAACTAACAGGTCGAACTTGATGGACGCAAGTCTTTATTCGGCTTTACAAACTATGTTACTATGTTACTATGTTACTGTACAACCAAAGAACGCATGATAAACAGTGCCATACAAGTGTGGTTCCATGATGAAGAATGGAAGAATTTATGCAAAAACTTGGTAGAATCAATGCCAAAACGCATTGAAAATCTCATATCTGCTAAAGGAGGACATATTTCTTACTAAAATTAGTATGTAACAGTGCATTATAACATTTTATTCTTACATATTCAAAAATATGTTTTTTTTTGGCTTTGTCCCAATTAATTTGCACAGTACTGTATACTAGATTCCTTGATCGGGCGTTGATCCAGGGAACTAGTCTGATTGTCGTATGGAGTCAGGAAGGAATTTTTTTCCCCAATGTGGAGCTTAGTGTTTGCCACATGGTTTTTTTTGCCTTCCTCTGGATCAGCATGTTAGGCTATGGGTTGAACTAGATGGACTTATTTTTTAAGGTTGAAGGATGATTGTTACTATGTATATGTGTAAACAGATGTTAAGAAAAATTATTTTTTGCCTCATTTCTTTTAGGTATTGAAAATTCAAGTACAGCACATACCATCGTGTGTTTCCTCTTCAAAGTACCAGCCAAACTGTAAGTTACTCACAAAACACACAGACTGACACAGCAGTCATTTTCAGTTTTTATAATTACTTGTAAACTTTATGCCAATTTCCCCTTCAAGTAAGGGGGCATTTACTTTTTTCCCTGTATGATGTTACCCAATAATGTGCAGGCGGTGTCAGGCAGAGGATAAAGCGCACAATCGCAGAGGATATGAGAGCTGGCTTTCTCTGTATATAATACTCATGTCTAACTAGTTAAAAAAAAAAACCTGCCTTCTAACTTTCAGGCACCTGGGCTAAATGCTGAGTGCTGTTTGTTACAAGTGCTGATGGCACACTACAGCTCTAGTCTCACAGCAGCAGGACACTACTGAGATGAGAGCTGCAGTGTCCGATCAGAAGGTGTCGCATACAGCGCTCAGCATCTACCTCAGGTACCAGGGCATTATTCCACACAGCCTGAGATAGATGCAGAGCAGTATATGGAATCACACACCTCTGCTCTCCTCCGCCTGCACAGTAATCACTGCTAGTGACAGTTTTGTCACCTGGTTAAAGCCCCACTCCAGGGTTTGTTTTCTTTTATTTCAGCGCTGGAGTGGTGCAACTAAACTAGTGGTTCCTTAACCCTATTATTATACTTACCAGCCACTGTCTTCAGCTCTTCCCAGCGTTGCTTCAGTCCCACAGCCATGTTTTGACTGCAACTTTGGACTGACCTGAAGTAATGGTCAGAAGCTCTCAGTGTAAGTGTGGGGGCCTGTTGCTGGCCTTGTTCTGGATCTCATGGGCTTAAATTGAGTTATGACTTCCTGATAGGCCAGCAAACACTGGAGCAAGCCGGCAGGTCACAAACTGCTGGAGAACGTCAGGAGCCTCACGGAATACAGATGAAGATGCCGGTTGGTAAGGATGAGACTAGGGGCAGGGAACTTAGATTAGTGGCTCTACTCCAGTGCCGTAATACAAAAAAACTGCAGTATTGCTTTAAACATGAGTCTTATATTACTCAGAAAAGGTGAGGTCTTCCCTTAATCTGTTGGTTTTTCTTTTTTTTTTCCTTCATGCCTCCAGTTTGGTTGGTCAACCTCATACAGGGGAAATGGGTAACACTTCCAGAGACAAATCTTTACTAACATCCCTTGGCTAAAGGTCAAATTAACCTATTAAATGTAGCAAGTAACATACCCCAAAACTATCTGGTATGCTGGAGCTTAGGCTTAGGGAGAGGATACTTTGCTTCTACAGTTTATGGTTCTGACAGCTTTTGAAAAATATATATTTATTTATTGTTATGCATTTGACACTTTATTGATATAATGACTGATGTTTCTGTTGTAATGGAAGTGTTATATTGTTAATATTTTCTACTGTATTCTGTGTTTGTTGCACTATTGATATGAAAACCTTGTGAAAATTGGCAAGAGACTTGATTACATATTAAAGTTGTTCTGTTCAATACTATGGGTAAAGTATTTTTTTTAACTGAAGGTAAATTTTAGATTAATGGATGTTTTTTAGGTTAGTTTCACTCGGCAGCTATTTTTTTCAATAATAATGTTTCAGGTATATGGTGACCTCCGACCCGTCACGTGGGGGGGCCACGCGGGGCCCTGGCTATCCTTAATACACCCCTGATACCCAGGTCAGACTACATGCTGTTCTTCTGCACTGGAATTATTTTAGAAGGATGGGTGCGGTAATCATCACCATACTCCCACATGTCATTTACTTTATATAGAAGAATTACTAATCACGATAAAGGATTCTTCATAGAATGTGTGGTATCTGTGTTGTCAGTTACCCGATTTGTTCTACTAGTGATGGTATTGAAAAACTGCCTTAACCTCCCTTTGGCCTGGCAAGTTCACCATTGGCTGGGCCTTCTTGCTCTGCTCCTGCCGGGGATGCTTCGTCCGGGGATTCTTCTTGAGCTGACTCTTCTGCAGCACTAGGCTCTTCTGCAGCACTTACAGGTTCATCTGGCTGTGGAGGGTCTTCTGGCTGTCGAAAGAAGTGGAGTACTGGGATTATGACTGCTCCTCCTATTTGAGGCCAATCTGCCGGGAAATCTCCTAAATCAGTATGGATTACTGCTTCTTCAGGTTCCTCCGGGGTGATGAGAGCACTTCTTCTTGGGGCTTTAGCAGTTCTGGACACAACATCAGGTGGTCTCTAGATACCGTTGCAGTTGTTCTTCCTTCATCTTTGCTAATCAAACACGTCTTCCTGTTATCAAACCTATAAATTCAACACAGGGTAGGGTTCTGTCTCCCACTGGTCATCAAGTTTGTGGTTTCTCCTTTTCCTTTTCAATACCACTTATCCTGGTGTGAAGGGTTCTGCTGGCGCACTCTTATTATAGTGGTCTTCCTGCTTGTCCTTCACCCTAGCGAGACTGTCTTCGACACAGGCTTGTACTCTTCTGTACTGCTCCTGTCTGGACGTGTCCCAGTCCTCAGTGGACATATCTGCTTCTGGTTCTGCAACACCAAGCTCCAGGTCCATGGGCAACTTTCCTGGTCTTGCTCGCATGAGATATGCTGGAGTGCAATTGGTGGAACTCATAGGTATGTGATTGTACAGATCTACCAGGTCAGGTAGTAGGTCTGGCCACTGATTTCTCTCCTCAAGTGGTAAGGTCTTCAGCAGGTCGATGACAATGTTGTTCATCTTTTCACAGAGACCATTGGTTTGGGGGTGGTACGGTATAGTTCTTATCTTCCTACACACATACAAATGGCAGAACTCTTTGAACAACTCGGCCTCGAAGGCTGGGCCTTGGTCTGTCAGCACCTGCTCAGGGTATCCATGGGGTCTGCAGAAATATGCTTGGAACGTTTTTGCTGCTGTTTCTGCCATCAGGTCTTTGACAGGGGCGACCACCAGGAACCTGGAGTAGTGATCTACCATGGTCAGGGCATAGGAGTACCCTGACCTGCTGGGTGACAGTTTGACATGGTCCAGCGCCACGATCTCCAGGGGTCAAGCCATCTTGATGGGTTGCAGGGGCGCCTTCTGGCTGCTGTAGTCTTTTCTTCTGAGGCTACAGGATCCACAGTCTCTGCACCACTTCTCAATGGAGCTGCGCATTCCCACCCAGTAGAATCGAAACTTTAGCAGGGTTTCTAGCTTTTTCCAGCCAAAGTGCCCCGCCTGATCGTGGTAGGCCTCCAACACCATCTGGATGTCCATCTTGGGGACCACTATCTGCCATACCATCTCGTGGGTCTTGGGATTGATGTACCTCCGACACAGCTTCTCTCGATAGATGAACAGCCGGCTTCTCTCATTCCACAGCTGTTTTGCTTGGAAAGACGCATCCTTCTCCAGGGAGGAACCTTACCACGCTGCCTCCTGGAGGCTCGTTACTCGTGGATCATCCCATTCCGGTGAAAGGCAGGTAGCTCAATCTCCTCCAGGTCATCCACTTCTTCTTCTGTGTCTGACTGGTGAGGCATCCTGGACAGGGCATCGGCGTTGGCGTTCTTGCGGCCCGCCCGGTATTTAATTGTGAATTGGTAATTGGACAGCCGAGCCATCCATCACTGTTCCATGGCTCCTTGCTTGGTTGTTTCAAGATGAGTCAGGGGGTTATTGTCAGTGTAGGCAGTGAACTTGCTGGAGGCTAAGTAGTGCTTGAACCTTTCAGTGATGGCCCAGACCAAGGCCAGGAACTCTAACTTGAAGCTGCTATAGTTCTCTGGGTTCCTCTCAGTCGGGCGGAGCTTCCTGCTTGCATAGGCTGTCACTTTCTCTAGGCCATTCTGCTTCTGACTTAGGACAGCTCCTAATCCTTCATTGCTGGCATCAGTATACAGCAAGAACGGTTGGCTGTAGTCAGGGTAGGCTAGGATCTCGTCGCCTGTCAGTATCTCCTTCATCTCTTGAAATGATTCGGCTTGCTCCTCACCCCAGTGGAATGGGGGATTTCTGCCTTTGGGGGGACTGTCCTACCAGGAGGTCTTGCAGAGGCGCTGCTTTCTTGGTGTAATCTTTTACAAACCTCCGGTAGTATCCTACTAGTCCCAGGAACTGACGTACCTCCTTGAGGTTCTTCGGCTCCGGCCATTTCTGGATGGCAGTGACCTTCTCCGGGTCTGGTGCCACTCCCTCTGGACTGACAATGTGCCCCAGGTACTGTACCTTTCTCTTGAGAAGGTGGCACTTTGAGGGCTTCAGCTTCATCCCATACTGGGACTGTGACTCAAATACCTCCGCCAGGTGCTTCAAGTGGTCCTCATACGTCTTGGAGTACACAATCACGTCGTCCAGGTATAGTAACACAGTCTCGAAGTTGTGGTGTCTCAGGCAGCACTCCATCAATCTCTGAAACGTTCCAGGGGCATTGCAGAGTCCAAACGGCATACTGTTGAACTCGCAGGTGAAGGCCGTCTTCTCCCGATCCTCCTCAGCCACAGCTACTTGCCAGTACCCATTAGTGAGGTCAAGGGTGGAAAAGTAATTTGATTTGCAGACTTTAAGGCAGCCAGGGATTCCTCTATTCGTGATAAAGGGTATGCATCTTTATATGTAATGCGATTTACTTTTCTGTAATCTACACACATCCTCATGCTTCCATCCTTCTTCCTGACTAACACTAGGGGAGCTGCCCAGGGACTACAACTATCCCTTACTACCCTGCCTTTTTCATGTCGTGCAACATCTCCTTGGCTTTCTGGTAGTGTGCTGGTGGTATAGGCCTGTACCGTTCTTTGATGGGGGGATGGTTGCCTGTGGGGATGTGATGTTGTACCCCCTAAATCCTCCCAAAGTCAAGTGGGTGCTTGCTGAATACCTGCGCGTATTCCTGAACCACCCGGTGTACCCCCTGTTTCTGGTGAGCTGGAGTGGTGTCTGTCCCAACATGGATCTGTTGACACCAGTCCTCCACCTGGGTTGCCGGGTCATTATCCTCCACTTGGTCTGGGGAGGTTAAGGACTCCACCGTGTGGATGGAGTTGTTATTTACAGCATGTAACTTGGCAACAGTGGTATATCGTGGTAATCTGACCTCGTCTTCCCCATAGTTGAGAAGACGGACGGGCACCCTCCCATTGCGTACATCCACTACCCCTCTGGCAGTTAAGAGTGTAGGTCTGTGCTCTGAGCTAAGGGGTTCTACTACCGCCTGGTAACTCTGTCCTTTAAGACCTATTGCTGCTCTACACCATATAAGCATTTCACTCATTGGGGGAATCACAATGGGCATCGGGTCTGCTACCCGCACATTACCAATCTCACCACCGGATAACTTTACTTGCTGCTGGTACATCAGGGCTCGAATCTCCTTCTGGAGGGCTCTCCTCTGTCCCGGTCTGGGGACGTCAGCGAGCTGTTGGAGTAAAAACACCACTTCCTCCAAACAGTTATCAACAATATTAGTACCTGGTACCATATACAGTCCATTCTCATCAGAGAGAGTCTCTACTACAATGAACCCCTGGTCCTTCAGCTCCACTCTCCCCACCTTTACCGCCACATCCTTAACCCCGACTAGGTTAAGAGGGAGGTTGTTAGAGGCATAAACGGAGAAATCTGTATCTGGGGGTTGGAGATTGTCCATGGACCAGAATCTCTTGTAAAGGGCATCAGGCATTATGGTTACCTGAGATCCAGTGTCCAGCAGGGCAGGTATCTCAATGCCGTCCAGGATTATGGACAGGAAAGGTCTTCCTCCCACGAACCTGCTGTGCCAGTCTGAGGGGCCTGCTGAGTCTATTCCCGGGTGTTGGCCCTTGGACCGAGGGTTTGCTCTTTTAAAGGGCAATTGCGCACTGTGTGGCCTGCCTTCTGGCAGCGGTGGCTGACAAACTCTCGTTGAGGGTGGCGCTGGTTGTTGGTCCTTCCACGAGGTGGCGTTGTCCTCCTCCCGGGCGGCGTTGTCCTCCTCCGGGGCGGCGGCGTCCTCCTCCTTCCTCTCCTCCAGGGGACATCCTCAGGGCAGTCGGCTAGCAGGATCCTTCCCTCCGTCTCTGGCTCCGTCCGTAGCTGCAGGGCACTCATCAGAGTGACCAGGTTTTTAGTCAGCTGGCGCACTTCTGAGCCCAGACTGTCCAGCTCACAAGGGGGCGCTGCCTGCACTTTGGCTTCATTAGCCAGTGGGGAAAAGGTGGGTGCTGCGGGCGTTGGAGTGGCCCTACCCTGGTAATGTTGTATAGCAGTATCTGCTGTTTCCAGGGGTTGCAGTTCCTTTATAGCCATGTCCTTAAAGGTAGCATCTGGATGATCCAAGGACCACCAACGCACAGTCCTGCTCTCCTCTTGGGACCTCAGCCCCCGGACAAATTGTTCTTTTAGCATTTTACTTTCATCAGTTATGCTGGTTGGACTGACCTGTTTCAGAGCCCGCAGGGCCCCTTGCAAACGGCAGGCATAGTCCCGAACACTGTCCACCGGTTTCTGTGAGCAGTGGTAGAACCTCATCTGGAGGTCTGCCTCAAAGAAGTTTGTAACTTTTTGAAGATTACGGACACTGACTCCTGGTCTGCGGCCGACCAAGTCTCTACTTCTCTCTCCGCAGCACCAGTCAATTGTCCCACAACAAGTGCAGCTCTTTGTTTGCCCATCATAGAATACATGTCCAGTATGCTGCATATTTTTCGCTTGAATCCAGACAGGGTGTCTGGCTTGCCGCTGTACTGGGGGAGCCACTTTGCTCCAGGCATGTACTGTAAAGTCAATGGTACGATAGGCGCTACAGGCCCTGTTGATGGGGCGGTTGCTCCATCCCGCGCGGCATCATCCCCGGTGGGATCATCGGGGTTCTCGACCCGAACCCCGGTATCGGGCTGCTCCTGCGACATCCTGGCACCCCCCTAGCGAACCGTGGCCTACCTTCTTTTTCCAGCTCTGCAGGTGACGGTCTTCGGATAGGACCTTGCGTCGCATCTCGTCTTACGTCAGAGCGTGCGTTGGGGCTTCCTGCCAGGACCTGACTCTGCGTCAGTGCGTGGGGCGTGTCAGAGACTTCGCGCGGTTACACAGGTACGCCTCCTAGTTTTCGCGTGGTTACGCCCTTCTTCTCGCACAGTGACGTAACAATGGCGTCAATCTTCGCCACAGTACAATATACAGTTCGTGAATAAAGGCGCACAGTATCCGGTGGCAACGGGCACAACTCCTTCCATAGCCGCGGGCATGCTATCCTGTTCGTGACGCCAGGAAAGAGATGATGAGCCCACTGGATGGGGATGTACTTGGCGCCTGGGCCTTGATGCCTGGCCTTGGGGGATGTCGCGGTAGTCGGCTCCCGGGCCCGTACCCTGGGCCTCTCTTTAAAAAGGTGGATAATTATGTGAAAGTTCGTGATGCCACCTGTGGTGTCTGGTGAGGATCACCAGCGCTGCGGCAGTTCGCTGAGGCCGGTGTTAAAGCAGCTTGGGTGGTATAGCTCCCCACAGGTGGAGCTGGGCCTCAGGGCAGTGTAAATGTAGGGATGCAGGACAGAGGGGACCCAGCCGGGTCTGAAGAAGGATTGGCAACCACACACAGTTCACTTCAGTACCTTTTACTGGTGGAAATTCAGGCACATTCCGGAGCACTATAGGGTGAAGGGTGCATATCAGGATTCTCCCCAGTGAGCAGGTATAGGGCCTCCTGTTTCTTGCCTTTGTGTAGTAAGTTTCTGACCTGCCTGGAGCTAGGCCTAACTTTGTCACTGTCCTGCACCTGCTGATCTTCTGATAGGGCCTTCTCTTGGAGTTCACACTCCCTGCTTGCGGGGCCTCCGTGACTCCTGGCTCTGGTACGTATCAGCTCTTGGGTGATCCTGGGACCTGAAGTCTTCCAGGGAATCCGGTTGTCTCTACAGGGGAATATATGGCCCTGTAGACGCGGACCCGGTGTCCGGTATATGTTTCTGGGGTGAGCTTGTACAGCTCCTCTGCCCCCAATGCTACTCACTCCACTAGCCTTCAGCCTACTCGGGGCCCTCACTAGGCTATACACACTAGCAGCTGGCAGGCTGCGCTTCACCGCTCTTATGGCGTTGGTACACCTTAAGCTCACTAACCTGAGCTACTTGAGTCTAGCTTGGCCTACCTCTGCAGACTGACTCCTGCAGGAACTGGCTGCAGACCTGTTTCTGTGTCTGAGCCTACACTAAAACACAACTAGACTGTTCTGCTCTGTGGCTGCAGCAGACTCACAGGCTGTACTTGCAGGAGCTTCCTGCTCTGTTCTGACTGCCTAACTCCACCCTCCGTATATATATGTCCCTATCCGGGCTCCGTCTGGTGGTCTGAGGTAGGGTGCAGGTGTGTGTATGCTCTGAGGGCCTCTTGTGGAGAAATCCGTCCAAGCACCCCTCTAGGATCTGTGGCACTATTGCGCAGCAGGGCGCCACACATCCTCTATATATTACAGCGCACAGAACAGATCCTCTATATACTACACCACACAGGAGAGCCGACAGATACTCTATACACTACACCACACGGGACACATCCTCTATATACTACACCACACAGGACACATCCTCTATATACTACACCACACGGGACACATCCTCTATATACTACACCACAAGTGACACATCCTCTATATACTACACCACACAGGAGAGCCGACAGATCCTCTATACACTACACCACACGGCACAGATCCTCTATATACTACACCACATGGGACAGATCCTCTATATACTACACCACACAGGACAGATCCTCTATATACTACACCACACAGGAGAGCCGACAGATCCTCTATACACTACACCACACGGGACAGATCCTCTATATACTACACCACACAGGAGAGCCGACAGATCCTCTATACACTACACCACACGGGACAGATCCTCTGTATACTACACATCATGTGACACATCCTCTATATACTACACCACAAGGGACACATCCTCTATATACTACAGCGCACAGGACAGATCCTCTATATACTACACCACACAGGAGAGCTGACAGATCCTCTATATACTACACCACAAGGGACACATCCTCTATATACTACACATCATGTGACACATCCTCTATATACTACACCACATGGGACACATCCTCTATATACTACACCACACGGGACACATCCTCTATATACTACACCACACGGGACAGATCCTCTATATACTACACCACACGGGACACATCCTCTATATACTACAGCGCACAGGACAGATCCTCTATATACTACACCCCACAGGAGAGCCGACAGATCCTCTATATACTACACCACAAGGGACACATCCTCTATATACTACGCATCATGTGACACATCCTCTATATACTACACCACATGGGACACATCCTCTATATACTACACCACACGGGACACATCCTCTATATACTACACCACACGGGACAGATCCTCTATATACACTGTAACATACCTGGTGGCGGGCTTGCATGGTGCACCATCTCTCACTATGCAAGATTGCAAACTTGATCTTCAGTCCAGTCTGCTAGCCTGGCTTCTATTCATGCTGTCTGTTTGTCTCTGTTCTGACTGCTTAGGGCAGCAGCCCGGTTACTTCCTGTTTTTTGTAGCTGTTGTGGGCACACCCCTAATGCGTCCTCAGCCTATTGCTGTCTGTCACTGGATATTTAAACCAGCTCCACCTTGAAGCTGGTGCCTGAGCAACTCTTATCCTCCGAGGGCTTCTTGCCTGATGTGCCCGGTCCTGTTCTGTTTTTCCTGCCTGTCCGCCTTCCTGGAGGCTGTATTCCCAGGCCTGTCTGAACACGCTCCTAGCCTGTTCGTCCCGCCTTCTGGGGGCCGCATACCCAGACCTGTTATCTGTGTCTTCTAGCCTGTTTGTCCGCCATTCTGGGGGCCGCATACCCAGACTCGCTCCTGTATCTCGCTGCAGTGTCAGTTCCTGTCTGAACACTCAGTTCCTGTCTGAACACTCTCCAAGCCTGTTACCTGTTTTTCTCTATGTCCGTACCTTCCCTTTTTCTGCAGAGTCTGAACCTGCACCTAACTCCTACTCGTTGTCGCTGTACTTCCGTTTGTGAGTTTAGAGTCCACTCGCTACTTCATTGCAAGTATCTTGTGTATATCTGGTTCTGCCTTTCCCTTCCAGTCTGTTCCGTGTGAACAGAGCCCTGTCCCCTCTTCTCTGCCTTGCTCACCGCTCCGGCGGTTCCTGCCTGCTCTGCCTTGCTCACCGCTCCAGTGGTTCCTGCCTGCTTTGCCTTGCTCACCGCTCCGGCGGGTCCTGCCTGCTCTGCCTTGCTCACCACTCGAGCGGTTCCTGCCTGCTCTGCCTTGCTCACCGCTCCGGCGGGTCCTGCCTGCTCTGCCTTGCTCACCACTCCGGCGGCTCCTGTCTGCTCTGCCTTGCTCACCACTCCGGCGGTTCCTGCCTGCTCTGCCTTGCTCACCGCTCCAGAGGTTCCTGCCTACTCTGCCTTGCTCACTGCTCCAGCGGTTCCTGCCTGCTCTGCCTTGCTCACCGCTCCGGCGGTTCCTGCCTGCTCTGCCTTGCTCACCGCTCCGGCGGTTTCTCCCTGCTCTGCTTGCTCACAGCTCCAGCGGTACCTCTCTGCTCCGCCTTTCCCACCACTCCGGCGGTACCTCTCTGCTCTGCTTGTCTACCGCATCTGCGGTTCTGTTCCTGTATCCCAGTCTGTACTGGACTCTATCCAGCCTGTGCTCCAACCTGCTAGTACCTCCCCGTCTGCACGCCAGCCGCACTGGTCAGTACCCTCCTGTCTGCATAACAGCCGTGCCTGCCAGTATCCTCCTGTCTGCACTCCAGCCGTGCATGCCAATACCCACCTGTCTGTGTGCAAGCCTAACCCGCCTGTTCCTGTATTCCCCGGTGTGGGTCAACAGCCGTGTCCGGGATCTGGCCTGGAGTAGCACCTGGTCCCACTGCTCGGTTCCTCCCTGGTGCACGGCGTCGTTAGCCGTCGTGCGAACTTGGTCGGATCGGGTTGATACTTAGTTACGCCCCTCCAGGCACTCTCCGGTTCATGGCACAGTGGAATCACTAAATCACGCACATGCCAGTCAGCCCAGCTGTGTGCATAACATACTACACAACACGGGACACATCCTCTATATACTACACCACACGGGACACATCCTCTATATACTACAGCGCACAGGACAGATCCTCTATATACTACACCACACGGGACACATCCTCTATATACTACACCACACGGGACACATCATCTATATACTACACCACATGGGACACATCCTCTATATACTACACCACACAGGAGAGCCGACAGATCCTCTATATACTACACCACACGGGACACATCCTCTATATACTACACCACACGGGACACATCCTCTATATACTACACCACACGGGACACATCCTCTATATACTACACCACACGGGACACATCCTCTATATACTACACCACACGGGACACATCCTCTATATACTACACCACACGGGACACATCCTCTATATACTACACCACACAGGACACATACTCTATATACTACACCACACGGGACACATCCTCTATATACTACACCACACGGGACACATCCTCTATATACTACACCACACGGGACACATCCTCTATATACTACACCACACGGGACACATCCTCTATATACTACACCACACGGGACACATCCTCTATATACTACACCACACAGGACACATCCTCTATATACTACACCACACAGGACACATCCTCTATATACTACGCCACACGGGACACATCCTCTATATACTACACCACACAGGACACATCCTCTATATACTACACCACACAGGACACATCCTCTATATACTACACCACACAGGACACATCCTCTATATGCTACACCACACGGGACACATGCTCTATACACTACACCACACGGGACAGATCCTCTATATACTACACCACACGGGACACATCATCTATATACTACACCACATGGGACACATCCTCTATATACTACACCACACAGGAGAGCCGACAGATCCTCTATATACTACACCACACGGGACACATCCTCTATATACTACACCACACGGGACACATCCTCTATATACTACACCACACAGGACACATCCTCTATATACTACACCACACAGGACACATCCTCTATATACTACGCCACACGGGACACATCCTCTATATACTACACCACACAGGACACATCCTCTATATACTACACCACACAGGACACATCCTCTATATACTACACCACACAGGACACATCCTCTATATACTACACCACACAGGACACATCCTCTATATGCTACACCACACGGGACACATGCTCTATACACTACACCACACGGGACAGATCCTCTATATACTACACCACACGGGACAGATCCTCTATATACTACACCACACGGGACACATCCTCTATACACTACACCACACGGGACAGATCCTCTATATACTACACCACACGGGACACATCCTCTATATACTACACCACACGGGACACATCCTCTATATACTACAGCGCACTGGACATTTCCTCTATATACTGGAGCTGTGTGATGGCTTATTTTTGCCTTGGCTAGATGATGCTTTTATTAGTACAATTTTGGGTGAAATACATATACACTGCACAGTACCACTTCTCCTGTCCTGAATAGTGGATGTAATTCTCAGTATCTGTATTATTCTGTATATTATACTGGGTGTAATTCTCAGTATCTGTATTATTCTGTATATTATACTGGGTGTCATTCTCAGTATCTGTATTATTCTGTATATATACACTGCACAGTACCACTTCTCTTGTCCTGTATAGTGGATGTAATTCTCAGTATCTGTATTATTCTGTATATAAACACTGCACAGTACCACTTCTCCTGTCCTGAATTGTGGATGTAATTCTCAGTATTTGCATTATTCTGTATATATACACTGCACAGTACCACTTCTCTTGTCCTGTATAGTGGATGTAATTCTCAGTATCTGTATTATTCTGTATATATACACTGCACAGTACCACTTCTCTTGTCCTGTATACTGGGTGTCATTCTCAGTATCTGTATTATTCTGTATATATACACTGCACAGTACCACTTCTCTTGTCCTGTATAGTGGATGTAATTCTCAGTATCTGTATTATTCTGTATATATACACTGCACAGTACCACTTCTCCTGTCCTGAATCGTGGATGTAATTCTCAGTATTTGTATTATTCTGTATATATACACTGCACAGTACCACTTCTCTTGTCCTGTATACTGGGTGTAATTCTCAGTATCTGTATTATTCTGTATATTATACTGGGTGTAATTCTCAGTATCTGTATTATTCTATATATTATACTGGGTGTCATTCTCAGTATCTGTATTATTCTGTATATATACACTGCACAGTACCACTTCTCCTGTCCTGTATACTGGGTGTCATTCTCAGTATCTGTATTATTCTGTATATATACACTGCACAGTACCACTTCTCTTGTCCTGTATACTGGGTGTCATTCTCAGTATCTGTATTATTCTGTATATATACACTGCACAGTACCACTTCTCTTGTCCTGTATAGTGGATGTAATTCTCAGTATCTGTATTATTCTGTATATATACACTGCACAGTACCACTTCTCTTGTCCTGTATAGTGGATGTAATTCTCAGTATCTGTATTATTCTGTATATATACACTGCACAGTACCACTTCTCCTGTCCTGAATCGTGGATGTAATTCTCAGTATTTGTATTATTCTGTATATATACACTGTACAGTACCACTTCTCTTGTCCTGTATACTGGGTGTAATTCTCAGTATCTGTATTATTCTGTATATTATACTGGGTGTCATTCTCAGTATCTGTATTATTCTATATATTATACTGGGTGTCATTCTCAGTATCTGTATTATTCTGTATATATACACTGCACAGTACCACTTCTCCTATCCTGTATACTGGGTGTAATTCTCAGTATCTGTATTATTCTGTATACTAGATGGTGGCCCGATTCGAACGCATCGGGTATTCTAGAATCTGTATGCGGCCGACGGGGCGCAATTAGCAGAGCGGCGTTTAAATTTGGCGCCCAAATCGCTGATTGGTCGCGTTCGGCAACCGCGACCAATCAGCAAAGCGGTGTTTAAATTTGGCGGCAATATCGGTGATTGGTCGCGGGCGGCGGCCGCGACCAATCTGCGAACCGTGTTAGTGAGGACTGGAGAGCGTGTTTAAATTTGGCACCAAAATCGCTGATTAGTCGCGACCAATCAGCAGAGCGGTGTTTAAATTTGGCGCCAATACTGCTGATTGGTCGCGGCCGCCGACCGCGACCAATCAGCAAAGCGATGCAGCGCGGGGTTTAAATTTGGCCCCAAAGTCGCTGATTAGTCGCGTCTGACGGCCGCGACCAATCAGCGATTTTGGCGCAAAATTTAAACAACGCTCTGTTGATTGGTCGTGGCCGTCATACGCGACTAATCAGTGACTTTGGGGCCAAATTTAAACCCCGCTCTGCATCGCTCTGCTGATTGGTCGCGGTCGCCGGCCTCGACCAATCAGCAGAGCGTTGTTTAAATTTGGCGCCAATCTCGCTGATTAGTCGCGGATGGCGGCCGCGACCAATCAGCAGAGCGGTGTTTGAATTTGGCGCCAAAATCGCTGATTGGTCGCGGGCGGCGGCCGCGACCAATCAGCGAACCGTGTTAGTGAGGAATGGAGAGCGTGTTTAAATTTGGCACCAAAATCGCTGATTAGTCGCGACCGCGACCAATCAGCAAAGAGGTGTTTAAATTTGGCGACAATACTGCTGATTGGTCGCGGCATTTGTGTTAAAATCGCTGATTGGTCGCTGGCGCTGCCCGCGACCAATCACCAATTTGGGCGCCAAATTTAAATATCGGCAGCGATTTTTAACACAAATGTCCGGATCTTTGTAACACCATGCGCATACTGTGGGGAGATCAGCGGTTAAGGTGTGAAGGGAGGACCGGGGAGCGGCGCTGCGGGTCGGGATACTTCTGCTGCGAGCAGTCGCTCATGTCCCGGGTTCTCACAGCGGAAGTAGCCGCACAGGCAGCGGCGCTCCCCGGTCCTCACTAATACGATTCCGCTCCCCGCTCCTCACCAATATGATTCGCTGATTGGTTGCGCTCTCCGCACGCGACCAATCAGTGATCTTGGCGCTAAAGTTAAACACCGCTCTGCTGATTGTTCGCGGCCGCTGCCCGCGACCAATCACCGATTTGGGCGCCAAATTTAAATATCGGCCGCGACCAATCAGCACAGCGGTGTTTAAATGTGGAGCCAAGATCGGTGATTGGTCGCGGGCAGCGTCGGCGACCAATCAGTACAGCGGTGTTTAAATGTGGAGCCAAGATCGGTGATTGGTCGCGGCCGATATTTAAATTTGGCGCCCAAATCGGTGATTGGTCGCGGGCAGCGCCAGCGACCAATCAGCGATTTTTAACACAAATGTCCGGACCTTTGTAACACCATGCGGATACTGTGGGGACATCAGCGGCTAGGGTGTGAAGGGAGGACCGGGGAGCGGCGCTGCGGGTCGGGATACTTCTGCTCCGAGCGCCCGCTCATGTCCCGGGTTCTCGGAGCGGAAGTATCCGCACAGGCAGCGGCGCTGACATCCATGCGGCTAGGGCGTGAAGGGAGGACCGGGGAGCGGCGCTGACATCCAATTGGTCGCGGCCGCTATTTAAATGTGCCGCACAAATCGGTGATTGGTTGCCGACTTGGCCCGCGACCAATCACTGATCTTGCGGCCAAAGTTAAACAGTACTGTGCTGATTGGTCGCGGACGCTGCCCGCGACCAATCACCGATTTGGGCGCCAAATTTAAATATCGGCCGCGACCAATCACCGATCTTGGCTCCACATTTAAACACCGCTGTGCTGATTGGTCGCCGACGCTGGGCACGACCAATCACCGATTTTGGCGCCACATTTAAATAACGTCCGCGACCAATCCGCACAGCGGTGTGGAGCCAAGATCGGTGATTGGTCGCGGCCGATATTTGAATGTGGCGCCCAAATCGGTGATTGGTCGCGGGCAGCATCCGCGACCAATCAGCACCGTAGTGTTTAACTTTTGCGGCAAGATCCGTGATTGGTCGTGGGACAAGACCGCGACCAATCACCGATTTGTGCGGCACTTTTAAATAGCGTCCGCGACCAATTGGATGTCAGCGCCGCTCCCCCGTCCTCCCTTCACACCATAGCCGCATGGATGTCAGCGGCGCTGCCTGTGCGGATAGTTCCGCTCCGATAACCCGGGACATGAGCGGGCGCTGGCAGAAGAAGTATCCCGACCCGCAGCGCCGCTCCCCGGTCCTCCCTTCACACCCTAGCCGCTGATGTCCCCACAGTATCCGCATGGTGTTACAAAGGTCCGGACATTTGTGTTAAAAATCGCTGATTGGTCGCTGGCACTGCCCGCGACCAATCACCGATTTGGGCGCCAAATTTAAATATCGGCCGCGACCAATCACCGATCTTGGCTCCACATTTAAACACCGCTGTGCTGATTGGTCGCGGCCGATATTTAAATTTGGCGCCCAAATAGGTGATTGGTCGCGGGCAGCGCCAGCGACCAATCAGTGATTTTTAACACAAATTTCCGGACCTTTGTAACACCATGCGGATACAGTGGGGACATCAGTGGCTAGGGTGTGAAGGGAGGACCGGGGAGCGGCGCTGCAAATCTGGATACTTCTGCTGCGAGCGCCCGCTCATGTCCCGGGTTCTTGCAGCGGAAGTATCCGCACAGGCAGCGGCGCTGACATCCAATTGGTCGCGGACGCTATTTAAAATTGCCGCACAAATCGGTGATTGGTCGCTGTCTTGGCCCACGACCAATGACTGATCTTGGCGCCAAAGTTAAACACTATTGTGCTGATTGGTCGCGGACGCTGACCGCGACCAATCACCGATTTGGGCGCCAAATTTAAATATCGGCCGCGACCAATCACCGATTTGGGCGCCAAATTTAAATATCGGCCGCGACCAATCACCGATCTTGGCTCCACATTTAAACACCGCTGTGGTGATTGGTCGCGGCCGATATTTAAATTTGGCGCCCAAATCGGTGATTGGTCGCGGGCAGCGTCGGCGACCAATCAGCACAGCGGTGTTTAAGTTTTGCGCTAAGATCAGTGATTGGTCGGGTCCGAAGACCCCGACCAATCATCGAATCGTCTTGGTGAGGACCGGGGAGCGGCGCTGCCTGTGCGGCTACTTACGCTGCGAGAACCCGGGACATCGCGGGCGCTCGCAGCAGAAGTATCCCGACCCGCAGCGCTGGTCCCCGGTCCTCCCTTCCGCATGGAGGTCAGCGGCGCCGGCGGTCCTTCCGCTGCTACCGGCCGGGAGATGAGCGCCTCGCGCCGCTCATCTCCCGGCTGCATCTCCTTCCCGCAGATGGGTCCGGCGGTCGGGTTCCTTCTGCTGTTGCCGGCCGGGAGATGAGCGCCTCGCGGCACTCATCTCCCGGCTGCATCGCCGCTCAGCTCCGTCCCGCAGATGAGCCGCTAACGGCCGCCATCTTTTTTTAGAAATCCCCCGGCGCTGATTGGCCGCTGCCGGACCAATGAGCGACGCGGGATTTCCTGGACAGACAGACACACCGACAGACACACAGACAGACAGAAAGACAGACAGACGGGATAAGACGATTATATATATAGATATACACTGCACAGTACCACTTCTCTTGTCCTGTATAGTGGATGTAATTCTCAGTATCTGTATTATTCTGTATATATACACTGCACAGTACCACTTCTCTTGTCCTGTATACTGGGTGTAATTCTCAGTATCTGTATTATTCTGTATATTATACTGGGTGTCATTCTCAGTATCTGTATTATTCTGTATATATACTCTGCATAGTACTACTTCTCTTGTCCTGTATACTGGGTGTAATTCTCAGTATCTGTATTATTCTGTATATATACACTGCACAGTACCACTTCTCCTGTCCTGTATACTGGGTGTAATTCTCAGTATCTGTATTATTCTGTATATATACACTGCACAGTACCACTTCTCCTGTCCTGTATACTGGGTGTCATTCTCAGTATCTGTATTATTCTGTATATATACACTGCACAGTACCACTTCTCCTGTCCTGTATACTGGGTGTCATTCTCAGTATCTGTATTATTCTGTATATATACACTGCACAGTACCACTTCTCCTGTCCTGTATACTGGGTGTAATTCTCAGTATCTGTATTATTCTGTATATATACTCTGCACAGTACTACTTCTCCTGTCCTGTATACTGGGTGTCATTCTCAGTATCTGTATTATTCTGTATATATACTCTGCACAGTACTACTTCTCTTGTCCTGTATGCTGGGTGTAATTCTCAGTATCTGTATTATTCTGTATATATACACTGCACAGTACCACTTCTCTTGTCCTGTATACTGGGTGTCATTCTCAGTATCTGTATTATTCTGTATATATACTCTGCACAGTACTACTTCTCTTGTCCTGTATACTGGGTGTAATTCTCAGTATCTGTATTATTCTGTATATATACACTGCACAGTGCCACTTCTCTTGTCCTGTATACTGGGTGTCATTCTCAGTATCTGTATTATTCTGTATATATACACTGCACAGTACCACTTCTCTTGTCCTGTATACTGGGTGTAATTCTCAGTATCTTGTAATGCAGCAGCTTGCTAGCATTACTGTAAATGGTCCAGGATGTGTTTTACCTGACCATGTACCTTCCCCTTTAACTGACTGGTCACATGACTGTGACATCACACAGGTCCTGTATGCACAGTAAAGGTCTGTACACATGACTGGGACAGCACACAGGACCTATACACACAGCTGACTGATCACATGACTGTGACATCAGCAAGGTCCTGTCAGTATGGGTGTATGTGTGCACAGGATATATAAACCCCGGTAATTGGAGACAGGTGTGTTCGGTGTGAGGCGTGAGGCCTGTGCTCCGTGTGTGTGGGGCACCGTTTGTGAGAGGCCTAGTGAGGCCGAGTGAAGCCTGGCAGCCTGAAAGGCAAAGACTGGATCCTGTGCGGATGCTAGTGGCCTTGGAAGGCAGCGGCTTTGGAGTGAAGCCTGGTACCTGAAAGGTCGAGCCTGGATCCTGTGTGGATGTCAGTGGCCTTTGAGGGAACGACGGCTGGAGACCCCTACCTGGGAAGCCACAAAGCCACAGTGGTGGCGTATTAAAATGGACTGCAGCAACTAAACCCGGCAAAGGTAGTACACTTTGTTACATGGACTGTGTTATGGTCATTGATAATTTATTACCTTGCCGTAGGCTGTAACCTGGAGCAAGTGGGCCTGTGTGCCACTTGTCTCATGAATGTTGTAGATATGTGTGTCGGCGTGCCACGGAGTTGGACCTGGTGAACTGTGGCTTATGATGTAATAAACTGCAACATTGTGAGAAAAACGTAAAGACATTGCACGTGTGCATTGATTGACGCAGCGAAGCGAGTAACCCCCAGTATGATGACTAGCGCTGCCTTACAATCTGTATTATTCTGTATATTATACTGGGTGTCATTCTCAGTATCTGTATTATTCTGTATATATACACTGCACAGTACCACTTCTCTTGTCCTGTATAGTGGATGTAATTCTCAGTATCTGTATTATTCTGTATATATACACTGCACAGTACCACTTCTCTTGTCCTGTATAGTGGATGTAATTCTCAGTATCTGTATTATTCTGTATATATACACTGCACAGTGCCACTTCTCCTGTCCTGTATACTGGGTGTCATTCTCAGTATCTGTATTATTCTGTGTATATATACGCTGCACAGTACCACTTCTCTTGTCCTGTATACTGGGTGTCATTCTCAGTATCTGTATTATTCTGTATATATACACTGCACAGTACCACTTCTCCTGTTCTGCTGAAGAAGAGGTGGCATTGGCTTTGGGGAGGGTCAGTACTGATGGGTTTATTATTTTCTATGTCTACAATCCTATGGTTAAATAAAAATTAATCCTGAACAACTTGTTTAAAGGGGTTATCTGAAGTTTGGAAATTGTCCTCTATCATTGGGATATGGAATAATTTTCTGATTGCTGGGAGTCCAACAGCCGGGACCCCCACTGTTTCCGAGAACCAGGGATCTGAAGAGTTCTGGGTGAATGGAGCGGTAGTCGATCATTCGCATTGCAGCTCCATTCACACGTGGCTTAATAAACATCCCCTATAATGGAGTGGTGAGGGGCATGAACAAGAAAGCAAAATGTGCTGAACTTTTCATTGTGCCTCAATGGGATGAGGGGGGCGGTGATTTGGTATGTGGGCTGGTGGGGTTTGTGTGACAGGCGTGCTTTTTCATTTTTCATCCCATTCCAGCCCTGATCTCTATATATATATATATATATATATATAATTAAAATTCTTTTAAAAGCAGAAGTGTTAATATGTATTTTTTATCGCTTAGCAGAATGCAGAGTGAAGTTTGATAGATATAAGAAAATCTCAATAAATATAGAAGTTGTTTTTTTTTTTTTTATTAGGGATAGGGTAGAAGGATAAGGGATGAACAAAATCAGGGACAGAATCAGTAGACAAAATCATAGTCAGGAAGAAATCCGGATCAGATACCAGGTGATCAGTAAAAAAAGCCAAGTCAGGCGAGCAGTATGGATAGAGCGGAGCCTGGTGACAGAGGCATTACCGAAACAAGTCCGGGTAGAGATGTTACAGTTAGAAGGCCACAGGTAGATGGTGAAGGTCCTTCTTTACAGGTCCAGCAGTGATGGTGGATCGGCTGTACTCCGCTAGATGCGGAGCTTTTCTGTCTTTTAGATGACACTTGGGCAACAGCGACAGCATGCAAATGCGCGAGCTGCGCTAGATAGTCCACGCCGGCAGGATGATAAGATCCGGCGGAAGATGGAACCTAAGAGAAGAGAAATACATACAATGTAAGTGATGGGACTCCATATTACATGATGCTACTGTGCGGTCAGTGTGGCCGGCCGGACAGCAGAGGAATCTTATTCACACAGATGTCCGGGGTCATTGTCAGCCATCATACATGTGACAATCCCATCACTGACAGATGACATCTGCTCCCCATGACTTATTCTCATCACTAACATCACACAACATGGAGATGATTCTCACACTTACCTCGTCTCTTTTTCCCCTTTTTCCCATTTTCTGAGTTTTGTTGGTCTATACTCAGATTCATTTCAGATTTTCTTTCCTCTTCAGTTGTAAATTCTGATCAGAAAGTAAAAAAAACTCAGTAAAGAAATATTCTTATAGGATCTGCTTTGTGTACTGTATATAGAAGAATTGTTCTAGTCCTGTCCCCTATAGTCCTGATAATCTGGCATTGCATTATTATAGGGCAGAATAAGTCCTATATACCGTTCATGACCTAATCTGAGGGGCATTAGATGTATCACTGATATGGAGCAGTAAGCGCCCTGTGTGCCGCCACGTGGTGCATCACTAATGAGCGATATTCTACTATAGGAGACGATGTCTTCTTATATTGAAGTGAGTTCCTGGATGCTAAAACGTATTTTACAGAATCCATGAAAACAATTCCTGGATAAAATTAAGGAAATAGAAATACAGTATGGGCCCATGGAAAATATAATTGGGATCCATGAAACCTGGACAACATAGGAGACCTAATACAGAAAAACCAAATATTTGAGCCTTGAAGTCAACATTCACCTTTTGATGCTGTACATACATACCTGATGATGGGGACGAGGAGGGCAAGCTGTTTATAGCATTGTCGCTATCAGATTCAGAAAGCGATTCTTTCTGCCTGTCAGGAAGAATCAGGGGGTCTGACCAGAAGACCCAGGAGGTAACTTCCAACTCTCCCATTCTATGATTTAAGAAAAACATGTAAATCACAAGTCAATGCAGAATAAAAGGGGTGGTCTCACTAGAAGAACACCGACTAGAGGGCCTAATAGGACATATGACTGTCATAGTGAGGAAGGTTTTATGCTCCAATCTACCTTCTATGGATCAGAGCGAAAAACAACTAGCAATAATGGCTGGCATGTAATACTACATCTCTCCTACAGTATGGGCAGCTCTAATACGCGTGAATGGCTGCAATTATGGGCTATTATCACCAACGGTTTCTGAAGCCAAAAGCACAATGACCGCTAATCATTGAGGCTGAATTTGATATTATGGTATTTATGTCCTATATTATATGTTGTGCATATATATCAGCCTGGAACTCCCATTAATGACCCCATAATCTACTCACATTTCTGAGATATTTGTATTGGTTGCTGGCGTACACTCTGGAGGAGACTTCTGGTCCTCATCATTCATCGTTCTGGTAGTGATGGTACAGAGCTAAACATGGACAAAAACAAGATATGAAATACTTTTTTTTACTTTTAGAGGTCTTTTTTGTTTCACATATTTTGGATTTATTGATCACATACGGTACTTACTTTAGAAAGCCTTTCAGAAGATGATGTAAAATTTTGGAAGTCAAGGTTCTCATTGTTCTCACTTGTACCCTCCTCATCCTCTGAGACCGAATGGTCTATTTCAGAGTGATCTACAAAAGTAATGAAGTATTATTAGAGGTTGTTAGTATAAAACAGGCGTCATTTATCACAATATTAGTGGGTACTGATTATTACATTTTATGGAAGACAAGACAAACAGCCGCTTAGTCTAGATGATGTCTTCTTCTACTTACCGATAAATAAGCTGTTGTCCACATCTGAGGCAAGCTGAGGAATGTACTCTGGCTTCTGACTTAGAAGGTTGTTAAAATCTAAGTCACTCAGGAATGGATGACTCTTGATCTCAAGTGATCCTCCTGGAAAAAGAACAAAACAAAAGTGATGTGGACATTGTCAGAAGGAAGAAGACTGAAAGTCATAGTGTGGAGAACTAGAAATGGACAATCTGATAGAGAAGTGTTGATCCTCAAGGACATGAGTGATAAGTGTGATAGGTGAATATTAATACTAATATGAATAGTATTATATCTCTTACCTGTCCCAAGTCTATCTGCAGGATTTGTTCTGAGCAGCTCAGTAATCAGGTTCTGTGCATTGGGAGTAGGAGCGGAATTACAATCCCAAATTATGTCACCTGTTATACAGAAAATAAAATCTCTTTACTGGACTGTAAGCTAAAGCAAAGTAAACACCTAAACCAATGTAACTGATCAAAGCAATGGTCGGATCATTCCACTTACCAATGACAATCCTGTCATAAAGCTCAGCTACAGAATCTCCATCAAATGGTACAGATCCCGTGAGAAATTTATGTAGGATTATCCCCATTGACCACCAGTCAACAGGTCTTCCATAGCCTTCTTTGAGGATGACCTCTGGGGCGATGTAATATGGGGTGCCACATAACTGGAAAACAACAGAAGATAAAGATGAAAATGATAAAATGGTTATTATAACAAGTTCTCGCCATAAAAACACAATGACAAAAGATAAAATATCAATGGAAACGTTCTCTAGAAATGAAGAATGTAGAGAAGACATAATGGTGTGATGAGATTTGTAAAGAAAAAAAAAACATATGCCAAAGGCAAGGTGAACAGATGGGGTATATTAGTTAACCAAATACCAAAGCAAAACAAAGAAAACCCCTTAAAATATAATCTTTAATAGCTACATTTAAAAGCACCCATATCAATATATGAAGACAAAATGCATAAAATGTACAATATATGGGTAGTGGGATAAACGTAGGATAATTGACATGCAGGCTTGCCCTAGAGATCCCAAATGGGCTGAGATCCCGCCTGCCAGTGGAGGTTGACACCCTAGCTAATCGGTTTGGCGCCCCCCTCCACATCGGCACTCCCTCCGTGACCCTATCCACCCCTAGACAGACATACACATATACAGATAATGATGAAAGGCAGACAGTCATGTCGCTGCTAACATGCTGAATGAAAAAAAGGCAATATTCAATGTATCAATTATATGGAAACAGGGAAGCTGATATAATGTAGTTCCACTAGTACAGATAGGATATCAAATGCACCAATCTATACACAATTCAGTATGATATATAAACCATCATTCAGAAGCCTATTATAGATACATAAAGTACATTAGTGCTGGCAATTACGGGCAACAAGAACAATATTATAAAAGCACGTGTGCTCAATTAACGGTAAACATAGGAACATAAATATGTCCAAAGTAGTAACAAGTCACCTATATAATGACATTGAGCATGAAGATAATAGTCTAGGACAGACGGTACATATAGACAACCTCAAAATCCCCCTGGCTAATCTATTATCAGGACTGATCTACACAGGACACGTCCAAATGTTGGGACAGAGCATTATCCAGTGTGCGAATTACAAAAAAAGTTGCCAAAAAAGCATTTTAGTCAGCAGTAACCAGAGGACTTATCTGTAAATTGTCCCAACACGTTTCTCCCCCTCCTAATTTGGGGTTCATCAGGGGATCATATTAGGAGATAGCCACAATGAGTCAGTGGACAGACGCGGGAGATAAATACACCCCGATCGGAGAATACTGGTGCCGCCACATTTTATGGATTTTGTCTTTATATATTGATATGGGTGCTTTTAAATGTATCTATTAAAAGTTATATTTAAGGTCTTTCTTTGCTTTGGTCCTTGGAGATTTGTAAAGAACAAGCTAAATTCCTGTAAGTGTTACCCACCTCACGGTCCAGGAACTCCCTGGTGATGTCCTCCGCTAATTCCTTGTAGGTGTTGGTTTTTGGTATCATGACACCAACTTTTGAAATCCCAAAATCGGTAACTTTTATGTGTCCAGCAGATGTAATCAGGAGGCTGTGGAAGAGAAGATGGTTTTAGCCTCACAGACCGTATGATAATAAATGATAACTTCCCCCCTTTATTATACTACGAGGGGCACTTACTTATCCGGCTTCAGGTCTCTGTGCACCACACCGTAGCTATGGAGGTATTCCACAGCAAGAACCGCTTCTCCAAAGTATAAGCGGGCCAAGGGGACAGATAGAGGACCCCTGGTGCTTAGGAGGGTCTCACAGTCGCCACCTATAGAAGAAAGGAAATATGACCGGTGAGTGGTTTATACAGCAGATCACCATGATGTATAATGGGAAGTGAGCGGAGACATTGGGATAGGAGAGAATATAAACAGATATAATGTATAGTGCACATAATATTAGTCTGAATCGATGGAGAAATGTTGTCCATGTAACTAATAACATAAAGTGATGTCACATCTCGTCTACAGCTGGAGATACTGACATGCTCAGTGCGGACTTACAGGGAGATCACACAGACAGTGGCGGACAGAGAAATCTCAGGGCCCCATAGCAAAAGTTCTAACTGCACGCCCCTTCAAAAAAAACCCTTACTGAAGTCAATCGATGTTCTCAACATCAATACACCTTTTATAGCCATTTTAGCAAATGATGCTCCCAAAAATGCCCCCACCCACAGACTGAGTTAAATATTCCCACAGTGAAATCTTAACCCAGTTTCACCTTACAGATATAATGTAGCACCTGTCTATAATGTCCCCACTCAGTATGAGGCCAGTCACAGCCCCCTACTCAGTATAATGGCGCCCACAGCCCCCCCTACTTAATATAATGGCCCCCATAGCCCCTCAGACAATATAATGGTCTCCACCACTGCCCACTCAGTATGATGGCCCCCAAAGCCAATCAAACAGAATTAGGATCCCCACACAGAATAAGGACCCCCACTGCACACCATTCAATATGAGGACCCCCAGGAGGTGTAGGGGCATGTACAGTCACCAACTCAATATAGCGGCATTCACAGTCCCCTATAGCCCCTCACACGGCACACCATTCAGTATTATGGTACCCACAACCCTCAATTCTCAGTATTATGGCTTCCACCAATCTCGCAACTCAGTATTATGCCCCCACCAGCCCAACAACTAAGTATAATTGCTCTCACCAGCCCCACCACTCAGTATTATGGCCCTCAGCAGCCCCACCACTCAGTGTTATTGCCCCCAACAGTCCCTCCACTTAGTAGTAAGGCACACAATAGCCCCACTACTCAGTATTATGGCCCCCACCAGCCTCAACACTCAGTATTATGGCCCTCACCAGCCCCACCACTCATTGTTACGGCCCCTACCAGCCCCACCACTTAGTAGTAAGGCACCCACCACTCAGTACTACCACCTCCACCAGCCCCACCTCTCAGTATTATGGCCCCCACCAGTATCAACACTCAGTATTATCGCTCTCACCAACCCCACTACTCAGAATTATGGCCCTTATTAGCCCCACCACTCAGTGTTATGACCCCACCAGCCCCACCACTTAGTAGTAAGGCACCCACCAGCCCCACCATTCAGTACTATAGCCCCCACCAGCCCTACCTCTCAGTATTATGGCCCCCACCACTACTTAGTGTTATGGCCCCCACCAGCCTCACCATTTAGAATTATCGCCCTCACCAGCCTCACCACTCAGTATTATGGCCCCAACCAGCCCTACTACTCAGCATATGGTCTCCACCTGCCCCATCACTCAGTGTTATGGCCCCCACCAGCCCCACCTGTGCAGTGTAAGTACTGAGACTCCACACTACAGATGCAATATTGTGGCGACATCGAAGAACCTGCAGTACACGGAGTCTCGGACCCATCTGCGGAGGCTGAATGGTGGATTTAGGAACCTTTGGCTCCCTGATCCACCATTGTTTTCATCGGTATTCATATTCTGACAATGTGAATACCACTGAAATTGTGATGACAGGTGGTGGAATGGGGCCCAGTGCCGAGTGGTGCCAGGCCCGATCTGACTCACTGGCACCATAGCACTGCTGCACACAGATCAATGAATTTCCAGGCATCTTGGTAATAGAAAACCTACAGTAAATGCACTGTGAGGATGTAACTGTCCTAATTATCCTAATTATATAAGCAGTGATAAGATGTAAGCAGACATGGGCTGAATATACTACAATATACATGTCCTACCTCCTACATACTCCATGACCACACACAGGTGAGATTTTGTTGGAAAGGAGCAGAGCATGGAGACCACGAAGGGACAATCTGCGAATGTTAGGATGTCCCTCTCCAGAAAGGCCAATGCCACTCTTTTTGGAGTGTTCAGGTTTCGCTTGAACATTTTCTTCAAAGCAAAGATCTGGTGTGAGTCTTTATGGTGCGCTAAGTAGACGGCACTGGAGAGAAAGAGAATCAATGGTTAGAATGAATCTTTACTACAAGAACATCTATAGAAGTCATTATATAATGTTTTGTACTAATGTTTAATGCTAGAAGTCTGTCCGTCACTGGAAATCCATGTCTAGAATTTGATAAAAGATCACTACATAGATCACCTATGGGAGGTGTCCACAATGCCACGTCCGCCGGAGCCCTCACCCAGGTCACATTACAGATGAGAGAATCTACTGAAATTATTCTTGGGCAGATTCACTACATTAGACCAGTAGATACGATTCAGTGCAAATAAAAGTTGGTCCAAATTAAAAGTGCTCCAATTGCCATAACATGACGTTAATTATGCTCCCGCATACCCCAAGACATAACAACATAATAAATGGAGGGGAGCGAAGGAGTTACAAAAAATGAAACCCATTATAGCCACTTGTCCTCTGTGCCAGTCTTTATTGCTGAGACCAGGGAGTAGACTCACATGGTCATGGTGGAGGTTGGGGGGTGCAGATGTCATTGATGAAATTTCGTGTCACCCCCTCACTTGACCATGTGTTGCCAATTACTCTTATCAGTTCGCTAATGGATTCCGAAAAGAACAGACCGGTGCGGAGGAGGGGGAAGCTCTGATGGGGGTGGCAGTGTAAGAACAGATGAGGGTCTAGGACAGGCAGGTGTAATATATTATTCTATTTTAATCCCTTTCCTTAATAGTTTGTTTTCCTACAGATCATATAATTTCCCTATGATAACACTGAAGGGAAGAGCACAGAGTCTGGAGCATTGTCATTGGGAACCTTGAGAAATGTGGAATATGCCAACAGAAAACTCACCCAAAACTTCCACTGCTGATCAGTTTGGATGTCCCATAGTCGCTCTTATGCGGCTGTCTTGACGGGGTCAATGATTTGATCACGCTCTATAAAAGAATAAGAAATTATATAAAGATATAGAAGCTGCTGGAAAAAAGCTCCAGATGCAAAAACGTCTCCCTTCTGTCATCTCCTCTTAGAATAGAGACATCCCATGGTTATATGGGGACAATACTGGACGTGTCATTCACGCCCCATAATCTGGTGATACACCGTCATCTCTCTCCATGATACTTACACCGTCAGATTGTTGGATCTCCGGGATCTCACAGATTCTACTGTCAGCATCCGCCAACACAGTTGTTTCTAAAAGAGTGAAAAAATTATGAAGAAATAAAATGTATTAGACGATATTAATCCTACATATATATTACAACAATATAACTCAGACATGACAAGATGTCTGTAAATGGGAATAATACTTATTATATAGGGATTCTAAATATGAGAACGTACGGAGCATCCATGAATAAACGTAATGGAAATGATGAAGGACTCCCCCAATCATCACATGAATGAGGACCCCCCCACCCTCGCTGTACATGTGAGTGATGGTAAGAGAGCTGAAGCGTAGGAGCCATATGCAGATTATCCTGGAAGTGCACTGGGGGCGTGTCACAGTATGGATTTCTTCTTCCACGCCCCCAGTGCACTTCCATGCTGATTTGTATACGGCTTCTACATTAGATTTCCCTTGACTGAGACATTGGATTTCTGCAAAAAATTATTACAGAGAAATGGCCAGTACAGTCATTCCACAATATGCAAAAATGTGCTGACAGGTTCCCATTACACAGAATATACAGAGTAAATGTAAGATTATTCCCTGTTCTGTATAATATCTGGATATTTCTTGTAGGTGATCGGCTTACCTGTAGTCAGATCGCTGTTCAGTCCCGGGATTAGATTTTGCTCGTCTTTGGTGTCGCCTTCTGCTGTTTCCTGATAGATATAATATATATAATTAACATGTGGAACCTTACACTAAATCATCACATAGATAAATCAGGAAGGACTAAACCTGCATTTACAGATGCAGCCAATTGTAACTGTACAAATCAGACGTGTGCTAGAGAAGATGACGGCTCCTTACCAGGCGTTCCGAGGAGCGAGCCGGACGCTCCAGTACACACAGGACTTTTTCGGCCAGGTCTTTAATAAAAGCCAAATCTCCATATTGAGATCTTTCTTCAGCCTACAAAGAGGAAAAGAAACAAAAAGGAAAATTTTGAGATGAGAAAGGTCACAATGGAGGAGGCCGCCATTGTATGTGACATTTGCTCCTCTCTGCAGATACAATAACTCTGGGGACTCATCGTGTTTTATATTGGAGGAAAGAAACTTCTATCCCACCATTATCTATAATATAACCAGGGATGGGTCCTTCTTTCCGAAGCCTCTATAGACTGCGCAAGCGCACTGTACCTGCACAATGTGGCCGCAGACAGAAGAACACATCCAGACCGGGAGGCGGACGGGGATGGAGGAGGAGTGTGGTGCCAGAAATATTATTATTTATTATTATTATTTATTATTATAGCGCCATTTATTCCATGGCGCTTTACATGTGATAGGGATATACATAACAAAAGCATTTACATAATCTTAACAAAACGAGTCAGCGACTGGTACAGGAGGAGCGAGGACCCTGCCCGCGAGGGCTCACAGTCTACGAGGGATGGGTGAGGATACAGTAGGTGAGGGTAGAGCTGGTCGTGCAGTGGTGTTTACTGCAGGTTGTAGGCTTGTCGGAAGAGGTGGGTCTTCAGGTTCCTTTTGAAGGTTTCCACGGTCGGCGAGAGTCTGATATGTTGGGGTAGAGAGTTCCAGAGTAGGGGGGAAGCACGGGAGAAATCTTGTATACGAGTGTGGGAGGAGGAGATAAGAGGGGAGTAGAGCAGGAGATCTTGTGAGGATCGGAGGTTGCGTGCAGGTAAGTACCGGGAGACTAGGTCACAGATGTATGGGGGAGACAGGTTGTGGATGGCTTTGTATGCCATGGTTAGAGTTTTGAACTGAATTCTCTGGGCAATAGGGAGCCAGTGAAGGGATTGACAGAGAGGAGAGGCCGGGGAATAGCGGGGGGACAGGTGGATTAGTCGAGCAGCAGAGTTTAGGATAGATTGGAGAGGTGCAAGAGTGTTGGAAGGGATGCCACGGAGCAGGAGGTTGCAGTAGTCGAGGCGGGATATGATGAGGGCATGCACTAGTGTTTTTGCAGAGTCTTTGCTGAGGAATGCACGGATCCGGGAGATGTTTTTGAGTTGGAGTCGGCAGGAGGTGGAAAGGGCTTGAATATGTGGTTTGAAGGAGAGATCAGAGTCCAGGGTTACCCCAAGGCAGCGAGCTTGTGGGACTGGGGAGAGTGAACAGCCATTGACGTTGATGGATAGGTCGGATGGGGGATGTGAATGAGAGGGTGGAAAGATGATGAACTCTGTTTTATCCATGTTGAGTTTTAGAAACCTGTCGGAGAAGAAGGATGAGATGGCGGACAGACATTGTATGCGTCATTTCATCATGGCTATGGGGGGTCTCCTGCTAAAAGTGGGGAGGCTATGGAGGCAGTGGCCACTGCTATGGGGCCCGTGAGCCGGGGGGGGGGCCCATAGCAGTCGCCTGCACCGTGTATGCCCCGCATCGGGGCCCTTGCAACAGGCTCCACTCCCAGGCCCGGCGTTAGCACCCGGGCAAGTGCCAGGTCCCTGAGCAGGCAGGGGGCCCCACTCCGCTCAGGGCCCCGGCACAATACTTACCTCTCCCCGTGCCTCCGCAGCTCCGGTGTCTTCCGCGTCCTGTGCTGTGACGTCTCAGGTTAGAGGGTGGGATGACGTCTTTCCACCACACCCTCTGCTGAGCAGTCACAGTGCAGAGCGGGAAGACAGCGACGCTGAGGAGTCCGGAGCAGAGCAGCGGCAGCAGGTGAGGTGAGTATGTCATTTTTTTTTTTTTTAATGTATGGAGGCCTGGGGCCCATACACTATATAAGGGCTCGTACACTGTATGGAGGACTATATGGGGGCCAGTATTCTGTTTGGAGGACTATATGGGGGCCCATACACTGTGTGGAGGACTATATGAGGGGCAGTATACTGTATGGATGACTATATGGGGGCCAGTACACTGTATGGAGGACTATATGGGGGCCAGTATTCTGTAGGGAGGACTATATGGGGGCCCATACACTGTGTGGAGGACTATATGAGGGCCAGTATACTGTATTGAGGACTATATGGGACTATATGGGGGCCAGTACACTGTATGGAGGACTATATGGGGGCCAGTATTCTCTATGGGGGCCAGTATTCTGTATGGAGGACTATATGGGGGCCAGTATACTGTATGGAGGACTATATGGGGGCCAATACACTGTATGGAGGGCTATATTGGGACCCATACACTGTGTGGAGGACTATATGAGGCCAGTATTCTCTATAGAGGACTATAAGGAGGCCGGTATACTGTATGGAGGACTATATGCAGGCCAGTATACTGTATGGAGAGGACTATATGGGGGCCAGTATTCTGTATGAAGAATGTCTTATACTGTGTGGAGGACCATAGGGAGTGCATTATACTGTGTGGAGGACCATAGGGAGTGCATTATACTGTGTGGAGGACCATAGGGAGTGCATTATACTGTTTGGAGGACCATTGGGAGTGCATTATACTGCGTGGAGGACCATAGGGAGTGCATTATACTGTGTGGAGGACCATGGCGAGTGCATTATACTGTGTGGAGGACCATGGCGAGTGCATTATACTGTGTGGAGGACCATGGCGAGTGCATTATACTGTGTGGAGAGGTGTGGGGCCATTATACTACATGGAGGGCTGTGTGGGGGTCACAGTTGGGGGATCATACTGTGTTGGAGTCACCATACTTTGCCTTAAGAGTTGAGGTGGGGTACGGTAGAGTCATTATACTGTGCATGTGGAGGAATTCACCATGGGGGTAACATACTGTGTTTAGAGGGGGCACTGTTGTTGGCATCATACCTTATGGGGAAATAAAAGAGGAATCTAGGACTTCAGCAGGAGAAAAATTACTGTGTAAAGGCTGGAAAGTTATGAGATATGCTCTTCCTTGACCCCCGACAATTTTCACTTTTTTGGAAGGGCTCCATTTAGCGCTTCTGCTATGGGGCCCCATGATTCCTATGTACGCCTCTGTATGGAGGTCTCCTGCTGGACGTGGGGAGGCTATGGGGGTCTCCTGCTGGACGTGGGGAGGCTATGGGGGTCTCCTGCTGGACATGCAGAGGCTATAGGGGTCTCCTGCTGGACGTGAGGAGGCTATGGCGGTCTCCTGCTGGACATGCGGAGGCTATGGGGGTCTCCTGCTGGACGTGCGGAGGCTATGGGGGTCTCCTGCTGGACGTGCAGAGGCTATGGGGGTCTCCTGCAGGACGTGCGGAGGCTAATGGGGGTCTCCTGCTGGACGTAGGGAGGCCATGGGGGTCTCCTGCTCGATGCGTTGAGGCTATGAGGGTCTCCTGCTGGATGTGGGGTGGTTATGGGGGTCTCTTGCTGGACATGGGGAGTCTATGGGAGTCTCCTGCTGGACGTGCAGAGGCTATGGGGGTTTCCTGCTGGACGTGGGGAGGCTATGGGGGTCTCCTGCTGGACGTGGGGAGGCTTTGAGGGTCTCCTGCTGGACCGGGGAAGGCTATGGGGGTCTCCTGCTAGACGTGCGAATGCTATGGGGGTCTTCTGCTGGACGTGGGGAGGCTATCGGGGTCTCTTGCTGGACGTGCGGAGGCTATGGGAGTCTCCTGCTGGACATGCGGATGCTAAGGGGGTCTCCTGCTGGAGGGGTGGAGGCTATGGAGGTCTCCTGCTGGACGTGGTGAGTCTATGGGGGTCTGCTGCTGGACGTGCAGAGGCTATGGGGTCTACTGCTGGACGTGGGGAGGCTATAGGAGTCTCCTACTGGATCTTGGGAGGCTATGGGGGTCTCCTGCTGGACATGAGGAGTTTATGGGGTTCTACTGCTGTACATGGGGAGGTTATGCGGTATCTTGCTCAATGCATTGAGGCTATGGGGGTCTCCTGCTGGACGTGTGGAGGCTATGGGAGTCTCCTGCTGGAAATGCAGAGGATATGGGGGTCTCCTGCTGGATGTGGGGAGGCTATGGGGGTCTCCTGCTGGATGTGCGGAGGCTATGGGGGTCTCCTGCTGGACGTGTGGAGGCTATGGGGGTCTCCTGCTTGATGTATGGAGGCTATTGGGGTCTCCTGCTGGAGGTGGGGAGGCTATGCGGGTCTCCTGCTGGACATGCGGAGGCTATGGGGGTCTCCTGCTGGATGTATGGAGGCTATGGGGGTGTGCTGCTGGATGTGGGGAGGCTATGGGGGTCTCCTGCTGGATGTATGGAGGCTATGGGGGTCTCCTGTTGGATGTGGGGAGGCTATTGGGGTCTCCTGCTGGATGTGCGGAGGTTATGGGGGTCTCCTGCTGGATGTGTGGAGGCTATGGGGGTCTCCTGCTGGACGTGGGAAGGCTATGGGGGTCTCCTGCTGGATGTGGGAAGGCTATGAGGGTCTCCTGCTGGACCAGGGGAGGCTATGGGGGTCTCCTGCTGGATGTGCGGAGGCTATGAGGTTCTCCTGCTGGACATGGGGAGGCTATGGGGTCTCCTGCTGGATGTGTGGAGGCTAAAGGGGTCTCCTTCTGGACGTGGGGAGGCTATGGGGTTCTCCTGCTGGACATGGGGAGGCTATGGGGGTCTCCTGCTCTATGCGTTGAGGCTATGAGGGTCTCCTGCTGGATGTGGGGAGGCTATGGGGGTCTCTTGCTGGATGTGGGGAGGTTATGAGGGTCTCCTGCTGGACCACGTGAGGCTATGGGGTCTCCTGCTAGACCTGCGGAGGCTATGGGGGTTTCCTGCTGGACGTGGGGAGGCTATAGGGGTCTCCTGCTCAATGCATTGAGGCTATGGGGGTCTCCTGCTGGATGTGTGGAGGCTCTGGGGGTCTCCTGATGGACGTGGGGAGGCTATGGGGGTCTCCTGCTGGATGTGGAGAGGCTATGAGGGTCTCCTGCTGGACCGGGGGAGACTATGGGGGTCTCCTGCTAGACGTGTGGAGGCTATAGGGGTCTCCTGCTGGACGTGGGTAGGTTATAGGGGTCTCCTGCTTTATGCATTGAGGCTATGGGGGTCTCCTGCTGGATGCAGGGAGGCTATGGGGGTCTTCTGCTGGATGTGGGGAGGCTATGGGGGTCTCCTGTTGGAGGTGGGGGGCTATGGGGGTCTCCTGCTGGAGGTGGGGAGGTTATGGGGTTCTCCTGCTGGACATGGGGAGGGTATGGGGGTCTTCTGCTGGAAGTGGGGAGACTATGGGGGGTCTCCTGTTGGAGGTGGGGAGGCTATGGGGGTCTCCTGCTGGACGTGTTTAGGCTATGGGGGTCTCCTGATGGACATGGGGAGGCTATGGGGGTCTCCTGCTGGACGTGGGGAGGCTATGAGGGTCTCCTGCTGGACCGGGGGAGACTATGGGGGTCTCCTGTTAGACGTGCGGAGGCTATAGGGGTCTCCTGCTGGACGTGGGGAGGTTTTAGGGGTCTCCTGCTTGATGCATTGAGGCTATGGGGGTCTCCTGCTGGACGTAGGGAAGCTATGAGGGTCTCCTGCTGGACGTAGGGAGGCTATGGGGGTCTCCTGCTGGACGTAGGGAGGCTATGGGGGTCTTCTGCTGGACGTGGGGAGGCTATGGGGGTCTCCTGTTGGAGGTGGGGGGGCTATGGGGGTCTCCTGCTGGAGGTGGGGAGGTTATGGGGTTCTCCTGCTGGACGTGGGGAGGGTATGGGGGTCTCCTGCTGGACGTGGGGAGGCTATGGGGGTTTGCGTGTGCGCATACTACTCTATCCGGCTGCATTTTATTGAAGACACTCTATGTGTGAATTCGCAGACACAGTGTCTTTAAAAAAATGGTGCCGAAATTGTACCAATAAAAATGTTTGTCACCAGGGTGTAGAACGGGTTCAATTATCAATATGGAGAAGTTTAGTGCGGAGCGTCCGCTATTTACCTGCTGCAGTAATGTCCTGATGTTATGGAGTAAATCCGTCACATACTCTGAGGTGAGATGACCTTGTTGGTGTTTGGTCAGGCAGTTCCTTACTAGCTGCACCACCAGCCGGTGAGTGAAGCTGAGAACGCCATCGGGTGGTAGAAGCACAATGTTAGGGCGATTGTTGATAAGAATACCCCATAGTGCTTGTACCTGAAAATTATCCAGAAAAAATCCGGCCATAGTGAGAAACTGTAAGTGCGCTCAGTAACTAGCTATGGAGCCAAAATGGCACCCGCTACCCTGTGTACATTGTAGAAGTAGTGACTGTGAGCTGTGATGTCATAATGGGCGAGCATCACCAGTGATGTCATGATGGAATCTTGTGATAGAATCTTCATGAGGCGACTCTGCACAAACAGATGCTGCCGAGCAAATCCATCTCCATGTTATCATGACCGTTCTCTTTTATTTCCAGTTAGAACACAACCAGTATAAGGGTATGTTCACACGCTGCATTTTTGCAGCATTTTTTGTTCAACAAAAACCAAACTGGTGGCAGGAAAAACACTGAGTAAAATACGCACGTTTTTGCTGTGTTTTTAATTGTTTTTTTTCTCATTCATTTGAATTGGTGAAAAACGCTGCAACGGCCCTAAAAGGATTGACAAGCTGCAGAATACAAAAAACACTAGAAAAGAAACGCAGCATGTGAATGAGACTTCAGAAATCTCATACACTAAGCTCGTACTTTAAAGTGCCGCAGAAAAACAGCCAATTGTGAACACACCCAAAAGATATACTCAGTTATATGGGAAATAATGTGTAGGTTTATTCCTCATTTGTCTTTTTTTTCTCCATAGAACATTTTAGTTTACTATTAACAACTGTGACAAATATTGAAGGTATTGAAGAATTAATAAAAAGTGATAAATCATTTACATCATTGTCATTGATCGTTGTGTCTTTATAAAGTTCAATCCTTTACCTTGTTGTGTTTAGGTCGCGAGATCGTGCAGCTGCAGGAGCGGTGAGCCGCTGTCAGAGTCGGCCAGACTCCCTATAAAGCCGGTTTCACACGTCCATATATTTCCAGTACCGGAAAGGAAAAAACGGTACCAGAGATATCCGTGTCCCGTGTGTCCCTGTTTGTCACACGTGTGGCAACAGTGTGCCGCATGAGGATCACACGTACCGGCACCTGGGAATTAGCGTTACATTTTAGTGGGTTTGATATGGTTATTTCTGCTAACATCCATCCACAGTTTTAGTAAAGTGCCGTGAGCAGCAGAAAGTGCACACAGTGTAAGATCCTCACCATGGTCCTCCACACATTGTAAGACTCTCGCCATGGTCCTCCACACAGTATAAGACACTCGCCATGGTCCTCCACGCAGATTAATGCACTCCCTAAGGTCCTCCACACAGTATAATGCACTCCCTAAGGTCCTCCACACAGTATAATGAACTCCCTAAGGTCCTCCACACAGTATAATGAACTCCCTATGGTTCTCCACACAGTATAATGAACTCCCTATGGTTCTCCACACAGTACATTGCACTCCCTATGGTCTTCCACTAAGTATAATGCACTCCCTATGGTCCTCCACGCAGTATAATGAACTCCCTATGGTCTTCCACACAGTATAATGCACTCCCTATGGTCATCCACACAGTATAACGTACTCCCTATGGTCCTCCACACAGTATAATGCACACCCTATGGTCCTCCACACAGTATAATGCACACCCCATGGTCCTCCACACAGTATAATGCACTCGCCATGGTCCTGCACACAGTATAATGCACTCCCCATGGTCCTGTACGCAGTATAGTGCAGCCCCCCCAAAGGGTAAAATGCGGTCCCCCACCATAGGGTAAAATGCAGCCCCAGTCCTCCAGTATTATCAGGACATACTGATTTAAAAATAAATAAATAAATAAATACATACTTACCGCTCCTCGTTCCCCGCTGCTTCAGTCTCTGCAGCGCGTCTCTCTCATCACCTCAGCAGCTGCCAGCTCCACTGTCTGACACAGCGTGGCGCGTCATCATGCTGCTGCGTCAGATGCAGAGGAGGAATGATGGGAGAGGGAGTGTCACATGAAGCTCCCTCCTCCATCACTGCTTTCAACCAGGGCCGGCTCCAGGTTTTCGTGGGCCCTGGGCGAAAGGGTCTCAGTGGGCCCCTGTAACACTGTAAAATAATACTCTTTCTGTATTATTTTTTTCTACTGAGGACTTCGCAAAGTATCAATATCACGATATTCTTATAAAAAAAATGTATCTATTTATTCTTGGATTGTCCATTAAATAGAATCAGATTGCAGCAGGTACATACAATAATTAGTTATAAAGTAATTGTCCATTTGTCCATAATTAGCTTAATTGTTGAGATTCACCCATCTTTCCTTGGATCCTGGCTGGTAAATCATGTCTTTGTCCAGCACGTGTCCAGGCCTACATGTCAGCTGCTCGTCAGCATGAAGATTCTTCTTCTGTGTCTTGTGGGGTGGGAAGAGCAAGAGAGTCCCCCCTTTCTGTACCATGGGCTTTTATAGCCAGTCGTATGGCACACCTGTTCTACATATGGTAGTGAACCAAAAATACACACACAAATAGGGCATGTCAACTAGACACGATGGCTGAGGCATAGGACTCAGATTTAAGAAAAATGATTATCGATTATTAATTATTTAACATTCCCCCCTTTTTGAGGATAAAAAGGACTGAAAAATCCTCAAAAGAAGACAGGTTTATCATTAGGATAACAATCATTTTTTTCCTTTTCTTCTTCCTTGGCAATATTATTAAATTTCCATAATAATAATAATAATAATAATAATATCAATATCTGATTATTGTTATATAATGATGTGAATTCATGTTATGGTAAGCCGTGACTAATATTCATTTAATATGTATAATTATACTTCCCTATATCTAAATTGAAGCAATCGCGGGTCCAATCGTCATCGTCTGATGTCATCGGGTCGTCGTCTCGTCTTCTTCTTGGTTCTTTTATAACACAGTCTTTAGATGAAAACTCCTTTGAAATAAATGACAGCGTGTAGATATTGTACAGTCCATAATTGTATTCATTATTGTGCAGTCTATAAACTGTACTCTTTATTAGAAAGATCATGTGTGTCAACTGATAAGAAAACAAAGTCCATGGATGAAATGTAGCTTTAATATCTGTGCGATGTCACCTGGACTTACGTTGGATCGTCTTCAGATAATCTTCCGTGTGTCCGCACTGGTCTCGTGTCACTTTTGGAACAGATGTGACGTCTTTGGTCAGTAAAGCAAGGGTTAACTTGACACTTCCCTGCTTTATATAGCCCCATAACCAGTACTCAGTCCTTTATATACAGGACACATATGCCAGGTATTACCTGTTCACCAGCTTTCATTGAAGCGTTGCAGGTGATAAGAAACCACTGGAACGTGATGAAACTTGAACACAACCCAGTACATATAGGATCATCGTCCTCTGCCGTCCCGGTGATCAGTGGTGTGAATTGTATCTGACACAGTCTATTATCACTCAGCATTCACACCTGTTACCTTCTGAGACGTCCGGATATCAGTTGCTTCTTCTTGTAACCTTTGAGAGTCTCTTTGATTTATAAATATGAAAAGTCTTTATTAAGATAGAATTCATAATTGCGATGTCTTGATTGAAGTCTTCATTCCCTAATCTGATACCAAATCTGGCAACTTTCCTAACCTATAATATCACAGCGTACCATAGCAATCAATAATATCCATCTAATTATTATCAAAATATTAAAATAAATTATGTTTGGAATAATAAACAATAATAGATTGAATTACTATCAAGTTCTCCATGTGATAAAATATTTTTATGTCATAGGTGTAATTACCTTTTCCAACCCATAGGTGTCAGTGTGTTTTGAAACAACAAGTGTTTATATTTTTATTAAACCAATAATACCAAAGAATGTATACTGCTGAACTAAAATGAATAAATATATGAATGTAAGAATGAATGAATGAATTGTTGTGTTTACTCAGAAAATTGAAACATTTTTCTTATATTAATATAATTATATTTAATGAAGCAATATTCTTGTACTAGACATTACTTTATTAAATATTAATGTGTTTTCTCAATTGAGATACTGTACTGAAATAAAATCAAATGAGAATTAAAAATGAAAAATGGAAAAATAAGAAAATAAGTAAGAATAAAATTTTAAAAATGAAAAATAAAATTAAGAGTAAAAATAAGAATAAAAATAAAAATAAGGCCTTTAAATTGTAATGACAAATGCAGAGTAATTATATTCTCCATAAAAAAATACCCTTATATCTCCATTATCTGGATGATTTCATATTTGTCATAACCTTGTATCACCAAAAATTATTAAATTATGCAACTTTGCATGTAATACCCTTCTTAATTATATCATTGTACCTTATTAATATTTTACCTTTATTAAAATGTGTGGAAAATAAGTATTGATCACAAGTGATTATGTAATCAGGATCAAAAACACATTTTCCCCCTTAATACAAAAAAATATTATTTTATAAAATAATTTATATATCAGAACCAAATTAAAAATAGTTATTCTTCTATAAATATTTTGCATAAATTTCATATCGATGAGTAGCATAGATTTGTCTAAAGAGAGGTGTGTACCTATTTAGGTAACCATTAAAAATAATATTATAGTTATTCAAGAATATTATCATGTGGAAAATTATTCTAAATATAAATTTGCTTTGTAAACCATTTGATGTGTGGTTGCCCTTATCCACTATTAGTTAAATCAAGAAATAATAATTATTAAAGAAATATAGAAGTATATATGTAGATAAAACCTAATTATGTATTATAATTTCTCTGAATTAAATATATTTTTGTACCTTCACATAAACATTTTTTTTTCCAAACATACAAACATACGAGGCCTCTGACACATCAATCACACTTAGCAGCTGCTGATTTACTCATCTGTCACCTTCACTCTGACATTCACAGATCTGTTCAACTCAAACATTCCACATATGAAGTTTTAGATATATATATATATTTAGCCCAAAATTGTAGTATCCCAATTTATTAATGCGCATTTAATATCTTAATATTTCTTTGAATATTCCCCAAGTAGAAGTATATATATAATATGAGAGTAAGTCACTGGAATTTCAGACACTTGAAAAAACTCTTGACTTAGATTCTTTTTTCACTGGCTGCCCGGTCTTAAGTTACATCAGCTGAAAATAGAATGAATGGGATCTATACTATTAACTCAAAGTTCAAAGGCCTCAGCAGTCACACGTCATGCTGTAAAGCTACTTGTTATAACGAACACTTCATGCATAGAAAATATTAATTAATGTTACACATAAATCATGCAATTTTCAGCTTCCTGTGTGAATAAAGAAATAAATCCATTTTAGAGTTGTTTGATCAAATCCTGCTTTGGAATGAAAACTCTAAGGAAATATAAGAAAATAAAATTAAATATCAAATTAATACAGAAACAGCATTATTTAAATATCTTATGCATATATTGGTTGGTTCTAATGTAATTCAAAATATTGTTACTTAAATTTATATATGAAGTTCTAATTTATTAATTAATATATATATATTTTTATAAATATATATATAAATACAATTATACACAATCTCTACTTAGACAAGTGTATATATATATATATATATATATATATATATATATATATATATATATACTATTAGAAACTATGTAACTACAATTTTACTGTATAAGATTATAAATAAATATTGAGACATTGTAACACTTCTATGCTACATTATCATTACAGTTTTTTCTTAGCCACTCCCTAAACCAAATCTTCTGTCTCTCTCAAATATCTCCAGGAACGCCCTATTTAGGAAAGACATTTTTCTATCCTTCAAAACCTCAGAGAACTGCCTGTCCTTCTGTTCACATTCCATGACGTCACTCTCAGCCGGTCGTCTCACCTGACTCTGTCCATCAGTTTCAGCCATTTTCCTTTCCAGGGAGAAGTCACAGCTTTGGATTTTTAACTCTTTCTGTGAAGAGATGGACCTTTGCACTCTCTGATATGGCTTATAACAGATATGAAATCTCCTGCGTATTTGATAGAGTTCACTATGGGGATGACTCAGTCTAGGAGAGTTTGATATTGGCTTTTGGTAAGATTTTACCTTTTCTGGTTTTACAAATTTAACTTGATTTATTTTCTTTTCACGATTCTCATGTTTCCTAACAAAATCCAGCAACTGCGCACATTCAAATAATGATTTTTTGTGATGCAATAACTTGGGAAACTGGATTTAGGAATTTGAATTTTTGTACAAAAGTTGTTATCATTTGTTGTACTTTTCCATTTTTGATGAGAGCTTTGTACAACCGTTCAAATATGGACATGAATGTATATGTACATTCCTTCCTACCAATCCTTAGTTTCTGCAGATCTTCTATGTTGGGAAAATCCTTTGTGACACAATAAATCAAATATCTTAACCTGTCCGAATCATTTTCCCATCCATTAGGAGAGTAACATCTGGACAATGTCACAGGAATCCATATTTTAAATAATTGATTCCTCTCCTCATTGGATAAATCAAAGTTATCAGAGAAGCTCTCAAATGTCTCTGAATTTCTACAGGCATGGATTTTGACATCATATTTTGGCATGATTTTGTATAATTTCAGCAAATTTTTCCTCATTTTAATTTGCAGTTGAGCCTGGGTAATTCCTGAATTCTCTGATATTTTTAGTGGCTCTTGTACGTCCGCTCCTCCTACGTCACTCACGTCTCCTCCCACATCACCTAGTATGTCGGTTTCTCGTATGTCAGTCATGTCTCCTCCCATGTCAGGTTTCTGTATGTCCGTCTCTTGGTCAGACCCAAGGTCACCTTCAGTTACAGACACGTGTCTTACTTCTTGTTCATTTTCCACATTACAGTCAGAATCAGTGTCACCATCTGACACTTCTTCTACACTATTGTCCTGCTTAGACCTCTCAAGTACAAAATTATGAAATACCTGAAAAAGATGTAGAATATTCCGCAATTTGTGTTTCTCTCCAGGGTCGGACTGGGGTGTCTGGGGCCCACAGGGGAAATTAACTCTAGGGGCCACCTACAGCCATATGCAAATATCTGTTATCCGCTCTCCCTGTTATAGTGGAGCATTGACTGGCGGCTCCTGCACATCTACTGGGCGACACTAACTGGGATGTACAACTACGTTAGTTTGCATTAAAGGGGTTCTTTGGTTAAAACAAGTTATCACCGATCCATGGGATCCACAGGATCGGTGATCACTTATTGATCGTTTGGGTCCGAACATTGGAAAACGCACCTATCGGAAGAATGGGGAAGTTTTATCCCTGACAGGACACTTATCCCCATTTTAAAATGCAGCGACAGGTGGGACGTCTGACCACAGCCTCATTCGTTCTCTTGGGGGCTTCCAAAAAAGAGCAGCGCTCGCAGCCTCTAAGGGAATGAATGGATCAGTGGTCGAGTCGCACATGAGCTCCAGTCTAATGGGGAGAAAAGCTCCACATTCTGCCGATCGGTGCAGGTCCCAGCAGTCAGACCCCCACCAATCAATATTATCACTTATCCTGTGGAGAGGTGATTACTTGTTTTCACCAGAGAACCCCTGTAAGTGCATCTCTGATGCTCTGCTCCAAGTATTTAATCTCTAAGGTCACGGCCCCACTATCAGTATTTGGTCAGTATTCGGTCAGTATTTTTTCTCAGGAGTGGGAGCCAAAACCAGATGAGGAACAATCAGAGAAAAGGTAGAATAGAAACAAGTCACCAATTCTGCATTTATCACCCACTCCTGGTTTTGGCAGCGACTCCTGAGAAAAAATACTAACCAAATACTGATGGTGGGGCTGTGGCCTAATGGAAAAAAATATTTTCCTAGTTAATATCAGCAAGAACAAAATGACTGCCATACACAACACAGTCCACTATATCAACACCAATAATACCACATACAAAAGGGACAAATATCGCCACACCATGACTAGATCACATATTACCACCACATAGTGACCGAATAATACCACATACAAGGAATAAATACGGCCACACCATGACCAGACCACATATTACCACCCCAAAGTGACCAAATACTACAATACTGATAAAGAATACAAACCACAATACTAACAACACTGTTATTACCACCAGCGACATTATACACAGGAGCTCTGTATATAGTGTCAGTGTACAGGTAATACAGGGATCACCAGTGACATTATACACAGGAGCTCTGTATATAGTGTCAGTGTACAGGTAATACAGTGATCACCAGTGACATTATACACTGGAGCTCTGTATATAGTGTACAGGTATTACAGTGGTCACCAGTGACATTATACTCAGGAGCTCTGTACATAGTGTATAGTGTACAGGTAATACAGTGATCACCAGTGACATTATACACAGGAGCTCTGTATATAGTGTACAAGTAATACAGTGGTCACCAGTGACATTATACACAGGAGCTCTGTATATAGTGTACAGGTAATACAGTGGTCACCAGTGACATTATACACAGGAGCTCTGTATATAGTGTACAGGTAATACAGTGGTCACCAGTGACATTATACACAGGAGCTCTGTACATAGTGTATAGTGTACAGGTAATACAGTGATCACCAGTGACATTATACACAGGAGCTCTGTATATAGTGCACAGGTAATACAGTGGTCACCAGTGACATTATACACAGGAGCTCTGTATATAGTGTACAGGTAATACAGTGGTCACCAGTGACATTATACACAGGAGCTCTGTATATAGTGTACAGGTAATACAGTAGTCACCAGTGACATTATACACAGGAGCTCTGTATATAGTGTATAGTGTACAGGTAATACAGGGATCACCAGTGACATTATACACAGGAGCTCTGTATATAGTGTCAGTGTACAGGTAATACAGTGATCACCAGTGACATTATACACTGGAGCTCTGTATATAGTGTACAGGTAATACAGTGGTCACCAGTGACATTATACACAGAAGCTCTGTATATAGTGTATACATAATACAGTGATCACCAGTGACATACACAGGAGTTCTGTATATACTATATACACACACGTGGTCAGAATTGTTGGTACCCCTCGTTTAATGAAAGAAAAACCCACAATGGTCACAGAAATAACTTGAATCTGACAAAAGTAATAATAAATTAAAAATCTATGAAAATGAACAAATGAAAGTCAGACATTGCTTTTCTGCTTCCACTGAATTTTTAAAAAAATTAAACTCATGAAATAGGCCTGGACAGAAATGATGGTACCCCTGAAAATAATGTGACAAAAGGGACATGTTAAATCAAGTTGTGTCCACAAATTAGCATCACAGGTGTCTACAATCTTGTAATCAGTCAGTGGGCCTGTATATAGGGCTACTGATACTCACTGTGTTGTTTGGTGACATGGTGTGTACCACACTCAACATGGACCAGAGGAAGCAAAGGAAAGAGTTGTTTCAGGAGATTAGAAAGAAAATTATAGAAAAGCATGTTAAAAGGTAAAGGTTATAAGACCATCTCCAAGCAGCTTCATGTTCCTGTGACTACAGGTGCATATATTATTCAGAAATTTAAGATCCATGGGACTGTAGCCAACCTCCCTGGACGTGGCCGCAGGAGGAAAATTGATGACAAATCAAAGAGACGGATAATATGAATGGTAACAAAAGAGTCCAGGAAAACTTCTAAAGAGATTAAAGGTGAACTTCAAGCTCAAGGAACATCAGTGTCAGATCGTACTATCCACCGTTGTTTGATCCAAAGTGAACTTCATGTAAGACGACCAAGGAGAACACCATTGTTGAAAAAAATAATAATAAAAAAGCCAGACTGGAATTTGCCAAACTACATGTTGACAAGCCACAAAGCTTCTGGGAGAATGTACTATGGACAGATGAGACAAAAATGGAAGTTTTTGGCAAGGCACATCAGCTCTATGTTCACAGACCGAAAAATTAAGCATATCAAGAAAAGAACACTGTCCCTACTGTGAAACATGGGGGAGGCTGTTATATTCTGGGGCTGCTTTGCTGCATCTGGTACAGGGTGTCTTGAATCTGTGCAGGGTACAATGAAATCTCAAGACTATCAAGGGATTCTAGAGAGAAATGTGCTGCCCAGTGTCAGAAAGCTTGGTCTCAGTCGCAGGTCATGGGTCTTGTGACGCGCCCCTGGGCCTACTTGGTGTAGCGTTGCGCACGCGGGGACTACCCGGAGCCGGGCCTGTTGGGGGTAGTAGTCTCGTGGCGGTGACCCGGTCCGTGCCCAGGGAGTCAAACTGTGTGGCTGAGTATTAGCAGTAGATGTTGGACGACTACGCCACCCGTTGAATGCAGCTATGGAGCTGCCGCTGCAGGGCAGACCGCTGAGGCCGGTGGTACGATTGTGCAGCGTAGATGGTATAACCCCCAACGGGAGGGGTATGGCCTCAGGGCAGCCGACGTGGATGATGGGGGTAGCAGGAACCACTCAGAGACGATGCGGTGTAGTTCAGGGTCTTTACTGGTGATAAAGATAGACCCTCCCGGAGTACTGGCTAGCGATCGGGGCCTGGTCAGTCTTTGAGCAGATGGGATTTCCCCTGGCCAGGCGGAGTTGTAGGCCTCCCCAACTAATTGTACTCTTCTGGCTACCTTGCTAGAGGCGGGTAAAAGTAGCCCACGTCCCTGAGTGTACCGTGTGGTGCTCACCCGTATGGCCGGTGACTCGGGGCCTTCTAGTGGCTTCCGCTCCACGACGGCGGTGCTGGTCCCACGCATGTGACCGTGCCTTTGGGTTTCTTGGCCAGAGGACCTAAAATCCCCTGCCGGTCGGTTTCTGCTGCTGGGTAAGGATTAGTCCCCACAGCCTCGGACTCCGGGTCCGGTGGTAACTCTTCAATCAGGGCGAGCTCTACAGCTGCCAGCCCCTGATTCCTTTTAGCACGACTTCCCCAGAGCTCCTGATCTCTCTTTCCTATAGCTGCTTCTCCTCTTCTCTCTCTACTCTTTTTCTCTCTAACCCTGCCTCAGCCCCAGTTTTATATAGGGGAAGTTCTTCCCCTCCCAGGACTGGGCAGGAGGTGTGGCATGCATAGGATTCCTGACCAAGAGACCTCCCACCTGCTCTCAGACATAATATTGCTATTACTGTGGAAACCAGACCCCTGGGGTGCCACATTCCCCCCTAGTGAAATTTAGTACTCCGGGACTAAACATACTTTTGTAAACATAACAAGGTGTAAACAATAACGTTCTGGTAGAAACAACACATAAGGTGGTCACGGCGTGTCCGCAACCGGGTGTAACTTTTGAGGAAAACAAAGGTGTCCATTTCACCAAAACAGGGAGACGTAACCAGGTAGGGGTCTGTCCTGCCCCGAGTCCTTATCAGTCTTTTAGTCCGTCCTGGGTTACGCTCCAACTATATGCACAAAGGATTCCCGGTAAATCCACCAAAGACTCCTACAAATAACTATAAACACATAATTATACACAAGCAACAATAAACAGGTAAACATTAATAGAATAGCTTGAACATTTAGATCCTCCACCGTATGGGCAACTGGCCTCTAGTGACCCTAGTGGACCTACGGAGCTGGCTGACTGGTCCTGAGCTACAGGGTATAGGAGCTGTCAAGGGTAAACTGGGCAGCCATCTACGGACTCTTTGGCTCACTAGGGGTATGGCAGGCTCACTATAAGCAGAGGGTTGATTCTCCTGGTCTGCTTGTGTGGGGTCTTCTGCCTCCTGGACCGGCTGTACTTCCAGCTCTACCTGTGTCTCCGTAGGCACTTGGGATGCTGGTTGGAGGAACGTGAGGACGGGTACCACAACAGCACCATTGACTTGAGTCCAAGACCGAGGGAAGTCTCCGAGCACAGTACTAACCATATCTTCCCTTTCCTCTACGGGTCGAGGGTCTTCTTGTTCCTCTTCAGGGTTCCGTAGCTGTTCGGGACACTTCTTCAGGTGATCCCAGGATACAATGGCTGTGGTTTCCCCTCCGTCTTTACTGATTGTACAGATCTTTGGGTTGTCGTGGCTTGAGGGCAGTACGGTGTACGGGTCCTTCTCCCACTGGTCGTCCAACTTGTGGAGCCGTCTTTTCCTCTTCAAGACCTGCTCTCCGGGCACCAGGGGAACAGCGGGAGCATACTGGTTGTAAGTTTTCTCTTGTCTTTCCCTAGCTTGACAGAGACTTCGCTCCACGCTCTCCTGTACTTTCCGGTACTGCTGCTGCCTCTCTGTGTCCCAGTCTGCTTCTGGTGAAGTGTCCTCGGGTGTCAGTGACGCGCCCCCTGGGCCATATTCTTTAGGGGAATACCCGGAGCCGGAGCAGATGGGGGTTGTAGTCTTCCGAGTGGCTGTGACCCGGTCCGTGCCCAGGGTGTCAAGCTCAGAGTATGTGGCAGTCCTACAGATGTTATAAAGTTCTTAATGTCGACTACGCCACCCGTTGTATTGCGGTCACTACGGCCGCCGCTGCAGCAGGGTCCGCTGAGGCTGATGGTGTTGGTGCAGCTTTTGATGGTATAACCCCCAACGGGAGGGGTATGGCCTCAGGGGGTCAGGTGCAGAGGATGGGGGTTGTGGTGGTGCAGCATAGATGGTAATTAAAGACAGAGTCGGGTTGTGCAGTTTAGGGTATTTACTTACTGCTGATGTTCCGGTCACTCCAGCTTCAAGTGACCACCCGAGCCGTGCTGCGTCCACCAGGTCCTGGATTCAGCCAACCCCCAAGCAAGTCCGGAGCGTGACCCTGAGCCCTCCTTCCTGTCCTGTCTTCTGGCCGTCCCCACCAGGGATCCACCTAGGTCCAGCTCCCTCGGGCCTTCTGTTGGGAAACCCTTGGCCTTGGGTTCCCTGACCCTACTCGTGGTTTGCCTTCAGGGTGGATGTGGTGGGTGGCCGTGGCAGATCCTGCCCACGGCCTCCGGTCTCTGGCTGAGGTGTGCTTTAGCCCCCACCAGTTTGGGATCCGGTACCCTTTTGCCAACTCTTCACCCTGTGTTTGTATGTGGGTTCTTAGAGTTCCTTTTCGTTTCCCCCTCTGGGTCTCTCTTTCTTCTCCTCTGCTCTCTTCAGGTTACACTCTGACAGACTGACTCCTCACAGACTGACTGACCGACTGACTGACTGACCCTGATCTTAGATGGTGCCCACCTTAAATACTCCCTCTATGTGTGAGCTCAGGTGACCAGCACCCAATGAGCTCCTATCTTTACCCAGGCTGCTCCCCCTATCTGCCCCTACACTACTGGGATGTACCACCCCCCTCCCACTCCAGCCAGGAACAGACTCGGTCGTACCTGCACATTTCTAAGTGGGAGTACCGTTGGTCTGTTCCCCGGAAATGGGATGTGTGTAGTGCATGCAGCTCTCTGGACTCAGTCCCACACTCCATCCTTACCCGGGAGTGGAATATCACACCTCTGGGTTGAGGTGCAATACCCCTGTAGCAGCCGAATCCTCAGGGTGCTACATTCCCCCCTGGTAAATCACAGCACGTCCTCGGGCTGTAAGATATAAAACATCCACAAACATACATTTTTTTTTTTTTTCCATATAAACAACATAATAACAACATATAAAATATCATATATATATCAGCATCATCATAAAACTTTTCATATTAATAACATTCTCGTCGCCTCTGGCTCCTCCTCCGGTCACTGTGCAACGTGTGACCGGGTAAAGTGCGACAGTCTTTAGAACTCGTGGCTTTCCTATAAAACCGGTAGGGGGCGCTTTAGGAAGCGCAACTATTTACAATGGAATATGGCCGCTCTCAGTCCTCGGCCAGGTATTAGGGAGGAATGACCGCTCTCAGTCCTCGGTCAGTGGGATTTAAGGGTTAAACGGGTAAACAGTTCACACTTGCTGGTCCCAACGGGGACTATATTAGCAACAACAGTTCACTGTGCCCCGACGGGCAACTATATACAGCTTCTGCTCCGCTGTACTTAACGACGACGTCCTCCTGCTCTTTCTTTGTGGTTAACTTTAGTTTCAGACCCGTCCGGGTCCTCTTGTTCTTCCTCCTCACACCGCAGCTCTTCCTCCGTCAGGCGATGCACATGGAGGGCGTAGGGTCCTTTGGCACACTTGTGCCGGGTGAAGGTGACCTCGTCCCCGATGTAAAGGTCACGACCTCTGTGTCCCTCCGGTAGGTGGGACTCAACGTCTCTCCTGGTCACGAAGACGTCGCCTGGGATGCGGTGGTCTCGGATGAAGCCCCACCCGTGCTGCATATTGAACTTGATCACAGTCCCGGTGGAAGGGGGACCATGGGCTGCACGGGGACTCCTCCTGGCCCGGCTCTTCTGCTCCGCGCTCCTTATCTGCGCTTGTTGTTCTCGGACCCGCCTCTCTCTCCGCTCCCTCTCAAAGACCTCGAGCTGCTGGCGGCAGCACTCTGCACGCTCCGCTGCGGCTGCCCGAGTCTCCTGAGTGAACCCCATGAGGTCTTCTCCGGTGGGGTCCCACTCAAACTGCGCTTCTGCTAGCGGGAGCGAGATCCTCTTTACGGGCTTTGGAGCCGGGATCAGGGGTTCATCTAGGGGTCTCTCTTTCCGGAGTCGGGGATGGTGAAACTCCGGTGGCCAAATGAAGGGCTGCCCATCCGGGCATGTATGTTGGGCGAACAGATCTTCTCCCAGATGCGGCACTCTTGGTTTTATGGGCGCGGTGGTGGTGGCGCCCGGGTTGCCCAGGCCTTGCGGCCAGGCCTGGGGCACCTGGAAAGTGAAGGGCACCGTAAGGACGGCGGCGCCCTGGGCTACTTGGCCCTGCGACCAGGCCGGGGGCTCCGCGGAGGTAGGGGGCGCTGTTGGTATTGCGGCGCCCGGGGGTACTAGGCCTTGCGACCAGGCTGGTGGTACTTCCTGCTTGGTCACGCTCGGGGTCGAGGCGTGTGACGTCACAGGGGTCGCGGCTGCGGCTTCCGGTTGAGGCCTAGTCTGTGGCGGTGACGTTGCGGTTACGGGCACGGCAGGGGGTACTTCGGGCTCTGCGACGGGGAGCTGGGGCAGGTACGCGGTTTCCCGGTTTGGGGTAGAGACGTCCCCTTTACCTGCCTCCATTCGTTCGGCTCCCTTCTCGGCGCCGTCTCCGGCCTTGAGTCCTCCTGCGCCATCCTCAGAGGCGGTCTGTCTCCTCGTCTCGGGTGGCGTGCTCCGCTGACAAGTTCTTGTCTGCTGGGCCATCTCACGGCTCCACTCCGCCAACGTCTCTCGCTGCACCCGGGCCATCCTCCGTGCGAGGCCCTCCAGCGCAGTCTGTGCACACTCCCAATCTCGGGGGAGCTGTGTTAGGATCTCCAGCAGGCCTAGTGGGGTCGTTGCTTCTAGCAGGCTCCTGACCAACGGGTCGGTGCTGCTCTGCTCTCCTTCTGTTGTCTCCAGCAGGCTCCTGGCCAGCGGGCCGGTGCTGCTCTGCTCTTCTCCCATCTCCGGGTAAGCTTCTTCTGGACTCAGCTCTAGGCTTCTTGTCTCCGGGTGCGCTCTCTCCAGACTGCTCCAGGCGACACCCATCTTTGCTCTCTTCTTCTCAGTCCTCCCACTTCGAGGGCGGTCCCGGGGCCACTTGGTGATTGTCAGCTCCAGGGGCAGTTCTTTCATGCTGACAGACACCTCTAGCATCACAGTCTCTGTTGGTGGGGGCGGTTTCCACTTTTGGCGCCATTTTCGGTCCTGGCCCACGATGGGAGGCGGCCTCTTGCCACCCTCTGGCACGCCCATAATGGCGTCCGCTCTTCCAAGGCGGGAAATCTTCGGAAATGGCGGGAATCGTCTCCCAGTGGCGGGAAACTCTGCAGATGGCGGGAAAACGCTGTTAATGGCGGACAACCGGCTGGAATCGACCTGTGATGGAGTCCGATGGCGGGGACCCTCCGGAACCGGCAGGAGACTTCTTTTTGAGGTAAACTCGTTCTTTTCTTCAGGCACGCAGTACCCGGGTGTTGCGGGCACGAGATCCTGCCGACTACGCCAAAGTTGACGCGCCCCCTGGGCCATATTCTTTAGGGGAATATCCGGAGCCGGATCAGATGGGAGTTGTAGTCTTCCGAGTGGCTGTGACCCGGTCCGTGCCCAGGGTGTCAAGCTCAGAGTATGTGGCAGTCCTACAGATGTTATAAAGTTCTTAATGTCGACTACGCCACCCGTTGTATTGCGGTCACTACGGCCGCCGCTGCAGCAGGGTCCGCTGAGGCTGATGGTGTTGGTGCAGCTTTTGATGGTATAACCCCCAACGGGAGGGGTATGGCCTCAGGGGGTCAGGTGCAGAGGATGGGGGTTGTGGTGGTGCAGCATAGATGGTAATTAAAGACAGAGTCGGGGTGTGCAGTTTAGGGTATTTACTTACTGCTGATGTTCCGGTCACTCCAGCTTCAAGTGACCACCCGAGCCGTGCTGCGTCCACCAGGTACTGGATTCAGCCAACCCCCAAGCAAGTCCGGAGCGTGACCCTGAGCCCTCCTTCCTGTCCTGTCTTCTGGCCGTCCCCACCAGGGATCCACCTAGGTCCAGCTCCCTCGGGCCTTCTGTTGGGAAACCCTTGGCCTTGGGTTCCCTGACCCTACTCGTGGTTTGCCTTCAGGGTGGATGTGGTGGGTGGCCGTGGCAGATCCTGCCCACGGCCTCCGGTCTCTGGCTGAGGTGTGCTTTAGCCCCCACCAGTTTGGGATCCGGTACCCTTTTGCCAACTCTTCACCCTGTGTTTGTATGTGGGTTCTTAGAGTTCCTTTTCGTTTCCCCCTCTGGGTCTCTCTTTCTTCTCCTCTGCTCTCTTCAGGTTACACTCTGACAGACTGACTCCTCACAGACTGACTGACCGACTGACTGACTGACCCTGATCTTAGATGGTGCCCACCTTAAATACTCCCTCTATGTGTGAGCTCAGGTGACCAGCACCCAATGAGCTCCTATCTTTACCCAGGCTGCTCCCCCTATCTGCCCCTACACTACTGGGATGTACCACCCCCCTCCCACTCCAGCCAGGAACAGACTCGGTCGTACCTGCACATTTCTAAGTGGGAGTACCGTTGGTCTGTTCCCCGGAAATGGGATGTGTGTAGTGCATGCAGCTCTCTGGACTCAGTCCCACACTCCATCCTTACCCGGGAGTGGAATATCACACCTCTGGGTTGAGGTGCAATACCCCTGTAGCAGCCGAATCCTCAGGGTGCTACATCAGGACTCCCATCTCCAGATCAACAGGAAGCTTACCAGGTCTTGCCCTCATTAGGTAAGCCGGGGTACAGTTGGTGGAACCTACAGGGATGTGGTTGTATAGGTCCACCAGGTCGGGCAGCTTTTCAGGCCACAGACTACGTTCTTCCAGGGGCAATGTTTTCAGAAGATCTATCACCACCTGGTTCATTTTCTCACAAAGTCCATTAGTTTGCGGGTGATAGGGTGTTGTTCTTATCTTCCGGCAGCCATACAGGGTGCAGAACTCCTGGAAGACTTCCGCTTCAAAGGCAGGCCCCTGGTCCGTCAGCACCTGCTCCGGGTATCCGTGCGGACGGCAGAAGTGCTGCTGGAAGGCTCTAGCTGCTGTTTGAGCCGTTAAGTCCTTGACGGGGACGACAACCAAGAACCGGGAGTAGTGATCCACGATGGTTAACGCGTAGACGTAGCCACTTCTGCTTGGGGTCAGTTTTACATGATCCAAGGCTACCAGTTCCAACGGCTGTCTGGTGATGATGGACTGCAGGGGAGTCTTCTGGCTGGCACGGTCCCTCCTTCTTAGGTTGCATGGGCCACAGTCTCTGCACCACCTCTCGATGGTTCCTCTCATGCCTACCCAATGGAACCGCCCGAGCAGCAGGAACTCCAGCTTCTTCCATCCGAAGTGCCCAGCTCCGTCGTGGTATGCCTCCATCACCATAGCTGCGTCTCTTCTTGGCACCACTACTTGCCAGATTAGTTCATGCATCCGGGAGTTAACCATTCTGCGGCACAACTTCCCCTTGTAAAGGAACAGTCGACTATTCTCAGCCCACAGTTGCTTGGCTTCCTCCGGAGCGTCTGGGTCAAGGCGTGCATCTGGCCGAGTCAGCATCTCCTTTACCAGTCGGACGGCAGGGTCACTGTCTTGCGTCTCCGCCCAGTTGTAATGAGGTAATGGGTTGAACGTAGCGGATTGCTTACTCCTTACACGGTGGGAATACTGGATAGTCCCATGACGGTGGAACGCGGGGAGTTCAACTTCTTCCAGTTCCTCTGAATCTTCCCCTACGTCCGGTAGGTTTGGCATCCTGGACAGGGCGTCCGCGTTGGTATTGGAGCGTCCTGCCCGGTATTTGATTGTAAACTCATAGTTGGACAAGCGGGCCATCCATCTCTGCTCTAGGGCACCGAGTCTTGCAGTGTCCAGGTGTGTCAACGGGTTGTTATCCGTGTACACGGTGAACCGGGAAGCAGCGAGGTAGTGCTTAAAACGTTCGGTGACTGCCCACACCACTGCCAGGAACTCTAGCTTAAATGAGCTGTAATTCTCAGGGTTTCTTTCGGTGGGTCGCAGTTTTCGGCTGGCGTAAGCAATTACCCGTTCCTTCCCCTGCTGGATCTGGGACAGTACGGCTCCTAGCCCGATGTTACTGGCGTCGGTGTAGAGGATAAAGGGCTGGCTATAATCAGGGTACGCCAGGATTTCATCCCCCGTGAGGGCCATCTTCAGCTGGCGGAAGGACTCTTCTTCCAGCTTCTCCCATCTGAAGGGTGGCTTCTGGTTCTTGGCCTTCCTGGACTGGCCTATCAGGAGGTCCTGCATAGGAGCTGCCTTTTTGGTGAAACCGGGAATGAACCTTCGGTAGTAGCCTACCAACCCGAGGAACTGCCTCACTTCCTTTACGCTGGAGGGGCTTGGCCATTCCTTAATTGCGGTGATCTTATCAGGGTCGGGAGCCACTCCGTCAGCACTCACCACGTGTCCCAGGTACTGCACCTTTGGCTTCAGGAGGTGACACTTGGAGGGTTTCACCTTTAGGCCGTAACTTGCCAGAGCTTCGAACACTTCCGCCAGGTGTTTCAGGTGGTCCTCGTAGGTCTTGGAATAGACGATGACATCGTCCAGGTATAACAGGACCGTCTCAAAGTTTCGGTGTCCCAGACAGCATTCCATCAATCGCTGGAAGGTTCCTGGTGCGTTGCAGAGTCCGAAAGGCATGCAGGTAAACTCGCTAAGTCCCATCGGGGTGGTGAATGCGGTCTTCTCCCGGTCCGCCTCTGCTACAGGAACCTGCCAGTACCCGCTAGTGAGATCCAAGGTGGAGAAGAAGTTAGCAGATTTTAAAGCAGCCAAAGACTCCTCTATTCTTGGTAAGGGGTACGCATCTTTGTGTGTGATACGGTTAATTTTCCGGTAATCTACACACATTCTCATGGTGTTGTCTTTCTTTTTGACCAAGACTAGTGGAGCTGCCCAGGGGCTACAGCTATCCCTGATTACCCCAGCCTCCTTCATGTCTCTAAGCATCCCCTTGGCGTGTTGGTAGTGTGCAGGGGGTACGGGTCGATACCTCTCTTTTATGGGAGGATGGTCTCCCGTGGGGATGTGGTGTTCTACCCCCTTGACTCGCCCGAAGTCTAACGGGTGTTTACTAAACACTCTCTCGTACTCTCGAACCACCCGGTAGACTCCCTGTTTCTGGTGGGAGGGAGTGGAGTCAGTACCCAAATGTAGTTGCTGACACCAATCCTCCATTATTTTCGTAGAGCCGTTACCTTCCTCCGGGTGAGATGGAGGCAAGGGTTCCACAGACTGTATAGAATTTTGGTTGATAGTATATAATTTGGCTAGCGTAGCATACCGGGGCAGGTATACTTCCCTTTTCCCGATATTTATTATACGAACGGGCACCCTCCCATGGCGTACATCAACTACCCCCCGTGCTGTCAAAATGGTGGGCCTACTGTCTGAGTAGACTGGTTCTACCATGGCCTGGTAATCTCTACCTCTCAGACCAATAGCTGCCCGGCACCAAATCATCATTTCACTTTTCGGGGGCATGGAAAGAGGGAAAGGGTCACACATTCTTACGCTACCAATCTCACCACCGGAGAGTTCCACCTGTTGCCGTCGCATCAGTGCCCGGATCTCTTTCTGGAGCACTCGCTGCTGGCCGGAGCTGGCGTTCTTGGCAACCTGCTGTAAAATGAAAATCACCTCTGCAAGACAATTTTCAATCACATTAGTTCCTAGAGTTATCTTTGGGTGACTCTCGCGCTTGTCAATGTCTACAATGATCAGTCCCTGTGCTGCCAGTTCGACTCTACCGATTTTAATGGTCATTTCTTTAAATCCGATCTGTGGCACGGGCTGACCATTACTGGCGATGATACTCAAGTCGTCGTCTGGATAGCGGGTTATATCCGAGTCATTCCAGTACTGCTTGAAGAGCACGTACGGGATGGTGGTGACCTGTGACCCGGTGTCCAGTAGGGCACTCATAGGGATGCCATCCAGTACCACAGGCAAGACTGGACGTCCTCCCACATATTTGTCGCGCCAGTTCGATGGGCCTGGTGATCTTTTTCCTGGGGGTTGGCCCTCTACCCCAGGTTGTGCCAGTTTAAAGGACAGTACCTTGCCATATGTCCGGGTTGATTGCAGCGGCGGCAGATAGGTTGTCCGTCCTCGTTGTACCGGTCGCTGGGTCTTCCTCTGGCCGGTGGGGTCCTCCTTGGTCGACGCCACGGGATGTCTTCCGGTCCGGATGCCAGCTGGATCTTCCCTGGAGTGGAAACCTGTAAAGACTGCACAGTTCGGGTTAGCGCAGCAACGCTTTTAGCTAGCTCTTGGACCTGATGGTGCAGGTCCGGAGCCGGGTCATTGTGCAAAGCCTGCGCATCAGCCCCCACAGGCCCTGCCGACAAGGGCGCCGCCTCCTGGTGGTAAGTGATAGCTGGGCGCCTGTGGGTCACAACGCCACCCGGTGTCGGTTCTCGGAGCACCCGGATGGCTCTGTCCTTGAACTGTGCAAAGTCCAGATGAGGATCCTGTAAGGCTATGGCCCGCAACTGGGTTCGGTGGACATTGCAATATAGTCCCTCTATAAATTGCTCGGTCAACAGCCTGTCCTCGTTTCCCACGCTGTCAGGGTCGGTCTGCTTAATGGCTCTCAGGGCCTCTTGTAGGTTTAGTGCATAGTCCTTTATACTCTCATGTGCTCGCTGCTTGCACCCATAGAATCTAAGCTTAATCTCGGCTGAGGTGCGGGTATCAAAGGTGTCCCTCAGCCGGGTTAGTATCCCTGCGACAGTCCTCCTCCCAGGTGGCCAGGACTTTACCTCCCTTTGGGCTGCCCCGGTTAGTTGGGCCACCAGGATGCTCACTTTTTGCTCTTCTGTGAGGGGGTACACCTGGAAGAGGCTATCCAGCTTTTCTTTAAAGTCATTCAGGGTATGTGACTCCCCTGAGTACTGGGGTAGCCAGGCTGCTCCCGGGATATAGGGCATGGTGAAAGGCATGACTGCAGCAGCGGTGGCGCTGGCGGGGGTTGAGGCAGTGAAGCTCTCCTCCGTATCCGACATCTTTCTCCCCCCCTAGTGGACCGTGGCCTACCTTGCGATGATCCTCTTCCGTAGGCCGCGGCTCCACAGTGGATCGTCAGGGTTGAGGACCTTCCGTCGCACTCCTGTGACGTCGGCGTCTGCTGGGCTCCTTCCAGGACCTTACGCAACGTCCTGACGTGAGGCGGGGCTTCAGTTCTCGCGCGCTTTCAGAGTCCACGCCCCTCTTCTTCCCGCGCGGCGTCTTCAAGATGGCGTCCAACGGCGGGAAAACTCCACGGATGGCGGGAAGAAGGCAGAAGATGGCGCCGGATGGCGGGAAAACTTTGCGGATGGCGGGAAGAAGGTAGAAGATGGCGCCGGATGGCGGGAATCTTCACCACTGGTAAGTGTGAACAGTCTTTTTCAGGCACGCAGTACCCGGTGGTTGCGGGCACGAAATCCTGCCGACTACGCCAAAAAGATGACGCGCCCCTGGGCCTACTTGGTGTAGCGTTGCGCACGCGGGGACTACCCGGAGCCGGGCCTGTTGGGGGTAGTAGTCTCGTGGCGGTGACCCGGTCCGTGCCCAGGGAGTCAAACTGTGTGGCTGAGTATTAGCAGTAGATGTTGGACGACTACGCCACCCGTTGAATGCAGCTATGGAGCTGCCGCTGCAGGGCAGACCGCTGAGGCCGGTGGTACGATTGTGCAGCGTAGGTGGTATAACCCCCAACGGGAGGGGTATGGCCTCAGGGCAGCCGACGTGGATGATGGGGGTAGCAGGAACCACTCAGAGACGATGCGGTGTAGTTCAGGGTCTTTACTGGTGATAAAGATAGACCCTCCCGGAGTACTGCCTAGCGATCGGGGCCTGGTCAGTCTTTGAGCAGATGGGATTTCCCCTGGCCAGGCGGAGTTGTAGGCCTCCCCAACTAATTGTACTCTTCTGGCTACCTTGCTAGAGGCGGGTAAAAGTAGCCCACGTCCCTGAGTGTACCGTGTGGTGCTCACCCGTATGGCCGGTGACTCGGGGCCTTCTAGTGGCTTCCGCTCCACGACGGCGGTGCTGGTCCCACGCGTGTGACCGTGCCTTTGGGTTTCTTGGCCAGAGGACCTAAAATCCCCTGCCGGTCGGTTTCTGCTGCTGGGTAAGGATTAGTCCCCACAGCCTCGGACTCCGGGTCCGGTGGTAACTCTTCAATCAGGGCGAGCTCTACAGCTGCCAGCCCCTGATTCCTTTTAGCATGACTTCCCCAGAGCTCCTGATCTCTCTTTCCTATAGCTGCTTCTCCTCTTCTCTCTCTACTCTTTTTCTCTCTAACCCTGCCTCAGCCCCAGTTTTATATAGGGGAAGTTCTTCCCCTCCCAGGACTGGGCAGGAGGTGTGGCATGCATAGGATTCCTGACCAAGAGACCTCCCACCTGCTCTCAGACATAATATTGCTATTACTGTGGAAACTAGACCCCTGGGGTGCCACACTTGCAACAGGATAATGACCCAAAACACACAGCTAAAAACACCCAAGAATGGCTAAGAGGAAAACATTAGACTATTCTGAAGTGGCCTTCTATGAGCCCTGACCTAAATCCTATGGAGCATCTTGGGAAAGAGCTGAAACATGCCGTCTGGAGAAGGCAACCTTCAAACACGAGACAACTGGAGCAGTTTGCTCATGAGGAGTCGGCCAAAATAGCTGTCGAGAGGTGCAGAAGTCTCATTGACAGTTACAGGAATCCTTTGATTGCAGTGATTGCCTCAAAAGGTTGTTCAACAAAATATTAAGTTAAGAGTACCATCATTTCTGTCCAGGCCTATTTCATGAGTTTAATTTTTTTTTTAATTCTGTGGAAGCAGAAAAGCAATGTCTGACTTTCATTTGTTCATTTTCAAAAATTTGTAATTTATCAGATTCAAGTTATTTCTGTGACCATTGTGGGTTTTTCTTTCATTAAACGAGGGGTACCAACAATTTTGACCACGTGTGTAGTGTAAGTGTACATGTAATACACTGACTCACCAGTGATGTCTCTAGGTGAAGTCCTTCATCTTCGCTTTTCTTCTTCATCTGGCACAGACAGCCATCACTTCTTCCAGCCAGGAATCATCTCTGCAGAAAATAACACACAGTTATCAATAACTGATCTCTTCTAGAGAATATTCCCACTTTTCCCCCCGACTTCTACACTACACCAGTTGAAGAAAAAAAGTAACATAGTGCCGTCCTGCACAGTAACAGGACCCCTCTTTTGTCCCATCCCATGGAAAACAATTTCCTAAAAAGTAAATTGTATTACAGAAGTAATAATGTAATAATAATAATTGGAATCTAAAGTAATAATGTTCCCCACTGGTCACCATTAATAAAGTATGTTCCTCAATCTGGCTCCCAAACAGTAATTAAGTCCCTGGTCTAGCCAGGCACCCCCATATGTCCCTTCTGGCCCCCATTTGTCTAGTGTGACCCCTCCATATATTTATCCTAGCACACATGTATCGAGCCTGCCCCCTCCTATATACCCATCCTAGCCCCCCCCATGTGGCCAGTCTGGCCCCCCCCACATATCCATCCTTGCCTCCATGTTTCCAGCCTGCGCCCCCATATATCCCCCCCATATATCCTCCATGTGTCCAGCCTGCCCTCTACATATCCATCCTGGCCTCCATGTGTCCAACCTCCCACCTCATATATCCATACTGCCCTTAACCCCTGCATATATCCATCCTGACACCCCCCATATATCCAGCGTGCCCCTCCATATATTTATGCTAGCCCATGTGTATCGAGCCCGCCCCCCCCCACATATTCATCCTAGCCCCCCATGTGTCCAGCCTGTCCCCCCCCCATATATCCATCCTGGCCTCCATGTGTTCAGCCTGCCCCCCCATATATCCATCCTGGCCTCCAAGTGTCCAGCTTGCCCCCCATATATCTATCCTGCCCCCCATATATCCATCCTGGCCTCCATGTGTCCAGCCTGCCCACCCCCCTTTGCCTGGGTCCAGCCAGGGTTCCCCCTTGTGTGTCCATCCAGGGCCCCCCCTTGTGTGTCCAGCCGGGCCCCCCTTGCGTGTCCAGCCAGGGTTCCCCCTTGCGTGTCCAGCCAGGGACCCCCTTGCGTATCAAGCCAGGGCTCCCCCCTCGTGTGTCCAGCTTGGCCCCCCCTCGTGTGTCCAGCTTGGCCCCCCCCTCGTGTGTCCAGCCAGGGTTCCCCCTCTTGTGTGTCCAGCCAGGGCCCCCCCTTGTGTGTCCAGCCAGGGCTCCCCCCCTTGTGTGTCCAGCCAGGGTTCCCCCCCTTGTGTGTCCAGCCAGGGTTCCCCCCTTGTGTGTCCCGCCAGGGTTCCCTCCTTGTGTGTCCAGCCAGGGTTCCCCCTTGTGTGTCTGTCCAGCCTGGCTACCCCCTTGTGTGTCTGTCCAGTCTGGCTACCCCCTTGTGTGTCTGTCCAGCCTGGCTACCCCCTTGTGTGTCTGTCCAGCTGGCCCCCCCCTTGTGTGTCTGTCCAGCTGGCCCCCCCCTTGTGTGTCTGTCCAGCTGGGCCCCCCCTTGTGTGTCTGTCCAGCTGGGCCCCCCCTTGTGTGTCCAGCTGGGCCCCCCTTGTGTGTCCATCCAGGGTTCCCCTTTATGTGTCCATCCAGGGCCCCCCCCTTGTGTGTCCAGCTGGGCCGCCCCTTGTGTGTCCAGCCAGGGTTCCCCCCTTGTGTGTCCATCCAGGACCCCACATTTTGTGTCCAGTTGGCTCCCCCCTTGTGTGTCCAGCCAGCCTACCCCCTTGTGTGTCCAGCCAGGGTTGCCCCTTGTGTGTCCAGCCAGGATCCCCCCTTTTGTGTCCAGCCAGGCTACCCCCTTGTGTGTCTGTCCAGCTGGGCCCCCCCTTGTGTGTCCAGCTGGGCCCCCCCTTGTGTGTCCAGCTGGGCCCCCCCTTGTGTGTCCAGCTGGGCCCCCCCCTTGTGTGTCCATCTGGCCCCCGCCTTGTGTGTCCAGCCAGTGGGTCCAGACCATTACACACACACACACACACACACACACCTCTTACCTTCCTGCGCTCCCGTGCGGTGTCCTCCTTCTCCTGAGTTGCGTGCCTCCTTCACAGCAGGCGCATGACGATGACGTCATACGCCGGACGGCGAAGGGAGACACGCAGCTTCAGCTGCTTCACTGGGACGTGCGCCGCGGTGGTTCAGGTAATGAACACTGCGTGCGCGCGTCCCTGCATACACTGTGCCTGCGCTTTTAAAGGGCCCGTGCCCCTTAAAACCGCAGGATTTTTTTTTTGTTCTCTTCTCCCCTTCTACTCTGCAGCAGGGGGCGGGGCCCACCGGGAAAATTTCTGGTATCCCGCCAGCCCAGACCGACCCTGTTTCTCTCTATATACCAATTTGGAAGTTAACTGTAAATTCTGCAATTCACATTCTTTGTATAAACTGAGCCACAAAACGTCTAAGTCATTTCCTACATTAACTTTGAAATTAATATTACTTTGTTTAGCAAAAGAAGAAATTATATCCATATTTTGCTTACCTTAAGATTCCTTAGCTTCTCTTTATCAGCACGTCCTGTCTTCAGTTCGTCTGATTCATTTCCTGTGTGATTCTGTTCCTTGTTAGAACCTCTGCTTCCTGTTAGTCCTCAGTCTGTAGGTCCTTTCTGCTTCTCGTGACAAATTAGTGAATTTACTGACACGTGAACAACAGCTGTTCAACTAGTCAGGACTTTCCCCCCCTTTGTTCAAGGAAGAAATTCACTTACGAAAAATCAGGCTGGCTGGCTCACCATTGTTAAATAATACTTCTTTCTGTATTATTTTTCTCTACTGAGGACTTCGCAAAGTATCAATATCAAGATTTCCTTATAAAAAATGTATCTATTTATTCTTGGATTGTCCATTAAAAAATAATTGAAACTGAATATAAAATAAATGAAGTAGTTACAAAGAGATTCAATCATGAGTGTCCATCTTTCCTTGGATCCTGGCTGGTAAATCATGTCTTTGTCCAACACGTGTCCAGGCCTACATGTCAGCTGCTCCTCAGCATGAAGATCCTTCTTCTGTGTCTTGTGGGGTGGGAAGAGCAAGAGAGCCCCCCCTTTCTGTACCATGGGCTTTTATAGCCAGTCGTATGGCACACCTGTTCTACATATGGTAGTGAACACACAAATAGCGCATTTCAACTAGACACGATGGCTAATGCATAGAACTCAGATTTAAGAATAAAATGAATATCCATAATTAACTATTTAACAAGAGGTGACTAGATCAGAGTTGCTGTACTGAGATTCATATTTTGTGTGCACCGTACAGTGCATAAGGACGTTCTCTGTACAGTAACTTCAGTCTAGTTGTCTAAGTACAGAGGTAACTAGATCAGAGTTGCTGTACTTAGATTCATAGTTTGTGTGCACCGTACTGTGTATAAGGACGTCCTCTGTACAGTAACCTCCATCTAGATGTCTCAGTACAGAGGTGACTAGATGGGAGTTGCTGTAGTGAGATTCATAGTTTGTGTGCACCGTACTGTGTATAAGGACGTCCTCAGTACAGTAACTTCAATCTAGATGTCTCAGTACAGAGGTGACTAGATCGGAGTTGCTGCAGTAAGGTTCATGATTTCTGTGCACCGTACTGTGTATAAGGACGTCCTCTGTACAGTAACTTCAGTCTAGATGTCTCAGTACAGAGGTGACTAGATCAGGGCTGCTGTACTGAGATTCATAGTTTGTGTGCACCGTACTGTGTAGAAGGACGTCCTCTGTACAGTAACCTCAATCTAGATGTCTCAGTACAGAGGTGACTAGATCAGAGTTGCTGTACTGAGATTCATAGTTTGTGTGCAGCGTACTGTGTATAAGGACGTCCTCTGTACAGTAACTTCAGTCTAGTTGTCTCAGTACAGAGCTAACTAGATCAGAGTTGCTGTACTGAGATTCATAGTTTGTGTGCACCGTACTGTGTATAAGGACGTCCTCTGTACAGTAACCTCAGTCTAGATGTCTCAGTACAGAGGTGACTAGATCGGAGTTGCTGCAGTAAGGTTCATGATCTCTGTGAACTGTACTGTGTATAAGGACGTCCTCTGTACAGTAACTTCAGTCTAGTTGTCTCAGTACAGAGGTGACTAGATCAGAGTTGCTGTAGTGAGATTCATAGTTTGTGTGCACCGTACTGTGTATAAGGATGTCCTCTGTACAGTAGCCTCAATGTAGATGTCTCAGTACAGAGGTGACTAGATCAGAGTTGCTGCAGTAAGGTTCATGATTTCTGTGCACTGTACTGTGTATAGGGTCGTCCTCTGTACAGTAACTTCAGTCTAGATATCTCAGTTCAGAGGTGACTAGATCAGAGTTTCTGTACTGAAATTCATAGTTTGTGTTCACTGTACTGTGTATAAGGACGTCCTCTGTACAGTAAACTCCATCTAGATGTCTCAGTACAGAGGTGACTAGATCAGAGTGGCTGTACTGAGATACATAGTTTGTGTGCACCCTACTGTGTATAAGGACGTCCACTGTACAGTAACCTCAATCTAGATGTCTCAGTACAGAGGTGACTAGATCAGAGTTGCTGCAGTAAGGTTTATGATTTCTGTGCACCGTACTGTGTATAAGGACGTCCTCTGTACAGTAACTTCAGTCTAGTTGTCTCAGTACAGAGGTGACTAGATCAGAGTTTCTGTACTGAGATTCATAGTTTGTGTGCACTGTACTGTGTATAAGTACGTCCTCTGTACAGTAACCTCCATCTAGATGTCTCAGTACAGAGGTGACTAGATCAGAGTTGCTGTACTGAGATTCATAGTTTGTGTTCACTGTACTGTGTATAAGGACGTCCTCTGTGCAATAACTTCAGTCTAGATGTCTCAGTACAGAGGTGACTAGATCAGAGTTGCTTTTGTGAAATTCATAGTTTCTGTGCACTGTACTGTGTATAAGGATGTCCTCTGTACAGTAACTTCAGTCTAGATGTCTCAGTACAGAGGTGACTAGATGGGAGTTGCTGTACTGAGATTCATAGTTTGTGTGCACCGTACAGTGTATAAGGACGTCCTCTGTACAGTAACTTCAGTCTAGATGTCTCAGTACAGAGGTGACTAGATGGGAGTTGCTGTACTGAGATTCATAGTTTGTGTGCACCGTACTGTGTATAAGGACGTCCTCTGTACAGTAACTTCAGTCTAGATGTCTCAGTACAGAGGTGACTAGATCAGAGTTGCTGCAGTAAGGTTCATGATTTCTGTGCACCGTACTGTGTGTATAAGGACGTCCTCTGTACAGTAACTTCAGTCAAGATGTCTCAGTACAGAGGTGACTAGATCAGAGTTGCTGTACTGAGATTCATAGTTTGTGTGCACTGTACTGTGTATGAGGACGTCCTCTGTACAGTAACTTCAGTCTAGATGTCTCAGTACAGAGGTGACTAGATCAGAGTTGCTGTACTGAGATTCATAGTTTGTGTGCACTGTACTGTGTATAAGGACGTCCTCTGTACAGTAACCTCAATCTAGATGTCTCAGTACAGAGGTGACTAGATCAGAGTTGCTGCAGTAAGGTTCATGATTTCTGTGCACCGTACTGTGTGTATAAGGACGTCCTCTGTACAGTAACTTCAGTCAAGATGTCTCAGTACAGAGGTGACTAGATCAGAGTTGCTGTACTGAGATTCATAGTTTGTGTGCACCCTACTGTGTATAAGGACGTCCTCTGTACAGTAACCTCAATCTAGATGTCTCAGTACAGAGGTGACTAGATCAGAGTTGCTGCAGTAAGGTTCATGATCTTTGTGCACCGTACTGTGTATAAGGACGTCCTCTGTACAGTAACTTCAGTCTAGATATCTCAGTTCAGAGGTGACTAGATCAGAGTTTCTGTACTGAAATTCATAGTTTGTGTGCACCGTACTGTGTATAAGGACGTCCTCTGTACAGTAACTTCAGTCTAGTTGTCTCAGTACAGAGCTAACTAGATCAGAGTTGCTGTACTGAGATTCATAGTTTGTGTGTACCGTACTGTGTATAAGGACGTCCTCTATACAGTAACTTCAGTATAGATGTCTCAGTACAGAGGTGACTAGATCAGAGTTGCTGTACTGAGATTCATAGTTTGTGTGCACCGTACTGTGTATAAGGACGTCCTCTGTACAGTAACCTCAATCTAGATGTCTCAGTACAGAGGTGACTAGAACAAAGTTGCTGTTGTGAAATTCATAGTTTCTGTGCACTGTACTGTGTATAAGGACGTCCTCTGTACAGTAACTTCAGTCTAGATGTCTCAGTACAGAGGTGACTAGATGGGAGTTGCTGTACTGAGATTCATAGTTTGTGTGCACCGTACTGTGTATAAGGACGTCCTCTGTACGGTAACTTCAATTAAGATGTCTCAGTACAGAGGTAACTAGATCAGAGTTGCTGCAGTAAGGTTCATGATTTCTGTGCACTGTACTGTGTATAAGGACGTCCTCTGTACAGTAACCTCAGTCTAGATGTCTCAGTACAGAGGTAACTAGATCAGAGTTGCTGTAGTGAGATTCATAGTTTGTGTGCACCGTACTGTGTATAAGGACGTCCTCTGTACAGTAACCTCAATCTAGATGTCTCAGTACAGAGGTGACTAGATCAGAGTTGCTGCAGTAAGGTTCATGATCTCTGTGCACTGTACTGTGTATAAGGACGTCCTCTGTACAGTAACCTCAATCTAGATGTCTCAGTACAGAGGTGACTAGATCAGAGTTGCTGCAGTAAGGTTCATGATCTCTGTGCACCGTACTGTGTATAAGGACGTCCTCTATACAGTAACTTCAGTCTAGATGTCTCAGTACAGAGGTGACTAGATCAGAGTTGCTGCAGTAAGGTTCATGATCTCTGTGCACTGTACTGTGTATAAGGACGTCCTCTGTACAGTAACTTCAGTCTAGTTGTCTCAGTACAGAGGTGACTAGATCAGAGTTGCTGTACTGAGATTCATAGTTTGTGTGCACTGTACTGTGTATAATGACGTCCTCTGTACAGTAACTTCAGTCTAGATGTCTCAGTACAGAGGTGACTAGATCAGAGTTGCAGCACTAAGGTTCATGATCTCTGTACACTGTACTGTGTATAAGGACGTCCTCTGTACGGTAACCTCAATCTAGATGTGTCAGTACAGAGGTGACTAGATCAGAGTTGCTGTAGTGAGATTCATAGTTTGTGTGCACTGTACTGTGTATAAGGACGTCCTCTGTACAGTAACTTCAGTCTAGATGTCTCAGTACAGAGGTAACTAGATCAGAGTTGCTGTATTGAGATTCATAGTTTCTGTGCACTGTACTGTGTATAAGGACGTCCTCTGTACAATAACGTCAATCTAGATGTCTCAGTACAGAGGTGACTAGATCAGAGTTGCTGTAGTGAGATTCATAGTTTGTGTGCACCGTACTGTGTATAAGGACGTCCTCTGTACAGTAACTTCAGTCTAGATGTCTCAGTACAGAGGTGACTAGATCAGAGTTGCAGCACTACGGTCCATGATCTCTGTACACTGTACTGTGTATAAGGACGTCCTCTGTACAGAAACTCCATTCTAGATGTCTCAGTACAGAGGTGACTAGATCAGAGTTGCTGTAGTAAGGTTCATGATTTCTGTGCACTGTACTGTGTATAAGGACGTCCTCTGTACAATAACTTCAGTCTAGATGTCTCAGTACAGAGGTGACTAGATCAGAGTTTCTGTACTGAGATTCATAGTTTGTGTGCACCGTACTGTGTATAAGGACGTCCTCTGTACAGTAACCTCCATCTAGATGTCTCAGTACAGAGGTGACTAGATCAGAGTTGCTGTAGTGAGATTCATAGTTTGTGTGCACCTTACTATGTATAAGGACGTCCTCTGTACAGTAACCTCAATCTAGATGTCTCAGTACAGAGGTGACTAGATCAAAGTTGCTGTACTGAGGTCCATGATTTCTGCGCACTGTACTGTGTATAAGGACGTCCTCTATACAGTAACTTCAGTCTAGTTGTCTCAGTACAGAGGTAACTAGATCAGAGTTGCTGTACTGAGATTCATAGTTTGTGTGCACCGTACTGTGTATAAGGACGTCCTCTGTACAGCAACTTCAGTCAAGTTGTCTCAGTACAGAGGTAACTAGATCAGAGTTGCTGTACTGAGATTCATAGTTTGTGTGCACTGTACTGTGTATAAGGACGTCCTCTATACAGTAACTTCAGTATAGATGTCTCAGTACAGAGATATATAGATCAGAGTTGCTGTACTGAGATTCATAATTTGTGTGCACTGTACTGTGTATAAGGACGTCCTCTGTACAGTAACTTCAATTTAGATGTCTCAGTACAGAGGTGACTAGATCAGAGTTGCTGCAGTAAGGTTCATGATCTCTGTGCACCGTACTGTGTATAAGGACGTCCTCTGTACAGTAACTTCAATTTAGATGTCTCAGTACAGAGGTGACTAGATCAGAGTTGCTGTACTGAGATTCCAAGTTTGTGTGCACCGTACTGTGTATAAGGACGTCCTCTGTACAGTAACTTCACTCTAGTTGTCACAGTACAGAGGTAACTACTTCAGAGTTGCTGTAGTGAGATTCATAGGTTGTGTGCACCCTACTGTGTATAAGGACGTCCTCTGTACAGTAACCTCAATCTAGATGTCTCAGTACAGAGGTGACTAGATCAGAGTTGCTGCAGTAAGGTTCATGATCTCTGTGCACCGTACTGTGTATAAGGACGTCCTCTGTACAGTAACTTCAATTTAGATGTCTCAGTACAGAGGTGACTAGATCAGAGTTGCTGTACTGAGATTCCAAGTTTGTGTGCACCGTACTGTGTATAAGGACGTCCTCTGTACAGTAACTTCACTCTAGTTGTCACAGTACAGAGGTAACTACTTCAGAGTTGCTGTAGTGAGATTCATAGGTTGTGTGCACCGTACTGTGTATAAGGACGTCCTCTGTACAGTAACTTCAGTCTAGATGTCTCAGTACAGAGGTGACTAGATCAGAGTTGCTGTACTGAGATTCATAGTTTGTTTGCACCGTACTGTGTATAAGGACGTCCTCTGTACAGTAACTTCAGTCTAGATGTCTCAGTACAGAGGTGACTAGATGGGAGTTGCTGTACTGAGATTCATAGTTTGTGTGCACTGTACTGTGTATAAGGACGTCCTCTGTACGGTAACTTCAATCTAGATGTCTCAGTACAGAGGTGACTAGATCAGAGTTGTTGCAGTAAGGTTCATGATTTCTGTGCACCGTACTGTGTATAAGGACGTCCTCTGTACAGTAACCTCAGTCTATATGTCTCAGTACAGAGGTGACTAGATCAGAGTTGCTGCAGTAAGGTTCATGATCTCTGTGCACTGTACTGTGTATAAGGACGTCCTCTGTACAGTAACTTCAGTCTAGATGTCTCAGTACAGAGGTGACTAGATCAGAGTTGCTGCAGTAAGGTTCATGATTTCTGTGCACTGTACTGTGTATAAGGACGTCCTCTGTACAGTAACTTCAATTTCGATGTCTCAGTACAGAGGTGACTAGATCAGAGTTGCTGCAGTAAGGTCCAAGATCTCTGTGCACCGTACTGTGTATAAGGGCGTCCTCTGTACAGTAACTTCAGTCTAGATGTCTCAGTAAAGAGGTATCTAGATCAGAGTTGCTGTACTGAGATTCATAGTTTGTGTGCACCGTACTGTGTATAAGGACGTCCTCTGTACAGTAACTTCAGTCTAGTTGTCTCAGTACAGAGGTAACTAGATCAGAGTTGCAGCACTAAGGTTCATGATCTCTGTACACTGTACTGTGTATAAGGACGTCCTCTGTACGGTAACTTCAATTTAGATGTCTCAGTACAGAGGTGACAAGATCGGAGTTGCTGTACTAAGATTCATAGTTTGTTTGCACCGTACTGTGTATAAGGACGTCCTCTGTACAGTAACCTCAATCTAGATGTCTCAGTACAGAGGTGACTAGATCGGAGTTGCAGCACTAAGGTCCATGATCTCTGTACACTGTACTGTGTATAAGGACGTCCTCTGTACAGAAACTCCATTGTAGATGTCTCAGTACAGAGGTGACTAGATCAGAGTTGCTGTAGTGAGATTCATAGTTTGTGTGCACCGTACTGTGTATAAGGACGTCCTCTGTGCAGTAACCTTAGTCTAGATGTCTCAGTACAGAGGTGACTGGATCAGAGTTGCAGCACTACGGTCCATGATCTCTGTACACTGTACTGTGTATAAGGACGTCCTCTGTACAGTAACTTCAGTCTAGATGTCTCAGTACAGAGGTGACTAGACCAGAGTTGCTGCAGTAAGTTTCATGATTTCTGTGCACTGTACTGTGTATAAGGACGTCCTCTGTGCAGTAACTTCAGTCTAGATGTCTCAGTACAGAGGTAACTAGATCAGAGTTGCTGTACTGAGATTCATAGTTTGTGTGCACCGTACTGTGTATAAGGACGTCCTCTGGGCAGTAACTTCAGTCTAGATGTCTCAGTACAGAGGTGACTAGATCAGAGTTGCTGTAGTAAGGTTCATGATTTCTGTGCACTGTACTGTGTATAAGGACGTCCTCTGTGCAGTAACTTCAGTCTAGATGTCTCAGTACAGAGGTAACTAGATCAGAGTTGCTGTACTGAGATTCATAGTTTGTGTGCACCGTACTGTGTATAAGGACGTCCTCTGTACAGTAACCTCAATCTAGATGTCTCAGTACAGAGGTGACTAGATCAGTGTTTCTGTACTGAGATTCATAGTTTGTGTGCACTGTACTGTGTATAAGGACGTCCTCTGTACAGTAACTCCATTCTAGATGTGTCAGTACAGAGGTGACTAGATAAGAGTTGCAGCACTGAGGTCCATGATCTCTGTGCACTGTACTGTGTATAAGGACGTCCTCTGTACAGTAACCTCAATCTAGATGTCTCAGTACAGAGGTGACTAGAACAGAGTTGCTGCAGTAAGGTTCATGATCTCTGTGCACTGTACTGTGTATAAGGACGTCCTCTGTACAGTAACCTCAATCTAGATGTCTCAGTACAGAGGTGACTAGATCAGAGTGGCTGTACTGAGATTCCAAGTTTGTGTGCACCGTACTGTGTATAAGGACGTCCTCTGTACAGTAACTTCAATTTAGATGTCTCAGTACAGAGGTGACTAGATCAGAGTGGCTGTACTGAGACTCATAGTTTGTGTGCACCGTACTGTGTATAAGGACGTCCTCTGTACAGTAACCTCAATCTAGATGTCTCAGTACAGAGGTGACTAGATGGGAGTTGCTGTACTGAGATTCATAGTTTGTGTGCACCGTACTGTGTATAAGGACGTCCTCTGTACAGTAACTTCAGTCTTGTTGTCTCAGTACAGAGGTAACTAGATCAGAGTTGCTGTACTGAGGTCCATGATTTCTGTGCACTGTACTGTGTATAAGGACGTCCTCTGTACAGCAACTTCAGTCAAGTTGTCTCAGTACAGAGGTGGCTAGATCAGAGTTGCTGTACTGAGATTCATAGTTTGTGTGCACTGTACTGTGTATAAGGACGTCCTCTATACAGTAACTTCAGTATAGATGTCTCAGTACAGAGGTGACTAGATCAGAGTTGCTGTAGTGAGATTCATAGTTTGTGTGCACAGTACTGTGTATAAGGACGTCCTCTATACAGTAACTTCAGTATAGATGTCTCAGTACAGAGGTGACTAGATCAGAGTTTCTGTACTGAGATTCATAGTTTGTGTGCACTGTACTGTGTATAAGGACGTCCTCTGTACAGTAACTCCATTCTAGATGTCTCAGTACAGAGGTAACTAGATCAGAGTTGCTGTACTGAGATTCATAGTTTGTGTGCACTGTACTGTGTATAAGGACGTCCTCTATACAGTAACTTCAGTATAGATGTCTCAGTACAGAGGTGACTAGATCAGAGTTGCTGTACTGAGATTCATAGTTTGTGTGCCCCGTACTGTGTATAAGGACGTCCTCTATACAGTAACTTCAGTATAGATGTCTCAGTACAGAGGTAACTAGATCAGAGTTGCTGTACTGAGATTCATAATTTGTGTGCACTGTACTGTGTATAAGGAGGTCCTCTGTACAGTAACCTTAGTCTAGATGTATCAGTACAGAGGTGACTAGATCGGAGTTGCAGCACTGAGGTCCATGATCTCTGTGCACTGTACTGTATATAAGGACGTCCTCTGTACAGTAACTTCAATTTAGATGTCTCAGTACAGAGGTGACTAGATCAGAGTTGCTGCAGTAAGGTTCATGATCTCTGTGCACCGTACTGTGTATAAGGACGTCCTCTGTACAGTAACTTCAATTTAGATGTCTCAGTACAGAGGTGACTACTTCAGAGTGGCTGTACTGAGATTCCAAGTTTGTGTGCACCGTACTGTGTATAAGGACGTCCTCTGTACAGTAACTTCAGTCTAGTTGTCACAGTACAGAGGTAACTACTTCAGAGTTGCTGTAGTGAGATTCATAGGTTGTGTGCACCCTACTGTGTATAAGGACGTCCTCTGTACAGTAACTTCAGTCTAGATGTCTCAGTACAGAGGTGACTAGATGGGAGTTGCTGTACTGAGATTCATAGTTTGTGTGCACCGTACTGTGTATAAGGACGTCCTCTGTACAGTAACCTCAATCTAGATGTCTCAGTACAGAGGTGACTAGATCAGAGTTGCTGCAGTAAGGTTCATGATCTCTGTGTACTGTACTGTGTATAATGACGTCCTCTGTACAGTAACTTCAGTCTAGATGTCTCAGTACAGAGGTGACTAGATCAGAGTTGCTGTACTGAGATTCATAGTTTGTTTGCACCGTACTGTGTATAAGGACGTCCTCTGTACAGTAACTTCAGTCTAGATGTCTCAGTACAGAGGTGACTAGATGGGAGTTGCTGTACTGAGACTCATAGTTTGTGTGCACTGTACTGTGTATAAGGACGTCCTCTGTACAGTAACTTCAATCTAGATGTCTCAGTACAGAGGTGACTAGATCAGAGTTGCTGCAGTAAGGTTCATAATTTCTGTGCACCGTACTGTGTATAAGGACGTCCTCTGTACAGTAACCTCAGTCTAGATGTCTCAGTACAGAGGTGACTAGATCAGAGTTGCTGCAGTAAGGTTCATGATCTCTGTGCACTGTACTGTGTATAAGGACGTCCTCTGTACAGTAACTTCAGTCTAGATGTCTCAGTACAGAGGTGACTAGATCAGAGTTGCAGCACTGAGGTCCATGATTTCTGTGCACTGTACTGTGTATAAGGACGTCCTCTGTACAGTAACTTCAGTCTAGATGTCTCAGTACAGAGGTGACTAGATCAGAGTTGCTGTACTGAGATTCATAGTTTGTTTGCACCGTACTTTGTATAAGGACGTCCTCTGTACAGTAACTTCAGTCTAGATGTCTCAGTACAGAGGTGACTAGATGGGAGTTGCTGTACTGAGATTCATAGTTTGTGTGCACTGTACTGTGTATAAGGACGTCCTCTGTACAGTAACTTCAATCTAGATGTCTCAGTACAGAGGTGACTAGATCAGAGTTGTTGCAGTAAGGTTCATGATTTCTGTGCACCGTACTGTGTATAAGGACGTCCTCTGTACAGTAACCTCAGTCTAGATGTCTCAGTACAGAGGTGACTAGATCAGAGTTGCTGCAGTAAGGTTCATGATCTCTGTGCACTGTACTGTGTATAAGGACGTCCTCTGTACAGTAACTTCAGTCTAGTTGTCTCAGTACAGAGGTGACTAGATCAGAGTTGTTGCAGTAAGGTTCATGATTTCTGTGCACCGTACTGTGTATAAGGACGTCCTCTGTACAGTAACCTCAGTCTAGATGTCTCAGTACAGAGGTGACTAGATCAGAGTTGCTGCAGTAAGGTTCATGATCTCTGTGCACTGTACTGTGTATAAGGACGTCCTCTGTACAGTAACTTCAGTCTAGATGTCTCAGTATAGAGGTGACTAGATCAGAGTTGCAGCACTGAGGTCCATGATTTCTGTGCACTGTACTGTGTATAAGGACGTCCTCTGTACAGTAACTTCAGTCTAGATGTCTCAGTACAGAGGTGACTAGATCAGAGTTGCAGCACTGAGGTCCATGATTTCTGTGCACTGTACTGTGTATAAGGACGTCCTCTGTACAGTAACTTCAGTCTAGATGTCTCAGTACAGAGGTGACTAGATCAGAGTTGCAGCACTGAGGTCCATGATTTCTGTGCACTGTACTGTGTATAAGGACGTCCTCTGTACAGTAACTTCGATCTAGATGTCTCAGTACAAAGATGATTAGATCAGAGTTGCTGCAGTAAGGTTCATGATCTCTGTGCACTGTACTGTGTATAAGGACGCCCTCTGTACGGTAACATCAATTTAGATGTCTCAGTACAGAGGTGACTAGATCTGAGTTGCAGCACTGAGGTCCATGATCTCTGTGCACTTTACTGTGTATAAGGACGTCCTCTGTACAGTAACTTCAGTATAGATGTCTCAGTACAGAGGTGACTAGATCAGAGTTGCTGTACTGAGATTCATAGTTTGTGTGCACCATACTGTGTATAAGGACGTCCTCTGAACAGTAACTTAAGTCTAGTTGTCTCAGTACAGAGGTAACTAGATCAGAGTTGCTGTACTGAGATTCATAGTTTGTGTGCACCGTACTGTGTAGAAGGACGTCCTCTGTACAGTAACTTCAGTCTAGATGTCTCAGTACAGAGGTGACTAGATCAGAGTTGCTGTACTGAGATTCATAGTTTGTTTGCACCGTACTGTGTATAACGACGTCCTCTGTACAGTAACTTCAGTCTAGATGTCTCAGTACAGAGGTGACTAGATGGGAGTTGCTGTACTGAGATTCATAGTTTGTGTGCACTGTACTGTGTATAAGGACGTCCTCTGTACAGTAACTTCAATCTAGATGTCTCAGTACAGAGGTGACTAGATCACAGTTGCTGCAGTAAGGTTCATGATTTCTGTGCACCGTACTGTGTATAAGGACGTCCTCTGTACAGTAACCTCAGTCTAGATGTCTCAGTACAGAGGTGACTAGATCAGAGTTGCTGCAGTAAGGTTCATGATCTCTGTGCACTGTACTGTGTATAAGGACGTCCTCTGTACAGTAACTTCAGTCTAGATGTCTCAGTACAGAGGTGACTAGATCAGAGTTGCAGCACTGAGGTCCATGATTTCTGTGCACTGTACTGTGTATAAGGACGTCCTCTGTACAGTAACTTCAGTCTAGATGTCTCAGTACAGAGGTGACTAGATCAGAGTTGCTGTACTGAGATTCATAGTTTGTGTGCACTGTACTGTGTATAAGGACGTCCTCTGTACAGTAACTTCAGTCTAGATGTCTCAGTACAGAGGTGACTAGATCAGAGTTGCTGTACTGAGATTCATAGTTTGTGTGCACTGTACTGTGTATAAGGACGTCCTCTGTGCAGTAACTTCAGTCTAGATGTCTCAGTACAGAGGTGACTAGATCAGAGTTGCTGTACTGAGATTCATAGTTTGTGTGCACTGTACTGTGTATAAGGATGTCCTCTGTACAGTAACTTCAGTCTAGTTGTCTTAGTAAAGAGGTGACTAGATCAGAGTTGCTGTACTGAGATTCATAGTTTCTGTGCACTGTACTGTGTATAAGGACGTCCTCTGTACAGTAACTTCGATCTAGATGTCTCAGTACAAAGGTGATTAGATCAGAGTTGCTGCAGTAAGGTTCATGATCTCTGTGCACTGTACTGTGTATAAGGACGTCCTCTGTACAGTAACTTCAGTCTAGTTGTCTCAGTACAGAGGTGACTAGATCAGAGTTGCTGTACTGAGATTCATAGTTTGTGTGCACCATACTGTGTATAAGGACGTCCTCTGAACAGTAACTTAAGTCTAGTTGTCTCAGTACAGAGGTAACTAGATCAGAGTTACTGTACTGAGATTCATAGTTTGTGTGCACCGTACTGTGTAGAAGGATGTCCTCTGTACAGTAACCTCAATCTAGATGTCTCAGTACAGAGGTGACTAGATCAGAGTTGCTGCAGTAAGTTTCATGATTTCTGTGCACTGTACTGTGTATAAGGACGTCCTCTGTACGGTAACTTCAATTTCGATGTCTCAGTACAGAGGTGACTAGATCAGAGTTGCTGCAGTAAGGTCCAAGATCTCTGTGCACTGTACTGTGTATAAGGACGTCCTCTGTACAGAAACTTCAGTCTAGATGTCTCAGTACAGAGGTAACTAGATGGGAGTTGCTGTACTGAGATTCATAGTTTGTGTGCACCGTACTGTGTATAAGGACGTCCTCTGTACAGTAACTTCAGTCTAGTTGTCTCAGTACAGAGGTGACAAGATCAGAGTTGCAGCACTGAGGTCCATGATCTCTGTGCACTGTACTGTGTATAAGGACGTCCTCTGTACAGTAACTTCAGTCTAGATGTCTCAGTACAGAGGTGACTAGATCAGAGTTGCTGTACTGAGATTCATAGTTTGTGTGCACTGTACTGTGTATAAGGACGTCCTCTGTACAGTAACTTCAGTCTAGTTGTCTCAGTACAGAGGTAACTAGATCAGAGTTGCTGTACTGAGATTCATAGTTTGTGTGCACTGTACTGTGTATAAGGACGTCCTCTGTACAGTAACTTCAGTCTAGATGTCTCAGTACAGAGGTGACTAGATCAGAGTTTCTGTACTGAGATTCATAGTTTGTGTGCACCGTACTGTGTATAAGGACGTCCTCTGTACAGTAACCTCCATCTAGATGTCTCAGTACAGAGGTGACTAGATCAGAGTTGCTGTAGTGAGATTCATAGTTTGTGTGCACTGTACTGTCTATAAGGAAGTCCTCTGTACAGTAACTCCATTCTAGATGTCTCAGTACAGAGGTGACTAGATCAGAGTTGCTGTAGTGAGACTCATAGTTTGTGTGCACCGTACTGTGTATAAGGACGTCCTCTGTACAGTAACCTCAATCTAGATGTCTCAGTACAGAGGTGACTAGATGGGAGTTGCTGTACTGAGATTCATAGTTTGTGTGCACCGTACTGTGTATAAGGACGTCCTCTGTACAGTAACTTCAGTCTAGTTGTCTCAGTACAGAGGTAACTAGATCAAAGTTGCTGTACTGAGGTCCATGATTTCTGTGCACTGTACTGTGTATAAGGACGTCCTCTGTACAGCAACTTCAGTCAAGTTGTCTCAGTACAGAGGTAACTAGATCAGAGTTGCTGTACTGAGATTCATAGTTTGTGTGCACTGTACTGTGTATAAGGACATCCTCTATACAGTAACTTCAGTATAGATGTCTCAGTACAGAGGTGACTAGATCAGAGTTGCTGTAGTGAGATTCATAGTTTGTGTGCACCGTACTGTGTATAAGGACGTCCTCTATACAGTAACTTCAGTATAGATGTCTCAGTACAGAGATATATAGATCAGAGTTGCTGTACTGAGATTCATAGTTTGTGTGCACTGTACTGTGTATAAGGACGTCCTCTGTACAGTAACCTTAGTCTAGATGTATCAGTACAGAGGTGACTAGATCGGAGTTGCAGCACTGAGGTCCATGATCTCTGTGCACTGTACTGTGTATAAGGACGTCCTCTGTCCAGTAACTTCAATTTAGATGTCTCAGTACAGAGGTAACTAGATCAGAGTTGCTGCAGTAAGGTTCATGATCTCTGTGCACCGTACTGTGTATAAGGACGTCCTCTGTACAGTAACTTCAATTTAGATGTCTCAGTACAGAGGTGACTAGATCAGAGTGGCTGTACTGAGATTCCAAGTTTGTGTGCACCGTACTGTGTATAAGGACGTCCTCTGTACAGTAACTTCAGTCTAGATGTCTCAGTACAGAGGTGACTAGATCAGAGTTGCTGTACTGAGATTCATAGGTTGTGTGCACCGACTGTGTATAAGGACGTCCTCTGTACAGTAACTTCAGTCTAGATGTCTCAGTACAGAGGTAACTACTTCAGAGTTGCTGTAGTGAGATTCATAGGTTGTGTGCACCCTACTGTGTATAAGGACGTCCTCTGTACAGTAACCTCAATCTAGATGTCTCAGTACAGAGGTGACTAGATCAGAGTTGCTGTACTGAGATTCATAGGTTGTGTGCACCGACTGTGTATAAGGACGTCCTCTGTACAGTAACTTCAGTCTAGATGTCTCAGTACAGAGGTAACTACTTCAGAGTTGCTGTAGTGAGATTCATAGGTTGTGTGCACCCTACTGTGTATAAGGACGTCCTCTGTACAGTAACTTCAGTCTAGATGTCTCAGTACAGAGGTGACTAGATGGGAGTTGCTGTACTGAGATTCATAGTTTGTGTGCACTGTACTGTGTATAAGGACGTCCTCTGTACGGTAACTTCAATCTAGATGTCTCAGTACAGAGGTGACTAGATCAGAGTTGTTGCAGTAAGGTTCATGATTTCTGTGCACCGTACTGTGTATAAGGACGTCCTCTGTACAGTAACCTCAGTCTATATGTCTCAGTACAGAGGTGACTAGATCAGAGTTGCTGCAGTAAGGTTCATGATCTCTGTGCACTGTACTGTGTATAAGGACGTCCTCTGTACAGTAACTTCAGTCTAGATGTCTCAGTACAGAGGTGACTAGATCAGAGTTGCTGCAGTAAGGTTCATGATTTCTGTGCACTGTACTGTGTATAAGGACGTCCTCTGTACGGTAACTTCAATTTCGATGTCTCAGTACAGAGGTGACTAGATCAGAGTTGCTGCAGTAAGGTCCAAGATCTCTGTGCACTGTACTGTGTATAAGGACGTCCTCTGTACAGAAACTTCAGTCTAGATGTCTCAGTACAGAGGTAACTAGATGGGAGTTGCTGTACTGAGATTCATAGTTTGTGTGCACCGTACTGTGTATAAGGACGTCCTCTGTACAGTAACTTCAGTCTAGTTGTCTCAGTACAGAGGTGACAAGATCAGAGTTGCAGCACTGAGGTCCATGATCTCTGTGCACTGTACTGTGTATAAGGACGTCCTCTGTACAGTAACTTCAGTCTAGTTGTCTCAGTACAGAGGTAACTAGATCAGAGTTGCTGTACTGAGATTCATAGTTTGTGTGCACCGTACTGTGTATAAGGACGTCCTCTGTACAGTAACTTCAGTCTAGTTGTCTCAGTACAGAGGTAACTAGATCAGAGTTGCTGTACTGAGATTCATAGTTTGTGTGCACTGTACTGTGTATAAGGACGTCCTCTGTACAGTAACTTCAATTTAGATGTCTCAGTACAGAGGTGACAAGATCGGAGTTGCTGTACTGAGATTCATAGTTTGTTTGCACCGTACTGTGTATAAGGACGTCCTCTGTACAATAACCTCAATCTAGATGTCTCAGTACAGAGGTGACTAGATCGGAGTTGCAGCACTAAGGTCCATGATCTCTGTACACTGTACTGTGTATAAGGACGTCCTCTGTACAGAAACTCCATTGTAGATGTCTCAGTACAGAGGTGACTAGATCAGAGTTGCTGTAGTGAGATTCATAGTTTGTGTGCACTGTACTGTGTATAAGGACGTCCTCTGTACAGAAACTCCATTCTAGATGTCTTAGTACAGAGGTGACTAGACCAGAGTTGCTGCAGTAACGTTCATGATCTCTGTGCACTGTACTGTGTATAAGGACGTCCTCTGTACGGTAACTTCAATTTCGATGTCTCAGTACAGAGGTGACTAGATCAGAGTTGCTGCAGTAAGGTTCATGATTTCTGTGCACTGTACTGTGTATAAGGACGTCCTCTGTACAGAAACTTCAGTCTAGATGTCTCAGTACAGAGGTAACTAGATGGGAGTTGCTGTACTGAGATTCATAGTTTGTGTGCACCGTACTGTGTATAAGGACGTCCTCTGTACAGTAACTTCAGTCTAGTTGTCTCAGTACAGAGGTGACAAGATCAGAGTTGCAGCACTGAGGTCCATGATCTCTGTGCACTGTACTGTGTATAAGGACGTCCTCTGTTCAGTAACTTCAGTCTAGTTGTCTCAGTACAGAGGTAACTAGATCAGAGTTGCTGTACTGAGATTCATAGTTTGTGTGCACCGTACTGTGTATAAGGACGTCCTCTGTACAGTAACTTCAGTCTAGTTGTCTCAGTACAGAGGTAACTAGATCAGAGTTGCTGTACTGAGATTCATAGTTTGTGTGCACTGTACTGTGTATAAGGACGTCCTCTGTACAGTAACTTCAATTTAGATGTCTCAGTACAGAGGTGACAAGATCGGAGTTGCTGTACTAAGATTCATAGTTTGTTTGCACCGTACTGTGTATAAGGACGTCCTCTGTACAATAACCTCAATCTAGATGTCTCAGTACAGAGGTGACTAGATCGGAGTTGCAGCACTAAGGTCCATGATCTCTGTACACTGTACTGTGTATAAGGACGTCCTCTGTACAGAAACTCCATTGTAGATGTCTCAGTACAGAGGTGACTAGATCAGAGTTGCTGTAGTGAGATTCATAGTTTGTGTGCACCGTACTGTGTATAAGGACGTCCTCTGTACAGTAACCTTAGTCTAGATGTCTCAGTACAGAGGTGACTGGATCAGAGTTGCAGCACTACGGTCCATGATCTCTGTACACTGTACTGTGTATAAGGACGTCCTCTGTACAGAAACTCCATTCTAGATGTCTTAGTACAGAGGTGACTAGACCAGAGTTGCTGCAGTAAGGTTCATGATCTCTGTGCACTGTACTGTGTATAAGGACGTCCTCTGTGCAGTAACTTCAGTCTAGATGTCTCAGTACAGAGGTAACTAGATCAGAGTTGCTGTACTGAGATTCATAGTTTGTGTGCACCGTACTGTGTATAAGGACGTCCTCTGGGCAGTAACTTCAGTCTAGATGTCTCAGTACAAAGGTGACTAGATCAGAGTTGCTGCAGTAAGGTTCATGATTTCTGTGCACTGTACTGTGTATAAGGACGTCCTCTGTACAGTAACTTCAGTCTAGATGTCTCAGTACAGAGGTGACTAGATCAGAGTTGCTGTAGTGAGATTCATAGTTTGTGTGCACTGTACTGTGTATAAGGACGTCCTCTGTACAGTAACTCCATTCTAGATGTCTCAGTACAGAGGTGACTAGATAAGAGTTGCAGCACTGAGGTCCATGATCTCTGTGCACTGTACTGTGTATAAGGACGTCCTCTGTACAATAACCTCAATCTAGATGTCTCAGTACAGAGGTGACTAGAACAGAGTTGCTGCAGTAAGGTTCATGATCTCTGTGCACTGTACTGTGTATAAGGACGTCCTCTGTACAGTAAACTCAATCTAGATGTCTCAGTACAGAGGTGACTAGATCAGAGTGGCTGTACTGAGATTCCAAGTTTGTGTGCACCGTACTGTGTATAAGGACGTCCTCTGTACAGTAACTTCAATTTAGATGTCTCAGTACAGAGGTGACTAGATCAGAGTGGCTGTACTGAGACTCATAGTTTGTGTGCACCGTACTGTGTATAAGGACGTCCTCTGTACAGTAACCTCAATCTAGATGTCTCAGTACAGAGGTGACTAGATGGGAGTTGCTGTACTGAGATTCATAGTTTGTGTGCACCGTACTGTGTATAAGGACGTCCCCTGTACAGTAACTTCAGTCTTGTTGTCTCAGTACAGAGGTAACTAGATCAGAGTTGCTGTACTGAGGTCCATGATTTCTGTGCACTGTACTGTGTATAAGGACGTCCTCTATACAGTAACTTCAGTCTAGTTGTCTCAGTACAGAGGTAACTAGATCAGAGTTGCTGTACTGAGATTCATAGTTTGTGTGCACCGTACTGTGTATAAGGACGTCCTCTATACAGTAACTTCAGTCTAGTTGTCTCAGTACAGAGGTGACTAGATCAGAGTGGCTGTACTGAGACTCATAGTTTGTGTGCACCGTACTGTGTATAAGGACGTCCTCTGTACAGTAACCTCAATCTAGATGTCTCAGTACAGAGGTGACTAGATGGGAGTTGCTGTACTGAGATTCATAGTTTGTGTGCACCGTACTGTGTATAAGGACGTCCCCTGTACAGTAACTTCAGTCTTGTTGTCTCAGTACAGAGGTAACTAGATCAGAGTTGCTGTACTGAGGTCCATGATTTCTGTGCACTGTACTGTGTATAAGGACGTCCTCTATACAGTAACTTCAGTCTAGTTGTCTCAGTACAGAGGTAACTAGATCAGAGTTGCTGTACTGAGATTCATAGTTTGTGTGCACTGTACTGTGTATAAGGACATCCTCTATACAGTAACTTCAGTATAGATGTCTCAGTACAGAGGTGACTAGATCAGAGTTCCTGTAGTGAGATTCATAGTTTGTGTGCACCGTACTGTGTATAAGGACGTCCTCTATACAGTAACTTCAGTATAGATGTCTCAGTACAGAGGTGACTAGATCAGAGTTGCTGTACTGAGATTCATAATTTGTGTGCACTGTACTGTGTATAAGGACGTCCTCTGTGCAGTAACTTCAGTATAGATGTCTCAGTACAGAGGTGACTAGATCAGAGTTGCTGCAGTAAGGTTCATGATCTCTGTGCACCGTACTGTGTATAAGGACGTCCTCTGTACAGTAACTTCAATCTAGATGTCTCAGTACAGAGGTGACTAGATCAGAGTTGCTGTACTGAGATTCCAAGTTTGTGTGCACCGTACTGTGTATAAGGATGTCCTCTGTACAGTAACTTCAGTCTAGTTGTCACAGTACAGAGGTAACTACTTCAGAGTTGCTGTAGTGAGATTCATAGGTTGTGTGCACCCTACTGTGTATAAGGACGTCCTCTGTACAGTAACTTCAATCTAGATGTCTCAGTACAGAGGTGACTAGATCAGAGTTGTTGCAGTAAGGTTCATGATTTCTGTGCACTGTACTGTGTATAAGGACGTCCTCTGTACAGTAACCTCAGTCTAGATGTCTCAGTACAGAGGTGACTAGATCAGAGTTGCTGCAGTGAGGTCCATGATTTCTGTGCACTGTACTGTGTATAAGGACGTCCTCTGTACAGTAACTTCAGTCTAGATGTCTCAGTACAGAGGTGACTAGATCAGAGTTGCAGCACTGAGGTCCATGATTTCTGTGCACTGTACTGTGTATAAGGACGTCCTCTGTACAGTAACTTCAGTCTAGATGTCTCAGTACAGAGGTGACTAGATCAGAGTTGCAGCACTGAGGTCCATGATTTCTGTGCACTGTACTGTGTATAAGGATGTCCTCTGTACAGTAACTTCAGTCTAGATGTCTCAGTACAAAGGTGACTAGATCAGAGTTGCTGTACTGAGATTCATAGTTTGTGTGCACTGTACTGTGTATAAGGACGTCCTCTGTACAGTAACTTCAGTCTAGATGTCTCAGTACAGAGGTAACTAGATCAGAGTTGCTGTACTGAGATTCATAGTTTGTGTGCACTGTACTGTGTATAAGGACGTCCTCTGTACAGTAACTTCAGTCTAGATGTCTCAGTACAGAGGTGACTAGATCAGAGTTGCTGTATTGAGATTCATAGTTTCTGTGCACCGTACTGTGTATAAGGACGTCCTCTGTACAGTAACTTCAGTCTAGATGTCTCAGTACAGAGGTGACTAGATCAGAGTTGCTGTACTGAGATTCATAGTTTGTGTGCACCATACTGTGTATAAGGACGTCCTCTGAACAGTAACTTAAGTCTAGTTGTCTCAGTACAGAGGTAACTAGATTAGAGTTACTGTACTGAGATTCATAGTTTGTGTGCACCGTACTGTGTATAAGGACGTCCTCTGTACAGTAACCTCAATCTAGATGTCTCAGTACAGAGGTAACTAGATCAGAGTTGCTGCAGTAAGTTTCATGATTTCTGTGCACTGTACTGTATATAAGGACGTCCTCTGTACAGTAACTTCAATTTAGATGTCTCAGTACAGAGGTGTCTAGATCAAAGTTGCTGCAGTAAGGTTCATGATTTCTGTGCACTGTACTGTGTATAAGGACGTCCTCTGTACAGTACCTTCAATTTAGATGTCTCAGTACAGAGGTGACTAGATCAGAGTTGCTGCAGTAAGGTCCAAGATCTCTGTGCACTGTACTGTGTATAAGGACGTCCTCTGTACAGTAACTTCAGTCTAGTTGTCTCAGTACAGAGGTGACAAGATCAGAGTTGCAGCACTGAGGTCCATGATCTCTGTGCACTGTACTGTGTATAAGGACGTCCTCTGTACAGTAACTTCAGTCTAGATGTCTCAGTAAAGAGGTATCTAGATCAGAGTTGCTGTACTGAGATTCATAGTTTGTGTGCACCGTACTGTGTATAAGGACGTCCTCTGTACAGTAACTTCAGTCTAGATGTCTCAGTACAGAGGTGACTAGATCAGAGTTGCTGTACTGAGATTCATAGTTTGTGTGCACTGTACTGTGTATAAGGACGCCCTCTGTACAGTAACTTCAGTCTAGTTGTCTCAGTACAGAGGTAACTAGATCAGAGTTGCTGTAATGAGATTCATAGTTTGTGTGCACTGTACTGTGTATAAGGACGTCCTCTGTACAGTAACTTCAGTCTAGATGTCTCAGTACAGAGGTGACTAGATCAGAGTTGCAGCAGTAAGATTCATGATCTCTGTACACTGTACTGTGTATAAGGACGTCCTCTGTACGGTAACTTCAATTTAGATGTCTCAGTACAGAGGTGACAAGATCGGAGTTGCAGCACTAAGGTCCATGATCTCTGTACACTGTACTGTGTATAAGGACGTCCTCTGTACAGAAACTCCATTGTAGATGTCTCAGTACAGAGGTGACTAGATCAGAGTTGCTGTAGTGAGATTCATAGTTTGTGTGCACCGTACTGTGTATAAGGACGTCCTCTGTACAGTAACCTTAGTCTAGATGTCTCAGTACAGAGGTGACTGGATCAGAGTTGCAGCAGTACGGTCCATGATCTCTGTACACTGTACTGTGTATAAGGACGTCCTCTGTACAGAAACTCCATTCTAGATGTCTCAGTACAGAGGTGACTAGATCAGAGTTGCTGCAGTAAGTTTCATGATTTCTGTGCACTGTACTGTGTATAAGGACGTCCTCTGTGCAGTAACTTCAGTCTAGATGTCTCAGTACAGAGGTGACTAGATCAGAGTTGCTGTAGTAAGGTTCATGATTTCTGTGCACTGTACTGTGTATAAGGACGTCCTCTGTACAGTAACTTCAGTCTAGATGTCTCAGTACAGAGGTGACTAGATCAGAGTTGCTGTACTGAGATTCATAGTTTGTGTGCACCGTACTGTGTATAAGGATGTCCTCTGGGCAGTAACTTCAGTCTAGATGTCTCAGTACAGAGGTGACTAGATCAGAGTTGCTGTAGTAAGGTTCATGATTTCTGTGCACTGTACTGTGTATAAGGACGTCCTCTGTACAGTAACTTCAGTCTAGATGTCTCAGTACAGAGGTGACTAGATCAGAGTTGCTGTACTGAGATTCATAGTTTGTGTGCACCGTACTGTGTATAAGGACGTCCTCTGTACGGTAACCTCAATCTAGATGTCTCAGTACAGAGGTGACTAGATCAGAGTTTCTGTACTGAGATTCATAGTTTGTGTGCACTGTACTGTGTATAAGGACATCCTCTGTACAGTAACCTCAATCTAGATGTCTCAGTACAGAGGTGACTAGATAAGAGTTCCTGTACTGAGATTCATAGTTTGTGTGCACCTTACTATGTATAAGGACGTCCTCTGTACAGTAACGTCAATCTAGATGTCTCAGTACAGAGGTGACTAGAACAGAGTTGCTGCAGTAAGGTTCATGATTTCTGTGCACCCTACTGTGTATAAGGACGTCCTCTGTACAGTAACTTCAGTCTAGATGTCTCAGTACAGAGGTGACTAGATCAGAGTTGCTGCAGTAAGGTTCATGATCTCTGTGCACCGTACTGTGTATAAGAACGTCCTCTGTATGGTAACCTCAGTCTAGTTGTCTCAGTACAGAGGTGACTAGTTGGGAGTTGCTGTACTGAGATTCATAGTTTGTGTGCACTGTACTGTGTATAAGGACGTCCTCTGTACAGTAACTTCAATTTAGATGTCTCAGTACAGAGGTGACTAGATCAGAGTTGCTGTACTGAGATTCCAAGTTTGTGTGCACCGTACTGTGTATAAGGACATCCTCTGTACAGTAACTTCAGTCAAGTTGTCTCAGTACAGAGGTAACAAGATCAGAGTTGCTGTACTGAGATTCATAGTTTGTGTGCACCGTACTGTGTATAAGGACGTCCTCTGTACAGTAACTTCAGTCTAGATGTCTCAGTACAGAGGTGACTAGATCAGAGTGGCTGTACTGAGATTCCAAGTTTGTGTGCACCGTACTGTGTATAAGGACGTCCTGTGTACAGTAACTTCAATTTAGATGTCTCAGTACAGAGGTGACTAGATCAGAGTGGCTGTACTGAGATTCCAAGTTTGTGTGCACCGTACTGTGTATAAGGACGTCCTGTGTACAGTAACTTCAATTTAGATGTCTCAGTACAGAGGTGACTAGATCAGAGTGGCTGCACTGAGACTCATAGTTTGTGTGCACCGTACTGTGTATAAGGACGTCCTCTGTACAGAAACCTCAATCTAGATGTCTCAGTACAGAGGTGACTAGATGGGAGTTGCTGTACTGAGATTCATAGTTTGTGTGCACCGTACTGTGTATACGGACGTCCTCTGTACAGTAACTTCAGTCTAGTTGTCTCAGTACAGAGGTAACTAGATCAGAGTTGCTGTACTGAGGTCCATGATTTCTGTGCACTGTACTGTGTATAAGGACGTCCTCTATACAGCAACTTCAGTCTAGTTGTCTCAGTACAGAGGTAACTAGATCAGAGTTGCTGTACTGAGATTCATAGTTTGTGTGCACTGTACTGTGTATAAGGACGTCCTCTGTACAGCAACTTCAGTCAAGTTGTCTCAGTACAGAGGTGGCTAGATCAGAGTTGCTGTACTGAGATTCATAGTTTGTGTGCACTGTACTGTGTATAAGGACGTCCTCTATACAGTAACTTCAGTATAGATGTCTCAGTACAGAGGTGACTAGATCAGAGTTGCTGTAGTGAGATTCATAGTTTGTGTGCACCGTACTGTGTATAAGGACGTCCTCTATACAGTAACTTCAGTATAGATGTCTCAGTACAGAGGTGACTAGATCAGAGTTGCTGTACTGAGATTCATAATTTGTGTGCACTGTACTGTGTATAAGGACGTCCTCTGTACAGTAACTTCAATTTAGATGTCTCAGTACAGAGGTAACTAGATCAGAGTTGCTGTACTGAGATTCATAGTTTGTGTGCACTGTACTGTGTATAAGGACGTCCTCTGTGCAGTAACTTCAGTCTAGATGTCTCAGTACAGAGGTGACTAGATCAGAGTTGCTGCAGTAAGGTTCATGATCTCTGTGCACTGTACTGTGTATAAGGACGTCCTCTGTACAGAAACTCCATTGTAGATGTCTCAGTACAGAGGTGACTAGATCAGAGTTGCTGTAGTGAGATTCATAGTTTGTGTGCACCGTACTGTGTATAAGGACGTCCTCTGTACAGTAACCTTAGTCTAGATGTCTCAGTACAGAGGTGACTGGATCAGAGTTGCAGCACTACGGTCCATGATCTCTGTGCACTGTACTGTGTATAAGGACGTCCTCTGTACAGAAACTCCATTCTAGATGTCTTAGTACAGAGGTGACTAGACCAGAGTTGCTGCAGTAAGTTTCATGATTTCTGTGCACTGTACTGTGTATAAGGACGTCCTCTGTGCAGTAACTTCAGTCTAGATGTCTCAGTACAGAGGTAACTAGATCAGAGTTGCTGTACTGAGATTCATAGTTTGTGTGCACCGTACTGTGTATAAGGATGTCCTCTGGGCAGTAACTTCAGTCTAGATGTCTCAGTACAGAGGTGACTAGATCAGAGTTGCTGTAGTAAGGTTCATGATTTCTGTGCACTGTACTGTGTATAAGGACGTCCTCTGTACAGTAACTTCAGTCTAGATGTCTCAGTACAGAGGTGACTAGATCAGAGTTGCTGTACTGAGATTCATAGTTTGTGTGCACCGTACTGTGTATAAGGACGTCCTCTGTACAGTAACCTCAATCTAGATGTCTCAGTACAGAGGTGACTAGATCAGAGTTTCTGTACTGAGATTCATAGTTTGTGTGCACTGTACTGTGTATAAGGACATCCTCTGTACAGTAACCTCAATCTAGATGTCTCAGTACAGAGGTGACTAGATAAGAGTTCCTGTACTGAGATTCATAGTTTGTGTGCACCTTACTATGTATAAGGACGTCCTCTGTACAGTAACGTCAATCTAGATGTCTCAGTACAGAGGTGACTAGAACAGAGTTGCTGCAGTAAGGTTCATGATTTCTGTGCACCCTACTGTGTATAAGGACGTCCTCTGTACAGTAACTTCAGTCTAGATGTCTCAGTACAGAGGTGACTAGATCAGAGTTGCTGCAGTAAGGTTCATGATCTCTGTGCACCGTACTGTGTATAAGAACGTCCTCTGTATGGTAACCTCAGTCTAGTTGTCTCAGTACAGAGGTGACTAGTTGGGAGTTGCTGTACTGAGATTCATAGTTTGTGTGCACTGTACTGTGTATAAGGACGTCCTCTGTACAGTAACTTCAATTTAGATGTCTCAGTACAGAGGTGACTAGATCAGAGTTGCTGTAGTAAGGTTCATGATTTCTGTGCACTGTACTGTGTATAAGGACGTCCTCTGTACAGTAACTCCATTCTAGATGTCTCAGTACAGAGGTGACTAGATCAGAGTTGCTGTACTGAGATTCATAGTTTGTGTGCACCGTACTGTGTATAAGGACGTCCTCTGTACAGTAACCTCAATCTAGATGTCTCAGTACAGAGGTGACTAGATAAGAGTTGCAGCACTGAGGTCCATGATCTCTCTGCACTGTACTGTGTATAAGGACGTCCTCTGTACAGAAACTCCATTCTAGATGTCTTAGTACAGAGGTGACTAGATCAGAGTTGCTGCAGTAAGTTTCATGATTTCTGTGCACTGTACTGTGTATAAGGACGTCCTCTGTGCAGTAACTTCAGTCTAGATGTCTCAGTACAGAGGTAACTAGATCAGAGTTGCTGTACTGAGATTCATAGTTTGTGTGCACCGTACTGTGTATAAGGACGTCCTCTGGGCAGTAACTTCAGTCTAGATGTCTCAGTACAGAGGTGACTAGATCAGAGTTGCTGTAGTAAGGTTCATGATTTCTGTGCACTGTACTGTGTATAAGGACGTCCTCTGTACAGTAACTTCAGTCTAGATGTCTCAGTACAGAGGTGACTAGATCAGAGTTGCTGTACTGAGATTCATAGTTTGTGTGCACTGTACTGTGTATAAGGACGTCCTCTGTACAGTAACCTCAATCTAGATGTCTCAGTACAGAGGTGACAAGAACAGAGTTGCTGCAGTAAGGTTCATGATCTCTGTGCACTGTACTGTGTATAAGGACGTCCTCTGTACAGTAACTTCAGTATAGATGTCTCAGTACAGAGGTGACTAGATCAGAGTTGCTGTACTGAGATTCCAAGTTTGTGTGCACTGTACTGTGTATAAGGACGTCCTCTGTACAGTAACTTCAATTTAGATGTCTCAGTACAGAGGTGACTAGATCAGAGTGGCTGTACTGAGACTCATAGTTTGTGTGCACCGTACTGTGTATAAGGACGTCCTCTGTACAGTAACCTCAATCTAGATGTCTCAGTACAGAGGTGACTAGATGGGAGTTGCTGTACTGAGATTCATAGTTTGTGTGCACTGTACTGTGTATAAGGACGTCCTCTATACAGTAACTTCAGTCTAGATGTCTCAGTACAGAGGTGACTAGATCAGAGTTGCTGTAGTGAGATTCATAGTTTGTGTGCACCGTACTGTGTATAAGGACGTCCTCTATACAGTAACTTCAGTATAGATGTCTCAGTACAGAGGTGACTAGATCAGAGTTGCTGTACTGAGATTCATAATTTTTGTGCACTGTACTGTGTATAAGGACGTCCTCTGTACAGTAACCTTAGTCTAGATGTCTCAGTACAGAGGTGACTAGATCAGAGTTGCTGCAGTAAGGTTCATGATCTCTGTGCACTGTACTGTGTATAAGGACGTCCTCTGTACAGTAACTTCAGTCTAGATGTCTCAGTACAGAGGTGACTAGATCAGAGTTGCAGCACTGAGGTCCATGATTTCTGTGCACTGTACTGTGTATAAGGACGTCCTCTGTACAGTAACATCAGTCTAGATGTCTCAGTACAGAGGTGACTAGATGGGAGTTGCTGTAGTGAGATTCATAGTTTGTGTGCACTGTACTGTGTATAAGGACGTCCTTTGTACAGTAACTTCAATCTAGATGTCTCAGTACAGAGGTGACTAGATCAGAGTTGTTGCAGTAAGGTTCATGATTTCTGTGCACCGTACTGTTTATAAGGACGTCCTCTGTACAGTAACCTCAGTCTAGATGTCTCAGTACAGAGGTGACTAGATCAGAGTTGCTGCAGTAAGGTTCATGATCTCTGTGCACTGTACTGTGTATAAGGACGTCCTCTGTACAGTAACTTTAGTCTAGATGTCTCAGTACAGAGGTGACTAGATCAGAGTTGCAGCACTGAGGTCCATGATTTCTGTGCACTGTACTGTGTATAAGGACGTCCTCTGTACAGTAACTTCAGTCTAGATGTCTCAGTACAGAGGTGACTAGATCAGAGTTGCAGCACTGAGGTCCATGATTTCTGTGCACTGTACTGTGTATAAGGACGTCCTCTGTACAGTAACTTCAGTCTAGATGTCTCAGTACAGAGGTGACTAGATGGGAGTTGCTGTACTGAGATTCATAGTTTGTGTGCACTGTACTGTGTATAAGGACGTCCTCTGTACAGTAACTTCAGTCTAGATGTCTCAGTACAGAGGTGACTAGATCAGAGTTGCTGTATTGAGATTCATAGTTTCTGTGCACCGTACTGTGTATAAGGACGTCCTCTGTACAGTAACTTCAGTCTAGATGTCTCAGTACAGAGGTGACTAGATCAGAGTTGCTGTACTGAGATTCATAGTTTGTGTGCACCATACTGTGTATAAGGACGTCCTCTGAACAGTAACTTAAGTCTAGTTGTCTCAGTACAGAGGTAACTAGATTAGAGTTACTGTACTGAGATTCATAGTTTGTGTGCACCGTACTGTGTATAAGGACGTCCTCTGTACAGTAACCTCAATCTAGATGTCTCAGTACAGAGGTAACTAGATCAGAGTTGCTGCAGTAAGTTTCATGATTTCTGTGCACTGTACTGTGTATAAGGACGTCCTCTGTACAGTAACTTCAGTCTAGTTGTCTCAGTACAGAGGTGACAAGATCAGAGTTGCAGCACTGAGGTCCATGATCTCTGTGCACTGTACTGTGTATAAGGACGTCCTCTGTACAGTAACTTCAGTCTAGTTGTCTCAGTACAGAGGTGACTAGATCAGAGTTGCAGCACTGAGGTCCATGATCTCTGTGCACTGTACTGTGTATAAGGACGTCCTCTGTACAGTAACTTCAGTCTAGATGTCTCAGTAAAGAGGTATCTAGATCAGAGTTGCTGTACTGAGATTCATAGTTTGTGTGCACCGTACTGTGTATAAGGACGTCCTCTGTACAGTAACTTCAGTCTAGTTGTGTCAGTACAGAGGTAACTAGATCAGAGTTGCTGTCATGAGATTCATAGTTTGTGTGCACTGTACTGTGTATAAGGACGTCCTCTGTACAGTAACTTCAGTCTAGATGTCTCAGTACAGAGGTGACTAGATCAGAGTTGCTGTACTGAGATTCATAGTTTGTGTGCACTGTACTGTGTATAAGGACGTCCTCTGTACAGTAACTTCAGTCTAGTTGTCTCAGTACAGAGGTAACTAGATCAGAGTTGCTGTAATGAGATTCATAGTTTGTGTGCACTGTACTGTGTATAAGGACGTCCTCTGTACAGTAACTTCAGTCTAGATGTCTCAGTACAGAGGTGACTAGATGGGAGTTGCTGTACTGAGATTCATAGTTTGTGTGCACTGTACTGTGTATAAGGACGTCCTCTGTACGGTAACTTCAATTTAGATGTCTCAGTACAGAGGTGACAAGATCGGAGTTGCTGTACTAAGATTCATAGTTTGATTGCACCGTACTGTGTATAAGGACGTCCTCTGTACAATAACCTCAATCTAGATGTCTCAGTACAGAGGTGACTAGATCGGAGTTGCAGCACTAAGGTCCATGATCTCTGTACACTGTATTGTGTATAAGGACGTCCTCTGTACAGAAACTCCATTGTAGATGTCTCAGTACAGAGGTGACTAGATCAGAGTTGCTGTAGTGACATTCATAGTTTGTGTGCACTGTACTGTGTATAAGGACGTCCTCTGTACAGTAACCTTAGTCTAGATGTCTCAGTACAGAGGTGACTAGATCAGAGTTGCTGTACTGAGATTCCAAGTTTGTGTGCACCGCACTGTGTATAAGGACGTCCTCTGTACAGTAACTTCAATTTAGATGTCTCAGTACAGAGGTGACTAGATCAGAGTGGTGTACTGAGACTCATAGTTTGTGTGCACCGTACTGTGTATAAGGACGTCCTCTGTACAGTAACCTCAATCTAGATGTCTCAGTACAGAGGTGACTAGATGGGAGTTGCTGTACTGAGATTCATAGTTTGTGTGCATCGTACTGTGCATAAGGACGTCCTCTGTACAGTAACTTCAGTCTAGTTGTCTCAGTACAGAGGTAACTAGATCAGAGTTGCTGTACTGAGGTTCATGATCTCTGTGCACTGTACTGTGTATAAGGACGTCCTCTATACAGTAACTTCAGTCTAGTTGTCTCAGTACAGAGGTAACTAGATCAGAGTTGCTGTGCTGAGATTCATAGTTTGTGTGCACCGTACTGTGTATAAGGACGTCCTCTGTACAGTAACTTCAGTCTAGTTGTCTCATTACTGAGGTGGCTAGATCAGAGTTGGAGCATTGAGGTCCATGATCTCTGTGCACTGTACTGTGTATAAGGACGTCCTCTGTACGGTAACTTCAATTTAGATGTCTCAGTACAGAGGTGACAAGATCGGAGTTGCTGTACTAAGATTCATAGTTTGTTTGCACCGTACTGTGTATAAGGACGTCCTCTGTACAATAACCTCAATCTAGATGTCTCAGTACAGAGGTGACTAGATCAGAGTTGCTGCACTAAGGTCCATGATCTCTCTACAATGTACTGTGTATAAGGACGTCCTCTGTACAGAAACTCCATTCTAGATGTCTCAGTACAGAGGTGACTAGATCAGAGTTGCTGTACTGAGATTCATAGTTTGTGTGCACTGTACTGTGTATAAGGACGTCCTCTGTACAGTAACTTCAGTCTAGTTGTCTTAGTAAAGAGGTGACTAGATCAGAGTTGCTGTACTGAGATTCATAGTTTGTGTGCACTGTACTGTGTATAAGGATGTCCTCTGTACAGTAACTTCAGTCTAGTTGTCTTAGTAAAGAGGTGACTAGATCAGAGTTGCTGTACTGAGATTCATAGTTTGTGTGCACTGTACTGTGTATAAGGACGTCCTCTGGGCAGTAACTTCAGTCTAGATGTCTCAGTACAGAGGTGACTAGATCAGAGTTGCTGCAGTAAGTTTCATGATCTCTGTGCACTGTACTGTGTATAAGGACGTCCTCTGTACAGTAACCTCAATCTAGATGTCTCAGTACAGAGGTGACTAGATCAGAGTTGCTGCAGTAAGGTTCATGATCTCTGTGCACTGTACTGTGTATAAGGACGTCCTCTGTACAGTAGCTTCAGTCTAGTTGTCTCATTACTGAGGTGGCTAGATGATAGTTGCAGTACGGAGATTCATAGTTTGTGTGCACCCTACTGTGTATAAGGACGTCCTCTGTACAGTAACTTCAATTTAGATGTCTCAGTACAGAGGTGACTAGATCAGAGTTGCAGCACTGAGGTCTATGATCTCTGTGCACTGTACTGTGTATAAGGACGTCCACTGTACGGTAACTTCAATTTAGATGTCTCAGTACAGAGGTGACTAGATCAGAGTTGCTGTACTGAGATTCATAGTTTGTGTGCACCGACTGTGTATAAGGACGTCCTCTGTACAGTAACTTCAGTCTAGTTGTCTCAGTACAGAGGTAACTAGATCAGAGTTGCTGTACTGAGACTCATAGTTTGTCTGCACCGTACTGTGTATAAGGACGTCCTCTGTACAGTAACCTCAATCTAGATGTCTCAGTACAGAGGTGACTAGATCAGAGTTGCTGCATTAAGTTTCATGATTTCTGTGCACTGTACTGTGTATAAGGACGTCCTCTGTACAGTAACTTCAGTATAGATGTCTCAGTACAGAGGTGACTAGATCGGAGTTGCAGCACTGAGGTCCATGATCTCTGTGCACTGTACTGTGTATAAGGACGTCCTCTGTACAGTAACCTCAATCTAGATGTCTCAGTACAGAGGTGACTAGAACAGAGTTGCTACAGTAAGGTTCATGATTTCTGTGCACCCTACTGTGTATAAGGACGTCCTCTGTACAGTAACTTCAGTCTAGATGTCTCAGTACAGAGGTGACTAGATCAGAGTTGCTGCAGTAAGGTTCATGATCTCTGTGCACCGTACTGTGTATAAGAACGTCCTCTGTATGGTAACCTCAGTCTAGTTGTCTCAGTACAGAGGTGACTAGTTGGGAGTTGCTGTACTGAGATTCATAGTTTGTGTGCACTGTACTGTGTATAAGGACGTCCTCTATACAGTAACTTCAATTTAGATGTCTCAGTACAGAGGTGACTAGATCAGAGTTGCTGTACTGAGATTCCAAGTTTGTGTGCACCGCACTGTGTATAAGGACGTCCTCTGTACAGTAACTTCAATTTAGATGTCTCAGTACAGAGGTGACTAGATCAGAGTGGTGTACTGAGACTCATAGTTTGTGTGCACCGTACTGTGTATAAGGACGTCCTCTGTACAGTAACCTCAATCTAGATGTCTCAGTACAGAGGTGACTAGATGGGAGTTGCTGTACTGAGATTCATAGTTTGTGTGCATCGTACTGTGTATAAGGACGTCCTCTGTACAGTAACTTCAGTCTAGTTGTCTCAGTACAGAGGTAACTAGATGAGAGTTGCTGTACTGAGGTTCATGATCTCTGTGCACTGTACTGTGTATAAGGACGTCCTCTATACAGTAACTTCAGTCTAGTTGTCTCAGTACAGAGGTGACTAGATCAGAGTTGGAGCATTGAGGTCCATGATCTCTGTGCACTGTACTGTGTATAAGGACGTCCTCTGTACGGTAACTTCAATTTAGATGTCTCAGTACAGAGGTGACAAGATCGGAGTTGCTGTACTAAGATTCATAATTTGTTTGCACCGTACTGTGTATAAGGACGTCCTCTGTACAATAACCTCAATCTAGATGTCTCAGTACAGAGGTGACTAGATCAGAGTTGCTGCACTAAGGTCCATGATCTCTCTACAATGTACTGTGTATAAGGACGTCCTCTGTACAGAAACTCCATTCTAGATGTCTCAGTACAGAGGTGACTAGATCAGAGTTGCTGTACTGAGATTCATAGTTTGTGTGCACTGTACTGTGTATAAGGACGTCCTCTGTACAGTAACTTCAGTCTAGTTGTCTTAGTAAAGAGGTGACTAGATCAGAGTTGCTGTACTGAGATTCATAGTTTGTGTGCACTGTACTGTGTATAAGGACGTCCTCTGTACAGTAACCTCAATCTAGATGTCTCAGTACAGAGGTGACTAGATCAGAGTTGCTGCAGTAAATTTCATGATTTCTGTGCACTGTACTGTGTATAAGGACGTCCTCTGTGCAGTAACTTCAGTCTAGATGTCTCAGTACAGAGGTAACTAGATCAGAGTTGCTGTACTGAGATTCATAGTTTGTGTGCACCGTACTGTGTATAAGGACGTCCTCTGTGCAGTAACTTCAGTCTAGATGTCTCAGTACAGAGGTGACTAGATCAGAGTTGCTGTATTGAGATTCATAGTTTGTGTGCACCGTACTGTGTATAAGGACGTCCTCTGTACAGTAACCTCAATCTAGATGTCTCAGTACAGAGGTGACTAGATCAGAGTTGCTGCAGTAAGGTTCATGATCTCTGTGCACTGTACTGTGTATAAGGACGTCCTCTGTGCAGTAACTTCAGTCTAGATGTCTCAGTACAGAGGTGACTAGATCAGAGTTGCTGTATTGAGATTCATAGTTTGTGTGCACCGTACTGTGTATAAGGACGTCCTCTGTACAGTAGCTTCAGTCTAGTTGTCTCATTACTGAGGTGGCTAGATGATAGTTGCAGTACGGAGATTCAAAGTTTGTGTGCACCCTACTGTGTATAAGGACGTCCTCTATACAGTAACTTCAGTATAGATGTCTCAGTACAGAGGTAACAAGATCAGAGTTGCTGTACTGAGATTCATAGTTTGTGTGCACCGTACTGTGTATAAGGACGTCCTCTATACAGTAACTTCAGTATAGATGTCTCAGTACAGAGGTGACTAGATCAGAGTTGCTGTAGTGAGATTCATAGTTTGTGTGCACCGTAGTGTGTATAAGGACGTCCTCTGTACAGTAACTTCAATTTAGATGTCTCAGTACAGAGGTGACTGGATGGGAGTTTCAGCACTAAGGTCCATGATCTCTGTGCACTGTACTGTGTATAAGGACGTCCTCTGTACAGTAACTTCAATTTAGATGTCTCAGTACAGAGGTGACTAGATCAGAGTTGCAGCACTGAGGTCCATGATCTCTGTGCACTTTACTGTGTATAAGGACGTCCTCTGTACGGTAACTTCAATTTAGATGTCTCAGTACAGAGGTAACTAGATCAGAGTTGCTGTACTGAGATTCATAGTTTGTGTGCACCGTACTGTGTATAAGGACGTCCTCTGTACAGTAACTTCAGTCTAGATGTCTCAGTACAGAGGTGACTAGTTGGGAGTTGCTGTACTGAGATTCATAGTTTGTGTGCACCGTACTGTGTATAAGGACTAGTGTTGAGCCACCCCCGTAGTGTTCGAGTTCGGTTCGGTTCGTCGAACACCCGTGTGTTCGCCGAACTGTTCGTCGAACTGTTCGTCGAACACCTTCGAACACCGTTAAAACCAATGGCAGGCAAACAAAAACACATAGAAACACATAGAAAACACCTTCAAAGGTGTCCAAAAGCTGACAAACTGCTCAGAAGACACAACTAACACATGGAAAAGTGACAAGTACATATAGTCATGCGAAAATAAAAGAGGTGGAGGAGTAAAAGGAGGGGGAGACACAGATATAGGCATGTCATGCCCTTCTAAAATCCAAAAAGTGAGAAGCCGAGACGGCCAGTCCGCTCCTGCCCGTGCCACCTCCGTGTCGCCGGGTTTGTGCCAGAGCCGCGGTGAACCCTGACGGCCAGCCCCCCTCTCCCAATACTGGTGCCTGTCCGCTGGTGGGTCGAGAGAGCCCCCCTGTGGTGGAGGCAGCTCTAAGCTTTTTAATTTAAATTGTCCCTCTAATTTGAATGAATACACTTTAAATCCATTTACAAGGATCTATTGGAGGGCAAGTCTCATGCCAGCAGCCGCGTAATTCCAGCTCCAGTAGCGTCCACTAAAGCTGCTGCAGTTAAAAAGCTTTTATAAGGATCGAGCTCGGCTGTCCACTGCAAGGCATCCTACTGCCAGTCCCAGCCCCTATGCCTTGGGGTGCCTCCTGATGCTCTTCACTGATTATCCCATGGTCCCGAAGCATTTCCTTTGAAAAAATTAAGTGTCTAAACTACAGGTGGTGTAGCTTGCTTAACAGCCGGGATAATCCGCTGACTAGCAGACACTGCTACTAGGCACAAAGTATTTCCTGGGCTAGATGCAGTTAAAAATTTGTAATTAGATACTCTCGTTGGATGCTGAGAAAGCATTCCATAGAGTCTCCTGGCACGCCATATATGATTCTCTTAAAAGCTTGGGGTAAGGGTCTAGGGGACCCTTTTATAGCCAAAATCACGGCCCTGTATCGCAATACGTCACCTAGGCTGAAGATAAATGGAACTGTAGCACCCTGAGGGCTCGGTTGCTACAGACGTATTGCACCTCACCCAGAGGTGTGATATCGCACTCTCAGGTAAGGATGGAGTGTGGATCAGGACCCTACACCTGCATGCATTACACCACATCGCCGTGGGGCAGGGCGACCAATATGCCCCTGAGATGGGCACGACAGTCCCTGTCCCTGGCTGGAGTGGGGGGAGGGAACACTGAGGAAGGGGAACCCTGTAGTGCAGGAGCAGGGAGGAAGCAGTTCCTGGGTGCATTGAGAAGGGAGTATAAAAGGTGGGCACCATCTTAGTTCAGTGCAGAGAAGTCTGAGCAGAAGTGGCAGGGAGCAGGGGCTCTGCATGAGCTCTGCTCCGGAGGCGGGCCTAGTAACAGAGGCCCAGGCCTGGAAGAGGGAGAAGGAAGGAAGAGGAGCGGAGAAGGCTCCAGGAACGAGGAATGGAGGGATCCCAGGGGTGCGGACGGGCGAGTCGCCACCGCACGCCCGAATCCACCTGCGTGGAGGGGTCAGGCCAAAGGGGGAGACCGGTCCCCGAACTAGTGGAGGCAGGAATCGACCCTCAGCTAGAAACCGGAGGCTCTGACATTTTATGTGGCGCAGCCCCTCGCTACACCCGCTAGGAAGGCACCACATAGGGTCAGGGAAACTGGCGCCAAGTTTACCAAGAGGAGGCCCGAGGCAGCCGGACAGAAGTGTTGGTAAGAAAGGCCAGACAAAGGACACACAAAGGGGGTCCTGTGAAGTGCTCCAAAGTTATCTGGGAGTTGTCTGAGCCCCTCACCTGGTGAGCACAGTACGACGTGGGCAGCCGTTACCTGCAGACGTGGTCTGGATAATAAGAACTGTGAGTAAAGGCCCTGGACTGCATCACTGACTCCGTGTCGTTACTGCTGCTGCCCTGCACCATCACCCCCATCCTCCGCATACACTGCCCTGAGGCTATACTCCTCCCGTGGGGAGTTATGCTACGCTCTGCTGCACCCACAACACCAGCCTCAGCGGTCTGCCCTGCAGCGGCGGTTCACTCTGACCGCAATCCACGGGTGGCGTAGTCGGACATTTAAACATCAAAACCACATAAATAGTTCCGCCACTGGTTTGACTGCCCTGAGCCACGGAACCGGGTCGCCGCCACGAAGACTACAACCACCAGCATCCACCAAAAACGGTCCGGCTCCGGGTGTCCCAAGGCGCAGGGGGTGCGTCAGAACATTTTCATCACCTTTCACAATCACCAATGGGACAAGGCAGGGATGTCCTCTGTCCCCTCTCTTATACATCCTAGTGACGGAGCACCTGCTCTCATCAATTCGCCATAACCCCAATATTAGGTGGATTGAGGTGGGAGGCACCGAGTACAAGTGCTCTCTATTTGCTGATGATGTCCTAGTATATATCACTCAATCACATATATCCATCCATGCTGTTATGGCTGAAATAGATCACTTTGTTACATGGTAAAATTTTAAAATCAATGCAGCGAAGTCTGAGGCCCTCGATGTCTCCCTCCCCAAATCCATATAGGATTCCATCCAGTCCAACTTTCCCTTTGCCTGGCCCTCACAGGGTATCAAATACTTAGGAATTCCTATTCATAGAGACCTCTCCCATCTATGTTATCTTAATTTTGGGCCCTTTATTGAACAATTCCATACAGACCACGGTTGGCAAGTTAGAGCTGTAAGATTCACTACGTGAACCACTGGTGTTTTGTGGAAAAGCACATGTACACCGCGTTCCAAATTATTATGCAAAAAGTGTTTAGGAGTGATAAGGGAAGAATTTGTTTGTCAGTTAAACTCATTGATGGTGATGTGTGTCAGGGCTCTTTATATCACTGTAAGCAATTGCAGACACCTGTGCTAATTAGTTTGGCAGGTGTGTCCAATGAAAGGCAAGACTACTTAAGAAGGCTCTCTCACATTATTAAGCAGCCTACATTTTCTGCCAAAATGGGAAAGAAAAAGGATGTGTCGGCTGCTGAGAAGCAACAAATTGTGGAGTGTTTAGGTCAAGGCATGACTACAATCAACATTGTGCGATGATCAGGATGAAGTGTCTTGGCAATCAAGAAGTATGTAGCTGATTCACAGTACACACGTGTGCGTGCTGATAAGGGCAAATTGAGGACTCTTTCCTACAGGCAATTACGTCAGGTTGAAAGAGCAGCGGCAAAAAAGCCTTGTCATAGCAGCAGACAAGTTTTTGAAGCTGCTTGTGCCTCCAACGTCCCCCGAACAACAAGATGCAGGGTCCTTCAGAGGTTTGCAGCTGTGCATACGCCATCCTGTCGACCTCCTCTATCCACTTCACACAAACAGAAACGGCTCCAGTGGGCCAAACATTACATGAAGACTGATTTCAAAACTGTTTTGTTCACGGATGAGTGCCGTGCAGCGCTCGATGGTCCAGATGGATGGAGTGGAGGATGGCTGGTTGATGGACACCCCACGCAAACACGGCTACAGCGCCAACAAGGAGGAGGTGGAGTAATGTTTTGGGCTGGAATCATGGGGAGAGAGATTGTCGGCCCCTTTAGGATCCCAGAAGGTGCTAAAGATGAACTCCATAATGTATGTGGATTTTCTCAAACAGCACTTCCTGCCATGGTTCAAGAAGAAGAACCGTGTATTTCACAGCAAGATCATTTTTCTGCATGATAATGCACCATCTCATGCTGCACATAAAACATCTGCATCTCTGGCTGATATGGGCATAAAAGGGGACAAACTTATGGTGTGACCCCCATGCTCCCCTGACCTCTACCCCATTCAGAACCTTTGGAGCATCATTAAAAGGAGTGTCTATGATGGCGGGAGGCAGTTCACATCTAAGCAACAGCTCTGGGAGGGTATTCTGTCCTCATGCAAAACAATTGAAGCAGAAACCATCCAAAACCTGACAAATTCAATGGACGAGAGAGTTCAGAAGCTCCTTTCGAACAAGGGGTCCTATGTGAAAATGTAACATCACCTAGAATAAAGTTTTGAGTTGAAAACTGTTTGATTTCAGTTTCTAATAACCTGCTAATGCTTATAATTTCAAAAATGACCATTTTTTTGGTCTTTATTAAAATGAAAAGGTTGATCGAAAAGTTTGGGGGATCTAAGAGTGTGGCAACCCAGTAGTCATGATTACTTCGAATTCTGACAATATGAGGGTCATGCTGCAGGTAGTGCAGCAAGAAGGCACTTATGTGTCTTGCGCATCTCGGAGCCCCAAAATTATTTTCCGGGCTAGATGCAGCTAAAAATTATTTTTAATTTTAAATCTGGTGAAGCTTATTATAGATGGCCTAATAGGATCAGTGCTGCACACTGCTACAAAGCCCAAATTATTTTCCAGTCAAGATACAGATAAACATGATTAGTAATTTGAAAGCTTAAAACGTTTGGTAGGGTGATTTTAACCAATCATCAAGCTTTTACTCTCCCCAGGATGACACAGGGGTAGAAAAGTCGTTTCGGATCCATGATTTGTTCATCTTTATGAACGTGAGTCTGTCTACATTATCAGTGGAGAGCCGCGTGCGCTTATCTGTCAGCACACCACCAGCAGCGCTGAACACACGTTCAGACAGAACGCTGGCTGCGGGGCATGACAAGATCTCCAAGGCACAAGTGGCTAGCTCCGGCCATTTATCCAGATTGGAAGCCCAAAAAGAGCAAGGGTCCAGTGACACAGTCGTGGCTTCAATGTTTACTTGGAGATACTCCTGTACCATCGTCTCTAGGCGTTGACTATGTGTCAGACTTCTTGTCTCCTGTGGCCTTGCAAAGGATGGGCTAAAAAAGTGGTGAAATGATTCCGCAAAATTGATGTTACCAGGAGATACTGTGGTTCTGTTACGGTTTGAGTGCTGAACACTTGACGGTCCCACGGTTGGCAAGTTGGAACTGTGAGATTCACTACGTGCACCACTGGTATTTTGTGGAAAAGCACATGTAAGATTCTGCAACAGTCTCTGCTGATACTCCTGCATGCGTGCATCCCTTTCTATGGCAGGAATAATTTCTGCAAATTTACTTTTGTACCGGGGATCTAACAGTGTGGCAACCCAGTAGTCAGGATTATTTCTAATTCTCAAAATTCGAGGGTCATGTTGCAGGTAGTGCAGCAAGAAGGCACTCATGTGTGTTGCGCATCCAGGAGCACCAAGTCCCTGTTGTGTTGGTGGCGAGGTAACAATCATGCTTCCTTCCTCTGTCCTCTCCCCCCAACCTCGCACAACAGAAATGTGATCAAGGTCTCCCTCATCTGATGAGTCTTCCATCAGTTCGTCCTCCACTTCTTCCTGGGCTCCTGCACCTTCCTCACTAGTTTGGCTGCTACCATGCGCCCTGGTAAAACCATCTCCCCCACCCTCACATGCCTGCCGCCTTGGTGCTGCCGACCGTCTGGACCTTGCAGATGTTAGCCCTTCCGCATACAACTCCTCCTCCTCTACTTCCTCCACCTCCTCTTGTGCCACCACCTGACTCTGAATTCTGTTTAACATGTGCTCCAGCATGTAAATCAACGGAATAGTCATGCTGATAATGGCATCGTCAGCACTAAACATCTTCGTCGCCATTTCAAAACTGTGCAGAAGGGTGCATAGGTCCCTGATCTGAGACCACTCCTCCAGCGTGATTTGCCCCACCTCTGAATCTCGTTGGCCCAGGCTATACGTCAGAACATATTGCACCAGGGCTTGTCGGTGCTGCCACAGTCGCTGCAACATGTGCAGAGTTGAATTCCACCGGGTAGGCACATCGTATTTTAGCCGGTGAAGTGGCAGGCCCAACGACTTCTGTAGAGATGTAAGTCGCTGAGCTGCGGGATGCGAACGGCGGAAGTGAGCACACAGCGACCGTGCCCTCTGCAGAAGGCCATCTAGTCTGGGATAGTGGGCTCAAAATTGCTGGACAACCAGGTTCAACACGTGAGCCATACAAGGCACGTGTGTGACATTGCCCCGGCGAAGGGCCGCACCCAGGTTTGCAGCATTGTCGCACACGGCCTTCCGTGGTTTCAGGTCCAGTGGAGACAACCATTCATGAAATTGGTTCTCCAGAGCTGACCACAACTCCTCAGCTGTGTGACTCACATTTCCCAGACATTTCAATGTAAAAACCGCCTGATGACGTTGAGCCCTACTGCCAGCATAGTAAGGAGGTGTGCAGGATCCCTTCTGCGCAGTTAGAAAGCTTGTGGCATGACCAGACAGGCTTTGGGTGCAGGTGGAAGACCGAGAGGAGGTTGAGGAGGCAGAAGCAGTGGAGGAACTTTGACATAAAGAGGATTGACGCACAATTCGTGGGGACGGCAAGACTTGGACAGCAGCCCCTTGTCCTGCTGTCACCATAGTTACCCAGTGCCCAGTCAGCGACATGTAACACCCCTGTCCATGCCTACTCGTCCAAGTGTCTGTGGTGAAATGCACCCTGTCACACACAGAGTTTCTCAAAGAAGCGGTGATGTTGTGTGCGACATGCTGGTGGAGCGCAGGCACACCTTTCTTTGAGAAGTAGTGCCGACTGGGCATCTGGTACTGGGGCACTGCGACGGACATAAGGTCTCGAAAATCCTCTGTGTCCACCAGGCGGAAAGGCAGCATTTCTGTAGCCAAGAGCTTGCAGATGGTGAAATTCAACCTCTTAGCTTTCTCATGGCTAGGAGGAAATGGTCTTTTACTTGTCCACATCTGAGGGACCGAGGGCTGGCTATTGTGCTTAGACAGGGTTGATAAGGGTGTCCCCGGCAAACTGCCGGTCTGTGAGGAAGATGCAGGCGGACATGTTAGGTTGCCTTGATCCAAAGGTGGTGCTATCGATGTCGGACAGCGCTCAACACCAGCTGGTGTTACCACCTCCAAAGAAAATGATGACCTGCCAATCACGCTGGCTGTTGCGGGTAAAGAGGTGGCAGGTCTGCGCCCCAAAACAGGTGTGACTGCTGTCCCCCCAGTCACAGAGGATGAAGAGGCCGCGGATGCACAAGATATGGCAGACGGTGGTTGGCCCGGCCGGCTAGGCCGCATTGTAGCACACTGAGCTTCCCACTGCAACTTATGCTTCATGTCCATGTGCCGGTTCATGCATGAAGTACTCAAACTATGTATTTTTTGGCCTCTACTTAGCTTTTGCTGACAAATGTTACAGATAACACGAGTTGGGTCATCTTTATCGATCTGAAAAAATGCCCAGGCTATGCAAGGCTTAGCACCCATGCGACCTGAAGAGCCACCACGACTTGTGGTGAGAGGCAGAGTTGTGTTTGAGGATGCAGTTGTTGACGTGCTTCCAGTACTACGTCTCTGTCCAGGAAGGCGCAACCTGACCTCGTCGTCACTAGCATCTTCCTCCACCTCCTCTGATGACCTCATCTCTTGGCTGACTGTGGGTTGACAGTAAGTGGGATCTCCGACCTCATCATCATCACCCTGTGCGTTATCACACCCGTCGTCCTCAGAGCCAACCTGTTCCTGCCCTGACAAAAAACTAAAGTTGTCGCTCCAATCAGGTATTTGAGTCTTATCATCGTCTTCCTCATTGTCTCCACCAACAGGAGTTACAGTTTGGGAATGAGGGTCTACATTATGGTCAGAACCTTCTGCGTCTGGTCCTGGATCCGACTCATAAAGATTCTGGGCATCAGTGCAGATCATTTCCTCGTCTGGATTCACAGAAGCGCTGGAGTCGACCTCTGATTCCCAGGCTATAGTATGAGTAAACAGCTCTGCAGACTCAACCATCTGTTCTACCTCATACTCAGACGGGCAGCTGGAGATTTGGGAGCTGTGAGGAAGCAAGTGCGATTTGGGTGACACCTTTGAGGACTGGAGTATTTGTGATGTTGAAGTTGATGTGGAGGAGAGCCCACTTAAAGGAGTACTTGATATCCGTTGAAGCACCTGCTGTTTTTGTGCCTCATCTGGAATTTGTAGCGATTGGCGTGGCCGTAAGAAAGGGATCTTATCACATTGTCCGCTAAAAGAAGTAGACATTTTAGTTTGGCTGGAAGATGGTCTTTCTTCTGCAGATGTTACTGTTGCTTTAACACCTACCCCACGGACACAACCTTTTTTCCCCTTCCCAACACGCCTATTCCCCTTTCCACCAGCAGCAGGCCTTTTTCCACTCATTTTGGTGGTTAACTAATTCACAACTCTGGAGTTGTTTGCACAAAAAAACAATGGATGGTAACCGAGCAGAGCTGAGTGGCCAAACTGTGGTATTAGGCCAAAACTATTGGCTGGGTTAGATGCAGAAAAAAATTATTTTGAATTTGCAACCTGATGGAGGTCAGTATAGATGGACTAATAGAGAAAGTCCGACACACTACTAGAAGGCCAAATATTTTTTCAGAGGTAGATGCAGAAAAAAATATATTCAGTTTGCAACCTGATGGAGGTCAGTATAGATGGATTAATAGAACAAGACCCACACACAGCTAGAAGCCCAATATTTTTTCAGAGGTAGATGCAGAAAAAAATATATTCAGTTTGCAACCTGATGGAGGTCAGTATAGATGGACTAATACAACAAGTCCCGCACACAGCTAGAAGCCCAAATATTTATTCAGAGGTACTGTAGATGCAGATAAAAATTAGTTTTAATTTGCAACCTGATGGAGGTCAGTATAGATGGACTAATAGAGAAAGTCCGACACACTACTAGAAGGCCAAATATTTTTTCAGAGGTAGATGCAGAAAAAAATATATTCAGTTTGCAACCTGATGGAGGTCAGTATAGATGGACTAATACAACAAGTCCCACACACAGCTAGAAGCCCAAATATTTTTTCAGAGGTACTGTAGATGCAGATAAAAATTAGTTTTAATTTGCAACCTGATGGAGGTCAGTATAGATGGACTAATAGAGAAAGTCCGACACACTGCTAGAAGGCCAAATATTTTTTCAGAGCTAGATGCAGAAAAAAATATATTCAGTTTGCAACCTGATGGAGGTCAGTATAGATGGACTAATAGAGAAAGTCCGACACACTACTAGAAGGCCAAATATTTTTTCAGAGGTAGATGCAGAAAAAAATATATTCAGTTTGCAACCTGATGGAGGTCAGTATAGATGGACTAATAGAACAAGTCCCACACACTGCTAGAAGCCCAAATATTTTTTCAGAGGTACTGTAGATGCAGATAAAAATTAGTTTTAATTTGCAACCTGATGGAGGTCAGTATAGATGGACTAATAGAATGATGCTATGCCCAAAAGATTTTACTTCACTAGGTGCAGTAAAAAAATTGGTATTCTATACACAGGTGGTATATCTTGCAACACAGATAGGCTACTCCACTGACTAACACACTCTGCAATAGGCCAAAAAGGATTAGCTTTGCTAGATTCAGCCAAATGCTGTGAAAAAAACTTGCACAGCTCTGGCACAGACCTGCCTGGCAAAAACTGATAGGAACTCATGTAACCTAGTCCTGAAAAGGACTCCAATTACAATTAGTCTTTACTCCCACAACCTATCTATTTAAGAGCACAGACCTCCCTGATAAAAGTCGTAGGAAATGCTGTAACCTAGTCCTTAAAAGGACTGCAATCACAACTATTCCCTACTCCCAAGCTATCTGTATATTTGTGCGAAAATTGGCTTGAAATTAACAAGGTATAGCGCACACAGCAACAGCGGTGCCGTCTAACACGCAGCTGCAGCAGTGAGAAAATGGTGGCGACGGGGAAAATGGCTTGGTCTTATAGGGCAAGGACATGTGACATACACTGCCAATCACACATGCCCTTGCTTGTGTGAAAAAAAGCACTTCGCTCCGTGTGTGCGCTGCTGATAGGCTGACAGATTGCACCTCCCCACTGCAAATGCGGGAAAGAGAAAAAAAAATGGAGATCTTCATTGTTCCTGCAGAGATCCATCCCCTGCCCCTCCCCCCGCCCCGCTGTACACTCAAACTGCGTATTAACATTAATTTTCATCATTACTGAGAAAAAATCCAGTTATGATTTTGGTGCACGAACAGTTATCGAACATAACCTCGAACAGCCGAATTTTTCTCAAATTGTTCGTGTTCGCCGAACGGCTCGAACACCGCCCAAAACAGCTCGAATTTGAGATTGGCGAACAGTTCGAGTAGAACAACGCTCCTCTCTAATAAGGACGTCCTCTGTACAGTAACCTCAATCTAGATGTCTCAGTACAGAAGTGACTAGATCAGAGTTGCTGCAGTAAGGTTCATGATCTCTGTGCACTGTACTGTGTATAAGGACGTCCTCTGTACAGTAACCTCAGTCTAGTTGTCTCAGTACAGAGGTAACTAGATCAGAGTTGCTGTACTGAGGTCCATGATTTCTGTGCACTGTACTATGTATAAGGACGTCCTCTATACAGTAACTTCAGTCTAGATGTCTCAGTACAGAGGTGACTAGATCAGAGTTGCTGTAGTGAGATTCATAGTTTCTGTGCACTGTACTGTGTATAAGGACGTCCTCTGTACAGTAACTTCAGTCTAGTTGTTTCAGTACAGAGGTAACTAGATCAGAGTTGCTGTACTGAGGTCCATGATTTCTGTGCACTGTACTATGTATAAGGACGTCCTCTATACAGTAACTTCAGTCTAGATGTCTCAGTACAGAGGTGACTAGATCAGAGTTGCTGTAGTGAGATTCATAGTTTGTGTGCACCGTACTGTGTATAAGGACGTCCTCTGTACAGTAACTTCAGTCTAGATGTCTCAGTACAGAGGTGACTAGATGGGAGTTGCTGTACTGAGATTCATAGTTTGTGTGCACTGTACTGTGTATAAGGACGTCCTCTGTACGGTAACTTCAATCTAGATGTCTCAGTACAGAGGTGACTAGATCAGAGTTGCTGTAGTGAGATTCATAGTTTGTGTGCACTGTACTGTGTATAAGGACGTCCTCTGTACAGTAACTTCAGTCTAGTTGTTTCAGTACAGAGGTAACTAGATCAGAGTTGCTGTACTGAGGTCCATGATTTCTGTGCACTGTACTATGTATAAGGACGTCCTCTATACAGTAACTTCAGTCTAGATGTCTCAGTACAGAGGTGACTAGATCAGAGTTGCTGTATTGAGATTCATAGTTTGTGTGCACCGTACTGTGTATAAGGACGTCCTCTATACAGTAACTTCAGTCTAGATGTCTCAGTACAGAGGTGACTAGATCAGAGTTGCTGTAGTGAGATTCATAGTTTGTGTGCACTGTACTGTGTATAAGGACGTCCTCTGTACAGTAACTTCAGTCTAGTTGTTTCAGTACAGAGGTAACTAGATCAGAGTTGCTGTACTGAGGTCCATGATTTCTGTGCACTGTACTATGTATAAGGACGTCCTCTATACAGTAACTTCAGTCTAGATGTCTCAGTACAGAGGTGACTAGATCAGAGTTGCTGTATTGAGATTCATAGCTTGTGTGCACCGTACTGTGTATAAGGACGTCCTCTGTACAGTAACTTCAGTCTAGATATCTCAGTACAGAGGTGACTAGATCAGAGTTGCTGCAGTAAGGTTCATGATCTCTGTGCACTGTACTGTGTATAAGGACGTCCTCTGTACAATAACTCTGTTAAATGGTTAATTATGGAAATTCATTTGGAATGTTAATTAATAATCGATAATCATTTTTCTTAAATTTGAGTTCTATACAAGGATTGCATCAGCCATCGTGTCTAGTTGACATGCGCTATTTGTGTGTGTATTTTTGGTTCACTACCATATGTAGAACAGGTGTGCCATACGACTGGCTATAAAAGCCCATGGTACAGAAAGGGGGGACTCTCTTGCTCTTCCCACCCCACAAGACACAGAAGAAGAATCTTCATGCTGAGAAACAGATGACATGTAGGCCTGGACACGTGCTGGACAAAGACATGATTTACCAGCCAGGATCCAAGGAAAGATGGGTGAATCTCAACAATTAAGCTAATTATGGACAATTACTTTATAACTAATTATTATATGTACCTGCTGCAATCTGATTCTTTTTAATGGACAATCCAAGAATAAATAGATACATTTTTTTATAAGAATATCGTGATATTGATACTTTGAGAAGTCCTCAGTAGAAAAAATAATACAGAGAAGAGTATTATTTTACAATGGTGAGCCAGCCAGCCCTGTTTTTTCGTTTTTTTAAATTAAGTAAGTGAATTTCTTCCCGTGAACAAGGGGGGAAGTCCTGACGAGCTGAACAGCTGTTGTTCACGTGTCAGTAAATTCACTAATTTGTCACGAGAAGCAGAAAGGAGCCTACAGACTGAGGACTAACGGGAAGCAGAGGTACTAACAAGGAACAGAATCAGACGAACTGAAGACAGGACGTGCTGATAAAGAAAAGCTAAGGAATCTTAAGGTAAGCAAAATATGGGTATAATTTCTTCTTTTGCTAAACAAAGTAATATTAATTTTCAAATTAATGTAGGAAATGACTTAGACGTTTTGTGGCTCAGTTTATACAAAGAATGTGAATTGCAGAATTTACAGTTAACTTCTAAATTGGTAAATAGAGACAAACAGAAGTTGAGAAATATTCTACATTTGGTAGATTTTTTTCATAGTCTTGTGTCAGATTTTTAAGCAGAAAAATAGTGCAGAAGTGTCAGATGGTGACAATGATTCTGACTGTAATGTGGAAAATGAACAAGAAGTAAGACACATGTCTGTAACTGAAGGTGACCTTGGGTCTGACCAAGAGACGGACATACAGAAACCTGACATGGGAGGAGACATGACTGACATACGAGAAAACGACATACTAGGTGATGTGGGAGGAGACGTGAGTGACGTAGGAGGAGCGGACGTACAAGAGCCACTAAAAATATCAGAGAATTCAGGAATTACCCAGGCTCAACTGCAAATTAAAATGAGGAAAAATTTGCTGAAATTATACAAAATCATGCCAAAATATGATGTCAAAATCCATGCCTGTAGAAATTCAGAGACATTTGAGAGCTTCTCTGATAAGTTTGATTTATCCCATGAGGAGAGGAATCAATTATTTAAAATATGGATTCCTGTGACATTGTCCAGATGTTACTCTCCTAATGGATGGGAAAAATGATTCGGACTGGTTAAGATATTTGATTTATTGTGTCACAAAGGATTTTCCCAACATAGAAGATCTGCAGAAACTAAGGATTGGTAGGAAGGAATGTACATATACATTCATGTCCATATTTGAACGGTTGTACAAAGCTCTTATCAAAAATGGAAAAGTACAACAAATGATAACAACTTTTGTACAAAAATTCAAATTCCTAGATCCAGTATCTAGAGTTATAGCGTCACAAAAAGAATCCCTATTCAAATGTGTGCAGTTGCTGGATTCTGTTAGAAAACATGAGAATCGTGCAAAGAAAAGAAATCAAGTTAAATTTATAAAACCAGGAAAGGTAAAATCTTACCAAAAGCCAATATCAAACTCTTCTAGACTGAGTCATCCCCATAGTGAACTCTATCAAATACGCAGGAGATTTCATATCTGTTATAAGCCATATCAGCCAGGGCAAAGGTCCATCTCTTCACAGAAAGAGTTAAAAATCCAAAGCTGTGACTTCTCCCTGGAAAGGAAAATGGCCGAAATAGATGGACAGAGACAGGTGAGACGACCAGGTGAGAGTGACGTCAGGGAATGTGGACAGAAGGACAGGCAGTTCTCTGAGGTTTTGAAGGATAGAAAAATGTCTTTCCTAAATAGGACGTTCCTGGAGATATTTGAGAGAGACAGAAGATTTGGTTTAGGGAGTGGCTAAGAAAAAACTGTAATTATGATGTTGTATCAAAATGTTATACAATGTCTCAATATTTATTTATAATCTTATACAGTAAAATTGTAGTTACATAGTTTCTAATAGTTCATATATATATATGACGCGCCCCTGGGCCTGCTGTGTCGCGCAGCGTCTCGCGCACGGGGGCTTACCCGGAACCGGATCAGATGAGGGTTGTAGTCTCCGAGTGGCGGGGACCCGATCCGTGCCCAGGGAGTCAACTCAGTGTGTGGCAGTCTTGATAGATGTTATTTGAGTGTCGACTACGCCACCCGTTGATTTGCAGCTATGGAGCTGCCGCTGCAGGGCAGACCGCTGAGGCCGGTGTAGAATTGTGCAGCGTGATAGTATAACCCCCAACGGGAGGGGTATGGCCTCAGGGCAGCCAACGTGGAAGATGAGGGTAGCAGGAACCACTCAGAGACGGTGCGGTGTAATTCAGGGTCTTTACTGGTAACAACGATAGACCCTCCCGGAGTACTTGCTAGCGAACGGGGCCTGGTCAGTCCTTGAGCAGATGGGATCTCCCCTGGCCAGGCGGAGTTGTAGGCCTCCCAAACTGACTGTACTCTTCTGGCTACCTTGCTAGAAGCGGATATAAGTAGCCCACGTCCCTGAGTGTACCGTGTGGTGCTCACCCGTATGGCCGGTGACTCGGGGCCTTCTAATGGCTTCCGCTCCACGATGGCGGCGCTGGTCCCACGCGTGTGACCGTGCCTTCGGGTTTCTGGGCCTGAGGACCTGAAATCCCCTGCCGGTCGGCTTCTGCTGCTGGGTAAGAGTTAGTCCCCACAGCCTCGGACGCCGGGTCCGGTAAGAAAGCTTCTCAGTCAGGGCGAGCTCTGCAGCTGCCAGCCCCTGACTTGTAGTAGTATTGCTCCCACTGAGCTTCTGCTGTTTCTTCCTGTGACTGTTTCTTGTCTCTACTCTCCTTGACTGACTAACCCTGCTTCAGCCCCGGGTTTATATAGGGGAAGGTCTTCCCCTCCCAAGACTGGGCAGGAGGTGTGGCATGCACAGGATCCCTGACCAAAGGACCTCCCACCTGCTCTCAGACATAACATTACATTACTGTGGGAAACCAGACCCCTGGGGTGCCACATTCCCCCCTAGTGAAATTTAGTACTCCGGGACTAAACATATTTTAGAAAAACATAACAAGATATAACAACAATAATAGTACAATAAGAAGAAACACATAAAGGTGGTCACGGCATGTCCGTAACCGGGTGTAGTATTTGATGAAAAGCAAGGTGTCCATTTCACCAAAACAGGGAGACGTAACCAGGTAGGGGTTTGTCCTGCCCCGAGTCCTTAACAGTCTTTAGTCCGTCCTGGGTTACGCTCCAACTATGTACAAAGGATTCCCGGTAAATCCACCAAGGACTCCTACAAATAACTAGAAACACAAAATTATACACAAGCAACAATACACAGGTAAACATAAATAAAACAATTTATACACTTCAAATCCTCCAACGTGCGGCTAACTGGCCTCTAGTGGCCCTAGTGGACCTACGGAGCTGACTGTCTAGCCCTGAACTACAGGGTGTAGGAGCTGTCAAGGGTAAACTGGGCAGCTGTCTACCGGCTCTTTGGCTCACTAGGGATATGGCAGGCTCACTGCAAGCAGAGGGTTGATCCTCCTGGTCTGCGGGTGTGGGGTCTTCTGCCTCCTGGACCGGCTGTTCTTCCAGCTCTACCTGTTGCTCCGTAGGTGCTTGGGATGCTGGTTGGAGGAAGGTGAGTACGGGTACCACAACTGCACCATTGACTTGAGTCCAAGACCGAGGGAAGTCCCCGAGCACAGTACTAACCATATCTTCCCTTTCCTCTACGGGTCGATGGTCTTCTTGTTCCTCTTCAGGGTTCCTCAGTTGTCCGGGACACTTCTTCAGGTGGTCCCGGGATACAATGGCTGTAGTTTCCCCTCCGTCTTTACTGATGGTACAAACCTTCGGGTTCTCGTGGCTTGAGGGCAGTACGGTGTACGGGTCCTTCTCCCACTGGTCGTCCAACTTGTGGAGCCGTCTCTTCCTCTTCAAGACCTGCTCTCCGGGTACCAGGGGAACAGCGGGAGCATACTGGTTGTAAGTTTTCTCTTGTCTTTCCCTAGCCTGACAGAGACTTCGCTCCACGCTCTCCTGTACTCTCCGGTACTGCTGCTGCCTCTCTGTGTCCCAGTCTGCTTCTGGTGAAGTGTCCTCGGGTGTCAGGACTCCCATTTCCAGGTCAACAGGTAACTTACCAGGTCTTGCCCTCATTAGGTAAGCCGGGGTACAGTTGGTGGAACCTACCGGGATGTGGTTGTATAGGTCCACGAGATCGGGCAGCTTCTCAGGCCACAGACTGCGTTCTTCCAGGGGCAACGTTTTCAGAAGATCCATTACCACCTGGTTCATTTTCTCACAAAGTCCATTAGTTTGCGGATGATAGGGTGTCGTCCTTATCTTCCGGCAGCCATACAGAGTGCAGAATTCTTGGAAGACCTCCGCTTCAAAGGCAGGTCCCTGGTCTGTCAACACTTGGTCCGGGTACCCGTGTGGACGGCAGAAATGCTGCTGGAAGGCTCTCGCTGCTGTTCGAGCTGTTAAGTCCTTGACGGGGACGACAACCAAGAACCGGGAGTAGTGATCCACGATGGTTAGTGCGTAGACGTAGCCACTTCTGCTTGGGGTCAGTTTTACATGATCCAAGGCTACCAGTTCCAATGGCTGCCCGGTGACGATGGACTGCAGGGGAGTCTTCTGGCTGGCACGATCCTTCCTTCTTAGGTTGCACGGGCCACAGTCTCTGCACCACTTCTCAATGTTCCCCTCATGCCTACCCAGTGGAATCGCTCGCGCAGCAGGAACTCCAGCTTCTTCCACCCGAAGTGTCCAGCTCCGTCGTGGTATGCCTCCATCACCATGGCTGCGTCTCTTCGTGGCACCACTACTTGCCAGAGTAGTTCATGCGTCCGGGAGTTAACCATTCTGCGGCACAACTTCCCCTTGTAAAGGAACAGTCGACTCCTCTCTGCCCATAGTTGTTTGGCTTCCTCCGGAGCGTCTGGTTCAAGGCAAGCCTCCGGGCGAGTCAGCATCTCCTTCACCAGTCGGACGGCAGGGTCGCTGTCTTGCGTTTCCGCCCAGTTGTAGTGAGGTAAGGGGTTCAACGTAGCAGCCTGCTTACTCCTTACCCGGTGGGAGTACTGGATAGTCCCATGACGGTGGAACGCAGGGAGTTCAACTTCTTCCAGTCCCTCCGGATCTTCTCCTTCATCCGGCAGGTTGGGCATCCTGGACAGGGCGTCCGCGTTGGTATTGGAGCGTCCGGCCCGGTATTTGATTGTGAACTCGTAGTTGGACAGACGGGCCATCCACCTCTGCTCCAGGGCACCGAGTCTTGCCATGTCCAGGTGTGTCAACGGGTTGTTATCCGTGTACACGGTGAACCGGGAAGAAGCGAGGTAATGCTTAAAGCGCTCGGTGACTGCCCATACTACGGCCAGGAACTCTAGCTTAAATGAGCTGTAATTCTCGGGATTCCTTTCGGTGGGTCGCAGCTTTCGGCTGGCGTAGGCGATTACTCGTTCCTTCCCCTGCTGGATCTGGGACAGTACGGCTCCTAGCCCGATGTTACTGGCGTCGGTGTAGAGGATAAAGGGCTGGCTATAATCCGGGTACGCCAGGATTTCGTCCCCCGTGAGGGCCATCTTCAGCTGGCGGAAGGACTCTTCTTCCAGCTCCTCCCATTTGAAGGGCGGCTTCTGGTTCTTGGCCTTCCGGGACTGGCCTATCAGGAGGTCCTGCATAGGTGCTGCCTTTTTGGTGAAACCGGGAATAAACCTTCGATAGTAGCCTACCAACCCGAGGAACTGCCGCACTTCTTTTACGCTGGAGGGGCTTGGCCATTCCTTAATTGCGGTGATCTTATCAGGGTCGGGAGCCACTCCGTCAGCGCTCACCACGTGTCCCAGGTACTGCACCTTTGGTTTCAGGAGGTGACACTTGGAGGGTTTCACCTTTAGGCCGTAACTCGCCAGAGCTTCGAACACTTCCGCCAGGTGTTTCAGGTGGTCCTCATACGTCTTGGAATATACAATGACATCGTCCAGGTACAACAGGACCATCTCGAAGTTTCTGTGGCCCAGACAACACTCCATTAGTCGTTGGAAGGTTCCTGGTGCGTTGCAGAGTCCGAACGGCATGCAGGTGAACTCGCTAAGTCCCATCGGGGTGGTGAATGCGGTCTTCTCCCGGTCCGCCTCTGCTACAGGAACCTGCCAGTACCCGCTAGTGAGATCCAAGGTAGAGAAGAAGTTAGCAGATCTTAAAGCAGCCAATGACTCCTCTATCCTTGGTAAGGGGTACGCATCCTTGTGTGTGATACGGTTGATTTTCCGGTAATCTACACACATCCTCATGGTGTTGTCTTTTTTTCTGACTAAGACTAGTGGAGCTGCCCAGGGGCTACAGCTATCCCTGATCACCCCAGCCTCCTTCATGTCTCTAAGCATCCCCTTGGCGTGTTGGTAGTGTGCAGGGGGTACGGGTCGATACCTCTCTTTTATGGGAGGATGGTCTCCCGTGGGGATGTGGTGTTCTACCCCCTTGACTCGCCCGAAGTCTAACGGGTGTTTACTAAACACTCTCTCGTACTCTTGAACCACCCGATAGACTCCCTGTTTCTGATGTGAGGGAGTGGAGTCAGTACCCAAATGTAGTTGCTGACACCAGTCCTCCTTTGTTTTCTTAGAGCCGTTACCTTCCTCCGGGTGAGATGGAGGCAAGGGTTCCACAGATTGTATAGCATTTTGGTTAATGGTATATAATTTGGCTAGCGTGGCATACCGGGGCAGGTACACTTCCCTCTTCCCGATATTGATTATGCGAACGGGCACCCTCCCATGGCGTACATTAACCACCCCCCGTGCTGTCAAGATGGTGGGCCTACTGTCTGAGTAAACTGGTTCTACCATTGCCTGGTAATCTCTACCTCTCAGACCAATAGCTGCCCGGCACCAAATCATCATTTCACTTTTTGGGGGCATGGCAATAGGAAAAGGGTCACACATTCTTACGCTACCAATCTCACCGCCGGAGAGTTCCACCTGTTGCCGTCGCATCAGTGCCCGGATCTCTTTCTGGAGCACCCGCTGCTCACCAGAGCTGGCGTTCTTGGCAACCTGCTGTAAAAGGAAAATCACCTCTGCAAGACAATTTTCAATTACATTAGTTCCTAGAGTTATTTTTGGGTGACTCTCATGTTTGTCAATATCTACAATGATCAGTCCCTGTGCTGCCAGTTCGACTCTACCGATTTTGATGGTCACCTCTTTAAATCCGATCTGTGGCACGGGCTGGCCATTGCTGGCGATGATACTCAAGTCGTCGTCAGGGTAGCGGGTAATATCCGAGTCATTCCAGTACTGCTTAAAGAGCACGTACGGGATGGTGGTGACCTGTGACCCGGTGTCCAGTAGGGCACTCATAGGGATGCCATCCAGTACCACAGGCAAGACTGGACGTCCTCCCACATATCTGTCGCGCCAGTTCGATGGGCCTGGTGATCTTTTTCCTGGGGGTTGGCCCTCTACCCCAGGTTGTGCCCGTTTAAAGAACAGTACCTTGCCATATGTCCGGGTTGATTGCAGCGGCGGCAGATGGGTCGTCCGTCTTCGCTGTATCGGTCACTGGGTCTTCCTCTGGCCGGTGGGGTCCTCCTTGGTCGACGCCACGGGATGTCCTCCGGTCCGGATGCCAGCTGGATCTTCCCTGGGGTGGAAACCTGTAAAGACTGCACAGTTCGGGTTAGCGCAGCAACGCTCTTAGCTAGCTCTTGGACCTGATGGTGTAGGTCTGGAGCCGGGTCATTGTCCAAAGCCTGCGCATCAGCTCCCACAGGCCCTGCCGACAAGGGCGCCGCCTCCTGGTCGTAAGTGATAGCTGGGCGCCTGTGGGTCACAACGCCACCCGGTGCCGGTTCTCGGAGCACCCGGATGGCTCTGTCCTTGAACTGTGCAAAGCCCAGATGGGGATCCTGTAAGGCCATCGCCCGCAACTGGGTTCGGTGGGCATTACAATATAGTCCCTCTATAAATTGTTCGGTCAACAGCCTGTCCTCGTTTCCCACTCCATCAGGGTCGGTCTGCTTAATGGCCCTCAGGGCCTCTTGTAGGTTTAGTGCATAGTCCCTTATACTCTCATGCGCTCGCTGCTTGCACCCGTAGAATCTAAGCTTAATCTCGGCTGAGGTGCGGGTATCAAAGGTATCCTTCAGCCGAGTTAGTATCCCTGCGACAGTCTTCCTCCCAGGTGGCCAGGATTTTACTTCCCTTTTGGCTGCCCCGGTTAGTTGGGCCACCAGGATGCTCACTTTTTGCTCTTCTGTGAGGGGGTACACCTGGAAGAGGCTATCCAGCTTTTCTCTAAAGTCATGCAGGGTATGTGACTCCCCTGAGTACTGGGGTAGCCAAGCTGCTCCCGGGATATAGGGCATGGTGAAGGGCATAACTGCAGCAGCGGTGGCGCTGGCGGGGGTTGAGGCAATGAAGCTCTCCTCCGCATCCGACATCTTCCTCCCCCCTAGTGGACCGTGGCCTACCTTGCGATGATCCTGTTCCGTAGGCCGCGGCTCCGCAGTAGATCGTCAGGGTTGAGGACCTTCCGTCGCGCTCCGGTGACGTCGGCGTCTGCTGGGCTCCTTCCAGGACCTTACGCAACGTCCGGACGTGAGGCGGGGCTTCAGTTCTCGCGCGCTTTCGGAGTCCACGCCCCTCTTCTTCCCGCGCGGCGTCCTCAAGATGGCGTCCAACGGCGGGAAAACTCCACGGATGGCGGGAAGAAGGCTGAAGATGGCGCCGGATGGCGGGAATCTTCACAGATGGCGGGAAGAAGGCTGAAAATGGCGCCGGATGGCGGGAATCTTCACCGATGGCGGGAAAACTTCACGGATGGTAAGTTTTAAAAGTCTCTTTTTCAGGCACGCAGTACCCGGTGGTTGCGGGCACGAATTCCTGCTGACTACGCCAAAGTTGACGCGCCCCTGGGCCTGCTGTGTCGCGCAGCGTCTCGCGCACGGGGGCTTACCCGGAACCGGATCAGATGAGGGTTGTAGTCTCCGAGTGGCGGGGACCCGATCCGTGCCCAGGGAGTCAACTCAGTGTGTGGCAGTCTTGATAGATGTTATTTGAGTGTCGACTACGCCACCCGTTGATTTGCAGCTATGGAGCTGCCGCTGCAGGGCAGACCGCTGAGGCCGGTGTAGAATTGTGCAGCGTGATAGTATAACCCCCAACGGGAGGGGTATGGCCTCAGGGCAGCCAACGTGGAAGATGAGGGTAGCAGGAACCACTCAGAGACGGTGCGGTGTAATTCAGGGTCTTTACTGGTAACAACGATAGACCCTCCCGGAGTACTTGCTAGCGAACGGGGCCTGGTCAGTCCTTGAGCAGATGGGATCTTCCCTGGCCAGGCGGAGTTGTAGGCCTCCCAAACTGACTGTACTCTTCTGGCTACCTTGCTAGAAGCGGATATAAGTAGCCCACGTCCCTGAGTGTACCGTGTGGTGCTCACCCGTATGGCCGGTGACTCGGGGCCTTCTAATGGCTTCCGCTCCACGATGGCGGCGCTGGTCCCACGCGTGTGACCGTGCCTTCGGGTTTCTGGGCCTGAGGACCTGAAATCCCCTGCCGGTCGGCTTCTGCTGCTGGGTAAGAGTTAGTCCCCACAGCCTCGGACGCCGGGTCCGGTAAGAAAGCTTCTCAGTCAGGGCGAGCTCTGCAGCTGCCAGCCCCTGACTTGTAGTAGTATTGCTCCCACTGAGCTTCTGCTGTTTCTTCCTGTGACTGTTTCTTGTCTCTACTCTCCTTGACTGACTAACCCTGCTTCAGCCCCGGGTTTATATAGGGAAAGGTCTTCCCCTCCCAAGACTGGGCAGGAGGTGTGGCATGCACAGGATCCCTGACCAAAGGACCTCCCACCTGCTCTCAGACATAACATTACATTACTGTGGGAAACCAGACCCCTGGGGTGCCACATATATATATATATATACATACACATATATATATATATATATATATATATATATATATATACATACACTTGTCTAAGTAGAGATTGTGTATAATTGTATTTATATATATATTTATAAAAAATATATATATATTAATTAATAAATTAGAACTTCATATATAAATTTAAGTAGCAATATTTTGAATTACATTAGAACCAACCAATATATGTATAAGATATTTAAATAATTCTGTTTCTGTATGAATTTGATATTTAATTTTATTTTCTTATATTTCCTTAGAGGTTTCATTCCAAAGCAGGATTTGCTCAAACAACTCTAAAATGGATTTATTTCTTTATTCACACAGGAAGTTGAAAAATTGCATGATTTTATGTGTATAACATTTTAAAATAATAACAATATAACTAGTTGGATTATTATTAGTGTTGAGCCACCCCCGTAGTGTTCGAGTTCGGTTCGGTTCGTCGAACACCCGTGTGTTCGCCGAACTGTTCGTCGAACTCCTTCGAACACCGTTAAAACCAATGGCAGGCAAACAAAAACACATAGAAACACAGAAAACACCTTCAAAGGTGTCCAAAAGCTGACAAACTGCTCAGAAGACACAACTAACACATGGAAAAGTGACAAGTACATATAGTCATGCGAAAAGAAAAGAGGTGGAGGAGTAAAAGGAGGGGGAGACACAGATATAGGCATGTCATGCCCTTCTAAAATCCAAAAAGTGAGAAGCCGACACGTTCAGTCCGCTCCTGCCCGTGCCACCTCCGTGTCGCCGGGTTTGTGCCAGAGCCGCGGTGAACCCTGACGGCCAGCCCCCCTCTCCCAATACTGGTGCCTGTCCGCTGGTGGGTCGAGCGAGCCCCACTGTGGTGGAGGCAGCTCTAAGCTTTTTAATTTAAATTGTCTCTCTAATTTGAATGAATACACTTTAAATCCATTTACAAGGATCTATTGGAGGGCAAGTCTCATGCCAGCAGCCGCGTAATTCCAGCTCCAGTAGCGTCCACTAAAGCTGCTGCAGTTAAAAAGCTTTTATAAGGATCGAGCTCGGCTGTCCACCGCAAGGCATCCTACTGCCAGTCCCAGCCCCTATGCCTTGGGGTGCCTCCTGATGCTCTTCACTGAGTATCCCGTGGTCCCGAAGCATTTCCTTTGAAAAAATTAAGTGTCCAAACTACAGGTGGTGTAGCTTGCTTAACAGCCGGGATAATCCGCTGACTAGCAGACACTGCTACTAGGCACAAAGTATTTCCTGGGCGAGATGCAGTTAAAAATTTGTAATTAGATACTCTCGTTGGATGCTGAGAAAGCATTCCATAGAGTCTCCTGGCACGCCATATATGATTCTCTTAAAAAGCTTGGGGTAGGGGTCTAGGGGACCCTTTTATAGCCAAAATCACGGCCCTGTATCGCAATACGTCACCTAGGCTGAAGATAAATGGAACTATAGCACCCTGAGGGCTCGGTTGCTACAGAGGTATTGCACCTCACCCAGAGGTGTTGTAGCACCCTGAGGACTCGGCTGCTACAGGGGTATTACACCTCAAGCCAGAGGTGTGGTATTCCACTCCCGGGTAAGGATGGAGTGTGGAACTGAGCTCAGTAGGCTGCATGCACTACATACATCCCATTTCCGGGGGACAGATCGACGGTACTCCCACCAGTTTATGTGCAGGTACGATAGTGTCTGTCCCTGGCTGGAGTGGGAAGGGGGTGGAACATCCCAGTAGTGTAGGGGCAGATAGGGGGAGCAGTCTGGGTAAAGCTAGGAGCTCATTGGGTGCTGGTCACCTGAGCTCACACATAGAGGGAGTATATAAGGTGGGAACCATCTTAGATCAGGGTCAGACAGGCAGACAGCTACTAGTCAGTCTGTTGTAGAGGGTCAGTCCTGAAAGAAGAGAGAGAGGAGTTAGAAGGACCCAGAGGGGAAGAAGAGGGAACCCCAAGAGCCCAAATACAAGCAACAGGGTGAAGGGTTGGCACAAGGGTACCGGATCCCAAGCTGGTGGAGGGCACTAATCCTCAGCCAGAGACCGGAGGTTGTGGGCAGGATCTGCCACGACCCCCCACTAAATCCACCAGGAAGGCAGACCAAGTATAGGGTCAGGGAACCCAGAGGAGGTGTACCCACCAAGAGACCCGAGGGAGCCGGACATAGGTGGATACCTGGTGGGGAAGGCCAGAGAAAAGGAACGTCAGAAAGGGAGCTCAGGATCACGCTCCAGAATTACCTGGGGGTTGGCCGAGTCCAGGACCTGGTGGACGCAGCACGGCTCGGGCGGTCACTCAAGGCCGGAGTGACCAGAACAACAGCAGTAAGTAAACACCCTGAACTGCACAGCCCGACTCTGAGTCTTAATACCATCCTCACTGCACCACCACAACCACCACCCTCTACAACTGACCCCCTGAGGCTATACCCCTCCTGTTGGGGGTTATACCACCAGAAGCTGCACACACACCACCAGCCTCAGCGGACCCTGCTGCAGCGGCGGCCGTATTAACCGCAAATCAACGGGTGGCGTAGTCGACACGAAAGAACATCCAGCAACATCTGTAGGACTGCCACACACTGAGCTTGACACCCTGGGCACGGACCGGGTCACCGCCACTCGGAGACTACGACCCCCATCTGATCCGGCTCCGGGTATCCCCCAAACAACACTGGCCCAGGGGGCGCGTCAGTGTGATATCTCACTCTCAGGTAAGGATGTAGTGTGGATCAGGACCCGACACCTGCATGCATTACACCACATTGCCGTGGGGCAGGGCGACCAATATGCCCCTGAGATGGGCACGACAGTCCCTGTCCCTGGCTGGAGTGGGGGGAGGGAACACTGAGGAAGGGGAACCCTGTAGTGCAGGAGCAGGGAGGAAGCAGTTCCTGGGTGCATTGAGAAAGGAGTATAAAAGGTGGGCACCATCTTAGTTCAGTGCAGAGAAGTCTGAGCAGAAGTGGCAGGGAGCAGGGGCTCTGCATGAGCTCTGCTCCGGAGGCGGGCCTAGTAACAGAGGCCCAGGCCTGGAAGAGGGAGAAGGAAGGAAGAGGAGCGGAGAAGGCTCCAGGAACGAGGAACGAAGGGATCCCAAGGGTGCGGACGGGCGAGTCGCCACCGCACGCCCGAATCCACCTGCGTGGAGGGGTCAGGCCAAAGGGGGAGACCGGTCCCCGAAACTAGTGGAGGCAGGAAACGACCCTCAGCTAGAAACAGGAGGCTGTGACATTTTATGTGGCGCAGCCCCTCGCTACACCCGCTAGGAAGGCACCACATAGGGTCAGGGAAACTGGCGCCAAGTTTACCAAGAGGAGGCCCGAGGCAGCCGGACAGAAGGGTTGGTAAGAAAGGCCAGACAAAGGACACACAAAGGGGGTCCTGTGAAGCGCTCCAAAGTTATCTGGGAGTTGTCTGAGCCCCTCACCTGGTGAGCACAGTACGACGTGGGCAGCCGTTACCTGCAGACGTGGTCTGGATAATAAGAACTGTGAGTAAAGGCCCTAGACTGCATCACTGACTCCGTGTCGTTACTGCTGCTGCCCTGCACCATCACCCCCATCCTCCGCATACACTGCCCTGAGGCTATACTCCTCCCGTGGGGAGTTATGCTACGCTCTGCTGCACCCACAACACCAGCCTCAGCGGTCTGCCCTGGAGCGGCGGTTCACTCTGACCGCAATCCACGGGTGGCGTAGTCGGACATTTAAACATCAAAACCACATAAATAGTTCCGCCACTGGTTTGACTGCCCTGAGCCACGGAACCGGGTCGCCGCCACGGAGACTACAACCACCAGCATCCACCAAAAAGGGTCCGGCTCCGGGTGTCCCAAGGCCCAGTGGGCGCGTCAGAACATTTTCATCACCTTTCACAATCACCAATGGGACAAGGCAGGGATGTCCTCTGTCCCCTCTCTTATACATCCTAGTGACGGAGCACCTGCTCTCATCAATTCGCCATAACCCCAATATTAGGTGGATTGAGGTGGGAGGCACCGAGTACAAGTGCTCTCTATTTGCTGATGATGTCCTAGTATATATCACTCAATCACATATATCCATCCCTGCTGTTATGGCTGAAATAGATCACTTTGTTACATGGTCAAATTTTAAAATCAATGCAGCGAAGTCTGAGGCCCTCGATGTCTCCCTCCCCAAATCCATATAGGATTCCATCCAGTCCAACTTTCCCTTTGCCTGGCCCTCACAGGGTATCAAATACTTAGGAATTCCTATTCATAGAGACCTCTCCCATCTATGTTATCTTAATTTTGGGCCCTTTATTGAACAACTCCATACAGACCACGGTTGGCAAGTTAGAACTGTAAGATTCACTACGTAAACCTCTGGTGTTTTGTGGAAAAGCACATGTACACTGTGTTCCAAATTATTATGCAAAAAGTGTTTAGGAGTGATAAGGGAAGAATTTGTTTGTTTGTCAGTTAAACTCATTGATGGTGATGTGTGTCAGGGCTCTTTATATCACTGTAAGCAATTGCAGACACCTGTGCTAATTAGTTTGGCAGGTGTGTCCAATGAAAGGCAAGACTACTTAAGAAGGCTCTCTCACATTATTAAGCAGCCTACATTTTCTGCCAAAATGGGAAAGAAAAAGGATGTGTCGGCTGCTGAGAAGCAACAAATTGTGGAGTGTTTAGGTCAAGGCATGACTACAATCAACATTGTGCGATGATCAGGATGAAGTGTCTTGGCAATCAAGAAGTATGTAGCTGATTCACAGTACACACGTGTGCGTGCTGATAAGGGCAAATTGAGGACTCTTTCCTACAGGCAATTACGTCAGGTTGAAAGAGCAGCGGCAAAAAAGCCTTGTCATAGCAGCAGACAAGTTTTTGAAGCTGCTGGTGCCTCCAACGTCCCCCGAACAACAAGATGCAGGGTCCTTCAGAGGTTTGCAGCTGTGCATACGCCATCCTGTCGACCTCCTCTATCCACTTCACACAAGCAGAAACGGCTCCAGTGGGCCAAACATTACATGAAGACTGATTTCAAAACTGTTTTGTTCATGGATGAGTGCCGTGCAGCGCTCGATGGTCCAGATGGATGGAGTGGAGGATGGCTGGTTGATGGACACCCCATGCAAACACGGCTACAGCGTCAACAAGGAGGAGGTGGAGTAATGTTTTGGGCTGGAATCATGGGGAGAGAGATTGTCGGCCACTTTAGGATCCCTGAAGGCGCTAAAGATGAACTCCATAATGTATGTGGATTTTCTCAAACAGCACTTCCTGCCATGGTTCAAGAAGAAGAACCGTGTATTTCACAGCAAGATCATTTTTTTGCATGATAATGCACCATCTCATGCTACACATAAAACATCTGCATCTCTGGCTGATATGGGCATAAAAGGGGACAAACTTATGGTGTGACCCCCATGCTCCCCTGACCTCTACCCCATTCAGAACCTTTGGAGCATCATTAAAAGGAGTGTCTATGATGGCGGGAGGCAGTTCACATCTAAGCAACAGCTCTGGGAGGGTATTCTGTCCTCATGCAAAACAATTGAAGCAGAAACCATCCAAAACCTGACAAATTCAATGGACGAGATAGTTCAGAAGCTCCTTTCGAACAAGGGGTCCTATGTGAAAATGTAACATCACCTAGAATAAAGTTTTGAGTTGAAAACTGTTTGATTTCAGTTTCTAACAACCTGCTAATGCTTATAATTTCAAAAATGACCATTTTTTTGGTCTTTATTAAAATGAAAAGGTTGATCGAAAAGTTTGGGGGATCTAAGAGTGTGGCAACCCAGTAGACATGATTACTTCGAATTCTGACAATATGAGGGTCATGCTGCAGGTAGTGCAGCAAGAAGGCACTTATGTGTCTTGCACATCTCGGAGCCCCAAAATTATTTTCCGGGCTAGATGCAGCTAAAAATTATTATTAATTTTAAATCTGGTGAAGCTTTAGTATAGATGGCCTAATAGGATCAGTGCTGCACACTGCTACAAAGCCCAAATTATTTTCCAGTCAAGATACAGATAAACATGATTAGTAATTTTAAATCTGGTGGAGCTTATTATAGATGGCCTAATAGAATCAGTGCTGCACACTGCTACAAAGCCCAAATTATTTTCCAGTCAAGATACAGATAAACATGATTAGTAATTTGAAAGCTTAAAACGGTTGGTAGGGTGATTTTAACCAATCATCAAGCTTTTACTCTCCCCAGGATGACACAGGGGTAGAAAAGTCGTTTCGGATCCATGATTTGTTCATCTTTATGAACGTGAGTCTGTCTACATTATCAGTGGAGAGCCGCGTGCGCTTATCTGTCAGCACACCACCAGCAGCGCTGAACACACGTTCAGACAGAACGCTGGCTGCGGGGCATGACAAGATCTCCAAGGCGTAAGTGGCTAGCTCCGGCCATTTATCCAGATTGGAAGCCCAAAAAGAGCAAGGGTCCAGTGACACAGTCATGGCTTCAATGTTTACTTGGAGATACTCCTGTACCATCGTCTCTAGGCGTTGACTATGTGTCAGACTTCTTGTCTCCTGTGGCCTTGCAAAGGATGGGCTAAAAAAGTGGTGAAATGATTCCGCAAAATTGATGTTACCAGCAGATACTGTGGTTCTGTTACGGTTTGAGTGCTGAACACTTGACGGTCCCACGGTTGGCAAGTTGGAACTGTGAGATTCACTACGTGCACCACTGGTATTTTGTGGAAAAGCACATGTAAGATTCTGCAACAGTCTCTGCTGATACTCCTGCATGCGTGCATCCCTTTCTATGGCAGGAATAATTTCTGCAAATTTACTTTTGTACCGGGGATCTAACAGTGTGGCAACCCAGTAGTCAGGATTATTTCTAATTCTCACAATTCGAGGGTCATGTTGCAGGTAGTGCAGCAAGAAGGCACTCATGTGTGTTGCGCATCCAGGAGCACCAAGTCCCTGTTGTGTTGGTGGCGAGGTAACAATCATGCTTCCTTCCTCTGTCCTCTCCCCCCAACCTCGCACAACAGAAATGTGATCAAGGTCTCCCTCATCTGATGAGTCTTCCATCAGTTCGTCCTCCACTTCTTCCTGGGCTCCTGCACCTTCCTCACTAGTTTGGCTGCTACCATGCGCCCTGGTAAAACCATCTCCCCCACCCTCACATGCCTGCCGCCTTGGTGCTGCCGACCGTCTGGACCTTGCAGATGTTAGCCCTTCCGCATACAACTCCTCCTCCTCTACTTCCTCCACCTCCTCTTGTGCCACCACCTGACTCCGAATTCTGTTTAACATGTGCTCCAGCATGTAAATCACCGGAATAGTCATGCTGATAATGGCATCGTCAGCACTAAACATCTTCGTCGCCATTTCAAAACTGTGCAGAAGGGTGCATAGGTCCCTGATCTGAGACCACTCCTCCAGCGTGATTTGCCCCACCTCTGAATCTCGTTGGCCCAGGCTATACGTCGGAACGTATTGCACCAGGGCTTGTCGGTGCTGCCACAGTCGCTGCAACATGTGCAGAGTTGAATTCCACCGGGTAGGCACATCACATTTTAGCCGGTGAAGTGGCAGGCCCAACGACTTCTGTAGAGATGTAAGTCGCTGAACTGCGGGATGCGAACGGCGGAAGTGAGCACACAGCGACCGTGCCCTCTGCAGAAGGCCATCTAGTCTGGGATAGTGGGCTAAAAATTGCTGGACAACCAGGTTCAACACGTGAGCCATACAAGGCATGTGTGTGACATTGCCCCGGCGAAGGGCCGCACCCAGGTTTGCAGCATTGTCGCACACGGCCTTCCCTGGTTTCAGGTCCAGTGGAGACAACCATTCATGAAATTGGTTCTCCAGAGCTGACCACAACTCCTCAGCTGTGTGACTCACATTTCCCAGACATTTCAATGTAAAAACCGCCTGATGACGTTGAGCCCTACTGCCAGCATAGTAAGGAGGTGTGCAGGATCCCTTCTGCGCAGTTAGAAAGCTTGTGGCATGACCAGACAGGCTTTGGGTGCAGGTGGAAGACCGAGAGGAGGTTGAGGAGGCAGAAGCAGTGGAGGAACTTTGACATAAAGAGGATTGACGCACAACTCGTGGGGACGGCAAGACTTGGACAGCAGCCCCTTGTCCTGCTGTCACCATAGTTACCCAGTGCCCAGTCAGCGACATGTAACGCCCCTGTCCATGCCTACTCGTCCAAGTGTCTGTGGTGAAATGCACCCTGTCACACACAGAGTTTCTCAAAGAAGCGGTGATGTTGTGTGCGACATGCTGGTGGAGCGCAGGCACACCTTTCTTTGAGAAGTAGTGCCGACTGGGCATCTGGTACTGGGGCACTGCGACGGACATAAGGTCTCGAAAATCCTCTGTGTCCACCAGGCGGAAAGGCAGCATTTCTGTAGCCAAGAGCTTGCAGATGGTGAAATTCAACCTCTTAGCTTTCTCATGGCTAGGAGGAAATGGTCTTTTACTTGTCCACATCTGAGGGACCGAGGGCTGGCTATTGTGCTTAGACGGGGTTGATAAGGGTGTCCCTGGCAAACTGCCGGTCTGTGAGGAAGATGCAGGCGGACATGTTAGGTTGCCTTGATCCAAAGGTGGTGCTATCGATGTCGGACAGCGCTCAACACCAGCTGGTGTTACCACCTCCAAAGAAAATGATGACCTGCCAATCACGCTGGCTGTTGCGGGTAAAGAGGTGGCAGGTCTGCGCCCCAAAACAGGTGTGACTGCTGTCCCCCCAGTCACAGAGGATGAAGAGGCCGCAGATGCACAAGATATGGCAGACGGTGGTTGGCCCGGCCGGCTAGGCCGCATTGTAGCACACTGAGCTTCCCACTGCAACTTATGCTTCATGTCCATGTGCCGGTTCATGCATGAAGTACTCAAACTATGTATTTTTTGGCCTCTACTTAGCTTTTGCTGACAGATGTTACAGATAACACGAGTTGGGTCATCTTTATCGATCTGAAAAAATGCCCAGGCTATGCAAGGCTTAGCACCCATGCGACCTGAAGAGCCACCACGACTTGTGGTGAGAGGCAGAGTTGTGTTTGAGGATGCAGTTCTTGACGTGCTTCCAGTACTACGTCTCTGTCCAGGAAGGCGCAACCTGACCTCGTCGTCACTAGCATCTTCCTCCTCTGCTGACCTCATCTCTTGGCTGACTGTGGGTTGACAGTAAGTGGGATCTCCAACCTCATCATCATCACCCTGTGCGTTATCACACCCGTCGTCCTCAGAGCCAACCTGTTCCTGCCCTGACAAAAAACTAAAGTTGTCGCTCCAATCAGGTATTTGAGTCTTATCATCGTCTTCCTCATTGTCTCCACCAACAGGAGTTACAGTTTGGGAATGAGGGTCTACATTATGGTCAGAACCTTCTGCGTCTGGTCCTGGATCCGACTCATAAAGATTCTGGGCATCAGTGCAGATGATTTCCTCGTCTGGATTCACAGAAGCGCTGGAGTCGACCTCTGATTCCCAGGCTATAGTATGAGTAAACAGCTCTGCAGACTCAACCATCTGTTCTACCTCATACTCAGACGGGCAGCTGGAGATTTGGGAGCTGTGAGGAAGCAAGTGCGATTGGGGCGACACCTTTGAGGACTGGAGTATTTGTGATGTTGAAGTTGATGTGGAGGAGAGCCCACTTAAAGGAGCACTTGATATCCGTTGAAGCACCTGCTGTTTTTGTGCCTCATCTGGAATTTGTAGCGATTGGCGTGGCCGTAAGAAAGGGATCTTATCACATTGTCCGCTAAAAGAAGTAGACATTTTAGTTTGGCTGGAAGATGGTCTTTCTTCTGCAGATGTTACTGTTGCTTTAACACCTACCCCACGGACACAACCTTTTTTCCCCTTCCCAACACGCCTATTCCCCTTTCCACCAGCAGCAGGCCTTTTTCCACTCATTTTGGTGGTTAACTAATTCACAACTCTGGAGTTGTTTGCACAAAAAAACAATGGATGGGAACCGAGCAGAGCTGAGTGGCCAAACTGTGGTATTAGGCCAAAACTATTGGCTGGGTTAGATGCAGAAAAAAATTATATTCAGTTTGCAACCTGATGGAGGTCTGTATAGATGGATTAATAGAACAAGTCCCACACACAGCTACAAGCCCAATATTTTTTCAGAGGTAGATGCAGAAAAAAATATATTCAGTTTGCAACCTGATGGAGGTCAGTATAGATGGACTAATAAAGAAAGTCCCACACACTGCTAGAAGGCCAAATATTTTTTCAGAGCTAGATGCAGACAAAAAATTATTTTGAATTTGCAACCTGATGGAGGTCAGTATAGGTGGACTAATAGAACAAGTCCCACACACTGCTAGAAGGCCAAATATTTTTTCAGAGCTAGATGCAGAAAAAAATTATATTCAGTTTGCAACCTGATGGAGGTCTGTATAGATGGATTAATAGAACATGTCCCACACACAGCTAGAAGCCCAAATATTTTTTCAGAGCTAGATGCAGATAAAAATTATTTTTAATTTGCAACCTGGTGGAGGTCAGTATAGATGGACTAATAGAGAAAGTCCCACACACTGCTAGAAGGCCAAATATTTTTTCAGAGCTAGATGCAGAAAAAAATTATATTCAGTTTGCAACCTGATGGAGGTCAGTATAGATGGACTAATAGAGAAAGTCCCACACACTGCTAGAAGGCCACATATTTTTTCAGAGGTAGATGCAGAAAAAAATATATTCAGTTTGCAACCTGATGGAGGTCTGTATAGATGGATTAATAGAACAAGTCCCACACACAGCTAGAAGCCCAATATTTTTTCAGAGGTAGATGCAGAAAAAAATATATTCAGTTTGCAACCTGATGGAGGTCTGTATAGATGGATTAATAGAACAAGTCCCACACACAGCTAGAAGCCCAATATTTTTTCAGAGGTAGATGCAGAAAAAAATATATTCAGTTTGCAACCTGATGGAGGTCAGTATAGATGGACTAATACAACAAGTCCCACACACAGCTAGAAGCCCAATATTTTTTCAGAGGTAGATGCAGAAAAAAATATATTCAGTTTGCAACCTGATGGAGGTCTGTATAGATGGATTAATAGAACAAGTCCCACACACAGCTAGAAGCCCAATATTTTTTCAGAGGTAGATGCAGAAAAAAATATATTCAGTTTGCAACCTGATGGAGGTCAGTATAGATGGACTAATACAACAAGTCCCACACACAGCTAGAAGCCCAATATTTTTTCAGAGGTAGATGCAGAAAAAAATATATTCAGTTTGCAACCTGATGGAGGTCTGTATAGATGGATTAATAGAACAAGTCCCACACACAGCTAGAAGCCCAATATTTTTTCAGAGGTAGATGCAGAAAAAAATATATTCAGTTTGCAACCTGATGGAGGTCTGTATAGATGGATTAATAGAACAAGTCCCACACACAGCTAGAAGCCCAATATTTTTTCAGAGGTAGATGCAGAAAAAAATATATTCAGTTTGCAACCTGATGGAGGTCAGTATAGATGGACTAATACAACAAGTCCCACACACAGCTATAAGCCCAATATTTTTTCAGAGCTAGATGCAGAAAAAAATATATTCAATTTGCAACCTGATGGAGGTCAGTATAGATGGATTAATAGAACAAGTCCCACACACAGCTAGAAGCCCAATATTTTTTCAGAGCTAGATGCAGAAAAAAATATATTCAATTTGCAACCTGATGGAGGTCAGTATAGATGGACTAATAGAATGATGCTATGCCCAAAAGATTTTACTTCACTAGGTGCAGTAAAAAAATTGGTATTCTATACACAGGTGGTATATCTTGCAACACAGATAGGCTACTCCACTGACTAACACACTCTGCAATAGGCCAAAAAGGATTAGCTTTGCTAGATTCAGCCAAATGCTGTGAAAAAAACTTGCACAGCACTGGCACAGACCTGCCTGGCAAAAACTGATAGGAACTGATGTAACTTAGTCCTGAAAAGGACTCCAATTACAATTAGTCTTTACTCCCACAATCTATCTATTTAAGAGCACAGACCTGCCTGATAAAAGTCGTAGGAAATGCTGTAACCTAGTCCTTAAAAGGACTGCAATCACAACTATTCCCTACTCCCAAGCTAGCTGTAGATTTGTGCGAAAATTGGCTTGAAATTAACAAGGCATAGCGCACACAGCAACAGCGGTGCCGTCTAACACGCAGCTGCAGCAGTGAGAAAATGGTGGCGACGGGGAAAATGGCTTGGTCTTATAGGGCAAGGACATGTGACATACACTGCCAATGACACATTCCCTTGCTTGTGTGAAAAAAAGCACTTCGCTCCGTGTGTGCGCTGCTGATAGGCTGACAGATTGCACCTATCCACTGTAAATGCGGGAAAGAGAAAAAAAAAATGGAGATCTTCATTATTCCTGCAGAGATCCATCCCCTGCCCCTCCCCCCACCCCGCTGTACACTCAAACTGCGCATTAACATTAATTTTCATCATTACTGAGAAAAAATCCAGTTATGATTTTGGTGCACGAACAGTTATCGAACATAACCTCGAACAGCCAAATTTTTCTCAAATTGTTCGTGTTCGCCGAACGGCTCGAAGACCGCCCAAAACAGCTCGAATTTGAGATTGGCGAACAGTTCGAGTAGAACAACGCTCATCTCTAATTATTATGTGTAGCACTTATGAATTAATATTTTCTGTGCATGAAGTGTTCGTTATAACAAGTAGCTTTACAGCATGACGTGTGACAGCTGCGGCCTTTGAACTTTGAGCTAATAGTATAGATCCCATTCATTCTATTTTCAGCTGATGTAACTTAAAACCTGGCAGCCAGTGAAAAAAGAATCTAAGTCAAGAGTTTTTTCAAGTGTCTGAAATTCCAGTGACTTACTCTCATATTATATAATATGTACTTGGGGAATATTCAAAGAAATATAAAGATATTCAATTTAACTGATAGTTTGCAATGCGCATTAATAAATTGGGATACAATTTTGGGTTAAATATATATATATATATAAAACTTCATATGTGGAATGTTTGAGTTGAACAGATCTGTGAATGTCAGAGTGAAGGTGACAGATGAGTAAATCAGCAGCTGCTAAGTGTGATTGATGTGACAGAGGCCTCGTATGTTTGTATGTTTGGAAAAAAAAAAAATGTTTCTTTATGTGAAGGTACAAAAATATATTTAATTCTGAGGAAATTATAATACATAATTAGGTATTATCTACATATATAGATTTCTATATTTCTTTAATAATTATTATTTCTTGATTTAACTAATAGTGGATAAGGGCAACCACACATCAAATGGTTTACAAAGCAAATTTACATTTAGAATAATTTTTCCACATGATAATATTCTTGAATAACTATAATATTATTTTTAATGGTTACCTAAATAGGTACACACCTCTCTTTAGACAAATCTATGCTACTCATCGATATGAAATTTATGCAAAATATTTCTAGAAGAATAATTATTTTAATTTGGTTCTGATATATACATAAATTTTATAAAATAATATTTTTTGGTATTAAGGGGGAAAATGTGTTTTTGATCCTGATTACATAATCACTTTTGATCAATACTTATTTTCCACACATTTTAATAAAGGTAAAACAATAATAAGGTACAATGATATAATTAAGAAGGGTATTACATGCAAAGTTGCATAATTTAATAATTTTTGGTGATACAAGGTTATGACAAATATGAAATCATCCAGATAATGGAGATATAAGGGTATTTTTTATGGAGAATATAATTACTCTGCATTTGTCATTACAATTTAAAGGCCTTATTTTTATTTTTATTCTTAATTTTATTTTTCATTTTTAAAATTGTATTCTTACTTATTTTCTTATTTTTCCATTTTTCATTTTTAATTCTCAATTTTTGATTTTAATTCAGTTCAAGATTTCAATTGAGAAAACACATTAATATTTAATGGGGTAATGTCAAGTACAAGAATATTGCTTCATCAAACATAATGATATGAATTAATATAAGAAAAATGTTTACATTTTCTGAGTAAACACAACAATTCATTCATTCATTCTTACATTCATATATTTATTCATTTTAGTTCAGCAGTATACATTCTTTGGTATTATTGGTTTAATAAAGATATAAACACTTGTTTCAAAACACACTGACACCTATGGGTTGGAAAAGGTAATTACCCCTATGACATAAAAATGTTCTATCATATGGAGAACTTGATTAATAATGAATTATTATCTATTATTGTTTATTATTCCAAACATAATTTATTTAATATTTTGATAATAATTAGATGGATATTATTGATTGCTATGGTACGCTGTGATATTATAGGTTAGGAAAAACTGCCAGATTTGGTATCAGATTAGGGAATGAAGACTTCAATCAAGACATCGCAATTATGAATTCTATCTTAATAAAGACTTTTCATATTTATAAATCAAAGAGACTCTCAAAGGTTACAAGAAGAAGCAACTGATATCCGGAAGTCTCAGAAGGTAACAGGTGTGAATGCTGAGTGATAATAGACTGTGTCAGATACAATTCACACCACTGATCACCAGGACGGCAGAGGACGATGATCCTATATGTACTGGGTTGTGTTCAAGTTTCATCACGTTCCAGTGGTTTCTTATCACCTGCAACGCTTCAATGAAAGCTGGTGAACAGGTAATACCTGGCATATGTGTCCTGTATATAAAGGACTGAGTACTGGTTATGGGGCTATATAAAGCAGGGAAGTGTCAAGTTAACCCTTGCTTTACTGACCAAAGACGTCACATCTGTTCCAAAAGTGACACGAGACCAGTGCGGACACACGGAGGATTCCAGAACTATCCAACGTAAGTCCAGGTGACATCGCACAGATATTAAAGCTACATTTCATCCATGGACTTTGTTTTCTTATCAATTGACACATGATCTTTCTAATAAAGAGCACAGTTTATAGACTGCACAATGATGAATACAATTATGGACTGTACAATATCTACACGCTGTCATTTATTTCAAAGGAGTTTTCATCTAAAGACTGTGTTATAAAAGAACCAAGAAGAAGACGAGACGACGACCCGATGACATCAGACGATGACGATTGGACCCGCGATTGCTTCAATTTAGATATAGGGAAGTATAATTATACATATTAAATGAATATTAGTCACGGCTTACCATAACATGAATTCACATCATTATATAACAATAATCAGATATTGATATTATTATTATTATTATTATGGAAATTTAATAATATTGCCAAGGAAGAAGAAAAGGAAAAAAATGATTGTTATCCTAATGATAAACCTGTCTTCTTTTGAGGATTTTTCAGTCCTTTTTATCCTCAAAAAGGGGGGAATGTTAAATAATTAATAATCGATAATCATTTTTCTTAAATTTGAGTTCTATACAAGGATTGCATCAGCCATCGTGTCTAGTTGACATGCGCTATTTGTGTGTGTATTTTTGGTTCACTACCATATGTAGAACAGGTGTCCATACGACTGGCTATAAAAGCCCATGGTACAGAAAGGGGGGACTCTCTTGCTCTTCCCACCCCACAAGACACAGAAGAAGAATCTTCATGCTGAGAAACAGATGACATGTAGGCCTGGACACGTGCTGGACAAAGACATGATTTACCAGCCAGGATCCAAGGAAAGATGGGTGAATCTCAACAATTAAGCTAATTATGGACAAATGGACAATTACTTTATAACTAATTATTGTATGTACCTGCTGCAATCTGATTCTATTTAATGGACAATCCAAGAATAAATAGATACATTTTTTTTATAAGAATATCGTGATATTGATACTTTGCGAAGTCCTCAGTAGAAAAAAATAATACAGAAAAGAGTATTATTTTACAGTGTTACAGGGGCCCACTGAGACCCTTTCGCCCAGGGCCCACGAAAACCTGGAGCCGGCCCTGGTTGAAAGCAGTGATGGAGGAGGGAGCTTCATGTGACACTCCCTCTCCCATCATTCCTCCTCTGCGTCTGACGCAGCGGCATGATGACGCGCCACGCTGTGTCAGACAGTGGAGCTGGCAGCTGCTGAGGGGATCAGCTGCAGAGACTGAAGCAGCAGGGAACGAGGAGCGGTAAGTATGTATTTATTTATTTATTTATTTTTAAATCAGTATGTCCTGATAATACTGGAGGACTGGGGCTGCATTTTACCCTATGGTGGGGGACCGCATTTTACCCTTTGGGGGGCTGCATTTTACCCTTTGGGGGGCTGCACTATACTGCGTACAGGACCATGGGGAGTGCATTATACTGTGTGCAGGACCATGGCGAGTGCATTATACTGTGTGGAGGACCATGGGGTGTGCATTATACTGTGTGGAGGACCATAGGGTGTGCATTATACTGTGTGGAGGACCATAGGGAGTATGTTATACTGTGTGGAAGACCATAGGGAGTTCATTATACTGCGTGGAGGACCATAGGGAGTTCATTATACTGTGTGGAGGACCATGGGGTGTGCATTATACTGTGTGGAGGACCATGGGGTGTGCATTATACTGTGTGGAGGACCATAGGGAGTACGTTATACTGTGTGGATGACCATAGGGAGTGCATTATACTGTGTGGAAGACCATAGGGAGTTCATTATACTGCGTGGAGGACCATAGGGAGTGCATTATACTTAGTGGAAGACCATAGGGAGTGCAATGTACTGTGTGGAGAACCATAGGGAGTTCATTATACTGTGTGGAGAACCATAGGGAGTTCATTATACTGTGTGGAGGACCTTAGGGAGTGCATTATACTGTGTGGAGGACCTTAGGGAGTGCATTAATCTGCGTGGAGGACCATGGCGAGTGTCTTATACTGTGTGGAGGACCATGGCGAGAGTCTTACACTGTGTGGAGGACCATGGTGAGGATCTTACACTGTGTGCACTTTCTGCTGCTCACGGCACTTTACTAAAACTGTGGATGGATGTTAGCAGAAATAACCATATCAAACCCACTAAAATGTAACGCTAATTACATGCGGGGGGCATTTATGCATATAGCATTTATGCATACTTTATCGAAGTGCCATAATTTAGCAAAGTGCCCTGGCAGTTAGAAAATGGCATTGCTAATATTCATCTTTCTTCTCTTCTTACAGGTATATATTTTTCACTGCTTGTGTGATCTGTCCTGAAAACTGCATTATATCTCCATGCAATGCTCTGCAGCCTATCAATTTCTGGTATATATTTTTCACTGCTTGTGTGATCTGTCCTGAAAACTGCATTATATCTCCATGCAATGCTCTGCAGCCTATCAATTTCTGGTATATATTTTTCACTGCTTGTGTGATCTGTCCTGAAAACTGCATTATATCTCCATGCAATGCTCTGCAGCCTATCAATTTCTGGTATATATTTTTCACTGCTTGTGTGATCTGTCCTGAAAACTGCATTATATCTCCATGCAATGCTCTGCAGCCTATCAATTTCTGGTATATATTTTTCACTGCTTGTGTGATCTGTCCTGAAAACTGCATTATATCTCCATGCAATGCTCTGCAGCCTATCAATTTCTGGTATATATTTTTCACTGCTTGTGTGATCTGTCCTGAAAACTGCATTATATCTCCATGCAATGCTCTGCAGCCTATCAATTTCTGGTATATATTTTTCACTGCTTGTGTGATCTGTCCTGAAAACTGCATTATATCTCCATGCAATGCTCTGCAGCCTATCAATTTCTGGTATATATTTTTCACTGCTTGTGTGATCTGTCCTGAAAACTGCATTATATCTCCATGCAATGCTCTGCAGCCTATCAATTTCTGGTATATATTTTTCACTGCTTGTGTGATCTGTCCTGAAAACTGCATTATATCTCCATGCAATGCTCTGCAGCCTATCAATTTCTGGTATATATTTTTCACTGCTTGTGTGATCTGTCCTGAAAACTGCATTATATCTCCATGCAATGCTCTGCAGCCTATCAATTTCTGGTATATATTTTTCACTGCTTGTGTGATCTGTCCTGAAAACTGCATTATATCTCCATGCAATGCTCTGCAGCCTATCAATTTCTGGTATATATTTTTTCACTCCTCTAGCTTTTTTATTCCATGATACTTAAAGGTCATCACACTTACTTTAAGAGTTTATGATCCATGCCGAGTTTACTAGTCTTTTTTTTTTCCCTGCACTTTATGGTCTCCTGTTGTCTTTTAAGCTAGTGATTGATTGTTAATGAGTTAAATCTGTGCAGATCTAAGCAGATACGTCCCTATATATTGAGACTTAGTTAAGGGGAGGCATTTATGCATATAGCATTTATGCATACTTTATCGAAGTGCCATAATTTAGCAAAGTGCCCTGGCAGTTAGAAAATGGCAGTTGGACAGGGCAGGAGACAGGTAAGACATGCAAGACAATTAAACAAACTTGCTTCCAGGTCATCTTTTTGGCAAACAGTATTCACCATTTGTATCTGTGCCATTTATACTCTGGTTGCTACAATCATCCACATTCACCGTTCACCCACAAATGCGGCACACTTCATCCATATTAATCCCTCACTCCTCTCTTCTCCTATGTACAGTTGTCATGCTCTCTTCACAATGTTATACCACGCAGATCCATTCATTCCCACCATACAACGCAGGAAACGCTCTCACAAATCACTCAATCATCTGCTCACTCTCTGTATCTTCCTTCTATTAGTCGCAGGTGATATTTCTCCCAACCCAGGACCCTCCAGTAATAATAATAACACTAACTCTTTCCCTGTTACATTCAGAAACCCTGCTAATCTCATTAATATTCCCTGCATATCTTCTGTCTCATTCAACTGTGCCCTTTGGAATGCACGCTCAGCTTGTAATAAACTCTCTTACATCCATGACTTTTTCCTCTCTAATTCCCTCAACCTTCTGGCTCTCACTGAAACCTGGATCCAGCAGTCGGACACCACCGCCGCTGCAGCTCTCTCCTATGGTGGCCTACATTTCTCTCATACCCCGCGACCTGACAACAGATCAGATGGGGGTGTTGGTCTGCTTCTTTCAACAAAATGTACTTTTCAGGTTATCCCCCCTGTACCCTCCCTTATCTTCCCGTCCTTTGAGGCCCACACAGTCAGACTCTACCGGCCCTTCTCCCTGCGAGTGGCGGTTGTCTATCGCCCCCCAGGTCCCCCCCGTCAATTCCTGGATCACTTTGCTGCCTGGCTTACAAATTTTCTATCCTGCGACATCCCCACGATAATCATGGGAGACTTTAACATCCCAATTGGCGATCCTCTTTCCCCATCTGCCACGCATCTTTTATCATTAACCTCCTCCTTCGGCCTTTCACAGCTTGCTAATTCTCCTACACATGAGGACGGGAACACATTGGACCTGATTTTCTCCCGGCTTTGCTCAGTACATGACTTTACTAACTCTCCCCTTCCACTCTCTGACCATAATCTTCTTTCATTCTCTGTCAAGAACTGTGACTCTACTCAAGACACTCCCACCGTCCACACTTATAGAAATTTACGCGCCATTAACACCCAGAAATTTATAAAAAGGTTGCAATCATCATTGGCCCCAATCTCCTCCCTCTCATGTCCCGAATCTGCATTGAAGCATTATAACAAAATAATGCTATGCGCCCTGGATGAAGCCGCACCTCCTACACAAAGAACAATTCGGCATAGACGGCGACAACCCTGGCACACGCCTCAAACACGTCTTCTCCAGAGGTACTCCAGGTGCGCTGAACGGCTGTGGAGAAAATCCAATCTGCCCGAAGATTTCCTCCACTATAAATTTATGCTGAAAACATATAACTCTGCCCTTCACCTCTCCAAGCAAACCTACTTTAACAACCTCATCATCTCACTTTCCAATAATCCTAAACGACTCTTTGACACGTTTCATTCTCTCCTCAATCAAACAGCACAGGCCCCGACCACCGACCTCAGCGCTGACGATCTGGCTAACTATTTCAAAGAAAAAATTGACCATATCCGACAGGAAATTTTCTCCCAATCCCCAAATGTTATGCATGCTCCCCCCCGCCACATTGTATCTTGCTCATTTTCTGACTTCGAACCAGTCACGGAAGATGAAGTGATCAGGCTCCTTGCATCTTCTCGCCCTACCACCTGCACCAGTGACCCTATTCCCTCACATCTCCTTCAGTCCCTTGCTCCAGCTGTCACCTCTCACCTAACTAAAATTTTCAACCTTTCCCTCTCATCTGGTATCTTTCCCTCTTCTTTTAAACACGCCAGCATACAACCATTACTTAAAAAACCATCCCTCGACCAGAACTGCACGGCCAACTACAGACCTGTTTCCAATCTTCCCTTTATCTCTAAACTCCTGGAACGCCTGGTCCACTCCTGTCTAATCCGCTATCTCTCAGACAACTCTCTTCTTGACCCTTTACAATCTGGTTTCCGCTCTTTACATTCTACTGAAACTGCCCTCACTAAAGTCTCTAATGATCTACTAACAGCTAAATCTAATGGTCACTGCTCCCTGCTGATTCTCCTGGATCTCTCTGCAGCATTTGACACTGTGGATCACCAGCTCCTCCTCACTATGCTCCGCACTATTGGCCTCAAGGACACTGCTCTCTCCTGGTTCTCCTCCTATCTCTCTGACCGCTCCTTCTCTGTGTCTTTCGCCGGCTCCTCCTCCTCCCTACTTCCTCTTACTGTCGGGGTTCCTCAAGGATCAGTCCTTGGCCCCCTTCTTTTCTCCTTATACACCGCTCCTATTGGACAAACAATCAGTAGATTCGGTTTTCAGTACCATCTCTATGCTGATGACACCCAATTATACACCTCTGCTCTGGACATCACCCCTGCATTACTACAAAAGACCAGTGATTGTCTTTCTGCTGTGTCTAACATTATGTCCTCCCTCTACCTAAAACTGAATCTGTCAAAAACTGAACTACTCGTCTTTCCTCCCTCCATTAATCTACCTGTGCCCGATATTGCCATCTCCGTTTGTGGCTCAACCATTACTCCCCAGCTACAAGCCCGCTGTCTTGGGGTCATTTTTGATTCAGATCTTTCTTTCACTCCTCACATCAAATCACTCGCTCGTTCATGTCATCTACACCTCAAAAACATCTCAAGAATCAGGACTTTTCTCACCTTTGACTCGGCAAAAACTCTTACTGTCGCTCTTATTCATTCTCGTCTTGACTATTGCAACGCTCTACTAATCGGTCTCCCTCTTACTAAACTCTCCCCTCTCCAATCCGTCCTGAACGCAGCAGCCAGGATCATATTCCTCGCCAACTGCTACTCAGATGCCTCTTCCCTGTGCCAGTCATTGCATTGGTTGCCCATCCAATATAGAGTTCGTTTTAAACTTATCACGCTTACCCACAAAGCGCTCCATGCTTCAGTACCCCCCTACATCTCCTCCCTTGTCTCAGTCTACCACCCTACACGTGCCCTCCGTTCTGCAAATGACTTGAAACTAAAATCCTCCATAATCCGAACTTCCCACTCCCGTCTCCAAGATTTCTCGCGTGCTGCGCCAATTCTCTGGAATGCACTACCCAGGACAGTTCGATTAATTCCCAATACCCACAGTTTCAAGCGAACCCTAAAAACACATTTCTTTAGACTGGCGTATCACCTAAACACACTCTGTCCATCCCAGCTTTCCCCCATATTAAAATCTTCTTCAACTTCGGGTTCAAACCAACCATGCACATAAAAGCCTCTGTCAGGACTGCACACATACTGGCTGGCGACCAGTCCATGTATTATTATTTATCCTATTCAGTATATCAAGGCTGCATTATACAATATATGTACTTTTTACCTTTTGTGTCTCCCCCACTTCCTCATAGACTGTAAGCTCGCGAGCAGGGCCCTCACTCCGTTCGATATGAGATATGCTTATTCTGTATTGTCTGTATAAGTCCCCCCTAAAATTTGTAAAGTGCTGCGGAATATGTTGGCGCTATAAAAATAAACTATTATTATTATTATTATTATTATTATTATTATTATTATTAATTCCCAGGTGCCGGTACGTGTCATCCTGATGCGGCACACTGTTGCCACACGTGTGACATATCTCTGGTACCGTTTTTTCCTTTCCGGTACTGGAAATAAATGGACGTGTGAAACCGGCTTTATAGGGAGTCTGGCCGACTCTGACAGCGGCTCACCGCTCCTGCAGCTGCACGATCTCGCGACCTAAACACAACAAGGTAAAGGATTGAACTTTATAAAGACACAACGATCAATGACAATGATGTAAATGATTTATCACTTTTTATTAATTCTTCAATACCTTCAATATTTGTCACAGTTGTTAATAGTAAACTAAAATGTTCTATGGAGAAAAAAAAGACAAATGAGGAATAAACCTACACATTATTTCCCATATGACTGAGTATATCTTTTGGGTGTGTTCACAATTGGCTGTTTTTCTGCGGCAATAACACTGCACTTTAAAGTACGAGCTTAGTGAATGAGATTTCTGAAGTCTCATTCACATGCTGCGTTTCTTTTCTAGTGTTTTTTGTATTCTGCAGCTTGTCAATCCTTTTAGGGCCGTTGCAGCGTTTTTCACCAATTCAAATGAATGAGAAAAAAAACAATTAAAAACACAGCAAAAACGTGCGTATTTTACTCAGTGTTTTTCCTGCCACCAGTTTGGTTTTTGTTGAACAAAAAATGCTGCAAAAATGCAGCGTGTGAACATACCCTTATACTGGTTGTGTTCTAACTGGAAATAAAAGAGAACGGTCATGATAACATGGAGATGGATTTTATTCTATGGAGTTTCCACTGTACACATTGCTCGGCAGCATCTGTTTGTGCAGAGTCGCCTCTTGAAGATTCTATCACAAGATTCTATCATGACATCACTGGTGATGCTCGCCCATTATGACATCACAGCTCACAGTCACTACTTCTACAATGTACACAGGGTAGCGGGTGCCATTTTGGCTCCATAGCTAGTTACTGAGCGCACTTACAGTTTCTCACTATGGCCGGATTTTTTCTGGATAATTTTCAGGTACAAGCACTATGGGGTATTCTTATCAACAATCGCCCTAACATTGTGCTTCTACCACCCGATGGCGTTCTCAGCTTCACTCACCGGCTGGTGGTGCAGCTAGTAAGGAACTGCCTGACCAAACACCAACAAGGTCATCTCACCTCAGAGTATGTGACGGATTTACTTCATAACATCAGGACATTACTGCAGCAGGTAAATAGCGGACGCTCCGCACAAAACTTCTCCATATAGATAACTAGCTATTGAACCCGTTCTACACCCTGGTGACAAGCATTTTTATTGGTACAATTTCGGCACCATTTTTTTAAAGACTGTGTCTGCGAATTCACACATAGAGTTTCTTCAATAAAATGCAGCCGGATAGCGTAGTATGCGCACACGTAAACCCCCATAGCCTCCTCACGTCCAGCAGGAGACCCCCATAACCTCCCCACGTCCAGCAGGAGAACCCCATAACCCCCCCACCTCCAACAGGAGACCCCCATAGCCTCCCCACGTCCAGCAGGAGACTCTCATAAACTCCCCACGTCCAGCAAGAGACCCCCATAGCCACCCCACATCCAGCAGGAGACCCTCATAGCCTCCCTACGTCCAGCAGGAGACCCCCATAGCCTCAATGCATCAAGCAGGAGACCCCTATAACCTCCCCACGTCCAGCAGGAGACCCCTATAGCCTCCGCACGTCTAACAGGAGACCCCCATAGTCTCCCCCGGTCCAGCAGGAGACCCTCATAGCCTCCCCACGTCCAGCAGGAGACCCCCATAGCCTCCCCATGTCCATCAGGAGACCCCCATAGCCTAAACACGTCCAGCAGGAGACCCCCATAGCCTCCCCACCTCCAACAGGAGACCCCCATAGCCTCCCCACGTCCAGCAGAAGACCCCCATACCCTCCCCATGTCCAGCAGGAGAACCCCATAACCTCCCCACCTCCAGCAGGAGACCCCCATAGCCCCCCACCTCCAACAGGAGACCCCCATAGCCTCCCCACCTCCAGCAGAAGACCCCCATAGCCTCCCTGCATCCAGCAGGAGACCCCCATAGCCTCAATGCATAAAGCAGGAGACCCCTATAACCTACCCACGTCCAGCAGGAGACCCCTATAGCCTCCACACGTCTAGCAGGAGACCCCCATAGTCTCCCCCGGTCCAGCAGGAGACCCTCATAGCCTCCCCACATCCAGCAGGAGACCCCCATAGCCTCCCCACGTCCATCAGGAGACCCCCAGAGCCTCCACACATCCAGCAGGAGACCCCCATAGCCTCAATGCATCGAGCAGGAGACCCCTATAGCCTCCCCACGTCCAGCAGGAAACCCCCATAGCCTCCGCAGGTCTAGCAGGAGACCCCATAGCCTCCCGTGGTCCAGCAGGAGACCCTCATAACCTCCCCACATCCAGCAGGAGACCCTCATAGCCTCAATGCATAGAGCAGGAGACCCCCATAGCCTCCCCATGTCCAGCAGGAGAACCCCATAGCCTCCCCACATCCAGAAGGAGACCCCTTTAGCCTCCACACATCCAGCAGGAGACCCCATAGCCTCCCCATGTCCAGCAGGAGAACCTCATAGCCTCCGCACATCCAGCAGGAGACCCCCATAGCCTCCCCTGGTCCAGCAGGAGACCCTCATAGCCTCCCCACATCCAGAAGGAGACCCCCATAGCCTTCCCACGTCCAGAAGGAGACCCCCATAGCCTCCACACATCCAGCAGGAGACCCCCATAACCTCCGCACATCCAGCAGGAGACCCCCATAGCCTCCATACATCCAGCAGGAGACCCCCATAGCCTCAATGCATCGAGCAGGAGACCCCTATAGCCTCCCCACGTCCAGCAGGAAACCCCCATAGCCTCCGCAGGTCTAGCAGGAGACCCCATAGCCTCCCGTGGTCCAGCAGGAGACCCTCATAACCTCCCCACATCCAGCAGGAGACCCTCATAGCCTCAATGCATAGAGCAGGAGACCCCCATAGCCTCCCCATGTCCAGCAGGAGAACCCCATAGCCTCCCCACATCCAGCAGGAGACCCCTTTAGCCTCCACACATCCAGCAGGAGACCCCATAGCCTCCCCATGTCCAGCAGGAGAACCTCATAGCCTCCGCACATCCAGCAGGAGACCCCCATAGCCTCCCCTGGTCCAGCAGGAGACCCTCATAGCCTCCCCACATCCAGAAGGAGACCCCCATAGCCTTCCCACGTCCAGCAGGAGACCCCCATAGCCTCCACACATCCAGCAGGAGACCCCCATAACCTCCGCACATCCAGCAGGAGACCCCCATAGCCTCCATACATCCAGCAGGAGACCCCCATAGCCTCCATACATCCAGCAGGACACCCCCATAGCCTCCGCATGTCCAGCAGGAGACCCCCATAGCCTCCGCATGTCCAGCAGGAGACCCCCATAGCCTCCATACATCCAGCAGGAGACCCCATAGCCTCCATACATCCAGCAGGAGACCCCATAGCCTCCACACGTCCAGCAGGAGACCCCCATAGCCTCCGCACATCCAGCAGGAGACCCCCATAGCCTCCTCACATCCAGCAGGAGACCCCCATAGCCTCTGCATGTCCAGCAGGAGACTCCCATAGCCTCTGCACGTCCAGCAGGAGACTCCCATAGACTTCTCACGTCCAGCAGGAGACCCTCATAGCCTCCACACGTCCAGCAGGAGACCCCCATAGCCTCAATGCATTGAGCAAGATACCGCATAACCTCCCCATGTACAGCAGTAGAACCCCATAAACTCCTCATGTCCAGCAGGAGACCCCCATAGCCTCCCCACATCCAGTAGGAGACTCCTATAGCCTCCCCACGTCCAGCAGGAGACCCCATAGCCTCTGCACGTCGAGCAGCAGACCCCCATAGCCTCCACCCGTCCAGCAGGAGACCTCCATAGCCTCCACCCCTCCAGCAGGAGACCCCCTTAGCATCCGCATGTCCAGCAGGAGACTCCCATAGCCTCCGCACATCCAGCAAGAGACCCCGATAGCCTCCCCACGTCCAGCAGAAGACCCCCATAGCATTTGCACGTCTAGCAGGAGACCCCCATAGCCTTCCCCGGTCCAGCAGGAGACCCTCAAAGCCTCCCCACGTCCAGCAGGAGACCCCCATAGCCTCCCCACGTCCAGCAGGAAACCCCCATAGCCTCTGCACGTCCAGCAGGAGACTCCCATAGACTCCCCATGTCCAGCAAGAGACCCCCATAACCACCCCACATCCAGCAGGGGACCCTCATAGCCTCAACGCATCGAGCAGGAGATCCCCCATGGCCTCCCTATGTCCTGCAGGAGACCCCCATAGCCTCCGCACGTCCTGCAGGAGACCCCCATAGCCTCCGCATGTCCAGCAGGAGACCCCCATAGCCTCCGCATGTCCAGCAGGAGACCCCCATAGCCTCCGCATGTCCAGCAGGAGACCCTCATAGCCTCCGCATGTCCAGCATGAGACCGCCATAGCCTCCTCACGTCCAGCAGGAGACCCCTATAGCCTCTGCATGTCCAGCAGGAGACCCCCATAGCCTCTGCATGTCCAGCAGGAGACCCCCATAGCCTCCGTATATCCAGCAGGAGACCCCATAGCCTCCCCACATCCAGCAGGAGACCCCCATTGCCTCCCCATGTCCAGCAGGAGACCTCCATACAGGGGCGTACATAGGAATCATGGGGCCCCATAGCAGAAGCGCTAAATGGAGCCCCTCCAAAAAAGTGAAAATTGTCGGGGGTCAAGGAAGAGCACATCTCATAACTTTCCAGCCTTTACACAGTAATTTTTCTCCTGCTGAAGTCCTAGATTCCTCTTTTATTTCCCCATAAGGTATGATGCCAACAACAGTGCCCCCCCTAAACACAGTATGTTACCCCCATGGTGAATTCCTCCACATGCACAGTATAATGACTCTACCGTACCCCACCTCAACTCTCAAGGCAAAGTATGGTGACTCCAACACAGTATGATCCCTCAACTGTGACCCCCACACAGCCCTCCATGTAGTATAATGGCCCCACACCTCTCCACACAGTATAATGCACTCGCCATGGTCCTCCACACAGTATAATGCACTCCCTATGGTCCTCCACACAGTATAAGACATTCTTCATACAGAATACTGGCCCCCATATAGTCCTCTCCATACAGTATACTGGCCTGCATATAGTCCTCCATACAGTGTACTGGCCCCCATATAGTCCTCCATACAGTATACCGGCCTCCTTATAGTCCTCTATAGAGAATACTGGCCTCATATAGTCCTCCACACAGTGTATGGGTCCCAATATAGCCCTCCATACAGTGTATTGGCCCCCATATAGTCCTCCATACAGTATACTGGCCCCCATATAGTCCTCCATACAGAATACTGGCCCCCATAGAGAATACTGGCCCCCATATAGTCCTCCATACAGTGTACTGGCCCCCATATAGTCCCATATAGTCCTCAATACAGTATACTGGCCCTCATATAGTCCTCCACGCAGTGTATGGGCCCCCATATAGTCCTCCCTACAGAATACTGCCCCTCATATAGTCCTCCACACAGTGTATGGGCCCCCATATAGTCCTCCATACAGAATACTGGCCCCCATATAGTCCTCCATACAGTGTACGAGCCCTTATATAGTGTATGGGCCCCAGGCCTCCATACATTAAAAAAAAAAAAAAATGACATACTCACCTCACCTGCTGCCGCTGCTCTGCTCCGGACTCCTCAGCGTCGCTGTCTTCCCGCTCTGCACTGTGACTGCTCAGCAGAGGGTGTGGTGGAAAGACGTCATCCCACCCTCTAACCTGAGACGTCACAGCACAGGACGCGGAAGACACCGGAGCTGCGGAGGCACGGGGAGAGGTAAGTATTGTGCCGGGGCCCTGAGCGGAGTGGGGCCCCCTGCCTGCTCAGGGACCTGGCACTTGCCCGGGTGCTAACGCCGGGCCTGGGAGCGGAGCCTGTTGCAAGGGCCCCGATGTGGGGCATACATGGTGCAGGCGACTGCTATGGGCCCCCCTCCCCGGCTCACGGGCCCCATAGCAGTGGCGTGGCCTGCGGTACGCCACTGCCTCCATAGCCTCCCCACTTTTAGCAGGAGACCCCCCATAGCCATGATGAAATGATGCATACCTCTATTTCTGGCACCACACTCCTCCTCCATCCCCGTCCGCCTCCCGGTCTGGATGTGTTCTTCTGTCTGCGGCCACATTGTGCAGGTACAGTGCGCTTGCGCAGTCTATAGAGGCTTCGGAAAGAAGGACCCATCCCTGGTTATATTATAGATAATGGTGGGATAGAAGTTTCTTTCCTCCAATATAAAACACGATGAGTCCGCAGAGTTATTGTATCTGCAGAGAGGAGCAAATGTCACATACAATGGCGGCCTCCTCCATTGTGACCTTTCTCATCTCAAAATTTTCCTTTTTGTTTCTTTTCCCCTTTTTAGGCTGAAGAAAGATCTCAATATGGAGATTTGGCTTTTATTAAAGACCTGGCCGAAAAAGTCCTGTGTGTACTGGAGCGTCCGGCTCGCTCCTCGGAACGCCTGGTAAGGAGCCGTCATCTTCTCTAGCACACGTCTGATTTGTACAGTTACAATTGGCTGCATCTGTAAATGCAGGTTTAGTCCTTCCTGATTTATCTATGTGATGATTTAGTGTAAGGTTCCACATGTTAATTATATATATTATATCTACCAGGAAACAGCAGAAGGCGACACCAAAGACGAGCAAAATCTAATCCCGGGACTGAACAGCGATCTGACTACAGGTAAGCCGATCACCCGACCTCCTACAAGAAATATCCAGATATTATAGAGAACAGGGAATAATCTTACATTTACTCTGTATATTCTGTGTAATGGGAACCTGTCAGCACATTTTTGCATATTGTGGAATGACTGTACTGGCCATTTCTCTGTAATAATTTTTTGCAGAAATCCAATGTCTCAGTCAAGGGAAATCTAATGTAGAAGCCGTATACAAATCAGCATGGAAGTGCACTGGGGGCGTGGAAGAAGAAATCCATACTGTGACACGCCCCCAGTGCACTTCCAGGATAATCTGCATATGGCTCCTACGCTTCAGCTCTCTTACCATCACTCACATGTACAGCGAGGGTGGGGGGGTCCTCATTCATGTGATGATTGGGGGAGTCCTTCATCATTTCCATTACGTTTATTCATGGATGCTCCGTACGTTCTCATATTTAGAATCCCTATATAATAAGTATTATTCCCATTTACAGACATCTTGTCATGTCTGAGTTATATTGTTGTAATATATATGTAGGATTAATATCGTCTAATACATTTTATTTCTTCATCATTTTTTCACTCTTTTAGAAACAACTGTGTTGGCGGATGCTGACAGTAGAATCTGTGAGATCCCGGAGATCCAAGAATCTGACGGTGTAAGTATCATGGAGAGAGATGTCGGTGTATCACCAGATTATGGGGTGGGAATGACACCTCCAGTATTGTCCCCCATATAACCATGGGATGTCTCTATTCTAAGAGGAGATGACAGAAGGGAGACGTTTTTGCATCTGGAGCTTTTTTCCAGCAGCTTCTATATCTTTATATAATTTCTTATTCTTTTATAGAGCGTGATCAAATCATTGACCCCGTCAAGACAGCCGCATAAGAGCGACTATGGGACATCCAAACTGATCAGCAGTGGAAGTTTTGGGTGAGTTTTCTGTTGGCATAATCCACATTTCTCAAGGTTCCCAATGACAATGCTCCAGACTCTGTGCTCTTCCCTTCAGTGTTATCATAGGGAAATTATATGATCTGTAGGAAAACAAACTATTAAGGAAAGGGATTAAAATAGAATAATATATTACACCTGCCTGTCCTAGACCCTCATCTGTTCTTACACTGCCACCCCCATCAGAGCTTCCCCCTCCTCCGCACCGGTCTGTTCTTTTCGGAATCCATTAGCGAACTGATAAGAGTAATTGGCAACACATGGTCAAGTGAGGGGGTGACACGAAATTTCATCAATGACATCTGCACCCCCCAACCTCCACCATGACCATGTGAGTCTACTCCCTGGTCTCAGCAATAAAGACTGGCACAGAGGACAAGTGGCTATAATGGGTTTCATTTTTTGTAACTCCTTCGCTCCCCTCCATTTATTATGTTGTTATGTCTTGGGGTATGCGGGAGCATAATTAACGTCATGTTATGGCAATTGGAGCACTTTTAATTTGGACCAACTTTTATTTGCACTGAATCGTATCTACTGGTCTAATGTAGTGAATCTGCCCAAGAATAATTTCAGTAGATTCTCTCATCTGTAATGTGACCTGGGTGAGGGCTCCGGCGGACGTGGCATTGTGGACACCTCCCATAGGTGATCTATGTAGTGATCTTTTATCAAATTCTAGACATGGATTTCCAGTGACGGACAGACTTCTAGCATTAAACATTAGTACAAAACATTATATAATGACTTCTATAGATGTTCTTGTAGTAAAGATTCATTCTAACCATTGATTCTCTTTCTCTCCAGTGCCGTCTACTTAGCGCACCATAAAGACTCACACCAGATCTTTGCTTTGAAGAAAATGTTCAAGCGAAACCTGAACACTCCAAAAAGAGTGGCATTGGCCTTTCTGGAGAGGGACATCCTAACATTCGCAGATTGTCCCTTCGTGGTCTCCATGCTCTGCTCCTTTCCAACAAAATCTCACCTGTGTGTGGTCATGGAGTATGTAGGAGGTAGGACATGTATATTGTAGTATATTCAGCCCATGTCTGCTTACATCTTATCACTGCTCTTATAATTAGGATAATTAGGACAGTTACATCCTCACAGTGCGTTTACTGTAGGTTTTCTATTACCAAGATGCCTGGAAATTCATTGATCTGTGTACAGCAGTGCTATGGTGCCAGTGAGTCAGATCGGGCCTGGCACCACTCGGCACTGGGCCCCATTCCACCACCTGTCATCACAATTTCAGTGGTATTCACATTGTCAGAATATGAATACCGATGAAAACAATGGTGGATCAGGGAGCCAAAGGTTCCTAAATCCACCATTCAGCCTCCGCAGATGGGTCTGAGACTCCGTGTACTGCAGGTTCTTCGATGACGCCACAATATTGCATCTGTAGTGTGGAGTCTCAGTACTTACACTGCACAGGTGGGGCTGGTGGGGGCCATAACACTGAGTGATGGGGCAGGTGGAGACCATATGCTGAGTAGTAGGGCTGGTTGGGGCCATAATACTGAGTGGTGAGGCTGGTGAGGGCGATAATTCTAAATGGTGAGGCTGGTGGGGGCCATAACACTAAGTAGTGGTGGGGGCCATAATACTGAGAGGTAGGGCTGGTGGGGGCTATAGTACTGAATGGTGGGGCTGGTGGGTGCCTTACTACTAAGTGGTGGGGCTGGTGGGGGCCATAACACTGAGTGGTGGGGCTAATAAGGGCCATAATTCTGAGTAGTGGGGTTGGTGAGAGCGATAATACTGAGTGTTGATACTGGTGGGGGCCATAATACTGAAAGGTGGGGCTGGTGGAGGTGGTAGTACTGAGTGGTGGGTGCCTTACTACTAAGTGGTGGGGCTGGTAGGGGCCGTAACAATGAGTGGTGGGGCTGGTGAGGGCCATAATACTGAGTGTTGAGGCTGGTGGGGGCCATAATACTGAGTAGTGGGGCTATTGTGTGCCTTACTACTAAGTGGAGGGACTGTTGGGGGCAATAACACTGAGTGGTGGGGCTGCTGAGGGCCATAATACTGAGTGGTGGGGCTGGTGAGAGCAATTATACTTAGTTGTTGGGCTGGTGGGGGCATAATACTGAGTTGCGAGATTGGTGGAAGCCATAATACTGAGAATTGAGGGTTGTGGGTACCATAATACTGAATGGTGTGCCGTGTGAGGGGCTATAGGGGACTGTGAATGCCGCTATATTGAGTTGGTGACTGTACATGCCCCTACACCCCCTGGGGGTCCTCATATTGAATGGTGTGCAGTGGGGGTCCTTATTCTGTGTGGGGATCCTAATTCTGTTTGATTGGCTTTGGGGGCCATCATACTGAGTGGGCAGTGGTGGAGACCATTATATTGTCTGAGGGGCTATGGGGGCCATTATATTAAGTAGGGGGGGCTGTGGGCGCCATTATACTGAGTAGGGGGCTGTGACTGGCCTCATACTGAGTGGGGACATTATAGACAGGTGCTACATTATATCTGTAAGGTGAAACTGGATTAAGATTTCACTGTGGGGATATCTAACTCAGTCTGTGGGTGGGGGCATTTTTGGGAGCATCATATGCTAAAATGGCTATAAAAGGTGTATTGCTGTTGAGAACATCGATTGGCTTCAGTAAGGGTTTTTTTTGAAGGGGCGTGCAGTTAGAACTTTTGCTATGGGGCCCTGAGATTTCTCTGTCCGCCACTGTGTGATCTCCCTGTAAGTCCGCACTGAGCATGTCAGTATCTCCAGCTGTAGACGAGATGTGACATCACTTTATGTTATTAGTTACATGGACGACATTTCTCCATCGATTCAGACTAATATTATGCGCACTATACATTATATCTGTTTATATTCTCTCCTATCCCAATGTCTCTGCTCACTTCCCATTATACATCATGGTGATCTGCTGTATAAACCACACACCGGTCATATTTCCTTTCTTCTATAGGTGGTGACTGTGAGACCCTCCTAAGCACCAGGGGTCCTCTATCTGTCCCCTTGGCCCGCTTATACTTTGGAGAAGCGGTTCTTGCTGTGGAATACCTCCATAGCTACGGTGTGGTGCACAGAGACCTGAAGCCGGATAAGTAAGTGCCCCTCGTAGTATAATAAAGGGGGGAAGTTATCATTTATTATCATACGGTCTGTGAGGCTAAAACCATCTTCTCTTCCACAGCCTCCTGATTACATCTGCTGGACACATAAAAGTTACCGATTTTGGGATTTCAAAAGTTGGTGTCATGATACCAAAAACCAACACCTACAAGGAATTAGCGGAGGACATCACCAGGGAGTTCCTGGACCGTGAGGTGGGTAACACTTACAGGAATTTAGCTTGTTCTTTACAAATCTCCAAGGACCAAAGCAAAGAAAGATCTTAAATATAACTTTTAATAGATACATTTAAAAGCACCCATATCAATATATAAAGACAAAATCCATAAAATGTGGCGGCAGCAGTATTCTCCGATCGGGGTGTATTTATCTCCCGCGTCTGTCCACTGACTCATTGTGGCTATCTCCTAATATGATCCCCTGATGAACCCCAAATTAGGAGGGGGAGAAACGTGTTGGGACAATTTACAGATAAGTCCTCTGGTTACTGCTGACTAAAATGCTTTTTTGGCAACTTTTTTTGTAATTCGCACACTGGATAATGCTCTGTCCCAACATTTGGACGTGTCCTGTGTAGATCAGTCCTGATTATAGATTAGCCAGGGTGGTTTTGAGGTTGTCTATATGTACCGTCTGTCCTAGACTATTATCTTCATGCTCAATGTCATTATATAGGTGACTTGTTACTACTTTGGACATATTTATGTTCCTATGTTTACCGTTAATTGAGCACACGTGCTTTTATAATATTGTTCTTGTTGCCCGTAATTGCCAGCACTAATGTACTTTATGTATCTATAATAGGCTTCTGAATGATGGTTTATATATCATACTGAATTGTGTATAGATTGGTGCATTTGATATCCTATCTGTACTAGTGGAACTACATTATATCAGCTTCCCTGTTTCCATATAATTGATACATTGAATATTGCCTTTTTTTCATTCAGCATGTTAGCAGCGACATGACTGTCTGCCTTTCATCATTATCTGTATATGTGTATGTCTGTCTAGGGGTGGATAGCGTCACGGAGGGAGTGCCGATGTGGAGGGGGGGCGCCAAACCGATTAGCTAGGGTGTCAACCTCCACTGGCAGGCGGGATATCAGCCCATTTGGGATCTCTAGGGCAAGCCTGCATGTCAATTATCCTACGTTTATCCCACTACCCATATATTGTACATTTTATGCATTTTGTCTTCATATATTGATATGGGTGCTTTTAAATGTAGCTATTAAAGATTCTATTTTAAGGGGTTTTCTTTGTTTTGCTTTGGTATTTGGTTAACTAATATACCCCATCTGTTCACCTTGCCTTTGGCATATGTTTTTTTTTCTTTACAAATCTCTTCACACTATTGTGTCTTCTCTACATTCTTCATTTCTAGAGAACGTTTCCATTGATATTTTATCTTTTGTCATTGTGTTTTTATGGCGAGAACGTGTTATAATAACCATTTTATCATTTTCATCTTTATCTTCTGTTGTTTTCCAGTTATGTGGCACCCCATATTACATCGCCCCAGAGGTCATCCTCAAAGAAGGCTATGGAAGACCTGTTGACTGGTGGTCAATGGGGATAATCCTACATAAATTTCTCACGGGATCTGTACCATTTGATGGAGATTCTGTAGCTGAGCTTTATGACAGGATTGTCATTGGTAAGTGGAATGATCCGACCATTGCTTTGATCAGTTACATTGGTTTAGGTGTTTACTTTGCTTTAGCTTACAGTCCAGTAAAGAGATTTTATTTTCTGTATAACAGGTGACATAATTTGGGATTGTAATTCCGCTCCTACTCCCAATGCACAGAACCTGATTACTGAGCTGCTCAGAACAAATCCTGCAGATAGACTTGGGACAGGTAAGAGATATAATACTATTCATATTAGTATTAATATTCACCTATCACACTTATCACTCATGTCCTTGAGGATCAACACTTCTCTATCAGATTGTCCATTTCTAGTTCTCCACACTATGACTTTCAGTCTTCTTCCTTCATGTTGACTCAGTTATGTCATTAATTCAGATTAAGTTAAACTGTTCAGATGTGAAGCAATCTCTGACAATGTCCACATCACTTTTGTTTTGTTCTTTTTCCAGGAGGATCACTTGAGATCAAGAGTCATCCATTCCTGAGTGACTTAGATTTTAACAACCTTCTAAGTCAGAAGCCAGAGTACATTCCTCAGCTTGCCTCAGATGTGGACAACAGCTTATTTATCGGTAAGTAGAAGAAGACATCATCTAGACTAAGCGGCTGTTTGTCTTGTCTTCCATAAAATGTAATAATCAGTACCCACTAATATTGTGATAAATGACGCCTGTTTTATACTAACAACCTCTAATAATACTTCATTACTTTTGTAGATCACTCTGAAATAGACCATTCGGTCTCAGAGGATGAGGAGGGTACAAGTGAGAACAATGAGAACCTTGACTTCCAAAATTTTACATCATCTTCTGAAAGGCTTTCTAAAGTAAGTACCGTATGTGATCAATAAATCCAAAATATGTGAAACAAAAAAGACCTCTAAAAGTAAAAAAAAGTATTTCATATCTTGTTTTTGTCCATGTTTAGCTCTGTACCATCACTACCAGAACGATGAATGATGAGGACCAGAAGTCTCCTCCAGAGTGTACGCCAGCAACCAATACAAATATCTCAGAAATGTGAGTAGATTATGGGGTCATTAATGGGAGTTCCAGGCTGATATATATGCACAACACATAATATAGGACATAAATACCATAATATCAAATTCAGCCTCAATGATTAGCGGTCATTGTGCTTTTGGCTTCAGAAACCGTTGGTGATAATAGCCCATAATTGCAGCCATTCATGCGTATTAGAGCTGCCCATACTGTAGGAGAGATGTAGTATTACATGCCAGCCATTATTGCTAGTTGTTTTTCGCTCTGATCCATAGAAGGTAGATTGGAGCATAAAACCTTCCTCACTATGACAGTCATATGTCCTATTAGGCCCTCTAGTCGGTGTTCTTCTAGTGAGACCACCCCTTTTATTCTGCATTGACTTGTGATTTACATGTTTTTCTTAAATCATAGAATGGGAGAGTTGGAAGTTACCTCCTGGGTCTTCTGGTCCGACCCCCTGATTCTTCCTGACAGGCAGAAAGAATCGCTTTCTGAATCTGATAGCGACAATGCTATAAACAGCTTGCCCTCCTCGTCCCCATCATCAGGTATGTATGTGACGCGCCCCCTGGGACATATTCCTTTTTGAGGGGAATACCCGGCACCGGATCAGATGGGGGGTTGTAGTCTCCGAGCGGCTGAGACCCGGTCCCGTGCCCAGGGCGTCAAGCTATGTGTTATGTGGCAGTCCTTACTGATGTTATAAGAGTTCTTTTGTGTCGACTACGCCACCCGTTGTAATGCGGTCACTGTGGCCGCCGCTGCAGCAGGGTCCGCTGAGGCTGATGGTGGATGTGCAGCTTGGTGGGATAACCCCCAACGGGAGGGGTATAGCCTCAGAGGGGACAGGCGCAGAGGATGGGGGTTGTGGTGGTGCGGTGCAGCCGGCAATGAAGACAGACTCGGGTTGTGCAGTTAAGGGAGTTTACTTACTGCTGATGTTTCGGTCACTCCAGCTGTTAGTGACCACCCGAGCCGTGCTGCGTCCACCAGGTCCTGGATCCGGCCAACCCCCAAACAAGTCCGGAGCGTGGCCCTGAGCTCTCCCTCTGTCCTTTCTTCAGCCGTCCCCACCAGTGATCCACCTAGGTCCAGCTCCCTCGGGCCTTCTGTTGGGCAACCCTTGGCCTTAGGTTCCCTGACCCTCCATGTGGTATGCCTTCAGGGTGGATGTAGTGGGTGGCCGTGGCAGATGCTGCCCACAGCCTCCGGTCTCTGGCTAGGGATGTTTTTGCCCCCACCAGCTTGGGTTCCGGTACCCTTGTGCTGACTCCTCACCCGGTGCTCTAATTTGGGTTCTTGGGTCCCTTCAGTCTTCCCCCTCTGGGTCTTTCTCTTTCTTTCTCCTCTCTCTCTCTCCAGGGCTGCTGTTTCCTTCTCTCTCCTCTCCAACTGACTTGTTCTCAGCGTCTGACCCTGATCTAAGTTGGTGCCCTCCTTATATATCCCTCTATGTGTGAGCTCAGGTGACCAGCACCCAATGAGCTCCTATCACTACCCAGACTGCTCCCCCTATCTGCCCCTACACTACATGGGATGTACCACCCCCCTCCCACTCCAGCCAGGAACAGGCTCGGTTGTACCTGCACATTTCTAAGTGGGAGTACCGTCGGCCTGCTCCTCTGGAATGGGATGTATGTAGTGCATGCAGTCTATCTGAGCTCAGTTCCACACTCCATCCTTACCCGGGAGTGGAATATCACACCTCTGGGTTGAGGTGCAATACCCCTGTAGCAGCCGAATCCTCAGGGTGCTACATATGTACAGCATCAAAAGGTGAATGTTGACTTCAAGGCTCAAATATTTGTTTTTTCTGTATTAGGTCTCCTATGTTGTCCAGGTTACATGGATCCCAATTATATTTTCCATGGGCCCATACTGTATTTCTAGTTCCTTAATTTTATCCAGGAATTGTTTTCATGGATTCTGTAAAATACGTTTTAGCATCCAGGAACTCACTTCAATATAAGAAGACATCGTCTCCTATAGTAGAATATCGCTCATTAGTGATGCACCACGTGGCGGCACACAGGGCGCTTACTGCTCCATATCAGTGATACATCTAATGCCCCTCAGATTAGGTCATGAACGGTATATAGGACTTATTCTGCCCTATAATAATGCAATGCCAGATTATCAGGACTATAGGGGACAGGACTAGAACAATTCTTCTATATACAGTACACAAAGCAGATCCTATAAGAATATTTCTTTAATGAGTTTTTTTACTTTCTCATCAGAATTTACAACTGAAGAGGAAAGAAAATCTGAAATGAATCTGAGTATAGACCAACAAAACTCAGAAAATGGGAAAAAGGGGAAAAAGAGACGAGGTAAGTGTGAGAATCATCTCCATGTTGTGTGATGTTAGTGATGAGAATAAGTCATGGGGAGCAGATGTCATCTGTCAGTGATGGGATTGTCACATGTATGATGGCTGACAATGACCCCGGACATCTGTGTGAATAAGATTCCTCTGCTGTCCGGCCGGCCACACTGACCGCACAGTAGCATCATGTAATATGGAGTCCCATCACTTACATTGTATGTATTTCTCTTCTCTTAGGTTCCATCTTCCGCCGGATCTTATCATCCTGCCGGCGTGGATTATCTAGGGCAGCTCGTGCATTTGCATGCTGTCGCTGTTGCCCAAGTGTCATCTAAAAGACGGAAAAGCTCCGCATCTAGCGGAGTACAGCTGATCCACCATCACTGCTGGACCTGTAAAGAAGGACCCTCACCATCTACCTGTGGCCTTCTAACTGTAACACCTCTACCCGGACTTGTTTCGGTAATGCCTCTGTCACCAGGCTCCGCTCTATCCATACTGCTCGCCTGACTTGGCTTTTTTACTGATCACCTGGTATCTGATCCGGATTTCTTCCTGACTATGATTTTGTCTACTGATTCTGTCCCTGATTTTGTTCATCCCTTATCCTTCTACCCTATCCCTAATAAAAAAAAAAAAAACAACTTCTATATTTATTGAGATTTTCTTATATCTATCAAACGAGAGAGAAAGAGAAAGAGAAAGAGAAAGAGAAAGAAAGAAAGAAAGAAAGAGAGAGAGAGAAAGAGAGAGAGAGAGAATGTTTATTAAGCCACGTGTGAATGGAGCTGCAATGCGAATGATCGACTACCGCTCCATTCACCCAGAGCTCTTCAGATCCCTGGTTCTCGGAAACAGTGGGGGTCCCGGCTGTTGGACCCCCAGCAATCAGAAAATTATTCCATATCCCAATGATAGAGGACAATTTCCAAACTTCAGATAACCCCTTTAAACAAGTTGTTCAGGATTAATTTTTATTTAACCATAGGATTGTAGACATAGAAAATAATAAACCCATCAGTACTGACCCTCCCCAAAGCCAATGCCACCTCTTCTTCAGCAGAACAGGAGAAGTGGTACTGTGCAGTGTATATATACAGAATAATACAGATAGTGAGAATTACACCCAGTATACAGGACAAGAGAAGTGGTACTGTGCAGTGTATATATACAGAATAATACAGATACTGAGGATGACACCCAGTATACAGGACAGGAGAAGTGGTACTGTGCAGTGTATATATACAGAATAATACAGATACTGAGAATGACACCCAGTATACAGGGCAGGAGAAGTGGTACTGTGCAGTGTATATATACAGAATAATACAGATACTGAGAATTACACCCAGTATACAGGGCAGGAGAAGTGGTACTGTGCAGTGTATATATACAGAATAATACAGATACTGAGAATTACACCCAGTATACAGGGCAGGAGAAGTGGTACTGTGCAGTGTATATATACAGAATAATACAGATACTGAGAATTACACCCAGTATAATATACAGAATAATACAGATAGTGAGAATGACACCCAGTATACAGGGCAGGAGAAGTGGCACTGTGCAGTGTATATATACAGAATAATACAGATACTGAGCATTACACCCAGTGTAATATACAGAATAATAGAGATACTGAGAATTACACCCAGTATACAGGACAAGAGAAGTGGTACTGTGCAGTGTATATATACAGAATAATACAGATAGTGAGAATTACACCCAGTATACAGGACAAGAGAAGTGGCACTGTGCAGTGTATATATACAGAATAATACAGATACTGACAATGACACCCAGTATACAGGACAAGAGAAGTGGCACTGTGCAGTGTATATATACAGAATAATACAGATACAGAGAATTACACCCAGTATAATATACAGAATAATACAGATACTGAGAATTACACCCAGTATACAGGACAAGAGAAGTGGTACTGTGCAGCGTATATATACACAGAATAATACAGATACTGAGAATGACACCCAGTATACAGGACAAGAGAAGTGGTACTGTGCAGTGTATATATACAGAATAATACAGATACTGAGAATGACATCCACTATACAGGACAAGAGAAGTGGTACTGTGCAGTGTATATATACAGAATAATACAGATACTGAGAATTACACCCAGTATACAGGACAAGAGAAGTGGTACTGTGCAGTGTATATATACAGAATAATACAGATACTGACAATGACACCCAGTATACAGGACAAGAGAAGTGGCACTGTGCAGTGTATATATACAGAATAATACAGATACTGAGAATTACACCCAGTGTAATATACAGAATAATACAGATACTGAGAATTACACCCAGTGTAATATACAGAATAATACAGATACTGAGAATTACACCCAGTATACAGGACAAGAGAAGTGGTACTGTGCAGCGTATATATACAGAATAATACAGATACTGAGAATTACACCCAGTGTAATATAGAGAATAATACAGATACTGAGAATTACACCCAGTATACAGGACAAGAGAAGTGGTACTGTGCAGCGTATATATACACAGAATAATACAGATACTGAGAATGACACCCAGTATACAGGACAAGAGAAGTGGTACTGTGCAGTGTAATATACAGAATAATACAGATACTGAGAATGACATCCACTATACAGGACAAGAGAAGTGGTACTGTGCAGTGTATATATACAGAATAATACAGATACTGAGAATGACACCCAGTATAATATACAGAATAATACAGATTGTAAGGCAGCACTAGTCATCATACTGGGGGTTACTCGCTTCGCTGCGTCAATCAATGCACACGTGCAATGTCTTTACGTTTTTCTCACAATGTTGCAGTTTATTACATCATAAGCCACAGTTCACCAGGTCCAACTCCGTGGCACGCCGACACACATATCTACAACATTCATGAGACAAGTGGCACACAGGCCCACTTGCTCCAGGTTACAGCCTACGGCAAGGTAATAAATTATCAATGACCATAACACAGTCCATGTAACAAAGTGTACTACCTTTGCCGGGTTTAGTTGCTGCAGTCCATTTTAATCCGCCACCACTGTGGCTTTGTGGCTTCCCAGGTAGGGGTCTCCAGCCGTCGTTCCCTCAAAGGCCACTGACATCCACACAGGATCCAGGCTCTGCCTTTCAGGACTCTTCCTCAATAATCCGCCACCACTGTGGCTTTGTGGCTTCCCAGGTAGGGGTCTCCAGCCGTCGTTCCCTCAAAGGCCACTGACATCCACACAGGATCCAGGCTCGACCTTTCAGGTACCAGGCTTCACTCCAAAGCCGCTGCCTTCCAAGGCCACTAGCATCCGCACAGGATCCAGTCTTTGCCTTTCAGGCTGCCAGGCTTCACTCGGCTTCACTCGGCCTCACTAGGCCTCTCACAAACGGTGTCCCACACACACGGAGCACAGGCCTCACGCCTCACACCGAACACACCTGTCTCCAATTACCGGGGTTTATATATCCTGTGCAGACATACACCCATACTGACAGGACCTTGCTGATGTCACAGTCATGTGATCAGTCAGCTGTGTGTATAGGTCCTGTGTGCTGTCCCAGTCATGTGTACAGACCTTTACTGTGCATACAGGACCTGTGTGATGTCACAGTCATGTGACCAGTCAGTTAAAGGGGAAGGTACATGGTCAGGTAAAACACATCCTGGACCATTTACAGTAATGCTAGCAAGCTGCTGCATTACAAGATACTGAGAATTACACCCAGTATACAGGACAAGAGAAGTGGTACTGTGCAGTGTATATATACAGAATAATACAGATACTGAGAATGACACCCAGTATACAGGACAAGAGAAGTGGCACTGTGCAGTTTATATATACAGAATAATACAGATACTGAGAATTACACCCAGTATACAGGACAAGAGAAGTAGTACTGTGCAGAGTATATATACAGAATAATACAGATACTGAGAATGACACCCAGTATACAGGACAAGAGAAGTGGCACTGTGCAGTGTATATATACAGAATAATACAGATACTGAGAATGACACCCAGTATACAGGACAAGAGAAGTGGCACTGTGCAGTGTATATATACAGAATAATACAGATACTGAGAATGACACCCAGTATACAGGACAGGAGAAGTGGTACTGTGCAGAGTATATATACAGAATAATACAGATAGTGAGAATTACACCCAGTATACAGGACAAGAGAAGTGGTACTGTGCAGTGTATATATACAGAATAATACAGATACTGAGGATGACACCCAGTATACAGGACAGGAGAAGTGGTACTGTGCAGTGTATATATACAGAATAATACAGATACTGAGAATGACACCCAGTATACAGGACAAGAGAAGTGGTACTGTGCAGTGTATATATACAGAATAATACAGATACTGAGAATTACACCCAGTATACAGGACAAGAGAAGTGGCACTGTGCAGTGTATATATACAGAATAATACAGATACTGAGAATGACACCCAGTATACAGGACAAGAGAAGTGGCATTGTGCAGTGTATATATACAGAATAATACAGATACTGAGAATGACACCCAGTATACAGGACAGGAGAAGTGGTACTGTGCAGAGTATATATACAGAATAATACAGATAGTGAGAATTACACCCAGTATACAGGACAAGAGAAGTGGTACTGTGCAGTGTATATATACAGAATAATACAGATACTGAGGATGACACCCAGTATACAGGACAGGAGAAGTGGTACTGTGCAGTGTATATATACAGAATAATACAGATACTGAGAATGACACCCAGTATACAGGACAAGAGAAGTGGTACTGTGCAGTGTATATATACAGAATAATACAGATACTGAGAATTACACCCAGTATACAGGACAAGAGAAGTGGTACTGTGCAGTGTATATATACAGAATAATACAGATACTGAGAATGACACCCAGTATACAGGGCAGGAGAAGTGGTACTGTGCAGTGTATATATAGAGAATAATACAGATACTGAGAATGACACCCAGTATACAGGATAGGAGAAGTGGTACTGTGCAGTGTATATATACAGAATAATACAGATACTGAGAATGACACCCAGTATACAGGGCAGGAGAAGTGGTACTGTGCAGTGTATATATACAGAATAATACAGATACTGAGAATGACACCCAGTATACAGGACAAGAGAAGTGGTACTGTGCAGTGTATATATACAGAATAATACAGATACTGAGAATTACACCCAGTATACAGGGCAGGAGAAGTGGTACTGTGCAGTGTATATATACAGAATAATACAGATAGTGAGAATGACACCCAGTATACAGGGCAGGAGAAGTGGTACTGTGCAGTGTATATATACAGAATAATACAGATACTGAGAATTACACCCAGTATACAGGGCAGGAGAAGTGGTACTGTGCAGTGTATATATACAGAATAATACAGATACTGAGAATTACACCCAGTATAATATACAGAATAATACAGATACTGAGAATGACACCCAGTATACAGGGCAGGAGAAGTGGCACTGTGCAGTGTATATATACAGAATAATACAGATACTGAGCATTACACCCAGTGTAATATACAGAATAATAGAGATACTGAGAATTACACCCAGTATACAGGACAAGAGAAGTGGTACTGTGCAGTGTATATATACAGAATAATACAGATAGTGAGAATTACACCCAGTATACAGGACAAGAGAAGTGGCACTGTGCAGAGTATATATACAGAATAATACAGATACTGAGAATGACACCCAGTATACAGGACAAGAGAAGTGGTACTGTGCAGTGTATATATACAGAATAATACAGATACTGAGAATTACACCCAGTGTAATATACAGAATAATACAGATACTGAGAATTACACCCAGTATACAGGACAAGAGAAGTGGTACTGTGCAGTGTATATATACAGAATAATACAGATACTGACAATGACACCCAGTATACAGGACAAGAGAAGTGGCACTGTGCAGTGTATATATACAGAATAATACAGATACTGAGAATTACACCCAGTGTAATATACAGAATAATACAGATACTGAGAATTACACCCAGTATACAGGACAAGAGAAGTGGTACTGTGCAGCGTATATATACACAGAATAATACAGATACTGAGAATGACACCCAGTATACAGGACAAGAGAAGTGGTACTGTGCAGTGTATATATACAGAATAATACAGATACTGAGAATGACATCCACTATACAGGACAAGAGAAGTGGTACTGTGCAGTGTATATATACAGAATAATACAGATACTGAGAATGACACCCAGTATAATATACAGAATAATACAGATTGTAAGGCAGCGCTAGTCATCATACTGGGGGTTACTCGCTTCGCTGCGTCAATCAATGCACACGTGCAATGTCTTTACGTTTTTCTCACAATGTTGCAGTTTATTACATCATAAGCCACAGTTCACCAGGTCCAACTCCGTGGCACGCCGACACACATATCTACAACATTCATGAGACAAGTGGCACACAGGCCCACTTGCTCCAGGTTACAGCCTACGGCAAGGTAATAAATTATCAATGACCATAACACAGTCCATGTAACAAAGTGTACTACCTTTGCTGGGTTTAGTTGCTGCAGTCCATTTTAATCCGCCACCACTGTGGCTTTGTGGCTTCCCAGGTAGGGGTCTCCAGCCGTCGTTCCCTCAAAGGCCACTGACATCCACACAGGATCCAGGCTCTGCCTTTCAGGACTCTTCCTCAATAATCCGCCACCACTGTGGCTTTGCGGCTTCCCAGGTAGGGGTCTCCAGCCGTCGTTCCCTCAAAGGCCACTGACATCCACACAGGATCCAGGCTCGACCTTTCAGGTACCAGGCTTCACTCCAAAGCCGCTGCCTTCCAAGGCCACTAGCATCCGCACAGGATCCAGTCTTTGCCTTTCAGGCTGCCAGGCTTCACTCGGCCTCACTAGGCCTCTCACAAACGGTGTCCCACACACACGGAGCACAGGCCTCACGCCTCACACCGAACACACCTGTCTCCAATTACCGGGGTTTATATATCCTGTGCACACATACACCCATACTGACAGGACCTTGCTGATGTCACAGTCATGTGATCAGTCAGCTGTGTGTATAGGTCCTGTGTGCTGTCCCAGTCATGTGTACAGACCTTTACTGTGCATACAGGACCTGTGTGATGTCACAGTCATGTGACCAGTCAGTTAAAGGGGAAGGTACATGGTCAGGTAAAACACATCCTGGACCATTTACAGTAATGCTAGCAAGCTGCTGCATTACAAGATACTGAGAATTACACCCAGTATACAGGACAAGAGAAGTGGTACTGTGCAGTGTATATATACAGAATAATACAGATACTGAGAATGACACCCAGTATACAGGACAAGAGAAGTGGCACTGTGCAGTTTATATATACAGAATAATACAGATACTGAGAATTACACCCAGTATACAGGACAAGAGAAGTAGTACTGTGCAGAGTATATATACAGAATAATACAGATACTGAGAATGACACCCAGTATACAGGACAAGAGAAGTGGCACTGTGCAGTGTATATATACAGAATAATACAGATACTGAGAATGACACCCAGTATACAGGACAAGAGAAGTGGCACTGTGCAGTGTATATATACAGAATAATACAGATACTGAGAATGACACCCAGTATACAGGACAGGAGAAGTGGTACTGTGCAGAGTATATATACAGAATAATACAGATAGTGAGAATTACACCCAGTATACAGGACAAGAGAAGTGGTACTGTGCAGTGTATATATACAGAATAATACAGATACTGAGGATGACACCCAGTATACAGGACAGGAGAAGTGGTACTGTGCAGTGTATATATACAGAATAATACAGATACTGAGAATGACACCCAGTATACAGGACAAGAGAAGTGGTACTGTGCAGTGTATATATACAGAATAATACAGATACTGAGAATTACACCCAGTATACAGGACAAGAGAAGTGGCACTGTGCAGTGTATATATACAGAATAATACAGATACTGAGAATGACACCCAGTATACAGGACAAGAGAAGTGGCACTGTGCAGTGTATATATACAGAATAATACAGATACTGAGAATGACACCCAGTATACAGGACAGGAGAAGTGGTACTGTGCAGAGTATATATACAGAATAATACAGATAGTGAGAATTACACCCAGTATACAGGACAAGAGAAGTGGTACTGTGCAGTGTATATATACAGAATAATACAGATACTGAGGATGACACCCAGTATACAGGACAGGAGAAGTGGTACTGTGCAGTGTATATATACAGAATAATACAGATACTGAGAATGACACCCAGTATACAGGACAAGAGAAGTGGTACTGTGCAGTGTATATATACAGAATAATACAGATACTGAGAATTACACCCAGTATACAGGACAAGAGAAGTGGTACTGTGCAGTGTATATATACAGAATAATACAGATACTGAGAATGACACCCAGTATACAGGGCAGGAGAAGTGGTACTGTGCAGTGTATATATAGAGAATAATACAGATACTGAGAATTACACCCAGTATACAGGATAGGAGAAGTGGTACTGTGCAGTGTATATATACAGAATAATACAGATACTGAGAATGACACCCAGTATACAGGGCAGGAGAAGTGGTACTGTGCAGTGTATATATACAGAATAATACAGATACTGAGAATTACACCCAGTATACAGGACAAGAGAAGTGGTACTGTGCAGAGTATATATACAGAAAAATACAGATACTGAGAATTACACCCAGTATACAGGGCAGGAGAAGTGGTACTGTGCAGTGTATATATACAGAATAATACAGATACTGAGAATTACACCCAGTATACAGGACAAGAGAAGTGGTACTGTGCAGAGTATATATACAGAATAATACAGATACTGAGAATTACACCCAGTATACAGGGCAGGAGAAGTGGTACTGTGCAGTGTATATATACAGAATAATACAGATAGTGAGAATGACACCCAGTATACAGGGCAGGAGAAGTGGTACTGTGCAGTGTATATATACAGAATAATACAGATAGTGAGAATGACACCCAGTATACAGGGCAGGAGAAGTGGTACTGTGCAGTGTATATATACAGAATAATACAGATACTGAGAATTACACCCAGTATACAGGGCAGGAGAAGTGGTACTGTGCAGTGTATATATACAGAATAATACAGATACTGAGAATTACACCCAGTATAATATACAGAATAATACAGATACTGAGAATGACACCCAGTATACAGGGCAGGAGAAGTGGCACTGTGCAGTGTATATATACAGAATAATACAGATACTGAGCATTACACCCAGTGTAATATACAGAATAATAGAGATACTGAGAATTACACCCAGTATACAGGACAAGAGAAGTGGTACTGTGCAGTGTATATATACAGAATAATACAGATAGTGAGAATTACACCCAGTATACAGGACAAGAGAAGTGGCACTGTGCAGAGTATATATACAGAATAATACAGATACTGAGAATGACACCCAGTATACAGGACAAGAGAAGTGGTACTGTGCAGTGTATATATACAGAATAATACAGATACTGAGAATTACACCCAGTGTAATATACAGAATAATACAGATACTGAGAATTACACCCAGTATACAGGACAAGAGAAGTGGTACTGTGCAGTGTATATATACAGAATAATACAGATACTGACAATGACACCCAGTATACAGGACAAGAGAAGTGGCACTGTGCAGTGTATATATACAGAATAATACAGATACTGAGAATTACACCCAGTGTAATATACAGAATAATACAGATACTGAGAATGACATCCACTATACAGGACAAGAGAAGTGGTACTGTGCAGTGTATATATACAGAATAATACAGATACTGAGAATGACACCCAGTATAATATACAGAATAATACAGATTGTAAGGCAGCACTAGTCATCATACTGGGGGTTACTCGCTTCGCTGCGTCAATCAATGCACACGTGCAATGTCTTTACGTTTTTCTCACATTGTTGCAGTTTATTACATCATAAGCCACAGTTCACCAGGTCCAACTCCGTGGCACGCCGACACACATATCTACAACATTCATGAGACAAGTGGCACACAGGCCCACTTGCTCCAGGTTACAGCCTACGGCAAGGTAATAAATTATCAATGACCATAACACAGTCCATGTAACAAAGTGTACTACCTTTGCCAGGTTTAGTTGCTGCAGTCCATTTTAATCCGCCACCACTGTGGCTTTGTGGCTTCCCAGGTAGGGGTCTCCAGCCGTCGTTCCCTCAAAGGCCACTGACATCCACACAGGATCCAGGCTCTGCCTTTCAGGACTCTTCCTCAATAATCCGCCACCACTGTGGCTTTGCGGCTTCCCAGGTAGGGGTCTCCAGCCGTCGTTCCCTCAAAGGCCACTGACATCCACACAGGATCCAGGCTCGACCTTTCAGGTACCAGGCTTCACTCCAAAGCCGCTGCCTTCCAAGGCCACTAGCATCCGCACAGGATCCAGTCTTTGCCTTTCAGGCTGCCAGGCTTCACTCGGCCTCACTAGGCCTCTCACAAACGGTGTCCCACACACACGGAGCACAGGCCTCACGCCTCACACCGAACACACCTGTCTCCAATTACCGGGGTTTATATATCCTGTGCACACATACACCCATACTGACAGGACCTTGCTGATGTCACAGTCATGTGATCAGTCAGCTGTGTGTATAGGTCCTGTGTGCTGTCCCAGTCATGTGTACAGACCTTTACTGTGCATACAGGACGTGTGTGATGTCACAGTCATGTGACCAGTCAGTTAAAGGGGAAGGTACATGGTCAGGTAAAACACATCCTGGACCATTTACAGTAATGCTAGCAAGCTGCTGCATTACAAGATACTGAGAATTACACCCAGTATACAGGACAAGAGAAGTGGTACTGTGCAGTGTATATATACAGAATAATACAGATACTGAGAATGACACCCAGTATACAGGACAAGAGAAGTGGCACTGTGCAGTTTATATATACAGAATAATACAGATACTGAGAATTACACCCAGTATACAGGACAAGAGAAGTAGTACTGTGCAGAGTATATATACAGAATAATACAGATACTGAGAATGACACCCAGTATACAGGACAAGAGAAGTGGCACTGTGCAGTGTATATATACAGAATAATACAGATACTGAGAATGACACCCAGTATACAGGACAAGAGAAGTGGCACTGTGCAGTGTATATATACAGAATAATACAGATACTGAGAATGACACCCAGTATACAGGACAAGAGAAGTGGCACTGTGCAGTGTATATATACAGAATAATACAGATACTGAGAATGACACCCAGTATACAGGACAGGAGAAGTGGTACTGTGCAGTGTATATATACAGAATAATACAGATACTGAGAATTACACCCAGTATACAGGACAAGAGAAGTAGTACTGTGCATAGTATATATACAGAATAATACAGATACTGAGAATGACACCCAGTAGACAGGACAAGAAAAGTGGTACTGTGCAGTGTATATATACAGAATAATACAGATACAGAGAATTACACCCAGCATACAGGACAAGAGAAGTAGTACTGTGCAGAGTATATATACAGAATAATACAGATACTGAGAATGACACCCAGTATACAGGACAAGAGAAGTGGCACTGTGCAGTGTATATATACAGAATAATACAGATACTGAGAATGACACCCAGTACACAGGACAGGAGAAGTAGTACTGTGCAGAGTATATATACAGAATAATACAGATACTGAGAATTACACCCAGTATACAGGACAGGAGAAGTGGTACTGTGCAGTGTATATATACAGAATAATACAGATACTGAGAATGACACCCAGTATACAGGACAGGAGAAGTGGCACTGTGCAGTGTATATATACAGAATAATACAGATACTGAGAATGACACCCAGTATACAGGACAGGAGAAGTGGTACTGTGCAGTGTATATATACAGAATAATACAGATACTGAGAATTACACCCAGTATACAGGACAGGAGAAGTGGTACTGTGCAGTGTATATATACAGAATAATACAGATACTGAGAATTACACCCAGTATACAGGACAAGAGAAGTAGTACTATGCAGAGTATATATACAGAATAATACAGATACTGAGAATTACACCCAGTATAATATACAGAATAATACAGATACTGAGAATTACACCCAGTATACAGGACAAGAGAAGTGGTACTGTGCAGTGAATATATACAGAATAATACAGATACTGAGAATTACATCCACTATACAGGACAAGAGAAGTGGTACTGTGCAGTGTATATATACAGAATAATACAGATACTGAGAATTACACCCAGTATACAGGACAAGAGAAGTAGTACTGTGCAGAGTATATATACAGAATAATACAGATACTGAGAATGACACCCAGTATACAGGACAAGAGAAGTGGCACTGTGCAGTGTATATATACAGAATAATACAGATACTGAGAATGACACCCAGTATACAGGACAAGAGAAGTAGTACTGTGCAGAGTATATATACAGAATAATACAGATACTGAGAATGACACCCAGTATACAGGACAAGAGAAGTGGTACTGTGCAGTGTATATATACAGAATAATACAGATACTGAGAATGACACCCAGTATACAGGACAAGAGAAGTGGTACTGTGCAGTGTATATATACAGAATAATACAGATACTGAGAATGACACCCAGTATACAGGACAAGAGAAGTGGCACTGTGCAGTGTATATATACAGAATAATACAGATACTGAGAATGACACCCAGTATACAGGACAAGAGAAGTGGCACTGTGCAGAGTATATATACAGAATAATACAGATACTGAGAATGACACCCAGTATACAGGACAAGAGAAGTAGTACTGTGCAGAGTATATATACAGAATAATACAGATACTGAGAATGACACCCAGTATACAGGACAAGAGAAGTGGTACTGTGCAGTGTATATATACAGAATAATACAGATACTGAGAATGACACCCAGTATACAGGACAAGAGAAGTGGCACTGTGCAGTGTAATATACAGAATAATACAGATACTGAGAATGACACCCAGTATACAGGACAAGAGAAGTGGCACTGTGCAGTGTATATATACAGAAGAATACAGATACTGATGTGGCACCCCAGGGGTCTGGTTTTCCACAGTAATGTAATGTTATGTCTGAGAGCAGGTGGGAGGTCCTTTGGTCAGGGATCCTGTGCATGCCACACCTCCTGCCCAGTCTTGGGAGGGGAAGAACTTCCCCTGTATAAACCCGGGGCTGAGGCAGGGTGAGTGAGACAAGGAGAGTGGAGACAAGAAGCAGCATAGGAAACAGCAGAGTTACAAGGAGTCAGGGGCTGGCAGCTGCAGAGTTCGCCCTGACTAAGAAGATTCTTTACCGGACCCGGAGTCCGAGGCTGTGGGGACTAACTCCTACCCAGCAGCAGAATCCGTCAGGCAGGGGATTTCAGGTCCTCTGGCCCAGAAGCCCGAAGGCACGGTCACACGCGTGGGACCAGCACCGCCATCGTGGAGCGGAAGCTACTAGAAGGCCCCGAGTCACCGGCCATACGGGTGAGCACCACACGGTACACTCAGGGACGTGGGCTACTTACATCAGCTTCTAGCAAGGTAGCCAGAAGAGTACAGTCAGTTTGGGAGGCCTACAACTACGCCTGGCCAGGGGAGATCCCATCTGCTCAAAGACTGACCAGGCCCCGTTTGCTAGCAAGTACTCCGGGAGGGTCTGTCGTTGTTACCAGTAAAGACCCTGAACTACACCGTACCGTCTCTGAGTGGTTCCTGCTACCCCCATCATCCACGTCGGCTGCCCTGAGGCCATACCCCTCCCGTTGGGGGTTATACTATCACGCTGCACAATCCTACCACCGGCCTCAGCGGTCTGCCCTGCAGCAGCAGCTCCCTGGCTGCACTCAACGGGTGGCGTAGTCCTCAACTATTTACTACTAATAGACTGCCGTCTAGTTTGACTCCCTGGGCACGGACCGGGTCACCGCCACGAGACTACAACCCTCCACTGATCCGGCTCCGGGTAGGCTCCCGCGTGCGCAACGCAGCGCGACACAGGCCCAGGGGCGCATCAACTTTGGCGTAGTCGGCAGGATCTCGTGCCCGCAACCATCGGGTACTGCGTGCCTGAAAAGCAAAGACTGTTCAAACTTACCAGTGGTGAAGATTCCCGCTATCCGTGGAGGTTTCCCGCCATCCGGCGCCATCTTCTACCTTCTTCCCGCCATCGGTGAAGTTTCCCGCCATCCGGCGCCATCTTCGGCCTTCTTCCCGCCATCCGTGGAGTTTTCCCGCCGTTGGACGCCATCTTGGGGACGCCGCGCGGGAAGAAGAGGGGCGTGGACTCTGAAAGCGCGCGAGAACTGAAGCCCCGCCTCACGTCCGGACGTTGCGTAAGGTCCTGGAAGGAGCCCAGCAGACGCCGACGTCACAGGAGCGCGACGGAAGGTCCTCAACCCTGACGATCCACTGCGGAGCCGCGGCCTACGGAAGAGGATCATCGCAAGGTAGGCCACGGTCCACTAGGGGGGAGGAAGATGTCGGATACGGAGGAGAGCTTCACTGCCCCAACCCCCGCCAGCGCTACCGCTGCTGCAGTTATGCCCTTCACCATGCCCTATATCCCGGGAGCAGCCTGGCTACCCCAGTACTCAGGGGAGTCACATACCCTGCATGACTTTAGAGAAAAGCTGGATAGCCTCTTCCAGGTGTACCCCCTCACAGAAGAGCAAAAAGTGAGCATCCTGGTGGCCCAACTAACCGGGGCAGCCAAAAGGGAAGTAAAATCCTGGCCACCTGGGAGGAAGACTGTCGCAGGGATACTAACCCGGCTGAAGGACACCTTTGATACCCGCACCTCAGCCGAGATTAAGCTTAGATTCTACGGGTGCAAGCAGCGAGCGCATGAGAGTATAAGGGACTATGCACTAAACCTACAAGAGGCCCTGAGGGCCATAAAGCAGACCGACCCTGATGGGGTGGGAAACGAGGACAGGCTGTTGACTGAACAATTTATAGAGGGTTTATATTGCAATGCCCACCGAACCCAGTTGCGGGCAATGGCCTTACAGGATCCCCATCTGGACTTTGCACAGTTCAAGGACAGAGCCATCCGGGTGCTCCGAGAACCGGCACCAGGTGGCGTTGTGACCCACAGACGCCCCACTACCACTTACTACCAGGAGGCGGCGCCCTTGTCAGCAGGGCCTGTGGGAGCTGATGCGCAGGCTTTGGACAATGACCCGGCTCCAGACCTACACCATCAGGTCCAAGAGCTAGCTAAGAGCGTTGCTGCGCTAACCCGAACTGTGCAGTCTTTACAGGTTTCCACCCCAGGGAAGATCCAGCTGGCATCCGGACCGGAGGACATCCCGTGGCGTCGACCAAGGAGGACCCCACCGGCCAGAGGAAGACCCAGTGACCGATACAGCGAGGACGGACGACCCATCTGCCGCCGCTGCAATCAATCCGGACATATGGAAAGGTACTGTTCTTTAAACGGGCACAACCTGGGGTAGAGGGCCAACCCCCAGGAAAAAGATCACCAGGCCCATCGAACTGGCGCGACAGATATGTGGGAGGACGTCCAGTCTTGCCTGTGGTACTGGATGGCATTCCCATGAGTGCCCTACTGGATACCGGGTCACAGGTCACCACCATCCCGTACGTGCTCTTCAAGCAGTACTGGAATGACTCGGATATTACCCACTACCCTGACGACGACTTGAGTATCATCGCCAGCAATGGCCAGCCCGTGCCACAGATCGGATTTAAAGAGGTGGCCCTCAAAATCGGTAGAGTCGAACTGGCCGCACAGGGACTGATCATTGTAGATATTGATAAACATGAGAGTCACCCAAAAATAACTCTGGGAACTAACGTAATTGAAAATTGTCTTGCAGAGGTGATTTTCCTTTTACAGCAGGTTGCCAAGAACGCCAGCTCCGGCGAGCAGCGGGTGCTCCAAAAAGAGATCCGGGCACTGATGCAACGGCAACAAGTGGAACTCTCCGGCGGTGAGATTGGTAGCGTAAGAATGTGTGACCCTTTTCCTATTGCCATGCCCCCAAAAAGTGAAATGATGATTTGGTGCCGGGCAGCTATTGGTCTGAGAGGAAGAGATTACCAGGCAATGGTGGAACCAGTTTACTCAGACAGTAGGCCCACCATTTTGACAGCACGGGGGGTGGTCAATGTACCCCATGGGAGGGTGCCCATTCGCATAATAAATATCGGGGAGAGGGAAGTGTACCTGCCCCGGTATGCCACGCTAGCCAAATTATATACCACTAATCAAAATTCTATACAATCTGTGGAACCCTTGCCTCCATCTCACCCGGAGGAAGGTAACGGCTCTAAGAAAGACATGGAGGACTGGTGTCAGCAACTACATTTGGGTACTGATTCCACTCCCTCACATCAGAAACAAGGAGTCTATCGGGTGGTTCAAGAGTATGAGAGAGTGTTTAGTAAACACCCGTTAGACTTTGGGCGGGTCAAGGGGGTAGAACACCGCATCCCCACGGGAGATCATCCTCCCATAAAAGAGAGGTATCGACCCGTACCCCCTGCACACTACCAACACGCCAAGGGGATGCTTCGAGACATGAAGGAGGCTGGGGTAATCCGGGATAGCTGTAGCCCCTGGGCAGCCCCACTAGTTTTAGTCAAAAAGAAAGACAACACCATGAGGATGTGTGTAGATTACCGTAAAATCAACCGTATCACACACAAGGATGCGTACCCCTTACCAAGGATAGAGGAGTCATTGGCTGCTTTAAGATCTGCTAACTTCTTCTCTACCTTGGATCTCACTAGCGGGTACTGGCAGGTTCCTGTAGCAGAGGCGGACCGGGAGAAGACCGCATTCACCACCCCGATGGGACTTAGCGAGTTCACCTGCATGCCGTTCGGACTCTGCAACGCCCCAGGAACCTTCCAACGATTAATGGAGTGCTGTCTGGGCCACAGAAACTTTGAGACGGTCCTGTTGTACCTGGACGATGTCATCGTATACTCCAAAACTTATGAGGACCACCTGAAACACCTGGCGGAGGTGTTCGAAGCTCTGGCGAGTTACGGCCTAAAGGTGAAACCCTCCAAGTGTCACCTCCTGAAACCAAAGGTGCAATACCTGGGACACGTGGTGAGCGCTGACGGAGTGGCTCCCGACCCCGATAAGATCACCGCAATTAAGGGATGGCCAAGCCCCTCCAGCGTAAAAGAAGTGCGGCAGTTCCTAGGGTTGGTAGGCTACTACCGAAGGTTTATTCCCGGTTTCACCAAAAAGGCAGCGCCTATGCAGGACCTCCTGATAGGCCAGTCCCGGAAGGCCAAGAACCAGAAGCCGCCCTTCAAATGGGAGGAGCTAGAAGAGGAGTCCTTCCGCCAGCTGAAGATGGCCCTCACGGGGGATGAAATCTTGGCGTACCCGGACTATAGCCAGCCCTTCATCCTCTACACCGACGCCAGTAACATCGGGCTAGGAGCCGTACTGTCCCAGATTCAGCAGGGGAGAGAACGAGTAATCTCCTATGCCAGCCGAAAACTGCGACCCACCGAAAGGAACCCCGAGAATTACAGCTCATTTAAGTTAGAGTTCCTGGCCGTGGTATGGGCAGTCACCGAGCGCTTTAGGCATTACCTCGCTTCTTCCCGGTTCACCGTATACACGGATAACAACCCGTTGATACACCTGGACACGGCAAGACTCGGTGCCCTGGAGCAGAGGTGGATGGCCCGTCTGTCCAACTACGAGTTCACAATCAAATACCGGGCAGGACGCTCCAATACTAACGCGGATGCCCTGTCCAGGATGCCCAACCTGCCGGACGAAGGAGAAGATCCGGAGGGACTGGAAGAAGTTGAACTCCCTGCGTTCCACCGTCATGGGACTATCCAGTATTCCCACCGGGTAAGGGGTAAGCAGGCTGCTACGTTGAACCCCTTACCCCACTACAACTGGGCGGAAACGCAAGACAGCGACCCTGCCGTCCGACTAGTGAAGGAGATGCTGACTCGGCCGGAGGCTCGCCTTGAACCAGACGCTCCGGAGGAAGCCAAACAACTATGGGCGGAGAAGAGTCGACTATTCCTTTACAAGGGGAAGTTGTGCCGCAGAATGGTCAACTCCCGGACGCATGAACTACTCTGGCAAGTAGTGGTGCCACGAAGAGACGCAGCCATGGTGATGGAGGCATACCACGACGGAGCTGGACACTTCGGGTGGAAAAAGCTGGAGTTCCTGCTGCGCGAGCGGTTCCACTGGGTAGGCATGAGGGGAACCATCGAGAAGTGGTGCAGAGACTGTGGCCCGTGCAATCTGAGAAGGAAGGACCGGGCCAGCCAGAAGACTCCCCTGCAGTCCATCGTCACCCGGCAACCGTTGGAACTGGTAGCCTTGGATCATGTAAAACTGACCCCAAGCAGAAGTGGCTACGTCTACGCGTTAACCATCGTGGATCATTACTCCCGGTTCTTGGTTGTCGTCCCCGTCAAGGACTTAACGGCTCAAACAGCAGCTAGAGCCTTCCAGCAGCACTTCTGCCGTCCACACGGGTACCCGGACCAAGTGCTGACGGACCAGGGACCTGCCTTTGAAGCGGAGGTCTTCCAGGAATTCTGCAATCTGTATGGCTGCCGGAAGATAAGGACGACACCCTACCATCCGCAAACTAATGGACTTTGTGAAAAAATGAACCAGGTGGTAATGGATCTTCTAAAAACATTGCCCCTGGAAGAACGCAGTCTGTGGCCTGAGAAGTTGCCCGATCTGGTGGACCTATACAACCACATCCCGGTAGGTTCCACCAACTGTACCCCGGCTTACCTAATGAGGGCGAGACCTGGTAAGTTACCTGTTGACCTGGAAATGGGAGTCCTGACACCTGAGGACACTTCACCAGAAACAGACTGGGACACAGAGAGGCAGCAGCAGTACCGGAGAGTACAAGAGAGCGTGGAGCGAAGTCTCTGTCAGGCTAGGGAAAGACAAGAGAAGACTTACAACCAGTATGCTCCCGCTGTTCCCCTGGTACCCGGAGAGCAGGTCTTGAAGAGGAAAAGACGGCTCCACAAGTTGGATGACCAGTGGGAGAAGGACCCGTACACCGTACTGCCCTCAAGCCACGAGAACCCGAAGGTCTGTACCATCAGTAAAGACGGAGGGGAAACCACAGCCATTGTGTCCCGGGACCACCTGAAGAAGTGTCCCGAACAACTGAGGAACCCTGAAGAGGAACAAGAAGACCATCGACCCGTGGGAGAAAGGGAAGATATGGTTAGTACCGTGCTCGGGGACTTCCCTCGGTCTTGGACTCAAGTCAATGGTGCAGTTGTGGTACCCGTACTCACCTTCCTCCAACCATCATCCCAAGAACCAACGGAGCAACGGGTAGAGCTGGAAGAACAGCCGGTCCAGGAGGCAGAAGACTCCACACGAGTAGAACAGGAGAATCAACCCTCTGCTTATAGTGAGCCTGCCGTACCCCTAGTGAGACAAAGAGCCGGTAGACAGCTGCCCAGTTTACCCTTGACAGCTCCTATACCCTGTAGTTCAGGGCCAGACAGTCAGCTCCGTAGGTCCACTAGGGCCACTAGAGGCCAGTTACCCGCACGCTGGAGAATTTGAAGTGTAAAAATAGTTTTATTTATGTTTATCTGTGTATTGTTGCTTGTGTATAATTTTGTGTTTCCAGTTGTTTTTAGGAAACCTTGGTGGATTTACCGGGAATCCTTGTACATAGTTGGAGCGTAACCCAGGATGGACTAGAGACTGTTAAGGACTCGGGGTAGGACAGACCCCTACCTGGTTACGTCTCCCTGTGTTGGTGAAATGGACACCTTGCTTCTTTCAGAGACTGCACCCGGTTGCGGACACGCCGTAACCATCTTTATATGTTTTCTTATTGTATTATTAATGTTTTTTGCCTTGTTATGTTTTTCTAAATGTGTTTAGTCCCGGAGTACTAAATTTCACTAGGGGGGAATGTGGCACCCCAGGGGTCTGGTTTTCCACAGTAATGTAATGTTATGTCTGAGAGCAGGTGGGAGGTCCTTTGGTCAGGGATCCTGTGCATGCCACACCTCCTGCCCAGTCTTGGGAGGGGAAGAACTTCCCCTGTATAAACCCGGGGCTGAGGCAGGGTGAGTGAGACAAGGAGAGTGGAGACAAGAAGCAGCATAGGAAACAGCAGAGTTACAAGGAGTCAGGGGCTGGCAGCTGCAGAGTTCGCCCTGACTAAGAAGATTCTTTACCGGACCCGGAGTCCGAGGCTGTGGGGACTAACTCCTACCCAGCAGCAGAATCCGTCAGGCAGGGGATTTCAGGTCCTCTGGCCCAGAAGCCCGAAGGCACGGTCACACGCGTGGGACCAGCACCGCCATCGTGGAGCGGAAGCCATTAGAAGGCCCCGAGTCACCGGCCATACGGGTGAGCACCACACGGTACACTCAGGGACGTGGGCTACTTACATCAGCTTCTAGCAAGGTAGCCAGAAGAGTACAGTCAGTTTGGGAGGCCTACAACTACGCCTGGCCAGGGGAGATCCCATCTGCTCAAAGACTGACCAGGCCCCGTTTGCTAGCAAGTACTCCGGGAGGGTCTGTCGTTGTTACCAGTAAAGACCCTGAACTACACCGTACCGTCTCTGAGTGGTTCCTGCTACCCCCATCATCCACGTCGGCTGCCCTGAGGCCATACCCCTCCCGTTGGGGGTTATACTATCACGCTGCACAATCCTACCACCGGCCTCAGCGGTCTGCCCTGCAGCAGCAGCTCCCTGGCTGCACTCAACGGGTGGCGTAGTCCTCAACTATTTACTACTAATAGACTGCCGTCTAGTTTGACTCCCTGGGCACGGACCGGGTCACCGCCACGAGACTACAACCCTCCACTGATCCGGCTCCGGGTAGGCTCCCGCGTGCGCAACGCAGCGCGACACAGGCCCAGGGGCGCGTCACTGAGAATGACACCCAGCATACAGGACAGGAGAAGTAGTACTGTGCAGTGTATATATACAGAATAATACAGATACTGAGAATGACACCCAGTATACAGGACAAGAGAAGTGGTACTGTGCAGTGTATATATACAGAATAATACAGATACTGAGAATTACACCCAGCATACAGGACAAGAGAAGTAGTACTGTGCAGAGTATATATACAGAATAATACAGATACTGAGAATGACACCCAGCATACAGGACAGGAGAAGTGGTACTGTGCAGTGTATATATACAGAATAATACAGATACTGAGAATTACACCCAGTATACAGGACAAGAGAAGTGGTACTGTGCAGTGTATATATACAGAATAATACAGATACTGAGAATGACACCCAGTATACAGGACAGGAGAAGTGGTACTGTGCAGTGTATATATACAGAATAATACAGATACTGAGAATGACACCCAGTATACAGGACAGGAGAAGTGGTACTGTGCAGTGTATATATACAGAATAATACAGATACTGAGAATGACACCCAGTATACAGGACAGGAGAAGTGGTACTGTGCAGTGTATATATACAGAATAATACAGATACTGAGAATTACACCCAGTATACAGGACAAGAGAAGTAGTACTATGCAGAGTATATATACAGAATAATACAGATACTGAGAATGACACCCAGTATAATATACAGAATAATACAGATACTGAGAATTACACCCAGTATACAGGACAAGAGAAGTAGTACTGTGCAGAGTATATATACAGAATAATACAGATACTGAGAATGACACCCAGTATACAGGACAAGAGAAGTGGCACTGTGCAGTGTATATATACAGAATAATACAGATACTGAGAATGACACCCAGTATACAGGACAAGAGAAGTGGTACTGTGCAGTGTATATATACAGAATAATACAGATACTGAGAATTACACCCAGCATACAGGACAAGAGAAGTAGTACTGTGCAGAGTATATATACAGAATAATACAGATACTGAGAATGACACCCAGTATACAGGACAGGAGAAGTGGTACTGTGCAGTGTATATATACAGAATAATACAGATACTGAGAATTACACCCAGTATACAGGACAGGAGAAGTAGTACTATGCAGAGTATATATACAGAATAATACAGATACTGAGAATGACACCCAGTATAATATACAGAATAATACAGATACTGAGAATGACACCCAGTATACAGGACAAGAGAAGTGGTACTGTGCAGTGTATATATACAGAATAATACAGATACTGAGAATTACACCCAGCATACAGGACAAGAGAAGTAGTACTGTGCAGAGTATATATACAGAATAATACAGATACTGAGAATGACACCCAGTATACAGGACAGGAGAAGTGGTACTGTGCAGTGTATATATACAGAATAATACAGATACTGAGAATTACACCCAGTATACAGGACAGGAGAAGTAGTACTATGCAGAGTATATATACAGAATAATACAGATACTGAGAATGACACCCAGTATAATATACAGAATAATACAGATACTGAGAATTACACCCAGTATACAGGACAAGAGAAGTGGTACTGTGCAGTGTATATATACAGAATAATACAGATACTGAGAATTACATCCACTATACAGGACAAGAGAAGTGGTACTGTGCAGTGTATATCTATATATATAATCGTCTTATCCCGTCTGTCTGTCTGTCTGTCTGTGTGTCTGTCTGTGTGTCTGTCGGTGTGTCTGTCGGTGTGTCTGTCTGTCCAGGAAATACCGCGTCGCTCATTGGTCCGGCAGCGGCCAATCAGCGCCGGGGGATTTCTAAAAAAAGATGGCGGCCGTTAGCGGCTCATCTGCGGGACGGAGCTGAGCGGCGATGCAGCCGGGAGATGAGTGCCGCGAGGCGCTCATCTCCCGGCCGGCAACAGCAGAAGGAACCCGACCGCCGGACCCATCTGCGGGAAGGAGATGCAGCCGGGAGATGAGCGGCGCGAGGCGCTCATCTCCCGGCCGGTAGCAGCGGAAGGACCGCCGGCGCCGCTGACCTCCATGCGGAAGGGAGGACCGGGGACCAGCGCTGCGGGTCGGGATACTTCTGCTGCGAGCGCCCGCGATGTCCCGGGTTCTCGCAGCGTAAGTAGCCGCACAGGCAGCGCCGCTCCCCGGTCCTCACCAAGACGATTCGATGATTGGTCGGGGTCTTCGGACCCGACCAATCACTGATCTTAGCGCAAAACTTAAACACCGCTGTGCTGATTGGTCGCCGACGCTGCCCGCGACCAATCACCGATTTGGGCGCCAAATTTAAATATCGGCCGCGACCAATCACCACAGCGGTGTTTAAATGTGGAGCCAAGATCGGTGATTGGTCGCGGCCGATATTTAAATTTGGCGCCCAAATCGGTGATTGGTCGCGGGCAGTGCCAGCGACCAATCAGCGATTTTTAACACAAATGTCCGGACCTTTGTAACACCATGCGGATACTGTGGGGACATCAGCGGCTAGGGTGTGAAGGGAGGACCGGGGAGCGGCGCTGCGGGTCGGGATACTTCTTCTGCCAGCGCCCGCTCATGTCCCGGGTTATCGGAGCGGAACTATCCGCACAGGCAGCGCCGCTGACATCCATGCGGCTATGGTGTGAAGGGAGGACGGGGGAGCGGCGCTGACATCCAATTGGTCGCGGACGCTATTTAAAAGTGCCGCACAAATCGGTGATTGGTCGCGGTCTTGTCCCACGACCAATCACGGATCTTGCCGCAAAAGTTAAACACTACGGTGCTGATTGGTCGCGGATGCTGCCCGCGACCAATCACCGATTTGGGCGCGACATTCAAATATCGGCCGCGACAAATCACCGATCTTGGCTCCACACCGCTGTGCGGATTGGTCGCGGACGCTATTTAAATGTGTCGCCAAAATCGGTGATTGGTCGTGCCCAGCGTCGGCGACCAATCAGCACAGCGGTGTTTAAATGTGGAGCCAAGATCGGTGATTGGTCGCGGCCGATATTTAAATTTGGCGCCCAAATCGGTGATTGGTCGCGGGCAGCGTCCGCGACCAATCAGCACAGTACTGTTTAACTTTGGCCGCAAGATCAGTGATTGGTCGCGGGCCAAGTCGGCGACCAATCACCGATTTGTGCGGCACATTTAAATAGCGGCCGCGACCAATTGGATGTCAGCGCCGCTCCCCGGTCCTCCCTTCACGCCCTAGCCGCATGGATGTCAGCGCCACTGCCTGTGCGGATACTTCCGCTCCGAGAACCCGAGACATGAGCGGGCGCTCGGGGCAGAAGTATCCCGACCCGCAGCGCCGCTCCCCGGTCCTCCCTTCACACCCTAGCCGCTGATGTCCCCACAGTATCCGCATGGTGTTACAAAGGTCTGGACACTTGTGTTAAAAATCGCTGATCGGTGATTGGTCGCGCACAGCGTCGGCGACCAATCAGCACAGAGGTGTTTGAATTTGCCGCCAAGATCGGTGATTGGTCGCGGCCAGCGCCAACGACCAATCAGCGATTTTTAACACAAATGTCCGGACCTTTGTAACACCATGCGGATACTGTGGGGACATCAGCGGCTAGGGTGTGAAGGGAGGACCGGGGAGCGGCGCTGCGGGTCGGGACACTTCTGCTGCGAGCGCCCGCTCATGTCCCGGGTTCTTGCAGCGGAACTATCCGCACAGGCAGCGGCGCTGACATCCATGCGGCTAGGGTGTGAAGGGAGGACCGGGGAGCGGCGCTGACATCCAATTGGTTGCGGCCGCTATTTAAATTTAAATGTGGCGCCAAAATCGGTGATTGGTCGCGCCCAGCGTCGGCGACCAATCAACACAGCGGTGTTTAAATGTGGAGCCAAGATCGGTGATTGGTCGCGGCCGATATTTAAATTTGGCGCCCAAATCGGTGATTGGTCGCGAGCAGCGCCAGCGACCAATCAGCGATTTTTAACACAAATGTCCGGACCTTTGTAACACCATGCCGATACTGTGGGGACATCAGCGGCTAGGGTGTGAAGGGAGGACCGGGGAGCGGCGCTGCGGGTCGGGATACTTCTGCTCCGAGCGCCCGCTCATGTCCCGGGTTCTCGCAGCGGAAGTAGCCGCACAGGCAGCGGCGCTCCCCGGTCCTCACTAATACGATTCCGCTCCCCGCTCCTCACCAATACGATTCGCTGATTGGTCGCGCTCTCCACACCCGACCAATCAGTGATCTTGGCGCTAAAGTTAAACACCGCTCTGCTGATTGGTCACGGCCGCTGCCCGCAACCAATCACCGATTTGGGCGCCACATTTAAATACTGCTGTGCTGATTGGACGCGGACGCCGGACGCGTCCAATCAGCGAGATTGGCGCCAAGTTTAAACAATGCTCTGCTGATTGGTTGCGGACTCCAGCCGCGACCAATCAACGAGATTGGCGCCAAATTTAAGCAACGCTCTGCTGATTGATCGCGGTCGCTGGCCGAGATCAATCAGCAGTATTGGCGCAAAATTTAAACACCGCTCTGCTGATTGGTCGCGGTTGTCGGCCGTGACCAGTCAGCAGTATTGGCGCCAAATTTAAACCTCACTCTGCTGATTGGTCGCAACCACCGGCCTCGACCAATCTGCGTTTTTTGTGCCAAATTTAAACAACGCTCTGCTGATTGGTCGCGGTCGCCGTCCGCGACCCATCAGCATTATTGGTGCCAAATTTAAACCCTGCTCTGCTGATTGGTCGCGGCCGCCAGCCGCGAACAATCAGCGAGATTGACGCAAAATTTAAACACCGCTCTGCTGATTGGTAGCGGTTGTCGGCCGTGACCAATCAGCAGTATTGGCGCCAAATGTAAACCTCACTCTGCTGATTGGTCGCAACCACCGGCCGCGACCAATCAGCACTATTGTCGTCAAATTTAAACACCTCTTTGCTGATTGGTCGCGGTTGCGACTAATCAGCGATTTTGGTGCCAAATTTAAACACCGCACTGCTGATTGGTCGCGGCCGCCGCCCGCGACCAATCATCGATATTGCCGCCAAATTTAAACACCGCTTTGCTGATTGGTCGCGGTTGCCGAACGCGACCAATCAGCGATTTTGGCCCCAAATTTAAACACAGCTCTGCTGATTGCACCCGGTCGGCCGCATACCTATTCTAGAATACCTGATGCATTAGAATCGGGCCACCATCTAGTCTATATATATAATCGTCTTATCCCGTCTGTCTGTCTGTGTGTCTGTGTGTCTATGTGTCTGTCTGTCCAGGAAATCCCGCGTCGCTCATTGGTCCGGCAGCAGTCAATCAGCACCGCGGGATTTCTGAAAAAAGATGGCGGCCGTTAGCGGCTCATCTGCGGGACGGAGCTGAGCGGCGATGCAGCCGGGAGATGAGCGCCGCGAGGCGCTCATCTCCCGGCCGGCAACAGCAGAAGGAACCCGACCGCCGGACCCATCTGCGGGACGGAGATGCAGCCGGGAGATGAGCGGCGCGAGGCGCTCATCTCCCGGCCGGTAGCAGCGGAAGGACCGCCGGCGTCGCTGACCTCCGTGCGGAAGAGAGGACCGGGGAGCGGCGCTGCAGGTCGGGATACTTCTCCTGCGAGCGCCCGCTCATGTCCCGGGTTCTCGCAGCGGAAGTAACCGCACAGGCAGCGCCGCTCCCCGGTCCTCACCAAGACGATTCGATGATTGGTCGTGGTCTTCGGACCCGACCAATCACCGATCTTGGCTCCAGATTTAAATACCGCTGTGCTGATTGGTCGCCGACGCTGCCCGCGACCAATCACCGATTTGGGCGCAACATTTAAACATCGGCCGCGACCAATCAGCACAGCGGTGTTTAAATCTGGAGCCAAGATCGGTGATTGGTCGCGGCCGATATTTAAATTTGGCGCCCAAATGGGTGATTGGTCGCGGGCAGCGTCCGCGACCAATGAGCACAGTAGTGGTTAACTTTAGCCGCAAGATCAGTGATTGGTCGCGGGCCAAGACCGCGCCCAATCACCGATTTGTGCGGCACATTTAAATAGCGGCCGCGACCAATTGGATGTCAGCGCCTCTCCCCGGTCCTCCCTTCACACCCTAGCCGCATGAATGTCAGCGGCGCTGCCTGTGCGGATACTTCCGCTGCGAGAACCCGGGACATGAGAGGGCGCTCGCAGCAGAAGTATCCCTACCCGCAGCGCCGCTCCCCGGTCCTCCCTTCACACCCTAGCCGCTGATGTCCCCACAGTATCCGCATGGTGTTACAAAGATCCGGACATTTGTGTTAAAAATCGCTGATTGGTCGCCGGCGGTGCCCGCGACCAATCACCGATTTGGGCGCCAAATTTAAATATCGGCCGCGACCAATCACCGAACTTGGCTCCACATTTAAACACCGCTGTACTGATTGGTCGCGGCCGATATTTAAATTTGGCGCCCAAATCGGTGATTGGTCGCGGGCAGCGGCCGCGACCAATCAGCAGAGCGGTGTTTAACTTTAGCGCCAAGATCACTGATTGGTTGCGCTCTCCGCACGCGACCAATCAGCGAATCATATTGGTGAGGAGCGGGGAGCGGAATCGTATTAGTGAGGACTGGGGAGCGCCGCTGCCTGTGCGGCTACTTCCGCTGTGAGAACCCGGGACATGAGCGACTGCTCGCAGCAGAAGTATCCCGACCCGCAGCGCCGCTCCCCGGTCCTCCCTTCACACCCTAACCGCTGATCTCCCCACAGTATGCGCATGGTGTTACAAAGATCCGGACATTTGTGTTAAAAATCGCTGATTGGTCGCTGGCGCTGCCCGCGACCAATCACCGATTTGGGCGCCAATTTTAAATATCGGCCGCGACCAATCAGCACAGCGGTGTTTAAATCTGGAGCCAAGATTGGTGATTGGTCGCGTCCGATATTTAAATTTGGCGCCCAAATTGGTGATTGGTCGCGGGCAGCGCCAGCGACCAATCAGCGATTTTAACACTAATGCCGCGACCAATCAGCAGTATTGTCGCCAAATTTAAACACCTCTTTGCTGATTGGTCGCGGTCGCGACTAATCAGCGATTTTGGTGCCAAATTTAAACACGCTCTCCATTCCTCACTAACACGGTTCGCTGATTGGTCGCGGCCGCCGCCCGCGACCAATCAGCGATTTTGGCGCCAAATTCAAACACCGCTCTGCTGATTGGTCGCGGCCACCATCCGCGACTAATCAGCGAGATTGGCGCCAAATTTAAACAACGCTCTGCTGATTGGTCGAGGCCGGCGACCGCGACCAATCAGCAGAGCGATGCAGAGCGGGGTTTAAATTTGGCCCCAAAGTCGCTGATTAGTCGCGTATGACGGCCACGACCAATCAACAGAGCGTTGTTTAAATTTTGCGCCAAAATCGCTGATTGGTCGCGGCCGTCAGACGCGACTAATCAGCGACTTTGGGGCCAAATTTAAACCTCGCGCTGCATCGCTTTGCTGATTGGTCGCGGTCAGCGGCTGCGACCAATCAGCAGTATTGGCGCCAAATTTAAACACCGCTCTGCTGATTCGTCGCGACTAATCAGCGATTTTGGTGCCAAATTTAAACACGCTCTCCAGTCCTCACTAACACGGTTCGCAGATTGGTCGCGGCCGCCGCCCGCGACCAATCACCGATATTGCCGCCAAATTTAAACACCGCTTTGCTGATTGGTCGCGGTTGCCGAACGCGACCAATCAGCGATTTGGGCGCCAAATTTAAACGCCGCTCTGCTAATTGCGCCCCGTCGGCCGCATACCTATTCTAGAATACCCGATGCGTTCGAATCGGGCCACCATCTAGTATACAGAATAATACAGATACTGAGAATTACACCCAGTATACAGGACAGGAGAAGTGGTACTGTGCAGTGTATATATACAGAATAATACAGATACTAAGAATGACACCCAGTATAATATGCAGAATAATACAGATACTGAGAATTACACCCAGTATACAGGACAAGAGAACTGGTACTGTGCAGTGTATATATACAGAATAATACAGATACTGAGAATGACACCCAGTATACAGGACAGGAGAAGTGGCACTGTGCAGTGTATATATACAGAATAATACAGATACTGAGAATTACATCCACTATACAGGACAAGAGAAGTGGTACTGTGCAGTGTATATATACAGAATAATACAGATACTGAGAATGACACCCAGTATAATATACAGAATAATACAGATACTGAGAATTACACCCAGTATACAGGACAAGAGAAGTGGTACTGTGCAGTGTATATATACAGAATACTACAAATACTGAGAATTACATCCACTATACAGGACAAGAGAAGTGGTACTGTGCAGTGTATATATACAGAATAATACAGATACTGAGAATGACACCCAGTATACAGGACAAGAGAAGTGGTACTGTGCAGTGTATATATACAGAATAATACAGATACTGAGAATTACATCCACTATACAGGACAGGAGAAGTGGTACTGTGCAGTGTATATATACAGAATAATACAGATACTGAGAATTACATCCACTATTCAGGACAGGAGAAGTGGTACTGTGCAGTGTATATATACAGAATAATACAGATACTGAGAATTACATCCACTATACAGGACAAGAGAAGTGGTACTGTGCAGTGTATATATACAGAATAATACAGATACTGAGAATTACATCCACTATACAGGACAAGAGAAGTGGTACTGTGCAGTGTATATATACAGAATAATGCAAATACTGAGAATTACATCCACAATTCAGGACAGGAGAAGTGGTACTGTGCAGTGTTTATATACAGAATAATACAGATACTGAGAATTACATCCACTATACAGGACAAGAGAAGTGGTACTGTGCAGTGTATATATACAGAATAATACAGATACTGAGAATTACACCCAGTATACAGGACAGGAGAAGTGGTACTGTGCAGTGTATATATACAGAATAATAGAGATACTGAGAATTACACCCAGTATAATATACAGAATAATATAGATACTGAGAATTACATCCACTATACAGGACAGGAGAAGTGGTACTGTGCAGTGTATATATACAGAATAATACAGATACTGAGAATTACATCCACTATTCAGGACAGGAGAAGTGGTACTGTGCAGTGTATATGTATTTCACCCAAAATTGTACTAATAAAAGCATCATCTAGCCAAGGCAAAAATAAGCCATCACACAGCTCCAGTATATAGATGAAATGTCCAGTGCGCTGTAGTATATAGAGGATGTGTCCCGTGTGGTGTAGTATATAGAGGATGTGTCCCGTGTTGTGTAGTATGTTATGCACACACCTGGGCTGACTGGCATGTGCGTGATTTAGTGATTCCACTGTGCCATGAACCGGAGAGTGTCTGGAGGGGCGTAACTAAGTATCAGCCCGATCCGACCAAGTTCGCACGACGGCTAACGACGCCGTGCACCAGGGAGGAACCGAGCAGTGGGACCAGGTGCTACTCCAGGCCAGATCCCGGACACGGCTGTTGACCCACACCGGGGAATACAGGAACAGGCGGGTTAGGCTTGCACACAGACAGGTGGGTATTGGCATGCACGGCTGGAGTGCAGACAGGAGGATACTGGCAGGCACGGCTGTTATGCAGACAGGAGGGTACTGACCAGTGCGGCTGGCGTGCAGACGGGGAGGTACTAGCAGGTTGGACCACAGGCTGGATAGAGTCCAGTACAGACTGGGATACAGGAACAGAACCGCAGATGCGGTAGACAAGCAGAGCAGAGAGGTACCGCCGGAGTGGTGGGAAAGGCGGAGCAGAGAGGTACCGCTGGAGCTGTGAGCAAGCAGAGCAGGGAGAAACCGCCGGAGCGGTGAGCAAGGCAGAGCAGGCAGGAACCGCCGGAGCGGTGAGCAAGGCAGAGCAGGCAGGAACCGCCGGAGCAGTGAGCAAGGCAGAGTAGGCAGGAACCGCTGGAGCGGTGAGCAAGGCAGAGCAGGCAGGAACCGCCGGAGTGGTGAGCAAGGCAGAGCAGACAGGAGCCGCCGGAGTGGTGAGCAAGGCAAAGCAGGCAGGACCCGCCGGAGCGGTGAGCAAGGCAGAGCAGGCAGGAACCGCTCGAGTGGTGAGCAAGGCAGAGCAGGCAGGACCCGCCGGAGCGGTGAGCAAGGCAGAGCAGGCAGGAACCACTGGAGCGGTGAGCAAGGCAGAGCAGGCAGGAACCGCCGGAGCGGTGAGCAAGGCAGAGAAGAGGGGACAGGGCTCTGTTCACACGGAACAGACTGGAAGGGAAAGGCAGAACCAGATATACACAAGATACTTGCAATGAAGTAGCGAGTGGACTCTAAACTCACAAACGGAAGTACAGCGACAACGAGTAGGAGTTAGGTGCAGGTTCAGACTCTGCAGAAAAAGGGAAGGTACGGACATAGAGAAAAACAGGTAACAGGCTTGGAGAGTGTTCAGACAGGAACTGAGTGTTCAGACAGGAACTGACACTGCAGCGAGATACAGGAGCGAGTCTGGGTATGCGGCCCCCAGAATTGCGGACAAACAGGCTAGAAGACACAGATAACAGGTCTGGGTATGCGGCCCCCAGAAGGCGGGACGAACAGGCTAGGAGCGTGTTCAGACAGGCCTGGGAATACAGCCTCCAGGAAGGCGGACAGGCAGGAAAAACAGAACAGGACCGGGCACATCAGGCAAGAAGCCCTCGGAGGATAAGAGTTGCTCAGGCACCAGCTTCAAGGTGGAGCTGGTTTAAATATCCAGTGACAGACAGCAATAGGCTGAGGACGCATTAGGGGTGTGCCCACAACAGCTACAAAAAACAGGAAGTAACCGGGCTGCTGCCCTAAGCAGTCAGAACAGAGACAAACAGACAGCATGAATAGAAGCCAGGCTAGCAGACTGGACTGAAGATCAAGTTTGCAATCTTGCATAGTGAGAGATGGTGCACCATTAAAGCCCGCCACCAGGTATGTTACAGTGTATATAGAGGATCTGTCCCGTGTGGTGTAGTATATAGAGGATGTGTCCCGTGTGGTGTAGTATATAAAGGATGTGTCCCGTGTGGTGTAGTATATAGAGGATGTGTCACATGATGCGTAGTATATAGAGGATGTGTCCCTTGTGGTGTAGTATATAGAGGATCTGTCAGCTCTCCTGTGTGGTGTAGTATATAGAGGATCTGTCCTGTGCGCTGTAGTATATAGAGGATGTGTCCCGTGTGGTGTAGTGTACAGAGGATCTGTCGGCTCTCCTGTGGGGTGTAGTATATAGAGGATCTGTCCTGTGCGCTGTAGTATATAGAGGATGTGTCCCGTGTGGTGTAGTATATAGAGGATCTGTCCCGTGTGGTGTAGTATATAGAGGATGTGTCCCGTGTGGTGTAGTATATAGAGGATGTGTCACATGATGTGTAGTATATAGAGGATGTGTCCCTTGTGGTGTAGTATATAGAGGATCTGTCAGCTCTCCTGTGTGGTGTAGTATATAGAGGATCTGTCCTGTGCGCTGTAGTATATAGAGGATGTGTCCCTTGTGGTGTAGTATATAGAGGATGTGTCACATGATGTGTAGTATACAGAGGATCTGTCCCGTATGGTGTAGTGTATAGAGGATCTGTCGGCTCTCCTGTGTGGTGTAGTATATAGAGGATCTGTCCCGTGTGGTGTAGTGTATAGAGGATCTGTCGGCTCTCCTGTGTGGTGTAGTATATAGAGGATCTGTCCTGTGTGGTGTAGTATATAGAGGATCTGTCCCATGTGGTGTAGTATATAGAGGATCTGTGCCGTGTGGTGTAGTGTATAGAGGATCTGTCGGCTCTCCTGTGTGGTGTAGTATATAGAGGATGTGTCACTTGTGGTGTAGTATATAGAGGATGTGTCCCGTGTGGTGTAGTATATAGAGGATGTGTCCTGTGTGGTGTAGTATATAGAGGATGTGTCCCGTGTGGTGTAGTGTATAGAGTATCTGTCGGCTCTCCTGTGTGGTGTAGTATATAGAGGATCTGTTCTGTGCGCTGTAATATATAGAGGATGTGTGGCGCCCTGCTGCGCAATAGTGCCACAGATCCTAGAGGGGTGCTTGGACGGATTTCTCCACAAGAGGCCCTCAGAGCATACACACACCTCCACCCTACCTCAGACCACCAGACGGAGCCCGGATAGGGACATATATATACGGAGGGTGGAGTTAGGCAGTCAGAACAGAGCAGGAAGCTCCTGCAAGTACAGCCTGTGAGTCTGCTGCAGCCACAGAGCAGAACAGTCTAGTTGTGTTTTAGTGTAGGCTCAGACACAGAAACAGGTCTGCAGCCAGTTCCTGCAGGAGTCAGTCTGCAGAGGTAGGCCAAGCTAGACTCAAGTAGCTCAGGTTAGTGAGCTTAAGGTGTACCAACGCCATAAGAGAGCTGAAGCGCAGCCTGCCAGCTGCTAGTGTGTATAGCCTAGTGAGGGCCCCGAGTAGGCTGAAGGCTAGTGGAGTGAGTAGCATTGGGGGCAGAGGAGCTGTACAAGCTCACCCCAGAAACATATACCGGACACCGGGTCCGCGTCTACAGGGCCATATATTCCCCTGTAGAGACAACCGGATTCCCTGGAAGACTTCAGGTCCCAGGATCACCCAAGAGCTGATACGTACCAGAGCCAGGAGTCACGGAGGCCCCGCAAGCAGGGAGTGTGAACTCCAAGAGAAGGCCCTATCAGAAGATCAGCAGGTGCAGGACAGTGACAAAGTTAGGCCTAGCTCCAGGCAGGTCAGAAACTTACTACACAAAGGCAAGAAACAGGAGGCCCTATACCTGCTCACTGGGGAGAATCCTGATATGCACCCTTCACCCTATAGTGCTCCGGAATGTGCCTGAATTTCCACCAGTAAAAGGTACTGAAGTGAACTGTGTGTGGTTGCCAATCCTTCTTCAGACCCGGCTGGGTCCCCTCTGTCCTGCATCCCTACATTTACACTGCCCTGAGGCCCAGCTCCACCTGTGGGGAGCTATACCACCCAAGCTGCCTTAACACCGGCCTCAGCGAACTGCCGCAGCGCTGGTGATCCTCACCAGACACCACAGGTGGCGTCACGAACTTTCACATAATTATCCACCTTTTTAAAGAGAGGCCCAGGGTACGGGCCCGGGAGCCGACTACCGCGACATCCCCCAAGGCCAGGCATCAAGGCCCAGGCGCCAAGTACATCCCCATCCCCTGGGCTCGTCATCTCTTTCCTGGCGTCACGAACAGGATAGCGTGCCCGCGGCTACGGAAGGAGTTGTGCCCGTTGCCACCAGGTACTGTGCGCCTTTATTCACGAACTGTATATTGTACTGTGGCGAAGATTGACGCCATTGTTACGTCACTGTGTGAGAAGAAGGGCGTAACCACGCGAAAACTAGGAGGCGTACCTGTGTAACCGCGCAAAGTCTCTGACACGCCCCACGCACTGACGCAGCGTCAGGTCCTGGCAGGAAGCCCCAACGCACGCTCTGACGTAAGACGAAAAGCGACGCAAGGTCCTATCCGAAGACCGTCACCTGCAGAGCTGCGGCCTACGGAAAAAGATGGTAGGCCACGGTTCGCTAGGGGGGTGCCAGGATGTCGCAGGAGCAGCCCGATACCGGGGTTCGGGTCGAGAACCCCGATGATCCCACCGGGGATGATGCCGCGCGGGATGGAGCAACCGCCCCATCAACAGGGCCTGTAGCGCCTATCGTACCATTGACTTTACAGTACATGCCTGGAGCAAAGTGGCTCCCCCAGTACAGCGGCAAGCCAGACACCCTGTCTGGATTCAAGCAAAAAATATGCAGCATACTGGACATGTATTCTATGATGGGCAAACAAAGAGCTGCACTTGTTGTGGGACAATTGACTGGTGCTGCGGAGAGAGAAGTAGAGACTTGGTCGGCCGCAGACCAGGAGTCAGTGTCCGTAATCTTCAAAAAGTTACAAAGTTCTTTGAGGCAGACCTCCAGATGAGGTTCTACCACTGCTCACAGAAACCGGTGGACAGTGTTCGGGACTATGCCTGCCGTTTGCAAGGGGCCCTGCGGGCTCTGAAACAGGTCAGTCCAACCAGCATAACTGATGAAAGTAAAATGCTAAAAGAACAATTTGTCCGGGGGCTGAGGTCCCAAGAGGAGAGCAGGACTGTGCGTTGCTGGTCCTTGGATCATCCAGATGCTACCTTTAAGGACATGGCTATAAAGGAACTGCAACCCCTGGAAACAGCAGATACTGCTATACAACATTACCAGGGTAGGGCCACTCCAACGCCCGCAGCACCCACCTTTTCCCCACTGGCTAATGAAGCCAAAGTGCAGGCAGCGCCCCCTTGTGAGCTGGACAGTCTGGGCTCAGAAGTGCGCCAGCTGACTAAAAACCTGGTCACTCTGATGAGTGCCCTGCAGCTACGGACGGAGCCAGAGACGGAGGGAAGGATCCTGCTAGCCGACTGCCCTGAGGATGTCCCCTGGATGAGAGGAAGGAGGAGGACGCCGCCGCCCCGGAGGAGGACAACGCCGCCCGGGAGGAGGACAACGCCACCTCGTGGAAGGACCAACAACCAGCGCCACCCTCAACGAGAGTTTGTCAGCCACCGCTGCCAGAAGGCAGGCCACACAGTGCGCAATTGCCCTTTAAAAGAGCAAACCCTCGGTCCGAGGGCCAACACCCGGGAATAGACTCAGCAGGCCCCTCAGACTGGCACAGCAGGTTCGTGGGAGGAAGACCTTTCCTGTCCATAATCCTGGACGGCATTGAGATACCTGCCCTGCTGGACACTGGATCTCAGGTAACCATAATGCCTGATGCCCTTTACAAGAGATTCTGGTCCATGGACAATCTCCAACCCCCAGATACAGATTTCTCCGTTTATGCCTCTAACAACCTCCCTCTTAACCTAGTCGGGGTTAAGGATGTGGCGGTAAAGGTGGGGAGAGTGGAGCTGAAGGACCAGGGGTTCATTGTAGTAGAGACTCTCTCTGATGAGAATGGACTGTATATGGTACCAGGTACTAATATTGTTGATAACTGTTTGGAGGAAGTGGTGTTTTTACTCCAACAGCTCGCTGACGTCGCCAGACCGGGGCAGAGGAGAGCCCTCCAGAAGGAGATTCGAGCCCTGATGTACCAGCAGCAAGTAAAGTTATCCGGTGGTGAGATTGGTAATGTGCGGGTAGCAGACCCGATGCCCATTGTGATTCCCCCAATGAGTGAAATGCTTATATGGTGTAGAGCAGCAATAGGTCTTAAAGGACAGAGTTACCAGGCGGTAGTAGAACCCCTTAGCTCAGAGCACAGACCTACACTCTTAACTGCCAGAGGGGTAGTGGATGTACGCAATGGGAGGGTGCCCGTCCGTCTTCTCAACTATGGGGAAGACGAGGTCAGATTACCACGATATACCACTGTTGCCAAGTTACATGCTGTAAATAACAACTCCATCCACACGGTGGAGTCCTTAACCTCCCCAGACCAAGTGGAGGATAATGACCCGGCAACCCAGGTGGAGGATTGGTGTCAACAGATCCATGTTGGGACAGACACCACTCCAGCTCACCAGAAACAGGGGGTACACCGGGTGGTTCAGGAATACGCGCAGGTATTCAGCAAGCACCCACTTGACTTTGGGAGGATTTAGGGGGTACAACATCACATCCCCACAGGCAACCATTCCCCCATCAAAGAACGGTACAGGCCTATACCACCAGCACACTACCAGAAAGCCAAGGAGATGTTGCACGACATGAAAAAGGCAGGGTAGTAAGGGATAGTTGTAGTCCCTGGGCAGCTCCCCTAGTGTTAGTCAGGAAGAAGGATGGAAGCATGAGGATGTGTGTAGATTACAGAAAAGTAAATCGCATTACACATAAAGATGCATACTCTTTATCACGAATAGAGGAATCCCTGGCTGCCTTAAAGTCTGCAAATCAAATTACTTTTCCACCCTTGACCTCACTAGTGGGTACTGGCAAGTAGCTGTGGCTGAGGAGGATCGGGAGAAGACGGCCTTCACCACCCCGATGGAACTCTGCGAGTTCAACAGTATGCCGTTTGGACTCTGCAATGCCCCTGGAACGTTTCAGAGATTGATGGAGTGCTGCCTGAGACACCACAACTTCGAGACTGTGTTACTATACCTGGACGACGTGATTGTGTACTACAAGACGTATGAGGACCACTTGAAGCACCTGGCGGAGGTATTTGAGTCACAGTCCCAGTATGGGATGAAGCTGAAGCCCTCAAAGTGCCACCTGCTCAAGAGAAAGGTACAGTACCTGGGGCACATTGTCAGTCCAGAGGGAGTGGCACCAGACCCAGAGAAGGTCACTGCCATCCAGAAATGGCCGGAGCCGAAGAACCTCAAGGAGGTACGTCAGTTCCTGGGACTAGTAGGATACTACCGGAGGTTTGTAAAAGATTACACCAAGAAAGCAGCGCCTCTGCAAGACCTCCTGGTAGGACAGTCCCCCCAAAGGCAGAAATCCCCCATTCCACTGGGGTGAGGAGCAAGCCGAATCATTTCAAGAGATGAAGGAGATACTGACAGGCGACGAGATCCTAGCCTACCCTGACTACAGCCAACCGTTCTTGCTGTATACTGATGCCAGCAATGAAGGATTAGGAGCTGTCAGAAGCAGAATGGCCTAGAGAAAGTGACAGCCTATGCAAGCAGGAAGCTCCGCCCGACTGAGAGGAACCCAGAGAACTATAGCAGCTTCAAGTTAGAGTTCCTGGCCTTGGTCTGGGCCATCACTGAAAGGTTCAAGCACTACTTAGCCTCCAGCAAGTTCACTGCCTACACTGACAATAACCCCCTGACTCATCTTGAAACAACCAAGCAAGGAGCCATGGAACAGCGATGGATGGCTCGGCTGTCCAATTACCAATTCACAATTAAATACCGGGCGGGCCGCAAGAACGCCAACGCCGATGCCCTGTCCAGGATGCCTCACCAGTCAGACACAGAAGAAGAAGTGGATGACCTGGAGGAGATTGAGCTACCTGCCTTTCACCGGAATGGGATGATCCACGAGTAATGAGCCTCCAGGAGGCAGTGTGGTAAGACGTTAAACCCTTTGCCTCACCACAGCTGGAAGGAGACCAAGGACAGCGACCCGGTTGTCAGCCGTATCAAGGAGCTGATAACCCAAGAAGGTTCCTCCCTGGAGAAAGATGCGTCTTTCCAAGCAAATTAGCTGTGGAATGAGAGAAGCCGGCTGTTCATCTATCGAGAGAAGCTGTGCCGGAGGTACATCAATCCCAAGACCCACGAGATGGTATGGCAGATAGTGGTCCCCAAGATGGACATCCAGATGGTGTTGGAGGCCTACCATGATCAGGCGGGGCACTTTGGCTGGAAAAAGCTAGAAACCCTGCTAAAGTGTCGATTCTACTGGGTGGGAATGCGCAGCTCCATTGAGAAGTGGTGCAGAGACTGTGGATCCTGTAGCCTCAGAAGAAAAGACTACAGCAGCCAGAAGGCGCCCCTGCAACCCATCAAGATGGCTTGACCCCTGGAGATCGTGGCGCTGGACCATGTCAAGCTGTCACCCAGCAGGTCAGGGTACTCCTATGCCTTGACCATGGTAGATCACTACTCCAGGTTCCTGGTGGTCGCCCCTGTCAAAGACCTGACGGCAGAAACAGCAGCAAAAACGTTCCAAGCATATTTCTGCAGACCCCATGGATACCCTGAGCAGGTGCTGACAGACCAAGGCCCAGCCTTCGAGGCCGAGTTGTTCAAAGAGTTCTGCCATTTGTATGTGTGTAGGAAGATAAGAACTATACCGTACCACCCCCAAACCAATGGTCTCTGTGAAAAGATGAACAACATTGTCATCGACCTGCTGAAGACCTTACCACTTGAGGAGAGAAATCAGTGGCCAGACCTACTACCTGACCTGGTAGATCTGTACAATCACATACCTATGAGTTCCACCAATTGCACTCCAGCATATCTCATGCGAGCAAGACCAGGAAAGTTGCCCATGGACCTGGAGCTTGGTGTTGCAGAACCAGAAGCAGATATGTCCACTGAGGACTGGGACACGTCCAGACAGGAGCAGTACAGAAGAGTACAAGCCTGTGTCGAAGACAGTCTCGCTAGGGTGAAGGACAAGCAGGAAGACCACTATAATAAGAGTGCGCCAGCAGAACCCTTCACACCAGGATAAGTGGTATTGAAAAGGAAAAGGAGAAACCACAAACTTGATGACCAGTGGGAGACAGAACCCTACCCTGTGTTGAATTTATAGGTTTGATAACAGGAAGACGTGTTTGATTAGCAAAGATGAAGGAAGAACAACTGCAACGGTATCTAGAGACCACCTGAAGTTGTGTCCAGAACTGCTAAAGCCCCAAGAAGAAGTGCCTCTCATCACCCCGGAGGAACCTGAAGAAGCAGTAATACATACTGATTTAGGAGATTTCCCGGCAGATTGGCCTCAAATAGGAGGAGCAGTCATAATCCCAGTACTCCACTTCTTTCGACAGCCAGAAGACCCTCCACAGCCAGATGAACCTGTAAGTGCTGCAGAAGAGCCTAGTGCTGCAGAAGAGTCAGCTCAAGAAGAATCCCCGGACGAAGCATCCCCGGCAGGAGCAGAGCAAGAAGGCCCAGCCAATGGTGAACTTGCCAGGCCAAAGGGAGGTTAAGGCAGTTTTTCAATACCATCACTAGTAGAACAAATCGGGTAACTGACAACACAGATACCACACATTCTATGAAGAATCCTTTATCGTGATTAGTAATTCTTCTATATAAAGTAAATGACATGTGGGAGTATGGTGATGATTACCGCACCCATCCTTCTAAAATAATTCCAGTGCAGAAGAACAGAATGTAGTCTGACCTGGGTATCAGGGGTGTATTAAGGATAGCCAGGGCCCCGCGTGGCCCCCCCACGTGACGGGTCGGAGGTCACCATATACCTGAAACATTATTATTGAAAAAAATAGCTGCCGAGTGAAACTAACCTAAAAAACATCCATTAATCTAAAATTTACCTTCAGTTAAAAAAAATACTTTACCCATAGTATTGAACAGACCAACTTTAATATGTAATCAAGTCTCTTGCCAATTTTCACAAGGTTTTCATATCAATAGTGCAACAAACACAGAATACAGTAGAAAATATTAACAATATAACACTTCCATTACAATAGAAACATCAGTCATTATATCAATAAAGTGTCAAATGCATAACAATAAATAAATATATATTTTTCAAAAGCTGTCAGAACCATAAACTGTAGAAGCAAAGTATCCTCTCCCTAAGCCTAAGCTCCAGCATACCAGATAGTTTGGGGTATGTTACTTGCTACATTTAATAGGTTAATTTGAACTTTAGCCAAGGGATGTTAGTAAAGATTTGTCTCTGGAAGTGTTACCCATTTCCCCTGTATGAGGTTGACCAACCAAACTGGAGGCATGAAGGAAAAAAAAAAGAAAAACCAACAGATTAAGGGAAGACCTCACCTTTTCTGAGTAATATAAGACTCATGTTTAAAGCAATACTGCAGTTTTTTTGTATTACGGCACTGGAGTAGAGCCACTAATCTAAGTTCCCTGCCCCTAGTCTCATCCTTACCAACCGGCATCTTCATCTGTATTCCGTGAGTCTCCTGACGTTCTCCAGCAGTTTGTGACCTGCTGGCTTGCTCCAGTGTTTGCTGGCCTATCAGGAAGTCATAACTCAATTTAAGCCCATGAGATCCAGAACAAGGCCAGCAACAGGCTCCCACACTTACACTGAGAGCTTCTGACCATTACTTCAGGTCAGTCCAAAGTTGCAGTCAAAACATGGCTGTGGGACTGAAGCGGCGCTGGGAAGAGCTGAAGACAGTGGCTAGTAAGTATAATAATAGGGTTAAGGAACCACTAGTTTAGTTGCACCACTCCAGCGCTGAAATAAAAGAAAACAAACCCTGGAGTGGGGCTTTAACCAGGTGACAAAACTGTCACTAGCAGTGATTACTGTGCAGGCGGAGGAGAGCAGAGGTGTGTGATTCCATATACTGCTCTGCATCTATCTCAGGCTGTGTGGAATAATGCCCTGGTACCTGAGGTAGATGCTGAGCGCTGTATGCGACACCTTCTGATCGGACACTGCAGCTCTCATCTCAGTAGTGTCCTGCTGCCGTGAGACTAGAGCTGTAGTGTGCCATCAGCACTTGTAACAAACAGCGCTCAGCATTTAGCCCAGGTGCCTGAAAGTTAGAAGGCAGATTTTTTTTTTAACTAGTTAGACATGAGTATTATATACAGAGAAAGCCAGCTCTCATATCCTCTGCGATTGTGCGCTTTATCCTCTGCCTGACACCTCCTGCACATTATTGGGTAACATCATACAGGGAAAAAAGTAAATGCCCCCTTACTTGAAGGGGAAATTGGCATAAAGTTTACAAGTAATTATAAAAACTGAAAATGACTGCTGTGTCAGTCTGTGTGTTTTGTGAGTAACTTACAGTTTGGCTGGTACTTTGAAGAGGAAACACACGATGGTATGTGCTGTACTTGAATTTTCAATACCTAAAAGAAATGAGGCAAAAAATAATTTTTCTTAACATCTGTTTACACATATACATAGTAACAATCATCCTTCAACCTTAAAAAATAAGTCCATCTAGTTCAACCCATAGCCTAACATGCTGATCCAGAGGAAGGCAAAAAAAAACATGTGGCAAACACTAAGCTCCACATTGGGGAAAAAAATTCCTTCCTGACTCCATACGACAATCAGACTAGTTCCCTGGATCAACGCCCTATCAAGGAATCTAGTACTGTGCAAATGAATTGGGACAAAGCCAAAAAAAAACATATTTTTGAATATGTAAGAATAAAATGTTATAATGCACTGTTACATACTAATTTTAGTAAGAAATATGTCCTCCTTTAGCAGATATGAGATTTTCAATGCATTTTGGCATTGATTCTACCAAGTTTTTGCATAAATTCTTCCATTCTTCATCATGGAACCACACTTGTATGGCACTGTTTATCATGCGTTCTTTGGTTGTACAGTCCATTTTGCCAAGACGTCTCTTCACAATGCTCCACAAATTTTCTATAGGATTTAAGTCTGGTGAATTGCCAGGCCAGTCCAGCACTTTTACTTTATTTTCTTCCAGGAATTTCTTCACACACTTGGAATTGTGGCATGGAGAAAAAGTACACTAAACCACTCCTCACAGAAACAAGCTCTCAACTGAAGCTGAGGGGGCAGCTAGCTGTTATTTTCTGACTAAAACCAGTCAAACCACATTTTGTTACTCACGGTTGTACACTCACACCTGTTCAAAAAAGTTAAAACTGGTTTGAATCACTGACTGGTAACCAACTTATGATTTTACTTAAAAAATGCTTTGTCCCAATTAATTTGCACAGCACTGTATATAATCTGTAATATTATACTTATCAAGAAAGGCATCCATGCCCTTCTTAAATGTTAGTAGTGAATCCCTCATTACAACATCATGCGGCAGAGAGCTCCATAGTCTCACTGCTCTTACAGTAAAGAATCCGCGTCTGTGATTATCATTAAACCTTCTTTCCTCCAGACGTAGAAGATGCCCCCTTGTCCCCGTCTCAGGCCTCAGAGTAAAAAGATCAGTAGAAAGGTCTTTGTACTGTCCCCTCATATACTTGTACATAGTAATAAGATCACCCCTAAGCCTTCGTTTTTCCAAACTAAATAACCCCAAGTGAAAGTGATAAGAATGTGTGAGTGATATGCGAATGTACTTGAGAAACACTTACTAGAAAGTCACTGGATCTCTGTTTTGTCTTTCTCCAAGAGCTTCTTGGTCCTGACACATGTTCCATTGATCAAAGCATGAGAGAAGTTCCTGCAGACAAACCCTGAAAAACATAATCCGAGTCAGTTCTGACCAGATTGTCATCTACTTTTCTCAGAACGTCTACTTCTACTTCTCTTAACGTGAGAAAATGGCTGTGGATTTTTAACATTTCTTTTACTTTGTTAGTCCCCTTAGGCAACTTGAAACTGAACGTTAGATCACTTGTCTATATTCAAAAGTACTTTTGCATTGCTACATATAAAATCACTATTGCCTGTGAAGCCCAACCACAGAATGACAGTGTCATGTAAAGAGAACCTATTATGTCCATGTCCTCAAACACTATTGACGCGCCCACTGGGCAGCGGGGTACTTGCCAACCGGGCCTTGATGGATTTGGGGGATGTCACAGTGGCTGGCCCATTCCGTGACCCAGGGTGGTCAGTCCAAAAATAAAAGGGGGGATAAAAATGTAAACTAAAAAGGGGAAGTAGGGTAGGTTTGTAAATGTTCGTGACGCCACCCGTGGTACCCGGTAATGACTACCGGCGCTGCGACAGTCCTCTGAGGCCGGTGTTCCGGGCAGCTTAGTTGGTGCTACTCTCCACGGATAGAGTAGGCCTCAGGGCAGTGTAGATGTGATGTAGAGTGGTGGCGGGTGCTGTGCCGCGGTAGAAAGAACAGGCAGAGATAGCGGTTGAAGTCATCCGAGTCTTTATTCACTTTTTATCAACTCAGAGCTTCTCTCTGCTGTCACACGGCGAGCTGCGGCCGTCAGGGTGGGGCTCAGCACTTTCCAGGTAGTTCAGGAGCACCTGCCAGGACCCCGCTCTAGTGTGTTCCTCTGTTGCTCAACTTCTCCCGCCGTGTGTTCCCCACTGAGTCCCGTACGGGTGCTGCGATGTCCCTATGGGCAGCGTGTAGTTCCCGGACCGACTGGGCGCCCTTTTTGGTGACTTGTGGTGAGGCTGAGGCGTAAGGCCGGGTCCCTCTGGGTAAACTCAGATTAGGGCATACAGGTGGCGACTCCGCTCCGTCCGTATCCCCCTGGGATCCACATAAGCCTCCGGATTCTTCCGACAGAGACGTGAAGTACAAAGTCAGATCGGGGACTGGTTACCCCTCTTCCGGCCGGGTCCCTCTGGCTGGGCCAGAATAAGGTATACAGGTGGTGGCTCCACTCTGTCCATATCCCCTGGGATCCTTTCGCCTGTGGAGCTTGACTCCTCTGCTCCCCTCCTGGGCCTCCTACTCTCAGGACCCTGACCGAGACAGAGCCTACAGCAACTCTGCCCCGCTCCTCGTCTCGAGGCCTGAGACCGAGGACCGTGGACCCTCAGCTGGCTGCAGCGTTGTGCTGTCTACCGACCAACGACCCACAACCAAAGACAATGATACCAAGATGGCCTCCATATATATATGATCCAGCTAAGTGCTCAAAATAAACGCTTCCTCCACCCTCACTCACTACATGGTTCCCCCTAACTTTGGTTCCCCCAAACTCCTCCAATCCGGCCCGGGGCGGCACTATGGTGCATATAGGCCCCCTTCAGAACTGGAGTGGTGTAGTGTTGAGTGTGTGTTTGGGGTCCTGTGTGGTACTCCATCCTTACCTGGAAGAGGAGATATCACACCCTTAAGTGGGGTGCAATAACTCTGTGGCGACTGAGCCCGCAGGGGCGCCACATTATTGACCTGCAGTGCAGGTTAATAGTATAGAAAGGTGCCCAACTGCTGTACTGAAAGTGCAGCTCATGGGAAAAAAATGGAATTTAAATCATTCCAAGAACCTTTACCGGCCTTCAGTCATACAGGTGTGTACAAAGCGTCTACAATTGCAGCTCATAGCACTGCGAGTGGCTCCTGCAGGCACGTGTGACGCTCACAGTCCTCCCTGGGAAGATGGGGGGGTACTCGGAGCCGGGTCAGATGTTGGGGGATGTAGCCGTGGCCAGGACCCGTTCCGTGCCCAGGGCCGTCACATTAAAAGATTTAATGGGCTTTCAGGGTTGGTGTTAATCGAGTGGTTGTATTGACTACACCACCTGTGGTGCCTGGTGATTCTTCACCAGCTCTGCGTTCAATCCTCTGAAGCGGGATGTAGCGGCAGCAGAAGATGGTACTACTCCCCACAGGCGGAGCAGGGCCTCAGGGCAGAGAGGACAAGAGGATGGGAGCTGTTGTGGAAGATGTTGTGGGGTGTAGTGCGGTGCCGCGTTGCAATAAGAAACCGGAGGCCATAGGGGTAGTCTTCCAAGCTTTACTCACGGTAGAATGCACAGCTGCAAGGCTTCTCCCTGCTCCTCACGGCGCGCTGCGGCCACCAGGACCGGGGGTCCGACAACCTCCAGGTAGTTCAGGTGCTTTGGTCAGGACCCCGCACCAGAGTTTTCCTAGACTTTCCCACTAGGTCCTCTCCTGTCCGTTTGTGGTGCGTGTACTAAGGCCGGGTCTCCCTCTGGACTATGCACAGAACAAGGGTACGGGTGGCGACTCCGCTCCGTTACCCGGTGGGATCCACTGAGCGTCCGGGCTTCTCTGACTAAGACTTGTAGTGACAGAGTCAGATATCGGGGGCCGGTACCCCTTTTGCAGCAGGAATCCCTCAGACTAGGCCAGAATAGTGAGGACAGGTGGCGTATACCGCTCAGTCTGCATCCCCCTGGGATCCTTTTGCCTGTGGAGCTTTACTCCTCCGCTCCCCTCCAGGCCTTCTTAAGTAAGGACCTTGACCGGGTAGAGACAGCCGTTAACTCTTGCCCGTTCCTCGACACAAGGCCAGAGTTCGAGGACCGTGTCCCCATCAACTGCAGGTTCACACAGAAAGCCACGTTCAGCGATGAAGATCACAATCAAAGACCTTGAACTTAAGATGGCTGGCTATTAAATATGAATTTAGTACATGTAACCTCTAAGTGTATCCTCCACCCTCACCCACTACTAGGTTCCCCCTTACTTTGGTTCCCCCATCTCCACTTATCCCGGCTGGGGCAGCACCCTGGTGCCTTAAAGCCCCCCTACAGGTGGGAGAGATGTAGTGTTGAATGCAGAGGTGGGGTCCTGACAGCTGCACCATCCTTACCTCGAAGGAGAGATACCACACCTCATTAAAGAGATGCAGTACCCCTGTGGCGACCGAACCCTCAGGGGCGCCACACACGCCCTGGCACTTTGACTGACAGCTGGCTCTACAGTTGATGCACTGCATCGCGAGAGGTCAAATTGCTAGGGTGTGCTTACAGCAGCCACTCACATACTCACATGTATGACTGAAAACCGGCGGTTCTTGTGATGAAGTCTATTTCTCTCTTCTCTTCTCTCAAACAATCCTGCTATTACATATAGACGCTCAAAAAAATTAAAATATCTTCTGGTAACAGCCACCTGGGGGGGGGCCAGCAGCTAAGGGTTTATTTGGATCCAAGGGCCCAAGCTGGGGCTGCCACCCATGTGGCTCTTGTGTGGCGTGCCCCAATATGGAGTCTACGAAAATCTTTACAAATTCAAATGGTACGAAGCAATATAAGATTACTCATACCATCACATGTACCACAGTTGGGGTGATCTACTGTGCAAAATGCCCTTGCAACAGAATATATGTAGGCCTTACATCAAGAGAACTCCGAAGAAGAACTAGAGAACGCGTCTTGGATATCAAGGCAGCAAAAGAAACTGACAATGTGGATGAGCTCAAGACATTACCACGTCACTTTAAGAAGTTTCATAACAGTGACCCTTCTGGTCTCCAGGTGAGTGGTTTTCATAGGGTCTACCCAGGCACTAGAGGAGGTAACTGGAAAAAAATCCTGGCACAGAAGGAGGCAAGGTGGATCACTGTGTTGAACACCTTAACCCCCCATGGTCTCAATGAGACAAATAGTTTTGTTTCATTTCTTTAATATTGTTGGGTGGTTCCTAGTGGAGTGCATTGTATTATGGTCATTTTACTTTTACTTTTATATTAATTGTTTTTATTCGTTTATACTTACGTTTTCTTCTTTCCTTCTCTTCTTAGTTCTTTCGCCTGACGTTTGCTATTTTTCAGAGTTGGTCATCTTCTTGAGCGTCATCATCACCAGTGCATTTGAACCTCTTTTTATATTTTAAAGAATTTAAATATCTTCTAGTAATATATGTATAATGTCATGCATTTATGTGCCCCATGCCTTTTTGTTATATAAATATATTTTTCATCTCATCATATTTTTCACTACATATTCACTAGCACAATTGCACTGTATGGGTCATATTATATAATAGGTGTCACACTATCTAACATATATCATAGATATATAATTTTTTCATATGATATATATTCTCCTATAACATTTTCACGTTATTATCTCATATACTTCCCTGGTATCCTGTTATTAATTTCCAGGGCAGTTCTCTTGTTAGCTAGCACTCACACACCTTTTATCTTTGCCCATGGTTTTCTTCATGCGTTCCACAGTGGAACACACACTGACTTCTCCTTTCCTAGACACGCTCCTTTTTTCCTTCGTGTTCCACAGTGGAACGCACACTGATCTCTCTTTCCCCGGACATGCCTATTACATCACTTCTGCTATATGCAGTCCACCGTGAGACGCACGCCGACGCCGCCTTCCACGGAGGTGCTGCGCTCCATGGAGACGCGGCTCGCCCGAGGAGGTCACGATCGGCTCACTGCAGCATGGCGCCATGCAAATATATACATTCATAGATGTTCGAAATTGACTGCCCAGTATGGACATTTTTGATTGGCCAAATTCCCTTTAAATACTTTACATTCACATTTCAACATTACATCCTCGTCAAAGCCAGTGGCAAAACGCGCATTGGATCCGGGAAGTTCTCAGGGGGTCAGTAATAGTTATCATCATTTCATATTGTGTGCTACCTTTTTACCTGTTGTCATGTATGTCACACATCATTTGCCATGTAATTATTTATTCTGACTATTTTCTGGTTGATAGAGACATTACTGCTAATGTCCACAGCACTGTAAACCAGATTTTTATTTACATCTAGGGTAGTATGGAGCAGTTTACTTTGCACTGAGCACTTTATATTCTCCCTCTACATACCTTACTATTTATTTATAGATTTTTTATACTGCTAATCCAGTGTAGATTATTCACTATGTGACAGCATTTTTGTGGCACACTTGTAATTTATAATAAGTCTACTTTTGTACCCCCTAGCCTGACCGCTCTCTTTTTGTGTTACTTCTTCTCCCTCGTTTTGCACATACGATTCCGCATGCGGGTTGTCAAGCGTTTTTCAAGCGATTTTAGCATCACTTGGAAAAGTGCTTGACAACTTGGTCACACTATATAAATCCATGCAACCGGCATGGATTTTATATAGTGTGACCAAGTTAGTTAAAAAAAAGAATAAAAATGGTAAAAAATAAAAAAACACATTATACTCACCTTCCAATGGCCCCCGGTCTCCTTATCCGATGCGACCCGTCGCATGACTAAATGACGTCATGAAAGGTCCTTTTAGACCATCGCGAGCCGCCGGGGAGCCAGGACGCATCACTAAGGAGACCGGGGGCCATCAGAAGGTGAGTATAAGGTTTATTTTTTATTTTAAATTCTTTGTTTTTTAACAGGTACTATGGTACCCGGGTCTGGAGGAGAGTCATCTTCTCCAGACCCGGGTACCATCCGCACATTGAACTGCATAATATCTGCATGTGTACATGTAGCGATTCAATGCAAGTCAATGGCGGCAAAAACGCCGTGCTTGCGCAAAATAATTGGTAGTGCTGCGGATTTTTCCGCAATGATAATAAGCAGCGGAAACCTCCGCAGCATCTGCACAGCACATGCGGATTATCATTGGGGAACATTGCAGACCTTCTACCAAGCGTTTAAGCGTTCCTGCGGCGAAATTGCCGCTGTGGAAATGCTTAAAAAACACATAGTGGGCACACAGCCTTACGCGGTGAAATGAGCTGCATCTGGATCTCGTTCACCTAAAGGGACTGTCAGCACAGAATGACTGTTCAAACTAAGTCCCAACTCTCGGTGCTTCATGACGGGGCCAATCATTTATATACACCTTCCCACCTGCTTGTTTGCCCTCTATCCACACCCTCCTCTTCTTTGATTGACAGCTCTGGCTTCATAGAACCAGAGAAGGAAGGAGACCGAGGTGAAACAAGCAGGTGGGAAGGAGTATATAAAGGATTGGCCCACGCCGTGATCCACGGAGCGCTTGTACCTGGTTTCAATAGTCATTCTGTGCTGACAGTCCCTTTAAAATCAGTGTTTCCCAAACTCCAGTCCTCACGGCCCCCCACAGGTCATGTCTTCAGGATTTCCATAGTATTGCACAGGTGAGAGAATTCCTGATTCCTTGATTATACTTTCATCACATGTGTAATGTAGCACCCTGAGGATTCGGTTGCTACAGGGGTATTGCACCTCAAGCCAGAGGTGTGGTATTCCACTCCCGGGTAAGGATGGAGTGTGGAACTGAGCTCAGTAGGCTGCATGCACTACATACATCCCATTTCCGGGGGACAGATCAATGGTACTCCCACTAGGTATATGTGCAGGTACGACAGTGTCTGTCCCTGGCTGGAGTGGGAGGGGGGTGGAACATCCCAGTAGTGTAGGGGCAGATAGGGGGAGCAGTCTGGGTAATGCTAGGAGCTCATTGGGTGCTGGTCACCTGAGCTCGCACATAGAGGGAGTATATAAGGTGGGAACCATCTTAGATCAGGGTCAGACAGGCAGACAGTTACAAGTCAGTCTTTTGTAGAGGGTCAAGCAGTCCTGAAAGAAGAGAGAGAGGAGAAGAGAAGGACCCAGAGGGGAAGAAGAGGGAACCCCAAGAGCCCAAATACAACCAGAAGGGTGAAGGGTTGGCACAAGGGTACCGGATCCCAAGCTGGTGGAGGGCACTAATCCTCAGCCAGAGACCAGAGGTTGTGGGCAGGATCTGCCACGACCCCCCCACTAAATCCACTGCGAAGGCACACCGAGTATAGGGTCAGGGAACCCAGAGACAAGGGTTTTACCAACAAGAGGCCAGAGGGAGCCGGACATAAGTGGATCCCTGGTGGGGAAGGCCAGAGAAAAGGAACGTCAGAAAGGGAGCTCAGGATCACGCTCCAGAATTACCTGGGGGTTGGCCGAGTCCAGGACCTGGTGGACGCAGCACGGCTCGGGCGGTCACTCAAGGCCGGAGTGACCAGCACAACAGCAGTAAGTAAAAACCCTGAACTGCACAGCCCGACTCTGAGTCTTATTACCATCCTCACTGCACCACCACAACCACCACCCTCTACAACTGACCCCCTGAGGCTATACCCCTCCCGTTGGGGGTTATACTACCAGAAGCTGCACACACACCACCAGCCTCAGCGGACCCTGCTGCAGCGGCGGCCGTATTGACCGCAAATCAACGGGTGGCGTAGTCGACACTAAAGAACATCCAGCAACATCTGTAGGACTGCCACACACTGAGCTTGACACCCTGGGCACGGACCGGGTCACCGCCACTCGGAGAGTACAACCCCCATCTGATCCGGCTCCGGGTATCCCCCAAACAACACTGGCCCAGGGGGCGCGTCATGTAATACTGAGGAAATCCTGAAAACCTGACCTGTTGGGTGCCATGAGGACTGGAGTTTGGGAAACACTGCTTTAAATGGAGCGGTGCTGCAGTTTTATTATTCAGCAATTAACAATTTCTTAAGCAATGAGAAAATGCAGTCCCTAATGATGTCCTCTGACAATAAGCGGATCACGGACAGCAGATGCATTGGGTTCTGCATTTCTTGGAGAATGGGATGGGGCAGCTTCTGTCTTCTCAGTGATACAATCAGTAAGGAGATGCAGCGTGAGACAATCCCTGTCTAGATCTTTGATCTGATCATCAATACAGAGGGCTGATTGGTGAAGACAGAGGGAAAGGCTAATAAAATTATTAAAAAAAAACGTAGTTTTTCGGCTGCCACTTCCTCTGGGGTCAGTATGCCAACCTCATTGACTTCATAGCACTTGCCAGAGTGGACAGACACGATTTATTGCCTTTACACACGTCACCTCCACACAGGGCGATGCTGCTACGACGCCTCTGTAGTGATCAAACGTGGAGTCAAACAGCAGGGCTTTAAGAGGGCTGCCCTTTTCAATCTTGGGACTAAAACACAAGAATAAGACATCCTGTTAAGGGGGATAAAGGTAAGTAACAGCGTTCAGTGCAGAGTGATGAATTCCAAAAGACAAAGTTTATTCCGCCATCACATAACGCTTCGACCTGTTATAGGTCTTTATCAAGTATATACAAAGACATACAGGGATACTGATCCCCTTTAAGGAAAATCAGTGGCCAGAACCCTTTAAATTCCCCTTAAATGGTCTAAAACTGAAACTGTGGGAACAATATAATCCACTTAGGGTTCAGCAAACTTACAGTCAAGGGTTTGATAAAATGATCTACACCCTTGTGTCTCCAGAAAGCATAGCGTACGTTCACGTGCTGAAAATGCCGACCAGTGCTGGAGTGAGCAGAGGTCCGCAGCTTGTGACACTCCTGCTGTAGTGAAACTACAGGTCCCAGCAGGCTGACGGTCTCTCATCAAGTTATGCTGGGAGCCGCAGGTTCACAAATAGCGCTAGAGGATCCATGTCAGAAATATGAGGCTGCCACTAGGGTTTCTCCCACAAATATGTAATCGGACGTGGAGCGGATCTGCACGTGGATGAGCCATATTCTCTATCTGTGAACATACTACTCCTTCACTCAGATTCTAAGTGGTTCTGCAGCGCATCTGTGCAGAGCAAGCTGTCAATCAAAATCCGGGCTGGGTTTACAGCCGTCGCCCCTGATATAGCGAGCGGTGCTGTGATCCAAGACTGTAGCCGCTCCATGCACAACGATGAGTGAAGGCCGGCGGCTGCAGGGAGGAAAGAAGTTAATTTCCTCCCGGTACCTACACTATCAATAAGGCGGTCGGGCAGCATTGTAACAATATTTATCTGCAGATTAACCCTATACCTGCAGGTACATAGCATTTTCCAAGGTGACAGGTTCCCTTTAATAAAGAGAAGATGGATAGAGCCGCATTAGTCCGTACTCACGGTGGAAGCCTCCTGACAACTTCTTGAAGAACACTTTCCACATTTGTTCCAAGCTTCCCCGACATCTAATAGAAATAAACAGAGAAATGAATTTCTTAATACAGTTTAGAACTCGGCTACAACGAATCAGAAGAAATGAAACCTGTTTGAAGCTGACAAGCAATCAAGCCCCTCCGTAAGCCACACAGAACATGGCTACTTATGTCATCTGCAGGTGATTAAAGGAACCTGTCATGCTGAAATGGTATAAGATCTGTAGGGGGGATGTTGTAGAGCAGAGAAGTTGATCAGACTGATAGACAAATCTGTGGGAAGAGAGTCAGCAAAACTGGCATTTTATGCAGTGAAAAGTCCTGCCGTATGTACACTAGTCCAGTGGGCGGTCCTACTGATTGACAGTTCCCTGTATGACCATGCAGGCAAAGATAGCTGTCAATCACTAGTAGGACCGCCCACTGGACTCATCTGTACAAACAGCAGAATTCCACTGAATAAATTGATACAGGAAAAACATCTATCTTTGTACCGTATTAGCCAGTAGATAGAAGAGTATTTAGATTTGAGAGTCCTCAGTGGTTGATACCATCTTTTCCGTTAGCCATTAAAAGGTAACAAATTGCAGGCTTTCCAGACTACTCAGGTCTCAGGTCTGCCTGATGAAGAAGCCTGAGTCGTCTGGAAAGCTTGCAATTTGTTACCTTTTAATGGCTAACGGAAAAGATGGTATCAACCACTGAGGACTCTCAAATCTAATGAATAAATTACAATTTATACTGAATCTTCTCCCACAAACCTATATATCATTCTGCTCAGTTTCTCATGGATAAAACCTGCACATCTGAATGGAGCTTTAATGTTGTTATTACAATCAGGTAAACGCAGATCACAAAATCTTTCATATGATCATTTTTTTAACACCTAAAACCCCAATGGGTCGTTCTTAGACCTGTGTAGCTTACCAAGCCCAATTTCTAAAAGTTGCAGGAGTGCTGTAAAATAGGAAGCTGCACATTTTTGCGCAAAAATGATGCATCACAAAAGTTGTTTTTTTTGGGGGGGTTTTTTTAACACCAAAAATTGATGTCAATTCCTCGCTACATTGCCCCTTTTCCAGCCACATTTTGTAGAAAAAAATAAAAAGACAAGGTACAGACAGCGGAGTTAAATTTGTCTACAGGAATGATTTTGATCTGGAGCGCATCGTACCCGGATACAGTCACTAGCGGGAACGTCAAACATCTTCTCAATTTGTTTCTCCACCCTTTCCGGATCTGCATTCTTCAAGTCTATCTAAAAGCAAAAGTATAAATACTAATTATTTATCAAAGCTGGACAACATCTAGAAACCATATAATAAAACTGGCTTAAAATATAGTGTGAACAAGAGTTTAGGGAGAGATGTACAACTGGCACTGGCCTATAAAAGGGATTGTGTAATCGTACAAAACTAGCAAAAATGTAAAGTGCCTGGAAAACAAGGAACGTGCAATTTACCTCTTAGTAAAATCCTATGCTTTCTCAAGAACAGAGGAATTTTAATTTCATATTTTTTTTAATCAAATCATTTTTATTGAAAAACTCCAACTACAAATATTCCATCTTTCAAATAACATACATGACATAGTAATTCCATAGTAAAAATATGAACAAAGTATCTGAACTTCAATTCCCATAACCCACCCTAAACCCAAATCCCAACACTCCAGAGAGAACCATTTTCAGAGCAGTTCTAGAATAACGGACTATAGCATTCGTAGAAGGGGAAGAAGATAAAAAAGTGACTAACAAAGGGGTAGCAGCGTTTTAATGTTATCATTTACTGCTTGATGCCTGAGCCGGGGAGTGCACGCTGAAAACTGTTGCAGGCTGCTGTAATCACAGGACACAAGCAAACAGCATGGCATTTCCTATCAGCAGGGAGGAAGTAAAGGGAACAGTAATGAAAGTCTCCTCCTACTCCGCTCCATATTGAAATGAATAGTGTGCATCCTATAAATGAGATGCATACAGCAAACAATTGATTTTCCATACATAGGTTTTGAGTTGACCACTGGATATACACATGTGTATCACTAATTACCAGAACTGGAAATCGAAAAAAAAGACGAGCAAGTTTGGGGTGAATCCAGCCTTCATTACTGCACAGCCGCTCAGAGGGATCGGTACTAGGAACAGCAGGAGTGCCGGCGATGGTCACAGATTTACCTGCTGCGGGACTGAAGGAGTCTGATCGCGCTCGGCTCGAAGCTTTTTACCTGGTTTACGACAGGAATAATTGAAAGCTGTGCTTCAAAGGCGAGGAAGAAGTTTGCCACCGTCTCTTAGAAAATAGACAAACTTAGGATAGAAACAATATGAACATATACCCTGCTATAAGTAAGTAAAAAGCAATAGGAAATATATATAATATAGGGTACTTAGTAAACATGTTTATTGATTAAAAAAAAAAAAGCCATTCCACCAGCACCAAGGTGCACCCAGTCAGTTATGTGAAGTATATAATAAAATACACTTTAGTACAATATTAGTATCTTGTCCCTTTAAATCTGCAGCTACTTCTGTCACCATGGTAACTGCATTCATACTCAGCCAATAGGATTGCTCGGTTTGAATTTGAAGAAAAAAAAAAAAAAAACCTATATGGTCAGTTTGTTCCATCTCATCTGAGTGTGAAGACAGACACCTGCGATCAGCGAGATTATAGGTATAAGAAGTGATATAATATAACGGACGGAGCCGCATCCCATCACACGCACTCAGCGACCACAACTGACAGGAATCAGCACATTTATCAGAGGAGAAGTCATTATTCCCCAACACATGATAAGTGACAACTTCTAGATCTGCTGGGAACCCAACTAATCCCTGCTAGACCCTCCCCGGCCACCGCTCCATTCATTCTCTATGCAGGAGAAAGCTGAGTACAGCGCCCCCCATAGAGAATGAACGGACCGGCGGTTGAACATTTGCACTTCGCTCACTTCTATCTATAAGTGCTGTTCTGCTGATTGGGTCATAGCGGCCAAACCCACCGATCTAAGAGTCATCACCTATCCAGAGATCAGTGAGAACTTCTTCCAACTAGACATCCCCTTTAATGGAAGAGATCACATCTCTAACAGCCAATCCTATTCATTCCCAATCTTCCCTGTGCCCAGTAATGCCCCTGGGTATATCGCCAATATGAGCCAATCACCAAACCCTCTGCTGACTGTTCCCCATGTTTTATAGATTTTGGATCCGTTTCTACAAGAGAAGATCTCAGCGGCCACCATGGGGATGGGTTACTCTGCCAGCGATGGAGCAGGTAGTATCCACCAGCCTGTGATATCTCACCTTCCTCCATATTCTGCTCTTACATGCGTTTCTTCAGCTTTACCCCTTCCCAACAGAACCAATTGATGTTTTTTTTCTGTTTCTTCCTTCGCTTTTTCCAAGGGCTATAACTTTTTCATGTCTGTCCACATAGTGTGAGGTCTTGTTATTTTGTAGGACGAGCGGTACTTATAAATCCCACCATTCATTTACCACATAGTACTAGAAAACGGGAAAAACATTCCAAGTGCAGTAAAAGTGCGAGGAAAAAAGCCTGACACTGTTTTTCTGGGAAGGGTTTTAACGGCGCACATAGTGTGGTGAAAATGACCTGGTAATAGGATCCTACTCCTCAGTGTGATTACAGCAAGACCAAACTTCTCCAATAGTTTTGGCAAAAGAAAAAAACTTTTTTTTATGGTGTCACCATTTTTTCTGAGACCCGTAACATTTTCATTTTTCGGGTTGATGGAGCTGTGGGAGCTTATTTTTTGAAGGGCAAGAGGACTTCTGTAGTATTGTAGTATTGTGGCGAACGAAAAAAATGCAATTTTGGCTTTTTGAATTTTTTTCTGTGTTCACTGATCGTTTTTTTTTAATATTTGGATAGATTGTATTTCTCTGAAAGAGACCATACCACAAATGTGTATATTTTTATTATCTTTATTTTTAGTGGGTGGTGAGTTGAACGTGTGGAGTTTTAATATTTTACACTTTTTTTTTTTTTAATTTTCACTGCATTTGTATACATTATCTGATTGCTTGTGCTATATACAGCGATACCACAGTAAAGCTCCATATAGCAAAATCACGGTCTTCTTTACAGCCCAAATGAAGCTTTATGATGACAGGCACGGAGGCTTCAGCAGACCCCCGGATGTCATAGCAGTCCATCTGCGCCCTGTGATCGCGTCACAGGAGCGCCGGTGGGCGCATGGAACGATGCATCCCAATGCCGGCGCGCTGTTAATGCTGCTGTTAGAGATTGACAGCAGCACTGAACAGGTTAACAGTGGTGGGCAGATCTTCGCTCCACTCGCAGCTCTTAGCGGCAGGTCCTGGTTGTTTGTCACAGCCATTATCTGCCATGTACGGGGCGAGCTGACTCTGCTCCATACACCCGCTACTGACTTATACCAGACATGTACGGCAGATGTTGGTAAGGAGTTAAAGCGGTTGTCCTGCTTTGGGGCCATTTGTTTTTTTTACTTTAATGCAAGTATTTGGGGATAAAATTGATTTCTGTAATTGAGTTTCATTAAAAATGTTGCCTTCTGTAGCATCTGTGCTGCACTGTCTATTCCTGGCTGCAAAATTAGCTAACTGAGAATCTATCAGTGAGCCCCTTCTGACAGTCTTAAGGGAGAGTGTGTAGATCTTTCATCTGTTTTTTTTCCTGAGTGCCTTTTAGCTGATCTATGCCCAAAGAAAACATGAAACTTAAATGTGCAGGGAAGCAATAAGTCTGTAGTAACCAGTGAAAAATGAAACCTAAATGTAAAAAATTACTTTTAGTAGTAAATACATGGACATAAGAAAATACACACTGCTCAAAAAAATAAAGGGAACACCTAAACAACAGAATATAACTCCAAGTAAATCAAACTTCTGTGAAATCAAACTGTCCACTTAGGAAACAACACTGATTGACAATCAATTTCACATGCTGTTGTGCAAATGGAATAGACAATAGATGGAAATTATTGGCAATTATGAAGACATCCTCAATAAAGGACTGGTTCTGCAGGTGGGGACCACAGATCACATCTCAGTACCAATGCTTTCTGGTTGATGTTTTGGTCAATTTTGAATGTTGGTTGTGCTTTCACACTCGTGGTAGCATGAGACGGACTCTACAACCCACAGAAGTTGCTCAGGTAGTGCAGGTCATCCAGGATGGCACATCAGTGAGAGCTGTGGGAAGAAGGTTTGCTGTGTCTGTCAGCGTAGCGTCCAGAGGCTGGAGGCGTTACCAGGAGACAGGCCAGTACACCAGGAGATGTGGAGGGGGCCGTAGGATGGCAACAACCCAGCAGCAGGACCTCTACCTCCACCTTTGTGCAAGAAGGAACAGGAGGAGCACTGCCAGAGCCCTGCAAAATGACCTCCAGCAGGCCACAAATGTGCATGTGTCTGCACAAACGGTTAGAAACTGACTCCATGAGGGTGGTATGAGGGCCCGACGTCCACAGATGGGGGTTGTGCTCACAACCCAACACCGTGCAGGACGCTTGGCATTTGCCACAGAACACCAGGATTGGCAAAGTCGCCACTGGCTCCCTGTGCTCTTCACAGATGAAAGCAGGTTCACACTGAGCACATGTGACAGACGTGACAGAGTCTGGAGACGCCGTGGAGAGCGATCTGCTGCCTGCAACATCCTTCAGCATGACCGGTTTGGCAGTGGGTCAGTAATAGTGTGGGGTGGCATTTCTTTGGAGGGCCGCACAGCCCTCCATGTGCTCGCCAGAGGTAGCCTGACTGCCATTAGATACAGAGATGAGATCCTCAGGCCCCTTGTGAGACCATATGCTGGTGCGGTTGGCACTGGGTTCATCCTAATGCAGAACAATGCCAGACCTCATGTGGCTGGAGTGTGTCAGCCTCATTTTGACTTGTTTTAAGGACATTACATCAAAGTTGGATCAGCCTGTAGTGTGTTTTCCACTTTAATTTTGGGGGTGACTCCAAATCCAGGCCTCCATTGGTTAATAAATTTGATTTCCATTGATGATTTTGTATGAACATTTGCTAAAGAAGAACTGCACCCAGCGGAGCCAAGCTGAAGGAAGAGAATGGACTTGATCTGTCTTCAGACATTTTTTCAAGTTGCCCCTCAGGAAGGGGCCAGTTCACTTTTTAGCTGGGTTAAAATACACTGCTCAAAAAAATAAAGGGAACACTCAAATAACACATCCTAGATCTGAATGAATGAAATATTCTCATTGAATACTTTGTTCTGTACAAAGTTGAATGTGCTGACAACAAAATCACACAAAAATCATCAATGGAAATCAAATTTATTAACCAATGGAGGCCTGGATTTGGAGTCACCCCCAAAATTAAAGTGGAAAAACACACTACAGGCTGATCCAACATTGATGTAATGTCCTTAAAACAAGTCAAAATGAGGCTCAGTATTGTGTGTGGCCTCCACATGCCTGTATGACCTCCCTACAATGCCTGGGCATGCTCGTGATGAGGTTGCGGATGGTCTCCTGTGAGATCTCCGCCCAGACCTGGACTAAAGCATCCGCCAACTCCTGGACAGTCTGTGGTGCAATGTGATGTTGGTGGATGGAGCAAGACATGATGTCCCAGATGTGCTCAATCGGATTCAGCTCTGGGGAACAGGCGGGCCAGTCCATAGCTTCAATGCCTTCATCTTGCAGGAACTGCTGACACACTCCAGCCACATGAGGTCTGGCATTGTCCTGCATTAGGAGGAACCCAGGGCCCACTGCACCAGCATATTGTCTCACAAGGGGCCTGAGGATCTCATCTCGGTACTTAATGGCAGTCAGGCTACCTCTGGCGAGGACATGGAGGGCTGTGCAGCCCTCCAAAGAAATGCCACTCCACACCATTACTGACCCACTGCCAAACCGGTCGTGCTGAAGGATGTTGCAGGCAGCAGATCACTCTCCACGGTGTCTCCAGACTCCGTCACGTCTGTCACATGTGCTCAGTGTGAACCTGCTTTCATCTGTGAAGAGCACAGGGAGCCAGTGGTGAGTTTGCCAATTCTGGTGTTCTGTGGCAAATGCCAAGCGTCCTGCACAGTGTTGGGCTGTGAGCACAACCCCCATCTGTGGATGTCGGGCCCTCATACCACCCTCATGGAGTCAATTCTAACCGTTTGTGCAGACACATGCACAGTTGTGGCCTGCTGGAGGTCATTATGCAGGGCTCTGGCAGTGCTCCTCCTGTTGCTTCTTGCACAAAAGCGGAGGTAGCGGTCCTACTGCTGGGTTGTTGCCCTCCTACGGCCCCCTCCACGTCTCCTGGTGTACTGGCCTGTCTCCTGGTAGCGCCTCCTGCCTCTGGACGCTACGCTGACAGACAAAGCAAACCTTCTTGCCACAGCTCTCACAGATGTGCCATCCTGGATGACCTGCACTACCTGAGCATCTTCTGTGGGTTGTAGAGTCCGTCTCATGCTACCACGAGTGTGAAAGCACAACCAACATTGAAAAGTGACCAAAACATCAGCCAGAAAGCACTGGTACTGAGATGTGGTCTGTGATCCCCACCTGCAGAACCACTCCTTTATTGAGGTTGTCTTGATAATTGCCAATAATTTCCATCTATTGTCTATTCCATTTGCACAACAGCATGTGAAATTGATTGTCAATCAGTGTTGCTTCCTAAGTGGACAGTTTGATTTCAGAGAAGTTTGATTTACTTGGAGTTATATTCTGTTGTTTAAGTGTTCCCTTTATTTTTTTGAGCAGTGTATATAAAAAAAAAAATTACTGCAGCTTTAATGCTATTTATTACGTCTCACCAGTAAGAACATGGCATAAGCGTAATTTAAAGGAAGAGGAGGACATTATTCACTCCAGTTTCCTGCGGCCCCTCGGGAGTATAGGTTGCTGCACAGTAGTCCGCATTCTGCGTAAAGCAGGAAAAAACACTTTTACTTAGTGGGATGAGGGCAGCACGGTGGTCAGTAGTGGCACTCTGTCAGTTCAGCATTGCTCCTAATATCTGGTTGTGTTTCCTGAGAAGAGGGGACCCACCAAAGAGGAGACCCACCAAAGAGGAGTTCCACCGAAGAGGAGTTCCACCAAAGAGGAGTCCCACCAAAGAGGAGTCCCACCAAAGAGGAGTCCCACCGAAGAGGAGACCCACCGAAGAGGAGACCCACCGAAGAGGAGTCCCAACGAAGAGGAGACCCACCGAAGAGAGACGAAGAGGAGTCCCACCGAAGAGGAGTCCCACCGAAGAGGAGTCCCACCGAAGAGGAGACCCACCAAAGAGGAGTCCCACCGAAGAGGAGTCCCACCGAAGAGGAGACCCACCGAAGAGGAGACCCACCGAAGAGGAGTCCCACCGAAGAGGAAACCCACCGAAGAGGAGACCCACCGAAGAGGAGTCCCACCGAAGAGGAGTCCCACCGAAGAGGAGTCCCACCGAAGAGGAGACCCACCGAAGAGGAGTCCCACCGAAGAGGAGACCCACCGAAGAGGAGTCCCACCGAAGAGGAGTCCCACCGAAGAGGAGACCCACCGAAGAGGAGACCGAAGAGGAGACCCACCGAAGAGGAGACCCACCGAAGAGGAGTCCCACCGAAGAGGAGTCCCACCGAAGAGGAGACCCACCGAAGAGGAGTCCCACCGAAGAGGAGTCCCACCGAAGAGGAGTCCCACCGAAGAGGAGACCCACCGAAGAGGAGACCCACCGAAGAGGAGACCGAAGAGGAGACCCACCGAAGAGGAGTCCCACCGAAGAGGAGTCCCACCGAAGAGGAGACCCACCGAAGAGGAGTCCCACCGAAGAGGAGACCGAAGAGGAGTCCCACCGAAGAGGAGTCCCACCGAAGAGGAGACCCACCGAAGAGGAGTCCCACCGAAGAGGAGACCCACCGAAGAGGAGTCCCACCGAAGAGGAGTCCCACCGAAGAGGAGACCCACCGAAGAGGAGACCCACCGAAGAGGAGTCCCACCGAAGAGGAGACCCACCGAAGAGGAGACCCACCGAAGAGGAGTCCCACCGAAGAGGAGACCCACCGAAGAGGAGTCCCACCGAAGAGGAGACCCACCGAAGAGGAGTCCCACCGAAGAGGAGTCCCACCGAAGAGGAGACCGAAGAGGAGTCCCACCGAAGAGGAGACCCACCGAAGAGGAGACCCACCGAAGAGGAGTCCCACCGAAGAGGAGTCCCACCGAAGAGGAGACCCACCGAAGAGGAGTCCCACCGAAGAGGAGGCCGAAGAGGAGTCCCACCGAAGAGGAGACCCACCGAAGAGGAGACCCACCGAAGAGGAGACTGAAGAGGAGACCCACCGAAGAGGAGTCCCACCGAAGAGGAGTCCCACCGAAGAGGAGACCCACCGAAGAGGAGACCCACCGAAGAGGAGACCGAAGAGGAGTCCCACCGAAGAGGAGACCCACCGAAGAGGAGACCGAAGAGGAGTCCCACCGAAGAGGAGTCCCACCGAAGAGGAGACCCACCGAAGAGGAGTCCCACCGAAGAGGAGTCCCACCGAAGAGGAGACCCACCGAAGAGGAGACCGAAGAGGAGTCCCACAGAAGAGGAGACCCACCGAAGAGGAGTCCCACCGAAGAGGAGACCCACCGAAGAGGAGACCCACCGAAGAGGAGTCCCACCGAAGAGGAGACCGAAGAGGAGTCCCACCGAAGAGGAGTCCCACCGAAGAGGAGACCCACCGAAGAGGAGACCCACCGAAGAGGAGTCCCACCGAAGAGGAGACCCACCGAAGAGGAGTCCCACCGAAGAGGAGACCGAAGAGGAGTCCCACCGAAGAGGAGACCCACCGAAGAGGAGACCGAAGAGGAGTCCCACCGAAGAGGAGTCCCACCGAAGAGGAGACCCACCGAAGAGGAGTCCCACCGAAGAGGAGTCCCACCGAAGAGGAGTCCCACCGAAGAGGAGACCCACCGAAGAGGAGTCCCACCGAAGAGGAGTCCCACCGAAGAGGAGTCCCACCGAAGAGGAGACCCACCGAAGAGGAGTCCCACCGAAGAGGAGTCCCACCGAAGAGGAGACCGAAGAGGACAGAACTGCACATTAAGATCCCTAGGGGGAAAGGGATGGCCAAAGGCCAGAAAAGACAACAATCGATCCTATAACAAAAAGGAAGAAGCAGAACCAGAACAACGTCCGCCATTACATCAACCGGTATTTGAGAGGAAAGAGGAACATCATGTGGACCATCCTGCTGGGACCTCTCTGCCGATAACATCATACGGCAATACCGGCTGGTAAGTATAAATCCACCAAAGTAATAATAGCAGGATAGTAGTTATATAGTGGTAGTATATGAGTATTAGTGTAATTTGAGTAATAATACTAGTGATAATAGTAAGAAAGTAATAAAATAACAATAGTAATAGTAGTAGGTAGAATAGCAGTGTGATCCAGGGTTCTAGGATTGATCGCCTTTTCTCGGGGTCAAGAAGGAATTTTTCCGCTGTGACACAAATTGGCTGAAGGTGTCCTGAGGTTTTTGCCTTCTTTTGGATCAACACTCTAGGTATAGGGTAGTATTAGTAGCAATAGGAAAGAAGAATAATACCGTAATAAGACATCAGGTTATTATTATTAATAAATATAAACTAGTTATATCTATAGAAAGAACAAAGAGTAAATAAAAATAATTATAGACGTAGTTCAATCAATACTGTAATATTAAATAGTTATAGAAAAGTTAGAGTAGTACTTTAATAAGAAAGCAGGACATAAGACAAAATATATAAAAAACTATATTAAAAACAACTGTAGTAGTACATTTAGTACAGTAATAGTAATTACATAACTAGTAACATAATTAGGTTTGATCCGGGGTCCTAGGACTGATCGTCTTTTCTCAGGGTCAAGAAGGAAATTTTTCCCTGTGACACAAATTGGCTGAAGGTGTCCTGGGGTTTCTGCCTTCTTCTGGATCAACACTGTAGGTATAGCGCAGTATTAGTAGTGATAGGAAAGAAGAATAATACTGTAATAAGATAGCACAATGTTAATAATAACCATATCAAATAGTTAGATTTATAAAAACAAATTAAAATAACTCCAGTAGTACAATAATTAGTGTAATATATAACTTGTAATAGCATTATTAGGTTTGATCCAGGGTCCTAGGACTGATCGCCTTTTCCCGGGGTCAAGAAGGAATTTTTCCCGTGACACAAATTGGCGGTAGGTGTCCTGGGGTTTTTGCCTTCTTCTGGATCGACAGCTTTAGGCATAGGGATTTTAGTAATACCATTATTAGAATCACAAGAATAATAAAAAAATTCGAATTAAATTTTTTAATTAGTTTTATAACAGTTACAATTAATTGGATTAATGCAATAATAATAAATAGTAAAAATGGTGGTAATAACAATAAAAAAAAACTAGTCCCAGTTACTAAGTTAGTGTAGTGTTAGTGTAGGGACCCATCTGAAGAGGTCGCCTTGACGTTGGCAGATGGGCTCGCACAATTTGCTCAAAATGTGTGCTAAGAACCTCATATTTCTATGTACAGGAGATCTAGCAGTAATTCCATTCAGGAGATAGATATCTGTGTACACACACACTTTGTTATATACTTTTGTGCAGCACACAGGGCAGGTATACAGGTACAGGGCGAGAGTGTTACAGTGATATTATAACTCGGCCTTAAGGATAAAATGCTGACAACTACAAAACCTGGAAACACATCCGAAACTAGACCTTGTAAGTAACTGGTTCCCAGCTAGTGGTGAATATGTACAGGGCAGTCCGGTACCAGGACCCGCTCTATAGGACACATTATCATCAGGCAGGTCCTGTCAGGGCTCTTACAAGATCTGCGGCAGAAGTGTGGCTGTATAACACATTCCTGCTCCTGCCTCAGCCTCCGACAGTGGAGCCAACCCTGACCCTGGCAGTTTAATCCACTGTATGACCCAGTAGGGGGCTTCCACAGCATTTAGGCACTTTAGACAGGAGAGGGAGGCGCGATCATGGTGCCTATGAGTTTCTATGGCAGCCGAGATCTAACAATAGACCCCATGACGGCCATCTTACTGCTCCTATTAGACCCCGGCTGAGCAAAGGTCTATGAGGATGCCGGTGAGACTTATGTCGCCTGCTCTGCACATATTAGAAATGCCTAGGGCTGATTAGTTTTCCATTTGTAAATCTGATCCAGCAGCGCTGGGCTACCACTGACGTGATCAGGGCTATTGAGCTCCTAGATTGGGCAGAGGAGCTCAGTCTTCAGCAGGAGCTGGCCGAGGAGAGCGGAGCAACTTGCATGGGGCAGCTGCACAAGAAGTAACTCAAAAGGTGGAGATTTACCCGGAGACGTGGTGCCCGGGCTGTGATCTGCTGTGCAGGCTGCATAGTCGATGCCTCCTAGGACCCGAACTTCTGACTCGCCCCCTGGGCCGTGGGGCACGCGGAACCGGGCAATAGGGAGACTCTGGGAGTAGTAGTGGCGGCCCGGTCCCGCGGCTCAGGGTGGTCAGACCAATGGTAGTCTGCTGCTGTACTTTAGATAATGTCCGACTACGCCACCCGTGGATTGCGGTTATTAGGAACCGCCGCTGCAAGGCAGTCCGCTGGGGCTGATGTTACTCCCCACGGGAAGAGTGTGGCCCCAGGGCAGTGTAGTGGATGGTGGGAGTAATGGTAGTGAGAGTCCCAGTACCGGTAGTGCTGGAGGAGCGAAAGAGCACACAAACAACGTCCAATGTCTTTTACTCACAGTTCAGGTACTCCGGGTCACTTCTGTGCACGTAGTGACCGCCCGAGCTGTGCTGCGTCCACCAGGTGAGGGGCTCGGTCAACTCCCAGGCAGCTCAGGAATATGGCACAGGACCCCCTTCTTTCCTTTCTCTGGCCTGCCTCACCAGTGACCCACTTCTGTCCAGCTGCCGCGGACTTGTGCGGTTAAACGTGGGCCCCGTCCTCCGCTGTCCTATATGGTGCCTTCCTAGCAGGTTTGATGAGGTGTCGCACCAATAAATGATCACGACGACCGGTCTTTGGCTGAGGGTTGTTTCTCCTCCACCAACTTGGGATCCGGTACCCTTAATCTGCCTGACCCTTCACCCTGGATTCTCATGGGTTCTTAGGGTCCCTTCCACCTTCTTGTTCCTGAGCCCTTCTGTTTCTCTGTCTCTCCTCCGTCTTTCCTGTTCCTTCTTCTCCTCCCTTCTCATGGAGCTGGGCTCAGGTGGCACCACAGCTCCCCTTCACTTCCTCCTCGGCCTCTCACTAGGCCCTCCTGGAGTAGAGCTCCTACAGAGCCTATACTCCCTGTCTTCTCCTCTCTGGACAGAACCTAGATCTAAGATGGTGCCCACCTTTTATACCTCCCTCTGACCATGAGCCCAGGTGACCAGCAACCAATGGGCTCCTACCTACACTCAGGAACCAACCCCTATCTGCCCCTACAGCACTGGGTGTTCCACCGCCCTCCCCACTCCAGGCAGGGACATAATCGGTCGTGCCTGCACTACTGTCTAGTGGGAGCACCGTTGAGATGTCCCTCGGAAATGGGGTGTGTGTGCTGCATGCAGCTAACTGAGCCCCGGTCCACACTCCATCCTTACCCGGGAGTGGAATATCACACCTCTGGCAGAGGTGCAATACCCCTGTAGCGGCCGAACCCTCGGGGCGCTACACTTCACCCCTAACAGGCACAGCAGAGCTCGGATGGCTGCAAGTGAACGGAGAACGGCTGATTAGTAACTGCTGCGTCTCCTGCAGCTCAGATAAGAGCCGTACAGAGCGGGGGCTCAGTAATGCTGAATACGGGAAGTGTCCGCCCCTCACATATCCTATATGCGGCCTCCAGAGGTAAAGTCTCCCCTGTAACCAGCGCCTTCTCCCACCTTCTCTGCTGGCATGCTCCATTGCTTAAAGGGGATGTCTGAAGAAAACAAGTTATCACTTATCCACAGGCTCGGTGATCACTTACTGATCGTGGGGGTCTGACCGCTGCGAACCATCGTCTGATCGGGAAGGAGTGGAAAGTCAGGATTCAACTGCAGCTCCATTCATTCTCTATGGGGCTCCAGAAAAGCCGAGCTCAGGGCTTGAATGCCACATAGGGAAGGAATGGAGCGGATCCTGGAGTAATAACATGTCCTCCTCTCCTCAGCTTTCTGTCTGTGTAAGTGGCTCAGCCCTTGTCTCCCCTTCTGCACCGGCTTCTGTACTGGTCCCTGTAGACTTTCTCCTATGAGGAAGAGGAACCCCTCTGCCCTTCTGCTCTCAGTCCTCTGCGGCTTTTCCCCATCGCTCAGTGCAGCCATTATATATAATAAGGATCATTCTTGTCCGGCTTTCATCCCGCCCAGCTGACAAGGTAATAAACATGTGAGGTGGAAGGTTCACAATTATTAGATGTGTTGTGAAAAGTCTCCACAGCAAATTCAGAGAAAACTGCAGGGTGACCGCTTGTGAAACCAGCACAAAATCCAGCGGACAGCGCCTCCCTGCCCCCCGCCGGTCTCTGTATCCTGGCATTCAGCTATTCCATTTGGTGCTTATTCAGGGAGGAAAATAAAAATGTGATGTTCTTACACAGACGCCTGAAGACGCGACGTTCGCTGCGGTGACACCCAGCTGCGCTTGGTATCACAGATCCTAGAAGTGTGCATTGATGGATTCCTCCACAAGAGGCCCTCATAAGCATTCACACACCTCCACCTTCCACCTCAGACCACCAGAGGGAGACCGTTAGGGATATATAAAGGGAAGGTGGAGCCAGGCAGCCCAGAAAGTGATTCAGCAGTTTCCTGCTCAGACACAGAAGGACTCAGTTCAGTCGAGCCAGAGCCTAGCAGTTCCTGCAGAAAGAGTTCAGTACAGTCTGTAGAGTGATTCCAGAAAAACAACCTGGCACTCAGAAGACTCATGGGTTCTTTTAGTGATTTTTAATAAAGTAATGTAGTAAATAACAAATAAACAGACGTTTCGGTCACAATAGACCTTCATCGGTGTACGGTTTTATTAAAGGCGTGATGCATTTGGGCCGCTGTCTGTAGAAATTTGTAAACCGCTGCTTGCGGTAGGTACTTAAAGGTAATGGCCTGGTCGGTGCCGTAGGCCGTAGGAGAAAATGAATAACCAGAGGCAGTAGCCCGCTAGGAAGTTTTATGCTGAATTGTAAAGGACGCAGGACGCGGTATCCACCGTTTGTCCAGAAGCATGCTTCTGGACAAACGGTGGATACCGTGTCCCGGCTGCAGTGTGTGTAGCCTAGTGAGGGCCCCGAGAGGGGCCGAAGGCGAGTGGAGAGTGAGTACATAGGGGGCAGAGGAGCTTAATTAGCTCACCCGGAAGCATTTACCGGACACTGGGTCCGAAGCTTACCGGGATCTCTACGACCCAGTAAAGCATAACCGGAATCCCTGGAGAACTACAGGTCCCAGGATCGCTAGAGTGCTGATACGTAACAGAGCCAGGAGACACATAGGCCTCGCAAGCTGAGGAGCGTGCACTCCAAGAAAAGGCCCTACCACAAGGTCAGCCAGCGCAGGACAGAGACAAAGTTAGGCCTAGCTCCAGGCAGGTCAGAAACTTACTACGCAGAGGCAAGAAACAGGAGGCCCTACACCCGCTCATTGGGGAGGATCCTGATATGCACCCTTCACCCTACAGTGCTCCGGGATGTGCCTGACTTTCCATCAGTAAAAGGTACTGAAGTGACTACCGTGTCCGTCCCCGTTCTTGCTCTGACCCGGCTGGGTCTCGCCTGTCCTGCATTCCCCTTGCATACGCTGCCCTGAGGCCTAGATCCACCTGTGGGGAGCTATACCATCGAGCTGCCTCATCACCGGCCTCAGTGGACTGCCGCAGCGCTGGTGATTATCATCAGAAACCACAGGTGGCGTCACGAACTTTCATAAAATGAACAAACAACCACCCTTTTAAAGAGTGACCCCAGGGTACGGGCCCAGGAGCCGACCACCGCGACATCCCCAAGGCCAGGCAAAGGCCCGGGTACCGAGTCATCCCCATCCCCTGGGCTGGTCACTGCTTTTCATCATCCATGTTGGGCTGTTGTACGACGTGTGGACTACTCTGCTTGTTGGATTCTTGCATTACCACAAACACTGCCTTTATTTTGTGATTTCTGTGCCGCTTCCCATTTCTATTGGCAGCGTGATATACCAGCACGTGAGTGCTGCCACAATCATGTGTCAATAGGTTATTGATGGAGGCCGTGATACAGAGACCGTCCTGGACCAGGGAGGAGTTGGTACAGAAGCACCTAGAGAGGGGGGTACAGGGGCTTCATTTCAATTTTAAAACTTAGCTGGATTGTGTTTAGCTACAAGAATGGAAAGAAAAATAGAAAAAAAAAATTAAGATTTTATTATTTGGCAAAATCGTCCATCAGAGGTTTGGCCACTACCAAAAAGTTTTTGATGAACTTACAGTAGCAGCTGGCGAAACCCAAAAAACTTTGTAACGCCTTTAAGTCCTGAATATAATACCAATCCAGTACCGTCCGGACTTTTGCCAGATCCATGCAAAAACAGTGAATGATAAGAAATAACCCAAAAAAGGGACCTCCTGAATGGAGAACATAAATTATTTGTCAAACCAGAGAAATGTATTATCTTTGAGTATCTGTAAGACCTGCCTGACATGTACCTGATGTGATACGAGGTGAATAAATTAGACTGTGGGGACCCCCAACCAAACCCCGACGCTCAGCCCCCCTACCGCCACCCCTTCCTTAACAATACAATAATGTAACTCTTACAACTGGATGGGTGAGGATCGGTCACAGCTTTATTAACTCTTTAACTCATTCCATTAGAAAGGCATTTTATTTCCAAAAATAATTCCGCTTGTTGCAGCATGCCCTGTGTCTCCACACCGGCAAGTTGGCCAACAAGAGTAACTTTCCAACATGTCCTTTCTATTTCAGGCCAAGGAGGATCCTGCGTACTCGTATGCAGGACTCAGACCCCCACCCATCATCATTAACGCTTGCTCCACTCCGTCCTGGAGTCCTGACAGGAATATGTCCAGTCCAATATCCGTTAAATGAACACCGTCGGGCCGTATGAGGCCAGCTTTATCTCCTTCCAGTTCTCGGTGTCTTATCACTACACCACCTCTTTCCTTTAAAAATCTTGCCATCCGAATATTTATTAGCCGCCTTGTCCGTTCGATGGCTGCACTGTCTCGCGCACCTCGCCATACCGCCCTCGGCACAATCTCTGACCATACTATAGTTCGTTTACTAAAAAATGCTCTGAAGCGCTCAGTGTATAGCTTCATTATTGCCATTAGTTCTGCGCTCTTGTAATGACCAAAGTCGTTTCCCCCAGCGTGTATAACTAAGATAACCGGACCTGTTGCTTCTCTCCCTATGTTGATTGCCTCCATTAGTACCTGTGGCCATCGCAGGCCTCTAATACCTCTCCAGTTGAAATATGTGTCATGAAACCCCATATTCCTCCCGCCTGGGCGGACTGTCGCCCTTTTTTCTGCCCAGTATATGTACGAGTGGCCTATCACCCACACTGTTGGCTTATCGTCACCTATAAAAGAAACAAACCACGTTAGGATAACAAGTCCTGTCTTATGTATCTCGCAAAACACGCGGATCGCCATCTGCCTATCCTCTGCACTTCCGTTTCTGACAGTCCTGCTCTAGCTGCTTCCGTGGCCGCACCTATGCGGAATGAGTGTGTCCCGTAATCTTTGGGGTGGTTCCCTGCTGATGTTAGGCATTTATTAAATATAAATTGGAACTGGTATCTTGATAATGGAGTTCCATCAATGTGTGATAGGAAGAAATTACTTTGTGGCCTGATGGCTGTATATGTTTTTTCTATTGTTACCGGACACAGTGTACTGTTTGTGGGTTTTAGAAGCACCCAAGTGCCCTTGCCCGCTGGGTCTGTTTTGGATTTGCGTATGCGTAGGCGTATTGCATTATTGGCTATGATTACGTCCTGGTGTAATAAGCCTCCACTGGTGGTGATTTTGGATCGAGGGACTAATTCGCTTATGCGTAGCGCCCTGAAAAAGGCGATCACAAATGCAGTAGACAGTAGTGTTGCTTCAAATTGTGAGTGGCATGTTAATGGTGTTAGGGATATGATTTTTGAGAGCAGATTTAGTGACACAGGACGTCTGCACTCCTGACTTGGCTGACCTCTTTTCCACCCTTTTAAGGCTTGACTGATGATGAATCTTTTTGTCACATCTCCCCAATTCAGTAGTTGGAAATTAAATGCTACTCCGGTCCGCCACCGCTGCGCTGACACCCCTGATATGCCCCTCATCATTAGCTGGTGGAGAAATTCTATGGTTACATCTAGTCTGGCTTGTTCACATTGGTTAACCCGTCTGCCTGCTACTAGTCGTATCCAGTCTTCCCATGCCTTACCGTATGCTTTCCATGTTGACGGGGCGACTGACGCTCTGATTAATGGCATCAGCTGTTCGCCACTAGATCCCATAGGGAGGGTGGGCAACTGGTGCCCGACGGGTGGGCTTTGGGGAGGAGCTCTCTGAAAACCTGCCAATTGAATTGTGATAAAGCGTTAGCAGCAGCGTTAGATCCCCCCTCCACATTGTGGCTAGCGCGGACCCATACATTGTGTTTTAGGCACAGGAATGCTAGCCGGCGTAGTAGGCCTAGCACTGGGAGAAACGATGATGCCATCTTATTAATGCAGTGCGCTAGGCTGGTGTTATTTGTTATGAAGCGTATATTTTTGTTCGCTAGGTACGTGCCCCATATTTCTATGGCTACCACTATTGGGAAGAGTTCCAGGAGTGTCTGTTTTTTTGTTAACCCTTTTTCAGACCAATACGGAGGCCATAAGCCTGTGCACCACTAGTTATCTAGTATCGCTGCATATCCGCCCGCCTCTGCTGCCCCGGTGAATAATTTTAGTTCAATGTTGGACTGTTCTGCTGACATAAATAACTTGTGACCATTGAATGATTGTAAGAAGGTTTTCGACACCTCTAAGTCCGCCCGAAGCTGCCTGCTGATTCTGATTCTATGACTCGGTTTTAATGCACGTTTTGTTGCAAGGGATAAACGACGAGAGAAAACCCTTCCGACTGGCATCACCCGGCTCGCGAACACGAGGAGACCTAGTAACACTTGCATCTGTTGTAGTGTTACTTTCCGTACTGTGCAAAATCCCTCGATGAGGTGCAGTGTTTTTTTGTATTTTTTCTGTTGGGAGGTGGAATAACCTTGCTGTGGTGTCGATTTCGATGCCTAAGAACGATAGCTTTGTTGTGGGGCCTATGTTTTTTGTAGGGCACAATGGGACTCCAAACCGTTGAAAGATGTTTGTGAATTCGTTAAGTAATGATTGGCATTGATTTGAGTCTTTGGGTCCGACGAATAGGAAGTCATCTAGGTAATGTGTGACGGACCTATTGCCGGTTTTGTACCTCAATACCCATTCTAGGAAGGAACTGAATAGTTCGAAGTAATAACAGATATTGAACAACCCATTGGGAGGCAAGTGTCGTAGAAGTATTCATTGTCCACTTGGCATCCCAGCAGGTGGTAGCAATTTGGGTGCACCGGTAGAAGGCGAAAGGCGGATTCTATGTCGGATTTAGCGAGCAGCACTCCGGGCCCCGCATCGCGTACTAACATTACTGCTCTGTCGAAAGACGCGTAGGAGACCGAGGCGTCTTCAGACGAAATACTGTCATTTACAGACTCTCCTTTTGGGTAAGATAAATGATGGATAAGCCGGAATGAACCTGGCTCTTTTTTGGGGATTATTCCCAGAGGGGAAACTCTTATGTTACTGAATGGTGGTGTTGGGAAAGGGCCCGCCACTCTGCCTAGAGCTACTTCTTTTTGTATTTTTTGCCTAAGTATTTCAGGGTGCTCTTTTGCAGATTTAAGGTTATTTGCAAAGGTGGGTGATTTATTAAGTTTGAAAGGGAGGAAAAAACTGTATGTGAAACCAAAACGTAACTGCCCCGCTGCGTCTTTCTTAGGATATTGGTCTAGCCAGGGGCCCATCGCGTTTACGCTCACCGGGGTCCTTGGATTCTGACTGTGGGAGTTTAATTGATAATTTGCTTGCGGGATGAGAACATCTTGCCGCGGGGTGGGCTGCACCCCAGGCTGAGCATTCATGTTTGTATCTGCATAAGGCGTAGAAACGACAGCGTCCATCATTGTACTGCCAGCAGGCCCCTGGTCTACGTACTACCACTGAATTTTGGCCTGCTGTTGCCTGTTGTCCAGTAGCCGTTGTTGGAAAGGGATGGTGTTTCTGTAACAGCATTAATCGCAACCATATGTCTGTAGCTTTTACCCCCCAGCCTAGCTGTGGTTGCAGGGCCAACCGCCTCCGGAACTCTTCATCGTAGCGCCAGCATGCTGAACCGCCGTGGGCTTTGTACGAGTTATACACCGTATCCTGGTATATGAATAGTTCTGAGCAGCGTTCCGGATGCTTTTGGCCCATGATGCAACCCAGCACTGAAAACGCCTGTAACCAGTTACTCATTGTCTTCGCGACCTTTTGTCTATTTCTGTTGAATGGTCTGTCGACTATCCTTTTCTCTTTGTCTATAGTATGTTGGTCAGCGGTTACAAGTGACCAAATGTCGATGTAGTCATTATTCCATATTTTAATTCTGGTTTCCTTGTCTATGTGTGAGCCCAATGGGCTTATCCTGCAAAAGAATGCGTCCTTGTGTACGCTGGCTAATGGTGGAGTTGTTTTAGTAGAATTATGTATAGCGCCTGGTGGCACGGATAGTTGTTCGACTATGGCCTTAAGGGTCGCTATTAAGTTGGTGTTACTATTTCCCATTTCAGTTATACTTATATTGCACGCACCCATTCCTGCGGCTGGAGGAGGGACTCCGAGGTGTGGAGGGACTCTGACACCAGTCTCGCTCGGGGTGAGCGGCGTGCCTCTGCTCTTAGACCTGCGTGAAATCGTTGTATCGTGCAGACTGTAAGCTCTGGAGGGTGCCATTGTATCGTTTCTGTCCCCCGGAGGACGGGATCGTTGGGGCTCGACATCTCTGATGCAGAGGATGGTGAGCGCCACCTTGAGGACCGCGACCTGTGACCCCTCCTGTGGGATGCCGATCTCCACTTTGCTTGTGACGACCGCTTCCTTCGCCGGTAACTTGTGTGCGATGGCGTAGATCTGTCGTCGGAGGAACTACAGCGAGTTCGCCTAGAGTGAGTACGCCTAGAGTCTCTGTGTCCCTAAGGGTGTATGGGGGGTTCTGCGCAGTTTACATGTGTCCCGCCGGGACATGTCGGTGCTATTTGTGGCCAGGGCGATGCTATAACGGAGTCAAGCGCGTGCGTCGCTGCGCTATTATAGGGGTATATGGGGGAGGCGAGGATGGTCGCTGAAGTGTTTAGGCTCCGCATCGTGTCCATCAGGGGGGTATTGATACTGTGACTGGGCGCTGGATGGGCTGCGGTGATTACAGGGGCCGCAATGTCCCCAGGATGTGTAGTGTCACGTGTTCTGTTTTGGGAACTTTTTCTTTTATTTTTAATAGGAGTTTTTCTGTGGGGGATTGTTTGGGGGGGAAGCAGAGCACAGCCCCCGGCAGAGGATTCCTGTCCGGAGCTCTGCTCTGCCACAGCCCCTGCTGTGTGTTGAGGGGGCGGGGAATGGTTACTAAGTGGCCCGCAGCTTCTTCTGTGAGGCTTCGGGGTGCTGTGCCTAAAGCGCTCTGGAGGACGGGAGTGCCTGCTGGACCTCCGCCCTCCAGGGCGCTCCTCGGCAGGATGCGGGACAGGAGTGTTAACGGGGGTGGGGAACAACAGGCTGTGTGCTGTCTCCAGCGCCGGTGGCAGGCAGGAGACCTGAATCCCCTCTGTGCCCGCCGCCGACATGGAAGACAGCCCGCACTCATTTATTAGTGCAGAGGAGCCCTGCGCCCGCAGTAAGTGAGGCGCAGGGTCCACCGCCGCACTAGCTTCAGCTTCCTGCTCCGCCCCGCAGCATTCTGAACTGGGGGGCGTGACCTGTGGGGTCACGTGGGGCGGACACGCGCCCTGTACATGCGCATCGAGCGCTTCCTGCCCTCCAGCTCCGCCTCCCCCAACATGCCTCTCCAGCCTAGTGGAGTCACGCGCCCGCTTCCCTGCTCCGGCACGCGACCGCAGAGAGGAACCCCCCAACCCCACGCCGGCGCGCGCCCGCCGCCCTGCTGTCGCTGCGCGCCCTTCCCCACTGGCGTGCGGCCACTGGACCGCCACGGCTGCCCGCTTCCCCGAGTCAGCGAGCGCCCGCAGCACTACCGCAGCCGCCTACCGCCCCGGGTTGAGTGGCCCGATGAACACTGTAAAGTTGTGCGGATGCGGCGATCGGGTGAGGAAGGGGATCGGGACCAAGCCGCGGAAGTAATGCAGCCCCCCGTTCCAGATGACCCGACCGCCGTGGAGGGGACCGTTGTACCGTGGGCAATTGGAGTGGGTGAGTAGGCCCAAGTGGTGAGGGGACTGGGACTGGGGAATATGATGTTCCCATAAGGGGTTGAGGGCCAGGGGCAGGGTGATCTGGGGATTTAGAGCTGGGGCCAGGGGGATGAGCGCTGAGCCCCGACATGAGAGCCTGTAACCAGCGCTCGCCCCCCTGTGCAAACCCAGCCTGGAGGGCCTCAGCAATCTGACCTGATCCTGAAATCTCCATGACGTTCGACTCCGGGACCAGCAAAGAAAGGAAGTAACGTGGGATGTCCCGGTGTTTATGTATCCATGGGACGGCTTGTAGCAGCCGTCCCTTTCGCTTCATTGGATCCTTCTGGGGGCTTCAGGATCACTGGTCAGTAAGGGGCAGCGAAGGGGGGGGTCACCAATCGCCATGGCCTGGGGAGGGGCCAGCACAGTCAGTGACTCCCTCCTTATTTAGTATGGAGTCTACCATTATGTCATCAAGATGGGTTTGTTGTGATCTACATGCCAGATGAGTAAAAATGGGAGCATTAGTCAACCCAAATGCCATCACAAGGTTTTCATAGTGCCCCTCAGGAGTATTGAAGGCCGTCTTCCACTCATCTCCTCAATGTGAATGAGATTATAAGCCCCTCTGAGGTCTAGTTTATTCAAATTGTAGGAGCCAAATGGTTTTCTAAAGAGGTCTGGGATGAGAGGGAGAGGATATGCATCCCAGACCGTGATCTGATTAAACTCACAAAAATCAAGGCAGGGGCGCAACCCCTAGTCTTTTTTTTTTTTTGACAAAGAAAAACCCCACTGCAACGGGAGATGAAGAACGTCTTATATGGCCCTTTGGTAGACTTTCAGTGATCTAGTTTTTCATGGCCTGCCTCTCTGAACCAGAGATATTATATAACCTGCTTTTTTGGCAGCTTGGCCCCAGGAATAATATTACCGACGCAATCATAAGGATGATGGGGTGGAAGTTCTTGACACCCCTGTTCAGAAAACACATTCCTGAAATCAGACCCACCATGGCTATCCGAGTGACCAAGCAGTGTTCTTGGCAATACTCGCTCCATTTTACCACCTCCCGAGTCTGCCAGTCTACGGCTAAGTGCCCACGATGCAGAAATGCTCTGGATTTTTCCTGAGCGTTTCTGCATCTCCTTGGCAGAAAAAATGCATGCGGATTTTACATGCGTTTTTCCTGCCAGGGACAAGCGTAAGTGAAGCGTTTTTTCACATGCATTTCCGCATGCGGGTTGTCAAGCGGTTTCCAAGCGATTTTAGCATCACTTGGAAAGTGCTTGACAACTTGGTCACACTATATAAATACATGCAACCGGCATGGATTTATATAGTGTGACCAAGTTAATAGTTGAAGAAAAAAGATTAAAAATGGTAAAAAAAAAACAAAAAACAAAAACATTTTACTTACCTTTTGATGGCCCCTGGTCTCTTGTATGGCTCACGGTGGTGTGAAAGGACCTTCCATGACGTCATTTAGTCATGTGACAGGTCACGCGACCGCCGACGAGCCGTACAAGAGACTCGACTCAGCGGAGAAAAGACCGGGGGCCATCACAAGGTAAGTATAATGTATTTTTTTCTTGTCTTTTTTTTTTTTTTACAGGTTCTATGGTACCCGGGTCTGGAGGAGAGTCTCCTCTTCTCCAGACCCGGGTACCATCCGCACGTTGAATCGCTTAATATCCGCATGTGCACATGTAGTCATGCGGATATTAAGCGATTCAATGCAAGTCAATGGAGGTAAAACGTCGCGATTACGTAAAATAACTGGTAGTGCTGCGGATTTTTACGCACTGATAATGCGAAATTTCCGCAGCATGTGCACAGCACATGTGGATTATCATTGGGGAACATTGCAGACCTTCTACCAAGCGTTTAAGCGTTTCTGCAATGGAATTGCCGCTGCGGAAACGCTTAAAAGATAAAGTGGGCACACAACCTACCACAGGATTGTGCAGCGTAAACCAAGGTAGTCCAAGGACCACAGGAGAGGGCAAGCCCTCTAGCACATAACAGTCAATAAATTTTGAGTGCAAGGCCCCTACCTGCAGATGTAGCACACGAGCGATAAGAGTAAAGTACCCCTAGCTCAAGGGTGCAGAGTCAATGGCGATTATGGGTGTTGAGCCAGAAAATTTATGAGGTTTGAGGTCCTGATCGAACCTAGCGTCGATCAAAATAAACCCCGCCCCACTGTCCAGAAAGGCAGAAATTACCACCATACTTTTGCCAAGATGGATCTTGGACGGTAAAAAAAAAAAAATTGTGACCTACCCACAGAGGAAATAAGTACACCCCCGAGTTGCCAATTCACCCCGCAACTCGGGCGCCTTAGTTTTCTGGTGGGTGTTTAGGAATTTAGGAAAGACACACACACACACACACTCCCCCTTTCCGCCAAACTACAGTTGGACCAACAGAACAAGTCGCCACACCCAACAGCATGGGTTCCTCAGTTAACTCAAACCTAGGGGCCCTTGACCCCAGGCCCCCTGCAAATTGGAGTGTCTCCTTATGTCTCTGGCAATGACAGCGGTTAACACACAAACGCCTCTTCAAAACAACCAACACCTCTGACTCCAGAACTAGGCAGCATAAATCTAACACTGGCAATCCAAGATTGCCAGAGGCGAGTATATATAGGAGAGGGGAGAGGCCAACACTGAACAGCTGAGACCATCAATGCTGGAAAGCTCTAGCAGCTCTCAACTGAACAGATTAACCTTTGCACTGCTAGCAGAAACCTTCACGGTTTAATATGATAGTGAAGTGCTTCTAATCAGTGCAGGAGCTCAGACGCCGCAGTCTTCTGGCCCCTCTAGTTACGGTAAACCCGTGGTACCAGCGATGTGTCACTTACTGAGCTGCTTGATGCAGTGTTGATAAAACCCTTTATTAGCTGCAGATGTTCTGTCTATGCACAGGGTACACAGAAAGCTGTCAATCAGTGGTGCGGGTGGGGCTATATATAGAGCTTATGAATGTGGAGGACTACATGGTAGCAGGTTTACTAGTCCTTGAGTGATAAAACTAAAACAAGCAGCCAGTTATTGACACATGGCTGGAATCAGAGTCTCTGTCTTTATATAATCAGAATCTAATAGATGCAAGTGTACAATAAATCTAGAAGAATAAAGAAGTAATCAGTATATCATAAATTATATCTACCCTACAGGTAGCATATGCATTATAATTACATACAGCGTCACTAAGGAAAAGTACCTCATTTGCGTCGACCACCAATAATTCACCTTGGCAAGCAGAAAGGGACCTTGAAACTTCGTAGCTAAAATCAACATGACCCTACAAAAGTACAAAAACGTTAAAAGGGAAAACATGTTGGACAAATATGGATTGATGGATACAAGGCGCATTCTTAAATAACCATGTATAAATGTGAGGGGAGTCATTTCGTATGTAGATGGACAAAGAATGCTGAGCGTTGGAAACATGTTGCTATGTTGCATAAATTTTTCACTTGAACCTTGTGGATTAATGGACTTTTAAAGATGAAATAATAAAGATGGATTTTATGGAGCTGGAGTTCCTTTTCTTTTTCCTGTGATTTACACACGTGTGGCCACACGATCTCCGGGCTTCAGCACGCCGAGAGCCGCTGTGGGTGAGCTGGTGGTTTTTTTCTATAGCATTCTTAAATAGGCTGTGCCAAGATCGCAACTTTTTGGCTATTCTGTGGGGGGGGGGGGTGACAACTGGGACCTCCAATGATCAGAAGAACAGATGTCTCACATCCCCTTTTTTAATGGAGTGGTGCCATTGTCTATGGGACTGATGGAGATAGCTGAGCTCTGAATTCGGCCATCTCCGGCAGCCCATTACACTTTGAGTGGAGCAGCAGTGCACACGCTCATCGGCCAATCCATCGGCGTAATATGGCTCGTGCACCTGATTTCCTGTGATTGGGGTCCCAGAGATGGGTCCTCAGCTATTAGCAAGCAATCTGTTCTGTAGAAAAGCGATAAGTTGTAATCTGAAAGCAAACTCTTTCAATTTTAAAATATTGGATAGCTCTTATGGGCGTCTATAAAAAAAAAAAAAACAGTGTGAGATCTACAGGGTCGGCCATTTATATGGATACACCTAAATTAAATGGGAATGGTTGGTGATATCAACCTGAAACAACGGATACTGGAAGCCTGTGCTAGCATTTCTTCTGCGGTGTTGCTATCAGTGTGTCAAGAGTGGGAGAAGAGGGTTGCATTGACAATCCAACACAATGGGCAGCACTTTGAACACATTTTATAAGTGGTTATAAACTTGTACAAAACTCATGAAAGAATAAAGTTACGTTAAAACCAAGCACACCATTGTTTTTCTTATGATATTCTCAATAAGTTTGATGTGTCACATGACCCTCTTCCCATTGAAAAAATAAAGTTGGATCCAAAATGGCCGCCATGGTCACCACCCATCTGGAAAAGTTTTCCCCCTCCCATATACCAATGTGCCACAAACAGGAAGATGATCTCACCAACCATTCCCATTTAATTTAGGTGTATCCATATAAATGGCCCACCCTGTAAAATAATAAATTATTATTATTATTATTGCAGCTGCTGCATTTTGTATAACTCATTCAGTATCTGAACATCTGCAACAAGAGCACAGAGAAACAAATCAAGAAGAAACGTCACACTCACCGGAGTGTGGATCAGGTTCAGGAGATACTTCTTTCCCTCGTAAGTGTAAACCAGAGACGCAGTCTGGGCCTTCACCGTAATCCGGGCTACCTCTCCACCTGCAGCTTGTCCAGAACTTGCTTATTGGAGGCGGCTTTTGGAATACACCCTGAGGGAAGGCGCGAGACCCCAGAATCCACACTGTTAGCTCGTGGTGGCAGTGTCCCCCTCCATACTAGTCTGTCAAGGTTAGCTTGTTTCTGTGTTTTATATATGTATTTTATGTGTGTAAACCCTCTTCATGTGTACAGCAGCCTGGAATGAACGCTGCTTAAGAAATAAATAATAGAGTAAGGCCTCATTCAGACCACAGTGATTTCTCTTGTAGGTAAAAAAAAAAAAAGACAGATTTTCATCAGCTTTGTTTTGCATCCGAGAAGTTCTAAACTTTGATTTGGATCAAAATCCGACAGGTCAACTTGTTTCGGTGAAAAATACGCGATCCGCAGAAATATGTGAACAGCCCTAGACTATAATAGATATGAGTTCTGTGAAAAACAAGGATCGAGCTCGTACGAGATCCAACATTTCATTCTAGAAATCTACATAAATAATTAATAACGTGCCAAATTGCTTTTTTTTGTGTATGTTTTGCGTGTACGGAGGGAAAGTTCCCAGTGCTAGTGTCTATGGTGCTCCATTAGGCTAGGGCTACCTTGTGACTGTGTGTGGCGCTACTGATTGAGCAATAGCTCCAGTTCAAAGCAATACACTAATTTTAAAAGGAAATCTGTTTGACCTCAGATGTGGGCATGCAGGCCTTTGACATGTAAATCTAAACCAATGGACACTTTTATATCTTCTACCTGTTGCTGCACTCCTAAGTAATTAGAATTTTGGTTCACATGCAAATGAGGAGTTAAGTCTCTGTCTCCTGAGATTATCTCCGACAGCAAGCATCCGTTCTCTTTAGGCTACGTTCCCTTCACTTTTGATGAGTTTTCGATGTTGCAGATTTTCTACAGCATTCCTGCACCTATTAAGTAAAATAGGTTACTTGTTTTTTTTTCTTTAAATCTGTAACATCAGAAGCTCACTGAAAGCTCGTGGTGGGAACTTAGCCTCAGTGTCAATGATAGCTCACAGTTTTTGGGGACGTCAGGCACCAAGCAAGGAAAATCAGAAAGTAAGCTATCAATCAAGATAAAGAGGCTGGTGCTGGGCAGGGAAGCAACCTTGGAAGGCTGAGGCTCGGTAAGTGCTCCGTTACACCCAGAGCACTCAGAAATGCAGCAACAGATAAAAGATATAGAGGTGTCTATGGATTTAGCTTTCCAAATCCTGCATGGTCATGAATGGGAATTGGAGGGAGGGGTATATCTGATGGATTCCCTTAAATTATTAAATGGCAATTGCAGTTCACATAGTTGCATACTACTTAATCTTTAGCGCTACAAAAATTTGTACTTCAAGCACCAGTAAAAAAGATTCCTTAGAGGTATCTGGTCACTATTAGTGATGATCGAGTGTGTTCTATCAACCCCTTCGGCGAGCACGCTCGGGTGCTCGCTGAGTATTTTGGCATGCTCTGCATTTCTTTTAATGTCGCCGTGCCTGCAAGTGTCACGGCTGTTAGACAGCGTGCTCGCCGAAGGGGTTCATAGAACACGCTCGATCATCACTAGTCACTATACATGAGTATACCATAAAAAATAACATATTATATAGTGAATAACACAGACACTATTCAATACAGCAGGGTTGAGGTGTATTTTGTGGTACAAAATTACAGTATTTTTGAATGACACCATTCACTTTACTGTGCAAGATATAGAAAAAAAGGGTAATGAACTCCAAATAAAGTGAAATGGTGCAGAAGAAAAAAAAACAAAAACATTTCACTGCTTTTAAAAAATTCTAAACTTTGCAAACAAATTGTTTGGCTCATGTTTAAATTTTCTAAGACCGTTTTTAATACTTACCATTTTGGGGTACAACTTTTTGATTGCTCCATCAAATGAATAGTCATAAGTTACTTACCGGTAACGGGATTTTTCAGAGACCATGACAGCACCACGAGAGAGGGGATCCGCCCACCAAGGAGAGGAAACCTACAGGCTTAAAAGGGCGCCGCCTCTCTCCCGCCTCAGTTTGGAATACAGAGCACTGAGAGGACCGCCAGGTTAATGAACACAGCAAACAATCACAAAGTTGCCATACCACACGACACCTATTGAGTGTGAGATTATAATTTATAAAAGGGGAGTGCTCCCACAAAGGTGAAAGGAGGGAATGTAAGGGTGCTGTCATGGTCTCCGAAAAATCCCATTACCGGTAAGTAACTTAAGATTTTATCGGTCGACCATGACAGCACCACGAGGGAATTACAGGGATGAAGTAATCTATTGAAGGACCACAGCCTGGAACACTCTTCTCCCAAAGGTGAGGTCAGCCGATACTATATAGGTTAGATATGGGTGTGTCTATGGAATGTAGAGGGACAGGACCAGGTAGCAGCCTTACATATGTCTTCTTATCAAGACACCTGTCTTCTCAGCCCAGGAGGTTGCCACAGCCCGGGTGGACTGAGCCTTCAACCCTCCTGGCACTTCCTTGCCGCTAGATGTATATGCTAGAGAAATGGCCGTAACGGAACGCTTCAAGCATTACCTGGCCTCCGCAAAGTTCACTGTGTACACGGACAACAACCCGTTGACACACCTAGACAATGCAAGACTTGGTGCCCTGGAACAGCGGTGGATGGCCCGGCTATCAAATTATGACTTCACAATCAAATACCGGGCAGGCAGAACCAACGCCAACGCAGATGCCCTATCAAGAATCCCTGCTCCACTTCTCTATGGCCCTTTTCATACCGACCCAGTAGAACCGCTCTCTCAGTAGGAACTCCAGTTTCTTCCACCCGAAGTGCCCCGCTCTGTCATGGTAGGCCTCCAGGACCATTGCTGCATCTCGTCTTGGGACCACCACCTGCCAGGTCAGCTCGTGCGTCCGGTGGTTGACAAGCCTTCTGCACAGCTTACCTTCATAGAGGAATAGCCTGCTTTTCTCCTTCCATAACTGCTTGGCTTCCTCTGGAGCGTCCGGGCCAGGGCTAGAGTCCTCCTGGGTTAACATGTCTTGCACCAGGCGAATTGCAGGGTCACTATCTTGCGTTTCAGCCCAGGCGTGGTGGGGTAAGGGATTGAACATGATGGTGGTTAGGTCTTTGTCTCTTACCCGGTGAGAATACTGAGTGGCCCCATACCGGTGGAATGCAGGGAGCTCTACTTCCTCCAGCTCTTCTGAGTCTTCTTCTCCTTCAGGCAAGTGGGGCATCCTTGGTGAAGGCGGTCTTCTCCTTGTCAGCCTCTGCCACAGGAACCTGCCAGTACCCGCTAGTAAGGTCCAAAGTAGGAAAGAAGTTAGCTGATTTTAGGGCTGCTAAAGACTCCTCTACCCTAGGTAACAGGTACGCGTCTTTATGGGTGATACGATTGACCTTTCTATAGTCCACGCACATTCTCATGGTACCGTCTTTCTTTTTTACCAAAACTAAGGGAGCTGCCCAGGGGCTACAGCTATCTCTAATGACCCCAGCTTCTTTCATTTCTCTCAGCATGCCCTTTGCGTTCTGATAATGTGCAGGAGGTACAGGTCTGTGTCTCTCTTTTATTGGTGGGTGGCTCCCCGTGGGGATGTGGTGTTCTATCCCTTTTACTCTGCTGAAGTCTAGCGGGTGCTTACTAAAGATTCTCTCGTACTCCTGTACCACCCGGTAGACTCCTTGTTTTTTGTGCAGGGGAGTGGAGTCAGCACCCACATGGAGTTTCTGGCACCAGTCCTCCTTGTGTTTCTGGGAGCCATTACCCTCCACCGGTTAAGATGGAGGCAAGGGTTCCACGACCCTGATAGCATTGTGTTGGACGGCAAACAATTTGGCTAGTGTAGCATACCGGGGCAAGTAGACTTCCCTTTCCCCGATGTTTAAGATCCAGACGGGCACCCTTCCATGGCGGACATCAACCACCCCCCTGGCTGTCAAAATGGTGGGCCTGCTGTCTGAGTACACGGGTTCTACCATGGCTTGGTAGTCTCTCCCCCTTAACCCGATTGCAGTCCGACACCAGATCATCATTTCACTTTTGGGAGGCATGGCAATGGGGAACGGGTCGCTCATCTTCACGCTACCGATCTCACCACCAGACAGTTTTACCTGTTGCCGTCTCACCAGGGCCCTTATCTCCTTCTGGAGGACTCTCTGCTGGCTGGAACTAGCATTCATCACCACCTTCTGCAAAATCACAATTACTTCTGCAAGACAATTTTCAATCACGTTAGTACCCACAGTTATTTTAGGGTGACTTTCACGGCGATCAATGTCCACAATGATCACTCCCTGTGCCGGCAGTTCAACCTTACCAATCTTGATGGTCATCTCTCTGAACCCCACTTGCGGCACAGGTTGGCCATTGCTGGCGATGATGCTTAAGTCATCGTCTGGATAACGGGTTATATCCGCGTCACTCCAGTACCGCTTGAAAAGTACGTAGGGGATGGTAGTCACTTGAGACCCGGTGTCCAGCAGTGCACTTATGGGGATACCGTCCAGCACTACGGGTAAGACCGGGCGTCCCCCCACGTACTTATCACGCCAATTAGACGGGCCTGATGACCTTATGCCTGGGGGTTGGCCCTCTGCCCCAGGTCGGACCCATTTAAAGTACAGTACCTTGCTATGTGTCCTGGCTGACTGCAACGGTGGCAAATCGGCTGTCCATCCTCAGTGTAACTGTCGGCGGGCCTCCCTCTGAACGACGGGATCCTCCTCTGTCGACGCCACGGGACATCCTCCGGACTGGAAGCCAGCTTGATGGGTCCTGACGGGTCCACCTGTAACGACTGTAAGGTCCTGGTCAATGCAGCAACACTCCTGGTTAGTTCCTGGACCTGATGGTGCAGGTCTGCAGGCAGGGATGGGTTTGAGGCCTGCGCATCAGCCCCCACAAGGTCTGCAGGGTAGGGCGCCGCCCCCTGGTGGTAAGTAATGGCAGGGCGCCGGGAAGCTACAGCGCTACTTGGTGCGGGTTCTCGGAGCACCCGGATGTCCCTATCCTTGAACTGCGCAAAAGTCAAATCGGGGTTCTGAAGGGCCATGAGGCACAGCTGGGTTCTGGGGGCGCTGGACAGCAGACCTTCTATGAACTGGTCAGTTTACAGCTTATCGGTGTCCTGCACGCTACCAGGGTCAGCTTGTTTGATAGCTCTCAGGGCTTCTTGCAGGTTCAAGGCATAATCTCTGATACTATCCTGGGCTCGCTGCTTACAGCCATAGAACCGCATTTTGATTTCTGCTGAGGTACGGGTATCAAAGGTACTCCGCAACCGGGTCAGAATGTCCTTTACAGTCCTTTTCTCCTCATCTGACCATGATTTCACTTCCCGCTGGGTTGCACCGGTGAGCTGCCCCGTCAGAATGCTCACTTTCTGTTCTTCTGTCAGGGGGTAAACTTTAAATAAACTGTGCAGTCTTTCCTTAAAGTCAGTCAATGTATGGGATTCCCCTGAGTATTGGGGCAGCCAGGCTGCTCCAGGGATGTAGGGCATGGAGAATGGCATCACCGCTGCTGCAGCCACGCTGGTGGTAGAGGGTCCCTCCGCGTCCGTCATCTTCCTCCCCCATAGTTAACCGTGGCCTACCTTCTGTTGATCCTCTTCCGTAGGCCGCGGCTCCGCTGGTGCTGCTCCGGACGAGGACCTTGCGTCGCGTCCTGGTGACGTCAGCGTCGCTCTCTCTCCTTCCAGGACCTTACGCAGCGTCGGTGAGTAGGGCGGGGCTTCAGGTCTCGCGCGGTTTGGACGTCCACGCCCCTCTTCTTCCCGCGTGGCGTCCTGAAGATGGCGTCCGATGGCGGGAAAACGGCTGAAGATGGCGGGAAAATGGCTGAAGATGGCGGGAAACTGGCTGAAGATGGCGGGAAACGACTGAAGATGGCGGGAAACGGCTCTGGATAGCGGGAAACAAGGTACGCAAACAGCCCTTTCAGGCACGCAATACCCGTTTGTGGCGGGTTGGTCACAATCCTGCCGACTACGCCAAAAGCTGACTCGCCCCCTGGGCCGTGGGGCACTCGGGAACCGGGCTTCAGTGTGATGATGGGGGTAGTAGTGGCAACCCGATCCCGTGGCTAAGGGTGGTCAGACCATATGCTGTGGCAGCCTATTTGTAGGGTTTTGAATGTCCGACTACGCCACCCGTGGATTGCGGTCGGGGATGACCGCCGCTGAAAGGCAGACCGCTGAGGCTGATGTTGGTATGCAGCACTGGGATAGAATAGCTCCCCACGGGAAGAGTGTAGCCTCAGGGCAGATAATAGGATGCTGGGGGTGATGGTGCAGGCCGCAATAATAAAGGTCCAGAGTCTACTTCAAACAGTCCAGGGTCTTTATTGTAGGTAGTACTTATGACCCAACAGGAGTACAGGGTAGGAATGGGCCTGGGTGTCTGAGAACATTCGGGCGAGCCCCACTGGTCAGGGTGAGTGGGTAGGCCTACCGTTCTCTCTCTGCCCTTGCTGACTATCCCCCTTTTAGTGGTGTGATAGCCCACGTCCCTGAGCTGGCCGTGTACTACGCCTGTATGGCTTGCGACTCGGGCCTTAGGTACCTGTTGCTTCTCCGTGCTGTACCGGTCCCTCTGTGTGGCGGTGCCTCCAGGCTTCTCAGGCCAAGGGACCTAAAATCCCTCACAGGTAGGTTATCTGCTGCCGGGCTTGCAACCCTGACAGCCTCGGACCCCAGTGTCCGGTTGTGTAGTTCTCTCTCAGCCAGGACCGGCTCTCGTCGCCTCTGTCCCTGGCTTGCTGTTCCTCCTCAGCCTCCTTGACTCCTCAGCTGCTGCTGACCTGTCCCTCTCCTCTGGGAACCCTTCTGGATGCTTCAGAAGTGGGTCCTGGTCTCTCTAACCCTGTCCTCAGTTCCAGCTTTTATAGGGGCAGCCAGCTCTCCCTACTGGCCTGGGACAGGAGGTGCGGCATGCTAATTGTCCCTGACTAGGGAACCTCCCTCCTGCTCTCAGACACAGCCTTTAATACTTGTGGCATCCAGGCCTGGGGTGACACACATCCACAGCTAGGGGATTTAGGGAACACAAGATCTTTGTCTTCCGATTTAGTTTTGTGGCAAACAGATCTACCTGACCGGAGGGCCCCCCACCCCCCCATCTTCGGCTATTTGGGTAAAAATTCCTTGATTTAGTTCCCATTCCCCTTGCATCAGAAGATAGCAGCTTAGGAAATCTGCTCTGGTGTTTTCTTTTTCCCTTATATGGAGGGCCATCAGGGAAAGGAGGTGACTTTCTGTAATCTGGAAGAGATGATCTGTCACTCATCAGCAATCTTGACCATGTGTCCCCTGGTGGTTCACATATGCTACCGCAACTAGATTATCCAAGAGGATCTTTACATTCTGGCCCTGAAGGAAAGGTAAGAAATTATTCACCGCCTTGTCTACCACCAGAAGGTCTTTTGCATTGGAGGAGAGACTCTTTTCGATATCTGACCAGGTCCCCTGGGCTCCCCACCCTCTGGGACTCGCATCTGTGGTAATTGTGCTAGTGACCCCAAGTACCCAGGGAACCCCTCGAGATTGGTGGCAGGATGAACCTAACCTCTATAAAGATTTTACTGACCGGGGTGATAAGGACATCTTCCCTTCCAAGTGCCCCTTAAGAGAAACTTCATTATGTATCAGATCCCACTGTAAAACCCTGGAATGGTATTGTGCTCACAGAACCCCTGGGAAGCACGATATCAGGGTACCCAACAGGTACATTGCACCTCCAAGGGACATGACCGAATTTGCTATGGCTTTCTTCACCTGGCCCCTCATTTATTGTATTTTAGCTTCCGGGAGGTGGCATTCTTGAGATTCGCAATCCCCAAAAACGGCTGAACTGTCGAGCAATCTGGATCGTGTGCTCACGATTCCGGGCGAAATCCGTGACACAGTGATGGCAGGGTGAGATATGGAGTGTGTCAGCCTCATTTTGACTTGTTTTAAGGACATTACATCAAAGTTGGATCAGCCTGTAGTGTGTTTTTCAACTTAAATTTTGGGGGTGACTCAAAATCCAGGCCTCCATTGGTTAATAAATTTGATTTCCATTGATGATTTTGTATGAACATTTGCTAAAGAAGAACTGCGCCCAGCGGAGCCAAGCTGAAGGAAGAGAATGGACTTGATCTGACTTCAGACATTTTTTCAAGTTTCCCCTCAGGAGGGGCCAGTTCACTTTTTAGCTGGGTTAAAATACACTGCTCAAAAAAATAAAGGGAACACTCAAATAACACATCCTAGATCTGAATGAATGAAATATTCTCATTGAATACTTTGTTCTGTACAAAGGTAAATGTGCTGACAACAAAATCACACAAAAATCATCAATGGAAATCAAATTTATTAACCAATGGAGGCCTGGATTTGGAGTCACCCCCAAAATTAAAGTGGAAAAACACACTACAGGCTGATCCAACTTTGATGTAATGTCCTTAAAACAAGTCAAAACGAGGCTCAATGTTGTGTGTGGCCTCCACGTGCCTGTATGACCTCCCTACACCGCCTGGGCATGCTCCTGATGAGGTTGCGGATGGTCTCCTGTGGGATTTCCTCCCAGACCTGGACTAAAGCATCCACCAACTCCTGGACATTCTGTGGAGCACCGTGACGTTGATGGATGGAGCGAGACATGATGTCCCAGATGTGCTCAATCGGATTCAGGTCTGGGGAATGGGCGGGCCAGTCCATAACTTCAATGCCTTCATCTTGCAGGAACTGCTGACACACTCCAGCCACATGAGGTCTGGCATTGTCCTGCATTAGGAGGAACCCAGGGCCAACCGCACCAGCATATTGTCTCACAAGGGGCCTGAGGATCTCATCTCGGTACCTAATGGCAGTCAGGCTACCTCTGGCGAGCACATGGAGGGCTGTGCGGCCCTCCAAAGAAATGCCACCCCACACCATTACTGACCCACTGCCAAACCGGTCGTGCTGAAGGATGTTGCAGGCAGCAGATCGCTCTCCACGGTGTCTCCAGACTCTGTCACGTCTGTCACATGTGCTCAGTGTGAACCTGCTTTCATCTGTGAAGAGCAAAGGGAGCCAGTGGCGAGTTTGCCAATTCTGGTATTCTGTGGCAAATGCACAGTGTTGGGCTGTGAGCACAACCCCCATCTGTGGACGTCGGGCCCTCATACCACCCTCATGGAGTCGGTTTCTAACCGTTTGTGCAGACACATGCACATTTGTGGCCTGCTGGAGGTAATTTTGCAGGGCTCTGGCAGTGCTCCTCCTGTTGATCCTTGCACAAAGGCGGAGGTAGCAGTCCTGTTGCTGGGTTGTTGCCCTCCTACGGCCCCCTCCACGTCTCCTGGTGTACTGGCCTGTCTCCTGGTAGTGCCTCCAGCCTCTGGACACTACGCTGACAGACACAGCAAACCTCCTTGCCACAGCTCTCACTGATGTGCCATCCTGGATGACCTGCACTACCTGAGCATCTTCTGTGGGTTGTAGAGTCCGTCTCATGCTACCACAAGTGTGAAAGCACAACCAACATTGAAAAGTGACCAAAACATCAGCCAGAAAGCACTGGTACTGAGATGTGGTCTGTGATCCCCACCTGCAGAACCACTCCTTTATTGAGGGTGTCTTGATAATTGCCAATAATTTCCATCTATTGTCTATTCCATTTGGACAACAGCATGTGAAATTGATTGTCAATCAGTGTTGTTTCCTAAGTGGACAGTTTGATTTCACAGAAGTTTGATTTACTTGGAGTTATATTCTGTTGTTTAAGTGTTCCCTTTATTTTTTTGAGCAGTGTATATAAAAAAATTACTGCAGCTTTAATGCTATTTATTACGTCTCAGGTAATTTTGTGACTAATACAGCATCAAAACTACCAAAAAGCTTAAATCTCCAATGGAAGCCGATAGCACCAGTGAGAACATGGCATAAGCGTAAATTAAAGGAAGAGGAGGACATTATTCACTCCAGTTTCCTGCGGCCCCTCGGGAGTATAGGTTGCTGCACAGTAGTCTGCATTCTGTGTAAAACAGGAAAAACACTTTTACTTAGCGGGATGAGGGCAGCGCGGTAGTCAGTAGTGACACTCTGTCAGTTGAGGATTGCTCCTATTATCTGGTTGTGTATCCTGAGAAGAGGAGACCCACCGAAGAGGAGACCCACCAAAGAGGAGACCGAAGAGGGGACCCAGAGAAGAGGAGACCGAAGAGGGGACCCACCGAAGAGGAGACGCAAGAGGAGACCCACCGAAGAGGAGACCCAGGAGGAGACCCACCGAAGAGGAGACCCAAGAGGAGACGCACCGAAGAGGAGACCCACCGAAGAGGAGACCCACCGTAGAGGAGACCCACCGTAGAGAAGACCCACCGAAGAGGAGACCCACCGAAGAGGAGGTGACCCAGCGAAGAGGAGACCGAAGAGGGGACCCACTGAAGAGGAGACGCAAGAGCAGACCCACCGAAGAGGAGACCCAGGAGGAGACCCACCGAAGAGGAGACCCACCAAAGAGGAGACCCAAGAGGAGACGCACCGAAGAGGAGACAGAAGAGGAGACACACCGAAGAGGAGATCCACCATAGAGTAGACCCACCGAAGAGGAGACCCACCGTAGAGTAGACCCACCGAAGAAGAGACCCACCGAAGAGGAGACCCACCATAGAGGAGACCCACCGTAGAGAAGACCCACCGAAGAGGAGACCCACCGAAGAGGAGACCCAATAGGAGACCCACCGAAGAGGAGACCCAAGAGGAGACCCACCGAAGAGGAGACGCAAGAGGAGACCCACCAAAGAGGAGACCCAAGAGGAGACCCACCCAAGAGGAGACCCAAGAGGAGACCCACCGAAGAGGAGACCCACCAAAGAGGAGACCCTCCGAAGAGGAGACCGAAGAGGAGACCCACCGAAGAGGAGACCCACCGAAGAGGAGACCGAAGAGGGGACCCACCGAAGAGGAGACCGAAGAGGGGACCCAGCGAAGAGGAGACCGAAGAGGGGACCCAGTGAAGAGGAGACCGAAGAGGGGACCGAGCGAAGAGGAGAACGAAGAGGGGACCCAGCGATGAGGAGACCCAAGAGGAGACCCACCCAAGAGGAGACCCAAGAGGAGACCAAAGAGGAGACCCACTGAAGAGGAGACCCAACGAAGAGGAGACCCACCGAAGAGGAGACCGAAGAGGGGACCCAGCGAAGAGTAGACCGAAGAGGGGACCCAGCGAAGAGTAGACCGAAGAGGGGACCCAGCGAAGAGGAGACCGAAGAGGAGACCCAAGAGGAGACCCACCGAAGAGGAGACCCAAGAGGAGACCCACCCAAGAGGAGACCCAAGAGGAGACCCACCGAAGAGGAGACCCAAGAGGAGACCCACCGAAGAGGAGACCGAAGAGGAGACCCACCGAAGAGGATCACTCTGCAGCCTCCATTCTGTACAGTTTGGTGTTGAGCTGACTGGAATTCAGTTTTTCAAAAAGTGGCGGAGCCTCGCAGGGATAAACATAACAGAGCGCAGCCGACAGTCCTCATAATTTACCACATTGGATCGGAGTGGATTTTTTGAGGACCTCATTTTATTATCTCCATTCTAGCTGATTCACCATTGAGCCATCTAGATCGGAGTGGATTTTTTGTGGACCTCTTTTAGCAACTCCATTCTGTACAGTTTTGTGCTGAAGTGACTGGAAATGAGTTTTTCGGAGAGTGGGCGGAGCCTCGCGGGGAGAAACGTAACAGAGCGCAGCCGAGAGAGTCCTCATAATTTACCACACTGGATCGGAGTGGCTTTTTTTGAGGACCTCATTTAGCAACTCCATTCTAGCTGATTCACTAGTGAGCCGTCTAGATTGGAGTGGATTTTTAGATGATCTCCCTGTAGTCTCCATTCTGTACAGTTCATTGCTGACCTGACTAGAATGGAGTTGCTGGAGCGATGTCCTCATAGGATCAAATCCAATCTAGACGGCTCATGACTGAAACATCGAGAATTGAGTTAATTCCAGGAGCTCCTCATAGATTCCAATCTAGTGGCATAGGAATTATAAATGGATGGATGTATTGTTACTTTTTGTGACATACATAATTACACACAGCACTGATTGTTCAGTTTTGCCCGAATTTGACTCTTACTGTATTTCCACCAATCACAGCCACAGCACCGACATTTCTGAAGAGTGGGCGGAGCTAGAGAACATTTATGTAATCATTTTTGCCACTTTTGTGATGTAAATTATGATAATGTTGTCGGCTGCGCTCCGTCACGCTCACGACCTCCCTGCATATGTTCACCCGCTCTTCAAAATGCTGGTGCTGACCAGGACTGGTGGACAGACAAGAAAAGTAACATTTTGTCAAACATGAACAATCAGAGCTTTGTGTAAGTTTTTAAACTATGAAAACTGATAATACAAAAAAAACTAATTTTTTAATTTAACAAAAAAAAAAAGTGGCCCAGCTTTCTACCTCTCACCTTTTATTAATACTGGCATGCGAAATTTGTTTCTTCAAGAATTGTGGCAGTAATGTTGTATAATGTCTGCCAAGAAATAATAAAACAACCTGCAGCAACTCCAATCTATATGTCTCAGTACAGAGATGACAAGATTGAGCAGCTGCACTGAGGTCCATGATTTGTGGGCACAATGTACTGTGTATAAGGACGTCCACTGTACAGAAACTCCATTCTACAACCCCTGGCAAAAATTATGGAATCACCGGGCTCGGAGGATGTTCATTCAGTTGTTTAATGTTGTTGAAAAAAAGCAGATCACAGACATGGCACAAAACTAAAGTCATTTCAAATAGCAACTTTAGGGCTTTAAGAAACACTAAAAGAAATCAAGATTAAAAATGTGGTACTCAGTAAGGGTAATTTTTTTCAGACCAAGCAGAAGGAAAAAATTATGGAATCACTCAATTCTGAGGAAAAAATTATGGAATCACCCTGTAAATTTTCATTTCCAAAACTAACACCTGCATCAAATTAGATGTGTTCGTTAGTCTGCATCTAAAAAGGAGTGATCACACCTTGGAGAGCTGTTGCACCAAGTGGACTGACATGAATCATGGCTCCAACACAACAGATGTCAATTGAAACAAAGGAGAGGATTATAAAACTCTTAAAAGAAGGTAAATCGTCACGCAATGTTGCAAAAGCTGTTGGTTGTTCACAGTCAGCTGTATCTAAAATCTGGACCAAATGCAAACAACATGGGAAGGTTGTTAATGGCAAACATACTGGTAGACCAAGGAAGATATCAAAGAATCAAGACCGGAAACTTAAAGCAATATGTCTCCAAAACAGGAAATGCACAACAAAACAAATGAGGAACGAATGGGAGGAAACTGGAGTCAATGTCTGTGACCGAACTGTAAGAAACCGCCTAAAGGAAATGGGATTTACATACAGAAAAGCTAAACATTAGCCATCATTAACACCTAAACAGAAAAAAACAAGGTTACAATGGGCTAAGGAAAAGCAATCGTGGACTGTGAATGACTGGATGAAAGTCATATTCAGTGACAAATTGAGAATCTGCATTGGGCAAGGTGATGATGCTGGAACTTTTGTTTGGAGCCGTTCCAATGAGATTTATAAAGATGACTGCATGAAGTGAACATGCAAATTTCCACAGTCATTGATGATATGGGGCTGCATGTCAGGTAAAGGCACTGGGGAGATGGCTGTCATTACATCTTCAATAAATGCCCAAGTTTACATTGATATTGTGGTCAGTTTTCTTATCCCATCAATTGAAAGGTTGTTTGGGGATGATGACATCATTTTTCAAGATGATAATGCATCCTGCCATAGAGCAAAAACTGTGAAAACATTCCTTGAAAGAAGACACATAAGGTCAATGTCATGGCCTGCAAATAGTCCGGATCTCAATCCAATTGAAAATCTTTGGTGGAAGTTGAAGAAAATGGTCCATGTCAAGGCTCCAACCTGCAAAGCTGATCTGGCAACAGCAATCAGAGAAAGTTGGAGCCAGATTGATGAAGAGTACTGTTTATCACTCATTAAGTCCATGCCTCAGAGACTGCGAGCTGTTATTAAAGCCAGAGGTGGTGCAACAAAATACTAGTGATGTATTGGAGTGTTCTTTTGTGTGTTTGTTTTTCATGATTCCATATTTTTTTCCTCAGAATTGAGTGATTCCATAATTTTTTCCCTCTGATTGGTCTGAAAAAAATTACTCTTACTGAGTACCACATTTTTAATCTTGATTTCTTTTAGTGTTTCTTAAAGCCCTAAAGTTGCCATTTGAAATTACTTTAGTTTTGTGCCATGTCTGTGATCTGCTTTTTTTCAACATTAAACAACTGAATGAACATCCTCCAAGCCCGGTGACTCCATAATTTTTGCCAGGGGTTGTATACACCTTTTGATCACTTGTTTATAATATTTTTTGCAGATTTATTTATTTTCTGTTATGGGGTATAATAATTTTATAGGTTGGGTTATTACAGATGACCGATAACAAGTGTGCACTTTTTTGGCTTTATTTTAGTTTATTTATAAAAAAAACATTTTTATTGGCACTAAAAAATTGAAGCCAATATTTAGAATTTTTTTTGTTTTCTTTTACATTTTAGCCCCTTTTTGTAATACAATCTTACTATTAGCGCCATATAGTAGTTTTGGCCAACATCTTGTAGTAATGTCCCCATCATGGTCCCTATCTTGTGCTTATGTTCCCCATCATGGTCCTCATCTTGTTTTATTGTCCCCCATCATGGCCATCTTGTAGAAATATCCTCCAACCTGGTCCCCTTCTTGTAGCAATCTCACCATTCGGCTCCCTATCTCATAGTAACGTGTCCCTTCCTGGTCCCCTTTTTGTAGTAATGTCTCTTTGCAGTAATGTCAGGATCCTGATCCTCATCTTCTAGTACTGTTCCCATCCTGGTCCCCTGCGGACATTAGCTGCTGGCCTGTGATTGACCCACAGTTGGCATTGGTATAGCTGAGCAAAGAGCTTGTCTGTGCACGGTGCCTGCAATATGTTCCACTGAAAAAGTGCTGACGTGCCACAATCCTCCAGGTGTACGGTGCCTGCGGCCTGCATGAAGCAGCCCCTGTGGCCAAATGTTTGAGACCCCCGCTCGAGTCTATAAAGCTACAGCTGCCAATCAAAATACAGGGTGCCATGATATACTGAGGGGCTGCCATTGGTTTGATTAGTTATTCTGTGATGACAGAGTCTCTTTACCCCCTGAGTGATTTCAGACCAATCACCTATTCTGTGTAGAAGTGATAAAGATTTACAAGACAGTGACTTGAAGGGTCAACGTGATATTTGACATTTTTTCTCAACATTTTATTTCAGTTCTATTTTCAAGCAGATCAGGGGGTGTTCATATCCTGAGACGACCATAAGCTGCCCCCCAAAAAACTCACTGTCTTCACCGAGGGGTGCGCAGTTCAGGCATAAGAAAGGTATACTCAGTCCATAATATGGATATCCATGGAAAACGGAGGGCTTGTAGTGATCGATGGGTTATTGTATTGTGGGGTGTCTAGGTTCTGCTTGAAAGTATAAGGACATTCAGAAATGAAAAAGATATCATACAAGGTTTACTTAAATCTCGCAAATGAGAAAACAGGTGTACTGGTGTGATAATTCTAATAATACAGGTGCATCTCACTATATTAGAATATCATCAAAAAGTTAATTTATTTCAGTTCTTCAATACAAAAAGTGAAACTCATATATTATATAGAGTCATTACAGACAGGGTGATCTATTTCAAGTGTTTATTTCTGTTACTGTTGATGATTATGGCTTACAGCCAATGAAAACACAAAAGTCATTATCTCAGTAAATTAGAATAATTAACAAAAAACACCTGCAAAGGCTTCCTAAGCATTTAACAAGGTCCCTTAGTCTGTTTCAGTAGGCTCCACAATCATGGGGAAGACTGCGACATGACAGATGTCCAGAAGGCAGACATTGACAAACTCCACAAGGTCTCAGAGTCTGGAGGAAGAGTGGAGAGGCCACAATCCAAGCTGCTTGAGGTCTAGTGTGAAGTCTCCACAATCGGTGATGGTTTGCGGAGCCATGGCATCTGCTGGTGTAGGTCCACTGTGTTTTATCAAGACCAAAGTCAGCGCAGCCGTCTACCAGGACATTTTACAGCACTTCATGCTTCCCTCTGCCGACAAGCTTTTTGGAGATGGAAATGTCATTCTCCAGCAGGACTTGGCCCCTGTCCACACTGCCAAAAGTACCAATACCTGGTTTACACACAACAGTATCACTGTGCTTGATTGGCCAGTAAACTCGCCTGACCTTAACCCCATAGAGAATCTATTATAGAGAATCTATGGGGTATTGTCAAGAGGAAGATGAGAGACATCAGACCGAACAATGCAGACGAGCTGAAGGCTTCTATCAAAGCCACCTGGGCTTCCATAACACCTCAGCAGTGTCACAGGCTGATCCCTCCATGCCACATTGCCACATTGATGCAGGAATTGATGCAAAAGGAGCCCCGACCAAGTACTGAGTGCATTTACTGACCATACATTTCAGTAGGATAACATTTCGGATTTTAAAATAATTTTTCAAGCTGTTATAAAAGTATTCTAATTTACTGAGATAATGACTGTTGTGTTTTCATTGGCTGTAAGCCATAATCAACATTAACAAGAATAAACACTTGAAATAGATCACTCTGTGTGTAATGACTCTATATATGAGGTTCACTTTTTGTATTGAAGAACTGACAAATTAACTTTTTGATGATATTCTAATTTAGTGAGATGCACCTGTAGATAAAAGGGTTTCTTAACTTGAATTGACGTCATAGCACAGACCTGCATCAACTCAGCTTAAACAGAACAAACCCATAGGACCCTATTCATCATAGTGTTTACTCCAGAATTCTGTTATAAAATGCTCAATCGTATAATTTGGATGCAACTGAAGGCTATGTAAAAACGTTGCACCTTTTTGCTTTCTAATGGCATTTTTATGGGTAAGTGGGCCGGGTTGTGATGACTGCTGTTTGGCAACTTCATCATGAGCAGCGGTGGTCGCTACAAATCCTACTCCAGTCAGTGGCATAGCATGGAGGCGCTGCCCAGCCATCAGACGCCTCTGATGAATATGTCTCTTAATGAATCAGGAGCTGCGTCTGACGCGCCCCCTGGGCCTGTGCTGTGCAGGGGGTTACCCGGAGCCGGGCCTTCTGTAAGATGCTGGGGGTTGTAGTCTCCGTGTGGCGGCGACCCGGTCCGTGCCCAGGGTGGTCAAACCAGTGGCAGTCTATTGGTATTGTAATTGTCCGACTACGCCACCCGTGGATTGCGGTCAGTGGGGACCGCCGCTGCGCTGCAGACCGCTGAGGCTGATGTTATATGCGCAGCCAGGAATGGAATGACTCCCCACGGGAGAAGTATTGCCTCAAGGCAGCTAGAGTGAATGTTGGGAGTGATGGTGTGAGCGTCCCAGTACTGATGGTGCTGGTGCGGCGATGAAACACAGAGATTTGTAATTGCAGTTTCCAATGCTTTAATCACAGTTGTTATTCTGGTCACTTGTGCACATGAGGGACCGCCTGAGCCGTGCTGCGTTCACCAGGCAAGGGGCTCGACCAACTCCCAGGCAATTCCAGAGCGTGGCACACAGCTCCCTTCCTTTCCTTTCTCTGGCCGTCCCCACCAGTGACCCACCTTTGTCCAGCTCCCTCGGGCCTTCTCTTGGCGGAACCTGTCTTCGGTTTCCCTGACCCTATGCGGTATGCTTTCCTGGTGGATGTAGTGAGGGGTGCACCAAGATGTGGTAACAACCTCCGGTCTTTGGCTGAGGATTCTGTTGCCTCCACCAATTTGGGTTCCGGTACCCTGTTTTGCCAACCCTTCACCCTGTATCTCCTGGGCACATGGGGTTCCTTCTGTCCTCGTGTCTCTGGGCCTTTCTCTGTGTTCCTTGCTTCCTTTCTCCTCTGTTCCAGTTCCTTTCTTATTTTCCTTTCTGTTCTTTCTTCTCTCTCTCAGGCTCCAGCCTTCTGACAAGGCCTGCCTGCGGAGCAGAGCCCATGCAGAGGCTCTGCTTCCTGTCTTCTCCTCTCACTCTTACTGTCTGAACTTCTAAGATGGTGCCCACCTTATATACCTCCTTCTAACACCCGAGCCCAGGTGACTAGCAACCAATGGGCTCCTACCTATGCCCAGAAACCCACCCCTACCTGCTCCTATACCACTGGGTGTTCCACCACCCGCCCCACTCCAGCCAGGGACAGATGCTGTCGTGCCTGCACTTCTGTCTAGTGGGAGCACCGTTCACCTGTCCCTCGGAAATGGGGTGTGTGTGGTGCATGCAGCTTACTGAGTCCTGGTCCATACTCCATCCTTACCCGGGAGTGGAATATCACACCTCTGGTTCGAGGTGCAATACCCCTGTAGCAGCCGAGCCCTCGGGGTGCTACACGTCCTTCACTCCCGCCCTCTCATCAAGACATTAATCAGGTGCATAGTTCTTTTAAGGTGACAATGCAGCAATTTAGCTGGAGTAATTAATATTTTCTATGCATTTATGTACATAAATTACATAGCCGAGTGCTGTGATGGCCTATTTTTATTAGTCCCATACAGAATCCATGAATGGACGGACAGACCTGTACTAAGCATACGTGAAAATTATTTTATTAAACATGGACATAGTCTTTCCTAAGTAACATTGGGGTCCCTGGTGGTCCTAACCTCAGCAACTTATGTTTTATCCAATATGACAGTAACAGTGTGTCCCTCCCCAGCCTGTGTTCATGTACTCTATGTACTGTAACCTGCTTTAGTGTAAGGGGTGTAAGGCTATGTGCCCACGATGCAGAAATGCTCAGTTTCTGCATCTCCCTGGCAGAAAAAACGCATGCGGATTGTACATGCGGATTGTACATGCGTTTTTCCTGCCAGGGACATGCGGAACTGAAGCGTTCTTCACATGCATTTCCGCATGCGGGTTGTCAAGCGCTTTCCAAGCGATTTTAGCATCACTTGGAAAGTGCTTGACAACTTGGTCACACGATATAAATCCATGCAACCGGCATGGATTTTTATAGTGTGACCGAAAGAATGGTAAAAAATAAATCTATACTTACCTTCTGATGGCCCCCGCTGTCTTGCTTCGCTCCGTCCTGGCTGCCGGCAGCTCGCGGTACACTGAAGGACCTGCCGTCACATGACTATGACGTCAGCGCAGGTCCTTCAGTCCACAGCACGCTGCTGACAAGTGAAGACAAGGACACCGGGGGCCATCAGAAGGTAAATATAATATTTATTCTTTTTTTCACAGGTACTATGGTACCCGGGTCCGGAGGAGAGTCTCCTGTCCTCCACACCCGGGTACCATCCGCACATAGAAACGCATATTATCCGTGTGTGCAAATGCCAATGGCGGCAATTATGCTGCGTGTCCGCAAAATTAATGGACATGCTGCGTATTTTTCCGGAATGATAATCCGCAGCATGTGCACAGCACGGATTATCATTGGGGAACATGGCAGGTCTTCTACCATGCGTTTAAGCGTTTCTGCAGCGTTTTTGCCGGTGCTTAAACGCATGGTGGGCACACAGCCTAACAGCGTGTCTCTCCCCCAGCCTGTGTTCATGGACTGTAATGTAATCAGGCCTAGGTCAACATCTCTTGTAGCATCTATAGGGTGTGAACCCTTTCCCCATCCAGGGGCTGATCCCAGTAGACAGAACAATAGACTCATGTTTGGCCCAGTCAGTTGCGTGGTGCCTCCTGACGCTGGAGGGTCTCAGGCTGCGACCAGACCCTCGTGGCGTATGTGGATTGATAGAAGCTGCCACGTGGGATTGTGTTGTGTCCCTCATCTGCTGGATTCATTGAACTCATCCAAGGACTATTTCTATATTTTCCCTGGCGGGAGCCGCCCCCGGACTTGTTTCTGCTGTTATATAGCAAAAAAGAACCAAATACAGAGTATATGGCAAAGAATCAAAAAACTTTATTGTAAACAATATACAGAAAAGACAAACCTGATTAAAAAGGACGACACACAGACAACCAAACTGGGTGACACATATACAACATAATAATAGATGTTAAATATCTATTGGGACAAAGTGCAAGAAGTGCTCGTATTCAAGGCATTTATGCACTGGTACAAAATTATGGCATATTTCATCACTATGGATATGTACCACGTGCCATATGGCCTATAGTGCCCTATGAAAAAATGCTAAAGAATTATATTGCACTCTTACCCATATTAGATCAGCACCCAGAATAAACAAGGACCCCAATGCGTGTTTCGCGTGGTATATCCTATGGCTTCCTCGGGGGGTGGGGGGGATTGTTTAATAGGACCTTCCATGTCTGTTTAAATATACTTTAGGGCCTGCGGTCTCGTGACCGGAACGGACCAATCATCTCCTGGTCCATCAGTGCATGCGCGCTGAACCGCCCGAGCCAGATGCATCATGTACGGCCATCAAGATGAACCACACATGACAGGGAACCAGGACACGTTGCCATGGCCCCCCAACATGCGCAGACACCATGCAGATGCCGTGCATGACGCAGAGGCAAGGGGAGGCACAGCACCCACGCGCTCGCCAAAGAGAACACAGCAACGCATTTAGACAAGTATAGTAACGCAACTACTTAATAATGCAAAAATGTGTTAGAGTAAGAAGTATCATCTCCCTATAATTGCAACACGATTCTGTCAGTACGAAAATCTATTTTCTTGGTCCAATTTAATTGTTGCTCGTAGTATCCTCATATTGATTAACCATATGTAGATGATCCATATAGATGGTGCATATAGACTATGGAGGGAGAAAGTTACAAATGACAAAGAAAACAAATTAAAATCAACACATACAATTGTATAAAAATACCACAAAGATTATATCTATTAAAGAAATGGGTGAAGCTCAGGGCCTCATTAAGGCCATTTGGCGTCAATGTTCCAAGTTCCACTATCCATTTGGTTTCCCTTTGAGCCAGAAGTTTTTTTACATTTCCACCCTTAATGCCACTATGGATGACATCAATACCACGTACCATAAAAGATTTTAAAATGGCGTAGTATCGTCTTTAAGGAGGTTGTGTCGGCCACCGTCCTCATACCCCATGCCCTCTCACACCAGCCACGCGGCCCCCTGGATACCCTTCTACATAACCTCTCACACCAGCCACGCAGCCCCCTGGATGTCCCTCTACATACCCCATGCCTCCTCACACCAGCCACGCAGCCCCCTGGATGCCCCTCTACATACCCCATGCCTCCTCACACCAGCCACGCAGCCCCCTGGATGCCCCTCTACATACCCCATGTCTCCTCACACCAGCCACGCAGCCCCCGGGATGGCCCACTACATACCCCATGCCCCTCACACCAATCACGCATCCCCCTGGACGCTCCTCTACATACCCCATGCCCCCTCACACCAGCCCCCTGGATGCCCCTCTATATACCCCATGCCCACTCACACCAGCCACACAGCCCCCTGGATGCCCCTCTACATACCCCATGCTTCCTCACACCAGCCACACAGCCCCCTGGATGCCCCTCTACATACCCCATGCCTCATCACACCAGCCACGCAGCCCCCCTGGATGCCTCTCTACATACCCCATGCCCCTCACACCAGCCACACCGCCCACTGGATGCCCCTCTACATACCCCATGCCCCCTCACACCAGCCACACAGCCCCCTGGATGCCCTCTACATACCCCATGCCTCCTCACACCAGCCACGCAGCCCCCCTGGATGCCCCTCTACATATCCAATGCCCCCTCACACCAGCTTCACCGCCCCCTGGATGCCCCTCTACATATCCCATGCCTCCTCACACCAGCCAGACAGCCCCCTGGATGCCCCTCTACATACCCCATGCCTCCTCATACGAGCCACGCTGCCCCCTGGATGCCCCTCTACATACCCCATGCCTCCTCACACCAGCCACGCAGCCCCCTGGATGCCCCTCTACATACCCCATGCTTCCTCACACCAGCCACGCCGGACCCCTGCATGCCCCTCTACATACCCCATGCCCCTCACACCAGCCACGCCGCCCCCTGGATGCCCCTCTACATGCCCCATGCCTCCTCACACCAGCCACGCAGACCCCTGCATGCCCCTCTACATACCCCATGCCCCTCACACCAGCCACGCCGCCCCCTGGATGCCCCTCTACATACCCCATGCCTCCTCACACCAGCCACGCAGACCCCTGCATGCCCCTCTACATACCCCATGCCCCTCACACTAGCCACACCGCCCCATGGATGTCCTTCTACATACCCCATGCCTCCTCACACCAGCCACGCAGCCCCCTGGATGTCCCTCTACATATCCCATGCTTCCTCACACCAGCCACGCAGCCCCCCTGGATGCCCCTCTACATACCCCATGCTTCCTCACACCAGCCACGCAGCCCCCCTGGATGCCCCTCTACATATCCCATGCCCCCTCACACCAGCCACACAGCCCCCTGGATGCCCCTCTACATATCCCATGCCCCCTCACACCAGCCACACAGCCCCCTGGATGCCCCTCTACATATCCCATGCCCCCTCACACCAGCCACACAGCCCCCCTGGATGCCCCTCTACATACCCCATGCCTCCTCACCAGCCACGCAGCCCCCCTGGATGCCCCTCTACATACCCCATGCCTCCTCACACCAGCCACGCAGCCCCCCTGGATGCCCCTCTACATACCCCATGCCTCCTCACACCAGCCACGCAGCCCCCCTGGATGCCCCTCTACATACCCCATGCCTCCTCACACCAGCCACGCAGCCCCCCTGGATGCCCCTCTACATATCCCATGCTCCCTCACACCAGCTTCACCGCCCCCAGGATGCCCCTCTACATACCCCATGCCCCTCACGCCAGCCACACCGCCCCCTGGATGTCCCTCTACATACCCCATGCCTCCTCACGCCAGCCACGCAGCCCCCCTGGATGCCCCTCTACATATCCCATGCCTCCTCACGCCAGCCACGCAGCCCCCTGGATGTCCCTCTATATACCCCATGCTCCTCACACTAGCCACACAGCCCCATGGATGTCCCTCTACATACCCCATGCCTCCTCACACCACCCACACAGCCCCCTGGATGCCCCCTCACACCAGTCACACAGCCCCCTGGATGCCCCTCTACATACCCCATGCCTCCTCACACCACCCACACAGCCCCCTGGATGTCCCTCTACATATCCCATGCCCCCTCACACCAGCTTCACCGCCCCCTGGATGTCCCTCTACATAGCCCATGCCTCCTCACACCAGCCACACAGCCCCCTGGATGTCCCTCTACATACCCCATGCTTCCTCACACCAGCCACACAGCCCCCTGGATGTCCCTCTACATACCACATGCCCCTCACACCAGCCACGCAGCCCCCTAGATGTCCCTCTACATACCCCATGCCTCCTCACACCAGCCACACAGCCCCCTGGATGTCCCTCTACATACCCCATGCCTCCTCACACCACCCACACAGCCCCCTGGATGTCCCTCTACATACCCCATGCCCCTCACACCAGCCACGCAGCCCCCTGGAAGCCCCCTCACACCAGCCATACAGCCCCCTTTATGCCTCCACAGCATTTATTCACATGGTCAGTTCCCCCCACCTCAGGCCTCAAAGCACAACGCTGAACACGAGCTCCTCATCACCATCCTCCGGTCCCGGCACAATGTGCACTGCTGCAGCCGCAGGTGGAAGAGCGTCCACTGGACTGAGAAGCCCCGCCCCTTCCAGTGACGTCATGACAGAATGAAATCACTCATCCCCCTCAAGAGATCAACTCTAATCTAGACGCTACCGTGGAGGTATGTGGAGACCCCATTACTGGAGCAGGGGGCATTAACCCCTTCAGCACGGAGGCTCTTTTGGGGTCTTGTGTTGCCCCTTTATAAGAATCATAAGGTTTCTGTTCTGTTTCCTGTAATAGATACATACGACCCAACTATGGAGACAGGAAGGGAGGAAACGTATTGTTCTCAGAGTACAGGACCCCCACAGTGTAATGCCCCCATTATGCCCCTTATGCAGGATGTATGATGCCCCCACACAGTGTAATGCCCCCATTATGCCCCTTATGCAGGATGTATGATGCCCCCCACAGTGTAATGCCCCCATTATGCCCCTTATACAGGATGTATGATGCCCCCACACAGTGTAATGCCCCCATTATGCCCCTTATGCAGGATGTATGATGCCCCACACAGTGTAATACCCCCATTATGCCCCTTATGCAGGATGTATGATGCCCCCACACAGTGTAATACCCCCATTATGCCCCTTATGCAGGATGTATGATGCCCCCACAGTGTAATACCCCCATTATGCCCCTTATGCAGGATGTATGATGCCCCACACAGTGTAATGCCCCCATTATGCCCCTTATGCAGGAAGCATGATGCCCCCACACAGTGTAATGCCCCCATTATGCAGGATGTATGATGCCCCCACACAGTTTAATGCCCCCATTATGCCCCTTATGCAGGATGTGTGATGCCCCCACACAGTGTAATGCCCCCATTATGCCCCTTATGCAGGATGTATGATGCCCCCCACAGTGTAATGCCCCCATTATGCCCCTTATACAGGATGTATGATGCCCCCACACAGTGTAATGCCCCCATTATGCCCCTTATGCAGGATGTATGATGCCCCACACAGTGTAATACCCCCATTATGCCCCTTATGCAGGATGTATGATGCCCCCACACAGTGTAATACCCCCATTATGCCCCTTATGCAGGATGTATGATGCCCCCACACAGTGTAATACCCCCATTATGCCTCTTATGCAGGATGTATGATGCCCCCACACAGTGTAATACCCCCATTATGCCTCTTATGCAGGATGTATGATGCCCCCACAGTGTAATACCCCCATTATGCCCCTTATGCAGGATGTATGATGCCCCACACAGTGTAATGCCCCCATTATGCCCCTTATGCAGGAAGCATGATGCCCCCACACAGTGTAATGCCCCCATTATGCAGGATGTATGATGCCCCCACACAGTTTAATGCCCCCATTATGCCCCTTATGCAGGATGTGTGATGCCCCCACACAGTGTAATGCCCCCATTATGCCCCTTATATAGTATGTATGATGCCCCACACAGTGTAATGCCCCCATTATACCCCTTATGCAGGATGTATGATGCCCCCACACAGTGTAATGCCCCCATTATGCCCCTTATATAGTATGTATGATGCCCCCACACAGTGTAATGCCCCCATTATGCCCCTTATGCAGGATGTATGATGCCCCCACACAGTTTAATGCCCCCATTATGCCCCTTATGCAGGATGTGTGATGCCCCCACACAGTGTAATGCCCCCATTATACCCCTTATGCAGGATGTATGATGCCCCCACACAGTGTAATGCCCCCATTATACCCCTTATGCAGTATGTATGATGCCCCCACACAGTGTAATGCCCCCATTATGCCCCTTATGCAGGATGTATGATGCCCCCCACAGTGTAATGCCCCCATTATGCCCCTTATGCAGGACTTATGATGCCCCCACACAGTGTAATGACCCCATTATGCCCCTTATGCAGGATGTATGATGCCCCCACACAGTGTAATGCCCCCATAATGCCCCTTATGCAGGATGTCTGATGCCCCAACACAGTGTAATGCCCCTTATGCAGGATGTCTGATGCCCCCACACAGTGTAATGCCCCCATAATGCCCCTTATGCAGGATGTATGATGCCCCCACAGTGTAATGCCCCCATTATGCCCCTTATGCAGGATGTATGATGCCCCCATACAGTGTAATGCCCCCATTATGCCCCTTATACAGGATGTATGATGCCCCCACACATTGTAATGCCCCCATTATGCCCCTTATGCAGGATATATGATGCCCCCACACAGTGTAATGCCCCCATTATGCCCCTTATGCAGTAAGTATGATGCCACACAGTGTAATGCCCCCATTATGCCCTTTATGCTGGATGTATGATGCCCCCACACAGTGTAATGCCCCCATTATGCCCCTAATGTATTATGTATGATGCCCCACACAGTGTAATGCCCCCATTATGCCCCTTATGCAGGATGTATGATGCCTCACACAGTGTAATGCCCCCATTATGCCCCTTATGCAGGATGTATGATGCCCCCACACAGTGTAATGCCCCCATTATGCCCCTTATGCAGTATGTATGTTGCCCCCACACAGTGTAATGCCCCCATTATGCCCCTTATGCAGTATGTATGATTCCCTGCACAGTGTAATGCCCCCATTATGCCCCTTATGCAGAATGTTTGATGCCCCCTCACAGTGTAATGCCCCCATTATGCCCCTTATGGAGGATATATGATGCCCCCATTATGCCCCTTATGCAGGATGTATGATGCCCCCACACAGTGTAATGCCCCCATTATGCCCCTTATGCAGGACGTATGATGCCTCACACAGTGTAATGCCCCCATTATGCCCCTTATGCAGTATGTATGATGGCCCCCACACAGTGTAATGCCCCCATTATGCCCCTTATGCAGGACGTATGATGCCTCACACAGTGTAATGCCCCCATTATGCTCCTTATGCAGTATGTATGATGCCCCCACACAGTGTAATGCCCCCATTATGCCCCTTATGCAGTATGTATGATGCCTTCTCACAGTGTAATGCCCCCATTGTGCCCCTTATGCAGTATGTATAATGCCCCCTCACAGTGTAATACCCCCATTATGCCCCTTATGCAGGATGTATGATGCCCCCATTATGCCCCTTGTGCAGGATGTATGATGCCCCTACACAGTGTAATGCCTCCATTATGCCCCTTGTGCAGGATGTATGATGCCCCCACGCAGTGTAATGCCCCCATTATGCCCCTTATGCAGGATGTATGATGCCCCACACAGTGTAATGCCCCCATTATGTCCCTTATGCAGGATGTATGATGCCCCCATTATGCCCCTTATGCTTGATGTATGTTGCCCCCACACAGTGTAATGCCCCCCATTATGCCCCTTATGCAGGATGTATGATGCCCCACACAGTGTAATGCCCCCATTATGCCCCTTATGCAGGATGCATGATGCCCCCACACAATGTAATGCACCCATTATGCCCCTTATGCAGGATGTATGATGCCCCCACACAGTGTAATGCCCCCATTATGCCACTTATGCAAGTTGTATGATGCCCCCACACAGTGTAATGCCCCCCATTATGCCCCTTATGTAGGATGCATGATGCCCCCCACACAGTGTAATGCCCCCATTATGCCCCTTATGCAGGATGTATGATGCCCCCACACAGTGTAATGCCCCCATTATGCCACTTATGCAGGATGTATGATGCCCCCACACTGTGTAATGCCCCCATTATGCCCCCCCTTATGCTTGATGTATGTTGCCCCCACACAGTGTAATGCCCCCCATTATGCCCCTAATGCAGGATGTATGATGCCCCCACACTGTGTAATGCCTCCAGTATGCCCCTTATGCAGGATGTATGATGCCCCACACAGTGTAATGCCCCCATTATGCCCCTTATGCAGGATGTATGATGCCGCTTCACAGTGTAATGCCCCCATTATGCCCCTTATGCAGTATGTATGATGGCCCCCACACAGTGTAATGCCCCCATTATGCCCCTTATGCAGGATGTATGATGCCCCCACACAGTGTAATGCCCCCATTATTCCCCTTATGCAGGATGTATGATGCCCCTACAGTGTATTGCCCCCATTATGCCACTTATGCAGTATGTATGTTGCCCCCACACAGTGTAATGCTCCCATTATGCCCCTTATGCAGGATGTATGATGCCACCACACAGTGTAATGCCCCCATTATGCCCCTTATGCAGGATGTATGATGCCCCCCACACAGTGTAATGCCCCCATTATGCCCCTTATGCAGGATGTATGATGCCCCCCACACAGTGTAATGCCCCCATTATGCCCCTTATGCAGGATGTATGATGCCACACACAGTGTAATGCCCCCATTATGCCTCTTATGCAGGATGTATGATGCCCCCTCACAGTGTAATGCCCCCATGATGCCCCCACACAGTGTAATGCCTCCATTATGCCCCTTATGCAGGATGTATGATGCCCCCACATAGTGTAATGCCCCCATTATGCCCCTTATGCAGGATGTATGATGCCCCCCACACAGTGTAATGCCCCCATTATGCCCCTTATGCAGGATGTATGTTGCCCCCACACAGTGTAATGCCCCCATTATACCCCTAATGTATTATGTATGATGCCCCACACAGTGTAATGCCCCCATTATGCCCCTTATGCAGGATGTATGATGCCTCACACAGTGTTATGCCCCCATTATGCCCCTTATGCAGTATGTATGATGCCCCCACACAGTGTAATGCCCCCATTATGCCCCTTATGCAGTATGTATGTTGCCCCCACACAGTGTAATGCCCCCATTATGCCCCTTATGCAGTATGTATGATTCCCTGCACAGTGTAATGCCCCCATTATGCCCCTTATGCAGAATGTTTGATGCCCCCTCACAGTGTAATGCCCCCATTATGCCCCTTATGGAGGATATATGATGCCCCCATTATGCCCCTTATGCAGGATGTATGATGCCCCCACACAGTGTAATGCCCCTTATGCAGTATGTATGATGCCCCCACACAGTGTAATGCCCCCATTATGCCCCTTATGCAGGATGTATGATGCCCCACACAGTGTAATGCCCCCATTATGCCCCTTATGCAGGACGTATGATGCCTCACACAGTGTAATGCCCCCATTATGCCCCTTATGCAGTATGTATGATGCCCCCACACAGTGTAATGCCCCCATTATGCCCCTTATGCAGTATGTATGATGCCCTCTCACAGTGTAATGCCCCCATTGTGCCCCTTATGCAGTATGTATAATGCCCCCACACAGTGTAATGCCCCCATTATGCCCCTTATGCAGGATGTATGATGCCCCCTCACAGTGTAATGCCCCCATTATGCCCCTTATGCATGATGTTTGATGCCCCCTCACAGTGTAACGCCCCCATTATGCCCCTTATGCAGGATGTATGATGCCCCCACACAGTGTAATGCCCCCATTATGCCACTTATGCAAGTTGTATGATGCCCCCACACAGTGTAATGCCCCCTATTATGCCCCTTATGTAGGATGCATGATGCCCCCCACACAGTGTAATGCCCCCATTATGCCCCTTATGCAGGATGTATGATGCCCCCACACAGTGTAATGCCCCCATTATGCCACTTATGCAGGATGTATGATGCCCCCACACTGTGTAATGCCCCCATTATGCCCCTTATGCTTGATGTATGTTGCCCCCACACAGTGTAATGCCCCCCATTGTGCCCCTAATGCAGGATGTATGATGCCCCCACACTGTGTAATGCCTCCAGTATGCCCCTTATGCAGGATGTATGATGCCCCACACAGTGTAATGCCCCCATTATGCCCCTTATGCAGGATGTATGATGCCGCTTCACAGTGTAATGCCCCCATTATGCCCCTTATGCAGTATGTATGATGGCCCCCACACAGTGTAATGCCCCCATTATGCCCCTTATGCAGGATGTATGATGCCCCCACACAGTGTAATGCCCCCATTATTCCCCTTATGCAGGATGTATGATGCCCCCACAGTGTATTGCCCCCATTATGCCACTTATGCAGTGTGTATGTTGCCCCCACACAGTGTAATGCTCCCATTATGCCCCTTATGCAGGATGTATGATGCCACCACACAGTGTAATGCCCCCATTATGCCCCTTATGCAGGATGTATGATGCCCCCCACACAGTGTAATGCCCCCATTATGCCCCTTATGCAGGATGTATGATGCCACACACAGTGTAATGCCCCCATTATGCCTCTTATGCAGGATGTATGATGCCCCCTCACAGTGTAATGCCCCCATTATGCCCCTTATGCAGGATGTATGATGCCCCCACACAGTGTAATGCCCCCATTATGCCCCTTATGCAGGATGTATGATGCCCCCACATAGTGTAATGCCCCCATTATGCCCCTTATGCAGGATGTATGATGCCCCCCACACAGTGTAATGCCCCCATTATGCCCCTTATGCAGGATGTATGTTGCCCCCACACAGTGTAATGCCCCCATTATACCCCTAATGGATTATGTATGATGCCCCACACAGTGTAATGCCCCCATTATGCCCCTTATGCAGGATGTATGATGCCCCACACAGTGTAATGCCCCCATTATGCCCCTTATGCAGGACGTATGATGCCTCACACAGTGTAATGCCCCCATTATGCTCCTTATGCAGTATGTATGATGCCCCCACACAGTGTAATGCCCCCATTGTGCCCCTTATGCAGTATGTATGATGCCCTCTCACAGTGTAATGCCCCCATTGTGCCCCTTATGCAGTATGTATAATGCCCCCACACAGTGTAATGCCCCCATTATGCCCCTTATGCAGGATGTATGATGCCCCCACACAGTGTAATGCCCCATTATACCCCTTATGCAGGATGTATGATGCCCCCTCACAGTGTAATGCCCCCATTATGCCACTTATGCAGGATGTATGATGCCCCCACACAGTGTAATGCCCCCATTATGCCCCTTATGCAGGATTTATGATGCCCCCACACAGTGTGATGCCCCCATTATGCCCCTTATGCAGGATTTATGATGCCCCACACAGTGTAATGCCCCAATTATGCCCCTTATGCAGGATGTTTGATGCCCCCTCACAGTGTAATGCCCCCATTATGCCCCTTCTGCAGGATGTATGATGCCCCCACACAGTGTAATGCCCCTTCTGCAGGATATATGATGCCCCCTCACAGTGTAATACCCCCATTATGCCCCTTATGCAGGATGTATGATGCCCCCATTATGCCCCTTGTGCAGGATGTATGATGCCCCTACACAGTGTAATGCCTCCATTATGCCCCTTGTGCAGGATGTATGATGCCCCCACGCAGTGTAATGCCCCCATTATGCTCCTTATGCAGGATGTATGATGCCCCACACAGTGTATTGCCCCCATTATGTCCCTTATGCAGGATGTATGATGCCCCCATTATGCCCCTTATGCTTGATGTATGTTGCCCCCACACAGTGTAATGCCCCCCATTATGCCCCTTATGCAGGATGTATGATGCCCCACACAGTGTAATGCCCCCATTATGCCCCTTATGCAGGATGCATGATGCCCCCACACAATGTAATGCACCCATTATGCCCCTTATGCAGGATGTATGATGCCCCCACACAGTGTAATGCCTCCATTATGCCACTTATGCAAGTTGTATGATGCCCCCACACAGTGTAATGCCCCCCATTATGCCCCTTATGCAGGATGTATGATGCCCCACACAGTGTAATGCCCCCATTATGCCCCTTATGCAGGATGTATGTTGCCCCCACACAGTGTAATGCCCCCATTATACCCCTAATGTATTATGTATGATGCCCCACACAGTGTTATGCCCCTTATGCAGTATGTATGATGCCCCCACACAGTGTAATGCCCCCATTATGCCCCTTATGCAGTATGTATGTTGCCCCCACACAGTGTAATGCCCCCATTATGCCCCTTATGCAGTATGTATGATTCCCTGCACAGTGTAATGCCCCCATTATGCCCCTTATGCAGAATGTTTGATGCCCCCTCACAGTGTAATGCCCCCATTATGCCCCTTATGGAGGATATATGATGCCCCCATTATGCCCCTTATGCAGGATGTATGATGCCCCCACACAGTGTAATGCCCCTTATGCAGTATGTATGATGCCCCCTCACAGTGTAATGCCCCCATTATGCCCCTTATGCAGGATGTATGATGCCCCACACAGTGTAATGCCCCCATTATGCCCCTTATGCAGGACGTATGATGCCTCACACAGTGTAATGCCCCCATTATGCCCCTTATGCAGTATGTATGATGCCCCCACACAGTGTAATGCCCCTATGATGCCCTCTCACAGTGTAATGCCCCCATTGTGCACCTTATGCAGTATGTATAATGCCCCCACACAGTGTAATGCCCCCATTATGCCCCTTATGCAGGATGTATGATGCCCCCACACAGTGTAATGCCCCCCATTATGCCCCTTATGTAGGATGCATGATGCCCCCCACACAGTGTAATGCCCCCATTATGCCCCTTATGCTTGATGTATGTTGCCCCCACACAGTGTAATGCCCCCCATTATGCCCCTAATGCAGGATGTATGATGCCCCCACACTGTGTAATGCCTCCAGTATGCCCCTTATGCAGGATGTATGATGCCCCACACAGTGTAATGCCCCCATTATGCCCCTTATGCAGGATGTATGATGCCGCTTCACAGTGTAATGCCCCCATTATGCCCCTTATGCAGTATGTATGATGGCCCCCATACAGTGTAATGCCCCCATTATGCCCCTTATGCAGGATGTATGATGCCCCCACACAGTATAATGCCCCCATTATTCCCCTTATGCAGGATGTATGATGCCCCCACAGTGTATTGCCCCCATTATGCCACTTATGCAGTTTGTATGTTGCCCCCACACAGTGTAATGCTCCCATTATGCCCCTTATGCAGGATGTATGATGCCACCACACAGTGTAATGCCCCCATTATGCCCCTTATGCAGGATGTATGATGCCCCCCACACAGTGTAATGCCCCCATTATGCCCCTTATGCAGGAAGTATGATGCCACACACAGTGTAATGCCCCCATTATGCCTCTTATGCAGGATGTATGATGCCCCCTCACAGTGTAATGCCCCCATTATGCCCCTTATGCAGGATGTATGATGCCCCCACACAGTGTAATGCCTCCATTATGCCCCTTATGCAGGATGTATGATGCCCCCACATAGTGTAATGCCCCCATTATGCCCCTTATGCAGGATGTATGATGCCCCCCACACAGTGTAATGCCCCCATTATGCCCCTTATGCAGGATGTATGTTGCCCCCACACAGTGTAATGCCCCCATTATACCCCTAATGTATTATGTATGATGCCCCACACAGTGTAATGCCGCCATTATGCCCCTTATGCAGGATGTATGATGCCTCACACAGTGTTATGCCCCCATTATGCCCCTTATGCAGTATGTATGATGCCCCCACACAGTGTAATGCCCCCATTATGCCCCTTATGCAGTATGTATGTTGCCCCCACACAGTGTAATGCCCCCATTATGCCCCTTATGCAGAATGTTTGATGCCCCCTCACAGTGTAATGCCCCCATTATGCCCCTTATGGAGGATATATGATGCCCCCATTATGCCCCTTATGCAGGATGTATGATGCCCCCACACAGTGTAATGCCTCTTATGCAGTATGTATGATGCCCCCACACAGTGTAATGCCCCTTATGCAGGATGTATGATGCCCCACACAGTGTAATGCCCCCATTATGCCCCTTATGCAGGACGTATGATGCCTCACACAGTGTAATGCCCCCATTATGCCCCTTATGCAGTATGTATGATGCCCCCACACAGTGTAATGCCCCCATTATGCCCCTTATGCAGTATGTATGATGCCCTCTCACAGTGTAATGCCCCCATTGTGCCCCTTATGCAGTATGTATAATGCCCCCACACAGTGTAATGCCCCCATTATGCCCCTTATGCAGGATGTATGATGCCCCCACACAGTGTAATGCCCCATTATACCCCTTATGCAGGATGTATGATGCCCCCTCACAGTGTAATGCCCCTATTATGCCCCTTATGCATGATGTTTGATGCCCCCTCACAGTGTAATGCCCCCATTATGCCCCTTATGCAGGATGTATGATGCCCCCACACAGTGTAATGCCCCCATTATGCCCCTTATGCAGGATTTATGATGCCCCCACACAGTGTGATGCCCCCATTATGCCCCTTATGCAGGATTTATGATGCCCCACACAGTGTAATGCCCCCATTATGCCCCTTATGCAGGATGTTTGATGCCCCCTCACAGTGTAATGCCCCCATTATGCCCCTTATGCAGCATGTATGATGCCCCTTATGCAGGATGTATGATGCCCCCATTATGCCCCTTGTGCAGGATGTATGATGCCCCTACACAGTGTAATGCCTCCATTATGCCCCTTGTGCAGGATGTATGATGCCCCTACGCAGTGTAATGCCCCCATTATGCTCCTTATGCAGGATGTATGATGCCCCACACAGTGTAATGCCCCCATTATGTCCCTTATGCAGGATGTATGATGCCCCCATTATGCCCCTTATGCTTGATGTATGTTGCCCCCACACAGTGTAATGCCCCCCATTATGCCCCTTATGCAGGATGTATGATGCCCCACACAGTGTAATGCCCCCATTATGCCCCTTATGCAGGATGCATGATGCCCCCACACAATGTAATGCACCCATTATGCCCCTTATGCAGGATGTATGATGCCCCCACACAGTGTAATGCCCCCCATTATGCCCCTTATGCAGGATGTATGATGCCCCACACAATGTAATGCCCCCATTATGCCCCTTATGCAGGATGTATGATGCCCCACACAGTGTAATGCCCCCATTATGCCCCTTATGCAGGATGCATGATGCCCCCACACAATTGGAAGTGCATTGAGGTGAAGGGTACATTGCTGGAAAAGGGAAAAAAAAAAAAAACTCTTTAAATCTCTTAGTTTGCGAGTGTGAACGAGCTGCGTGTGTCCGGAGCGTAAGTGCGAACGAAAGTAAGTATGTGACTTGTTTTTCAGTGACTTTGGATTCAGGGAGTTTGGAAGGGAGGACTTAGGACTGAATTGCTGACTGTATTTCATTCTTTCTTTACTTTACTTTTTGCTTAATTAATCCACCTGACCTACTTATCTGATTCCCCCGTCCATACTTGATACTTAACTGATCCCCCGCCGATATCTAATTGATACACTTGCACATCCCTAATTGATCCCCGTCCATACACCTATATATAAATAATTGTGTTTTGTACTTGTATATATATACTGACTGTATCCCCATATTTAGAATGACGTCCATTTTGGCCGGAGCCGTGCAGTGTACATCTTGCGCAATGTATGAATTCCGTGAGCAACCGCTCGAGGATCCATACTGCTGCGAGAGATGTGAGCATATCGTGCACTTGGAAGCCCAAATTCTGGATCTAAGTGCTCAGATAGCGGTACTGAGGAGCATCGACAACATGGAACGGAGTTTGCTGCTCACCGAGCAGACACTCAATGGGTCAACACTGGGGGTGGAGCTTAGTGGGGAAGCGCAGGCTGAACAGGCAGGGAGCTGGATAACAGTTAGGAGGGATAGAGGGAAGAAGTATAGGAAGGCTTGTTCAGAACCGGCATTATTGGAGCACGACAGATCCTCTGACCGCCGGGGGAGTGTATGCTCCAGTAATGAGGGGGAGAGGGGAAGTGTAGGGCAGGCAAGACAGGTTCTGGTAGTGGGTGACTCTATTATTAGGGGGACAGACAGGGCAATCTGTCACAAAGACCGGGATCGCCGAACGGTGTGCTGCCTCCCTGGCGCTCGAGTCCGGCACATCGCGGATCGGGTTGACAGGTTACTGGGTGGGGCTGGCGAAGACCCAGCGGTCATGGTCCACATCGGCACCAATGACAAAGTGAGTGGTAGATGGAGGGTCCTTAAAAATTATTTCAGGGACCTAGGTAGGAAGCTTAGGGCAAGGACCTCCAAGGTAGTTTTCTCAGAAATACTACCAATCCCGCGAGCCACACAGGAGCGCCAACGGGAAGTTAGGGAGGTGAATAAGTGGCTAAAGAATTGGTGCAAGGCAGAAGGGTTTGGGTTCATGGAGAACTGGGCCGACTTCGCGGTCGGCTACAGGCTCTACCATAGGGACGGGCTGCACCTCAATGGGGAGGGTGCAGCGGTGCTGGGGAAGAAGATGGCTAATAGGTTGGAGGAGATTTTAAACTAGAGACGGGGGGGGGAAACCAAGGAAATAGGTGGGATGTGAGGCAAGCAAGGGGGAAGGGGAGAAGTGAATATAATGAGGGTGTAGAGGGGGGTGGGGATAGTACAGTTAGATCGTTAGAGAAGAATAGGATGCTAAATAACCCCAAAGTTTTATCTTGCATGCTGACCAACGCAAGAAGCCTGACCAATAAGGCGGATGAGCTGCCGGCGCTTATATCGGAGGAGAGGTATGACATCGTAGGTATAACAGAGACTTGGCTAGACGATAGCTACGACTGGGCGGTAAATTTATTAGATTATAGTTTATTTAGAAGGGACCGGAAACAGGGGAAAGGCGGAGGAGTCTGCTTATATGTAAAGTCATGTCTAAAACCCAGACTAAGGGAAGATATAGGAGAGGGAGAAGAGGGGGTCGAGTCCATGTGGGTAGAGATAGAGGGAACTAAAAATAATAATAAAATATTACTGGGGGTCTGCTATAAGCCACCAAATATAACAGAGGAGAATGAGAATCTGCTATTAGGACAAATAGACAAAGTAGCAAAACATAATGAAGTGATTGTAATGGGGGATTTCAACTACCCGGATATTGACTGGGAAACAGAAACCTGTAGATCTCAGAAAGGAAAAAGGTTCTTGACAAATATTAAGGATAATTATCTCTCCCAACTAGTGCAGGAACCAACGAGAGGGAAGGCCGTGTTGGACTTAATATTGACTAATAGGCCTGATAGAATAACTGAGGTACAGATAGGGGGGCACCTAGGTAATAGCGACCATAATATTATCGACTTCAAAATGCCCTTCAGTAGGGTTATCAATAAGGGAACAACAAAAACATTAAACTTTAGGAGGGCGAAGTTTGATCAGCTGAAAGAAAGCCTTCAACTTATTGACTGGGACAAAGTTCTTAATCAAAGGAATACGAATAGTAAATGGGAAACCTTCAAAAGAATTCTGAATACTCAGTGCGAGAGGTATATACCGTATGGGAATAAAAGGGCCAGAAATAAGAGGAAACCAATATGGTTGAACAAGAACGTAAAAGGGGCGTTAAATAGCAAAAAAGAGGCATTCAAGAGATTAAAACAGTAAGGAGGCACTAATGTGTTACAAGGAAAAAACGAGAACCTGTAAAAAACAAATAAAAATAGCGAAGGAGGAAACAGAGAGACGTATTGCTAGGGAAAGTAGATCAAATCCCAAACTGTTCTTTACGTATATAAATAGTAAAAGGATTAAATCGGATAATATTGGACCGATAAAAAGTGAGGAAGGCAAAATCATAGAGAAAGATGAGGATAAAGCTAATCTATTAAATAAATTTTTTTCGTCAACTTTCACAAAGGAAAAAGAACTAACAGGCGAAATGAGAAGTGACAAGCTTAATCCTCCACTAAGTATGACAAATCTAACCCAAGCTGGGGTACAGAAACGCCTCAGTAACATTAAAATAAACAAATCACCAGGACCTGATGGCATACACCCACGGGTACTAAGGGAACTAAGTAATGTGATAGACAGACCGTTATATCTTATATTTAAGGACTCTGTTGAGACTGGGTCTGTACCACTTGATTGGCGACAGGCGAATGTAGTGCCAATATTCAAAAAGGGAGCGAAAAGTGAAGCCGGAAACTATCGGCCGGTGAGTCTGACGTCCGTTGTGGGCAAAATTTTTGAAAGCTTCATTAAAGAGGCAATTACGCAGCATCTTGATGCTAATAATCTTTTAATCCCGAACCAACATGGATTCATGAGGAATCGCTCCTGCCAAACAAACCTGATTGACTTCTACGAGGAGGTTAGCTCTCGAGTAGATCAGGGGGAACCAGTGGATGTCGTGTATCTCGACTTCTCAAAAGCTTTCGATAGCGTGCCACATAATAGGTTGGTATACAAAATGAGAATGATGGGGCTGGGGGAAAATGTCTGCAAGTGGGTAGCTAACTGGCTAAGGGATAGAAGGCAGAGGGTGGTTATAAATGGAATATACTCAGATTGGGTAAGCGTCACTAGTGGGGTACCACAGGGGTCTGTACTAGGCCCAATGTTATTTAATATCTTTATTAACGACATAGTCAACGGGATAAATAGTAAAATATCAATATTTGCAGATGACACAAAGTTATGTAAAACAATTAATACAAAAGAGGACAGTGCAGACCTACAGAGGGATCTGGATAAGCTGGGTAGGTGGAGCATTAAATGGCAAATGAGGTTTAACGAGGAGAAATGTAAGGTCATACATATGGGAAGGAAAAATGGAAGTCACCAGTACACACTGAATGGGAAATCATTGGGGAATTCAGAGATGGAGAAGGACTTGGGCATCTTGATTGATGGCAAACTAAATTGGAGTGCCCAAAGTCAGGCCGCTGCTGTAAGGGCAAACAGGGTAATGGGATGTATCAGAAGAGGTATAGCTGCAAAGGAGGAGAACATTGTTCTTCCACTGTACAAAGCACTGGTCAGACCACACTTGGAATACTGTGCTCAGTTATGGGCCCCAATATATAGAAAGGATATAAATGAGCTTGAAAAGGTACAAAGGAGGGCAACAAAATTAATAAAGGGAATGGAGGGACTGCAATACCCAGAGAGGTTGGCAAAACTAGGACTATTCAGCCTGGAAAAGAGAAGGTTGAGGGGGGACATAATAAATGTGTACAAATATGTTAGGGGACAGTATAGAGACCTTGCCAGGGATTTGTTCAAAAGGAGGGATATTACGGTAACAAGAGGGCATTCACTAAGACTGGAAGAGAAAAGGTTTCAGCACCAGCATAGGAAGGGGTTCTTTACGGTAAGAGCAGTGAGAATATGGAATTCACTGAGTGAGGAGACGGTGATGTCAGATTCACTACACCAGTTCAAGCGGGGACTGGATGCATTTCTAGATACCAGGCAGATTTCAGCATATACTTAAAAATAAAATAAAATAGTAAGTTGATACAGGGATTTATTCTGACTGCTGGTTTCAGAGTCAGGAGGGAATTTTTCCTCAGGTGAAGATTGGCCAAATCATTTGGGGTTTTTGCCCTCCTCTGGATCAACTTTAGCAATTACAGAACTAACAGGTCGAACTTGATGGACGCAAGTCTTTATTCGGCTTTTACTAACTATGTTTACAAACTATGTTACTATGTTTTGGAAGAATGTTCTCTGGTCAGATGAGACAAAAGTCGAGCTTTTTGGGAAAAACCATCAACATAGAGTGTACAGGAAAAAAAAAGAGGCATTCAAAGAAAAGAACATGGTCCCTACAGTCAAACATGGCGGAGGTTCCCTGATGTTTTGGGGTTGCTTTGCTGCCTCTGGCACTGGACTGCTTGACCGTGTGCATGGCATTATGAAGTCTGAAGACTACCAACAAATTTTGCAGCATAATGTAGGGCCCAGTGTGAGAAAGCTGGGTCGCCCTTAGAGGTCATGGGTCTTCCAGCAGGACAATGACCCAAAACACACTTCCAAAAGCACTATAAAATGGTTTTAGAGAAAGCACTGGAGACTTCTAAGGTGGCCAGCAATGAGTCCAGACCTGAATCCCATAGAACACCTGTGGAGAGATCACAAAATGGCAGTTTGGAGAAGGCACCCTTCAAATATCAGGGACCTGGAGCAGTTTGCCAAAGAAGAATGGTCTACGATTCCAGCAGAGCATTGTAAGAAACTCATTGATGGTTACCGGAAGCGGTTGTTCGCAGTTATTTTGGCTAAAGGTTGTGCAACCAAGTATTAGGCTGAGGGTGCCAATACTTTTGTCTGGCCCATTTTTGGAGTTTTGTGTGAAATGATCAAGGTTTTGATTTTTGCTTCATTCTCTTTTGTATTTTTTCCTTGCAAGCAAATTAAATGAAGATAATAATACCAAAGAATTTGTGATTGCAATCATTTTCAGGAAGAAACTGAGTATTATCTGTCAGAATTGCAGGGGTGCCAATACTTTTGGCCACCACTGTAATAAGTGAGCTGTCATTTATTCATAAGACGTTCTATTCTTCAGAGCTGAGACTGTAAAATAAAAAGTGAACAATAAAATATCTGATGACTGTTCTTTCACTGTGAGTAAGAAACAGATAATAAAATTAAAGGAAAAATAACTGAGGGGAGAACCCTGCAGGTTTATTGTCCTTCTATAGCTGTATGGTGGCAGGATGGTGACACTGCTGGAGTCCTGGTGAGGATCTGCATGATATTCATTTCTGTTGACTTTTTATTGCCAACATATTCTGCAGTGATGTACATATAGTCCCTGCCCACAATGCGGTACACATGAGGGACAATTTCATATTAAGCCAAGTAACCTATGATGTCAAGGTGCTTATTGGCAATCTGAGCCGGCAAATGGCTCTGTGTCCGTATATTCGCTATATACTGCCCGCAATATCTTGTAGAAAGCTCACAGTGACTAAAATGTATAAATAGTTCTCTTTGGAGAATTTAATTAGATCCATTCATACCTTACCTTATAATGAGGACTTAAAGGGCTTTTATAACTAGGTAAAACAAGCTTAACGGGACTGTCCAGGACTTATATATTAATGACCGATTTTAGGATAAGTCATCAACAGGGAGGGACTGGGCTGGCGGGGTACCCTTCTGCAGAGGAGAGGGGGAGAAGAGAATGAAAAAATAAAAAAACCTGCGGTTTTAAGGGGCACGGGCCCTTTAAAAGCGCAGGCACAGTGTATGCAGGGACGCGCTCACGCGGCGTTCATTACCTGAACCGCCGTGACACACGTCCCAGTGAAGCAGCTGAAGCTGCGCGTCTCCCTTCCCCGGCCGGCGTATGACGTCATCGTCATGCGCCTGCAGTGAAGGAGGCGCGCAACTCAGCCGCCGGAGAAGGAGGACACCGCACGGGAGAGCAGGAAGGTAAGAGGTGTCTGTGTGTGTGTCTGTGTGTATATGAGTGGATGCAGAATGGGATGGGCCCCTGGCTGGACACACAAGGGGGGGCCCGGCTAGACACACAAGGGGGGATCCTGGCTGGACACACAAGGGGGAGCCCTGGCTGGACACACAAGGGGGAGCCCTGGCTGGACACACAAGGGGGAGCCCTGACTGGACACACAAGGGGGAGCCCTGGCTGGACACACAAGGGGGGAGCTGGATCGACACACAAGGGGGAACCCTGGCTGGACCCACAAGGGGGAGCCCTGGCTGGACACACAAGGGGAAGCCCTGACTGGACACACAAGAGGGAACCCTGGCTGGACACACAAGGGGGAACCCTGGCTGGACACACAAGGGGGAACACTGGCTGGACACACAAGGGTGAGAGCCTGGCTGGACACACAAGGGGGAACCCTGGCTGGACACACAAGGGGGGGAGCCTGGCTGGACACATAAGGGGGAGCCTGGCTGGACACATGGGAAAGGGTGGGCAGGATGGCTATATGGTGGGGCAGGCTGGACACATGGAGGCCAGGATGGATATGTGAGGGGGATGGATATATGGGGGGCCGGATATATGGGGGGCGGGGCAGGCTGGACACATGATGGCCAGGATGGATATGTGGGGGGGCAGGCTGGACACATGGGGGGCTAGGATAGGTATGTGGGGGGGCAGGCTCGATACACGTGGGCTAGGATAAATATATGGAGGGGCCACGCTGGACATATGGGGGCCAGTATGGATATATGGGGGGTGTCAGGATGGATATATGCAGGGGGGAAGGGCAGGATGGATATATGAGGGGGCAGGCTGGACACATGGAGGCCAGGATGGATATATGGGGGGCAGGCTGGAAACATGGAGGCCAGGATGGATATATTGTGGGGGGCAGGCTGGACACATGGAGGCCAGGATGGATATGTAGGGGGGGCATGCTGGACACATGGAGGCCAGGATGGATATATGGGGGGGCAGGCTTGACACATGGGGCTTTAGGACAGATATATGGGAGGGGGCAGGCTGGACACATGGAGGCCAGGACAGATATATGGGGGGGCAGGCTGGAAACATGGAGGCCAGGATGGATATGTGGGGGGGCAGGCTGGACACATGGAGGCCAGGATGGATATATGGGGGGAACAGGAGGGCCACATGGGGGACTAGGATGGGTATATGGGAGGGGGCAGGCTCGATACACGTGGGCTAGGATAAATATATGGAGGGGTCACACTGGACATATGGGGGCCAGAAGGGATATATGGGGGGTGTCAGGATGGATATATGCAGGGAAGGGGGGGCCAGGATGGATGTATGGGGGTGCCAGGCTGAACAAGGGACTTAATTACTGTTTGGTGCCAGATTGAGGAACATACTTTATTAGTTTATGGTGGCCAGTGAGGAACATTATTATTTTAGAGTCCAATTAGAGACATTATTACTTCTGTAATATAATTTACTTTTTAGGAAATTGTTTTCCATGGGATAGGACAAAAGCAGGCTCCTGTTACTGTGCAGGGCGGCACTATCTCGCTTTTTTTCTTCAACTGGTGTAACGTAGAAGTCGGGGGGTGGAGTGGGAATATTCCCTAGAAGAGATCAGTTATTGATAACTGTGTGTTATTTTCTGCAGAGATGATTCCTGGCTGGAAGAAGTGATGGCCGTCTGTGCCAGATGAAGAAGAAAAGCGAAGATGAAGGACTTCACCTAGAGACGTCACTGGTGAGTCAGTGTATTACATGTGACTTGCCCCCTGGGCCGTGGGGCACTCGGATCCGTGCAATAGGGAGACGATGGGGGTAGTAGTGGCGACCCGGTTCTGTGGCTCAGGGTGGTCAGGCCAATGGTAGTCTGCTATGTTCTGCTGATAATGTCCGACTACGCCACCCGTGGATTGCGGTTATTAGGAACCGCCGCTGCATGCAGACCGCTGGGGCTGATGAGGTGTGCAGCTAGGGTAGTGTGACTCTCCACGGGAAGAGTGCGGCCCCAGGGCAGTATAATGGATGTTGGGAGTGATGGTAGTGGGAGTCCCAGTGCTGATTGTGCTGGAGGAGCAAGGAGCACACAGACAACAGGTTGCAGTCCAGGGTCTTTACTAAACAGGTAAACTGACCCACAAACAGTCCCGGCTAGGAGGGGACCTGGATGTCTGAGAGCAACGGGGAAATTGGCCCTGGTCAGGGTGAGGGTGTAGGCCTACCGTGCTTTCTGCACTCCTTCTGGCTATCTCCTCCTGATAGGGTAACAGCCCACGTTTCCGAGCTTTCCGTGTTTTCTCGCCTGTATGGCCTGCGACGTGGGTTCCTTTCTGCTCCCAGCCTTGTATGGCTTTACTGGTCCCTTCTGTTGTGGCAGGGCCTCCAGGCTTCTTAGGCCAAGGAATATACAGTCGCTTGCGGACTGGTTCTCTGCTGGGGGATGTGGAATCCTTCCAGCCTCAGACACCAAAGTCTGGTAGATTAAGTCTGTTATCTGCCAAGACAGGCTTGCTTCGCCTCTTGTCTCTGGCTTGTGGCTCTCCTCCTGCCACACTTCCTCTTAGGTGCAGTGCAACTGTCTGTCCCTGCTCTGCTGAGACACGTCTCAGTCCTGAGACAGGTCATCTGGGTACTCTCTAACCCTGCCCCCAGCACCAGCTTCTATAGGGGCAGCCTGCTCCCCCTACTGGCCTGAGACAGGAGGCATTGCATGCTAATGTTCCCCTGACTAGAGAACCTCCCCCCTGCTCTCAGACACAGCTTTAATTACACTTGTGGCATCCAGGCCAGGGTGACACATTCCCCCCTAGTGAAATTTAGTACTCCGGGACTAAACAGTAAACAAAGACAATATGCATAACAATAAAACATTAATAGACAGACGACGCACAAATTGAGTTCTTAAGGTCACAGTGTGGCCTGTGACCGGGTGTCCATATCACCAGCACAACGGGGAGCCTTAACCAGGTGGGGGTCTGTCCTACCCCAAGTCCTTCACAGTCTTAGTTCATTCCTGGGTTAGGCTCTGAACGCAGTCCATACAAGGTCCCGGTTATAAAAAGTCCATAACCTGTGAGTCCTTACGGTAGCTGCAAGAAACTGAAACAGAGTATTACCAAACATGCATGTAACTTTGCAAACAATTCAACATTTGGCAACAGGGTTATTTACAATTTTAGTACACTCTATATTCTCCAGCGAGCGGGTATCTGTCCCTTTGTGCTCCTGGTTGACCTACGTAGCCCACTGTCTGGTGGTGGACTGACTTGGCTTTCCCCACTAGCGTTAGGGGTGCAGCTACCAGCTGGGTGTACAGGTAGGGCAGGCAGCTGTCTGCGGGTCCTTTGGCTTACCGCAGGCATGGCAGGCTCACTGTCAGCAGAGGGTTGACTCTCCTGGGCTGCTGGTACAGGCTCTTCTGCCTCTGGAACTGCTTGCTCCTCTTCACCTTCCGGCTCTGGTGTTGGTTGTTGCTGTGCCGGTTGCAGGAAATGCAGGACAGGTACCACTATGGCATCATTTATGCGAGTCCAGGACTGAGGGAACTCTCCGAGAACGGTGCTGATCATTTCTTCTTTGTCCTCTGCGGGTTCAAGGTCACTCTGATCCTCTTCTGCACTACGGAGTTGCTCAGGGCACCTTTTGAGATGGTCTCTGGAGACGACACTAGTGGTTTCTCCTCCGTCCTTGGTGATTACGCACACCTTTGGGTTGTCGTGGTCAGACTGCAGTACGGTGTAGGGTTCCCTTTCCCACTGGTCGTCCAACTTATGTAGCCTTCTTTTTCGCTTTAGGACTTGCTCACCAGGTTCTAGGGGACTAGCAGGGGCGTGTTGATTGAAGAGTCTTTCTTGCTTCTCTCTCACCTGGGCCAGGCTCTTCTCCACACTCTCCTGTACCTTCTTGTACTGCAGTTGCCTTTCCGTATCCCAGTCCGCATCCGGGGAGGTGTCCTCAGGTATTAGGACTCCCATCTCCAGGTCTACGGGCAGCTTTCCTGGTCTAGCTCGCATCAGGTAAGCCGGGGTGCAGTTTGTAGCATTCACCGGGATATTGTTGTATAGGTCTATCAGGTCCGGCAGTTTTTCTGGCCACAGGCTGCGTTCCTCCAGGGGCAACGTCTTCAGGAGATCAATGACTATATTGTTCATCTTCTCACACATCCCGTTGGTTTGGGGGTGGTAAGGCGTTGTACGAATCTTCTTACAGCCATAGAGGTTGCAGAACTCCTGGAAGATTTCAGCCTCGAACGCTGGACCCTGGTCTGTCAGGACCTGTTCCGGATACCCGTGTGGACGGCAGAAATATTGCTGGAAGGCTCTGGCCGCTGTTTGGGCTGTCAAGTCCTTTACCGGGACCACCACTAGAAAACGGGAATAGTGGTCCACGATTGTCAGGGCATAGATGTATCCTGACCGGCTGGGAGCCAATTTGACGTGGTCCAGAGCTACCAGCTCAAGAGGCTGCGTGGTGACGATGGGCCTCAAGGGTGTCTTCTGGCTGGCACGGTCCTTCCTCCTTAGGTGACAAGGGCCACAGTCTCTGCACCATTTTTCTACAGCTCCTCTCATGCCGACCCAAAAGAATCTTCCTCTTAGTAGGAACTCCAGTTTCTTCCAACCGAAGTGTCCCGCTCTGTCATGGTAAGCCCCCAGGACCATAGCTGCATCCCTCCTTGGGACCACGACTTGCCAGGTCAGCTCGTGCGTCCGGTGGTTGACAATCCTTCTGCACAACTTGCCTTCGTAGAGGAACAGCTTGCTCTTCTCCTTCCATAGCTGCTTGGCTTCCTCTGGGGCATCTGGATCTAAGCGGGCGTCTTCCCGGGTCAGCAGATCTTTCACCAGGCGGACTGCAGGGTCACTATCTTGGGTCTCGGCCCAGCTGTGGTGAGGTAGGGGATTCATCATCACAGTTGTTAGATCCTCCTCCTTCACGCGGTGAGAGTGTTGAGCGGCTCCATACCGGTGAAACGCGGGGAGTTCTACCTCCTCCAGCTCTTCTGGGTCTTCGTCACCTTCAGGTAAGTGAGGCATCCTTGATAGGGCGTCCGCGTTGGCGTTGGTTTTGCCTGCCTGGTACTTGATCACGAAGTCATAGTTGGAGAGACGGGCCATCCACCGCTGTTCCAGGGCACCCAGTCTTGCATTGTCCAGGTGTGTCAACGGGTTGTTGTCCGTGTACACGGTGAACTTTGCGGAGGCCAGGTAATGCTTGAAGCGTTCCGTCACGGCCCACACCACCGCCAAGAATTCTAGCTTGAAGGAGCTGTAATTCTCCGGGTTCCTTTCGGTGGGCCTCAGCTTCCGGCTGGCGTATGCGATCACCTGTTATCTGCCCTGTTGGTTTTGGGACAATACGGCTCCCAGTCCCACATTACTGGCATCTGTGTGGAGAATGAACGGCTGGCCATAATCAGGGTAGGCCAGGATCTCATCCCCTGTGAGGGCCATCTTTAGCTGGCGGAAGGACTCCTCTTCCGGTTTATCCCACTTGAAGGGCGGCTTTTGGCTCCTGGACTTAGACTGTCCGATCAGGAGGTCCTGCATAGGAGCTGCCATCTTGGTGAACCCGGGGATGAATCTTCGGTAGTAGCCTACCAACCCGATAAACTGTCTCACCTCTTTGATGTTCGAGGGGCTTGGCCAGCTCTTGATTGCCGTGACCTTGTCAGGGTCGGGGGCCACTCCTTCCGCGCTTACCACGTGCCCTAGGTACTGGACCTTTGGTTTCAGCAGGTGACACTTCGATGGTTTCACCTTCAGGCCATAGCCTGCCAGGGCTTCGAACACCTCGGCCAGGTGCTTCAGATGGTCCTCGTAGGTCTTCGAATAGACGATCACGTCGTCCAGGTAAAGGAGGACCGTCTCGAAGTTTCGGTGCCCTAGACAGCATTCCATCAGCCGCTGGAAGGTCCCTGGTGCGTTGCAGAGCCCGAAAGGCATGCAGTTGAATTCGCTCAGTCCCATCGGGGTGGTGAAGGCGGTCTTCTCCTTGTCAGCCTCTGCCACAGGAACCTGCCAGTACCCGCTAGTAAGGTCCAAAGTAGAAAAGAAGTTAGCTGATTTTAGTGCGGCTAAAGACTCCTCTATTCTAGGCAGCGGATATGCGTCTTTGTGAGTGATACGGTTGATTTGTCTATAGTCGACGCACATTCTCATGGTGCCGTCTTTCTTTTTGACCAGAACCAAGGGGGCTGCCCAGGGGCTACAGCTGTCTCTAATAACCCCAGCTTCTTTCATCTCTCTTAGCATGCCCCTTGCGTTCTGATAATGTGCAGGGGGTACAGGTCTGTGCCTCTCTTTTATCGGTGGGTGGCTCCCTGTGGGGATGTGGTGTTCTATCCCCTTTACTCTGCCGAAGTCTAGCGGGTGCTTACTAAAGACTCTCTCGTACTCCTGTACCACCCAGTAGACTCCTTGTTTTTGGTGCAGGGGAGTGGAGTCAGCACCCACGTGGAGTTTCTGGCACCAGTCCTCCTTTTGTTTCTGGGAGCCATTACTCTCCGCCTGTGGAGATGGAGGCAAAGGTTCCACGGCCCTGATAGCTTTATGTTCGACCACAAACAGCTTGGCAAGTGTAGCGTACCTGGGTAAGTGTACCTCCCTCTCCCCAATGTTGAGGATGCGGACGGGCACCCTCCCATGACGGACATCAACCACCCCCCGGGCTGTCAAAATGGTGGGCCTGCTGTCTGAGTACACGGGTTCTACCATGTCTTGGTAGTCTCTACCTCTCAACCCGATTGCAGTCCGACACCAGATCATCATTTCACTTTTGGGAGGCATGGAAATGGGGAATGGGTCACTCAGTCTTACACTACCGATCTCACCACCAGACAGTTCTACCTGCTGCCGTCTCATCAGGGCCTTTATCTCCTTGTTGAGGATTCTCTGTTGGCTGGAACTAGCATTCACCGCCACCTGTTGTAAGATTACAATTACCTCTGAAAGACAATTTTCAATCACGTTAGTACCCACAGTTATTTTAGGGTGACTTTCATGACGGTCAATGTCCACAATAATCACTCCCTGTGCCGGTAGTTCAACTTTACCAATCTTAATGGTCATCTCCTTGAACCCCATCTGCGGCACGGGTAAGCCATTACTGGCGATGATGCTCAAGTTACCGTCTGGATACCGTGTGATATCAGCATCAGTCCAATATTGCTTAAAAAGTACATAAGGGATAGTGGTTACTTGTGACCCAGTATCCAGCAAGGCGCTCATGGGGATACCGTCCAGCACCACGGGTAAAACCGGGCGCCCCCCAACGTACTTATTACGCCAATTGTAAGGGCCTGGTGATCTTATGCCTGGGGGTTGGCCCTCTGCCCCAGGTTGGACCCGTTTAAATTACAGTACCTGGAAATGTGTCCGGGCTGGTTGCATCAACGGCAAATGGGCTGTCCATCCTCTGCGTAGCGGTCTGTGGGCCTCCCTCGGAACGACGGGATCCTCCTCTGTCGACGCCATGGGACATTCTCCGGACTTGAAGCCAGCTCGATGGGTCTTGACGGGTCCACTTGCAACGCCTGGACGGTCCTGGTCAACGCCGCGACGCTCCTGGTCAGCTCCTGGACTTGGTGGTGCAGATCTTTCGACGGGGCTTGGTTCAGGGCCTGTGCATCAGCCTCCACGGAGTCCATAGAGGAGGGCGCCGCCTCCTGGTGGTAAGTGATAGCAGGGCGCCGGGGGTTTATAGCGCTACTGGTTGCAGATTCACGGAGCACCCTTATGGCCCTGTCCTTAAATTGGGCAAAGGTCAGGTCGGGGTTCTGAAAGAACATGAGGCGCAGTTGGGCCCTGTGGGCGCTAGACAGCAGACCTTCTATGAATTGTTCTGTTAGCAGCTTATCCGTTTCCTGCACACTGCCAGGGTCAGTTTGTTGAATAGCCCTCAAGGCTTCCTGCAGATTTAGGGCATAGTCTCTGATGCTGTCCTGTGCCCGCTGCTTACATCCATAGAACCTCATTTTAATCTCAGCGGAGCAACGTGTGTCAAAGGTACCCCGCAGCCGGGCCAGAATACCCTTCACAGTCCTTTTCTCCTCAGTGGGCCATGATTTTACCTCCCGCTGGGCTGCGCCAGTTAACTGCCCTGTTAATATGCTGACCTTCTGTTCCTCTGTCAGGGGGTAAACGTGGAACAAACTGTATAGCCTTTCCTTGAAGTCAGTTAGGGCATGGGGCTCCCCTGAGTATTTGGGCAGCCAGGCCGCTCCAGGGATGTAGGGCAAGGAAAAGGGCATCACCGCTGCTACAGCTGCGTTGGTGGTAGTGGGCGCCTCTGTGTCCGTCATCTTCCTCCCCCCCTAGTTACGCGTGGCCTACCTTCCGACGATCCTCTTCTGTAGGCCGCGGCTCCGCTGCTGCTGCTATGGACGAGGACCTGGCGTCGCGTCCTGATGATGTCAGCGTCGCTCTCTCTCCCTTCCAGCACCTTGCGCAGCGTCGGTGCGTGGGGCGGAGCTTCGGATCTCGCGCGGTTTTGACGTCCACGCCCATCTTCTTCCCGCGCGGCGTCCTGAAGATGGCGTCTGATGGCGGGAAGCAGCTGCGGATGGTGGGAAGGCGGCAGAAGACGGCGGGAAACGGTCCAAGATGGCGTCCGATGGCGGGAATCGGCTCCGGATGGCGGGAAACGACTCCGGACGGCGGGAAACTTTGCCACAGGTAAGTTACAAAAGTCTTTTTCAGGCACGCAGTACCCGGTGGTTGCGGGCATGAAATCCTGCCGACTACGCCAAAGCTGACTCGCCCCCTGGGCCGTGGGGCACTCGGATCCGGGCAATAGGGAGACGATGGGGGTAGTAGTGGCGACCCGGTTCCGTGGCTCAGGGTGGTCAGGCCAATGGTAGTCTGCTATGTTCTGCTGATAATGTCCGACTACGCCACCCGTGGATTGCGGTTATTAGGAACCGCCGCTGCATGCAGACCGCTGGGGCTGATGAGGTGTGCATCTAGGGTAGTGTGACTCTCCACGGGAAGAGTGCGGCCCCAGGGCAGTATAATGGATGTTGGGAGTGATGGTAGTGGGAGTCCCAGTGCTGATAGTGCTGGAGGAGCAAGGAGCACACAGACAACAGGTTGCAGTCCAGGGTCTTTACTAAACAGGTAAACTGACCCACAAACAGTCCCGGCTAGGAGGGGACCTGGATGTCTGAGAGCAACGGGGAAATTGGCCCTGGTCAGGGTGAGGGTGTAGGCCTACCGTGCTTTCTGCGCTCCTTCTGGCTATCTCCTCCTGATAGGGTAACAGCCCACGTTTCCGAGCTTTCCGTGTTTTCTCGCCTGTATGGCCTGCGACGTGGGTTCCTTTCTGCTCCCAGCCTTGTATGGCTTTACTGGTCCCTTCTGTTGTTGCAGAGCCTCCAGGCTTCTTAGGCCAAGGAATATACAGTCCCTTGCGGACTGGTTCTCTGCTGGGGGATGTGGAATCCTTCCAGCCTCAGACACCAAAGTCTGGTAGATTAAGTCTGTTATCTGCCAAGACAGGCTCTCTTCGCCTCTTGTCTCTGGCTTGTGGCTCTCCTCCTGCCACACTTCCTCTTAGGTGCAGTGCAACTGTCTGTCCCTGCTCTGCTGAGACACGTCTCAGTCCTGAGACAGGTCATCTGGGTTCTCTCTAACCCTGCCCTCAGCACCAGCTTTTATAGGGGCAGCCTGCTCCCCCTACTGGCCTGAGACAGGAGGCATTGCATGCTAATGTTCCCCTGACTAGAGAACCTCCCCCCTGCTCTCAGACACAGCTTTAATTACACTTGTGGCATCCAGGCCAGGGTGACACATTCCCCCCTAGTGAAATTTAGTACTCCGGGACTAAACAGTAAACAAAGACAATATGCATAACAATAAAACATTAATAGACAGACGACGCACAAATTGAGTTCTTAAGGTCACAGTGTGGCCTGTGACCGGGTGTCCATATCACCAGCACAACGGGGAGCCTTAACCAGGTGGGGGTCTGTCCTACCCCAAGTCCTTCACAGTCTTAGTTCATTCCTGGGTTAGGCTCTGAACGCAGTCCATACAAGGTCCCGGTTATAAAAAGTCCATAACCTGGAAGCTGCAAGAAACTGAAACAGAGTATTACCAAACATGCATGTAACTTTGCAAACAATTCAACATTTGGCAACAGGGTTATTTACAATTTTAGTACACTCTATATTCTCCAGCGAGCGGGTATCTGTCCCTTTGTGCTCCTGGTTGACCTACGTAGCCCACTGTCTGGTGGTGGACCTACTTGGCTTTCCCCACTAGCGTTAGGGGTGCAGCTACCAGCTGGGTGTACAGGTAGGGCAGGCAGCTGTCTGCGGGTCCTTTGGCTTACCGCAGGCATGGCAGGCTCACTGTCAGCAGAGGGTTGACTCTCCTGGGCTGCTGGTACAGGCTCTTCTGCCTCTGGAACTGCTTGCTCCTCTTCACCTTCCGGCTCTGGTGTTGGTTGTTGCTGTGCCGGTTGCAGGAAATGCAGGACAGGTACCACTATGGCATCATTTATGCGAGTCCAGGACTGAGGAAACTCTCCGAGAACGGTGCTGATCATTTCTTCCTTGTCCTCTGCGGGTTCAAGGTCACTCTGATCCTCTTCTGCACTACGGAGTTGCTCGGGGCACCTTTTGAGATGGTCTCTGGAGACGACACTAGTGGTTTCTCCTCCGTCCTTGGTGATTACGCACACCTTTGGGTTGTCGTGGTCAGACTGCAGTACGGTGTAGGGTTCCCTTTCCCACTGGTCGTCCAACTTATGTAGCCTTCTTTTTCGCTTTAGGACTTGCTCACCAGGTTCTAGGGGACTAGCAGGGGCGTGTTGATTGAAGAGTCTTTCTTGCTTCTCTCTCACCTGGGCCAGGCTCTTCTCCACACTCTCCTGTACCTTCTTGTACTGCAGTTGCCTTTCCGTATCCCAGTCCGCATCCGGGGAGGTGTCCTCAGGTATTAGGACTCCCATCTCCAGGTCTACGGGCAGCTTTCCTGGTCTAGCTCGCATCAGGTAAGCCGGGGTGCAGTTTGTAGCATTCACCGGGATATTGTTGTATAGGTCTATCAGGTCCGGCAGTTTTTCTGGCCACAGGCTGCGTTCCTCCAGGGGCAACGTCTTCAGGAGATCAATGACTATATTGTTCATCTTCTCACACATCCCATTGGTTTGGGGGTGGTAAGGCGTTGTACGAATCTTCTTACAGCCATAGAGGTTGCAGAACTCCTGGAACATTTCAGCCTCGAACGCTGGACCCTGGTCTGTCAGGACCTGTTCCGGATACCCGTGTGGACGGCAGAAATATTGCTGGAAGGCTCTGGCCGCTGTTTGGGCTGTCAAGTCCTTTACCGGGACCACCACTAGAAAACGGGAATAGTGGTCCACGATTGTCAGGGCATAGATGTATCCTGACCGGCTGGGAGCCAATTTGACATGGTCCAGAGCTACCAGCTCAAGAGGCTGCGTGGTGATGATGGGCCTCAAGGGTGTCTTCTGGCTGGCACGGTCCTTCCTCCTTAGGTGACAAGGGCCACAGTCTCTGCACCATTTTTCTACAGCTCCTCTCATGCCGACCCAAAAGAATCTTCCTCTTAGTAGGAACTCCAGTTTCTTCCAACCGAAGTGTCCCGCTCTGTCATGGTAAGCCCCCAGGACCATAGCTGCATCCCTCCTTGGGACCACGACTTGCCAGGTCAGCTCGTGCGTCCGGTGGTTGACAATCCTTCTGCACAACTTGCCTTCGTAGAGGAACAGCTTGCTCTTCTCCTTCCATAGCTGCTTGGCTTCCTCTGGGGCATCTGGATCTAAGCGGGCGTCTTCCCGGGTCAGCAGATCTTTCACCAGGCGGACTGCAGGGTCACTATCTTGGGTCTCGGCCCAGCTGTGGTGAGGTAGGGGATTCATCATCACAGTTGTTAGATCCTCCTCCTTCACGCGGTGAGAGTGTTGAGCGGCTCCATACCGGTGAAACGCGGGGAGTTCTACCTCCTCCAGCTCTTCTGGGTCTTCGTCACCTTCAGGTAAGTGAGGCATCCTTGATAGGGCGTCCGCGTTGGAGTTGGTTTTGCCTGCCCGGTACTTGATCACGAAGTCATAGTTGGAGAGACGGGCCATCCACCGCTGTTCCAGGGCACCCAGTCTTGCATTGTCCAGGTGTGTCAACGGGTTGTTGTCCGTGTACACGGTGAACTTTGCGGAGGCCAGGTAATGCTTGAAGCGTTCCGTCACGGCCCACACCACCGCCAAGAATTCTAGCTTGAAGGAGCTGTAATTCTCCGGGTTCCTCTCGGTGGGCCTCAGCTTCCGGCTGGCGTATGCGATCACCCGTTCTCTGCCCTGTTGGTTTTGGGACAATACGGCTCCCAGTCCCACATTACTGGCATCTGTGTGGAGAATGAAAGGCTGGCCATAATCAGGGTAGGCCAGGATCTCATCCCCTGTGAGGGCCATCTTTAGCTGGCGGAAGGACTCCTCTTCCGGTTTATCCCACTTGAAGGGCGGCTTTTGCCTCCTGGACTTAGACTGTCCGATCAGGAGGTCCTGCATAGGAGCTGCCATCTTGGTGAACCCGGGGATGAATCTTCGGTAGTAGCCTACCAACCTGAGAAACTGTCTCACCTCTTTGATGTTCGAGGGGCTTGGCCAGCTCTTGATTGCCGTGACCTTGTCAGGGTCGGGGGCCACTCCTTCCGCGCTTACCACGTGCCCTAGGTACTGGACCTTTGGTTTCAGCAGGTGACACTTCGATGGTTTCACCTTCAGGCCATAGCCTGCCAGGGCTTCGAACACCTCGGCCAGGTGCTTCAGATGGTCCTCGTAGGTCTTCGAATAGACGATCACGTCGTCCAGGTAAAGGAGGACCGTCTCGAAGTTTCGGTGCCCTAGACAGCATTCCATCAGCCGCTGGAAGGTCCCTGGTGCGTTGCAGAGCCCGAAAGGCATGCAGTTGAATTCGCTCAGTCCCATCGGGGTGGTGAAGGCGGTCTTCTCCTTGTCAGCCTCTGCCACAGGAACCTGCCAGTACCCGCTAGTAAGGTCCAAAGTAGAAAAGAAGTTAGCTGATTTTAGTGCGGCTAAAGACTCCTCTATTCTAGGCAGCGGATATGCGTCTTTGTGAGTGATACGGTTGATTTGTCTATAGTCGACGCACATTCTCATGGTGCCGTCTTTCTTTTTGACCAGAACCAAGGGGGCTGCCCAGGGGCTACAGCTGTCTCTAATAACCCCAGCTTCTTTCATCTCTCTTAGCATGCCCCTTGCGTTCTGATAATGTGCAGGGGGTACAGGTCTGTGCCTCTCTTTTATCGGTGGGTGGCTCCCTGTGGGGATGTGGTGTTCTATCCCCTTTACTCTGCCGAAGTCTAGCGGGTGCTTACTAAAGACTCTCTCGTACTCCTGTACCACCCGGTAGACTCCTTGTTTTTGGTGCAGGGGAGTGGAGTCAGCACCCACGTGGAGTTTCTGGCACCAGTCCTCCTTTTGTTTCTGGGAGCCATTACCCTCCGCCTGAGGAGATGGAGGCAAGGGTTCCACGGCCCTGATAGCTTTGTGTTCGACCACAAACAGCTTGGCGAGTGTAGCGTACCTGGGTAAGTGTACCTCCCTCTCCCCAATGTTGAGGATGCGGACGGGCACCCTCCCATGACGGACATCAACCACCCCCCGGGCTGTCAAAATGGTGGGCCTGCTGTCTGAGTACACGGGTTCTACCATGGCTTGGTAGTCTCTACCTCTCAACCCGATTGCAGTCCGACACCAGATCATCATTTCACTTTTGGGAGGCATGGAAATGGGGAATGGGTCACTCAGTCTTACGCTACCGATCTCACCACCAGACAGTTCTACCTGCTGCCGTCTCATCAGGGCCTTTATCTCCTTGTTGAGAACTCTCTGTTGGCTGGAACTAGCATTCACCGCCACCTGTTGTAAGATTACAATTACCTCTGAAAGACAATTTTCAATTACATTAGTACCCACAGTTATTTTAGGGTGACTTTCACGACGGTCAATGTCCACAATAATCACTCCCTGTGCCGGTAGTTCAACTTTACCAATCTTAATGGTCATCTCCTTGAACCCCATCTGCGGCACGGGTAAGCCATTACTGGCGATGATGCTCAAGTTACCGTCTGGATACCGTGTGATATCAGCATCAGTCCAATACTGCTTAAAAAGTACATAAGGGATAGTGGTTACTTGTGACCCAGTATCCAGCAAGGCGCTCATGGGGATACCGTCCAGCACCACGGGTAAAACCGGGCGCCCCCCAACGTACTTATTACGCCAATTGTAAGGGCCTGGTGATCTTATGCCTGGGGGTTGGCCCTCTGCCCCAGGTTGGACCCGTTTAAATTACAGTACCTGGAAATGTGTCTGGGCTGGTTGCATCGACGGCAAATGGGCTGTCCATCCTCTGCGTAGCGGTCTGTGGGCCTCCCTCGGAACGACGGGATCCTCCTCTGTCGACGCCATAGGACATCCTCCGGACTTGAAGCCAGCTCGATGGGTCTTGACGGGTCCACTTGCAACGCCTGGACGGTCCTGGTCAACGCCGCGACGCTCCTGGTCAGCTCCTGGACTTGTTGGTGCAGATCTTTCGAAGGGGCTTGGTTCAGGGCCTGTGCATCAGCCTCCACGGAGTCCATAGAGGAGGGCGCCGCCTCCTGGTGGTAAGTGATAGCAGGGCGCCGGGGGTTTATAGCGCCACTGGTTGCAGATTCACGGAGCACCCTTATGGCCCTGTCCTTAAATTGGGCAAAGGTCAGGTCGAGGTTCTGAAAGAACATGAGGCGCAGTTGGGCCCTGTGGGCGCTAGACAGCAGACCTTCTATGAATTGTTCTGTTAGCAGCTTATCCGTTTCCTGCACACTGCCAGGGTCAGTTTGTTGAATAGCCCTCAAGGCTTCCTGCAGATTTAGGGCATAGTCTCTGATGCTGTCCTGTGCCCGCTGCTTACATCCATAGAACCTCATTTTAATCTCAGCGGAGGTACGTGTGTCAAAGGTACCCCGCAGCCGGGCCAGAATACCCTTCACAGTCCTTTTCTCCTCAGTGGGCCATGATTTTACCTCCCGCTGGGCTGCGCCAGTTAACTGCCCTGTTAATATGCTGACCTTCTGTTCCTCTGTCAGGGGGTAAACGTGGAACAAACTGTATAGCCTTTCCTTGAAGTCAGTTAGGGCATGGGGCTCCCCTGAGTATTTGGGCAGCCAGGCCGCTCCAGGGATGTAGGGCAAGGAAAAGGGCATCACCGCTGCTGCAGTTGCGTTGGTGGTAGTGGGCGCCTCTGTGTCCGTCATCTTCCTCCCCCCCTAGCTACGCGTGGCCTACCTTCCGACGATCCTCTTCTGTAGGCCGCGGCTCCGCTGCTGCTGCTATGGACGAGGACCTGGCGTCGCGTCCTGATGACGTCAGCGTTGCTCTCTCTCCCTTCCAGGACCTTGCGCAGCGTCGGTGCGTGGGGCGGAGCTTCGGATCTCGCGCGGTTTTGACGTCCACGCCCCTCTTCTTCCCGCGCGGCGTCCTGAAGATGGCGTCCGATGGCGGGAAGGCGGCAGAAGATGGCGGGAAATGGTCCAAGATGGCGTCCGATGGCGGGAATCGGCTCCGGATGGCGGGAAAAGACTCCGGACGGCGGGAAACTTTGCCACAGGTAAGTTACAAAAGTCTATTTCAGGCACGCAGTACCCGGTGGTTGCGGGCACGAAATCCTGCCGACTACGCCAAAGCTGACTCGCCCCCTGGGCCGTGCGGCACTCGGATCCGGGCAATAGGGAGACGATGGGGGTAGTAGTGGCGACCCGGTTCCGTGGCTCAAGGTGGTCAGGCCAATGGTAGTCTGCTATGTTCTGCTGATAATGTCCGACTACGCCACCCATGGATTGCGGTTATTAGGAACCGCCGCTGCATGCAGACCGCTGGGGCTGATGAGGTGTGCAGCTAGGGTAGTGTGACTCTCCACGGGAAGAGTGCGGCCCCAGGGCAGTATAATGGATGTTGGGAGTGATGGTAGTGGGAGTCCCAGTGCTGATAGTGCTGGAGGAGCAAGGAGCACACAGACAACAGGTTGCAGTCTAGGGTCTTTACTAAACAGGTAAACTGACCCACAAACAGTCCCGGCTAGGAGGGGACCTGGATGTCTGAGAGCAACGGGGAAATTGGCCCTGGTCAGGGTGAGGGTGTAGGCCTACCGTGCTTTCTGCGCTCCTTCTGGCTATCTCCTCCTGATAGGGTAACAGCCCACGTTTCCGAGCTTTCCATGTTTTCTCGCCTGTATGGCCTGCGACGTGGGTTCCTTTCTGCTCCCAGCCTTGTATGGCTTTACTGGTCCCTTCTGTTGTGGCAGGGCCTCCAGGCTTCTTAGGCCAAGGAATATACAGTCCCTTGCGGACTGGTTCTCTGCTGGGGGATGTGGAATCCTTCCAGCCTCAGACACCAAACTCTGGTAGATTAAGTCTGTTATCTGCCAAGACAGGCTTGCTTCGCCTCTTGTCTCTGGCTTGTGGCTCTCCTCCTGCCACACTTCCTCTTAGGTGCAGTGCAACTGTCTGTCCCTGCTCTGCTGAGACACGTCTCAGTCCTGAGACAGGTCATCTGGGTTCTCTCTAACCCTGCCCTCAGCGCCAGCTTTTATAGGGGCAGCCAGCTCCCCCTACTGGCCTGAGACAGGAGGCATTGCATGCTAATGTTCCCCTGACTAGAGAACCTCCCCCCTGCTCTCAGACACAGCTTTAATTACACTTGTGGCATCCAGGCCAGGGTGACACACATGTACACTTACACTACACACGTGGTCAAAACTGTTGGTACCCCTCGTTTAATGAAAGAAAAACCCACAATGGTCACAGAAATAACTTGAATCTGACAAAAGTAATAATAAATTAAAAATCTATGAAAATGAACAAATGAAAGTCAGACATTGCTTTTCTGCTTCCACAGAATAAAAAAAAATAAATAAACTGATGAAACAGGCCTGGACAGAAATGATGGTTCTTCTTAACTTTATATTTTGCTGAACAACCTTTTGAGGCAATCACTGCAATCAAACGACTCCTGTAACTGTCAATGAGACTTCTGCACCTCTCCACAGGTATTTTGGCCACTCCTCATGAGCAAACTGCTCCAGTTGTCTCATGGTTGAAGGTTGCCTTTTCCAGACGGCATGTTTCAGCTCTTTCCAAAGATGCTCAATAGGATTTAGGTCAGGGCTCATAGAAGGTCACTTCAGAATAGTCCAATGTTTTCCTCTTAGCCATTGTTGGGTGTTTTTAGCTGTGTGTTTTGGGTCATAATACTGTTGCAAGACCCATGACCTGCGACTGAGACCACGCTTTCTGACACTGGGCAGCACATTTCTCTCTAGAATCCCTTGATAGTCTTGAGATTTCATTGTACCCTGCACAGATTCAAGACACCCTGTGCCAGATGCGGCAGACCAGCCCCAAAACATAAAAGAGACTCCTCCATGTTTCACAGTAGGGACAGTGTTCTTATCTTGATATGCTTCATTTTTCCATCTGTGAACATAGATCTGATGTGCCTTGCCAAAAACTTCCATTTTTGTCTCATCTGTCCATAGGGCATTCTCCTAAAAGCTTTGTGACTTGTGAACATGTAGTTTGGCAAATTCCAGTCTGGCTTTTTTATGATTTTTTTTCAACAATGGTGTACTCCTTGGTCGTCTCCCATGAAGTCCACTTTAGATCAAACAACGACGGATGGTGCGATCTGACACTGATGTTCCTTGAGCTTGAAGTTCACCTTTAATCTCTTTAGAAGTTTTCCTGGGCTCTTTTGTTACCATTCATATTATTCGTCTCTTTGATTTGTTATCAATTTTCCTCCTGCGGCCACGTCCAGGGAGGTTGGCTACAGTCCCATGGATCTTAAATTTCTGAATAATATGTGCAACTGTAGTTACAGGAACATCAAGCTGCTTGGAGATGGTCTTATAACCTTTACCTTTAACATGCTTGTCTATAATTTTCTTTCTAATCTCCTGAGACAACTCTTTCCTTTGCTTCCTTTGGTCCATGTTGAGTGTGGTACACACCATGTCACCAAACAGCACAGTGAGTATCTGTAGCCCTATATACAGGCCCACTGACTGATTACAAGATTGTCGACACCTGTGATGCTAATTAGTGGACACAACTTGATTTAACATGTCCCTTTTGTCACATTATTTTCAGGGGTACCATCATTTCTGTCCAGGCCTATTTCAAGAGTTTAATTTTTTTTTAAATTCTGTGGAAGCAGGGTTGAAAAGCAATGTCTGTCTTTCATTTGTTCATTTTCATCGATTTTTAATTTATTATTACTTTTGTCAGATTCAAGTTTTTTCTGTGACCATTGTGGGTTTTTCTTTCATTAAACGAGGGGTACCAACAATTTTGACCACGTGTGCATATAGTATATACAGAGCTCCTGTGTATGTCACTGGTGATCACTGTATTACCTATACACTATATAAAGAGCTCCTGTCTATAATGTCACTGGTGATCACTGTGTTACCTGTACACTGACACTATATACAGAGCTCCTGTGTATAATGTTGCTGGTGGTAATAACAGTGTTGTTAGTATTGTGGTTTTGTATTCATGATCAGTATTGTAGTATTTGGTCACCTTGGGGTGGTAATATATGGTCTGGTCATAGTTTGGCCATATTTGTTCCTTGTATGTGGTATTATTCGGTCACTATGTAGTGGTAATATGTGATCTAGTCAAGGTGTGGCGATATTTGTCCCTTTTGTATGTGGTATTATTGGTGTTGATATAGTAGACTGTGTTGTGTATGGCGGTCATTTTATTCTCGCTGATCTTAACTAGGAAAAGATTTTTTTCCATTAGGCCACAGCCCCACCATCAGTATTTGGTCAGTATTTTTCTCAGGAGTGGCTGCCGAAACCAGGAATGGTTGATTAATGCAGAATTGGTGACTTGTTTCTATTATACCTTTTCTCTGATTGTTCATCACCTGTTTTGGCTCCCTCTCCTGAGAAAAAATACTGACTGGACACTGACCGAATACTGATAGTAGGGCCGTGGCCTTAGCGATTAAATACTTGGACCAGAGCGGCAGAGATGCACTTACAGGGGTTCTCCGGTGAAAACAAGTAATCACCTCTCCACAGGATCATTGATAATATTGATTGGTGGGGGTCTGACTGCTTGCACACACCGGCAGAATGTGGAGCTTTTCTCCCCATTAGACTGGAGCGGCATGTGAGATGCGACCACTGATCCATTCATTCTCTCAGTGGCTGTGAGCGCTGCTCTTTTTTGCAAGTCTCTAAGAGAATGAATAGAGCTGCGGTCAGACGTCCCACCTGCCGCAGCATTTTAAAATAGGGATAAGTGTTCTGTCAGGGATAAAACTTCCCCATTCTTCCGATAGGTGCGTTTTCCAATGTTCGGACACAAATGCTCAATAAGTGATCACCTATCCTGTAGAGCCCATGGATCGGTGATAACTTGTTTTAACTAGTGTTGAGCGAGTATGTTCTGTCCGAGTATGCTCGGGCCGAGCGCCGAGTATTTACAGCTGCTCGGTGATATGGTTGAATCGCTCCCGTGTGCATGATTTGCAACTGTTTGACAGCTTTAACCCCTTAACGACATGTCACGTATTAGTACGCGCATGTCGTTATCCTCCGGTTCAGTGAGGGCTCCGGCGCTGAGCCCGCACTGAACCAAGCACATGTCAGCTGATTATTACAGCTGACATGTGCCCGCAACAGGCGCGGGTGGAATCGCGATCCACCAGCGGCTGTTAACATATTAAATGCCGCTGTCAATCTCCGACAGCGGCATTTAATGCGCGCTTCCTGGAAGCGCGTCACTTACCCCGCCCATCGGCGACCCCGTCACATGATCGCGGGTCGGCGATGTGTGGTCATGACAACCCTGGGTCTGCAGCAGACACCAGTGGTTGTAATGATCCTGTCGCTATGAGCGCCATCTAGTGGTCGGCGCTCATAGGACAGGACCATTTCTGCTGCATACAGGGGAACTGCTGGTCCCCTGTATGTAGCAGAGGCGATCGGACAGTTGCTGCTTCAAGTCTCCTATGGAGACTACAGAAGCAAGCAAAAAGTGAAAAAAAAAAGTTTTAAAAAATATGAAAAAAAATAAAAAAATGTAAAAGTTTAAATCACCCCCTAAAATCATAAAATAAACCCCACATACACATATTTGGCATTGCCGCGTTCAGAATCGCCTGATCTATCAATATAAAAATAGAATTAATGCGATCGGTAAATGGCGTAATGAGAAAAAAATTCTAAACGCCAGAATTACGTTTTTTGGTCACCGTAAAATTGCAATAAAATGCAATAACGGGCGATCAAAACATCGGATCTACCCCAAAATAGCATCTATAAAAACTTCAGCTTGGTTCACAAAAAATAAGCCCTCACCCTGCCCCAGATCCCGAAAAATGGAGACGCTACGGGTCTCGGAAAATGGCACCATTTTTTTTTTTTTTACCAAACTTTGGAATTTTTTTTCATCACTTAAATAAAAAAGAACCTATACATGTTTGGTGTCTACGAACTCGTAATGACCTGGAGAATAATAATGGCAGGTCAGTTTTAGCATTCAGTGAACGTTGTAAAAAAAATAAAAAAAAAACCTCAGTGGTATTGCACTTTTTTTGCAATTTCACGGCGCTTGGAATTTTTTTCCCGTTTTCCCGTACACGGCATGGTAAAACTAGTAATGGCGTTGAAAAGTACAACTCGTCCCGCAAAAAATAAGCCCTAACATGGCCATATTGACTAAAAAATAAAAACGCTATGGCTCTGGGAACAAGTGGAGCAAAAAGCGAAAATGCAAAAACGGAAAATGCTCCGCGGCTTAAGGGGTTAATACATGTGAGGAATGTCTATTTCTTACACATTCCTCACATGTATTAAAACCGTCAAACAGTCGCAAATCATGCACACGGGAGCGATTCAACCATATCACCGAGCAGCTATAAATACTCGGAGCTCGGCCCGAGCATACTCGCCGAAAGGGTTAACAGAACATACTCGCTCAACACTAGTTTTAACCAAAGAAGCCCTTTAATGCAAACATGTCCATCCCAGTTAGAGTGTCGCCCAGTAGATGTGCAGGAGCCGCCAGTCAATGCTCCACTATAACAGCGAGAGCGGATAACAGATATTTGCATCTTGCTGTAGGTGGGCCCCTAGAGTTAATTTCCCCTGTGGGCCCCAGACACCGCAGTCCGACCCTGGTCATCAATATCAGATCAGTGAGGTTCCAACACACGGCCCCCTCACCAATAAGACAGCAGCTGGAAATACTCAGCGTAGAGACCAAACAGCACAGCGCTGTACACTGTGTAGTGGCCGATCTTGGTACTGCAGCTCCTATTGAAATGATTGTGATCTGAGCTGTAGTACCTGAAACCAGCCATTGCACAGTGTGCGGAGCTGTGCTATTCCAGCTCTTAACACTGTGTACATCATCTTGCAGAAGTAGCTGATGTCTGGGGATTTCAGGTGTCAGACCCCCACTAATCACTGTATGAGTTCTGCTCTACTCCTTTATTAAAGGGGTGGTCTTGTGTTCCTCTCATCAGAAGCTGAAGATTTACAGTTCTGGCCGGTGGCTTGGCTGAGCCGCTTGTCTGAATTGTGCCCTCTTGCATTCTGCGGGCAGAGGCGGCTTTGCCTCTGCAGAATGGGACAGGCACAGGGGCACTGAAGTCCACCAGTCTGCAAGTGAGCGCTTCTTGCCAAGGAGACCGGCCACTTCTCAGGTGGTCAGTAACCATAGCAATGAGCTGTACACTGCAGAATTAAAAATCGCAAAGTTTCTTGTTTTTACAAGCTCTTTGCAATCTTAGCCTTTTAATACATTCATTTTATTTAGTTATATATTTATTTTACTCTCTTATATAGCGCCGTTAGATTTTGTAGCACCTTACAGACATTATCATCACTGTCCCCATTGGGGCTCACAATATGAATTCCCTATCAGTATGTCTTTGGAGTGTGGGAGGAAACCGGAGAACCCGGAGGAAACCCACACAAACACGGGGAGAACATACAAACTCCTTGCAGATGTTGTCCTTGCTATTATATGAACCCAGCCCCACAGCGTTAATCATTGACCCACCATGTTGCCCACATTCCTCGGCTTTTTTAAGATTTTCTGCAATGAATAAGAACACTGAAGAAAATCTAGATTGATCAACATTTCCTATCACAAATGCAGCTGCTGCAAAACTTGTCCATAGTCCTGTTCCCAGCTGAAAATTGGATACAATTGTATCTTGTGTAGACAATGCTCTGTGAGCTAAATAGCCGGGATCCACTGCTACAAGGCAGGAAACAGACAGATTCTGCTGATGGGTTCTGCTCCCAGAGCATTATTCAGCCCAGACATCTCAGCTCAGAGCAAAACCAGCTATAAGGCTGTGTGCACACCTAGCAGATTTGATGCAGATTTACATGCGTTTTTTCTGCCAGAGAGAAGCGTTTTCACATGCATTTTTTCAAGCAATTTTCCAAGCGATTTTGAGCATCACTTGGAAAAGTGCTTGACAAGTTGATCACACAATATAAATCCATGCAACCGAAATGGATCTATAATGTGTGAACAACTTAGATGCTTTAAATGCAGCATCTATAGTAAAAAAAAGAAAACGTTAATAAATAAAAAAAAACAACGGTATATTCACCTCTCCGGCGGCCCCCAGTCTGCTCTCCGGTCTCCTCCGGTCTGCTCCCGGCCGCGTCTTCTCTCTTCAGCGTCCCGCAGTGTACGGTCAGGACCTGCGGTGACGTCATTTAGTCAGCTGATGGTCACGCGACCATCACCTGATGCCGACGTCAGCGGTCATGCGACCATCACCTGACTAAATGACGTCCGCGCAGGTCCTGACAGTACAGACAGCAGACCGGAGGAGACCGGAGAGCAGACCGGGGGCCGCCGGAGAGGTGAATATACAGGTTTTGTTTATTTTTAACTTTTTTATTTCTTTTTTTCACCGCGTGGTAGCCGGGATGAAGAGGAGTTGTAGTCTCGTCTTCATCCCAGGTACCACACGCATCGCGAATAAGCTTCAGCGTAATCGCAGTAGAAATGGTCATGCTGCGTTTTGCAAAGTAATGCGAATTCGGCGCGCAAATTAGCGCATCATGTGCACAGCACATCCGAATTCACATGGCTTTGCATGGCAGACTATTTACAAGCGTTTTCGCGGTCGTAAAAACGCCGCAAAAACGCTACAAAAACGCTACGTGGGCACATAGCCTAAGGCTGTGTGCCCACGACGCGTATTTTAAGCGTTTCCGCATGGCAAAAACGCTGCAGAAACGCTTAAAGACGCATGTTAGAAGGTCTGCCATGTTCCCCAATGATAGTCCGCATGTGCTGTGCACATGCTGCGGAAATTTCCGCTGCGGATTATCATTGCGGAAAAAAACGCAGCACTACCAATTATTTTGCGGAAGCGCAGCGTTTTCCTGGCCATTGACTTGCATTGGAACAAATGGATTCCGCTTCACTAGATAAGCACATGCGGAATACATGCGTTCAATGTGCGGATGGTACCCGGGTGTGGAGGATGGGAGACTCTCCTCCGGACCCGGGTACCATAGAACCTGTCAAAATAAAGAATAAAATAAAAAATAAATGTTATATTTACCTTCTGACGGCCCCCGCTGCGCTCGTCCTCCCATGTCGGCAGCTCGCGATGGACTGAAGGACCAGCGCTGACGTCATAGTCATGTGACGGCAGGTCCTTCAGTGTACCGCGATCTGCCGGCAGCCAGGACGGAGCGAAGCGAGACTGCGGGGGCCATCGGAAGGTAAGTATAGATTTATTTTTTTATTTTTAACCAGTCGTTGGGGTCACACTATATAAATCCATGCCGTTTTCATGGATTTCTATAGTGTGACCAAGTTGACAAGCACTTTCCAAGTGATGCTAAAATCGCTTGTAAAGCGCTTGTCAACCCGCATGCGGAAATGCATGTGAAGAACGCTTCACTTCTGCATGTCCCTGGCAGGAAAAACGCATGTACAATCCGCATATACAATCCGCATGTACAATCCGCGTGTACAATCCGCATATACAATCCGCATGTACAATCCGCATATACAATCCGCATGTACAATCCGCGTGTACAATCCGCATATACAATCCGCATGTACAATCCGCGTGTACAATCCGCATATACAATCCGCATGTACAATCCGCGTGTACAATCCGCATATACAATCCGCATATACAATCCGCATGTACAATCCGCGTGTACAATCCGCATATACAATCCGCATGTACAATCCGCATGTACAATCCGCATGTACAATCCGCATGTACAATCCGCATGTACAATCCGCATGCACAATCCGCATGTACAATCCGCATATACAATCCGCATGTACAATCCGCATGTACAATCCGCATGTACAATCCGCATGTACAATCCGCATATACAATCCGCATGTACAATCCGCGTGTACAATCCGCATATACAATCCGCATGTACAATCCGCATATACAATCCGCGTGTACAATCCGCATATACAATCCGCATGTACAATCCGCGTGTACAATCCGCATATAAAATCCGCATATACAATCCGCATGTACAATCCGCGTGTACAATCCGCATATACAATCCGCATGTACAATCCGCATGTACAATCCGCGTGTACAATCCGCGTGTACAATCCGCATATACAATCCGCATGTACAATCCGCGTGTACAATCCGCATATACAATCCGCGTGTACAATCCGCGTGTACAATCCGCATATACAATCCGCGTGTACAATCCGCATGTACAATCCGCATGTACAATCCGCATGTACAATCCGCATATACAATCCGCATGTACAATCCGCATGTACAATCCGCGTGTACAATCCGCATGTACAATCCACATGTACAATCCGCATATACAATCCGCATGTACAATCCGCATATACAATCCGCATGTACAATCCGCGTGTACAATCCGCATATACAATTCGCATGTACAATCCGCGTGTACAATCCGCATATACAATCCGCATGTACAATCCACATATACAATCCGCATGTACAATCCGCATGTACAATCCGCATGTACAATCCGCATGTACAATCCGCATGTACAATCCGCATGCGTTTTTTCTGCCAGCGAGATGCAGAAACGCTCAGGAAAAATCCGGAGCTTTTGTGCATCGTGGGCACATAGCCTAAGTCTCTGCATTTGTCTGCTTACACATCTGTACATTTCTGAACACATTCAGCAAAAATTGCAGTACATTTGTTAAAATTGGGCATATAGCATACTATAGGTGCTTCTCACAAAATTAGAATATCATCAAAAAGTTAATTTATTTCAGTTCTTCAATACAAATAGTAAAACTCATATTATATAGAGTCATTACAGACAGAGTGATCTATTTCAAGTGTTTATTTCTGTTAATGTTATTATCTCAGTAAATTAGAATACTTTATAACACCAGCTTGAAAAATGTTTTTAAAATCTGAAATGTTGTCCTACTGAAATGTATGTTCAGTAAATGCCCTCAATACTTGGCCAGGCTCCTTTTGCATCAATTACTGCATCAATGCGGTGTGGCATGGAGGCGATCAGCCTGTGGCACTGCTGAGGTGTTATGGAAGCCCAGGTGGCTTTGATAGAAGCCTTCAGCTCGTCTGCATTGTTGGGTCTGGTGTCTCTCATCTTTCTCTTGACAATACCCCATAGATTCTCTATAATAGATTCTCTATGGGGTTAAGGTCAGGTGAGTTTGCTGCCAATCAAGCACAGTGATACTGTTGTGTAAACCAGGTATTGGTACTTTTGGCAGTGTGGACAGGGGCCAAGTCCTGCTGGAAAATGACATTTCCATCTCCATAAAGCTTGTGGGCAGAGGGAAGCATGAAGGGCTCTACAATGTCCTGGTAGACGGGTGCGCTGACTTTGGTCTTGATAAAACACAGTGGACCTACACCAGCAGATGACATGGCTCCCCAAACCATCACCGATTGTGGAAACTTCACACGAGACCTCAAGCAGCTTGGATTGTGGCCTCTCCACTCTTCCTCCAGACTCTGGGACCTTGATTTCCAAATTAAATGCAAAATTTACTTTCATCGGAAAACAACACCTTGGACCACTGAGCAACAGTCCAGGTGTTTTTCTCCTTGGCCCAGGTAAGATGCTTCTGGCGTTGTCTATTGGTGATGAGTGGCTCGACACAAGGAATGTGACACTTGTAGCCCATGTCCTGGATACGTCTGTGTGTGGTGGCTCTTGAAGCAATGACTCCAGCAGCAGTCCACTCCTTGTGAATCTTCCCCAAATGTTTGAATGTCCTTTCCTTAACAATCTTTTCAAGGCTGCGGTTATCCCGGTTGCTTGTGCACCTCTTCCTACCACACTTTTTCTTTCCACTCAACTTTCCATAAATATGCTTGGATACAGCACTCTGTTAACAGCCAGCTTCTTTAGCAATGACCTTTTGTGGTTTACACTCCTTGTGGAGTGTGTCAATGACTGCCTTCTGGACATCTGTCAAGTCAGCAGTCTTCCCCATGATTGTGGAGCCTACTGAAACAGACAAAGGGACCTTTTTAAATGCGTAAGAAGCCTTTGCAGGTGATTTTTGTTAATTATTCTAAATTACTGAGATAATGACTTTGTGTTTTCATTGGCTGTAAGCCATCATTATCAACATTAACAGAAATAAACACTTGAAATAGATCACTCTGTAATGACTCTGTATAATATATGAGTTTCACTTTTTGGATTGAAGAACTGAAATAAATTAACTTTTTGATTATATTCTAATTTTGTGAGAAGCACCTGTATGTTTGATGCATCTCATTAGCTAAGCTCAACCTCTTCCTTGCTTCACCTCAATTTGAGCCATAAATTGTGATATTTCATTTTGGTGCATTTTATGACTCCTTTTTGTCACACTTTTCTCATAACTATTTTTTGTATAACTGAGGGAAAATAACAAAATCTTATTTGTTGTACTCAAGTTTTCACAGAAACATCTGATAAAGTGTTGACTTATTTTTCTGAGTTAAACTCTTCCTTTTGGCCCTCTATATATTTGAGTTTGACAGCCCTGATGTAGATGGATGATGATGTGGCAAGAAGGGGCAGAGGGGCAGAGCCTCCTGGCTCTCAGCTTCGCTCTCCACTGCTCACAGGAGACAGCAGTTACTTCACAAATGTAACTGATAGAAAAGATGTCACGTAAGAGGGGGTCAGGGGAGCGATGTGCTGCAGGAGCGGGAAGATTAGCCAGGGGAGTGGTGTGCTGCAGGGAGAGGAGGATTATGCAGGGGAGTGATGTAATGCAGGATAGGGAGAATCATGCAGGGAGCGATGTGCTGCAGGAAGAGGAGGATTAGGCAGGGAGCGCTGTGCTGCAGGAAGAGGAGGATTAGGCAGGGGAGTGATGTAATGCAGGAGGGGGAGGCTTAGGCAGGGAAGCGATGTGCTGCAGGAAGAGGTGGCTTATGCAGGGGAGTGATGTAATGCAATAGGAGAGGATTAGGCAGGGAGCGATATGCTGCAGGAAGTGCAGGATTTGGCAGTGGGCGATGTGGTGCAAGAGGGGATTTGGCAGTGGGTGATGTGGTGCAGGAAGGGGGAGATTTAGAAAGGGCACAATGTGCTGCAAGGAGGGGAGGATTAGACGGGAGCAATGTGCCGCAAGAGGGGGAGGTTTAGACAGGGGAGTGATGTGCTGCAGGAGTGGGAGAATTAAGCGGTGAGAAATATGCTGCAGGACGGGGAGGGTTAGGCAGGGGAGCAATGTGCTGCAGGTGGAAGGAGAATCTGTGACTACAGCCCAGTGTTTAAGGTTTATTGGAGCCTGTCTTTTATATATTTTATTGTTTTTTTTTCTGACAAAACTGCATAACATCTGACATGAAGTCCGCTTAGCAGTCACTGTCCCTGTAGATTGTTACTGTCCAGGTTCACCGCTGTCTCTTTTTGTTTTTAGTGCCAATCTGACAGCAGTGAAGGTTCCGCTGATAATGGCGGTCGGGTTCCGAATAGAATGTTCATGTCTGTTCTCATTGTAGTAACATCACGGAATATGCTAATTTCTTCTGACCACACCCGATGACTGAATAAAGGCGCCTCACCCACTTGTCTATGTCATCACTTTGTGGTGTCACAATGATCTAAGGGGATAAAAAAACGCTCCTGGCAGCTTTACAGTCATTCGTCCCTTCGTGTTAAAGGAGCAGGATGATAGAGCCGCACCATGCCAGCCAGAAGAAAAGAAAGTGGAGCCCTTCAAGATGATGAAGCAAGAAAGCAGACTGTGGAAGGCCATCCAGGACCAAGAGCATCATGAGGGCCTGGTAACGTATACTACACAACTGTTCTGTATATGCTCATGCCATGTAAACCTATGGTGGCCGATTCATCAAGGCTGGTGGATTTCTATACCAGCATTCATGAAGCGCCTATTGGAGGAACGTGCACCAAATTCATTAAAAAGACTAAACCTCTTAATGAACTTGACTCATCCTTAAAGGGGTTGTTCCCTTTCAATAAATGAATGTCCCTAGCTGCAGGTCATTTAATTAAAAAAAAGAGGTTCCACCATCTCAGAGCTGCAGCAGCTCAGTGCGCTCAGCTGGGCAGTCCGTCTGATTACATTTGTTGGCTGCGGCAGTATTGAGGTGATGTCAGTGCCATACACAATCCCAGGAATGGGTCAGGACAGCACAGTTTGATTCTTTATACCTGCAGCCAGGGTCATTCATTTATTGAAATATCCCCTTAAAGCTGACGTACTAGACCTCAAGAAATGTACTCCAGTCAAAAGATGGAGTCAATTTCAGTCCTAATTTACACCACTTTTCCAGCCTAATTTGTAATAAGTTTTCAGGTAAAGCTAAGCCACAAGCGGTCCAGATAAGCTCTGTTCACTATTTAAGAAGTTAAAAGAGTGGGTGTAAAAAGGTCAGAGTATTCAAATGTAAGTTGTGCAGGAATTTACTGAGATTCAAACAGTTGTGCAACACATTTCCGGTGAAAACTGCTTGATGAAAAATGTTCCTTGAATAATATAACATTTCAGGTTAGTGGTAATAGATTTTATTATGGGACGTTGATCCAGGGAACTAGTCTGATTGCCATATGTGGAGTCGGGAAGGAATTTTTCCCCTAAAATGGGGCAATTAGCATCTGCCTCATGGGGTTTTTGCCTTCCTCTGGATCAACACATTAGCTTTTAGGTTGAACTTGATGGACTTGTGTCTTTCAACCTTAAAACTATGAAACTGTCCCTGTATTGAGGTTCAAGGGTGAAGCCCAGGGTTCATTTGGAACCATCAGAAATGGTGTGTTTTGCGCCCAGTCTGTCCAAGGAAGCCTGCTTGAGCCAACGGCCTCAGAAATATCCTAACATTTAAGAAAGTAGCAATAGTTAGGGTGGCTGAACCATTCTAGCCTTAAGTTTGCCCCTCCAGTCAGCATCTACTATGTAGATGCAATCAAGGCCATGTAATAAGTCTTTATCGCTGTACAGGGCTGTAAGAGTGAAGGCCAGAGTTCCTTTGGAACCTGTAGGATAGACTGGCTTTTGCCAAGTCTTTCCAAAGAAGCTTTTTTGAGCCATAGGCCTCAGACAGGTCCTAACAAGAAAGTGGCATTAGATAGGTTTTTCTTTAGTTAGGATTGATTCAACTACTCAAGCCTCAAGCGCACTCCTCCGGCCAGCAGCTACTCAGTAGATGCAACCCTGGGCCTATGGTAAGTATCTATCCCTGTACAGGGGTGTAATGGTAAAAACCAGGGTTCCCTTGGGATCTGCAGAATGGAGTAGCTTGCGCCAAGTCTGTCCGAGGAAGTCTGTTTGAGCCAACAGCCTTAAACAGATCCCAGTATTTAGGAAAAAAAAGCTTTAGTTAGAGTTGAATCAACCACTATAGCCTCAAGCTCGCTCCTCCGGCCAGCAGCTACTCTGTAGATGCAGCCCTGGGCCTATGGTAAGTATCTATCCCTGTACAGGGGTGTAATGGTAAAGGCCAGGGTTCCCTTGGGATCTGCAGAATGGAGTAGCTTGCGCCAAGTCTGTCCGAGAAAGCCTTTTTGAGCTGATGGATTTAAACAAATTTCAACATTTAGGAAAAAAGCATTAATCTATTTCAGTTAGAGTTAATTCAATTACTCTAGCATAAAGATCCTAATTCACTTTGTCTAAAGGAAGTTAGTTGGCAAATTTTTATTGTGTGAGCAATGAGGTTATGAAACTCTCTACCACATGAAATTGAAATACTTAATTTTCTAAAAAAAATTCAAGGAGGGCATGTGTGTGCCTTTCTTAAATAATATAAAATTGCAGGTTATCCGTACTAGATTTTGTTATGGGACGTTGATCCAGGGAACTAGTCTGATTGCCATATGTGGAGTCGGGAAGGAATTTTTCCCCTAATATGGGGCAATTAGCATCTGCCTCATGGGGTTTTTGCCTTCCTCTGGATCAACACATTAGCTTTTAGGTTGAACTTGACAGACTTGTGTCTTTCAACCTTAAAACTATGAAACGGTCCCTGTATAGAGGTTCAAGGGTGAAGCCCAGGGTTCATTTGGAAACATCAGAAATGGTGTGTTTTGCGCCAAGTCTGTCCAAGGAAGCCTGTTTGAGCCAACGGCCTCAGAAATATCCTAACATTTAAGAAAGTAGCAATAGTTAGGGTTGGCTGAACCATTCTAACCTTAAGTTTGCCCCTCCAGTCAGCATCTACTATGTAGATGCAATCAAGGCCCTGTAATAAGTCTTTATCACTGTACAGGGATGTAAGAGTGAAGGTCAGAGTTCCTTTGGAACCTGTAGGATAGACTGGCTTTTGCCAAGTTTTTCCAAAGAAGCTTTTTTGAGCCATAGGCCTCAGACAGGTCCTAACAAGAAAGTGTCATTAGATAGGTTTTTCTTTAGTTAGGATTGACTCAACTACTCAAGCCTCAAGCGCACTCCTCCGGCCAGCAGCTACTCTGTAGATGCAACCCTGGGCCTATGGTAAGTATCTATCCCTGTACAGGGGTGTAATGGTAAAAACCAGGGTTCCCTTGGGATCTGCAGAATGGAGTAGCTTGCGCCAAGTCTGTCCGAGGAAGTCTGTTTGAGCCAACAGCCTTAAACAGATCCCAGTATTTAGGAAAAAAAAGCTTTAGTTAGAGTTGAATCAACCACTATAGCCTCAAGCTCGCTCCTCCGGCCAGCAGCTACTCTGTAGATGCAGCCCTGGGCCTATGGTAAGTATCTATCCCTGTACTGGGGTGTAATGGTAAAGGCCAGGGTTCCCTTGGGATCTGCAGAATGGAGTAGCTTGCGCCAAGTCTGTCCGAGAAAGCCTTTTTGAGCTGATGGATTTAAACAAATTTCAACATTTAGGAAAAAAGCATTAATCTATTTCAGTTAGAGTTAATTCAATTACTCTAGCATAAAGATCCTAATTCACTTTGTCTAAAGGAAGTTAGTTTGCAAATTTTTATTGTGTGAGCAATGAGGTTATGAAACTCTCTACCACATGAAATTGAAATACTTAATTTTCTAAAAAAAATTCAAGGAGGGCATGTGTGTGCCTTTCTTGAATAATATAAAATTGCAGGTTATCCGTACTAGATTTTGTTATGGGACGTTGATCCAGGGAACTAGTCTGATTGCCATATGTGGAGTCGGGAAGGAATTTTTCCCCTAATATGGGGCAATTAGCATCTGCCTCATGGGGTTTTTGCCTTCCTCTGGATCAACACATTAGCTTTTAGGTTGAACTTGATGGACTTGTGTCTTTCAACCTTAAAACTATGAAACGGTCCCTGTATAGAGGTTCAAGGGTGAAGCCCAGGGTTCATTTGGAAACATCAGAAATGGTGTGTTTTGCGCCAAGTCTGTCCAAGGAAGCCTGTTTGAGCCAACGGCCTCAGAAATTTCTTAACATTTAAGAAAGTAGCAATAGTTAGGGTTGGCTGAACCATTCTAGCCTTAAGTTTGCCCCTCCAGTCAGCATCTACTATGTAGATGCAATCAAGGCCCTGTAATAAGTCTTTATCGCTGTACAGGGCTGTAAGAGTGAAGGCCAGAGTTCCTTTGGAACCTGTAGGATAGACTGGCTTTTGCCAAGTCTTTCCAAAGAAGCTTTTTTGAGCCATAGGCCTCAGACAGGTCCTAACAAGAAAGTGGCATTAGATAGGTTTTTCTTTAGTTAGGATTGATTCAACTACTCAAGCCTCAAGCGCACTCCTCCGGCCAGCAGCTACTCAGTAGATGCAACCCTGGACCTATGGTAAGTATCTATCCCTGTACAGGTGTGTAATGGTAAAAACCAGGGTTCCCTTGGGATCTGCAGAATGGAGTAGCTTGCGCCAAGTCTGTCCGAGGAAGTCTGTTTGAGCCAACAGCCTTAAACAGATCCCAGTATTTAGGAAAAAAAAGCTTTAGTTAGAGTTGAATCAACCACTATAGCCTCAAGCTCGCTCCTCCGGCCAGCAGCTACTCTGTAGATGCAACCCTGGGCCTATGGTAAGTATCTATCCCTGTACAGGGGTGTAATGGTAAAGGCCAGGGTTCCCTTGGGATCTGCAGAATGGAGTAGCTTGCGCCAAGTCTGTCCGAGAAAGCCTTTTTGAGCTGATGGATTTAAACAAATTTCAACATTTAGGAAAAAAGCATTAATCTATTTCAGTTACAGTTAATTCAATTACTCTAGCATAAAGATCCTAATTCACTTTGTCTAAAGGAAGTTAGTTGGCAAATTTTTATTGTGTGAGCAATGAGGTTATGAAACTCTCTACCACATGAAATTGAAATACTTAATTTTCTAAAAAAAATTCAAGGAGGGCATGTGTGTGCCTTTCTTGAATAATATAAAATTGCAGGTTATCCGTACTAGATTTTGTTATGGGACGTTGATCCAGGGAACTAGTCTGATTGCCATATGTGGAGTCGGGAAGGAATTTTTCCCCTAATATGGGGCAATTAGCATCTGCCTCATGGGGTTTTTGCCTTCCTCTGGATCAACACATTAGCTTTTAGGTTGAACTTGATGGACTTGTGTCTTTCAACCTTAAAACTATGAAACGGTCCCTGTATAGAGGTTCAAGGGTGAAGCCCAGGGTTCATTTGGAAACATCAGAAATGGTGTGTTTTGCGCCCAGTCTGTCCAAGGAAGCCTGTTTGAGCCAACGGCCTCAGAAATATCCTAACATTTAAGAAAGTAGCAATAGTTAGGGTTGGCTGAACCATTCTAGCCTTAAGTTTGCCCATCTAGTCAGCATCTACTATGTAGATGCAATCAAGGCCCTGTAATAAGTCTTTATCGCTGTACAGGGCTGTAAGAGTGAAGGCCAGAGTTCCTTTGGAACCTGTAGGATAGACTGGCTTTTGCCAAGTCTTTCCAAAGAAGCTTTTTTGAGCCATAGCCCTCAGACAGGTCCTAACAAGAAAGTGGCATTAGATAGGTTTTTCTTTAGTTAGGATTGATTCAACTACTCAAGCCTCAAGCGCACTCCTCCGGCCAGCAGCTACTCTGTAGATGCAACCCTGGGCCTATGGTAAGTATCTATCCCTGTACAGCGGTGTAATGGTAAAAACCAGGGTTCCCTTGGGATCTGCAGAATGGAGTAGCTTGCGCCAAGTCTGTCCGAGGAAGTCTGTTTGAGCCAACAGCCTTAAACAGATCCCAGTATTTAGGAAAAAAAAGCTTTAGTTAGAGTTGAATCAACCACTATAGCCTCAAGCTCGCTCCTCCGGCCAGCAGCTACTCTGTAGATGCAGCCCTGGACCTATGGTAAGTATCTATCCCTGTACAGGGGTGTAATGGTAAAGGCCAGGGTTCCCTTGGGATCTGCAGAATGGAGTAGCTTGCGCCAAGTCTGTCCGAGAAAGCCTTTTTGAGCTGATGGATTTAAACAAATTTCAACATTTAGGAAAAAAGCATTAATCTATTTCAGTTAGAGTTAATTCAATTACTCTAGCATAAAGATCCTAATTCACTTTGTCTAAAGGAAGTTAGTTGGCAAATTTTTATTGTGTGAGCAATGAGGTTGTGAAACTCTCTACCACATGAAATTGAAATACTTAATTTTCTAAAAAAAATTCAAGGAGGGCATGTGTGTGCCTTTCTTAAATAATATAAAATTGCAGGTTATCCGTACTAGATTTTGTTATGGGACGTTGATCCAGGGAACTAGTCTGATTGCCATATGTGGAGTCGGGAAGGAATTTTTCCCCTAATATGGGGCAATTAGCATCTGCCTCATGGGGTTTTTGCCTTCCTCTGGATCAACACATTAGCTTTTAGGTTGAACTTGACAGACTTGTGTCTTTCAACCTTAAAACTATGAAACGGTCCCTGTATAGAGGTTCAAGGGTGAAGCCCAGGGTTCATTTGGAAACATCAGAAATGGTGTGTTTTGCGCCAAGTCTGTCCAAGGAAGCCTGTTTGAGCCAATGGCCTCAGAAATATCCTAACATTTAAGAAAGTAGCAATAGTTAGGGTTGGCTGAACCATTCTAACTTTAAGTTTGCCCCTCCAGTCAGCATCTACTATGTAGATGCAATCAAGGCCCTGTAATAAGTCTTTATCACTGTACAGGGCTGTAAGAGTGAAGGCCAGAGTTCCTTTGGAACCTGTACGATAGACTGGCTTTTGCCAAGTCTTTCCAAAGAAGCTTTTTTGAGCCATAGGCCTCAGACAGGTCCTAACAAGAAAGTGTCATTAGATAGGTTTTTCTTTAGTTAGGATTGATTCAACTACTCAAGCCTCAAGCGCACTCCTCCAGCCAGCAGCTACTCTGTAGATGCAACCCTGGGCCTAGGGTAAGTATCTATCCCTGTACAGGTGTGTAATGGTAAAAACCAGGGTTCCCTTGGGATCTGCAGAATGGAGTAGCTTGCGCCAAGTCTGTCCGAGGAAGTCTGTTTGAGCCAACAGCCTTAAACAGATCCCAGTATTTAGGAAAAAAAAGCTTTAGTTAGAGTTGAATCAACCACTATAGCCTCAAGCTCGCTCCTCCGGCCAGCAGCTACTCTGTAGATGCAGCCCTGGGCCTATGGTAAGTATCTATCCCTGTACAGGGGTGTAATGGTAAAGGCCAGGGTTCCCTTGGGATCTGCAGAATGGAGTAGCTTGCGCCAAGTCTGTCCGAGAAAGCCTTTTTGAGCTGATGGATTTAAACAAATTTCAACATTTGGGAAAAAAGCATTAATCTATTTCAGTTAGAGTTAATTCAATTACTCTAGCATAAAGATCCTAATTCACTTTGTCTAAAGGAAGTTAGTTGGCAAATTTTTATTGTGTGAGCAATGAGGTTATGAAACTCTCTACCACATGAAATTGAAATACTTAATTTTCTAAAAAAAATTCAAGGAGGGCATGTGTGTGCCTTTCTTGAATAATATAAAATTGCAGGTGATCCGTACTAGATTTTGTTATGGGACGTTGATCCAGGGAACTAGTCTGATTGCCATATGTGGAGTCGGGAAGGAATTTTTCCCCTAATATGGGGCAATTAGCATCTGCCTCATGGGGTTTTTGCCTTCCTCTGGATCAACACATTAGCTTTTAGGTTGAACTTGATGGACTTGTGTCTTTCAACCTTAAAACTATGAAACGGTCCCTGTATAGAGGTTCAAGGGTGAAGCCCAGGGTTCATTTGGAAACATCAGAAATGGTGTGTTTTGCACCAAGTCTGTCCAAGGAAGCCTGTTTGAGCCAACGGCCTCAGAAATATCCTAACATTTAAGAAAGTAGCAATAGTTAGGGTTGGCTGAACCATTCTAACCTTAAGTTTGCCCCTCCAGTCAGCATCTACTATGTAGATGCAATCAAGGCCCTGTAATAAGTCTTTATCACTGTACAGGGCTGTAAGAGTGAAGGTCAGAGTTCCTTTGGAACCTGTAGGATAGACTGGCTTTTGCCAAGTTTTTCCAAAGTTGCTTTTTTGAGCCATAGGCCTCAGACAGGTCCTAACAAGAAAGTGTCATTAGATAGGTTTTTCTTTAGTTAGGATTGACTCAACTACTCAAGCCTCAAGCGCACTCCTCCGGCCAGCAGCTACTCTGTAGATGCAACCCTGGGCCTATGGTAAGTATCTATCCCTGTACAGGGGTGTAATGGTAAAAACCAGGGTTCCCTTGGGATCTGCAGAATGGAGTAGCTTGCGCCAAGTCTGTCCGAGGAAGTCTGTTTGAGCCAACAGCCTTAAACAGATCCCAGTATTTAGGAAAAAAAAGCTTTAGTTAGAGTTGAATCAACCACTATAGCCTCAAGCTCGCTCCTCCGGCCAGCAGCTACTCTGTAGATGCAACCCTGGGCCTATGGTAAGTATCTATCCCTGTACAGGGGTGTAATGGTAAAGGCCAGGGTTCCCTTGGGATCTGCAGAATGGAGTAGCTTGCGCCAAGTCTGTCCGAGGAAGTCTTTTTGAGCCAATGGCCTTAGACAGAACCCATCATTTAGTAATAAAAAAGCTTTAGTTAGAGTTATAGCCTCAAGCTCGCTCCTCTGGCCAGCAGCTACTCTGTAGATGCAACCCTGAGCATGTGGTAAGTCTCCATTCCTGTAAAGGGGTGTAATAGTAAAGATCAGGGTTCCTTTTGACCTGCTTATGCCAAGTCTGTCAAAGGAAGCCTTTTTGAGCTGATGGCTCTAAACAGATCCTAATGTTTAGGAAAAAAGCTTATGTGTATTTCAGTTAGATTAAAAGTAAAGCCAACAAAAGAGAATTTAACTTTCCCCAAAAAATCAATTATTAATATAGCATTTACCTGCCCAGATCTCAGAACTAATGCACTATTAGGATGTAGCAATCCCATATAATTTTGTGTGCAGTTTTAATACTATGTAATCACCCCCCTCCATTAATTGGTAATATGTGAGTGGTTGTCACATCAGTATTTTGCACCTGTGTTGCTGTCATCGTTATTATATGGTATGATTAGTACTGAGACCTAGGCAGGTAAACACTGTTGCCCTTTTTTCCTGTGTTAATTCTTGAATTTTGGTGGGAATTTAAATTTGTCTTTGCTTTTAATGTTAGTGTAGGGACTCGCAAGTATGAGGACCCTTGACGCGGGTTGCGAGCTTGTGTATTTTGGCCAAAATATTTACTAATACCTCATATATGTCATATATATTTTTTGCACGTTATTTTTATTCAGGGTGCAGCCAGACCCATCAATGTTGGCCTTGTAAACTAGGGTGTCTGTCTTCATGGGGTGTACTTAAAAAGTGCTGGGCAGCCCGCCTAATCTAATAGTTTGGGCTTCACTAATAGGCTGTAAGCCAGACATTGTGCACTACCTATGTGTGACCAGTGCCCTATACAAGGCTTTTTTGTGTGCAGTTTTAATACTAAGCTATCACCCCCTCCATGAATTGGTAGGTTGTGAGTGGTTGTCTCATCAATATTTTGCACCTGTGTTGCTGACTTCTTCATTATATGGGTTTGCTGCATCCTTGTAATTATTGTTGCTGTATTTGCTGTGTTAATTCTTGAATTTTGGTGGGAACTTTAATTCCTTGTTTTTGTGACTTTGCTTTTAATGTTAGTGTAGGGACTCGCAAGTATGAGGACCCTTGAGCAGGTTGCGAGCTTGTATATTTTGGCCAAAATATCGACCAATACCTCATGTATATCATATATATTTTTTACATGCTATTTTTATTCAGGGTGCAGCCAAGCCCATCTACAGGTGCATCTCACAAAATTAGAATATCACCAGAAAAGTTAATTTATTTCAGTTCTTCAATACAAAACGTGAAACTCATATATTATATAGAGCCATTACACACAGAGTGATCTATTTCACGTGTTTATTTCTGTTAATGTTGATGATTATGGCTTACAGCCAATGAAAACTCAAAAGTCATTATTTCAATTAATTAGAATACCTTATAACAACAGCTTGAAAAATGTTTTCAAAATCCAAAATGTTATCCTACTGAAATGTATGTTCAATAAATGCCCTCAATACTTGGTCGGGGCTCCTTTTACATCAATTACTGCATCAATGCGGCAATGTGGCATGGAGGGATCAGCCTGTGGCACTGCTGAGGGGTTATGGAAGCCCAGGTGGCTTTGATAGAAGCCTTCAGGTCGTCTGCATTGTTGGGTCTGGTGTCTCTCATTTTCCTCTTGACAATACCCCATAGATTCTTTATGGGGTTAAGGTCAGGTGAGTTTGCTGCCAATCAAGCACAGTGATACTGTTGTTTTAAACCAGGTATTAGTACTTTTGTCAGTGTGGACAGGGGCCAAGTCCTGCTGGAAAATGAAATTTCCATCTCCAAAAAGCTTGGCGTAGCTAAGGTTTTGGTTCAGGGGGCCGAAACTTCTGAGTGGGCCTCTAACCAGGTAACCCTGATTCCAACTATAGCGGCGCACCCAGATAGTTGATGTAGGAAAACCTCAGCAGATGACCGCGCTGTTACTAAAAATAATCTCTATACAAAGACCAGCACTGATATTACCGCCATATGGTGACATATATTGATAGATGCCAGTCCTGCAGAACATATAAGAGATCACAGCTCAGTTATATATAGTACCTTACAGCTGACGTTCTTTCTGATTAAATTGTTCACTTTTCCCGTCTTTTCCATCTGGCCCAGACCGACACGACAACTTCTCCAGCCAGGACTCAGAGTCTCAGGTATGCAGAGATCACAACAAAGACACATTTGACTCCTTACATTTCAGGCACTGACCACATCTATCCCCAACCTGCACAAACTTCTCATCCTGCTGATACCCCAATACTGAGCCTCTGCTGCAAAATGTGTCCCTATTACTGCACCTACTGTGTGCCCTCTAGATGGTAAAACAAACCTCTAAAATAAAGTAATGCCGTGTGCAAGTGTCCTAGAAAACAGTGCCCACATTGTGCCCCCTAGAAAGTAATAGTGCCCCTTCGACAGTCACGATAACCTGAGTTCCCCTATAACAATAAGTGCCCACCTAAGATTTAATAATGTCCTGAGTCTCCCCCCATGTAGAGCTCCGCTCTAACCAGTATGATGTTCTCCTATTCACTATATAATTCCCCCTCACTGTATAGTACCCCCACACAGTATACTGACCCCTTAGTAGCCCACAAGCTGATGGCTCCAACACTGTATGATGGCCTCCACACCATACAAAGATCCCACATTATCTCCCACACTGTATGATGGCCCCCACACTGTTCAAAGAACCCACATTATCTCCCACACTGTATAAACAGAGTACATATAGTATAATGCACCAGATAGTCCTCAATATAGTATAATGCACTCCCCATAGTCCTTCGTATAGTATAATGCGCCCCCATAGGCAGAGTCTGTAGTATAATGTGCCCCCCCTCCTCATAGGCAGAGTCTGTGATATAATGCCCCCCCCATCTCATAGGCAGCGTCTGTAGTATAATGCCCCACCTATAGGCAGAGTCTGTAGTAAAATGCACCCCCCATAGGCAGAGTCTGTAGTATAATGCTCCCCCTCTTATAGGCAGAGTCTGTAGTACAATGTCCCCCCATAGGCAGAGTCTGTAGTCTACTGCTCTCCCCTGCTCATAAACAGAGTCTGTAGTATAATGCCCCCCATAGGCAGAGTCTGTAGTAGAATGCCCCCCCATAGACAGAGGCTTTAGTATAATGCTCCCCCCTCCCCATAGACAGTCTGTAGTATAATGCCCCCCCTCCCCATAGGCAGAGTCTTTAGTATAATGCCCCCCCTCTCTGTGGGCAGAGTCTTTAGGATAATGCTCCCCCATAGGCAGAGTCTGTAGTATAATGCACCTCCCCCTTCCCATAGGCAGAGTCTGTAATATAATGCCGCCCCCCACCCGGCAAAAAATAAATAAACAGTACTCATCTCTCCTCCTGGTTCCCTCGCTGCTCAGAGCACCCAGCACGCACACATCTTCAGCACAGCGGGCTGGGCGCCAAGTGATGATGTCAGAGACGTCAGTCACAGAAGGGACTAATGGGAGAGAGATCCGCGCTCCCTCTCTCATCTGTAAACTTGCGGCGGTGGCGGGCAGTGGGGCCCGATGCTGGCACCAGGGGCATGCTAGATACAGTTACACTGGCGTAGCCCTGGATGGGCCCCCTAAGAGCGAGGGGCCCGGGGCCACCGCCCCCTTTGCCCCCCTGGTAGCTTGATACTGTGGCAGAGGGAAGCATGAAGTGCTCTAAAATTTCCTGGTAGACGGCTGCGCTGACTTTTGTGTTGAAAAAACACAGTGGACCTACACCAGCAGATGACACGGCTCCCCAAACCATCACTGATTGTGGAAACTTCACACTAGACCTCAAGCAGCTTGGATTGTGGCCTCTCCACTCTTCTTCCAGACTCTGGGACCTTGATTTCAAATGAAAATTGGAACTCTGGACATCTGTCAAGCCAGCAGTCTTCATCATGATTGTCATGATTGTGGAGCCTACTAAAACAGACTAAGGGACCTTTTTAAATGCTTAGGAAGTCTTTGCAGGTGTTTTTTGTTAATTATTTTAATTTACTGAGTTAATGACTTTTGTGTTTTCATTGGCTATAAGCCATAATCATCAACATTAACAGAAATAAACACTTGAAATAGATCACTGTGTTTGTAATGACTCTATATAATATATGAGGTTCACTTTTTGCATTGAAGAACTGAAATAAATTAACTTTTTGATGATATTCTAATTTTGTGAGATGCACCTATATGTTATGGCCTTGTAAATTAGAGTGTCTATCTTCATGGGGTGCACTTAAATAGTGCTGGGCAGCCCGTGTTCTTGCCTCAGCAGCGAATTTAGCTATCCAGGGAATCTAGTCACTTTATGTGTATATCAGTTCTGACATTATGTTGCTTGCATTTGAATCCTGTCTCTTTTTTATTGTTTGATAACTGCACTGTCTGCTAGTGATTTAATGTATTTGCTCTAGTTTCAATTTGCAATGCATTATGGGAAAGTTCCAAGAGCATTGTGAGACAGTTCTTGTTGCATTGTGGTCCTGTTCTTGTCACAGTTTGGGCAGCGACCATTATTTCCTCTTCTCTTCTGATGGAGAAGTTCCCTTATCACTCATCTTGTAAAGTGGCACAGAGCGGTAGTCGTGACTGAACGTCGGTCTGATTTCGCTCTGGCACTTTACAGACAATGGGTGTCCCAGTCCCAGTGTGCTCTAGGGTGTGGGGTGCAGCACACTCTCTTGTAGGCCGCAGGCCTCCACTGCCTTCAGGCTTCTGTCCTCAGAAGCCGCCGCTCACAATTTAGGGGACACAAAGTTCTTTGTAACAGTCAAACATATACTTGACAGTTCAAGTTCATCAGGTGGGTACAGATGGGATAAGGCACAGCAATTCACATTATCCTCCTTCTTAGCATAACTCCTCTTCAGCCCTGTTGCTAGCTCATCCTGTATTTCTCGTCCACCTCTGCAGTGCACCCGGGACTGGCCTTCAACTTCCATCTATGCAGGTCCCTGTCCATCTTCCTTTGTACTTCAGAGCACACAAAGTGTCCGGCAGCTCCTATGCCAGACCTTAGGCTCTGGACGTGACTGGAGCGACTGCTCTGGATCCCAGTAATGCCTCCCACTGCCTGGAACATTGAGTACTATATACAGTGGGTACGGAAAGCATTCAGACCCCTTTACATCTTTCACTCTTTGTTTCATTGCAGCCATTTGGTAAATTCTAAAAAGTTCTTTTTTTTCTCATTAAAGTACACTGTGCACCCCATCTTGACTGAAAAAAAACAGAAATGTAGAAATTTTTGCAAATTTATTAAAAAAGGAAAACTGAAATATCACATGGTCATAAGTATTCAGACCCTTTGCTCATATTTAAGTCACATGCTGTCCATTTCCTTGTGATCCTCCTTGAGATGGTTCTACTCTTTCATTGGAGTCCAGCTGTGTTTAATTAAACTGATAGGACTTGATTTGGAAAGGCACACACCTGTCTATATAAGACCTCACAGCTCACAGTGCATGTCAGACCAAATGAGAATCATGAGCTCAAAGGAACTGCCTGTTACGATGTTAGTAGATACCCTGAAGTCCAATGGCGTGGGCCAAAAGCAGAGACTGAGACAAGAGTAGTGTGAAAGTCTATTTTAAACTCAAGTGCAAAAGATCACAGCAAACAGTTTATGAAGGTAAGTTCATTCCAAACAATACTTCTTAGAACCTAATCTGTAAGGCACGGCCTTCATTACTATTAGGGTATGCAAAAGTTAACCATAGTTCAAGTTTACTTAGGTACAGTAATATGCAAACAGAAATAAGGATAGTAAGCAGACGTAGTTATTCCTCAGTTGATTGTGGACTCACGTAGTGCAGAAGAGAAGACAAACTGGAATATGGATCTGGATATTGAAGAATGCAGGAGGTGCAGCGGAGGAAACAGCGATGTCTTAAGCAGAGCTGGAGCCGGGTATTTAAACACAGAGCAAGATGGTGACTATACCAGAGGTGTAGAGATCCAGGAGAAGTTTTCTTCAGGAAGACAAAAGTTCAGAGATCCCAGCGTGAGTGAACAACAGCCAGCGGTTCCTTTCAGCAGAAGTCCCCTTAGCAGAGGATTCAGGCAGCAATCCTTTCAGCGGATGACTAGGAGTAAACACAAAGTCAGCAAGACTATATTCAGAGGGCTAGCACAGGTGAGTAGAAAGCTAAAAGCACACAATACTCAGGCAAGGCATGATTGCAACACATGCAGTTTAAGTAGGTCCACAGGCAGGAAACACATGACCCCAGTGAGGCAATGGAAGCCATCTTGGCTAAGGGAAAAACTACTGGCAAAGTAAAATTAAACCTGGCATCCTGACACTGCCAAAGGAGCTTAGAGACAGAATTGTGGCAAGGCACAGATCTGGCCAAGTTTACAAAAGAATTTCTGCATTAGTCAAGGGTCCTAAGAACACAGTGGCCTCCATAATCCTTAAGTGGAAAAAGTTTGGGACCACCAGAAGTCTTCCTAGACCTGGCCGTCCAGCTCAACTGAGCAATCGTGGGAGAAGAGCCTTGGTGAGAGAGGTAAAGATGAACCCCAAGATCACTGTGGCTGAGCTCCAAAGATGCAGTAGGGAGATGGGAGAAAGTTGCATAAAGTCAACTATCACTGCAGCCCTCCACAAGTCGAGCCTTTATGGCAGAGTGGCCCAACGGAAGCCTCTCCTCAGTGCAAGACATATGGAAGCCTGCACAGAGTTTGCTTAAAAACACATGAAGGACTCCCAGTCTATGAGAAATAAGATTCTTTGGTCTGATGAGACTAAGATAGAACTTTTTGGTGATAATTCTAAGGGGTATGTGTGGAGAAAACCAGGCACTGCTCATCACCTGCCCAATACAATCCCAACAGTGAAACATGGTGGTGGCAGCATCATGGGGGTGTTTTTCAGCTGCAGGGACAGGACGACTGGTTGGAATTGAAAGAAACATGAATGTGGCCAAGTACACAGATATCCTGGATGAAAACCTCTTCCAGAGTGCTCTGGACCTCAGACTTGGCCGAAGGTTCACCTTCCAACAAGACAATGACCCTATGCACACAGTTAAAATAACAAAGGAGTGGCTTCAGAACAACTCTGTGACCATTCTAGACTGGCCCAGACAGAGCCCTGACCTAAACCCAATTGAACATCTCTGGAGAGACCTGAAAATGGCTGTCCACCAACGTTCACCATCCAACCTGACAGAACTGGAGAGGATCTGCAAGGAAGAATGGCAGAGGAACCCCAAATCCAGGTGTGAAAAACTTGTTGCATCATTCCCAAGAAGACTCATGGATGCACTAGCTCAAAAGGGGGCTTCTACTCAATACTGAGCAAAGGGTCTGACATGCACTGTGAGCTGTGAGGTCTTATATAGACAGGTGTGTGCCTTTCCAAATCAAGTCCTATCAGTTTAAATAAACACAGCTGGACTCCAATAAAAGAGTAGAACCATCTCAAGGAGGATCACAAGGAAATGGACAGCATGTGACTTAAATATGAGCAAAGGGTCTGAATACTTATGACCATGTGATATTTCAGTTTTCCTTTTTTAATAAATTTGCAAAAATTTCTACATTTCTGTTTTTTTCAGTCAACATGGGGTGCAGAGTGGACTTTAATGAGAAAAAAAATGAACTTTTTAGAATTTACCAAATGGCTGCAATGAAACAAAGAGTGAAAAATTTAAAGGGGTCTGAATGCTTTCCGTACCCACTGTACTTCAATAAAACTCACCCTATAGATACCCTAGCCTGAACCTGCATGTCAACGGAGATGGGCATCCTACATATAGATGACAATGGCACCCTTGCTGAACGGCAGCTGCCCCTAGACCCTAAAAGTCCCTTATTCCTATTTACATAGACCAAAGATCTGACAGTCTACCAGAAACTGGTACAGATATCACATCAAACAATCAATCCTCAGTGTGTACTAAATGATTAAAGTGACAACAGTGAATAAAGTGACAATGTGCAAATTTATAAAAACACCCAAGAACGTTCCTAATATCTTTGGACCTCCAAGCCAAAGGATACATTCGGGCATCCAAACAAAGGCTACAATCAGCCCTGTTCAACACCCTAGATGCTGATTACCTGCCTTATAGTGGAGGGTGACACCCTAGATGCTGATTACCTGCCTTATAGTGGAGGGTGACACCCTAGTTAATGTTGACACTGTGGCGCCCCGCTCCACGGCGGCTATCCCTGGATAACCCTAGCCAGCCCTGGAATTAATCACCCATAGAGGTATCAATGACATAAATGATCACAAGACTAAACAATAAAAGGAACTTATCTTGATAAAGTGCAATACTGATGCGGATCATCTTTATGCCGCATGTCCCGATTTTAAAGAGATTTAATAAAATTTGTATTTTAGGGTTTATGTTATACTTATGTCTTATGGTATCCTAAGCTTATCTTATGCTATACTCACATTATGCATTAACACTTCACATGCTGTTACATCACCATTATACATTACATAAGACACATATCACTTTTAGATATAAAACCGCAAGACAGTATTCACATGAGGTGTTTGTTGTCTTCAGGGGCAGGAACAGGGTAAGACAGTCCACATCCCTACAGTTTTGTATCTTGGGCTCTGTGCACACAGCCTGCTCCAAGCTTAGCCGGTAAGAGCCCTATCTATGTGGTACAATACTGGGGTTCATCGTATGTTTTCCGCATCTACTGTATGGAGGTTTCTCTACTATCAATAAAGAGAAGGTTTTTCGCAGCCTTATTCTTAAGAAGACAGGGGGTTTAGCTCCATGTCACACTACACACCGTGGTAAGGTGTATGAGGGGAGCATAGCCCGCCTAATCTAATAGTATGGGCGTCACTAATAGGCTGTAAACCAGACACTGTGCGTGACCAGCGCCAAAATATCTACCAGAACCTCATATATAGATTTTGCATGTTATTTTTATTCAGGGTTCAGACAAGCCCATCAATGCTGGATTTGTAAACTAGGGGGTCTGTCCTCATGGGGTGCACTTAGATAGTGCTTTGCAGCCTGCCTAATCTAACAGTTTGAGGGTCACTAATAGGCTGTAAGCCCTATATTGAGCACTATCTGTGTTAGGCGTCAGGTGTTTTCTGGATCTGAAATGGGTTCAGAATCATCAGTGGATTCTGTGGTCTCCCATTCCGGTCCAGATGCTGCTCAGCATCATCATTGGTCCCAACGCCTAGCTGGTGCACGAGATGTACAAGCTGTCTCTTGGGTCTTTGTTCCTAGCAACATGAAGGATAGGTTGCGGAGGGAAACAGGGCTGTTACAGCCTAAGTCCAGGATACACTGCACTGAGCATGCCCGTGACATGGTGGACCGTGATTAGTGGTTTGGGAGTCAGCTGATCCGGTGACCTGGCACCGCCTGATTGGTCGCGGGTGACGTCACCAATAATGTGACGGTGGGCAGGGCTTAATATTTAAATACCACGCCCACAAACATGGCGGCGCGCTCTGATCATTGAGCTGAGTTGGTGTTATTGTGTGGACGCTTGGTCGTTTCGGCTCCACGTGTGCTTTTGCTGTTATAGCTTCTGACAGGCAGGTTTAGCAGGGGATAGACAGCCTTAGATGGAGGGAGGCAGGTAGCTTCGTCTGACAGTCTGGCTCCAACAAGGGGGTCGCTATACACCCCGAGCAGACTGCGGACTGCGTATTCCCGGCACCGCCTGTTAGCCACGTGGAGAGATACTCCTCAGTCCGGTAGCACGCCGGCTGGGAGCATGTATACGCCTGCGTGAATCACACATGCATCCGAGCGCCTGCTGCGTAGCCTCTGTGCAGTTAACAGGGCTACGGCTCCATTATTTGTCGCACATCTCTCGTGCAGTTAACGGAGATAGTGCGAATCCCTATTCCTGTTCCGGTGTGCAGTAACACGGGGGGGATTGTTATTTCAGTTGGTTGTTTTACCTTCTTACCCGGAAGGTGTTCGTCCGCAGTCCTCCAGGCTGCATCGCGGACCCCGGGTTCGTTTGCTTTCCATTATTTAATAAAGTTGTTTGCAACCATTCCACTAACAATCTGTGTGTGACCAGTGACCTATACAAGCCATTTTTTGTGTGCAGTTTTAATACTAAGCAATGACCCCCTCCAAGAATTGGTAGGTTATGAGTTGGTTGTCTCATCAGTATTTTGCACCTGTGCTGCCCCTGCCTTTATTATATGGTTTGCTTCATCCTGATTAGTGCATTAGTTTTGAGACCTGGGCTGGAGAATAAATACTGTTCCTCTTTTTTGCTGTGTTAATAATTTTTTTCAGTTTTAATTCAACTACTCTAGCATCAAGCTCCTAATTCGCTTTGTCTAAAGGAAGTTAGATGGCAATGTTTTATTGTGTGAGGTATGGAACTCTCTACCACATGACCTTGTAATACTTAATTCTCTAAAAAAAAGTTCAAGGAGGTCCTGTGTGACTTTCTTGAATAACATTACAGGTTATTCATACTAGATTTTGTTATGGGACGTTGATCCAAGCAACTAGTCTGATTGCCATATGTGGAGTCGGGAAGGAATTTTTCCCCTAATTTTGGGCAAGCAGCATCTGCCTCATGGGTTTTTTTGACTTCCTCTGGATCAACACATAAGCTTTTCACAGGTCTCTATATATAGTGTGATGGCTCCCACAGCTCTTTATATACAGTACTAGATGGTGGCCCGATTCTAACGCATCGGGTATTCTAGAATCTGTATGCGGCCGACCAGGCGCAATCAACAGAGTGGTGTTTAAATGTGGCGCCAAAATCGCTGATTGGTCGCGGCCGCCGGCCGCGACCAATCAGCAGAGCGGTGTTTAAATTTGGCGCCAGTATCGCTGATTGGTCGCGGCGCCAATATCGCTGATTCCGACCAATCAGCGAATCGTATTACTGAGGACCGGGCAGCCACGCTACCTGTGCGGGTACTTCCGTTGCAAGGAACCGGGAGATGGCCGGCTGCTCACAGTCGAAGTATCCCGACTGGCGGCGCTGCTCCCCGCTTCACACTTGCCGTTGATCTCCCGACGGTAGCCGCATGGAGGTCAGCGGCGCCGCCGGTCGCGGTACTTCTGCTGCGAGCAGCCGGGAGATGAGCGGCTAGCGCCGGTCATCTCCCGGCTGCATCGCCGCTGACCTCCGTGCGGCAGATGAGCTGCTAACGGCCGCCATCTTTTTCTGAAATCCCGCGTCGCTGATTGGCCGCGGCTGGACCAATCAGCGACGCAGGATTTCCTGGACAGAAGGACAGACAGACAGACGGGATAAGACGATTATATACAGTACAGACCAAAAGTTTGGACACACCTTCTCATTTCAAGATTTTTCTGTATTTTCATGACTATGAAAATTGTACATTCACACTGAAGGCATCAAAACTATGAATTAACACATGTGGAATTATATACTTAACAAAAAAGTGTGAAACAACTGAAAATATGTCTTATATTCTAGGTTCTTCAAAGTAGCCACCTTTTGCTTTGATGACTGCTTTGCACACTCTTGGCATTCTCTTGATGAGCTTCAAGAGGTAGTCAATGGAAATGGTCTTCCAACAATCTTGAAGGAGTTCCCAGAGATGCTTAGCACTTGTTGGCCCTTTTGCCTTCACTCTGCGGTCCAGCTCACCCCAAATCATCTCGATTGGGTTCAGGTCTGGTGACTGTGGAGGCCAGGTCATCTGGCGTAGCACCCCATCATTCTCCTTCTTGGTCAAATAGCCCTTACACAGCCTGGAGGTGTGTTTGGGGTCATTGTCCTGTTGAAAAATAAATGATGGTCCAACTAAACGCAAACCGGATGGAATAGCATGCCGCTGCAAGATGCTGTTGTAGCCATGCTGGTTCAGTATGCCTTCAATTTTGAATAAATCCCCAACAGTGTCACCAGCAAAGCACCCCCACACCATCACACCTCCTCCTCCATGCTTCTCGGTGGGAACCAGACATGTAGAGTCCATCCGTTCACCTTTTCTGCATCGCACAAAGACACGGTGGTTGGAACCAAAGATCTCAAATTTAGACTCATCAGACCAAAGCACAGATTTCCACTGGTCTAATGTCCATTCCTTGTGTTCTTTAGCCCAAATAAGTCTCTTCTGCTTGTTGCCTGTCCTTAGCAGTGGTTTCCTAGCAGCTATTTTACCATGAAGGCCTGCTGCACAAAGTCTCCTCTTAACAGTTGTTGAAGAGATGTGTCTGCTGCTAGAACTCTGTGTGGCATTGACCTGGTCTCTAATCTGAGCTGCTGTTAACCTGCGATTTCTGAGGCTGGTGACTCGGATAAACTTATCCTCAGAAGCAGAGGTGACTCTTGGTCTTCCTTTCCTGGGGCAGTCCTCATGTGAGCCAGTTTCTTGCAGCGCTTGATGGTTTTTGCATCTGCACTTGGGGACACTTTCAAAGTTTTACCAATTTTTTGCATTGACTGACCTTCATTTCTTAAAGTAATGATGGCCACTCATTTTTCTTTACTTAGCTGCTTTTTTCTTGCCATAATACAAATTCTAACAGTCTATTTAGTAGGACTATCAGCTGTGTATCCACCAGACTTCTGCACAACACAGCTGATGATCCGAACCCCATTTATAAGGCAAGAACTCCCACTTATTAAACCTGACAGGGCACACCTGTGAAGTGAAAACCATTTCCGGTGACTACCTCTTGAAGCTCATCAAGAGAATGCCAAGAGTGTGCAAAGCAGTCATCAAAGCAAAAGGTGGCTACTTTGAAGAACCTAGAATATAAGACATATTTTCAGTTGTTTCACACTTTTTTTGTTAAGTATATAATTCCACATGTGTTAATTCATAGTTTTGATGCCTTCAGTGTGAATGTACAATTTTCATAGTCATGAAAATACAGAAAAATCTTTAAATGAGAAGGTGTGTCCAAACTTTTGGTCTGTACTGTATATTAGATGATGACCCCACAGACCCTTTACACAGCATTATGTTTCCACAGCTCCTTGTATACAGTATGATTCCCTCATTGTTCCCTAAATACAGTATGATGTGCTCACAGCTCCATATACACCGTATGATGTCCCCACACATGCAGATACACAATATGATACCTATACACAATATGATGCCCCTACATCTCCCTATACACAATATGATGCCCCTACATCTCCCTCCATCTGAACAAGTCTCTCCAGCTTCAGAAAGATTATGGACGCATCACATTTTTTTTTACGGACAGGGAAAAAAGTGCCCTATTTTTATGGACTGTCCAAGAATTTCTGGACAGTTGGCAACCCTGCTATTAGTTCCACTGGGGTGGCAGCCTAGGTGGATGCTGGAAGCACAACCGTCTCTCCCTAAGATTCGGAGAGGGAAGGCCACCGATTCCTGACCCTTGCTGTGGCCTTTTCGTTGAGAGGGATGGTTTATTGAGGGCCCATATATACACACAGTCATGGCCGGAAGTGTTTAGCAACCTTGAGATTGTTCCAGAAAGTGAAGTATTTCTCCCAGAAAATTATTACAATTATACATGTTTTGTTATACATTTGTTATAATATTTATTTCCTTTGTGTGTATTGAAACAGCACAAAAAAATGGGAAAAAAAGGCAAATTGGACATAATTTCACACAAAACTCTAAAAATGGGCCGGACAAAATTGTTGGCACTATTCCAAAATTGTGGAAAAACAACTTTGCTTCAAGCATGTGATGCTCATTAAAACTCACCTGTGGCAAGTAACAGTCGTGGGTAATATGAAAGTCATACCTGAGACCAGATAAAAAGTGGAGAAGATAGATAGATATGAGATTGATAGATAGATAGATATGAGATAGATAGATGGATATGTGGCACCCCAGGGTCTGGTTACCACTGTAATAGAAATATTATGTCTGAGAGCAAGTGGGAGGTTTCCTGGTTCGGAGCCCTTAAACATGCAACACCTCCTGTCCCAGACCAGATAGGGGAGGAACCTGCCCTATATAAACTGGATCTGGGGCGGGGTTAGTGAAGTCAGAGCCTGGAGTTAGTTCCAGACACAGGGAAAGTAACAGCGAGGAGCTCTGTAGGAGCAGGAGCTGAAGACCAGGGACTTGAGCTAAGCGGAGTTCGCCCTGGCAGAAGACTCTGAGAACCGGACACAGGAGTCCGAGGTTGCGGGGACTTATATATACCCAGCAGCAGAAACCCGCCGGCAGGGGATTTCAAGTCCTCTGGCCATAGAAGCCCGGAGGCTCAGTCACGAGCAAGGGACCAGCACTGCAATCGAGGAGCGGGGGCTATCAGAAGGCCCCAAGTCACCAGCCATACAGGTGAGCACCACACGGAACACTCAGGGACGTGGGCTACTTCCACTCGCTTACAGCAAGGTAGCCAGGAAGAGTGCAGATAGTCAGGGAGGCCTACAACTCCACCTGGCCAGGGGAACTCCAGTTTGCTCACAGACTGACCAGGCCTCTTATGCTAGCCAGTACTCCCGGGAGGGTCTGCCTTATCACCATCAGTAAAGACCCTGAACTGCACTGCAAAGCCTCTGAGTCGTTCCTGCTGCGCTCGTGCACCATCACTCCTATCATCCACACTCACTAGCCTGAGGCTATACTCCTCCCGTGGGGAGTTATACTACACTCTGCTGCCCTCACAACATCAGCCTCAGAGGTCTGCTCAGCAGCGGCGGTTCTTATTGACCGCAATCCACGGGTGGCGTAGTCGGACATTGCATTATACTGATACAGAGACTGCCACAATATTGGTCTGGCCACCCTGAGCAACGGGACCGGGTCGCCACTACTACTCCCAGCATTGCCCTGAAGTCCGGTCCCGGGTGCCCCATGGCCCAGGGGGCGCGTCATATAGATAATAGATAGATGATAGATAGTCCTATGATATGAGATAGAGGTCGTTATAGACAGGTTTATACACTCTCTCCCGAAGTCGGTAAAATCCTGGGTTGCCCAGGGAGATCCCTATAATGCTGATGACTTGGTGGGGTTGGTGGAAAGATACCAGGCGGTTGAGAGTCCGTTGGGAAAACAAGGGGTCGTAGCCTCTCAATACTGGGGTTCCCAAAAGGTGGCGGACACCCAAAAGAAGCGAGCTAGCGCCACACCTGGGGGGCATCCTAGAGTTCAGGAGGGGTCTGAGTTGCTGCCCAAGGTCCCACCCCATAATATAGTGTGTTGGAGATGTCATACCCCTGGCCATATTGCCTCCCGGTGTCCCATAACCTCTGAACCAATGGACTGTAACATGGGCCGGCGTTGCTCTTATTTTGCCTACCCCGCCTGCAGCGCGGTTCGTCAACATGGCGAGGGCCCTCAGGCATGCTCAGTGTCAGTTAACGGGGCACAAGTCTCTGGACTATTGGTCTCAGGAAGTTTGGTGACCCTGATAAGGGCCACACTCCCTCATCGGCTGGTTTCTGGGAAGGTGGTGGATGTCCGGTGTATCCATGGGGACGCTAAGAACTATCCTGTGGCCCAGGTGGATGTAAACACAGACTGTGGCACCACATCTCATGAAGTGGCGGTCGTTAAGGACCTATTGCATCCCATAATAATTGGACGTTACTTTGCATTATTCTGGGAAATGTGGGGGAAAGCGGGGACACCTGGTTGCTTGGACGACAGCCAGATCGCCCCTAAGGAAACTTACCCGCAGAACATAGTAGATGAGTTTCCCATGTGTGTGCTGGTGGGCAATGAGGATGAAGTAGCATCCCCTGAGTCCAATATCCCTGAGCTGGAGGTGTCCGAGGGAAACTTTGGAACTGCCCAACTCAGGGATTTAACTCTGAAAGGGGCCTTTGAAAATGTTACTGTGTTAAATGGGGTGCCTCAGGAACCGGGGGCTGACACTCGGTTCCCTCATTTTGCTGTGAATGGGGATTTGCTGTACAGAATAACCAAGCCAAGGGGTGAGGTAATAGAACAGTTGCTGGTGCCAGGGCCCTATAGACGCAGGGTGTTAGACATGGCTCATTCTCATGTGTTGGGTGGTCACCTGGGTGCAGACAAGATTCAAGAACGGATCCTCCAAAGATTCTACTGGCCAGGTTGCTATAGAGAAATATAGAGTTATTGTCGTTCCTGCCCCACATGCCAGATAACCTCCCCAGTGGCCCACTTCCGCAGTCCCCTAGTGCCACTACCAGTCATCGAGGTTCCATTCGAACGCATAGCAATGGATCTAGTGGGGCCTCTGGTCAAGTCCGCCCAAGGGCATCAGTATATCCTGGTGGTATTAGATTATGCTACATGGTATCTGGAGGCCGTACCACTACGAAACTCCTCCACCAGGTGTATAGCCCGGGAGTTAGTCCACATGTTTTCAAGAACCGGGTTGCCTAACGAGATCCTAACAGACCAAGGAACTCCATTTATGTCGAAGGTCATGAGAGAATTGTGCAAGACACTGCAGATTGCACAACTGAGAACCTCCGTGTACTCTCCCCAGACGGACGGACTGGTAGAGAGGTTTAACAAAACCTTGAAAGCAATGTTGAGGAAAGCAGTGGAAAAGGATGGCCGAGACTGGGACTATATGTTGTTCGCCATGAGGGAAGTTCCCAAAGCTTCCACAGGTTTCTCCCCGTTTGAACCACTCTATGGACGACACCCTCAGGACTCCTGGAGGTGGAGAAAGAGTCCTGGGAAGCTGAGACCACTCCCTATAGGAGAGTGGTGGAGCACGTTGCCCAGATGCAAGAGAGGATTGCCCATGTGATGCCCATTGTGAGGGAGCACCTCCTCAAGGCACAAGAGGCACAGTCCAGGGTGTATAATAGGTCGGCCAGGGTGAGATCGTTCAACCCAGGAGATCGAGTGCTTGTGCTAGTCCCACAGTGGAGAGCAAGTTCATGGCCAAGTGGCAGGGCCCCTATGAGGTGGTAGAGAAAGTGGGGGAAGTCAACTTTAAGATCCACCAACCAGGGAAGAGGAAGCCCTACCAAATTTACCATGTTAACTTGATTAAGCCATGGCAAGATAGAGAGCCTGCGGAAGCTCCCTGTTTAGTGGCTGAGGCTGAGGCCGATGTGAAAGAGGTCAAGGTGGCAGAGTCACTGTCACATGCCCAAAAGCAACAGTGCAAAGAGTTGTTACAGCGAAATAAAGACATGTTTTCGGAGTTGCCAGGACTCACTCAGGTCATAGAGCATGAGGTTCTCACAGAGCCTCATGTTCGCGTCAATCTAAAACCATACCGGATCCCCGAAGCCCGCAGAGAGGTGATCTCTAAAGAAGTAAGGCGGATGCTAAACCTGGGAGTCATTGAAGAGTCCAAAAGTGGATGGTCCAGTCCTATAGTCTTAGTGCCGAAACCAGATGGGGAATGGCGGTTTTGCAACGACTATAGGAAGCTGAAGGAGGTCTCAAAGTTCGACGCCTACCCAATGCCTAGGGTAGATGAGCTTATCGAAAGGCTAGGACCCGCTCGGTACATCACCACTCTGGACCTCACCAAAGGATATTGGCAAATTCCCCTGTCCAAAGAGGCTAAGGAGAAGACAGCCTTCTCGACGCCAATACGTCAGGATGCCGTTTGGGTTGAAGGGAGCTCCGGCCACCTTCCAGAGAGCCATGGACCGGATCTTAGCACCCCACAAACAGTATGCAGCGGCCTACCTAGATGCTATCGTCATATTTAGCCAGGACTGGGAAAGTCATCTGGACAAAGTTCAAGCCATACTTGATGCCCTAAGGAAGGCGGGCTTTACTATCAACCCGAAGAAATGTGCCATGGGGATGGAGGAAGCCAAGTACCTAGGGTACGTGGTTGGTAGAGGGGAAATAAAACCACAAATAAATAAGGTCGAGGCGATCTTGAACTGGCCACAGCCCCTCTCGAAGAAGCAGGTCAGGGCGTTTCTAGGCATTGTGGGCTACTATCGAAGATTTGTCCCTAACTTTGCCCTGATAGCAGCCCCACTGATGGATCTTCTGAAAGGGATGAAGTCAGCTATGGCCAAGTGGTCCCCGGAAGCAGAAGCGACCTGCCAGGAATTGAAACTGGTCCTCTGTAAACAACCAGTCTTGGTGGCACCTAGCTTCTCCAAGGAGTTTGTGGTCCAGATGGATGCATCGGATGTCGGGCTGGGAGCAGTCTTGTCCCAGGAGATTAACGGAGAAGAACACCCTGTAAAATACCTCAGTCTGAAGCTCTCCGCTTGTGAGAAGGACTACTCCATTGTAGAAAAAGAATGTTTGGCCATTAAGTGGGCGTTAGACACTCTGAGGTATTACCTATTAGGTAGAAGGTTCAGGTTAGTGTCAGACCATGCCCCATTGAGGTGGATGCGAGAAAAGAAGGGAAACAATGCCAGAGTGACTAGGTGGTTCCTGGCTCTACAAGATTTTAGTTTCCGGGTAGAGCATAGGCCTGGGAAACAACATGGGAATGCCGCTGCCTTGTCAAGGATTTATTGTATGGTGACAGAAGGTGCCAAGCCCTACGGCTTTGGACAGAGGGGGGGTGTATGTAAGGTTGCTGCCGGACAGATCGTGGACGGGAGGTATGTGTCCTCGGAGTGCCATGCTTCGGTGATGTAGGATCCGGAGAAGCAGGCTCCAGCACACATAGTGCTGAGAGGAATTTAATGGGTCCGGATTACAGGGCCGGGTTTTATGAGCAGCTGAAAGAGCTGGGGGGAACAGCTGCTCACTTACCTCCAGTCCAGGTCTTGGAAGGCTAATTTAAGACAGCTGCACCTGTCTCTGTCTGTCTGTGTTTGCTGGGCAAGGTGAGCAGACCTTGCAGGTGCTTCTTAGACTCTGCAGGAGGCAGAGAAAAGCACCTTGTTTAAACGGCTGAAGCCGTGCTGCATGGACTTGTTATTTTGAGCTTTGTTCTGTTATTCCTTTTTGTGCCAGGAAAAGGCTGTAACTTTTGTTTCTTAACTGGTGTATGGACACTAAAATAAGCCACCAGTTTGTTTGAACCCGTGGACTGCATCACTGTGTGAACCTGTGCCTACCTCCAACGCGGCTCAGTGAGTACAAATCCCTACACTATCTATCTATCTATTTATCTATCTATCCATCTATCTATCCATCTATTTATTCATCTATCCATCTATCTATCCATCCATCATATATGGATAGATAGAAAGATAGATAGATACATATATGGATAGATAGATGGATAGATAGATATGAAATAGAGAATATAAGGATAGATAGATGATAGATAATCCTATGATATGATAGGTTTGATCGTGCATTTCCAATGTCTCTTACCACTGCTGCCATGATAGAGCATTTTCTACACTTTCTCGGTTCCCTCTTCCATTGCTGGAGGCTAACTTCTGCCGCATGAAATACAGTGGTGGCCAAAAGTATTGGCACCCCGGCAATTCTGTCAGATAATACTCAGTTTCTTCCTGAAAATGATTGCAATCACAAATTCTTTGGTATTATTATCTTCATTTAATTTGTCTTCAATGAAAAAACACAAATAGAATTGTCCTAAAGCCAAATTGGATATAATTCCACATCAAACCTAAAAAAGGGGATGGACAAAAGTATTGGCACTGTTTGAAAAATCATGTGATGCTTCTCTAATTCGTGTAATTAACAGCACCTGTAACTTACCTGTGGCACCTAACAGGTGTTGGCAATAACTAAATCACACTTGCAGCCAGTTAACATGGATTAAAGTTGACTCAGCCTCTGTCCTGTATCCTTGTGTATACCACATTGAGCATGGAGAAAAGAAAGAAGACCAAAGAATTGTCTGAGGACTTGTGAAACCAAATTGTGAGGAAGCATGAGCAATCTGAAGGCTACAAGTCCGTCTCCAAAGACCTGAATGTTCCTGTGTCTTCCGTGCGCAGTGTCATCAAGAAATTTAAAGCCCATGGCACTGTGGCTAACCTCCCTACATGTGGACGGAAAAGAAAAATTGACGAGAGATTTCAACGCAAGATTGTGCGGATGGTGGATAAAGAACCTCGACTAACATCCAAACAAGTTCAAGCTGCCCTGCAGTCTGAGGGTACAACAGTGTCAACCCGTACTATCCGTCGGCGTCTGAATGAAAAGGGACTGTATGGTAGGATACCCAGGAAGACCCCACTTCTTACCCCGAGACATAAAAAAGCCAGGCTGGAGTTTGCCAAAACTTACCTGATAAAGCCTAGAACTGGAAGTGCATTGAGGTGAAGGTGAAGAGGTATTGGGAATCCTGCAGAAAATACCTGTGTGAATTGCGTGAAGAGGTATTGGGAATCCTGCAGAAAATACCTGTGTGAATTGCGTGAAGAGGTATTGGGAATCCTGCAGAAAATACCTGTGTGAAATGCGTGAAGAGGTATTGGGAATCCTGCAGAAAATACCTGTGTGAATTGCGGTGAGTGCTGCATTGTGATCTGCTGAGTGCTTTTCTACCTGTTTAGATTTATTGGGTTTTTTAAAATCTATTTTCTCACTACAGTTTTAGTTTCTTAGTTTACTACCTGTGTATTTAAAGGTTAACTACATTGCACTAAAATCCTGAGGTGTAGATTTACTCACAAGGGGTTAATTAAGGGGAAGGGGTCATAATTAAGGGTTTATAAGGGGCAGCTGGTTGGGCATAAAGTCCTTTGAAAGTGCATTGAGGTGAAGGGTACATTGCTGGAAAAGGAAAAAAAAAAAAAAAAAAAAACACTTTAAATCTCTTAGTTTGCGAGTGTGAACGAGCTGCGTGTGTCCGGAGCGTAAGTGCGAACGAAAGTAAGTGTGTGACTTGTTTTTCAGTGACTTTGGATTCAGGGAGTTTGGAAGGGAGGACTTAGGACTGAATTGCTGACTGTATTTCATTCTTTCTTTACTTTACTTTTTACTTAATTAATCCACCTGACCTACTTAGCTGATTCCCCCGTCCATACTTGATACTTAATTGATCCCCCGTCCATACTTAACTGATCCCCTGCCAATATCTAATTGATACACTTGCACATCCCTAATTGATCCCCGTCCATACACCTATATATAAATAATTGTGTTTTGTACTTGTATATGTATACTGACTGTATCCCCATATTTAGAATGACGTCCATGTTGGACGGAGCCGTGCAGTGTACATCTTGCGCAATGTATGCATTCCGTGAGCACCCACTCGAGGATCCATACTGCTGCGAGAGATGTGAGCATATCGTGCACTTGGAAGCCCAAATTCTGGATCTAAGTGCTCAGATAGCGGTACTGAGGAGCATCGACAACATAGAACGGAGTTTGCTGCTCACCGAGCAGACACTCAATGGGTCAATACTGGGGGTGGAGCATAGAGGGGAAGTGCAGGCTGAACAGGCAGGGAGCTGGATAACAGTAAGGAGGTATAGAGGGAAGAAGTATAGGAAGGCTGGTTCAGAACCGGCATTATTGGAGCATGACAGATCCTCTGACCGCCGGGGGAGTGTATGCTCCAGTAATGAGGGGGAGGGGGGAAGTGTAGGGCAGGCAAGACAGGTTCTGGTAGTGGGTGACTCTATTATTAGGGGGACAGACAGGGCAATCTGTCACAAAGACCGGGATCGCCGAACGGTGTGCTGCCTCCCTGGCGCTCGAGTCCGGCACCTCGCGGATCGGGTTGACAGGTTACTGGGTGGGGCTGGCGAAGACCCAGCGGTCATGGTCCACATCGGCACCAATGACAAAGTGAGTGGTAGATGGAGGGTCCTTAAAAATGATTTCAGGGACCTAGGTAGGAAGCTTAGGACAAGGACCTCCAAGGTAGTTTTCTCAGAAATACTACCAATCCCGCGAGCCACACAGGAGCGCCAACAGGAAGTTAGGGAGGTGAATAAGTGGCTAAAGAGTTGGTGCAAGGCAGAAGGGTTTGGGTTCATGGAGAACTGGGCCGACTTCGCGGTCGGATACAGGCTCTACCGTAGGGACGGGCTGCACCTCAATGGGGAGGGTGCAGCGGTGCTGGGGAAGTAGATAGCTAATAGGTTGGAGGAGTTTTTAAACTAGAGACGGGGGGGGGAAACCAAGGAAATAGGTGGGATGTGAGGCAAGCAAGGGGGAAGGGGAGAAGTGAATATAATGAGGGTGGAGAGGGGGGTGGGGATAGTACAGTTAGATCGTTAGAGAAGAATAGGATGCTAAATAACCCCAAAGTTTTATCTTGCATGCTGACCAACGCAAGAAGCCTGACCAATAAGGCGGATGAGCTGTGGGCGCTTATATGGGAGGAGAGGTATGACATCGTAGGTATAACAGAGACTTGGCTAGACGATAGCTACGACTGGGCGGTAAATTTATTAGATTATAGTTTATTTAGAAGGGACCGGAAACAGGGGAAAGGCGGAGGAGTCTGCTTATATGTAAAGTCATGTCTAAAACCCAGACTAAGGGAAGATATAGGAGAGGGAGAAGAGGGGGTCGAGTCCATGTGGGTAGAGATAGAGGGAACTAAAAATAATAATAAAATATTACTGGGGGTCTGCTATAAGCCACCCAATATAACAGAGGAGAATGAGAATCTGCTATTAGGACAAATAGACAAAGTAGCAAAACATAATGAAGTGATTGTAATGGGGGATTTCAACTACCCGGATATTGACTGGGAAACAGAAACCTGTAGATCTCAGAAAGGAAAAAGGTTCTTGACAAATATTAAGGATAATTATCTCTCCCAACTAGTGCAGGAACCAACGAGAGGGAAGGCCGTGTTGGACTTAATATTGACTAATAGGCCTGATAGAATAACTGAGGTACAGATAGGGGGGCACCTAGGTAATAGCGACCATAATATTATCGACTTCAAAATGCCCTTCAGTAGGGTTATCAATAAGGGAACAACAAAAACATTAAACTTTAGGAGGGCGAAGATTGATCAGCTGAAAGAAAGCCTTCAACTTATTGACTGGGACAAAGTTCTTAATCAAAGGAATACGAATAGTAAATGGGAAACCTTCAAAAGAATTCTGAATACTCAGTGCGAGAGGTATATACCGTATGGGAATAAAAGGGCCAGAAATAAGAGGAAACCAATATGGTTGAACAAGAACGTAAAAGGGGCGTTAAATAGCAAAAAAGAGGCATTCAAGAGATTAAAACAGGAAAACAGTAAGGAGGCACTAATGTGTTACAAGGAAAAAACGAGAACCTGCAAAAAACAAATAAAAATAGCAAAGGAGGAAACAGAGAGACGTATTGCTAGGGAAAGTAGATCAAATCCCAAACTGTTCTTTACGTATATAAATAGTAAAAGGATTAAATCGGATAATATTGGACCAATAAAAAGTGAGGAAGGCAAAATCATAGAGAAAGATGAGGATAAAGCTAATCTATTAAATAATTTTTTTTCGACAACTTTCACAAAGGAAATCAAACTAACAGGAGAAATGAGAAGTGACAAACTTAATCCTCCACTAAGTATGACAAATCTAACCCAAGCTGGGGTACAGAAACGCCTCAGTAACATTAAAATAAACAAATCACCAGGACCTGATGGCATACACCCACGGGTACTAAGGGAACTAAGTAATGTGATAGACAGACCGTTATATCTTATATTTAAGGACTCTGTTGAGACTGGGTCTGTGCCACTTAATTGGCGACAGGCGAATGTAGTGCCAATATTCAAAAAGGGAGCGAAAAGTGACGCCGGAAACTATCGGCCGGTGAGTCTGACGTCCGTTGTGGGCAAAATTTTTGAAAGCTTCATTAAAGAGGCAATTACGGAGCATCTTGATGCTAATAATCTTTTAATCCCGAACCAACATGGATTCATGAGGAATCGCTCCTGCCAAACAAACCTGATTGACTTCTACGAGGAGATTAGCTCTCGAGTAGATCAGGGGGAACCAGTGGATGTCGTGTATCTCGACTTCTCAAAAGCTTTCGATAGCGTGCCACATAATAGGTTGGTATACAAAATGAGAATGATGGGGCTGGGGGAAAATGTCTGCAAGTGGGTAGCTAACTGGCTAAGGGATAGAAGGCAGAGGGTGGTTATAAATGGAATATACTCAGATTGGGTAAGCGTCACTAGAGGGGTTCTTTACGGTAAGAGCAGTGAGAATATGGAATTCACAGAGTGAGGAGACGGTGATGTCAGATTCACTACACCAGTTCAAGCGGGGACTGGATGCATTTCTAGATACCAGGCAGATTTCAGCATATACTTAAAAATAAAATAAAATAGTAAGTTGATACAGGGATTTATTCTGACTGCTGGTTTCAGAGTCAGGAGGGAATTTTTCCTCAGGTGAAGATTGGCCAAATCATTTGGGGTTTTTGCCCTCCTCTGGATCAACTTTACCAATTACAGAACTAACAGGTCGAACTTGATGGACGCAAGTCTTTATTCGGCTTTACTAACTATGTTTACAAACTATATTACTATGTTTTGGAAGAATGTTCTCTGGTCAGATGAGACAAAAGTCGAGCTTTTTGGGAAAAACCATCAACATAGAGTGTACAGGAAAAAAAAAGAGGCATTCAAAGAAAAGAACATGGTCCCTACAGTCAAACATGGCGGAGGTTCCCTGATGTTTTGGGGTTGCTTTGCTGCCTCTGGCACTGGACTGCTTGACAGTGTGCATGGCATTATGAAGTCTGAAGACTACCAACAAATTTTGCAGCATAATGTAGGGCCCAGTGTGAGAAAGCTGGGTCGCCCTTAGAGGTCATGGGTCTTCCAGCAGGACAATGACCCAAAACACACTTGCAAAAGCACTATAAAATGGTTTTAGAGAAAGCACTGGAGACTTCTAAGGTGGCCAGCAATGAGTCCAGACCTGAATCCCATAGAACACCTGTGGAGAGATCACAAAATGGCAGTTTGGAGAAGGCACCCTTCAAATATCAGGGACCTGGAGCAGTTTGCCAAAGAAGAATGGTCTACAATTCCAGCAGAGCATTGTAAGAAACTCATTGATGGTTACCGGAAGTGGCTGTTCGCAGTTATTTTGGCTAAAGGTTGTGCAACCAAGTATTAGGCTGAGGGTGCCAATACTTTTGTCTGGCCCATTTTTGGAGTTTTGTGTGAAATGATCAATGATTTGATTTTTGCTTCATTCTCTTTTGTGTTTGTTCCTTGCAAGCAAATTAAATGAAGATAATAATACCAAAGAATTTGTGATTGCAATCATTTTCAGGAAGAAACTGAGTATTATCTGATAGAATTGCAGGGGTGCCAATACTTTTGGCCACCACTGTAATAAGTGAGCTGTCATTTATTCATAAGACGTTCTATTCTTCAGAGCTGAGACTGTAAAATAAAAAGTGAACAATAAAATATCTGATGACTGTTCTTTCACTGTGAGTAAGAAACAGATAATAAAATTAAAGGAAAAATAACTGAGGGGAGAACCCTGCAGGTTTATTGTCCTTCTATAGCTGTATGGTGGCAGGATGGTGACACTGCTGGAGTCCTGGTGAGGATCTGCATGATATTCATTTCTGTTGACTTTTTATTGCCAACATATTCTGCAGTGATGTACATATAGTCCCTGCCCACAATGCGGTACACATGAGGGACAATTTCATATTAAGCCAAGTAACCTATGATGTCAAGGTCTCATATTTACAAGGTGCTTATTGGCAATCTGAGCCGGCGAATGGCTCTGTGTCCGTATATTCGCTATATACTGCCCGCAATATCTTGTAGAAAGCTCACAGTGACTAAAATGTATAAATAGTTCTCTTTGGAGAATTTAATTAGATCCATTCATACCTTACCTTATAATGAGGACTTAAAGGGCTTTTATAACTAGGTAAAACAAGCTTAACGGGACTGTCCAGGACTTATATATTAATGACCGATTTTAGGATAAGTCATCAACAGGGTGGGACTGGGCTGGCGGGGTACCCTTCTGCAGAGGAGAGGGGGAGAAGAGAATGAAAAAATAAAAAAACCTGCGGTTTTAAGGGGCACGGACCCTTTAAAAGCGCAGGCACAGTGTATGCAGGGACGCGCGCACGCGGCGTTCATTACCTGAACCGCCGCGACACACGTCCCAGTGAAGCAGCTGAAGCTGCGCGTCTCCCTTCCTCGGCCGGCGTATGACGTCACCGGAGAAGGAGGACACCGCACGGGAGAGCAGGAAGGTAAGAGGTGTCTGTGTGTGTGTCTGTGTGTATATGAGTGGATGCAGAATGGGATGGGCCCCTGGCTGGACACACAAGGGGGGGCCCGGCTAGACACAAAAGGGGGGACCCTGGCTGGACACACAAGGGGGGGCCCGGATGGACACACAAGGGGGGCCTTGCTGGACACACAAGGGGGAGCCCTGGCTGGACACACAAGGGGGAGCCCTGGCTGGACACACAAGGGGAAGCCCTGGCTGGACACACAAGGGGGAGCCCTGACTGGACACACAAGGGGGAGCCCTGACTGGACACACAAGAGGGAACCCTGGCTGGACACACAAGGGGGAGCCCTGGCTGGACACACAAGGGGGAGCCCTGGCTGGACACACAAGGGGAAGCCCTGGCTGGACACACAAGGGGGAGCCCTGACTGGACACACAAGGGGGAGCCCTGGCTGGACACACAAGGGGGAACCCTGGCTGGACCCACAAGGGGGAACCCTGGCTGGACCCACAAGGGGGAACCCTGGCTGGACCCACAAGGGGGAGCCCTGGCTGGACACACAAGGGGAAGCCCTGGCTGGACACACAAGGGGGAACCCTGGCTGGACACACAAGGGGGAACCCTGGCTGGACACACAAGGGTGAGAGCCTGGCTGGACACACAAGGGGGAACCCTGGCTGGACACACAAGGGGGGGAGCCTGGCTGGACACATAAGGGGGAGCCTGGCTGGACACATGGGAAAGGGTGGGCAGGATGGCTATATGGTGGGGCAGGCTGGACACATGGAGGCCAGGATGGATATGTGAGGGGGATGGATATATGGGGGGGCCGGATATATGGGGGGCGGGGCAGGCTGGACACATGATGGCCAGGATGGATATGTGGGGGGCAGGCTGGACACATGGGGGGCTAGGATAGATATGTGGAGGGGCAGGCTCGATACACGTGGGCTAGGATAAATATATGGAGGGGCCACGCTGGACATATGGGGGCCAGTATGGATATATGGGGGGGTGTCAGGCTGGATATATGCAGGGGGGAAGGGCAGGATGGATATATGAGGGGGCAGGCTGGACACATGGAGGTCAGGATGGATATATGGGGGGCAGGCTGGAAACATGGAGGCCAGGATGGATATATTGTGGGGGGCAGGCTGGACACATGGAGGCCAGGAAGGATATGTAGGGTGGGCATGCTGGACACATGGAGGCCAGGATGGATATATGGGGGGCAGGCTTGACACATGGGGCTTTAGGACAGATATATGGGAGGGGGCAGGCTGGACACATGGAGGCCAGGACAGATATATGGGGGGGCAGGCTGGAAACATGGAGGCCAGGATGGATATGTGGGGGGGCAGGCTGGACACATGGAGGCCAGGATGGATATATGGGGGGAACAGGAGGGCCACATGGGGGACTAGGATGGGTATATGGGAGGGGGCAGGCTCGATACACGTGGGCTAGGATAAATATATGGAGGGGTCACACTGGACATATGGGGGCCAGAAGGGATATATGGGGGGTGTCAGGATGGATATATGCAGGGAAGGGGGGGCCAGGATGGATATATGGGGGTGCCAGGCTGAACAAGGGACTTAATTACTGTTTGGGGCCAGATTGAGGAACATACTTTATTAGTTTATGGTGGCCAGTGAGGAACATTATTATTTTAGAGTCCAATTAGAGACATTATTACTTCTGTAATATAATTTACATTTTAGGAAATTGTTTTCCATGGGATAGGACAAAAGCGGGCTCCTGTTACTGTGCAGGGCGGCACTATATCGCTTTTTTTCTTCAACTGGTGTAGTGTAGAAGTCGGGGGGTGGAGTGGGAATATTCCCTAGAAGAGATCAGTTATTGATAACTGTGTGTTATTTTCTGCAGAGATGATTCCTGGCTGGAAGAAGTGATGGCCGCCTGTGCCAGATGAAGAAGAAAAGCGAAGATGAAGGACTTCACCTAGAGACGTCACTGGTGAGTCAGTGTATTACATGTGACTCGCCCCCTGGGCCGTGGGGCACTCGGATCCGGGCAATAGGGAGACGATGGGGGTAGTAGTGGCGACCCGGTTCCGTGGCTCAGGGTGGTCAGGCCAATGGTAGTCTGCTATGTTCTGCTGATAATGTCCGACTACGCCACCCGTGGATTGCGGTTATTAGGAACCGCCGCTGCATGCAGACCGCTGGGGCTGATGAGGTGTGCAGCTAGGGTAGTGTGACTCTCCACGGGAAGAGTGCGGCCCCAGGGCAGTATAATGGATGTTGGGAGTGATGGTAGTGGGAGTCCCAGTGCTGATAGTGCTGGAGGAGCAAGGAGCACACAGACAACAGGTTGCAGTCCAGGGTCTTTACTAAACAGGTAAACTGACCCACAAACAGTCCCGGCTAGGAGGGGACCTGGATGTCTGAGAGCAACGGGGAAATTGGCCCTGGTCAGGGTGAGGGTGTAGGCCTACCGTGCTTTCTGCGCTCCTTCTGGCTATCTCCTCCTGATAGGGTAACAGCCCACGTTTCCGAGCTTTCCGTGTTTTCTCGCCTGTATGGCCTGCGACATGGGTTCCTTTCTGCTCCCAGCCTTGTATGGCTTTACTGGTCCCTTCTGTTGTGGCAGGGCCTCCAGGCTTCTTAGGCCAAGGAATATACAGTCCCTTGCGGACTGGTTCTCTGCTGGGGGATGTGGAATCCTTCCAGCCTCAGACACCAAAGTCTGGTAGATTAAGTCTGTTATCTGCCAAGACAGGCTTGCTTCGCCTCTTGTCTCTGGCTTGTGGCTCTCCTCCTGCCACACTTCCTCTTAGGTGCAGTGCAACTGTCTGTCCCTGCTCTGCTGAGACACGTCTCAGTCCTGAGACAGGTCATCTGGGTTCTCTCTAACCCTGCCCCCAGCACCAGCTTTTATAGGGGCAGCCTGCTCCCCCTACTGGCCTGAGACAGGAGGCATTGCATGCTAATGTTCCCCTGACTAGAGAACCTCCCCCCTGCTCTCAGACACAGCTTTAATTACACTTGTGGCATCCAGGCCAGGGTGACACATTCCCCCCTAGTGAAATTTAGTACTCCGGGACTAAACAGTAAACAAAGACAATATGCATAACAATAAAACATTAATAGACAGACGACGCACAAATTGAGTTCTTAAGGTCACAGTGTGGCCTGTGACCGGGTGTCCATATCACCAGCACAACGGGGAGCCTTAACCAGGTGGGGGTCTGTCCTACCCCAAGTCCTTCACAGTCTTAGTTCATTCCTGGGTTAGGCTCTGAACGCAGTCCATACAAGGTCCCGGTTATAAAAAGTCCATAACCTGTGAGTCCTTACGGTAGCTGCAAGAAACTGAAACAGAGTATTAACAAACATGCATGTAACTTTGCAAACAATTCAACATTTGGCAACAGGGTTATTTACAATTTTAGTACACTCTATATTCTCCAGCGAGCGGGTATCTGTCCCTTTGTGCTCCTGGTTGACCTACGTAGCCCACTGTCTGGTGGTGGACTGACTTGGCTTTCCCCACTAGCGTTAGGGGTGCAGCTACCAGCTGGGTGTACAGGTAGGGCAGGCAGCTGTCTGCGGGTCCTTTGGCTTACCGCAGGCATGGCAGGCTCACTGTCAGCAGAGGGTTGACTCTCCTGGGCTGCTGGTACAGGCTCTTCTGCCTCTGGAACTGCTTGCTCCTCTTCACCTTCCGGCTCTGGTGTTGGTTGTTGCTGTGCCGGTTGCAGGAAATGCAGGACAGGTACCACTATGGCATCATTTATGCGAGTCCAGGACTGAGGAAACTCTCCGAGAACGGTGCTGATCATTTCTTCCTTGTCCTCTGCGGGTTCAAGGTCACTCTGATCCTCTTCTGCACTACGGAGTTGCTCGGGGCACCTTTTGAGATGGTCTCTGGAGACGACACTAGTGGTTTCTCCTCCGTCCTTGGTGATTACGCACACCTTTGGGTTGTCGTGGTCAGACTGCAGTACGGTGTAGGGTTCCCTTTCCCACTGGTCGTCCAACTTATGTAGCCTTCTTTTTCGCTTTAGGACTTGCTCACCAGGTTCTAGGGGACTAGCAGGGGCGTGTTGATTGAAGAGTCTTTCTTGCTTCTCTCTCACCTGGGCCAGGCTCTTCTCCACACTCTCCTGTACCTTCTTGTACTGCAGTTGCCTTTCCGTATCCCAGTCCGCATCCGGGGAGGTGTCCTCAGGTATTAGGACTCCCATCTCCAGGTCTACGGGCAGCTTTCCTGGTCTAGCTCGCATCAGGTAAGCCGGGGTGCAGTTTGTAGCATTCACCGGGATATTGTTGTATAGGTCTATCAGGTCCGGCAGTTTTTCTGGCCACAGGCTGCGTTCCTCCAGGGGCAACGTCTTCAGGAGATCAATGACTATATTGTTCATCTTCTCACACATCCCGTTGGTTTGGGGGTGGTAAGGCGTTGTACGAATCTTCTTACAGCCATAGAGGTTGCAGAACTCCTGGAAGATTTCAGCCTCGAAAGCTGGACCCTGGTCTGTCAGGACCTGTTCCGGATACCCGTGTGGACGGCAGAAATATTGCTGGAAGGCTCTGGCCGCTGTTTGGGCTGTCAAGTCCTTTACCGGGACCACCACTAGAAAACGGGAATAGTGGTCCACGATTGTCAGGGCATAGATGTATCCTGACCGGCTGGGAGCCAATTTGACATGGTCCACAGCTACCAGCTCAAGAGGCTGCGTGGTGATGATGGGCCTCAAGGGTGTCTTCTGGCTGGCACGGTCCTTCCTCCTTAGGTGACAAGGGCCACAGTCTCTGCACCATTTTTCTACAGCTCCTCTCATGCCGACCCAAAAGAATCTTCCTCTTAGTAGGAACTCCAGTTTCTTCCAACCGAAGTGTCCCGCTCTGTCATGGTAAGCCCCCAGGACCATAGCTGCATCCCTCCTTGGGACCACGACTTGCCAGGTCAGCTCGTGCGTCCGGTGGTTGACAATCCTTCTGCACAACTTGCCTTCGTAGAGGAACAGCTTGCTCTTCTCCTTCCATAGCTGCTTGGCTTCCTCTGGGGCATCTGGATCTAAGCGGGCGTCTTCCCGGGTCAGCAGATCTTTCACCAGGCGGACTGCAGGGTCACTATCTTGGGTCTCGGCCCAGCTGTGGTGAGGTAGGGGATTCATCATCACAGTTGTTAGATCCTCCTCCTTCACGCGGTGAGAGTGTTGAGCGGCTCCATACCGGTGAAACGCGGGGAGTTCTACCTCCTCCAGCTCTTCTGGGTCTTCGTCACCTTCAGGTAAGTGAGGCATCCTTGATAGGGCGTCTGCGTTGGAGTTGGTTTTGCCTGCCCGGTACTTGATCACGAAGTCATAGTTGGAGAGACGGGCCATCCACCGCTGTTCCAGGGCACCCAGTCTTGCATTGTCCAGGTGTGTCAACGGGTTGTTGTCCGTGTACACGGCGAACTTTGCGGAGGCCAGGTAATGCTTGAAGCGTTCCGTCACGGCCCACACCACCGCCAAGAATTCTAGCTTGAAGGAGCTGTAATTCTCCGGGTTCCTCTCGGTGGGCCTCAGCTTCCGGCTGGCGTATGCGATCACCCGTTCTCTGCCCTGTTGGTTTTGGGACAATACGGCTCCCAGTCCCACATTACTGGCATCTGTGTGGAGAATGAAAGGCTGGCCATAATCAGGGTAGGCCAGGATCTCATCCCCTGTGAGGGCCATCTTTAGCTGGCGGAAGGACTCCTCTTCCGGTTTATCCCACTTGAAGGGCGGCTTTTGCCTCCTGGACTTAGACTGTCCGATCAGGAGGTCCTGCATAGGAGCTGCCATCTTGGTGAACCGGGGATGAATCTTCGGTAGTAGTCTAACAACCCGAGAAAATGTCTCACCTCTTTGATGTTCGAGGGGCTTGGCCAGCTCTTGATTGCCGTGACCTTGTCAGGGTCGGGGGCCACTCCTTCCGCGCTTACCACGTGCCCTAGGTACTGGACCTTTGGTTTCAGCAGGTGACACTTCGATGGTTTCACCTTCAGGCCTTAGCCTGCCAGGGCTTCGAACACCTCGGCCAGGTGCTTCAGATGGTCCTCGTAGGTCTTCGAATAGACAATCACGTCGTCCAGGTAAAGGAGGACCGTCTCGAAGTTTCGGTGCCCTAGACAGCATTCCATCAGCCGCTGGAAGGTCCCTGGTGCGTTGCAGAGCCCGAAAGGCATGCAGTTGAATTCGCTCAGTCCCATCGGGGTGGTGAAGGCGGTCTTCTCCTTGTCAGCCTCTGCCACAGGAACCTGCCAGTACCCGCTAGTAAGGTCCAAAGTAGAAAAGAAGTTAGCTGATTTTAGTGCGGCTAAAGACTCCTCTATTCTAGGCAGCGGATATGCGTCTTTGTGAGTGATACAGTTGATTTGTCTATAGTCGACGCACATTCTCATGGTGCCGTCTTTCTTTTTGACCAGAACCAAGGGGGCTGCCCAGGGGCTACAGCTGTCTCTAATAACCCCAGCTTCTTTCATCTCTCTTAGCATGCCCCTTGCGTTCTGATAATGTGCAGGAGGTACAGGTCTGTGCCTCTCTTTTATCGGTGGGTGGCTCCCTGTGGGGATGTGGTGTTCTATCCCCTTTACTCTGCCGAAGTCTAGCGGGTGCTTACTAAAGACTCTCTCGTACTCCTGTACCACCCGGTAGACTCCTTGTTTTTGGTGCAGGGGAGTGGAGTCAGCACCCACGTGGAGTTTCTGGCACCAGTCCTCCTTTTGTTTCTGGGAGCCATTACCCTCCGCCTGAGGAGATGGAGGCAAGGGTTCCACGGCCCTGATAGCTTTGTGTTCGACCACAAACAGCTTGGCGAGTGTAGCGTACCTGGGTAAGTGTACCTCCCTCTCCCCAATGTTGAGGATGCGGACGGGCACCCTCCCATGACGGACATCAACCACCCCCCGGGCTGTCAAAATGGTGGGCCTGCTGTCTGAGTACACGGGTTCTACCATGGCTTGGTAGTCTCTACCTCTCAACCCGATTGCAGTCCGACACCAGATCATCATTTCACTTTTGGGAGGCATGGAAATGAGGAATGGGTCACTCAGTCTTACGCTACCGATCTCACCACCAGACAGTTCTACCTGCTGCCGTCTCATCAGGGCCTTTATCTCCTTGTTGAGGACTCTCTGTTGGCTGGAACTAGCATTCACCGCCACCTGTTGTAAGATTACAATTACCTCTGAAAGACAATTTTCAATTACATTAGTACCCACAGTTATTTTAGGGTGACTTTCACGACGGTCAATGTCCACAATAATCACTCCCTGTGCCGGTAGTTCAACTTTACCAATCTTAATGGTCATCTCCTTGAACCCCATCTGCGGCACGGGTAAGCCATTACTGGCGATGATGCTCAAGTTACCGTCTGGATACCGTGTGATATCAGCATCAGTCCAATACTGCTTAAAAAGTACATAAGGGATAGTGGTTACTTGTGACCCAGTATCCAGCAAGGCGCTCATGGGGATACCGTCCAGCACCACGGGTAAAACCGGGCGCCCCCCAACGTACTTATTACGCCAATTGTAAGGGCCTGGTGATCTTATGCCTGGGGGTTGGCCCTCTGCCCCAGGTTGGACCCGTTTAAATTACAGTACCTGGAAATGTGTCCGGGCTGGTTACATCGACGGCAAATGGGCTGTCCATCCTCTGCGTAGCGGTCTGTGGGCCTCCCTCGGAACGACGGGATCCTCCTCTGTCGACGCCATGGGACATCCTCCGGACTTGAAGCCAGCTCGATGGGTCTTGACAGGTCCACTTGCAACGCCTGGACGGTCCTGGTCAACGCCGCGACGCTCCTGGTCAGCTCCTGGACTTGTTGGTGCAGATCTTTCGACGGGGCTTGGTTCAGGGCCTGTGCATCAGCCTCCACGGAGTCCATAGAGGAGGGCGCCGCCTCCTGGTGGTAAGTGATAGCAGGGCGCCGGGGGTTTATAGCGCCACTGGTTGCAGATTCACGGAGCACCCTTATGGCCCTGTCCTTAAATTGGGCAAAGGTCAGGTCGAGGTTCTGAAAGAACATGAGGCGCAGTTGGGCCCTGTGGGCGCTAGACAGCAGACCTTCTATGAATTAGCAGCTTATCCGTTTCCTGCACACTGCCAGGGTCAGTTTGTTGAATAGCCCTCAAGGCTTCCTGCAGATTTAGGGCATAGTCTCTGATGCTGTCCTGTGCCCGCTGCTTACATCCATAGAACCTCATTTTAATCTGAGCGGAGGTACGTGTGTCAAAGGTACCCCGCAGCCGGGCCAGAATACCCTTCACAGTCCTTTTCTCCTCAGTGGGCCATGATTTTACCTCGCGCTGGGCTGCGCCAGTTAACTGCCCTGTTAATATGCTGACCTTCTGTTCCTCTGTCAGGGGGTAAACGTGGAAGAAACTGTATAGCCTTTCCTTGAAGTCAGTTAGGGCATGGGGCTCCCCTGAGTATTTGGGCAGCCAGGCCGCTCCAGGGATGTAGGGCAAGGAAAAGGGCATCACCGCTGCTGCAGTTGCGTTGGTGGTAGTGGGCGCCTCTGTGTTCGTCATCTTCCTCCCCCCCTAGTTACGCGTGGCCTACCTTCCGACGATCCTCTTCTGTAGGCCGCGGCTCCGCTGCTGCTGCTATGGACGAGGACCTGGCGTCGCGTCCTGATGACGTCAGCGTCGCTCTCTCTCCCTTCCAGGACCTTGCGCAGCGTCGGTGCGTGGGGCGGAGCTTCGGATCTCGCGCGGTTTTGACGTCCACGTCCCTCTTCTTCCCGCGCGGCGTCCTGAAGATGGCGTCCGATGGCGGGAAGCAGCTGCGGATGTCGGGAAGGCGGCAGAAGACGGCAGGAAACGGGGTCATAAAAAATCATAAAAAAGCCAGACTGGAATTTGCCAAACTACATGTTCACAAGTCACAAAGCTTTTAGGAGAATGCCCTATGGACAGATGAGACAAAAATGGAAGTTTTTGGCAAGGCACATCAGATCTATGTTCACAGATGGAAAAATGAAGCATATCAAGATAAGAACACTGTCCCTACTGTGAAACATGGAGGAGTCTCTTTTATGTTTTGGGGCTGGTCTGCCGCATCTGGCACAGGGTGTCTTGAATCTGTGCAGGGTACAATGAAATCTCAAGACTATCAAGGGATTCTAGAGAGAAATGTGCTGCCCAGTGTCAGAAAGCGTGGTCTCAGTCGCAGGTCATGGGTCTTGCAACAGTATTATGACCCAAAACACACAGCTAAAAACACCCAACAATGGCTAAGAGGAAAACATTGGACTATTCTGAAGTGGCTTCTATGAGCCCTGACCTAAATCCTATTGAGCATCTTTGGAAAGAGCTGAAACATGCCGTCTGGAAAAGGCAACCTTCAACCATGAGACAACTGGAGCAGTTTGCTCATGAGGAGTGGCCAAAATACCTGTGGAGAGGTGCAGAAGTCTCATTGACAGTTACAGGAGTCGTTTGATTGCAGTGATTGCCTCAAAAGGTTGTTCAGCAAAATATAAAGTTAAGAAGAACCATCATTTCTGTCCAGGCCTGTTTTATCAGTTTATTTTTTTTTTTTATTCTGTGGAAGCAGAAAAGCAATGTCTGACTTTCATTTGTTCATTTTCATCGATTTTTAATTTATTATTACTTTTGTCAGATTCAAGTTTTTTCTGTGACCATTGTGGGTTTTTCTTTCATTAAACGAGGGGTACCAACAGTTTTGACCACGTGTGTATATAGTATATACAGAGCTCCTGTGTATGTCACTGGTGATCACTGTATTACCTATACACTATATACAGAGCTCCTGTCTATAATGTCACTGGTGATCACTGTGTTACCTGTACACTGACACTATATACAGAGCTCCTGTGTATAATGTTGCTGGTGGTAATAACAGTGTTGTTAGTATTGTGGTTTTGTATTCATGATCAGTATTGTAGTATTTGGTCACCTTGGGGTGGTAATATATGGTCTAGTCATAGTTTGGCCATATTTGTTCCTTGTATGTGGTATTATTCGGTCACTATGTAGTGGTAATATGTGATCTAGTCAAGGTGTGGCGATATTTGTCCCTTTTGTATGTGGTATTATTGGTGTTGATATAGTGGACTGTGTTGTGTATGGCGGTCATTTTATTCTCGCTGATCTTAACTAGGAAAAGATTTTTTTCCATTAGGCCACAGCCCCACCATCAGTATTTGGTCAGTATTTTTCTCAGGAGTGGCTGCCGAAACCAGGAATGGTTGATTAATGCAGAATTGGTGACTTGTTTCTATTATACCTTTTTTCTGATTGTTCATCACCTGTTTTGGCTCCCACTCCTGAGAAAAAATACTGACTGGACACTGACCGAATACTGATAGTAGGGCCGTGGCCTTAGCGATTAAATACTTGGACCAGAGCGGCAGAGATGCACTTACAGGGGTTCTCCGGTGAAAACAAGTAATCACCTCTCCACAGGATCATTGATAATATTGATTGGTGGGGGTCTGACTGCTTGCACACACCGGCAGAATGTGGAGCTTTTCTCCCCATTAGACTGGAGCGGCATGTGAGATGCGACCACTGATCCATTCATTCTCTCAGTGGCTGTGAGCGCTGCTCTTTTTTGCAAGTCTCTAAGAGAATGAATAGAGCTGCGGTCAGACGTCCCACCTGCTGCAGCATTTTAAAATAGGGATAAGTGTTCTGTCAGGGATAAAACTTCCCCATTCTTCCGATAGGTGCGTTTTCCAATGTTCGGACACAAATGCTCAATAAGTGATCACCTATCCTGTAGAGCCCATGGATCGGTGATAACTTGTTTTAACTAGTGTTGAGCGAGTATGTTCTGTCCGAGTATGCTCGGGCCGAGCGCCGAGTATTTACAGCTGCTCGGTGATATGGTTGAATCGCTCCCGTGTGCATGATTTGCAACTGTTTGACAGCTTTAACCCCTTAACGACATGTCACGTATTAGTACGCGCATGTCGTTATCCTCCGGTTCAGTGAGGGCTGCTGCGCTGAGCCCGCACTGAACCAAGCACATGTCAGCTGATTATTACAGCTTACATGTGCCCGCAACAGGCGCGGGTGGAATCGCGATCCACCAGCGGCTGTTAACATATTAAATGCCGCTGTCAATCTCCGACAGCGGCATTTAATGCGCGCTTCCTGGAAGCGCGTCACTTACCCCGCCCATCGGCGACCCAGTCACATGATCGCGGGTCGGCGATGTGTGGTCATGACAACCCTGGGTCTGCAGCAGACACCAGTGGTTGTAATGATCCTGTCGCTATGAGCGCCATCTAGTGGTCGGCGCTCATAGGACAGGACCATTTCTGCTGCATACAGGGGAACTGCTGGTCCCCTGTATGTAGCAGAGGCGATCGGACAGTTGCTGCTTCAAGTCTCCTATGGAGACTACAGAAGCAAGCAAAAAGTGAAAAAAAAAAGTTTTAAAAAATATGAAAAAAAATAAAAAAATTTAAAAGTTTAAATCACCCCCTAAAATCATAAAATAAACCCCACATACACATATTTGGCATTGCCGCGTTCAGAATCGCCTGATCTATCAATATAAAAATAGAATTAATGCGATCGGTAAATGGCGTAATGAGAAAAAAATTCTAAACGCCAGAATTACGTTTTTTGGTCACCGTAAAATTGCAATAAAATGCAATAACGGGCGATCAAAACATCGGATCTACCCCAAAATAGCATCTATAAAAACTTCAGCTCGGTTCACAAAAAATAAGCCCTCACCCTGCCCCAGATCCCGAAAAATGGAGACGCTACGGGTCTCGGAAAATGGCACCATTTTTTTTTTTTTTACCAAACTTTGGAATTTTTTTTCATCACTTAAATAAAAAAGAACCTATACATGTTTGGTGTCTACGAACTCGTAATGACCTGGAGAATAATAATGGCAGGTCAGTTTTAGCATTCAGTGAACGTGGTAAAAAAAATAAAAAAAAACCTCAGTGGTATTGCACTTTTTTTGCAATTTCACGGCGCTTGGAATTTTTTTCCCGTTTTCCCGTACACGGCATGGTAAAACTAGTAATGGCGTTGAAAAGTACAACTCGTCCCGCAAAAAATAAGCCCTAACATGGCCATATTGACCAAAAAATAAAAACGCTATGGCTCTGGGAACAAGTGGAGCAAAAAGCGAAAATGCAAAAACGGAAAATGCTCCGCGGCTTAAGGGGTTAATACATGTGAGGAATGTCTATTTCTTACACATTCCTCACATGTATTAAAACCGTCAAACAGTCGCAAATCATGCACACGGGAGCGATTCAACCATATCACCGAGCAGCTATAAATACTCGGAGCTCGGCCCGAGCATACTCGCCGAAAGGGTTAACAGAACATACTCGCTCAACACTAGTTTTAACCAAAGAAGCCCTTTAATGCAAACATGTCCATCCCAGTTAGAGTGTCGCCCAGTAGATGTGCAGGAGCCGCCAGTCAATGCTCCACTATAACAGGGAGAGCGGATAACAGATATTTGCATCTTGCTGTAGGTGGGCCCCTAGAGTTAATTTCCCCTGTGGGCCCCAGACACCGCAGTCCGACCCTGGTCATCAATATCAGATCAGTGAGGTTCCAACACACGGCCCCCTCACCAATAAGACAGCAGCTGGAAATACTCAGCGTAGAGAGCCCAAACAGCACAGCGCTGTACACTGTGTAGTGGCCGATCTTGGTACTGCAGCTCCTATTGAAATGATTGTGATCTGAGCTGTAGTACCTGAAACCAGCCATTGCACAGTGTGCGGAGCTGTGCTATTCCAGCTCTTAACACTGTGTACATCATCCTGCAGAAGTAGCTGATGTCTGGGGATTTCAGGTGTCAGACCCCCACTAATCACTGTATGAGTTCTGCTCTACTCCTTTATTAAAGGGGTGGTCTTGTGTTCCTCTCATCAGAAGCTGAAGATTTACAGTTCTGGCCGGTGGCTTGGCTGAGCCGCTTGTCTGAATTGTGCCCTCTTGCATTCTGCGGGCAGAGGCGGCTTTGCCTCTGCAGAATGGGACAGGCACAGGGGCACTGAAGTCCACCAGTCTGCAAGTGAGCGCTTCTTGCCAAGGAGACCGGCCACTTCTCAGGTGGTCAGTAACCATAGCAATGAGCTGTACACTGCAGAATTAAAAATCTTTTCCTTCTTGAGAACAGAGAAGATTTTGAATAAGAAGGAAATTGCAAAGTTTCTTGTTTTTACAAGCTCTTTGCAATCTTAGCCTTTTAATACATTCATTTTATTTAGTTATATATTTATTTTACTCTCTTATATAGCGCCGTTAGATTTTGTAGCACCTTACAGACATTATCATCACTGTCCCCATTGGGGCTCACAATATGAATTCCCTATCAGTATGTCTTTGGAGTGTGGGAGGAAACCGGAGAACCCGGAGGAAACCCACACAAACACGGGGAGAACATACAAACTCCTTGCAGATGTTGTCCTTGCTATTATATGAACCCAGCCCCACAGCGTTAATCATTGACCCACCATGTTGCCCACATTCCTCGGCTTTTTTAAGATTTTCTGCAATGAATAAGAACACTGAAGAAAATCTAGATTGATCAACATTTCCTATCAAAAATGCAGTTGCTGCAAAACTTGTCCATAATCCTGTTCCCAGCTGAAAATTGGATACAATTGTATCTTGTGTAGACAATGCTCTGTGAGCTAAATAGCCGGGATCCACTGCTACAAGGCAGGAAACAGACAGATTCTGCTGATGGGTTCTGCTCCCAGAGCATTATTCAGCCCGGACATCTCAGCTCAGAGCAAAACCAGCTATAAGGCTGTGTGCACACCTAGCAGATTTGATGCAGATTTACATGCGTTTTTTCTGCCAGAGAGAAGCGTTTTCACATGCGTTTTTTCAAGCACTTTTCCAAGCAATTTTGAGCATCACTTGGAAAAGTGCTTGACAAGTTGATCACACAATATAAATCCATGCAGCCGACATGGATCTATAATGTGTGAACAACTTAGATGCTTTAAATGCAGCATCTATAGTAAAAAAAAGAAAACGTTAATAAATAAAAAAAAACAACGGTATATTCACCTCTCCGGCGGCCCCCGGTCTGCTCTCCGGTCTCCTCCGGTCTGCTCCCGGCCGCGTCTTCTCTCTTCAGCGTCCTGCAGTGTACGGTCAGGACCTGCGGTGACGTCATTTAGTCAGCTGATGGTCACGCGACCATCACCTGATGCCGACGTCAGCGGTCATGCGACCATCACCTGACTAAATGACGTCACCGCAGGTCCTGACAGTACAGACAGCAGACCGGAGGAGACCGGAGAGCAGACCGGGGGCCGCCGGAGAGGTGAATATACAGGTTTTGTTTGTTTTTAACTTTTTTATTTCTTTTTTTCACCGCGTGGTAGCCGGGATGAAGAGGAGTTGTAGTCTCATCTTCATCCCAGGTACCACACGCATTGCGAATAAGCTTCAGCGTAATCGCAGTAGAAATGGTCATGCTGCGTTTTGCAAAGTAATGCGAATTCGGCGCGCAAATTAGCGCATCATGTGCACAGCACATCCGAATTCACATGGCTTTGCATGGCAGACTGTTCCACAAACGTTTTCGCGGCCGTAAAAATGCCGCAAAAATGCTACAAAAACGCTACGTGGGCACATGGCCTAAGGCTGTGTGCCCACAATGCGTTTTTTAAGCGTTTCGGCATGGCAAAAACGCTGCAGAAACGCTTAAAAACGCATGTTAGAAGGTCTGCCATGTTCCCCAATGATAGTCCGCATGTGCTGTGCACATGCTGCGGAAATTTCCACTGCGGATTATCATTGCGGAAAAAAACGCAGCACTACCAATTATTTCGCGTAAGCGCTGCTTTTTCGCCGCCATTGACTTGCATTGGAACAAATGGATTCCGCTTCACTAGATAAGCACATGCGGAATACATGCGTTCAATGTGCGGATGGTACCCGCGTGTGGAGGATGGGAGACTCTCCTCCGGACCCGGGTACCATAGAACCTGTCAAAAAAAAGAATAAAATATAAAATAAATGTTATATTTACCTTCTGACGGCCCCCGCTGCGCTTGTCCTCCCATGCCGGCAGCTCGCGATGGACTGAAGGACCAGCGCTGACGTCATAGTCATGTGACAGCAGGTCCTTCAGTGTACCGCGATCTGCCGGCAGCCAGGACGGAGCGAAGCAAGACTGCGGGGGCCATCGGAAGTTAAGTATAGATTTATAGATGGTGGCCTGATTCTAACGCATCGGGTATTCTAGAATATGTATGCGGCAGACCGGGCGCAATCAGCAGAGCGGTGTTTAAATTTGGCGCCAAAATCGCTGATTGGTCGCGGCCAACAACCGCGACCAATCAGCAAAGCAGTGTTGAAATTTGGCGGCTATATTGCTGATTGGTCACGGCCGGCAGTCGCGACTAATCAGCAGGGCGGGGTTTAAATTTTGCGCCAATAATGCTGATTGGTCGCGGCCAGCGAACGTGACCAATCAGCAGAGCGGGGTTTAAATTTTGCGCCAATAATGCTGATTGGTTGCAGCCGCCGGTCGCGACCAATCAGCAAAGCGGTGTTTAAATTGGGCGCCAATAGTGGTGACTGGTCACGGCCACGACCATTCAGCAGAGCGGTGTTTAAATTTGGTGGCAATAATGCTGATTAGTCGCGGCCGGCAATTTGGCGCCAACAATACTGATTAGTCGCGGCCGGCAACCGCGACCAATCAGCAGAGCGGGGTTTAAATTTGGCGCCAAAATTGCTGATTGGTGGCGGCCGGCTGTCTCGACCAATCAGCAGAGCGGGGTTTAAATTTGGCGCCAATAATGCTGATTGGTCGCAATCGCCGCCCGCGACCAATCAGCAGAGCGGTGTTTAAATTTGGCGCCAATACTGCTGATTGGTCGCGGCCGGCAACCGCGACCAATCAGCATAGCGGGGTTTAAATTTGGCGCCAATACTGCTGATTGGTCGCGGACGGCGACCGCGACCAATCAGCAGAGCGGTGTTTAAATTTTGCGCCAATATTGCTGATTGGTCGCGGACGGCGACCGCGACTAAGCAGCAGAGCGGTGTTTAAATTTGGCGCCAATACTGCTGATTGATCTCGGCCAGCGACCGCGATCAATCAGCAGAGCGGTGTTTAAATTTGGCGCCAAAATTGCTGATTGGTGGCGGCCGGCTGTCTCGACCAATCAGCAGAGCGGGGTTTAAATTTGGCGCCAATAATGCTGATTGGTCGCAATCGCCGCCCGCGACCAATCAGCAGAGCGGTGTTTAAATTTGGCGCCAATACTGCTGATTGGTCGCGGCCGGCAACCGCGACCAATCAGCATAGCGGGGTTTAAATTTGGCGCCAATACTGCTGATTGGTCGCGGACGGCGACCGCGACCAATCAGCAGAGCGGTGTTTAAATTTTGCGCCAATATTGCTGATTGGTCGCGGACGGCGACCGCGACTAATCAGCAGAGCGGTGTTTAAATTTGGCGCCAATACTGCTGATTGATCTCGGCCAGCGACCGCGATCAATCAGCAGAGCGGTGTTTAAATTTGGCGCCAGTAATGCTGATTAGTCGCGGCCGGCATCCGCGACCAACTAGCGGAGCGGGTTTAAATTTGGCGCCAAAATCGCTGATTGGTCGCGTCTGGCGTCCGCGACCAATCAGCACAGCAGTGTTTAAATGTGGCGGCAAGATCGGTGATTGGTTGCGGCCGCTATTTAAATGTGGCGCCCAAATCGGTGATTGGTCACGGGCAGCGGCCGCGACCAATCAGCAGAGCGGTGTTTAACTTTAGCGCCAAGATCACTGATTGGTCGCGTGTGGAGAGCGAGACCAATCAGTGAATCGTATTGGTGAGGACCGGGGAGCGGAATCGTATTAGTGAGGACCGGGGAGCGCCGCTGCCTGTGCGGCTACTTCCGCTGCGAGAAGCCGGGAGATGAGCGACTGCTCGCAGCAGAAGTATCCGGACCCGCAGCGCCGCTCCCCGGTCCTCCCTTGACACCCTAGCCGCTGATGTCCCCACAGTATCCGCATGGTGTTACAAAGGTCCGGACATTTGTGTTAAAAATCGGTGATTGGTCGCCTGCGCTGCCCGCGACCAATCACCGATTTGGGCGCCAAATTTAAATATCGGCCGCGACCAATCACCGATCTTGGCTCCACATTTAAACACCGCTGTGCTGATTGGTCGCCAACGCTTGGCGCGACCAATCACCGATTTTGGCGCCACATTCAAATAGCGTCCGCGACCAATCAGTACAGCGGTGTTTAAATGTGGAGCCAAGATCGGTGATTGGTCGCGGCCGATATTTAAATTTTGCGCCCAAATCGGTGATTGGTCGCGGGCAGCGTCCGCGACCAATCAGCACAGTAGTGTTTAACTTTTGCGGCAAGATCAGTGATTGGTCGCGGGCCAAGACCGCGACCAATCACCGATTTGTGCGGCACATTTAAATAGCGGCTGCGACCAATTGGATGTCAGCGCCGCTCCCCGGTCCTCCCTTCACACCCTAGCCGCTGATGTCCCCACAGTATCCGCATGGTGTTACAAAGGTCCGGACAATTGTGTTAAAAATCGCTGATTGGTCGCCGACGCTGGGAGCGACCAATCAACGATTTTGGCGCCACATTTAAATAGCGTCGGCGACCAATCAGCGATTTTTAACACAAATGTCCGGACCTTTGTAACACCATGCAGATACTGTGGGGACATCAGCGGCTAGGGTGTGAAGGGAGGAGCAGGGAGCGGCGCTGACATCCATGCGGCTAGGGTGTGAAGGGAGGACCGGGGAGCGGCGCTGACATCCATGCGGCTAGGGGGTGAAGGGAGGACCGGGGAGCGGCGCTGACATCCAATTGGTCGCAGCCGCTATTTAAATGTGCCGCACAAATCGGTGATTGGTCGCGGTCTTGGCCCGCGACCAATCACTGATCTTGCCGCAAAAGTTAAACACTACTGTACTGATTGGTCGCGGACGCTGCCCGCGACCAATCACCGATTTGGGCGCCAAATTTAAATATCGGCCGCGACCAATCACCGATCTTGGCTACACGATCTTGGCTCCCGGCTGCATCTCCGTCCCGCAGATGGGTCCGGCGGTCGATGTCCTTCTGCTGGTACCGGCCGGGAGATGAGCGCCTCGCGGCGCTCATCTCCCGGCTGAATCGCCGCTGAGCTCCGTCCCGCAGATGAGCCGCTAACGGCCGCCATCTTTTTTCAGAAATCCCGCGGCGCTGATTCGCCGCTGCCGGACCAATGAGCGACGCGGGATTTCCAGGACAAACAGACAGACAGACAGACGGGATAAGACAATTATACAGTAGATTTTTTTATTTTTAACCAGTCTTTGGGGTCACACTATATAAATCCATGCCGTTTTCATGGATTTCTATAGTGTGACCAAATTGACAAGCACTTTCCAAGTGATGCTAAAATCGCTTGTAAAGCGCTTGTCAACCCGCATGTGGAAATGCAAGTGAAGAACGCTTCACTTCTGCATGTCCCTGGCAGGAAAAACGCATGTACAATCCGCATGTACAATCCGCATATACAATCCGCATGTACAATCCGCATGTACAATCCGCGTGTACAATCCGCATGTACAACCCGCGTGTACAATCCGCATGTACAATCCGCATGTACAATCCGCATGTACAATCCGCATGTACAATCCGCATGTACAATCCCCATGTACAATCCGCATGTACAATCCGCATATACAATCCGCGTGTACAATCCGAGTGTACAATCCGCGAGTACAATCCGCGTGTACAATCCGCATGTACAATCCGCATGTACAATCCGCATGCGTTTTTTCTGCCAGGGAGATGCAGAAACGCTCAGGAAAAATCCGGAGCTTTTGTGCATCGTGGGCACATAGCCTAAGTCTCTGCATTTGTCTGCTTACACATCTGTACATTTCTGAACACATTCAGGAAAAATTGCAGTACATTTGTTAAAATTGGGCATATAGCATACTATAGGTGCTTCTCACAAAATTAGAATATCATCAAAAAGTTAATTTATTTCAGTTCTTCAATACAAAAAGTAAAACTCATATTATATAGAGTCATTACAGACAGAGTGATCTATTTTAAGTGTTTATTTCTGTTAATGCTATTATCTCAGTAAATTAGAATACTTTATAACACCAGCTTGAAAAAAGTTTTTTTTTAAATCTGAAATGTTGTCCTACTGAAATGTATGTTCAGTAAATGCCCTCAATACTTGGCCAGGCTCCTTTTGCATCAATTACTGCATCAATGCGGCAATGTGGCATGGAGGCGATCAGCCTGTGACACTGCTGAGGGGTTATGGAAGCCCAGGTGGCTTTGATAGAAGCCTTCAGCTCGTCTGCATTGTTGGGTCTGGTGTCTCTCATCTTTCTCTTGACAATACCCCATAGATTCTCTATAATAGATTCTCTATGGGGTTAAGGTCAGGTGAGTTTGCTGCCAATCAAGCACAGTGATACTGTTGTGTAAACCAGGTATTGGTACTTTTGGCAGTGTGGACAGGGGCCAAGTCCTGCTGGAAAATGACATTTCCATCTCCAAAAAGCTTGTGGGCAGAGGGAAGCATGAAGGGCTCTACAATGTCCTGGTAGACGGGTGCGCTGACTTTGGTCTTGATAAAACACAGTGGACCTACACCAGCAGATGACATGGCTCCCCAAACCATCACCGATTGTGGAAACTTCACACGAGACCTCCAGCAGCTTGGATTGTGGCCTCTCCACTCTTCCTCCAGACTCTGGGACCTTGATTTCCAAATTAAATGCAACATTTACTTTCATCGGAAAACAACACCTTGGACCACTGAGCAACAGTCCAGGTGTTTTTCTCCTTGGCCCAGGTAAGATGCTTCTGGTGTTGTCTATTGGTCATGAGTGGCTCGACACAAGGAATGTTACACTTGTAGCCCATGTCCTGGATACGTCTGTGTGTGGTGGCTCTTGAAGCAATGACTCCAGCAGCAGTCCACTCCTTGTGAATCTTCCCCAAATGTTTGAATGGCCTTTCCTTAACAATCTTTTCAAGGCTGCGGTTATCCCGGTTGCTTGTGCACCTCTTCCTACCACACTTTTTCTTTCCACTCAACTTTCCATAAATATGCTTGGATACAGCACTCTGTTAACAGCCAGCTTCTTTAGCAATGACCTTTTGTGGTTTACACTCCTTGTGGAGTGTGTCAATGACTGCCTTCTGGACATCTGTCAAGTCAGCAGTCTTCCCCATGATTGTGGAGCCTACTGAAACAGACAAAGGGACCTTTTTAAATGCGTAAGAAGCCTTTGCAGGTGATTTTTGTTAATTATTCTAATTTACTGAGATAATGATTTTGTGTTTTCATTGGCTGTAAGCCATCATTATCAACATTAACAGAAATAAACACTTGAAATAGATCACTCTGTAATGACTCTGTATAATATATGAGTTTCACTTTTTGGATTGAAGAACTGAAATAAATTAACTTTTTGATGATATTCTAATTTTGTGAGAAGCACCTGTATGTTTGATGCATCTCATTAGCTAAGCTCAACCTCTTCCTTGCTTCACCTCAATTTGAGCCATAAATTGTGATATTTCATTTTGGTGCATTTTATGACTCCTTTTTGTCTCACTTTTCTCATAACTATTTTTTTTATAACTGAGGGAAAATAACAAAATCTTATTTGTTGTACTCAAGTTTTCACAGAAACATCTGATAAAGTGTTGACTTATTTTTCTGAGTTAAACTCTTCCTTTTGGCCCTCTATATATTTGAGTTTGACAGCCCTGATGTAGATGGATGATGATGTGGCAAGAAGGGGCAGAGGGGCAGAGCCTCCTGGCTCTCAGCTTCGCTCTCCACTGCTCACAGGAGACAGCAGTTACTTCACAAATGTAACTGATAGAAAAGATGTCACGTAAGAGGGGGTCAGGGGAGCGATGTGCTGCAGGAAGAGGAGGATTAGGCAGGGAGCGCTGTGCTGCAGGAAGAGGAGGATTAGGCAGGGGAGTGATGTAATGCAGGAGGGGGAGGCTTAGGCAGGGAAGCGATGTGCTGCAGGAAGAGGTGGCTTATGCAGGGGAGTGATGTAATGCAATAGGAGAGGATTAGGCAGGGAGCGATATGCTGCAGGAAGTGCAGGATTTGGCAGTGGGCGATGTGGTGCAAGAGGGGATTTGGCAGTGGGTGATGTGGTGCAGGAAGGGGGAGATTTAGAAAGGGCACAATGTGCTGCAAGGAGGGGAGGATTAGACGGGAGCAATGTGCCGCAAGAGGGGGAGGTTTAGACAGGGGAGTGATGTGCTGCAGGAGTGGGAGAATTAAGCGGTGAGAAACATGCTGCAGGACGGGGAGGGTAAGGCAGGGGAGCAATGTGCTGCAGGTGGAAGGAGAATCTGTGACTACAGCCCAGTGTTTAAGGTTTATTGGAGCCTGTCTTTTATATATTTTATTGTTTTTTTTTCTGACAAAACTGCATAACATCTGACATGAAGTCCGCTTAGCAGTCACTGTCCCTGTAGATTGTTACTGTCCAGGTTCACCGCTGTCTCTTTTTGTTTTTAGTGCCAATCTGACAGCAGTGAAGGTTCCGCTGATAATGGCGGTCGGGTTCCGAATAGAATGTTCATGTCTGTTCTCATTGTAGTAACATCACGGAATATGCTAATTTCTTCTGACCACACCCGATGACTGAATAAAGGCGCCTCACCCACTCGTCTATGTCATCACTTTGTGGTGTCACAATGATCTAAGGGGATAAAAAAACGCTCCTGGCAGCTTTACAGTCATTCGTCCCTTCGTGTTAAAGGAGCAGGATGATAGAGCCGCACCATGCCAGCCAGAAGAAAAGAAAGTGGAGCCCTTCAAGATGATGAAGCAAGAAAGCAGACTGTGGAAGGCCATCCAGGACCAAGAGCATCATGAGGGCCTGGTAACGTATACTACACAACTGTTCTGTATATGCTCATGCCATGTAAACCTATGGTGGCCGATTCATCAAGGCTGGTGGATTTCTATACCAGCATTCATGAAGCGCCTATTGGAGGAACGTGCACCAAATTCATTAAAAAGACTAAACCTCTTAATGAACTTGACTCATCCTTAAAGGGGTTGTTCCCTTTCAATAAATGAATGTCCCTAGCTGCAGGTCATTTAATTAAAAAAAAGAGGTTCCACCATCTCAGAGCTGCAGCAGCTCAGTGCGCTCAGCTGGGCAGTCCGTCTGATTACATTTGTTGGCTGCGGCAGTATTGAGGTGATGTCAGTGCCATACACAATCCCAGGAATGGGTCAGGACAGCACAGTTTGATTCTTTATACCTGCAGCTAGGGTCATTCATTTATTGAAATATCCCCTTAAAGCTGACGTACTACACCTCAAGAAATGTACTCCAGTCAAAAGATGGAGTCAATTTCAGTCCTATTTTACACCACTTTTCCAGCCTAATTTGTAATAAGTTTTCAGGTAAAGCTAAGCCACAAGCGGTCCAGATAAGCTCTGTTCACTATTTAAGAAGTTAAAAGAGTGGGTGTAAAAAGGTCAGAGTATTTAAATGTAAGTTGTGCAGGAATTTACTGAGATTCAAACAGTTGTGCAACACATTTCCGGTGAAAACTGCTTGATGAAAAATGTTCCTTGAATAATATAACATTTCAGGTTAGTGGTAATAGATTTTATTATGGGACGTTGATCCAGGGAACTAGTCTGATTGCCATATGTGGAGTCGGGAAGGAATTTTTCCTCTAATATGGGGCAATTAGCATCTGCCTCATGGGGTTTTTGCCTTCCTCTGGATCAACACATTAGCTTTTAGGTTGAACTTGATGGACTTGTGTCTTTCAACCTTAAAACTATGAAACTGTCCATGTATTGAGGTTCAAGGGTGAAGCCCAGGGTTCATTTGGAAACATCAGAAATGGTGTGTTTTGCGCCCAGTCTGTCCAACGAAGCCTGTTTGAGCCAACGGCCTCAGAAATATCCTAACATTTAAGAAAGTAGCAATAGTTAGGGTTGGCTGAACCATTCTAGCCTTAAGTTTGCCCCTCCAGTCAGTATCTACTATGTAGATGCAATCAAGGCCCTGCAATAAGTCTTTATCGCTGTACAGAGCTGAAAGAGTGAAGGCCAGAGTTCCTTTGGAACCTGTAGGATAGACTGGCTTTTGCCAAGTCTTTCCAAAGAAGCTTTTTTGAGCCATAGGCCTCAGACAGGTCCTAACAAGAAAGTGTCATTAGATAGGTTTTTCTTTAGTTAGGATTGATTCAACTACTCAAGCCTCAAGCGCACTCCTCCGGGCAGCAGCTACTCTGTAGATGCAACCCTGGGCCTATGGTAAGTATCTATCCCTGTACAGGTGTGTAATGGTAAAAACTAGGGTTCCCTTGGGATCTGCAGAATGGAGTAGCTTGCGCCAAGTCTGTCCGAGGAAGTCTGTTTGAGCCAACAGCCTTAAACAGATCCCAGTATTTAGGAAAAAAAAGCTTTAGTTAGAGTTGAATCAACCACTATAGCCTCAAGCTCGCTCCTCCGGCCAGCAGCTACTCTGTAGATGCAGCCCTGGGCCTATGGTAAGTATCTATCCCTGTACAGGGGTGTAATGGTAAAGGCCAGGGTTCCCTTGGGATCTGCAGAATGGAGTAGCTTGCGCCAAGTCTGTCCGAGAAAGCCTTTTTGAGCTGATGGATTTAAACAAATTTCAACATTTAGGAAAAAAGCATTAATCTATTTCAGTTAGAGTTAATTCAATTACTCTAGCATAAAGATCCTAATTCACTTTGTCTAAAGGAAGTTAGTTGGCAAATTTTTATTGTGTGAGCAATGAGGTTATGAAACTCTCTACCACATGAAATTGAAATACTTAATTTTCTAAAAAAAATTCAAGGAGGGCATGTGTGTGCCTTTCTTGAATAATATAAAATTGCAGGTTATCCGTACTAGATTTTGTTATGGGACGTTGATCCAGGGAACTAGTCTGATTGCCATATGTGGAGTCGGGAAGGAATTTTTCCCCTAATATGGGGCAATTAGCATCTGCCTCATGGGGTTTTTGCCTTCCTCTGGATCAACACATTAGCTTTTAGGTTGAACTTGATGGACTTGTGTCTTTCAACCTTAAAACTATGAAACGGTCCCTGTATAGAGGTTCAAGGGTGAAGCCCAGGGTTCATTTGGAAACATCAGAAATGGTGTGTTTTGCGCCAAGTCTGTCCAAGGAAGCCTGTTTGAGCCAACGGCCTCAGAAATATCCTAACATTTAAGAAAGTAGCAATAGTTAGGGTTGGCTGAACCATTCTAACCTTAAGTTTGCCCCTCCAGTCAGCATCTACTATGTAGATGCAATCAAGGCCCTGTAATAAGTCTTTATCACTGTACAGGGATGTAAGAGTGAAGGTCAGAGTTCCTTTGGAACCTGTAGGATAGACTGGCTTTTGCCAAGTTTTTCCAAAGAAGCTTTTTTGAGCCATAGGCCTCAGACAGGTCCTAACAAGAAAGTGTCATTAGATAGGTTTTTCTTTAGTTAGGATTGACTCAACTACTCAAGCCTCAAGCGCACTCCTCCGGCCAGCAGCTACTCTGTAGATGCAACCCTGGGCCTATGGTAAGTATCTATCCCTGTACAGGGGTGTAATGGTAAAAACCAGGGTTCCCTTGGGATCTGCAGAATGGAGTAGCTTGCGCCAAGTCTGTCCGAGGAAGTCTGTTTGAGCCAACAGCCTTAAACAGATCCCAGTATTTAGGAAAAAAAAGCTTTAGTTAGAGTTGAATCAACCACTATAGCCTCAAGCTCGCTCCTCCGGCCAGCAGCTACTCTGTAGATGCAGCCCTCGGCCTATGGTAAGTATCTATCCCTGTACAGGGGTGTAATGGTAAAGGCCAGGGTTCCCTTGGGATCTGCAGAATGGAGTAGCTTGCGCCAAGTCTGTCCGAGAAAGCCTTTTTGAGCTGATGGATTTAAACAAATTTCAACATTTAGGAAAAAAGCATTAATCTATTTCAGTTAGAGTTAATTCAATTACTCTAGCATAAAGATCCTAATTCACTTTGTCTAAAGGAAGTTAGTTGGCAAATTTTTATTGTGTGAGCAATGAGGTTATGAAACTCTCTACCACATGAAATTGAAATACTTAATTTTCTAAAAAAAATTCAAGGAGGGCATGTGTGTGCCTTTCTTGAATAATATAAAATTGCAGGTTATCCGTACTAGATTTTGTTATGGGACGTTGATCCAGGGAACTAGTCTGATTGCCATATGTGGAGTCGGGAAGGAATTTTTCCCCTAATATGGGGCAATTAGCATCTGCCTCATGGGGTTTTTGCCTTCCTCTGGATCAACACATTAGCTTTTAGGTTGAACTTGATGGACTTGTGTCTTTCAACCTTAAAACTATGAAACGGTCCCTGTATAGAGGTTCAAGGGTGAAGCCCAGGGTTCATTTGGAAACATCAGAAATGGTGTGTTTTGCGCCCAGTCTGTCCAAGGAAGCCTGTTTGAGCCAACGGCCTCAGAAATATCTTAACATTTAAGAAAGTAGCAATAGTTAGGGTTGGCTGAACCATTCTAGCCTTAAGTTTGCCCCTCCAGTCAGCATCTACTATGTAGATGCAATCAAGGCCCTGTAATAAGTCTTTATCGCTGTACAGGGCTGTAAGAGTGAAGGCCAGAGTTCCTTTGGAACCTGTAGGATAGACTGGCTTTTGCCAAGTCTTTCCAAAGAAGCTTTTTTGAGCCATAGGCCTCAGACAGGTCCTAACAAGAAAGTGGCATTAGATAGGTTTTTCTTTAGTTAGGATTGATTCAACTACTCAAGCCTCAAGCGCACTCCTCCGGCCAGCAGCTACTCTGTAGATGCAACCCTGGGCCTATGGTAAGTATCTATCCCTGTACAGGGGTGTAATGGTAAAAACCAGGGTTCCCTTGGGATCTGCAGAATGGAGTAGCTTGCGCCAAGTCTGTCCGAGGAAGTCTGTTTGAGCCAACAGCCTTAAACAGATCCCAGTATTTAGGAAAAAAAAGCTTTAGTTAGAGTTGAATCAACCACTATAGCCTCAAGCTCGCTCCTCCGGCCAGCAGCTACTCTGTAGATGCAGCCCTGGGCCTATGGTAAGTATCTATCCCTGTACAGGGGTGTAATGGTAAAGGCCAGGGTTCCCTTGGGATCTGCAGAATGGAGTAGCTTGCGCCAAGTCTGTCCGAGAAAGCCTTTTTGAGCTGATGGATTTAAACAAATTTCAACATTTAGGAAAAAAGCATTAATCTATTTCAGTTAGAGTTAATTCAATTACTCTAGCATAAAGATCCTAATTCACTTTGTCTAAAGGAAGTTAGTTGGCAAATTTTTATTGTGTGAGCAATGAGGTTATGAAACTCTCTACCACATGAAATTGAAATACTTAATTTTCTAAAAAAAATTCAAGGAGGGCATGTGTGTGCCTTTCTTAAATAATATAAAATTGCAGGTTATCCGTACTAGATTTTGTTATGGGACGTTGATCCAGGGAACTAGTCTGATTGCCATATGTGGAGTCGGGAAGGAATTTTTCCCCTAATATGGGGCAATTAGCATCTGCCTCATGGGGTTTTTGCCTTCCTCTGGATCAACACATTAGCTTTTAGGTTGAACTTGACAGACTTGTGTCTTTCAACCTTAAAACTATGAAACGGTCCCTGTATAGAGGTTCAAGGGTGAAGCCCAGGGTTCATTTGGAAACATCAGAAATGATGTATTTTGCGCCAAGTCTGTCCAAGGAAGCCTGTTTGAGCCAATGGCCTCAGAAATATCCTAACATTTAAGAAAGTAGCAATAGTTAGGGTTGGCTGAACCATTCTAACTTTAAGTTTGCCCCTCCAGTCAGCATCTACTATGTAGATGCAATCAAGGCCCTGTAATAAGTCTTTATCACTGTACAGGGCTGTAAGAGTGAAGGCCAGAGTTCCTTTGGAACCTGTAGGGTAGACTGGCTTTTGCCAAGTCTTTCCAAAGAAGCTTTTTTGAGCCATAGGCCTCAGACAGGTCCTAACAAGAAAGTGTCATTAGATAGGTTTTTCTTTAGTTAGGATTGATTCAACTACTCAAGCCTCAAGCGCACTCCTCCGGGCAGCAGCTACTCTGTAGATGCAACCCTGGGCCTATGGTAAGTATCTATCCCTGTACAGGTGTGTAATGGTAAAAACCAGGGTTCCCTTGGGATCTGCAGAATGGAGTAGCTTGCGCCAAGTCTGTCCGAGGAAGTCTGTTTGAGCCAACAGCCTTAAACAGATCCCAGTATTTAGGAAAAAAAAGCTTTAGTTAGAGTTGAATCAACCACTATAGCCTCAAGCTCGCTCCTCCGGCCAGCAGCTACTCTGTAGATGCAGCCCTGGGCCTATGGTAAGTATCTATCCCTGTACAGGGGTGTAATGGTAAAGGCCAGGGTTCCCTTGGGATCTGCAGAATGGAGTAGCTTGCGCCAAGTCTGTCCGAGAAAGCCTTTTTGAGCTGATGGATTTAAACAAATTTCAACATTTAGGAAAAAAGCATTAATCTATTTCAGTTAGAGTTAATTCAATTACTCTAGCATAAAGATCCTAATTCACTTTGTCTAAAGGAAGTTAGTTGGCAAATTTTTATTGTGTGAGCAATGAGGTTATGAAACTCTCTACCACATGAAATTGAAATACTTAATTTTCTAAAAAAAATTCAAGGAGGGCATGTGTGTGCCTTTCTTAAATAATATAAAATTGCAGGTTATCCGTACTAGATTTTGTTATGGGACGTTGATCCAGGGAACTAGTCTGATTGCCATATGTGGAGTCGGGAAGGAATTTTTCCCCTAATATGGGGCAATTAGCATCTGCCTCATGGGGTTTTTGCCTTCCTCTGGATCAACACATTAGCTTTTAGGTTGAACTTGACAGACTTGTGTCTTTCAACCTTAAAACTATGAAACGGTCCCTGTATAGAGGTTCAAGGGTGAAGCCCAGGGTTCATTTGGAAACATCAGAAATGGTGTATTTTGCGCCAAGTCTGTCCAAGGAAGCCTGTTTGAGCCAATGGCCTCAGAAATATCCTAACATTTAAGAAAGTAGCAATAGTTAGGGTTGGCTGAACCATTCTAACTTTAAGTTTGCCCCTCCAGTCAGCATCTACTATGTAGATGCAATCAAGGCCCTGTAATAAGTCTTTATCACTGTACAGGGCTGTAAGAGTGAAGGCCAAAGTTCCTTTGGAACCTGTAGGATAGACTGGCTTTTGCCAAGTCTTTCCAAAGAAGCTTTTTTGAGCCATAGGCCTCAGACAGGTCCTAACAAGAAAGTGTCATTAGATAGGTTTTTCTTTAGTTAGGATTGATTCAACTACTCAAGCCTCAAGCGCACTCCTCCGGGCAGCAGCTACTCTGTAGATGCAACCCTGGGCCTATGGTAAGTATCTATCCCTGTACAGGTGTGTAATGGTAAAAACCAGGGTTCCCTTGGGATCTGCAGAATGGAGTAGCTTGCGCCAAGTCTGTCCGAGGAAGTCTGTTTGAGCCAACAGCCTTAAACAGATCCCAGTATTTAGGAAAAAAAAGCTTTAGTTAGAGTTGAATCAACCACTATAGCCTCAAGCTCGCTCCTCCGGCCAGCAGCTACTCTGTAGATGCAGCCCTGGGCCTATGGTAAGTATCTATCCCTGTACAGGGGTGTAATGGTAAAGGCCAGGGTTCCCTTGGGATCTGCAGAATGGAGTAGCTTGCGCCAAGTCTGTCCGAGAAAGCCTTTTTGAGCTGATGGATTTAAACAAATTTCAACATTTAGGAAAAAAGCATTAATCTATTTCAGTTAGAGTTAATTCAATTACTCTAGCATAAAGATCCTAATTCACTTTGTCTAAAGGAAGTTAGTTGGCAAATTTTTATTGTGTGAGCAATGAGGTTATGAAACTCTCTACCACATGAAATTGAAATACTTAATTTTCTAAAAAAAATTCAAGGACGGCATGTGTGTGCCTTTCTTGAATAATATAAAATTGCAGGTTATCCTTACTAGATTTTGTTATGGGACGTTGATCCAGGGAACTAGTCTGATTGCCATATGTGGAGTCGGGAAGGAATTTTTCCCCTAATATGGGGCAATTAGCATCTGCCTCATGGGGTTTTTGCCTTCCTCTGGATCAACACATTAGCATTTAGGTTGAACTTGATGGACTTGTGTCTTTCAACCTTAAAACTATGAAACGGTCCCTGTATAGAGGTTCAAGGGTGAAGCCCAGGGTTCATTTGGAAACATCAGAAATGGTGTGTTTTGCGCCAAGTCTGTCCAAGGAAGCCTGTTTGAGCCAACGGCCTCAGAAATATCCTAACTTTTAAGAAAGTAGCAATAGTTAGGGTTGGCTGAACCATTCTAACCTTAAGTTTGCCCCTCCAGTCAGCATCTACTATGTAGATGCAATCAAGGCCCTGTAATAAGTCTTTATCACTGTACAGGGATGTAAGAGTGAAGGTCAGAGTTCCTTTGGAACCTGTAGGATAGACTGGCTTTTGCCAAGTTTTTCCAAAGAAGCTTTTTTGAGCCATAGGCCTCAGACAGGTCCTAACAAGAAAGTGTCATTAGATAGGTTTTTCTTTAGTTAGGATTGACTCAACTACTCAAGCCTCAAGCGCACTCCTCCGGCCAGCAGCTACTCTGTAGATGCAACCCTGGGCCTATGGTAAGTATCTATCCCTGTACAGGGGTGTAATGGTAAAAACCAGGGTTCCCTTGGGATCTGCAGAATGGAGTAGCTTGCGCCAAGTCTGTCCGAGGAAGTCTGTTTGAGCCAACAGCCTTAAACAGATCCCAGTATTTAGGAAAAAAAAGCTTTAGTTAGAGTTGAATCAACCACTATAGCCTCAAGCTCGCTCCTCCGGCCAGCAGCTACTCTGTAGATGCAGCCCTGGGCCTATGGTAAGTATCTATCCCTGTACAGGGGTGTAATGGTAAAGGCCAGGGTTCCCTTGGGATCTGCAGAATGGAGTAGCTTGCGCCAAGTCTGTCCGAGAAAGCCTTTTTGAGCTGATGGATTTAAACAAATTTCAACATTTAGGAAAAAAGCATTAATCTATTTCAGTTAGAGTTAATTCAATTACTCTAGCATAAAGATCCTAATTCACTTTGTCTAAAGGAAGTTAGTTGGCAAATTTTTATTGTGTGAGCAATGAGGTTATGAAACTCTCTACCACATGAAATTGAAATACTTAATTTTCTAAAAAAAATTCAAGGAGGGCATGTGTGTGCCTTTCTTGAATAATATAAAATTGCAGGTTATCCGTACTAGATTTTGTTATGGGACGTTGATCCAGGGAACTAGTCTGATTGCCATATGTGGAGTCGGGAAGGAATTTTTCCCCTAATATGGGGCAATTAGCATCTGCCTCATGGGGTTTTTGCCTTCCTCTGGATCAACACATTAGCTTTTAGGTTGAACTTGATGGACTTGTGTCTTTCAACCTTAAAACTATGAAACGGTCCCTGTATAGAGGTTCAAGGGTGAAGCCCAGGGTTCATTTGGAAACATCAGAAATGGTGTGTTTTGCGCCCAGTCTGTCCAAGGAAGCCTGTTTGAGCCAACGGCCTCAGAAATATCTTAACATTTAAGAAAGTAGCAATAGTTAGGGTTGGCTGAACCATTCTAGCCTTAAGTTTGCCCCTCCAGTCAGCATCTACTATGTAGATGCAATCAAGGCCCTGTAATAAGTCTTTATCGCTGTACAGGGCTGTAAGAGTGAAGGCCAGAGTTCCTTTGGAACCTGTAGGATAGACTGGCTTTTGCCAAGTCTTTCCAAAGAAGCTTTTTTGAGCCATAGGCCTCAGACAGGTCCTAACAAGAAAGTGGCATTAGATAGGTTTTTCTTTAGTTAGGATTGATTCAACTACTCAAGCCTCAAGCGCACTCCTAGGGCCAGCAGCTACTCTGTAGATGCAACCCTGGGCCTATGGTAAGTATCTATCCCTGTACAGGGGTGTAATGGTAAAAACCAGGGTTCCCTTGGGATCTGCAGAATGGAGTAGCTTGCGCCAAGTCTGTCCGAGGAAGTCTGTTTGAGCCAACAGCCTTAAACAGATCCCAGTGTTTAGGAAAAAAAAGCTTTAGTTAGAGTTGAATCAACCACTATAGCCTCAAGCTCGCTCCTCCGGCCAGCAGCTACTCTGTAGATGCAGCCCTGGGCCTATGGTAAGTATCTATCCCTGTACAGGGGTGTAATGGTAAAGGCCAGGGTTCCCTTGGGATCTGTAGAATGGAGTAGCTTGCGCCAAGTCTGTCCGAGAAAGCCTTTTTGAGCTGATGGATTTAAACAAATTTCAACATTTAGGAAAAAAGCATTAATCTATTTCAGTTAGAGTTAATTCAATTACTCTAGCATAAAGATCCTAATTCACTTTGTCTAAAGGAAGTTAGTTGGCAAATTTTTATTGTGTGAGCAATGAGGTTATGAAACTCTCTACCACATGAAATTGAAATACTTAATTTTCTAAAAAAAATTCAAGGAGGGCATGTGTGTGCCTTTCTTAAATAATATAAAATTGCAGGTTATCCGTACTAGATTTTGTTATGGGACGTTGATCCAGGGAACTAGTCTGATTGCCATATGTGGAGTCGGGAAGGAATTTTTCCCCTAATATGGGGCAATTAGCATCTGCCTCATGGGGTTTTTGCCTTCCTCTGGATCAACACATTAGCTTTTAGGTTGAACTTGACAGACTTGTGTCTTTCAACCTTAAAACTATGAAACGGTCCCTGTATAGAGGTTCAAGGGTGAAGCCCAGGGTTCATTTGGAAACATCAGAAATGGTGTGTTTTGCGCCAAGTCTGTCCAAGGAAGCCTGTTTGAGCCAACGGCCTCAGAAATATCCTAACATTTAAGAAAGTAGCAATAGTTAGGGTTGGCTGAACCATTCTAACCTTAAGTTTGCCCCTCCAGTCAGCATCTACTATGTAGATGCAATCAAGGCCCTGTAATAAGTCTTTATCACTGTACAGGGATGTAAGAGTGAAGGTCAGAGTTCCTTTGGAACCTGTAGGATAGACTGGCTTTTGCCAAGTTTTTCCAAAGAAGCTTTTTTGAGCCATAGGCCTCAGACAGGTCCTAACAAGAAAGTGTCATTAGATAGGTTTTTCTTTAGTTAGGATTGACTCAACTACTCAAGCCTCAAGCGCACTCCTCCGGCCAGCAGCTACTCTGTAGATGCAACCCTGGGCCTATGGTAAGTATCTATCCCTGTACAGGGGTGTAATGGTAAAAACCAGGGTTCCCTTGGGATCTGCAGAATGGAGTAGCTTGCGCCAAGTCTGTCCGAGGAAGTCTGTTTGAGCCAACAGCCTTAAACAGATCCCAGTATTTAGGAAAAAAAAGCTTTAGTTAGAGTTGAATCAACCACTATAGCCTCAAGCTCGCTCCTCCGGCCAGCAGCTACTCTGTAGATGCAGCCCTGGGCCTATGGTAAGTATCTATCCCTGTACAGGGGTGTAATGGTAAAGGCCAGGGTTCCCTTGGGATCTGCAGAATGGAGTAGCTTGCGCCAAGTCTGTCCGAGAAAGCCTTTTTGAGCTGATGGATTTAAACAAATTTCAACATTTAGGAAAAAAGCATTAATCTATTTCAGTTAGAGTTAATTCAATTACTCTAGCATAAAGATCCTAATTCACTTTGTCTAAAGGAAGTTAGTTGGCAAATTTTTATTGTGTGAGCAATGAGGTTATGAAACTCTCTACCACATGAAATTGAAATACTTAATTTTCTAAAAAAAATTCAAGGAGGGCATGTGTGTGCCTTTCTTGAATAATATAAAATTGCAGGTTATCCGTACTAGATTTTGTTATGGGACGTTGATCCAGGGAACTAGTCTGATTGCCATATGTGGAGTCGGGAAGGAATTTTTCCCCTAATATGGGGCAATTAGCATCTGCCTCATGGGGTTTTTGCCTTCCTCTGGATCAACACATTAGCTTTTAGGTTGAACTTGATGGACTTGTGTCTTTCAACCTTAAAACTATGAAACGGTCCCTGTATAGAGGTTCAAGGGTGAAGCCCAGGGTTCATTTGGAAACATCAGAAATGGTGTGTTTTGCGCCCAGTCTGTCCAAGGAAGCCTGTTTGAGCCAACGGCCTCAGAAATATCTTAACATTTAAGAAAGTAGCAATAGTTAGGGTTGGCTGAACCATTCTAGCCTTAAGTTTGCCCCTCCAGTCAGCATCTACTATGTAGATGCAATCAAGGCCCTGTAATAAGTCTTTATCGCTGTACAGGGCTGTAAGAGTGAAGGCCAGAGTTCCTTTGGAACCTGTAGGATAGACTGGCTTTTGCCAAGTCTTTCCAAAGAAGCTTTTTTGAGCCATAGGCCTCAGACAGGTCCTAACAAGAAAGTGGCATTAGATAGGTTTTTCTTTAGTTAGGATTGATTCAACTACTCAAGCCTCAAGCGCACTCCTCCGGCCAGCAGCTACTCTGTAGATGCAACCCTGGGCCTATGGTAAGTATCTATCCCTGTACAGGGGTGTAATGGTAAAAACCAGGGTTCCCTTGGGATCTGCAGAATGGAGTAGCTTGCGCCAAGTCTGTCCGAGGAAGTCTGTTTGAGCCAACAGCCTTAAACAGATCCCAGTATTTAGGAAAAAAAAGCTTTAGTTAGAGTTGAATCAACCACTATAGCCTCAAGCTCGCTCCTCCGGCCAGCAGCTACTCTGTAGATGCAGCCCTGGGCCTATGGTAAGTATCTATCCCTGTACAGGGGTGTAATGGTAAAGGCCAGGGTTCCCTTGGGATCTGCAGAATGGAGTAGCTTGCGCCAAGTCTGTCCGAGAAAGCCTTTTTGAGCTGATGGATTTAAACAAATTTCAACATTTAGGAAAAAAGCATTAATCTATTTCAGTTAGAGTTAATTCAATTACTCTAGCATAAAGATCCTAATTCACTTTGTCTAAAGGAAGTTAGTTGGCAAATTTTTATTGTGTGAGCAATGAGGTTATGAAACTCTCTACCACATGAAATTGAAATACTTAATTTTCTAAAAAAAATTCAAGGAGGGCATGTGTGTGCCTTTCTTGAATAATATAAAATTGCAGGTTATCCGTACTAGATTTTGTTATGGGACGTTGATCCAGGGAACTAGTCTGATTGCCATATGTGGAGTCGGGAAGGAATTTTTCCCCTAATATGGGGCAATTAGCATCTGCCTCATGGGGTTTTTGCCTTCCTCTGGATCAACACATTAGCTTTTAGGTTGAACTTGATGGACTTGTGTCTTTCAACCTTAAAACTATGAAACGGTCCCTGTATAGAGGTTCAAGGGTGAAGCCCAGGGTTCATTTGGAAACATCAGAAATGGTGTGTTTTGCGCCCAGTCTGTCCAAGGAAGCCTGTTTGAGCCAACGGCCTCAGAAATATCTTAACATTTAAGAAAGTAGCAATAGTTAGGGTTGGCTGAACCATTCTAGCCTTAAGTTTGCCCCTCCAGTCAGCATCTACTATGTAGATGCAATCAAGGCCCTGTAATAAGTCTTTATCGCTGTACAGGGCTGTAAGAGTGAAGGCCAGAGTTCCTTTGGAACCTGTAGGATAGACTGGCTTTTGCCAAGTCTTTCCAAAGAAGCTTTTTTGAGCCATAGGCCTCAGACAGGTCCTAACAAGAAAGTGGCATTAGATAGGTTTTTCTTTAGTTAGGATTGATTCAACTACTCAAGCCTCAAGCGCACTCCTAGGGCCAGCAGCTACTCTGTAGATGCAACCCTGGGCCTATGGTAAGTATCTATCCCTGTACAGGGGTGTAATGGTAAAAACCAGGGTTCCCTTGGGATCTGCAGAATGGAGTAGCTTGCGCCAAGTCTGTCCGAGGAAGTCTGTTTGAGCCAACAGCCTTAAACAGATCCCAGTATTTAGGAAAAAAAAGCTTTAGTTAGAGTTGAATCAACCACTATAGCCTCAAGCTCGCTCCTCCGGCCAGCAGCTACTCTGTAGATGCAGCCCTGGGCCTATGGTAAGTATCTATCCCTGTACAGGGGTGTAATGGTAAAGGCCAGGGTTCCCTTGGGATCTGCAGAATGGAGTAGCTTGCGCCAAGTCTGTCCGAGAAAGCCTTTTTGAGCTGATGGATTTAAACAAATTTCAACATTTAGGAAAAAAGCATTAATCTATTTCAGTTAGAGTTAATTCAATTACTCTAGCATAAAGATCCTAATTCACTTTGTCTAAAGGAAGTTAGTTGGCAAATTTTTATTGTGTGAGCAATGAGGTTATGAAACTCTCTACCACATGAAATTGAAATACTTAATTTTCTAAAAAAAATTCAAGGAGGGCATGTGTGTGCCTTTCTTAAATAATATAAAATTGCAGGTTATCCGTACTAGATTTTGTTATGGGACGTTGATCCAGGGAACTAGTCTGATTGCCATATGTGGAGTCGGGAAGGAATTTTTCCCCTAATATGGGGCAATTAGCATCTGCCTCATGGGGTTTTTGCCTTCCTCTGGATCAACACATTAGCTTTTAGGTTGAACTTGACAGACTTGTGTCTTTCAACCTTAAAACTATGAAACGGTCCCTGTATAGAGGTTCAAGGGTGAAGCCCAGGGTTCATTTGGAAACATCAGAAATGGTGTGTTTTGCGCCAAGTCTGTCCAAGGAAGCCTGTTTGAGCCAACGGCCTCAGAAATATCCTAACATTTAAGAAAGTAGCAATAGTTAGGGTTGGCTGAACCATTCTAACCTTAAGTTTGCCCCTCCAGTCAGCATCTACTATGTAGATGCAATCAAGGCCCTGTAATAAGTCTTTATCACTGTACAGGGATGTAAGAGTGAAGGTCAGAGTTCCTTTGGAACCTGTAGGATAGACTGGCTTTTGCCAAGTTTTTCCAAAGAAGCTTTTTTGAGCCATAGGCCTCAGACAGGTCCTAACAAGAAAGTGTCATTAGATAGGTTTTTCTTTAGTTAGGATTGACTCAACTACTCAAGCCTCAAGCGCACTCCTCCGGCCAGCAGCTACTCTGTAGATGCAACCCTGGGCCTATGGTAAGTATCTATCCCTGTACAGGGGTGTAATGGTAAAAACCAGGGTTCCCTTGGGATCTGCAGAATGGAGTAGCTTGCGCCAAGTCTGTCCGAGGAAGTCTGTTTGAGCCAACAGCCTTAAACAGATCCCAGTATTTAGGAAAAAAAAGCTTTAGTTAGAGTTGAATCAACCACTATAGCCTCAAGCTCGCTCCTCCGGCCAGCAGCTACTCTGTAGATGCAGCCCTGGGCCTATGGTAAGTATCTATCCCTGTACAGGGGTGTAATGGTAAAGGCCAGGGTTCCCTTGGGATCTGCAGAATGGAGTAGCTTGCGCCAAGTCTGTCCGAGAAAGCCTTTTTGAGCTGATGGATTTAAACAAATTTCAACATTTAGGAAAAAAGCATTAATCTATTTCAGTTAGAGTTAATTCAATTACTCTAGCATAAAGATCCTAATTCACTTTGTCTAAAGGAAGTTAGTTGGCAAATTTTTATTGTGTGAGCAATGAGGTTATGAAACTCTCTACCACATGAAATTGAAATACTTAATTTTCTAAAAAAAATTCAAGGAGGGCATGTGTGTGCCTTTCTTGAATAATATAAAATTGCAGGTTATCCGTACTAGATTTTGTTATGGGACGTTGATCCAGGGAACTAGTCTGATTGCCATATGTGGAGTCGGGAAGGAATTTTTCCCCTAATATGGGGCAATTAGCATCTGCCTCATGGGGTTTTTGCCTTCCTCTGGATCAACACATTAGCTTTTAGGTTGAACTTGATGGACTTGTGTCTTTCAACCTTAAAACTATGAAACGGTCCCTGTATAGAGGTTCAAGGGTGAAGCCCAGGGTTCATTTGGAAACATCAGAAATGGTGTGTTTTGCGCCCAGTCTGTCCAAGGAAGCCTGTTTGAGCCAACGGCCTCAGAAATATCTTAACATTTAAGAAAGTAGCAATAGTTAGGGTTGGCTGAACCATTCTAGCCTTAAGTTTGCCCCTCCAGTCAGCATCTACTATGTAGATGCAATCAAGGCCCTGTAATAAGTCTTTATCGCTGTACAGGGCTGTAAGAGTGAAGGCCAGAGTTCCTTTGGAACCTGTAGGATAGACTGGCTTTTGCCAAGTCTTTCCAAAGAAGCTTTTTTGAGCCATAGGCCTCAGACAGGTCCTAACAAGAAAGTGGCATTAGATAGGTTTTTCTTTAGTTAGGATTGATTCAACTACTCAAGCCTCAAGCGCACTCCTCCGGCCAGCAGCTACTCTGTAGATGCAACCCTGGGCCTATGGTAAGTATCTATCCCTGTACAGGGGTGTAATGGTAAAAACCAGGGTTCCCTTGGGATCTGCAGAATGGAGTAGCTTGCGCCAAGTCTGTCCGAGGAAGTCTGTTTGAGCCAACAGCCTTAAACAGATCCCAGTATTTAGGAAAAAAAAGCTTTAGTTAGAGTTGAATCAACCACTATAGCCTCAAGCTCGCTCCTCCGGCCAGCAGCTACTCTGTAGATGCAGCCCTGGGCCTATGGTAAGTATCTATCCCTGTACAGGGGTGTAATGGTAAAGGCCAGGGTTCCCTTGGGATCTGCAGAATGGAGTAGCTTGCGCCAAGTCTGTCCGAGAAAGCCTTTTTGAGCTGATGGATTTAAACAAATTTCAACATTTAGGAAAAAAGCATTAATCTATTTCAGTTAGAGTTAATTCAATTACTCTAGCATAAAGATCCTAATTCACTTTGTCTAAAGGAAGTTAGTTGGCAAATTTTTATTGTGTGAGCAATGAGGTTATGAAACTCTCTACCACATGAAATTGAAATACTTAATTTTCTAAAAAAAATTCAAGGAGGGCATGTGTGTGCCTTTCTTAAATAATATAAAATTGCAGGTTATCCGTACTAGATTTTGTTATGGGACGTTGATCCAGGGAACTAGTCTGATTGCCATATGTGGAGTCGGGAAGGAATTTTTCCCCTAATATGGGGCAATTAGCATCTGCCTCATGGGGTTTTTGCCTTCCTCTGGATCAACACATTAGCTTTTAGGTTGAACTTGACAGACTTGTGTCTTTCAACCTTAAAACTATGAAACGGTCCCTGTATAGAGGTTCAAGGGTGAAGCCCAGGGTTCATTTGGAAACATCAGAAATGGTGTATTTTGCGCCAAGTCTGTCCAAGGAAGCCTGTTTGAGCCAATGGCCTCAGAAATATCCTAACATTTAAGAAAGTAGCAATAGTTAGGGTTGGCTGAACCATTCTAACTTTAAGTTTGCCCCTCCAGTCAGCATCTACTATGTAGATGCAATCAAGGCCCTGTAATAAGTCTTTATCACTGTACAGGGCTGTAAGAGTGAAGGCCAGAGTTCCTTTGGAACCTGTAGGATAGACTGGCTTTTGCCAAGTCTTTCCAAAGAAGCTTTTTTGAGCCATAGGCCTCAGACAGGTCCTAACAAGAAAGTGTCATTAGATAGGTTTTTCTTTAGTTAGGATTGATTCAACTACTCAAGCCTCAAGCGCACTCCTCCGGGCAGCAGCTACTCTGTAGATGCAACCCTGGGCCTATGGTAAGTATCTATCCCTGTACAGGTGTGTAATGGTAAAAACCAGGGTTCCCTTGTTATCTGCAGAATGGAGTAGCTTGCGCCAAGTCTGTCCGAGGAAGTCTGTTTGAGCCAACAGCCTTAAACAGATCCCAGTATTTAGGAAAAAAAAGCTTTAGTTAGAGTTGAATCAACCACTATAGCCTCAAGCTCGCTCCTCCGGCCAGCAGCTACTCTGTAGATGCAGCCCTGGGCCTATGGTAAGTATCTATCCCTGTACAGGGGTGTAATGGTAAAGGCCAGGGTTCCCTTGGGATCTGCAGAATGGAGTAGCTTGCGCCAAGTCTGTCCGAGAAAGCCTTTTTGAGCTGATGGATTTAAACAAATTTCAACATTTAGGAAAAAAGCATTAATCTATTTCAGTTAGAGTTAATTCAATTACTCTAGCATAAAGATCCTAATTCACTTTGTCTAAAGGAAGTTAGTTGGCAAATTTTTATTGTGTGAGCAATGAGGTTATGAAACTCTCTACCACATGAAATTGAAATACTTAATTTTCTAAAAAAAATTCAAGGAGGGCATGTGTGTGCCTTTCTTGAATAATATAAAATTGCAGGTTATCCGTACTAGATTTTGTTATGGGACGTTGATCCAGGGAACTAGTCTGATTGCCATATGTGGAGTCGGGAAGGAATTTTTCCCCTAATATGGGGCAATTAGCATCTGCCTCATGGGGTTTTTGCCTTCCTCTGGATCAACACATTAGCTTTTAGGTTGAACTTGATGGACTTGTGTCTTTCAACCTTAAAACTATGAAACGGTCCCTGTATAGAGGTTCAAGGGTGAAGCCCAGGGTTCATTTGGAAACATCAGAAATGGTGTGTTTTGCACCAAGTCTGTCCAAGGAAGCCTGTTTGAGCCAACGGCCTCAGAAATATCCTAACATTTAAGAAAGTAGCAATAGTTAGGGTTGGCTGAACCATTCTAACCTTAAGTTTGCCCCTCCAGTCAGCATCTACTATGTAGATGCAATCAAGGCCCTGTAATAAGTCTTTATCACTGTACAGGGATGTAAGAGTGAAGGTCAGAGTTCCTTTGGAACCTGTAGGATAGACTGGCTTTTGCCAAGTTTTTCCAAAGAAGCTTTTTTGAGCCATAGGCCTCAGACAGGTCCTAACAAGAAAGTGTCATTAGATAGGTTTTTCTTTAGTTAGGATTGACTCAACTACTCAAGCCTCAAGCGCACTCCTACGGCCAGCAGCTACTCTGTAGATGCAACCCTGGGCCTATGGTAAGTATCTATCCATGTACAGGTGTGTAATGGTAAAAACCAGGGTTCCCTTGTTATCTGCAGAATGGAGTAGCTTGCGCCAAGTCTGTCCGAGGAAGTCTGTTTGAGCCAACAGCCTTAAACAGATCCCAGTATTTAGGAAAAAAAAGCTTTAGTTAGAGTTGAATCAACCACTATAGCCTCAAGCTCGCTCCTCCGGCCAGCAGCTACTCTGTAGATGCAGCCCTGGGCCTATGGTAAGTATCTATCCCTGTACAGGGGTGTAATGGTAAAGGCCAGGGTTCCCTTGGGATCTGCAGAATGGAGTAGCTTGCGCCAAGTCTGTCCGAGAAAGCCTTTTTGAGCTGATGGATTTAAACAAATTTCAACATTTAGGAAAAAAGCATTAATCTATTTCAGTTAGAGTTAATTCAATTACTCTAGCATAAAGATCCTAATTCACTTTGTCTAAAGGAAGTTAGTTGGCAAATTTTTATTGTGTGAGCAATGAGGTTATGAAACTCTCTACCACATGAAATTGAAATACTTAATTTTCTAAAAAAAATTCAAGGAGGGCATGTGTGTGCCTTTCTTGAATAATATAAAATTGCAGGTTATCCGTACTAGATTTTGTTATGGGACGTTGATCCAGGGAACTAGTCTGATTGCCATATGTGGAGTCGGGAAGGAATTTTTCCCCTAATATGGGGCAATTAGCATCTGCCTCATGGGGTTTTTGCCTTCCTCTGGATCAACACATTAGCTTTTAGGTTGAACTTGATGGACTTGTGTCTTTCAACCTTAAAACTATGAAACGGTCCCTGTATAGAGGTTCAAGGGTGAAGCCCAGGGTTCATTTGGAAACATCAGAAATGGTGTGTTTTGCACCAAGTCTGTCCAAGGAAGCCTGTTTGAGCCAACGGCCTCAGAAATATCCTAACATTTAAGAAAGTAGCAATAGTTAGGGTTGGCTGAACCATTCTAACCTTAAGTTTGCCCCTCCAGTCAGCATCTACTATGTAGATGCAATCAAGGCCCTGTAATAAGTCTTTATCACTGTACAGGGATGTAAGAGTGAAGGTCAGAGTTCCTTTGGAACCTGTAGGATAGACTGGCTTTTGCCAAGTTTTTCCAAAGAAGCTTTTTTGAGCCATAGGCCTCAGACAGGTCCTAACAAGAAAGTGTCATTAGATAGGTTTTTCTTTAGTTAGGATTGACTCAACTACTCAAGCCTCAAGCGCACTCCTACGGCCAGCAGCTACTCTGTAGATGCAACCCTGGGCCTATGGTAAGTATCTATCCCTGTACAGGGGTGTAGTGGTAAAAACCAGGGTTCCCTTGGGATCTGCAGAATGGAGTAGCTTGCGCCAAGTCTGTCCGAGGAAGTCTGTTTGAGCCAACAGCCTTAAACAGATCCCAGTATTTAGGAAAAAAAAGCTTTAGTTAGAGTTGAATCAACCACTATAGCCTCAAGCTCGCTCCTCCGGCCAGCAGCTACTCTGTAGATGCAACCCTGGGCCTATGGTAAGTATCTATCCCTGTACAGGGGTGTAATGGTAAAGGCCAGGGTTCCCTTGGGATCTGCAGAATGGAGTAGCTTGCGCCAAGTCTGTCCGAGAAAGCCTTTTTGAGCTGATGGATTTAAACAAATTTCAACATTTAGGAAAAAAGCATTAATCTATTTCAGTTAGAGTTAATTCAATTACTCTAGCATAAAGATCCTAATTCACTTTGTCTAAAGGAAGTTAGTTGGCAAATTTTTATTGTGTGAGCAATGAGGTTATGAAACTCTCTACCACATGAAATTGAAATACTTAATTTTCTAAAAAAAATTCAAGGAGGGCATGTGTGTGCCTTTCTTAAATAATATAAAATTGCAGGTTATCCGTACTAGATTTTGTTATGGGACGTTGATCCAGGGAACTAGTCTGATTGCCATATGTGGAGTCGGGAAGGAATTTTTCCCCTAATATGGGGCAATTAGCATCTGCCTCATGGGGTTTTTGCCTTCCTCTGGATCAACACATTAGCTTTTAGGTTGAACTTGACAGACTTGTGTCTTTCAACCTTAAAACTATGAAACGGTCCCTGTATAGAGGTTCAAGGGTGAAGCCCAGGGTTCATTTGGAAACATCAGAAATGGTGTGTTTTGCGCCAAGTCTGTCCAAGGAAGCCTGTTTGAGCCAATGGCATCAGAAATATCCTAACATTTAAGAAAGTAGCAATAGTTAGGGTTGGCTGAACCATTCTAACTTTAAGTTTGCCCCTCCAGTCAGCATCTACTATGTAGATGCAATCAAGGCCCTGTAATAAGTCTTTATCACTGTACAGGGCTGTAAGAGTGAAGGCCAGAGTTCCTTTGGAACCTGTAGGATAGACTGGCTTTTGCCAAGTCTTTCCAAAGAAGCTTTTTTGAGCCATAGGCCTCAGACAGGTCCTAACAAGAAAGTGTCATTAGATAGGTTTTTCTTTAGTTAGGATTGATTCAACTACTCAAGCCTCAAGCGCACTCCTCCGGGCAGCAGCTACTCTGTAGATGCAACCCTGGGCCTATGGTAAGTATCTATCCCTGTACAGGTGTGTAATGGTAAAAACCAGGGTTCCCTTGGGATCTGCAGAATGGAGTAGCTTGCGCCAAGTCTGTCCGAGGAAGTCTGTTTGAGCCAACAGCCTTAAACAGATCCCAGTATTTAGGAAAAAAAAGCTTTAGTTAGAGTTGAATCAACCACTATAGCCTCAAGCTCGCTCCTCCGGCCAGCAGCTACTCTGTAGATGCAGCCCTGGGCCTATGGTAAGTATCTATCCCTGTACAGGGGTGTAATGGTAAAGGCCAGGGTTCCTTGGGATCTGCAGAATGGAGTAGCTTGCGCCAAGTCTGTCCGAGAAAGCCTTTTTGAGCTGATGGATTTAAACAAATTTCAACATTTAGGAAAAAAGCATTAATCTATTTCAGTTAGAGTTAATTCAATTACTCTAGCATAAAGATCCTAATTCACTTTGTCTAAAGGAAGTTAGTTGGCAAATTTTTATTGTGTGAGCAATGAGGTTATGAAACTCTCTACCACATGAAATTGAAATACTTAATTTTCTAAAAAAAATTCAAGGAGGGCATGTGTGTGCCTTTCTTGAATAATATAAAATTGCAGGTTATCCGTACTAGATTTTGTTATGGGACGTTGATCCAGGGAACTAGTCTGATTGCCATATGTGGAGTCGGGAAGGAATTTTTCCCCTAATATGGGGCAATTAGCATCTGCCTCATGGGGTTTTTGCCTTCCTCTGGATCAACACATTAGCTTTTAGGTTGAACTTGATGGACTTGTGTCTTTCAACCTTAAAACTATGAAACGGTCCCTGTATAGAGGTTCAAGCGTGAAGCCCAGGGTTCATTTGGAAACATCAGAAATGGTGTGTTTTGCGCCCAGTCTGTCCAAGGAAGCCTGTTTGAGCCAACGGCCTCAGAAATATCTTAACATTTAAGAAAGTAGCAATAGTTAGGGTTGGCTGAACCATTCCAGCCTTAAGTTTGCCCCTCCAGTCAGCATCTACTATGTAGATGCAATCAAGGCCCTGTAATAAGTCTTTATCGCTGTACAGGGCTGTAAGAGTGAAGGCCAGAGTTCCTTTGGAACCTGTAGGATAGACTGGCTTTTGCCAAGTCTTTCCAAAGAAGCTTTTTTGAGCCATAGGCCTCAGACAGGTCCTAACAAGAAAGTGGCATTAGATAGGTTTTTCTTTAGTTAGGATTGATTCAACTACTCAAGCCTCAAGCGCACTCCTCCGGCCAGCAGCTACTCTGTAGATGCAACCCTGGGCCTATGGTAAGTATCTATCCCTGTACAGGGGTGTAATGGTAAAAACCAGGGTTCCCTTGGGATCTGCAGAATGGAGTAGCTTGCGCCAAGTCTGTCCGAGGAAGTCTGTTTGAGCCAACAGCCTTAAACAGATCCCAGTATTTAGGAAAAAAAAGCTTTAGTTAGAGTTGAATCAACCACTATAGCCTCAAGCTCGCTCCTCCGGCCAGCAGCTACTCTGTAGATGCAGCCCTGGGCCTATGGTAAGTATCTATCCCTGTACAGGGGTGTAATGGTAAAGGCCAGGGTTCCCTTGGGATCTGCAGAATGGAGCAGCTTGCGCCAAGTCTGTCCGAGAAAGCCTTTTTGAGCTGATGGATTTAAACAAATTTCAACATTTAGGAAAAAAGCATTAATCTATTTCAGTTAGAGTTAATTCAATTACTCTAGCATAAAGATCCTAATTCACTTTGTCTAAAGGAAGTTAGTTGGCAAATTTTTATTGTGTGAGCAATGAGGTTATGAAACTCTCTACCACATGAAATTGAAATACTTAATTTTCTAAAAAAAATTCAAGGAGGGCATGTGTGTGCCTTTCTTAAATAATATAAAATTGCAGGTTATCCGTACTAGATTTTGTTATGGGACGTTGATCCAGGGAACTAGTCTGATTGAAATATGTGGAGTCGGGAAGGAATTTTTCCCCTAATATGGGGCAATTAGCATCTGCCTCATGGGGTTTTTGCCTTCCTCTGGATCAACACATTAGCTTTTAGGTTGAACTTGACAGACTTGTGTCTTTCAACCTTAAAACTATGAAACGGTCCCTGTATAGAGGTTCAAGGGTGAAGCCCAGGGTTCATTTGGAAACATCAGAAATGGTGTGTTTTGCGCCAAGTCTGTCCAAGGAAGCCTGTTTGAGCCAATGGCCTCAGACATATCCTAACATTTAAGAAAGTAGCAATAGTTAGGGTTGGCTGAACCATTCTAACTTTAAGTTTGCCCCTCCAGTCAGCATCTACTATGTAGATGCAATCAAGGCCCTGTAATAAGTCTTTATCACTGTACAGGGCTGTAAGAGTGAAGGCCAGAGTTCCTTTGGAACCTGTAGGATAGACTGGCTTTTGCCAAGTCTTTCCAAAGAAGCTTTTTTGAGCCATAGGCCTCAGACAGGTCCTAACAAGAAAGTGTCATTAGATAGGTTTTTCTTTAGTTAGGATTGATTCAACTACTCAAGCCTCAAGCGCACTCCTCCGGGCAGCAGCTACTCTGTAGATGCAACCCTGGGCCTATGGTAAGTATCTATCCCTGTACAGGTGTGTAATGGTAAAAACCAGGGTTCCCTTGGGATCTGCAGAATGGAGTAGCTTGCGCCAAGTCTGTCCGAGGAAGTCTGTTTGAGCCAACAGCCTTAAACAGATCCCAGTATTTAGGAAAAAAAAGCTTTAGTTAGAGTTGAATCAACCACTATAGCCTCAAGCTCGCTCCTCCGGCCAGCAGCTACTCTGTAGATGCAGCCCTGGGCCTATGGTAAGTATCTATCCCTGTACAGGGGTGTAATGGTAAAGGCCAGGGTTCCCTTGGGATCTGCAGAATGGAGTAGCTTGCGCCAAGTCTGTCCGAGAAAGCCTTTTTGAGCTGATGGATTTAAACAAATTTCAACATTTAGGAAAAAAGCATTAATCTATTTCAGTTAGAGTTAATTCAATTACTCTAGCATAAAGATCCTAATTCACTTTGTCTAAAGGAAGTTAGTTGGCAAATTTTTATTGTGTGAGCAATGAGGTTATGAAACTCTCTACCACATGAAATTGAAATACTTAATTTTCTAAAAAAAATTCAAGGAGGGCATGTGTGTGCCTTTCTTGAATAATATAAAATTGCAGGTTATCCGTACTAGATTTTGTTATGGGACGTTGATCCAGGGAACTAGTCTGATTGCCATATGTGGAGTCGGGAAGGAATTTTTCCCCTAATATGGGGCAATTAGCATCTGCCTCATGGGGTTTTTGCCTTCCTCTGGATCAACACATTAGCTTTTAGGTTGAACTTGATGGACTTGTGTCTTTCAACCTTAAAACTATGAAACGGTCCCTGTATAGAGGTTCAAGGGTGAAGCCCAGGGTTCATTTGGAAACATCAGAAATGGTGTGTTTTGCACCAAGTCTGTCCAAGGAAGCCTGTTTGAGCCAACGGCCTCAGAAATATCCTAACATTTAAGAAAGTAGCAATAGTTAGGGTTGGCTGAACCATTCTAACCTTAAGTTTGCCCCTCCAGTCAGCATCTACTATGTAGATGCAATCAAGGCCCTGTAATAAGTCTTTATCACTGTACAGGGATGTAAGAGTGAAGGTCAGAGTTCCTTTGGAACCTGTAGGATAGACTGGCTTTTGCCAAGTTTTTCCAAAGAAGCTTTTTTGAGCCATAGGCCTCAGACAGGTCCTAACAAGAAAGTGTCATTAGATAGGTTTTTCTTTAGTTAGGATTGACTCAACTACTCAAGCCTCAAGCGCACTCCTCCGGGCAGCAGCTACTCTGTAGATGCAACCCTGGGCCTATGGTAAGTATCTATCCCTGTACAGGGGTGTAATGGTAAAAACCAGGGTTCCCTTGGGATCTGCAGAATGGAGTATCTTGCGCCAAGTCTGTCCGAGGAAGTCTGTTTGAGCCAACAGCCTTAAACAGATCCCAGTATTTAGGAAAAAAAAGCTTTAGTTAGAGTTGAATCAACCACTATAGCCTCAAGCTCGCTCCTCCGGCCAGCAGCTACTCTGTAGATGCAGCCCTGGGCCTATGGTAAGTATCTATCCCTGTACAGGGGTGTAATGGTAAAGGCCAGGGTTCCCTTGGGATCTGCAGAATGGAGTAGCTTGCGCCAAGTCTGTCCGAGAAAGCCTTTTTGAGCTGATGGATTTAAACAAATTTCAACATTTAGGAAAAAAGCATTAATCTATTTCAGTTAGAGTTAATTCAATTACTCTAGCATAGAGATCCTAATTCACTTTGTCTAAAGGAAGTTAGTTGGCAAATTTTTATTGTGTGAGCAATGAGGTTATGAAACTCTCTACCACATGAAATTGAAATACTTAATTTTCTAAAAAAAATTCAAGGAGGGCATGTGTGTGCCTTTCTTAAATAATATAAAATTGCAGGTTATCCGTACTATATTTTGTTATGGGACGTTGATCCAGGGAACTAGTCTGATTGCCATATGTGGAGTCGGGAAGGAATTTTTCCCCTAATATGGGGCAATTAGCATCTGCCTCATGGGGTTTTTGCCTTCCTCTGGATCAACACATTAGCTTTTAGGTTGAACTTGACAGACTTGTGTCTTTCAACCTTAAAACTATGAAACGGTCCCTGTATAGAGGTTCAAGGGTGAAGCCCAGGGTTCATTTGGAAACATCAGAAATGGTGTGTTTTGCGCCAAGTCTGTCCAAGGAAGCCTGTTTGAGCCAATGGCCTCAGAAATATCCTGACATTTAAGAAAGTAGCAATAGTTAGGGTTGGCTGAACCATTCTAACTTTAAGTTTGCCCCTCCAGTCAGCATCTACTATGTAGATGCAATCAAGGCCCTGTAATAAGTCTTTATCACTGTACAGGGCTGTAAGAGTGAAGGCCAGAGTTCCTTTGGAACCTGTAGGATAGACTGGCTTTTGCCAAGTCTTTCCAAAGAAGCTTTTTTGAGCCATAGGCCTCAGACAGGTCCTAACAAGAAAGTGTCATTAGATAGGTTTTTATTTAGTTAGGATTGATTCAACTACTCAAGCCTCAAGCGCACTCCTCCGGGCAGCAGCTACTCTGTAGATGCAACCCTGGGCCTATGGTAAGTATCTATCCCTGTACAGGGGTGTAATGGTAAAAACCAGGGTTCCCTTGGGATCTGCAGAATGGAGTAGCTTGCGCCAAGTCTGTCCGAGGAAGTCTGTTTGAGCCAACAGCCTTAAACAGATCCCAGTATTTAGGAAAAAAAAGCTTTAGTTAGAGTTGAATCAACCACTATAGCCTCAAGCTCGCTCTTCCGGCCAGCAGCTACTCTGTAGATGCAACCCTGGGCCTATGGTAAGTATCTATCCCTGTACAGGGGTGTAATGGTAAAGGCCAGGGTTCCCTTGGGATCTGCAGAATGGAGTAGCTTGCGCCAAGTCTGTCCGAGAAAGCCTTTTTGAGCTGATGGATTTAAACAAATTTCAACATTTAGGAAAAAAGCATTAATCTATTTCAGTTAGAGTTAATTCAATTACTCTAGCATAAAGATCCTAATTCACTTTGTCTAAAGGAAGTTAGTTGGCAAATTTTTATTGTGTGAGCAATGAGGTTATGAAACTCTCTACCACATGAAATTGAAATACTTAATTTTCTAAAAAAAATTCAAGGAGGGCATGTGTGTGCCTTTCTTAAATAATATAAAATTGCAGGTTATCCGTACTAGATTTTGTTATGGGACGTTGATCCAGGGAACTAGTCTGATTGCCATATGTGGAGTCGGGAAGGAATTTTTCCCCTAATATGGGGCAATTAGCATCTGCCTCATGGGGTTTTTGCCTTCCTCTGGATGAACACATTAGCTTTTAGGTTGAACTTGACAGACTTGTGTCTTTCAACCTTAAAACTATGAAACGGTCCCTGTATAGAGGTTCAAGGGTGAAGCCCAGGGTTCATTTGGAAACATCAGAAATGGTGTGTTTTGCGCCAAGTCTGTCCAAGGAAGCCTGTTTGAGCCAACGGCCTCAGAAATATCCTAACATTTAAGAAAGTAGCAATAGTTAGGGTTGGCTGAACCATTCTAACCTTAAGTTTGCCCCTCCAGTCAGCATCTACTATGTAGATGCAATCAAGGCCCTGTAATAAGTTTTTATCACTGTACAGGGCTGTAAGAGTGAAGGTCAGAGTTCCTTTGGAACCTGTAGGATAGACTGGCTTTTGCCAAGTTTTTCCAAAGTTGCTTTTTTGAGCCATAGGCCTCAGACAGGTCCTAACAAGAAAGTGTCATTAGATAGGTTTTTCTTTAGTTAGGATTGACTCAACTACTCAAGCCTCAAGCGCACTCCTCCGGCCAGCAGCTACTCTGTAGATGCAACCCTGGGCCTATGGTAAGTATCTATCCCTGTACAGGGGTGTAATGGTAAAAACCAGGGTTCCCTTGGGATCTGCAGAATGGAGTAGCTTGCGCCAAGTCTGTCCGAGGAAGTCTGTTTGAGCCAACAGCCTTAAACAGATCCCAGTATTTAGGAAAAAAAAGCTTTAGTTAGAGTTGAATCAACCACTATAGCCTCAAGCTCGCTCTTCCGGCCAGCAGCTACTCTGTAGATGCAACCCTGGGCCTATGGTAAGTATCTATCCCTGTACAGGGGTGTAATGGTAAAGGCCAGGGTTCCCTTGGGATCTGCAGAATGGAGTAGCTTGCGCCAAGTCTGTCCGAGAAAGCCTTTTTGAGCTGATGGATTTAAACAAATTTCAACATTTAGGAAAAAAGCATTAATCTATTTCAGTTAGAGTTAATTCAATTACTCTAGCATAAAGATCCTAATTCACTTTGTCTAAAGGAAGTTAGTTGGCAAATTTTTATTGTGTGAGCAATGAGGTTATGAAACTCTCTACCACATGAAATTGAAATACTTAATTTTCTAAAAAAAATTCAAGGAGGGCATGTGTGTGCCTTTCTTAAATAATATAAAATTGCAGGTTATCCGTACTAGATTTTGTTATGGGACGTTGATCCAGGGAACTAGTCTGATTGCCATATGTGGAGTCGGGAAGGAATTTTTCCCCTAATATGGGGCAATTAGCATCTGCCTCATGGGGTTTTTGCCTTCCTCTGGATGAACACATTAGCTTTTAGGTTGAACTTGACAGACTTGTGTCTTTCAACCTTAAAACTATGAAACGGTCCCTGTATAGAGGTTCAAGGGTGAAGCCCAGGGTTCATTTGGAAACATCAGAAATGGTGTGTTTTGCGCCAAGTCTGTCCAAGGAAGCCTGTTTGAGCCAACGGCCTCAGAAATATCCTAACATTTAAGAAAGTAGCAATAGTTAGGGTTGGCTGAACCATTCTAACCTTAAGTTTGCCCCTCCAGTCAGCATCTACTATGTAGATGCAATCAAGGCCCTGTAATAAGTCTTTATCACTGTACAGGGCTGTAAGAGTGAAGGTCAGAGTTCCTTTGGAACCTGTAGGATAGACTGGCTTTTGCCAAGTTTTTCCAAAGTTGCTTTTTTGAGCCATAGGCCTCAGACAGGTCCTAACAAGAAAGTGTCATTAGATAGGTTTTTCTTTAGTTAGGATTGACTCAACTACTCAAGCCTCAAGCGCACTCCTCCGGCCAGCAGCTACTCTGTAGATGCAACCCTGGGCCTATGGTAAGTATCTATCCCTGTACAGGGGTGTAATGGTAAAAACCAGGGTTCCCTTGGTATCTGCAGAATGGAGTAGCTTGCGCCAAGTCTGTCCGAGGAAGTCTGTTTGAGCCAACAGCCTTAAACAGATCCCAGTATTTAGGAAAAAAAAAAGCTTTAGTTAGAGTTGAATCAACCACTATAGCCTCAAGCTCGCTCCTCCGGCCAGCAGCTACTCTGTAGATGCAACCCTGGGCCTATGGTAAGTATCTATCCCTGTACAGGGGTGTAATGGTAAAGGCCAGGGTTCCCTTGGGATCTGCAGAATGGAGTAGCTTGCGCCAAGTCTGTCCGAGGAAGTCTTTTTGAGCCAATGGCCTTAGACAGAACCCATCATTTAGTAATAAAAAAGCTTTAGTTAGAGTTATAGCCTCAAGCTCGCTCCTCTGGTCAGCAGCTACTCTGTAGATGCAACCCTGAGCATGTGGTAAGTCTCCATTCCTGTAAAGGGGTGTAATGGTAAAGATCAGGGTTCCTTTTGACCTGCTTATGCCAAGTCTGTGAAAGGAAGCCTTTTTGAGCTGATGGCTCTAAACAGATCCTAATGTTTAGGAAAAAAGCTTATGTGTATTTCAGTTAGATTAAAAGTAAAGCCAACAAAAGAGAATTTAACTTTCCCCAAAAAATCAATTATTAATATAGCATTTACCTGCCCAGATCTCAGAGCTAATGCACTATTAGGATGTAGCAATCCCATATAATTTTGTGTGCAGTTTTAATACTATGTAATCACCCCCCTCCATTAATTGGTAATATGTGAGTGGTTGTCACATCAGTATTTTGCACCTGTGTTGCTGTCATCGTTATTATATGGTATGATTAGTACTGAGACCTAGGCAGGTAAACACTGTTGCCCTTTTTTCCTGTGTTAATTCTTGAATTTTGGTGGGAATTTAAATTTGTCTTTGCTTTTAATGTTAGTGTAGGGACTCGCAAGTATGAGGACCCTTGACGCGGGTTGCGAGCTTGTGTATTTTGGCCAAAATATTTACTAATACCTCATATATGTCATATATATTTTTTGCACGTTATTTTTATTCAGGGTGCAGCCAGACCCATCAATGTTGGCCTTGTAAACTAGGGTGTCTGTCTTCATGGGGTGTACTTAAAAAGTGCTGGGCAGCCCGCCTAATCTAATAGTTTGGGCTTCACTAATAGGCTGTAAGCCAGACATTGTGCACTACCTATGTGTGACCAGTGCCCTATACAAGGCTTATTTGTGTGCAGTTTTAATACTAAGCTATCACCCCCTCCATGAATTGGTAGGTTGTGAGTGGTTGTCTCATCAATATTTTGCACCTGTGTTGCTGACTTCTTCATTATATGGGTTTGCTGCATCCTTGTAATTATTGTTGCTGTATTTGCTGTGTTAATTCTTGAATTTTGGTGGGAACTTTAATTCCTTGTTTTTGTGACTTTGCTTTTAATGTTAGTGTAGGGACTCGCAAGTATGAGGACCCTTGAGCAGGTTGCGAGCTTGTATATTTTGGCCAAAATATCGACCAATACCTCATATATATCATATATATTTTTTACATGCTATTTTTATTCAGGGTGCAGCCAAGCCCATCTACAGGTGCATCTCACAATATTAGAATATCACCATAAAAGTTAATTTATTTCAGTTCTTCAATACAAAACGTGAAACTCATATATTATATAGAGCCATTACACACAGAGTGATCTATTTCACGTGTTTATTTCTGTTAATGTTGATGATTATGGCTTACAGCCAATGAAAACTCAAAAGTCATTATTTCAATTAATTAGAATACCTTATAACAACAGCTTGAAAAATGTTTTCAAAATCCAAAATGTTATCCTACTGAAATGTATGTTCAATAAATGCCCTCAATACTTGGTCGGGGCTCCTTTTACATCAATTACTGCATCAATGCGGCAATGTGGCATGGAGGGATCAGCCTGTGGCCCTGCTGAGGGGTTATGGAAGCCCAGGTGGCTTTGATAGAAGCCTTCAGCTCGTCTGCATTGTTGGGTCTGGTGTCTCTCATTTTCCTCTTGACAATACCCCATAGATTCTTTATGGGGTTAAGGTCAGGTGAGTTTGCTGCCAATCAAGCACAGTGATACTGTTGTTTTAAACCAGGTATTAGTACTTTTGTCAGTGTGGACAGGGGCCAAGTCCTGCTGGAGAATGAAATTTCCATCTCCAAAAAGCTTGGCGTAGCTAAGGTTTTGGTTCAGGGGGCCGAAACTTCTGAGTGGGCCTCTAACCAGGTAACCCTGATTCCAACTATAGCGGCGCACCCAGATAGTTGATGTAGGAAAATCTCAGCAGATGACCGCGCTGTTACTAAAAATAATCTCTACAAAGACCAGCACTGATATTACCGCCATATGGTGACATATATTGATTGATGCCAGTCCTGCAGAACATATAAGAGATCACAGCTCAGTTTTATATAGTACCTTACAGCTGACGTTCTTTCTGATTAAATTGTTCACTTTTCCCGTCTTTTCCATCTGGCCCAGACCGACACGACTACTTCTCCAGCCAGGACTCAGAGTCTCAGGTATGCAGAGATCACAACAAAGACACATTTGACTCCTTACATTTCAGGCACTGACCACATCTATCCCCAACCTGCACAAACTTCTCATCCTGCTGATACCCCAATACTGAGCCTCTGCTGCAAAATGTGTCCCTATTACTGCACCTACTGTGTGCCCTCTAGATGGTAAAACAAACCTCTAAAATAAAGTAATGCCGTGTGCAAGTGTCCTAGAAAAGTGCCCACATTGTGCCCCCTAGAAAGTAATAGTGCCCCTTCGACAGTCACGATAACCTGAGTTCCCCTATAACAATAAGTGCCCACCTAAGATTTAATAATGTCCTGAGTCTCCCCCCATGTAGAGCTCCGCTCTAACCAGTATGATGTTCTCCTATTCACTATATAATTCCCCCTCACTGTATAGTACCCCCACACAGTATACTGACCCCTTAGTAGCCCACAAGCTGATGGCTCCAACACTGTATGATGGCCTCCACACCATACAAAGATCCCACATTATCTCCCACACTGTATGATGGCCCCCACACTGTTCAAAGAACCCACATTATCTCCCACACTGTATAAATAGAGTACATATAGTATAATGCACCAGATAGTCCTCAATATAGTATAATGCACTCCCCATAGTCCTTCGTATAGTATAATGCGCCCCCATAGGCAGAGTCTGTAGTATAATGTGCCCCCCCTCCTCATAGGCAGAGTCTGTGATATAATGCCCCCCCCATCTCATAGGCAGCGTCTGTAGTATAATGCCCCACCTATAGGCAGAGTCTGTAGTAAAATGCACCCCCCATAGGCAGAGTCTGTAGTATAATGCTCCCCCTCTTATAGGCAGAGTCTGTAGTACAATGTCCCCCCATAGGCAGAGTCTGTAGTCTACTGCTCTCCCCTGCTCATAAACAGAGTCTGTAGTATAATGCCCCCCATAGGCAGAGTCTGTAGTAGAATGCCCCCCCATAGACAGAGGCTTTAGTATAATGCTCCCCCCCTCCCCATAGACAGTCTGTAGTATAATGCCCCCCCTCCCCATAGGCAGAGTCTTTAGTATAATGCCCCCCCTCTCTGTGGGCAGAGTCTTTAGGATAATGCTCCCCCATAGGCAGAGTCTATAGTATAATGCACCTCCCCCTTCCCATAGGCAGAGTCTGTAATATAATGCCGCCCCCCACCCGGCAAAAAATAAATAAACAGTACTCATCTCTCCTCCTGGTTCCCTCGCTGCTCAGAGCACCCAGCACGCACACATCTTCAGCACAGCGGGCTGGGCGCCAAGTGATGATGTCAGAGACGTCAGTCACAGAAGGGACTAATGGGAGAGAGATCCGCGCTCCCTCTCTCATCAGTAAACTTGCGGCGGTGGCGGGCAGTGGGGCCCGATGCTGGCACCAGGGGCATGCTAGATACAGTTACACTGGCGTAGCCCTGGATGGGCCCCCTAAGAGCGAGGGGCCCGGGGCCACCGCCCCCTTTGCCCCCCTGGTAGCTTGATACTGTGGCAGAGGGAAGCATGAAGTGCTCTAAAATTTCTTGGTAGACGGCTGCGCTGACTTTTGTGTTGAAAAAACACAGTGGACCTACACCAGCAGATGACACGGCTCCCCAAACCATCACTGATTGTGGAAACTTCACACTAGACCTCAAGCAGCTTGGATTGTGGCCTCTCCACTCTTCTTCCAGACTCTGGGACCTTGATTTCAAATGAAAATTGGAACTCTGGGACCTTGTGGAGTTTGTCAATGACTGCCTTCTGGACATCTGTCAAGTCAGCAGTCTTCACCATGATTGTGGAGCCTACTGAAACAGACTAAGGGGCCTTTTTAAATGCTTAGGAAGTCTTTGCAGGTGTTTTTTGTTAATTATTTTAATTTACTGAGTTAATGACTTTTGTGTTTTCATTGGCTGTAAGCCATAATCATCAACATTAACAGAAATAAACACTAGAAATAGATTACTGTGTTTGTAATGACTCTATATAATATATGAGGTTCACTTTTTGCATTGAAGAACTGAAATAAATTAACTTTTTGATGATATTCTAATTTTGTGAGATGCACCTATATGTTATGGCCTTGTAAATTAGAGTGTCTATCTTCATGGGGTGCACTTAAATAGTGCTGGGCAGCCCGTGTTCTGGCCTCATCTGCGAATTTAGCTATCCAGGGAATCTAGTCACTTTATGTGTATATCAGTTCTGACATTATGTTGCTTGCATTTGAATCCTGTCTATTTTTTATTGTTTGATAACTGCACTGTCTGCTAGTGATTTAATGTATTTGCTCTAGTTTCAATTTGCAATGCATTATGGGAAAGTTCCAAGAGCATTGTGAGACAGTTCTTGTTGCATTGTGGTCCTGTTCTTGTCACAGTTTGGGCAGCGACCATTATTTCCTCTTCTCTTCTGATGGAGAAGTTCCCTTATCACTCATCTTGTAAAGTGGCACAGAGCGGTAGTCGTGACTGAGCGTCGGTCTGATTTCGCTCTGGCACTTTACAGACAATGGGTGTCCCAGTCCCAGTGTGCTCTAGAGTGTGGGGTGCAGCACACTCTCTTGTAGGTCGCAGGCCTCCACTGCCTTCAGGCTTCTGTCCTCAGAAGCCGCCGCTCACAATTTAGGGGACACAAAGTTCTTTGTAACAGTTTAACATATACTTGACAGTTCAAGTTCATCAGGTGGGTACAGATGGGATAAGGCACAGCAATTCACATTATCCTCCTTCTTAGCATAACTCCTCTTCAGCCCTGTTGCTAGCTCATCCTGTATTTCTCGTCCACCTCTGCAGTGCACCCGGGACTGGCCTTCAACTTCCATCTATGCAGGTCCCTGTCCATCTTCCTTTGTACTTCAGAGCACACAAAGTGTCCGGCAGCTCCTATGCCAGACCTTAGGCTCTGGACGTGACTGGGGCGACTGCTCTGGATCCCAGTAATGCCTCCCACTGCCTGGAACATTGAGTACTATATACAGTGGGTACGGAAAGCATTCAGACCCCTTTACATCTTTCACTCTTTGTTTCATTGCAGCCATTTGGTAAATTCTAAAAAGTTCTTTTTTTTTTCTCATTAAAGTACACTGTGCACCCCATCTTGACTGAAAAAAAAACAGAAATGTAGAAATTTTTGCAAATTTATTAAAAAAGGAAAACTGAAATATCACATGGTCATAAGTATTCAGACCCTTTGCTCATATTTAAGTCACATGCTGTCCATTTCTTGTGATCCTCCTTGAGATGGTTCTACTCTTTCATTGGAGTCCAGCTGTGTTTAATTAAACTGATAGGACTTGATTTGGAAAGGCACACACCTGTCTATATAAGACCTCACAGCTCACAGTGCATGTCAGACCAAATGAGAATCATGAGCTCAAAGGAACTGCCTGTTACGATGTTAGTAGATACCCTGAAGTCCAATGGCGTGGGCCAAAAGCAGAGACTGAGACAAGAGTAGTGTGAAAGTCTATTTTAAACTCAAGTGCAAAAGATCACAGCAAACAGTTTATGAAGGTAAGTTCATTCCAAACAACACTTCTTAGAACCTAATCTGTAAGGCACGGCCTTCATTACTATTAGGGTATGTAAACGTTAACGATAGTCCAAGTTTACTTAGGTACAGTAATATGCAAACAGAAATAAGGATAGTAAGCAGACGTAGGCATTCCTCAGTTGATTGTGGACTCACGTAGTGCAGAAGAGAAGACAAACTGGAATATGGATCTGGATATTGAAGAATGCAGGAGGTGCAGCGGAGGAAACAGCGATGTCTTAAGCAGAGCTGGAGCCGGGTATTTAAACACAGAGCAAGATGGTGACTATACCAGAGGTGTAGAGATCCAGGAGAAGTTTTCTTCAGGAAGACAAAAGTTCAGAGATCCCAGCGTGAGTGAACAACAGCCAGCGGTTCCTTTCAGCAGAAGTCCCCTTAGCAGAGGATTCAGGCAGCAATCCTTTCAGCGGATGACTAGGAGTAAACACAAGGTCAGCAAGACTCTATTCAGAGGGCTAGCACAGGTGAGTAGAAAGCTAAAAGCACACAATACTCAGGCAAGGCATAATTGCAACACATGCAGTTTAAGTAGGTCCACAGGCAGGAAACACATGACCCCAGTGAGGCAATGGAAGCCATCTTGGCTAAGGGAAAAACTACTGGCAAAGTAAAATTAAACCTGGCATCCTGACACTGCCCAAGGAGCTTAGAGACAGAATTGTGGCAAGGCACAGATCTGGCCAAGTTTACAAAAGAATTTCTGCATTAGTCAAGGGTTCTAAGAACACAGTGGCCTCCATAATCCTTAAGTGGAAGAAGTTTGGGACCACCAGAAGTCTTCCTAGACCTGGCCGTCCAGCTAAACTGAGCAATCGTGGGAGAAGAGCCTTGGTGAGAGAGGTAAAGATGAACCCCAAGATCACTGTGGCTCAGCTCCAAAGATGCAGTAGGGAGATGGGAGAAAGTTGCATAAAGTCAACTATCACTGCAGCCCTCCACAAGTCGAGCCTTTATGGCAGAGTGGCCCAACGGAAGCCTCTCCTCAGTGCAAGACATATGAAAGCCTGCACAGAGTTTGCTTAAAAACACATGAAGGACTCCCAGTCTATGAGAAATAAGATTCTTTGGTCTGATGAGACTAAGATAGAACTTTTTGGTGATAATTCTAAGGGGTATGTGTGGAAAAAACCAGGCACTGCTCATCACCTGCCCAATACAATCCCAACAGTGAAACATGGTGGTGGCAGCATCATGGGGGTGTTTTTCAGCTGCAGGGACAGGACGACTGGTTGGAATTGAAAGAAACATGAATGCGGCCAAGTACACAGATATCCTGGATGAAAACCTCTTCCAGAGTGCTCTGGACCTCAGACTTGGCCGAAGGTTCACCTTCCAACAAGACAATGACCCTAAGCACACAGTTAAAATAACAAAGGAGTGGCTTCAGAACAACTCTGTGACCATTCTAGACTGGCCCAGCCAGAGCCCTGACCTAAACCCAATTGAACATCTCTGGAGAGACCTGAAAATGGCTGTCCACCAACGTTCACCATCCAACCTGACAGAACTGGAGAGGATCTGCAAGGAAGAATGGCAGAGGAACCCCAAATCCAGGTGTGAAAAACTTGTTGCATCATTCCCAAGAAGACTCATGGATGCACTAGCTCAAAAGGGGGCTTCTACTCAATACTGGTCATTTGGTCTGACATGCACTGTGAGCTGTGAGGTCTTATATAGACAGGTGTGTGCCTTTCCAAATCAAGTCCTATCAGTTTAATTAAACACAGCTGGACTCCAATGAAAGAGTAGAACCATCTCAAGGAGGATCACAAGGAAATGGACAGCATGTGACTTAAATATGAGCAAAGGGTCTGAATACTTATGACCATGTGATATTTCAGTTTTCCTTTTTTAATAAATTTGCAAACATTTCTACATTTCTGTTTTTTTCAGTCAAGATGGGGTGCAGAGTGTACTTTATTGAGAAAAAAATGAACTTTTTAGAATTTACCAAATGGTTGCAATGAAACAAAGAGTGAAAAATTTAAAGGGGTCTGAATGCTTTCCGTACCCACAGTACTTCAATAAAACTCACCCTATAGATACCCTAGCCTGAACCTGCATGTCAACGGAGATGGGCATCCTACATATAGATGACAATGGCACCCTTGCTGAACGGCAGCTGCCCCTAGACCCTAAAAGTCCCTTATTCGTATTTACATAGACCAAAGATCTGACAGTCTACCAGAAACTGGTACAGATATCACATCAAACAATCAATCCTCAGTGTGTACTAAATGATTAAAGTGACAACAGTGAATAAAGTGACAATGTGCAAATTTATAAAAACACCCAAGAACGTTCCTAATATCTTTGGACCTCCAAGCCAAAGGATACATTCGGGCATCCAAACAAAGGCTACAATCAGCCCTGTTCAACACCCTAGATCAGGGGTCTCAAACACGCGGCCCGCGGGCCGCATGCGGCCCCTGAGGCTGCTTTATGCGGCCCGCAGGCACAGACCCCTTGATGATCCCGACCAGGTCCAGGAGGAGCCGCCGACAGCAGCGCTGAATTGCCGCACAGAGACTGTTTCCCAGCACTGTATTTCCAATGCCAGCCGCTGGCCAATCAGAGGCCAGCAGCTGATATCTGCGTGTCGGCGCAGCGAGTATGACGTCATTGCCATATGCAGATGTCAGCTGCTGGCCTCTGATTGGCCGGCGGCTGACATTGAAAATGCTATGCTGGGAGACAGTCTCTGTGCGGCAATGCAGCGCTGCTGTCGGCGGCTCCTCCTGGACCAGGTCGGGATCGTCAAGGGGTCTGACTCTGTGGTGCCTGCGGGCCACATCTGCAGGAAGGACGCCGAGGGAACGGAGGACAGGTGAGAATCATCTTTTTTTTTTTATGTGTGTGAAGAACAGCACAGGGAAAACATAGCCACAGGATGGGGACCTGGATGGGGCACATAGCCACAAGAGGGGACCTGGATGGGGCACATAGCCACAAGAGGGGACCTGGATGGGGTACATAGCCACAAGAGGGGACCTGGATGGGGTACATAGCCACAGGATGGGGACCTGGATGGGGCACATAGCCACAAGAGGGGACCTGGATGGGGCACAGAGCCACAAGAGGGGACCTGGATGGGGTACATAGCCACAAGAGGGGACCTGGATGGGGTACATAGCCACAGGATGGGGACCTGGATGGGGCACATAGCCACAAGATGGGGACCTGGATGGGGCACATAGCCACAGGATGGGGACCTGGATGGGGCACATAGTCACAGGATGGGGACCTGGATGGGGCACATAGCCACAAGATGGGGACCTGGATGAGGCACATAGCCACAGGATGGGGACCTGGATGGGGCACATTAGTACAAGATGGGGACTTGGATGGGGAACATTACTACAAGATGTTTGCCATTATTACTATATGATGCTAATTGTAAGACAATATTACTGAATGTGGCCAATTGGGGGAAACAAAATTGTAAAAATCAAAAAAATAAAAATAAAGCATGAAAAAATATTGGGCGCTAAAAATGCTGTTTTATATGTAAACTAAAGTAAACACAAAAAAGTGCACGTTTATTATCGCCACATCCATAACGACCCAAGCCATAAAAAAATAAACACGGAAAAAATGTTCAAAAGGTGTATACAAAAAAAATGGTATCACTAAAAATGTCACATTGAACAAAGAATGCGGCCCCCCAAATTCAAATTTTTTCCATGTGCGGCCCATATACCCAGCCGAGTTTGAGACCCCTGCCCTAGATGCTGATTACCTGCCTTATAGTGGAGGGTGACACCCTAGTTAATGTTGACACTGTGGTGCCCCGCTCCACGGCGGCTATCCCTGGATAACCCTAGCCAGCCCTGGAATTAATCACCCATAGAGGTATCAATGACATAAATGATCACAAGACTAAACAATAAAAGGAACTTATCTTGATAAAGTGCAATACTGATGCGGATCATCTTTATGCCGCATGTCCCGATTTTAAAGAGATTTAATAAAATTTGTATTTTAGGGTTTATGTTATACTTATGTCTTATGGTATCCTAAGCTTATCTTATGCTATACTCACATTATGCATTAACACTTCACATGCTGTTACATCACCATTATACATTACATAAGACACATATCACTTTTAGATATAAAACCGCAAGACAGTATTCACATGACGCGTTTGTTGTCTTCAGGGGCAGGAACAGGGTAAGACAGTCCACATCCCTACAGTTTTGTATCTTGGGCTCTGTGCACACAGCCTGCTCCAAGCTTAGCCGGTAAGAGCCCTATCTATGTGGTACAATACTGGGGTTCATCGTATGTTTTCCGCATCTACTGTATGGAGGTTTCTCTACTATCAATAAAGAGAAGGTTTTTCGCAGCCTTATTCTTAAGAAGACAGGGGGTTTAGCTCCATGTCACACTACACACCGTGGTAAGGTGTATGAGGGGAGCATAGCCCGCCTAATCTAATAGTATGGGCGTCACTAATAGGCTGTAAACCAGACACTGTGCGTGACCAGCGCCAAAATATCTACCAGTACCTCATATATAGATTTTGCACGTTATTTTTATTCAGGGTTCAGACAAGCCCATCAATGCTGGATTTGTAAACTAGGGGGTCTGTCCTCATGGGGTGCACTTAGATAGTGCTTTGCAGCCTGCCTAATCTAACAGTATGAGGGTCACTAATAGGCTGTAAGCCCTATATTGAGCACTATCTGTGTTAGGCGTCAGGTGTTTTCTGGATCCGAAATGGGTTCAGAATCATCAGTGGATTCTGTGGTCTCCCATTCCGGTCCAGATGCTGCTCAGCATCGTCATCGGTCCCAACGCCTAGCTGGTGCACGAGATGTACAAGCTGTCTCTCGGGTCTTTGTTCCTAGCAACATGAAGGATAGGTTGCGGAGGGAAACAGGGCTGTTACAGCCTAAGTCCAGGATACACTGCACTGAGCATGCCCGTGACATGGCGGACCGTGATTGGTGGTTTGGGAGTCAGCTGATCCGGTGACCTGGCACCGCCTGATTGGTCGCGGGTGACGTCACCAATAATGTGACGATGGGCAGGGCTTAATATTTAAATAGCACGCCCACAAACATGGCGGCGCACTCTGATCATTGAGCTGAGTTGGTGTTATTGTGTGGACGCTTGGTCGTTTCGGCTCCACGTGTGCTTTTGCTGTTATAGCTTCTGACAGGCAGGTTTAGCAGGGGATAGACAGCCTTAGATGGAGGGAGGCAGGTAGCTTCGTCTGACAGTCTGGCTCCAACAAGGGGGTCGCTATACACCCCGAGCAGACTGCGGACTCCGTATTCCCGGCACCGCCTGTTAGCCACGTGGAGAGATACTCCTCAGTCCGGTAGCAAGCCGGCTGGGAGCACGTATAAGCCGGCGTGAATCACACACGCATCCGAGCGCCTGCTGCGTAGCCTCTGTGCAGTTAACAGGGCTACGGCTCCATTATTTGTCGCACATCTCTCGTGCAGTTAACGGAGATAGTGCGAATCCCTATTCCCGTTCCGGTGTGCAGTAACACGGGGGGGATTGTTATTTCAGTTGGTTGTTTTACCTTCTTACCCGGAAGGTGTTCGTCCGCAGTCCTCCAGGCTGCATCACGGACCCCGGGTTCGTTTGCTTTCCATTATTTAATAAAGTTGTTTGCAACCATTCCCCTAACAATCTGTGTGTGACCAGTGACCTATACAAGCCATTTTTTGTGTGCAGTTTTAATACTAAGCAATGACCCCCTCCAAGAATTGGTAGGTTATGAGTTGGTTGTCTCATCAGTATTTTGCACCTGTGCTGCCCCTGCCTTTATTATATGGTTTGCTTCATCCTGATTAGTGCATTAGTTTTGAGACCTGGGCTGGAGAATAAATACTGTTCCTCTTTTTTGCTGTGTTAATAATTTTTTTCAGTTTTAATTCAACTACTCTAGCATCAAGCTCCTAATTCGCTTTGTCTAAAGGAAGTTAGATGGCAATGTTTTATTGTGTGAGGTATGGAACTCTCTACCACATGACCTTGTAATACTTAATTCTCTAAAAAAAAGTTCAAGGAGGTCCTGTGTGACTTTCTTGAATAACATTACAGGTTATTCATACTAGATTTTGTTATGGGACGTTGATCCAAGCAACTAGTCTGATTGCCATATGTGGAGTCGGGAAGGAATTTTTCCCCTAATTTTGGGCAAGCAGCATCTGCCTCATGGTTTTTTTTGACTTCCTCTGGATCAACACATAAGCTTTTCACAGGTCTCTATATATAGTGTGATGGCTCCCACAGCTCTTTATATACAGTACTAGATGGTGGCCCGATTCTAACGCATCAGGTATTCTAGAATCTGTATGCGGCCGACCAGGCGCAATCAACAGAGTGGTGTTTAAATGTGGCGCCAAAATCGCTGATTGGTCGCGGCCGCCGGCCACGACCAATCAGCAGAGCGGTGTTTAAATTTGGCGCCAGTATCGCTGATTGGTCGCGGCGCCAATATCGCTGATTCCGACCAATCAGCGAATCGTATTACTGAGGACCGGGCAGCGACGCTACCTGTGCGGGTACTTCCGCTGCAAGGAACCGGGAGATGGCCGGCTGCTCACAGCCGAAGTATCCCGACTGGCGGCGCCGCTCCCAGGTCCTCGCTTCACACTTGCCGTCGGGAGATCAGCGGCCCTAGCCATTGATCTCCCGACGGTAGCCGCATGGAGGTCAGCGGCGCCGCCGGTCGCGGTACTTCTGCTGCGAGCAGCCGGGAGATGAGCGGCTAGCGCCGGTCATCTCCCGGCTGCATCGCCGCTGACCTCCGTGCGGCAGATGAGCTGCTAACGGCCGCCATCTTTTTCTGAAATCCCGCGTCGCTGATTGGCCGCGGCTGGACCAATCAGCGACGCAGGATTTCCTGGACAGAAGGACAGACAGACAGACGGGATAAGACGATTATATACAGTACAGACCAAAAGTTTGGACACACCTTCTCATTTCAAGATTTTTCTGTATTTTCATGACTATGAAAATTGTACATTCACACTGAAGGCATCAAAACTATGAATTAACACATGTGGAATTATATACTTAACAAAAAAGTGTGAAACAACTGAAAATATGTCTTATATTCTAGGTTCTTCAAAGTAGCCACCTTTTGCTTTGATGACTGCTTTGCACACTCTTGGCATTCTCTTGATGAGCTTCAAGAGGTAGTCAATGGAAATGGTCTTCCAACAATCTTGAAGGAGTTCCCAGAGATGCTTAGCACTTGTTGGCCCTTTTGCCTTCACTCTGCGGTCCAGCTCACCCCAAATCATCTCGATTGGGTTCAGGTCTGGTGACTGTGGAGGCCAGGTCATCTGGCGTAGCACCCCATCATTCTCCTTCTTGGTCAAATAGCCCTTACACAGCCTGGAGGTGTGTTTGGGGTCATTGTCCTGTTGAAAAATAAATGATGGTCCAACTAAACGCAAACCGGATGGAATAGCATGCCGCTGCAAGATGCTGTTGTAGCCATGCTGGTTCAGTATGCCTTCAATTTCGAATAAATCCCCAACAGTGTCACCAGCAAAGCACCCCCACACCATCACACCTCCTCCTCCATGCTTCTCGGTGGGAACCAGACATGTAGAGTCCATCCGTTCACCTTTTCTGCATCGCACAAAGACACGGTGGTTGGAACCAAAGATCTCAAATTTAGACTCATCAGACCAAAGCACAGATTTCCACTGGTCTAATGTCCATTCCTTGTGTTCTTTAGCCCAAATAAGTCTCTTCTGCTTGTTGCCTGTCCTTAGCAGTGGTTTCCTAGCAGCTATTTTACCATGAAGGCCTGCTGCACAAAGTCTCCTCTTAACAGTTGTTGAAGAGATGTGTCTGCTGCTAGAACTCTGTGTGGCATTGACCTGGTCTCTAATCTGAGCTGCTGTTAACCTGCGATTTCTGAGGCTGGTGACTCGGATAAACTTATCCTCAGAAGCAGAGGTGACTCTTGGTCTTCCTTTCCTGGGGCAGTCCTCATGTGAGCCAGTTTCTTGCAGCGCTTGATGGTTTTTGCATCTGCACTTGGGGACACTTTCAAAGTTTTACCAATTTTTTGCATTGACTGACCTTCATTTCTTAAAGTAATGATGGCCACTCATTTTTCTTTACTTAGCTGCTTTTTTCTTGCCATAATACAAATTCTAACAGTCTATTTAGTAGGACTATCAGCTGTGTATCCACCAGACTTCTGCACAACACAGCTGATGATCCGAACCCCATTTATAAGGCAAGAACTCCCACTTATTAAACCTGACAGGGCACACCTGTGAAGTGAAAACCATTTCCGGTGACTACCTCTTGAAGCTCATCAAGAGAATGCCAAGAGTGTGCAAAGCAGTCATCAAAGCAAAAGGTGGCTACTTTGAAGAACCTAGAATATAAGACATATTTTCAGTTGTTTCACACTTTTTTTGTTAAGTATATAATTCCACATGTGTTAATTCATAGTTTTGATGCCTTCAGTGTGAATGTACAATTTTCATAGTCATGAAAATACAGAAAAATCTTGAAATGAGAAGGTGTGTCCAAACTTTTGGTCTGTACTGTATATTAGATGATGACCCCACAGACCCTTTACACAGCATTATGTTTCCACAGCTCCTTGTATACAGTATGATTCCCACATTGTTCCCTAAATACAGTATGATGTGCTCACAGCTCCATATACACCGTATGAGGTCCCCACACATGCAGGTACACAATATGATACCTATACACAATATGATGCCCCTACATCTCCCTATACACAATATGATGCCCCTACATCTCCCTCCATCTGAACAAGTCTCTCCAGCTTCAGAAAGATTATGGACGCATCACATTTTTTTTTACGGACAGGGAAAAAAGTGCCCTATTTTTATGGACTGTCCAAGAATTTCTGGACAGTTGGCAACCCTGCTATTAGTTCCACTGGGGTGGCAGCCTAGGTGGATGCTGGAAGCACAACCGTCTCTCCCTAAGATTCGGAGAGGGAAGGCCACCGATTCCTGACCCTTGCTGTGGCCTTTTCGTTGAGAGGGATGGTTTATTGAGGGCCCATATATACACACAGTCATGGCCGGAAGTGTTTAGCAACCTTGAGATTGTTCCAGAAAGTGAAGTATTTCTCCCAGAAAATTATTACAATTACACATGTTTTGTTATACATTTGTTATAATATTTATTTCCTTTGTGTGTATTGAAACAGCACAAAAAAATGGGAAAAAAAGGCAAATTGGACATAATTTCACACAAAACTCCAAAAATGGGCCGGACAAAATTGTTGGCACTTTTCCAAAATTGTGGAAAAACAACTTTGCTTCAAGCATGTGATGCTTGTTAAAACTCACCTGTGGCAAGTAACAGTCGTGGGTAATATGAAAGTCATACCTGAGACCAGATAAAAAGTGGAGAAGATAGATAGATATGAGATTGATAGATAGATAGATATGAGATAGATAGATGGATATGTGGCACCCCAGGGTCTGGTTACCACTGTAATAGAAATATTCTGAGAGCAAGTGGGAGGTTTCCTGGTTCGGAGCCCTTAAACATGCAACACCTCCTGTCCCAGACCAGATAGGGGAGGAACCTGCCCTATATAAACTGGATCTGGGGCGGGGTTAGTGAAGTCAGAGCCTGGAGTTAGTTCCAGACACAGGGAAAGTAACAGCGAGGAGCTCTGTAGGAGCAGGAGCTGAAGACCAGGGACTTGAGCTAAGCGGAGTTCGTCCTGGCAGAAGACTCTGAGAACCGGACACAGGAGTCCGAGGTTGCGGGGACTTATATATACCCAGCAGCAGAAACCCGCCGGCAGGGGATTTCAAGTCCTCTGGCCATAGAAGCCCGGAGGCTCAGTCACGAGCAAGGGACCAGCACTGCAATCGAGGAGCGGGGTCTATCAGAAGGCCCCAAGTCACCAGCCATACAGGTGAGCACCACACGGAACACTCAGGGACGTGGGCTACTTCCACTCGCTTACAGCAAGGTAGCCAGGAAGAGTGCAGATAGTCAGGGAGGCCTACAACTCCACCTGGCCAGGGGAACTCCAGTTTGCTCACAGACTGACCAGGCCTCTTATGCTAGCCAGTACTCCCGGGAGGGTCTGCCTTATCACCATCAGTAAAGACCCTGAACTGCACTGCAAAGCCTCTGAGTCGTTCCTGCTGCGCACGTGCACCATCACTCCTATCATCCACACTCACTAGCCTGAGGCTATACTCCTCCCGTGGGGAGTTATACTACACTCTGCTGCCCTCACAACATCAGCCTCAGAGGTCTGCTCAGCAGCGGCGGTTCTTATTGACCGCAATCCACGGGTGGCGTAGTCGGACATTGCATTATACTGATACAGAGACTGCCACAATATTGGTCTGGCCACCCTGAGCCACGGGACCGGGTCGCCACTACTACTCCCAGCATTGCCCTGAAGTCCGGTCCCGGGTGCCCCATGGCCCAGGGGGCGCGTCATATAGATAATAGATAGATGATAGATAGTCCTATGATATGAGATAGAGGTCGTTATAGACAGGTTTATACACTCTCTCCCGAAGTCGGTAAAATCCTGGGTTGCCCAGGGAGATCCCTATAATGCTGATGACTTGGTGGGGTTGGTGGAAAGATACCAGGCGGTTGAGAGTCCGTTGGGAAAACAAGGGGTCGTAGCCTCTCAATACTGGGGTTCCCAAAAGGTGGCGGACACCCAAAAGAAGCGAGCTAGCGCCACACCTGGGGGGCATCCTAGAGTTCAGGAGGGGTCTGAGTTGCTGCCCAAGGTCCCACCCCATAATATAGTGTGTTGGAGATGTCATACCCCTGGCCATATTGCCTCCCGGTGTCCCATAACCTCTGAACCAATGGACTGTAACATGGGCCGGCGTTGCTCTTATTTTGCCTACCCCGCCTGCAGCGCGGTTCGTCAACATGGCGAGGGCCCTCAGGCATGCTCAGTGTCAGTTAACGGGGCACAAGTCTCTGGACTATTGGTCTCAGGAAGTTTGGTGACCCTGATAAGGGCCACACTCCCTCATCGGCCGGTTTCTGGGAAGGTGGTGGATGTCCGGTGTATCCATGGGGACGCTAAGAACTATCCTGTGGCCCAGGTGGATGTAAACACAGACTGTGGCACCACATCTCATGAAGTGGCGGTCGTTAAGGACCTATTGCATCCCATAATAATTGGACGTTACTTTGCATTATTCTGGGAAATGTGGGGGAAAGCGGGGACACCTGGTTGCTTGGACGACAGCCAGATCGCCCCTAAAGAAACTTACCCGCAGAACATAGTAGATGAGTTTCCCATGTGTGTGCTGGTGGGCAATGAGGATGAAGTAGCATCCCCTGAGTCCAATATCCCTGAGCTGGAGGTGTCCGAGGGAAACTTTGGAACTGCCCAACTCAGGGATTTAACTCTGAAAGGGGCCTTTGAAAATGTTACTGTGTTAAATGGGGTGCCTCAGGAACTGGGGGCTGACACTCGGTTCCCTCATTTTGCTGTGAATGGGGATTTGCTGTACAGAATAACCAAGCCAAGGGGTGAGGTAATAGAACAGTTGCTGGTGCCAGGGCCCTATAGACGCAGGGTGTTAGACATGGCTCATTCTCATGTGTTGGGTGGTCACCTGGGTGCAGACAAGATTCAAGAACGGATCCTCCAAAGATTCTACTGGCCAGGTTGCTATAGAGAAATATAGAGTTATTGTCGTTCCTGCCCCACATGCCAGATAACCTCCCCAGTGGCCCACTTCCGCAGTCCCCTAGTGCCACTACCAGTCATCGAGGTTCCATTCGAACGCATAGCAATGGATCTAGTGGGGCCTCTGGTCAAGTCCGCCCAAGGGCATCAGTATATCCTGGTGGTATTAGATTATGCTACATGGTATCTGGAGGCCGTACCACTACGAAACTCCTCCACCAGGTGTATAGCCCGGGAGTTAGTCCACATGTTTTCAAGAACCGGGTTGCCTAACGAGATCCTAACAGACCAAGGAACTCCATTTATGTCGAAGGTCATGAGAGAATTGTGCAAGACACTGCAGATTGCACAACTGAGAACCTCCGTGTACTCTCCCCAGACGGACGGACTGGTAGAGAGGTTTAACAAAACCTTGAAAGCAATGTTGAGGAAAGCAGTGGAAAAGGATGGCCGAGACTGGGACTATATGTTGTTCGCCATGAGGGACGTTCCCAAAGCTTCCACAGGTTTCTCCCCGTTTGAACCACTCTATGGACGACACCCTCAGGACTCCTGGAGGTGGAGAAAGAGTCCTGGGAAGCTGAGACCACTCCCTATAGGAGAGTGGTGGAGCACGTTGCCCAGATGCAAGAGAGGATTGCCCATGTGATGCCCATTGTGAGGGAGCACCTCCTCAAGGCACAAGAGGCACAGTCCAGGGTGTATAATAGGTCGGCCAGGGTGAGATCGTTCAACCCAGGAGATCGAGTGCTTGTGCTAGTCCCACAGTGGAGAGCAAGTTCATGGCCAAGTGGCAGGGCCCCTATGAGGTGGTAGAGAAAGTGGGGGAAGTCAACTTTAAGATCCACTAACCAGGGAAGAGGAAGCCCTACCAAATTTACCATGTTAACTTGATTAAGCCATGGCAAGATAGAGAGCCTGCGGAAGCTCCCTGTTTAGTGGCTGAGGCTGAGGCCGATGTGAAAGAGGTCAAGGTGGCAGAGTCACTGTCACATGCCCAAAAGCAACAGTGCAAAGAGTTGTTACAGCGAAATAAAGACATGTTTTCGGAGTTGCCAGGACTCACTCAGGTCATAGAGCATGAGGTTCTCACAGAGCCTCATGTTCGCGTCAATCTAAAACCATACCGGATCCCCGAAGCCCGCAGAGAGGTGATCTCTAAAGAAGTAAGGCGGATGCTAAACCTGGGAGTCATTGAAGAGTCCAAAAGTGGATGGTCCAGTCCTATAGTCTTAGTGCCGAAACCAGATGGGGAATGGCGGTTTTGCAACGACTATAGGAAGCTGAAGGAGGTCTCAAAGTTCGACGCCTACCCAATGCCTAGGGTAGATGAGCTTATCGAAAGGCTAGGACCCGCTCGGTACATCACCACTCTGGACCTCACCAAAGGATATTGGCAAATTCCCCTGTCCAAAGAGGCTAAGGAGAAGACAGCCTTCTCGACGCCAATACGTCAGGATGCCGTTTGGGTTGAAGGGAGCTCCGGCCACCTTCCAGAGAGCCATGGACCGGATCTTAGCACCCCACAAACAGTATGCAGCGGCCTACCTAGATGCTATCGTCATATTTAGCCAGGACTGGGAAAGTCATCTGGACAAAGTTCAAGCCATTCTTGATGCCCTAAGGAAGGCGGGCTTTACTATCAACCCGAAGAAATGTGCCATGGGGATGGAGGAAGCCAAGTACCTAGGGTACGTGGTTGGTAGAGGGGAAATAAAACCACAAATAAATAAGGTCGAGGCGATCTTGAACTGGCCACAGCCCCTCTCGAAGATGCAGGTCAGGGCGTTTCTAGGCATTGTGGGCTACTATCGAAGATTTGTCCCTAACTTTGCCCTGATAGCAGCCCCACTGATGGATCTTCTGAAAGGGATGAAGTCAGCTATGGCCAAGTGGTCCCCGGAAGCAGAAGCGACCTGCCAGGAATTGAAACTGGTCCTCTGTAAACAACCAGTCTTGGTGGCACCCAGCTTCTCCAAGGAGTTTGTGGTCCAGATGGATGCATCGGATGTCGGGCTGGGAGCAGTCTTGTCCCAGGAGATTAACGGAGAAGAACACCCTGTAAAATACCTCTGTCTGAAGCTCTCCGCTTGTGAGAAGGACTACTCCATTGTAGAAAAAGAATGTTTGGCCATTAAGTGGGCGTTAGACACTCTGAGGTATTACCTATTAGGTAGAAGGTTCAGGTTAGTGTCAGACCATGCCCCATTGAGGTGGATGCGAGAAAAGAAGGGAAACAATGCCAGAGTGACTAGGTGGTTCCTGGCTCTACAAGATTTTAGTTTCCGGGTAGAGCATAGGCCTGGGAAACAACATGGGAATGCCGCTGCCTTGTCAAGGATTTATTGTATGGTGACAGAAGGTGCCAAGCCCTACGGCTTTGGACAGAGGGGGGGTGTATGTAAGGTTGCTGCCGGACAGATCGTGGACGGGAGGTATGTGTCCTCGAAGTGCCATGCTTCGGTGATGTAGGATCCGGAGAAGCAGGCTCCAGCACACATAGTGCTGAGAGGAATTTAATGGGTCCGGATTACAGGGCCGGGTTTTATGAGCAGCTGAAAGAGCTGGGGGGAACAGCTGCTCACTTACCTCCAGTCCAGGTCTTGGAAGGCTAATTTAAGACAGCTGCGCCTGTCTCTGTCTGTGTTTGCTGGGCAAGGTGAGCAGACCTTGCAGGTGCTTCTTAGACTCTGCAGGAGGCAGAGAAAAGCACCTCGTTTAAACGGCTGAAGCCGTGCTGCATGGACTTGTTATTTTGAGCTTTGTTCTGTTATTCCTTTTTGTGCCAGGAAAAGGCTGTAACTTTTGTTTCTTAACTGGTGTATGGACACTAAAATAAGCCACCAGTTTGTTTGAACCCGTGGACTGCATCACTGTGTGAACCTGTGCCTACCTCCAACGCGGCTCAGTGAGTACAAATCCCTACACTATCTATCTATCTATTTATCTATCTATCCATCTATCTATCTATCCATCTATTTATTCATCTATCCATCTATCTATCCATCCATCATACATGGATAGATAGAAAGATAGATAGATACATATATGGATAGATAGATGGATAGATAGATATGAAATAGAGTATATAAGGATAGATAGATGATAGATAATCCTATGATATGATAGGTTTGATCGTGCATTTCCAATGTCTCTTACCACTGCTGCCATGATAGAGCATTTTCTACACTTTCTCGGTTCCCTCTTCCATTGCTGGAGGCTAACTTCTGCCGCATGAAATACAGTGGTGGCCAAAAGTATTGGCACCCCGGCAATTCTGTCAGATAATACTCAGTTTCTTCCTGAAAATGATTGCAATCACAAATTCTTTGGTATTATTATCTTCATTTAATTTGTCTTCAATGAAAAAACACAAATAGAATTGTCCTAAAGCCAGATTGGATATAATTCCACACCAAACCTAAAAAAGGGGGTGGACAAAAGTATTGGCACTGTTTGAAAAATCATGTGATGCTTCTCTAATTCGTGTAATTAACAGCACCTGTAACTTACCTGTGGCACCTAACAGGTGTTGGCAATAACTAAATCACACTTGCAGCCAGTTAACATGGATTAAAGTTGACTCAACTTCTGTCCTGTGTCCTTGTGTGTACCACATTGAGCATGGAGAAAAGAAAGAAGACCAAAGAACTGTTTGCGGACTTGTGAAACCAAATTGTGAGGAAGCATGAGCAATCTGAAGGCTACAAGTCCGTCTCCAAAGACCTGAATGTTCCTGTGTCTTCCGTGCGCAGTGTCATCAAGAAGTTTAAAGCCCATGGCACTGTGGCTAACCTCCCTACATGTGGACGGAAAAGAAAAATTGACGAGAGATTTCAACGCAAGATTGTGCGGATGGTGGATAAAGAACCTCGACTAACATCCAAACAAGTTCAAGCTGCCCTGCAGTCCGAGGCTACAACAGTGTCAACCCGTACTATCCGTCGGCGTCTGAATGAAAAGGGACTGTATGGTAGGATACCCAGGAAGACCCCACTTCTTACCCCGAGACATAAAAAAGCCAGGCTGGAGTTTGCCAAAACTTACCTGATAAAGCCTAAAACTGGAAGTGCATTGAGGTGAAGGTGAAGAGGTATTGGGAATCCTGCAGAAAATACCTGTGTGAATTGCGTGAAGAGGTATTGGGAATCCTGCAGAAAATACCTGTGTGAATTGCGTGAAGAGGTATTGGGAATCCTGCAGAAAATACCTGTGTGAATTGCGGTGAGTGCTGCATTGTGATCTGCTGAGTGCTTTTCTACCTGTTTAGATTTATTGGGCTTTTTAAAATCTATTTTCTCACTACAGTTTTAGTTTCTTAGTTTACTACCTGTGTATTTAAGGGTTAACTACATTGCACTAAAATCCTGAGGTGTAGATTTACTCACAAGGGGTTAATTAAGGGGAAGGGGTCATAATTAAGGGTTTATAAGGGGCAGCTGGTTGGGCATAAAGTCCTTTGGAAGTGCATTGAGGTGAAGGGTACATTGCTGGAAAAGGAAAAAAAAAAAAAAAAAACCACTTTAAATCTCTTAGTTTGCGAATGTGAACGAGCTGCGTGTGTCCGGAGCGTAAGTGCGAACGAAAGTAAGTGTGTGACTTGTTTTTCAGTGAAGAGGTATTGGGAATCCTGCAGAAAATACCTGTGTGAATTGCGGTGAGTGCTGCATTGTGATCTGCTGAGTGCTTTTCTACCTGTTTAGATTTATTGGGCTATTAAAAATCTATTTTCTCACTACAGTTTTAGTTTCTTAGTTTACTACCTGTGTATTTAAGGGTTAACTACATTGCACTAAAATCCTGAGGTGTAGATTTACTCACAAGGGGTTAATTAAGGGGAAGGGGTCATAATTAAGGGTTTATAAGGGGCAGCTGGTTGGGCATCAAGTCCTTTGGAAGTGCATTGAGGTGAAGGGTACATTGCTGGAAAAGGAAAAAAAAAAACAAACAAAAAAAACACTTTAAATCTCTTAGTTTACGAGTGTGAACGAGCTGCGTGTGTCCGGAGCGTAAGTGCGAACGAAAGTAAGTGTGTGACTTGTTTTTCAGTGACTTTGGATTCAGGGAGTTTGGAAGGGAGGACTTAGGACTGAATTGCTGACTGTATTTCATTCTTTCTTTACTTTACTTTTTACTTAATTAATCCACCTGACCTACTTAGCTGATTCCCCCGTCCATACTTGATACTTAATTGATCCCCCGTCCATACTTAACTGATCCCCCGCCGATATCTAATTGATACACTTGCACATCCCTAATTGATCCCCGTCCATACACCTATATATAAATAATTGTGTTTTGTACTTGTATATATATACTGACTGTATCCCCATATTTAGAATGACGTCCATGTTGGACGGAGCCGTGCAGTGTACATCTTGCGCAATGTATGCATTCCGTGAGCACCCACTCGAGGATCCATACTGCTGCGAGAGATGTGAGCATATTTTTTTTTCAACAATGGTGTACTCCTTGGTCGTCTCCCATGAAGTCCACTTTAGATCAAACAACGACGGATGGTGCGATCTGACACTGATGTTCCTTGAGCTTGAAGTTCACCTTTAATCTCTTTAGAAGTTTTCCTGGGCTCTTTTGTTACCATTCATATTATTCGTCTCTTTGATTTGTTATCAATTTTCCTCCTGCGGCCACGTCCAGGGAGGTTGGCTACAGTCCCATGGATCTTAAATTTCTGAATAATATGTGCAACTGTAGTTACAGGAACATCAAGCTGCTTGGAGATGGTCTTATAACCTTTACCTTTAACATGCTTGTCTATAATTTTCTTTCTAATCTCCTGAGACAACTCTTTCCTTTGCTTCCTTTGGTCCATGTTGAGTGTGGTACACACCATGTCACCAAACAGCACAGTGAGTATCTGTAGCCCTATATACAGGCCCACTGACTGATTACAAGATTGTCGACACCTGTGATGCTAATTAGTGGACACAACTTGATTTAACATGTCCCTTTTGTCACATTATTTTCAGGGGTACCATCATTTCTGTCCAGGCCTATTTCAAGAGTTTAATTTTTTTTAAATTCTGTGGAAGCAGGGTTGAAAAGCAATGTCTGTCTTTCATTTGTTCATTTTCATCGATTTTTAATTTATTATTACTTTTGTCAGATTCAAGTTTTTTCTGTGACCATTGTGGGTTTTTCTTTCATTAAACGAGGGGTACCAACAATTTTGACCACGTGTGTATATAGTATATACAGAGCTCCTGTGTATGTCACTGGTGATCACTGTATTACCTATACACTATATACAGAGCTCCTGTCTATAATGTCACTGGTGATCACTGTGTTACCTGTACACTGACACTATATACAGAGCTCCTGAGTATAATGTTGCTGGTGGTAATAACAGTGTTGTTAGTATTGTGGTTTTGTATTCATGATCAGTATTGTAGTATTTGGTCACCTTGGGGTGGTAATATATGGTCTGGTCATAGTTTGGCCATATTTGTTCCTTGTATGTGGTATTATTCGGTCACTATGTAGTGGTAATATGTGATCTAGTCAAGGTGTGGCGATATTTGTCCCTTTTGTATGTGGTATTATTGGTGTTGATATAGTGGACTGTGTTGTGTATGGCGGTCATTTTATTCTCGCTGATCTTAACTAGGAAAAGATTTTTTTCCATTAGGCCACAGCCCCACCATCAGTATTTGGTCAGTATTTTTCTCAGGAGTGGCTGCCGAAACCAGGAATGGTTGATTAATGCAGAATTGGTGACTTGTTTCTATTATACCTTTTCTCTGACTGTTCATCACCTGTTTTGGCTCCCACTCCTGAGAAAAAATACTGACTGGACACTGACCGAATACTGATAGTAGGGCCGTGGCCTTAGCGATTAAATACTTGGACCAGAGCGGCAGAGATGCACTTACAGGGGATCGCCGGTGAAAACAAGTAATCACCTCTCCACAGGATCATTGATAATATTGATTGGTGGGGGTCTGACTGCTTGCACACACCGGCAGAATGTGGAGCTTTTCTCCCCATTAGACTGGAGCGGCATGTGAGATGCGACCACTGATCCATTCATTCTCTCAGTGGCTGTGAGCGCTGCTCTTTTTTGCAAGTCTCTAAGAGAATGAATAGAGCTGCGGTCAGACGTCCCACCTGCCGCAGCATTTTAAAATAGGGATAAGTGTTCTGTCAGGGATAAAACTTCCCCATTCTTCCGATAGGTGCGTTTTCCAATGTTCGGACACAAATGCTCAATAAGTGATCACCTATCCTGTAGAGCCCATGGATCGGTGATAACTTGTTTTAACTAGTGTTGAGCGAGTATGTTCTGTCCGAGTATGCTCGGCCCGAGCTCCGAGTATTTACAGCTGCTCGGTGATATGGTTGAATCGCTCCCGTGTGCATGATTTGCAACTGTTTGACAGCTTTAACCCCTTAACGACATGTCACGTATTAGTACGCGCATGTCGTTATCCTCCGGTTCAGTGAGGGCTCCGGCGCTGAGCCCGCACTGAACCAAGCACATGTCAGCTGATTCTTACAGCTGACATGTGCCCGCAACAGGCGCGGGTGGAATCGCGATCCACCAGCGGCTGTTAACATATTAAATGCCGCTGTCAATCTCCGACAGCGGCATTTAATGCGCGCTTCCTGGAAGCGCGTCACTTACCCCGCCCATCGGCGACCCCGTCACATGATCGCGGGTCGGCGATGTGTGGTCATGACAACCCTGGGTCTGCAGCAGACACCAGTGGTTGTAATGATCCTGTTGCTATGAGCGCCACCTAGTGGTCGGCGCTCATAGGACAGGACCATTTCTGCTGCATACAAGGGAACTGCTGGTCCCCTGTATGTAGCAGAGGCGATCGGACAGTTGCTGCTTCAAGTCTCCTATGGAGACTACAGAAGCAAGCAAAAAGTGAAAAAAAAAAGTTTTAAAAAATATGAAAAAAAATAAAAAAATGTAAAAGTTTAAATCACCCCCTAAAATCATAAAATAAACCCCACATACACATATTTGGCATTGCCGCGTTCAGAATCGCCTGATCTATCAATATAAAAATAGAATTAATGCAATCGGTAAATGGCGTAATGAGAAAAAAATTCTAAACGCCAGAATTATGTTTTTTGGTCACCGTAAAATTGCAATAAAATGCAATAACGGGCGATCAAAACATCGGATCTACCCCAAAATAGCATCTATAAAAACTTCAGTTCGGTTCACAAAAAATAAGCCCTCACCCTGCCCCAGATCCCGAAAAATGGAGACGCTACGGGTCTCGGAAAATGGCACCATTTTTTTTTTTTTTACCAAACTTTGGAATTTTTTTTCATCACTTAAATAAAAAAGAACCTATACATGTTTGGTGTCTATGAACTCGTAATGACCTGGAGAATAATAATGGCTGGTCAGTTTTAGCATTCAGTGAACGTGGTAAAAAAAATAAAAAAAAACCTCAGTGGTATTGCACTTTTTTTGCAATTTCACGGCGCTTGGAATTTTTTTCCCGTTTTCCCGTACACGGCATGGTAAAACTAGTAATGGCGTTGAAAAGTACAACTCGTCCCGCAAAAAATAAGCCCTAACATGGCCATATTGACCAAAAAATAAAAACGCTATGGCTCTGGGAACAAGTGGAGCAAAAAGCGAAAATGCAAAAACGGAAAATGCTCCGCGGCTTAAGGGGTTAATACATGTGAGGAATGTCTATTTCTTACACATTCCTCACATGTATTAAAACCGTCAAACAGTCGCAAATCATGCACACGGGAGCGATTCAACCATATCACCGAGCAGCTATAAATACTCGGAGCTCGGCCCGAGCATACTCGCCGAAAGGGTTAACAGAACATACTCGCTCAACACTAGTTTTAACCAAAGAAGCCCTTTAATGCAAACATGTCCATCCCAGTTAGAGTGTCGCCCAGTAGATGTGCAGGAGCCGCCAGTCAATGCTCCACTATAACAGCGAGAGCGGATAACAGATATTTGCATCTTGCTGTAGGTGGGCCCCTAGAGTTAATTTCCCCTGTGGGCCCCAGACACCGCAGTCCGACCCTGGTCATCAATATCAGATCAGTGAGGTTCCAACACACGGCCCCCTCACCAATAAGACAGCAGCTGGAAATACTCAGCGTAGAGAGCCCAAACAGCACAGCGCTGTACACTGTGTAGTGGCCGATCTTGGTACTGCAGCTCCTATTGAAATGATTGTGATCTGAGCTGTAGTACCTGAAACCAGCCATTGCACAGTGTGCGGAGCTGTGCTATTCCAGCTCTTAACACTGTGTACATCATCCTGCAGAAGTAGCTGATGTCTGGGGATTTCAGGTGTCAGACCCCCACTAATCACTGTATGAGTTCTGCTCTACTCCTTTATTAAAGGGGTGGTCTTGTGTTCCTCTCATCAGAAGCTGAAGATTTACAGTTCTGGCCGGTGGCTTGGCTGAGCCGCTTGTCTGAATTGTGCCCTCTTGCATTCTGCGGGCAGAGGCGGCTTTGCCTCTGCAGAATGGGACAGGCACAGGGGCACTGAAGTCCACCAGTCTGCAAGTGAGCGCTTCTTGCCAAGGAGACCGGCCACTTCTCAGGTGGTCAGTAACCATAGCAATGAGCTGTACACTGCAGAATTAAAAATCTTTTCCTTCTTGAGAACAGAGAAGATTTTGAATAAGAAGGAAATTGCAAAGTTTCTTGTTTTTACAAGCTCTTTGCAATCTTAGCCTTTTAATACATTCATTTTATTTAGTTATATATTTATTTTACTCTCTTATATAGCGCCGTTAGATTTTGTAGCACCTTACAGACATTATCATCACTGTCCCCATTGGGGCTCACAATATGAATTCCCTATCAGTATGTCTTTGGAGTGTGGGAGGAAACCGGAGAACCCGGAGGAAACCCATACAAACACGGGGAGAACATACAAACTCCTTGCAGATGTTGTCCTTGCTATTATATGAACCCAGCCCCACAGCGTTAATCATTGACCCACCATGTTGCCCACATTCCTCGGCTTTTTTAAGATTTTCTGCAATGAATAAGAACACTGAAGAAAATCTAGATTGATCAACATTTCCTATCACAAATGCAGTTGCTGCAAAACTTGTCCATAGTCCTGTTCCCAGCTGAAAATTGGATACAATTGTATCTTGTGTAGACAATGCTCTGTGAGCTAAATAGCCGGGATCCACTGCTACAAGGCAGGAAACAGACAGATTCTGCTGATGGGTTCTGCTCCCAGAGCATTACTCAGCCTGGACATCTCAGCTCAGAGCAAAACCAGCTATAAGGCTGTGTGCACACCTAGCAGATTTGATGCAGATTTACATGCGTTTTTTCTGCTAGAGAGAAGCGTTTTCACATGCATTTTTTCAAGCAATTTTCCAAGCGATTTTGAGCATCACTTGGAAAAGTGCTTGACAAGTTGATCACACAATATAAATCCATGCAGCCGACATGGATCTATAATGTGTGAACAACTTAGATGCTTTAAATGCAGCATCTATAGTAAAAAAAAAGAAAACGTTAATAAATAAAAAAAAACAACGGTATATTCACCTCTCCGGCGGCCCCCGGTCTGCTCTCCGGTCTCCTCCGGTCTGCTCCCGGCCGCGTCTTCTCTCTTCAGCGTCCCGCAGTGTACGGTCAGGACCTGCGGTGACGTCATTTAGTCAGCTGATGGTCACGCGACCATCACCTGATGCCGACGTCAGCGGTCATGCGACCATCACCTGACTAAATGACGTCACCGCAGGTCCTGACAGTACAGACAGCAGACCGGAGGAGACCGGAGAGCAGACCGGGGGCCGCCGGAGAGGTGAATATACAGGTTTTGTTTGTTTTTAACTTTTTTATTTCTTTTTTTCACCGCGTGGTAGCCGGGATGAAGAGGAGTTGTAGTCTCGTCTTCATCCCAGGTACCACACGCATCGCGAATAAGCTTCAGCGTAATCGCAGTAGAAATGGTCATGCTGCGTTTTGCAAAGTAATGCGAATTCGGCGCGCAAATTAGCGCATCATGTGCACAGCACATCCGAATTCACATGGCTTTGCATGGCAGACTGTTTTACAAGCGTTTTCGCGGCCGTAAAAACGCCGCAAAAACGCTACAAAAACGCTACGTGGTCACATGGCCTAAGGCTGTGTGCCCACGACGCGTATTTTAAGCGTTTCCGCATGGCAAAAACGCTGCAGAAACGCTTAAAGACGCATGTTAGAAGGTCTGCCATGTTCCCCAATGATAGTCCGCATGTGCTGTGCACATGCTGCGGAAATTTCCGCTGCGGATTATCATTGCGGAAAAAAACGCAGCACTACCAATTATTTTGCGGAAGCGCAGCGTTTTCCTGGCCATTGACTTGCATTGGAACAAATGGATTCCGCTTCACTAGATAAGCACATGCGGAATACATGCGTTCAATGTGCGGATGGTACCCGGGTGTGGAGGATGGGAGACTCTCCTCCGGACCCGGGTACCATAGAACCTGTCAAAATAAAGAATAAAATAAAAAATAAATGTTATATTTACCTTCTGACGGCCCCCGCTGCGCTCGTCCTCCCATGTCGGCAGCTCGCGATGGACTGAAGGACCAGCGCTGACGTCATAGTCATGTGACGGCAGGTCCTTCAGTGTACCGCGATCTGCCGGCAGCCAGGACAGAGCGAAGCGAGACTGCGGGGGCCATCGGAAGGTAAGTATAGATTTATTTTTTTATTTTTAACCAGTCGTTGGGGTCACACTATATAAATCCATGCCGTTTTCATGGATTTCTATAGTGTGACCAAGTGATGCTAAAATCGCTTGTAAAGCGCTTGTCAACCCGCATGCGGAAATGCATGTGAAGAACGCTCCACTTCTGCATGTCCCTGGCAGGAAAAACGAATGTACAATCCGCATATACAATCCGCATGTACAATCCGCATATACAATCCGCATGTACAATCCGCGTGTACAATCCGCATATACAATCCGCATGTATAATCCGCATGTACAATCCGCATGTACAATCCGCATGTACAATCCGCATGTACAATCCGCATGCGTTTTTTCTGCCAGCGAGATGCAGAAACGCTCAGGAAAAATCCGGAGCTTTTGTGCATCGTGGGCACATAGCCTAAGTCTCTGCATTTGTCTGCTTACACATCAGTACATTTCTGAACACATTCAGCAAAAATTGCAGTACATTTGTTAAAATTGGGCATATAGCATACTATAGGTGCTTCTCACAAAATTAGAATATCATCAAAAAGTTAATTTATTTCAGTTCTTCAATACAAATAGTAAAACTCATATTATATAGAGTCATTACAGACAGAGTGATCTATTTCAAGTGTTTATTTCTGTTAATGTTATTATCTCAGTAAATTAGAATACTTTATAACACCAGCTTGAAAAATGTTTTTAAAATCTGAAATGTTGTCCTACTGAAATATATGTTCAGTAAATGCCCTCAATACTTGGTCGGGGCTCCTTTTGCATCAATTACTGCATCAATGCGGCAATGTGGCATGGAGGCGATCAGCCTGTGACACTGCTGAGGTGTTATGGAAGCCCAGGTGGCTTTGATAGAAGCCTTCAGCTCGTCTGCATTGTTGGGTCTGGTGTCTCTCATCTTTCTCTTGACAATACCCCATAGATTCTCTATAATAGATTCTCTATGGGGTTAAGGTCAGGTGAGTTTGCTGCCAATCAAGCACAGTGATACTGTTGTGTAAACCAGGTATTGGTACTTTTGGCCGTGTGGACAGGGGCCAAGTCCTGCTGGAAAATGACATTTCCATCTCCAAAAAGCTTGTGGGCAGAGGGAAGCATGAAGGGCTCTACAATGTCCTGGTAGACGGGTGCGCTGACTTTGGTCTTGATAAAACACAGTGGACCTACACCAGCAGATGACACGGCTCCCCAAACCATCACCGATTGTGGAAACTTCACACGAGACCTCAAGCAGCTTGGATTGTGGCCTCTCCACTCTTCCTCCAGACTCTGGGACCTTGATTTCCAAATTAAATGCAAAATTTACTTTCATCGGAAAACAACACCTTGGACCACTGAGCAACAGTCCAGGTGTTTTTCTCCTTGGCCCAGGTAAGATGCTTCTGGCGTTGTCTATTGGTGATGAGTGGCTCGACACAAGGAATGTGACACTTGTAGCCCATGTCCTGGATACGTCTGTGTGTGGTGGCTCTTGAAGCAATGACTCCAGCAGCAGTCCACTCCTTGTGAATCTTCCCCAAATGTTTGAATGGCCTTTCCTTAACAATCTTTTCAAGGCTGCGGTTATCCCGGTTGCTTGTGCACCTCTTCCTACCACACTTTTTCTTTCCACTCAACTTTCCATAAATATGCTTGGATACAGCACTCTGTTAACAGCCAGCTTCTTTAGCAATGACCTTTTGTGGTTTACACTCCTTGTGGAGTGTGTCAATGACTGCCTTCTGGACATCTGTCAAGTCATCAGTCTTCCCCATGATTGTGGAGCCTACTGAAACAGACAAAGGGACCTTTTTAAATGTGTAAGAAGCCTTTGCAGGTGTTTTTTGTTAATTATTCTAATTTACTGAGATAATGACTTTTGTGTTTTCATTGGCTGTAAGCCATCATTATCAACATTAACAGAAATAAACACTTGAAATAGATCACTCTGTAATGACTCTGTATAATATATGAGTTTCACTTTTTGGATTGAAGAACTGAAATAAATAAACTTTTTGATGATATTCTAATTTTGTGAGAAGCACCTGTATGTTTGATGCATCTCATTAGCTAAGCTCAACCTCTTCCTTGCTTCACCTCAATTTGAGCCATAAATGGTGATATTTCATTTTGGTGCATTTTATGACTCCTTTTTGTCACACTTTTCTCATAACTATTTTTTTTATAACTGAGGGAAATTAACAAAATCTTATTTGTTGTACTCAAGTTTTCACAGAAACATCTGATAAAGTGTTGACTTATTTTTCTGAGTTAAACTCTTCCTTTTGGCCCTCTATATATTTGAGTTTGACAGCCCTGATGTAGATGGATGATGATGTGGCAAGAAGGGGCAGAGGGGCAGAGCCTCCTGGCTCTCAGCTTCGCTCTCCACTGCTCACAGGAGACAGCAGTTACTTCACAAATGTAACTGATAGAAAAGATGTCACGTAAGAGGGGGTCAGGGGAGCGATGTGCTGCAGGAAGAGGAGGATTAGGCAGGGAGCGCTGTGCTGCAGGAAGAGGAGGATTAGGCAGGGGAGTGATGTAATGCAGGAGGGGGAGGCTTAGGCAGGGAAGCGATGTGCTGCAGGAAGAGGTGGCTTATGCAGGGGAGTGATGTAATGCAATAGGAGAGGATTAGGCAGGGAGCGATATGCTGCAGGAAGTGCAGGATTTGGCAGTGGGCGATGTGGTGCAAGAGGGGATTTGGCAGTGGGTGATGTGGTGCAGGAAGGGGGAGATTTAGAAAGGGCACAATGTGCTGCAAGGAGGGGAGGATTAGACGGGAGCAATGTGCCGCAAGAGGGGGAGGTTTAGACAGGGGAGTGATGTGCTGCAGGAGTGGGAGAATTTGGCGGTGAGAAACATGCTGCAGGACGGGGAGGGTAAGGCAGGGGAGCAATGTGCTGCAGGTGGAAGGAGAATCTGTGACTACAGCCCAGTGTTTAAGGTTTATTGGAGCCTGTCTTTTATATATTTTATTGTTTTTTTTTCTGACAAAACTGCATAACATCTGACATGAAGTCCGCTTAGCAGTCACTGTCCCTGTAGATTGTTACTGTCCAGGTTCACCGCTGTCTCTTTTTGTTTTTAGTGCCAATCTGACAGCAGTGAAGGTTCCGCTGATAATGGCGGTCGGGTTCCGAATAGAATGTTCATGTCTGTTCTCATTGTAGTAACATCACGGAATATGCTAATTTCTTCTGACCACACCCGATGACTGAATAAAGGCGCCTCACCCACTTGTCTATGTCATCACTTTGTGGTGTCACAATGATCTAAGGGGATAAAAAAACGCTCCTGGCAGCTTTACAGTCATTCGTCCCTTCGTGTTAAAGGAGCAGGATGATAGAGCCGCACCATGCCAGCCAGAAGAAAAGAAAGTGGAGCCCTTCAAGATGATGAAGCAAGAAAGCAGACTGTGGAAGGCCATCCAGGACCAAGAGCATCATGAGGGCCTGGTAACGTATACTACACAACTGTTCTGTATATGCTCATGCCATGTAAACCTATGGTGGCCGATTCATCAAGGCTGGTGGATTTCTATACCAGCATTCATGAAGCGCCTATTGGAGGAACGTGCACCAAATTCATTAAAAAGACTAAACCTCTTAATGAACTTGACTCATCCTTAAAGGGGTTGTTCCCTTTCAATAAATGAATGTCCCTAGCTGCAGGTCATTTAATTAAAAAAAAGAGGTTCCACCATCTCAGAGCTGCAGCAGCTCAGTGCGCTCAGCTGGGCAGTCCGTCTGATTACATTTGTTGGCTGCGGAAGTATTGAGGTGATGTCAGTGCCATACACAATCCCAGGAATGGGTCAGGACAGCACAGTTTGATTCTTTATACCTGCAGCCAGGGTCATTCATTTATTGAAATATCCCCTTAAAGCTAACGTACTACACCTCAAGAAATGTACTCCAGTCAAAAGATGGAGTCAATTTCAGTCCTAATTTACACCACTTTTCCAGCCTAATTTGTAATAAGTTTTCAGGTAAAGCTAAGCCACAAGCGGTCCAGATAAGCTCTGTTCACTATTTAAGAAGTTAAAAGAGTGGGTGTAAAAAGGTCAGAGTATTTAAATGTAAGTTGCGCAGGAATTTACTGAGATTCAAACAGTTGTGCAACACATTTCCGGTGAAAACTGCTTGATGAAAAATGTTCCTTGAATAATATAACATTTCAGGTTAGTGGTAATAGATTTTATTATGGGACGTTGATCCAGGGAACTAGTCTGATTGCCAAATGTGGAGTCGGGAAGGAATTTTTCCCCTAAAATGGGGCAATTAGCATCTGCCTCATGGGGTTTTTGCCTTCCTCTGGATCAACACATTAGCTTTTAGGTTGAACTTGATGGACTTGTGTCTTTCAAACTTAAAACTATGAAACTGTCCCTGTATTGAGGTTCAAGGGTGAAGCCCAGGGTTCATTTGGAACCATCAGAAATGGTGTGTTTTGCGCCCAGTCTGTCCAAGGAAGCCTGTTTGAGCCAACGGCCTCAGAAATATCCTAACATTTCAGAAAGTAGCAATAGTTAGGGTGGCTGAACCATTCTAGCCTTAAGTTTGCCCCTCCAGTCAGCATCTACTATGTAGATGCAATCAAGGCCATGTAATAAGTCTTTATCGCTGTACAGGGCTGTAAAAGTGAAGGCCAGAGTTCCTTTGGAACCTGTAGGATAGACTGGCTTTTGCCAAGTCTTTCCAAAGAAGCTTTTTTGAGCCATAGGCCTCAGACAGGTCCTAACAAGAAAGTGGCATTAGATAGGTTTTTCTTTAGTTAGGATTGATTCAACTACTCAAGCCTCAAGCGCACTCCTCCGGCCAGCAGCTACTCTGTAGATGCAACCCTGGGCCTATGGTAAGTATCTATCCCTGTACAGGGGTGTAATGGTAAAAACCTGGGTTCCCTTGGGATCTGCAGAATGGAGTAGCTTGCGCCAAGTCTGTCCGAGGAAGTCTGTTTGAGCCAACAGCCTTAAACAGATCCCAGTATTTAGGAAAAAAAAAAGCTTCAGTTAGAGTTGAATCAACCACTATAGCCTCAAGCTCGCTCCTCCGGCCAGCAGCTACTCTGTAGATGCAGCCCTGGGCCTATGGTAAGTATCTATCCATGTACAGGCGTGTAATGGTAAAGGCCAGGGTTCTCTTGGGATCTGCAGAATGGAGTAGCTTGTGCTAAGTCTGTCCGAGAAAGCCTTTTTGAGCTGATGGATTTAAACAAATTTCAACATTTAGGAAAAAAGCATTAATCTATTTCAGTTAGAGTTAATTCAATTACTCTAGCATAAAGATCCTAATTCACTTTGTGTAAAGGAAGTTAGTTGGCAAATTTTTATTGTGTGAGCAATGAGGTTATGGAACTCTCTACCACATGAACTTGAAATACTTAATTTTCTAAAAAAAATTCAAGGAGGGCATATGTGTGCCTTTCTTGAATAATATAAAATTGCAGGTTATCCGTACTAGATTTTGTTATGGGACGTTGATCCAGGGAACTAGTCTGATTGCCATATGTGGAGTCGGGAAGGAATTTTTCCTCTAATATGGGGCAATTAGCATCTGCCTCATGGGGTTTTTGCCTTCCTCTGGATCAACACATTAGCTTTTAGGTTGAACTTGATGGACTTGTGTCTTTCAACCTTAAAACTATGAAACTGTCCATGTATTGAGGTTCAAGGGTGAAGCCCAGGGTTCATTTGGAAACATCAGAAATGGTGTGTTTTGCGCCCAGTCTGTCCAAGGAAGCCTGTTTGAGCCAACGGCCTCAGAAATATCTTAACATTTAAGAAAGTAGCAATAGTTAGGGTTGGCTGAACCATTCTAACCTTAAGTTTGCCCCTCCAGTCAGCATCTACTATGTAGATGCAATCAAGGCCCTGTAATAAGTCTTTATCGCTGTACAGGGCTGTAAGAGTGAAGGCCAGAGTTCCTTTGGAACCTGTAGGATAGACTGGCTTTTGCCAAGTCTTTCCAAAGAAGCTTTTTTGAGCCATAGGCCTCAGACAGGTCCTAACAAGAAAGTGGCATTAGATAGGTTTTCCTTTAGTTAGGATTGATTCAACTACTCAAGCCTCAAGCGCACTCCTCCGGCCAGCAGCTACTCTGTAGATGCAACCCTGGGCCTATGGTAAGTATCTATCCCTGTACAGGGGTCTAATGGTAAAAACCAGGGTTCCCTTGGGATCTGCAGAATGGAGTAGCTTGCGCCAAGTCTGTCCGAGGAAGTCTGTTTGAGCCAACAGCCTTAAACAGATCCCAGTATTTAGGAAAAAAAAGCTTTAGTTAGAGTTGAATCAACCACTATAGCCTCAAGCTCGCTCCTCCGGCCAGCAGCTACTCTGTAGATGCAGCCCTGGGCCTATGGTAAGTATCTATCCCTGTACAGGGGTGTAATGGTAAAGGCCAGGGTTCCCTTGGGATCTGCAGAATGGAGTAGCTTGCGCCAAGTCTGTCCGAGAAAGCCTTTTTGAGCTGATGGATTTAAACAAATTTCAACATTTAGGAAAAAAGCATTAATCTATTTCAGTTAGAGTTAATTCAATTACTCTAGCATAAAGATCCTAATTCACTTTGTCTAAAGGAAGTTAGTTGGCAAATTTTTATTGTGTGAGCAATGAGGTTATGAAACTCTCTACCACATGAAATTGAAATACTTAATTTTCTAAAAAAAATTCAAGGAGGGCATGTGTGTGCCTTTCTTAAATAATATAAAAGTGCAGGTTATCCGTACTAGATTTTGTTATGGGACGTTGATCCAGGGAACTAGTCTGATTGCCATATGTGGAGTCGGGAAGGAATTTTTCCCCTAATATGGGGCAATTAGCATCTGCCTCATGGGGTTTTTGCCTTCCTCTGGATCAACACATTAGCTTTTAGATTGAACTTGACAGACTTATGTCTTTCAACCTTAAAACTATGAAACCGTCCCTGTATAGAGGTTCAAGGGTGAAGCCCAGGGTTCATTTGGAAACATCAGAAATGGTGTGTTTTGCGCCAAGTCTGTCCAAGGAAGCCTGTTTGAGCCAATGGCCTCAGAAATATCCTAACATTTAAGAAAGTAGCAATAGTTAGGGTTGGCTGAACCATTCTAACCTTAAGTTTGCCCCTCCAGTCAGCATCTACTATGTAGATGCAATCAAGGCCCTGTAATAAGTCTTTATCACTGTACAGGGATGTAAGAGTGAAGGTCAGAGTTCCTTTGGAACCTGTAGGATAGACTGGCTTTTGCCAAGTTTTTCCAAAGAAGCTTTTTTGAGCCATAGGCCTCAGACAGGTCCTAACAAGAAAGTGTCATTAGATAGGTTTTTCTTTAGTTAGGATTGACTCAACTACTCAAGCCTCAAGCGCACTCCTCCGGCCAGCAGCTACTCTGTAGATGCAACCCTGGGCCTATGGTAAGTATCTATCCCTGTACAGGGGTGTAATGGTAAAAACCAGGGTTCCCTTGGGATCTGCAGAATGGAGTAGCTTGCGCCAAGTCTGTCCGAGGAAGTCTGTTTGAGCCAACAGCCTTAAACAGATCCCAGTATTTAGGAAAAAAAAGCTTTAGTTAGAGTTGAATCAACCACTATAGCCTCAAGCTCGCTCTTCCGGCCAGCAGCTACTCTGTAGATGCAACCCTGGGCCTATGGTAAGTATCTATCCCTGTACAGGGGTGTAATGGTAAAGGCCAGGGTTCCCTTGGGATCTGCAGAATGGAGTAGCTTGCGCCAAGTCTGTCCGAGGAAGCCTTTTTGAGCCAATGGCCTTAGACAGAACCCATCATTTAGTAATAAAAAAGCTTTAGTTAGAGTTATAGCCTCAAGCTCGCTCCTCTGGCCAGCAGCTACTCTGTAGATGCAACCCTGAGCATGTGGTAAGTCTCCATTCCTGTAAAGGGGTGTAATGGTAAAGATCAGGGTTCCTTTTGACCTGCTTATGCCAAGTCTGTCAAAGGAAGCCTTTTTGAGCTGATGGCTCTACACAGATCCTAATGTTTAGGAAAAAAGCTTATGTGTATTTCAGTTAGATTAAAAGTAAAGCCAACAAAAGAGAATTTAACTTTCCTCAAAAAATCAATTATTAATATAGCATTTACCTGCCCAGATCTCAGAACTAATGCACTATTAGGATGTAGCAATCCCATATAATTTTGTGTGCAGTTTTAATACTATGTAATCACCCCCCTCCATTAATTGGTAATATGTGAGTGGTTGTCACATCAGTATTTTGCACCTGTATTGCTGTCATCGTTATTATATGGTATGATTAGTACTGAGACCTAGGCAGGTAAACACTGTTGCCCTTTTTTCCTGTGTTAATTCTTGAATTTTGGTGGGAATTTAAATTTGTCTTTGCTTTTAATGTTAGTGTAGGGACTCGCAAGTATGAGGACCCTTGACGCGGGTTGCGAGCTTGTGTATTTTGGCCAAAATATTTACTAATACCTCATATATATCATATATATTTTTTGCACGTTATTTTTATTCAGGGTGCAGCCAGACCCATCAATGTTGGCCTTGTAAACTAGGGTGTCTGTCTTCATGGGGTGCACTTAAAAAGTGCTGGGCAGCCTGCCTAATATAATAGTTTGGGCTTCACTAATAGGCTGTAAGCCAGACATTGTGCACTACCTATGTGTGACCAGTGCCCTATACAAGGCTTATTTGTGTGCAGTTTTAATACTAAGCTATCACCCCCTCCATGAATTGGTAGGTTGTGAGTGGTTGTCTCATCAATATTTTGCACCTGTGTTGCTGACTTCTTCATTATATGGGTTTGCTGCATCCTTGTAATTATTGTTGCTGTATTTGCTGTGTTAATTCTTGAATTTTGGTGGGAACTTTAATTCCTTGTTTTTGTGACTTTGCTTTTAATGTTAGTGTAGGGACTCGCAAGTATGAGGACCCTTGAGCAGGTTGCGAGCTTGTATATTTTGGCCAAAATATCGACCAATACCTCATATATATCATATATATTTTTTACATGCTATTTTTATTCAGGGTGCAGCCAAGCCCATTTACAGGTGTATCTCACAAAATTAGAATATCACCAGAAAAGTTAATTTATTTCAGTTCTTCAATACAAAACGTGAAACTCATATATTATATAGAGCCATTACACACAGAGTGATCTATTTCACGTGCTTATTTCTGTTAATATTGATGATTATGGCTTACAGCCAATGAAAACTCAAAAGTCATTATTTCAATTAATTAGAATACCTTATAACAACAGCTTGAAAAATGTTTTCAAAATCCAAAATGTTATCCTACTGAAATGTATGTTCAATAAATGCCCTCAATACTTGGTCGGGGCTCCTTTTACATCAATTACTGCATCAATGCGGCAATGTGGCATGGAGGGATCAGCCTGTGGCACTGCTGAGGGGTTATGGAAGCCCAGGTGGCTTTGATAGAAGCCTTCAGCTCGTCTGCATTGTTGGTCTGGTGTCTCTCATTTTCCTCTTGACAATACCCCATAGATTCTTTATGGGGTTAAGGTCAGGTGAGTTTGCTGCCAATCAAGCACAGTGATACTGTTGTTTTAAACCAGGTATTAGTACTTTTGGCAGTGTGGACAGGGGCCAAGTCCTGCTGGAGAATGAAATTTCCATCTCCAAAAAGCTTGGCGTAGCTAAGGTTTTGGTTCAGGGGGCCGAAACTTCTGAGTGGGCCTCTAACCAGGTAACCCTGATTCCAACTATAGCGGTGCACCCAGATAGTGGATGTAGGAAAACCTCAGCAGATGACCGCGCTGTTACTAAAAATAATCTCTATACAAAGACCAGCACTGATATTACCGCCATATGGTGACATATATTGATAGATGCCAGTCCTGCAAAACATATAAGAGATCACAGCTCAGTTATATATAGTACCTTACAGCTGACGTTCTTTCTGATTAAATTGTTCACTTTTCCCGTCTTTTCCATCTGGCCCAGACCGACACGACAACTTCTCCAGCCAGGACTCAGAGTCTCAGGTATGCAGAGATCACAACAAAGACACATTTGACTCCTTACATTTCAGGCACTGACCACATCTATCCCCAACCTGCACAAACTTCTCATCCTGCTGATACCCCAATACTGAGCCTCTGCTGCAAAATGTGTCCCTATTACTGCACCTACTGTGTGCCCTCTAGATGGTAAAACAAACCTCTAAAATAAAGTAATGCCGTGTGCAAGTGTCCTAGAAAACAGTGCCCACATTGTGCCCCCTAGAAAGTAATAGTGCCCCTTCGACAGTCACGATAACCTGAGTTCCCCTATAACAATAAGTGCCCACCTAAGATTTAATAATGTCCTTAGTCTCCCCCCATGTAGAGCTCCGTTCTAACCAGTATGATGTTCTCCTATTCACGATATAATTCCCCCTCTCTGTATAGTACCCCCACACAGTATACTGACCCCTTAGTAGCCCCCAAGCTGATGGCTCCAACACTGTATGATGGCCTCCACACTATACAAAGACCCCACATTATCTCCCACACTGTATGATGGCCCCCACACTGTTCAAAAAACCCACATTATCTCCCACACTGTATAAATAGCCTACATATAGTATAATGCACCAGATAGTCCTCAATATAGTATAATGCACTCCCCATAGTCCTTCGTATAGTATAATGCGCCCCCATAGGCAGAGTCTGTAGTAAAATGCTCCCCCCATTGACAGAGTCTGTAGTATAATGCTCCCCCCCCATAGGCAGAGTCTGTAGTATAATGCTCCCCCCCTCCTCATAGGCAGAGTCTGTAGTATAATGCCCCCCCATAGGCATTGTCTGCAGTATAATGCCCCCCCCCCCCATAGGCAGAGTCTGTAGTATAATGCTCCCCCCTCCTCATAGACAGAGTCTGTAGTATAATGCCCCCCCCCTCCTCATAGGCAGAATCTGTAGTATAATGCCCCCCCATCTCATAGGCAGAGTCTGTAGTATAATGGGCCCCCCCTCCTCATAGGCAGAGTCTGTGGTATAATGCCCCCCCATCTCATAGGCAGAGTCCATAGTATAATGCTCCCCCTCTTATAGGCAGAGTCTGTAGTACAATGTCCCCCCATAGGCAGAGTCTGTAGTATACTGCTCTCCCCTGCTCATAAACAGAGTCTGTAGTATAATGCCCCCCATAGGCAGAGCCTGTAGTATAATGCCCCCCCATAGAGAGAGTCTTTAGTATAATGCTCCCCCCCTCCCCATAGACAGTCTGTAGTATAATGCCCCCCCCTCCCCATAGGCAGAGTCTTTAGTATAATGCCCCCCCCTCTCTGTGGGCAGAGTCTTTAGGATAATGCTCCCCCATAGGCAGAGTCTGTAGTATAATGCACCTCCCCCTTCCCATAGGCAGAGTCTGTAATATAATGCCGCCCCCCTCCCGGCAAAAAATAAATAAACAGTACTCACCTCTCCTCCTGGTTCCCTCACTGCTCAGAGCACCCAGCCCGCACACATCTTCAGCACAGCGGGCCGGGCGCCAAGTGATGATGTCAGAGACGTCAGACACAGAAGGGACTAATGGGAGAGAGATCTGCGCTCCCTCTCTCATCAGTAAACTTGCGGCGGTGACAGGCGGTGGGGCCCGATGCTGGCACCAGGGGCATGCCAGATACAGTTACACTGGCGTAGCCCTGGATGGGCCCCCTAAGAGCGCGGGGCCCGGGGCCACCGCCCCCTTTGCCCCCCTGGTAGCTATGATACTGTGGCGGAGGGAAGCATGAAGTGCTCTAAAATTTCCTGGTAGACGGCTGCGCTGACTTTGGTGTTGAAAAAACACAGTGGACCTACACCAGCAGATGACACGGCTCCCCAAACCATCACTGATTGTGGAAACTTCACACTAGACCTCAAGCAGCTTGGATTGTGGCCTCTCCACTCTTCTTCCAGACTCTGGGACCTTGATTTCAAATGAAAATTGGAACTCTGGGACCTTGTGGAGTGTGTCAATGACTGCCTTCTGGACATCTGTCAAGTCAGCAGTCTTCACCAAGATTGTGGAGCCTACTGAAACAGACTAAGGGACCTTTTTAAATGCTTAGGTAGTCTTTGCAGGTGTTTTTTGTTAATTATTTTAATTTACTGAGTTAATGACTTTTGTGTTTTCATTCGCTGTAAGCCATAATCATCAACATTTGTGAAGCACCTGGGGGTTCCAAGTGCTCATTATGCATCTAGATAGGTGCCTTGGGGGGTCTAGTTTCCAAAATGGGGTCACTTGTGGGGGAGCTCCAATGTTTAGGCACACAGGGGCTCTCCAAACGCGACATGGTGTCTGCTAACAAATTGAATGGAAAATCAGCTCAAATTGTTAGCGGACACCATGTTGCGATTGGAGTGCCCCTGTGTGTCTAAACATTGGAGCTCTCCAACAAGTGACCCCATTTTGGAAACTATACCCCCCAGGGAACTTATCTAGATGGGTGGTGAGCATTTTGAACCCCCAGGTGATTCACAAATTAATCCGTAAAAATGAAAAAGTATATTTTTTTTCCACTTTTTCATTTTTATGAAACAATTTGTGAAGCACCTGGGGGTACCAAATGCTCACTATGCATCTAGATAGGTGCCTTGGGGGGTCTAGTTTCCAAAATGGGGTCACTTGTGGGGGAGCTTCAATGTTTAGGCACACGGGGCGCAGGAGGGGGCACACTCAGGCACACGCGGCGCAGGAGGGGGCACGCTCAGGCACACGCGGCGCAGGAGGGGGCACGCTCAGGCACACGGGGAGCAGGAGGGGGCTGAGGAGATGGAAGAGCCAGCAGCAGCAGGGGGGGGTGATCACTGGGGCAAAAGGGGGCAGAAAGGGGGGCAGGAGCCAGCAGCAGCAAGCGGGGGTAGGAGCCGGCAGGCAGTAGCTGGCAGCAGCAGGGAGGGTGATCACTCGGATGGGGGGGTGATCACTGGGGGGAGGGGGTGATGATTGGGAGGGGGGGTGTTCACTGGGGAGAGGGGGTGATCATTGGGAGGGGGTGATCATTGGGAGGGGGGGTGATCACTGGGAGGGGGAGATGGTGGGTGAGATCACTGGGATTGGGGGATGGTGGGTGTGATCACAGGCGCAGGGCATTTACACTGAGCCTGCTGCTGCCTGTGATCACAGTCCACCGGCTGTCAGAAGGAGAGCAGCAGCCGGTGGATGAAGACGTGGAAGATATTGGGAGCGGAGGTCGGGGTGCAGGTAAGAAATTGGGAGGGGGTAGTGGAGGTGGGGGGGGTCGGGGGGAAGTGGGGGCAATACTACCTGCTGCGGATCAGCGGTGGCGGATCAGCGGCGGCAGCAGACGATCCACGGCGGCGGCAGCAGGACGATCCACGGCGGCGGCAGCAGGACAATCCATGGCGGCAGCAGCAGGACGATCCACGGCGGCAGCAGACGATCCAGGGACGGGATGGAGCTGGGGAGTTTCAGCCATCGTGAACAACTCCCTCCACATCTGATTGGGGCTAGTGTCCATGTGACGCTAGCCCCCCAATCAGATCTGGGGGGAGGGGGGGACAGAGGTGACACTCCCCCCAGCCAATGGCTCATGCTATATGCATCAATCCATGCCCAGATAGTAAATATTTCACCAATTTCCATTGGTGAAATATTTAATTCATTCCGATTGTCAGTTTCACTAAAGTGAAAGTGAAACTGCCAATTGGGGGGGTTTTAGCCACGGGAGTGTTAATCCACCACCTGTGGGGTCAACTACAGGTGTCACAGTTGCAGTAGCAACTGTGACACCTGAGCGACCCTGCTCGCAGGCACTGCAGGGGAGCGATCCCTCCATGTCACAGACGCTGTGACACGGGTCGGGAACGAACTGAATTCCATGTCACAGACGGTGTGAAACGGGTCGGGAAGGGGTTAATGATAGTGCAATATGGTCTGTAAGATTCCCAAATCATGGGACACTAGTGCCCATCCACTGCACTAGTTCTATCAATAACTATTTCCTATCTCATATACTAAACCTATTATCCTTATCCTATGTGTTATGCAATTCAAAAATTCTATAAACAAATTAGGAAATCCCAGAATTATAATAGAAACCCTAAAATACAAATGTTATTAAATCTCATTAAAAGCGGGACATATATCACCTTAAGTGAAAACAAATTAGTCACACCCCTAACGATAGACCCTTATTCAGACTGCGGGAAGAGGCACTTCTCAATCAGAGGCAGGCCACACCCATTGAGTACTATATACAGTGGGTACGGAAAGCATTCAGACCCCTTTACATTTTTCACTCTTTGTTTCATTGCAGCCATTTGGTAAATTCTAAAAAGTTCATTTTTTTTCTCATTAAAGTACACTGTGCACCCCATCTTGACTGAAAAAAAACAGAAATGTAGAAATTTTTGCAAATTTATTAAAAAAGGAAAACTGAAATATCACATGGTCATAAGTATTCAGACCCTTTGCTCATATTTAAGTCACATGCTGTCCATTTCCTTGTGATCCTCCTTGAGATGGTTCTACTCTTTCATTGGAGTCCAGCTGTGTTTAATTAAACTGATAGGACTTGATTTGGAAAGGCACACACCTGTCTATGTAAGACCTCACAGCTCACAGTGCATGTCAGACCCTTTGCTCAGTATTGAGTAGAAGCCCCCTTTTGAGCTAGTTCAACCATGAGTCTTCTTGGGAATGATGCAACAAGTTTTAGTCTATGAACTTTTTAGAATTTACCAAATGGCTGCAATGAAACAAAGAGTGAAAAATTTAAAGGGGTCTAAATGCTTTCCGTACCCACTGTACTTCAATAAAACTCACCCTATAGATACCCTAGCCTGAACCTGCATGTCAACGGAGATGGGCATCCTACATATAGATGACAATGGCACCCTTGCTGAACGGCAGCTGCCCCTAGACCCTAAAAGTCCCTTATTCGTACTTACATAGACCAAAGATCTGACAGTCTACCAGAAACTGGTACAGATATCACATCAAACAATCAATCCTCAGTGTGTACTAAATGATTAAAGTGACAACAGTGAATAAAGTGACAATGTGCAAATTTATAAAAACACCCAAGAACGTTCCTAATATCTTTGGACCTCCAAGCCAAAGGATACATTCGGGCATCCAAACAAAGGCTACAATCAGCCCTGTTCAACACCCTAGATGCTGATTACCTGCCTTATAGTGGAGGGTGACACCCTAGTTAATGTTGACACTGTGGTGCCCCGCTCCACGGCGGCTATCCCTGGATAACCCTAGCCAGCCCTGGAATTAATCACCCATAGAGGTATCAATGACATAAATGATCACAAGACTAAACAATAAAAGGAACTTATCTTGATAAAGTGCAATACTGATGCGGATCATCTTTATGCCGCATGTCCCGATTTTAAAGAGATTTAATAAAATTTGTATTTTAGGGTTTATGTTATACTTATGTCTTATGGTATCCTAAGCTTATCTTATGCTATACTCACATTATGCATTAACACTTCACATGCTGTTACATCACCATTATACATTACATAAGACACATATCACTTTTACATATAAAACCGCAAGAGAGTGTTCACATGAGGTGTTTGTTGTCTTCAGGGGCAGGAACAGGGTAAGACAGTCCACATCCCTACAGTTTTGTATCTTGGGCTCTGTGCACACAGCCTGCTCCAAGCTTAGCCGGTAAGAGCCCTATCTATGTGGTACAATACTGGGGTTCATCGTATGTTTTCCGCATCTACTGTATGGAGGTTTCTCTACTATCAATAAAGAGAAGGGTTTTCGCAGCCTTATTCTTAAGAAGACAGGGGGTTTAGCTCCATGTCACACTACACACCGTGGTAAGGTGTATGAGGGGAGCATAGCCCGCCTAATCTAATAGTATGGGCGTCACTAATAGGCTGTAAACCAGACACTGTGCGTGACCAGCGCCAAAATATCTACCAGAACCTCATATATAGATTCTGCACATTATTTTTATTCAGGGTGCAGCCAAGCCCATCAATGCTGGATTTGTAAACTAGGGGGTCTGTCCTCATGGGGTGCACTTAGATGGTGCTTTGCAGCCCACCTAATCTAATAGTATGAGGGTCACTAATAGGCTGTAAGCCCTATATTGAGCACTATCTGTGTTAGGTGTCTTCTGGATCTGAAATGGGTTCAGAATCATCAGTGGATTCTGTGGTCTCCCATTCCGGTCCAGATGCTTCTCAGCATCGTCATTGGTCCCAACGCCTAGCTGGTGCACGAGATGTACAAGCTGTCTCTTGGGTCTTTGTTCCTAGCAACATGAAGGATAGGTTGCGGAGGGAAACAGGGCTGTTACAGCCTAAGTCCAGGATACACTGCACTGAGCATGCCCGTGACATGGCGGACCGTGATTAGTGGTTTGGGAGTCAGCTGATCCGGTGACCTGGCACCGCCTGATTGGTCGCGGGTGACGTCACCAATAATGTGACGGTGGGCAGGGCTTAATATTTAAATAGCACGCCCACAAACATGGCGGCGCGCTCTGATCATTGAGCTGAGTTGGTGTTACTGTGTGGACGCTTGGTCGTTTCGGCTCCACGTGTGCTTTTGCTGTTATAGCTTCTGACAGGCAGGTTTAGCAGGGGATAGGCAGCCTTAGATGGAGGGAGGCAGGTAGCTTCGTCTGACAGTCTGGCTCCAACAAGGGGGTCGCTATACACCCCGAGCAGACTGCGGACTCCGTATTCCCGGCACCGCCTGTTAGCCACGTGGAGAGATACTCCGCAGTCCGGTAGCACGCTGGCTGGGAGCATGTATACGCCTGCGTGAATCACACACGCATCCTAGCGCCTGCTGCGTAGCCTCTGTGCAGTTAACAGGGCTACGGCTACATTATGTGTCGCACATCTCTCGTGCAGTTAACGGAGATAGTGCGAATCCCTATTCCCGTTCCGGTGTGCAGTAACACGGGGGGGATTGTTATTTCAGTTGGTTGTTTTACCTTCTTACCCGGAAGGTGTTCGTCCGCAGGCCTCCAGGCTGCATCGCGGACCCCGGGTTCGTTTGCTTTCCATTATTTAATAAAGTTGTTTGCAACCATTCCCCTAACAATCTGTGTGTGACCAGTGACCTATACAAGCCATTTTTTGTGTGCAGTTTTAATACTAAGCAATGACCCCCTCCAAGAATTGGTAGGTTATGAGTTGGTTGTCTCATCAGTATTTTGCTCCTGTGCTGCCCCTGCCTTTATTATATGGTTTGCTTCATCCTGATTAGTGCATTCGTTTTGAGACCTGGGCAGGTGAATAAATACTGTTCCTCTTTTTTGCTGTGTTAATAATTTTTTTCAGTTTTAATTCAACTACTCTAGCATCAAGCTCCTAATTCGCTTTGTCTAAAGGAAGTTAGATGGCAATGTTTTATTGTGTGAGGTATGGAACTCTCTACCACATGACCTTGTAATACTTAATTCTCTAAAAAAAAGTTCAAGGAGGTCCTGTGTGACTTTCTTGAATAACATTACAGGTTATTCATACTAGATTTTGTTATGGGACGTTGATCCAAGCAACTAGTCTGATTGCCATATGTGGAGTCGGGAAGGAATTTTTCCCCTAATTTTGGGCAAGCAGCATCTGCCTCATGGGGTTTTTTGACTTCCTCTGGATCAACACATTAGCTTTTCACAGGTCTCTATATATAGTGTGATGGCTCCCACAGCTCTTTATATACAGTACTAGATGGTGTCCCGATTCTAACGCATCGGGTATTCTAGAATCTGTATGCGGCCGACCAGGCGCAATCAGCAGAGCGGTGTTTAAATTTGGCGCCAGTATCGCTGATTGGTCGCGGCGCCAATATCGCTGATTCCGACCAATCAGCGAATCGTATTACTGAGGACCGGGCAGCGACGCTACCTGTGCAGGTACTTCCGCTGCGAGGAACCGGGAGATGGCCGGCTGCTCACAGCCGAAGTATCCCGACTGGCGGCGCCGCTCCCCGGTCCTCGCTTCACACTTGCCGTCGGGAGATCAGCGGCCCTAGCCATTGATCTCCCGACGGTAGCCGCATGGAGGTCAGCAGCGCCGCCGGTCGCGGTACTTCTGCTGCGAGCAGCCGGGAGATGAGCGGCTAGCGCCGGTCATCTCCCGGCTGCATCGCCGCTGACCTCCGTGCGGCAGATGAGCTGCTAAAGGCCGCCATCTTTTTCTGAAATCCCGCGTCGCTGATTGGCCGCGGCTGGACCAATCAGCGACACAGGATTTCCTGGACAGAAGGACAGACAGACAGACGGGATTAGACGATTATATACAGTACAGACCAAAAGTTTGGACACACCTTCTCATTTCAAGATTTTCTGTATTTTCATGACTATGAAAATTGTACATTCACACTGAAGGCATCAAAACTATGAATTAACACATGTGGAATTATATACTTAACAAAAAAGTGTGAAACAACTGAAAATATGTCTTATATTCTAGGTTCTTCAAAGTAGCCACCTTTTGCTTTGATGACTGCTTTGCACACTCTTGGCATTCTCTTGATGAGCTTCAAGAGGTAGTCAATGGAAATGGTCTTCCAACAATCTTGAAGGAGTTCCCAGAGATGCTTAGCACTTGTTGGCCCTTTTGCCTTCACTCTGCGGTCCAGCTCACCCCAAATCATCTCGATTGGGTTCAGGTCTGGTGACTGTGGAGGCCAGGTCATCTGGCGTAGCACCCCATCATTCTCCTTCTTGGTCAAATAGCCCTTACACAGCCTGGAGGTGTGTTTGGGGTCATTGTCCTGTTGAAAAATAAATGATGGTCCAACTAAACGCAAACCGGATGGAATAGCATGCCGCTGCAAGATGCTGTTGTAGCCATGCTGGTTCAGTATGCCTTCAATTTTGAATAAATCCCCAACAGTGTCACCAGCAAAGCACCCCCACACCATCACACCTCCTCCTCCATGCTTCTCGGTGGGAACCAGACATGTAGAGTCCATCCGTTCACCTTTTCTGCATCGCACAAAGACACGGTGGTTGGAACCAAAGATCTCAAATTTAGACTCATCAGACCAAAGCACAGATTTCCACTGGTCTAATGTCCATTCCTTGTGTTCTTTAGCCCAAAAAGTCTCTTCTGCTTGTTGCCTGTCCTTAGCAGTGGTTTCCTAGCAGCTATTTTACCATGAAGGCCTGCTGCACAAAGTCTCCTCTTAACAGTTGTTGAAGAGATGTGTCTGCTGCTAGAACTCTGTGTGGCATTGACCTGGTCTCTAATCTGAGCTGCTGTTAACCTGCGATTTCTGAGGCTGGTGACTCGGATAAACTTATCCTCAGAAGCAGAGGTGACTCTTGGTCTTCCTTTCCTGGGGCAGTCCTCATGTGAGCCAGTTTCTTGCAGCGCTTGATGGTTTTTGCATCTGCACTTGGGGACACTTTCAAAGTTTTACCAATTTTTTGCATTGACTGACCTTCATTTCTTAAAGTAATGATGGCCACTCATTTTTCTTTACTTAGCTGCTTTTTTCTTGCCATAATACAAATTCTAACAGTCTATTTAGTAGGACTATCAGCTGTGTATCCACCAGACTTCTGCACAACACAGCTGATGATCCGAACCCCATTTATAAGGCAAGAACTCCCACTTATTAAACCTGACAGGGCACACCTGTGAAGTGAAAACCATTTCCGGTGACTACCTCTTGAAGCTCATCAAGAGAATGCCAAGAGTGTGCAAAGCAGTCATCAAAGCAAAAGGTGGCTACTTTGAAGAACCTAGAATATAAGACATATTTTCAGTTGTTTCACACTTTTTTTGTTAAGTATATAATTTCACATGTGTTAATTCATAGTTTTGATGCCTTCAGTGTGAATGTACAATTTTCATAGTCATGAAAATACAGAAAAATCTTTAAATGAGAAGGTGTGTCCAAACTTTTGGTCTGTACTGTATATTAGATGATGACCCCACAGACCCTTTACACAGCATTATGTTTCCACAGCTCCTTGTATACAGTATGATTCCCTCATTGTTCCCTAAATACAGTATGATGTGCTCACAGCTCCATATACACCGTATGATGTCCCCACACATGCAGATACACAATATGATACCTATACACAATATGATGCCCCTACATCTCCCTATACACAATATGATGCCCCTACATCTCCCTCCATCTGAACAAGTCTCTCCAACTTCAGAAAGATTATGGACACATCACATTTTTTTTTACGGACAGGGAAAAAAGTGCCCTATTTTTATGGACTGTCCAAGAATTTCTGGACAGTTGGCTACCCTGCTATTAGTTCCACTGGGGTGGCAGCCTAGGTGGATGCTGGAAGCACAACCGTCTCTCCCTAAGATTCGGAGAGGGAAGGACACCGATTCCTGACCCTTGCTGTGGCCTTTTCGTTGAGAGGGATGGTTTATTGAGGGCCCATATATACACACAGTCATGGCCGGAAGTGTTTAGCAACCTTGAGATTGTTCCAGAAAGTGAAGTATTTCTCCCAGAAAATTATTACAATTACACATGTTTTGTTATACATTTGTTATAATATTTATTTCCTTTGTGTGTATTGAAACAGCACAAAAAAATGGGAAAAAAAGGCAAATTGGACATAATTTCACACAAAACTCCAAAAATGGGCCGGACAAAATTGTTGGCACTTTTCCAAAATTGTGGAAAAACAACTTTGCTTCAAGCATGTGATGCTCGTTAAAACTCACCTGTGGCAAGTAACAGTCGTGGGTAACATGAAAGTCATACCTGAGACCAGATAAAAAGTGGAAAAGATAGATAGATATGAGATTGATAGATAGATAGATATGAGATAGATAGATGGATATGTGGCACCCCAGGGGTCTGGTTACCACTGTAATAGAAATATTATGTCTGAGAGCAAGTGGGAGGTTTCCTGGTTCGGAGCCCTTAAACATTCAACACCTCCTGTCCCAGACCAGATAGGGGAGGAACCTGCCCTATATAAACTGGACCTGGGGCGGGGTTAGTGAAGTCAGAGCCTGGAGTTAGTTCCAGACACAGGGAAAGTAACAGCGAGGAGCTCTGTAGCAGCAGGAGCTGAAGACCAGGGACTTGAGCTAAGCGGAGTTCGTCCTGGCAGAAGACTCTGAGAACCGGACACAGGAGTCCGAGGTTGCGGGGACTTATATATACCCAGCAGCAGAAACCCGCCGGCAGGGGATTTCAAGTCCTCTGGCCATAGAAGCCCGGAGGCTCAGTCACGAGCAAGGGACCAGCACTGCAATCGAGGAGCGGGGGCTATCAGAAGGCCCCAAGTCACCAGCCATACAGGTGAGCACCACACGGAACACTCAGGGATGTGGGCTACTTCCACTCGCTTACAGCAAGGTAGCCAGGAAGAGTGCAGATAGTCGGGGAGGCCTACAACTCCACCTGGCCAGGGGAACTCCAGTTTGCTCACAGACTGACCAGGCCTCTTATGCTAGCCAGTACTCCCGGGAGGGTCTGCCTTATCACCATCAGTAAAGACCCTGAACTGCACTGCAAAGCCTCTGAGTCGTTCCTGCTGCGCTCGTGTACCATCACTCCTATCATCCACACTCACTAGCCTGAGGCTATACTCCTCCCGTGGGGAGTTATACTACACTCTGCTGCCCTCACAACATCAGCCTCAGAGGTCTGCTCAGCAGCGGCCGTTCTTATTGACCGCAATCCACGGGTGGCGTAGTCGGACATTGCATTATACTGATACAGAGACTGCCACAATATTGGTCTGGCCACCCTGAGCCACGGGACCAGGTCGCCACAACTACTCCCAGCATTGCCCTGAAGTCCGGTCCCGGGTGCCCCATGGCCCAGGGGGCGCGTCATATAGATAATAGATAGATGATAGATAGTCCTATGATATGAGATAGAGGTCGTTATAGACAGGTTTATACACTCTCTCCCGAAGTCGGTAAAATCCTGGGTTGCCCAGGGAGATCCCTATAATGCTGATGACTTGGTGGGGTTGGTGGAAAGATACCAGGCGGTTGAGAGTCCGTTGGGAAAACAAGGGGTCGTAGCCTCTCAATACTGGGGTTCCCAAAAGGAGGCGGACACCCAAAAGAAGGGAGCTAGCGCCACACCTGGGGGGCATCCTAGAGTTCAGGAGGGGTCTGAGTTGCTGCCCAAGGTCCCACCCCATAATATAGTGTGTTGGAGATGTCATACCCCTGGCCATATTGCCTCCCGGTGTCCCATAACCTCTGAACCAATGGACTGTAACATGGGCCGGCGTTGCTCTTATTTTGCCTACCCCGCCTGCAGCGCGGTTCGTCAACATGGCGAGGGCCCTCAGGGATGCTCAGTGTCAGTTAACGGGGCACAAGTCTCTGGACTATTGGTCTCAGGAAGTTTGGTGACCCTGATATGGGCCACACTCCCTCATCGGCTGGTTTCTGGGAAGGTGGTGGGTGTCCGGTGTATCAATGGGGACGCTAAGAACTATCCTGTGGCCCAGGTGGATGTAAACACAGACTGTGGCACCACATCTCATGAAGTGGCGGTCGTTAAGGACCTATTGCATCCCATAATAATTGGACGTTACTTTGCATTATTCTGGGAAATGTGGGGGAAAGCGGGGACACCTGGTTGCTTGGACGACAGCCAGATCGCCCCTAAGGAAACTTACCCGCAGAACATAGTAGATGAGTTTCCCATGTGTGTGCTGGTGGGCAATGAGGCTGAAGTAGCATCCCCTGAGTCCAATATCCCTGAGCTTTAGGTGTCCGAGGGAAACTTTGGAACTGCCCAACTCAGGGATTTAACTCTGAAAGGGGCCTTTGAAAATGTTACTGTGTTAAATGGGGTGCCTCAGGAACCGGGGGCTGACACTCGGTTCCCTCATTTTGCTGTGAATGGGGATTTGCTGTACAGAATAACCAAGCCAAGGGGTGAGGTAATAGAACAGTTGCTGGTGCCAGGGCCCTATAGACGCAGGGTGTTAGACATGGCTCATTCTCATGTGTTGGGTGGTTACCTGGGTGCAGACAAGATTCAAGAACGGATCCTCCAAAGATTCTACTGGCCAGGTTGCTATAGAGAAATATAGAGTTATTGTCGTTCCTGCCCCACATGCCAGAAACCTCCCCAGTGGCCCACTTCCGCAGTCCCCTAGTGCCACTACCAGTCATCGAGGTTCCATTCGAACGCATAGCAATGGATCTAGTGGGGCCTCTGGTCAAGTCCACCCAAGTGCATCAGTATATCCTGGTGGTATTAGATTATGCTACATGGTATCTGGAGGCCGTACCACTACGAAACTCCTCCACCAGGTGTATAGCCCGGGAGTTAGTCCACATGTTTTCAAGAACTGGGTTGCCTAACGAGATCCTAACAGACCAAGGAACTCCATTTATGTCGAAGGTCATGAGGGAATTGTGCAAGACACTGCAGATTGCACAACTGAGAACCTCCGTGTACTCTCCCCAGACGGACGGACTGGTAGAGAGGTTTAACAAAACCTTGAAAGCAATGTTGAGGAAAGCAGTGGAAAAGGATGGCCGAGACTGGGACTATATGTTGTTCGCCATGAGGGAAGTTCCCAAAGCTTCCACAGGTTTCTCCCCGTTTGAACCACTCTATGGACGACACCCTCAGGACTCCTGGAGGTGGAGAAAGAGTCCTGGGAAGCTGAGACCACTCCCTATAGGAGAGTGGTGGAGCACGTTGCCCAGATGCAAGAGAGGATTGCCCATGTGATGCCCATTGTGAGGGAGCACCTCCTTAAGGCACAAAAGGCACAGTCCAGGGTGTATAATAGGTCGGCCAGGGTGAGATCGTTCAACCCAGGAGATCGAGTGCTTGTGCTAGTCCCACAGTGGAGACAAGTTCATGGCCAAGTGGCAGGGCCCCTATGAGGTGGTAGAGAAAGTGGGGGAAGTCAACTTTAAGATCCACCAACCAGGGAAGAGGAAGCCCTACCAAATTTACCATGTTAACTTGATTAAGCCATGGCAAGATAGAGAGCCTGCGGAAGCTCCCTGTTTAATGGCTGAGGCCGATGTGAAAGAGGTCAAGGTGGCAGAGTCACTGTCACATGCCCAAAAGCAACAGTGCAAAGAGTTGTTACAGCGAAATAAAGACATGTTTTCGGAGTTGCCAGGACTCACTCAGGTCATAGAGCATGAGGTTCTCACAGAGCCTCATGTTCGCGTCAATCTAAAACCATACCGGATCCCCGAAGCCCGCAGAGAGGTGATCTCTAAAGAAGTAAGGCGGATGCTAAACCTGGGAGTCATTGAAGAGTCCAAAAGTGGATGGTCCAGTCCTATAGTCTTAGTGCCGAAACCAGATGGGGAATGGCGGTTTTGCAACGACTATAGGAAGCTGAACGAGGTCTCAAAGTTCGACGCCTACCCAATGCCTAGGGTAGATGAGCTTATCGAAAGGCTAGGACCCGCTCGGTACATCACCACTCTGGACCTCACCAAAGGATATTGGCAAATTCCCCTGTCCAAAGAGGCTAAGGAGAAGACAGCCTTCTCAACGCCAATACGTCAGGATGCCGTTTGGGTTGAAGGGAGCTCCGGCCACCTTCCAGAGAGCCATGGACCGGATCTTAGCACCCCACAAACAGTATGCAGCGGCCTACCTAGATGCCATCGTCATATTTAGCCAGGACTGGGAAAGTCATCTGGACAAAGTTCAAGCCATACTTGATGCCCTAAGGAAGGCGGGCTTTACTATCAACCCGAAGAAATGTGCCATGGGGATGGAGGAAGCCAAGTACCTAGGGTACGTGGTTGGTAGAGGGGAAATAAAACCACAAATAAATAAGGTCGAGGCGATCTTGAACTGGCCACAGCCCCTCTCGAAGAAGCAGGTCATGGCGTTTCTAGGCATTGTGGGCTACTATCGAAGATTTGTCCCTAACTTTGCCCTGATAGCAGCCCCACTGATGGATCTTCTGAAAGGGATGAAGTCAGCTATGGCCAAGTGGTCCCCGGAAGCAGAAGCGACCTGCCAGGAATTGAAACTGGTCCTCTGTAAACAACCAGTCTTGGTGGCACCCAGCTTCTCCAAGGAGTTTGTGGTCCAGATGGATGCATCGGATGTCGGGCTGGGAGCAGTCTTGTCCCAGGAGATTAACGGAGAAGAACACCCTGTAAAATACCTCAGTCTGAAGCTCTCCGCTTGTGAGAAGGACTACTCCATTGTAGAAAAAGAATGTTTGGCCATTAAGTGGGCGTTAAACACTCTGAGGTATTACCTATTAGGTAGAAGGTTCAGGTTAGTGTCAGACCATGCCCCATTGAGGTGGATGCGAGAAAAGAAGGGAAACAATGCCAGAGTGACTAGGTGGTTCCTGGCTCTACAAGATTTTAGTTTCCGGGTAGAGCATAGGCCTGGGAAACAACATGGGAATGCCGCTGCCTTGTCAAGGGTTTATTGTATGGTGACAGAAGGTGCCAAGCCCTACGGCTTTGGACAGAGGGGGGGTGTATGTAAGGTTGCTGCCGGACAGATCGTGGACGGGAGGTATGTGTCCTCGAAGTGCCATGCTTCGGTGATGTAGGATCCGGAGAAGCAGGCTCCAGCACACATAGTGCTGAGAGGAATTTAATGGGTCCGGATTACAGGGCCGGGTTTTATGAGCAGCTGAAAGAGCACCTGTGGCACCTAACAGGTGTTGGCAATAACTAAATCACACTTGCAGCCAGTTAACATGGATTAAAGTTGACTCAACTTCTGTCCTGTGTCCTTGTGTGTACCACATTGAGCATGGAGAAAAGAAAGAAGACCAAAGAACTGTTTGCGGACTTGTGAAACCAAATTGTGAGGAAGCATGAGCAATCTGAAGGCTACAAGTCCGTCTCCAAAGACCTGAATGTTCCTGTGTCTTCCGTACGCAGTGTCATCAAGAAGTTTAAAGCCCATGGCACTGTGGCTAACCTCCCTACATGTGGACGGAAAAGAAAAATTGACGAGAGATTTCAACGCAAGATTGTGCGGATGGTGGATAAAGAACCTCGACTAACATCCAAACAAGTTCAAGCTGCCCTGCAGTCCGAGGGTACAACAGTGTCAACCCGTACTATCCGTCGGCGTCTGAATGAAAAGGGACTGTATGGTAGGATACCCAGGAAGACCCCACTTCTTACCCCGAGACATAAAAAAGCCAGGCTGGAGTTTGCCAAAACTTACCTGATAAAGCCTAAAACTGGAAGTGCATTGAGGTGAAGGTGAAGAGGTATTGGGAATCCTGCAGAAAATACCTGTGTGAATTGCGTGAAGAGGTATTGGGAATCCTGCAGAAAATACCTGTGTGAATTGCGTGAAGAGGTATTGGGAATCCTGCAGAAAATACCTGTGTGAATTGCGGTGAGTGCTGCATTGTGATCTGCTGAGTGCTTTTCTACCTGTTTAGATTGATTGGGCTTTTTAAAATCTATTTTCTCACTACAGTTTTAGTTTCTTAGTTTACTACCTGTGTATTTAAGGGTTAACTACATTGCACTAAAATCCTGAGGTGTAGATTTACTCACAAGGGGTTAATTAAGGGGAAGGGGTCATAATTAAGGGTTTATAAGGGGCAGCTGGTTGGGCATAAAGTCCTTTGGAAGTGCATTGAGGTGAAGGGTACATTGCTGGAAAAGGATAAAAAAAAAAAAAAAAACACTTTAAATCTCTTAGTTTGCGAGTGTGAACGAGCTGCGTGTGTCCGGAGCGTAAGTGCGAACGAAAGTAAGTGTGTGACTTGTTTTTCAGTGAAGAGTAGTGTTGAGCGATACCTTCCGATATCAGGAAATATCGTATCGGATTGGATCGGCCGATACCCAAAAAGTATCGGATATCGCCGATTCCGATACCGGAAACCAATGCAAGTCAATGGGACACAAATATCGGAATGAAAATAAACCCTTTCTTTCCTTGTAGGTTAATTCTACATGAAGTAAAACAACTAAGAATAATGTAGAATGACATGAAAAGCCGGCAATTCATCAGCGGCATTCACCGGTACCCGACAATTTACAACAGAAAGAATAGAGCTTCACACATAGATTAGATAGATAGAAACATGTCAGTCACATATATAAGAAGTACAGTGACAGTGTTGCTTACTGTACTTGTCATTTAGTGTAAAGGATTTATTTAAAAAAATAATAGTGTTTTCATGCACCGTCTCTTTAAGAAAGCCGGCCGGCAATTCAGCATCTGTACCCAACAATTTATAACAGACAGAATAGAGCTTCACACATAGATTAGATAGATAGAAACATGTCAGCCACATATATAAGAAGTACAGTGACAGTGTTGCTTACTGTACTTGTCATTTAGTGTAAAGGATTTATTTAAAAAAATAATAGTGTTTTCATGCACCGTCTCTTTAAGAAAGCCGGCCGGCAATTCAGCATCTGTACCCGACAATTTAGAATAGAAAGAATAGAGAATCACACATAGATTAGATAGATAGAAACATGTCAGTCACATATATGTAACATACCTGGCGGCGTCCTTGCATGGTGGTCCATCTCCCACTGTGCAAGAGGGCGCACTTGATCTCCTGTCCAGAGTGTCTCTCTGGCTTCCCTCCATGCTGTCTGTTTGTGTCTGTCTCTGCTGCTTAAGGGCGGCGCCCGATCACTTCCTGCTTTTTGTACCTGCTGTGGGTCACACCCCTTGTGCGTCCTCAGCCTATTGCTGTCTGACACTTGGTATATAGCTCAGCAGCTCCCTTCTATCCCTGCCTGAGCATAGTGTTTTCCTTCAGTGTGTGCTTGCACTCTGAAGGTGCCAGGTCCCGTCTTTGTTTCCTTGTCTGCCTTTCCTGGAGGCTGTATTTCCAGGCCTGTCTGAACTTAGTCCTGTATTTCTCCTGCTTTGCGGTATTAGTTCCCGTGTCTGAACTAAGTCCTGTATGTCTCCTGCTTTTTGTATCAGTTCCCGTGTCTGAACTGAGTCCTGTATGTCTCCTGCTTTGCGGTATCAGCTCCCGTGTCTGAACTGTGTCCTGTATGTCTCCTGCTTTGCGGTATTAGTTCCCGTGTCTGAACTAAGTCCTGTATGTCTCCTGCTTTGCGGTATTAGTTCCCGTGTCTGAACTGAGTCCTTTCTGTGTTCTCTTGTCTGTCCTGTCTGTACACGCTCCTTGCCTGTTCGTTCCGCCTTCTAGTGGCCGATTTCCTAGACCCGCTCCTGTTTCTGGTCTGTCCTGTCTGAACACGCTCCTTGCCTGTTCGTTCCGCCTCTCTGGGGGCCGTATTCCCAGACCCGCTCCTGTATCCCGCTGCAGTGTCGGTCTCCTCCGTACACTCAGTTCCAGTCTGAACACTCTCCTGTCCTTTACCTGTTTTGCCTCTATGTCCGTTCCCTTCCTTTTTCTGCAGAGTCTGAACTCGTACCTAACTCCTGCTTGTTTTCTCTGCAAGTACTGTGTGAGTATCTGGCTCTGTCTTTCCCTTCCTGTCTGTTCCGTGTGAACAGAGCCCTGTCCTCCCTGCTCAGCCTTGTCTGCACTCTAGCAGTGCTTGCCTGTAACCCTCTGCCTGTATTGTTCCTGAGTCCCGGTGTTTACTGGGTCCTATCCCGCCTGTGTTCCTACCTGCTAGTGCCTCCCTGTCTGCACTCTAGCTGTGCTTGCCTTTACCCCCCTGCCTGCATACCTGCCTGCCTGCATACCAGTCGTGCCTGCCTATACCCTCCAGTCTGTGTGCCAGCCTACCAGCCTGTTCCTGTATTTCCCTGTGTGGGTCAACAGCCGTGTCCGGGGTCTGTCCTGGAGTAGCACCTGGTCCCTCTGCTCGGTTCCTCCTTGGTGCACTGGCGTCGTATGCCGTCGTGCGACCCTGGTCGGATCGGGTGAATACTTAGTCACGCCCCTCCAGGCATTCACTCTCCGGCACGGTCCAGTGGAATCACTACCAATCACACGCACACGCCGCTTAGCCCGGGCGTGTGCATAACAATATATATGAAGTACAGTGACAGTGTTGCTTACTGTACTTGTCATTTAGTGTTAAAATAAAGGATTTATTTAAAAAAAAATTGGCGTGGGGTTCCCCTTAATTTTAGGCTCTAGCGGAGGTTAAGCAGACAGCTGGGGCAAATGTTTGAAGCCTGGGAAGTGGGTAATACCCACGGAGCTTCCCAGGCTACTAATATCAGCCCCCAGCTGAATACCTAGCCTTTACTAGCTATTAAAATGGGGGAACCCCCCCAAAAAAATGACGTGGGGTCCCCCCTAATTTAATAGCTAGCAAAGGCTAGGCAGACAGCTGGGGGCTGATATTAATAGCCCAGGAAGGGAGCCATGAATATTGGCCCCCTCCCAGGCTAGAAACACCAGCCGTCAGCCGCCCCAGAAATGGCGCATCCATAGGATGCGCCAATTCTGGCACTTAGCCTCGCTCTTCCACGCTGCCCTGGTGCGGTGGCAGGGGGTAATAGGGTTGGGGTTGATGTCAGCTTATAATGCCAGCTGACATCAAGCCCAGGTTAGTAATGGAGAGGCGTCTATAAGACACCCCCATTACTAACCCCATAGTCAAAGTTAAAAGAAAACACAAACACCCAGAATAAAGTCCTTTAATTGAAATAAAGACACAATTCTTTATTGTTCTAAATTAAACCATACTTACCATCACGCCCATTCCAGCTGAAGCCAACGATCTCCTGCAATAAAAGTAAAATAATAAAGCAACATCATCCTTACCTTTCCATGGTTCCCACGACAGCTTCAGCTCTGCTACATCGAGATGACAGGCTGGACCGCAGCAGAACGCCGCCATCCAGCCTGTCATCCCGCAGACACTGAGAAGCGCAGGCATGCTTGCGCTCCTCAGTGTCTCTCTGTGACGTCATCCAGATGAGCCGAGTTCATGTCCAATGAACTCAGCTCACCTCATGCACGTCACTGACAGCGTGGGAAAATTCTCCTGCACTCAGCGCTTCAGCGTGAGAATTCTCCCACGGTGTCAGTGACATACATGAGGTGAGGTCATGTCCAATGAACTCAGCTCACCTCATGCACGTCACTGACAGCGTGGGAAAATTCTCACGCTGAAGCGCTGAGTGCAGGAGAATTCTCCCACGCTGTCAGTGACGTGCATGAGGTGAGCCGAGTTCATTGGACATGACCTCGGCTCATCTTTATGCCGTCACAGAGAGACACTGAGGAGCGCAAGCAAGCCTGCGCTTCTCAGTGTCTGCGGGATGACAGGCTGGATGGAAGCGTTCTGCTGCGGTCCAGCCTGTCATCTCGATGTAGCAGAGCTGAAGCTGTCGTGGGAACCATGGAAAGGTAAGGATGAGGTTGCTTTATTATTTTTCTTTTATTGCAGGAGATCGTTGGCTTCAGCTGGAATGGGCGTGATGGTAAGTAGAGTTTAATTTAGAACAATAAAGAATTGTGTGTTTATTTCAATTAAAGGACTTTTTTCTGGGTGTTGTGTTTTTTTTAAATACTTTACTAGAAATTCATGGTGATCATGTCTAATATTGGCGTGACCCCATGAATTTCGGGCTTAGGGCCAGCTGATAATGCCAAGCTGGCCTTAACCCCTTTATTACCCAGTGAGCCACCACACCAGGGCCCTGGATGAGTTGAGTACAGCGCCAGAAGATGGCGCTTCTATGAACGCCCCATTTTCCGGGGTGGCTGCGGACTGCAATTTGCAGCGGGTGGGGCCCAGAAAGCTTGGGCCTCCCTGCGCTGCGGATTCCAGCCCCCAGCTGCCTAGTTGTACCTGGCTGGACACAAATATAGGGCGAAGCCCCACATCAATTTTTTTTTAATTATTTCATGAATTTCCTGAAATAATTAAAAAAAAATTGACGTGGGGCTTCGCACTATATTTGTGTCCAGCCAGGTACAGAAGGCAGGAACGGGCTGCGTCCAACCACCAGCTGCCTATTTGTACCTGGCCGGACACAACAATATAGGAAAGCCCTTTTTTTCTTTATTATTTCATGAATTTCATGAAATAATTTAGAAAAAATACGTGGGGCTTCTCCCTATTTGTGTGTCCAGCCAGGTACAACTAGGCAGCTGGGGGATGGAATCTGCAGCGCAGGGAGGCCCAAGCTTTCTGCCCCCACCCCCCCCCCCCCGGTGCAAATTGCAGACCGCAGCCACCCCGGAAAATGGCGCGTTCATAGAAGCTGGATGCTGTACCTGGCTGGCATACAAAAATATGGCAAAGCCCACGTCAAAATTTTTGGGAAAAATTAATTAAAAAATAAATAATAATTTAGGGACTGCATCTTTATTAACTCCTCAAATGTCATTTAGTGTTAAAATAAAGGATTTATTTAAAAAAAAATTGGCGTGGGATCCCCCATAATTTTAGGCTCTAGCGGAGGTTAAGCAGACGGCTGGGGCAGATGTTTGAAGCCTGGGAAGTGGGTAATACCCACGGAGCTTCCCAGACTACTAATATCAGCCCCCAGCTGAATACCTAGCCTTTACTAGCTATTAAAATGGGGGACCCCCCCAAAAAATGACGTGGGGTACCCCCTATTTAATAGCTAGCAAAGGCTAGGCAGACAGCTGGGGGCTGATATTAATAGCCCAGGAAGGGTGCCATGAATATTGGCCCCTCCCAGGCTAGAAACACAAGCCGTCAGCCGCCCCAGAAATGGCGCATCCATAGGATGCGCCAACTCTGGCACTTAGCCTCGCTCTTCCACGCTGCCCTGGTGCGGTGGCAGGGGGTAATAGGGTTGGGGTTCATGTCAGCGCCAGCTGCCATGAAGCCCAGGTTAGTAATGATGGGCGTCTATAAGACACCCCCATTACTAACCTACAAAGTGTTAAAAAGAAAAAACACACTACACCCAGAAAAAAATAATTTATTTGAAATAAAACACACAATTTTATTTAATTCTTAGTTTACAAAAAAAAATAGTTACCTTTCCACGTTCCTGCGCTGATCTCCCATGCACAGCTGTCACATCTGGAGATGGTGACAGCTGTGCATGGCTGCTGTAAGCTCACACTGCCGGGAACATGTCTGCTCCCGGCAGCGGGAGCCACTGACTGAGGTCACCGGAGTGCATTCAGGCAGCGCAGCTCCGGAGACCTCCTTTACGGCACTGCTGTACCGTGGGAATTTCTCACGATACAGCAGGGCCGTAAAGGAGCTAACCGGAGCAGCGCTGCCTGAACTCCGGCGAACCCGCTTATGCAATGACGGGGCTGCTTTACGGCCCCGTCATTCTAGCGGCGGCGGCGGTTCAGAGCGGTCACATTCTATGTGGCTGCTCTAAACTGGAGATCATCGTGGGACACTCGTGGACTACTACGGAGGGGTAAGGATAAGGTTGTGGTTTATTATTTTATATTTTATTACAGGAGATCGATGGCTTCGGGGAATTAGGTGTCTAGGTGAGTATAGGTGTAGTTTTTTATTTTTTTACTTTATTTTAGGTGGCGATCGGCGGGGACAGGTAATGTATGAACTAATTTATTGTAGGCAAGCACTGGCCACCAATGACATGTATTTAAAATTTATTGGGGACACAGTAGGGCAATTTAAATAGCAGGATCAGGCTGATGGGAACTACTGCTCCCATCGAGCTGATCCTGCTGGCACGAGTGGACGGGGGACAGACATAGGCCGATGGGAGTAGTAGTGTCACATCGGCCTATGTCTGCCTGCACGCACACACCCGCAGACATCGCACAGACACCGCACACACTCTCAGACATCGCACAGACACCGCACACACCCGCAGGCATCGCACAGACACCGCACACACTCGCAGACATCGCACAGACACCGCACACACTCGCAGACATCGCACAGACACCGCAGACATCGCACAGACACCGCGCACACCCGCACACATCGCACAGACATTGCACACACCCGCAGACACCGCACACACCCGCAAACATCGCGCAGACACACGCACAGACACCCCGCACACACTCGCAGACACACGCACAGACACACACACACACCAATCATGACGGGCTGATCGTCTGGGAGGTGACGCTATGCGGCCAGCCAATCACTGTAATGCCCACAAACAACATGGCTGCGGCATTACAGTGACTGGCTGGCAATCCCTGCATGTTCATTGGCTCTGTAAAGAGCGCCAAACATGCAGGGCGGAGACCCGAGCTCCCGCCCGAGTAACCCGGAAATGCTCGGTGCTCGCCGAACATCCCGAGTAGCGTGATGCTCGGGCGAGTACCGAGCAGTGTTGAGCATGTTCGCTCAACACTAGTGGTAATCTAACCTAGTCCTCCCCATAGTTTAGGAGGCGTACGGGCACCCTCCCATTGCGTACATCCACTACCCCTCTAGCAGTCAAGAGTGTAGGCCTATGTTCCGAGCTAAGCGGCTCTACTACCGCCTGGTAGCTCCGTCCTTTAAGACCTATTGCTGCTCTACACCATATCAGCATTTGACTCATAGGGGGTATCACAATGGGTACCAGGTCTGTCACCCGTACATTACCAATTTCACCGCCTGTTAGCTTTACCTGTTGCTGGTACATAAGGGCTCGGATCTCTTTCTGCAGCGCCCTTCTCTGCCCTGGTCTGGCAGTGTCAGCTATCTGTTGGAGCAAGAACACAACTTCTCCCATACAGTTCCTAACAATATTAGTGCCAAGTACCATATACAAGTTGGTATCATTAGGATTAGTCTCTACTACAATTAGTCCCTGGTCCTGCAGTTCCACTTTTCCCACCTTTATTGCCACATCCTTAACCCCGACTAGGTTAAGGGGGAGGCCATTTGAGGCATAAACGGAAAGGTTTGGAGCTGGTGGGCTTAGGTCATCCATGGACCAGAACCTTTTGTAGAGGACGTCAGGCATGATGGTTACCTGAGATCGTGGGTCCAGCAGAGCGGATGTCGCAATGCCGTCCAGCACAACGGACAGGAAAGGTCTTCCTCCCACGAACCTGCTGTACCAGTCTGTTGGGCCTGGGGAGTCTACTCCTGGGTGTCGGCCCTTGGCCCCAGGGTTTTCTCGTTTAAAGGACAGCTCTGGATGGTGTGACCTGACTTGTGGCAGCAGTGGCAGACAGGGTCCTTCGGTGGACGGCGTTGGTCGCTGATCCTCCCAGGGGGTGGCGTTGTCCTCTTCCTCCTTCTCATCCAGGGGACATCTTCAGGGCTGTCGGCTAGCAGGATCCTTCTTTCCTCCTCGGGCTCCGTCCGCAGCTGCAGGGTTCTCAGTACAGTGGTCAGGGTTTTGCTCAACTGACGCACTTCAGAGCGCAGGCTGTCCAGCTCACTAGGGGACGTTGCTTGCACCTTGGCTTCAGCAGCCACTGGGGAAAAGGTGGACGCTGCAGGCACTGGGGTGGCCCCACCCTGGTAACATTGGATAGTAGTTGTTTCCAGGGGCTGCAGTCCTTTTGTAGCCATGTCCTTAAGGATGTCAAAGGTGGCATCTGGATGATCCAGGGACCACCAAAGCACAGTCCTGCTCTCTTCTTGAGACCTCAGTCCCCGTATAAACTGTTCCTTCAGCATTTTATTTTCATTATTGATGCTGGTTGGACTAACCTGTTTCAGAGCTCGCAGGGACCCTTGTAAACGCCAGGCATAGTCCGGATCACAGTCCTCCGGTTGCTGAGAGCAGTTGTAGAACCTCATCCGGAGGTCTGTCTCAGTACGATTCTCAAAGACAGTCTGTAACTTTTTAAAGATTGCGGACACTGACTCTTGGTCTGCGACCGACCAGGTTTCTACTTCTTGCTCCGCAGCACCAGTTAATTGTCCTAATACCACAGCGGTTCTTTGCTTGCCTGCCATAGAGTACATATCCAGTATACCGCATATTTTCCACTTAAATCCAGACAGGGTATCTGGTTTGCCGCTGTACTGGGGGAGCCACTTCGTTCCGGGAATGTACGGTAGGGCCATGGGTATGACAGGGGTTACAGGCCCTGCTGGTGGAGCGGCTGCTTCGGCCTGCTCGGCGTCGGGCGCAAGTTGAGCATCAGGGCGGTTAACCGGTATTTCGGCGTTGTGCTGTTCTTCGGACATTCTGGCGCCCCCCTAGCTAACCGTGGCCTACCTTCTCTTCTTTTCTTCCGGTAGGCCGCAGCTCCACAGGTGACGTTCTTCTTCAGGACCTTGCGTCCTACGTCAGAGCGTTCACCGGCGCTCCTTCCAGGACCTGCCGCTTCCTGGTTTGACGTCGAGGCGTGGGGCGAGTCCGGGGCTTCGCGCGCTTTAGCAGGTACACCTCTCAGTTTCCCGCGTTTACGCCCTTCTTTCCGCTCGGCGGCCCAACAATGGCGGCAATCTTCGCCACAGTTAAATATACAGTTTTTGATTAAAGGCGCACAGTACCCGGTGGCAACGGACACAACACTCCGTCGTTGCAGCGGGCACGGGATCCTGTTCGTGACGCCAGGAAGAGATGACGCGCCCAAGGGATGGGGACTCGGCGCCCGGGCCTTGCTGTTAGTTTTGGGGGATGCCGAGGTGGCCGACTCCCAGGGCCGTACCCTGGGGTCACTCTTAAAAAAAAAAACAAGGAATTGGGAGAAAGGTGTATGGGAAAAGGGGAAAGTACGTGACGCCACCTGTGGTGTCTGGTGAGACTCACCAGAGCTGTTACAGTCCTCTGAGGCTGGTGGTCGGGCAGCTTAGTTGGTTCTGCTCCCCACAGGTGGAGCGGGGCCTCAGGGCAGTGTAGGAGAAGGGATGCAGGACAGAGGGGACCCAGCCAGGTGAAAGGAAGAATAGGCACACACACGACAGTTCACTTCAGTACCTTTACTGGTGGTGTTTTCAGGCATGATCCGGGGTACTGTAGGGTGAAGGGTGCATTTCAGGACTCTCCCCAGTGAGCGGGTGTGGAGCCTCCTGTTTCTTGCCTTTTCCTAGTAAGTTTATGACCTGCCTGAAGCTAGGCCTAACTTGGTCTCTGTCTTGCACCTGCTGACCTGGTGGTAGGGCCTTCTGTTGGAGTTCACACTCCCTGGTTTCTTGGGCCTCAGTGACTCCTGACCCTGGTTTTACGGTCAGCTTTTGGTATTCCTGGGACATGTAGTTCGCCAGGGATCCCGGTTGTTTCTGCTTGTCCTAGAGATCCTTGCAGACATGGACCCGGTGTCCGGTAAATGCTTGTGGGGTAAGCTGGTTAAGCTCCTCTGCCCCCTATGTAGCTCGCTTACTCCACTTGCCTTCGGCCTGCTCGGGGCCCTCACTAGGCTTCACACTGGCAGTAGGCCTCGCTACTCTTCACCGCTCTTATGGCGCCGGCACGCCTTGGGCTCACTACCTGAGCTCAATGAGTCTGGACTGTGCTCCACTGCAGGATGGCTACTGCAGGAGCTCCTCTCAACAGGCTTCCTTCTACAGACTGGATCCTCACAGACTGGAACTAGCTCTGTCCCAGAGGAAACTGTTCTCCAGACTGACTGCCTAGCTCCACCTTGCCTTTTTAGATCCCTAACGGGCTCCCTCTGGTGGTCTGAGGTGGAAGGTGGAGGTGTGTGTATGCTATGAGGGCCTCTTATGGAGGAATCTGTTCATGCGCCCCTCTAGGATCTGTGGCAGCAATGCACAGCAGGTCGCCACATTTGTATTCAGCCCCCTGTAGTTTACTACCCCTAAATAAAATCCTGAATGACCAATGAAGTCACATAATGAGTAAACTGAGTCCACCTGCGTACAATTTATTGTCAGTATAACTACAGCTGTTCTGTGAAAATCTCAGAGGTTTATTTGAGAACATTAGGAATCAAACAGCATCATGAAAACCAAGGAATACACCGGGCAGGTCAGAGATAAAGCTATGGAGAAGAGTAAAGCAGGGTTAGGTTATAAAAAAAAATAGCCCAAGCTCTGAACAACTCACAGAGCACAGTTCAATCGATAATAAAGAAAAACGTAAGTAGTATGGTACAACTGCAAACCTATCAAGACATGGCCGTCCACCTAAACTGACAGTCCTTGTATGGAGAGAACTAATTAGAGAAGCAGCCAAGAGGCCCATGGTCACTCTGGAGGAGCTGCAAATCCTCAGCTCAGGTGGGAGAATCTGTCCACAGGACAACTACTAGTCCAGAAATCTGGTCTTTATGGAAGAGTGGCAAAAATAAAGCGTTTTTTGAAAGCAAGCCATAAAAATTCTGTATGGAGGAATATGTGGTGCCCATTATTCTGTATGGAGGACTATATGGGGTCCATTATTATGTATGGAGGAATATGTGGTGCCCATAATAATGTATGGAGGACTATGTGAGGCCCATTATTCTGTATGGAGGACTATATGGGGTCCATTATTCTGTATGGAGGACTATGTGGGGCCCATTATACTGTATACCGGTTGACCCGCGATTTTGTCCAAGTTTTTCATTTTGGCCCTCTGAGTTTGAGTTTGGCATCCCTGGTTTAAGTCAAAGGATATCAGAAGAACAATAAGGGTTCACACTGTTTAAACAAAAAATTTTGTGCTCAGGAGGAAAATAGTCCATTAATATCTTAACTAAACCTCCGGCACTAATAAGTGAAAAAACAACTGTATATCATTTCAAGAATTTTTTTTTAATTCCAAAGAGTGACTGTAACAAGATAATAACCACCGGAACGTTTTGTTTCGGCTAATTGCCTTTATCAAGGTTATCTGTGTCAATGAAAAATATGAATACTACATTTAATATGGTCACACAAATAATAGAGCCATACATATTACATACATATATTTTTTTCCAAACATACATAAAGCTCATATGCAAGGTTGCCAAGTAGTGGGTCACTTATTTTAAGCATAGGCGGTCATATTCAAGCGCAAATTGTACCTATAATATAAAAATAATCAGTAAGAAATCATCCAATGCCATATAATCAAAAAAAGGGGAACTGGCAAACTTAGAATTCCAAAGGTATTCATTTCAGAACAAAGCAGGAGGTAGAATACTTGGAGAAATAGTGAAATATATGAAAAGTCATAAATATGCCCCAAAGGTAAAAAGAAACTGGAGTCCTCAGAGTGCGTATCAGAGAGCATCAAACTGAGTATACAGCTGTGCAACTTACTTATTTGAATCCAGGAGTATCACCAGGGTGCGTCCATGTGGCATAACTAACAGTCAGTGTGCCGGTGTATGCACATGGGAAATGTGTCCCATTTTATATGCGTCAGAACAGGAAGAGGTAAGTATGAATGGTGATGGCTGATAGATGTTACCTGGAGCAGTCATCAAAGCAAAAGATGGCTACTTTGAAGAAGCTAGAATATAAGACATATTTTCAGTTGTTTCACACTTTTTGTTAAGTATATAATTCCACATGTGTTGATTCATAGTTTTGATGCCTTCGCTGTGAATGTACAGTTTTCATAGTCCTGAAAATACAGAAAAATCTTTAAATGAGAAGAGGTGTCCAAACTTTTGGTCTGTGCTCTATATATCCATCTAAACTAACAGTCCTTCTGAGGACTAATCCAGCTGCATATAATCAGTGCTAGGCAGGAGTTAGGCAGGCAGGCAGTGTATGTGGCAGACTGCAGAGCATATAGCGCAAGAGGGTCCCTTGAACATCCTGTCTGCTGCTGCTGTAATAATTACAGATATTTGTAGACATTGCCCCAGATATCAGGGGCCAGGACAATTTTTTTTTTATCTTAATCCTGGTTATTTGCTTAAAAAGCAATCCAGAGTACACTATTTTTCTGCTCCATTTGCTTATTAGCACTGCAGAATACAGCCAGATCTGTTCCATATTTCAGCGATAAAAATCCAGAAATTTGAACTGAACATGGAAAATATCGGCCTCCTTTTCCATTCTGTTGCAGTGTTTCGGTCAAGATATTCACAGTAGGTGTCTGTGAAGAATAGTATTAGTAAATTACAGGCCTGCTATTTAAAACTGTGGTTTTCTGTCAGACATATCATCTATAACAGTGTTCCAAAATCAGCCATTTCTTCCATTTTCATTTCATTGCAGTATGTCGGTCAAGCTATTCACACTAGGTCTCTGTGTAGAATAATATTAGTAAATTACAGGCCTACTATTTAAAACTGTGGTTTTCTGTCAGACATATCATCTATAACAGTGTTCCAAAATCAGCCATTTCTTCCATTTTCATTTCATTACAGTGTGTCGGTCAAGCTATTCACACTAGGTCTCTGTGTAGAATAATATTAGTAAATTACAGGCCTGCTATTTAAAACCGTGGTTCTTTATCAGACGTATCACATATAACTGCGTTTCTAAATCAGCCATTTCTCGTGAACGTGGAAAATATTGTCCTCCATTTAAAATGGGCAAGGTGCGTGGCAAGGGACGGGGAAGTGGACGTGATAGTGATGGTGCATGCACAGGCCGAGGACGTGGCCGTGGGAAGCTGAAATTGTGCCACAACAAACACCCACATCTTGTCGCTCCACCTTCCTGTCCCAATTGCTAAGGGACCCCAGTACACCACTATTGAACCCAGAGCAGTGTCAAAAGGTTGTTGGTTGGATAGCAGATAATGCTTCCAGTCACTTTGCCACCACCACCATCCTGTCTTCCACACAGTCAAGTCTCAGTAGCTGTGAGTCTGGAATGCATATTCCTCATCCTGATCCTCCTTCCTTCCTCCATGCCAAATGGATCCCACACTTGGACACTCAGAAGAGTTGTTCACTTTTCCATTTGCAGATTGGGGCCTATCGCTTGGCCAGCTTCAAGCGAGTCAAGAGGAGAACGGGTGTAGTGATACCCAAATATTGGAGCAGCCACGTTCAAACACAGGCAATGGTGGGAAAGTGCAATTACTGTCGCAAGAGGTGGATGATGATGAAACACAATTGCCAGAAAGTCAGGAGGAGGACCAGGGTGCGGAAGTGGAAGACGAGGTGGTTGATGATATAGTAACTGACCCAATCTGGCAGGGGGACATACAGAGCGAGGACAGCAGCACACAGGGGGGAGGGAGGAGTAGCACCACAACAGGCAGAAAGAAGCAGTGTGGTGGCCGCAGACACAAGGCGGGAGGGAACTCCTCGTAACGCCAGCATGACGGAAGTTGCCAGTACAACTGTTAGGTCTTCCTGAGTTTGGTTGTTTTTTAAAGACTCTGCAGATAACTCCAAAAAGGCCATTTGCACCACCTGCCAGGCCAGCATCAACAGGGGTAGCAAAACTAGCAGCCTGACCACCACCAGCATGATCAGGGACATGACAGCAAAGCACACGACTAAGTGGGCCGAACCCCAGGGTCCAGAAACAGTGTCTGCGGGTGACACCACTGCTTCTTCCGCTGTTGTGCGTGCACGCCAATCCCCTGTCCATGACGCATGCAATGATGCCTTCCGCCCTGCACGTGTAGGTACACACTCTCAACTAGCACCATCAGCAAGCATGTCCACTTCCTTGTCCCAGTGCAGCGTTCAGTTGTCCCTACCCCAGTCCATGGAATGCAAGCACAAATACGCAGCGTACGCCCCATAGGCCATACTGCTAAATTCACACATTTCATGAATGCTTACTTTAGAAATGTTGCCTTTTAGGCTCATGGAGATGGAAGCTTTCCACAACCTGATGGTGGCGGCCGTCCCTTGGTACTCGGTCCCCAGCCGCCGGTATTTCTCCTGGTGTGCCGTCCCTGCATTACATGAGCATGTGTCCCACAACATTAGCTGTGCCCTCAGCAACGCAGTTACTGGGAAAGTTCCCCTAACCAAGAAAACTTGGACAAGTGCTTGTGGGCAGGGATGGTACATTTCGCTGACAGTACACTGGGTTAATATATTGGAAGCTGGGACCCAGTTGGCCCTTTGGATGGAACACATCTTCCCGACGCGAGGATTGCGGGCCCTGGATCAATCAGGGTTGCCCCCACATTCTACAGCTCCTGCACCACCTCATCCTCCCCCTCTTCAGCCTCCATCTCCGAAATTACCATATCAGTCGCAAGCTGGAAGCACTGCAGTACTGCCTCGGCCAAGCAGCAACAGGCTGTGCTGAATCTGTTATGCTTAGGTGACAAACCGCACAACGCTGAAGAGTTTTGGACAGCTCTGAAAGAGCAGGCAGATCTGTGGCTGACACCGCTGGCCCTACAGCCAGGCATGGTCGCGTGTGACACTGGGCGGAACCTGGTGGCAGCTCTGAGGCGAGGCGAGCTCACACACGTACCATGCTTGGCCTATGTGCTTAATCTCGTGGTTCAGTGGTTTCTCAAAACTTACCCAAATATGCCGGATCTGCTTTTTAAAATGCGTCGCCCATGTGCCAGTTTTAGAAAGTCAGCTACAGCTTCCGCCGCCCTTGCCGTACTTCAGCAGCGTTTGCAGCTTCCAGCTTACCTACTGATCTGTGATGTCCCCACATGTTGGAAGTCTACATTGCAGATGTTGGGAAGTATTTGTGAGCAGACGAGGGCAGTTGTTGACTACCAGCATCAACAAGGCCGTTGGTTTTCAGTTCAGACTCCACACATAAGACCTCAGGAGTGGACATGGATGTCAGACATATGTACCATCCTCCAAAACTTTGAGGACTCCACCAAGATGGTGAGCGGCGATGACTCCATAATTAGCGCCACCATCCCGATTCTCTGTCTTCTGAAACGTTCTCTGCTCACAATTAAAGAGGATGCATTGCAGGCAGAGCACGATGAGATGGAGCAAGGAACCATACAGGGTGATTCCATACAGCCCAACCTCATCTCATTCCAACATGGATTAGGTGACAATGAGGAAGACGAGGAGGAGGAGGAAGAACAGGAGCTAGTTTCCTGCACTATAGATGGTACTACCTGCACAACTGTCAAACTGTCTGTTCAGCGTGAATGGCCTGAGGACAGGGCAGAGGAGGAGGATGAGGAGGAATGCATGGTCAGTCGTCCTCTTGGTGAGGACACGGAAGTCTTGCCTGTTAGCAATCTGGCACACATGGCTGAGTTTATGCTACGCTGCCTTTCCCGTGATCCTTGCGTTGTCCAAATTTTGAGTGACAGTCCTTACTGGTTGGTGCCACTTCTAGACCCACGCTACAAGGAGAACTTTCTGTCTCTTATTCCCTTGCAGGACAGACCTAATAAAATGGTGCAGTACGAGAAGGCTCTTGTTGCGGAATTATTTAAAAAATTCCCATCTGAAAACGCTGGCGGCAGAGGTCACAGTTCGTTGGACAACCAAGGAGTACAAGCGAGAGAGACACAAATTCAATCCAGCAGAGGCAGGGGAACACTGTCAAAGTTCTGGGACAGTTTTCCCAGACCCTCCCATCTCATAGGTCCTGAGGCGCGGGGTACTCTCCCAAAGAGGGAAAAGTTTCAGAAGATGGTGAGGGAGTACCTTGCCGACCGTGCCAACGTAGTCCTTGATTCTTCTGTGCCTTATAATTATTGGGTATCCAAGCTGGACACGTGGCATGAACTGGCTCTCTACACCTTGAAGGTCCTGGCCTGCCCTGCCGCTGTCAACTGAAAATGCTGACAGGCTGACTCTTTTAAAAATGATCAAAGGCTGGTTTGGGCCAGACTTCTCAACACCACTGAATGATAGCAGCGTAACATAAACTCAAATACAGTGTGTTTTTTTGGGAGGTCTAACTGTATTCCCATGCACCTCTGTCTTCACACCCAGACATGGGTATACGCTTCCTGATTTTGTCTATTTGCTCTTGTCCTCCTCCTTCTCCTCATCCTTCACATTCTCCTCCATATCACTACCATATCTACCATATCACCATATCTACGTCTCTTGCAAGGGGCATTGGAGTGCCTCCAAATTTTTGGCAGCCGTTGCATTCACTGCATAGGCAAACAGTATGGGAGACCCACTTCCTAATAATGGGAACATTGTTTTCAGGAGGCCCTCCAACCTCTGCATCTCTTGCAAGGGGCATTGGAGTGCCTCGTAATTTTTGGCAGCCATTGCATTCACTGCATAGGCAAATAGTATTGGAGACCCACTCCTTTTTAATGGGAACATGTCGTACTCATTACTGTAGCCCAGCTCCATATGTCTTTAAATTGTTAATAGGGTTTTTCCTAAATTTTGGCAGCCGTTGGACTCACTGCATACCTTATAACTGGATAGGAGACCGTCTCCTTTCTAATGGGAACATGTCGTTACTGTGCCCAGCTCTATGTGTCTTTAAATTGTTAGTGCGGTTTTTCCTAAATTTTAGCAGCTGTTGGACTCACTGCATACCCTATAACTGTATAGCAGATCCTTATCCTTTCTAATGGGAACATGTCATTACTGTGGCCCAGCTCTATGTGTCTTTAAATTGTTAGTGGGGTTTTTCCCAAATTTTGGCAGCCCTTGCAGTCACAGCATGGGCATTACCACTATAGGAGACCCACTCCTTTATAATGGGAACATTTTTTTTACTGAGACCCTCCTGTATGTCTCTTCAAACGGGTATTGGGTTGTGTCCAAATTTTTGGCAGTCCTTGCAGTCACTGCATACGCAATAACAGTATAGGAGACCCACTCTTTAATAATGGGAACAACAAAGCATAGCCGACTGCTGGCCCTTTAAGAATAGTAAGGCAGTAAAAATAGTGTTTGTGACTTTCACAAACCCTCCTTCATAAATGAAACAGGATATGTCTGATGATGTTTCATACACCACATTGCCAGATAAGGTTGTAAAATGTTAAAATGCCATTTCCTGGTGAATGTATTTGTCACGGTTGAAAGCAATGCAAAAGTGCAAAAATGCATCAAAAATGCTATGTGTGAACATAGCCCAAGGTGTGATGGAGCATTTTTATTTTTGGTTATTTATTTTGCCTTATATACAAGTCATTACTCTGGAAAGGATGTTCCTTAACATATTTCCCAGGAAAATCCATTTTGGTTTAGTTTTTGTATGTTTTATTGTGAGTCCGTAAAAGTAGCGTAATACCTCTGACAACATTGTTGACATCATTGACCTGGGAGCCTGAGATGCTTCCAGGAGTCTTCCCCATGCTGTTCTCATGTCGTTTGAGTACTGTTCCCATCGATTTGGGCAATTTTTAGGCCCTCTGCAGACCGACGGGGGGGGGGGGGCGCCGGAAAAATGCTCGAGTTTCCCATAGACTTACATTGGGCTCGTTACTTGGACCGAGCACCCGAGTATTCAAATTTGCTCGACTCGAGCAACGAGCACCCGAGCATTTTAGTGCTCACTCGTCACTAGTTTTTAGCTAAACCATTTTTATTTCCATTCGACTTTTTGATCGTGTTTTGTTCCACTCTTTGTTTGGCGGTAAGATGAAAAAGAATATTTTTTTTTTTTACAGTGTCCGCTGAAGGCGTTAACTAGTGTGACCATTTTATAGGCCGTGGACGTGATCATAACAAATATGTGGACCTTTTTGGTTTATTTTAGTTTTCATATGAATATACCCATTTATTGATATAACATTATTTTCATTTTTTTCTGTTTATTTTTTGATTAGTTTTTTTTTTAAATATTTTTTCACATTCTTTTTTTTACTTTTTCATTTAGTCCCTCTATGGGACTAGCTTTTATTAGTATAGTCACTGTTATAAAGCATTGCAATGAATTCTACCTGTCAGTGTTACAGTGATAGAAGCCTCTGAGACCATGCTCCTAGCTCGATCTAAGCAGGCCACAGTCACTGGGATACCTGGAGGCACGGATTGTCATGACAACAGGATCACTGACTAAGGGCGTAAGCCAGAAACGCGTCGAGATTGCATCTCCGCTATCATGGACTTTTGTATATTTTAATATTTTGCACCAATAAAGTGAGAATTATTTTTTATTGGAGACTTTTCCCACTTTCTCCTTATGTACACTGGCCGAGAGTCACGGCATTGTGGGTCTGAGCCCAGAAGATATGAGCAGCAGGATGGATTAAATGCATGGTCAGGCATATATTGTTTTTTTCTAAAGAATTGTCAAATCAGTCAGTAAGGATTTAGGGCCCTTTTACATGGCGATATTTTGCATCAGTATTTGTTAACAGACGCCAGGAGTGGATCCAAAACACAGAAGAGGTGAGAGTGATTCAGTTATTATTTTTCTCTGTGTTTGTTCCTCTCTGGTTTTTAGCTTACAAATACTAATGTAAATTACTGCCCAAAATACTCACTGTGTGAATGAGGCGAGGAAGCTGCTTGTAATACTGTAATATAAGTCCTTATTCTGAGGATGAGCGCTCACTTGCAGGTGCTGTGCTGTAATGCTTATCTTCTCTGCTCCATCATACTCCCCAGAGCAGGGGCAACCCCTGGGGCTAAACTGCGGTCGGCAGATGTCAGACGTATCACTCAGTGATATGTGATGGAGCCCGACTCCCAAACAAAATGAATCAGACAGAAGCATACAAAACATCGTTCCAACCATGAAGCATGGTGGGGTAAACATACTTTGGGGGTGCTTTTCTGCAAAGGGAACATGACGACTGCACGGTATTGAAGGGAAGATGGCTGGCGTCATGTAGCGCGAGATTTTGGCCAACAACCTCCTTCCCTCAGTAAGAGCATTGAAGATGGGTCGTGGCTAGGTCTTCCAGCAAGGCAATGACCCAAAACATACAACCAAAGCAACAAAGGAGTGGATCAAAAAGCAGCACAGTAAGGTCATGGAGTGGCCTAGCCAGTCTCCAGACCTTAATCCAATAGAAAACTTATAGAGGGAGTTAAAGCTCTGATTTGCCAAGCAACAACCTCAAAATCTTAATGATTTAGAGATGATCTTTTCAAGAGGAGTGGACCAAAATTCCTCCCGACATGTGCGCAAACCTCATCATCAACTACAAAAACCGTCTGACTACTGTGCTTGCCAACATGTGTTTTACCACCAAGTATTAAGTGTGGTTTTCCAGAGGGAATGAAATACTTATTTCTCACTGCAAAATGCAAAAAAAATTATCTAATTTATACAATGTGATTTTCTTGATTTTTTTTTGGATATTCTATCTCTCAATGTTAAAGTTAACCTACCCTTAAAATTATAGACTGTTCCTGTCTTTGTCAGTGGGCAAACTAACAAAGACAGCAAGGGATCAAATAATTATTTCCCCCACCGTGTATATAATTTTATATATATTGTAAGGCAGCACTAGTCATCATAATGGGGGATACTCGCTTCGCTGCGACAATCAATGCACACGTGCAATGTCTTTCCATTTTCACAACGCTGCAGTTTATTACTTCATAAACCACAGTTCACCGGGTCCAACTCAGTGGCACGCCGACACACATATATATATATATATATATATATATATATATATATAATGTTCATGAGCCAAGTGACACACAGGCCCACTTGCTCCAGGTACAGCCTTCAGCAAGGTAATCATATAGCAATGTCCATATTAATGTCCATATAACACAGTGTATTACCTTTGCCGGGTTTAGCTGCTGCAGTCCATTAGGCTTGCCACCACTGTGGCTTTGTGGCTTCCCAGGTAGGGGTCTCCAGCCGTCGTTCCCTCAAAGGCCACTGACATCCACACAGGATCCAGGCTCTGCCTTTCAGGACTCTTCCTCAATAATCCGCCACCACTGTGGCTTTGCGGCTTCCCAGGTGGGGGTCTCTAGCCGTCGTTCCCTCAAAGGCCACTGACATCTACACAGGATCCAGGCTCTGCCTTTCAGGACTCTTCATCAAAACCTCTGCCTTCCAAGGCCACTAGCATCCACACAGGATCCAGTCTCGACCTTTCAGGCACCAGGCTTCACTCGGCCTCACTAGGCCTCACACGGTCGGTGTCCCACACACACGGGAACAGGCCTTACGCCTCTCTCACAGAACACACCTATCTCCCATCAAGCAGGGTTTATATATGCATCCCGTGCACACACACACATACTGACAGGACCTTGCTGATGTCACAGTCATGTGATCAGACAGCTGAGGGGGAAGGTACATGGTCAGGTAAAACACATCCTGGACCATTACCGTAATGCCAGCAAGTCGCTGCATTACATATCCCCCCCCTGTGGTCAAACTTGTGGGGTTGAACACATAATATACACAATCACTATAACCCCCAGCTCTGTTCAAACTTGTGGGGTTGAACACATAATATACACAATGACATTATAACCCCCAGTTCACATAGAGACCATGTACTTTACAATTGTGCTACTCAGCCCCTGGAACATTAGTCAACGACATTAGCCCATTCCTTAGGGACCTACCATTTGTCACTGTCACTGACTTCATCAGGTCACCTTTCCGGGTCGTAACCTTGTCAGAGCTCCCCCGCTCCCAGCGGTCAATTGTAACCTTGTCAGGTCTCCCCCGCTCCCAGCGGTCAGTCATAATCTTGTCAGACCTCCCCTGCTCCCAGCGGTCAGTCGTAGCCTTGTCAGGTCTCCCCCCTCCCAGCGGTCAGTCATACAGCGGTGTGACTCACATGCCCTGGTATCTAAGGTCCGGTTAGACTCCGTAATGTCCCGTCCTCTATTGGGTCATTTGTATGGGCTGCTCAAACCTGAGTTACTGGAGGTCTCACTACCTCTAAACCCACGCCCACTACTCTCAGGACATCTTGAAAGGTCCCTAACTCCAGCTATAGCTGTTCTGTTATTTAGGGGGCCCTTTCTCTGTCTGGTCTCATAATTTCTAGACGGCTGCCATCTTCTGCTACTCAGATGATGCTGTTTATCCACTCGCAGTCTAGCGAGATTCAACTGTTCTACCTCTCGCAGGTAGGTCACTCGGTACTCCAACAGCATGCGCATATATCCCCAGGCTTTCTTCTGTTCCTACAGCGGAGAATGATACCATGCCGTCTTCGTCTGGTATCCAGTCCTGACGATCACGTGGACTGCTTACTTTCCCCACACCAGACTTTTTGACCATCATCTGCATGGCTCGACCATTTCTCCCAACGAGCTTCCTCACCAGAACATGAGGCACCCGGATGACTTCTTCACACATACTGTGAGCTTTCCTCAACAACTCCAGTTGTCTAACGGCTTGTTCCGTCTTCAACCGGAGAAACCGCTTCGTGCGAATACATCGCCAGTGCATGTCACTTAGGATAGCCACCCTCTTCACTGTGACTTCGGTCGTGGACAGGACCACCATCTGTTTAGCTTCTGAGGTCAAGTACACCTTACAGGCTCCCACAGCCTTCTTAAACTCCTCATGCACGTACTCACTTGGGCATTCTTCCCTCAAATCCTCGGGTACATCTACGAGGCACTTGTACCGAGACGTTTCGGTCTCACCAGTGGTTCCCAGACGATCAACCAGCTCAGGTTTCAGGGACCACTGCTTTCCAGCATCTTCACCCTGTATGCTTCCCCTGAGCTGACTCACAGTTACAACTTCACAACTTTTCGTCTTGACCACCTCCACTTCACCTTTATCTTCCAACACCCTACTCTTAGCTCTCCTCAGGACCACCTTCTCATGGTCTAAGGGAGTAAGTGCAACTTGTTTGCCTTTTCCCTTCTCCAAGGAGACCTCGTTCACCGCGTGACACTTTGCTAGGCAACCTTTGAGCTCTAAAACTTCTCCTTCCAGCTCAGTTACTCGCCTCTCAGCAGTCCATCTCTGAAGCTCTTCCTGCTTCAACTGCTCTTCCGGCAGCAGAGCTCTCTCAGACCTCTCCGTCTCCAATGCGCCCTCTCGGCTCTCAATAGCCAGTCTCTCACGCTTCTCTTGCGTCCACTGGGCTTGTAGCAACTCCTTGAGCCGCTTGATCTCGGCTCCGACATCCACCGAATCCTCCGAGCCCACATCACTCGAGGAGGTATCTGCTTCATACCTCCCATCACCAGCGGTCAACTCCTGGCCCTGGTCTGTGGCTTTTCCGATGGACTCCTCCATCTTCTCTCGCTCAGCTTCCATCTTGCTGACTGTTTCCTTACGGTACGTCTCCGCCTTCTGGAGAGTATCACAGGACATCTGTAGCTTCTTCACCTGAGCTTCCAGATCTAGGGTCTTTCCCCGGAGATCATCATTCTCCTCACGGGTGTCTAACAGAGTGGTCTCAACCACTTGGCGCACTTGCTCTGCACCCGCCTTATCCTCCTCTAGTTTTTCCTTCATCTTGAGGAGATCCTCATAATCTCTCTTACTCTGTTGCAGTTCCCTACTGCGTTGACCACACTCCTTCTTGGAGTCACACAGCTCCTGGTTGAGCTGTTTGCGCAGTCGTTCTAGGATTTGTTCGCGTCCAGAAACACCATCCTGCCGCGCCTCCTTCTCAAGCTTCAACTGCAAAACCTCTTCCTTGATTTTGCGGCGGTCCTCCTTAATTGCGTAGAACATTTCCTTCCACTGGTTAATTTCCTCGTTGCTTCCCTTCAGGTCTTGCTGTAAATTCCTCACAACCTGGTATAATTTCTGCCTTTCAGACTCCAGGTTCGGCTGGTCTGAGGACACGATCTCCAGGTTTCCACATTGTTGCTGCACGTCACTCTGACACTGCTGGCTGATAGGCTCCAGCTCTTGGTCACGACTGGCCGCCTCCTCTTTCAGGACTGTCAGATCCTTCTGACTCGGTACCGTACCGGAGGTTGCTACTGGCAACGTCACCTCCTCTTCTACCTCTAATGGAGGATCCACACTTGAAGCAAAGGCACACAGTACTACATTCTCTTTATTTTCATTTTCAGCCAAGTCTACAGGAGCAACCATTTTGTGGCCCTTGCGCCGTCGACAAGATGGGGACTCTCTCACCTCGTCTAACCCCTCCTGACTGAACTCTCTCTCTACTTTCATAGTGTCACCGTCAGCTGCGGGGTCTGTGTCACTCTCCATGGTGTTGTGGACTAACAGGTCACCTCCCTCTTTGAAGTCACCCCCTTCTACTGGAGCTACCCCGTTATCAAAGGTCACATTGTCATTTTTAGGAGGTACCAACCGACCACCAGTAATTTTTTTTGATTTTCTATCCTCCACGCTGTTTTGAACAACCGCCCCTTTTTTAACAACCACACCGGCAGGGGAATTTTTACCAGAAAAATCAACAATAGTCTTAGGACTCAGTTCACAACAGCTCTTACCACCTCCCCGGGCACTCTGGGACAACAAGGGCGCCCCCGGAGAGTTCAAAGAATGGTCCGCTGCTGCCCGTCTATATGGTGCCCACAGCTCCAGCGGTCCCAGCACCATGTCCAGCAGATGTTTCTCAAATTCCTGCTCCGGTTTTAACAGGCACTTTAATCGCTCTAATCGCTCAATAGCTTCAGACTCAGTTGCTGCTCCTTTCACAGCCATATTTATCTGCTCCTGCATTTCCTCAGGACACTATTCACACACCGCTCTCCCCGGAAAAATCTTCGTGGCCCCGCCAAGCCACAGCAAAACCGGATTTGAGTGCGACGACAACCTTCGCAACCCCGCCGAGTTGCAGCCAGATGCTTTAAACTTCGTGAGCCCCGCCGAGCCACAGCAAACCAGGTTTGAGTGCGACGCTAATCTTCGCAACCCCACCGAGTTGCAGCCAGATGCTTTAATCCACACTCGTCCTGTGCCGTTGCCCCTAGCAACCAGACTGCAGCTGCCCGGACTCTGGAACCATATGTAAGGCAGCACTAGTCATCATAATGGGGGATACTCGCTTCGCTGCGACAATCAATGCACACGTGCAATGTCTTTCCGTTTTTCACAACGCTGCAGTTTATTACTTCATAAACCACAGTTCACCGGGTCCAACTCAGTGGCACGCCGACACACACACACATATATATATATATATATATATAATGTTCATGAGCCAAGTGACACACAGGCCCACTTGCTCCAGGTACAGCCTTCAGCAAGGTAATCATATAGCAATGTCCATATTAATGTCCATATAACACAGTGTATTACCTTTGCCGGGTTTAGCTGTCTCAGTCCATTACTCCGCCACCACTGTGGCTTTGCGGCTTCCCAGGTAGGGGTCTCCAGCCGTCGTTCCCTCAAAGGCCACTGACATCCACACAGGATCCAGGCTCTGCCTTTCAGGACTCTTCCTCAATAATCCGCCACCACTGTGGCTTTGCGGCTTCCCAGGTGGGGGTCTCTAGCCGTCGTTCCCTCAAAGGCCACTGACATCCACACAGGATCCAGGCTCTGCCTTTCAGGACTCTTTATCAAAACCTCTTCCTTCCAAGGCCACTAGCATCCACACAGGATCCAGTCTCGACCTTTCAGGCACCAGGCTTCACTCGGCCTCACTAGGCCTCACACGGTCGGTGTCCCACACACACGGGAACAGGCCTTACGCCTCTCTCACAGAACACACCTATCTCCCATCAAGCAGGGTTTATATATGCATCCCGTGCACACACACACATACTGACAGGACCTTGCTGATGTCACAGTCATGTGATCAGACAGCTGAGGGGGAAGGTACATGGTCAGGTAAAACACATCCTGGACCATTACCGTAATGCCAGCAAGTCGCTGCATTACAATTATATATATATATATATATATATATATATATATATATATATATATATATATATATATACATATGCCTGCCTGCCTGCCTAACTCCTGCCTAGCACTGATTATATGCAGCTGGATTAGTCCTCAGTAGGACTGTTAGTTTAGATGGATATATACAGTACAGACCAAAAGTTTGGACACATCTTCTCATTTAAAGATTTTTCTGTATTTTCATGACTATGAAAATTGTACATTCACACTGAAGGCATCAAAACTATGAATTAACACATGTGGAATTATAGCCTCTCACCTAGCCAAATCAGATCTCATACTTTGCACTGACGAGGGCCAACAGCCCGAAACACCGAGTCTGCAAATTGAGATTCTGATTTGGATTTTATCCTAAGTCATAGTCCTACTGAATAGACTGTTAGAATTTGTATTATCGCAAGAAAAAAAGCAGCTAAGTAAAGAAAAACGAGTGGCCATCATTACTTTAAGAAATGAAGGTCTGTCGGTCTGAAAAATTGGGAAAACTTTGAAAGTGTCCCCTTTTGCAGTTGCAAAAACCATCAAGCGCTACAAAGAAACTGGCTCACATGAGGACCGCCCCAGGAAAGGAAGACCAAGAGTCACCTCTGCTTCTGAGGATAAGTTCATCTGAGTCACCAGCCTCAGAAATCACAGGTTAACAGCAGCTCAGATTAGAGACCAGGTCAATGCCACACAGAGTTCTAGCAGCAGACATCTCTTCAACAACTGTTAAGAGGAGACTTTGTGCAGCAGGCCTTCATGGTAAAATAGCTGCTAGGAAACCACTGCTAAGGGCAGGCAACAAGCATAAGAGACTTGTTTGGGCTAAAGAACACAAGGAATGGATATTAGACCAGTGGAAATCTGTGCTTTGGTCTGATGAGTCCATACTTGAGATCTTTGGTTCCAACCACCGTGTCTTTGAGCGATGCAGAAAAGGTGAACTGATGGACTCTACATGCCTGGTTTCCACCGTGAAGCATGGAGGAGGAGGTGTGATGGTGTGGTGGTGCTTTGCTGGTGACACTGTTGGGGATTTATTCAAAATTGAAGGGATACTGAACCAGCATGGCTACCACAGCATCTTGCAGCGGCATGCTATTCCATCTCGCTTGTGTTTAGCTGGACCATTATTTATTTTTCAACAGGACAATGACCCCAAACACACCTCCAGGCTGTGTAAGGGCTATTTGACCAAGAAGGAGAGTGATGGGGTGCTACGCCAGATGACCTGGCCTCCATAGTCACCAGACCTGAACCCAATCGAGATGGTTTGGGGTGAGCTGGACCGCGGAGTGAAGGCAAAAGGGCCAACAAGTGCTAAGCATCTCTGGGAACTCCTTCAAGATTGTTGGAAGACCATTTCCGGTGACTACCTCTTGAAGCTCATCAAGAGAATGCCAAGAGTGTGCAAAGCAGTCATCAAAGCAAAAGGTGGCTACTTTGAAGAACCTAGATTATAAGACATATTTTCAGTTGTTTCACACTTTTTTTGTTAAGTATATAATTCCACATGTGTTAATTCATAGTTTTGATGCCTTCAGTGTGAATGTACAATTTTCATAGTCATGAAAATGCAGAAAAATCTTTATATGAGAATGTGTGTCCAAACTTTTGGTCTGTACTGTATCTACCTCCTTCTAGGTTGTGCCTGGATATGTACACCCACTATATACTGTGTATGTCTGCACCACTTCAGTGCAGTAAGGCGACATTACTGACCACGGAGCAGCCGTGCTCTTTAGAGCTGATGTATTTTTATTTTTGGGAATTGTTTCAGCTGCCTGAAGACCATTGCTCGCCCTCTACCATGGGCATGCTGCAGATCCTCGCTAAGTTGCCATCTTACTCCCTGGCATCAGGATGGTTAATAACAGTACAACCCATGTGCAGACAGATTTGTCTAACTCCTTATCAGACTCCAGCAACGCATCGGCTGTTATCCCAGCAGAGAGTACCGCGATTCAGGACTATCTCCGACCATGCCGGTGCTGGTCATAATTCACCGGTACCAGAGGAGGACAACTTTGGGACATTGTCCAAGACATACTCCTCAAGAACTGTGTTTAAGAAATTGTCTCCAGAGGTCCAGGACTTGAGATATGAAAAGGATGAGGACATTACTGGGGGCACACAACCCGCTCATAATAGGTCCAGGGGAAGAAGAAACACGCCGTACTGGTACTTCCTCCAGTGTAAGGCCAAAATAAAGGAGGGCAAGGTAAGAATGTCTATATTGTTATTCTACTGGGGATCCACAGGGGAGGGATCGTACATCACAATGCTAGTTTACAATGAGGCATACCAGAAAATATATGTCCTTCTATGATATATCCTCATATAATTTCCGATTGTGGCAAATATTATGCAAATTCGCTGATTGTAACCTTATCGGTATGATGGTAGCGTCACCACTAGCACCTAAGAAGCACAGTGAAGCCTGGTAAGTGTCCAGACGGAGGATATAGCCATTTATGAGAAGCATTATTTTTTAGGATCATAGCCATGACTGTTACAGCATTTGCATAAGTCGCCCTTGTACCATGTTGTTTTCCTTTTTTCAAGCAATGTCTGTAATCACAGCAAAAGTATTGCAGTCTTCACAACACAGCCCGGCTCTGCTACGATTATGGAAATCATGTCCAAGAGCAATAAAGAAAAAGATTCACAAGTGTTTTTAAGAAATTGATACTGTGTTTTTTTTACTTGGATTATTTTTTTATGTTTGCGTTATTTTGCATTATTTTGTCTTTTTGATACTTTTGTTGCATCTGTGCATTTTTAAGTTTTTTCTTTTATTGTTAATCACAGCATGGTCTAAGTTTTGTGATTTTCTTATTTTTTTTTCTTTCTTTGCCTTTTCTATAAATTTTACCATTAGAAAATGCACCTAAAAAAATCATCCACATGTCTGTATGTGTCAGAGTTGGCTTGGGGTCCCATCTATTTATTTAGTAGGGTAAAGAGGGAGGAGGTGAGTAAGGACATAAGTGTGAAGAGCTGGCTCCTGATTGCTTGCAGGGGCGGACTGGCCCACCGGAGGATCGGGAAAACCCCCAGTGGGCCCCGGGTCCCGATGGCCCCGCCCCCTACCCCCTCTGGGCTCTGTACAGAGAACAGATGCCCCCCTCCCCCTCCCCCTCCCCGGTTCGCAGCACTGCCGATATGATTAGTGATGGGCCCTCTGCCTCCTCTGCGCAGCGACACTGCCGGCGCGTGCGCAGGAGGTCAGTCTCAGGGTGATGACGTCATCGCCCTGGGACTGCTTCCTGTGCGCGCTGTGGAGTACGGACCCGGCGTCGCCCCGGGCAGCGGCTGCAGCTCATCTCCACGCGTCAGTATGAAACGGGGGCCGGGAGAGGAGGAAGGGATAGGGGGAAGAGGAGGAAGGGATAGGGGGGAGGGGTGACTGGGAGGACCCCTGGCCGGGGCTGGCAGTGAATACTACTGGACAATGGGCATGATTATCATCATGCCCATTGCCTAGCATGTCCTGCTGCCAGCCTCTGGTTACTGGTACTATGCCCAGCAGCAGGTACTACCACCAGGGGCTGGCAGGACATAGTGGGTGGGCCTGATAGTACCAAGGAGGCTGGCAGGACATACTAGGCATGAATCATGCCCAGCATGTCCTGCCAGCCACTGGTGGTACCATCATGCATGCCCATTACCCAGCCACTGGTGGTACCATCATGCATGCCCATTGGTACCATCATGCATGCCCATTGCCCATTTTGTTTTTTATTAAAGATGGAGTCCCTACATGTGTTTTGTGTTTTATCTTTATTAAAAAAAAAAATTTCTCTGTGTTGTGTCTTTTTTTTCTTCTGTTTACTAGAAATTCATGGTGGCCATGTCTAGTTTGGCGTGACTCCATGAATTTCAGGCTTAGTAACAGCTGATAATACAAAGCTGGTACTAACCCCATCATTACCCAGCGTGCCACCCCCCACCAGGTCCGTTGGAAGAGCCGGATAAAGTGCCTGGAAATGGCGCTACGATGAATGCGCCAATTCCAGGGGTGGCTGCAGGCTGCCGTTTTCAGCATGGGGGGTCCAGAACGCTTGGGCCTTACCATGCTGAGAATCCCAGCCCCCCCGATCAAAATATGGCGGGAGCCCACGCATTTTTTTTTTTTAAATCTTTAAAATAATTTAAAAAAACCATTGGGCTTTCCTGACTTTTGATCAGCAGCCAAGGTAAAGCCAGGCAGCTAGAGGTGGCAGCCCGTAGCTGTCTGCTTTATCTGCGCTGAGAATCAAAAATTCTGCGGAGCGCTATGTCATTTTGTTTTATTATTTATATATTTTCACACTTCTATATGTGTGACAGTCCCAACAGCCAATCACAGACGCTGACACAGAGAATGGGCGTCTGTGATTGGCTGCTTGAGTAACCTGAAAGCAGCCCATACATAGTACCATACTAGAATGTATGGGCTGATTGTACATTACTGAAACAGCCAATCACAGACGCCCATCCTCTTTGACAGCATCTGCGATTGGCTGTTGGGTCTGTCACATATAGAAGTGTGAAAAGAAATTTTTAAAAAATGATGTAGCACTCCGCAGAATTTTTGATTCTCACCGCAGATAAAGCAGACAGCTACGTACTGCCACCCCCAGCTGCCTGGCTTTACCTTGGCTGGCGATCAAAAGACAGAGAAGCAGAATATTTGTTTTAAACTTATTTAACATTTATTTTTTTTTTAAAAATGTGTGGGCTCCTGCCATATGTTCATCGCCAGCCAGATAAAACCAGGCAGCTGGGGGCTGGGATTCGCAGCATGGTAAGGCCCAAGCATTCTGGGCCCCCCACGCTGAAAATCGCAGCCCGCAGCCACCCATGAAATTGGCGCATTCATCATAGCACCATTTCCAGGTGCTTTACCCGGCTCTTCCAGCTGCCCTGGTGGTGAGTGGCACCCTGGGTAATAATAGGGTTAGTACCAGGCCAGCTTTGTATTATCAGCTGGTACTAAGCCCGAAATTCATGGTGTCACGCCAAATTAGACATAGCCACCATGAATTTCTAGTAAACAGAAGAAAGAAGACAGAAAATTTTTTTTTATTAAAAATAAAACACATTTAGGGACTCCATCTTTAATAAAGAAAAATCCTCACTCCAACGTAATCCATAGGTCTTCTGTCTTCAGCTCTGCTACATCTTTGCCATTAGACAAATATGTCTGCTGACAGATGAGCAGGCACAGAATGACACTGGAGCACTGTTACTGTGTAGTGCGGCACTATGTTGCTTTTTTGTCATTTCATGTAGTGTAGAAATCTTGGGAAAAGTGTGGATTGTGCTCTGGAAGTGATCAGTTATAGCTAACTATGTTATTTTCTGCAGAGATAAGTCCTGCATAGAAGATGTGATATCGGTCTGCGGCAGATAAAGAACTTGTGAGTATGTGTATTACCTATACATGCACACTGACACTATATACAGAGCTCCTGTGTATAATGTCACTGGTGATGACTGTATAACCTGTACACTATATACAGAGCTCCTGTGTATAATGTCACTGGTGATCACTGTATTACCTGTACACTGACACTATATACAGAGCTCCTGTGTATAATATCAGTGGTGATCACTGTATAACCTGTACACTATATACAGAGCTCCTGTGTATAATATCAATGGTGATCATTGCATTACCTGTACACTGACACTATATACAGAGCTCCTGTGTATAATATCAATGGTGATCACTGTATAACCTGTACACTATATACAGAGCTCCTGTGTATAATATCAATGGTGATCATTGCATTACCTGTACACTGACACTATATACAGAGCTCCTGTGTATAATATCAATGGTGATCATTGAATTACCTGTACACTGACACTATATACAGAGCTCCTGTGTATAATATCAATGGTGATCATTGCATTTCCTGTACACTGACACTATATACAGAGCTTCTGTGCATAATGTCACTGGTGATGACTGTATAACCTGTACACTATATACAGAGCTCCTGTGTATGTCACTGGTGATCACTGTATTAACTGTACACTGACCCAATATACAGAGCTTTTCTACATTTTTATTATTTTAGTATTATTTGTCACTATGTGGTGGCATTATGTTCTTTGGTCATGACATGACGATATTTGTCCCTTGTATGTGGTATTATTCGGTCACTATGTGGTGGTAATATGTGGTCTCATGGTGTGTCAGTATTTATACCTTGTATCTGGTAGCATTTGATCACTATGTGGTGGTATTATGTGCTTTGGTCATGGTGTGGTGGTATTTGTGCCTTGTATGTGGCATTATTTGGGCACTATGTGGTGGTAATATATGATCTGGTCATGGTGTGGTAGTATTTCTGCCTTCTATCTGGAAATATTGGTCTTGGTAGAGTGGATTGTGGTTGGTCATTTGTTTTATCTGATATCAATAAGGGGAAACCTCTTTATTTCCAATAGATATTAAATACTTGGATGTTTAACCCCTCCCTGTCCTGTAACTATTACACAGCAGCAGAGATGCAGTTACAGAGGTTCACCAGAGAAAGCAAGTTGGCATTTGGTGAGATTTTCACCTCTGTATTTATAAGACAAAACCAGGAGTGGGTGAGAAATGCATAAAACATTACCTCGGATTGCTCCACTCCTGGTTTTGTCTTATAAATACAGAGGTAAAAATCTCACCAAATACTCAAAGTGCCACAATCTTCTGACAGTGCGGATTCCACCAATAAATAAGTGATCACCTTCCCAACCTGTGCATCGCTGATAACTTGTTTTCACCAATAAAAACCTTTTAATGCAAACTACAGTAATTGTACATCGCAGTTCTGGTGAGCACACAGTGATGGGCAAGAGCCACCAATATAATGGGTATAACGGCTAACAGGTATTTGCAACGTTCTAACATTTCCAAGAGGAAGTGCAGAAAGTAGAGTCCTTACATTTCCAGGAGGGATTACAGAGGAAGTGCATAAAGTAAAGTTCTTACATTTCCAGGAGTAATTAAAGAGGAAGTGCACAAAGTAAAGTTCTTACATTTCCAGGAGGGATTACAGAGGAAGTGCATAAAGTAAATTTCTTACATTTCTAGGAGGGATTACAGAGGAAGTGCATAAAGTAAAGTTCTTACATTGCCAGGGGGAATTAAAGAGGAAGTGCATAAAGTAAAATTCTTACATTTCCAGGAGGGATTACAGAGGAAGTGCATAAAGTAAAGTTCTTACATTTCCAGGAGGGATTACAGGGGATGTGCATAAAGTAAAGTTCTTACATTTCCAGGAGGATTTACAGAGGAAGTGTCTAAAGTAAAGTTCTTACATTTCCAGGAGGGATTACAGAGTAAGTGCACAAAGTAGAGTCCTTACATTTCCAGGAGGCATTACAGAGGAAGTGCAGAAAGTAGAGTCCTTACATTTCCAGGAGGATTTACAGAGGAAGTACAGAAAGTAGAGTCCTTACATTTCCAGGAGGATTTACAGAGGAAGTGCCTAAAGTAAAATTCTTACATTTCCAGGAGGGATTATAGAGGAAGTGCATAAAGTAAAATTCTTACATTTCCAGGAGGGATTACAGAGGAAGTGAATAAAGTAAAGTTCTTACATTTCCAGGAGGGATTACAGGGGATGTGCATAAAGTAAAGTTCTTACATTTCCAGGAGGATTTACAGAGGAAGTGTCTAAAGTAAAATTCTTACATTTCCAGGAGGGATTACAGAGGAAGTGCATAAAGTAAAGTTCTTACATTTCCAGGAGGAATTATACAGGAAATGCACAAAGTAGAGTTCTTACATTTCCAGGAGGGATTACAGAGGAAGTGCACAAAGTAGAGTCCTTACATTTCCAGGAGGGATTACCGAGGAAGTGCATAAAGTAAAATTCTTACATTTCCAGGAGGGATTACAGAGGAAGTGCATATAGTAAAGTTCTTACATTTCCAGGAGTATTTACAGAGGAAGTGCAAAAAGTAAAGTTCTTACATTTCCAGGAGGGATTACAGGGGATGTGCACAAAGTAGAGTCCTTACATTTCCAGGAGGAATTAAAGAGGAAGTGCAGAAAGTAGAGTCCTTACATTTCCAGGAGGAATTAAAGAGGGAGTGCAGAAAGTAGAGTCCTTACATTTCCAGGGGGAATTAAAGAGGAAGTGCAGAAAGTAGAGTCCTTACATTTCCAGGAGGGATTACAGAGAAAGTGCAGAAAGTAGAGTTCTTACATTTCCAGGAGTATTTACAGAGGAAGTGCAGAAAGTAGAGTTCTTACATTTCCAGGAGTATTTACAGAGGAAGTGCAGAAAGTAGAGTTCTTACATTTCCAGGAGGATTTACAGGGGAAGTGCAAAAAGTAAAGTTCTTACATTTCCAGGAGGGATTACAGAGGAAGTGCAGAAAGTAGAGTTCTTACATTTCCAGGAGGATTTACAGAGGCAGTGCATAAAGTAAAATTCTTACATTTCCAGGAGGAATTACAGAGGAAGTGCAGAAAGTAGAGTCCTTACATTTCCAGGAGGGATTACAGAGGAAGTGCACAAAGTAGAGTTCTTACATTTCCAGGGGGAATTAAAGAGGAAGTGCAGAAAGTAGAGTCCTTACATTTCCAGGAATATTAACAGAGGAAGTGCAAAAAGTAAAGTTCTTACATTTCCAGTAGTATTTACAGAGGAAGTGCATAAAGTAAAGTGTTTACATTTCCAGGGGGAATTAAAGAGGAAGTGCAGAAAGTAGAGTCCTTAAATTTCCAGGAGGGATTACAGAGGAAGTGCATAAAGGAAAGTTCTTACATTTCCAGGAGGGATTACAGAGGAAGTGCATAAAGTAGAGTCCTTACATTTCCAGGAGGGATTACAGAGGAAGTGCAGAAAGTAGAGTCCTTACATTTCCAGGAGGGATTACAGAGGAAGTGCATAAAGTAAAGTTCTTACATTTCCAAGGGGAATTAAAGAGGAAGTGCAGAAAGTAGAGTCCTTACATTTCCAGGAGGGATGACAGAGGAAGTGCACAAAGTAGAGTTCTTACATTTCCAGGAGGATTTACAGAGGAAGTGCAGAAAGTAGAGTCCTTACATTTCCAGGGGGAATTAAAGAGGAAGTGCAGAAAGTAGAGTTCTTACATTTCCAGGAGGGATTACAGTGGATGTGCATAAAGTAAAATTCTTACATTTCCAGGAGGGATTACAGAGGATGTGCATAAAGTAAAATTCTTTCATTTCCAGGAGAGATTACAGAGGAAGTGCATAAAGTAAAGTTCTTACATTTCCAAGAGGAATTATACAGGAAATGCACAAAGTAGAGTTCTTACATTTCCAGGAGGGATTACAGAGGAAGTGCAGAAATTAGAGTCCTTATTTTTCCAGGAGGATATACAGAGGAAGTGCATAAAGTAGAGTTCTTACATTTTTAGGAGGGATTACAGGGGATGTGCACAAAGTAGAGTCCTTACATTTCCAGGAGGATTTACAGAGGAAGTGCAGAAAGTAGAGTCCTTACATTTCCAGGGGGAATTAAAGAGGAAGTGCAGAAAGTAGAGTCCTTACATTTCCAGGCGGGATTACAGAGAAAGTGCACAAAGTAGAGTTCTTACATTTCCAGGAGGGATTACAGAGGAAGTGCACAAAGTAGAGTTCTTACATTTCCAGGAGGGATTACAGGGGATGTGCACAAAGCAGAGTCCTTACAATTCCAGGAGGATTTACAGAGAAAGTGCATAAAGTTAAGTTCTTACATTTCCAGGGGGAATTAAAGAGGAAGTGCAGAAAGTAGAGTCCTTGCATTTCCAGGAGGGATTACAGATGAAGTGCAGAAAGTAGAGTTCTTACATTTCCAGGAGGATTTACAGAGGAAGTGCAAAAAGTAAAGTTCTTACATTTCCAGGAGGGATTACAGAGGAAGTGCATAAAGTAGAGTTCTTACATTTCCAGGAGGGATTACAGAGGAAGTGCATAAAGGAAAGTTCTTACATTTCCAGGAGGGATTACAGAGGAAGTGCATAAAGTAGAGTTCTTACATTTCCAGGAGGGATTACAGAGGAAGTGCACAAAGTAGAGTCCTTACATTTCCAGGGGGAATTAAAGAGGGAGTGCAGAAAGTAGAGTTCTTACATTTCCAGGAGGGATTACAAGGGTTGTGCATAAAGTAAAGTTCTTACATTTTCAGGAGGGATTACAGAGGAAGTGCACAAAGTAGAGTCCTTACTTTTCCAGGAGGATTTACAGAGGAAGTGCCTAAAGTAATATTCTTACATTTCCAGGAGGGATTACAGAGGATGTGCATGAAGTAAAATTTTTACATTTCCAGGAGGGATTACAGAGGAAGTGCATAAAGTAAAGTTCTTACATTTCCAGGAGGGATTACAGAGGAAGTGCAGAAAGTAGAGTCCTTACATTTCCAGGAGGGATTACAGAGAAAGCACAAAGTAGAGTTCTTACATTTCCTGGAATATTTACAGAGGAAGTGCATAAAGTAGAGTTCTTACATTTCCAGGAGTATTTACAGAGGAAGTGCAGAAAGTAGAGTTCTTACATTTCCAGGAGGATTTACAGAGGAAGTGCAAAAAGTAAAGTTCTTACATTTCCAGGAGGGATTACAGAAGAAGTGCAGAAAGTAGAGTTCTTACATTTCCAGGAGGATTTACAGAGGAAGTGCATAAAGTAAAATTCTTACATTTCCAGGAGGAATTACAGAGGAAGTGCAGAAAGTAGAGTTCTTACATTTCCAGGAGGGATTACAGGGGATGTGCACAAAGTAGAGTCCTTACAATTCCAGGAGGATTTACAGAGGAAGTGCATAAAGTAAAATTCTTATATTTCCAGGAGGGATGACAGAGGAAGTGCATAAAGTAGAGTTTTTACATTTCCAGGAGGATTTACAGAGGAAGAGCATAAAGTAGAGTTCTTACATTTCCAGGAGGGATTACGGAGGAAGTGCATAAAGGAAAGTTCTTACATTTCCAGGAGGGATTACAGAGGAAGTGCAGAAAGTAGAGTCCTTACATTTCCAGGGGGAATTAAAGAGGAAGTGCAGAAAGTAGAGTCCTTACATTTCCAGGAGGGATTACAGAGAAAGTGCACAAAGTAGAGTTCTTACATTTCCAGGAGGGATTACAGAGGAAGTGCACAAAGTAGAGTTCTTACATTTCCAGGAGGGATTACAGGGGATGTGCACAAAGCAGAGTCCTTACAATTCCAGAAGGATTTACAGAGAAAGTGCATAAAGTTAAGTTCTTACATTTCCAGGGGGAATTAAAGAGGAAGTGCAGAAAGTAGAGTCCTTGCATTTCCAGGAGGGATTACAGAGGAAGTGCAGAAAGTAGAGTTCTTACATTTCCAGGAGGATTTACAGAGGAAGTGCAAAAAGTAAAGTTCTTACATTTCCAGGAGGGATTACAGAGGAAGTGCATAAAGTAGAGTTCTTACATTTCCAGGAGGGATTACAGAGGAAGTGCATAAAGGAAAGTTCTTACATTTCCAGGAGGGATTACAGAGGAAGTGCATAAAGTAGAGTTCTTACATTTCCAGGAGGGATTACAGAGGAAGTGCACAAAGTAGAGTCCTTACATTTCCAGGGGGAATTAAAGAGGGAGTGCAGAAAGTAGAGTTCTTACATTTCCAGGAGGGATTACAAGGGGTGTGCATAAAGTAAAGTTCTTACATTTTCAGGAGGGATTACAGAGGAAGTGCACAAAGTAGAGTCCTTACTTTTCCAGGAGGATTTACAGAGGAAGTGCCTAAAGTAATATTCTTACATTTCCAGGAGGGATTACAGAGGATGTGCATAAAGTAAAATTTTTACATTTCCAGGAGGGATTACAGAGGAAGTGCATAAAGTAAAGTTCTTACATTTCCAGGAGGGATTACAGAGGAAGTGCAGAAAGTAGAGTCCTTACATTTCCAGGAGGGATTACAGAGAAAGCACAAAGTAGAGTTCTTACATTTCCTGGAATATTTACAGAGGAAGTGCATAAAGTAAAGTTCTTACATTTCCAGGAGTATTTACAGAGGAAGTGCAGAAAGTAGAGTTCTTACATTTCCAGGAGGATTTACAGAGGAAGTGCAAAAAGTAAAGTTCTTACATTTCCAGGAGGGATTACAGAAGAAGTGCAGAAAGTAGAGTTCTTACATTTCCAGGAGGATTTACAGAGGAAGTGCATAAAGTAAAATTCTTACATTTCCAGGAGGAATTAGAGAGGAAGTGCAGAAAGTAGAGTCCTTACATTTCCAGGAGGGATTACAGAGGAAGTGCACAAAGTAGAGTTCTTACATTTCCAGGAGGGATTACAGGGGCTGTGCACAAAGTAGAGTCCTTACAATTCCAGGAGGATTTACAGAGGAAGTGCATAAAGTAAAATTCTTATATTTCCAGGAGGGATGACAGAGGAAGTGCATAAAGTAGAGTTCTTACATTTCCAGGAGGATTTACAGAGGAAGAGCATAAAGTAGAGTTCTTAAATTTCCAGGAGGGATTACGGAGGAAGTGCATAAAGGAAAGTTCTTACATTTCCAGGAGGGATTACAGAGGAAGTGCATAAAGTAGAGTACTTACATTTCCAGGAGGGATTACAGAGGAAGTGCAGAAAGTAGAGTCCTTACATTTCCAGGAGGGATTACAGAGTAAGTGCAAAAAGTAAAGTTCTTACATTTCTAGGAGGAATTAAAGAGGAAATGCACAAAGTAGAGTTCTTACATTTCCAGGAATCTTTACAGAGGAAGTGCAAAAAGTAAAGTTCTTACATTTCCAGGAGTATTTACAGAGGAAGTGCATAAAGTAAAGTGTTTACATTTCCAGGGGAAATTAAAGAGGAAGTGCAGAAAGTAGAGTCCTTAAATTTCCAGGAGGGATTGCAGAGGAAGTGCATAAAGTAAAAATCTTACATTTCCAGGAGGATTTACAGAGGAAGTGCAAAAAGTAAAGTTCTTACATTTCCAGGAGTAATTAAAGATTAAGTGCACAATGTAGAGTTCTTACATTTCCAGGAGGATTTACAGAGGAAGTGCATAAAGTAAAATTCTTACATTTCCAGGAGGGATTACAGAGGAAGTGCATAAAGTAAAATTCTTACATTTCCAGGAGGGATTACAGAGGAAGTGCATATAGTAAAGTTCTTACATTTCCAGGAGTATTTACAGAGGAAGTGCACAAAGTAGAGTCCTTACATTTCCAGGAGGATTTACAGAGGAAGTGCACAAAGTAAAATTCTTATATTTCCAGGAGGGATGACAGAGGAAGTGCTTAAAGTAGAGTTCTTACATTTCCAGGAGGGATTACAGAGGAAGTGCATAAAGTAAAATTCTTATATTTCCAGGAGGGATGACAGAGGAAGTGCATAAAGTAGAGTTTTTACATTTCCAGGAGGATTTACAGAGGAAGTGCAAAAAGTAAAGTTCTTACATTTCCAGGAGGGATTACAGAGGAAGTGCATAAAGTAGAGTTCTTACATTTCCAGGAGGGATTACAGAGGAAGTGCATAAAGAAAAGTTCTTACATTTCCAGGAGGGATTACAGAGGAAGTGCATAAAGTAGAGTCCTTACATTTCCAGGAGGGATTACAGAGGAAGTGCATGAAGTAAAGTTCTTACATTTCCAAGGGGAATTAAAGAGGAAGTGCAGAAAGTAGAGTCCTTACATTTCCAGGAGGGATGACAGAGGAAGTGCACAAAGTAGAGTCCTTACATTTCCAGGGGGAATTAAAGAGGAAGTGCAGAAAGTAGAGTTCTTACATTTCCAGGAGGATTTACAGAGGAAGTGCAGAAAGTAGAGTCCTTACATTTCCAGGGGGAATTAAAGAGGAAGTGCAGAAAGTAGAGTTCTTACATTTCCAGGAGGGATTACAGTGGATGTGCATAAAGTAAAATTCTTACATTTCCAGGAGGGATTACAGAGGATGTGCATAAAGTAAAATTCTTTCATTTCCAGGAGGGATTACAGAGGAAGTGCATAAAGTAAAGTTCTTACATTTCCAAGAGGAATTATACAGGAAATGCACAAAGTAGAGTTCTTACATTTCCAGGAGGGATTACAGAGGAAGTGCAGAAATTAGAGTCCTTATTTTTCCAGGAGGATATACAGAGGAAGTGCATGAAGTAGAGTTCTTACCTTTTTAGGAGGGATTACAGGGGATGTGCACAAAGTAGAGTCCTTACATTTCCAGGAGGATTTACAGAGGAAGTGCAGAAAGTAGAGTCCTTACATTTCCAGGGGGAATTAAAGAGGAAGTGCAGAAAGTAGAGTCCTTACATTTCCAGGCGGGATTACAGAGAAAGTGCACAAAGTAGAGTTCTTACATTTCCAGGAGGGATTACAGAGGAAGTGCACAAAGTAGAGTTCTTACATTTCCAGGAGGGATTACAGGGGATGTGCACAAAGCAGAGTCCTTACAATTCCAGGAGGATTTACAGAGAAAGTGCATAAAGTTAAGTTCTTACATTTCCAGGGGGAATTAAAGAGGAAGTGCAGAAAGTAGAGTCCTTGCATTTCCAGGAGGGATTACAGATGAAGTGCAGAAAGTAGAGTTCTTACATTTCCAGGAGGATTTACAGAGGAAGTGCAAAAAGTAAAGTTCTTACATTTCCAGGAGGGATTACAGAGGAAGTGCATAAAGTAGAGTTCTTACATTTCCAGGAGGGATTACAGAGGAAGTGCATAAAGGAAAGTTCTTACATTTCCAGGAGGGATTACAGAGGAAGTGCATAAAGTAGAGTTCTTACATTTCCAGGAGGGATTACAGAGGAAGTGCACAAAGTAGAGTCCTTACATTTCCAGGGGGAATTAAAGAGGGAGTGCAGAAAGTAGAGTTCTTACATTTCCAGGAGGGATTACAAGGGTTGTGCATAAAGTAAAGTTCTTACATTTTCAGGAGGGATTACAGAGGAAGTGCACAAAGTAGAGTCCTTACTTTTCCAGGAGGATTTACAGAGGAAGTGCCTAAAGTAATATTCTTACATTTCCAGGAGGGATTACAAAGGATGTGCATAAAGTAAAATTTTTACATTTCCAGGAGGGATTACAGAGGAAGTGCATAAAGTAAAGTTCTTACATTTCCAGGAGGGATTACAGAGGAAGTGCAGAAAGTAGAGTCCTTACATTTCCAGGAGGGATTACAGAGAAAGCACAAAGTAGAGTTCTTACATTTCCTGGAATATTTACAGAGGAAGTGCATAAAGTAAAGTTCTTACATTTCCAGGAGTATTTACAGAGGAAGTGCAGAAAGTAGAGTTCTTACATTTCCAGGAGGATTTACAGAGGAAGTGCAAAAAGTAAAGTTCTTACATTTCCAGGAGGGATTACAGAAGAAGTGCAGAAAGTAGAGTTCTTACATTTCCAGGAGGATTTACAGAGGAAGTGCATAAAGTAAAATTCTTACATTTCCAGGAGGAATTACAGAGGAAGTGCAGAAAGTAGAGTTCTTACATTTCCAGGAGGGATTACAGGGGATGTGCACAAAGTAGAGTCCTTACAATTCCAGGAGGATTTACAGAGGAAGTGCATAAAGTAAAATTCTTATATTTCCAGGAGGGATGACAGAGGAAGTGCATAAAGTAGAGTTTTTACATTTCCAGGAGGATTTACAGAGGAAGAGCATAAAGTAGAGTTCTTACATTTCCAGGAGGGATTACGGAGGAAGTGCATAAAGGAAAGTTCTTACATTTCCAGGAGGGATTACAGAGGAAGTGCAGAAAGTAGAGTCCTTACATTTCCAGGGGGAATTAAAGAGGAAGTGCAGAAAGTAGAGTCCTTACATTTCCAGGAGGGATTACAGAGAAAGTGCACAAAGTAGAGTTCTTACATTTCCAGGAGGGATTACAGAGGAAGTGCACAAAGTAGAGTTCTTACATTTCCAGGAGGGATTACAGGGGATGTGCACAAAGCAGAGTCCTTACAATTCCAGAAGGATTTACAGAGAAAGTGCATAAAGTTAAGTTCTTACATTTCCAGGGGGAATTAAAGAGGAAGTGCAGAAAGTAGAGTCCTTGCATTTCCAGGAGGGATTACAGAGGAAGTGCAGAAAGTAGAGTTCTTACATTTCCAGGAGGATTTACAGAGGAAGTGCAAAAAGTAAAGTTCTTACATTTCCAGGAGGGATTACAGAGGAAGTGCATAAAGTAGAGTTCTTACATTTCCAGGAGGGATTACAGAGGAAGTGCATAAAGGAAAGTTCTTACATTTCCAGGAGGGATTACAGAGGAAGTGCATAAAGTAGAGTTCTTACATTTCCAGGAGGGATTACAGAGGAAGTGCACAAAGTAGAGTCCTTACATTTCCAGGGGGAATTAAAGAGGGAGTGCAGAAAGTAGAGTTCTTACATTTCCAGGAGGGATTACAAGGGGTGTGCATAAAGTAAAGTTCTTACATTTTCAGGAGGGATTACAGAGGAAGTGCACAAAGTAGAGTCCTTACTTTTCCAGGAGGATTTACAGAGGAAGTGCCTAAAGTAATATTCTTACATTTCCAGGAGGGATTACAGAGGATGTGCATAAAGTAAAATTTTTACATTTCCAGGAGGGATTACAGAGGAAGTGCATAAAGTAAAGTTCTTACATTTCCAGGAGGGATTACAGAGGAAGTGCAGAAAGTAGAGTCCTTACATTTCCAGGAGGGATTACAGAGAAAGCACAAAGTAGAGTTCTTACATTTCCTGGAATATTTACAGAGGAAGTGCATAAAGTAAAGTTCTTACATTTCCAGGAGTATTTACAGAGGAAGTGCAGAAAGTAGAGTTCTTACATTTCCAGGAGGATTTACAGAGGAAGTGCAAAAAGTAAAGTTCTTACATTTCCAGGAGGGATTACAGAAGAAGTGCAGAAAGTAGAGTTCTTACATTTCCAGGAGGATTTACAGAGGAAGTGCATAAAGTAAAATTCTTACATTTCCAGGAGGAATTAGAGAGGAAGTGCAGAAAGTAGAGTCCTTACATTTCCAGGAGGGATTACAGAGGAAGTGCACAAAGTAGAGTTCTTACATTTCCAGGAGGGATTACAGGGGCTGTGCACAAAGTAGAGTCCTTACAATTCCAGGAGGATTTACAGAGGAAGTACATAAAGTAAAATTCTTATATTTCCAGGAGGGATGACAGAGGAAGTGCATAAAGTAGAGTTCTTACATTTCCAGGAGGATTTACAGAGGAAGAGCATAAAGTAGAGTTCTTAAATTTCCAGGAGGGATTACGGAGGAAGTGCATAAAGGAAAGTTCTTACATTTCCAGGAGGGATTACAGAGGAAGTGCATAAAGTAGAGTACTTACATTTCCAGGAGGGATTACAGAGGAAGTGCAGAAAGTAGAGTCCTTACATTTCCAGGAGGGATTACAGAGTAAGTGCAAAAAGTAAAGTTCTTACATTTCTAGGAGGAATTAAAGAGGAAATGCACAAAGTAGAGTTCTTACATTTCCAGGAATCTTTACAGAGGAAGTGCAAAAAGTAAAGTTCTTACATTTCCAGGAGTATTTACAGAGGAAGTGCATAAAGTAAAGTGTTTACATTTCCAGGGGAAATTAAAGAGGAAGTGCAGAAAGTAGAGTCCTTAAATTTCCAGGAGGGATTGCAGAGGAAGTGCATAAAGTAAAAATCTTACATTTCCAGGAGGATTTACAGAGGAAGTGCAAAAAGTAAAGTTCTTACATTTCCAGGAGTAATTAAAGATTAAGTGCACAATGTAGAGTTCTTACATTTCCAGGAGGATTTACAGAGGAAGTGCATAAAGTAAAATTCTTACATTTCCAGGAGGGATTACAGAGGAAGTGCATAAAGTAAAATTCTTACATTTCCAGGAGGGATTACAGAGGAAGTGCATATAGTAAAGTTCTTACATTTCCAGGAGTATTTACAGAGGAAGTGCACAAAGTAGAGTCCTTACATTTCCAGGAGGATTTACAGAGGAAGTGCACAAAGTAAAATTCTTATATTTCCAGGAGGGATGACAGAGGAAGTGCTTAAAGTAGAGTTCTTACATTTCCAGGAGGGATTACAGAGGAAGTGCATAAAGTAAAATTCTTATATTTCCAGGAGGGATGACAGAGGAAGTGCATAAAGTAGAGTTTTTACATTTCCAGGAGGATTTACAGAGGAAGTGCAAAAAGTAAAGTTCTTACATTTCCAGGAGGGATTACAGAGGAAGTGCATAAAGTAGAGTTCTTACATTTCCAGGAGGGATTACAGAGGAAGTGCATAAAGAAAAGTTCTTACATTTCCAGGAGGGATTACAGAGGAAGTGCATAAAGTAGAGTCCTTACATTTCCAGGAGGGATTACAGAGGAAGTGCATGAAGTAAAGTTCTTACATTTCCAAGGGGAATTAAAGAGGAAGTGCAGAAAGTAGAGTCCTTACATTTCCAGGAGGGATGACAGAGGAAGTGCACAAAGTAGAGTCCTTACATTTCCAGGGGGAATTAAAGAGGAAGTGCAGAAAGTAGAGTTCTTACATTTCCAGGAGGATTTACAGAGGAAGTGCAGAAAGTAGAGTCCTTACATTTCCAGGGGGAATTAAAGAGGAAGTGCAGAAAGTAGAGTTCTTACATTTCCAGGAGGGATTACAGTGGATGTGCATAAAGTAAAATTCTTACATTTCCAGGAGGGATTACAGAGGATGTGCATAAAGTAAAATTCTTTCATTTCCAGGAGGGATTACAGAGGAAGTGCATAAAGTAAAGTTCTTACATTTCCAAGAGGAATTATACAGGAAATGCACAAAGTAGAGTTCTTACATTTCCAGGAGGGATTACAGAGGAAGTGCAGAAATTAGAGTCCTTATTTTTCCAGGAGGATATACAGAGGAAGTGCATGAAGTAGAGTTCTTACCTTTTTAGGAGGGATTACAGGGGATGTGCACAAAGTAGAGTCCTTACATTTCCAGGAGGATTTACAGAGGAAGTGCAGAAAGTAGAGTCCTTACATTTCCAGGGGGAATTAAAGAGGAAGTGCAGAAAGTAGAGTCCTTACATTTCCAGGCGGGATTACAGAGAAAGTGCACAAAGTAGAGTTCTTACATTTCCAGGAGGGATTACAGAGGAAGTGCACAAAGTAGAGTTCTTACATTTCCAGGAGGGATTACAGGGGATGTGCACAAAGCAGAGTCCTTACAATTCCAGGAGGATTTACAGAGAAAGTGCATAAAGTTAAGTTCTTACATTTCCAGGGGGAATTAAAGAGGAAGTGCAGAAAGTAGAGTCCTTGCATTTCCAGGAGGGATTACAGATGAAGTGCAGAAAGTAGAGTTCTTACATTTCCAGGAGGATTTACAGAGGAAGTGCAAAAAGTAAAGTTCTTACATTTCCAGGAGGGATTACAGAGGAAGTGCATAAAGTAGAGTTCTTACATTTCCAGGAGGGATTACAGAGGAAGTGCATAAAGGAAAGTTCTTACATTTCCAGGAGGGATTACAGAGGAAGTGCATAAAGTAGAGTTCTTACATTTCCAGGAGGGATTACAGAGGAAGTGCACAAAGTAGAGTCCTTACATTTCCAGGGGGAATTAAAGAGGGAGTGCAGAAATTAGAGTTCTTACATTTCCAGGAGGGATTACAAGGGTTGTGCATAAAATAAAGTTCTTACATTTTCAGGAGGGATTACAGAGGAAGTGCACAAAGTAGAGTCCTTACTTTTCCAGGAGGATTTACAGAGGAAGTGCCTAAAGTAATATTCTTACATTTCCAGGAGGGATTACAGAGGATGTGCATAAAGTAAAATTTTTACATTTCCAGGAGGGATTACAGAGGAAGTGCATAAAGTAAAGTTCTTACATTTCCAGGAGGGATTACAGAGAAAGCACAAAGTAGAGTTCTTACATTTCCTGGAATATTTACAGAGGAAGTGCATAAAGTAAAGTTCTTACATTTCCAGGAGTATTTACAGAGGAAGTGCAGAAAGTAGAGTTCTTACATTTCCAGGAGGATTTACAGAGGAAGTGCAAAAAGTAAAGTTCTTACATTTCCAGGAGGGATTACAGAAGAAGTGCAGAAAGTAGAGTTCTTACATTTCCAGGAGGATTTACAGAGGAAGTGCATAAAGTAAAATTCTTACATTTCCAGGAGGAATTACAGAGGAAGTGCAGAAAGTAGAGTTCTTACATTTCCAGGAGGGATTACAGGGGATGTGCACAAAGTAGAGTCCTTACAATTCCAGGAGGATTTACAGAGGAAGTGCATAAAGTAAAATTCTTATATTTCCAGGAGGGATGACAGAGGAAGTGCATAAAGTAGAGTTCTTACATTTCCAGGAGGATTTACAGAGGAAGAGCATAAAGTAGAGTTCTTACATTTCCAGGAGGGATTACGGAGGAAGTGCATAAAGGAAAGTTCTTACATTTCCAGGAGGGATTACAGAGGAAGTGCAGAAAGTAGAGTCCTTACATTTCCAGGGGGAATTAAAGAGGAAGTGCAGAAAGTAGAGTCCTTACATTTCCAGGAGGGATTACAGAGAAAGTGCACAAAGTAGAGTTCTTACATTTCCAGGAGGGATTACAGAGAAAGTGCACAAAGTAGAGTGCTTACATTTCCAGGAGGGATTACAGAGAAAGTGCACAAAGTAGAGTTCTTACATTTCCAGGAGGGATTACAGAGGAAGTGCAAAAAGTAAAGTTCTTACATTTCCAGGAGGGATTACAGAGGAAGTGCATAAAGTAGAGTTCTTACATTTCCAGGAGGGATTACAGAGGAAGTGCATAAAGGAAAGTTCTTACATTTCCAGGAGGGATTACAGAGGAAGTGCATAAAGTAGAGTTCTTACATTTCCAGGAGGGATTACAGAGGAAGTGCACAAAGTAGAGTCCTTACATTTCCAGGGGGAATTAAAGAGGGAGTGCAGAAAGTAGAGTTCTTACATTTCCAGGAGGGATTACAAGGGGTGTGCATAAAGTAAAGTTCTTACATTTTCAGGAGGGATTACAGAGGAAGTGCACAAAGTAGAGTCCTTACTTTTCCAGGAGGATTTACAGAGGAAGTGCCTAAAGTACTATTCTTACATTTCCAGGAGGGATTACAGAGGATGTGCATAAAGTAAAATTTTTACATTTCCAGGAGGGATTACAGAGGAAGTGCATAAAGTAAAGTTCATACATTTCCAGGAGGGATTACAGAGGAAGTGCAGAAAGTAGAGTCCTTACATTTCCAGGAGGGATTACAGAGAAAGCACAAAGTAGAGTTCTTACATTTCCTGGAATATTTACAGAGGAAGTGCATAAAGTAAAGTTCTTACATTTCCAGGAGTATTTACAGAGGAAGTGCAGAAAGTAGAGTTCTTACATTTCCAGGAGGATTTACAGAGGAAGTGCAAAAAGTAAAGTTCTTACATTTCCAGGAGGGATTACAGAAGAAGTGCAGAAAGTAGAGTTCTTACATTTCCAGGAGGATTTACAGAGGAAGTGCATAAAGTAAAATTCTTACATTTCCAGGAGGAATTAGAGAGGAAGTGCAGAAAGTAGAGTCCTTACATTTCCAGGAGGGATTACAGAGGAAGTGCACAAAGTAGAGTTCTTACATTTCCAGGAGGGATTACAGGGGCTGTGCACAAAGTAGAGTCCTTACAATTCCAGGAGGATTTACAGAGGAAGTGCATAAAGTAAAATTCTTATATTTCCAGGAGGGATGACAGAGGAAGTGCATAAAGTAGAGTTCTTACATTTCCAGGAGGATTTACAGAGGAAGAGCATAAAGTAGAGTTCTTAAATTTCCAGGAGGGATTACGGAGGAAGTGCATAAAGGAAAGTTCTTACATTTCCAGGAGGGATTACAGAGGAAGTGCATAAAGTAGAGTACTTACATTTCCAGGAGGGATTACAGAGGAAGTGCAGAAAGTAGAGTCCTTACATTTCCAGGAGGGATTACAGAGTAAGTGCAAAAAGTAAAGTTCTTACATTTCTAGGAGGAATTAAAGAGGAAATGCACAAAGTAGAGTTCTTACATTTCCAGGAATCTTTACAGAGGAAGTGCAAAAAGTAAAGTTCTTACATTTCCAGGAGTATTTACAGAGGAAGTGCATAAAGTAAAGTGTTTACATTTCCAGGGGAAATTAAAGAGGAAGTGCAGAAAGTAGAGTCCTTAAATTTCCAGGAGGGATTGCAGAGGAAGTGCATAAAGTAAAAATCTTACATTTCCAGGAGGATTTACAGAGGAAGTGCAAAAAGTAAAGTTCTTAAATTTCCAGGAGTAATTAAAGATTAAGTGCACAATGTAGAGTTCTTACATTTCCAGGAGGATTTACAGAGGAAGTGCATAAAGTAAAATTCTTACATTTCCAGGAGGGATTACAGAGGAAGTGCATAAAGTAAAATTCTTACATTTCCAGGAGGGATTACAGAGGAAGTGCATATAGTAAAGTTCTTACATTTCCAGGAGTATTTACAGAGGAAGTGCACAAAGTAGAGTCCTTACATTTCCAGGAGGATTTACAGAGGAAGTGCACAAAGTAAAATTCTTATATTTCCAGGAGGGATGACAGAGGAAGTGCTTAAAGTAGAGTTCTTACATTTCCAGGAGGGATTACAGAGGAAGTGCATAAAGTAAAATTCTTATATTTCCAGGAGGGATGACAGAGGAAGTGCATAAAGTAGAGTTTTTACATTTCCAGGAGGATTTACAGAGGAAGTGCAAAAAGTAAAGTTCTTACATTTCCAGGAGGGATTACAGAGGAAGTGCATAAAGTAGAGTTCTTACATTTCCAGGAGGGATTACAGAGGAAGTGCATAAAGAAAAGTTCGTACATTTCCAGGAGGGATTACAGAGGAAGTGCATAAAGTAGAGTCCTTACATTTCCAGGAGGGATTACAGAGGAAGTGCAGAAAGTAGAGTCCTTACATTTCCAGGAGGGATTACAGAGGAAGTGTATAAAGTAAAGTTCTTACATTTCCAAGGGGAATTAAAGAGGAAGTGCAGAAAGTAGAGTCCTTACATTTCCAGGAGGGATGACAGAGGAAGTGCACAAAGTAGAGTCCTTACATTTCCAGGGGGAGTTAAAGAGGAAGTGCACAAAGTAGAGTCCTTACTTTTCCAGAAGGATTTACAGAGGAAGTGCCTAAAGTAATATTCTTACATTTCCAGGAGGGATTACAGAGGATGTGCATAAAGTAAAGTTCTTACATTTTCAGGAGGGATTACAGAGGAAGTGCACAAAGTAGAGTCCTTACATTTCCAGGAGGATTTACAGAGGAAGTGCCTAAAGTAAAATTCTTACATTTCCAGGAGGGATTACAGAGGATGTGCATAAAGTAAAATTCTTACATTTCCAGGAGGGATTACAGAGGAAGTGCATAAAGTAAAGTTCTTACATTTCCAGGAGGAATTATACAGGAAATGCACAAAGTAGAGTTCTTACATTTCCAGGAGGGATTACAGGGGAAGTGCAGAAAGTAGAGTCCTTACATTTCCAGGAGGGATTACAGAGAAAGTGCACAAAGTAGAGTTCTTACATTTCCAGGAATATTTACAGAGGAAGTGCAAAAAGTAAAGTTCTTACATTTCCAGGAGTATTTACAGAGGAAGTGCAGAAAGTAAAATTCTTACATTTCCAGGAGCAATTACAGAGGAAGTGCAGAAAGTAGAGTCCTTACATTTCAAGGAGGGATTACAGAGGAAGTGCACAAAGTAGAGTTCTTACATTTCCAGGAGGGATTACAGGGGATGTGCACAAAGTAGAGTCCTTACAATTCCAGGAGGATTTACAGAGGAAGTGCATAAAGTAAAATTCTTATATTTCCAGGAGGTATGACAGAGGAAGTGCATAAAGTAGAGTCCTTACATTTCCAGGAGGGATTACAGAGGAAGTACAGAAAGTAGAGTCCTTACATTTCCAGGAGGGATTACAGAGGAAGTGCATAAAGTAAAGTTCTTACATTTCCAAGGGGAATTAAAGAGGAAGTGCAGAAAGTAGAGTCCTTACATTTCCAGGAGGGATGACAGAGGAAGTGCACAAAGTAGAGTCCTTACATTTCCAGGGGGAATTAAAGAGGAAGTGCAGAAAGTAGAGTTCTTACATTTCCAGGAGGATTTACAGAGGAAGTGCACAAAGTAGAGTCCTTACATTTCCAGGGGGAATTAAAGAGGAAGTGCAGAAAGTAGAGTTCTTACATTTCCAGGAGGGATTACAGGGGATGTGCATAAAGTAAAGTTCTTACATTTTCAGGAGGGATTACAGAGGAAGTGCACAAAGTAGAGTCCTTACATTTCCAGGAGGATTTACAGAGGAAGTGCCTAAAGTAAAATTCTTACATTTCCAGGAGGGATTACAGAGGATGTGCATAAAGTAAAATTCTTACATTTCCAGGAGGGATTACAGAGGAAGTGCATAAAGTAAAGTTCTTACATTTCCAGGAGGAATTATACAGGAAATGCACAAAGTAGAGTTCTTACATTTCCAGGAGGGATTACAGGGGAAGTGCAGAAAGTAGAGTTCTTACATTTCCAGGAGGGATTACAGAGGAAGTGCACAAAGTAGAATTCTTACATTTCCGGGAATATTTACAGAGGAAGTGCAAAAAGTAAAGTTCTTACATTTCCAGGAGTATTTACAGAGGAAGTGCAGAAAGTAGAGTACTTACATTTCCAGGAGGATTTACAGAGGAAGTGCATAAAGTAAAATTCTTACATTTCCAGGAGGAATTACAGAGGAAGTGCAGAAAGTAGAGTCCTTACATTTCCAGGAGGGATTACAGAGGAAGTGCACAAAGTAGAGTTCTTACATTTTCAGGAGGGATTACAGGGGATGTGCACAAAGTAGAGTCCTTACAATTCCAGAAGGATTTACAGAGGAAGTGCATAAAGTAAAATTCTTATATTTCCAGGAGGGATGACAGAGGAAGTGCATAAAGTAGAGTTCTTACATTTCCAGGAGGATTTACAGAGGAAGTGCATAAAGTAGAGTTCTTACATTTCCAGGAGGGATTACAGAGGAAGTGCATAAAGGAAAGTTCTTACATTTCCAGGAGGGATTACAGAGGAAGTGCAGAAAGTAGAGTCCTTACATTTCCAGGAGGGATTACAGACGAAGTGCAAAAAGTAAAGTTCTTACATTTCCAGGAGGAATTACAGAGGAAGTGCAGAAAGTAAAGTTCTTACATTTCCAGGAGGGATTACAGAGGAAGTGCAGAAAGTAGAGTCCTTACATTTCCAGGGGGAATTAAAGAGGAAGGGCAGAAAGTAGAGTCCTTACATTTCCAGGAGGGATTACAGAGAAAGTGCACAAAGTAGAGTTCTTACATTTCCAGGAATATTTACAGAGGAAGTGCAAAAAGTAAAGTTCTTACATTTCCAGGAGGATTTACAGAGGAAGTGCATAAAGTAAAATTCTTACATTTCCAGGAGGAATTACAGAGGAAGTGCAGAAAGTAGAGTCCTTACATTTCCAGGAGGGATTACAGAGGAAGTGCACAAAGTAGAGTTCTTACATTTCCAGGAGGGATTACGGAGGAAGTGCATAAAGGAAAGTTCTTACATTTCCAGGACGGATTACAGAGGAAGTGCATAAAGTAGAGTCCTTACATTTCCAGGAGGGATTAAAGAGGAAGTGCAAAAAGTAAAGTTCTTACATTTCTAGGAGGAATTAAAGAGGAAATGCAGAAAGTAGAGTCCTTACATTTCCAGGGGGAATTAAAGAGGAAGTGCAGAAAGTAGAGTCCTTACATTTCCAGGAGGAATTACAGAGAAAGTGCACAAAGTAAAGTTCTTACATTTCCAGGAGTATTTACAGAGGAAGTGCATAAAGTAAAGTGTTTACATTTCCAGGGGAAATTAAAGAGGAAGTGCAGAAAGTAGAGTCCTTAAATTTCCAGGAGGGATTGCAGAGGAAATGCATAAAGTAAAAATCTTACATTTCCAGGAGGATTTACAGAGGAAGTGCAAAAAGTAAAGTTCTTACATTTCCAGGAGTAATTAAAGATTAAGTGCACAATGTAGAGTTCTTACATTTCCAGGAGGATTTACAGAGGAAGTGCATAAAGTAAAATTCTTACATTTCCAGGAGGGATTACAGAGGAAGTGCATAAAGTAAAATTCTTACATTTCCAGGAGGGATTACAGAGGAAGTGCATATAGTAAAGTTCTTACATTTCCAGGAGTATTTACAGAGGAAGTGCACAAAGTAGAGTCCTTACATTTCCAGGAGGATTTACAGAGGAAGTGCACAAAGTAAAATTCTTATATTTCCAGGAGGGATGACAGAGGAAGTGCATAAAGTAGAGTTCTTACATTTCCAGGAGGATTTACAGAGGAAGTGCAAAAAGTAAAGTTCTTACATTTCCAGGAGGGATTACAGAGGAAGTGCATAAAGTAGAGTTCTTACATTTCCAGGAGGGATTACAGAGGAAGTGCATAAAGAAAAGTTCTTACATTTCCAGGAGGGATTACAGAGGAAGTGCATAAAGTAGAGTCCTTACATTTCCAGGAGGGATTACAGCGGAAGTGCATAAAGTAAAGTTCTTACATTTCCAAGGGGAATTAAAGAAGTGCAGAAAGTAGAGTCCTTACATTTCCAGGAGGGATGACAGAGGAAGTGCACAAAGTAGAGTCCTTACATTTACAGGGGGAATTAAAGAGGAAGTGCAGAAAGTAGAGTTCTTACATTTCCAGGAGGATTTACAGAGGAAGTGCACAAAGTAGAGTCCTTACATTTCCAGGGGGAATTAAAGAGGAAGTGCAGAAAGTAGAGTTCTTACATTTCCAGGAGGGATTACAGGGGATGTGCATAAAGTAAAGTTCTTACATTTTCAGGAGGGATTACAGAGGTAGTGCACAAAGTAGAGTCCTTACATTTCCAGGAGGATTTACAGAGGAAGTGCCTAAAGTAAAATTCTTACATTTCCAGGAGGGATTACAGAGGATGTGCATAAAGTAAAATTTTTACATTTCCAGGAGGGATTACAGAGGAAGTACATAAAGTAAAGTTCTTACATTTCCAGGAGGAATTATACAGGAAATGCACAAAGTAGAGTTCTTACATTTCCAGGAGGAATTACAGGGGAAGTGCGGAAAGTAGAGTCCTTACATTTCCAGGAGGGATTACAGAGAAAGTGCACAAAGTAGAGTTCTTACATTTCCAGGAATATTTACAGAGGAAGTGCAAAAAGTAAAGTTCTTACATTTCCAGGAGTATTTACAGAGGAAGTGCATAAAGTAAAGTGTGTACATTTCCAGGGGAAATTAAAGAGGAAGTGCAGAAAGTAGAGTCCTTACATTTCCAGGAGGGATGACAGAGAAAGTGCAGAAAGTAGAGTCCTTACATTTCCAGAAGGGATTACAGAGGAAGTGCACAAAGTAGAGTTCTTACATTTCCAGGAGGGATTACAGGGGATGTGCACAAAGTAGAGTCCTTACAATTCCAGGAGGATTTACAGAGGAAGTGCATGAAGTAAAATTCTTATATTTCCAGGAGTGATGACAGAGGAGGTGCATAAAGTAGAGTTCTTACATTTCCAGGAGGATTTACAGAGGAAGTGCATAAAGTAGAGTTCTTACATTTCCAGGAGGGATTACAGAGGAAGTGCATAAAGGAAAGTTCTTACATTTCCAGGAGGGTTTACAGAGGAAGTGCAGAAAGTAGAGTCCTTACATTTCCAGGAGGGATTAAAGAGGAAGTGCAAAAAGTAAAGTTCTTACATTTCTAGGAGGAATTAAAGAGGAAATGCAGAAAGTAAAGTCCTTACATTTCCAGGGGGAATTAAAGAGGAAGTGCAGAAAGTAGAGTCCTTAAATTTCCAGGAGGGATTGCAGAGGAAATGCATAAAGTAAAAATCTTACATTTCCAGGAGGATTTACAGAGGAAGTGCAAAAAGTAAAGTTCTTACATTTCCAGGAGTAATTAAAGATTAAGTGCACAATGTAGAGTTCTTACAATTCCAGGAGGATTTACAGAGGAAGTGCATAAAGTAAAATTCTTACATTTCCAGGAGGTATTACAGAGGAAGTGCATAAAGTAAAATTCTTACATTTCCAGGAGGGATTACAGAGGAAGTGCATATAGTAAAGTTCTTACATTTCCAGGAGTATTTACAGAGGAAGTGCACAAAGTAGAGTCCTTACATTTCCAGGAGGATTTACAGAGGAAGTGCACAAAGTAAAATTCTTATATTTCCAGGAGGGATGACAGAGGAAGTGCATAAAGTAGAGTTCTTACATTTCCAGGAGGGATTACAGAGGAAGTGCATAAAGTAAAATTCATATATTTCCAGGAGGGATGACAGAGGAAGTGCATAAAGTAGAGTTCTTACATTTCCAGGAGGATTTACAGAGGAAGTGCAAAAAGTAAAGTTCTTACTTTTCCAAGAGGGATTACAGAGGAAGTGCATAAAGTAGAGTTCTTACATTTCCAGGAGGGATTACAGAGGAAGTGCATAAAGAAAAGTTCTTACATTTCCAGGAGGGATTACAGAGGAAGTGCATAAAGTAGAGTCCTTACATTTCCAGGAGGGATTACTGAGGAAGTGCAGAAAGTAGAGTCCTTACATTTCCAGGAGGGATTACAGCGGAAGTGCATAAAGTAAAGTTCTTACATTTCCAAGGGGAATTAAAGAGGAAGTGCAGAAAGTAGAGTCCTTACATTTCCAGGAGGGATGACAGAGGAAGTGCACAAAGTAGAGTCCTTACATTTCCAGGGGGAATTAAAGAGGAAGTGCAGAAAGTAGAGTTCTTACATTTCCAGGAAGATTTACAGAGGAAGTGCAAAAAGTAAAGTTCTTACTTTTCCAAGAGGGATTACAGAGGAAGTGCATAAAGTAGAGTTCTTACATTTCCAGGAGGGATTACAGAGGAAGTGCATAAAGAAAAGTTCTTACATTTCCAGGAGGGATTACAGAGGAAGTGCATAAAGTAGAGTCCTTACATTTCCAGGAGGGATTACTGAGGAAGTGCAGAAAGTAGAGTCCTTACATTTCCAGGAGGGATTACAGCGGAAGTGCATAAAGTAAAGTTCTTACATTTCCAAGGGGAATTAAAGAGGAAGTGCAGAAAGTAGAGTCCTTACATTTCCAGGAGGGATGACAGAGGAAGTGCACAAAGTAGAGTCCTTACATTTCCAGGGGGAATTAAAGAGGAAGTGCAGAAAGTAGAGTTCTTACATTTCCAGGAGGGATTACAGGGGATGTGCATAAAGTAAAGTTCTTACATTTTCAGGAGGGATTACAGAGGTAGTGCACAAAGTAGAGTCCTTACATTTCCAGGAGGATTTACAGAGGAAGTGCCTAAAGTAAAATTCTTACATTTCCAGGAGGGATTACAGAGGATGTGCATAAAGTAAAATTCTTACATTTCCAGGAGGGATTAAAGAGGAAGTGCATAAAGTAAAGTTCTTACATTTCCAGGAGGAATTATACAGGAAATGCACAAAGTAGAGTTCTTCCATTTCCAGGAGGAATTACAGGGGAAGTGCAGAAAGTAGAGTCCTTACATTTCCAGGAGGGATTACAGAGAAAGTGCACAAAGTAGAGTTCTTACATTTCCAGGAATATTTACAGAGGAAGTGCAAAAAGTAAAGTTCTTACATTTCCAGGAGTATTTACAGAGGAAGTGCATAAAGTAAAGTGTGTACATTTCCAGGGGAAATTATAGAGGAAGTGCAGAAAGTAGAGTCCTTACATTTCCAGGAGGGATGACAGAGGAAGTGCAGAAAGTAGAGTCCTTACATTTCCAGGAGGGATTACAGAGGAAGTGCACAAAGTAGAGTTCTTACATTTCCAGGAGGGATTACAGGGGATGTGCACAAAGTAGAGTCCTTACAATTCCAGGAGGATTTACAGAGGAAGTGCATAAAGTAAAATTCTTATATTTCCCGGAGGGATGACAGAGGAAGTGCATAAAGTAGAGTTCTTACATTTCCAGGAGGATTTACAGAGGAAGTGCATAAAGTAGAGTTCTTACATTTCCAGGAGGGATTACAGAGGAAGTGCATAAAGGAAAGTTCTTACATTTCCAGGAGGGATTACAGAGGAAGTGCAGAAAGTAGAGTCCTTGCTAGAGATGAGCGGTGTTCGACTAGAACTGTTCGCCAATCTCAAATTCGAGCTGTTTTGGGCGGTGTTCGAGTTGTTCGACGAACCCGAACGATTTGCAAAAAATTCGGCTGTTCGAGGTTATGTTCGATAACTGTTCGTGCACCAAAAGCGTGTCCTGCATGTCTGGTGCTATTTAGAGCACCAATCATGCAGGGATTGTCTGCCACTCACTGTAATGCCACAGCCATGGTGGTTGTGGCATTACAGTGATTGCCCAAATCGATGGGAACAGTGCCAACAGTGAAACATGAAAAGCCGGCAATTCATCAGCGGCATACACCGGTACCCGACAATTTATAACAGAAAGAATAGAGAATCACACATAGATTAGATAGATAGAAACATGTCAGCCACATATATATGAAGTACAGTGACAGTGTTGATTACTGTACTTGTCATTTAGTGTAAAGGATTTATAAAAAAAAATATTAGTGTTTTCGTGCACCGTCTCTTTAAAAAAGCCGGCCGGCAATTCAGCATCTGTACCCGACAATTTATAACAGAAAGAATAGAGAATCACACATAGATTAGATAGATAGAAACATGTCAGTCACATTTATAATAAGTACAGTGACAGTGTTGATTACTGTACTTGTCATTTAGTGTTAAAATAAAGGATTTATTTAAAAAAAAATTGGCGTGGGATCCCCCATAATTTTAGTCTCTAGCGGAGGTTAAGCAGACGGCTGGGGCAGATGTTTGAAGCCTGGGAAGGGGGTAATACCCACGGAGCTTCCCAGGCTACTAATATCAGCCCCCAGCTGAATGCCTAGCCTTTACTAGCTATTAAAATGGGGGACCCCCCAAAAAATTGACGTGGGGTCCCCCCTATTTTAATAGCTAGCAAAGGCTAGGCAGACAGCTGGGGGCTGATATTAATAGCCCAGGAAGGGTGCCATGAATATTGGCCCCCTCCCAGGCTAGAAATACCAGCCGTCAGCCGCCCCAGAAATGGCGCATCCATAGGATGCGCCAATTCTGGCACTTAGCCTCGCTCTTCCCACTGCCCTGTAGCGGTGGCAGTGGGGTAATAGGGCTGGGGTTGATGTCAGCTTATAATGCCAGCTGACATCAAGCCCAGGTTAGTAATGGAGAGGCGTCTATAAGACACCCCCATTACTAACCCCATAGTCAAAGTTAAAAAAACACACAAACACCCAGAATAAAGTCCTTTAATTGAAATAAAGACACAATTCTTTATTGTTCTAAATTAAACCATACTTACCGTCACGCCCATTCCAGCTGAAGCCAACGATCCCCTGCAATAAAAGAAAAATAATAAAGCAACATAATCCTTACCTTCCCATGGTTCCCACGACAGCTTCAGCTCTGCTACATCGAGATGACAGGCTGGACCGCAGCAGAAAGCTGCCATCCAGCCTGTCATCCCGCAGACACTGAGAAGCGCAGTCTTGCTTGCGCTCCTCAGCGTCTCTCTGTGACGGCATCCAGATGAGCCGAGTTCATGTCCAATGAACTCGGCTCACCTCATGCACGTCACTGACAGCGTGGGAAAATTCTCACGCTGAAGCGCTGAGTGCAGGAGAATTCTCCCACGCTGTCAGTGACGTGCATAAGGTGAGCTCATGTCCAATGAACTCAGCTCACCTCCTGCACGTCACTGACAGCGTGGGAGAATTCTCCTGCACTCAGCGCTTCAGCGTGAGAATTCTCCCACGCTGAAGCGCTGAGTGCAGGAGAATTTTCCCACGCTGTCAGTGACGTGCATAAGGTGAGCTCATGTCCAATGAACTCAGCTCACCTCCTGCACGTCACTGACAGCGTGGGAGAATTCTCCTGCACTCAGCGCTTCAGTGTGAGAATTCTCCCACGCTGAAGCGCTGAGTGCAGGAGAATTTTCCCACGCTGTCAGTGACGTGCATGAGGTGAGCCGAGTTCATTGGACATTAACTCGGCTCATCTGGATGCCCTCACAGAGAGACACTGTGGAGCGCAAGCAAGCCTGCGCTTCTCAGTGTCTGCGGGATGACAGGCTGGATGGCAGCGTTCTGCTGCGGTCCAGCCTGTCATCTCGATGTAGCAGAGCTGAAGCTGTCATGGGAACCATGGAAAGGTAAGGATGATGTTGCTTTATTATTTTTCTTTTATTGCAGGAGATCGTTGGCTTCAGCTTTAATGGGCGTGATGGTAAGTATGGTTTAATTTAGAACAATAAAGAATTGTGTGTTTATTTCAATTAAAGGACTTTTTTCTGCGTGTTGTGTTTTTTTTAAATACTTTACTAGAAATTCATGGTGGTCATGTCTAATATTGGCGTGACCCCATGAATTTTGGGCTTAGGGCCAGCTGATAATGCCAAGCTGGCCCTAACCCCTTTATTACCCAGTGAGCCACCGCATCAGGGCCCTGGATGAGTTGGGTACAGCGCCAGAAGATGGCGCTTCTATGAACGCGCCATTTTCCGGGGTGGCTGCGGACTGCAATTTGCAGCGGGGGTGGCCCAGAAAGCTTGGGCCTCCCTGCGCTGCGGATTCCAGCCCCCAGCTGCCTAGTTGTACCTGGCTGGACACAAAAACAGGGCGAAGCCCCACGTCAATTTTCTTTAAATTATTTCATGAAATAATTAAGAAAAAAAGGCCTTCCCTATATTGTTGTGTCCGGCCAGGTACAAATAGGCAGCTGGTGGTTGGGGGCAGCCCGTTCCTGCCTGCTGCACCTGACTGGACACAAATATAGTGCGAAGCCCCACGTCAATTTTTTTTTAATTATTTCATTGTTGTGTCCAGCCAGGTACAACTAGGCAGCTGGGGGCTGGAATCCGCAGCGCTGGGAGGCCCAAGCTTTCTGGGCCCCCCCCGCTGCAAATTGCAGTCCGCAGCCACCCCGGAAAATGGCGCGTTCATAGAAGCGCCATCTTCTGGCGCTGTACCCAACTCATCCAGGGCCCTGGTGCGGTGGCTCACTGGGTAATATAGGGGTTAGGGCCAGCTTGGTATTATCAGCTGGCCCCAAGCCCAAAATTCATGGGGTCATGCCAGTATTAGACATGACCACCATGAATTTCTAGTAAAGTATTTAAAAAAAACACAACACCCAGAATAAAGTCCTTTAATTGAAATAAAGACACAATTCTTTATTGTTCTAAATTAAACTATACTTACTATCACGCCCATTCCAGCTGAAGCCAACGATCTCCTGCAATAAAAGTAAAATAATAAACCAACCTCATCCTTACCTTTCCATGGCTCCCACGACAGCTTCAGCTCTGCTACATCGAGATGACAGGCTGGACCGCAGCAGAACGCTGCCATCCAGCCTGTCATGCCGCAGACACTGAGAAGAGCAGGCATGCTTGCGCTCCTCAGTGTCTGGCTGTGACGGCATCCAGATGAGCCGAGGTCATGTCCAATGAACTCGGCTCACCTCATGCACGTCACTGACAGCGTGGGAAAATTCTCACGCTGAAGTGCTGAGTGCAGGAGAATTCTCCCACGCTGTCAGTGACGTGCATGAGGTGAGCTCATGTCCAATGAGCTCAGCTCACCTCATGCACCTCACTGACAGCGTGGGAAAATTCTCCTGCACTCAGCGCTTCAGCGTGAGAATTCTCCCACGCTGTAAGTGACGTGCATGAGGTGAGCCGAGTTCATTGGACATGACCTCGGCTCATCTTTATGCCGTCACAGAGAGACACTGTGGAGCGCAAGCAAGCCTGCGCTTCTCAGTGTCTGCGGGATGACAGGCTGGATGGCAGCGTTCTGCAGGTCCAGCCTGTCATCTCGATGTAGCAGAGCTGGAGCTGTCCTGGGAACCATGGAAAGGTAAGGATGATGTTGCTTTATTATTTTTCTTTTATTGCAGGAGATCGTTGGCTTCAGCTGGAATGGGCGTGACGGTAAGTATGGTTTAATTTAGAACAATAAAGAATTGTGTCTTTATTTCAATTAAAGGACTTTATTCTGGGTGTTTGTGTTTTTTTGTAACTTTGACTATGGGGTTAGTAATGGGGGTGTCTTATAGACGCCTCTCCATTACTAACCTGGGCTTGATGTCAGCTGGCATTATAAGCTGACATCAACCCCAGCCCTATTACCCCACTGCCACCGCTACAGGGCAGTGGGAAGAGCGAGGCTAAGTGCCAGAATTGGCGCATCCTATGGATGCGCCATTTCTGGGGCGGCTGACGGCTGGTGTTTCTAGCCTGGGAGGGGGCCAATATTCATGGCACCCTTCCTGGGCTATTAATATCAGCCCCCAGCTGTGTGCCTAGCCTTTGCTAGCTATTAAAATAGGGGGGACCCCACGTCATTTTTTTGGGGGGGTCCTCCATTTTAATAGCTAGTAAAGGCTAGGTATTCAGCTGGGGGCTGATATTAGTAGCCTGGGAAGCTCCGTGGGTATTACCCCCTTCCCAGGCTTCAAACATCTGCCCCAGCCGTCTGCTTAACCTCCGCTAGAGACTAAAATTATGGGGGAACCCCACGCCAATTTTTATTTTAATAAATCCTTTATTTTAACACTAAATGACAAGTACAGTAACCAACACTGTCACTGTACTTCATATATATGTGACTGACATGTTTCTATCTATCTAATCTATGTGTGATCCTCTATCTTTCTGTTCTAAATTGTCGGGTACAGATGCTGAATTGCCGGCCGGCTTTTTTAAAGAGACGGTGCATGAAAACACTAATATTTTTTTTAATAAATCATTTACACTAAATGACAAGTGCAGTAACCAACACTGTCACTGTGCTTCTTATATGTGTGACTGACATGTTTCTATCTATCTAATCTATGTGTGATGCTCTATTCCTTCTTGTCTAAATTGTCGGGTACCGGTGTATGCCGCTGCTGAATTTGCCGGCTGGCTTTTTTAAAGAGAGTGTCTTCTGAGCAGTTTGTCAGCTTTTGGACACCTTTGCAGGTGTTTTCTATGTGTTTCTATGTGTTTTTGTTTGCCTGCCATTGGTTTTAACGGTGTTCTGCGAACAGTTCGACGAACAGTTCCTCGAACATCCCGGTGTTCGACGAACCGAACCGAACCCGAACACTACGGGGGTGGCTCAACACTAGTCCTTACATTTCCAGGAGGGATTACAGACGAAGTGCAAAAAGTAAAGTTCTTACATTTCCAGGAGGAATTAAAGAGGAAGTGCAGAAAGTAGAGTCCTTACATTTCCAGGGGGAATTAAAGAGGAAGGGCAGAAAGTAGAGTCCTTACATTTCCAGGAGGGATTACAGGGGATGTGCATAAAGTAAAGTTCTTACATCTTCAGGAGGGATTACAGAGGAAGTGCACAAAGTAGAGTCCTTACATTTCGAGGAGGATTTACAGAGGAAGTGCCTAAAGTAAAATTCTTACATTTCCAGGAGGGATTACAGAGGATGTGCATAAAGTAAAATTCTTTCATTTCCAGAAGGGATTACAGAGGAAGTGCATAAAGTAAAGTTCTTACATTTCCAGGAGGAATTATACAGGAAATGCACAAAGTAGAGTTCTTACATTTCCAGGAGGGATTACAGAGGAAGTGCAGAAATTAGAGTCCTTACTTTTCCAGGATGATTTACAGAGGAAGTGCATAAAGTAGAGTTCTTACATTTCCAGGAGGGATTACAGGGGATGTGCACAAAGTAGAGTCCTTACATTTCCAGGAGGAATTAAAGAGGAAGGGCAGAAAGTAGAGTTCTTACATTTCCAGGAGGATTTACAGAGGAAGTGCATAAAGGAAAGTTCTTACATTTCCAGGAGGGATTACAGAGGAAGTGCATAAAGTAGAGTTCTTACATTTCCAGGAGGGATTACAGAGGAAGTGCATAAAGGAAAGTTCTTACATTTCCAGGAGGGATTACAGAGGAAGTGCATAAAGTAGAGTTCTTACATTTCCAGGAGGGATTACAGAGGAAGTGCAGAAAGTAGAGTCCTTACAGTTCCAGGAGGGATTACAGAGGAAGTGCATAAAGTAAAGTTCTTACATTTCCAAGTGGAATTAAAGAGGAAGTGTAGAAAGTAGAGTCCTTGCATTTCCAGGAGGGATGACAGAGGAAGTGCACAAAGTAGAGTTCTTACATTTCCAGGAGGGATTACAGAGTAAGTGCATGAAGTAAAGTTCTTACATTTCCAGGAGGAATTATGCAGGAAATGCACAAAGTAGAGTTCTTACATTTCCAGGAGGGATTACAGAGAAAGTGCAGAAATTAGAGTCCTTACTTTTCCAGGAGGATTTACAGAGGAAGTGCATGAAGTAGAGTTCTTACATTTCCAGGAGGATTTACAGAGGAAGTGCACAAAGTAGAGTCCTTACATTTCCAGGGGGAATTAAAGAGGAAGTGCAGAAAGTAGAGTCCTTACATTTCCAGGAGGAATTAAAGAGGAAGTGCAGAAAGTAGAGTCCTTACATTTCCAGGAGGAATTAAAGAGGAAGTGCAGAAAGTAGAGTCCTTACATTTCCAGGAGGGATTACAGAGAAAGTGCACAAAGTAGAGTTCTTACATTTCCAGGAGGGATTACAGAGGAAGTGCACAAAGTAGAGTTCTTACATTTCCAGGAGGGATTACAGGGGATGTGCACAAAGTAGACTCCTTACAATTCCAGGAGGATTTACAGAGGAAGTGCATAAAGTTAAGTTCTTACATTTCCAGGGGGAATTAAAGAGGAAGTGCAGAAAGTAGAGTCCTTACATTTCCAGGAGGGATTACAGAGGAAGTGCACAAAGTAGAGTTCTTACATTTCCAGGAATATTTACAGAGGAAGTGCAAAAAGTAAAGTTCTTACATTTCCAGGATTATTTACAGAGGAAGTGCATAAAGTAAAGTGCTTACATTTCCAGGGGGAATTAAAGAGGAAGTGCAGAAATTAGAGTCCTTAAATTTCCAGGAGGGATTACAGAGGAAGTGCAGAAAGTAGAGTTCTTACATTTCCAGGAGGATTTACAGAGGAAGTGCAGAAAGTAAAATTCTTACATTTCCAGGAGGAATTACAGAGGAAGTGCAGAAAGTAGAGTCCTTACATTTCCAGGAGGGATTACAGAGTAAGTGCACAAAGTAGAGTTCTTACATTTCCAGGAGGGATTACAGGGGATGTGCACAAAGTAGAGTCCTTACATTTCCAGGAGGAATTAAAGAGGAAGTGCAGAAAGTAGAGTCCTTACATTTCCAGGAGGAATTAAAGAGGAAGTGCAGAAAGTAGAGTCCTTACATTTCCAGGGGGAATTAAAGAGGAAGTGCAGAAAGTAGAGTCCTTACATTTCCAGGAGGGATTACAGAGAAAGTTCACAAAGTAGAGTTCTTACATTTCCAGGAATATTTACAGAGGAAGTGCATAAAGTAAAATGCTTACATTTCCAGGGGGAATTAAAGAGGAAGTGCAGAAAGTAGAGTCCTTAAATTTCCAGGAGGAATTACAGAGGAAGTGCAGAAAGTAGAGTTCTTACATTTCCAGGAGGATTTACAGAGGAAGTGCATAAAGTAAAATTCTTACATTTCCAGGAGGAATTACAGAGGAAGTGCAGAAAGTAGAGTTCTTACATTTCCAGGAGGGATTACAGAGTAAGTGCACAAAGTAGAGTTCTTACATTTCCAGGAGGGATTACAGGGGATGTGCACAAAGTAGAGTCCTTACAATTCCAGGAGGATTTACAGAGGAAGTGCATAAAGTTAAGTTCTTACATTTCCAGGGGGAATTAAAGAGGAAATGCAGAAAGTAGAGTATTTTTATTTCCAGGAGGGATTACAGAGGAAGTGCACAAGGTAGAGTTCTTACATTTCCAGGAGGGATTACAGAGGAAGTGCACAAAGTAGGAGTTCTTACATTTCCAGGAGGGATTACAGAGGAAGTGCACAAAGTAGAGTTCTTACATTTCCTGGAGGGATTACAGAGGAAGTGTATGAAGTAAAGTTCTTACATTTCCAGGAGGGATTACAGAGGAAGTGTATAAAGTAAAATTCTTACATTTCCAGGAGTAATTAAAGAGGAAATGCACAAAGTAGAGTCCTTACATTTCCAGGGGGAATTACAGAGGAAGTGCAGAAAGTAGAGTTCTTACATTTCCAGGAGGGATTACAGAGGAAGTGCTTAAATTAGAGTCCTTACATTTCCAGGAGGATTTACAGAGGAAGTGCATAAAGTTCTTACATTTCCAGGAGGATTTACAGAGGAAGTGCATAAAGTAAATTTCTTACATTTCCAGGAGGTATTACAGAGGAAGTGCACAAAGTAGAGTCCTTACATTTCCAGGGGGAATTACAGAGGAAGTGCAGAAAGTAAAGTTCTTACATTTCCAGGAGGGATTACAGAGGAAGTGCATAAAGTAGAGTTCTTACATTTCCAGGAGGAATTACTGAGGAAGTGCATAAAGTTAAGTTCTTACATTTCCAGGAGTAATTAAAGAGGAAGTGCACAAAGTAGAGTCCTTACATTTCCAGGGGGAATTACAGAGGAAGTGCAGAAAGTAAAGTTCTTACATTTCCAGGAGGGATTACAGAGGAAGTGCACAAAGTAGAGTTCTTACATTTCCAGGAGGGATTACAGAGGAAGTGCACAAAGTAGAGTTCTTACATTTCCAGGAGGGATTACAGAGGAAGTGCACAAAGTAGAGTTCTTACATTTCCAGGAGGGATTACAGAGGAAGTGCATAAAGTAAAGTTCTTACATTTCCAGGGGGAATCAAAGAGGAAGTGCACAAAGTACAGTCCTTACATTTCCAGGAGGATTTACAGAGGAAGTGCATAAAGTTCTTACATTTCCAGGAGGATTTACAGAGGAAGTGCATAAAGTAAAGTTCTTACATTTCCAGGAGGGATTACAGAGGAAGTGCATAAAGTAAAGTTCTTACATTTCCAGGGGGAATTAAAGAGCAAGTGCATGAAGTAAAGTTCTTACATTTCCAGGAGGGATTACAGAGGAAGTGCACAAAGTAGAGTACTTACATTTCCAGGGGGAATTACAGAGGAAGTGCAGAAAGTAAAGTTCTTACATTTCCAGGAGGGATTACATAGGAAGTGCATAGAGTAGAGTTCTTACATTTCCAGGAGGGATTACAGAGGAAGTCCATAAAGTTCTTACATTTCCAGGAAGATTTACAGAGGAAGTGCATAAAGTAAAGTTCTTACATATCCAGGAGGGATTACAGAGGAAGTGTATAAAGTAAAGTTCTTACATTTCCAGGAGTAATTAAAGAAGAAATGCACAAAGTAGAGTCCTTACATTTCCAGGGGGAATTACAGAGGAAGTGCAGAAAGTAAAGTTCTTACATTTCCAGGAGGGATTACAGAGGAAGTGCATTAAGTTAAGTTCTTACAATTCCAGGAGTAATTAAAGAGGAAGTGCACAAAGTAGAGTCCTTACATTTCCAGGAGAGATTACAGAGGAAGTACACAAAGTAGAGTTTTTACATTTCCTGGAGGGATTACAGAGGAAGTGGATAAAGTTAAGTTCTTACATTTCCTGGAGTAATTAAAGAGGAAGTGCACAAAGTAGAGTCCTTACATTTCCAGGAGGGATTACAGACAAAGTGCACAAAGTAGATTTCTTACATTTCCTGGAGGGATTACAGAGGAAGTGCATAAAGTAAAGTTCTTACATTTCCAGGGGCAATTAAAGAGGAAGTGCACAAATTAGAGTCCTTATATTTCCAGGAGCATTTCCAGAGGAAGTGCATAAAGTTCTTACATTTCCAGGAGGATTTACAGAGGAAGTGCATAAAGTAAAGTTCTTACATTTCCAGGAGGGATTACAGAGGAAGTGCATAAAGTAAAGTTCTTACATTTCCAGGGGGAATTACAGAGGAAGTGCAGAAAGTAAAGTTCTTACATTTCCAAGAGGGATTACAGAGGAAGTGCATAAAGTAGAGTTCTTACATTTCCAGGAGGGATTACAGAGGAAGTGCATAAAGTAAAGTTCTTACATTTCCAGGAGGGATTACAGAGGAAGTACATAAAGTAGAGTTCTTACATTTCCAGGAGGGATTACAGAGGAAGTGCATAAAGTTAAGTTCTTACATTTCCAGGATTAATTAAAGAGGAAGTGCATAAAGTAGAGTTCTTACATTTCCTGGAGGGATTACAGAGCAAGTGCACAAAGTAGAGTTCTTACATTTCCTGGAGGGATTACAGAGGAAGTGCAGAAAGTAGAGTTCTTAAATTTCCAGGAGGGATTACAGAGGAAGTGCATAAAGTAAAGTTCTTACATTTCCAGGGGGAATTAAAGAGGAAGTGCACAAAGTAGAGTCCTTACATTTCCAGGAGGATTTACAGAGGAAGTGCAGAAAGTAAAGTTCTTACATTTCCAGGAGGGATTACAGAGGAAGTGCAGAAAGTAGAGTCCTTACATTTCCATCGGGAATTACAGAGGAAGTGCAGAAAGTAGAGTCCTTACATTTCCAGGAGGGATTACAGAGGAAGTGCACAAAGTAGAGTTCTTACATTTCCAGGAATATTTACAGAGGAAGTGCAAAAAGTAAAGTTCTTACATTTCCAGGATTATTTACAGAGGAAGTGCATAAAGTAAAGTGCTTACATTTCCAGGGGGAATTAAAGAGGAAGTGCAGAAATTAGAGTCCTTAAATTTCCAGGAGGGATTACAGAGGAAGTGCAGAAAGTAGAGTTCTTACATTTCCAGGAGGATTTACAGAGGAAGTGCATAAAGTAAAATTCTTACATTTCCAGGAGGAATTACAGAGGAAGTGCAGAAAGTAGAGTCCTTACATTTCCAGGAGGGATTACAGAGTAAGTGCACAAAGTAGAGTTCTTACATTTCCAGGAGGGATTACAGGGGATGTGCACAAAGTAGAGTCCTTACATTTCCAGGAGGAATTAAAGAGGAAGTGCAGAAAGTAGAGTCCTTACATTTCCAGGAGGAATTAAAGAGGAAGTGCAGAAAGTAGAGTCCTTACATTTCCAGGGGGAATTAAAGAGGAAGTGCAGAAAGTAGAGTCCTTACATTTCCAGGAGGGATTACAGAGAAAGTTCACAAAGTAGAGTTCTTACATTTCCAGGAATATTTACAGAGGAAGTGCATAAAGTAAAGTGCTTACATTTCCAGGGGGAATTAAAGAGGAAGTGCAGAAAGTAGAGTCCTTAAATTTCCAGGAGGAATTACAGAGGAAATGCAGAAAGTAGAGTTCTTACATTTCCAGGAGGATTTACAGAGGAAGTGCATAAAGTAAAATTCTTACATTTCCAGGAGGAATTACAGAGGAAGTGCAGAAAGTAGAGTCCTTACATTTCCAGGAGGGATTACAGAGGATGTGCACAAAGTAGAGTTCTTACATTTCCAGGAGGAATTACAGAGGAAGTGCACAAAGTAGAGTTCTTACATTTCCAGGAGGGATTACAGAGGAAGTGCACAAAGTAAAGTTCTTACATTTTCAGGGGGAATTAAAGAGGAAGTGCATAAAGTTCTTACATTTCCAGGAGGATTTACAGAGGAAGTGCATGAAGTAAAGTTCTTACATTTCCAGGAGGGATTACAGAGGAAGTGTATAAAGTAAAGTTCTTACATTTCCAGGAGTAATTAAAGAGTAAATGTGCAAAGTAGAGTTCTTACATTTCCAGGAGGGATTACATAGGAAGTGCATAAAGTTCTTACATTTCCAGGAGGGATTACAGAGGAAGTACATAAAGTTCTTACATTTCCAGGAGGGATTACAGAGGAAGTGCACAAAGTAGAGTTCTTACATTTCCCAGAGGGATTACAGAGGAAGTGCACAAAGTAGAGTTCTTACATTTCCAGGAGTGATTACAGAGGAAGTGCACAAAGTAGAGTTCTTACATTTCCCAGAGGGATTACAGAGGAAGTGCACAAAGTAGAGTTCTTACATTTCCAGGAGTGATTACAGAGGAAGTGCACAAAGTAGAGTTCTTACATTTCCAGGAGGGATTACAGAGGAAGTGCCCAAAGTAGAGTTCTTACATTTCCAGGAGGGATTACAGAGGAAGTGCACAAAGTAGAGTTCTTACGTTTCCAGGAGGGATTACAGAGTAAGTGCACAAAGTAGAGTTCTTACATTTCCAGGAGGATTTACAGAGGAAGTGCATAAAGTTCTTACATTTCCAGGAGGATTTACAGAGGAAGTGCATAAAGTAAAGTTCTTACATTTCCAGGAGGGATTACAGAGGAAGTGCATAAAGTAAAGTTCTTACATTTCCAGGGGGAATTAAAGAGGAAGTGCATAAAGTAAAGTTCTTACATTTCCAGGAGGGATTACAGAGGAAGTGCATAAAGTAAAGTTCTTACATTTCCAGGAGGGATTACAGAGGAAGTGCACAAAGTAGAGTTCTTACATTTCCAGGAAGGATTACAGAGGAAGTGCATAAAGTAAAGTTCTTACATTTCCAGGGGAAATTAAAGAGGAAGTGCACAAAGTAGAGTCCTTACATTTCCAGGAGGATTTACAGAGGAAGTGCATAAAGTTCTTACATTTCCAGGAGGATTTACAGAGAAAGTGCATAAAGTAAAGTTCTTACATTTCCAGGGGGAATTAAAGAGGAAGTGTATAAAGTAAAGTTCTTACATTTCCAGGGGGAATTACAGAGGAAGTGCAGAAAGTAAAGTTCTTACATTTCCAGGAGGAATTACTGAGGAAGTGCACAAAGTAGAGTCCTTACATTTCCAGGGGGAATTACAGAGGAAGTGCATAAAGTTAAGTTCTTACATTTCCAGGAGTAATTAAAGAGGAAGTGCACAAAGTAGAGTCCTTACATTTCCAGGGGGAATTACAGAGGAAGTGAATAAAGTAGAATTCTTACATTTCCAGGAGGGATTACAGAGGAAGTGCATAAAGTTAAGTTCTTACATTTCCTGGAGTAATTAAAGAGGAAGTGCACAAAGTAGAGTCCTTACATTTCCAGGGGGAATTACAGAGGAAGTGCATAAAGTAGAGTTCTTACATTTCCAGGAGGGATTACAGAGGAAGTGCATAAAGTTAAGTTCTTACATTTCCTGGAGTAATTAAAGAGGAAGTGCACAAAGTAGAGTCCTTACATTTCCAGGGGGAATTACAGAGGAAGTGCAGAAAGTAAAGTTCTTACATTTCCAGGAGGGATTACAGAGGAAGTGCATAAAGTAAAGTTCTTACATTTCCAGGAGGGATTACAGAGGAAGTGCACAAAGTAGAGTTCTTACATTTCCAGGAGGGATTACAGAGGAAGTGCACAAAGTAGAGTTCTTACATTTCCAGGAGGGATTACAGGGGAAGTGCGCAAAGTAGAGTTCTTACATTTCCAGGAGGGATTACAGAGGAAGTGCATAAAGTTCTTACATTTCCAGGAGGATTTACAGAGGAAGTGCATAAAGTAAAGTTCTTACATTTCCAGGAGGGATTACAGAGGAAGTGCACAAAGTAGAGTTCTTACATTTCCAGGAGGGATTACAGAGGAAGTGCACAAGGTAGAGTTGTTACATTTCCAGGAGTAATTAAAGAGGTAGTGCACAAAGTAGAGTCCTTACATTTCCAGGTGGAATTACAGAGGAAGTGAATAAAGTAAAGTTCTTACATTTCCAGGAGGGATTACAGAGGAAGTGCATAAAGTAGAGTTCTTACATTTCCAGGAGGGATTACAGAGCAAGTGCATAAAGTTAAGTTCTTACATTTCCAGGAAAAATTTAAAGAGGAAGTGCACAAAGTAAAGTTCTTACATTTCCCGGAGGGATTACACAGAGGAATTGCACAAAGTAGAGTTCTTAAATTTCCAGGAGGGATTACAGAGGAAGTGCACAAAGTAGAGTTCTTACATTTCCAGGAGGGATTACAGAGGAAGTGCCCAAAGTAGAGTTTTTACATTTCCAGGAGGGAATACAGAGGAAGTGCACAAAGTAGAGTTCTTACATTTCCAGGAGGGATTACAGAGGAAGTGCACAAAGTAGAGTTCTTACATTTCCAGGAGGGATTACAGAGGAAGTGCACAAAGTAGAGTTCTTACATTTCCAGGAGGGATTACAGAGGAAGTGCATAAAGTAAAGATCTTACATTTCCAGGGGGAATTAAAGAGGAAGTGCATAAAGTTCTTACATTTCCAGGAGTGATTACAGAGGAAGTGCACAAAGTAGAGTCCTTACATTTCCTGGAGGGATTACAGAGGAAGTGCAGAAAGTAGAGTTCTTACATTTCCTGGAGGGATTACAGAGGAAGTGCACAAAGTAGAGTCCTTACATTTCCAGGGGGAATTACAGAGAAAGTGCACAAAGTAGAGTTCTTAAATTTCCAGGAGGGATTACAGAGGAAGTGCATAAAGTAAAGTTCTTACATTTCCAGGGGGAATTAAAGAGGAAGTGCACAAAGTAGAGTCCTTACATTTCCAGGAGGATTTACAGAGGAAGTGCATAAAGTTCTTACATTTCCAGGAGGATTTACAGAGGAAGTGCATAAAGTAAAGTTCTTACATTTCGAGGAGGGATTACCGAGGAAGTGTATAAAGTAAAGTTCTTACATTTCCAGGAGTAATTAAAGAGGAAATGCACAAAGTAGAGTCCTTACATTTCCAGGGGGAATTACAGAGGAAGTGCAGAAAGTAAAGTCCTTACATTTCCATCGGGAATTACAGAGGAAGTGCAGAAAGTAAAGTTCTTACATTTCCAGGAGGGATTACAGAGGCAGTGCATAAAGTAAAGTTCTTACATTTCCAGGAGGGATTACAGAGGAAGTGCATAAATAAAGTTCTTACATTTCCAGGGGGAATTACAGATGAAGTGCAGAAAGTAGAGTCCTTACATTTCCAGGGGGAATTACAGAGGAAGTGCATATAGTAGAGTTCTTACATTTCCAGGAGGGATTACAGAGAAAATGCATAAAGTTCTTACATTTCCAGGAGGGATTACAGAGGAAGTACATAAAGTTCTTACATTTCCAGGAGCGATTACAGAGGAAGTGCTCAAAGTAGAGTTCTTACATTTCCAGGAGGGATTAGAGAGGAAGTGCACAAAGTAGAGTTCTTACATTTCCAGGAGGGATTACAGAGTAAGTGCACAAAGTAGAGTTCTTACATTTCCAGGAGAATTTACAGAGGAAGTGCATAAAGTTCTTACATTTCTAGGAGGGATTACAGAGGAAGTGCATAAAGTAAAGTTCTTACATTTCCAGGGGGAATTAAAGAGGAAGTGCATAAAGTAAAGTTCTTACATTTCCAGGAGGGATTACAGAGGAAGTGCATAAAGTAGAGTTCTTACATTTCCAGGAGGCATTACAGAGGAAGTGCATAAAGTAAAGTTCTTACATTTCCAGGGGGAATTAAAGAGGAAGTGCGCAAAGTAGAGTTCTTACATTTCCAGTAGGGATTACAGAGGAAGTGCATAAAGTTCTTACATTTCCAGGAGGATTTACAGAGGAAGTGTATAAAGTAAAGTTCTTACATTTCCAGGAGTAATTAAAGAGGAAGTGCAGAAAGTAGAGTTCTTACATTTCCAGGAGGGATTACAGAGGAAGTGCATAAAGTAGAGTTCTTACATTTCCAAGAGGGATTACAGAGGAAGTGCATAAAGTAAAGTTCTTACATTTCCAGGAGGGATTACAGAGGAAGTGTATAAAGTAAAGTTCTTACATTTCCAGGAGGGATTACAGAGGAAGTGCATAAAGTAAAGTTCTTACATTTCCAGGAGGGATTACAGAGGAAGTGTATAAAGTAACGTTCTTACATTTCCAGGAGGGATTACAGAGGAAGTGCATAAAGTAGAGTTCTTACATTTCCAGGAGGGATTACAGAGCAAGTGCACAAAGTAGAGTTCTTACATTTCCAGGAATAATTTAAAAAGGAAGTGCACAAAGTAAAGTTCTTACATTTCCCGGAGGGATTACACAGAGGAAGTGCACAAAGTAGAGTTCTTACATTTCCAGGAGGGATTACAGAGGAAGTGCACAAAGTAGAGTTCTTACATTTCCAGGAGGGATTACAGAGGAAATGCACAAAGTAGAGTTCTTACATTTCCAGGAGGGATTACAGAGGAAGTGCACAAAGTAGAGTTCTTACATTTCCAGGAGGGATTACAGAAGAAGTGCCCAAAGTAGAGTCCTTACATTTCCAGGAGGGATTACAGAGGAAGTGCACAAAGTAGAGTTCTTACATTTCCAGGAGGGATTACAGAGGAAGTGCACAAAGTAGAGTTCATACATTTCCAGGAGGGATTACAGAGGAAGTGCATAAAGTAGAGTTCTTACATTTCCAGGAGGGATTACAGAGGAAGTGCATAAAGTAAAGTTCTTACATTTCCAGGGGGAATTAAAGAGGAAGTGCATAAAGTAAAGTTCTTACATTTCCAGGAGGGATTACAGAGGAAGTGCACAAAGTAGAGTCCTTACATTTCCAGGGGGAATTACAGAGAAAGTGCAGAAAGTAAAGTTCTTACATTTCCTGGAGGGATTACAGAGAAAGTGCAGAAAGTAGAGTTCTTACATTTCCAGGAGGGATTACAGAGGAAGTGCAGAAAGTTAAGTTCTTACATTTCCAGGAGTAATTAAAGAGGAAGTGCACAAAGTAGAGTTCTTACATTTCCAGGGGGAATTACAGAGGAAGTGCACAAAGTAGAGTTCTTAAATTTCCAGGAGGGATTACAGAGGAAGTGCATAAAGTAAAGTTCTTACATTTCCAGGGAGAACTAAAGAGGAAGTGCACAAAGTAGAGTCCTTACATTTCCAGGAGGATTTACAGAGGAAGTGCATAAAGTTCTTACATTTCCAGGAGGATTTACAGAGGAAGTGCATAAAGTAAAGTTCTTACATTTCGAGGAGGGATTACCGAGGAAGTGTATAAAGTAAAGTTCTTACATTTCCAGGAGTAATTAAAGAGGAAATGCACAAAGTAGAGTCCTTACATTTCCAGGGGGAATTACAGAGGAAGTACAGAAAGTAAAGTTCTTACATTTCCAGGAGGGATTACAGAGGAAGTGCAGAAAGTAGAGTCCTTACATTTCCATCGGGAATTACAGAGGAAGTGCAGAAAGTAAAGTTCTTACATTTCCAGGAGGGATTACAGAAGAAGTGCATAAAGAAAAGTTCTTACATTTCCAGGAGGGATTACAGAGGAAGTGCACAAAGTAGAGGTCTTACATTTCCAGGAAGAATTACAGAGGAAGTGCACAAAGTAGAGTTCTTACATTTCCAGGAGGGATTATAGAGGAAGTGCACAAAGTAAAGTTCTTACATTTTCAGGGGGAATTAAAGAGGAAGTGCATAAAGTTCTTACATTTCCAGGAGTAATTAAAGAGTAAATGTACAAAGTAGAGTCCTTACATTTCCAGGGGGAATTACAGAGGAAGTGCAGAAAGTAAAGTTCTTACATTTCCAGGAGGGATTACATAGGAAGTGCATAGAGTAGAGTTCTTACATTTCCAGGAGGGATTACAGAGGAAGTCCATAAAGTTCTTACATTTCCAGGAAGATTTACAGAGGAAGTGCATAAAGTAAAGTTCTTACATTTCCAGGAGGGATTACAGAGGAAGTGTATAAAGTAAAGTTCTTACATTTCCAGGAGTAATTAAAGAAGAAATGCACAAAGTAGAGTCCTTACATTTCCAGGGGGAATTACAGAGGAAGTGCAGAAAGTAAAGTTCTTACATTTCCAGGAGGGATTACAGAGGAAGTGCATTAAGTTAAGTTCTTACAATTCCAGGAGTAATTAAAGAGGAAGTGCACAAAGTAGAGTCCTTACATTTCCAGGAGAGATTACAGAGGAAGTACACAAAGTAGAGTTTTTACATTTCCTGGAGGGATTACAGAGGAAGTGGATAAAGTTAAGTTCTTACATTTCCTGGAGTAATTAAAGAGGAAGTGCACAAAGTAGAGTCCTTACATTTCCAGGAGGGATTACAGACAAAGTGCACAAAGTAGATTTCTTACATTTCCTGGAGGGATTACAGAGGAAGTGCATAAAGTAAAGTTCTTACATTTCCAGGGGCAATTAAAGAGGAAGTGCACAAATTAGAGTCCTTATATTTCCAGGAGCATTTCCAGAGGAAGTGCATAAAGTTCTTACATTTCCAGGAGGATTTACAGAGGAAGTGCATAAAGTAAAGTTCTTACATTTCCAGGAGGGATTACAGAGGAAGTGCATAAAGTAAAGTTCTTACATTTCCAGGGGGAATTACAGAGGAAGTGCAGAAAGTAAAGTTCTTACATTTCCAAGAGGGATTACAGAGGAAGTGCATAAAGTAGAGTTCTTACATTTCCAGGAGGGATTACAGAGGAAGTGCATAAAGTAAAGTTCTTACATTTCCAGGAGGGATTACAGAGGAAGTACATAAAGTAGAGTTCTTACATTTCCAGGAGGGATTACAGAGGAAGTGCATAAAGTTAAGTTCTTACATTTCCAGGATTAATTAAAGAGGAAGTGCATAAAGTAGAGTTCTTACATTTCCTGGAGGGATTACAGAGCAAGTGCACAAAGTAGAGTTCTTACATTTCCTGGAGGGATTACAGAGGAAGTGCAGAAAGTAGAGTTCTTAAATTTCCAGGAGGGATTACAGAGGAAGTGCATAAAGTAAAGTTCTTACATTTCCAGGGGGAATTAAAGAGGAAGTGCACAAAGTAGAGTTCTTACATTTCCAGGAGGGATTACAGAGGAAGTGCAGAAAGTAGAGTCCTTACATTTCCATCGGGAATTACAGAGGAAGTGCAGAAAGTAGAGTCCTTACATTTCCAGGAGGGATTACAGAGGAAGTGCATAAAGTAGAGTTCTTACATTTCCAGGAATATTTACAGAGGAAGTGCAAAAAGTAAAGTTCTTACATTTCCAGGATTATTTACAGAGGAAGTGCATAAAGTAAAGTGCTTACATTTCCAGGGGGGATTAAAGAGGAAGTGCAGAAATTAGAGTCCTTAAATTTCCAGGAGGGATTACAGAGGAAGTGCAGAAAGTAGAGTTCTTACATTTCCAGGAGGATTTACAGAGGAAGTGCATAAAGTAAAATTCTTACATTTCCAGGAGGAATTACAGAGGAAGTGCAGAAAGTAGAGTCCTTACATTTCCAGGAGGGATTACAGAGTAAGTGCACAAAGTAGAGTTCTTACATTTCCAGGAGGGATTACAGGGGATGTGCACAAAGTAGAGTCCTTACATTTCCAGGAGGAATTAAAGAGGAAGTGCAGAAAGTAGAGTCCTTACATTTCCAGGAGGGATTACAGAGGAAGTGCAGAAAGTAGAGTCCTTACATTTCCATCGGGAATTACAGAGGAAGTGCAGAAAGTAGAGTCCTTACATTTCCAGGAGGGATTACAGAGGAAGTGCACAAAGTAGAGTTCTTACATTTCCAGGAATATTTACAGAGGAAGTGCAAAAAGTAAAGTTCTTACATTTCCAGGATTATTTACAGAGGAAGTGCATAAAGTAAAGTGCTTACATTTCCAGGGGGGATTAAAGAGGAAGTGCAGAAATTAGAGTCCTTAAATTTCCAGGAGGGATTACAGAGGAAGTGCAGAAAGTAGAGTTCTTACATTTCCAGGAGGATTTGCAGAGGAAGTGCATAAAGTAAAATTCTTACATTTCCAGGAGGAATTACAGAGGAAGTGCAGAAAGTAGAGTCCTTACATTTCCAGGAGGGATTACAGAGTAAGTGCACAAAGTAGAGTTCTTACATTTCCAGGAGGGATTACAGGGGATGTGCACAAAGTAGAGTCCTTACATTTCCAGGAGGAATTAAAGAGGAAGTGCAGAAAGTAGAGTCCTTACATTTCCAGGAGGAATTAAAGAGGAAGTGCAGAAAGTAGAGTCCTTACATTTCCAGGGGGAATTAAAGAGGAAGTGCAGAAAGTAGAGTCCTTACATTTCCAGGAGGGATTACAGAGAAAGTTCACAAAGTAGAGTTCTTACATTTCCAGGAATATTTACAGAGGAAGTGCATAAAGTAAAGTGCTTACATTTCCAGGGGGAATTAAAGAGGAAGTGCAGAAAGTAGAGTCCTTAAATTTCCAGGAGGAATTACAGAGGAAATGCAGAAAGTAGAGTTCTTACATTTCCAGGAGGATTTACAGAGGAAGTGCATAAAGTAAAATTCTTACATTTCCAGGAGGAATTACAGAGGAAGTGCAGAAAGTAGAGTCCTTACATTTCCAGGAGGGATTACAGAGGATGTGCACAAAGTAGAGTTCTTACATTTCCAGGAGGAATTACAGAGGAAGTGCACAAAGTAGAGTTCTTACATTTCCAGGAGGGATTACAGAGGAAGTGCACAAAGTAAAGTTCTTACATTTTCAGGGGGAATTAAAGAGGAAGTGCATAAAGTTCTTACATTTCCAGGAGGATTTACAGAGGAAGTGCATGAAGTAAAGTTCTTACATTTCCAGGAGGGATTACAGAGGAAGTGTATAAAGTAAAGTTCTTACATTTCCAGGAGTAATTAAAGAGTAAATGTGCAAAGTAGAGTTCTTACATTTCCAGGAGGGATTACATAGGAAGTGCATAAAGTTCTTACATTTCCAGGAGGGATTACAGAGGAAGTACATAAAGTTCTTACATTTCCAGGAGGGATTACAGAGGAAGTGCACAAAGTAGAGTTCTTACATTTCCCAGAGGGATTACAGAGGAAGTGCACAAAGTAGAGTTCTTACATTTCCAGGAGTGATTACAGAGGAAGTGCACAAAGTAGAGTTCTTACATTTCCCAGAGGGATTACAGAGGAAGTGCACAAAGTAGAGTTCTTACATTTCCAGGAGTGATTACAGAGGAAGTGCACAAAGTAGAGTTCTTACATTTCCAGGAGGGATTACAGAGGAAGTGCCCAAAGTAGAGTTCTTACATTTCCAGGAGGGATTACAGAGGAAGTGCACAAAGTAGAGTTCTTACGTTTCCAGGAGGGATTACAGAGTAAGTGCACAAAGTAGAGTTCTTACATTTCCAGGAGGATTTACAGAGGAAGTGCATAAAGTTCTTACATTTCCAGGAGGATTTACAGAGGAAGTGCATAAAGTAAAGTTCTTACATTTCCAGGAGGGATTACAGAGGAAGTGCATAAAGTAAAGTTCTTACATTTCCAGGGGGAATTAAAGAGGAAGTGCATAAAGTAAAGTTCTTACATTTCCAGGAGGGATTACAGAGGAAGTGCATAAAGTAAAGTTCTTACATTTCCAGGAGGGATTACAGAGGAAGTGCGCAAAGTAGAGTTCTTACATTTCCAGGAGGGATTACAGAGGAAGTGCACAAAGTAGAGTTCTTACATTTCCAGGAAGGATTACAGAGGAAGTGCATAAAGTAAAGTTCTTACATTTCCAGGGGAAATTAAAGAGGAAGTGCACAAAGTAGAGTCCTTACATTTCCAGGAGGATTTACAGAGGAAGTGCATAAAGTTCTTACATTTCCAGGAGGATTTACAGAGAAAGTGCATAAAGTAAAGTTCTTACATTTCCAGGGGGAATTAAAGAGGAAGTGTATAAAGTAAAGTTCTTACATTTCCAGGGGGAATTACAGAGGAAGTGCAGAAAGTAAAGTTCTTACATTTCCAGGAGGAATTACTGAGGAAGTGCACAAAGTAGAGTCCTTACATTTCCAGGGGGAATTACAGAGGAAGTGCATAAAGTTAAGTTCTTACATTTCCAGGAGTAATTAAAGAGGAAGTGCACAAAGTAGAGTCCTTACATTTCCAGGGGGAATTACAGAGGAAGTGAATAAAGTAGAATTCTTACATTTCCAGGAGGGATTACAGAGGAAGTGCATAAAGTTAAGTTCTTACATTTCCTGGAGTAATTAAAGAGGAAGTGCACAAAGTAGAGTCCTTACATTTCCAGGGGGAATTACAGAGGAAGTGCATGAAGTAGAGTTCTTACATTTCCAGGAGGGATTACAGAGGAAGTGCATAAAGTTAAGTTCTTACATTTCCTGGAGTAATTAAAGAGGAAGTGCACAAAGTAGAGTCCTTACATTTCCAGGGGGAATTACAGAGGAAGTGCAGAAAGTAAAGTTCTTACATTTCCAGGAGGGATTACAGAGGAAGTGCATAAAGTAAAGTTCTTACATTTCCAGGAGGGATTACAGAGGAAGTGCACAAAGTAGAGTTCTTACATTTCCAGGAGGGATTACAGAGGAAGTGCACAAAGTAGAGTTCTTACATTTCCAGGAGGGATTACAGAGGAAGTGCGCAAAGTAGAGTTCTTACATTTCCAGGAGGGATTACAGAGGAAGTGCATAAAGTTCTTACATTTCCAGGAGGATTTACAGAGGAAGTGCATAAAGTAAAGTTCTTACATTTCCAGGAGGGATTACAGAGGAAGTGCACAAAGTAGAGTTCTTACATTTCCAGGAGGGATTACAGAGGAAGTGCACAAGGTAGAGTTGTTACATTTCCAGGAGTAATTAAAGAGGTAGTGCACAAAGTAGAGTCCTTACATTTCCAGGTGGAATTACAGAGGAAGTGAATAAAGTAAAGTTCTTACATTTCCAGGAGGGATTACAGAGGAAGTGCATAAAGTAGAGTTCTTACATTTCCAGGAGGGATTACAGAGCAAGTGCATAAAGTTAAGTTCTTACATTTCCAGGAAAAATTTAAAGAGGAAGTGCACAAAGTAAAGTTCTTACATTTCCCGGAGGGAATACACAGAGGAATTGCACAAAGTAGAGTTCTTAAATTTCCAGGAGGGATTACAGAGGAAGTGCACAAAGTAGAGTTCTTACATTTCCAGGAGGGATTACAGAGGAAGTGCCCAAAGTAGAGTTTTTACATTTCCAGGAGGGAATACAGAGGAAGTGCACAAAGTAGAGTTCTTACATTTCCAGGAGGGATTACAGAGGAAGTGCACAAAGTAGAGTTCTTACATTTCCAGGAGGGATTACAGAGGAAGTGCACAAAGTAGAGTTCTTACATTTCCAGGAGGGATTACAGAGGAAGTGCATAAAGTAAAGATCTTACATTTCCAGGGGGAATTAAAGAGGAAGTGCATAAAGTTCTTACATTTCCAGGAGGGATTACAGAGGAAGTGCACAAAGTAGAGTCCTTACATTTCCTGGAGGGATTACAGAGGAAGTGCAGAAAGTAGAGTTCTTACATTTCCTGGAGGGATTACAGAGGAAGTGCACAAAGTAGAGTCCTTACATTTCCAGGGGGAATTACAGAGAAAGTGCACAAAGTAGAGTTCTTAAATTTCCAGTAGGGATTACAGAGGAAGTGCATAAAGTAAAGTTCTTACATTTCCAGGGGGAATTAAAGAGGAAGTGCACAAAGTAGAGTCCTTACATTTCCAGGAGGATTTACAGAGGAAGTGCATAAAGTTCTTACATTTCCAGGAGGATTTACAGAGGAAGTGCATAAAGTAAAGTTCTTACATTTCGAGGAGGGATTACCGAGGAAGTGTATAAAGTAAAGTTCTTACATTTCCAGGAGTAATTAAAGAGGAAATGCACAAAGTAGAGTCCTTACATTTCCAGGGGGAATTACAGAGGAAGTGCAGAAAGTAAAGTCCTTACATTTCCATCGGGAATTACAGAGGAAGTGCAGAAAGTAAAGTTCTTACATTTCCAGGAGGGATTACAGAGGCAGTGCATAAAGTAAAGTTCTTACATTTCCAGGAGGGATTACAGAGGAAGTGCATAAATAAAGTTCTTACATTTCCAGGGGGAATTACAGATGAAGTGCAGAAAGTAGAGTCCTTACATTTCCAGGGGGAATTACAGAGGAAGTGCATATAGTAGAGTTCTTACATTTCCAGGAGGGATTACAGAGAAAATGCATAAAGTTCTTACATTTCCAGGAGGGATTACAGAGGAAGTACATAAAGTTCTTACATTTCCAGGAGCGATTACAGAGGAAGTGCCCAAAGTAGAGTTCTTACATTTCCAGGAGGGATTAGAGAGGAAGTGCACAAAGTAGAGTTCTTACATTTCCAGGAGGGATTACAGAGTAAGTGCACAAAGTAGAGTTCTTACATTTCCAGGAGAATTTACAGAGGAAGTGCATAAAGTTCTTACATTTCTAGGAGGGATTACAGAGGAAGTGCATAAAGTAAAGTTCTTACATTTCCAGGGGGAATTAAAGAGGAAGTGCATAAAGTAAAGTTCTTACATTTCCAGGAGGGATTACAGAGGAAGTGCATAAAGTAGAGTTCTTACATTTCCAGGAGGCATTACAGAGGAAGTGCATAAAGTAAAGTTCTTACATTTCCAGGGGGAATTAAAGAGGAAGTGCGCAAAGTAGAGTTCTTACATTTCCAGTAGGGATTACAGAGGAAGTGCATAAAGTTCTTACATTTCCAGGAGGATTTACAGAGGAAGTGTATAAAGTAAAGTTCTTACATTTCCAGGAGTAATTAAAGAGGAAGTGCAGAAAGTAGAGTTCTTACATTTCCAGGAGGGATTACAGAGGAAGTGCATAAAGAAGAGTTCTTACATTTCCAAGAGGGATTACAGAGGAAGTGCATAAAGTAAAGTTCTTACATTTCCAGGAGGGATTACAGAGGAAGTGTATAAAGTAAAGTTCTTACATTTCCAGGAGGGATTACAGAGGAAGTGCATAAAGTAAAGTTCTTACATTTCCAGGAGGGATTACAGAGGAAGTGTATAAAGTAACGTTCTTACATTTCCAGGAGGGATTACAGAGGAAGTGCATAAAGTAGAGTTCTTACATTTCCAGGAGGGATTACAGAGCAAGTGCACAAAGTAGAGTTCTTACATTTCCAGGAATAATTTAAAAAGGAAGTGCACAAAGTAAAGTTCTTACATTTCCCGGAGGGATTACACAGAGGAAGTGCACAAAGTAGAGTTCTTACATTTCCAGGAGGGATTACAGAGGAAGTGCACAAAGTAGAGTTCTTACATTTCCAGGAGGGATTACAGAGGAAATGCACAAAGTAGAGTTCTTACATTTCCAGGAGGGATTACAGAGGAAGTGCACAAAGTAGAGTTCTTACATTTCCAGGAGGGATTACAGAAGAAGTGCCCAAAGTAGAGTCCTTACATTTCCAGGAGGGATTACAGAGGAAGTGCACAAAGTAGAGTTCTTACATTTCCAGGAGGGATTACAGAGGAAGTGCACAAAGTAGAGTTCATACATTTCCAGGAGGGATTACAGAGGAAGTGCATAAAGTAGAGTTCTTACATTTCCAGGAGGGATTACAGAGGAAGTGCATAAAGTAAAGTTCTTACATTTCCAGGGGGAATTAAAGAGGAAGTGCATAAAGTAAAGTTCTTACATTTCCAGGAGGGATTACAGAGGAAGTGCACAAAGTAGAGTCCTTACATTTCCAGGGGGAATTACAGAGAAAGTGCAGAAAGTAAAGTTCTTACATTTCCTGGAGGGATTACAGAGAAAGTGCAGAAAGTAGAGTTCTTACATTTCCAGGAGGGATTACAGAGGAAGTGCAGAAAGTTAAGTTCTTACATTTCCAGGAGTAATTAAAGAGGAAGTGCACAAAGTAGAGTTCTTACATTTCCAGGGGGAATTACAGAGGAAGTGCACAAAGTAGAGTTCTTAAATTTCCAGGAGGGATTACAGAGGAAGTGCATAAAGTAAAGTTCTTACATTTCCAGGGGGAACTAAAGAGGAAGTGCACAAAGTAGAGTCCTTACATTTCCAGGAGGATTTACAGAGGAAGTGCATAAAGTTCTTACATTTCCAGGAGGATTTACAGAGGAAGTGCATAAAGTAAAGTTCTTACATTTCGAGGAGGGATTACCGAGGAAGTGTATAAAGTAAAGTTCTTACATTTCCAGGAGTAATTAAAGAGGAAATGCACAAAGTAGAGTCCTTACATTTCCAGGGGAATTACAGAGGAAGTACAGAAAGTAAAGTTCTTACATTTCCAGGAGGGATTACAGAGGAAGTGCAGAAAGTAGAGTCCTTACATTTCCATCGGGAATTACAGAGGAAGTGCAGAAAGTAAAGTTCTTACATTTCCAGGAGGGATTACAGAGGAAGTGCATAAAGAAAAGTTCTTACATTTCCAGGAGGGATTACAGAGGAAGTGCACAAAGTAGAGTTCTTACATTTCCAGGAAGAATTACAGAGGAAGTGCACAAAGTAGAGTTCTTACATTTCCAGGAGGGATTACAGAGGAAGTACACAAAGTAAAGTTCTTACATTTTCAGGGGGAATTAAAGAGGAAGTGCATAAAGTTCTTACATTTCCAGGAGTAATTAAAGAGTAAATGTACAAAGTAGAGTCCTTACATTTCCAGGGGGAATTACAGAGGAAGTGCATAAAGTTCTTACATTTCCAGGAGGATTTACAGAGGAAGTGCATAAAGTAAAGTTCTTACATTTCCAGGAGGGATTACAGAGGAAGTGCACAAAGTAGAGTTCTTACATTTCCAGGAGGGATTACAGAGGAAGTGCACAAGGTAGAGTTGTTACATTTCCAGGAGTAATTAAAGAGGTAGTGCACAAAGTAGAGTCCTTACATTTCCAGGTGGAATTACAGAGGAAGTGAATAAAGTAAAGTTCTTACATTTCCAGGAGGGATTACAGAGGAAGTGCATAAAGTAGAGTTCTTACATTTCCAGGAGGGATTACAGAGCAAGTGCATAAAGTTAAGTTCTTACATTTCCAGGAAAAATTTAAAGAGGAAGTGCACAAAGTAAAGTTCTTACATTTCCCGGAGGGATTACACAGAGGAATTGCACAAAGTAGAGTTCTTAAATTTCCAGGAGGGATTACAGAGGAAGTGCACAAAGTAGAGTTCTTACATTTCCAGGAGGGATTACAGAGGAAGTGCCCAAAGTAGAGTTCTTACATTTCCAGGAGGGAATACAGAGGAAGTGCACAAAGTAGAGTTTTTACATTTCCAGGAGGGATTACAGAGGAAGTGCACAAAGTAGAGTTCTTACATTTCCAGGAGAGATTACAGAGGAAGTGCACAAAGTAGAGTTCTTACATTTCCAGGAGGGATTACAGAGGAAGTGCATAAAGTAAAGTTCTTACATTTCCAGGGGGAATTAAAGAGGAAGTGCATAAAGTTCTTACATTTCCAGGAGGGATTACAGAGGAAGTGCACAAAGTAGAGTCCTTACATTTCCTGGAGGGATTACAGAGGAAGTGCAGAAAGTAGAGTTCTTACATTTCCTGGAGGGATTACAGATGAAGTGCACAAAGTAGAGTCCTTACATTTCCAGGGGGAATTACAGAGGAAGTGCACAAAGTAGAGTTCTTAAATATCCAGGAGGGATTACAGAGGAAGTGCATAAAGTAAAGTTCTTACATTTCCAGGGGGAATTAAAGAGGAAGTGCACAAAGTAGAGTCCTTACATTTCCAGGAGGATTTACAGAGGAAGTGCATAAAGTTCTTACATTTCCAGGAGGATTTACAGAGGAAGTGCATAAAGTAAAGTTCTTACATTTCGAGGAGGGATTACCGAGGAAGTGTATAAAGTAAAGTTCTTACATTTCCAGGAGTAATTAAAGAGGAAATGCACAAAGTAGAGTCCTTACATTTCCAGGGGGAATTACAGAGGAAGTGCAGAAAGTAAAGTCCTTACATTTCCATCGGGAATTACAGAGGAAGTGCAGAAAGTAAAGTTCTTACATTTCCAGGAGGGATTACAGAGGCAGTGCATAAAGTAAAGTTCTTACATTTCCAGGAGGGATTACAGAGGAAGTGCATAAATAAAGTTCTTACATTTCCAGGGGGAATTACAGATGAAGTGCAGAAAGTAGAGTCCTTACATTTCCAGGGGGAATTACAGAGGAAGTGCATATAGTAGAGTTCTTACATTTCCAGGAGTGATTACAGAGGAAATGCATAAAGTTCTTACATTTCCAGGAGGGATTACAGAGGAAGTACATAAAGTTCTTACTTTTCCAGGAGCGATTACAGAGGAAGTGCCCAAAGTAGAGTTCTTACATTTCCAGGAGGGATTACAGAGGAAGTGCACAAAGTAGAGTTCTTACATTTCCAGGAGGGATTACAGAGTAAGTGCACAAAGTAGAGTTCTTACATTTCCAGGAGAATTTACAGAGGAAGTGCATAAAGTTCTTACATTTCCTGGAGGATTTACAGAGGAAGTGCATAAAGTAAAGTTCTTACATTTCTAGGAGGGATTACAGAGGAAGTGCATAAAGTAAAGTTCTTACATTTCCAGGGGGAATTAAAGAGGAAATGCATAAAGTAAAGTTCTTACATTTCCAGGAGGGATTACAGAGGAAGTGCATAAAGTAGAGTTCTTACATTTCCAGGAGGGATTACAGAGGAAGTGCATAAAGTAAAGTTCTTACATTTCCAGGGGGAATTAAAGAGGAAGTGCGCAAAGTAGAGTTCTTACATTTCCAGTAGGGATTACAGAGGAAGTGCATAAAGTTCTTACATTTCCAGGAGGATTTACAGAGGAAGTGTATAAAGTAAAGTTCTTACATTTCCAGGAGTAATTAAAGAGGAAGTGCAGAAAGTAGAGTTCTTACATTTCCAGGAGGGATTACAGAGGAAGTGCATAAAGTAGAGTTCTTACATTTCCAGGAGGGATTACAGAGGAAGTGCATAAAGTAAAGTTCTTACATTTCCAGGAGGGATTACAGAGGAAGTGTATAAAGTAAAGTTCTTACATTTCCAGGAGGGATTACAGAGGAAGTGCATAAAGTAAAGTTCTTACATTTCCAGGAGGGATTACAGAGGAAGTGTATAAAGTAAAGTTCTTACATTTCCAGGAGGGATTACAGAGGAAGTACATAAAGTAGAGTTCTTACATTTCCAGGAGGGATTACAGAGCAAGTGCACAAAGTAGAGTTCTTACATTTCCAGGAATAATTTAAAAAGGAAGTGCACAAAGTAAAGTTCTTACATTTCCCGGAGGGATTACACAGAGGAAGTGCACAAAGTAGAGTTCTTACATTTCCAGGAGGGATTACAGAGGAAGTGCACAAAGTAGAGTTCTTACATTTCCAGGAGGGATTACAGAGGAAATGCACAAAGTAGAGTTCTTACATTTCCAGGAGGGATTACAGAGGAAGTGCACAAAGTAGAGTTCTTACATTTCCAGGAGGGATTACAGAAGAAGTGCCCAAAGTAGAGTCCTTACATTTCCAGGAGGGATTACAGAGGAAGTGCACAAAGTAGAGTTCTTACATTTCCAGGAGGGATTACAGAGGAAGTGCACAAAGTAGAGTTCATACATTTCCAGGATGGATTACAGAGGAAGTGCATAAAGTAGAGTTCTTACATTTCCAGGAGGGATTACAGAGGAAGTGCATAAAGTAAAGTTCTTACATTTCCAGGGGGAATTAAAGAGGAAGTGCATAAAGTAAAGTTCTTACATTTCCTGGAGGGATTACAGAGGAAGTGCAGAAAGTAGAGTTCTTACATTTCCAGGAGGGATTACAGAGGAAGTGCAGAAAGTTAAGTTCTTACATTTCCAGGAGTAATTAAAGAGGAAGTGCACAAAGTAGAGTTCTTACATTTCCAGGGGGAATTACAGAGGAAGTGCACAAAGTAGAGTTCTTAAATTTCCAGGAGGGATTACAGAGGAAGTGCATAAAGTAAAGTTCTTACATTTCCAGGGGGAACTAAAGAGGAAGTGCACAAAGTAGAGTCCTTACATTTCCAGGAGGATTTACAGAGGAAGTGCATAAAGTTCTTACATTTCCAGGAGGATTTACAGAGGAAGTGCATAAAGTAAAGTTCTTACATTTCGAGGAGGGATTACCGAGGAAGTGTATAAAGTAAAGTTCTTACATTTCCAGGAGTAATTAAAGAGGAAATGCACAAAGTAGAGTCCTTACATTTCCAGGGGGAATTACAGAGGAAGTACAGAAAGTAAAGTTCTTACATTTCCAGGAGGGATTACAGAGGAAGTGCAGAAAGTAGAGTCCGTACATTTCCATCGGGAATTACAGAGGAAGTGCAGAAAGTAAAGTTCTTACATTTCCAGGAGGGATTACAGAGGCAGTGCATAAAGTAAAGTTCTTACATTTCCAGGAGGGATTACAGAGGAAGTGCATAAAGTAAAGTTCTTACATTTCCAGGGGGAATTACAGATGAAGTGCAGAAAGTAGAGTCCTTACATTTCCAGGGGGAATTACAGAGGAAGTGCATAAAGTAGAGTTCTTACATTTCCAGGAGGGATTACAGAGGAAGTGCATAAAGTTCTTACATTTCCAGGAGTAATTAAAGAGGAAATGCACAAAGTAGAGTCCTTACATTTCCAGGGGAAATTACAGAGGAAGTGCAGAAAGTAAAGTTCTTACATTTCCAGGAGGGATTACAGAGGAAGTGCACAAAGTAGAGTTCTTACATTTCCAGGAAGAATTACAGAGGAAGTGCACAAAGTAGAGTTCTTACATTTCCAGGAGGGATTACAGAGGAAGTGCACAAAGTAAAGTTCTTACATTTTCAGGGGGAATTAAAGAGGAAGTGCATAAAGTTCTTACATTTCCAGGAGGATTTACAGAGGAAGTGCATAAAGTAAAGTTCTTACATTTCCAGGAGGGATTACAGAGGAAGTGTATAAAGTAAAGTTCTTACATTTCCAGGAGTAATTAAAGAGTAAATGTACAAAGTAGAGTCCTTACATTTCCAGGGGGAATTACAGAGGAAGTGCATAAAGTAGAGTTCTTACATTTCCAGGAGGGATTACAGAGGAAGTACATAAAGTTCTTACATTTCCAGGAGGGATTACAGAGGAAGTGCCGAAAGTAGAGTTCTTACATTTCCAGGAGGGATTACAGAGGAAGTGCACAAAGTAGAGTTCTTACATTTCCAGAAGGGATTACAGAGTAAGTGCACAAAGTAGATTTCTTACATTTCCAGGAGGATTTACAGAGGAAGTGCATAAAGTTCTTACATTTCCAGGAGGATTTACAGAGGAAGTGCATAAAGTAAAGTTCTTACATTTCCAGGAGGGATTACACAGGATGTGCATAAAGTAAAGTTCTTACATTTCCAGGGGGAATTAAAGAGGAAGTGCATGAAGTAAAGTTCTTACATTTCCAGGAGGGATTACAGAGGAAGTGCATAAAGTAGAGTTCTTACATTTCCAGGAGGGATTACAGAGGAAGTGCATAAAGTAAAGTTCTTACATTTCCAGGGGGAATTAAAGAGAAAGTGCACAAAGTAAAGTTCTTACATTTCCAGGAGGGATTACAGAGGAAGTGCACAAAGTAGAGTTCTTACATTTCCAGGAGGGATTACAGAGGAAGTGCACAAAGTAGAGTTCTTACATTTCCAGGAGGGATTACAGAGGAAGTGCATAAAGTAAAGTTCTTACATTTCCAGGGGGAATTAAAGAGGAAGTGCACAAAGTAGAGTCCTTACATTTCCAGGAGGATTTACAGAGGAAGTACATAAAGTTCTTACATTTCCAGGAGGATTTACAGAGGAAGTGCATAAAGTAAAGTTCTTACTTTTCCAGGAGGGATTACAGAGGAAGTGCATAAAGTAAAGTTCTTACATTTCCAGAAGGATTTACAGAGGAAGTGCATAAAGTAAAGTTCTTACATTTCCAGGAGGATTTACAGAGGAAGTGCATAAAGTAAAGTTCTTACATTTCCAGGGGGAATTAAAGAGGAAGTGCACCAAGTAGAGTCCTTACATTTCCAGGAGGATTTACAGAGGAAGTGCATAAAGTTCTTACATTTCCAGGAGGATTTACAGACTAAGTGCATAAAGTAAAGTTCTTACTTTTCCAGGGGGAATTACAGAGGAAGTGCATAAAGTTAAGTTCTTACATTTCCAGGAGTAATTAAAGAGGATGTGCACAAAGTAGAGTCCTTACATTTCCAGGGGGAATTACAGAGGAAGTGCAGAAAGTAAAGTTCTTACATTTCCATCGCGAATTACAGAGGAAGTGCAGAAAGTAAAGTTCTTACATTTCCAGGAGGGATTACAGAGGCAGTGCATAAAGTAAAGTTCTTACATTTCCAGGAGGGATTACAGAGGAAGTGCATAAATAAAGTTCTTACATTTCCAGGAGGGATTACAGAGGAAGTGCACAAAGTAGAGTTCTTACATTTCCAGGAGGAATTACAGAGGAAGTGCACAAAGTAGAGTTCTTACATTTCCAGGAGGGATTACAGAGGAAGTGCACAAAGTAAAGTTCTTACATTTTCAGGGGGAATTAAAGAGGAAGTGCATAAAGTTCTTACATTTCCAGGAGGATTTACAGAGGAAGTGCATAAAGTAAAGTTCTTACATTTCCAGGAGGGATTACAGAGGAAGTGTATAAAGTAAATTTCTTACATTTCCAGGAGTAATTAAAGAGTAAATGTACAAAGTAGAGTCCTTACATTTCCAGGGGGAATTACAGAGGAAGTGCATATAGTAGAGTTCTTACATTTCCAGGAGGGATTACAGAGGAAATGCATAAAGTTCTTACATTTCCAGGAGGGATTATAGAGGAAGTACATAAAGTTCTTACATTTCCAGGAGGGATTACAGAGGAAGTGCCCAAAGTAGAGTTCTTACATTTCCAGGAGGGAATACAGAGGAAGTGCACAAAGTAGAGTTCTTACATTTCCAGGAGGGATTACAGAGGAAGTGCACAAAGTAGAGTTCTTACATTTCCAGGAGGGATTACAGAGGAAGTGCACAAAGTAGAGTTCTTACATTTCCAGGAGGGATTACAGAGGAAGTGCATAAAGTAAAGTTCTTACATTTCCAGGGGGAATTAAAGAGGAAGTGCATAAAGTTCTTACATTTCCAGGAGGGATTACAGAGGAAGTGCACAAAGTAGAGTCCTTACATTTCCTGGAGGGATTACAGACGAAGTGCAGAAAGTAGAGTTCTTACATTTCCTGGAGGGATTACAGAGGAAGTGCACAAAGTAGAGTCCTTACATTTCCAGGGGGAATTACAGAGGAAGTGCACAAAGTAGAGTTCTTAAATTTCCAGGAGGGATTACAGAGGAAGTGCATAAAGTAAAGTTCTTACATTTCCAGGGGGAATTAAAGAGGAAGTGCACAAAGTAGAGTCCTTACATTTCCAGGAGGATTTACAGAGGAAGTACATAAAGTTCTTACATTTCCAGGAGGATTTACAGAGGAAGTGCATAAAGTAAAGTTCTTACATTTCCAGGAGTAATTAAAGAGGAAATGCACAAAGTAGAGTCCTTACATTTCCAGGGGGAATTACAGAGGAAGTGCAGAAAGTAAAGTCCTTACATTTCCATCGGGAATTACAGAGGAAGTGCAGAAAGTAAAGTTCTTACATTTCCAGGAGGGATTACAGAGGCAGTGCATAAAGTAAAGTTCTTACATTTCCAGGAGGGATTACAGAGGAAGTGCATAAATAAAGTTCTTACATTTCCAGGGGGAATTACAGATGAAGTGCAGAAAGTAGAGTCCTTACATTTCCAGGGGGAATTACAGAGGAAGTGCATATAGTAGAGTTCTTACATTTCCAGGAGGGATTACAGAGGAAATGCATAAAGTTCTTACATTTCCAGGAGGGATTACAGAGGAAGTACATAAAGTTCTTACATTTCCAGGAGCGATTACAGAGGAAGTGCCCAAAGTAGAGTTCTTACATTTCCAGGAGGGATTACAGAGGAAGTGCACAAAGTAGAGTTCTTACATTTCCAGGAGGGATTACAGAGTAAGTGCACAAAGTAGAGTTCTTACATTTCCAGGAGAATTTACAGAGGAAGTGCATAAAGTTCTTACATTTCCTGGAGGATTTACAGAGGAAGTGCATAAAGTAAAGTTCTTACATTTCTAGGAGGGATTACAGAGGAAGTGCATAAAGTAAAGTTCTTACATTTCCAGGGGGAATTAAAGAGGAAGTGCATAAAGTAAAGTTCTTACATTTCCAGGAGGGATTACAGAGGAAGTGCATAAAGTAGAGTTCTTACATTTCCAGGAGGGATTACAGAGGAAGTGCATAAAGTAAAGTTCTTACATTTCCAGGGGGAATTAAAGAGGAGTGCGCAAAGTAGAGTTCTTACATTTCCAGTAGGGATTACAGAGGAAGTGCATAAAGTTCTTACATTTCCAGGAGGATTTACAGAGGAAGTGTATAAAGTAAAGTTCTTACATTTCCAGGAGTAATTAAAGAGGAAGTGCAGAAAGTAGAGTTCTTACATTTCCAGGAGGGATTACAGAGGAAGTGCATAAAGTAGAGTTCTTACATTTCCAGGAGGGATTACAGAGGAAGTGCATAAAGTAAAGTTCTTACATTTCCAGGAGGGATTACAGAGGAAGTGTATAAAGTAAAGTTCTTACATTTCCAGGAGGGATTACAGAGGAAGTGCATAAAGTAAAGTTCTTACATTTCCAGAAGGGATTACAGAGGAAGTGTATAAAGTAAAGTTCTTACATTTCCAGGAGGGATTACAGAGGAAGTGCATAAAGTAGAGTTCTTACATTTCCAGGAGGGATTACAGAGCAAGTGCACAAAGTAGAGTTCTTACATTTCCAGGAATAATTTAAAAAGGAAGTGCACAAAGTAAAGTTCTTACATTTCCCGGAGGGATTATACAGAGGAAGTGCACAAAGTAGAGTTCTTACATTTCCAGGAGGGATTACAGAGGAAGTGCACAAAGTAGAGTTCTTACATTTCCAGGAGGGATTACAGAGGAAATGCACAAAGTAGAGTTCTTACATTTCCAGGAGGGATTACAGAGGAAGTGCACAAAGTAGAGTTCTTACATTTCCAGGAGGGATTACAGAGGAAGTGCACAAAGTAGAGTTCTTACATTTCCAGGAGGGATTACAGAAGAAGTGCCCAAAATAGAGTCCTTACATTTCCAGGAGGGATTACAGAGGAAGTGCACAAAGTAGAGTTCTTACATTTCCAGGAGGGATTACAGAGGAAGTGCACAAAGTAGAGTTCATACATTTCCAGGAGGGATTACAGAGGAAGTGCATAAAGTAGAGTTCTTACATTTCCAGGAGGGATTACAGAGGAAGTGCATAAAGTAAAGTTCTTACATTTCCAGGGGGAATTAAAGAGGAAGTGCATAAAGTAAAGTTCTTACATTTCCAGGAGGGATTACAGAGGAAGTGCACAAAGTAGAGTCCTTACATTTCCAGGGGGAATTACAGAGAAAGTGCAGAAAGTAAAGTTCTTACATTTCCTGGAGGGATTACAGAGGAAGTGCAGAAAGTAGAGTTCTTACATTTCCAGGAGGGATTACAGAGGAAGTGCAGAAAGTTAAGTTCTTACATTTCCAGGAGTAATTAAAGAGGAAGTGCACAAAGTAGAGTTCTTACATTTCCAGGGGGAATTACAGAGGAAGTGCACAAAGTAGAGTTCTTAAATTTCCAGGAGGAATTACAGAGGAAGTGCATAAAGTAAAGTTCTTACATTTCCAGGGGGAACTAAAGAGGAAGTGCACAAAGTAGAGTCCTTACATTTCCAGGAGGATTTACAGAGGAAGTGCATAAAGTTCTTACATTTCCAGGAGGATTTACAGAGGAAGTGCATAAAATAAAGTTCTTACATTTCGAGGAGGGATTACCGAGGAAGTGTATAAAGTAAAGTTCTTACATTTCCAGGAGAAATTAAAGAGGAAATGCACAAAGTAGAGTCCTTACATTTCCAGGGGGAATTACAGAGGAAGTACAGAAAGTAAAGTTCTTACATTTCCAGGAGGGATTACAGAGGAAGTGCAGAAAGTAGAGTCCTTACATTTCCATCGGGAATTACAGAGGAAGTGCAGAAAGTAAAGTTCTTACATTTCCAGGAGGGATTACAGAGGCAGTGCATAAAGTAAAGTTCTTACATTTCCAGGAGGGATTACAGAGGAAGTGCATAAAGTAAAGTTCTTACATTTCCAGGGGGAATTACAGATGAACTGCAGAAAGTAGAGTCCTTACATTTCCAGGGGGAATTACAGAGGAAGTGCATAAAGTAGAGTTCTTACATTTCCAGGAGGGATTACAGAGGAAGTGCATAAAGTTCTTACATTTCCAGGAGTAATTAAAGAGGAAGTGCACAAAGTAGAGTCCTTACATTTCCAGGGGAAATTACAGAGGAAGTGCAGAAAGTAAAGTTCTTACATTTCCAAGAGGGATTACAGAGGAAGTGCACAAAGTAGAGTTCTTACATTTCCAGGAAGAATTACAGAGGAAGTGCACAAAGTAGAGTTCTTACATTTCCAGGAGGGATTACAGAGGAAGTGCACAAAGTAAAGTTCTTACATTTTCAGGCGGAATTAAAGAGGAAGTGCATAAAGTTCTTACATTTCCAGGAGGATTTACAGAGGAAGTGCATAAAGTAAAGTTCTTACATTTCCAGGAGGGATTACAGAGGAAGTGTATAAAGTAAAGTTCTTACATTTCCAGGAGTAATTAAAGAGTAAATGTACAAAGTAGAGTCCTTACATTTCCAGGGGGAATTACAGAGGAAGTGCATAAAGTAGAGTTCTTACATTTCCAGGAGGGATTACAGAGGAAGTACATAAAGTTCTTACATTTCCAGAAGGATTTACAGAGGAAGTGTATGAAGTAAAGTTCTTACATTTCCAGGAGTAATTAAAGAGGAAGTGCAGAAAGTAGAGTTCTTACATTTCCAGGAGGGATTACAGAGGAAGTGCATAAAGTAGAGTTCTTACATTTCCAGGAGGGATTACAGAGGAAGTGCATAAAGTAAAGTTCTTACATTTCCAGGAGGGATTACAGAGGAAGTGTATAAAGTAAAGTTCTTACATTTCCAGGAGGGATTACAGAGGAAGTGCATAAAGTAAAGTTCTTACATTTCCAGAAGGGATTACAGAGGAAGTGTATAAAGTAAAGTTCTTACATTTCCAGGAGGGATTACAGAGGAAGTGCATAAAGTAGAGTTCTTACATTTCCAGGAGGGATTACAGAGCAAGTGCACAAAGTAGAGTTCTTACATTTCCAGGAATAATTTAAAAAGGAAGTGCACAAAGTAAAGTTCTTACATTTCCCGGAGGGATTATACAGAGGAAGTGCACAAAGTAGAGTTCTTACATTTCCAGGAGGGATTACAGAGGAAGTGCACAAAGTAGAGTTCTTACATTTCCAGGAGGGATTACAGAGGAAATGCACAAAGTAGAGTTCTTACATTTCCAGGAGGGATTACAGAGGAAGTGCACAAAGTAGAGTTCTTACATTTCCAGGAGGGATTACAGAGGAAGTGCACAAAGTAGAGTTCTTACATTTCCAGGAGGGATTACAGAAGAAGTGCCCAAAATAGAGTCCTTACATTTCCAGGAGGGATTACAGAGGAAGTGCACAAAGTAGAGTTCTTACATTTCCAGGAGGGATTACAGAGGAAGTGCACAAAGTAGAGTTCATACCTTTCCAGGAGGGATTACAGAGGAAGTGCATAAAGTAGAGTTCTTACATTTCCAGGAGGGATTACAGAGGAAGTGCATAAAGTAAAGTTCTTACATTTCCAGGGGGAATTAAAGAGGAAGTGCATAAAGTAAAGTTCTTACATTTCCAGGAGGGATTACAGAGGAAGTGCACAAAGTAGAGTCCTTACATTTCCAGGGGGAATTACAGAGAAAGTGCAGAAAGTAAAGTTCTTACATTTCCTGGAGGGATTACAGAGGAAGTGCAGAAAGTAGAGTTCTTACATTTCCAGGAGGGATTACAGAGGAAGTGCAGAAAGTTAAGTTCTTACATTTCCAGGAGTAATTAAAGAGGAAGTGCACAAAGTAGAGTTCTTACATTTCCAGGGGGAATTACAGAGGAAGTGCACAAAGTAGAGTTCTTAAATTTCCAGGAGGAATTACAGAGGAAGTGCATAAAGTAAAGTTCTTACATTTCCAGGGGGAACTAAAGAGGAAGTGCACAAAGTAGAGTCCTTACATTTCCAGGAGGATTTACAGAGGAAGTGCATAAAGTTCTTACATTTCCAGGAGGATTTACAGAGGAAGTGCATAAAGTAAATTTCTTACATTTCGAGGAGGGATTACCGAGGAAGTGTATAAAGTAAAGTTCTTACATTTCCAGGAGTAATTAAAGAGGAAATGCACAAAGTAGAGTCCTTACATTTCCAGGGGGAATTACAGAGGAAGTACAGAAAGTAAAGTTCTTACATTTCCAGGAGGGATTACAGAGGAAGTGCAGAAAGTAGAGTCCTTACATTTCCATCGGGAATTACAGAGGAAGTGCAGAAAGTAAAGTTCTTACATTTCCAGGAGGGATTACAGAGGCAGTGCATAAAGTAAAGTTCTTACATTTCCAGGAGGGATTACAGAGGAAGTGCATAAAGTAAAGTTCTTACATTTCCAGGGGGAATTACAGATGAACTGCAGAAAGTAGAGTCCTTACATTTCCAGGGGGAATTACAGAGGAAGTGCATAAAGTAGAGTTCTTACATTTCCAGGAGGGATTACAGAGGAAGTGCATAAAGTTCTTACATTTCCAGGAGTAATTAAAGAGGAAGTGCACAAAGTAGAGTCCTTACATTTCCAGGGGAAATTACAGAGGAAGTGCAGAAAGTAAAGTTCTTACATTTCCAAGAGGGATTACAGAGGAAGTGCACAAAGTAGAGTTCTTACATTTCCAGGAAGAATTACAGAGGAAGTGCACAAAGTAGAGTTCTTACATTTCCAGGAGGGATTACAGAGGAAGTGCACAAAGTAAAGTTCTTACATTTTCAGGCGGAATTAAAGAGGAAGTGCATAAAGTTCTTACATTTCCAGGAGGATTTACAGAGGAAGTGCATAAAGTAAAGTTCTTACATTTCCAGGAGGGATTACAGAGGAAGTGTATAAAGTAAAGTTCTTACATTTCCAGGAGTAATTAAAGAGTAAATGTACAAAGTAGAGTCCTTACATTTCCAGGGGGAATTACAGAGGAAGTGCATAAAGTAGAGTTCTTACATTTCCAGGAGGGATTACAGAGGAAGTACATAACGTTCTTATATTTCCAGGAGGGATTACAGAGGAAGTGCCCAAAGTAGAGTTCTTACATTTCCAGGAGGGATTACAGAGGAAGTGCACAAAGTAGAGTTCTTACATTTCCAGAAGGGATTACAGAGTAAGTGCACAAAGTAGATTTCTTACATTTCCAGGAGGATTTACAGAGGAAGTGCATAAAGTTCTTACATTTCCAGGAGGATTTACAGAGGAAGTGCATAAAGTAAAGTTCTTACATTTCCAGGAGGGATTACACAGGAAGTGCATAAAGTAAAGTTCTTACATTTCCAGGGGGAATTAAAGAGGAAGTGCATGAAGTAAAGTTCTTACATTTCCAGGAGGGATTACAGAGGAAGTGCACAAAGTAGAGTTCTTACATTTCCAGGAGGGATTACAGAGGAAGTGCACAAAGTAGAGTTCTTACATTTCCAGGAGGGATTACAGAGGAAGTGCATAAAGTAAAGTTCTTACATTTCTAGGGGGAATTAAAGAGGAAGTGCACAAAGTAGAGTCCTTACATTTCCAGGAGGATTTACAGAGGAAGTACATAAAGTTCTTACATTTCCAGGAGGATTTACAGAGGAAGTGCATAAAGTAAAGTTCTTACTTTTCCAGGAGGGATTACAGAGGAAGTGCATAAAGTAAAGTTCTTACATTTCCAGGAGGATTTACAGAGGAAGTGCATAAAGTAAAGTTCTTACATTTCCAGGAGGATTTACAGAGGAAGTGCATAAAGTAAAGTTCTTACATTTCCAGGGGGAATTAAAGAGGAAGTGCACCAAGTAGAGTCCTTACATTTCCAGGAGGATTTACAGAGGAAGTGCATAAAGTTCTTACATTTCCAGGAGGATTTACAGACTAAGTGCATAAAGTAAAGTTCTTACTTTTCCAGGGGGAATTACAGAGGAAGTGCATAAAGTTAAGTTCTTACATTTCCAGGAGTAATTAAAGAGGATGTGCACAAAGTAGAGTCCTTACATTTCCAGGGGGAATTACAGAGGAAGTGCAGAAAGTAAAGTTCTTACATTTCCATCGGGAATTACAGAGGAAGTGCAGAAAGTAAAGTTCTTACATTTCCAGGAGGGATTACAGAGGCAGTGCATAAAGTAAAGTTCTTACATTTCCAGGAGGGATTACAGAGGAAGTGCATAAATAAAGTTCTTACATTTCCAGGGGGAATTACAGATGAAGTGCAGAAAGTAGAGTCCTTACATTTCCAGGGGGAATTACAGAGGAAGTGAATAAAGTAGAGTTCTTACATTTCCAGGAGGGATTACAGAGGAAGTGCATAAAGTAGAGTTCTTACATTTCCAGGAGGGATTACAGAGGAAGTGCACAAAGTAAAGTTCTTACATTTTCAGGCGGAATTAAAGAGGAAGTGCATAAAGTTCTTACATTTCCAGGAGGATTTACAGAGGAAGTGCATAAAGTAAAGTTCTTACATTTCCAGGAGGGATTACAGAGGAAGTGTATAAAGTAAAGTTCTTACATTTCCAGGAGTAATTAAAGAGTAAATGTACAAAGTAGAGTCCTTACATTTCCAGGGGGAATTACAGAGGAAGTGCATAAAGTAGAGTTCTTACATTTCCAGGAGGGATTACAGAGGAAGTACATAAAGTTCTTACATTTCCAGAAGGATTTACAGAGGAAGTGTATAAAGTAAAGTTCTTACATTTCCAGGAGTAATTAAAGAGGAAGTGCAGAAAGTAGAGTTCTTACATTTCCAGGAGGGATTACAGAGGAAGTGCATAAAGTAGAGTTCTTACATTTCCAGGAGGGATTACAGAGGAAGTGCATAAAGTAAAGTTCTTACATTTCCAGGAGGGATTACAGAGGAAGTGTATAAAGTAAAGTTCTTACATTTCCAGGAGGGATTACAGAGGAAGTGCATAAAGTAAAGTTCTTACATTTCCAGAAGGGATTACAGAGGAAGTGTATAAAGTAAAGTTCTTACATTTCCAGGAGGGATTACAGAGGAAGTGCATAAAGTAGAGTTCTTACATTTCCAGGAGGGATTACAGAGCAAGTGCACAAAGTAGAGTTCTTACATTTCCAGGAATAATTTAAAAAGGAAGTGCACAAAGTAAAGTTCTTACATTTCCCGGAGGGATTATACAGGGGAAGTGCACAAAGTAGAGTTCTTACATTTCCAGGAGGGATTACAGAGGAAGTGCACAAAGTAGAGTTCTTACATTTCCAGGAGGGATTACAGAGGAAATGCACAAAGTAGAGTTCTTACATTTCCAGGAGGGATTACAGAGGAAGTGCACAAAGTAGAGTTCTTACATTTCCAGGAGGGATTACAGAGGAAGTGCACAAAGTAGAGTTCTTACATTTCCAGGAGGGATTACAGAAGAAGTGCCCAAAATAGAGTCCTTACATTTCCAGGAGGGATTACAGAGGAAGTGCACAAAGTAGAGTTCTTACATTTCCAGGAGGGATTACAGAGGAAGTGCACAAAGTAGAGTTCATACATTTCCAGGAGGGATTACAGAGGAAGTGCATAAAGTAGAGTTCTTACATTTCCAGGAGGGATTACAGAGGAAGTGCATAAAGTAAAGTTCTTACATTTCCAGGGGGAATTAAAGAGGAAGTGCATAAAGTAAAGTTCTTACATTTCCAGGAGGGATTACAGAGGAAGTGCACAAAGTAGAGTCCTTACATTTCCAGGGGGAATTACAGAGAAAGTGCAGAAAGTAAAGTTCTTACATTTCCTGGAGGGATTACAGAGGAAGTGCAGAAAGTAGAGTTCTTACATTTCCAGGAGGGATTACAGAGGAAGTGCAGAAAGTTAAGTTCTTACATTTCCAGGAGTAATTAAAGAGGAAGTGCACAAAGTAGAGTTCTTACATTTCCAGGGGGAATTACAGAGGAAGTGCACAAAGTAGAGTTCTTAAATTTCCAGGAGGAATTACAGAGGAAGTGCATAAAGTAAAGTTCTTACATTTCCAGGGGGAACTAAAGAGGAAGTGCACAAAGTAGAGTCCTTACATTTCCAGGAGGATTTACAGAGGAAGTGCATAAAGTTCTTACATTTCCAGGAGGATTTACAGAGGAAGTGCATAAAGTAAATTTCTTACATTTCGAGGAGGGATTACCGAGGAAGTGTATAAAGTAAAGTTCTTACATTTCCAGGAGTAATTAAAGAGGAAATGCACAAAGTAGAGTCCTTACATTTCCAGGGGGAATTACAGAGGAAGTACAGAAAGTAAAGTTCTTACATTTCCAGGAGGGATTACAGAGGAAGTGCAGAAAGTAGAGTCCTTACATTTCCATCGGGAATTACAGAGGAAGTGCAGAAAGTAAAGTTCTTACATTTCCAGGAGGGATTACAGAGGCAGTGCATAAAGTAAAGTTCTTACATTTCCAGGAGGGATTACAGAGGAAGTGCATAAAGTAAAGTTCTTACATTTCCAGGGGGAATTACAGATGAACTGCAGAAAGTAGAGTCCTTACATTTCCAGGGGGAATTACAGAGGAAGTGCATAAAGTAGAGTTCTTACATTTCCAGGAGGGATTACAGAGGAAGTGCATAAAGTTCTTACATTTCCAGGAGTAATTAAAGAGGAAGTGCACAAAGTAGAGTCCTTACATTTCCAGGGGAAATTACAGAGGAAGTGCAGAAAGTAAAGTTCTTACATTTCCAAGAGGGATTACAGAGGAAGTGCACAAAGTAGAGTTCTTACATTTCCAGGAAGAATTACAGAGGAAGTGCACAAAGTAGAGTTCTTACATTTCCAGGAGGGATTACAGAGGAAGTGCACAAAGTAAAGTTCTTACATTTTCAGGCGGAATTAAAGAGGAAGTGCATAAAGTTCTTACATTTCCAGGAGGATTTACAGAGGAAGTGCATAAAGTAAAGTTCTTACATTTCCAGGAGGGATTACAGAGGAAGTGTATAAAGTAAAGTTCTTACATTTCCAGGAGTAATTAAAGAGTAAATGTACAAAGTAGAGTCCTTACATTTCCAGGGGGAATTACAGAGGAAGTGCATAAAGTAGAGTTCTTACATTTCCAGGAGGGATTACAGAGGAAGTACATAAAGTTCTTATATTTCCAGGAGGGATTACAGAGGAAGTGCCCAAAGTAGAGTTCTTACATTTCCAGGAGGGATTACAGAGGAAGTGCACAAAGTAGAGTTCTTACATTTCCAGAAGGGATTACAGAGTAAGTGCACAAAGTAGATTTCTTACATTTCCAGGAGGATTTACAGAGGAAGTGCATAAAGTTCTTACATTTCCAGGAGGATTTACAGAGGAAGTGCATAAAGTAAAGTTCTTACATTTCCAGGAGGGATTACACAGGAAGTGCATAAAGTAAAGTTCTTACATTTCCAGGGGGAATTAAAGAGGAAGTGCATGAAGTAAAGTTCTTACATTTCCAGGAGGGATTACAGAGGAAGTGCACAAAGTAGAGTTCTTACATTTCCAGGAGGGATTACAGAGGAAGTGCACAAAGTAGAGTTCTTACATTTCCAGGAGGGATTACAGAGGAAGTGCATAAAGTAAAGTTCTTACATTTCTAGGGGGAATTAAAGAGGAAGTGCACAAAGTAGAGTCCTTACATTTCCAGGAGGATTTACAGAGGAAGTACATAAAGTTCTTACATTTCCAGGAGGATTTACAGAGGAAGTGCATAAAGTAAAGTTCTTACTTTTCCAGGAGGGATTACAGAGGAAGTGCATAAAGTAAAGTTCTTACATTTCCAGGAGGATTTACAGAGGAAGTGCATAAAGTAAAGTTCTTACATTTCCAGGAGGATTTACAGAGGAAGTGCATAAAGTAAAGTTCTTACATTTCCAGGGGGAATTAAAGAGGAAGTGCACCAAGTAGAGTCCTTACATTTCCAGGAGGATTTACAGAGGAAGTGCATAAAGTTCTTACATTTCCAGGAGGATTTACAGACTAAGTGCATAAAGTAAAGTTCTTACTTTTCCAGGGGGAATTACAGAGGAAGTGCATAAAGTTAAGTTCTTACATTTCCAGGAGTAATTAAAGAGGATGTGCACAAAGTAGAGTCCTTACATTTCCAGGGGGAATTACAGAGGAAGTGCAGAAAGTAAAGTTCTTACATTTCCATCGGGAATTACAGAGGAAGTGCAGAAAGTAAAGTTCTTACATTTCCAGGAGGGATTACAGAGGCAGTGCATAAAGTAAAGTTCTTACATTTCCAGGAGGGATTACAGAGGAAGTGCATAAATAAAGTTCTTACATTTCCAGGGGGAATTACAGATGAAGTGCAGAAAGTAGAGTCCTTACATTTCCAGGGGGAATTACAGAGGAAGTGAATAAAGTAGAGTTCTTACATTTCCAGGAGGGATTACAGAGGAAGTGCATAAAGTAGAGTTCTTACATTTCCAGGAGGGATTACAGAGGAAGTGCATAAAGTTCTTACATTTCCAGGAGTAATTAAAGAGGAAGTGCACAAAGTAGAGTCCTTACATTTCCATGGGAAATTACAGAGGAAGTGCAGAAAGTAAAGTTCTTACATTTCCAGGAGGGATTACAGAGGAAGTGCACAAAGTAGAGTTCTTACATTTCCAGGAGGAATTACAGAGGAAGTGCACAAAGTAGAGTTCTTACATTTCCAGGAGGGATTACAGAGGAAGTGCACAAAGTAAAGTTCTTACATTTTCAGGGGGAATTAAAGAGGAAGTGCATAAAGTTCTTACATTTCCAGGAGGATTTACAGAGGAAGTGCATAAAGTAAAGTTCTTACATTTCCAGGAGGGATTACAGAGGAAGTGTATAAAGTAAAGTTCTTACATTTCCAGGAGTAATTAAAGAGTAAATGTACAAAGTAGAGTCCTTACATTTCCAGGGGGAATTACAGAGGAAGTGCATATAGTAGAGTTCTTACATTTCCAGGAGGGATTACAGAGGAAATGCATAAAGTTCTTACATTTCCAGGAGGGATTATAGAGAAAGTACATAAAGTTCTTACATTTCCAGGAGGGATTACAGAGGAAGTGCCCAAAGTAGAGTTCTTACATTTCCAGAAGGGATTACAGAGGAAGTGCACAAAGTAGAGTTCTTACATTTCCAGGAGGGATTACAGAGTAAGTGCACAAAGTAGAGTTCTTACATTTCCAGGAGGATTTACAGAGGAAGTGCATAAAGTTCTTACATTTCCTGGAGGATTTACAGAGGAAGTGCATAAAGTAAAGTTCTTACATTTCTAGGAGGGATTACAGAGGAAGTGCATAAAGTAAAGTTCTTACATTTCCAGGAGGGATTACAGAGGAAGTGCATGAAGTAAAGTTCTTACATTTCCAGGGGGAATTAAAGAGGAAGTGCACAAAGTAGAGTTCTTACATTTCCAGGAGGGATTACAGAGGAAGTGCATAAAGTAGAGTTCTTAGATTTCCAGGAGGGATTACAGAGGAAGTGCATAAAGTAGAGTTCTTACATTTCCAGGAGGGATTACAGAGGAAGTGCATTAAGTAAAGTTCTTACATTTCCAGGGGGAATTAAAGAGGAAGTGCACAAAGTAGAGTCCTTACATTTCCAGGAGGATTTACAGAGGAAGTGTATAAAGTTCTTACATTTCCAGGAGGATTTACAGAGGAAGTGCATAAAGTAAAGTTCTTACATTTCCAGGAGGGATTACACAGGAAGTGCATAAAGTAGAGTTCTTACATTTCCAGGAGGGATTACAGAGGAAGTGCATAAAGTAAAGTTCTTACATTTCCAGGGGGAATTAAAGAGAAAGTGCACAAAGTAAAGTTCTTACATTTCCAGGAGAGATTACAGAGGAAGTGCACAAAGTAGAGTTCTTACATTTCCAGGAGGGATTACAGAGGAAGTGCACAAAGTAGAGTTCTTACATTTCCAGGAGGGATTACAGAGGAAGTGCATAAAGTAAAGTTCTTACATTTCCAGGGGGAATTAAAGAGGAAGTGCACAAAGTAGAGTCCTTACATTTCCAGGAGGATTTACAGAGGAAGTGCATAAAGTTCTTACATTTCCAGGAGGGATTACAGAGGAAGTGCACAAAGTAGAGTCCTTACATTTCTAGGGGGAATTACAGAGGAAGTGCATAAAGTAAAGTTCTTACATTTCCAGGAGGGATTACAGAGGAAGTGCAGAAAGTAGAGTCCTTACATTTCCATCGGGAATTACAGAGGAAGTGCAGAAAGTAAAGTTCTTACATTTCCAGGAGGGATTACAGAGGCAGTGCATAAAGTAAAGTTCTTACATTTCCAGGAGGGATTACAGAGGAAGTGCATAAATAAAGTTCTTACATTTCCAGGGGGAATTACAGATGAAGTGCAGAAAGTAGAGTCCTTACATTTCCAGGGGGAATTACAGAGGAAGTGAATAAAGTAGAGTTCTTACATTTCCAGGAGGGATTACAGAGGAAGTGCAAAAAGTAGAGTTCTTACATTTCCAGGAGGGATTACAGAGGAAGTGCAAAAAGTTCTTACATTTCCAGGAGTAATTAAAGAGGAAGTGCACAAAGTAGAGTCCTTACATTTCCATCTGAAATTACAGAGGAAGTGCAGAAAGTAAAGTTCTTACATTTCCAGGAGGGATTACAGAGGAAGTTCACAAAGTAGAGTTCTTACATTTCCAGGAGGAATTACAGAGGAAGTGCACAAAGTAGAGTTCTTACATTTCCAGGAGGGATTACAGAGGAAGTGCACAAAGTAAAGTTCTTACATTTTCAGGGGGAATTAAAGAGGAAGTGCATAAAGTTCTTACATTTCCAGGAGGATTTACAGAGGAAGTGCATAAAGTAAAGTTCTTACATTTCCAGGAGGGATTACAGAGGAAGTGTATAAAGTAAAGTTCTTACATTTCCAGGAGTAATTAAAGAGTAAATGTACAAAGTAGAGTCCTTACATTTCCAGGGGGAATTACAGAGGAAGTGCATATAGTAGAGTTCTTACATTTCCAGGAGGGATTACAGAGGAAATGCATAAAGTTCTTACATTTCCAGGAGGGATTACAGAGGAAGTACATAAAGTACTTACATTTCCAGGAGGGATTACAGAGGAAGTGGCCAAAGTAGAGTTCTTACATTTCCAGGAGGGATTACAGAGGAAGTGCACAAAGTAGAGTTCTTACATTTCCAGGAGGGATTACAGAGTAAGTGCACAAAGTAGAGTTCTTACATTTCCAGGAGGATTTACAGAGGAAGTGCATAAAGTTCTTACATTTCCTGGAGGATTTACAGAGGAAGTGCATAAAGTAAAGTTCTTACATTTCCAGGAGGGATTACAGAGGAAGTGCACAAAGTAGAGTCCTTACATTTCCAGGAGGGATTACAGAGGATGTGCGCAAAGTAGAGTTCTTACATTTCCAGTAGGGATTACAGAGGAAGTGCATAAATTTCTTACATTTCCAGGAGGATTTACAGAGGAAGTGTATAAAGTAAAGTTCTTACATTTCCAGGAGTAATTAAAGAGGAAGTGCAGAAAGTAGAGTCCTTACATTTCCAGGGGGAATTACAGAGGAAGTGCAGAAAGTAAAGTTCTTACATTTCCAGGAGGGATTACACAGGAAGTGCATAAAGTAGAGTTCTTACATTTCCAGGAGGGATTACAGAGGAAGTGCATAAAGTAAAGTTCTTACATTTCCAGGGGGAATTAAAGAGAAAGTGCACAAAGTAAAGTTCTTACATTTCCAGGAGAGATTACAGAGGAAGTGCACAAAGTAGAGTTCTTACATTTCCAGGAGGGATTACAGAGGAAGTGCACAAAGTAGAGTTCTTACATTTCCAGGAGGGATTACAGAGGAAGTGCATAAAGTAAAGTTCTTACATTTCCAGGGGAATTAAAGAGGAAGTGCACAAAGTAGAGTCCTTACATTTCCAGGAGGATTTACAGAGGAAGTGCATAAAGTAAAGTTCTTACATTTCCAGGAGGGATTACAGAGGAAGTGCACAAAGTAGAGTCCTTACATTTCTAGGGGGAATTACAGAGGAAGTGCATAAAGTAAAGTTCTTACATTTCCAGGAGGGATTACAGAGGAAGTGCATAAAGTAGAGTTCTTACATTTCCAGGAGGGATTACAGAGGAAGTGCATAAAGTAAAGTTCTTACATTTCCAGGAGGGATTACAGAGGAAGTGTATAAAGTAAAGTGCTTACATTTCCAGGAGGGATTACAGAGGAAGTGCATAAAGTAAAGTTCTTACATTTCCAGGGGGAATTACAGAGGAAGTGAATAAAGTAGAGTTCTTACATTTCCAGGAGGGATTACAGAGGAAGTGCATAAAGTAGAGTTCTTACATTTCCAGGAGGGATTACAGAGCAAGTGCATAAAGTTAAGTTCTTACATTTCCAGGAATAATTTAAAAAGGAAGTGCACAAAGTAAAGTTCTTACATTTCCCGGAGGGATTACACAGAGGAAGTGCACAAAGTAGAGTTCTTACATTTCCAGGAGGGATTACAGAGGAAATGCACAAAGTAGAGTTCTTACATTTCCAGGAGGGATTACAGAGGAAGTGCACAAAGTAGAGTTCTTACATTTCCAGGAGGGATTACAGAGGAAGTGCCCAAAGTAGAGTCCTTACATTTCCAGGAGGGATTACAGAGGAAGTGCACAAAGTAGAGTTCTTACATTTGCAGGAGGGATTACAGAGGAAGTGCACAAAGTAGAGTTCATACATTTCCAGGAGGGATTACAGACGAAGTGCATAAAGTAGAGTTCTTACATTTCCAGGAGGGATTACAGAGGAAGTGCATAAAGTAAAGTTCTAACATTTCCAGGGGGAATTAAAGAGGAAGTGCATAAAGTAAAGTTCTTACATTTCCAGGAGGGATTACAGAGGAAGCGCACAAAGTAGAGTCCTTACATTTCCAGGGGGAATTACAGAGAAAGTGCAGAAAGTAAAGTTCTTACATTTCCTGGAGGGATTACAGAGGAAGTGCAGAAAGTAGAGTTCTTACATTTCCTGGAGGGATTACAGAGGAAGTGCAGAAAGTAGAGTTCTTACATTTCCAGGGGGAATTACAGAGGAAGTGCACAAAGTAGAGTTCTTAAATTTCCAGGAGGGATTACAGAGGAAGTGCATAAAGTAAAGTTCTTACATTTCCAGGGGGAACTTCAGAGGAAGTGCACAAAGTAGAGTCCTTACATTTCCAGAAGGATTTACAGAGGAAGTGCATAAAGTTCTTACATTTCCAGGAGGATTTACAGAGGAAGTGCATAAAGTAAAGTTCTTACATTTCCAGGAGTAATTAAAGAGGATGTGCACAAAGTACTTACATTTCCAGGAGGATTTACAGAGGAAGTGCATAAAGTAAAGTTCTTACATTTCCAGGAGGGATTACAGAGGAAGTGTATAAAGTAAAGTTCTTACATTTCCAGGAGTAATTAAAGAGTAAATGTACAAAGTAGAGTCCTTACATTTCCAGGGGGAATTACAGAGGAAGTGCATAAAGTAGAGTTCTTACATTTCCAGGAGGGATTACAGAGGAAGTACATAAAGTTCTTACATTTCCAGGAGGGATTACAGAGGAAGTGCCCAAAGTAGAGTTCTTACATTTCCAGGAGGGATTACAGAGGAAGTGCATAATGTAGAGTTCTTACATTTCCAGGAGGGATTACAGAGCAAGTGCATGAAGTTAAGTTCTTACATTTCCAGGAGGGATTACAGAGGAAGTGCCCAAAGTAGAGTTCTTACGTTTCCAGGAGGGAATACAGAGGAAGTGCACAAAGTAGAGTTCTTACATTTCCAGGAGGGATTACAGAGTAAGTGCACAAAGTAGAGTTCTTACATTTCCAGGAGGATTTACAGAGGAAGTGCATAAAGTAAAGTTCTTACATTTCCAGGGGGAATTAAAGAGGAAGTGCATAAAGTAAAGTTCTTACATTTCCAGGAGGGATTACAGAGGAAGTGCACAAAGTAGAGTCCTTACATTTCCAGGGGGAATTACAGAGGAAGTGCAGAAAGTAAAGTTCTTACATTTCCAGGAGGGATTACAGAGGAAGTGCACAAAGTAGAGTTCTTACATTTCCAGGAGGGATTATAGAGGAAGTGCACAAAGTAGAGTTCTTACATTTCCAGGAGGGATTACAGAGGAAGTGTATAAAGTAAAGTTCTTACATTTCCAGGAGTAATTAAAGAGGAAATGCACAAAGTAGAGTTCTTACATTTCCAGGAGGGATTACAGAGGAAGTGCACAAAGTAGAGTTCTTACATTTCCAGGAGGGATTACAGAGGAAGTGCATAATGTAGAGTTCTTACATTTCCAGGAGGGATTACAGAGCAAGTGCATGAAGTTAAGGTCTTACATTTCCAGGAGGGATTACAGAGGAAGTGCCCAAAGTAGAGTTCTTACGTTTCCAGGAGGGAATACAGAGGAAGTGCACAAAGTAGAGTTCTTACATTTCCAGGAGGGATTACAGAGTAAGTGCACAAAGTAGAGTTCTTACATTTCCAGGAGGATTTACAGAGGAAGTGCATAAAGTAAAGTTCTTACATTTCCAGGGGGAATTAAAGAGGAAGTGCATAAAGTAAAGTTCTTACATTTCCAGGAGGGATTACAGAGGAAGTGCACAAAGTAGAGTCCTTACATTTCCATGGGGAATTACAGAGGAAGTGCAGAAAGTAAAGTTCTTACATTTCCAGGAGGGATTACAGAGGAAGTGCACAAAGTAGAGTTCTTACATTTCCAGGAGGGATTACAGAGGAAGTGCACAAAGTAGAGTTCTTACATTTCCAGGAGGGATTACAGAAGAAGTGTATAAAGTAAAGTTCTTACATTTCCAGGAGTAATTAAAGAGGAAATGCACAAAGTAGAGTTCTTACATTTCCAGGAGGGATTACAGAGGAAGTGCACAAAGTAGAGTTCTTACATTTCCAGGAGGGATTACAGAGGAAGTGCGCAAAGTAGAGTTCTTACATTTCCAGGAGGGATTACAGAGGAAGTGCATAAAGTAAAGTTCTTACGTTTCCAGGAGGGATTACAGAGGAAGTGCACAAAGTAGAGTTCTTACATTTCCAGGAGGGATTACAGAGGAAGTGCACAAAGGAGAGTTCTTACATTTCCAGGAGGGATTACAGAGTAAGTACGCAAAGTAGAGTTCTTACATTTCCAGGAGGGATTACAGAGGAAGTGCATAAAGTTCTTACATTTCCAGGAGGATTTACAGAGGAAGTGTATAAAGTAATGTTCTTACATTTCCAGGAGTAATTAAAGAGGAAGTGCAGAAAGTAGAGTCCTTACATTTCCAGGGGGAATTACAGAGGAAGTGCAGAAAGTAAAGTTCTTACATTTCCAGGAGAGATTACAGATGAAGTGCATAAAGTAGAGTTCTTACATTTCCAGGAGGGATTACAGAGGAAGTGTATAAAGTAAAGTTCTTACATTTCCAGGAGTAATTAAAGAGGAAATGCACAAAGTAGAGTCCTTACATTTCCAGGAGGGATTACAGAGGAAGTGTATAAAGTAAAGTTCTTACATCTCCAGGAGTAATTAAAGAGGAAATGCACAAAGTAGAGTTCTTACATTTCCAGGAGGGATTACAGAGGAAGTGCATAAAGTAGAGTTCTTACATTTCCAGGAGGGATTACACAGGAAGTGCATAAAGTAAAGTTCTTACATTTCCAGGAGGGATTACAGAGGAAGTGCATAAAGTAAAATTCTTACATTTCCAGGAGGATTTACAGAGGAAGTGCATAAAGTTAAGTTCTTACATTTCCAGGAGTAATTAAAGAGGAAGTGCACAAAGTAGAGTCCTTACATTTCCAGGGGGAATTACAGAGGAAGTGAATAAAGTAGAGTTCTTACATTTCCAGGAGGGATTACAGAGGAAGTGCATAAAGTAGAGTTCTTCCATTTCCAGGAGGGATTACAGAGGAAGTGCATAAAGTTAAGTTCTTACATTTCCAGGAATAATTTAAAGAGGAAGTGCACAAAGTAGAGTCCTTACATTTCCAGGGGACATTACAGAGGAAGTGCAGAAAGTAAAGTTCTTACATTTCCAGGAGGATTTACAGAAGAAGTGTATAAAGTAATGTTCTTACATTTCCAGGAGTAATTAAAGAGGAAGTGCAGAAAGTAGAGTCCTTACATTTCCAGGGGGAATTACAGAGGAAGTGCAGAAAGTAAAGTTCTTACATTTCCAGGAGGGATTACAGAGGAAGTGCATAAAGTAGAGTTCTTACATTTCCAGGAGGGATTACAGAGGAAGTGTATAAAGTAAAGTTCTTACATTTCCAGGAGTAATTAAAGAGGAAATGCACAAAGTAGAGTCCTTACATTTCCAGGAGGGATTACAGAGGAAGTGTATAAAGTAAAGTTCTTACATCTCCAGGAGTAATTAAAGAGGAAATGCACAAAGTAGAGTTCTTACATTTCCAGGAGGGATTACAGAGGAAGTGCATAAAGTAGAGTTCTTACATTTCCATGAGGGATTACAGAGGAAGTGCATAAAGTAAAGTTCTTACATTTCCAGGAGGGATTACAGAGGAAGTGCATAAAGTAAAATTCTTACATTTCCAGGAGGATTTACAAATGAAGTGCATAAAGTTAAGTTCTTACATTTCCAGGAGTAATTAAAGAGGAAGTGCACAAAGTAGAGTCCTTACATTTCCAGGGGGAATTACAGAGGAAGTGAATAAAGTAGAGTTCTTACATTTCCAGGAGGGATTACAGAGGAAGTGCATAAAGTAGAGTTCTTACATTTCCAGGGGACATTACAGAGGAAGTGCAGAAAGTAAAGTTCTTACATTTCCAGGAGGGATTACAGAGGAAGTGCATAAAGTAGAGTCCTTACATTTCCAGGAGGATTTACAGAGGAAGTGCATAAAGTTCTTACATTTCCAGGAGGATTTACAGAGGAAGTGCATAAAGTAAAGTTCTTACATTTCCAGGAGGGATTACAGAGGAAGTGCATAAAGTAGAGTTCTTACATTTCCAGGAGGGATTACAGAGGAAGTGCATAAAGTAAAGTTCTTACATTTCAAGGAAGGATTACAGAGGAAGTGCATAAAGTAAAGTTCTTACATTTCCAGGAGGAATTACAGAGGAAGTGCATAAAGTAAAGTTCTTACATTTCCAGGAGGGATTACAGAGGAAGTGCATAAAGTAGAGTCCTTACATTTCCAGGAGGGATTACAGAGGAAGTGTATAAAGTAAAGTTCTTACATTTCCAGGAGTAATTAAAGAGGAAATGCACAAAGTAGAGTTCTTACATTTCCAGGAGGGATTACAGAGGAAGTGCACAAAGTAGAGTTCTTACATTTCCAGGAGGGATTACAGAGGAAGTGCATAAAGTAAAGTTCTTACATTTCCAGGAGGGATTACAGAGGAAGTGTATAAAGTAAAGTTCTTACATTTCCAGGAGGGATTACAGAGGAAGTGCATAAAGTAAAGTTCTTACATTTCCAGGGGGAATTACAGAGGAAGTGCAGAAAGTAAAGTTCTTACATTTCTAGGAGGGATTACAGCGGAAGTGCATAAAGTAGAGTCCTTACATTTCCAGGAGGGATTACAGAGGAAGTGCAGAAAGTAGAGTCCTTACATTTCGAGGGGGAATTACAGAGGAAGTGCAGAAAGTAGAGTTCTTACATTTCCAGGAGGATTTACAGAGGAAGTGCACAAAGTAGAGTCCTTACATTTCCAGGGGGAATTAAAGAGGAAGTGCAGAAAGTAGAGTTCTTACATTTCCAGGAGGGATTACAGGGGATGTGCATAAAGTAAAGTTCTTACATTTTCAGGAGGATTTACAGAGGAAGCTCATAAAGTAAAATTCTTACATTTCCAGGAGGAATTACAGAGGAATTGCAGAAAGTAGAGTCCTTACATTTCCAGGAGGGATTACAGAGGAAGTGCACAAAGTAGAGTCCTTACATTTCCAGGAGTAATTAAAGAGGAAGTGCAGAAAGTAGAGTCCTTACATTTCCAGGAGGAATTAAAGAGGAAGTGCAAAAAGTAGAGTCCTTACATTTCCAGGGTGAATTAAAAAGGAAGTGCAGAAAGTAGAGTCCTTACATTTCCAGGAGGGATTACAGAGAAAGTTCACAAAATAGAGTTCTTACATTTCCAGGAATATTTACAGAGTAAGTGCATAAAGTAAAGTGATTACATTTCCAGGGGGAATTAAAGAGGAAATGCAGAAAGTAGAGTTCTTACATTTCCAGGAGGATTTACAGAGGAAGTGCATAAAGTAAAATTCTTACATTTCCAGGAGGAATTACAGAGGAAATGCAGAAAGTAGAGTTCTTACATTTCCAGGGGGAATTACAGAGGAAGTGAATAAAGTAGAGTTCTTACATTTCCAGGAGGGATTACAGAGGAAGTGCATAAAGTAGAGTTCTTACATTTCCAGGAGTAATTAAAGAGGAAGTGCACAAAGTAGAGTCCTTACATTTCCAGGGGGAATTACAGAGGAAGTGAATAAAGTAGAGTTCTTACATTTCCAGGAGGGATTACAGAGGAAGTGCATAAAGTAGAGTTCTTACATTTCCAGGAGGGATTACAGAGGAAATGCATAAAGTTCTTACATTTCCAGGAGGGATTACAGAGGAAGTACATAAAGTTCTTACATTTCCAGGAGGGATTACAGAGGAAGTGCCCAAAGTAGAGTTCTTACATTTCCAGGAGGGATTACAGAGTAAGTGCACAAAGTACAGTTCTTACATTTCCAGGAGGATTTACAGAGGAAGTGCATAAAGTTCTTACATTTCCAGGAGGATTTACAGAGGAAGTGCATAAAGTAAAGTTCTTACATTTCTAGGAGGGATTACAGAGGAAGTGTATAAATTAAAGTTCTTACATTTCCAGGGGGAATTAAAGAGGAAGTGCATAAAGTAAAGTTCTTACATTTCCAGGAGGGATTACAGAGGAAGTGCATAAAGTAAAGTTCTTACATTTCCAGGGGGAATTATAGAGGAAGTGCACAAAGTAAAGTTCTTACATTTCCAGGAGGGATTACAGAGGAAGTGCACAAAGTAGAGTTCTTACATTTCCAGGAGGGATTGCAGAGGGAGTGCACAAAGTAGAGTTCTTATATTTCCAGGAGGGATTACAGAGGAAGTGTATAAAGTAAAGTTCTTACATTTCCAGGGGGAATTAAAGAGGAAGTGCACAAAGTAGAGTCCTTACATTTCCAGGAGGATTTACAGAGGAAGTACATAAAGTTCTTACATTTCCAGGAGGATTTACAGAGGAAGTGCATAAAGTAAAGTTCTTACATTTCCAGGAGGGATTACAGAGGAAGTGCATAAAATAAAGTTCTTACATTTCCAGGGGGAATTAAAGAGGAAGTGCATAAAGTAAAGTTCTTACATTTCCAGGAGGGATTACAGAGGAAGTGCACAAAGTAGAGTCCTTACATTTCCAGGAGGGATTACAGAGGAAGTGCGCAAAGTAGAGTTCTTACATTTCCAGGAGGGATTACAGAGGATGTGCATAAAGTTCTTACATTTCCAGGAGGATTTACAGAGGAAGTGTATAAAGTAAAGTTCTTACATTTCCAGGAGTAATTAAAGAGGAAGTGCAGAAAGTAGAGTCCTTACATTTCCAGGGGGAATTACAGAGGAAGTACAGAAATTAAAGTTCTTACATTTCCAGGAGGGATTACAGAGGAAGTGCATAAAGTAGAGTTCTTACATTTCCAGGAGGGATTACAGAGGAAGTGCATAAAGTAAAGTTCTTACATTTCCAGGAGGGATTACAGAGGAAGTGTATAAAGTAAAGTTCTTACATTTCCAGGAGGGATTACAGAGGAAGTGCATAAAGTAAAGTTCTTAAATTTCCAGGGGGAATTACAGAGGAAGTGAATAAAGTAGAATTCTTACATTTCCAGGAGGGATTACAGAGGAAGTGCATAAAGTAGAGTTCTTACATTTCCAGGAGGGATTACAGAGCAAGTGCATAAAGTTAAGTTCTTACATTTCCATGAATAATTTAAAAAGGAAGTGCACAAAGTAAAGTTCTTACATTTCCCGGAGGGATTACACAGAGGAAGTGCACAAAGTAGAGTTCTTACATTTCCAGGAGGGATTACAGAGGAAGTGCATAAAGTAGAGTTCTTACATTTCCAGGAGGGATTACAGAGGAAATGCACAAAGTAGAGTTCTTACATTTCCAGGAGGGATTACAGAGGAAGTGCACAAAGTAGAGTTCTTACATTTCCAGGAGGGATTACAGAGGAAGTGCCCAAAGTAGAGTCCTTACATTTCCAGGAGGGATTACAGAGGAAGTGCACAAAGTAGAGTTCTTACATTTCCAGGAGGGATTACAGAGGAAGTGCACAAAGTAGAGTTCATACATTTCCAGGAGGGATTACAGAGGAAGTGCATAAAGTAAAGTTCTTACATTTCCAGGGGGAATTAAAGAGGAAGTGCATAAAGTAAAGTTCTTACATTTCCTGGAGGGATTACAGAGGAAGTGCAGAAAGTAGAGTTCTTACATTTCCAGGAGGGATTACAGAGGAAGTGCAGAAAGTTAAGTTCTTACATTTCCAGTAGTAATTAAAGAGGAAGTGCACAAAGTAGAGTTCTTACATTTCCAGGGGGAATTACAGAGGAAGTGCACAAAGTAGAGTTCTTAAATTTCCAGGAGGGATTACAGAGGAAGTGCATAAAGTAAAGTTCTTACATTTCCAGGGGGAACTAAAGAGGAAGTGCACAAAGTAGAGTCCTTACATTTCCAGGAGGATTTACAGAGGAAGTGCATAAAGTAAAGTTCTTACATTTCGAGGAGGGATTACCGAGGAAGTGAATAAAGTAAAGTTCTTACATTTCCATGAGTAATTAAAGAGGAAATGCACAAAGTAGAGTCCTTACATTTCCAGGGGGAATTACAGAGGAAGTGCAGAAAGTAAAGTTCTTACATTTCCAGGAGGGATTACAGAGGAAGTGCAGAAAGTAGAGACCTTACATTTCCATCGGGAATTACAGAGGAAGTGCAGAAAGTAAAGTTCTTACATTTCCAGGGGGAATTACAGATGAAGTGCAGAAAGTAGAGTCCTTAGATTTCCAGGGGGATTTACAGAGGAAGTAAATAAAGTAGAGTTCTTACATTTCCAGGAGGGATTACAGAGGAAGTGCATAAAGTAGAGTTCTTACATTTCCAGGAGGGATTACAGAGGAAGTGCATAAAGTTCTTACATTTCCAGGAGTAATTAAAGAGGAAGTGCACAAAGTAGAGTCCTTACATTTCCAGGGGAAATTACAGAGGAAGTGCAGAAAGTAGAGTCCTTACATTTCCAGGAATATTTACAGAGGAAGTGCAAAAAGTAAAGTTCTTACATTTCCAGGAGTATTTACAGAGGAAGTGCATAAAGTAAATTGCTTACATTTCCAGGGGGAATTAAAGAGGAAGTGCATAAAGTAGAGTCCTTATATTTCCAGGAGGGTTTACAGAGGAAGTGCAGAAAGTAGAGTTCTTACATTTCCAGGAGGATTTACAGAGGAAGCTCATAAAGTAAAATTCTTACATTTCCAGGAGGAATTACAGAGGAAGTGCAGAAAGTAGAGTCCTTACATTTCCAGGAGGGATTACAGAGGAAGTGCACAAAGTAGAGTTCTTACATTTCCAGTAATATTTACAGAGGAAGTGCAAAAAGTAAAGTTCTTTCATTTCCAGGAGTATTTACAGAGGAAGTGCATAAAGTAAAGTGCTTACATTTCCAGGGGGAATTAAAGAGGAAGTGCATAAAGTAGAGTCCTTTAATTTCCAGGAGGGATTACAGAGGAAGTGCAGAAAGTAGAGTCCTTACATTTCCAGGAGGAATTAAAGAGGAAGTGCAGAAAGTAGAGTCCTTACATTTCCAGGAGGAATTAAAGAGGAAGTGCAAAAAGTAGAGTCCTTACATTTCCAGGGTGAATTAAAAAGGAAGTGCAGAAAGTAGAGTCCTTACATTTCCAGGAGGGATTACAGAGAAAGTTCACAAAATAGAGTTCTTACATTTCCAGGAATATTTACAGAGTAAGTGCATAAAGTAAAGTGATTACATTTCCAGGGGGAATTAAAGAGGAAGTGCAGAAAGTAGAGTCCTTAAATTTCCAGGAGGAATTACAGAGGAAGTGCAGAAAGTAGAGTTCTTACATTTCCAGGAGGATTTACAGAGGAAGTGCATAAAGTAAAATTCTTACATTTCCAGGAGGAATTACAGAGGAAGTGCAGAAAGTAGAGTCCTTACATTTCCAGGAGGGATTACAGAGGAAGTGCACAAAGTAGACTTCTTACATTTCCAGGAGGGATTACAGGGGATGTGCACAAAGTAGAGTCCTTACAATTCCAGGAGGATTTACAGAGGAAGTGCATAAAGTTAAGTTCTTACATTTCCAGGCGGAATTAAAGAGGAAATGCAGAAAGTAGAGTCTTTTTATTTCCAGGAGGGATTACAGAGGAAGTGCACAAGGTAGAGTTCTTATATTTCCAGGAGGGATTACAGAGGAAGTGCACAAAGTAGGAGTTCTTACATTTCCAGGAGGGATTACAGAGGAAGTGCACAAAGTAGAGTTCTTACATTTCCTGGAGGGATTACAGAGAAAGTGCATGAAGTAATCTTACATTTCCAGGAGGGATTACAGAGGAAGTGTATAAAGTAAAATTCTTACATTTCCAGGAGTAATTAAAGAGGAAATGCACAAAGTAGAGTCCTTACATTTCCAGGGGGAATTACAGAGGAAGTGCAGAAAGTAGAGTTCTTACATTTCCAGGAGGGATTACAGAGGAAGTGCATAAAGTAGAGTCCTTACATTTCCAGGAGGATTTACAGAGGAAGTGCATAAAGTTCTTACATTTCCAGGAGGATTTACAGAGGAAGTGCATTAAGTAAAGTTCTTACATTTCCAGGAGGTATTACAGAGGAAGTGCACAAAGTAGAGTTCTTACATTTCCAGGAGGGATTACAGAGGAAGTGCAGGAAGTAAAGTTCTTACATTTCCAGGAGGGATTACAGAGGAAGTGCACAAAGTAGAGTCCTTACATTTCCAGGGGGAATTACAGAGGAAGTGCAGGAAGTAAAATTCTTACATTTCCAGGAGGGATTACAGAGGAAGTGCATAAAGTAGAGTTCTTACATTTCCAGGAGGGATTACTGAGGAAGTGCATAAAGTTAAGTTCTTACATTTCCAGGAGTAATTAAAGAGGAAGTGCACAAAGTAGAGTCCTTACATTTCCAGGGGGAATTACAGAGGAAGTGCAGAAAGTAAAGTTCTTACATTTCCAGGAGGGATTACAGAGGAAGTGCACAAAGTAGAGTTCTTACATTTCCAGGAGGGATTACAGAGGAAGTGCACAAAGTAGAGTTCTTACATTTCCAGGAGGGATTACAGAGGAAGTGTACAAAGTAGAGTTCTTACATTTCCAGGAGGGATTACAGAGGAAGTGCATAAAGTAAAGTTCTTACATTTCCAGGGGGAATCAAAGAGGAAGTGCACAAAGTAGAGTCCTTACATTTCCAGGAGGATTTACAGAGGAAGTGCATAAAGTTCTTACATTTCCAGGAGGATTTACAGAGGAAGTGCATAAAGTAAAGTTCTTACATTTCCAGGAGGGATTACAGAGGAAGTGCATAAAGTAAAGTTCTAACATTTCCAGGGGGAATTAAAGAGCAAGTGCATGAAGTAAAGTTCTTACATTTCCAGGAGGGATTACAGAGGAAGTGCACAAAGTAGAGTCCTTACATTTCCAGGGGGAATTACAGAGGAAGTGCAGAAAGTAAAGTTCTTACATTTCCAAGAGGGATTACATAGGAAGTGCATAGAGTAGAGTTCTTACATTTCCAGGAGGGATTACAGAGGAAGTGCATAAAGTTAAGTTCTTACATTTCCTGGAGTAATTAAAGAGGAAGTGCACAAAGTAGAGTCCTTACATTTCCAGGAGGGATTACAGAGGAAGTACACAAAGTAGAGTTCTTACATTTCCAGGAGGGATTACAGAGGAAGTTCACAAAGTAGAGTTCTTACATTTCCTGGAGGGATTACAGAGGAAGTGTATAAAGTAAAATTCTTACATTTCCAGGAGTAATTAAAGAGGAAATGCACAAAGTAGAGTCCTTACATTTCCAGGGGGAATTACAGAGGAAGTGCAGAACGTAGAGTTCTTACATTTCCAGGAGGGATTACAGAGGAAGTGCATAAAGTAGAGTCCTTACATTTCCAGGAGGATTTACAGAGGAAGTGCATAAAGTTCTTTCATTTCCAGGAGGATTTACAGAGGAAGTGCATAAAATAAAGTTCTTACATTTCCAGGGGGTATTACAGAGGAAGTGCACAAAGTAGAGTTCTTACATTTCCAGGAGGGATTACAGAGGAAGTGCAGGAAATAAAGTTCTTACATTTCCAGGAGGGATTACAGAGGAAGTGCACAAAGTAGAGTCCTTACATTTCCATGGGGAATTACAGAGGAAGTGCAGAAAGTAAAGTTCTTACATTTCCAGGAGGGATTACAGAGGAAGTGCATAAAGTAGAGTTCTTACATTTCCAGGAGGGATTACTGAGGAAGTGCATAAAGTTAAGTTCTTACATTTCCAGGAGTAATTAAAGAGGAAGTGCACAAAGTAGAGTCCTTACATTTCCAGGGGGAATTACAGAGGAAGTGCAGAAAGTAAAGTTCTTACATTTCCAGGAGGGATTACAGAGGAAGTGCACAAAGTAGAGTTCTTACATTTCCAGGAGGGATTACAGAGGAAGTGCACAAAGTAGAGTTCTTACATTTCCAGGAGGGATTACAGAGGAAGTGCACAAAGTAGAGTTCTTACATTTCCAGGAGGGATTACAGAGGAAGTGCATAAAGTAAAGTTCTTACATTTCCAGGGGGAATCAAAGAGGAAATGCACAAAGTAGAGTCCTTACATTTCCAGGAGGATTTACAGAGAAAGTGCATAAAGTTCTTACATTTCCAGGAGGATTTACAGAGGAAGTGCATAAAGTATAGTTCTTACATTTCCAGGAGGGATTACAGAGGAAGTGTATAAAGTAAAGTTCTTACATTTCCATGGGGAATTAAAGAGCAAGTGCATTAAGTAAAGTTCTTACATTTCCAGGAGGGATTACAGAGGAAGTGCACAAAGTAGAGTCCTTACATTTCCAGGGGGAATTACAGAGGAAGTGCAGAAAGTAACGTTCTTACATTTCCAGGAGGGATTACATAGGAAGTGCATAGAGTAGAGTTCTTACATTTCCAGGAGGGATTACAGAGGAAGTGCATAAAGTTAAGGTCTTACATTTCCTGGAGTAATTAAAGAGGAAGTGCACAAAGTAGAGTTCTTACATTTCCAGGAGGGATTACAGAGGAAGTGCACAAAGTAGAGTTCTTACATTTCCAGGAGGGATTACAGAGGAAGTGCACAAATTAGAGTTCTTACATTTCCTGGAGGGATTACAGAGGAAGTGCATAAAGTAAAGTTCTTACATTTCCAGGGGGAATTAAAGAGGAAGTGCACAAAGTAGAGTCCTTACATTTCCAGGAGGATTTACAGAGGAAGTCCATAAAGTTCTTACATTTCCAGGAGGATTTACAGAGGATGTGCATAAAGTAAAATTCTTACATTTCCAGGAGGGATTACAGAGGAAGTGTATAAAGTAAAGTTCTTACATTTCCAGGAGTAATTAAAGAAGAAATGCACAAAGTAGAGTCCTTACATTTCCAGGGGGAATTACAGAGGAAGTGCAGAAAGTATAGTTCTTACATTTCCAGGAGGGATTACAGAGGAAGTGCATAAAGTTAACTTCTTACAATTCCAGGAGTAATTAAAGAGGAAGTGCACAAAGTAGAGTCCTATCATTTCCAGGGGAAATTACAGAGGAAGTGCATAAAGTAGAGTTCTTACATTTCCAGGAGGGATTACAGAGGAAGTGCATAGAGTAGAGTTCTTACATTTCCAGGAGGGATTACAGAGGAAGTGCATAAAGTAGAGTTCTTACATTTCCTGGAGTAATTAAAGAGGAAGTGCACAAAGTAGAGTCCTTACATTTCCAGGAGGGATTACAGAGGAAGTACACAAAGTAGAGTTCTTACATTTCCTGGAGGGATTACAGAGGAAGTGCATAAAGTTAAGTTCTTACATTTCCTGGAGTAATTAAAGAGGAAGTGCACAAAGTAGAGTCCTTACATTTCCAGGAGGGATTACAGACAAAGTGCACAAAGTAGAGTTCTTACATTTCCTGGAGGGATTACAGAGGAAGTGCATAAAGTAAAGTTCTTACATTTCCAGGGGGAATTAAAGAGGAAGTGCACAAAGTAGAGTCCTCATATTTCCAGGAGGATTTCCAGAGGAAGTGCATAAAGTTCTTACATTTCCAGTAGGATTTACAGAGGAAGTGCAGAAAGTAAAGTTCTTACATTTCCAGGAGGGATTACAGAGGAAGTGCATTAAGTAGAGTTCTTACATTTCCAGGAGGGATTACAGAGGAAGTGCATAAAGTAAAGTTCTTCATTTCCAGGAGGGATTACAGATAAAGTGCATAAAGTAGAGTTCTTACATTTCCAGGATTAATTAAAGAGGAAGTGCATAAAGTAGAGTTCTTACATTTCCTGGAGGGATTACAGAGGAAGTGCACAAAGTAGAGTTCTTACATTTCCAGGAGGGATTACAGAGGAAGTGCACAAAGTAGAGTTCTTACATTTCCAGGAGGGATTACAGAGGAAGTGCATAAAGTAGAGTCCTTATATTTCCAGGAGGGATTACAGAGGAAGTGCAGAAAGTAGAGTCCTTACATTTCCAGGAGGAATTAAAGAGGAAGTGCAGAAAGTAGAGTCCTTACATTTCCAGGAGGAATTAAAGAGGAAGTGCAAAAAGTAGAGTCCTTACATTTCCAGGGTGAATTAAAAAGGAAGTGCAGAAAGTAGAGTCCTTACATTTCCAGGAGGGATTACAGAGGAAGTGCACAAAGTAGAGTTCTTACATTTCCAGGAGGGATTACAGAGGAAGTGCACAAAGTAGAGTTCTTACATTTCCAGGAGGGATTACAGAGGAAGTGCACAAAGTAGAGTTCTTACATTTCCAGGAGGGATTACAGAGGAAGTGCATAAAGTAAAGTTCTTACATTTCCAGGGGGAATCAAAGAGGAAGTGCACAAAGTAGAGTCCTTACATTTCCAGGAGGATTTACAGAGGAAGTGCATAAAGTTCTTACATTTCCAGGAGGATTTACAGAGGAAGTGCATAAAGTAAAGTTCTTACATTTCCAGGAGGGATTACAGAGGAAGTGCATAAAGTAAAGTTCTAACATTTCCAGGGGGAATTAAAGAGCAAGTGCATGAAGTAAAGTTCTTACATTTCCAGGAGGGATTACAGAGGAAGTGCACAAAGTAGAGTCCTTACATTTCCAGGGGGAATTACAGAGGAAGTGCAGAAAGTAAAGTTCTTACATTTCCAAGAGGGATTACATAGGAAGTGCATAGAGTAGAGTTCTTACATTTCCAGGAGGGATTACAGAGGAAGTGCATAAAGTTAAGTTCTTACATTTCCTGGAGTAATTAAAGAGGAAGTGCACAAAGTAGAGTCCTTACATTTCCAGGAGGGATTATAGAGGAAATACACAAAGTAGAGTTCTTACATTTCCTGGAGGGATTACAGAGGAAGTGCATGAAGTAAAGTTCTTACATTTCCAGGAGGGATTACAGAGGAAGTGTATAAAGTAAAATTCTTACATTTCCAGGAGTAATTAAAGAGGAAATGCACAAAGTAGAGTCCTTACATTTCCAGGGGGAATTACAGAGGAAGTGCAGAACGTAGAGTTCTTACATTTCCAGGAGGGATTACAGAGGAAGTGCATAAAGTAGAGTCCTTACATTTCCAGGAGGATTTACAGAGGAAGTGCATAAAGTTCTTTCATTTCCAGGAGGATTTACAGAGGAAGTGCATAAAATAAAGTTCTTACATTTCCAGGAGGTATTACAGAGGAAGTGCACAAAGTAGAGTTCTTACATTTCCAGGAGGGATTACAGAGGAAGTGCAGGAAATAAAGTTCTTACATTTCCAGGAGGGATTACAGAGGAAGTGCACAAAGTAGAGTCCTTACATTTCCATGGGGAATTACAGAGGAAGTGCAGAAAGTAAAGTTCTTACATTTCCAGGAGGGATTACAGAGGAAGTGCATAAAGTAAAGTTCTTACATTTCCAGGAGGGATTACAGAGGAAGTGCAGAAAGTAAAGTTCTTACATTTCCAGGAGGGATTACAGAGGAAGTGCATAAAGTTAAGTTCTTACATTTCCAGGAGTAATTAAAGAGGAAGTGCACAAAGTAGAGTCCTTACATTTCCAGGGGGAATTACAGAGGAAGTGCAGAAAGTAAAGTTCTTACATTTCCAGGAGGGATTACAGAGGAAGTGCACAAAGTAGAGTTCTTACATTTCCAGGAGGGATTACAGAGGAAGTGCACAAAGTAGAGTTCTTACATTTCCAGGAGGGATTACAGAGGAAGTGCACAAAGTAGAGTTCTTACATTTCCAGGAGGGATTACAGAGGAAGTGCATAAAGTAAAGTTCTTACATTTCCAGGGGGAATTAAAGAGGAAGTGCACAAAGTAAAGTTCTTACATTTCCAGGAGGGATTACAGAGGAAGTGCACAAAGTAGAGTTCTTACATTTCCAGGAGGGATTGCAGAGGGAGTGCACAAAGTAGAGTTCTTACATTTCCAGGAGGGATTACAGAGGAAGTGTATAAAGTAAAGTTCTTACATTTCCAGGGGGAATTAAAGAGGAAGTGCACAAAGTAGAGTCCTTACATTTCCAGGAGGATTTACAGAGGAAGTACATAAAGTTCTTACATTTCCAGGAGGATTTACAGAGGAAGTGCATAAAGTAAAGTTCTTACATTTCCAGGAGGGATTACAGAGGAAGTGCATAAAATAAAGTTCTTACATTTCCAGGGGGAATTAAAGAGGAAGTGCATAAAGTAAAGTTCTTACATTTCCAGGAGGGATTACAGAGGAAGTGCACAAAGTAGAGTCCTTACATTTCCAGGAGGGATTACAGAGGAAGTGCGCAAAGTAGAGTTCTTACATTTCCAGGAGGGATTACAGAGGATGTGCATAAAGTTCTTACATTTCCAGGAGGATTTACAGAGGAAGTGTATAAAGTAAAGTTCTTACATTTCCAGGAGTAATTAAAGAGGAAGTGCAGAAAGTAGAGTCCTTACATTTCCAGGGGGAATTACAGAGGAAGTACAGAAATTAAAGTTCTTACATTTCCAGGAGGGATTACAGAGGAAGTGCATAAAGTAGAGTTCTTACATTTCCAGGAGGGATTACAGAGGAAGTGCATAAAGTAAAGTTCTTACATTTCCAGGAGGGATTACAGAGGAAGTGTATAAAGTAAAGTTCTTACATTTCCAGGAGGGATTACAGAGGAAGTTCATAAAGTAAAGTTCTTAAATTTCCAGGGCGAATTACAGAGGAAGTGAATAAAGTAGAATTCTTACATTTCCAGGAGGGATTACAGAGGAAGTGCATAAAGTAGAGTTCTTACATTTCCAGGAGGGATTACAGAGCAAGTGCATAAAGTTAAGTTCTTACATTTCCAGGAATAATTTAAAAAGGAAGTGCACAAAGTAAAGTTCTTACATTTCCCGGAGGGATTACACAGAGGAAGTGCACAAAGTAGAGTTCTTACATTTCCAGGAGGGATTACAGAGGAAGTGCATAAAGTAGAGTTCTTACATTTCCAGGAGGGATTACAGAGGAAATGCACAAAGTAGAGTTCTTACATTTCCAGGAGGGATTACAGAGGATGTGCACAAAGTAGAGTTCTTACATTTCCAGGAGGGATTACAGAGGAAGTGCCCAAAGTAGAGTCCTTACATTTCCAGGAGGGATTACAGAGGAAGTGCACAAAGTAGAGTTCTTACATTTCCAGGAGGGATTACAGAGGAAGTGCACAAAGTAGAGTTCATACATTTCCAGGAGGGATTACAGAGGAAGTGCATAAAGTAAAGTTCTTACATTTCCAGGGGGAATTAAAGAGGAAGTGCATAAAGTAAAGTTCTTACATTTCCTGGAGGGATTACAGAGGAAGTGCAGAAAGTAGAGTTCTTACATTTCCAGGAGGGATTACAGAGGAAGTGCAGAAAGTTAAGTTCTTACATTTCCAGTAGTAATTAAAGAGGAAGTGCACAAAGTAGAGTTCTTACATTTCCAGGGGGAATTACAGAGGAAGTGCACAAAGTAGAGTTCTTAAATTTCCAGGAGGGATTACAGAGGAAGTGCATAAAGTAAAGTTCTTACATTTCCAGGGGGAACTAAAGAGGAAGTGCACAAAGTAGAGTCCTTACATTTCCAGGAGGATTTACAGAGGAAGTGCATAAAGTAAAGTTCTTACATTTCGAGGAGGGATTACCGAGGAAGTGAATAAAGTAAAGTTCTTACATTTCCATGAGTAATTAAAGAGGAAATGCACAAAGTAGAGTCCTTACATTTCCAGGGGGAATTACAGAGGAAGTGCAGAAAGTAAAGTTCTTACATTTCCAGGAGGGATTACAGAGGAAGTGCAGAAAGTAGAGTCCTTACATTTCCATCGGGAATTACAGAGGAAGTGCAGAAAGTAAAGTTCTTACATTTCCAGGGGGAATTACAGATGAAGTGCAGAAAGTAGAGTCCTTAGATTTCCAGGGGGATTTACAGAGGAAGTAAATAAAGTAGAGTTCTTACATTTCCAGGAGGGATTACAGAGGAAGTGCATAAAGTAGAGTTCTTACATTTCCAGGAGGGATTACAGAGGAAGTGCATAAAGTTCTTACATTTCCAGGAGTAATTAAAGAGGAAGTGCACAAAGTAGAGTCCTTACATTTCCAGGGGAAATTACAGAGGAAGTGCAGAAAGTAGAGTCCTTACATTTCCAGGAATATTTACAGAGGAAGTGCAAAAAGTAAAGTTCTTACATTTCCAGGAGTATTTACAGAGGAAGTGCATAAAGTAAATTGCTTACATTTCCAGGGGGAATTAAAGAGGAAGTGCATAAAGTAGAGTCCTTATATTTCCAGGAGGGTTTACAGAGGAAGTGCAGAAAGTAGAGTTCTTACATTTCCAGGAGGATTTACAGAGGAAGCTCATAAAGTAAAATTCTTACATTTCCAGGAGGAATTACAGAGGAAGTGCAGAAAGTAGAGTTCTTACATTTCCAGTAATATTTACAGAGGAAGTGCAAAAAGTAAAGTTCTTTCATTTCCAGGAGTATTTACAGAGGAAGTGCATAAAGTAAAGTGCTTACATTTCCAGGGGGAATTAAAGAGGAAGTGCATAAAGTAGAGTCCTTTAATTTCCAGGAGGGATTACAGAGGAAGTGCAGAAAGTAGAGTACTTACATTTCCAGGAGGAATTAAAGAGGAAGTGCAGAAAGTAGAGTCCTTACATTTCCAGGAGGAATTAAAGAGGAAGTGCAAAAAGTAGAGTCCTTACATTTCCAGGGTGAATTAAAAAGGAAGTGCAGAAAGTAGAGTCCTTACATTTCCAGGAGGGATTACAGAGAAAGTTCACAAAATAGAGTTCTTACATTTCCAGGAATATTTACAGAGTAAGTGCATAAAGTAAAGTGATTACATTTCCAGGGGGAATTAAAGAGGAAGTGCAGAAAGTAGAGTCCTTAAATTTCCAGGAGGAATTACAGAGGAAGTGCAGAAAGTAGAGTTCTTACATTTCCAGGAGGATTTACAGAGGAAGTGCATAAAGTAAAATTCTTACATTTCCAGGAGGAATTACAGAGGAAGTACAGAAAGTAGAGTCCTTACATTTCCAGGAGGGATTACAGAGGAAGTGCACAAAGTAGACTTCTTACATTTCCAGGAGGGATTACAGGGGATGTGCACAAAGTAGAGTCCTTACAATTCCAGGAGGATTTACAGAGGAAGTGCATAAAGTTAAGTTCTTACATTTCCAGGCGGAATTAAAGAGGAAATGCAGAAAGTAGAGTCTTTTTATTTCCAGGAGGGATTACAGAGGAAGTGCACAAGGTAGAGTTCTTATATTTCCAGGAGGGATTACAGAGGAAGTGCACAAAGTAGGAGTTCTTACATTTCCAGGAGGGATTACAGAGGAAGTGCACAAAGTAGAGTTCTTACATTTCCTGGAGGGATTACAGAGAAAGTGCATGAAGTAATCTTACATTTCCAGGAGGGATTACAGAGGAAGTGTATAAAGTAAAATTCTTACATTTCCAGGAGTAATTAAAGAGGAAATGCACAAAGTAGAGTCCTTACATTTCCAGGGGGAATTACAGAGGAAGTGCAGAAAGTAGAGTTCTTACATTTCCAGGAGGGATTACAGAGGAAGTGCATAAAGTAGAGTCCTTACATTTCCAGGAGGATTTACAGAGGAAGTGCATAAAGTTCTTACATTTCCAGGAGGATTTACAGAGGAAGTGCATTAAGTAAAGTTCTTACATTTCCAGGAGGTATTACAGAGGAAGTGCACAAAGTAGAGTTCTTACATTTCCAGGAGGGATTACAGAGGAAGTGCAGGAAGTAAAGTTCTTACATTTCCAGGAGGGATTACAGAGGAAGTGCACAAAGTAGAGTCCTTACATTTCCAGGGGGAATTACAGAGGAAGTGCAGGAAGTAAAATTCTTACATTTCCAGGAGGGATTACAGAGGAAGTGCATAAAGTAGAGTTCTTACATTTCCAGGAGGGATTACTGAGGAAGTGCATAAAGTTAAGTTCTTACATTTCCAGGAGTAATTAAAGAGGAAGTGCACAAAGTAGAGTCCTTACATTTCCAGGGGGAATTACAGAGGAAGTGCAGAAAGTAAAGTTCTTACATTTCCAGGAGGGATTACAGAGGAAGTGCACAAAGTAGAGTTCTTACATTTCCAGGAGGGATTACAGAGGAAGTGCACAAAGTAGAGTTCTTACATTTCCAGGAGGGATTACAGAGGAAGTGTACAAAGTAGAGTTCTTACATTTCCAGGAGGGATTACAGAGGAAGTGCATAAAGTAAAGTTCTTACATTTCCAGGGGGAATCAAAGAGAAAGTGCACAAAGTAGAGTCCTTACATTTCCAGGAGGATTTACAGAGGAAGTGCATAAAGTTCTTACATTTCCAGGAGGATTTACAGAGGAAGTGCATAAAGTAAAGTTCTTACATTTCCAGGAGGGATTACAGAGGAAGTGCATAAAGTAAAGTTCTAACATTTCCAGGGGGAATTAAAGAGCAAGTGCATGAAGTAAAGTTCTTCCATTTCCAGGAGGGATTACAGAGGAAGTGCACAAAGTAGAGTCCTTACATTTCCAGGGGGAATTACAGAGGAAGTGCAGAAAGTAAAGTTCTTACATTTCCAAGAGGGATTACATAGGAAGTGCATAGAGTAGAGTTCTTACATTTCCAGGAGGGATTACAGAGGAAGTGCATAAAGTTAAGTTCTTACATTTCCTGGAGTAATTAAAGAGGAAGTGCACAAAGTAGAGTCCTTACATTTCCAGGAGGGATTACAGAGGAAGTACACAAAGTAGAGTTCTTACATTTCCAGGAGGGATTACAGAGGAAGTTCACAAAGTAGAGTTCTTACATTTCCTGGAGGGATTACAGAGGAAGTGTATAAAGTAAAATTCTTACATTTCCAGGAGTAATTAAAGAGGAAATGCACAAAGTAGAGTCCTTACATTTCCAGGGGGAATTACAGAGGAAGTGCAGAACGTAGAGTTCTTACATTTCCAGGAGGGATTACAGAGGAAGTGCATAAAGTAGAGTCCTTACATTTCCAGGAGGATTTACAGAGGAAGTGCATAAAGTTCTTTCATTTCCAGGAGGATTTACAGAGGAAGTGCATAAAATAAAGTTCTTACATTTCCAGGAGGTATTACAGAGGAAGTGCACAAAGTAGAGTTCTTACATTTCCAGGAGGGATTACAGAGGAAGTGCAGGAAATAAAGTTCTTACATTTCCAGGAGGGATTACAGAGGAAGTGCACAAAGTAGAGTCCTTACATTTCCATGGGGAATTACAGAGGAAGTGCAGAAAGTAAAGTTCTTACATTTCCAGGAGGGATTACAGAGGAAGTGCATAAAGTAGAGTTCTTACATTTCCAGGAGGGATTACTGAGGAAGTGCATAAAGTTAAGTTCTTACATTTCCAGGAGTAATTAAAGAGGAAGTGCACAAAGTAGAGTCCTTACATTTCCAGGGGGAATTACAGAGGAAGTGCAGAAAGTAAAGTTCTTACATTTCCAGGAGGGATTACAGAGGAAGTGCACAAAGTAGAGTTCTTACATTTCCAGGAGGGATTACAGAGGAAGTGCACAAAGTAGAGTTCTTACATTTCCAGGAGGGATTACAGAGGAAGTGCATAAAGTAAAGTTCTTACATTTCCAGGGGGAATCAAAGAGGAAATGCACAAAGTAGAGTCCTTACATTTCCAGGAGGATTTACAGAGAAAGTGCATAAAGTTCTTACATTTCCAGGAGGATTTACAGAGGAAGTGCATAAAGTATAGTTCTTACATTTCCAGGAGGGATTACAGAGGAAGTGTATAAAGTAAAGTTCTTACATTTCCATGGGGAATTAAAGAGCAAGTGCATGAAGTAAAGTTCTTACATTTCCAGGAGGGATTACAGAGGAAGTGCACAAAGTAGAGTCCTTACATTTCCAGGGGGAATTACAGAGGAAGTGCAGAAAGTAACGTTCTTACATTTCCAGGAGGGATTACATAGGAAGTGCATAGAGTAGAGTTCTTACATTTCCAGGAGGGATTACAGAGGAAGTGCATAAAGTTAAGGTCTTACATTTCCTGGAGTAATTAAAGAGGAAGTGCACAAAGTAGAGTTCTTACATTTCCAGGAGGGATTACAGAGGAAGTGCACAAAGTAGAGTTCTTACATTTCCAGGAGGGATTACAGAGGAAGTGCACAAATTAGAGTTCTTACATTTCCTGGAGGGATTACAGAGGAAGTGCATAAAGTAAAGTTCTTACATTTCCAGGGGGAATTAAAGAGGAAGTGCACAAAGTAGAGTCCTTACATTTCCAGGAGGATTTACAGAGGAAGTCCATAAAGTTCTTACATTTCCAGGAGGATTTACAGAGGATGTGCATAAAGTAAAATTCTTACATTTCCAGGAGGGATTACAGAGGAAGTGTATAAAGTAAAGTTCTTACATTTCCAGGAGTAATTAAAGAAGAAATGCACAAAGTAGAGTCCTTACATTTCCAGGGGGAATTACAGAGGAAGTGCAGAAAGTATAGTTCTTACATTTCCAGGAGGGATTACAGAGGAAGTGCATAAAGTTAACTTCTTACAATTCCAGGAGTAATTAAAGAGGAAGTGCACAAAGTAGAGTCCTATCATTTCCAGGGGAAATTACAGAGGAAGTGCATAAAGTAGAGTTCTTACATTTCCAGGAGGGATTACAGAGGAAGTGCATAGAGTAGAGTTCTTACATTTCCAGGAGGGATTACAGAGGAAGTGCATAAAGTAGAGTTCTTACATTTCCTGGAGTAATTAAAGAGGAAGTGCACAAAGTAGAGTCCTTACATTTCCAGGAGGGATTACAGAGGAAGTACACAAAGTAGAGTTCTTACATTTCCTGGAGGGATTACAGAGGAAGTGCATAAAGTTAAGTTCTTACATTTCCTGGAGTAATTAAAGAGGAAGTGCACAAAGTAGAGTCCTTACATTTCCAGGAGGGATTACAGACAAAGTGCACAAAGTAGAGTTCTTACATTTCCTGGAGGGATTACAGAGGAAGTGCATAAAGTAAAGTTCTTACATTTCCAGGGGGAATTAAAGAGGAAGTGCACAAAGTAGAGTCCTCATATTTCCAGGAGGATTTCCAGAGGAAGTGCATAAAGTTCTTACATTTCCAGTAGGATTTACAGAGGAAGTGCAGAAAGTAAAGTTCTTACATTTCCAGGAGGGATTACAGAGGAAGTGCATTAAGTAGAGTTCTTACATTTCCAGGAGGGATTACAGAGGAAGTGCATAAAGTAAAGTTCTTCATTTCCAGGAGGGATTACAGATAAAGTGCATAAAGTAGAGTTCTTACATTTCCAGGATTAATTAAAGAGGAAGTGCATAAAGTAGAGTTCTTACATTTCCTGGAGGGATTACAGAGGAAGTGCACAAAGTAGAGTTCTTACATTTCCAGGAGGGATTACAGAGGAAGTGCACAAAGTAGAGTTCTTACATTTCCAGGAGGGATTACAGAGGAAGTGCATAAAGTAGAGTCCTTATATTTCCAGGAGGGATTACAGAGGAAGTGCAGAAAGTAGAGTCCTTACATTTCCAGGAGGAATTAAAGAGGAAGTGCAGAAAGTAGAGTCCTTACATTTCCAGGAGGAATTAAAGAGGAAGTGCAAAAAGTAGAGTCCTTACATTTCCAGGGTGAATTAAAAAGGAAGTGCAGAAAGTAGAGTCCTTACATTTCCAGGAGGGATTACAGAGAAAGTTCACAAAATAGAGTTCTTACATTTCCAGGAATATTTACAGAGTAAGTGCATAAAGTAAAATGATTACATTTCCAGGGGGAATTAAAGAGGAAGTGCAGAAAGTAGAGTCCTTAAATTTCCAGGAGGAATTTCAGAGGAAGTGCAGAAAGTAGAGTTCTTACATTTCCAGGAGGATTTACAGAGGAAGTGCATAAAGTAAAATTCTTACATTTCCAGGAGGAATTACAGAGGAAGTGCAGAAAGTAGAGTCCTTACATTTCCAGGAGGGATTACAGAGGAAGTGCACAAAGTAGACTTCTTACATTTCCAGGAGGGATTACAGGGGATGTGCACAAAGTAGAGTCCTTACAATTCCAGGAGGATTTACAGAGGAAATGCATAAAGTTAAGTTCTTACATTTCCAGGCGGAATTAAAGAGGAAATGCAGAAAGTAGAGTCTTTTTATTTCCAGGAGGGATTACAGAGGAAGTGCACAAGGTAGAGTTCTTACATTTCCAGGAGGGATTACAGAGGAAGTGCACAAAGTAGGAGTTCTTACATTTCCAGGAGGGATTACAGAGGAAGTGCACAAAGTAGAGTTCTTACAATTCCTGGAGGGATTACAGAGGAAGTGCATGAAGTAATCTTACATTTCCAGGAGGGATTACAGAGGAAGTGTATAAAGTAAAATTCTTACATTTCCAGGAGTAATTAAAGAGGAAATGCACAAAGTAGAGTCCTTACATTTCCAGGGGGAATTACAGAGGAAGTGCAGAAAGTAGAGTTCTTACATTTCCAGGAGGGATTACAGAGGAAGTGGATAAAGTAGAGTCCTTACATTTCCAGGAGGATTTACAGAGGAAGTGCATAAAGTTCTTACATTTCCAGGAGATTTTACAGAGGATGTGCATTAAGTAAAGTTCTTACATTTCCAGGAGGTATTACAGAGGAAGCGCACAAAGTAGAGTTCTTACTTTTCCAGGAGGGATTACAGAGGAAGTGCAGGAAGTAAAGTTCTTACATTTCCAGGAGGGATTACAGAGGAAGTGCACAAAGTAGAGTCCTTACATTTCCAGGGAGAATTACAGAGGAAGTGCAGGAAGTAAAATTCTTACATTTCCAGGAGGGATTACAGAGGAAGTGCATAAAGTAGAGTTCTTACATTTCCAGGAGGGATTACTGAGGAAGTGCATAAAGTTAAGTTCTTACATTTCCAGGAGTAATTAAAGAGGAAGTGCACAAAGTAGAGTCCTTACATTTCCAGGGGGAATTACAGAGGAAGTGCAGAAAGTAAAGTTCTTACATTTCCAGGAGGGATTACAGAGGAAGTGCACAAAGTAGAGTTCTTACATTTCCTGGAGGGATTACAGAGGAAGTGCACAAAGTAGAGTTCTTACATTTCCAGGAGGGATTAAAGAGGAAGTGCACAAAGTAGAGTTCTTACATTTCCAGGAGGGATTACAGAGGAAGTGCATAAAGTAAAGTTCTTACATTTCCAGGGGGAATCAAAGAGGAAGTGCACAAAGTAGAGTCCTTACATTTCCAGGAGGATTTACAGAGGAAGTGCATAAAGTTCTTACATTTCCAGGAGGATTTACAGAGGAAGTGCATAAAGTAAAGTTCTAACATTTCCAGGGGGAATTAAAGAGCAAGTGCATGAAGTAAAGTTCTTACATTTCCAGGAGGGATTACAGAGGAAGTGCATAAAGTAAAGTTCTAACATTTCTAGGGGGAATTAAAGAGCAAGTGCATGAAGTAAAGTTCTTACATTTCCAGGAGGGATTACAGAGGAAGTGCACAAAGTAGAGTCCTTACATTTCCAGGGGGAATTACAGAGGAAGTGCAGAAAGTAAAGTTCTTACATTTCCAAGAGGGATTACATAGGAAGTGCATAGAGTAGAGTCCTTACATTTCCAGGAGGATTTACAGAGGAAGTGCATAAAGTTCTTTCATTTCCAGGAGGATTTACAGAGGAAGTGCATAAAATAAAGTTCTTACATTTCCAGGAGGTATTACAGAGGAAGTGCACAAAGTAGAGTTCTTACATTTCCAGGAGGGATTACAGAGGAAGTGCAGGAAATAAAGTTCTTACATTTCCAGGAGGGATTACAGAGGAAGTGCACAAAGTAGAGTCCTTACATTTCCATGGGGAATTACAGAGGAAGTGCAGAAAGTAAAGTTCTTACATTTCCAGGAGGGATTACAGAGGAAGTGCATAAAGTAGAGTTCTTACATTTCCAGGAGGGATTACTGAGGAAGTGCATAAAGTTAAGTTCTTACATTTCCAGGAGTAATTAAAGAGGAAGTGCACAAAGTAGAGTCCTTACATTTCCAGGGGGAATTACAGAGGAAGTGCAGAAAGTAAAGTTCTTACATTTCCAGGAGGGATTACAGAGGAAGTGCACAAAGTAGAGTTCTTACATTTCCAGGAGGGATTACAGAGGAAGTGCACAAAGTAGAGTTCTTACATTTCCAGGAGGGATTACAGAGGAAGTGCACAAAGTAGAGTTCTTACATTTCCAGGAGGGATTACAGAGGAAGTGCATAAAGTAAAGTTCTTACATTTCCAGGGGGAATCAAAGAGGAAATGCACAAAGTAGAGTCCTTACATTTCCAGGAGGATTTACAGAGGAAGTGCATAAAGTTCTTACATTTCCAGGAGGATTTACAGAGGAAGTGCATAAAGTAAAGTTCTTACATTTCCAGGAGGGATTACAGAGGAAGTGTATAAAGTATAGTTCTTACATTTCCATGGGGAATTAAAGAGCAAGTGCATGAAGTAAAGTTCTTACATTTCCAGGAGGGATTACAGCGGAAGTGCACAAAGTAGAGTCCTTACATTTCCAGGGGGAATTACAGAGGAAGTGCAGAAAGTAACGTTCTTACATTTCCAGGAGGGATTACATAGGAAGTGCATAGAGTAGAGTTCTTACATTTCCAGGAGGGATTACAGAGGAAGTGCATAAAGTTAAGGTCTTACATTTCCTGGAGTAATTAAAGAGGAAGTGCACAAAGTAGAGTTCTTACATTTCCAGGAGGGATTACAGAGGAAGTGCACAAAGTAGAGTTCTTACATTTCCAGGAGGGATTACAGAGGAAGTGCACAAATTAGAGTTCTTACATTTCCTGGAGGGATTACAGAGGAAGTGCATAAAGTAAAGTTCTTACATTTCCAGGGGGAATTAAAGAGGAAGTGCACAAAGTAGAGTCCTTACATTTCCAGGAGGATTTACAGAGGAAGTCCATAAAGTTCTTACATTTCCAGGAGGATTTACAGAGGATGTGCATAAAGTAAAATTCTTACATTTCCAGGAGGGATTACAGAGGAAGTGTATAAAGTAAAGTTCTTACATTTCCAGGAGTAATTAAAGAAGAAATGCACAAAGTAGAGTCCTTACATTTCCAGGGGGAGTTACAGAGGAAGTGCAGAAAGTATAGTTCTTACATTTCCAGGAGGGATTACAGAGGAAGTGCATAAAGTTAACTTCTTACAATTCCAGGAGTAATTAAAGAGGAAGTGCACAAAGTAGAGTCCTTACATTTCCAGGGGAAATTACAGAGGAAGTGCATAAAGTAGAGTTCTTACATTTCCAGGAGGGATTACAGAGGAAGTGCATAGAGTAGAGTTCTTACATTTCCAGGAGGGATTACAGAGGAAGTGCATAAAGTAGAGTTCTTACATTTCCTGGAGTAATTAAAGAGGAAGTGCACAAAGTAGAGTCCTTACATTTCCAGGAGGGATTACAGAGGAAGTACACAAAGTAGAGTTCTTACATTTCCTGGAGGGATTACAGAGGAAGTGCATAAAGTTAAGTTCTTACATTTCCTGGACTAATTAAAGAGGAAGTGCACAAAGTAGAGTCCTTACATTTCCAGGAGGGATTACAGACAAAGTGCACAAAGTAGAGTTCTTACATTTCCTGGAGGGATTACAGAGGAAGTGCATAAAGTAAAGTTCTTACATTTCCAGGGGGAATTAAAGAGGAAGTGCACAAAGTAGAGTCCTCATATTTCCAGGAGGATTTCCAGAGGAAGTGCATAAAGTTCTTACATTTCCAGTAGGATTACAGAGGAAGTGCAGAAAGTAAAGTTCTTACATTTCCAGGAGGGATTACAGAGGAAGTGCATTAAGTAGAGTTCTTACATTTCCAGGAGGGATTACAGAGGAAGTGCATAAAGTAAAGTTCTTCATTTCCAGGAGGGATTACAGATAAAGTGCATAAAGTAGAGTTCTTACATTTCCAGGATTAATTAAAGAGAAAGTGCATAAAGTAGAGTTCTTACATTTCCTGGAGGGATTACAGAGGAAGTGCACAAAGTAGAGTTCTTACATTTCCAGGAGGGATTACAGAGGAAGTGCACAAAGTAGAGTTCTTACATTTCCAGGAGGGATTACAGAGGAAGTGCATAAAGTAAAGTTCTTACATTTCCAGGGGGAATTAAAGAGGAAGTGCATAAAGTTCTTACATTTCCAGGAGGATTTACAGAGGTAGTGCATAAAGTAAAGTTCTTACATTTCCAGGAGGGATTACAGAGGAAGTGTACAAAGTAAAGTTCTTACATTTCCAGGAGTAATTAAAGAGGAAATGCACAAAGTAGAGTCCTTACATTTCCAGGGGGAATTACAGAGGAAGTGCAGAAAGTAAAGTTCTTACATTTCCAGGAGGGATTACAGAGGAAGAGCATAAAGTAGAGTTCTTACATTTCCAGGAGGGATTACAGAGGAAGTGCATAAAGTTCTTACATTTCCAGGAGGGATTACAGAGGAAGTGCAGAAAGTAAAGTTCTTACATTTCCAGGAGGGATTACAGAGGAAGTGCACAAAGTAGAGATCTTACATTTCCTGGAGGGATTACAGAGGAAGTGCACAAAGTAGAGTTCTTACATTTCCAGGAGGGATTACAGAGGAAGTGCACAAAGTAGAGTTCATACATTTCCAGGAGGGATTACAGAGGAAGTGCACAAAGTAGAGTTCTTACATTTCCAGGAGGGATTACAGAGGAAGTGCATAAAGTGAAGTTCTTACATTTCCAGGGGGAATTACAGAGAAAGTGCAGAAAGTAAAGTTCTTACATTTCCTGGAGGGATTACAGAGGAAGTGCAGAAAGTAGAGTTCTTAAATTTCCAGGAGGGATTACAGAGGAAGTGCAGAAAGTAAAGTTCTTACATTTCCAGGAGGAATTAAAGAGGAAGTGCACAAAGTAGAGTCCTTACATTTCCAGGAGGATTTACAGAGGAAGTGCAGAAAGTAAAGTTCTTACATTTCCAGGAGGGATTACAGAGGAAGTGCAGAAAGTAGAGTCCTTACATTTCCATCGGGAATTACAGAGGAAGTGCAGAAAGTAAAGTTCTTACATTTCCAGGAGGGATTACAGAGGCAGTGCATAAAGTAGAGTTCTTACATTTCCAGGAGGAATTACAAAGGAAGTGCATAAAGTAAATTCTTACATTTCCAGTAGGGATTACAGAGGAAGTGCATAAAGTAAAGTTCTTACATTTCCAGGGGGAATTACAGATGAAGTGAATTAAGTAGAGTACTTACATTTCCAGGAGGGATTACAGAGGAAGTGCATAAAGTAGAGTTCTTACATTTCCAGGGGGAATTACAGAGGAAGTGAATAAAGTAGAGTTCTTACATTTCTAGGAGGGATTACAGAGGAAGTGCATAAAGTTCTTACATTTCCAGGAGTAATTAAAGAGGAAGTGCACAAAGTAGAGTCCTTACATTTCCAGGGGAAATTACAGAGGAAGTGCAGAAAGTAAAGTTCTTACATTTCCAGGAGGGATTACAGAGGAAGTGCATAAAGTTCTTACATTTCCAGGAGTAATTAAAGAGGAAGTGCACAAAGTAGAGTTCTTACATTTCCAGGAGGAATTACAGACGAAGTGCATAAAGTAAAGTTCTTACATTTCCAGGAGGGATCAAAGAGGAAGTGCACAAAGTAGAGTCCTTACATTTCCAGGAGGATTTACAGAGGAAGTGCATAAAGTTCTTACATTTCCAGGAGGATTTACAGAGGAAGTGCATAAAGTAAAGTTCTTACATTTCCAGGAGGGATTACAGAGGAAGTGCATAAAGTAAAGTTATTACATTTCCAGGGGGAATTAAAGAGCAAGTGCATGAAGTAAAGTTCTTACATTTCCAGGAGGGATTACAGAGGAAGTGCACAAAGTAGAGTCCTTACATTTCCAGGGGGAATTACAGAGGAAGTGCAGAAAGTAAAGTTCTTACATTTCCAGGAGGGATTACATAGGAAGTGCATAGAGTAGAGTTCTTACATTTCCAGGAGGGATTACAGAGGAAGTGCATAAAGTTAAGTTCTTACATTTCCTGGAGTAATTAAAGAGGAAGTGCACAAAGTAGAGTCCTTACATTTCCAGGAGGGATTACAGAGGAAGTACACAAAGTAGAGTTCTTACATTTCCAGGAGGGATTACAGAGGAAGTGCACAAAGTAGAGTTCTTACATTTCCAGGAGGGATTACAGAGGAAGTGCACAAATTAGAGTTCTTACATTTCCTGGAGGGATTACAGAGTAAGTGCATAAAGTAAAGTTCTTACATTTCCAGGGGGAATTAAAGAGTAAGTGCACAAAGTAGAGTCCTTACATTTCCAGGAGGATTTACAGAGGAAGTCCATAAAGTTCTTACATTTCCAGGAGGATTTACAGAGGAAGTGCATCAAGTAAAGTTCTTACATTTCCAGGAGGGATTACAGAGGAAGTGTATAAAGTAAAGTTCTTACATTTCCAGGAGTAATTAAAGAAGAAATGCACAAAGTAGAGTCCTTACATTTCCAGGAGGGATTACAGAGGAAGTGCACAAAGTAGAGTTCTTACATTTCCTGGAGGGATTACAGAGGAAGTGCATGAAGTAAAGTTCTTACATTTCCAGGAGGGATTACAGAGGAAGTGTATAAAGTAAAATTCTTACATTTCCAGGAGTAATTAAAGAGGAAATGCACAAAGTAGAGTCGTTACATTTCCAGGGGGAATTACAGAGGAAGTGCAGAAAGTAGAGTTCTTACATTTCCAGGAGGGATTACAGAGGAAGTGCATAAAGTAGAGTCCTTACATTTCCAGGAGGATTTACAGAGGAAGTGCATAAAGTTCTTACATTTCCAGGAGGTATTACAGAGGAAGTGCACAAAGTAGAGTTCTTACATTAACAGGAGGGATTACAGAGGAAGTGCAGGAAGTAAAGTTCTTACATTTCCAGGAGGGATTACAGAGGAAGTGCACAAAGTAGAGTCCTTACATTTCCAGGGGGAATTACAGAGGAAGTGCAGAAAGTAAAGTTCTTACATTTCCAGGAGGGATTACACTGGAAGTGCATAAAGTAGAGTTCTTACATTTCCAGGAGGGATTACAGAGGAAGTGCACAAAGTAGAGTTCTTACATTTCCAGGAGGGATTACAGAGGAAGTGCAGAAAGTAGAGTCCTTACATTTCCATCGGGAATTACAGAGGAAGTGCAGAAAGTAAAGTTCTTACATTTCCAGGAGGGATTACAGAGGCAGTGCATAAAGTAGAGTTCTTACATTTTCAGGAGGAATTACAAAGGAAGTGCATAAAGTAAAGTTCTTACATTTCCAGGAGGGATTACAGAGGAAGTGCATAAAGTAAAGTTCTTACATTTCCAGGGGGAATTACAGATGAAGTGCAGAAAATAGAGTCCTTACATTTCCAGGGGGAATTACAGAGGAAGTGAATAAAGTAGAGTTCTTACATTTCCAGGAGGGATTACAGAGGAAGTGCATAAAGTAGAGTTCTTACATTTCCAGGAGGGATTTCAGAGGAAGTGCATAAAGTTCTTACATTTCCAGGAGTAATTAAAGAGGAAGTGCACAAAGTAGAGTCCTTACATTTCCAGGGGAAATTACAGAGGAAGTGCAGAAAGTACAGTTCTTACATTTCCAGGAGGGATTACAGAGGATGTGCACAAAGTAAAGTTCTTACATTTCCAGGAGGGATTACAGAGGAAGTGTATAAAGTAAAGTTCTTACATTTCCAGGAGTAATTAAAGATTAAATGTACAAAGTAGAGTCCTTACATTTCCAGGGGGAATTACAGAGGAAGTGCATAAAGTTCTTACATTTCCAGGAGGATTTACAGAGGAAGTGCATAAAGTAAAGTTCTTACATTTCCAGGAGGGATTACAGAGGAAGTGTATAAAGTAAAGTTCTTACATTTCCAGGAGTAATTAAAGAGTAAATGTACAAAGTAGAGTCCTTACATTTCCAGGGGGAATTACAGAGGAAGTGCATAAAGTAGAGTTCTTACATTTCCAGGAGGGAATACAGAGGAAGTGCATAAAGTTCTTACATTTCCAGGAGGGATTACAGAGGAAGTACATAAAGTTCTTACATTTCCAGGAGGGATTACAGAGGAAGTGCACAAAGTAGAGTTCTTACATTTCCCAGAGGGATTACAGAGGAAGTGCACAAAGTAGAGTTCTTACATTTCCAGTAGTGATTACAGAGGAAGTGCACAAAGTAGAGTTCTTACATTTCCAGGAGGGATTACAGAGGAAGTGCACAAAGTAGAGTTCTTACGTTTCCAGGAGGGATTACAGAGTAAGTGCACAAAGTAGAGTTCTTACATTTCCAGGAGGATTTACAGAGGAAGTGCATAAAGTTCTTACATTTCCAGGAGGATTTACAGAGGAAGTGCATAAAGTAAAGTTCTTACATTTCCAGGAGCGATTACAGAGGAAGTGCATAAAGTAAAGTTCTTACATTTCCAGGGGGAATTAAAGAGGAAGTGCATAAAATAAAGTTCTTACATTTCCAGGAGGGATTACAGAGGAAGTGCATAAAGTAAAGTTCTTACATTTCCAGGGGGAATTAAAGATGAAGTGCACAAAGTAGAGTTCTTACATTTCCAGGAGGGATTACAGAGGAAGTGCATAAAGTAGAGTTCTTACATTTCCAGGAGGGATTACAGAGGAAGTGCATAAAGTTCTTACATTTCCAGGGGAAATTACAGAGGAAGTGCAGAAAGTACAGTTCTTACATTTCCAGGAGGGATTACAGAGGATGTGCACAAAGTAAAGTTCTTACATTTTCAGGGGGAATTAAAGAGGAAGTGCATAAAGTTCTTACATTTCCAGGAGGATTTACAGAGGAAGTGCATAAAGTAAAGTTCTTACATTTCCAGGAGGGATTACAGAGGAAGTGTATAAAGTAAAGTTCTTACATTTCCAGGAGTAATTAAAGAGTAAATGTACAAAGTAGAGTCCTTACATTTCCAGGGGGAATTACAGAGGAAGTGCATAAAGTAGAGTTCTTACATTTCCAGAAGGGATTACAGAGGAAGTGCATAAAGTTCTTACATTTCCAGGAGGGATTACAGAGGAAGTACATAAAGTTCTTACATTTCACGAGGGATTACAGAGGAAGTGCACAAAGTAGAGTTCTTACATTTCCCAGAGGGATTACAGAGGAAGTGCACAAAGTAGAGTTCTTACATTTCCAGGAGTGATTACAGAGGAAGTGCACAAAGTAGAGTTCTTACATTTCCAGGAGGGATTACAGAGGAAGTGCATAAAGTAAAGTTCTTACATTTCCATGGGGAATTAAAGAGGAAGTGCATAAAGTAAAGTTCTTACATTTCCAGGAGGGATTACAGAGGAAGTGCATAAAGTAAAGTTCTTACATTTCCAGGGGGAATTAAAGATGAAGTGCACAAAGTAAAGTTCTTACATTTCCAGGAGGGATTACAGAGGAAGTGCACAAAGTAGAGTTCTTACATTTCCAGGAGGGATTACAGAGGAAGTGCACAAAGTAGAGTTCTTATATTTCCAGGAGGGATTACAGAGGAAGTGCATAAAGTAAAGTTCTTACATTTCCAGGGGGAATTAAAGAGGAAGTGCACAAAGTAGAGTCCTTACATTTCCGGTAGGATTTACAGAGGAAGTGCATAAAGTTCTTACATTTCCAGGAGGATTTACATAGGAAGTGCATAAAGTAAAGTTCTTACATTTCCAGGGGGAATTAAAGAGGAAGTGCATAAAGTAAAGTTCTTACATTTCCAGGAGGGATTACAGAGGAAGTGCACAAAGTAGAGTCCTTACATTTCCAGGGGGAATTACAGAGGAAGTGCAGAAAGTAAAGTTCTTACATTTCCAGGAGGAATTACTGAGGAAGTGCACAAAGTAGAGTCCTTACATTTCCAGGGGGAATTACAGAGGAAGTGCATAAAGTTAAGTTCTTACATTTCCAGGTGTAATTAAAGAGGAAGTGCACAAAGTAGAGTCCTTACATTTCCAGGGGGAATTACAGAGGAAGTGCATAAAGTAGAATTCTTAAATTTCCAGGAGGGATTACAGAGGAAGTGCATAAAGTTCTTACATTTCCAGAAGGGATTACAGAGGAAGTGCATAAAGTGAAGTTCTTACATTTTCAGGAGGAATTACAAAGGAAGTGCATAAAGTAAAGTTCTTACATTTCCAGGAGGGATTACAGAGGAAGTGCATAAAGTAAATTTCTTACATTTCCAGGGGGAATTACAGATGAAGTGCAGAAAGTATAGTCCTTACATTTCCAGGGGGAATTACAGAGGAAGTGAATAAAGTATAGTTCTTACATTTCCAGGAGGGATTACAGAGGAAGTGCATAAAGTAGAGTTCTTACATTTCCAGGAGGGATTACAGAGGAAGTGCATAAAGTTCTTACATTTCCAGGGGAAATTACAGAGGAAGTGCAGAAAGTACAGTTCTTACATTTCCAGGAGGGATTACAGAGGATGTGCACAAAGTAAAGTTCTTACATTTTCAGGGGGAATTAAAGAGGAAGTGCATAAAGTTCTTACATTTCCAGGAGGATTTACAGAGGAAGTGCATAAAGTAAAGTTCTTACATTTCCAGGAGGGATTACAGAGGAAGTGTATAAAGTAAAGTTCTTACATTTCCAGGAGTAATTAAAGAGTAAATGTACAAAGTAGAGTCCTTACATTTCCAGGGGGAATTACAGAGGAAGTGCATAAAGTAGAGTTCTTACATTTCCAGAAGGGATTACAGAGGAAGTGCATAAAGTTCTTACATTTCCAGGAGGGATTACAGAGGAAGTACATAAAGTTCTTACATTTCACGAGGGATTACAGAGGAAGTGCACAAAGTAGAGTTCTTACATTTCCCAGAGGGATTACAGAGGAAGTGCACAAAGTAGAGTTCTTACATTTCCAGGAGTGATTACAGAGGAAGTGCACAAAGTAGAGTTCTTACATTTCCAGGAGGGATTACAGAGGAAGTGCATAAAGTAAAGTTCTTACATTTCCAGGGGGAATTAAAGAGGAAGTGCATAAAGTAAAGTTCTTACATTTCCAGGAGGGATTACAGAGGAAGTGCATAAAGTAAAGTTCTTACATTTCCAGGGGGAATTAAAGATGAAGTGCAGAAAGTAAAGTTCTTACATTTCCAGGAGGGATTACAGAGGAAGTGCACAAAGTAGAGTTCTTACATTTCCAGGAGGGATTACAGAGGAAGTGCACAAAGTAGAGTTCTTATATTTCCAGGAGGGATTACAGAGGAAGTGCATAAAGTAAAGTTCTTACATTTCCAGGGGGAATTAAAGAGGAAGTGCACAAAGTAGAGTCCTTACATTTCCAGTAGGATTTACAGAGGAAGTGCATAAAGTTTTTACATTTCCAGGAGGATTTACAGAGGAAGTGCATAAAGTAAAGTTCTTACATTTCCAGGGGGAATTAAAGAGGAAGTGCATAAAGTAAAGTTCTTACATTTCCAGGAGGGATTACAGAGGAAGTGCACAAAGTAGAGTCCTTACATTTCCAGGGGGAATTACAGAGGAAGTGCAGAAAGTAAAGTTCTTACATTTCCAGGAGGAATTACTGAGGAAGTGCACAAAGTAGAGTCCTTACATTTCCAGGGGGAATTACAGAGGAAGTGCATAAAGTTAAGTTCTTACATTTCCAGGAGTAATTAAAGAGGAAGTGCACAAAGTAGAGTCCTGACATTTCCAGGGGGAATTACAGAGGAAGTGCATAAAGTAGAATTCTTACATTTCCAGGAGGGATTACAGAGGAAGTGCATAAAGTTAAGGTCTTACATTTCCTGGAGTAATTAAAGAGGAAGTGCACAAAGTAGAGTCCTTTCATTTCCAGGGGAATTACAGAGGAAGTGCAGAAGGTAAAGTTCTTACATTTCCAGGAGGGATTACAGAGGAAGTGCATAAAGTAAAGTTCTTACATTTCCAGGAGGGATTACAGAGGAAGTGCACAAAGTAGAGTTCTTACATTTCCAGGAGGGATTACAGAGGAAGTGCGCAAAGTAGAGTTCTTACATTTCCAGGAGGGATTACAGAGGAAGTGCATAAAGTTCTTACATTTCCAGGAGGATTTACAGAGGAAGTGCATAAAGTAAAGTTCTTACATTTCCAGGAGGGATTACAGAGGAAGTGCACAAAGTAGAGTTCTTACATTTCCAGGAGGGATTACAGAGGAAGTGCACAAAGTAGAGTCCTTACATTTCCAGGTGGAATTACAGAGGAAGTGCATAAAGTAAAGTTCTTACATTTCCAGGAGGGATTACAGAGGAAGTGCATAAAGTAGAGTTCTTACATTTCCAGGAGGGAATACAGAGCAAGTGCATAAAGTTAAGTTCTTACATTTCCAGGAATAATTTAAAGAGGAAGTGCACAAAGTAAAGTTCTTACATTTCCCGGAGGAATTACACAGAGGAAGTGCACAAAGTAGAGTTCTTACATTTCCCGGAGGGATTACAGAGGAAGTGCACAAAGTAGAGTTCTTACATTTCCAGGAGGGATTACAGAGGAAGTGCACAAAGTAGAGTTCTTACATTTCCAGGAGGGATTACAGAGGAAGTGCACAAAGTAGAGTTCTTACATTTCCAGGAGGGATTACAGAGGAAGTGACCAAAGTAGAGTTCTTACATTTCCAGGAGGGAATACAGAGGAAGTGCACAAAGTAGAATTCTTACATTTCCAGGAGGGATTACAGAGGAAGTGCACAAAGTAGAGTTCTTACATTTCCAGGAGGTGTTACAGAGGAAGTGCACAAAGTAGAGTTCTTACATTTCCCGGAGGGATTACAGAGGAAGTGCATAAAGTAAAGTTCTTACATTTCCAGGGGGAATTAAAGAGGAAGTGCATAAAGTTCTTACATTTCCAAGAGGGATTACAGAGGAAGTGCACAAAGTAGAGTTCTCATATTTCCAGGAGGGATTACAGAGGAAGTGCATAAAGTAAAGTTCTTACATTTCCAGGGGGAATTAAAGAGGAAGTGCACAAAGTAGAGTCCTTACATTTCCAGTAGGATTTACAGAGGAAGTGCATAAAGTTCTTACATTTCCAGGAGGATTTACAGAGGAAGTGCATAAAGTAAAGTTCTTACATTTCCAGGGGGAATTAAAGAGGAAGTGCATAAAGTAAAGTTCTTACATTTCCAGGAGGGATTACAGAGGAAGTGCACAAAGTAGAGTCCTTACATTTCCAGGGGGAATTACAGAGGAAGTGCAGAAAGTAAAGTTCTTACATTTCCAGGAGGAATTACTGAGGAAGTGCACAAAGTAGAGTCCTTACATTTCCAGGGGGAATTACAGAGGAAGTGCATAAAGTTAAGTTCTTACATTTCCAGGTGTAATTAAAGAGGAAGTGCACAAAGTAGAGTCCTTACATTTCCAGGGGGAATTACAGAGGAAGTGCATAAAGTAGAATTCTTAAATTTCCAGGAGGGATTACAGAGGAAGTGCATAAAATTCTTACATTTCCAGGAGGGATTACAGAGGAAGTGCATAAAGTGAAGTTCTTACATTTTCAGGAGGAATTACAAAGGAAGTGCATAAAGTAAAGTTCTTACATTTCCAGGAGGGATTACAGAGGAAGTGCATAAAGTATAGTTCTTACATTTCCAGGGGGAATTACAGATGAAGTGCAGAAAGTATAGTCCTTACATTTCCAGGGGGAATTACAGAGGAAGTGAATAAAGTATAGTTCTTACATTTCCAGGAGGGATTACAGAGGAAGTGCATAAAGTAGAGTTCTTACATTTCCAGGAGGGATTACAGAGGAAGTGCATAAAGTTCTTACATTTCCAGGGGAAATTACAGAGGAAGTGCAGAAAGTACAGTTCTTACATTTCCAGGAGGGATTACAGAGGATGTGCACAAAGTAAAGTTCTTACATTTTCAGGGGGAATTAAAGAGGAAGTGCATAAAGTTCTTACATTTCCAGGAGGATTTACAGAGGAAGTGCATAAAGTAAAGTTCTTACATTTCCAGGAGGGATTACAGAGGAAGTGTATAAAGTAAAGTTCTTACATTTCCAGGAGTAATTAAAGAGTAAATGTACAAAGTAGAGTCCTTACATTTCCAGGGGGAATTACAGAGGAAGTGCATAAAGTAGAGTTCTTACATTTCCAGAAGGGATTACAGAGGAAGTGCATAAAGTTCTTACATTTCCAGGAGGGATTACAGAGGAAGTACATAAAGTTCTTACATTTCACGAGGGATTACAGAGGAAGTGCACAAAGTAGAGTTCTTACATTTCCCAGAGGGATTACAGAGGAAGTGCACAAAGTAGAGTTCTTACATTTCCAGGAGTGATTACAGAGGAAGTGCACAAAGTAGAATTCTTACATTTCCAGGAGGGATTACAGAGGAAGTGCATAAAGTAAAGTTCTTACATTTCCAGGGGGAATTAAAGAGGAAGTGCATAAAGTAAAGTTCTTACATTTCCAGGAGGGATTACAGAGGAAGTGCATAAAGTAAAGTTCTTACATTTCCAGGGGGAATTAAAGATGAAGTGCAGAAAGTAAAGTTCTTACATTTCCAGGAGGGATTACAGAGGAAGTGCACAAAGTAGAGTTCTTACATTTCCAGGAGGGATTACAGAGGAAGTGCACAAAGTAGAGTTCTTACATTTCCAGGGGGAATTAAAGAGGAAGTGCACAAAGTAGAGTCCTTACATTTCCAGTAGGATTTACAGAGGAAGTGCATAAAGTTTTTACATTTCCAGGAGGATTTACACAGGAAGTGCATAAAGTAAAGTTCTTACATTTCCAGGGGGAATTAAAGAGGAAGTGCATAAAGTAAAGTTCTTACATTTCCAGGAGGGATTACAGAGGAAGTGCACAAAGTAGAGTCCTTACATTTCCAGGGGGAATTACAGAGGAAGTGCAGAAAGTAAAGTTCTTACATTTCCAGGAGGAATTACTGAGGAAGTGCACAAAGTAGAGTCCTTACATTTCCAGGGGGAATTACAGAGGAAGTGCATAAAGTTAAGTTCTTACATTTCCAGGAGTAATTAAAGAGGAAGTGCACAAAGTAGAGTCCTGACATTTCCAGGGGGAATTACAGAGGAAGTGCATAAAGTAGAATTCTTACATTTCCAGGAGGGATTACAGAGGAAGTGCATAAAGTTAAGGTCTTACATTTCCTGGAGTAATTAAACAGGAAGTGCACAAAGTAGAGTCCTTTCATTTCCAGGGGAATTACAGAGGAAGTGCAGAAAGTAAAGTTCTTACATTTCCAGGATGGATTACAGAGGAAGTGCATAAAGTAAAGTTCTTACATTTCCAGGAGGGATTACAGAGGAAGTGCACAAAGTAGAGTTCTTACATTTCCAGGAGGGATTACAGAGGAAGTGCACAAAGTAGAGTTCTTACATTTCCAGGAGGGATTACAGAGGAAGTGCGCAAAGTAGAGTTCTTACATTTCCAGGAGGGATTACAGAGGAAGTGCATAAAGTTCTTACATTTCCAGGAGGATTTACAGAGGAAGTGCATAAAGTAAAGTTCTTACATTTCCAGGAGGGATTACAGAGGAAGTGCACAAAGTAGAGTTCTTACATTTCCAGGAGGGATTACAGAGGAAGTGCACAAAGTAGAGTCCTTACATTTCCAGGTGGAATTACAGAGGAAGTGCATAAAGTAAAGTTCTTACATTTCCAGGAGGGATTACAGAGGAAGTGCATAAAGTAGAGTTCTTACATTTCCAGGAGGGATTACAGAGCAAGTGCATAAAGTTAAGTTCTTACATTTCCAGGAATAATTTAAAGAGGAAGTGCACAAAGTAAAGTTCTTACATTTCCCGGAGGGATTACACAGAGGAAGTGCACAAAGTAGAGTTCTTACATTTCCCGGAGGGATTACAGAGGAAGTGCACAAAGTAGAGTTCTTACATTTCCAGGAGGGATTACAGAGGAAGTGCACAAAGTAGAGTTCTTACATTTCCAGGAGGGATTACAGAGGAAGTGCACAAAGTAGAGTTCTTACATTTCCAGGAGGGATTACAGAGGAAGTGACCAAAGTAGAGTTCTTACATTTCCAGGAGGGAATACAGAGGAAGTGCACAAAGTAGAATTCTTACATTTCCAGGAGGGATTACAGAGGAAGTGCACAAAGTAGAGTTCTTACATTTCCAGGAGGTGTTACAGAGGAAGTGCACAAAGTAGAGTTCTTACATTTCCCGGAGGGATTACAGAGGAAGTGCATAAAGTAAAGTTCTTACATTTCCAGGGGGAATTAAAGAGGAAGTGCATAAAGTTCTTACATTTCCAAGAGGGATTACAGAGGAAGTGCACAAAGTAGAGTCCTTACATTTCCTGGAGGGATTAAAGAGGAAGTGCAGAAAGTAGAGTTCTTACATTTCCTGGAGGTATTACAGAGGAAGTGGATAAAGTAAAGTTCTTACATTTCCAGGGGGAATTAAAGAGGAAGTGCACAAAGTAGAGTCCTTACATTTCCAGGAGGATTTACAGAGGAAGTGCATAAAGTTCTTACATTTCCAGGAGGATTTACAGAGGAAGTGCATAAAGTAAAGTTCTTACATTTCGAGGAGGGATTACCGAGGAAGTGTATAAAGTAAAGTTCTTACATTTCCAGGAGTAATTAAAGAGGAAATGCACAAAGTAGAGTCCTTACATTTCCAGGGGGAATTACAGAGGAAGTGCAGAAAGTAGAGTCCTTACATTTCCATCGGGAATTACAGAGGAAGTGCAGAAAGTAAAGTTCTTACATTTCCAGAAGGGATTACAGAGGAAGTGCATAAAGTAAAGTTCTTACATTTCCAGGGGGAATTACAGATGAAGTGCAGAAAGTAGAGTCCTTACATTTCCAGGGGGAATTACAGAGGAAGTGAATAAAGTAGAGTTCTTACATTTCCAGGAGGGATTACAGAGGAAGTGCATAAAGTAGAGTTCTTACATTTCCAGGAGGGATTACAGAGGAAGTGCATAAAGTTCTTACATTTCCAGGAGGGATTACAGAGGAAGTGCACAAAGTAGAGTTCTTACATTTCCAGGAGGAATTACAGAGGAAGTGCACAAAGTAGAGTTCTTACATTTCCAGGAGGGATTACAGAGGAAGTGCACAAAGTAAAGTTCTTACATTTTCAGGGGGAATTAAAGAGGAAGTGCATAAAGTTCTTACATTTCCAGGAGGATTTACAGAGGAAGTGCATAAAGTAAAGTTCTTACATTTCCAGGAGGAATTACAGAGGAAGTGTATAAAGTAAAGTTCTTACATTTCCAGGAGTAATTAAAGAGTAAATGTACAAAGTAGAGTCCTTACATTTCCAGGGGGAATTACAGAGGAAGTGCATAAAGTAGAGTTCTTACATTTCCAGGAGGGATTACAGAGGAAATGCATAAAGTTCTTACATTTCCAGGAGGGATTACAGAGGAAGTACATAAAGTTCTTACATTTCCAGGAGGGATTACAGAGGAAGTGCCCAAAGTAGAGTTCTTACATTTCCAGGAGGGATTACAGAGGAAGTACACAAAGTAGAGTTCTTACATTTCCAGGAGGGATTACAGAGGAAGTGCACAAAGTAGAGTTCTTACATTTCCAGGAGGATTTACAGAGGAAGTGCATAAAGTTCTTACATTTCCAGGAGGATTTACAGAGGAAGTGCATAAAGTTCTTACATTTCTAGGAGGGATTACAGAGGAAGTGCATAAAGTAAAGTTCTTACATTTCCAGGGGGAATTAAAGAGGAAGTGAATAAAGTAAAGTTCTTACATTTCCAGGAGGGATTACAGAGGAAGTGCATAAAGTAAAGTTCTTACATTTCCAGGGGGAATTAAAGAGGAAGTGCACAAAGTAAAGTTCTTACATTTCCAGGAGGGATTACAGAGGAAGTGCACAAAGTAGAGTTCTTACATTTCCAAGAGGGATTACAGAGGGAGTGCACGAAGTAGAGTTCTTACATTTCCAGGAGGGATTACAGAGGAAGTGCATAAAGTAAAGTTCTTACATTTCCAGGGGGAATTAAAGAGGAAGTGCACAAAGTAGAGTCCTTACATTTCCAGGAGGATTTACAGAGGAAGTGCATAAAGTTCTTACATTTCCAGGAGGATTTACAGAGGAAGTGCATAAAGTAAAGTTCTTACATTTCCAGGAGGGATTACAGAGGAAGTGCATAAAGTAAAGTTCTTACATTTCCAGGAGGATTTACAGAGGAAGTGCATAAAATAAAGTTCTTACATTTCCAGGGGGAATTAAAGAGGAAGTGCATAAAGTAAAGTTCTTACATTTCCAGGAGGAATTACAGAGGAAGTGCACAAAGTAGAGTCCTTACATTTCCAGGAGGGATTACAGAGGAAGTGCGCAAAGTAGAGTTCTTACATTTCCAGGAGGGATTACAGAGGAAGTGCATAAAGTTCTTACATTTCCAGGAGGATTTACAGAGGAAGTGTATAAAGTAAAGTTCTTACATTTCCAGGAGTAATTAAAGAGGAAGTGCAGAAAGTAGAGTCCTTACATTTCCAGGGGGAATTACAGAGGAAGTGCAGAAAGTAAAGTTCTTACATTTCCAGGAGGGATTACAGAGGAAGTGCATAAAGTAGAGTTCTTACATTTCCAGGAGGGATTACAGAGGAAGTGCATAAAGTAAAGTTCTTACATTTCCAGGAGGGATTACAGAGGAAGTGTATAAAGTAAAGTTCTTACATTTCCAGGAGGGATTACAGAGGAAGTGCATAAAGTTAAGTTCTTACATTTCCAGGAATAATTTAAAGAGGAAGTGCACAAAGTAAATTTCTTACATTTCCCGGAGGGATTACACAGAGGAAGTGCACAAAGTAGAGTTCTTACATTTCCAGGAGGGATTACAGAGGAAGTGCACAAAGTAGAGTTCTTACATTTCCAGGAGGGATTACAGAGGAAGTGCACAAAGTAGAGTTCTTACATTTCCAGGAGGGATTACAGAGGAAGTGCACAAAGTAGAGTTCTTACATTTCCAGGAGGGATTACAGAGGAAGTGCCCAAAGTAGAGTCCTTACATTTCCAGGAGGGATTACAGAGGAAGTGCACAAAGTAGAGTTCTTACATTTCCAGGAGGGATTACAGAGGAAGTGCACAAAGTAGAGTTCATACATTTCCAGGAGGGATTTCAGAGGAAGTGCACAAAGTAGAGTTCTTACATTTCCAGGAGGGATTACAGAGGAAGTGCATAAAGTAAAGTTCTTACATTTCCAGGGGGAATTAAAGAGGAAGTGCATAAAGTAAAGTTCTTACATTTCCAGGAGGGATTACAGAGGAAGTGCACTAAGTAGAGTCCTTACATTTCCAGGGGGAATTACAGAGAAAGTGCAGAAAGTAAAGTTCTTACATTTCCTGGAGGGATTACAGAGGAAGTGCAGAAAGTAGAGTTCTTACATTTCCAGGAGGGATTACAGAGGAAGTGCAGAAAGTTAAGTTCTTACATTTCCAGGAGGGATTACAGAGGAAGTGCAGAAAGTAGAGTCCTTACATTTCCAGGGGGAATTACAGAGGAAGTGAATAAAGTAGAGTTCTTACATTTCCAGTAGGGATTACAGAGGAAGTGCATAAAGTAGAGTTCTTACATTTCCAGGAGGGATTACAGAGGAAGTGCATAAAGTTCTTACATTTCCAGGAGGGATTACAGAGGAAGTGCACAAAGTAGAGTTCTTACATTTCCAGGAGGAATTACAGAGGAAGTGCACAAAGTAGAGTTCTTGCATTTCCAGGAGGGATTACAGAGGAAGTGCACAAAGTAAAGTTCTTACATTTTCAGGGGGAATTAAAGAGGAAGTGCATAAAGTTCTTACATTTCCAGGAGGATTTACAGACGAAGTGCATAAAGTAAAGTTCTTACATTTCCAGGAGGGATTACAGAGGAAGTGTATAAAGTAAAGTTCTTACATTTCCAGGAGTAATTAAAGAGTAAATGTACAAAGTAGAGTCCTTACATTTCCAGGGGGAATTATAGAGGAAATGCATAAAGTTCTTACATTTCCAGGAGGGATTACAGAGGAAGTACATAAAGTTCTTACATTTCCAGGAGGAAATACAGAGGAAGTGCCCAAAGTAGAGTTCTTACATTTCCAGGAGGGATTACAGAAGAAGTGCACAAAGTAGAGTTCTTACATTTCCAGGAGGATTTACAGAGGAAGTGCATAAAGTTCTTACATTTCCATGAGGATTTACAGAGGAAGTGCATAAAGTAAAGTTCTTACATTTCTAGGAGGGATTACAGAGGAAGTGCATAAAGTAAAGTTCTTACAATTCCAGGGGGAATTAAAGAGGAAGTGCACAAAGTAAGGTTCTTACATTTCCAGGAGGGATTACAGAGGAAGTGCACAAAGTAGAGTTCTTACATTTCCAGGAGGGATTACAGAGGGAGTGCACAAAGTAGAGTTCTTACATTTCCAGGAGGGATTACAGAGGAAGTGCATAAAGTAAAGTTCTTACATTTCCAGGGGGAATTAAAGAGGAAGTGCACAAAGTAGAGTCCTTACATTTCCAGGGGGAATTACAGAGGAAGTGCATAAAGTAGAGTTCTTACATTTCCAGGAGGGATTACAGAGGAAGTGCATAAAGTTAAGTTCTTACATTTCCTGGAGTAATTAAAGAGGAAGTGCACAAAGTAGAGTCCTTACATTTCCAGGGGGAATTACAGAGGAAGTGCAGAAAGTAAAGTTCTTACATTTCCAGGAGGGATTACAGAGGAAGTGCATAAAGTAAAGTTCTTACATTTCCAGGAGGGATTACAGAGGAAGTGCACAAAGTAGAGTTCTTACATTTCCAGGAGGGATTACAGAGGAAGTGCACAAAGTAGAGTTCTTACATTTCCAGGAGGGATTACAGAGGAAGTACGCAAAGTAGAGTTCTTACATTTCCAGGAGGGATTACAGAGGAAGTGCATAAAGTTCTTACATTTCCAGGAGGATTTACAGAGGAAGTGCATAAAGTAAAGTTCTTACATTTCCAGGAGGGATTACAGAGGAAGTGCACAAAGTAGAGTTCTTACATTTCCAGGAGGGATTACAGAGGAAGTGCACAAAGTAGAGATGTTACATTTCCAGGAGTAATTAAAGAGGTAGTGCACAAAGTAGAGTCCTTACATTTCCAGGTGGAATTACAGAGGAAGTGCATAAAGTAAAGTACTTACATTTCCAGGAGGGATTACAGAGGAAGTGCATAAAGTAGAGTTCTTACATTTCCAGGAGGGATTACAGAGCAAGTGCATAAAGTTAAGTTCTTACATTTCCAGGAATAATTTAAAGAGGATGTGCATAAAGTTCTTACATTTCCAGGAGGGATTACAGAGGAAGTGCACAAAGTAGAGTCCTTACATTTCCTGGAGGGATTAAAGAGGAAGTGCAGAAAGTAGAGTTCTTACATTTCCTGGAGGGATTACAGAGGAAGTGGATAAAGTAAAGTTCTTACATTTCCAGGGGAAATTAAAAAGGAAGTGCACAAAGTAGAGTCCTTACATTTCCAGGAGGATTTACAGAGGAAGTGCATAAAGTTCTTACATTTCCAGGAGGATTTACAGACAAAGTGCATAAAGTAAAGTTCTTACATTTCCAGGAGGGATTACAGAGGAAGTGTATAAAGTAAAGTTCTTACATTTCCAGGAGTAATTAAAGAGTAAATGTACAAAGTGGAGTCCTTACATTTCCAGGGGGAATTACAGAGGAAGTGCATATAGTAGAGTCCTTACATTTCCAGGAGGGATTACAGAGGAAATGCATAAAGTTCTTACATTTCCAGGAGGGATTACAGAGGAAGTACATAAAGTTCTTACATTTCCAGGAGGGATTACAGAGGAAGTGCCCAAAGTAGAGTTCTTACATTTCCAGGAGGGATTACAGAGGAAGTGCACAAAGTAGAGTTCTTACATTTCCAGGAGGATTTACAGAGGAAGTGCATAAAGTTCTTACATTTCCAGTAGGATTTACAGAGGAAGTGCATAAAGTAAAGTTCTTACATTTCTAGGAGGGATTGCAGAGGAAGTGCATAAAGTAAAGTTCTTACATTTCCAGGGGGAATTAAAGAGGAAGTGCATAAAGTAAAGTTCTTACATTTCCAGGAGGGATTACAGAGGAAGTGCATAAAGTAGAGTTCTTACATTTCCAGGAGGGATTACAGAGGAAGTGCATAAAGTAAAGTTCTTACAATTCCAGGGGGAATTAAAGAGGAAGTGCACAAAGTAAGGTTCTTACATTTCCAGGAGGGATTACAGAGGAAGTGCACAAAGTAGAGTTCTTACATTTCCAGGAGGGATTACAGAGGGAGTGCACAAAGTAGAGTTCTTACATTTCCAGGAGGGATTACAGAGGAAGTGCATAAAGTAAAGTTCTTACATTTCCTGGAGGGATTACAGAGGAAGTGTATAAAGTAAAGTTCTTACATTTCCAGGAGGGATTACAGAGGAAGTGCATAAAGTAAAGTTCTTACATTTCTTGGAGGGATTACAGAGGAAGTGTATAAAGTAAAGTTCTTACATTTCCAGGAGGGATTACAGAGGAAGTGCATAAAGTAAAGTTCTTACATTTCCAGGGGGAATTACAGAGGAAGTGAATAAAGTAGAGTTCTTACATTTCCAGGAGGGATTACAGAGGAAGTGCATAATGTAGAGTTCTTACATTTCCAGGAGGGATTACAGAGGAAGTGCACAAAGTAGAGTTCTTACATTTCCAGGAGGGATTACAGAGGAAGTGCGCAAAGTAGAGTTCTTACATTTCCAGGAGAGATTACAGAGGAAGTGCATAAAGTTCTTACATTTCCAGGAGGATTTACAGAGGAAGTGCATAAAGTAAAGTTCTTACGTTTCCAGGAGGGATTACAGAGGAAGTGCACAAAGTAGAGTTCTTACATTTCCAGGAGGGATTACAGAGGAAGTGCGCAAAGTAGAGTTCTTACATTTCCAGGAGGGATTACAGAGGAAATGCATAAAGTAGTGCTCTTACATTTCCAGGAGGGATTACAGAGGAAGTGCATAAAGTAAAGTTCTTACATTTCCAGGAGGGATTACAGAGGAAGTGCATAAAGTAAAGTTCTTACATTTCCAGGAGGAATTACAGAGGAAGTACATAAAGTAAAGTTCTTACATTTCCAGGAGGGATTACAGAGGAAGTGCATAAAGTAAAGTTCTTACATTTCCAGGAGGGATTACAGAGGAAGTGCAGAAAGTAGAGTTCTTACATTTCCAGGAGGGATTACAGAGGGAGTGCATAAAGTAGAGTTCTTACATTTCCAGGAGGGATTACAGAGGAAGTGCATAAAGTAAAGTTCTTACATTTCCAGGAGGATTTACAGAGGAAGTGCATAAAGTAGAGTCCTTACATTTCCAGGAGGATTTACAGAGGAAGTGCATAAAGTTCTTACATTTCCAGGAGGATTTACAGAGGAAGTGAATAAAGTAGAGTTCTTACATTTCCAGGAGGGATTACAGAGGAAGTGCATAATGTAGAGTTCTTACATTTCCAGGAGGGATTACAGAGGAAGTGCACAAAGTAAAGTTCTTACATTTCCCGGAGGGATTACACAGAGGAAGTGCACAAAGTAGAGTTCTTACATTTCCAGGAGGGATTACAGAGGAAGTGCACAAAGTAGAGTTCTTACATTTCCAGGAGGGATTACAGAGGAAGTGCACAAAGTAGAGTTCTTACATTTCCAGGAGGGATTACAGAGGAAGTGCACAAAGTAGAGTTCTTACATTTCCAGAAGGGATTACAGAGGAAGTGCCCAAAGTAGAGTCCTTACATTTCCAGGAGGGATTACAGAGGAAGTGCACAAAGTAGAGTTCTTACATTTCCAGGAGGGATTACAGAGGAAGTGCACAAAGTAGAGTTCTTACATTTCCAGGAGGGATTACAGAGCAAGTGCATGAAGTTAAGTTCTTACATTTCCAGGAGGGATTACAGAGGAAGTGCCCAAAGTAGAGTTCTTACATTTTCAGGAGGGAATACAGAGGAAGTGCACAAAGTAGAGTTCTTACATTTCCAGGAGGGATTACAGAGTAAGTGCACAAAGTAGAGTTCTTACATTTCCAGGAGGATTTACAGAGGAAGTGCATAAAGTAAAGTTCTTACATTTCCAGGGGGAATTAAAGAGGAAGTGCATAAAGTAAAGTTCTTACATTTCCAGTAGGGAATACAGAGGAAGTGCACAAAGTAGAGTTCTTACATTTCCAGGAGGGATTACAGAAGAAGTGCACAAAGTAGAGTTCTTACATTTCCAGGAGTGATTACAGAGGAAGTGCACAAAGTAGAGTTCTTACATTTCCAGGAGAGATTACAGAGGAAGTGCATAAAGTTCTTACATTTCCAGGAGGATTTACAGAGGAAGTGCATAAAGTAAAGTTCTTACGTTTCCAGGAGGGATTACAGAGGAAGTGCACAAAGTAGAGTTCTTACATTTCCAGGAGGGATTACAGAGGAAGTGCGCAAAGTAGAGTTCTTACATTTCCAGGAGGGATTACAGAGGAAGTGCATAAAGTAGTGCTCTTACATTTCCAGGAGGGATTACAGAGGAAGTGCATAAAGTAAAGTTCTTACATTTCCAGGAGGGATTACAGAGGAAGTGCATAAAGTAAAGTTCTTACATTTCCAGGAGGAATTACAGAGGAAGTACATAAAGTAAAGTTCTTACATTTCCAGGAGGGATTACAGAGGAAGTGCATAAAGTAAAGTTCTTACATTTCCAGGAGGGATTACAGAGGAAGTGCAGAAAGTAGAGTTCTTACATTTCCAGGAGGGATTACAGAGGAAGTGCATAAAGTAAAGTTCTTACATTTCCAGGAGGGATTACAGAGGAAGTGTATAAAGTAAAGTTCTTACATATCCAGGAGTAATTAAAGAGTAAATGTACAAAGTAGAGTCCTTACATTTCCAGGGGGAATTACAGAGGAAGTGCATAAAGTAGAGTTCTTACATTTCCAGAAGGGATTACAGAGGAAGTGCATAAAGTTCTTACATTTCCAGGAGGGATTACAGAGGAAGTACATAAAGTTCTTACATTTCCACGAGGGATTACAGAGGAAGTGCACAAAGTAGAGTTCTTACATTTCCCAGAGGGATTACAGAGGAAGTGCACAAAGTAGAGTTCTTACATTTCCAGGAGTGATTACAGAGGAAGTGCACAAAGTAGAGTTCTTACATTTCCAGGAGGGATTACAGAGGAAGTGCATAAAGTAAAGTTCTTACATTTCCAGGGGGAATTAAAGAGGAAGTGCACAAAGTAGAGTCCTTACATTTCCAGGAGGATTTACAGAGGAAGTGCATAAAGTTCTTACATTTCCAGGAGGATTTACAGAGGAAGTGCATAAAGTAAAGTTCTTACATTTCCAGGAGGGATTACAGAGGAAGTGCATAAAGTAAAGTTCTTACATTTTCAGGGGGAATTAAAGAGGAAGTGCATAAAGTTCTTACATTTCCAGGAGGATTTACAGACGAAGTGCATAAAGTAAAGTTCTTACATTTCCAGGAGGGATTACAGAGGAAGTGTATAAAGTAAAGTTCTTACATTTCCAGGAGTAATTAAAGAGTAAATGTACAAAGTAGAGTCCTTACATTTCCAGGGGGAATTATAGAGGAAATGCATAAAGTTCTTACATTTCCAGGAGGGATTACAGAGGAAGTACATAAAGTTCTTACATTTCCAGGAGGAAATACAGAGGAAGTGCCCAAAGTAGAGTTCTTACATTTCCAGGAGGGATTACAGAAGAAGTGCACAAAGTAGAGTTCTTACATTTCCAGGAGGATTTACAGAGGAAGTGCATAAAGTTCTTACATTTCCATGAGGATTTACAGAGGAAGTGCATAAAGTAAAGTTCTTACATTTCTAGGAGGGATTACAGAGGAAGTGCATAAAGTAAAGTTCTTACAATTCCAGGGGGAATTAAAGAGGAAGTGCACAAAGTAAGGTTCTTACATTTCCAGGAGGGATTACAGAGGAAGTGCACAAAGTAGAGTTCTTACATTTCCAGGAGGGATTACAGAGGGAGTGCACAAAGTAGAGTTCTTACATTTCCAGGAGGGATTACAGAGGAAGTGCATAAAGTAAAGTTCTTACATTTCCAGGGGGAATTAAAGAGGAAGTGCACAAAGTAGAGTCCTTACATTTCCAGGGGGAATTACAGAGGAAGTGCATAAAGTAGAGTTCTTACATTTCCAGGAGGGATTACAGAGGAAGTGCATAAAGTTAAGTTCTTACATTTCCTGGAGTAATTAAAGAGGAAGTGCACAAAGTAGAGTCCTTACATTTCCAGGGGGAATTACAGAGGAAGTGCAGAAAGTAAAGTTCTTACATTTCCAGGAGGGATTACAGAGGAAGTGCATAAAGTAAAGTTCTTACATTTCCAGGAGGGATTACAGAGGAAGTGCACAAAGTAGAGTTCTTACATTTCCAGGAGGGATTACAGAGGAAGTGCACAAAGTAGAGTTCTTACATTTCCAGGAGGGATTACAGAGGAAGTACGCAAAGTAGAGTTCTTACATTTCCAGGAGGGATTACAGAGGAAGTGCATAAAGTTCTTACATTTCCAGGAGGATTTACAGAGGAAGTGCATAAAGTAAAGTTCTTACATTTCCAGGAGGGATTACAGAGGAAGTGCACAAAGTAGAGTTCTTACATTTCCAGGAGGGATTACAGAGGAAGTGCACAAAGTAGAGATGTTACATTTCCAGGAGTAATTAAAGAGGTAGTGCACAAAGTAGAGTCCTTACATTTCCAGGTGGAATTACAGAGGAAGTGCATAAAGTAAAGTACTTACATTTCCAGGAGGGATTACAGAGGAAGTGCATAAAGTAGAGTTCTTACATTTCCAGGAGGGATTACAGAGCAAGTGCATAAAGTTAAGTTCTTACATTTCCAGGAATAATTTAAAGAGGATGTGCATAAAGTTCTTACATTTCCAGGAGGGATTACAGAGGAAGTGCACAAAGTAGAGTCCTTACATTTCCTGGAGGGATTAAAGAGGAAGTGCAGAAAGTAGAGTTCTTACATTTCCTGGAGGGATTACAGAGGAAGTGGATAAAGTAAAGTTCTTACATTTCCAGGGGAAATTAAAAAGGAAGTGCACAAAGTAGAGTCCTTACATTTCCAGGAGGATTTACAGAGGAAGTGCATAAAGTTCTTACATTTCCAGGAGGATTTACAGACAAAGTGCATAAAGTAAAGTTCTTACATTTCCAGGAGGGATTACAGAGGAAGTGTATAAAGTAAAGTTCTTACATTTCCAGGAGTAATTAAAGAGTAAATGTACAAAGTAGAGTCCTTACATTTCCAGGGGGAATTACAGAGGAAGTGCATATAGTAGAGTCCTTACATTTCCAGGAGGGATTACAGAGGAAATGCATAAAGTTCTTACATTTCCAGGAGGGATTACAGAGGAAGTACATAAAGTTCTTACATTTCCAGGAGGGATTACAGAGGAAGTGCCCAAAGTAGAGTTCTTACATTTCCAGGAGGGATTACAGAGGAAGTGCACAAAGTAGAGTTCTTACATTTCCAGGAGGATTTACAGAGGAAGTGCATAAAGTTCTTACATTTCCAGTAGGATTTACAGAGGAAGTGCATAAAGTAAAGTTCTTACATTTCTAGGAGGGATTGCAGAGGAAGTGCATAAAGTAAAGTTCTTACATTTCCAGGGGGAATTAAAGAGGAAGTGCATAAAGTAAAGTTCTTACATTTCCAGGAGGGATTACAGAGGAAGTGCATAAAGTAGAGTTCTTACATTTCCAGGAGGGATTACAGAGGAAGTGCATAAAGTAAAGTTCTTACAATTCCAGGGGGAATTAAAGAGGAAGTGCACAAAGTAAGGTTCTTACATTTCCAGGAGGGATTACAGAGGAAGTGCACAAAGTAGAGTTCTTACATTTCCAGGAGGGATTACAGAGGGAGTGCACAAAGTAGAGTTCTTACATTTCCAGGAGGGATTACAGAGGAAGTGCATAAAGTAAAGTTCTTACATTTCCTGGAGGGATTACAGAGGAAGTGTATAAAGTAAAGTTCTTACATTTCCAGGAGGGATTACAGAGGAAGTGCATAAAGTAAAGTTCTTACATTTCTTGGAGGGATTACAGAGGAAGTGTATAAAGTAAAGTTCTTACATTTCCAGGAGGGATTACAGAGGAAGTGCATAAAGTAAAGTTCTTACATTTCCAGGGGGAATTACAGAGGAAGTGAATAAAGTAGAGTTCTTACATTTCCAGGAGGGATTACAGAGGAAGTGCATAATGTAGAGTTCTTACATTTCCAGGAGGGATTACAGGGGAAGTGCACAAAGTAGAGTTCTTACATTTCCAGGAGGGATTACAGAGGAAGTGCGCAAAGTAGAGTTCTTACATTTCCAGGAGAGATTACAGAGGAAGTGCATAAAGTTCTTACATTTCCAGGAGGATTTACAGAGGAAGTGCATAAAGTAAAGTTCTTACGTTTCCAGGAGGGATTACAGAGGAAGTGCACAAAGTAGAGTTCTTACATTTCCAGGAGGGATTACAGAGGAAGTGCGCAAAGTAGAGTTCTTACATTTCCAGGAGGGATTACAGAGGAAATGCATAAAGTAGTGCTCTTACATTTCCAGGAGGGATTACAGAGGAAGTGCATAAAGTAAAGTTCTTACATTTCCAGGAGGGATTACAGAGGAAGTGCATAAAGTAAAGTTCTTACATTTCCAGGAGGAATTACAGAGGAAGTACATAAAGTAAAGTTCTTACATTTCCAGGAGGGATTACAGAGGAAGTGCATAAAGTAAAGTTCTTACATTTCCAGGAGGGATTACAGAGGAAGTGCAGAAAGTAGAGTTCTTACATTTCCAGGAGGGATTACAGAGGGAGTGCATAAAGTAGAGTTCTTACATTTCCAGGAGGGATTACAGAGGAAGTGCATAAAGTAAAGTTCTTACATTTCCAGGAGGATTTACAGAGGAAGTGCATAAAGTAGAGTCCTTACATTTCCAGGAGGATTTACAGAGGAAGTGCATAAAGTTCTTACATTTCCAGGAGGATTTACAGAGGAAGTGAATAAAGTAGAGTTCTTACATTTCCAGGAGGGATTACAGAGGAAGTGCATAATGTAGAGTTCTTACATTTCCAGGAGGGATTACAGAGGAAGTGCACAAAGTAAAGTTCTTACATTTCCCGGAGGGATTACACAGAGGAAGTGCACAAAGTAGAGTTCTTACATTTCCAGGAGGGATTACAGAGGAAGTGCACAAAGTAGAGTTCTTACATTTCCAGGAGGGATTACAGAGGAAGTGCACAAAGTAGAGTTCTTACATTTCCAGGAGGGATTACAGAGGAAGTGCACAAAGTAGAGTTCTTACATTTCCAGAAGGGATTACAGAGGAAGTGCCCAAAGTAGAGTCCTTACATTTCCAGGAGGGATTACAGAGGAAGTGCACAAAGTAGAGTTCTTACATTTCCAGGAGGGATTACAGAGGAAGTGCACAAAGTAGAGTTCTTACATTTCCAGGAGGGATTACAGAGCAAGTGCATGAAGTTAAGTTCTTACATTTCCAGGAGGGATTACAGAGGAAGTGCCCAAAGTAGAGTTCTTACATTTTCAGGAGGGAATACAGAGGAAGTGCACAAAGTAGAGTTCTTACATTTCCAGGAGGGATTACAGAGTAAGTGCACAAAGTAGAGTTCTTACATTTCCAGGAGGATTTACAGAGGAAGTGCATAAAGTAAAGTTCTTACATTTCCAGGGGGAATTAAAGAGGAAGTGCATAAAGTAAAGTTCTTACATTTCCAGTAGGGAATACAGAGGAAGTGCACAAAGTAGAGTTCTTACATTTCCAGGAGGGATTACAGAAGAAGTGCACAAAGTAGAGTTCTTACATTTCCAGGAGTGATTACAGAGGAAGTGCACAAAGTAGAGTTCTTACATTTCCAGGAGAGATTACAGAGGAAGTGCATAAAGTTCTTACATTTCCAGGAGGATTTACAGAGGAAGTGCATAAAGTAAAGTTCTTACGTTTCCAGGAGGGATTACAGAGGAAGTGCACAAAGTAGAGTTCTTACATTTCCAGGAGGGATTACAGAGGAAGTGCGCAAAGTAGAGTTCTTACATTTCCAGGAGGGATTACAGAGGAAGTGCCTAAAGTAGTGCTCTTACATTTCCAGGAGGGATTACAGAGGAAGTGCATAAAGTAAAGTTCTTACATTTCCAGGAGGGATTACAGAGGAAGTGCATAAAGTAAAGTTCTTACATTTCCAGGAGGAATTACAGAGGAAGTACATAAAGTAAAGTTCTTACATTTCCAGGAGGGATTACAGAGGAAGTGCATAAAGTAAAGTTCTTACATTTCCAGGAGGGATTACAGAGGAAGTGCAGAAAGTAGAGTTCTTACATTTCCAGGAGGGATTACAGAGGGAGTGCATAAAGTAGAGTTCTTACATTTCCAGGAGGGATTACAGAGGAAGTGCATAAAGTAAAGTTCTTACATTTCCAGGAGTAATTAAAGAGTAAATGTACAAAGTAGAGTCCTTACATTTCCAGGGGGAATTACAGAGGAAGTGCATATAGTAGAGTTCTTACATTTCCAGGAGGGATTACAGAGGAAGTGCATAAAGTTCTTACATTTCCAGGAGGGATTACAGAGGAAGTACATAAAGTTCTTACATTTCCAGGAGGGATTACAGAGGAAGTGCACAAAGTAGAGTTCTTACATTTCCCAGAGGGATTACAGAGGAAGTGCACAAAGTAGACTTCTTACATTTCCAGTAGTGATTACAGAGGAAGTGCACAAAGTAGAGTTCTTACATTTCCAGGAGGGATTACAGAGGAAGTGCACAAAGTAGAGTTCTTACGTTTCCAGGAGGGATTACAGAGTAAGTGCACAAAGTAGAGTTCTTACATTTCCAGGAGGATTTACAGAGGAAGTGCATAAAGTTCTTACATTTCCAGGAGGATTTACAGAGGAAGTGCATAAAGTAAAGTTCTTACATTTCCAGGAGGGATTACAGAGGAAGTGCATAAAGTAAAGTTCTTACATTTCCAGGGGGAATTAAAGAGGAAGTGCATAAAATAAAGTTCTTACATTTCCAGGAAGGATTACAGAGGAAGTGCATAAAGTAAAGTTCTTACATTTCCAGGGGGAATTAAAGATGAAGTGCACAAAGTAAAGTTCTTACATTTCCAGGAGGGATTACAGAGGAAGTGCACAAAGTAGAGTTCTTACATTTCCAGGAGGGATTACAGAGGAAGTGCACAAAGTAGAGTTCTTATATTTCCAGGAGGGATTACAGAGGAAGTGCATAAAGTAAAGTTCTTACATTTCCAGGGGGAATTAAAGAGGAAGTGCACAAAGTAGAGTCCTTACATTTCCATTAGGATTTACAGAGGAAGTGCATAAAGTTCTTACATTTCCAGGAGGGATTACAGAGGAAGTGCACAAAGTAGAGTCCTTACATTTCCAGGGGGAATTACAGAGGAAGTGCAGAAAGTAAAGTTCTTACATTTCCAGGAGGAATTACTGAGGAAGTGCACAAAGTAGAGTCCTTACATTTCCAGGGGGAATTACAGAGGAAGTGCATAAAGTTAAGTTCTTACATTTCCAGGTGTAATTAAAGAGGAAGTGCACAAAGTAGAGTCCTTACATTTCCAGGGGGAATTACAGAGGAAGTGCATAAAGTAGAATTCTTACATTTCCAGGAGGGATTACAGAGGAAGTGCATAAAGTTCTTACATTTCCAGGAGGGATTACAGAGGAAGTGCATAAAGTGAAGTTCTTGCATTTCCAGGGGGAATTAAAGAGGAAGTGCAGAAAGTAGAGTCCTTACATTTCCATCGGGAATTACAGAGGAAGTGCAGAAAGTAAAGTTCTTACATTTCCAGGAGGGATTACAGAGGCAGTGCATAAAGTAGAGTTCTTACATTTTCAGGAGGAATTACAAAGGAAGTGCATAAAGTAAAGTTCTTACATTTCCAGGAGGGATTACAGAGGAAGTGCATAAAGTAAAGTTCTTACATTTCCAGGGGGAATTACAGATGAAGTGCAGAAAGTAGAGTCCTTACATTTCCAGGGGGAATTACAGAGGAAGTGAATAAAGTAGAGTTCTTACATTTCCAGGAGGGATTACAGAGGAAGTGCATAAAGTAGAGTTCTTACATTTCCAGGAGGGATTACAGAGCAAGTGCACAAAGTAGAGTTCTTACATTTCCAGGAGGGATTACAGAGGAAGTGCATAAAGTAGAGTTCTTACATTTCCAGGAGGGATTACAGAGGAAGTGCATAAAGTAGAGCTCTTACATTTCCAGGAGGGATTACAGAGGAAGTGCATAAAGTTCTTACATTTCCAGGGGAAATTACAGAGGAAGTGCAGAAAGTACAGTTCTTACATTTCCAGGAGGGATTACAGAGGATGTGCACAAAGTAAAGTTCTTACATTTTCAGGGGGAATTAAAGAGGAAGTGCATAAAGTTCTTACATTTCCAGGAGGATTTACAGAGGAAGTGCATAAAGTAAAGTTCTTACATTTCCAGGAGGGATTACAGAGGAAGTGTATAAAGTAAAGTTCTTACATATCCAGGAGTAATTAAAGAGTAAATGTACAAAGTAGAGTCCTTACATTTCCAGGGGGAATTACAGAGGAAGTGCATAAAGTAGAGTTCTTACATTTCCAGAAGGGATTACAGAGGAAGTGCATAAAGTTCTTACATTTCCAGGAGGGATTACAGAGGAAGTACATAAAGTTCTTACATTTCCACGAGGGATTACAGAGGAAGTGCACAAAGTAGAGTTCTTACATTTCCCAGAGGGATTACAGAGGAAGTGCACAAAGTAGAGTTCTTACATTTCCAGGAGTGATTACAGAGGAAGTGCACAAAGTAGAGTTCTTACATTTCCAGGAGGGATTACAGAGGAAGTGCATAAAGTAAAGTTCTTACATTTCCAGGGGGAATTAAAGATAAAGTGCACAAAGTAAAGTTCTTACATTTCCAGGAGGGATTACAGAGGAAGTGCACAAAGTAGAGTTCTTACATTTCCAGGAGGGATTACAGAGGAAGTGCACAAAGTAGAGTTCTTATATTTCCAGGAGGGATTACAGAGGAAGTGCATAAAGTAAAGTTCTTACATTTCCAGGGGGAATTAAAGAGGAAGTGCACAAAGTAGAGTCCTTACATTTCCAGTAGGATTTACAGAGGAAGTGCATAAAGTTCTTACATTTCCAGGAGGATTTACAGAGGAAGTGCATTAAGTAAAGTTCTTACATTTCCAGGGGGAATTAAAGAGGAAGTGCATAAAGTAAAGTTCTTACATTTCCAGGAGGGATTACAGAGGAAGTGCACAAAGTAGAGTCCTTACATTTCCAGGGGGAATTACAGAGGAAGTGCAGAAAGTAAAGTTCTTACATTTCCAGGAGGAATTACTGAGGAAGTGCACAAAGTAGAGTCCTTACATTTCCAGGGGGAATTACAGAGGAAGTGCATAAAGTTAAGTTCTTACATTTCCAGGAGTAATTAAAGAGGAAGTGCACAAAGTAGAGTCCTTACATTTCCAGGGGGAATTACAGGGGAAGTGCATAAAGTAGAATTCTTACATTTCCAGGACGGATTACAGAGGAAGTGCATAAAGTTAAGTTCTTACATTTCCTGGAGTAATTAAAGAGGAAGTGCACAAAGTAGAGTCCTTACATTTCCAGGGGGAATTACAGAGGAAGTGCATAAAGTAGAATTCTTACATTTCCAGGAGGGATTACAGAGGAAGTGCATAAAGTTAAGGTCTTACATTTCCTGGAGTAATTAAAGAGGAAGTGCACAAAGTAGAGTCCTTTCATTTCCAGGGGGAATTACAGAGGAAGTGCAGAAAGTAAAGTTCTTACATTTCCAGGAGGGATTACAGAGGAAGTGCATAAAGTAAAGTTCTTACATTTCCAGGAGGGATTACAGAGGAAGTGCACAAAGTAGAGTTCTTACATTTCCAGGAGGGATTACAGAGGAAGTGCACAAAGTAGAGTTCTTACATTTCCAGGAGGGATTACAGAGGAAGTGCGCAAAGTAGAGTTCTTACAGTTCCAGGAGGGATTACAGAGGAAGTGCATAAAGTTCTTACATTTCCAAGAGGATTTACAGAGGAAGTGCATAAAGTAAAGTTCTTACATTTCCAGGAGGGATTACAGAGGAAGTGCACAAAGTAGAGTTCTTACATTTCCAGGAGGGATTACAGAGGAAGTGCACAAAGTAGAGTTGTTACATTTCCAGTAGTAATTAAAGAGGTAGTGCACAAAGTAGATTCCTTACATTTCCAGGTGGAATTACAGAGGAAGTGCATAAAGTAAAGTTCTTACATTTCCAGGAGGGATTACAGAGGAAGTGCATAAAGTAGAGTTCTTACATTTCCAGGAGGGATTACAGAGCAAGTGCATAAAGTTAAGTTCTTACATTTCCAGGAATAATTTAAAGAGGAAGTGCACAAAGTAAAGTTCTTACATTTCCCGGAGGGATTACACAGAGGAAGTGCACAAAGTAGAGTTCTTACATTTCCCGGAGGGATTACAGAGGAAGTGCACAAAGTAGAGTTCTTACATTTCCAGGAGGGATTACAGAGGAAGTGCACAAAGTAGAGTTCTTACATTTCCAGGAGGGATTACAGAGGAAGTGCACAAAGTAGAGTTCTTACATTTCCAGGAGGGATTACAGAGGAAGTGCCCAAAGTAGAGTTCTTACATTTCCAGTAGGGATTACAGAGGAAGTGCACAAAGTAGAGTTCTTACATTTCCAGGAGGGATTACAGAGGAAGTGCACAAAGTAGAGTTCTTACATTTCCCGGAGGGATTACAGAGGAAGTGGATAAAGTAAAGTTCTTACATTTCCAGGGGGAATTAAAGAGGAAGTGCACAAAGTAGAGTCCTTACATTTCCAGGAGGATTTACAGAGGAAGTGCATAAAGTTCTTACATTTCCAGGAGGATTTACAGAGGAAGTGCATAAAGTAAAGTTCTTACATTTCCAGGGGGAATTAAAGAGGAAGTGCATAAAGTTCTTACATTTCCAAGAGGGATTACAGAGGAAGTGCACAAAGTAGAGTCCTTACATTTCCTGGAGGGATTAAAGAGGAAGTGCAGAAAGTAGAGTTCTTACATTTCCTGGAGGGATTACAGAGGAAGTGGATAAAGTAAAGTTCTTACATTTCCAGGGGGAATTAAAGAGGAAGTGCACAAAGTAGAGTCCTTACATTTCCAGAAGGATTTACAGAGGAAGTGCATAAAGTTCTTACATTTCCAGGAGGATTTACAGAGGAAGTGCATAAAGTAAAGTTCTTACATTTCGAGGAGGGATTACCGAGGAAGTGTATAAAGTAAAGTTCTTACATTTCCAGGAGTAATTAAAGAGGAAATGCACAAAGTAGAGTCCTTACATTTCCAGGGGGAATTACAGAGGAAGTGCAGAAAGTAAAGTTCTTACATTTCCAGGAGGGATTACAGAGGAAGTGCAGAAAGTAGAGTCCTTACATTTCCATCGGAAATTACAGAGGAAGTGCAGAAAGTAAAGTTCCTACATTTCCAGGAGGGATTACAGAGGCAGTGCATAAAGTAAAGTTCTTACATTTCCAGAAGGGATTACAGAGGAAGTGCATAAAGTAAAGTTCTTACATTTCCAGGGGGAATTACAGATGAAGTGCAGAAAGTAGAGTCCTTACATTTCCAGGGGGAATTACAGAGGAAGTGAATAAAGTAGAGTTCTTACATTTCCAGGAGGGATTACAGAGGAAGTGCATAAAGTAGAGTTCTTACATTTCCAGGAGGGATTACAGAGGAAGTGCATAAAGTTCTTACATTTCCAGGAGGGACTACAGAGGAAGTGCACAAAGTAGAGTTCTTACATTTCCAGGAGGAATTACAGAGGAAGTGCACAAAGTAGAGTTCTTACATTTCCAGGAGGGATTACAGAGGAAGTGCACAAAGTAAAGTTCTTACATTTTCAGGGGGAATTAAAGAGGAAGTGCATAAAGTTCTTACATTTCCAGGAGGATTTACAGAGGAAGTGCATAAAGTAAAGTTCTTACATTTCCAGGAGGGATTACAGAGGAAGTGTATAAAGTAAAGTTCTTACATTTCCAGGAGTAATTAAAGAGTAAATGTACAAAGTAGAGTCCTTACATTTCCAGGGGCAATTACAGAGGAAGTGCATAAAGTAGAGTTCTTACATTTCCAGGAGGGATTACAGAGGAAGTACATAAAGTTCTTACATTTCCAGGAGGGATTACAGAGGAAGTGCCCAAAGTAGAGTTCTTACATTTCCAGGAGGGATTACAGAGGCAGTACACAAAGTAGAGTTCTTACATTTCCAGGAGGGATTACAGAGTAAGTGCACAAAGTAGAGTTCTTACATTTCCAGGAGGATTTACAGAGGAAGTGCATAAAGTTCTTACATTTCCAGGAGGATTTACAGAGGAAGTGCATAAAGTAAAGTTCTTACATTTCTAGGAGGGATTACAGAGGAAGTGCATAAAGTAAAGTTCTTACATTTCCAGGGGGATTTAAAGAGGAAGTGAATAAAGTAAAGTTCTTACATTTCCAGGAGGGATTACAGAGGAAGTGCATAAAGTAGAGTTCTTACATTTCCAGGAGGGATTACAGAGGAAGTGCATAAAGTAAAGTTCTTACATTTCCAGGGGGAATTAAAGAGGAAGTGCACAAAGTAAAGTTCTTACATTTCCAGGAGGGATTACAGAGGAAGTGCACAAAGTAGAGTTCTTACATTTCCAGGAGGGATTACAGAGGGAGTGCACAAAGTAGAGTTCTTACATTTCCAGGAGGGATTACAGAGGAAGTGCATAAAGTAAAGTTCTTACATTTCCAGGGGGAATTAAAGAGGAAGTGCACAAAGTAGAGTCCTTACATTTCCAGGAGGATTTACAGAGGAAGTGCATAAAGTTCTTACATTTCCAGGAGGATTTACAGAGGAAGTGCATAAAGTAAAGTTCTTACATTTCCAGGAGGGATTACAGAGGAAGTGCATCAAGTAAAGTTCTTACATTTCCAGGAGGATTTACAGAGGAAGTGCATAAAATAAAGTTCTTACATTTCCAGGGGGAATTAAAGAGGAAGTGCATAAAGTAAAGTTCTTACATTTCCAGGAGGGATTACAGAGGAAGTGCACAAAGAAGAGTCCTTACATTTCCAGGAGGGATTACAGAGGAAGTGCGCAAAGTAGAGTTCTTACATTTCCAGGAGGGATTACAGAGGAAGTGCATAAAGTTCTTACATTTCCAGGAGGATTTACAGAGGAAGTGTATAAAGTAAAGTTCTTACATTTCCAGGAGTAATTAAAGAGGAAGTGCAGAAAGTAGAGTCCTTACATTTCCAGGGGGAATTACAGAGGAAGTGCAGAAAGTAAAGTTCTTACATTTCCAGGAGGGATTACCGAGGAAGTGCATAAAGTAGAGTTCTTACATTTCCAGGAGGGATTACAGAGGAAGTGTATAAAGTAAAGTTCTTACATTTCCAGGAGGGATTACAGAGGAAGTGCATAAAGTAAAGTTCTTACATTTCCATGGGGAATTACAGAGGAAGTGAATACAGTAGAGTTCTTACATTTCCAGGAGGGATTACAGAGGAAGTGCATAAAGTAGAGTTCTTACATTTCCAGGAGGGATTACAGAGCAAGTGCATAAAGTTAAGTTCTTACATTTCCTGGAGTAATTAAAGAGGAAGTGCACAAAGTAGAGTCCTTACATTTCCAGGGGGAATTACAGAGGAAGTGCAGAAAGTAAAGTTCTTACATTTCCAGGAGGGATTACAGAGGAAGTGCATAAAGTAAAGTTCTTACATTTCCAGGAGGGATTACAGAGGAAGTGTACAAAGTAGAGTTCTTACATTTCCAGGAGGGATTACAGAGGAAGTGCACAAAGTAGAGTTCTTACATTTCCAGGAGGGATTACAGAGGAAGTGCGCAAAGTAGAGTTCTTACATTTCCAGGAGGGATTACAGAGGAAGTGCATAAAGTTCTTACATTTCCAGGAGGATTTACAGAGGAAGTGCATAAAGTAAAGTTCTTACATTTTCAGGAGGGATTACAGAGGAAGTGCACAAAGTAGAGTTCTTACATTTCCAGGAGGGATTACAGAGGAAGTGCACAAAGTAGAGTTGTTACATTTCCAGGAGTAATTAAAGAGGTAGTGCACAAAGTAGAGTCCTTACATTTCCAGGTGGAATTACAGAGGAAGTGCATAAAGTAAAGTTCTTACATTTCCAGTTCGGATTACAGAGGAAGTGCATAAAGTAGAGTTCTTACATTTCCAGGAGGGATTACAGAGCAAGTGCATAAAGTTAAGTTCTTACATTTCCAGGAATAATTTAAAGAGGAAGTGCACAAAGTAAAGTTCTTACATTTCCCGGAGGGATTACAGAGGAAGTGCACAAAGTAGAGTTCTTACATTTCCAGGAGGGATTACAGAGGAATTGCACAAAGTAGAGTTCTTACATTTCCAGGAGGGATTACAGAGGAAGTGCACAAAGTAGAGTTCTTACATTTCCAGGAGGGATTACAGAGGAAGTGCACAAAGTAGAGTTCTTACATTTCCAGGAGGGAATACAGAGGAAGTGCACAAAGTATAAGTCTTACATTTCCAGGAGGGATTACAGAGGAAGTGCACAAAGTAGAGTTCTTACATTTCCAGGAGGGATTACAGAGGAAGTGCACAAAGTAGAGTTCTTACATTTCCAGTAGGGATTACAGAGGAAGTGCATAAAGTAAAGTTCTTACATTTCCAGGGGGAATTAAAGAGGAAGTGCATAAAGTTCTTACATTTCCAAGAGGGATTACAGAGGAAGTGCAGAAAGTAGAGTTCTTACATTTCCTGGAGGGATTACAGAGGAAGTGGATAAAGTAAAGTTCTTACATTTCCAGGGGGAATTAAAGAGGAAGTGCACAAAGTAGAGTCCTTACATTTCCAGGAGGATTTACAGAGGAAGTGCATAAAGTTCTTACATTTCCAGGGGGAATTAAAGAGGAAGTGCATAAAGTAAAGTTCTTACATTTCCAGGAGGGATTACAGAGGAAGTGCACAAAGTAGAGTCCTTACATTTCCAGGAGGGATTACAGAGGAAGTGCGCAAAGTAGAGTTCTTACATTTCCAGGAGGGATTACAGAGGAAGTGCATAAAGTTCTTACATTTCCAGGAGGATTTACAGAGGAAGTGTATAAAGTAAAGTTCTTACATTTCCAGGAGTAATTAAAGAGGAAGTGCAGAAAGTAGAGTCCTTACATTTCCAGGGGGAATTACAGAGGAAGTGCAGAAAGTAAAGTTCTTACATTTCCAGGAGGGATTACAGAGGAAGTGCATAAAGTAGAATTCTTACATTTCCAGGAGGGATTACAGAGGAAGTGTATAAAGTAAAGTTCTTACATTTCCAGGAGGGATTACAGAGGAAGTGCATAAAGTAAAGTTCTTACATTTCCAGGGGGAATTACAGAGGAAGTGAATACAGTAGAGTTCTTACATTTCCAGGAGGGATTACAGAGGAAGTGCATAAAGTAGAGTTCTTACATTTCCAGGAGGGATTACAGAGCAAGTGCATAAAGTTAAGTTCTTACATTTCCTGGAGTAATTAAAGAGGAAGTGCACAAAGTAGAGTCCTTACATTTCCAGGGGGAATTACAGAGGAAGTGCAGAAAGTAAAGTTCGTACATTTCCAGGAGGGATTACAGAGGAAGTGCATAAAGTAAAGTTCTTACATTTCCAGGAGTGATTACAGAGGAAGTGTACAAAGTAGAGTTCTTACATTTCCAGGAGGGATTACAGAGGAAGTGCACAAAGTAGAGTTCTTACATTTCCAGGAGGGATTACAGAGGAAGTGCGCAAAGTAGAGTTCTTACATTTCCAGGAGGGATTACAGAGGAAGTGCATAAAGTTCTTACATTTCAAGGAGGATTTACAGAGGAAGTGCATAAAGTAAAGTTCTTACATTTCCAGGAGGGATTACAGAGGAAGTGCACAAAGTAGAGTTCTTACATTTCCAGGAGGGATTACAGAGGAAGTGCACAAAGTAGAGTTGTTACATTTCCAGGAGTAATTAAAGAGGTAGTGCACAAAGTAGAGTCCTTACATTTCCAGGTGGAATTACAGAGGAAGTGCATAAAGTAAAGTTCTTACATTTCCAGGATGGATTACAGAGGAAGTGCATAAAGTAGAGTTCTTACATTTCCAGGAGGGATTACAGAGCAAGTGCATAAAGTTAAGTTCTTACATTTCCAGGAATAATTTAAAGAGGAAGTGCACAAAGTAAAGTTCTTACATTTCCAGGAGGGATTACAGAGGAAGTGCACAAAGTAGAGTTCTTACATTTCCAGGAGGGATTACAGAGGAAGTGCACAAAGTAGAGTTCTTACATTTCCAGGAGGGATTACAGAGGAAGTGCATAAAGTAAAGTTCTTACATTTCCAGGGGGAATTAAAGAGGAAGTGCATAAAGTTCTTACATTTCCAAGAGGGATTACAGAGGAAGTGCACAAAGTAGAGTCCTTACATTTCCTGGAGGGATTAAAGAGGAAGTGCAGAAAGTAGAGTTCTTACATTTCCTGGAGGGATTACAGAGGAAGTGGATAAAGTAAAGTTCTTACATTTCCAGGGGGAATTAAAGAGGAAGTGCACAAAGTAGAGTCCTTACATTTCCAGGAGGATTTACAGAGGAAGTGCATAAAGTTCTTACATTTCCAGGAGGATTTACAGAGGAAGTGCATAAAGTAAAGTTCTTACATTTCGAGGAGGGATTACCGAGGAAGTGTATAAAGTAAAGTTCTTACATTTCCAGGAGTAATTAAAGAGGAAATGCACAAAGTAGAGTCCTTACATTTCCAGGAGGGATAACAGAGGAAGTGCAGAAAGTAGATTCCTTACATTTCCATCGGGAATTACAGAGGAAGTGCAGAAAGTAGAGTCCTTACATTTCCAGGGGGAATTACAGAGGAAGTGAATAAAGTAGAGTTCTTATATTTCCAGGAGGGATTACAGAGGAAGTGCATAAAGTAGAGTTCTTACATTTCCAGGAGGGATAACAGAGGAAGTGCATAAAGTTCTTACATTTCCAGGAGTAATTAAAGAGGAAGTGCACAAAGTAGAGTCCTTACATTTCCAGGGGAAATTACAGAGGAAGTGCAGAAAGTAAAGTTCTTACATTTCCAGGAGGGATTACAGAGGAAGTGCACAAAGTAGAGTTCTTACATTTCCAGGAGGAATTACAGAGGAAGTGCACAAAGTAGAGTTCTTACATTTCCAGGAGGGATTACAGAGGAAGTGCACAAAGTAAAGTTCTTACATTTTCAGGGGGAATTAAAGAGGAAGTGCATAAAGTTCTTACATTTCCAGGAGGATTTACAGAGGAAGTGCATAAAGTAAAGTTCTTACATTTCCAGGAGGGATTACAGAGGAAGTGTATAAAGTAAAGTTCTTACATTTCCAGGAGTAATTAAAGAGTAAATGTACAAAGTAGAGTCCTTACATTTCCAGGGGGAATTACAGAGGATGTGCATAAAGTAGAGTTCTTACATTTCCAGGAGGGATTACAGAGGAAATGCATAAAGTTCTTACATTTCCAGGAGGGATTACAGAGGAAGTACATAAAGTTCTTACATTTCCAGGAGGGATTACAGAGGAAGTGCCCAAAGTAGAGTTCTTACATTTCCAGGAGGGATTACAGAGGAAGTACACAAAGTAGAGTTCTTACATTTCCAGGAGGGATTACAGAGGAAGTGCACAAAGTAGAGTTCTTACATTTCCAGGAGGATTTACAGAGGAAGTGCATAAAGTTCTTACATTTCCAGGGGGATTTACAGAGGAAGTGCATAAAGTTCTTACATTTCTAGGAGGGATTACAGAGGAAGTGCATAAAGTAAAGTTCTTACATTTCCAGGGGGAATTAAAGAGGAAGTGCACAAAGTAGAGTCCTTACATTTCCAGGAGGATTTACAGAGGAAGTGCACAAAGTAGAGTTCTTACATTTCCAGGAGGATTTACAGAGGAAGTGCATAAAGTTCTTACATTTCCAGGAGGATTTACAGAGGAAGTGCATAAAGTTCTTACATTTCCAGGAGGGATTACAGAGGAAGTGCATAAAGTAAAGTTCTTACATTTCCAGGGGGAATTAAAGAGGAAGTGCACAAAGTAGAGTCCTTACATTTCCAGGAGGATTTACAGAGGAAGTGCATAAAGTTCTTACATTTCCAGGAGGATTTACAGAGGAAGTGCATAAAGTAAAGTTCTTACATTTCCAGGAGGGATTACAGAGGAAGTGCATAAAGTAAAGTTCTTACATTTCCAGGAGGATTTACAGAGGAAGTGCATAAAATAAAGTTCTTACATTTCCAGGAGGGATTACAGAGCAAGTGCATAAAGTTAAGTTCTTACATTTCCAGGAATAATTTAAAGAGGAAGTGCACAAAGTAAATTTCTTACATTTCCCGGAGGGATTACACAGAGGAAGTGCACAAAGTAGAGTTCTTACATTTCCAGGAGGGATTACAGAGGAAGTGCACAAAGTAGAGTTCTTACATTTCCAGGAGGGATTACAGAGGAAGTGCACAAAGTAGAGTTCTTACATTTCCAGGAGGGATTACAGAAGAAGTGCACAAAGTAGAGTTCTTACATTTCCAGGAGGGATTACAGAGGAAGTGCCCAAAGTAGAGTCCTTACATTTCCAGGAGGGATTACAGAGGAAGTGCACAAAGTAGAGTTCTTACATTTCCAGGAGGGATTACAGAGGAAGTGCACTAAGTAGAGTCCTTACATTTCCAGGGGGAATTACAGAGAAAGTGCAGAAAGTAAAGTTCTTACATTTCCTGGAGGGATTACAGAGGAAGTGCAGAAAGTAGAGTTCTTACATTTCCAGGAGGGATTACAGAGGAAGTGCAGAAAGTTAAGTTCTTACATTTCCAGGAGGGATTACAGAGGAAGTGCAGAAAGTAGAGTCCTTACATTTCCAGGGGGAATTACAGAGGAAGTGAATAAAGTAGAGTTCTTACATTTCCAGGAGGGATTACAGAGGAAGTGCAGAAAGTAGAGTCCTTACATTTCCAGGGGGATTTACAGAGGAAGTGCATAAAGTAAAGTTCTTACATTTCCAGGAGGGATTACAGAGGAAGTGCACAAAGTAGAGTTCTTACATTTCCAGGAGGAATTACAGAGGAAGTGCACAAAGTAGAGTTCTTGCATTTCCAGGAGGGATTACAGAGGAAGTGCACAAAGTAAAGTTCTTACATTTTCACCGGGAATTAAAGAGGAAGGGCGTAAAGTTCTTACATTTCCAGGAGGATTTACAGACGAAGTGCATAAAGTAAAGTTCTTACATTTCCAGGAGGGATTATAGAGGAAGTGTATAAAGTAAAGTTCTTACATTTCCAGGAGTAATTAAAGAGTAAATGTACAAAGTAGAGTCCTTACATTTCCAGGGGGAATTACAGAGGAAGTGCATATAGTAGAGTTTTTACATTTCCAGGAGGGATTACAGAGGAAATGCATAAAGTTCTTACATTTCCAGGAGGGATTACAGAGGAAGTACATAAAGTTCTTACATTTCCAGGAGGGAATACAGAGGAAGTGCCCAAAGTAGAGTTCTTACATTTCCAGGAGGGATTACAGAAGAAGTGCACAAAGTAGAGTTCTTACATTTCCAGGAGGATTTACAGAGGAAGTGCATAAAGTTCTTACATTTCCAGGAGGATTTACAGAGGAAGTGCATAAAGTAAAGTTCTTACATTTCTAGGAGGGATTACAGAGGAAGTGCATAAAGTAAAGTTCTTACAATTCCAGGGGGAATTAAAGAGGAAGTGCACAAAGTAAGGTTCTTACATTTCCAGGAGGGATTGCAGAGGAAGTGCACAAAGTAGAGTTCTTACATTTCCAGGAGGGATTACAGAGGGAGTGCACAAAGTAGAGTTCTTACATTTCCAGGAGGGATTACAGAGGAAGTGCATAAAGTAAAGTTCTTACATTTCCAGGGGGAATTAAAGAGGAAGTGCACAAAGTAGAGTCCTTACATTTCCAGGGGGAATTACAGAGGAAGTGCATAAAGTAGAGTTCTTACATTTCCAGGAGGGATTACAGAGGAAGTGCATAAAGTTAAGTTCTTACATTTCCTGGAGTAATTAAAGAGGAATTGCACAAAGTAGAGTCCTTACATTTCCAGGGGGAATTACAGAGGAAGTGCAGAAAGTAAAGTTCTTACATTTCCAGGAGGGATTACAGAGGAAGTGCATAAAGTAAAGTTCTTACATTTCCAGGAGGGATTACAGAGGAAGTGCACAAAGTAGAGTTCTTCCATTTCCAGGAGGGATTACAGAGGAAGTGCACAAAGTAGAGTTCTTACATTTCCAGGAGGGATTACAGAGGAAGTACGCAAAGTAGAGTTCTTACATTTCCAGGAGGGATTACAGAGGAAGTGCATAAAGTTCTTACATTTCCAGGAGGATTTACAGAGGAAGTGCATAAAGTAAAGTTCTTACATTTCCAGGAGGGATTACAGAGGAAGTGCACAAAGTAGAGTTCTTACATTTCCAGGAGGGATTACAGAGGAAGTGCACAAAGTAGAGTTTTTACATTTCCAGGAGTAATTAAAGAGGTAGTGCACAAAGTAGAGTCCTTACATTTCCAGGTGGAATTACAGAGGAAGTGCATAAAGTAAAATACTTACATTTCCAGGAGGGATTACAGAGGAAGTGCATAAAGTAGAGTTCTTACATTTCCAGGAGGGATTACAGAGCAAGTGCACAAAGTAGAGTTCTTACATTTCCAGGAGGGATTACAGAGGAAGTGCACAAAGTAAAGTTCTTACATTTTCAGGGGGATTTAAATAGGAAGTGCATAAAGTTCTTACATTTCCAGGAGGATTTACAGAGGAAGTGCATAAAGTAAAGTTCTTACATTTCCAGGAGGGATTACAGAGGAAGTGTATAAAGTAAAGTTCTTACATTTCCAGGAGTAATTAAAGAGTAAATGTACAAAGTAGAGTCCTTACATTTCCAGGGGGAATTACAGAGGAAGTGCATAAAGTAGAGTTCTTACATTTCCAGGAGGGATTACAGAGGAAATGCATAAAGTTCTTACATTTCCAGGAGGGATTACAGAGGAAGTACATAAAGTTCTTACATTTCCAGGAGGGATTACAGAGGAAGTGCCCAAAGTAGAGTTCTTACATTTCCAGGAGGGATTACAGAGGAAGTACACAAAGTAGAGTTCTTACATTTCCAGGAGGGATTACAGAGGAAGTGCACAAAGTAGAGTTCTTACATTTCCAGGAGGATTTATAGAGGAAGTGCATAAAGTTCTTACATTTCCAGGAGGATTTACAGAGGAAGTGCATAAAGTTCTTACATTTCTAGGAGGGATTACAGAGGAAGTGCATAAAGTAAAGTTCTTACATTTCCAGGGGGAATTAAAGAGGAAGTGAATAAAGTAAAGTTCTTACATTTCCAGGAGGGATTACAGAGGAAGTGCATAAAGTAAAGTTCTTACATTTCCAGGGGGAATTAAAGAGGAAGTGCACAAAGTAGAGTCCTTACATTTCCAGGAGGATTTACAGAGGAAGTGCATAAAGTTCTTACATTTCCAGGAGGATTTACAGAGGAAGTGCATAAAGTAAAGTTCTTACATTTCCAGGAGGGATTACAGAGGAAGTGCATAAAGTAAAGTTCTTACATTTCCAGGAGGATTTACAGAGGAAGTGCATAAAATAAAGTTCTTACATTTCCAGGAGGGATTACAGAGCAAGTGCATAAAGTTAAGTTCTTACATTTCCAGGAATAATTTAAAGAGGAAGTGCACAAAGTAAATTTCTTACATTTCCCGGAGGGATTACACAGAGGAAGTGCACAAAGTAGAGTTCTTACATTTCCAGGAGGGATTACAGAGGAAGTGCACAAAGTAGAGTTCTTACATTTCCAGGAGGGATTACAGAGGAAGTGCACAAAGTAGAGTTCTTACATTTCCAGGAGGGATTACAGAGGAAGTGCACAAAGTAGAGTTCTTACATTTCCAGGAGGGATTACAGAGGAAGTGCCCAAAGTAGAGTCCTTACATTTCCAGGAGGGATTACAGAGGAAGTGCACAAAGTAGAGTTCTTACATTTCCAGGAGGGATTACAGAGGAAGTGCACAAAGTAGAGTTCATACATTTCCAGGAGGGATTTCAGAGGAAGTGCACAAAGTAGAGTTCTTACATTTCCAGGAGGGATTACAGAGGAAGTGCATAAAGTAAAGTTCTTACATTTCCAGGGGGAATTAAAGAGGAAGTGCATAAAGTAAAGTTCTTACATTTCCATGAGGGATTACAGAGGAAGTGAATAAAGTAGAGTTCTTACATTTCCAGGAGGGATTACAGAGGAAGTGCAGAAAGTAGAGTCCTTACATTTCCAGGGGGAATTACAGAGGAAGTGAATAAAGTAGAGTTCTTACATTTCCAGGAGGGATTACAGAGGAAGTGCAGAAAGTAGAGTCCTTACATTTCCAGGGGGATTTACAGAGGAAGTGCATAAAGTAAAGTTCTTACATTTCCAGGAGGTATTACAGAGGAAGTGCACAAAGTAGAGTTCTTACATTTCCAGGAGGAATTACAGAGGAAGTGCACAAAGTAGAGTTCTTGCATTTCCAGGAGGGATTACAGAGGAAGTGCACAAAGTAAAGTTCTTACATTTTCAGGGGGAATTAAAGAGGAAGTGCGTAAAGTTCTTACATTTCCAGGAGGATTTCCAGACGAAGTGCATAAAGTAAAGTTCTTACATTTCCAGGAGGGATTACAGAGGAAGTGTATAAAGTAAAGTTCTTACATTTCCAGGAGTAATTAAAGAGTAAATGTACAAAGTAGAGTCCTTACATTTCCAGGGGGAATTACAGAGGAAGTGCATATAGTAGAGTTCTTACATTTCCAGGAGGGATTACAGAGGAAATGCATAAAGTTCTTACATTTCCAGGAGGGATTACAGAGGAAGTACATAAAGTTCTTACATTTCCAGGAGGGAATACAGAGGAAGTGCCCAAAGTAGAGTTCTTACATTTCCAGGAGGGATTACAGAAGAAGTGCACAAAGTAGAGTTCTTACATTTCCAGGAGGATTTACAGAGGAAGTGCATAAAGTTCTTACATTTCCAGGAGGATTTACAGAGGAAGTGCATAAAGTAAAGTTCTTACATTTCTAGGAGGGATTATAGAGGAAGTGCATAAAGTAAAGTTCTTATAATTCCAGGGGGAATTAAAGAGGAAGTGCACAAAGTAAGGTTCTTACATTTCCAGGAGGGATTACAGAGGAAGTGCACAAAGTAGAGTTCTTACATTTCCAGGAGGGATTACAGAGGGAGTGCACAAAGTAGAGTTCTTACATTTCCAGGAGGGATTACAGAGGAAGTGCATAAAGTAAAGTTCTTACATTTCCTGGAGTAATTAAAGAGGAAGTGCACAAAGTAGAGTCCTTACATTTCCAGGGGGAATTACAGAGGAAGTGCAGAAAGTAAAGTTCTTACATTTCCAGGAGGGATTACAGAGGAAGTGCATAAAGTAAAGTTCTTACATTTCCAGGAAGGATTACAGAGGAAGTGCACAAAGTAGAGTTCTTACATTTCCAGGAGGGATTACAGAGGAAGTGCACAAAGTAGAGTTCTTACATTTCCAGGAGGGATTACAGAGGAAGTACGCAAAGTAGAGTTCTTACATTTCCAGGAGGGATTACAGAGGAAGTGCATAAAGTAAAGTTCTTACATTTCCAGGAGGGATTACAGAGGAAGTGCACAAAGTAGAGTTCTTACATTTCCAGGAGGGATTACAGAGGAAGTGCACAAAGTAGAGTTGTTACATTTCCAGGAGTAATTAAAGAGGTAGTGCACAAAGTAGAGTCCTTACATTTCCAGGTGGAATTACAGAGGAAGTGCATAAAGTATAGTACTTACATTTCCAGGAGGGATTACAGAGGAAGTGCATAAAGTAGAGTTCTTACATTTCCAGGAGGGATTACAGAGCAAGTGCACAAAGTAGAGTTCTTACATTTCCAGGAGGGATTACAGAGGAAGTGCACAAACTAGAGTTCTTACATTTCCAGGAGGGATTACAGAGGAAGTGCCCAAAGTAGAGTTCTTACATTTCCAGGAGGGAATACAGAGGAAGTGCACAAAGTAGAATTCTTACATTTCCAGGAGGGATTAAAGAGGAAGTGCAGAAAGTAGAGTTCTTACATTTCCTGGAGGGATTACAGAGGAAGTGGATAAAGTAAAGTTCTTACATTTCCAGGGGGAATTAAAGAGGAAGTGCACAAAGTAGAGTCCTTACATTTCCAGGAGGATTTACAGAGGAAGTGCATAAAGTTCTTACATTTCCAGGAGGATTTACAGACAAAGTGCATAAAGTAAAGTTCTTACATTTCCAGGAGGGATTACAGAGGAAGTGTATAAAGTAAAGTTCTTACATTTCCAGGAGTAATTAAAGAGTAAATGTACAAAGTAGAGTCCTTACATTTCCAGGGGGAATTACAGAGGAAGTGCATATAGTAGAGTCCTTACATTTCCAGGAGGGATTACAGAGGAAATGCATAAAGTTCTTACATTTCCAGGAGGAATTACAGAGGAAGTACATAAAGTTCTTACATTTCCAGGAGGGATTACAGAGGAAGTGCGCAAAGTAGAGTTCTTACATTTCCAGGAGGGATTACAGAGGAAGTGCACAAAGTAGAGTTCTTCCATTTCCAGGAGGATTTACAGAGGAAGTGCATAAAGTTCTTACATTTCCAGGAGGATTTACAGAGGAAGTGCATAAAGTAAAGTTCTTACATTTCTAGGAGGGATTGCAGAGGAAGTGCATAAAGTAAAGTTCTTACATTTCCAGGGGGAATTAAAGAGGAAGTGCATAAAGTAAAGTTCTTACATTTCCAGGAGGGATTACAGAGGAAGTGCATAAAGTAGAGTTCTTACATTTCCAGGAGGGATTACAGAGGAAGTGCATAAAGTAAAGTTCTTACAATTCCAGGGGGAATTAAAGAGGAAGTGCACAAAGTAAGGTTCTTACATTTCCAGGAGGGATTACAGAGGAAGTGCACAAAGTAGAGTTCTTACATTTCCAGGAGGGATTACAGAGGGAGTGCACAAAGTAGAGTTCTTACATTTCCAGGAGGGATTACAGAGTAAGTGCATAAAGTAAAGTTCTTACATTTCCAGGGGGAATTATAGAGGAAGTGCACAAAGTAGAGTCCTTACATTTCCAGGAGGATTTACAGAGGAAGTGCATAAAGTTCTTACATTTCCAGGAGGATTTACAGAGGAAGTGCATAAAGTAAAGTTCTTACATTTCCAGGAGGGATTACAGAGGAAGTGCATAAAGTAAAGTTCTTACATTTCCAGGAGGATTTACAGAGGAAGTGCATAAAATAAAGTTCTTACATTTCCAGGGGGAATTAAAGAGGAAGTGCATAAAGTAAAGTTCTTACATTTCCAGGAGGGATTACAGAGGAAGTGCACAAAGTAGAGTCCTTACATTTCCAGGAGGGATTACAGAGGAAGTGCGCAAAGTAGAGTTCTTACATTTCCAGGAGGGATTACAGAGGAAGTGCATAAAATTCTTACATTTCCAGGAGGATTTACAGAGGAAGTGTATAAAGTAAAGTTCTTACATTTCCAGGAGTAATTAAAGAGGAAGTGCAGAAAGTAGAGTCCTTACATTTCCAGGGGGAATTACAGAGGAAGAGCAGAAAGTAAAGTTCTTACATTTCCAGGAGGGATTACAGAGGAAGTGCATAAAGTAGAGTTCTTACATATCCAGGAGGGATTACAGAGGAAGTGCATAAAGTAAAGTTCTTACATTTCCTGGAGGGATTACAGAGGAAGTGTATAAAGTAAAGTTCTTACATTTCCAGGAGGGATTACAGAGGAAGTGCATAAAGTAAAGTTCTTACATTTCCAGGGGGAATTACAGAGGAAGTGAATAAAGTAGAGTTCTTACATTTCCAGGAGGGATTACAGAGGAAGTGCATAAAGTAGAGTTCTTACATTTCCAGGAGGGATTACAGAGGAAGTGCACAAAGTAAAGTTCTTACATTTCCCGGAGGGATTACACAGAGGAAGTGCACAAAGTAGAGTTCTTACATTTCCAGGAGGGATTACAGAGGAAGTGCACAAAGTAGAGTTCTTACATTTCCAGGAGGGATTACAGAGGAAGTGCTCAAAGTAGAGTTCTTACATTTCCAGGAGGGATTACAGAGGAAGTGCACAAAGTAGAGTTCTTACATTTCCAGAAGGGATTACAGAGGAAGTGCCCAAAGTAGAGTCCTTACATTTCCAGGAGGGATTACAGAGGAAGTGCACAAAGTAGAGTTCTTACATTTCCAGGAGGGATTACAGAGGAAGTGCACAAAGTAGAGTTCTTACATTTCCAGGAGGAATTACAGAGCAAGTGCATGAAGTTAAGTTCTTACATTTCCAGGAGGGATTACAGAGGAAGTGCCCAAAGTAGAGTTCTTACATTTCCAGGAGGGATTACAGAGTAAGTGCACAAAGTAGATTTCTTACATTTCCAGGAGGATTTACAGAGGAAGTGCATAAAGTAAAGTTCTTACATTTTCAGGAGGGAATACAGAGGAAGTGCACAAAGTAGAGTTCTTACATTTCCAGGCGGATTTACAGAGGAAGTGCATAAAGTAAAGTTCTTACATTTCCAGGGGGAATTAAAGAGGAAGTGCATAAAGTAAAGTTCTTACATTTCCAGTAGGGAATACAGAGGAAGTGCACAAAGTAGAGTTCTTACATTTCCAGGAGGGATTACAGAGGAAGTGCACAAAGTAGAGTTCTTACATTTCCAGGAGGGATTACAGAGGAAGTGCACAAAGTAGAGTTCTTACATTTCCAGGAGGGATTACAGAGGAAGTGTATAAAGTAAAGTTCTTACATTTCCAGGAGAAATTAAAGAGGAAATGCACAAACTAGAGTTCTTACATTTCCAGGAGGGATTACAGAGGAAGTGCACAAAGTAGAGTTCTTACATTTCCAGGAGGGATTACAGAGGAAGTGCGCAAAGTAGAGTTCTTACATTTCCAGGAGGGATTACAGAGGAAGTGCATAAAGTTCTTACATTTCCAGGAGGATTTACAGAGGAAGTGCATAAAGTAAAGTTCTTACGTTTCCAGGAGGGATTACAGAGGAAGTGCACAAAGTAGAGTTCTTACATTTCCAGGAGGGATTACAGAGGAAGTGCGCAAAGTAGAGTTCTTACATTTCCAGGAGGGATTACAGAGGAAGTGCATAAAGTTCTTACATTTCCAGGAGGATTTACAGAGGAAGTGTATAAAGTAAAGTTCTTACATTTCCAGGAGTAATTAAAGAGGAAGTGCAGAAAGTAGAGTCCTTACATTTCCAGGGGGAATTACAGAGGAAGTGCAGAAAGTAAAGTTCTTACATTTCCAGGACGGATTACAGAGGAAGTGCATAAAGTAGAGTTCTTACATTTCCAGGAGGGATTACAGAGGAAGTGCATAAAGTAAAGTTCTTACATTTCCAGGAGGGATTATAGAGGAAGTGCATAAAGTAAAGTTCTTACATTTCCAGGAGGGATTACAGAGGAAGTGCATAAAGTAAAATTCTTACATTTCCAGGAGGATTTACAGAGGAAGTGCATAAAGTAAAGTTCTTACATTTCCAGGAGGGATTACAGAGGAAGTGTATAAAGTAAAGTTCTTACATTTCCAGGAGTAATTAAAGAGGAAATGCACAAAGTAGAGTCCTTACATTTCCAGGAGGGATTACAGAGGAAGTGTATAAAGTAAAGTTCGTACATTTCCAGGAGTAATTAAAGAGGAAATGCACAAAGTAGAGTCCTTACATTTCCAGGAGGGATTACAGAGGAAGTGTATAAAGTAAAGTTCTTACATTTCCAGGAGGGATTACAGAGGAAGTGCATAAAGTAAAGTTCTTACACTTCCAGGGGGAATTACAGAGGAAGTGAATAAAGTAGAGTTCTTACATTTCCAGGAGGGATTACAGAGGAAGTGCATAAAGTAGAGTTCTTACATTTCCAGGAGGGATTACAGAGGAAGTGCACAAAGTAAAGTTCTTACATTTCCCGGAGGGATTACACAGAGGAAGTGCACAAAGTAGAGTTCTTACATTTCCAGGAGGGATTACAGAGGAAGTGCACAAAGTAGAGTTCTTACATTTCCAGGAGGGATTACAGAGGAAGTGCACAAAGTAGAGTTCTTACATTTCCAGGAGGGATTACAGAGGAAGTGCACAAAGTAGAGTTCTTACATTTCCAGAAGGGATTACAGAGGAAGTGCCCAAAGTAGAGTCCTTACATTTCCAGGAGGGATTACAGAGGAAGTGCACAAAGTAGAGTTCTTACATTTCCAGGAGGGATTACAGAGGAAGTGCACAAAGTAGAGTTCTTACATTTCCAGGAGGATTTACAGAGGAAGTGCATAAAGTAAAGTTCTTACATTTCCAGGAGGAATTACAGAGCAAGTGCATGAAGTTAAGTTCTTACATTTCCAGGAGGGATTACAGAGGAAGTGCCCAAAGTAGAGTTCTTACATTTCCAGGAGGGATTACAGAGTAAGTGCACAAAGTAGATTTCTTACATTTCCAGGAGGATTTACAGAGTAAGTGCATAAAGTAAAGTTCTTACATTTTCAGGAGGGAATACAGAGGAAGTGCACAAAGTAGAGTTCTTACATTTCCAGGAGGGATTACAGAGTAAGTGCACAAAGTAGAGTTCTTACATTTCCAGGAGGATTTACAGAGGAAGTGCATAAAGTAAAGTTCTTACATTTCCAGGGGGAATTAAAGAGGAAGTGCATAAAGTAAAGTTCTTACATTTCCAGTAGGGAATACAGAGGAAGTGCACAAAGTAGAGTTCTTACATTTCCAGGAGGGATTACAGAGGAAGTGCACAAAGTGGAGTTCTTACATTTCCAGGAGGGATTACAGAGGAAGTGCACAAAGTAGAGTTCTTACATTTCCAGGAGGGATTACAGAGGAAGTGTATAAAGTAAAGTTCTTACATTTCCAGGAGTAATTAAAGAGGAAATGCACAAACTAGAGTTCTTACATTTCCAGGAGGGATTACAGAGGAAGTGCACAAAGTAGAGTTCTTACATTTCCAGGAGGGATTACAGAGGAAGTGCGCAAAGTAGAGTTCTTACATTTCCAGGAGGGATTACAGAGGAAGTGCATAAAGTTCTTACATTTCCAGGAGGATTTACAGAGGAAGTGCATAAAGTAAAGTTCTTACGTTTCCAGGAGGGATTACAGAGGAAGTGCACAAAGTAGAGTTCTTACATTTCCAGGAGGGATTACAGAGGAAGTGCGCAAAGTAGAGTTCTTACATTTCCAGGAGGGATTACAGAGGAAGTGCACAAAGTAGAGTTCTTACATTTCCAGAAGGGATTACAGAGGAAGTGCCCAAAGTAGAGTCCTTACATTTCCAGGAGGGATTACAGAGGAAGTGCACAAAGTAGAGTTCTTACATTTCCAGGAGGGATTACAGAGGAAGTGCACAAAGTAGAGTTCTTACATTTCCAGGAGGAATTACAGAGCAAGTGCATGAAGTTAAGTTCTTACATTTCCAGGAGGGATTACAGAGGAAGTGCCCAAAGTAGAGTTCTTACATTTCCAGGAGGGATTACAGAGTAAGTGCACAAAGTAGATTTCTTACATTTCCAGGAGGATTTACAGAGTAAGTGCATAAAGTAAAGTTCTTACATTTTCAGGAGGGAATACAGAGGAAGTGCACAAAGTAGAGTTCTTACATTTCCAGGAGGGATTACAGAGTAAGTGCACAAAGTAGAGTTCTTACATTTCCAGGAGGATTTACAGAGGAAGTGCATAAAGTAAAGTTCTTACATTTCCAGGGGGAATTAAAGAGGAAGTGCATAAAGTAAAGTTCTTACATTTCCAGTAGGGAATACAGAGGAAGTGCACAAAGTAGAGTTCTTACATTTCCAGGAGGGATTACAGAGGAAGTGCACAAAGTGGAGTTCTTACATTTCCAGGAGGGATTACAGAGGAAGTGCACAAAGTAGAGTTCTTACATTTCCAGGAGGGATTACAGAGGAAGTGTATAAAGTAAAGTTCTTACATTTCCAGGAGTAATTAAAGAGGAAATGCACAAACTAGAGTTCTTACATTTCCAGGAGGGATTACAGAGGAAGTGCACAAAGTAGAGTTCTTACATTTCCAGGAGGGATTACAGAGGAAGTGCGCAAAGTAGAGTTCTTACATTTCCAGGAGGGATTACAGAGGAAGTGCATAAAGTTCTTACATTTCCAGGAGGATTTACAGAGGAAGTGCATAAAGTAAAGTTCTTACGTTTCCAGGAGGGATTACAGAGGAAGTGCACAAAGTAGAGTTCTTACATTTCCAGGAGGGATTACAGAGGAAGTGCGCAAAGTAGAGTTCTTACATTTCCAGGAGGGATTACAGAGGAAGTGCATAAAGTTCTTACATTTCCAGGAGGATTTACAGAGGAAGTGTATGAAGTAAAGTTCTTACATTTCCAGGAGTAATTAAAGAGGAAGTGCAGAAAGTAGAGTCCTTACATTTCCAGGGGGAATTACAGAGGAAGTGCAGAAAGTAAAGTTCTTACATTTCCAGGACGGATTACAGAGGAAGTGCATAAAGTAGAGTTCTTACATTTCCAGGAGGGATTACAGAGGAAGTGCATAAAGTAAAGTTCTTACATTTCCAGGAGGGATTATAGAGGAAGTGCATAAAGTAAAGTTCTTACATTTCCAGGAGGGATTACAGAGGAAGTGCATAAAGTAAAATTCTTACATTTCCAGGAGGATTTACAGAGGAAGTGCATAAAGTAAAGTTCTTACATTTCCAGGAGGGATTACAGAGGAAGTGTATAAAGTAAAGTTCTTACATTTCCAGGAGTAATTAAAGAGGAAATGCACAAAGTAGAGTCCTTACATTTCCAGGAGGGATTACAGAGGAAGTGTATAAAGTAAAGTTCGTACATTTCCAGGAGTAATTAGAGAGGAAATGCACAAAGTAGAGTCCTTACATTTCCAGGAGGGATTACAGAGGAAGTGTATAAAGTAAAGTTCTTACATTTCCAGGAGTAATTAAAGAGGAAATGCACAAAGTAGAGTTCTTACATTTCCAGGAGGGATTACAGAGGAAGTGCATAAAGTATAGTTCTTACATTTCCAGGAGGGATTACAGAGGAAGTGCATAAAGTAAAGTTCTTACATTTCCAGGAGGGATTACAGAGGAAGTGCATAAAGTAAAGTTCTTACATTTCCAGGAGGGATTACAGAGGAAGTGTATAAAGTAAAGTTCTTATATTTCCAGGAGTAATTAAAGAGGAAATGCACAAAGTAGAGTCCTTACATTTCCAGGAGGGATTACAGAGGAAGTGTATAAAGTAAAGTTCTTACATTTCCAGGAGTAATTAAAGAGGAAATGCACAAAGTAAAGTTCTTACATTTCCAGGAGGGATTACAGAGGAAGTGCATAAAGTAAAGTTCTTACATTTCCAGGAGGGATTACAGAGGAAGTGCATAAAGTTCTTACATTTCCAGGAGGATTTACAGACAAAGTGCATAAAGTAAAGTTCTTACATTTCCAGGAGGGATTACAGAGGAAGTGTATAAAGGAAAGTTCTTACATTTCCAGGAGTAATTAAAGAGTAAATGTACAAAGTAGAGTCCTTACATTTCCAGGGGGAATTACAGAGGAAGTGCATATAGTAGAGTCCTTACATTTCCAGGAGGGATTACAGAGGAAATGCATAAAGTTCTTACATTTCCAGGAGGAATTACAGAGGAAGTACATAAAGTTCTTACATTTCCAGGAGGGATTACAGAGGAAGTGCCCAAAGTAGAGTTCTTACATTTCCAGGAGGGATTACAGAGGAAGTGCACAAAGTAGAGTTCTTCCATTTCCAGGAGGATTTACAGAGGAAGTGCATAAAGTTCTTACATTTCCAGGAGGATTTACAGAGGAAGTGCATAAAGTAAAGTTCTTACATTTCTAGGAGGGATTGCAGAGGAAGTGCATAAAGTAAAGTTCTTACATTTCCAGGGGGAATTAAAGAGGAAGTGCATAAAGTAAAGTTCTTACATTTCCAGGAGGGATTACAGAGAAAGTGCATAAAGTAGAGTTCTTACATTTCCAGGAGGGATTACAGAGGAAGTGCATAAAGTAAAGTTCTTACAATTCCAGGGGGAATTAAAGAGGAAGTGCACAAAGTAAGGTTCTTACATTTCCAGGAGGGATTACAGAGGAAGTGCACAAAGTAGAGTTCTTACATTTCCAGGAGGGATTACAGAGGGAGTGCACAAAGTAGAGTTCTTACATTTCCAGGAGGGATTACAGAGGAAGTGCATAAAGCAAAGTTCTTACATTTCCAGGGGGAATTATAGAGGAAGTGCACAAAGTAGAGTCCTTACATTTCCAGGAGGATTTACAGAGGAAGTGCATAAAGTTCTTACATTTCCAGGAGGATTTACAGAGGAAGTGCATAAAGTAAAGTTCTTACATTTCCAGGAGGGATTACAGAGGAAGTGCATAAAGTAAAGTTCTTACATTTCCAGGAGGATTTACAGAGGAAGTGCATAAAATAAAGTTCTTACATTTCCAGGGGGAATTAAAGAGGAAGTGCATAAAGTAAAGTTCTTACATTTCCAGGAGGGATTACAGAGGAAGTGCACAAAGTAGAGTCCTTACATTTCCAGGAGGGATTACAGAGGAAGTGCGCAAAGTAGAGTTCTTACATTTCCAGGAGGGATTACAGAGGAAGTGCATAAAATTCTTACATTTCCAGGAGGATTTACAGAGGAAGTGTATAAAGTAAAGTTCTTACATTTCCAGGAGTAATTAAAGAGGAAGTGCAGAAAGTAGAGTCCTTACATTTCCAGGGGGAATTACAGAGGAAGAGCAGAAAGTAAAGTTCTTACATTTCCAGGAGGGATTACAGAGGAAGTGCATAAAGTAGAGTTCTTACATTTCCAGGAGGGATTACAGAGGAAGTGCATAAAGTAAAGTTCTTACATTTCCTGGAGGGATTACAGAGGAAGTGTATAAAGTAAAGTTCTTACATTTCCAGGAGGGATTACAGAGGAAGTGCATAAAGTAAAGTTCTTACATTTCCAGGGGGAATTACAGAGGAAGTGAATAAAGTAGAGTTCTTACATTTCCAGGAGGGATTACAGAGGAAGTGCATAAAGTAGAGTTCTTACATTTCCAGGAGGGATTACAGAGGAAGTGCACAAAGTAAAGTTCTTACATTTCCCGGAGGGATTACACAGAGGAAGTGCACAAAGTAGAGTTCTTACATTTCCAGGAGGGATTACAGAGGAAGTGAACAAAGTAGAGTTCTTACATTTCCAGGAGGGATTACAGAGGAAGTGCACAAAGTAGAGTTCTTACATTTCCAGGAGGGATTACAGAGGAAGTGCACAAAGTAGAGTTCTTACATTTCCAGAAGGGATTACAGAGGAAGTGCCCAAAGTAGAGTCCTTACATTTCCAGGAGGGATTACAGAGGAAGTGCACAAAGTAGAGTTCTTACATTTCCAGGAGGGATTACAGAGGAAGTGCACAAAGTAGAGTTCTTACATTTCCAGGAGGAATTACAGAGCAAGTGCATGAAGTTAAGTTCTTACATTTCCAGGAGGGATTACAGAGGAAGTGCCCAAAGTAGAGTTCTTACATTTCCAGGAGGGATTACAGAGTAAGTGCACAAAGTAGATTTCTTACATTTCCAGGAGGATTTACAGAGGAAGTGCATAAAGTAAAGTTCTTACATTTTCAGGAGGGAATACAGAGGAAGTGCACAAAGTAGAGTTCTTACATTTCCAGGAGGGATTACAGAGTAAGTGCACAAAGTAGAGTTCTTACATTTCCAGGCGGATTTACAGAGGAAGTGCATAAAGTAAAGTTCTTACATTTCCAGGGGGAATTAAAGAGGAAGTGCATAAAGTAAAGTTCTTACATTTCCAGTAGGGAATACAGAGGAAGTGCACAAAGTAGAGTTCTTACATTTCCAGGAGGGATTACAGAGGAAGTGCACAAAGTAGAGTTCTTACATTTCCAGGAGGGATTACAGAGGAAGTGCACAAAGTAGAGTTCTTACATTTCCAGGAGGGATTACAGAGGAAGTGTATAAAGTAAAGTTCTTACATTTCCAGGAGAAATTAAAGAGGAAATGCACAAACTAGAGTTCTTACATTTCCAGGAGGGATTACAGAGGAAGTGCACAAAGTAGAGTTCTTACATTTCCAGGAGGGATTACAGAGGAAGTGCGCAAAGTAGAGTTCTTACATTTCCAGGAGGGATTACAGAGGAAGTGCATAAAGTTCTTACATTTCCAGGAGGATTTACAGAGGAAGTGCATAAAGTAAAGTTCTTACGTTTCCAGGAGGGATTACAGAGGAAGTGCACAAAGTAGAGTTCTTACATTTCCAGGAGGGATTACAGAGGAAGTGCGCAAAGTAGAGTTCTTACATTTCCAGGAGGGATTACAGAGGAAGTGCATAAAGTTCTTACATTTCCAGGAGGATTTACAGAGGAAGTGTATAAAGTAAAGTTCTTACATTTCCAGGAGTAATTAAAGAGGAAGTGCAGAAAGTAGAGTCCTTACATTTCCAGGGGGAATTACAGAGGAAGTGCAGAAAGTAAAGTTCTTACATTTCCAGGACGGATTACAGAGGAAGTGCATAAAGTAGAGTTCTTACATTTCCAGGAGGGATTACAGAGGAAGTGCATAAAGTAAAGTTCTTACATTTCCAGGAGGGATTATAGAGGAAGTGCATAAAGTAAAGTTCTTACATTTCCAGGAGGGATTACAGAGGAAGTGCATAAAGTAAAATTCTTACATTTCCAGGAGGATTTACAGAGGAAGTGCATAAAGTAAAGTTCTTACATTTCCAGGAGGGATTACAGAGGAAGTGTATAAAGTAAAGTTCTTACATTTCCAGGAGTAATTAAAGAGGAAATGCACAAAGTAGAGTCCTTACATTTCCAGGAGGGATTACAGAGGAAGTGTATAAAGTAAAGTTCGTACATTTCCAGGAGTAATTAAAGAGGAAATGCACAAAGTAGAGTCCTTACATTTCCAGGAGGGATTACAGAGGAAGTGTATAAAGTAAAGTTCTTACATTTCCAGGAGGGATTACAGAGGAAGTGCATAAAGTAAAGTTCTTACACTTCCAGGGGGAATTACAGAGGAAGTGAATAAAGTAGAGTTCTTACATTTCCAGGAGGGATTACAGAGGAAGTGCATAAAGTAGAGTTCTTACATTTCCAGGAGGGATTACAGAGGAAGTGCACAAAGTAAAGTTCTTACATTTCCCGGAGGGATTACACAGAGGAAGTGCACAAAGTAGAGTTCTTACATTTCCAGGAGGGATTACAGAGGAAGTGCACAAAGTAGAGTTCTTACATTTCCAGGAGGGATTACAGAGGAAGTGCACAAAGTAGAGTTCTTACATTTCCAGGAGGGATTACAGAGGAAGTGCACAAAGTAGAGTTCTTACATTTCCAGAAGGGATTACAGAGGAAGTGCCCAAAGTAGAGTCCTTACATTTCCAGGAGGGATTACAGAGGAAGTGCACAAAGTAGAGTTCTTACATTTCCAGGAGGGATTACAGAGGAAGTGCACAAAGTAGAGTTCTTACATTTCCAGGAGGAATTACAGAGCAAGTGCATGAAGTTAAGTTCTTACATTTCCAGGAGGGATTACAGAGGAAGTGCCCAAAGTAGAGTTCTTACATTTCCAGGAGGGATTACAGAGTAAGTGCACAAAGTAGATTTCTTACATTTCCAGGAGGATTTACAGAGGAAGTGCATAAAGTAAAGTTCTTACATTTTCAGGAGGGAATACAGAGGAAGTGCACAAAGTAGAGTTCTTACATTTCCAGGAGGGATTACAGAGTAATTGCACAAAGTAGAGTTCTTACATTTCCAGGAGGATTTACAGAGGAAGTGCATAAAGTAAAGTTCTTACATTTCCAGGGGGAATTAAAGAGGAAGTGCATAAAGTAAAGTTCTTACATTTCCAGTAGGGAATACAGAGGAAGTGCACAAAGTAGAGTTCTTACATTTCCAGGAGGGATTACAGAGGAAGTGCACAAAGTAGAGTTCTTACATTTCCAGGAGGGATTACAGAGGAAGTGCACAAAGTAGAGTTCTTACATTTCCAGGAGGGATTACAGAGGAAGTGTATAAAGTAAAGTTCTTACATTTCCAGGAGTAATTAAAGAGGAAATGCACAAACTAGAGTTCTTACATTTCCAGGAGGGATTACAGAGGAAGTGCACAAAGTAGAGTTCTTACATTTCCAGGAGGGATTACAGAGGAAGTGCGCAAAGTAGAGTTCTTACATTTCCAGGAGGGATTACAGAGGAAGTGCATAAAGTTCTTACATTTCCAGGAGGATTTACAGAGGAAGTGCATAAAGTAAAGTTCTTACGTTTCCAGGAGGGATTACAGAGGAAGTGCACAAAGTAGAGTTCTTACATTTCCAGGAGGGATTACAGAGGAAGTGCGCAAAGTAGAGTTCTTACATTTCCAGGAGGGATTACAGAGGAAGTGCATAAAGTTCTTACATTTCCAGGAGGATTTACAGAGGAAGTGTATAAAGTAAAGTTCTTACATTTCCAGGAGTAATTAAAGAGGAAGTGCAGAAAGTAGAGTCCTTACATTTCCAGGGGGAATTACAGAGGAAGTGCAGAAAGTAAAGTTCTTACATTTCCAGGACGGATTACAGAGGAAGTGCATAAAGTAGAGTTCTTACATTTCCAGGAGGGATTACAGAGGAAGTGCATAAAGTAAAGTTCTTACATTTCCAGGAGGGATTATAGAGGAAGTGCATAAAGTAAAGTTCTTACATTTCCAGGAGGGATTACAGAGGAAGTGCATAAAGTAAAATTCTTACATTTCCAGGAGGATTTACAGAGGAAGTGCATAAAGTAAAGTTCTTACATTTCCAGGAGGGATTACAGAGGAAGTGTATAAAGTAAAGTTCTTACATTTCCAGGAGTAATTAAAGAGGAAATGCACAAAGTAGAGTCCTTACATTTCCAGGAGGGATTACAGAGGAAGTGTATAAAGTAAAGTTCGTACATTTCCAGGAGTAATTAAAGAGGAAATGCACAAAGTAGAGTCCTTACATTTCCAGGAGGGATTACAGAGGAAGTGTATAAAGTAAAGTTCTTACATTTCCAGGAGTAATTAAAGAGGAAATGCACAAAGTAGAGTTCTTACATTTCCAGGAGGGATTACAGAGGAAGTGCATAAAGTATAGTTCTTACATTTCCAGGAGGGATTACAGAGGAAGTGCATAAAGTAAAGTTCTTACATTTCCAGGAGGGATTACAGAGGAAGTGCATAAAGTAAAGTTCTTACATTTCCAGGAGGGATTACAGAGGAAGTGTATAAAGTAAAGTTCTTATATTTCCAGGAGTAATTAAAGAGGAAATGCACAAAGTAGAGTCCTTACATTTCCAGGAGGGATTACAGAGGAAGTGTATAAAGTAAAGTTCTTACATTTCCAGGAGTAATTAAAGAGGAAATGCACAAAGTAGAGTTCTTACATTTCCAGGAGGGATTACAGAGGAAGTGCATAAAGTAAAGTTCTTACATTTCCAGGAGGGATTACAGAGGAAGTGCATAAAGTAAAGTTCTTACATTTCCAGGGGGAATTACAGAGGAAGTGCATAAAGTAGAGTTCTTACATTTCCAGGAGGGATTACAGAGGAAGTGCATAAAGTTAAGTTCTTACATTTCCAGGAGTAATTAAAGAGGAAGTGCACAAAGTAGAGTCCTTACATTTCCAGGGGGAATTACAGAGGAAGTGAATAAAGTAGAGTTCTTACATTTCCAGGAGGGATTACAGAGGAAGTGCATAAAGTAGAGTTCTTACATTTCCAGGAGGGATTACAGAGGAAGTGCATAAAGTTAAGTTCTTACATTTCCAGGAATAATTTAAAGAGGAAGTGCACAAAGTAGAGTCCTTACATTTCCAGGGGACATTACAGAGGAAGTGCAAAAAGTAAAGTTCTTACATTTCCAGGAGGGATTACAGAGGAAGTGCACAAAGTAGAGTTCTTACATTTCCAGGAGGGATTACAGAGGAAGTGCATAAAGTTTACATTTCCAGGAGGATTTACAGAGGAAGTGCATAAAGTAAAGTTCTTACATTTCCTGGAGGGATTACAGAGGAAGTGCATAAAGTAGAGTTCTTACATTTCCAGGAGGGATTACAGAGGAAGTGCATAAAGTAAATTCTTACATTTCCAGGAAGGATTACAGAGGAAGTGCATAAAGTAAAGTTCTTACATTTCCAGGAGGAATTACAGAGGAAGTGCATAAAGTAAAGTTCTTACATTTCCAGGAGGGATTACAGAGGAAGTGCATAAAGTAGAGTCCTTACATTTCCAGGAGGGATTACAGAGGAAGTGTATAAAGTAAAGTTCTTACATTTCCTGGAGTAATTAAAGAGGAAATGCACAAAGTAGAGTTCTTACATTTCCAGGAGGGATTACAGAGTAAGTGCATAAAGTAGAGTTCTTACATTTCCAGGAGGGATTACAGAGGAAGTGCATAAAGTAAAGTTCTTACATTTCCAGGAGGGATTACAGAGGAAGTTTATAAAGTAAAGTTCTTACATTTCCAGGAGGGATTACAGAGGAAGTGCATAAAGTAGAGTTCTTACATTTCCAGGAGGGATGACAGAGGAAGTGTATAAAGTTAAGTTCTTACATTTCCAGGAATAATTTAAAGAGGAAATGCACAAAGTATAGTCCTTACATTTCCAGGGGACATTACAGAGGAAGTGCAGAAAGTAAAGTTCTTACATTTCCAGGAGGGATTACAGAGGAAGTGCACAAAGTAGAGTTCTTACATTTCCAGGAGGGATTACAGAGGAAGTGCATAAAGTAGAGTTCTTACATTTCCTGGAGGGATTACAGAGGAAGTGCATAAAGTAGAGTTCTTACATTTCCAGGAGGGATTACAGAGGAAGTGCATAAAGTAAAGTTCTTACATTTCCAGGAGAATTTACAGAGGTAGTGCATAAAGTAGAGTCCTTACATTTCCAGGAGGATTTACAGAGGAAGTGCATAAAGTTCTTACATTTCCAGGAGGATTTACAGAGGAAGTGCATAAAGTAAAGTTCTTACATTTCCAGGAGGGATTACAGAGGAAGTGCATAAAGTAGTGTTCTTACATTTCCAGGAGGGATTACAGAGGAAGTGCATAAAGTAAAGTTCTTACATTTCCAGGAGGGATTACAGAGGAAGTGCATAAAGTAAAGTTCTTACATTTCCAGGAGGAATTACAGAGGAAGTACATAAAGTAAAGTTCTTACATTTCCAGGAGGGATTACAGAGGAAGTGCATAAAGTAAAGTTCTTACATTTCCAGGAGGGATTACAGAGGAAGTGCATAAAGTAAAGTTCTTACATTTACAGGAGGAATTACAGAGGAAGTGCATAAAGTAAAGTTCTTACATTTCCAGGAGGGATTACAGAGGAAGTGCAGAAAGTAAAGTTCTTACATTTCCAGGAGGGATTACAGAGGAAGTGCAGAAAGTAGAGTTCTTACATTTCCAGGAGGGATTACAGAGGAAGTGCATAAAGTAAAGTTCTTACATTTCCAGGAGGATTTACAGAGGAAGTGCATAAAGTAGAGTCCTTACATTTCCAGGAGGATTTACAGAGGAAGTGCATAAAGTTCTTACATTTCCAGGAGGATTTACAGAGGAAGTGCATAAAGTAAAGTTCTTACATTTCCAGGAGGGATTACAGAGGAAGTGCATAAAGTAGAGTTCTTACATTTCCAGGAGGGATTACAGAGGAAGTGCATAAAGTAAAGTTCTTAGATTTCCAGGAGGGATTACAGAGGAAGTGCAGAAAGTAGAGTTCTTACATTTCCAGGAGGAATTACAGAGGAAGTGCATAAAGTAAAGTTCTTACATTTCCAGGAGGGATTACAGAGGAAGTGCATAAAGTAAAGTTCTTACATTTCCAGGAGGGATTACAGAGGAAGTGCATAAAGTAAAGTTCTTACATTTCCCGGAGGAATTACAGAGGAAGTGCATAAAGTAAAGTTCTTACATTTCCAGGAGGGATTACAGAGGAAGTGCATAAAGTAGAGTCCTTACATTTCCAGGAGGGATTACAGAGGAAGTGCATAAAGTAGAGTTCTTACATTTCCAGGAGGGATTACAGTTCACCTCTTGGAACAGTGTCTGGGAGGCTGTGGTGGCTGCTGCTCGCAATGTTGATGGAAAACAGATCAAGCAACTGACAGAATCTATGGATGGAGGCTGCTGAGTGTCATCATAAAGAAAGGTGGCTATAATGATCACTTATTTTTTTTGTTTTTGCATGTCAGAAATGTTTATTTCTATATTTTGTGCAGTGATATTGGTTTACCTGGTGAAAATAATCAAGTGAGATGGGATTATATTTGGTTTTTAATAAGTTGCCTAATAATTCTGCACAGTAATAGTTACCTGCACACACAGATATCCTCCTAAGATAGCCAAATCTAAAAAAACACTCCAACTACCAAAAATATTAAGCTTGGATATTTATGAGTCTTTTGGGTTGATTGAGAATATAGTTGTTGATCAATAATAAAAATAATCCTCTAAAATACAACTTGCCTAATAATTCTGCCCACAGTGTAGAAACATTTGTATCACAATGATATCACAATACGGTCTTCTATTTAAAAAATGATGATAAGGAAACTCGCATGAATATACAGCGCTCTCAGAAAGAGACCACTGCACAGTTTTCTAACAATCCCCATCTCTACATGTCTGACAGCCATTCCATTCCAGCGTCAGTTGAATTCCAACCACAGTCCACCTCATTCTACTTAATGTGCTGCTGATTAGGTGATCACCTGAACCAAATCTTATGTAACCAGGGAAAGTATAAAAAACACTGCTGTGGTCTTCACAATCCTCTTGTAATAGGACAAGCTGGATGGCAAAACAAGTGCTAGGAATAGCCCAAAAGTAATTTGAATGAAAAACTAACTTTTAACCATGCCAAAGGAGTTGAAAAGAAGTCTTGAGTGAGGAAAAGAAGGGCTCAATTCTGGCTTCTCTAGCAGAGGGATACAGTGAGCGTCATGTTGCCTCCATCCTTAAAATTTCAAAGACGGCAGTCCATTACAACAAGGTCAAGCAGCAGACATTGGGGACAACAAAGCTACAGACCGGCAGAGGGCGAAAGCGACTCTCCACTGACCGGGATGACCGTCATCTTATTCCAATGTCACTCAGCAACTGCAGGATGACATCAAGTGACCTACAAAAGGAATGGCAAATGGCAGCTGAGGTGAAGTGCACGGCAAGAACAGTTCATAACTGGCTCCTAGAGACCTCAAGTCATGTAAAGCTAGAAAAAGCCTTTCATCAATCTGAAGCAAAGGAGAGCCAGGCTGAAGTTTGCCAAAGACCATAAGGATTGGACCATAGAGGACTGGAGTAAGGTAATCTTCTCTGATGAGTCTAATTTTCAGCTTTGCCCAACACCTGGTCGTCTAATGGTTAGACGGAGACCTGGAGAGGCATACAAGCCACAGTGTCTTGCACCACTGTGAAATTTGGTGGAGGATCGGTGATGATCTGGGGATGCTTCAGCAAGGCTGGAATTGGGCAGGTTAATCTTTGCGAAGGACGTATGAATCAAGCCGCATACAAGGTTATCCTTGAAAACCACTTGCTTCCTTCTGCTCAGACAATGTTCCCCAACTCTGAGGACTGTTTTTTCCAGCAGGACAATGCCCCATGCCACACAGCTAGGTCAATCAATGTGTGGATGAAGGAGCACCACATCAAGACCCTGTCATGGCCAGCCCAATCTCCAGACCTGAACCCTATTGAAAACCTCTGGAATATAATCAAGAGGTAGATGGATAGTCACAAGCCATCAAACAAAGAAGAACTGCTTACATTTTTGTGCCAGGAGTGGCATAAGGTCATCCAAAAGCAGCGTGAAAGACTGGTGGAAAGCAGCCAAGACACATGAAAGCTGGGATTAAAAATCATGGTTATTCCACCAAATATTGATGTCTGAACTCTTCTGGAGTTAAAACATGAGTATTGTTGTTTCTAAATGAATAAGAACTTGTTTTCTTTGCAGTATTTGAGGTCTGACAGCACTGGTTCTCTGGTTCTCTGTTTCTTTTTTATTATTTTGACGATTTCTCATTTGCTGCAAATAAATACAACATTTTTAGCTTTGATTTTTAGAGACAAGTTGTCAGTAGTTTATAGAATAAAACAACAATGTACATTTTACTCAAAAATAGACCTATAAAGAGAAAAATCAGAGAAAATGAAAATTTTGCAGTGGTCTCTTAATTTTTGCCAGAGCTGTATATACACTGCTCAAAAAAATAAAGGGAACACTTAAACAACAGAATATAACTCCAAGTAAATCAAACTTCTGTGAAATCAAACTGTCCACTTAGGAAGCAACACTGATTGACAATCAATTTCACATGCTGTTGTGCAAATGGAATAGACAATAGATGGAAATTATTGGCAATTATCAAGACACCCTCAATAAAGGAGTGGTTTTGCAGGTGGGGACCACAGACCACATCTCAGTACCAGTGCTTTCTGGCTGATGTTTTGGTCACTTTTGAATGTTGGTTGTGCTTTCACACTCGTGGTAGCATGAGACGGACTCTACAATCCACAGAAGTTGCTCAGGTAGTGCAGCTCATCCAGGATGGCACATCAATGCGAGCTGTGGCAAGAAGGTTTGCTGTGTCTGTCAGCGTAGTGTCCAGAGGCTGGAGGCGCTCTCAGGAGACAGGCCAGTACACCAGGAGACATGGAGGGGGCCGTAGGAGGGCAACAACCCAGCAGCAGGACTGATACCCCCGCCTTTGTGCAAGGAGGAACAGGAGGAGCACTGCCAGAGCCCTGCAAAATGACCTCCAGCAGGCCACAAATGTGCATGTGTCTGCACAAACGGTTAGAAACCGACTCCATGAGGGTGGTATGAGGGCCCGACGTCCACAATTGGGGGTTGTGCTCACATCCCAACACCGTGCAGGACGTTTGGCATTTGCCACAGAACAGCAGGATTGGCAAAGTCGCCACTGGCGCCCTGTGCTCTTCACAGATGAAAGCAGGTTCACACCGAGCACATGTGACAGATGTGACAGAGTCTGGAGACACCGTGGAGAGTGATCTGCTGCCTGCAACATCCTTCAGCACGACCGGTTTGGCAGTGGGTCAATGGTGTGGAGTGGCATTTCTTTGGAGGGCCGCACAGCCCTCCATGTGCTCGCCAGAGGTAGCCTGACTGCTATTAGGTACCGAGATGAGATCCTCAGGCCCCTTGTGAGACCATATGCTGGTGCAGTGGGCCCTGGGTTCCTCCTAATGCAGAACAATGCCAGACCTCATGTGGCTGGAGTGTGTCAGCAGTTCCTGCAAGATAAAGGCATTGAAGCTATGGACTGGCCCGTCCATTCCCCAGACCTGAATCCGATTGAGCACATCTGGGACATCATGTCTCGCTCCATCCACCAACATCACGTTGCACCACAGACTGTCCAGGAGTTGGCGGATGCTTTAGTCCAGGTCTGGGAGGAGATGCCACAGGAGACCATCCGCAACCTAATCAGGAGCATGCCCAGGCGTTGTAGGGAGGTCATACAGGCACGTGGAGGCCACACACAATACTGAGCCTCATCAGGAGCATGCCCAGGCGTTGTAGGGAGATCATACAGGCACGTGGAGGCCACACACAATACTCAACCTCATCAGGAGCATGCCCAGGCGTTGTAGGGAGATCATACAGGCACGTGGAGGCCACACACAATACTCAGCCTCAGCAGGAGCATGCCCAGGCGTTGTAGGGAGGTCATACAGGCACGTGGAGGCCACACACAATACTCAGCCTCATCAGGAGCATGCCCAGGCGTTGTAGGGAGGTCATACAGGCACATGGAGGCCACACACAATACTGAGCCTCATTTTGACTTGTTTTAAGGACATTACATCAATGTTGGATCAGCCTGTAGTGTGTTTTTCCACTTTAATTTTGGGGGTGACTCCAAATCCAGGCCTCTATTGGTTAATAAATTTGATTTCCATTGATGATTTTTGTGTGATTTTGTTGTCAGCACATTCAACTTTGTACAGAACAAAGTATTCAATGAGAATATTTCATTCATTCAGATCTAGGATGTGTTATTTGAGTGTTCCCTTTATTTTTTTGAGCAGTGTATATACACACAAACAGTTGAAACCAGAAGTTTACATACACTGTATACTTACCTTGTAATGTCTTCACATCCTGTTCCATCCAGATGTGTCCGGATCCCAAAATTCCAAGCGGCGGAAGTTCATCGACCGCCATATTGGGACACCCAAGTGATGGGTGGAAACCGCTGGTGGTACCAGCCTCTTGCGCGGTACCACCAGAGGAGCACCGTCGCAAACACGCCATACATGCCGCCGCCGGGATCAGCCGAATGATTCACTGACCGCTGCCATCTTTGTACAGGAGGAGCGCATGCACAGATTTAATGTGACCGCCGCTATCTGCCTGCACAAAGATGGCGGCAGTCTGATTTACTGCGCGGGGAGATAGCTCAAACGAGAGAACACATGAGGGAAGAAGACAGCACCGGGGTGGAGAGAGAGAGCAGACAAGGGGGAGAGCACATGGGGTACACAGGTCAAAGAAGAGATCACATAAGAGGAGAAGACAGCAGATGGGGGAGAGAGAAAGCGCACAGAGGGAGAGAGACAGAGCACAGGGGGGAGACAGCTCAAACGGGACAGCACATGAGGGGAGAACACAGCACAGGAAGGAGAGAGACAGCAGACAAGGGGGAGAGCACATGGGGTAGACAGGTCAAAGAAGAGAGCACATGAGAGGAGAAGACAGCAGATGGGGGAGAGAGAAAGCAGACAAGGGGGATAGCACATGGGGTACACAGGTCAAAGAAGAGAGCACAAAAGAGGAGAAGACAGCAGATGGGGGAGAGAGAAAGCGCACAGAGGGGAAAGAGACAGAGCACAGGGGGGGGAGACAGCTCAAACGGGACAGCACATGAGGGGAGAACACAGCACAGGAAGGAGAGAGACAGCAGACAAGGGGGAGAGCACATGGGGTAGACAGGTCAAAGAAGAGATCACATAAGAGGAGAAGACAGCAGATGGGGGAGAGAGAAAGCGCACAGGGGGAGAGAGACAGAGCATTGGGGGGAGACAGCTCAAACGGGACAGCACATGAAGGGAGAACACAGCACAGGAAGGAGAGAGACAGCAGACAAGGGGGAGAGCACATGGGGTAGACAGGTCAAAGAAGAGATCACATAAGAGGAGAAGACAGCAGATGGGGGAGAGAGAAAGCGCACAGAGGGGAAAGAGACAGAGCACAGGGGGGAGACAGCTCAAACGGGACAGCACATGAAGGGAGAACACAGCACAGGAAGGAGAGAGAGAGCAGACAAGGGGGATAGCACATGGGGTAGACAGGTCAAAGAAGAGAGCACAGACGGGAGAAGACAGCAGATGGGGGAGAGAGAAAGTGCACAGAGGGGAAAGAGACAGAGCACAGGGGGGAGACAGCTCAAACGGGACAGCACATGAGGGGAGAACACAGCACAGGAAGGAGAGAGACAGCAGACAAGGGGGAGAGCACATGGAGAAGATAGGTCAAAGAAGAGAGCACATGAGAGGAGAAGACAGCAGATGGGGGAGAGAGAAAGCAGACAAGGGGGATAGCACATGGGGTACATGGGTCAAAGAAGAGAGCACATAAGAGGAGAAGACAGCAGATGGGGGAAAGAGAGAGTGGATAGGTGGGTGAGCACATGGGGGGGAGGAGATTCTCAGCGCTGCAAAGCCTGCCCCCATCGTGACATTACTGCCCTCCCGATGAGACAGCATCGGGCCTCCATCTAGTACACTATCTAAAAAGACACATCTGCAGGTTTTTCTCAATATCTGACATGAAATCAGAATAAACCTTTCCAGTTTTAGGTCAATTAGGATTACCATCATTTTTAATATTTGCTAAATGCCAGTATAATGAGAAAGCGAATGTTTTAAGGCATCATTTTTATTAGTTACTGCAAAGTCTGTAACATCTGTCTCTGCTGAAACGACACTATGAATATCATATCCTTTATACAGTATATACAGTGCTGGCCAAAAGTATTGGCACCCCTGCAATTCTGTCAGATAATACTCAGTTTCTTCCTGAAAATGATTGCAATCACAAATTCTTTGGTATTATTCTCTTCATTTAATTTGCTTGCAAGGAAATAACACAAAAGAGAATGAAGCAAAATTCAAATCATTGATCATTTCACACAAAACTCCAAAAAAGGGCCAGACAAAAGTATTGGCACCCTCAGCCTAATACTTGGTTGCACAACCTTTAGCCAAAATAACTGCGAACAGCCACTTCCGGTAACCATCAATGAGTTTCTTACAATGCTCTGCTGGAATTGTAGACCATTCTTCTTTGGCAAACTGCTCCAGGTCCCTGATATTTGAAGGGTGCCTTCTCCAAACTGCCATTTTGAGATCTCTCCACAGGTGTTCTATGGGATTCAGGTCTGGACTCATTGCTGGCCACCTTAGAAGTCTCCAGTGCTTTCTCTAAAACCATTTTATAGTGCTTTTGGAAGTGTGTTTTGAGTCATTGTCCTGCTGGAAGACCCATGACCTGTGAGGGAGACTCAGCTTTCTCACACTGGGCCCTACATTATGCTGCAAAATTTGTTGGTAGTCTTCAGACTTCATAATGCCATGCACACGGTCAAGCAGTCCAGTGCCAGAGGCAGCAAAGCAACCCCAAAACATCAGGGAACCTCCGCCATGTTTGACTGTAGGGACCGTGTTCTTTTCTTTGAATGCCTCTTTTTTTTCCTGTACACTCTATGTTGATGCTTTTTCCCAAAAAGTGAGCCACAGCATAATGACCCCATATGGTGAGCCACAGCAAAAGGGCCCCATATGGTGCGCCACAGCGTAATGGCCCCATATGGTGGCCCACAGCGTAATGGCCCCATATTCTGAGCCACAGCGTAATGGCCCCATATGATGAGCCACAGCGTAATGGCCCCATATGATGAGCCACAGCGTAATGTCCCCATATGGTGAGCCACCGTGTAATGGCCTCATATGGTGAGCCACAGCGTAATGGCCTCATATGGTGAGCCACAGCGTAATGGCCCCATATGGTGAGCCACAGCGTAATGGCCCCATATAGTGAGCCACAGCGTAATGGCCAGTAGCGTAGCTACTGGGGGGGCAGAAGGGGCCCACCGGGAGCTACGCTAGTGTAACTATATCCAGCGTGCGCATCAGGTCCCCCCGCCCATCACTGCCGCAAGTTCCCTCTCCCAACAGTCCCCTTTCTGTGACGGACGTCTCAGACGTCATCACTCGGCACCCGGCCCACTGTGCAGAAGACTTGTGCGGGCTGGGCGCTTGAGCAGCGAGGGAACGAGGAGGAGAGATGAGTACTGTTTATTTATTTTTTGCTGGGTGGGGGGCCGCATTATATTACAGACTCTGCCTATGAGGAGGGGGGGGCATTATACTACAGACTCTGCCTATGGGGAGGGAGGGGCATTATCCTAAAGACTCTGCCTATGGTGAGGGGGGGCATTATACTACATACTCTACCTATGAGGAGGGGTGGAGCATTATACTGCAGACTCTGCCTATGGGGGGGCATTATACTACAGACTCTGCCTATGAGGAGAGGGGGAAAGCGTTATACTAAAGACTCTGCCTATGGGGGGGCATTATACTACATACTCTACCTATGAGGAGGGGTGGAGCATTATACTGCAGACTCTGCCTATGGGGGGAGGGCATTATACTGCAGACTCTGCCTATGGGGGGGCATTATACTACAGACTCTGCCTATGAGGAGGGGGGGGGAAGCATTATACTACAGACTATCTGGTGTATTATACTATATGTAGGCTATTTATACAGTGTGGGAGATAATGTGGGGTCTTTGCATAGTGGGGGGGCCATCATACAGTGTGGGAGATAATGTGGGGTCTTTGTACAGTGTGGGGGCCAACATACAGTGTGGGAGATAATGTGGGGTCTTTGCATAGTGTGAGGGCCTTCATACAGTGTGGGAGATAATGTGGGGTCTTTGTATAGTGTGGGGGCCATCATACAGTGTGGGAGATAATGTGGGGTCTTTGTATAGTGTGGGGGCCATCATACAGTGTGGATGATGAATAGGGTCACACACGATAGTCACTTCAGTACCTTTTACTGGTGGTATTCAAGGCACAATCCGGAGCACTGTAGGGTGAGGGGTGCATATCAGGACTCTCCTCAGTGAGCGGGTGTATGGCCTCCTGTCTCTTGCCTTTGTTTGGTAAGTCTCTGACCTGCTTGGAGCTAGGCCTAACTTGGTTTCTGTCCTGCAGCGGCTGATCTTGTGGTAGGGAATTCTCTTGTAGATCACTCTCCCTGCTTGCGGGGCCTTTGTGACTCCTGGCTTTGGTACGTATCAGCTCTTAGGTGATGCTGGGACCTGAAGTCTTCCAGGGGATCCCGGTTGTCTCTACAGGGGAATATACGGCCCTGTAGACGCGGACCCGGTGTCCGGTATATGTTTTCTGGGGTGAGCTGGTAAAGCTCCTCTGCCCCCAATGCTACTGGGTCTTATTACACGGGTAGGCGCACTGGCATCGGGGTCTTATTACACGGGTAGGCGCGCTAGCATCGGTGTCTTATTACACGGGTAGGCGCGCTGGCATCGGGGTCTTATTACACGGGTAGGCGCACTGGCATCGAGGTCTTATTACACGGGTAGGCGCTCTGGCATCGGGGTCTTATTACACGGGTAGGCGCGCTGGCATCGGGGTCTTATTACACGGGTAGGCTCGCTGACATCGGGGTCTTCTTACACGGGTAGGTGCTCTGGCATCGGGGTCTTATTAGACGGGTAGGTGCTCTGGCATCAGGGTCTTATTACACGGGTAGGCGCGCTGGCATCGGGGTCTTATTACACGGGTAGGCGCGCTGGCATCGGGGTCTTATTACACGGGTAGGCGCGCTGCCATCGGGGTCTTATTACACGGGTAGGTGCTCTGGCATCGGGGTCTTATTACACGGGTAGGTGCTCTGGCATCGGGGTCTCATTACACGGGTAGGGGCACTGGCATCGGGGTCTCATTACACGGGTAGGTGCTCTGGCATCGGGGTCTTATTACACGGGTAGGCGCGCTGCCATCGGGGTCTTATTACACGGGTAGGCGCTCTGGCATCGGGGTCTCATTACACGGGTAGGTGCTCTGGCATCGGGGTCTTATTACACGGGTAGGCGCTCTGGCATAGGGGTCTTATTACACGGGTAGGCGCGCTGTTCGGAGACAATGGGAAAACCAGTGGGCAAGGCTTCACAGATACAGAAAATAGCACAGAATTTACTAGTAGAAGTTGCCTATTTATTATGTAAACACACGTTTGGAAATGATATAAGTAGATGGCCCAAGCCCTCCACAAAGCTTTTCATCCTGGAGGGCACAGGCTTTACCAATGTGACCCTCTGACATATGGGAGCATCATTATAATAGGGTACTGCCATTGCATGCCAGCTAGTCCGTGTCCAGTTACTGCTTTCTCTGTGACGGGGTGTACATATTTGTGTGAATGTAATGTGGATAATGACTGTATACGCCATCTTGTGCTTCAGGTCTGGAGGCAGATGCGGCACATGGGGGTAAAGCCGGATGTAATCACCTATAACCTGCTTCTTTGTGCCCCCCGAGACTGTGGGATTGGAGACACCGCTGACGCTCTACATTTACTCACGCACTCTAAGGAACTGGCAGCCCTGACTTTAAGTGCAGGCAAAGAGAAGCAAGACAGGAAAAGCCAGCAAGTGAAGAAAAGAAAGGATAGTCCTGAAGAGGTGGGCAGCCCATGCTCCTGGGCCATTCCTCAATTCCAAGTGGCAACTATGGCACAGCTGAGGACTTGGCAGGCTCACAGGCACTGGCCGTGGTGAGTACGGCTGACCATTTTCCCAGCGTGCCCTCTTGATGCCAGTAATGTGCCGAACCTCCTGGACCTGTCTGTAAATACGGGAAAAATTGTGTCATTTGCAAATGTCAATACCCCATCTGACCGATTGGCACTGATTGGCGACTTAGGGGGCGTTCTTCAGAAGATGAAAGAAGACAACGTCTGTCCTACAATAAAGACCTTCACCCTCCTAGCGGCAGTCATGAGAGCAGAAGTGGGGTCAGAATCTGCCGTCCTGGCCACTATGGACGCCTACGGAGTACAGCCAGATCTCACCTTTTTTAACACTTTGCTGTTGAAGAGGAGTAAAACTCTGAACCTGCAGTCGGCTTTGGGAAGGGAATGGTTTTTATTTTATTTAAATGTTAAAAAGCCATCATAAAATAATTAACACGGCTTGTGAGAAGATCCACGATATCTGACAGTAACGAGGCTGAGGTACAGTAGGTGAATGATGTTACCGCATTGTGGGATTATATTTGCTGTATGAAATCATTTGTAAAGTGTGTGACAGATCTGCCTGACTTTTTATATATTTTTTTTTTCTTTAAAGTGAATACTTTTTTTTTTTTTTTTTTTTACTATTGCTTAATAACGATCCAAAACAAATGGTTCCAACCGTGTTCTTTTCATTGAGTGCCTCTTTTTTTTTTTTCCTGTACACTCTGTGTTGATGCTTTTTCCCAAAAAGCTCTACTTTTGTCTCATCTGACCAGAAAACATTCTTCCAAAACTTTTTAGGCTTTCTCAGGTAAGTTTTGGCAAACTCCAGCCTGGCTTTTTTATGTCTCGGGGTAAGAAGTGGGGTCTTCCTGGGTATCCTACCATACAGTCCCTTTTCATTCAGACGCCGACAGATAGTACGGGTTGACACTGTTGTACCCTCGGACTCCTTATAGGGTAACAGCCCACTTTTCCGAGCTTTCCGTGTACTCTCGCCTGTATGGCCTGCGACGTGGGTTCCTTTCTGCTCCCGGCCTGGTACGGCTTTACTGGTCCCTTCTTTTGTGGCAGAGCCTCCAGGTTTCTTAGGCCAAGGAACATACAGTCCCCTGCGGACTGGTTATCTGCTGTGGGATGTGGAATCCTCCCAGCCTCAGACACCAAAGTCTGGTAAATTGTGTTCTTTGTCTGCCAAGACAGGCCCACTTTGCCTCTCGTCTCTGGCTTGTGGCTCTCCTTCTGCCACACTTCCTCTTAGGATGCAATACCGCTGTCCCTCTCTGCTCTGGACACGTCTCAGTGCTGAGACAGGTCGTCCAGTTCTCTCTAACCCTGCCCCCAGCTCCAGGTTTTATAGGGGCAGCCTGCTCCCCCTACTGGCCTGAGACAGGAGGTACTGCATGCTAATGTTCCCCTGACTAGAGAACCTCCCCCTTGCTCTCAGACACAGCTTTATTACACTTTTGTGGCATCCAGGCCAGGGTGACACAGATGCAGTCTTTGCCTGCACAGCGGCACTCTAAGGCTATGTGCCCACGATGCAGAAATGCTCCGGCTTTTTCCTGAACGTTTCTGTATCTCCCTGGCATGTGGATTTTACATGCGTTTTTTTCAGCCAGGGACAAGCGTTTGTCACGCGTTTTGCACATGCGATTTCGCATGCGGGTTGTCAAGCGCTTTCCAAGCGATTTTAGCATCACTTGGAAAAGTGCTTGACAACTTGATCACACTATATAAATCCATGCAACTGGCATGGATTTTATATAGTGTGACCAAGTTAGTTAAAAAAAAGAATAAAAATAGTAAAAAATAAAAAAAAACATTATACTCACCTTCCAATGGCCCCCGGTCTCCTTATCCGATGCGACCCGTCACATGACTAAATGACGTCATGAAAGGTCCTTTTAGACCATCGCGAGCCGCCGGGGAGCCAGAACGCATCACTAAGGAGACCGGGGGCCATCAGAAGGTGAGTATAAGGTTTATTTTTTATTTTAAATTCTTTGTTTTTTAACAGGAACTATGGTACCCGGGTCTGGAGGAGAGTCTCCTCTTCTCCAGACCCGGGTACCATCCGCACATTGAATTGCTTAATATCCGCATGTGTACATGTAGTCATGCGGATATTAAGCGATTCAATGCAAGTCAATGGCGGCAAAAACGCCGTGCTTACGCAAAATAATTGGTAGTGCTGCGGATTTTTCCGCAATGATAATTCGTAGCGGAAATTTCCGCAGCATGTGCACAACACATGCGGATTATCATTGGGGGACATAGCAGACCTTCTACCAAGCGTTTAAGCGTTCCTGCGGCGCAATTGCCGCTGCGGAAACGCTTAAAAAACGCATAGTGGGCACACAGCCTTACGCGGTGAAATGAGCTGCATCTGGATCTCGTCCACCTAAAGGGACTGTCAGCACAGAATGACTGTTCAAACTAAGTCCCAACTCTCGGTGCTTCATGACGGGGCCAATCATTTATATACACCTTCCCACCTGCTTGTTTGCCCTCTATCCACACCCTCCTCTTCTTTGATTGACAGCTCTGGCTTCATAGAACCAGAGAAAGGAGACAGAGGTGAAACAAGCAGGTGGGAAGGTGTATATAAAGGATTGGCCCACGCCGTGATCCACGGAGCGCTTGCACTTGGTTTCAACAGTCATTCTGTGCTGACAGTCCCTTTAAAATCAGTGTTTCCCAAACTCCAGTCCTCACGGCCCCCCACAGGTCATGTCTTCAGGATTTCCATAGTATTGCACAGGTGAGAGAATTCCTGATTCCTTGATGATACTTTCATCACATGTGTAATACTGAGGAAATCCTGAAAACCTGACCTGTTGGGGGCCATGAGGACTGGAGTTTGGGAAACACTGCTTTAAATGGAGCGGTGCTGCAGTTTTATTATTCAGCAATTAGCAGGATCCCCCAACAATTTCTTAAGCAATGAGAAAATGCAGTCCCTAATGATGTCCTCTGACAATAAGCGGATCACGGACAGCAGATGCATTGGGTTCTGCATTTCTTGGAGAATGGGATGGGGCAGCTTCTGTCTTCTCAGTGATACAATCAGGAAGGAGATGCAGCGTGAGACAATCCCTGTCTACATCTTTGATCTGATCATCAATACAGAGGGCTGATTGGTGAAGACAGAGGGAAAGGCTAATAAAATTATTAAAAAAAAAACTTAGTTTTTCGGCTGGCACTTCCTCTGGGGTCAGTATGCCAACCTCATTGACTTCATAGCACTTGCCAGAGTGGGCAGACACGATTTTATTGCCTTTACACACGTCACCTCCACACAGGGCGATGCTGCTACGACGCCTCTGTAGTGATCAAACGTGGAGTCAAACAGCAGGGCTTTAAGAGGGCTGCCCTTTTCAATCTTGGGACTAAAACACAAAAATAAGACATCCTGTTAAGGGGGATAAAGGTAAGTAAACCGCGTTCAGTCCAGAGTGATGAATTCCAAAAGACAAAGTTTATTCCGCCATCACATAACGCTTCGACCTGTTATAGGTCTTTATCAAGTATATACAAAGACATACAGGGATACTGATCCCCTTTAAGGAAAATCAGTGGCCAGAACCCTTTAAATTCCCCTTAAATGGTCCAAAACTGAAACTGTGGGAACAATATAATCCACTTAGGGTTCAGCAAACTTACAGTCAAGGGTTTGATAAAATGATCTACACCCTTGTGTCTCCAGAAAGCATAGCGTACGTTCACGTGCTGAAAATGCCGACCAGTGCTGGAGTGAGCAGAGGTCCGCAGCTTGTGACACTCCTGCTGTAGTGAAACTACAGGTCCCAGCAGACTGACGGTCTCTCATCAAGTTATGCTGGGAGCCGCAGTTTCACAAATAGCGCTAGAGGATCCATGTCAAAAATATGAGGCTGCCACTAGGGTTTCTCCCACAAATATGTAATCGGACGTGGAGCAGATCTGCACGTGGATGAGCCATATTCTCTATCTGTGAACATACTACTCCTTCACTCAGATTCTAAGTGGTTCTGCAGCGCATCTGTGCAGAGCAAGCTGTCAATCAAAATCCAGGCCGGGTTTACAGCCGTCGCCCCTGATATAGCGAGCGGTGCTGTGATCCAAGACTGTAGCCGCTCCGTGCACAACAATGAGTGAAGGCCGGCGGCTGCAGGGAGGAAAGAAGTTAATTTTCTCCCGGTACCTACACTATCAATAAGGCGGCCGGGCAGCATTGTAACAATATTTATCTGCAGATTAACCGTATACCTGCAGGTACATAGCATTTTCCAAGGTGACAGGTTCCCTTTAATAAAGAGAAGATGGATAGAGCCGCATTAGTCCGTACTCACGGTGGAAGCCTCCTGACAACTTCTTGAAGAACACTTTCCACATTTGTTCCAAGCTTCCCCGACATCTAATAGAAATAAACAGAGAAATGAATTTCTTAATACAGTTTAGAACTCGGCTACAACGAATCAGAAGAAATGAAACCTGTTTGAAGCTGACAAGCAATCAAGCCCCTCCGTAAGCCACACAGAACATGGCTACTTATGTCATCTGCAGGTGATTAAAGGAACCTGTCATGTTGAAATGGTATAAGATCTGTAGGGGGTGTTGTAGAGCAGAGAAGTTGATCAGACTGATAGACATATCTGTGGGAAGAGAGTCAGCAAAACTGGCATTTTATGCAGTGAAAAGTCCTGCCGTATGTACACTAGTCCAGTGGGCGGTCCTACTAAGTGATTGACAGTTCCCTGTATGACTATGCAGGCAGAGATAGCTGTCAATCACTAGTAGGACCGCCCACTGGACTCATCTGTACAAACAGCAGGATTCCACTGAATAAATTGATACAGGAAAAACATCTATCTTTGTACCGTATTAGCCAGTAGATAGAAGAGTATTTAGATTTGAGAGTCCTCAGTGGTTGATACCATCTTTTCCGTTAGCCATTAAAAGGTAACAAATTGCAGGCTTTCCAGACTACTCAGGTCTCAGGTCTGCCTGATGAAGAAGCCTGAGTCGTCTGGAAAGCTTGCAATTTGTTACCATCTTTTCAGTTAGCCATTAAAGGTATCAACCACTGAGGACTCTCAAATCTAATGAATAAATTACAATTTATACTGAATCTTCTCCCACAAACCTATATATCATTCTGCTCAGTTTCTCATGGATAAAACCTGTACATCTGAATGGGGCTTTAATGTTGTTATTACAATCATGTAACCGCAGATCACAAAATCTTTCATATGATCATTTTTTTAACACCTAAAACCCCAATGGATATTTATGTTTACTAAAGGATTCCTTTCCCATTCTTTTGGCAGCTCTTCTTTAGGTATGGACACAGACCAGCATCCGGCATAAAGACATCTGGAGACTTTTCCTTTTTCGGTGATATTGGATAATCTTCTTCATTTCTAACGCTTTAAATCTTTCAAATTCTTTCTGAAAAATGTATCATAAAGGGACTTTCTCAGGTCAGTTTTGCTTGTGGTTGTGTTACCATTATTTGTGCCAAATGTATCAAAGTGTTGCACGATGTCTGATAAATGTTTATGTAGCACTTCCATCTATCTTTATTTATTTTACTCACTTATATAGCGCCATTAATTTCACAGCACTTAACAGACATTATCATCACTGCCCCCATCGGGGCTCACAATCTACATTCCCTATCAGTATGTCTTTGGAGTGTGGGAGAAAACCGGAGAACCCGGAGGAAACCCACGCAAACACAGGGAGAACATACAAACTTCTTGCAGATGTCGTCCTTGGTGGGATTTGAACCCAGGATCCCAGTGCTGCAAAACAACAATGCTAACCACTGAGCCACCGTGTATCTTTATCCACTTTTAACGTCACCCGTCGTTCTTAGACCTGTGTAGCTTACCAAGCCCAATTTCTAAAAGTTGCAAGAGTGCTGTAAAATAGGAAGCTGCACATTTTTGCGCAAAAATGATGCGTCACAAAAGTTTTTTGTTTTTTTTTAACACCAAAAATTGATGTCAATTCCTCGCTACATTGCCCCTTTTCCAGCCACATTTTGTAGAAAAAAATAAAAAGACAAGGTACAGACAGCGGAGTTAAATTTGCCTACAGGAATGATTTTGATCTGGAGCGCATCGTACCCGGATACAGTCACTAGCGGGAACGTCAAACATCTTCTCAATTTGTTTCTCCACCCTTTCCGGATCTGCATTCTTCAAGTCTATCTAAAAGCAAAAGTATAAATACTAATTATTTATCAAAGCTGGACAACATCTAGAAACCATATAATAAAACTGGCTTAAAATATAGTGTGAACAAGAGTTTAGGGAGAGATGTACAACTGGCACTGGCCTATAAAAGGGATTGTGTAATCGTACAAAACTAGCAAAAATGTAAAGTGCTCGGAAAACAAGGAACGTGCAATTTACCTCTTAGTAAAATCCTATGCTTTCTCAAGAACAGAGGAATTTTAATTTCATTTTTTTTTTAATCAAATCATTTTTATTGAAAAACTCCAACTACAAATATTCCATCTTTCAAGTAACATACATGACATAGTAATTCCATAGTAAAAATATGAACAAAGTATCTGAATTTCAATTCCCATAACCCACCCTAAACCCAAATCCCAACACTCCAGAGAGAACCATTTTCAGAGCAGTTCTAGAATAACGGACTATAGCATTCGTAGAAGGGGAAGAAGATAAAAAAGTGACTAACAAAGGGGTAGCAGCGTTTTAATGTTATCATTTACTGCTTGATGCCTGAGCCGGGGAGTGCACGCTGAAAACTGTTGCAGGCTGCTGTAATCACAGGACACAAGCAAACAGCATGGCATTTCCTATCAGCAGGGAGGAAGTAAAGGGAACAGTAATGAAAGTCTCCTCCTACTCCGCTCCATATTGAAATGAATAGTGTGCATCCTACAAATGAGATGCATACAGCAAACAATTGATTTTCCATACATAGGTTTTGAGTTGACCACTGGATATACACATGTGTATCACTAATTACCAGAACTGGAAATCGAAAAAAAAGACGAGCAAGTTTGGGGTGAATCCAGCCTTCATTACTGCACAGCCGCTCAGAGGGATCGGTACTAGGAACAGCAGGAGTGCCGGCGATGGTCACAGATTTACCTGCTGCGGGACTGAAGGAGTCTGATCGCGCTCGGCTCGAAGCTTTTTACCTGGTTTACGATAGGAATAATTGAAAGCTGTGCTTCAAAGGCCAGGAAGAAGTTTGCCACCATCTATTAGAAAATAGACAAACTTAGGATAGAAACAATATGAACATATACCCTGCTATAAGTAAGTAAAAAGCAATAGGAAATATATATAATATAGGGTACTTAGTAAACATGGTTTTTGATAAAAAATAAAAAAAAAGCCATCCCACCAGCACCAAGGTGTACCCAGTCAGTTATGTGAAGTATATAATAAAATACACTTTAGTACAATATTAGTATCTTGTCCCTTTAAATCTGCAGCTACTTCTGTTACCATGGTAACTGCACTCATACTCAGCCAATAGGATTGCTCGGTTTGAATTTGAAGAAAAAAAAAAGTTCTATATGGTCAGTTTGTTCCATCTCATCTGAGTGTGAAGACAGACACCTGCGATCAGCGAGATTATAGGTATAAGAAGTGATATAATATAACGGACGGAGCCACATCCCATCACACGCACTCAGCGACCACAACTCACAGGAATCAGCACATTTATCAGAGGAGAAGTCATTATTCCCCAACACATGATAAGTGACAACTTCTAGATCTGCTGGGAACCCAACTAATCCCTGCTAGACCCTCCCCGGACCACCGCTCCATTCATTCTCTATGCAGGAGAAAGCTGAGTACAGCGCCCCCCATAGAGAATGAACGGACCGGCGGTTGAACATTTGCACTTCGCTCACTTCTATCTATAAGTGCTGTTCTGCTGATTGGGTCATAGCGGCCAAACCCACCGATCTAAGAGTCATCACCTATCCAGAGATCAGTGAGAACTTGTTCCAACTAGACATCCCCTTTAATTGAAGAGATCACATATCTAGCAGCCAATCCTATTCATTCCCAATCTTCCCTGTGCCCAGTAATGCCCCTGGGTATATCGCCAATATGAGCCAATCACCAAACCCTCTGCTGACTGTTCCCCATGTTTTATAGATTTTGGAGACGTTTCTACAAGAGAAGATCTCAGCGGCCACCATGGGGATGGGTTACTCTGCCAGCGATGGAGCAGGTAGTATCCACCAGCCGGTGATATCTCACCTTCCTCCATATTCTGCTGTTACATGCGTTTCTTCAGCTTTACCCCTTCCCAACAGAACCAATTGATGTTTTTTTCTGTTTTTTCCTTGGCTTTTTCCAAGGGCTATAACTTTTTCATGTCTGTCCACATAGTGTGAGGTCTTGTTATTTTGCAGGATGAGCGGTACTTATAAATCCCACCATTCATTTACCACATAGTACTAGAAAACGGGAAAAAAAGTCCAAGTGCAGTAAAAGTGCGAGGAAAAAAAAAGCCTGACACTGTTTATCTGGGAACGGTTTTAACGGCGCACATAGTGTGGTGAAAATGACCTGGTAATAGGATCCTACTCCTCAGTGTGATCACAGCAAGACCAAACTTCTCCAATAGTTTTGGCAAAAGAAGAAAACTTTTTTTTATGGTGTCACCATTTTTTCTGAGACCCATAACATTTTCGTTTTTCGGGTTGATGGAGCTGTGTGGGGGCTTATTTTTTGAAGGGCAAGAGGACTTTATTGATAACATTTTGGGACACATATGACATGGTCATCGCTTCTTACAGGGTTTTCTGTAGTATTGTGGCGAACGAAAAAAATGTAATTTTGGTTTTTTGAATTTTTTTCTGTGTTCACTGATCGTTTGTATTTCTCTGAAAGAGACCATACCACAAATGTGTATATTTTTATTATCTTTATTTTTAGTGGGAGGTGAGTTGAACGTGTGGAGTTTTAATATTTTACACTTTTTTTTTTTTTAAATTTTCACTGCATTTGTATACATTATCTGATTGCTTGTGCTATATACAGCGATACCACAGTAATGCTCCATATAGCAAAATCACGGTCTTCTTTACAGCCCAAATGAAGCTTTATGATGACAGGCACGGAGGCTTCAGCAGACCCCCGGATGTCATAGCAGTCCATCTGCGCCCTGTGATCGCGTCACAGGAGCGCCGGTGGGCGCATGGAACGATGCGTCCCAATGCCGGCGCGCTGTTAATGCTGCTGTTAGTGATTGACAGCAGCACTGAACAGGTTAACAGTGGTGGGCAGATCTTCGCTCCACTCGCAGCTCTTAGAGGCAGGTCCTGGTTGTTTGTCACAGCCATTATCTGCCATGTACGGGGCGAGCTGACTCTGCTCCATACACCCGCTACTGACTTATACCAGACATGTACGGCAGATGTTGGTAAGGAGTTAAAGCGGTTGTCCAGATTTGGGGCCATTTGTTTTTTTTACTTTAATGCAAGTATTTGGGGCTAAAATGGATTTCTGTAATTGAGATTCATTAAAAATGTTGCCTTCTGAAGCATCTGTGCTGCACTGTCTATTCCTGGCTGCAAAATTAGCTAACTGAGAATCTATCAGTGAGCTCCTTCTGACAGTCTTAAGGAGGATCATTTGTGGCCTGCTGGAGGTCATTTTGCAGGGCTCTGGCAGTGCTCCTCCTGTTCCTCCTTGCACATAGGCAGAGGTAGCGGTCCTGTTGCTGGGTTATTGCCCTCCTAAGGCCCCCTCCATGTCTCCTGGTGTACTGGCCTGTCTCCTGGTAGTGTCTCCAGCCTCTGGACACTACGCTGAGACACAGCAAACCTCGTTGCCACAGCTCTCACTGATGAGCCATCCTGGATGAGCTGCACTACCTGAGCAACTTCTGTGGGTTGTAGAGTCCGTCTCATGCTACCACGAGTGTGAAAGCACAACCAACATTCAAAAGTGACCAAAACATCAGCCAGAAAGCACTGGTACTGAGATGTGGTCTGTGGTCCCCACCTGCAGAACCACTCCTTTACTGAGGGTGTCTTGATAATTGCCAATAATTTCCATCTATTGTCTATTCCATTTGCACAACAGCATGTGGAATTGATTGTCAATCAGTGTTGTTTCCTAAGTGGACAGTTTGATTTCAGAGAAGTTTGATTTACTTGGAGTTATATTCTGTTGTTTAAGTGTTCCGTTTATTTTTTGAGCAGTCTACATAAAAAAATTACTGCAGCTTTAATGCTATTTATTACGTCTCAGGTAACTTTGTGACTAACTATACAGCATCAAAAATACCAAAAAGCTTAAATCTCCAATGGAAGCCAATAGCACCAGTGAGAACACGGCATAAGCGTAATCCAAAGGAAGAGGAGGACATTATTCACTCCAGTTTCCTGCGGCCCCTCGGGAGTATACGTTGCTGCACAGTAGTCTGCATTCTGTGTAAAACAGGAAAAACACTTTTACTTAGCGGGATGAGGTCAGTAATGGCGCTGTCAGTTGAGGATTGCTCCTAATGTCTGGTTACGTTTCCTGAGAAGAGGACAGAAGAGGACAGAAGAGGACAGAAGAGGACAGAAGAGGACAGAAGAGGACAGAAGAGGACAGAAGAATCGATCCTACAACATAAAGGAAGAAGCAGAACAACATCCGCCATTACATCAACCGGTATTTGAGAGGAAAGAGGAACACCATGTGGACCATCCTACTGAGACCTCTCTGCCGATAACATCATACGGCAATATCGGCTGGTAAGTAGAAATCCACCAAAGTAATAATAGCAGGATAGTAGTAATCTAGTGGTAGTATATCATTATTAGTGTCATTTGAGTAATAATACTAGTGATAATAGTAAGAAAGTAATAAAATAACAGTAGTAATAGTAGTAGGTAGAATAACAGTGTGATCCAGGGTTCTAGGACTGATCGCCTTTTCTCGGGGTCAAGAAGGAATTTTTCCGCTGTGACACAAATTGGCTGAAGGTGTCCTGAGGTTTTTGCCTTCTTTTGGATCAACACTGTAGGTATAGGGTAGTATTAGTAGTAATAGGAAAGAAGAATAATACTGTAATAAGATAGCAGGATAATAATATAAACTACTTATATCTATAGAAAGAACAAAGAGTAAATAAAAATAGTTATAGACGTAGTTCAATCAATACTGTAATATTAAATAGTTATAGAAAAGTTAGAGTAGTATTTTAATAAGAAAGCAGGACATAAGACAAAATATATAAAAAAAATTATATTAAAAACTGTAGTAGTACATTTAGTACAGTAATAGTAATTACATAACTAGTAACATAATTAGGTTTGATCCAGGGTTCTAGGACTGATCGTCTTTTCTCAGGGTCAAGAAGGAATTTTTCCCCTGTAACACAAATTGGCTGAAGGTGTCCTGGGGTTTTTGCCTTCTTCTGGATCCACACTGTAGGTATAGGGCAGTATTAGTAGTGATAGGAAAGAAGAATAATACTGTAATAAGATAGCACAATGTTAATAATAACCATATCAAATAGTTAGATTTATAAAAACAAATTAAAATAACTCCAGTAGTACAATAATTAGCGTAATATTATATAACTTGTAATAACATTATTAGGTTTGATCCAGGGTCCTAGGACTGTTCGCCTTTTCCAGGGGTCAAGAAGGAATTTTTTCCCCTATGAAATAAATTGGCGTTAGGTGTCCTGGGGTTTTTGCCTACTTCTGGATCAACAGCTTTAGGCATAGGGATTTTAGTAATACCATTATTAGAATCACAAGTATAATAAAAAAATTAGAATTATTTTTTTTTAATTAGTGTTATAACAGTTACAATTAATTGCATTATTGCAATAATAATAAATAGTAAAAATGGTGGTAATAATAATACAAAAAAATAGTCCCAGTTACTAAGTTAGTGTAGTGTTAGTGTAGGGACCCATCTGAAGAGGTCGCCTTGACGTTGGCAGATGGGCTCGCACAATTTGCTCAAAATGTGCGCTAAGAACCTCATATTTCTATGTACAGGAGATCTAGCAGTAATACCATTCAGGAGATAGATATCTGTGTACACACACTTTGTTATATAATTTTGTGCAGCACACAGGGCAGGTATACAAGTACAAGGCGAGAGTGTTACAGTGATATTATAACTCGGCCTTAAGGATAAAATGCTGACAACTACAGAACCTGGAAACACATCCGAAACTAGACCTTGTAAGTAACTGGTTCCCAGCTAGTGGTGAATATGTACAGGGCAGTCCGGTACCAGGACCCGCTCTATAGGACACATTATCATCAGGCAGGTCCTGTCAGGGCTCTTACAAGATCTGCGGCAGAAGTGTGGCTGTATAACACAGTCCTGCTCCTGCCTCAGCCACCAACAGTGGAGCCAACCCTGATCCTGGCAGTTTAATCCACTGTATGACACAGTAGGGGGCTTCCACAGCATTTAGGCACTTTAGACAGGAGAGGGAGGCGCGATCATGGTGCTGATGAGTTTCTATGGCAGCCGAGATCTAACAATGGACCCCATGACGGCCATCTTACTGCTCCTATTAGACCCCGGCTGAGGAAAGGTCTATGAGGATGCCGGTGAGACTTATGTCGCCTGCTCTGCATATATTAGAAATGCCTAGGGCTGATTAGTTTGCCATTTGTAAATCTGATCCAGCAGCGCTGGGCTACCACTGACGTGATCAGGGCTATTGAGCTCCTAGATTGGGCAGAGGAGCTCAGTCTTCAGCATGAGCTGGCCGAGGAGAGCGGAGCAACTTGCATGGGGCTGCTGCACAAGAAGCAACTCACAAGGTGGAGATTTACCCGGAGACGCTTTGCCCGGGCTGTGATCTGCTGTGCAGGCTGCATAGTCGATGCCTCCTAGGACCCGAACTTCACCCCAAATAGGCACAGCAGAGCTCGGACCGACAAAAGTTCTTTTGCATTGGAGGAGAGACCCTTTTCGATATCTGACCAGGTCCTGTGGGCTCCCCACCCTCTGGGACTCGCATCTGTGGTAATTGTGCTTGTGACCCCAAGTACCCAGGGAACCCCTTGAGATTGGTGGCAGGATGAGCCTAACCTCTATAAAGATTTTACTGACCGGGGTGATAAGGACATCTTCCCTTCCAAGTGCCCCTTAAGAGAAACTTCATTATGTAGCAGATCCCACTGTAAAACGCTGGAATTGTATTGTGCTCACGATATCAGGGTACATTGCACCTCCAAGGGACATGACCGAATTTGCTATGGCTTTCTTCACCGGGCCCCTCATTTATCGTATTTTAGCTTCCGGGAGGTAGCATTCTTGACATTCGCAATCCACAAAAACTGCTGAACTGTCGAGTAATCTGAATCGTGTACTCGCGATTCCGGACGAAATCCGTGACACAGTGATGGCGGGGTGAGATATTGCGTGATCTCCCCGGTGTCGTCTCTGAGGAATCCCTGACGCTGCGCATTAAAAAGAATATTGCACAGTGACAAGATCCTGCTGAGCAACTGAGAGTTAGAATTGACAACCGACACATGTGTAGAGTAGCAGGGACTAGCCCAGCCCCTGAAACAGGCATCACTGATGACGCTTCATTCAGGGTGGGGAAAGAGGCAGCAGCAGGGACCGCAGCCTCTGCTCCTGATCACGTCCGTCTTCATATCCCAGGATGCACTGGGGATTTCAAACTAAATGTTATCAAACAGGAAGTTGGTAAAAAAAAACAAATATATACACACATACAAACACACCCCAGTTAGATAAATTTAGATTAACTTTTAATTAAAGTATATTAGAAAAGCAATTACCGTATTTTTCGGACTATAAGACGCACCGGACCATAAGACGCACCTAGGTTTTAGAAGAGGAAAATAAAAAAAAAAATTAAGCAAAAAATTGTTCATGATGCACTTTTAAGGGGGAGGGGGGTCTTCTGCTGACACTGGTATAGGAGTAATACGCAATTCTGACAATATCCCCTATCCTGGTATATATGCCCAACCCCCTTCCTTTTATACGTGGCCATCATCCCCGTCCAGGTACGCACGGCGGCCATCATCCCCGTCCAGGTACGCACGGCGGCCATCATCCCCGTCCAGGTACGCACGGCGGCCATCATCCCTATCCTGGTATGTATGGCCCCCTCATCTTTATCCTGTTTTGTATGGCCCCCTCATCCATACCCTAATATTCATGGTCCCCCTAATCCCCATCAGGCTGCACATAAAAAAAAAAAAATAAACACTTATACTCACCTTTCTTCTCTCTCCTCCTGTCTGCCCGCACTGATCTCTCCATGTGAGCCGCACGTCACGGCCATGCGCGGTTCACATGGAGAGATCAGCTGCCGGAAGTCACTGCTCCCCACACCGGGTCTGTGTGCGCGGGGAGCAGGGACTTCACTCTCCTTCATAGCCGGCACACAGCTTAGCCGCGCTGCGGCTCCTGCTGCTGCCGGGCTATAGCGTGTGCCCGCTTGTTAAAAGGCATGAATATTCACCCCCTCCCCACACCCATGGGCGTGGAGAGAGTTTGAATATTCATGCCCTTTAACAGCGGGCATAGGCGATTCCGGCAGCAGCAGGAGCAGCAGCGCGGCTACACTGTGTGCTGCTATTAAGGAGCATGAATATTCAGTGCTCCCCATGCCCCATGGGCGTGAGGAGCAGTGAATATTCATTTTCTTTAGCAGCGGGGACAGTGTAGGCTGCAGTGGGCGGCCGCTGCCTCCTGTGCCCCGCTCCTCCCACATATATATACACCCCCCCCCCCCAACATTTGGACTATAAGACGCACCCCCCATTTTCCGCCAAAATTTTGGAGGAAAAAAGTGCGTCTTATAGTCCGAAAAATACGGTAGATTATTAAATTAAATAGAGATTTAGGATTAAATCAGTGTTGGTTTCGGACAAGCCCTTTAAATTGTTAATTGAAATCAAAACAGTTCCCCGTTGTATTAATAAGGCAGTGATTCCAACTGTATTACCACTGGGAGACCCCCCAACTCTCACTCCTATTTCCCGAGTGCCTTCCACGCCAAGCTTGGTTATGGAGGCTTTGGATTACCATCCATACTGTTCAGCACAGATCATGCTTCTTATGTCTTCATCGATCCCCCAGAACACAGCCCTGCATTACAGCGTCCTTCAGGCTTTGTCCAATTATTTTCTCCAAATTTGTTTGCCGATCAGTGGCAAGAGGCTGTTGAGCTACTCAATCTCCTTGTTCCTTTGGAAAATTGGCACACTCTTGCATATAACAGTAGAGAATGGCCAAATCTTACGGAGACACTGGTAGATCGCAACGAAACATGGATAGAGCAGATGTTCAGCAGTGAACTTGGAGTCTCCCTCCTCTATGAAGCTTTGCCGTACACATCTGACTTACTCGGGAGGACTTCTCGTAATTCACATGTGCAAAAATAGTTCAATCCACAACTAAAATGCTTGAACCAACTCGTGGAAAACTGGATAAAGATAGATAAAAGGCACATTACCTGTGGGTAGCCCAAGTGTGAAGTAATTGTCATGTCCAGGATTGAACTGGGCGATGCGATTACTTATGTATTTTGCTGCCCATTCGCTGGCCAGGGCATAGTCATCAAGAATCACCAGCCGCATGAGGCTAACAAACTGAAGAGAGAAGCGATACACAAGATAAGAGGTGACACAATAATATACATAAGAGGTAACACAATAATACACAGTCGGCAAGTTTGGAGACTGAAACACATTCTGGCTTTCATAAAGTTTGCTGCTTCAGTTTTTATAGTGTCAATTTGCATTAACTGCAGATTGTTATGAAGAATGATCAGATGAATTGTTAAAAAAAAAAAAAAAAAAAAATGCATATTAATTTTTTCCCAAGGAAATTACTTAACCACAAAACCCTATCACTACACTATGTGTGCTGGAGCCTGCTTCTCCGGGTCCTACATCACCAAAGCTTGGCACTTCGGGGACACATACCTCCCGTTCACGACCTGTCCGGCAGCAACCTTACATACCCCCCCCTCTGCCCAAAGCAGGGGGGGCTTGGCACCTTCTGCCACCATATAATAGATACACAAAAGGTATAACGCAGTGTTTCCCAAACCCCATCCTCACAGACCCCACAGGTCATGTTTTCAGGATCTCCTTAGTATTACACAGGTGATTGAAGAATCATCAAGGCATCAGGAATTCTCTCACCTGTGTAATACTAAGGAGATCCTGAAAACATGACCTGTGGGGTCTGTGAGGATGGGGTTTGGGAAACACTGCTATAACAGAACAAAACTAAAAATAACCAGTCCATACAGCACGGCATCAGCCGTTTAAATGTAGTGCTTTTAGAATCATAGAATCATAGAATCATAGAATGGTAGAGTTGGAAGGGACCTCCTGGGTCATCTGGTCCAACCCCCTGCTCAAAGCAGGATTCACTAAATCATCTCAGACAGATGTCTGTCCAGCCTCTGTTTGAAGACGTCCATTGAAGGGGAACTCACCACCTCTCGTGGCAGCCTGTTCCACTCATTAATCACCCTAACTGTCAAAAAGTTTTTTCTAATATCTAATCTGTGTCTCCTCCCATTTAGTTTCATCCCATTGCTTCTAGTCTTTCCTTGTGCAAATGAGAATAAAGATGATCCTTCTACAATGTGACAGCCCTTGACATATTTGTAGACAGCTATTAAGTCTCCTCTCAGTCTTCTTTTTTGCAAGCTAAACATTCCCAAATCCTGCAACCGTTCCTCATAGGACATGGTTTGCAGACCAGTCACCATTCTGGTCGCTCTTCTCTGAACTTGCTCCAGTTTGTCAATGTCTTTTTTAAAATGTGGTGCCCAAAACTGTACACAGTATTCCAGATGAGGTCTGACCAAAGAGGAGTAAAGACCGATAATGACTTCACGTGATCTAGACTGTATGCTTCTGTTAATACATCCCAGAATTGTATTTGCCTTTTTTGCTGCTGCATCACACTGTTGACTCATATTCAGTCTGTGATCTATTAGTATACCTAAGTCTTTTTCACATGTACTGTTGCTTAGCTCTATTCCTCCCATTCTGTATATGCTTTTTTCATTTTTATTGCCCAGATGTAGTACTTTGCATTTTTCCCTGTTAAAAACCATTTTTCTCGGCCTCCAGCAGACTGAGCAGCACATGCAAGGTTTGCTCACCTTGCACAACACACAGCACCACTGAGACAGGCGCAGCTGTCTTAAATCAGCCTTCCAAGACCTGGACTGGAGGTAAGTGAGCAGCTGTTTCCCCCCAACTCTTTCAGCTGCTCTTGAAACCCGGCCCTTTAATCCAGGCCCATTAACTCCCTCCCAGCACTATGTGTTCTGGAGCCTGCTTCTCCATGTCCTACATCACCGAAGTTTGGTACTTCGGGGACACATACCTCCCGTCCACGACCTGTCTGGCAGCCACCTTACATTGTGTTGCACTGAGTTAGACCAGAATTGAACCAGAAGATAACTGAAGGTAACTGCACAGCCAGAGTAAAAAATGTTTCTCTTTGTTTTCACTCTCACCCCTATAGTCCTACACGTTCTACTAACCCTTCTCATCCCTACACCTAGTAATGAACTGGTCATCTTTCCCTCCATCTCACCTCCTCCTCAGATCTGTTCCTCAACATACAATCCTCTGTCTCCAAACACATACAGCCACCTCACGCTCTCTCCTGCTGCTCCTCACTGCTGGCGATATCTCTCCAAATCATGGCCCTCCTCACCACATCCCCACAGTCACTTCTACCTCTCATCCACAATCTATCAAATTTCCACAACCTTCCTAACCCTATACCCATTGACCATCCCCCGCTTCCCCAATCCCACTAACAGGAGCTCTATGGAATGCTCTCTCCGTCTGCAACAAACTTTCCTACATCCATGACCTTTTCATTACTAACAAACTTTCCTTCCTTGGCATCAATGGTACCTGACTCACCCCCTCTGACATGGCCTCTCCAGCTGCACTTTAATACGTTGGATTCCACCTTTCCCACACCCCTCGCCCCATCGGCAAGCATGGCAAAGGAGTTTGTTTTCTCCTGTCAGATAACTGTACTCTGCTGCCCGACTAATCCAGCTGTCCCCGCCGCTATTCCCTGGCCTCTCCCCTCTGTCAATCCCTTCACTGGCTCCCCATTATCCAGAGACTCCAGTTGAAAACCCTAACCATGACATACCAAGCCATCCACAACCTGTCTCCTCCATATAACTGTGACTTAGTGTCCCGGTACTTACCTGCACTCAACCTCCAATCCTCACAAGATCTCCTTCTCTACTCCCCTCTTATCTCCTCTTCCCACAATCGCACGCAAGATTTCTCCCATGCATCCCCCTACTCTAGAACTCGCTACCCCAATATATCAGACTGTTGCCAACCATGGAAACCTTCAAAAGGAAGCTGAAGATTCACCTCTTCTAACAAGCCTACAATCTGCAGTAACCACCGCTCCATCATACCACTGCACGACCAGCTCTACCCTCACCTACTGTATCCTCACCCATTCATTGTAGACTGTAAGCCCTCGCGGGCAGGGTCCTCGCTCCTCCTGTACCAGTCGGTGATTCGTTTGTTCAAGGTTATTGTACTTGTTTTTTGCTATGTATATCCCTTTTCACATGTAAAGCTCCATGTAATAAATGGCACTATAAAAAATAATAACTTAATAGGGGGAGGTTAATTTGCTGTGAAGACTTCATGACTCCGAAGAAAGTCCAGCAAGTCCCTGTATCACTTCCTACATAGGATTCAGCTATGGAATTGGTTCAACATCAGTGCAGAGCTTGCTCAAGAATGGCAGCAGGCAGGCGTCAGTGCATCTGTACACACCGTGAGGAGAAGGATTTTGGAGGCTGTGCTGGTGTCAAGTAGGGCAGCAAAGAAACCACTTTTCTCCATGAAAAAGATTAAGAACAGGATTATAAAATGCAGTAAACTACAGTGATTGGATTACAGAGGACCGGGGTAAAGTTATTTCCCTGATGAAGGCCCCCTTCAAACTGTTAGGGACATATGGAAGAATGAATGTCCGGAGAAGAAAAGCTGAGCGCTACTTTGAGTCCTGTGTTATGCCAACAGTAAAGTACCCGAGACGAGTCATGTGTGGAGTTATCCATCATCAAAAGGGAGTGGGCTCACTCACAATTTTGCCTAAGAACACAGCAGGAGCATTTTTGGTGATTAACAATGCATATACCAGCATGACGGAGAATATGTCACAAGGCAAAAGTGACAACTAAGTGTCTGGGTAACATTGACATTTTGGGTTCATGGCCAGTAAACTCTCCAGATGTCAATTCGATTGTGGTCACTCCTCAAAAAGTGGGTGGACAAACAGAAATGTATGTAGTGAGCTCCTAGCACTGATTAGACAAAAATTGTCCGTCGTCAGTCAGGATTTGGCCCAGCAGCCGATATCCAGCTGCCAAGGCGAAGGGAACGAGTCTTGAAAAATAAGGGTCAACACTGAATATTGAATCTTTCCATAAACTTGATGTATTTGTCAATAAAAGTGTAAAACTTATAAAATGCTGATAATTGTACTACAGTAACCACAGAAACATCTGACTAAAAGATCTAAAAACACTGAAGTGAACACCAAAATTTCTATCAGTCACAAGACTTTTGGCCAGAACTGTACATAAAGTGACACAAAACAAGATACAAGACATAGGTCAAAAAAAATTCTCCATCTTCTTCGTTACGTCAATCCGTGAAAAATGGACTGCACTCAGATGTCATCTGAGTGCAGTGCGATCTTTTCCAAGAACTCATTAACTTGTATGGCCGAGAATGATCCGAATATTAGATGAAACTCAAGCATAGTGATTTTTGTCCTCGGACAGACTGTCTATCGGGCCGTGCACAAGTCCGATTTTTCTCCTTGGACAAACACTGGTCACAGTGCGATTCAATGTTTTGTCAGGTCGCACTCCGGCCGAAAACACTGCTATCTGCACCTGCCTTAACATTGCAACACTAACAATAGTGATCTCAGCAAGGACTGCTGGGAGATTTCAGCTCAGAAGCCTGCAGATCTCTGAACGCAGCTCTAGATTATCACTGGCTGTAACTCAGGATTAGTAATCGATACGTTTTTCAAACGTTACACAATAAACTATAATAAATTACTCTCATGTGAACACAAATTCTAAAGGAGAACTCTAACACTAAGATATTAACTTAAGGAGGAATTCACACATCCGTGGTGGGATCGGAGGACCCGGCCCGGCTCTCCGGACCTGATCAGTGCCTCATCTATTCCTAGGAGGTAATCACAGATCAGCACTGGTGACCCAGCGGTTGTCAGATCTGAGCTCGCTCCGTGGAGCACAGATGTGTGAATTCAGCCTTGCAGAAGTTGTCCCAGAGTAGAAAGCCAGAGCTGTTGGATTACAGTGCCACCCCTGGGCACAGGCTGTGTGTGGCATTACAGCTCAGCACCTGTCACGTCACTAGACCGGAGCTGTAGTACCAGACACAACCTGTGGCCAGGACTGGCGCTCTGTGTTACTTTTTCTCGTGGGACAAACCCTATGCAGAAAAATACAGAATCCAGGAACCTCCAAACATGGCAGAAATCGCCAAGTTCTAACAGTGCATAATGGGCGCAGCTCCAGCCATACTGTCAGTGACTGGAAACCTGGTTTATAGTCCAACTGCTGACAGGTGAGAGGCTGCGGCTCCCTGTAATCACCGGCTCTGACCCGTCACCGACCATTGCTGCTCTACAGCAGTCTATGAGCCGCTCTCTATAGTGCAGGGGACTAACCACATCCACAGGAAGCCAGGGTGCCCCCCCGGACTAAGACTGCCCCCCCCGGGAGCTCAGTGTGGGGTGCGCAGTCATCCGCCATGTCTCCCCAATACTCAGCAGCCTCACCACCAACCACTCGCTCTGCAGCCTCCTCCCTGGTAAACGCTAGAATGTATGGGCTCCTTCCAGGTATGACGTCGATTCCATGGGCGTGTCCTGACTGCATTATGGGCGTGTTTAGCACCAGACGCCATAGATTCATGCAGAAAGTGATATGGTGAAGCTTCAGGAGGAGGTCAGTGCTGGGTTCTGGGGGGATGCTGCGGGCTTTGGGTGGTCTGTGGGGCTGTGTGTGTGTGTGTGTGTGTGTGTGTGTGTGTGTGTGTGTGTGTGTGTGTGTGTGTGTGTGTGTGTGTGTGTGTGTGTGTGTGTGTGTGTGTGTGTGTGTGGAGGGGGGGATTATGATGCACACGTGTGGGGGGGGGAATGATGCACGCGTGTGGGGGCTCTGGGAGCTCTGTGGGGATGCTGCGGGCTGTGGTGGCATGTCTATGGCTCTGGTGGGGGCTCCGTGGGCATGCTACGGGCTGGTGGTGGCTCTGGAGGAATGCTGCGGGCTTGTGGGGGCTCTGTGGGGATGCAAGAGGCATGCTGGTGGGGGCTCTGGAGGGATGCTGCGGGCTTGTGGTGGCTCTGGGGGGGATGCTGGGGGCATGCTGCGGGCTGTGGTGGCATGTCTATTGCTCAGGTGGGGGCTGTGTGGGCATGCTGCGGGCTGGTGGTGGCTCTGGAGGAATGCTGCGGGCTTGTGGGGGCTCTGTGGGGACGCTGGGGGCATGCGGGCTCGTGTGGGCTCTGGGGGGGGGTGATGATGCACGCTTGTGGGGGCTCTGGGAGCTCTGTGGGGATGCTGCGGTGGCATGTCTATGGCTCTGGTGGGGGCTCTGTGGGCATGCTAAGGGCTGGTGGTGGCTCTGGAGGGATGCTGCGGGCTTGTGGGTGGGGGCTCTGTGGGGACGCTGGGGGCATGCTGCGGGCTGGTGGGGATGCTGGGGGCATGCTGCGGGCTGGTGGGGGCTCTGGGGGGGCTGATGATGCACGTGTGTGGGGGCTCTGGGAGCTCTGTGGGGATGCTGCTGGCTGTGGTGGCATGTCTATGGCTCTGGTGGGGGCTCTGTGGGCATGCTGCGGGCTGGTGGTGGCTCTGGAGGGATGCTGCGGGCTTGTGGGGGCTCTGGAGGGATGATGCGGGCATGCTGCTGGCTGGTGGGGGCTCTGGAGGGATGCTGCGGGCTCGTGGTGGCTCTGGGGGGGATGCTGCGGGTCTGTGGGGGATGGTGGGGGCATGCTGTGGGCTCGTGGCTCTGGGGGCATGCTGCGGGCTCGTGGGTGCTCTATGGGGCTGGTGCGGGTTCTGTGGGAGCATGCTGCGGGCTCTGGAGGTAATCTGGGGGGGGGGTGATGCACCCGTGTGGGGGCACTGGGGGGGGGTGTCGGATGATGCACGCGTGTGGGGGCTCTGTGGGGATGCTGCGGGCTGTGGTGGCATGTCTATGGCTCTGGTGGGGGCATGCTGCGGGCTGGTGGTTGCTCTGGAGGGAAGCTGCAGGCTTGTGGGGGCTCTGGGTGCATGCTGCGGGTTCTGAGTGCTCTGTGGGGATGCTGAGGGCATGATGCGGGCTCTGGAGGTATTCTGGGGGGGATGCTGCGGGCTTGGTGATCCACGCTTGTGGGAGGGGGGCGGATGATGCACGCGGGGGGGGGGGATGATGCACGCGTGTGGGGGCTCTGGGAGCTCTGTGGGGATGCTGCGGGCTGTGGTGGCATGTCTATGGCTCTGGTGTGGGCTCCGTGGGCATGCTACGGGCTGGTGGTGGCTCTGGAGGAATGCTGCGGGCTTGTGTGGGCATGCTGCGGACTGGTGGGGGCTATGGAGGGATGCTGCGGGCTTGTGGGGATGCTGGGGGCATGCTGCGGGCTGTGGTGGCTCTGGAGGAATGCTGCGGGCTTGTGGGGGCATGCTGCGGGCTGGTGGGGGCTCTGGGGGGAGGCTGATGATGCACGCGTGTGGGGGCTCTGGGAGCTCTGTGGGGATGCTGCGGGCTGTGGTGGCATGTCTATGGCTCTGGTGGGGGCTCTGTGGGCATGCTACGGGCTGGTGGTGGCTCTGGAGGGATGCTGCGGGCTCATGGTGGCTCTGGGGGGATGCTGCGGGCTGGTGGTGGCTCTGGGGGGGATGCTGTGGGCTGGTGGGGATGCTGGGAGCATGCTGCGGTGGCATGTCTATTGCTCTGGTGGGGGCTGTGTGGGCATGCTGCGGGCTGGTGGTGGCTCTGGAGGAATGCTGCGGGCTTGTGGGGACGCTGGGGGCATGCTGCGGGCTGGTGGGGGCTCTGGGGGGGGCTGATGATGCATGCGTGTGGGGGCTCTGTGGGGATGCTGCGGGCTGTGGTGGCATGTCTATGGCTCTGGTGGGGGCATGCTGCAGGCTGGTGGTTGCTCCGGAGGGATGCTGCAGGCTTGTGGGGGCTCTGGGTGCATGCTGCAGGCTCTGGGTGCTCTGTGGGGAAGAGAACAGGCATTGCTGGTTGGACGGAGAGCTGGGTGGTATCACGGGCTGCGGTCGTGATATCCATCATCCGAAAGAGCATATGCTGTGACTGCCAATATACCGGCGGGAGATACAAAAAGCTGTGGGCCAACCAAAAGTTGGGGGACAGTGGGTATCACCTGGTACGGGACAGTGGAACTACTGATCCCAGGTTGGAAACTCAAGGACTAAGAGAATTGCCTGTTGGACATTTACCTGGAATTGCTCTTCACCGAGGTCGGAAGGAATAAAACTAATTGCATCGATAACCTGCCTAGGTGATTATTAAAATCCACAACCGCACATCTTTACAGGGCGGGCAGATGATGCACGCTTGTGTGTGTGGGGGGGGTGATGCACGCTTGTGTGGGGGGGGCGGATGATGCACGCTTGTGTGGGGGGGGCGGATGATGCACGCTTGTGGGGGGGGGGGCGTCCCAGCAGATGGCCCCCTGCAAACATTATATCCCCCCAGAGACCCCATAAGGAGAGTGTGCCCACCCCCCTGCAGCCCCCTATTCAGCCCTGGTAGCCGGCAACATCACCATCCCCATGGCCTCATAGCTGAAATCATGGAACGTAGATTCAGCTTCCAAAAAGTCCACCAGCCTCACCTTCCAGGGCTCCCGCCTTTTCGAATAGCTAGATAAGATGATCTCTAATGCCATGGGGGGTAAGAGTATTTTGTTTCCGCAACAGAGGGCCAAATGCCCTCCTCCCAAGAGATGCACAGTCCAGTTATGGTCCTTTCGGAAATTTTCAGTGTGGAAAAGCAACCAAAAGGACAACACTCCGGCCCACCAGGAAAAGAAGAGACCTTCCTTTAGGCTAGCCCCCTCCTGGCATCAATGAACCCACCAGCACTGGTCTGCCAGGCCCGGATCTAGAAGATTCCCACCTGGGATGTTTCTCAGGGTGGGCGGCCGTCTCCTTTGGTTCCGGGATGAGTGGCTCTCGGTAGTCAACAACGCTTGGGTCTGAGACGTTGTCGCCTACAGCCACAAAATAGATTTTTCCACGCTGCCTTGTTTTCGAGACCAATTTCCCTAAAGACCCCCTTCCCTGGGTTTTTCAAGGCTATTGATTTGCTATCCAAAGCAGCATCATGATCTCAGTTCCAGGACGCTGAGACATCAGACACCGGAGGCAGGATGAGGGGTCGGGGCAAAGCCAAAGACCTTACCCACAATCCTCCCATAAATGCACTTTTATTAAATTAGAATTATTTCTATACATAATGGTAAAATGTTATTTCTATAATATTTCTACAATTAAACGTTTGAGATTTCTGTGGTAATGGTTATTTTGTTTCTTTTAAACCTGTTCTGAATGTAAATAAAACATTTCTCTGATTAAGTTTCCACATTGTATTTTAGCCTTTCATTTTACTCATAGGGCAGGAAAAGCCCATGATGCACCTGTGTAAACCATATAAAAGGTACTATAATAACATGGCTTAGACAGGTAACCCACTTTTCAAACAATGAAGTTCACTTGTACAAGCTGCATAGATGAAAACCTGCTTTAGGCTGTGTGCCCACAATGCAGAAATGCTCAGGATTTTATCCTGAGATTTTCTGCAACTCCCTGGCAGAAAAAAACGCATGCGGATTGTGCATGCGGATCGTGCATGCGGATCGTGCATGCGGATCGTGCATGCGGATCGTGCATGCGGATCGTGCATGCTGTAAGGCAGCGCTAGTCATCATCCTGGGGAATACTCGCTGCAGCGCGTCAATTAATGCACACCAGCAATGTCTTTCCGGTTTTCACACTTCAGCAGTTTATTATACTTCATAAACCGCAGTTCACACATATAATGTCCACGAGTCCAAGTGGCAGACAGGCCCACTTGGCTTCAGATACAGCCTTCAGCAAGGTAATACTATAGCAATGTCCATATAACAAAGTGTATTACCTTTGTCAGGTTTTAGCTGCTTCAGTCCATTTGGTTCCGCCACCACTGTGGCTCTACAGCTTACCACACGTGGTCTCCAGCCCTTATCCCGTCCAAGGCCACTGGCATCTCTCACACACAGATCCAGGCTCTGCCCTCCAGGATGCTTATCCTCCAAAACCTCTGGCTCTCCAAGGCTTACTGGCATCACTTACACACACAAGGATCCAGGCTTCTCCCTCCAGGAGTCCACCAAGCTTCATCAGGCCTCACACGGTGCCACACACATGGGTAACAGGCCTCACGCCTGCCTCACGCCTGCCTCACGCCTGCCTCACGCCTGCCTCACGCCTGCCTCACGCCTGCCTCACGCCTGCCTCACGCCTATCTCACGCCTATCTCACGCCTATCTCACGCCTATCTCACGCCTATCACACCCCTTGCACCCCTGCATACTTCTGTCTCAAATTACCAGGGTTTTTATATCCTATAGAAACAGCCACAGGACCTGTGCTTATCTCACAGTCACATGTCCAGACCTTCTGTTGTGCAAAAGGACCTGTGTGATGTCACAGTCATGTGACCAGTCAGCTGAGGGAGGTAGGTGGTCCGTCAAAACACACACTGAACCATTAAAGGGATGCCTGCTGCATCACAATGCGGATTGTACATGCGGATTGTACATGCGGATTATGCATGCGGATTGTGCATGCGGATTATGCATGCGGATTGTACATGCGGATTGTACATGCGGATTATGCATGCGGATTGTACATGCGTTTTGCTGCCAGGGACAAGCGGAAGTGAAGCGTTCTTCACTTGCATTTCCGCATGCGGGTTGTCAAGCGCTTTCCAAGCGATTTTAGCATCACTTGGAAAGTGCTTGACAACTTGGTCACACTAAATAAATCCATGCAACCGGCATGGATTTATATAGTGTGACCGAAAGAATGGTAAAAAATAAATATATACTTACCCTCTGATGGCCCCCGGTGTCCTGCTTTCCCTCCGTTCTCCCTTGCCAGCAGCGATACACTGAAGGACCTGCCGACGTCAGCGTCGCGTGACCTGTCACATGACTATAATGTCAGCGCAGGTCCTTCAGTACATCGCGAACTGCCGGCATGAGAGGAGGAGTGCAGCGGGTGGCCGCCAGAAGGTAAGTATATATTTATTTTTTATTTTATTCTTTTTTTTTTCTTTGCAGTTTTCTATGGTACCCTGGTCCGGAGGACGGTCTCCTCTCCTCTATACCTGGGTACCATCCGCACACTAGAACGCATGGAATGCGCATCTACATATACAGTGATGCGTAATCCATGCGATCTAATGCGAGTCAATGGCGGCGAAAATGCAGCACTTCCGCAAAATAATTGGTAGTGCTGTGTTTTTTTCAGCAATGATAATCCGCAGAGGAAATTTCCGCAGCATGTGCACAGCACATGCGGATTATCATTGGGGAACAAGGCAGGCCTTCTACCAAGCGTTTTTTAAGCGTTTATGCAGTGTTTTTGCTTAAAAAATGCATCGTGGGCACACAGCCTTAAAGGAACCTGTCACCTGTTTTTCCCCATATAAAGTACGACCACCACCTGTATGCCCTAGAGTGCTGTAAAGAAGTCGAACGGTACTAGATAGTGCCTGCCGTGCCTCAGACCACACGAGAGGACGGTACTAGATAGTGCCTGCCGTGCTTCAGACCACACGGGAGGACGGTACTAGATAGTGCCTGCCGTGCCTCAGACCACACGAGAGGACGGTACTAGATTGTGCCTGCCGTGCCTCAGACCACACGGGAGGACGGTACTAGATAGTGCCTGCCGTGCTTCAGACCACACGGGAGGACGGTACTAGATTGTGCCTGCCGTGCTTCAGACCACACGGGAGGACGGTACTAGATAGTGCCTGCCGTGCCTCAGACCACACGGGAGGACGGTACTAGATAGTGCCTGCCGTGCTTCAGACCACACGGGAGGACGGTACTAGATAGTGCCTGCCGTGCTTCAGACCACACGAGAGGACTGTACTAGATTGTGCCTGCCGTGCCTCAGACCACACGAGAGGACGGTACTAGATTGTGCCTGCCGTGCCTCAGACCACACGAGAGGATGGTACTAGATAGTGCCTGCCGTGCTTCAGACCACACGGGAGGACGGTACTAGATTGTGCCTGCCGTGCCTCAGACCGCACGGGAGGACGGTACTAGATAGTGCCTGCCGTGCTTCAGACCACACGGGAGGACGGTACTAGATAGTGCCTGCCGTGCTTCAGACCACACGAGAGGACTGTACTAGATTGTGCCTGCCGTGCCTCAGACCACACGAGAGGACGGTACTAGATTGTGCCTGCCGTGCCTCAGACCACATGAGAGGACGGTACTAGATTGTGCCTGCCGTGCCTCAGACCACACGGGAGGACGGTACTAGATTGTGCCTGCCGTGCCTCAGACCACATGAGAGGACGGTACTAGATAGTGCCTGCCGTTCTTCAGACCACACGGGAGGACTGTACTAGATTGTGCCTGCCGTGCTTCAGACCACACGAGAGGACGGTACTAGATTGTGCCTGCCGTGCTTCAGACCACACGAGAGGACGGTACTAGATAGTGCCTGCCGTGCTTCAGACCACACGAGAGGACGGTACTAGATTGTGCCTGCCGTGATTCAGACCACACGAGAGGACTGTACTAGATTGTGCCTGCCGTGCCTCAGACCACATGAGAGGACTGTACTAGATAGTGCCTGCCGTGCCTCAGACCACATGAGAGGACGGTACTAGATAGTGCCTGCCGTTCTTCAGACCACACGGGAGGACTGTACTAGATTGTGCCTGCCGTGCCTCAGACCACACGGGAGGACTGTACTAGATTGTGCCTGCCGTGCTTCAGACCACACGAGAGGACGGTACTAGATTGTGCCTGCCGTGCTTCAGACCACACGAGAGGACGGTACTAGATAGTGCCTGCTGTGCTTCAGACCACACGAGAGGACAGTACTAGATAGTGCCTGCCGTGCCTCAGACCACACGGGAGGACGGTACTAGATAGTGCCTGCCGTGCTTCAGACCACACGAGAGGACGGTACTAGATTGTGCCTGCCGTGCTTCAGACCACACGAGAGGACGGTACTAGATAGTGCCTGCCGTGCTTCAGACCACACGAGAGGACGGTACTAGATAGTGCCTGCCGCTTTTCAGACCACACGGGAGGACGGTACTAGATAGTGCCTGCCGTGCCTCAGACCACACGAGAGGACGGTACTAGATAGTGCCTGCCGCTTTTCAGACCACACGGGAGGACGGTACTAGATAGTGCCTGCCGCTCTTCAGACCACACGGGAGGACGGTACTAGATTGTGCCTGCCGTGCCTCAGACCGCACGGGGGAACGGTACTAGATTGTGCCTGCCGTGCCTCAGACCGCACGGGAGGACGGTACTAGATAGTGCCTGCCGCTCTTCAGACCACATGCTGCAGATAAAAAAAAGAAATCAAAATATGACTGAAAGAGCACCACAGCAACAAAATATAGTACATTGATAAACAGTGTTATAATTATATCTATAATATAATCGGCTAAGCGTCCCTCTGTCTGAAGCCTCGATAGACTGCGCATGTGCGACGCGCAGTCTGGCTCTAGACAGAAGAACACATAGAGCCGTTACAGGTAAGAGGAGTGTATGGCGCCGGAGATAGCGATATGCCTAGACACTGAATGCATACTTATATACTTACCTGACCGGGAGGAGCGTTGCCGCGGCGCCTCTCTCTTCGTCGGAGACCGGGGCAGGAGTGAGGCGTCGGATCGGCGCATGCGCATAGCGCTATCCAGCGCCATTTTACTGAAGACACATTTGCAGTGTCTCTCCAGCAAAGTGGCGCCGGACAGCGCGGTATGGGCACGCACGTACTCCGGCGCCGCACTCCTCCCCCGGCAGAGCAGGACACAGCAGCGCTGAAGCACAGGGAAGAAAGGTGAGTATAAGTGTTTATTTTTTTGTATGTGTGTGCAGCGTGAAAGAGATGAGGGGGCCACACATACCAGGATTGGGGGGTGAGGGACGCCATGCATACCAGGATTGGGGGGTGAGGGACGCCATGCATACCAGGATTGGGGGATGAGGGACGCCATGCATACCAGGATTGGGGGATGAGGGACGCCATGCATACCAGGATTGGGGGATGAGGGACGCCATGCATACCAGGATTGGGGGATGAGGGACGCCATGCATACCAGGATTGGGGGATGAGGGACGCCATGCATACCAGGATTGGGGGATGAGGGACGCCATGCATACCAGGATTGGGGGATGAGGGATGCCATACATACCAGGATTGGGGGTAAGGGGCCCATACATACCAGGATTGGGGGGTGAGGGGCCCCATCCATACCAGGATTGGGGGATGAGGGGCCCTATGCATACCAGGATTAGAGGATGAGGGATGCCATACATACCAGGATTGGGGGATGAGGGGTGCCATGCATACCAGGATTGGGGATGAGGGGTGCCACGCATACCAGCATTGGGCAATGAGGGGGGCCACGCATACCAGGATTGGGGGATGAGGGGTACCATGCATACCAGGATTGGGGGATGAGGGGGCCACACATACCAGCATTGGGGGATGAGGGGGGCCACGCATACCAGGATTGGGGGGTGAGAGGTGCCATGCATCCCAGTATAGGATGATGGGGGCAGCACAAATACCAGGAGGGGGGCAGCACATACCAGCATGGGAGACCATATACCAATAAAGATGCTCGCCACCCGGGTGTAGAACGGATTCAGTAGTGTGAGAGAAAAGAATCCATCTTGTTTCTCTGTGGTATCCATTTTGTTTTCACTCTTATGTAATGGTCATAAGGTAACACTGATGGGCAGTGAGGTTTCACATTACTATTCACTCCCTTAAGGTTACTATTGGTTCATAGGTCAGAGGGAACTATTCCTTTGTCTCTGACCCTATTTAAAGTGCCACATGTGCTAATAAAGCAGAAGTCTTTTCTAGTACACCATACAAGGCTGTGCTGTATTGATTTCCCGAGCGCTCGTAAAACAAATCTTATTAATTTGGAGTTCGGAAGGCGTAGAAGAGAGCGTATTTCGCTCACAGTAGCTAGTTTATTTATACGGGGCTGTTCACCGTATCCGGGACAGTTGGAACTAGAGCTGAGAGGATCAATTCATGGGACGCTGGATAGGAGGCCACGAATCTCTTACCTATAGTGTTGCACGAGCATGCTCGGTTTACCCTTTCACCGTGCATGCTCGGCTGCTGCCCGAGTATTTTCGGCGTGCTCGGTATCTATGCTCGGGCCGCTGGGGCTGTTAGACAGCTGTGACACATGCAGGGATTGCCTAACAAACATGCAATCCCTGCATGTGTCACAGCTGTCTAACAGCCGCGACACATGCAGCCGCGGCGGCTCGAGCATAGATGCCGAAAATACTCAGGCAGCACCTGAGCGTGCTCTGTGAGAGGGTTAAGAGAACACGCTCATGCGTCACTACTAACCTTACCTCATCCGGCGTGACTTTTGATGAGGCTGGCATGGTGTCATCTGTGCGTCGTGCTTCTTTCACTTGGGATCTATGGATTTGTGGCACCCCAGGGGTCTGGTTTCCACAGTAACAGCAATGTTATGTCTGAGAGCAGGTGGGAGGTCTCTTGGTCAGGAATCCTATGCATGCCACACCTCCTGCCCAGTCCTGGGAGGGGAAGAGCTTCCCCTAGATAAACTTAGGGCTGAGGCAGGGTGAGTGAGTAGAGAAGAAGTAGAGACAGAGAAAAGAAGCAAATATAGGAACAGAACATCAGGAGCTCTGTGGGAGCAGTGTTACAAGGAGTCAGGGGCTGGCAGCTGCAGAGCTCGCCCTGACTGAGAAGATTTCTTACCGGACCCGGAGTCCGAGGCTGTGGGGACTAACTCCTACCCAGCAGCAGAAACCGACCGGCAGGGGATTGCAGGTCCCCTGGCCCAGAAACCCGAAGGCCTAAAGCTGCATTCAACGGGTGGCGTAGTCATCTAACATCACTGCTATTGCAGCGCCACTTAGTCTGACTCCCTGGGCACGGACCGGGTCACCGCCACGAGACTACAACCCTCAACAGATCCGGCTCCGGGTAAGCCCCCGCGTGCGCAACGCAGCACGATACAGGCCCAGGGGCGCGTCAACTTTTGGCGTAGTCGGCAGGATTTCGTGCCCGCAACCACCGGGTACTGCGTGCCTGAACAAGAGACTTTCAAACTCACCTGTGGTGAAGATTCCCGCCATCCGGCGCCATTTTCAGCCTTCTTCCCGCCATCTGTGGAATTTTCCCGCCGTTGGACGCCATCTTGAGGACGCCGCGCGGGAAAAAGAGGGGCGTGGACTCCGAAAAGCCCGCGAGAACTGAAGCCCCGCCTCACGTCCGGACGTTGCGTCAGGTCCTGGAAGGAGCCCAGCAGACGCCGACGTCACAGGAGCGCGACGGAAGGTCCTCAACCCTGACGATCCACTGCGGAGCCGCGGCCTACAGAAGAGGATCATCGCAAGGTAGGCCACGGTCCACTAGGGGGGAGAAGGATGTCGGATACGGAGGAGAGCTTCACCGCTCCAACCCCCGCCAGCGCCACCGCTGTTGCGGTCATGCCTTTCACCATGCCCTATATCCCGGGGGCAGCCTGGCTACCCCAGTACTCAGGGGAGTCACATACCCTGTAGGACTTTAGAGAAAAGCTGGATAGCCTCTTCCAGGTGTACCCCCTCACAGAAGAGCAAAAAGTGAGCATCCTGGTGGCCCAATTAACCGGGGCAGCCCGAAGGGAGGTAAAGTCCTGGCCACCTGGGGGGAGGACTGTCGCAGGGATACTAACCCGGCTGAGGGACACCTTTGATACCCGCACCTCAGCCGAGATCAAGCTTGGATTCTACGGGTGCAAACAGCGGGCACATGAGAGCATAAGGGACTATGCACTAAACCTACAAGAGGCCCTGAGAGCCATTAAGCAGACCGACCCTGACGGCGTGGGAGACGAGGACAGGCTGTTGACTGAACAATTTATAGAGGGTTTATATTGCAATGCCCACCGAACCCAGTTGCGGGCAATGGCCTTACAGGACCCTCATCTGGGATTTGCACAGTTCAAGGACAGAGCCATCCGGGTGCTCCGAGAACCGGCACCGGGTGGCGTTGTGACCCACAGGCGCCCAGCTATCACTTACCACCAGGAGGCGGCGCCCTTGTCGGCAGGGCCTGTGGGGGCTGATGCGCAGGCTTTGAACAATGACCCGGCCCTAGACCTGCACCATCAGGTCCAAGAGCTAGCTAAAAGCGTTGCTGCGCTAACCCGAACTGTGCAGTCTTTACAGGTTTCTACTCCAGGGAAGATCCAGCTGGCATCCGGACCGGAGGACATCCCGTGGCGTCGACCAAGGAGGACCCCACCGGCCAGAGGAAGACCCAGTGACCGATACGACGAGGACGGACGACCCATCTGCCGCCGCTGCAATCAACCCGGACATATGGCAAGGTACTGTCCTTTAAACTGGCACAATCTGGGGGTAGAGGGCCAACCCCCAGGAAAAAGATCACCAGGCCCATCGAACTGGCGCGACAAATATGTGGGAGGACGTCCAGTCTTGCCTGTGGTACTGGATGGCATCCCTATGAGTGCCCTACTGGACACCGGGTCACAGGTCACCACCATCCCGTACGTGCTCTTCAAGCAGTACTGGAATGACTCGGATATAACCCGCTACCCTGACGACGACTTGAGTATTATCGCCAGCAATGGTCAACCCGTGCCGCAGATCGGATTTAAAGAGATGACCATCAAAATCGGTAGAGTCGAACTGGCAGCACAGGGACTGATCATTGTAGACATTGACAAACACGAGAGTCACCCAAAGATAACTCTAGGAACTAATGTAATTGAAAATTGTCTTGCAGAGGTGATTTTCCTTTTACAGCAGGTTGCCAAGAACGCCAGCTCCGGCCAGCAGCGAGTGCTCCAGAAAGAGATCCGGGCACTGATGCGACGGCAACAGCTAGAACTCTCCGGTGGTGAGATTGGTAGCGTAAGAATGTGTGACCCTTTCCCTATTGCCATGCCCCCAAAAAGTGAAATGATGATTTGGTGCCGGGCAGCTATTGGTCCGAGAGGTAGAGATTACCAGGCAATGGTAGAACCAGTTTACTCAGACAGCAGGCCCACCATTTTGACAGCACGGGGGGTGGTTAATGTACGCCATGGGAGGGTGCCCGTTCGCCTAATAAATATCGGGAAGAGGGAAGTATACCTACCCCGGTATGCCACGCTAGCCAAATTATATACCATCAACCAAAACTCTATACAGTCTGTGGAACCCTTGCCTCCATCTCACCCGGAGGAAGGTAACGGCTCTAAGAAAGTAATGGAGGATTGGTATCAGCAACTACACTTGGGAACTGACTCCACTCCCTCCCACCAGAAACAGGGAGTCTACCGGGTGGTTCAAGAGTATGAGAGAGTGTTTAGTAAACACCCGTTAGACTTCGGGCGAGTCAAGGGGGTAGAACACCACATCCCCACGGGAGATCATCCTCCCATAAAAGAGAGGTATCGACCCGTACCCCCTGCACATTACCAACACGCCAAGGGGATGCTTAGAGACATGAAGGAGGCTGGGGTAATCCGGGATAGCTGTAGCCCCTGGGCAGCCCCACTAGTTTTAGTCAAAAAGAAAGACAACACTATGAGGATGTGTGTAGATTACAGGAAAATCAACCGTATCACACACAAGGATGCGTACCCTTTACCAAGGATAGAGGAGTCTTTGGCTGCTTTAAGATCTGCTAACTTCTTCTCTACCTTGGATCTCACTAGCGGGTACTGGCAGGTTCCTGTAGCAGAGGCGGACCGGGAGAAGACCGCATTCACCACCCCGATGGGACTTAGCGAGTTTACCTGTATGCCGTTTGGACTTTGTAACGCACCAGGAACCTTCCAACGATTAATGGAGTGCTGTCTGGGACACAAAAACTTCGAGACGGTCTTGTTGTACCTGGACGATGTCATCGTATATTCCAAGACTTATGAGGACCACCTGAAACATCTGGCGGAAGTGTTCGAAGCCCTGGCAAGTTACGGCCTGAAGGTGAAACCCTCTAAGTGTCACCTCCTGAAGCCAAAGGTGCAGTACCTGGGACACGTGGTGAGCGCTGATGGAGTGGCTCCCGACCCTGATAAGATCACCGCAATTAAGGAATGGCCAAGTCCCTCCAGTGTAAAGGAAGTGCGGCAGTTCCTTGGGTTGGTAGGCTATTACCGCAGATTCATCCCCGGCTTCACCAAAAAGGCAGCTCCTATGCAGGACCTCCTGATAGGCCAGTCCCGGAAGGCCAAGAACCAGAAGCCGCCCTTCAGATGGGAGAAGTTGGAAGAAGAGTCCTTCCGCCAGCTGAAGATGGCCCTCACGGGGGATGAAATCCTGGCATACCCGGATTACAGCCAGCCCTTTATCCTCTACACCGACGCAAGTAACATCGGGCTAGGAGCTGTGCTGTTCCAGATCCAGCAGGGGAAAGAACGAGTCATCGCTTATGCCAGCCGAAAACTGCGACCCACCGAGAGAAACCCTGAGAATTACAGCTCATTTAAGCTAGAGTTCCTGGCAGTGGTGTGGGCAGTCACCGAACGCTTTAAGCACTACCTCGCTTCTTCCCGGTTCATCGTGTACACGGATAACAACCCGTTGACACACCTGGACACAGCCAGACTCGGTGCCCTAGAGCAGAGATGGATGGCCCGTCTGTCCAACTACGAGTTCACAATCAAATACCGGGCAGGACGCTCCAATACCAACGCGGACGCCCTGTCCAGGATGCCAAATCTACCGGACGGAGGAGAAGATCCAGAGGGACTGGAAGAAGTCGAACTCCCCGCGTTTCACCGTCATGGGACTATCCAGTGTTCCCACCGGGTAAGGAGTAAGCAAGCTGCTACGTTTAACCCCTTGCCTCACTATAACTGGGCGGAAACGCAAGACAGTGACCCTGCCGTCCGGCTGGTAAAGGAGATGCTGACTCGGCCAGAGGCTCGCCTTGACCCAGACGCTCCGGAGGAAGCCAAGCAACTGTGGGCTGAGAAGAGTCGACTGTTCCTTTATAAGGGGAAGTTGTGCCGCCGAATGGTTAACTCCCGGACACATGAACTAATCTGGCAAGTAGTGGTGCCACGAAGAGACGCAGCCATGGTGATGGAGGCATACCACGACGGGGCTGGACACTTCGGATGGAAGAAGCTGGAGTTCCTGCTGCGCGGGCGGTTCCACTGGGTAGGCATGAGGGGAACCATCGAGAGGTGGTGTAGAGACTGTGGCCCGTGTAACCTAAGAAGGAAGGACCGTGCCAGCCAGAAGACTCCCCTGCAGTCCATCGTCACCCGGCAGCCGTTGGAACTGGTAGCCTTGGATCATGTAAAACTGACCCCAAGCAGAAGTGGCTACGTCTACGCGTTAACCATCGTGGATCATTACTCCCGGTTCTTGGTTGTCGTCCCCGTCAAGGACTTAACGGCTCAAACAGCAGCTAGAGCCTTCCAGCAGCACTTCTGCCGTCCGCACGGATACCCGGACCAAGTGCTGACGGACCAGGGACCTGCCTTTGAAGCGGAGGTCTTCCAGGAATTCTGCAATCTGTATGGCTGCCGGAAGATAAGGACGACACCCTATCATCCGCAAACTAATGGACTTTGTGAGAAAATGAACCAGGTGGTAATGGATCTTCTGAAAACGTTGCCCCTGGAAGAACGCAGTCTGTGGCCTGAGAGGCTGCCCGATCTGGTGGACCTATACAACCACATCCCGGTAGGTTCCACCAACTGTACCCCGGCTTACCTAATGAGGGCGAGACCTGGTAAGTTACCTGTTGACCTGGAAATGGGAGTCCTGACACCCGAGGACACTTCACCAGAAGCAGACTGGGACACAGAGAGGCAGCAGCAGTACCGGAAAGTACAGGAGAGTGTGGAGCGAAGTCTCTGTCAAGCTAGGGAAAGACGAGAGAAAACTTACAACCAGTATGCTCCCGCTGTTCCCCTGGTACCCGGAGAGCAGGTCTTGAAGAGAAAAAGACGGCTCCACAAGTTGGACGACCAGTGGGAGAAGGACCCGTACACCGTACTGCCCTCAAGCCACGACAACCCGAAGGTCTGTACCATTAGTAAAGACGGAGGGGAGACCACAGCCATTGTATCCCGGGATCACCTGAAGAAGTGTCCTGAACAGCTACGGAACCCTGAAGAGGAACAAGAAGACCATCGACCCGTAGAGAAAAGGGAAGATATGGTTAGTACTGTGCTCGGGGACTTCCCTCGGTCTTGGACTCAAGTCAATGGTGCAGTTGTGGTACCCGTACTCACCTTCCTCCAACCAGCATCCCAAGCACCTACGGAGCAACAGGTAGAGCTGGAAGAACAGCCGGTCCAGGAGGCAGAAGACTCCACACAAGCAGAACAGGAGGATCAACCCTCTGCTTATAGTGAGCCTGCCGTACCCCTAGTGAGACAAAGAGCCGGTAGACAGCTGCCCAGTTTACCCTTGATTGCTCCTACACCCTGTAGTTCAGGGCCAGACAGTCAGCTTCGTAGGTCCACTAGGGCCACTAGAGGCCAGTTACCCGCACGTTGGCCAGTTACACCGTACCGTCTCCGAGTGGTTTCTGCTACCCCCATCATCCACATCATCCTGAGGCCATACCCCTCCCGTTGGGGGTTATACTACCACGCTGCACAATCCTACCACCGGCCTCAGCAGTCTGCCCTGCAGCAGCAGCCCTAAAGCTGCATTCAACGGGTGGCGTAGTCATCTAACATCACTGCTATTGCAGCGCCACTTAGTCTGACTCCCTGGGCACGGACCGGGTCACCGCCACGAGACTACAACCCTCAACAGATCCGGCTCCGGGTAAGCCCCCGCGTGCGCAACGCAGCACGATACAGGCCCAGGGGCGCGTCAGATTTATTTTCTGTCCATTCCACTTTCTCATCTTTATGTAGCTTCACTATTTGACATTGGCTTTTTTGTGTCTGCAAGGCCGTGTTCACATGTTGAATAAATACTGTATTTTTTTTTTGTTTTCTGCAGATGTCCACACCAAACTACACAATAACAATCTTCTCTGATTATTGCGTACTTGCTGCATTTTTTTATGCCTTTTCCCCCTTATTTGATGTTTTTTGGTGCAGATGTGAAGCCGCATTGTTCATTTTTTGTTATAATACAGAATGGCTTTGATTCTGCTCTTAAGGTACCTGCAGTCTTTTTACCTGCGTTTTCTCTCTTTTTAGGCTCCACATAGAAGCCTCCAGACGTAAAATAAACCATAACCGTACAGATCAGCAGCGTCTTTAGACCACAGAGCAGTTTTCATGAAATCACATTCACTTTTCTTGGCCATTTAAATGCTGCAAAATGACTGTTCCAAAAAAGCAGCTGAAAAAACACAGCACTTATGCTACATCTGAACACGGCCTAAATGTGCAAGTGCAGTGGATGTGATTTAATGAAATCTACGCCTGCAGTGAGTCTAAAGACGCTGCTGAACTGTGCGGATTTCATGCATTTTTTTTATTTTTTATATATAAGCCTCTGTGGAGCCTGTAAAAAAAAAAACATTTTTAAGCTCAAAAATCTAATCTAATGTAGATTCACAGCTTCACCAAAACACATTTTAAGGGGGAAAACTCAAAAGAAACTCAGCAAACACACAATAATAAGATTGTTATTTTGTTGTATGGTGCGGACACCTGCATAAAAAAATGCAGTCTTCATGTTGTGTGAACTTGGCTTTAGTGTTACATTTTATTCAACTTTTTATTTAATTTTTATGGCTTTAATAAAGACTAGCACACCTTTTCATTTTGTGGGATTGAAATTCAGCTGTTATACAGAGCTGAGTGCAGAACACAAAAATATATTTTTATAATTTGCCAGTGTGATAGTGACGCACCCCTGGGCCTGTGTCGCGCAGCGTTGCGCACGCGGGAGCTTACCCGGAGCCGGATCTGTTGAGGGTTGTAGTCTCGTGGCGGTGACCCGGTCCGTGCCCAGGGAGTCAGACTAAGTGGCGCTGTATTAGCGGTAGATGTTGGACGACTACGCCACCCGTTGAATGCAGCGAAGGAGCTGCCGCTGCAGGGCAGACCGCTGAGGCCGGTGGTAGGATTGTGCAGCGTGATAGTATCACCCCCAACGGGAGGGGTATGGCCTCAGGGCAGCCGACGTGGATGATGGGGTAGCAGGAATCACTCAGAGACGATGCGGTGTAATTCAGGGTCTTTACTGGTGATAAAGATAGACCCTCCCGGAGTACTGGCTAGCGATCGGGGCCTGGTCAGTCCTTGAGCAGATGGGATCTCCCCTGGCCAGGCGGAGTTGTAGGCCTCCCAAACTGACTGTACTCTTCTGGCTACCTTGCTAGAGGCGGGTATAAGTAGCCCACGTCCCTGAGTGTACCGTGTGGTGCTCACCCGTATGGCCGGTGACTCGGGGCCTTCTAGTGGCGTCCGCTCCACGACGGCGGTGCTGGTCCCACACGTGTGACCGTGCCTTCGGGTTTCTTGGCCAGAGGACCTGAAATCCCCTGCCGGGCGGTTTCTGCTGCTGGGTAAAGATTAGTCCCCACAGCCTCGGACTCCGGGTCCGGTGATAGCTTCTCAGTCAGGGCGAGCTCTGCAGCTGCCAGCCCCTGACTCCTTATAGCACTGCTCCCACAGAGCTCCTGATGTTCTTTTCCTATATCTGCTTCTCTTCTCTGTCTCTACTTCTTCTCTACTCACTAACCCTGCCTCAGCCCTAGGTTTATATAGGGGAAGTTCTTCCCCTCCCAGGACTGGGCAGGAGATGTGGCATGCATAGGATTCCTGACCAAGAGACCTCCCACCTGCTCTCAGACATAACATTGCTGTTACTGTGGAAACCAGACCCCTGAGGTGCCACAATAGCGCAAGCTATAGTAGCCCACCTTATCAGTTTTTGGGGGTGAAATTGATTTGTATGCACAGTAAAAAAAATATATTTTTTTTTCTGTTGCTAGCCAGAGTCCACCTAGTCCTTTTGTGGTGGTAAAATTCAGCTGTATGCAGAGACACCTCGTACACGTGCGGCTCTGCTCCACACACCTCGTACACGCGTGGCACCGCTCTGCACACCTCGTACACGCACTGCTCCGCTCCATACACTTTGTACACGCGCAGCTCCGCTCTGCACACCTCGTACACGCACGGCTCCACTCCGTACAGCTCGTACGCGCACGGCTCCGCTCCATACACTTTGTACACGCGCAGCTCCGCTCTGCACACCTCGTACATGCACGGCTCCGCTCCGTACAGCTCGTACACGCAGGCTCCGTTCCGTACAACTCGTACACGCGCGGCTCCGTTCCGTACAGCTCGTACACGCGCGACTCCGCTCCGTACACCTTGTACACGCGCGGTTCCCCTCCTTACACCTCGTACACGTGCAACTCCGCTCTGCACACTCGTACACGCGCTGCTCTGCTTTGTACTCCTCGTACACATGCGGCTATCTTCCGCACACCTTGTACACGCGTGGCTCCTCTCCGTACATCTCGTACACGCGCGGCTCCGCTCCAGCTCCGCACACTCGTACACGCGCTGCTCTGCTCAGTACACTTCGTACACCCGCGGCTCCGCTCTGCCCATCTTGTACACGCGTGGCTCTGCTCTGCACACATCGTACACGCGTGGCTCTGCTCTGCACACATCGTACACGCGCGGCTCTGCTCCGCAAACATCGTACACGCGCGACTCAGCTCCATACAACTCGTACATGTGCGGCTCCACTCTGTACACCTAGTACACATGCGGCTCCGCTCCGTACACCTCGTACATGCACTGCTCTGCTCTGTACACCTCATACACGCGTGGCTCCGCACACCTCGTACACGCGCAGCTTCACTCCGCAGACTCGTAATTGCGCGGCTCTGCTCCATACACCTTGTACACGCGCGACTCCGCTCCGCACACATCATTCAAGCGCGACTCCGCTCCGTACAACTCGTGCAAACTACTCTGTACACCTCGTACACACGCGGCTCCGCTTCGCACACTCGTACACGCGCGACTCCGCTCCATACACCTCGTACACGCTCGGCTCCGCTCCTTACAGCTCGTACACGCGCGGCTCCTCTCCGTACAGCTCGTCCACGCGCGGCTCCGCTCCGTACACCTTGTACACGTGCGGATCCGCTCCGCACACTCATACACGCGCTGCTCTGCTCTGTACACCTCGTACACACGCGGCTCCGCTCCGAACACCTCGTACACGCTCGGCTCTGCTCCGTACACCTCGTACACTTGTGGCTCCGCTCTGTACAACTCATACACGCGTGGCTTCGCTCCATACATCTTGTACACGCTCGGCTCCGCTCCAGCTCCGCACACATCGTACAAGCGCTGCTCTGCTCCGCACACATCGTACACGCGCGACGCCGCTCCGTACACCTTGTACACATGATGATCCGCTCCGCACACTCGTACATTCGCGGCTCTGCTCCGTACACCTCGTACACATGTGGCACCACTCCGTACACCTCGTACACACGTGGCTTCGCTCCGTACTCCTTATACACAAGTGGATCCGCTCCGCACACTCGTACACCCGCGGCTCTGCTCCGTACACCTCGTACACATGTGGCTTCACTCTGTACATTTCGTACACGCCACGCTCCGCTCCAGCTCTGCACACTTCTACACGCTCTGCTCTGTACACCTCGAACACGGGCGGCTCCGTACACCTTGTACACGTGCGGCTCCTCTCCAGCTCGGCACACTCGTACACGTGCTGCTCTGCTCTGTACACCTCGAACATGCGCGGCTCCGCTCTGCACATCTCGTACACGGGCGGCTCTGCTCCGCACATATCGTACACGTGCGACGCCGCTCCGTACGCCTTGTACACGCGCGGCTCAGCTCCGTACAATTCGTACATGCGCGGCTCCGCTCCGTACACCTCGTACACGGGCGGCTCCGCTCCACACACTCGTACACGCGCGGCTCTGCTTCGTACACGTGCAGCTCTGCTTTGTACACGCGTGACTCTGCTCCGCAAACTCGTACACGCGCGGCTCTGCTCTTACATCTCGTACACACGCGGCTCTGCTCCGCACACTCGTACACGCGCGGCTCCGCTCTGTACACCTCGAACACGCGCGGCTCTGCTCCGTACACTTCGTAAACGCGTGGCTCCGGTCCGTACTCCTCATATAAGCGTGGTTCCGCTCCGTACACCTCGTACATGCGCGGCTCCGCTCCACTCTGAACACTCGTACACGCGCTGCTCTGCTCCGCACACCTTGTACACGCGCGTCTACGCTCCGTACACCTCGTACTTGCGCAGCTTTGCTCCGTACACCTCGTACTTGGCGGCATCTCTCCGTACACCTTGTACACGTGCGGCTCCACTCCGCTCCGCACACATCGTACACGTGCGGTTCCGCTCCGTACACCTCGTACATGCGCTGCTCTGCTCTGCACACCTTGTAAATGCGCGACTCTGCTCCGCACACCTCATACACGTGCGGCTCCGCTCCATACACCTCGTACACGCGTGGCTCCGCTCCTTACACGTCGTACACTCGCTGCTCTGCTCTGTACACCGCGTACACGTGCGGCTCTGCTCTGCACACCTCGTACATGCGCGGCTCCGCTCTGCACACCTCATACACGTGCGGCTCCGCTCCATACACCTCGTACACGTGTGGCTCCGCTCCTTACACATCGTACACTCGCTGCTCTGCTCTGTACACCTCGTACACGTGCGGCTCTGCTCTGTACACCTCGTACACGCGCGGCTCCGCTCCGCACACTCGTACATGGGCGGCTCCGCTTCGCACACTCGTACACACGCGGCTCTGCTCCGTACACTTCGTACACGCGCGGCTCTGCACCGTACACCTCACACATGCGTGACTGCTCCGAACACCTCGTACACTCGCGGCTCCGCTCCGCACACTCATACACGCGCAGCTCTGCACCTTACATCTCGTACACACGCGGGTCCGCTCCGCACACTCGTACACGCGCGGTTCTGCTCTGTACACTTCGTACACCAGCGGCTCCGCACACTCGTACACGCGCGGCTCCACTCCGCACACTCGTATACGCGCGGCTCTGCTCCGTACACCTCGTACACGCGCGTCTCTGCTCCGTACACCTCGTACACTCGCAGCTCCGCTCCGCACACTCGTACACGCGTGGCTCCGCTCCGCACACTCGTACATGCGCGGCTCTGCTCCGTACACCTCGTACATGCGCAGCTCTGCTCCGTACCCCTCATACACGCGTGACTCTGCTCTGTACACCTCGTACACTCGCAGCTCCGCTCCGCACACTCGTACATGCGCGGCTCTGCTCCTTACATCTCGTACACACGCGGCTCCGCTCCGCACACTCGTACACTGGAGACTCTGCTCCATACACCTCCTACACGCGTGGCTCCGCTTTGTACACCTCGTACACACGCGGCTCCGCTCCGCACACTCGTACACTGGAGACTCTGCTCCATACACCTCCTACACGCGTGGCTCCGCTTTGAACACCTCGAACACGCGCGGCTCCGCTCCGTACACCTCGTACAAGCGTGGCTCCGCTCCGTACACCTCGTACACGCGCGGCTCTGCTCCTTGCACGTCGTTCACGTGCGGCTCCGCTCCGCACACCTCGTAAACGTGTGGCTTTGCTCCGTACACCTTGTACACGCGCGGATCCGCTCCGCACACTGGTACTAGCGCGGCTCTTCTCCGTACACTTCATACACGCGTGGCTCCGCTCTGCACATATCGTACACGCCCGACTCTGCTTCGTACACCTCGTACACGCGCGGCTCCGCTCGGCACACCTCATACACGCGTGGCTCAGCTCCACACACATCGTACACGCTCGACTCCGCTCCACACACCTCGTACACATGCGGCTCTGCTCCACACACCTCGTACACGTGCGGCTCCGCTCCGCACACCTCGTACACGCACGGTTCCGCTCCGTACAGCTCGTACACTTGCTGCTCCGCTCCGTACACCTCATACACGCGTGGCTCCGCTCCGTACACCTCGCACACGCACGGCTCCGCTCCGCACACCTCGTCCACGCGCAGCTCCGCTCCGCACACCTCGTACACGTGTGTTTCTGCTCCACAACCTCATACACGCTGGGCTCCGCTCTGCACACCTCGTACACGCATGGCTCCTCTCCCTACAGCTCGTACACGCACGGCTCCACTCCTTAAATGTCGTACACGTGCGGCTCCGCACACCTCGTACACACGCGGCTCCGCTCTGTAAACCTCGTAAATGCGTGGCTCCGCTCCGTACACCTCGTAAACTCGCGGCTCCACTCCGTACACCTCATACACGTGCGGCTCCGCTCCGCACACTCGTACACGCACTGCTCTGATCCGTACACCTCGTACACGCGCGGCTCCGATCCGTACGGCTCGTACACGCGTGGCTCCGCTCCGTACAGCTTGTACATGCGCGGCTCCGCTCCGTACACCTTGTACATGTGCGGATCCGCTCCGCAAACTCGTACACACGCTGCTCTGCTCTGTACACCTCGTACACGCGCGGCTCCGCTCTGCACACTCGTACACGTGCGGCTCTGCTCCGTACACCTCGTACATGCACAGCTATGCTCCGTACAGCTAGTACACGTGCGGCTCCGCGCCGTACACCTAGTACAAGCGCGGATCTGCTCCGCACACTCGTACACTCACTGCTCTGCTCTGTACACCTCGTACACATGCGGCTCCGCTCCGCACACCTTGTACATGGCGCGGCTCTGCTCCGTACACCTAGTACACATGTGGCTCCGCTCCGTACACCTCGTACACGCGTTGCTTCGCTGCGTACATCTCGTACACACGCGGCTCCGCTCCAGCTCTGCACACTCGCACACATGCTGCTCTGCTCTGTACAACTCGTACATGGGTGGCTCTGCTCCGCACACATCGTACACACGCGACGCTGCTCCGTACGCCTTGTACATGTGCGGCTCAACTCCGTACAACTCGTAGAAGCGCGGCTCCGCTCTGTACACCTCGTACACGCCCGGCTCTGCTCCGTACACCTCATAGACGCGCAATACCCCTCCGTACACCGCGTACACGTGTGGCTCTGCTCCGTACACCTCGTACATGCATGGCTCCGCTCCGCACACCTTGTACACGTGCGGATCTGCTCCGCACACCTCATACACGCGTGTCTCCGCTCTGCACACCTCGTACACGCACGGCTGTGCTCCACAACTCGTACACGCGCGGCTCCGCTCCGCACACCTCGTACATGCAAGGTTCCGCTCCGTACAGCTCGTACACGCGTGGCTCCGCTCCGTACAGCTCGTACATGCGCGGCCCCGCTCCATACACCTTGTACACGTGCGGATCTGCTCCGCACACCTCATACACGCGTGTCTCCGCTCTGCACACCTCGTACACGCACGGCTGTGCTCCACAACTCGTACACGTGCGGCTCTGCTCCGCACACCTCGTACACGCGCGGCTCAGCTCCACACACCTCGTACACGCGTGTCTCCGCTCCACACACCTCGTACATGCGCGGCTCTGCTCTGCACATTTCGTACACGCGCGGCTCTGCTGCGCACACTCGTACATGCGCGGATCCGCTCCACACACTCGTACACGCGCTGCCATGCTGTGTACACCTCATACACACACGGCTCCGCTCCACACACCTCGTACATGCGCGGCTCCGCTCCGCACACCTTGTACATGCGCGGCTCCGCTCCGCACACCTTGTACACGCGCAACTCCGCTTTGCACACCTCGTACACGCGTGACTCCGCACACTCGTACATGCGCAGCTCTGCTCCGCACATCTCGTACACGCATGGCTCCGCTCCGTACAGCTCGTACACGCGCGGCTCCGCTCCGTACAGCCCGTACACGCGCAGCTCCACTCCGTACACCTTGTACACACACGGATCCGCTCCACACACCTAATACACGCGTGTCTCCGCTCTATACACCTCGTACACGCGCGGCTCCACTCCGTACACCTTGTACACGAGCGGCTAAGCTCCGCACACTCGTACACTTGCGGCTCTGCTCCGCACACCTCGTACACGCGTGGGTCCGCTCCGCACACCTCGTACACGCATGTCTGCGCTCTGCACACCTCGTACATGCACGGCTCCGCTCTGTACAGCTCATACACATGCGGTTCCGCTCCGTACAGCTCATACACGCGCGGCTCCGCTCCGTACAGCTCGCACACGCGCGGCTCCGCTCCGTACACTTTGTACACTCTCGGATCCGCTCCGCACACCCCGTACATGCGCGGCTCCGCTCCATACACTTTGTACACGCGCAGTTCTGCTCTGCACACCTCGTACATGCACGGCTCCGCTCCATACAACTCATACACGCGCGGCTCCGCTCCATACACTTTGTACACGCGCGGATCCGCTCCGCACACCTCGTACACGATTGGCTCCGCTCCACACACTCGTACATGTGCGGCTCTGCTCTGCACACCTCGTACACGCGCGACTCCGCTCCGCACACTTCGTACACGCGCGGCTGTACTCCACACACCTCGTACACGCTTGTCTCCTCTCCACACCTCGTACTTGTGCGGCTCTGCTCCACATACCCCGTACACGCATGGCTCCGCTCTGCACACCTCGTACACGCTAAGCTCCGCTCCGTACACCCTGTACATGCGTGGATCCGCTCCGCACACTCGTACACGCGCTGCTCTGCTCCGTACACCTCGTACACGTGCGGCCCGCTCCGTACAGCTCGTACACGCGCGGCTTTTCTCTGTACACTTTGTACACGCGCGGATCCGCTCCGCACACCTCGTACACATGCGGCTCCGCTCCATACAACTCATACACGATTGGCTCTGTTCCGTACACCTTGTACACGCATGGTTTCTACACGTGCAGCTCCGCTCTGCACACCTCGTACATGCACGGCTCCGCTCTGTACAGCTCATACACGCGCGGCTCCGCTGTAAAATAATACTCTTCTCTGTATTATTTTTTCTACTGAGGACTTCTCAAAGTATCAATATCACGATATTCTTATAAAAAAATGTATCTATTTATTCTTGGATTGTCCATTAAATAGAATCAGATTGCAGCAGGTACATACAATAATTAGTTATAAAGTAATTGTCCATTTGTCCATAATTAGCTTAATTGTTGAGATTCACCCATCTTTCCTTGGATCCTGGCTGGTAAATCATGTCTTTATCCAGCACGTGTCCAGGCCTACATGTCAGATACTTCTCAGCATGAAGATTCTTCTTGTCGGGTGGGAAGAGCCAGAGAGTCCCCCCTTTCTGTACCATGGGCTTTTATAGCCAGTCGTATGGACACCTGTTCTACATATGGTAGTGAACCAAAAATACACACACAAATAGCGCATGTCAACTAGACACGATGGCTGAGGCATAGAACTCAGATTTAAGAAAAATGATTATCGATTATTAATTAACATTCCAAATGAATTTCCATAATTAACCATTTAACATTTCCCCCTTTTTTGAGAATAAAAGGATTTAAACTGAAAATTCTCAAAAGAAGATACATTCATCAACCATTTTTTCTTTCCTTCTTCCTTGACAATATCATTAAATTTCCATAATAATAATAATAATAATAATATCAATAATAATATCAATAATAGTATCAGATATAATGATGTGAATTCATGTTATGGTAAGCCATGACTAATATTCATTTAATATGTATAATTATACTTCCCTATATCTAAATTGAAGTAATCGCGGGTCCAATCGTCATCATCTGATGTCATCGGGTCGTCGTCTCGTCTTCTTCTTGGTTCTTTTATAACACAGTCTTTAGATGAAAACTCCTTTGAAATAAATGACAGCGTGTAGATATTGTACAGTCCATAATTGTATTCATTATTGTTCAGTCTATAAACTGTGCTCTTTATTAGAAAGATCATGTGTGTCAATTGATAAAAAACAAAGTCCATGGATGAAATGTAGCTTTAATATCTGTGCGATGTCACCTGGACTTACGTTTTCTTTGGAATCTTCCGTGTGTCCGCACTGGTCTCGTGTCACTTTTGGAACAGATGTGACGTCTTTGGTCAGTAAAGCAAGGGTTAACTTCACACTTCCCTGCTTTATATAGCACCATAACCAGTACTCAGTCCTTTATATACAGGACACATATGCCAGGTATTACCTGCTCACCAGCTTTCATTGAAGCGTTGCAGGTGATAAGAAACCACTGGAACGTGATGAAACCTGAACACAGCACAGTTCATATAGGATCATCGTCCTCTGCCGTCCCGGTGATCAGTGGTGTGAATTGTATTGTATGTAATGGACACAGTCTATTATCACTCAGCATTCACAACATCTTTACCTTCTGAGACTTCCGGATATCGGTTGCTTCTTCTTGTAACTTTTGAGAATCTCTTTGATTTATAAATATGAAAAGTCTTTATTAAGATAGAATTCATAATTGCGATGTCTTGATTGAAGTCTTCATTCCCTAATCTGATACCAAATCTGGCAATTTTTCCTAACCTATAATATCACAGCGTACCATAGCAATCAGTAATATCCATCTAATTATTATCAAAATATTAAAATAAATTATGTTTGGAATAATAACCAATAATAGATAATAATTCATTATTAATCAAGTTCTCCATATGATAGAACATTTTTATGTCATAGGTGTAATTACCTTTCCCAACCCATAGGTGTCAGTGTGTTTTGAAACAACAAGTGTTTATATCTTTATTAAACCAATAATATCAAAGAATGTATACTCCTGAACTAAAATGAATAAATATATGAATGTATGAATGAATGAATGAATGAATTGTTGTGTTTACTCAAAAAAATTGAAACATTTTTCTTATATTAATTCATATCATTATTATATTTAATGAAGCAATATTCTTGTACTTGACATTACCCCATTAAATATTAATGTGTTTTCTCAATTGAAATATTGAACTGAATTAAAATCAAAAATTGAGAATTAAAAATGAAAAATGGAAAAATAAGAAAATAATTAAGAATAAAAATTTAAAAATGAAAAATAAAATTAAGAAGAAAAATAAGAATAAAAATAAAAATAAGGCCTTTAAATTTTAATGACAAATGCAGAGTAATTATATTCTCCATAAAAAAATACCCTTATATCTCCATTATCTGGATGATTTCATATTTGTCATAACCTTGTATCACCAAAAAATTATTAAACTATGCAACTTTGCATGTAACACCCTTCTTAATTATATCATTGTACCTTATTATTGTTTCTTCTTTATTAAAATGTGTAAAAAATAAGTATTGATCAAAAGTGATTATGTAATCAGGATCAAAAACACATTTTCCCCCTTAATACCAAAAAATATTATTTTATAAAATTTATGTATATATCAGAACCAAATTAAAAATAGTTATTCTTCTATAAATATTTTGCATAACTTTCATATTGATGAGTAGCATAGATTTGTCTAAAGAGAGGTGTGTACCTATTTAGGTAACCATTAAAAATAATATCATAGTTATTCAAGAATATTATCATGTGGAAAATTATTCTAAATGTAAATTTGCTTTGTAAACCATTTTGATATGTGGTTGCTCTCATCCACTATTAGTTAAATCAAGAAATAATAATTATTAAAGAAATATAGAAATATATATATTATGTAGATAATACCTAATTATGTATTATAATTTTTCTCAGAATTAAATATATTTTTGTACGTTCACATAAAGAAACATTTTTTTTTCAAACATACAAACGTACGAGGCCTCTGTCACATCAATCACACTAAGCAGCTGCTGATTTACTCATCTGTCACATTCACTCTGACATTCACAGATCTGTTCAACTCAAACATTCCACATATGAAGTTTTAGATATATATATATATTTAACCCAAAATTGTTGTATCCCAATTTATTAATGCGCATTTCCATATCAATTAAATATCTTAATATTCTTTGAATATTTCCCAAATACATATTATATAATATGAGAGTACGTATTTGAAATTTCAAACACTTGAAAAAAAAACTTTTGTCTTGCAAAAAAATAGAAATGTCCTTAGGTTCCTTTTTTTTTTACTCACTGGCTGCCCGGTCTTAAGTTGCATCAGCTGGAAATAGAATGAATGGGATCTATACTATTAGCTCAAAGTTCAAAGGCCGCAGCTGTCACACGTCATGCTGTAAAGCTACTTTAATTTGCACGAACACTTCATGCACAGAAAATATTAATTAATTAATGTTACACATAAATCATGCAATTTTCAGCTTCCTGTGTGAATAAAGAAATAAATCCATTTTAGAGTTGTTTGATCAAATCCTGCTTTGGAATGAAACCTCTAAGGAAATATAAGAAAGTAAAATTAAATATCAAATTCATATAGAAACAGAATTATTTAAATATCTTATACATATATTGGTTGGTTCTAATGTAATTCAAAATATTGTTACTTAAATTTATATATGAAGTTCTAATTTATTAATTAATAGATATATATTTTATAAACATATATATAAATACAATTATACACAATCTCTACTTAGACAAGTGTATATATATATATATGAACTATTAGAAACTATGTAACTACAATTTTACTGCATAAGATTATAAATAAATATTGAGACATTGTATAACATTTTGATACAACATCATAATTACAGTTTTTCCTTAGCCACTACCTAAACCAAATCTTCTGTCTCTCTCAAATATCTCCAGGAACGCCCTATTTAGGAAAGACATTTTTCTATCCTTCAATACCTCAGAGAACTGTCTGTCCTTCTGTCCACATTCCATGACGTCACTGTGAGCCGGTCGTCTCACCTGACTCTGTCCATCAGTTTCAGCCATTTTCCTTTTTAGAGAATCACAGTTCTGACTGAGAAATAACTCATTCTGTGAAGAGATTGATTTTTCAATCATTTTATATGGCTTATAACATATATGAAATCTCCTGCGTATTTGATAGAGTTCACTATGGGGATGACTCAGTCTAGGAGAGTTTGATATTGGCTTTTGGTAAGATTTTACCTTTCCTGGTTTTATAAAATTAACGTGATTTATTTTCTTTGCACGATTCTCATGTTTTCTAACAGAATCCAGCAACTGCACACATTTGAATAGGGATTCTTTTTGGGACGCTATAACTCTAGATACTGGATCTAGGAATTTGAATTTTTGTACAAAAGTGGTTATCATATGTTGTACTTTTCCATTTTTGATAAGAGCTTTATACAACCGTTCAAACATGGACATGAATGTATATGTACATTCCTTCCTACCAATCCTTAGTTTCTGCAGATCTTCTATATTGGGAAAATCCTTTGTGACACAATAAATCAAATATCTTAATCTGTCCGAATCATTTTCCCATCCATTAGGAGAGTCATTTTCACAGGGCATTAAATGTAAACGTCTGGACAATGTCACAGGAATCCATATTTTAAATAATTGATTCCTCTCCTCATTGGATAAATCAAACTTATCAGAGAAGCTCTCAAATATCTCTGAATTTCTACAGGCATGGATTTTGACATCATATTTTGGCATGATTTTGTACAGTTTTAGCAAATTTTTCCTCATTTTAATTTGAAGTTGAGCCTGGGTAATTCCAGAATTCTCTGATATTTTTAGTGGCTCTTGTACGTCCGCTCCTCCTACGTCACTCACGTCTCCTCCCACATCACCTAGTATGTCAGTTTCTCGTATGTCAGTCATGTCTCCTCCCATGTCAGGTTTCTGTATGTCCGTCTCTTGGTCAGACCCAAGGTCTCCTTCAGTTACAGACACGTGTCTTACGTTTTGTTCATTTTCCACATTACAGTCAGAATCATTGTCACTATCTGACACTATTTCTAGACAATTTTCCTGCTTAGAACTTTCAAGTACAAAATTATGAAATACTTGTACAAGATGTAGAATATTCCGCAATTTGTGTTTCTCTCTATTTACCAATTTAGAAGTTAACTGTAAATTCTGCAATTCACATTCTTTGTATAAACTGAGCCACAAAACTTCTATGTCATCTCCTACATTAACTTTGAAATTAATATTACTTTGTTTAGCAAAAGAAGAAATTATATCCATATTTTGCTTACCTTAAGATTCCTTAACTTTTCTTTATCAGCACGTCCTGTCTTCAGTTCGTCTGATTCTGTTCCTTGTTAGTACCTCTGCTTCCCGTTAGTCCTCAGTCTTTAGGCTCCTTTCTGCTTCTCGTGACAAATTAGTGAATTTACTGACACGTGAACAACAGCTGTTCAGCTCGTCAGGACTTCCCCCCGTGTTCACGGAAGAAATTCACTTACTTAATTTTAAAAAAACGAAAAAACAGGGCTGGCTGGCTCACCATTGTAAAATAATACTCTTCTCTGTATTATTTTTTCTACTGAGGACTTCGCAAAGTATCAATATCACGATATTCTTATAAAAAAATGTATCTATTTATTCTTGGATTGTCCATTAAAAAGAATCAGATTGCAGCAGGTACATATAATAATTAGTTATAAAGTAATTGTCCATTTGTCCATAATTAGCTTAATTGTTGAGATTCACCCATCTTTCCTTGGATCCTGGCTGGTAAATCATGTCTTTGTCCAGCACGTGTCCAGGCCTACATGTCAGATACGTCTCAGCATGAAGATTCTTCTTGTCGGGTGGGAAGAGCCAGAGAGCCCCCCCTTTCTGTACCATGGTCTTTTATAACCAGTCGTATGGACACCTGTTCTACATATGGTGGTGAACCAAAAATACACACACAAATAGCGCATGTCAACTAGACACGATGGCTGATGCAATCCTTGTATAGAACTCAAATTTAAGAAAAATGATTATCGATTATTAATTAACATTCCAAATGAATTTCCATAATTAACCATTTAACATTTCCGCTCTGTACACTTTGTACACGTGTGGATCCGCCCCACTCCGCACACCTTGTACAAGATTGGCTCCGCTCCACACACTCGTACATGTGCGGCTCTGCTCCGCACACCTTGTACACGCGCGGCTCCGCTCCGCACACCTCTTACACGCGCGGCTCTGCTCCACACATCTCGTACACGCGCGGCTCTGCTCCACACACCTCGTACACGTACGGCTCTGCTCTGCACACCTTGTACACGCCTGTCTCCACTCCATACACCTCGTACACGCGCGGCTCCGCTCCACACACCTCGTACACGCGCAGCTCCACTCCGCACACCTTGTACACGCGTGTCTCCGCTCCGTACACCTCGTACACGCGCGGCTCCGCTCCACACACCTCGTACACGCGCAGCTCCTCTCCGCACACCTTGTACACGCGTGTCTCCGCTCCACACACCTCGTACACGCGCGGCTCCACTCTGCACACCTCATACATGCCCGGCTCCGCACACTCTTACACGCGCGGCTCCGCTCCGCACACTCGTACACGCGCTGCTCTGCTCCGTACACCTCGTACACGTGCGGCCCGCTCCGTACAGCTCATACACACGCGGCTTTTCTCTGTACACTTTGAACATGCGCGGATCCGCTCCGCACACTCGTAAATGCGCAGCTCTGCTCCATACACCTCGTACACGCGCGGCTCCGTTTCGCACACATCATACACGCTCGGCTCCGCTCCGTACAACTCGTACACGCGCGTCTCCATTCCGTAAAACTCGTACACGCGCGGCCCCTCTCCGCACACCTCGTACACGCGCGGCTCTGCTCCGTACACGTCGTACACACGCGGCCCCGCTCCGTACACCTCGTACTTGCGCAGTTTCGCTCCATACACCTCGTACTTGCGCGGCCTCGCTCCGTACACATTGTACACGTGCGGCTCCACTCCGCTCCGCACACCTCGGACACGTGCGGCTCCGCTCCGTACACCTCGTACATTCGCGGCTCTGCTCTGCACACCTCGTACACGTGCGTCTCCGCTCCTTACACGTCGTACATGCGCTGCTCTGCACACCTCGTAAACGCGCGACTCTGCTCCGCACACCTCGTACACGCGCGTCTCCGCTCCTTACACGTCGTACATGCGCTGCTCTGCACACCTCGTACACGCGCGGCTCCACTCCGCACACCTCGTACACGTGTGACTCTGCTCCGCACACCTCGTACACGTGCGGCTCCGCTCCGCACACCTCGTACACGTGTGGCTCTGCTCCGCACACCTCGTATACGCGTGGTTCCGCACACCTCATACATGCGCGGCTCTGCTCTGCACACCTCGTACACCCGCGGCTCCGCTCCGCACACCTAGTACACGCGCGGCTCCGCTCCGCACACCTCGTACACGCGGGGCTCTGCTCTGCACACCTCGTACACGCGCGGCTCCGCTTCATACACCTATTACATTGTTGAGTTGATCAAAAATGTTGTGACGTTTGGTGTTTTCACGTCAGTTTTGCCCAGCTTCACCAAAATGGGCAGAGTTGGGGCAGGATGGAAGTGTGGCACCACAGCTTGTCTAATTCATAGCGAACTGTGGCTTCCCTTACACCAGAAATCTTACTCCAGTCCGTGACTGGAGTAAGATTTGTGGCAAGGTGCACACACCACTTGTCAGAAGCGCATAATTCATGCGCCACTTAATGAATGTGGACCGTCTGACTCCAGCACGCTCCCTCATCAAGAGCAGCTTGAATATGGCCAGTCTTAATGAATCTGTGTCCTAAGTGCTTTATTAGTTAAAGAATAACCGTTGTTTTAATTTTTGTTTTGTAAATTAATATTACACATGAAAATAAGTAATTTTATCATCTTATCAGAGAAGTCTTCTTTTTCCTGCTGGATTGATCTTTCAGTCTCAATTCGCGGTAACATCTGTAAAATCTGTATTCAGTGAAGACAAACTTTCCTATTAGTGAGATAGATGACAGTTAGTGCTATTAATACTCTTTACAGAAGGAAGGGGAGGAGCTAGTGGAAGGGGGAGGAGCTAGCAGAAGGCACAGACCTTCTGCTGCAGGTTCTCCTGAAACCACAGTTACTTCTCCATGGAAGATTGCAGCTGGTGTTTATACATAGAATCCTAGAACATTAGAATTGGAGGAACCTCCAGGGTCCTAGTGTCCAACCCCTGCTCCATGCAGGATTCACTAAACCATCTCAGACAAATGTCTGTCCAGCCTCTGTTTGTAGACTTCCATTGAAGGAGAATTCACCACCTCTCGTGGCAGCCTGTTCCATTGAAAAACGCACCAAATCTGCAGCGTGTGCACACAGCCTTGTTGTTCTTTTGGTCACAGGCAGGTCTTTGCACAGTCCTGAATGATAAGTACAGCACATACACGCTAAGGCTATGTGCCCACGTAGCAGATTTACATGCATTTTTTCTGCCAGAGAGAAGTGTTTTTTCAGCATTTTTTCAGCATTTTTTCAGCGTTTTTTCAAGCACTTTTCCAAGTGATTTTGAGCATCACTTGGAAAGTGCTTGACAAGTTGGTCACACAATATAAATCCATGCAACCGGTATGGATTTATATTGTGTGACCAACTTAGATGCTTTAAATGCTGCATCTATAGTAAAAAAAAAAAGAATTAAAAAGTTAAAAATAAATAAACCCTGTATACTCCCCTCTCCAGTCTCCTCCCGGCGGCGTTCTCTCTCTTCAGCGTCCCGCGGTATACTGGCAGGACCTGCGGTGACGTCATCTAGTCAGTTGGTGGTCACGCGACCCTCACCTGACCTCTGACGTCAGCGGTCGCGTGACCATCAGCTGACTAGATGACGTCACCGCAGGTCCTGCCAGTACACCGCTGGACGCCGAGGAGAGAGGATCGCCGCCGGGAGCAGACCGGAGAGGGGAGTATACAGGGTTTTTTATTTTTAACTTATTTATTTCTTTTTTTCACTGCTTGGTAGCCGGGATGAATAGGAGTTGTAGTCTCTTCTTCATCCTGGGTACCACACGCACCCCGATTACGCTGCAAATTCTCGGCCATTGAATTTAATTGAAACGCAGTAAATCCACATATACCTGCGGGTTTGCTGCTTTTCAATGGCCGCGTAATCGCGGTAGAAATGGTCATGCTGTGTTTTGCAGCGCAATGTGAATTCGGCGCGCTAATTAGCGCATCATGTGCACAGCACATCCCAATTCACATTGCTTGGCATGGCAGACGGTTTTACATGGGCACATAGCCTAAGAGCGGGGAGCGGCTCTAGTGTCACCTGCTGGGATGGCACAATCACTGTCAGCAGGATACAGGGGACATTATCAGAAAGGAGGAGATGACGTCTCTGCCCTCTCGCCTATCAGAGAATAGATTGCTGTATACGGGGGGCCTTATCCTCCTCTATTACACAGCACTCAGCTCCTAAAGGGAATGATTTGACCATAATACAATATATTTCAGTGGGGCCAGTGCTCCAGGTTTACGTTCATAATGTTGAATGGAGATTGATCAGTTCCGGTGTGTCTGAACAGGGTCCGAGCCCACATCTCCTGAGCTCAGGCTTTACACTGAGCATCACTGTCACGGAGGTCAGATTAGAAGGGCATGGAGCACGATGTGGATGGTTGCCTCCGTATCCGCCATTACCTGGACTGCTAGCTTTACCTGGACACTCTGGATCAGCTCCTCCGTCTTGTCGAGACCTCTAAGGGCCTGTTCACACAAGCAGATAAAATATCATTCAGAGTTTCATCCAGAAAAGTGGGAGAATTCTTTTCTCACTTGTCGTCCATGTGCAGTCCAGATCTAATCTGGCTTTTTAACCATTTACAGTTTCCAGGGCTACAGGATTGCAATGTATCTGTAAAAAGCAGATTTTTTTCTGTACCCATAGACTTGAATGGGTGAATCTTGTCTGACGGATGAAACGAGGACATGCTGCCATTTTCTTTCTTTATTTTTTGCTCACACACAGATTCGATCAGTGACAAAAAAGAAAAATGACTCCTCTGCACTTTCCCATTGAATCCCATTGGTCTGAGTGCCGTCCATTTGTTCCACAGACAACTTTCCTACTGAAAATACATTCGTGTGAACGAGTCCTAAGAAAGACCTTGTAATTGGTTATTAGATGTTGACTGAAGTTTGGCTCTGAAAATGCCGGGCTCTTAAAGACGTTCTCTAATGCTTTAATGCAGATGATTTATGCATAAAATAGGTGGTCTATATCAGATCGTTGTAGGTCCGACTCTTGGCTCCCCACCAATAAGCTGTTTATAGCTCTGGCAACGGCCGGATGTAACTTGTGAACAGAGCGCACCCCAGTGGCCACTGCCTGGTGCTGCAGATCACCTCCGGTACTCCTCAATAGCTGGTCTGCACCCGGCAGCGGCCGCAGTGTACGGAGCGGTTTTGTTCCACTTTGAACATTGCCTGCATCTTGCCAGAGGTGATGACAGCTGATCATCGGGGGGCCGATGGTTGGACCCCACCTATCTTATATTAATGACCTATCCAGTGGAGTATAAAAGTGTTTGATAACTCCTTTTAAAATCTTGTTTCCATCCCATTGTCTTATACAGCGTGTATCTGTGTTCTTTCTGTAACCAGATGGGCCTGACCTCTGATGGTTCTTCTAGGCCTCTATTACAGCTCTTACAGCCCCAGCATGCATCATTTGTGCTGGAGAGGAATATGAAGACGCAGGAGCAAATAGAAGAACAATTAGGAAAGCTTGGATTATTAGAAGAGCAAAAAATGCTCATAGTGGAGGTGAGCCTATTATTATTATTATTTTTATTTTTTAACTTTTTTTATATTTTTTTATTTTTAGGACATTTGTTTCCTCTCTTCAGAAAATAACAGCAGATAAGATTGATTAAAGCTTCTGGAAAGGTGTTCAATAACGTCTGATCAGGTGGCTGGTTTGTAATGGTTGTCCCATCTTACCAATCCCTCTCTTCTACCATGAATGTGACATTGTGGGATGAATATATATATATGTATATGTGTATGTGTGAAAAGTTGTTTGCCCCTTCCTGATTTCTCATTCTTTTGCATGTTTGTCATACTTAAATATTTCAGATCTCAAAACAAATTTTAATATTAGACAAAGATAACACAAGTAAACACAAAATGCAGTTTTTAAATGAAGATCCTAATTATTAAGGGAAAAAGAAATCCAAACCTACAGGGCCCTGTGTGAAAAAGTGATTGCCCTCTAAACCTAATAACTGGTAGAAGCACCCTCAGCAACAACAACTACAATCAAGTGTTTGGGATAATTGGCAATGAGTCTTTTATAACACTCTGGAGGAATTTTTGCCCACTCATCTTTGCAAAATTGTTGTAATTTAGCCACATTGGAGGGTTTCCAAGCATGAACCGCTTTCTTAATGTCAGGACTTTGACTAAGCCACTGCAAAGTCTTAATTTTGTTTTCCTTAAGCCATTCAGAGGTGGACTTAATAGTGTGTTTTGGATCATTGTCCTGCAGCATAACCCAAGTGCACTTCAGCTTGAGGTCATGAACAGATGGCCGGACATTCTCTTTCAGGATTTTTTGGTTAACCAGCAGAATTCATGGTTCCATTTACCACAGCAAATCTTCCAGGTCCTGAAGCAGCATAACAGTCCCAGACCATCAAGCTACCGCCACCATATTTTACTGTTGGTATGATGTTCCTTTTTTGAAATGCAGTGTTACTTCTACGCCAGATGTAATAGGACATACACCTTCCAAAAAGTTAAACTTTTGTCTTGTCAGTCCACAGAGTATTCTCCCAAAAGTCTTGGCGATCATCAAGATGTTTTCTGCCAAAACTGAGATGAGCCTTTGTTCTTATTGCTCAGCAGTGGTTTTCGTCTTGGAACTCTGCTATGCGTGTAATTTTTGCCCAGTCTCTTTCTTATGGTGTAGTCATGAACACTGTCCTTAACTGAGGCAAGTGAGACCTGCAGTTCTCTGGATGTTGTTGTGGGGTCTTTTGTGACCTCTTGGATGAGTCGTTGCTGCGCTCTTGGGGTAATTTTGATCAGCCGGCCACACCTTGGAAAGTTCACCATTGTTCCATATTTTCGCCTATTGTGGATAATGACTCCCACTGTGGTTCGCTGGAGTCCCAAATCTTTAGAAATGGCTTTAGAACTTTTTCCAGACTGATAGATCTCAATTACTTTGTTTCTCATTTGGTACTGAATTTCTTTGGATCGCAGCATGATGTCTAGCTTTAGAGGATCTTTTGTTCTACTTCACTTTGTCAGGCATGTCCTATTTAAGTGACTTCTTGATTGAGAACACGTGTGGCAGTAAACAGGGCTGTGTGGGGCTACGGAAATTGAATTCAGCTTCCCAAAGATGTGACAAATTACAGTTAATTTATGTTTTAAGGAGGGAGGTGCATCACTTTTTCACACAGGGCCCTGTAGGTTTGGATTTCCTTTTCCCTTAATCATAAAAACCTTCCTTTTAAAAACTGCATTTTCTGTATACTTGTGCTATCTTTGTCTAATAGGAGTCTGCTGCTGACATTGGTATTGGGGTAATGTCCCCCAAGTCTGTTAATATCCTCCATCCTGGTATGTATGGTCCCTCCTTCCTGGTTATATGTGGCCCCCATCCCATCTTGGTATACGTGGCCCTCATCCCCATCCTGGAATGCATGGCACCCCTTGATCCCCCATCCTGGTATTCATGGCACCCCTTTGATCTACCATCCTGGTATGCATGGCACACCCTGATCCCCATCCTAGTTTTCATGGCACCCCTTGATCCCCCATCCTGCTATGCATGACACCCGTTGATCCCCCATCCTGGTATGCATGGCATCCCTTGATCACCCATCCTGGTATGCATGACACCCCTTGATCCCCCATTCTGGTATGTATGGCACCCCTTGATCACACATCCTGGATATATACAGTAACAGACCAAAAGTTTGGACACACCTTCTCATTTAAAGATTTTTCTGTATTTTCAATGACTATGAAAATTGTACATTCACACTGAAGGCATCAAAACTATGAATTAACACATGTGGAATTATATACTTAGCAAAAAGTGTAAAACAACTGAAAATATGTCTTATATTCTAGGTTATTCAAAGTAGCCACCTTTTGCTTTGATGACTGCTTTGCACACTCTTGGCATTCTCTTGATGAGCTTCAAGAGGTAGTCACCGGAAATGGTTTTCACTTCACAGGTGTGCCCTGTCAGGTTTAATAAGTGAGATTTTTTGCCTTATTAATGGGGTTGGGACTATCAGTTGTGTTGTGCAGAAGTCTGGTGGATACACAGCTGATAGTCCTACTGAATAGAATTTGTACTATGGCAAGAAAAAAAGCAGAAAAACACGTCCCCAATATGAGACACCCATTCAGGGCCGATGTAAGGGCAGGCAGACTAGGCATCTGCCTGGGGCCTCCAGCCCGTGGCGTGCCGCTATAGGGCCCGTGAGTTCGTTCCCCCGCATTGGGCATTGAACTGTATCGGTAGCGGGGGAATGACTGTGCCTGCAGAGTGGAGCTGCTGAGACGCTCTGCAGAGCATGGAGCAGCTGGAGAACGAGGAGAGGTGAGTATTGTATGTATTTGTTTTTTATACGTGGTGACCATAATACTGCAGAACTGGGGGGCTGCATTATACTGTATGGAGTGGCTGAATTATACTCTATGGTTGGGGCCGAATTATACATTACGAGGACTATGGGTTTCATTATATTATATATACTATATGTTTGGCTGCATTATACTATAGGGAGGCTGCATTATACTCTATTAAGGACTGAGGAGAATGCATTATACTATATGAAGGACTATGGGGAGTGCATTATACACTATGAAGAACTATGGAGAGTGCATTATACTATAGGGAGGGCTATGGGGAGTGCATTATACTATAGGGAGGGCTATAGGGAGTGCATTATACTATATGGAGGGCTATAGGGATTGCATTATACTATATGGAGGACTATGAGGTGCATTCCATAATATGGAGGACTATGGGGAGTATATTATACTATATGGAGGGCTATGGGGAGTGTACTATACTATATGGAGGACTATGAGGTGCATTATACTATATGGAGGGCTATGGGGAGTGTATTATACTATATGGAGGACTATGAGGTGCATTATACTATATGGAGGGCTATGGGGAGTGTATTATACTATATGGAGGGCTATGGGGAGTGTATTATACTATATGGAGGGCTATGGGGAGTGTATTATACTATATGTAGGACTATGAGGTGCATTATACTATATGGGGGGCTATGGGGAGTGTATTATACTATATGGAGGGCTATGGGGAGTGTATTATACTATATGGAGGGCTATGGGGAGTGCATTATACTATATGGAGGACTATGAGGTGCATTCCATTATATGGAGGACTATGGGGAGTAAATTATACTATATGGAGGACAATGAGGTGCATTATACTATATGGAGGGCTATGGGGAGTGTATTATACTATATGGAGGGCTATGGGGAGTGTATTATACTATATGGAGGGCTATGGGAAGTGTATTATACTATATGGAGAACTATGGGGAATGTATTATACTATATTGAGGAATATGGGCCACATTATACAATATGGAGGGCTGTGGGGCACATTATACTATATTGAGGACTATTGGGAGTGCATTATACTATATGGAGGACTATGGGGAGTATATTATACTATATGGAGGACTATGGGGAGTATATTATACTATATGGAGGACTTTGTGGAGTGCATTATACTATTTAGAGGGCTATAGGGAGTGTATTATACTATATGGAGGACTATGAAGTGCATTATACTATATGGAGGGCTATGAGGAGTGCATTATACTATATGGAGGGCTATGGGGAGTGTATTATACTATATGGTGGACTATGAGGTTCATTATACTATATGGAGGACTATGAGGTGCATTATACTATGTGGAGGGCTACGGGGAGTGTATTATACTATTTGGAGGAATATCGGTCACATTATACAATATGGAGCTCTGTGGGGCACATTATACTATATTGAAGACTTTGGGGGAGTGCATTATACTATAGGGAGTGTATTATACTATATGGAGGGCTATGGGGCAGTATATTATACTATATAGAGGGCTATGGGGCAGTGTATTATACTATATGGAGGGCTATGGGGCAGTGTATTATACTATATGGAGGGCTATGGGGCAGTGTATTATACTATATGGAGGGCTATGGGGCAGTGTATTATACTATATGTAGGGCTATGGGGCAGTGTATTATGCTATATGGAGGGCTATGGGGCAGTGTATTATACTATATGGAGGGCTATGGGGAGTGTACTATACTATATGGAGGACTATGAGGTGCATTATACTATATAGAGAGCTATGGGGAATGTATTTACTATATTGAGGAATATGGGCCACATTATACAATATGGAGGGCTGTGGGGCACATTATACAATATGAAAGACTATGGGGAGTGCATTATACTATATGAAGGACTATGGGGAGTATATTATACTATATGGAGGGCTATGAGGTGCATTATACTATATGGAGGACTATGAGGTGCATTATACTATATGGAGAACTATGAGGTGCATTATACTATATAGAGAGCTATGGGGAGTGTATTATACTATTTGGAGGAATATGGGCCACATTATACAATATGGAGGGCTGTGGGGCACATTATACAATATGGAGGACTATGGGGAGTATATTATACTATATAGAGGGTTATGGGGAGTGCATTATACTATATGGAGGGCTATCGGGAGAGTATTATACTATATGGAGGACTATGGGCCTCATTATACAATATGGGGGGTTGTGGTGCACATTATAAAATATGGAGGACTATGGCATGTATTATACTAAACAAGCAAAATGCTGCCTATTCATCGAGTAATTGGATTGTTTATGCCAGAACAAAAATCCTTGTTCTCAGCAGCACATCGCCCGGTGTAACCTGCAGATGTGCTGCTGATAACATGATGCTGTATGGGGACAGATTGATCTATTAGTGATTGTTCTGTATCCATCATTCTTCCTCAGCTGGTGTAAAGAGGCCGGGAAACAAGCGTCGAACGGCTTCAGTATTGTGGATTGCGCTCGTTTAGCGGCCTGATCTCAGCGCATGTACATACAAGCTAAATGTTTGTGTGGTGCTGTATGTCAGCATTTGGGACCACACTTTAAACTTTTCCCCAGGGCCCCACTTTATCTAAAATCGGCCCTGCACCCATTTAAATGGTTCCCGTCCGCTGCACAGACTGGGAGAGAGAGGGGAGACTATTTGGGGCTTATGTAGTGGCGTTCAGTTTTGTGGACATCGGAGGGAAAGTTTTCTTTTAGTTTATGAAATTCAATTCATGCGCTAAATGTAAAAAAATATTAGTAACAACTCAACTTTATTTTAATCCTTAGGTTATGGGTGAGGATCTTTTGGCAGAAAGAACAGAAGAAGGACAAATGGACACAAAAACCACTCAGACATTGGCCTCTTACATAATGCCGTCTGACGCCGAGTTCAGAGTCAAATGGTTTCAGAAAGCGACCACTTTCCTAATGAGCAGCGAGTAAAGATGGTCAGCTCTCCGCCATCACTGACTGTCTGCCAACTGGAGCTTGTCCATCTCTAATCATTCCTGCTCAATGGGGGCCACAATATTTTGACTTCACAGTAATCACTGACATCTTTTCGGAGTATATTGTACACATAGTGATCTTTATACGGCTGGAGCACTTACAGTAGCCAATCAGATGGCATGCAGGTAGCGTTGTGCGAGATCCAGTATGCCGTCCTGCTTCTATCATTAGAGGGTCCTGCTAGAGAACAGCGGCCACACTATTATACTGTGTCCAGAGTTACAGGACTCTGTCAGATGTGGACTGCTACGTTCCAAAAAATGCTTAATAAGTTATTTTTTTTCAAACTGGATTGATATGCAAAATATTTTTAATAAAATCATTTTCTTATACTTGCAGGGTTTCTGTTTATTCAGTAATGTTGTAGCTGTTTTCTCTCACACTGTGGATGATTGTAAATGAATACAGTTTCCTACATAATCAATGCAGCGGATCAGTTAAAAACGGGTGTCGTATGTGTTGTACCCAGGGCCGGCATCACCACCCGGGCAAGTGCCTGGGCCCTGAGCGAGCAGGGGGCCCACTCACCCTCTGGGACACCAGCGTGCTATGGGGCCCATGAGTCAGCGGGGCCTGATGCCTGCGAATGGGCACTTGCACTGGGCCTTCCCCAGTGCTTTAAACTGTTTGCAATACTTACCTCTCCCTGTTCCTCTGCTGCTCCTCTGTCTTCTGCGTCTTCTTACTCTGTGACATCTCAGGGCAGAGGGTACGATGACGTCACTACAGAGCGCCCTCTGCTGAGCAGTCCCAGTGCAGAGAGTTGGAAGACGCTGATGAGACAGGCCTGCTTCCAGCAAGGAGCGGTGAGTATTTGATTATTTTTTTTATGTAAGGAGTATTATTTGGGGCTCATTATGTATGGAGTATTATATGGGGCTCATTATCTATTGAACAATATATGGGGTTCATTATGTATGGAGTATTATTTGGGGCTCATTATCTATTGAACAATATATGTGGCTCATTATGTAAGGAGTATTATATGGGGCTCATTATCTATTGAACAATATATGGGGCTCATTATGTATGGAGTATTATTTGGGGCTCATTATCTATTGAACAATATATGGGGCTCATTATGTATGGAGTATTATATGGGGCTCATTATCTATTGAACAATATATGGGGCTCATTATGTATGGAGTATTATATAGGGCCCATTATCTATGGAGCATTATATGGGGCCTATTCTTTATGGAGCAATATATTGGGCCCACTATTTATGGAGCAATATATAGGGCCCATACTGTATGGAGCAATATATGGGGCCCATACTGTATGGAGCAATATTTGGGCTCCATTATTCTGTATGGAGAATTATATGGTACCCATTATGCATGGAGCAATATATGGGGCTCATTTTACTTTACAGAGCAATATATGGGGTCCATTATACTGAATGGAGCAATATATGTTGATCATACTGTATGGAGCATTATATGCGGTCCATTATTCTGTATGGAGTAATATATGGTGCCCATAGTACTGGATGCAGGACCATGTGCTGCCCATAATACTGTATGGAGGACCATGTGGTGTTCATAATACTGTATGGAGGACCATGTGCTGCCCATAATACTGTATGGAGGACCATGTGGTGTCCATAATACTGTATGGAGGACCATGTGGTGTCCATAATACTGTATGGAGGACCATGTGGTGTCCATAATACTGTGTGGAGGACCATGTGGTGCTCATAATACTGTACATGGAGGACCATGTGGTGTCCATAATACTGTATGGAGGACCATGTGGTGTCCATAATACTGTATGGAGGACCATGTGGTGTCCATAATACTGTATGGAGGACCACGTGGTGCCCATAATACTGTATATGGAGGACCACGTGGTGCCCATAATACTGTATATGGAGGACTACGTGGGGCCCATAATACTGTATAGAGGACTATATTGTCTGGTCTGAACTGTGCGCTGGGAGGATTCGCCGGTTTCTGAGCTGTTGTAGACTTTACAATAGATATCACTCATGTAATGTGAGAAGTCAGTGAAATCTTTAGCATTGTACTATACCTATATTTCTGTGCATCATGAATCGTGGTAGGTGTGAAAGGGGCCCACTGAGACTTTTGCCCGGGGCCCATGAAATCCTGGAGCCGGCCCTGGTTGTGGCATCTATGTCTTTTTGTACTGTATGCATGAGTTTTAATGGCGAATTTCTTTAAAAAAACAGTGGGATAAACAGTGATCTGAACTTGTCCCTTAACTTACATTGGTCTGTGAGGTGATCTGAAAGCAGAAAATCCAGTGCTGACTTCTAGAACATTTGGGTTAACTTTCCCGCATTGGTCTCTACATAATCTGTGAATTCAGGGAACTGCTAGATCTGCAGCAGATAAAAGAGGGATTATATCAAAACTAGCTTTTACCCGCGGCTTCGCTCGCGTGGAATTTGGTCTGCCACATTAAGTTTCGTGACAGATCATTTTAATAGTAAAAAAAAATAATCTTAATAGTAAAAAAAAAATAATCTTATTTAGTTACTCGTACATCCAAAATTTCAGATGTCGAACTTCAAAACTGACGGATTCCATACAATCTTTGAACCCCTATAATATGAAGAGGGAAACTCTTGAGGGTGAAATTATCAAAATTCCTTTCTTAGTGCTCATTTAAGCTATAATAGAACCTATCTGCAAATTTCAAGATGCTATAAGTTCAGTGGTTTCGGCTGTGCGTTGACCGCTAGGTGTGTCAGTCAATCAGGTTTACAGTTTTATATAATCTTCGCCTGTATGGTGTGTTTATAAAAAGTAGCCCTATGTCCTTCCCCAGGCTTGAAATTATCCATATCAAATTTCATCACAAACGGATTACTAAACACTGATTAATAAACAGGACGGACTGAAGTTACTTGCGTTTAATATTGTTCGTGTTAGTAAAGAATTAGTATGTAATTGGAATAATGGACGTCTGCAGGTAATTTATCTATGTGTTTTTACTGCAATATACTCCTGTAAACTATGTTATTTGATTTCGTTCGTTCAGCGAAAATATGTAGATTTTGCGATTTAGAAACACGTGAGCAAGCTACGTATAGCTGACCGTGGGAAAAACAGGGCGAGCCTAAATGTATCCCCGCTACCTTCAAAGTTTGCCCTTGCGATTTATTGATGGTCATTGAAAATGCAACTTTAAGTGGGAACTGCAAACGTTTGAAATTAAAGGGTAAGTTATTGGGTATTATTGGGATGCGTGGTATAAGAATATTTTCACCCTTAGCTTCTCCAGTTAAAATTGTGGCCTTTACAATGTGCCTGCCTAGTTCAGTGACTCGCAATCTAGTGCCATTACATAATCTCGGGGCGTCCAAGTTGCGCATTAAAAAAACGGGTATACCGACCTTTAATTCGAGCTTATGAGATGGGACCCCGGATAGCTCCAAAGAGTTAAGAAACTCCACGGGGTAGCTCGTACAGTCTTCAGATGACATGACTGTGTCGATGGAGTTGTAGGTTGTTGCATCGATGGTTACTTGGTCCAAGATAATTTTATTGATTTTCGCAACTGTTTCATTTCTTGGTGCTAGTATAGTTCTTTCACATAGCCAATTTTCATCGTGGATGTTTTGTTGCAAATTTGGAAAAACTTGAGCAATAAGTGCGTCTTCCGAATCCACAACATGACAAAATTGGTTAGTGAATAGTACCATACCTTCTTCGTCAGTTTCGATTCGACCTTCACCGATCTCGAGCAGTTTCTCAGCGTACGCGCCCGACTCTAGATCACTGAATAACTGGACACGCATGTTGGTGGTGAGGTGCAGCTTTTCAACTTTGGTCCATAAATATGAGGATTTCAGACATGCGTTAATTTCGTCTGCTGCAGTGCCTCGCTCGATGACAGGCAAAGTTTGCCTAAAGTCCCCAGCCAATAAAACAACCACACAACATACTATTGTTTGTTTACTGTGTAAGTCTTGTAGACAACGATCAAGAGCTTCGATGGCGCGTTTGTGTGACATTGTGCACTCGTCCTACACGATTAGTTTGCACTGTTGCAACAGGAGGCCACGGGCGCTGCTCTTGCTGATATTGCACGATGGGGTTTCTTCGTTCACCAGATTAAGAGGTAATTTAAAGACTGAATGTGCCATCTGTCCACCGCTTAGCAATATTGCAGCAATTCCAGAGGAAGCCACAGCTAATGCAACGTTATGACCGCTACGAATTTTTGCTAAAAGTAAATTAAGCAAGAACGTTTTTCCTGTACCACCCGGGGCATCAAGGAAAAAAAGTCCGCCTTCACCATTCTTAACTCGTCCTACTATTTTGTGATAAATCTCTCTTTGATCAGGTAGCAAACGTGGCTCAGTTTCGCAAACGTGAGCGTCTAACTGGTTGGTATCATAGCTTAGCTCTTTTATCAACTCGTTCGACAGCTCTCCTCTACGCCGCGTGAGGGTACACCAAAATCGGACAATTTCTTTCCAGAAATTATTAATATTTTGTCCTCGATAAGCCCCAAAGCCTGATTGAAACAGAGATCATCGTTAACGTGATCCATTCTTTCAAATCTGTGCATGATATCCTCTGATAACGCAGTTTTATACTTGTGCCAGAGTTGTAGAGGATTGGATAAACCGCAAGTGCATATCAATATGGCAAACAGCTCTCTTATTTGCGCCGGGGAGCGACATAGCACGGCCTCTTCTAAGGTGGTATCCCAGTGGTTATCATCTTCCAACAACCCCATCTTCTCACACACCTGCCGAAAAATTGCAAGTTCTTGACCTTCAAATGTTTTTAAATCCGAGAAGTTGGTTGGACCCCTTATTACATTCAGCAGCATACGCAAGCAATAACATTCAAAATTGCTAACGTGCACAGTGTAAATGCGACCTAGAGCGTCTCCTGCCTTCACACCTGGCCAGCCATCGACAGGTGTTCCTTGTAAACGACGTTTCCATTGCTTCCGTGCCACATTCCAAGTATAGTAGCGAGTCACGTCAATGTAAAGTAATGTTTTTGCAAACGTATCACTTTGGCACAACAGGAAAAATGCAGTTAGTGTAGTTTTAGGTGGTGCTTCTAATCTCTCTCTAAAATTATTTTCCGTAAAGTAAACCCTCTCGCCATTGGGTAAATGAATCGCGAGATGAGTGACGGTTGGGTGTCTCTCGTGCAGAGGCAGACCTAAGATCCGCCACGCTGCTTCGTGACTACTAACATATCGGCCGGTTCTAAAGGTCTGCATCTCATCTCTTGGGTCAATGTTAACATTCCCTTGCTGGCGGATGTTAAAAATAGCCTTGTCGCTACCCTTATTAATATATTTACAAATATATTTTATCACCTGTACAGTATTACAGAACTCTACATTTAAATGAGAATTAAAAATTTTTGATAAGAGTGGAGAAAATGGGACCACCCAGCTATTATCCACCAATATTTCCCGTGTTCCTCTACGGGTTTTTATAATCGTCGTGCGTCCACCATTCTCTGGTGCTCTGCGCCTGTACAAAGGATAACCTTTGTCATTGGTTTGAGTATCTTTTAAAAGCTTCCTCGGATATTTTTTGGTACATTTTCCTTCCTTCATGCATGGCGATGAAGAATTGAATGTACCACATGGCCCGTGAATCATATTCTTTGTCACTGTATCATAGAGCTTTTGATCGGTTTCTGGGTTTGGTATCTCAGCACATATGATTTCGTCAATTTGGTTCGGATGCAATTTTTCCTTTAACCACAGCAGTAAGTGCACATGAGGCAAACTTCGCTTTTGCCACTCGATCGAGTACATGAAGCATTGCATATCACCAAATATGTTACCTTTTGTAAGTAGAGCTACCAACTTCTGTACTTTTATTCTAAATACTCGAGCTAAGTCATGTCTGTCCGTTGAATTTTGACCAGCCATAAGCTCTTTGGTGATTTCTGGCCAAGCGGGATTGCAAGTCATTGTAATAAATAAATCAGGCCTCCCATAATTACGTACGTATGTGAACGCATCTTGTGTGTATTCGTGTAGGTATCTCGGGCTATTTACAAATGATGACGGGAGAATCACCATCTGACCTAAGTTATTTGGATCCAAATCCGCATCATTTCTTATTGCATCTTGCAAGTGAATATAATTTTCTGCGCGCAGTTTTTTTTTATTTAAAGAAATTAACCTTAAGCGCTCACTTTCCATCTTTACATACATGTCGACCAGAAACTGATGAAGTAGGAGCCTACACTTAAGCATCAAATTAAAATCGCTGCGACGGACCATCAAGTGAAAGGCATAAAAATCTTTGCAGGACACCTTTTTGCTTGGCATTGCTTGTTTGGTAATTGGATTTATCTGAGGAATATCAATGCTGTACCCCTCTTGTCCTTTCCAAAAAATTATTGGGTACTCGAGAGCGTCATAGAATCTATGTGTATCGGGAACCCTAGTGAGCATGCCATCGCGCGGCTGCACAACGATGTCCCGAGACATAGTTTGTTCGCTACTAACTATTACAGCAGCTATTTCATTTGTAGTAGGGGTATTGAATCGTCTCTCATGTTGACCACGTGGTACACGGTCTGGGTGAATCACTACTTTGAAATGATCGTCATTGATCATTCTGTCTCTAGCCGTTTTAAATTCATGCACCAAAATGTTGTGGTCTTGAAGTACTCGTTGTAATTTTTTAACTATGTTTCTATCTACGCTTTGCACGCACTCAGTACGCCTGTTGATTTGTTCTTCTTCGTCACCTATGAAATAAACTTGTAAAAATTGTGGTTGCGAAATGGACGTAGGAATTAAAGAACCGATACGGTGGTATACTTGTCCTTGTATTGTAAAGGTCGGGCAAAACCCTGGCATTGAGACAATTTGATCTGCTCCAAAAGACGTCATATGAAAGCACATGTTGTATTTTCTTATATTATTTAGAAAAAGGCGAGATTCATCAGTTTCATTAGAGAAAAGCTCTTTTAAAGGTTGAACTGGCTCGTCTATATAAGGAAGAGCTACTTTCCCGCCCAAACAACACATACCTGCTGCTTCCTCTTTCCACTTAAGAGCTCCGCAATATTTGCAATCTATGGTCATTGCTTCTATTTTTATAAGCTTGTGAGTTTCATAATCAAGAGTCTCGTCATACTCAAATGCAGCTTTATTAAACAATATCCATGTATTTCTTGTAAATGTTTGACGTCGCTGTGCTGCCCTTTCAGCAACAGTGCGTCTGCGAGATTCGGCCATTTCATAAGTTTCAGTGGCTCTTTGGGACGCCATGTAAGTCGCTTGATGCTGACGTCGAGCTTGGGACTGTTCTGGAGTTTCAGCAGCCCGTTGAGACGCCAGATACTCCGCATGCTGTTCACGTCGGGCTTGGGACTGTTCTTGAGTTTCAGCAGCCCGTTGAGATGCCAAAAACTCCGCATTCCGTTCACGTCGGGCTTGGGATTGTTCTGGATTCTCTGCAGCTCTATGTGCCGCACAACGCACCGCCTGCTCAAGCCTTCGTTGCTCGGCTTGTTGAGACGTCTCATCACGTCTAATTATTTTCATAGCTCGGGCTTTATTAGAGCTTTGCAAAATGTTAGACTTACGCTTTCGCGGCATTTTTATAAGTACTAATTACAAAATAGGTACTTAGTAAAGTTCAAACAAAATACTAAAACAATCTAATTAGTTATATTACGATCGCTGTACAGACGATATCAGTTGTATATGACTGGTCTATGAGGAGCAGCTGTGGCGCGGTTACCCATAGCAACCATTCCCAGTGCTCTGTGGGAGCTGAGAGCAGCCTGCTGGTGCTGTGGGTGACATGCTGCGCTGCACACACACAGGGCTGTGCTGCACACAGGAGGGGAGGACGCCATTTGTGTAGCGCTGCTGCCGGTGCTGTCAGGCTGCAGTGTATGCATCCTCCATGGAGCCGCGCTCAGGTTACTGCCCGTCCCCGTGTGTGAGTCACTTCCCCTCCGCCCAGGTGAGGCGCTCGGAACTTTCCCGGCTGCAGCAGCTGGCGCAGGTGAGCGCATGTTTTATTATACGGTGTTATGTGGAGGGACAATGGCGGCGGGGACCCCCTGTGTGAGGACAATGACGGCCCGTTGCCCCCGGGCAACCTGCAGGAGGAATCCTCACACTCCCCCCGGGCTGTGGGCGCGGGCAGGCCGTGCTGGGACGTGTAGTTCCCTAGTAACCTGTTCCTGACAAATGGGCTGTTTTCTGGGCTATTTATTTATTTATTTTTTTAAGTCTGAGAAAATGTCATAAATTATCCTTCTCCATTCAGCTGTTTCCAGAGTGTAATGTATCAGGGTGAGCTCATGACTGACAGCTGCCAAAGTTTCTAGGAAATGTCAGTCCCTGGGGGTCGTGTGTGAACCCCCTGTGCCACACTTGTACCTGGCCACGGTATATGATCACCCCTGTATTCTGACTGTGGACAGGCGGCAACTGTGACCTCACTATACAATGATCCACTATGGGCAAATTATTGTATTATCAATCTCTTCTGACTGCTGTAAATCAGCCATTTAAATATCACCTGTGTATGTGTGTATATAAGAGTTTGATAAATATACTAAAAAGTTTGATAAATATACTAAAATGTGCATTGTAAAATAGTATCTAATTTAATTAAATTTATGGTTCACAATTTTGGTCATAGTGGCTTCCACATAAAAGGTAGATATATGCTGTCGCGGACTTTTATTTAGAACTATTCAAGACAAACAATTCTACGGTACATCATCTTTGTGTAACTCCAACGGTTTAGGCAGCGTACGCCAAGATAGCTCTCAGAGGCCAGATTTTTTTCCGACTTAATTGACATGTATCGTTATATTACGACCAAAATTACATACAATCATTACAAATTGTAGCCTATATGTTATTCCGATGTATAATCTATATTACTGTAAAGTTTCATGCAAATCCGTCCAGTAGTTTTTTCGTGAAAGAGTAACAAATATACATACTCACAAACTTTCGCATTTATAATATTAGTAGGATATCATATAAATATAACCATATTAACAGAATTTCTTAAAAGGTTCAAACCATTTTTCCAACACCGCAGCTCGGCCATGAGGCTTAAGCCCGTTAATCAACTACCTGTCCATCCAGATACCTGGACGACTAACGCTAGGCCGTGCCAAAAATTCAGGGAGGGAGGGCAGGGCAGCACTTCAGGTATGACAGTGCCGGATGATAGACATGAACCTCCGGCACTGCTCCCTTATATCCCCCAGCTGATACCCGCTCCAATCATGGTCCATCTCCAGGGCAGAAAAAACATATCTCCCCTGTTATGGTGCCCTGAATGGCCGGGCCTTAGATCCAATCAATTCCCTAACTTCTCCTAGCTACACGACCATCTGAAAGCGGCGGGAAAGCCATTCTCCCGCCATTTAACCCTTAATTAAGCAGAACACATAGCATTCCTGGTAATGCCATGTTTTCCCCTCCTCAGGGACCGGGATCACCAATATATAATATACCATGGCTACAGACACCAGATGGTATATAACAATATGTACACTGGATGTGTTATACTGTCCACAGATATATAAAGTTATATGCACTGACTGAATTAGCTCCTGGCTACAGGATCTCTCATGCTATATTATATGGTTTTATATATATATATATATATATATATATATATATATATATATATATATATATATATATATATATATATACACTGCTCAAAAAAATAAAGGGAACACTTAAACAACAGAATATAACTCCAAGTAAATCAAACTTCTGTGAAATCAAACTGTCCACTTAGGAAGAAACACTGATTGACAATCAATTTCACATGCTGTTGTGCAAATGGAATAGACAATAGATGGAAATTATTGGCAATTATCAAGAGACACTCAATAAAAGGAGTGGCTCTGTAAGTGGGGACCACAGACCACTTCTCAGTAGCAATGCTTCCTGGCTGATGTTTTGGTCACTTTTGAATGTTGGTTGTGCTTTCACACTCATGGTAGCATGAGACGGACTCTACAACCCACAGAAGTTGCTCAGGTAGTGCAGCTCATCCAGGATGGCACATCAATGCGAGCTGTGGCAAGAAGGTTTGCTTTGTCTGTCAGCGTAGCGTCCAGAGGCTGGAGGCACTACCAGGAGACAGGCCAGTACACCAGGAGATGTGGAGGGGGCCGTAGGAGGGCAATAACCCAGCAGCAAGAAAGCTACCTCCGCTTTTGTGCAAGGAGGAACAGGAGAAGCACTGCCAGAGCCCTGCAAAATGACCTCCAGCAGGCCACAAATGTGCATGTGTCTGCACAAATGGTTAGAAACCGACTCCATGAGGGTGGTATGAGGGCCCGACGTCCACAGATAGGGGTTGTGCTCACAGCTCAAGACCGTGCAGGACGCTTGGCATTTGCTACAGAATACCAGGATTGGCAAAGTCGCCACTGGCGCCCTGTGCTCTTCACAGATGAAAGCAGGTTCACACTGAGCACATGTGACAGACGTGACAGAGTCTTGAGATGACGTGGAGAGCGATCTGCAGCCTGCAACATCCTTCAGCATGATCGGTTTGGCACTGGGTCAGTAATGGTGTGGGGTGGCATTTCTTTGGAGGGCCGCACAGCCCTCCATGTGCTCGCCAGAGGTAGCCTGACTGCCATTAGGTACCGAGATGAGATCCTCAGACCCCTTGTGAGACAATATGCTGGTGCGGTTGGCCCTGGGTTCCTCCTAATGCAGGACAATGCCAGACCTCATGTGGCTGGAGTGTGTCAGCAGTTCCTGCAAGATGAAGGCATTGAAGCTGTGGACTGGCCCGCCCGATCCCCAGACCTGAATCCGATTGAGCACATCTGGGACATCATGTCTCGCACCATCCACCAACGTCACGTTGCACAACAGGCTGTCCAGGAGTTGGCAGATGCTTTAGTCCAGGTCTGGGCGGAGATCTCACAGGAGACCATCCGCAACCTCATCAGGAGCATGCCCAGGCGTTGTAGGGAGGTCATACAGGCACGTGGAGGCCACACACAATACTGAGCTTCATTTTGACTTGTTTTAAGGACATTACATCTAAGTTGGATCAGCCTGTAGTGTGTTTTTCCACTTTAATTTTGGGGGTGACTCCAAATCCAGGCCTCCATTGGTTAATAAATTTGATTTCCATTGATGATTTTTGTGTGATTTTGTTGTCAGCACATTCAACTTTCTACAGAACAAAGTATTCAATGAGAATATTTCATTCATTCAGATCTAGGATGTGTTATTTGAGTGTTCCCTTTATTTTTTTGAGCAGTGTGTGTATATATATATATATATATATATATATATATATATATACACAGGGTGGTCCAAAAGTAGGTGGACAGAAAGTGTAATAAGGTTATGAAGGGGGAGATTTATCAAACACTAAATTGCAGCCGCCTGTCTGGATCATCCTCCAATAAACCATGAATTAGACGTGGACGATAAGCTTTCCACCCAATAGATTTCAGGATTCGCATGATAGAAGCTCGTGAAATTCCCAATTCCAAAGAGGCTCTTCTGGTGGACTTTTTTGGACTCTGAACAAATTATTATCTTCTGTACAGACTGTTTTGGGTCGACCAGTTTTTGGAGCATTAAGGATTGAGCCCGTGGCATTGAATTTGTCACGAATGCGGTAAATGGTTTGTCTCTTTGGGGCTTGAGTACCAAATGTTTCAACCCAATTTGCTGTAACGGTTGCAGCATTTTGAGATTTCCAATACTCTGTTAAAATCCATTTTCTTTGATCTGTATTTAAATTATTTGCCATTATGTGTTATCTGAAAAGAAAACAGATTTGGGGGGAGATCTATCTTTGAAAACTAGATCTGTGAAACTGGCTCAGTTGCCCTTAGCAACCAATCAGATTCCACCTTTCATTTTCCAAAGAGTCTGTGAGGAACGAAAAGTGGAATCTGACTGGTTGCTAAGGGCAAATGAGCCAGTTTCACTTTACACCATGTTTGTTAAACCTCCCCCTTCATAACCTTATTACACTTTCTGTCCACCTACTTTTGGACCACCCTGTATACAGTACAGACCAAAAGTTTGGACACACCTTCTCATTTAAAGATTTTTCTGTATTTTCATGACTATGAAAATTGTACATTCACACTAAAGGCATCAAAACTATGAATTAACACATGTGGAATTATATACTTTACAAAAAGTGTGAAACAACTGAAAATATGTCTTATATTCTAGGTTCTTCAAAGTAGCCACCTTTTGCTTTGATGACTGCTTTGCACACTCTTGGCATTCTCTTGATGAGCTTCAAGAAAATACAGAAAAATCTTTAAATGAGAAGGTGTGTCCAAACTTTTGGTCTGTACTGTATGTGGTATTATTCGGTCACTATGTGGTGGTAATATGTGGTCTGGTCATGGTGTGGCGATATTTGTCCCTTGTATGTGGTATTATTCGGTCACTATGTGGTGGTAATATGTGATATAGTCATAGTGTGGTGGTATTTATCCCTTGTATGTGGTATTATTGGTCATTTTAAAAAATGTGTGTGACACATTCCCATGAATAAAATATACCTAAAAGAGTATTGAGTATTATAAGAAATGTTTAATATGTTAGAGAAGAGTCTACTTGTCGTGGTGGCGGCTTAAAAAATCTTCTGGCCAAAACAAAGGCTGCTGGCTATACAGTATATGTGAGCTGGTGTTCAATGGGTACTGTTAATGTGTGATTGGTGAAGACGTGGTGCAGAAAGTAGAGTTTTTCCAAGAGTGGGCGGTGGGACTGTGGAACGTTTGAGGGGTTGAGGCGGAGCTGGGGTGGAGGCTGGGCAGAGTCTCAAGGGGGCCCAAAAATTTAGCCAGTATGGGGCCCTGTAATTCCTAGTAGCAGCCCTGTGTGGGTACCATCATGCTGTGTGGAGGGCTAGTGCGGGCCATTATACATTGTGGAGAGGTATGGGGCCATCATACTGTATGTAGGTCCATTATACTGCATGAAGGGCTGTATGGGGGTCATAGCTGGGGGATCATACTGTGTTGGGGTCACCATACATTGCCTTGGGAGTTGAGGTGGGGTACAATAGAGTAATTATACTGTGCATGTGGAGGCTAATGTAGAGGAATTTACCATGGGGGTATCATTCCGTGTTTGGGGGGGGGGGGTACTTTTGTTTTGTTGGCATCATACTTTATGGGGGTAACACAAAAACAATCTAGGACTTCAGCAGGAGGAAATTACTATGTAAAGGCTGGAAAGTTATGAGATATGCTCCCCTGTGACCCCAACAATTTTTTTTTTTGGGAGGGGGGGGAGCCCAATTAGAACTTCTGCTATGGGGCCCCATGATTTCTATGTACACCCCTGGATAGCATATGAGGTTTACTGCCTCCTGGTGGGTTTTCCGTGCCCTGACAAACAGAGGCTGTGTGCAGGGGCTTGTACCTTGGGTAATGCAGAACTGAGGGGCAGGAGCTGTGTGCAGGGGGCTTGTACCTTCGGTAATACAGAACTGGCAAGCAGGGACTGTGTGTAGGGGGCTTGCTTGTACCTTGGGTAATGGAGAAATAGGGGCAGACGCTGTGTGCAGGGGTCTTGCACCTTGGGTAATGCAGAAATGAGGGGCAGGGTCTGTGTGCAGGGGACTTGTACTTTGGGTAATGCAGAACTCGGGGGCAGGAGCTGTGTGCAGCGGGCTTGTACCTAGGATAATTTAGAACTGGGGGGCAGGGGCGGTGGGCAGTGGGTTTGTACCTCTGGGTCCAGGGCTCACTGTCACTTATCAGACAGACCCCCATAAACAACATCATGATGCAACAGTGCAGACTTTATATTCATCACAGCACATGCCGTACACTCCGCCATTAATCTATATGATGGGCACCTGACCGCTCTTCTCAGTCACTCCTCTTATCTTGTGATCCCGATTGTCTCTCATTTAACACAAACTGCTTCCAACGGTCCCCATCAGAGACCGCTCACCATGGTTTCCCTCATTCCGCACTAGCCAAATTAACTGACGGCTCCCTGTGGTACCCCTACTTTTACAGAGTGTCCCCCAAGTCTTTGTTTTCTCACAGACCCTCATCTTCCACTTCTCTATAGGCCTCGTCTCATAGACCATGTCCTATGGTTTCCCCATAGTGCCGTCTCTCACAAACCCCTCCACATGGTCCCTTCACTTTCCCCATAGTTCGCTCTATCAGATCACTCCTCCAAGTTCCCCCCACTTTCTCCATAATCCCGTCTCTCACAGAACACCAGCTATGGTCCCTCAATTTACCCAAAGCTTTTTACTCTCAGACCACTCCCTAATGTTCCCCACATGCTCCATAGTCCCTCTTCTCACAGAAAACTCCCCATATACCCTCCATTTTTCCTTTAGTCCCTCCTCTCAGAGAACTCCCAATGGAGCCTCACACTTCCCTCTCATATATCCTGTTCCTCATAGTCCCCACACCTTCCCCTTAGTCCCCTCTTATACAGCCTGCTCCTCAGTCCCCCCACTTTCCCCATAGTCCCACCTCATACATCCTGCTCCTCATAGTCCTCCCACTTTCCCCATAGTCCCCTCTCATACAGCATGCTCCCCATAGTCCCCCCACAGTTCCCTCAGCCTGCTCCTCATAGTCCCCCCACTTTCCCCATAGTCCCCTCTCATACAGCCTTTTCCTCATAGTCCCCAACTTTCTCCATAGTTCCCTCATACAGCCTGCTTTTCATAGCCCCCCCACTTTCCCTATAGTCCCCTCTCATACAGCCTGCTCCTGATAGTCCTCCCACTTTCCTCATAGCCCCCTCTCATTCAGCCTGGTCCTCATAGTCCCCCCACTTTCCCCATAGTCCCCTCATACAACCTGCTCCTTATAGTCCCCCCACTTTCCCCATAGTCTCCTCTCATACAGCCTGCTCTACATAGTCCTACCACTTTCCTCGTAGTCCTCTCTCATACAGCCTGCTCCTTGTAGTCCCCCCACTTTCCCCAAAGTCACCTCATACAACCTGCTCCTCATAGTCCCCCCTACTTGCCTCAATTTCCTCTCATACAGCCTGCTCCTCAGTCCCCCTACTTTCCCAAGAGTCCCCTCTCATACAGTCTGCTCCTCATAGTCCTCCCATTTTCCCCATAGTCCCCTCTCATACAGCCTGCTCCCCATAGTCCCCCCACTTTCCCCATAGTTCCCTCTCATACAGCCTGCTCCCCATAGTTCCCCTACTTTCCCCATAGTCCCTTCTCATACAGCCTGTTCCCTATTGTACCCCCACTTTCCCCATAGTCCCATCTAATGCATCCTGCTCCTCATAGTCCCCCACTTTCCCCATACTCCCCTCTCATAGAACCTACTCTCCATAGTCCCCCCCACTTTCCCCATAGTCCCTTCTCATACAGCCTTTTCTTCAAAATCTCCCCACTTTCTCCATAGTCCCCTCTCAAACAGCCTGCTCCTCATAGTTCCCCCACTTTCCCCATAGTTCCCTCTCATACAGTGTGCTCCCCATAGTCCCCCCACTTTCCCCATAGTCCGGTCATACAGCCTATTCCCCATAGTCCCCCCACTTTCCCCATAGTCCCTTCTCATATAGCCTTTTCTTCATAATCTCCCTACTTTCCCCATAGTCCCCTCTCATACAGCCTGATGCTCATCGACCCCACAGTCCCCTCTCATACTGCCAGCTCCTCATATCCCCCCACTTTCCCTATAGTCCCCTCTCATACAGCCTGATGCTCAACGTCCCCCCACTTTCCTCTCATACAGCCTGCTCCTCATAGTCCCCCCACTTTCTCCATAGTCTCCTCTCATACAGCCAGCTTCTCGTAGTCCCCCCCATTTTCTCCATAGTCCCCTCTCATACAGCCTGCTCCCCATAGTCCCCTCTCATACAGCCTGCTCCTCGTAGTCCCCCACAGTCCCCTCTCATACAGCCAGCTCCTCATAGCCCCCCACTTTCCCCATAGCTCCCTCTCATACAGCCTGCTCCCAATAGTCCCCCCACTTTCCCCATAGTCCCCTCTCATAAAGCCTGCTCCACATAGTCACCCACTTTCTCCATAGTCCCCTCTCATACAGCCTGCTCCTCAAAGTCCCCCACTTTCTCCATAGTCCACTCTCATACAGCCTGCTCCCCATAATCCCCTCTCATACAGCCTGCTCCTCGTAGTCCCCCCACAATCCCCTCTCATACAGCCAGCTGCTCATAGCCCCCCACTTTCCCCATAGCTCCCTCTCATACAGTCTGCTCCCAATAGTCCCCCCACTTTCCCCATAGTCCCCTCTCATAAAGCCTGCTCCACATAGTCACCCACTTTCTCCATAGTCCCCTCTCATAGAGCCTGATCCTCAAAGTCCCCCACTTTCTCCATAGTCCACTCTCATACAGCCTGCTCCCCATAATCCCCTCTCATACAGCCTGCTCCTCGTAGTCCCCCCACAATCCCCTCTCATACAGCCAGCTCCTCATAGCCCCCCACTTTCCCCATAGCTCCCTCTCATACAGCCTGCTCCTCATAGCCCCCCACTTTCCCCATAGCTCCCTCTCATACAGCCTGCTCCTCATAGCCCCCCACTTTCCCCATAGCTCCCTCTCATACAGCCTGCTCCTCATAGTCCCCCCACTTTCCCCATACTCCCCTCTCATACAGCCAGCTCCTCATAGCCCCCACTTTCCCCATACTCCCCTCTCATACAGCCAGCTCCTCATAGCCCCCCACTTTCCCCATACTCCCCTCTCATACAGCCTGTTCCCCATACTCCCCTCTCATACAGCCTGCTCCCCATAGTCCCCTCTCATACAGCAGGCTCCTCATAGCCCCCCACTTTCCCCATAGCTCCCTCTCATACAGCCTGTTCCCCATAGTCCCCTCTCATACAGCCTGCTCCCCATAGTCCCCTCTCATACAGCAGGCTCCTCATAGTCCCCCCACTATTACAGACTGCCCCCATGATCTCCCCTCTCACACAGATTCTCATCTCTCTCCTCTCACAGATCTGTCCTTTTGCTCTCTGTCCCTCTCCACCTTCCCCGAGCAGCAGCAGCAGGACGGATCTTAGACTGTATAGACCAGCATGCACTGCTGCTACTTCCTATTATGTGCGGAACACTATAAACAGGAGGCCCCGCCCATTCCCAGGAGACTCCGCCCCTTATAGATACCACGCCCCTGAGTTCTCCATGACAACACGTCAGTGTCTGTTACAGTGAGAAGCCACGCCCTGCGCGCAGTGTTCCCATCACCGCGGATGTCACCAAATTGCTGAGGACGGAGGAGCAGAGCCAGCAGCGATATGAGCGCTCACCCCGGGGGTCTGAGGTGGTGAGCGGGGTCTGTGCTGCCGGGTGGTGGAGCCCCCGGCTGAGGCTGTGCGATGTACGAGCTGTGGGCATTGTGGATGTATGTGTGTCTATAGATAGCAGTGTACATACATACATGGAGGATGGGGGTCTCTGCACTGCTGGGTTATTCTGGGGGATTCAGCTGACACCAAATCTATAGATACCATATTCCTACTAATGGAATAAATGCCCTTTAACCCCTTCCTGACAGCTCTGATTTCCGCCCTGTTATGTCTCCTCCATCACTTTTCCTTCTTCTGTCGGTGGATCCGTACGGCGGCTCGTTATCTGCTGAGTGATTTCCTCTTATTAATGGCTCCAGTCACTTGTCCATATAATCTGCATCCAGGGGCCGAGGAATAAAGGAATAATAACAGATCGTTGTGTTTGGGGGTTTATTGGCCGGTAATAATGTCCGGTGCTGGTTCTCCGGTGGCATGATGGCGGCTGTTACCAAACTGATTAGTAGAATTTCCTGCTTCCCCTTCACTTCCCGGCGATTATCAGTTCTTGCGTTTTCGCTGTTCTCCTCCCTTCTTCCCGTCACTTTCTGATGTTTCCGCTGATATCGCCGTATGACGACTTGTTTATTGGGGACGAGTTCTGCTATTGAATGTCACCATTTTATCTTCTGATAAATTCCAACTGCAGTGAAAAAAGCGCAATCCCCCAACTCAGTATTTATTATATACAGCGTTCATTATATGGTCACAATGTCCTGACAATATGATTCCCGGGGCAGTACCATTTCACCAATACCAAACATACATCGTTTTTACTTTAAGTGTAGAAAACAAATCAGAAATTTGTAAAAAAAAAAAATCCCTTGTGTTGTCATTTTTTGAGACGCGATAGGTTTCCAAGTGTTGGTGGATGGGGCTGTGCGAGGGATTCGCTTTTTGCGCCCTGAGATGATGTTTTTATTGATACAATTTTGGGGTACATATGATATTTCAATCGCCTCATGTTGCATTTTTTTCTCATTACGCTGTTACTGATCAGATTAATTCATTTTATATTTTGATACAGAAATCACGATACCACACTATGTGTAAATTTTGATTTTTTTATTTATTTTTAATGAGGGAAAAGGAGGGTGATTGGAACTTTTATTTTTTTATTTTATTTTTTTTTAATATTTTTTTCTTTTCATTGTAATTGTTAGTCTGATCTTCTGATCGCTTGTACTTTATACAGCAATGCCGCTATATTGCTGTATATAGAAAAAAATCACTGTCTCCGATCTCCTATGAACGCCAACTAGAATCTGGCGTTCACCGGAGTACTGTCAGTACTGGCGAGCAACTGGGGTCTTCAGCAGACCCCCAGCTGTCATGGCAACCTGGCGCCTCACGATCACGTCGTGGTGACGCCACTGCACAGTAAGAAGAGCTCTTCCCCAGACCGTGCTGTTAATGGCGCTGTCACAGATTGACAGCAGCATTTAGATGGTTAATAGCTATGGGCGGAGCTCTGCTCCATTCGCAGCTGTTAGAGGCAAGTGATGGCTGAATAACACAGCCATCATCTGCTGTCAAAAATATAGGCTCAGCTTGCCCGTGTCAAAGACAGGGAGACGGGGGTTAAGAAAGCCGGAATCTTGTAAAAATAAATTGCCTTGTGTCGCCATTTTCAGAGACCAATTCATTTTTTTTGAGCTGTATGAGGACTTGTTTTTTTCCAGCATAAGCTATTGGTTTTAGTAATACCAAGGGGGGCTGCTTACGGCTTGTTGATTGCTTTCTATTCCAAATTTTGGGGCTTTTAAAAATTTTTTTTATTTACAGCGTTTATCATATGTGTTACAAATGCAACATTACCAAATGTGCTGTTATATATATACATGTATATATATATGTATATATATATGTATATATATATGTATATATATAATATAATAAGGCAGCACTACAGATAAATTCAAGGCTTGAGAAAGGTTCTATGAACCGAAACGTCGCCATTTGGGCTCAATAAAGTCCATTTTTTCTAAAAATGTAATTTATCTGGAGTGCTGCCTTCTTACATTTTTCTATTCAGATGCAATTTGGACAGGTTGCTTGGAGGCCTGGCACCCACCGTGAGTAAATGTGAAATGTTGCTGTTCCAGTATATGTTTCCTATATATATATATATTTATTTATTTATTTTACATTTCTTTGCTGAAAACGAGGAGACGAGGGTATGATTTGAGTTTTTGATTTTTTTATTCTTTCAATATCTCTTTATTTTTTTTAACTTATATATTTTTCCTTTAGGGGATTTCAGCATGCAAATGTTTTGTAATTTGTTTGGAGATATTGAACAATGTCAAATCCAGTAGCCCCCACTATTCTATTGTGCGTGGTGGGGGCTGGTAGCAATAGTCGCCCATAGTTTTTCTCCACATGGTGAAAAACTATTTAAATGCCGCTATCATAAATTGACAGTAACAATCGGTGCTATTTTCAGCAGCTGCTGTTTAGAGGCCGGTGCCATCTGTATAACACAGCCAGCACCCACCCTGTAACGAGTGGGCCACGTACACAATCACCCCACGTACGTCGTACAAGTGTGTCAGAAATCTGGAAAGGGAAAAAGAATATATTTGATTTTATATTGCCATATTTTAACAGCAATAACTTGTTAATTTTTCTGTTGACAAAGCTATACGAGGGCTTAAATTTTCCAGGACAATCTATAGCTGTCAGTGGTACTATTTTAGGGTACAGACAACATTTTGATCATTTTTTAATTCCATTTATTTGTAGGAAAGATGAACAAAAAAAGCTGCATTTTGTGAAAAAAAATGTTATTTATTTTATTTTTAGCACTTTACCTAATTTAGAAGGTTTTGAAGCTTTCAAGCTTTGCTCAATAAAATCACTTTGTAAAAATAAAAATATTTTTTTCTGTCTACATTTTCTGAGAGCTACCATTATTTTACTTTTAAATGAGTTATCCAATATTTTTTCTTTGGCATTGATCTTTTAAAAATAACAAACAAATGTGCGTCCCCCTGCTATACTCACTCTAGATACAAACGATGACTAAGCCAGGCAAATACAATTCTGGGATGTATTAACAGAAGCATACAGTCTAGATCACGTGAAGTCATTATCGGTCTTTACTCCTCTTTGGTCAGACCTCATCTGGAATACTGTGTACAGTTTTGGGCACCACATTTTAAAAAAGACATAGACAAACTGGAGCAAGTTCAGAGAAGAGCGACCAGAATGGTGACTGGTCTGCAAACCATGTCCTATGAGGAACGGTTGCAGGATTTGGGAATGTTTAGCTTGCAAAAAAGAAGACTGAGAGGAGACTTAATAGCTGTCTACAAATATGTCAAGGGCTGTCACATTGTAGAAGGATCATCTTTATTCTCATTTGCACAAGGAAAGACTAGAAGCAATGGGATGAAACTAAATGGGAGGAGACACAGATTAGATATTAGAAAAAACTTTTTGACAGTTAGGGTGATTAATGAGTGGAACAGGCTGCCACGAGAGGTGGTGAGTTCCCCTGCAATGGACGTCTTCAAACAGAGGCTGGACAGACATCTGTCTGAGATGATTTAGTGAATCCTGCTTTGAGCAGGGGGTTGGACCAGATGACCCAGGAGGTCCCTTCCAACTCTACCATTCTATGATTCTATGAAGCCGCCCAGATGTGACCGATGCTGAAGCCTGAGATTCGCCGTACAGGCGTCTGAACCAGTGTGTCATTAGATCTTTCCTGACCTGTGCAGTGAATCAGCGATCAAGTAACATCTGGATGACAAAATCATCACTTCCGGATCAGATGCAGACCACCGGAGCGTTCTCCGCTTCATCCATGGGGGGTGATGACTGGTATGAACTTTTCCATTTGGTTATTTATATAACCCCTTAAGTCCCGAGGGTGGTTTGCACGTTAATGACCAGGCCAATTTTTACAATTCTGACCACTGTCACTTTATGAGGTAATTACTCTGGAACGCTTCAACGAATCCCCCTGATTCTGAGATTGTTTTTTCGTGACATATTGTACTTCATGATTGTGGTAAAATTTCTTCGATATCACTTGCGTTTATTTGTGAAAAAAATGGAAATTTGGCGAAAATGTTGAAAATTTTGCAATTTTGAAAATTTGAATTTGTATGCCCTTAAATCAGAGAGATATGTCACACAAAAGAGTTAATAAATAACATTTCCCACATGTCTACTTTACATCAGCCCAATTTTGGAACCAAAATTTTTTTTGTTAGGGAGCTATAAGGGTTAAAAGTTGACAAGCGATTTCTCATTTTTCCAACAAAATTTACAAAACCATTTTTTTAGGGACCACATCACATTTGAAGTCACTTTGAGAGGTCTTTATGACAGAAAATACCCAAAAGTGACACCATTCTAAAAACTGCACCCCTCAAGGTGCTCAAAACCACATTCAAGAACTTTATTAACCCTTCAAGTGCTTCACAGGAATTTTTTGAATGTGGAAGAAAAAAATGAACATTTAACTTTTTTCACAAAAATGTTACTTTAGACCCAATTTTTTTTATTTTCACAGGGGTAACAAGAAAAACTGGACCCCAAAATTTGTTGTGCAATTTCCCCTGGGCACGCAGATACCCAATATTTGGGGAAAAAACACTGTTTGGGCGCACGGCAGGGCTCGGAAGCGAAGGAGCGCCATTTGACTTTTTGATTGTAAAATTTGCTTGAATAATTAGCGGACGCCATGTTGTGTTTGGAGAGCCCCTGTGTGCCCAAACATTGGAGCTCCCCCACAAGTGACCCCATTTTGGAAACTAGACCCCCCAAGGCACCTATCTAGATGCATAGTGAGCACTTGGAACCCCCAGGTGCTTCACAAATTGATTCGTAAAAATGAAAAAGTGAAAAAAAAAACACTTTTTCATTTTTATGAATCAATTTGTGAAGCACCTAGGGGTTCCAAGTGCTCACTATGCATCTAGATAGGTGCCTTGGGGGGTCTAGTTTCCAAAATGGGGTCACTTGTGGGGGAGCTCCAATGTTTGGGCACACAGGGACTCTCCAAATGCAACATGGTATCCGCTAACAAATTGAATGGAAAATCGGCTCAAATTGTTAGCGGACACCATGTTGCGTTTGGAGAGCCCCTCTGTGCCCAAACATTGGAGCTCCCCCACAAGTGACCCCATTTTGGAAACTAGACCTCCCAAGGCACCTATCTAGATGCATAGTGAGCACTTGGAACCCCCAGGTGCTTCACGAATTGATTCGTAAAAATGAAAAAGTGAAAAAAAAAACACTTTTTCATTTTTATGAATCAATTTGTGAAGCACCTGGGGGTTCCAAGTGCTCACTATGCATCTAGATAGGTGCCTTGGGGGGTCTAGTTTCCAAAATGGGGTCACTTGTGGGGGAGCTCCAATGTTTGGGCACGCAGGGGCTCTCCAAACGCAACATGGCGTCCGCTAACAATTTGAGACGATTTTCCATTCAATTTGTTAGCGGACACCATGTCGCGTTTGGAGAGCCCGTGATCTGCCTAAACAGTGGAGCTCCCTCACAAGTGACCCCATTTTGGAAACTATACCCCTCAAGGATTTTATTAAGGTGTATAGTGAACATTTTGAACCCAGAGGTACGACACAGAATTTGTTTACATTAGGTCATCATATTGAATAAGTTGTCATTAGTCTTGAGCGCAAGTGCTCGCTACTTGAGTTTGCATCGGGTACTCAGGTATGCACCATGTACAGCGTGTGCTCGAGTGACATGCTCGAGTCCCTGCTCCGCATGTTTCACGGTTATTAGACACCCAAAAAAAAACATGAGGGGATCGCTCGTGCATGGCAGGCATTCCCCGTAAAGTTTTTTTGGCCGCGAAGCATATGGGGCAGAGACTCGAGCATGTCACTCAAATACCCACGATGCTCAATGCATACCAGAGCACCCGATGCAAACTCATGTAGCGAGTACTTGCGCTCAACACTAGTCGCCATATCGTCATCTTTTTTTCTTTTGAAAAAAATCACAACCCTAACCCCAACCCCAGCCCTAACCCTAGCACAACCCTAACCGTAGCACAACCCTAACCCTAGCACAACCCTAGCCCTAGCACAACCCTAACCCTAGCACAACCCTAACCCCAAACCCAGCCCTAACCCTAGCCCAATCCTAACCCAAGAGTTTATTTTTGACGCCGTTCCTTGTGCGGTATAAGTGATTAGACGACTTTATTCTTCGGGTCGGTGTGATTACAGCAATACCAGAATCATATGGGGTTTTTATGACTGACAGCTGTCACACACTAAAAGACGCATTTTTTGTAAAATCTAGTTTTTGCATCGCCATATTTTGAGAGCTATAATTTTTCCAGATTTTGGCAGACAGTCATGTGACGGCTGTTTTTTTTGCAGGATGACTTGACGTTGTTATTGGTGCCATTTTCAGGCACGTGACATTTTTTGATCGCTTTCTATTCCGATTTTTGGGAGGCAGAATAAACAAAAACCAACAATTCAGGAATTGTTTTTTTTGTTTTTTTTTATTCTGTTCCGCGTGTGGTAAAATTGATAAGGTAGCTTTATTCTTTGGGTCAGTACATTTACAGCGGTACCACATTTATATTGTTTTTCTATGGTTTTGGGGCTTTTACATAATAAAAGAAATTTTATAGAAAAAAATATTTTTTAGCATCGCTTTATTCTGAGAGCTATAACTTTTTTATTTTTCGGCTGATGGAGCTGTATGTCGGCTTGTTTTTTGCGGGACGAGATGACGTTTTCAGAGGTACCATTTTTATTTATATTTGTCTTTTGATCGCGTGTTATTCCATTTTTTGTTTGGCGGTATGGTGATAAAGCATTGTTTTTTGCGTCTTTTTTTTTTTTTTTTTTACCGTGTTCACTGAAGGGGTTAACTAGTGGGACAGTTTTATAGGTCAGGTTGTTCCGGACGCGGCGATACCAAATATGTGTACTTTTATTGTTTGTTTTTTTTATTTTTTTATAATAATATTTATTGATGGGTACATTATATTTTTATTTTTGGTGGATTATTTTTTTTTATTTTTTTTTTATATTTTTGCAATTTTTTTTTTTATTTTTTTTTTCACTTTCTGAAAGTTTATATACTTTATTACTTTGTCCCACTCTGGGACTTTCACTTTTTTTTCTCTGATCGCCTGCATGGCACAGGAATGCAGCACCATCCCTGTGCCATGCAGGCTGTCAGCGCTGCACAGTGAGAAGATTGTTTGGAGATGCACTGCGCATGTCCAAACAATCTTCCTGCTGTCTGGTGACCCGGATGTTGTCATGACGACATCGGGTCGTCATGGCAACACCCGGGAAGCCTTTGCAGACAGCGCTGGAAGCCGGAAGAGGAGGTGAGTATCTGCGATCACCTCCCCTTGCCCCCGCAATGCTGCGATCGACTTCGATCGACTTCGATCGCAGCATCGCGGGGGTTAATGTGCTGGGAGCGGTGCAGGACCACTCGCTGCACATAGTATCGGGTGTCAGCTGTGACAATCAGCTGACACCCGGCGGTGATCGCGCCCGCACAGCCTGTGTGCGCATGCGATCGCCATGACGTACTAATACGGGTCTGGCTCTTAAGTCCCAGGGCACAGACGCGTATTAGTACGTCAGATGTTGTTAAGGGGATAAAGATCCATGCCTAATTTTTTTAAAGTTTTTTTCTCTGTACAGAGTTTATAATGCAGTATAGGTAATATATTCTGGTGGATTTTTTTTTTAGGGTGATGCCAAAATGATCAATAATAACAATTGTGGTGTTATTATTATTATGCCATTTATCAGTCAGGATAAATGATGTGATGGCTTTATAGTTTGGGTAGTTACAGATGCTGCAATATAAATTACCATAGGTTTATATTTGTTTGCTTGTGATTTTTTTGTCAAAACACGTTTTAATGTAAAAAAAGTTATTTTTGTGGTTTTCACTTTATTTTTTTTGTACTTCTGAATACTCCATTATTGCGCATTTTAGAGATACTGAGAGAAAAGGAGATCCTCCCTATGTCTATCAACTTAGATACCGTGCTTGTTTTTCACCACAGCATTTAAGGAGTTAAGCAACTGTTATCCAACATTTAATGTATGGTGTGAAGATCCGGGGTCTTCAGTGGGCGTAATGCTACTCAGACAACACAGGGGTGAGGGTAAAACAGCATGGCAATACTTTATTGAACCACAAAATAGGACAATAAACACATAGAACAGTCCCAGCAAATACCCAAGATGGTACAACATTACACAGTCTCACCCTTCCGCTCCGCCTGCCTGGGATAGAACAGCTGCGACTTTGAGACTTCCAGGGTCAACTACCTCAATCAGTGGGCCCCAGCTACTGGTGGGCCCCCACATAGAGAAGGTAGCGGCAAGCTTAGGAAGTTAGCAGTCCATCAAGGTACAAGGCCAAGAGACCTGCGGGTCCCACCCTGGCCTCTCCGAGAGTTTCCATGGGGCCAGATGGCTGGTGAGTCCGAATCTGGCTTTTATGAATGTCTACATGAGTTCCAGGCGACCAATGGGTCCCTCTTGGCAACCCCAGACAACATATCCATGGGGCCAGGTGACTTCATCGTCCCAACCTGGTCTCCCCAAATGTATCCATGGGCTCTCTGATGGTTAATGGAGCAGATCCATATCTTTCTAGTCAGGGCTATATACCCTTAGGCTAGAATCATGTAGAATCCAAATCTGGGTCTCTTTAGGTAAAGCCATACTACCAAGCTGATGTTCTCAGAGAATCTGAACCTTGACTCTCCCTGTAAAATCTCTTTCTAATTTCTGTTCCAAGTCTCTTTCAATCTCTGTCCCATGTCTCTCCTACAGAAGCACATGTCACTTAAAATAGTCACAGTTCTCCATGCAAGTACACATTCACAGCTTTGGGGAAAAGGGCAGCGCTCAGGTCTCAATGTTTGAGCATTTAATGAATTTGCATAGTTTGTCCTCCTGTCTTGGGAGTCAACAAGCCACAGTGTCCACACAAAGCTTAATCAACATTCATTGTTCCACAGACTAATAGAAGACAACAATCAGGGTTATACAAATACTGGTCTGCCCTTGACCACAGAAATGCACATACATAACAAGTCAACAGAAACACAATAGTGTATTTCTCTTGGATTAACAAATCTAATTGTCAGTCTGTGTGGCATCTGTCAGGAATCCAGTATAAATGCTAACATGCCCATCTGTTCTCCATTGCCATTATTACATTACTAATCAAATTGTTGATGCAATTTTTCTGTCCAACAAAAGCATTGTAAACGGGGTATAGGAGGAATATGTATATTCTTATATACGTAGATGACCTATATCATGATATTATATTCTGTACCAGTAGATGCTTTGGTGTCACACGGACGTCGGTCCATGTGCTTCGGTGGCATGTGGATGTCGGGCCTGGTGCTTCACTGGCATGCGGAAGCTGAGGCATGTGCTTTGATGGCAAATAAATGCCGGGCCGAGTGCTTCAGTGACATCCAGACATTGGGCCTTGTGCTTCAGTGGCACGTAGATGCCGGGTCTTGTGCTTCAGTGGCACCTGGACACGGGACCATATGCTTTGGGGCACTCAGATATGGAGCCGTGTGCTTCAGTGGCACCGGTACGCGGGGCTTGTTCTTCGTAGGCACCCGGACACAGGGCCGTGTGCTTCGGTGGCACCTGGATGCACGGCTATGTGCTTCATGGCATCCGTATGTGGGGCCGTGTGCTTCGGTGTCACCCGTATGTGGAGCCATGTGCTTCGGTGGCACAGTGGCACCCGCTGGTCCGTGTCCTTCGGTTGCACTGAGAAGCTGGACTGTGTGTTTCGGTGACACCCGTACGCGGGGCTATGTGCTTTGGTGACATCCGTATGCGGGACCGTGTGCTTCGGTGTCACTCCTATATGGCGCCGTGTGCTTCGGTGGCACCCGGAGGCGGGGCAGAGTGCTACGGTGGCACACGGACGCAAGTCTGCGTGCTTCGGTGGCACCCAAACACGGGGCCGTGTGCTTTGGTGATACTCGTATGTGAAGCCGTGTGCTTCAGTGGCACCCGGATGCGGGGCCGTGTGCTTAGGTGGCACCCGGACGCGGGTCTGTGTGCTTCGGTGGCACCTAGACATGGGGCCATTTGCTTCGGTGGCACACGGATGTGGGTCTGTGTGCTTCGGTGGCACCAAGACACGAGGCCGTGTGCTTCTGGGGCACTCATACGTGGAGCCGAGTACTTCGGTGGTACCCGGAAGGCGGTCTTTGTGCTTCAGTAGCACCAATAAGCGGGGCCATATGCTTCGGTGGCACACGGACGCAGGGCCATGTGATTCTGTGGCACATGGACGTGGGTCTGTGTGCTTCGGTGACAACCACACACGGGTCTGTGTGCTTTGATGGCACTCGCATGTGAGGCCATGTGCTTCGGTGGCACCCGTACTTGTAGGCTTCTAACACGAGTGATGGCACTCTAAAGGCAGGTTTGTGTGCTTCGGTGGCACCTAGACTCGGGACCATGTGCTTCGGGGGCACCCGGACGCTGGGTCACGTGCTTCGGTGGCACACGGAAGCGAGTCTGTGTGCTTCGGTGGCACACAGTCATGAGGGCATGTGCTTCGGTGGCACTCGTATGCTGGGCTGTGTGCTTCGATGGCACCCGTTCAGTGGGTCGTGTGCTTCGGTGGCACCCGGACGCGAGTCTGTGTGCTTCAGTGGCACCCAGACACGAGGCCGTGTGCTTCATGGGCACTCGTACGTGGAGCTGTGTGATTTGAAGGTACCCAGACGCCGGTCTTTGTGCTTCGGTAGCACTGAGAAGCGGGGCCATGTGCTTCGGTGGAAGCCAGACGAGGGGCCATGTGCTTCGGTGGCACATGGACGTTGGTCTGTGTGCTTTGGTGGCACCCAGACACAGGTATGTGTGCTATGGTGGCACCTAGACACCGGATCATGTGCTTCGGTGGCACCCGGACGCGGGGCAGAGTGCTTCGGTGGCACACGGACATGGGTCTGAGTGCTTCGGTGGCACCCACACACGAAGCCATGTGCTGCAGGGGCACTCGTACGTGGAGCCATGTGTTGTGGAGGTACCCGGACGCCGGCCTTTGTGCTCCGGTAGCAGCGAGAAGCGTGGCCATGTGCTTCGGTGGAAACCAGACGAGGGGCAATGTGCTTCGGTGGCACATGGACATTGGTCTGTGTGCTACGGTGGCACCTAGACACCAGGCCATGTGCTTCGGTAGCACCCAGACACGAGGCCGTGTTCTTCATGGGCACTTGTACTTGGAGTCTTGTGCTTTGGAGGTACCCGTACGCCGGTCTTTGTGCTTCGGTAGCACCGAGAAACGGGGCCATGTGCTTCGTTGGATACCGGGCGAGGAGCGATGTGCTTTGGTGGCACCCAGACACGAGGCCGTGTTCTTCATGGGCACTTGTACTTGGAGTCTTGTGCTTTGGAGGTACTCGGACGCCGATCTTTGTGCTTCGGTAGCACCGAGAAGTGGGGCCACGTGCTTCGTGGCACCCGGATGCAGGGCGGTGTGCTTCTGTAGCGCATGGATGCGGGTCTTTGTGCTTCGGTGGCACCCAGACACGAGTCTGTGTGCTTCGATGATACCCGTACAGGGAGGCCATGTGCTTCAGTGGCACCTAGACGCGGGTTTGTGTGCTTCTGTGGCACCTTGACACAAGGCCACATGCTTCGGTGGCACCCAGACACGGGGCATGTGTTTCGGTGGCACATGTATGTGGGGCTGTATGCTTCGGTGGCACCCGGAAGCGGGGCAATGTGCTTCGGTGGCACCCAAATGTGGGTCTGTGTACTTTGGTGGCACCTAGACAGGGACCATGTGCTTCGGTGGCACCCGGACGTGAGACAGAGTGCTTCGGTGGCACACGGATTCGGGTCTGTGTGCTACGGTGGCACCCAGACACCAGATCATGTGCTTCAGGGGCACTCGCATGTGGAGTTGTGTGCTTCGTTGGCACACGGACGCCAGTCTTTGTGCTCCGATAGCACCGAGAAGCAGGGCCATGTGCTTCGGTGGCACCCGGACGTTGGTCTTTGTGCTTCGGTGGCACCCAGACACGGGTCTGTGTGCTTCGGTGGCACTCACATGTGGGGCCGTGTGCTTCGGTGGCACCTGTACAGGGAGGTCGTGTGCTTCGGTGGCACCCGGATGCAGGTTTGTGTGCTTCGGTGGCACCCATTCAACGGGGCCGTGTGCTTCGGTGGCACCCAGACACGAAGCCGTGTTCTTCATGAGAAATCGTACGTGGAGCCGTGTTCTTCGGAGGTACCCGGACGCCGGTCTTCAGTAGCACCGAGAAGCGGGAGCCATGTGCTTCGGTGGCACCAGTATGCAGGGCCCTGTGCTTATTTGGCACATGGACGTGGGTCTGTGTGCTTCGGTGGTACCCAGACACAGGGGCATGTGCTTCAATGGCACTCTTATGTGGGGCTGTGTGCTTCGGTGGCACCCGTTCAGGGGGTCGTGTGCTTCGGTGGCACCCGGACACGGGGCAGAGAGCTAAAGTGGCAGTCGTACGTTGAGCCGTGTGCTTGGGAGGTACCCGGACGCCGGTCTTTGTGCTTCGGTGGCGCAGAGAAGCAGGGCCATGTGCTTCGGTGGCACACGGATGTGGGTCTGTGTGCTTTGCTGGCACCTAGACACGGGCCATGTGCTTCGGTGGCACCCGGACGAGGAGCCATGTGCTTCGGTGGCACACAGATGCGGGTCTGTGTGCTTAGGTGGCACCGAGAAGCGGGGCCGTGTGATTCGGTGGCACCCGGACGCCGGTCTGTGTGTTCAGTAGCACATAGACATGGGGCCATGTACTTTGATGGCACCCGGATGCGGGGCAGAGTGCTTCGGTGGCACATGGACGCGGGTCTGTGTGCTTCGGTGGCACCCAGACACGAGGCCGTGTGCTTCAGGGGCACTCGTACGTGGAGCCGTGTACTTCAGAGTTACCCGGACGCCGGTCCTTGTGCTTCGGTAGCACCGAGAAGCTGGGCCATGTGCTTCGGTGGAAACCGGACGCGGGGTCATGTGCTTCGGTGGCACATGGACATTGGTCTATGTGCTTCGGTGGCACCCAGACATGAGGCCATGTGCTTCTTTGTTACTCGTACATGGAGAAGTATTCTTTGGTGGCACCCGGATGCGGGTCTGTGCTTCGGTGGCACCTAGACAGGGGGCATGTGCTTTGGTGGCACCCGGACACAAGGCCTTGTGCTTCGGTGACAAATGGATGCGGGTCTGTGTGCTTCGGTGGCACCCAGACACGGGTCCGTGTGCTTTGGTGGCACCCGGATGCGGGGCAGAGTGCTACGGTGGCACCCAGACACAAGGCCGTCTGTATGTGGAGCCGTGTACTTCGTACGTACCTGGTCGCCGGTCTTTATGCTTCGGTAGCACCGAGAAGCTGGGCCATGTGCTTTGGTGGGAATCGGACGTGGGGCCATGTGCTTCGGTGGCACATGGACGTTGGTCTGTGTGCTTCGGTGGCACCCAGACACGGGTCTGTTTGCTATGGTGGCACCTAGACACGGGGCCATGTGCATCGGTGGCACCCGGACTGGGGTCTGTGTGCTTCGGTGGTACACGGACGCGGGTCTGTGTGCTTCGGTGGCACCTAGACATGAGGCCATGTGCTTCAGGGTCACTCGTACATGAAGCTGTATTCTTTGGTGACACCCTGATGTGGGTCTGTGTGCTTCAGTGGCACCTAGACAGGGGTCATGTGCTTCGGTGGCACCCGGACACAATGCCATGTGCTTCGGTGGCACACGGATGCGGGTCTGTGCGCTTCGGTGGCACCCAGACGCGGGGCCGTGTGCTTTTGTGGCACTCGTATGTGGGGCCGTGTGCTTCGGAAGTACCCGGACGCCGGTCTTTGTGCTTTGGTAGCACCAAAAAGCGGGGCCATGTGCTTCGGTGGATTCCAGACGTGGGGCCATGTGCTTCGGTGGCACATGGACGTCAGTCTGTTTGCTTCCGGCACGGGTCTGTCTGCTACGGAGGCACCTAGAGACGGGGCCATGTGCTTCGTTGGCACCAGGACGCGGGACAGAGTGCTTTGGTGGCACATGGACACGGGTCTGTGTGCTTCGGTGGCACCCAGACACGAGGCCGTGTGCTTCATGGGCACTAGTACGTGGAGCCGTGTACTTCGGAGGTACCCGGATGCCAGTCTTTGTGATTCGGTAACACCGAGAAGCAGGGCCGTGTGCTTCGGTAGAACCCGGACTCGGGGCCATATGCTTCGGTGGCACAGAGACGTTGGTCTATGTGCTTCGCTGGCACCCAGACACGGGTCAGTGTGCTACGGTGGCACCTAGACATGGGGCCATGTGCTTTGGTGGCACCCAGACTGGGGTCTGTGTGCTTCGGTTGTATACACAGACCCGAGTCTGTGTGCTTCGGTGGCACCCAGACATGAGGCCGTGTGCTTCAGGGGCACTAGTACATGGAGCTGTATTCTTTCGTGGCACCCGAATGCGGGTCTGTGTTCTTCGTGGGCACCTAGACACAGGGCCATGTGCTTCGGTGGCACCCGGATGCAAGGCCATGTGCTTTGGTGGCAAATGGATGCGGGTCTGTGTTCTTCGTCGGCACCCAGACACAGGGCCGTGTTCTTCGGTGGCACCCGGAGGTGGGGCAGAGTGCTACGGTGGCACACGGATGGAACGCCATGTGCTTCGGTGGCAAATGGATGCGGGTCTGTGTGCTTCGTCGGCACCCAGACACAGGGCCGTGTGCTTCAGTGATACTCGTACGTGAAGCCGTGTGCTTCAGTGGCACCCGGATGCAGGGCCGTGTGCTTTGGTGGCACCCGGACACGGGTCTGTGTGCTTCGGTGGCACCCAAACACGAGACCATGTTCTTCATGGTCACGCGAACATGGAGCCGTGTGCTTCGGAGGTACCCAGACGCCGATCTTTGTGCTTCAGTAGCACCGATAAGCGGGGACATGTGCTTCTTTGGCACACGGATGCAGAGCCATGTGCTTCTGTGGCACATGGACGTGGGTCTGTGTGCTTCGGTGGCAACCAGACATGGGTCTGTGTTCTTTGGTGGCACTCGCTTGTCGGGCCATGTGCTTCAGTGGCACCCGTACAGGTAGGCTGTGTGCTTTGATGGCAACCTAATGTGGGTTTGTGTGCTTTGGTGGCACCTAGACAAGGGACTATGTGCTTTGGGGGCACCCGGACAGGGGGGTCACGTGCTTCAGTGGCACACGGACGCGAGTCTATGTGCTTCGGTGGCACCCGTATTCTGGGCTATGTGCTTCGGTGGCATCCTTTCAGTGGGTCGTGTGCTTCGGTGGCATCCAGACACGGGAAAGAGTGCTTCGGTGGCACCTAGACACCGGGCCATGTGCTTCGGTGGCACCCGGACGCGGGGCAGAGTGCTTCGGTGGCACACGGACATGGGTCTGTGTGCTTCGGTGGCACCCAGACATGAGGCAGTGTGCTTCAGGGGCACTCGTACATGGAGCCGTGTTCTTCAATGGTACCTGGATGCCGGTCTTTGTGCTTTGGTAACACTGAGAAGCGGGGCCGTGTGCTTCGGTGGCACCCGGATGCGGGTCTGTTTGCTTTGGTGGCACCCAGACACGAGGCCGTGTGCTACAGGGGCACTCGTACGTGGATCCATGTTCTTCAATGGTACAGGGACGCCAGTCTTTGCTTCGGTGGCACTCGGACGAGGGGCCATGTGCTTCGGTGGCACACGGACACAGGTCTGTGTGCTTCGGTGGCACCCAGACACGGGGCCGTGTGCTTCGGTGGTACTGGTATATGCAGCTGTGTGCTTCGGAGTTACCCAGACGCCGGTCTCTGTGCTTCGGTAGCACCGAGAAGTGGGACCATGTTCTTCAGTGGCACCCAGATGCGGGTGTGTGTGCTTCGGTGGTACCTAGACACGGGGCCACGTGCTTCGGTGGCACCCGGACGAGGGGCCATGTGCTTCGGTGGCACATGGACACAGGTCTGTGTGCTTCGGTGGCACCCAGACACGTAGCCATGTGCTTCGGTGGTACTCGTATGTGAAGCTTTGTGCTTCGGTAGCACCTAGACACAAGGTCATGTGCTTCTGTGGCACCCGGACGAGGGACCATATTCTTCGTTGGCACACGGACGCAGGTCTGTGTGCTTCGGTGGCACCCAGACATGGGGCCGTGTGCTTCGGTGGTACTCATATGTGAAGCCATGTGCTTCGGTGGCACCAGGTTGTGGGGCCGTGTGCTTCGGTGGCACCCGGACGCGGGTCTGTGTGCTTCGGTGTCACCTAGACATGGGGTCATGTGCTATGGTCGCACTCTTATGCAGGGCTGTGTGCTTCGGTGGCACCTATTCAGGGGGTCATGTGCTTCGGTGGCACACGGACGCGGGTCAGAAATCTACGGTGGCACACGAACATGGGTCTGTGTGCTTCGGTGGCACCCAGACACAAGCCCGTGTGCTTCAGAGGCACTCGTACGTGCAGCTGTGTGCTTCGGAGGTACCCGGACGCAGGTCTTTGTACTTCGTCAGCACCGAGAAGTAGGACCAGGTTCTTCAGTGGCACCCAGACACAAGGCCATGTGCTTTAGGGGCACTCGTATGTGCAGCCGTGTGCCTCGGAGGTACCTGGACGCCGGTCTTTGTGCTTCGGTAGCACCGAGAAGTGGGACCATGTTCTTCGGTGGCACCCAGATGTTGGTCTGTGTGCTTCGGTGGTTCCTGGATGAGGAGCCATGTGCTTCGGTGGCACATGGATGCAAGTCTGTGTGCTTCGGTAGCACCCAAACACGTGGCCGTGTGCTTCGGTGGTACTCGTATGTGAAGCCGTGTGCTTCGGTGGCACCCAGACGCGGGGCTGTGTGCTTCGGTGGCACCCAGACACGGAGCTGTGTGCTTCGGTGGTACTCGGACGCATCTTTGTTGCTTCGATAGCACCGAGAAGTGGGGCCACGTGCTTCGTGGCACCCGGATGCAGGGCCGTGTGCTTCTGTAGCACATGGATGCGGGTCTTTGTGCTTCGGTGGCATCCAGACACGAGTCTGTGTGCTTCAATGACACCCGTACAGGGAGGCCATGTGCTTCGGTGGCACCTAGACGCGGGTTTGTGTGCTGTGGCACCTTGACACAGGGCCACGTGCTTCGGTGGCACCCAGACACGGGGCATGTGTTTCGGTGGGACTCCTATGTGGGGCTGTGTGCTTGGGTGGCACCCGGAAGTGGGGCCGTGTGCTTCGGTGGCACCCGAATGTGGGTCTGTGTGCTTTGGTGGCACCTAGACTAGGGGGCATGTGCTTCGGTGGCACCCGGACGTGGGACAGAGTGCTTCGGTGGCACACGGATGCGGGTCTGTGTGCTACGGTGGCACCCAGACACCAGGCCATGTTCTTCAGGGGCACTCATATGTGGAGCTGTGTGCTTCTGTGGTACACGGACGCCAGTCTTTGTGTTGCGATAGCACCGAGAAGCAGGGTCATGTGCCTCGGTGGCACCCGGACGCCGGTCTTTGTGCTTCGGTAGCACCGAGAAGCGGGGCCATGTGCTTCGGTGGATACCGGACGAGGGTCCATGTGCTTCGGTGGTACATGGACGTTGGTCTGTGTGCTTCGGTGGCACCCAGACACAGGTATGTGTGCTACGGTGGCACCTAGACACCGGACCATGTGCTTCGGTGGCACCCGGACGCGGGGCAGAGTGCTTCGGTGGCACATGAACATGGATCTGAGTGCTTCGGTGGCACCCACACACGAAGCCGTGTGCTTCAGGGGCACTCGTACGTGGAGCCATGTGTTGCGGAGGTACCCGGATGCCAGCCTTTGTGCTCCGGTAGCACCGAGAAGCGTGTCCATGTGCTTCGGTGGAAACCGGACGAGGGGCCATGTGCTTCGGTGGCACATGGACGTTGGTCTGTGTGCTTCGGTGGCACCCAGACATGGATCTGTGTGCTACGGTGGCACCTAGACACCAGGCCATGTGCTTCGGTGGCACCCGGACGCGAGGCAGAGTGCTTCGGTGGCACACGGACATGGGTCTGTGTGCTTCGGTGGCACCCAGACACGAGGCCGTGTGCTTCGGTGGCACTCGTATGTGGGGCCGTGTGCTTCGATGGCACCCGGAAGCGGGGCCGTGTGCTTCGGTGGCACCCGATTGCGGGTCTGTGTGCTTTGGTGGCACCTAGACAAGGGGCTATGTGCTTCGGTGGCACCCGGACGCGGGGCAGAGTGCTTCGGTGGCACATGGACGCGGGTCTGTGTGCTTCAGTGGCACCTAGATGCGGGACCGTGTGCTTTGGCGGCACCCGGACATGGGACCGTGTGCTTCGGTTGCACCCGGACTCGGGTCTGTGTGCTTCGGTGGCACCCGTGTGTGGGCTGTGTGCTTTGGCGGCATCCGGACGTGGGGCCGTGCGCTTTGGTGGCACCCGGACGCGGGTCTGTGTGCTTCGTTGGCACCTAGACATGGGCCATGTGCTTCGGTGGCACCCAGACGCGGGGCAGAGTGCGTTGGTGGCACACGGACGCGGGTCTGTGTGTTTCGGTGGCATGCAGACACAAGGCCTTGTGCTTCAGGGGCACTCGTATGCGGAGCCGTGTGCTTCGGCTGTATCCAGACGCTGATCTGTGTGCTTCGGTGGCACCTGTACAGGGAGGTTATGTGCTTCGGGGGCACCCGGATGCAGGTTTGTGTGCTTCGATGGCACCCATTCAACGGGGCCCTGTACTTCGGTGGCACCCAGACACGAGGCCGTGTTCTTCATGGACACTCGTACGTGGAGTCTTGTGCTTTGGAGGTACCCGGACGCCGGTCTTTGTGCTTCGGTAGCACCGAGAAATGGGGCCATGTGCTTAGTTGGAAACCGGGCGAGGAGCCATGTGCTTTGGTGGCACATGAACGTTGGTCTGTGTGCTTCAGTGGCACCTAGACACGGGTCTGTGTGCTACGGTGGCACCTAGACACCGGGCCATGTAATTTGGTGGCACCCGGATGCGGGGCTGTGTGCTACGGTGGCACCCAGATACCAGGCCATGTGCTTCAGGGGCACTCGTATGTGGACTTGTGTGCTTCGGTGGTACACGGCCGCCAGTCATTGTGCTGCGATAGCACCGAGAATCAGGGCCATGTGCTTCGGTGGTACCCGGACGCTGGTCTGTGTGCTTTGGTGGCACTCGCATGTGGGGCCGTGTGCTTCTGTGGCACCTGTACAGGGAGGTTGTGTGCTTCGGTGGCACCCGGACGCAGGTTTGTGTGCTTCGGTGGCACCCATTCAACGGGGCCGTGTGCTTCGGTGGCACCCAGACACGAAGCCGTGTTCTTGATGAGCAATCGTACATGGAGCCGTGTTCTTCGGAGGTACCCGGACGCTGGTCTTTGTGCTTCAGTAGCACCGAGAAGCGGGAGCCATGTGCTTCGGTGGCACCAGTACGCAGGGCCCTGTGCTTATTTGGCACATGGACGTGGGTCTGTGTGCTTCGGTGGTACCCAGACACAGGGGCATGTGCTTCAATGGCACTCTTATGTGGGGCTGTGTGCTTCAGTGGCACCCGTTCAGGGGGTCGTGTGCTTCGGTGGCACCGAGACGCGGGGCAGAGAGCTAAAGTGTCAGTCGTACGTTGAGCCGAGTGCTTGGGAGGTACCCGGACGCCGGTCTTTGTGCTTCGGTGGCGCCGAGAAGCGGGGCCAAGTGCTTCGGTGGCACACGGACGTGGGTCTGTGTGCTTTGGTGGCACCTAGACACGGGCCATGTGCTTCGGTGGCACCCGGACGAGGAGCCATGTGCTTCGGTGGCACAAGGATGCGGGTCTGTGTTCTTAGGTGGTACCTAGACGCACGGCCGTGTGCTTCAGGGGCACTCGTACGTGGAGCCGTGTTCTTCGGTGGTACCTGGACGCCAAGCTTTGTGCTTCGGTAGCACCGAGAAGCGGGGCCGTGTGATTCAGTAGCACCCGGACGCGGGTCTGTGTGTTCGGTAGCACCTAGACACGGGGCCATGTGCTTCGATGGCACCAGGAGGCGGGGCAGAGTGCTTCGGTGGCACACGGACGCGGGTCTGTGTGCTTCGGTGGCACTCAGACACGAGACCGTGTGCTTCAAGGGCACTCGTACGTGGAGCCGTGTACTTAGGAGGTACCCGGACGCCGGTCTTTGTGCTTCGGTAGCACTGAGAAGCTGGGCCATGTGCTTCGGTGGAAACCGGACGCGGGGGTCATGTGCTTCGATGGCACATGGACGTTGGTCTATGTGCATTGGTGGCACCCAGACACGGGTCTGTGTGATACGGCGGCACCTAGGCATGGGGCCATGTGCTTCAGTTGCACCCGGACTGGGGTCTGTGTGCTTTGGTGGTACATGGACGCGGGTCTGTCTGCTTTGGTGGCACCCAGACATAAAGCCGTGTGCTTTTTGGTTACTTGTACATGGAGAAGTATTCTTTGGTGGCACCCGGATGCGGGTCTGTGCTTCGGTGGGACCTAGACAGGGGGCATGAGCTTCGGTAGCACCCGGACACAAGGCCATGTGCTTCGTGGCAAACGGATGCGGGTCTGTGTGCTTCGGTGGCACCCAGACACGGGGCCGTGTGCTTTGGTGGCACTCGTATGTGGGGCCGTGTGATTCGTTGGCACCTGGATGCGGGGCAGGGTGCTACGGTGGCACACGGACGTGGATATGTGTGCTTCGGTGGCACCCAGACACAAGGCCGTGTGCTTCAGGGGCACTCGTATGTGGAGCCGTGTACTTTGGAAGTACCCGGACGCCGGTCTTTGTGCTTCGGTAGCACCAAGAAGCGGGGCCATGTGCTTCGGTGGAAACCGGACGTGTGGCCATGTGCTTTGGTGGCACATGGACGTTAGTCTGTGTGCTTCGGTGGCACCCAGACACGGGTCTGTGTGCTATGGTGGCACCTAGAGATGGGGCCATGTGCTTCGTTGGCACCCGGATGCGGGGCAGAGTGCTTCAGTGGCACATGGACACAGGTCTGTGTGCTTCGGTGGCACCCAGACATGAGGCCGTGTGCTTCAGGGGCACTCGTACGTGGAGTCATGTTCTTCGGTGGTACCTGGACACCAAGCTTTGTGCTTCGGTAGCACCGAGAAGCGGGGTCGTGTGATTCGGTGGCACCCGGACGCGGGTCTGTGTGTTCGGTAGCACCTAGACACGGGGCCATGTGCTTTGATGGCACCTGGAGGCAGGGCAGAGTGCTTCGATGGAACACGGATGCAGGTCTGTGTGCTTCGGTGGCACCCAGACACGAGGCCGTGTGCTTCAGGGGCACTCGTACGTGGAGCCGTGTACTTCGGAGGTACCCGGACGCCGGTCTTTGTGCTTCGGTAGCACCGAGAAGCTGGGCCATGTGCTTCGGTGGAAACCGGACGCGGGGGTCATGTGCTTCGATGGCACATGGACGTTGGTCTATGTGCTTTGGTGGCACCCAGACACGGGTCTGTGTGATACGGTGGCACCTATACACGGGGCCATGTGCTTCGGTTGCACCCGGACTGGGGTCTGTGTGCTTTGGTGGTACATGCACGCGGGTCTGTCTGCTTTGGTGGCACCCAGACATAAAGCCGTGTGCTTCTTGGTCACTCGTATATGGAGAAGTATTCTTTGGTGGCACCCAGATACGGGTCTGTGCTTCGGTGGGACCTAGACAGGGGGCATGTGCTTCGGTGGCACCCGGACACAAGGCCATGTGCTTCGGTGGAAAACGGATGCTGGTCTGTGTGCTTCGGTGGCACCCAGACACAGGGCCGTGTGCTTTGGTGGCACTCGTATGTGGGGCCGTGTGCTTCGTTGGCACCCGGATGCGGGGCAGGGTGCTACGGTGGCACACGGACGTGGGTCTGTGTGCTTCAGTGGCACACAGACACAAGGCCGTGTGCTTCATGGGCACTCGTATGTGGAGCCGTGTACTTCGGAAGTACCCGGACGCCGGTCTTTGTGCTTCGGTAGCACCAAGAAGCGGGGCCATGTGCTTCGGTGTAAACCGGACGTGGGGCCATGTGCTTTGGTGGCACATGGACGTTAGTCTGTGTGCTTCGGTGGCACCTAGACACGGGTCTGTGTGCTACGGTGGCACCTAGAGATGGGGCCATGTGCTTCGTTGGCACCCGGACGGGGGGCAGAGTGCTTCAGTGGCACATGAACACGGGTCTGTGTGCTTCGGTGGCACCCAGACACGAGGCCATGTGCCTCAGGGGCACTCGTACTTGGAGCCGTGTACTTCGGAGGTACCTGGACGCCGGTCTATGTGCTTCGGTAGCACCGAGAAGCGGGGCCATGTGCTTTGTTGGGAACCGGACGTGGCGCCATGTGCTTCGGTGGCACATGGACGTTGGTCTGTGTGCTTCGGTGGCACCCAGACACGGGTCTGTTCGCTATGGTGGCACCTAGAAACGGGGCCATGTGCATCGGTGGCACCCAGACTGGGGTCTGTGTGCTTCAGTGGTACACGGACGTGGGTCTGTGTGCTTCGGTGGCACCTAGACATGAGGCCGTATGCTTCAGGGTCACTCGTACATGAAGCTGTATTCTTTGGTGACACCCGGATGCGGGTCTGTGTGCTTCTGTGGCACCTAGACAGGGGGCATGTGCTTCGGTGGCACCTGGACACAAGGCCATGTGCTTCGGTGGTTCACGGATGCGGGTCTGTGCTCTTCAGTGGCACCCAGACTCGGGGCCGTGTGCTTTTGTGGCACTTGTATGTGGGTCCGTGTGCTTCGCAAGTACCCAGACGCCGGTCTTTGTGCTTCGGTAGCACCAAGAAGTGGGGCCATGTGCTTCGGTGGAAACTGGACGTGGGGCCATGTGCTTCAGTGGCACATGGACGTTAGTCTGTGTGCTTCGGTGACACCCAGACTCGGGTTTGTCTGCTATGGAGTCACCTAGAGACGGGGCCATGTGCTTAGTTGGCACCCGGACGCGGGGCAGAGTGCTTTGGTGGCACATGGATGCGGGTCTGTGTGCTTCGGTGGCACCCAGACACGAGGCGGTGTGCTTCAGGGGCATTCGTACATGAAGCTGTATTCTTTGGTGACACCCGGATACGGGTCTGTGTGCTTCTGTGGCACCTAGACAGGGGGCATGTGCTTCGGTGGCACCTGGACACAAGGCCATGTGCTTCGGTGGTTCACGGATGCAGGTCTGTGCTCTTCAGTGGCACCCAGACTCGGGGCCGTGTGCTTTTGTGGCACTTGTATGTGGGTCCGTGTGCTTCGCAAGTACCCAGACGCCGGTCTTTGTGCTTCGGTAGCACCAAGAAGTGGGGCCATGTGCTTCGGTGGAAACTGGACGTGGGGCCATGTGCTTCAGTGGCACATGGACGTTAGTCTGTGTGCTTCGGTGGCACCCAGACTCGGGTTTGTCTGCTATGGAGTCACCTAGAGACGGGGCCATGTGCTTAGTTGGCACCCGGACGCGGGGCAGAGTGCTTTGGTGGCACATGGATGCGGGTCTGTGTGCTTCGGTGGCACCCAGACACGAGGCCGTGTGCTTCAGGGGCATTCGTACGTGGAGCCGTGTACTTCGGAGGTACCCGGACGCCAGTCTTTGTGCTTCGGTAACACCGAGAAACAGAGCCATGTGCGTCGGTGGAAACTGGACTCGGGGCCATATGCTTCGGTGGCACATAGACGTTAGTCTGTGTGCTTCACTGGCACCCAGACACAGTTCAGTGTGCTACGGTGGCACCTAGACACGGGGCCATGTGCTTCGGTGGCAACCAGACTGGGGTCTGTGTGCTTCGGTGGTATACACGGACGTCGGTCTGTGTGCTTCGGTGGCACCCAGACATGAGGCCGTGTGCTTCAGGGGCACTCATACATGGAGCTGTATTCTTTGGTGGCACCCGGATTCGGGTCTGTGTGCTTCGGTGGCACCTAGACCCAGGGCCATGTGCTTCGGTTGCACCCAGACTGGGGTCTGTGTGCTTCGGTGGTATACACGGACGTGGGTCTGTGTGCTTCGGTGGCACTCAGACATGAGGCCGTGTGCTTCAGGGGCACTCGTACATGGAGCTGTATTCTTTGGTGGCACCCAGACACGGGGCCGTGTGCTTCAGTGGCACTCGTATGTGCGCCGTGTGCTTCGGTGGCACCCGGAGGCGGGGCAGAGTGCTACGGTGGCACACGGACGCAAGTCTGCGTGCTTCGGTGACACCCAGACACGGGGCCGTGTGCTTGGGTGATACTCGTATGTGAAGCCGTGTGCTTCAGTGGCTCCCAGATGCGGGGCCGTGTGCTTCGGTGGCACCCAGACGCGGGTCTGTGTGCTTCGGTGGCACCTAGACATGGGGCCATTTGCTTCAGCGGCACACGGATGTGGGTCTGTGTGCTTCGGTGGCACCAAGACACGAGGCCGTGTGCTTCAGGGGCACTCATACGTGAAGCCGTGTGCTTCGGTGGTACCCGGAAGCTGGTCTTTGTGCTTTGGTAGCTCCGATAAGCGGGGCCATGTGCTTCTGTGTGCTTCGGTGGCAACCAGACACGGGTCTGTGTGCTTCGATGGCACTCACATATGGGGCCATGTGCTTCGGTGGCACCCGTACAGGTAGGCTGTGTGCTTTGATGGCACTCTAACGCGGGTTTGTGTGCTTCGGTGGCACCTAGACACGGGACCATGTGCTTCGGAGGCACCCGGACGTGGGGTCACGTGCTTCGGTGGCACACGGAAGGGGAGTCTGTGTGCTTCGATGGCACCCAGACACGGGGGCATGTGCTTTGGTGGCACTCGTATGCTGGGCTGTGTGTTTCGATGGCACCCGTTCAGTGGGTCGTGTGCTTCGATGGCACCTGGACGCTGGTCTGTGTGCTTAGGTGGTACCCAGACACGAGGCCGTGTGCTTCAGGGGCACTCGTACGTGGAGCTGTGTGATTTGCAGGTACCCGGACGCCGGTCTTTGTGCGTCGGTAGCACCGAGAAGCGGAGCCATGTGCTTCGGTGGAAACCGGACGGGAAGCCATGTGCTTCGGTGGCACATGGACATTGGTTTGTGTGCTTCTGTGGCAGCCAGACCCAGGTATTTGTGCTATGGTGGCACCTAGACACCGGACCATATGCTTCGGTGGCACCCGGACGCGGGGCAGAGTGCTTCGGTGGCACATGGACATGGGTCTGTGTGCTTCGGTGGCACCCAGACACGAGGTCGTGTGCTTCAGGGGCACTCGTACGTGGAGCCATGTGTTGCGGAGGCACCCGGATGCCGGCCTTTGTGCTCGGGTAGCACCGAGAAGCGTGGCCATGTGCTTCGGTGAAAACCGGAAGAGGGGCCGTGTGCTTCAGTGGCACATGGATGTTGGTCTGTGTGCTTCGGTGGCACCCAGACACGGGTCTGTGTGCTACGGTGGCACCTAGACACCAGGCCATGTGCTTCGGTGATACCCGAAGGCGAGGCAGAGTGCTTCGGTGGCACACGGACATGGGTCTGTGTGCTTCGGTGGCACCCAGACACGAGGCCGTGTCCTTCGGTGGCACTCGTATGTGGGGCCGTGTGCTTTGGTGGCACCCGGACGCGGGGCAGAGTGCTATGGTGGCACATGGACGCAGGTCTGTGTGCTTCGGTGGCACCCAGACACGAGGCCGTGTGTTTCAGGGGCCCTCATACGTGGAGCCGGGTACTTCAGAGGTACCCGGACGCTGTTCTTTTTGCTTCGGTAGCACTGAGAAGCGGGGTCATGTGCTTCGGTGGCACCCGGACGTGGGGCCATGTGCTTCGGTGGCACATGGACTGTGTGCTTCGGTGGCACCAAGACACGGGTATGTGTGCTATGATGGCACCTAGAGATGGTGCCATGTGCTTTGCTGGCACCCGGACGCGGTGCAGAGTGCATCGGTGGCACATGGACGCGGGTCTGTGTGATTTGGTGGCACCCAGATGCGAGGCCATGTGCTTCGATGGCACCCAGACACGGGGCATGTGTTTCGGTGGCTCTCGTATGTGGGGCTGGGTGCTTTGATGGCACCCCGAAGCGTGGCCGTGTGCTTAGGTGGCACCCAAATGCGGGTCTGTGTGCTTTGGTGGCACCTAGACAAGGGGCTATGTGCTTCGGTGGCACCCGGACGCAGGGCAGAGTGCTTCGGTGGCACATGGACGCGGGTCTGTGTGCTTCGGTGGCACCTAGATGCGGGGCCGTGTGCTTTGGCGGCACCCGGACTTGGGGCCGTCTGCTTTGGTTGCACCCGGACTCGGGTCTGTGTGCTTCGGTGGCACCCGTATGTGGGCTGTGTGCTTTGGCGGCATCCGGACGTGGGGCCATGTGCTTCGGTGGCCCCTAGACATGGGCCATGTGCTTCGTTGGCACCCGGATGCGGGGCAGAGTGCTTCAGTGGCACATGGACACGGGTCTGTGTGCTTCGGTGGCACCCAGACATGAGGCCGTGTGCTTCAGGGGCACTCGTACGTGGAGTCATGTTCTTCGGTGGTACCTGGACACCAAGCTTTGTGCTTCGGTAGCACCGAGAAGCGGGGCCGTGTGATTCGGTGGCACCCGGACGCGGGTCTGTGTGTTCGGTAGCACCTAGACATGGGGCCATGTGCTTTGATGGCACCCGGAGGCAGGGCAGAGTGCTTCGGTGGAACACAGATGCGGGTCTGTGTGCTTCGGTGGCACCCAGACATGAGGCCGTGTGCTTGAGGGGCACTCGTACGTGGAGCCGTGTACTTCGGAGGTACCCGGACGCTGGTCTTTGTGCTTCGGTAGCACCGAGAAGCTGGGCCATGTGCTTCGGTGGAAACCGGACGCGGGGGTCATGTGCTTCGATGGCACATGGACGTTGGTCTATGTGCTTTGGTGGCACCCAGACACGGGTCTGTGTGATACGGTGGCACCTATACATGGGGCCATGTGCTTCGGTTGCACCCGGACTGGGGTCTGTGTGCTTTGGTGGTACATGCACGCGGGTCTGTCTGCTTTGGTGGCACCCAGACATGAGGCCGTGTGCTTCTTGGTCACTCGTATATGGAGAAGTATTCTTTGGTGGCACCCGGATACGGGTCTGTGCTTCGGTGGGACCTAGACAGGGGGCATGTGCTTCGGTGGCACCCGGACACAAGGCCATGTGCTTCGGTGGCAAACGGATGCTGGTCTGTGTGCTTCGGTGGCACCCAGACACGGGGCCGTGTGCTTTGGTGGCACTCGTATGTGGGGCCGTGTGCTTCGTTGGCACCCGGATGCGGGGCAGGGTGCTACGGTGGCACACGGACGTGGGTCTGTGTGCTTCAGTGGCACACAGACACAAGGCCGTGTGCTTCATGGGCACTCGTATGTGGAGCCGTGTACTTCGGAAGTACCCGGACGCCGGTCTTTGTGCTTCGGTAGCACCAAGAAGTGGGGCCATGTGCTTCGGTGGAAACCGGACGTGGGGCCATGTGCTTTGGTGGCACATGGACGTTAGTCTGTGTGCTTCGGTGGCACCTAGACACGGGTCTGTGTGCTACGGTGGCACCTAGAGATGGGGCCATGTGCTTCGTTGGCACCCGGACGGGGGGCAGAGTGCTTCAGTGGCACATGAACACGGGTCTGTGTGCTTCGGTGGCACCCAGACACAAGGCCATGTGCTTCAGGGGCACTCGTACTTGGAGCCGTGTACTTCGGAGGTATCTGGACGCCGGTCTATGTGCTTCGGTAGCACCGAGAAGCGGGGCCATGTGCTTTGTTGGGAACCGGACGTGGGGCCATGTGCTTCGGTGGCACATGGACGTTGGTCTGTGTGCTTCGGTGGCACCCAGACACGGGTCTGTTCGCTATGGTGGCACCTAGAAACGAGGCCATGTGCATCGGTGGCACCCGGACTGGGGTCTGTGTGCTTCGATGGTACACGGACGTGGGTCTGTGTGCTTCGGTGGCACCTAGACATGAGGCCGTGTGCTTCAGGGTCACTCGTACATGAAGCTGTATTCTTTGGTGACACCCGGATGCGGGTCTGTGTGCTTCTGTGGCACCTAGACAGGGGGCATGTGCTTCGGTGGCACTTGGACACAAGGCCATGTGCTTCGGTGGTTCACGGATGCGGGTCTGTGCTCTTCAGTGGCACCCAGACTCGGGGCCATGTGCTTTTGTGGCACTTGTATGTGGGGCCGTGTGCTTCGCAAGTACCCGGACGCCGGTCTTTGTGCTTCGGTAGCACCAAGAAGTGGGGCCATGTGCTTCGGTGGAAACTGGACGTGGGGCCATGTGCTTCAGTGGCACATGGACGTTAGTCTGTGTGCTTCGGTGGTACCCAGACTCGGGTTTGTCTGCTACGGAGTCACCTAGAGACGGGGCCATGTGCTTCGTTGGCACCCGGACGCGGGGCAGAGTGCTTTGGTGGCACATGGATGCGGGTCTGTGTGCTTCGGTGGCACCCAGACACGAGGCCGTGTGCTTCAGGGGCATTCGTACGTGGAGCCGTGTACTTCGGAGGTACCCGGACGCCAGTCTTTGTGCTTCGGTAACACCGAGAAACAGAGCCGTGTGCGTCGGTGGAAACTGGACGCGGGGCCATATGCTTCGGTGGCACATAGACGTTAGTCTGTGTGCTTCACTGGCACCCAGACACAGGTCAGTGTGCTACGGTGGCACCTAGACACGGGGCTATGTGCTTCGGTGGCACCCAGACTGGGGTCTGTGTGCTTCGGTGGTATACACTGACGTCGGTCTGTGTGCTTCGGTGGCACCCAGACATGAGGCCGTGTGCTTCAGGGGCACTCATACATGGAGCTGTATTCTTTGGTGGCACCCGGATTCGGGTCTGTGTGCTTCGGTGGCACCTAGACCCAGGGCCATGTGCTTCGGTTGCACCCAGACTGGGGTCTGTGTGCTTCGGTGGTATACACGGACGTGGGTCTGTGTGCTTCGGTGGCACTCAGACATGAGGCCGTGTGCTTCAGGGGCACTCGTATATGGAGCTGTATTCTTTGGTGGCACCCAGACACGGGGCCGTGTGCTTCGGTGGCACTCGTATGTGCGCCGTGTGCTTCGGTGGCACCCGGAGGCGGGGCAGAGTGCTACGGTGGCACACGGACGCAAGTCTGCGTGCTTCGGTGACACCCAGACACGGGGCCGTGTGCTTGGGTGATACTCGTATGTGAAGCCGTGTGCTTCAGTGGCTCCCAGATGCGGGGCCGTGTGCTTCGGTGGCACCCAGACGCGGGTCTGTGTGCTTCGGTGGCACCTAGACATGGGGCCATTTGCTTCAGCGGCACACGGATGTGGGTCTGTGTGCTTCGGTGGCACCAAGACACGAGGCCGTGTGCTTCAGGGGCACTCATACGTGAAGCCGTGTGCTTCGGTGGTACCCGGAAGCCGGTCTTTGTGCTTCGGTAGCTCCGATAAGCGGGGCCATGTGCTTCTGTGGCACATGGACGTGGGTCTGTGTGCTTCGGTGGCAACCAGACACGGGTCTGTGTGCTTCGATGGCACTCACATATGGGGCCATGTGCTTCGGTGGCACCCGTACAGGTAGGCTGTGTGCTTTGATGGCACTCTAACGCGGGTTTGTGTGCTTCGGTGGCACCTAGACACGGGACCATGTGCTTCGGAGGCACCCGGACGTGGGGTCACGTGCTTCGGTGGCACACGGAAGGGGAGTCTGTGTGCTTCGATGGCACCCAGACACGGGGCATGTGCTTTGGTGGCACCCGTATGCTGGGCTGTGTGTTTCGATGGCACCCGTTCAGTGGGTCGTGTGCTTCGATGGCACCTGGACGCTGGTCTGTGTGCTTAGGTGGTACCCAGACACGAGGCCGTGTGCTTCAGGGGCACTCGTACGTGGAGCTGTGTGATTTGCAGGTACCCGGACGCCGGTCTTTGTGCGTCGGTAGCACCGAGAAGCGGAGCCATGTGCTTCGGTGGAAACCGGACGGGAAGCCATGTGCTTCGGTGGCACATGGACATTGGTTTGTGTGCTTCTGTGGCAGCCAGACCCAGGTATTTGTGCTATGGTGGCACCTAGACACCGGACCATATGCTTCGGTGGCACCCGGACGCGGGGCAGAGTGCTTCGGTGGCACATGGACATGGGTCTGTGTGCTTCGGTGGCACCCAGACACGGGGCCGTGTGCTTTGGTGGCACTCGTATGTGGGGCCGTGTGATTCGTTGGCACCTGGATGCGGGGCAGGGTGCTACGGTGGCACACGGACGTGGATATGTGTGCTTCGGTGGCACCCAGACACAAGGCCGTGTGCTTCAGGGGCACTCGTATGTGGAGCCGTGTACTTTGGAAGTACCCGGACGCCGGTCTTTGTGCTTCGGTAGCACCAAGAAGCGGGGCCATGTGCTTCGGTGGAAACCGGACGTGTGGCCATGTGCTTTGGTGGCACATGGACGTTAGTCTGTGTGCTTCGGTGGCACCCAGACACGGGTCTGTGTGCTACGGTGGCACCTAGAGATGGGGCCATGTGCTTCGTTGGCACCCGGATGCGGGGCAGAGTGCTTCAGTGGCACATGGACACAGGTCTGTGTGCTTCGGTGGCACCCAGACATGAGGCCGTGTGCTTCAGGGGCACTCGTACGTGGAGTCATGTTCTTCGGTGGTACCTGGACACCAAGCTTTGTGCTTCGGTAGCACCGAGAAGCGGGGCCGTGTGATTCGGTGGCACCCGGACGCGGGTCTGTGTGTTCGGTAGCACCTAGACACGGGGCCATGTGCTTTGATGGCACCCGGAGGCAGGGCAGAGTGCTTCGATGGAACACGGATGCGGGTCTGTGTGCTTCGGTGGCACCCAGACACGAGGCCGTGTGCTTCAGGGGCACTCGTACGTGGAGCCGTGTACTTCGGAGGTACCCGGACGCCGGTCTTTGTGCTTCGGTAGCACCGAGAAGCTGGGCCATGTGCTTCGGTGGAAACCGGACGCGGGGGTCATGTGCTTCGATGGCACATGGACGTTGGTCTATGTGCTTTGGTGGCACCCAGACACGGGTCTGTGTGATACGGTGGCACCTATACACGGGGCCATGTGCTTCGGTTGCACCCGGACTGGGGTCTGTGTGCTTTGGTGGTACATGCACGCGGGTCTGTCTGCTTTGGTGGCACCCAGACATAAAGCCGTGTGCTTCTTGGTCACTCGTATATGGAGAAGTATTCTTTGGTGGCACCCAGATACGGGTCTGTGCTTCGGTGGGACCTAGACAGGGGGCATGTGCTTCGGTGGCACCCGGACACAAGGCCATGTGCTTCGGTGGCAAACGGATGCTGGTCTGTGTGCTTCGGTGGCACCCAGACACAGGGCCGTGTGCTTTGGTGGCACTCGTATGTGGGGCCGTGTGCTTCGTTGGCACCCGGATGCGGGGCAGGGTGCTACGGTGGCACACGGACGTGGGTCTGTGTGCTTCAGTGGCACACAGACACAAGGCCGTGTGCTTCATGGGCACTCGTATGTGGAGCCGTGTACTTCGGAAGTACCCGGACGCCGGTCTTTGTGCTTCGGTAGCACCAAGAAGCGGGGCCATGTGCTTCGGTGGAAACCGGACGTGGGGCCATGTGCTTTGGTGGCACATGGACGTTAGTCTGTGTGCTTCGGTGGCACCTAGACACGGGTCTGTGTGCTACGGTGGCACCTAGAGATGGGGCCATGTGCTTCGTTGGCACCCGGACGGGGGGCAGAGTGCTTCAGTGGCACATGAACACGGGTCTGTGTGCTTCGGTGGCACCCAGACACGAGGCCATGTGCCTCAGGGGCACTCGTACTTGGAGCCGTGTACTTCGGAGGTACCTGGACGCCGGTCTATGTGCTTCGGTAGCACCGAGAAGCGGGGCCATGTGCTTTGTTGGGAACCGGACGTGGCGCCATGTGCTTCGGTGGCACATGGCCGTTGGTCTGTGTGCTTCGGTGGCACCCAGACACGGGTCTGTTCGCTATGGTGGCACCTAGAAACGGGGCCATGTGCATCGGTGGCACCCGGACTGGGGTCTGTGTGCTTCAGTGGTACACGGACGTGGGTCTGTGTGCTTCGGTGGCACCTAGACATGAGGCCGTATGCTTCAGGGTCACTCGTACATGAAGCTGTATTCTTTGGTGACACCCGGATGCGGGTCTGTGTGCTTCTGTGGCACCTAGACAGGGGGCATGTGCTTCGGTGGCACCTGGACACAAGGCCATGTGCTTCGGTGGTTCACGGATGCGGGTCTGTGCTCTTCAGTGGCACCCAGACTCGGGGCCGTGTGCTTTTGTGGCACTTGTATGTGGGTCCGTGTGCTTCGCAAGTACCCAGACGCCGGTCTTTGTGCTTCGGTAGCACCAAGAAGTGGGGCCATGTGCTTCGGTGGAAACTGGACGTGGGGCCATGTGCTTCAGTGGCACATGGACGTTAGTCTGTGTGCTTCGGTGGCACCCAGACTCGGGTTTGTCTGCTATGGAGTCACCTAGAGACGGGGCCATGTGCTTAGTTGGCACCCGGACGCGGGGCAGAGTGCTTTGGTGGCACATGGATGCGGGTCTGTGTGCTTCGGTGGCACCCAGACACGAGGCCGTGTGCTTCAGGGGCATTCGTACGTGGAGCCGTGTACTTCGGAGGTACCCGGACGCCAGTCTTTGTGCTTCGGTAACACCGAGAAACAGAGCCATGTGCGTCGGTGGAAACTGGACTCGGGGCCATATGCTTCGGTGGCACATAGACGTTAGTCTGTGTGCTTCACTGGCACCCAGACACAGTTCAGTGTGCTACGGTGGCACCTAGACACGGGGCCATGTGCTTCGGTGGCACCCAGACTGGGGTCTGTGTGCTTCGGTGGTATACACGGACGTCGGTCTGTGTGCTTCGGTGGCACCCAGACATGAGGCCGTGTGCTTCAGGGGCACTCATACATGGAGCTGTATTCTTTGGTGGCACCCGGATTCGGGTCTGTGTGCTTCGGTGGCACCTAGACCCAGGGCCATGTGCTTTGGTTGCACCCAGACTGGGGTCTGTGTGCTTCGGTGGTATACACGGACGTGGGTCTGTGTGCTTCGGTGGCACTCAGACATGAGGCCGTGTGCTTCAGGGGCACTCGTACATGGAGCTGTATTCTTTGGTGGCACCCAGACACGGGGCCGTGTGCTTCGGTGGCACTCGTATGTGCGCCGTGTGCTTCGGTGGCACCCGGAGGCGGGGCAGAGTGCTACGGTGGCACACGGACGCAAGTCTGCGTGCTTCGGTGACACCCAGACACGGGGCCGTGTGCTTGGGTGATACTCGTATGTGAAGCCGTGTGCTTCAGTGGCTCCCAGATGCGGGGCCGTGTGCTTCGGTGGCACCCAGACGCGGGTCTGTGTGCTTCGGTGGCACCTAGACATGGGGCCATTTGCTTCAGCGGCACACGGATGTGGGTCTGTGTGCTTCGGTGGCACCAAGACACGAAGCCGTGTGCTTCAGGGGCACTCATACGTGAAGCCGTGTGCTTCGGTGGTACCCGGAAGCTGGTCTTTGTGCTTTGGTAGCTCCGATAAGCGGGGCCATGTGCTTCTGTGTGCTTCGGTGGCAACCAGACACGGGTCTGTGTGCTTCGATGGCACTCACATATGGGGCCATGTGCTTCGGTGGCACCCGTACAGGTAGGCTGTGTGCTTTGATGGCACTCTAACGCGGGTTTGTGTGCTTCGGTGGCACCTAGACACGGGACCATGTGCTTCGGAGGCACCCGGACGTGGGGTCACGTGCTTCGGTGGCACACGGAAGGGGAGTCTGTGTGCTTCGATGGCACCCAGACACGGGGGCATGTGCTTTGGTGGCACTCGTATGCTGGGCTGTGTGTTTCGATGGCACCCGTTCAGTGGGTTGTGTGCTTCGATGGCACCTGGACGCTGGTCTGTGTGCTTAGGTGGTACCCAGACACGAGGCCGTGTGCTTCAGGGGCACTCGTACGTGGAGCTGTGTGATTTGCAGGTACCCGGACGCCGGTCTTTGTGCGTCGGTAGCACCGAGAAGCGGAGCCATGTGCTTCGGTGGAAACCGGACGGGAAGCCATGTGCTTCGGTGGCACATGGACATTGGTTTGTGTGCTTCTGTGGCAGCCAGACCCAGGTATTTGTGCTATGGTGGCACCTAGACACCGGACCATATGCTTCGGTGGCACCCGGACGCGGGGCAGAGTGCTTCGGTGGCACATGGACATGGGTCTGTGTGCTTCGGTGGCACACAGACACGAGGTCGTGTGCTTCAGGGGCACTCGTACATGGAGCCATGTGTTGCGGAGGCACCCGGATGCCGGCCTTTGTGCTCGGGTAGCACCGAGAAGCGTGGCCATGTGCTTCGGTGAAAACCGGAAGAGGGGCCGTGTGCTTCAGTGGCACATGGATGTTGGTCTGTGTGCTTCGGTGGCACCCAGACACGGGTCTGTGTGCTACGGTGGCACCTAGACACCAGGCCATGTGCTTCGGTGATACCCGAAGGCGAGGCAGAGTGCTTCGGTGGCACACGGACATGGGTCTGTGTGCTTCGGTGGCACCCAGACACGAGGCCGTGTCCTTCGGTGGCACTCGTATGTGGGGCCGTGTGCTTTGGTGGCACCCGGACGCGGGGCAGAGTGCTATGGTGGCACATGGACGCAGGTCTGTGTGCTTCGGTGGCACCCAGACACGAGGCCGTGTGTTTCAGGGGCCCTCATACGTGGAGCCGGGTACTTCAGAGGTACCCGGACGCTGTTCTTTTTGCTTCGGTAGCACTGAGAAGCGGGGTCATGTGCTTCGGTGGCACCCGGACGTGGGGCCATGTGCTTCGGTGGCACATGGACTGTGTGCTTCGGTGGCACCAAGACACGGGTATGTGTGCTATGATGGCACCTAGAGATGGTGCCATGTGCTTTGCTGGCACCCGGACGCGGTGCAGAGTGCATCGGTGGCACATGGACGCGGGTCTGTGTGATTTGGTGGCACCCAGATGCGAGGCCATGTGCTTCGATGGCACCCAGACACGGGGCATGTGTTTCGGTGGCTCTCGTATGTGGGGCTGGGTGCTTTGATGGCACCCCGAAGCGTGGCCGTGTGCTTAGGTGGCACCCAAATGCGGGTCTGTGTGCTTTGGTGGCACCTAGACAAGGGGCTATGTGCTTCGGTGGCACCCGGACGCAGGGCAGAGTGCTTCGGTGGCACATGGACGCGGGTCTGTGTGCTTCGGTGGCACCTAGATGCGGGGCCGTGTGCTTTGGCGGCACCCGGACTTGGGGCCGTCTGCTTTGGTTGCACCCGGACTCGGGTCTGTGTGCTTCGGTGGCACCCGTATGTGGGCTGTGTGCTTTGGCGGCATCCGGACGTGGGGCCATGTGCTTCGGTGGCCCCTAGACATGGGCCATGTGCTTCGTTGGCACCCGGATGCGGGGCAGAGTGCTTCAGTGGCACATGGACACGGGTCTGTGTGCTTCAGTGGCACCCAGACATGAGGCCGTGTGCTTCAGGGGCACTCGTACGTGGAGTCATGTTCTTCGGTGGTACCTGGACACCAAGCTTTGTGCTTCGGTAGCACCGAGAAGCGGGGCCGTGTGATTCGGTGGCACCCGGACGCGGGTCTGTGTGTTCGGTAGCACCTAGACACGGGGCCATGTGCTTTGATGGCACCCGGAGGCAGGGCAGAGTGCTTCGGTGGAACACAGATGCGGGTCTGTGTGCTTCGGTGGCACCCAGACACGAGGCCGTGTGCTTGAGGGGCACTCGTACGTGGAGCCGTGTACTTCGGAGGTACCCGGACGCCGGTCTTTGTGCTTCGGTAGCACCGAGAAGCTGGGCCATGTGCTTCGGTGGAAACCGGACGCGGGGGTCATGTGCTTCGATGGCACATGGACGTTGGTCTATGTGCTTTGGTGGCACCCAGACACGGGTCTGTGTGATACGGTGGCACCTATACATGGGGCCATGTGCTTCGGTTGCACCCGGACTGGGGTCTGTGTGCTTTGGTGGTACATGCACGCGGGTCTGTCTGCTTTGGTGGCACCCAGACATGAGGCCGTGTGCTTCTTGGTCACTCGTATATGGAGAAGTATTCTTTGGTGGCACCCGGATACGGGTCTGTGCTTCGGTGGGACCTAGACAGGGGGCATGTGCTTCGGTGGCACCCGGACACAAGGCCATGTGCTTCGGTGGCAAACGGATGCTGGTCTGTGTGCTTCGGTGGCACCCAGACACGGGGCCGTGTGCTTTGGTGGCACTCGTATGTGGGGCCGTGTGCTTCGTTGGCACCCGGATGCGGGGCAGGGTGCTACGGTGGCACACGGACGTGGGTCTGTGTGCTTCAGTGGCACACAGACACAAGGCCGTGTGCTTCATGGGCACTCGTATGTGGAGCCGTGTACTTCGGAAGTACCCGGACGCCGGTCTTTGTGCTTCGGTAGCACCAAGAAGCGGGGCCATGTGCTTCGGTGGAAACCGGACGTGGGGCCATGTGCTTTGGTGGCACATGGACGTTAGTCTGTGTGCTTCGGTGGCACCTAGACACGGGTCTGTGTGCTACGGTGGCACCTAGAGATGGGGCCATGTGCTTCGTTGGCACCCGGACGGGGGGCAGAGTGCTTCAGTGGCACATGAACACGGGTCTGTGTGCTTCGGTGGCACCCAGACACGAGGCCATGTGCTTCAGGGGCACTCGTACTTGGAGCCGTGTACTTCGGAGGTATCTGGACGCCGGTCTATGTGCTTCGGTAGCACCGAGAAGCGGGGCCATGTGCTTTGTTGGGAACCGGACGTGGGGCCATGTGCTTCGGTGGCACATGGACGTTGGTCTGTGTGCTTCGGTGGCACCCAGACACGGGTCTGTTCGCTATGGTGGCACCTAGAAACGGGGCCATGTGCATCGGTGGCACCCGGACTGGGGTCTGTGTGCTTCGATGGTACACGGACGTGGGTCTGTGTGCTTCGGTGGCACCTAGACATGAGGCCGTGTGCTTCAGGGTCACTCGTACATGAAGCTGTATTCTTTGGTGACACCCGGATGCGGGTCTGTGTGCTTCTGTGGCACCTAGACAGGGGGCATGTGCTTCGGTGGCACTTGGACACAAGGCCATGTGCTTCGGTGGTTCACGGATGCGGGTCTGTGCTCTTCAGTGGCACCCAGACTCGGGGCCATGTGCTTTTGTGGCACTTGTATGTGGGGCCGTGTGCTTCGCAAGTACCCGGACGCCGGTCTTTGTGCTTCGGTAGCACCAAGAAGTGGGGCCATGTGCTTCGGTGGAAACTGGACGTGGGGCCATGTGCTTCAGTGGCACATGGACGTTAGTCTGTGTGCTTCGGTGGTACCCAGACTCGGGTTTGTCTGCTACGGAGTCACCTAGAGACGGGGCCATGTGCTTCGTTGGCACCCGGACGCGGGGCAGAGTGCTTTGGTGGCACATGGATGCGGGTCTGTGTGCTTCGGTGGCACCCAGACACGAGGCCGTGTGCTTCAGGGGCATTCGTACGTGGAGCCGTGTACTTCGGAGGTACCCGGACGCCAGTCTTTGTGCTTCGGTAACACCGAGAAACAGAGCCGTGTGCGTCGGTGGAAACTGGACGCGGGGCCATATGCTTCGGTGGCACATAGACGTTAGTCTGTGTGCTTCACTGGCACCCAGACACAGGTCAGTGTGCTACGGTGGCACCTAGACACGGGGCCATGTGCTTCGGTGGCACCCAGACTGGGGTCTGTGTGCTTCGGTGGTATACACGGACGTCGGTCTGTGTGCTTCGGTGGCACCCAGACATGAGGCCGTGTGCTTCAGGGGCACTCATACATGGAGCTGTATTCTTTGGTGGCACCCGGATTCGGGTCTGTGTGCTTCGGTGGCACCTAGACCCAGGGCCATGTGCTTCGGTTGCACCCAGACTGGGGTCTGTGTGCTTCGGTGGTATACACGGACGTGGGTCTGTGTGCTTCGGTGGCACTCAGACATGAGGCCGTGTGCTTCAGGGGCACTCGTATATGGAGCTGTATTCTTTGGTGGCACCCAGACACGGGGCCGTGTGCTTCGGTGGCACTCGTATGTGCGCCGTGTGCTTCGGTGGCACCCGGAGGCGGGGCAGAGTGCTACGGTGGCACACGGACGCAAGTCTGCGTGCTTCGGTGACACCCAGACACGGGGCCGTGTGCTTGGGTGATACTCGTATGTGAAGCCGTGTGCTTCAGTGGCTCCCAGATGCGGGGCCGTGTGCTTCGGTGGCACCCAGACGCGGGTCTGTGTGCTTCGGTGGCACCTAGACATGGGGCCATTTGCTTCAGCGGCACACGGATGTGGGTCTGTGTGCTTCGGTGGCACCAAGACACGAGGCCGTGTGCTTCAGGGGCACTCATACGTGAAGCCGTGTGCTTCGGTGGTACCCGGAAGCCGGTCTTTGTGCTTCGGTAGCTCCGATAAGCGGGGCCATGTGCTTCTGTGGCACATGGACGTGGGTCTGTGTGCTTCGGTGGCAACCAGACACGGGTCTGTGTGCTTCGATGGCACTCACATATGGGGCCATGTGCTTCGGTGGCACCCGTACAGGTAGGCTGTGTGCTTTGATGGCACTCTAACGCGGGTTTGTGTGCTTCGGTGGCACCTAGACACGGGACCATGTGCTTCGGAGGCACCCGGACGTGGGGTCACGTGCTTCGGTGGCACACGGAAGGGGAGTCTGTGTGCTTCGATGGCACCCAGACACGGGGGCATGTGCTTTGGTGGCACCCGTATGCTGGGCTGTGTGTTTCGATGGCACCCGTTCAGTGGGTCGTGTGCTTCGATGGCACCTGGACGCTGGTCTGTGTGCTTAGGTGGTACCCAGACACGAGGCCGTGTGCTTCAGGGGCACTCGTACGTGGAGCTGTGTGATTTGCAGGTACCCGGACGCCGGTCTTTGTGCGTCGGTAGCACCGAGAAGCGGAGCCATGTGCTTCGGTGGAAACCGGACGGGAAGCCATGTGCTTCGGTGGCACATGGACATTGGTTTGTGTGCTTCTGTGGCAGCCAGACCCAGGTATTTGTGCTATGGTGGCACCTAGACACCGGACCATATGCTTCGGTGGCACCCGGACGCGGGGCAGAGTGCTTCGGTGGCACATGGACATGGGTCTGTGTGCTTCGGTGGCACCCAGACACGAGGTCGTGTGCTTCAGGGGCACTCGTACGTGGAGCCATGTGTTGCGGAGGCACCCGGATGCCGGCCTTTGTGCTCGGGTAGCACCGAGAAGCGTGGCCATGTGCTTCGGTGGAAACCGGAAGAGGGGCCGTGTGCTTCAGTGGCACATGGATGTTGGTCTGTGTGCTTCGGTGGCACCCAGACATGGGTCTGTGTGCTACGGTGGCACCTAGACACCAGGCCATGTGCTTCGGTGATACCCGAAGGCGAGGCAGAGTGCTTCGGTGGCACACGGACATGGGTCTGTGTGCTTCGGTGGCACCCAGACACGAGGCCGTGTCCTTCGGTGGCACTCGTATGTGGGGCCGTGTGCTTTGGTGGCACCCGGACGCGGGGCAGAGTGCTATGGTGGCACATGGACGCAGGTCTGTGTGCTTCGGTGGCACCCAGACACGAGGCCGTGTGTTTCAGGGGCCCTCATACGTGGAGCCGGGTACTTCAGAGGTACCCGGACGCTGTTCTTTTTGCTTCGGTAGCACTGAGAAGCGGGGTCATGTGCTTCGGTGGCACCCGGACGTGGTGCCATGTGCTTCGGTGGCACATGGACTGTGTGCTTCGGTGGCACCAAGACACGGGTATGTGTGCTATGATGGCACCTAGAGATGGTGCCATGTGCTTTGCTGGCACCCGGACGCGGTGCAGAGTGCATCGGTGGCACATGGACACGGGTCTGTGTGATTTGGTGGCACCCAGATGCGAGGCCATGTGCTTCGATGGCACCCAGACACGGGGCATGTGTTTCGGTGGCTCTCGTATGTGGGGCTGGGTGCTTTGATGGCACCCCGAAGCGTGGCCGTGTGCTTAGGTGGCACCCGAATGCGGGTCTGTGTGCTTTGGTGGCACCTAGACAAGGGGCTATGTGCTTCGGTGGCACCCGGACACAGGGCAGAGTGCTTCGGTGGCACATGGACGCGGGTCTGTGTGCTTCGGTGGCACCTAGATGCGGGGCCGTGTGCTTTGGTGGCACCCGGACTTGAGGCCGTCTGCTTTGGTTGCACCTGGACTCGGGTCTGTGTGCTTCGGTGGCACCCGTATGTGGGCTGTGTGCTTTGGCGGCATCCGGACGTGGGGCCATGTGCTTCGGTGGCCCCTAGACATGGGCCATGTGCTTCGGTGGCACCCAGATGCGGGGCAGAGTGCGTTGGTGGCACACGGATGCGGGTCTGTGTGTTTTGGTGGCATGCAGACACAAGGCCTTGTGCTTCAGGGGCACTCGTATGCAGGGCCGTGTGCTTCGGTTGTACCCAGACGCCGGTCTGTGTGCTTCGGAAGTGGGTCTTGTGCTACAGTGGCACCTGGACGCTGATCTGTGTGCTTCGGTGGCACCTGTACAGGGAGGTTGTGTGCTTCGGGGGCACCCGGATGCAGGTTTGTGTGCTTCGGTGGCACCCATTCAACGGGGCCCTGTACTTTGGTGGCACCCAGACACGAGGCCATGTTCTTCATGGGCACTCGTACGTGGAGTCTTGTGCTTTGGAGGTACCCGGACGCCGGTCTTTGTGCTTCGGTAGCACCGAGAAGCGGGGCCATGTGCTTCGGTAGAAAGCGGGCAAGGAGCCATGTGCTTCGGTGGGACATGAACTTTGGTCTGTGTGCTTCGGTGGCACCTAGACATGGGTCTGTGTGCTACGGTGGCACCTAGACACCGAGCCATGTGCTTAGGTGGCACCCGGACGCGGGGCAGAGTGCTTCGGTGGCACACGGACATGGGACTGTGTGCTTCGGTGGCACCCAGACATGAGGCAGTGTGCTTCAGGGGCACTCGTACATGGAGTTGTGTTCTTCAATGGTACCTGGATGCCGGTCTTTGTGCTTCAGTAACACCGAGAAGCGGGGCCGTGTGCTTCGGTGGTACCCGGATGCGGGTCTGTTTGCTTCAGTGGTACCTAGACACGGGGCCATGTGCTTCGGTGGCACCCGGACGCAAGGCCATGTGCTTCGATGGCACACTGATGTGGGTCTGTGTGCTTCCGTGGCACCCGGTTGCGGGCCCGTGTGCTTCGGTAGCACCTGGACGCGGGTCTGTGTGCTTCGGTGTCACCTAGACATGGGGTCATGTGCTTCAGTCGCACTCTTATGCAGGGCTGTGTGCTTCGGTGGCACCTGTTCAGGGGTCATGTGCTTTGGTGGCACACGGACACGGGGCAGAAAGCTACGGTGGCACACGAACGTGGGTCTGTGTGCTTCGGTGGCACCTAGACACTTGGCCGTGTGCTTCCAGGGCACTCGTAAGTGCAGCCATGTGCTTCAGAGGCACCCGGATGCCGGTGTTTGTGCTTTGGTAGCACCGAAAAGTGGGACCATGTGCTTCGGTGGAATCCAGATGCGGGTCTGTGTGCTTCGGTGGCACCTAGACACGGGACCATGTGCTTCAGTGGCACCCGGACGAGGGCCATGTGCTTCGGTGGTACTCGTATGTCAAGCCATGTGCTTCGGTGGCACCTAGACACGGGGTCATGTGCTTCGGTGGCACCCGTACGCAGGTCTGTGTGCTTCGGTGTCACCTAGACATGGGGTCATGTGCTTCAGTCGCACTCGTATGCAGGGTTGTGTGCTTCGGTGGCACCTGTTCAGGGGGTCATGTGCTTTGGTGGCACACGGACACGGGGCAGAAAGCTACGGTGGCACACGAACGTGGGTCTGTGTGCTTAGGTGGCACCTAGACACAAGGCCGTGTGCTTCAGGGGCACTCGTAAGTGCAGCCATGTGCTTCGGAGGTACCCGGATGCCGGTGTTTGTGCTTTGGTAGCACCAAAAAGTGGGACCATGTGCTTCGGTGGAATCCAGATGCGGGTCTGTGTGCATCGGTGGCACCTAGACACGGGACCATGTGCTTCAGTGGCACCCGGACGAGGGCCATGTGCTTCGGTGGTACTCGTATGACAAGCTGTCTGCTTCGGCGGCACCTAGACACGGGGTGATGTGCTTCGGTGGCACCCGGACGCGGGTCTGTGTGCTTCGGTGTCACCTAGACATGGGGTTATGTGCTTCAGTCGCACTCTTATGCAGGGCTGTGTGCTTCGGTGGCACCTGTTCAGGGGGTCATGTGCTTCGGTGGCAAACGGACATAGGTCTGTGTGCTTCGGTGGCACCCAGACACGAGGCAGTGTGCTTCAGGGGCACTCGTACATGGATCTGTGTTCTTCAGTGGTACCTGGATGCCGGTCTTTGTGCTTCGGTAACACCGAGAAGCGGGGCCGTGTGCTTCGGTGGTACCCGGATGCAGGTCTGTTTGCTTCGGTGGTACCTAGACACGGGGCCATGTGCTTCGGTGGCACCCTGACGCAAGGCCATGTGCTTCGATGGCACACTGACGCGGGTCTGTGTGCTTTGGTGTCACCTAGACATGGGGTCATGTGCTTCAGTCGCACTCTTATGCAGGGCTGTGTGCTTCGGTGGCACCTGTTCAGGGGGTCATGTGCTTTGGTGGAACACGGATACGGGGCAGAAAGCTACGGTGGCACACGAACGTGGGTCTGTGTGCTTCGGTGGCACCTAGACACAAGGCCATGTGCTTCAGGGGCACTCGTAAGTGCAGCTGTGTGCTTCGGAAGTACCCGGATGCCGGTGTTTCTGCTTTGGTAGCACCGAAAAGTGGGACCATGTGCTTCGGTGGAATCCAGATGCGGGTCTGTGTGCTTCGGTGGCACCTAGACACGGGACCATGTGCTTCAGTGGCACCCGGACGAGGGTCATGTGCTTCGGTGGTACTCGTATGTCAAGCCGTGTGCTTCGGTGGCACCTAGACATGGGGTCATGTGCTTCGGTGGCACCCGGACGCGGGTCTGTGTGCTTCGGTATCACCTACACATGAGGTCATGTGCTTCAGTCACACTCTTATGCAGGGCTGTGTGCTTCTGTGGCACCTGTTCAGGGGGTCATGTGCTTCGGTGGCATATGGACGCGGGGCAGAAAGCTACGGTGGCACATGACCGTGGGTCTGTGTGCTTCGGTGGCACCCAGACACAAGACCGTGTGCTTCAGGGGCACTCGTATGTGTAGCCGTGTGCTTCGGAGGTACCCGGACGCCGGTCTTTGTGGTTCGGTAGCATCGAGAAGTGGGACCATGCTCTTCGGTGGCACCCAGATGCGGGTCTGTGTTCTTCGGTGGCACGTAGACACGGGGCCATGTGCTTCGGTGGCACATAGACGCTCGTCTTTGTGCTTTGGTGGCACCCAGACACGTGGCCGTGTGCTTCGGTGGTACTCGTATGTGAAGCCATGTGCTTCGGTGGCACCCGGACGCTGGACAGATTGCTTCGGTTTCACACGGACGCGGGTCTGTGTGCTTCGGTGGCACCCAGACACAAGGCTGTGTGCTTCAGGGGTACTCGTACGTGGAGCCGTGTGCTTCGGTGGTACTCGGACACCGATCTTTGTGCTTTGGTATCACCGAGAAGCGGGGCCGCTTGCTTCGGTGGCACCCAGATGCGGGGCCATTTGCTTCGGTGGCACCCAGACACGGGGCGCGTGTTTCGGTGGCACTCGTATGTGGGGCTGTGTGCTTCGGAGGCACCCGGAAGCGGGGCTGTGTGCTTCGGTGGCACCCGAATGCGGGTCTGTGTGCTTTGGGGGCACCCAGACATGCTTCAGGGGCACTCGTACGTGGAGCCGCGTGCTTCGGTGGTACCCGAACGCCGGTCTTTGTGCTTCAGTAGCACCGAGAAGAGGGGCCATGTGCTTCGGTGGCACCCGGACGCTGGTCTGTGTGCTTCGGTGGCACCCAGACACGGGTCTGTGTTCTTCGGCGACACTTGTACTTGGGGCCGTGTGCTTCGGTGGCACCTGTACAGGAAGGTTGTGTGCTTCAGTGGCACCTGGACTCAGCTTTGTGTGCTTCGGAGGCACCCATTCAACGGGGCAGTGTGCTTCGGTGGCACCCAGACACGAAGCCGTGTTCTTCATGAGCACTCGTACGTGGAGCCGTGAGCTTCGGAGGTACCCGGACGCCGGTCTTTGTGCTTCAGTAGCACCGAGAAGCGGGAGCCATGTGCTTCGGTGGCACCCGTGCGCAGGGCCCTGTGCTTATTTGGCACACGGATGTGGGTCTGTGTGCTTCGGTGGCACCCAGACCCAGGGGTGTGTGCTTCAATGACACTCGTATGTGGGGCTATGTGCTTCAGTGGCACCCATTCAGGGGGTCGTGTGCTTCGGTGGCACCCAGACGCGGGGCAGAGAGCTACGTTGGCTCACGAACGCGGGTCCGTGTTGGTCGGTGGCACCCAGACACAAGGCCGTGTGCTTCAGTTGCAGTCGTACGCTGAGCCGTGTGCTTCGGTAGCACCGAGAAGCGGGGCCATGTGCTTCGGTGGCACACGAACGTGGGTCTGTGTGCTTCGGTGGCACCTAGACAAGGGACATGTGCTTTGGTGGCACCCGGACGCGGGGCCATGTGCTTCGGTGGCACATGGATGCGGGTCTGTGTGCTTAGGTGGCACCTAGGCACGGTGCCGTGTGCTTCAGGGACACTCGTACGTGGAGCCGTGTTCTTCGGTGGTACCTGGACGCCAAGCTTGGTGCTTCGGTAGCACCGAGAAGCGGGGCCATGTGATTCGGTAGCACCCGGACGTGGGTCTGTGTGCTTCGGTAGCACCTAGACATGGGACCATGTGCTTTGATGGCACCCGGATGCGAGGCAGAGTGCTTCGGTGGCACCCAGACACGAGGCTGTGTGCTTCAGGACACTCGTACGTGGAGCCGTGTACTTCGGAGGTACCCGGACGCCGGTCTTTGTGCTTCGGTAGCACCTAGACAAGGGACAAGTGCTTCGGTGGCACCCGGACGCAAGGCCATGTGCTTCGGTGGCACACGGATGCGGGTCTGTGTGCTTTGGTGGCACCCAGACACGAGGCCGTGTGCTTCAGGGGCACTCGTACGTGGAGACGTGTACTTCGGAGGTACCCGGACGCCGGTGTTTGTGCTTCGGTAGCACCGAGAAGCTGGGCCATGTGCTTCGGTGGAAACCGGACATGATGCCATGTGCTTCGTTGGCACCTGGACTGGGGTCTGTGTGCTTCGGTGGTACGCGGACGCTGGTCTTTGTGCTTCGGTGGCACCCAGACATGAGGCCGTGTGCTTCAGGGTCACTCGTACATGGAGCTGTATTTTTTGGTGGCACCCGGATGCGGGTCTGTGTGCTTCGGTGGCACCTAGACAGGGGACAAGTGCTTCGGTGGCACCCGGATGCAAGGCCATGTGCTTCGGTGGCACACGGATGCGGGTCTGTGTGCTTTGGTGGCACCCAGACACGAGGCCGTGTGCTTCAGGGGCACTCGTATGTGGAGCCGTGTACTTCGGAGGTACCCGGACGCCGGTGTTTGTGCTTCGGTAGCACCGAGAAGCAAGGCCATGTGCTTCAGTGGAAACCGGACGCGGGGCCCTATGCTTCGGTGGCACCCTGACGCTGGTCTGTGTGCTTCGGTGGCACCCAGACATGGGTCTGTGTGCTTCGGTGACACCCATACCGGGAGACCATGTGCTTCAGTGGCACCTGGATGCGGGGCCATGTGCTTCGGGGGCACACGAATGCGGGTCTGCGTGCTTAGGTGGCACCCAGACACGAGGCCATGTTCTTCATGGGCACTCGTACGTGGAGTCTTGTGCTTTGGAGGTACCCGGACGCCGGTCTTTGTGCTTCGGTAGCACCGAGAAGCGGGGCCATGTGCTTCGGTAGAAAGCGGGCAAGGAGCCATGTGCTTCGGTGGGACATGAACTTTGGTCTGTGTGCTTCGGTGGCACCTAGACATGGGTCTGTGTGCTACGGTGGCACCTAGACACCGAGCCATGTGCTTAGGTGGCACCCGGACGCGGGGCAGAGTGCTTCGGTGGCACACGGACATGGGACTGTGTGCTTCGGTGGCACCCAGACATGAGGCAGTGTGCTTCAGGGGCACTCGTACATGGAGTTGTGTTCTTCAATGGTACCTGGATGCCGGTCTTTGTGCTTCAGTAACACCGAGAAGCGGGGCCGTGTGCTTCGGTGGTACCCGGATGCGGGTCTGTTTGCTTCGGTGGTACCTAGACACGGGGCCATGTGCTTCGGTGGCACCCGGACGCAAGGCCATGTGCTTCGATGGCACACTGATGTGGGTCTGTGTGCTTCCGTGGCACCCGGTTGCGGGCCCGTGTGCTTCGGTAGCACCTGGACGCGGGTCTGTGTGCTTCGGTGTCACCTAGACATGGGGTCATGTGCTTCAGTCGCACTCTTATGCAGGGCTGTGTGCTTCGGTGGCACCTGTTCAGGGGTCATGTGCTTTGGTGGCACACGGACACGGGGCAGAAAGCTACGGTGGCACACGAACGTGGGTCTGTGTGCTTCGGTGGCACCTAGACACTTGGCCGTGTGCTTCCAGGGCACTCGTAAGTGCAGCCATGTGCTTCAGAGGCACCCGGATGCCGGTGTTTGTGCTTTGGTAGCACCGAAAAGTGGGACCATGTGCTTCGGTGGAATCCAGATGCGGGTCTGTGTGCTTCGGTGGCACCTAGACACGGGACCATGTGCTTCAGTGGCACCCGGACGAGGGCCATGTGCTTCGGTGGTACTCGTATGTCAAGCCATGTGCTTCGGTGGCACCTAGACACGGGGTCATGTGCTTCGGTGGCACCCGTACGCAGGTCTGTGTGCTTCGGTGTCACCTAGACATGGGGTCATGTGCTTCAGTCGCACTCGTATGCAGGGTTGTGTGCTTCGGTGGCACCTGTTCAGGGGGTCATGTGCTTTGGTGGCACACGGACACGGGGCAGAAAGCTACGGTGGCACACGAACGTGGGTCTGTGTGCTTAGGTGGCACCTAGACACAAGGCCGTGTGCTTCAGGGGCACTCGTAAGTGCAGCCATGTGCTTCGGAGGTACCCGGATGCCGGTGTTTGTGCTTTGGTAGCACCAAAAAGTGGGACCATGTGCTTCGGTGGAATCCAGATGCGGGTCTGTGTGCATCGGTGGCACCTAGACACGGGACCATGTGCTTCAGTGGCACCCGGACGAGGGCCATGTGCTTCGGTGGTACTCGTATGACAAGCTGTCTGCTTCGGCGGCACCTAGACACGGGGTGATGTGCTTCGGTGGCACCCGGACGCGGGTCTGTGTGCTTCGGTGTCACCTAGACATGGGGTTATGTGCTTCAGTCGCACTCTTATGCAGGGCTGTGTGCTTCGGTGGCACCTGTTCAGGGGGTCATGTGCTTCGGTGGCAAACGGACATAGGTCTGTGTGCTTCGGTGGCACCCAGACACGAGGCAGTGTGCTTCAGGGGCACTCGTACATGGATCTGTGTTCTTCAGTGGTACCTGGATGCCGGTCTTTGTGCTTCGGTAACACCGAGAAGCGGGGCCGTGTGCTTCGGTGGTACCCGGATGCAGGTCTGTTTGCTTCGGTGGTACCTAGACACGGGGCCATGTGCTTCGGTGGCACCCTGACGCAAGGCCATGTGCTTCGATGGCACACTGACGCGGGTCTGTGTGCTTTGGTGTCACCTAGACATGGGGTCATGTGCTTCAGTCGCACTCTTATGCAGGGCTGTGTGCTTCGGTGGCACCTGTTCAGGGGGTCATGTGCTTTGGTGGAACACGGATACGGGGCAGAAAGCTACGGTGGCACACGAACGTGGGTCTGTGTGCTTCGGTGGCACCTAGACACAAGGCCATGTGCTTCAGGGGCACTCGTAAGTGCAGCTGTGTGCTTCGGAAGTACCCGGATGCCGGTGTTTCTGCTTTGGTAGCACCGAAAAGTGGGACCATGTGCTTCGGTGGAATCCAGATGCGGGTCTGTGTGCTTCGGTGGCACCTAGACACGGGACCATGTGCTTCAGTGGCACCCGGACGAGGGTCATGTGCTTCGGTGGTACTCGTATGTCAAGCCGTGTGCTTCGGTGGCACCTAGACATGGGGTCATGTGCTTCGGTGGCACCCGGACGCGGGTCTGTGTGCTTCGGTATCACCTACACATGAGGTCATGTGCTTCAGTCACACTCTTATGCAGGGCTGTGTGCTTCTGTGGCACCTGTTCAGGGGGTCATGTGCTTCGGTGGCATATGGACGCGGGGCAGAAAGCTACGGTGGCACATGACCGTGGGTCTGTGTGCTTCGGTGGCACCTAGACACAAGACCGTGTGCTTCAGGGGCACTCGTATGTGTAGCCGTGTGCTTCGGAGGTACCCGGACGCCGGTCTTTGTGGTTCGGTAGCATCGAGAAGTGGGACCATGCTCTTCGGTGGCACCCAGATGCGGGTCTGTGTTCTTCGGTGGCACGTAGACACGGGGCCATGTGCTTCGGTGGCACATAGACGCTCGTCTTTGTGCTTTGGTGGCACCCAGACACGTGGCCGTGTGCTTCGGTGGTACTCGTATGTGAAGCCATGTGCTTCGGTGGCACCCGGACGCTGGACAGATTGCTTCGGTTTCACACGGACGCGGGTCTGTGTGCTTCGGTGGCACCCAGACACAAGGCTGTGTGCTTCAGGGGTACTCGTACGTGGAGCCGTGTGCTTCGGTGGTACTCGGACACCGATCTTTGTGCTTTGGTATCACCGAGAAGCGGGGCCGCTTGCTTCGGTGGCACCCAGATGCGGGGCCATTTGCTTCGGTGGCACCCAGACACGGGGCGCGTGTTTCGGTGGCACTCGTATGTGGGGCTGTGTGCTTCGGAGGCACCCGGAAGCGGGGCTGTGTGCTTCGGTGGCACCCGAATGCGGGTCTGTGTGCTTTGGGGGCACCCAGACATGCTTCAGGGGCACTCGTACGTGGAGCCGCGTGCTTCGGTGGTACCCGAACGCCGGTCTTTGTGCTTCAGTAGCACCGAGAAGAGGGGCCATGTGCTTCGGTGGCACCCGGACGCTGGTCTGTGTGCTTCGGTGGCACCCAGACACGGGTCTGTGTTCTTCGGCGACACTTGTACTTGGGGCCGTGTGCTTCGGTGGCACCTGTACAGGAAGGTTGTGTGCTTCAGTGGCACCTGGACTCAGCTTTGTGTGCTTCGGAGGCACCCATTCAACGGGGCAGTGTGCTTCGGTGGCACCCAGACACGAAGCCGTGTTCTTCATGAGCACTCGTACGTGGAGCCGTGAGCTTCGGAGGTACCCGGACGCCGGTCTTTGTGCTTCAGTAGCACCGAGAAGCGGGAGCCATGTGCTTCGGTGGCACCCGTGCGCAGGGCCCTGTGCTTATTTGGCACACGGATGTGGGTCTGTGTGCTTCGGTGGCACCCAGACCCAGGGGTGTGTGCTTCAATGACACTCGTATGTGGGGCTATGTGCTTCAGTGGCACCCATTCAGGGGGTCGTGTGCTTCGGTGGCACCCAGACGCGGGGCAGAGAGCTACGTTGGCTCACGAACGCGGGTCCGTGTTGGTCGGTGGCACCCAGACACAAGGCCGTGTGCTTCAGTTGCAGTCGTACGCTGAGCCGTGTGCTTCGGTAGCACCGAGAAGCGGGGCCATGTGCTTCGGTGGCACACGAACGTGGGTCTGTGTGCTTCGGTGGCACCTAGACAAGGGACATGTGCTTTGGTGGCACCCGGACGCGGGGCCATGTGCTTCGGTGGCACATGGATGCGGGTCTGTGTGCTTAGGTGGCACCTAGGCACGGTGCCGTGTGCTTCAGGGACACTCGTACGTGGAGCCGTGTTCTTCGGTGGTACCTGGACGCCAAGCTTGGTGCTTCGGTAGCACCGAGAAGCGGGGCCATGTGATTCGGTAGCACCCGGACGTGGGTCTGTGTGCTTCGGTAGCACCTAGACATGGGACCATGTGCTTTGATGGCACCCGGATGCGAGGCAGAGTGCTTCGGTGGCACCCAGACACGAGGCTGTGTGCTTCAGGACACTCGTACGTGGAGCCGTGTACTTCGGAGGTACCCGGACGCCGGTCTTTGTGCTTCGGTAGCACCTAGACAAGGGACAAGTGCTTCGGTGGCACCCGGACGCAAGGCCATGTGCTTCGGTGGCACACGGATGCGGGTCTGTGTGCTTTGGTGGCACCCAGACACGAGGCCGTGTGCTTCAGGGGCACTCGTACGTGGAGACGTGTACTTCGGAGGTACCCGGACGCCGGTGTTTGTGCTTCGGTAGCACCGAGAAGCTGGGCCATGTGCTTCGGTGGAAACCGGACACGATGCCATGTGCTTCGTTGGCACCTGGACTGGGGTCTGTGTGCTTCGGTGGTACGCGGACGCTGGTCTTTGTGCTTCGGTGGCACCCAGACATGAGGCCGTGTGCTTCAGGGTCACTCGTACATGGAGCTGTATTTTTTGGTGGCACCCGGATGCGGGTCTGTGTGCTTCGGTGGCACCTAGACAGGGGACAAGTGCTTCGGTGGCACCCGGATGCAAGGCCATGTGCTTCGGTGGCACACGGATGCGGGTCTGTGTGCTTTGGTGGCACCCAGACACGAGGCCGTGTGCTTCAGGGGCACTCGTATGTGGAGCCGTGTACTTCGGAGGTACCCGGACGCCGGTGTTTGTGCTTCGGTAGCACCGAGAAGCAAGGCCATGTGCTTCAGTGGAAACCGGACGCGGGGCCCTATGCTTCGGTGGCACCCTGACGCTGGTCTGTGTGCTTCGGTGGCACCCAGACATGGGTCTGTGTGCTTCGGTGACACCCATACCGGGAGACCATGTGCTTCAGTGGCACCTGGATGCGGGGCCATGTGCTTCGGGGGCACACGAATGCGGGTCTGCGTGCTTAGGTGGCACCTAGATGCGGGGCCATGTGCTTCGGTGGCACCAGGACGCGGGGCAGAGTGCTTCGGTGACACCCAGACACGAAGCCTTGTGCTTCAGGGGCAGTTGTACATCGAGCCGTGTGCTTCAATGGTACCCGGACGCCGATCTTAGTGCTTCGGTAGCACCGAGAAGCGGGGCCATGTGCTTCGGTGGCACATGGACGCAGGGCCATGTGCTTCTGTGGTACACGGACGTGGGTCTGTGTGCTTCGGTGGCACCCGGACGAGGGGCCATGTGCTTCTGTGGCACATGGACGCGGGTCTGTGTGCTTCGGAGGCACCCAGGCACGGGGCTGTGTGCTTCAGGGGCACTCGTACGTGGAGCCGTGTGCTTCGGTGGTACCCAGATGCCAATATTTGTGCTTCGGTAGCACTGAGAAGCGGGGCCACATGCTTCGGTGGCACCCGGACGCGAGGCAGAGTGCTTCGATGGCACACGGATGCGGGTCTGTGTGCTTTGGTGGCACCCAGACACGAGGCTGTGTGCTTCAGGGGCACTCGTACGTGGAGCCATGTGCTTTGGTGTTACCCAGACGCCGATCTTTGTGCTTCTGTAGCACCGAGAAGCGGGGCCACATGGTTCGGTGGCACCTGGACGCAGGGTCGTGTGCTTCTGTAGCACATGGACGCGGGTCTGTGTGCTTCGGTGGCACTCACATGTGGGGCCATGTGCTTCGGTTGCACCCGTACAGGTAGGCCGTATGCGTCGGTGGCACCCTGATGCGGGTGTGTATGCTTCGGTGGCACCCAGACACGGGTCTTTGTGCTTCGGTGACACTCATACAGGGAGGCCATGTGCTTCGGTGGCACCAGGACACGGGTTTGTGTGCTTCTGTGGCACCCAGATGCAAGGCCATGTGCTTCGGTGGCACCCGGAGGTGGAGCCATGTGCTTCGGTGGCACTCAGACATGGGGCGTGTGTTTCGGTGGCACTCAGACATGGGGCCGTGTGCTTCAGTTGCACCTGAATGCAGATCTGTGTGCTTATGTGGCACCTAGACAAAGGGCCATGTGCTTCGGTGGCACCCAGACGCGGGGCAGAGTGCTTCGGTGCCACCCAGACACGAGGCCTTGTGCTTCAGGGTCACTCGTACATGGAGCCGTGTGCTTCGATGGTACCCAGACGCCGATCTTAGTGCTTCTGTAGCACCGAGAAGCGGGGCCATGTGCTTCAGTGGTACACGGATGCGGGTCTGTGTGCTTCGGTGGCAACCAGACACGGGTCTGTGTGCTTCGGTGGCAACCAGACACGGGTCTGTGTGCTTCGGGGGCACTCGCATGTGGGGCCATGTGCTTCGGTTGCACCCGTACAGGTAGGCCGTATGCGTCGGTGGCACCCTGATGCGGGTGTGTATGCTTCGGTGGCACCCAGACACGGGTCTGTGTGCTTCGGTGACACCCATACAGGCTGGCCATGTGCTTCAATGGCACCCATACGCAGGCCGTGTGCTTCGGTAACACCCAGGTGCCGGGATATGTGCTTCGATGGCACCTGTAAGCGGGACCGTGTGTTTCGGTGGCACCCGTACGCGGTATCTTGTGCTTCAATGGCACATGTACGCGGGGCCGTGCGCCTTGGTGGCAACCGGATGCCAGGCCGTGTTCTTCGGTGGCACCCGTACACGGGATTGTGTGCTTCGGTGGCACCCGGACGTGGGGCCGTGTGCTTCAGTGGCACCCGGATGCCGAGCCCTGTGCTTCAGTGGGACTCAAACTCGAGGACCTTGTGCTTCTGTGACACGTGGACGCTGTTCTTTGTGCTTCGGTGGCCCGCGGACGTCGGACTTTGTGCTTCGATAGCACATGGACTTTGGGCAGTGTGCTTCGTTTGTACCCGGATGTCAGGCCTTGTGCTTTGGTGGAAAAAAAAAACAGAGGCAGACCAATTGCCAATGACTGTGACCTGGAGGGTAAACTCTCCAGTAATTCATTTTCAGATAACATACTGTATGTTAGTGGTTGTATTATTATCTACAGTTTGGTTGTAGTTTCATACTTTGATAGCTTGTCATATTCTTATATACGTACATAGATGACTCATAGCATGGCATTATATTCTCTACCAGTGGAATTAACTGTGCTGCAAACATTTAGCCATGTGCTTCGGTGTCAGGCAGATGTCGGTCAATGTGCTTCGTTGGCACGTGGATGTTGGTCCGTGTACTTTGGTGGCACATGGACACGGGGCCATGCGTTTCAGTGACATTCGATTACGTGGCCGTATGCTTCAGTGGCATACGGATGCTGGGTCATATGCTTCGGTGACAAGCGGAAACCAAGCTACGTGCTTTGTTGGCACGTGGAAGTTGAGCCGTGTGCTCTGGTGGCACGCAGATGCCAGGCCGTGTGTTTTGGTGGCAAAGAGACGCCAGGCCGCATGTTTCAGCTGCATGTGGACATCAGACCATGTGCTTATGTGGCATCTGTTCGGGCCATGTGCTTCAGTGGCACACAGAAGTCGGGTCATTACACAGTACACAGCAGGGGCACATTTATAAGATTATCTTAGCACAGGAACATTTTATGTAAACACATCCAATTGTGGAAATTATTATTATTCCAAGATGTATTGATTAAAATGAACTTTTATTCATTGGAAAACCCCTTTAAGTACCAGATGTGGAGCTGTAAGCAGAGTGACGGATAACTAGGACACAGCAAAGAGCTGCATCAAGGATCATGGCACCAGGGACACAGCCGGGATCAGGTTCATGACCACAAGCTATAACTAGAAATAGGCCTTGGACATAACCAGTATATAGCAGAAGCAGATCATGGACTCAGAACTAGGAGATGTAAGGAACAGAGGCCAGGACAAATTTAGGTTTGGAAGCATGGACAGCATCCAGGATTAGGTGAGTAGTCACAGCACAGGCCACGTACAGGGAGTAATTGGCGTGGGCAGGAATTTGTTGCATCCTCAGTGAAATCACATGTGAACGCATACTCACACAGTGTCTGTTGTTACTGAGCTCGAAGCAGCGACAAGGTGCAACAAGATGTGGACACTAGACGATAAGAGGTGGCCGGGGCATGGAGGTCTCACGCAGCAAACAGTGGCCAAACAAGAGCAAGTCACAGCAAGGACACAATCCAAGCAGCACCGCAGTAGCCAAGTAAGTCTTATTCTAATTCATTGGATTGGGCTGTATTGTCAGATGAAGATGCATGCAGTAAGGAAGGAAATATGTTTAACACGTTAATAAAGTGTTTGAAATCTGAGAAGTGTTATAAGAAAGAGGTGATCACTACATGGCTGAAAGCTCAGAACAGTGAGATACTAGTCACAGCGCAGGGTGTGTTCATTGTCATCCACTTATACATTTGTAGTAAGAGCATCAGGGAAGGAGAGTACGTGGATGTTTTTGTTTTTTTTTAACCTAAGTCTTGGCAGCGAAGACAGACTTAGACAGGTAGTGAGGAAGCAGAGGAGAAATTATTAATGGAATTCCAGTTTCAAGAGTGTCCTATATAGGAATAGAAGTGGACTCGCTAAAAGGGCAGTGTAGGCTGCCGGCTGTCAAGTTGATTACCGGAAGATGGAAAGGTGAATGCGGTGTGATGTGATGGTGAGAAATTTTTAGCCATTGTTGGATTCCCTGAAGTTTACATGTAGGGTGATTCTGATGGGGAAGATCTCTTTCAGCCATATGCCGTTAAGCTCAATTGGGATGAAGAAAAGGTTTCATAAGATCGGGGTTATGGACTAATTGAACAAAGATTTGGCGGTGTGCAAAAAAATTCTAACAGCTTTTAATGAACCTAGGCGGCACTGAAAACTGGGGTAGAAGGTGATCAGTAAGTATTGTAACACAATAATACTACATAGCATACATACAGTAAAGGAAGTAATTATTTGATCCCTTGCTGTTTTTGTACGTTTGCCCACTGACAAAGACATGAACAGTCTATAATTTTAAGGGTAGGTTAATTTTAACATTGAGAGATAGAATATCCCCCCCAAAAATCACATTGTATATATTAGATAAATTTATTTGCATTTTGCAGTGAGAAATAAGTATTTGATTCCTCTGGAAAACAACACTTAATACTTGGTGGTAAAACCTTTGTTGGCAAGCACAGCAGTCAGACTTTTTTTTGTAGTTGATGATGAGGGTTGCGCACATGTCAGGAGGAATTTTGGTCCACTCCTCTTTGCAGATCATCTCTAAATCATTCAGATTTTGAGTCTGTCGATTGGCAACTCGGAGCTTCAACTCCCTCCACTCCTTTGTTGCCTTGGCTGTATGTTTTGGGTCATTGTCTTGCTGGAAGACCCTGCCCTGACCCATTTTTAATGTCCTGGTGTAGGGAAGGAGGTTGTCACTCAGGATTTTACGGTACATGGCTCCATCCATTCTCCCACTGATGCGGTGAAGTAGTCCTGTGCCCTTAGCAAAGAAACACCCCCAAAACATAATGTTTCCACCTCCATGCTTGACAGTGGGGATGGTGTTCTTTGGGTCATAGGCAGCACTTCTCTTCCTCCAAACACAGCGAGTTGAGTTAATGCCAAAGAGCTCAATTTTTGTCTCATCTGACCACAGCACCTTCTCCCAATAACTCACAGAATCATCCAGGTGTTCATTGGCAAACTTCAGATGGGCCTGCACTTGCGATGAGCGAGTATGTTCAGTTAACCCTTTCGGCGAGTATGCTCTGGCGAGTACCAAGTATCTTCAGCGTGCTTGTTTGACAGTTTTAATACATGTGAGGAATGCTTAAGAAACAAGCATTCTTCACATGTATTAAAGCTGTCAAACAGTCACAAATCATGCACATGGGAGTGATTCAAACATATTACCGAGCATGCTGAAGATACTCTGTACTCGCCCGACCAATGGTTTTCTTGTTGACTGTGGTCCCAGCTACCTTGAGATCATTAACAAGTTCCCCCTCTGTAGTTTTATGCTGATCTCTCACCTTCCTCATGATGAAGGCTACCCCATGAGGTGAGATTTTGCATGGTGCCCCAGATCGATGTCGATTGACAGTCATTTTGTACTTCTTCCATTTTCTTACTATTGCACCAACAGTTGTCTTCTTCTTACCCAGCGTCTTACTTTTGTTTTTTTAGCCCATTCCAGCTTTGTGCAGGTCTATGATCTTGTCCCTGACATCCTTAGAAAGCTCTTTGGTCTTGCCCATGTTGTAGAGGTTAGACTCTGACGGATTAATTGAGTCTGTGGACAGGAGTCTTTTATACAGGTGACTATGTAAGACAGCTGTCTTTAATGCAGGTAACAAGTTGATTAGGAGCGTCTAACTAGTCTGTAGGAGCCAGAACTCATAATGGTTTGTAGGGGATCAAATACTTATTTCTCACTGCAAAATGCAAATAAATGTATCTAATTTATACAATGTGATTTTCTTGATTTTTTGGGGGGATATTCTATCTCTCAATGTTAAAATTAACCTACCCTTACAATTATAGACTGTTCATGTCTTTGTCAGTGGACAAACTTACAAAAACAGCAAGTGATCAAATAATTATTTCCTTCCCTGTATCTAGAAAGGTTTACAAGATAATATGTTTGTCGGGAGTTCTTCTTTAAAGAGGATCTGTCACTTGCCATAAATATGGAAATATTTTACCTGGTCTAAATGATTTTGTTTCCCTGAAGTTGTTTTGGAAAAAAAAATCATATTAATGGCAAATGACAGCTTCTCTTTAAAACATGCATTTTGTAAGCTCTTTAATGCTACTGCACTTTGGTCATTGTGGCCCAGTTTTTGTGCAACTTGCAACGTCACATATTATTTCATACATATTGTTTTTTTAGCTCTGTCTTGTCAGTACATCACATTCATCTTATTCCCCTCTTGCTTTCCTAAACTGAAGGCTATATATCTCCATGGCATTCTGACCTCATGACTGGTCAACAAAAGCCTGACCCCGAGGAGCAATCCTGGTCTTCAGAATTTGCACGATGGGGAAGACCAAGAACAAGCAGGGCCTTTGACAGCAGAACAACTTGACCACAAAGGAGTTTCAGAAGAAAAACTGTTGCCCCTGCAGCTATTTTTACATTTAAAATAGAGTTTATACTTTAATGATTTTAATTAAAAAGTCAATGCTAAATAAAGTTTTGGAAAATGTCATTTATCCGGACTTGTGTTTTATTTACATTATTATTTTAAAATAACTGTTACATGACTTCTTTTACGTGAGGTTTAGCTGAGGCTCTAACAGCCTTTACCTATCCTCCATTTTTATGGTAGGTTGGAGAATGGCTTTCCGGATGCTAAGGTGGCCATAGACATGAGTTGGCTATTGATAAGACACTTGTCCTGCCAACACTTATCTTTTCCGACTTCCCATTATAATAGAATGATCAGTATGACTGAGGGTTTACGTGTAGTCAATAGGGACAGCCACTGCTAGACACTAGAGATGAGCAGATTGATGTGCGAGATTTCGGTACAGCATCTAGGTCAGTGGTACCTGGCAGTTACACAGAAGGCCCAAAAATCAATTATCTGCCTGTCAACTGAAAATGCTGACAGGCTGACTCTTATAAAAATGAACAAGGGCTGGATTGGGCCAGGCTTCTCAACAACACCGAATGATAGCAGCATAAGAAACTCAAATCCAGTGTCTTTTCTTGGGAGGTGTATTCCCATGCACCTTTTCACACCCACACATGGGTATACGCTTCCTGATTTTGGCTATTTGTTCTTTTCCTCCTCCTTCTCCTCATCCTCCACCACCATATCTCCATGGTGACCGTGGTCCGTGATGCAACACCCACATAATTTTCTTAGAGGGTGTTTATAATGCCCGTTAAAAAATTTTTTTATACAGTATGTTCATGTATACCCCCCAGGGGTAAATGTTTGTCAGCCCATACACTTAGTGCATGGGCATTACAAGTATAGGAGGCCCGCTCCTTTCTAATGGAAACATTTTTTTTTTATGAGGCCCTCCACGTCTCTTCCAAGGGGCATTGAAGTGCCTCCAAATTTTTGGCAGCCCTTGCATTCACTGCATAGGCCAACACTATGGGAGACTCTCTCTTTTCTAATGGGAATTTGTCGTTACTATGGCCCTGCTCCGTGTGTCTTTAAATTCTTAGTGGGGTTTTTCCTAAAATTGGTCAGCCGTTGGACTCACTGTATACCCTATAACTGTATAGCAGACCCTCTCCTTTCTAATGGGAACATGTCGTACCTTGTTACTGTGGCCCTGCTCCATGTGTCTTTAAATTCTTAGTGGGGTTTTTCCTAAAATTGGTCAGCCGTTGGACTCACTGCATACCCTATAACTGTATAGCAAACTCTCTCTTTTCTTATGGGAATTTGTCTTTATTGTGGCCCTGCTCTATGTGTCTTTAAATTCGATTTCCCTCTATGCCAGTCCTTTCACCGAGCTAAATACAGCTCTCAGCAAAAAAAGCTGTGGACTGGCTCTGTACTGTCCCTGGCCACATTCACCTGTCCACGTGTTTGTGGTTAGGCGGTCCTTCCCAGTAAGTGCACTGGGGAGGGCACGGGTAATGTTGTGGGACCCGTGCTTGTGGAAGACGGAGACGACCCCGGGAGAAACAGTGGCGGCTGGGGACCGAGTTTGGACACCCGGCCGCTGCTGGCATGAGGTTATGAAAAGCTTCCGCCTTCACGAGCCTAAAAGGCCACATTTCAAGTGAAAGCAGCTTTAGAGGACTTCTTGGGAGAAATGACAGCTGGGTAGATATGGTTTCCCAAGTCCTTTCACCAAGCTAAAGAATATGGCTGTGGTGAAATACAACTCAGCAGAAAAAGCTGTGGACTGGCTCCGTACCTTCCCTGGCCACATTCACCTGTCCACGTGTTTGTGGTTAGGCGGTCCTTCCCAGTAAGTGCACTGGGGAGGGCACGGGTAATGTTGTGGGACCCGTGCTTGTGGAAGACGGAGACGACCCCGGGAGAAACAGTGGCGGCTGGGGACCGAGTTTGGACACCCGGCCGCTGCTGGCATGAGGTTATGAAAAGCTTCCGCCTTCACGAGCCTAAAAGGCCACATTTCAAGTGAAAGCAGCTTTAGAGGACTTCTTGGGAGAAATGACAGCTGGGTAGATATGGTTTCCCAAGTCCTTTCACCAAGCTAAAGAATATGGCTGTGGTGAAATACAACTCAGCAGAAAAAGCTGTGGACTGGCTCCGTACCTTCCCTGGCCACATTCACCTGTCCACGTGTTTGTGGTTAGGCGGTCCTTCCCAGTAAGTGCACTGGGGAGGGCACGGGTAATGTTGTGGTAACCGTGCTTGTGGAAGGAGGAGACGACACCGGGAGAAACAGTGGCGGCTGGGGAGAGGAGTATGGACACCCGGCCGCCTCCTGCATGAGGTTATCAAAAGCTTCCGCCTCCACGAGCCTAAAAGGCCACATTTTCAAGTGCAAGCAGCTGTGAAAAATTTGGCAGTATAGTATTGCAGCCTGTGGGTGGGTGGGTGGCTGCATACTTGCGCTTGCATTCCAAGGAATGGGGTAGGGACAACTGAACGCTGCACTGGGACAAGGACGTGGACAGTGATTGTTGCAAGTCTGCAACGACAGGTGCATGGCGGGAGGCATCTTCGCATGTGCCAAGGATCACTTATGATGGCCACACTTTTAGGCAGTGACCTGGGAGTCAGAAATGCTTCCAGAGGTCTTCCCCATGCTGTTCCCATGTCTTTTCAGCACTGTATGCATGTGTCTGATGATGTGTCATACACCACATGGCCAGATAAGGTTGTAAAATGTTAAAATTACATTTCCCAGTGAATGCATTTGTCTTTGTTGAAAGCAATGCTAAAGTGCAAAAACGCATCAAAAACGCTACGTGTGAACATAGCCCAAGGTGTGGAGGAGTATTTTTTGTTATTTATTTTGCCTTATATACAATCATTACCCTGGAAAGGATGTTCCTTAATATATTTCCCAGGAAAATCCATTTTGGTTTTGTTTTTGTATGTTTTATTGTGAGTCCGTAAAAGTGGTGTAATTCTCTGACAACGTTGTAGACACCAGTGACCTGGGAGTCAGAAATGCTTCCAGGGGTCTTCCCCATGTCATTTGAGCACTGTTCCCATCGATTTGGGCAATTTTTAGGCCCTCTGCAGACCGCCGGGGGGAGCCGCCTGAAAAATGTTCGAGTTTCCCATAGACTTACATTGGGCTCGTTGCTCGGGTCGAGCACCTGAGTATTCCAATTTGCTCGACCCGAGCATTTTTGTGCTCGCTCATCACTAATCCTAACCCATATCACTAAAGGAGTTACATGTGCTGTCAGGGTTAGGCCTCAGCTAGCCCAGTACTCAGTCCTGTAGGCAAGCAGCAAAGTCACAGCAGGAATTTCAGTAAGCAACAAGGGTTTTGTTTTTTTTTTAAATGGCCTAAAAAGAGTGAAGAAGCCAAGTTGTAGTTTCAGCAATAAGACAAAAAAAAGAAAATTAGAAAATCATACAATGACATGCCTCCACATAAACCATGAAGAACCCAGCAATGCAAATCTCATAAAACAGCAGCACAATGTAAAAGTGGAATTTACCTATAACCAGACAACATGCAAGTAACTTAACCCTTGCACCCGCCAGAGCCCTTCCACTTACCCTGGTCATCACAGCTGCCATCTTTACACCCTCTCATAAAGGCCCTCATCACAGCACACAATCTGCTGACTGCTTCCTCTCTGTGGTTTAAATCCTGGAAGCTGGCAGGAGATTGGCCAGGAGACCATCAGTAAGCAGCTGCTGCAATTCATGTCTGATTTCTAGCCAGGATTGGGGCTCATTCACAGGATTGTATTTTTGGTCCGGGTGCTGTCTGTTGAAATAACGGACCACACTCGGACCATTGTTATTCAGTGACACAGTGCAGATGAGACTTTTTTTTTTCACTGAATTTGTGTGAGAAAAATAGTGCAGCGTGCTCTGGTTTCTTCTATAAATCAGATGAGACTCGCACATTCAAGTCTGGGTGCGTAAAAAAAATCAGATGCCATACAGAGCCATAGCATAGCTTTCGATTTTTACAGATACATTGCAAAGGCATTACACATTAATCTAACTCTCTACCCAAACAGCGCATAACAAATACTGCTTGACACATTGACTTGGTGGATAAAAGATTGGCCACAGCCTTTATTAAAATATTAAAACACTAGCTTAATTTGGTCTGCCACATTAAGTTTCATGACAGATTATTTTAATAGTAAAAAAAAATAATCTTAATAGTAAAAAAAAATAATCTTAAGAGTAAAAAAAAATAATCTTATTTAGTTACTCGTACATCCAAAATTTCAGATGTCTAACTTCAAAACTGACGGATTCCATACAATCTTTGAACCCCTATAATATGAAGAGGGAAACTCTTGAGGGTGGAATTATCAAAATTCCTTTCTTAGTGCTCATTTAAGCTATAATAGAACCTATCTGCAAATTTCAAGATGCTAAGTTCAGTGGTTTCGGCTGTGCGTTGACCGCTAGGTGTGTCAGTCAATCAGGTTTACAGTTTTATATAATCTTCGCCTGTATGGTGTGTTTATAAAAAGTAGCCCTATGTCCTTCCCCAGGCTTGAAATTATCCATATCAAATTTCATCACAAACGGATTACTAAACACTGATTAATAAACAGGACGGACTGAAGTTACTTGCGTTTAATATTGTTCGTGTTAGTAAAGAATTAGTATGTAATTGGAATAATGGACATCTGCAGGTAATTTATCTATGTGTTTTTACTGCAATATACTCCTGTAAACTATGTTATTTGATTTCGTTCGTTCAGCGAAAATATGTAGATTTTGCGATTTAGAAACACGTGAGCAAGCTACGTATAGCTGACCGTGGGAAAAACAGGGCGTGCCTAAATGTATCCCCGCTACCTTCAAAGTTTGCCCTTGCGATTTATTGATGGTCATTGAAAATGCAACTTTAAGTGGGAACTGCAAACGTTTGAAATTAAAGGGTAAGTTATTGGGTATTATTGGGATGCGTGGTATAAGAATATTTTCACCCTTAGCTTCTCCAGTTAAAATTGTGGCCTTTACAATGTGCCTGCCTAGTTCAGTGACTTGCAATCTAGTGCCATTACATAATCTCGGGGCGTCCAAGTTGCGCATTAAAAAAACGGGTATACCGACCTTTAATTCGAGCTTATGAGATGGGACCCCGGATAGCTCCAAAGAGTTAAGATAGTCGACGGGGTAGCTCGTACAGTCTTCAGATGACATGACTGTGTCGATGGAGTTGTAGGTTGTTGCATCGCTGGTTACTTGGTCCAAGATAATTTTATTGATTTTCGCAACTGTTTCATTTCTTGGTGCTAGTATAGTTCTTTCACATAGCCAATTTTCATCGTGGATGTTTTGTTGCAAATTTGGAAAAACTTGAGCAATAAGTGCGTCTTCCGAATCCACAACATGACAAAATTGGTTAGTGAATAGAACCATACCTTCTTCGTCAGTTTCGATTCGACCTTCACCGATCTCGAGCAGTTTCTCAGCGTACGCGCCCGACTCTAGATCACTGAATAACTGGACACGCATGTTGGTGGTGAGGTGCAGCTTTTCAACTTTGGTCCATAAATATGAGGATTTCAGACATGCGTTAATTTCGTCTGCTGCAGTGCCTCGCTCGATGACAGGCAAAGTTTGCCTAAAGTCCCCAGCCAATAAAACAACCACACCACCCATTATTGTTTGTTTACTGTGTAAGTCTTGTAGACAACGATCAAGAGCTTCAATGGCGCATTTGTGTGACATTGTGCACTCGTCCCACACGATTAGTTTGCACTGTTGCAACAGGAGGCCACGGGCGCTGCTCTTGCTGATATTACACGATGGGGTTTCTTCGTTCACCAGATTAAGAGGTAATTTAAAGACTGAATGTGCCATCCGTCCACCGCTTAGCAATGTTGCAGCAATTCCAGAGGAAGCCACAGCTAATGCAACGTTATGACCGCTACGAATTTTTGCTAAAAGTAAATTAAGCAAGAAAGTATTTCCTGTACCACCCGGGGCATCAAGGAAAAAAAGTCCGCCTTCACCATTCTCAACTCGTCCTACTATTTTGTGATAAATCTCTCTTTGATCAGGTAGCAAACGTGGCTCAGTTTCGCAAACGTGAGCGTCTAACTGGTTGGTATCATAGCTTAGCTCTTTTATCAACTCGTTCGACAGCTCTCCTCTACGCCGCGGTGAGGGTAGACTAAAATCGGACAATTTCTTTCCAGAAATTATTAATATTTTGTCCTCGATAAGCCCCAACGCCTCATTGAAACAGAGATCATCGTTAACGTGATCCATTCTTTCAAATATGTGCATGATATCCTCTGATAACGCAGTTTTATACTTGTGCCAGAGTTGTAGAGGACTGGATAAACCGCAAGTGCATATCAATATGGCAAACAGCTCTCTTATTTGCGCTGGGGAGCGACATAGCACGGCCTCTTCTAAGGTGGTATCCTAGTGGTTATCATCTTCCAACAACCCCATCTTCTCACACACCTGCCGAAAAGTTGCAAGTTCTTGACCTTCAAATGTTTTTAAATCCGAGAAGTTGGTTGGACCCCTTATTACATTCAGCAGCATACGCAAGCAATAACATTCAAAATTGCTAACGTGCACCGTGTAAATGCGACCTAGAGCGTCTCCTGCCTTCACACCTGGCCAGCCATCGACAGGTGTTCCTTGTAAACGACGTTTTCATTGCTTCCGAGCCACATTCCAAGTATAGTAGTGAGGCACGTCAATGTAAAGTAATGTTTTTGCAAACGTATCACTTTGGCACAACAGGAAAAATGCAGTTAGTGTAGTTTTAGGTGGTGCTTCTAATCTCTCTCTAAAATTATTTTCCATAAAGTAAACCCTCTCGCCATTGGGTAAATGAATCACGAGATGAGTGACGGTTGGGTGTCTCTCGTGCAGAGGCAGACCTAAGATCCGCCACGTTGCTTCGTTACTACTAACATATCGGCCGTTTCTAAAGGTCTGCACCTCATCTCTTGGGTCAATGTTAACATTCCCTATCTGGCGGATGTTAAAAATAGCCTGGTCGCTACCCTTATTAATATATTTACAAATATATTTTATCGCCTGTACCGTATTACAGAACTCTACATTTAAATGAAAATTAAAATTTTTTGATAAGAGTGGAGAATATGGGACCACCCAGCTATTGTCCACCAATATTTCCTGTGTTCCTCTACGGGTTTTTATAATCGTCGTGCGTCCACCATTCTCTGGTGCTCTGCGCCTGTACAAAGAAAGGATAACCTTTGTCATTGGTTTGAGTATCTTTTAAAAGCTTCCTCGGATATTTTTTGGTACATTTTGTAACGGGTCTGGGAGGCGGAACCTCTGAGCTACTATACAAGGGGGCGGTCCTTGTAAGGGAGCGGGTGGCGACCAGGGAAGATGGGCAGGCAGTCACAGCAGGTGACCGGGACAGTCTCTGAGTGAACGGGCTGGAGGTCACGGCAAGTGACCGGGGCAGTCTCTGGATGAACGGGCAGGAGGTCACGGCAAGTGACCGGGGCAGTCTCTGGATGAACGGGCAGGAGGTCACGGCAAGTGACCGGGGCAGTCTCTGGATGAACGGGCAGGAGGTCACGGCAAGTGACCGGGACAGTCTCTGGGTAAAGGGTAGGTACGACCTGTGATGGCAGAGCCTCCAGGTAGGCTAGCAGGCAGATGGTAGATGTGTGCTCCCAGGTGAGCAAGCGAGAGTCTCTGGAATGGCAGGTGGTCACAGCACGTGACGGCGGAGCCTCCAGGTAGGCTAGCAGGCAGGTAACAGGTGTGCGCTCCCAGGTGAGCGGGCAGGAGTCTCTGGAATGGCAGGTGGTCACAGCACGTGACGGCGGAGCCTTCAGGTAGGCTAGCAGGCAGGTAGCAGGTGTGCGCTCCCAGGTGAGCGGGCAGGAGTCTCTGGAATGGCAGGTGGTCATAGCACGTGACGGCGGAGCCTCCAGGTAGGCTAGCAGGCAGGTAGCAGATGTGCGCTCCCAGGTGAACGGGCAAGCTGGTCCATACACAGACTGACAGGAGTAGGAAGGCAGACCGTCGGACCTCAGGCTAGCAAGCAGGTAGGAGGAATGTCAGGCAGGAAATAGACAGCAAACTGGCAGGATTCTGGCAGGTAACTGGCTGGTAACTGGCAACGGGACCTGAGGGCTGAAGCAGAGTAGTGAACAGTGCAACAACATTGCTCGGGCACCTCCATTTTGGAGGAGGCGCCTTATATATGGTGAAGTCCTCCGGCCATTGGACAGGGACTCCTTAGGACGGCGCGTGCAGCCCCTTTAAGAGGGAGGGAGCGCGCGCGCGCCCTAAGCACAGTGGCCGGGAAGGAGCGCGCGCTGCCAGCAGAGCGGGAGGAGGACGCCGGGCTCGGAGCAGAGGGGTGAGGGGAACAGCGTCCCTGCCTAGCAGAGGGCAGGGACGCCGGCGCTACAGTACCCCCCCCTTTAGGCCCCCCCTTTTTTAGGCCAGAGAGAAATTTAGCTAGGATGAGAGGGGCATGGATGTTCTCCCGGGGCTCCCACGTTCTCTCTTCAGGACCAAACCCCTTCCAATCTACTAGAAAAAGGGTCTTCCCTCTTACCCTTTTGGTGGCCAGAATGTTCTCTACCTCAAATTCGTTAAGTACCACAGGTTTGAGGAGAGATACATGGAAGGAGTTAGGGATCCGCAAGTTGGCCGGGAGTTTCAATTTATAGGCCACCGGGTTGATCTGACTGATGACCTCCAGAGGACCGATGAACCGAGGCCCTAACTTATAGGAAGGAATCTTGAGCCGGACATACTTGGACGAGAGCCAGACCTTATCCCCTGGACGGAATTGAGGAGGATCCAGATGTTTTTTGTCAGCATGTCTTTTCATACGCTCGGATGACAGAAGGAGTGCGGATCGGGTACTCTCCCATATGGAGGAAAATTTGTTAACAAGAGATTCCGCAGCCGGATTGTCCACCGAGGTGGAGACGGGAAATGGGATCCGAGGATGCTGACCGAAGACAACAAAAAACGGGGATTTGGAGGAAGATTCGCTCTCGTGATTGTTGTAAGAAAATTCGGCCCATGGCAGGAGATCCACCCAGTCTGAATGGTGGGCATTAACGAAGTGCCGGAGGTAACTGGTCAGGTTCTGATTGATCCGCTCCACTTGACCATTAGACTGTGGGTGGTAAGCGGAGGAGAAGTCCAGGGTGACGTCTAGCAGTTTACAAGTGGCTCTCCAGAAGCGTGAGGTGAACTGTACCCCACGATCCGACACGATGTGGAGGGGCAGGCCATGAAGACGGAAGATGTGGCGGATAAAGTCTTTAGCCAGCTTGGGTGCAGACGGGAGGCCTGGCAGGGGAACGAAATGAGCCATCTTGGAAAAGCGGTCAGCGACCACCCAAATGACCGTACAACCGGCAGAGACGGGGAGATCAGTTATAAAGTCCATTGCTATATGCTGCCAGGGGGCAGCAGGTACTGGGAGCGGAAGGAGGCGACCGGCTGGCAGATGTCTCGGAACCTTGTTGCGGGCGCAGGACACACAGGCAGAAACAAAGTCTATTACGTCCTTGTGCAGGGTAGGCCACCAGTAGTGCCGGGTAATAAGCTGGAGGGTCTTTTTCTGACCGGCGTGGCCAGCTAGTTTAGACGAGTGACCCCAGTGTAGGATCTTCTCCCGATCAGGTACTGATACGAACGTCTTACCGGGAGGGAGACGATTTAGACTCACGGGAGCCACCTGCATTACTCTGGCGGGATCGATGATGTGTTTCGGTTCCTCCTCGAGATCAGACACCAGAAAGGATCGGGATAAGGCATCCGCCTTGATGTTTTTGTCAGCCGGGCGAAAATGAAGAATAAAGTCAAAGCGAGCAAAAAACAAGGACCACCGAGCTTGGCGCGGGTTAAGTCTCTGGGCATGCTGGAGGTAAGCCAAGTTCTTGTGGTCAGTGTAAATTATTACCGGGTGAAGAGCCCCTTCGAGCAGGTAACGCCACTCCTCCAATGCCAGCTTGATGGCCAATAACTCTCGATCTCCAATGGAATAGTTGCGCTCAGAAGAGGAAAAGAGTTTGGAGAAGAAGTCACAAGTTATCATTCTCCCGGAAGATGATTTTTGGGTAAGTACCGCTCCGGCTCCAGAGGAGGAGGCGTCAACCTCCAGGAAGAACTGCTTGTTGCCATCTGGGCGATGCAGCACCGGGGCGGAAGAGAAGGCCTGTTTTAAGGAAAGAAAGGCCTCCTCTGCTTCGGGCGGCCACTCTCTGGGATTAGTGCCCTTACGGGTGAGCGCGGAAATTGGGGCAGTCCGGGAAGAGAAGTGCGGTATGAAGAGGCGGTAGTAGTTGGCGAAGCCCAGGAACCGCTGAATGGCCTTCAACCCCTCCGGTCGGGGCCATTTCTCGATGGCAGACAGTTTCTCTGGATCCAATCGTAGGCCGGTCTGAGAAATAATGTAGCCCAAAAACGGAAGCGAGGTCTGCTCAAAGAGGCACTTCTCATATTTAGCGAAGAGGTGATTCTGCCTGAGCCTGAGCAGGACCTGACGAACGTCTCTCCGGTGAGTCTGGAGATCCGGAGAGAAGACCAAGATGTCGTCCAGGTACACCACTACGCAGGAGTAGAGAAGGTCCCGGAAGATGTCATTGACCAACTCTTGAAAGACGGCAGGAGCGTTACAGAGACCAAAGGGCATTACCAGATATTCATAGTGGCCGTCCCGGGTGTTGAATGCAGTCTTCCATTCATCCCCTTGACGGATACGGACCAGGTTGTACGCCCCACGGAGGTCCAGTTTGGTGAAGATTCTAGCCCCCCTCAGACGATCAAATAATTCTGGAATGAGCGGAAGGGGGTACTTATTCTTCACCGTGATCTGGTTATAGTCTATGCAGGGACGGAGAGAGCCGTCCTTCTTTTTTACGAAAGAGAAGCCTGCTCCCGCCGGGGAGGTGGATTTCCGGATGAATCCCCTGGCCAAATTCTCCTCAATATATTCGGACATTGACCGGGTCTCCGCAGCGGACAATGGGTAAATACGCACACGGGGAGGCGTAGCACCGGGTAACAGGTCGATAGGACAGTCGTATGGTCTATGAGGGGGTAATGTCTCTGCCTCCTTTTTATTAAAGACATCAGCAAATGACCAATAGGGAATCGGAAGTCCAGGTAGATTAGTTGGGGTAGGAGAAGGACGGGCGGGATGAACAGGAACCAAACAAGTCTTATGACAGTCCTGTCCCCAGCGAAGGACCTCTCCGGTCTGCCAGTCAAGCACGGGTGCATGTCTCTGGAGCCAAGGTAGACCTAGTAAGAGGGCGTGAGAGAGTCCAGGCAGAACATGAAAAGAGATGCTCTCAGAATGCAGCATTCCCACCTGCAGAGTTACGGATTCGGTGATGAGTTGGATGGGACGTGGTAAGAGGCCCCCATCCACAGCAGCGACAGATAATGGTATAGCCAGAGGTTTGGTGGGAATGCGGTATTTTTCTACCAGGGCCTGTGAAATAAGATTCCCGGCCGCTCCAGAGTCAAGTTGGGCTAGTTCGAAAAAACGATTCTCCCCGCAGATAATTGAGACTGACAGCAGCAGAGATGGAGAGGATTTATTCTTGTCTAGGTCGACCTCTCTGAGCGAACCTAGACACAGGCGTTTCCCGACCTCTCCGGGCAGGTACGGATCCGGTGCACCTTACTGCCACAGTAGAAGCAGCTCCCCTCGGCACGGCGTAAGTCCTGACGGGTTTTGACCATCTTGGTCTGGTCGACCTGCATAGGCTCAGGAGAGTGTACCTGGGGAGAAACGGAGGGAGTGACGGATTTCTGAAAAGTAGGAGCTAGACGTGGAAACCTCCTCTCACGGGTGACTTCTTTGGCACGCTCCTGGAACCGTAGGTCAATCCGGGTGGCAAGAGTTATTAGGTCATCGAGAGTGGTAGGAATGTCTCGACTGGCAAGTTCATCTTTAATACGGCCGGACAGACCCTCCCAGAAGACAGATACCAGAGCGTCGTTATCCCAGGCCAGCTCCGAGGCAAGGGTACGGAACCGTATGGCATATTGGCCCACGGTGAGACTTCCCTGACGGAGGCGTAGCAGAGATGATGCGGATGAGGTCTTCCGTCCAGGTTCGTCGAAGACTTTCCAGAAAGCCGTGAGAAAGGCAGGCAAGTCGGACACCAGGGGGTCTCCTCTCTCCCATAGAGGATTTAGCCAGGCCAGGGCCTCCCCGGTGAGATGGGACATGATGAAGGCAATTTTGGCCCGGTCGGAGTTAAACTGGTGGGACAGGAGTTCAAAGTGCAGGGTGCACTGATTTATAAAGCCCCGAGCCTGAGCGGAGTCGCCTCCGAAGCGAGGAGGTGCAGAAAGCCGGGGTCCGGGGTAGGATACCATAGTATTGGTGGGCAGCGGAGCTGCCGGATTGCGAGTCATGGCACTGGCGGTGGTTGCTGGTGGAGCAGTCAGAGTGTCCAGGCGAGAATTGACATTCCGCAGGTGACCCAGGATGGACTCCTGTTGGGACCTCTGACAGGACAGTTCATGACACAGGTCCGAGAGTGAGGGAGCTTGGGTGCCACCGGGTTCCATGGCCCAAGCAAACTGTAACGGGTCTGGGAGGCGGAACTTCTGAGCTACTATACAAGGGGGCGGTCCTTGTAAGGGAGCGGGTGGCGACCAGGGAAGACGGGCAGGCAGTCACAGCAGGTGACCGGGACAGTCTCTGAGTGAACGGGCTGGAGGTCACGGCAAGTGACCGGGGCAGTCTCTGGATGAACGGGCAGGAGGTCACGGCAAGTGACCGGGGCAGTCTCTGGATGAACGGGCAGGAGGTCACGGCAAGTGACCGGGGCAGTCTCTGGATGAACGGGCAGGAGGTCACGGCAAGTGACCGGGGCAGTCTCTGGGTAAAGGGGAGGTACGACCTGTGATGGCAGAGCCTCCAGGTAGGCTAGCAGGCAGATGGTAGATGTGTGCTCCCAGGTGAGCAAGCGAGAGTCTCTGGAATGGCAGGTGGTCACAGCACGTGACGGCGGAGCCTCCAGGTAGGCTAGCAGGCAGGTAGCAGGTGTGCGCTCCCAGGTGAGCGGGCAGGAGTCTCTGGAATGGCAGGTGGTCACAGCACGGGACAGCGGAGCCTCCAGGTAGGCTGGCAGGCAGGTAGCAGATGTGCGCTCCCAGGTGAGCGGGCAAGCTGGTCCATAGACAGACTGACAGGAGTAGGAAGGCAGACCGTCGGACCTCAGGCTAGCAAGCAGGTAGGAGGAATGTCAGGCAGGAAACAGACAGCAAACTGGCAGGATTCTGGCAGGTAACTGGCTGGTAACTGGCAACGGGACCTGAGGGCTGAAGCAGAGTAGTGAACAGTGCAACAACATTGCTCGGGCACCTCCATTTTGGAGGAGGTGCCTTATATATGGTGAAGTCCTCCGGCCATTGGCCGGGGACTCCTTAGGACGGCGCGCGCGGCCCCTTTAAGAGGGAGGGAGCGCGCGCACGCGCGCCCTAAGCACAGTGGCCGGGAAGGAGCGCGCGCTGCCAGCAGAGCGGGAGGAGGACGCCGGGCTCGGAGCAGAGGGGTGAGGGGAACAGCGTACCTGCCTAGCAGAGGGCAGGGACGCCGGCGCTACACATTTTCCTTCCTTCATGCATGGCGATGAAGAATTGAATGTACCACATGGCCCGTGAATCATATTCTTTGTCACTGTATCATAGAGCTTTTGATCGGTTTCTGGGTTTGGTATCTCAGCACATATGATTTCGTCAATTTGGTTCGGATGCAATTTTTCCTTTAACCACAGCAGTAAGTGCACATGAGGCAAACCTCGCTTTTGCCACTCGATCGAGTACATGAAGCATTGCATATCACCAAATATGTTACCTTTTGTAAGTAGAGCTACCAACTTCTGTACTTTTATTCTAAATACTCGAGCTGTTAAGTCATGTCTGTCCGTTGAATTTTGACCAGCCATAAGCTCTTTGGTGATTTCTGGCCAAGCGGGGTTGCAAGTCATTGTAATAAATAAATCAGGCCTCCCATAATTACGTACGTATGTGAACGCATCTTGTGTGTATTCGTGTAGGTATCTCGGGCTATTTACAAATGATGACGGGAGAATCACCATCTGACCTAAGTTATTTGGATCCAAATCCGCATAATTTCTTATTGCATCTTGCAAGTGAATATAATTTTCTGCGTGCAGTTTTTTTTGATTTAAAGAAATGAACCTTAAGCGCTCACTTTCCATCTTTACATACATGTTGACCAGAAACTGATGAAGTAGGAGCCTACACTTAAGCATCAAATTAAAATCGCTGCGACGGACCATCAAGTGAAAGGCATAAAAATCTTTGCAGGACACCTTTTTGCTTGGCATTGCTTGTTTGGTAATTGGATTTATCTGAGGAATATCAATGCTGTACCCCTCTTGTCCTTTCCAAAAAATGATTGGGTACTCGAGAGCGTCATAGAATCTATGTGTATTGGGAACCCTAGTGAGCATGCCATCGCGCGGCTGCACAACGATGTCCCGAGACATAGTTTGTTCGCTACTAACTATTACAGCAGCTATTTCATTTGTAGTAGGGGCATTGAATCGTCTCTCATGTTGACCACGTGGTACACGGTCTGGGTGAATCACTACTTTGAAATGATCGTCATTGATCATTCTGTCTCTAGCCGTTTTAAATTCATGCACCAAAATGTTGTGGTCTTGAAGTACTCGTTGTAATTTTTTAACTATGTTTCTATCTACGCTTTGCACGCACTCAGTACGCCTGCTGATTTGTTCTTCTTCGTCACCTATGAAATAAACTTGTAAAAATTGTGGTTGAGAAATGGACGTAGGAATTAAAGAACCGATACGGTGGTATACTTGTCCTTGTATTGTAAAGGTCGGGCAAAACCCTGGCATTGAGACAATTTGATCTGCTCCAAAAGACGTCATATGAAAGCACATGTTGTATTTTCTTATATTATTTAGAAAAAGGCGAGATTCATCAGTTTCATTAGAGAAAAGCTCTTTTAAAGGTTGAACTGGCTCGTCTATATAAGGAAGAGCTACTTTCCCGCCCAAACAACACATACCTGCTGCTTCCTCTTTCCACTTAAGAGCTCCGCAATATTTGCAATCTATGGTCATTGCTTCTATTTTTATAAGCTTGTGAGTTTCATAATAAAGAGTCTCGTCATACTCAAATGCAGCTTTATGAAACAATATCCATGTATTTCTTGTAAATGTTTGACGTCGCTGTGCTGCCCTTTCAGCAACAGTGCGTCTGCGAGATTCGGCCATTTCATAAGTTTCAGTGGCTCTTTGGGACACCATGTAAGTCGCTTGCTGCTGACGTCGAGCTTGGGACTGTTCTGGAGTTTCAGCAGCCCGTTGAGACGCCAGATACTCCGCATGCTGTTCACGTCGGGCTTGGGACTGTTCTTGAGTTTCAGCAGCCCGTTGAGACGCCAGATACTCCGCACGCTGTTCACGTCGGGCTTGGGACTGTTCTTGAGTTTCAGCAGCCCGTTGAGACGCCAGATACTCCGCATTCTGTTCACGTCGAGCTTGGGACTGTTCTGGAGTTTCAGCAGCCCGTTGAGACGCCAGATACTCCGCATGCTGTTCACGTCGAGCTTGGGACTGTTCTTGAGTTTCAGCAGCCCGTTGAGACGCCAGATACTCCGCATGCTGTTCACGTCGGGCTTGGGACTGTTCTGGAGTTTCAGCAGCCCGTTGAGACGCCAGATACTCCGCATGCTGTTCACGTCGGGCTTGGGACTGTTCTTGAGTTTCAGCAGCCCGTTGAGATGCCAAAAACTCCTCATTCCGTTTACGTCGGGCTTGGGATTGTTCTGGAGTCTCTGCAGCTCTATGTGCCGCACAACGCACCGCCTGCTCAAGCCTTCGTTGCTCGGCTTGTTGAGACGTCTCATCACGTCTAATTATTTTCATAGCTCAGGCTTTATTAGAGCTTTGCGAAATGTTAGGCTTACGCTTTCGCGGCATTTTTATAAGTACTAATTACAAAATAGGTACTTAGTAAAGTTCAAACAAAATACTAAAACAATCTAATTAGTTATATTACGATCGCTGTACAGACGATATCAGTTGTATATGACTGGTCTATGAGGAGCAGCTGTGGCGCGGTTACCCATAGCAACCATTCCCAGTGCTCTGTGGGAGCTGAGAGCAGCCTGCTGGTGCTGTGGGTGACATGCTGCGCTGCACACACACAGGGCTGTGCTGCACACAGGAGGGGAGGACGCCATTTGTGTAGCGCTGCTGCCGGTGCTGTCAGGCTGCAGTGTGTGCATCCTCCATGGAGCCGCGCTCAGGTTACTGCCCCTCCCCGTGTGTGAGTCACTTCCCCTCCGCCCAGGTGAGGCGCTCGGAACTTTCCCGGCTGCAGCAGCTGGCGCAGGTGAGCGCATGTTTTATTATACGGTGTTATGTGGGGGGACAATGGCGGCGGGGACCCCCTGTGTGAGGACAATGACGGCCCGGTGCCCCAGGGCAACCTGCAGGAGGAAGCCTCACACTCCCCCCGGGCTGTGGGCGCGGGCAGGCCGTGCTGGGACGTGTAGTTCCCTAGTAACCTGTTCCTGACATATGGGCTGTTTTCTGGGCTTTTTTTTTTTTTTTTTTAAGTCTGAGAAAATGTCATAAATTATCCTTCTCCCTTCAGCTGTTTCCAGAGTGTAATGTATCAGGGTGAGCTCATGACTGACAGCTGCCAAAGTTTCTAGGAAATGTCAGTCCCTGGGGGTCGTGTGTGAACCCCCTGTGCCACACTTGTACCTGGCCACGGTATATGATCACCCCTGTATTCTGACTGTGGACAGGCGGCAACTGTGACCTCACTATACAATGATCCACTATGGGCAAATGATTGTATTATCAATCTCTTCTGACTGCTGTAAATCAGCCATTTAAATATCACCTGTGTATGTGTGTATATAAGAGTTTGATAAATATACTAAAAAGTTTGATAAATATACTAAAATGTGCATTGTAAAATAGTATCTAATTTAATTAAATTTATGGTTCACAATTTTGGTCATAGTGGCTTCCACATAAAAGGTAGATATATGCTGTCGCGGACTTTTATTTAGAACTATTCAAGACAAACAATTCTACGGTACATCATCTTTGTGTAACTCCAACGGTTTAGGCAGCGTACGCCAAGATAACTCTCAGAGGCCAGATTTTTTTCCGACTTAATTGACATGTATCGTTATATTACGACCAAAATTACATAAAATCATTACAAATTGTAGCCTATATGTTATTCCGATGTATAATCTATATTACTGTAAAGTTTCATGCAAATCCGTCCAGTAGTTTTTTCGTGAAAGAGTAACAAACATACATACTCACAAACTTTCGCATTTATAATATTAGTAGGATGTTAAAGTTTGTGACGCCACCTGTGGAATGCGGCTAAAGGGAGCGGCCGCTGCGGAGCCGTCCTCTGAAGCTGATGTTACTGCAGCAGGGATGGTGTGGCTCTCCACAGGAAGAGCTAGCTCCAGGGCAGTGTAGATGTTGTTGTAAGTTGCGCTGGGCGTTGTAGTGCAGGGAGTGATGGCGCTGCAAGAAACACAGACAAGGTGGTGCAGTCCTCTGGATCTTTACTCACGGTTATTGCAGTCCAAGTTACAGACGTCAAGGTAACTTCCCGTGCCGTGCTGCATTTACTCAGTGAGTGGCTCAGTCCACCCCCAGGTAACTCTGGAGTTCATAGCAGGACCCCCTTCTGTGTCCTCTCTCTGGCTGTCTCCCTGAACCTCATACCAAGTGTCCCAGTCCAGTACCTGCGGGCCTTGGCGGGCGACGTCTGTTCCGTCCCCTGGGTCCTATATAGCTACCTTCCTGGTGAGACTGGTATGGAATGTTGGCTACTGGACATGAAATACTGCAGCCTCCGGTTTCTAGTTAAGACGTGCAATCTTCTACTAGTTGAGGGACCAGTTCCCTGTATGCAGCCTGACCCCTCCACCATATTCGGGCGTACGGGTGGCCTCTCGCACTGCCTGTACCCCTGGGATCCTTTCTTCTGGTTCCTGGAGCCTTCCTGCTCCCTCTCCTCTCCTTCTCTTCTTCCTCTCAGCCTTGGGCCTCACTGGCTAGGCCCGCCTCTGCAAAAGAGCTCCTACAGAGCCTCTGCTCCTGGCACTTTCCTCCTCAGACTAATCTGTCTTTCTAAGATGGTTTCTCTTTTTATATCTTCCTTCTATGTGCTCCCCTTAACTACGTCCTCCACCCACACCCCTTTACTAGGTTCCCCCCACTCCAGCCAGGGACCAGGGACTGTGCTCTCCCGTAGGAGCAATCTCGCCCCGCCCTCTGAAGTGTGGTGTAATGAATGCAGGTGTTGGGGTCCTGAGCTGTACTCCTTCCTTACCTGAGAGTGAGATACCACAGCTCTGGGTGAGATGCAGTACCTCTGTGGTGACCGAACCCTCAGGGGCGCCACATATATATGTGTGTGTGTATATAATATGTGTGTATGTATATAATGTGTGTGTGTATATATCTATATATATCTATATATACACAGCTCATTTTCATTTTCTCTGATTTTTCTCTTTATAGGTCTATTTTTGAGTAAAATGTACATTGTTGCTTTATTCTATAAGCTACTGACAACATGTCTCCAAAATTCAAAGCTAAACATTTTGTATTTATTTGCAGCAAATGAGAAATCGTCAAAATAATAAAAAAGAAACAGAGAACCAGAGAACCAGTGCTGTCAGACCTCAAATACTGCAAAGAAAACATGTTCTTATTCATTTAGAAACAACAATACTCATGTTTTAACTCAGGAAGAGTTCAGAAATCAATATTTGGTGGAATAACCATGATTTTTAATCCCAGCTTTCATGCGTCTTGGCTGCTTTCCTCCAGTCTTTCACGCTGCTTTTGGGTGACCTTATGCCACTCCTGGCACAAAAATGTAAGCAGTTCTTCTTTGTTTGATGGCTTGTGACTATCCATCTACCTCTTGATTACATTCCAGAGGTTTTCAATAGGGTTCAGGTCTGGAGATTGGGCTGACCATGACAGGGTCTTGATGTGGTGCTCCTTCATCCACACATTGATTGACCTAGCTGTGTGGCATGGGGCATTGCCCTGCTGGAAAAATTAGTCCTCAGAGTTGGGGAACATTGCCTGAGCAGAAGGAAGCAAGTGTTTTTTCAAGGATAACCTTGTATGCGGCTTGATTCATACGTCCTTCGCAAAGATTAACCTGCCCAAATCCAGCCTTGCTGGAACATCCCCAGATCATCACCGATCCTCCACCAAATTTCACAGTGGTGCAAGACACTGTGGCTTGTATGCCTCTCCAGGTCTCCGTCTAACCATTAGAAGACCAGGTGTTGGGCAAAGCTGAAAATTAGACTCATCAGAGAAGATTACCTTACTCCAGTCCTCTATGGTCCAATCCTTATGGTCTTTGGCAAACTTCAGCCTGGCTCTCCTTTGCTTCTCATTGATGAAAGGCTTTTTTCTAGCTTTACATGACTTGAGGTCTCTATGAGCCCGTTATGAACTGTTCTTGCCGTGCACTTCACCTCAGCTGCCATTTGCCATTCCTTTTGTAGGTCACTTGATGTCATCCTGCGGTTGCTGAGTGACATTAGAATAAGATGACGGTCATCCCGGTCAGTGGAGAGTCGCTTTCGCCCTCTGCCGGTCTGTAGCTTTGTTGTCCCCAATGTCTGCTGCTTGACCTTGTTGTAATGGACTGCCGTCTTTGAAATTTTAAGGATGGAGGCAACATGACGCTCACTGTATCCCTCTGCTAGTGAAGCCATAATTGAGCCCTTCTTTTCCTCACTCAAGACTTTTCTTTTCAACTCCTTTGACATGGTTAAAAGTTAGTTTTTCATTCAAATTACTTTTGGGCTATTCCTAGCACTTGTTTTGCCATCCAGCTTGTCCTATTGCAAGAGGATTGTGAAGACCACAGCAGTGTTTTTTATCCTTTCCCTGGTTACATAAGATTTGGTTCAGGTGATCACCTAATCAGAAGCACATTAAGTAGAATGAGGTGGACTGTGGTTGGAATTCAACTGACGCTGGAATGGAATGGCTGTCAGACATGTAGAGATGGGGATTTTTTCCATTGATTTGAACAAAGGCAAACCGAGCCTAAAGTCTGAATCTTCAGGCTCCATTTGCTCTGCTTTCAGATGTCTCATTTCAGACAGCACAATCCTGTATTTCAGGGATTCAGTTGTAAGCCTTGTGTAAAGACCTGAATACAGCGCTGAATGTAGTGTGAATAGGTCCTTACATCCTACACCACCTCAGGGGATTGTTGTTATGGAGTATTGCCCCTGGGTGGCCGCAGTTATGACCACCACCAGGGCTCGCGGTCACCCACCCTAGCTTTGGTATTCTGGAGAGCTGGTATAATGAATATCTGAGAAGAGCCCTAGAGAAGCAAGAACATTGGACAACCAAGAGGTGGTGGCCTCAAGTCAGGTGTAGTGTTCAACAGGGCAAGACTTTCTACCTTGTATCTATTGTGTATGGGGATCGTGGTTGTGGGGGACTTCATGTGTCCAGTAACCATAGTGGATGCCCTTTCCTAAACTAATCAAGGATTCCTGTGGACCTATTGAGCTAATAGAACCAGCAGTCAAATTAATGTCCCAAATGATCCCCACAAATTAATAACTAATAGGGAATTAGGTAATGCACACGGAGCATGATGCTTCGCACTTGTCTTTGGTTTGCTGCTGATTGCAGGAGCTTTATGGACTAGTTGATGTGCGGCCCCACAACTTGTCTATAGTAGATACCAGCCCCATCATCTTTTTTTCAACCTTTGTATGTGAGGACCCTGCACACGACTGCTCCCATTTCCATACTTTTTCCATTAATAGCCGGTCATAATAGAGTGAACCAGAGATGTGGGTCATCCATTTCAGGTGTTGTAGGTGTCCTCAGTCTTCTGAAATCCCTTTAAAGAGAACCTGTCACTTTCCATAACGATGTAATTTTTTACCTGGTGTAAATGCCCCTGTTCTGAATACGGCGTTGCTTTTCTTGTGTTCCTGCCCCTCTGTCCCTCTTCCCTGGATGTAAATCATCTTTTTAGCCAAGTGGACTAAGAGTGGGATATATCAACCAATTCATCTCCACCCACCTGTCAGGCAGATATGTTACATCTCCTCAGATGGATGCCAGCTCTGCAGGGAATTATTTGACATAAAGAGGTTGTCCGGCACCACTCACATCTGCATTGGTGGTGAGCGACACTGATGACATTGCTCTGGGAGATACAAAACAGGACATGTACTTTATTAAAGGGAATCTGTCAGCAGATTTTTGCTACTTAATCTGAGAGCAGCATGATGTAGAGCAAGATATCCTGATTCCAGGGATGTGTCACTTATTAGGCTGTGTGTTGTAGTTTCAATACAATCCATGTTTTATCAACAGGAGATGATCACTGCCTGACTAGGTCTCAGGTACAGGCCAGTCAGGCTCATCTGTGTAACCCCGCCCTCACCACTGATTTGCAGTTTGTACACAGGAATCTGCCAGCGTGGGCGGGGTTACACAGGGCTTAACATTCTGAGCACTGCTTCATTTACAACAGAGAAAGCAGGGATTCTATCAAAACTGCACCAAGCAGTCTAGTAAGTGATACATCGCTGGCATCAGGCTCTCTGCCCCTACATCATGCTGATCTCGGATTACGTAGCAAAACCTTCTGACAGATTCCCTTTAACTGGAACTGTGTATCTGTCCTATCCTATTGCAATAACTATAGATGCAAGTCGGAAACGCATTTGCGGTTAAACATTATTCTGGTTAGGATCGCGACCTATGGTGATGTTTTTATATATTTTTTGCTACAAATAAACTCACAAGATTTTTAACCCTATCCTGACCCTGTAACACTATTTTCTTCGTTCTAATAAATAGGTGGAAAATTTGGCACAAATCCCTCCAAGTATCTGCTTTACTCCCTATAGCCAGCCTTGGTAAATGGGCTATTGTGTTCATTTCTGAGTGAGGCCCTAGTTTTGTCTTGGGGCCCATGGCTACTTATTGCACCCTGTGACACCTATTTAGCCATTTTCCTGGGTTTCCTGCATTCTGCTTTGCTGTGATCTGGTCATCAGTCTTTCAGGTAGTGTGTTTTATAGGACCAATACAATATAAGTGCCCCCATCACAGAGACCGACCCCCAAAACACTGGTGATGTAACTTGGGCTGGAGTTATATGTGACCTGCTCTATGTACAGGTGCATCTCACAAAACTAGAATATTATCAAACAGTTACTTTATTTCAGTTCCTCAATACAAAAAGTGAAACTCCTATATTATATAGAGCAGGCATGTCCAAAGTCCGGCCCGCGGGCCATTTGCGGCCCGCGGTCCGGACTAATAAGGCCCCCAGGTATCCAGCAGCATGTACCTTGCGGCCGCTGCCGCTCTCGTCGCCACCGCCGCTCTCGTCGCCACCGCCGCTCAGTACTCCGGCGCAGGGAGAAGAGCCAAAATCTCGGACATCGCGAGATTTCGGCTTTCCTTCTCCCTGCGCCGGAGTACTGAGCGGCGGCAACCGGCCAGCCAAGATCTCGCGACGTGCGAGATCTCCAGCCCCCAGGGGTTGTAAGACGTTCAGAGGTCAGATAGGCTGAAGACCTCAGCTTAGTTGTGTAAAATTATATAAATAATATATATATTAAGTTATATATAAGTCCCTGCGCCACCTTACACCTCCAGAAAGGTTAGGCCAGCAGGGCTCTCACACAAGCTTGTGGTAGCAAGCTGTCATACCCTTCATTAACCCCTGACTGCCTGTCACTGTGCTATAATTCCATTATCTGATGTGCGACTGTTGCACAGCTTGCTATTCTCTGCCTGTGTTATAAAGCATATAGCAGTATCTTATTTTTGCTGTTCCACCCTCTGCGCCTTTTAATCTCTCCCCTTCTGGCCAATTTTTATAATGGCAACTACAAATAAGAAACGAAAAGTTGACAGTGAGGGCCGCCGCTTCCAGGACAAGTGGAAAGTAGAATATTTTTTCACTGAAATAAAGAATCACTGTGTTTGTCTGATATGCCAAGAGACCGTTGCTGTTTATAAAGAATTTAATGTCAAGCGACACTATCAGACGAGACATAGCACATACGACAAGCTAACAGGGCACGACCGAAGTGAAAAGTATAAGCAACTTGAAGCTGTTTTATTGTCACAACAGCGATTTTTTACAAGAGCCCGTGAGTCAAATGAAAATGCCACAAAGGCGAGCTATGAGGTGGCAGCGTTAATTGCTAAAAATTGCAAATCTTTTGCAGAGGGTGACTTTATCAAAGAATGTGTTATGAAAATGGTAGAGAATGTCTGTCCCGAGAAGAAGCAAGAGTTTTCCAACATTTGCCTGGCTCGTAACACTGTAGCACGGAGAATTGAAGAAATTTCATCGGATATTAAGAGACAGTTAATGTCAAAAGGAGCTGATTTTGACTTCTTTTCAATAGCCTGTGATGAAAGCACGGACCTATCTGACACGGCTCAGTTGCTGATTTTTTTAAGAGGGGTGGACGATGAAATGAATGTGACTGAAGAGCTACTTGACCTCCAGAGCCTCAAGGATCAAACAAGAGGGAAAGATTTATTTGATTCTGTTAGTTCTGCCATAGATGACATGAAACTGCCTTGGAACAAAGTTACTGGGATTATTACTGATGGGGCACCTGCCATGACTGGTGAACGAAGTGGATTATCAACCCTAATCTGTAACAAGGTGAGCGAAGAAGGAGGCAAAGCTATTAAACTTCATTGCATCATTCATCAACAAGTTCTCTGTGCTAAACATCTCCAATATGATCATGTTATGAAACCGGTACTAAAGACCATTAATTTTATCCGCTCTAAAGCCCTGTGCCACCGCCAGTTTAAACAGTTTCTACTGGATATCCAGGCTGAATATGAAGATGTTTCATATCATAACGATGTAAGATGGCTCAGTCGGGGGTCTGCACTGCAACGTTTCTACTCTCTCAGAAAGGAAATAGGAGAATTCTTGGAAACAAAGGGACAAACGATGCGAGAACTATCTGATCCAATTTGGCTGGCTGATTTGGGGTTTCTAGTCGACCTAACAAAGCATCTGAATGTACTGAACATGAATCTTCAGGGCAAAGATGCAGCGGTGAACCAACTTTATTCACACCTCAAAGCCTTTGGAACAAAGCTGCAACTTTTCCTAAGGCAGTTGTCACAAACACCGCCCAATACCATCCATTTTTCAGCGCTACAGGAAATAATTAACAGTTTTCCACAGGATGATATCCATGCGCAAATAAGCAGGTATGCAGCAGACATCACATCTCTGGCTGGGGAGTTTCAACGGCGCTTTCAAGATTTTGCAGCTATTGAAAAGGAGATCAGCATTTTCTCCTCTCCATTCTCTGTTGACCCCGACAATGCTCCTGATCAGTTGCAGCTCGAGCTCATTGAGCTACATTGTGACAGCGAGTTACGCAGTCGTCATCAACAGCTCTCTCTTGTTAACTTTTACCGCCAACTGGATAAGAGCCGGTTTCAAGAGATTCGAACATTGGCTAAGAAAACCCTGAGCTTGTTTGGCTCAACATATTTGTGTGAGAAGACATTCTCTGTTATGAACTTTAACAAGAACCGCGTGAGGACAAGACTAAGTGACTCTCACCTGCGTGACATTTTGCGCATCAAAACCACGGCCATTGAACCAGACCTAGTCTATGTGCTGCAGTCCAGATCCCAGTTTCACCCTTCACATTAGTGCAGGCTAGTTTCTTTTTTTTAATTGAGATTAATATGTTGTAAAATCTCAATTAATGTCAGTTGGATAGACAGTTATATATTTGAACACATGTATACTTGCTGTTATGTTCCTGTTCACATTTTTTGAACTTATAAGTTGACAGACAACCTTACATTACTTTGTGTAATGTACTTTAAAATGTTCCTGAGATATCTCAGTTTCCTGTTTTTATTATATTAAAGGGGTTGTCCAAGTTCAGAACCCAGACATACCCCCTTTTTCACCCAGGCAGCCCCCCTGCCATGGGCATCAAAGCATCTCATGCTCCGATGTGCTCCCTTGCCCTGTGCTATTTACAATGACACACTGCCGGTAGGAGGCTTCACCGGCTCTAATGTGCAGGCTTTAGCGCTGCTCTAGCTGGTTTACTGGTGATAAAGCCCGCCCATCAGTGCCGGTGACGTCACTGGGCTTTCTGCCAGCCCCGTGGAGAGCCGGGTATGTCACTAGAACTCCAGAAAATGCCTTTCCTCTGCGCAATTTAGTGCAGGGCAAAAGTAGGACATTGGAGCATAAACTGCTTCGATGCTCAAGTCGGGGAGGGGCTTCCTGGGTGAGAATGGGGGTATGTCTGGGTTAACCCCTTTAAGGCAGATTGATTAAACACCTGTTTAGATTTGTCATCCAAGTCACAAAATAAAAAGTATGCCGTTTTCAATAAACTTTGCAAAAAAAGTTTATTTGCATTCATTTTAATGGTCCAAAGAATGTCAAGCAAAATGATCGGCCCTCGCACATGTTCACTTCATCAAATTTGGCACTCTTAGAAAAAAGTTTGGACACCCCTGATATAGAGTCATTACACACAGAGAGATCTATTTCAAGTGTTTATTTCTGTTAATGTTGATGATTATGGCTTTCAGCCAATGGAAACACAAAAGTTATTATCTCAGTAAATTAGAATACTTTATAACAGCTTGAAAAATTATTTTAAAATCCAAAATATTGGCCTATTGAAATGTATATTCAGTAAATGCACTCAATACCTGGTCGGGGCTCCTTTTGCATCAATTACTGCATCAATGCGGTGTGGCATGAAGGCGATCAGCCTGTGGCACTGCTGAGGGGTTATGGAAGCCCAGGTGGCTTTGATAGAAGCCTTCAGCTCGTCTGCATTGTTGGGTCTGGTGTCTCTCATCTTCCTCTTGACAATACCCCATAGATTCTCTATAATAGATTCTCTATGGGGTTAAGGTCAGGCGAGTTTGCTGCCAATCAAGCACAGTGATACTGTTGTGTGTAAACCAGGTATTGGTACTTTTGGCCGTGTGGACAGGGGCCAAGTCCTGCTGGAGAATGACATTTCCATCTCCAAAAGCTTGTCTGCAGAGGGAAGCATGAAGTGCTCTAAAATTTCCTGGTTGGCGGATGCGCTGACTTTGGTCTTGATAAAACACAGTGGACCTCCACCAGCAGATGACATGGCTCCCCAAACCATCACTGATGGTGGAAACTTCACACTAGACCTCCAGCAGCTAAACAAATGAAATGAAACAAATTAAAATTGGAACTCTGGGACCTTGTGGAGTGTGTCAATGACTGCCTTCTGGACATCTGTCAAGTCAACAGTCTTCCCCATGATTGCGGAGCCTACTGAAACAGACTAAGGGACTTTTTAAATGCTTAGGAAGCCTTTGCAGGTGTTTTTTGTTAATTATTTAAGTTTACTGAGATAATGACTGTTGTGTTTTCATTGGCTGTAAGCCATAACCATCAACATTAACAGAAATAAACACTTGAAATAGATCACTCTGTTTGTAATGACTCTATATAATATATGACTTTGACTTTTTATATTGAAGAACTGAAATTAACTTTTTGATGATATTCTAATTTTGTGAGATGCTCCTGTATATAGCACCCTCTATACTCCCTGGTCCTGCAGCAGCTGCCATCATGTATACAGCAGATGAGACAGACACTTTATTATATGCCGGATCAGCCAAGTCTGGTTCTAGTTCTGGAATATTGAGCGTCAGCGTTCACTCTCATCATTGTTTCTGTAGGGTGAAGTCCACACAAATAAAACACACAACACAATATATTATTATTAATTTTTTTATTGGAATAGCAATAAGCCACATTGTAATAAAAATATTACTGGCCCTTTAATAAATTAAAGTTCACAATGACTCTCAGGTCAGGCCCGATAGAGACTACAGAACTTGCTGCGGATAGTGCAGACCTGATGAGAGCCACTGGAACCAAAGATCCAGAGGAAGGCGAAGAAAACCCCCTAGGGGGGAAAAAAATTCCTTCCTGACCCCAGTTCTGGCGATCGGATATCTCCCTGGATCTTGTCTCTCCTGCTGCATATTACTGTATATCTGTACGTCAGGGGCGGACACAGCCAGAAGAGGGCCCCTCTATCAAAACAGTATATCTAGCCCCGTGTCTGAACTGTTGGGCAGGCCGCCTCGGGCATGGCCCCGTGTCTGGACTGTTGGGCCGCCCACCTCGGGCCTGGCTTCGTGTCTGGACTGTGGGACTTCCCGCCTTGAGTCTGGACTGTTGGACCTCCCACTTCGGGTCTGGACAGTTGGGCCGCCCGCCTCGGGTCTGGACAGTTCCCCTCTATCAGTATATTGGCATCGCTCATCATAATGCACAATTCACCTGATTAGGAGGTGGTGGTGGCCCCTTTACATCTTGGGTCCCTGTGTAACTGCACATGTTGCACCAATTGGCCACCCTCCTCGGGTCTGGCCCCATGTCTGGACTGTTGGGCCGCCCGACTCGGGTCTGGACTGTTGGGCCGCCCGACTCAGATCTGGACTGTTGGGCCGCCCACCTTGGTTCTGGACTGGTGGGCCGCTCGCCTCGGGTCTGGACTGTTGGGCCGCCCGCCTCGGGTCTGGACTGTTGGGCCGCCCGCCCTGGGTCTGGACTGTTGGGCCGCCCGCCCTGGGTCTGGACTGTGGGGCCCGTCCGCCCTGGGTCTGGACTGTGGGGCCCGTCCGCCCTGGGTCTGGACTGTGGGGCCCCCTGCCCTGGGTCTAACCCCAGGTCTGAACTGTGGGGCCGCCTGCCCCGGGACTATCCCCGTGTCTGGACTGTGGGGCCCGTCCGCCCCGAGCCTGGACTGTGGGGCCCGTCCGCCCCGAGCCTGGACTGTGGGGCCCGTCCGCCCCGAGCCTGGACTGTGGGGCCCGTCCGCCCCGAGCCTGGACTGTGGGGCCCGTCCGCCCCGAGCCTGGACTGTGGGGCTCGTCCGCCCCGAGCCTGGACTGTGGGGCCCGTCCGCCCCGAGCCTGGACTGTGGGGCCCGTCCGCCCCGAGCCTGGACTGTGGGGCCCGTCCGCCCCGAGCCTGGACTGTGGGGCCCGTCCGCCCCGAGCCTGGACTGTGGGGCCCGTCCGCCCCGAGCCTGGACTGTGGGGCCCGTCCGCCCCGAGCCTGGACTGTGGGGCCCGTCCGCCCCGAGCCTGGACTGTGGGGCCCGTCCGCCCCGAGCCTGGACTGTGGGGCCCGTCCGCCCCGAGCCTGGACTGTGGGGCCCGTCCGCCCCGAGCCTGGACTGTGGGGCCCGTCCGCCCCGAGCCTGGACTGTGGGGCCCGTCTGCTCCGAGCCTGGACTGTGGGGCCCGTCCGCCCCGAGCCTGGACTGTGGGGCCCGTCCGCCCCGAGCCTGGACTGTGGGGCCCGTCCGCCCCGAGCCTGGACTGTGGGGCCCGTCTGCCCCGAGCCTGGACTGTGGGGCCCGAGCCTGGACTGTGGGGCCCGAACGTGGACTGTGGGGCCCGTCCGCCCCGAGCCTGGCCGGTGGGGCCTGTCCGCCCCGTGCCTGGACTGTGGGGCCCGTCCGCCCCGTGCCTGGACTGTGGGGCCCGTCCGCCCTCTGTCCGTACTATGGCCGCCCCATGTCCGGACTGTGAGGTCGCCTGCCCCGGGTCTAGCCCCAGGCCTGGACTGTGGGGCATGCCCACCCCGTGTCAGGACTGTGGGGCCCGTCCGCCCCTTGTCCTAACTATGGGCCCGCCCGCCCCGTGTCCTGACTGTGAGGCCCGCCCACCCCGTATCCAGACTGTTAGGACACTGGGTGGGCAGGCCCGACTGTGGAGCCCGCCCGCCCCGTGTCCTGACTTTGGGGCTCGCCCGCCCCAACTCCAGACTGTGGGGCCCATCCGCCCCGAGTTCAAACTTTGGGGCCGCCTGCCCCGGGTCTAGCCCCAGGTCTGGACTGTGGGGCCACCAGTCCCGGGACTAGCCCCGTGTCCGGACTGTGGGGCACGCGCGCCCCGAGCCTGGACTGTGGGGCACGCCCGACCCGAGCGGGAAAGGGGGGCCCGTCCGCCCCGAACCTGGACTGTGGGGACCATCCGCCCCGAGCCTGGACTGTGGGGCCCGTCCACCCCGAGATTGGACTGTGGGGCCCGAGCGTGGACTGTGGGGCCTGTCCACCCCGAGCCTGGACTGTGGGACCCCCCGTCCGCCCAGGGTCTGGACTGTGGGGCCGGCTGCCCCCGGGTCTAGCCCCGAGCCTAGACTGTGGGGCCCGCCCGCCCTATGTCCGTACTGTGGACGCCCCGTGTCTGGACTGTGGGGCCGCCTGCCCCGGGTCTAGCCCCAGGTCTGGACTGTGGGGCATGCCCACCCCGTGTCAGGACTGTGGGGCCCGTCCGCCCCGTGTCCGGACTGTGGGGCCGCCTGCCCCGGGACAAGCCCTGTCCCCGGACTGTGGGTCCCGTCCCGTGTCCTAACTATGGGCCCGCCCACACTGTGTCCTGACTATGGGGCCCGTCCGCCCCGAGCCTGGACTGTGGGGCCGGTTGCCCCCGGGTCTAGCCCCGAGCCTGGACTGTGGGGACCGCCCGCCCTATGTCCGGACTGTGTCCGCCTCGTGTCCGTACTGTGGGGCCCGTCCACCCCGTGTCCGGACTGTGGGGCTGCCTGCCCCGGGTCTAGCCCCAACTCTGGACTGTGGGGCATGCCCGCCCCGTGTCAGGACTGTGGGGCCCGTCCGACCCGTGTCCGGACTTTGCGGCCGCCAGCCCCGGGTCTAGCCGCAGGTCTGGACTGTTGGGCCGCCTGCCCCAGGACTAGCACCGTGTCCTAACTATGGGTCCGCCCACCCCGTGTCCTGACTGTGGGGCCCGTTCGCCCCGTGTCCTTACTGTGGGGCTCGCCCGCAGAGTGTCCTGACTGTGGGGCCAGCCCGCCCTGTGTCCTGACTGTGGGGCCCCCCGCCCCGGGTCTGAACTGTGGGGCCAACTGCCCCCGGGTCTAGCCCCGAGCCTGGACTGTGGGGCCCGCCCGCCTTATGTCCGGACTGTGGTCCCCCCCCGTGTCCGGACTGTGGGACCATCCACCCCGTGTCCAGACTGTGGGCCGCCTGCTCCGGGTCTAGCCCCAGGTCTGGACTGTGGGCCGCCTGCTCCGGGTCTAGCCCCAGGTCTGGACTGTGGGGCATGCCCGCCCCGTGTCCGGACTGTGGGGCCCATCCACCCCGTGTCCGGACTGTGGGCCGCCTGCCCTGGGTCTAGCCTCAGGTCTGAACTGTGGGGCCGCCTGCCCCGGGTCTAGCCCCAGGTCTGGACTATGGGGCATGCCCGCCCCGCGTCCGGACTGTGGGGCCCATCCACCCCGTGTCTGGACTGTGGGCCGCCTGCCCCTAGTCTAGCCCCAGGTCTGGACTGTGGGGCCACCTGCCCCGGGATTAGCCCCGTGTCCGGACTGTGGGGCCCGCCCGCCCCGTATCCTGACTGTGGAGCCCGCCCGCCCCATGTCCTGACTGTGGGGCCCGCCCTGTGTCCTGACTGTGGGGCCCTCCCTGTGTCCTGACTGTGGGGCTGTGGGGCCCGCCCGCCCTGTGTCCTGACTTTGGGGCCCGCCCGCCCTGTGTCCTGACTTTGGGGCCTGCCAGCCCTGTGTCCTGACTGTGGGGTGCCGCCAGCCCGTGTCCTGACTGTGGGCCCACCCCTGGGGCCCACCCACCCCGTGTCCAGACTGTGGGGCTCGCCCGCCCCGTGTCCAGACTGTGGGGCTCATCCGCCCCGTGTCCGGACTTTGGGGCCGCCTGCCCCAGGTCTAGCCCCAGGTCTTGACTGTGGGGCCATCTGCCCCGGGACTAGCCCCGTGTCCGGACTGTTGGGCACGCCCGCCCCGAGCTTGGACTGTGGGGCCCGTCTGCCCCGAGCTTGGACTGTGGGGACCGTCCGTGCCGGGTCTAGCCCCGAGCCTGGACTGTGGGGCCCTGCCGCCCTATATCCGGACTGCGGCGGCCCCGTGTCCGGACTGTGGGCCCGTCCGCCCCGTGTCCGGACTGTGGGGCCGCCTGCATCGGGTCTAGCCCCAGGTCTGGACTGTGGGGCCCCCCGCCCCGAGTCTAGCCCCAGGTCTGGACTGTGGGACCCCCCGCCAGCCCCGGGTACGGACTGTGGGGCCCCCCGCCCGCCCCGAGTCTGGACTGTGGGGCCGGTTGCCCCGGGTCTGGCCCCGAGCCTGGACTGTCCGGCCCGCCCACCCTATGTCCGGACTGCGGACGCCCTGTGTCCGGACTGTAGGGCTCGCCCACCCCGTGTCCGGACTGTGGGGCCGCCTGCCCCGTGTCTGGACTGTGGGGCATGTCCGCCCCATGTCAGGACTGTGGGGCTCGTCCACCCCGTGTCTGGACTGTGGGTGGACTGTAGGGCCGCCTGCCCCGGGACTAGCCCCATGTCCGGACAATGGGGCCCGTCCGCCCCGAGCCTGGACTGTGGGGCCCGTCCGCCCCAAGCCTGGACTGTGGGGCCCCGCGCCCCGGGTCTGAAATGTGGGGCCGGCTTCCCCGGGTCTAGCCCCGAGCCTGGACTGTGTGTTCCCCCCGCCCCGGGTCTAGCCCTGAGCCTGGACTGTGGGGCCCGCCCACCCGGGGCCCGCCCACCCGGGGCCCGCCCACCCTATGTCTAGACTGTGGCCACCCCGAGTCCAGACTGTGGGGCTCGCCCTATATCCGGACTGCGGCCGCCACGTGTCCGGACTGTGGGGCCGCCTGCCCCGGGTCTAGCCCCAGGTCCGGACTGTGGGGCCCCCCGCCCGCCCTGATTCCAGACTGTGGGGCCCCTCGCCCGCCCCGGGTCTGGACTGTGGGATCCCCCGCTTGCCCCGGGTCCGGACAGTGGGGCCCCCCTCCCCGGGTCTGGACTGTGGGGCCGACTGCCCCCGGGTCTAGCCCCGAGCCTGGACTGTGGGGCCCGGCCGCCTTATGTCCCCACTGTGGCCCCCCCCGTGTCCGGACTGTGGGGACCGTCCACCCCGTGTCCAGACTGTGGGCCGCCTTCTCCGGGTCTAGCCCCAGGTCTGGACTGTGGGGCATGCCCGCCCCGTGTCCGGACTGTGGGGCCCGTCCACCCCGTGTCCGGACTGTGGGCCGCCTGCCCCAGGTCTAGCCTCAGGTCTGGACTGTGAAGCCGCCTGCCCCGGGATTAGCTCAGTGTCCGGACTGTGGGGCCCGCCCGCCCCGTGTCCTGACTGTGGGGCTCGCCCGCACCGTGTCCAGACTGTGGGGCTCGCCCGCCCCGTGTCCTGACTGTGGGGCTCGCCCGCCCCGTGTCCAGACTGTGGGGCTCGCCCGCCCCGTGTCCAGACTGTGGGGCTCATCGGCCCCGTGTCCTGACTGTGGGGCTCATCGGCCCTGTGTCCTGACTGTGGGGCTCATCCGCCCCGTGTCCTGACTGTGGGGCTCATCCGCCCCGTGTCCAGACTGTGGGGCTCATCCGCCCCGTGTCTGGACTTTGGGGCTGCCTGTCCCGGGTCTAGCCCCGTTTCCGGTCTGTGGGGCACGCCCGCCCCAAGCTTGGACTGTGGGGCCCGTCCGTCCCGGGTCTAGCCCCGAGCCTGGACTGTGGGGCCCGGCCGCCCTATATCCGGACTGCGGCCGCCCAGTGTCCGGACTATGGGCCCGTCCGCCCCGTGTCCGGACTGTGGGGCCGCCTGCATCGGGTCTAGCCCCAGGTATGGACTGTGGGGCATGCCTGCTCCGTGTCCGGACTGTGGGGCCCGTCCACCCCGTGTCCGGACTGTGGGCCGTCTGCCCCGGGTCTAGCCCCAGGTCTCGACTGTGAAGCCGCCTGCCCCGGGATTAGCTCAGTGTCCTGACTGTGGGGCCCGCCCCGTGTCCTGACTGTGGGGCTCGCCCGCCCCGTGTCCAGACTGTGGGGCTCATCCGCCCCGTGTCCGGACTGTGGGGCTCATCCGCCCCGTGTCCGGACTGTGGGGCTCATCCGCCCCGTGTCCGGACTGTGGGGCTCATCCGCCCCGTGTCCGGACTGTGGGGCTCATCCGCCCCGTGTCCGGACTGTGGGGCTCATCCGCCCCGGGACTAGCCCCGTGTCCGGACTGTGAGGCCCGTCCGCCCCGAGCCTGGACTGTGGGGCCCGTGCGCCCCGTGTCCGGACTGTGGGTCCCGCCCGCCCCGTATCCAGACTGTGGGGCTCACCCGCCCCGTGTCCAGACTGTGGGGCTCATCCGCCCCGTGTCCAGACTGTGGGGCTCATCCGCCCCGTGTCCAGACTGTGGGGCTCATCCGCCCCGTGTCCAGACTGTGGGGCTCATCCGCCCCGTGTCCAGACTGTGGGGCTCATCCGCCCCGTGTCCAGACTGTGGGGCTCATCCGCCCCGTGTCCAGACTGTGGGGCTCATCCGCCCCGTGTCCAGACTGTGGGGCTCATCCGCCCCGTGTCCAGACTGTGGGGCTCATCCGCCCCGTGTCCAGACTGTGGGGCTCATCCGCCCCGTGTCCAGACTGTGGGGCTCATCCGCCCCGTGTCCAGACTGTGGGGCTCATCCGCCCCGTGTCCAGACTGTGGGGCTCATCCGCCCCGTGTCCAGACTGTGGGGCTCATCCGCCCCGTGTCCAGACTGTGGGGCTCATCCGCCCCGTGTCCAGACTGTGGGGCTCATCCGCCCCGTGTCCAGACTGTGGGGCTCATCCGCCCCGTGTCCGGACTGTGGGGACGCCTGCCCCGGGACTAGCCCCGTGTCCGGACTGTGGGGCCCGTCCGCCCCGTGTCCGGACTGTGGGGCCCGTCCGCCCCGTGTCCAGACTGTGGGGCCCGTCCGCCCCGTGTCCGGACTGTGGGGCCCGTCCGCCCCGTGTCCGGACTGTGGGGCCCGTCCGCCACGTGTCCGGACTGTGGGGCCCGTCCGCCCCGTGTCCAGACTGTGGGGCCCGTCCGCCCCGTGTCCAGACTGTGGGGCCCGTCCGCCCCGTGTCCAGACTGTGGGGCCCGTCCGCCCCGTGTCCAGACTGTGGGGCCCGTCCGCCCCGTGTCCAGACTGTGGGGCCCGTCCGCCCCGTGTCCAGACTGTGGGGCCCGTCCGCCCCGTTTCCAGACTGTGGGGCCCGTCCGCCCCGTTTCCAGACTGTGGGGCCCGTCCGCCCCGTGTCCGGACTTTGGGGCCGCCTGCCCCGGGACTAGCCCCGTGTCCGTACTGTGAGGCCCGTCCGCCCCGAGCCCGGACTGTGGGGCCCGCCCGCCCCGTGTCCGGACTGTGGGGCTCGCCCGCCCCGTGTCCAGACTGTGGGGCTCGCCCGCCCCGTGTCCAGACTGTGGGGCTCGCCCGCCCCATGTCCAGACTGTGGGGCTCGCCCGCCCCGTGTCCAGACTGTGGGGCTCGCCCGCCCCGTGTCCAGACTGTGGGGCTCGCCCGCCCCGTGTCCAGACTGTGGGGCCCGTCCGCCCCGTGTCCGGACTGTGGGGCCGCCTGCCCCGGGACTAGCCCCGTGTCCGGACTGTGAGGCCCGTTCGCCCCGAGCCCGGACTGTGGGGCCCGTCCGCCCCGTGTCCTGACTGTGGGGCTCGCCCGCCCCGTGTCCAGACTGTGGGGCTCGCCCGCCCCGTGTCCAGACTGTGGGGCTCGCCCGCCCCGTGTCCAGACTGTGGGGCTCGCCCGCCCCGTGTCCAGACTGTGGGGCTCGCCCGCCCCGTGTCCAGACTGTGGGGCTCACCCGCCCCGTGTCCAGACTGTGGGGCCCGTCCGCCCCGTGTCCGGACTTTGGGGCCGCCTGCCCCAGGACTAGCCCCGTGTCCGGACTGTGAGGCCCGTCCGCCCCGAGCCCGGACTGTGGGGCCCGTCCGCCCCGTGTCCGGACTGTGGGGCCCGTCCGCCCCGTGTCCGGACTGTGGGGCCCGTCCGCCCCGTGTCCGGACTGTGGGGCCCGTCCGCCCCGTGTCCGGACTGTGGGGCCCGTTCGCCCCGTGTCCGGACTGTGGGGCCCGTCCGCCCCGTGTCCGGACTGTGGGGCCCGTCCGCCCCGTGTCCGGACTGTGGGGCCCGTCCGCCCCGTGTCCGGACTGTGGGGCCCGTCCGCCCCGTGTCCGGACTGTGGGGCCCGTCCGCCCCGTGTCCGGACTGTGGGGCCCGTCCGCCCCGTGTCCGGACTGTGGGGCCCGTCCGCCCCGTGTCCGGACTGTGGGGCCCGTCCGCCCCGTGTCCGGACTGTGGGGCCCGTCCGCCCCATGTCCGGACTGTGGGGACGCCTGCCCCGGGACTAGCCCCGTGTCCGGACTGTGGGGCCCGTCCGCCCCGTGTCCGGACTGTGGGGCCCGTCCGCCCCGTGTCCGGACTGTGGGGCCCGTCCGCCCCGTGTCCGGACTGTGGGGCCCGTCTGCCCCGTGTCCGGACTGTGGGGCTCGCCCGCCCCATGTCCAGACTGTGGGGCTCGCCCGCCCCGTGTCCAGACTGTGGGGCTCGCCCGCCCCGTGTCCAGACTGTGGGGCTCGCCCGCCCCGTGTCCAGACTGTGGGGCTCACCCGCCCCGTGTCCAGACTGTGGGGCTCACCCGCCCCGTGTCCAGACTGTGGGGCCCGTCCGCCCCGTGTCCAGACTGTGGGGCCCGTCCGCCCCGTGTCCGGACTTTGGGGCCGCCTGCCCCGGGACTAGCCCCGTGTCCGGACTGTGAGGCCCGTCCGCCCCGAGCCCGGACTGTGGGGCCCGTCCGCCCCGTGTCCGGACTGTGGGGCCCGTCCGCCCCGTGTCCGGACTGTGGGGCCCGTCCGCCCCGTGTCCGGACTGTGGGGCCCGTCCGCCCCGTGTCCGGACTGTGGGGCCCGTCCGCCCCGTGTCCGGACTGTGGGGCCCGTCCGCCCCGTGTCCGGACTGTGGGGCCCGTCCGCCCCGTGTCCGGACTGTGGGGCCCGTCCGCCCCGTGTCCGGACTGTGGGGCCCGTCCACCCCGTGTCCAGACTGTGGGGCCCGTCCGCCCCGTGTCCGGACTGTGGGGCCCGTCAACCCCGTGTCCGGACTGTGGGGCCCGTCCGCCCCGTGTCCGGACTGTGGGGCCCGTCCGCCCCGTGTCCGGACTGTGGGGCCCGTCCGCCCCGTGTCCGGACTTTGGGGCCGCCTGCCCCGGGACTAGCCCCAGGTCTGGACTGTGGGGCATGTCCGCCCCGGGTCTAGCCCCAGGTCTGGACTGTGGGGCATGTCCGCCCCGTGTCAGGACTGTGGGGCCCGTCCTCCCTGTGTCAGTACTGTGGGGCCCGTCCACCCTGTGTCTAGAATGTGGGGCCGCCTGCCCCGGGTCTAGCCTCAGGTCTGGACTGTGGGGCCGCCTACCCCGTGTCTAGCCCCAGGTCTGGACTGTGGGGCATGTCCGCCCCGTGTCAGGACTGTGGGGCCCGTCCACCCTGTGTCTAGAATGTGGGGCCCCCTGCCCCGGGTCTAGCCTCAGGTCTGGACTGTGGGGCCGCCTGCCCCGGGTCTAGCCCCAGGTCTTGACTGTGGGTCATGCCCGCCCCGTATCCGGACTGTGGGGCCCGTCCACCCCTTGTCTAGAATGTGGGGCCGCCTGCCCCGGGTCTAGCCTCAGGTCTGGACTGTGGGGCCGCCAGCCCCGGGTTTAGCCCCAGGTCTTGACTATGGGGCATGCCCGCCCCGTATCTGGACTGTGGGGCCCGTCCACCCCGTGTCTGGACTGTGGGCCGCCTGCCCCGGGTCTAGCCCCAGGTTTGGACTGTGGGGCCACCTGCCCCGGGACTAGCCCTGTGTCCGGACTGTGGGGCCTGCCCGTCCTGTATCCTGACTGTGGAGCCCGCCCGCCCAATGTCCTGACTGTGGGGCTCGCCCCGTGTCCTGACTGTGGGGCTCGCCCGCCCCGTGTCCAGACTGTGGGGCTCGCCCGCCCCGTGTCCAGACTGTGGGGCTCGCCCGCCCCGTGTCCAGACTGTGGGGCTCGCCCGCCCCGTGTCCAGACTGTGGGGCTCGCCCGCCCCGTGTCCAGACTGTGGGGCTCGCCCGCCCCGTGTCCAGACTGTGGGGCTCGCCCGCCCCGTGTCCAGACTGTGGGGCTCGCCCGCCCCGTGTCCAGACTGTGGGGCTCGCCCGCCCCGTGTCCAGACTGTGGGGCTCGCCCGCCCCGTGTCCAGACTGTGGGGCTCGCCCGCCCCGTGTCCAGACTGTGGGGCTCGCCCGCCCCGTGTCCAGACTGTGGGGCTCGCCCGCCCCGTGTCCAGACTGTGCGGCTCGCCCGCCCCGTGTCCGGACTGTGCGGCTCGCCCGCCCCGTGTCCGGACTGTGGGGCTCGCCCGCCCCGTGTCCGGACTGTGGGTCATGCCCGCCCCGTATCCGGACTGTGGGGCCCGTCCACCCCTTGTCTAGAATGTGGGGCCGCCTGCCCCGGGTCTAGCCTCAGGTCTGGACTGTGGGGCCGCCAGCCCCGGGTTTAGCCCCAGGTCTTGACTATGGGGCATGCCCGCCCCGTATCTGGACTGTGGGGCCCGTCCACCCCGTGTCTGGACTGTGGGCCGCCTGCCCCGGGTCTAGCCCCAGGTTTGGACTGTGGGGCCACCTGCCCCGGGACTAGCCCTGTGTCCGGACTGTGGGGCCTGCCCGTCCTGTATCCTGACTGTGGAGCCCGCCCGCCCAATGTCCTGACTGTGGGGCCCGCCCCGTGTCCTGACTGTGGGGCTCGCCCGCCCCGTGTCCAGACTGTGGGGCTCGCCCGCCCCGTGTCCAGACTGTGGGGCTCGCCCGCCCCGTGTCCAGACTGTGGGGCTCGCCCGCCCCGTGTCCAGACTGTGGGGCTCGCCCGCCCCGTGTCCAGACTGTGGGGCTCGCCCGCCCCGTGTCCAGACTGTGGGGCTCGCCCGCCCCGTGTCCGGACTGTGGGGCCCGCCCGCCCCGTGTCCGGACTGTGGGGCCCGCCCGCCCCGTGTCCGGACTGTGGGGCCCGCCCGCCCCGTGTCCGGACTGTGGGGCCCGCCCGCCCCGTGTCCGGACTGTGGGGCCCGCCCGCCCCGTGTCCGGACTGTGGGGCCCGCCCGCCCCGTGTCCGGACTGTGGGGCCCGCCCGCCCCGTGTCCGGACTGTGGGGCCCGCCCGCCCCGTGTCCGGACTGTGGGGCCCGCCCGCCCCGTGTCCGGACTGTGGGGCCCGCCCGCCCCGTGTCCGGACTGTGGGGCCCGTCCGCCCCGTGTCCGGACTGTGGGGCCCGTCCGCCCCGTGTCCGGACTGTGGGGCCCGTCCGCCCCGTGTCCGGACTGTGGGGCCCGTCCGCCCCGTGTCCGGACTGTGGGGCCCGTCCGCCCCGTGTCCGGACTGCGGGGCCCGTCCGCCCCGTGTCCGGACTGTGGGGCCCGTCCGCCCCGTGTCCGGACTGTGGGGCCCGTCCGCCCCGTGTCCGGACTGTGGGGCCCGTCCGCCCCGTGTCCGGACTGCGGGGCCCGTCCGCCCCGTGTCCGGACTGTGGGGCCCGTCCGCCCCGTGTCCGGACTGTGGGGCCCGTCCGCCCCGTGTCCGGACTGTGGGGCCCGTCCACCCCGAGTCCGGACTGTGGGTCGCCTGCCCCGGGTCTAGCCCCAGGTCTGGACTGTGGGGCATGTCCACCCCATGTCAGGTCTGTGAAGCTCGTCCACCCCGTGTCTAGAATATGGGACCGCCTGCCTCGGGTCTAGCCTCAGGTCTGGACTGTGGGGCCGCCTGCCCCGGGTCTAGCCCCAGGTCTGGACTATGGGGCATGCCCGCCCCGTGTCTGGACTGTGGGGCCCGTCCACCCCGTGTCCGGACTATGGGCCGCCTGCCCCGTGTCCGGACTGTGGGGCCCGCCCGCCCCGTGTCCGGACTGTGGGGCCCGCCCGCCCCGTGTCCGGACTGTGGGGCCCGCCCGCCCCGTGTCCGGACTGTGGGGCCCGCCCGCCCCGTGTCCGGACTGTGGGGCCCGTCCGCCCCGTGTCCGGACTGTGGGGCCCGTCCGCCCCGTGTCCGGACTGTGGGGCCCGTCCGCCCCGTGTCCGGACTGTGGGGCCCGTCCGCCCCGTGTCCGGACTGTGGGGCCCGTCCGCCCCGTGTCCGGACTGTGGGGCCCGTCCGCCCCGTGTCCGGACTGTGGGGCCCGTCCGCCCCGTGTCCGGACTGTGGGGCCCGTCCGCCCCGTGTCCGGACTGTGGGGCCCGTCCGCCCCGTGTCCGGACTGTGGGGCCCGTCCACCCCGAGTCCGGACTGTGGGTCGCCTGCCCCGGGTCTAGCCCCAGGTCTGGACTGTGGGGCATGTCCACCCCATGTCAGGTCTGTGAAGCTCGTCCACCCCGTGTCTAGAATATGGGACCGCCTGCCTCGGGTCTAGCCTCAGGTCTGGACTGTGGGGCCGCCTGCCCCGGGTCTAGCCCCAGGTCTGGACTATGGGGCATGCCCGCCCCGTGTCTGGACTGTGGGGCCCGTCCACCCCGTGTCTGGACTATGGGCCGCCTGCCCCGTGTCCGGACTGTGGGGCCCGTCCGCCCCGTGTCCGGACTGTGGGGCCCGTCCGCCCCGTGTCCGGACTGTGGGGCCCGTCCGCCCCGTGTCCGGACTGTGGGGCCCGTCCGCCCCGTGTCCGGACTGTGGGGCCCGTCCGCCCCGTGTCCGGACTGTGGGGCCCGTCCGCCCCGTGTCCGGACTGTGGGGCTCGCCCTCCCCGTGTCCGGACTGTGGGGCCCGTCCGCCCCGTGTCCGGACTGTGGGGCTCGCCCTCCCCGTGTCCGGACTGTGGGGCCCGTCCGCCCCGTGTCCGGACTTTGGGGCAGCCTGCCCCGGGACTAGCCCCGTGTCCGGACTGTGGGGCCCGTCCGCCCCGTGTCCGGACTGTGGGGCCCGTCCACCCCGTGTCCGGACTGTGGGGCCCGTCCACCCCGTGTCCGGACTGTGGGGCCCGTCCACCCCGTGTCCGGACTGTGGGGCCCGTCCACCCCGTGTCCGGACTGTGGGGCCGCCTGCCCCGGGACTAGCCCCGTGTCCGGACTGTGGGGCCCGTCCGCCCCGTGTCCGGACTGTGGGGCCCGTCCACCCCGTGTCCGGACTGTGGGGCCCGTCCACCCCGTGTCCGGACTGTGGGGCCCGTCCACCCCGTGTCCAGACTGTGGGGCCCGTCCACCCCGTGTCCAGACTGTGGGGCCCGTCCGCCCCGTGTCCGGACTGTGGGGCCGCCTGCCCCGGGACTAGCCCCGTGTCCGGACTGTGGGGCCCGTCCGCCCCGTGTCCGGACTGTGGGGCCCGTCCACCCCGTGTCCGGACTGTGGGACCCGTCCACCCCGTGTCCGGACTGTGGGGCCCGTCCACCCCGTGTCCGGACTGTGGGGCCCGTCCACCCCGTGTCCGGACTGTGGGGCCCGTCCACCCCGTGTCCGGACTGTGGGGCCCGTCCACCCCGTGTCCAGACTGTGGGGCCCGTCCACCCCGTGTCCAGACTGTGGGGCCCGTCCGCCCCGTGTCCGGACTTTGGGGCCCGTCCACCCCGTGTCCAGACTGTGGGGCCCGTCCACCCCGTGTCCAGACTGTGGGGCCCGTCCGCCCCGTGTCCGGACTTTGGGGCCGCCTGCCCCGGGACTAGCCCCGTGTCCGGACTGTGGGGCCCGTCCGCCCCGTGTCCGGACTGTGGGGTCCGTCCACCCCGTGTCCAGACTGTGGGGCCCGTCCACCCCGTGTCCAGACTGTGGGGCCCGTCCGCCCCGTGTCCGGACTTTGGGGCCGCCTGCCCCGGGACTAGCCCCGTGTCCGGACTGTGGGGCCCGTCCGCCCCGTGTCCGGACTGTGGGGTCCGTCCACCCCGTGTCCGGACTGTGGGGCCCGTCCACCCAGTGTCCGGACTGTGGGGCCCGTCCACCCCGTGTCCGGACTGTGGGGCCCGCCCGCCCCGTGTCCGGACTGTGGGGCCCGCCCGCCCCGTGTCCGGACTGTGGGGCCCGCCCGCCCCGTGTCCGGACTGTGGGGCCCGCCCGCCCCGTGTCCGGACTGTGGGGCCCGTCCGCCCCGTGTCCGGACTGTGGGGCCCGTCCGCCCCGTGTCCGGACTGTGGGGCCCGTCCGCCCCGTGTCCGGACTGTGGGGCCCGTCCGCCCCGTGTCCGGACTGTGGGGCCCGTCCGCCCCGTGTCCGGACTGTGGGGCCCGTCCGCCCCGTGTCCGGACTGTGGGGCCCGTCCGCCCCGTGTCCGGACTGTGGGGCCCGTCCGCCCCGTGTCCGGACTGTGGGGCCCGTCCGCCCCGTGTCCGGACTGTGGGGCCCGTCCGCCCCGTGTCCGGACTGTGGGGCCCGTCCGCCCCGTGTCCGGACTGTGGGGCCCGTCCGCCCCGTGTCCGGACTGTGGGGCCCGTCCGCCCCGTGTCCGGACTGTGGGGCCCGTCCACCCCGAGTCCGGACTGTGGGTCGCCTGCCCCGGGTCTAGCCCCAGGTCTGGACTGTGGGGCATGTCCACCCCATGTCAGGTCTGTGAAGCTCGTCCACCCCGTGTCTAGAATATGGGACCGCCTGCCTCGGGTCTAGCCTCAGGTCTGGACTGTGGGGCCGCCTGCCCCGGGTCTAGCCCCAGGTCTGGACTATGGGGCATGCCCGCCCCGTGTCTGGACTGTGGGGCCCGTCCACCCCGTGTCCGGACTATGGGCCGCCTGCCCCGTGTCCGGACTGTGGGGCCCGCCCGCCCCGTGTCCGGACTGTGGGGCCCGCCCGCCCCGTGTCCGGACTGTGGGGCCCGCCCGCCCCGTGTCCGGACTGTGGGGCCCGCCCGCCCCGTGTCCGGACTGTGGGGCCCGTCCGCCCCGTGTCCGGACTGTGGGGCCCGTCCGCCCCGTGTCCGGACTGTGGGGCCCGTCCGCCCCGTGTCCGGACTGTGGGGCCCGTCCGCCCCGTGTCCGGACTGTGGGGCCCGTCCGCCCCGTGTCCGGACTGTGGGGCCCGTCCGCCCCGTGTCCGGACTGTGGGGCCCGTCCGCCCCGTGTCCGGACTGTGGGGCCCGTCCGCCCCGTGTCCGGACTGTGGGGCCCGTCCGCCCCGTGTCCGGACTGTGGGGCCCGTCCACCCCGAGTCCGGACTGTGGGTCGCCTGCCCCGGGTCTAGCCCCAGGTCTGGACTGTGGGGCATGTCCACCCCATGTCAGGTCTGTGAAGCTCGTCCACCCCGTGTCTAGAATATGGGACCGCCTGCCTCGGGTCTAGCCTCAGGTCTGGACTGTGGGGCCGCCTGCCCCGGGTCTAGCCCCAGGTCTGGACTATGGGGCATGCCCGCCCCGTGTCTGGACTGTGGGGCCCGTCCACCCCGTGTCCGGACTATGGGCCGCCTGCCCCGTGTCCGGACTGTGGGGCCCGCCCGCCCCGTGTCCGGACTGTGGGGCCCGCCCGCCCCGTGTCCGGACTGTGGGGCCCGCCCGCCCCGTGTCCGGACTGTGGGGCCCGCCCGCCCCGTGTCCGGACTGTGGGGCCCGTCCGCCCCGTGTCCGGACTGTGGGGCCCGTCCGCCCCGTGTCCGGACTGTGGGGCCCGTCCGCCCCGTGTCCGGACTGTGGGGCCCGTCCGCCCCGTGTCCGGACTGTGGGGCCCGTCCGCCCCGTGTCCGGACTGTGGGGCCCGTCCGCCCCGTGTCCGGACTGTGGGGCCCGTCCGCCCCGTGTCCGGACTGTGGGGCCCGTCCGCCCCGTGTCCGGACTGTGGGGCCCGTCCGCCCCGTGTCCGGACTGTGGGGCCCGTCCACCCCGAGTCCGGACTGTGGGTCGCCTGCCCCGGGTCTAGCCCCAGGTCTGGACTGTGGGGCATGTCCACCCCATGTCAGGTCTGTGAAGCTCGTCCACCCCGTGTCTAGAATATGGGACCGCCTGCCTCGGGTCTAGCCTCAGGTCTGGACTGTGGGGCCGCCTGCCCCGGGTCTAGCCCCAGGTCTGGACTATGGGGCATGCCCGCCCCGTGTCTGGACTGTGGGGCCCGTCCACCCCGTGTCTGGACTATGGGCCGCCTGCCCCGTGTCCGGACTGTGGGGCCCGTCCGCCCCGTGTCCGGACTGTGGGGCCCGTCCGCCCCGTGTCCGGACTGTGGGGCCCGTCCGCCCCGTGTCCGGACTGTGGGGCCCGTCCGCCCCGTGTCCGGACTGTGGGGCCCGTCCGCCCCGTGTCCGGACTGTGGGGCCCGTCCGCCCCGTGTCCGGACTGTGGGGCTCGCCCTCCCCGTGTCCGGACTGTGGGGCCCGTCCGCCCCGTGTCCGGACTGTGGGGCTCGCCCTCCCCGTGTCCGGACTGTGGGGCCCGTCCGCCCCGTGTCCGGACTTTGGGGCAGCCTGCCCCGGGACTAGCCCCGTGTCCGGACTGTGGGGCCCGTCCGCCCCGTGTCCGGACTGTGGGGCCCGTCCACCCCGTGTCCGGACTGTGGGGCCCGTCCACCCCGTGTCCGGACTGTGGGGCCCGTCCACCCCGTGTCCGGACTGTGGGGCCCGTCCACCCCGTGTCCGGACTGTGGGGCCGCCTGCCCCGGGACTAGCCCCGTGTCCGGACTGTGGGGCCCGTCCGCCCCGTGTCCGGACTGTGGGGCCCGTCCACCCCGTGTCCGGACTGTGGGGCCCGTCCACCCCGTGTCCGGACTGTGGGGCCCGTCCACCCCGTGTCCAGACTGTGGGGCCCGTCCACCCCGTGTCCAGACTGTGGGGCCCGTCCGCCCCGTGTCCGGACTGTGGGGCCGCCTGCCCCGGGACTAGCCCCGTGTCCGGACTGTGGGGCCCGTCCGCCCCGTGTCCGGACTGTGGGGCCCGTCCACCCCGTGTCCGGACTGTGGGACCCGTCCACCCCGTGTCCGGACTGTGGGGCCCGTCCACCCCGTGTCCGGACTGTGGGGCCCGTCCACCCCGTGTCCGGACTGTGGGGCCCGTCCACCCCGTGTCCGGACTGTGGGGCCCGTCCACCCCGTGTCCAGACTGTGGGGCCCGTCCACCCCGTGTCCAGACTGTGGGGCCCGTCCGCCCCGTGTCCGGACTTTGGGGCCCGTCCACCCCGTGTCCAGACTGTGGGGCCCGTCCACCCCGTGTCCAGACTGTGGGGCCCGTCCGCCCCGTGTCCGGACTTTGGGGCCGCCTGCCCCGGGACTAGCCCCGTGTCCGGACTGTGGGGCCCGTCCGCCCCGTGTCCGGACTGTGGGGTCCGTCCACCCCGTGTCCAGACTGTGGGGCCCGTCCACCCCGTGTCCAGACTGTGGGGCCCGTCCGCCCCGTGTCCGGACTTTGGGGCCGCCTGCCCCGGGACTAGCCCCGTGTCCGGACTGTGGGGCCCGTCCGCCCCGTGTCCGGACTGTGGGGTCCGTCCACCCCGTGTCCGGACTGTGGGGCCCGTCCACCCAGTGTCCGGACTGTGGGGCCCGTCCACCCCGTGTCCGGACTGTGGGGCCCGCCCGCCCCGTGTCCGGACTGTGGGGCCCGCCCGCCCCGTGTCCGGACTGTGGGGCCCGCCCGCCCCGTGTCCGGACTGTGGGGCCCGCCCGCCCCGTGTCCGGACTGTGGGGCCCGTCCGCCCCGTGTCCGGACTGTGGGGCCCGTCCGCCCCGTGTCCGGACTGTGGGGCCCGTCCGCCCCGTGTCCGGACTGTGGGGCCCGTCCGCCCCGTGTCCGGACTGTGGGGCCCGTCCGCCCCGTGTCCGGACTGTGGGGCCCGTCCGCCCCGTGTCCGGACTGTGGGGCCCGTCCGCCCCGTGTCCGGACTGTGGGGCCCGTCCGCCCCGTGTCCGGACTGTGGGGCCCGTCCGCCCCGTGTCCGGACTGTGGGGCCCGTCCGCCCCGTGTCCGGACTGTGGGGCCCGTCCGCCCCGTGTCCGGACTGTGGGGCCCGTCCGCCCCGTGTCCGGACTGTGGGGCCCGTCCGCCCCGTGTCCGGACTGTGGGGCCCGTCCACCCCGAGTCCGGACTGTGGGTCGCCTGCCCCGGGTCTAGCCCCAGGTCTGGACTGTGGGGCATGTCCACCCCATGTCAGGTCTGTGAAGCTCGTCCACCCCGTGTCTAGAATATGGGACCGCCTGCCTCGGGTCTAGCCTCAGGTCTGGACTGTGGGGCCGCCTGCCCCGGGTCTAGCCCCAGGTCTGGACTATGGGGCATGCCCGCCCCGTGTCTGGACTGTGGGGCCCGTCCACCCCGTGTCCGGACTATGGGCCGCCTGCCCCGTGTCCGGACTGTGGGGCCCGCCCGCCCCGTGTCCGGACTGTGGGGCCCGCCCGCCCCGTGTCCGGACTGTGGGGCCCGCCCGCCCCGTGTCCGGACTGTGGGGCCCGCCCGCCCCGTGTCCGGACTGTGGGGCCCGTCCGCCCCGTGTCCGGACTGTGGGGCCCGTCCGCCCCGTGTCCGGACTGTGGGGCCCGTCCGCCCCGTGTCCGGACTGTGGGGCCCGTCCGCCCCGTGTCCGGACTGTGGGGCCCGTCCGCCCCGTGTCCGGACTGTGGGGCCCGTCCGCCCCGTGTCCGGACTGTGGGGCCCGTCCGCCCCGTGTCCGGACTGTGGGGCCCGTCCGCCCCGTGTCCGGACTGTGGGGCCCGTCCGCCCCGTGTCCGGACTGTGGGGCCCGTCCACCCCGAGTCCGGACTGTGGGTCGCCTGCCCCGGGTCTAGCCCCAGGTCTGGACTGTGGGGCATGTCCACCCCATGTCAGGTCTGTGAAGCTCGTCCACCCCGTGTCTAGAATATGGGACCGCCTGCCTCGGGTCTAGCCTCAGGTCTGGACTGTGGGGCCGCCTGCCCCGGGTCTAGCCCCAGGTCTGGACTATGGGGCATGCCCGCCCCGTGTCTGGACTGTGGGGCCCGTCCACCCCGTGTCTGGACTATGGGCCGCCTGCCCCGTGTCCGGACTGTGGGGCCCGTCCGCCCCGTGTCCGGACTGTGGGGCCCGTCCGCCCCGTGTCCGGACTGTGGGGCCCGTCCGCCCCGTGTCCGGACTGTGGGGCCCGTCCGCCCCGTGTCCGGACTGTGGGGCCCGTCCGCCCCGTGTCCGGACTATGGGGCCCGTCCGCCCCGTGTCCGGACTGTGGGGCTCGCCCTCCCCGTGTCCGGACTGTGGGGCCCGTCCGCCCCGTGTCCGGACTGTGGGGCTCGCCCTCCCCGTGTCCGGACTGTGGGGCCCGTCCGCCCCGTGTCCGGACTTTGGGGCAGCCTGCCCCGGGACTAGCCCCGTGTCCGGACTGTGGGGCCCGTCCGCCCCGTCTCCGGACTGTGGGGCCCGTCCACCCCGTGTCCGGACTGTGGGGCCCGTCCACCCCGTGTCCGGACTGTGGGGCCCGTCCACCCCGTGTCCGGACTGTGGGGCCCGTCCACCCCGTGTCCGGACTGTGGGGCCGCCTGCCCCGGGACTAGCCCCGTGTCCGGACTGTGGGGCCCGTCCGCCCCGAGTCCGGACTGTGGGGCCCGTCCACCCCGTGTCCGGACTGTGGGGCCCGTCCACCCCGTGTCCGGACTGTGGGGCCCGTCCACCCCGTGTCCAGACTGTGGGGCCCGTCCACCCCGTGTCCAGACTGTGGGGCCCGTCCGCCCCGTGTCCAGACTGTGGGGCCGCCTGCCCCGGGACTAGCCCCGTGTCCGGACTGTGGGGCCCGTCCGCCCCGTGTCCGGACTGTGGGGCCCGTCCACCCCGTGTCCGGACTGTGGGGCCCGTCCACCCCGTGTCCGGACTGTGGGGCCCGTCCACCCCGTGTCCGGACTGTGGGGCCCGTCCACCCCGTGTCCGGACTGTGGGGCCCGTCCACCCCGTGTCCGGACTGTGGGGCCCGTCCACCCCGTGTCCGGACTGTGGGGCCCGTCCACCCCGTGTCCGGACTGTGGGGCCCGTCCACCCCGTGTCCAGACTGTGGGGCCCGTCCACCCCGTGTCCAGACTGTGGGGCCCGTCCGCCCCGTGTCCGGACTTTGGGGCCGCCTGCCCCGGGACTAGCCCCGTGTCCGGACTGTGGGGCCCGTCCGCCCCGTGTCCGGACTGTGGGGTCCGTCCACCCCGTGTCCGGACTGTGGGGCCCGTCCACCCAGTGTCCGGACTGTGGGGCCCGTCCACCCCGTGTCCGGACTGTGGGGCCCGTCCACCCCGTGTCCGGACTGTGGGGCCCGTCCACCCCGTGTCCGGACTGTGGGGCCCGTCCACCCCGTGTCCGGACTGTGGGGCCCGTCCACCCCGTGTCCGGACTGTGGGGCCCGTCCACCCCGTGTCCAGACTGTGGGGCCCGTCCACCCCGTGTCCAGACTGTGGGGCCCGTCCGCCCCGTGTCCGGACTTTGGGGCCGCCTGCCCCGGGACTAGCCCCGTGTCCGGACTGTGGGGCCCGTCCGCCCCGTGTCCGGACTGTGGGGCCCGTCCACCCCGTGTCCGGACTGTGGGGCCCGTCCACCCCGTGTCCGGACTGTGGGGCCCGTCCACCCCGTGTCCGGACTGTGGGGCCCGTCCACCCCGTGTCCGGACTGTGGGGCCCGTCCACCCCGTGTCCGGACTGTGGGGCCCGTCCACCCCGTGTCCGGACTGTGGGGCCCGTCCACCCCGTGTCCGGACTGTGGGGCCCGTCCACCCCGTGTCCGGACTGTGGGGCCCGTCCACCCCGTGTCCGGACTGTGGGTCGCCTGCCCCGGGTCTAGCCCCAGGTCTGGACTGTGGGGCATGTCCACCCCATGTCAGGTCTGTGAAGCTCGTCCACCCCGTGTCTAGAATATGGGACCGCCTGCCCCGGGTCTAGCCTCAGGTCTGGACTGTGGGGCCGCCTGCCCCGGGTCTAGCCCCAGGTCTGGACTATGGGGCATGCCCGCCCCGTGTCTGGACTGTGGGGCCCGTCCACCCCGTGTCTGGACTATGGGCCGCCTGCCCCATGTCCTGACTGTGGGGCCCGCCCGCCCCGTGTCCGGACTGTGGGGCCCGCCCGCCCCGTGTCCGGACTGTGGGGCCCGCCCGCCCCGTGTCCGGACTGTGGGGCCCGCCCGCCCCGTGTCCGGACTGTGGGGCCCGCCCGCCCCGTGTCCGGACTGTGGGGCCCGTCCGCCCCGTGTCCGGACTGTGGGGCCCGTCCGCCCCGTGTCCGGACTGTGGGGCTCGCCCTCCCCGTGTCCGGACTGTGGGGCCCGTCCGCCCCGTGTCCGGACTTTGGGGCAGCCTGCCCCGGGACTAGCCCCGTGTCCGGACTGTGGGGCCCGTCCGCCCCGTGTCCGGACTGTGGGGCCCGTCCACCCCGTGTCCGGACTGTGGGGCCCGTCCACCCCGTGTCCGGACTTTGGGGCCGCCTGCCCCGGGACTAGCCCCGTGTCCGGACTGTGGGGCCCGTCCGCCCCGTGTCCGGACTGTGGGGCCCGTCCACCCCGTGTCCGGACTGTGGGGCCCGTCCACCCCGTGTCCAGACTGTGGGGCCCGTCCACCCCGTGTCCAGACTGTGGGGCCCGTCCACCCCGTGTCCAGACTGTGGGGCACGTCCGCCCCGTGTCCGGACTTTGGGGCCGCCTGCCCCGGGACTAGCCCCGTGTCCGGACTGTGGGGCCCGTCCGCCCCGTGTCCGGACTGTGGGGCCCGTCCACCCCGTGTCCGGACTGTGGGGCCCGTCCACCCCGTGTCCGGACTGTGGGGCCCGTCCACCCCGTGTCCGGACTGTGGGGCCCGTCCACCCCGTGTCCAGACTGTGGGGCCCGTCCACCCCGTGTCCAGACTGTGGGGCCCGTCCACCCCGTGTCCAGACTGTGGGGCACGTCCGCCCCGTGTCCGGACTTTGGGGCCGCCTGCCCCGGGACTAGCCCCGTGTCCGGACTGTGGGGCCCGTCCGCCCCGTGTCCGGACTGTGGGGCCCGTCCACCCCGTGTCCGGACTGTGGGGCCCGTCCACCCCGTGTCCGGACTGTGGGGCCCGTCCACCCCGTGTCCGGACTGTGGGGCCCGTCCACCCCGTGTCCGGACTGTGGGGCCCGTCCACCCCGTGTCCGGACTGTGGGGCCCGTCCACCCCGTGTCCGGACTGTGGGGCCCGTCCGCCCCGTGTCCGGACTTTGGGGCCGCCTGCCCCGGGACTAGCCCCGTGTCCGGACTGTGGGGCCCGTCCGCCCCGTGTCCGGACTGTGGGGTCCGTCCACCCCGTGTCCGGACTGTGGGGCCCGTCCACCCCGTGTCCGGACTGTGGGGCCCGTCCACCCCGTGTCCAGACTGTGGGGCCCGTCCACCCAGTGTCCGGACTGTGGGGCCCGTCCACCCCGTGTCCAGACTGTGGGGCCCGTCCACCCCGTGTCCAGACTGTGGGGCCCGTCCACCCCGTGTCCAGACTGTGGGGCCCGTCCGCCCCGTGTCCGGACTTTGGGGCCGCCTGCCCCGGGACTAGCCCCGTGTCCGGACTGTGGGGCCCGTCCGCCCCGTGTCCGGACTGTGGGGCCCGTCCACCCCGTGTCCGGACTGTGGGGCCCGTCCACCCCGTGTCCGGACTGTGGGGCCCGTCCACCCCGTGTCCAGACTGTGGGGCCCGTCCACCCCGTGTCCAGACTGTGGGGCCCGTCCGCCCCGTGTCCGGACTTTGGGGCCGCCTGCCCCGGGACTAGCCCCGTGTCCGGACTGTGGGGCCCGTCCGCCCCGTGTCCGGACTGTGGGGCCCGTCCACCCCGTGTCCGGACTGTGGGGCCCGTCCACCCCGTGTCCGGACTGTGGGGCCCGTCCACCCAGTGTCCGGACTGTGGGGCCCGTCCACCCAGTGTCCGGACTGTGGGGCCCGTCCACCCAGTGTCCGGACTGTGGGGCCCGTCCGCCCCGTGTCCGGACTGTGGGGCCCGTCCGCCCCGTGTCCGGACTGTGGGGCCCGTCCGCCCCGTGTCCGGACTTTGGGGCCGCCTGCCCCGGGACTAGCCCCGTGTCCGGACTGTGGGGCCCGTCCGCCCCGTGTCCGGACTGTGGGGCCCGTCCACCCCGTGTCCGGACTGTGGGGCCCGTCCACCCCGTGTCCGGACTGTGGGGCCCGTCCACCCCGTGTCCGGACTGTGGGGCCCGTCCACCCCGTGTCCAGACTGTGGGGCCCGTCCGCCCCGTGTCCGGACTTTGGGGCCGCCTGCCCCGGGACTAGCCCCGTGTCCGGACTGTGGGGCCCGTCCGCCCCGTGTCCGGACTGTGGGGCCCGTCCACCCAGTGTCCGGACTGTGGGGCCCGTCCACCCAGTGTCCGGACTGTGGGGCCCGTCCACCCCGTGTCCGGACTGTGGGGCCCGTCCACCCCGTGTCCGGACTGTGGGGCCCGTCCACCCCGTGTCCAGACTGTGGGGCCCGTCCACCCCGTGTCCAGACTGTGGGGCCCGTCCGCCCCGTGTCCAGACTGTGGGGCCCGTCCGCCCCGTGTCCGGACTTTGGGGCCGCCTGCCCCGGGACTAGCCCCGTGTCCGGACTGTGGGGCCCGTCCGCCCCGTGTCCGGACTGTGGGGCCCGTCCACCCAGTGTCCGGACTGTGGGGCCCGTCCGCCCCGTGTCCGGACTTTGGGGCCGCCTGCCCCGGGACTAGCCCCGTGTCCGGACTGTGGGGCCCGTCCGCCCCGTGTCCGGACTGTGGGGCCCGTCCACCCCGTGTCCAGACTGTGGGGCCCGTCCGCCCCGTGTCCAGACTGTGGGGCCCGTCCGCCCCGTGTCCGGACTTTGGGGCCGCCTGCCCCGGGACTAGCCCCGTGTCCGGACTGTGGGGCCCGTCCGCCCCGTGTCCGGACTGTGGGGCCCGTCCACCCCGTGTCCGGACTGTGGGGCCCGTCCACCCCGTGTCCGGACTGTGGGGCCCGTCCACCCCGTGTCCGGACTGTGGGGCCCGTCCACCCCGTGTCCGGACTGTGGGGCCCGTCCACCCCGTGTCCAGACTGTGGGGCCCGTCCACCCCGTGTCCAGACTGTGGGGCCCGTCCGCCCCGTGTCCAGACTGTGGGGCCCGTCCGCCCCGTGTCCGGACTTTGGGGCCGCCTGCCCCGGGACTAGCCCCGTGTCCGGACTGTGGGGCCCGTCCGCCCCGTGTCCGGACTGTGGGGCCCGTCCACCCAGTGTCCGGACTGTGGGGCCCGTCCACCCAGTGTCCGGACTGTGGGGCCCGTCCACCCCGTGTCCGGACTGTGGGGCCCGTCCACCCCGTGTCCGGACTGTGGGGCCCGTCCACCCCGTGTCCGGACTGTGGGGCCCGTCCACCCCGTGTCCAGACTGTGGGGCCCGTCCACCCCGTGTCCAGACTGTGGGGCCCGTCCGCCCCGTGTCCAGACTGTGGGGCCCGTCCGCCCCGTGTCCGGACTTTGGGGCCGCCTGCCCCGGGACTAGCCCCGTGTCCGGACTGTGGGGCCCGTCCGCCCCGTGTCCGGACTGTGGGGCCCGTCCACCCCGTGTCCGGACTGTGGGGCCCGTCCACCCCGTGTCCGGACTGTGGGGCCCGTCCACCCCGTGTCCGGACTGTGGGGCCCGTCCACCCCGTGTCCGGACTGTGGGGCCCGTCCACCCCGTGTCCGGACTGTGGGGCCCGTCCACCCCGTGTCCGGACTGTGGGGCCCGTCCACCCCGTGTCCGGACTGTGGGGCCCGTCCACCCCGTGTCCGGACTGTGGGGCCCGTCCACCCCGTGTCCGGACTGTGGGGCCCGTCCACCCCGTGTCCGGACTGTGGGGCCCGTCCACCCCGTGTCCGGACTGTGGGGCCCGTCCACCCCGTGTCCGGACTGTGGGTCGCCTGCCCCGGGTCTAGCCCCAGGTCTGGACTGTGGGGCATGTCCACCCCATGTCAGGTCTGTGAAGCTCGTCCACCCCGTGTCTAGAATATGGGACCGCCTGCCCCGGGTCTAGCCTCAGGTCTGGACTGTGGGGCCGCCTGCCCCGGGTCTAGCCCCAGGTCTGGACTATGGGGCATGCCCGCCCAGTGTCTGGACTGTGGGGCCCGTCCACCCCGTGTCTGGACTATGGGCCGCCTGCCCCATGTCCTGACTGTGGGGCCCGCCCGCCCCGTGTCCGGACTGTGGGGCCCGCCCGCCCCGTGTCCGGACTGTGGGGCCCGCCCGCCCCGTGTCCGGACTGTGGGGCCCGCCCGCCCCGTGTCCGGACTGTGGGGCCCGCCCGCCCCGTGTCCGGACTGTGGGGCCCGCCCGCCCCGTGTCCGGACTGTGGGGCCCGCCCGCCCCGTGTCCGGACTGTGGGGCCCGCCCGCCCCGTGTCCGGACTGTGGGGCCCGTCCGCCCCGTGTCCGGACTGTGGGGCCCGTCCGCCCCGTGTCCGGACTGTGGGGCCCGTCCGCCCCGTGTCCGGACTGTGGGGCCCGTCCGCCCCGTGTCCGGACTGTGGGGCCCGTCCGCCCCGAGTCCGGACTGTGGGGCCCGTCCGCCCCGTGTCCAGACTGTGGGGCCCGTCCGCCCCGTGTCCAGACTGTGGGGCCCGTCCGCCCCGTGTCCAGACTGTGGGGCCCGTCCGCCCCGTGTCCAGACTGTGGGGCCCGTCCGCCCCGTGTCCGGACTTTGGGGCCGCCTGCCCCGGGACTAGCCCCGTGTCCGGACTGTGGGGCCCGTCCGCCCCGTGTCCGGACTGTGGGGCCCGTCCACCCCGTGTCCGGACTGTGGGGCCCGTCCACCCCGTGTCCGGACTGTGGGGCCCGTCCACCCCGTGTCCGGACTGTGGGGCCCGTCCACCCCGTGTCCGGACTGTGGGGCCCGTCCACCCCGTGTCCGGACTGTGGGGCCCGTCCACCCCGTGTCCGGACTGTGGGGCCCGTCCACCCCGTGTCCGGACTGTGGGGCCCGTCCACCCCGTGTCCGGACTGTGGGGCCCGTCCACCCCGAGTCCGGACTGTGGGTCGCCTGCCCCGGGTCTAGCCCCAGGTCTGGACTGTGGGGCATGTCCACCCCATGTCAGGTCTGTGAAGCTCGTCCACCCCGTGTCTAGAATATGGGACCGCCTGCCCCGGGTCTAGCCTCAGGTCTGGACTGTGGGGCCGCCTGCCCCGGGTCTAGCCCCAGGTCTGGACTATGGGGCATGCCCGCCCCGTGTCTGGACTGTGGGGCCCGTCCACCCCGTGTCTGGACTATGGGCCGCCCGCCCCATGTCCTGACTGTGGGGCCCGCCCGCCCCGTGTCCTGACTGTGGGGCCCGCCCGCCCCGTGTCCGGACTGTGGGGCCCGCCCGCCCCGTGTCCGGACTGTGGGGCCCGCCCGCCCCGTGTCCGGACTGTGGGGCCCGCCCGCCCCGTGTCCGGACTGTGGGGCTCGCCCGCCCCGTGTCCGGACTGTGGGGCCCGCCCGCCCCGTGTCCGGACTGTGGGGCCCGTCCGCCCCGTGTCCGGACTGTGGGGCCCGTCCGCCCCGTGTCCGGACTGTGGGGCCCGTCCGCCCCGTGTCCGGACTGTGGGGCCCGTCCGCCCCGTGTCCGGACTGTGGGGCCCGTCCGCCCCGTGTCCGGACTGTGGGGCCCGTCCGCCCCGTGTCCGGACTGTGGGGCCCGCTCGCCCCGTGTCCGGACTGTGGGGCCCGCCCGCCCCGTGTCCAGACTGTGGGGCTCATCCACCCCGTGTCTGGACTTTGGGGCCGCCTGCCCCGGGTCTAGCCCCGTTTCCGGTCTGTGGGGCACGCCCGCCCCAAGCTTGGACTGTGGGGCCCGTCCGTCCCGGGTCTATCCCCTAGCCTGGACTGTGGGGCCCGGCCGCCCTATATCCGGACTGCGGCCGCCCAGTGTCCGGACTATGGGCCCGTCCGGACTGTGGGGCCGCCTGCATCGGGTCTAGCCCCAGGTCTGGACAGTGGGGCCCCCCGCCCGCCCCAGGTCCGGACGGTGGGGCCGCCCGCCTCGAGTCTAGCCCCAGGTCTGGACTGTGGGGACCCCCGCCAGCCCCGGGTACGGACTGTGGGGCCCCCCGCTCGCCCCGAGTCTGGACTGTGGGGAAGCCTGCCCCGGGTCTGGACTGTGGGGCATGTCCGCCCCATGTCAGGACTGTGGGGCCCGTCCACCCCGTGTCTGGACTGTGGGGCCGCCTGCCCCTGGTCTAGCCTCAGGTCTGGACTGTGGGGCCGCCTGCCCCTGGTCTAGCCTCAGGTCTGGACTGTGGGGCCGCCTGCCCCGGGTCTAGCCCTAGGTCTTGACTATGGGTCATGCCCGCCCCGTATCCGGACTGTGGGGCCCGTCCACCCAGTGTCTAGAATGTGGGGCCGCCTGCCCCGGGTCTAGCCTCAGGTCTGGACTGTGGGGCCGCCAGCCTCGGGTTTAGCCCCAGGTCTTGACTGTGGGGCCCGTCCACCCCGTGTCTGGACTGTGGGCCGTCTGCCCCGGGTCTAGCCCCAGGTCTGGACTGTGGGGCCACCTGCCCCGGGATTAGCCCTGTGTCCGGACTGTGGGGCCTGCCCGCCCTGTATCCTGACTGTGGAGCCCGCCCGCCCAATGTCCTGACTGTGGGGCCCGCCCTGTGTCCTGACTGTGGGGCCCGTCCACCCCGTGTCTGGACTGTGGGCCGTCTGCCCCGGGTCTAGCCCCAGGTCTGGACTGTGGGGCCACCTGCCCCGGGATTAGCCCTGTGTCCGGACTGTGGGGCCTGCCCGCCCTGTATCCTGACTGTGGAGCCCGCCCGCCCAATGTCCTGACAGTGGGGCCCGCCCTGTGTCCTGACTGTGGGGCCCGTCCACCCTGTGTCCTGACTGTGGGGCCCGCCCGCCCCGTGTCCTGACTGTGGGTCCCGCCCGCCCCGTGTCCTGACTGTGGGTCCCGCCCGCCCCGTGTCCTGACTGTGGGTCCCGCCCGCCCCGTGTCCTGACTGTGGGTCCCGCCCGCCCCGTGTCCTGACTGTGGGTCCCGCCCGCCCCGTGTCCTGACTGTGGGTCCCGCCCGCCCCGTGTCCTGACTGTGGGGCTCGCCCGCCCCGTGTCCTGACTGTGGGGCTCGCCCGCCCCGTGTCCTGACTGTGGGGCTCGCCCGCCCCGTGTCCTGACTGTGGGGCTCGCCCGCCCCGTGTCCTGACTGTGGGGCTCGCCCGCCCCGTGTCCGGACTGTGGGGCTCGCCCGCCCCGTGTCCGGACTGTGGGGCTCGCCCGCCCCGTGTCCGGACTGTGGGGCTCGCCCGCCCCGTGTCCGGACTGTGGGGCTCGCCCGCCCCGTGTCCGGACTGTGGGGCTCATCTGCCCCGTGTCCGGACTTCGGGGCCGCCTGCCCCGGGACTAGCCCCGTGTCCGGACTGTGGGGCCCGTCCGCCCCGTGTCCGGACTGTGGGGCCCGTCCGCCCCGTGTCCGGACTGTGGGGCCCGTCCGCCCCGTGTCCGGACTGTGGGGCCCGTCCGCCCCGTGTCCGGACTGTGGGGCCCGTCCGCCCCGTGTCCGGACTGTGGGGCCCGTCCGCCCCGTGTCCGGACTGTGGGGCCCGTCCGCCCCGTGTCCGGACTGTGGGGCCCGTCCGCCCCGTGTCCGGACTGTGGGGCCCGTCCGCCCCGTGTCCGGACTGTGGGTCGCCTGCCCCGGGTCTAGCCCCAGGTCTGGACTGTGGGGCATGTCCGCCCCATGTCAGGTCTGTGAAGCCCGTCCACCCCATGTCTAGAATATGGGACCGCCTGCCCCGGGTCTAGCCTCAGGTCTGGACTGTGGGGCCGCCTGCCCCGGGTCTAGCCCCAGGTCTGGACTGTGGGGCCCGCCCGCCCCGTGTCCTGACTGTGGGGCCCGCCCGCCCCGTGTCCTGACTGTGGGGCCCGCCCGCCCCGTGTCCTGACTGTGGGGCCCGCCCGCCCCGTGTCCTGACTGTGGGTCCCGCCCGCCCCGTGTCCTGACTGTGGGTCCCGCCCGCCCCGTGTCCTGACTGTGGGGCTCGCCCGCCCCGTGTCCTGACTGTGGGGCTCGCCCACCCCGTGTCCTGACTGTGGGGCTCGTCGCCCCATGTCCAGACTCTGGGGCTCATCCGCCCCATGTCTGGACTTTGGGGCCGCCCCGTTTCCGGTCTGTGGGGCACGCCCGCCCCAAGCTTGGACTGTGGGGCTCGTCCGTCCCGGGTCTAGCCCCGAGCCTGGACTGTTGGGCCCGGCCGCCCTATATCCGGACTGCGGCCGCCCAGTGTCCGGACTATGGGCCCGTCCGCCCCGTGTCCGGACTGTGGGGCCGCCTGCATCGGGTCTAGCCCCAGGTCTGGACAGTGGGGCCCCCCGCCCGCCCCAGGTCCGGACGGTGGGGCCGCCCGCCCCGAGTCTAGCCCCAGGTCTGGACTGTGGGGCCCCCCGCCAGCCCCGGGTACGGACTGTGGGGCCCCCCGCTCACCCCGAGTCTGGACTGTGGGGAAGCCTGCCCCGGGTCTGGACTGTGGGGCATGTCCGCCCCATGTCAGGACTGTGGGGCCCGTCCACCCCGTGTCTGTTCTGTGGGGCCGCCTGCCCCTGGTCTAGCCTCAGGTCTGGACTGTGGGGCCGCCTGCCCCGGGGCTAGCCCCGTGTCTGGACTGTGGGGCCCGTCCGCCCCGAGCCTGGACTGTGAGGCCCGTCCGCCCCGAGCCTGGACTGTGGGGCCCCCCGCCCGCCCCGGGTACGGACTGTGGGGCCCCCCGCTCGCCCCGAGTCTGGAATGTGGGGCCGCCTGCCCCTGGTCTGGACTGTGGGGCATGTCCGCCCCATGTCAGGACTGTGGGGCCCGTCCACCCGGTGTCTGGACTGTGGGGCCGCCTGCCCCTGGTCTAGCCTCAGGTCTGGAATGTGGGGCCGCCTGCCCCGGGACTAGCCCCGTGTCCGGACTGTGGGGCCCGTCCGCCCTGAGCCTGGACTGTGCGGCCCGTCCGCCATATGTCCGGACTGTGGCTCCCCCCGTGTCCGGACTGTGGGGACTGTCCACCCCGTGTCCGGACTGTGGGCCGCGTGCTCCGGGTCTAGCCCCAGGTCTGGACTGTGGGGCATGCCTGCTCCGTGTCCGGACTGTGGGGCCCGTCCACCCCGTGTCCGGACTGTGGGCCGTCTGCCCCGGGTCTAGCCCCAGGTCTGGACTGTGGGGCCACCTGCCCCGGGATTAGCCCTGTGTCCGGACTGTGGGGCCTGCCCGCCCTGTATCCTGACTGTGGAGCCCGCCCGCCCAATGTCCTGACTGTGGGGCCCGCCCTGTGTCCTGACTGTGGGGCCCGTCCACCCTGTGTCCTGACTGTGGGGCCCGCCCGCCCCGTGTCCTGACTGTGGGTCCCGCCCGCCCCGTGTCCTGACTGTGGGTCCCGCCCGCCCCGTGTCCTGACTGTGGGTCCCGCCCGCCCCGTGTCCTGACTGTGGGTCCCGCCCGCCCCGTGTCCTGACTGTGGGTCCCGCCCGCCCCGTGTCCTGACTGTGGGTCCCGCCCGCCCCGTGTCCTGACTGTGGGGCTCGCCCGCCCCGTGTCCTGACTGTGGGGCTCGCCCGCCCCGTGTCCTGACTGTGGGGCTCGCCCGCCCCGTGTCCTGACTGTGGGGCTCGCCCGCCCCGTGTCCTGACTGTGGGGCTCGCCCGCCCCGTGTCCGGACTGTGGGGCTCGCCCGCCCCGTGTCCGGACTGTGGGGCTCGCCCGCCCCGTGTCCGGACTGTGGGGCTCGCCCGCCCCGTGTCCGGACTGTGGGGCTCGCCCGCCCCGTGTCCGGACTGTGGGGCTCATCTGCCCCGTGTCCGGACTTCGGGGCCGCCTGCCCCGGGACTAGCCCCGTGTCCGGACTGTGGGGCCCGTCCGCCCCGTGTCCGGACTGTGGGGCCCGTCCGCCCCGTGTCCGGACTGTGGGGCCCGTCCGCCCCGTGTCCGGACTGTGGGGCCCGTCCGCCCCGTGTCCGGACTGTGGGGCCCGTCCGCCCCGTGTCCGGACTGTGGGGCCCGTCCGCCCCGTGTCCGGACTGTGGGGCCCGTCCGCCCCGTGTCCGGACTGTGGGGCCCGTCCGCCCCGTGTCCGGACTGTGGGGCCCGTCCGCCCCGTGTCCGGACTGTGGGGCCCGTCCGCCCCGTGTCCGGACTGTGGGTCGCCTGCCCCGGGTCTAGCCCCAGGTCTGGACTGTGGGGCATGTCCGCCCCATGTCAGGTCTGTGAAGCCCGTCCACCCCATGTCTAGAATATGGGACCGCCTGCCCCGGGTCTAGCCTCAGGTCTGGACTGTGGGGCCGCCTGCCCCGGGTCTAGCCCCAGGTCTGGACTGTGGGGCCCGCCCGCCCCGTGTCCTGACTGTGGGGCCCGCCCGCCCCGTGTCCTGACTGTGGGGCCCGCCCGCCCCGTGTCCTGACTGTGGGGCCCGCCCGCCCCGTGTCCTGACTGTGGGTCCCGCCCGCCCCGTGTCCTGACTGTGGGTCCCGCCCGCCCCGTGTCCTGACTGTGGGGCTCGCCCGCCCCGTGTCCTGACTGTGGGGCTCGCCCACCCCGTGTCCTGACTGTGGGGCTCGTCGCCCCATGTCCAGACTCTGGGGCTCATCCGCCCCATGTCTGGACTTTGGGGCCGCCCCGTTTCCGGTCTGTGGGGCACGCCCGCCCCAAGCTTGGACTGTGGGGCTCGTCCGTCCCGGGTCTAGCCCCGAGCCTGGACTGTTGGGCCCGGCCGCCCTATATCCGGACTGCGGCCGCCCAGTGTCCGGACTATGGGCCCGTCCGCCCCGTGTCCGGACTGTGGGGCCGCCTGCATCGGGTCTAGCCCCAGGTCTGGACAGTGGGGCCCCCCGCCCGCCCCAGGTCCGGACGGTGGGGCCGCCCGCCCCGAGTCTAGCCCCAGGTCTGGACTGTGGGGCCCCCCGCCAGCCCCGGGTACGGACTGTGGGGCCCCCCGCTCACCCCGAGTCTGGACTGTGGGGAAGCCTGCCCCGGGTCTGGACTGTGGGGCATGTCCGCCCCATGTCAGGACTGTGGGGCCCGTCCACCCCGTGTCTGTTCTGTGGGGCCGCCTGCCCCTGGTCTAGCCTCAGGTCTGGACTGTGGGGCCGCCTGCCCCGGGGCTAGCCCCGTGTCTGGACTGTGGGGCCCGTCCGCCCCGAGCCTGGACTGTGAGGCCCGTCCGCCCCGAGCCTGGACTGTGGGGCCCCCCGCCCGCCCCGGGTACGGACTGTGGGGCCCCCCGCTCGCCCCGAGTCTGGAATGTGGGGCCGCCTGCCCCTGGTCTGGACTGTGGGGCATGTCCGCCCCATGTCAGGACTGTGGGGCCCGTCCACCCGGTGTCTGGACTGTGGGGCCGCCTGCCCCTGGTCTAGCCTCAGGTCTGGAATGTGGGGCCGCCTGCCCCGGGACTAGCCCCGTGTCCGGACTGTGGGGCCCGTCCGCCCTGAGCCTGGACTGTGCGGCCCGTCCGCCATATGTCCGGACTGTGGCTCCCCCCGTGTCCGGACTGTGGGGACTGTCCACCCCGTGTCCGGACTGTGGGCCGCGTGCTCCGGGTCTAGCCCCAGGTCTGGACTGTGGGGCATGCCTGCTCCGTGTCCGGACTGTGGGGCCCGTCCACCCCGTGTCCGGACTGTGGGCCGTCTGCCCCGGGTCTAGCCCCAGGTCTGGACTGTGGGGCCGCCTGCCCCGGGATTAGCCCTGTGTTCGGACTGTGGGGCCCGTCCGCCCCATGTCCTGACTGTGGAGCCCGCCCTCCCCGTGTCCTGACTGTGGGGCTCGTCCGCCCCGTGTACTGACTGTGGGGCCCGCCCGCCCCGTGTCCTGACTGTGGGGCCCGCCCGCCCCGTGTCCTGACTGTGGGGCCCGCCCGCCCCGTGTTCTGACTGTAGGGCTCGCCCGCCCCGAGTCCAGACTGTGGGGCCCATCCGCCCCGTGTCCGCACTTGGGGCCGCCTGCCCCGGGTCTAGCCCCAGGTCTGGACTGTGGGGCCACCAGCCCCAGGACTAGCCCTGTGTCTGGACTGTGGGGCACGCCCTCCCCGAGCCTGGGCTGTGGGACATGCCCGCCCCGAGTGGGAAAGGGGAGCCTGTCCGCCCTGAGCCTGGACTGTGGGGCCCGTCCGCCCCGAGCGTGGCCTGTGGGGCCCGAGCGTGAACTGTGGGGCCTATCCACCCCGAACCTGGACTGTGGGGCCCGTCCGCCCGAGCCTGGACTGTGGGGCCCCCCGCCCGCCCCGGGTCTGGACTGTGGGGCCGGCTGGCCCCGGGTCTAGCCCCGAGCCTGGACCGTGGGGCTGCCTGCCCCGGGACTAGCCCCGCATCCGGACTGTGGGGCCCCCCGCCCGCCCCGTGTCCTGACTGTGGGGCCCCCCGCCCGCCCCTTGTCCTGACTGTGGGGCCAGCCAGCCCCGTGTCCTGACTGTGGGGCCAGCCAGCCCCGTGTCCTGACTGTGGGGCCCATCGGCCCCGTGTCCGGCCTTTGCGGCCGCCTGCCCCGGGTCTAGCTCCAGGTCTGGACAGTGGGGACCCATGCCTGCCCCGGGTCCGGACTGTGGGGCCCCCCACCCGCCCCGACTCCGGACTGTGGGGCCCCCCGTCCGCCCCGATCCTGGACTTTGGGGCCTGTTCGCCCGAGCCTGGACCGTGCGGCCCGTCCTCCCCGAGCCTGGACCGTGGGACCCGTCCTCCCCGAGCCTGGACCGAGGGACCCGTCCTCCCCGAGCCTGGACCGAGGGGCCCGTCCTCCCCGAGCCTGGACTGTAGGGCCCGTCCGCCCCGAGCCTGGACTGTGGGGCCCGTCCAACCCGAGCCTGGAATGTGGGGCCCGTCCAACCCGAGCCTGGACTGTGGGGCCCGTCCGCCCTGTGTCTGGATTGTTAGGCCGCCTGTCCCGGATCTAGCCTCGGGTCCGGACTGTGGGGCCCGCCCGCCCCGGGTCCGGACTGTGGGGCCCGCCCGCCCCGGGTCCGGACTGTGGGGCCCGCCCCGGGCTACTTTCAGTGGTATGTCAGCCGATTGTGGTTTGTAGGCTTGTTTTCTTTACTGTCTCAATGCTTCATTAACTAGCAATTCTGCTGATATTGGTAAGAATGACTTCCGGGTGATAACGGCTGATCCTATCAAACAACAAGGAGGTGCCTTAATAAAGTACAGTCCTGAGGGTAGCTGGTGAGGCCAACAAATTTCCAGTCCATCCCTCATACTTAGATGTTAAAGGCAGACCTGTTCAATGTGCTATCCATGTCCCAGTTTGGCCTCTTGTTGGTAGGAGGTGTAAATGGTTGCTTTAAACAGAATGAAGCTATTTTAAGTCTGATGTCGGGAGTCTCAGAATGGACTGGTCGACATTTTACTTAGCAAAATATTTATGTCCCAGTTATCCTTCTAGTTGAAGTTGGTCATGGTTGTGATTAGTAGGGGAGTAACGACTGCGGTCGCAGCAAGTCACAAAGGCCCGGAGGATCAGGGGCCCGCCGACACCAGCAGAACCTTTAATTAGATGTGTGTCCTCCTACGCACATCCAGTTGAAGTGTATTGCTGTGGACATACCTATTGGGTCCTTTAGCGACAATGCATTCTGTCGGCCAATCATAGGCCAGCACATGACGGGGCGCATGGCAGTAACGTCATGCACTCCCGTCACAGGCCGAAGTCAGCTGCCTGCTTCACAACAGGACTTGCGGAGCGGGAGTGAAGGGAAGGTGGGTAGAGTATTTAAATATTTATTTTAAATAAGTTGCCATACTACTATATGTAACATCGGCGTCTCTGCCCCCTGCTAGGCAGAGACGCCGTCCCATTCACCTCCTCGCTCCCCGCTCTGCGTTCACCAGCGCTCCTCTTCCTGCAGCCGGCGCGCGCAGCTCCCCGGGCACTGTGCTTAGGGCGTGCTCGCTCCCTCCCTCTTAAAGGGGCCGCGTGCGCCGTCCTAAGGAGTCCTCGGCCAATAGCCGAGGGTCCTCCCATATATAAGGCACCTCCTCCAAAATGGAGGTGCCCGAGCAAAAGTTGTTGCACAGTGTTTCTGACTTCTGCTTCAGCCCTCAGGTCCCGCTGCTAGCCTGACTACCAGTCTTGCCCACCAGCCTGTTACCTGCCGTGCCTGCCAGCCCGCTCACCTGGGAGCACTTGCCTGTTGCCTGCCTGGTACCTGCCGTGCCTGTCAGCCCGCTCACCTGGGAGCACTTGTCTGTGACCTGCCTGTTACCTGCCGTGCCTTCCTGGAGGCTCCTGCCGTCACTTGCCGTGACCACTTGCCAGCCCACCTAGAGACTCCTGCCGTCACTTGCCGTGACCACCTAGAGACTCCTGCCGTCACTTGCCGTGACCACCTGCCAGCCCACCTAGAGACTCCTGCTCGCCAGCCTGCCTGCTGTGCCTACCTGCTATTCCGGTCAGTCCCTGCCATCTGTACCGTGAAGGTCACCTGCTCCCTTACAAGGTCATCCCCAGAGTAGCACCTGGTCCCTCGGCTCGGTCCCTCCCTGGTCACGGAGTCGTTAGCCGCCGTACGACCAGGGTCGGTCCGGGTTGATACTTAGTTACGCCCCTCTGGGTCCCTCCTTGCACCATAGCACAGAGGTTCCACCCCCCGGACCCATAACACTATATATGACTATGAGGTGCTTTATACTACTATATATGACTACGGGGTGCATTATACTGCTATATGACTATGGGGTACATTATACTACTATATATGAATATGGGGTATACTATACTACTATATATGGCTATAAGGGTGCATTATACTGCTATATATGACTATGATGTACATTATACTGCTATATAGGACTATGGGGGTACATTATACTGCTATATATGACTGAAGTGCAATATAGTGCTATATATGACTATAGGGTGCATTTTACTACTATTTATGACTATGGTGGTGCATTATACTACTATTTATGACTATGGAGGTGCATTACACTACTATATATGACTATGGGGGTTGTATTATACTACTACGGATGACTATTGGGGTTGTATTATACTACTACGGATGACTATAGGGGTGCATTATACTTCTGTATATGACTATGAAGGTGTATTATACTACTATATATGACTATGTGGGTGCATTATACTACTAAATATGACTATGGGGGTGCATTATACTGATATGACAGTGGGGTGCATTATACTACTATATATGACTATGGGGTGCTTTATACTACTGTATATGACTATGGGATGCTTTATACTAGTGTATATGACTATGGGGGTGCAGTATACTATTATATATGACTATGGGGGTACATTATACAACTATATATGACCAGGAGGTGCAATATACTGCTATATATGACTATGGGGTGCATTATACTACTATATAAACTATATGGGGGTACATTATACTGCCTTATATGACTATGGAGTGCATTATACTGCTTTATGTGACGATGGGGGTGCATTATACTTCTATGGATGACTATGAAGTGTATTATACTACTATATATGACTATGAGGATGCATTATACTACTGTACATGTCTATGGGGTGCATTATACTACTATATATGACTGGGGGTGCATTATACTGCTATATAGGACTATGGCTTGCATTATACTGCTATATATGACGATGGGGGTGCATTATACTGCTATATATGACTATGGAGGTGCATTATACTACTATATATGACTATGGGGTGCATTACACTACTTTATATGACTATGGAGGTACATTATATTACCATATATGACTATGGGGGTGAATTATACTGCTATATATTATGATGTGGTGCATTATACTACTATGTATGACTGTGGAGGTGCTTTATACTTTATTGAAAACTATGGGGTGCATTATACTACATGTATGACTAGGAGCTGTGCATTATACTTTATGGACGACTATGGGCTGTACAGTATATTATATAGAGGAGAATGGGATGCATTATACTATATGGAGGACTATGGGATGCATTATACTATATGAAGGACTATGGGGAGTGCGTTATACTTAAGCTCTGGAGCCCCATGACTTGAATGTACACCCCTGGTGAGTATAATGGCTTAGTTTTTTTTTTATACAATAAAGAACAGCGGCAGAATGGGGGACATATTCGGGATATATATATTCAGACTCTAGTTACGCCACTGGTCATAAGACACATGAAATCATTGTAAGTTCAATTAATATTCGGGGTCTGGAGTCATAAATTGGACTGATTGGCGTTTAAGTTGGTTAACCATTTAGTTTCCAGGTTATCCTTTAAGTTGGATTTGTAAGTTGGGTATGGCTGAGCTGAGCAAAACCAGTGTAAGTCCAGCTGCTCCTCCTGGTCCGGTGTCATAGGATGGACTGCTCAGCATTTAAGTTGATAAACATCTACATTTCAGTTTACTCTCCTTGTTGGAGGTGCAAGCTGGACATGGCTGCAATAAGCTGAATAAAACCACTGTAAGTCCAGTTAAGGCTCCTAGTTGGAAGAGATGGCCTTGTGGACACAAAGTGATTAAACTGTTAATGCCCCAATCTACCCTCCTGGTATGGAGTGGTAAGATGAGCTTGATGGTGTCATGTTGGACAGCACTACAGTGGAGAAAATAAGTATTTGATACACTGCCGATTTTGCAAGTTTTCCTACCTACAAAGAGTGTAGAGGTCTGTCATTTTTATCGTAGGTCACTTCATCTGTGAGAGACAAAATCTAAAAATCAGAAAATCACATTATATGATTTTTAAATAATTAAATTGCATTTTATTGCATGAAATAAGTATTTGATCACCTACCAACCAGCAAGAATTCTGGCTCTCACATACTTGTTAGTTTTTCTTTAAGAAACCCTCCTACTCTGCACTCATTACCTGTATTAATTGCACTTGTTTGAACTTATTACCTGTATAAAAGACACAAGGCTGGGATGGGCTACAGGACAATAAGCAAGCAGCTTCACGAGACGGCAACAACTGTTGGCGCAATTATTAGAAAATGGAAGAAACACAAGATGACTAAGTCTTCCTCGGTCTGGGGCTCCATGCAAGATCTCGCCTTGTGGGGTAAGGATGATTCTGAGAAACGTCAGGAATCAGCCCAGAACTACATGGGAGGACCTGGTCAATGACCTAAATAGAGCTGGCACCACAGTCTCAAACATTACCATTAGTTACACACTACGCTATCATGGATTAAAATCCTGCAGGGCACACAAGGTCCAGAGCTCACCCCAGCACATATCCAGGCCTGTTTGAAGTTGCCAATAACCATCTGGATGATCCAGAGGAGGCATGGGAGAAGGTCATGTGGTCAGATGAGATCAAAATAGAACTTTTTGGTGTCCACTCCACTCACCTTGTTTGGAGGAAGAAGAAGGATGAGTACAACCCCAAGAACACTCTCCCAACCATGAAGCATGGCGGGGGAAACCTCATACTTCGGAGGTGCTTTTTTTTGCAAACGGGACAGGACGACTGCAATGTATTGAAGAGAGGATGGATGGGGTCATGTATCTTCCTTCCCTCAGTAAGCACGTTGAAGATGGGTTGTGGTTGGGTCTTCCAGCATGACAATGATCCGAAACACACAGCCAGGGCAACCTAAGGCGTGGCTCGATAAGAAGCATTTCAAGGTCCTGTAGTGGTCTAGCCAGTCTCCAGACCTGATCCCAGTAGAAAAGCTTTGGAGGGAGCTGAAACTCAATATTGCCCAGCAACAGCCCCGAAACTTGAAAGATCTGGAGAAGATCCGTATGGAGGAGAGGGCCAAAATCCCTGCTTTATTATGTGCAAACCTGGTCAAGAACTACAGGAAATATCTGACCTCTGTAATTGCAAACAAAGGTTTCTGTACCAAATATTAAGTTCTATTTTTCTATTGTATCAAATACTTATTTCATGCAATAAAATGCAAATGAATTATGTAATGTTAATAATACAATGTGATTTTTCTGGATTTTATTTTTAAACTTGGTCTCTCACAGGTGAAGTGACCTGCGATAAAAATTACAGACCTCTCCATTCATTGTAGGTGGGAAAACTTGCAAAATCGGCAGTGTATTAAATACTTCTTTTCCCCACCGTATACCAGTCTGCCCTCCTAATGGAAGTTGGATCTGGATTCGCCAGTGTGGGGCTGATAAACCATCAATGTCCCAGTCTATCCTCCTAACTGGAGGAGCATGATGGACGGAGTTATACCGGTTCTAGTGAAAATATTCCAAGACCAGCATATCCTCTTGGTTGAAGTTGGAAAATGGACATATTAGAAATTAAGTCGGTGGAGCCATTATACCCAATAAGTATTTCAGGATTGAAGTCCTAAAATTGCTAGATTGAACTAAGTGGTAAGTTGGTTAAATATCCGGTCAATGTGCTTTTTGGGTGATTAAAATGGCAATTCTGCAATAAATATACAAGGGGAAGAATTGATGGATGAGTTAAAATGTCCACTTACCTGTCAGACTCCTGTAGCAAAGGAGTAACCTCTCCGCTAGTCAAGACGAATGCCTTCTCACTGCGTTTCTTCAGACGACTTAACGTTCCGCCCTATGGGACAAACCAAAAAAAAAAAGATTGGTGAAGTCTGATTGAAATAAGGTATTAAATATTCTGGTTTGTGGATCCCCTTTGGCATTCTGGGATGCTCAATCTACACTTTATAGCAAAAAGTGGGGTAGATATTTTTGAACCATTAGGTGGTCATTGACACTGGAAGGGTTTCTTACTGTCCAGACCTTCGCCTTAGGGGGGCCTTACTTCAATGGAAAATATCAACAATATTGTGTTTGTGATCCAATTCTCTCGCATGCGAGATTCGGATCACAGGTGTGGAGAAGATGGAGCATTTAATTTCTCCATCTTCTCAATTGTGTGAGTCAGCCGGCGTATATTGGACTGCACTCAGATGACATCTGAGTGCAGTCCGATGTTTTTCACGTATCCATAGACTTGTATGGGCGCGTCGTCTGATATACTCTGCCAATTGCAGCATGCAGCAATTTTTTTCTCATGCCGACTTGGCATGAGAAAATAAACACTAGTTGGCACTGCCCCATAGTATAACATTGGAGTGAGTGCTATACTCATCCGAGTTATATGCCGGCTACTCACCAGTGTCAGCCATCCCTAAAGGCATCACCTTGACAATCACAGCAATAAGCACATGACACAGATGTGTTGGCTCTGATTTTTTGGGGGGCAAAATGGTGCAGTGCTGAACTTCACCACAAACACCCCCAGCTACATGATGTGTAAACAGGACCCCAAGATTGTGTGAAGAGACGCTTACCTGGACCAGTCTCCTTCAAGCTGTCCGGGGTTAAAGACATAAAATGATTCCGGTTTAGAAATGTGCACATTCTATTTCATCTGTGATGTCATGGGATGTCGATGATGTCACGCACCCTGTGATGTCATTAAAACTCTCACTGCTTTTTATGGATCCAGTTTACAACATCAACAACAAATTAATTCAATAAAAAGACAAAACCCCGACCTCATTTTATAATTCTATGAGGCACATTTAAAAGGAGCCTTTTATTTTATCTATATTACCTACTGCTCTATGTACTAAAATAACACCCAGGACCCCATCCTGCCATTCCTGACCCCAGTAACCTACAACTCCAATGTCCCCCCGAATTCACAGGAGCAAAAGAGCTGACAACAGAGAATGATGGCATACGCTACTAAATTTCTGTTACAAAGTGCTGTAATTCTACCACGTCAATGGCAAAGCGATCCAAAAATGGAGCCCCATAAAGATCTCCCAACTTGAGCCCCCCTATCTACATGCCTTACTAGAGCATAGGGGTGACATAGGGGGCGAGCTCCATTGTAGTCTGCCATAGTGGGGAGCCAGTGCAAAGAGCTGGAAGACCCCCAACAAATATGTATCATCACATTGTCATCCTCCTGCTATAGGGGGCATGGAAAACGCTGCTTCCCCAGCAATATAGCAGCTCATTGCTGGGGGTTTAGCTGCCATACTTGTTAATATCAACAGATCATCAGTGACTCCTCATTTAGGTAAGGGGTGGTCCTGAAAATGTCTTATTACAGAGTGTTTCTGGCGATCCATGATAAATCCGGGGGATACGCTATAAGTATACCAAAGCTTAAAAGTAATGTGCTCCCTACCTGGACTCGTCCCCTTCCAGCTGTCAGATCCTAGTGACACAAGATGGCGCTGGTGCAGAGCTTCATACATTCTACTCCAGCTGTCATGTCTATGATGTCATGTGCATTGTGATGTCATCATGGCTCTCACTGTTATTTCACATTTACAACCACAAGAAAAAGTTGATTTTAATTGTTTAAAAAAACAAACTAAAAAACATTGTGGGTAATTGCAGCCTGTGATTATTTTACACACTATCATTAATATTTGAGGGGATTAGTCAGGTCCTTCGCCTTCCCCTCCTGCACTGCACTTTATATGTTGTATATTATAATAATGGACAATCCACAAGCCCTGCTTGTAGAATATGTAATATATATACAGTACAGACCAAAAGTTTGGACACACCTTCTCATTTAAAGATTTTTCTGTATTTTCATGACTATGAAAATTGTACATTCACACTGAAGGCATCAAAACTATGAATTAACACATGTGGAATTATATACTTAACAAAAAAGTGTGAAACAACTGAAAATATGTCTTATATTCTAGGTTCTTCAAAGTAACCACCTTTTGCTTTGATGACTGCTTTGCACACTCTTGGCATTCTCTTGATGAGCTTCAAGAGGTAGTCACCGGAAATGGTTTTCACTTCACAGGTGTGCCCTGTCAGGTTTAATAAGTGGGATTTCTTGCCTTATAAATGGAGTTGGGACCATCAGTTGTGTTGTGCAGAAGTCTGGTGGATACACAGCTGATAGTCCTACTGAATAGACTGTTAGAATTTGTATTATGGCAAGAAAAAAGCAGCTAAGTAAAGAAAAACGAGTGGCCATCATTACATTAAGAAATGAAGGTCAGTCAGTCTGAAAAATTGGGAAAACTTTGAAAGTGTCCCCAAGTAGAGTTGCAAAAACCATCAAGCGCTACAAAGAAACTGGCTCACATGAGGACCGCCCCAGGAAAGGAAGACCAAGAGTCACCTCAGCTTCTGAGGATAAGTTTATCTGAGTCACCAGCCTCAGAAATCGCAGGTAACAGCAGCTCAGATTAGAGACCAGGTCAATGCCACACAGAGTTCTAGCAGCAGACACATCTCTTCAACAACTGTTAAGAGGAGACTTTGTGCAGCAGGCCTTCATGGTAAAATAGCTGCTAGGAAACCACTGCTAAGGACAGGCAACAAGCAGAAGAGACTTGTTTGGGCTAAAGAACACAAGGAATGGACATTAGACCAGTGGAAATCTGTGCTTTAGTCTGATGAGTCCAAATTTGAGATCTTTGGTTCCAACCACCGTGTCTTTGTGCGACGCAGAAAAGGTGAACAGATGGACTCTACATGCCTGGTTCCCACCGTGAAGCATGGAGGAGGAGGAGGTGTGATGGTGTGGGGTGCTTTGCTGGTGACACTGTTGGGGATTTATTCATAATTGAAGGCATACTGAACCAGCATGACTACCACAGCATCTTGCAGCGGCATGCTATTCCATCCGGTTTGCGTTTAGTTGGACCATCATTTATTTTTCAACAGGACAATGACCCCAAACACACCTCCAGGCTGTGTAAGGGCTATTTGACCATGAAGGAGAGTGATGGGGTGCTACGCCAGATGACCTGGCCTCCACAGTCACCAGACCTGAACCCAATCGAGATGGTTTGGGGTGAGCTGGACCGCAGAGTGAAGGCAAAAGGGCCAACAAGTGCTAAGCATCTCTGGGAACTCCTTCAAGATTGTTGGAAGACCATTTCCGGTGACTACTTCTTGAAGCTCATCAAGAGAATGCCAAGAGTGTGCAAAGCAGTCATCAAAGCAAAAGGTGGCTACTTTGAAGAACCTAGAATATAAGACATATTTTCAGTTGTTTCACACTTTTTTGTTAAGTATATAATTCCACATGTGTTAATTCATAGTTTTGATGCCTTCAGTGTGAATGTACAATTTTCATAGTCATGAAAATACAGAAAAATCTTTAAATGAGAAGGTGTGTCCAAACTTTTGGTCTGTACTGTATATACTAGATGGAGGCCCGATGCTGTCTCATCGGGAGGGCAGTAATGTCACGATGGGGGCAGGCTTTGCACAGTTGAGAATCTCTCCCCCCCATGTGCTCACCCACCTATCCACTCTCTCTTTCCCCCATGTGCTGACTTCTCCCGTCTGTGCTCTCTTCTTTGACCTGTCTACCCCATGTGCTCTCCCCCTTGTCTGCTGTCTCTCTCCTTCCTGTGCTGTGTTCTCCCCTCATGTGCTGTCCCGTTTGAGCTGTCTCCCCCCTGTGCTCTGTCTCTCTCCCTCTGTGCACTTTCTCTCTCCCCCATCTGCTGTCTTCTCCTCTTATGTGATCTCTTCTTTGACCTGTGTACCCCATGTGCTCTCCCCCTTGTCTGCTCTCTCTCTCCACCCCTGTGCTGTCTTCTTCCCTCATGTGTTCTCTCGTTTGAGCTGTCTCCCCACGCAGTAAATCAGATCGCCGCCATCTTTGTGCAGGCAGATAGCGGCGGCCACATTAAAACTGCGCATGCGCTCCTCCTGTACAAAGATGGCAGCGGTCAGTGAATCATTCGGCTGATCCCGGTGGCGGCGTGTTTGCGACAGTGTTCTGCTGGTGGTACCACGCAAGAGGCTGTATACCGTGTGTGTGGTGCGTACGGCGTATACAGAGTGTGTGTGTGGTGCGTACGGCGTATACAGAGTGTGTGTGGTGGTGCATATAGCGTATACAGAGTGTGTGTGTGTGGTGGTGCGTACGGCATATACAGTGTGTGTGGTGTGTACAGCGTATACAGTGTGTGTGTTGTGCGTACGGCGTATACTGTGTGTTTGGTGTGTGCAGCGTATACAGTGTGTGTGTTGTGCGTATGGCGTATACAGTGTGTGTTGCATACGGCGTATACAGTGTGTGGTGCGTACGGCGTATACAGTGTGTGTTGCATACGGCGTATACAGTGTGTGGTGCGTAATGCGTATACAGTGTGTGGTGCGTACGGCGTATACAGTGTGTGTGTGTGGTGTGTACGGTGTATACAATGTGTGTGGTGCATATGCCGTATACATTGTGTGTGTGGTGCGTACAGCGTATACAGAGTGTGTGTGGTGGTGCGTAAGGCGTATACAGAGCGTGTGTGGTGCATATAGCGTATACAGAGTGTGTGTGTGTGTGGTGGTGCGTACGGCATATACAGTGTGTGTGGTGTGTACAGCGTATACAGTGTGTGTGTTGTGCGTACGGCGTATACTGTGTGTGTGGTGTCTGCAGCGTATACAGTGTGTGTGTTGTGCGTATGGCGTATACAGTGTGTGTTGCATACGGCGTATACAGTGTGTGGTGCGTACGGCGTATACAGTGTGTGTTGCATACGGCGTATACAGTGTGTGGTGCGTACGGCGTATACAGTGTGTGTGGTGCGTACGGCGTATACAGTGTGTGTGGTGCGTACGGCGTATACAGTGTGTGTGGTGCGTACGGCGTATACAGTGTGTGTGGTGCGTACGGCGTATACAGTGTGTGTGTGTGGTGTGTACGGTGTATACAATGTGTGTGGTGCATATGCCGTATACATTGTGTGTGTGGTGCGTACAGCGTATACAGAGCGTGTGTGGTGCGTATGGCGTATACAGATTGTGTGTGGTGGTGCATACAGCGTATACAGTGTGCGTGGGGGGTGCGTACGGCGTATACAGTGTGTGTGTGGGGGGTGCGTATGGCGTATACAGTGTGTGTGGTGTTGCATTAGGCGTATACAGGGTATGTGTGGTGCTTACGGCATATACAGTGTATGTGTGTGTGTGTGTGTGTGTGTGTGTGTGTGTGTGTGTGTGTGTGGTGCGCAGGGTGTATACAGAGTGCGTGTGTGTGGTGGTGCGTACGGCGTATACACTGTGTGTGTGTGTGTGTGTGGTGCGTACGGCGTATATAGTGTGTGTGTGGTGCTTTGGTGCTTACGGCATGTACAGTGTGTGTGTGTGGTGCGCAGGGTGTATACAGAGTGCGTGTGTGTGGTGGTGCGTACGGCATATACAGTGTATGTGTGTGTGTGGTGCGTACGGCGTATACAGTGTGTGTGTGTGGTGGTGTATATGGCGTATACAGTGTATGTGGTATGTACGGCCAGGGGCATACATAGGAATCATGGGGCCCCATAGCAGAAGCTCTAATTGCCCCCCCCCCAAAAAAAATAAAATTAAATAATTGTTGGGGTCACCAAAGATCAGATCTCACAACTTTCCATCTTTACATAGTAATTTTCCTCCTGCTGACGTCCTAGATCTCTTTCATTGCCCCATAAAGTGTGATGCCAATAAAAGGGCCCCCCAAACACAGTATAATACCCCCATGGTGAATTCCTCCACATGCACAGTATAATGACCCTACTGTACCCCACCTCAACTCCCAGGGTAAAGTATGCTGACCCCAACACAGTATGATCCCCCAACTGTGAGCCGCTAGAGAGGATGGTACATAATAAGGGAGGGTGTTATACATAATAAAAGAGGAAACTATATAACTAAGGATGGCGCTATACATAATAAGTGAGTGCACTATATACTAAGGGACTGTGCTATACATAATAAGGCTACATTCCTGCATCTGTGTGCAGTGTCGGTGTGCTGCCCTGTTTTACTGACGCATTGAGCATGTCCTATTCTAATCCTCAATATCGGATCAGAACAGGACATTCTCTGACCCTCTTAGATCTCATTCTCAGATCCGTGATTTTCATGGATGTGTGAATGGATCTATAAAACTGTACGAGTCCGTGGACCATCCGATAAAAAGATCTGGCAGCACACGGACATTTCACACAAATGTGAGACTACAGCCTAAGGGATTTTACAGATAACATTATCACTCCAAGTCACACAGCGCAGATACAGAATAATATTTACATCCAGGCACTTACCGCAGACGTCTCATCTGATCAGAGTCGGTTTCTGCTGCTTCTTCTCCATCTGGTCAGACCTTCATGTCGACATCTCCCAGCCACGACTCGTCTTATCACGATGATCTCCAGCCTAGAAAATAACAAGGTCACATATTGTATACATACATGTGTCTCCCCCGCTCTGCGTCCTCGAATACAGATATGTACCCCCCATTAATATACTATTAACCACTTAGTAATCAAAATATAAAGTGATAAGCAGCACTGTGCCCCCCATTAACTATAATCTGCACCGGCCAATAATATAAATTATTCAGTCTCTGTGACTCTCCCCAATTAACTGTAAGGCTATGTGCACACGGAAAACATACAAGGCTTCACAGTACAAGCAAAGTGAAACCCCCATAATTGCTCTCTCCCAGCACCCCCATCATTGCTCTCTCCCAGCACCCTCGTCATTGCTCTCTCCCAGCACCCCCATCATTACTCTCTCCCAGCACCCCCATCATTGCTCTGTCCCAGCACCCACGTCATTGCTCTGTCCCAGCACCCTCATCGTTGCTCTCTCCCAGCACCCCCATCTTTGCTCTCTCCCAACACCCCCATCATTGCTCTCTCCCACCACCCCCATCATTGCTCTCTCCCAACCCCCATCATTGCTCTGTCCAGCACCCCCATCATTGCTCTGTCCAGCACCCCCATCATTGCGCTGTCTCAGCACCTCCATCATTGCTCTGTCCCAGCACCTCCATCATTGCTTCTCCCAGCACTCCCATCATTGCTCTCTCCCAGCACCCCCATCATTTCTCTGTCCCAGCACCTCCATCATTGCTCTCTCCCAGCCCCCCACCATTGCTCTGTCCCAGCACCCCCACCATTGCTCTCTCCCAGCACCCCCATCATTGCTCTCTCCCAGCAACCCCATCATTGCTCTCTCCCAGCACCCCCATCATTGCTGTGTCCCAGCACCCACGTCATTGCTCTGTCCCAGCACCCTCATCGTTGATCTCTCCCAGCACCCCCATCATTGCTCTCTCTCTTAGCACCTGCATCATTGCTCTGTCCCACCACCCCCATCATTGCTCTCTCCCAACCCCCATCCTTGCTCTGTCCAGCACCCCCATCATTGCGCTGTCTCAGCACCTCCATCATTGCTCTCTCCCAGCCCCCCATCATTGCTCTGTCCCAGCACCTCCATCATTGCTTCTCCCAGCACTCCCATCATTGCTCTCTCCCAGCACCCCCATCATTTCTCTGTCCCAGCACCTCCATCATTGCTCTCTCCCAGCCCCACATCATTGCTCTCTCCCAGCCCCCCACCATTGCTCTGTCCCAGCACCCCCACCATTGCTCTGTCCCAGCACCCCCACCATTGCTCTCTCCCAGCAACCCCATCATTGCTCTCTCCCAGCACCCCCATCTTTGCTCTCTCTCTTAGCACCTGCATCATTGCTCTGTCCCACCACCCCCATCATTGCTCTCTCCCAACCCCCATCATTGCTCTGTCCAGCACCCCCATCATTGCGCTGTCCCAGCACCTCCATCATTGCTCTCTCCCAGCCCCCCATCATTGCTTTGTCCCAACACCTCCATCATTGCTTCTCCCAGCACTCCCATCATTGCTCTCTCCCAGCACCCCCATCATTTCTCTGTCCCAGCACCTCCATCATTGCTCTCTCCCAGCCCCACATCATTGCTCTCTCCCAGCACCCCCACCATTGCTCTGTCCCAGCACCCCCACCATTGCTCTGTCCCAGCACCCCCACCATTGCTCTCTCCCAGCACCCCCATCATTGCTCTCTCCCAGCAACCCCATCATTGCTCTCTCCCAGCACCCCCATCATTGCTCTCTCTCTTAGCACCTGCATCATTGCTCTGTCCCACCACCCCCATCATTGCTCTCTCCCAACCCCCATCATTGCTCTGTCCAGCACCCCCATCATTGCGCTGTCCCAGCACCTCCATCATTGCTCTCTCCCAGCCCCCCATCATTGCTTTGTCCCAACACCTCCATCATTGCTTCTCCCAGCACTCCCATCATTGCTCTCTCCCAGCACCCCCATCATTTCCTCTCAGCACCCCCATCATTACTCTGTCCCAGCCCCCCACCATTGTTCTGTCCCAGCACCCCCATCATTGCTCTCTCCCAGCACCCCCATCATTGCTCTCCCCTTCCCCACCATCCCCATCATTGCTCTCCCCAGCTCTATCCGCCCCATTATTGCTCTTCCCAGCCCCATCCCCTCCCCAGCATTTCAGTAAAAAAAAAAAAAACTTACTTCAGCTCGCTCCCCTGCAGCAGCATCCTCCTGGTTGCCGGCAGCTTTCTTCCTGACCCAGGCGCGCGCTGCATGATGACGTCATCAAGCTGCGCGCGCCTGGGTCAGGGAGGAAGTAGAGGATGAACCCTCCAGCTCCGCTGCTATTCTCCTCCTGACAGCAGCGGAGCTGTAGGGATCACTCCCTGACCGCCGCGTGCAGGGAGCAGCTGCACCTTGTGGGCCCCTTGGTGCAGCTGCATGGTGGGGACCCGGCGCAGCTGCACCGGTGGCGGTATATCCACCCCTGGACTGCTATGGGCCCCCTCGGCTCACAGGTCCCATAGCAGTCGCGTGGTCTGCCGCCATTGGCAGTACGCCACTGTGTACGGCATATACAGTGTGTGTGGTGTGTACGGTGTATACAGAGTGCGTGTGTGTGGTGCGTACGGTGTATACAGAGTGCGTGTGTGTGTGGTGGTGCGTACGACGTATACAGTGTGTGTGTGTGTGGTGTGTACGGCATATACAGTGTGTGTGTGGTATGTACAGCGTATACAGTGTGTGTGTGGTGTGTACGGCGTATACAGAGTGTGTGTGTGGTGAGTATGGCGTATACAGTGGATGTGTGGTGTGTACGGCGTATACAGTGGGTGTGGTGCGTACGGTGTATACAGAGTGCGTGTGTGTGGTGGTGCGTACGGTGTATACAGAGTGCGTGTGTGTGGTGCGTACGATGTATACAGACTGCGTGTGTGTGGTGGTGCGAACGGCGTATACAGTGTGTGTGTGGTGTGTACGGCGTATACAGTGTGTGTGGTGTGTAAGGCGTATACAGTGTGTGTGGTATGTATGGCGTATACAGAGTGTGTGTGGTGCGTACGGCGTATACAGTGTGTGTGGTGGTGCATATGGTGTATACAGTGTATGTGGTATGTACAGCGTATACAGTGTGTGTGTGGTGTGTAAGGCGTATACAGTGTGTGTCAGGGGCGGAACTACCGCCCGTGCAGCCGGTTCATTGAACGGGGGCCCCGAGGGAGAGGGGGCCCCTCCAGCAGGGCCGCCATCAGGGCATGACTGCCCTGACTCCAGTATGGGGCCCGGCCGGTAGGGGCCCCCTCGGGGGCCCCCCTCTTGTGCGTCTCTCTCCTCATGGGGCCCCCGGCCCCATGCTATGCGCCGGGTGCGGGACATTTCAGCGCTGAGCTGCACTGTTGCAGCAGCGCCTTCATGATTCCCCTGACTTCCGGTCATGTGACGGTGCCGTCACATGGCCGGAAGTCAGGAGAACCTGCTGTCAGCGATTTGGACGAGCGCCAGGATTCTGCAGGGATCGCATGGGGGTAAGTATAACAAGTTTTATTTTTTTTAAAATACAGTTAACTAGGAGTGGAGAGATGGGAGATGCACGTGTGTGTGTGTGTGTGTGTGTGTGTGTGTGTGTGTGTGGGAGATGGGAGATGCACATGTGTGTGTGGGGGGGGGAGATGGGAGATGCACATGTGTGTGGGGGGGGGGAGATGGGAGATGCACATGTGTGTGGGGGGGGGAGATGGGAGATGCACATGTGTGTGTGTGTGTGTGTGTGTGTGGGAGATGGGAGATGCACATGTGTGTGTGGGGGGGGGGAGATGGGAGATGCACATGTGTGTGTGGGGGGGAGATGGGAGATGCACAGGTGTGTGGGGGGGGGAAGATGGGAGATGCACAGGTGTGTGGGGGGGGAAGATGGGAGATGCACATGTGTGTGGGGGGGGAGATGGGAGATGCACATGTGTGTGGGGGGGGAGATGGGAGATGCACATGTGTGTGGGGGGGGAGATGGGAGATGCACATGTGTGTGTGGGGGGGGAGATGGGAGATGCACATGTGTGTGTGGGGGGAGATGGGAGATGCACATGTGTGGGGGGGGGAGATGGGAGATGCACATGTGTGTGGGGGGAGATGGGAGATGCACATGTGTGGGGGGGGGAGATGGGAGATGCACATGTGTGGGGGGGGAGATGGGAGATGCACATGTGTGGGGGGGGATGGGAGATGCACATGTGGTGGGGGGGATGGGAGATGCACATGTGTGGGGGGGATGGGAGATGCACATGTGGTGGGGGGGGATGGGAGATGCACATGTGGTGGGGGGGAGATGGGAGATGCACATGTGTGGGGGGGGATGGGAGATGCACATGTGGTGGGGGGGAGATGGGAGATGCACATGTGGGGGGGGTGAGAGAGGTGCACATGTGGTGGAGGGGGATGAGAGAGGTGCACATGTGGGGGAGGGGGACGAGAGGGGCACATGTGGGGGAGGGGGTGAGAGATGTGCACATGGGGGGGATGAGAGCTGCACATGGGGGGGTTTGAGAGCTGCACATGGGGGAATTGGGAGTAGGGGGATAATGAGCTGCACATAACGAATGTGGGGTGGGGGAGAGTAAATGATAAATGATGATGGGGTGGGGAGAGCACGGACATGATATAATGAATTGGGGCAGGGGGTGCATGTAAATATTGAATGCGGGGAGCAGGAAGTATAGAGTAGGGGGCGTTGCGGATGCAGGAGTGTGACTGGTAACAAATTGGCGGAAAGAGTAGAGGTTCTAATTAAATTATATATTAAGTGCCTATTTACAGTTAATGGGGGCACAGTGGTGGATTACAATTTATATTTGGAATGGTAGGTTGCATAATAACTAACCATATATTGATGGTGAATGCACGTCTGTATTCAGCTGCGTAATGTAGAAGTTGGGGAATGTGCTCTAGATAACTGTGTTATTTTATGCAGAGACGAGTCCTGGCTGGAAGACGTGATGGCGGTCTGTGCTGGATGAAGGAGAAAAGCGAAGATGAAGGACTTCACCTAGAGACGTCACCGGTGAGTCAGTCTATTACATGTACACTGTGTATAATGTCACTGGTGATCACTGTATTACCTGTACACTGACACTATATACAGAGCTCCTGTGTATAATTTCACTGGTGATCACTGTATTACCTGTACACTGACACTATATACAGAGCTCCTGTGTATAATGTCACTGGTGATCCCTGTATTACCTGTACACTGACACTATATACAGAGCTCCTGTGTATAATGTCACTGATGATCACTGTATTACCTGTACACTATATACAGAGCTCCTGTGTATAATGTCACTGGTGATCACTGTATTACCTGTACACTGACACTATATACAGAGCTCCTGTGTATAATTTCACTGGTGATCACTAGATTACCTGGACACTTACGTTATACATACCATGTATAGAGCTCCCGTGTATAATGACACTTATGGTAATATTAGTAATGTGGTGGTAATATTAGTAATGTAGTGGTAATATGTGGTCTGGTCATGGTGTGGCAGTTTTTCTCCCTTCTGTGTGGTATTATTCGGTCACTATGTTGTGGTAATATGTGGTCTGGTCATGGTGTGGCGGTATTCCCTGTATGTGGTATTATTGGTCATTTAAAAAAAAATGTATATGACACATTCCCTTAGAGAAAACTAAATAAAAATATATCTAAAAAGAGTATTGGATATTTTAAGAAAATTTTAATAGGTTAGAGTAGGGCCCGCCCAGAAGAGTCTACCTTATCGTGGTGGCGGCTTTAAAAATCTTTTGGCCAAAACAAAAGCTGATGGCTATGTATGTGGCGCCGTCACATGGCCGAACGTCAGGAGAACCTGGTGGCAGCGACGTGGACGAGCGCCAGGATTCTGCAGGGATTGCATGGGGGTAAGTATAACAAGTTTTATTTTTTTTAAATACAATTAATTAACTAGGAGTGGGGGGAATCAGAGATGCACGGGGGGGATGAGAGATGCACATGGGGGGGGTGAGAGATGCACATGGGGGGGGTGAGAGATGCACATGGGGGGGGTGAGAGATGCACATGGGGGGGGTGAGAGATGCACATGGGGGGGATGAGAGATGCACATGGGGGGGATGAGAGATGCACATGGGGGGGATGAGAGATGCACATGGGGGGGATGAGAGATGCACATGGGGGGGATGAGAGATGCACATGGGGGGGATGAGAGATGCACGGGGGGTGAGAGCTGCACGGGGGGTGAGAGCTGCACATGGGTGGGATGAGAGCTGCACATGGGGGGGTGAGAGGTGCACATGGGGGGTTATGTTTACATAACTCTGTTGCCTTATGAAGGGCAGGGGGGGCCCCCCAAAATTTCTTGCACAGGGGCCCACTACAGTCTGTGTCCGCCCCTGGTGTGTGTGGTGGTGCGTACGGCGTATACAGTGTATGTGGTATGTACAGCGTATACAGTGTGTGTGTGTGTGTGGTGCGTACGGTGTATACAGTGTGTGTGTGTGTGGTGTATACGGCTTATACAGAGTGTGTGTGTGTGGTGTACGGCGTATACAGTGTATGTGGTGTGTACGGCGTATACAGTGTGTGTGTGTGTGGTGTGTACGGCGTATACAGTGTGTGTGGTGTGTACGGCGTATACAGTGTATGTGGTATGTACAGCGTATACAGTGTGTGTGTGTGTGTGGTGCGTACGGCGTATACAATGTGTGTGTGTGGTGCGTACGGCGTATACAGTGCATGTGGTATGTACGGTGTATACAGTGTGTGTGTGGTGCGTACGCCGTATACAGTGTGTGTGTGTGTGTGTGTGTGTTGCGTATGGAGTATAAAGTGTGTGTGTGTGTGGTGTGTAAGGCGTATACAGTGTGTGTGGTGGTGCGTACGGCGTATACAGTGTATGTGGTATGTACAGCGTATACAGTGTGTGTGTGTGTGGTGCGTACGGTGTATACAGTGTGTGTGTGTGGTGTGTACGGCGTATACAGTGCATGTGGTATGTACGGCGTATACAGTGTATGTGGTGTGTACGGCGTATACAGTGTGTGTGTGTGTGGTGTGTACGGCGTATACAGTGTGTGTGGTGTGTACGGCGTATACAGTGTATGTGGTATGTACGGCGTATACAGTGTGTGTGTGTGTGGTGCGTACGGCGTATACAATGTGTGTGTGTGTGTGGTGCGTACGGCGTATACAGTGCATGTGGTATGTACAGTGTATACAGTGTGTGTGTGGTGTGTACGGCGTATACAGTGTATGTGGTGCGTACGCCGTATTCAGTGTGTGTGTGTGTGTGGTGCGTACGGCGTATACAGTGTATGTTGCGTATGGAGTATACAGTGTGTGTGTGTGTGTGGTGCGTACGGCGTATACAGTGTATGTGGTGCGTACGGCGTATACAGTGTGTGTGTGTGGTGTGTACGGCGTATACAGTGCATGTGGTATGTACGGTGTATACAGTGTGTGTGTGGTGTGTACGGCGTATACAGTGCATGTGGTATGTACGGTGTATACAGTGTGTGTGTGGTGTGTACGGCGTATACAGTGTGTGTGTGGTATGTACGGCGTATACAATGTGTGTGTGGTGCGTACGGCGTATACAGTGTATGTGTGGTGCGTACGGCGTATACAGTGTATGTGTGGTGCGTACGCCGTATACAGTGTGTGTGTGGTGCGTACGGCGTATACAGTGTGTGTGGTGCGTACGGTGTATACAGTGTGTGTGTGTGTACGGCGTATACAGTGCATGTGGTATGTACGGTGTATACAGTGTGTGTGTGGTGTGTACGGCGTATACAGTGTGTGTGTGGTATGTACGGCGTATACAATGTGTGTGTGGTGCGTACGCCGTATACAGTGTGTGTGGTGCGTACGGCGTATACAGTGTGTGTGTGCTGCGTATGGCGTATACAATGTGTGTGTGGTGCGTACGGCGTATACAGTGTATGTGTGGTGCGTACGCCGTATACAGTGTGTGTGGTGCGTACGGCGTATACAGTGTGTGTGTGTGTGTGTGTGGTGCGTACGGCGTATACAGTGTATGTGTGGTGCGTACGCCGTATACAGTGTGTGTGTGTGGTGTGTACGGCGTATACAGTGTATGTGTGGTGCGTACGCCGTATACAGTGTGTGTGTGTGTGTGTGTGCTGCGTACGGCGTATACAGTGCGTGTGTGTGTGGTGTGTACGGCGTATACAGTGTATGTGGTATGTACAGCGTATACAGTGTGTGTGTGTGTGTGTGTGTGTGTGTAAATTAACCTTAAAGAGTAAATCAACTTTTGGGATGTTTTTAATGTGGTTTAGGGTCATTAATTCTGAGCAGATTTGTGGGGACCCCAATCCTTTGCTCCTTTGCTTAAAAGACCTCCTAGAAGAGCGCAGCTCAGTAGATAGGAGAGTACACTGAGCGGAGCAAATGCAGCAGAAAGTCACAGTCATGTCTCCTCACCTCTTCACTTCTAAGAGATCTTCTGAGTGATCAGGGTCTCAGATTCGCACTAATCTGCCCAAAATTATAGGACCTAAATCATGTAATATATATCCCAAAATGTAAGTTACTTTTTAAACGTTTAATAGTTCCACTGCTTGCATCTAATCAGTACATTGGTTCCTATACGGTCCACAGTCTGATGATGACTGGTAACAACTCCCAGTATCTCCTTACCATTGCTAAGGACATACTGGGAGTTGTAGTTAAGTCCTCCATTCTCTGGAATTCCTATTGTTAGCAATGCCCTTCCTCCACCAATTGCAAATACAAAGGATCCATCCATGGGGTGAGATCTTGGGAATAATTGAATCGTTCCTACATTTAAAAAAATAAAATAAATCTCCTATTCTTAATAATAACCGTATTTTTCGGACTATAAGATGCACTTTTTTCCTCCAAAATTTTGGAGGAAAGTGGGGGGTGCGTCTTATAGTCCGAATACTATATTATTGTATGGCCGCATGGTGGTGGGTGTGGGGGAGCCGCAGGGGTGGATTAAGAGTAGCAAGTGCCCCGGGCAGTTTAGAAGGCGCGGGCCCCCCACCCCCCACACACATACCTGTATGTATGACATGTCACATGATCCCCTGTGATAGATCATGTGATAGTTCACGTGAAATTAATTTGGCACAATATTAATTATAATAATTTTTTTTAGGCTGTGTGCCCACTACACGTTTTTTAAGCTTTTCCGCAGCGGCAATTCCACTGCAGAAACGCTTAAAAAATGCATGTTAGAAGGTCTGCCATGTTCCCCAATGATAATCCGCATGTGCTGTGCACATGCTGCGGAAATTTCCGCTGCGGATTATAATTGCGTAAAAATCCGCAGCACTAACAATTATTTTGCGGAAGCGCAGCGCTTTCGCCGCCATTGACTTGCATTGGAACACATGGAATCCGCATCACTGGATCTGTACATGCAGATTCCATGCGTTTCAATGTGCGGATGGTACCCGGGTTTGGAGGAAAGGAGACTCTCCTTCGGACCAGGGTACCATAGAACCTGTAAAAAAAGAATAAAATAAAAAATTATACTTACCTTCTGATGGCCCCCGGTGTCTTTATCCGATGCGTCCTGGCCACACAGCGCCATCTATACTCAGCAGGAGGCCGCACGCAGTCACGCACACACACAGACATATACAGACATATACATACACGCATAAACACATTTGAAACACAAAAATACATATAAACCGACATCACACAATGATATCTGCCTGCACACACATACATACATACACACAGACACACACACACACACACACACAGACAGACACACACACACAGACACACACACACAGACACACACAGACAGACACACACTCACCATCCCCCGGCTCGGCTCCAGTCCTCCTGGCTCCTGCTCCTCTCCGGTGGTAAGTAGCAGTGCAGGCCGGGCGCGCACTGCGTGACGTCACAGCTAGGAGACACCGCCGCGCACAGGGCCAGCACAGGGAAGTTAACTGCTGCAGTGCTGGCCCGGCCGAAGAAGCAGCGGCTGTGCACCGCTGCTGGGGGAGTGGTCCGGGGCCCCCCCCCTGCCACTGTCTGCCGGTATGTGCCGCGGGGCTGCACATATAATGAGGGCAATCCGGCCATAGAGACCGGAGGCCCCGGGCGGTAGCCCGGATTGCCCTCATTATAATCCACCTATGGGGAGCCTCAGCGGGGCGCAGGATTTTACAAATCGCAGAAAACCCTTTTGATGTTAATTGTTTGGGCTTTTCTCATGCGCCGAGCATCACTCACGAGAAAAACAAGCTTCAAAGAACAAATGAGAGGAGACAGTCCATGCATTATGTGTCACGGTGGCGTGTCATTACCAACCCCCTTGCTGCAGCGCTCCCTAAATTCCCCACAATGTAGAAAAACCTTGTCCACACGTCACGGCTCTGAGCTGACTAGTCCTGGAGGATCGTGAGGTTCCTTCCTTACATCTCTCCTCAATTATCTCGGCTTCGGTAAAATAGGCCGAGACTAATGGGACGAAAAATGCGGCAGCAGAATAAAGGTTCTCTGGCATTTATCTACTCTGTGATCACCGTTCCTAATCCAATCATGGAGGCGTTCCTGGCTGTTACAAGGAATTAGTAGGATTTCTAAAGTGTGACAGGCGAGGGTACAGCGCCTGTGCCGGTCATGGATTCTCAATAGAGGTGGCTGGGAATGGTCGCTCTCCACTGAAATGATCGGGAGGTGCACATACTTCCCACAAGAAAGCACTTGAATTGTCAAGGTCAATCTATTCTATAGCTGTAACTTTAGCCTTAAAGGAATGGATACAGTGGGGTACATCTGGTGCCTGGGGGGGCAGTGTTTGGTATACTCTGTGACCCTCTGAAGAAGCTAAAAAAGTGAAACGTGTGTTTAGGAGAGTGGCAGGCACATAATGGGTAAGGATCTCCTCATTACTGGTACTCAGGCGCAAAATACGTAGAATTTACACTACACTAGGGATGAGCGAACCCCGTGGATGTTCGGTTTCGACCAAACTTTGGTCCAAAGTTCGGTTCGGGTACCAGAACTTGAACCCGAACCCCATAGAAGTCAATGGAGACACAAACTTTGATGCTGTAAAATGGTTGTAGTAAGGGCTAGGAGGTCTCTCTCTCTTAAAACGGACTTGTCAGTGTTCGGAGTTCAGCATTGGACACTAGGTGTCCGGTATGAACCCCAAACTTTACAGTTCGGGTTCGCTCATCTCTACACAACACTCGTTATACTGTTGTACTGATCCATTACACGTCTAGTCCCTGTGATTGACTATATATTCATTGCTGAGGACGCTCTTGCAGATGGGTCTAATCTCTGATGTCACGCCATCTGGAGGCTGAATCTTGAACTAAGTGCTCTTGTAATACAGGTTTTAATATTACGCTAATAAAATATATACTGTATACTGTACAATAGCTTTCTGACCCCGTTACACAGTTTTTGAGCACTTGAGCTGAAGTTGTTAAAGCTCAATTGGTGTTTTGCATAGTCTGAGGGGGCTATAGGTGTAATTCTGCTGAGATTTTGACTTCGATGCGTGTTGCAGTTACATTGGCATAATACTCTGTTCCATGTACAATATTATATAGAACAGAGTTTTGATTCTAAATGGACTGTAGATAAAACAGTATGTCCTGGAACAGTACCAATACACATGCTCTGTAACTTGCCATCCACTCTTTTGGAGTGGACGATTGCTCTTTATCAGCATTCTGTCAGCACTATAGGTCCTGGGACATCCCTTCTCTCATTACTCAGCACGTATTGCTTCCGCCATTGCTTAATGAGATGCCTGCAATTAACTGAAAGGCTGCATCTCTGTTAAGCCTGCATATACAGTTTGACAGGCAGGAGCAGAGAGACGAAGGCCAAGCCCCACTTCCGGTAATCCATATAGGGGGGTTTCTGCTGCTAGAGACAAATTACACTTAGACAGAAGGGAGACCCTACCGGCCGACACTTTTAGGTTATCTAACCCCTGAAAAGTAACTCCAACTTAATAGAACTTTATAAAGGGATTTTGCACATTATCTATCGAATGAGATCAAGTACAGCGACCATTTAATTTGTATTAGGGTTCAACTCACCTACAAACACCATGGGTTTCGCAGGCTTAAAGCCGGGCAGAGCCACTGGCTGCTTCAGTAAATGCAGAGTGTCTCCTATTTGTGCTTCCTGTGCGTCCTTCATCCCAGCGATTAGATAACCTACTTGCCCAGCATATCTTAGAAACAATGAGAGTAATATATATTCACAATTAGTGCAGATTCATCAAATTCTACATTGAATATCAGGTACAAATCAGCCATAAAAGAAGGCAGCAACGGCTCTGAGACCCAGCACTGCATGAGTTCACTACAGCTATATACAGCTGGCACTAGAGGGCGCTCACTGGAGACAGACTTCTACTGCTGCGGGTGGGTCCAATACTAGCTGTACATAATCACATGTCAACAGCTCCCCCTGGTGGTGGCTGCATGCAGCAAAAATAGTATTTCATCTAGTTACATTCATTTAAGTCAGAAATGCTGTGACATTAGTCAGCACTGAATTTTGGAGGTAAAACTATTTTGTATCTATCAACATATATGTTATAACTTCCCAGAGCCTAAACACCACATCAGAGAGCTCTGCTAATCGCACTGTAACAAGCTGAGAACCATCATGCGGCCACAACAGATTTGTATTGAATGGCAATAAAAACACAAAAATTGTATTTTAATTTGCAGAACTTTCCACAACACAATATTGGCATTTTATTTGCTTTAATAACAGATTCCCCTTTCAGCTCTGCTCTCTCCTGGGCATCAAACATCCATGTATATTCATAGAAAGCAGCAGACAGGAGCATCAGTACTGCATGCAGGATTAGAGCGCCATCTAGTGGCACTATAAGAATATTCCTAGTGTGATAAAATGTCGCTCTATTATATCCTGCACAGGGTCGTACACAATTTTAAATGCTTTGGATATCGGAAAAAATTACTTTAAAAAAATGATGGAAAAACCCTTTTAAAAAGACACAGAAAGCAATAAGGAAAAAGCACAAACAAAAGAAGTGGTGCTGAGATGGGCCGGCTGCAGTTTATGCAGATCCTTGGGTGACAAAGTGCATGTGGGATAATCTTCACTTTTACAATTTGTTTTTATCCTTGCCTTCTAAAAGCTATAAAACTTTTTTTTCAGTAGATTCGTTGTATCTGGGCTTTTTTTTCAGTAGATTCGTTGTATCTGGGCTTTTTTTCAGTAGATTCGTTGTATCTGGGCTTTTTTTTCAGTAGATTCGTTGTATCTGGGCTTTTTTCCCAGTAGATTCGTTGTATCTGGGCTTTTTTTCCCAGTAGATTCGTTGTATCTGGGCTTTTTTTCCAGTAGATTCGTTGTATCTGGGCTTTTTTTTCAGTAGATTCGTTGTATCTGGGCTTTTTTCCAGTAGATTCGTTGTATCTGGGCTTTTTTTTCCAGTAGATTCGTTGTATCTGGGCTTTTTTCCCAGTAGATTCGTTGTATCTGGGCTTTTTTTCCAGTAGATTCGTTGTATCTGGGCTTTTTTTTCAGTAGATTCGTTGTATCTGGGCTTTTTTTTCCAGTAGATTCGTTGTATCTGGGCTTTTTTTCCCAGTAGATTCGTTGTATCTGGGCTTTTTTTCCAGTAGATTCGTTGTATCTGGGCTTTTTTCCCAGTAGATTCGTTGTATCTGGGCTTTTTTTCCCAGTAGATTCGTTGTATCTGGGCTTTTTTTCCCAGTAGATTCGTTGTATCTGGGCTTTTTTTCCCAGTAGATTCGTTGTATCTGGGCTTTTTTTCCAGTAGATTCGTTGTATCTGGGCTTTTTTTTCAGTAGATTCGTTGTATCTGGGCTTTTTTTTCCAGTAGATTCGTTGTATCTGGGCTTTTTTTCCCAGTAGATTCGTTGTATCTGGGCTTTTTTTCCCAGTAGATTCGTTGTATCTGGGCTTTTTTTCCAGTAGATTCGTTGTATCTGGGCTTTTTTTTCAGTAGATTCGTTGTATCTGGGCTTTTTTTTCCAGTAGATTCGTTGTATCTGGGCTTTTTTTCCCAGTAGATTCGTTGTATCTGGGCTTTTTTTCCAGTAGATTCGTTGTATCTGGGCTTTTTTCCCAGTAGATTCGTTGTATCTGGGCTTTTTTTCCCAGTAGATTCGTTGTATCTGGGCTTTTTTTCCCAGTAGATTCGTTGTATCTGGGCTTTTTTTCCCAGTAGATTCGTTGTATCTGGGCTTTTTTTCCCAGTAGATTCGTTGTATCTGGGCTTTTTTTTCCAGTAGATTCGTTGTATCTGGGCTTTTTTTTCCAGTAGATTCGTTGTATCTGGGCTTTTTTTCAATAGATTCGTTGTATCTGGGCTTTTTTTCCAGTAGATTCGTTGTATCTGGGCTTTTTTTTCCAGTAGATTCGTTGTATCTGGGCTTTTTTTCCAGTAGATTCTTTGTATCTGGGCTTTTTTTTTCAGTAGATTCGTTGTATCTGGGCTTTTTTTCCAGTAGATTCGTTCTATCTGGGCTTTTTTTTTCCAGTAGATTCGTTGTATCTGGGCTTTTTTTCCCAGTAGATTCGTTGTATCTGGGCTTTTTTTTCCAGTAGATTCGTTGTATCTGGGCTTTTTTTTCCAGTAGATTCGTTGTATCTGGGCTTTTTTTTTCAGTAGATTCGTTGTATCTGGGCTTTTTCCCAGTAGATTCGTTGTATCTGGGCTTTTTTTTCCAGTAGATTCGTTGTATCTGGGCTTTTTTTTCCAGTAGATTCGTTGTATCTGGGCTTTTTTTCCAGTAGATTCGTTGTATCTGGGCTTTTTCCCAGTAGATTCGTTGTATCTGGGCTTTTTTTTCCAGTAGATTCGTTGTATCTGGGCTTTTTTTTCCAGTAGATTCGTTGTATCTGGGCTTTTTTTCCAGTAGATTCGTTGTATCTGGGCTTTTTTTCCAGTAGATTCGTTGTATCTGGGCTTTTTTTCCAGTAGATTCGTTGTATCTGGGCTTTTTTTCCAGTAGATTCGTTGTATCTGGGCTTTTTTTTCAGTAGATTCGTTGTATCTGGGCTTTTTTCCCAGTAGATTCGTTGTATCTGGGCTTTTTTCCAGTAGATTCGTTGTATCTGGGCTTTTTTTTCCAGTAGATTCGTTGTATCTGGGCTTTTTTTCCCAGTAGATTCGTTGTATCTGGGCTTTTTTTTCCAGTAGATTCGTTGTATCTGGGCTTTTTTTTCCAGTAGATTCGTTGTATCTGGGCTTTTTTTCCAGTAGATTCGTTGTATCTGGGCTTTTTCCCAGTAGATTCGTTGTATCTGGGCTTTTTTTTCCAGTAGATTCGTTGTATCTGGGCTTTTTTTTCCAGTAGATTCGTTGTATCTGGGCTTTTTTTCCAGTAGATTCGTTGTATCTGGGCTTTTTTTTTCAGTAGATTCGTTGTATCTGGGCTTTTTTTCCAGTAGATTCGTTGTATCTGGGCTTTTTTCCCAGTAGATTCGTTGTATCTGGGCTTTTTTCCAGTAGATTTGTTGTATCTGGGCTTTTTTTCCAGTAGATTCGTTGTATCTGGGCTTTTTTTTCCAGTAGATTCGTTGTATCTGGGCTTTTTCCCAGTAGATTCGTTGTATCTGGGCTTTTTTTCCAGTAGATTCGTTGTATCTGGGCTTTTTTTTCCAGTAGATTCGTTGTATCTGGGCTTTTTTTTCCAGTAGATTCGTTGTATCTGGGCTTTTTTTTCCAGTAGATTCGTTGTATCTGGGCTTTTTTCCAGTAGATTCGTTGTATCTGGGCTTTTTTTCCAGTAGATTCGTTGTATCTGGGCTTTTTTTTCCAGTAGATTCGTTGTATCTGGGCTTTTTTTTCCAGTAGATTCGTTGTATCTGGGCTTTTTTCCCAGTAGATTCGTTGTATCTGGGCTTTTTTTTCCAGTAGATTCGTTGTATCTGGGCTTTTTTCCCAGTAGATTCGTTGTATCTGGGCTTTTTTTCCCAGTAGATTCGTTGTATCTGGGCTTTGTTTCCAGTAGATTCGTTGTATCTGGGCTTTTTTTCCCAGTAGATTCGTTGTATCTGGGCTTTTTTTTCAGTAGATTCGTTGTATCTGGGCTTTTTTCCCAGTAGATTCGTTGTATCTGGGCTTTTTTCCCAGTAGATTCGTTGTATCTGGGCTTTTTTTCCAGTAGATTCGTTGTATCTGGACTTTTTTTGCAGTTAGAGCTGTAGTTTTTATAAATATTTTCTGATCTCTTTTTATTACTTTTCTTGGTGAGGCAAAGTGAACAAAATAAACTCCAGAGATTCTGCCGCTTCATCTTTTTTCTTCTTTTTCATTCCATCATCCTCTCGATAGGATTTCTAGAAGATATTTTTTTTAGTTTTAACACGAACAGATGTGGTGAAGCCAAAAATGATGTAACGGGAGAATTTAACTTTGCAGGCTCAGGTCACCGAAAACATCCAATGGCTTTACCGCTACAGTGTAGAGTAATATGACCAATCTGATATTAATCCCAGTTATGGGACGGGCTTCATAGTTGTACAATCATGGAAGACATGGAGGCCTTCAGTAGGATCCTTGGCTGTCAAGACAATGCCATTGCCACATAACACTCATATGATTGATGACATGACATGGCTTTATAACTGATGGGGAGCCGTACCCCTTCAAGCCCCACTGATTCTCAAAAAGAGGGGGATGCTGTCTTTGCCTGCACAGCGGCACTCTAAGGCTATGTGCCCACGATGCAGAAATGCTCCGGTTTTTTCCTGAACGTTTCTGTATCTCCCTGGCATGTGGATTTTACATGCGTTTTTTTCAGCCAGGGACAAGCGTTTGTCACGCGTTTTGCACATACGATTTCGCATGCGGGTTGTCAAGCGCTTTCCAAGCGATTTTAGCAGCACATGGAAAAGTGCTTGACAACTTGGTCACACTATATATATCCATGCAACCGGCATGGATTTTATATAGTGTGACCAAGTTAGTTAAAAAAAAGAATAAAAATGGTAAAAAATGTAAAAAAACATTATACTCACCTTCCAATGGCCCCCGGTCTCCTTATCCGATGCGACCCATCACATGACTAAATGACGTCATGAAAGGTCCTTTTAGACCATCGCGAGCCGCCGGGGAGCCAGGACGCATCACTAAGGAGACCGGGGGCCATCAGAAGGTGAGTATAAGGTTTATTTTTTATTTTAAATTCTTTGTTTTTTAACAGGAACTATGGTACCCGGGTCTGGAGGAGAGTCTCCTCTTCTCCAGACCCGGGTACCATCCGCACGTTGAATCGCTTAATATCCGCATGTGTACATGTAGTCATGCGGATATTAAGCGATTCAATGCAAGTCAATGGCGGCAAAAACGCCGCGCTTACGCAAAATAATTGGTAGTGCTGCGGATTTTTCCACAATGATAATCCGCAGCGGAAATTTCCGCAGCATGTGCACAACACATGCGGATTATCATTGGGGAACATTTCAGACCTTCTACCAAGCGTTTAAGCGTTCCTGCGGCGCAATTGCCGCTGCGGAAACGCTTAAAAAACGCATAGTGGGCACACAGCCTTACGCGGTGAAATGAGCTGCATCTGGATCTCGTCCACCTAAAGGGACTGTCAGCACAGAATGACTGTTCAAACTAAGTCCCAACTCTCGGTGCTTCATGACGGGGCCAATCATTTATATACACCTTCCCACCTGCTTGTTTGACCTCTATCCACACCCTCCTCTTCTTTGATTGACAGCTCTGGCTTCATAGAACCAGAGAAGGAAGGAGACAGAGGTAAAACAAGCAGGTGGGAAGGTGTATATAAAGGATTGGCCCACGCCGTGATCCACGGAGTGCTTGTACTTGGTTTCAATAGTCATTCTGTGCTGACAGTCCCTTTAAAATCAGTGTTTCCCAAACTCCAGTCCTCACGGCCCCCCACAGGTCATGTCTTCAGGATTTCCATAGTATTGCACAGGTGAGAGAATTCCTGATTCCTTGATGATACTTTCATCACATGTGTAATACTGAGGAAATCCTGAAAACCTGACCTGTTGGGGGCCATGAGGACTGGAGTTTGGGAAACACTGCCTTAAATGGAGCGGTGCTGCAGTTTTATTATTCAGCAATTAGCTGGATCCCCCAACAATTTCTTAAGCAATGAGAAAATGCAGTCCCTAATGATGTCCTCTGACAATAAGCGGATCACGGACAGCAGATGCATTGGGTTCTGCATTTCTTTGAGAATGGGATGGGGCAGCTTCTGTCTTCTCAGTGATACAATCAGGAAGGAGATGCAGCGTGAGACAATCCCTGTCTACATCTTTGATCTGATCATCAATACAGAGGGCTGATTGGTGAAGACAGAGGGAAAGGCTAATAAAATTATTAAAAAAAAAACTTAGTTTTTCGGCTGGCACTTCCTCTGTGGTCAGTATGCCAACCTCATTGACTTCATAGCACTTGCCAGAGTGGGCAGACACGATTTTATTGCCTTTACACACGTCACCTCCACACAGGGCGATGCTGCTACGACGCCTCTGTAGTGATCAAACGTGGAGTCAAACAGCAGGGCTTTAAGAGGGCTGCCCTTTTCAATCTTGGGACTAAAACACAAGAATAAGACATCCTGTTAAGGGGGATAAAGGTAAGTAACAGCGTTCAGTCCAGAGTGATGAATTCCAAAAGACAAAGTTTATTCCGCCATCACATAACGCTTCGACCTGTTATAGGTCTTTATCAAGTATATACAAAGACATACAGGGATACTGATCCCCTTTAAGGAAAATCAGTGGCCAGAACCCTTTAAATTCCCCTTAAATGGTCCAAAACTGAAACTGTGGGAACAATATAATCCACTTAGGGTTCAGCAAACTTACAGTCAAGGGTTTGATAAAATGATCTACACCCTTGTGTCTCCAGAAAGCATAGCGTACGTTCACGTGCTGAAAATGCCGACCAGTGCTGGAGTGAGCAGAGGTCCGCAGCTTGTGACACTCCTGCTGTAGGGAAACTACAGGTCCCAGCAGGCTGACGGTCTCTCATCAAGTTATGCTGGGAGCCGCAGTTTCACAAATAGTGCTAGAGGATCCATGTCAAAAATATGAGGCTGCCACTAGGGTTTCTCCCACAAATATGTAATCGGACGTGGAGCAGATCTGCACGTGGATGAGCCATATTCTCTATCTGTGAACATACTACTCCTTCACTCAGATTCTAAGTGGTTCTGCAGCGCATCTGTGCAGAGCAAGCTGTCAATCAAAATCCAGGCCGGGTTTACAGCCGTCGCCCCTGATATAGCGAGCGGTGCTGTGATCCAAGACTGTAGCCGCTCCGTGCACAATGATGAGTGAAGGCCGGCGGCTGCAGGGAGGAAAGAAGTTAATTTTCTCCCGGTACCTACACTATCAATAAGGCGGCCGGGCAGCATTGTAACAATATTTATCTGCAGATTAACCCTATACCTGCAGGTACATAGCATTTTCCAAGGTGACAGGTTCCCTTTAATAAAGAGAAGATGGATGGAGCCGCATTAGTCCGTACTCTCGGTGGAAGCCTCCTGACAACTTCTTGAAGAACACTTTCCACATTTGTTCCAAGCTTCCCCGACATCTAATAGAAATAAACAGAGAAATGAATTTCTTAATACAGTTTAGAACTCGGCTACAACGAATCAGAAGAAATGAAACCTGTTTGAAGCTGACAAGCAATCAAGCCCCTCCGTAAGCCACACAGAACATGGCTACTTATGTCATCTGCAGGTGATTAAAGGAACCTGTCATGCTGAAATGGTATAAGATCTGTAGGGGGTGTTGTAGAGCAGAGAAGTTGATCAGACTGATAGACATATCTGTGGGAAGAGAGTCAGCAAAACTGGCATTTTATGCAGTGAAAAGTCCTGCCGTATGTACACTAGTCCAGTGGGCGGTCCTACTATGTGATTGACAGTTCCCTGTATGACCATGCAGGCAAAGATAGCTGTCAATGACTAGTAGGACCGCCCACTGGACTCATCTGTACAAACAGCAGGATTCCACTGAATAAATTGATACAGGAAAAACATCTATCTTTGTACCGTATTAGCCAGTAGATAGAAGAGTATTTAGATTTGAGAGTCCTCAGTGGTTGATACCATCTTTTCCGTTAGCCATTAAAAGGTAACAAATTGCAGGCTTTCCAGACTACTCAGGTCTCAGGTCTGCCTGATGAAGAAGCCTGAGTAGGCTGGAAAGCTTGCAATTTGTTACCATCTTTTCAGTTAGCCATTAAAGGTATCAACCACTGAGGACTCTCAAATCTAATGAATAAATTACAATTTATACTGAATCTTCTCCCACAAACCTATATATCGTTCTGCTCAGTTTCTCATGGATAAAACCTGCACATCTGAATGGAGCTTTAATGTTGTTATTACAATCAGGTAAACGCAGATCACAAAATCTTTCATATGATCATTTTTTTAACACCTAAAACCCCAATGGGTCGTTCTTAGACCTGTGTAGCTTATCAAGCCCAATTTCTAAAAGTTGCAAGAGTGCTGTAAAATAGGAAGCTGCACATTTTTGCGCAAAAATGATGCATCACAAAAGTTGTTTTTTTTTTTGTTTTTTTTTAACACCAAAAATTGATGTCAATTCCTCGCTACATTGCCCCTTTTCCAGCCACATTTTGTAGAAAAAAATAAAAAGACAAGGTGCAGACAGCGGAGTTAAATTTGCCTACAGGAATGATTTTGATCTGGAGCGCATCGTACCCGGATACAGTCACTAGCGGGAACGTCAAACATCTTCTCAATTTGTTTCTCCACCCTTTCCGGATCTGCGTTCTTCAAGTCTATCTAAAAGCAAAAGTATAAATACTAATTATTTATCAAAGCTGGACAACATCTAGAAACCATAGAATAAAACTGGCTTAAAATATAGTGTGAACAGGAGTTTAGGGAGAGATGTACAACTGGTACTGGCCTATAAAAGGGATTGTGTAATCGTACAAAACTAGCAAAAATGTAAAGCGCCTGGAAAACAAGGAACGTGCAATTTACCTCTTAGTAAAATCCTATGCTTTCTCAAGAACAGAGGAATTTTAATTTCATTTTTTTTAATCAAATCATTTTTATTGAAAAACTCCAACTACAAATATTCCATCTTTCAAATAACATACATGACATAGTAATTCCATAGTAAAAATATGAACAAAGTATCTGAACTTCAATTCCCATAACCCACCCTAAACCCAAATCCCAACACTCCAGAGAGAACCATTTTCAGAGCAGTTCTAGAATAACGGACTATAGCATTCGTAGAAGGGGAAGAAGATAAAAAAGTGACTAACAAAGGGGTAGCAGCGTTTTAATGTTATCATTTACTGCTTGATGCCTGAGCCGGGGAGTGCACGCTGAAAACTGTTGCAGGCTGCTGTAATCACAGGACACAAGCAAACAGCATGGCATTTCCTATCAGCAGGGAGGAAGTAAAGGGCGACAGCAATGAAAGTCTCCTCCTACTCCGCTCCATATTGAAATGAATAGTGTGCATCCTACAAATGAGATGCATACAGCAAACAATTGATTTTCCATACATAGGTTTTGAGTTGACCACTGGATATACACATGTGTATCACTAATTACCAGAACTGGAAATCGAAAAAAAAGACGAGCAAGTTTGGGGTGAATCCAGCCTTCATTACTGCACAGCCGCTCAGAGGGATCGGTACTAGGAACAGCAGGAGTGCCGGCGATGTTCACAGATTTACCTGCTGCGGGACTGAAGGAGTCTGATCGCGCTCGGCTCGAAGCTTTTTACCTGGTTTACGATAGGAATAATTGAAAGCTGTGCTTCAAAGGCGAGGAAGAAGTTTGCCACCATCTATTAGAAAATAGACAAACTTAGGATAGAAACAATATGAACATATACCCTGCTATAAGTAAGTAAAAAGCAATAGGAAATATATATAATATAGGGTACTTAGTAAACATGTTTATTGATTAAAAAAAAAAAGCCATCCCACCAGCACCAAGGTGTACCCAGTCAGTTATGTGAAGTATAGAATAAAATACACTTTAGTACAATATTAGTATCTTGTCCCTTTAAATCTGCAGCTACTTCTGTCACCATGGTAACTGCATTCATACTCAGCCAATAGGATTGCTCGGTTTGAATTAGAAGAAAAAAAAAAAAAGTCCTATATGGTCAGTTTGTTCCATCTCATCTGAGTGTGAAGACAGACACCTGCGATCAGCGAGATTATAGGTATAAGACGTGATATAATATAACGGACGGAGCCGCATCCCATCACACGCACTCAGCGACCACAACTGACAGGAATCAGCACATTTATCAGAGGAGAAGTCATTATTCCCCAACACATGATAAGTGACAACTTCTAGATCTGCTGGGAACCCAACTAATCCCTGCTAGACCCTCCCCGGACCACCGCTCCATTCATTCTCTATGCAGGAGAAAGCTGAGTACAGCGCCCCCCATAGAGAATGAACGGACCGGCGGTTGAACATTTGCACTTCGCTCACTTCTATCTATAAGTGCTGTTCTGCTGATTGGGTCATAGCGGCCAAACCCACCGATCTAAGAGTCATCACCTATCCAGAGATCAGTGAGAACTTGTTCCAACTAGACATCCCCTTTAATTGAAGAGATCACATATCTAACAGCCAATCCTATTCATTCCCAATCTTCCCTGTGCCCAGTAATGCCCCTGGGTATATCGCCAATATGAGCCAATCACCAAACCCTGTTCCCCATGTTTTATAGATTTTGGATCAGTTTCTACAAGAGAAGATCTCAGCGGCCTCCATGGGGATGGGTTACTCTGCCAGCGATGGAGCAGGTAGTATCCACCAGCCTGTGATATCTCACCTTCCTCCATATTCTGCTGTTACATGCGTTTCTTCAGCTTTACCCCTTCCCAACAGAACCAATTGATGGTTTTTTTCTGTTTTTTTTCTTGGCTTTTTCCAAGGGCTATAACTTTTTCATGTCTGTCCACATAGTGTGAGGTCTTGTTATTTTGTAGGATGAGCGGTACTTATAAATCACACCATTCATTTACCACATAGTACTAGAAAACGGGAAAAAAAGTCCAAGTGCAGTAAAAGTGCGAAAAAAAAAGCCTGACCCTGTTTTTCTGGGAAGGGTTTTAACGGCGTACATAGTGTGGTGAAAATGACCTGGTAATAGGATCCTACTCCTCAGTGTGATCACAGCAAGACCAAACTTCTCCAAGAGTTTTGGCAAAAGAAAAAAACTTTTTTTTATGGTGTCACCATTTTTTCTGAGACCCGTAACATTTTCAGTTTTCGGGTTGATGGAGCTGTGTGGGGGCTTATTTTTTGAAGGGCAAGAGGACTTTATTGATAACATTTTGGGACACATATGACACGGTCATCGCTTCTTACAGGGTTTTCTGTAGTATTGTGGCGAACGAAGAAAATGTAATTTTGGCTTTTTGAATTTTTTTCTGTGTTCACTGATCGTTTGTTTTTTATATTTGGATAGATTGTATTTCTATGAAAGAGACCATACCACAAATGTGTATATTTTTATTATCTTTATTTTTAGTGGGAGGTGAGTTGAACGTGTGGGGTTTTAATATTTTACACTTTTTTTTTTTTTAATTTTCACTGTATTTGTATACATTATCTGATTGCTTGTGCTATATACAGCGATACCACAGTAATGCTCCATATAGCAAAATCACGGTCTTCTTTACAGCCCAAATGAAGCTTTATGATGACAGGCACGGAGGCTTCAGCAGACCCCCGGATGTCATAGCAGTCCATCTGCGCCCTGTGATCGCGTCACAGGAGTGCCGGTGGGCGCATGGAACGATGCGTCCCAATGCCGGCGCGCTGTTAATGCTGCTGTTAGAGATTGACAGCAGCACTGAACAGGTTAACAGTGGTGGGCAGATCTTCGCTCCACTCGCAGCTCTTAGAGGCAGGTCCTGGTTGTTTGTCACAGCCATTATCTGCCATGTACGGGGCGAGCTGACTCTGCTCCATACACCCGCTACTGACTTATACCAGACATGTATGGCAGATGTTGGTAAGGAGTTAAAGCGGTTGTCCTGCTTTGCGGCCATTTGTTTTTTTTACTTTAATGCAAGTATTTGGGGCTAAAATTGATTTCCGTTATTGAGTTTCATTAAAAATGTTGCGTTCTGTAGCATCTGTGCTGCACTGTCTATTCCTGGCTGCAAAATTAGCTAACTGAGAATCTATCAGTGAGCTCCTTCTGACAGTCTTAAGGGAGAGGTTGTAGATCTTTCATCTGTTTTTTTTCCTGAGTGCCTTTTAGCTGATCTATGCCCAAAGAAAACATGAAACTTGAATGTGCAGGGAAGCAATAAGTCTGTAATAACCAGTGAAAAATGAAATCTAAATGTAAAAAATTACTTTTAGTAGTAAATACATGGACATAAGAAAATATACACTGCTCAAAAAAATAAAGGGAACACCTAAACAACAGAATATAACTCCAAGTAAATCAAACTTCTGTGAAATCAAACTGTCCACTTAGGAAACAACACTGATTGACAATCAATTTCACATGCTGTTGTGCAAATGGAATAGACAATAGATGGAAATTATTGGCAATTATCAAGACACCCTCAATAAAGGAGTGGTTCTGCAGGTGGGGACCACAGACCACATCGCAGTACCAGTGCTTTCTGGCTGATGTTTTGGTCACTTTTGAATGGTGGTTGTGCTTTCACACTCGTGGTAGCATGAGAAGGACTCTACAACCCACAGAAGTTGCTCAGGTAGTGCAGCTCATCCAGGATGGCACATCAATGCGAGCTGTGGCAAGGAGGTTTGCTGTGTCTGTCAGCGTAGTGTCCAGAGGCTGGAGGCGCTACCAGGAGACAGGCCAGTACACCAGGAGACGTGGAGGGGGCTGTAGGATGGCAACAACCCAGCAGCAGGACCTCTACCCCCGCCTTTGTGCAAGGAGGAACAGGAGGAGCACTGCCAGAGCCCTGCAAAATGACCTTCAGCAGGCCACAAATGAGCATATGTCTGCACAAACGGTTAGAAACCGACTCCATGAGGGTGGTATGAGGGCCCGACATCCACACATGGGGGTTGTGCTCACAACCCAACACCGTGCAGGACGTTTGGCATTTGCCACAGAACACCAGGATTGGCAAAGTCGCCACTGGCTCCCTGTGCTCTTCACAGATGAAAGCAGGGTCACACTGAGCACATGTGACAGACGTGACAGAGTCTGGAGACGCCGTGGAGAACGATCTGCTGCCTGCAACATCCTTCAGCACGACCGGTTTGGCAGTGGGTCAGTAATAGTGTGGGGTGGCATTTCTTTGGAGGGCCGCAAAGCCCTCCATGTGCTCGCCAGAGGTAGCCTGACTGCCATTAGGTACGGAGATGAGATCCTCAGACCCCTTGTGAGACCATATGCTTGTACGGTTGGCACTGGGTTCATCCTAATGCAGAACAATGCCAGACCTCATGTGGCTGGAGTGTGTCAGCCTCATTTTGACTTGTTTTAAGGACATTACATCAAAGTTGGATCAGCCTGTAGTGTGTTTTTCCAATTTAATTTTGGGGGTGACTCAAAATCCAGGCCTCCATTGGTTAATAAATTTGATTTCCATTGATGATTTTGTATGAACATTTGCTAAAGAAGAACTGCGCCCATCGGAGCCAAGCTGAAGGAAGAGAATGGACTTGATCTGACTTCAGACATTTTCTCAAGTTTCCCCTCAGGAGGGGGCCAGTTCGCTTTTTAGCTGGGTTAAAATACACTGCTCAAAAAAATAAAGGGAACACTCAAATAACACATCCTAGATCTGAATGAATGAAATATTCTCATTGAATACTTTGTTCTGTACAAAGTTGAATGTGCTGACAACAAAATCACACAAAAATCATCAATAGAAATCAAATTTATTAACCAATGGAGGCCTGGATTTGGAGTCACCCCCAAAATTAAAGTGGAAAAACACACTACAGGCTGATCCAACATTGATGTAATGTCCTTAAAACAAGTCAAAATGAGGCTCAGTATTGTGTGGCCTCCACGTGCCTGTATGATCTCCCTACAATGCCTGGGCATGCTCCTGATGAGGTTGCGGATGGTCTCCTGTGGGATCTCCTCCCAGACCTGGACTAAAGCATCCGCCAACTCCTGGACAGTCTGTGGTGCAATGTGATGTTGGTGGATGGAGCGAGACATGGTGTCCCAGATGTGCTCAATCGGACTCAGCTCTGGGGAACAGGCGGGCCAGTCCATAGCTTCAAAGACTTCATCTTGCAGGAACTGCTGACACACTCCAGCCACATGAGGTCTGGCATTGTCCTGCATTAGGAGGAACCCAGGGCCCACTGCACCAGCATATTGTCTCACAAGGGGCCTGAGGATCTCATCTCGGTACCTAATGGCAGTCAGGCTACCTCTGGCAAGCACATGGAGGGCTATGCGGCCCTTCAAAGAAATGCCACCCCACACCATTACTGACCCACTGCCAAACCGGTCGTGCTGAAGGATGTTGCAGGCAGCAGATCGCTCTCCACGGTGTATCCAGACACTGTCACGTCTGTCACATGTGCTCAGTGTGAACCTGCTTTCATCTGTGAAGAGCACAGGGAGCCAGTGGCGAGTTTGCCAATTCTGGTGTTCTGTGGCAAATGCCAAGCATCCTGCACAGTGTTAGGCTGTGAGCAAAACCCCCATCTGTGGATGTCGGGCCCTCATACCACCCTCATGGAGTCAGTTCTAACCGTTTGTGCAGACATGCACATTTGTGGCCTGCTGCAGGTCATTTTGCAGGGCTCTGGCAGTGCTCCTCCTGTTGCTTCTTGCACAAAAGCTGAGGTAGCGGTCCTGCTGCTGGGTTGTTGCCCTCCTAAGGCCCACTCCATGTCTCCTGGTGTACTGGCCTGTCTCCTGGTAGCGTCTCCAGCCTCTGGACACCTCGCTGACAGACACAGCAAACCTCCTTGCCACAGCTCTCACTGATGTGCCATCCTGGATGAACTGCACTACCTGAGCAACTTCTGTGGGTTGTAGAGTCAGTCTCATGCTACCACGAGTGTGAAAGCACAACCAACATTGAAAAGTGACCAAAACATCAGCCAGAAAGCACTGGTACTGAGATGTGGTCTGTGATCCCCACCTGCAGAACCACTCCTTTATTGAGGGTGTCTTGATAATTGCCAATAATTTCCATCTATTGTCTATTCCATTTGCACAACAGCATGTGAAATTGATTGTCAATCAGTGTTGTTTCCTAAGTGGACAGTTTGATTTCAGAGAAGTTTGATTTACTTGGAGTTATATTCTGTTGTTTAAGTGTTCCCTTTATTTTTTTGAGCAGTGTATATAAAAAAATTACTGCAGCTTTAATGCTATTTATTACGTCTCAGGTAATTTTGTGACTAACTATACAGCATCAAAAATACCAAAAAGCTTAAATCGCCAATGGAAGCCGATAGCACCAGTGAGAACATGGCATAAGTGTAATTTAAAGGAAGAGGAGGACATAATTCACTCCAGTTTCCTGCGGCCCCTCGGGAGTATAGGTAGCTGCACAGTAGTCTGCATTCTGTGTAAAACAGGAAAAAACACTTTCTTAGCGGGATGAGGGCAGCGCGGTGGTCAGTAGTGGCACTCTGTCAGTTAAGGATTGCTCCTAATATCTGGTTGTGTTTCCTGAGAAGAGGAGACCCCACCGAAGAGGAGACCCACCAAAGAGGAGACCCACCAAAGAGGAGACCCACCAAAGAGGAGACCCCAGCGAAGAGGAGACCCCAGCAAAGAGGAGACCCCAGCGAAGAGGAGACCCACCAAAGAGGAGACCCACCAAAAAGGAGACCCCACCGAAGAGGAGACCCCACCGAAGAGGAGACCCCACCGAAGAGGAGACCTAAGAGGAGCCCCCACCGAAGAGGAGCCTCCCCGAAGAGGAGACCCCACCGAAGAGGAGACCCCACCGAAGAGGAGACCCACCGAAGAGGAGACCCACCGAAGGGGAGACCCAAGAGGAGACCCACCGAAGAGGAGACCCCACCGAAGAGGAGACCCGCCAAAGAGGAGACCCAAGAGAAGACCCCCCGAAGACGAGACCCCACCGAAGAGGAGATCCACCGAAGAGGAGATCCACCGAAGAGGAGACCCCACCGAAGAGGAGACCCCACCGAAGAGGAGACCCACCAAAGAGGAGACCCCACCGAAGAGGAGACCCAAGAGGAGACCCACCGAAGAGGAGACCCAAGAGGAGACCCACCGAAGAGGAGACCCCACCGAAGAGGAGACCCAAGAGGAGACCCCACCGAAGAGGAGACCCCACCGAAGAGGAGACCCCACCGAAGAGGAGACCCACCGAAGAGGAGACCCAAGAGGAGACCCACCGAAGAGGAGACCCCACCGAAGAGGAGACCCCACCGAAGAGGAGATCCACCGAAGAGGAGACCCACCGAAGAGGAGACCCAAGAGGAGACCCACCGAAGAGCAGACCCCCCGAAGAGGAGACTCCCCCGAAGAGGAGACCCCACCGAAGAGGAGACCCACCGAAGAGGAGATCCAAGAGGAGACCCACCGAAGAGGAGATCCACCGAAGAGGAGACCCCGCCGAAGAGGAGATCCACCGAAGATGAGACCCCACCGAAGAGGAGACCCACCGAAGAGGAGAACCAAGAGGAGACCCCACCGAAGAGGAGACCCCACCGAAGAGGAGACCCCACCGAAGAGGAGACCCACCGAAGAGGAGACCCCACCGAAGAGGAGACCCAAGAGGAGACCCCACCGAAGAGGAGATCCACCGAAGAGGAGACCCCACCGAAGAGGAGACCCACCGAAGAGGAGACCCCACCGAAGAGAAGACCCCACCGAAGAGGAGACCCCTGAAGAGGAGACCCCACCGAAGAGGAGACCCACCGAAGAGGAGACCCCACCGAAGAGGAGACCTCACCGAAGAGGAGACCCCACCGAAGAGGAGACCCAAGAGGAGACCCACCGAAGGGGAGACCCCACCGAAGAGGAGACCCCACCGAAGAGGAGACCCTCCGAAGATGAGACCCCCCGAAGAGGAGACCCCACCGAAGAGGAGACCCCACCGAAGAGGAGACCCAAGAGGAGACCCACCGAAGGGGAGACCCCACCGAAGAGGAGATCCCACCGAAGAGGAGACCCGGCGAAGAGGAGACCCCCCGAAGAGGAGACCCCACCGAAGAGGAGACCCCACCGAAGAGGAGACCCGCCGAAGAGGAGACCCCCGAAGAGGAGACCCCACCGAAGAGCAGACACACCGAAGATGAAACCCCACCGAAGAGGAGACCGCACCGAAGAGGAGACCGCACCGAAGAGGAGACCCCACCGAAGAGGAGACCCACCGAAGGGGAGACCCCACCGAAGAGGAGACCCAAGAGGAGACCCCACCGAAGAGGAGACCCACCGAAGAGGAGATCCACCGAAGAGGAGACCCCACCGAAGAGGAGAACCCACCGAAGAGGAGATCCACCGAAGAGGAGACCCACCGAAGAGGAGACCCCACCGAAGAGGAGACCCCACCGACGAGGAGATCCACCGAAGAGGAGACCCCACCGAAGAGGAGACCCACCGAAGAGGAGACTCCACCGAAGAGGAGACCCCACCGAAGAGGAGACCCACCGAAGAGGAGACCCCACCGAAGAGGAAACCCAAGAGGAGACCCACCGAAGGGGAGACCCCACCGAAGAGGAGACCCCACCGAAGAGGAGACCCACCGAAGAGGAGACCCCACAGAAAAGGAGACCCGCCGAAGAGGAGACCCGCCGAAGAGGAGACCCCACCGAAGAGGAGACCCACCGAAGAGGAGACCCGGCGTAGAGGAGACCCCCCGAAGAGGAGACCCCACCGAAGAGGAGACCCCACTGAAGAGGAGACCCGCCGAAGAGGAGACCCCCGAAGAGGAGACCCCACCGAAGAGGAGACTCACCGAAGAGGAGACCCCACCGAAGAGGAGACCGCACCGAAGAGGAGACCCCACCGAAGAGGAGACCCACCGAAGGGGAGACCCCACCGAAGAGGAGACCCAAGAGGAGACCCCACCGAAGAGGAGACCCACCGGAGAGGAGATCCACCGAAGAGGAGACCCCACCGAAGAGGAGACCCCACCGAAGAGATCCACCGAAGAGGAGACCCACCGAAGAGGAGACCCCACCGAAGAGGAGACCCCACCGAAGAGGAGACCCCACCGACGAGGAGATCCACCGAAGAGGAGACCCCACCGAAGAGGAGACCCCACCGAAGAGGAGACCCCACCGAAGAGGAGACCCAAGAGGAGACCCACCGAAGGGGAGACCCCACCGAAGAGGAGACCCCACCGAAGAGGAGACCCCACCGAAGAGGAGACCCACCAAAGAGGAGACCCCGCCGAAGAGGAGACCCGCCGAAGAGGAGACCCGCCGAAGAGGAGACCCCACCGAAGAGGAGACCCACCGAAGAGGAGACCCCACCGAAGAGGAGACCCCACCGAAGAAGAGACCCAAGAGGAGACCCCACCGAAGAGGAGACCCACCGAAGAGGAGACCCCACTGAAGAGGAGACCCCACCGAAGAGGAGATCCACCGAAGAGGAGACCCACCGAAGAGGAGACCCCACCGAAGAGGAGACCCCACCGAAGAGAATACCCAAGAGGAGACCCCACCGAAGAGGAGATCCACCGAAGAGGAGACCCCACCGAAGAGAAGACCCCACCGAAGAGAAGACCCAAGAGGAGGCCCACCAAAGAGGAAACCCCACCGAAGAGGAGACCCAAGTGGAGACCCACCCAAGAGGAGACCCACCGAAGAGGAGACCCACCCAAGAGGAGACCCACCAAAGAGGAGACCCACCGAAGAGGAGGCCCACCAAAGAGGAGACCCAACCAAAGAGGAGACCCAACCAGAGAGGAGACCCAACCGAAGAGGAGACCCACCGAAGAGGAGACCCCACCGAAGAGGAGACCCCACCGAAGAGGAGACACACCGAAGAGGAGACCCACCGAAGAGGAGACCCCACCGAAGAGGAGACCCCACTGAAGAGGAGACCCACCGAAGAGGAGACCCACCGAAGAGGAGACCCAAGAGGAGACCCACCGAAGAGGAGACCCCACCGAAGAGGAGACCCCACCGAAGAGGAGACCCACCGAAGGAGACCGAAGGGGAGGCGCACCGAAGAGGAGACCCCACCGAAGAGGAGACCCCACTGAAGAGGAGACCCACCGAAGAGGAGACCCACCGAAGAGGAGACCCAAGAGGAGACCCACCGAAGAGGAGACCCACCGAAGAGGAGACCCACCGAAGAGGAGACCCCACCGAAGAGGAGACCCCACTGAAGAGGAGACCCACCGAAGAGGAGACACACCGAAGAGGAGACCCAAGAGGAGACCCACCGAAGAGGAGACCCCACCGAAGAGGAGACCCCACCGAAGAGGAGACCCACCGAAGGAGACCGAAGAGGAGGCGCACCGAAGAGGAGACCTACCCAAGAGGAGACCTACCCAAGAGGAGACCTACCGAAGAGGAGACCCACCGAACAGGAGACCCACCGAAGAGGAGACCCAAGAGGAGACCCACCGAAGAGGAGACCCACCGAAGAGGAGACCCGACCGAAGAGGAGACCCCACCGAAGAGGAGACTCCACCGAAGAGGAGACCCCACCAAAGAGGAGACCCCACCGAAGAGGAGACCCCACCGAAGAGGAGACCCAAGAGGAGACCTACCGAAGAGGAGACCCACCGAAGAGGAGACCGAAGGGGAGACCCACCGAAGAGGAGACCAAAGAGGACAGAACTGCACCTTAAGATCCCTAGGGGGAAAGGGATGGCCAAAGGCCAGAAAAGACCACAATCGATGCTAAAGCAAAAAGGAAGAAGCAGAACCAGAACAACGTCCGCCATTACATCAACCGGTATTTGAGAGGAAAGAGGAACATCATGTGGACCATCCTGCTGGGACCTCTCTGCCGATAACATCATACGGCAATACCGGCTGGTAAGTATAAATCCACCAAAGTAATAATAGCAGGATAGTAGTAATATAGTGGCAGTATATCAGTATTAGTGTAATTTGAGTAATAATACTAGTGATAATAGTAAGAAAGTAATAAAATAACAGTAGTAATAGTAGTAGGTAGAATAGCAGTGTGATCCAGGGTTCTAGGACTGATCGCCTTTTCTCGGGGTCAAGAAGGAATTTTTCCGCTGTGACACAAATTGGCTGAAGGTGTCCTGAGGTTTTTGCCTTCTTTTGGATCAACACTCTGGGTATAGGGTAGTATTAGTAGCAATAGGAAAGAAGAATAATACCGTAATAAGACATCAGGTTATTATTATTAATAAATATAAACTAGCTATATCTATAGAAAGAACAAAGAGTAAATAAAAATAATTATAGACGTAGTTCAATCAATACTGTAATATTAAATAGTTATAGAAAAGTTAGAGTAGTACTTTAATAAGAAAGCAGGACATAAGACAAAATATATAAAAAAAACTATATTAAAAACAACTGTAGTAGTACATTTAGTACAGTAATAGTAATTACATAACTAGTAACATAATTAGGTTTGATCCAGGGTTCTAGGACTTTTCTCGGGGTCAAGAAGGAATTTTTTCCCTGTGACACAAATTGGCTGAAGGTGTCCTGGGGTTTTTGCCTTCTTCTGGATCAACACTGTAGGTATAGGGCAGTATTAGTAGTGATAGGAAAGAAGAGTAATACTGTAATAAGATAGCACAATGTTAATAATAACCATATCAAATAGTTAGATTTATAAAAACAAATTAAAATAACTCTAGTAGTACAATAATTAGTGTCCTGGGGTTTTTGCCTTCTTCTGGATCAACAGCTTTAGGCATAGGGATTTTAGTAATACCATTATTAGAATCACAAGATTAATAAAAAAATTAGAATTTAATTTTTTTAATTAGTTTTATAACAGTTACAATTAATTGGATTAATGCAATAATAATAAATAGTAAAAATGTTGGTAATAATAAAAAAAACTAGTCCCAGTTACTAAGTTAGTGTAGTGTTAGTGTAGGGACCCATCTGAAGAGGTCGCCTTGACGTTGGCAGATGGGCTCGCACAATTTGCTCAAAATGTGCGCTAAGAACCTCATATTTCTATGTACAGGAGATCTAGCAGTAATTCCATTCAGGAGATAGATATCTGTGTACACACACACTTTGTTATATACTTTTGTGCAGCACACAGGGCAGGTATACAGGTACAGGGCGAGAGTGTTACAGTGATATTATAACTCGGCCTTAAGGATAAAATGCTGACAACTACAGATCCTGGAAACACATCCGAAACTAGACCTTGTAAGTAACTGGTTCCCAGCTAGTGGTGAATATGTACAGGGCAGTCCGGTACCAGGACCCGCTCTATAGGACACATTATCATCAGGCAGGTCCTGTCAGGGCTCTTACAAGATCTGCGGCAGAAGTGTGGCTGTATAACACATTCCTGCTCCTGCCTCAGCCTCCGACAGTGGAGCCAACCCTGACCCTGGCAGTTTAATCCACTGTATGACACAGTAGGGGGCTTCCACAGCATTTAGGCACTTTAGACAGGAGAGGGAGGCGCGATCATGGTGCCGATGAGTTTCTATGGCAGCCGAGATCTAACAATAGACCCCATGACGGCCATCTTACTGCTCCTATTAGACCCCGGCTGAGCAAAGGTCTATGAGGATGCCGGTGAGACTTATGTCGCCTGCTCTGCACATATTAGAAATGCCTAGGGCTGATTAGTTTTCCATTTGTAAATCTGATCCAGCAGCGCTGGGCTACCACTGACGTGATCAGGGCTATTGAGCTCCTAGATTGGGCAGAGGAGCTCAGTCTTCAGCAGGAGCTGGCCGAGGAGAGCGGAGCAACTTGCATGGGGCAGCTGCACAAGAAGTAACTCAAAAGGTGGAGATTTACCCGGAGACGTGGTGCCCGGGCTGTGATCTGCTGTGCAGGCTGCATAGTCGATGCCTCCTAGGACCCGAACTTCTGACTCGCCCCCTGGGCCGTGGGGCACGCGGAACCGGGCAATAGGGAGACTCTGGGAGTAGTAGTGGCGGCCCGGTCCCGCGGCTCAGGGTGGTCAGACCAATGGTAGTCTGCTGCTGTACTTTAGATAATGTCCGACTACGCCACCCGTGGATTGCGGTTATTAGGAACCGCCGCTGCAAGGCAGTCCGCTGGGGCTGATGTTACTCCCCACGGGAAGAGTGCGGCCCCAGGGCAGTGTAGTGGATGGTGGGAGTAATGGTAGTGAGAGTCCCAGTACCGGTAGTGCTGGAGGAGCGAAAGAGCACACAAACAACGTCCAATGTCTTTTACTCACAGTTCAGGTACTCCGGGTCACTTCTGTGCACGTAGTGACCGCCCGAGCCGTGCTGCGTCCACCAGGTGAGGGGCTCGGTCAACTCCCAGGCAGCTCAGGAATATGGCACAGGACCCCCTTCTTTCCTTTCTCTGGCCTGCCTCACCAGTGACCCACTTCTGTCCAGCTGCCGCGGACTTGTGCGGTTAAACGTGGGCCCCGTCCTCCGCTGTCCTATATGGTGCCTTCCTAGCAGGTTTGATGAGGTGTCGCACCAATAAATGATCACGACGACCGGTCTTTGGCTGAGGGTTGTTTCTCCTCCACCAACTTGGGATCCGGTACCCTTAATCTGCCTGACCCTTCACCCTGGATTCTCATGGGTTCTTAGGGTCCCTTCCACCTTCTTGTTCCTGAGCCCTTCTGTTTCTCTGTCTCTCCTCCGTCTTTCCTGTTCCTTCTTCTCCTCCCTTCTCATAAAGCTGGGCTCAGGTGGCACCACAGCTCACCTTCACTTCCTCCTCGGCCTCTCACTAGGCCCTCCTGGAGTAGAGCTCCTACAGAGCCTATACTCCCTGTCTTCTCCTCTCTGGACAGAACCTAGATCTAAGATGGTGCCCACTTTTTATACCTCCCTCTGACCATGAGCCCAGGTGACCAGCAACCAATGGGCTCCTACCTACACTCAGAAACCAACCCCTATCTGCCCCTACAGCACTGGGTGTTCCATCGCCCTCCCCACTCCAGGCAGGGACATAATCGGTCGTGCCTGCACTACTGTCTAGTGGGAGCACCGTTGAGCTGTCCCTCGGAAATGGGGTGTGTGTGCTGCATGCAGCTAACTGAGCCCTGGTCCACACTCCATCCTTACCCTGGAGTGGAATATCACACCTCTGGCAGAGGTGCAATACCCCTGTAGCGGCCGAACCCTCGGGGCGCTACACTTCACCCCTAACAGGCACAGCAGAGCTCGGACGGCTGCAAGTGAACGGAGAACGGCTGATTAGTAACTGCTGCGTCTCCTGCAGCTCAGATAAGAGCCGTACAGAGCGGGGGCTCAGTAATGATGAATACGGGAAGTGTCCGCCCCTCACATATCCTATATGCGGCCTCCAGAGGTAAAGTCTCCCCTGTAACCAGCGCCTTCTCCCACCTTCTCTGCTGGCATGCTCCATTGCTTAAAGGGGATGTCTGAAGAAAACAAGTTATCACTTATCCACAGGCTCGGTGATCACTTACTGATCGTGGTGGTCTGACCGCTGCGAACCATCGTCTATGGGGCTCCAGAAAAGCCGAGCTCAGGGCTTGAATGCCACATAGGGAAGGAATGGAGCGGATCCTGGAGTAATAACATGTCCTCCTCTCCTCAGCTTTCTGTCTGTGTAAGTGGCTCAGCCCTTGTCTCCCCTTCTGCACCGGCTTCTGTACTGGTCCCTGTAGACTTTCTCCTATGAGGAAGAGGAACCCCTCTGCCCTTCTGCTCTCAGTCCTCTGCGGCTTTTCCCCATCGCTCAGTGCAGCCATTATATATAATAAGGATCATTCTTGTCCGGCTTTCATCCCGCCCAGCTGACAAGGTAATAAACATGTGAGGTGGAAGGTTCACAATTATTAGATGTGTTGTGAAAAGTCTCCACAGCAAATTCAGAGAAAACTGCAGGGTGACCGCTTGTGAAACCAGCACAAAATCCAGCGGACAGCGCCTCCCTGCCCCCCGCCGGTCTCTGTATCCTGGCATTCAGCTATTCCATTTGGTGCTTATTCAGGGAGGAAAACAAAAATGTGATGTTCTTACACAGACGCCTGAAGACGCGACGTTCGCTGCGGTGACACCCAACTGCCCTTGGTATCACAGATCCTAGAAGTGTGCATTGATGGATTCCTCCACAAGAGGCCCTCATAAGCATTCACACACCTCCACCTTCCACCTCAGACCACCAGAGGGAGCCCGTTAGGGATATATAAAGGGAAGGTGGAGCCAGGCAGCCCAGAAAGTGATTCAGCAGTTTCCTGCTCAGACACAGAAGGACTCAGTTCAGTCGAGCCAGAGCCTAGCAGTTCCTGCAGAAAGAGTTCAGTACAGTCTGTAGAGTGATTCCAGACTAGAACTCACAGAGCTCAGGATAGAGAGCTAGGAGTGTGCCGACGCTCTGAGAGCGGCGAAGAAGAGCAGTGTCCCGGCTGCAGTGTGTGTTGCCTAGTGAGGGCCCCGAGCGGGACCAAAGGTGAGTGGAGAGTGAGTACATAGGGGGCAGAGGAGCTTAATTAGCTCACCCTGAAGCATTTACCGGACACTGGGTCCGAAGCTTACCGGGATCTCTACGACCCAGTAAAGCATAACCGGAATCCCTGGAGAACTACAGGTCCCAGGATCACTAGAGTGCTGATACGTAACAGAGCCAGGAGACACATAGGCCTCGCAAGCTGAGGAGCGTGTACTCCAAGAAAAGGCCCTACCACAAGGTCAGCCAGCGCAGGACAGAGACAAAGTTAGGCCTAGCTCCAGGCAGGTCAGAAACTTACTACGCAGAGGCAAGAAACAGGAGGCCCTACACCCGCTCATTGGGGAGGATCCTGATATGCACCCTTCACCCTACAGTGCTCCGGGATGTGCCTGACTTTCCATCAGTAAAAGGTACTGAAGTGACTACCGTGTCCGTCCCCGTTCTTGCTCTGACCCGGCTGGGTCTCGCCTGTCCTGCATTCCCCTTGCATAGGCTGCCCTGAGGCCTAGATCCACCTGTGGGGAGCTATACCATCGAGCTGCCTCATCACCGGCCTCAGTGGACTGCCGCAGCGCTGGTGATTATCATCAGAAACCACAGGTGGCGTCACGAACTTTCATAAAATGAACAAACAACCACCCTTTTAAAGAGTGACCCCAGGGTACGGGCCCAGGAGCCGACCACCGCGACATCCCCAAGGCCAGGCAAAGGCCCGGGTACCGAGTCATCCCCATCCCCTGGGCTGGTCACTGCTTTTCATCATCCATGTTGGGCTGTTGTACGACGTGTGGACTACTCTGCTTGTTGGATTCTTGCATTACCACAAACACTGCCTTTATTTTGTGATTTCTGTGCCGCTTCCCATTTCTATTGGCAGCATGATATACCAGCACGTGAGGGCTGCCACAATCATGTGTCAATAGGTTATTGATGGAGGCCGTGATACAGAGACCGTCCTGGACCAGGGAGGAGTTGGTACAGAAGCACCTAGAGAGGGGGGTACAGGGACTTCATTTCAATTTTAAAACTTAGCTGGATTGTGTTTAGCTTCAAGACTGGAAAGAAAAATAGAAAAAAAAAATTAAGATTTTATTATTTGGCAAAATCGTCCATCAGAGGTTTGGCCACTACCAAAAAGTTTTTGATGAACTTAGAGTAGCAGCTGGCGAAACCCAAAAAACTTTGTAACGCCTTTAAGTCCTGAATATAATACCAATCCAGTACCGTCCGGACTTTTTCCAGATCCATGCAAAAACAGTGAATGATAAGAAATAACCCAAAAAAGGGACCTCCTGAATGGAGAACATAAATTATTTGTCAAACCAGAGAAATGTATTATTTTTGAGTATCTGTAAGACCTGCCTGACATGTACCTGATGTGATACGAGGTGAATAAATTAGACTGTGGGGACCCCCAACGAAACCCCGACGCTCAGCCCCCCTACCGCCACCCCTTCCTTAACAATACAATAATGTAACTCTTACAACTGGATGGGTGAGGATCGGTCACAGCTTTATTAACTCTTTAACTCATTCCATTAGAAAGGCATTTTATTTCCAAAATTAATTCCGCTTGTTGCAGCATGCCCTGTGTCTCCACACCGGCAAGTTGGCCAACAAGAGTAACTTTCCAACATGTCCTTTCTATTTCAGGCCAAGGAGGATCCTGCGTACTCGTATGCAGGACTCAGACCCCCACCCATCATCATTAACGCTTGCTCCACTCCGTCCTGGAGTCCTGACAGGAATATGTCCAGTCCAATATCCGTTAAATGAACACCGTCGGGCCATATGAGGCCAGCTTTATCTCCTTCCAGTTCTCGGTGTCTTATCACTACACCACCTCTTTCCTTTAAAAATCTTGCCATCCGAATATTTATTAGCCGCCTTGTCCGTTCGATGGCTGCACTGTCTCGCGCACCTCGCCATACCGTTCTCGGCACAATCTCTGACCATATTATAGTTCGTTTACTAAAAAATGCTCTGAAGCGCTCAGTGTATAGCTTCATTATTGCCATTAGTTCTGCGCTCTTGTAATGACCGAAGTCGTTTCCCCCAGCGTGTATAACTAAGATAACCGGACCTGTTGCTTCTCTCCCTATGTTGATTACCTCCATTAGTACCTGTGGCCATCGCAGGCCTCTAATACCTCTCCAGTTGAAATATGTGTCATGAAACCCCATATTCCTCCCGCCTGGGCGGACTGTCGCCCTTTTTTCTGCCCAGTATATGTACGAGTGGCCTATCACCCACACTGTTGGCTTATCGTCACCTATAAAAGAAACAAACCACATTAGGATAACAAGTCCTGTCTTATATATCTCGCAAAACACGCGGATCGCCATCTGACTATCCTCTGCACTTCCATTTCTGACAGTCCTGCTCTTGCTGCTTCCGTGGCCGAGCCTATGCGGAATGAGTGTGTCCCGTAATCTTTGGGGTGGTTCCCTGCTGATGTTAGGCATTTATTAAATATAAATTGGAACTGGTATCTTGATAATGGAGTTCCATCAATGTGTGATAGGAAGAAATTACTTTGTGGCCTGATGGCTGCATATGTTTTTTCTATTGTTACCGGACACAGTGTACTGTTTGTGGGTTTTAGAAGCACCCAAGTGCCCTTGCCCGCTGGGTCTGTTTTGGATTTGCGTATGCGTAGGCGTATTGCATTATTGGCTATGACTACGTCCTGGTGTAATAAGCCTCCACTGGTGGTGATTTTGGATCGAGGGACTAATTCGCTTATGCGTAGCGCCCTGAAAAAGGCGATCACAAATGCAGTAGACAGTAGTGTTGCTTCAAATTGTGAGTGGCATGTTAATGGTGTTAGGGATATGATTTTTGAGAGCAGATTTAGTGACACAGGACGTCTGCACTCCGGACTTGTCTGACCTCTTTTCCACCCTTTTAAGGCTTGACTGATGATGAATCTTTTTGTCACATCTCCCCAATTCAGTAGTTGGAAATGAAATGCTACTCCGGTCCGCCACCGCTGCGCTGACGCCCCTGATATGCCCCTCATCATTAGCTGGTGGAGAAATTCTATGGTTACATCTAGTCTGGCTTGTTCACATTGGTTAACCCGTCTGCCTGCTACTAGTCGTATCCAGTCTTCCCATGCCTTACCGTATGCTTTCCATGTTGACGGGGCGACTGACGCTCTGATTAATGGCATCAGCTGTTCGCCACTAGATCCCATAGGCAGGGTGGGCAACTGGTGCCCGACGGGTGGGCGTTGGGGAGGAGCTCTCTGAAAACCTGCCAATTGAATTGTGATAAAGCGTTAGCAGCAGCGTTAGATCCCCCCTCCACATTGTGGCTAGCGCGGACCCATACATTGTGTTTTAGGCACAGGAATGCTAGCCGGCGTAGTAGGCCTAGCACTGGGAGAAACGATGATGCCATCTTATTAATGCAGTGCGCTAGGCTGGTGTTATTTGTTATGAAGCGTATATTTTTGTTTGCTAGGTACGTGCCCCATATTTCTATGGCTACCACTATTGGGAAGAGTTCCAGGAGTGTCTGTTTTTTGTTAACCCTTGTTCAGACCAATACGGAGGCCATAAGCCTGTGCACCACTAGTTATCTAGTATCGCTGCATATCCGCCCGCCTCTGCTGCCCCGGTGAATAATTTTAGTTCAATGTTGGACTGTTCTGCTGACATAAATAACGTGTGACCATTGAATGATTGTAAGAAGGTTTTCCACACCTCTAAGTCCGCCCGAAGCTGCCTGCTGATTCTGATTCTATGACTCGGTTTTAATGCACGTTTTGTTGCAAGGGATAAACGACGAGAGAAAACCCTTCCGACTGGCATCACCCGGCTCGCGAACACGAGGAGACCTAGTAACACTTGCATCTGTTGTAGTGTTACTTTCCGTACTGTGCAAAATCCCTCGATGAGGTGCAGTGTTTTTTGTATTTTTTCTGTTGGGAGGTGGAATAACCTTGCTGTGGTGTCGATTTCGATGCCTAAGAACGATAGCTTTGTTGTGGGGCCTATGTTTTTTGTAGGGCACAATGGGACTCCAAACCGTTGAAAGATGTTTGTGAATTCGTTAAGTAATGATTGGCATTGATTTGAGTCTTTGGGTCCGACGAATAGGAAGTCATCTAGGTAATGTGTGACGGACCTATTGCCGGTTTTGTACCTCAACACCCATTCTAGGAAGGAACTGAATAGTTCGAAGTAATAACAGATATTGAACAACCCATTGGGAGGCAAGTGTCGTAGAAGTATTCATTGTCCACTTGGCATCCCAGCAGGTGGTAGCAATTTGGGTGCACCGGTAGTAGGCGAAAGGCGGATTCTATGTCGGATTTAGCGACCAGCACTCCGGGCCCCGCATCGCGTACTAACATTACTGCTCTGTCGAAAGACGCGTAGGAGACCGAGGCGTCTTCAGACGAAATACCGTCATTTACAGACTCTCCTTTTGGGTAAGATAAATGATGGATAAGCCGGAATGAACCTGGCTCTTTTTTGGGGATTATTCCCAGAGGGGAAACTCTTATGTTACTGAATGGTGGGGTTGGGAAAGGGCCCGCCACTCTGCCTAGAGCTACTTCTTTTTGTATTTTTTGCCTAAGTATTTCAGGGTGCTCTTTTGCAGATTTAAGGTTATTTGCAAAGGTGGGTGATTTATTAAGTTTGAAAGGGAGGAAAAAACTGTATGTGAAACCAAAACGTAACTGCCCCGCTGCGTCTTTCTTAGGATATTGGTCTAGCCAGGGGCCCATCGCGTTTACGCTCACCGGGGTCCTTGGATTCTGACTGTGGGAGTTTAATTGATAATTTGCTTGCGGGATGAGAACATCTTGCCGCGGGGTGGGCTGCACCGCAGGCTGAGCATTCATGTTTGTATCTGCATAAGGCGTAGAAATGACAGTGTCCCTCATTGTACTGCCAGCAGGCCCCTGGTCTACGTACTACCACTGAATTTTGGCCTGCTGTTGCCTGTTGTCCAGTAGCCGTTGTTGGAAAGGGATGGTGTTTCTGTAACAGCATTAATCGCAACCATATGTCTGTAGCTTTTACCCCCCAGCCTAGCTGTGGTTGCAGGGCCAACCGCCTCCGGAACTCTTCATCGTAGCGCCACCATGCTGAACCGCCGTGGGCTTTGTACGAGTTATACAGGTATCCTGGTATATGAATAGTTCTGAGCAGCGTTCCGGATGCTTTTGGCCCATGATGCAACCCAGCACTGAAAACGCCTGTAACCAGTTACTCATTGTCTTCACGACCTTTTGTCTATTTCTGTTGAATGGTCTGTCGACTATCCTTTTCTCTTTGTCTATAGTATGTTGGTCAGCGGTTACAAGTGCCCAAATGTCGATGTAGTCATTATTCCATATTTTAATTCTGGTTTCCTTGTCTATGTGTGAGCCCAATGGGCTTATCCTGCAAAAGAATGCGTCCTTGTGTACGCTGGCTAATGGTGGAGTTGTTTTAGTAGAATTATGTATAGCGCCTGGTGGCACGGATAGTTGTTCGACTATGGCCTTAAGGGCCGCTATTAAGTTGGTGTTACTGACGCGCCCCCTGGGACATATTCCTTTTTGAGGGGAATACCCGGCACCGGATCAGATGGGGGGTTGTAGTCTCCGAGCGGCTGAGACCCGGTCCCGTGCCCAGGGCGTCAAGCTATGTGTTATGTGGCAGTCCTTACTGATGTTATAAGAGTTCTTTTGTGTCGACTACGCCACCCGTTGTAATGCGGTCACTGTGGCCGCCGCTGCAGCAGGGTCCGCTGAGGCTGATGGTGGATGTGCAGCTTGGTGGGATAACCCCCAACGGGAGGGGTATAGCCTCAGAGGGGACAGGCGCAGAGGATGGGGGTTGTGGTGGTGCGGTGCAGCCGGCAATGAAGACAGACTCGGGTTGTGCAGTTAAGGGAGTTTACTTACTGCTGATGTTTCGGTCACTCCAGCTGTTAGTGACCACCCGAGCCGTGCTGCGTCCACCAGGTCCTGGATCCGGCCAACCCCCAAACAAGTCCGGAGCGTGGCCCTGAGCTCTCCCTCTGTCCTTTCTTCAGCCGTCCCCACCAGTGATCCACCTAGGTCCAGCTCCCTCGGGCCTTCTGTTGGGCAACCCTTGGCCTTAGGTTCCCTGACCCTCCATGTGGTATGCCTTCAGGGTGGATGTGGTGGGTGGCCGTGGCAGATGCTGCCCACAGCCTCCGGTCTCTGGCTAGGGATGTTTTTGCCCCCACCAGCTTGGGTTCCGGTACCCTTGTGCTGACTCCTCACCCGGTGCTCTAATTTGGGTTCTTGGGTCCCTTCAGTCTTCCCCCTCTGGGTCTTTCTCTTTCTTTCTCCTCTCTCTCTCTCCAGGGCTGCTGTTTCCTTCTCTCTCCTCTCCAACTGACTTGTTCTCAGCGTCTGACCCTGATCTAAGTTGGTGCCCTCCTTATATATCCCTCTATGTGTGAGCTCAGGTGACCAGCACCCAATGAGCTCCTAACACTACCCAGACTGCTCCCCCTATCTGCCCCTACACTACATGGGATGTACCACCCCCCTCCCACTCCAGCCAGGAACAGGCTCGGTTGTACCTGCACATTTCTAAGTGGGAGTACCGTCGGCCTGCTCCTCTGAAGTGGGATGTGTGTAGTGCATGCAGTCTATCTGAGCTCAGTTCCACACTCCTTCCTTACCCGGGAGTGGAATATCACACCTCTGGGTTGAGGTGCAATACCCCTGTAGCAGCCGAATCCTCAGGGTGCTACATTCCCCCCTGGTAAATCACAGCACGTCCTCGGGCTGTAAGACATAAAACACCAAAAACATACAAAATTTTTATATCAACATATAAAACATGTAAAACATTATATATATATAAAACTTTTTCATATAAACATTCTCGTCGTCTCTGGTTTCAGGTTCCTCCTCCGGACACTGTGCAACGTGTGTCCGGGAAAAGTGCGACAGTCTCTTAGAAAAATCTGGTTTTCTTATAAAACCGGTAGGGGGCGCTTTAGGACGCGCAACTATATACAGGGAAGTTGGAAGTTGGCCGCTCTCAGTCCTCGGCCAGGTAGAGGGAAGGGAATGGCTGCTCACAGTCCTCAGCCTGCAGGATGAAGGGGTTAACGGGTAAAACAGTTCACTGGTCCCAACGGGGACTATTTTAGCAGCAACAACAGTTCCAGTTCCTTTATACCCTGATTGGGTAACTATTTACAACACCTGCTCTGCCGCACTCAACGGCGTCTTCCTCCTGCTCTTTGCTTATAGCTGGTTGTTACTTCAGACCCGTCCGGGTCCTCTTGCTCCTCCTTCTCGCACCGCAACTCCTCCTCCGTCAGGCGGTGTACGTGGAGGGCGTAAGGTCCTTTGGCACACTTGTGCCGGGTGAAAGTGACCTCGTCTCCGACGTAGAGGTCACGGCCTTTGTGACCTTCCGGCAGGTGGGACTCGACGTCCCTGCGAGTCACAAAAACGTCACCGCGGTTGTTACGGTCCCGAATAAAGCCCCACCCATGCTGCGGGTTGAACTTTATCACTGTCCCGATGGTGCGGGGACAATGCGCTGCACGGGGGTTCCTCCTAGTCCGGCTCTTCTGCTCCGCGCTCTGGATTTGGGCCTGTTGTTCTCTGACCCGCCTCTCCTCCCGTTCTCTCTTAAACTCTGCCAGCTGTTGACGGCAACACTCTGTACGTTCAGCTGCGGCTGCCCGAGTTTCTCCGGTGAACCCCATCAAATCTTCTCCCGTGGGGTCCCACACGAATTGGGCTTCTGCTAGAGGAGGCGAGACCCGAGCCACGGGCTTCGGAGCCGGGATTAGGGGCTCACACAAGGGCCCTAGTCTTTGCTGCCGCTCCAGCTCAGGGTACCCTTCGGGCCAGATGAAGGGCCGCCCGTCCGGCCATGTGAGCTGGCCGAAGAGGTCCTCCCCCAGGTGTGGCACCCTAGGTATTGCGGGCGCGGGCGCGGTGGTGGTGGCGCCCGGGTTGCCCAGGCCTTGCGGCCAGGCCTGGGGCACCTGGAAGGTGAAGGGCACCGTTAGGACGGCGGCGCCCTGGGTTACCTGGCCTTGCGGCCAGGCCGGAGGCTCCGCGGAGGTAGGGGGCGCTGTTGGTGGTGCGGCGCCCGGGGGTACTAGGCCTTGCGACCAGGCTGGTGGTAATTCCTGCTTTGTCACGCTCCGGGTCGGGGCGCGTGACGTCACAGGGGTCGCTGCGGCGGCTTCCGGTCGGGGCCTAGTCCATGGCGGTGACCTGGCGGCTACGGGCACAGCAGGGGGACTTTCGGGCTCTGCGACGGGGAGCTGGGGCAGGTGGGCGGTTTCTCGGCCTGGGGTATAAGCGTCCCCTTTACCTGCCTCCATGCGTTCGGCTCCCTCCTCGGCGCCGTCTCCGGCCTTGGGTCCTCCCGCGCCATCCTCAGAGGCGGTCTGTTTCCTCTTCCAGGGTAGCGTGCTCCGTTGACTGGTCTCTACTTGCTGGGCCATCTCCCGGCTCCACTCCGCCAGTATCTCACGCTGTACCCGGGCCATCCTCCTTGCGAGGCCCTCCAGGGCAGTTTGTGCACACTCCCGGTCTCGGGGGAGCTGCGCTAGGATCTCCGCTAGACCTAGCGGGGTTGTGGACTCTAGCAGGCTCCTGACCATCGGGTCGGTGCTGCTCTGCTCTGCTTCCGGCAGGCTCCTGGCCAGCGGGCCGGTGCTGCTCTGCCCTCCTTCCTCGGTCTCTAGCAGACTCCTGGCCAGCGGGCCGGTGCTGTTCTGCTTTCTCTCCATCTCCGGGTGAGCTCCTTCGCTACTCCTCGTTAGACCTCTTGCCTCCGGGTGCGCTCGCTCCAGACTGCTCCAAGCGACACCCATCTTTTCTCTTCTCTTTCGTCTCCTCCCACTTCGAGGGCGGTCCCGGGGCAACTCGGTGACTGTCAGCTCCAGGGGTAGTTCTTTCACGCTGACAGACACCTCCAGCATCACAGTCTCTGTTGGTGGGGGCGGTTTCCACTTTTGGCGCCATTTTCTGTCCTGGCCCACGATGGGAGGTGGCCTCTTGCCCTCCTTTGGCACGCCCATAATGGCGTCCGCTGCTCTTCCAAGGCGGGAAATCTGCGGTTTTGGCGGGAATCGCTTCCCAGTGGCGGGAAACTCGGCAGATGGCGGGAACAAGCTGGAAATGGCGGACAATCGGCGGGAAACGACTGGTGATGGAGTCCGATGGCGTGGACCCTCCGGAACCGGCGGGAGACTTCTTTCTGAGGTAAACTTGCACTTTTCTTCAGGCACGCAGTACCCGGGTGTTGCGGGCACGTAATCCTGCCGACTACGCCAAAGTTGACGCGCCCCCTGGGACATATTCCTTTTTGAGGGGAATACCCGGCACCGGATCAGATGGGGGGTTGTAGTCTCCGAGCGGCTGAGACCCGGTCCCGTGCCCAGGGCGTCAAGCTATGTGTTATGTGGCAGTCCTTACTGATGTTATAAGAGTTCTTTTGTGTCGACTACGCCACCCGTTGTAATGCGGTCACTGTGGCCGCCGCTGCAGCAGGGTCCGCTGAGGCTGATGGTGGATGTGCAGCTTGGTGGGATAACCCCCAACGGGAGGGGTATAGCCTCAGAGGGGACAGGCGCAGAGGATGGGGGTTGTGGTGGTGCGGTGCAGCCGGCAATGAAGACAGACTCGGGTTGTGCAGTTAAGGGAGTTTACTTACTGCTGATGTTTCGGTCACTCCAGCTGTTAGTGACCACCCGAGCCGTGCTGCGTCCACCAGGTCCTGGATCCGGCCAACCCCCAAACAAGTCCGGAGCGTGGCCCTGAGCTCTCCCTCTGTCCTTTCTTCAGCCGTCCCCACCAGTGATCCACCTAGGTCCAGCTCCCTCGGGCCTTCTGTTGGGCAACCCTTGGCCTTAGGTTCCCTGACCCTCCATGTGGTATGCCTTCAGGGTGGATGTGGTGGGTGGCCGTGGCAGATGCTGCCCACAGCCTCCGGTCTCTGGCTAGGGATGTTTTTGCCCCCACCAGCTTGGGTTCCGGTACCCTTGTGCTGACTCCTCACCCGGTGCTCTAATTTGGGTTCTTGGGTCCCTTCAGTCTTCCCCCTCTGGGTCTTTCTCTTTCTTTCTCCTCTCTCTCTCTCCAGGGCTGCTGTTTCCTTCTCTCTCCTCTCCAACTGACTTGTTCTCAGCGTCTGACCCTGATCTAAGTTGGTGCCCTCCTTATATATCCCTCTATGTGTGAGCTCAGGTGACCAGCACCCAATGAGCTCCTAACACTACCCAGACTGCTCCCCCTATCTGCCCCTACACTACATGGGATGTACCACCCCCCTCCCACTCCAGCCAGGAACAGGCTCGGTTGTACCTGCACATTTCTAAGTGGGAGTACCGTCGGCCTGCTCCTCTGAAGTGGGATGTGTGTAGTGCATGCAGTCTATCTGAGCTCAGTTCCACACTCCTTCCTTACCCGGGAGTGGAATATCACACCTCTGGGTTGAGGTGCAATACCCCTGTAGCAGCCGAATCCTCAGGGTGCTACATTACTATTTCCCATTTCAGTTATACTTATATTGCACGCACCCATTCCTGCGGCTGGAGGAGGGACTCCGATGTGTGGAGGGACTCTGACACCAGTCTCGCTCGGGGTGAGCGGCGTGCCTCTGCTCTTAGACCTGCGTGAAATCGTTGTATCGTGCAGACTGTAAGCTCTGGAGGGTGCCATTGTATCGTTTCTGTCCCCCGGAGGACGGGATCATTGGGGCTCGACATCTCTGATGCAGAGGATGGTGAGCGCCACCTTGAGGACCGCGACCTGTGACCCCTCCTGTGGGATGCCGATCTCCACTTTGCTTGTGACGACCGCTTCCTTCGCCGGTGACTTGTGTGCGATGGCGTAGATCTGTCGTCGGAGGAACTACAGTGAGTTCACCTAGAGTGAGTACGCCTGGAGTCTCTGTGTCCCTAAGGGTGTATGGGGGGTTCTGCGCAGTTTACATGTGTCCCGCCGGGACATGTCGGTGCTATTTGTGGCCAGGGCGATGCTATAACGGAGTCAAGCACGTGCGTCGCTGCGCTATTATAGGGGTATATGGGGGAGGCGAGGATGGTCGCTGAAGTGTTTAGGCTCCGCATCGTGTCCATCAGGGGGGTATTGATACTGTGACTGGGCGCTGGATGGGCTGCGGTGATTACAGGGGCCGCAATGTCCCCAGGATGTGTAGTGTCACGTGTTCTGTTTTGGGAACTTTTTCTTTTATTTTTAATAGGAGTTTTTCTGTGGGGGATTGTTTGGGGGGGAAGCAGAGCACAGCCCCCGGCAGAGGATTCCTGTCCAGAGCTCTGCTCTGCCACAGCCCCTGCTGTGTGTTGAGGGGGCAGGGAATGGTTACTAAGTGGCCCGCAGCTTCTTCTGTGAGGCTTCGGGGTGCTGTGCCTAAAGCGCTCTGGAGGACGGGAGTGCCTGCTGGACCTCCGCCCTCCAGGGCGCTCCTCGGCAGGATGCGGGACAGGAGTGTTAACGGGGGTGGGGAACAACAGGCTGTGTGCTGTCTCCAGCGCCGGTGGCAGGCAGGAGACCTGAATCCCCTCTGTGCCCGCCGCCGACATGGAAGACAGCCCGCATTCATTTATTAGTGCAGCGGAGCCCTGCGCCCGCTGTGAGTGAGGCGCAGGGTCCACCGCAGCACTAGCTTCAGCTTCCTGCTCCGCCCCGCAGCATTCTGAACTAGGGGGAGTGACCTGTGGGGTCACGTGGGGCGGACACGCGCCCTGTACATGCGCATCGAGCGCTTCCTGCCCTCCAGCTCCGCCTCCCCCAACATGCCTCTCCAGCCTAGTGGAGTCACGCGCCCGCTTCCCTGCTCCGGCGCGCGACCGCAGAGAGGAACCCCTCAACCCCACGCCGGCGCGCGCCCACCGCCCTGCTGTCGCTGCGCGCCCTTCCCCACTGGCGTGCGGCCACCGGACCGCCACGGATGCCCGCTTCCCCGACTCAGCGAGCGCCCGCAGCACTACCGCAGCCGCCTACCGCCCCGGGTTGAGTGGCCCGATGAACACTGTAAAGTTGTGCGGATGCGGCGATCGGGTGAGGAAGAGGATCGGGACCAAGCCGCGGAAGTAATGCAGCCCCCCGTTCCAGATGACCCGACCGCCGTGGAGGGGACCGTTGTACCGTGGGCAATTGGAGTGGGTGAGTAGGCCCAAGTGGTGAGGGGACTGGGACTGGGGAATATGATGTTCCCATAAGGGGTTGAGGGCCAGGGGCAGGGTGATCTGGGGATTTAGAGCTGGGGCCAGGGGGATGAGCGCTGAGCCCCGACATGAGAGCCTGTAACCAGCGCTCGCCCCCCTGTGCAAACCCAGCCTGGAGGGCCTCAGCAATCTGACCTGATCCTGAAATCTCCATGACGTTCGACTCCGGGACCAGCAAAGAAAGGAAGTAACGTGGGATGTCCCGGTGTTTATGTATCCATGGGACGGCTTGTAGCAGCCGTCCCTTTCACTTCATTGGATCCTTCTGGGGGCTTCAGGATCACTGGTCAGTAAGGGGCAGCGAAGGGGGGGGTCACCAATCGCCATGGCCCAGGGAGGGGCCACCACAGTCAGTGACTCCCTCCTTATTTAGTATGGAGTCTACCATTATGTCATCAAGATGGGTTTGTTGTGATCTACATGCCAGATGAGTAAAAATGGGAGCATTAGTCAACCCAAATGCCATCACAAGGTTTTCATAGTGCCCCTCAGGAGTATTGAAGGCCGTCTTCCACTCATCTCCTCAATGTGAATGAGATTATAAGCCCCCCTGAGGTCTAGTTTAATCAAATTGTAGGAGCCAAATGGTTTTCTAAAGAGGTCTGGGATGAGAGGGAGAGGATATGCATCCCAGACCGTGATCTGATTAAACTCACAAAAATCAAGGCAGGGGCGCAACCCCTAGTCTTTTTTTTTTTTTGACAAAGAAAAACCCCACTGCAACGGGAGATGAAGAACGTCTTATATGGCCCTTTGGTAGACTTTCAGTGATCTAGTTTTTCATGGCCTGCCTCTCTGAACCAGAGATATTATATAACCTGCTTTTTTGGCAGCTTGGCCCCAGGAATAATATTACCGACGCAATCATAAGGATGATGGGGTGGAAGTTCTTGACACCCCTGTTCAGAAAACACATTCCTGAAATCAGACCCACCATGGCTATCCGAGTGACCAAGCAGTGTTCTTGGCAATACTCGCTCCATTTTACCACCTCCCGAGTCTGCCAGTCTACGGCTAAGTGCCCACGATGCAGAAATGCTCTGGATTTTTCCTGAGCGTTTCTGCATCTCCCTGGCAGAAAAAATGCATGCGGATTTTACATGCGTTTTTCCTGCCAGGGACAAGCGTAAGTGAAGCGTTTTTTCACATGCATTTCCGCATGCGGGTTGTCAAGCGGTTTCCAAGTGATTTTAGCATCACTTGGAAAGTGCTTGACAACTTGGTCACACTATATAAATACATGCAACCGGCATGGATTTATATAGTGTGACCAAGTTAATAGTTGAAGAAAAAAGATTAAAAATGGTAAAAAAAAAAAAAAAACATTTTACTTACCTTCTGATGGCCCCTGGTCTCTTGTATGGCTCACGGTGGTGTGAAAGGACCTTCCATGACGTCATTTAGTCATGTGACAGATCACGCGACCGCCGACGAGCCGTACAAGAGACTCGACTCAGCGGAGAAAAGACCGGGGGCCATCACAAGGTAAGTATAATGTCTTTTTTTCTTGTCTTTTTTTTTTTTTTTTTTTACACGTACCATGGTACCCGGGTCTGGAGGAGAGTCTCCTCTTCTCCAGACCCGGGTACCATCCGCACGTTGAATCGCTTAATATCCGCATGTGCACATGTAGTCATGCGGATATTAAGCGATTCAATGCAAGTCAATGGAGGTAAAACGTCGCGATTACGCAAAATAACTGGTAGTGCTGCGGATTTTTCCGCACTGATAATGCGCAGCGGAAATTTCCGCAGCATGTGCACAGCACATGCGGATTATCATTGGGGAACATTGCAGACTTTCTACCAAGCGTTTAAGCGTTTCTGCAATGGAATTGCCGCTGCGGAAACGCTTAAAAGATAAAGTGGCACACAACCTACCACAGGATTGTGCAGCGTAAACCAAGGTAGTCTAAGGACCACAGGAGAGGGCAAGCCCTCTAGCACATAACAGTCAATAAATTTTGAGTGCAAGGCCCCTACCTGCAGATGTAGCACACGAGCGATAAGAGTAAAATACCCCTAGCTCAAGGGTGCAGAGTCAATGGCGATTATGGGTGTTGAGCCAGAAAATTTATGAGGTTTGAGGTCCTGATCGAACCTAGCGTCGATCAAAATAAACCCCGCCCCACTGTCCAGAAAGGCAGAAATTACCACCATACTTTTGCCAAGATGGATCTTGGACGGTAAAAAAAAAAAAATTGTGACCTACCCACAGAGGAAATAAGTACACCCCCGAGTTGCCAATTCACCCCGCAACTCGGGCGCCTTAGTTTTCTGGTGGGTGTTTAGGAATTTAGGAAAGACACACATACACACTCCCCTTTCCGCCAAACTACAGTTGGACCAACAGAACAAGTTGCCACACCCAACAGCATGGGTTCCTCAGTTAACTCAAACCTCGGTGCCCTTGACCCCAGGCCCCCTGCAAATTGGAGTGTCTCCTTATGTCTCTGGCAATGACAGCGGTTAACACACAAACGCCTCTTCAAAATAACCAACACCTCTGACTCCAGAACTAGGCAGCATAAATCTAACACTGGCAATCCAAGATTGCCAGAGGCGAGTATATATAGGAGAGGCGAGAGGCCAACACTGAACAGCTGAGACCATCAATGCTGGAAAGCTCTAGCAGCTCTCAACTGAACAGATTAACCTTTGCACTGCTAGCAGAAACCTTCACGGTTTAATATGATAGTGAAGTGCTTCTAATCAGTGCAGGAGCTCAGACGTCGCAGTCTTCTGGCCCCTCTAGTTACGGTAAACCCGTGGTACCTGGATTCCAGCGATGTGTCACTTACCGAGCTGCTTGATGCAGTGTTGATAAATTCCTTTTATTAGCTGCAGATGTTCTGCCTATGCACAGGGTACACAGAAAGCTGTCAATCAGTGGTGCGGGTGGGGCTATATATAGAGCTCATGAATGTGGAGGACTACATGGTAGCAGGTTTACTAGTCCTTGAGTGATAAAACTAAAACAAGCAGCCAGTTATTGACACATGGCTGGAATCAGAGTCTCTGTCTTTATATAATCAGAATCTAATAAGAGTATAGATGCAAGTGTACAATAAATCTGGAAGAATAAAGAAGTAATCAGTATATCATAAATTATATCTGCCCTACAGGTAGCATATGCATTATAATTACATACAACGTCACTAAGGAAAAGTACCTCATTTGCGTCGACCACCAATAATTCACCTTGGCAAGCAGAAAGGGACCTTGAAACTTCGTAGCTAAAATCAACATGACCCTACAAAAGTACAAAAACGTTAAAAGGGAAAACATGTTGGACAAATATGGATTGATGGATACAAGGCGCATTCTTAAATAACCATGTATAAATGTGAGGGGAGTCATTTCGTATGTAGATGGACAAAGAATGCTGAGCGTTGGAAACATGTTGCTATGTTGCATAAATTTTTCACTTGAACCTTGTGGATTAATGGACTTTTAAAGATGAAATAATAAAGATGGATTTTATGGAGCTGGAGTTCCTTTTCTTTTTCCTGTGATTTACACACGTGTGGCCACACGATCTCCGGGCTTCAGCACGCCGAGAGCCGCTGTGGGTGAGCTGGTGGTTTTTTTTCTATAGCATTCTTAAATAGGCTGTGCCAAGATCGCAACTTTTTGGCTATTCTGTGGGGGGGGGGTGACAAGCGGGACCTCCAATGATCAGAAGAACAGATGTCTCACATCCCCTTTTTTAATGGAGTGGTGCCATTGTCTATGGGACTGATGGAGATAGCTGAGCTCTGAATTCGGCCATCTCCGGCAGCCCATTAGCCATTGAGTGGAGCAGCAGTGCACACGCTCATCGGCCAATCCATTGGCGTAATATGGCTCGTGCACCTGATTTCCTGTGATTGGGGTCCCAGAGATGGGTCCCCAGCTATTAGCAAGCAATCTGTTCTGTAGAAAAGTGATAAGTTGTAATCTGAGAGCAAACTCTTTCAATTTTAAAATATTGGATAGCTCTTATGGGCGTCTATACAAAAAAACAAAACAGTGTTAGATCTACAGGGTCGGCCATTTATATGGATACACCTAAATTAAATGGGAATGGTTGGTGATATCAACCTGAAACAACGGATACTGGAAGCCTGTGCTAGCATTTCTTCTGCGGTGTTGCTATCAGTGTGTCAAGAGTGGGAGAAGAGGGTTGCATTGACAATCCAACACAATGGGCAGCACTTTGAACACATTTTATAAGTGGTTATAAACTTGTACAAAACACATGAAAGAATAAAGTTACGTTAAAACCAAGCACACCATTGTTTTTCTTATGAAATTCTCAATAAGTTTGATGTGTCACATGACCCTCTTCCCATTGAAAAAATAAAGTTGGATCCAAAATGGCCGCCATGGTCACCACCCATCTGGAAAAGTTTTCCCCTCCCATATACCAATGTGCCACAAACAGGAAGTTGACATCACCAACCATTCCCATTTAATTTAGGTGTATCCATATAAATGGCCCACCCTGTAAAATAATAAATTATTATTATTATTATTGCAGCTGCTGCATTTTGTATAACTCATTCAGTATCTGAACATCTGCAACAAGAGCACAGAGAAACAAATCAAGAAGAAACGTCACACTCACCGGAGTGTGGATCAGGTTCAGGAGATACTTCTTTCCCTCCTAAGTGTAAACCAGAGACGCAGTCTGGGCCTTCACCGTAATCCGGGCTCCCTCTCCACCTGCAGCTTGTCCAGAACTTGCTTATTGGAGGCGGCTTTTGGAATACACCCTGAGGGAAGGCGCGAGACCCCAGAATCCACACTGTTAGCTCGTGGTGGCAGTGTCCCCCTCCATACTAGTCTGTCAAGGTTAGCTTGTTTCTGTGTTTTATATATGTATTTTATGTGTGTAAACCCTCTTCATGTGTACAGCAGCCTGGAATGAACGCTGCTTAAAAAATAAATAATAGAGTAAGGCCTCATTCAGACCACAGTGATTTCTCTTGCAGGTAAAAAAAAAAAAAAGACCGATTTTCATCAGCTTTGTTTTGCATCCGAGAAGTTCTAAACTTTGATTTGGATCAAAATCCGACAGATCAACGTGTTTCGGTGAAAAATACGCGATCCGCAGAAATATGTGAACAGCCCTAGACTATAATAGATATGAGTTCTGTGAAAAACAAGGATCGAGCTCGTACGAGATCCAACATTTCATTCTATAAATCTACATAAATAATTAAGTAACGTGCCAAATTGCTTTTTTTTGTGTATGTTTTGCGTGTACGGAGGGAAAGTTCCCAGTGCTAGTGTCTATGGTGCTCCATTAGGCTAGGGCTACCTTGTGACTGTGTGTGGCGCTACTGATTGAGCAATAGCTCCAGTTCAAAGCAATACACTAATTTTAAAAGGAAATCTGTTTGACCTCAGATGTGGGCATGCAGGCCTTTGAAATGTAAATCTAAACCAATGGACACTTTTATATCTTCTACCTGTTGCTGCACTCCTAAGTAATTAGAATTTTGGTTCACATGCAAATGAGGAGTTAAGTCTCTGTCTCCTGAGATTATCTCCCACAGCAAGCATCCGTTCTCTTTAGGCTACGTTCCCATCGCTTTTGATGAGTTTTCGATGTTGCAGATTTTCTACAGCATTCCTGCACCTATTAAGTAAAATAGGTTACTTGTTTTTTTTTCTTTAAATCTGTAACATCAAAAGCTCACTGAAAGCTCGTGGTGGGAACTTAGCCTCAGTGTCAATGATAGCTCACAGTTTTTTGGGACGTCAGGCACCAGGCAAGGAAAATCAGAAAGTAAGCTATCAATCAAGATAAAGAGGCTGGTGCTGGGCAGGGAAGCAACCTTGGAAGGCTGAGGCTCGGTAAGTGCTCTGTTACACCCAGAGCACTCCGAAATGCAGCAACAGATAAAAGATATAGAGGTGTCTATGGATTTAGCTTTCCAAATCCTGCATGGTCATGAATGGGAATTGGAGGGAGGGGTATATCTGATGGATTCCCTTAAATTATTAAATGGCAATTGCAGTTCACATAGTTGCATACTACCTAATCATTAGCGCTACTAAAATGTGCACTTCAAGCACCAGTAAAAAAGATTCCTTAGAGGTATCTGGTCACTATTAGTGATGATCGAGTGTGTTCTATCAACCCCTTCGGCGATCACGCTCGGGTGCTCGCTGAGTATTTTGGCATGCTCGGCATTTCTTTTAATGTCGCCGTGCCTGCAAGTGTCACGGCTGTTAGACAGCGTGCTCGCCGAAGGGGTTCATAGAACACGCTCGATCATCACCAGTCACTATACATGAGTATACCATAAAAAACAACATATTATATAGTGAATAACACAGACACTATTCAATACAGCAGGGTTGAGGTGTATTTTGTGGTACAAAATTACAGTATTTTTGAATGACACCATTCACTTTACTGTGCAAAATATAGAAAAAAAGGGTAATGAACTCCAAATAAAGTGAAATGGTGCAGAAGAGAAAAAAACAAAAACATTTCACTGCTTTTAAAAAATTCTAAACTTTGCAAACAAATTGTTTGGCTCGTGTTTCAATTTTCTAAGACCGTTTTTAATACTTACCATTTTGGGGTACAACTTTTTGATTGCTCCATCAAATGAATAGTCATAAGTTACTTACCGGTAACGGGATTTTTCAGAGACCATGACAGCACCACGAGAGAGGGGATCCGCCCACCAAGGAGAGGAAACCTACAGGCTTAAAAGGGCGCCGCCTCTCTCCCGCCTCAGTTTGGAATACAGAGCACTGAGAGGACCGCCAGGTTAATGAACACAGCAAACAATCACAAAGTTGCCATACCACACGACACCTATTGAGTGTGAGATTATAATTTATAAAAGGGGAGTGCTCCCACAAACGTGACGGGAGGGAATGTAAGGGTGCTGTCATGGTCTCCGAAAAATCCCATTACCGGTAAGTAACTTAAGATTTTATCGGTCGACCATGACAGCACCACGAGAGAATTACAGGGATGAAGTAATCTATTGAAGGACCACAGCCTGGAACACTCTTCTCCCAAAGGTGAGGTCAGCCGATACTATATAGGTTAGATATGGGTGTGTCTATGGAATGTAGAAGGACAGGACCAGGTAGCAGCCTTACATATGTCTTCTAATCAAGACACCTGTCTTCTCATCCCCGGAGGTTGCCACAGCCCGGGTGGACTGAGCCTTGAACCCTCCTGGCACTTCCTTGCCGCTAGATGTATATGCTAGAGAAATGGCCTCCCTATTCCATCTAGCTATGGTGGACTTTGTGACATTAGACCGTTTTGTAGCCCCTTGGTAGGATATAAACAACGAGTTATCTTTCCTAAAGCTTCTGGTAACTGAAAGGTACCTAACCACACATCTCCTCATGTCTAACGTATGTAACTCCGCCTCTTTCTGGTCACTAGGATTTGGACAAAAGGAGGGTAGGAGGACTTCCTGAAGTCTGTGGAAACGAGTGGCTACCTTAGGGAGAGAGAGAGTGATTTTTAGACTAGATCCTGCCTAGCATCCAGAATTTGAGTAAACGGCGAGGCCATAGACAGGCCCTGGATGTCACTAATGCTCCTGGCCGAGGTTAAAGCTATTAACAAAGCGGTCTTAAGGGAGAGGGATTTAAGGGTTGCTGACTATTAGCTCAAACGGCGAGCTAGTCAAGGCCTTTAGAACCAAATTTAAATCCCAGGGAACCAAGCTGCTTTTAATAATAGGTCTAGATCTAAAAGCTGCCTTAATGAACCGAGAAACCCAGTAGTTACCCGCTAGATCACAGCTATATAGGGAACCCAAGGCAGAAACCTGAACTTTAAGGGTGCTGGTGGATAACCCTAGTTCAAGACCTTTTTGTAAAAACGCCAAGATTTTTCCTATTGGCGCCTTCCCCTCCCCCATCAACCCCAGGTTTTCTGCTGTGCATCAGGATGGTTACTAGACCTTGGGAAAAACCTTTCCGATTTAGCAGTGTCTTTTCAAGTTCCACACCGTCAAGTGGAGGCCAGTTGCTTGAGGAGATACGGAATCTCTGGAAGAACCCAAGGATCGGAGATGGACATGCTCCTCAGGCATGATAACCAGGGCCTCCTGGGCCTCAAGGGTGTCTGCTGGCTGGTATGGTCCTTCCTTCTGAGGTGACATGGGCCGCAGTCCCTGCTCCACTTCTCTATGGCCCTTCTCATACCGACCCAGTAGAACCGCTCTCTCAGTAGGAACTCCAGTTTCTTCCACCCGAAGTGCCCCGCTCTGTCATGGTAGGCCTCCAGGACCATTGCTGCATCTCGTCTTGGGACCACGACCTGCCAGGTCAGCTCGTGCGTCCGGTGGTTGACAAGCCTTCTGCACAGCTTACCTTCGTAGAGGAATAGCCTGCTTTTCTCCTTCCATAACTGCTTGGGTTCCTCTGGAGCGTCCGGGCCAGGGCTAGAGTCCTCCTGGGTTAACATGTCTTGCACCAGGCGAATTGCAGGGTCACTATCTTGCGTTTCAGCCCAGCCGTGGTGGGGTAAGGGATTGAACATGATGGTGGTTAGGTCTTTGTCTCTTATCCGGTGAGAATACTGAGTGGCCCCATACCGGTGGAATGCAGGGAGCTCTACTTCCTCCAGCTCTTCTGAGTCTTCTTCTCCTTCAGGCAAGTGGGGCATCCTCGATAGGGCATCTGCGTTGGCGTTGGTTCTGCCTGCCCGGTATTTGATTGTGAAGTCATAATTTGATAGCCGGGCCATCCACCGCTGTTCCAGGGCACCAAGTCTTGCATTGTCTAGGTGTGTCAACGGGTTGTTGTCCGTGTACACAGTGAACTTTGCGGAGGCCAGGTAATGCTTGAAGCGTTCCGTTACGGCCCACCCCACTGCCAAGAATTCTAGCTTGAAGGAGCTGTAATTCTCCAGGTTTCTCTCGGTGAGCCTCAGCTTCCGGCTGGCGTACGCGATCACCCTTTCTCTGCCCTGTTGGTTTTGTGACAGTACGGCTCCCAGCCCCACATTACTGGCGTCTGTGTGGAGGATAAAAGGCTGGCCATAATCAGGGTAGGCCAGGATCTCATCCCCAGTGAGGGCCATCTTCAACTGGCGGAAGGACTCCTCTTCCGGCTTGTCCCACTTGAAGGGTGGCTTCTGGACCTAGACTGTCCTATCAGGAGGTCCTGCATAGGGGCTGCCATCTTAGTGAACCCGGGGATGAACCTTCGGTAGTAGCCTACCAACCCGAGGAATTGCCTCACTTCTTTGATGTTAGAGGGGCTTGGCCAGCTCTTGATGGCTGTCACTTTGTCGGGGTCGGGGGCTACTCCCTCAGCACTCACCACGTGCCCTAGGTACTGTACCTTCGGTTTCAACAGGTGACACTTTGAGGGTTTCACCTTCAGGCCATAGCCTGCCAGGGCTTCGAACACCTCGGCCAGGTGCTTTAGATGGTCCTCGTAAGTCTTCGAATAGACAATCACGTCATCCAGGTACAGTAGGACCGTCTCGAAGTTTCGGTGCCCTAGACAGCATTCCATCAGCCTCTGGAAGGTCCCTGGTGCGTTGAAGAGCCCGAATGGCATACAGTTGAATTCGCTCAATCCCATCGGGGTGGTGAAGGCGGTCTTCTCCTTGTCAGCCTCTGCCACAGGAACCTGCCAGTACCCGCTAGTAAGGTCCAAAGTAGGAAAGAAGTTAGCTGATTTTAGGGCTGCTAAAGACTCCTCTATCCTAGGTAACAGGTACGCGTCTTTATGGGTGATACGATTGACCTTTCTATAGTCCACGCACATTCTCATGGTACCGTCTTTCTTTTTTACCAAAACTAAGGGAGCTGCCCAGGGGCTACAGCTATCTCTAATGACCCCAGCTTCTTTCATTTCTCTCAGCATGCCCTTTGCGTTCTGATAATGTGCAGGAGGTACAGGTCTGTGTCTCTCTTTTATTGGTGGGTGGCTCCCCGTGGGGATGTGGTGTTCTATCCCTTTTACTCTGCTGAAGTCTAGCGGGTGCTTACTAAAGATTCTCTCGTACTCCTGTACCACCCGGTAGACTCCTTGTTTTTTGTGCAGGGGAGTGGAGTCAGCACCCACATGGAGTTTCTGGCACCAGTCCTCCTTGTGTTTCTGGGAGCCATTACCCTCCACCGGTTAAGATGGAGGCAAGGGTTCCACGACCCTGATAGCATTGTGTTGGACGGCAAACAATTTGGCTAGTGTAGCATACCGGGGCAAGTAGACTTCCCTTTCCCCGATGTTTAAGATCCAGACGGGCACCCTTCCATGGCGGACATCAACCACCCCCCTGGCTGTCAAAATGGTGGGCCTGCTGTCTGAGTACACGGGTTCTACCATGGCTTGGTAGTCTCTCCCCCTTAACCCGATTGCAGTCCGACACCAGATCATCATTTCACTTTTGGGAGGCATGGCAATGGGGAACGGGTCGCTCATCCTCACGCTACCGATCTCACCACCAGACAGTTTTACCTGTTGCCGTCTCACCAGGGCCCTTATCTCCTTCTGGAGGACTCTCTGCTGGCTGGAACTAGCATTCATCACCACCTTCTGCAAAATCACAATTACTTCTGCAAGACAATTTTCAATCACGTTAGTACCCACAGTTATTTTAGGGTGACTTTCACGGCGATCAATGTCCACAATGATCACTCCCTGTGCCGGCAGTTCAACCTTACCAATCTTGATGGTCATCTCTCTGAACCCCACTTGCGGCACAGGTTGGCCATTGCTGGCGATGATGCTTAAGTCATCGTCTGGATAACGGGTTATATCCGCGTCACTCCAGTACCGCTTGAAAAGTACGTAGGGGATGGTAGTCACTTAAGACCCGGTGTCCAGCAGTACACTCAAGGGGATACCGTCCAGCACTACGGGTAAGACCGGGCGTCCCCCCACGTACTTATCACGCCAATTAGACGGGCCTGATGACCTTATGCCTGGGGGTTGGCCCTCTGCCCCAGGTCGGACCCATTTAAAGTACAGTACCTTGCTATGTGTCCTGGCTGACTGCAACGGTGGCAAATCGGCTGTCCATCCTCAGTGTAACGGTCGGCGGGCCTCCCTCTGAACGACGGGATCCTCCTCTGTCGACGCCACGGGACATCCTCCGGACTGGAAGCCAGCTTGATGGGTCCTGACGGGTCCACCTGTAGCGACTGTAAGGTCCTGGTCAATGCAGCAACACTCCTGGTTAGTTCCTGGACCTGATGGTGCAGGTCTGCAGGCGGGGATGGGTTTGAGGCCTGCGCATCAGCCCCCACAAGGTCTGCCGCCCACTGGTGGTAAGTAATGGCAGGGCGCCGGGAAGCTACAGCGCTACTTGGTGCGGGTTCTCGGAGCACCCGGATGTCCCTATCCTTGAACTGCGCAAAAGTCAAATCGGGGTTCTGAAGGGCCATGAGGCACAGCTGGGTTCTGTGGGCGTTGGACAGCAGACCTTCTATGAACTGGTCAGTTTACAGCTTATGGGTGTCCTGCACGCTACCAGGGTCAGCTTGTTTGATAGCTCTCAGGGCTTCTTGCAGGTTCAAGGCATAATCTCTGATACTATCCTGGGCTCGCTGCTTACAGCCATAGAACCGCATTTTGATTTCTGCTGAGGTACGGGTATCAATTACTCCGCAACCGGGTCAGAATGTCCTTTACAGTCCTTTTCTCCTCATCTGACCATGATTTCACTTCCCGCTGGGCTGCACCGGTGAGCTGCCCCATCAGAATGCTCACTTTCTGTTCTTCTGTCAGGGGGTAAACTTTAAATAAACTGTGCAGTCTTTCCTTAAAGTCAGTCAATGTATGGGATTCCCCTGAGTATTGGGGCAGCCAGGCTGCTCCAGGGATGTAGGGCATGGAGAATGGCATCACCGCTGCTGCAGCCACGCTGGTGGTAGAGGGTCCCTCCGCGTCCGTCATCTTCCTCCCCCATAGTTAACCGTGGCCTACCTTCTGTTGATCCTCTTCCGTAGGCCGCGGCTACGCTGGTGCTGCTCCGGACGAGGACCTTGCGTCGCGTCCTGGTGACGTCAGCGTCGCTCTCTCTCCTTCCAGGACCTTACGCAGCGTCAGTGAGTAGGGCGGGGCTTCAGGTCTCGCGCGGTTTGGACGTCCACGCCCCTCTTCTTCCCGCGCGGCGTCCTGAAGATGGCGTCCGATGGCGGGAAAACGGCTGAAGATGGCGGGAAAATGGCTGAAGATGGCGGGAAACTGGCTGAAGATGGCGGGAAACGACTGAAGATGGCGGGAAACGGCTCTGGATAGCGGGAAACAAGGTACGCAAACAGCCCTTTCAGGCACGCAATACCCGTTTGTGTCAGGTTGGTCACAATCCTGCCGACTACGCCAAAAGCTGACTCGCCCCCTGGGCCGTGGGGCACTCGGGAACCGGGCTTCAGTGTGATGATGGGGGTAGTAGTGGCAACCCGATCCCGTGGCTAAGGGTGGTCAGACCATATGCTGTGGCAGCCTATTTGTAGGGTTTTGAATGTCCGACTACGCCACCCGTGGATTGCGGTCGGGGATGACCGCCGCTGCAAGGCAGACCGCTGAGGCTGATGTTGGTATGCAGCACTGGGATAGAATAGCTCCCCACGGGAAGAGTGTAGCCTCAGGGCAGATAATAGGATGCTGGGGGTAATGGTGCAGGCCGCAATAATAAAGGTCCAGAGTCTACTTCAAACAGTCCAGGGTCTTTATTGTAGGTAGTACTTATGACCCAACAGGAGTACAGGGTAGGAATGGGCCTGGGTGTCTGAGAACATTCGGGCGAGCCCCACTGGTCAGGGTGAGTGGGTAGGCCTACCGTTCTCTCTCTGCCCTTGCTGACTATCCCCCTTTTAGTGGTGTGATAGCCCACGTCCCTGAGCTGGCCGTGTACTACGCCTGTATGGCTTGCGACTCGGGCCTTAGGTACCTGTTGCTTCTCCGTGCTGTACCGGTCCCTCTGTGTGGCGGTGCCTCCAGGCTTCTCAGGCCAAGGGACCTAAAATCCCTCACAGGTAGGTTATCTGCTGCCGGGCTTGCAACCCTGACAGCCTCGGACCCCAGTGTCCGGTTGTGTAGTTCTCTCTCAGCCAGGACCGGCTCTCGTCGCCTCTGTCCCTGGCTTGCTGTTCCTCCTCAGCCTCCTTGACTCCTCAGCTGCTGCTGACCTGTCCCTCTCCTCTGGGAACCCTTCTGGATGCTTCAGAAGTGGGTCCTGGTCTCTCTAAAACTGTCCTCAGTTCCAGCTTTTATAGGGGCAGCCAGCTCTCCCTACTGGCCTGGGACAGGAGGTGCGGCATGCTAATTGTCCCTGACTAGGGAACCTCCCTCCTGCTCTCAGACACAGCCTTTAATACTTGTGGCATCCAGGCCTGGGGTGACACACATCCACAGCTAGGGGATTTAGGGAACACAAGATCTTTGTCTTCCGATTTAGTTTTGTGGCAAACAGATCTACCTGACCGGAGGGCCCCCCACCCCCCCATCTTCGGCTATTTGGGTAAAAATTCCTTGATTTAGTTCCCATTCCCCTTGCATCAGAAGATAGCAGCTTAGGAAATCTGCTCTGGTGTTTTCTTTTTCCCTTATATGGAGGGCCATCAGGGAAAGGAGGTGACTTTCTGTAATCTGGAAGAGATGATCTGTCACTCATCAGCAATCTTGACCATGTGTCCCCTGGTGGTTCACATATGCTACCGCAACTAGATTATCCAAGAGGATCTTTACATTCTGGCCCTGAAGGAAAGGTAAGAAATTATTCACCGCCTTGTCTACCGCCAGAAGTTCTTTTGCATTGGAGGAGAGACCCTTTTCGATATCTGACCAGGTCCCCTGGGCTCCCCACCCTCTGGGACTCGCATCTGTGGTAATTGTGCTAGTGACCCCAAGTACCCAGGGAACCCCTCGAGATTGGTGGCAGGATGAGCCTAACCTCTATAAAGATTTTACTGACCGGGGTGATAAGGACATCTTCCCTTCCAAGTGCCCCTTAAGAGAAACTTCATTATGTATCAGATCCCACTGTAAAACCCTGGAATGGTATTGTGCTCACAGAACCCCTGGGAAGCACGATGTCAGGGTACCCAACAGGTACATTGCACCTCCAAGGGACATGACCGAATTTGCTATGGCTTTCTTCACCTGGCCCCTCATTTATTGTATTTTAGCTTCCGGGAGGTGGCATTCTTGAGATTCGCAATCCCCAAAAACGGCTGAACTGTCGAGTAATCTGGATCGTGTGCTCACGATTCCGGGCGAAATCCGTGACACAGTGATGGCAGGGTGAGATATGGAGTGTGTCAGCCTCATTTTGACTTGTTTTAAGGACATTACATCAAAGTTGGATCAGCCTGTAGTGTGTTTTTCCACTTAAATTTTGGGGGTGACTCAAAATCCAGGCCTCCATTGGTTAATAAATTTGATTTCCATTGATGATTTTGTATGAACATTTGCTAAAGAAGAACTGCGCCCAGCGGAGCCAAGCTGAAGGAAGAGAATGGACTTGATCTGACTTCAGACATTTTTTCAAGTTTCCCCTCAGGAGGGGGCCAGTTCACTTTTTAGCTGGGTTAAAATACACTGCTCAAAAAAATAAAGGGAACACTCAAATAACACATCCTAGATCTGAATGAATGAAATATTCTCATTGAATACTTTGTTCTGTACAAAGGTAAATGTGCTGACAACAAAATCACACAAAAATCATCAATGGAAATCAAATTTATTAACCAATGGAGGCCTGGATTTGGAGTCACCCCCAAAATTAAAGTGGAAAAACACACTACAGGCTGATCCAACTTTGATGTAATGTCCTTAAAACAAGTCAAAACGAGGCTCAGTGTTGTGTGTGGCCTCCACGTGCCTGTATGACCTCCCTACACCGCCTGGGCATGCTCCTGATGAGGTTGCGGATGGTCTCCTGTGGGATCTCCTCCCAGACCTGGACTAAAGCATCCGCCAACTCCTGGACATTCTGTGGAGCACCGTGACGTTAATGGATGGAGCGAGACATGATGTCCCAGATGTGCTCAATCGGATTCAGGTCTGGGGAATGGGCGGGCCAGTCCATAGCTTCAATGCCTTCATCTTGCAGGAACTGCTGACACACTCCAGCCACATGAGGTCTGGCATTGTCCTGCATTAGGAGGAACCCATGGCCAACCGCACCAGCATATGGTCTCACAAGGGGCCTGAGGATCTCATCTCGGTACCTAATGGCAGTCAGGCTACCTCTGGCGAGCACATGGAGGGCTGTGCGGCCCTCCAAAGAAATGCCACTCCACACCATTACTGACCCACTGCCAAACCGGTCGTGCTGAAGGATGTTGCAGGCAGCAGATCGCTCTCCACGGTGTCTCCAGACTCTGTCACGTCTGTCACATGTGCTCTGTGTGAACCTGCTTTCATCTGTGAACAGCAAAGGGAGCCAGTGGCGAGTTTGCCAATTCTGGTTTTCTGTGGCAAATGCACAGTGTTGGGCTGTGAGCACAACCCCCATCTGTGGACGTCGGGCCCTCATATCACCCTCATGGAGTCAGTTCTAACCGTTTGTGCAGACACATGCACATTTGTGGCCTGCTGGAGGTCATTTTGCAGGGCTCTGGCAGTGCTCCTCCTGTTGCTCCTTGCACAAAGGCGGAGGTAGCAGTCCTGTTGCTGGGTTGTTGCCCTCCTACGGCCCCCTCCACGTCTCCTGGTGTACTGGCCTGTCTCCTGGTAGTGCCTCCAGCCTCTGGACACTACGCTGACAGACACAGCAAACCTCCTTGCCACAGCTCTCACTGATGTGCCATCCTGGATGACCTGCACTACCTGAGCATCTTCTGTGGGTTGTAGAGTCCGTCTCATGCTACCACAAGTGTGAAAGCACAACCAACATTGAAAAGTGACCAAAACATCAGCCAGAAAGCACTGGTACTGAGATGTGGTCTGTGATCCCCACCTGCAGAACCACTCCTTTATTGAGGGTGTCTTGATAATTGCCAATAATTTCCATCTATTGTCTATTCCATTTGGACAACAGCATGTGAAATTGATTGTCAATCAGTGTTGTTTCCTAAGTGGACAGTTTGATTTCACAGAAGTTTGATTTACTTGGAGTTATATTCTGTTGTTTAAGTGTTCCCTTTATTTTTTTGAGCAGTGTATATAAAAAAATTACTGCAGCTCTAATGCTATTTATTACGTCTCAGGTAATTTTGTGACTAATACAGCATCAAAACTACCAAAAAGCTTAAATCTCCAATGGAAGCCGATAGCACCAGTGAGAACATGGCATAAGCGTAAATTAAAGGAAGAGGAGGACATTATTCACTCCAGTTTCCTGCGGCCCCTCGGGAGTATAGGTTGCTGCACAGTAGTCTGCATTCTGTGTAAAACAGGAAAAACACTTTTACTTAGCGGGATGAGGGCAGCGCGGTGGTCAGTAGTGACACTCTGTCAGTTGAGGATTGCTCCTATTATCTGGTTGTGTATCCTGAGAAGAGGAGACCCACCGAAGAGGAGACCCACCGAAGAGGAGACCGAAGAGGGGACCCAGAGAAGAGGAGACCGAAGAGGGGACCCACCGAAGAGGAGACGCAAGAGGAGACCCACCGAAGAGGAGTCCCAGGAGGAGACCCACCGAAGAGGAGACCCAAGAGGAGACCCATCAAAGAGGAGACCCAAGAGGAGACGCACCGAAGAGGAGACCCACCGAAGAGGAGACCCACCGAAGAGGAGACCCACCGTAGAGTAGACCCACCGAAGAGGAGACCCACTGAAGAGGAGACCCACCGTAGAGGAGACCCACCGTAGAGAAGACCCACCGAAGAGGAGACCCACCGAAGAGGAGGGGACCCAGCGAAGAGGAGACCGAAGAGGGGACCCACTGAAGAGGAGACGCAAGAGCAGACCCACCGAAGAGGAGACCCAGGAGGAGACCCACCGAAGAGGAGACCCAAGAGGAGACCCACCAAAGAGGAGACCCAAGAGGAGACGCACCGAAGAGGAGACAGAAGAGGAGACACACCGAAGAGGAGACCCACCATAGAGTAGACCCACCGAAGAGGAGACCCACCGTAGAGTAGACCCACCGAAGAAGAGACCCACCGAAGAGGAGACCCACCATAGAGGAGACCCACCGTAGAGAAGACCCACCGAAGAGGAGACCCACCGAAGAGGAGACCCAAGAGGAGACCCACCAAAGAGGAGACCCAAGAGGAGACCCACCCAAGAGGAGACCCAAGAGGAGACCCACCGAAGAGGAGACCCACCAAAGAGGAGACCCTCCGAAGAGGAGACCGAAGAGGAGACCCACCGAAGAGGAGACCCACCGAAGAGGAGACCGAAGAGGGGACCCACCGAAGAGGAGACCAAAGAGGGGACCCAGCGAAGAGGAGACCGAAGAGGGGACCCAGTGAAGAGGAGACCAAAGAGGGGACCCAGCGAAGAGGAGAACGAAGAGGGGACCCAGCAATGAGGAGACCCAAGAGGAGACCCACCCAAGAGGAGACCCAAGAAGAGACCAAAGAGGAGACCCACTGAAGAGGAGACCCAACGAAGAGGAGACCCACCGAAGAGGAGACCGAAGAGGGGACCCAGCGAAGAGTAGACCGAAGAGGGGACCCAGCGAAGAGGAGACCGAAGAGGAGACCCAAGAGGAGACCCACCGAAGAGGAGACCCAAGAGGAGACCCACCCAAGAGGAGACCCAAGAGGAGACCCACCCAAGAGGAGACCCAAGAGGAGACCCACCGAAGAGGAGACCCAAGAGGAGACCCACCGAAGAGGAGACCGAAGAGGAGACCCACCGAAGAGGATCACTCTGCAGCCTCCATTCTGTACAGTTTGGTGTTGAGCTGACTGGAATTCAGTTTTTCAAAAAGTGGCGGAGCCTCGCAGGGATAAACATAACAGAGCGCAGCCGACAGTCCTCATAATTTACCACATTGGATCGGAGTGGATTTTTTGAGGACCTCATTTTAGTAACTCCATTCTAGCTGATTCTCTAGTAAGCCGTCTAGATCGGAGTGGATTTTTTGAGGACCTCATTTTAGTAACTCCATTCTAGCTGATTCACCATTGAGCCATCTAGATCGGAGTGGATTTTTTGTGGACCTCTTTTAGCAACTCCATTCTGTACAGTTTCGTGCTGAAGTGACTGGAAATGAGTTTTTCGGAGAGTGGGCGGAGCCTCGCGGGGAGAAACGTAACAGAGCGCAGCCGAGAGAGTCCTCATAATTTACCACACTGGATCGGAGTGGCTTTTTTTGAGGACCTCATTTAGCAACTCCATTCTAGCTGATTCACTAGTGAGCCGTCTAGATTGGAGTGGATTTTTAGATGATCTCCCTGTAGTCTCCATTCTGTACAGTTCATTGCTGACCTGACTAGAATGGAGTTGCTGGAGCGATGTCCTCATAGGATCAAATCCAATCTAGACGGCTCATGACTGAAACATCGAGAATTGAGTTAATTCCAGGAGCTCCTCATAGATTCCAATCTAGTGGCATAGGAATTATAAATGGATGGATGTATTGTTACTTTTTGTGACATACATAATTACACACAGCACTGATTGTTCAGTTTTGCCCGAATTTGACTCTTACTGTATTTCCACCAATCACAGCCACAGCACCGACATTTCTGAAGAGTGGGCGGAGCTAGAGAACATTTATGTAATCATTTTTGCCACTTTTGTGATGTAAATTATGATAATGTTGTCGGCTGCGCTCCGTCACGCTCACGACCTCCCTGCATATGTTCACCCGCTCTTCAAAATGCTGGTGCTGACCAGGACTGGTGGACAGGCAAGAAAAGTAACATTTTGTCAAACATGAACAATCAGAGCTTTGTGTAAGTTTTTAAACTATGAAAACTGATAATATAAAAAAAAACAAATTTTTTAATTTAACAAAAAAAAAAAAGTGGCCCAGCTTTCTACCTCTCACCTTTTATTAATACTGGCATGCGAAATTTGTTTCTTCAAGAATTGTGGCAGTAATGTTGTATAATGTCTGCCAAGAAATAATAAAACAACCTGCAGCAACTCCAATCTATATGTCTCAGTACAGAGATGACAAGATTGAGCAGCTGCACTGAGGTCCATGATTTGTGGGCACAATGTACTGTGTATAAGGACGTCCACTGTACAGAAACTCCATTCTACAACCCCTGGCAAAAATTATGGAATCACCGGGCTCGGAGGATGTTCATTCAGTTGTTTAATGTTGTTGAAAAAAAGCAGATCACAGACATGGCACAAAACTAAAGTCATTTCAAATAGCAACTTTAGGGCTTTAAGAAACACTAAAAGAAATCAAGATTAAAAATGTGGTACTCAGTAAGGGTAATTTTTTTCAGACCAAGCAGAGGGAAAAAATTATGGAATCACTCAATTCTGAGGAAAAAATTATGGAATCACCCTGTAAATTTTCATTTCCAAAACTAACACCTGCATCAAATTAGATGTGTTCGTTAGTCTGCATCTAAAAAGGAGTGATCACACCTTGGAGAGCTGTTGCACCAAGTGGACTGACATGAATCATGGCTCCAACACAACAGATGTCAATTGAAACAAAGGAGAGGATTATAAAACTCTTAAAAGAAGGTAAATCGTCACGCAATGTTGCAAAAGCTGTTGGTTGTTCACAGTCAGCTGTATCTAAAATCTGGACCAAATACAAACAACATGGGAAGGTTGTTAATGGCAAACATACTGGTAGACCAAGGAAGATATCAAAGTATCAAGACCGGAAACTTAAAGCAATATGTCTCCAAAACAGGAAATGCACAACAAAACAAATGAGGAACGAATGGGAGGAAACTGGAGTCAATGTCTGTGACCGAACTGTAAGAAACCGCCTAAAGGAAATGGGATTTACATACAGAAAAGCTAAACATTAGCCATCATTAACACCTAAACAGAAAAAAACAAGGTTACAATGGGCTAAGGAAAAGCAATCGTGGACTGTGAATGACTGGATGAAAGTCATATTCAGTGACAAATCGAGAATCTGCATTGGGCAAGGTGATGATGCTGGAACTTTTGTTTGGTGCCGTTCCAATGAGATTTATAAAGATGACTGCATGAAGAGAACATGCAAATTTCCACAGTCATTGATGATATGGGGCTGCATGTCAGGTAAAGGCACTGGGGAGATGGCTGTCATTACATCTTCAATAAATGCCCAAGTTTACATTGATATTGTGGTCAGTTTTCTTATCCCATCAATTGAAAGGTTGTTTGGGGATGATGACATCATTTTTCAAGATGATAATGCATCCTGCCATAGAGCAAAAACTGTGAAAACATTCCTTGAAAGAAGACACATAAGGTCAATGTCATGGCCTGCAAATAGTCCGGATCTCAATCCAATTGAAAATCTTTGGTGGAAGTTGAAGAAAATGGTCCATGTCAAGGCTCCAACCTGCAAAGCTGATCTGGCAACAGCAATCAGAGAAAGTTGGAGCCAGATTGATGAAGAGTACTGTTTATCACTCATTAAGTCCATGCCTCAGAGACTGCAAGCTGTTATTAAAGCCAGAGGTGGTGCAACAAAATACTAGTGATGTATTGGAGTGTTCTTTTATGTGTTTGTTTTTCATGATTCCATATTTTTTTCCTCAGAATTGAGTGATTCCATAATTTTTTCCCTCTGATTGGTCTGAACAAAATTACTCTTACTGAGTACCACATTTTTAATCTTGATTTCTTTTAGTGTTTCTTAAAGCCCTAAAGTTGCCATTTGAAATGACTTTAGTTTTGTGCCATGTCTGTGATCTGCTTTTTTTCAACATTAAACAACTGAATGAACATCCTCCGAGCCCGGTGACTCCATAATTTTTGCCAGGGGTTGTATACACCTTTTGATCACTTGATTAGAATATTTTTTGCAGATTTATTTATTTTGTGTTATGAGGTATAATCATTTTATAGGTTGGGTTATTACAGATGACCGATAACAAGTGTGCACTTTTTTGGCTTTATTTTAGTTTATTTATAAAAAAAAACATTTTTATTGGCACTAAAAAATTGAAGCCAATATTTAGAATTTTTTTTGTTTTCTTTTACATTTTAGCCCCTTTTTGTAATACGATCTTACTATTAGCGCCATATAGTAATTTTGGCCATTATCTTGTAGTAATGTCCCCATCATGGTCCCTATCTTGTGCTTATGTCCCCCATCATGGTCCTCATCTTGTTTTATTGTCCCCCATCATGGCCATCTTGTAGAAATATCCTCCAACCTGGTCCCCTTCTTGTAGCAATCTCACCATTCGGCTCCCTATCTCATAGTAACGTGTCCCTTCCTGGTCCCCTTTTTGTAGTACTGTCTCTTTGCAGTAATGTCAGGATCCTGATCCTCATCTTCTAGTCCTGTTCCCATCCTGGTCCCCTGCGGACATTAGCTGCTGGCCTGTGATTGACCCACAGTTGGCATTGGTATAGCTGAGCAAAGAGCTTGTCTGTGCACGGCGCCTGCAATATGTTCCACTGAAAAAGTGCTGACGTGCCACAATCCTCCAGGTGTATGGTGCCTGCGGCCTGCATGAAGCAGCCCCTGTGGCCAAATGTTTGAGACCCCCGCTCGAGTCTATAAAGCTACAGCTGCCAATCAAAATACAGGGTGCCATGATACACTGAGGGGCTGCGATTGGTTTGATTAGTTAGTCTGTGATGACAGTCTCTTTACCCCCTGAGTGATTTCAGACCAATCACCTATTCTGTGGAGAAGAGATAAAGATTTACAAGACAGTGACTTGAAGGGTCAACGTGATATTTGACATTTTTTCTCAACATTTTATTTCAGTTCTATTTTCAAGCAGATCAGGGGGTGTTCATATCCTGAGACGACCATAAGCTGCCCCCAAAAAACTCACTGTCTTCACCGAGGGGTGCGCAGTTCAGGCATAAGAAAGGTATACTCAGTCCATAATATGGATATCCATGGAAAACAGAGGGCTTGTAGTGATCGATGGGTTATTGCATTGTGGGTGTCTAGGTTCTGCTTGAAAGTATAAGGACATTCAGAAATGAAAAAGATATCATACAAGGTTTACTTAAATCTCGCAAATGAGAAAACAGGTGTACTGGTGTGATAATTCTAATAATACAGGTGCATCTCACTAAACTAGAATATCATCAAAAAGTTAATTTATTTCAGTTCTTCAATACAAAAACTGAAACTCATATATTATATAGAGTCATTACACACAGAGTGATCTATTTCAAGTGTTTATTTCTGTTAATGTTGATGATTATGGCTTACAGCCAATGAAAACACAAAAGTCATTATCTCAGTAAATAGAATAATTAACAAAAAAACACCTGCAAAGGCTTCCTAAGCATTTAACAAGGTCCCTTAGTCTGTTTCAGTAGGCTCCACAATCATGGGGAAGACTGCTGACTTGACAGATGTCCAGAAGGCAGTCATTGACACACTCCACAAGGTCTCAGAGTCTGGAGGAAGAGTGGAGAGGCCACAATCCAAGCTGCTTGAGGTCTAGTGTGAAGTTTCCACAATCAGTGATGGTTTGGGGAGCCATGTCATCGGCTGGTGTAGGTCCACTGTGTTTTATCAAGACCAAAGTCAGCGCAGCCGTCTACCAGGACATTTTAAAGCACTTCATGCTTCCCTCTGCTGACAAGCTTTTTGGAGATGGAAATGTCATTCTCCAGCAGGACTTGCCCCTGTCCACACTGCCAAAAGTACCAATACCTGGTTTACACACAACAGTATTGACGCGCCCCCTGGGCCATATTCTTTAGGGGGAATATCCGGAGCCGGATCAGATGGGGGTTGTAGTCTTCCGAGTGGCTGTGACCCGGTCCGTGCCCAGGGTGTCAAACTCAGTTGTATGTGGCAGTCCTACAGATGTTATTAAGTTCTTAATGTCGACTACGCCACCCGTTGTATTGCGGTCACTATGGCCGCCGCTGCAGCAGGGTCCGCTGAGGCTGATGGTGTAGGTGCAGCTTTTTATGGTATAACCCCCAACGGGTGGGGTATAGCCTCAGGGGGATCAGGTGCAGAGGATGGGAGTTGTGGTGATGCAGTGTAGACGGCAATCAGAGACAGAGTCGGGTTATGCAGTTTAGGATGTTTACTCACTGCTGATGTTCTGGTCACTCCAGCTTCGAGTGACCTCCCGAGCCGTGCTGCGTCCACCAGGTTCTGGATCCAGCCAACCCCCAAATAAGTCCGGAGTGTGACCCTGAGCTCTCCTTCTGTCCTTTCTCTGGCCGTCCCCACTATTGATCCACCCAGGTCCAGCTCCCTCGGGCCTTCTGTTGGGAGACCCTTGGCCTTGGGTTCCCTGACCCTCCTCGTGGTATGCCTTCGTGGTGGATGTGGTGGGTGACCGTGGCAAACGCTGCCCACGGTCTCCGGTCTCTGGCTGGGGAGTGTTTTTGCCCCCACCAGTTTGGGTTCCGGTACCCTGTGCCGACTCTTCACCCGGGGATTTAGTTTGGGGTCTTGGAGTCCTTTTCTTCTGTTTCCCCCTCTGGGTCTCTCTTTCTCCTCTCTCACTCTGGGTCTCTCTTCTCCTCAGCTCGCTGACTTTCTCTCTGCAACTGACCCTGTTCTTAGTTGGTGCCCACCTTATATACACCCTCTATGTGTGAGCTCAGGTGACCAGCACCCAATGAGCTCCTATCTTTACCCAGGCTGCTCCCCCTATCTGCCCCTACACTACTTGGGATGTACCACCCCCCTCACACTCCAGCCAGGAACAGACTCGGTCGTACCTGCACATTTCTAAGTGGGAGTACCGTCGGTCTGCTCCTCGGAAATGGGATGTGTGTAGTGCATGCAGCCTACCGAGCTCAGTTTCACACTCCTTCCTTACCCGGGAGTGGAATATCACACCTCTGGGTTGAGGTGCAATACCCCTGTAGCAGCCGAATCCTCAGGGTGCTACATTCCCCCCTGGTAAATCACAGCACGTCCTCGGGCTGTAAGACAAAAACATCACATAACATGCAAAATTTTTTTTTTCATAAACATATAAAATATATAAAACATTATATATATAAAACTTTCTCGTCGCCTCTGGCTCCTCCTCCGGTCACTGTGCAACGTGTGACCGGGTACAGTGCGACAGTCTTTCTAGAAAAATGGTTTTCCTATAAAACCGGTAGGGGGCGCTTTAGGAAGCGCAACTATGTACAAGGGTATGGCCGCTCTCAGTCCTCGGCCAGGTAAGGAGGGAAAGGGAATGGCTGCTCACAGTCCTCAGCCTGTGGGATCAAGGGTAAACGGGTGAACAGTTCACATCAGCTGGTCCCAACGGGGACTATTTTTGCAGTAACAGTTTCTTTATACCCCGATCGGGTAACTATTTACAGCACCTGCTCCGCTGTACTCAACAGCGTCTTCCTCCTGCTCCTTCTTTGGGGATCTCAGCTTCAGACCCGTCCGGATCCTCTTGCTCTTCCTCCTCACATCGCAGCTCCTCCTCTGTCAGGCGATGCACATGGAGGGCGTAAGGTCCTTTGGCACACTTGTGCCGGGTAAAGGTGACCTCGTCCCCGATATAAAGGTCACGACCTCTGTGCCCCTCCGGCAGATGGGACTCCACATCTCTGCGCGTGACAAAGACGTCGCTGGGGGTGTTGTGGTCTCTGATGAAGCCCCACCCATGCTGCATATTGAACTTAATTACAGTCCCGGTGGTGCGGGGACTGTGCGCTGCACGGGGATCCCTCCTGGTTCGGCTCTTCTGCTCGGCGCTTCTTATTTGGGCCTGTTGTTCCCGGACCCGCCTCTCTCTCCGCTCCCTCGCAAACTCCTCGAGCTGCTGTCGGCAACACTCAGCACGCTCCGCTGCAGCTGCCTTGGTTTCCTGAGTGAACCCCATTAGGTCTTCTCCGGTGGGGTCCCACTCAAATTGGGTCTCTTCAAGCGGGGGCGAGATCCTTATCACGGGCTTCGGAGCCGGAATCAGGGGTGCACACATGGCCCCAACTCTCCTCTGGTGCTCCAGTTCATAATATCTCTGGGGCCAGATGAAAGGCTGCCCGTCCGGCCACGTGTGCTGGGCAAACAAGTCCTCTCCCAGACGCGGCACCCTTGGTTTTACGGGTGCGGGCGCGGTGGTGGTGGCGCCCGGGTTGCCCAGGCCTTGCGGCCAGGCCTGAGGCACCTGAAAGGTGAAGGGCACCGTTAGGACGGCGGCGCCCTGGGCTACCTGGCCTTGCGGCCAGGCCGGAGGCTCCGCGGAGGTAGGGGGCGCTGTTGGTGCTGCGACGCCCGGGAATTCTAGGCCCTGCGACCAGGCTGGTGTCACTTCCTGTTTTGCCACGCTCGGGGTCGGTGCGCATGGCGTCACAGGGGTCGCGGCGGCGGCTTCCGGTTGGGGCCTAGTCTGCGTCGGTGACATGGCGTTTTCGGGCACAGCAGGGGGACTTTCGGGCTCTGCGACGGGAAGCTGGGGCAGGTAAGCGGTGTCCTGGTTTGGGGTATAGACGTCCCCTTTACCTGCCTCCAGGCGTTCGGCTCCCTTCTCGGCGCCGTCTCCGGCCTTGGGTCCTCCCGCGCCGTCCTCAGAGGCGGTCTGTCTCCTCATCTTGGCTGGCGTGCTCCGGGTCTTGGTTTGCTGGGCCATCTCTCGGCTCCACTCCGCCAATGTCTCTCGCTGTACCCGGGCCATCCTCCGTGCGAGGCCCTCCAGGGCAGTCTGTGCACACTCCCGGTCTCGGGGGAGTTGTGCAAGGACCTCCACTAGGCCTAGTGGGGTCGTGGTTTCCAGCAGGCTCCTGACCAACGGGTCGGTGCTGCTCTGCTCTTCTTCCAGCAGGCTCCTGGCCAGCGGGCCGGTGCTGCTCTGCTCTCTCGCCATCTCCGGGTGAGCTTCTCTGCTACTCTTCTCCAGGCTTCCTGCCTCCGGGTGCGCTCGCTCCAGACTGCTCCAGGCGGCACCCATCTTCGTTCTTTTCTTTCGTCTCCTCCCACTTCGAGGGCGGTCCCGGGGCCACTGGGTGACTGTCAGCTCCAGGGGCGGTTCTTTCACGCTGACAGACACCTCTAGCATCACAGTCTCTGTTGGTGGGGGCGGTTTCCACTTTTGGCGCCATTTTCGGTCCTGGCCCACGATGGGAGGTGGCCTCTCGCCACCCTCTGGCACGCCCATAATGGCGTCCGCTCTTCCAAGGCGGGAAACCTTTGGAAATGGCGGGAATCGCTTCCCAGTGGCGGGAAACTCTGCAGATGGCGGGAAAAAGTTGTTAATGGCGGACAACCGGCGGGAATCGACTGGTGATGGGGTCCGATGGCGGGGACCCTCCGGAACCGGCAGGAGACTTCTTCTTGAGGTAAACTTGCACTTTTCTTCAGGCACGCAGTACCCGGGTGTTGCGGGCACGTAATCCTGCCGACTACGCCAAAGTTGACGCGCCCCCTGGGCCATATTCTTTAGGGGGAATATCCGGAGCCGGATCAGATGGGGGTTGTAGTCTTCCGAGTGGCTGTGACCCGGTCCGTGCCCAGGGTGTCAAACTCAGTTGTATGTGGCAGTCCTACAGATGTTATTAAGTTCTTAATGTCGACTACGCCACCCGTTGTATTGCGGTCACTATGGCCGCCGCTGCAGCAGGGTCCGCTGAGGCTGATGGTGTAGGTGCAGCTTTTTATGGTATAACCCCCAACGGGTGGGGTATAGCCTCAGGGGGATCAGGTGCAGAGGATGGGAGTTGTGGTGATGCAGTGTAGACGGCAATCAGAGACAGAGTCGGGTTATGCAGTTTAGGATGTTTACTCACTGCTGATGTTCTGGTCACTCCAGCTTCGAGTGACCTCCCGAGCCGTGCTGCGTCCACCAGGTTCTGGATCCAGCCAACCCCCAAATAAGTCCGGAGCGTGACCCTGAGCTCTCCTTCTGTCCTTTCTCTGGCCGTCCCCACTATTGATCCACCCAGGTCCAGCTCCCTCGGGCCTTCTGTTGGGAGACCCTTGGCCTTGGGTTCCCTGACCCTCCTCGTGGTATGCCTTCGTGGTGGATGTGGTGGGTGACCGTGGCAAACGCTGCCCACGGTCTCCGGTCTCTGGCTGGGGAGTGTTTTTGCCCCCACCAGTTTGGGTTCCGGTACCCTGTGCCGACTCTTCACCCGGGGATTTAGTTTGGGGTCTTGGAGTCCTTTTCTTCTGTTTCCCCCTCTGGGTCTCTCTTTCTCCTCTCTCACTCTGGGTCTCTCTTCTCCTCAGCTCGCTGACTTTCTCTCTGCAACTGACCCTGTTCTTAGTTGGTGCCCACCTTATATACACCCTCTATGTGTGAGCTCAGGTGACCAGCACCCAATGAGCTCCTATCTTTACCCAGGCTGCTCCCCCTATCTGCCCCTACACTACTTGGGATGTACCACCCCCCTCCCACTCCAGCCAGGAACAGACTCGGTCGTACCTGCACATTTCTAAGTGGGAGTACCGTCGGTCTGCTCCTCGGAAATGGGATGTGTGTAGTGCATGCAGCCTACCGAGCTCAGTTTCACACTCCTTCCTTACCCGGGAGTGGAATATCACACCTCTGGGTTGAGGTGCAATACCCCTGTAGCAGCCGAATCCTCAGGGTGCTACAGTATCACTGTGCTTGGTTGGCAGCAAACTCGCCTGACCTTAACCCCATAGAGAATCTATTATAGAGAATCTATGGGGTATTGTCAAGAGGAAGATGAGAGACCCCAGACACAACAATGCAGACGAGCTGAAGGCTTCTATCAAAGCAACCTGGGCTTCCATAACACCTCAGCAGTGCCACAGGCTGATCGCCTCCATGTCACATTGCCGCATTGATGCAGTAATTGATGCAAAAGGAGCCCCGACCAAGTATTGAGTGCATTTACTGACCATACATTTCAGTAGGATAACATTTCGGATTTTAAAATAATTTTTCAAGCTGTTATAAAAGTATTCTAATTTACTGAGATAATGACTGTTGTGTTTTCATTGGCTGTAAGCCATAATCAACATTAACAAGAATAAACACTTGAAATAGATCACTGTGTGTAATGACTCTATATATGAGTTTCACTTTTTGTATTGAAGAACTGACAAATTAATTTTTTGATGATATTCTAATTTAGTGAGATGCAACTGTCCAATGAACTCAGCTCACCTCATGCACGTCACTGACAGTGTGGGAAAATTCTCAGCGCTCAGCGCTTGAGCAGGAGAATTCTCCCACGCTGGGATGGCATTGAGATGACAGGCTGGATCACAGCTGAGCGCTGCCATCCAGCATGCCATCCTTCATAGACACTGCAGAGCGCAGGTATGCTTGCGCTCTGCAGTGTCTCTGAAGTACAGTAATCAACACTATCACTGTACTTATTATATATGTGACTGACATGTTTCTATCTATCTAATCTATGTGTGATGCTCTATTCTTTCTGTTATAAATTGTCGGGTACCGCTGCTGAATTGCCGGCCGGCTTTTTTAAAGAGACGGTGCATGAAAACACTAATATTTTTTTTAATAAATCCTTTAACACTAAATGACAAGTACAGTAACGAACACTGTCACTGTACTTCTTATATATGTGACTGACATGTTTCTATCTAATCTAAGTGTGATGCTTTATTCTTTCGGTTCTAAATTGTCGGGTACCGGTGTATGCCGCTGCTGAATTGCCGGCTTTTCATGTTTCACTGTGAGCACTGTTCCCATCGATTTGGGCACCCACTGTAATGCTACAACCACCATGGCTGTGGCATTACAGTGAGTGGCAGACAATCCCTGCATGATTGGTGCTCTAAATAGCACCAGACATGCAGGACACGCTTTTGGTGCACGAACAGTTATCGAACATAACCTCGAACAGCCGAATTTTTTGCAAATCATTCGCGTTCTTCGAATGACTCGAACACCGCCCAAAACAGCTCGAATTTGAGATTGGCGAACAGTTCTAGTCGAACACCGCTCATCTCTAGTCCTTATCACCCCGGTCAGTAAAATCTTTATAGAGGTTAGGCTCATCCTGCCACCAATCTCGAGGGGTTCCCTGGGTACTTGGGGTCACTAGCACAATTACCACAGATGCGAGTCCCAGAGGGTGGGGAGCCCAGGGGACCTGGTCAGATATCGAAAAGGGTCTCTCCTCCAATGCAAAAGAACTTCTGGCGGTAGACAAGGCGGTGAATAATTTCTTACCTTTCCTTCAGGGCCAGAATGTAAAGATCCTCTTGGATAATCAAGTTGCGGTAGCATATGTGAACCACCAGGGGGACACATGGTCAAGATTGCTGATGAGTGACAGATCATCTCTTCCAGATTACAGAAAGTCACCTCCTTTCCCTGATGGCCCTCCATATAAGGGAAAAAGAAAACACCAGAGCAGATTTCCTAAGCTGCTATCCTCTGATGCAAGGGGAATGGGAACTAAATCAAGGAATTTTTACCCAAATAGCCAAAGATGGGGGGGTGGGGAGCCCTCCGGTCAGGTAGATCTGTTTGCCACAAAACTAAATCGGAAGACAAAGATCTTGTGTTCCCTAAATCCCCTAGCTGTGGATGCTCTCCTGATACGTTGGGATTTCAGCCTGGTGTATGCCTCCCCCTGGTTGGCTCTTCTTCTCATAGTCATAAGAAAGATCAGGGAGGACAAGGCCAGGGTTCTGCTGATCGCAGCCTTTTGGCCCAGGAGGCCCTGGTTCTCATGCCTGAGGAGCATGTTCATCTCCGATCCTTGGGTTCTTCCAGAGATTCCGTATCTCCTCAAGCAACTGGCCTCCACTTGACGGTGTGGAACTTGAAAAGACACTGCTAAATCGGAAAGGTTTTTCCCAAGGTCTAGTAACCATCCTGATGCACAGCAGAAAACCTGGGGTTGATGGGGGAGGGAAGGCGCCAATAGGAAAAATCTTGGCGTTTTTACAAAAAGGTCTTGAACTAGGGTTATCCACCAGCACACTTAAAGTTCAGGTTTCTGCCTTGGGTTCCCTATATAGCTGTGATCTAGCTGGTAACTACTGGGTTTCTCGGTTCATTAACGCAGCTTTTAGATCTAGACCTATTATTAAAAGCAGCTTGGTTCCCTGGGATTTAAATTTGGTTCTAAAGGCCTTGACTAGCTCGCCGTTTGAGCTAATAGTCAGCAACCCTTAAATCCCTCTCCCTTAAGACCGCTTTGTTAAGAGCTTTAACCTCGGCCAGGAGCATTAGTGACATCCAGGGCCTGTCTATGGCCTCGCCGTTTACTCAAATTCTGGATGATAGGCAGGATCTAGTCTAAAAATCACTCTCTCTCTCCCTAAGGTAGCCACTCATTGCCTCAGTCTCCAGGAAGTCCTCCTACCCTCCTTTTGTCCAAATCCTAGTGACCAGAAAGAGGCGGAGTTACATACGTTAGACATGAGGAGATGTGTGGTTAGGTACCTTTCAGTTACCAGAAGCTTTAGGAAAGATAACTCGTTGTTTATATCCTACCAAGGGGCTAGAAAACGGTCTAATGTCACAAAGTCCACCATAGCTAGATGGAATAGGGAGGCCATTTCTCTAGCATATACATCTAGCGGCAAGGAAGTGCCAGGAGGGTTGAAGGCTCAGTCCACCCGGGCTGTGGCGACCTCCTGGGCTGAGAAGACAGGTGTCTTGATTAGAAGACATATGTAAGGCTGCTACCTCATCCTGTCCCTCTACATTCCATAGACACACCCATATCTAACCTATATAGTATCGGCTGACCTCACCTTTGGGAGAAGAGTGTTCCAGGCTGTGGTCCTTCAATAGATTACTTCATTCCTGTAATTCTCTCGTGGTGCTGTCATGGTCGATCGATAAAATCATAAGTTACTTACCGGTAATGGGATTTTTTGGAGACCATGACAGCACCCTTACATTCCCTCCCTTCACCTTTGTGGGAGCACTCCCCTTTTATATATTATAATCTCACACTCAATAGGTGTCATGAGCTATGGCAACTTTGTGATTGTTTGCTGTGTTCATTAACCTGGCGGTCCTCTCAGTGCTCTGTAATCCAAACTGAGGCGGGAGAGAGGTGGCGCCCTTTTAAGCCTGTAGGTTTCCTCTCCTTGGTGGGTGGATCCCCTCTCTCGTGGTGCTGTCATGGTCTCTGAAAAATCCCGTTACCGGTAAGTAACTTATGACTATTCATTTGATGGAGCAATCAAAAAGTTGTACCCCAAAATGGTAAGTATTAAAAACGGTCTTAGAAAATTGAAACACGAGCCAAACAATTTGTTTGCAAAGTTTAGAATTTTTTAAAAGCAGTGAAATGTTTTTGTTTTTTTTTCTTCTGCACCATTTCACTTTATTTGGAGTTCATTACCCTTTTTTTCTATATCTTGCACAGTAAAGTGAATGGTGTCATTCAAAAATACTGTAATTTTGTACCACAAAATACACCTCAACCCTGCTGTATTGAATAGTGTCTGTGTTATTCACTATATAATATGTTATTTTTTATGGTATACTCATGTATAGTGACTGGTGATGATCGAGCGTGTTCTATGAACCCCTTCGGCGAGCACGCTGTCTAACAGCCGTGACACTTGCAGGCACAGCGACATTAAAAGAAATGCCGAGCATGCCAAAATACTCAGCGAGCACCCGAGCGTGCTCGCCGAAGGGGTTGATAGAACACACTCGATCATCACTAATAGTGACCAGATACCTCTAAGGAATCTTTTTTACTGGTGCTTGAAGTGCAAATTTTTGTAGCGCTAAAGATTAAGTAGTATGCAACTATGTGAACTGCAATTGCCATTTAAGAATTTAAGGGAATCCATCAGATATACCCCTCCCTCCAATTCCCATTCATGATCATGCAGGATTTGGAAAGCTAAATCCATAGACACCTCTATATCTTTTATCTGTTGCTGCATTTCTGAGTGCTCTGGGTGTAACGGAGCACTTACCGAGCCTCAGCCTTCCAAGGTTGCTTCCCTGCCCAGCACCAGCCTCTTTATCTTGATTGATAGCTTACTTTCTGATTTTCCTTGCTTGGTGCCTGACGTCCCAAAAAACTGTGAGCTATCATTGACACTGAGGCTAAGTTCCCACCACGAGCTTTCAGTGAGCTTTTGATGTTACAGATTTAAAGAAAAAAAAACAAGTAACCTATTTTACTTAATAGGTGCAGGAATGCTGTAGAAAATCTGCAACATCGAAAACTCATCAAAAGCGATGGGAACGTAGCCTAAAGAGAACGGATGCTTGCTGTGGCAGATAATCTCAGGAGACAGAGACTTAACTCCTCATTTGCATGTGAACCAAAATTCTAATTACTTAGGAGTGCAGCAACAGGTAGAAGATATAAAAGTGTCCATTGGTTTAGATTTACATTCAAAGGCCTGCATGCCCACATCTGAGGTCAAACAGATTTCCTTTTAAAATGAGTGTATTGCTTTGAACTAGAGCTATTGCTCAATCAGTAGCGCCACATACAGTCACAAGGTAGCCCTAGCCTAATGGAGCACCATAGACACTAGCACTGGGAACTTTCCCTCCGTACACGCAAAACATACACAAAAAAAAGCAATTTGGCACGTTACTTAATTATTTATGTAGATTTCTAGAATGAAATGTTGGATCTCGTACGAGCTCGATCCTTGTTTTTCACAGAACTCATATCTATTATAGTCTAGGGCTGTTCACATATTTCTGCGGATCGCATATTTTTCACCGAAACACGTTGACCTGTCGGATTTTGATCCAAATCAAAGTTTAGAACTCCCCGGATGCAAAACAAAGCTGATGAAAATTGGTCTTTTTTTTTTTTTTTACCTACAAGAGAAATCACTGTGGTCTGAATGAGGCCTTACTCTATTATTTATTTCTTAAGCAGCGTTCATTCCAGGCTGCTGTACACATGAAGAGGGTTTACACACATAAAATACATATATAAAACACAGAAACAAGCTAACCTTGACAGACTAGTATGGAGGGGGACACTGTCACCACAAGCTAACAGTGTGGATTCGGGGGTCTCGCTCCTTCCCTCAGGGTGGATTCCAAAAGCCGCCTCCAATAAGCAAGTTCTGGACAAGCTGCAGGTGGAGAGGGAGCCCGGATTACGGTGAAGGCCCAGACTGCGTCTCTGGTTTACACTTACGAGGGAAAGAAGTATCTCCTGAACCTGATCCACACTCCGGTGAGTGTGACGTTTCTTCTTGATTTGTTTCTCTGTGCTCTTGTTGCAGATGTTCAGATACTGAATGAGTTATACAAAATGCAGCAGCTGCAATAATAATAATAATAATAATAATTTATTATTTTACAGGGTGGGCCATTTATATGGATACACCTAAATTAAATGGGAATGGTTGGTGATATCATCTTCCTGTTTGTGGCACATTGGTATATGGGAGGGGGAAAACTTTTCCAGATGGGTGGTGACCATGGCGGCCATTTTGGATCCAACTTTATTTTTTCAATGGGAAGAGGGTCATGTGACACATCAAACTTATTGAGAATTTCATAAGAAAAACAATGATGTGCTTGGTTTTAACGTAACTTTATTCTTTCATGAGTTTTGTACAAGTTTATAACCACTTATAAAATGTGTTCAAAGTGCTGCCCATTGTGTTGGATTGTCAATGCAACCCTCTTCTCCCACTCTTGACACACTGATAGCAACACCGCAGAAGAAATGCTAGCACAGGCTTCCAGTATCCGTTGTTTCAGGTTGATATCACCAACCATTCCCATTTAATTTAGGTGTATCCATATAAATGGCCGACCCTGTAGATCTCACACTGTTTTTTTTTTTTTATAGACGCCCATAAGAGCTATCCAATATTTTAAAATTGAAAGAGTTTGCTCTCAGATTACAACTTATCGCTTTTCTACAGAACAGATTGCTTGCTAATAGCTGGGGGACCCATCTCTGGGACCCCAATCACAGGAAATCAGGTGCAGGAGCCATATTACGCCAATGGATTGGCCGATGAGCGTGTGCACTGCTGCTCCACTCAAAGTGTAATGGGCTGCCGGAGATGGCCGAATTCAGAGCTCAGCTATCTCCATCAGTCCCATAGACAATGGCACCACTCCATTAAAAAAGGGGATGTGAGACATCTGTTCTTCTGATCATTGGAGGTCCCGCTTGTCACCCCCCCCCCACAGAATAGCCAAAAAGTTGCGATCTTGGCACAGCCTATTTAAGAATGCTATAGAAAAAAACCACCAGCTCACCCACAGCGGCTCTCGGCGTGCTGAAGCCTGGAGATCGTGTGGCCACACGTGTGTAAATCACAGGAAAAATGTGACACCCCAGGGGTCTGGTTGCCACAGTGATAGAGATATTATGTCTGAGAGCAGGTGGGAGGTCCTTTGGTCAGGGATCCTGTGCATGCCACACCTCCTGCCCAGTCTTGGGAGGGGAAGAACTTCCCCTGTATAAACCCGGGGCTGAGGCAGGGTGAGTCAGACAAGGAGAGTGGAGAAGAGAAGCAGCATAGGAAACAGCAGAGTTACAAGGAGTCAGGGGCTGGCAGCTACAGAGCTCGCCCTGACTAAGAAGATTCTTTACCGGACCCGGAGTCCGAGGCTGTGGGGACTAACTCCTACCCAGCAGCAGAATCCGTCGGGCAGGGGATTTCAGGTCCTCTGGCCCAGAAGCCCGAAGGCACGGTCACACGCGTGGGACCAGCACCGCCATCGTGGAGCGGAAGCCATTAGAAGGCCCCGAGTCACCGGCCATACGGGTGAGCACCACACGGTACACTCAGGGACGTGGGCTATTTACATCAGCTTCTAGCAAGGTAGCCAGAAGAGTACAGTCAGTTTGGGAGGCCTACAACTACGCCTGGCCAGGGGAGATCCCATCTGCTCAAAGACTGACCAGGCCCCGTTTGCTAGCAAGTACTCCGGGAGGGTCTGTCGTTGTTACCAGTAAAGACCCTGAACTACACCGTACCGTCTCTGAGTGGTTCCTGCTACCCCCATCATCCACGTCGGCTGCCCTGAGGCCATACCCCTCCCGTTGGGGGTTATACTATCACGCTGCACAATCCTACCACCGGCCTCAGCGGTCTGCCCTGCAGCAGCAGCTTCCTGGCTGCACTCAACGGGTGGCGTAGTCATCAACTATTTACTACTAATAGACTGCCGTCTAGTTTGACTCCCTGGGCACGGACCGGGTCACCGCCACGAGATTACAACCCTCCACGGATCCGGCTCCGGGTAAGCTCCCGCGTGCGCACCGCAGCGCGACACAGGCCCAGGGGCGCGTCAAAAAGAAAAGGAACTCCAGCTCCATAAAATCCATCTTTATTATTTCATCTTTAAAAGTCCATTAATCCACAAGGTTCAAGTGAAACATTTATGCAACATAGCAACATGTTTCCAACGCTCAGCATTCTTTGTCCATCTACATACGAAATGACTCCCCTCACATTTATACATGGTTATTTAAGAATGCGCCTTGTATCCATCAATCCATATTTGTCCAACATGTTTTCCCTTTTAACGTTTTTGTACTTTTGTAGGGTCATGTTGATTTTAGCTACGAAGTTTCAAGGTCCCTTTCTGCTTGCCAAGGTGTATTATTGGTGGTCGACGCAAATGAGGTACTTTTCCTTAGTGACGCTGTATGTAATTATAATGCATATGCTACCTGTAGGGTAGATATAATTTATGATATACTGATTACTTCTTTATTCTTCCAGATTTATTGTACACTTGCATCTATACTCTTATTAGATTCTGATTATATAAAGACAGAGACTCTGATTCCAGCCATGTGTCAATAACTGGCTGCTTGTTTTAGTTTTATCACTCAATGACTAGTAAACCTGCTACCATGTAGTCCTCCACATTCATGAGCTCTATATATAGCCCCACCCGCACCACTGATTGACAGCTTTCTGTGTACCCTGTGCATAGGCAGAACATCTGCAGCTAATAAAGGGAATTTATCAACACTGCATCAAGCAGCTCAGTAAGTGACACATCGCTGGAATCCAGGAACCACGGGTTTACCGTAACTAGAGGGGCCAGAAGACTGCGACGTCTGAGCTCCTGCACTGATTAGAAGCACTTCACTATCATATTAAACCGTGAAGGTTTCTGCTAGCAGTGCAAAGGTTAATCTGTTCAGTTGAGAGCTGCTAGAGCTTTCCAGCATTGATGGTCTCAGCTGTTCAGTGTTGGCCTCTCGCCTCTCCTATATATACTCGCCTCTGGCAATCTTGGATTGCCAGTGTTAGATTTATGCTGCCTAGTTCTGGAGTCAGAGGTGTTGGTTGTTTTGAAGAGGCGTTTGTGTGTTAACCGCTGTCATTGCCAGAGACATAAGGAGACACTCCAATTTGCAGGGGGCCTGGGGTCAAGGGCCCCTAGGTTTGAGTTAACTGAGGAACCCATGCTGTTGGGTGTGGCGACTTGTTCTGTTGGTCCAACTGTAGTTTGGCGGAAAGGGGGAGTGTGTGTGTGTGTGTGTGTGTCTTTCCTAAATTCCTAAACACCCACCAGAAAACTAAGGCGCCCGAGTTGCGGGGTGAATTGGCAACTCGGGGGTGTACTTATTTCCTCTGTGGGTAGGTCACAATTTTTTTTTTTTTACCGTCCAAGATCCATCTTGGCAAAAGTATGGTGGTAATTTCTGCCTTTCTGGACAGTGGGGCGGGGTTTATTTTGATCGACGCTAGGTTCGATCAGGACCTCAAACCTCATAAATTTTCTGGCTCAACACCCATAATCGCCATTGACTCTGCACCCTTGAGCTAGGGGTATTTTACTCTTATCGCTCGTGTGCTACATCTGCAGGTAGGGGCCTTGCACTCAAAATTTATTGACTGTTATGTGCTAGAGGGCTTGCCCTCTCCTGTGGTCCTTAGACTACCTTGGTTTACGCTGCACAATCCTGTGGTAGGCTGTGTGCCCACTTTATCTTTTAAGCGTTTCCGCAGCGGCAATTCCATTGCAGAAACGCTTAAACGCTTGGTAGAAGGTCTGCAATGTTCCCCAATGATAATCCGCATGTGCTGTGCACATGCTGCGGAAATTTCCGCTGCGCATTATCAGTGCGGAAAAATCCGCAGCACTACCAGTTATTTTGCGTAATCGCGACGTTTTACCTCCATTGACTTGCATTGAATCGCTTAATATCCGCATGACTACATGTGCACATGCGGATATTAAGCGATTCAACGTGCGGATGGTACCCGGGTCTGGAGAAGAGGAGACTCTCCTCCAGACCCGGGTACCATGGTACCTGTAAAAAAAAAAAAAAAAAGACAAGAAGAAAATACATTATACTTACCTTGTGATGGCCCCCGGTCTTTTCTCCGCTGAGTCGAGTCTCTTGTACGGCTCGTCGGCGGTCGCGTGACCTGTCACATGACTAAATGACGTCATGGAAGGTCCTTTCACACCACCGTGAGCCATACAAGAGACCAGGGGCCATCAGAAGGTAAGTAAAATGTTTTTTTTTTTTTTTTTTTACCATTTTTAATCTTTTTTCTTCAACTATTAACTTGGTCACACTATATAAATCCATGCCGGTTGCATGGATTTATATAGTGTGACCAAGTTGTCAAGCACTTTCCAAGTGATGCTAAAATCGCTTGGAAACCGCTTGACAACCCGCATGCGGAAATGCATGTGAAAAAACGCTTCACTTACGCTTGTCCCTGGCAGGAAAAACGCATGTAAAATCCGCATGCATTTTTTCTGCCAGGGAGATGCAGAAACGCTCAGGAAAAATCCAGAGCATTTCTGCATCGTGGGCACTTAGCCGTAGACTGGCAGACTCGGGAGGTGGTAAAATGGAGCGAGTATTGCCAAGAACACTGCTTGGTCACTCGGATACCCATGGTGGGTCTGATTTCAGGAATGTGTTTTCTGAACAGGGGTGTCAAGAACTTCCACCCCATCATCCTTATGATTGCGTCGGTAATATTATTCCTGGGGCCAAGCTGCCAAAAAAGCAGGTTATATAATATCTCTGGTTCAGAGAGGCAGGCCATGAAAAACTAGATCACTGAAAGTCTACCAAAGGGCCATATAAGACGTTCTTCATCTCCCGTTGCAGTGGGGTTTTTCTTTGTCAAAAAAAAAAAAAGACTAGGGGTTGCGCCCCTGCCTTGATTTTTGTGAGTTTAATCAGATCACGGTCTGGGATGCATATCCTCTCCCTCTCATCCCAGACCTCTTTAGAAAACCATTTGGCTCCTACAATTTGATTAAACTAGACCTCAGGGGGGCTTATAATCTCATTCACATTGAGGAGATGAGTGGAAGACGGCCTTCAATACTCCTGAGGGGCACTATGAAAACCTTGTGATGGCATTTGGGTTGACTAATGCTCCCATTTTTACTCATCTGGCATGTAGATCACAACAAACCCATCTTGATGACATAATGGTAGACTCCATACTAAATAAGGAGGGAGTCACTGACTGTGGTGGCCCCTCCCCGGGCCATGGCGATTGGTGACCCCCCCCTTCGCTGCCCCTTACTGACCAGTGATCCTGAAGCCCCCAGAAGGATCCAATGAAGCGAAAGGGACGGCTGCTACAAGCCGTCCCATGGATACATAAACACCGGGACATCCCACGTTACTTCCTTTCTTTGCTGGTCCCGGAGTCGAACGTCATGGAGATTTCAGGATCAGGTCAGATTGCTGAGGCCCTCCAGGCTGGGTTTGCACAGGGGGGCGAGCGCTGGTTACAGGCTTTCATGTCGGGGCTCAGCGCTCATCCCCCTGGCCCCAGCTCTAAATCCCCAGATCATCCTGCCCCTGGCCCTCAACCCCTTATGGGAACATCATATTCCCCAGTCCCAGTCCCCTCACCACTTGGGCCTACTCACCCACTCCAATTGCCCACGGTACAACGGTCCCCTCCACGGCGGTCGGGTCATCTGGAACGGGGGGCTGCATTACTTCCGCGGCTTGGTCCCGATCCCCTTCCTCACCCGATCGCCGCATCCGCACAACTTTACAGTGTTCATCGGGCCACTCAACCCGGGGCGGTAGGCGGCTGCGGTAGTGCTGCGGGCGCTCGCTGACTCGGGGAAGCGGGCAGCCGTGGCGGTCCGGTGGCCGCACGCCAGTGGGGAAGGGCGCGCAGCCGCGTGGGGTTGGGGGGTTCCTCTCTGCGGTCGCGCGCCGGAGCAGGGAAGCGGGCGCGTGACTCCACTAGGCTGGAGAGGCATGTTGGGGGAGGCGGAGCTGGAGGGCAGGAAGCGCTCGATGCGCATGTACAGGGCGCGTGTCCGCCCCACGTGACCCCACAGGTCACGCCCCCCAGTTCAGAATGCTGCGGGGCGGAGCAGGAAGCTGAAGCTAGTGCGGCGGTGGACCCTGCGCCTCACTTACTGCGGGCGCAGGGCTCCTCTGCACTAATAAATGAGTGCGGGCTGTCTTCCATGTCGGCGGCGGGCACAGAGGGGATTCAGGTCTCCTGCCTGCCACCGGCGCTGGAGACAGCACACAGCCTGTTGTTCCCCACCCCCGTTAACACTCCTGTCCCGCATCCTGCCGAGGAGCGCCCTGGAGGGCGGAGGTCCAGCAGGCACTCCCGTCCTCCAGAGCGCTTTAGGCACAGCACCCCGAAGCCTCACAGAAGAAGCTGCGGGCCACTTAGTAACCATTCTTCGCCCCCTCAACACACAGCAGGGGCTGTGGCAGAGCAGAGCTCCGGACAGGAATCCTCTGCCGGGGGCTGTGCTCTGCTTCCCCCCCAAACAATCCCCCACAGAAAAACTCCTATTAAAAATAAAAGAAAAAGTTCCCAAAACAGAACACGTGACACTACACATCCTGGGGACATTGCGGCCCCTGTAATCACCGCAGCCCATCCAGCGCCCAGTCACAGTATCAATACCCCCCTGATGGACACGATGCGGAGCCTAAACACTTCAGTTATAAAACACTCCGTTATAAACACTCCGTTATAGCATCGCCCTGGCCACAAATAGCACCGACATGTCCCGGCGGGACACATGTAAACTGCGCAGAACCCCCCATACACCCTTAGGGACACAGAGACTCCAGGCGTACTCACTCTAGGTGAACTCGCTGTAGTTCCTCCGACGACAGATCTACGCCATCGCACACAAGTCACCGGCGAAGGAAGCGGTAGTCACAAGCAAAGTGGAGATCGGCATCCCACAGGAGGGGTCACAGGTCGCGGCCCTCAAGGTGGCGCTCACCATCCTCTGCATCAGAGATGTCGAGCCCCAACGATCCCGTCCTCCGGGGGACAGAAACGATACAATGGCACCCTCCAGAGCTTACAGTCTGCACGATACAACGATTTCACGCAGGTCTAAGAGCAGAGGCACGCCGCTCACCCCGAGCGAGACTGGTGTCAGAGTCCCTCCACACATCGGAGTCCCTCCTCCAGCCGCAGGAATGGGTGCGTGCAATATAAGTATAACTGAAATGGGAAATAGTAACACCAACTTAATAGCGGCCCTTAAGGCCATAGTCGAACAACTATCTGTGCCACCAGGCGCTATACATAATTCTACTAAAACAACTTCACCATTAGCCAGCGTACACAAGGACGCATTCTTTTGCAGGATAAGCCCATTGGGCTCACACATAGACAAGGAAACCAGAATTAAAATATGGAATAATGACTACATCGACATTTGGGCACTTGTAACCGCTGACCAACATACTATAGACAAAGAGAAAAGGATAGTCGACAGACCATTCAACAGAAATAGACAAAAGGTCGCGAAGACAATGAGTAACTGGTTACAGGCGTTTTCAGTGCTGGGTTGCATCATGGGCCAAAAGCATCCGGAACGCTGCTCAGAACTATTCATATACCAGGATACGGTGTATAACTCGTACAAAGCCCACGGCGGTTCAGCATGGTGGCGCTACGTTGAAGAGTTCCGGAGGCGGTTGGCCCTGCAACCACAGCTAGGCTGGGGGGTAAAAGCTACAGACGTATGGTTGCGATTAATGCTGTTACAGAAACACCATCCCTTTCCAACAACGGCTACTGGACAACAGGCAACAGCAGGCCAAAATTCAGTGGTAGTACGTAGACCAGGGGCCTGCTGGCAGTACAATGAGGGACGCTGTCGTTTCTACGCCTTATGCAGATACAAACATGAATGCTCAGCCTGGGGTGCAGCCCACCCCGCGGCAAGATGTTCTCATCCCGCAAGCAAATTATCAATTAAACTCCCACAGTCAGAATCCAAGGACCCCGGTGAGCGTAAACGCGATGGGCCCCTGGCTAGACCAATATCCTAAGAAAGACGCAGCGGGGCAGTTACGTTTTGGTTTCACATACAGTTTTTTCCTCCCTTTCAAACTTAATAAATCACCCACCTTTGCAAATAACCTTAAATCTGCAAAAGAGCACCCTGAAATACTTAGGCAAAAAATACAAAAAGAAGTAGCTCTAGGCAGAGTGGCGGGCCCTTTCCCAACCCCACCATTCAGTAACATAAGAGTTTCCCCTCTGGGAATAATCCCCAAAAAAGAGCCAGGTTCATTCCGGCTTATCCATCATTTATCTTACCCAAAAGGAGAGTCTGTAAATGACGGTATTTCGTCTGAAGACGCCTCGGTCTCCTACGCGTCTTTCGACAGAGCAGTAATGTTAGTACGCGATGCGGGGCCCGGAGTGCTGCTCGCTAAATCCGACATAGAATCCGCCTTTCGCCTACTACCGGTGCACCCAAATTGCTACCACCTGCTGGGATGCCAAGTGGACAATGAATACTTCTACGACACTTGCCTCCCAATGGGTTGTTCAATATCTGTTATTACTTCGAACTATTCAGTTCCTTCCTAGAATGGGTGTTGAGGTACAAAACCGGCAATAGGTCCGTCACACATTACCTAGATGACTTCCTATTCGTCGGACCCAAAGACTCAAATCAATGTCAATCATTACTTAACGAATTCACAAACATCTTTCAATGGTTTGGAGTCCCATTGTGCCCCACAAAAAACATAGGCCCCACAACAAAGCTATCGTTCTTAGGCATCGAAATCGACACCACAGCAAGGTTATTCCACCTCCCAACAGAAAAAATACAAAAAACACTGCACCTCATCGAGGGATTTTGCACAGTACGGAAAGTAACACTACAACAGATGCAAGTGTTACTAGGTCTCCTCGTGTTCGCGAGCCGGGTGATGCCAGTCGGAAGGGTTTTCTCTCGTCGTTTATCCCTTGCAACAAAACGTGCATTAAAACCGAGTCATAGAATCAGAATCAGCAGGCAGCTTCGGGCGGACTTAGAGGTGTGGAAAACCTTCTTACAATCATTCAATGGTCACACGTTATTTATGTCAGCAGAACAGTCCAACATTGAACTAAAATTATTCACCGGGGCAGCAGAAGTGGGCGGATATGCAGCGATACTAGATAACTAGTGGTGCACAGGCTTATGGCCTCTGTATTGGTCTGAACAAGGGTTAACAAAAAAACAGACACTCCTGGAACTCTTCCCAATAGTGGTAGCCATAGAAATATGGGGCACGTACCTAGCGAACAAAAATATACGCTTCATAACAAATAACACCAGCCTAGCGCACTGCATTAATAAGATGGCATCATCGTTTCTCCCAGTGCTAGGCCTACTACGCCGGCTAGCATTCCTGTGCCTAAAACACAATGTATGGGTCCGCGCTAGCCACAATGTGGAGGGGGGATCTAACACTGCTGCTAACGCTTTATCACAATTCAATTGGCAGGTTTTCAGAGAGCTCCTCCCCAACGCCCACCCGTTGGGCACCAGTTGCCCACCCTCCCTATGGGATCTAGTGGCGAACAGCTGATGCCATTAATCAGAGCGTCAGTCGCCCCGTCAACATGGAAAGCATACGGTAAGGCATGGGAAGACTGGATACGACTAGTAGCAGGCAGACGGGTTAACCAATGTGAACAAGCCAGACTAGATGTAACCATAGAATTTCTCCACCAGATAATGATGAGGGGCATATCAGGGGCGTCAGCGCATCAGTGGCGGACCGGAGTAGCATTTCATTTCCAACTACTGAATTGGGGAGATGTGACAAAAAGATTCATCATCAGTCAAGCCTTAAAAGGGTGGAAAAGAGGTCAGCCAAGTCAGGAGTGCAGACATCCCGTGTCACTAAATCTGCTCTCAAAAATCATATCCCTAACACCATTAACATGCCACTCACAATTTGAAGCAACACTACTGTCTACTGCATTTGTGATCGCCTTTTTCAGGGCGCTACGCATAAGCGAATTAGTCCCTCGATCCAAAATCACCACCAGTGGAGGCTTATTACACCAGGACGTAGTCATAGCCAATAATGCAATACGCCTACGCATACGCAAATCCAAAACAGACCCAGCGGGCAAGGGCACTTGGGTGCTTCTAAAACCCACAAACAGTACACTGTGTCCGGTAACAATAGAAAAAACATATGCAGCCATCAGGCCACAAAGTAATTTCTTCCTATCACACATTGATGGAACTCCATTATCAAGATACCAGTTCCAATTTATATTTAATAAATGCCTAACATCAGCAGGGAACCACCCCAAAGATTACGGGACACACTCATTCCGCATAGGCGCGGCCACGGAAGCAGCTAGAGCAGGACTGTCAGAAACGGAAGTGCAGAGGATAGGCAGATGGCGATCCGCGTGTTTTGCGAGATACATAAGACAGGACTTGTTATCCTAACGTGGTTTGTTTCGTTTATAGGTGACGATAAGCCAACAGTGTGGGTGATAGGCCACTCGTACATATACTGGGCAGAAAAAAGGGCGACAGTCCGCCCAGGCGGGAGGAATATGGGGTTTCATGACACATATTTCAACTGGAGAGGTATTAGAGGCCTGCGATGGCCACAGGTACTAATGGAGGTAATCAACATAGGGAGAGAAGCAACAGGTCCGGTTATCTTAGTTATACACGCTGGGGGAAACGACTTCGGTCATTACAAGAGCGCAGAACTAATGGCAATAATGAAGCTAGACACTGAGTGCTTCAGAGCATTTTTTAGTAAACTAACTATAATATGGTCAGAGATTGTGCCGAGAACGGTATGGCGAGGTGCGCGAGACAGCGCAGCCATCGAACGGACAAGGCGGCTAATAAATATTCGGATGGCAAGATTTTTAAAGGAAAGAGGTGGTGTAGTGATAAGACACCGAGAACTGGAAGGAGATAAAGCTGGCCTCATATGGCCCGACGGTGTTCATTTAACGGATATTGGACTGGACATATTCCTGTCAGGACTCCAGGACGGAGTGGAGCAAGCGTTAATGATGATGGGTGGGGGTCTGAGTCCTGCATACGAGTACGCATGATTCTCCTTGGCCTGAAATAGAAAGGACATGTTGGAAAGTTATTCTTGTTGGCCAACTTGCCGGTGTGGAGACACAGGGCATGCTGCAACAAGCGGAATTATTTTTGGAAATAAAATGCCTTTCTAATGGAATGAGTTAAAGAGTTAATAAAGCTGTGACCGATCCTCACCCATCCAGTTGTAAGAGTTACATTATTGTATTGTTAAGGAAGGGGTGGCGGTAGGGGGGCTGAGCGTCGGGGTTTGGTTGGGGGTCCCCACAGTCTAATTTATTCACCTCGTATCACATCAGGTACATGTCAGGCAGGTCTTACAGATACTCAAAGATAATACATTTCTCTGGTTTGACAAATAATTTATGTTCTCCATTCAGGAGGTCCCTTTTTTGGGTTATTTCTTATCATTCACTGTTTTTGCATGGATCTGGCAAAAGTCCGGACGGTACTGGATTGGTATTATATTCAGGACTTAAAGGCGTTACAAAGTTTTTTGGGTTTTGCCAGCTGCTACTGTAAGTTCATCAAAAACTTTTTGGTAGTGGCCAAACCTCTAATGGACGATTTTGCCAAATAATAAAATCTTAATTTTTTTTTTCTATTTTTCTTTCCATTCTTGTAGCTAAACACAATCCAGCTAAGTTTTAAAATTGAAATGAATTCCCTGTACCCCCCTCTCTAGGTGCTTCTGTACCAACTCCTCCCTGGTCCAGGACGGTCTCTGTATCACGGCCTCCATCAATAACCTATTGACACATGATTGTGGCAGCCCTCACGTGCTGGTATATCACGCTGCCAATAGAAATGGGAAGCGGCACAGAAATCACAAAATAAAGGCAGTGTTTGTGGTAATGCAAGAATCCAACAAGCAGAGTAGTCCACACGTCGTACAACTGCCCAACATGGATGATGAAAAGCAGTGACCAGCCCAGGGGATGGGGATGACTCGGTACCCGGGCCTTTGCCTGGCCTTGGGGATGTCGCGGTGGTCGGCTCCTGGGCCCATACCCTGGGGTCACTCTTTAAAAGGGTGGTTGTTTGTTCATTTTATGAAAGTTCGTGACGCCACCTGTGGTTTCTGATGATAATCACCAGCGCTGCGGCAGTCCACTGAGGCCGGTGATGAGGCAGCTCGATGGTATAGCTCCCCACAGGTGGATCTAGGCCTCAGGGCAGCGTATGCAAGGGGAATGCAGGACAGGCGAGACCCAGCCGGGTCAGAGCAAGAACGGGGACGGACACGGTAGTCACTTCAGTACCTTTTACTGATGGAAAGTCAGGCACATCCTGGAGCACTGTAGGGTGAAGGGTGAATATCAGGATCCTCCCCAATGAGCGGGTGTAGGGCCTCCTGTTTCTTGCCTCTGCGTAGTAAGTTTCTGACCTGCCTGGAGCTAGGCCTAACTTTGTCTCTGTCCTGCGCTGGCTGACCTTGTGGTAGGGCCTTTTCTTGGAGTACACGCTCCTCAGCTTGCGAGGCCTATGTGTCTCCTGGCTCTGTTACGTATCAGCACTCTCGCGATCCTGGGACCTGTAGTTCTCCAGGGATTCCGGTTATGCTTTACTGGGTCGTAGAGATCCCGGTAAGCTTCGGACCCAGTGTCCGGTAAATGCTTCAGGGTGAGCTAATTAAGCTCCTCTGCCCCCTATGTACTCACTCTCCACTCGCCTTCGGCCCCTCTCGGGGCCCTCACTAGGCTACACACAATGCAGCCGGGACACTGCTCTTCTTCGCCGCTCTCAGAGCGTCGGCACACTCCTAGCTCTCTATCCTGAGCTCTGTGAGTTCTAGTCTGGAATCACTCTACAGACTGTACTGAACTCTTTCTGCAGGAACTGCTAGGCTCTGGCTCGACTGAACTGAGTCCTTCTGTGTCTGAGCAGGAAACTGCTGAATCACTTTCTGGGCTGCCTGGCTCCACCTTCCCTTTATATATCCCTAACGGTCTCCCTCTGGTGGTCTGAGGTGGAAGGTGGAGGTGTGTGAATGCTTATGAGGGCCTCTTGTGGAGGAATCCATCAATGCACACTTCTAGGATCTGTGATTCCAAGCGCAGCTGGGTGTCACCGCAGCGAACGTCGCGTCTTCAGGCGTCTGTGTAAGAACATCACATTTTTATTTTCCTCCCTGAATAAGCACCAAATGGAATAGCTGAATGCCAGGATACAGAGACCGGCGGGGGGCAGGGAGGCGCTGTCCGCTGGATTTTGTGCTGGTTTCACAAGCGGTCACCCTGCAGTTTTCTCTGAATTTGCTGTGGAGACTTTTCACAACACATCTAATAATTGTGAACCTTCCACCTCACATGTTTATTACCTTGTCAGCTGGGCGGGATGAAAGCCGGACAAGAATGATCCTTATTATATATAATGGCTGCACTGAGCGATGGGGAAAAGCCGCAGAGGACTGAGAACAGAAGGGCAGAGGGGTTCCTCTTCCTCATAGGAGAAAGTCTACAGGGACCAGTACAGAAGCCGGTGCAGAAGGGGAGACAAGGGCTGAGCCACTTACACAGACAGAAAGCTGAGGAGAGGAGGACATGTTATTACTCCAGGATCCGCTCCATTCCTTCCCTATGTGGCATTCAAGCCCTGAGCTCGGCTTTTCTGGAGCCCCATAGAGAATGAATGGAGCTGCAGTTGAATCCTGACTTTCCACTCCTTCCCGATCAGACGATGATTCGCAGCGGTCAGACCCCCACGATCAGTAAGTGATCACCGAGCCTGTGGATAAATGATAACTTGTTTTCTTCAGACATCCCCTTTAAGCAATGGAGCATGCCAGCAGAGAAGGTGGGAGAAGGCGCTGGTTACAGGGGAGACTTTACCTCTGGAGGCCGCATATAGGATATGTGAGGGGCGGACACTTCCCGTATTCATCATTACTGAGCCCCCGCTCTGTACGGCTCTTATCTGAGCTGCAGGAGACGCAGCAGTTACTAATCAGCCGTTCTCCGTTCACTTGCAGCCGTCCGAGCTCTGCTGTGCCTGTTAGGGGTGAAGTGTAGCGCCCCGAGGGTTCGGCCGCTACAGGGGTATTGCACCTCTGCCAGAGGTGTGATATTCCACTCCCGGGTAAGGATGGAGTGTGGACCAGGGCTCAGTTAGCTGCATGCAGCACACACACCCCATTTCCAAGGGACAGCTCAACGGTGCTCCCACTAGACAGTAGTGCAGGCACGACCGATTATGTCCCTGCCTGGAGTGGGGAGGGCGGTGGAACACCCAGTGCTGTAGGGGCAGATAGGGGTTGGTTCCTGAGTGTAGGTAGGAGCCCATTGGTTGCTGGTCACCTGGGCTCATGGTCAGAGGGAGGTATAAAAGGTGGGCACCATCTTAGATCTAGGTTCTGTCCAGAGAGGAGAAGACAGGGAGTATAGGCTCTGTAGGAGCTCTACTCCAGGAGGGCCTAGTGAGAGGCCGAGGAGGAAGTGAAGGGGAGCTGTGGTGCCACCTGAGCCCAGCTCCATGAGAAGGGAGTAGAAGAAGGAACAGGAAAGACGGAGGAGAGACAGAGAAACAGAAGGGCTCAGGAACAAGAAGGTGGAAGGGACCCTAAGAACCCATGAGAATCCAGGGTGAAGGGTCAGGCAGATTAAGGGTACCGGAACCCAAGTTGGTGGAGGAGAAACAACCCTCAGCCAAAGACCGGTCGTCGTGATCATTTATTGGTGCGACACCTCATCAAACCTGCTAGGAAGGCACCATATAGGACAGCGGAGGACGGGGCCCACGTTTAACCGCACAAGTCCGCGGCAGCTGGACAGAAGTGGGTCACTGGTGAGGCAGGCCAGAGAAAGGAAAGAAGGGGGTCCTGTGCCATATTCCTGAGCTGCCTGGGAGTTGACCGAGCCCCTCACCTGGTGGACGCAGCACGGCTCGGGCGGTCACTACGTGCACAGAAGTGACCCGGAGTACCTGAACTGTGAGTAAAAGACATTGGACGTTGTTTGTGTGCTCTTTCGCTCCTCCAGCACTACCGGTACTGGGACTCTCACTACCATTACTCCCACCATCCACTACACTGCCCTGGGGCCGCACTCTTCCCGTGGGGAGTAACATCAGCCCCAGCGGACTGCCTTGCAGCGGCGGTTCCTAATAACCGCAATCCACGGGTGGCGTAGTCGGACATTATCTAAAGTACAGCAGCAGACTACCATTGGTCTGACCACCCTGAGCCGCGGGACCGGGCCGCCACTACTACTCCCAGAGTCTCCCTATTGCCCGGTTCCGCGTGCCCCACGGCCCAGGGGGCGAGTCAGAAGTTCGGGTCCTAGGAGGCATCGACTATGCAGCCTGCACAGCAGATCACAGCCCGGGCACCACGTCTCCGGGTAAATCTCCACCTTTTGAGTTACTTCTTGTGCAGCTGCCCCATGCAAGTTGCTCCGCTCTCCTCGGCCAGCTCCTGCTGAAGACTGAGCTCCTCTGCCCAATCTAGGAGCTCAATAGCCCTGATCACGTCAGTGGTAGCCCAGCGCTGCTGGATCAGATTTACAAATGGAAAACTAATCAGCCCTAGGCATTTCTAATATGTGCAGAGCAGGCGACATAAGTCTCACCGGCATCCTCATAGACCTTTGCTCAGCCGGGGTCTAATAGGAGCAGTAAGATGGCCGTCATGGGGTCTATTGTTAGATCTCGGCTGCCATAGAAACTCATCGGCACCATGATCGCGCCTCCCTCTCCTGTCTAAAGTGCCTAAATGCTGTGGAAGCCCCCTACTGTGTCATACAGTGGATTAAACTGCCAGGGTCAGGGTTGGCTCCACTGTCGGAGGCTGAGGCAGGAGCAGGAATGTGTTATACAGCCACACTTCTGCCGCAGATCTTGTAAGAGCCCTGACAGGACCTGCCTGATGATAATGTGTCCTATAGAGCGGGTCCTGGTACCGGACTGCCCTGTACATATTCACCACTAGCTGGGAACCAGCTACTTACAAGGTCTAGTTTCGGATGTGTTTCCAGGTTCTGTAGTTGTCAGCATTTTATCCTTAAGGCCGAGTTATAATATCACTGTAACACTCTCGCCCTGTACCTGTATACCTGCCCTGTGTGCTGCACAAAAGTATATAACAAAGTGTGTGTGTACACAGATATCTATCTCCTGAATGGAATTACTGCTAGATCTCCTGTACATAGAAATATGAGGTTCTTAGCACACATTTTGAGCAAATTGTGCGAGCCCATCTGCCAACGTCAAGGCGACCTCTTCAGATGGGTCCCTACACTAACACTACACTAACTTAGTAACTGGGACTAGTTTTTTTTATTGTTATTACCACCATTTTTACTATTTATTATTATTGCATTAATCCAATTAATTGTAACTGTTATAAAACTAATTAAAAAATTTAATTCGAATTTTTTTATTATTCTTGTGATTCTAATAATGGTATTACTAAAATCCCTATGCCTAAAGCTGTTGATCCAGAAGAAGGCAAAAACCCCAGGACACCTACCGCCAATTTGTGTCACGGGAAAAATTCCTTCTTGACCCCGGGAAAAGGCGATCAGTCCTAGGACCCTGGATCAAACCTAATAATGTTATTACAAGTTATATATTACACTAATTATTGTACTACTGGAGTTATTTTAATTTGTTTTTATAAATCTAACTATTTGATATGGTTATTATTAACATTGTGCTATCTTATTACAGTATTATTCTTCTTTCCTATCACTACTAATACTGCCCTATAACTACAGTGTTGATCCAGAAGAAGGCAGAAACCCCAGGACACCTTCAGCCAATTTGTGTCACAGGGAAAAATTTCCTTCTTGACCCTGAGAAAAGACGATCAGTCCTAGGACCCCGGATCAAACCTAATTATGTTACTAGTTATGTAATTACTATTACTGTACTAAATGTACTACTACAGTTGTTTTTAATATAGTTTTTTATATATTTTGTCTTATGTCCTGCTTTCTTATTAAAGTACTACTCTAACTTTTCTATAACTATTTAATATTACAGTATTGATTGAACTACGTCTATAATTATTTTTACTTACTCTTTGTTCTTTCTATAGATATAACTAGTTTATATTTATTAATAATAATAACCTGATGTCTTATTACGGTATTATTCTTCTTTCCTATTGCTACTAATACTACCCTATACCTAGAGTGTTGATCCAAAAGAAGGCAAAAACCTCAGGACACCTTCAGCCAATTTGTGTCACAGCGGAAAAATTCCTTCTTGACCCCAGGAAAAGGCGATCAGTCCTAGAACCCTGGATCACACTGCTATTCTACCTACTACTATTACTATTGTTATTTTATTACTTTCTTACTATTATCACTAGTATTATTACTCAAATTACACTAATACTCATATACTACCACTATATAACTACTATCCTACTATTATTACTTTGGTGGATTTATACTTACCAGCCGGTATTGCCGTATGATGTTATCGGCAGAGAGGTCCCAGCAGGATGGTCCACATGATGTTCCTCTTTCCTCTCAAATACCGGTTGATGTAATGGCGGACGTTGTTCTGGTTCTGCTTCTTCCTTTTTGTTGTAGGATCGATTGTTGTCTTTTCTGGCCTTTGGCCATCCCTTTCCCCCTAGGGATCTTAAGGTGCAGTTCTGTCCTCTTCGGTCTCCTCTTCGGTGGGACTCCTCTTCGGTGGGACTCCTCTTCGGTGGGTCTCCTCTTCGGTGGGACTCCTCTTCGGTGGGTCTCCTCTTCGGTGGGTCTCCTCTTCGGTGGGTCTCCTCTTCAGTGGGACTCCTCTTCGGTGGGACTCCTCTTCGTCTCTCTTCGGTGGGTCTCCTCTTCGGTGGGTCTCCTCTTCGGTGGGACTCCTCTTCGGTCTCCTCTTCGGTGGGTCTCCTCTTCGGTGGGTCTCCTCTTCGGTGGGTCTCCTCTTCGGTGGGACTCCTCTTCGGTCTCCTCTTCGGTGGGACTCCTCTTCGGTGGGACTCCTCTTCGGTGGGACTCCTCTTCGATGGGTCTCCTCTTCGGTGGGACTCCTCTTCGATGGGTCTCCTCTTCTGTGGGACTCCTCTTCGGTGGGACTCCTCTTTGGTGGGACTCCTCTTCGGTGGGACTCCTCTTCGGTCTCCTCTTCGGTGGGCCTCCTCTTCGGTCTCCTCTTCGGTGGGTCTCCTCTTCGGTGGGACTCCTCTTCGGTCTCCTCTTCGGTGGGTCTCCTCTTCGGTGGGTCTCCTCTTCGGTGGGACTCCTCTTCGGTGGGACTCCTCTTCGGTTGGACTCCTCTTCGGTGGGTCTCCTCTTCAGTCTCCTCTTCGGTGGGTCTCCTCTTCGGTGGGTCTCCTCTTCGGTGGGACTCCTCTTCGGTGGGACTCCTCTTCGGTGGGTCTCCTCTTCGGTGGGACTCCTCTTCGGTGGGACTCCTCTTCGGTGGGTCTCCTCTTCGGTCTCCTCTTCGGTGGGTCTCCTTTTCGGTGGGTCTCCTCTTCGGTGGGACTCCTCTTCGGTGGGTCTCCTCTTCGGTGGGTCTCCTCTTCGGTGGGACTCCTCTTCGGTGGGACTCCGCTTCGGTGGGACTCTTCTTCGGTAGGTCTCCTCTTCAGTGGGTCTCCTCTTCGGTGGGACTCCTCTTCGGTCTCCTCTTCGGTGGGACTCCTCTTCGGTGGGTCTCCTCTTCGGTGGGACTCCTCTTCGGTGGGACTCCTTTTCGGTGGGTCTCCTCTTCGGTGGGACTCCTCTTCGGTCTCCTCTTCGGTGGGACTCCTCTTCGGTGGGACTCCTCTTCGGTGGGACTCCTCTTCGATGGGTCTCCTCTTCGGTGGGACTCCTCTTCGATGGGTCTCCTCTTCTGTGGGACTCCTCTTCGGTGGGACTCCTCTTCGGTGGGACTCCTCTTCGGTGGGACTCCTCTTCGGTCTCCTCTTCGGTGGGCCTCCTCTTCGGTCTCCTCTTCGGTGGGTCTCCTCTTCGGTGGGACTCCTCTTCGGTCTCCTCTTCGGTGGGTCTCCTCTTCGGTGGGTCTCCTCTTCGGTGGGACTCCTCTTCGGTGGGACTCCTCTTCGGTGGGTCTCCTCTTCAGTCTCCTCTTCGGTGGGTCTCCTCTTTGGTGGGTCTCCTCTTCGGTGGGACTCCTCTTCGGTGGGACTCCTCTTCGGTGGGTCTCCTCTTCGGTGGGACTCCTCTTCGGTGGGACTCCTCTTCGGTGGGACTCCTCTTCGGTGGGTCTCCTCTTCGGTCTCCTCTTCGGTGGGTCTCCTCTTCGGTGGGTCTCCTCTTCGGTGGGACTCCTCTTCGGTGGGTCTCCTCTTCGGTGGGTCTCCTCTTCGGTGGGACTCCTCTTCGGTGGGACTCCTCTTCGGTAGGTCTCCTCTTCGGTGGGTCTCCTCTTCGGTGGGACTCCTCTTCGGTCTCCTCTTCGGTGGGACTCCTCTTCGGTGGGTCTCCTCTTCGGTGGGACTCCTCTTCGGTGGGACTCCTTTTCGGTGGGTCTCCTATTCGGTGGGTCTCCTCTTCTGTGGGACTCCTCTTCGGTCTCCTCTTCGGTGGGACTCCTCTTCGGTGGGACTCCTCTTCGGTGGGTCTCCTCTTCGGTGGGTCTCCTCTTCGGTGGGACTCCTCTTCAGTGGGTCTCCTCTTCTGTGGGACTCCTCTTCGGTCTCCTCTTCGTTGGGACTCCTCTTCGGTGGGTCTCCTCTTCGGTGGGACTCCTCTTCGGTGGGACTCCTCTTCGGTCTCCTCTTCGGTGGGCCTCCTCTTCGGTCTCCTCTTCGGTGGGTCTCCTCTTCGGTGGGACTCCTCTTCGGTCTCCTCTTCGGTGGGACTCCTCTTCGGTGGGACTCCTCTTCGGTGGGACTCCTCTTCAGTCTCCTCTTCGGTGGGACTCCTCTTCGGTGGGACTCCTCTTCGGTGGGTCTCCTCTTCGGTGAGTCTCCTCTTCGGTGGGTCTCCTCTTCGGTGGGACTCCTCTTCGGTGGGTCTCCTCTTTGGTGGGACTCCTCTTCGGTGGGACTCCTCTTCGGTGGGTCTCCTCTTTGGTGGGACTCCTCTTCGGTGGGTCTCCTCTTCGGTGGGACTCCTCTTCGGTGGGACTCCTCTTCGGTGGGACTCCTCTTCGGTCTCCTTTTCGGTGGGTCTCCTCTTCGGTGGGACTCCTCTTCGGACTCCTCTTCGGTGGGACTCCTCTTCGGTGGGACTCCTCTTCGGTGGGTCTCCTCTTCGGTGGGACTCCTCTTCGGTGGGTCTCCTCTTCGGTGGGACTCCTCTTCGGTGGGACTCCTCTTCGGTGGGATTCCTCTTCGGTCTCCTCTTCGGTGGGACTCCTCTTCGGTGGGACTCCTCTTCGGTGGGTCTCCTCTTCGGTGGGTCTCCTCTTCGGTGGGACTCCTCTTCGGTGGGTCTCCTCTTCGGTGGGACTCCTCTTCGGTGGGACTCCTCTTTGGTGGGATTCCTCTTCGGTCTCCTCTTCGGTGGGACTCCTCTTCGGTGGGACTCCTCTTCGGTGGGTCTCCTCTTCGGTGGGACTCCTCTTCGGTGGGTCTCCTCTTCGGTGGGACTTCTCTTCGGTCTCCTCTTCGGTGGGTCTCCTCTTCGGTGGGTCTCCTCTTCGGTGGGACTCCTCTTCGGTGGGACTCCTCTTCGGTGGGACTCCTCTTCGGTGGGTCTCCTCTTCGGTGGGTCTCCTCTTTGGTGGGTCTCCTCTTCGGTGGGACTCATCTTCGGTGGGACTCCTCTTCAGTGGGTCTCCTCTTTGGTGGGACTCTTCTTCGGTGGGTCTCCTCTTCGGTGGGTCTCCTCTTCGGTGGGACTCCTCTTCGGTGGGAATCCTCTTCGGTGGGTCTCCTCTTCGGTGGGACTCCTCTTCGGTGGGACTCCTCTTCGGTGGGTCTCCTCTTCGGTGGGTTTCCTCTTCGGTGGGACTCCTCTTCGGTGGTTCTCCTCTTCGGTGGGTCTCCTCTTCGGTGGGACTCCTCTTCGGTGAGTCTCCTCTTCGGTGGGTCTCCTCTTCGGTGGGACTCCTCTTCGGTGGGTCTCCTCTTCGGTGGGTCTCCTCTTCGGTGGGACTCCTCTTCGTCTCTCTTCGGTGGGTCTCCTCTTCGGTGGGTCTCCTCTTCGGTGGGACTCCTCTTCGGTGGGTCTCCTCTTCGGTGGGTCTCCTCTTCGGTGGGACTCCTCTTCGGTGGGACTCCTCTTCGGTGGGACTCCTCTTCGGTCTCCTCTTCGGTGGGACTCCTCTTCGGTGGGTCTCCTCTTCGGTGGGACTCCAATTCGGTGGGACTCCTCTTCGGTGGGTCTCCTCTTCGGTGGGACTCCTCTTCGGTCTCCTCTTCGGTGGGTCTCCTCTTCGGTGGGTCTCCTCTTCGGTGGGACTCCTCTTTGGTGGGACTCCTCTTCGGTGGGTCTCCTCTTCGGTGGGACTCCTCTTCGGTGGGACTCCTCTTCGGTGGGTTTCCTCTTCGGTGGGACTCCTCTTCGGTGGGTCTCCTCTTCGGTGGGTCTCCTCTTCGGTGGGACTCCTCTTCGGTGGGACTCCTCTTCGGTGGGTCTCCTCTTCGGTGGGTCTCCTCTTCGGTGGGACTCCTCTTCGTCTCTCTTCGGTGGGTCTCCTCTTCGGTGGGTCTCCTCTTCGGTGGGACTCCTCTTCGGTGGGTCTTTTCTTCGGTGGGTCTCCTCTTCGGTGGGTCTCCTCTTCGGTGGGACTCCTCTTCGGTGGGACTCCTCTTTGGTGGAACTCCTCTTTGGTGGAACTCCTCTTCGGTGGAACTCCTCTTTGGTGGGTCTCCTCTTTGGTGGGTCCCCTCTTCTCAGGAAACACAACCAGATATTAGGAGCAATGCTCAACTGACAGAGTGCCACTACTGACCACCGTGCTGCCCTCATCCCACTAAGTAAAAGTGTTTTGTCCTGGTTTACGCAGAATGCGGACTACTGTGCAGCAACCTATACTCCCGAGGGGCCGCAGGAAACTGGAGTGAATAATGTCCTCCTCTTCCTTTAAATTACGCTTATGCCATGTTCTTACTGGTGAGACGTAATAAATAGCATTAAAGCTGCAGTAATTTTTTTTTTTTATACACTGCTCAAAAAAATAAAGGGAACACTTAAACAACAGAATATAACTCCAAGTAAATCAAACTTCTCTGAAATCAAACTGTCCACTTAGGAAGCAACACTGATTGACAATCAATTTCACATGCTGTTGTGCAAATGGAATAGACAATAAATGGAAATTATTGGCAATTATCAAGACATCGTCAATAAAGGAGTGGTTCTGCAGGTGGGGATCACAGACCACATCTCAGTACCAGTGCTTTCTGGCTGATGTTTTGGTCACTTTTCAATGTTGGTTGTGCTTTCACACTCGTGGTAGCATGAGACGGACTCTACAACCCACAGAAGATGCTCAGGTAGTGCAGGTCATCCAGGATGGCACATCTGTGAGAGCTGTGGCAAGGAGGTTTGCTGTGTCTGTCAGCGTAGTGTCCAGAGGCTGGAGACGCTACCAGGAGACAGGCCAGTACACCAGGAGACGTGGAGGGGGCCGTAGGAGGGCAACAACCCAGCAGCAGGACTGCTACCTCCGCTTTTGTGCAAGAAGCAACAGGAGGAGCACTGCCAGAGCCCTGCATAATGACCTCCAGCAGGCCACAACTGTGCATGTGTCTGCACAAACGGTTAGAATTGACTCCATGAGGGTGGTATGAGGGCCCGACATCCACAGATGGGGGTTGTGCTCACAGCCCAACACTGTGCAGGACGCTTGGCATTTGCCACAGAACACCAGAATTGGCAAACTCACCACTGGCTCCCTGTGCTCTTCACAGATGAAAGCAGGTTCACACTGAGCACATGTGACAGACGTGACGGAGTCTGGAGACACCGTGGAGAGTGATCTGCTGCGTGCAACATCCTTCAGCACGACCGGTTTGGCAGTGGGTCAGTAATGGTGTGGAGTGGCATTTCTTTGGAGGGCTGCACAGCCCTCCATGTCCTCGCCAGAGGTAGCCTGACTGCCATTAAGTACCGAGATGAGATCCTCAGGCCCCTTGTGAGACAATATGCTGGTGCAGTGGGCCCTGGGTTCCTCCTAATGCAGGACAATGCCAGACCTCATGTGGCTGGAGTGTGTCAGCAGTTCCTCCAAGATGAAGGCATTGAAGCTATGGACTGGCCCGCCTGTTCCCCAGAGCTGAGTCCGATTGAGCACATCTGGGACATCATGTCTCGCTCCATCCACCAACATCACATTGCACCACAGACTGTCCAGGAGTTGGCGGATGCTTTAGTCCAGGTCTGGGAGGAGATCCCACAGGAGACCATCCGCAACCTCATCAGGAGCATGCCCAGGCGTTGTAGGGAGGTCATACAGGCACGTGGAGGCCACACACAATACTGAGCCTAATTTTGACTTGTTTTAAGGACATTACATCAATGTTGGATCAGCCTGTAGTGTGTTTTTCCACTTTAATTTTGGGGGTGACTCCAAATCTAGGCCTCCATTGGTTAATAAATTTGATTTCCATTGATGATTTTTGTGTGATTTTGTTGTCAGCACATTCAACTTTGTACAGAACAAAGTATTCGATGAGAATATTTCATTCATTCAGATCTAGGATGTGTTATTTGAGTGTTCCCTTTATTTTTTTGAGCAGTGTATTTTAACCCAGCTAAAAAGTGAACTGGCCCCTTCCTGAGGGGCAACTTGAAAAAATGTCTGAAGTCAGATCAAGTCCATTCTCTTCCTTCAGCTTGGCTCCGCTGGGCGCAGTTCTTCTTTAGCAAATGTTCATACAAAATCATCAATGGAAATCAAATTTATTAACCAATGGAGGCCTGGATTTGGAGTCACCCCCAAAATTAAAGTGGAAAACACACTACAGGCTGATCCAACTTTGATGTAATGTCCTTAAAACAAGTCAAAATGACGCTGACACACTCCAGCCACATGAGGTCTGGCATTGTTCTGCATTAGGATGAACCCAGTGCCAACCGCACCAGCATATGGTCTCACAAGGGGCCTGAGGATCTCATCTCTGTACCTAATGGCAGTCAGGCTACCTCCAGCGAGCAGATGGAGGGCTGTGCGGCCCTCCAAAGAAATGCCACCTCAAACTATTACTAACCCACTGCCAAACCGGTCATGCTGAAGGATGTTTCAGGCAGGAGATCGCTCTCCACGGCGTCTCCAGACTCTGTCACGTCTGTCACATGTGCTCAGTGTGAACCTGCTTTCATCTGTGAAGAGCACAGGGAGCCAGTGGCGACTTTGCCAATCCTGGTGTTCTGTGGCAAATGCCAAGTGTCCTGCACGGTGTTGGGTGTGAGCACAACCCCCATCTGTGGACGTTGGGCCCTCATACCACCCTCATGGAGTCGGTTTCTAACCGTTTGTGCAGACACATGCACATTTGTGGCCTGCTGGAGGTCATTTTGCAGGGCTCTGGCAGTGCTCCTCCTGTTCCTTCTTGCACATAGGCGGAGGTAGCGGTCCTGCTGCTGGGTTGTTGCCCTCCTACGGCCCCCTCCACGTCTCCTGGTGTACTGGCCTGTCTCCTGGTAACGCCTCCAGCCTCTGGACACTACGCTGACAGACACAGCAAACCTTCTTCCCACAGCTCTCACTGATGTGCCATCCTGGATGACCTGCACTACCTGAGCAACTTCTGTGGGTTGTAGAGTCCGTCTCATGCTACCACGAGTGTGAAAGCACAACCAACATTCAAAATTGACCAAAACATCAGCCAGAAAGCACTGGTACTGAGATGTGGTCTGTGGTCCCCACCTGCAGAACCACTCCTTTATTGAGGGTGTCTTGATAATTGCCAATAATTTCCATCTATTGTCTATTCCATTTGCACAACAGCATGTGAAATTGATTGTCAATCAGTGTTGTTTCCTAAGTGCACAGTTTGATTTCACAGAAGTTTGATTTACTTGGAGTTATATTCTGTTGTTTAAGTGTTCCCTTTATTTTTTTGAGCAGTGTGTATTTCCTTATGTCCATGTATTTACTACTAAAAGTAATTTTTTACATTTAGGTTTCATTTTTCACTGGTTATTACAGACTTATTGCTTCCCTGCACATTCAAGTTTCATGTTTTCTTTGGGCATAGATCAGCTAAAAGGCACTCAGGAAAAAAAACAGATGAAAGATCTACAACCTCTCCCTTAAGACTGTCAGAAGGAGCTCACTGATAGATTCTCAGTTAGCTCATTTTGCAGCCAGGAATAGACAGTGCAGCACAGATGCTACAGAACGCAACATTTTTCATGAAACTCAATTACAGAAATCAATTTTAGCCCCAAATACTTGCATTAAAGTAAAAAAAACAAATGGCCGCAAAGCAGGACAACCGCTTTAACTCCTTACCAACATCTGCCGTACATGTCTGGTATAAGTCAGTAGCGGGTGTATGGAGCAGAGTCAGCTCGCCCCGTACATGGCAGATAATGGCTGTGACAAACAACCAGGACCTGCCTCTAAGAGCTGCGAGTGGAGCGAAGATCTGCCCACCACTGTTAACCTGTTCAGTGCTGCTGTCAATCACTAACAGCAGCATTAACAGCGCGCCGGCATTGGGACGCATCGTTCCATGCGCTCACCGGCGCTCCTGTGACGCGATCACAGGGCGCAGATGGACTGCTATGACATCCGGGGGTCTGCTGAAGCCTCCGTGCCTGTCATCATAAAGCTTCATTTAGGCTGTAAAGAAGACCGTGATTTTGCTATATGGAGCATTACTGTGGTATCGCTGTATACAGCACAAGCAATCAGATAATGTATACAAATGCAGTGAAAATTAAAAAAAAAAAAAGTTTAAAATATTAAAACCCCACACGTTCAACTCACCTCCCACTAAAAATAAAGATAATAAAAATATACACATTTGTGGTATGGTCTCTTTCAGAGAAATACAATCTATCCAAATATAAAAAACAAACGATCAGTGAACACAGAAAAAAATTCAAAAAGCCAAAATTGCATTTTTTTCGTTCGCCACAATACTACAGAAAACCCTGTAAGAAGCGATGACCGTGTCATATGTGTCCCAAAATGTTATCAATAAAGTCCTCTTGCCCTTCAAAAAATAAGCCCCCACACAGCTCCATCAACCCGAAAAATGAAAATGTTACGGGTCTCAGAAAAAATGGTGACACCATGAAAAAAAAGTGTTTTTCTTTTGCCAAAACTTTTGGAGAAGTTTGGTCTTGCTGTGATCACACTGAGGAGTAGGATCCTATTACCAGGTCATTTTCACCACACTATGTACGCCGTTAAAACCGTTCCCAGAAAAACAGGGTCAGGCTTTTTTTTTCGCACTTTTACTGCACTTGGACTTTTTTTCCCGTTTTCTAGTACTATGTGGTAAATGAATGGTGGGATTTATAAGTACCGCTCATCCTACAAAATAACAAGACCTCACACTATGTGGACAGACATGAAAAAGTTATAGCCCTTGGAAAAAGCCAAGGAAAAAACAGAAAAAAAACATCAATTGGTTCTGTTGGGAAGGGGTAAAGCTGAAGAAACGCATGTAACAGCAGAATATGGAGGAAGGTGAGATATCACCGGCTGGTGGATACTACCTGCTCCATCGCTGGCAGAGTAACCCATCCCCATGGTGGCCGCTGAGATCTTCTCTTGTAGAAACGGATCCAAAATCTATAAAACATCGGGCACAGTCAGCAGAGGGTTTGGTGATTGGCTCATATTGGCGATATACCCAGGGGCATTACTGGGCACAGGGAAGATTGGGAATGAATAGGATTGGCTGTTAGATATGTGATCTCTTCCATTAAAGGGGATGTCTAGTTGGAACAAGTTCTCACTGATCTCTGGATAGGTGATGACTCTTAGATCGGTGGCTTTGGCCGCTATGACCCAATCAGCAGAACAGCACTTATAGATAGAAGTGAGCGAAGTGCAAATGTTCAGCCGCCGGTCCGTTCATTCTCTATGGGGGGCGCTGTACTCAGCTTTCTCCTGCATAGAGAATGAATGGAGCGGTGGTCCGGGGAGGTACTAGCAGGGATTAGTTGGGTTCCCAGCAGATCTAGAAGTTGTCACTTATCATGTGTTGGGGAATAATGACTTCTCCTCTGATAAATGTGCTGATTCCTGTCAGTTGTGGTCGCTGAGTGCGTGTGATGGGATGTGGCTCCGTCCGTTATATTATATCACGTCTTATACCTATAATCTCGCTGATCGCAGGTGTCTGTCTTCACACTCAGATGAGATGGAACAAACTGACCATATAGGACTTTTTTTTTTTTTCTTCTAATTCAAACCGAGCAATCCTATTGGCTGAGTATGAATGCAGTTACCATGGTGACAGAAGTAGCTGCAGATTTAAAGGGACAAGATACTAATATTGTACTAAAGTGTATTTTATTATATACTTCACATAACTGACTGGGTACACCTTGGTGCTGGTGGGATGGCTTTTTTTTTTAATCAATAAACATGTTTACTAAGTACCCTATATTATATATATTCACTATTGCTTTTTACTTACTTATAGCAGGGTATATGTTCATATTGTTTCTATCCTAAGTTTGTCGATTTTCTAATAGATGGTGGCAAACTTCTTCCTGGCCTTTGAAGCACAGCGTTCAATTATTCCTGTCGTAAACCAGGTAAAAAGCTTCGAGCCGAGCGCGATCAGACTCCTTCAGTCCCGCAGCAGGTAAATCTGTGAACATTGCCGGCACTCCTGCTGTTCCTAGTACCGATCCCTCTGAGCGGCTGTGCAGTAATGAAGGCTGGATTCACCCCAAACTTACTCGTCTTTTTTTTCGATTTCCAGTTCTGGTAATTAGTGATACACATGTGTATATCCAGTGGTCAACTCAAAACCTATGTATGGAAAATCAATTGTTTGCTGTATGCATCTCATTTGTAGGATGCACACTATTCATTTCAATATGGAGCGGAGTAGGAGGAGACTTTCATTACTGTTCCCTTTACTTCCTCCCTGCTGATAGGAAATGCCATGCTGTTTGCTTGTGTCCTGTGATTACAGCAGCCTGCAACAGTTTTCAGCGTGCACTCCCCGGCTCAGGCATCAAGCAGTAAATGATAACATTAAAACGCTGCTACCCCTTTGTTAGTCACTTTTTTATCTTCTTCCCCTTCTACGAATGCTATAGTCCGTTATTCTAGAACTGCTCTGAAAATGGTTCTCTCTGGAGTGTTGGGATTTGGGTTTAGGGTGGGTTATGGGAATTGAAGTTCAGATACTTTGTTCATATTTTTACTATGGAATTACTATGTCATGTATGTTATTTGAAAGATGGAATATTTGTAGTTGGAGTTTTTCAATAAAAATGATTTGATTAAAAAAAATATATGAAATTAAAATTCCTCTGTTCTTGAGAAAGCATAGGATTTTACTAAGAGGTAAATTGCACGTTCCTTGTTTTCCAGGCGCTTTACATTTTTGCTAGTTTTGTACGATTACACAATCCCTTTTATAGGCCAGTGCCAGTTGTACATCTCTCCCTAAACTCTTGTTCACACTATATTTTATGCCAGTTTTATTCTATGGTTTCTAGATGTTGTCCAGCTTTGATAAATAATTAGTATTTATACTTTTGCTTTTAGATAGACTTGAAGAATGCAGATCCGGAAAGGGTGGAGAAACAAATTGAGAAGATGTTTGACGTTCCCGCTAGTGACTGTATCCGGGTACGATGCGCTCCAGATCAAAATCATTCCTGTAGGCAAATTTAACTCCGCTGTCTGTACCTTGTCTTTTATTTTTTTCTACAAAATGTGGCTGGAAAAGGGGCAATGTAGCGAGGAATTTACATCAATTTTTGGTGTTAAAAAAAACCCCCCAAAAAAAAACAACTTTTGTGATGCATCATTTTTGCGCAAAAATGTGCAGCTTCCTATTTTACAGCACTCCTGCAACTTTTAGAAATTGGGCTTGGTAAGCTACACAGGTCTAAGAACGACCCATTGGGGTTTTAGGTGTTAAAAAAATGATCATATGAAAGATTTTGTGATCTGCGTTTACCTGATTGTAATAACAACATTAAAGCTCCATTCAGATGTGCAGGTTTTATCCATGAGAAACTGAGCAGAATGATATATAGGTTTGTGGGAGAAGATTCAGTATAAATTGTAATTTATTCATTAGATTTGAGAGTCCTCGGTGGTTGATACCTTTAATGGCTAACGGAAAAGATGGTAACAAATTGCAAGCTTTCCAGACGACTCAGGCTCCTTCATCAGACAGACCTGAGACCTGAGTAGTCTGGAAAGCCTGCAATTTGTTACCTTTTAATGGCTAACGGAAAAGATGGTATCAACCACTGAGGACTCTCAAATCTAAATACTCTTCTATCTACTGGCTAATACGCTACAAAGATAGATGTTTTTCCTGTATCAATTTATTCAGTGGAATCCTGCTGTTTGTACAGATGAGTCCAGTGGGCGGTCCTACTAGTGATTGACAGCTATCTTTGCCTGCATGGTCATACAGGGAACTGTCAATCACTTAGTAGGACCGCCCACTGGACTAGTGTACATACGGCAGGACTTTTCACTGCATAAAATGCCAGTTTTGCTGACTCTCTTCCCACAGATTTGTCTATCAGTCTGATCAACTTCTCTGCTCTACAACACCCCCTACAGATCTTATACCATTTCAGCATGACAGGTTCCTTTAATCACCTGCAGATGACATAAGTAGCCATGTTCTGTGTGGCTTACGGAGGGGCTTGATTGCTTGTCAGCTTCAAACAGGTTTCATTTCTTCTGATTCGTTGTAGCCGAGTTCTAAACTGTATTAAGAAATTCATTTCTCTGTTTATTTCTATTAGATGTCGGGGAAGCTTGGAACAAATGTGGAAAGTGTTCTTCAAGAAGTTGTCAGGAGCTTCCACCGTGAGTACGGACTAATGCGGCTCTATCCATCTTCTCTTTATTAAAGGGAACCTGTCACCTTGGAAAATGCTATGTACCTGCAGGTATAGGATTAATCTGCAGATAAATATTGTTACAATGCTGCCCGACCGCCTTATTGATAGTGTAGGTATCGGGAGAAAATTAACTTCTTTCCTCCCTGCAGCCGCCGGCCTTCACTCATCGTTGTGCACGGAGCGGGTACAGTCTTGGATCACAGCACCGCTCGCTATATCAGGGGTGACGGCTGTAAACCCGGCCCGGATTTTGATTGACAGCTTGCTCTGCACAGATGCGCTGCAGAACCACTTAGAATCTGAGTGAAGGAGTAGTATGTTCACAGATAGAGAATATGGCTGATCCACGTGCGGATCTGCTCCACGTCCGATTACATATTTGTGGGAGAAACCCTAGTGGCAGCCTCTTATTTCTGACATGGATCCTCTAGCACTATTTGTGCACCTGCGGCTCCCAGCATAACTTGATGAGAGACCGTCAGCCTGCTGGGACCTGTAGTTTCACTACAGCAGGAGTGTCACAAGCTGCGGACCTCTGCTCACTCCAGCACTGGTCGGCATTTTCAGCACGTGAACGTACGCTATGCTTTCTGGAGACACAAGGGTGTAGATAATTTTATCAAACCCTTGACTGTAAGTTTGCTGAACCCTAAGTGGATTATATTGTTCCCACAGTTTCAGTTTTGGACCATTTAAGGGGAATTTAAAGGGTTCTGGCCACTGATTTTCCTTAAAGGGGATCAGTATCCCTGTATGTCTTTGTATATACTTGATAAAGACCTATAACAGGTCGAAACGTTATGTGATGGCGGAATAAACTTTGTCTTTTGGAATTCATCACTCTGGACTGAACGCTGTTTACTTACCTTTATCCCCCTTAACAGGATGTCTTATTTTTGTGTATTAGTCCCAAGATTGAAAAGGGCAGCCCTCTTAAAGCCCTGCTGTTTGACTCCACGTTTGATCACTACAGAGGCGTCGTAGCAGCATCGCCCTGTGTGGAGGTGACGTGTGTAAAGGCAATAAAATCGTGTCTGCCCACTCTGGCAAGTGCTATGAAGTCAATGAGGTTGGCATACTGACCCCAGAGGAAGTGCCAGCCGAAAAACTAAGTTTTTTTTTAATAATTTTATTAGCCTTTCCCTCTGTCTTCACCAATCAGCCCTCTGTATTGATGATCAGATCAAAGATGTAGACAGGGATTGTCTCACGCTGCATCTCCTTCCTGATTGTATCACTGAGAAGACAGAAGCTGCCCCATCCCATTCTCCAAGAAATGCAGAACCCAATGCATCTGCTGTCCGTGATCCGCTTATTGTCAGAGGACATCATTAGGGACTGCATTTTCTCATTGCTTAAGAAATTGTTAATTGCTGAATAATAAAACTGCAGCACCGCTCCATTTAAAGCAGTGTTTCCCAGGCTCCAGTCCTCATGGCCCCCAACAGGTCAGGATTTCCTCAGTATTACACATGTGATGAAAGTATCATCAAGGAATCAGGAATTCTCTCACCTGTGCAATACTATGGAAATCCTGAAGACATGACCTGTGGGGGGCCGTGAGGACTGGAGTTTGGGAAACACTGATTTTAAAGGGACTGTCAGCACAGAATGACAATTGAAACCAAGTACAAGCGCTCCGTGGATCACGGCGTGGGCCAATCCTTTATATACACCTTCCCACCTGCTTGTTTCACCTCGGTCTCCTTCCTTCTCTGGTTCTATGAAGCCAGAGCTGTCAATCAAAGAAGAGGAGGGTGTGGATAGAGGGAAAGCAAGCAGGTGGGAAGGTGTATATAAATGATTGGCCCCGTCATGAAGCACCGAGAGTTGGGACTTAGTTTGAACAGTCATTCTGTGCTGACAGTCCCTTTAGGTGAACGAGATCCAGATGCAGCTCATTTCACTGCGTAAGGCTGTGTGCCCACTATGCGTTTTTTAAGCGTTTCCGCAGCGGCAATTTCGCCGCAGGAACGCTTAAACGCTTGGTAGAAGGTCTGCAATGTTCCCCAATGATAATCCGCATGTGCTGTGCAGATGCTGCGGAGGTTTCCGCTGCTTATTATCATTGCGGAAAAATCCGCAGCACTACCAATTATTTTGCGCAAGCACGGCGTTTTTGCCGCCATTGACTTGCATTGAATCGCTACATGTACACATGCAGATATTATGCAGTTCAATGTGCGGATGGTACCCGGGTCTGGAGAAGATGACTCTCCTCCAGACCCGGGTACCATAGTTCCTGTTAAAAAACAAAGAATTTAAAATAAAAAATAAACCTTATACTCACCTTCTGATGGCCCCCGGTCTCCTTAGTGATGCGTCCTGGCTCCCCGGCAGCTCGCGATGGTCTAAAAGGACCTTTCATGACGTCATTTAGTCATGTGACGGGTCGCATCGGATAAGGAGACCAGGGGCCATTGGAAGGTGAGTATAATGTGTTTTTTTATTTTTTACCATTTTTATTCTTTTTTTTAACTAACTTGATCACACTATATAAAATCCATGCCGGTTGCATGGATTTATATAGTGTGACCAAGTTGTCAAGCACTTTTCCAAGTGATGCTAAAATCGCTTGAAAAACGCTTGACAACCCGCATGCGGAATCGTATGTGCAAAACGAGGGAGAAGAAGTAACACAAAAAGAGAGCGGTCAGGCTAGGGGGTACAAAAGTAGACTTATTATAAATTACAAGTGTGCCACAAAAATGCTGTCACATAGTGAATAATCTACACTGGATTAGCAGTATAAAAAATCTATAAATAAATAGTAAGGTATGTAGAGGGAGAATATAAAGTGCTCAGTGCAAAGTAAACTGCTCCATACTACCCTAGATGTAAATAAAAATCTGGTTTACAGTGCTGTGGACATTAGCAGTAATGTCTCTATCAACCAGAAAATAGTCAGAATAAATAATTACATGGCAAATGATGTGTGACATACATGACAACAGGTAAAAAGGTAGCACACAATATGAAATGATGATAACTATTACTGACCCCCTGAGAACTTCCCGGATCCAACGCGCGTTTTGCCACTGGCTTTGACGAGGATGTAATGTTGAAATGTGAATGTAAAGTATTTAAAGGGAATTTGGCCAATCAAAAATGTCCATACTGGGCAGTCAATTTCGAACATCTATGAATGTATATATTTGCATGGCGCCATGCTGCAGTGAGCCGATCGTGACCTCCTCGGGCGAGCCGCGTCTCCATGGAGCGCAGCACCTCCGTGGAAGGCGGCGTCGGCGTGCGTCTCACGGTGGACTGCATATAGCAGAAGTGATGTAATAGGCATGTCCGGGGAAAGAGAGATCAGTGTGCGTTCCACTGTGGAACACGAAGGAAAAAAGGAGCGTGTCTAGGAAAGGAGAAGTCAGTGTGTGTTCCACTGTGGAACGCATGAAGAAAACCATGGGCAAAGATAAAAGGTGTGTGAGTGCTAGCTAACAAGAGAACTGCCCTGGAAATTAATAACAGGATAGCAGGGAAAGTATATGAGATAATAACGTGAAAATGTTATAGGAGAATATATATCATATGAAAAAATTATATATCTATGATATATGTTAGATAGTGTGACACCTATCATATAATATGACCCATACAGTGCAATTGTGCTAGTGAATATGTAGTGAAAAATATGATGAGATGAAAAATATATTTATATAACAAAAAGGCATGGGGCACATAAATGCATGACATTATACATATATTACTAGAAGATATTTAAATTCTTTAAAATATAAAAAGAGGTTCAAATGCACTGGTGATGATTACGCTCAAGAAGATGACCAACTCTGAAAAATAGCAAACGTCAGGCGAAAGAACTAAGAAGAGAAGGAAAGAAGAAAACGTAAGTATAAACGAATAAAAACAATTAATATAAAAGTAAAAGTAAAATGACCATAATACAATGCACTCCACTAGGAACCACCCAACAATATTAAAGAAATGAAACAAAACTATTTGTCTCATTGAGACCATGGGGGGTTAAGGTGTTCAACACAGTGATCCACCTTGCCTCCTTCTGTGCCAGGATTTTTTTCCAGTTACCTCCTCTAGTGCCTGGGTAGACCTTATCAAAACCACTCACCTGGAGACCAGAAGGGTCACTGTTATGAAACTTCTTAAAGTGACGCGGTAATGTCTTGAGCTCATCCACATTGTCAGTTTCTTTTGCTGCCTTGATATCCAAGACGCGTTCTCTAGTTCTTCTTCGGAGTTCTCTTGATGTAAGGCCTACATATATTCTGTTGCAAGGGCATTTTGCACAGTAGATCACCCCAACTGTGGTACATGTGATGGTATGAGTAATCTTATATTGCTTCGCACCATTTGAATTTGTAAAGATTTTCGTAGACTCCATATTGGGGCACGCCACACAAGAGCCACATGGGTGGCAGCCCCAGCTTGGGCCCTTGGATCCAAATAAACTCTTAGCTGCTGGCCCCCCCCCAGGTGGCTGTTACCAGAAGATATTTTAATTTTTTTGAGCGTCTATATGTAATAGCAGGATTGTTTGAGAGAAGAGAAGAGAGAAATAGACTTCATCACAAGAACCGCCGGTTTTCAGTCATACATGTGAGTATGTGAGTGGCTGCTGTAAGCACACCCTAGCAATTTGACCTCTCGCGATGCAGTGCATCAACTGTAGAGCCAGCTGTCAGTCAAAGTGCCAGGGCGTGTGTGGCGCCCCTGAGGGTTCGGTCGCCACAGGGGTACTGCATCTCTTTAATGAGGTGTGGTATCTCTCCTTCGAGGTAAGGATGGTGCAGCTGTCAGGACCCCACCTCTGCATTCAACACTACATCTCTCCCACCTGTAGGGGGGCTTTAAGGCACCAGGGTGCTGCCCCAGCCGGGATAAGTGGAGATGGGGGAACCAAAGTAAGGGGGAACCTAGTAGTGGGTGAGGGTGGAGGATACACTTAGAGGTTACACGTACTAAATTCATATTTAATAGCCAGCCATCTTAAGTTCAAGGTCTTTGATTGTGATCTTCATCGCTGAACGTGGCTTTCTGTGTGAACCTGCAGTTGATGGGGACACGGTCCTCGAACTCTGGCCTTGTGTCGAGGAACGGGCAAGAGTTAACAGCTGTCTCTACCCGGTCAAGGTCCTTACTTAAGAAGGCCTGGAGGGGCGCGGAGGAGTAAAGCTCCGCAGGCAAAAGGATCCCAGGGGGATGCAGACTGAGCGGTATACGCCACCTGTCCTCACTATTCTGGCCTAGTCTGAGGGATTCCTGCTGCAAAAGGGGTACCGGCCCCCGATATCTGACTCTGTCACTACAAGTCTTAGTCAGAGAAGCCCGGACGCTCAGTGGATCCCACCGGGTAACGGAGCGGAGTCGCCACCCGTACCCTTGTTCTGTGCATAGTCCAGAGGGAGACCCGGCCTTAGTACACGCACCACAAACGGACAGGAGAGGACCTAGTGGGAAAGTCTAGGAAAACTCTGGTGCGGGGTCCTGACCAAAGCACCTGAACTACCTGGAGGTTGTTGGACCCCTGGTCCTGGTGGCCGCAGCGCGCCGTGAGGAGCAGGGAGAAGTCTTGCAGCTGTGCATTCTACCGTGAGTAAAGCTTGGAACACTACCCCTATGGCCTCCGGTTTCTTATTGCAACGCGGCACCGCACTACACCCCACAACATCTTCCACAACAGTTCCCATCCTCTTGTCCTCTCTGCCCTGAGGCCCTGCTCCGCTTGTGGGGAGTAGTACCATCTTCTGCTGCCGCTACATCCCGCTTCAGAGGATTGAACGCAGAGCTGGTGAAGAATCACCAGGCACCACAGGTGGTGTAGTCAATACAACCACTCGATTAACACCAACCCTGAAAGCCCATTAAATCTTTTAATGTGACGGCCCTGGGCACGGAACGGGTCCTGGCCACGGCTACATCCCCCAACATCTGACCCGGCTCCGAGTACCCCTCCATCTTCCCAGGGAGGACTGTGAGCGTCACACGTGCCTGCAGGAGCCACTCGCAGTGCTATGAGCTGCAATTGTAGACGCTTTGTACACACCTGTATGACTGAAGGCCGGTAAAGGTTCTTGGAATGATTTAAATTCCATTTTTTTCCCATGAGCTGCACTTTCAGTACAGCAGTTGGGCACCTTTCTATACTATTAACCTGCACTGCAGGTCAATAATGTGGCGCCCCTGCGGGCTCAGTCGCCACAGAGTTATTGCACCCCACTTAAGGGTGTGATATCTCCTCTTCCAGGTAAGGATGGAGTACCACACAGGACCCCAAACACACACTCAACACTACACCACTCCAGTTCTGAAGGGGGCCTATATGCACCATAGTGCCGCCCCGGGCCGGATTGGAGGAGTTGGGGGGAACCAAAGTTAGGGGGAACCATGTAGTGAGTGAGGGTGGAGGAAGCGTTTATTTTGAGCACTTAGCTGGATCATATATATATGGAGGCCATCTTGGTATCATTGTCTTTGGTTGTGGGTCGTTGGTCGGTAGACAGCACAACGCTGCAGCCAGCTGAGGGTCCACGGTCCTCGGTCTCAGGCCTCGAGACGAGGAGTGGGGCAGAGTTGCTGTAGGCTCTGTCTCGGTCAGGGTCCTGAGAGTAGGAGGCCCAGGAGGGGAGCAGAGGAGTCAAGCTCCACAGGCGAAAGGATCCCAGGGGATATGGACAGAGCGGAGCCACCACCTGTATACCTTATTCTGGCCTAGACAGAGGGACCCGGCCGGAAGAGGGGTAACCGGTCCCCGATCTGACTTTGTACTTCACGTCTCTGTCGGAAGAATCCGGAGGCTTATGTGGATCCCAGGGGGATACGGATGGAGCGGAGTCGCCACCTGTATGCCCTAATCTGAGTTTACCCAGAGGGACCCGGCCTTACGCCTCAGCCTCACCACAAGTCACCAAAAAGGGCGCCCAGTCGGTCCGGGAACTACACGCTGCCCATAGGGACATCGCAGCACCCGTACGGGACTCAGTGGGGAACACACGGCGGGAGAAGTTGAGCAACAGAGGAACACACTAGAGCGGGGTCCTGGCAGGTGCTCCTGAACTACCTGGAAAGTGCTGAGCCCCACCCTGACGGCCGCAGCTCGCCGTGTGACAGCAGAGAGAAGCTCTGAGCTGATAAAAAGTGAATAAAGACTCGGATGACTTCAACCGCTATCTCTGCCTGTTCTTTCTACCGCGGCACAGCACCAACCACCACTCTACATCACATCTACACTGCCCTGAGGCCTACTCTATCCGTGGAGAGTAGCACCAACTAAGCTGCCCGGAACACCGGCCTCAGAGGACTGTCGCAGCGCCAGTAGTCATTACCGGGTACCACGGGTGGCGTCACGAACATTTACAAACCTACCCTACTTCCCCTTTTTAGTTTACATTTTTATCCCCCCTTTTATTTTTGGACTGACCACCCTGGGTCACGGAATGGGCCAGCCACTGTGACATCCCCCAAATCCATCAAGGCCCGGTTGGCAAGTACCCCGCTGCCCAGTGGGCGCGTCAATAGTGTTTGAGGACATGGACATAATAGGTTCTCTTTACATGACACTGTCATTCTGTGGTTGGGCTTCACAGGCAATAGTGATTTTTCCTATATGTAGCAATGCAAAAGTACTTTTGAATATAGACAAGTGATCTAACGTTCAGTTTCAAGTTGCCTAAGGGGACTAACAAAGTAAAAGAAATGTTAAAAATCCACAGCCATTTTCTCACGTTAAGAGAAGTAGAAGTAGACGTTCTGAGAAAAGTAGATGACAATCTGGTCAGAACTGACTTGCATTATGTTTTTCAGGGTTTGTCTGCAGGAACTTCTCTCATGCTTTGATCAATGGAACATGTGTCAGGACCAAGAAGCTCTTGGAGAAAGACAAAACAGAGATCCAGTGACTTTCTAGTAAGTGTTTCTCAAGTACATTCGCATATCACTCACACATTCTTATCAATTTCACTCGGGGTTATTTAGTTTGGAAAAACGAAGGCTTAGGGGTGATCTTATTACTATGTACAAGTATATGAGGGGACAGTACAAAGACCTTTCTACTGATCTTTTTACTCTGAGGCCTGAGACGGGGACAAGGGGGCATCTTCTACGTCTGGAGGAAAGAAGGTTTAATCATAATCACAGACGCGGATTCTTTACTGTAAGAGCAGTGAGACTATGGAACTCTCTGCCGCATGATGTTGTAATGAGGGATTCACTACTAACATTTAAGAAGGGCATGGATGCCTTTCTTGATAAGTATAATATTACAGATTATATACAGTGCTGTGCAAATTAATTGGGACAAAGCATTTTTTAAGTAAAATCATAAGTTGGTTACCAGTCAGTGATTCAAACCAGTTTTAACTTTTTTGAACAGGTGTGAGTGTACAACCGTGAGTAACAAAATGTGGTTTGACTGGTTTTAGTCAGAAAATAACAGCTAGCTGCCCCCTCAGCTTCAGTTGAGAGCTTGTTTCTGTGAGGAGTGGTTTAGTGTACTTTTTCTCCATGCCACAATTCCAAGTGTGTGAAGAAATTCCTGGAAGAAAATAAAGTAAAAGTGCTGGACTGGCCTGGCAATTCACCAGACTTAAATCCTATAGAAAATTTGTGGAGCATTGTGAAGAGACGTCTTGGCAAAATGGAAACCAAGGAAATAGGTGAAATGTGAGGCAAGCAAGGGGGAAGGGGAGAAGTGAATATAATGAGGGTGGAGAGGGGGGTGGGGATAGTACAGTTAGATCGTTAGAGAAGAATAGGATGCTAAATAACCCCAAAGTTTTATCTTGCATGCTGACCAACGCAAGAAGCCTGACCAATAAGGCGGATGAGCTGCAGGCGCTTATATCGGAGGAGAGGTATGACATCGTAGGTATAACAGAGACTTGGCTAGACGATAGCTACGACTGGGCGGTAAATTTATTAGATTATAGTTTATTTAGAAGGGACCGGAAACAGGGGAAAGGCGGAGGAGTCTGCTTATATGTAAAGTCATGTCTAAAACCCAGACTAAGGGAAGATATAGGAGAGGGAGAAGAGGGGGTCGAGTCCATGTGGGTAGAGATAGAGGGAACTAAAAATAATAATAAAATATTACTGGGGGTCTGCTATAAGCCACCAAATATAACAGAGGAGAATGAGAATCTGCTATTAGGACAAATAGACAAAGTAGCAAAACATAATGAAGTGATTGTAATGGGGGATTTCAACTACCCGGATATTGACTGGGAAACAGAAACCTGTAGATCTCAGAAAGGAAAAAGGTTCTTGACAAATATTAAGGATAATTATCTCTCCCAACTAGTGCAGGAAGCAACGAGAGGGAAGGCCGTGTTGGACTTAATATTGACTAATAGGCCTGATAGAATAACTGAGGTACAGATAGGGGGGCACCTAGGTAATAGCGACCATAATATTATCGACTTCAAAATGCCCTTCAGTAGGGTTATCAATAAGGGAACAACAAAAACATTAAACTTTAGGAGGGCGAAGTTTGATCAGCTGAAAGAAAGCCTTCATCTTATTGACTGGGACAAAGTTCTTAATCAAAGGAATACGAATAGTAAATGGGAAACCTTCAAAAGAATTCTGAATACTCAGTGCGAGAGGTATATACCGTATGGGAATAAAAGGGCCAGAAATAAGAGGAAACCAATATGGTTGAACAAGAACGTAAAAGGGGCGTTAAATAGCAAAAAAGAGGCATTTAAGAGATTAAAACAGGAAAACAGTAAGGAGGCACTAATGTGTTACAAGGAAAAAACGAGAACCTGTAAAAAACAAATAAAAATAGCGAAGGAGGAAACAGAGAGACGTATTGCTAGGGAAAGTAGATCAAATCCCAAACTGTTTTTTACGTATATAAATAGTAAAAGGATTAAATCGGATAATATTGGACCGATAAAAAGTGAGGAAGGCAAAATCATAGAGAAAGATGAGGATAAAGCTAATCTATTAAATAATTTTTTTTCGACAACTTTCACAAAGGAAATCGAAATAACAGGAGAAATGAGAAGTGACAAACTTAATCCTCCACTAAGTCTGACTAATCTAACCCAAGCTGGGGTACAGAAACGCCTCAGTAACATTAAAATAAACAAATCACCAGGACCTGATGGCATACACCCACGGGTACTAAGGGAACTAAGTAATGTGATAGACAGACCGTTATATCTTATATTTAAGGACTCTGTTGAGACTGGGTCTGTGCCACTTGATTGGCGACAGGCGAATGTAGTGCCAATATTCAAAAAGGGAGCGAAAAGTGACGCCGGAAACTATCGGCCGGTGAGTCTGACGTCCGTTGTGGGCAAAATTTTTGAAAGCTTCATTAAAGAGGCAATTATGGAGCATCTTGATGCTAATAATCTTTTAATCCCGAACCAACATAGATTCATGAGGAATCGCTCCTGCCAAACAAACCTGATTGACTTCTACGAGGAGGTTAGCTCTCGAGTAGATCAGGGGGAACCAGTGGATGTCGTGTATCTCGACTTCTCAAAAGCGTTCGATAGCGTGCCACATAATAGGTTGGTATACAAAATGAGAATGATGGGGCTGGGGGAAAATGTCTGCAAGTGGGTAGCTAACTGGCTAAAGGATAGAAGGCAGAGGGTGGTTGTAAATGGAATATACTCAGATTGGGTAAGCGTCACTAGTGGGGTACCACAGGGGTCTGTACTAGGCCCAATGTTATTTAATATCTTTATTAACGACATAGTCAACGGGATAAATAGTAAAATACCAATATTTGCAGATGACACAAAGTTATGTAAAACAATTAATACAAAAGAGGACAGTGCAGACCTACAGAGGGATTTGGATAAGCTGGGTAGGTGGAGCATTAAATGGCAAATGAGGTTTAACGAGGAGAAATGTAAGGTCATACATATGGGAAGGAAAAATGGAAGTCACCAGTACTCACTGAATGGGAAATCATTGGGGAATTCAGAGATGGAGAAGGACGTGGGCATCTTGATTGATAGCAAACTAAATTGGAGTGCCCAAAGTCAGGCCGCTGCTGTAAGGGCAAACAGGGTAATGGGATGTATCAGAAGAGGTATAGCTGCAAAGGATGAGAACATTGTTCTTCCACTGTACAAAGCACTGGTCAGACCACACTTGGAATACTGTGCTCAGTTATGGGCCCCAATATATAGAAAGGATATGAATGAGCTTGAAAAGGTACAAAGGAGGGCAACAAAATTAATAAAGGGAATGGAGGGACTGCAATACCCAGAGAGGTTGGCAAAACTAGGACTATTCAGCCTGGAAAAGAGAAGGTTGAGGGGGGACATAATAAATGTGTACAAATATGTTAGGGGACAGTATAGAGATCTTGCCCGGGATTTGTTCAAAAGGAGGGATATTACGGTAACAAGAGGGCACTCACTAAGACTGGAAGAGAAAAGGTTTCAGCACCAGCATAGGAAGGGGTTCTTTACGGTAAGAGCAGTGAGAATATGGAATTCACTGAGTGAGGAGACGGTAATGTCGGATTCACTACACCAGTTCAAGCGGGGACTGGATGCATTTCTAGATACCAGGCAGATTTCAGCATATACTTAAAAATAAAATAAAATAGTAGGTTGATACAGGGATTTATTCTGACTGCTGGTTTCAGAGTCAGGAGGGAATTTTTCCTCAGGTGAAGATTGGCCAAATCATTTGGGGTTTTTGCCCTCCTCTGGATCAACTTTAGCAATTACAGAACTAACAGGTCGAACTTGATGGACGCAAGTCTTTATTCGGCTTTACAAACTATGTTACTATGTTACTGTACAACCAAAGAACGCATGATAAACAGTGCCATACAAGTGTGGTTCCATGATGAAGAATGGAAGAATTTATGCAAAAACTTGGTAGAATCAATGCCAAAACGCATTGAAAATCTCATATCTGCTAAAGGAGGACATATTTCTTACTAAAATTAGTATGTAACAGTGCATTATAACATTTTATTCTTACATATTCAAAAATATGTTTTTTTTTGGCTTTGTCCCAATTAATTTGCACAGTACTGTATACTAGATTCCTTGATAGGGCGTTGATCCAGGGAACTAGTCTGATTGTCGTATGGAGTCGGGAAGGAATTTTTTTCCCCAATGTGGAGCTTAGTGTTTGCCACATGTTTTTTTTGCCTTCCTCTGGATCAGCATGTTAGGCTATGGGTTGAACTAGATGGACTTATTTTTTAAGGTTGAAGGATGATTGTTACTATGTATATGTGTAAACAGATGTTAAGAAAAATTATTTTTTGCCTCCTTTCTTTTAGGTATTGAAAATTCAAGTACAGCACATACCATCGTGTGTTTCCTCTTCAAAGTACCAGCCAAACTGTAAGTTACTCACAAAACACACAGACTGACACAGCAGCCATTTTTAGTTTTTATAATTACTTGTAAACTTTATGCCAATTTCCCCTTCAAGTAAGGGGGCATTTACTTTTTTCCCTGTATGATGTTACCCAATAATGTGCAGGAGGTGTCAGGCAGAGGATAAAGCGCACAATCGCAGAGGATATGAGAGATGGCTTTCTCTATATATAATACTCATGTCTAACTAGTTAAAAAAAAAAATCTGCCTTCTAACTTTCAGGCACCTGGGCTAAATGCTGAGCGCTGTTTGTTACAAGTGCTGATGCACACTACAGCTCTAGTCTCACAGCAGCAGGACACTACTGAGATGAGAGCTGCAGTGTCCGATCAGAAGGTGTCGCATACAGCGCTCAGCATCTACCTCAGGTACCAGGGCATTATTCCACACAGCCTGAGATAGATGCAGAGCAGTATATGGAATCACACACCTCTGCTCTCCTCCGCCTGCACAGTAATCACTGCTAGTGACAGTTTTGTCACCTGGTTAAAGCCCCACTCCAGGGTTTGTTTTCTTTTATTTCAGCGCTGGAGTGGTGCAACTAAACTAGTGGTTCCTTAACCCTATTATTATACTTACTAGCCACTGTCTTCAGCTCTTCCCAGCGCCGCTTCAGTCCCACAGCCATGTTTTGACTGCAACTTTGGACTGACCTGAAGTAATGGTCAGAAGCTCTCAGTGTAAGTGTGGGGGCTTGTTGCTGGCCTTGTTCTGGATCTCATGGGCTTAAATTGAGTTATGACTTCCTGATAGGCCAGCAAACACTGGAGCAAGCCAGCAGGTCACAAACTGCTGGAGAACGTCAGGAGACTCACGGAATACAGATGAAGATGCCGGTTGGTAAGGATGAGACTAGGGGCAGGGAACTTAGATTAGTGGCTCTACTCCAGTGCCGTAATACAAAAAAACTGCAGTATTGCTTTAAACATGAGTCTTATATTACTCAGAAAAGGTGAGGTCTTCCCTTAATCTGTTGGTTTTTCTTTTTTTTTTCCTTCATGCCTCCAGTTTGGTTGGTCAACCTCATACAGGGGAAATGGGTAACACTTCCAGAGACAAATCTTTACTAACATCCCTTGGCTAAAGTTCAAATTAACCTATTAAATGTAGCAAGTAACATACCCCAAACTATCTGGTATGCTGGAGCTTAGGCTTAGGGAGAGGATACTTTGCTTCTACAGTTTATGGTTCTGACAGCTTTTGAAAAATATATATTTATTTATTGTTATGCATTTGACACTTTATTGATATAATGACTGATGTTTCTGTTGTAATGGAAGTGTTATATTGTTAATATTTTCTACTGTATTCTGTGTTTGTTGCACTATTGATATGAAAACTTTGTGAAATTTGGCAAGAGACTTGATTACATATTAAAGTTGGTCTGTTCAATACTATGGGTAAAGTATTTTTTTTAACTGAAGGTAAATTTTAGATTAATGGATGTTTTTTAGGTTAGTTTCACTCGGCAGCTATTTTTTTCAATAATAATGTTTCAGGTATATGGTGACCTCCGACCCGTCACGTGGGGGGGCCACGCGGGGCCCTGGCTATCCTTAATACACCCCTGATACCCAGGTCAGACTACATGCTGTTCTTCTGCACTGGAATTATTTTAGAAGGATGGGTGCGGTAATCATCACCATACTCCCACATGTCATTTACTTTATATAGAAGAATTACTAATCACGATAAAGGATTCTTCATAGAATGTGTGGTATCTGTGTTGTCAGTTACCCGATTTGTTCTACTAGTGATGGTATTGAAAAACTGCCTTAACCTCCCTTTGGCCTGGCAAGTTCACCATTGGCTGGGCCTTCTTGCTCTGCTCCTGCCGGGGATGCTTCGTCCGGGGATTCTTCTTGAGCTGACTCTTCTGCAGCACTAGGCTCTTCTGCAGCACTTACAGGTTCATCTGGCTGTGGAGGGTCTTCTGGCTGTCGAAAGAAGTGGAGTACTGGGATTATGACTGCTCCTCCTATTTGAGGCCAATCTGCCGGGAAATCTCCTAAATCAGTATGGATTACTGCTTCTTCAGGTTCCTCCGGGGTGATGAGAGGCACTTCTTCTTGGGGCTTTAGCAGTTCTGGACACAACTTCAGGTGGTCTCTAGATACCGTTGCAGTTGTTCTTCCTTCATCTTTGCTAATCAAACACGTCTTCCTGTTATCAAACCTATAAATTCAACACAGGGTAGGGTTCTGTCTCCCACTGGTCATCAAGTTTGTGGTTTCTCCTTTTCCTTTTCAATACCACTTATCCTGGTGTGAAGGGTTCTGCTGGCGCACTCTTATTATAGTGGTCTTCCTGCTTGTCCTTCACCCTAGCGAGACTGTCTTCGACACAGGCTTGTACTCTTCTGTACTGCTCCTGTCTGGACGTGTCCCAGTCCTCAGTGGACATATCTGCTTCTGGTTCTGCAACACCAAGCTCCAGGTCCATGGGCAACTTTCCTGGTCTTGCTCGCATGAGATATGCTGGAGTGCAATTGGTGGAACTCATAGGTATGTGATTGTACAGATCTACCAGGTCAGGTAGTAGGTCTGGCCACTGATTTCTCTCCTCAAGTGGTAAGGTCTTCAGCAGGTCGATGACAATGTTGTTCATCTTTTCACAGAGACCATTGGTTTGGGGGTGGTACGGTATAGTTCTTATCTTCCTACACACATACAAATGGCAGAACTCTTTGAACAACTCGGCCTCGAAGGCTGGGCCTTGGTCTGTCAGCACCTGCTCAGGGTATCCATGGGGTCTGCAGAAATATGCTTGGAACGTTTTTGCTGCTGTTTCTGCCGTCAGGTCTTTGACAGGGGCGACCACCAGGAACCTGGAGTAGTGATCTACCATGGTCAGGGCATAGGAGTACCCTGACCTGCTGGGTGACAGCTTGACATGGTCCAGCGCCACGATCTCCAGGGGTCAAGCCATCTTGATGGGTTGCAGGGGCGCCTTCTGGCTGCTGTAGTCTTTTCTTCTGAGGCTACAGGATCCACAGTCTCTGCACCACTTCTCAATGGAGCTGCGCATTCCCACCCAGTAGAATCGACACTTTAGCAGGGTTTCTAGCTTTTTCCAGCCAAAGTGCCCCGCCTGATCGTGGTAGGCCTCCAACACCATCTGGATGTCCATCTTGGGGACCACTATCTGCCATACCATCTCGTGGGTCTTGGGATTGATGTACCTCCGGCACAGCTTCTCTCGATAGATGAACAGCCGGCTTCTCTCATTCCACAGCTGTTTTGCTTGGAAAGACGCATCCTTCTCCAGGGAGGAACCTTCTTGGGTTATCAGCTCCTTGATACGGCTGACAACCGGGTCGCTGTCTTTGGTCTCCTTCCAGCTGTAGTGAGGCAAAGGGTTTAACGTCTTACCACGCTGCCTCCTGGGGGCTCGTTACTCGTGGATCATCCCATTCCGGTGAAAGGCAGGTAGCTCAATCTCCTCCAGGTCATCCACTTCTTCTTCTGTGTCTGACTGGTGAGGCATCCTGGACAGGGCATCGGCGTTGGCGTTCTTGCGGCCCGCCCGGTATTTAATTGTGAATTGGTAATTGGACAGCCGAGCCATCCATCGCTGTTCCATGGCTCCTTGCTTGGTTGTTTCAAGATGAGTCAGGGGGTTATTGTCAGTGTAGGCAGTGAACTTGCTGGAGGCTAAGTAGTGCTTGAACCTTTCAGTGATGGCCCAGACCAAGGCCAGGAACTCTAACTTGAAGCTGCTATAGTTCTCTGGGTTCCTCTCAGTCGGGCGGAGCTTCCTGCTTGCATAGGCTGTCACTTTCTCTAGGCCATTCTGCTTCTGACTTAGGACAGCTCCTAATCCTTCATTGCTGGCATCAGTATACAGCAAGAACGGTTGGCTGTAGTCAGGGTAGGCTAGGATCTCGTCGCCTGTCAGTATCTCCTTCATCTCTTGAAATGATTCGGCTTGCTCCTCACCCCAGTGGAATGGGGGATTTCTGCCTTTGGGGGGACTGTCCTACCAGGAGGTCTTGCAGAGGCGCTGCTTTCTTGGTGTAATCTTTTACAAACCTCCGGTAGTATCCTACTAGTCCCAGGAACTGACGTACCTCCTTGAGGTTCTTCGGCTCCGGCCATTTCTGGATGGCAGTGACCTTCTCCGGGTCTGGTGCCACTCCCTCTGGACTGACAATGTGCCCCAGGTACTGTACCTTTCTCTTTAGCAGGTGGCACTTTGAGGGCTTCAGCTTCATCCCATACTGGGACTGTGACTCAAATACCTCCGCCAGGTGCTTCAAGTGGTCCTCATACGTCTTGGAGTACACAATCACGTCGTCCAGGTATAGTAACACAGTCTCGAAGTTGTGGTGTCTCAGGCAGCACTCCATCAATCTCTGAAACGTTCCAGGGGCATTGCAGAGTCCAAACGGCATACTGTTGAACTCGCAGAGTTCCATCGGGGTGGTGAAGGCCGTCTTCTCCCGATCCTCCTCAGCCACAGCTACTTGCCAGTACCCACTAGTGAGGTCAAGGGTGGAAAAGTAATTTGATTTGCAGACTTTAAGGCAGCCAGGGATTCCTCTATTCGTGATAAAGGGTATGCATCTTTATGTGTAATGCGATTTACTTTTCTGTAATCTACACACATCCTCATGCTTCCATCCTTCTTCCTGACTAACACTAGGGGAGCTGCCCAGGGACTACAACTATCCCTTACTACCCTGCCTTTTTCATGTCGTGCAACATCTCCTTGGCTTTCTGGTAGTGTGCTGGTGGTATAGGCCTGTACCGTTCTTTGATGGGGGGATGGTTGCCTGTGGGGATGTGATGTTGTACCCCCTAAATCCTCCCAAAGTCAAGTGGGTGCTTGCTGAATACCTGCGCGTATTACTGAACCACCCGGTGTACCCCCTGTTTCTGGTGAGCTGGAGTGGTGTCTGTCCCAACATGGATCTGTTGACACCAGTCCTCCACCTGGGTTGCCGGGTCATTATCCTCCACTTGGTCTGGGGAGGTTAAGGACTCCACCGTGTGGATGGAGTTGTTATTTACAGCATGTAACTTGGCAACAGTGGTATATCGTGGTAATCTGACCTCGTCTTCCCCATAGTTGAGAAGACGGACGGGCACCCTCCCATTGCGTACATCCACTACCCCTCTGGCAGTTAAGAGTGTAGGTCTGTGCTCTGAGCTAAGGGGTTCTACTACCGCCTGGTAACTCTGTCCTTTAAGACCTATTGCTGCTCTACACCATATAAGCATTTCACTCATTGGGGGAATCACAATGGGCATCGGGTCTGCTACCCGCACATTACCAATCTCACCACCGGATAACTTTACTTGCTGCTGGTACATCAGGGCTCGAATCTCCTTCTGGAGGGCTCTCCTCTGCCCCGGTCTGGCGACGTCAGCGAGCTGTTGGAGTAAAAACACCACTTCCTCCAAACAGTTATCAACAATATTAGTACCTGGTACCATATACAGTCCATTCTCATCAGAGAGAGTCTCTACTACAATGAACCCCTGGTCCTTCAGCTCCACTCTCCCCACCTTTACCGCCACATCCTTAACCCCGACTAGGTTAAGATGGAGGTTGTTAGAGGCATAAACGGAGAAATCTGTATCTGGGGGTTGGAGATTGTCCATGGACCAGAATCTCTTGTAAAGGGCATCAGGCATTATGGTTACCTGAGATCCAGTGTCCAGCAGGGCAGGTATCTCAATGCCGTCCAGGATTATGGACAGGAAAGGTCTTCCTCCCACGAACCTGCTGTGCCAGTCTGAGGGGCCTGCTGAGTCTATTCCCGGGTGTTGGCCCTCGGACCGAGGGTTTGCTTTTTTAAAGGGCAATTGCGCACTGTGTGGCCTGCCTTCTGGCAGCGGTGGCTGACAAACTCTCGTTGAGGGTGGCGCTGGTTGTTGGTCCTTCCACGAGGTGGCGTTGTCCTCCTCCCGGGCGACGTTGTCCTCCTCCGGGGCGGCGGCGTCCTCCTCCTTCCTCTCCTCCAGGGGACATCCTCAGGGCAGTCGGCTAGCAGGATCCTTCCCTCCGTCTCTGGCTCCGTCCGTAGCTGCAGGGCACTCATCAGAGTGACCAGGTTTTTAGTCAGCTGGCGCACTTCTGAGCCCAGACTGTCCAGCTCACAAGGGGGCGCTGCCTGCACTTTGGCTTCATTAGCCAGTGGGGAAAAGGTGGGTGCTGCGGGCGTTGGAGTGGCCCTACCCTGGTAATGTTGTATAGCAGTATCTGCTGTTTCCAGGGGTTGCAGTTCCTTTATAGCCATGTCCTTAAAGGTAGCATCTGGATGATCCAAGGACCACCAACGCACAGTCCTGCTCTCCTCTTGGGACCTCAGCCCCCGGACAAATTGTTCTTTTAGCATTTTACTTTCATCAGTTATGCTGGTTGGACTGACCTGTTTCAGAGCCCGCAGGGCCCCTTGCAAACGGCAGGCATAGTCCCGAACACTGTCCACCGGTTTCTGTGAGCAGTGGTAGAACCTCATCTGGAGGTCTGCCTCAAAGAAGTTTGTAACTTTTTGAAGATTACGGACACTGACTCCTGGTCTGCGGCCGACCAAGTCTCTACTTCTCTCTCCGCAGCACCAGTCAATTGTCCCACAACAAGTGCAGCTCTTTGTTTGCCCATCATAGAATACATGTCCAGTATGCTGCATATTTTTCGCTTGAATCCAGACAGGGTGTCTGGCTTGCCGCTGTACTGGGGGAGCCACTTTGCTCCAGGCATGTACTGTAAAGTCAATGGTACGATAGGCGCTACAGGCCCTGTTGATGGGGCGGTTGCTCCATCCCGCGCGGCATCATCCCCGGTGGGATCATCGGGGTTCTCGACCCGAACCCCGGTATCGGGCTGCTCCTGCGACATCCTGGCACCCCCCTAGCAAACCGTGGCCTACCTTCTTTTTCCGTAGGCCGCAGCTCTGCAGGTGACGGTCTTCGGATAGGACCTTGCGTCGCTTCTCGTCTTACGTCAGAGCGTGCGTTGGGGCTTCCTGCCAGGACCTGACGCTGCGTCAGTGCGTGGGGCGTGTCAGAGACTTCGCGCGGTTACACAGGTACGCCTCCTAGTTTTCGCGTGGTTACGCCCTTCTTCTCGCACAGTGACGTAACAATGGCGTCAATCTTCGCCACAGTACAATATACAGTTCGTGAATAAAGGCGCACAGTACCCGGTGGCAACGGGCACAACTCCTTCCGTAGCCGCGGGCACGCTATCCTGTTCGTGACGCCAGGAAAGAGATGACGAGCCCAGGGGATGGGGATGTACTTGGCGCCTGGGCCTTGATGCCTGGCCTTGGGGGATGTCGCGGTAGTCGGCTCCCGGGCCCGTACCCTGGGCCTCTCTTTAAAAAGGTGGATAATTATGTGAAAGTTCGTGACGCCACCTGTGGTGTCTGGTGAGGATCACCAGTAGTGTTGAGCCACCCCCGTAGTGTTCGAGTTCGGTTCGGTTCGTCGAACACCCGTGTGTTCGCCGAACTGTTCGTCGAACTGTTCGTCGAACACCTTCGAACACCGTTAAAACCAATGGCAGGCAAACAAAAACACATAGAAACACATAGAAAACACCTTCAAAGGTGTCCAAAAGCTGACAAACTGCTCAGAAGACATAACTAACACATGGAAAAGTGACAAGTACATATAGTCATGCGAAAATAAAAGAGGTGGAGGAGTAAAAGGAGGGGGAGACACAGATATAGGCATGTCATGCCCTTCTAAAGTCCAAAAAGTGAGAAGCCGACACGGCCAGTCCGCTCCTGCCCGTGCCACCTCCGTGTCGCCGGGTTTGTGCCAGAGCCGCGGTGAACCCTGATGGCCAGCCCCCCTCTCCCAATACTGGTGCCTGTCCGCTGGTGGGTCGAGCGAGCCCCCCTGTGGTGGAGGCAGCTCTAAGCTTTTTAATTTAAATTGTCTCTCTAATTTGAATGAATACACTTTAAATCCATTTACAAGGATCTATTGGAGGGCAAGTCTCATGCCAGCAGCCGCGGTAATTCCAGCTCCAGTAGCGTCCGCTAAAGCTGCTGCAGTTAAAAAGCTTTTATAAGGATCGAGCTCGGCTGTCCACCGCAAGGCATCCTACTGCCAGTCCCAGCCCCTATGCCTTGGGGTGCCTCCTGATGCTCTTCACTAAGTATCCCATGGTCCCGAAGCATTTCCTTTGAAAAAATTAAGTGTCTAAACTACAGGTGGTGCAGCTTGCTTAACAGCCGGGATAATCCGCTCACTAGCAGACACTGCTACTAGGCACAAAGTATTTCCTGGGCTAGATGCAGTTAAAAATTTGTAATTAGATACTCTCGTTGGATGCTGAGAAAGCATTCCATAGAGTCTCCTGGCACGCCATATATGATTCTCTTAAAAAGCTTGGGGTAGGGGTCTAGGGGACCCTTTTATAGCCAAAATCACGGCCCTGTATCGCAATACGTCACCTAGGCTGAAGATAAATGGAACTGTAGCACCCTGAGGGCTCGGTTGCTACAGACGTATTGCACCTCACCCAGAGGTGTGATATCTCACTCTCAGGTAAGGATGGAGTGTGGATCAGGACCCGACACCTGCATGCATTACACCACATTGCCGTGGGGCAGGGCGACCAATATGCCCCTGAGATGGGCACGACAGTCCCTGTCCCTGGCTGGAGTGGGGGGAGGGAACACTGAGGAAGGGGAACCCTGTAGTGCAGGAGCAGGGAGGAAGCAGTTCCTGGGTGCATTGAGAAGGGAGTATAAAAGGTGGGCACCGTCTTAGTTCAGTGCAGAGAAGTCTGAGTAGAAGTGGCAGGGAGCAGGGGCTCTGCATGAGCTCTGCTCCGGAGGCGGGCCTAGTAACAGAGGCCCAGGCCTGGAAGAGGGAGAAGGAAGGAAGAGGAGCGGAGAAGGCTCCAGGAATGAGGAATGAAGGGATCCCAGGGGTGCGGACGGGCGAGTCGCCACCGCACGCCCGAATCCACCTGCGTGGAGGGGTCAGGCAAAGGGGGAGACCGGTCCCCGAACTAGTGGAGGCAGGAAACGACCCTCAGCTAGAAACCGGAGGCTCTGACATTTTATGTGGCGCAGCCCCTCGCTACACCCGCTAGGAAGGCACCACATAGGGTCAGGGAAACTGGCGCCAAGTTTACCAAGAGGAGGCCCGAGGCAGCCGGACAGAAGTGTTGGTAAGAAAGGCCAGACAAAGGACACACAAAGGGGGTCCTGTGAAGTGCTCCAAAGTTATCTGGGAGTTGTCTGAGCCCCTCACCTGGTGAGCACAGTACGACGTGGGCAGCCGTTACCTGCAGACGTGGTCTGGATAATAAGAACTGTGAGTAAAGGCCCTGGACTGCATCACTGACTCCGTGTCGTTACTGCTGCTGCCCTGCACCATCACCCCCATCCTCCGCATACACTGCCCTGAGGCTATACTCCTCCCGTGGGGAGTTATGCTACGCTCTGCTGCACCCACAACACCAGCCTCAGCGGTCTGCCCTGTAGCAGCGGTTCACTCTGACCGCAATCCACGGGTGGCGTAGTCGGACTTTAAACATGAAAACCACATAAATAGTTCCGCCACTGGTTTGACCGCCCTGAGCCACGGAACTGGGTCGCCACCACGAAGACTACAACCACCAGCATCCACCAAAAAGGGTCCGGCTCCGGGTGTCCCAAGGCCCAGGGGGTGCGTCAGAACATTTTCATCACCTTTCACAATCACCAATGGGACAAGGCAGTGATGTCCTCTGTCCCCTCTCTTATACATCCTAGTGACGGAGCACCTGCTCTCATCAATTCGCCATAACCCCAATATTAGGTGGATTGAGGTGGGAGGCACCGAGTACAAGTGCTCTCTATTTGCTGATGATGTCCTAGTATATATCACTCAATCACATATATCCATCCATGCTGTTATGGCTGAAATAGATCACTTTGTTACATGGTAAAATTTTAAAATCAATGCAGCGAAGTCTGAGGCCCTCGATGTCTCCCTCCCCAAATCCATATAGGATTCCATCCAGTCCAACTTTCCCTTTGCCTGGCCCTCACAGGGTATCAAATACTTAGGAATTCCTATTCATAGAGACCTCTCCCATCTATGTTATCTTAATTTTGGGCCCTTTATTGAACAACTCCATACAGACCACGGTTGGCAAGTTAGAACTGTAAGATTCACTACGTGAACCACTGGTGTTTTGTGGAAAAGCACATGTACACTGCGTTCCAAATTATTATACAAAAAGTGTTTAGGAGTGATAAGGGAAGAATTTGTTTGTTTGTCAGTTAAACTCATTGATGGTGATGTGTGTCAGGGCTCTTTATATCACTGTAAGCAATTGCAGACACCTGTGCTAATAAGTTTGGCAGGTGTGTCCAATGAAAGGCAAGACTACTTAAGAAGGCTCTCTCACATTATTAAGCAGCCTACATTTTCTGCCAAAATGGGAAAGAAAAAGGATGTGTCGGCTGCTGAGAAGCAACAAATTGTGGAGTGTTTAGGTCAAGGCATGACTACAATCAACATTGTGCGATGATCAGGATGAAGTGTCTTGGCAATCAAGAAGTATGTAGCTGATTCACAGTACACACGTGTGCGTGCTGATAAGGGCAAATTGAGGACTCTTTCCTACAGGCAATTACGTCAGGTTGAAAGAGCAGCGGCAAAAAAGCCTTGTCATAGCAGCAGACAAGTTTTTGAAGCTGCTTGTGCCTCCAACGTCCCCCGAACAACAAGATGCAGGGTCCTTCAGAGGTTTGCAGCTGTGCATGCGCCATCCTGTCGACCTCCTCTATCCACTTCACACAAGCAGAAACGGCTCCAGTGGGCCAAACATTACATGAAGACTGATTTCAAAACTGTTTTGTTCACGGATGAGTGCCGTGCAGCGCTCGATGGTCCAGATGGATGGAGTGGAGGATGGCTGGTTGATGGACACCCCACGCAAACACGGCTACAGCGCCAACAAGGAGGAGGTGGAGTAATGTTTTGGGCTGGAATCATGGGGAGAGAGATTGTCGGCCCCTTTAGGATCCCTGAAGGCGCTAAAGATGAACTCCATAATGTATGTGGATTTTCTCAAACAGCACTTCCTGCCATGGTTCAAGAAGAAGAACCGTGTATTTCACAGCAAGATCATTTTTCTGCATGATAATGCACCATCTCATGCTGCACATAAAACATCTGCATCTCTGGCTGATATGGGCATAAAAGGGGACAAACTTATGGTGTGACCCCCATGCTCCCCTGACCTCTACCCCATTCAGAACCTTTGGAGCATCATTAAAAGGAGTGTCTATGATGGCGGGAGGCAGTTCACATCTAAGCAACAGCTCTGGGAGGGTATTCTGTCCTCATGCAAAACAATTGAAGCAGAAACCATCCAAAACCTGACAAATTCAATGGACGAGAGAGTTCAGAAGCTCCTTTCGAACAAGGAGTCCTATGTGAAAATGTAACATCACCTAGAATAAAGTTTTGAGTTGAAAACTGTTTGATTTCAGTTTCTAACAACCTGCTAATGCTTATAATTTCAAAAATGACCATTTTTTTGGTCTTTATTAAAATGAAAAGGTTGATCGAAAAGTTTGGGGGATCTAAGAGTGTGGCAACCCAGTAGTCATGATTACTTCGAATTCTGACAATATGAGGGTCATGCTGCAGGTAGTGCAGCAAGAAGGCACTTATGTGCCTTGCGCATCTCGGAGCCCCAAAATTATTTTCCGGGCTAGATGCAGCTAAAAATTATTTTTAATTTTAAATCTGGTGAAGCTTTAGTATAGATGGTGTTATGCACACGCCCGGGCTGAGCGGCGTGTGCGTGTGATTGTAGTGATTCCACTGGACCATGAACCGGAGAGTGCCTGGAGGGGCGTGACTAAGTATCTGGCCGATCCGACCAAGATGGCACGACGGCATACGACGCCAGTGCACCAGGGAGAAACCGGGCAGAGGGACCAGGTGCTACTCCAGGTCAAACTCCGGACACGGGGGTTGACCCACACAGGGATTACTGGATCAGGCTGGTTAGGCTGGCGCACAGACTGGAGGGTATAGGCAGGCACGACTGGTATGCAGGCAGGCGGGTAAAGGCAAGCGCAGCTAGAGTGCAGACAGGGAGGCACTAGCAGGTAGGAACACAGGCGGGATAGGACCCAGTACACACTGGGACTCAGGAACAATACAGGTAGAGGGGTACAGGCAAGCACAGCTAGAGTGCAGACAGGGAGGCACTAGCAGGTAGGAACACAGGCGGGATAGGACCCAGTACACACTGGGACTCAGGAACAGGCAGGTTAGGCTGGCACAGACTGGTGGATATAAGCAAACACGGCAGGTATGCAGATGGGTGGATACAGGCGAGTATGCAGGCAGGGAGGTACTGGCCGAAAGGACGGGCTGGAGCACAGAAAGGTTAAGACCCAGTACAGACTGGGTCACAGAACCGCAGATGCGGTAGACAACCACAGCAGAGAGGGAACGCCCGAAGCGGTGGGCAAGAACAGAGCAGGACGGGGCTGCAGGAGCAGCGAGCACAAGCAGGGCAGGACAGGACTGCCGGAGCAGCGGGCAGAAGCAGGGCAGGACAGGACTGCCGGAGCAGCGGGCAGAAGCAGGGCAGGACAGGACTGCCGGAGCAGCGGGCAGAAGCAGGGCAGGACAGGACTGCCGGAGCAGCAGGCAGAAGCAGGGCAGGACAGGACTGCCGGAGCAGCGGGCAGAAGCAGGGCAGGACAGGACTGCCGGAGCAGCGGGCAGAAGCAGGGCAGGACAGGACTGCCAGAGCAGCGGGCAGAAGCAGGGCAGGACAGGACTGCCGGAGCAGCGGGCAGAAGCAGGGCAGGACAGGACTGCCGGAGCAGCGGGCAGAAGCAGGGCAGGACAGGACTGCCGGAGCAGCGGGCAGAAGCAGGGCAGGACAGGACTGCCGGAGCAGCGGGCAGAAGCAGGGCATGACAGGACTGCCGGAGCAGCGGGCAGAAGCAGGGCAGGACAGGACTGCCGGAGCAGTGAGCAAGGAGTCAGAGCAGGCTAGAACCGCCGGAGCGGTAAGCAAAGGAGTCAGAGCAGACTAGAACCGCCGGAGCGGTGAGCAAAGGAGTCAGAGCAGGCTAGAACCGCCGGAGCGGTGAGCAAAGGAGTCAGAGCAGGCTAGAACCGCCGGAGCGGTGAGCAAAGGAGTCAGAGCAGGCTAGGCTGAGTAGGGGGGACAGGGCTCTGTTCACACGAAACAGACAGGAAGGGAAAGGCAGAGCCAGACACCCACAGGGTACTTCCAGTGAAGTAGCGAGTGGACCACAAACTCACAAACGGGAGTACAGAGACAACAAGCAGGAGTTAGGTACGAGTTCAGACTCTGCAGAAAAAGGAAGGGAACGGACATAGAGGCAAAACAGGTAAAGGATAGGAGAGAGTTCAGACTGGAACTGAGTGTACGGAGGAGACCGACACTGCAGCGGAATACAGGAGCGGGTCTGGGAATACGGCCCCCAGAGAGGCAGGACGAACAGGCAAGGAGCGTGTTCAGACAGGACAGACAAGATACAGGAGCGGGTCTAGGTAATCAGCCCCTAGAAGGCGAGAGGAACAGGCTAGGAGCGTGTTCAGACAGGTCAGACAAGATACAGGAACAGGTCTAGGTAATCGGCCCCTAGAAGGCAAGAGGAACAGGCTAGGAGCGTGTTCAGACAGGCCTGGAAATACAGCCTCCAGGATAGGCAGACAAGAGAACACAGAACGGGACCTGGCACCTTCAGAGTGCAAGCACACACTGAATGAAACACTATGCTCAGGCCGGGATAGATGGGCGCAGCTGAGCTATATACCAGGTGACAGACAGCAATAGGCTGAGGACGCACAAGGGGTGTGACCCACAGCAGGTACAAAAAGCAGGAAGTGATCGGGCGCCGCCCTTAAGCAGCAGAAACAGACACAAACAGACAGCATGGAGGGAAGCCAGAGAGACATTCTGGACAGGAGATCAAGTGCGCGCTCTTGCACAGTGGGAGATGGACCACTATGCAAGGACGCCGCCAGGTATGTTACAGTACCCCCCCCCTTACGCCCCCTCTTCTTCAGGCCTGCCAGAATCTTCCGCTGGGAATTCGAGGGCCAATTCTTCACTTCGAAGAGATCACTTCCCCTGTCCACCGGAAAAACTGATCTCATCTGGTTAGCTAGGATGCTACCTCCCATCCAGCCACCCTTAGCAACAGACGAAACGGGTGGAGTACCAGGAACAGCACACAAGGAAGTCTCTCTCAACATATTTTCAGGTGGCACCCCAGAGGGTACAGGAGACAACTGGAAGTCCTCCACCGGGTTGGAGGGGGACAGAGACTTGGGGGTAATCTCTGCTTCGAGGTACATCTTGTCAAGCTCACAGGAAGAAATAGACGGGTTATCAGGTACATAATGAGGAAAAGTCACTGTCTCTTTGTTTTCTGGTGGTACCCCGGAGGATTCAGGAAACAACTGGAGGTCCTCCGCCGGGTCAGAAGAGTGCAGAGGCTCAGAGAAAACATCTGCTTCAGAGTACACTAGGTCGGACTCACTGGACGAAGCAGGCGAGGTATCGGGTACCGAGTATAGGAAAGTCTCTGTCCATTCTCCACCAGGTGGCACCCCGAAGGGTTCTGGAGACAACTGGCGGTCCTCTGCCTGGTCAGAGGGGTGTAGAGACTCACGGGTAACCTCTGCTTCAGAGTACACTAGGTCGGACTCACTGGACGAAGCAAGCGAGGTATCAGGTACAGAGTATAGGAGAGTCTCTGTCCTTTCGCTACCAGGTAGCACCCCGAAGGGTTCAGGAGACAACTGGAGGTCCTCCGCCTGGTCGGAGGGGTGTAGAGACTCGGGGGTAACTACCACTTTGGGGTACCCATTGTCAGGCTCACAGGACGAAGCGGACAAAGTATCGAGTACCGGGTGTAGAGAATTCTCTCTCCATTTGTCATCGAGTGGTATCCCGGAGGATTCAGGAGGCAACAGGGGGTCCTCCGCCAGGTAGTAGAGGTGCACAGACTCTGAGGTAACCACAGCTTTGGAGCATCCTTGGACATGCACACCGGTTAAAGTGGGTGAAGCATCTGATGCCGGGTGCAGGAAGTTCTCCTGTGTGGAGTCTGAATGGGCAGAAGTCTCTTCGGGCAGGAGAACTGGTGCACTACCCACGCACATTACCCGTTGGGGCTTCTCCGGGATACAGGGAGATGAAGCTTCAGTAGGGACTTCAAGGTTGGGGTCAGGAGGTCTCAGGGAGGACAGACCCTGGCGTGACGGCTTGCCTCTACGTCTAGCACGTCTGGACTGCCTCTTGAGGTTGGGAGAAGTATTCCGGAAAGCGTAGTCACCCTGTGAGGATTCTGGGTGGGCAGTAGTCTCATTGGGCTGGAGGACTATTGCGCTACCCACACACATTACCCATTGGGGCTGCTCCGGGATATTGGGAAGTGAAGCTTCAGCAGGAGCCTCCGGGTTAGGATCATCGAAGACCATTAGAAAGGCCACCAGGAAGGCCATTAGGTCCAGGAGGATCGGATCCTGTGTTTCATATAGGGGGTTGATCCATTCCAAGGCATCACCCGCCAGGTAAGACATAATGAATGCCACCTTAACCCGATCGGTGGGAAAACATAGAGGGTAGAACTTGAAGTGTAGCATGCATTGCTCCACAAATGCACGACTTTGTCTAGGATCCCCATAATAACGTAGCGGATCCGCGGGAACGAGAGCAGATAGATCCATCTGGACGGGTGCGTAATTCGCCTGGAACTCAGCTAAAGGAAAAAAAAAATATTTATTTATTTATTTTAATGCATGTATTCGCTGGAAAACTTCTCAGAGAGCGAAGGCCGTGGGGCTCAACGGGAACCATGGCCTGAGCATGCTGTTATGCACACGCCCGGGCTGAGCGGCGTGTGCGTGTGATTGTAGTGATTCCACTGGACCATGAACCGGAGAGTGCCTGGAGGGGCGTGACTAAGTATCTGGCCGATCCGACCAAGATGGCACGACGGCATACGACGCCAGTGCACCAGGGAGAAACCGGGCAGAGGGACCAGGTGCTACTCCAGGTCAAACTCCGGACACGGGGGTTGACCCACACAGGGATTACTGGATCAGGCTGGTTAGGCTGGCGCACAGACTGGAGGGTATAGGCAGGCACGACTGGTATGCAGGCAGGCGGGTAAAGGCAAGCGCAGCTAGAGTGCAGACAGGGAGGCACTAGCAGGTAGGAACACAGGCGGGATAGGACCCAGTACACACTGGGACTCAGGAACAATACAGGTAGAGGGGTACAGGCAAGCACAGCTAGAGTGCAGACAGGGAGGCACTAGCAGGTAGGAACACAGGCGGGATAGGACCCAGTACACACTGGGACTCAGGAACAGGCAGGTTAGGCTGGCACAGACTGGTGGATATAAGCAAACACGGCAGGTATGCAGATGGGTGGATACAGGCGAGTATGCAGGCAGGGAGGTACTGGCCGAAAGGACGGGCTGGAGCACAGAAAGGTTAAGACCCAGTACAGACTGGGTCACAGAACCGCAGATGCGGTAGACAACCACAGCAGAGAGGGAACGCCCGAAGCGGTGGGCAAGAACAGAGCAGGACGGGGCTGCAGGAGCAGCGAGCACAAGCAGGGCAGGACAGGACTGCCGGAGCAGCGGGCAGAAGCAGGGCAGGACAGGACTGCCGGAGCAGCGGGCAGAAGCAGGGCAGGACAGGACTGCCGGAGCAGCGGGCAGAAGCAGGGCAGGACAGGACTGCCGGAGCAGCAGGCAGAAGCAGGGCAGGACAGGACTGCCGGAGCAGCGGGCAGAAGCAGGGCAGGACAGGACTGCCGGAGCAGCGGGCAGAAGCAGGGCAGGACAGGACTGCCGGAGCAGCGGGCAGAAGCAGGGCAGGACAGGACTGCCGGAGCAGCGGGCAGAAGCAGGGCAGGACAGGACTGCCGGAGCAGCGGGCAGAAGCAGGGCAGGACAGGACTGCCGGAGCAGCGGGCAGAAGCAGGGCAGGACAGGACTGCCGGAGCAGCGGGCAGAAGCAGGGCATGACAGGACTGCCGGAGCAGCGGGCAGAAGCAGGGCAGGACAGGACTGCCGGAGCAGTGAGCAAGGAGTCAGAGCAGGCTAGAACCGCCGGAGCGGTAAGCAAAGGAGTCAGAGCAGACTAGAACCGCCGGAGCGGTGAGCAAAGGAGTCAGAGCAGGCTAGAACCGCCGGAGCGGTGAGCAAAGGAGTCAGAGCAGGCTAGAACCGCCGGAGCGGTGAGCAAAGGAGTCAGAGCAGGCTAGGCTGAGTAGGGGGGACAGGGCTCTGTTCACACGAAACAGACAGGAAGGGAAAGGCAGAGCCAGACACCCACAGGGTACTTCCAGTGAAGTAGCGAGTGGACCACAAACTCACAAACGGGAGTACAGAGACAACAAGCAGGAGTTAGGTACGAGTTCAGACTCTGCAGAAAAAGGAAGGGAACGGACATAGAGGCAAAACAGGTAAAGGATAGGAGAGAGTTCAGACTGGAACTGAGTGTACGGAGGAGACCGACACTGCAGCGGAATACAGGAGCGGGTCTGGGAATACGGCCCCCAGAGAGGCAGGACGAACAGGCAAGGAGCGTGTTCAGACAGGACAGACAAGATACAGGAGCGGGTCTAGGTAATCAGCCCCTAGAAGGCGAGAGGAACAGGCTAGGAGCGTGTTCAGACAGGTCAGACAAGATACAGGAACAGGTCTAGGTAATCGGCCCCTAGAAGGCAGGAGGAACAGGCTAGGAGCGTGTTCAGACAGGCCTGGAAATACAGCCTCCAGGATAGGCAGACAAGAGAACACAGAACGGGACCTGGCACCTTCAGAGTGCAAGCACACACTGAATGAAACACTATGCTCAGGCCGGGATAGATGGGCGCAGCTGAGCTATATACCAGGTGACAGACAGCAATAGGCTGAGGACGCACAAGGGGTGTGACCCACAGCAGGTACAAAAAGCAGGAAGTGATCGGGCGCCGCCCTTAAGCAGCAGAAACAGACACAAACAGACAGCATGGAGGGAAGCCAGAGAGACATTCTGGACAGGAGATCAAGTGCGCGCTCTTGCACAGTGGGAGATGGACCACTATGCAAGGACGCCGCCAGGTATGTTACAGATGGCCTAATAGGATCAGTGCTGCACACTGCTACAAAGCCCAAATTATTTTCCAGTCAAGATACAGATAAACATGATTAGTAATTTGAAAGCTTAAAACGGTTGGTAGGGTGATTTTAACCAATCATCAAGCTTTTACTCTCCCCAGGATGACACAGGGGTAGAAAAGTCGTTTCGGATCCATGATTTGTTCATCTTTATGAACGTGAGTCTGTCTACATTATCAGTGGAGAGCCGCGTGCGCTTATCTGTCAGCACACCACCAGCAGCGCTGAACACACGTTCAGACAGAACGCTGGCTGCGGGGCATGACAAGATCTCCAAGGCGTAAGTGGCTAGCTCTGGCCATTTATGCAGATTGGAAGCCCAAAAAGAGCAAGGGTCCAGTGACACAGTCGTGGCTTCAATGTTTACTTGGAGATACTCCTGTACCATCGTCTCTAGGCGTTGACTATGTGTCAGACTTCTTGTCTCCTGTGGCCTTGCAAAGGATGGGCTAAAAAAGTGGTGAAATGATTCCGCAAAATTGATGTTACCAGCAGATACTGTGGTTCTGTTACGGTTTGAGTGCTGAACACTTGACGGTCCCACGGTTGGCAAGTTGGAACTGTGAGATTCACTACGTGCACCACTGGTATTTTGTGGAAAAGCACATGTAAGATTCTGCAACAGTCTCTGCTGATACTCCTGCATGCGTGCATCCCTTTCTATGGCAGGAATAATTTCTGCAAATTTACTTTTGTACCGGGGATCTAACAGTGTGGCAACCCAGTAGTCAGGATTATTTCTAATTCTCACAATTCGAGGGTCATGTTGCAGGTAGTGCAGCAAGAAGGCACTCATGTGTGTTGCGCATCCAGGAGCACCAAGTCCCTGTTGTGTTGGTGGCGAGGTAACAATCATGCTTCCTTCCTCTGTCCTCTCCCCCCAACCTCGCACAACAGAAATGTGATCAAGGTCTCCCTCATCTGATGAGTCTTCCATCAGTTCGTCCTCCACTTCTTCCTGGGCTCCTGCACCTTCCTCACTAGTTTGGCTGCTACCATGCGCCCTGGTAAAACCATCTCCCCCACCCTCACATGCCTGCCGCCTTGGTGCTGCCGACCGTCTGGACCTTGCAGATGTTAGCCCTTCCGCATACAACTCCTCCTCCTCTACTTCCTCCACCTCCTCTTGTGCCACCACCTGACTCCGAATTCTGTTTAACATGTGCTCCAGCATGTAAATCACCGGAATAGTCATGCTGATAATGGCATCGTCAGCACTAAACATCTTCGTCGCCATTTCAAAACTGTGCAGAAGGGTGCATAGGTCCCTGATCTGAGACCACTCCTCCAGCGTGATTTGCCCCACCTCTGAATCTCGTTGGCCCAGGCTATACGTCAGAACGTATTGCACCAGGGCTTGTCGGTGCTGCCACAGTCGCTGCAACATGTGCAGAGTTGAATTCCACCGGGTAGGCACATCGCATTTTAGCCGGTGAAGTGGCAGGCCCAACGACTTCTGTAGAGATGTAAGTCGCTGAGCTGCGGGATGCGAACGGCGGAAGTGAGCACACAGCGACCGTGCCCTCTGCAGAAGGCCATCTAGTCTGGGATAGTGGGCTAAAAATTGCTGGACAACCAGGTTCAACACGTGAGCCATACAAGGCACGTGTGTGACATTGCCCCGGCGAAGGGCCGCACCCAGGTTTGCAGCATTGTCGCACACGGCCTTCCCTGGTTTCAGGTCCAGTGGAGACAACCATTCATGAAATTGGTTCTCCAGAGCTGACCACAACTCCTCAGCTGTGTGACTCACATTTCCCAGACATTTCAATGTAAAAACCGCCTGATGACGTTGAGCCCTACTGCCAGCATAGTAAGGAGGTGTGCAGGATCCCTTCTGCGCAGTTAGAAAGCTTGTGGCATGACCAGACAGGCTTTGGGTGCAGGTGGAAGACCGAGAGGAGGTTGAGGAGGCAGAAGCAGTGGAGGAACTTTGACATAAAGAGGATTGACGCACAACTCGTGGGGACGGCAAGACTTGGACAGCAGCCCCTTGTCCTGCTGTCACCATAGTTACCCAGTGCCCAGTCAGCGACATGTAACGCCCCTGTCCATGCCTACTTGTCCAAGTGTCTGTGGTGAAATGCACCCTGTCACACACAGAGTTTCTCAAAGAAGCGGTGATGTTGTGTGCGACATGCTGGTGGAGCGCAGGCACACCTTTCTTTGAGAAGTAGTGCCGACTGGGCATCTGGTACTGGGGCACTGCGACGGACATAAGGTCTCGAAAATCCTCTGTGTCCACCAGGCGGAAAGGCAGCATTTCTGTAGCCAAGAGCTTGCAGATGGTGAAATTCAACCTCTTAGCTTTCTCATGGCTAGGAGGAAATGGTCTTTTACTTGTCCACATCTGAGGGACCGAGGGCTGGCTATTGTGCTTAGACGGGGTTGATAAGGGTGTCCCCGGCAAACTGCCGGTCTGTGAGGAAGATGCAGGCGGACATGTTAGGTTGCCTTGATCCAAAGGTGGTGCTATCGATGTCGGACAGCGCTCAACACCAGCTGGTGTTACCACCTCCAAAGAAAATGATGACCTGCCAATCACGCTGGCTGTTGCGGGTAAAGAGGTGGCAGGTCTGCGCCCCAAAACAGGTGTGACTGCTGTCCCCCCAGTCACAGAGGATGAAGAGGCCGCGGATGCACAAGATATGGCAGACGGTGATTGGCCCGGCCGGCTAGGCCGCATTGTAGCACACTGAGCTTCCCACTGCAACTTATGCTTCATGTCCATGTGCCGGTTCATGCATGAAGTACTCAAACTATGTATTTTTTGGCCTCTACTTAGCTTTTGCTGACAAATGTTACAGATAACACGAGTTGGGTCATCTTTATCGATCTGAAAAAATGCCCAGGCTATGCAAGGCTTAGCAACCATGCGACCTGAAGAGCCACCACGACTTGTGGTGAGAGGCAGAGTTGTGTTTGAGGATGCAGTTGTTGACGTGCTTCCAGTACTACGTCTCTGTCCAGGAAGGCGCAACCTGACCTCGTCGTCACTAGCATCTTCCTCCACCTCCTCTGCTGACCTCATCTCTTGGCTGACTGTGGGTTGACAGTAAGTGGGATCTCCGACCTCATCATCATCACCCTGTGCGTTATCACACCCGTCGTCCTCAGAGCCAACCTGTTCCTGCCCTGACAAAAAACTAAAGTTGTCGCTCCAATCAGGTATTTGAGTCTTATCATCGTCTTCCTCATTGTCTCCACCAACAGGAGTTACAGTTTGGGAATGAGGGTCTACATTATGGTCAGAACCTTCTGCGTCTGGTCCTGGATCCGACTCATAAAGATTCTGGGCATCAGTGCAGATCATTTCCTCGTCTGGATTCACAGAAGCGCTGGAGTCGACCTCTGATTCCCAGGCTATAGTATGAGTAAACAGCTCTGCAGACTCAACCATCTGTTCTACCTCATACTCAGACGGGCAGCTGGAGATTTGGGAGCTGTGAGGAAGCAAGTGCGATTTGGGTGACACCTTTGAGGACTGGAGTATTTGTGATGTTGAAGTTGATGTGGAGGAGAGCCCACTTAAAGGAGCACTTGATATCCGTTGAAGCACCTGCTGTTTTTGTGCCTCATCTGGAATTTGTAGCGATTGGCGTGGCCGTAAGAAAGGGATCTTATCACATTGTCCGCTAAAAGAAGTAGACATTTTAGTTTGGCTGGAAGATGGTCTTTCTTCTGCAGATGTTACTGTTGCTTTAACACCTACCCCACGGACACAACCTTTTTTCCCCTTCCCAACACGCCTATTCCCCTTTCCACCAGCAGCAGGCCTTTTTCCACTCATTTTGGTGGTTAACTAATTCACAACTCTGGAGTTGTTTGCACAAAAAAACAATGGATGGTAACCGAGCAGAGCTGAGTGGCCAAACTGTGGTATTAGGCCAAAACTATTGGCTGGGTTAGATGCAGAAAAAAATTATTTTTAATTTGCAACCTGATGGAGGTCAGTATAGATGGACTAATAGACCAAGTCCCACACACTGCTAGAAGCCCAAATATTTTTTCAGAGCTAGATGCAGAAAAAAAATATTTTTAATTTGCAACCTGATGGAGGTCAGTATAGATGGACTAATAGACCAAGTCCCACACACCGCTAGAAGCCCAACTATTTTTTCAGAGCTAGATGCAGAAAAAAATTATATTCAATTTGCAACCTGATGGAGGTCAGTATAGATGGACTAATAGACCAAGTCCCACACACTGCTAGAAGCCCAAATATTTTTTCAGAGCTAGATGCAGAAAAAAATTATTTTTAATTTGCAACCTGATGGAGGTCAGTATAGATGGACTAATAGACCAAGTCCCACACACTGCTAGAAGCCCAAATATTTTTTCAGAGCTAGATGCAGAAAAAAATTATTTTTAATTTGCAACCTGATGGAGGTCAGTATAGATGGACTAATAGACCAAGTCCCACACACCGCTAGAAGCCCAACTATTTTTTCAGAGCTAGATGCAGAAAAAAATTATATTCAATTTGCAACCTGCTGGAGGTCAGTATAGAAGGACTAATAGAACAAGTCCCACACACTGCTAGAAGCCCAAATATTTTTTCAGAGCTAAATGAAGAAAAAAATTATTTTTAATTTGCAACCTGATGGAGGTCAGTATAGATGGACTAATAGACCAAGTCCCACACACTGCTAGAAGCCCAAATATTTTTTCAGAGCTAGATGCAGAAAAAAATTATTTTTAATTTGCAACCTGATGGAGGTCAGTATAGATGGACTAATAGACCAAGTCCCACACACTGCTAGAAGCCCAAATATTTTTTCAGAGCTAGATGCAGAAAAAAATTATTTTTAATTTGCAACCTGATGGAGGTCAGTATAGATGGACTAATAGACCAAGTCCCACACACCGCTAGAAGCCCAACTATTTTTTCAGAGCTAGATGCAGAAAAAAATTATATTCAATTTGCAACCTGCTGGAGGTCAGTATAGAAGGACTAATAGAACAAGTCCCACACACTGCTAGAAGCCCAAATATTTTTTCAGAGCTAAATGAAGAAAAAAATTATTTTTAATTTGCAACCTGATGGAGGTCAGTATAGATGGACTAATAGACCAAGTCCCACACACTGCTAGAAGCCCAAATATTTTTTCAGAGCTAGATGCAGAAAAAAATTATATTCAGTTTGCAACCTGATGGAGGTCAGTATAGATGGACTAATAGAATGATGCTATGCCCAAAAGATTTTACTTCACTAGGTGCAGTAAAAAAATTGGTATTCTATACACAGGTGTTATATCTTGCAACACAGATAGGCTACTCCACTGACTAACACACTCTGCAATAGTCCAAAAAGGATTAGCTTTGCTAGATTCAGCCAAATGCTGTGAAAAAAACTTGCACAGCACTGGCACAGACCTGCCTGCCAAAAACTGATAGGAACTCATGTAACCTAGTCCTGAAAAGGACTCCAATTACAATTAGTCTTTACTCCCACAACCTATCTATTTAAGAGCACAGACCTCCCTGATAAAAGTCGTAGGAAATTCTGTAACCTAGTCCTTAAAAGGACTGCAATCACAACTATTCCCTACTCCCAAGCTATCTGTATATTTGTGCGAAAATTGGCTTGAAATTAACAAGGTATAGCGCACACAGCAACAGCGGTGCCGTCTAACACGCAGCTGCAGCAGTGAGAAAATGGTGGCGACGGGGAAAATGGCTTGGTCTTATAGGGCAAGGACATGTGACATACACTGCCAATGACACATGCCCTTGCTTGTGTGAAAAAAAGCACTTCGCTCCGTGTGTGCGCTGCTGATAGGCTGACAGATTGCACCTCCCCACTGCAAATGCGGGAAAGAGAAAAAAAAATGGAGATCTTCATTGTTCCTGCAGAGATCCATCCCCTGCCCCTCCCCCCACCCCGCTGTACACTCAAACTGCGTATTAACATTAATTTTCATCATTACTGAGAAAAAATCCAGTTATGATTTTGGTGCACGAACAGTTATCGAACATAACCTCGAACAGCCGAATTTTTCTCAAATTGTTCGTGTTCGCCGAACGGCTCGAACACCGCCCAAAACAGCTCGAATTTGAGATTGGCGAACAGTTCGAGTAGAACAACGCTCATCTCTAATCACCAGCGCTGCGGCAGTTCGCTGAGGCCGGTGTTAAGGCAGCTTGGGTGGTATAGCTCCCCACAGGTGGAGCTGGGCCTCAGGGCAGTGTAAATGTAGGGATGCAGGACAGAGGGGACCCAGCCGGGTCTGAAGAAGGATTGGCAACCACACACAGTTCACTTCAGTACCTTTTACTGGTGGCAATTCAGGCACATTCCGGAGCACTATAGGGTGAAGGGTGCATATCAGGATTCTCCCCAGTGAGCAGGTATAGGGCCTCCTGTTTCTTGCCTTTGTGTAGTAAGTTTCTGACCTGCCTGGAGCTAGGCCTAACTTTGTCACTGTCCTGCACCTGCTGATCTTCTGATAGGGCCTTCTCTTGGAGTTCACACTCCCTGCTTGCGGGGCCTCCGTGACTCCTGGCTCTGGTACGTATCAGCTCTTGGGTGATCCTGGGACCTGAAGTCTTCCAGGGAATCCGGTTGTCTCTACAGGGGAATATATGGCCCTGTAGACGCGGACCCGGTGTCCGGTATATGTTTCTGGGGTGAGCTTGTACAGCTCCTCTGCCCCCAATGCTACTCACTCCACTAGCCTTCAGCCTACTCGGGGCCCTCACTAGGCTATACACACTAGCAGCTGGCAGGCTGCGCTTCACCGCTCTTATGGCGTTGGTACACCTTAAGCTCACTAACCTGAGCTACTTGAGTCTAGCTTGGCCTACCTCTGCAGACTGACTCCTGCAGGAACTGGCTGCAGACCTGTTTCTGTGTCTGAGCCTACACTAAAACACAACTAGACTGTTCTGCTCTGTGGCTGCAGCAGACTCACAGGCTGTACTTGCAGGAGCTTCCTGCTCTGTTCTGACTGCCTAACTCCACCCTCCGTATATATATGTCCCTATCCGGGCTCCGTCTGGTGGTCTGAGGTAGGGTGGAGGTGTGTGTATGCTCTGAGGGCCTCTTGTGGAGAAATCCGTCCAAGCACCCCTCTAGGATCTGTGGCACTATTGCGCAGCAGGGCGCCACACATCCTCTATATATTACAGCGCACAGAACAGATCCTCTATATACTACACCACACAGGAGAGCCGACAGATACTCTATACACTACACCACACGGGACACATCCTCTATATACTACACCACACAGGACACATCCTCTATATACTACACCACACGGGACACATCCTCTATATACTACACCACAAGTGACACATCCTCTATATACTACACCACACAGGAGAGCCGACAGATCCTCTATACACTACACCACACAGCAGAGATCCTCTATATACTACACCACATGGGACAGATCCTCTATATACTACACCACACAGGACAGATCCTCTATATACTACACCACACAGGAGAGCCGACAGATCCTCTATACACTACACCACACGGGACAGATCCTCTATATACTACACCACACAGGAGAGCCGACAGATCCTCTATACACTACACCACACGGGACAGATCCTCTGTATACTACACATCATGTGACACATCCTCTATATACTACACCACAAGGGACACATCCTCTATATACTACAGCGCACAGGACAGATCCTCTATATACTACACCACACAGGAGAGCTGACAGATCCTCTATATACTACACCACAAGGGACACATCCTCTATATACTACACATCATGTGACACATCCTCTATATACTACACCACACGGGACAGATCCTCTATATACTACACCACACGGGACACATCCTCTATATACTACAGCGCACAGGACAGATCCTCTATATACTACACCCCACAGGAGAGCCGACAGATCCTCTGTACACTACACCACACGGGACACATCCTCTATATACTACAGCGCACAGGACAGATCCTCTATATACTACACCACACAGGAGAGCTGACAGATCCTCTATATACTACACCACAAGGGACACATCCTCTATATACTACACATCATGTGACACATCCTCTATATACTACACCACATGGGACACATCCTCTATATACTACACCACACGGGACACATCCTCTATATACTACACCACACGGGACAGATCCTCTATATACTACACCACACGGGACACATCCTCTATATACTACAGCGCACAGGACAGATCCTCTATATACTACACCCCACAGGAGAGCCGACAGATCCTCTGTACACTACACCACACGGGACACATCCTCTATATACTACAGCGCACAGGACAGATCCTCTATATACTACACCACACAGGAGAGCTGACAGATCCTCTATATACTACACCACAAGGGACACATCCTCTATATACTACGCATCATGTGACACATCCTCTATATACTACACCACACGGGACACATCCTCTATATACAACACCACACGGGACACATCCTCTATATACTACACCACACGGGACAGATCCTCTATATACACTGTAACATACCTGGTGGCGGGCTTGCATGGTGCACCATCTCTCACTATGCAAGATTGCAAACTTGATCTTCAGTCCAGTCTGCTAGCCTGGCTTCTATTCATGCTGTCTGTTTGTCTCTGTTCTGACTGCTTAGGGCAGCAGCCCGGTTACTTCCTGTTTTTTGTAGCTGTTGTGGGCACACCCCTAATGCGTCCTCAGCCTATTGCTGTCTGTCACTGGATATTTAAACCAGCTCCACCTTGAAGCTGGTGCCTGAGCAACTCTTATCCTCCGAGGGCTTCTTGCCTGATGTGCCCGGTCCTGTTCTGTTTTTCCTGCCTGTCCGCCTTCCTGGAGGCTGTATTCCCAGGCCTGTCTGAACACGCTCCTAGCCTGTTCGTCCCGCCTTCTGGGGGCCGCATACCCAGACCTGTTATCTGTGTCTTCTAGCCTGTTTGTCCGCCATTCTGGGGGCCGCATACCCAGACTCGCTCCTGTATCTCGCTGCAGTGTCAGTTCCTGTCTGAACACTCAGTTCCTGTCTGAACACTCTCCAAGCCTGTTACCTGTTTTTCTCTATGTCCGTACCTTCCCTTTTTCTGCAGAGTCTGAACCTGCACCTAACTCCTACTCGTTGTCGCTGTACTTCCGTTTGTGAGTTTAGAGTCCACTCGCTACTTCATTGCAAGTATCTTGTGTATATCTGGTTCTGCCTTTCCCTTCCAGTCTGTTCCGTGTGAACAGAGCCCTGTCCCCTCTTCTCTGCCTTGCTCACCGCTCCGGCGGTTCCTGCCTGCTCTGCCTTGCTCACCGCTCCAGTGGTTCCTGCCTGCTTTGCCTTGCTCACCGCTCCGGCGGGTCCTGCCTGCTCTGCCTTGCTCACCACTCGAGCGGTTCCTGCCTGCTCTGCCTTGCTCACCGCTCCGGCGGGTCCTGCCTGCTCTGCCTTGCTCACCACTCCGGCGGCTCCTGTCTGCTCTGCCTTGCTCACCACTCCGGCGGTTCCTGCCTGCTCTGCCTTGCTCACCGCTCCAGCGGTTCCTGCCTACTCTGCCTTGCTCACTGCTCCGGCGGTTCCTGCCTGCTCTGCCTTGCTCACCGCTCCGGCGGTTCCTGCCTGCTCTGCCTTGCTCACCGCTCCGGCGGTTTCTCCCTGCTCTGCTTGCTCACAGCTCCAGCGGTACCTCTCTGCTCCGCCTTTCCCACCACTCCGGCGGTACCTCTCTGCTCTGCTTGTCTACCGCATCTGCAGTTCTGTTCCTGTATCCCAGTCTGTACTGGACTCTATCCAGCCTGTGGTCCAACCTGCTAGTACCTCCCCGTCTGCACGCCAGCCGCACTGGTCAGTACCCTCCTGTCTGCATAACAGCCGTGCCTGCCAGTATCCTCCTGTCTGCACTCCAGCCGTGCATGCCAATACCCACCTGTCTGTGTGCAAGCCTAACCCGCCTGTTCCTGTATTCCCCGGTGTGGGTCAACAGCCGTGTCCGGGATCTGGCCTGGAGTAGCACCTGGTCCCACTGCTCGGTTCCTCCCTGGTGCACGGCGTCGTTAGCCGTCGTGCGAACTTGGTCGGATCGGGTTGATACTTAGTTACGCCCCTCCAGGCACTCTCCGGTTCATGGCACAGTGGAATCACTAAATCATGCACATGCCAGTCAGCCCAGGTGTGTGCATAACATACTACACAACACGGGACACATCCTCTATATACTACACCACACGGGACACATCCTCTATATACTACACCACACGGGACACATCCTCTATATACTACAGCGCACTGGACATTTCCTCTATATACTGGAGCTGTGTGATGGCTTATTTTTGCCTTGGCTAGATGATGCTTTTATTAGTACAATTTTGGGTGAAATACATATACACTGCACAGTACCACTTCTCCTGTCCTGAATAGTGGATGTAATTCTCAGTATCTGTATTATTCTGTATATATACACTGCACAGTACCACTTCTCCTGTCCTGTATAGTGGATGTAATTCTCAGTATCTATATTATTCTGTATATTATACTGGGTGTAATTCTCAGTATCTGTATTATTCTGTATATTATACTGGGTGTCATTCTCAGTATCTGTATTATTCTGTATGTATACACTGCACAGTACCACTTCTCTTGTCCTGTATAGTGGATGTAATTCTCAGTATCTGTATTATTCTGTATATAAACACTGCACAGTACCACTTCTCCTGTCCTGAATTGTGGATGTCATTCTCAGTATCTGTATTATTCTGTATATATATGTGGCACCCCAGGGGTCTGGTTTTCCACAGTAATGTAATGTTATGTCTGAGAGCAGGTGGGAGGTCCTTTGGTCAGGGATCCTGTGCATGCCACACCTCCTGCCCAGTCTTGGGAGGGGAAGAACTTCCCCTGTATAAACCCGGGGCTGAGGCAGGGTGAGTCAGACAAGTGGAGTAGAGACAAGAAGCAGCATAGGAAACAGCAGAGTTACAAGGAGTCAGGGGCTGGCAGCTGCAGAGCTCGCCCTGACTAAGAAGACTTCTTTCCGGACCCGGAGTCCGAGGCTGTGGGGACTAACTCCTACCCAGCAGCAGAATCCGTCAGGCAGGGGATTTCAGGTCCTCTGGCCCAGAAGCCCGAAGGCACGGTCACGCGCGTGGGACCAGCACCACCATCGTGGAGCGGAAGCCATTAGAAGGCCCCGAGTCACCGGCCATACGGGTGAGCACCACACGGTACACTCAGGGACGTGGGCTACTTACATCAGCTTCTAGCAAGGTAGCCAGAAGAGTACAGTCAGTTTGGGAGGCCTACAACTACGCCTGGCCAGGGGAGATCCCATCTGCTCAAGGACTGACCAGGCCCCGTTCGCTAGCAAGTACTCCGGGAGGGTCTATCGTTGTTACCAGTAAAGACCCTGAACTACACCGTACCGTCTCTGAGTGGTTCCTGCTACCCCCATCATCCACGTCGGCTGCCCTGAGACCATACCCCTCCCGTTGGGGGTTATACTATCACGCTGCATAATCCTACCATCGGCCTCAGCGGTCTGCCCCGCAGCAGCAGCTCCCTGGCTGCACTCAACGGGTGGCGTAGTCATCAACTATTTACTACTAGTAGACTGCCGTCCAGTTTGACTCCCTGGGCACGGACCGGGTCACCGCCACGAGACTACAACCCTCCACGGATCCGGCTCCGGGTAAGCTCCCGCGTGCGCACCGCAGCGCGACACAGGCCCAGGGGCGCGTCAACTTTGGCGTAGTCGGCAGGATTTCGTGCCCGCAACCACCGGGTACTGCGTGCCTGAAAAGCAAAGACTGTTCAAACTTACCAGTGGTGAAGATTCCCGCTATCCGTGGAGGTTTCCCGCCATCCGGCGCCATCTTCTACCTTCTTCCCGCCATCCGCGAAGTTTTCCCGCCATCCGGCGCCATCTTCGACCTTCTTCCCGCCATCCGTGGAGTTTTCCCGCCATTGGACGCCATCTTGAGGACGCCGCGCGGGAAGAAGAGGGGCGTGGACTCCGAAAGCGCGCGAGAACTGAAGCCCCGCCTCACGTCCGGACGTTGCGTAAGGTCCTGGAAGGAGCCCAGCAGACGCCGACGTCACAGGAGCGCGACGGAAGGTCCTCAACCCTGACGATCCACTGCGGAGCCGCGGCCTACGGAAGAGGATCATCGCAAAGTAGGCCACGGTCCACTAGGGGGGAGGAAGATGTCGGATACGGAGGAGAGCTTCACTGCCTCAACCCCCGCCAGCGCTACTGCTGCTGCAGTTATGCCCTTCACCATGCCCTATATCCCGGGAGCAGCTTGGCTACCCCAGTACTCAGGGGAGTCACATACCCTGCATGACTTTAGAGAAAAGCTGGATAGCCTCTTCCAGGTGTACCCCCTCACAGAAGAGCAAAAAGTGAGCATCCTGGTGGCCCAACTAACAGGGGCAGCCAAAAGGGAAGTAAAATCCTGGCCACCTGGGAGGAAGACTGTCGCAGGGATACTAACCCGGCTGAAGGACACCTTTGATACCCGCACCTCAGCCGAGATTAAGCTTAGATTCTACGGGTGCAAGCAGCGAGCGCATGAGAGTATAAGGGACTATGCACTAAACCTACAAGAGGCCCTGAGGGCCATAAAGCAGACCGACCCTGATGGGGTGGGAAACGAGGACAGGCTGTTGACTGAACAATTTATAGAGGGTTTATATTGCAATGCCCACCGAACCCAGTTGCGGGCAATGGCCTTACAGGATCCCCATCTGGACTTTGCACAGTTCAAGGACAGAGCCATCCGGGTGCTCCGAGAACCGGCACCAGGTGGCGTTGTGACCCACAGACGCCCCACTACCACTTACTACCAGGAGGCGGCGCCCTTGTCAGCAGGGCCTGTGGGAGCTGATGCGCAGGCTTTGGACAATGACCCGGCTCCAGACCTACACCATCAGGTCCAAGAGCTAGCTAAGAGCGTTGCTGCGCTAACCCGAACTGTGCAGTCTTTACAGGTTTCCACCCCAGGGAAGATCCAGCTGGCATCCGGACCGGAGGACATCCCGTGGCGTCGACCAAGGAGGACCCCACCGGCCAGAGGAAGACCCAGTGACCGATACAGTGAGGACGGACGACCCATCTGCCGCCGCTGCAATCAACCCGGACATATGGCAAGGTACTGTTCTTTAAACGGGCACAACCTGGGGTAGAGGGCCAACCCCCAGGAAAAAGATCACCAGGCCCATCGAACTGGCGCGACAGATATGTGGGAGGACGTCCAGTCTTGCCTGTGGTACTGGATGGCATTCCCATGAGTGCCCTACTGGACACCGGGTCACAGGTCACCACCATCCCGTACGTGCTCTTCAAGCAGTACTGGAATGACTCGGATATTACCCGCTACCCCGACGACGACTTGAGTATCATCGCCAGCAATGGTCAGCCCGTGCCACAGATCGGATTTAAAGAGGTGACCATCAAAATTGGTAGAGTCGAACTGGCCGCACAGGGACTGATCATTGTAGATATTGATAAACATGAGAGTCACCCAAAAATAACTCTAGGAACTAATGTAATTGAAAATTGTCTTGCAGAGGTGATTTTCCTTTTACAGCAGGTTGCCAAGAATGCCAGCTCCGGCGAGCAGCGGGTGCTCCAGAAAGAGATCCGGGCACTGATGCAACGGCAACAAGTGGAACTCTCCGGCGGTGAGATTGGTAGCGTAAGAATGTGTGACCCTTTTCCTATTGCCATGCCCCCAAAAAGTGAAATGATGATTTGGTGCCGGGCAGCTATTGGTCTGAGAGGTAGAGATTACCAGGCAATGGTAGAACCAGTTTACTCAGACAGTAGGCCCACCATTTTGACAGCACGGGGGGTCGTCAATGTACGCCATGGGAGGGTGCCCGTTCGCATAATAAATATCGGGGAGAGGGAAGTGTACCTGCCCCGGTATGCCACGCTAGCCAAATTATATATCACTAATCAAAATTCTATACAATCTGTGGAACCCTTGCCTCCATCTCACCCGGAGGAAGGTAACGGCTCTAAGAAAGACATGGAGGACTGGTGTCAGCAACTACATCTGGGTACTGACTCCACTCCCTCACATCAGAAACAAGGAGTCTATCGGGTGGTTCAAGAGTATGAGAGAGTGTTTAGTAAACACCCGTTAGACTTCGGGCGAGTCAAGGGGGTAGAACATCGCATCCCCACGGGAGATCATCCTCCCATAAAAGAGAGGTATCGACCCGTACCCCCTGCACATTACCAACACGCCAAGGGGATGCTTAGAGACATGAAGGAGGCTGGGGTAATCCGGGATAGTTGTAGCCCCTGGGCAGCCCCATTAGTTTTAGTCAAAAAGAAAGACAACACCATGAGGATGTGTGTAGATTACCGGAAAATCAACCGTATCACACACAAGGATGCGTACCCCTTACCAAGGATAGAGGAGTCATTGGCTGCTTTAAGATCTGCTAACTTCTTCTCTACCTTGGATCTCACTAGCGGGTACTGGCAGGTTCCTGTAGCAGAGGCGGACCGGGAGAAGACCGCATTCACCACCCCGATGGGACTTAGCGAGTTCACCTGCATGCCGTTCGGACTCTGCAACGCACCAGGAACCTTCCAACGCCTAATGGAGTGTTGTCTGGGCCACAGAAACTTCGAGACGGTCCTGTTGTACCTGGACGATGTCATCGTATATTCCAAGACGTATGAGGACCACCTGAAACACCTGGCGGAAGTGTTCGAGGCTCTGGCGAGTTACGGCCTAAAGGTGAAACCCTCCAAGTGTCACCTCCTGAAACCAAAGGTGCAGTACCTGGGACACGTAGTGAGCGCTGACGGAGTGGCTCCCGACCCTGATAAAATCACCGCAATTAAGGAATGGCCAAGCCCCTCCAGCGTAAAAGAAGTGCGGCAGTTCCTCGGGTTGGTAGGCTACTACCGAAGGTTTATTCCCGGTTTCACCAAAAAGGCAGCACCTATGCAGGACCTCCTGATAGGCCAGTCCCGGAAGGCCAAGAACCAGAAGCCGCCCTTCAAATGGGAAGAGCTGGAAGAAGAGTCCTTCCGCCAGCTGAAGATGGCCCTCACGGGGGACGAAATCCTGGCGTACCCGGATTATAGCCAGCCCTTTATCCTCTACACCGACGCCAGTAACATTGGGCTAGGAGCCGTACTGTCCCAGATCCAGCAGGGGAAGGAACGAGTAATCGCCTACGCCAGCCGAAAACTGCGACCCACCGAAAGGAACCCCGAGAATTACAGCTCATTTAAGTTAGAGTTCCTGGCCGTAGTATGGGCAATCACTGAGCGCTTTAAGCTTCTTCCCGGTTCACCGTGTACACGGATAACAACCCGCTGACACACCTGGACACGGCAAGACTCGGTGCCCTGGAGCAGAGGTGGATGGCCCGTCTGTCCAACTACGAGTTCACAATTAAATACCGGGCAGGACGCTCCAATACCAACGCGGACGCCCTGTCCAGGATGCCCAACCTGCCGGACGGAGGAGAAGATCCGGAGGGACTGGAAGAAGTTGAACTCCCTGCGTTCCACCGTCATGGGACTATTCAGTATTCCCACCGGGTAAGGAGTAAGCAGGCTGCTACGTTGAACCCCTTACCCCACTACAACTGGGCGGAAACGCAAGACAGCGACCCTGCCGTCCGACTGGTGAAGGAGATGCTGACTCGGCCGGAGGCTCGCCTTGAACCAGATGCTCCGGAGGAAGCCAAACAACTATGGGCAGAGAAGAGTCGACTGTTCCTTTACAAAGGGAAGTTGTGCCGCAGAATGGTTAACTCCCGGACGCATGAATTACTCTGGCAAGTAGTGGTGCCACGAAGAGACGCAGCCATGGTGATGGAGGCATACCACGACGGAGCTGGACACTTTGGGTGGAAAAAGCTGGAGTTCCTGCTGCGCGAGCGGTTCCACTGGGTAGGCATGAGGGGAACCATCGAGAAGTGGTGCAGAGATTGTGGCCCGTGCAACCTGAGAAGGAAGGACCGAGCCAGCCAGAAGACTCCCCTGCAGTCCATCGTCACCCGGCAACCGTTGGAACTGGTAGCCTTGGATCATGTAAAACTGACCCCAAGCAGAAGTGGCTACGTCTACGCGTTAACCATCGTGGATCATTACTCCCGGTTCTTGGTTGTCGTCCCCGTCAAGGACTTAACGGCTCAAACAGCAGCTAGAGCCTTCCAGCAGCACTTCTGCCGTCCACACGGGTACCCGGACCAAGTGCTGACGGACCAGGGACCTGCCTTTGAAGCGGAGGTCTTTCAGGAATTCTGCAATCTGTATGGCTGCCGGAAGATAAGGACGACACCCTACCATCCGCAGACTAATGGACTTTGTGAAAAAATGAACCAGGTGGTAATGGATCTTCTAAAAACGTTGCCCCTGGAAGAACGCAGTCTGTGGCCTGAAAAGTTGCCCGATCTGGTGGACTTATACAACCACATCCCGGTAGGTTCCACCAACTGTACCCCGGCTTACCTAATGAGGGCAAGACCTGGTAAGTTACCTGTTGACCTGGAAATGGGAGTCCTGACCCCCGAGGACACTTCACCAGAAACAGACTGGGACACAGAGAGGCAGCAGCAGTACCGGAGAGTACAGGAGAGCGTGGAGCGAAGTCTCTGTCAGGCTAGGGAAAGACAAGAGAAAACTTACAACCAGTATGCTCCCGCTGTTCCCCTGGTACCCGGAGAGCAGGTCTTGAAGAGGAAGAGACGGCTCCACAAGTTGGACGACCAGTGGGAGAAGGACCCGTACACCGTACTGCCCTCAAGTCACGAGAACCCGAAGGTCTGTACCATCAGTAAAGACGGAGGGGAAACCACAGCCATTGTATCCCGGGACCACCTGAAGAAGTGTCCCGAACAACTGAGGAACCCTGAAGAGGAACAAGAAGACCATCGACCCGTGGAAGAAAGGGAAGATATGGTTAGTACCGTGCTCGGGGACTTCCCTCAGTCTTGGACTCAAGTCAATGGTGCAGTTGTGGTACCCGTACTCACCTTCCTCCAACCATCATCCCAAGAACCTACGGAGCAACGGGTAGAGCTGGAAGAACAGCCGGTCCAGGAGGCAGAAGACTCCACACAAGCAGAACAGGAGAATCAACCCTCTGCTTATAGTGAGCCTGCCGTACCCCTAGTGAGACAAAGAGCCGGTAGACAGCTGCCCAGTTTACCCTTGACAGCTCCTACACCCTGTAGTTCAGGGCCAGACAGTCAGCTCCGTAGGTCCACTCGGGCCACTAGAGGCCAGTTACCCGCACGCTGGAGAATTTAAAGTGTATAAATTGTTTTATTTATGTTTTTCTGTGTCTTGTTGCTTGTGTATAATTTTGTGTTTCTAGTTATTTTTAGGAATCCTTGGTGGATTTACCGGGAATCCTTGTACATAGTTGGAGCGTAACCCAGGATGGACTAGAGACTGTTAAGGACTCGGGGTAGGACAGACCCCTACCTGGTTACGTCTCCCTGTGTTGGTGAAATGGACACCTTGCTCTCTTAAGAGACTGCACCCGGTTGCGGACACGCCGTAACCATCTTTATATGCTTTCTTATTGTATTATTAATGTTTTTGCCTTGTTATGTTTTTCTAAATGTGTTTAGTCCCGGAGTACTAAATTTCACTAGGGGGGAATGTGGCACCCCAGGGGTCTGGTTTTCCACAGTAATGTAATGTTATGTCTGAGAGCAGGTGGGAGGTCCTTTGGTCAGGGATCCTGTGCATGCCACACCTCCTGCCCAGTCTTGGGAGGGGAAGAACTTCCCCTGTATAAACCCGGGGCTGAGGCAGGGTGAGTCAGACAAGTGGAGTAGAGACAAGAAGCAGCATAGGAAACAGCAGAGTTACAAGGAGTCAGGGGCTGGCAGCTGCAGAGCTCGCCCTGACTAAGAAGACTTCTTTCCGGACCCGGAGTCCGAGGCTGTGGGGACTAACTCCTACCCAGCAGCAGAATCCGTCAGGCAGGGGATTTCAGGTCCTCTGGCCCAGAAGCCCGAAGGCACGGTCACGCGCGTGGGACCAGCACTGCCATCGTGGAGCGGAAGCCATTAGAAGGCCCCGAGTCACCGGCCATACGGGTGAGCACCACATGGTACACTCAGGGACGTGGGCTACTTACATCAGCTTCTAGCAAGGTAGCCAGAAGAGTACAGTCAGTTTGGGAGGCCTACAACTACGCCTGGCCAGGGGAGATCCCATCTGCTCAAGGACTGACCAGGCCCCGTTCGCTAGCAAGTACTCCGGGAGGGTCTATCGTTGTTACCAGTAAAGACCCTGAACTACACCGTACCGTCTCTGAGTGGTTCCTGCTACCCCCATCATCCACGTCGGCTGCCCTGAGACCATACCCCTCCCGTTGGGGGTTATACTATCACGCTGCATAATCCTACCATCGGCCTCAGCGGTCTGCCCCGCAGCAGCAGCTCCCTGGCTGCACTCAACGGGTGGCGTAGTCATCAACTATTTACTACTAGTAGACTGCCGTCCAGTTTGACTCCCTGGGCACGGACCGGGTCACCGCCACGAGACTACAACCCTCCACGGATCCGGCTCCGGGTAAGCTCCCGCGTGCGCACCACAGCGCGACACAGGCCCAGGGGCGCGTCATATACACTGCACAGTACCACTTCTCTTGTCCTGTATAGTGGATGTAATTCTCAGTATCTGTATTATTCTGTATATATACACTGCACAGTACCACTTCTCCTGTCCTGAATAGTGGATGTAATTCTCAGTATCTGTATTATTCTGTATATATACACTGCACAGTACCACTTCTCCTGTCCTGTATAGTGGATGTAATTCTCAGTATCTGTATTATTCTGTATATATACACTGCACAGTACCACTTCTCTTGTCCTGTATACTGGGTGTCATTCTCAGTATCTGTATTATTCTGTATATATACACTGCACAGTACCACTTCTCTTGTCCTGTATAGTGGATGTAATTCTCAGTATCTGTATTATTCTGTATATATACACTGCACAGTACCACTTCTCTTGTCCTGTATACTGGGTGTAATTCTCAGTATCTTGTAATGCAGCAGCTTGCTAGCATTACTGTAAATGGTCCAGGATGTGTTTTACCTGACCATGTACCTTCCCCTTTAACTGACTGGTCACATGACTGGGACATCACACAGGTCCTGTATGCACAGTAAAGGTCTGTACACATGACTGGGACAGCACACAGGACCTATACACACAGCTGACTGATCACATGACTGTGACATCAGCAAGGTCCTGTCAGTATGGGTGTATGTGTGCACAGGATATATAAACCCCGGTAATTGGAGACAGGTGTGTTCGGTGTGAGGCGTGAGGCCTGTGCTTCGTGTGTGTGGGACACCGTTTGTGAGAGGCCTAGTGAGGCCGAGTGAAGCCTGGCAGCCTGAAAGGCAAAGACTGGATCCTGTGCGGATGCTAGTGGCCTTGGAAGGCAGCGGCTTTGGAGTGAAGCCTGGTACCTGAAAGGTCGAGCCTGGATCCTGTGTGGATGTCAGTGGCCTTTGAGGGAACGACGGCTGGAGACCCCTACCTGGGAAGCCGCAAAGCCACAGTGGTGGCGGATTATTGAGGAAGAGTCCTGAAAGGCAGAGCCTGAATCCTGTGTGGATGTCAGTGGCCTTTGAGGGAACGACGGCTGGAGACCCCTACCTGGGAAGCCACAAAGCCACAGTGGTGGCGGATTAAAATGGACTGCAGCAACTAAACCCGGCAAAGGTAGTACACTTTGTTACATGGACTGTGTTATGGTCACTGATAATTTATTACCTTGCCGTAGGCTGTAACCTGGAGCAAGTGGGCCTGTGTGCCACTTGTCTCATGAATGTTGTAGATATGTGTGTCGGCGTGCCACGGAGTTGGACCTGGTGAACTGTGGCTTATGATGTAATAAACTGCAACATTGTGAGAAAAACGTAAAGACATTGCACGTGTGCATTGATTGACGCAGCGAAGCGAGTAACCCCCAGTATGATGACTAGTGCTGCCTTACAATCTGTATTATTCTGTATATTATACTGGGTGTCATTCTCAGTATCTGTATTATTCTGTATATATACACTGCACAGTACCACTTCTCTTGTCCTGTATACTGGGTGTCATTCTCAGTATCTGTATTATTCTGTGTATATATACGCTGCACAGTACCACTTCTCTTGTCCTGTATACTGGGTGTAATTCTCAGTATCTGTATTATTCTGTATATTACACTGGGTGTAATTCTCAGTATCTGTATTATTCTGTATATATACACTGCACAGTACCACTTCTCCTGCCCTGTATACTGGGTGTCATTGTCAGTATCTGTATTATTCTGTATATATACACTGCACAGTACCACTTCTCCTGTCCTGTATACTGGGTGTCATTTTCAGTATCTGTATTATTCTGTATATATACTCTGCACAGTGCCACTTCTCTTGTCCTGTATACTGGGTGTAATTCTCAGTATCTGTATTATTCTGTATATATACACTGCACAGTACCACTTCTCTTGTCCTGTATACTGGGTGTAATTCTCAGTATCTGTATTATTCTGTATATTACACTGGGTGTAATTCTCAGTATCTGTATTATTCTGTATATATACACTGCACAGTGCCACTTCTCTTGTCCTGTATACTGGGTGTAATTCTCACTATCTGTATTATTCTGTATATATACACTGCACAGTACCACTTCTCTTGTCCTGTATACTGGGTGTAATTCTCACTATCTGTATTATTCTGTATATTACACTGGGTGTAATTCTCAGTATCTGTATTATTCTGTATATATACACTGCACAGTACCACTTCTCTTGTCCTGTATACTGGGTGTAATTCTCACTATCTGTATTATTCTGTATATATACACTGCACAGTACCACTTCTCCTGCCCTGTATACTGGGTGTCATTCTCACTATCTGTATTATTCTGTATATATACACTGCACAGTACCACTTCTCCTGCCCTGTATACTGGGTGTCATTCTCACTATCTGTATTATTCTGTATATATACTCTGCACAGTACCACTTCTCTTGTCCTGTATGCTGGGTGTTATTCTCAGTATCTGTATTATTCTGTATATATACACTGCACAGTACCACTTCTCCTGTCCTGTATACTGGGTGTCATTCTCAGTATCTGTATTATTCTGTATATATACACTGCACAGTACCACTTCTCTTGTCCTGTATAGTGGATGTAATTCTCAGTATCTGTATTATTCTGTATATATACACTGCACAGTACCACTTCTCCTGTCCTGTATACTGGGTGTAATTCTCAGTATCTGTATTATTCTGTATATATACTCTGCACAGTACTACTTCTCCTGTCCTGTATACTGGGTGTCATTCTCAGTATCTGTATTATTCTGTATATATACACTGCACAGTGCCACTTCTCTTGTCCTGTATACTGGGTGTCATTCTCAGTATCTGTATTATTCTGTATATATACTCTGCACAGTACTACTTCTCTTGTCCTGTATGCTGGGTGTGATTCTCAGTATCTGTATTATTCTGTATATATACACTGCACAGTACCACTTCTCTTGTCCTGTATACTGGGTGTCATTCTCAGTATCTGTATTATTCTGTATATATACTCTGCACAGTACTACTTCTCTTGTCCTGTATACTGGGTGTAATTCTCAGTATCTGTATTATTCTGTATATATACACTGCACAGTGCCACTTCTCTTGTCCTGTATACTGGGTGTCATTCTCAGTATCTGTATTATTCTGTATATATACACTGCACAGTGCCACTTCTCTTGTCCTGTATACTGGGTGTCATTCTCAGTATCTGTATTATTCTGTATATATACTCTGCACAGTACTACTTCTCTTGTCCTGTATACTGGGTGTAATTCTCAGTATCTGTATTATTCTGTATATATACACTGCACAGTGCCACTTCTCTTGTCCTGTATACTGCGTGTCATTCTCAGTATCTGTATTATTCTGTATATATACACTGCACAGTACCACTTCTCTTGTCCTGTATACTGGGTGTAATTCTCAGTATCTTGTAATGCAGCAGCTTGCTAGCATTACTGTAAATGGTCCAGGATGTGTTTTACCTGACCATGTACCTTCCCCTTTAACTGACTGGTCACATGACTGGGACATCACACAGGTCCTGTATGCACAGTAAAGGTCTGTACACATGACTGGGACAGCACACAGGACCTATACACACAGCTGACTGATCACATGACTGTGACATCAGCAAGGTCCTGTCAGTATGGGTGTATGTGTGCACAGGATATATAAACCCCGGTAATTGGAGACAGGTGTGTTCGGTGTGAGGCGTGAGGCCTGTGCTTCGTGTGTGTGGGACACCGTTTGTGAGAGGCCTAGTGAGGCCGAGTGAAGCCTGGCAGCCTGAAAGGCAAAGACTGGATCCTGTGCGGATGCTAGTGGCCTTGGAAGGCAGCGGCTTTGGAGTGAAGCCTGGTACCTGAAAGGTCGAGCCTGGATCCTGTGTGGATGTCAGTGGCCTTTGAGGGAACGACGGCTGGAGACCCCTACCTGGGAAGCCGCAAAGCCACAGTGGTGGCGGATTATTGAGGAAGAGTCCTGAAAGGCAGAGCCTGGATCCTGTGTGGATGTCAGTGGCCTTTGAGGGAACGACGGCTGGAGACCCCTACCTGGGAAGCCACAAAGCCACAGTGGTGGCGGATTAAAATGGACTGCAGCAACTAAACCCGGCAAAGGTAGTACACTTTGTTACATGGACTGTGTTATGGTCACTGATAATTTATTACCTTGCCGTAGGCTGTAACCTGGAGCAAGTGGGCCTGTGTGCCACTTGTCTCATGAATGTTGTAGATATGTGTGTCGGCGTGCCACGGAGTTGGACCTGGTGAACTGTGGCTTATGATGTAATAAACTGCAACATTGTGAGAAAAACGTAAAGACATTGCACGTGTGCATTGATTGACGCAGCGAAGCGAGTAACCCCCAGTATGATGACTAGCGCTGCCTTACAATCTGTATTATTCTGTATATTATACTGGGTGTCATTCTCAGTATCTGTATTATTCTGTATATATACACTGCACAGTACCACTTCTCTTGTCCTGTATACTGGGTGTCATTCTCAGTATCTGTATTATTCTGTGTATATATACGCTGCACAGTACCACTTCTCTTGTCCTGTATACTGGGTGTAATTCTCAGTATCTGTATTATTCTGTATATTACACTGGGTGTAATTCTCAGTATCTGTATTATTCTGTATATATACACTGCACAGTACCACTTCTCCTGCCCTGTATACTGGGTGTAATTCTCAGTATCTGTATTATTCTGTATATATACACTGCACAGTACCACTTCTCTTGTCCTGTATACTGGGTGTAATTCTCAGTATTTGTATTATTCTGTATATATACACTGCACAGTACCACTTCTCTTGTCCTGTATACTGGGTGTAATTCTCAGTATCTGTATTATTCTGTATATTACACTGGGTGTAATTCTCAGTATCTGTATTATTCTGTATATATACACTGCACAGTGCCACTTCTCTTGTCCTGTATACTGGGTGTAATTCTCAGTATTTGTATTATTCTGTATATATACACTGCACAGTACCACTTCTCTTGTCCTGTATACTGGGTGTAATTCTCAGTATCTGTATTATTCTGTATATTACACTGGGTGTAATTCTCAGTATCTGTATTATTCTGTATATATACACTGCACAGTGCCACTTCTCTTGTCCTGTATACTGGGTGTAATTCTCAGTATTTGTATTATTCTGTATATATACACTGCACAGTACCACTTCTCTTGTCCTGTATACTGGGTGTAATTCTCAGTATCTGTATTATTCTGTATATTACACTGGGTGTAATTCTCAGTATCTGTATTATTCTGTATATATACACTGCACAGTGCCACTTCTCTTGTCCTGTATACTGGGTGTAATTCTCACTATCTGTATTATTCTGTATATATACACTGCACAGTACCACTTCTCTTGTCCTGTATACTGGGTGTAATTCTCACTATCTGTATTATTCTGTATATATACACTGCACAGTACCACTTCTCTTGTCCTGTATACTGGGTGTAATTCTCACTATCTGTATTATTCTGTATATATACACTGCACAGTACCACTTCTCCTGCCCTGTATACTGGGTGTCATTCTCACTATCTGTATTATTCTGTATATATACACTGCACAGTACCACTTCTCCTGCCCTGTATACTGGGTGTCATTCTCACTATCTGTATTATTCTGTATATATACTCTGCACAGTACCACTTCTCTTGTCCTGTATGCTGGGTGTTATTCTCAGTATCTGTATTATTCTGTATATATACACTGCACAGTACCACTTCTCCTGTCCTGTATACTGGGTGTCATTCTCAGTATCTGTATTATTCTGTATATATACACTGCACAGTACCACTTCTCTTGTCCTGTATAGTGGATGTAATTCTCAGTATCTGTATTATTCTGTATATATACACTGCACAGTACCACTTCTCTTGTCCTGTATACTGGGTGTCATTCTCAGTATCTGTATTATTCTGTATATATACACTGCACAGTACCACTTCTCTTGTCCTGTATACTGGGTGTAATTCTCAGTATCTGTATTATTCTGTATATATACACTGCACAGTACCACTTCTCCTGTTCTGCTGAAGAAGAGGTGGCATTGGCTTTGGGGAGGGTCAGTACTGATGGGTTTATTATTTTCTATGTCTACAATCCTATGGTTAAATAAAAATTAATCCTGAACAACTTGTTTAAAGGGGTTATCTGAAGTTTGGAAATTGTCCTCTATCATTGGGATATGGAATAATTTTCTGATTGCTGGGGGTCCAACAGCCGGGACCCCCACTGTTTCCGAGAACCAGGGATCTGAAGAGCTCTGGGTGAACGGAGCGGTAGTCGATCATTCGCATTGCAGCTCCATTCACACGTGGCTTAATAAACATCCCCTATAATGGAGTGGTGAGGGGCATGAACAAGAAAGCAAAATGTGCTGAACTTTTCATTGTGCCTCAATGGGATGAGGGGGGCGGTGATTTGGTATGTGGGCTGGTGGGGTTTGTGTGACAGGCGTGCTTTTTCATTTTTCATCCCATTCCAGCCCTGATCTCTCTCTCTTTCTCATGTATTTTTTATCGCTTAGCAGAATGCAGAGTGAAGTTTGATAGATATAAGAAAATCTCAATAAATATAGAAGTTGTTTTTTTTTTTTTATTAGGGATAGGGTAGAAGGATAAGGGATGAACAAAATCAGGGACAGAATCATAGTCAGGAAGAAATCCGGGTCAGATACCAGGTGATCAGTAAAAAAAGCCAAGTCAGGCGAGCAGTATGGATAGAGCGGAGCCTGGTGACAGAGGCATTACCGAAACAAGTCCGGGTAGAGATGTTACAGTTAGAAGGCCACAGGTAGATGGTGAGGGTCCTTCTTTACAGGTCCAGCAGTGATGGTGGATCAGCTGTACTCCGCTAGATGCGGAGCTTTTCCGTCTTTTAGATGACACTTGGGCAACAGCGACAGCATGCAAATGCGCGAGCTGCCCTGGATAGTCCACGCCGGCAGGATGATAAGATCCGGCGGAAGATGGAACCTAAGAGAAGAGAAATACATACAATGTAAGTGATGGGACTCCATATTACATGATGCTACTGTGCGGTCAGTGTGGCCGGCCGGACAACAGAGGAATCTTATTCACACAGATGTCCGGGGTCATTGTCAGCCATCATACATGTGACAATCCCATCACTGACAGATGACATCTGCTCCCCATGACTTATTCTCATCACTAACATCACACAACATGGAGATGATTCTCACACTTACCTCGTCTCTTTTTCCCCTTTTTCCCATTTTCTGAGTTTTGTTGGTCTATACTCAGATTCATTTCAGATTTTCTTTCCTCTTCAGTTGTAAATTCTGATCAGAAAGTAAAAAAACTCAGTAAAGAAATATTCTTATAGGATCTGCTTTGTGTACTGTATATAGAAGAATTGTTCTAGTCCTGTCCCCTATAGTCCTGATAATCTGGCATTGCATTATTATAGGGCAGAATAAGTCCTATATACCGTTCATGACCTAATCTGAGGGGCATTAGATGTATCACTGATATGGAGCAGTAAGCGCCCTGTGTGCCGCCACGTGGTGCATCACTAATGAGCGATATTCTACTATAGGAGACGATGTCTTCTTATATTGAAGTGAGTTCCTGGATGCTAAAACGTATTTTACAGAATCCATGAAAACAATTCCTGGATAAAATTAAGGAACTAGAAGTACAGTATGGGCCCATGGAAAATATAATTGGGATCCATGTAACCTGGACAACATAGGAGACCTAATACAGAAAAAACAAATATTTGAGCCTTGAAGGAATTGAGGGTAAACTGATTAAATTTGCTGATGACACAAAGCTAGGAGGGATAGCTAATACTAGAGAAGAGAGAGAGAGGATTCAAAAAGACCTAAATAAACTGGAGCAGTGGGCAGCAACCAACAGAATGGTTTTTAACAGGGAAAAATGCAAAGTACTACATCTGGGCAATAAAAATGAAAAAAGCATATACAGAATGGGAGGAATAGAGCTAAGCAACAGTACATGTGAAAAAGACTTAGGTATACTAATAGATCATAGACTGAACATGAGTCAACAGTGTGATGCAGCAGCAAAAAAGGCAAATACAATTCTGGGATGTATTAACAGAAGCATACAGTCTAGATCACGTGAAGTCATTATCGGTCTTTACTCCTCTTTGGTCAGACCTCATCTGGAATACTGTGTACAGTTTTGGGCACCACATTTTAAAAAAGACATAGACAAACTGGAGCAAGTTCAGAGAAGAGCGACCAGAATGGTGACTGGTCTGCAAACCATGTCCTATGAGGAACGGTTGCAGGATTTGGGAATGTTTAGCTTGCAAAAAAGAAGACTGAGAGGAGACTTAATAGCTGTCTACAAATATGTCAAGGGCTGTCACATTGTAGAAGGATCATCTTTATTCTCATTTGCACAAGGAAAGACTAGAAGCAATGGGATGAAACTAAATGGGAGGAGACACAGATTAGATATTAGAAAAAACTTTTTGACAGTTAGGGTGATTAATGAGTGGAACAGGCTGCCACGAGAGGTGGTGAGTTCCCCTTCAATGGACGTCTTCAAACAGAGGCTGGACAGACATCTGTCTGAGATGATCTAGTGAATCCTGCTTTGAGCAGGGGGTTGGACCAGATGACCCAGGAGGTCCCTTCCAACTCTACCATTCTATGATTCACCTTTTGATGCTGTATATACATACCTGATGATGGGGACGAGGAGGGCAAGCTGTTTATAGCATTGTCGCTATCAGATTCAGAAAACGATTCTTTCTGCCTGTCAGGAAGAATCAGGGGGTCGGACCAGAAGACCCAGGAGGTAACTTCCAACTCTCCCATTCTATGATTTAAGAAAAACATGTAAATCACAAGTCAATGCAGAATAAAAGGGGTGGTCTCACTAGAAGAACACCGACTAGAGGGCCTAATAGGACATATGACAGTCATAGTGAGGAAGGTTTTATGCTCCAATCTACCTTCTATGGATCAGAGCGAAAAACAACTAGCAATAATGGCTGGCATGTAATACTACATCTCTCCTACAGTATGGGCAGCTCTAATACGCGTGAATGGCTGCAATTATGGGCTATTATCACCAACGGTTTCTGAAGCCAAAAGCACAATGACCGCTAATCATTGAGGCTGAATTTGATATTATGGTATTTATGTCCTATATTATATGTTGTGCATATATATCAGCCTGGAACTCCCATTAATGACCCCATAATCTACTCACATTTCTGAGATATTTGTATTGGTTGCTGGCGTACACTCTGGAGGAGACTTCTGGTCCTCATCATTCATCGTTCTGGTAGTGATGGTACAGAGCTAAACATGGACAAAAACAAGATATGAAATACTTTTTTTTACTTTTAGAGGTCTTTTTTGTTTCACATATTTTGGATTTATTGATCACATATGGTACTTACTTTAGAAAGCCTTTCAGAAGATGATGTAAAATTTTGGAAGTCAAGGTTCTCATTGTTCTCACTTGTACCCTCCTCATCCTCTGAGACCGAATGGTCTATTTCAGAGTGATCTACAAAAGTAATGAAGTATTATTAGAGGTTGTTAGTATAAAACAGGCGTCATTTATCACAATATTAGTGGGTACTGATTATTACATTTTATGGAAGACAAGACAAACAGCCGCTTAGTCTAGATGATGTCTTCTTCTACTTACCGATAAATAAGCTGTTGTCCACATCTGAGGCAAGCTGAGGAATGTACTCTGGCTTCTGACTTAAAAGGTTGTTAAAATCTAAGTCACTCAGGAATGGATGACTCTTGATCTCAAGTGATCCTCCTGGAAAAAGAACAAAACAAAAGTGATGTGGACATTGTCAGAGATTGCTTCACATCTGAACAGTTTAACTTAATCTGAATTAATGACATAACTGAGTCAACATGAAGGAAGAAGACTGAAAGTCATAGTGTGGAGAACTAGAAATGGACAATCTGATAGAGAAGTGTTGATCCTCAAGGACATGAGTGATAAGTGTGATAGGTGAATATTAATACTAATATGAATAGTATTATATCTCTTACCTGTCCCAAGTCTATCTGCAGGATTTGTTCTGAGCAGCTCAGTAATCAGGTTCTGTGCATTGGGAGTAGGAGCGGAATTACAATCCCAAATTATGTCACCTGTTATACAGAAAATAAAATCTCTTTACTGGACTGTAAGCTAAAGCAAAGTAAACACCTAAACCAATGTAACTGATCAAAGCAATGGTCGGATCATTCCACTTACCAATGACAATCCTGTCATAAAGCTCAGCTACAGAATCTCCATCAAATGGTACAGATCCCGTGAGAAATTTATGTAGGATTATCCCCATTGACCACCAGTCAACAGGTCTTCCATAGCCTTCTTTGAGGATGACCTCTGGGGCGATGTAATATGGGGTGCCACATAACTGGAAAACAACAGAAGATAGAGATGAAAATGATAAAATGGTTATTATAACACGTTCTCGCCATAAAAACACAATGACAAAAGATAAAATATCAATGGAAACGTTCTCTAGAAATGAAGAATGTAGAGAAGACACAATAGTGTGATGAGATTTGTAAAGAAAAAAAAACATATGCCAAAGGCAAGGTGAACAGATGGGGTATATTAGTTAACCAAATACCAAAGCAAAACAAAGAAAACCCCTTAAAATAGAATCTTTAATAGCTACATTTAAAAGCACCCATATCAATATATGAAGACAAAATGCATAAAATGTACAATATATGGGTAGTGGGATAAACGTAGGATAATTGACATGCAGGCTTGCCCTAGAGATCCCAAATGGGCTGAGATCCCGCCTGCCAGTGGAGGTTGACACCCTAGCTAATCGGTTTGGCGCCCCCCTCCACATCGGCACTCCCTCCGTGACCCTATCCACCCCTAGACAGACATACACATATACAGATAATGATGAAAGGCAGACAGTCATGTCGCTGCTAACATGCTGAATGAAAAAAAGGCAATATTCAATGTATCAATTATATGGAAACAGGGAAGCTGATATAATGTAGTTCCACTAGTACAGATAGGATATCAAATGCACCAATCTATACACAATTCAGTATGATATATAAACCATCATTCAGAAGCCTATTATAGATACATAAAGTACATTAGTGCTGGCAATTACGGGCAACAAGAACAATATTATAAAAGCACGTGTGCTCAATTAACGGTAAACATAGGAACATAAATATGTCCAAAGTAGTAACAAGTCACCTATATAATGACATTGAGCATGAAGATAATAGTCTAGGACAGACGGTACATATAGACAACCTCAAAATCCACCTGGCTAATCTATTATCAGGACTGATCTACACAGGACACGTCCAAATGTTGGGACAGAGCATTATCCAGTGTGCGAATTACAAAAAAAGTTGCCAAAAAAGCATTTTAGTCAGCAGTAACCAGAGGACTTATCTGTAAATTGTCCCAACACGTTTCTCCCCCTCCTAATTTGGGGTTCATCAGGGGATCATATTAGGAGATAGCCACAATGAGTCAGTGGACAGACGCGGGAGATAAATACACCCCGATCGGAGAATACTGCTGCCGCCACATTTTATGGATTTTGTCTTTATATATTGATATGGGTGCTTTTAAATGTATCTATTAAAAGTTATATTTAAGGCCTTTCTTTGCTTTGGTCCTTGGAGATTTGTAAAGAACAAGCTAAATTCCTGTAAGTGTTACCCACCTCACGGTCCAGGAACTCCCTGGTGATGTCCTCCGCTAATTCCTTGTAGGTGTTGGTTTTTGGTATCATGACACCAACTTTTGAAATCCCAAAATCGGTAACTTTTATGTGTCCAGCAGATGTAATCAGGAGGCTGTGGAAGAGAAGATGGTTTTAGCCTCACAGACCGTATGATAATAAATGATAACTTCCCCCCTTTATTATACTACGAGGGGCACTTACTTATCCGGCTTCAGGTCTCTGTGCACCACACCGTAGCTATGGAGGTATTCCACAGCAAGAACCGCTTCTCCAAAGTATAAGCGGGCCAAGGGGACAGATAGAGGACCCCTGGTGCTTAGGAGGGTCTCACAGTCGCCACCTATAGAAGAAAGGAAATATGACCGGTGAGTGGTTTACACAGCAGATCACCATGATGTATAATGGGAAGTGAGCGGAGACATTGGGATAGGAGAGAATATAAACAGATATAATGTATAGTGCACATAATATTAGTCTGAATCGATGGAGAAATGTCGTCCATGTAACTAATAACATAAAGTGATGTCACATCTCGTCTACAGCTGGAGATACTGACATGCTCAGTGCGGACTTACAGGGAGATCACACAGACAGTGGCGGACAGAGAAATCTCAGGGCCCCATAGCAAAAGTTCTAACTGCACGCCCCTTCAAAAAAAACCCTTACTGAAGTCAATCGATGTTCTCAACATCAATACACCTTTTATAGCCATTTTAGCATATGATACTCCCAAAAAATGCCCCCACCCACAGACTGAGTTAGATATCCCCACAGTGAAATCTTAATCCAGTTTCACCTTACAGATATAATGTAGCACCTGTCTATAATGTCCCCACTCAGTATGAGGCCAGTCACAGCCCCCTACTCAGTATAATGGTGCCCACAGCCCCCCCTACTTAATATAATGGCCCCCATAGCCCCTCAGACAATATAATGGTCTCCACCACTGCCCACTCAGTATGATGGCCCCCAAAGCCAATCAAACAGAATTAGGATCCCCACACAGAATAAGGACCCCCACTGCACACCATTCAATATGAGGACCCCCAGGGGGTGTAGGGGCATGTACAGTCACCAACTCAATATAGCGGCATTCACAGTCCCCTATAGCCCCTCACACGGCACACCATTCAGTATTATGGTACCCACAACCCTCAATTCTCAGTATTATGGCTTCCACCAATCTCGCAACTCAGTATTATGCCCCCACCAGCCCAACAACTAAGTATAATTGCTCTCACCAGCCCCACCACTCAGTATTATGGCCCTCAGCAGCCCCACCACTCAGTGTTATTGCCCCCAACAGTCCCTCCACTTAGTAGTAAGGCACACAATAGCCCCACTACTCAGTATTATGGCCCCCACCAGCCTCAACACTCAGTATTATGGCCCTCACCAGCCCCACCACTCATTGTTACGGCCCCTACCAGCCCCACCACTTAGTAGTAAGGCACCCACCACTCAGTACTACCACCTCCACCAGCCCCACCTCTCAGTATTATGGCCCCCACCAGTATCAACACTCAGTATTATCGCTCTCACCAACCCCACTGCTCAGAATTATGGCCCTTATTAGCCCCACCACTTAGTAGTAAGGCACCCACCAGCCCCACCATTCAGTACTATAGCCCCCACCAGCCCTACCTCTCAGTATTATGGCCCCCACCACTACTTAGTGTTATGGCCCCCACCAGCCTCACCATTTAGAATTATCGCCCTCACCAGCCTCACCACTCAGTATTATGGCCCCAAACAGCCCTACTACTCAGCATATGGTCTCCACCTGCCCCATCACTCAGTGTTATGGCCCCCACCAGCCCCACCTGTGCAGTGTAAGTACTGAGACTCCACACTACAGATGCAATATTGTGGCGACATCGAAGAACCTGCAGTACACGGAGTCTCGGACCCATCTGCGTTGGCTGAATGGTGGATTTAGGAACCTTTGGCTCCCTGATCCACCATTGTTTTCATCGGTATTCATATTCTGACAATGTGAATACCACTGAAATTGTGATGACAGGTGGTGGAATGGGGCCCAGTGCCGAGTGGTGCCAGGCCCGATCTGACTCACTGGCACCATAGCACTGCTGCACACAGATCAATGAATTTCCAGGCATCTTGGTAATAGAAAACCTACAGTAAACGCACTGTGAGGATGTAACTGTCCTAATTATCCTAATTATAAGAGCAGTGATAAGATGTAAGCAGACATGGGCTGAATATACTACAATATACATGTCCTACCTCCTACATACTCCATGACCACACACAGGTGAGATTTTGTTGGAAAGGAGCAGAGCATGGAGACCACGAAGGGACAATCTGCGAATGTTAGGATGTCCCTCTCCAGAAAGGCCAATGCCACTCTTTTTGGAGTGTTCAGGTTTCGCTTGAACATTTTCTTCAAAGCAAAGATCTGGTGTGAGTCTTTATGGTGCGCTAAGTAGACGGCACTGGAGAGAAAGAGAATCAATGGTTAGAATGAATCTTTACTACAAGAACATCTATAGAAGTCATTATATAATGTTTTGTACTAATGTTTAATGCTAGAAGTCTGTCCGTCACTGGAAGTCCATGTCTAGAATTTGATAAAAGATCACTACATAGATCACCTATGGGAGGTGTCCACAATGCCACGTCCGCCGGAGCCCTCACCCAGGTCACATTACAGGTGAGAGAATCTACTGAAATTATTCTTGGGCAGATTCACTACATTAGACCAGTAGATACGATTCAGTGCAAATAAAAGTTGGTCCAAATTAAAAGTGCTCCAATTGCCATAACATGACGTTAATTATGCTCCCGCATACCCCAAGACATGACAACATAATAAATGGAGGGGAGCGAAGGAGTTACAAAAAATGAAACCCATTATAGCCACTTGTCCTCTGTGCCAGTCTTTATTGCTGAGACCAGGGAGTAGACTCACATGGTCATGGTGGAGGTTGGGGGGTGCAGATGTCATTGATGAAATTTCGTGTCACCCCCTCACTTGACCATGTGTTGCCAATTACTCTTATCAGTTCGCTAATGGATTCCGAAAAGAACAGACCGGTGCGGAGGAGGGGGAAGCTCTGATGGGGGTGGCAGTGTAAGAACAGATGAGGGTCTAGGACAGGCAGGTGTAATATATTATTCTATTTTAATCCCTTTCCTTAACAGTTTGTTTTCCTACAGATCATATAATTTCCCTATGATAACACTGAAGGGAAGAGCACAGAGTCTGGAGCATTGTCATTGGGAACCTTGAGAAATGTGGATTATGCCAACAGAAAACTCACCCAAAACTTCCACTGCTGATCAGTTTGGATGTCCCATAGTCGCTCTTATGCGGCTGTCTTGACGGGGTCAATGATTTGATCACGCTCTATAAAAGAATAAGAAATTATATAAAGATATAGAAGCTGCTGGAAAAAAGCTCCAGATGCAAAAACGTCTCCCTTCTGTCATCTCCTCTTAGAATAGAGACATCCCATGGTTATATGGGGACAATACTGGACGTGTCATTCCCACCCCATAATCTGGTGATACACCGACATCTCTCTCCATGATACTTACACCATCAGATTCTTGGATCTCCGGGATCTCACAGATTCTACTGTCAGCATCTGCCAACAGAGTTGTTTCTAAAAGAGTGAAAAAATGATGAAGAAATAAAATGTATTAGACGATATTAATCCTACATATATATTACAACAATATAACTCAGACATGACAAGATGTCTGTAAATGGGAATAATACTTATTATATAGGGATTCTAAATATGAGAACGTACGGAGCATCCATGAATAAACGTAATGGAAATGATGAAGGACTCCCCCAATCATCACATGAATGAGGACCCCCCCACTCTCGCTGTACATGTGAGTGATGGTAAGAGATCTGAAGCGTAGGAGCCATATGCAGATTATCCTGGAAGTGCACTGGGGGCGTGTCACAGTATGGATTTCTTCTTCCACGCCCCCAGTGCACTTCCATGCTGATTTGTATACGGCTTCTACATTAGATTTCCCTTGACTGAGACATTGGATTTCTGCAAAAAATTATTACAGAGAAATGGCCAGTACAGTCATTCCACAATATGCAAAAATGTGCTGACAGGTTCCCATTACACAGAATATACAGAGTAAATGTAAGATTATTCCCTGTTCTCTATAATATCTGGATATTTCTTGTAGGAGGTCGGGTGATCGGCTTACCTGTAGTCAGATCGCTGTTCAGTCCCGGGATTAGATTTTGCTCGTCTTTGGTGTCGCCTTCTGCTGTTTCCTGATAGATATAATATATATAATTAACATGTGGAACCTTACACTAAATCATCACATAGATAAATCAGGAAGGACTAAACCTGCATTTACAGATGCAGCCAATTGTAACTGTACAAATCAGACGTGTGCTAGAGAAGATGACGGCTCCTTACCAGGCGTTCCAATGAGCGAGCCGGACGCTCCAGTACACACAGGACTTTTTCGGCCAGGTCTTTAATAAAAGCCAAATCTCCATATTGAGATCTTTCTTCAGCCTAAAAAGAGGAAAAGAAACAAAAAGGAAAATTTTGAGATGAGAAAGGTCACAATGGAGGAGGCCGCCATTGTATGTGACATTTGCTCCTCTCTGCAGATACAATAACTCTGGGGACTCATCGTGTTTTATATTGGAGGAAAGAAACTTCTATCCCACCATTATCTATAATATAACCAGGGATGGGTCCTTCTTTCCGAAGCCTCTATAGACTGCGCAAGCGCACTGTACCTGCACAATGTGGCCGCAGACAGAAGAACACATCCAGACCGGGAGGAGGACGGGGATGGAGGAGGAGTGTGGTGCCAGAAATAGAGGTATGCGTCATTTCATCATGGCTATGGGGGGTCTCCTGCTAAAAGTGGGGAGGCTATGGAGGCAGTGGCGTACCGCCAATGGCGGCAGGCCACGCCACTGCTATGGGGCCCGTGAGCCGGGGGGGGGGCCATAGCAGTCGCCTGCACCGTGTATGCCCCGCATCGGGGCCCTTGCAACAGGCTCCGCTCCCAGGCCCGGCGTTAGCACCCGGGCAAGTGCCAGGTCCCTGAGCAGGCAGGGGGCCCCACTCCGCTCAGGGCCCCGGCACAATACTTACCTCTCCCCGTGCCTCCGCAGCTCCGGTGTCTTCCGCGTCCTGTGCTGTGACGTCTCAGGTTAGAGGGTGGGATGACGTCTTTCCACCACACCCTCTGCTGAGCAGTCACAGTGCAGAGCGGGAAGACAGCGACGCTGAGGAGTCCGGAGCAGAGCAGCGGCAGCAGGTGAGGTGAGTATGTCATTTTTTTTTTTTTTTATGTATGGAGGCCTGGGGCCCATACACTATATAAGGGCTCGTACACTGTATGGAGCACTATATGGGGGAGGACTATATGGGGGCCCATACACTGTGTGGAGGACTATATGAGGGGCAGTATACTGTATGGAGGACTATATGGGGGCCAATACACTGTATGGAGGGCTATATTGGGACCCATACACTGTGTGGAGGACTATATGGGGGCCCATACACTGTGTGGAGGACTATATGAGGGGCAGTATACTGTATGGAGGACTATATGGGGGCCAATACACTGTATGGAGGGCTATATTGGGACCCATACACTGTGTGGAGGACTATATGAGGGGCAGTATACTGTATGGAGGACTATATGGGGGCCAATACACTGTATGGAGGGCTATATTGGGACCCATACACTGTGTGGAGGACTATATGGGGGCCCATACACTGTGTGGAGGACTATATGAGGGGCAGTATACTGTATGGAGGACTATATGGGGGCCAATACACTGTATGGAGGGCTATATTGGGACCCATACACTGTGTGGAGGACTATATGAGGCCAGTATTCTCTATAGAGGACTATAAGGAGGCCGGTATACTGTATGGAGGACTATATGGGGGCCAGTACACTGTATGGAGGACTATATGCAGGCCAGTATACTGTATGGAGAGGACTATATGGGGGCCAGTATTCTGTATGAAGAATGTCTTATACTGTGTGGAGGACCATAGGGAGTGCATTATACTGTGTGGAGGACCATAAGGAGTGCATTATACTGTGTGGAGGACCATAGGGAGTGCATTATACTGCGTGGAGGACCATAGGGAGTGCATTATACTGTGTGGAGGACCATGGCGAGTGCATTATACTGTGTGGAGGACCATGGCGAGTGCATTATACTGTGTGGAGGACCATGGCGAGTGCATTATACTGTGTGGAGAGGTGTGGGGCCACTATACTACATGGAGGGCTGTGTGGGGGTCACAGTTGAGGGATCATACTGTGTTGGAGTCACCATACTTTGCCTTGAGAGTTGAGGTGGGGTACGGTAGAGTCATTATACTGTGCATGTGGAGGAATTCACCATGGGGGTAACATACTGTGTTTAGGGGGGGCACTGTTGTTGGCATCATACCTTATGGGGAAATAAAAGAGGAATCTAGGACTTCAGCAGGAGAAAAATTACTGTGTAAAGGCTGGAAAGTTATGAGATATGCTCTTCCTTGACCCCCGACAATTTTCACTTTTTTGGAGGGGCTCCATTTAGCACTTCTGCTATGGGGCCCCATGATTCCTATGTACGCCCCTGTATGGAGGTCTCCTGCTGGACGTGGGGAGGCAATGGGGGTCTCCTGCTGGATGTGGGGAGGCTATGGGGGTCTCCTGCTGGATGTGCGGAGGCTATGGGGGTCTCCTGCTGGACATGCAGAGGATATGGGGGTCTCCTGCTGGACATGCAGAGGCTATAGGGGTCTCCTGCTGGACGTGAGGAGGCTATGGCGGTCTCATGCTGGACATGCGGAGGCTATGGGGGTCTCCTGCTGGACGTGCGGAGGCTATGGGGGTCTCCTGCTGGACGTGCGGAGGCTATGGGGGTCTCCTGCTGGACGTGCAGAGGCTATGGGGGTCTCCTGCAGGACGTGCGGAGGCTATGGGGGTCTCCTGCTGGACGTAGGGAGGCCATGGGGGATCTCCTGCTCGATGCGTTGAGGCTATGAGGGTCTCCTGCTGGATGTGGGGTGGTTATGGGGGTCTCTTGCTGGACATGGGGAGTCTATGGGAGTCTCCTGCTGGACGTGCAGAGGCTATGGGGGTTTCCTGCTGGACGTGGGGAGGCTATGGGGGTCTCCTGCTGGACGTGGGGAGGCTTTGAGGGTCTCCTGCTGGACCGGCGAAGGCTATGGGGGTCTCCTGCTAGACGTGCAAATGCTATGGGGGTCTTCTGCTGGACGTGGGGAGGCTATCGGGGTCTCTTGCTGGATGTGCGGAGGCTATGGGAGTCTCCTGCTGGACATGCGGATGCTAAGGGGGTCTCCTGCTGGAGGGGTGGAGGCTATGGAGGTCTCCTGCTGGACGTGGGGAGTCTATGGGGGTCTGCTGCTGGACGTGCAGAGGCTATGGGGTCTCCTGCTGGACGTGGGGAGGCTATAGGAGTCTCCTACTGGATGTGGGGAGGCTATGGGGGTCTCCTGCTGGACATGAGGAGTTTATGGGGTTCTACTGCTGTACATGGGGAGGTTATGCGGTATCTTGCTCAATGCATTGAGGCTATGGGGGTCTCCTGCTGGACGTGTGGAGGCTATGAGGGTCTCCTGCTGGACGTGAGAAGTCTATGGGAGTCTCCTGCTGGACGTGCAGAGGCTATGGGAGTCTCCTGCTGGACATGCAGAGGATATGGGGGTCTCCTGCTGGACGTGAGGAGGCTATGGGGGTCTCCTGCTGGATGTGCGGAGGCTATGGGGGTCTCCTGCTGGACGTGTGGAGGCTATGAGGTCTCCTGCTGGATGTATGGAGGCTATGGGGGTCTCCTGCTGGAGGTGGGGAGGCTATGCAGGTCTCCTGCTGGACATGCGGAGGCTATGGGGGTCTCCTGCTGGATGTATGGAGGCTATGGGGGTGTCCTGCTGGATGTGGGGAGGCTATGGGGGTCTCCTGCTGGATGTGCGGAGGTTATGGGGGTCTCCTGCTGGATGTGTGGAGGCTATGGGGGTCTCCTGCTGGACGTGGGAAGGCTATGGGGGTCTCCTTCTGGATGTGGGGAGGCTATGAGGGTCTCCTGCTGGACCAGGGGAGGCTATGGGGGTCTCCTGCTGGATGTGCGGAGGCTATGAGGTTCTCCTGCTGGACATGGGGAGGCTATGGGGTCTCCTGCTGGATGTGTGGAGGCTAAAGGGGTCTCCTTCTGGACGTGGGGAGGCTCTGGGGTTCTCCTGCTGGACATGGGGAGGCTATGGGGGTCTCCTGCTCTATGCATTGAGGCTATGAGGGCCTCCTGCTGGATGTGGGGAGGCTATGGGGGTCTCTTGCTGGATGTGGGGAGGTTATGAGGGTCTCCTGCTGGACCACGGGAGGCTATGGGGTCTCCTGCTAGACCTGCGGAGGCTATGGGGGTTTCCTGCTGGACGTGGGGAGGCTATAGGGGTCTCCTGCTCGATGCATTGAGGCTATGGGGGTCTCCTGCTGGATGTGTGGAGGCTCTGGGGGTCTCCTGATGGACGTGGGGAGGCTATGGGGGTCTCCTGCTGGATGTGGGGAGGCTATGAGGGTCTCCTGCTGGACCGGGGGAGACTATGGGGGTCTCCTGCTAGACGTGTGGAGGCTATAGGGGTCTCCTGCTGGACGTGGGTAGGTTATAGGGGTCTCCTGCTTTATGCATTGAGGCTATGGGGGTCTCCTGCTGGATGCAGGGAGGCTATGGGGGTCTTCTGCTGGATGTGGGGAGGCTATGGGGGTCTCCTGTTGGAGGTGGGGGGCTATGGGGGTCTCCTGCTGGAGGTGGGGAGGTTATGGGGTTCTCCTGCTGGACATGGGGAGGGTATGGGGGTCTTCTGCTGGACGTGGGGAGGCTATGGGGGGTCTCCTGTTGGAGGTGGGGAGGCTATGGGGGTCTCCTGCTGGACGTGTTTAGGCTATGGGGGTCTCCTGATGGACATGGGGAGGCTATGGGGGTCTCCTGCTGGACGTGGGGAGGCTATGAGGGTCTCCTGCTGGACCGGGGGAGACTATGGGGGTCTCCTGTTAAACGTGCGGAGGCTATAGGGGTCTCCTGCTGGATGTGGGGAGGTTATAGGGGTCTCCTGCTTGATGCATTGAGGCTATGGGGGTCTCCTGCTGGACGTAGGGAGGCTATGGGGGTCTCCTGCTGGACGTAGGGAGGCTATGGGGGTCTTCTGCTGGACATGGGGAGGCTATGGGGGTCTCCTGTTGGAGGTGGGGGGGTTATGGGGGTCTCCTGCTGGAGGTGGGGAGGTTATGGGGTTCTCCTGCTGGACGTGGGGAGGGTATGGGGGTCTCCTGCTGGACGTGGGGAGGCTATGGGGGTTTGCGTGTGCGCATACTACGCTATCCGGCTGCATTTTATTGAAGAAACTCTATGTGTGAATTCGCAGACACAGTCTTTAAAAAAATGGTGCCGAAATTGTACCAATAAAAATGCTTGTCACCAGGGTGTAGAACGGGTTCAATAGCTAGTTATCTATATGGAGAAGTTTTGTGCGGAGCGTCCGCTATTTACCTGCTGCAGTAATGTCCTGATGTTATGAAGTAAATCCGTCACATACTCTGAGGTGAGATGACCTTGTTGGTGTTTGGTCAGGCAGTTCCTTACTAGCTGCACCACCAGCCGGTGAGTGAAGCTGAGAACGCCATCGGGTGGTAGAAGCACAATGTTAGGGCGATTGTTGATAAGAATACCCCATAGTGCTTGTACCTGAAAATTATCCAGAAAAAATCCGGCCATAGTGAGAAACTGTAAGTGCGCTCAGTAACTAGCTATGGAGCCAAAATGGCACCCGCTACCCTGTGTACATTGTAGAAGTAGTGACTGTGAGCTGTGATGTCATAATGGGCGAGCATCACCAGTGATGTCATGATGGAATCTTGTGATAGAATCTTCATGAGGCGACTCTGCACAAACAGATGCTGCCGAGCAATGTGTACAGTGGAAACTCCATAGAATAAAATCCATCTCCATGTTATCATGACCGTTCTCTTTTATTTCCAGTTAGAACACAACCAGTATAAGGGTATATTCACACGCTGCATTTTTGCAGCATTTTTTGTTCAACAAAAACCAAACTGGTGGCAGGAAAAACACTGAGTAAAATACGCACGTTTTTGCTGTGTTTTTAATTGTTTTTTTTCTCATTCATTTGAATTGGTGAAAAACGCTGCAACGGCCCTAAAAGGATTGACAAGCTGCAGAATACAAAAAACACTAGAAAAGAAACGCAGCATGTGAATGAGACTTCAGAAATCTCATTCACTAAGCTCGTACTTTAAAGTGCAGTGTTATTGCCGCAGAAAAACAGCCAATTGTGAACACACCCAAAAGATATACTCAGTCATATGGGAAATAATGTGTAGGTTTATTCCTCATTTGTCTTTTTTTTCTCCATAGAACATTTTAGTTTACTATTAACAACTGTGACAAATATTGAAGGTATTGAAGAATTAATAAAAAGTGATAAATCATTTACATCATTGTCATTGATCGTTGTGTCTTTATAAAGTTCAATCCTTTACCTTGTTGTGTTTAGGTCGCGAGATCGTGCAGCTGCAGGAGCGGTGAGCCGCTGTCAGAGTCGGCCAGACTCCCTATAAAGCCGGTTTCACACGTCCATATATTTCCAGTACCGGAAAGGAAAAAACGGTACCAGAGATATCCGTGTCCCGTGTGTCCCTGTTTGTCACACGTGTGGCAACAGTGTGCCGCATCAGGATCACACGTACCGGCACCTGGGAATTAGCGTTACATTTTAGTGGGTTTGATATGGTTATTTCTGCTAACATCCATCCACAGTTTTAGTAAAGTGCCGTGAGCAGCAGAAAGTGCACACAGTGTAAGATCCTCACCATGGTCCTCCACACATTGTAAGACTCTCGCCATGGTCCTCCACACAGTATAAGACACTCGCCATGGTCCTCCACGCAGATTAATGCACTCCCTAAGGTCCTCCACACAGTATAATGCACTCCCTAAGGTCCTCCACACAGTATAATGAACTCCCTATGGTTCTCCACACAGTATAATGAACTCCCTATGGTTCTCCACACAGTACATTGCACTCCCTATGGTCTTCCACTAAGTATAATGCACTCCCTATGGTCCTCCACGCAGTATAATGAACTCCCTATGGTCTTCCACACAGTATAATGCACTCCCTATGGTCATCCACACAGTATAACGTACTCCCTATGGTCCTCCACACAGTATAATGCACACCCTATGGTCCTCCACACAGTATAATGCACACCCCATGGTCCTCCACACAGTATAATGCACTCGCCATGGTCCTGCACACAGTATAATGCACTCCCCATGGTCCTGTATGCAGTATAGTGCAGCCCCCCAAAGGGTAAAATGCGGTCCCCCACCATAGGGTAAAATGCAGCCCCAGTCCTCCAGTATTATCAGTACACACTGATTTATAAATAAATACATACTTACCGCTCCTCGTTCCCCGCTGCTTCAGTCTCTGCAGCTGATCACCTCAGCAGCTGCCAGCTCCACTGTCTGGCACAGCGTGGCGCGTCATCATGCCGCTGCGTCAGATGCAGAGGAGGAATGATGGGAGAGGGAGTGTCACATGAAGCTCCCTCCTCCATCACTGCTTTCAACCAGGGCCGGCTCCAGGTTTTCGTGGGCCCTGGGCGAAAGGGTCTCAGTGGGCCCCTGTAACACTGTAAAATAATACTCTTTCTGTATTATTTTTTCCTACTGAGGACTTCGCAAAGTATCAATATCACGATATTCTTATAAAAAATGTATCTATTTATTCTTGGATTGTCCATTAAATAGAATCAGATTGCAGCAGGTACATACAATAATTAGTTATAAAGTAATTGTCCATTTGTCCATAATTAGCTTAATTGTTGAGATTCACCCATCTTTCCTTGGATCCTGGCTGGTAAATCATGTCTTTGTCCAGCACGTGTCCAGGCCTACATGCCATCTGTTTCTCAGCATGAAGATTCTTCTTCTGTGTCTTGTGGGGTGGGAAGAGCAAGAGAGTCCCCCCTTTCTGTACCATGGGCTTTTATAGCCAGTCGTATGGACACCTGTTCTACATATGGTAGTGAACCAAAAATACACACACAAATAGCGCATGTCAACTAGACACGATGGCTGAGGCATAGAACTCAGATTTAAGAAAAATGATTATCGATTATTAATTATTTAACATTCCCCCCTTTTTGAGGATAAAAAGGACTGAAAAATCCTCAAAAGAAAACAGGTTTATCATTAGGATAACAATCATTTTTTCCCTTTCTTCTTCCTTGGCAATATCATTAAATTTCCATAATAATAATATCAATATCGGATTATTGTTATATAATGATGTGAATTCATGTTATGGTAAGCCGTGACTAATATTCATTTAATATGTATAATTATACTTCCCTATATCTAAATTGAAGCAATCGCGGGTCCAATCGTCATCGTCTGATGTCATCGGGTCGTCGTCTCGTCTTCTTCTTGGTTCTTTTATAACACAGTCTTTAGATGAAAACTCCTTTGAAATAAATGACAGCGTGTAGATATTGTACAGTCCATAATTGTATTCATCATTGTGCAGTCTATAAACTGTACTCTTTATTAGAAAGATCATGTGTCAATTGATAAGAAAACAAAGTCCATGGATGAAATGTAGCTTTAATATCTGTGCGATATTCTGGAATCTTCCATATGTCCGCACTGGTCTAGTGTCACTTTTGGAACAGATGTGACGTCTTTGGTCAGTAAAGCAAGGGTTAACTTGACACTTCCCTGCTTTATATAGCCCCATAACCAGTACTCAGTCCTTTATATACAGGACACATATGCCAGGTATTACCTGTTCACCAGCTTTCATTGAAGCGTTGCAGGTGATAGGAAACCACTGGAACGTGATGAAACATGAACACAACCCAGTACATATAGGATCATCGTCCTCTGCCGTCCCGGTGATCAGTGGTGTGAATTGTATCTGACACAGTCTATTATCACTCAGCATTCACACCTGTTACCTTCTGAGACGTCCGGATATCGGTTGCTTCTTCTTGTAACTTTTGAGAGTCTCTTTGATTTATAAATATGAAAAGTCTTTATTAAGATAGAATTCATAATTGCGATGTCTTGATTGAAGTCTTCATTCCCTAATCTGATGCCAAATCTGGCAATTTTTCCTAACCTATAATATCACAGCGTACCATAGCAATCAATAATATCCATCTAATTATTATCAAAATATTAAAATAAATTATGTTTGGAATAATAAACAATAATAGATTGAATTACTATCAAGTTCTCCATGTGATAAAATATTTTTATGTCATAGGTGTAATTACCTTTTCCAACCCATAGGTGTCAGTGTGTTTTGAAACAACAAGTGTTTATATCTTTATTAAACCAATAATACCAAAGAATGTATACTGCTGAACTAAAATGAATAAATATATATGAATATATAAATGAATGAATGAATGAATGAATTGTTGTGTTTACTCAGAAAATGTAAACATTTTTCTTATATTAATTCATATCATCATTATATTTAATGAAGCAATATTCTTTGTACTTGACATTACCCCATTAAATATTAATGTGTTTTCTCAGTTGAAATATTGAACTGAATTAAAATCAAAAATTGAAAATTAAAACTGAAAAATGGAAAAATAAGAAAATAAGTAAGAATAAAAATGTAAAAATGAAAAATAAAAATAAGAATGAAAATAAAAATAAGGCCTTCATATGTTAATGACAAATGAAGAGTAATTATATTCTCCATAAAAAATACCCTTATATCTCCATTATCTGGATGATTTCATATTTGTCATAACCTTGTATCACCAAAAAATTATTAAACTATGCAACTTTGCATGTAATACCCTTCTTAATTATATCATTGTACCTTATTATTGTTTCTTCTTTATTAAAATGTGTGGAAAATAAGTATTGATCAAAAGTGATTATGTAATCAGGATCAAAAACACATTTTCCCCTTTAATACCAAAAAATATTATTTTATAAAATTTATGTATATATCAGAACCAAATTAAAAATAATTATTCTTCTATGAACATTTTGCATAAATTTCATATCGATGAGTAGCATAGATTTGTCTACAGAGAGGTGTGTACCTATTTAGGTAACCATTAAAAATAATATCATAGTTATTCAAGAATATTATCATGTGGAAAATTATTCTAAATATAAATTTGCTTTGTAAACCATTTTGATGTGTGGTTGCCCTTATCCACTATTAGTTAAATCAAGAAATAATAATTATTAAAGAAATATAGAAATATATATATGTAGATAATACCTAATTATGTATTATAATTTTTTTTCAGAATTAAATATATTTTTGTACCTTCACATAAAGAAACATTTTTTTTTTCCAAACATACGAACATACGAGGCCTCTGTCACATCAATCACACTTAGCAGCTGCTGATTTACTCATCTGTCACCTTCACTCTGACATTCACAGATCTGTTCAACTCAAACATTCCACATATGAAGTTTTAGATATATATATATTTAACCCAAAATTGTTGTATCCCAATTTATTAATGCGCATTGTCATATCAATTAAATATCTTAATATTCTTTGAATATTCCCCAAGTACATATTATATAATATGAGAGTAAGTTGCTGAAATTTCAGATACTTGAAAAAAAAAAAAACTCTTGTTATAGATTCTTTTTTCACTGGCTGCCCGGTCTTAAGTTACATCAGCTGAAAATAGAATGAATGGGATCTATACTATTAGCTCAAAGTTCAAAGGCCGCAGCTGTCACACGTCATGCTGTAAAGCTACTTTAATTTGCACGAACACTTCATGCACAGAAAATATTAATTAATTAATGTTACACATAAATCATGCAATTTTCAGCTTCCTGTGTGAATAAAGAAATAAATCCATTTTAGAGTTGTTTGATCAAATCCTGCTTTGGAATGAAAACTCTAAGGAAATATAAGAAAATAAAATTAAATATCAAATTCATACAGAAACAGAATTATTTAAATATCTTATACATATATTGGTTGGTTCTAATGTAATTCAAAATATTGCTACTTAAATTTATATATAAAGTTCTAATTTATTAATTAATATATATATATATTTTTATAAATATATATAAATACAATTATACACAATCTCTACATAAACAAGTATATGTATATATATATATATATATATATATATATATATGAACTATTAGAAACTATGTAACTACAATTTTACTGTATAAGATTATAAATAAATATTGAGACATTGTAACACTTCTATGCTACATTATCATTACAGTTTTTTCTTAGCCACTCCCTAAACCAAATCTTCTGTCTCTCTCAAATATCTCCAGGAACGCCCTATTTAGGAAAGACATTTTTCTATCCTTCAAAACCTCAGAGAACTGCCTGTCCTTCTGTCCACATTCCATGACGTCACTCTCAGCCGGTCGTCTCACCTGACTCTGTCCATCAGTTTCAGCCATTTTCCTTTCCAGGGAGAAGTCACAGCTTTGAATTTTTAACTCTTTCTGTGAAGAGATGGACCTTTGCACTGGCTGATATGGCTTATAACAGATATGAAATCTTCTGCGTATTTGATAGAGTTCACTATGGGGATGACTCAGTCTAGGAGAGGTTGATATTGGCTTTTGGTAAGATTTTACCTTTTCTGGTTTTACAAATTTAACTTGATTTATTTTCTTTTCACGATTCTCATGTTTCCTAACAAAATCCAGCAACTGCGCACATTCAAATAATGAATGTTTTTGTGATGCAATAACTTGGGAAACTGGATTTAGGAATTTGAATTTTTGTACAAAAGTTGTTATCATTTGTTGTACTTTTCCATTTTTGATGAGAGCTTTGTACAACCGTTCAAATATGGACATGAATGTATATGTACATTCCTTCCTACCAATCCTTAGTTTCTGCAGATCTTCTATGTTGGGAAAATCCTTTGTGACACAATAAATCAAATATCTTAACCTGTCCGAATCATTTTCCCATCCATTAGGAGAGTAACATCTGGACAATGTCACAGGAATCCATATTTTAAATAATTGATTCCTCTCCTCATTGGATAAATCAAACTTATCAGAGAAGCTCTCAAATGTCTCTGAATTTCTACAGGCATGGATTTTGACATCATATTTTGGCATGATTTTGTATAATTTCAGCAAATTTTTCCTCCTTTTAATTTGCAGTTGAGCCTGGGTAATTCCTGAATTCTCTGATATTTTTAGTGGCTCTTGTACGTCCGCTCCTCCTACGTCACTCACGTCTCCTCCCACATCACCTAGTATGTCGGTTTCTCGTATGTCAGTCATGTCTCCTCCCATGTCAGGTTTCTGTATGTCCGTCTCTTGGTCAGACCCAAGGTCACCTTCAGTTACAGACACGTGTCTTACTTCTTGTTCATTTTCCACATTACAGTCAGAATCAGTATCACCATCTGACACTTCTTCTACACTATTGTCCTGCTTAGACCTCTCAAGTACAAAATTATGAAATACCTGAAAAAGATGTAGAATATTCCGCAATTTGTGTTTCTCTCCAGGGTCGGACTGGGGTGTCTGGGGCCCACAGGGAGAACTGACTCTAGGGGCCACCTACAGCCATATGCAAATATCTGTTATCCGCTATCCCTGTTATAGTGGAGCATTGACAGGCGGCTCCTGCACATCTACTGTGCGACACTAACTGGGATGTACAACTACGTTAGTTTGCATTAAAGGGCTTCTTTGGTTAAAACAAGTTATCACCGATCCATGGGATCCACAGGATCGGTGATCACTTATTGATCGTTTGGGTCCGAACATTGGAAAACGCACCTATCGGAAGAATGGGGAAGTTTCATCCCTGACAGGACACTTATCACCATTTTAAAATGCAGCGACAGGTGGGACGTCTGACCACAGCCTCATTCGTTCTCTTGGGGGCTTCCAAAAAAGAGCAGCGCTCGCAGCCTCTGAGGGAATGAATGGATCAGTGGTTGAGTCGCACATGAGCTCCAGTCTAATGGGGAGAAAAGCTCCACATTCTACCAATCGGTGCAGGTCCCAGCAGTCAGACCCCCACCAATCAATATTATCACTTATCCTGTGGAGAGGTGATTACTTGTTTTCACCAGAGAACCCCTGTAAGTGCATCTCTGATGCTCTGCTCCAAGTATTTAATCTCTAAGGTCACAGCCCCACTATCAGTATTTGGTCAGTATTCGGTCAGTATTTTTTCTCAGGAGTGGGAGCCAAAACCAGATGAGGAACAATCAGAGAAAAGGTAGAATAGAAACAAGTCACCAATTCTGCATTTATCACCCACTCCTGGTTTTAGCAGCGACTCCTGAGAAAAAATACTAACCAAATACTAATGGTGGGGCTGTGGCCTAATGGAAAAAAATATTTTCCTAGTTAATATCAGCAAGAACAAAATGACTGCCATACACAACACAGTCCACTATATCAACACCAATAATACCACATACAAAAGGGACAAATATCGCCACACCATGACTAGATCACATATTACCACCACATAGTGACCGAATAATACCACATACAAGGAATAAATACGGCCACACCATGACCAGACCACATATTACCACCCCAAAGTGACCAAATACTACAATACTGATCATGAATACAAACCACAATACTAACAACACTGTTATTACCACCAGCGACATTATACACAGGAGCTCTGTATATAGTGTCAGTGTACAGGTAATACAGGGATCACCAGTGACATTATACACAGGAGCTCTGTATATAGTGTCAGTGTACAGGTAATACAGTGATCACCAGTGACATTATACACTGGAGCTCTGTATATAGTGTACAGGTATTACAGTGGTCACCAGTGACATTATACTCAGGAGGTCTGTACATAGTGTATAGTGTACAGGTAATACAGTGATCACCAGTGACGTTATACACAGGAGCTCTGTATATAGTGTACAAGTAATACAGTGGTCACCAGTGACATTATACACAGGAGCTCTGTATATAGTGTACAGGTAATACAGTGGTCACCAGTGACATTATACACAGGAGCTCTGTATATAGTGTACAGGTAATACAGTAGTCACCAGTGACATTATACACAGGAGCTCTGTATATAGTGTATAGTGTACAGGTAATACAGGGATCACCAGTGACATTATACACAGGAGCTCTGTATATAGTGTCAGTGTACAGGTAATACAGTGATCACCAGTGACATTATACACTGGAGCTCTGTATATAGTGTACAGGTAATACAGTGGTCACCAGTGACATTATACACAGAAGCTCTGTATATAGTGTATACATAATACAGTGATCACCAGTGACATACACAGGAGTTCTGTATATACTATATACACACACGTGGTCAGAATTGTTGGTACCCCTCGTTTAATGAAAGAAAAACCCACAATGGTCACAGAAATAACTTGAATCTGACAAAAGTAATAATAAATTAAAAATCTATGAAAATGAACAAATGAAAGTCAGACATTGCTTTTCTGCTTCCACTGAATTTTTAAAAAAATTAAACTCATGAAATAGGCCTGGACAGAAATGATGGTACCCCTGAAAATAATGTGACAAAAGGGACATGTTAAATCAAGTTGTGTCCACAAATTAGCATCACAGGTGTCTACAATCTTGTAATCAGTCAGTGGGCCTGTATATAGGGCTACAGATACTCACTGTGTTGTTTGGTGACATGGTGTGTACCACACTCAACATGGACCAGAGGAAGCAAAGGAAAGAGTTGTTTCAGGAGATTAGAAAGAAAATTATAGAAAAGCATGTTAAAAGGTAAAGGTTATAAGACCATCTCCAAGCAGCTTGATGTTCCTGTGACTACAGGTGCACATATTATTCAGAAATTTAAGATCCATGGGACTGTAGCCAACCTCCCTGGACGTGGCCGCAGAAGGAAAATTGATGACAAATCAAAGAGACGGATAATATGAATGGTAACAAAAGAGTCCAGGAAAACTTCTAAAGAGATTAAAGGTGAACTTCAAGCTCAAGGAACATCAGTGTCAGATCGTACTATCCACCGTTGTTTGATCCAAAGTGAACTTCATGTAAGACGACCAAGGAGAACACCATTGTTGAAAAAAATAATAATAAAAAAGCCAGACTGGAATTTGCCAAACTACATGTTGACAAGCCACAAAGCTTCTGGGAGAATGTACTATGGACAGATGAGACAAAAATGGAAGTTTTTGGCAAGGCACATCAGCTCTATGTTCACAGACCGAAAAATTAAGCATATCAAGAAAAGAACACTGTCCCTACTGTGAAACATGGGGGAGGCTGTTATGTTCTGGGGCTGCTTTGCTGCATCTGGTACAGGGTGTCTTGAATCTGTGCAGGGTACAATGAAATCTCAAGACTATCAAGGGATTCTAGAGAGAAATGTGCTGCCCAGTGTCAGAAAGCTTGGTCTCAGTCGCAGGTCATGGGTCTTGCAACAGGATAATGACCCAAAACACACAGCTAAAAACACCCAAGAATGGCTAAGAGGAAAACATTAGACTATTCTGAAGTGGCCTTCTATGAGCCCTGACCTAAATCCTATGGAGCATCTTTGGAAAGAGCTGAAACATGCCGTCTGGAGAAGGCAACCTTCAAACACGAGACAACTGGAGCAGTTTGCTCATTAGGAGTCGGCCAAAATAGCTGTGGAGAGGTGCAGAAGTCTCATTGACAGTTACAGGAATCCTTTGATTGCAGTGATTGCCTCAAAAGGTTGTTCAACAAAATATTAAGTTAAGAGTACCATCATTTCTGTCCAGGCCGATTTCATGAGTTTAATTTTTTTTTTAATTCTGTGGAAGCAGAAAAGCAATGTCTGACTTTCATTTGTTCATTTTCAAAAATTTGTAATTTATCAGATTCAAGTTATTTCTGTGACCATTGTGGGTTTTTCTTTCATTAAAGGAGGGGTACCAACAATTTTGACCACGTGTGTAGTGTAAGTGTACATGTAATACACTGACTCACCAGTGATGTCTCTAGGTGAAGTCCTTCATCTTCGCTTTTCTTCTTCATCTGGCACAGACGGCCATCACTTCTTCCAGCCAGGAATCGTCTCTGCAGAAAATAACACACAGTTATCAATAACTGATCTCTTCTAGAGAATATTCCCACTTTTCCCCCCGACTTCTACACTACATCAGTTGAAGAAAAAAAGTAACATAGTGCCGTCCTGCACAGTAACAGGACCCCTCTTTTGTCCCATCCCATGGAAAACAATTTCCTAAAAAGTAAATTGTATTACAGAAGTAATAATGTAATAATAATAATTGGAATCTAAAGTAATAATGTTCCCCACTGGTCACCATTAATAAAGTATGTTCCTCAATCTGGCTCCCAAACAGTAATTAAGTCCCTGGTCTAGCCAGGCACCCCCATATGTCCCTTCTGGCCCCCATTTGTCTAGTGTGACCCCTCCATATATTTATCCTAGCACACGTGTATCGAGCCTGCCCCCTCCTATATACCCATCCTAGCCCCCCCATGTGGCCAGTCTGGCCCCCCCCCACATATCCATCCTTGCCTCCATGTTTCCAGCCTGCGCCCCCATATATCCCCCCCATATATCCTCCATGTGTCCAGCCTGCCCTCTACATATCCATCCTGGCCTCTATGTGTCCAACCTCCCCCCTCATATATCCATACTGCCCTTACCACCTGCATATATCCATCCTGACACCCCCCATATATCGAGCCCGCCCCCCCCACATATTCATCCTAGCCCCCCATGTGTCCAGCCTGTCCCCCCCCATATATCCATCCTGGCCTCCATGTGTTCAGCCTGCCCCCCCATATATCCATCCTGGCCTCCAAGTGTCCAGCCTGCCCCCCATATATCTATCCTGCCCCCCATATATCCATCCTGGCCTCCATGTGTCCAGCCTGCCCACCCCCCTTTGCCTGGGTCCAACCAGGGTTTCCCCTTGTGTGTCCATCCAGGGCCCCCCCTTGTGTGTCCAGCCGGGCCCCCCTTGCGTGTCCAGCCAGCGTTCCCCCTTGCGTGTCCAGCCAGGGACCCCCTTGCGTATCAAGCCAGGGCTCCCCCCTCGTGTGTCCAGCTTGGCCCCCCCCCTCGTGTGTCCAGCTTGGCCCCCCCTCATGTGTCCAGCCAGGGTTCCCCCTCTTGTGTGTCCAGCCATGGCCCCCCCTTGTGTGTCCAGACAGGGTTCCCCCCCTTGTGTGTCCAGCCAGGGTTCCCCCCCTTGTGTGTCCAGCCAGGGTTCCCCCCTTGTGTGTCCCGCCAGGGTTCCCTCCTTGTGTGTCCAGCCAGGGTTCCCCCCTTGTGTGTCCAGCCAGACTACCCCCTTGTGTGTCTGTCCAGCCTGGCTACCCCCTTGTGTGTCTGTCCAGCCTGGCTACCCCCTTGTGTGTCTGTCCAGCTGGGCCCCCCCTTGTGTGTCTGTCCAGCTGGGCCCCCCCTTGTGTGTCCAGCTGGGCCCCCCTTGTGTGTCCATCCAGGGTTCCCCTTTATGTGTCCATCCAGGGCCCCCCCCTTGTGTGTCCAGCTGGGCCACCCCTTGTGTGTCCAGCCAGGGTTCCCCCCTTGTGTGTCCATCCAGCACCCCACATTTTGTGTCCAGTTGGCTCCCCCCTTGTGTGTCCAGCCAGCCTACCCCCTTGTGTGTCCAGCTGGGCTCCCCTTGTGTGTCCAGCCAGGGTTGCCCCTTGTGTGTCCAGCCAGGATCCCCCCTTTTGTGTCCAGCCAGGCTACCCCCTTGTGTGTCTGTCCAGCTGGGCCCCCCCTTGTGTGTCCAGCTGGGCCCCCCCTTGTGTGTCCATCTGGGCCCCCCCTTGTGTGTCCATCTGGGCCCCCCCTTGTGTGTCCATCTGGCCCCCGCCTTGTGTGTCCAGCCAGTGGGTCCAGACCATTACACACACACACACACACACCTCTTACCTTCCTGCGCTCCCGTGCGGTGTCCTCCTTCTCCTGAGTTGCGCGCCTCCTTCACAGCAGGCGCATGACGATGACGTCATACGCCGGACGGCGAAGGGAGACACGCAGCTTCAGCTGCTTCACTGGGACATGCGCCGCGGTGGTTCAGGTAATGAGCACTGCGTGCGCGCGTCCCTGCATACACTGTGCCTGCGCTTTTAAAGGGCCCGTGCCCCTTAAAACCGCAGGATTTTTTTTTTGTTCTCTTCTCCCCTTCTACTCTGCAGCAGGGGGCGGGGCCCACCGGGAAAATTTCCGGTATCCCGCCAGCCCAGACCGACCCTGTTTCTCTCTATATACCAATTTGGAAGTTAACTGTAAATTCTGCAATTCACATTCTTTGTATAAACTGAGCCACAAAACGTCTAAGTCATTTCCTACATTAACTTTGAAATTAATATTACTTTGTTTAGCAAAAGAAGAAATTATATCCATATTTTGCTTACCTTAAGATTCCTTAGCTTCTCTTTATCAGCACGTCCTGTCTTCAGTTCGTCTGATTCATTTCCTGTGATTCTGTTCCTTGTTAGAACCTCTGCTTCCTGTTAGTCCTCAGTCTGTAGGTCCTTTCTGCTTCTCGTGACAAATTAGTGAATTTACTGACACGTGAACAACAGCTGTTCAGCTAGTCAGGACTTTTCCCCCCTTTGTTCAAGGAAGAAATTCACTTACGAAAAATCAGGCTGGCTGGCTCACCATTGTTAAATAATACTTCTTTCTGTATTATTTTTCTCTACTGAGGACTTCGCAAAGTATCAATATCAAGATTTCCTTATAAAAAATGTATCTATTTATTCTTGGATTGTCCATTAAAAAATAATTGAAACTGAATATAAAATAGATTAAGTAGTTACAAAGAGATTCAATCATGAGTGTCCATCTTTCCTTGGATCCTGGCTGGTAAATCATGTCTTTGTCCAACACGTGTCCAGGCCTACATGTCAGCTGCTCCTCAGCATGAAGATCCTTCTTCTGTGTCTTGTGGGGTGGGAAGAGCAAGAGAGCCCCCCCTTTCTGTACCATGGGCTTTTATAGCCAGTCGTATGGCACACCTGTTCTACATATGGTAGTGAACACACAAATAGCGCATTTCAACTAGACACGATGGCTAATGCATAGAACTCAGATTTAAGAATAAAATGAATATCCATAATTAACTATTTAACAAGAGGTGACTAGATCAGAGTTGCTGTACTGACATTCATATTTTGTGTGCACCGTACAGTGCATAAGGACGTCCTCTGTACAGTAACTTCAGTCTAGTTGTCTAAGTACAGAGGTAACTAGATCAGAGTTGCTGTACTTAGATTCATAGTTTGTGTGCACCGTACTGTGTATAAGGACGTCCTCTGTACAGTAACCTCCATCTAGATGTCTCAGTACAAAGGTGACTAGATGGGAGTTGCTGTAGTGAGATTCATAGTTTGTGTGCACCGTACTGTGTATAAGGACGTCCTCAGTACAGTAACTTCAATCTAGATGTCTCAGTACAGAGGTGACTAGATCAGAGTTGCTGCAGTAAGGTTCATGATTTCTGTGCACCGTACTGTGTATAAGGACGTCCTCTGTACAGTAACTTCAGTCTAGATGTCTCAGTACAGAGGTGACTAGATCAGGGCTGCTGTACTGAGATTCATAGTTTGTGTGCACCGTACTGTGTAGAAGGACGTCCTCTGTACAGTAACCTCAATCTAGATGTCTCAGTACAGAGGTGACTAGATCAGAGTTGCTGTACTGAGATTCATAGTTTGTGTGCAGCGTACTGTGTATAAGGACGTCCTCTGTACAGTAACTTCAGTCTAGTTGTCTCAGTACAGAGGTGACTAGATCAGAGTTGCTGTACTGAGATTCATAGTTTGTGTCCACTGTACTGTGTATAAGGACGTCCTCTGTACAGTAACCTCAGTCTAGATGTCTCAGTACAGAGGTGACTAGATCGGAGTTGCTGCAGTAAGGTTCATGATCTCTGTGAACTGTACTGTGTGTAAGGTCGTCCTCTGTACAGTAACTTCAGTCTAGATATCTCAGTTCAGAGGTGACTAGATCAGAGTTTCTGTACTGAAATTCATAGTTTGTGTGCACCGTACTGTGTATAAGGACGTCCTCTGTACAGTAACTTCAGTCTAGATGTCTCAGTACAGAGGTGACTAGATCAGAGTTGCTGTACTGAGATTCATAGTTTGTGTTCACTGTACTGTGTATAAGGACGTCCTCTGTACAGTAACCTCCATCTAGATGTCTCAGTACAGAGGTGACTAGATCAGAGTTGCTGCAGTAAGGTTCATGATTTCTGTGCACCGTATTGTGTATAAGGACGTCCTCTGTACAGTAACTTCAGTCAAGATGTCTCAATACAGAGGTGACTAGATCAGAGTTGCTGTACTGAGATTCATAGTTTGTGTGCACCCTACTGTGTATAAGGACGTCCTCTGTACAGTAACCTCAATCTAGATGTCTCAGTACAGAGGTGACTAGATCAGAGTTGCTGCAGTAAGGTTCATGATCTCTGTGCACTGTACTGTGTATAAGGACGTCCTCTGTACAGTAACCTCAATCTAGATGTCTCAGTACAGAGGTGACTAGATCAGAGTTGCTGCAGTAAGGTTCATGATTTCTGTGCACCGTACTGTGTATAAGGACGTCCTCTGTACAGTAACTTCAGTCTAGTTGTCTCAGTACAGAGGTGACTAGATCAGAGTTTCTGTACTGAGATTCATAGTTTGTGTGCACTGTACTGTGTATAAGTACGTCCTCTGTACAGTAACCTCCATCTAGATGTCTCAGTACAGAGGTGACTAGATCAGAGTTTCTGTACTGAGATTCATAGTTTGTGTGCACTGTACTGTGTATAAGGACGTCCTCTGTACAGTAACCTCAATCTAGATGTCTCAGTACAGAGGTGACTAGATCAGAGTTGCTGCAGTAAGGTTCATGATTTCTGTGCACCGTACAGTGTATAAGGACGTCCTCTGTACAGTAACTACAGTCTAGATGTCTCAGTACAGAGGTGACTAGATGGGAGTTGCTGTACTGAGATTCATAGTTTGTGTGCACCGTACTGTGTATAAGGACGTCCTCTGTACAGTAACTTCAGTCTAGATGTCTCAGTACAGAGGTGACTAGATCAGAGTTGCTGTAGTGAGATTCATAGTTTGTGTGCACCGTACTGTGTATAAGGACGTCCTCTGTACAGTAACTTCAGTATAGATGTCTCAGTACAGAGGTGACTAGATCAGAGTTGCTGCAGTAAGGTTCATGATCTCTGTGCACTGTACTGTGTATAAGGACGTCCTCTGTACAGTAACTTCGTCTAGATATCTCAGTTCAGAGGTGACTAGATCAGAGTTGCTGTACTGAGATTCATAGTTTGCGTGCACTGTACTGTGTATAAGGACGTCCTCTGTACAGTAACCTCAGTCTAGATGTCTCAGTACAGAGGTGACAAGATCAGAGTTGCACCACTGAGGTCCATGATTTCTGTGCACTGTACTGTGTATAAGGACGTCCTCTATACAGTAACTTCAATCTAGATGTCTCAGTACAAAGGTGATTAGATCAGAGTTGCTGCAGTAAGGTTCATGATTTCTGTTCACCGTACTGTGTATAAGGACGTCCTCTGTACAGTAACTTCAATTTAGATGTCTCAGTACAGAGGTGACTAGATCGGAGTTGCAGCACTGAGGTCCATGATCTCTGTGCACTTTACTGTGTATAAGGACGTCCTCTGTACAGTAACTTCAGCCTAGTTGTCTCAGTACAGAGGTAACTAGATCAGAGTTGCTGTACTGAGATTCATAGTTTGTGTGCACTGTGCTGTGTATAAGGACGTCCTCTGTACAGTAACCTCAGTCTAGATGTCTCAGTACAGAGGTGACAAGATCAGAGTTGCAGCACTGAGGTCCATGATTTCTGTGCACTGTACTGTGTATAAGGACGTCCTCTGTACAGTAACTTCAATCTAGATGTCTCAGTACAAAGGTGATTAGATCAGAGTTGTTGCAGTAAGGTTCATGATTTCTGTGCTCCGTACTGTGTATAAGGACGTCCTCTGTACAGTAACCTCAGTCTAGATGTCTCAGTACAGAGGTGACAAGATCAGAGTTGCTGCAGTGAGATTCATAGTTTGTGTGCACCGTACTGTGTATAAGGACGTCCTCTGTACAGTAACCTCAATCTAGACGTCTCAGTACAGAGGTGACAAGATCAGAGTTGCTGTACTGAGATTCATAATTTGTGTGCACTGTACTGTGTATAAGGACGTCCTCTGTACGGTAACTTCAGTCCAGTTGTCTCAGTACAGAGGTAACCAGATCAGAGTTGCTGTACTGAGATTCATAGTTTGTGTGCACCGTACTGTGTATAAGGACGTCCTCTGTACAGTAAACTCAATCTAGATGTCTCAGTACAGTGGTGACTAGATCAGAGTTGCTGCAGTAAGGTTCATGATCTCTGTGCACTGTACTGTGTATAAGGACGTCCTCTGTACAGTAACTTCAGTCTAGTTGTCACAGTACAGAGGTATCTACTTCAGAGTTGCTGTAGTGAGATTCATAGGTTGTGTGCACTGTACTGTGTATAAGGACGTCCTCTGTACAGTAACTTCGATCTAGATGTCTCAGTACAGAGGTGACTAGATCAGAGTTGTTGCAGTAAGGTTCATGATTTCTGTGCACCGTACTGTGTATAAGGACGTCCTCTGTACAGTAACCTCAATCTAGATGTCTCAGTACAGAGGTGACTAGATCAGAGTTGCTGCAGTAAGGTTCATGATCTCTGTGCACTGTACTGTGTATAAGGACGTCCTCTGTACAGTAACTTCAGTCTAGATGTCTCAGTACAGAGGTGACTAGATCAGAGTTGGTGTACTGAGATTCATAGTTTGTGTGCACCGTACTGTGTATAAGGACGTCCTCTGTACAGTAACCTCAATCTAGATGTCTCAGTACAGAGGTGACTAGATCAGAGTTGCTGTACTGAAATTCATAGTTTGTGTGCACCGTACTGTGTATAAGGACGTCCTCTGTACGGTAACTTCAGTCTAGATGTCTCAGTACAGAGGTGACTAGAACAGAGTTGCTGCAGTAAGGTTCATGAACTCTGTGCACTGTACTGTGTATAAGGACGTCCTCTGTACAGTAACTTCAGTCTAGATGTCTCAGTACAGAGGTGACTAGATCAGAGTTGCTGCAGTAAGGTCCATGATCTCTGTGCATCGTACTGTGTTTAAGGACGTCCTCTGTACAGTAACTTCAGTCTAGTTGTCTCAGTACAGAGGTAACTAGATCAGAGTTGCTGTACTGAGATTCATAGTTTGTGTTCACTGTACTGTGTATAAGGACGTCCTCTGTACAGTAACTCCAGTCTAGATGTCTCAGTACAGAGGTGACAAGATCAGAGTTGCTGTACTGAGATTCATAATTTGTGTGCACTGTACTGTGTATAAGGACGTCCTCTGTACGGTAACTTCAGTCCAGTTGTCTCAGTACAGAGGTAACCAGATCAGAGTTGCTGTACTGAGATTCATAGTTTGTGTGCACCGTACTGTGTATAAGGACGTCCTCTGTACAGTAACCTCAATCTAGATGTCTCAGTACAGAGGTGACTAGATCGGAGTTGCTGTACTGAGATTCATAGTTTGTGTGCACCGTACTGTGTATAAGGACGTCCTCTGTACAGTAACCTCAATCTAGATGTCTCAGTACAGTGGTGACTAGATCAGAGTTGCTGCAGTAAGGTTCATGATCTCTGTGCACTGTACTGTGTATAAGGACGTCCTCTGTACAGTAACTTCAGGCTAGTTGTCACAGTACAGAGGTATCTACTTCAGAGTTGCTGTAGTGAGATTCATAGGTTGTGTGCACCCTACTGTGTATAAGGACGTCCTCTGTACAGTAACTTCGATCTAGATGTCTCAGTACAGAGGTGACTAGATCAGAGTTGTTGCAGTAAGGTTCATGATTTCTGTGCACCGTACTGTGTATAAGGACGTCCTCTGTACAGTAACCTCAGTCTAGATGTCTCAGTACAGAGGTGACTAGATCAGAGTTGCTGCAGTAAGGTTCATGATCTCTGTGTACTGTACTGTGTATAATGACGTCCTCCGTACAGTAACTTCAGTCTAGATGTCTCAGTACAGAGGTGACTAGATCAGAGTTGCTGTACTGAGGTCCATGATTTCTGTGCACCGTACTGTGTATAAGGACGTCCTCTGTACAGTAACTTCGATCTAGATGTCTCAGTACAAAGGTGATTAGATCAGAGTTGCTGCAGTAAGGTTCATGATTTCTGTTCACCGTACTGTGTATAAGGACGTCCTCTGTACGGTAACATCAATTTAGATGTCTCAGTACAGAGGTGACTAGATCGGAGTTGCAGCACTGAGGTCCATGATCTCTGTGCACTTTACTGTGTATAAGGACGTCCTCTGAACAGTAACTTAAGTCTAGTTGTCTCAGTACAGAGGTAACTAGATCAGAGTTGCTGTACTGAGATTCATAGTTTGTGTGCACCGTACTGTGTATAAGGACGTCCTCTGTACAGTAACCTCAATCTAGATGTCTCAGTACAGAGGTGACTAGATCAGAGGTACTGTACTGAGATTCATAGTTTGTGTGCACCGTACTGTGTATAAGGACGTCCTCTGTACAGTAACTTCAGTCTAGTTGTCTCAGTACAGAGGTAACTAGATCAGAGGTACTGTACTGAGATTCATAGTTTGTGTGCACCATACTGTGTATAAGGACGTCCTCTGAACAGTAACTTCAGTCTAGTTGTCTCAGTACAGAGGTAACTAGATCAGAGGTACTGTACTGAGATTCATAGTTTGTGTGCACCGTACTGTGTATAAGGACGTCCTCTGAACAGTAACTTAAGTCTAGTTGTCTCAGTACAGAGGTGACTAGATCAGAGTTGCTGTAGTGAGATTCATAGTTTGTGTGCACCGTACTGTGTATAAGGACGTCCTCTGTACAGTAACTTCAGTCTAGTTGTCTTAGTAAAGAGGTGACTAGATCAGAGTTGCTGTACTGAGATTCATAGTTTGTGTGCACCGTACTGTGTATAAGGACGTCCTCTGTACAGTAACCTCAATCTAGATGTCTCAGTACAGAGGTGACTAGATCAGAGGTACTGTACTGAGATTCATAGTTTGTGTGCACCGTACTGTGTATAAGGACGTCCGCTGTACAGTAACCTCAATCTAGATGTCTCAGTACAGAGGTGACTAGATCAGAGTTGCTGCAGTAAGTTTCATGATTTCTGTGCACTGTACTGTGTATAAGGACGTCCTCTGTACGGTAACTTCAATTTAGATGTCTCAGTACAGAGGTGACTAGATCAGAGTTGCTGCAGTAAGGTTCATGATTTCTGTGCACTGTACTGTGTATAAGGACGTCCTCTGTACAGTAACTTCAGTCTAGATGTCTCAGTAAAGAGGTATCTAGATCAGAGTTACTGTACTGAGATTCATAGTTTGTGTGCACCGTACTGTGTATAAGGACGTCCTCTGTACAGTAACTTCAGTCTAGTTGTCTCAGTACAGAGGTAACTAGATCAGAGTTGCTGTAATGAGATTCATAGTTTGTGTGCACTGTACTGTGTATAAGGACGTCCTCTGTACAGTAACTTCAATCTAGATGTCTCAGTACAGAGGTGACTAGATCAGAGTTGCTGTACTGAGATTCATAGTTTGTGTGCACTGTACTGTGTATAAGGACGTCCTCTGTACAGTAACTTCAGTATAGATGTCTCAGTACAGAGGTGACTAGATCAGAGTTGCTGTAATGAGATTCATAGTTTGTGTGCACCGTACTGTGTATAAGGACGTCCTCTGTACAGTAACTTCAGTCTAGATGTCTCAGTACAGACGTGACTAGATCAGAGTTGCTGTAGTGAGATTCATAGTTTGTGTGCACCGTACTGTGTATAAGGACGTCCTCCGTCCTCTGTACAGTAACCTTAGTCTAGATGTCTCAATAAAGAGGTGACTAGATCGGAGTTGCAGCACTGAGGTCCATGATCTCTGTGCACTGTACTGTGTATAAGGACGTCCTCTGTACAGTAACCTCAATCTAGATGTCTCAGTACAGAGGTGACTAGATCAGAGTTACTGTACTGAGATTCATAGTTTGTGTGCACTGTACTGTGTATAAGGACGTCCTCTGTACAGTAACTTCAGTATAGATGTCTCAGTACAGAGGTAACTAGATCAGAGTTGCTGTACTGAGATTCATAGTTTGTGTGCACTGTACTGTGTATAAGGACGTCCTCTGTACAGTAACCTTAGTCTAGATGTCTCAGTACAGAGGTGACTGGATCGGAGTTGCAGCACTGAGGTCCATTATCTCTGTACACTGTACTGTGTATAAGGACGTCCTCTGTACAGAAACTCCATTGTAGATGTCTCAGTACAGAGGTGACTAGATCGGAATTGCAGCACTGAGGTCCATGATCTCTGTACACTGTACTGTGTATAAGGACGTCCTCTGTACAGAAACTCCATTGTAGATGTCTCAGTACAGAGGTGACTAGATAAGAGTTCCTGTACTGAGATTCATAGTTTGTGTGCACCGTACTGTGTATAAGGACGTCCTCTGTACAGTAACCTCAATCTAGATGTCTCAGTACAGAGGTGTCTAGATCAGAGTTCCTGCAGTAAGTTTCATGATTTCTGTGCACTGTACTGTGTATAAGGACGTCCTCTGTACAGTAACTTCAATTTAGATGTCTCAGTACAGAGGTGACTAGATCAGAGTTGCTGTATTGAGATTCATAGTTTGTGTGCACCGTACTGTGTATAAGGACGTCCTCTGTACGGTAACTTCAATTTAGATGTCTCAGTACAGAGGTGACTAGATCAGAGTTGCTGTACTGAGATTCATAGTTTGTGTGCACTGTACTGTGTATAAGGACGTCCTCTGTACAGTAACTTCAGTCTAGTTGTCTTAGTAAAGAGGTAACTAGATCAGAGTTGCTGTACTGAGATTCATAGTTTGTGTGCACTGTACTGTGTAGAAGGATGTCCTCTGTACAGTAACTTCAGTCTGGTTGTCTTAGTAAAGAGGTGACTAGATCAGAGTTGCTGTACTGAGATTCATAGTTTGTGTGCACTGTACTGTGTATAAGGACGTCCTCTGTACAGTAACTTCAGTATAGATGTCTCAGTACAGAGGTGACTAGATCAGAGTTTCTGTACTGAGATTCATAGTTTGTGTGCACTGTACTGTGTATAAGGACGTCCTCTATACAGTAACTTCAGTATAGATGTCTCAGTACAGAGGTAACTAGATCAGAGTTGCTGTACTGAGGTCCATGATTTCTATGCACTGTACTGTGTATAAGGACGTCCTCTATACAGTAACTTCAGTCTAGTTATCTCAGTACAGAGGTAACTAGATCAGAGTTGCTGTACTGAGATTCATAGTTTGTGTGCACCGTACTGTGTATAAGGACGTCCTCTGTACAGTAACTTCAGTATAGATGTCTCAGCACAGAGGTGACAAGATCATAGTTGCTGTAGTGAGATTCATAGTTTGTGTGCACTGTACTGTGTATAAGGACGTCCTCTGTACAGTAACTCCATTCTAGATGTCTCAGTACAGAGGTGACTAGATAAGAGTTGCTGTACTGAGATTCATAGTTTGTGTGCACCGTACTGTGTATAAGGACGTCCTCTGTACAGTAACCTCAATCTAGATGTCTCAGTACAGAGGTGACTAGATCAGAGTTGCTGCAGTAAGGTTCATGATCTCTGTGCACTGTACTGTGTATAAGGACGTCCTCTGTACAGTAACTTCAATTTAGATGTCTCAGTACAGAGGTGACTAGATCAGAGTGGCTGTACTGAGATTCATAGTTTGTGTGCACCGTACTGTGTATAAGGACGTCCTCTGTACAGTAACTTCAGTCTAGATGTCTCAGTACAGAGGTGACTAGATCAGAGTTGCTGCATTAAGGTTCATGATCTCTGTGCACCGTACTGTGTATAAGGACGTCCTCTGTACAGTAACTTCAATTTAGATGTCTCAGTACAGAGGTGACTAGATCAGAGTGGCTGTACTGAGATTCCAAGTTTGTGTGCACCGTACTGTGTATAAGGACGTCCTCTGTACAGTAACTTCATTTTAGATGTCTCAGTACAGAGGTGACTAGATCAGAGTGGCTGTACTGAGACTCATAGTTTGTGTGCACCGTACTGTGTATAAGGACGTCCTCTGTACAGTAACCTCAATCTAGATGTCTCAGTACAGAGGTGACTAGATGGGAGTTCCTGTACTGAGATTCATAGTTTGTGTGCACCGTACTGTGTATAAGGACGTCCTCTGTACAGTAACTTCAGTCTAGTTGTCTCAGTACAGAGGTAACTAGATCAGAGTTGCTGTACTGAGGTCCATGATTTCTATGCACTGTACTGTGTATAAGGACGTCCTCTATACAGTAACTTCAGTCTAGTTGTCTCAGTACAGAGGTGGCTAGATCAGAGTTGCTGTACTGAGATTCATAGTTTGTGTGCACCGTACTGTGTATAAGGACGTCCTCTGTACAGTAACTTCAGTCAAGTTGTCTCAGTACAGAGGTGGCTAGATCAGAGTTGCTGTACTGAGATTCATAGTTTGTGTGCACTGTACTGTGTATAAGGATGTCCTCTGTACAGTAACTCCAATTTAGATGTCTCAGTACAGAGGTGACTAGATCAGAGTTGCTGTACTGAGACTCATAGTTTGTGTGCACCGTACTGTGTATAAGGACTTCGTCTGTACAGTAACCTCAATCTAGATGTCTCAGTACAGAGGTGACTAGATGGGAGTTGCTGTACTGAGATTCATAGTTTGTGTGCACCGTACTGTGTATAAGGACGTCCTCTGTACAGTAACTTCAGTCTAGTTGTCTCAGTACAGAGGTAACTAGATCAGAGTTGCTGTACTGAGGTCCATGATTTCTGTGCACTGTACTGTGTATAAGGACGTCCTCTATACAGTAACTTCAGTCTAGTTGTCTCAGTACAGAGGTAATTAGATCAGAGTTGCTGTACTGAGATTCATAGTTTGTGTGCACCGTACTCTGTATAAGGACGTCCTCTGTACAGTAACTTCAGTCAAGTTGTCTCAGTACAGAGGTGGCTAGATCAGAGTTGCTGTACTGAGATTCATAGTTTGTGTGCACTGTACTGTGTATAAGGACGTCCTCTATACAGTAACTTCAGTATAGATGTCTCAGTACAGAGGTGACTAGATCAGAGTTGCTATAGTGAGATTCATAGTTTGTGTGCACCGTACTGTGTATAAGGACGTCCTCTATACAGTAACTTCAGTATAGATGTCTCAGTACAGAGGTGACTAGATCAGAGTTACTGTACTGAGATTCATAATTTGTGTGCACTGTACTGTGTATAAGGACGTCCTCTGTACAGTAACCTTAGTCTAGATGTCTCAGTACAGAGGTGACTAGATCGGAGTTGCAGCACTGAGATCCATGATCTCTGTGCACTGTACTGTGTATAAGGACATCCTCTGTATAGTAACTCCATTCTAGATGTCTCAGTACAGAGGTGACTAGATCAGAGTTGCTGTACTGAGACTCATAGTTTGTGTGCACCGTACTGTGTATAAGGACGTCCTCTGTACAGAAACTTCAATTTAGATGTCTCAGTACAGAGGTGACTAGATCAGAGTTGCTGTATTGAGATTCATAGTTTGTGTGCACCGTACTGTGTATAAGGACGTCCTCTGTACGGTAACTTCAATTTAGATGTCTCAGTACAGAGGTGACTAGATCAGAGTTGCTGTACTGAGATTCATAGTTTGTGTGCACTGTACTGTGTATAAGGACGTCCTCTGTACAGAAACTCCATTCTAGATGTCTCAGTACAGAGGTGACTAGATCAGAGTTGCTGTACTGAGATTCATAGTTTGTGTGCACCGTACTGTATATAAGGACGTCCTCTGTACAGTAACTTCAGTCTAGTTGTCTTAGTAAAGAGGTGACTAGATCAGAGTTACTGTACTGAGATTCATAATTTGTGTGCACTGTACTGTGTATAAGGACGTCCTCTGTACAGTAACCTTAGTCTAGATGTCTCAGTACAGAGGTGACTAGATCGGAGTTGCAGCACTGAGGTCCATGATCTCTGTGCACTGTACTGTGTATAAGGACATCCTCTGTACAGTAACTCCATTCTAGATGTCTCAGTACAGAGGTGACTAGATCAGAGTTGCTGTACTGAGACTCATAGTTTGTGTGCACCGTACTGTGTATAAGGACGTCCTCTGTACAGAAACTTCAATTTAGATGTCTCAGTACAGAGGTGACTAGATCAGAGTTGCTGTATTGAGATTCATAGTTTGTGTGCACCGTACTGTGTATAAGGACGTCCTCTGTACGGTAACTTCAATTTAGATGTCTCAGTACAGAGGTGACTAGATCAGAGTTGCTGTACTGAGATTCATAGTTTGTGTGCACTGTACTGTGTATAAGGACGTCCTCTGTACAGAAACTCCATTCTAGATGTCTCAGTACAGAGGTGACTAGATCAGAGTTGCTGTAGTGAGATTCATAGTTTGTGTGCACCGTACTGTGTATAAGGACGTCCTCTGTACAGTAACTTCAGTCTAGTTGTCTTAGTAAAGAGGTGACTAGATCAGAGTTGCTGTACTGAGATTCATAGTTTGTGTGCACTGTACTGTGTATAAGGACGTCCTCTGTACAGTAACTTCAGTCTGGTTGTCTTAGTAAAGAGGTGACTAGATCAGAGTTGCTGTACTGAGATTCATAGTTTGTGTGCACTGTACTGTGTATAAGGATGTCCTCTGTACAGTAACTTCAGTCTGGTTGTCTTAGTAAAGAGATGACTAGATCAGAGTTGCTGTACTGAGATTCAAAGTTTGTGTGCACTGTACTGTGTATAAGGATGTCCTCTGTACAGTAACTTCAGTCTGGTTGTCTTAGTAAAGAGGTGACTAGATCAGAGTTGCTGTACTGAGATTCATAGTTTGTGTGCACTGTACTGTGTATAAGGACGTCCTCTGTACAGTAACCTCAATCTAGATGTCTCAGTACAGAGGTGACTAGATCAGAGTTGCTGCAGTAAGTTTCATGATTTCTGTGCACTGTACTGTGTATAAGGACGTCCTCTGTGCAGTAACTTCAGTCTAGATGTCTCAGTACAGAGGTAACTAGATCAGAGTTGCTGTAGTGAGATTCATAGTTTGTGTGCACCGTACTTTGTATAAGGACGTCCTCTGTACAGTAACCTCAATCTAGATGTCTCAGTACAGAGGTGACTAGATCAGAGTTGCTGCAGTAAGGTTCATGATCTCTGTGCACTGTACTGTGTATAAGGACGTCCTCTGTACAGTAACTTCAGTCTAGTTGTCTCAGTACAGAGGTAACAAGATCAGAGTTGCTGTACTGAGATTCATAGTTTGTGTGCACCGTACTGTGTATAAGGACGTCCTCTATACAGTAACTTCAGTATAGATGTCTCAGTACAGAGGTAACAAGATCAGAGTTGCTGTACTGAGATTCATAGTTTGTGTGCACCGTACTGTGTATAAGGACGTCCTCTATACAGTAACTTCAGTATAGATGTCTCAGTACAGAGGTGACTAGATCAGAGTTGCTGTACTGAGATTCATAGTTTGTGTGCACCGTACTGTGTATAAGGACGTCCACTGTACAGTAACTCCAATTTAGATGTCTCAGTACAGAGGTGACTAGATCAGAGTTGCTGTACTGAGACTCATAGTTTGTGTGCACCGTACTGTGTATAAGGACTTCGTCTGTACAGTAACCTCAATCTAGATGTCTCAGTACAGAGGTGACTAGATGGGAGTTGCTGTACTGAGATTCATAGTTTGTGTGCACCGTACTGTGTATAAGGACGTCCTCTGTACAGTAACTCCAATTTAGATGTCTCAGTACAGAGGTGACTAGATCAGAGTTGCTGTACTGAGACTCATAGTTTGTGTGCACCGTACTGTGTATAAGGACTTCGTCTGTACAGTAACCTCAATCTAGATGTCTCAGTACAGAGGTGACTAGATGGGAGTTGCTGTACTGAGATTCATAGTTTGTGTGCACCGTACTGTGTATAAGGACGTCCTCTGTTCAGTAACTTCAGTCTAGTTGTCTCAGTACAGAGGTAACTAGATCAGAGTTGCTGTACTGAGGTCCATGATTTCTGTGCACTGTACTGTGTATAAGGACGTCCTCTATACAGTAACTTCAGTCTAGTTGTCTCAGTACAGAGGTAATTAGATCAGAGTTGCAGTACTGAGATTCATAGTTTGTGTGCACCGTACTGTGTATAAGGACGTCCTCTGTACAGTAACTTCAGTCAAGTTGTCTCAGTACAGAGGTGGCTAGATCAGAGTTGCTGTACTGAGATTCATAGTTTGTGTGCACTGTACTGTGTATAAGGACGTCCTCTATACAGTAACTTCAGTATAGATGTCTCAGTACAGAGGTGACTAGATCAGAGTTGCTGTAGTGAGATTCATAGTTTGTGTGCACCGTACTGTGTATAAGGACGTCCTCTATACAGTAACTTCAGTATAGATGTCTCAGTACAGAGGTGACTAGATCAGAGTTACTGTACTGAGATTCATAATTTGTGTGCACTGTACTGTGTATAAGGACGTCCTCTGTACAGTAACCTTAGTCTAGATGTCTCAGTACAGAGGTGACTAGATCGGAGTTGCAGCACTGAGGTCCATGATCTCTGTGCACTGTACTGTGTATAAGGACATCCTCTGTACAGTAACTCCATTCTAGATGTCTCAGTACAGAGGTGACTAGATCAGAGTTGCTGTACTGAGACTCATAGTTTGTGTGCACCGTACTGTGTATAAGGACGTCCTCTGTACAGAAACTTCAATTTAGATGTCTCAGTACAGAGGTGACTAGATCAGAGTTGCTGTATTGAGATTCATAGTTTGTGTGCACCGTACTGTGTATAAGGACGTCCTCTGTACGGTAACTTCAATTTAGATGTCTCAGTACAGAGGTGACTAGATCAGAGTTGCTGTACTGAGATTCATAGTTTGTGTGCACTGTACTGTGTATAAGGACGTCCTCTGTACAGAAACTCCATTCTAGATGTCTCAGTACAGAGGTGACTAGATCAGAGTTGCTGTACTGAGATTCATAGTTTGTGTGCACCGTACTGTGTATAAGGACGTCCTCTGTACAGTAACTTCAGTCTAGTTGTCTTAGTAAAGAGGTGACTAGATCAGAGTTGCTGTACTGAGATTCATAGTTTGTGTGCACCGTACTGTGTATAAGGACGTCCTCTATACAGTAACTTCAGTATAGATGTCTCAGTACAGAGGTGACTAGATCAGAGTTACTGTACTGAGATTCATAATTTGTGTGCACTGTACTGTGTATAAGGACGTCCTCTGTACAGTAACCTTAGTCTAGATGTCTCAGTACAGAGGTGACTAGATCGGAGTTGCAGCACTGAGGTCCATGATCTCTGTGCACTGTACTGTGTATAAGGACATCCTCTGTACAGTAACTCCATTCTAGATGTCTCAGTACAGAGGTGACTAGATCAGAGTTGCTGTACTGAGACTCATAGTTTGTGTGCACCGTACTGTGTATAAGGACGTCCTCTGTACAGAAACTTCAATTTAGATGTCTCAGTACAGAGGTGACTAGATCAGAGTTGCTGTATTGAGATTCATAGTTTGTGTGCACCGTACTGTGTATAAGGACGTCCTCTGTACAGTAACTTCAATTTAGATGTCTCAGTACAGAGGTGACTAGATCAGAGTTGCTGTACTGAGATTCATAGTTTGTGTGCACTGTACTGTGTATAAGGACGTCCTGTGTACAGAAACTCCATTCTAGATGTCTCAGTACAGAGGTGACTAGATCAGAGTTGCTGTAGTGAGATTCATAGTTTGTGTGCACCGTACTGTGTATAAGGACGTCCTCTGTACAGTAACTTCAGTCTAGTTGTCTTAGTAAAGAGGTGACTAGATCAGAGTTGCTGTACTGAGATTCATAGTTTGTGTGCACTGTACTGTGTATAAGGACGTCCTCTGTACAGTAACTTCAGTGTGGTTGTCTTAGTAAAGAGGTGACTAGATCAGAGTTGCTGTACTGAGATTCATAGTTTGTGTGCACTGTACTGTGTATAAGGACGTCCTCTGTACAGTAACTTCAGTCTGGTTGTCTTAGTAAAGAGGTGACTAGATCAGAGTTGCTGTACTGAGATTCATAGTTTGTGTGCACTGTACTGTGTATAAGGATGTCCTCTGTACAGTAACTTCAGTCTGGTTGTCTTAGTAAAGAGGTGACTAGATCAGAGTTGCTGTACTGAGATTCATAGTTTGTGTGCACTGTACTGTGTATAAGGATGTCCTCTGTACAGTAACTTCAGTCTGGTTGTCTTAGTAAAGAGGTGACTAGATCAGAGTTGCTGTACTGAGATTCATAGTTTGTGTGCACTGTACTGTGTATAAGGACGTCCTCTGTACAGTAACCTCAATCTAGATGTCTCAGTACAGAGGTGACTAGATCAGAGTTGCTGCAGTAAGTTTCATGATTTCTGTGCACTGTACTGTGTATAAGGACGTCCTCTGTGCAGTAACTTCAGTCTAGATGTCTCAGTACAGAGGTAACTAGATCAGAGTTGCTGTAGTGAGATTCATAGTTTGTGTGCACCGTACTTTGTATAAGGACGTCCTCTGTACAGTAACCTCAATCTAGATGTCTCAGTACAGAGGTGACTAGATCAGAGTTGCTGCAGTAAGGTTCATGATCTCTGTGCACTGTACTGTGTATAAGGACGTCCTCTGTACAGTAACTTCAGTCTAGTTGTCTCAGTACAGAGGTAACAAGATCAGAGTTGCTGTACTGAGATTCATAGTTTGTGTGCACCGTACTGTGTATAAGGACGTCCTCTATACAGTAACTTCAGTATAGATGTCTCAATACAGAGGTAACAAGATCAGAGTTGCTGTACTGAGATTCATAGTTTGTGTGCACCGTACTGTGTATAAGGACGTCCTCTATACAGTAACTTCAGTATAGATGTCTCAGTACAGAGGTGACTAGATCAGAGTTGCTGTACTGAGATTCATAGTTTGTGTGCACCGTACTGTGTATAAGGACGTCCTCTGTACAGTAACTCCAATTTAGATGTCTCAGTACAGAGGTGACTAGATCAGAGTTGCTGTACTGAGACTCATAGTTTGTGTGCACCGTACTGTGTATAAGGACTTCGTCTGTACAGTAACCTCAATCTAGATGTCTCAGTACAGAGGTGACTAGATGGGAGTTGCTGTACTGAGATTCATAGTTTGTGTGCACCGTACTGTGTATAAGGACGTCCTCTGTACAGTAACTCCAATTTAGATGTCTCAGTACAGAGGTGACTAGATCAGAGTTGCTGTACTGAGACTCATAGTTTGTGTGCACCGTACTGTGTATAAGGACTTCGTCTGTACAGTAACCTCAATCTAGATGTCTCAGTACAGAGGTGACTAGATGGGAGTTGCTGTACTGAGATTCATAGTTTGTGTGCACCGTACTGTGTATAAGGACGTCCTCTGTACAGTAACTTCAGTCTAGTTGTCTCAGTACAGAGGTAACTAGATCAGAGTTGCTGTACTGAGGTCCATGATTTCTGTGCACTGTACTGTGTATAAGGACGTCCTCTATACAGTAACTTCAGTCTAGTTGTCTCAGTACAGAGGTAATTAGATCAGAGTTGCTGTACTGAGATTCATAGTTTGTGTGCACCGTACTCTGTATAAGGACGTCCTCTGTACAGTAACTTCAGTCAAGTTGTCTCAGTACAGAGGTGGCTAGATCAGAGTTGCTGTACTGAGATTCATAGTTTGTGTGCACTGTACTGTGTATAAGGACGTCCTCTATACAGTAACTTTAGTATAGATGTCTCAGTACAGAGGTGACTAGATCAGAGTTGCTGTAGTGAGATTCATAGTTTGTGTGCACCGTACTGTGTATAAGGACGTCCTCTATACAGTAACTTCAGTATAGATGTCTCAGTACAGAGGTGACTAGATCAGAGTTGCTGTACTGAGATTAATAGTTTGTGTGCACCGTACTGTGTATAAGGACGTCCTCTGTACAGTAACCTTAGTCTAGATGTCTCAGTACAGAGGTGACTAGATCGGAGTTGCAGCACTGAGGTCCATGATCTCTGTGCACTGTACTGTGTATAAGGACATCCTCTGTACAGTAACTCCATTCTAGATGTCTCAGTACAGAGGTGACTAGATCAGAGTTGCTGTACTGAGACTCATAGTTTGTGTGCACCGTACTGTGTATAAGGACGTCCTCTGTACAGAAACTTCAATTTAGATGTCTCAGTACAGAGGTGACTAGATCAGAGTTGCTGTATTGAGATTCATAGTTTGTGTGCACCGTACTGTGTATAAGGACGTCCTCTGTACGGTAACTTCAATTTAGATGTCTCAGTACAGAGGTGACTAGATCAGAGTTGCTGTACTGAGATTCATAGTTTGTGTGCACTGTACTGTGTATAAGGACGTCCTCTGTACAGAAACTCCATTCTTGATGTCTCAGTACAGAGGTGACTAGATCAGAGTTGCTGTACTGAGATTCATAGTTTGTGTGCACCGTACTGTGTATAAGGACGTCCTCTGTACAGTAACTTCAGTCTAGTTGTATTAGTAAAGAGGTGACTAGATCAGAGTTGCTGTACTGAGATTCATAGTTTGTGTGCACCGTACTGTGTATAAGGACGTCCTCTATACAGTAACTTCAGTATAGATGTCTCAGTACAGAGGTGACTAGATCAGAGTTACTGTACTGAGATTCATAATTTGTGTGCACTGTACTGTGTATAAGGACGTCCTCTGTACAGTAACCTTAGTCTAGATGTCTCAGTACAGAGGTGACTAGATCGGAGTTGCAGCACTGAGGTCCATGATCTCTGTGCACTGTACTGTGTATAAGGACATCCTCTGTACAGTAACTCCATTCTAGATGTCTCAGTACAGAGGTGACTAGATCAGAGTTGCTGTACTGAGACTCATAGTTTGTGTGCACCGTACTGTGTATAAGGACGTCCTCTGTACAGAAACTTCAATTTAGATGTCTCAGTACAGAGGTGACTAGATCAGAGTTGCTGTATTGAGATTCATAGTTTGTGTGCACCGTACTGTGTATAAGGACGTCCTCTGTACGGTAACTTCAATTTAGATGTCTCAGTACAGAGGTGACTAGATCAGAGTTGCTGTACTGAGATTCATAGTTTGTGTGCACTGTACTGTGTATAAGGACGTCCTCTGTACAGAAACTCCATTCTAGATGTCTCAGTACAGAGGTGACTAGATCAGAGTTGCTGTAGTGAGATTCATAGTTTGTGTGCACCGTACTGTGTATAAGGACGTCCTCTGTACAGTAACTTCAGTCTAGTTGTCTTAGTAAAGAGGTGACTAGATCAGAGTTGCTGTACTGAGATTCATAGTTTGTGTGCACTGTACTGTGTATAAGGACGTCCTCTGTACAGTAACTTCAGTCTGGTTGTCTTAGTAAAGAGGTGACTAGATCAGAGTTGCTGTACTGAGATTCATAGTTTGTGTGCACTGTACTGTGTATAAGGATGTCCTCTGTACAGTAACTTCAGTCTGGTTGTCTTAGTAAAGAGGTGACTAGATCAGAGTTACTGTACTGAGATTCATAGTTTGTGTGCACTGTACTGTGTATAAGGATGTCCTCTGTACAGTAACTTCAGTCTGGTTGTCTTAGTAAAGAGGTGACTAGATCAGAGTTGCTGTACTGAGATTCATAGTTTGTGTGCACTGTACTGTGTATAAGGACGTCCTCTGTACAGTAACCTCAATCTAGATGTCTCAGTACAGAGGTGACTAGATCAGAGTTGCTGCAGTAAGTTTCATGATTTCTGTGCACTGTACTGTGTATAAGGACGTCCTCTGTGCAGTAACTTCAGTCTAGATGTCTCAGTACAGAGGTAACTAGATCAGAGTTGCTGTAGTGAGATTCATAGTTTGTGTGCACCGTACTTTGTATAAGGATGTCCTCTGTACAGTAACCTCAATCTAGATGTCTCAGTACAGAGGTGACTAGATCAGAGTTGCTGCAGTAAGGTTTATGATCTCTGTGCACTGTACTGTGTATAAGGACGTCCTCTGTACAGTAACTTCAGTCTAGTTGTCTCAGTACAGAGGTAACAAGATCAGAGTTGCTGTACTGAGATTCATAGTTTGTGTGCACCATACTGTGTATAAGGACGTCCTCTATACAGTAACTTCAGTATAGATGTCTCAGTACAGAGGTAACAAGATCAGAGTTGCTGTACTGAGATTCATAGTTTGTGTGCACCGTACTGTGTATAAGGACGTCCTCTATACAGTAACTTCAGTATAGATGTCTCAGTACAGAGGTGACTAGATCAGAGTTGCTGTACTGAGATTCATAGTTTGTGTGCACCGTACTGTGTATAAGGACGTCCTCTATACAGTAACTTCAGTCTAGATGTCTCAGTACAGAGGTAACTAGATCAGAGTTGCTGTACTGAGATTCATAGTTTGTGTGCACCGTACTGTGTATAAGGACGTCCTCTGTGCAGTAACTTCAGTCTGGTTGTCTTAGTAAAGAGGTGACTAGATCAGAGTTGCTGTACTGAGATTCATAGTTTGTGTGCACTGTACTGTGTATAAGGATGTCCTCTGTACAGTAACTTCAGTCTGGTTGTCTTAGTAAAGAGGTGACTAGATCAGAGTTGCTGTACTGAGATTCATAGTTTGTGTGCACTGTACTGTGTATAAGGATGTCCTCTGTACAGTAACTTCAGTCTGGTTGTCTTAGTAAAGAGGTGACTAGATCAGAGTTGCTGTACTGAGATTCATAGTTTGTGTGCACCGTACTGTGTATAAGGACGTCCTCTATACAGTAACTTCAGTATAGATGTCTCAGTACAGAGGTAACTAGATCAGAGTTGCTGTACTGAGATTCATAGTTTGTGTGCACCGTACTGTGTATAAGGACGTCCTCTATACAGTAACTTCAGTCTAGTTGTCTCATTACTGAGGTGGCTAGATTAGAGTTGCAGTACGGAGATTCAAAGTTTGTGTGCACTGTACTGTGTATAAGGATGTCCTCTGTACAGTAACTTCAGTCTGGTTGTCTTAGTAAAGAGGTGACTAGATCAGAGTTGCTGTACTGAGATTCATAGTTTGTGTGCACTGTACTGTGTATAAGGACGTCCTCTGTACAGTAACCTCAATCTAGATGTCTCAGTACAGAGGTGACTAGATCAGAGTTGCTGCAGTAAGTTTCATGATTTCTGTGCACTGTACTGTGTATAAGGACGTCCTCTGTGCAGTAACTTCAGTCTAGATGTCTCAGTACAGAGGTAACTAGATCAGAGTTGCTGTACTGAGATTCATAGTTTGTGTGCACCGTACTGTGTATAAGGACGTCCTCTGTACAGTAACTTCTGTATAGATGTCTCAGTACAGAGGTAACTAGATCAGAGATGCTGTACTGAGATTCATAGTTTGTGTGCACCGTACTGTGTATAAGGACGTCCTCTGTACAGTAACTTCTGTATAGATGTCTCAGTACAGAGGTGACTAGATCAGAGTTGCTGTAGTGAGATTCATAGTTTGTGTGCACCGTACTGTGTATAAGGACGTCCTCTGTGCAGTAACTTCAGTCTAGATGTCTCAGTACAGAGGTGACTAGATCAGAGTTGCTGTACTGAGATTCATAGTTTGTGTGCATCGTACTGTGTATAAGGACGTCCTCTGTACAGTAACTTCTGTATAGATGTCTCAGTACAGAGGTAACTAGATCAGAGTTGCTGTACTGAGATTCATAGTTTGTGTGCACCGTACTGTGTATAAGGACGTCCTCTGTACAGTAACTTCTGTATAGATGTCTCAGTACAGAGGTAACTAGATCAGAGTTGCTGTACTGAGATTCATAGTTTGTGTGCACCGTACTGTGTATAAGGACGTCCTCTATACAGTAACTTCAGTATAGATGTCTCAGTACAGAGGTGACTAGATCAGAGTTGCTGTAGTGAGATTCATAGTTTGTGTGCACCGTACTGTGTATAAGGACGTCCTCTGTACAGTAACTTCAGTCAAGTTGTCTCAGTACAGAGGTAACAAGATCAGAGTTGCTGTACTGAGATTCATAGTTTGTGTGCACCGTACTGTGTATAAGGACGTCCTCTATACAGTAACTTCAGTATAGATGTCTCAGTACAGAGGTGACTAGATCAGAGTTGCTGTAGTGAGATTCATAGTTTGTGTGCACCGTACTGTGTATAAGGACGTCCTCTGTACAGTAACTTCAGTCAAGTTGTCTCAGTACAGAGGTAACAAGATCAGAGTTGCTGTACTGAGATTCATAGTTTGTGTGCACCGTACTGTGTATAAGGACGTCCTCTGTACAGTAACTTCAGTCAAGTTGTCTCAGTACAGAGGTAACAAGATCAGAGTTGCAGTACGGAGATTCAAAGTTTGTGTGCACCGTACTGTGTATAAGGACGTCCTCTGTACAGTAACTTCAATTTATATGTCTCAGTACAGAGGTGACTAGATCAGAGTTGCTGTACTGAGATTCATAGTTTGTGTGCACTGTACTGTGTATAAGGACGTCCTCTATACAGTAACTTCAGTCTAGATGTCTCAGTACAGAGGTGACTAGATCAGAGTTGCTGCAGTAAGGTTCATGATTTCTGTGCACTGTACTGTGTATAAGGACGTCCTCTGTACAGTAACTTCAGTCTAGTTGTCTCAGTACAGAGGTAACTAGATCAGAGTTGCTGTACTGAGACTCATAGTTTGTGTGCACCGTACTGTGTATAAGGACGTCCTCTGTACAGTAACCTCAATCTAGATGTCTCAGTACAGAGGTGACTAGATCAGAGTTGCTGCAGTAAGTTTCATGATTTCTGTGCACTGTACTGTGTATAAGGACGTCCTCTGTACAGTAACTTCAGTCAAGTTGTCTCAGTACAGAGGTGGCTAGATCAGAGTTGCTGTACTGAGATTCATAGTTTGTGTGCACTGTACTGTGTATAAGGACGTCCTCTATACAGTAACTTCAGTATAGATGTCTCAGTACAGAGGTGACTAGATCAGAGTTGCTGTAGTGAGATTCATAGTTTGTGTGCACCGTACTGTGTATAAGGACGTCCTCTATACAGTAACTTCAGTATAGATGTCTCAGTACAGAGGTGACTAGATCAGAGTTGCTGTACTGAGATTCATAGTTTGTGTGCACTGTACTGTGTATAAGGACGTCTTCTGTACAGTAACCTTAGTCTAGATGTCTCAGTACAGAGGTGACTAGATCGGAGTTGCAGCACTGAGGTCCATGATCTCTGTGCACTGTACTGTGTATAAGGACATCCTCTGTACAGTAACTCCATTCTAGATGTCTCAGTACAGAGGTAACAAGATCAGAGTTGCTGTACTGAGATTCATAGTTTGTGTGCACCGTACTGTGTATAAGGACGTCCTCTGTACAGTAACTTCAATTTAGATGTCTCAGTACAGAGGTGACTAGATCAGAGTTGCTGTATTGAGATTCATAGTTTGTGTGCACCGTACTGTGTATAAGGACGTCCTCTGTACGGTAACTTCAATTTAGATGTCTCAGTACAGAGGTAACTAGATCAGAGTTGGAGCATTGAGGTCCATGATCTCTGTGCACTGTACTGTGTATAAGGACGTCCTCTGTACGGTAACTTCAATTTAGATGTCTCAGTACAGAGGTGACTAGATCAGAGTTGCTGTAGTGAGATTCATAGTTTGTGTGCACCGTACTGTGTATAAGGACGTCCTCTGTACAGTAACCTTAGTCTAGATGTCCCAGTACAGAGGTGACTAGATCAGAGTTGCTGTACTGAGATTCATAGTTTGTTTGCACCGTACTGTGTATAAGGACGTCCTCTGTACAGTAACTTCAATCTAGATGTCTCAGTACAGAGGTGACTAGATCAGAGTTGCTGTAGTGAGATCCATAGTTTGTGTGCACCGTACTTTGTATAAGGACGTCCTCTGTACAGTAACCTCAATCTAGATGTCTCAGTACAGAGGTGACTAGGTCAGAGTTGCTGTACTGAGATTCATAGTTTGTGTGCACTGTACTGTGTATAAGGAAATCCTCTGTACAGTAACTTCAGTCTAGTTGTCTCAGTACAGAGGTGGCTAGATCAGAGTTGCTGTACTGAGATTCATAGTTTGTGTGCACCGTACTGTGTATAAGGACGTCCTCTGTACAGTAACTTCAGTCAAGTTGTCTCAGTACAGAGGTAACAAGATCAGAGTTGCTGTACTGAGATTCATAGTTTGTGTGCACCTTACTGTGTATAAGGACGTCCTCTGTACAGTAACTTCAGTCTAGATGTCACAGTACAGAGGTGACTAGATCAGAGTTGCTGTACTGAGATTCATAATTTGTGTGCACCGTACTGTGTATAAGGACGTCCTCTGTACAGTAACTTCAGTCTAGTTGTCTCAGTACAGAGGTGGCTAGATCAGAGTTGCTGTACTGAGATTCATAGTTTGTGTGCACCGTACTGTGTATAAGGACGTCCTCTGTACAGTAACTTCAGTCTAGTTGTCTCAGTACAGAGGTGGCTAGATCAGAGTTGCTGTACTGAGATTCACAGTTTGTGTGCACCGTACTGTGTATAAGGACGTCCTCTATACAGTAACTTCAGTATAGATGTCTCAGTACAGAGGTAACAAGATCAGAGTTGCTGTACTGAGATTCATAGTTTGTGTGCACCGTACTGTGTATAAGGACGTCCTGTATACAGTAACTTCAGTATAGATGTCTCAGTACAGAGGTGACAAGATCAGAGTTGCTGTACTGAGGTCCATGATCTCTGTGCACTGTACTGTGTATAAGGACGTCTTCTGTACAGTAACTTCAGTCAAGTTGTCTCAGTACAGAGGTAACAAGATCAGAGTTGCTGTACTGAGATTCATAGTTTGTGTGCACCGTACTGTGTATAAGGACGTCCTCTATACAGTAACTTCAGTATAGATGTCTCAGTACAGAGGTAACAAGATCAGAGTTGCTGTACTGAGATTCATAGTTTGTGTGCACCGTACTGTGTATAAGGACGTCCTCTGTACAGTAACTTCAGTATAGATGTCTCAGTACAGAGGTGACTAGATCAGAGTTGCTGCAGTGAGGTTCATGATCTCTGTGCACTGTACTGTGTATAAGGACGTCCTCTGTACAGTAACTTCAATTTAGATGTCTCAGTACAGAGGTGACTAGATCAGAGTTGCAGCACTGAGGTCCATGATCTCTGTGCACCGTACTGTGTATAAGGACGTCCTCTGTACAGTAACCTCAATCTAGATGTCTCAGTACAGAGGTGACTAGATCAGAGTTGCTGTACGGAGATTCATAGTTTGTGTGCACCGTACTGTGTATAAGGACGTCCTCTATACAGTAACTTCAGTATAGATGTCTCTTTACAGAGGTAACAAGATCAGAGTTGCTGTACTGAGATTCATAGTTTGTGTGCACCGTACTGTGTATAAGGACGTCCTCTGTACAGTAACTTCAATTTAGATGTCTCAGTACAGAGGTGACTAGATCAGAGTTGCTGTATTGAGATTCATAGTTTGTGTGCACCGTACTGTGTATAAGGACGTCCTCTGTACGGTAACTTCAATTTAGATGTCTCAGTACAGAGGTAACTAGATCAGAGTTGGAGCATTGAGGTCCATGATCTCTGTGCACTGTACTGTGTATAAGGACGTCCTCTGTACGGTAACTTCAATTTAGATGTCTCAGTACAGAGGTGACTAGATCAGAGTTGCTGTAGTGAGATTCATAGTTTGTGTGCACCGTACTGTGTATAAGGACGTCCTCTGTACAGTAACCTTAGTCTAGATGTCCCAGTACAGAGGTGACTAGATCAGAGTTGCTGTACTGAGATTCATAGTTTGTTTGCACCGTACTGTGTATAAGGACGTCCTCTGTACAGTAACTTCAATCTAGATGTCTCAGTACAGAGGTGACTAGATCAGAGTTGGAGCATTGAGGTCCATGATCTCTGTGCACTGTACTGTGTATAAGGACGTCCTCTGTACGGTAACTTCAATTTAGATGTCTCAGTACAGAGGTGACTAGATCAGAGTTGGAGCATTGAGGTCCATGATCTCTGTGCACTGTACTGTGTATAAGGACGTCCTCTGTACGGTAACTTCAATTTAGATGTCTCAGTACAGAGGTAACTAGATCAGAGTTGGAGCATTGAGGTCCATGATCTCTGTGCACTGTACTGTGTATAAGGACGTCCTCTGTACGGTAACTTCAATTTAGATGTCTCAGTACAGAGGTGACTAGATCAGAGTTGCTGTAGTGAGATTCATAGTTTGTGTGCACCGTACTGTGTATAAGGACGTCCTCTGTACAGTAACCTTAGTCTAGATGTCCCAGTACAGAGGTGACTAGATCAGAGTTGCTGTACTGAGATTCATAGTTTGTTTGCACCGTACTGTGTATAAGGACGTCCTCTGTACAGTAACTTCAATCTAGATGTCTCAGTACAGAGGTGACTAGATCAGAGTTGCTGTAGTGAGATCCATAGTTTGTGTGCACCGTACTTTGTATAAGGACGTCCTCTGTACAGTAACCTCAATCTAGATGTCTCAGTACAGAGGTGACTAGGTCAGAGTTGCTGTACTGAGATTCATAGTTTGTGTGCACTGTACTGTGTATAAGGAAATCCTCTGTACAGTAACTTCAGTCTAGTTGTCTCAGTACAGAGGTGGCTAGATCAGAGTTGCTGTACTGAGATTCATAGTTTGTGTGCACCGTACTGTGTATAAGGACGTCCTCTGTACAGTAACTTCAGTGAAGTTGTCTCAGTACAGAGGTAACAAGATCAGAGTTGCTGTACTGAGATTCATAGTTTGTGTGCACCTTACTGTGTATAAGGACGTCCTCTGTACAGTAACTTCAGTCTAGATGTCACAGTACAGAGGTGACTAGATCAGAGTTGCTGTACTGAGATTCATAATTTGTGTGCACCGTACTGTGTATAAGGACGTCCTCTGTACAGTAACTTCAGTCTAGTTGTCTCAGTACAGAGGTGGCTAGATCAGAGTTGCTGTACTGAGATTCATAGTTTGTGTGCACCGTACTGTGTATAAGGACGTCCTCTGTACAGAAACTTCAGTCTAGTTGTCTCAGTACAGAGGTGGCTAGATCAGAGTTGCTGTACTGAGATTCATAGTTTGTGTGCACCGTACTGTGTATAAGGACGTCCTCTGTACAGTAACTTCAGTCAAGTTGTCTCAGTACAGAAGTAACAAGATCAGAGTTGCTGTACTGAGATTCACAGTTTGTGTGCACCGTACTGTGTATAAGGACGTCCTCTATACAGTAACTTCAGTATAGATGTCTCAGTACAGAGGTAACAAGATCAGAGTTGCTGTACTGAGATTCATAGTTTGTGTGCACCGTACTGTGTATAAGGACGTCCTGTATACAGTAACTTCAGTATAGATGTCTCAGTACAGAGGTGACAAGATCAGAGTTGCTGTACTGAGGTCCATGATCTCTGTGCACTGTACTGTGTATAAGGACGTCTTCTGTACAGTAACTTCAGTCAAGTTGTCTCAGTACAGAGGTAACAAGATCAGAGTTGCTGTACTGAGATTCATAGTTTTTGTGCACCGTACTGTGTATAAGGACGTCCTCTATACAGTAACTTCAGTATAGATGTCTCAGTACAGAGGTAACAAGATCAGAGTTGCTGTACTGAGATTCATAGTTTGTGTGCACCGTACTGTGTATAAGGATGTCCTCTGTACAGTAACTTCAGTATAGATGTCTCAGTACAGAGGTGACTAGATCAGAGTTGCTGTAGTGAGATTCATAGTTTGTGTGCACTGTACTGTGTATAAGGACGTCCTCTGTACAGTAACTTCAATTTAGATGTCTCAGTACAGAGGTGACTAGATCAGAGTTGCAGCACTGAGGTCCATGATCTCTGTGCACCGTACTGTGTATAAGGACGTCCTCTGTACAGTAACCTCAATCTAGATGTCTCAGTACAGAGGTGACTAGATCAGAGTTGCTGCACTGAGGTCCATGATCTCTGTGCACTGTACTGTGTATAAGGACGTCCTCTGTACAGTAACTTCAGTCTAGTTGTCTCAGTACAGAGGTAACTAGATCAGAGTTACTGTACTGAGATTCATAGTTTGTGTGCACTGTACTGTGTATAAGGACGTCCTCTATACAGTAACTTCAGTCTAGTTGTCTCAGTACAGAGGTAACTAGATCAGAGTTGCTGCAGTAAGGTTCATGATCTCTGTGCACTGTACTGTGTATAAGGACGTCCTCTGTACAGTAACCTCAATCTAGATGTCTCAGTACAGAGGTGACTAGATGGGAGTTGCTGTAGTGAGATTCATAGTTTCTGTGCACTGTACTGTGTATAAGGACATCCTCTGTACAGTAACTTCAGTCTAGTTGTTTCAGTACAGAGGTGACTAGATCAGAGTTGCTGTACTGAGGTCCATGATTTCTGTGCACTGTACTATGTATAAGGACGTCCTCTATACAGTAACTTCAGTCTAGATGTCTCAGTACAGAGGTGACTAGATCAGAGTTGTTGTACTGAGATTCATAGTTTGTGTGCACCGTACTGTGTATAAGGACGTCCTCTGTACAGTAACTTCAGTATAGATGTCTCAGTACAGAGGTGACTAGATCGGAGTTGCAGCACTGAGGTCCATGATCTCTGTGCACTGTACTGTGTATAAGGACGTCCTTTGTACAGTAACTCCATTCTAGATGTCTCAGTACAGAGGTAACTAGATCAGAGTTGCTGTACTGAGATTCCTAGTTTGTGTGCACCGTACTCTGTATAAGGACGTCCTCTGTACAGTAACTTCAGTCTAGTTGTTCCAGTACAGAGGTAAGTAGATCAGAGTTGCTGTATTGAGATTCATAGTTTGTGTGCACCGTACTGTGTATAAGGACGTCCTCTGTACAGTAACTTCAGTCTAGTTGTTCCAGTACAGAGGTAAGTAGATCAGAGTTGCTGTATTGAGATTCATAGTTTGTGTGCACCGTACTGTGTATAAGGACGTCCTCTGTACAGTAACTTCAGTCTAGTTGTCTCATTACAGAGGTGACTAGATCAGAGTTGCTGCAGTAAGGTTCATGATCTCTGTGCACTGTACTGTGTATAAGGACGTCCTCTGTACAGTAACTTCAGTCTAGATGTCTCAGTACAGAGGTGACTAGATCAGAGTTGCTGTACTGAGATTCATAGTTTGTGTGCACCGTACTGTGTATAAGGACGTCCTCTGTGCAGTAACTTCAGTCTAGTTGTCTCAGTACAGAGGTAACTAGATCAGAGTTGCTGTACTGATATTCATAGTTTGTGTGCACCGTACTGTGTATAAGGACGTCCTCTGTACAGTAACTTCAGTCTAGTTGTCTCAGTACAGAGGTGACTAGATCAGAGTTGCTGTACTGAGATTCATAGTTTGTGTGCACCGTACTGTGTATAAGGACGTCCTCTATACAGTAACTTCAGTATAGATGTCTCAGTACAGAGGTAAGATCAGAGTTGCTGTACTGAGATTCATAGTTTGTGTGCACCGTACTGTGTATAAGGACGTCCTCTGTACAGTAACTTCAGTAAAGATGTCTCAGTACAGAGGTGACTAGATCAGAGTTGCTGTAGTGAAATTCATAGTTTGTGTGCACCGTATTGTGTATAAGGACGTCCTCTGTACAGTAACCTTAGTCTAGATGTCTCAGTACAGAGGTGACTGGATCGGAGTTGCAGCACTGAGGTCCATGATCTCTGTGCACTGTACTGTGTATAAGGACGTCCTCTGTACAGTAACTTCAATTTAGATGTCTCAGTACAGAGGTGATTAGATCAGAGTTGCTGTACTGAGATTCATAGTTTCTGTGCACTGTACTGTGTATAAGGACGTCCTCTGTACAGTAACTTCAGTCTAGTTGTCTCAGTACAGAGGTGACTAGATCAGAGTTGCTGTAGTGAGATTCATAGTTTCTGTGCACCGTACTGTGTATAAGGACGTCCTCTGTACAGTAACCTTAGTCTAGATGTCTCAGTACAGAGGTGACTGGATCGGAGTTGCAGCACTGAGGTCCATGATCTCTGTGCACTGTACTGTGTATAAGGACGTCCTGTGTACAGAAACTTCAATTTAGATGTCTCAGTACAGAGGTGACTAGATCAGAGTTGCAGCACTGAGGTCCATGATCTCTGTGCACTGTACTGTGTATAAGGACGTCCTCTGTACAGTAACTTCAGTCTATTTGTCTCAGTACAGAGGTAACTAGATCAGAGTTGCTGTACTGAGATTCATAGTTTGTGTGCACCCTACTGTGTATAAGGACGTCCTCTGTACAGTAACTTCAGTCTAGATGTCTCAGTACAGAGGTGACTAGATCGGAGTTGCTGTACTGAGGTCCATGATCTCTGTGCACCGTACTGTGTATAAGGACGTCCTCTGTACAGTAACTTCAGTCTAGATGTCTCAGTACAGAGGTGACTAGATCAGAGTTGCTGTACTGAGATTCATAGTTTGTGTGCACCCTACTGTGTATAAGGACGTCCTCTGTACATTAACCTCATTCTACATGTCTCAGTACAGAGGTGACTAGATCGGGTTGCTGTACTGAGGTCCATGATCTCTGTGTACTGTACTGTGTATAAGGACGTCCTCTGTACAGTAACTTCAGTCTATTTGTCTCAGTACAGAGGTAACTAGATCAGCGTTGCTGTACTGAGATTCATAGTTTGTGTGCACTGTACTGTGTATAAGGACATCCTCTGTACAGTAACTTCAATCTAGATGTCTCAGTACAGAGGTGACTAGATCGGAGTTGCTGTACTGAGGTCCATGATCTCTGTGCACTGTACTGTGTATAAGGACGTCCTCTGTACAGTAACTTCAGTCTATTTGTCTCAGTACAGAGGTAACTAGATCAGAGTTGCTGTACTGAGATTCATAGTTTGTGTGCACCGTACTGTGTATAAGGACGTCCTCTGTACAGTAACTTCAGTCTAGATGTCTCAGTACAGAGGTGACTAGATCAGAGTTGCTGCAGTAAGGTTCATGATTTCTGTGCACTGTACTGTGTATAAGGACGTCCTCTGTACAGTAACTTCAATCTAGATGTCTCAGTACAGAGGTGACTAGATCAGAGTTGCTGTACTGAGGTCCATGATCTCTGTGCACTGTACTGTGTATAAGGACGTCCTCTGTACAGTAACTTCAGTCTATTTGTCTCAGTACAGAGGTAACTAGATCAGAGTTGCTGTACTGAGATTCATAGTTTGTGTGGACCCTAATGTGTATAAGGATGTCCTCTGTACAGTAACTTCAGTATAGATGTCTCAGTACAGAGGTGACTAGATCGGAGTTGCTGTACTGAGGTCCATGATCTCTGTGCACTGTACTGTGTATAAGGACGTCCTCTGTACAGTAACTTCAGTCTATTTGTCTCAGTACAGAGGTAACTAGATCAGAGTTGCTGTACTGAGATTCATAGTTTGTGTGGACCCTAATGTGTATAAGGATGTCCTCTGTACAGTAACTTCAGTCTAGATGTCTCAGTACAGAGGTGACTAGATCGGAGTTGCTGAACTGAGGTCCATGATCTCTGTGCACCGTACTGTGTATAAGGACGTCCTCTGTACAGTAACTTCAGTCTAGATGTCTCAGTCCAGAGGTGACTAGATCAGAGTTGCTGTACTGAGATTCATAGTTTGTGTGCACCCTACTGTGTATAAGGACGTCCTCTGTACATTAACCTCATTCTAGATGTCTCAGTACAGTGGTGACTAGATCGGAGTTGCTGTACTGAGGTCCATGATCTCTGTGCACCGTACTGTGTATAAGGACGTCCTCTGTACAGTAATCTCAATTTAGATTTCTCAGTACAGAGGTGACTAGATCAGAGTTGCTGTACTGAGATTCATAGTTTGTGTGCACTGTACTGTGTATAAGGACGTCCTCTGTACAGTTACTTCAATTTAGATGTCTCAGTACAGAGGTGACTAGATCAGAGTTGCAGCAGTGAGGTCCATGATCTCTGTGCACTGTACTGTGTATAAGGACGTCCTCTGTACAGTAACTTCAGTATAGATGTCTCAGTACAGAGGTGACTAGATCAGAGTTGCTGTACTGAGATTCATAGTTTCTGTGCACTGTACTGTGTATAAGGACGTCCTCTGTACAGTAACTTCAGTCTAGTTGTCTCAGTACAGAGGTGACTAGATCAGAGTTGCTGTACTGAGATTCACAGTTTGTGTGTACTGTACTGTGTATAAGGACGTCCTCTGTACAGTAACCTCAATCTAGATGTCTCAGTACAGAGGTGACTAGATCAGAGTTGCTGCACTGAGGTCCATGATTTCTGTGCACTGTACTGTGTATAAGGACGTCCTCTGTACAGTAACCTCAATCTAGATATCTCAGTACAGAGGTGACTAGATGGGAGTTGCTGTACTGAGATTCATAGTTTCTGTGCACTGTACTGTGTATAAGGACGTCTTCTATACAGTAACTTCAGTCTAGTTGTCTCAGTACAGAGGTAACTAGATCAGAGTTGCTGCAGTAAGGTTCATGATCTCTGTGCACTGTACTGTGTATAAGAACGTCCTCTGTATGGTAACCTCAATCTAGATGTCTCAGTACAGAGGTGACTAGATGGGAGTTGCTGTACTGAGATTCATAGTTTCTGTGCACTGTACTGTGTATAAGGACGTCCTCTGTACAGTAACTTCAGTCAAGTTGTCTCAGTACAGAGGTAACAAGATCAGAGTTGCTGTACTGAGATTCATAGTTTGTGTGCACCGTACTGTGTATAAGGACGTCCTCTATACAGTAACGTCAGTATAGATGTCTCAGTACAGAGGTAACAAGATCAGAGTTGCTGTACTGAGATTCATAGTTTGTGTGCACCGTACTGTGTATAAGGACGTCCTCTGTACGGTAACTTCAGTATAGATGTCTCAGTACAGAGGTGACTAGATCAGAGTTGCTGCAGTGAGGTTCATGATCTCTGTGCACTGTACTGTGTATAAGGACGTCCTCTGTACAGTAACTTCAATTTAGATGTCTCAGTACAGAGGTGACTAGATCAGAGTTGCAGCACTGAGGTCCATGATCTCTGTGCACCGTACTGTGTATAAGCACGTCCTCTGTACAGTAACCTCAATCTAGATGTCTCAGTACAGAGGTGACTAGATCAGAGTTGCTGCACTGAGGTCCATGATCTCTGTGCACTGTACTGTGTATAAGGACGTCCTCTATACAGTAACTTCGGTCTAGTTGTCTCAGTACAGAGGTAACTAGATCAGAGTTGCTGCAGTAAGGTTCATGATCTCTGTGCACTGTACTGTGTATAAGGACGTCCTCTGTACAGTAACCTCAATCTAGATGTCTCAGTACAGAGGTGACTAGATGGGAGTTGCTGTAGTGAGATTCATAGTTTCTGTGCACTGTACTGTGTATAAGGACATCCTCTGTACAGTAACTTCAGTCTAGTTGTTTCAGTACAGAGGTAACTAGATCAGAGTTGCTGTACTGAGGTCCATGATTTCTGTGCACTGTACTATGTATAAGGACGTCCTCTATACAGTAACTTCAGTCTAGATGTCTCAGTACAGAGGTGACTAGATCAGAGTTGTTGTACTGAGATTCATAGTTTGTGTGCACCGTATTGTGTATAAGGACGTCCTTAGTACAGTAACTCCATTCTAGATGTCTCAGTACAGAGGTAACTAGATCAGAGTTGCTGTACTGAGATTCCTAGTTTGTGTGCACCGTACTCTGTATAAGGACGTCCTCTGTACGGTAACTTCAATTTAGATGTCTCAGTACAGAGGTGACTAGATCAGAGTTGCTGTAGTGAGATTCATAGTTTGTGTGCACCGTACTGTGTATAAGGACGTCCTCTGTACAGTAACTTCAGTCTAGTTGTTCCAGTACAGAGGTAAGTAGATCAGAGTTGCTGTATTGAGATTCATAGTTTGTGTGCACCGTAATGTGTATAAGGACGTCCTCTGTACAGTAACTTCAGTCTAGTTGTCTCATTACAGAGGTGACTAGATCAGAGTTGCTGCAGTAAGGTTCATGATCTCTGTGCACTGTACTGTGTATAAGGACGTCCTCTGTACAGTAACTTCAGTCTAGATGTCTCAGTACAGAGGTGACTAGATCAGAGTTGCTGTACTGAGATTCATAGTTTGTGTGCACCGTACTGTGTATAAGGACGTCCTCTGTGCAGTAACTTCAGTCTAGTTGTCTCAGTACAGAGGTAACTAGATCAGAGTTGCTGTACTGAGATTCATAGTTTGTGTGCACTGTACTGTGTATAAGGACGTCCTCTGTACAGTAACTTCAGTCTAGTTGTCTCAGTACAGAGGTAACTAGATCAGAGTTGCTGTACTGAGATTCATAGTTTGTGTGCACTGTACTGTGTATAAGGACGTCCTCTGTACAGTAACTTCAGTCTAGATGTCTCAGTACAGAGGTGACTAGATCAGAGTTGCTGTACTGAGATTCATAGTTTGTGTGCACCGTACTGTGTATAAGGACGTCCTCTATACAGTAACTTCAGTATAGATGTCTCACTACAGAGGTAAGATCAGAGTTGCTGTACTGAGATTCATAGTTTGTGTGCACCGTACTGTGTATAAGGACGTCCTCTGTACAGTAACTTCAGTAAAGATGTCTCAGTACAGAGGTGACTAGATCAGAGTTGCTGTAGTGAAATTCATAGTTTGTGTGCACCGTATTGTGTATAAGGACGTCCTCTGTACAGTAACCTTAGTCTAGATGTCTCAGTACAGAGGTGACTGGATCGGAGTTGCAGCACTGAGGTCCATGATCTCTGTGCACTGTACTGTGTATAAGGACGTCCTCTGTACAGTAACTTCAATTTAGATGTCTCAGTACAGAGGTGATTAGATCAGAGTTGCTGTACTGAGATTCATAGTTTCTGTGCACTGTACTGTGTATATGGACGTCCTCTGTACAGTAACTTCAGTCTAGTTGTCTCAGTACAGAGGTGACTAGATCAGAGTTGCTGTAGTGAGATTCATAGTTTCTGTGCACCGTACTGTGTATAAGGACGTCCTCTGTACAGTAACCTTAGTCTAGATGTCTCAGTACAGAGGTGACTGGATCGGAGTTGCAGCACTGAGGTCCATGATCTCTGTGCACTGTACTGTGTATAAGGACGTCCTCTGTACAGAAACTTCAATTTAGATGTCTCAGTACAGAGGTGACTAGATCAGAGTTGCAGCACTGAGGTCCATGATCTCTGTGCACTGTACTGTGTATAAGGACGTCCTCTGTACAGTAACTTCAGTCTAGATGTCTCAGTACAGAGGTGACTAGATCAGAGTTGCTGTACTGAGATTCATAGTTTGTGTGCACCCTACTGTGTATAAGGACGTCCTCTGTACATTAACCTCATTCTAGATGTCTCAGTACAGAGGTGACTAGATCGGGTTGCTGTACTGAGGTCCATGATCTCTGTGCACCGTACTGTGTATAAGGACGTCCTCTGTACAGTAACTTCAGTCTAGATGTCTCAGTACAGAGGTGACTAGATCAGAGTTGCTGTACTGAGATTCATAGTTTGTGTGCACCCTACTGTGTATAAGGACGTCCTCTGTACATTAACCTCATTCTAGATGTCTCAGTACAGAGGTGACTAGATCGGGTTGCTGTACTGAGGTCCATGATCTCTGTGTACTGTACTGTGTATAAGGACGTCCTCTGTACAGTAACTTCAGTCTATTTGTCTCAGTACAGAGGTAACTAGATCAGCGTTGCTGTACTGAGATTCATAGTTTGTGTGCACTGTACTGTGTATAAGGACATCCTCTGTACAGTAACTTCAATCTAGATGTCTCAGTACAGAGGTGACTAGATCGGAGTTGCTGTACTGAGGTCCATGATCTCTGTGCACTGTACTGTGTATAAGGACGTCCTCTGTACAGTAACTTCAGTCTATTTGTCTCAGTACAGAGGTAACTAGATCAGAGTTGCTGTACTGAGATTCATAGTTTGTGTGCACCCTACTGTGTATAAGGACGTCCTCTGTACAGTAACTTCAGTCTAGATGTCTCAGTACAGAGGTGACTAGATCGGAGTTGCTGTACTGAGGTCCATGATCTCTGTGCACCGTACTGTGTATAAGGACGTCCTCTGTACAGTAACTTCAGTCTAGATGTCTCAGTACAGAGGTGACTAGATCAGAGTTGCTGTACTGAGATTCATAGTTTGTGTGCATCCTACTGTGTATAAGGACGTCCTCTGTACAGTAACTTCAGTATAATTGTCTCAGCACAGAGGTGACTAGATCAGAGTTGCTGTACTGAGATTCATAGTTTGTGTGCACCTTACTGTGTATAAGGACGTCCTCTGTACATTAACCTCATTCTAGATGTCTCAGTGCAGAGGTGACTAGATCAGAGTTGCTGCAGTAAGTTTCATGATTTCTGTGCACTGTACTGTGTATAAGGACATCCTCTGTGCAGTAACTTCAGTCTAGATGTCTCAGTACAGAGCTAACTAGATCAGAGTTGCTGTACTGAGATTCATAGTTTGTGTGCACCATACTGTGTATAAGGACGTCCTCTATACAGTTACTTCAGTATAGATGTCTCAGTACAGAGGTGACTAGATCAGAGTTGCTGTACTGAGATTCATAGTTTGTGTGCACCGTACTGTGTATAAGGACGTCCTCTGTACAGTAACTTCAGTCTAGTTGTCTCAGTACAGAGGTGGCTAGATCAGAGTTGCTGTACTGAGATTCATAGTTTGTGTGCACCGTACTGTGTATAAGGACGTCCTCTATACAGTAACTTCAGTATAGATGTCTCAGTACAGAGGTAACAAGATCAGAGTTGCTGTACTGAGATTAATAGTTTGTGTGCACCGTACTGTGTATAAGGACGTCCTCTGTACAGTAACCTTAGTCTAGATGTCTCAGTACAAAGGTGACTGGATCGGAGTTGCGGCGCTGAGGTCCATGATCTCTGTGCACCGTACTGTGTATAAGGACGTCCTCTGTACAGTAACTTCAATTTAGATGTCTCAGTACAGAGGTGACTAGATCAGAGTTGCAGCACTGAGGTCCATGATCTCTGTGCACTGTACTGTGTATAAGGACGTCCTCTGTACGGTAACTTCAATTTAGATGTCTCAGTACAGAGGTGACTAGATGGGAGTTGCTGTAATGAGATTCATAGTTTCTGTGCACTGTACTGTGTATAAGGACGTCCTCTGTACAGTAACTTCAGTCTAGTTATTTCAGTACACATGTGACTAGATCAGAGTTGCTGTAGTGAGATTCATAGTTTGTGTGCACCGTACTGTGTATAAGGACGTCCTCTGTACAGTAACTTCAGTATAGATGTCTCAGTACAGAGGTGACTAGATCAGAGTTTCTGTACTGAGATTCATAGTTTGTGTGCACCGTACTGTGTATAAGGACGTCCTCTGTACAGTAACTTCAGTCTAGTTGTCTCAGTACAGAGGTTACTAGATCAGAGTTGCTGTACTGAGATTCATAGTTTGTGTGCACTGTACTGTGTATAAGGACGTCCTCTGTATAGTAACTTCAGTCTAGATGTCTCCGTACAGAGGTGACTAGTTGGGAGTTGCTGTACTGAGATTCATAGTTCGTGTGCACCGTACTGTGTATAAGGACGTCCTCTGTACAGTAACCTCAATCTAGATGTCTCAGTACAGAGGTGACTAGATCAGAGTTGCTGCAGTAAGGTTCATGATCTCTGTGCACTGTACTGTGTATAAGGAAGTCCTCTGTATAGTAACTTCAGTCTAGATGTCTCCGTACAGAGGTGACTAGATCAGAGTTGCTGTACTGAGATTCATAGTTTGTGTGCACCGTACTGTGTATAAGGACGTCCTCTGTACAGTAACCTCAATCTAGATGTCTCAGTACAGAGGTGACTAGATCAGAGTTGCTGCAGTAAGGTTCATGATCTCTGTGCACTGTACTGTGTATAAGAACGTCCTCTGTATGGTAACCTCAATCTAGATGTCTCAGTACAGAGGTGACTAGATGGGAGTTGCTGTACTGAGATTCATAGTTTCTGTGCACTGTACTGTGTATAAGGACGTCCTCTGTACAGTAACTTCAGTCTAGTTGTCTTAGTACAGAGGTAACTAGATCAGAGTTGCTGTACTGAGGTCCATGATTTCTGTGCACTGTACTATGTATAAGGACGTCCTCTATACATTAACTTCAGTCTAGATGTCTCAGTACAGAGGTGACTAGATCGGAGTTGCTGTACTGAGGTCCATGATTTCTGTGCACTGTACTGTGTATAAGGACGTCCTCTGTACAGTAACCTCAATCTAGATGTCTCAGTACAGAGGTGACTAGATCAGAGTTGCTGTACTGAGATTCATAGTTTGTGTGCACCGTACTGTGTATAAGGACGTTCTCTGTACAGTAACTTCAGTATAGATGTCTCAGTACAGAGGTGACTAGATCGGAGTTGCAGCACTGAGGTCCATGATATCTGTGCACTGTACTGTGTATAAGGACGTCCTCTGTACAGTAACTTCAGTCTAGTTGTCTCAGTACAGAGGTAACTAGATCAGAGTTGCTGTACTGAGATTCATAGTTTGTGTGCACCGTACTGTGTATGAGGACGTCCTCTGTACAGTAACCTCAATCTAGATGTCTCAGTACAGAGGTGACTAGATCAGAGTTGCTGCAGTAAGGTCCATGATCTCTGTGCACTGTACTGTGTATAAGGACGTCCTCTGTACAGTAACTTCAGTCTATTTGTCTCAGTACAGAGGTAACTAGATCAGAGTTGCTGTACTGAGATTCATAGTTTGTGTGCACCCTAATGTGTATAAGGATGTCCTCTGTACAGTAACTTCAGTCTAGATGTCTCAGTACAGAGGTGACTAGATCGGAGTTGCTGAACTGAGGTCCATGATCTCTGTGCACCGTACTGTGTATAAGGACGTCCTCTGTACAGTAACTTCAGTCTAGATGTCTCAGTCCAGAGGTGACTAGATCAGAGTTGCTGTACTGAGATTCATAGTTTGTGTGCACCCTACTGTGTATAAGGACGTCCTCTGTACATTAACCTCATTCTAGATGTCTCAGTACAGTGGTGACTAGATCGGAGTTGCTGTACTGAGGTCCATGATCTCTGTGCACCGTACTGTGTATAAGGACGTCCTCTGTACAGTAACCTCAATTTAGATTTCTCAGTACAGAGGTGACTAGATCAGAGTTGCTGTACTGAGATTCATAGTTTGTGTGCACTGTACTGTGTATAAGGACGTCCTCTGTACAGTTACTTCAATTTAGATGTCTCAGTACAGAGGTGACTAGATCAGAGTTGCAGCAGTGAGGTCCATGATCTCTGTGCACTGTACTGTGTATAAGGACGTCCTCTGTACAGTAACTTCAGTATAGATGTCTCAGTACAGAGGTGACTAGATCAGAGTTGCTGTACTGAGATTCATAGTTTCTGTGCACTGTACTGTGTATAAGGACGTCCTCTGTACAGTAACTTCAGTCTAGTTGTCTCAGTACAGAGGTGACTAGATCAGAGTTGCTGTACTGAGATTCACAGTTTGTGTGTACTGTACTGTGTATAAGGACGTCCTCTGTACAGTAACCTCAATCTAGATGTCTCAGTACAGAGGTAACTAGATCAGAGTTGCTGCAGTAAGGTTCATGATCTCTGTGCACTGTACTGTGTATAAGAACGTCCTCTGTATGGTAACCTCAATCTAGATGTCTCAGTACAGAGGTGACTAGATGGGAGTTGCTGTACTGAGATTCATAGTTTCTGTGCACTGTACTGTGTATAAGGACGTCCTCTGTACAGTAACTTCAGTCTAGTTGTCTTAGTACAGAGGTAACTAGATCAGAGTTGCTGTATTGAGGTCCATGATTTCTGTGCACTGTACTATGTATAAGGACGTCCTCTGTACAGTAACCTCAATCTAGATGTCTCAGTACAGAGGTGACTAGATCAGAGTTGCTGTACTGAGATTCCTAGTTTGTGTGCACCGTACTGTGTATAAGGACGTCCTCTGTACAGTAACTTCAGTCTAGTTGTCTCAGTACAGAGCTAAGTAGATCAGAGTTGCTGCAGTAAGGTTCATGATCTCTGTGCACTGTACTGTGTATAAGGACGTCCTCTGTACAGTAACTTCAGCAAAGATGTCTCAGTACAGAGGTGACTAGATCAGAGTTGCTGTACTGAGATTCATAGTTTGCGTGCACCGTACTGTGTATAAGGACGTCCTCTGTACAGTAACCTCAATCTAGATGTCTCAGTACAGAGGTGACTAGATCAGAGTTGCTGCAGTAAGGTTCATGATTTCTGTGCACTGTACTGTGTATAAGGACGTCCTCTGTACAGTAACTTCAGTCTAGTTGTCTCAGTACAGAGGTGACTAGATCAGATTTGCTGTACTGAGATTCATAGTTTGTGTGCACCGTACTGTGTATAAGGATGTCCTCTGTACAGTAACTTCAGTCTAGTTGTCTCAGTACAGAGGTAACTAGATCAGAGTTGCTGCAGTAAGGTTCATGATCTCTGTGCACCGTACTGTGTATAAGAACGTCCTCTGTATGGTAACCTCAATCTAGATGTCTCAGTACAGAGGTGACTAGATGGGAGTTGCTGTACTGAGATTCATAGTTTCTGTGCACTGTACTGTGTATAAGGAAGTCCTCTGTACAGTAACTTCAGTCTAGTTGTCTTAGTACAGAGGTAACTAGATCAGAGTTGCTGTACTGAGATTCATAGTTTCTGTGCACTGTACTGTGTATAAGGACGTCCTCTGTACAGTAACTTCAGTCTAGTTGTCTTAGTACAGAGGTAACTAGATCAGAGTTGCTGTACTGAGATTCATAGTTTGTGTGCACCGTACTGTGTATAAGGACGTCCTCTGTACAGTAACCTCAATCTAGATGTCTCAGTACAGAGGTGACTAGATCAGAGTTGCTGTACTGAGATTCCTAGTTTGTGTGCACCGTACTGTGTATAAGGACGTCCTCTGTACAGTAACCTCAATTTAGATTTCTCAGTACAGAGGTGACTAGATCAGAGTTGCTGTACTGAGATTCATAGTTTGTGTGCACTGTACTGTGTATAAGGACGTCCTCTGTACAGTTACTTCAATTTAGATGTCTCAGTACAGAGGTGACTAGATCAGAGTTGCAGCAGTGAGGTCCATGATCTCTGTGCACTGTACTGTGTATAAGGACGTCCTCTGTACAGTAACTTCAGTATAGATGTCTCAGTACAGAGGTGACTAGATCAGAGTTGCTGTACTGAGATTCATAGTTTCTGTGCACTGTACTGTGTATAAGGACGTCCTCTGTACAGTAACTTCAGTCTAGTTGTCTCAGTACAGAGGTGACTAGATCAGAGTTGCTGTACTGAGATTCACAGTTTGTGTGTACTGTACTGTGTATAAGGACGTCCTCTGTACAGTAACCTCAATCTAGATGTCTCAGTACAGAGGTAACTAGATCAGAGTTGCTGCAGTAAGGTTCATGATCTCTGTGCACTGTACTGTGTATAAGAACGTCCTCTGTATGGTAACCTCAATCTAGATGTCTCAATACAGAGGTGACTAGATGGGAGTTGCTGTACTGAGATTCATAGTTTCTGTGCACTGTACTGTGTATAAGGACGTCCTCTGTACAGTAACTTCAGTCTAGTTGTCTTAGTACAGAGGTAACTAGATCAGAGTTGCTGTATTGAGGTCCATGATTTCTGTGCACTGTACTATGTATAAGGACGTCCTCTGTACAGTAACCTCAATCTAGATGTCTCAGTACAGAGGTGACTAGATCAGAGTTGCTGTACTGAGATTCCTAGTTTGTGTGCACCGTACTGTGTATAAGGACGTCCTCTGTACAGTAACTTCAGTCTAGTTGTCTCAGTACAGAGCTAAGTAGATCAGAGTTGCTGCAGTAAGGTTCATGATCTCTGTGCACTGTACTGTGTATAAGGACGTCCTCTGTACAGTAACTTCAGCAAAGATGTCTCAGTACAGAGGTGACTAGATCAGAGTTGCTGTACTGAGATTCATAGTTTGCGTGCACCGTACTGTGTATAAGGACGTCCTCTGTACAGTAACCTCAATCTAGATGTCTCAGTACAGAGGTGACTAGATCAGAGTTGCTGCAGTAAGGTTCATGATTTCTGTGCACTGTACTGTGTATAAGGACGTCCTCTGTACAGTAACTTCAGTCTAGTTGTCTCAGTACAGAGGTGACTAGATCAGATTTGCTGTACTGAGATTCATAGTTTGTGTGCACCGTACTGTGTATAAGGATGTCCTCTGTACAGTAACTTCAGTCTAGTTGTCTCAGTACAGAGGTAACTAGATCAGAGTTGCTGCAGTAAGGTTCATGATCTCTGTGCACCGTACTGTGTATAAGAACGTCCTCTGTATGGTAACCTCAATCTAGATGTCTCAGTACAGAGGTGACTAGATGGGAGTTGCTGTACTGAGATTCATAGTTTCTGTGCACTGTACTGTGTATAAGGAAGTCCTCTGTACAGTAACTTCAGTCTAGTTGTCTTAGTACAGAGGTAACTAGATCAGAGTTGCTGTACTGAGATTCATAGTTTCTGTGCACTGTACTGTGTATAAGGACGTCCTCTGTACAGTAACTTCAGTCTAGTTGTCTTAGTACAGAGGTAACTAGATCAGAGTTGCTGTACTGAGATTCATAGTTTGTGTGCACCGTACTGTGTATAAGGACGTCCTCTGTACAGTAACCTCAATCTAGATGTCTCAGTACAGAGGTGACTAGATCAGAGTTGCTGTACTGAGATTCCTAGTTTGTGTGCACCGTACTGTGTATAAGGACGTCCTCTGTACAGTAACTTCAGTCTAGTTGTCTCAGTACAGAGCTAAGTAGATCAGAGTTGCTGCAGTAAGGTTCATGATCTCTGTGCACTGTACTGTGTATAAGGACGTCCTCTGTACAGTAACTTCAGCAAAGATGTCTCAGTAGAGAGGTGACTAGATCAGAGTTGCTGTACTGAGATTCATAGTTTGTGTGCACCGTACTGTGTATAAGGACGTCCTCTGTACAGTAACTTCAGTCTAGTTGTCTCAGTACAGAGGTGACTAGATCAGAGTTGCTGCAGTAAGGTTCATAATCTCTGTGCACTGTACTGTGTATAAGGACGTCCTCTATACAGTAACTTAAGTCTAGATGTCTCAGTACAGAGGTGAGTAGATCAGAGTTGCTGTACTGAGATTCATAGTTTGTGTGCACTGTACTGTGTATAAGGACGTCCTCTATACAGTAACTTCAGTCTAGATGTCTCAGTACAGAGGTGACTAGATCAGAGTTGCTGTACTGAGATTCATAGTCTGTGTGCACTGTACTGTGTATAAGGACGTCCTCTGTACATTAACATCAATCTTGATGTCTCAGTACAGAGGTGACTAGATCAGAGTTGCTGTACTGAGATTCATAGTCTGTGTGCACTGTACTGTGTATAAGGACGTCCTCTATACAGTAACTTCAGTCTAGATGTCTCAGTACAGAGGTGACTAGATCAGAGTTGCTGTACTGAGATTCATAGTTTGTGTGCACTGCAGACAGTATCACACAGTAGGGGATTAGATACACTGCTCTGTAGATAGTATCACACAGGAGAGGATTAGATACACAGCTCAGCAGACAGTATCACACAGGAGAGGATTAGATACACGGCTCAGCAGACGGTATCACACAGGAGAGGATTAGATACACAGCTCAGTAGACAGTATCACACAGGAGAGGATTAGATACACAGCTCAGCAGACAGTATCACACAGGAGAGGATTAGATACACGGCTCAGCAGACAGTATCACACAGGATAGGATTAGATACACAGCTCAGCAGACAGTATCACACAGGACAGCATTAGATACACAGCTCAGCAGACGGTATCACATAGGACAGGATTAGATACACAGCTCAGCAGACTATCACACAGGATAGGATTCTATACACTATTCAGCAGACGGTATCACACAGAAGAGGATTAGATACACAGCTCAGCACACAGTATCTCACAGGATTGGATTAGATACACTGCTCAACAGACAGTATCACACAGGACAGGATTAGATGCATAGCTCAGCAGACGGTATCACACATGAGAGGATTAGATATACAGCTCAGCAGACAATATCACACAGGAGAGAATTAGATACACAGCTCAGCACACAGTATCACACAGGATAGGATTAGATACATGGCACAGCAGACAGTATCACACAGGAGAGGATTAGATACACGGCTCAGCAGACAGTATCACACAGGAGAAGATTAGATGCACAGCACAGCAGACAGTATCACACAGGAGAAGATTAGATACACAGCTCAGCAGACAATATCACACAGGATAGGATTAGATACACAGCTCAGCAGACAGTATCACACAGGAGGGGATTAGATACACAGCTCAGCAGACAGTATCACACAGGGTAGGATTAGAGATACAGCTCAGCAGACAGTATCACACAGGAGAAGATTAGATACACAGCTCAGCAGACAGTATCACACAGGGTAGGATTAGAGATACAGCTCAGCAGACAGTATCACACAGGAGAAGATTAGATACACAGCTCAGCTGACAGTATCACACAGGAGTGGATAAGATACACAGCTCAGCAGACAGTATCACACAGGAGAGGATTAGATACACAGCTCAGCAGACAGTATCACACAGGAGAGGATTAGATACACGGCTCAGCAGACAGTATCGCACAGGAGTGGATAAGATACACAGCTCAGCAGACAGTATCACACAGGAGAGGATTAGATACACAGCTCAGCAGACAGTATCACACAGGAGAAGATTAGATACACAGCTCAGGAGACAATATCACACAGGATAGGATTAGATACACAGCTCAGCAGACAGTATCACACAGGGTAGGATTAGAGATACAGCTCAGCAGACAGTGTCACACAGGATAAGATTAGATACACAGCTCAGCAGACAGTATCACACAGGAGAGGATTAGATACACAGCTCAGCTGACAGTATCACACAGGAGTGGATAAGATACACAGCTCAGCAGACAGTATCACACAGGAGAGGATTAGATGCACAGCTCAGCAGACAGCATCACACAGGAGAAGATTAGATACACAGCTCAGCAGACAATATCACACAAGATAGGATTAGATACACAGCTCAGCAGACAGTATCACACAGGAGAGGATTAGATACACGGCTCAGCAGACAGTATCACACAGGATAGGATTAGATACACAGCTCAGCAGACAGTATCACACAGGAGAGGATTAGATACACAGCTCAGCAGACAGTATCACACAGGAGAGGATTAGATACACGGCTCAGCAGACAGTATCACACAGGATAGGATTAGATACACAGCTCAGCAGACAGTATCACACAGGAGAGGATTAGATACACGGCTCAGCAGACAGTATCACACAGGATAGGATTAGATACACAGCTCAGCAGACAGTATCACACAGGAGAGGATTAGATACACAGCTCAGCAGACAGTATCACACAGGAGGGGATTAGATACACAGCTCAGCAGACAGTATCACACAGGATAGGATTAGATACACAGCTCAGCAGACAGTATCACACAGGAGAGGATTAGATACACGGCTCAGCAGACGGTATCACACAGGAGAGGATTAGATACACAGCTCAGTAGACAGTATCACACAGGAGAGGATTAGATACACAGCTCAGCAGACAGTATCACACAGGAGACGATTAGATACACGGCTCTGTAGACGGTATCACACAGGAGAGGATTAGATACACAGCTCAGCAGACAGTATCACACAGGAGACGATTAGATACACGGCTCTGCAGACAGTATCGCACAGGAGAGGATTAGATACACGGCTCTGCAGACAGTATCACACTGGGGAGGATTAGATACACAGCTCAGCAGACAGTATCACACAGGACAGGATTAGATAAATAGCTCAGCAGACGGTATCACACAGGAGAGGATTAGATACACAGCTCAGCAGACAGCATCACACAGGAGAGGATTAGATACATGACTCAGCAGACGGTATCACACAGGAGAGGATTAGATACACAGCTCAGCAGACAGTATCACACAGGAGAGGATTAGATGCATGACTCAGCAGACAGTATCACACAGGAGAGGATTAGATACACAGCTCAGCAGACAGTATCACACAGGAGAGGATTAGATACACAGCTCAGCAGACAGTATCACACAGGAGGGGATTAGATACACGGCTCAGCAGACAGTATCACACAGGAGAGGATTAGATACACAGCTCAGCAGACAGTAACGCACAGGAGAGGATTAGATACACAGCTCAGCCCACAGTATCACACAGGAGAGGATTAGATACACAGCTCAGCAGACAATATCACACAGGAGAGGATTAGATGCATGACTCAGCAGACAGTATCACACAGGAGATGATTAGATACACAGCTCAGCAGACAGTATCACACAGGAGAGGATTAGATACACAGCTCAGCAGACAGTATCACACAGGAGGGGATTAGATACACGGCTCAGCACACAGTATCACACAGGAGAGGATTAGATACACAGCTCAGCAGACAGTATCACACAGGAGAGGATTAGATACACAGCTCAGCAGACAGTATCACACAGGAGAGGATTAGATACACAGCTCAGCAGACAGTATCACACAGGAGGGGATTAGATACACAGCTCATCAGACAGTATCACACGTGAGTGGATTAGATACACGGCTCAGCAGACAGTATCGCACAGGGCGGAATTAGATACACGACTCAGCAGACAGTATCACGCAAGATAGGATTAGATACACAGTTCATCAGACAGTATCACTCAGGAGATTATTAGATACACAGATCAGTAGACAGTATCACACATTAGAGGATTAGATACACAGCTCAGCAGACAGTATCACACAGGAGAGGATTGGATACACAGCTCAGCAGACAGTATCACACAGGATGGGATTAGATAAACAGCTCAGCAGACAGTATCACACAGGAGAGAATTGGATACACAGCTCAGCAGACGGTATCACACAGGAGAGGATTAGATACACGGCTCTGCAGACAGTATCACACAGGAGAGGATTAGATACACAGCTCAGCAGACAGTATCACACAGGAGAGGATTGGATACACAGCTCAGCAGACAGTATCGCACTGGAGAGGATTAGATACACGGCTCAGCAGACAGTATCACACAGGAGAGGATTGGATACATAGCTCAGCAGACAGTATCGCACAGGAGAGGATTAGATACACGGCTCAGCAGACAGTATCACACAGGATTGGATTAGATACACAGCTCAGCAGACATTATCACACAGGAGGGGATTAGATACACAGCTCAGCAGACAGTATCACACAGGAGAGGATTAGAGATACAGCTCAGCAGAGAGTATCACACAGCATAGGATTAGATACACAGCTCAGCAGACAGTATCACACAGGAGAGGATTAGAGATACAGCTCAGCAGAGAGTATCACACAGCATAGGATTAGATACACAGCTCAGCAGACAGTATTACACAGGAGAGGATTAGATACACGGCTCAGCTGACAGTATCACACAGGAGAGGATTAGATACACAGCTCAGCAGACATTATCACACAGGAGAGGATTAGATACACGGCTCAGCTGACAGTATCACACAGGAGAGGATTCGATAAACAGCTCAGCAGACAGTATAACGCAGGAGAGGATTAGATACACAGCTCAGCAGACAGTACCACACAGGAGAAGATTAGATACACAGCTCACCAGACAGTATCACACAGGAGAGGATTAGATACACAGCTCAGCAGACAGTATCACACAGGAGAGGATTAGATACACTGCTCAGCAGACAGTATCACACAGGAGAGGATTAGATACACAGCTCAGCAGACAGTATCACACAGGAGAGGATTAGATACACAGCTCAGCAGAGAGTATCACACAGCATAGGATTAGATACACAGCTCAGCAAACAGTATCACACAGGATAGGATTAGATACACAGCTCAGCTGACAGTATCACACAGGAGAGGATTAGATACACAGCTCAGCAGACAGTATTACACAGGAGAGGATTAGATACACAGCTCAGCAGACAGTATCACACAGGAGAGGATTAGATACACAGCTCAGCAGACAGTATCACGCAGGAGAGGATTAGATACACAGCTCAGCAGACAGTATAACGCAGGAGAGGATTAGATACACGGCTCAGCTGACAGTATCACACAGGAGAGGATTAGATACACAGCTCAGCAGACAGTATCACACAGGAGAGGATTAGATACACAGCTCAGCTGACAGTATCACACAGGAGAGGATTAGATACACAGCTCAGCAGACAGTATTACACAGGAGAGGATTAGATACACAGCTCAGCAGACAGTATCACACAGGAGAGGATTAGATACACAGCTCAGCAGACAGTATCACACAGGAGAGGATTAGATACACGGCTCAGCTGACAGTATCACACAGGAGAGGATTAGATACACAGCTCAGCAGACAGTATAACGCAGGAGAGGATTAGATACACGGCTCAGCTGACAGTATCACACAGGAGAGGATTAGATACACAGCTCAGCTGACAGTATAACGCAGGAGAGGATTAGATACACGGCTCAGCTGACAGTATCACACAGGAGAGGATTAGATACACAGCTCAGCAGACAGTATCACACAGGAGAGGATTAGATACACAGCTCAGCAGACAGTATAACGCAGGAGAGGATTAGATACACGGCTCAGCTGACAGTATCACACAGGAGAGGATTAGATACACAGCTCAGCAGACAGTATCACACAGGAGAGGATTAGATACACAGCTCAGCTGACAGTATCACACAGGAGAGGATTAGATACACAGCTCAGCAGACAGTATTACACAGGAGAGGATTAGATACACAGCTCAGCAGACAGTATCACACAGGAGAGGATTAGATACACAGCTCAGCAGACAGTTTCACAAAGGAGAGGATTAGATACACAGCTCAGCAGACAGTATCACACAGGAGAGGATTAGATACACAGCTCAGCTGACAGTATCACACAGGAGAGGATTAGATAAACAGCTCAGCAGACAGTATCACACAGGAGAGGATTAGATACACGGCTCAGCAGACAGTATAACGCAGGAGAGGATTAGATACACGGCTCAGCAGACAGTATCACACAGGAGATGATTAGATACATGGCTCAGCAGACAGTTTCACACAGGAGAAGATTAGATACACAGCTCAGCAGACAGTATCACACAGGATTGGATTAGATACACTGCTCAACAGACAGTATCACACAGGACAGGATTAGATACATAGCTCAGCAGACGGTATCACACATGAGAGGATTAGATACACTGCTCTGCAGACAATATCACACAGGAGAGGATTAGATACACAGCTCAGCAGACAGTATCACACAGGAGAGGATTAGATACACAGCTCAGCACACAGTATCTCACAGGATTGGATTAGATACACTGCTCAACAGACAGTATCACACAGGAGAGGATTAGATATACAGCTCAGCAGACAGTATCACACAGGAGAGGATTAGATACACAGCTCAGCAGACAGTATCACACAGGAGAGGATTAGATACACAGCTCAGCAGACATTATCACACAGGAGAGGATTAGATACACAGCTCAGCACACAGTATCTCACAGGATTGGATTAGATACACTGCTCAACAGACAGTATCACACAGGAGAGGATTAGATACACAGCTCAGCAGACAGTATCACACAGGAGAAGATTAGTTACACGGCTCAGCAGACAGTATCACACAGGAGAGGATTAGATACACAGCTCAGCAGACAGTATCACACAGAAGAGGATTAGATACACAGCTCAGCAGACAGTATCACACAGGAGAGGATTAGATACACAGCTCAGCAGACAGTATCACACAGTAAAAGATTAGATACACGGCTCAGCAGACAGTATCACACAGTAAAAGATTAGATACACGGCTCAGCAGACAGTATCACACAGTAAAAGATTAGATACACGGCTCAGCAGACAGTATCACACAGGAGAGGATTAGATACACAGCTCAGCAGACATTATCACACAGGAGAGGATTAGATACACAGCTCAGCACACAGTATCTCACAGGATTGGATTAGATACACTGCTCAACAGACAGTATCACACAGGAGAGGATTAGATACACAGCTCAGCAGACAGTATCACACAGGAGAAGATTAGTTACACGGCTCAGCAGACAGTATCACACAGGAGAGGATTAGATATACAGCTCAGCAGACAGTATCACACAGTAAAAGATTAGATACACGGCTCAGCAGACAGTATCACACAGGAGAGGATTAGATATACAGCTCAGCAGCCGGTATCACAAAGGAGAGTATTAGATACACAGCTCAGCAGACGGTATCACACAGGACAGGATTAGATACACAGCTCAGCAGACAATATCACACAGGAGAGGATTAGATACACAGCTCAGCAGACAGTATCACACAGGAGAGGATTAGATACATGGCTCAGCAGGCAATATCACACAGCATAGGATTAGATACACGGCTCAGCAGACAGTATCACACAGGATAGGATTAGATACACAGCTCAGCAGACAGTATCACACAGGATAGGATTAGTTACACGGCTTAGCAGACAGTATCACACAGGAGTGGATTAGATACACTGCTCAGCACACAGTATCACACAGCATAGGATTAGATACACGGCTCAGCAGACAGTATCACACAGGATAGGATTAGATACACAGCTCAGCAGACAGTATCACACAGGATAGGATCAGATACACAGCTCAGAAGACAGTATCACACAGGATAGGATTAGATACACAGCTCAGCAGACAGTGTCACACAGGATAGGATTAGTTACACGGCTCAGCAGACAGTATCACACAGGAGAGGATTAGATACACGGCTCAGCAGACAGTATCACACAGAAGAGGATTAGATACACGGCTCAGCAGACAATATCACACAGGAGAGGATTAGATACACAGCTCAGCAGACAGTATCACACAGGAGAAGATTAGTTACACGGCTCAGCAGACAGTATCACACAGGAGAGGATTAGATACACAGCTCAGCAGACAGTATCACACAGAAGAGGATTAGATACACAGCTCAGCAGACAGTATCACACAGGAGAGGATTAGATACACAGCTCAGCAGACAGTATCACACAGTAAAAGATTAGATACACGGCTCAGCAGACAGTATCACACAGTAAAAGATTAGATACACGGCTCAGCAGACAGTATCACACAGGAGGGGATTAGATACAGAGCTCAGCAGACATTATCACACAGGAGAGGATTAGATACACAGCTCAGCAGACATTATCACACAGGAGAGGATTAGATACACAGCTCAGCACACAGTATCTCACAGGATTGGATTAGATACACTGCTCAACAGACAGTATCACACAGGAGAGGATTAGATACACAGCTCAGCAGACAGTATCACACAGGAGAAGATTAGTTACACGGCTCAGCAGACAGTATCACACAGTAAAAGATTAGATACACGGCTCAGCAGACAGTATCACACAGGAGAGGATTAGATATACAGCTCAGCAGCCGGTATCACAAAGGAGAGTATTAGATACACAGCTCAGCAGACGGTATCACACAGGACAGGATTAGATACACAGCTCAGCAGACAATATCACACAGGAGAGGATTAGATACACAGCTCAGCAGACAGTATCACACAGGAGAGGATTAGATACATGGCTCAGCAGTCAATATCACACAGCATAGGATTAGATACACGGCTCAGCAGACAGTATCACACAGGATAGGATTAGATACACAGCTCAGCAGACAGTATCACACAGGATAGGATTAGTTACATGGCTCAGCAGACAGTATCACACAGGAGTGGATTAGATACACTGCTCAGCACACAGTATCACACAGCATAGGATTAGATACACGGCTCAGCAGACAGTATCACACAGGATAGGATTAGATACACAGCTCAGCAGACAGTATCACACAGGATAGGATTAGATACACAGCTCAGCAGACAGTATCACACAGGATAGGATTAGATACACAGCTCAGCAGACAGTGTCACACAGGATAGGATTAGTTACACGGCTCAGCAGACAGTATCACACAGGAGAGGATTAGATACACGGCTCAGCAGACAGTATCACACAGTAAAAGATTAGATACACGGCTCAGCAGACAGTATCACACAGTAAAAGATTAGATACACTGCTCAGCAGACAGTATCACACAGCATAGGATTAGATACACAGCTCAGCAGACAGTATCACACAGTATAAGATTAGATACAGTGCTCAGCAGACAGTATCACACAGGAGAGGATTAGATACACAGCTCAGCAGACAGTTTCGCACAGGAGAGGATTAGATACACGGCTCTGCAGACAGTATCACACAGGAGAGGATTAGATACACAGCTCAGCAGACAGTATCACACAGGATAGGATTAGATACACGGCTCAGCAGATAGTATCACACAGGATAGGATTAGATACACAGCTCAGCAGACAGTATCACACAGTAGAGGATTAGATACACAGCTCAGCAGACAGTATCACACAGCATAGGATTAGATACTTGGCTCAGCAGACAGTATCACACAGTAGAGGATTAGATACACTGCTCTGCAGATAGTATCACACAGGAGGGGATTAGATACACAGCTCAGCAGACAGTATAACACCGTATAAGATTAGATACACTGCTCAGCAGACAGTATCACACAGAATAGGATTAGATACACAGCTCAGCAGACAGTATCACACAGGAGAGGATTAGATACACCGCTCAGCAGACAGTATCACACAGGATAGGATTAGATACACCGCTCAGCAGACAGTATCACACAGGGGAGGATTAGATACACCACTCAGCAGACAGTATTACACAGGAGAGGATTAGATACACCGCTCAGCAGACAGTATCACACAGGATAGGATTAGATACACGGCTCAGCAGACAGTATCACACAGGAGAGGATTAGATACACCGCTCAGCAGACAGTATCACACAGGATAGGATTAGATACACATCTCAGCAGACAGTATCACACAGGAGAGAATTAGAGATACAGCTCAGCAGAGAGTATCACACAGGGTGGGATTAGATACACAGCTCAGCAGACAGTATTACACAGGATAGGATTAGATACACATCTCAGCAGACAGTATTACACAGGAGAGGATTAGATACACAGCTCAGCAGACAGTATTACACAGGATAGGATTAGATACACAGCTCAGCAGACAGTATCACACAGGAGAGGATTACATACACAGCATAGGATTAGATACACAGCTCAGCACACAGTATCACACAGAAGAGGATTAGATACATGGCTCAGCAGACATGATCACACAGGAGAGGATTAGATACACAGCTCAGCAGACAGTATCACACAGCATAGGATTAGATACACAGCTCAGCAGACAGTATCACACAGGAGAGGATTAGATACACGGCTCAGCAGACAGTATCACACAGGAGGGGATTAGATACACAGCATAGGATTAGATACACAGCTCAGCACACAGTATCACACAGAAGAGGATTAGATACATGGCTCAGCAGACATGATCACACAGGAGAGGATTAGATACACAGCATAGGATTAGATACACAGCTCAGCAGACAGTATCACACAGCATAGGATTAGATACACAGCTCAGCAGACAGTATCACACAGCATAGGATTAGATACACGGCTCAGCAGACAGTATCACACAGGAGGGTATTAGAGACACAGCTCAGCAGACAGTATCACACCGGATAGGATTAGGTACACGGCTCAGCAGACAGTATCACACAGGAGAGAATTAGATACACAGCTCAGCAGACAGTATCACAGGATAAGATTATATACACTGCTCAGCAGATGGTATCACACAGGAGAGGATTAGATACACAGCTCAGCAGACAGTATCACAGGATAAGATTATATACACTGCTCAGCAGACGGTATCACACAGGAGAGGATTAGATACACAGCTCAGCAGACAGTATCACACAGGAGAGGATTAGATACACAGCTCAGCAGACAGTATCACACAGGATAAGATTAGATACATGGCTCAGCAGACAGAATCACACAGGAGAGTATTAGATACACAGCTCAGCAGACAGTATCACACAGGAGGGGATTAGATACACAGCTCAGCAGACAGTATCACACAGCATAGGATTAGATACACAGCTCAGCAGACAGTATCGCACAGGAGTGGATTAGATACACGGCTCAGCTGACAGTATCACACAGGAGAGGATTAGATACACAGCTCAGCAGACAGTATCACACAGGAGAAGATTAGATACACAGCTCAGCAGACAGTATCACACAGGAGAAGATTAGATACACTGCTCAGCAGACAGTATCACACCGGATAGGATTAGATACACAGCTCAGCAGACAGTATCACACAGGAGGGGATTAGATACACAGCTCAGCAGACAGTATCACACAGGATAGGATTAGATACAGCTCAGCAGACAGTATCACACAGGAGGGGATTAGATACACAGCTCAGCAGACAGTATCACACAGGATAGGATTAGATACAGCTCAGCAGACAGAATCACACAGGAGAGTATTAGATAAACAATTCATCAGACAGTATCACACAGCATAGGATTAGATACACAGCTCAGCAGACAGTATCACACAGGAGAGGATTAGATACACAGCTCAGCAGACAGTATCACACAGGAGAGGAATAGATACACGGCTCAGCTGACAGTATCACACAGGAGAGGATTAGATACACAGCTCAGCAGACAGTATCACACAGGATAGGATTAGATATACAGCTCAGCAGACAGTATCACACAGGATAGGATTAGATACACAGCTCAGCAGACAGTATCGCACAGGAGTGGATTAGATACACGGCTCAGCTGACAGTATCACACAGGAGAGGATTAGATACACAGCTCAGCAGACAGTATCACACAGGATAGGATTAGATACACGGCTCAGCAGACAGTATCACACAGGAGAGGATTAGATACATGGCTCAGCAGACATTATCACACCAGAGAGGATTAGATACACAGCATAGGATTAGATACACAGCTCAGCAGACAGTATCACACAGCATAGGATTAGATACACGGCTCAGCAGACAGTATTACACAGGAGGGGATTAGATACATAGCTCAGCAGACTGTATCACACAGGAGAGGATTAGATACACAGCTCAGCAGATAGTATCACACAGGAGAGGATTAGATACACAGCTCAGCAGACAGTATCACACAGGAGAGGATTAGATGCACGGCTCAGCAGACAGTATCACACAGGAGAGGATTAGATACACAGCTCTGCAGACAGTATCACACAGGAGAAGAATAGATACACAGCTCAGCAGACAGCATCACACAGGAGAGGATTAGATACACGGCTCAGCAGATGGTATCACACAGGAGAGGATTAGATAAACAGTTCATCAGACAGTATCACACACGAGAGGATTAGATACACAGCTCAGCAGACAGTATCACACAGCATAGGATTAGATACACAGCTCAGCAGATGGTATCACACAGGAGAGGATTAGATAAACAGTTCATCAGACAGTATCACACACGAGAGGATTAGATACACAGCTCAGCAGCCAGTATCACACAGGAGTGGATTAGATACACGGCTCAGCTGACAGTATCGCACAGGGCGGGATTAGATACACGGCTCAGCAGACAGTATCACACACGATAGGATTAGATACACAGCTCAGCACACAGTATCACACAGGAGAGGATTAGATACACAGCTCATCAGACAGTATCGCACAGGAGTGGATTAGATACACGGCTCAGCTGACAGTATCGCACAGGAGAGGATTAGATACACGGCTCAGCAGACAGTATCACACACGATAGGATTAGATACACAGCTCAGCACACAGTATCACACAGGAGAGGATTAGATACACGGCTCAGCAGACAGTATCACACAGGAGAGGATTAGATACACAGCTCAGCAGACAGTATCACACAGGATAGGATTAGATCCACAGCTCAGCAGACAGTATCACACAGGATAGGATTAGATACACGGCTCAGCAGACATTATCACACAGGAGAGGATTAGATACACAGCTCAGCAGATAGTATCACACAGGATAGGATTAGATACACAGCTCAGCAGACAGTATCACACAGCATAGGATTAGATACACAGCTCAGCAGACAGTATCACACAGGAGGGGATTAGATACATAGCTCAGCAGACGGTATCACACAGGAGAGGATTAGATACACAGCTCAGCAGACAGTATCACACAGGAGAGGATTAGATACACAGCTCAGCAGACAGTATCACACAGCATAGGATTAGATACACAGCTCAGCAGACAGTATCACACAGCATAGGATTAGATACACAGCTCAGCAGACAGTATCGCACAGGAGTGGATTAGATACACGGCTCAGCTGACAGTATCACAGAGGAGAGGATTAGATACACAGCTCAGCAGACAGTATCGCACAGGAGTGGATTAGATACACGGCTCAGCAGACAGTATCACACAGGAGAGGATTAGATAAACAGTTCATCAGACAGTATCACACAGGAGAGGATTAGATACACAGCTCAGCAGACAGTATCACACAGGAGAGGATTAGATACACAGCTCAGCAGACAGTATCGCACAGGAGTGGATTAGATACATGGCTCAGCTGACAGTATCGCACAGGGCGGGATTAGATACACGGCTCAGCAGACAGTATCACACACGATAGGATTAGATACACAGTTCATCAGCCAGTATCACACAGGAGAGGATTAGATACACAGCTCATCAGACAGTATCACACAGGAGAGGATTAGATACACAGCTCATCAGACAGTATCACACAGGAGTGGATTAGATACACGGCTCAGCTGACAGTATCGCACAGGGCGGGATTAGATACACAGCTCAGCAGACAGTATCACAATGGATAGGATTAGATACACAGCTCAGCAGACAGTATCACACAGGAGAGGATTAGATACATGGCTCAGCAGACAGCATCACACAGGAGAGGATTAGATACACAGCTCAGCACACAGTATCACACAGGATAGGATTAGATACATGGCTCAGCAGACAGCATCACACAGGAGAGGATTAGATACACAGCTCAGCACACAGTATCACACAGGAGAGGATTAGATACATGGCTCAGAAGACAGCATCACACAGGAGAGGATTAGATACACAGCTCAGCACACAGTATCACACAGGAGAGGATTAGATACACAGCTCAGCAGACAGTATCACACAGGAGAGGATTAGATACACGGCTCAGCAGACAGTATCACACAGGAGTGGATCAGATACACAGCTCAGCAGACAGTATCACACAGCATAGGATTAGATACATAGCTCAGCAGACAGTATCACACAGGAGAGGATTAGATACACAGCTCAGCAGACAGTATCACACAGCATACGATTAGATACACAGCTCAGCAGACAGCATCACACAGGAGAGGATTAGATACACAGCTCAGCAGACAGTATCACACAGGAGAGGATTAGATACACAGCTCAGCAGACAGTATCACACAGCATACGATTAGATACACAGCTCAGCAGACAGTATCACACAGGAGAGGATTAGATACACGGCTCAGCAGACAGTATCACACAGGAGTGGATCAGATACACAGCTCAGCAGACACTATCACACAGGGCGGGATTAGATACACGGCTCAGCAGACAGTTTCACACAGGAGAGGATTAGATACACAGCTCAGCAGACAGTATCACACAGGAGAGGATTAGATACACAGCTCAGCAGACAGTATCACACAGCATACGATTAGATACACAGCTCAGCAGACACTATCACACAGGGCGGGATTAGATACACGGCTCAGCAGACAGTTTCACACAGGAGAGGATTAGATACACGGCTCAGCAGACAGTATCACACATGAGTGGATTAGATACACAGCTCAGCACACAGTATCACACAGCATAGGATTAGATACACGGCTCAGCAGACAGTATCACACATGAGTGGATTAGATACACGGCTCAGCAAACAGTATCGCACAGGGCGGGATTAGATACAGGGTTCAGCAGACAGTATCACACAGGATAGGATTAGATACACGGCTCAGCAGACAGTATCACACAGGAAAGGATTAGATACACAGATCAGCAGATAGTATCACACAGGATAGTATTAGATACAAAGCTCAGCAGACAGTATCACACAGGATAGGATTAGATACACAGATCAGCAGATAGTATCACACAGGAGAGGATTAGATACACAGCTCAGCAGACAGTATCACACAGGAGAGGATTAGATACACAGCTCAGCAGACAGTATCACACAGTATACGATTAGATACACAGCTCAGCAGACAGTATCACACAGGAGAGGATTAGATACACAGCTCAGCAGACAGTATCACAAAGCATAGGATTAGATACACAGCTCAGCAGACAGTATCTCACAGGGCGGGATTAGATACACGGCTCAGCTGACAGTATCACACTGGATAGCATTAGATACACAGTTCATCAGACAGTGTCACACAGGAGAAGATTAGATACACGGCTCAGCAGACAGTATCACACATTAGAGGATTAGATACACAGCTCAGCAGACAGTATCACACAGGAGAGGATTAGATACACAGCTCAGCAGACAGTATCACACAGGATGGGATTAGATACACAGTTCATCAGACAGCATCACACAGGAGAGGATTAGATACACGGCTCAGCAGACAGTATCACACAGGAGAGGATTAGATGCACAGCTCAGCAGACAGTATCACACAGGATAGGATTAGATACACAGTTCATCAGACAGCATCACACAGGAGAGGATTAGATACACGGCTCAGTAGACAGTATCACACAGGAGAGGATTAGATACACAGCTCAGCAGACAGTATCACACATTAGAGGATTAGATACACAGCTCAGCACACAGTTTCACACAGGAGAGGATTAGATACACGGCTCAGCAGACAGTATCACACAGGAGAGGATTAGAAACACAGTTCATCAGACAGTATCACACAGGAGAGGATTAGATACACAGCTCAGCAGACAGTATCACACAGCATAGGATTAGATACACGGCTCAGCAGACAGTATCACACAGGATAGGGTTAGATACACAACTCAGCAGACAGTATCACACAGGAGAGGATTAGATACACAGCTCAGCAGACAGTATCACACATTAGAGGATTAGATACACAGCTCAGCACACAGTTTCACACAGTAGAGGATTAGATACACGGCTCAGCAGACAGTATCACACAGGAGAGGATTAGATACACAGCTCAGAAGACAGTATCACACAGCATAGGATTAGATACACGGCTCAGCAGACAGTATCACACAGGAGAGGATTAGATACACGGCTCAGCAGACAGTATCACACAGGAGAGGATTAGATACACGGCTCAGCAGACAGTATCACACAGGAGAGGATTTGATACACAGCTCAGCAGACGGTATCACACAGAAGAAGATTAGATACACTTCTCAGCAGACGGTATCACACAGGGTAGGATTAGAGATACAGCTCAGCAGATAGTATCACACAGCATAGGATTAGATACACTGCTCAGCAGATGGTATCACACAGGATAGGATTAGATACACAGCTCAGCAGACAGTATCACACAGGATTAGATACACGGCTCAGCAGACAGTATCACACAGGAGAGGATTAGATACGCAGCATAGGATTAGATACACAGCTCAGCAGACAGTATCACACAAGAGAGGATTAGATACACGGCTCAGCAGACAGTATCACACAGGAGAGGATTAGATACACAGTTCACCATCACTGCGTCATAATAGCACTGCAGTATGTGGTGAGGGACTACAACTCCCAGCAAGTGACAGCGCAGGCACCGATCATGTAACTAAACCATCACTGCGTCATAATAGCACTGCAGTATGTGGTGAGGGACTACAGCTCCCAGCAAGTTTATTTCTTTTTATTTTACACGCTGCTGTTTTCCACAGTGAATTACCAGAAAGATCTGCACCAAAATCATGAAGTGCAAATTTGCTGTTGTGGATTTTCTTGCGGATTTTTGCTAATTTGCTCTGATTTTCTATGGAAATCCTCCAGGAACAATCTGCCACATTTGAACAGATCTTCAGGCCTCATTCAGACATCTGTAGTTTTCTGGTACATTAAAAAAAAGCAAAAAAAAACAAAACTGATTTTCATCAAAGGGATCGATCCGAATTGTATCAATGTTTGTTACTATATGCAAATAAAACTATATATATATATATATGGATATGTGAGCTGCCCCATAGATGATAAAGGTGCGTATTATGTCTGTCAATAACATGGATGTAAAAAAACAGACGTCTGAATGAGACGTTCACCCCACAAGATCATCTAGCAATAGTGCAGCTCTGACCTGACACATAGCATTCACAGAAAGGCTCCTGATCAGCACATATGATGTCTGTGATCTATAAAGAGTCCTCCACATTGTACCCACTACATATACATTCACAATAAAGCTGCCCCCGTAACATCAACTGCCCCACACCTACCACATATAGCCAGGTCCCCGCTCCCCCACACACAGTATATAGCCAGGTCCCCGCTCCCCCACACACAGTATATAGCCAGGTCCCCGCTCCCCTACACACAGTATATAGCCAAGGTCCCCGCTCCCCTACACAAAGTATATAGCCAGGTCCCCGATCCCCCACACAAAGTATATAGCCAGGTCCCCGCTCCCCCACACACAGTATATAGCCAGGTCCCCGCTCCCCCACACACAGTATATAGCCAGGTCCCCGATCCCCCACACACAGTATATAGCCAGGTCCCCGATCCCCCACACAAAGTATATAGCCAGGTCCCCGCTCCCCCACACACAGTATATAGCCAGGTCCCCGCTCCCCCACACACAGTATATAGCCAGGTCCCCGCTCCCCCACACAAAGTATATAGCCAGGTCCCCGCTCCCCCACACACAGTATATAGCCAGGTCCCCGCTCCCCCACACACAGTATATAGCCAGGTCCCCGCTCCCCCACACACAGTATACAGCCAGGTCCCCGCTCCCCCACACAAAGTATATAGCCAGGTCCCCGCTCCCCCACACACAGTATATAGCCAGGTCCCCGCTCCCCCACACAAAGTATATAGCCAAGGTCCCCGCTCCCCCACACACAGTATATAGCCAGGTCCCCGCTCCCCCACACACAGTATATAGCCAGGTCCCCGCTCCCCCACACACAGTATATAGCCAGGTCCCCGCTCCCCCACACAAAGTATATAGCCAAGGTCCCCGCTCCCCCACACACAGTATATAGCCAGGTCCCCGCTCCCCCACACAAAGTATATAGCCAGGTCCCCGCTCCCCCACACAAAGTATATAGCCAGGTCCCCGCTCCCCCACACACAGTATATAGCCAGGTCCCCGCTCCCCCACACAAAGTATATAGCCAAGGTCCCGCTCCCCCACACACAGTATATAGCCAGGTCCCCGCTCCCCCACACACAGTATATAGCCAGGTCCCCGCTCCCCCACACACAGTATATAGCCAGGTCCCCGCTCCCCCACACACAGTATATAGCCAGGTCCCCGCTCCCCCACACAAAGTATATAGCCAAGGTCCCCGCTCCCCCACACACAGTATATAGCCAGGTCCCCGCTCCCCCACACACAGTATATAGCCAGGTCGCCGCTCCCCCACACAAAGTATATAGCCAAGGTCCCCGCTCCCCCACACACAGTATATAGCCAGGTCCCCGCTCCCCCACACAAAGTATATAGCCAGGTCCCCGCTCCCCCACACAAAGTATATAGCCAAGGTCCCCGCTCCCCCACACAAAGTATATAGCCAGGTCCCCGCTCCCCCACACAAAGTATATAGCCAGGTCCCTGCTCCCCCACACACAGTATATAGCCAGGTCCCCGCTCCCCCACACAAAGTATATAGCCAGGTCCCCGCTCCCCCACACAAAGTATATAGCCAGGTCCCCGCTCCCCCACACAAAGTATATAGCCAGGTCCCCGCTCCCCCACACACAGTATATAGCCAGGTCCCCGCTCCCCCACACAAAGTATATAGCCAAGGTCCCCGCTCCCCCACACACAGTATATAGCCAGGTCCCCGCTCCCCCACACACAGTATATAGCCAGGTCCCCGCTCCCCCACACACAGTATATAGCCAGGTCCCCGCTCCCCCACACACAGTATATAGCCAGGTCCCCGCTCCCCCACACAAAGTATATAGCCAAGGTCCCCGCTCCCCCACACACAGTATATAGCCAGGTCCCCGCTCCCCCACACACAGTATATAGCCAGGTCGCCGCTCCCCCACACAAAGTATATAGCCAAGGTCCCCGCTCCCCCACACACAGTATATAGCCAGGTCCCCGCTCCCCCACACAAAGTATATAGCCAGGTCCCCGCTCCCCCACACAAAGTATATAGCCAAGGTCCCCGCTCCCCCACACAAAGTATATAGCCAGGTCCCCGCTCCCCCACACAAAGTATATAGCCAGGTCCCCGCTCCCCCACACACAGTATATAGCCAGGTCCCCGCTCCCCCACACAAAGTATATAGCCAAGGTCCCCGCTCCCCCACACAAAGTATATAGCCAGGTCCCCGCTCCCCCACACAAAGTATATAGCCAGGTCCCCGCTCCCCCACACACAGTATATAGCCAGGTCCCCGCTCCCCCACACAAAGTATATAGCCAAGGTCCCCGCTCCCCCACACACAGTATATAGCCAGGTCCCCGCTCCCCCACACACAGTATATAGCCAGGTCCCCGCTCCCCCACATACAGTATATAGCCAGGTCCCCGCTCCCCCACACACAGTATATAGCCAGGTCCCCGCTCCCCCACACAAAGCATATAGCCAGGTCCCCGCTCCCCCACACAAAGTATATAGCCAGGTCCCCGCTCCCCCACACAAAGTATATAGCCAAGGTCCCCGCTCCCCCACACAAAGTATATAGCCAGGTCCCCGCTCCCCCACACAAAGTATATAGCCAAGGTCCCCGCTCCCCCACACAAAGTATATAGCCAGGTCCCCGCTCCCCCACACAAAGTATATAGCCAGGTCCCCGCTCCCCTACACAAAGTATATAGCCAAGGTCCCCGCTCCCCCACACAAAGTATATAGCCAGGTCCCCGCTCCCCCACACAAAGTATATAGCCAGGTCCCCGCTCCCCCACACAAAGTATATAGCCAGGTCCCCGCTCCCCCACACAAAGTATATAGCCAGGTCCCCGCTCCCCCACACAAAGTATATAGCCAGGTCCCCGCTCCCCCACACAAAGTATATAGCCAGGTCCCCGCTCCCCCACACAAAGTATATAGCCAAGGTCCCCTCCTCCATGTATAGCATATTTATCCAGGTCTCCCTCCCCCACACAAAGTATGTAGCCAGGTCCCCCACACACAGCATACAGTATATAGACAAGTCCCCCACACACAGCATACGGTATATAGACAAGTCCCCCACACACAGCATACGGTATATAGACAAGTCCCCCCCACACAGCATACGGTATATAGACAAGTCCCCCCCACACAGCATACGGTATATAGACAAGTCCCCCACACACAGCATACGGTATATAGACAAGTCCCCCATACACAGCATACAGTATATAGACAAGTCCCCCCCCACACAGCATACAGTATATAGACAAGTCCCCCACACACAGCATACGGCATATAGACAAGTCCCCCACACACAGCATACGGTATATAGACAAGTCCCCCACACACAGCATACGGTATATAGACAAGTCCCCCATACACAGCATACAGTATATAGACAAGTCCCCCACACACAGCATACGGCATATAGACAAGTCCCCCACACACAGCATACGGTATATAGACAAGTCCCCCACACACAGCATACGGTATATAGACAAGTCCCCCCCACACAGCATACAGTATATAGACAAGTCCCCCACACACAGCATACAGTATATAGACAAGTCCCCCACACACAGCATACAGTATATAGACAAGTCCCCCACACACAGCATACAGTATATAGACAAGTCCCCCACACACAGCATACGGTATACAGACAAGTCATAGAATCATAGAATGGTAGAGTTGGAAGGGACCTCCTGGGTCATCTGGTCCAACCCCCTGCTCAAAGCAGGATTCACTAGATCATCTCAGACAGATGTCTGTCCAGCCTCTGTTTGAAGACGTCCATTGAAGGGGAACTCACCACCTCTCGTGGCAGCCTGTTCCACTCATTAATCACCCTAACTGTCAAAAAGTTTTTTCTAATATCTAATCTGTGTCTCCTCCCATTTAGTTTCATCCCATTGCTTCTAGTCTTTCCTTGTGCAAATGAGAATAAAGATGATCCTTCTACAATGTGACAGCCCTTGACATATTTGTAGACAGCTATTAAGTCTCCTCTCAGTCTTCTTTTTTGCAAGCTAAACATTCCCAAATCCTGCAACCGTTCCTCATAGGACATGGTTTGCAGACCAGTCACCATTCTGGTCGCTCTTCTCTGAACTTGCTCCAGTTTGTCGATGTCTTTTTTAAAATGTGATGCCCAAAACTGTACACAGTATTCCAGATGAGGTCTGACCAAAGAGGAGTAAAGACCGATAATGACTTCACGTGATCTAGACTGTATGCTTCTGTTAATACATCCCAGAATTGTATTTGCCTTTTTTGCTGCTGCATCACACTGTTGACTCATGTTCAGTCTATGATCTATTAGTATACCTAAGTCTTTTTCACATGTACTGTTGCTTAGCTCTATTCCTCCCATTCTGTATATGCTTTTTTCATTTTTATTGCCCAGATGTAGTACTTTGCATTTTTCCCTGTTGAAAACCATTCTGTTGGTTGCTGCCCACTGCTCCCCCACACACAGCATACAGTATATAGACAAGTCCCCCACACACAGCATACGGTATATAGACAAGTCCCCCACAAACAGCATACAGTATATAGACAAGTCCCCCACACACAGCATACAGTATATACACAAGTCCCCCACACACAGCATACAGTATATAGACAAGTCCCCCATACACAGCATACGGTATATAGACAAGTCCCCCACACACAGCATATGGTATATAGACAAGTCCCCCCCACACAGCATACAGTATATAGACAAGTCCCCCATACAGCATACGGTATATAGACAAGTCCCCCATACACAGCAGACGGTATATAGACAAGTCCCCCACACACAGCATACGGTATATAGACAAGTCCCCCACACACAGTATACAGTATATAGACAAGTCCCCCCCACACAGCATACAGTATATAGACAAGTCCCCCCCACACAGCATACGGTATATAGACAAGTCCCCCCCACACAGCATACGGTATATAGACAAGTCCCCCCCACACAGCATACGGTATATAGACAAGTACCCCATACACAGCATACAGTATATAGACAAGTACCCCACCAGACAGCATACAGTGTATAGACAAGTCCCCCATACACAGCATACAGTATATAGACAAGTCCCCCACACACAGAATACAGTAAATAGACAAGTCCCCCACACACACAGCATACGGTATATAGACAAGTCCCCCACACACAGCATACTGTATGTAACATACCTGGCGGCGTCCTTGCATAGTGGTCCATCTCCCACTGTGCAAGAGCGCGCACTTGATCTCCAGTCCAGTCTGCTAGTCTGGCTTCCCTCCGTGCTGTCTGTTAGCCTCTGCTTCTGCTGCTTAAGGGCGGCTCCCGATCACTTCCTGCTTTTTGTACCTGCTGCAGGCACACCCCTTGTGCGTCCTCAGCCTATTGCTGTCTGTCATCTGGTATTTAAACCAGCTGCCCCAATTAACCCATGCCTGAGCATTGTGTTCTGTCAGTTGGCCTTTGGTTACTGATATGCCAGGTCCTGTTTGTTTCCTGCCTTCGGTATCAGTTCCCGTGTCTGAACTGTGTCCTGTCTGTATTATCTTCTAGCCTGTTGTCTTCTGCCTATCCTGGAGGCTGTATTTCCAGGCCTGTGTGAACTCGCTCCTGCCTGTTCGTTCCGCCTTCTAGGGGCCGCATACCTAGACCCGCTCCTTTATCTTGCTGCTGTGTCTGTTCTTGTCTGAATACTCTCCTAGCTTGTTTTGTTTTTCTCTGTGTCCGTACCTTCCCTTTTTCTGCAGAGTCTGAACTCGTACCTAACTCCTGCTCGTTGTCACTCTACTTCCGTTTGTGAGTTTGTGGTCCACTCGCTACTTCTCTGCAAGTACCCTGTGGGTATCTGGTTCTGCCTTTCCCTTCTAGTCTGTTCCGTGTGAACAGAGCCCTGTCCCCTCCGCGTCTGCGGTTTCGCTTTGCTCTGCCCTGTCCCCTCCGCGTCTGCGGTTTCGCTTTGCTCTGCCCTGTCCCCCGCGTCTGCGGTTTCGCTTTGCTCTGCCCTGTCCCCCGCGTCTGCGGTTTCGCTTTGCTCTGCCCTGTTCCCCGCGTCTGCAGTTTCGCTTTGCTCTGCCCTGTCCCCCGCGTCTGCGGTTTCGCTTTGCTCTGCCCTGTCCCCCGCGTCTCCGGTTTCGCTTTGCTCTGCCCTGTCCCCCGCGTCTGCGGTTTCGCTTTGCTCTGCCCTGTCCCCCGCGTCTGCGGTTTCGCTTTGCTCTGCCCTGTCCCCCGCGTCTGCGGTTTCGCTTTGCTCTGCCCTGTCCCCCGCGTCTGCGGTTTCGCTTTGCTCTGCCCTGTCCCCCGCGTCTGCGGTTTCGCTTTGCTCTGCCCTGTCCCCCGCGTCTGCGGTTTCGCTTTGCTCTGCCCTGTCCCCCGCGTCTGCGGTTTCGCTTTGCTCTGCCCTGTCCCCCGCGTCTGCGGTTTCGCTTTGCTCTGCCCTGTCCCCCGCGTCTGCGGTTTCGAATTTGTCTCCCAGTCTGTACTGGACCCTACCCAGCCTGCGCTCTAGTCTGCCTGTTCCTGTATTCCCCGGTGTGGGTCAACAGCCGTGTCCCGAGTCTGACCTGGAGTAGACCCTGGTCCCTCTGCTCGGTTCCTCCCTGGTGCACTGGCGTCGTATGCCGTCGTGCGACCTTGGTCGGATCGGGCAGATACTTAGTTACGCCCCTCCAGGCACTCTCCGGTTCATGGCACAGTGGAATCATTACATACACACACGCACACGCCACTCAGCCCAGGCGTGTGCATTACACTGTATATAGACAAGTCCCCCCCCCACACAGCATACAGTATATAGACAAGTCCCCCATGCACAGCATACAGTATATAGACAAGTCCCCCATACACAGCATACGGTATATAGACAAGTCCCCCCCCACACAGCATACGGTATATAGACAAGTCCCCCATACACAGCATACGGTATATAGACAAGTCCCCCACGCACAGCATACAGTATATAGACAAGTCCCCCACACACAGCATACAGTGTATAGACAAGTCCCCCACGCACAGCATACAGTGTATAGACAAGTCCCCCCCGCACAGCATACAGTGTATAGACAAGTCCCCCACGCACAGCATACAGTATATAGACAAGTCCCCCACGCAGCATACGGTATATAGACAAGTCCCCCACGCACAGCATACAGTATATAGACAAGTCCCCCACGCACAGCATACAGTGTATAGACAAGTCCCCCACGCACAGCATACAGTGTATAGACAAGTATCCCACGCAGCATACAGTATATAGACAAGTCCCCCACGCACAGCATACAGTATATAGACAAGTCCCCCACGCACAGCATACAGTGTATAGACAAGTCCCCCACGCAGCATACAGTATATAGACAAGTCCCCCACGCACAGCATACAGTATATAGACAAGTCCCCCACGCACAGCATACAGTGTATAGACAAGTCCCCCACGCACAGCATACGGTGTATAGACAAGTCCCCCCCGCACAGCATACGGTATATAGACAAGTCCCCCCCGCACAGCATACGGTATATAGACAAGTCCCCCCCACACAGCATACGGTATATAGACAAGTCCCCCCCACACAGCATACGGTATATAGACAAGTCCCCCCCACACAGCATAAGGTATATAGACAAGTCCTCCCCACACATCATAAGGTATATAGACAAGTCCCCCACACACAGCATACAGTATATAGACAAGTCTCCCACACACAGCATACGGTATATAGACAAGTCCCCCACACACAGCATACAGTATATAGACAAGTCCCCCACACACAGCATACGGTATATAGACAAGTCCCCCACACACAGCATACGGTATATAGACAAGTCCCCCCCACACAGCATATGGTATATAGACAAGTCCCCCATACACAGCATACGGTATATAGACAAGTCCCCCACACACAGCATACAGTATATTGACAAGTCCCCCCCACACACAGCATACAGTATATTGACAAGTCCCCCCCACACACAGCATACAGTATATAGACAAGTCCCCCACACACAGCATACGGTATATAGACAAGTCCCCCACACACAGTATACAGTATATAGACAAGTCCCCCACACACAGCATACGGTATATAGACAAGTCCCCCACCACACAGTATATAGACAAGTCCCCCACACACAGCATACAGTATATAGACAAGTCCCCCACACACAGCATACGGTATATAGACAAGTCGCCCACCACACAGTATATAGACAAGTCCCCCACACACAGCATACTGTATATAGACAAGTCCCCCACACACAGCATACGGTATATAGACAAGTCCCCCACACACAGCATACGGTATATAGACAAGTCCCCCCCACACACACAGCATACGGTATATAGACAAGTCCCCCCCCCACACACACAGCATACGGTATATACACTGTGTTCCAAATTATGTAAATAATATTTTCTCAGATTTTCCCAAATTACCTATATGAATTGCAGTCATTGTAATTTTCCAGTCAAATAACTATTAGAGTACAATTGAAAGGTTTTTGTACAAACTGCCTATGATAACAGTATATTTTTAAAAAAAATAAAACACTCAAACTGCACTCAAAATGCATGTTCCAAATTATTATGCATAGCAGAGTTTTCAACCTTTTCATTTTAATAAAGAACAAAAAAATGGTCATTTTTGAAATTATAAGTGACGCGCCCCTGGGCCTGTGTCGCGCTGCGTTGCGCACGCGGGAGCTTACCCGGAGCCGGATCTCTTTGGGGTTGTAGTCTCGTGGCGGTGATCCGGTCCGTGCCCAGGGAGTCAGACTAAGTGGCGCTGTATTAGCGGTAGATGTTGGACGACTACGCCACCCGTTGAGTACAGCTAAGGAGCTGCTGCTGCAGGGCAGACCGATGAGGCCGGTGGTAGGATTGTGCAGCGTGATAGTATAACCCCCAACGGGAGGGGTATGGCCTCAGGGCAGCCGACGTGGATGATGGGGGTAGCAGGAACCACTCGGAGACGGTACGGTGTAGTTCAGGGTCTTTACTGGTGACAAAGATAGACCCTCCCGGAGTACTGGCTAGCGATTGGGGCCTGGTCAGTCCTTGAGCAGATGGGATCTCCCCTGGCCAGGCGGAGTTGTAGGCCTCCCAAACTAACGATACTCTTCCGGCTACCTTGCTAGAGGCGGGTATAAGTAGCCCACGTCCCTGAGTGTACCGTGTGGTGCTCACCCGTATGGCCGGTGACTCGGGGCCTTCTAGTAGCTTCCGCTCCACGACGGCGGTGCTGGTCCCACGCGTGTGACCGTGCCTTCGGGTTTCTGGGCCAGAGGACCTGCAATCCCCTGCCGGTCGGTTTCTGCTGCTGGATAGGAGTTCGTCCCCACAGCCTCGGACTCCGGGTCCGGTGATAACTTCTCAGTCAGGGCGAGCTCTGCAGCTGCCAGCCCCTGACTCCTTGTAGCACTGCTCCCACAGAGCTCCTGATGTTCTTTTCCTATATCTGCTTCTCTGTCTCTACTTCTTCTCTACTCACTAACCCTGCCTCAGCCCTAGGTTTATATAGGGGAAGTTCTTCCCCTCCCAGGACTGGGCAGGAGGTGTGGCATGCATAGGATCCCTGACCAAGAGACCTCCCACCTGCTCTCAGACATAACATTGCCGTTACTGTGGAAACCAGACCCCTGGGGTGCCACATTCCCCCCTAGTGAAATTTAGTACTCCGGGACTAAACATATTTTTAGAAAAACATAACAAGATAATAACAATAATAATACAATAAGAAAAACACATAAAGATGGTTACGGCGTGTCCGCAACCGGGCGCAGTCTTTGAAGAAAAGCAAGGTGTCCATTTCACCAAAACAGGGAGACGTAACCAGGTAGGGGTCTGTCCTGCCCCGAGTCCTTAACAGTCTTTAGTCCGTCCTGGGTTACGCTCCAACTATACACAAAGGATTCCCGGTAAATCCACCAAGGACTCCTATAAATAACTAGAAACACATAATTATACACAAACAACAAGAAAAACAGGTAACCACAAATAAAACAATTTATACACTTCAAATCCTCCAACGTGCGGGTAACTGGCCTCTAGTGGCCCTAGTGGACCTACGGAGCTGACTGTCTAGCCCTGAACTACAGGGTGTAGGAGCTGTCAAGGGTAAACTGGGCAGCTGTCTACCGGCTCTTTGACTCACTAGGGGTAAGGCAGGCTCACTATAAGCAGAGGGTTGATCCTCCTGTTCTGCTTGTGTGGAGTCTTCTGCCTCCTGGACCGGCTGCTCTTCCAGCTCTACCTGTTGCTCCGTAGGCACTTGGGATGCTGGTTGGAGGAACGTGAGGACGGGTACCACAACTGCACCATTGACTTGAGTCCAGGACCGAGGGAAGTCTCCGAGCACAGTACTAACCATATCTTCCCTTTCCTCTACGGGTTGATGGTCTTCCTGTTCCTCTTCAGGGTTCCGTAGCTGTTCAGGACACTTCTTCAGGTGATCCCGGGATACAATGGCTATGGTCTCCCCTCCGTCTTTACTGATGGTACAGACTTTCGAGTTCTCGTGGCTTGAGGGCAGTACGGTGTACGGGTCCTTCTCCCACTGGTCGTCCAACTTGTGGAGCCGTCTTTTCCTCTTCAAGACCTGCTCTCCGGGTACCAGGGGAACAGCGGGAGCATACTGGTTGTAAGTTTTCTCTTGTCTTTCCCTAGCATGACAGAGACTTCGCTCCACGCTCTCCTGTACTTTCCGGTACTGCTGCTGCCTCTCTGTGTCCCAGTCTGCTTCTGGTGAAGTGTCCTCGGGTGTCAGGACTCCCATTTCCAGGTCAACAGGTAACTTACCAGGTCTCGCCCTCATTAGGTAAGCCGGGGTACAGTTGGTGGAAGCTACCGGGATGTGGTTGTATAGGTCCACTAGATCGGGCAGCTTCTCAGGCCACAGACTGCGTTCTTCCAGGGGCAACGTTTTCAGGAGATCCATTACCACCTGGTTCATTTTCTCACAAAGTCCATTAGTTTGCGGATGATAGGGTGTCGTCCTTATCTTCCGGCAGCCATACAGATTGCAGAATTCCTGGAAGACCTCCGCTTCAAAGGCAGGTCCCTGGTCCGTCAGCACTTGGTCCGGGTACCCGTGTGGACGGCAGAAGTGCTGCTGGAAGGCTCTAGCTGCTGTTTGAGCCGTTAAGTCCTTAACGGGGACGACAACCAAGAACCGGGAGTAATGATCCACAATGGTTAACGCGTAGACGTAGCCACTTCTGCTTGGGGTCAGTTTTACATGATCCAAGGCTACCAGTTCCAACGGCTGCCGGGTGACGATGGACTGCAGGGGAGTCTTCTGGCTGGCACGGTCCTTCCTTCTTAGGTTGCACGGGCCACAGTCTCTGCACCACCTCTCGATGGTTCCCCTCATGCCTACCCAGTGGAACCGCCCACGCAGCAGGAACTCCAGCTTCTTCCATCCGAAGTGTCCAGCCCCGTCGTGGTATGCTTCCATCACCATGGCTGCGTCTCTCCGTGGCACCACTACTTGCCAGATTAGTTCATGCGTCCGGGAGTTAACCATTCTGCGGCACAACTTCCCCTTGTAAAGGAACAGTCGACTCTTCTCAGCCCACAGTTGCTTGGTCTCCTCCGGAGCGTCTGGGTCAAGGCGAGCCTCTGGCCGAGTCAGCATCTCCTTCACCAGCCGGACGGCAGGGTCACTGTCTTGCGTTTCCTCCCAGTTGTAGTGAGGCAAGGGGTTAAACGTAGCGGCTTGCTTACTCCTTACCCGATGGGAATACTGGATAGTCCCATGACGGTGGAACGCGGGGAGTTCGACTTCTTCCAGTCCCTCTGGATCTTCTCCTACGTCCGGTAGGTTTGGCATCTTGGACAGGGCGTCTGCGTTGGTATTGGAGCGTCCTGCCCGGTATTTGATTGTGAACTCGTAGTTGGACAGACGGGCCATCCATCTCTGCTCTAGGGCACTGAGTCTTGCCGTGTCCAGGTGTGTCAACGGGTTGTTATCCGTGTACACGGTGAACCGGGAAGAAGCGAGGTAGTGCTTAAAGCGTTCGGTGACTGCCCACACCACTGCCAGGAACTCTAGCTTAAATGAGCTGTAATTCTCAGGGTTTCTCTCGGTGGATCGCAGTTTTCGGCTGGCGTAAGCGATTACTCGTTCTTTCCCCTGCTGGATCTGGGACAGCACGGCTCCTAGCCCGATGTTACTTGCGTCGGTGTAGAGGATAAAGGGCTGGCTGTAATCAGGGTACGCCAGGATTTCATCCCCCGTGAGGGCCATCTTCAGCTGGCGGAAGGACTCTTCTTCTAACTTCTCCCATCTGAAGGGTGGCTTCTGGTTCTTGGCCTTCCGGGACTGGCCTATCAGGAGGTCCTGCATAGGAGCTGCCTTTTTGGTGAAACCGGGGATGAATCTGCGGTAATAGCCTACCAACCCGAGGAACTGCCGCACTTCCTTTACACTGGAGGGACTTGGCCATTCCTTAATTGCGGTGATCTTATCAGGGTCGGGAGCCACTCCATCAGCGCTCACCACGTGTCCCAGGTACTGCACCTTTGGTTTCAGGAGGTGACACTTGGAGGGTTTCACCTTTAGGCCGTAGCTTGCCAGAGCTTCGAACACTTCCGCCAGGTGTTTCAGGTGGTCCTCATACGTCTTGGAATATACGATGACATCGTCCAGGTACAGCAGGACCGTCTCGAAGTTTCTGTGGCCCAGACAGCACTCCATTAATCGTTGGAAGGTTCCTAGTGCGTTGCAGAGTCCGAACGGCATGCAGGTAAACTCGCTAAGTCCCATCGGGGTGGTGAATGCGGTCTTCTCCCGGTCCGCCTCTGCTACAGGAACCTGCCAGTACCCACTAGTGAGATCCAAGGTAGAGAAGAAGTTAGCAGATCTTAAAGCAGCCAAAGACTCCTCTATCCTTGGTAAGGGGTACGCATCCTTGTGTGTGATACGGTTGATTTTCCGGTAATCTACACACATCCTCATGGTGTTGTCTTTCTTTTTGACTAAGACTAGTGGAGCTGCCCAGGGGCTACAGCTATCCCTGATCACCCCAGCCTCCTTCATGTCTCTAAGCATCCCCTTGGCGTGTTGGTAGTGTGCAGGGGGTACGGGTCGATACCTCTCTTTTATGGGAGGATGGTCTCCCGTGGGGATGTGGTGTTCTACCCCCTTGACTCGCCCGAAGTCTAACGGGTGTTTACTAAACACTCTCTCGTACTCTTGAACCACCCGATAGACTCCCTGTTTCTGGTGTGAGGGAGTGGAGTCAGTACCCAAATGTAGTTGCTGACACCAGTCCTCCATTGTTTTCTGAGAGCCGTTACCTTCCTCCGGGGAAGATGGAGGCAAGGGTTCTACGGACTGTATGGAATTTTGATTGATGGTATACAATTTGGCTAGCGTGGCATACCGGGGCAGGTACACTTCCCTCTTCCCGATATTTATTATGCGAACGGGCACCCTCCCATGGCGTACATTGACCACCCCCCGTGCTGTCAAAATGGTGGGCCTACTGTCTGAGTAAACTGGTTCTACCATTGCCTGGTAATCTCTACCTCTCAGACCAATAGCTGCCCGGCACCAAATCATCATTTCACTTTTCGGGGGCATGGCAATAGGGAAAGGGTCACACATTCGCACGCTACCAATCTCACCACCGGAGAGTTCTAGCTGTTGCCGTCGCATCAGTGCCCGGATCTCTTTCTGGAGCAGTCGCTGCTGGCCGGAGCTGGCGTTCTTGGCAACCTGCTGTAAAAGGAAAATCACCTCTGCAAGACAATTTTCAATTACATTAGTTCCTAGAGTTATCTTTGGGTGACTCTCGTGTTTGTCAATGTCTACAATGATCAGTCCCTGTGCTGCCAGTTCGACTCTACCAATTTTAATGGTCACCTCTTTAAATCCAATCTGTGGCACGGGCTGACCATTGCTGGCGATGATACTCAAGTCGTCGTCAGGGTAGCGGGTGATATCCGAGTCATTCCAGTACTGCTTGAAGAGCACGTACGGGATGGTGGTGACCTGTGACCCGGTGTCCAGTAGGGCACTCATAGGAATGCCATCCAGTACCACGGGTAAGACTGGACGTCCTCCCACATATTTGTCGCGCCAGTTCGATGGGCCTGGTGATCTTTTTCCTGGGGGTTGGCCCTCTACCCCAGGTTGTGCCAGTTTAAAGGACAGTACCTTGCCATATGTCCGGGTTGATTGCAGCAGCGGCAGATGGGTCGTCCGTCCTCGTTGTATCGGTCGCTGGGTCTTCCTCTGGCCGGTGGGGTCCTCCTTGGTCGACGCCACGGGATGTCCTCCGGTCCGGATGCCAGCTGGATCTTCCCTGGAGTGGAAACCTGTAAAGACTGCACAGTTCGGGTTAGCGCAGCAACGCTTTTAGCTAGCTCTTGGACCTGATGGTGCAGGTCTGGAGCCGGGTCATTGTTCAAAGCCTGCGCATCAGCTCCCACAGGCCCTGCCGACAAGGGCGCCGCCTCCTGGTGGTAAGTGGTAGCGGGGCGTCTGGGGGTCACAACGCCACCTGGTGCCGGTTCTCGAAGCACCCGGATGGCTCTGTCCTTGAACTGTGCAAATCCCAGATGAGGGTCCTGTAAGGCCATTGCCCGCAACTGGGTTCGGTGGGCATTGCAATATAAACCCTCTATAAATTGTTCAGTCAACAGCCTGTCCTCGTCTCCCACGCCGTCAGGGTCGGTCTGCTTAATGGCTCTCAGGGCCTCTTGTAGGTTCAGGGCATAGTCCCTTATACTCTCATGTGCCCGCTGTTTGCACCCGTAAAATCTAAGCTTGATCTCGGCTGAGGTGCGGGTATCAAAGGTGTCCCTCAGCCGGGTTAGTATCCCTGCGACAGTCCTCCCCCCAGGTGGCCAGGACTTTACCTCCTTTTGGGCTGCCCCGGTTAATTGGGCCACCAGGATGCTCACTTTTTGCTCCTCTGTGAGGGGGTACACCTGGAAGAGGCTATCCAGCTTTTCTCTAAAGTCATGCAGGGTATGTGACTCCCCTGAGTACTGGGGTAGCCAGGCTGCCCCCGGGATATAGGGCATGGTGAAAGGCATGACCGCAACAGCGGTGGCGCTGGCAGGGGTTGAAGCGGTGAAGCTCTCCTCCGTATCCGGCATCCTTCTCCCCCCTAGTGGACCGTGGCCTACCTTGCGATGATCCTCTTCCGTAGGCCGCGGCTCCACAGTGAATCGTCAGGGTTGAGGACCTTCCGTCGCGCTCCTGTGACGTCGGCGTCTGCTGGGCTCCTTCCAGGACCTTACGCAACGTCCGGACGTGAGGCGGGGCTTCAGTTCTCGCGCGCTTTCGGAGTCCACGCCCCTCTACTTCCCGCGCGGCGTCCTCAAGATGGCGTCCAATGGCGGGAAAACTCCACGTATGGCGGGAAGAAGGCTGAAGATGGCGCCGGATGGCGGGAAAACTCCACCGATGGCGGGAAGGAAGCGGAAGATGGCGCCGGATGGCGGGAATCTTCACCACAGGTAAGTTTGAATAGTCTTTTTCAGGCACGCAGTACCCGGTGGTTGCGGGCACGAGATCCTGCCGACTACGCCAAAAGTTGACGCGCCCCTGGGCCTGTGTCGCGCTGCGTTGCGCACGCGGGAGCTTACCCGGAGCCGGATCTCTTTGGGGTTGTAGTCTCGTGGCGGTGATCCGGTCCGTGCCCAGGGAGTCAGACTAAGTGGCGCTGTATTAGCGGTAGATGTTGGACGACTACGCCACCCGTTGAGTACAGCTAAGGAGCTGCTGCTGCAGGGCAGACCGATGAGGCCGGTGGTAGGATTGTGCAGCGTGATAGTATAACCCCCAACGGGAGGGATATGGCCTCAGGGCAGCCGACGTGGATGATGGGGGTAGCAGGAACCACTCGGAGACGGTACGGTGTAGTTCAGGGTCTTTACTGGTGACAAAGATAGACCCTCCCGGAGTACTGGCTAGCGATTGGGGCCTGGTCAGTCCTTGAGCAGATGGGATCTCCCCTGGCCAGGCGGAGTTGTAGGCCTCCCAAACTAACGATACTCTTCCGGCTACCTTGCTAGAGGCGGGTATAAGTAGCCCACGTCCCTGAGTGTACCGTGTGGTGCTCACCCGTATGGCCGGTGACTCGGGGCCTTCTAGTAGCTTCCGCTCCACGACGGCGGTGCTGGTCCCACGCGTGTGACCGTGCCTTCGGGTTTCTGGGCCAGAGGACCTGCAATCCCCTGCCGGTCGGTTTCTGCTGCTGGATAGGAGTTCGTCCCCACAGCCTCGGACTCCGGGTCCGGTGATAACTTCTCAGTCAGGGCGAGCTCTGCAGCTGCCAGCCCCTGACTCCTTGTAGCACTGCTCCCACAGAGCTCCTGATGTTCTTTTCCTATATCTGCTTCTCTGTCTCTACTTCTTCTCTACTCACTAACCCTGCCTCAGCCCTAGGTTTATATAGGGGAAGTTCTTCCCCTCCCAGGACTGGGCAGGAGGTGTGGCATGCATAGGATCCCTGACCAAGAGACCTCCCACCTGCTCTCAGACATAACATTGCCGTTACTGTGGAAACCAGACCCCTGGGGTGCCACATAAGCATTAGCAGGTTATTACAACGTGAAATCAAACAGTTTTCAACTCAAAACTTTATTCTAGGTGATGTTACATTTGCACATAGGACCCCTTGTTCGAAAGGAGCTTCTGAACTCTCTCGTCCATTGAATTTGTCAGGTTTTGGATGGTTTCTGCTTCAATTGTTTTGCATGAGGACAGAATACCCTCCCAGAGCTGTTGCTTAGATGTGAACTGCCTCCCGCCATCATAGACACTCCTTTTGATGATGCTCCAGAGGTTCTCAATGGGGTTGAGGTCAGGGGAGCATGGGGGCCACACTATAAGTTTGTCCCCTTTTATGCCCATAGCAGCCAGAGATGCAGATGTGTTATGTGCAGCATGAGACGGGGCATTATCATGCATGAAATGATCTTGCTGCGGAATGCATGGTTCTTCTTCTTGAACCATGGCAGGAAGTGCTGTTTGAGAAACTCAATATACATTATGGAGTTCATCTTTACCCCTTCAGGGATCCTAAAGGGGCCGACAATCTCTCTCCCCATGATTCCAGCCCAAAACATTACTCCACCTCCTCCTTGTTGGTGCCGTAGCCGTGTTTGCATGGGGTGTCCATCAACCAGCCATCCTCCACTCCATCCATCTGGACCATCGAGATCATTTCATGCATGATAATGCCCCGTCTCATGCTGCAGATAACACATCTGCATCTCTGGCTGCTATGGGCATAAAAGGGGACAAACTTATGGTGTGGCACCCATGCTCCCCTGACCTCAACCCCATTGAGAACCTCTGGAGCATCATCAAAAGGAATGTCTATGATGGGAGGCAGTTCACATCTAAGCAACAGCTCTGGGAGGGTATTCTGTTCTCCTGCAAAACAATTGAAGCAGAAACCATCCAAAACCTGACAAATTCAATGGACGAGAGAGTTCAGAAGCTCCTTTCGAACAAGGGGTCCTATGTGAAAATGTAACATCACCTAGAATAAAGTTTTGAGTTGAAAACTGTTTGATTTCAGTTTGTAATAACCTGCTAATGCTTATAATTTCAAAAATGACCATTTTTTTGTTCTTTATTAAAATGAAAAGGTTGAAAACTCTGCTGTGCATAATAATTTGGAACATGCATTTTGAGTGCAGTTTGAGTGTTTTATTTTTTTAAAAATATCCTGTTATCATAGGCAGTTTGTACAAAAACCTTTCAATTGTACTCTAATAGTTATTTGACTGGAAAATTACAATGACTGCAATTCATATAGGTAATTTGGGAAAATCTGGGAAAATATTATTTGCATAATAATTTGGAACACAATGTAGACAAGTGCATAGCTGTGCTAGGGTAGGAGTGGGAGGAGCCTTCCTTCTCTTGTCAGTGCTGGCCCTGCAGTGGGGCCCACCAGGGAATTCCCCAGCAGGCCAGTCTGAGCCTGGTCACATGCTGACTAGAGTCTCAGACACCTCTCTGAGTAGCCCACTGATAGAAGTGGATGAGAATCTAGTCGGCATTTGACCTCAACTATTACATCATAACACCGGCTTTATCTTTTTAAAGCTTTGTAACCTTTACTCACTTTATGAATCAGCCACAGATAAAACTCAATAAGGATGGGTTGCTACTGTGTGCAATTTGCCAGCCAGCCCAGAACAGCGGTGACCTGAGCCGACAGTAGCGACTTGTGTAGACTGTGGCCACCTGAGCCAACAGCGGCATTTAAATTGAGCTATCGCCAGGAAATGGATGACAATGGCAGTCAGGGGAATGGTGAAGGCCTGCATGGCTGCCATCTTGGTACTCCTGTGAAGTTCATCCACAGTCTGGACTTAATCTTATAAACTGTATACTGCATTACTAGAGGATTACTGTATATAGAATAAGCAGTCAAGAGATCGCAGGTTCAAGTGCCCTAAGGGGACATAAAAAAATAAAGTAAAAATGGAAAAAAAAGAAAAAAGTTTTACAAAGGAAAAAAAATAAACAAAAATGTTAAATCACCCCTTTTTTCCGAGGTAAAAAAAAAAGAAAATAAAAAAGAAACATTTTATATTGTCATGTCTGTAAAAGTCCGACCTATCAAAGCCCAAATTATTTAAACCGCACGTTAAATAGCGGAAAAATAAATGAAGAAGCCAGAATTGCCGTATTATGGTGTCACCAAACAGTAATAAATAACCCGGTATTGTGTCACCATTTTGTGAGACCCGGCATTTGTTCCATGTTTCTGCTGATGAATCTGGGCGAGGTTCGCTTTCTGCTCGCCGACCTGCGGGGGTTATTGATGCCATTCTCTGCTGTCTACAAACTTTTCATCTCTTTTTGATGCATTTTTTGGGAGGTAAAATTACCCAAAAAGAAAAAAAAATTGGGTGTTTAGATTATCTTTGCTGTTGGGCATTTGCTGTAGGGGTTAATATATTTATGATTTGATAGATCGGACTTTTTGTCAGTGTGTCAATACTAAATAAATATATATATATAATCTTTTAGTCTTGTTTTGTATTGACAAATGGAGGTAGGAAATTTAAAAGGATTTTTTTTTATATATATAAATTTCAATTTTAATACTTTTCTATCACATTATTTTTTGGTCCCGTTGGGCAACTTGAACCAAAAATCCACAACTCATTGGAATTGCGACACTTAAATTCTGCGGATGTCGGGAAGGGGATAAAGAGAATAAAGTAACTTTGCAGAATGCTTCCGTTTTGTGTACACAGCTCCTGTGCTGACTTAGTGTTCTCTTTGGTTACACCACACACCCATTCTGTGTCTGGCCCCCACAGATCGCCATCTCCATAGATATGGGGGGATTTCCTCATGTGACGACCCCTCTGCCGATGTATACAGATCACATGTGGCTTCACCTTCAGCTTTGATCTCCGCAGTCTTCAGCTCCGGATCCTCCAGGATGAGGGATAAATCTTTCTTGCTCTTCATTCCCCTCCGTGGCTGATACAGCAGCTCCACCGCGCCGACGTTCCCCTCATAGGGAGGAATCGCTCCGCAAAGACTGTTCTCAGCCACAGGACGATCCGCCGGATACAGGAGGAAAGTTCTCCTCTCTGCAATGAAGGATTATTCAACTTTTCTGCCATTTGTAAGATCTCTGCTTGTTGTCTGAGAATAAAATCATTCTTGTTAATATCCAGAACCTGAAAAAAATCTAATCCTGACAGCAGCGGAGCATTTATTACAATGGTATTCAGTCTAGATGATCCCCCTCCTGTCCTGACCGTTTGCTACAATGTATCAGTGCAGGGAAAATCTATCAGTTTGGACTTGGTTTCCCTTACAGAGGATTGTCCAGGCCAGACACCATTGTACCCAGTGGCGTCCCGCCAATGGCGGCAGGCCACGCGACTGCTATGGGGCCCGTGAGCTGGGGGGGCCCCATAGCAGTCGCCTGCACTGTGTACCCCTGCATCAGGTCCCCCTCCTGCACCCAGGCAAGTGGAGGGGCCCTGAGCAGGCGGGGGGCTTACTCGCCGTCGGGCATCCCGGCGCGCCATGGGCCACCCCCGCCTGCTCAGGGCCCCGGCCGGCACAATACTTACCTCTTCCCGTGCCCTAGACGCTAGAATGTATGGGATCCTTCCAGGTATGATGTCATTTCCGGGGGCGTGTTCTAGTTCAGCACCAGAGCCAGAGTCTCATGCAGAGACAGAGCTGCCGGTGAAGCTGCAGGAGGAGGTCAGTATCCTAAGCTGAGAAACAGGAGATTGTTCTATTAATTGCTGGTCTGATGTCTTTTCTTCTTGTTGTTTTTGGGGTGAGGGGGCTTGATACTTGCGAGTGAGGGATTTGGGGGGGTTAATGCTGGAGGGCAGTCTGGTGGGATTAATTAATGCTTGTGGAGATCTTAGGGGGCTCTGGGGAATAATGCAGGGATAATGTGTGCTTGTGGGGGCCCTAAGGGGATGCTGTGGGCTTGTGAGGGCTCTAGGGGGGATGCTGCGGGCTTGTGGGGGCCCTAAGGGGGATTTTGCTGTCTTGTGGGGGCTCTGGGGGGGATGCTGCGAGCTTGTGGGGCCCTGGGGGAGATGCTGCGGGCTTGTGGGGCCCTGGGGGGGATGCTGTGGGCTTGTAGGTGCTCTGGGGGGGATGCTGCGGGCTTGTGGGGCCCGGGGGGGATGCTGTGGGCTTGTGGGGGCCCTGGGGGGGATGCTGTGGGCTTGTGGGGGCCCTGGGGGGGATGCTGTGGGCTTCTGGGGCCCTGGGGGGGATGCTGTGGGTTTGTGGGGGCCCTTGGGGGGATACTGTGGGCTTGTGGGTGCTCTGGGTGGGATGCTGCGGGCTTGTGGGGCCCTGGGAGGGATGATGTGGGCTTGTGGGTGCTCTGGGGGGGGGTGCTGCAGGCTTGTGGGTGCTCTGGGGGGGATGCTGTGGGCTTGTGGGGGCTCTGGGGGGGATGCTGCAGGCTTCTGGGTCCTCTGGGGGGGGGGTGCTGCAGGCTTGTGGGGGCCCCGGGGGGATGCAGAAGGCTTGTGGGGGCCCCGGGGGGGATGTAGAAGGCTTGTGGGGCCTCTGTATGGGGTCCAGCCTGCATATGGCATTACATGGGGACCAGGCAGTATTCTCTACGGTGAATTATATGGGATCCAGTATTTTGTATGGAGCATTATATGGGGCTCATAATACTGTATGGAGGACTATGTGGTGCCCATAATATTGTATGGAGGACATAGTGGTGCCATAACACTGTATGGAGGACTATACTGTCCGGTCTGCACTGTGCGCTGTGAGGATTCACCGGTTTCTGAGCTATTGTAGAATTTACAATAGATATCACTCATGAAATGTAAGAAGTCAGTGACATTTTTGGCATTGTACTATATCTATATCTATAATTTCTCTGCTGTATCTGTGCATCATGAATGGTTGGTTGTGTTAAAGGGGCCACTGAGACTCTTTCGCCCGGGGCCCACGAAAACCTGGAGGAGGGAGCATCATGTGACACTCCCTCTCCCTTCATTCCTCCTCTGCGTCTGACGCAGCGGCATGATGACGCGCCACGCTGTGTCAGACAGTGGAGCTGGCAGCTGCTGAGGTGATCAGCTGCAGAGACTGAAGCAGCAGGGAACGAGGAGCGGTAAGTATGTATTTATTTTTAAATCAGTGAGTACTGATAATACTGGAGGACTGGGGCTGCATTTTACCCTACGGGTGGGGTGGGGGGGGGCTGCATATTACCCTATGGGGGAATGCATTATACAGAGTGGAGATCCATGGCGAGTGTCTTATACAGTGTGGAGGACCATGGGGGAGTGCATTGTACTGTGTGGAGGACCATGGCGGAGTGTATTGTACTGTGTGGAGGACCATGAGGGAGTGCATTATACTGTGGAGGACCACGGGGAGTGCATTGTACTGTGTGGGGGACCACGTGGGAGTGCATTATACTGCGTGGCGGACCACGAGGGAGTGCATTATACAGCGTGGAGGACCACGAGGGAGTACATTATACTGCGTGGAGGACCACGAGGGAGTGCATTATACAGCGTGGAGGACCACGAGGGAGTGCATTATACTGCGTGGAGGACCATGGGGACTGTATTATACTGCGTGGAGGACCATGGCGAGTGCCTTATACTGTGTGGAGGACCATAGCGAGAGTCTTATACTGTGTGGAGGACCATGGGGGAATGCATTGTACTGTGTGGAGGACCATGGGGGAGTGCATTGTACTGTGTGGAGGACCATGGGGGAGTGCATTGTACTGTGTGGAGGGCCATGGGGGAGTGCATTGTACTGTGTGGAGGACCATGGGGGAGTGCATTGTACTGTGTGGAGGACCATGGGGGAGTGCATTATACTGTGTGGAGGACCACGGGGAGTGCATTGTACTGTGTGGAGGACCATGTGGGAGTGCATTATACTGCGTGGAGGACCACGAGGGAATGCATTTTACTGTGTGGAGGACCACGAGGGAGTGCATTATACTGCGTGGAGGACCATGGGGACTGTATTATACTGCGTGGAGGACCATGGCGAGTGCCTTATACTGTGTGGAGGACCATGGCGAGAGTCTTATACTGTGTGGAGGACCATGGCGAGTGCATTGTACTCTATGGAGTATGGAGAGGTGTGGGGCGGTTGGGGAATCATACTGTGTTGGTGTCATCATACTTTACCCTGGGAGTTGAGGTGGGGTACAGTGGGGTCATTATACTGCGCATATGGAGGAATTCACCATGGGGGTATCATACCGTGTTTGGGGGGCACTTTTGTTGGCACCACACTTTATGGGTAATGAAAAAGGGATCTAGGACTTCAGCAGGAGGAAAATTACTATGTAAAGGCTGGAAGGTTGTGAGATCTGCTCTTCTGTGACCCCAACAACTATTTACATTTTTACATTTTTTTGTTGGGGGGGGGCCCAATTAGAACTTCTGCTATGGGGCCCCATGATTCCTATGTACGCCCCTGATTGTACCAAATCCTCAGCTGTGCTGGTACTAAGGATATGGACACTCAGACATTTTGGGCTAAATATATACATAATAATATTTTTTCAATAACGTTTCATAAACAATTTGGCTTTTTTATTTCCTTTGCATTGCTAGTTGCAGAATGAGCTCACTGAGAATTTATCAGTGAGCTCATTCTGACCTTCTCTGTGCGGATTATGTTCACAGACCAGCATGAAAGTGGGGCTGATCTCTGATTCAGTCATAAATCATCGCAGAAATAAAAGAGCTGGAAACTCCACATCATAAGGAGCTCACTGACTGATTCTCAAGTTAACTCATTCTGCAGCCATCAATGTGCTGCTGGGAAACAAAAAGCTGGTAAAGGCCGAACAGAGCAAATGTTACATGAAGCAAAATAGTAAAAAGTCTTTTTAGACCAATATACATGTATTTAAAGGGATTGTCCGGTGTGAAGCTGAAGGCTGCAGTCATCTGTGTGACTCTCTGTGACTGCAGACTTGTAATCCTCACATCATGTAGACTGCGCGCTGCCAGCATTATTCTCAGCCCAGAGATGGCAGAAGCCCCTGTATCATGTGTACAGGAATTGTGCCCCCTGTCCCCGAGGAGCAGCAGTGCCTCGTCCTCCAGATACATGAGGGTCCCATCGGGGAGATCCGCATGTACCGGCTGTAGCACCCTGAGGATTCGGCTGCTACAGGGGTATTGCACCTCAACCCAGAGGTGTGATATTCCACTCCCGGGTAAGGATGGAGTGTGGACCTGAGCTCGGTAGGCTGCATGCACTACACACATCCCATTTCCGAGGGGCAGGCCGACGGTACTCCCACTTAGAAATGTGCAGGTACGACCGAGTCTGTTCCTGGCTGGAGTGGGAGGGGGGTGGTACATCCCAAGTAGTGTAGGGGCAGATAGTGGGAGCAGCCTGGGTAAAGATAGGAGCTCATTGGGTGCTGGTCACCTGAGCTCACACATAGAGGGAGTATATAAGGTGGGCACCATCAAAGATCAGGGTCAGTCTGTCAGAGTCAGTAAGAAGCAGAGGTCCAGATGAGCCTGCAGAGAGAGAGTGGAGCAGAGAAGGAAAGACCCAGAGAGGGAAAAAGAAAGGACTCTGAGAACCCAAATTCAATCCCCGGGTGAAGAGTCGGCAATAGGGTACCGGATCCCAAACTGGTGGGGGCAAAAGCACACCCTAGCCAGAGACCGGAGGCCGTGGGCAGCGTCTGCCACGGCCACCCACCACATCCACCCCGAAGGCAAACCACGTGGAGGGTCAGGGAACCCAAGGCCAAGGGTCTCCCAACAGAAGGCCCTAGGGAGCTGGACCTAGGTGGATCACTAGTGGGGACGGCCAGAGAAAGGACAGAAGGAGAGCTCAGGGTCATGCTCCGGACTTGTTTGGGGGTTTGCTGAATCCAGGACCTGGTGGACGCAGCACGGCTCGGGTGGTCACTTGAAGCTGGAGTGACCGGAACATCAGCAGTGAGTAAATACCTTAAACTGCACAACCCGACTCTGTCTTCACTTAACATCTATGCTGCACCACCACAACCCCTATCCTCTGCACCTGACCCCCTGAGGCTATACCCCACCCGTTGGGGGTTATACTACCAAAAGCTGCACCAACACCATCAGCCTCAGCGGACCCTGCTGCAGCGGCGGCCATAGTGACCGCAATACAACGGGTGGCGTAGTCGACATTAAGAACTTTATAACATCTGTAGGACTGCCACATACTCTGAGCTTGACACCCTGGGCACGGACCGGGTCACAGCCACTCGGAAGACTACAACTCCCATCTGATCCGGCTCCGGATATTCCCCTAAAGAATATGGCCCAGGGGGCGCGTCACCGGCCATGATGTCATCTCCATGGATACGGCATCAATGTGCAGAGCAGAAGACCCCTGTAAGGGAGAGCTCAGACGTGGGGGGATTGATGTGGATGTGAGGAGCAGATCCCCCCCATATTCACAGATTATCGCACAATACATGTGGCCTTGCAAAGGAAAAACTGTGAGGAAAGAAGAAATCAGATTTCTTACAATATAGAATAATGTCCTCCTGCCCTCGCTCATGTCCAGTATTATTTATCCCCTGACCTTTTGGGTGGGGAACCCCTCCTGAGCCCCCTCCATTATATAGGAGCCATATATCTGCTCCATTACTGGCAGAAGGTAAGGAGCCAATCACACTGCATGGCTTCTACTTCCTGCTCTAAGCCCCGCCCACCTGCCTTCCCTTGAGATCTCCATGACAACCCTTGTGTGACTACAGTGACAGGCCACGCCCCCGAGGATTCTGATCAGTGCGGATGTCTCCATATTGCTGAGGACTGTGAGCGGCTGATGGGTGGAGCCAGCAGTGATGTGAGGGGCGGAGCCAGCAGCGATATGAGGGGCGGAGCCAGCAGCGATGTGAGGGGCGGAGCCAGCAGCGATATGAGGGGCGGAGCCAGCAGCGATATGAGGGGCGGAGCCAGCAGCGATGTGAGGGGCGGAGCCAACAGCGACATGAGGGGCGGAGCCAGCAGCGATGTGAGGGGCGGAGCCAGCAGCGACATGAGGGGCGGAGCGCCAGCAGCGACATGAGGGGCGGAGCCAGCAGCGATATGAGGGGCGGAGCCAGCAGCGATGTGAGGGGCGGAGCCAGCAGCGATATGAGGGGCGGAGCCAGCAGCGATGTGAGGGGCGGAGCCAGCAGCGATGTGAGGGGCGGAGCCAGCAGCGATATGAGGGGCGGAGCCAGCAGCTACATGGGGGCGGAGCCAGCAGCGATATGAGGGGCGGAGCCAGCAGCGATATGAGGAGCGGAGCCAGCAGCTACATGGGGCGGAGCCAGCAGCGATATGAGGGGCGGAGCCAGCAGCGATATGAGGGGCGGAGCCAGCAGTGATATGAGGAGCGGAGCCAGCAGCGATGTGAGGGGCGGAGCCAGCAGCGACATGAGGGGCGGAGCCAGCAGTGATATGAGGAGCGGAGCCAGCAGCGATATGAGGGGCGGAGCCAGCAGCGACATGAGGGGCGGAGCCAGCAGCGATATGAGGAGCGGAGCCAGCAGCGATATGAGGGGCGGAGCCAGCAGCGATATGAGGGGCGGAGCCAGCAGCGATATGAGGGGCGGAGCCAGCAGTGACATGAGGGGCGGAGCCAGCAGCGATATGAGGGGCGGAGCCAGCAGCGATATGAGGGACGCTCACAGCACTGACAGGAGCAGGTGTGTGTGCAGCCAGTTCCTCTGCTGTGGGTGTTGTGGTGTGTGAGCTTCGCCGTGTATATAATATACACATATATATATATATACAGAGTTGAAATCAGAAGTTTCCATACACTGTATAAATAGACACATCTGCAGGTTTTTCTCAATATCTGACATGAAATCAGAATAAACCTTTCCCATTTTAGGACAATTAGGATTACCATCATTTTTAATATTTGCCAAATGCCAGAATAATGAGAGAGAGAGAGAATGTTTTAGGACATTTTTATTACTTACTGCTAAGTCAAAAGTTTACCTCTTTCCCTCTCCTCATTCATTGGGAGTGGGGCGCGGAGGATGCTGGGTGGGACGCGCGGGGTAACCCCCGCCCACAGCCCAGCATCCACCGTGGGGTCCGCGACACTAATGTCACCCCTCATTTGACATGACATCAGCGGAAGAAAGAGCCGGCTGCAGCCGGGGGGTCACGTGATGCCTGTGAGTGGCGCTATCGCCAGTACCTCCTACAGGAAATCATCCCCACATGATGCTGCCACCCCCATGTTTCACAGTTGGGATGGTGTTCTTAGGCTTCCAAGCTTCTCCTTTTTTCTTCCAAAATTAACGATGGTCACTATGCCCAAAAAGTTCAATTTTAGTTTCATCAGACCACGGGACATGTCTCCAAAAATTAGGGTCTTTGTTCCTGTGTGCATTTGCAAACATTAATCTGGCTTTTTTATCTTTCTTTTGGAGTAATGGCTTCTTCCTGGCACAGTGGTCTTTCAGCCTATATTGATACAGTACTCATTTCACTGTGGATATAGACACAATCTTATCAGCTTCCCCTATCATCTTCACAAGATCTTTTGCTTTTGTCCTTGATATGCACATATCGGACCAAAGCACGTTCATCTCTGGGACACAGAACCCGTCTCCTTCCTGAGCGGTATGATGGCTGGACATTCCCATCTTGTTTGTACTTGCATATAATTGTTTGTACAGATTAACGAGACACCTTCAGGTATCTTGAAATTGTACCCAAGGATGAGCCAGACTTGTGCAAGTCCACAATTCTCTTCCTGATATCTTGGTTGATTTCTTTAGACTTTCCCATGATGCTACACAAAGAAGCAGTGTGTTTCAGGTGTGCATTAAAATACATCCACAGGTGTGTCTCTAATTAACTGAGATGTTGCCAAAAAAACTATCAGAAGTTTCCAAACACATGACATCATCATATGGGCAGTCCAGAATTTTTTAAAGGTATAGCAATATTAGTGTATGTAAACTTATGACTTTGCAGTAAGTAATAAAAATGCTTTAAAACATTCTCTCTCTCTCTTATTATTCTGGCATTTGGCAAATCTTAAAAATTATGGTAATCCTAATTGACCTAAAACGGGAAGGTTTATTCTGATTTCATGTCAGATATTGAGAAAAACATGTAGATGTGTCTTTTTATTGTTATGATCTGCAACAAGTACTAAGGAAAGAAGGGAGAAAGTTATCCCTACAGTAAGACTAAGCTGAATCCCTACGATGTAGCGGCTGCCTGTTCCTAGCGAACAGACCCGCCTTAGTCCTCGGCTAGTCTGAACGAAGACCTATAGCATAAAGGAGAGGGGTCCCAAAAAGAACTAAGGACTGGAACAAAAATGGGACATCTCCTAAACAGAGAAGTTGTTACAGAACACAAAAAGATAAACTGACAAAAAGGTACTAGAGGTCCCAGAAGGACCAAGCGAACTGACAGAGAAAGGCACAGAAGCACCTGGCTAGAAAAGCAGTCAAACAACACTGAAGTCCAACACAGCCAAAAGGGCGGAGCTGGAATATAAAGTCAGATGGTCTTGTGACCGCAAAACACAAGATGGAAAAAACAAACAGGAGGGTTCTAACATTTATATAGTGTATGTAAATTTCTGGTTTCAACCGTGTATACAGGTGACAGGAGCAGGTGTGTGTGCAGCCAGGTCCGCTCTTTTTGTGGCGCCGCAGCGGAGCGTGTTGTGGTGTGTGAGCTCTGTCGTGTATATAGTACAGAGGAGTATATATATATGTGTATGTATATATATATATACATACACACACGGGGCATGCAGGAGTTTTTAGTTTACCAGTTTGGGTCCATGCGGAGCAGCTATAGGATTCACTGGGAACATTTTGGGGAACAGACAACGTTTTTATAATTTTTATTCCATTTTTCTTTTGCGTGAGATTAATAAAAAAACTATTCTGCTGATGTTTTTTTATTTTTTCCAGCATTCAATGGCAAAACCCCAGGAATGGTTCTTATATTTTTTCTTTCCAGCGTTTATCGTGCAGTATAGAGACAAAATGAACAAAAGCTACAATTTTGCCATTAATTATTACTATTTTATTCTTGATGCTGTTTTTCGTGCCGGATAAATCATGTGATCGTTGTACAGTTTGGATTGTTGTTCTCTGCGATGTTAATCAGGTTTAGTTTTTTTGTTCTTGTTTTTTGGGGGTTTATTTTAATAAAATCTAGTTTTAATGTAAGAAAAAAAATTATATTTGAGTTTTTACTTTGTATATTTCCAAATATTTTATTGAAACGGAGTAAAGGAAAGAAGGATGAACTAGTGGGAGAGCAACTGTAAAGGACCCCTGCCAGTCCCTAAAACTAAAGGGGCCTGTGACGACACAGCATTTAATCGTAATTATCCAGATGTAAATTCCATAGGCCCAGAATGATAGACTATTGCCTGAATTATTAACTATTAAATTTATGTGTTTCTTTCTTCGGTTGGTCAACGCACATGATCTTTTGTCATTAGTCCGAATGTTGACTCATCTTGTAGGTTGAGGTGATATTTGTTCATTGATAAATGGTTATTTACCTCTTATATCAACTCTTCTGGTTTATTGTACTGTTATCTTTGCAATACAGGGACGCAGGCTCTTTGAACAATGGATGTTTGCTAAATATGTTGATTACCATTTTAGAAGTCCATGCAATTTGTTGACTTGCATTGTTTCGGAATTTATAGTTTATCCTTCAATGTTTGCAATGTTTGCAAGTCAACATTGGGGGATGAACTGTGGATGCTCCAGTAATGGGAATTAGTAACACCACCCCTTTCTCTTGACCTGTGGATGAAGTCTTGAAGAAGGACAGTTGTGAACTACATAAAGGAGTCTTTTTACAAAACCACTGCCAGAAACACTCTATGGGACAGCTCTACAGAACACCATGAATCCATTAAGAGGGACATAGATTTGGTTTCTACAGGATGCCAGCTTAAGGGACCACAGCCCTGGCTGGAGGAATACAGATCTGCTCCATTGACTACTATAGAACCCATGGATACATCTGGGAAAACCAGGTTGGGACCCACCAGTCACCTGGTCCCATGGAGATGTTTGGAGTAGCCAGGTTGGGACACTCCAGCCACCTGGAACTCGTGAATATGCTCGGAAAAAGCCAAGTCGGGACCTTCCGGTCACCTAGTTCCATGGATATGTTCGGAGAAGCCAGGTTGGAACTTTCTGGTCTCCTGGCCACGTACCTCAATGGACTGTCAGCTTTCTAAGCTTGTTGTTACCTCCTCTTTGTGGGTGCTCTTTGGTGGGGGTGCCATTGGTGGGGGTAGTCAGCCCCAGAAGCCCCTCGGATTGGCAGCTGCTTTAATCCCAGCGAGTCAGCGGAAGGGTGAGACTCTGTAATTTGCACCATATTAGGTATTTGCTGGGACTGTTCGATATGTTTATTGTGTGTTTGGTGGCTCAATAAAATATTACCTCACTGTTTTACAATCATCCTGTGTTGTTGTTTATGTATCTTCTATCAGTGATGGATTATAATGAGTGTGATCTGCTCAACCATGAGGGGCCCGATCCTCCCGGGGGCCCACGTTCAAAGATCCCAGCACGGCTCAGGACGGATTCTTGTAGTGCTGATGTTTGATAAATAGGATAATAGAGCGCTCATAGAAAATAAATGTCTGACCTCTTCTTTCTGATGGGCATTTTAGAGCGAGGAGCTGCGCTCTGGACTCACCGCTGCACTCCCCATGCCATTGCGGTGGCCATCTTAATATCGATCTGTGCGGAGGAGACTGTGGGAGTCAGACGGAGGTGTCAAATGTACGGACCCTTTTAATCACAGGATGGAGGGTCACTGTGAATATTAATTCATGAACCACTGTGCATAGTGACTCGCCCCCAGGGCCGTGGGGCACTCGGAAGCCGGGCCTCTGGTTGCCGGGGGATATCACGGTGGCTGGCCCAGTCCGTGGCCCAGGGCGGTCACTCAAAGGGGGGGGGGAATGCTTATAGGGGAAATTGTCGTGACGCCACCTGTGGATTCTGGTAAGAGGTTACCAGCGCTGCGACAGTCCACTGAGGCTGATGTTAGGGGCAGCTATGATGGGACGGCTCCCCACAGGTAGAGCAGGCCTCAGGGCAGTGTGGAGGTGTAGAAAGATGGTGGAAGCAGGAGGGAGATGGCAGGACGGTTCCAGAGGAAGTACAGGCACACACACAAGGGTAAACTTCAATACCTTTACTGGTGGTGATGCAGGTACGGTCCAGGGCTTGTGGGGGCCCCGGGGGGGATGCTGCGGGCTTGTGGGGGCCCTAAGGGGATGCTGCGGGCTTGTGGGGCCCTGGGGGGGATTCTGCGGGCTTGTGGGTCCCTGGAGGGGATGCTGTGGGCTTGTGGGTGCTCTGGGGGGGATGCTGCAGGCTTGTGGGGTCTATGGGGGGGATGCTGCAGGCATGTGGGGGCTCTGGGGGGGGTGATGCAGGCTTGAGGGGGGCCCTGGGGGGATGCAGCCGGCTTGTGGGGGCCCCGGGGAGGATGCAGCGGGCTTATGGGGCCTCTGTATGAGGTCCAGCCTGCATATGGCATTACATGGGGACCAGGCAGTATTCTCTATGGTGAATTATATGGGATCCAGTATTTTGTATGGAGCATTATATAGGGCTCATAATACTGTATGGAGGACTATGTGGTGCCATAACACTGTATGGAGGACTATACTGTCCGGTCTGCACTGTGCGCTGTGAGGATTCACCGGTTTCTGAGCTATTGTAGAATTTACAGTAGATATCACTCATGAAATGTAAGAAGTCAGTGAAATGTTTGGCATTGTACTATATCTATATCTATAATTTCTCTGCTGTATCTGTGCATCATGAATTGTTGGATGTGTTAAAGGGGCCACTGAGACTCTTTCGCCCGGGGCCCACGAAAACCTGGAGGAGGGAGCATCATGTGACACTCCCTCTCCCATCATTCCTCCTCTGCGTCTGACGCAGCGGCATGATGACGCGCCACGCTGTGTCAGACAGTGGAGCTGGCAGCTGCTGAGGTGATCAGCTGCAGAGACTGAAGCAGCGGGGAACGAGGAGCGGTAAGTATGTATTTATTTTTTAAATCAGTGTGTACTGATAATACTGGAGGACTGGGGCTGCATTTTACCCTACGGGTGGGGGGGGCTGCATTTTACCCTATGGGGGGCTGCATTATACTGCGTACAGGACCATGGGGGAATGCATTATACTGAGTGGAGAACCATGGCGAGTGTGTTAAGGCCCCGTCACACTAAGCGATGCAGCAGCGATCCCGACAACGATACGACCTGTCAGGGATCGTTGCTGCATCGCTAATACATCGCTGGTGAGCTGTCAAACAGGCAGGCTCACCAGCGATCAGGGGAGCAGCGATATCGTGGAAAGAATCGTTCCACGATGTCCTGCTCCTGTTACCAGCCTGCTGCTTAAGCAGGAGCAGGCTGGTAACTATGGTAAACATCGGGTTACAAAGTGCGCGTGTGCCCCTAGTAACCCGCTGTTTATCATGGATACGACTCTGCTAAGGTGAACGGTAGCCTCCGCGCACCGTAGCAGAGTGGTATCCATGGTAAACAGCGGGTTACTAAGTGCGCGCGTGCCCCTAGTAACCCGATGTTTACCATGGTTACCAGCCAGATCGTTGGTCCTGCTGGTCACACACAGCGATGTATGCTGGCCAGCGGGAGGCCAACGACCAAAAAATGGTCCAGGACACTTTGCAGCGATCAGCGACCTCACAGCAGGGGCCTGATCGCTGCAAAGTGTCACACATAGTGACATCGCTGGTGAGGTCGCTGGTGAGTCACCAAAACCGTGACACAGCAGCGATCTCGCTAGCGATATCGCTATGTGAGACGGGGGCTTTATACTGTGTGGAGGACCATGGGGGAGTACATTGTACAGTGTGGAGGACCATGGGGGAGTGCATTGTACTGTATGGAGGACCATGGGGGAGTACATTGTACAGTGTGGAGGACCATGGGGGAGTGCATTGTACTGTGTGGAGGACCATGGGGGAGTGCATGGTACTGTGTGGAGGACCATGGGGGAGTGCATTATACTGTGTGGAGGACCACGGGGAGTGCATTGTACTGTGTGGAGGACCACGAGGGAGTGCATTATACTGCGTGGCGGACCATGTGGGAGTGCATTATACTGCGTGGAGGACCACGAGGGAGTGCATTATACTGCGTGGAGGACCATGGCGAGTGCCTTATACTGTGTGGAGAACCATGGCGAGAGTCTTATACTGTGTGGAGGACCATGGCGAGTGCATTATACTCTATGGAGTGTGGAGAGGTGTGGGGCAGTTGGGGGATCATACTGTGTTGGTGTCATCATACTTTACCCTGGGAGTTGAGGTCGGGTACAGTAGGGTCATTATACTGCGCATATGGAGGAATTCACCATGGGGGTATCATACCGTGTTTGGGGGGCACTTTTGTTGGCACCACACTTTATGGGCAATGAAAAAGGGATCTAGGACTTCAGCAGGAGGAAAATTACTATGTAAAGGCTGGAAGGTTGTGAGATCTGATCTTCTGCGACCCCGACAATTATTTACATTTTTGTTGCTGGGGGGGGGCCCAATTAGAACTTCTGCGTCCTATGTACGCCCCTGATTATACCAAATCCTCAGCTGTGCTGGTACTAAGGATATGGACACTCAGACATTTTGGGCTAAATATATACATACAAATATTTTTTCAATAACGTTTCATAAACAATTTGGCTTTTTTATTTCCTTTGCATTGCTAGTTGCAGAATGAGCTCACTGAGAATTTATCAGTGAGCTCATTCTGACCTTCTCTGTGCTGATTATGTTCACAGACCAGCATGAAAGTTGGGCTGATCTCTGATTCAGTCATAAATCATCGCAGAAATAAAAGAGCTGGAAACTCCACATCATAAGGAGCTCACTGACTGAATCTCAAGTTAACTCATTCTGCAGCCATCAATGTGCTGCTGGGAAACAATAAGCTGGTAAAGGCCGAACAGAGCAAATGTTACAAGAAGCAAAATAGTAAAAAGTCTTTTTAGACCAATATACATGTATTTAAAGGGATTGTCCGGGGTGAAGCTGAAGGCCTGCAGTCATCTGTGTGACTCTCTGTGACTGCAGACTTGTAATCCTCACATCATGTAGACTGCGCGCTGCCAGCATTATTCTCAGCCCAGAGATGGCAGAAGCCCCTGTATCATGTGTACAGGAATTGTGCCCCCTCTCCCCGAGGAGCAGCAGTGCCTCGTCCTCCAGATACATGAGGGTCCCATCGGGGAGATCCGCATGTACCGGCCATGATGTCATCTCCATGGATACGGCATCAGTGTGCAGAGCAGAAGACCCCTGTAAGGGAGAGCTCAGACGTGGGGGGATTGATGTGGATGTGAGGAGCAGATCCCCCCATATTCACAGATTATCGCACAATACATGTGGCCTTGCACAGGAAAAACTGTGAGGAAAGAAGAAATCAGATTTCTTACAATATAGAATAATGTCCTCCTGCCCTCGCTCATGTCCAGTATTATTTATCCCCTGACCTTTAGGGTGGGGAACCCCTCCTGAGCCCCCTCCATTATATAGGAGCCATATATCTGCTCCATTACTGGCAGAAGGTAAGGAGCCAATCACACTGCACGGCTTCTACTTCCTGCTCTAAGCCCCGCCCACCTGCCTTCCCTTGAGATCTCCATGACAACCCTTGTGTGACTACAGTGACAGGCCACGCCCCCGAGGATTCTGATCAGTGCGGATGTCTCCATATTGCTGAGGACTGTGAGCGGCTGATGGGCGGAGCCAGCAGCGATGTGAGGGGCAGAGCCAGCAGCGATATGAGGGGCGGAGCCAGCAGCGATATAAGAGGCGGAGCCAGCAGCGACATGAGGAGCGCTCACAGCACTGACAGGAGCAGGTGTGTGTGCAGCCAGTTCCTCTGCTGTGGGTGTTGTGTTGTGTGAGCTTCGCCGTGTATATATTATACACATATATATATATATATATATATATATATACATATGACGCGCCCCTGGGCCTGTGTCGCGCTGCGGTGCGCACGCGGGAGCTTACCCGGAGCCGGATCCGTGGAGGGTTGTAATCTCGTGGCGGTGACCCGGTCCGTGCCCAGGGAGTCAAACTAGACGGCAGTCTATTAGTAGTAAATAGTTGATGACTACGCCACCCGTTGAGTGCAGCCAGGAAGCTGCTGCTGCAGGGCAGACCGCTGAGGCCGGTGGTAGGATTGTGCAGCGTGATAGTATAACCCCCAACGGGAGGGGTATGGCCTCAGGGCAGCCGACGTGGATGATGGGGGTAGCAGGAACCACTCAGAGACGGTGCGGTGTAGTTCAGGGTCGTTACTGGTAACAACGACAGACCCTCCCGGAGTACTTGCTAGCAAACGGGGCCTGGTCAGTCTTTGAGCAGATGGGATCTCCCCTGGCCAGGCGTAGTTGTAGGCCTCCCAAACTGACTGTACTCTTCTGGCTACCTTGCTAGAAGCTGATGTAAGTAGCCCACGTCCCTGAGTGTACCGTGTGGTGCTCACCCGTATGGCCGGTGACTCGGGGCCTTCTAATGGCTTCCGCTCCACGATGGCGGTGCTGGTCCCACACGTGTGACCGTGCCTTCGGGCTTCTGGGCCAGAGGACCTGAAATCCCCTGCCCGACGGATTCTGCTGCTGGGTAGGAGTTAGTCCCCACAGCCTCGGACTCCGGGTCCGGTAAAGAATCTTCTTAGTCAGGGCGAGCTCTGTAGCTGCCAGCCCCTGACTCCTTGTAACTCTGCTGTTTCCTATGCTGCTTCTCTTCTCCACTCTCCTTGTCTGACTCACCCTGCCTCAGCCCCGGGTTTATACAGGGGAAGTTCTTCCCCTCCCAAGACTGGGCAGGAGGTGTGGCATGCACAGGATCCCTGACCAAAGGACCTCCCACCTGCTCTCAGACATAATATCTCTATCACTGTGGCAACCAGACCCCTGGGGTGTCACATTCCCCCCTAGTGAAATTTAGTACTCCGGGACTAAACACATTTAGAAAAACATAACAAAGTATAACAATAACAACACAATAAGAAAAACACATAAGATGGTTGCGGCGTGTCCGCAACCGGGTGCAGTCTTTGAAGAAAAGCAAAGGTGTCCATTTCACCAACACAGGGAGACGTAACCAGGTAGGGGTCTGTCCTACCCCGAGTCCTTAACAGTCTCTAGTCCATCCTGGGTTACGCTCCAACTATATACAAGGATTCCCGGTAAATCCACCAAGGTTTCCTAAAAACAACTGGAAACACAAAATTATTCACAAGCAACAATACACAGAAAAACATAAATAAAACAATTTATACACTTTAAATTCTCCAGCGTGCGGGTAACTGGCCTCTAGTGGCCCGAGTGGACCTACGGAGCTGACTGTCTGGCCCTGAACTACAGGGTGTAGGAGCTGTCAAGGGTAAACTGGGCAGCTGTCTACCGGCTCTTTGTCTCACTAGGGGTACGGCAGGCTCACTATAAGCAGAGGGTTGATTCTCCTGTTCTGCTTGTGTGGAGTCTTCTGCCTCCTGGACCAGCTGTTCTTCCAGCTCTACCCGTTGCTCCGTAGGTTCTTGGGATGATGGTTGGAGGAAGGTGAGTACGGGTACCACAACTGCACCATTGACTTGAGTCCAAGACTGAGGAAAGTCCCCGAGCACGGTACTAACCATATCTTCCCTTTCTTCCACGGGTCGATGGTCTTCTTGTTCCTCTTCAGGGTTCCTCAGTTGTTCGGGACACTTCTTCAGGTGGTCCCGGGATACAATGGCTGTGGTTTCCCCTCCGTCTTTACTGATGGTACAGACCTTCGGGTTCTCGTGGCCTGAGGGCAGTACGGTGTACGGGTCCTTCTCCCACTGGTCGTCCAACTTGTGGAGCCGTCTCTTCCTCTTCAAGACCTGCTCTCCGGGTACCAGGGGAACAGCGGGAGCATACTGGTTGTAAGTTTTCTCTTGTCTTTCCCTAGCCTGACAGAGACTTCGCTCCACGCTCTCCTGTACTCTCCGGTACTGCTGCTGCCTCTCTGTGTCCCAGTCTGTTTCTGGTGAAGTGTCCTCGGGGGTCAGGACTCCCATTTCCAGGTCAACAGGTAACTTACCAGGTCTTGCCCTCATTAGGTAAGCCGGGGTACAGTTGGTGGAACCTACCGGGATGTGGTTGTATAGGTCCACCAGATCGGGCAACTTTTCAGGCCACAGACTGCGTTCTTCCAGGGGCAACGTTTTTAGAAGATCCATTACCACCTGGTTCATTTTTTCACAAAGTCCATTAGTCTGCGGATGGTAGGGTGTCGTCCTTATCTTCCGGCAGCCATACAGATTGCAGAATTCCTGAAAGACCTCCGCTTCAAAGGCAGGTCCCTGGTCCGTCAGCACTTGGTCCGGGTACCCGTGTGGACGGCAGAAGTGCTGCTGGAAGGCTCTAGCTGCTGTTTGAGCCGTTAAGTCCTTGACGGGGACGACAACCAAGAACCGGGAGTAATGATCCACGATGGTTAACGCGTAGACGTAGCCACTTCTGCTTGGGGTCAGTTTTACATGATCCAAGGCTACCAGTTCCAACGGTTGCCGGGTGACGATGGACTGCAGGGGAGTCTTCTGGCTGGCTCGGTCCTTCCTTCTCAGGTTGCACGGGCCACAATCTCTGCACCACTTCTCGATGGTTCCCCTCATGCCTACCCAGTGGAACCGCTCGCGCAGCAGGAACTCTAGCTTTTTCCATCCAAAGTGTCCAGCTCCGTCGTGGTATGCCTCCATCACCATGGCTGCGTCTCTTCGTGGCACCACTACTTGCCAGAGTAATTCATGCGTCCGGGAGTTAACCATTCTGCGGCACAACTTCCCTTTGTAAAGGAACAGTCGACTCTTCTCTGCCCATAGTTGTTTGGCTTCCTCCGGAGCGTCTGGTTCAAGGCGAGCCTCCGGCCGAGTCAGCATCTCCTTCACCAGTCGGACGGCAGGGTCGCTGTCTTGCGTTTCCGCCCAGTTGTAGTGGGGTAAGGGGTTCAACGTAGCAGCCTGCTTACTCCTTACCCGGTGGGAATACTGAATAGTCCCATGACGGTGGAACGCAGGGAGTTCAACTTCTTCCAGTCCCTCCGGATCTTCTCCTCCGTCCGGCAGGTTGGGCATCCTGGACAGGGCGTCCGCGTTGGTATTGGAGCGTCCTGCCCGGTATTTAATTGTGAACTCGTAGTTGGACAGACGGGCCATCCACCTCTGCTCCAGGGCACCGAGTCTTGCCGTGTCCAGGTGTGTCAGCGGGTTGTTATCCGTGTACACGGTGAACCGGGAAGAAGCGAGGTAATGCTTAAAGCGCTCAGTGATTGCCCATACTACGGCCAGGAACTCTAACTTAAATGAGCTGTAATTCTCGGGGTTCCTTTCGGTGGGTCGCAGTTTTCGGCTGGCGTAGGCGATTACTCGTTCCTTCCCCTGCTGGATCTGGGACAGTACGGCTCCTAGCCCGATGTTACTGGCGTCGGTGTAGAGGATAAAGGGCTGGCTATAATCCGGGTACGCCAGGATTTCGTCCCCCGTGAGGGCCATCTTCAGCTGGCGGAAGGACTCTTCTTCCAGCTCTTCCCATTTGAAGGGCGGCTTCTGGTTCTTGGCCTTCCGGGACTGGCCTATCAGGAGGTCCTGCATAGGTGCTGCCTTTTTGGTGAAACCGGGAATAAACCTTCGGTAGTAGCCTACCAACCCGAGGAACTGCCGCACTTCTTTTACGCTGGAGGGGCTTGGCCATCCCTTAATTGCGGTGATCTTATCGGGGTCGGGAGCCACTCCGTCAGCGCTCACCACGTGTCCCAGGTACTGCACCTTTGGTTTCAGGAGGTGACACTTGGAGGGTTTCACCTTTAGGCCGTAACTCGCCAGAGCCTCGAACACTTCCGCCAGGTGTTTCAGGTGGTCCTCATACGTCTTGGAATATACGATGACATCGTCCAGGTACAACAGGACCGTCTCGAAGTTTCTGTGGCCCAGACAACACTCCATTAGGCGTTGGAAGGTTCCTGGTGCGTTGCAGAGTCCGAACGGCATGCAGGTGAACTCGCTAAGTCCCATCGGGGTGGTGAATGCGGTCTTCTCCCGGTCCGCCTCTGCTACAGGAACCTGCCAGTACCCGCTAGTGAGATCCAAGGTAGAGAAGAAGTTAGCAGATCTTAAAGCAGCCAATGACTCCTCTATCCTTGGTAAGGGGTACGCATCCTTGTGTGTGATACGGTTGATTTTCCGGTAATCTACACACATCCTCATGGTGTTGTCTTTCTTTTTGACTAAAACTAATGGGGCTGCCCAGGGGCTACAACTATCCCGGATTACCCCAGCCTCCTTCATATCTCTAAGCATCCCCTTGGCGTGTTGGTAATGTGCAGGGGGTACGGGTCGATACCTCTCTTTTATGGGAGGATGATCTCCCGTGGGGATGCGATGTTCTACCCCCTTGACTCGCCCGAAGTCTAACGGGTGTTTACTAAACACTCTCTCATACTCTTGAACCACCCGATAGACTCCTTGTTTCTGATGTGAGGGAGTGGAGTCAGTACCCAAATGTAGTTGCTGACACCAGTCCTCCATGTCTTTCTTAGAGCCGTTACCTTCCTCCGGGTGAGATGGAGGCAAGGGTTCCACAGATTGTATAGAACTTTGATTAGTGGTATATAATTTGGCTAGCGTGGCATACCGGGGCAGGTACACTTCCCTCTCCCCGATATTTATTATGCGAATGGGCACCCTCCCATGGCGTACATTGACCACCCCCCGTGCTGTCAAAATGGTGGGCCTACTGTCTGAGTAAACTGGTTCTACCATTGCCTGGTAATCTCTACCTCTCAGACCAATAGCTGCCCGGCACCAAATCATCATTTCACTTTTTGGGGGCATGGCAATAGGAAAAGGGTCACACATTCTTACGCTACCAATCTCACCGCCGGAGAGTTCCACTTGTTGCCGTTGCATCAGTGCCCGGATCTCTTTCTGGAGCACCCGCTGCTCGCCGGAGCTGGCATTCTTGGCAACCTGCTGTAAAAGGAAAATCACCTCTGCAAGACAATTTTCAATTACATTAGTTCCTAGAGTTATTTTTGGGTGACTCTCATGTTTATCGATATCTACAATGATCAGTCCCTGTGCGGCCAGTTCGACTCTACCAATTTTGATGGTCACCTCTTTAAATCCGATCTGTGGCACGGGCTGACCATTGCTGGCGATGATACTCAAGTCGTCGTCGGGGTAGCGGGTAATATCCGAGTCATTCCAGTACTGCTTGAAGAGCACGTACGGGATGGTGGTGACCTGTGACCCGGTGTCCAGTAGGGCACTCATGGGAATGCCATCCAGTACCACAGGCAAGACTGGACGTCCTCCCACATATCTGTCGCGCCAGTTCGATGGGCCTGGTGATCTTTTTCCTGGGGGTTGGCCCTCTACCCCAGGTTGTGCCCGTTTAAAGAACAGTACCTTGCCATATGTCCGGGTTGATTGCAGCGGCGGCAGATGGGTCGTCCGTCCTCACTGTATCGGTCACTGGGTCTTCCTCTGGCCGGTGGGGTCCTCCTTGGTCGACGCCACGGGATGTCCTCCGGTCCGGATGCCAGCTGGATCTTCCCTGGGGTGGAAACCTGTAAAGACTGCACAGTTCGGGTTAGCGCAGCAACGCTCTTAGCTAGCTCTTGGACCTGATGGTGTAGGTCTGGAGCCGGGTCATTGTCCAAAGCCTGCGCATCAGCTCCCACAGGCCCTGCTGACAAGGGCGCCGCCTCCTGGTAGTAAGTGGTAGTGGGGCGTCTGTGGGTCACAACGCCACCTGGTGCCGGTTCTCGGAGCACCCGGATGGCTCTGTCCTTGAACTGTGCAAAGTCCAGATGGGGATCCTGTAAGGCCATTGCCCGCAACTGGGTTCGGTGGGCATTGCAATATAAACCCTCTATAAATTGTTCAGTCAACAGCCTGTCCTCGTTTCCCACCCCATCAGGGTCGGTCTGCTTTATGGCCCTCAGGGCCTCTTGTAGGTTTAGTGCATAGTCCCTTATACTCTCATGCGCTCGCTGCTTGCACCCGTAGAATCTAAGCTTAATCTCGGCTGAGGTGCGGGTATCAAAGGTGTCCTTCAGCCGGGTTAGTATCCCTGCGACAGTCTTCCTCCCAGGTGGCCAGGATTTTACTTCCCTTTTGGCTGCCCCGGTTAGTTGGGCCACCAGGATGCTCACTTTTTGCTCTTCTGTGAGGGGGTACACCTGGAAGAGGCTATCCAGCTTTTCTCTAAAATCATGCAGGGTATGTGACTCCCCTGAGTACTGGGGTAGCCAAGCTGCTCCCGGGATATAGGGCATGGTGAAGGGCATAACTGCAGCAGCGGTAGCGCTGGCGGGGGTTGAGGCAGTGAAGCTCTCCTCCGTATCCGACATCTTCCTCCCCCCTAGTGGACCGTGGCCTACCTTGCGATGATCCTCTTCCGTAGGCCGCGGCTCCGCAGTGGATCGTCAGGGTTGAGGACCTTCCGTCGCGCTCCTGTGACGTCGGCGTCTGCTGGGCTCCTTCCAGGACCTTACGCAACGTCCGGACGTGAGGCGGGGCTTCAGTTCTCGCGCGCTTTCGGAGTCCACGCCCCTCTTGTTCCCGCGCGGCGTCCTCAAGATGGCGTCCAATGGCGGGAAAACTCCACGGATGGCGGGAAGAAGGTCGAAGATGGCGCCGGATGGCGGGAAAACTTCGCGGATGGCGGGAAGAAGGTAGAAGATGGCGCCGGATGGCGGGAAACCTTCACCACTGGTAAGTTTGAACAGTCTTTGCTTTTCAGGCACGCAGTACCCGGTGGTTGCGGGCACGAAATCCTGCCGACTACGCCAAAGTTGACGCGCCCCTGGGCCTGTGTCGCGCTGCGGTGCGCACGCGGGAGCTTACCCGGAGCCGGATCCGTGGAGGGTTGTAATCTCGTGGCGGTGACCCGGTCCGTGCCCAGGGAGTCAAACTAGACGGCAGTCTATTAGTAGTAAATAGTTGATGACTACGCCACCCGTTGAGTGCAGCCAGGAAGCTGCTGCTGCAGGGCAGACCGCTGAGGCCGGTGGTAGGATTGTGCAGCGTGATAGTATAACCCCCAACGGGAGGGGTATGGCCTCAGGGCAGCCGACGTGGATGATGGGGGTAGCAGGAACCACTCAGAGACGGTGCGGTGTAGTTCAGGGTCGTTACTGGTAACAACGACAGACCCTCCCGGAGTACTTGCTAGCAAACGGGGCCTGGTCAGTCTTTGAGCAGATGGGATCTCCCCTGGCCAGGCGTAGTTGTAGGCCTCCCAAACTGACTGTACTCTTCTGGCTACCTTGCTAGAAGCTGATGTAAGTAGCCCACGTCCCTGAGTGTACCGTGTGGTGCTCACCCGTATGGCCGGTGACTCGGGGCCTTCTAATGGCTTCCGCTCCACGATGGCGGTGCTGGTCCCACACGTGTGACCGTGCCTTCGGGCTTCTGGGCCAGAGGACCTGAAATCCCCTGCCCGACGGATTCTGCTGCTGGGTAGGAGTTAGTCCCCACAGCCTCGGACTCCGGGTCCGGTAAAGAATCTTCTTAGTCAGGGCGAGCTCTGTAGCTGCCAGCCCCTGACTCCTTGTAACTCTGCTGTTTCCTATGCTGCTTCTCTTCTCCACTCTCCTTGTCTGACTCACCCTGCCTCAGCCCCGGGTTTATACAGGGGAAGTTCTTCCCCTCCCAAGACTGGGCAGGAGGTGTGGCATGCACAGGATCCCTGACCAAAGGACCTCCCACCTGCTCTCAGACATAATATCTCTATCACTGTGGCAACCAGACCCCTGGGGTGTCACACATACACAGTTGAAATCAGAAGTTTCCATACACTGTATAAATAGACACATCTGCAGGTTTTTCTCAATATCTGACATGAAATCAGAATAAACCTTTCCCATTTTAGGTCAATTAGGATTACCATCATTTTTAATATTTGCCAAATGCCAGAATAATGAGCGTCTCTTGTAAGGGGCATTAAAAGAGTCTTGTTATACCACTCTGACCTCCACGTGTCTTGTAAGGGGCATTAAAACCGTCTTGTTATACCACTCTGACCTCCACGTGTCTTGTAAAGGGCATTAAAACCGTCTTGTTATACCACTCTGACCTCCACGTCTCTTCAGAGGGGCATTAAAACCGTCTTGTTATACCACTCTGACCTCCACGTCTCTTCTGAGGGGCATTAAAACCATCTTGTTATACCACTCTGACCTCCACGTCTCTTGTAAGGGGCATTAAAACCGTCTTGTTATACCACTCTGACCTCCACGTCTCTTCTGAGGGGCATTAAAAGCGTCTTGTTATACCACTCTGACCTCCACGTGTCTTGTAAGGGGCATTAAAACTGTCTTGTTATGCCACTCTGACCTCCACGTCTCTTGTGAGGGGCATTAAAAGTGTCTTGTTAAGCTACTGGGATCTCCACGACTCTTCGAACGGGCATTGCATTTCCTCATAATTTTTGGAAGCTTTTGCTTGGAAGGCATAAGCAAATACTATGGGAGACCCACTCCCCAATAATGGGAATAATGTTTTTAAGATGCTGTACTGTATGGCTCTTGTAAGGGGCATTAAAACCGTCTTGTTAAGCTACTGTGACCTCCACGTCTCTTCAAAGGGGCATTAAAAGCGTCTTCTTAAGCCACTCTGAACTCCACAGCTCTTCCAAGGGGCATTGAAATGTTGTTTTTAATTACCTTACCTCTAATCTCCACGACTCTTCCAACGGGCATTGCATTTCCTCCTAATTTTAGTCAACTTTTGCTTTTCAATGCAAAGGTGAAAACTAAGGGAGACACACTCCCCAATAATGGGTAGAAGGTTTTTAGTACGCTGTAATCCACGTCTGTTTCCAGGGGCATTGCAGTTCCTTATAATTTTTGGAAAGCCTTCCATTCACTGCTTAGGCCAACAGTGCACAGGAGACCCAGTTGCCATAAATGGAAAAAAAGGTTTAGTTAAGGCCCTCTGACCTCCATGTCATTTCCAAGGGGCATTGGAGTGCCTCAAAAGTTTTGGTAGGCATTGCACTCACTGTATGCCCTATAACTGTGTAGCCAAACCGCTCCTTTTGTTACAGAAACATATCCTACAAGACATATGTGGTTGACTGGCCTGATATTGATGTGAATGGTCCCTGTTCCTCCTGCTCTTTCTCCTTTGCCACTACCTCATCCATCATTTATCACTTGAAGCTTTGTTTTAACGAGAGTCATAGAACTTGGATAGTAGCAGGAAAACATCCAGCAATCCTCGGAGGAGGTAGGATATGCGCCAAAACGCTGACCACCTCAGGCCTAGCCGCTACTACATACATGCGCTTGCATTCCTTGAAAACAAAGCAGATGCTAACTTCTATCATCCTCATCATGCTCCTCACCTTGGCACTCTCAACTCCCCTGATAGAGAAGCCAGGGCCCACCGGAGAAGTCGGGTTCTTTGGTGGGCTCGTCCAATGCTGCCCTAAAGCAGGCCAGTCTAAGAAAAGTGTGTGGGGATGTTCCGCGGAGAAATCGGGGCGGCTTGGAACCGTTTATGGACACCTGGCCGCGGGGCGGCTGGGGACCGAGTGTGGACACCCGGCCGCCCCCTGGCGGCTGGGGACCGAGCATGGACACCCGGCCGCCGGGCGGCTGGGGACTGAGTATCGATACCTCGCTGCCGAAGCAGCCATGAGGTAGTGGCCAGCTCTGGCCTCCACATGCCTAAAACGCCCAATTTCAAGTGCACGCATGCTAGCAGTATGGTATTGCAGCCTCGGGGTGGGTTGGTGGCAGGTTGCACACTTATGCTTGCATTCCAACAAAACAAAGCAGATGCTAACTTCTATCATCATCATGCTCCTCACCTTGGCATTCTCACCTCCCCTGATGGAGTCGGGTTCTCTAGTGGGCTCGTCCAATGCTGCCCTAAAGCAGGCCAGTCTAAGAAAAGTGTGTGGGGATGTTCCGCGGAGATATCGGGGTGGCTGGGGACCGTCTATGGACACCCCGCCGCCCCCAGGCGGCTGGGGACAAGGTGTGGACACCCGGCCGCCGGGCGGCTGGGGACTGAGTATGGATACCTCGCTGCCGAAGCAGCCATGAGGTAGTGGCCAGCTTCGGCCTCTTCAAAACTAAAAGGCCCAATTTCAAGTGCAAGCTAGCAGTATGGTATTGCAGCCTGGGGGTGGGTGGGTGGTTGGCTGCATATTTGCGCTTGCATTGCAAGGAATGGGGGAGGTACAATTGAACACTGCCCTGGGACAAGGACTTGCACGGGGATAGTTGCAAGTCTGCATCTTCTGATGCGGCAAGGATCACTTCTGATGGGCACACTTTTAGGCAGTGACCTGGGAGTCAGAGATGCTTCCCCATGCTGTTCCCATGTCTTTTCAGCACTGTATGCATGTGTCACACAGCACATGGCCAGATAAGGTTGTAAAATGTTAAAATGACATTTCCCGGTGAATGCATTTGTCACAGTTGAAAGCAATACAAACGTGCAAAAACGCATAAAAAATGCTACTTGTGAACATAGCCCAAGGTGTGGAGGAGTATTTTTGTTTTTGGTTATTTATTTTACCTTATACACAAGTCTTTACCCTGGAAAAGAAATTCCTTAACATATTTCACAGGAAAAAAGTTTCACTTTCGTTTTTGAACATTTTCTTATGAGCCTGTAAAAGTGGCTTAATACCTCTGACCACGTTGTTGACAACAGTGACCTGGGGGTCAGAAATGCTTCCTGGGGCGATCCCCATGCTGTCCCCATGTCATCTGAGCACTGTCACTATCATTTTGGGCACTTTTTAGGCTTTCTACAGACTGCCGGGGGTGCCTCCGCAAAAATACTCGGGTCTCCCATAGACTAACATGGGCTCGTTGCTCAGGTCGAGCACCCGAGTATCACGGCGAGCTCGGGCCGAGCTTTGAGCACCCGAGCATTTTAGTGCTCGCTCAACACTATTTATAACGGGGGCACAAGCTAGTGACTGATTTATATTCTCAGTGGAGCAGACTTCATTGCGGTGAATGATATACTCATGGGCACAGTGTGGCACATATTTGCATTTGGTGGCACAGTGGGCGGCATTATTTATTTAAGTCGCTTATATTTGTAACATTTTTGTTTTTCAGGAGTGCGGTGATCTGCTGAAAAGTGCGGAGCAACCGAAACCTGGACAGCAAACTGCAAAGACGAATCATGGCGGGAAGTCGTCACGAAAGACTGGACTAGGTAAAGAAGAGAAGAAAGAGAGCGACTGCAGTGTATAAACTGGAGGGTTAGATGGGGCCCATTATATTATAATAAATCTATGTGGGGCCCATTATATTATAATAAATCTATGTGGGGCCCATTATATTATAATAAATCTATGTGGGGCCCATTATATTATAATAAATCTATGTGGTGCCCATTATATTAAAGGGAAAGCTATGTGGGGCCAATTATATTAAAGAGAAAGCTATGGGGGGCCAATTATATTAAGGGGAAAGCTATGTGGGGCCCGTTATATTAAAGGGAAAGCTATGTGGGGCCCATTATATTAAAGAGAAAGCTATGTGGGGCCCATTATATTAAAGAGAAAGCTATGTGGGGCCCATTATATTAAAGGGAAAGCTATGTGGGGCCCATTATATTAAAGAGAAAGCTATGTGGGGCCCATTATATTAAAGAGAAAGCTATGTGGGGCCCATTATATTAAAGAGAAAGCTATGTGGGGCCCATTATATTAAAGGGAAAGCTATGTGGGGCCCATTATGTTAAAGAGAAAGCTATGTGGGGCCCATTATATTAAAGAGAAAGCTATGTGGGGCCCATTATATTAAAGAGAAAGCTATGTGCGGCCCATTATATTAAAGAGAAAGCTATGTGGGGCCCATTATATTAAAGAGAAAGCTATGTGGGGCCCATTATATTAAAGAAAAAGCTATGTGGGGCCCATTATATTAAAGAAAAAGCTATGTGGGGCCCATTATATTAAAGGGAAAGCTATGTGGGGCCCATTATATTAAAGGGAAAGCTATGTGCGGCCCATTATATTAAAGAGAAAGCTATGTGGGGCCCATTTTATTAAAGAGAAAGCTATGTGGGGCCCATTATATTAAAGAGAAAGCTATGTGGGGCCCATTATATTAAAGGGAAAGCTATGTGGGGCCCATTATATTAAAGAAAAAGCTATGTGGGGCCCATTATATTAAAGGGAAAGCTATGTGGGGCCCATTATATTAAAGGGAAAGCTATGTGGGGCCCATTATATTAAAGGGAAAGCTATGTGGGGCCCATTATATTAAAGAGAAAGCTATGTGGGGCCCATTATATTAAAGGGAAAGCTATGTGGGGCCCATTATATTAAAGGGAAAGCTATGTGGGGCCCGTTATCTTAAAGGGACATCTACGTAGGGCCCATTATATTAAATGGATGGCTATGTGGGGCCCATTATATTAAAGAGAAAGCTATGTGGGGCCCATTATATTAAAGAGAAAGCTATGTGGGGCCCATTATATTAAAGCGAAAGCTATGTGGGGCCCATTATATTAAAGGGAAAGCTATGTGGGGCCCATTATATTAAAGAGAAAGCTATGTGGGGCCCATTATATTAAAGGGAAAGCTATGTGGGGCCCATTATATAATAATAAAATCTATGTGGGGCCCATTATATTAAAGGGAAAGCTATGTGGGGCCCGTTATCTTAAAGGGACATCTACGTATATGATAAATTCTATATGGGGCCCATGATATTTAATGGAAGGCTATGTGAGGCCCATTATATTAAATAGAGAGCTATGTGGGGACCAATACATTAAAAAGAAAGCTATATTGGGGCCCACTATGTTATCTGGAAGGTTTTGTGGGGCCCTCTGTATTAAATTGAGGGCTATGCGAGGCCTATTAAATTAAATGGAAAGCGTTGCGGGGCCCATAATATTATATGGAGGGCTATGTGAGGCGCATTTATCAAATAAAGGGCTATGTAGCGCCAATTATATTAAATGGAAGCCTGTGTTTTGTCCATTATATTAAATAGAGATGTATCTTGGCTCCATTATAATAAATGGAAGGCAATGTGGGGACCATTATATTAAATGGAGGGTTATGTGGGGCCCATTATATTAAATGGAAGCCTATATGGAGCCCAGTAAATTAAATGTAAAGCTATGTGGGGCCCAATATTTTAAATGGAAGGTTAAGTGGGGCCAATTGTATTAAATAGAGGGCTATGTGGTGCCCAATATAAAACATGGAAGGCTTTTTGGTGCCCATTATATTAAATAGAGGGATATTTTGGCCCCATTTTATTAAATGGAAGGCTATGTCAGGTCCAATATATTAAATGGAGTCCAGTGCGGCCTATTATATTAAATTGACGGTTATGTGGGGTTCAATAAATTAAATGAAAAGCTATGTGGAGCCCAATAAATTAAATTATAGTACATGGAAGGCAATGTTCGGCTCATTATACTATATAGAGGGCTATGTGGGGGCCATTATACTTTATAGAATTCTATGTGGGGGTCCATTATACTTTTGCCAATGGCAAATTGTGTGTTCCGGTGGCACTCCAAAGGTAAAGGGTGTGCTCCGGTGGCACTCCAACGTCATAGGGTGTTCTCTGGTGGCACACCAATGGCAAAAAGGCCAAAGAGTAGACTCTGGTGGCAGACTGAGCAGCCCTAGAGTGCGCCCCAGTGATAAGCAATAAGGCCAAAGAATGTACCCTGGTGGTAGTCTAAAAAGCCCTAGAGTGCACCCCAGTGGTAAGCAATAAGGCCAAAAAGTGCACCCCGGTGGCAGGCTAAAAATGCCTAAAATGAGTGCCCCGGTGGTAAGCAAAATGGTCAGAGTGTACCCCGGTCGCAGTTAAAAAGCCCAAGTTGGGTGCCCCGGTGGTAAGCTAAAAGGCCAAAGAGTGCACCCCGGTGGAAGCTAAAAAGCCCAAGATGGGTGCCCCGGTGGTAAGCAAAAAAGGTCACATATTGGGCCCCTCTGGTAGGCCTACGGGAAATAGAGTTCTCCGATGGCACACCAACGGTAAAGGGTGTGCCCGATGGTACTCCAATGGTAAAGGGTGTGCTTCAGTGGCATGCCAGTGGCAAAAAGTGTACTCCGGTGGCATGCTAATGGTGAAAGGTGTGCTCTGTTAGCACCCCAACTGTAAAGAGTGTGTTCCAGTGGCACCCCAGCAGCCAATGGTGTACTTCGGTGGCAGATCATCGGGAAATGGTGTGATATGTAAGGCTCATCATAACAAAAGGGAGGGCTATGTGGGACCCATTATTTTATATGGAAAGCAAGGTGGGGCCAATTATATTAATTAGGGGCTTATGTGGGGCTCTTTATATTAAATAAAAACATATGTGGGTCCCATTAAATAAAATGGAAGGCTATGTGGACCCCATTAAATTAAATGGAAGGCTATGTGGACCCCATTAAATTAAATGGAAGGCTATGTGGGGCCCATTATATTAAATGGAAGCCTATATGGGGCCCAATAAATTAAATGAAAAGCTACAGTATGTACAGCAATAATAAAAATGGTAATAATACAGGGTGGGCTATTTATATGGATACACCTAAATTAAATGGGAATGGTTGGTGATGTCAACTTCCTGTTTATGGCACATTAGTATATGGGAGGGGGAAACTTTTCCAGATGGGTGGTGACTATGGCGGCCATTTTGAAGTCGGCCATTTTGGATCTAACTTTATTTTTTTCAATGGGAAGAGGGTGATGTGACACATCAAACTCATTGAGAATTTCATAAGAAAATACAATGGTGTGCTTGGTTTTAACATAACTTTATTCTTTCATGAATTTTTTACAAGTTTATGACCACTTATAAAATGTGTTTAAAGTGCTGCCCATTGTGTTGGATTGTCAATGCAACCCTCTTCTCCCACTCTTGACACACTGATACCAACACCGCAGAAGAAATGCTAGCACAGGCTTTCAGTATCCGTTGTTTCAGATGCTGAAAGGTTATATGGGGCCTATTAAAATAAATGGAAGACTATGCAGGACCTCTTATAATAACTAGAAGGCAATTTGTGGCCCATTATATTAAACTAGATGGTGGCCCGATTCTAACTCATCGGGTATTCTAGAATATGTATGCGGCCGGCCGCGACCAATCAGCGAACCGTGTTAGTGAGGACCGGAGAGCATGTTTAAATTTGGCGCCAAAACCGGTGATTGGTCACGGCTGGCGGCCGCGACCAATCAGCGAATCGTATTAGTGAGAACCGGGGAGCGGGTACTTCCACTGTGAGCAGCCGGGAGATGACCGGCTGCTCGCAGCAGAAGTATCCCAACCGGCGGCGCCGCTCCCCGGTCCTCCCTTCACACTTGCCGTCGGGAGATCAGCGGCCCTAGCCGCTGATCTAGCGATGGTAGCCGCATGGAGGTCAGCGGCGCCGCAGGTCAGGGTACTTCTGCTGCAAGCAGCCGGGAGATGACCGGCTGCATCGCCACTGACCTCTGTGCAGAGCGGTGTTTAAATTTGGAGCCAATATCGCTGATTGGTTGTGGCCGCCGAATCGTATTAGTGAGGACAGGGGAGCGGCGCTGCCTGTGCGGGTACTTCCACTGCGAGCAGCCGGGAAATGACCGGCTGCTCGCAGCAGAAGTATCCGGACCGGTGGCGCCGCTCCCCGGTCCTCCCTTCACACTTTCCGTCGGAAGATCAGCGGCCCTAACCGCTGATCTCCCGACGGTAGCCGCATGGAGGTCAGCGGCGCCGCTGGTCGGGGTACTTCTGCTGCGAGCAACCGGGAGTTGACCGGCTAGCGCCGGTCATCTCCCGGCTACATCGCCGATGACCTCCGTGCGGCAGATGAGCTGCTAATGGCCGCCATCTTTTTCTGAAATCCCACGTCGCTGATTGACCACGGTCGGACCAATCAGCGACGCAGGACTTCCTGGACAGAAGGACAGACAGACAGACATGATAAGACGATTATATATATTAAATGTAAGGTTATGTAGGGCCCAATATATTCAATGAAAAACTATATGGGCCCATTATATAAAAGAAAAAGCTAAGTGTGGCCCATTTTATTAAATGGATGATGGCGTGCTCCCTTGGCAAGCCAGCGGGACAGTGGCGTGCTCCGGTGGCAAGCCAGCGGGAAAGTGGCGTGCTCCGGTGGCAAGCCAGCGGGAAAGTGGCGTGCTCCGGTGGCAAGCCAGCGGGAAAGTGGCGTGCTCCGGTGGCAAGCCAGCGGGAAAGTGGCGTGCTGCGGTGGCAAGCCAGCGGGAAAGTGGCGTGCTCCGGTGGCAAGCCAGCGGGAAAGTGGCGTGCTCCGGTGGCAAGCCAGCGGGAAAGTGGCGTGCTCCGGTGGCAAGCCAGCGGGAAAGTGGCGTGCTCCGGTGGTAAGCCAGCGGGACAGTGGCGTGCTCCGGTGGCAAGCCAGCGAGACAGTGGCGTGCTCCGGTGGCAAGTCAGCGGGAAAGTGGCGTGCTCCGGTGGCAAGCCAACGGGAAAGTGGCGTGCTCCGGTGGCAAGCCAACGGGAAAGTGGCGTGCTCCGGTGGCAAGCCAACGGGAAAGTGGCGTGCTCCGGTGGCAAGCCAAGGGGAAAGTGGCGTGCTCCGGTGGCAAGCCAACGGGAAAGTGGCGTGCTCCGGTGGCAAGCCAACGGGACAGTGGCGTGCTCCGGTGGCAAGCCAACGGGAAAGTGGCGTGCTCCGGTGGCAAGCCAACGGGAAAGTGGCGTGCTCCGGTGGCAAGCCAACGGGAAAGTGGCGTGCTCCGGTGGCAAGCCAACGGGAAAGTGGCGTGCTCCGGTGGCAAGCCAAGGGGAAAGTGGCGTGCTCCGGTGGCAAGCCAACGGGAAAGTGGCGTGCTCCGGTGGCAAGCCAACGGGACAGTGGCGTGCTCCGGTGGCAAGCCAACGGGAAAGTGGCGTGCTCCGGTGGCAAGCCAAGGGGAAAGTGGCGTGCTCCGGTGGCAAGCCAACGGGAAAGTGGCGTGCTCCGGTGGCAAGCCAACGGGACAGTGGCGTGCTCCGGTGGCAAGCCAACGGGAAAGTGGCGTGCTCCGGTGGCAAGCCAACGGGAAAGTGGCGTGCTCCGGTGGCAAGCCAACGGGAAAGTGGCGTGCTCCGGTGGCAAGCCAACGGGAAAGTGGCGTGCTCCGGTGGCAAGCCAAGGGGAAAGTGGCGTGCTCCGGTGGCAAGCCAACGGGAAAGTGGCGTGCTCCGGTGGCAAGCCAACGGGACAGTGGCGTGCTCCGGTGGCAAGCCAACGGGAAAGTGGCGTGCTCCGGTGGCAAGCCAACGGGAAAGTGGCGTGCTCCGGTGGCAAGCCAACGGAAAAGTGGCGTGCTCCGGTGGCAAGCCAACGGGAAAGTGGCGTGCTCCGGTGGCAAGCCAACGGGAAAGTGGCGTGCTCCGGTGGCAAGCCAACGGGAAAGTGGCGTGCTCCGGTGGCAAGCCAACGGGAAAGTGGCGTGCTCCGGTGGCAAGCCAACGGGAAAGTGGCGTGCTCCTGTGGCAAGCCAACGGGAAAGTGGCGTGCTCCGGTGGCAAGCCAACGGGAAAGTGGCGTGCTCCGGTGGCAAGCCAGCGGGAAAGTGGCGTGCTCCGGTGGCAAGCCAACGGGAAAGTGGCGTGCTCCGGTGGCAAGCCAACGGGAAAGTGGCGTGCTCCGGTGGCAAGCCAACGGGAAAGTGGCGTGCTCCGGTGGCAAGCCAACGGGAAAGTGGCGTGCTCCGGTGGCAAGCCAACGGGAAAGTGGCGTGCTCCGGTGGCAAGCCAACGGGACTGTGGCGTGCTCCGGTGGCAAGCCAACGGGAAAGTGGCGTGCTCCGGTGGCAAGCCAACGGGAAAGTGGCGTGCTCCGGTGGCAAGCCAACGGGAAAGTGGCGTGCTCCGGTGGCAAGCCAACGGGAAAGTGGCGTGCTCCTGTGGCAAGCCAACGGGAAAGTGGCGTGCTCCTGTGGCAAGCCAACGGGAAAGTGGCGTGCTCCGGTGGCAAGCCAACGGGAAAGTGGCGTGCTCCTGTGGCAAGCCAACGGGAAAGTGGCGTGCTCCGGTGGCAAGCCAACGGGAAAGTGGCGTGCTCCGGTGGCAAGCCAACGGGAAAGTGGCGTGCTCCGGTGGCAAGCCAAGGGGAAAGTGGCGTGCTCCGGTGGCAAGCCAACGGGAAAGTGGCGTGCTCCGGTGGCAAGCCAACGGGACAGTGGCGTGCTCCGGTGGCAAGCCAACGGGAAAGTGGCGTGCTCCGGTGGCAAGCCAACGGGAAAGTGGCGTGCTCCGGTGGCAAGCCAACGGAAAAGTGGCGTGCTCCGGTGGCAAGCCAACGGGAAAGTGGCGTGCTCCGGTGGCAAGCCAACGGGAAAGTGGCGTGCTCCGGTGGCAAGCCAACGGGAAAGTGGCGTGCTCCGGTGGCAAGCCAACGGGAAAGTGGCGTGCTCCGGTGGCAAGCCAACGGGAAAGTGGCGTGCTCCTGTGGCAAGCCAACGGGAAAGTGGCGTGCTCCGGTGGCAAGCCAACGGGAAAGTGGCGTGCTCCGGTGGCAAGCCAGCGGGAAAGTGGCGTGCTCCGGTGGCAAGCCAACGGGAAAGTGGCGTGCTCCGGTGGCAAGCCAACGGGAAAGTGGCGTGCTCCGGTGGCAAGCCAACGGGAAAGTGGCGTGCTCCGGTGGCAAGCCAACGGGAAAGTGGCGTGCTCCGGTGGCAAGCCAACGGGAAAGTGGCGTGCTCCGGTGGCAAGCCAACGGGACTGTGGCGTGCTCCGGTGGCAAGCCAACGGGAAAGTGGCGTGCTCCGGTGGCAAGCCAACGGGAAAGTGGCGTGCTCCGGTGGCAAGCCAACGGGAAAGTGGCGTGCTCCGGTGGCAAGCCAACGGGAAAGTGGCGTGCTCCTGTGGCAAGCCAACGGGAAAGTGGCGTGCTCCTGTGGCAAGCCAACGGGAAAGTGGCGTGCTCCGGTGGCAAGCCAACGGGAAAGTGGCGTGCTCCTGTGGCAAGCCAACGGGAAAGTGGCGTGCTCCGGTGGCAAGCCAACGGCAAAGTGGCGTGCTCCGGTGGCAAGCCAACGGGAAAGTGGCGTGCTCCGGTGGCAAGCCAACGGGAAAGTGGCGTGCTCCGGTGGCAAGCCAACGGGAAAGTGGCGTGCTCCGGTGGCAAGCCAACGGGAAAGTGGCGTGCTCCGGTGGCAAGCCAACGGGAAAGTGGCGTGCTCCGGTGGCAAGCCAACGGGACTGTGGCGTGCTCCGGTGGCAAGCCAACGGGAAAGTGGCGTGCTCCGGTGGCAAGCCAACGGGAAAGTGGCGTGCTCCGGTGGCAAGCCAACGGGAAAGTGGCGTGCTCCGGTGGCAAGCCAACGGGAAAGTGGCGTGCTCCGGTGGCAAGCCAACGGGAAAGTGGCGTGCTCCGGTGGCAAGCCAACGGGAAAGTGGCGTGCTCCGGTGGCAAGCCAACGGGACAGTGGCGTGCTCCGGTGGCAAGCCAACGGGACAGTGGCGTGCTCCGGTGGCAAGCCAACGGGAAAGTGGCGTGCTCCGGTGGCAAGCCAACGGGAAAGTGGCGTGCTCCGGTGGCAAGCCAACGGAAAAGTGGCGTGCTCCGGTGGCAAGCCAACGGGAAAGTGGCGTGCTCCGGTGGCAAGCCAACGGGAAAGTGGCGTGCTCCTGTGGCAAGCCAAAGGGAAAGTGGCGTGCTCCGGTGGCAAGCCAACGGGAAAGTGGCGTGCTCCGGTGGCAAGCCAACGGGACTGTGGCGTTCTCCGGTGGCAAGCCAACGGGAAAGTGGCGTGCTCCGGTGGCAAGCCAACGGGAAAGTGGCGTGCTCCGGTGGCAAGCCAAAGGGAAAGTGGCGTGCTCCGGTGGCAAGCCAACGGGAAAGTGGCGTGATCCGGTGGCAAGCCAACGGGAAAGTGGCGTGCTCCGTTGGCAAGCCAACGGGACAGTGGCGTGCTCCGGTGGCAAGCCAACGGGACAGTGGCGTGCTCCGGTGGCAAGCCAACGGGACAGTGGCGTGCTCCGGTGGCAAGCCAACGGGACAGTGGCGTGCTCCGGTGGCAAGCCAACGGGAAAGTGGCGTGCTCCGGTGGCAAGCCAACGGAAAAGTGGCGTGCTCCGGTGGCAAGCCAACGGGAAAGTGGCGTGCTCCGGTGGCAAGCCAACGGGACTGTGGCGTGCTCCGGTGGCAAGCCAACGGGACTGTGGCGTGCTCCGGTGGCAAGCCAACGGGACTGTGGCGTGCTCCGGTGGCAAGCCAACGGGAAAGTGGCGTGCTCCGGTGGCAAGCTAACGGGAAAGTGGCGTGCTCCGGTGGCAAGCCAACGGGAAAGTGGCGTGCTCCGGTGGCAAGCCAACGGGAAAGTGGCGTGCTCCGGTGGCAAGCCAACGGGAAAGTGGCGTGCTCCGGTGGCAAGCCAACGGAAAAGTGGCATGCTCCGGTGGCAAGCCAACGGAAAAGTGGCGTGCTCCGGTGGCAAGCCAACGGGAAAGTGGCGTGCTCCGGTGGCAAGCCAACGGGAAAGTGGCGTGCTCCGGTGGCAAGCCAACGGGAAAGTGGCGTGCTCCGGTGGCAAGCCAACGGGAAAGTGGCGTGCTCCGGTGGCAAGCCAACGGGACTGTGGCGTGCTCCGGTGGCAAGCCAACGGGAAAGTGGCGTGCTCCGGTGGCAAGCCAACGGGAAAGTGGCGTGCTCCGGTGGCAAGCCAACGGGAAAGTGGCGTGCTCCGGTGGCAAGCCAACGGGAAAGTGGCGTGCTCCGGTGGCAAGCCAACGGGAAAGTGGCGTGCTCCGGTGGCAAGCCAACGGGAAAGTGGCGTGCTCCGGTGGCAAGCCAACGGGAAAGTGGCGTGCTCCGGTGGCAAGCCATCGGGAAAGTGGCGTGCTCCGGTGGCAAGCCAACGGGAAAGTGGCGTGCTCCGGTGGCAAGCCAACGGGAAAGTGGCGTGCTCCGATGGCAAGCCAACGGGAAAGTGGCGTGCTCCGGTGGCAAGCCAACGGGAAAGTGGCGTGCTCCGGTGGCAAGCCAACGGGAAAGTGGCGTGCTCCGGTGGCAAGCCAACGGGAAAAGGTGTGCTCCGGTGGCATGCTAATGGTAAAGGTGTGCTCCAGTGGCATTCTAACGGTAAAGGTCTGCTGCGGTCACATGCTAATGGTAAAGGTGTGCTCCGGTGGCATGCTAACGGGAATAGGTGTGCTCCGATGGCATGCTAACGGGAATAGGTGTGCCTGGTGGCATACTAACGGGAAAAGGTGTGCTACGGTGGCATGCTAGCGGGAAATGGTGTGCTTCGGTGGCATGATAACGAGAAATGGGGTACTCCATTGGCACCACAATGGTCAAGGGACTTGGAAATGTCACATGTGAAGTCATACTCGCATAGTGTCTGTTGTTGCAGGGATCAAAAGAGCGACCCGGTGGAACAAGATGTGGACACTGTGCGACAGATGGTGGTTTAAGGACAGCAAACAGCAAAATAAGACCAAGCAACAGCAAGAAAACAATCCAAGAATTACCGCAGCAGACAAGTAAGTGATTGTGATTCTTTTAAACGGTGATGTATGATCAGATGAAGTGGAATGCAGTAAGTTTGGAAATATGATTAACATGTTAATAAAGTGTCTGAAATGTATGAGCGAGAAAGAGAAAAAGGTGGATTGTTACAGGGGGACAGCTGAGAGTAGGGAGTTGCAGAGAAAGTCCTTGTGACAGGTTTAGGATATATACGGCGGTTTATTGCCTCCTCCACAAACAAAGGCAGGAGATGAGACTATCAAACTATTGAACTTGGAGTTGTCAGTAATGTTGGAGGTGAAATTAATAAAGCAAGTAAAATGGGAAAGAAAAAAAGGGGTTGTATGTTTGCCTGGTCAGAGGGATGTTTGCCTGGTCATGGGGGTGTTTGTCTGGTCAGGTGGATGTTTGCCTGGTCAGGGGGATGTTTGCCTGGTCAGGGGGATGTTTGCCTGGTCAGGGGGATGGTTGCCTGGTCAGGAGGATGTTTGCCTGGTCATGGGGATGTTTGTCTGGTCAGGGGGATGTTTGCCTGGTCAGAGGGATGTTTGCCTGGTCAGGGGGATGTTTGCCTGGTCAGGGGGATGGTTGCCTGGTCAGGAGGATGTTTGTCTGGTCAGGTGGATGTTTGTCTGGTCAGAGGGATGTTTGTCTGGTCAGAGTGATGTTTGTCTGGTCAGAGGGATGTTTGCTTCACGTTGGGGAAGAGGGAAAGGACTGAATGATCCGGCACCTATCCTATCCACAGGATGGTCAGCTAGTGCCGCCATAGGGAAAGAGCTGACCTAGTGTCACTATCAATCATCAGAGTCTGCAGTACAACTGATTAGGGGTCCAGCAGGGGGGCGCTGATGACACAGGTGGACCTTGGGGCGGTTTTCCGGTTGCGGACGCTGCACCTAGAGGGTTTTCTTCATGTAATTATCCTCCTCACATTGCAGACTTGTGAACTTTATAAATTTTCTTCATTTGCTTATTTTCTTACTTCTCTCCCAAACACGTTGCTGAAGTGCTGTCTAACCCCCACTGCCCCCATCCAGAAGCTTCTTGTGGCTGCTGTTCAGTGAGATTTGTCCTCTATATACCAGCAGTCTGTGTATGGGCCTGTCCCTGTCTGATCCTCTCTGCTCTCCACCCCTGCACTCAGACATGGGAAACCCTGTACTCGGATTACTTCACATCTTGGTGAACAACAGCTGAAAGGACCCTATAATGGAGCCTGTACCAGGCAGGTGACAGCGGTGCAGCATTGTGCTTGTGGGGGCAATCGGGCGGTGGAGTCAGAAATTGGGGAATACTTGGGTGCTCTCTGGATAGACAATATTAGTGCTGCAGTAATTTCCCACAAGTTTTTGCACAGAGCGGCCACTAATATAGAATAAAGTAAAAGAATTGTGCTCTGTAAATAATGGCTGTGCTTTGCTACAAATGCTTCATGTTCGCAGGAGGTTTTTTTTTCTTTAATAAATTTTATTTAGTTTATAATTGATTTTTTCTCTTTCTGCTAGATATCAGCACATGATAGAGGCCGTACGGGACTGGTATAAGAAGTTCTTGGCTGAGAAGGAAAGAAGCTTCATTCCTCCATGAGCTGCAGTTCTTTGTGTCCAGTCGGGAACTCTATTAGTAAGTAGATTTTATCACCGGCGCAGACATATCCGGGAAGGTTCCAATTGGCCAAATACAAGACGTTCATTAAACTCTTCATTTGAAATAAACGTCTGGTTATCATCCACAATACTTAATACCGATCACTTGTCACAAATTTGTATATTTTTTACCTGTTATAAAATGCTGCTCATCCCTTAAATCTTTTCTTTTTTTTTTGTCATTTTAGACAAAACATTACATATTCCTGACAAGTCCCGGGTCTTTTCACACCACTCGTTTTGCAGGTTCTTTAATACTACAGCACTTACGTTATTGGGGTCATTTTTGCGCAGTTTGCAGTTACATGATTTTTTATACATGTTTTTTTTTAGCTTTGTCTTGTTATTACATCACATTCATCTTTTTCCTCTCTTGCTTTCCTGGACTGAAGGAAACATATCTCCAAGTCACTCTGAGCTGCCGGCAGGAGAGATGGACCCTCAGGAGCCTCCTAGTCTTCAGAATCCACATGAAGGAGAAGTCCAAGAACAAGAAAGGCCTCCGACAGCAGAGCAACCTGTCCGCCAAAAAGTCCCAGAAGAAGAAGCGATGGTCCCGCAGCTCATCTGTGTTTTTCCTAAATGTGGTTTATACTTTTACTGATTGTAATTTTCTTGGTCGATACCAGATAAAGTTTTGGATGACAACTGTCTGGACTTGTGTCTTATTTTACATTTCTCCTTTTTTCTTCTTGCTTCCCCTCCAGTGAGATCTGGCTTAGGTGATAAAAGCCTTTCTCTATCCAGCATTTTTGCAGCAGGCTGGAGAATTACTTTCTGGATGATAACTTGCCTTAGTCTCAGGTGCCCATACACTAGTTAGCTTTACACCGGACGCTTGTCCACACAACACATCCCGACTCGCCCATATACATGAATGTGGTTATATGTGTGGGGGAGATGGCCCCATACACAGCACATGGTCGGCTGCTCCAGCAAAAATCCTTGGGTTTGACCTACCTTCCTGTAATATATATGGTGGGCCATTAGTTGGATGTTTGCAGGACCCCTCTTTGTCCGACAGCTTCCCTCCCCCACACATAGCAAGCAGTGTACATACAAGCTCCCTTCCCGCACATACAGTATATATAGCATATAAAGAAAAAACCTAGAAGTCTGAACTGAAACATAAATTGATGTGCATGCAAAATGTAAATGCATGTTCACACAAGGCCACTAGACAAAGAAAAACCAAAGACAAGCAAAATACCCAAGTAACTGGAAGTAAATGGGTAAATCGCAAAGTGCAAAAATAATAAATAATGAAGGGTATTTAGTTAACATAATTTTGATAAAAATAATGCAAAAGCTATCCCGCCACATCACGGCAACCCTTATGGGACAGTCCTAACTCTAATATTAAAACCTTACCATTTGTCAAGTGACGTACATATGGATAAGGGCAGAGAGACTGACCCCCTAGTAGAAGCATAGACCTGAGGCAGAATAAACATTTCAGCTCAGACAAAGGGTGGCCACACCCTAATATGCACTAAAGCACACTGAACTACAAAGAAAAAACCTAGAAGTCTGAACTGAAACATAAATTGCAGGCAAAATGTAAATGCATGTTCACATAAGGCCACTAGACAAAGAAAAACCATAGGCAAGCAAAATACCCAAGTAAGCGGAAGTAAATGGGTAAATCGCAAAGTGCAAAAATAATAAATAATGAAGGGTATTTAGTAGTGAAGAGCGAGCACTAAAATGCTCGGGTGCTCGAAGTTCGGGCCGAGCTCGCCATGATACTCGGGTGCTCGACCTGAGCCACGAGCCCAATGTTAGTCTATGGGAGACCCCAGCATTCTCGCGGCGGCATCCCCGGATGTCTTTTAAAAGCCTAACAAGTGCCCAAAACGATAGTGACAGTGCTCAAATGACATGGGGACAGCATGGGGATCGGCCCAGGAAGCATTTCTGACCCCCAGGTCACTGCTGTCAACAATGTGGTCAGAGGTATTAAGCCACTTTTAAGGGCTCACAATAAAACGTTCAAAAACTAAACTGAAACTGCTTTCCTGTGAAATATGTTAAGGAAGTTCCTTTCCAGGGTAAAGACTTGTGTATAAGGTAAAATAAATAACCAAAAAAAAAAATACTTCTCCACACCTTGGGCTATGTTCACAAGTAGCATTTTTAATGCGTTTTTGCACTTTTGTATTGCTTCAATCGTGACAAATGCATTCACTGGGAAATGTAATTTTAACATTTTACAACCTTATCTGGCCATGTGCTGTATGACACATGCATACAGTGCTGAAAAGACATGGGGACAGCATGGGAAAGACCCCTGGAAGCATCTCTGACTCCCCAGTCACTGCCTAAAAGTGTGCCCATCAGAAGTCATCCTTGCCGCATCAGAAGATGCAGACTTGCAACTATCCCCGTGCAAGTTCTTGTCCCAGGGCAGGGTTCAATTGTACCTCTCCCATTCCTTGCAATGCAAGCGCAAATATGCAGCCAACCACCCACCCACCCCCAGGCTGCAATACCATACTGCTTGCTTGCACTTGAACTTGGGCCTTTTAGGCATGTGGAGGCGGAATCTGGCCACCATGTCATGGCAGCGTTGGCAGCCTGGTATCCATACTCAGTCCCCAGCCGCCCGGCGGCGGGGTGTCCACACTCGGTCCCCAACCGCCAGGTGGCGGCCGGGTGTCCATACTCAGTCCCCAGCCGCCTGGGGGCAGCCGGGTGTCCATAAACGGTCCCCAGTCGCCCCTATTTCTCCTTGGAACATCCCCTCACACACTTTTCTTAGCCCGGCCTGCTTTAGGGCAGCATTGGACGAGCCCACCAGAGAACCAGACTCCTCCGGTGGGCCCTGGCTTCTCCATCAGGGGAGTTGAGAGTGACAAGGTGAGGACCATGATGATGATGATACAAGTTAGCATCTGCTTTGTTTTCTTGGAATGCAAGCGTAAGTGTGCAGCCTGCCACCCACCCACCCACCGCCAGGCTGCATTACCATACTGCTTGCTTGCTTGCACTTGAAATTGGGCCTTTTTAGGCACGTGGAGGCGGAATCTGACCACCGAGTCATGGCAGCATTGGCGGCCTGGAATCCATACTCAGTCCCCAGCCGCCCGGCTGCCAGGTGTTCACACTCGGTCCCCAGCCGCCAGGGGGCGGCCGGGTGTCCGTACTCGGTCCCCAGCCGCCCCGCGGCCGGGTTTTCACACACGGTCCCCAGCCCCCTGGGGGCAGCCGAGTGTCCATAAACGGTCCCCAGGGGCCCCTATTTCTCCTTGGAACATCCCCCCACACACTTTTCTTAGCCTGGCCTGCTTTAGGGCAGCATTGGACGAGCCCACCAGAGAACCAGACTCCTCCGGTGGGCCCTGGCTTCTCCATCAGGGGAGTTGAGAGTGCCAAGGTGAGGACCATGATGATGATGATACAAGTTAGCATCTGCTTTGTTTTCTTGGAATGCAAGCGCATGTATGTAGTAGCGACTAGGCCTGAGGTGGTCAGCGTTTTGGCGCATATCCTACCTCCTCCGAGGATTGCTGGATGTTTTCCTGCTACTATCCCAGTTCTATGACTCCCATTAAAACAAAGCTTCAGGTGATGAATGATGGATGAGGTGGTGGCAAAGGAGAAAGAGCAGGAGGAACAGGGACCATTCACATCAATATCAGGCCAGTCAACCACATATGTCTTGTAGGATATGTTTCTGTAACAAAAGGAGCGGTTTGGCTACACAGTTATAGGGCATACAGTGAGTGCAATGCCTACCAAAAATTTTGAGGCACTCGAATGTACCTTGGAAATGACATGGAGGTCAGAGGGCCTTAACTAAACCGTTTTTTCCATTTATATCAACTGGGTCTCCTGTACACTGTTGGCCTAAACAGTGAATGGAAGGCTTTCCAAAAATTATGAGGAACTGCAATGCCCCTTGAAACAGACGTGGATTACAGCGTACTAAAAACCTTCTACCCACTATTGGGGAGTGGGTCTCCCTTAGTTTTCGCCTTTGCATTGAAAAGCAAAAGCTGACTAAAATTAGGAGGAAATGCAATGTCCGTTGGAAGAGTCGTGGAGGTTAGAGGTAATTAAGAACAACATTTCAATGCCCCTAGGAAGAGCTGTGGAGTTCAGAGTGGCTTAAGAAGACTTTTGATGTCCCTTTGAACAGACGTGGAGGTCACAGTAGCTTAACAAGATGGTTTTAATGCCCCTCGGAAAAGACGTGGAGGTCCCAGTAGCTTAACCAGACGTTTTGAATGCCCCTCGGAAAAGGGGCTTTTAATGCCCCTTCCAAGAGCCATACAGTACAGCATAGTACAAACATTATTCCCATTATTGGGGAGTGTGTATCCCACAGTCATAGCTTATGCCTTCCAAGCAAAAGCTGCCAAAAATTAGGATGGAGAAACTTGCAATGCCCCTTACAAGAGCCATGCAGTACAGCATATTCCAAACATTATTCCCATTATTGGGGAGTGGGTCTCCCATAGTCTTTGCTTATGCCTTCCAAGCAAAAGCTGCCAAAAATTAGGACGAAGGAGCTTGCAATGCCCCTTACAAGAGCCATGCAGTACAGCATATTACAAACATTATTCCCATTATTGGGGAGTTGGTCTCCCATAGTCTTTGCTTATGCCTTCCAAGCAAAAGCTGCCAAAAATTAGGACGGAGGAACTTGCAGTGCCCCTTACAAGAGCCATGCAGTACAGCATATTACAAACATTATTCTCATTAATGGGGAGTGGGTCTCCCATAGTATTTGCTTATGCCTTCCAAGAAAAAGCAGCCAAAAATTAAGAGGAAATGAAATGCCCGTTCGAAGAGTCGTGGAGGTTAGAGTTAATTAAAAACAACATATCAATGCCCCTTGGAAGAGTTGTGGAGTTCAGAGTGGTTTAACAAGACACTTTTAATGCCCCTCAAAAGAGATGTGGAGGTCCCAGTAGCTTAACAAGACGGTTTTAATGCCCCTCAGAAAAGTGGTGGAGGTCACAGTAGCTTAAGAAGACGCTTTTAATGCCCCTCAGAAGAAACGTGGAGATCCTAGTAGCTTAACAAGATGGTTTTAATGCCCCTTGGAAAAGTGGTGGAGGTCGCAGTAGCTTAACAAGACGGTTTGAATGATCCTTGGAAGAGACGTGGAGGTCACAATACCTTAACAAGACGGTTTGAATGCCCCTTGGAAGAGACGTGGAGGTCGCAGTAGCTTAACAAGACGCTATTAATGCCCCTCAGAAGAGACGTGGAGGTCCCAGCAGCTTAACAAGACGGTTTTAATGCTCCTCAGAAAAGTGGTGGAGGTCCCAGTAGCTTAACAAGATGATTTTAATGCCCCTCAGAAACGTGGTAGAGGTCCCAGTAGCTTAACAAGACTGTTTGAATGCTCCTTGGAAGAGACGTGGAGGTCCCAGTAGCTTAACTGGCCGGTTTAAATGCCCCTCGGAAAAGTGGTGGAGGTCACAGTAGCTTAACAAGACACTATTAATGCCCCTCAGAAGAGAAGTGGAGGTCCCAGTAGCTTAACAAGACAGTTTGAATGCCCCTTGGAAGAGACGAGGAGGTCCCAGTAGCTTAACAAGACGGTTTTAATGCTCCTCGGAAAAGTGGTGGAGGTCACAGTAGCTTAACAAGACGCTTTTAATGCCCCTCGGAAGAGACGTGGAGGTCCAAGTAGCTTAACAAGACGGTTTGAATGCCCCTTGGAAGAGACGTGGAGGTCCCAGTTGCTTAACAAGACGGTTTGAATGCCCCTTGGAAGAGACGTGGAGGTCCCAGTATCTTAGCAAGGTGGTTTTAATGCCCCTCGAAAAAGTGGTGGAGGTCACAGTAGCTTAACAAGACGCTTTTAATGTCCCTCAGAAGAGACGTGGAGGTCCCAGTAGCTTAACAAGACGGTTTGAATGCCCCTTGGAAGAGACGTGGAGGTCCCAGTAGCTTAACAAGAAGGTTTTCATGCTCCTCAGAAAAGTGGTGGAGGTCCCAGTAGCTTAACAAGATGCTTTTAATGCCCATCGGAAAAGTGGTGGAGGTCCCAGAAGCTTAACAAGACGGTTTTAATGCCCCTTGGAAAAGTGGTGGAGGTCGCAGTAGCTTAACAAGACGGTTTGAATGCCCCTTGGAAGAGACGTGGAGGTCCCAGTAGCTTAACAAGACGGTTTTATTGCCCCTTGAAAAAGTGGTGGAGGTCACAGCAGCATAACAAGACACTTTTAGTGCCCCTCAGATAAGTGGTGGAGGTCCCAGTAGCTTAACAAGACGGTTTGAATGCCCCTTGGAAGAGACGTGGAGGTCCCAATAGCTTAACAAGATGGTTTTAATGCCCCTCGGAAAAGTTGTGCAGGTCACAGTAGCTTAACAAGATGCTTTTAATGCCTATCAGAAGAGACGTGGAGGTGCCAGTAGCTTAACAAGATGGTTTGAATGCCCCTTGGAAGAGACGTGGAGGTCCCAGTAGCTTAACAAGACGGTTTGAATGCCCCTTGGAAGAGACGTGGAGGTCCCAGTAGCTTAACAAGATGGTTTTAATGCTTCTCGGAAAAGTGGTGGAGGTCCCAGTAGCTTAATAAGACGCTTTTACTGCCCCTCGAAAAAGTGGTGGTCGCAGTAGCTTAACAAGACGGTTTGAATGCCCCTTGGTGGAGACGTGGGGGTCCCAGTAGCTTAACAAGACGGTTTTAATGCCCCTCGGAAAAGTGGTGGAGGTCACAGTAGCTTAACAAGTCGCTTTTAATGCCCCTGAGAAGAGAAGTGGAGGTCGCAGTAGCTTAACAAGACGGTTTGAATGCCCCTTGGAAGAGACGTGGAGGTCCCAGTAGCTTAACAAGATGGTTTTAATGCTTCTCAGAAAAGTGGTGGAGGTCCCAGTAGCTTAATAAGACGCTTTTACTGCCCCTCGAAAAAGTGGCGGAGGTCGCAGTAGCTTAACAAGACGGTTTGAATGCCCCTTGGTAGAGACGTGGAGGTCGCAGTAGCTTAACAAAACGGTTTGAATGCCCCTTGGAAGAGACGTGGAGGTCCCAGTAGCTTAACAAGACAGTTTGAATGCCCCTCGGAAGAGACGTGGAGGTCCCAGTAGCTTAACAAGACGGTTTTATTGCCCCTCGAAAAAGTGGTGGAGGTCACAGCAGCTTAACAAGAAGCTTTTAATGCCCCTCAGATAAGTGGTGGAGGTCCCAGTAGCTTAACAAGACGGTTTGAATGCCCCTTGGAAGAGACGTGGAGACGTGACATGCTAATGGTAAAGGTGTGCTCCGGTGGCATGCTAACGGGAATAGGTGTGCTGCGATGTCATGCTAACGGGAATAGGTGTGCCCGGTGGCATACTAACGGGAAAAGGTGTGCTACGGTGGCATGCTAGCGGGAAATAGTGTGCTTCGGGGGCATGATAATGAGAAAAGGGGTACTCCATTGGCACCACAATGGTAAAGGGACTTGGAAATGTCACATGTGAAGTCATACTCGCATAGTGTCTGTTGTTGCAGGGATCAAAAGAGCGACCCGGTGGAACAAGATGTGGACACTGTGCGGCAGATGGTGGTTTAAGGACAGCAAACAGCAAAATAAGACCAAGTAACAGCAAGAAAACAATCCAAGAATTACAGCAGCAGACAAGTAAGTGAGTGTGATTCTTTTAAACGGTGATGTATGATCAGATGAAGTGGAATGCAGTAAGTTTAGAAATATGATTAACATGTTAATAAAGTGTCTGAAATGTATGAGCGAGAAAGAGAAAAAGGTGGATTGTTACAGGGGGACAGCTGAGAGTAGGGAGTTGCAGAGAAAGTCCTTGTGACAGGTTTAGGATGTATACGGCTGTTTATTGTCTCCTCCACATACAAAGGCAGGAGATGAGACTATCAAACTATCGAACTTGGAGTTGTCAGTAATGTTGGAGGAGAAATTAATAAAGGAAGTAAAATGGGAAAGAAAATAAGGGGTTGTATGTTTGCCTGGTCAGAGGGATGTTTGCCTGGTCAGAGGGATGTTTGCCTGGTCAGGGGGATGTTTGCCTGGTCAGGGGGATGTTTGCCTGGTCAGGGGGATGTTTGCCTGGTCAGGGGGATGTTTGCCTGGTCAGGGGGATGTTTGTCTGGTCAGGGGGATGTTTGCCTGGTCAGGGGGATGTTTGCCTGGTCAGGGGGATGTTTGTCTGGTCAGGGGGATGTTTGCCTGGTCAGGGGGATGTTTGCCTGGTCAGGGGGATGTTTGTCTGGTCAGGGGGATGTTTGTCTGGTCAGGGGGATGTTTGTCTGGTCAGAGGGATGTTTGCTTCACGTTGGGGAAGAGGGATAGGACTGAATGATCCGGCACCTGTACTATCCACAGGATGGTCAGCTAGTGCCGCCATAGGGAAAGAGCTGACCTAGTGTCACTATCAATCATCAGAGTCTGCAGTACAACTGATTAGGGGTCCAGCAGGGGGGCGCTGATGACACAGGTGGCCCTTGGGGCGGTTTTCCGGTTGCCGACGCTGCACCTAGAGGGTTTTCTTCATGTAATTATCCTCCTCACATTGCAGACTTGTGAACTTTATAAATTTTCTTCATTTGCTTATTTTCTTCCTTCTCTCCCAAACACGTTGCTGAAGTGCTGTCTCACCCCCACTGCCCCCATCCAGAAGCTTCTTGTGGCTGCTGTTCAGCGAGATTTGTCCTCTATATACCAGCAGTCTGTGTATGGGCTTGTCCCTGTCTGATCCTCTCTGCTCTCCACCCCTGCACTCAGACATGGGAAACCCTGTACTCGGATTACTTCACATCTTGGTGAACAACAGCTGAAAGGACCCTATAAAGGAGCCTGTACCAGGCAGGTGACAGCGGTGCAGCATTGTGCTTGTGGGGGCAATCGGGCGGTGGAGTCAGAAATTGGGGAATACTTGGGTGCTCTCTGGACGGACAATATTAGTGCTGCAGTAATTTCCCACAAGTTTTTGCACAGAGCGGCCACTAATATAGAATAAAGTAAAACAATTGTGCTCTGTAAATAATGGCTGTGCTTTGCTACAAATGCTTCATGTTTGCAGGAGGTTTTTTTTTCTTTAATAAATTTTATTTAGTTTATAATTGATTTTTTCTCTTTCTGCTAGATATCAGCACATGATAGAGGCCGTATAGGACTGATATAAGAAGTTCTTAGCTGAGAAGGAAAGAAGCTTCATTCCTCCATGAGCTGCAGTTCTTTGTGTCCAGTCGGGAACTCTATTAGTAAGTAGATTTTATCACCGGCGCAGACATTTCCGGGAAGGTTCCAATTGGCCAAATACAAGACGTTCATTAAACTCTTCATTTGAAATAAACATCTGGTTATCATCCACAATACTTAATACCGATCACTTGTCACAAATTTGTACATTTTTTACCTGTTATAAAATGCTGCTGATCCCTTGAATCTTTTCTTTTTTTTTTGTCATTTTAGACAAAACATTACATATTTCTGACAAGTCCCAGGTCTTTTCACACCACTCGTTTTGCAGGTTCTTTAATACTACAGCACTTACGTTATTGGGGTCATTTTTGTGCAGTTTGCAGTTACATGATTTTTTATACATGTTTTTTTTTTAGGTTTGTCTTGTTATTACATCACATTCATCTTTTTCCTCTCTTGATTTCCTGGACTGAAGGAAACATATCTCCAAATCACTCTAAGCTGCCGGCAGGAGAGATGGACCCTCAGGAGCCTCCTAGTCTTCAGAATCCACATGAAGGAGAAGTCCAAGCACAAGAAAGGCCTCCGACAGCAGAGCAACCTGTCCGCCAAAAAGTCCCAGAAGAAGAAGCGATGGTCCCGCAGCTCATCTGTGTTTTTCCTAAATGTGGATTATACTTTTACTGATTGTAATTTTCTTGGTCGATACCAGATAAAGTTTTGGATGACAACTGTCTGGACTTGTGTCTTATTTTACATTTCTCCTTTTTTCTTCTTGCTTCCCCTCCAGTGAGATCTGGCTTAGGTGATAAAAGCCTTTCTCTATCCGGCATTTTTTCAGCAGGCTGGAGAAAGACTTTCTGGATGATAACTTGCCTTAGTCTCAGGTGCCCATACACTAGTTAGCTTTAGACCGGACGCTTGTCCACACAACACATCCCGACTCCCCCATATACATGAATGTGGTTATATGTGTGGGGGAGATGGCCCCATACACAGCACATGGTCGGCTGCTCCAGCAAAAATCCTTGGGTTTGACCTACCTTCCTGTAATATATATGGGGGGCCATTAGTTGGATGTTTGCAGGACCCCTCTTTGTCCGACAGCTTCCCTCCCCCATACATAGCAAGCAGTGTACATACAAGCTCCCTTCCCGCACATACAGCATATATAGCATATAAAGAAAAAACCTAGAAGTCTGAACTGAAACATAAATTGATGTGCATGCAAAATGTATATGCATGTTCACACAAGGCCACTAGACAAAGAAAAACCAAAGACAAGCAAAATACCCAAGTAACCGGAAGTGAATGGGTAAATCGCAAAGTGCAAAAATAATAAATAATGAAGGGTATTTAGTTAACATAATTTTGATAAAAATAATGCAAAAGCTATACCGCCACATCACGGCAACCCTTATGGGACAGTCCTAACTCTAATATTAAAACCTTACCATTTGTCAAGTGACGTACATATGGATAAGGGCAGAGAGACTGACCCCCTAGTAGAAGCATAGACCTGAGGAAGAATAAACATTTCAGCTCAGACAAAGGGCGGCCACACCCTTATATGTACTAAAGCACACTGAACTACAAAGAAAAAACCTAGAAGTCTGAACTGAAACATAAATTGATGTGCATGCAAAATGTAAATGTATGTTCACACAAGGCCACTAGACAAAGAAAAACCAAAGACAAGCAAAATACCCAAGTAACCGGAAGTGAATGGGTAAATCGCAAAGTGCAAAAATAATAAATAATGAAGGGTATTTAGTAGTGAAGAGCGAGCACTAAAATGCTCAGGGGCTCGAAGCTCGGGCCGAGCTCGCCATGATACTCGGTTGCTCGACCTGAGCCACGAGCCCAATGTTAGTCAATGGGAGACCCGAGAATTTTCGCGGCGGCATCCCCGGCTGTCTGTTAAAAGCCTAACAAGTGCCCAAAACGATAGTGACAGTGCTAAAATGACATGGGGACAGCATGGGGATCGTCCCAGGAAGCATTTCTGACCCCCAGGTCACTGCTGTCAACAACGTGGTCAGAGGTATTAAGCCACTTTTAAGGGCTCACAATAAAACGTTCAAAAACGAAACTGAAACTGCTTTCAGTTAAGGAAGTTCCTTTCCAGGGTAAAGACTTGTGTATAAGGTAAAATAAATAACAAAAAAAAAAATACTCCTCCACACCTTGGGCTATGTTCACAAGTTGCATTTTTTATGCGTTTTTGCACTTTTGTATTGCTTCAACCGTGACAAATGCATTCACCGGGAAATGTCATTTTAACATTTTGCAACCTTATCTGGCCATGTGCTGTGTGACACATGCATACAGTGCTGAAAAGACATGGGGACAGCATGGGGAAGACCCCTGGAAGCATCTCTGACTCCCCGGTCACTGCCTAAAAGTGTGCCCATCAGAAGTCATCCTTGAAGCATCAGAAGATGCAGACTTGCAATTATCCCCGTGCAAGTTCTTGTCCCAGGGCAGGGTTCAATTGTACCTCTCCCATTCCTTGCAATGCAAGCGCAAATATGCAGCCAACCACCCACCCACCCCCAGGCTGCAATACCATACTGCTTGCTTGCACTTGAAATTGGGCCTTTTAGGCATGTGGAGGCGGAATCTGGCCACCATGTCATGGCAGCGTTGGCGGCCTGGTATCCATACTCAGTCCCCAGCCGCCCGGCGGCGGGGTGTCCACACTCGGTCCCCAACCGCCAGGGGGCGGCCTGGTGTCCATACTCGGTCCCCAGCCGCCTGGGGGCAGCCGGGTGTCCATAAACGGCCCCCAGCCGCCCCTATTTCTCCTTGAAACATCCCCCCACACACTTTTCTTAGCCCGGCCTGCTTTAGGGCAGCATTGGACGAGCCCACCAGAGAACCAGACTCCTCCGGTGGGCCCTGGCTTCTCCATCAGGGGAGTTGAGAGTGACAAGGTGAGGACCATGATGATGATGATACAAGTTAGCATCTGCTTTGTTTTCTTGGAATGCAAGCAAAGTGTGCAGCCTGCCATCCACCCACCCACCGCCAGGCTGCAATACCATACTGCTTGCTTGCTTGCACTTGAAATTGGACCTTTTTAGGCACGTGGAGGCGGAATCTGACCACCGCGTCAAGGCAGCATTGGCGGCCTGTAATCCATACTCAGTCCCCAGCCGCCCGGCTGCCAGGTGTCCACACTCGGTCCCCAGCCGCCAGGGGGCGGCCGGGAGTCCATACTCGGTCCCCAGCCGCCCCGCGGCCGGGTGTTCACACACGGTCCCCAGCCGCGTGGGGGCAGCCGGGTGTCCATAAACGGTCCCCAGTCGCCCCTATTTCTCCTTGGAACATCCCCCCACACACTTTTCTTAGCCTGGCCTGCTTTAGGGCAGCATTGGACGAGCCCACCAGAGAACCAGACTCCTCCGGTGGGCCCTGGCTTCTCCATCAGGGGAGTTGAGAGTGACAAGGTGAGGACCATGATGATAATGATACAAGTTAGCATCTGCTTTGTTTTGTTGGAATGCAAGCGCATGTATGTAGTAGCGGCTAGGCCTGAGGTGGTCAGCGTTTTCGCGCATATCCTACCTCCTCCGAGGATTGCTGGATGTTTTCCTGCTACTATCCCAGTTCTATGACTCCCGTTAAAACAAAGCTTCAGGTGATGAATGATGGATGAGGTGGTGGCAAAGGAGAAAGAGCAGGAGGAACAGGGACCATTCACATCAATATCAGGCCAGTCAACCACATATGTCTTGTAGGATATGTTTCTGTAACAAAAGGAGCAGTTTGGCTACACAGTTATAGGGCATATAGTGAGTGCAATGCCTACCAAAAATTTCGAGGCACTCCAATGTACCTTGGAAATGACATGGAGGTCAGAGGGCCTTAACTAAACCGTTTTTTTCCATTTATAGCAACTGGGTCTCCTGTACACTGTTGGCCTAAGCAGTGAATGGAAGGCTTTCCAAAAATTATGAGGAACTGCAATGCCCCTTGAAACAGACATGGATTACAGCGTACTAAAAACCTTCTACCCACTATTGGGGAGTGGGTCTCCCTTAGTTTTCGCCTTTGCATTGAAAAGCAAAAGCTGACTAAAATTAGGAGGAAATGCAATGTCCGTTGGAAGAGTCGTGGAGGTTAGAGGTAATTAAAAACAACATTTCAATGCCCCTAGGAAGAGCTGTGGAGTTCAGAGTGGCTTAAGAAGACTTTTGATGTCCCTTTGAACAGACGTGGAGGTCATAGTAGCTTAACAAGATGGTTTTAATGCCCCTCGGAAAAGACGTGGAGGTCCCAGTAGCTTAACCAGACGATTTGAATGCCCCTTCCAAGAGCCATACAGTACAGCATAGTACAAACATTATTCCCATTATTGGGGAGTGGGTCTCCCATAGTATTTGCTTATGCCTTCCAAGCAAAAGCTGCCAAAAATTAGGACGGAGGAACTAGCAATGCCCATTACACGAGCCATGCAGTACAGCATATTACAAACATTATTCCCATTATTGGGAATGTGTCTCCCATAGTCTTTCCTTATGCCTTCCAAGCAAAAGCTGCCAAAAATTAGGACGGAGGAACTTGCAATGCCCCTTACAAGAGCCATGCAGTACAGCATATTACAAACATTATTCCCATTATTGGGGAGTGGGTCTCCCATAGTCTTTGCTTATGCCTTCCAAGCAAAAGATGCCAAAAATTAGGACGGAGGAACTTGCAGTGCCCCTTACAAGAGCCATGCAGTACAGCATATTACAAACATTATATTAAGAGGAAATGCAATGCCCGTTCGAAGAGTCGTGGAGGTTAGAGTTAATTAAAAACAACATATCAATGCCCCTTGGAAGAGCTGAGGAGTTCAGAGTGGTTTAACAAGACACTTTTAATGCCCCTCAAAAGAGATGTGGAGGTCCCAGTAGCTTAACAAGACGGTGTTAATACCCCTTGGTAAAGTGGTGGAGATCCCAGTAGCTTAACAAGACGGTTTTATTGCCCCTTGGAAAAGTGGTGGCGGTCACAGTAGCTCAACAAGACGCTATTAATGCCCCTCAGAAGAGACGTGGAGGTCCCAGTACCTTAACAAGACGGTTTGAATGCCCCTTGGAAGAGACGTGGAGGTCCCAGTAGCTTAACAAGATGGTTTTAATGCTCCTCAGAAAAGTGGTGGAGGTCTCAGTAGCTTAACAAGACGGTTTTAATGCCCCTCGGAAAAGTGGTGGAGGTCACAGTAGCTTAACAAGACGCTTTTAATGCCTCTCGGAAGAGACGTGGAGGTCCAAGTAGCTTAACAAGACGGTTTGAATGCCCCTCGGAAGAGACGTGGAGGTCCCAGTATCTTAACAAGACGGTTTTAATGCCCCTCGGAAAAGTGGTGGAGGTCACAGTAGCTTAACAAGACGCTTTTAATGCCCCTCAGAAGAGACGTGGAGGTCCCAGTAGCTTAACAAGACGGTTTGAATGCCCCTTGGAAGAGACGTGGAGGTCCCAGTAGCTTAACAAGATGGTTTAAATGCTCCTCAGAAAAGTGGTGGAGGTCCCAGTAGCTTAACAAGATGCTTTCAATGCCCCTCGGAAAAGTGGTGGAGGTCCCAGTAGCTTAACAAGACGGTTTTAATGCCCCTTGGAAAAGTGGTGGAGGTTGCAGTAGGTTAACAAGATGGTTTGAATGCCCCTTGGAAGAGACGTGGAGGTCCCAGTAGCTTAACAAGACGGTTTGAATGCCCCTCGGAAGAGACGTGGAGGTCCCAGTAGCTTAACAAGACGGTTTTAATGCCCCTCGAAAAAGTGGTGGAGGACACAGTAGCTTAACAAGACGCTTTTAATGCCCCGCAGATAAGTGGTGGAGGTCCCAGTAGCTTAACAAGACGGTTTCAATGCCCCTTGGAAGAGACATGGAGGTCCCAGTAGCTTAACAAGACGGTTTTAATGCCCCTCGGAAAAGTGGTGGAGGTCACAGTAGCTTAAAAAGACGCTTTTAATGCCTCTCAGAAGAGACGTGGAGGTCCCAGTAGCTTAACAAGATGGTTTGAATGCCCCTTGGAAGAGACGTGGAGGTCCCAGGAGCTTAACAAGACGGCTTGAATGCCCCTTGGAAGAGACGTGGAGGTCCCAGTAGCTTAACAAGACGGTTTTAATGCTTCTCGGAAAAGTGGTGGAGGACCCAGTAGCTTAATAAGATGCTTTTACTGCCCCTTGAAAAAGTGGTGGAGGTCGCAGTAGCTTAACAAGACGGTTTGAATGCCCCTTGGTAGAGACGTGGAGGTCCCAGTAGCTTAACAAGACGGTTTGAATGCCCCTTGGAAGAGACGTTGAGGTCCCAGTAGCTTAAAAAGACGGTTTTAATGCCCCTCGCAAAAGTGGTGGAGGTCACAGTAGCTTAACACGTCGCTTTTAATGCCCCTCAGAAGAGAAGTGGAGGTCCCAGTAGCTTAACAAGACGGTTTGAATGCCCCTTGGAAGAGACGTGGAGGTCCCAGTAGCTTAACAAGACTGTTTTAATGCCCCTCGGAAAAGTGGTGGAGGTCCCAGTAGCTTAAGAAGACGGTTTTAATGCCCCTTTGAAAAGTGGTGGAGGTCGCAGTAGCTTAACAAGACAGTTTGAATGCCCCTTGGAAGAGACGTTTAGGTCCCAGTAGCTTAACAAGACGGTTTGAATGCCCCTTTGAAGAGACGTGGAGGTCCCAGTAGCTTAACAAGTCGGTTTTAATGCCCCTCGCCAAAGTGGTGGAGGTCGCAGTAGCTTAGCAAGACGGTCAGAATGCCCCTTGGAAGAGACGTGGAGGTCACAGTAGCTTAACAAGATGGTTTTAATGCTCCTCGGAAAAGTGGTGGAGGTCCCAGTAGCTTAACAAGATGGTTTTAATGCTCCTCGGAAAAGTGGTGGAGGTCCCAGTAGCTTAACAAGATGCTTTTAATGCCCCTCGGAAAAGTGGTGGAGGTCCCAGTAGCTTAACATGACGCTTTGAATGCCCCTTGGAAGAGACGTGGAGGTCCCAGTAGCTTAACAAGACTGTTTGAATGCCCCTTGGAAGAGACGTGGAGGTCCCAGTAGCTTAACAAGACGGTTTGAATGCCCCTCGGAAAAGTGGTGGAGGTCACAGTAGCTTAACAAGACGCTATTAATGTCCTCAGAAGAGACGTGGAGGTCTAAGTAGCTTAACAAGACTGTTTGAATGCCCCTTGGAAGAGACGTGGAGGTCCCAGTAGCTTAACAAGACGGTTTTAATGCTCCTCAGAAAAGTGGTGGAGGTCCCAATAGCTTAACAAGATGCTTTTAATGCCCCTCGGAAAAGTGGTGGAGGTCCCAGTAGCTTAACAAGACGGTTTTAATGCCCCTTGAAAAAGTGGTGGAGTTCGCAGTAGCTTAACAAGACTGTTTGAATGCCCCTTGGAAAAGTGGTGAAGGTCCCAGTAGCTTAACAAGACGGTTTGAATGCCCCTTGGAAGAGACGTGGAGGTACCAGTACCTTAAAAAGACGGTTTTAATGCCCCTCGGAAAAGTGGTGGAGGTCCCAGTAGCTTAACAAGACGCTTTTAATGCCCCTTGGAAGAGACGTGGAGGTCCCAGTAGCTTAGAAAGACGGTTTTAATGCTTCTCGGAAAAGTGGTGGAGGTCCCAGTAGCTTAATAAGACGCTTTTAATGCCCCTCGAAAAAGAGGTGGAGGTCGCAGTAGCTTACCAAGACGGTTTGAATGCCCCTTGGAAGAGACGTGGATGTCCCAGTAGCTTAACAAGACAGTTTGAATTCCCCTTGGAAGAGACGTGGAGGTCCAACTAGCTTAACAAGACGTTTTTAATGCCCCTCGGAAAAGTGGTGGAGATCGCAGTAGCTTAACAAGACGGTTTGAATGCCCCTTGGAAGAGACGTGGAAGTCCCAGTAGATTAACAAGACGGTTTTAATGCTCCTCGGAAAAGTGGTGGACGTCCCAGTAGCTTAACAAGACGCTTTTAATGGCCCTCGGAAAAGTGGTGGAGGTCACAGTAGCTTAACATGACGCTTTTCATGCTCCTCGGAATAGTGGTGGAGGTCGCAGTAGCTTAACAAGACGCTTTTAATGCCCCTTACAAGAGCCATACAGTACAGCATTTTAAATATATTATTCCCATTATTGGGGAGTGGGTCTCCCACAGTCTTTGCTTATGCCTTCCAAGCAAAAGCTGACAAAAATAAGGACTGAGGAACTTTCAATAATGGCAACACGGACCACGGTCACCCTGGTGGTATAGTGGTGGTGGAGGCTGAGGATAAGGAGAAGAACATAAAACAGCCGAAATGAGGAAGCGTATACCCATGTGTGGGTGTGAAGTGGTGCATTTGAATACACCTCCCGAAATAACACAGTGGATTTGACTTTATGTTACTCTGCTGTCATTTGGTGGTGATGAGAAGTCTGGCCCAATCCAGCTCTTGTTCATTTTGATAAGGGTCAGCTTGTCAGCATTGTCAGTTGACAGGCGAGTGCGCTTATCAGTTATAATTACCCCAGCAGCACTAAAAACACGCTCCGATAACACGCTAGCGGCAGGGCAGGCCAGGACCTCCAAGGTGTACAGAGCGATTTCATTCCAAGTGTCCAGCTTGGATACCCAATAATTAAAAGGCACAGAGGAATCACGGAGGACGCTGGTACGGTCGGCAAGGTACTCCCTCACCATCTTTTGAAACTTTCCACTCCTTGTGAGAGTACCCCGCGCCTCAGGGCCTGTAAGCTGGGCAGGTCTCAGAAAACTGTCCCAGAATGTTGACAGTGTTCCCCTGCCTCTGCTGGATTGGAGTTGCCTCTCTCTCGCTTGTACGCCTTGGTTGGTCAACGAACTGTGACCTCTGCCGCTAGTGTCTTCAGATGGAATTTTTTTTTAACAGTTCTGCAGCAAGGGCCTTCTGGTACTGCCCCATTTTTGTAGACCTCTCCACCTCAGGAATAAGAGAGTGAACGTTCTCCTTGTAGCGGGGGTCTAAAAGTGTCACCAACCAGTAATGACTGTCACCCAACATTTTGACAACGCGAGGGTCACGGTTAAGGCAGAGTAACAAAGTCAGCCATGCGCGCCAGACTGGTAACGGGCAAGACTTCCGTGTCCACACCAAGATGACGAATGACCATGCTCTCCTCCTCCTCCTCCCCCCTGTCCTCAGGCCACCCACGCTGAACCGACGGTATGACAGTTGTACAGGTACTACCGCCTACAGCGCATGATACAAGCTCCTGTTCTTCCTCCTCCTCCTCTCCCTCATTGTCCCCCAATGCACGTTGGGATGAGATGAGGCTGGGCTGTGTGTAATAGACCGCTACGGCTTCTTGATCCATCTCATCATACTCTGGCTGCAATGCCTCCTCTTTAATTCTCTGCAGAGAGCATTGCAAAAGACAGACAAGTGGAATGCTGACGCTAATGATGGAGTCATCGCCACTCACCATCTTGGTGGACTCCTCAAAGTTGGTCAAGATGGTACATACAGTACAGACCAAAAGTTTGGACACACCTTCTCATTTAAAGATTTTTCTGTATTTTCATGACTATGAAAATTGTACATTCACACTGAAGGCATCAAAACTATGAATTAACACATGTGGAATTATATACTTAACAAAAAAGTGTGAAACAACTGAAAATATGTCTTATATTCTAGATTCTTCAAAGTAGCCACCTTTTGCTTTGATGACTGCTTTGCACACACTTGAGAGTCTGCCATAAAGACTGAGAGGAGGGGGCATCTTTGCATGCAGTATGGACAGGGGATTGCCATGCACACACAACAGGTGACACCTGCTGACACTGGTCGTGGACCCTGGGGTTCGCCCCACAAAGTCGGGTGCTTTACTGCCATGTGCCTGATCATGCTGGTGGTGGTCAGGCTGGTAGTTTTGTCACCCCTGCTGATGCTGGCATGGCAGGTGGTACAAATGGCCTTTTTGGGGTTATCAGCAGAGTCTTTAAAAAAATTCCAGACTCTGGAAGACCCACAGGTTGTACTGGCAACGTCCCTCGTGTTGGTGTTACGGGGAACTGTTGCCGGCCTTCTGTGTGCGGCCACCACACTGCTTCTTCCTGCCTGTTGGGGTACTCTGTCTCCCTCACCCGGTCTGCTGCTGGCCTTGCTCTGCATGTCCTCCTGCCACGTTGGGTCAGTTACTAGATCATCCACCACCTCCTCCTCTTCCACTTGCGCACCACGATCCTCCTCCTCACTTCTTGGCAATTGTGTTTCGTCATCGTCAACCTCTTGTGACAAATTGCCAGCGTTGACTTCCTGTGGCCGTGGCTGTTCAAATATTTGGGCATCTCTACATGGGATCTCCTCTTCCACCACTTCAAGCGGAGCAGGCGAGGGGCACAAATCTGGAAATGGACCAGTGAACAGCTCTTCAGAGTGTCCAAGTGTGGGATCAGTTGCTGTCTGACGATACTCGGCATGGTGGGAGGAAGGAGCATCAGGGTGAGGAGGAGTATGCGGTCGAGACTCACGGCTACTAAGAGTTGACCGTGTGGAAGACAGACCGGAAGTGGTGGTCTGCTATCCAATTAATAACCTGTTCACACTGATCAGTTCGCAATACTGGTGTTGTTCTGTGCTTCCCTAGTAATTCGGTCAAGAAGTGGGAGCGAGAAGATATGGCTGTTGGTTGTGGCACATTTTCACCTTGGCCACGGCCCCGTCCTCTGCATGTACCATCACCAGAACGTCCACTTCCATGTCCCTTGCCACGCGCCTTGCCCATTGTAAAGTAAGTAAAATAGCTTACACTCGCACTATCAATGGAAAAAGGGTAATAAAGTAGATTAGAACCGTGGAAGAGGAAAATCACAGTTCTATTTCTCTGGCCTACACCCGACTCTTTTAAACAATCTGAACAATCAGGGAGAAACTATTACTGTTTTTCTTTACGGAAAAAATACCAAAAGGTGAATAATAGAGATTTTTACCGTGGAATGGCAAAACCACAGTTATTGTTTACTGGGGTATACCAGAAAATTTTGAATAGATATATTTGCGGCTGAACACTGAGCGACACACTCAAACTGTTTATTTTTAGGTAAAAATGGCCCAAAAGTGGATAATACAAAGATTTGACCCGTGGAACTGCAAAACCACACTTGTATTTCTCGGGCCCACACCAGACTATTTTCAACAGATATATTTGTGTCTGAAAAATCAGGGAGACACTATTAGTTTTTTTTTACGGCAAAAAATGCCAAGATCAGGATAATAGAGATTTTTACCGTGGAACAGCAAAACCACAGTTATAATTTAGTGGTGTATACCAGACTATTTTCAACAGATATATTTGTGTCTGAACAATCAGGAGACACTACTACTGTTTTTCTTTGCGGCAAAAAATGCCAAAAGCAGGATAATAGAGATTTTTTACTGTGGAACAGCAAAACCACAGTTATAATTTACTGGTGAATACCAGACTATTTTCAACAGATATATTTGTGTCTGAACAATCAGGAGACACTATTAGTTTTTTTTTTAAGGTGACACATATTACTATAACTTGCACCCATAGTGCAAAAAAAAAAAAAAAACCCTAAAAAAACACAATGGGTTCAACCGTACTCAAATTGTTAACTAGGAGCAATGATTATTGTGAATAATATAATATTTTGATTGGAGATGATCCACCCTCTGGTTCCACCACTGATCCTGAGAATGAAGGAATGGGGAACCTATCAGCTTTTTTTTTCCTGCACAGCTGTGCTCCCAACCGCCCACAGTGCAAAAAAAACCCCTAAAAAAACAATAGGTATAACCGTACTCAAATTGATAATTGGGAGCAACGATTAGTGTGAAGGATATAATATTGTGATTGGCGATGTTCCATCCACTGATTCTGAGAATGAAGAAATGGGGAACCTATTAGCTTTTTTTCCTGCACAGTTGTGCTCCCACCCATTGCGCAAAAATACCCTAAAAAAAATACCCTAAAAAAATGCACTTACTCAAATTGTTAATTGGGAGCAATGATGAGTGTGAAGGGATATAATATCTTGATTGGCGATGGTCCGACCTGTGGTTCCGCCACCGATCCCAAGAATGAAGGAATTGAGAACCTGTAAGCTTTTTTTTTCCTGCACAGTTGTGCTCCCAACCACCCACCCATAGTGCAAAAACTAAAAAAAACAATAGATCCAACTGTACTCAAATTGTTAAATTGGGAGTGTGAAAAAAATAATGCATCCACTTCTTTCTAAATTAGGCTGTCAGACCCCCAAGAATGACATCCTAGTAATATGCCATGACTTATACCTCTTTAAATGTATGAAAAGGATAAACCTGGATATCCAGGTATACGTTCTATTGATTGATTTCTATAAGGGCCTATTTACACATGTAAATGTGTATCTGCTACGGACATGAATGATCGGCTGCAGCCCTTCCACTTGGCCAGTCAATGGATCCGCAAATCACAACAAGTAATTCAAGGAAATGGAAAAGTAAAAAAAAAAATTCTAGTAACATTGCATAGCGTACCGGCGATTGCGCTATTTAACTTGCCATCAGTGATTGACGGCATATAAATGGTTAAACAGCAGTGATTGACGCTTCGCTCTGGCCGCTGCTGTTACAGCAAGATGTCAGCTGTGTAGGATGGGGGCTCTGCTCCTGAGCCCACCCGAAACAGCAATCCAATGGACGGTTTCACACACCACATTATCCAGTGGTGTTTAATTTGCTTTTCTATTTAGGAAACAAAACCGTTTTAATAACGTTTTCCTTCTCTGGTATCTAGGAGCCATTTCAGCTATTTGTAAAGGGAATCTGTCAGCAGGTTTTTCTTGGCTATTCTGAGAGCAGCATGATGGGGTGAGCGCCACACTAGGAGTAGGACCATTGAGCCCAGAGCTATTGCAAGACGTGCAGACAATATATACCAGGTATGAATGAATCCAATACAACATTATTGTTACTTAGGAATGAACCTACTTGGATATAATACATCCCTTGATATGTATATACCAAAAGGTCATTATCTTGGGAATGCCTATATTGGCTTTTATTATTTGGGATTATATCCTTTTACTATGTGACCTAGGATATACTATCAGTATGCATTAGCACAATTGGAGCTACTACTATTTAGCCCTGGTGTCTGCAATTCAAATATTTACATTATACCTCCTCACTATTATATGGTATTACTATATATATGTGTGTGTGCTCTTTTCTTTGCCGCCATGTACCCAAATTATTATAATAAAGGTCTTTTGACACATTGACCCCTTGTCGGATGTACTATATATTGGTTGTTGTTGAGAGCAGCATGATGTAGAGACAAAGACCCTGATTCTAGGGACGTCTCACTTACAGGGCTGCTTGTTGTAGTTTTGATAAAAATCACACTTTTATTAGCAGAAGATTATCACTAGAGGACTAGTAAACCTGCTGCCAGGTAGTCCAACCACGCCCCCCACCACTGATTGGCAGTTTATATACAGTGTACACAGAAAGCGGCCAATCAGTGGTGTGGGTGGGGTTATTATACAGAGCTCAGCATTCAGAGATCTGCATGAGAAAAAAACCTGCAATTTTATCAAAATAACACCAAGCAGCCCAGTAAGTGATACATCGTTGGAATCAGGGCCTCGGATTATGCTGCTCTCAAATGGGATAGCAAAAACCTGCTGACATATTCCATTTAAAGGGGCAGCTGCTACTAAATCCAGACATGGTGCAAAATGTAAATTCTGCTGCAGATTTACTGCTGTAGATTTTTAATTCCTAAAAATCCCTGTAGATTCAGAGGATCTCAACCTTTTCAATGCAAATTATTTTCAAGACTTATTCACAGATATTATGAAATATTACAGTAGAAATAAAAAAAAAAAAGCACAATACCTAAACCCCTTCCTTGGGAAAAATGTACGGCAAGTATAAGAAAGACAAAAATTTATTCTGGAGTCATATTGAAGTGTAAATAGAATTGTAACCATACAATGTAAACAGCAGCGAATGTAAGTAGGATCCACTTGATCTATATAAGAGGAACGTTTTCCAAAGCTGATCTTCTGATCCCACCGCTATGCTGGCTGCACCGGCATTGTGATCGTCAGCACCTGGAATATACGTCACGTTTTACTGCAGCTCATAGAACCAAATGATAAGACGCAGAGCAGTGCGAGGCTTGTGACTCGCTATACACAAAATATACGACATGTTTGATGAATGGCATAAAGGAAAGCCGATGCATTCAGATGTCTCTGGGCAACTATATGTTGTGATAGATAAGTTCCTGTCAGGGTGAGGGGCAGCATCCTATCTGCTCACTCATCATGACAGGTTTACAACATGTTGACTCATGGACGTGATCAGTCAGTCAATCGATGACATAGATGCACGTTCTTGATTCCGACAGGTAGGTCAGAGAAGTCCGTCTCAAACAGTTTACCTTCACCCATCTAGGATGGATGGCTGCTGACATCGTTGGCCATTATGTCCATACACAATTATTATCCCCTAATTGTGATGTACAATACAAATTTATATTGTGGTACCGTGTTAGCCAGAAAATTTGATGGAAATAATTTTATGCCCAAAAATGGCAAAAGTATTCTCGGAGTGATACCTTTATTGGCTAACCAGAAAAAAAAATATATATATGCAAACTTACAGAGCACACAGGCTCCTTCTTCAGGCAGGATTACAAATGTTATGAATTCATTTGTAATATTGCCTGAAGAAGGAGCCTCTGTGCTCTGAAAGCTTGCATATATATAAAGGTATCACTCCGAGAATACTTTTGCCATTTTTGGGCATAAAAGTATTCACATAGAATTATTCACTAATTAAAACAATTTATTTTTGCTAAATAAATGTATACATTTTTTAAAATTTTATTATATACATTTTCTCAGAGAACCTCTTTAAGAAGGAGATTTCAGAATGGGCTATAAGACATGTCCAGCTTTGCTTAATTGTCTCACCTTACTGTCCTTGTTGAACTGAGCTCCACTTTGTTCTTGGATGATATTGTAAGGAATGAAGACGTCTAGATGATACAAATCGGGACGTCTGACTATTCTGTCTTCACCCAAGTCCAACACAAGAGATCTAGCAGAAGACTGTAAAGAGAAGACCAGCGTGGTAACAACGCTTATGTCGCTGAATGCTTCTGTACGGGAAAGAAAGTTGTAACCAACAAGTGCACAAAAATCTAAACTTTTATCTTGATACGTGGCCAACTAGAAGTTACTGTGTAGCTCCACACGTCTCCTACATTAAATCTGACACGTGGAGGAACTGCTCACAGAAAATGCTGAAAAATATTTTTTAGGATTCACACTGCATTAAAAGGGGTTGTCCACCACTTTAATACTAATGGAATATCCTTAGGATAGGTCATCAATATTAAAGTGCCAGGCAACCCCTTTAAGTGAGGCATAATGAATGGTACCAGAATTTCACATAATGTAGCCTTCATTAGGCAGAAGGCCCACTCGGTTATATGAAGAAATCTGGGGTCCCCAAAAGCAAACCCAGTAATCACCAGATTCCCGTGTGGTGACTACTTAATCTGCTTTTTGGGAAGACCAGAACTGACCCCTATATTTAACCAAGTGGGTCCCCTTAAGCTACATTATCCTGTCTGATGAAGGCTACATTAGCTGAAACATTCTTCATCTTCATTATGCCTCATTTAACGCAATGTGAATCATGGACATGAGAAAAATCAAATTAAAAAATAAATACATTTAAAGCATTTTCTGTGCGATTCCTCCAAATGTCGCATTAATATAGAAAAAATAAAGAGCGGCGTGTTCTACACTATTGCAACAAACCTCTTTCATCATTTATATCATCATTATAACATCATTTATATGCACCAGCACCATGGAATCAATGGCACTATATAATTAAATAATAATAATAATATATACATCTTCCCAACAGCTTGTTTTCCCTCTATCTCCTCTCTGGATCTATGAAGCCAGAACTGTCAAAGAAGAGGTGATGGTGGAGATGGAGGGGAAACAAGCAGGGGGGGAGGTTTATATAAATGACTGGTCCCGCCGTGAAGCACTGGGCGTCTGTGCTTGGTTTGAACAGTCATTCTCTGCTGACAGTCGTTTACAGAGATCTTCTTTCCCATTCCAACAGCTTGCAAACAACCCACCATGGTATGAAAAAAAAATTATATCATCATCATCCAGTAAATGTGTCACAGCTGCCAGCAATTGGCTACTGTGGACACATCAAAGCTGTGATGATAAAAGTTGGCAGAGGAGGACCGGTAGCACGAGGTTGGCACAGACTTTTAATAAGGGAAGACTATTGGAAATCACATGAAATACAAAAAGGTCACAATCCTAAACCACATCTGAGGGTCTCACCACTTTAGGTAAAGAGATTTCAGCCACCAGAAAACTTGGGTGTCCTACAGGAGGTTCCGCCACAATCATGTAATCTGGTTTCACGGGTGAACTGATAAAAAAAAGGAAGGCAGCAGTATAATGCAAGGGTACACCATCAATTTATGATCTGTTGGGGTCGATCTCTAATATAATAAAGGGGCACTGATGCTGGTAATGAGGAACAGCCCCTTTCACAGTCATTCCCTGCACATTGGCATCATGGCCTCCACTGTGCAGCGGAACGACAGCATAGATCCAGCAAAGTGAATGGGCTTAGCTTCAGTTCTCCTGCACAGTGAAAATCTGGGTAGCTGCCCCACACCAGCATATTCTTTAAAAAGGGCAGCGGGGTTACTTCCAGGCTGCAGCCCCCTTATTTTTGGAGTCCAAGAAGTTGGATATCCTATATTTTTCGTAAGATGGGATTCTAAAAAAAGTAAATGCATGCATTAAAGCTCAAAGTAACCCAAACCTTTCAACTTCTGAGATCAGGGACTTGCTTGGAGTTAGCTGGGAGGGTCTGTAGGAAAAAAATAAAGAACATAAAGACATAATAGTTAAAACAACAAAAAAAAAAACAATGTCCACATTGTTCTTGCACCATAACAAGCCATTCTGCAACTTCCCCCATCTGTTGAGTATAACCCATCACCACGAGGAGTGGCGCTCCCCCATCTGTTGGGTATAACCCATCACCACGAGGAGTGGCGCTCCCCCATCTGTTGGGTATAACCTATCACCTCAAGGAGTGGCGCTCCCCCATCTGTTGGGTATAACCCATCACCACGAGGAGTGGCGCTCCCCCATCTGTTGGGTATAACCCATCACCACGAGGAGTGGCGCTGCCCCATCTGCTGGGTATAACCTATCACCAGAAGGAGTGACGCTCGTCATACTTTGTGTCCCTAGGGGAAATGTGGTATTATAAGACATGGATGAGCGAGGAACATCAGAGAAGAAGCTGCCGATGCGCAACAGCAGCCTACTCTGTCGTCTTTTACAGACTGTATGCCATAGACTTGTACCTTAGAGTTGGGACTTACCCCATTATGTCCATTTCCTGAATCATCGGTTTTGATTTGGTTCTGATATTCTGTTCAAAAATGGATCCCAGGAACTTCCGATTTTTCAGCATTTTCCACTCTGAAGGGAGACCATAGATGATTAACAGGGTCGGACTGGAACTGAAACTCAGCCCTGGCATGTGAGAGGACGCAGGCCCGCCCGACACGCGTTGAATGTGAAATATTTTCGTGAATGATTTGGGTATATGTCACAATAAAAATTGCTGCAAACTGCACTTTATCATCGATAGACAAAAACTGACATAATGTAAAATATAAACTTCCCTCCAGGAAAATGCTAATTTCTTTCAACTGGAGGGATGGATATATTTGTAATATAGAGCTCCATGTTCCCAAAAACGCTATGTTTGATAGTACCAGGAAAAGTGAATCCTTGCAGATTTGAAGCAGTTTCATGTCTATTCTTTCAGTATTTTTGCAGCGTTTCTAAAGAACGGGAAAAAAAAATCTCAAAAAACGCAATATCAAGGGGATTTTCCTGCCGAGCGACACGTTTTTTGTGCAGAAATGTTCTTCCCTTTCTTTTTTGTTTATATTTTGTGTTATACACCAGTGGCCAAAATTGAGGCAACACCTTCAGTTTTTCACCATCACCAATATTTAATGGAGGTTTTCACTGACCTACTTACTTGTACACTCGCCCTCTTCTGCGATATGTATTCTATGTTGGTTTATAGTGACCTGGGTGTGATTTAAGACAGATATTGTGCGATTAAAATGCGGTTTTTATATTTTAAAGCCAGTTTGTCATCAGAAGGTAAGCAATTACATGTTTTCGTTCTCAAAGTGTGTAAGCGGTTTCAAGAGACTGGTTCGATAAAGAATAAACCAGGTAGAGAAAGGAAGAAGGCTACAAGTCCTCAGACTGATAGAAGAATTGTTAGAATCGCCCTAAATAACAGGAAATAAACGGCTGTTAACATCAACAAGGAGCTTGTTAACACCGGAGTGACAGTGTCTGACCGGACGGTTCGACGACGACTGGTAAACGCGGGGTTAAGAGCCAGAATACCAGGTAAAAAGCCATTTTTGAATGCCTCACAGTGTCAGAAACGTCTGCAGGGGCCAAAGAACATTGTAAATGGACCATTGAACAATGGAGAAATGTTATATGGAGCGATGAGACACGCATATCCATCTTTGGCAGCGACGGTGTCTGCTACGTTCGACGACGACCTGGAGAGGACTGGTTGCCAGAGGGTACAGTACCCACCATGAAGCCTCCTCTGAGTGTTATGGTAGGGGGCTGCGTGTCCAGAGATGCAGGTGGTCGGCTGCAGGTAATTGAAGAAACAGTTAATGCTGAAAAGTACATCAAGGAAGTCCTTCAGCCTAAACTCATTCCTTCGGCACATGATGTATTTGGTGAAGGGACACCGTTTATTTTAAGATGGAGCCCCATGCCATACAGCTAAAAATGTCTCTCTTGGTTCAAGGACAAAAATGTCCAGCTATTGAATTGGCCAGGAAACAGCCCAGATCTCAATCCTATTGAGAATCTCTGGGCTCGGCTCAAAAGAGCGGTGTCAAAACAGCGGGCTTCACACAAGCAGGAACTCACTGCAGCCATCATCAAATCATGGCTTCATATCATCACACCATCTGATTTACACAAACTGGTAGATAGCATGCCAAGTAGATGCCAGGCAGTCATCAAGGCCGAGGGCTGTCCAACTGAGTATTAACATTTAGTGTTAGATATGAAAATAGGACAAATCAATGGCTTTTCTCCCACAGTCATCTGAGTGACAATAGTGTCCAATTTGTTGACAAATTAACAAATTTCCTGCTAATATTGTGTTTCTATATGAGATTTTATTTCTACTTAAAAACTTTACTGTGAAATCAAAAACATTCATGAAATTTGTATTGGTATTGGCAAAATGCTAAAAATTCATAAATCTTGGGGGTGTTGCCTCAATTTTGGCCACTAGTGTATAGAGTTCCTCAGTATATTTATATGTTGTCCCCCATCACCTTTTTCATCTCTCCTTACAAGTATGCCTTGTATCTTAATTAAAACATGGTAGTAAGTAGCATATTAAACCCTTTTATAATGGGTAGTGTAGAATCGCTGCATATTTCAGGGTTATGCGCTCCTGAGGACTCATTAGTGCTGCCCTCCTCAGGCGAAACCTGGTTGTGACCTCGTATAATATGGGGCTAGCCGGTCTCACCTACCAGTTTGGGTCACAAACCCTTTTTCGTTTGCTTTGATGTTTTACTCATTGTTTATTACGTTTACACCCCAAATCTCTCCTAATCCTGGAGATCAAACCTATGAAAGCAATTTATGAATGATCGTAACACCTCTATGAAGGGTAATTATCATCTCCTTCATAAATATACATTTATATGTATAAATACATATGTGGTCAATGCATAGTACTGGCACATGACTTATCACTTTCCAGGACCTTACAAAGCACCAGGAACATTTATAACAAGCGGAGGTGAAGCGATTCTGGCAGCTTAATAGGAAAGGATTCTTTACAGTTAGAGCAGTCAGACTGTGGAATGCCAACCACAAGATATAGTAATGGCAGATAGTATAACAGCATTTATAGAAGGGCTGGATACTTTTTTAACAAAACATGACATTGTGGGTTATAAATAATCTAGTAATAGAAAATGTATAACTTTGGAGATAGACCTAGGACATTAAAGTTCAAACTTTTTCAACCTATGTAACTATGCAAGTATGCAGAATGCACATTAGGAAAATGCTTGAAATGCAATTCCTTACAATATTATTTTACAAGTAATTTCCTCTTAATTTTCTGCTTTGTAAAGTGCTAGTTATAAGCCCAATCTATGGATCTAAAAAGTGCAAAACACTCCTGAAACACTTGTACGTATGTTCTATAATCTGTATTTCTTATGGTGCCTAAGGGAAGCCGTAATGATAAGACTCCTGCTTGGTATCAAGTACAATTATTTGCCTCCATAATGAAAGTGAATTACCAATGATGAAAGGGTTAATACTTGGACCCTGCATCAGTAATAGCCCTTGTAGTAACCATGACAACTATTGTGAGGGCATAAACAAGTGTCATAAAGAAGATTCCATAAAAGAATGCCGCACTGCCATGATCAACGCCATTACTGATGATGCGCCTGAGGACCTTGAGCTTGACCACCCCACGTAATGTGCCAACGTTGGTGTAATATGGAGGTTCTAGCAGGGAAAGGGTTTGTCTTCTTAGACACCCCGGGGGCATGGGAAGGTATCAGAGGGGGGGTCCCCAAAACAGGATCCCCTTCTGTTACTATGTACAAACAGCTGCTCTTCTTTGGGAGTTCATGGATGGATCCTTGACTTTAATGGGTGATAAATTGGGAGGGGGGGGGATACTCATCCTATTAGGGGTTATCCATAATGAGCAACCCCTGTAACCAAGTGCCCAACTTCTTGAGAGACGGAGCTGGATCTGTAAGGGAGAAGTGGTAGATCCACCTGGGAAATCAGATCAACTAAATTCGTTCCAGCAATAAATGTGGTGACAGATATCGCAGCTATCACATTAATAGTCTATATTTGTTATGTCGTTCTCTGTAAATATGTACAAATTCTAAAACTCCGTCATATATCGGCACTAACTCTCTAAGCCCAAGGGAAGGGCAGCCCTTGAGCCATGGTTCCCTAGAGGTTTCCTCCACAGGGGGTTTTCCTCTCCTGAGCGCTGGAGGGTGACTCTTCGTGAGTCGAGGGTTGTGCCATTTTCGGTGTCATGTAAATTTAAATAAAGTTGAGAATGTTTGACACCTAATTGCAATGATTTGTGTATTTATTTTGTATGTGTCTGATTCATTTTGTTTGGGAGTCGGGGTCCATCACACATCACTGAGTCCTATGTCTGGACATCTGCCGCCAGCAGTTTTGCCCCAGGGGTTGCCCCTGCTCTGGGGAGTTTGATGGAGCAGAGAAGACAAGAATTACAGCACTCATCCTCAGAATAAGGACTTCTATTACAGTACTACAAGCAGCTTCCTCACCTCATTCACACAGTGAGTATTTTGGGCACTAATTTACAGCAGTATTTGTAAGCTGAAGACCAGAGGGGAACAAACACAGTGAAAAATAGTAACTGAAACACTTTCACCTCTTCTGTTTTGGATCCACTCCTGGCGTCTGCTAACAAATACTGATGCAAAATATCGCCATGGAAGTGCCCTAAATTCTTACTGACTGATTTGACTGTTTGAGTTGCAGTCAAGCAACAGAGGTTGCAAGCGTTAAAGGAGTTTTCTGGTCTCAAAAACCTCTGTCCCCCTTGCCATTTTTCTCTATCCTGAACCTGTGCTTCCTGCCCCGATCTCAGACTGTCTGACCTAGTCCTTGTCTTCGCTCTCCTGTGTCTGGTACCCTGGTACCTCCGGAATGCTGCTGCAGTCCCGGGGACTGCACTGAAGTTGTACCTGGTGTCTACTGGCGGCCCAGTCTATCCTCACCACCAAAGGTTCTAGTGGAGACCCAGTAGACACCTAGTCACAACCCTCCCGTGGGGCAGTGGGTCCATATCCACCAGTGTTACACCCACATAGCAAATGTGGTACCAATATTCAAGAACGGGATAATATCTGAGCCTGGAATTTATAGGCAGGTAAGTTTAACTTGTACTGTGGGCAACATCTTTGAGGGTTTTCTAAGAGATACTAACCTGGAGCACCTCAATAAGAATAACCTAAACATATGATTATGAGGGATCTGTCCTGCAAACTAATCTGAAAAGATTCTATGGGGAGGTAAGTTCTAGGTTGGACCAGGGAAACTTAGTGGTTTTCGTCTATCTGGACTTTTCAAAGGCATTTGATACAGTGCCATACAACAGGTTAGTACATAAAAATGTTCAATATATTATATGGTAAACTTGCTCCACGAAAGAACAAGTCCTTGTGTTGGAAAAATCAAGGAAAATATCAGTGATGCGGTCGTTACCTCTTGACAGCTCCATTTCGTACTTGTTCTCTAGTCCCTCCATGGCCACGGTGATAAAAAATTCCCTGAGAAGCTCATTATTCTAATAAAAAAAATACAAAGTAAGGAGCTGACACAAAGGAGAGCAGACTGCTCGTATGTCGGAATAAGCAATTGCAGTTACCTTAATTTTCTCAAAGAAGGTGCCATTAATCACTATGTCGTACGCCGTGCAGCCGCCTCCACCTGTAGGACAAAGTGCACCAGGACTTAGATACTTTGCGATGCCGAATCAATCCATTGACCTTAGTTGGGCTGCTATGAATAATTAGCATAAGTTCTTAAAGGGGAATCCAAGTAGTGGGCAATCCCTTTAAGTCCCAAATCTAAACCAAAAAAGTTCAAAAGACAACAACAAACTTTATTCCGCAGACTGGAAGTGGACCTACCAGAACCTGTGGAGACGGCACCTTTGATCATTGAGCATTAGTAAGTTGTAATACTTGCTATTTTATCCCCTTTAAGGATATCTCTGGACTACCCCTTTAAAAAGAGACGTGCTGTATTAAAAAAAAACGTACTATTATCAACTTCAACGTGGGGCTCTCCAAGGCTCATGGGGACTCGATAGCCAGAGGGATCATCAGATTCCAGGATGCTGACTAACTCCTGCTCCGTCAGGTCCGGGGGCGCTGAGATCTGGTTCGACTTGCAGATGTTAATAAAGATTTTGGTATTTTTGGATGTGCGAGTTTTAATGCAGAAACCTACCAGAAATAAAAACAAAAAGTGAACAAAAACACAATAAAATCGGCAAAAGCCAAGCAGCATTTACATGTAACCAACTGTATAAGAAAAAACGATGTGACCCCCCACGTTGGTTGCATCATGTGACCGTTGCAGTCATTAAGACCCCACTGCCCCACTGTGGTATCTGTCGCATAATATGCACAAAGTAATCTGGATAATAATCAGAGGACGCCCATCTCACCCGGCTGGGGTCTGATCTGTCTGCTTTCTGGTAAGTTCGGTATTCTGCTCTGTATCTCCTGTTTGGCCTGAAATGAGGCAATAAGTGAGAATCAGTGAGTAACATGAACAGGATGGTTCTGCAAACAGATTTTTCCTGCACCAAAATAGTACAACTGTGAGGGGTCTAAAGCCAACAATACACATTAGGTAAATGTTGGAGACTGCCGCGCCCCCAGCGGCTGACGGAGGAGACATTCACCCGGTGATTGCTGGCCTCTCCAATTCATCTTTCGTACCTTCATCAGCATCTGTTCATACAGCGCTTCCTCCATGTTTGTGTTCATTTCTGCAGACAGCAGCGACTTGTCAGACGCCATTTTTTCGGTCAAAGACAGAAGCTCAGGGTTCTTGTTTTATAAGAGAAAACCTGAAAAATGAAAATATGTATTAATCTTCTCCACAGACAACGACAAGGGGAGAGTGCGGGAGCCCGACGGCCCACGACAAAACCAGGGGAGGAGTCCTGAGGAGATAATTTGCATATTCCCACTGCATTTTGGGGTAAGTGAAGAGTCTCCGTGAGCTCAAAGAACACTGGATTTTGGCTGTTGGAGCTGAAAAGAGGGCATCGGTAAACCGCGCGCCGGTAGGCATTTTGAAGCTTTTTTTTTAAGCTTTTTTCACTGTTTTCAGAACATTAACAATAAGAACATGGAAGAGTCCAGGAGCCATTTGGTGAGCTGCATATCCTGCTACATGTTCACAGACTTGCCAGTGGAAAAGCCAAACTTCACATGCCAGAAATGCAAGCTTGTGTACCTGTTGGAGGAAAAGTTGCGAAATCTAGAAGAGAGGTTAACTACCTTGAAAATCATTAAGGAAGGTGAAGAGTTCTTAGACAGAACAGAATTATCTCTTCATGATTCAGAAAGAGAAGAAATCCGAACTGCACCTGACGAAACAGAGGAATGGAAGCATGTGACCCACAGAAGCAGGAGGATCGAGAGGCAGTCAGCACCCATACTGCTCAGGAACCAGTACCAGGCTCTCACGCAGGAGAACCATGAAGAAATACAGCAAAATAAGACTTTGCCAGCAATGAATAACCTTGTAAGCCCTCAGAATCCTCCTGGATGGAGAAAGAAGAATGTTGTGAAGAAAAAACGGAGAGTGGTGGTCATGGGGGATTCCCTGTTAAGAGGAACAGAGGCCGCTATCTGCAGACCAGACATAACCTCAAGAGAAATGTGCTGTCTTCCAGGAGCAAAAATTAAAGATGTGTCTGACAGGATATCAAGACTCTTCAGACCTACAGATCACTACCCCCATTCCTGCTAATTCATGTGGGGACAAATGACACCGCAAGAAAGGACCTGGAAACCATCTGCAGTGACTTTGAAGACTTAGGCAAGAAAGTGAAAGAATTGGGAGCGCAGGTGGTCTTCTCATCCATCCTCCCAGTGGATGGCCATGGAACAATGAGGTGGAATAAGATTCTACAGGTGAACAACTGGCTACGTCGATGGTGCCGTCAACAAGGATTTGGATTTCTGGATCACGGAATGAATTACCTATACGATGGACTACTTGCTAGAGATGGGGTGCACCTTACGAAGACTGGAAAATATGTATTTGGAAGTCGCCTTGCTACACTCATCAGAAGAGCTTTAAACTAGAACAATGTGGGAAGGGAAGCAAAAGGCCAGAAAAAGCAATACACCTGACAAATACTATTGAGATCTCTGCTACTGGAAGTGGAAAGAAAGAACAAAGACAAAACAATTTAAATAATAAAAATATGGGAGGAAGAGAAACCAATCACAAACTAAAATGTTTTTATACAAATGCACAAAGCATGGGCAACAAACAAGGAGAATTGGAACTACTAATGCAGGAAAAGGAATATGATGTCATTGGAATCACTGAAACTTGGTGGGACGATACACATGATTGGAATAAAAGGCTAAAAGGATACAACTTATTTGCAAGAAACAGACTTGATAAACGAGGAGGAGGTGTCGCATTGTATGTTAGAAAAGCGTATATCTGCACAGAGATTGAAGCTTCAGAGACTGGGAGTTCTGTGGAAACTGTTTGGGTAAGAATACAAGGAGAGAACAACGGAAAGGACACCATTGTAGGCATTTACTACAGGCCACCTGGGCAATCTGAAGATATGGATGAACTCTTTATGTATCAAATGACCAAGTTCTCCAAAAAATACGACGTAGTGGTCATGGGAGATTTCAACTATCCAGACATTTGTTGGGAATCTCTCTCAAGTAAAACTAACAGGTCAAGCAAATTCTTATCCTCTCTTGCTGACAACTTTATCTTCCAAAAGGTAGGGGAGAAAACAAGGGGATCTGCTACTTTGGATCTAATCCTTATAAACAGGGAGGAAATGGTTGAGGAGGTAAAGGTGGCTGGGACCCTAGGAGGCAGCGATCATGCTATTATAGAATTTTGGATAACTAGAGGAGGAAGACATGTGAAGACTCAAACTTCAAGGTTAGATTTTAGAAAGGCAGATTTTAAGAGACTCAGAAAGAGAATAGGAGGGATCCAATGGCTGGATGTCCTTAAGGACAAAAATGTCCAGGAAGGATGGGAAATTTTTAAAAATGAGATTCTCAAAGCACAATCGTTAATAATCCCGAAAAGTAGGAAGAATGGGAAGCATTTAAGGAAACCAGGATGGATGAACACAGAACTTAAACACATGCTAAAAAGAAAGAAAGAAATGTTTATTAAATGGAAAGAGGGAGGCATATCTAAAGAAGATTATAATGCAGTCTGCAGATCCTGCAGGGCACGTATCAGGTTAGCTAAAGCTGACAATGAATTAAGGCTTGCAAGAGATGTCAAAAGCAATAAAAAAGGATTTTGGGGGTATGTCAAAAGTAAAAGAAAAGTCAAAGATGCTATAGGATTTTTACAGGATGAAAATTGAGAAATGGTAAGAGAGGATGTTGAGAAGGCCGAACTTTTTAATTCCTATTTTGCATCTGTTTTCTCTCAGAAAGAAAATGTAACATCAACTGATCGTCACTGTCCTTTTAAAGGAATAGAGGAATCCAAGTTATCTGTAAACAGAAAGATTGTGAGGGAATATTTAGCTAACATAAATGAGTTCAAGTCTCCAGGTCCAGATGAATTACACCCCAGAGTACTGAAGGAGATCGTAGAAGAAATTTTAGAACCACTCTCCATAATCTTTGAAAATTCTTGGAGAACAGGAGAAGTCCCAGAAGACTGGAGAAGAGCAAATGTTGTTCCTATCTTCAAAAAGGGGAAGAAGGTGGACCCAGGGAACTATAGGCCGGTGAGTCTGACTTCTATACCAGGAAAGATCTTTGAACAAATTATTAAACAACATGTATGTAAGTACATGGATAAGAATGAAGTGATTAACCAGAGTCAGCATGGGTTTGTAACTAACAAGTCATGTCAGACTAACTTAATTTCCTTCTATGACAGAATCACTGACTGGGTGGATCAGGGAAATGCTGTAGATATAGTATATCTTGACTTCAGCAAAGCATTTGACAAAGTATCTCACACCATCCTTATTGAAAAAATGACCAAGTATGCAATGGACCAGGCAACTGTTAGGTGGATTCATAACTGGCTTAGTGATCGGACTCAAAGGGTGGTTGTAAATGGCTTCACATCCAGCTGGATGAATGTCTCAAGTGGGGTACCACAGGGCTCCGTCCTGGGACCTGTATTGTTCAACATCTTTATCAATGATTTAGATGAAGGAATTGAGGGTAAACTGATTAAATTTGCTGATGACACAAAGCTAGGAGGGATAGCTAATACTAGAGAAGAGAGAGAGAGGATTCAAAAAGACCTAAATAAACTGGAGCAGTGGGCAGCAACCAACAGAATGGTTTTTAACAGGGAAAAATGCAAAGTACTACATCTGGGCAATAAAAATGAAAAAAGCATATACAGAATGGGAGGAATAGAGCTAAGCAACAGTACATGTGAAAAAGACTTAGGTATACTAATAGATCATAGACTGAACATGAGTCAACAGTGTGATGCAGCAGCAAAAAAGGCAAATACAATTCTGGGATGTATTAACAGAAGCATACAGTCTAGATCACGTGAAGTCATTATCGGTCTTTACTCCTCTTTGGTCAGACCTCATCTGGAATACTGTGTACAGTTTTGGGCACCACATTTTAAAAAAGAGATAGACAAACTGGAGCAAGTTCAGAGAAGAGCGACCAGAATGGTGACTGGTCTGCAAACCATGTCCTATGAGGAACGGTTGCAGGATTTGGGAATGTTTAGCTTACAAAAAAGAAGACAGAGGAGACTTAATAGCTGTCTACAAATATGTCAAGGGCTGTCACATTGTAGAAGGATCATCTTTATTCTCATTTGCACAAGGAAAGACTAGAAGCAATGGGATGAAACTAAATGGGAGGAGACACAGATTAGATATTAGAAAAAACTTTTTGACAGTTAGGGTGATTAATGAGTGGAACAGGCTGCCACGAGAGGTGGTGAGTTCGCCTTCAATGGACGTCTTCAAACAGAGGCTGGACAGACATCTGTCTGAGATGATCTAGTGAATCCTGCTTTGAGCAGGGGGTTGGACCAGATGACCCAGGAGGTCCCTTCCAACTCTACCATTCTATGATTCTATGATTCTATGATTCTATGACACGAGGGGGGGGCGTGGGAGCCCGACGGCCCACGACACGAGGGGGGGGCGCGGGAGCCTGACGGCTCACGACACGAGGGGGGGGCGCGGGAGCCCGACGACCCACGACACGAGGGGGAGGTGCGGGAGCCCGACGGCCCACGACACGAGGGGGGGGCGCGGGAGCCCGACAGCCCACGACACGAGGGGGGGGGGGCGGGAGCCCGACAGCCCACGACACGAGGGGGGGGCGCGGGAGCCCGACAGCCCACAACACGAGGGGGGGGCGCGGGAGCACGACAGCCCACGTCACGAGGGGGGGGCGCGGGAGCCCGACAGCCCACGACACGAGGGGGGGCGCGGGAGCCTGACAGCCCACGACACGAGGGGGTGCGGGAGCCCGACAGCCCACGACACGAGGGGGTGAGGGAGCCTGACAGCCCACGACACGAGGGGGTGCGGGAGCCCGACAGCCCACGACACAAGGGTGGGGCGCGGGAGCCCGACAGCCCACGACACGAGGGGGGGGCGCGGGAGCCCGACAGCCCACGACACGAGGGGGGGCGCGGGAGCCCGACAGCCCACGACACGAGGGGGGGCGCGGGAGCCCGACAGCCCACGACACGAGGGGGGGCGCGGGAGCCCGACAGCCCACGACACGAGGGGGGGCGCGGGAGCCCGACAGCCCACGACACGAGGGGGTGCGGGAGCCTGACAGCTGACGACACGAGGGGGTGCGGGAGCCTGACAGCTGACGACATGAGGGGGTGCGAGACCCTGACAATAATGGGAGTGGGATTCTGCACACCTACAGCTAGCTACTTATTGTCCTGAATGTAGTAATCACCTTGGCACATTCCCATCTTCTTACCTGTAGTACAGACGCCAAACACCACTACTCTGACTGCAATCACCCAGCTACAGCGTCACCACGCCTCAGCAACAGGGGAGAGTCTAGATTGGAGTTGATGTCTTGAGGGGGAGGAGTGATTTCATGGAATCATGATGTCACCGGAAGGGGCGGGGCTTCCTTAGTCCAGTCAGTGGACACTATTCCACCTGCAGCTGCAGCAGTGCGCACATTGTGCCGGGACAGGAGGATGGTGATGAGGAGCTCGTGTTCTGCGTTGTGCTGTGAGGACTGAGGCGGAGAGAACTGACCATGTGAATAAATGCTGTGCTGGCATAAAGGGGGGTGGTGTGAGGGGCATCCAGGGGGCTGTGTGGGTGGTGTGAGGGGGCCAGGGGTAGCGGCAATTCTGCTGCAGAAACACTTAAAAACGCTTGGTAGAAGGTTTGCTATGTTCCCCAATGAACGCAAGCACTAACGCAGCACTAACAATTATTTTGCGGAAGCGCGGCGCTTTCGCCGCCATTGACTTGCATTGGAACACATGGAATCCGCATCACTGGATCTGTACATGCAGATTCCATGAGTTTCAATGTGCGGATGGTACCCGGGTTTGGAGAAGAGGAGACTGTCCTCCGGACCAGGGTACCATAGAACCTGTAAAAAAAGAATAAAATAAAAAATAAATATTATACTTACCTTCTGATGGCCCCCGGTGTCTTTATCCGATGCGTCCTGGCTTGCCGGCAGCTCGCGATGGTCTGAAAAGGACCTGCCGTGACGTCATTAAGTCATGTGATGGGTCATGCGACCGCTGACGTCGGCAGGCCATCAGAAGGTAATTATATATTTATTTTTTACCATTCTTTTACGGTCACTCTATATAAATCCATGCCGGTGGCGCCACCTATACACAGTGGGAGGCCGCACGGCGCCACATATACACAGCGGGAGGCCGCACGGCGCCACCTATACACAGCGGGAGGCCGCACGGAGCCACCTATACACAGCGGGAGGCCGCACGGCGCCACCTATACACAGAGGGAGGCCGCACGGCGCCACCTATACACAGCGGGAGGCCGCACGGCGCCACCTATACACAGCGGGAGGCCGCACGTAGCCACCTATACACAGCGGGAGGCCGCACGGCGCCACCTATACACAGCGGGAGGCCGCACGGCGCCACCTATACACAGCGGGAGGCCGCACGGCGCCACCTATACACAGCGGGAGGCCGCACGGCGCCACCTATACACAGCGGGAGGCCGCACGGCGCCACCTATACACAGCGGGAGGCTTCACGGCGTCATCTATACACAGCGGGAGGCCGCACGGCGACCTCCCCAGAGACAGCAGGAGGCCGCACGGCGCCATCTATACACAGCGGGAGGCCGCACGATGCCATCTATACACAGCATGGGGCTGCACAATGCCACCTATACACAGCGGGAGGCCGCACGGCGCCACCTATACACAGCGAGAGGCCGCACGGTGCCACCTATACACAGCGGGAGGCTGCACGGCGCCATCTATACACAGCGGGAGGCCGCACGATGCCATCTATACACAGCACGGGGCCGCACAATGCCATCTATACACAGCGGGAGGCCGCATGGCGCCATCTATGCACAGCGGGAGGCTGCACGGCGCCATCTATACACAGCGGGAGTCCGCACAGCGCTCCCCCCAGAGACAGCAGGAGGCCGCATGGCGCCATCTATACACAGCGGGAGGCCACACAGCGCCCCCCCCCCAGAGACAGCATGAGGCCGCATGGCGCCATCTATACACAGCGGGAGGCCGCACGATGCCATCTATACACAGCACGGAGCTGCACAATGCCACCTATACACAGCGGGAGGCCGCATGGTGCCACCTATACACAGCGGGAGGCTGCACGGCGCCATCTATACACAGCGGGAGGCCGCACGATGCCATCTGTACACAGCACGGGGCCGCACAATGCCATCTATACACAGCGGGAGGCCGCACGGCGCCATCTATGCACAGCGGGAGGCTGCACGGCGCCATCTATACACAGCGGGAGGCCGCACGGTGCCCCCCCCAGAGACAGCAGGAGGCCGCACGGCGCCATCTATACTCAGCAGGAGGCCGCACGCAGTCACGCACACACAAACATATACAGACATAATCATACACGTATAAACACATTTGAAACACAAAAATACATATAAACAGACATCACACAATGATATCTGCCTACACACACACACACACACACACACACATACATACACATACATACACACATACTCACCATCCCCCGGATCGGCTCCAGCTCTTTTCCGGTGCAGCACTGCAGGCCGGGTGCGCACTGCGTAACATCACAGCTAGGACACACGGCCGTGCACAGGGCCGTGTCTCCTAGCAGTGACGCGGCCGGGCCAGCACAGGGAAGTTAACTGCTGCAGTGCTGACCCGGCCGAAGAAGAAGCAGCGGCCGTGCGCCACTGCTGGGGTAGCGGTCCAGGGATCCCCCCCGCCACTGTCTGCCGGTATGCGCCGTGGCGCACATATAATGAGGATAATCTGGCCATAGACACCCCGGAGCCCGGGGCCACCTGGAGGTTCAGGGCCCCGGGCAGAAGCCCAGATCCTCCTCATTATAATCCGCCTATGGAGGGGGCATCGGCTATGTAGAGGGGCATCCAGGGGACAGTGTGGCTGGTGTGAAAAAGCATGGGCTATGTAGAGGGGCATCCAGGGGGCTGCGTGGCTGGTGTGAGGGGCATTGGGTATGTAGAGGGGCATCCAGGAGGCTGCGTGGCTGGTGTGAGGGGGCATGGGCTATGTAGAGGGGCATCCAGGGGGCTGTGTGGCTGGTGTGAGGGGGCATGGGGTATGTAGAGGGGCATCCAGGGGGCAGTGTGGCTGGTGTGAGGGGCATGGGGTATGTTTAGAGGGGCATCCAGGAGGCTGTGTGGCTGGTGTGAGGGGGCATGGGGTATGAAGAGGGACATCCAGGGGGCTGTGTGGCTGGTGTCAGGGGCATGGGGTATGTAGAGGGGCATCCAGGGGGCTGTGTGGCTGGTGTGAGTGGGCATGAGGTATGTAGAGGGGCATCCAGGGGGCTGCGTGGCTGGTGTGAGGAGGCATGGGGTATCTAGAGGGGCATCCAGGGGCTGGTGTGAGGAGGAATGGGGTATGTAGAGGGGCATCCAGGGGGCTGTGTGGCTAGTGTGAGGAGGCATGGGGTATGTAGAGGTGCATCCAGGGGGCTTTGTGGCTGGTATGAGCGGCATGGGGTATGTAGAGATTCATCCAGGTGGCTGCGTGGCTGGTGTGAGGGGCATGGGGTATGTAGAGGGGCATCCAGGGGGCTGTGTGGCTGGAGTGAGGGGCATGGGGTATGTAGAGGGGCATCCAGGGGGCTGTGTGGCTGGTGTGAGGGGCATGGGGTATGTAGAGGGGCATCCAGGGGGCTGTGTGACTGGTGTGAGGGGCATCCAGGGGGCTGTGTGACTGGTGTGAGGGGCACCCAGGGGGCTGTGAGGCTGGTGTGAGGGGCATTGGGAATGTAGAGGGGCATCCAGGGGGCTGTGTGGCTGGTGTGAGGGGCATCCAGGGGGCTGCGTGGCTGGTTTGAGGGGCATGGGGAATGTAGAAGGGCAACCAGGGGGCTGGTGTGAGGGGGCATGGGGTATGAGGACGGTGGCCGACACAACCTCCTTAAAGACGATAGCACGCCATTTTAAAATCTGTCATGGGAGAAATCCTAAAACATTTATGGTACGTGGTATCGATGTCATCCATAGTGGCATTAGGGGTGAAAATGTAAAAAAAAACTTCTGGCTCAAAGGGAAACCAAATGGATAGTGGAACTGGGAACAATGGCGCCAAATGGCCTTAATGAGGCCCTGAGCTTCACCCATTTCTTTAATAGATATAATCTTTGTGGTATTTTTAAACAATTGTATGTGTTGATTTTAATTTGTTTTCTGTGTCATTTGTAACTTTCTCCCTCCATAGTCTATATGCACCATCTATATGGATCATCTACATATGGTTAATCAATATGAGGATACTACGAGCAACAATTAAATTGGACCAAGAAAATTGATTTTCGTACTGACAGAATCGTGTTGCAATTATAGGAAAATATTACTTCTTACTCTAACACATTTTTGCATTATTAAGTAGTTGCGTTACTATACTTGTCTTAATGCATTGCTGTGTTGTTCTCTTTGGCGAGCGCGTGGGTGCTGTGCCTCCCCTTGCCTCTGCGTCATGCACGGCATCTGCATGGTGTCTGCGCATGTTGGGGGGCCATGGCTACGTGTCCTGGTTCCCTGTCATGTGTGGTTCACCTTGATGGCCGTACATGATGCATCTGGCTCGGGCGGTTCAGCGCGCATGCACTGATGGACCAGGAGATGATTGGTCCGTTCCAGTCACGAGACCGCAGGCCCTAAAGTATATTTAAACAGACATGGAAGGTCCTATTAAACAATCCCCCCCACCCCCCGAGGAAGCCATAGGATATACCACGCGAAACACGCATTGGGGTCCTTGTTTATTCCGGGTGCTGATCTAATATGGGTAAGAGTGCAATATAATTCTTTAGCATTTTTTCACAGGGCACTATAGGCCATATGGCACGTGGAACATATCCATAGTGATGAAATATGCCATAATTTTGTACCAGTGCATAAATGCCTTGAATACGAGCACTTCTTGCACTTTGTCCCAATAGATATTTAACATCTATTATTATGTTGTATATGTGTCACCCAGTTTGGTTGTCTGTGTGTCGTCCTTTTTAATCATGTTTGTCTTTTCTGTATATTGTTTACAATAAAGTTTTTTGATTCTTTGCCATATACTCTGTATTTGGTTAGTTTTTGCTATATAACAGCAGAAACAAGTCCGGGGGCGGCTCCCGCCAGAGAAAATATAGAAATAGTCCTTGGATGAGTTCAATGGATCCAGCAGATGAGGGACACAACACAATCCCACGTGGCAGCTTCTATCAATCCACATACGCCACGAGGGTCTGGTCGCAGCCTGAGACCCTCCAGCATCAGGAGGCCCCACGCAACTGACTGGGCCAAACATGAGTGTATTGTTCTGTCTACTGGGATCAGCCCCTGGATGGGGAAAGGGTTCACACCCTATAGATGCTACAAGAGATGTTGACCTAGGCCTGATTACATTACAGTCCATGAACACAGGCCGCGGGAGGGACACGCTGTTAGGCTGTGTGCCACGATGCGTTTAAGCACCGGCAAAAACACTGCAGAAACGCTTAAACGCATGGTAGAAGACCTGCCATGTTCCCCAATGATAATCCGTGCTGTGCACATGCTGCGGATTATCATTCCAGAAAAATACGCAGCATGTCCATTAATTTTGCGGACACGCAGCGTAATTGCTGGATAATATGCGTTTCTATGTGCGGATGGTACCCGGGTGTGGAGGACAGGAGACTCTCCTCCAGACCCGGGTACCATAGTACCTGTGAAAAAAAGAATAAAATAAAAAATAAATATTATATTTACCTTCTGATGGCCCGCGGTGTCCTTGTCTTCACTTGCCGGCAGTGCGCTGTGGATTGAAGGACCTGCGCTGACGTCATAGCCATGTGACGGCAGGTCCTTCAGTGCACCGCGAGCTGCCGGCAGCCAGGACAGAGCGAAGCAAGACAGCGGGGGCCATCAGAAGGTAAGTATAGATTTATTTTTTACCATTCTTTCGGTCACACTATATAAATCCATGCCGGTTGCATGGATTTATATAGTGTGACCAAGTTGTCAAGCACTTTCCAAGTGATGCTAAAATCGCTTGGAAAACTCTTGACAACCCGCATGCGGAAATGCAAGTGAAGAACGCTTCACATCAGCAAGTCCCTGGCAGGAAAAACGCATGTACAATCCACATGTACAATCCACATGCGTTTTTTCTGCCAGGGAGATGGCAAAACAAAAAGAGCATTTAAAATAAGAAAACATCTAACCTGTACATCAAAAGGTGCAATCTACCACGCTGAGTGTCCTTGCAGAAAGATTTACATAGGTCTAACAATGAGGGAACTGGGGGTACCTGTCCGAGAACATGTTAGGGACATAGAGAAGGCAGTAACAGCGAATGATGTCAAAATGTTGAAAACCCAGTGAAAGAATGGACCGAAGCCAACATAAGAAGGAGACAACAGACCAGAGTATCAACGACCTGAACTTAAATTACAGAGACCTTCTATGGTTTCTTATGCCCTCGAGTCTGAGATGGGTTTTGGAATTTGAGAAGTTACATAGGTCTCTTTTTAAGGTGTCTGCATCGTGGGCACATAGCCTTACACCCCTTACACTAAAGCAGGTTACATTACATAGTGTACATGAACACAGGCTGGGGAGGGACACACTGTTCCTGTCATATTGGATAAAACATAAGTTGCTGAGGTTAGGACCACCAGGGACCCCAATGTTACTTAGGAAAGACTATGTAATAACAGGAGAAACAGAGTACGTATTGGCATAAAAACATAATAACTTTATTAGATAGCAAATATAAAAGCAACCACAGGAGGTGGTAGCATAGAACAGATAATAGAGTTACAAAGTGCAGCACATGGTAATGTATATACAAAGTGTATGTACCAGAAGAGATTCCCTCAGAATGGAGGCTCTATTTTGGGCCACTTGGTACCCCCAGTTCTCCTGGCCCCTGGCCTACCTATTACTTGTATCTATATTTATATTTGGTAAGCGATATCTTGTATCTATATTGCCATTGTATACTCACCTGTGTATCCGTGCTGATTTGTGCATATGTATGGTGTGTACTATTGGTATCTTTTGTGCTTGCCTCTTCTCTTCCCTCCATTCTGAGGGAATCTCTTCTGGTACATACACTTTGTATATACATTACCATGTGCTGCACTTTGTAACTCTATTATCTGTTCTATGCTACCACCTCCTGTGGTTGCTTTTATATTTGCTATCTAATAAAGTTATTATGTTTTTATGCCAATACGTACTCTGTTTCTCCCGTTATTACATCTTATGTTGAGTAGGCTTGTGGCAATTATTAGCCATGTATTTTTCAATTGGCGTTTTGCCACGACTATATATAATATGAAGGCCTTTCTGTGTATATTAGGAAAGACTATGTACATGTTTAATAAAATAATTTTCACGTATGCTTAGCACAGGTCTGTCCGTCCATTCATGGATTCTGTATGGGACTAATAAAAATAGTCCATCACAGCACTCGGCTATGTCATTTATGTATATAAATGCATACAAAATATTAACTACTCGAGCTAAATTGCTGCATTGTCGCCTTAAAAGAACTATGCACCTGATTAATGTTCATGCCGGTCTGGAGAGGGCGGGGGTGAAGGACGCAGCTCCTGATTCATTAAGAGACATATTCATCAGAGGCGTCTGATGGCTGGGCAGCGCCTCCATGCTATGCCACTGACTGGAGTAGGATTTGTAGCGACCACCGCTGCTCATGATGAAGTTGCCAAACAGCAGTCATCACAACCCGGCCCACTTACCGATAAAAATGCCATTAGAAAGCAAAAAGTTGCAACGTTTTTACATAGCCTTCAGTTGCATCCAAATTATACGATTGAGCATTTTATAACAGAATTCTGGAGTAAACACTATGATGAATAGGGTCCTATGGGTTTGTTCTGTTTAAGCTGAGTTGATGCAGGTCTGTGCTATGACGTCAATTCAAGTTAAGAAACCCTTTTATCTACAGGTGCATCTCACTAAATTAGAATATCATCAAAAAGTTAATTTGTCAGTTCTTCAATACAAAAAGTGAACCTCATATATAGAGTCATTACACACAGAGTGATCTATTTCAAGTGTTTATTCTTGTTAATGTTGATTATGGCTTACAGCCAATGAAAACACAACAGTCATTATCTCAGTAAATTAGAATACTTTTATAACAGCTTGAAAAATTATTTTAAAATCCGAAATGTTATCCTACTGAAATGTATGGTCAGTAAATGCCCTCAATACTTGGTTGGGGCTCCTTCTGCATCAATTACTGCATCTGACGCACCCCCTGGGCCATATTCTTTAGGGGAATACCCGGAGCCGGATCAGATGGGAATTGTAGTCGCCGAGTGGCAGTGACCCGGTCTGTGCCCAGGGTGTCAAACTCAGTTGTATGTGGCAGTCCTACAGATGTTATAAAGTTCTTTATGTCGACTACGCCACCCGTTGTATTGCGGTCACTATGGCCGCCGCTGCAGCAGGGTCCGCTGAGGCTGATGGTGTTGGTGCAGCTTTTGGTGGTATAACCCCCAACGGGTGGGGTATAGCCTCAGGGGGTCAGGTGCAGAGAATGGGGGTTGTGGTGGTGCAGCATAGATGTTAAATGAAGACAGAGTCGGGTTGTGCAGTTTAGGGTATTTACTCACTGCTGTTGTTCCGGTCACTCCAGCTTCAAGTGACCACCCGAGCCGTGCTGCGTCCACCAGGTCCTGGATTCAGCCAACCCCCAAGCAAGTCCGGAGCGTGACCCTGAGCTCTCCTTCTGTCCTTTCCTCTGGCCGTCCCCACTAGTGATCCACCTAGGTCCAGCTCCCTCGGGCCTTCTGTTGGGAGACCCTTGGCCTTGGGTTCCCTGACCCTCCACGTGGTATGCCTTCGGGGTGGATGTGGTGGGTGGCCGTGGCAGACACTGCCCACGGCCTCCGGTCTCTGGCTAGGGTGTGCTTTTGCCCCCACCAGTTTGGGATCCGGTACCCTTTTGCCAACTCTTCACCCGCTGATGGACTTTGGGTTCTCAGAGTTCCTTTTCTGTTTCCCCCTCTGGGTCTTTCTTGCTTTCTCCTCTCTCTCTCTCTGGGGCTGCTCTGCTCCTCTTCCTCTGACTTCTCTGCAAAGACTCACAGACTGACTGACTGTGGCTGACTGACCCTGATCTTTGATGGTGCCCACCTTATATACACCCTCTATGTGTGAGCTCAGGTGACCAGCACCCAATGAGCTCCTATCTTTACCCAGGCTGCTCCCCCTATCTGCCCCTACACTACTTGGGATGTACCAACCCCCCTCCCACTCCAGCCAGGAACAGACTCGGTCGTACCTGCACATTTCTAAGTGGGAGTACCGTCGGTCTGCTCCTCGGAAATGGGATGTGTGTAGTGCATGCAGCCTACCGAGCTCAGGTCCACACTCCATCCTTACCCGGGAGTGGAATATCACACCTCTGGGTTGAGGTGCAACACCCCTGTAGCAGCCGAATGCTCAGGGTGCTACATTCCCCCCTGGTAAATCACAGCACGTCCTCGGGCTGTAAGACATAAACAACACCAAAACATACAATTTTTTTTGCATAAACATATAAAACATATAAAACAACATATATTAGCAGCATCATAAAACTTTCCATATAAAACATTCTCGTCGCCTCTGGCTCCTCCTCCAGTCACTGTGCAACGTGTGACCGGGTACAGTGCGACAGTCTTTTCTTGAAAAAATGGTTTTCCTATAAAACCAGTAGGGGCGCTTTAGGACGCGCAACTATTTACAAGGGATATGGCCGCTCTCAGTCCTCGGCCAGGTATTAGGGAGGAATGACCGCTCTCAGTCCTCGGTCAGTGGGATTAAGGGAAATACGGGTAAACAGTTCACACTTGCTGGTCCCAACGGGGACTATATTATCAACAGTTACAGTTCACGGTGCCCCGACGGGCAACTATATACAGCTTGTACTCTGCTGTACTTAACGACGGCGTCCTCCTGCTCTTTCTTTATGGTTACCTTTGGCTTCAGACCCGTCCGGGTCCTCTTGTTCTTCCTCCTCACACCGCAGCTCTTCCTCCGTCAGGCGATGCACATGGAGGGCGTAGGGTCCTTTGGCACACTTGTGCCGGGTGAAGGTGACCTCGTCCCCTAAATACAGGTCACGACCTCTGTGTCCCTCCGGTAGGTGGGACTCAACGTCTCTCCTGGTCACGAAGACGTCGCCTGGGGTGCGGTGATCCCTGATGAAACCCCACCCATGCTGCAGATTGAACTTTATCACAGTCCCGCTGGAAGGGGGACCATGAGCTGCACGGGGATTCCTCCTGGTCCGGCTCTTCTGCTCCGCGCTCCTTATCTGCGCTTGCTGTTCCCGGACCCGCCTCTCTCTCCGCTCCCTCTCGAAGACCTCGAGCTGCTGGCGGCAGCACTCTGCACGCTCCGCTGCGGCTGCCCGAGTCTCCTGAGTGAACCCCATGAGGTCTTCTCTGGTGGGATCCCACTCAAACTGGGTCTCTTCTAGCGGGGGCGAGATCCTCTTTATGGGCTTTGGAGCCGGGATCAGGGGTTCGCACATGGCCCTTGCTTTTTGCAGCTCCAGCTGGATGTATTCCTGGGGCCATACGAAGGGCTGCCCATCCGGGCACGTATGCTGGGCGAACAGGTCCTCACCCAGGTGCGGTACTTTAGGTGTTATGGGCGCCGTGGTGGTAGCGGCGCCCGGGTTAACCAGGCCTTGCGACCAGGCTTGGGGCACCTTGAAAGTAAAGGGCACCGTAAGAACGGCGGCGCCCTGTGTTACTTGGCCCTGCGACCAGGCCGGGGGCTCCGCGGAGGTAGGGGGCGCTGTTGGTATTGCGGCGCCCGGGGGTACTAGGCCTTGCGACCAGGCCGATGGTACTTCCTGCTTGGCCACGCTCGGGGTCGAGGCGTGTGACGTCACAGGGGTCGCGGCTTCCGTTTGAGGCCTAGTCTGCGGCGGTGACGTTGCAGCGACGGGCACGGCAGGGGGTACTTCGGGCTCTGCGACGGGGAGCTGGGGCAGGCACGCGGTTTCCCGGCTCGGGGTAGTGACGTCCCCTTTACCTGCCTGCATTCGTTCGGCTCCCTTCTCGGCGCCGTCTCCGGCCTTCAGTCCTCCTGCGCCATTCTCAGAGGCGGTCTGTCTCCTCGTCTCGGGCGGCGTGCTCCGCTGACGGGTTTCGGTCTGCTGGGCCATCTCTCGGCTCCACTCCGCCAACGTCTCTCGCTGTACCCGGGCCATCCTCCGTGCGAGGCCCTCCAGCGCGGTCTGTGCACACTCCCGGTCTCGGGGGAGCTGTGCTAGGATCTCCAGCAGGCCTTCTGGAGTGGCGACCCGCATCAGGCTCCTGACCACTGGGTCGGTGCTGCCTGGAGTGGCGGCCCGCATCAGGCTCCTGACCACTGGGTCGGTGCTGCCTGGCTCTCCCTCCATCTCCGGGTGGGCTCTCTCTGGACTCTCTTCCAGACGTCTTGTCTCCGGGTGCGCTCTCTCCAGACTGCTCCAGGCGACACCCATCTTTGTTCTCTTCTTCTGTCTCCGCCCACATCGAGGGTGGTCCCGGGGCAACTTCAGTTCCAGGGGCAGTTCTCTTACGCTGATGGACACTTCCAGCATCACAGTCTCTGTTGGTGGGCGCGGTTTCCGCTTTTGGCGCCATTCTTCGACCTGGCCCACGATGGGAGGTGGCCTTTTGCCACCCTCTGGCACGCCCATAATGGCGTCCGCTCCCCCAAGGCGGGAAATCTTCGGAAATGGCGGGAATCGTCTCCCAGTGGCGGGAAACTCCATGGATGGCGGGAAAAAGCTGCAAATGGCGGACAACCGGCGGGAAACGACCTGTGATGGGGTCCGTTGGCGGGGACCCTCCGGAACCGGCGGGAGACTTCTTTTTGAGGTAACGGTGAACTTTTCTTCAGGCACGCAGTACCCGGTTGTTGCGGGCACGTTATCCTGCCGACTACGCCAAAGTTGACGCACCCCCTGGGCCATATTCTTTAGGGGAATACCCGGAGCCGGATCAGATGGGAGTTGTAGTCGCCGAGTGGCAGTGACCCGGTCCGTGCCCAGGGTGTCAAACTCAGTTGTATGTGGCAGTCCTACAGATGTTATAAAGTTCTTTATGTCGACTACGCCACCCGTTGTATTGCGGTCACTATGGCCGCCGCTGCAGCAGGGTCCGCTGAGGCTGATGGTGTTGGTGCAGCTTTTGGTGGTATAACCCCCAACGGGTGGGGTATAGCCTCAGGGGGTCAGGTGCAGAGAATGGGGGTTGTGGTGGTGCAGCATAGATGTTAAATGAAGACAGAGTCGGGTTGTGCAGTTTAGGGTATTTACTCACTGCTGTTGTTCCGGTCACTCCAGCTTCAAGTGACCACCCGAGCCGTGCTGCGTCCACCAGGTCCTGGATTCAGCCAACCCCCAAGCAAGTCCGGAGCGTGACCCTGAGCTCTCCTTCTGTCCTTTCCTCTGGCCGTCCCCACTAGTGATCCACCTAGGTCCAGCTCCCTCGGGCCTTCTGTTGGGAGACCCTTGGCCTTGGGTTCCCTGACCCTCCACGTGGTATGCCTTCGGGGTGGATGTGGTGGGTGGCCGTGGCAGACACTGCCCACGGCCTCCGGTCTCTGGCTAGGGTGTGCTTTTGCCCCCACCAGTTTGGGATCCGGTACCCTTTTGCCAACTCTTCACCCGCTGATGGACTTTGGGTTCTCAGAGTTCCTTTTCTGTTTCCCCCTCTGGGTCTTTCTTGCTTTCTCCTCTCTCTCTCTCTGGGGCTGCTCTGCTCCTCTTCCTCTGACTTCTCTGCAAAGACTCACAGACTGACTGACTGTGGCTGACTGACCCTGATCTTTGATGGTGCCCACCTTATATACACCCTCTATGTGTGAGCTCAGGTGACCAGCACCCAATGAGCTCCTATCTTTACCCAGGCTGCTCCCCCTATCTGCCCCTACACTACTTGGGATGTACCACCCCCCTCCCACTCCAGCCAGGAACAGACTCGGTCGTACCTGCACATTTCTAAGTGGGAGTACCGTCGGTCTGCTCCTCGGAAATGGGATGTGTGTAGTGCATGCAGCCTACCGAGCTCAGGTCCACACTCCATCCTTACCCGGGAGTGGAATATCACACCTCTGGGTTGAGGTGCAACACCCCTGTAGCAGCCGAATCCTCAGGGTGCTACACATCAATGCGGCAATGTGGCATGGAGGCGATCAGCCTGTGGCACTGCTGAGGTGTTATGGAAGCCCAGGTGGCTTTGATAGCAGCCTTCAGCTCGTCTGCATTGTTGGGTCTGGTGTCTCTCATCTTCCTCTTGACAATACCCCATAGATTCTCTATAATAGATTCTCTATGGGGTTAAGGTCAGGCGAGTTTGCTGCCAACCAAGCACAGTGATACTGTTGTGTGTAAACCAGGTATTGGTACTTTTGGCCGTGTGGACAGGGGCCAAGTCCTGCTGGAGAATGACATTTCCATTTCCATAAAGCTTGTCAGCAGAGGGAAGCATGAAGTGCTGTAAAATTTCCTGGTAGGCGGCTGCGCTGACTTTGGTCTTGATAAAACACAGTGGACCTACACCAGCCGATGACATGGCTCCCCAAACCATCACTGATTGTGGAAACTTCACACTAGACCTCAAGCAGCTTGGATTGTGGCCTCTCCACTCTTCCTCCAGACTCTGAGACCTTGTGGAGTGTGTCAATGACTGCCTTCTGGACATCTGTCAAGTCAGTAGTCTTCCCCATGATTGTGGAGCCTACTGAAACAGACTAAGGGACCTTGTTAAATGCTTAGGAAGCCTTTGCAGGTGTTTTTTTGTTAATTATTCTATTTACTGAGATAATGACTTTTGTGTTTTCATTGGCTGTAAGCCATAATCATCAACATTAACAGAAATAAACACTTGAAATAGATCACTCTGTGTGTAATGACTCTATATAATATATGAGTTTCAGTTTTTGTATTGAAGAACTGAAATAAATTAACTTTTTGATGATATTCTAATATAGTGAGATGCACCTGTATTATTAGAATTATCACACCAGTACACCTGTTATCTCATTTGTGAGATTTAAGTAAACCTTGTATGATATCTTTTTCATTTCTGAATGTCCTCATACTTTCAATCAGAACCTAGACACCCCACAATGCAATAACCCATCGATCACTACAAGCCCTCCGTTTTCCATGGATATCCATATTATGGACTGAGTATACTTTTCTTATGCCTGAACTGCGCACCCCTCGGTGAAGACAGTGAGTTTTTTGGGGGCAGCTTATGGTCGTCTCAGGATATGAACACCCCCTGATCTGCTTGAAAATAGAACTGAAATAAAATGTTGAGAAAAAATGTCAAATATCACGTTGACCCTTCAAGTCACTGTCTTGTAAATCTTTATCACTTCTCCACAGAATAGGTGATTGGTCTGAAATCACTCAGGGGGTAAAGAGACTGTCATCACAGACTAACTAATCAAACCAATGGCAGCCCCTCAGTGTATCATGGCACCCTGTATTTTGATTGGCAGCTGTAGCTTTATAGACTCGAGCGGGGGTCTCAAACATTTGGCCACAGGGGCTGCTTCATGCAGGCCGCAGGCACCGTACACCTGGAGGATTGTGGCACGTCAGCACTTTTTCAGTGGAACATATTGCAGGCGCCGTGCACAGACAAGCTCTTTGCTCAGCTCTACCAATGCCAACTGTGGGTCAATCACAGGCCAGCAGCTAATGTCCGCAGGGGACCAGGATGGGAACAGGACTAGAAGATGAGGATCAGGATCCTGACATTACTGCAAAGAGACATTACTACTAAAAGGGGACCAGGAAGGGACACGTTACTATGAGATAGGGAGCCGAATGGTGAGATTGCTACAAGAAGGGGATCAGGTTGGAGGATATTTCTACAAGATGGCCATGATGGGGGACAATAAAACAAGATGAGGACCATGATGGGGGACATAAGCACAAGATAGGGACCATGATGGGGACATTACTACAAGATGTTGGCCAAAACTACTATATGGCGCTAATAGTAAGATCGTATTACAAAAAGGGGCTAAAATGTAAAAGAAAACAAAAAAAATTCTAAATATTGGCTTCAATGTTTTAGTGCCTATAAAAATGTTTATTTTTTTATAAATAAACTAAAATAAAGCCAAAAAAGTGCACACTTGTTATCGGTCATCTGTAATAAGCCAACCTATAAAATTATTATACCCCATAACAGAAAATAAATAAATCTGCAAAAAATATTATAAACAAGTGATCAAAAGGTGTATACAACCCCTGGCAAAAATTATGGAGTCACCGGGCTTGGAGGATGTTCATTCAGTTGTTTAATGTTGAAAAAAAGCAGATCACAGACATGGCACAAAACTAAAGTCATTTCAAATGGCAACTTTAGGGCTTTAAGAAACACTAAAAGAAATCAAGATTAAAAATGTGGTACTCAGTAAGAGTAATTTTTTTCAGACCAATCAGAGGGAAAAAATTATGGAATCACTCAATTCTGAGGAAAAAAATATGGAATCATGAAAAACAAACACATAAAAGAACACTCCAATACATCACTAGTATTTTGTTGCACCACCTCTGGCTTTAATAACAGCTTGCAGTCTCTGAGGCATGGACTTAATGAGTGATAAACAGTACTCTTCATCAATCTGGCTCCAACTTTCTCTGATTGCTGTTGCCAGATCAGCTTTGCAGGTTGGAGCCTTGACATGGACCATTTTCTTCAACTTCCACCAAAGATTTTCAATTGGATTGAGATCCGGACTATTTGCAGGCCATGACATTGACCTTATGTGTCTTCTTTCAAGGAATGTTTTCACAGTTTTTGCTCTATGGCAGGATGCATTATCATCTTGAAAAATGATGTCATCATCCCCAAACAACCTTTCAATTGATGGGATAAGAAAACTGACCACAATATCAATGTAAACTTGGGCATTTATTGAAGATGTAATGACAGCCATCTCCCCAGTGCCTTTACCTGACATGCAGCCCCATATCATCAATGACTGTGGAAATTTGCATGTTCTCTTCATGCAGTCATCTTTATAAATCTCATTGGAACGGCACCAAACAAAAGTTCCAGCATCATCACCTTGCCCAATGCAGATTCTCGATTTGTCACTGAATATGACTTTCATCCAGTCATTCACAGTCCACGATTGCTTTTCCTTAGCCCATTGTAACCTTGTTTTTTTCTGTTTAGGTGTTAATGATGGCTAATGTTTAGCTTTTCTGTATGTAAATCCCATTTCCTTTAGGCGGTTTCTTACAGTTCGGTCACAGACATTGACTCCAGTTTCCTCCCATTCGTTCCTCATTTGTTTTGTTGTGCATTTCCTGTTTTGGAGACATATTGCTTTAAGTTTCCGGTCTTGATTCCTTGATATCTTCCTTGGTCTACCAGTATGTTTGCTATTAACAACCTTCCCATGTTGTTTGTATTTGGTCCAGATTTTAGATACAGCTGACTGTGAACAACCAACAGCTTTTGCAACATTGCGTGACGATTTACCTTCTTTTAAGAGTTTTATAATCCTCTCCTTTGTTTCAATTGACATCTGTTGTGTTGGAGCCATGATTCATGTCAGTCCACTTGGTGCAACAGCTCTCCAAGGTGTGATCACTCCTTTTTAGATGCAGACTAACGAACACATCTAATTTGATGCAGGTGTTAGTTTTGGAAATGAAAATTTACAGGGTGATTCCATAATTTTTTCCTCAGAATTGAGTGATTCCATAATTTTTTCCCTCTGCTTGGTCTGAAAAAAATTACCCTTACTGAGTACCACATTTTTAATCTTGATTTCTTTTAGTGTTTCTTAAAGCCCTAAAGTTGCTATTTGAAATGACTTTAGTTTTGTGCCATGTCTGTGATCTGCTTTTTTTCAACAACATTAAACAACTGAATGAACATCCTCCGAGCCCGGTGATTCCATAATTTTTGCCAGGGGTTGTAGAATGGAGTTTCTGTACAGTGGACGTCCTTATACACAGTACATTGTGCCCACAAATCATGGACCTCAGTGCAGCTGCTCAATCTTGTCATCTCTGTACTGAGACATCTAGATTGGAGTTGCTGCAGGTTGTTTTATTATTTCTTGGCAGACATTATACAACATTACTGCCACAATTCTTGAAGAAACAAATTTCGCATGCCAGTATTAATAAAAGGTGAGAGGTAGAAAGCTGGGCCACTTTTTTTTTTTTGTTAAATTAAAAAATTAGTTTTTTTTATATTATCAGTTTTCATAGTTTAAAAACTTACACAAAGCTCTGATTGTTCATGTTTGACAAAATGTTACTTTTCTTGTCTGTCCACCAGTCCTGGTCAGCACCAGCATTTTGAAGAGCGGGTGAACATATGCAGGGAGGTCGTGAGCGTGACGGAGCGCAGCCGACAACATTATCATAATTTACATCACAAAAGTGGCAAAAATGATTACATAAATGTTCTCTAGCTCCGCCCACTCTTCAGAAATGTCGGTGCTGTGGCTGTGATTGGTGGAAATACAGTAAGAGTCAAATTCGGGCAAAACTGAACAATCAGTGCTGTGTGTAATTATGTATGTCACAAAAAGTAACAATACATCCATCCATTTATAATTCCTATGCCACTAGATTGGAATCTATGAGGAGCTCCTGGAATTAACTCAATTCTCGATGTTTCAGTCATGAGCCGTCTAGATTGGATTTGATCCTATGAGGACATCGCTCCAGCAACTCCATTCTAGTCAGGTCAGCAATGAACTGTACAGAATGGAGACTACAGGGAGATCATCTAAAAATCCACTCCAATCTAGACGGCTCACTAATGAATCAGCTAGAATGGAGTTGCTAAATGAGGTCCTCAAAAAAAGCCACTCCGATCCAGTGTGGTAAATTATGAGGACTCTCTCGGCTGCGCTCTGTTACGTTTCTCCCCGCGAGGCTCCGCCCACTCTCCGAAAAACTCATTTCCAGTCACTTCAGCACAAAACTGTACAGAATGGAGTTGCTAAAAGAGGTCCACAAAAAATCCACTCCGATCTAGATGGCTCAATGGTGAATCAGCTAGAATGGAGTTACTAAAATGAGGTCCTCAAAAAATCCACTCCGATCTAGACGGCTTACTAGAGAATCAGCTAGAATGGAGTTACTAAAATGAGGTCCTCAAAAAATCCACTCCGATCCAATGTGGTAAATTATGAGGACTGTCGGCTGCGCTCTGTTATGTTTATCCCTGCGAGGCTCCGCCACTTTTTGAAAAACTGAATTCCAGTCAGCTCAACACCAAACTGTACAGAATGGAGGCTGCAGAGTGATCCTCTTCGGTGGGTCTCCTCTTCGGTCTCCTCTTCGGTGGGTCTCCTCTTGGGTCTCCTCTTCGGTGGGTCTCCTCTTGGGTCTCCTCTTGGGTGGGTCTCCTCTTGGGTCTCCTCTTCGGTGGGTCTCCTCTTGGGTCTCCTCTTCGGTCTCCTCTTTGCTGGGTCCCCTCTTCGGTCTACTCTTCGCTGGGTCCCCTCTTCGGTCTACTCTTCGCTGGGTCCCCTCTTCGGTCTCCTCTTCGGTGGGTCTCCTCTTCGTTGGGTCTCCTCTTCAGTGGGTCTCCTCTTTGGTCTCCTCTTGGGTCTCCTCTTGGGTGGGTCTCCTCATCGCTGGGTCCCCTCTTCGTTCTCCTCTTCGCTGGGTCCCCTCTTCGGTCTCCTCTTCACTGGGTCCCCTCTTCGGTCTCCTCTTCGCTGGGTCCCCTCTTCGGTCTCCTCTTCGGTGGGTCCCCTCTTCGGTCTCCTCTTCGGTGGGTCTCCTCTTCGGTGGGTCTCCTCTTCGGTCTCTTCGGAGGGTCTCCTCTTTGGTGGGTCTCCTCTTCGGTGGGTCTCCTCTTGGGTCTCCTCTTGGGTGGGTCTCCTCTTGGGTCTCCTCTTTGGTGGGTCTCCTCTTGGGTCTCCTCTTCAGTGGGTCTCCTCTTGGGTCTCCTCTTCGGTGGGTCTCCTATTGGGTCTCCTCTTCGGTGGGTCTCCTCTTCGGTGGGTCTTCTCTACGGTGGGTCTCCTCTATGGTGGGTCTCCTCTTCGGTGGGTCTCTTCTTCGGTGGGTCTACTCTACGGTGGGTCTCCTCTTCGGTGGGTCTACTCTATGGTGGTTCTCCTCTTCGGTGTGTCTCCTCTTCTGTCTCCTCTTCGGTGCGTCTCCTCTTGGGTCTCCTCTTTGGTGGGTCTCCTCTTGGGTCTCCTCTTCGGTGGGTCTCCTCCTGGGTCTCCTCTTCGGTGGGTCTGCTCTTGCATCTCCTCTTCAGTGGGTCCCCTCTTCGGTCTCTTCTTCGCTGGGTCCCCTCCTCTTCGGTGGGTCTCCTCTTCGGTGGGTCTTCTCTACGGTGGGTCTCCTCTACAGTGGGTCTCCTCTTCGGTGGGTCTCCTCTTCGGTGGGTCTACTATACGGTGGGTCTCCTCTTCGGTGGGTCTCCTCTTCGGTGGGTCTCCTCTTCGGTGCGTCTCCTCTTGGGTCTCCTCTTTGATGGGTCTCCTCTTGGGTCTCCTCTTCGGTGGGTCTCCTCCTGGGTCTCCTCTTCGGTGGGTCTCCTCTTGCGTCTCCTCTTCGGTGGGTCCCCTCTTCGGTCTCCTCTTCTCTGGGTCCCCTCTTCGGTCTCCTCTTCGGTGGGTCTCCTCTTCGGTGGGTCTCCTCTTCTCAGGATACACAACCAGATAATAGGAGCAATCCTCAACTGACAGAGTGTCACTACTGACCACCGCGCTGCCCTCATCCCGCTAAGTAAAAGTGTTTTTCCTGTTTTACACAGAATGCAGACTACTGTGCAGCAACCTATACTCCCGAGGGGCCGCAGGAAACTGGAGTGAATAATGTCCTCCTCTTCCTTTAATTTACGCTTATGCCATGTTCTCACTGGTGCTATCGGCTTCCATTGGAGATTTAAGCTTTTTGGTAGTTTTGATGCTGTATTAGTCACAAAATTACCTGAGACGTAATAAATAGCATTAAAGCTGCAGTAAATTTTTTATATACACTGCTCAAAAAAATAAAGGGAACACTTAAACAACAGAATATAACTCCAAGTAAATCAAACTTCTGTGAAATCAAACTGTCCACTTAGGAAACAACACTGATTGACAATCAATTTCACATGCTGTTGTCCAAATGGAATAGACAATAGATGGAAATTATTGGCAATTATCAAGACACCCTCAATAAAGGAGTGGTTCTGCAGGTGGGGATCACAGACCACATCTCAGTACCAGTGCTTTCTGGCTGATGTTTTGGTCACTTTTCAATGTTGGTTGTGCTTTCACACTTGTGGTAGCATGAGACGGACTCTACAACCCACAGAAGATGCTCAGGTAGTGCAGGTCATCCAGGATGGCACATCAGTGAGAGTTGTGGCAAGGAGGTTTGCTGTGTCTGTCAGCGTAGTGTCCAGAGGCTGGAGGCACTACCAGGAGACAGGCCAGTACACCAGGAGATGTGGAGGGGGCCGTAGGAGGGCAACAACCCAGCAACAGGACTGCTACCTCCGCCTTTGTGCAAGGAGCAACAGGAGGAGCACTGCCAGAGCCCTGCAAAATGACCTCCAGCAGGCCACAAATGTGCATGTGTCTGCACAAACGGTTAGAACTGACTCCATGAGGGTGGTATGAGGGCCCGACGTCCACAGATGGGGGTTGTGCTCACAGCCCAACACTGTGCATTTGCCACAGAAAACCAGAATTGGCAAACTCGCCACTGGCTCCCTTTGCTCTTCACAGATGAAAGCAGGTTCACACTGAGCACATGTGACAGATGTGACAGAGTCTGGAGACACCGTGGAGAGCGATCTGCTGCCTGCAACATCCTTCAGCACGACCGGTTTGGCAGTGGGTCAGTAATGGTGTCGGGTGGCATTTCTTTGGAGGGCCGCACAGCCCTCCATGTGCTCGCCAGAGGTAGACTGACTGCCATTAGGTACCGAGATGAGATCCTCAGGCCCCTTGTGAGACAATATGCTGGTGCGGTTGGCCCTGGGTTCCTCCTAATGCAGGACAATGCCAGACCTCATGTGGCTGGAGTGTGTCAGCAGTTCCTGCAAGATGAAGGCATTGAAGCTATGGACTGGCCCGCCCATTCCCCAGACCTGAATCCGATTGAGCACATCTGGGACATCATGTCTCGCTCCATCCATCAACGTCACGGTGCTCCACAGAATGTCCAGGAGTTGGCGGATGCTTTAGTCCAGGTCTGGGAGGAGATCCCACAGGAGACCATCCGCAACCTCATCAGGAGCATGCCCAGGCGGTGTAGGGAGGTCATACAGGCACGTGGAGGCCACACACAACACTGAGCCTCGTTTTGACTTGTTTTAAGGACATTACATCAAAGTTGGATCAGCCTGTAGTGTGTTTTTCCACTTTAATTTTGGGGGTGACTCCAAATCCAGGCCTCCATTGGTTAATAAATTTGATTTCCATTGATGATTTTTGTGTGATTTTGTTGTCAGCACATTTACCTTTGTACAGAACAAAGTATTCAATGAGAATATTTCATTCATTCAGATCTAGGATGTGTTATTTGAGTGTTCCCTTTATTTTTTTGAGCAGTGTATTTTAACCCAGCTAAAAAGTGAACTGGCCCCTCCTGAGGGGAAACTTGAAAAAATGTCTGAAGTCAGATCAAGTCCATTCTCTTCCTTCAGCTTGACTCCGCTGGGCGCAGTTCTTCTTTAGCAAATGTTCATACAAAATCATCAATGGAAATCAAATTTATTAACCAATGGAGGCCTGGATTTTGAGTCACCCCCAAAATTTAAGTTGAAAAACACACTACAGGCTTATCCAACTTTGATGTAATGTCCTTAAAACAAGTCAAAATGAGGCTGACACACTCCATATCTCACCCTGCCATCACTGTGTCACGGATTTCGCCCGGAATCGTGAGCACACGATCCAGATTACTCGACAGTTCAGCCGTTTTTGGGGATTGCGAATCTCAAGAATGCCACCTCCCGGAAGCTAAAATACAATAAATGAGGGGCCAGGTGAAGAAAGCCATAGCAAATTCGGTCATGTCCCTTGGAGGTGCAATGTACCTGTTGGGTACCCTGATATCGTGCTTCCCAGGGGTTCTGTGAGCTCCATACCATTCCAGGGTTTTACAGTGGGATCTGATACATAATGAAGTTTCTCTTAAGGGGCACTTGGAAGGGAAGATGTCCTTATCACCCCGGTCAGTAAAATCTTTATAGAGGTTAGGTTCATCCTGCCACCAATCTCGAGGGGTTCCCTGGGTACTTGGGGTCACTAGCACAATTACCACAGATGCGAGTCCCAGAGGGTGGGGAGCCCAGGGGACCTGGTCAGATATCGAAAAGAGTCTCTCCTCCAATGCAAAAGAACTTCTGGCGGTAGACAAGGCGGTGAATAATTTCTTACCTTTCCTTCAGGGCCAGAATGTAAAGATCCTCTTGGATAATCTAGTTGCGGTAGCATATGTGAACCATCAGGGGACACATGGTCAAGATTGCTGATGAGTGACAGATCATCTCTTCCAGATTACAGAAAGTCACCTCCTTTCCCTGATGGCCCTCCATATAAGGGAAAAAGAAAACACCAGAGCAGATTTCCTAAGCTGCTATCTTCTGATGCAAGGGGAATGGGAACTAAATCAAGGAATTTTTACCCAAATAGCCGAAGATGGGGGGGTGGGGGGCCCTCCGGTCAGGTAGATCTGTTTGCCACAAAACTAAATCGGAAGACAAAGATCTTGTGTTCCCTAAATCCCCTAGCTGTGGATGTGTGTCACCCCAGGCCTGGATGCCACAAGTATTAAAGGCTGTGTCTGAGAGCAGGAGGGAGGTTCCCTAGTCAGGGACAATTAGCATGCCGCACCTCCTGTCCCAGGCCAGTAGGGAGAGCTGGCTGCCCCTATAAAAGCTGGAACTGAGGACAGGGTTAGAGAGACCAGGACCCACTTCTGAAGCATCCAGAAGGGTTCCCAGAGGAGAGGGACAGGTCAGCAGCAGCTGAGGAGTCAAGGAGGCTGAGGAGGAACAGCAAGCCAGGGACAGAGGCGACGAGAGCCGGTCCTGGCTGAGAGAGAACTACACAACCGGACACTGGGGTCCGAGGCTGTCAGGGTTGCAAGCCCGGCAGCAGATAACCTACCTGTGAGGGATTTTAGGTCCCTTGGCCTGAGAAGCCTGGAGGCACCGCCACACAGAGGGACCGGTACAGCACGGAGAAGCAACAGGTACCTAAGGCCCGAGTCGCAAGCCATACAGGCGTAGTACACGGCCAGCTCAGGGACGTGGGCTATCACACCACTAAAAGGGGGATAGTCAGCAAGGGCAGAGAGAGAACGGTAGGCCTACCCACTCACCCTGACCAGTGGGGCTCGCCCGAATGTTCTCAGACACCCAGGCCCATTCCTACCCTGTACTCCTGTTGGGTCATAAGTACTACCTACAATAAAGACCCTGGACTGTTTGAAGTAGACTCTGGACCTTTATTATTGCGGCCTGCACCATCACCCCCAGCATCCTATTATCTGCCCTGAGGCTACACTCTTCCCGTGGGGAGCTATTCTATCCCAGTGCTGCATACCAACATCAGCCTCAGCGGTCTGCCTTGCAGCGGCGGTCATCCCCGACCGCAATCCACGGGTGGCGTAGTCGGACATTCAAAACCCTACAAATAGGCTGCCACAGCATATGGTCTGACCACCCTTAGCCACGGGATCGGGTTGCCACTACTACCCCCATCATCACACTGAAGCCCGGTTCCCGAGTGCCCCACGGCCCAGGGGGCGAGTCAGCTTTTGGCGTAGTCGGCAGGATTGTGACCAACCCGCCACAAACGGGTATTGCGTGCCTGAAAGGGCTGTTTGCGTACCTTGTTTCCCGCTATCCAGAGCCGTTTCCCGCCATCTTCAGTCGTTTCCCGCCATCTTCAGCCAGTTTCCCGCCATCTTCAGCCATTTTCCCGCCATCTTCAGCCGTTTTCCCGCCATCGGACGCCATCTTCAGGACGCCGCGCGGGAAGAAGAGGGGCGTGGACGTCCAAACCGCGCGAGACCTGAAGCCCCGCCCTACTCACCGACGCTGCGTAAGGTCCTGGAAGGAGAGAGAGCGACGCTGACGTCACCAGGATGCGACGCAAGGTCCTCGTCCGGAGCAGCACCAGCGGAGCCGCGGCCTACGGAAGAGGATCAACAGAAGGTAGGCCACGGTTAACTATGGGGGAGGAAGATGACGGACACGGAGGGACCCTCTACCACCAGCGTGGCTGCAGCAGCGGTGATGCCATTCTCCATGCCCTACATCCCTGGAGCAGCCTGGCTGCCCCAATACTCAGGGGAATCCCATACATTGACTGACTTTAAGGAAAGACTGCACAGTTTATTTAAAGTTTACCCCCTGACAGAAAAACAGAAAGTGAGCATTCTGACGGGGCAGCTCACCGGTGCAGCCCAGCAGGAAGTGAAATCATGGTCAGATGAGGAGAAAAGGACTGTAAAGGACATTCTGACCCGGTTGCGGAGTACCTTTGATACCCGTACCTCAGCAGAAATCAAAATGCGGTTCTATGGCTGTAAGCAGCGAGCCCAGGATAGTATCAGAGATTATGCCTTGAACCTGCAAGAAGCCCTGAGAGCTATCAAACAAGCTGACCCTGGTAGCGTGCAGGACACCGATAAGCTGTAAACTGACCAGTTCATAGAAGGTCTGCTGTCCAGCGCCCCCAGAACCCAGCTGTGCCTCATGGCCCTTCAGAACCCCGATTTGACTTTTGCGCAGTTCAAGGATAGGGACATCCGGGTGCTCCGAGAACCCGCACCAAGTAGCGCTGTAGCTTCCCGGCGCCCTGCCATTACTTACCACCAGGGGGCGGCGCCCTACCCTGCAGACCTTGTGGGGGCTGATGCGCAGGCCTCAAACCCATCCCCGCCTCCAGACCTGCACCATCAGGTCCAGGAACTAACCAGGAGTGTTGCTGCATTGACCAGGACCTTACAGTCGTTACAGGTGGACCCGTCAGGACCCATCAAGCTGGCTTCCAGTCCGGAGGATGTCCCGTGGCGTCGACAGAGGAGGATCCCGTCGTTCAGAGGGAGGCCCGCCGACAGTTACACTGAGGATGGACAGCCGATTTGCCACCGTTGCAGTCAGCCAGGACACATAGCAAGGTACTGTACTTTAAATGGGTCCGACCTGGGGCAGAGGGCCAACCCCCAGGCATAAGGTCATCAGGCCCGTCTAATTGGCGTGATAAGTACGTGGGGGGACGCCCGGTCTTACCCGTAGTGCTGGACGGTATCCCCATAAGTGCACTGCTGGACACCGGGTCTCAAGTGACTACCATCCCCTACGTACTTTTCAAGCGGTACTGGAGTGACGCGGATATAACCCGTTATCCAGACGATGACTTAAGCATCATCGCCAGCAATGGCCAACCTGTGCCGCAAGTGGGGTTCAGAGAGATGACCATCAAGATTGGTAAGGTTGAACTGCCGGCACAGGGAGTGATCATTGTGGACATTGATCGCCGTGAAAGTCACCCTAAAATAACTGTGGGTACTAACGTGATTGAAAATTGTCTTGCAGAAGTAATTGTGATTTTGCAGAAGGTGGTGATGAATGCTAGTTCCAGCCAGCAGAGAGTCCTCCAGAAGGAGATAAGGGCCCTGGTGAGACGGCAACAGGTAAAACTGTCTGGTGGTGAGATCGGTAGCGTGAGGATGAGCGACCCGTTCCCCATTGCCATGCCTCCCAAAAGTGAAATGATGATCTGGTGTCGGACTGCAATCGGGTTAAGGGGGAGAGACTACCAAGCCATGGTAGAACCCGTGTACTCAGACAGCAGGCCCACCATTTTGACAGCCAGGGGGGTGGTTGATGTCCGGCATGGAAGGGTGCCCGTCTGGATCTTAAACATCGGGGAAAGGGAAGTCTACTTGCCCCGGTATGCTACACTAGCCAAATTGTTTGCCTTCCAACACAATGCTATCAGGGTCGTGGAACCCTTGCCTCCATCTTAACCGGTGGAGGGTAATGGCTCCCAGAAACACAAGGAGGACTGGTGCCAGAAACTCCATGTGGGTGCTGACTCCACTCCCCTGCACAAAAAACAAGGAGTCTACCGGGTGGTACAGGAGTACGAGAGAATCTTTAGTAAGCACCCGCTAGACTTCAGCAGAGTAAAAGGGATAGAACACCACATCCCCACGGGGAGCCACCCACCAATAAAAGAGAGACACAGACCTGTACCTCCTGCACATTATCAGAACGCAAAGGGCATGCTGAGAGAAATGAAAGAAGCTGGGGTCATTAGAGATAGCTGTAGCCCCTGGGCAGCTCCCTTAGTTTTGGTAAAAAAGAAAGACGGTACCATGAGAATGTGCGTGGACTATAGAAAGGTCAATCGTATCACCCATAAAGACACGTACCTGTTACCTAGGGTAGAGGAGTCTTTAGCAGCCCTAAAATCAGCTAACTTCTTTCCTACTTTGGACCTTACTAGCGGGTACTGGCAGGTTCCTGTGGCAGAGGCTGACAAGGAGAAGACCGCCTTCACCACCCCGATGGGATTGAGCGAATTCAACTGTATGCCATTCGGGCTCTTCAACACACCAGGGACCTTCCAGAGGCTGATGGAATGCTGTCTAGGGCACCGAAACTTCGAGACGGTCCTACTGTACCTGGACGACGTGATTGTCTATTCGAAGACTTACGAGGACCATCTAAAGCACCTGGCCGAGGTGTTCGAAGCCCTGGCAGGCTATGGCCTGAAGGTGAAACCCTCAAAGTGTCACCTGTTGAAACCGAAGGTACAGTACCTAGGGCACGTGGTGAGTGCTGAGGGAGTAGCCCCCGACCCTGACAAAGTGACAGCCATCAAGAGCTGGCCAAGCCCCTCTAACATCAAAGAAGTGAGGCAATTCCTCGGGTTGGTAGGCTACTACCGAAGGTTCATCCCCGGGTTCACTAAGATGGCAGCCCCTATGCAGGACCTCCTGATAGGACAGTCTAGGTCCAGAAGCCAGAAGCCACCCTTCAAGTGGGACAAGCCGGAAGAGGAGTCCTTCTGCCAGTTGAAGATGGCCCTCACTGGGGATGAGATCCTGGCCTACCCTGATTATGGCTAGCCTTTTATCCTCCACACAGACGCCAGTAATGTGGGGCTGGGAGCCGTACTGTCACAAAACCAACAGGGCAGAGAAACGGTGATCGCATACGCCAGCCGGAAGCTGAGGCCCACCGAGAGAAATCTGGAGAATTACAGCTCCTTCAAGCTAGAATTCTTGGCAGTGGTGTGGGCCGTAACAGAACGCTTCAAGCATTACCTGGCCTCCGCAAAGTTCACTGTGTACACGGACAACAACCCGTTGACACACCTAGACAATGCAAGACTTGGTGCCCTGGAACAGCGGTGGATGGCCCGGCTATCAAATTATGACTTCACAATCAAATACCGGGCAGGCAGAACCAACGCCAACGCAGATGCCCTATCAAGGATGCCCCACTTGCCTGAAGGAGAAGAAGACTCAGAAGAGCTGGAGGAAGTAGAGCTCCCTGCATTCCACCGGTATGGGGCCACTCAGTATTCTCACCGGGTAAGAGACAAAGACCTAACCACCATCATGTTCAATCCCTTACCCCACCACGGCTGGGCTGAAACGCAAGATAGTGACCCTGCAATTCGCCTGGTGCAAGACATGTTAACCCAGGAGGACTCTAGCCCTGGCCCGGACGCTCCAGAGGAAGCCAAGCAGTTATGGAAGGAGAAAAGCAGGCTATTCCTCTATGAAGGTAAGCTGTGCAGAATGCTTGTCAACCACCGGACGCACGAGCTGACCTGGCAGGTGGTGGTCCCAAGATGAGATGCAGCAATGGTCCTGGAGGCCTACCATGACAGAGCGGGGCACTTCGGGTGGAAGAAACTGGAGTTCCTACTGAGAGAGCGGTTCTACTGGGTCGGTATGAGAAGGGCCATAGAGAAGTGGAGCAGGGACTGCGGCCCATGTCACCTCAGAAGGAAGGACCATACCAGCCAGCAGATACCCTTGAGGCCCAGGTTATCATGCCTGAGGAGCATGTCCATCTCCGATCCTTGGGTTCTTCCAGAGATTCCGTATCTCCTCAAGCAACTGGCCTCCACTTGACGGTGTGGAACTTGAAAAGACACTGCTAAATCGGAAAGGTTTTTCCCAAGGTCTAGTAACCATCCTGATGCACAGCAGAAAACCTGGGGTTGATGGGGGAGGGGAAGGCGCCAATAGGAAAAATCTTGGCGTTTTTACAAAAAGGTCTTGAACTAGGGTTATCCACCAGCACCCTTAAAGTTCAGGTTTCTGCCTTGGGTTCCCTATATAGCTGTGATCTAGCGGGTAACTACTGGGTTTCTCAGTTCATTAAGGCAGCTTTTAGATCTAGACCTATTATTAAAAGCAGCTTGGTTCCCTGGGATTTAAATTTGGTTCTAAAGGCCTTGACTAGCTCGCCGTTTGAGCTAATAGTCAGCAACCCTTAAATCCCTCTCCCTTAAGACCGCTTTGTTAATAGCTTTAACCTCGGCAGGAGCATTAGTGACATCCAGGCCCTGTCTATGGCCTCGCCGTTTACTCAAATTCTGGATGATAGGCAGGATCTAGTCTAAAAATCACTCTCTCTCTCCCTAAGGTAGCCACTCATTTCCACAGACTTCAGGAAGTCCTCCTACCCTCCTTTTGTCCAAATCCTAGTGACCAGAAAGAGGCGGAGTTACATACGTTAGACGTGAGGAGATGTGTGGTTAGGTACCTTTCAGTTATCAGAAGCTTTAGGAAAGATAACTCGTTGTTTATATCCTACCAAGGGGCTACAAAACGGTCTAATGTCACAAAGTCCACCATAGCTAGATGGAATAGGGAGGCCATTTCTCTAGCATATACATCTAGCGGCAAGGAAGTGCCAGGAGGGTTGAAGGCTCAGTCCACCCGGGCTGTGGCGACCTCCTGGGCTGAGAAGACAGGTGTCTTGATTAGAAGACATATGTAAGGCTGCTACCTGGTCCTGTCCCTCTACATTCCATAGACACACCCATATCTAACCTATATAGTATCGGCTGACCTCACCTTTGGGAGAAGAGTGTTCCAGGCTGTGGTCCTTCAATAGATTACTTCATCCCTGTAATTCTCTCGTGGTGCTGTCATGGTCGACCGATAAAATCTTAAGTTACTTACCGGTAATGGGATTTTTCGGAGACCATGACAGCACCCTTACATTCCCTCCCTTCACCTTTGTGGGAGCACTCCCCTTTTATAAATTATAATCTCACACTCAATAGGTGTCGTGTGGTATGGCAACTTTGTGATTGTTTGCTGTGTTCATTAACCTGGCGGTCCTCTCAGTGCTCTGTAATCCAAACTGAGGCAGGAGAGAGGCGGCGCCCTTTTAAGCCTGTAGGTTTCCTCTCCTTGGTGGGCGGATCCCCTCTCTCGTGGTGCTGTCATGGTCTCTGAAAAATCCCGTTACCGGTAAGTAACTTACGACTATTCATTTGATGGAGCAATCAAAAAGTTGTACCCCAAAATGGTAAGTATTAAAAACGGTCTTAGAAAATTGAAACACGAGCCAAACAATTTGTTTGCAAAGTTTAGAATTTTTTAAAAGCAGTGAAATGTTTTTGTTTTTTTCTCTTCTGCACCATTTCACTTTATTTGGAGTTCATTACCTTTTTTTCTATATCTTGCACAGTAAAGTGAATGGTGTCATTCAAAAATACTGTAATTTTGTACCACAAAATACACCTCAACCCTGCTGTATTGAATAGTGTCTGTGTTATTCACTATATAATATGTTATTTTTTATGGTATACTCATGTATAGTGACTAGTGATGATCGAGCGTGTTCTATGAACCCCTTCGGCGAGCACGCTGTCTAACAGCCGTGACACTTGCAGGCACGGCGACATTAAAAGAAATGCCGAGCATGCCAAAATACTAAGCGAGCACCCGAGCGTGCTCGCCGAAGGGGTTGATAGAACACACTCGATCATCACTAATAGTGACCAGATACCTCTAAGGAATCTTTTTTACTGGTGCTTGAAGTACAAATTTTTGTAGCGCTAAAGATTAAGTAGTATGCAACTATGTGAACTGCAATTGCCATTTAATAATTTAAGGGAATCCATCAGATATACCCCTCCCTCCAATTCCCATTCATGACCATGCAGGATTTGGAAAGCTAAATCCATAGACACCTCTATATCTTTTATCTGTTGCTGCATTTCTGAGTGCTCTGGGTGTAACGGAGCACTTACCGAGCCTCAGCCTTCCAAGGTTGCTTCCCTGCCCAGCACCAGCCTCTTTATCTTGATTGATAGCTTACTTTCTGATTTTCCTTGCTTGGTGCTTGACGTCCCCAAAAACTGTGAGCTATCATTGACACTGAGGCTAAGTTCCCACCACGAGCTTTCAGTGAGCTTTTGATGTTACAGATTGAAAGAAAAAAAAACAAGTAACCTATTTTACTTAATAGGTGCAGGAATGCTGTAGAAAATCTGCAACATCGAAAACTCATCAAAAGTGAAGGGAACGTAGCCTAAAGAGAACGGATGCTTGCTGTCGGAGATAATCTCAGGAGACAGAGACTTAACTCCTCATTTGCATGTGAACCAAAATTCTAATTACTTAGGAGTGCAGCAACAGGTAGAAGATATAAAAGTGTCCATTGGTTTAGATTTACATGTCAAAGGCCTGCATGCCCACATCTGAGGTCAAACAGATTTCCTTTTAAAATTAGTGTATTGCTTTGAACTGGAGCTATTGCTCAATCAGTAGCACCACACACAGTCACAAGGTAGCCCTAGCCTAATGGAGCACCATAGACACTAGCACTGGGAACTTTCCCTCCGTACACGCAAAACATACACAAAAAAAATCAATTTGGCACGTTATTAATTATTTATGTAGATTTCTAGAATGAAATGTTGGATCTCGTACGAGCTCGATCCTTGTTTTTCACAGAACTCATATCTATTATAGTCTAGGGCTGTTCACATATTTCTGCGGATCGCGTATTTTTCACCGAAACACGTTGACCTGTCGGATTTTGATCCAAATCAAAGTTTAGAACTTCTCGGATGCAAAACAAAGCTGATGAAAATCGGTCTTTTTTTTTTTTTTACCTACAAGAGAAATCACTGTGGTCTGAATGAGGCCTTACTCTATTATTTATTTTTTAAGCAGCGTTCATTCCAGGCTGCTGTACACATGAAGAAGGTTTACACACATAAAATACATATATAAAACACAGAAACAAGCTAACCTTGACAGACTAGTATGGAGGGGGACACTGCCACCACGAGCTAACAGTGTGGATTCTGGGGTCTCGCTCCTTCCCTCAGGGTGTATTCCAAAAGCCGCCTCCAATAAGCAAGTTCTGGACAAGCTGCAGGTGGAGAGGGAGCCCGGATTACGGTGAAGGCCCAGACTGCGTCTCTGTTTTACACTTAGGAGGGAAAGAAGTATCTCCTGAACCTGATCCACACTCCGGTGAGTGTGACGTTTCTTCTTGATTTGTTTCTCTGTGCTCTTGTTGCAGATGTTCAGATACTGAATGAGTTATACAAAATGCAGCAGCTGCAATAATAATAATAATAATTTATTATTTTACAGGGAGGGCCATTTATATGGATACACCTAAATGAAATGGGAATGGTTGGTGAGATCATCTTCCTGTTTGTGGCACATTGGTATATGGGAGGGGGAAAACTTTTCCAGATGGGTGGTGACCATGGCGGCCATTTTGGATCCAACTTTATTTTTTCAATGGGAAGAGGGTCATGTGACACATCAAACTTATTGAGAATTTCATAAGAAAAACAATGGTGTGCTTGGTTTTAACGTAACTTTATTCTTTCATGTGTTTTGTACAAGTTTATAACCACTTATAAAATGTGTTCAAAGTGCTGCCCATTGTGTTGGATTGTCAATGCAACCCTCTTCTCCCACTCTTGACACACTGATAGCAACACCGCAGAAGAAATGCTAGCACAGGCTTCCAGTATCCGTTGTTTCAGGTTGATATCACCAACCATTCCCATTTAATTTAGGTGTATCCATACAAATGGCCGACCCTGTAGATCTCACACTGTTTTTTTTTTTTTTATAGACGCCCATAAGAGCTATCCAATATTTTAAAATTGAAAGAGTTTGCTCTCAGATTACAACTTATCACTTTTCTACAGAACAGATTGCTTGCTAATAGCTGGGGACCCATCTCTGGGACCCCAATCACAGGAAATCAGGTGCAGGAGCCATATTACGCCAATGGATTGGCCGATGAGCGCGTGCACTGCTGCTCCACTCAAAGTGTAATGGGCTGCCGGAGATGGCCGAATTCAGAGCTCAGCTATCTCCATCAGTCCCGTAGACAATGGCACCACTCCATTAAAAAAGGGGATGTGAGACATCTGTTCTTCTGATCATTGGAGGTCCCGCTTGTCACCCCCCCCCCCCCACAGAATAGCCAAAAAGTTGCGATCTTGGCACAGCCTATTTAAAAATGCTATAGAAAAAAACCACCAGCTCACCCACAGCGGCTCTCGGCGTGCTGAAGCCCGGAGATCGTGTGGCCACACGTGTGTAAATCACAGGAAAAAGAAAAGGAACTCCAGCTCCATAAAATCCATCTTTATTATTTCATCTTTAAAAGTCCATTAATCCACAAGGTTCAAGTGAAAAATTTATGCAACATAGCAACATGTTTCCAACGCTCAGCATTCTTTGTCCATCTACATACGAAATGACTCCCCTCACATTTATACATGGTTATTTAAGAATGCGCCTTGTATCCATCAATCCATATTTGTCCAACATGTTTTCCCTTTTAACGTTTTTGTACTTTTGTAGGGTCATGTTGATTTTATCTACGAAGTTTCAAGGTCCCTTTCTGCTTGCCAAGGTGTATTATTGGTGGTCGACGCAAATGAGGTACTTTTCCTTAGTGACGTTGTATGTAATTATAATGCATATGCTACCTGTAGGGTAGATATAATTTATGATATACTGATTACTTCTTTATTCTTCCAGATTTATTGTACACTTGCATCTATACTCTTATTAGATTCTGATTATATAAAGACAGAGACTCTGATTCCAGCCATGTGTCAATAACTGGCTGCTTGTTTTAGTTTTATCACTCAAGGACTAGTAAACCTGCTACCATGTAGTCCTCCACATTCATGAGCTCTATATATAGCCCCACCCGCACCACTGATTGACAGCTTTCTGTGTACCCTGTGCATAGGCAGAACATCTGCAGCTAATAAAGGGATTTTATCAACACTGCATCAAGCAGCTCAGTAAGTGACACATCGCTGGAATCCAGGAACCACGGGTTTACCGTAACTAGAGGGGCCAGAAGACTGCGACGTCTGAGCTCCTGCACTGATTAGAAGCACTTCACTATCATATTAAACCGTGAAGGTTTCTGCTAGCAGTGCAAAGGTTAATCTGTTCAGTTGAGAGCTGCTAGAGCTTTCCAGCATTGATGGTCTCAGCTGTTCAGTGTTGGCCTCTCGCCTCTCCTATATATACTCGCCTCTGGCAATCTTGGATTGCCAGTGTTAGATTTATGCTGCCTAGTTCTGGAGTCAGAGGTGTTGGTTGTTTTGAAGAGGCGTTTGTGTGTTAACCGCTGTCATTGCCAGAGACATAAGGAGACACTCCAATTTGTAGGGGGCCTGGGGTCAAGGGCCCCTAGGTTTGAGTTAACTGAGGAACCCATGCTGTTGGGTGTGGCGACTTGTTCTGTTGGTCCAACTGTAGTTTGGCGGAAAGGGGGAGTGTGTGTGTGTGTGTGTGTGTCTTTCCTAAATTCCTAAACACCCACCAGAAAACTAAGGCGCCCGAGTTGCGGGGTGAATTGGCAACTCGGGGGTGTACTTATTTCCTCTGTGGGTAGGTCACAATTTTTTTTTTTTTACCGTCCAAGATCCATCTTGGCAAAAGTATGGTGGTAATTTCTGCCTTTCTGGACAGTGGGGCGGGGTTTATTTTGATCGACGCTAGGTTCGATCAGGACCTCAAACCTCATAAATTTTCTGGCTCAACACCCATAATCGCCATTGACTCTGCACCCTTGAGCTAGGGCTATTTTACTCTTATCGCTCGTGTGCTACATCTGCAGGTAGGGGCCTTGCACTCAAAATTTATTGACTGTTATGTGCTAGAGGGCTTGCCCTCTCCTGTGGTCCTTAGACTACCTTGGTTTACGCTGCACAATCCTGTGGTAGGTTGTGTGCCCACTTTATCTTTTAAGCGTTTCCGCAGCGGCAATTCCATTGCAGAAACGCTTAAACGCTTGGTAGAAGGTCTGCAATGTTCCCCAATGATAATCCGCATGTGCTGTGCACATGCTGCGGAAATTTCCGCTGCGCATTATCAGTGCGGAAAAATCCGCAGCACTACCAGTTATTTTGCGTAATCGCGACGTTTTACCTCCATTGACTTGCATTGAATCGCTTAATATCCGCATGACTACATGTGCACATGCGGATATTAAGCGATTCAACGTGCGGATGGTACCCGGGTCTGGAGAAGAGGAGACTCTCCTCCAGACTCGGGTACCATGGTACCTGTAAAAAAAAAAAAGACAAGAAAAAAATACATTATACTTACCTTGTGATGGCCCCCGGTCTTTTCTCCACTGAGTCGAGTCTCTTGTACGGCTCGTCGGCGGTCGCGTGACCTGTCACATGACTAAATGACATCATGGAAGGTCCTTTCACACCACCGTGAGCCAGGGGCCATCAGAAGGTAAGTAAAATGTTTTTGTTTTTTTGTTTTTTTTTACCATTTTTAATCTTTTTTCTTCAACTATTAACTTGGTCACACTATATAAATCCATGCCGGTTGCATGGATTTATATAGTGTGACCAAGTTGTCAAGCACTTTCCAAGTGATGCTAAAATCGCTTGGAAACCGCTTGACAACCCGCATGCGGAAATGCATGTGAAAAAACGCTTCACTTACGCTTGTCCCTGGCAGGAAAAACACATGTAAAATCCGCATGCATTTTTTCTGCCAGGGAGATGCAGAAACGCTCAGGAAAAATCCAGAGCATTTCTGCATCGTGGGCACTTAGCCGTAGACTGGCAGACTCGGGAGGTGGTAAAATGGAGCGAGTATTGCCAAGAACACTGCTTGGTCACTCGGATAGCCATGGTGGGTCTGATTTCAGGAATGTGTTTTCTGAACAGGGGTGTCAAGAACTTCCACCCCATCATCCTTATGATTGCGTCGGTAATATTATTCCTGGGGCCAAGCTGCCAAAAAAGCAGGTTATATAATATCTCTGGTTCAGAGAGGCAGGCCATGAAAAACTAGATCACTGAAAGTCTACCAAAGGGCCATATAAGACGTTCTTCATCTCCCGTTGCAGTGGGGTTTTTCTTTGTCAAAAAAAAAAAAGACTAGGGGTTGCGCCCCTGCCTTGATTTTTGTGAGTTTAATCAGATCACGGTCTGGGATGCATATCCTCTCCCTCTCATCCCAGACCTCTTTAGAAAACCATTTGGCTCCTACAATTTGATTAAACTAGACCTCAGGGGGGCTTATAATCTCATTCACATTGAGGAGATGAGTGGAAGACGGCCTTCAATACTCCTGAGGGGCACTATGAAAACCTTGTGATGGCATTTGGGTTGACTAATGCTCCCATTTTTACTCATCTGGCATGTAGATCACAACAAACCCATCTTGATGACATAATGGTAGACTCCATACTAAATAAGGAGGGAGTCACTGACTGTGGTGGCCCCTCCCCGGGCCATGGCGATTGGTGACCCCCCCCTTCGCTGCCCCTTACTGACCAGTGATCCTGAAGCCCCCAGAAGGATCCAATGAAGCGAAAGGGACGGCTGCTACAAGCCGTCCCATGGATACATAAACACCGGGACATCCCACGTTACTTCCTTTCTTTGCTGGTCCCGGAGTCGAACGTCATGGAGATTTCAGGATCAGGTCAGATTGCTGAGGCCCTCCAGACTGGGTTTGCACAGGGGGGCGAGCGCTGGTTACAGGCTCTCATGTCGGGGCTCAGCGCTCATCCCCCTGGCCCCAGCTCTAAATCCCCAGATCACCCTGCCCCTGGCCCTCAACCCCTTATGGGAACATCATATTCCCCAGTCCCAGTCCCCTCACCACTTGGGCCTACTCACCCACTCCAATTGCCCACGGTACAACGGTCCCCTCCACGGCGGTCGGGTCATCTGGAACGGGGGGCTGCATTACTTCCGCGGCTTGGTCCCGATCCCCTTCCTCACCCGATCGCCGCATCCGCACAACTTTACAGTGTTCATCGGGCCACTCAACCCGGGGCGGTAGGCGGCTGCGGTAGTGCTGCGGGCGCTCGCTGACTCGGGGAAGCGGGCAGCCGTGGCGGTCCGGTGGCTGCACGCCAGTGGGGAAGGGCGCGCAGCGACAGCGTGGGGTTGGGGGGTTCCTCTCTGCGGTCGCGCGCCGGAGCAGGGAAGCGGGCGCGTGACTCCACTAGGCTGGAGAGGCATGTTGGGGGAGGCGGAGCTGGAGGGCAGGAAGCGCTCGATGCGCATGTACAGGGCGCGTGTCCACCCCACGTGACCCCACAGGTCACGCCCCCCAGTTCAGAATGCTGTGGGGCGGAGCAGGAAGCTGAAGCTAGTGCGGCGGTGGACCCTGCGCCTCACTTACTGCGGGCGCAGGGCTCCTCTGCACTAATAAATGAGTGCGGGCTGTCTTCCATGTCGGCGGCGGGCACAGAGGGGATTCAGGTCTCCTGCCTGCCACCGGCGCTGGAGACAGCACACAGCCTGTTGTTCCCTACCCCCGTTAACACTCCTGTCCCGCATCCTGCCGAGGAGCGCCCTGGAGGGCGGAGGTCCAGCAGGCACTCCCGTCCTCCAGAGCGCTTTAGGCACAGCACCCCGAAGCCTCACAGAAGAAGCTGCGGGCCACTTAGTAACCATTCCCCGCCCCCTCAACACACAGCAGGGGCTGTGGCAGAGCAGAGCTCCGGACAGGAATCCTCTGCCGGGGGCTGTGCTCTGCTTCCCCCCCAAACAATCCCCCACAGAAAAACTCCTATTAAAAATAAAAGAAAAAGTTCCCAAAACAGAACACGTGACACTACACATCCTGGGGACATTGCGGCCCCTGTAATCACCGCAGCCCATCCAGCGCCCAGTCACAGTATCAATACCCCCCTGATGGACACGATGCGGAGCCTAAACACTTCAGCGACCATCCTCGCCTCCCCCATATACCCCTATAATAGCGCAGCGACGCACGTGCTTGACTCCGTTATAGCATCGCCCTGGCCACAAATACCACCGACATGTCCCGGCGGGACACATGTAAACTGCGCAGAACCCCCCATACACCCTTAGGGACACAGAGACTCCAGGCGTACTCACTCTAGGTGAACTCGCTGTAGTTCCTCCGACGACAGATCTACGCCATCGCACACAAGTCACCGGCGAAGGAAGCGGTCGTCACAAGCAAAGTGGAGATCGGCATTCCACAGGAGGGGTCACAGGTCACGGTCCTCAAGGTGGCGCTCACCATCCTCTGCATCAGAGATGTCGAGCCCCAACGATCCCGTCCTCCGGGGGACAGAAACGATACAATGGCACCCTCCAGAGCTTACAATCTGCACGATACAACGATTTCACGCAGGTCTAAGAGCAGAGGCACGCCGCTCACCCCGAGCGAGACTGGTGTCAGAGTCCCTCCACACATCGGAGTCCCTCCTCCAGCCGCAGGAATGGGTGCGTGCAATATAAGTATAACTAAAATGGGAAATAGTAATACCAACTTAATAGCGGCCCTTAAGGCCATAGTCGAACAACTATCCGTGCCACCAGGCGCTATACATAATTCTACTAAAACAACTCCACCATTAGCCAGCGTACACATTCTTTTGCAGGATAAGCCCATTGGGCTCACACATAGACAAGGAAACCAGAAATAAAATATGGAATAATGACTACATCGACATTTGGGCACTTGTAACCGCTGACCAACATACTATAGACAAAGAGAAAAGGATAGTCGACAGACCATTCAACAGAAATAGACAAAAGGTCGCAAAGACAATGAGTAACTGGTTACAGGCGTTTTCAGTGCTGGGTTGCATCATGGGCCAAAAGCATCCGGAACGCTGCTCAGAACTATTCATATACCAGGATACGGTGTATAACTCGTACAAAGCCCACGGCGGTTCAGCATGGTGGCGCTACGATGAAGAGTTCCGGAGGCGGTTGGCCCTGCAACCACAGCTAGGCTGGGGGGTAAAAGCTACAGACATATGGTTGCGATTAATGCTGTTACAGAAACACCATCCCTTTCCAACAACGGCTACTGGACAACAGGCAACAGCAGGCCAAAATTCAGTGGTAGTACGTAGACCAGGGGCCTGCTGGCAGTACAATGAGGGACGCTGTCGTTTCTACGCCTTATGCAGATACAAACATGAATGCTCAGCCTGGGGTGCAGCCCACCCCGCGGCAAGATGTTCTCATCCCGCAAGCAAATTATCAATTAAACTCCCACAGTCAGAATCCAAGGACCCCGGTGAGCGTAAACGCGATGGGCCCCTGGCTAGACCAATATCCTAAGAAAGACGCAGCGGGGCAGTTACGTTTTGGTTTCACATACAGTTTTTTCCTCCCTTTCAAACTTAATAAATCACCCACCTTTGCAAATAACCTTAAATCTGCAAAAGAGCACCCTGAAATACTTAGGCAAAAAATACAAAAAGAAGTAGCTCTAGGCAGAGTGGCGGGCCCTTTCCCAACCCCACCATTCAGTAACATAAGAGTTTCCCCTCTGGGAATAATCCCCAAAAAAGAGCCAGGTTCATTCTGGCTTATCCATCATTTATCTTACCCAAAAGGAGAGTCTGTAAATGACGGTATTTCGTCTGAAGACGCCTCGGTCTCCTACGCGTCTTTCGACAGAGCAGTAATGTTAGTACGCGATGCGGGGCCCGGAGTGCTGCTCGCTAAATCCGACATAGAATCCGCCTTTCGCCTACTACCGGTGCACCCAAATTGCTACCACCTGCTGGGATGCCAAGTGGACAATGAATACTTCTACGACACTTGCCTCCCAATGGGTTGTTCAATATCTGTTATTACTTCGAACTATTCAGTTCCTTCCTAGAATGGGTGTTGAGGTACAAAACCGGCAATAGGTCCGTCACACATTACCTAGATGACTTCCTATTCGTCGGACCCAAAGACTCAAATCAATGCCAATCATTACTTAACGAATTCACAAACATCTTTCAACGGTTTGGAGTCCCATTGTGCCCTACAAAAAACATAGGCCCCACAACAAAGCTATCTTTCTTAGGCATCGAAATCGACACCACAGCAAGGTTATTCCACCTCCCAACAGAAAAAATACAAAAAACACTACACCTCATCGAGGGATTTTGCACAGTACGGAAAGTAACTGTAACATACCTGGCGGCGTCCTTGCATGGTGGTCCATCTCCCACTGTGCAAGAGGGCGCACTTGATCTCCTGTCCAGAGTGTCTCTCTGGCTTCCCTCCATGCTGTCTGTTTGTGTCTGTTTCTGCTGCTTAAGGGCGGCGCCCGATCACTTCCTGCCTTTTGTACCTGCTGTGGGTCACACCCCTTGTGCGTCCTCAGCCTATTGCTGTCTGTCACTTGGTATATAGCTCAGCAGCTCCCTTCTTTCCCTGCCTGAGCATAGTGTTTCCTTCAGTGTGTGCTTGCACTCTGAAGGTGCCAGGTCCCGTCTCTTGTCTCCTGCTTTTTGTATCAGTTCCCGTGTCTGAACTGAGTCCCGTCTCTTGTCTCCTGCTTTTTGTATCAGTTCCCGTGTCTGAACTGAGTCCCGTCTCTTGTCTCCTGCTTTTTGTATCAGTTCCCGTGTCTGAACTGAGTCCTGTATGTCTCCTGCTTTGCGGTATCAGCTCCCGTGTCTGAATTGTGTCCTGTATGTCTCCTGCTTTGCGGTATCAGCTCCCGTGTCTGAACTGAGTCCTGTATGTCTCCTGCTTTGCGGTATCAGCTCCCGTGTCTGAACTGACTCCTTTCTGTGTTCTCTTGTCTGTCCTGTCTGAACACGCTCCTAGCCTGTTCCTCTCGCCTTCTAGTGGCCGATTTCCTAGACCCGCTCCTGTGTCTGGTCTGTCCTGTCTGAACACGCTCCTTGCCTGTTCGTTCCGCCTTCTAGTGGCCGATTTCCTAGACCCGCTCCTGCGTCTGGTCTGTCCTGTCTGAACACGCTCCTTGCCTGTTCGTTCCGCCTCTCTGGGGGCCGTATTCCCAGACCCGCTCCTGTATCCCTCTGCAGTGTCGGTCTCCTCCGTACACTCAGTTCCAGTCTGAACTCTCTCCTGTCCTTTACCTGTTTTGCCTCTATGTCCGTTCCCTTCCTTTTTCTGCAGAGTCTTAACTCGTACCTAACTCCTGCTTGTTGTCTCTGCAAGTACTGTGTGAGTATCTGGCTCTGTCTTTCCCTTCCTGTCTGTTCCGTGTGAACAGAGCCCTGTCCTCCCTGCTCAGCCTTGTCTGCACTCTAGCTGTGCTTGCCTGTAACCCTCTGCCTGTATTGTTCCTGAGTCCCGGTGTGTACTGGGTCCTATCCCGCCTGTGTTCCTACCTGCTAGTGCCTCCCTGTCTGCACTCTAGCTGTGCTTGCCTTTACCCCCCTGCCTGCATACCCGCCTGCCTGCATACCAGTCGTGCCTGCCTATACCCTCCAGTCTGTGTGCCAGCCTACCAGCCTGTTCCTGTATTCCCCTGTGTGGGTCAACAGCCGTGTCCGGGGTCTGTCCTGGAGTAGCACCTGGTCCCTCTGCTCGGTTCCTCCTTGGTGCACTGGCGTCGTATGCCGTCGTGCGACCCTGGTCGGATCGGGTGAATACTTAGTCACGCCCCTCCAGGTATTCACTCTCCGGCACGGTCCAGTGGAATCACTACCAATCACACGCACACGCCGCTTAGCCCGGGCGTGTGCATAACAGCATGCTCAGGCCATGGTTCCCGTTGAGCCCCACGGCCTTCGCTCTTTGAGAAGTTTTTCCAGCGAATACATGCATTAAAATAAAATAAATAATTTTTTTTCCCCCTTTAGCTGAGTTCCAGGCGAGTTACGCACCCGTCCAGATGGATCTATCAGCCCTCGTTCCTGCGGATCCGCCACGTTACTATGGGGATCCAAGACAGTGTCGTGCATTTGTGGAGCAATGCATGCTACACTTTAAGGCCTACCCTCTCTATTTTCCTTCCGATTGGGCTAAAGTGGCCTTTATGATTGACTACCTAGCGGGTGATGCCTTGAAATGGGTCACCCCCCTATGGGAAGCATGGGATCCTGTCATCCTTGACCTGCAGGCCTTCCTGGTGGCCTTTCGTATGGTCTTCGAGGACCCTAACTCTGAAGCCCCTGCTGAAGCTTCACTTCCCAATATCCCGGAGCAGCCCCGACGGGTAATGTGTGTGGGTAGCGCAATAGTCCTCCAGCCCAATGAGACTACTGCCCACCCAGAATCCTCACAGGGTGACTACGCTTTCCGGAATACTTCTCTCAACCTCAAGAGGCAGTCCAGACGTGCTAGACTTAGAGGCAAGCCGTCACGCCAGGGTCTGTCCTCCCTGAGACCTCCTGACCCCAACCTTGAAGTCCCTACTGAAGCTTCATCTCCCTGTATCCCGGAGAAACCCCAATGGGTAATGTGCGTGGGTAGTGCACCAGTTCTCCTGGCCGAAGAGACTTCTGCCCATCCAGGCTCCACACAGGAGAACTTCCTGCACCCGGCATCAGATGCTTCTTTCTCTTTAACCGGTGTGCATGTCCAAGGATGCTCCAAAGCTGTGGTTACCTCAGAGTCTGTGCACCTCTACTACCTGGCGGAGGATCCCCTGTTGCCTCCTGAACCCTCCGGGATACCACTCGATGACAAATGGAGAGAGACTTCTCTACACCCGGTACTCAATACTTTGTCCGCTTCGTCCTGTGAGCCTGACAATGGGTACCCCAAAGTGGTAGTTACCTCCGAGTCTCTACACCCCTCCGACCAGGCGGAGGATCTCCAGTTGTCTCCTGAACCCTTCGGGGTGCTACCTGGTAGCGAAAGGACAGAGACTCTCCTATACTCTGTACCTGATACCTCGCTCGCTTCGTCCAGTGAGTCCAACTTAGTGTACTCCGAAGCAGAGGTTACTCCTGAGTCTCTACACCCCTCCGACCAGGCGGAGGACCTCCAGTTGTGTTCAGAATCCTTCGGGGTGCCACCTGGTGGTGAATGGACAGAGACTTTCCTATATCCTGGATCTGATACCTCGCTTGCTTCGTCCAGTGAGTCCGACCTAGTGTACTCTGAAGCAGAGGTTACCCGTGAGTCTCTACACCCCTCTGACCAGGCGGAGGACCGCCAGCTGTCTCCAGAACCCTTCGGGGTGCCACCTGGTGGTGAATGGACAGAGACTTTCCTATACTCGGTACCCGATACCTCGCCTGCTTCCTCCAGTGAGTCCGACCTAGTGTACTCTGAAGCAGAGGTTACCCGTGAGTCTCTACACCCCTCTGACCAGGCGGAGGACCGCCAGCTGTCTCCAGAACCCTTCGGGGTGCCACCTGGTGGTGAATGGACAGAGACTTTCCTATACTCGGTACCCGATACCTCGCCTGCTTCCTCCAGTGAGTCCGACCGAGTGTACTCTGAAGCAGTTGTTTTCTCTGAGCCTCTGCACTCTTCTGACCCGGCGGAGGTCCTCCAGTTGTTTCCTGAATCCTCCGGGATACCACCAGATAACAAAGAGACAGTGACTTTTCCTCATTATGTACGTGATAACCCGTCTATTTCTTCCTGTGAGCTTGACAAGATGTACCTCGAAGCAGAGATTACCCTTAAGTCTCTGTCCCCCTCCAACCCAGTGAACGACTGGCCCTCGAATTCCCTGCGGAAGATTCTGGCAGGCCTGAAGAAGAGGGGGCGTAAGGGGGGAGGTACTGTAACATACCTGGCGGCGTCCTTGCATGGTGGTCCATCTCCCACTGTGCAAGAGGGCGCACTTGATCTCCTGTCCAGAGTGTCTCTCTGGCTTCCCTCCATGCTGTCTGTTTGTGTCTGTTTCTGCTGCTTAAGGGCGGCGCCCGATCACTTCCTGCCTTTTGTACCTGCTGTGGGTCACACCCCTTGTGCGTCCTCAGCCTATTGCTGTCTGTCACTTGGTATATAGCTCAGCAGCTCCCTTCTTTCCCTGCCTGAGCATAGTGTTTCCTTCAGTGTGTGCTTGCACTCTGAAGGTGCCAGGTCCCGTCTCTTGTCTCCTGCTTTTTGTATCAGTTCCCGTGTCTGAACTGAGTCCCGTCTCTTGTCTCCTGCTTTTTGTATCAGTTCCCGTGTCTGAACTGAGTCCCGTCTCTTGTCTCCTGCTTTTTGTATCAGTTCCCGTGTCTGAACTGAGTCCTGTATGTCTCCTGCTTTGCGGTATCAGCTCCCGTGTCTGAACTGTGTCCTGTATGTCTCCTGCTTTGCGGTATCAGCTCCCGTGTCTGAACTGAGTCCTGTATGTCTCCTGCTTTGCGGTATCAGCTCCCGTGTCTGAACTGACTCCTTTCTGTGTTCTCTTGTCTGTCCTGTCTGAACACGCTCCTAGCCTGTTCCTCTCGCCTTCTAGTGGCCGATTTCCTAGACCCGCTCCTGTGTCTGGTCTGTCCTGTCTGAACACGCTCCTTGCCTGTTCGTTCCGCCTTCTAGTGGCCGATTTCCTAGACCCGCTCCTGCGTCTGGTCTGTCCTGTCTGAACACGCTCCTTGCCTGTTCGTTCCGCCTCTCTGGGGGCCGTATTCCCAGACCCGCTCCTGTATCCCTCTGCAGTGTCGGTCTCCTCCGTACACTCAGTTCCAGTCTGAACTCTCTCCTGTCCTTTACCTGTTTTGCCTCTATGTCCGTTCCCTTCCTTTTTCTGCAGAGTCTTAACTCGTACCTAACTCCTGCTTGTTGTCTCTGCAAGTACTGTGTGAGTATCTGGCTCTGTCTTTCCCTTCCTGTCTGTTCCGTGTGAACAGAGCCCTGTCCTCCCTGCTCAGCCTTGTCTGCACTCTAGCTGTGATTGCCTGTAACCCTCTGCCTGTATTGTTCCTGAGTCCTGGTGTGTACTGGGTCCTATCCCGCCTGTGTTCCTACCTGCTAGTGCCTCCCTGTCTGCACTCTAGCTGTGCTTGCCTTTACCCCCCTGCCTGCATACCCGCCTGCCTGCATACCAGTCGTGCCTGCCTATACCCTCCAGTCTGTGTGCCAGCCTACCAGCCTGTTCCTGTATTCCCCTGTGTGGGTCAACAGCCGTGTCCGGGGTCTGTCCTGGAGTAGCACCTGGTCCCTCTGCTCGGTTCCTCCTTGGTGCACTGGCGTCGTATGCCGTCGTGCGACCCTGGTCGGATCGGGTGAATACTTAGTCACGCCCCTCCAGGTATTCACTCTCCGGCACGGTCCAGTGGAATCACTACCAATCACACGCACACGCCGCTTAGCCCGGGCGTGTGCATAACAGTAACACTACAACAGATGCAAGTGTTACTAGGTCTCCTCGTGTTCGCGAGCCGGGTGATGCCAGTCGGAAGGGTTTTCTCTCGTTGTTTATCCCTTGCAACAAAACGTGCATTAAAACCGAGTCATAGAATCAGAATCAGCAGGCAGCTTCGGGCGGACTTAGAGGTGTGGAAAACCTTCTTACAATCATTCAATGGTCACACGTTATTTATGTCAGCAGAACAGTCCAACATTGAACTAAAATTATTCACCGGGGCAGCAGAGGCGGGCGGATATGCAGCGATACTAGATAACTAGTGGTGCACAGGCTTATGGCCTCCGTATTGGTCTGAACAAGGGTTAACAAAAAAACAGACACTCCTGGAACTCTTCCCAATAGTGGTAGCCATAGAAATATGGGGCACGTACCTAGCGAACAAAAATATACGCTTCATAACAAATAACACCAGCCTAGCGCACTGCATTAATAAGATGGCATCATCGTTTCTCCCAGTGCTAGGCCTACTACGCCGGCTAGCATTCCTGTGCCTAAAACACAATGTATGGGTCCGCGCTAGCCACAATGTGGAGGGGGGATCTAACGCTGCTGCTAACGCTTTATCACAATTCAATTGGCAGGTTTTCAGAGAGCTCCTCCCCAACGCCCACCCGTCGGGCACCAGTTGCCCACCCTCCCTATGGGATCTAGTGGCGAACAGCTGATGCCATTAATCAGAGCGTCAGTCGCCCCGTCAACATGGAAAGCATACGGTAAGGCATGGGAAGACTGGATACGACTAGTAGCAGGCAGACGGGTTAACCAATGTGAACAAGCCAGACTAGATGTAACCATAGAATTTCTCCACCAGCTAATGATGAGGGGCATATCAGGGGCGTCAGCGCAGCGGTGGCGGACCGGAGTAGCATTTAATTTCCAACTACTGAATTGGGGAGATGTGACAAAAAGATTCATCATCAGTCAAGCCTTAAAAGGGTGGAAAAGAGGTCAGCCAAGTCAGGAGTGCAGACGTCCTGTGTCACTAAATCTGCTCTCAAAAATCATATCCCTAACACCATTAACATGCCACTCACAATTTGAAGCAACACTACTGTCTACTGCATTTGTGATCGCCTTTTTCAGGGCGCTACGCATAAGCGAATTAGTCCCTCGATCCAAAATCACCACCAGTGGAGGCTTATTACACCAGGACGTAGTCATAGCCAATAATGCAATACGCCTACGCATACGCAAATCCAAAACAGACCCAGCGGGCAAGGGCACTTGGGTGCTTCTAAAACCCACAAACAGTACACTGTGTCCGGTAACAATAGAAAAAACATATGCAGCCATCAGGCCGCAAAGTAATTTCTTCCTATCACACATTGATGGAACTCCATTATCAAGATACCAGTTCCAATTTATATTTAATAAATGCCTATCATCGGCAGGGAACCACCCCAAAGATTACGGGACACACTCATTCCGCATAGGCGCGGCCACGGAAGCAGCTAGAGCAGGACTGTCAGAAACGGAAGTGCAGAGGATAGGCAGATGGCGATCCGCGTGTTTTGCGAGATACATAAGACAGGACTTGTTATCCTAACGTGGTTTGTTTCTTTTATAGGTGACGATAAGCCAACAGTGTGGGTGATAAGCCACTCGTACATATACTGGGCAGAAAAAAGGGCGACAGTCCGCCCAGGCGGGAGGAATATGGGGTTTCATGACACATATTTCAACTGGAGAGGTATTAGAGGCCTGCGATGGCCACAGGTACTAATGGAGGTAATCAACATAGGGAGAGAAGCAACAGGTCCGGTTATCTTAGTTATACACGCTGGGGGAAACGACTTCGGTCATTACAAGAGCGCAGAACTAATGGCAATAATGAAGCTATACACTGAGCGCTTCAGAGCATTTTTTAGTAAACTAACTATAATATGGTCAGAGATTGTGCCGAGAACGGTATGGCGAGGTGCGCGAGACAGTGCAGCCATCGAACGGACAAGGCGGCTAATAAATATTCGGATGGCAAGATTTTTAAAGGAAAGAGGTGGTGTAGTGATAAGACACCGAGAACTGGAAGGAGATAAAGCTGGCCTCATACGGCCCGACGGTGTTCATTTAACGGATATTGGACTGGACATATTCCTGTCAGGACTCCAGGACGGAGTGGAGCAAGCGTTAATGATGATGGGTGGGGGTCTGAGTCCTGCATACGAGTACGCAGGATCCTCCTTGGCCTGAAATAGAAAGGACATGTTGGAAAGTTACTCTTGTTGGCCAACTTGCCGGTGTGGAGACACAGGGCATGCTGCAACAAGCGGAATTATTTTTGGAAATAAAATGCCTTTCTAATGGAATGAGTTAAAGAGTTAATAAAGCTGTGACCGATCCTCACCCATCCAGTTGTAAGAGTTACATTATTGTATTGTTAAGGAAGGGGTGGCGGTAGGGGGGCTGAGCGTCGGGGTTTCGTTGGGGGTCCCCACAGTCTAATTTATTCACCTCGTATCACATCAGGTACATGTCAGGCAGGTCTTACAGATACTCAAAGATAATACATTTCTCTGGTTTGACAAATAATTTATGTTCTCCATTCAGGAGGTCCCTTTTTTGGGTTATTTCTTATCATTCACTGTTTTTGCATGGATCTGGCAAAAGTCCGGACGGTACTGGATTGGTATTATATTCAGGACTTAAAGGCGTTACAAAGTTTTTTGGGTATCGCCAGCTGCTACTGTAAGTTCATCAAAAACTTTTTGGTAGTGGCCAAACCTCTGATGGACGATTTTGCCAAATAATAAAATCTTAATTTTTTTTTCTATTTTTCTTTCCAGTCTTGTAGCTAAACACAATCCAGCTAAGTTTTAAAATTGAAATGAAGTCCCTGTACCCCCCTCTCTAGGTGCTTCTGTACCAACTCCTCCCTGGTCCAGGACGGTCTCTGTATCACGGCCTCCATCAATAACCTATTGACACATGATTGTGGCAGCACTCACGTGCTGGTATATCACGCTGCCAATAGAAATGGGAAGCGGCACAGAAATCACAAAATAAAGGCAGTGTTTGTGGTAATGCAAGAATCCAACAAGCAGAGTAGTCCACACGTCGTACAACAGCCCAACATGGATGATGAAAAGCAGTGACCAGCCCAGGGGATGGGGATGACTCGGTACCCGGGCCTTTGCCTGGCCTTGGGGATGTCGCGGTGGTCGGCTCCTGGGCCCGTACCCTGGGGTCACTCTTTAAAAGGGTGGTTGTTTGTTCATTTTATGAAAGTTCGTGACGCCACCTGTGGTTTCTGATGATAATCACCAGTGCTGCGGCAGTCCACTGAGGCCGGTGATGAGGCAGCTCGATGGTATAGCTCCCCACAGGTGGATCTAGGCCTCAGGGCAGCGTATGCAAGGGGAATGCAGGACAGGCGAGACCCAGCCGGGTCAGAGCAAGAACGGGGACGGACACGGTAGTCACTTCAGTACCTTTTACTGATGGAAAGTCAGGCACATCCTGGAGCACTGTAGGGTGAAGGGTGCATATCAGGATCCTCCCCAATGAGCGGGTGTAGGGCCTCCTGTTTCTTGCCTCTGCGTAGTAAGTTTCTGACCTGCCTGGAGCTAGGCCTAACTTTGTCTCTGTCCTGCGCTGGCTGACCTTGTGGTAGGGCCTTTTCTTGGAGTACACGCTCCTCAGCTTGCGAGGCCTATGTGTCTCCTGGCTCTGACGTATCAGCACTCTAGCGATCCTGGGACCTGTAGTTCTCCAGGGATTCCGGTTATGCTTTACTGGGTCGTAGAGATCCCGGTAAGCTTCGGACCCAGTGTCCGGTAAATGCTTCAGGGTGAGCTAATTAAGCTCCTCTGCCCCCTATGTACTCACTCTCCACTCGCCTTCGGCCCCTCTCGGGGCCCTCACTAGGCTACACACACTGCAGCCGGGACACTGCTCTTCTTCGCCGCTCTCAGAGCGTCGGCACACTCCTAGCTCTCTATCCTGAGCTCTGTGAGTTCTAGTCTGGAATCACTCTACAGACTGTACTGAACTCTTTCTGCAGGAACTGCTAGGCTCTGGCTCGACTGAACTGAGTCCTTCTGTGTCTGAGCAGGAAACTGCTGAATCACTTTCTGGGCTGCCTGGCTCCACCTTCCCTTTATATATCCCTAACGGTCTCCCTCTGGTGGTCTGAGGTGGAAGGTGGAGGTGTGTGAATGCTTATGAGGGCCTCTTGTGGAGGAATCCATCAATGCACACTTCTAGGATCTGTGATACCAAGCGCAGCTGGGTGTCACCGCAGCGAACGTCGCGTCTTCAGGCGTCTGTGTAAGAACATCACATTTTTATTTTCCTCCCTGAATAAGCACCAAATGGAATAGCTGAATGCCAGGATACAGAGACCGGCGGGGGGCAGGGAGGCGCTGTCCGCTGGATTTTGTGCTGGTTTCACAAGCGGTCACCCTGCAGTTTTCTCTGAATTTGCTGTGGAGACTTTTCACAACACATCTAATAATTGTGAACCTTCCACCTCACATGTTTATTACCTTGTCAGCTCGGCGGGATGAAAGCCGGACAAGAATGATCCTTATTATATATAATGGCTGCACTGAGCGATGGGGAAAAGCCGCAGAGGACTGAGAGCAGAAGGGCAGAGGGGTTCCTCTTCCTCATAGGAGAAAGTCTACAGGGACCAGTACAGAAGCCGGTGCAGAAGGGGAGACAAGGGCTGAGCCACTTACACAGACAGAAAGCTGAGGAGAGGAGGACATGTTATTACTCCAGGATCCGCTCCATTCCTTCCCTATGTGGCATTCAAGCCCTGAGCTCGGCTTTTCTGGAGACCCATAGAGAATGAATGGAGCTGCAGTTGAATCCTGACTTTCCACTCCTTCCCGATCAGACGATGGTTCGCAGCGGTCAGACCCCCACGATCAGTAAGTGATCACCGAGCCTGTGGATAAGTGATAACTTGTTTTCTTCAGACATCCCCTTTAAGCAGTGGAGCATGCCAGCAGAGAAGGTGGGAGAAGGCGCTGGTTACAGGGGAGACTTTACCTCTGGAGGCCGCATATAGGATATGTGAGGGGCGGACACTTCCCGTATTCATCATTACTGAGCCCCCGCTCTGTACGGCTCTTATCTGAGCTGCAGGAGACGCAGCAGTTACTAATCAGCCGTTCTCCGTTCACTTGCAGCCGTCCGAGCTCTGCTGTGCCTGTTAGGGGTGAAGTGTAGCGCCCCGAGGGTTCGGCCGCTACAGGGGTATTGCACCTCTGCCAGAGGTGTGATATTCCACTCCCGGGTAAGGATGGAGTGTGGACCAGGGCTCAGTTAGCTGCATGCAGCACACACACCCCATTTCCGAGGGACAGCTCAACGGTGCTCCCACTAGACAGTAGTGCAGGCACGACCGATTATGTCCCTGCCTGGAGTGGGGAGGGCGGTGGAACACCCAGTGCTGTAGGGGCAGATAGGGGTTGGTTCCTGAGTGTAGGTAGGAGCCCATTGGTTGCTGGTCACCTGGGCTCATGGTCAGAGGGAGGTATAAAAGGTGGGCACCATCTTAGATCTAGGTTCTGTCCAGAGAGGAGAAGACAGGGAGTATAGGCTCTGTAGGAGCTCTACTCCAGGAGGGCCTAGTGAGAGGCCGAGGAGGAAGTGAAGGGGAGCTGTGGTGCCACCTGAGCCCAGCTCCATGAGAAGGGAGGAGAAGAAGGAACAGGAAAGACGGAGGAGAGACAGAGAAACAGAAGGGCTCAGGAACAAGAAGGTGGAAGGGACCCTAAGAACCCATGAGAATCCAGGGTGAAGGGTCAGGCAGATTAAGGGTACCGGATCCCAAGTTGGTGGAGGAGAAACAACCCTCAGCCAAAGACCGGTCGTCGTGATCATTTATTGGTGCGACACCTCATCAAACCTGCTAGGAAGGCACCATATAGGACAGCGGAGGACGGGGCCCACATTTAACCGCACAAGTCCGCGGCAGCTGGACAGAAGTGGGTCACTGGTGAGGCAGGCCAGAGAAAGGAAAGAAGGGGGTCCTGTGCCATATTCCTGAGCTGCCTGGGAGTTGACCGAGCCCCTCACCTGGTGGACGCAGCACGGCTCGGGCGGTCACTACGTGCACAGAAGTGACCCGGAGTACCTGAACTGTGAGTAAAAGACATTGGACGTTGTTTGTGTGCTCTTTCGCTCCTCCAGCACTACCGGTACTGGGACTCTCACTACCATTACTCCCACCATCCACTACACTGCCCTGGGGCCGCACTCTTCCCGTGGGGAGTAACATCAGCCCCAGCGGACTGCCTTGCAGCGGCGGTTCCTAATAACCGCAATCCACGGGTGGCGTAGTCGGACATTATCTAAAGTACAGCAGCAGACTACCATTGGTCTGACCACCCTGAGCCGCGGGACCGGACCGCCACTACTACTCCCAGAGTCTCCCTATTGCCCGGTTCCGCGTGCCCCACGGCCCAGGGGGCGAGTCAGAAGTTCGGGTCCTAGGAGGCATCGACTATGCAGCCTGCACAGCAGATCACAGCCCGGGCACCACGTCTCCGGGTAAATCTCCACCTTTTGAGTTACTTCTTGTGCAGCTGCCCCATGCAAGTTGCTCCGCTCTCCTCGGCCAGCTCCTGCTGAAGACTGAGCTCCTCTGCCCAATCTAGGAGCTCAATAGCCCTGATCACGTCAGTGGTAGCCCAGCGCTGCTGGATCAGATTTACAAATGGAAAACTAATCAGCCCTAGGCATTTCTAATATGTGCAGAGCAGGCGACATTAGTCTCACCGGCATCCTCATAGACCTTTGCTCAGCCGGGGTCTAATAGGAGCAGTAAGATGGCCGTCATGGGGTCTATTGTTAGATCTCGGCTGCCATAGAAACTCATCGGCACCATGATCGCGCCTCCCTCTCCTGTCTAAAGTGCCTAAATGCTGTGGAAGCCCCCTACTGTGTCATACAGTGGATTAAACTGCCAGGGTCAGGGTTGGCTCCACTGTCGGAGGCTGAGGCAGGAGCAGGAATGTGTTATACAGCCACACTTCTGCCGCAGATCTTGTAAGAGCCCTGACAGGACCTGCCTGATGATAATGTGTCCTATAGAGCGGGTCCTGGTACCGGACTGCCCTGTACATATTCACCACTAGCTGGGAACCAGTTACTTACAAGGTCTAGTTTCGGATGTGTTTCCAGGTTCTGTAGTTGTCAGCATTTTATCCTTAAGGCCGAGTTATAATATCACTGTAACACTCTCGCCCTGTACCTGTATACCTGCCCTGTGTGCTGCACAAAAGTATATAACAAAGTGTGTGTGTACACAGATATCTATCTCCTGAATGGAATTACTGCTAGATCTCCTGTACATAGAAATATGAGGTTCTTAGCACACATTTTGAGCAAATTGTGCGGGCCCATCTGCCAACGTCAAGGCGACCTCTTCAGATGGGTCCCTACACTAACACTACACTAACTTAGTAACTGGGACTAGTTTTTTTTATTGTTATTACAACCATTTTTACTATTTATTATTATTGCATTAATCCAATTAATTGTAACTGTTATAAAACTAATTAAAAAATTTAATTCAAATTTTTTTTATTATTCTTGTGATTCTAATAATGGTATTACTAAAATCCCTATGCCTAAAGCTGTTGATCCAGAAGAAGGCAAAAACCCCAGGACACCTACCGCCAATTTGTGTCACGCGAAAAATTCCTTCTTGACCCCGGGAAAAGGCGATCAGTCCTAGGACCCTGGATCAAACCTAATAATGTTATTACAAGTTATATATTACACTAATTATTGTACTACTGGAGTTATTTTAATTTGTTTTTATAAATCTAACTATTTGATATGGTTATTATTAACATTGTGCTATCTTATTACAGTATTATTCTTCTTTCCTATCACTACTAATACTGCCCTATACCTACAGTGTTGATCCAGAAGAAGGCAGAAACCCCAGGACACCTTCAGCCAATTTGTGTCACAGGGAAAAATTTCCTTCTTGACCCTGAGAAAAGACGATCAGTCCTAGGACCCCGGATCAAACCTAATTATGTTACTAGTTATGTAATTACTATTACTGTACTAAATGAACTACTACAGTTGTTTTTAATATAGTTTTTTATATATTTGTCTTATGTCCTGCTTTCTTATTAAAGTACTACTCTAACTTTTCTATAACTATTTAATATTACAGTATTGATTGAACTACGTCTATAATTATTTTTATTTACTCTTTGTTCTTTCTATAGATATAACTAGTTTATATTTATTAATAATAATAACCTGATGTCTTATTACGGTATTATTCTTCTTTCCTATTGCTACTAATACTACCCTATACCTAGAGTGTTGATCCAAAAGAAGGCAAAAACCTCAGGACACCTTCAGCCAATTTGTGTCACAGCGGAAAAATTCCTTCTTGACCCCGAGAAAAGGCGATCAGTCCTAGAACCCTGGATCACACTGCTATTCTACCTACTACTATTACTATTGTTATTTTATTACTTTCTTACTATTATCACTAGTATTATTACTCAAATTACACTAATACTCATATACTACCACTATATAACTACTGTCCTGCTATTATTACTTTGGTGGATTTATACTTACCAGCCGGTATTGCCGTATGATGTTATCGGCAGAGAGGTCCCAGCAGGATGGTCCACATGATGTTCCTCTTTCCTCTCAAATACCGGTTGATGTAATGGCGGACGTTGTTCTGGTTCTGCTTCTTCCTTTTTGTTGTAGGATCGATTGTTGTCTTTTCTGGCCTTTGGCCATCCCTTTCCCCCTAGGGATCTTAAGGTGCAGTTCTGTCCTCTTCGGTCTCCTCTTCGGTGGGACTCCTCTTCGGTGGGACTCCTCTTTGGTGGGTCTCCTCTTCGGTGGGACTCCTCTTCAGTCTCCTCTTCGGTGGGACTCCTCTTCGGTGGGTCTCCTCTTCGGTGGGACTCCTCTTCGGTGGGTCTCCTCTTCGGTGGGTCTCCTCTTCGGTGGGATTCCTCTTCGGTCTCCTCTTCGGTGGGACTCCTCTTCGGTGGGACTCCTCTTCGGTGGGTCTCCTCTTCGGTGGGACTCCTCTTCGGTGGGTCTCCTCTTCTGTGGGACTCCTCTTCGGTCTCCTCTTCGGTGGGTCTCCTCTTCGGTGGGACTCCTCTTCAGTGGGACTCCTCTTCGGTGGGACTCCTCTTCGGTGGGACTCCTCTTCGGTCTCCTCTTCGGTGGGTCTCCTCTTCGGTGGGACTCCTCTTCGGTCTCCTCTTCGGTGGGTCTCCTCTTCGGTGGGACTCCTCTTCGGTCTCCTCTTCGGTGGGTCTCCTCTTCGGTGGGACTCCTCTTCGGTGGGACTCCTCTTCGGTGGGTCTCCTCTTCAGTCTCCTCTTCGGTGGGTCTCCTCTTCGGTGGGTCTCCTCTTCGGTGGGACTCCTCTTCGGTGGGTCTCCTCTTCGGTGGGACTCCTCTTCGGTGGGACTCCTCTTCGGTGGGTCTCCTCTTCGGTGGGACTCCTCTTCGGTCTCCTCTTCGGTGGGTCTCCTCTTCGGTGGGACTCCTCTTCGGTCTCCTCTTCGGTGGGTCTCCTCTTCGGTGGGACTCCTCTTCGGTGGGACTCCTCTTCGGTGGGTCTCCTCTTCAGTCTCCTCTTCGGTGGGTCTCCTCTTCGGTGGGTCTCCTCTTCGGTGGGACTCCTCTTCGGTGGGTCTCCTCTTCGGTGGGACTCCTCTTCGGTGGGACTCCTCTTCGGTGGGTCTCCTCTTCGGTGGGACTCCTCTTCGGTGGGTCTCCTCTTCGGTGGGTCTCCTCTTCGGTGGGTCTCCTCTTCGGTGGGACTCCTCTTCGGTCTCCTCTTCGGTGGGTCTCCTCTTCGGTGGGACTCCTCTTCGGTCTCCTCTTCGGTGGGACTCCTCTTCGGTGGGTCTCCTCTTCGGTGGGACTCCTCTTCGGTGGGACTCCTCTTCGGTCTCCTCTTCGGTGGGACTCCTCTTTGGTGGGACTCCTCTTCGGTGGGTCTCCTCTTCGGTGGGACTCCTCTTCGGTGGGACTCCTCTTCGGTGGGTCTCCTCTTCGGTGGGACTTCTCTTCGGTCTCCTCTTCGGTGGGTCTCCTCTTCGGTGGGTCTCCTCTTCGGTGGGACTCCTCTTCGGTGGGACTCCTCTTTGGTGGGACTCCTCTTCGGTGGGACTCTTCTTCGATGGGACTCCTCTTCGGTGGGTCTCCTCTTCGGTGGGACTCCTCTTCGGTGGGACTCCTCTTCGGTCTCCTCTTCGGTGGGACTCCTCTTCGGTCTCCTCTTCGGTGGGACTCCTCTTCGGTGGGTCTCCTCTTCGGTGGGACTCCTCTTCGGTGGGACTCCTCTTTGGTGGGACTCCTCTTCGGTGGGTCTCCTCTTCGGTGGGACTCCTCTTCGGTGGGACTCCTCTTCGGTGGGTCTCCTCTTCGGTGGGACTTCTCTTCGGTCTCCTCTTCGGTGGGTCTCCTCTTCGGTGGGTCTCCTCTTCGGTGGGACTCCTCTTCGGTGGGACTCCTCTTTGGTGGGACTCCTCTTCGGTGGGACTCTTCTTCGATGGGACTCCTCTTCGGTGGGTCTCCTCTTCGGTTGGACTCCTCTTCGGTGGGACTCCTCTTCGGTGGGTCTCCTCTTCGGTGGGACTCCTCTTCGGTGGGACTCCTCTTCGGTGGGTCTCCTCTTCGGTGGGTCTCCTCTTCGGTGGGACTCCTCTTCGGTCTCCTCTTCGGTGGGACTCCTCTTCGGTAGGTCTCCTCTTCGGTGGGTCTCCTCTTCGGTGGGACTCCTCTTCAGTGGGTCTCCTCTTCTGTGGGACTCCTCTTCGGTCTCCTCTTCGGTGGGACTCCTCTTCGGTGGGACTCCTCTTCGGTGGGACTCCTCTTCGGTGGGTCTCCTCTTCGGTGGGACTCCTCTTTGGTCTCCTCTTCGGTGGGCCTCCTCTTCGGTCTCCTCTTCGGTGGGTCTCCTCTTCGGTGGGACTCCTCTTCGGTCTCCTCTTCGGTGGGTCTCCTCTTCGGTGGGTCTCCTCTTCGGTGGGTCTCCTCTTCGGTGGGACTCCTCTTCAGTCTCCTCTTCGGTGGGTCTCCTCTTCGGTGGGTCTCCTCTTCGGTGGGACTCCTCTTCGGTGGGACTCCTCTTCGGTGGGTCTCCTCTTCGGTGGGTCTCCTCTTTGGTGGGACTCCTCTTCGGTGGGACTCCTCTTCGGTCTCCTCTTCGGTGGGTCTCCTCTTCGGTGGGACTCCTCTTCGGTCTCCTCTTCGGTGGGACTCCTCTTCGGTGGGACTCCTCTTCGGTGGGACTCCTCGTCGGTGGGACTCCTCTTCGGTGGGACTCCTCTTCGGTGGGTCTCCTCTTCGGTGGGACTCCTCTTCGGTGGGACTCCTCTTCGGTCTCCTCTTCGGTGGGACTCCTCTTCGGTGGGACTCCTCTTCGGTGGGTCTCCTCTTCGGTGGGTCTCCTTTTCGGTGGGACTCCTCTTCGGTGGGTCTCCTCTTCTGTGGGACTTCTCTTCGGTCTCCTCTTCGGTGGGTCTCCTCTTCGGTGGGACTCCTCTTCGGTGGGACTCCTCTTCGGTGGATCTCCTCTTCGGTGGGACTCCTCTTCGGTGGGTCTCCTCTTCGGTGGGACTCCTCTTCGGTGGGTCTCCTCTTCGGTGGGACTCCTCTTCGGTGGGACTCCTCTTCGGTGGGTCTCCTCTTCGGTGGGACTCCTCTTCGGTGGGACTCCTCTTCGGTGGGTCTCCTCTTCGGTGGGACTTCTCTTCGGTCTCCTCTTCGGTGGGTCTCCTCTTCGGTGGGACTCCTCTTCGGTGGGTCTCCTCTTCGGTGGGACTCCTCTTCGGTGGGACTCCTCTTCGGTGGGACTTCTCTTCGGTCTCCTCTTTGGTGGGTCTCCTCTTCGGTGGGTCTCCTCTTCGGTGGGACTCCTCTTTGGTGGGACTCCTCTTTGGTGGGTCTCCTCTTCGGTGGGACTCCTCTTCGGTGGGACTCCTCTTCGGTGGGTTTCCTCTTCGGTGGGTCTCCTCTTCGGTGGGTCTCCTCTTCGGTGGGACTCCTCTTCGGTGGGACTCCTCTTTGGTGGGTCTCCTCTTCGGTGGGTCTCCTCTTCGGTGGGACTCCTCTTCGGTGGGACTCCTCTTCGGTGGGTCTCCTCTTCGGTGGGACTCCTCTTCGGTGGGTCTCCTCTTCGGTGGGACTCCTCTTCGTCTCTCTTCGGTGGGTCTCCTCTTCGGTGGGTCTCCTCTTCGGTGGGTATCCTCTTCGGTGGGACTCCTCTTCGGTGGGTCTCCTCTTCGGTGGGTCTCCTCTTCGGTGGGACTCCTCTTTGGTGGAACTCCTCTTCGGTGGAACTCCTCTTTCGTGGGTCTCCTCTTTGGTGGGTCCCCTCTTCTCAGGAAACACAACCAGATATTAGGAGCAATGCTCAACTGACAGAGTGCCACTACTGACCACCGTGCTGCCCTCATCCCACTAAGTAAAAGTGTTTTTTCCTGTTTTACGCAGAATGCGGACTACTGTGCAGCAACCTATACTCCCGAGGGGCCGCAGGAAGCTGGAGTGAATAATGTCCTCCTCTTCCTTTAAATTACGCTTATGCCATGTTCTTACTGGTGAGACGTAATAAATAGCATTAAAGCTGCAGTAATTTTTTTTTTTATATACACTGCTCAAAAAAATAAAGGGAACACTTAAACAACAGAATATAACTCCAAGTAAATCAAACTTCTCTGAAATCAAACTGTCCACTTAGGAAGCAACACTGATTGACAATCAATTTCACATGCTGTTGTGCAAATGGAATAGACAATAGATGGAAATTATTGGCAATTATCAAGACATCCTCAATAAAGGAGTGGTTCTGCAGGTGGGGATCACAGACCACATCTCAGTACCAGTGCTTTCTGGCTGATGTTTTGGTCACTTTTCAATGTTGGTTGTGCTTTCACACTCGTGGTAGCATGAGACGGACTCTACAACCCACAGAAGTTGCTCAGGTAGTGCAGGTCATCCAGGATGGCACATCTGTGAGAGCTGTGGCAAGGAGGTTTGCTGTGTCTGTCAGCGTAGTGTCCAGAGGCTGGAGACGCTACCAGGAGACAGGCCAGTACACCAGGAGACGTGGAGGGGGCCGTAGGAGGGCAACAACCCAGCAGTAGGACCGCTACCTCCGCTTTTGTGCAAGAAGCAACAGGAGGAGCACTGCCAGAGCCCTGCATAATGACCTCCAGCAGGCCACAACTGTGCATGTGTCTGCACAAACGGTTAGAATTGACTCCATGAGGGTGGTATGAGGGCCTGACATCCACAGATGGGGGTTGTGCTCACAGCCCAACACTGTGCAGGACGCTTGGCATTTGCCACAGAACACCAGAATTGGCAAACTCACCACTGGCTCCCTGTGCTCTTCACAGATGAAAGCAGGTTCACACTGAGCACATGTGACAGACGTGACGGAGTCTGGAGACACCGTGGAGAGTGATCTGCTGCCTGCAACATCCTTCAGCACGACCGGTTTGGCAGTGGGTCAGTAATGGTGTGGAGTAGCATTTCTTTGGAGGGCTGCACAGCCCTCCATGTCCTCGCCAGAGGTAGCCTGACTGCCATTAAATACCGAGATGAGATCCTCAGGCCCCTTGTGAGACAATATGCTGGTGCAGTGGGCCCTGGGTTCCTCCTAATGCAGGACAATGCCAGACCTCATGTGGCTGGAGTGTGTCAGCAGTTCCTGCAAGATGAAGGCTTTGAAGCTATGGACTGGCCCGCCTGTTCCCCAGAGCTGAATCCGATTGAGCACATCTGGGACATCATGTCTCGCTCCATCCACCAACATCACATTGCACCACAGACTGTCCAGGAGTTGGCGGATGCTTTAGTCCAGGTCTGGGAGGAGATCCCACAGGAGACCATCCGCAACCTCATCAGGAGCATGCCCAGGCATTGTAGGGAGATCATACAGGCATGTGGAGGCCACACACAATACTGAGCCTCATTTTGACTTGTTTTAAGGACATTACATCAATGTTGGATCAGCCTGTAGTGTGTTTTTCCACTTTAATTTTGGGGGTGACTCCAAATCCAGGCCTCCATTGGTTAATAAATTTGATTTCCATTGATGATTTTTGTGTGATTTTGTTGTCAGCACATTCAACTTTGTACAGAACAAAGTATTCGATGAGAATATTTCATTCATTCAGATCTAGGATGTGTTATTTGAGTGTTCCCTTTATTTTTTTGAGCAGTGTATTTTAACCCAGCTAAAAATTGAACTGGCCCCCTCCTGAGGGGAAACTTGAAAAAATGTCTGAAGACAGATCAAGTCCATTCTCTTCCTTCAGCTTGGCTCCGCTGGGCACAGTTCTTCTTTAGCAAATGTTCATACAAAATCATCAATGGAAATCAAATTTATTAACCAATGGAGGCCTGGATTTGGAGTCACCCCCAAAATTAAAGTGGAAAACACACTACAGGCTGATCCAACTTTGATGTAATGTCCTTAAAACAAGTCAAAATGAGGCTGACACACTCCAGCCACATGAGGTCTGGCATTGTTCTGCATTAGGATGAACCCAGTGCCAACCGCACCAGCATATGGTCTCACAAGGGGCCTGAGGATCTCATCTCTGTACCTAATGGCAGTCAGGCTACCTCCGGCGAGCAGATGGAGGGCTGTGCGGCCCTCCAAAGAAATGCCACCTCACACTATTACTAACCCACTGCCAAACCGGTCGTGCTGAAGGATGTTGCAGGCAGCAGATCACTCTCCACGGCGTCTCCAGACTCTGTCACGTCTGTCACATGTGCTCAGTGTGACCCTACTTTCATCTGTAAAGAGCACAGGGAGCCAGTGGCGACTTTGCCTATCCTGGTGTTCTGTGGCAAATGCCAAGCGTCCTGCACGGTGTTGGGTTGTGAGCACAACCCCCATCTGTGGACGTCGGGCCCTCATACCACCCTCATGGAGTCAGTTTCTAACCGTTTGTGCAGACACATGCACATTTGTGGTCTGTTGGAGGTCATTTTGCAGGGCTCTGGCAGTGCTCCTCCTGTTCCTTCTTGCACAAAGGCGGGGGTAGCGGTCTTGCTGCTGGGTTGTTGCCCTCCTACGGCCCCCTCCACGTCTCCTGGTGTACTGGCCTGTCTCCTGGTAACGCCTCCAGCCTCTGGACACTACGCTGACAGACACAGCAAACCTTCTTCCCACAGCTCTCACTGATGTGCCATCCTGGATGACCTGCACTACCTGAGCAACTTCTGTGGGTTGTAGAGTCCGTCTCATGCTACCACGAGTGTGAAAGCACAACCAACATTGAAAAGTGACCAAAACATCAGCCAGAAAGCACTGGTACTGAGATGTGGTCTGTGGTCCCCACCTGCAGAACCACTCCTTTGAGTGTGTCTTGATAATTGCCAATAATTTCCATCTATTGTCTATTCCATTTGCACAACAGCATGTGAAATTGATTGTCAATCAGTGTTGTTTCCTAAGTGGACAGTTTGATTTCAGAGAAGTTTGATTTACTTGGAGTTATATTCTGTTGTTTAAGTGTTCCCTTTATTTTTTTGAGCAGTGTGTATGTTCTTATGTCCATGTATTTACTACTAAAAGTAATTTTTTACATTTAGGTTTCATTTTTCACTGGTTATTACAGACTTATTGCTTCCCTGCACATTCAAGTTTCATGTTTTCTTTGGGCATAGATCAGCTAAAAGGCACTCAGGAAAAAAAACAGATGAAAGATCTACAACCTCTCCCTTAAGACTGTCAGAAGGAGCTCACTGATAGATTCTCAGTTAGCTAATTTTGCAGCCAGGAATAGACAGTGCAGCACAGATGCTACAGAAGGCAACATTTTTCATGAAACTCAATTACAGAAATCAATTTTAGCCCCAAATACTTGCATTAAAGTAAAAAAAACAAATGGCCGCAAAGCAGGACAACCGCTTTAACTCCTTACCAACATCTGCCGTACATGTCTGGTATAAGTCAGTAGCGGGTGTATGGAGCAGAGTCAGCTCGCCCCGTACATGGCAGATAATGGCTGTGACAAACAACCAGGACCTGCCTCTAAGAGCTGCGAGTGGAGTGAAGATCTGCCCACCACTGTTAACCTGTTCAGTGCTGCTGTCAATCTCTAACAGCAGCATTAACAGCGCGCCGGCATTGGGACGCATCGTTCCATGCGCCCACCGGCGCTCCTGTGACGCGATCACAGGGCGCAGATGGACTGCTATGACATCCGGGGGTCTGCTGAAGCCTCCGTGCCTGTCATCATAAAGCTTCATTTGGGCTGTAAAGAAGACCGTGATTTTGCTATATGGAGCTTTACTGTGGTATCGCTGTATATAGCACAAGCAATCAGATAATGTATACAAATGCAGTGAAAATTAAAAAAAAAAAAAAAAAAAAAAAAAGTTTAAAATATTAAAACTCCACACGTTCAACTCACCTCCCACTAAAAACAAATATAATAAAAATATACACATTTGTGGTATGGTCTCTTTCAGAGAAATACAATCTATCCAAATATAAAAAACAAACGATCAGTGAACACAGAAAAAAATTCAAAAAGCCAAAATTGCATTTTTTTCGTTCGCCACAATACTGCAGAAAACCCTGTAAGAAGCGATGACCGTGTCATATGTGTCCCAAAATGTTATCAATAAAGTCCTCTTGCCCTTCAAAAAATAAGCTCCACACAGCTCCATCAACCCGAAAAACGAAAATGTTACGGGTCTGAGAAAAAATGGTGACACCATAAAAAAAAGATTTTTTCTTTTGCCAAAACTCTTGGAGAAGTTTGGTCTTGCTGTGATCACACTGAGGAGTAGGATCCTATTACCAGGTCATTTTCACCACACTATGTACGCCGTTAAAACCCTTCCCAGAAAAACAGGGTCAGGCTTTTTTTTTCCTCGCACTTTTACTGCACTTGGAATGTTTTTCCCGTTTTCTAGTACTATGTGGTAAATGAATGGTGGGATTTATAAGTACCGCTCATCCTACAAAATAACAAGACCTCACACTATGTGGACAGACATGAAAAAGTTATAGCCCTTGGAAAAAGCCAAGGAAAAAACAGAAAAAAACCATCAATTGGTTCTGTTGGGAAGGGGTAAAGCTGAAGAAACGCATGTAAGAGCAGAATATGGAGGAAGGTGAGATATCACAGGCTGGTGGATACTACCTGCTCCATCGCTGGCAGAGTAACCCATCCCCATGGTGGCCGCTGAGATCTTCTCTTGTAGAAACGGATCCAAAATCTATAAAACATGGGGAACAGTCAGCAGAGGGTTTGGTGATTGGCTCATATTGGCGATATACCCAGGGGCATTACTGGGCACAGGGAAGATTGGGAATGAATAGGATTGGCTGTTAGATATGTGATCTCTTCCATTAAAGGGGATGTCTAGTTGGAAGAAGTTCTCACTGATCTCTGGATAGGTGATGACTCTTAGATCGGTGGGTTTGGCCGCTATGACCCAATCAGCAGAACAGCACTTATAGATAGAAGTGAGCGAAGTGCAAATGTTCAACCGCCGGTCCGTTCATTCTCTATGGGGGGCGCTGTACTCAGCTTTCTCCTGCATAGAGAATGAATGGAGCGGTGGTCCGGGGAGGGTCTAGCAGGGATTAGTTGGGTTCCCAGCAGATCTAGAAGTTGTCACTTATCATGTGTTGGGGAATAATGACTTCTCCTCTGATAAATGTGCTGATTCCTGTCAGTTGTGGTCGCTGAGTGCGTGTGATGGGATGTGGCTCCGTCCGTTATATTATATCACGTCTTATACCTATAATCTCGCTGATCGCAGGTGTCTGTCTTCACACTCAGATGAGATGGAACAAACTGACCATATAGGACTTTTTTTTTTTTTCTTCTAATTCAAACCGAGCAATCCTATTGGCTGAGTATGAATGCAGTTACCATGGTGACAGAAGTAGCTGCAGATTTAAAGGGACAAGATACTAATATTGTACTAAAGTGTATTTTATTATATACTTCACATAACTGACTGGGTACACCTTGGTGCTGGTGGGATGGCTTTTTTTTTTTTAATCAATAAACATGTTTACTAAGTACCCTATATTATATATATTTCCTATTGCTTTTTACTTACTTATAGCAGGGTATATGTTCATATTGTTTCTATCCTAAGTTTGTCTATTTTCTAATAGACGGTGGCAAACTTCTTCCTGGCCTTTGAAGCACAGCTTTCAATTATTCCTGTCGTAAACAAGGTAAAAAGCTTCGAGCCGAGCGCGATCAGACTCCTTCAGTCCCGCAGCAGGTAAATCTGTGACCATCGCCGGCACTCCTGCTGTTCCTAGTACCGATCCCTCTATGAGCGGCTGTGCAGTAATGAAGGCTGGATTCACCCCAAACTTGCTCGTCTCTTTTTTCGATTTCCAGTTCTGGTAATTAGTGATACACATGTGTATATCCAGCGGTCAACTCAAAACCTATGTATGGAAAATCAATTGTTTGCTGTATGTGTGGAACCCCAGGGGTCTGGTTCCACAGTAACAGCAATGTTATGTCTGAGAGCAGGTGGGAGGTCTCTTGGTCAGGGATCCTGTGCATGCCACACCTCCTGCCCAGTCCTGGGAGGGGAAGAACTTCCCCTATATAAACCTGGGGCTGAGGCAGGGTTAGTGAGTGGAGAGGGAGAGTTCAGCCAGGAGGGCTGACAGGGAGCTGTGGCTCCGGCTGGGCCCAGCTCCTGGGCCATGCCAGAAGTAGAGAAGAAGCAGAGAAAAGAAGCAAATATAGGAAGAAACAACAGGAGCTCTGTGGGAGCAGTGTTACAAGGAGTCAGGGGCTGGCAGCTACAGAGCTCGCCCTGACTGAGAAGTTATCACCGGACCCGGAGTCCGAGGCTGTGGGGACTAACTCCTATCCAGCAGCAGAAACCGACCGGCAGGGGATTGCAGGTCCTCTGGCCCAGAAACCCGAAGGCCCTGAGTCACCGGCCATACGGGTGAGCACCACACGGTACACTCAGGGACGTGGGCTACTTATACCCGCCTCTAGCAAGGTAGCCAGAAGAGTATCGTTAGTTTGGGAGGCCTACAACTCCGCCTGGCCAGGGGAGATCCCATCTGCTCAAGGACTGACCAGGCCCCAATCGCTAGCCAGTACTCCGGGAGGGTCTATCTTTGTCACCAGTAAAGACCCTGAACTACACAGTACCGTCTCCGAGTGGTTCCTGCTACCCCCATCATCCACGTCGGCTGCCCTGAGGCCATACCCCTCCCGTTGGGGGTTATACTATCACGCTGCACAATCCTACCACCGGCCTCAGCGGTCTGCCCTGCAGCAGCAGCTCCCTGGCTGCACTCAACGGGTGGCGTAGTCGTCCAACATCTACCGCTAAAACAGCGCCACTTAGTCTGACTCCCTGGGCATGGACCGGATCACCGCCACGAGACTACAACCCTCAACAGATCCGGCTCCGGGTAAGCTCCCGCGTGCGCAACGCAGCGCGACACAGGCCCAGGGGCGCGTCAACTTTTGGCGTAGTCGGCAGGATTTCGTGCCCTCAACCACCAGGTACTGCGTGCCTGAAAAAGACTGTTCAAACTTACCTGTGGTGAAGATTCCCGCCATCCAGCGCCATCTTCCGCTTCCTTCCCGCCATCGGTGGAGTTTTCCCGCCATTCGGCGCCATCTTCGGCCTTCTTTCCGCCAGCCATGGAGTTTTCCCGCCATTGGACGCCATCTTGAGGACGCCGCGCGGGAAGAAGAGGGGCGTGGACTCCGAAAGCGCGCGAGAAACTGAAGCCCCGCCTCACGTCCGGACGTTGCGTAAGGTCCTGGAAGGAGCCCAGCAGACGCCGACGTCACAGGAGCGCGACGGAAGGTCCTCAACCCTGATGATCCACTGCGGAGCCGCGGCCTATGGAAGAGGATCATCGCAAGGTAGGCCACGGTCCACTAGGGGGGAGGAAGATGTCGGATACGGAGGAGAGCTTCACTGCCTCAACCCCCGCCAGCGCCACCGCTGCTGCAGTCATGCCTTTCACCATGCCCTATATCCCGGGAGCGGCCTGGCTACCCCAGTACTCAGGGGAGTCACATACCCTGCATGACTTTAGAGAAAAGCTGGATAGCCTCTTCCAGGTGTACCCCCTCACAGAGGAGCAAAAAGTGAGCATCCTGGTGGCCCAATTAACCGGGGCAGCCCAAAGGGAGGTAAAGTCCTGGCCACCTGGGAGGAGGACTGTCGCAGAGATACTAACCCAGCTAACCGAGGAGGAGCTGCAGTACTACCAATACGAGGAAAGCCAAGAGGACCCGGACGGGTCTGAGGACTACCCTCAGCAGGGAGCACAAAGGGGACATAGCTACTGAAGGGAAGTAGCGTGAATAAAGAGCTGTAAATAGTTACCCGTAAGGGTACAAGGACTGCTGCTAATTAAAATATGGTCCCCGTTGGGATTAGTGAATTGTTCCCCAAGTGCCCCTATCTTAAACCAGGCTGAGGACTGTGAGCAGCCATTCCTTATCCCCACTGGCCGAGGACTGAGAGCGGCCATATCCTGTAAATAATTATGTGTTTCTAGTAATTTATGGGAGTCTTTGGTGGATTTGCCGGGAATCCTTTGTACATAGTTGGAGCGTAACCCAGGACGGACTAAAGACTGTTAAGGACTCGGGGCAGGACAGACCCCTACCTGGTTACGTCTCCCTGTTTTGGTGAAATGGACACCTTGCTTTTCTTCAAAACTGCACCCGGTTGCGGACACGCCGTAACCATCTTTATGTGTTTTTCTTATTGTATTATTATTGTTTATACCTTGTTATGTTTTTCTAAAAATATGTTTAGTCCCGGAGTACTAAATTTCACTAGGGGGGAATGTGGCACCCCAGGGGTCTGGTTTCCACAGTAACAGCAATGTTATGTCTGAGAGCAGGTGGGAGGTCTCTTGGTCAGGAATCCTATGCATGCCACACCTCCTGCCCAGTCCTGGGAGGGGAAGAACTTCCCCTGTATAAACCTGGGGCTGAGGCAGGGTTAGAGAGTGGAGAGGGAGAGTTCAGCCAGGAGGGCTGACAGGGAGCTGTGGCTCCGGCTGGGCCCAGCTCCTGGGCCATGCCAGAAGTAGAGAAGAAGCAGAGAAAAGAAGCAAATATAGGAAGAAACAACAGGAGCTCTGTGGGAGCAGTGTTACAAGGAGTCAGGGGCTGGCAGCTACAGAGCTCGCCCTGACTGAGAAGTTATCACCGGACCCGGAGTCCGAGGCTGTGGGGACTAACTCCTATCCAGCAGCAGAAACCGACCGGCAGGGGATTGCAGGTCCTCTGGCCCAGAAACCCGAAGGCCCTGAGTCACCGGCCATACGGGTGAGCACCACACGGTACACTCAGGGACGTGGGCTACTTATACCCGCCTCTAGCAAGGTAGCCAGAAGAGTATTGTTAGTTTGGGAGGCCTACAACTCCGCCTGGCCAGGGGAGATCCCATCTGCTCAAGGACTGACCAGGCCCCAATCGCTAGCCAGTACTCCGGGAGGGTCTATCTTTGTCACCAGTAAAGACCCTGAACTACACAGTACCGTCTCCGAGTGGTTCCTGCTACCCCCATCATCCACGTCGGCTGCCCTGAGGCCATACCCCTCCCGTTGGGGGTTATACTATCACGCTGCACAATCCTACCACCGGCCTCAGCGGTCTGCCCTGCAGCAGCAGCTCCCTGGCTGCACTCAACGGGTGGCGTAGTCGTCCAACATCTACCGCTAAAACAGCGCCACTTAGTCTGACTCCCTGGGCATGGACCGGATCACCGCCACGAGACTACAACCCTCAACAGATCCGGCTCCGGGTAAGCTCCCGCGTGCGCAACGCAGCGCGACACAGGCCCAGGGGCGCGTCAACTTTTGGCGTAGTCGGCAGGATTTCGTGCCCGCAACCACCAGGTACTGCGTGCCTGAAAAAGACTGTTCAAACTTACCTGTGGTGAAGATTCCCGCCATCCGGCGCCATCTTCCGCTTCCTTCCCGCCATCGGTGGAGTTTTCCCGCCATTCGGCGCCATCTTCGGCCTTCTTTCCGCCAGCCATGGAGTTTTCCCGCCATTGGACGCCATCTTGAGGACGCCGCGCGGGAAGAAGAGGGGCGTGGACTCCGAAAGCGCGCGAGAAACTGAAGCCCCGCCTCACGTCCGGACGTTGCGTAAGGTCCTGGAAGGAGCCCAGCAGACGCCGACGTCACAGGAGCGCGACGGAAGGTCCTCAACCCTGACGATCCACTGCGGAGCCCCGGCCTACGGAAGAGGATCATCGCAAGGTAGGCCACGGTCCACTAGGGGGGAGGAAGATGTCGGATACGGAGGAGAGCTTCACTGCCTCAACCCCCGCCAGCGCCACCGCTGCTGCAGTCATGCCTTTCACCATGCCCTATATCCCGGAAGCGGCCTGGCTACCCCAATACTCAGGGGAGTCACATACCCTGCATGACTTTAGAGAAAAGCTGGATAGCCTCTTCCAGGTGTACCCCCTCACAGAGGAGCAAAAAGTGAGCATCCTGGTGGCCCAATTAACCGGGGCAGCCCAAAGGGAGGTAAAGTCCTGGCCACCTGGGAGGAGGACTGTCGCAGAGATACTAACCCAGCTAACCGAGGAGGAGCTGCAGTACTACCAATACGAGGAAAGCCAAGAGGACCCGGACGGGTCTGAGGACTACCCTCAGGAGGGAGCACAAAGAGGACATAGCTACTGAAGGGAAGTAGCGTGAATAAAGAGCTGTAAATAGTTACCCGTAAGGGTACAAGGACTGCTGCTAATTAAAATATGGTCCCCGTTGGGATTAGTGAATTGTTCCCCATGTGCCCCTATCTTAAACCAGGCTGAGGACTGTGAGCAGCCATTCCTTATCCCCACTGGCCGAGGACTGAGAGCGGCCATATCCTGTAAATAATTATGTGTTTCTAGTAATTTATGGGAGTCTTTGGTGGATTTGCCGGGAATCCTTTGTACATAGTTGGAGCGTAACCCAGGACGGACTAAAGACTGTTAAGGACTCGGGACAGGACAGACCCCTACCTGGTTACGTCTCCCTGTTTTGGTGAAATGGACACCTTGCTTTTCTTCAAAACTGCACCCGGTTGCGGACACGCCGTAACCATCTTTATGTGTTTTTCTTATTGTATTATTATTGTTTATACCTTGTTATGTTTGTCTAAAAATATGTTTAGTCCCGGAGTACTAAATTTCACTAGGGGGGAATGTGGCACCCCAGGGGTCTGGTTTCCACAGTAACAGCAATGTTATGTCTGAGAGCAGGTGGGAGGTCTCTTGGTCAGGAATCCTATGCATGCCACACCTCCTGCCCAGTCCTGGGAGGGGAAGAACTTCCCCTGTATAAACCTGGGGCTGAGGCAGGGTTAGAGAGTGGAGAGGGAGAGTTCAGCCAGGAGGGCTGACAGGGAGCTGTGGCTCCGGCTGGGCCCAGCTCCTGGGCCATGCCAGAAGTAGAGAAGAAGCAGAGAAAAGAAGCAAATATAGGAAGAAACAACAGGAGCTCTGTGGGAGCAGTGTTACAAGGAGTCAGGGGCTGGCAGCTACAGAGCTCGCCCTGACTGAGAAGTTATCACCGGACCCGGAGTCCGAGGCTGTGGGGACTAACTCCTATCCAGCAGCAGAAACCGACCGGCAGGGGATTGCAGGTCCTCTGGCCCAGAAACCCGAAGGCCCTGAGTCACCGGCCATACGGGTGAGCACCACACGGTACACTCAGGGACGTGGGCTACTTATACCCGCCTCTAGCAAGGTAGCCAGAAGAGTATTGTTAGTTTGGGAGGCCTACAACTCCGCCTGGCCAGGGGAGATCCCATCTGCTCAAGGACTGACCAGGCCCCAATCGCTAGCCAGTACTCCGGGAGGGTCTATCTTTGTCACCAGTAAAGACCCTGAACTACACAGTACCGTCTCCGAGTGGTTCCTGCTACCCCCATCATCCACGTCGGCTGCCCTGAGGCCATACCCCTCCCGTTGGGGGTTATACTATCACGCTGCACAATCCTACCACCGGCCTCAGCGGTCTGCCCTGCAGCAGCAGCTCCCTGGCTGCACTCAACGGGTGGCGTAGTCGTCCAACATCTACCGCTAAAACAGCGCCACTTAGTCTGACTCCCTGGGCATGGACCGGATCACCGCCACGAGACTACAACCCTCAACAGATCCGGCTCCGGGTAAGCTCCCGCGTGCGCAACGCAGCGCGACACAGGCCCAGGGGCGCGTCAACTTTTGGCGTAGTCGGCAGGATTTCGTGCCCGCAACCACCAGGTACTGCGTGCCTGAAAAAGACTGTTCAAACTTACCTGTGGTGAAGATTCCCGCCATCCGGCGCCATCTTCCGCTTCCTTCCCGCCATCGGTGGAGTTTTCCCGCCATTCGGCGCCATCTTCGGCCTTCTTTCCGCCAGCCATGGAGTTTTCCCGCCATTGGACGCCATCTTGAGGACGCCGCGCGGGAAGAAGAGGGGCGTGGACTCCGAAAGCGCGCGAGAAACTGAAGCCCCGCCTCACGTCCGGACGTTGCGTAAGGTCCTGGAAGGAGCCCAGCAGACGCCGACGTCACAGGAGCGCGACGGAAGGTCCTCAACCCTGACGATCCACTGCGGAGCCCCGGCCTACGGAAGAGGATCATCGCAAGGTAGGCCACGGTCCACTAGGGGGGAGGAAGATGTCGGATACGGAGGAGAGCTTCACTGCCTCAACCCCCGCCAGCGCCACCGCTGCTGCAGTCATGCCTTTCACCATGCCCTATATCCCGGAAGCGGCCTGGCTACCCCAATACTCAGGGGAGTCACATACCCTGCATGACTTTAGAGAAAAGCTGGATAGCCTCTTCCAGGTGTACCCCCTCACAGAGGAGCAAAAAGTGAGCATCCTGGTGGCCCAATTAACCGGGGCAGCCCAAAGGGAGGTAAAGTCCTGGCCACCTGGGAGGAGGACTGTCGCAGAGATACTAACCCAGCTAACCGAGGAGGAGCTGCAGTACTACCAATACGAGGAAAGCCAAGAGGACCCGGACGGGTCTGAGGACTACCCTCAGGAGGGAGCACAAAGAGGACATAGCTACTGAAGGGAAGTAGCGTGAATAAAGAGCTGTAAATAGTTACCCGTAAGGGTACAAGGACTGCTGCTAATTAAAATATGGTCCCCGTTGGGATTAGTGAATTGTTCCCCATGTGCCCCTATCTTAAACCAGGCTGAGGACTGTGAGCAGCCATTCCTTATCCCCACTGGCCGAGGACTGAGAGCGGCCATATCCTGTAAATAATTATGTGTTTCTAGTAATTTATGGGAGTCTTTGGTGGATTTGCCGGGAATCCTTTGTACATAGTTGGAGCGTAACCCAGGACGGACTAAAGACTGTTAAGGACTCGGGACAGGACAGACCCCTACCTGGTTACGTCTCCCTGTTTTGGTGAAATGGACACCTTGCTTTTCTTCAAAACTGCACCCGGTTGCGGACACGCCGTAACCATCTTTATGTGTTTTTCTTATTGTATTATTATTGTTTATACCTTGTTATGTTTGTCTAAAAATATGTTTAGTCCCGGAGTACTAAATTTCACTAGGGGGGAATGTGGCACCCCAGGGGTCTGGTTTCCACAGTAACAGCAATGTTATGTCTGAGAGCAGGTGGGAGGTCTCTTGGTCAGGAATCCTATGCATGCCACACCTCCTGCCCAGTCCTGGGAGGGGAAGAACTTCCCCTGTATAAACCTGGGGCTGAGGCAGGGTTAGAGAGTGGAGAGGGAGAGTTCAGCCAGGAGGGCTGACAGGGAGCTGTGGCTCCGGCTGGGCCCAGCTCCTGGGCCATGCCAGAAGTAGAGAAGAAGCAGAGAAAAGAAGCAAATATAGGAAGAAACAACAGGAGCTCTGTGGGAGCAGTGTTACAAGGAGTCAGGGGCTGGCAGCTACAGAGCTCGCCCTGACTGAGAAGTTATCACCGGACCCGGAGTCCGAGGCTGTGGGGACTAACTCCTATCCAGCAGCAGAAACCGACCGGCAGGGGATTGCAGGTCCTCTGGCCCAGAAACCCGAAGGCCCTGAGTCACCAGCCATACGGGTGAGCACCACACGGTACACTCAGGGACGTGGGCTACTTATACCCGCCTCTAGCAAGGTAGCCAGAAGAGTATCGTTAGTTTGGGAGGCCTACAACTCTGCCTGGCCAGGGGAGATCCCATCTGCTCAAGGACTGACCAGGCCCCAATCGCTAGCCAGTACTCCGGGAGGGTCTATCTTTGTCACCAGTAAAGACCCTGAACTACACAGTACCGTCTCCGAGTGGTTCCTGCTACCCCCATCATCCACGTCAGCTGCCCTGAGGCCATACCCCTCCCGTTGGGGGTTATACTATCACGCTGCACAATCCTACCACCGGCCTCAGCGGTCTGCCCTGCAGCAGCAGCTCCCTGGCTGCACTCAACGGGTGGCGTAGTCGTCCAACATCTACCGCTAAAACAGCGCCACTTAGTCTGACTCCCTGGGCACGGACCGGATCACCGCCACGAGACTACAACCCTCAACAGATCCGGCTCCGGGTAAGCTCCCGCGTGCGCAACGCAGCGCGACACAGGCCCAGGGGCGCGTCAACTTTTGGCGTAGTCGGCAGGATTTCGTGCCCGCAACCACCAGGTACTGCGTGCCTGAAAAAGACTGTTCAAACTTACCTGTGGTGAAGATTCCCGCCATCCGGCGCCATCTTCCGCTTCCTTCCCGCCATCGGTGGAGTTTTCCCGCCATTCGGCGCCATCTTCGGCCTTCTTTCCGCCAGCCATGGAGTTTTCCCGCCATTGGACGCCATCTTGAGGACGCCGCGCGGGAAGAAGAGGGGCGTGGACTCCGAAAGCGCGCGAGAAACTGAAGCCCCGCCTCACGTCCGGACGTTGCGTAAGGTCCTGGAAGGAGCCCAGCAGACGCCGACGTCACAGGAGCGTGACGGAAGGTCCTCAACCCTGACGATCCACTGCGGAGCCGCGGCCTACGGAAGAGGATCATCGCAAGGTAGGCCACGGTCCACTAGGGGGGAGGAAGATGTCGGATACGGAGGAGAGCTTCACTGCCTCAACCCCCGCCAGCGCCACCGCTGCTGCAGTCATGCCTTTCACCATGCCCTATATCCCGGAAGCGGCCTGGCTACCCCAGTACTCAGGGGAGTCACATACCCTGCATGACTTTAGAGAAAAGCTGGATAGCCTCTTCCAGGTGTACCCCCTCACAGAGGAGCAAAAAGTGAGCATCCTGGTGGCCCAATTAACCGGGGCAGCCCAAAGGGAGGTAAAGTCCTGGCCACCTGGGAGGAGGACTGTCGCAGAGATACTAACCCAGCTAACCGAGGAGGAGCTGCAGTACTACCAATACGAGGAAAGCCAAGAGGACCCGGACGGGTCTGAGGACTACCCTCAGGAGGGAGCACAAAGAGGACATAGCTACTGAAGGGAAGTAGCGAGAATAAAGAGCTGTAAATAGTTACCCGTAAGGGTACAAGGACTGCTGCTAATTAAAATATGGTCCCCGTTGGGATTAGTGAATTGTTCCCCATGTGCCCCTATCTTAAACCAGGCTGAGGACTGTGAGCAGCCATTCCTTATCCCCACTGGCCGAGGACTGAGAGCGGCCATATCCTGTAAATAATTATGTGTTTCTAGTAATTTATGGGAGTCTTTGGTGGATTTGCCGGGAATCCTTTGTACATAGTTGGAGCGTAACCCAGGACGGACTAAAGACTGTTAAGGACTCGGGACAGGACAGACCCCTACCTGGTTACGTCTCCCTGTTTTGGTGAAATGGACACCTTGCTTTTCTTCAAAACTGCACCCGGTTGCGGACACGCCGTAACCATCTTTATGTGTTTTTCTTATTGTATTATTATTGTTTATACCTTGTTATGTTTGTCTAAAAATATGTTTAGTCCCGGAGTACTAAATTTCACTAGGGGGGAATGTGGCACCCCAGGGGTCTGGTTTCCACAGTAACAGCAATGTTATGTCTGAGAGCAGGTGGGAGGTCTCTTGGTCAGGAATCCTATGCATGCCACACCTCCTGCCCAGTCCTGGGAGGGGAAGAACTTCCCCTGTATAAACCTGGGGCTGAGGCAGGGTTAGAGAGTGGAGAGGGAGAGTTCAGCCAGGAGGGCTGACAGGGAGCTGTGGCTCCGGCTGGGCCCAGCTCCTGGGCCATGCCAGAAGTAGAGAAGAAGCAGAGAAAAGAAGCAAATATAGGAAGAAACAACAGGAGCTCTGTGGGAGCAGTGTTACAAGGAGTCAGGGGCTGGCAGCTACAGAGCTCGCCCTGACTGAGAAGTTATCACCGGACCCGGAGTCCGAGGCTGTGGGGACTAACTCCTATCCAGCAGCAGAAACCGACCGGCAGGGGATTGCAGGTCCTCTGGCCCAGAAACCCGAAGGCCCTGAGTCACCGGCCATACGGGTGAGCACCACACGGTACACTCAGGGACGTGGGCTACTTATACCCGCCTCTAGCAAGGTAGCCAGAAGAGTATCGTTAGTTTGGGAGGCCTACAACTCCGCCTGGCCAGGGGAGATCCCATCTGCTCAAGGACTGACCAGGCCCCAATCGCTAGCCAGTACTCCGGGAGGGTCTATCTTTGTCACCAGTAAAGACCCTGAACTACACAGTACCATCTCCGAGTGGTTCCTGCTACCCCCATCATCCACGTCAGCTGCCCTGAGGCCATACCCCTCCCGTTGGGGGTTATACTATCACGCTGCACAATCCTACCACCGGCCTCAGCGGTCTGCCCTGCAGCAGCAGCTCCCTGGCTGCACTCAACGGGTGGCGTAGTCGTCCAACATCTACCGCTAAAACAGCGCCACTTAGTCTGACTCCCTGGGCACGGACCGGATCACCGCCACGAGACTACAACCCTCAACAGATCCGGCTCCGGGTAAGCTCCCGCGTGCGCAACGCAGCGCGACACAGGCCCAGGGGCGCGTCATATGCATCTCATTTGTAGGATGCACACTATTCATTTCAATATGGAGCGGAGTAGGAGGAGACTTTCATTACTGTTCCCTTTACTTCCTCCCTGCTGATAGGAAATGCCATGCTGTTTGCTTGTGTCCTGTGATTACAGCAGCCTGCAACAGTTTTCAGCGTGCACTCCCCGGCTCAGGCATCAAGCAGTAAATGATCACATTAAAACGCTGCTACCCCTTTGTTAGTCACTTTTTATCTTCTTCCCCTTCTACGAATGCTATAGTCCGTTATTCTAGAACTGCTCTGAAAATGGTTCTCTCTGGAGTGTTGGGATTTGGGTTTGGGGTGGGTTATGGGAATTGAACTTCAGATACTTTGTTCATATTTTTACTATGGAATTACTATGTCATGTATGTTATTTGAAAGATGGAATATTTGTAGTTGGAGTTTTTCAATAAAAATGATTTGATTAAAAAAAAATATGAAATTAAAATTCCTCTGTTCTTGAGAAAGCATAGGATTTTACTAAGAGGTAAATTGCACGTTCCTTGTTTTCCGGGCGCTTTACATTTTTGCTAGTTTTGTACGATTACACAATCCCTTTTATAGGCCAGTGCCAGTTGTACATCTCTCCCTAAACTCTTGTTCACACTATATTTTAAGCCAGTTTTATTCTATGGTTTCTAGATGTTGTCCAGCTTTGATAAATAATTAGTATTTATACTTTTGCTTTTAGATAGACTTGAAGAATGCAGATCCGGAAAGGGTGGAGAAACAAATTGAGAAGATGTTTGACGTTCCCGCTAGTGACTGTATCCGGGTACGATGCGCTCCAGATCAAAATCATTCCTGTAGGCAAATTTAACTCCGCTGTCTGTACCTTGTCTTTTTATTTTTTTCTTCAAAATGTGGCTGGAAAAGGGGCAATTTAGCGAGGAATTTACATCAATTTTTGGTGTTAAAAAAAAACAAAAAACTTTTGTGATGCATCATTTTTGCGCAAAAATGTGCAGCTTCCTATTTTACAGCACTCCTGCAACTTTTAGAAATTGGGCTTGGTAAGCTACACAGGTCTAAGAACGACCCATTGGGGTTTTAGGTGTTAAAAAAATGATCATATGAAAGATTTTGTGATCTGCGTTTACCTGATTGTAATAACAACATTAAAGCTCCATTCAGATGTGCAGGTTTTATCCATGAGAAACTGAGCAGAATGATATATAGGTTTGTGGGAGAAGATTCAGTATAAATTGTAATTTATTCATTAGATTTGAGAGTCCTCAGTGGTTGATACCATCTTTTCCGTTAGCCATTAAAAGGTAACAAATTGCAAGCTTTCCAGACTACTCCGGCTTCTTCATCAGGCAGACCTGAGACCTGAGTAGTCTGGAAAGCCTGCAATTTGTTACCTTTTAATGGCTAACGGAAAAGATGGTATCAACCACTGAGGACTCTCAAATCTAAATACTCTTCTATCTACTGGCTAATACGCTACAAAGATAGATGTTTTTCCTGTATCAATTTATTCAATGGAATTCTGCTGTTTGTACAGATGAGTCCAGTGGGCGGTCCTACTAGTGATTGACAGCTATCTTTGCCTGCATGGTCATACAGGGAACTGTCAATCACTTAGTAGGACCGCCCACTGGACTAGTGTACATACGGCAGGACTTTTCGCTGCATAAAATGCCAGTTTTGCTGACTCTCTTCCCACAGATATGTCTATCAGTCTGATCAACTTCTCTGCTCTACAACACCCCCTACAGATCTTATACCATTTCAGCATGACAGGTTCCTTTAATCACCTGCAGATGACATAAGTAGCCATGTTCTGTGTGGCTTACGGAGGGGCTTGATTGCTTGTCAGCTTCAAACAGGTTTCATTTCTTCTGATTCGTTGTAGCCGAGTTCTAAACTGTATTAAGAAATTCATTTCTCTGTTTATTTCTATTAGATGTCGGGGAAGCTTGGAACAAATGTGGAAAGTGTTCTTCAAGAAGTTGTCAGGAGCTTCCACCGTGAGTACGGACTAATGCGGCTCTATCCATCTTCTCTTTATTAAAGGGAACCTGTCACCTTGGAAAATGCTATGTACCTGCAGGTATAGGGTTAATCTGCAGATAAATATTGTTACAATGCTGCCCTGCCGCCTTATTGATAGTGTAGGTATCGGGAGAAAATTAACTTCTTTCCTCCCTGCAGCCGCCGGCCTTCACTCATCGTTGTGCACGGAGCGGCTACAGTCTTGGATCACAGCACCGCTCGCTATATCAGGGGCGACGGCTGTAAACCCGGCCCGGATTTTGATTGACAGCTTGCTCTGCACAGATGCGCTGCAGAACCACTTAGAATCTGAGTGAAGGAGTAGTATGTTCACAGATAGAGAACATGGCTCATCCACGTGCGGATCTGCTCCACGTCCGATTACATATTTGTGGGAGAAACCCTAGTGGCAGCCTCATATTTCTGACATTGATCCTCTAGCACTATTTGTGAAACTGCGGCTCCCAGCATAACTTGATGAGAGACCGTCAGTCTGCTGGGACCTGTAGTTTCACTACAGCAGGAGTGTCACAAGCTGCGGACCTCTGCTCACTCCAGCACTGGTCGGCATTTTCAGCACGTGAACGTCCGCTATGCTTTCTGGAGACACAAGGGTGTAGATAATTTTATCAAACCCTTGACTGTAAGTTTGCTGAACCCTAAGTGGATTATATTGTTCCCACAGTTTCAGTTTTGGACCATTTAAGGGGAATTTAAAGGGTTCTGGCCACTGATTTTCCTTAAAGGGGATCAGTATCCCTGTATGTCTTTGTATATACTTGATAAAGACCTATAACAGGTCGAAACGTTATGTGATGGCGGAATAAACTTTGTCTTTTGGAATTCATCACTCTGGACTGAACGCGGTTTACTTACCTTTATCCCCCTTAACAGGATGTCTTATTTTTGTGTTTAGTCCCAAGATTGAAAAGGGCAGCCCTCTTAAAGCCCTGCTGTTTGACTCCACGTTTGATCACTACAGAGGCGTCGTAGCAGCATCGCCCTGTGTGGAGGTGACGTGTGTAAAGGCAATAAAATCGTGTCTGCCCACTCTGGCAAGTGCTATGAAGTCAATGAGGTTGGCATACTGACCCCAGCGGAAGTGGCAGCCGAAAAACTAAGGTTTTTTTTAATAATTTTATTAGCTTTTCCCTCTGTCTTCACCAATCAGCCCTCTGTATTGATGATCAGATCAAAGATGTAGACAGGGATTGTCTCACGCTGCATCTCCTTCCTGATTGTATCACTGAGAAGACAGAAGCTGCCCCATCCCATTCTCCAAGAAATGCAGAACCCAATGCATCTGCTGTCCGTGATCCGCTTATTGTCAGAGGACATCATTAGGGACTGCATTTTCTCATTGCTTAAGAAATTGTTGGGGGATCCTGCTAATTGCTGAATAATAAAACTGCAGCACCGCTCCATTTAAGGCAGTGTTTCCCAAACTCCAGTCCTCATGGCCCCCAACAGGTCAGGTTTTCAGGATTTCCTCAGTATTACACATGTGATGAAAGTATCATCAAGGAATCAGGAATTCTCTCACCTGTGCAATACTATGGAAATCCTGAAGACATGACCTGTGGGGGGCCGTGAGGACTGGAGTTTGGGAAACACTTATTTTAAAGGGACTGTCAGCACAGAATGACTATTGAAACCAAGTACAAGCGCTCCGTGGATCACGGCGTGGGCCAATCCTTTATATACACCTTCCCACCTGCTTGTTTTACCTCTGTCTCCTTCCTTCTCTGGTTCTATGAAGCCAGAGCTGTCAATCAAAGAAGAGGAGGGTGTGGATAGAGGGCAAACAAGCAGGTGGGAAGGTGTATATAAATGATTGGCCCCGTCATGAAGCACCGAGAGTTGGGACTTAGTTTGAACAGTCATTCTGTGCTGACAGTCCCTTTAGGTGGACGAGATCCAGATGCAGCTCATTTCACCGCGTAAGGGTGTGTGCCCACTATGCGCCCACTATGTGTTTTTTAAGCGTTTCCGCAGTGGCAATTCCGCCGCAGGAACGCTTAAACGCTTGGTAGAAGGTCTGCAATGTTCCCCAATGATAATCCGCATGTGCTATGCACACGCTGCGGAAATTTCCGCTGCGGATTATCATTGCGGAAAAATCCGCAGCACTACCAATTATTTTGCGTAAGCGCGGCGTTTTTGCCGCCATTGACTTGCATTGAATCGCTTAATATCCGCATGACTACATGTACACATGCGGATATTAAGCGATTCAATGTGCGGATGGTACCCGGGTCTGGAGAAGAGGAGACTCTCCTCCAGACCCGGGTACCATAGTTCCTGTTAAAAAACAAAGAATTTAAAATAAAAAATAAACCTTATACTCATCTTCTGATGGCCCCCGGTCTCCTTAGTGATGCGTCCTGGCTCCCCGGCGGCTTGCGATGGTCTAAAAGGACCTTTCATGACGTCATTTAGTCATGTGACGGGTCGCATCGGATAAGGAGACCGGGGGCCATTGGAAGGTGAGTATAATGTTTTTTATTTTTTACCTTTTTTATTCTTTTTTTTAACTAACTTGGTCACACTATATAAAATCCATGCCGGTTGCATGGATTTATATAGTGTGACCAAGTTGTCAAGCACTTTTCCATGTGATGCTAAAATCGTTTGGAAAGCGCTTGACAACCCGCATGCGAAATCGCATGTGCAAAACGCGTGACAAACGCTTGTCCCTGGCTGAAAAAAACGCATGTAAAATCCACATGCCAGGGAGATACAGAAACGTTCAGGAAAAAACCGGAGCATTTCTGCATCGTGGGCACATAGCCTTAGAGTGCCGCTGTGCAGGCAAAGACAACATCCCCCTCTTTCTGAGAATCAGTGGGGCTTGAAGGGGTACGGCCCCCCATCAGTTATAAAGCCATGTCATGTCATCAATCATATGAGTGTTATGTGGCAATGGCATTGTCTTGACAGCCAAGGATCCTACTGAAGGCCTCCATGTCTTCCATGATTGTACAACTATGAAGCCCGTCCCATAACTGGGATTAATATCAGATTGGTCATTTTACTCTACAGAGCGACATTTTAGCACACTAGGAATATTCTTATAGTGCCACTAGATGGCGCTCTAATCCTGCATGCAGTACTGATGCTCCTGTCTGCTGCTTTCTATGAATATACATGGATGTTTGGTGCCCAGGAGAGAGCAGAGCTGAAAGGGGAATCTGTTATTAAAGCAAATAAAATGTCAATATTGTGTTATGGAAAGTTCTGCAAATTAAAATACAATTTTGTGTTTTTATTGCCATTCAATACAAATCTGTTATGGCCGTATGATGGTTCTCAGCTTGTTACAGTGCGATTAGCAGAGCTCTCTGATGTGGTATTTAGGCTCTGGGAAGTTATAACATATATGTTGATAGATCCAAAATAGTTTTACATCCAAAATTCAGTGCTGACTAATGTCACAGCATTTCTGACTTAAATGAATGTAACTAGATGAAATACTATTTTTGCTGCATGCAGCCACCACCAGGGGGAGCTGTTGACCTGTGATTATGTACAGCTAGTATTGGACCCAACCGCAGCAGTAGAAGTCTGTCTCCAGTGAGCGCCCTCTAGTGCCAGCTGTATATAGCTGTAGTGAACTCATGCAGTGCTGGGTCTCAGAGCCGTTGCTGCCTTCTTTTATGGTAGATTTGTACCTGATATTCAATGTAGAATTTGATGAATCTGCACTAATTGTGAATATATATTGCTCTCATTGTTTCTAAGATATGCTGGGCAAGTAGGTTATCTAATGGCTGGGATGAAGGACGCACAGGAAGCACAAATAGGAGACACTCTGCATTTACTGAAGCAGCCAGTGGCTCTGCCCGGCTTTAAGCCTGCGAAACCCATGGTGTTTGCAGGTGAGTTGAACCCTAATACAAATTAAATGGTCGCTGTACTTGATCTCATTCGATAGATAATGTGCAAAATCCCTTTATAAAGTTCTATTAAGTTGGAGTTACTTTTCAGGGGTTAGATAACCTAAAAGTGTCGGCCGCTAGGGTCTCCCTTCTGTCTAAGTGTAATTTGTCTCTAGCAGCAGAAACCCCCCTATATGGATTACCGGAAGTGGGGCTTGGCCTTTGTCTCTCTGCTCCTGCCTGTCAAACTGTATATGCAGGCTTAACAGAGATTCAGTCTTTCAGTTAATTGCAGGCATTTCATTAAGCAATGGCGGAAGCAATACGTGCTGAGTAATGAGAGAAGGGATGTCCCAGGACCTATAGTGCTGACAGAATGCTGATAAAGAGGAATCGTCCACTCCAAAAGAGTGGATGGCAAGTTACAGAGCATGTGTATTGGTACTGTTCCAGGACATACTGTTTTATCTACAGTCCATTTAGAATCAAAACTCTGTTCTACATAATATTGTACATGGAACAGAGTATTATGCCAATGTAACTGCAACACGCATCGAAGTCAAAATCTCAGCAGAATTACACCTATAGCCCCTCAGACTATGCAAAACACCAATTGAGCTTTAACAACTTCAGCTCAAGTGCTCAAAAACTGTGTAACGGGGTCAGAAAGCTATTGTACAGTATACAGTATATATTTTATTAGCGTAATATTAAAACCTGTATTACAAGAGCACTTAGTTCAAGATTCAGCCTCCAGATGGCGTGACATCAGAGATTAGACCCATCTGCAAGAGCGTCCTCAGCAATGAATATATAGTCAATCACAGGGACTAGACGTGTAATGTATCAGTACAACAGTATAACGAGTGTTGTGTAGAGATGAGCGAACCCGAACTGTAAAGTTTGGGGTTCATACCGGACACCTAGTGTCCAATGCTGAACTCCGAACACTGACAAGTCCGTTTTAAGAGTGAGAGACCTCCTAGCCCTTACTACGACCATTTTACAGCATCAAAGTTTGTGTCTCCATTGACTTCTATGGGGTTCGGGTTCAAGTTCTGGTACCCGAACCAAACTTTGGACTAAAGTTTGGTCAAAACCGAACATCCACGGGGTTCGCTCATCCCTAGTGTAGTGTAAATTCTACGTATTTTGCGCCTGAGTACCAGTAATGAGGAGATCCTTACCCATTATGTGCCTGCCACTCTCCTAAACACACGTTTCACTTTTTTAGCTTCTTCAGAGGGACACAGAGTATACCAAACACTGCCCCCCAGGCACCAGATGTAACCCACTGCATCAATTCCTTTAAGGCTAAAGTTACAGCTATAGAATAGATTGACCTTGACAATTCAAGTGCTTTCTTGTGGGAAGTATGTGCACCTCCCGATCATTTCAGTGGAGAGCGACCATTCCCAGCCACCTCTATTGAGAATCCATGACAGACACAGGCGCTGTACCCTCGCCTGTCACACTTTAGAAATCCTACTAATTCCTTGTAACGGCCAGGAACGCCTCCATGATTGGATTAGGAACGGTGATCACAGAGTAGATAAATGCCAGAGAACCTTTATTCTGCAGCCGCATTTTTCGTCCCATTAGACTCGGCCTATTTTACAGAAGCCGAGATAATTGAGGAGAGATGTAAGGAAGGAACCTCACGATCCTCCAGGACTAGTCAGCTCAGAGCCGTGACGTGTGGACAAGGTTTTTCTACATTGTGGGGAATTTAGGGAGCGCTGCAGCAAGGGGGTTGGTAATGACACGCCACCGTGACACATAATGCATGGACTGTCTCCTCTCATTTGTTCTTTGAAGCTTGTTTTTCTCGTGAGTGATGCTCGGCGCATGAGAAAAGCCCAAACAATTAACATCAAATGGGTTTTCTGCGATTTGTAAAATCCTGCGCCCCACTGATCCCCCGCTGCGGCTCCCCATAGGTGGATTATAATGAGGGCAATCCGGGCTACCGCCCGGGGCCTCGGGTCTCTATGGCCGGATTGCCCTCATTATATGTGCAGCACCGCGGCACATACCGGACCACTCACCCAGCAGCGGTGCACAGCCGCTGCTTCTTCATCGGCCGGGCCAGCACTGCAGCAGTTAACTTCCCTGTGCTGGCCCGGCCGCGTCACTGCTAGGAGACACGGCCCTGTGCGCGGCCATGTCTCCTAGCTGTGACGTCACGCAGTGCGCGCCCGGCCTGCACTGCTACTTACCACCGGAGAGGAGCAGGAGCCAGGAGGACTGGAGCCGAGCCGGGGGATGGTGAGTGTGTGTGTGTGTGTGTGTGTGAGTCAGTCTGTGTGTATGTATGTATGTGTGTGCAGGCAGATATCATTGTGTGATGTCGGTTTATATGTATTTTTGTGTTTCAAATGTGTTTATGCGTGTATGTATATGTCTGTATATGTTTGTGTGTGCGTGACTGCGTGCGGCCTCCTGCTGAGTATAGATGGCGCTGTGTGGCCTCCTGCTGTCTCTGGGGGGGGGCGCCGTGCGGCCTCCCGCTGTGTATAGGTGGCTCCGTGCTGCCTCACGCTGTGTATAGATGGCTACGTGCGGCCTCCCGCTGTGTATAGATGGCACCGTGCGGCCTCCTGCTGTGTATAGATGGCACCGTGCGGCCTCCCGCTGTGTATAGATGGCTACGTGCGGCCTCCCGCTGTGTATAGATAGCTACGTGCGGCCTCCCGCTGTGTATAGATGGCTACATGCGGCTTCCTGCCGTGTATAGATGGCTCCGTGCTGCCTCACGCTGTGTATAGATGGCTCCGTGCTGCCTCACGCTGTGTATAGATGGCTCCGTGCGGCCTCCCGCTGTGTATAGATGGCACCGTGCAGCCTCCCGCTGTGTATAGATGGCACCATGCGGCTCCCTGCTGTGTATAGATGGCACCGTGCGGCCTCCTGCTGTGTATAGATGGCACCGTGCGGCCTCCTGCTGTGTATAGATGGCACCGTGCGGCCTCCTGCTGTGTATAGATGGCACCGTGCAGCTCCCTGCTGTGTATAGATAGCTACGTGCGGCCTCCCGCTGTGTATAGATGGCTACGTGCGGCCTCCCGCTGTGTATAGATGGCTACATGTGGCCTCCCACTGTGTATAGATGGCACCGTGCGGCTCCCTGCTATGTATAGATAGCTACGTGCGGCCTCCTGCTTTGTATAGATGGCTACGTGTGGCCTCCCGCTGTGTATAGATGGCTACATGCAGCCTCCCGTTGTGTATAGATGGCTACGTGCGGCCTCCTGCCGTGTATAGATGGCTACGTGTGGCCTCCCGCTGTGTATAGATGGCTACGTGCGACCTCCTGCTGTGTAAAGATGGCTACGTGCGGCCTCCCGCTATGTATAGATGGCGCAGTGCGGCCTCCTGCTGTGTATAAATGGTTACGTGTGCTCAATATTGAGTCATAAAATTACCTGCCAGGGACATGCGGATGTGAAGCGTTCTTCATATGCATTTCCGCATGCGGGTTGACAAGCGCTTTCCAAGCGATTTTAGCATCACTTGGAAAGTACTTGACAACTTGGTCACACTATATAAATCCATGCAACCGGCATGGATTTATATAGTGTGACTGTAAAAGAATGGTAAAAAATAAATATATACTTACCTTCTGATGGCCTGTCGACGTCAGCGGTCGCGTGACCCGTCACATGACTAAATGACATCACGGCAGGTCCTTTTCAGACCATCGCGAGCTGCCGGCAAGCCAGGACGCATCGGATAAAGACACCGGGGGCCATCAGAAGGTAAGTATAATATTTATTTTTTATTTTATTCTTTTTTTACAGGTTCTATGGTACCCTGGTCCGGAGGACAGTCTCCTTTTCTCCAAACCCGGGTACCATCCGCACATTGAAACGCATGGAATCTGCATGTACAGATGCAGGGATGCGGATTCCATGTGTTCCAATGCAAGTCAATGGCGGCGAAAGCGCCACGCTTCCGCAAAATAATTGTTATTGCTGCGGATTTTTCCGCAATGATTATCCGCAGCGGAAATTTCCGCAGCATGTGCACAGCACATGCGGATTATCATTGGGGAACATGGCAGACCTTCTACCATGCGTTTTTTAAGCGTTTCTGCAGCGGAATTGCCGCTGCGGAAAAGCTTAAAAAACGCGTAGTGGGCACACAGCATAAAGAAAATGATTATAATTAATATTGTGCCAAATTAATTTCACGTGACCGATCACATGATCTATCACAGGGGATCATGTGACATGTCATACATACAGGTATGTGTGTGTGTGTGTGTGTGTGTGGGGGGTGGGGGGCCCGCGCCTTCTAAACTGCCCGGGGCACTTGCTACTCTTAATCCACCCCTGCGGCTCCCCCACACCCACCACCATGCTGCCATACAATAATATAGTATTCGGACTATAAGACGCACCCCCCACTTTCCTCCAAAATTTTGGAGGAAAAAAGTGCATCTTATAGTCCGAAAAATGCGGTTATTATTAAGAATAGGAGATTTATTTATTTTTTTAAATGTAGGAACGATTCAATTATTCCCAAGATCTCACCCCATGGATGGATCCTTTGTATTTGCAATTGGTGGAGGAAGGGCATTGCTAACAATAGGAATTCCAGAGAATGGAGGACTTAACTACAACTCCCAGTATGTCCTTAGCAATGGTAAGGAGATACTGGGAGTTGTTACCAGTCATCATCAGACTGTGGACCATATAAGAACCAATGTACTGATTAGATGCAAGCAGTGGAACTATTAAACGTTTAAAAAGTAACTTACATTTTGGGATATATATTACATGATTTAGGTCCTATAATCATGAGACCCTGATCACTCAGAAGATCTCTTAGAAGTGAAGAGGTGAGGAGACATGACTGTGACTTTCTGCTGCATTTGCTCCGCTCAGTGTACTCTCCTATCTACTGAGCTGCGCTCTTCTAGGAGGTCTTTTAAGCAAAGGAGCAAAGGATTGGGGTCCCCACAAATCTGCTCAGAATTAATGACCCTAAATCACATTAAAAACATCCCAAAAGTTGATTTACTCTTTAAGGTTAATTTACACATACACACACACACACACACACACACACACACTGTATACGCCGTACGCACCACACACACACACACTGTATACTCCATATGCAACACACACACACACTGAATACAGCGTACGCACCACACACACACTGTATACACCGTACACACCACACACACACACTGTATACGGCGTACGCACCACATACACACACTGTATACGGCGTACGCACCACCACACACACTGTATACGCCGCATGCAACACACACACACTGTATACACCGTACATACCACATGCACTGTATACGCCGTACGCACCACCGCACACACACACATTGTATACGCCGTACACACCACACACACACACACACACTGTATACGGCGTACGCACCACATACACTGTATACACCGTACATACCACACACACACACTGTATACGGCGTACGCACCACATACACTGTATACACCGTACGCACCACACACACACTGTATACACCGTACATACCACACACACACACTGTATACGGCGTACGCACCACATACACTGTATACACCGTACATACCACACACACACACTGTATACGGCGTACGCACCACATACACTGTATACACCGTACACACCACACACACACACTGTATACGGCGTACGCACCACACACACACTGTATACACCGTACATACCACATACACTGTATACGCCGTACGCACCACACACACACTGTATACGCCGTACACACCACACACACACACACTGTATACGCTGTACATACCACATACACTGTATACGCCGTACACACCACACACACTGTATACGCCATACATACCACATACACTGTATACGCCGTACGCACCACCGCACACACACTGTATACGCCGTACTCACCACACACACACACACTGTATACACCGTACACACCACACACACACACACACACACTGTATACGCTGTACATACCACATACACTGTATACGCCGTACGCACCACCACACACACTGTATACGCCTTACACACCACACACACACTGTATACGCCTTACACACCACATACACACTGTATACGCCGTACACACCACACACACTGTATACGCCGTACACACCACACACACTGTATACGCCGTACACACCACACACACTGTATACGCCGTACACACCACATACACTGTATACGCTGTACACACCACATACACTGTATACGCCGTACACACCACACACACTGTATACGCCGTACACACCACACACACTGTATACGCCGTACACACCACACACACTGTATACGCCGTACACACCACACACACTGTATACGCCGTACACACCACATACACTGTATACGCTGTACACACCACACACACTGTATATGACGCGCCCCCTGGGCCATATTCTTTAGGGGAATACCCGGAGCCGGATCAGATGGGGGTTGTAGTCTCCGAGTGGCTGTGACCCGGTCCGTGCCCAGGGTGTCAAGCTCAGAGTATGTGGCAGTCCTACAGATGTTACAAAGTTCGTTATGTCGACTACGCCACCCGTTGGATTGCGGTCACTACGGCCGCCGCTGCAGCAGGGTCCACTGAGGCTGATGGTGTTGGTGCAGCTTTAGATAGTATAACCCCCAACGGGAGGGGTATGGCCTCAGGGGTTCAGGTGCAGAGGATGGGGGTTGTGGTGGTGCAGGGATGATGGTAATGAGAGTCAGAGTCGGGTTGTGCAGTTCAGGGTTCTTTACTTACTGCAGATATTCCGGTCACTCCGGCCTTGAGCGACCACCCGAGCCGTGCTGCGTCCACCAGGTCCTGGATTCAGCCAACCCCCAAGCAAGTCCGGAGCGTGTCCCTGAGCCCTCCTTCTTGTCCTTTCTTCTGGCCGTCCCCACCAGGGATCCACCTAGGTCCAGCTCCCTCGGGGCTTCTGTTGGGAGACCCTTGGCCTTGGGTTCCCTGACCCTACACGTGGTTTGCCTTCAGGGTGGATGTGGTGGGTGGCCGTGGCAGATCCTGCCCACGGCCTCCGGTCTCTGGCTGAGGTGTGCTTTAGCCCCCACCAGTTTGGGATCCGGTACCCTTTTGCCAACTCTTCACCCTGTGTTTGTATGTGGGTTCTCAGAGTTTCTTCTTGTTTCCCCCTCTGGGTCTCTCTCTTTCTCTCCTCTCTCACTCTTGCTCTGGGGCTGCTCTGCTCTCTTCCTCTGACTGCTCTGCAAAGACTCACAGACTGACTGACTGTGGCTGACTGACCCTGATCTTAGATGGTGCCCACCTTAAATACTCCCTCTATGTGTGAGCTCAGGTGACCAGCACCCAATGAGCTCCTAACTTTACCCAGGCTGCTCCCCCTATCTGCCCCTAAACTACTGGGATGTTCCACCCCCCTCCCACTCCAGCCAGGGACAGACACTGTCGTACCTGCACATTTCTCTAGTGGGAGTACCATTGGTCTGTCCCCCGGAAATGGGATGTGTGTAGTGCATGCAGCCTACTGAGCTCAGTTCCACACTCCATCCTTACCCGGGAGTGGAATATCACACCTCTGGGTTGAGGTGCAATACCCCTGTAGCAGCCGAATCCTCAGGGTGCTACATATACGCCGTACACACCACACACACACTGTATACGCCGTACACACCACACACACTGTATACGCCGTACACACCACACACACTGTATACGCCGTACACACCACACACACTGTATACGCTGTACACACCACACACACTGTATACGCCGTACACACCACACACACACACTGTATACGCCGTACACACCACACACACTGTATACGCCGTACACCACACACACACACTCTGTATAAGCCGTACACACCACACACACACTCTGTATAAGCCGTACACACCACACACACACACTGTACACGCCGTAGGCAACACACACACACACACTGTATACGCTGTACATACCACATACACTGTATACACCATATGCACCACCACACACACTGTATACGCCGTACATACCACACACACACTGTATACGCCGTACGCACCACCACACACACGCAGTCTGTATACATCGTATGCACCACACACACGCACTCTGTATACACCGCACGCACCACACACACTGTATACGCCGTACACACCACACACACACTGTATACGCCGTACGCACCACACATCCACTGTATACGCCATACTCACCACACACACACTCTGTATACGCCGTACACACCACACACACACTGTATACGCTGTACATACCACACACACACTGTATATGCCGTACACACACACACACTCTGTATACGCCGTACACACCACACACACACTGTATACGCTGTACACACCACACACACACTGTATATGCCGTACACACCACACACACTGTATACGCCGTACGCACCACCACACACACACGCACTCTGTATACACCGTACGCACCACACACACGCACTCTGTATACACCGTACGCACCACACACACGCACTCTGTATACACCGTACGCACCACACACACTGTATACGCCGTACGCACCACACATCCACTGTATACGCCATACTCACCACAGACACACTCTGTATACGCCGTACACACCACACACACACTGTATATGCCGTACACACCACACACACTCTGTATACGCCGTACACACCACACACACACTTTATACGCTGTACATACCACACACACACTGTATATGCCGTACACACCACACACACACACACACACACTGTATACGCCGTACGCACCACCACACACACACACTCTGTATACACCGTACGCACCACACACACGCACTCTGTATACACCATACGCACCACACACACGCACTCTGTATACACCGTACGCACCACACACACTGTATACGCCGTACGCACCACACATCCACTGTATACGCCATACTCACCACACACACTCTGTATACGCCGTACACACCACACACACACTGTATACGCTGTACATACCACACACACACTGTATATGCCGTACACACCACACACACACACACACACACACTCTGTATACGCCGTACACACCACACACACACTGTATACGCCGTACATACCACACACACACTGTATACGCTGTACATACCACACACACACTGTATATGCCGTACACACCACACACACACACACACACACTGTATACGCCGTACGCACCACCACACACACATGCACTCTGTATACACCGTACGCACCACACACACGCACTCTGTATACACCGTACACACCACACACACACTGTATATGCCGTACACAGTGGCGTACTGCCAATGGCGGCAGACCAGGCGACTGCTATGGGGCCCGTGAGCCGAGGGGGCCCATAGCAGTCCAGGGGTGGATATACCGCCACCGGTGCAGTTGCGCGCAGTCCCCACCATGCAGCTGCACCAAGGGGCCCACAAGGTGCAGCTGCTCCCTGCACGCGGTGGTCAGGGAGTGATTCCTACAGCTCCGCTGCTGTCAGGAGGAGAATAGCAGCGGAGCTGGAGGGTTCATCCTCTGCTTCCTCCCTGACCCAGGCGCGCGCAGCTTGATGACGTCATCATGCAGCGCGCGCCTGGGTCAGGAAGAAAGCTGCCGGCAACCAGGAGGATGCTGCTGCAGGGGAGCGAGCTGAGGTAAGTTTTTTTTTTTTTTACTGAAATGCTGGGGAGGGGATGGGGCTGGGAAGAGCAATAATGGGGCGGATAGAGCTGGGGAGAGCAATGATGGGGATGGTGGGGAAGGGGAGAGCAATGATGGGGGTGCTGGGAGAGCGCAATGATGGGGGTGCTGGGAGAGAGCAATGATGGGGGTGCTGGGACAGAGCAATGGTGGGGGGCTGGGAGAGAGCAATGATGGAGGTGCTGGGACAGAGTAATGATGGGGGTGCTGAGAGGAAATGATGGGGGTGCTGGGAGAGAGCAATGATGGGAGTGCTGGGAGAAGCAATGATGGAGGTGCTGGGACAGAGCAATGATGGGGGGCTGGGAGAGAGCAATGATGGAGGTGCTGGGACAGCGCAATGATGGGGGTGCTGGACAGAGCAATGATGGGGGTTGGGAGAGAGCAATGATGGGGGTGGTGGGACAGAGCAATGATGCAGGTGCTAAGAGAGAGAGCAAAGATGGGGGTGCTGGGAGAGAGCAATGATGGGGTTGCTGGGAGAGAGCAATGATGGGGGTGCTGGGAGAGAGCAATGGTGGGGGTGCTGGGACAGAGCAATGGTGGGGGTGCTGGGACAGAGCAATGACGTGGGTGCTGGGACACAGCAATGACGTGGGTGCTGGGAGAGAGCAATGATGGGGGTGCTGGGAGAGAGCAATGACGAGGGTGCTGGGAGAGAGCAATGATGGGGGTGCTGGGAGAGAGCAATTATGGGGGTTTCACTTTGCTTGTACTGTTAAGCCTTGTATGTTTTCCGTGTGCACATAGCCTTACAGTTAATTGGGAAGAGTCACAGAGACTGAATAATTTATATTATTGGCCGGTGCAGATTATAGTTAATGGGGGGCACAGTTCTGCTTATCACTTTATATTTTGATTACTAAGTGGTTAATAGTATATTAATGGGGAGGTTACATATCTGTATTCAGGGACGCAGAGCGGGGGAGACACATGTATACATACAATATGTGACCTTGTTATTTTCTAGGCTGGAGATCATCGTGACAAGACGAGTCGTGGCTGGGAGATGTCGACATGAAGGTCTGACCAGATGGAGAAGAAGAAGCAGAAACCGACTCTGATCAGATGAGACGTCAGCGGTAAGTGCCTGGATGTAAATATTATTCTGTATCTGCACTGTGTGACTTGGAGTGATAATGTTATCTGTAAAATCCCTTAGGCTGCATTCTCACATTTGTGTGAAATGTCCGTGTGCTGCCAGATCTTTTTATCGGATGGTTCACGGACTCGTACAGTTTTATAGATCCATTCACACATCCATGAAAATCACGGATCTGAGAATGAGATCTAAGAGGGTCAGAGAATCTCCTGTTCTGATCCAATATTGAGGATTAGAATAGGACATGCTCAATGCAGGGCAGCACACCGACACTGCACACAGATGCAGGAATGTAGCCTTATTATGTATAGCACAGTCCCTTAGTATATAGTGCACTCACTTATTATGTATAGCGCCATCCTTAGTTATATAGTTTCCTCTTTTATTATGTATAACACCCTCCCTTATTGTGTACCATCCTCTCTAGCGGCTCACAGTTGGGGGATCATACTGTGTTGGGGACAGCATACTTTACCCTTGGAGTTGAGGTGGGGTACAGTAGGGTCATTATACTGTGCATGTGGAGGAATTCACCATGGGGGTATTATACTGTGTTTGGGGGGCCCTTTTATTGGCATCACACTTTATGGGGCAATGAAAGAGATCTAGGACGTCAGCAGGAGGAAAATTACTATGTAAAGATGGAAAGTTGTGAGATCTGATCTTTGGTGACCCCGACAATTATTTAATTTTTTTTTTTTTGGGGGGAGGGGGGGCAATTAGAGCTTCTGCTATGGGGCCCCATGATTCCTATGTATGCCCCTGGCCGTACATACCACATACACTGTATACGCCATATACACCACCACACACACACACACTGTATACGCCGTACGCACCACACACACACATACACTGTATATGCCGTACGCACCACCACACACACTGTATACACCCTGCGCACCACACACACACACTGTACATGCCGTAAGCACCACACACACACTATATACGCCGTACGCACCACACACACACACACACACACACAGTGTATACGCCGTACGCACCACACACACACACACAGTGTATACGCCGTATGCACCACCACACACACGCACTCTGTATACACCCTGCGCACCACACACACACACACACACACACTGTATATGCCGTAAGCACCACACACACACTATATACGCCGTATTCACCACACATACCCTGTATACGCAGTATGCAACACCACACACACTGTATACGCCATACGCACCCCCCACACACACACTGTATACGCCGTACGCACCCCCCCACACACACTGTATACGCTGTATGCACCACCACACACACTCTGTATACGCCATACGCACCACACACGCTCTGTATACGCTGTACGCACCACCACACACACTCTGTATATGCTGTACGCACCACACACACAATGTATACGGCATATGCACCACACACATTGTATACACCGTACACACCACACACACGCACTGTATACGCCGTACGCACCACACACACTGTATACGCCGTACGCATCACACACTGTATACGCCGTACGCATCACACACTGTATACGCCGTACGCACCACACACTTTATACGCCGTATGCAACACACACTGTATACGCCGTACGCACCACACACTGTATACGCCGTACGCACCACACACTGTATACGCCGTATGCAACACACACTGTATACGCCATACGCACAACACACACACTGTATACGCTGCACACCCCACACACACAGTATACGCCGTACGCACAACACACACACTGTATACGCTGTACACACCACACACACTGTATATGCCGTACGCACCACCACACACACACACACTCTGTATACGCTATATGCACCACACACGCTCTGTATACGCCGTACGCACCACCACACACACTCTGTATACGCTGTACGCACCACACACACAATGTATACGGCATATGCACCACACACATTGTATACACCGTACACACCACACACACTGTATACGCCGTACGCACCACACACACTGTATACGCCGTACGCATCACACACTGTATACGCATTACGCACAACACACTGTATACGCCGTATGCAACACACACTGTATACGCCGTACGCACCACACACTGTATACGCCGTATGCAACACACACTGTATACGCCATACGCACAACACACACACTGTATACGCTGCACACACCACACACACAGTATACGCCGTACGCACAGCAAACACACTGTATACACTGTACACACCACACACACTGTATTTGCCGTACGCACCACCACACACACACTCTGTATACGCCGTACGCACCACACACACACTCTGTATACGCCGTACGCACCACCACACACACACTCTGTATACGCCGTACGCACCACCACACACACACTCTGTATACGCCGTACGCACCACCACACACACACACACACTCTGTATACGCCGTACGCACCACACACACGGTATACGCCGTACGCAGCCTCTTGCGTGGTACCACCAGCAGAACACTGTCGCAAACACGCCGCCGCCGGGATCAGCCGAATGATTCACTGACTGCCGCCATCTTTGTACAGGAGGAGCGCATGCGCAGTTTTAATGTGACCGCCGGTATCTGCCTGCACAAAGATGGCGGCGATCTGATTTACTGCGTGGGGAGACAGCTCAAACGAGAGAACACATGAGGGAAGAAGACAGCACAGGGGTGGAGAGAGAGAGCAGACAAGGGGGAGAGCACATGGGGTAGACAGGTCAAAGAAGAGATCACATAAGAGGAGAAGACAGCAGATGGGGGAGAGAGAAAGCACACAGGGGGAGAGAGACAGAGCACAGGGGGGAGAGAGGCAGAGCACAGGGGGGGGGAGACAGCTCAAACGGGACAGCACATGAGGGGAGAACACAGCACAGGAAGGAGAGAGACAGCAGATAAGGGGGAGAGCAAATGGAGAAGATAGGTCAAAGAAGAGATCACATGAGAGGAGAAGACAGCAGATGGGGGAGAGAGAAAGTGCACAGAGGGGAAAGAGGCAGAGCACAGGGGAGAGACAGCTCAAACGGGACAGCACATGAGAGGAGAAGACAGCAGATGGGGGAGAGAGAGAGCAGACAAGGGGGAGAGCACATGGGGTAGACAGGTCAAAGAAGAGATCACATGAGAGGAGAAGACAGCAGATGGGGGAGAGAGAAAGCAGACAAGGTGGATAGCACATGGGGTACACGGGTCAAAGAAGAGAGCACATAAGAGGAGAAGACAGCAGATGGGGGAGAGAGAAAGTGCACAGACGGGAGAAGTCAGCACATGGGGGAAAGAGAGAGTGGATAGGTGGGTGAGCACATGGGGGGGAGAGATTCTCAACTGTGCAAAGCCTGCCCCCATCGTGACATTACTGCCCTCCCGATGAGACAGCATCGGGCCTCCATCTAGTATATACAGTACAGACCAAAAGTTTGGACACACCTTCTCATTTAAAGATTTTTCTGTATTTTCATGACTATGAAAATTGTACATTCACACTGAAGGCATCAAAACTACGAATTAACACATGTGGAATTATATACTTAACAAAAAAGTGTGAAACAACTGAAAATATGTCTTATATTCTAGGTTCTTCAAAGTAGCCACCTTTTGCTTTGATTACTGCTTTGCACACTCCTGGCATTCTCTTGATGAGCTTCAAGAAGTAGTCACCGGAAATGGTCTTCCAACAATCTTGAAGGAGTTCCCAGAGATGCTTAGCACTTGTTGGCCCTTTTGCCTTCACTCGATTGGGTTCAGGTCTGGTGACTGTGGAGGCCAGGTCATCTGGCGTAGCACCCCATCACTCTCCTTCTTGGTCAAATAGCCCTTACACAGCCTGGAGGTGTGTTTGGGGTCATTGTCCTGTTGAAAAATAAATGATGGTCCAACTAAACGCAAACCGGATGGAATAGCATGCCGCTGCAAGATGCTGTGGTAGTCATGCTGGTTCAGTATGCCTTCAATTATGAATAAATCCCCAACAGTGTCACCAGCAAAGCACCCCCACACCATCACACCTCCTCCTCCTCCATGCTTCACGGTGGGAACCAGGCATGTAGAGTCCATCCGTTCACCTTTTCTGCGTCGCAGAAAGACACGGTGGTTGGAACCAAAGATCTCAAATTTGGACTCATCAGACCAAAGCACAGATTTCCACTGGTCTAATGTCCATTCCTTGTGTTCTTTAGCCCAAACAAGTCTCTTCTGCTTGTTGCCTGTTCTTAGCAGTGGTTTTCTAGCAGCTATTTTACCATGAAGGCCTGCTGCACAAAGTCTCCTCTTAACAGTTGTTGTAGAGATGTGTCTGCTGCTAGAACTCTGTGTGGCATTGACCTGGTCTCTAATCTGAGCTGCTGTTAACCTGCGATTTCTGAGGCTGGTGACTCAGATAAACTTATCCTCAGAAGCAGAGGTGACTCTTGGTCTTCCTTTCCTGGGGCGGTCCTCATGTGAGCCAGTTTCTTTGTAGCGCTTGATGGTTTTTGCAACTGTACTTGGGGACACTTTCAAAGTTTTCCCAATTTTTCAGACTGACTGACCTTCATTTCTTAATGTAATGATGGCCACTCGTTTTTCTTTACTTAGCTGCTTTTTTCTTGCCATAATACAAATTCTAACAGTCTATTCAGTAGGACTATCAGCTGTGTATCCAACTGACTTCTGCACAACACAACTGATGGTCCCAACCCCATTTATAAGGCAAGAAATCCCACTTATTAAACCTGACAGGGCACACCTGTGAAGTGAAGACCATTTCCGGTGACTACCTCTTGAAGCTCATCAAGAGAATGCCAAGAGTGTGCAAAGCAGTCATCAAAGCAAAAGGTGGCTACTTTGAAGAACCTACAATATAAGACATATTTTCAGTTGTTTCACACTTTTTTGTTAAGTATATAATTCCACATGTGTTAATTCATAGTTTTGATGCCTTCAGTGTGAATGTACAATTTTCATAGTCATGAAAATACAGAAAAATCTTTAAATGAGGTGTGTCCAAACTTTTGGTCTGTACTGTATATATATTACATATTCTACAAGCAGGGCTTGTGGATTGTCCATTATTATAATATACAACATATAAAGTGCAGTGCAGGAGGGGAAGGCGAAGGACCTGACTAATCCCCCCAAATATTAATGATAGTGTGTAAAATAATCACAGGCTGCAATTACCCACAATGTTTTATAGTTTTGTTTTTTTAAACCATTAAAATCAACTTTTTCTTGTGGTTGTAAATGTGAAATAACAGTGAGAGCCATGATGACATCACAATGCACATGACATCATAGACATGACAGCTGGAGTAGAATGTATGAAGCTCTGCACCAGAGCCATCTTGTGTCACTAGGATCTGACAGCTGGAAGGGGACGAGTCCAGGTAGGGAGCACATTACTTTTAAGCTTTGGTATACTTATAGCGTATCCCCCGGATTTATCATGGATCGCCAGAAACACTCTGTAATAAGACATTTTCAGGACCACCCCTTACCTAAATGAGGAGTCACTGATGATCTGTTGATATTAACAAGTATGGCAGCTAAACCCCCAGCAATGAGCTGCTATATTGCTGGGGAAGCAGCGTGTTACATGCCCCCTATAGCAGGAGGATGACAATGTGATGATACATATTTGTTGGGGGTCTTCCAGCTCTTTGCACTGGCTCCCCACTATGGCAGACTACAATGGAGCTCGCCCCCTATGTCACCCCTATGCTCTAGTAAGGCATGTAGATAGGGGGGGCTCAAGTTGGGACATCTTTATGGGGCTCCATTTTTGGATCGTTTCGCCATTGACGTGGTAGAATTACAGCACTTTGTAACAGAAATTTAGTAGCGTATGCCATCATTCTCTGTTGTCAGCTCTTTTGCTCCTGTGAATTCGGGGGGACATTGGAGTTGTAGTTACTGGGGTCAGGAATGGCAGTATGGGGTCCTGGGTGTTATTTTAGTACATAGAGCAGTAGGTAATATAGATAAAATAAAAGGCTCCTTTTAAATGTGCGTCATAGAATTATAAAATGAGGTCGGGGTTTTGTCTTTTTATTGAATTAATTTTTTGTTGATGTTGTAAACTGGATCCATAAAAAGCAGTGAGAGTTTTAATGACATCACAGGGCGCGTGACATCATCGACATCCCATGACATCACAGATGAAATAGAATGTGCACATTTCTAAACCTGAATCATTTTATGTCTTTAACCCCGGACAGCTTGAAGGAGACTGGTCCAGGTAAGCGTCTCTTCACACAATCTTGGGGTCCTGTTTACACATCATGTAGCTGGGGGTGTCTGTGGTGAAGTTCAGCACTGCACCATTTTGCCCCCCAAAAAATCAAAGCCCACACATCTGTGTCATGTGTTTATTGCTGTGATTGTCAAGGTGATGCCTTTAGGGATCGCTGACACTGCTGAGTAGCCGGCATATAACTCGGATGAGTATAGCACTCACTCCAATGTTATACTATGGGGCAGTGCCAACTAGTGTTTATTTTCTCATGCCAAGTCGGCATGAGAAAAAAATTGCTGCATGCTGCAATTGGCAGAGTATATCAGACGACGCGCCCATACAAGTCTATGGATACGTGAAAAACATCGGACTGCACTCAGATGTCATCCGAGTGCAGTCCAATATACGCCGGCTGACTCACACAATTGAGAAGATGGAGAAATTAAATGCTCCATCTTCTCCACACCTGTGATCCGAATCTCGCATGCGAGAGAATTGGATCACAAACACAATATTGTTGATATTTTCCATTGAAGTAAGGCCCCCTTAAGGCGAAGGTCTGGACAGTAAGAAACCCTTCCAGTGTCAATGACCACCTAATGGTTCAAAAATATCTACCCCACTTTTTGCTATAAAGTGTAGATTGAGCATCCCAGAATGCCAAAGGGGATCCAGAAACCAGAATATTTAATACCTTATTTCAATCAGACTTCACCAATCTTTTTTTTTTTTGGTTTGTCCCATAGGGCGGAACGTTAAGTCGTCTGAAGAAACGCAGTGAGAAGGCATTCGTCTTGACTAGCGGAGAGGTTACTCCTTTGCTACAGGAGTCTGACAGGTAAGTGGACATTTTATCTCATCCATCAATTCCTCCCCTTGTATATTTATTGCAGAATTGCCGTTTTAATCACCCAAAAAGCACATTGACCGGATATTTAACCAACTCACCACTTAGTTCAATCTAGCAATTTTAGGACTTCAATCCTGAAATACTTATTGGGTATAATGGCTCCACCGACTTAATTTCTAATATGTCCATTTTCCAACTTCAACCAAGAGGATATGCTGGTCTTGGAATATTTTCACTAGAACCGGTATAACTATGTCCATCATGCTCCTCCAGTTAGGAGGATAGACTGGGACATTGATGGTTTATCAGCCCCACACTGGCGAATCCAGATCCAACTTCCATTAGGAGGGCAGACTGGTATACGGTGGGGAAAAGAAGTATTTAATACACTGCCGATTTTGCAAGTTTTCCCACCTACAATGAATGTAGAGGTCTGTAATTTTTATCGTAGGTCACTTCACCTGTGAGAGACCGAGTTTAAAAATAAAATCCAGAAAAATCACATTGTATGATTAACATTACATAATTCATTTGCATTTTATTGCATGAAATAAGTATTTGATACAATAGAAAAATAGAACTTAATATTTGGTACAGAAACCTTTGTTTGCAATTACAGAGGTCAGATATTTCCTGTAGTTCTTGACCAAGTTTGCACATAATAAAGCAGGGATTTTGGCCCTCTCCTCCATACGGATCTTCTCCAGATCTTTCAAGTTTCGGGGCTGTTGCTGGGCAATATTGAGTTTCAGCTCCCTCCAAAGCTTTTCTACTGGGATCAGGTCTGGAGACTGGCTAGACCACTACAGGACCTTGAAATGCTTCTTATCGAGCCACGCCTTAGGTTGCCCTGGCTGTGTGTTTCGGATCATTGTCATGCTGGAAGACCCAACCACAACCCATCTTCAACGTGCTTACTGAGGGAAGGAAGATACATGACCCCATCCATCCTCCCTTCAATACATTGCAGTCGTCCTGTCCCCTTTGCAAAAAAAAGCACCTCCGAAGTATGAGGTTTCCCCCGCCATGCTTCATGGTTGGGAGAGTGTTCTTGGGGTTGTACTCATCCTTCTTCTTCCTCCAAACAAGGTGAGTGGAGTGGACACCAAAAAGTTCTATTTTGATCTCATCTAACCACATGACCTTCTCCCATGCCTCCTCTGGATCATCCAGATGGTTATTGGCAACTTCAAACAGGCCTGGATATGTGCTGGGGTGAGCACTGGACCTTGTGTGCCCTGCAGGATTTTAATCCATGATAGCGTAGTGTGTAACTAATGGTAATGTTTGAGACTGTGGTGCCAGCTCTATTTAGGTCATTGACCAGGTCCTCCCATGTAGTTCTGGGCTGATTCCTGACGTTTCTCAGAATCATCCTTACCCCACGAGGCGAGATCTTGCATGGAGCCCCAGACCGAGGAAGACTTAGTCATCTTGTGTTTCTTCCATTTTCTAATAATTGCGCCAACAGTTGTTGGCGTCTCGTGAAGCTGCTTGCTTATTGTCCTGTAGCCCATCCCAGCCTTGTGTCTTTTATACAGGTAATAAGTTCAAACAAGTGCAATTAATACAGGTAATGAGTGCAGAGTAGGAGGGCTTCTTAAAGAAAAACTAACAAGTATGTGAGAGCCAGAATTCTTGCTGGTTGGTAGGTGATCAAATACTTATTTCATGCAATAAAATGCAATTTAATTATTTACAAATCATATAATGTGATTTTCTGATTTTTAGATTTTGTCTCTCACAGATGAAGTGACCTACGATAAAAATGACAGACCTCTACGCTCTTTGTAGGTAGGAAAACTTATACTTATTTTCTCCACTGTAGTGCTGTCCAACATGACACCATCAAGCTCATCTTACCACTCCATACCAGGAGGGTAGATTGGGGCATTAACAGTTTAATCACTTTGTGTCCACAAGGCCATCTCTTCCAACTAGGAGCCTTAACTGGACTTACAGTGGTTTTATTCAGCTTATTGCAACCATGTCCAGCTTGCACCTCCAACAAGGAGAGTAAACTGAAATGTAGATGTTTATCAACTTAAATGCTGAGCAGTCCATCCTATGACACCGGACCAGGAGGAGCAGCTGGACTTACACTGGTTTTGCTCAGCTCAGCCATACCCAACTTACAAATCCAACTTAAAGGATAACCTGGAAACTAAATGGTTAACCAACTTAAACGCCAACCAGTCCAATTTATGACTCCAGACCCCGAATATTAATTGAACTTACAATGATTTCATGTGTCTTATGACCAGTGGCGTAACTAGAGTCTGAATATATATATCCCGAATATGTCCCCCATTCTGCCGCTGTTCTTTATTGTATAAAAAAAAAACTAAGCCATTATACTCACCAGGGGTGTACATTCAAGTCATGGGGCTCCAGAGCATAAGTATAACGCACTCCCCATAGTCCTTAATATAGTATAATGCATCCCATAGTCCTCCATATAGTATAATGCATCCCATTCTCCTCTATATAATATACTGTACAGCCCATAGTCGTCCATAAAGTATAATGCACAGCTCCTAGTCATACATGTAGTATAATGCACCCCATAGTTTTCAATAAAGTATAAAGCACCTCCACAGTCATACATAGTAGTATAATGCACCACATCATAATATATAGCAGTATAATTCACCCCCATAGTCATATATGGTAATATAATGTACCTCCATAGTCATATAAAGTAGTGTAATGCACCCCATAGTCATATATAGTAGTATAATGCACCTCCATAGTCATATATAGCAGTATAATGCACCCCCATCGTCATATATAGCAGTATAATGCACCTCATCGTCATATATAGCAGTATAATGCAAGCCATAGTCCTATATAGCAGTATAATGCACCCCCAGTCATATATAGTAGTATAATGCACCCCATAGACATGTACAGTAGTATAATGCATCCTCATAGTCATATATAGTAGTATAATACACTTCATAGTCATCCATAGAAGTATAATGCACCCCCATCGTCACATAAAGCAGTATAATGCACTCCATAGTCATATAAGTCAGTATAATGTACCCCTATATAGTTTATATAGTAGTATAATGCACCCCATAGTCATATATAGCAGTATATTGCACCTCCTGGTCATATATAGTTGTATAATGTACCCCCATAGTCATATATAATAGTATACTGCACCCCCATAGTCATATACACTAGTATAAAGCATCCCATAGTCATATATAGTAGTATAAAGCACCCCATAGTCATATATAGTAGTATAAAGCACCCCATAGTCATTTATAGTAGTATAAAGCACCCCATAGTCATTTATAGTAGTATAATGTACTCCCATAGTCATATATAGTAGTATAATGCACCCCACTGTCATATCAGTATAATGCACCCCCATAGTCATATATAGTAGTATAATGCACCCACATAGTCATATATAGTAGTATAATACACCTTCATAGTCATATACAGAAGTATAATGCACCCCTATAGTCATCCGTAGTAGTATAATACAACCCCAATAGTCATCCGTAGTAGTATAATACAACCCCCATAGTCATATATAGTAGTGTAATGCACCTCCATAGTCATAAATAGTAGTATAATGCACCACCATAGTCATAAATAGTAGTAAAATGCACCCTATAGTCATATATAGCACTATATTGCACTTCAGTCATATATAGCAGTATAATGTACCCCCATAGTCATATATAGCAGTATAATGTACATCATAGTCATATATAGCAGTATAATGCACCCTTATAGCCATATATAGTAGTATAGTATACCCCATATTCATATATAGTAGTATAATGTACCCCATAGTCATATAGCAGTATAATGCACCCCGTAGTCATATATAGTAGTATAAAGCACCTCATAGTCATATATAGTGTTATGGGTCCGGGGGGTAGAACCTCTGTGCTATGGTGCAAGGAGGGACCCAGAGGGGCGTAACTAAGTATCAACCCGGACCGACCCTGGTCGTACGGCGGCTAACGACTCCGTGACCAGGGAGGGACCGAGCTGAGGGACCAGGTGCTACTCTGGGGATGACCTTGTAAGGGAGCAGGTGACCTTCACGGTACAGATGGCAGGGACTGACCGGAATAGCAGGTAGGCACAGCAGGCAGGCTGGCGAGCAGGAGTCTCTAGGTGGGCTGGCAGGTGGTCACGGCAAGTGACGGCAGGAGTCTCTAGGTGGTCACGGCAAGTGACGGCAGGAGTCTCTAGGTGGGCTGGCAAGTGGTCACGGCAAGTGACGGCAGGAGCCTCCAGGAAGGCACGGCAGGTAACAGGCAGGTCACAGGCAAGTGCTCCCAGGTGAGCGGGCTGACAGGCACGGCAGGTACCAGGCAGGCAACAGGCAAGTGCTCCCAGGTGAGCGGGCTGGCAGGCACGGCAGGTAACAGGCTGGTGGGCAAGACTGGTAGTCAGGCTAGCAGCGGGACCTGAGGGCTGAAGCAGAAGTCAGAAACACTGTGCAACAACTTTTGCTCGGGCACCTCCATTTTGGAGGAGGTGCCTTATATATGGGAGGACCCTCGGCTATTGGCCGAGGACTCCTTAGGACGGCGCATGTGGCCCCTTTAAGAGGGAGGGAGCGAGCGCGCCCTAAGCACAGTGCCCGGGGAGCTGCGCGCGCCGGCTGCAGGAAGAGGAGCGCTGGTGAACGCAGAGCGGGGAGCGAGGAGGTGAATGGGACGGCGTCTCTGCCTAGCAGGGGGCAGAGATGCCGATGCTACATATAGTAGTATGGCAACTTATTTAAAATAAATATTTAAATACTCTACCCACCTTCCCTTCGCTCCTGCTCCGCAAGTCCTGTTGTGAAGCAGGCAGCTGACTTCGGCCTGTGACGGGAGTGCATGACGTTACTGCCATGCGCCCCGTCATGTGCTGGCCTATGATTGGCCGACAGAATGCATTGTCGCTAAAGGACCCAATAGGTATGTCCACAGCAATACACTTCAACTGGATGTGCGTAGGAGGACGCACATCTAATTAAAAGTTCTGCTGGTGTCGGCAGGCCCCTGATCCTCCGGGCCTTTGTGACTTGCTGCGACCGCAGTCGTTACTCCCCTACTAATCACAACCATGACCAACTTCAACTAGAAGGATAACTGGGACATAAATATTTTGCTAAGTAAAATGTCGACCAGTCCATTCTGAGACTCCCGACATCAGACTTAAAATAGCTTCATTCTGTTTAAAGAAACCATTTACACCTCCTACCAACAAGAGGCCAAACTGGGACATGGATAGCATATTGAACAGGTCTGCCTTTAACATCTAAGTATGAGGGATGGACTGGAAATTTGTTGGCCTCACCGGCTACCCTCAGGACTGTACTTTATTAAGGCACCTCCTTGTTGTTTGATAGGATCAGCCGTTATCACCCGGAAGTCATTCTTACCAATATCAGCAGAATTGCTAGTTAATGAAGCATTGAGACAGTAAAGAAAAGAAGCCTACAAACCACAATCGGCTGACATACTGAAAGTAGCCTAGGGCGGGCGGGCGGGCCCCACAGTCCGGACCCGGGGCGGGCGGTCCCCACAGTCCGGACCCGGGGCGGGCGGGCCCCACAGTCCGGACCCGGGGCGGGCGGGCCCCACAGTCCGGACCCGAGGCTAGATCCGGGACAGGCGGCCTAACAATCCAGACACAGGGCGGACGGGCTCCACAGTCCAGGCTCGGGTTGTACGGGCCCCACAGTCCAGGCTCGGGTTGTACGGGCCCCACGGTCCAGGCTCGGGGCGGACGGGCCCCACGGTCCAGGCTCGGGGCGGACGGGCCCCTCGGTCCAGGCTCGGGGCGGACGGGCCCCTCGGTCCAGGCTCGGGGAGGACGGGCCCCTCGGTCCAGGCTCGGGGAGGACGGGTCCCTCGGTCCAGGCTCGGGGAGGACGGGTCCCTCGGTCCAGGCTCGGGGAGGACGGGTCCCACGGTCCAGGCTCGGGGAGGACGGGCCGCACGGTCCAGGCTCGAGCGAACAGGCCCCAAAGTCCAGGATCGGGGCGGACGGGGGGCCCCACAGTCCGGAGTCGGGGTGGGTGGGGGGCCCCACAGTCCGGACCCGGGGCAGGCGTGGGTCCCCACTGTCCAGACCTGGAGCTAGACCCGGGGCAGGCGGGCGCAAAGGCCGGACATGGGGCCGATGGGCCCCACAGTCAGGACATGGGGCTGGCTGGCCCCACAGTCAGGACACGGGGCGGGCGGGGGGCCCCACAGTCAGGACACGGGGCGGGCGGGGGGCCCCACAGTCAGGACACGGGGCGGGCGGGGGGCCCCACAGTCCGGATGCGGGGCTAGTCCCGGGGCAGGCAGCCCCACAGTCCAGGCTCGGGGCTAGACCCGGGGGCAGCCGGCCCCACAGTCCAGGCTCAGGGCGGACGGGCCCCACTGTCCAGGCCCGGGGCAGACAGGCTCCCCTTTTCCACTCGGGGCCGGCATGTCCCACAGTCCAGGCTCGGGGCGGGCGTGCCCCACAGTCTAGACACAGGGCTAGTCCTGGGGCAGGTGGCCCCACAGTCCAGACCTGGGGCTAGACCTGGGGCTAGACCCGGGGCAGGCGGCCCCAAGTGCGGACACGGGGCAGATGGGCCCCACAGTCTGGACTCGGGGCGGATGGGCCCCACAGTCTGGACTCGGGGCGGATGGGCCCCACAGTCTGGACACGGGGCGGGCGGGCTACACAGTCAGGACACGGGGCGGGCGGGCCCCACAGTCAGGACACGGGGCGGGCGGGCCGCACAGTCATGACACGGGGCGGGCGGGCACCACAGTCAGGACACGGGGCGGGCGGACGGGCCCCACAGTCAGGACACGGGGTGGGCGGGCGGGCCCCACAGTCAGGACACGGGGAGGGCGGGCTCCACAGTCAGGACATGGGGCGGGCGGGCCCCACAGTCCGAACACAGGGCTAATCCCGGGGCAGGCGGCCCCACAGTCCAGACCTGGGGCTAGACCCGGGGCAGACGGCCCACAGTCCGGACACGGGGTGGACGGGCCCCACAGTCCGGACACGGAGCAGGCATGCCCCACAGTCCAGACCTGGGGCTAGACCCGGAGCACGCGGCCCACAGTCCGGACACGGGGTGGACGGTCCCCACAGTCCGGACACGGGGGAGCCACAGTCCGGACATATGGCGGACGGGCCCCACAGTCCAGGCTCGGGGCGGACGGGCCCCACAGTCCGGACGTGGGGCTAGTCCCGGGGCAGGCGGCCCCACAGTCCAGACCTGAGGCTAGACCAGGGGCAGGCGGCCCCACAGTTCAGACACGGGGTGGACGGGCCCCACAGTCCTGACATGGGGCGGACATGCCCCACAGTCCAGACCCGGGGCAGGCGGCCCCACAGTCCAGACTCGGGGCGAGCGGGGGGCCCCACAGTCCGTACCCGGGGCGGGCGGGGGGCCCCACAGTCCAGGCTCGGGGCGGACGGGCCCCACAGTCCAGGCTCGGGGCGGACGGGCCCCACAGTCCGGACACGGGGCTAGTCCCAGGGCAGGCGGCCCCACAGTCCAGACCTGAGGCTAGACCAGGGGCAGGCGGCCCCACAGTCCAGACACTGGGTGGACGGGCCCCACAGTCCTGACATGGGGCGGACATGCCCCACAGTCTAGACCCGGGGCAGGCTTCCCCACAGTCCAGACTCGGGGCGAGTGGGGGGCCCCACAGTCTGTACCCGGGGCGGGTGGGGGGCCCCACAGTCCGTACCCGGGGCTGGCGTGGGGCCCCACAGTCCAGACCTGGGGCTAGACCCGATGCAGGCGGCCCCACAGTCCGGACACGGGGCGGATGGGCCCATAGTCCGGACACTGGGAGGCCGCAGTCCGGATATAGGGCGGCCGGGCCCCACAGTCCAGGCTCGGGGCTAGACCTGGGACGGACGGGCCCCACAGTCCAAGCTTGGGGCGGGCGTGCCCCACAGACCGGAAACGGGGCTAGACCCGGGGCAGGGGGCCCCAAAGTCCAGACACGGGGCGGATGAGCCCCACAGTCAGGACACGGGGCGGATGAGCCCCACAGTCAGGACACGGGGCGGGCGAGCCCCACAGTCAGGACACGGGGCAGGCGGGCCCCACAGTCAGGACACGGGGCGAGCCCCACAGTCAGGACATGGGGCGGGCGGGCCCCACAGTCAGGACACGGGGCGGGCGGGCCCCACAGTCCAGACCTGGGGCTAGACCCGGGGCAGGCGGCCCACAGTCCAGACACGGGGTGGACGGGCCCCACAGTCCGGACACGGGGCGGGCATGCCCCATAGTCCAGACCTGGGGCTAGACCCGGGGCAGGCGGCCCCACAGTCCAGACCTGAGGCTAGACCCGGGGCAGGCGGTCCCATATTCTAGACAAGGGGTGGACGGGCCTCACAGACCTGATATGGGGCAGACATGCCGCACAGTCCAGACCTGGGGCTAGACCCGGGGCAGGCGACCCACAGACCGGACACGGGGTGGACGGGCCCCACAGTCCGGACACGGGGCGGACGGGCCCCACAGTCCGGACACGGGGCGGACGGGCCCCACAGTCCGGACACGGGGCGGACGGGCCCCACAGTCCGGACACGGGGCGGACGGGCCCCACAGTCCGGACACGGGGCGGACGGGCCCCACAGTCCGGACACGGGGCGGACGGGCCCCACAGTCCGGACACGGGGCGGACGGGCCCCACAGTCCGGACACGGGGCGGGCGGGCCCCACAGTCCGGACACGGGGCGGACGGGCCCCACAGTCAAGACACGGGGCGGGCGGGACCCACAGTCAGGACACGGGGCGGACGGGCCCCTCAGTCAGGACACAGGGCGGACCCCACAGTCAGGACACAGGGCGGGCCCCACAGTCAGGATATTGGGCGGGCGGGCTCCACAGTCAGGATACAGGGCGGGCAGGCCCCACAGTCCGGACACAGGGCTAATCCCGGGGCAGGTGGCCCCACAGTCCAGACCTGGGGCTAGACCCGGGGCAGGCGGCCCACAGTCCAGACACGGGGTGGACGGGCCCCACAGTCCAGATACGGGGCGGGCATGCCCCATAGTCAAGACCTGGGGCTAAACCCGGGGCTGGCGGCCCCACAGTCCAGACCTGAGGCTAGACCCGGGGCAGGCGGCCCCACATTCTAGACACGGGGTGGACGGGCCCCACAGTCCGGGGACGGGGCGGGCATGACCCATAGTCAAGACCTGGGGCTAGACCCGGGGCAGGCGGCCCCACAGTCCAGACCTGAGGCTAGACCCGGGGCAGGCGGCCCCACATTCTAGACACAGGGTGGACGGGCCCCACAGTCCTGACACGGGGCGGACATGCCCCACAGTCCAGACCTGGGGCTAGACCCGGGGTAGGCGGCCCCACAGTCCGGACACGGGGTGGACGGGCCCCACAGTCCGGACACGGGGTGGACGGGCCCCACAGTCCGGACACGGGGTGGACGGGCCCCACAGTCCGGACACGGGGTGGACGGGCCCCACAGTCCGGACACGGGGCTAGTCCCGGGGCAGGCGGCCCCAAAGTCCGGACAAAGGGCGGGCGGGACCCACAGTCAGGACACGGGGTGGGCGGGCCCCACAGTCAGGACACGGGGCGGGCGGGACCCAGTCAGGACACGGGGCGGGCGGGACCCACAGTCAGGACACGGGGCGGACGGGCCCCACAGTCAGGACACAGGGCGGGCCCCACAGTCAGGACATTGGGCGGGCGGGCTCCACAGTCAGGATACAGGGCGAGCAGGCCCCACAGTCCGGACACAGGGCCAATCCCGGGGCAGGTGGCCCCACAGTCCAGACCTGGGGCTAGACCCGGGGCAGGCGGCCCACAGTCCAGACACGGGGTGGACGGGCCCCACAGTCCAGATACGGGGCGGGCATGCCCCATAGTCAAGACCTGGGGCTAAACCCGGGGCTGGCGGCCCCACAGTCCAGACCTGAGGCTAGACCCGGGGCAGGCGGCCCCACATTCTAGACACGGGGTGGACGGGCCCCACAGTCCGGATACGGGGCGGGCATGACCCATAGTCAAGACCTGGGGCTAGACCCGGGGCAGGCGGCCCCACAGTCCAGACCTGAGGCTAGACCCGGGGCAGGCGGCCTCACATTCTAGACATAGGGTGGACGGGCCCCACAGTCCTGACACGGGGCGGACATGCCCCACAGTTCAGACCTGGAGCTAGACCCGGGGTAGGCTGCCCCAAAGTCCGGACACGGGGTGTACGAGCCCCACAGTCCGGACACGGGGCGGCCACAGTCCAGACATAGGGTGGGCGGGCCCCACAGTCCAGGCTCGGGGCGGATGGGCCCCACAGTCCAGGCTCGGGGCGGATGGGCCCCACAGTATTGGCTCGGGGCCAACGGGCCCCACAGTCCAGGCTCGGGGCGGACGGGCTCCACAGTCCAGACCTGAGGCTCGGCCCGGGGCAGGCGGCCCCACAGTCCAGATACGGGGTGGACGGGCCCCACAGTCCTGACACGGGGCGGACATGCCCCACAGTCCAGACCTAGGGCTAGACCAGGGGTAGGCTGCCCCAAAGTCCAGACACGGGGTGACGAGCCCCACAGTCCGGACACGGGGCGGACACAGTCCAGACATAGGGTGGGCGGGCCCCACAGTCCAGGCTCGGGGCTAAACCCGGGGAAGCCGGCCCCACATTTCAGACCCGGGGCGGGGGGCCACACAGTCCAGGCTCGGGACGGATGGGCCCCACAGTCCAGACTCGGGGCGGATGGGCCCCACAGTATTGGCTCGGAGCGAACGGGCCCCACAGTCCACGCTCTGGCCCCACAGTCCACGCTCGGGGCAGACGGGCCCCACAGTCCAGACTCGGGGCGGACGGGCCCCACAGTCCAGGCTCGGGGCGGGCGGGCCCATAGTTACGACACGGGGCGGGCGGGCCCCACAGTCCGTACACGGGGCAAGTCCCGGGGCAGGCGGCCCCACAGTCCGGACACGGGGTGGACGGGCCCCACAGTCCGGACACGGGGCGGCCATAGTACGGACATAGGGCGGGCGGGCCCCACAGTCAGGACACTGGGCCCACAGTCAGGACACGGGGCGGGCGGGCTCCACAGTCAGGACACGGGGCAGGCGGGCCCCACAGTCCGGACACTGAACTAATCCCGAGGCAGGCGGCTTCACAGTCCAGACCTGAGGCTAGACCTGGGGCAGACGGCCCACAGTCCGGACACGGGGTGGACGGGCCCCACAGTCCAGGCTCGGGGCTAAACCCGGGGAAGCCGGCCCCACATTTCAGACCCGGGGCGGGGGGCCACACAGTCTAGGCTCGGGACGGATGGGCCCCACAGTCCAGACTCGGGGCGGATGGGCCCCACAGTATTGGCTCGGAGCGAACGGGCCCCACAGTCCACGCTCTCGCCCCACAGTCCACGCTCGGGGCAGACGGGCCCCACAGTCCAAACTCGGGGCGGACAGGCCCCACAGTCCAGGCTCGGGGCGGGCGGGCCCATAGTTACGACACGGGGCGGGCGGGCCCCACAGTCCGTACACGGGGCTAGTCCCGGGGCAGGCGGCCCCACAGTCCGGACACGGGGTGGACGGGCCCCACAGTCCGGACACGGGGCGGCCATAGTACGGACATAGGGCGGGCGGGCCCCACAGTCAGGACACTGGGCCCACAGTCAGGACACGGGGCGGGCGGGCTCCACAGTCAGGAAACGGGGCAGGCGGGCCCCACAGTCCGGACACTGAGCTAATCCCGGGGCAGGCGGCTTCACAGTCCAGACCTGAGGCTAGACCTGGGGCAGACGGCCCACAGTCCGGACACGGGGTGGACGGGCCCCACAGTCCGGACACGGAGCAGGCATGCCCCACAGTCCAGACCTGGGGCTAGACCCGGAGCACGCGGCCCACAGTCCGGACATGGGGTGGACGGTCCCCACAGTCCGGACACGGGGGGAGCCACAGTCCGGACATATGGCGGACGGGCCCCACAGTCCAGGCTCGGGGCGGACTGGCCCCACAGTCCGGACACAGGGCTAGTCCCGGGGCAGGCGGCCCCACAGTCCAGACCTGAGGCTAGACCAGGGGCAGGCGGCCCCACAGTCCAGACACGGGGTGGACGGGCCCCACAGTCCAGACACAGGGTGGACGGGCCCCACAGTCCTGACATGGGGCGGACATGCCCCACAGTCCAGACCCGGGGCAGGCGGCCCCACAGTCCGTACCCGGGGCGGGCGGGGGGCCCCACAGTCCAGGCTCGGGGCGGACGGGCCCCACAGTCCAGGCTCGGGGCGGACGGGCCCCACAGTCCAGGCTCGGGGCGGACGGGCCCCACAGTCCGGACACGGAGCTAGTCCCGGGGCAGGCGGCCCCACAGTCCAGACCTGAGGCTACACCAGGGGCAGGCGGCCCCACAGTCCAGACACGGGGTGGACGGGCCCCACAGTCCTGACATGGGGCGGACATGCCCCACAGTCCAGACCCGGGGCAGGCTTCCCCACAGTCCAGACTCGGGGCGAGCGGAGGGCCCCACAGTCCGTACCCGGGGCGGGCGGGGGGCCCCACAGTCCGTACCCGGGGCTGGCTGGGGAACCCACAGTCCGTACCCGGGGCTAGACTCGGGGAGGGCGTGGGGCCCCACAGTCCAGACCTAGGGCTAGACCCGATGCAGGCGGCCCCACAGTCCGGACACGGGGCGGACGGGCCCATAGTCCGGACACTGGGCGGCCGCAGTCCGGACATAGGGCGGCCGGGCCCCACAGTCCAAGCTCGGGGCTAGACCCGGGACGGACGGGCCCCACAGTCCAAGGTTGGGGCGGGCGTGCCCCACAGACCGGAAACGGGGCTAGACCCGGGGCAGGCTGCCCCAAAGTCCAGACACTGGGCGGACGAGCCCCACAGTCAGGACACGGGGTGGGCGAGCCCCACAGTCAGGACACGGGGTGGGCGAGCCCCACAGTCAGGACACGGGGCGGGCGAGCCCCACAGTCAGGACACGGGGCGGGCGGGCCCCACAGTCAGGACATGGGGCGGGCGGGGCGGGCGGGCCCCACAGTCAGGACATGGGGCGGGCGGGGCGGGCGGGCCCCACAGTCAGGACATGTGGCGGGCGGCCCGCCCCACAGTCAGTATAGAGCGGGCGGCCCGCCCCACAGTCAGGACATGGGGCGGCCCGCCCCACAGTCAGGACATGGGGCGGGCGGGCGGGCGGCCCCCCCCCACAGTCAGGACATGGGGCGGGCGGCCCGCCCCACAGTCAGGACATGGGGCGGGCGGTCCCCACAGTCAGGACACGGGGCGGGCGAGCCCCACAGTCAGGACACGGGGCGGGCAAGCCCCACAGTCAGGACACGGGGCGGGCGGGCTGCACAGTCAGGACACGGGGCGGGCGGGCCCCACAGTCAGGACACGGGGCGGGCTGGCCCCACAGTCAGGACACGGGGCGGGCGAGCCCCACAGTCAGGACACGGGGCGGGCTGGCCCCACAGTCCAGACCTGGGGCTAGACCCGGGGCAGGCGGCCCACAGTCCAGACCCGGGGTGGACGGGCCCCACAGTCCGGACACGGGGCGGGCATGCCCCATAGTCCAGACCTGGGGCTAGACCCGGGGCAGGCGGTCCCATATTCTAGACACGGGGTGGACGGGCCTCACAGACCTGACACGGGGCGGACAAGCCCCACAGTCCAGACCTGGGGCTAGACCCGGGGCAGGCGACCCACAGTCCGGACACGGGGTGGACGGGCCCCACAGTCCGGACACGGGGTGGACGGGCCCCACAGTCCGGACACGGGGTGGACGGGCCCCACAGTCCGGACACGGGGTGGACGGGCCCCACAGTCCGGACACGGGGTGAACGGGCCCCACAGTCCGGACACGGGGTGGACGGGCCCCACAGTCCGGACACGGGGTGGACGGGCCCCACAGTCCGGACACGGGGTGGACGGGCCCCACAGTCAGGACACGGGGCGGGCTGGCCCCACAGTCAGGACACGGGGCGGGCGAGCCCCACAGTCAGGACACGGGGCGGGCTGGCCCCACAGTCCAGACCTGGGGCTAGACCCGGGGCAGGCGACCCACAGTCCGGACACGGGGTGGACGGGCCCCACAGTCCGGACACGGGGTGGACGGGCCCCACAGTCCGGACACGGGGTGGACGGGCCCCACAGTCCGGACACGGGGTGGACGGGCCCCACAGTCCGGACACGGGGTGAACGGGCCCCACAGTCCGGACACGGGGTGGACGGGCCCCACAGTCCGGACACGGGGTGGACGGGCCCCACAGTCCGGACACGGGGTGGACGGGCCCCACAGTCCGGACACGGGGTGGACGGGCCCCACAGTCCGGACACGGGGTGGACGGGCCCCACAGTCCGGACACGGGGTGGACGGGCCCCACAGTCCGGACACGGGGTGGACGGGCCCCACAGTCCGGACACGGGGTGGACGGGCCCCACAGTCCGGACACGGGGCTAGTCCCGGGGCAGGCGGCCCCACAGTCTGGACACGGGGCGGACGAGCCCCACAGTCTGGACACGGGGCGGACGAGCCCCACAGTCTGGACACGGGGCGGACGGGCCCCACAGTCTGGACACGGGGCGGACGGGCCCCACAGTCTGGACACGGGGCGGACGGGCCCCACAGTCTGGACACGGGGTGGACGGGCCCCAGTCTGGACACGGGGTGGACGGGCCCCACAGTCTGGACACGGGGTGGACGGGCCCCACAGTCCGGACACGGAGTGGACGGGCCCCACAGTCCGGACACGGGGTGGACGGGCCCCACAGTCCGGACACGGGGTGGACGGGCCCCACAGTCCGGACACGGGGTGGACGGGCCCCACAGTCCGGACACGGGGTGGACGGGCCCCACAGTCCGGACACGGGGTGGACGGGCCCCACAGTCCGGACACGGGGCTAGTCCCGGGGCAGGCGGCCCCACAGTCTGGACACGGGGCGGACGAGCCCCACAGTCTGGACACGGGACGGACGAGCCCCACAGTCCGGACACGGGGCTAGTCCCGGGGCAGGCGGCCCCACAGTCTGGACACGGGGCGGAGGAGCCCCACAGTCTGGACACGGGGCGGACGGGCCCCACAGTCTGGACACGGGGTGGACGGGCCCCACAGTCTGGACACGGGGTGGACGGGCCCCACAGTCTGGACACGGGGTGGACGGGCCCCACAGTCCGGACACGGGGTGGACGGGCCCCACAGTCCGGACACGGGGTGGACGGGCCCCACAGTCCGGACACGGGGTGGACGGGCCCCACAGTCCGGACACGGGGTGGACGGGCCCCACAGTCCGGACACGGGGTGGACGGGCCCCACAGTCCGGACACGGGGTGGACGGGCCCCACAGTCCGGTCACGGGGCTAGTACCGGGGCAGGCGGCCCCACAGTCTGGACACGGGGCGGATGAGCCCCACAGTCTGGACACGGGGCGGGCGAGCCCCACAGTCTGGACACGGGGCGGGCGAGCCCCACAGTCTGGACACGGGGCGGGCGAGCCCCACAGTCTGGACACGGGGCAGGGGAGCCCCACAGTCTGGACACGGGGCAGGGGAGCCCCACAGTCAGGACACGGGGCGGGCGGGACCCACAGTCAGGACACGGGGCGGACGGGCCCCACAGTCAGGACACGGGGCGGACGGGCCTCACAGTCCGGACACGGGGCTAGTCCTGGGGCAGGCGGCCCCAAAGTCTGGACACGGGGCGGAGGAGCCCCACAGTCTGGACACGGGGCGGAGGAGCCCCACAGTCTGGACACGGGGCGGGCGAGCCCCACAGTCTGGACACGGGGCGGGCGAGCCCCACAGTCTGGACACGGGGCGGGCGAGACCCACAGTCTGGACACGGGGCGGGCGAGACCCACAGTCTGGACACGGGGCGGGCGAGACCCACAGTCTGGACATGGGGCGGAGCGAGCCCCACAGTCTGGACACGGGGCGGAGCGAGCCCCACAGTCTGGACACGGGGCGGGCGAGCCCCACAGTCTGGACACGGGGCGGGCGAGCCCCACAGTCTGGACACGGGGCGGAGCAAGCCCCACAGTCTGGACACGGGGCGGGTGAGCCCCACAGTCTGGACACGGGGCGGGCGAGCCCCACAGTCCGGACACGGGGCGGGCGGGCCCCACAGTCCAGGCTCGGGGTGGACGGGCCTCACAGTCCGGACACGGGGCTAGTCCCTGGGCAGGCGGCCCCAAAGTCCGGACACGGGGCGGATGAGCCCCACAGTCTGGACACGGGGCGGGCGGGACCCACAGTCTGGACACGGGGCGGGCGGGACCCACAGTCTGGACACGGGGCGGGCGGGACCCACAGTCTGGACACGGGGCGGGCGGGACCCACAGTCTGGACATGGGGCGGGCGGGACCCGCAGTCTGGACACGGGGCGGGCGGGACCCACAGTCAGGACACGGGGCGGGCGGGCCCCACAGTCAGGACACAGGGCGGGCCCCACAGTCAGGACATTGGGCGGGCGGGCACCACAGTCAGGATACAGGGCGGGCAGGCCCCACAGTCCGGACACTGAGCTAATCCCGGGGCAGGCGGCTTCACAGTCCAGACCTGGGGCTAGACCTGGGGCAGACGGCCCACAGTCCGGACACGGGGTGGACGGGCCCCACAGTCCGGACACGGAGCAGGCATGCCCCACAGTCCAGACCTGGGGCTAGACCCGGGGCAGGCGGCCCACAGTCCAGACCTGGGGTTAGACCCGGGGCAGGCGGCCCACAGTCCAGACACGGGGTGGACGGGCCCCACAGTCCACGCTTGGAGCGGACGGGCCCCACAGTCCAGACTCGGGGTGGACGGGCCCCACAGTCCAGGCTCGGGGCGGGCGGGCCCATAGTTACGACACGGGGCGGGCGGGCCCCACAGTCCGTACACGGGGCTAGTCCCGGGGCAGGCGGCCCCACAGTCCGGACACGGGGTGGACGGGCCCCACAGTCCGGACACGGGGCGGCCATAGTACGGACATAGGGCGGGCGGGCCCCACAGTCAGGACACGGGGCCCACAGTCAGGACACGGGGCGGGCGGGCTCCACAGTCAGGACACGGGGCAGGCGGGCCCCACAGTCCGGACACTGAGCTAATCCCGGGGCAGGCGGCTTCACAGTCCAGACCTGGGGCTAGACCTGGGGCAGACGGCCCACAGTCCGGACACGGGGTGGACGGGCCCCACAGTCCGGACACGGAGCAGGCATGCCCCACAGTCCAGACCTGGGGCTAGACCCGGAGCACGCGGCCCACAGTCCGGACACGGGGTGGACGGTCCCCACAGTCCGGACACGGGGGGAGACACAGTCCGGACATATGGCGGACGGGCCCCACAGTCCGGACACGGGGTGGACGGGCCCCACAGTCCAGATGCAGTGCGGCCACAGTCCGTACATAGGGCGGGCCCCACAGTCCAGGCTCGGGGCGGACGGGCCCCACAGTCCAGGCTCGGGGCGGACGGGCCCCACAGTCCAGGCTCGGGGCGGACGGGCCCCACAGTCCGGACACGGAGCTAGTCCCGGGGCAGGCGGCCCCACAGTCCAGACCTGAGGCTAAACCAGGGGCAGGCGGCCCCACAGTCCAGACACGGGGTGGACGGGCCCCACAGTCCTGACATGGGGCGAACATGCCCCACAGTCCAGACTCGGGGCGAGCAGGGGGCCCCACAGTCCGTACCCGGGGCGGGCGGGGGGCCCCACAGTCCGTACCCGGGGCTGGCTGGGGGCCCCACAGTCCAGACCTGGGGCTAGACTCGGGGCGGGCGGGGGGCCCCACAGTCCAGACCTGGGGCTAGACCCGATGCAGGCGGCCCCACAGTCTGGACACGGGGCGGACGGGCCCATAGTCCGGACACTGGGCGGCCGCAGTCCGGATATAGGGCGGCCGGGCCCCACAGTCCAGGCTCGGGGCTAGACCCGGGACGGACGGGCCCCACAGTCCAAGCTTGGGGCGGGCGTGCCCCACAGACCGGAAACGGGGCTAGACCCGGGGCTGGCGGCCCCAAAGTCCAGACACTGGGCGGATGAGCCCCACAGTCAGGACACGGGGTGGGCGAGCCCCACAGTCCGGACACGGGGCGGGCGGGACCCACAGTCCGGACACGGGGCGGGCGGGACCCACAGTCCGGACACGGGGCGGGCGGGCCCCACAGTCCAGGCTCGGGGCGGACGGGCCTCACAGTCCGGACACGGGGCTAGTCCCTGGGCAGGCGGCCCCAAAGTCCGGACACGGGGCGGATGAGCCCCACAGTCCGGACACGGGGCGGATGAGCCCCACAGTCCGGACACGGGGCGGATGAGCCCCACAGTCCGGACACGGGGCGGATGAGCCCCACAGTCCGGACACGGGGCGGATGAGCCCCACAGTCCGGACACGGGGCGGATGAGCCCCACAGTCCGGACACGGGGCGGATGAGCCCCACAGTCCGGACACGGGGCGGATGAGCCCCACAGTCCGGACACGGGGTGGACGGTCCCCACAGTCCGGACACGGGGGGAGACACAGTCCGGACATATGGCCGACGGGCCCCACAGTCCGGACACGGGGTGGACGGGCCCCACAGTCCAGATGCAGTGCGGCCACAGTCCGTACATAGGGCGGGCCCCACAGTCCAGGCTCGGGGCGGACGGGCCCCACAGTCCAGGCTCGGGGCGGACGGGCCCCACAGTCCAGGCTCGGGGCGGACGGGCCCCACAGTCCGGACACGGAGCTAGTCCCGGGGCAGGCGGCCCCACAGTCCAGACCTGAGGCTAAACCAGGGGCAGGCGGCCCCACAGTCCAGACACGGGGTGGACGGGCCCCACAGTCCTGACATGGGGCGAACATACCCCACAGTCCAGACTCGGGGCGAGCAGGGGGCCCCACAGTCCGTACCCGGGGCGGGCGGGGGGCCCCACAGTCCGTACCCGGGGCTGGCTGGGGGCCCCACAGTCCAGACCTGGGGCTAGACTCGGGGCGGGCGGGGGGCCCCACAGTCCAGACCTGGGGCTAGACCCGATGCAGGCGGCCCCACAGTCCGAACACGGGCGGACGGGCCCATAGTCCGGACACTGGGCGGCCGCAGTCCGGATATAGGGCGGCCGGGCCCCACAGTCCAGGCTCGGGGCTAGACCCGGGACGGACGGGCCCCACAGTGCAAGCTTGGGGCGGGCGTGCCCCACAGACCGGAAACGGGGCTAGACCCGGGGCTGGCGGCCCCAAAGTCCAGACACTGGGCGGATGAGCCCCACAGTCAGGACACGGGGTGGGCGAGCCCCACAGTCCGGACACGGGGCGGGCGGGACCCACAGTCCGGACACGGGGCGGGCGGGACCCACAGTCCGGACACGGGGCGGACGGGCCCCACAGTCCAGGCTCTGGGCGGACGGGCCTCACAGTCCGGACACGGGGCTAGTCCCTGGGCAGGCGGCCCCAAAGTCCGGACACGGGGCGGATGAGCCCCACAGTCCGGACACGGGGCGGATGAGCCCCACAGTCCGGACACGGGGCGGATGAGCCCAACAGTCCGGACACGGGGCGGATGAGCCCCACAGTCCGGACACGGGGCGGATGAGCCCCACAGTCCGGACACGGGGCGGATGAGTCCCACAGTCCGGACACGGGGCGGATGAGCCCCACAGTCCGGACACGGGGCGGATGAGCCCCACAGTCCGGACACAGGGCGGATGAGCCCCACAGTCCGGACACGGGGCGGGCGGGACCCACAGTCCGGACACGGGGCGGGCGGGACCCACAGTCTGGACACGGGGCGGGCGGGACCCACAGTCTGGACACGGGGCGGGCGGGACCCACAGTCTGGACACGGGGCGGGCGGGACCCACAGTCAGGACACGGGGCAGGCGAGACCCACAGTCAGGACACGGGGGGGGCGGGCGGGCCCCACAGTCAGGACACAGGGCGGGCCCCACAGTCAGGACATTGGGCGGGCGGGCTCCACAGTCAGGATACAGGGCGGGCAGGCCCCACAGTCCGGACACTGAGCTAATCCCGGGGCAGGCGGCTTCACAGTCCAGACCTGGGGTTAGACCTGGGGCAGACGGCCCACAGTCCGGACACGGGGTGGACGGGCCCCACAGTCCGGACACGGAGCAGGCATGCCCCACAGTCCAGACCTGGGGCTAGACCCGGGGCAGGCGGCCCACAGTCCAGACCTGGGGTTAGACCCGGGGCAGGCGGCCCACAGTCCAGACACGGGGTGGACGGGCCCCACAGTCCACGCTTGGAGCGGACGGGCCCCACAGTCCAGACTCGGGGCGGACGGGCCCCACAGTCCAGGCTCGGGGCGGGCGGGCCCATAGTTACGACACGGGGCGGGCGGGCCCCACAGTCCGTACACGGGGCTAGTCCGGGGCAGGCGGCCCCACAGTCCGGACACGGGGTGGACGGGCCCCACAGTCCGGACACGGGGCGGCCATAGTACGGACATAGGGCGGGCGGGCCCCGGGCGGGCCCCACAGTCAGGACACGGGGCCCTCAGTCAGGACACGGGGCGGGCGGGCTCCACAGTCAGGACACGGGGCAGGCGGGCCCCACAGTCCGGACACTGAGCTAATCCCGGGGCAGGCGGCTTCACAGTCCAGACCTGGGGCTAGACCTGGGGCAGACGGCCCACAGTCCGGACACGGGGTGGACGGGCCCCACAGTCCGGACACGGAGCAGGCATGCCCCACAGTCCAGACCTGGGGCTAGACCCGGAGCACGCGGCCCACAGTCCGGACACGGGGTGGACGGTCCCCACAGTCCGGACACGGGGGGAGCCACAGTCCGGACATATGGCGGACGGGCCCCACAGTCCGGACACGGGGTGGACGGGCCCCACAGTCCAGATGCAGTGCGGCCACAGTCCGTACATAGGGCGGGCCCCACAGTCGAGGCTCGGGGCGGACGGGCCCCACAGTCCAGCCTCGGGGCGGACGTGCCCCACAGTCCGGACACGGAGCTAGTCCCGGGGCAGGCGGCCCCACAGTCCAGACCTGAGGCTAAACCAGGGGCAGGCGGCCCCACAGTCCAGACACGGGGTGGACGGGCCCCACAGTCCTGACATGGGGCGGACATGCCCCACAGTCCAGACCCGGGGCAGGCTTCCCCACAGTCCAGACTCGGGGCGAGCGGTGGGCCCCACAGTCCGTACCCGGGGCGGGCGGGGGGCCCCACAGTCCGTACCCGGGGCTGGCTGGGGGCCCCACAGTCCAGACCTGGGTCTAGACTCGGGGCGGGCGGGGGGCCCCACAGTCCAGACCTGGGGCTAGACCCGATGCAGGCGGCCCCACAGTCCGGACACGGGGAGGACGGGCCCATAGTCCGGACACTGGGCGGCCGCAGTCCGGATATAGGGTGGCCGGGCCCCACAGTCCAGGCTCGGGGCTAGACCCGGGACGGACGGGCCCCACAGTCCAAGCTTGGGGCGGGCGTGCCCCACAGACCGGAAACGGGGCTAGACCCGGGGCAGGCGGCCCCAAAGTCCAGACACTGGGCGGATGAGCCCCACAGTCTGGACACGGGGCGGATGAGCCCCACAGTCTGGACACGGGGCGGGTGAGCCCCACAGTCTGGACACGGGGCGGGCGAGCCCCACAGTCTGGACATGGGGCGGGCGAGCCCCACAGTCTGGACACGGGGCGGGCGAGCCCCACAGTCTGGACACGGGGGGGGCGAGCCCCACAGTCCGGACACGGGGCGGGCGAGCCCCACAGTCCGGACACGGGGCGGGCGGGACCCACAGTCCGGACACGGGGCGAGCGGGACCCACAGTCCGGACACGGGGCGGGCGGGACCCACAGTCCGGACACGGGGCGGGCGGGACCCACAGTCCGGACACGGGGCGGGCGGGACCCACAGTCCGGACACGGGGCGGGCGGGACCCACAGTCCGGACACGGGGCGGGCGGGACCCACAGTCCGGACACGGGGCGGGCGGGACCCACAGTCCGGACACGGGGCGGGCGGGACCCACAGTCCGGACACGGGGCGGGCGGGACCCACAGTCCGGACACGGGGCGGGCGGGACCCACAGTCCGGACACGGGGCGGGCGGGACCCACAGTCTGGACACGGGGCGGGCGGGACCCACAGTCAGGACACGGGGCGGGCGGGACCCACAGTCAGGACACAGGGCGGGCCCCACAGTCAGGACATTGGGCGGGCAGGATCCACAGTCAGGATACAGGGCGGGCAGTCCCCACAGTCCGGACACAGGGCTAATCCCGGGGCAGGTGGCCCCACAATCCAGACCTGGGGCTAGACCCGGGGCAGGCGGCCCACAGTCCAGACACGGGGTGGACGGGCCCCACAGTCCGGATACGGGGCGGACATGCCCCATAGTCAAGACCTGGGGCTAAACCCGGGGCTGGCGGCCCCACAGTCCAGACCTGAGGCTAGACCCGGGGCAGGCGGCCCCACATTCTAGACACGGGGTGGACGGGCCCCACAGTCCGGATACAGGGCGGGCATGACCCATAGTCAAGACCTGGGGCTAGACCCGGGGCAGGCGGCCCTACAGTCCAGACCTGAGGCTAGACCCGGGGCAGGCGGCCCCACATTCTAGACACAGGGTGGACGGGCCCCACAGTCCTGACACGGGGCGGACATGCCCCACAGTCCAGACCTGGGGCTAGACCCGGGGTAGGCTGCCCCAAAGTCCGGACACGGGGTGGGCAGGCCCCACAGTCCAGGCTCGGGGCTAAACCCGGGGAAGCCGGCCCCACATTTCAGACCCGGGGCGGATGGGCCCCACAGTCCAGGCTCGGGGCGGATGGGCCCCACAGTCCAGGCTCGGGGCGGATGGGCCCCACAGTATTGGCTCGGGGTGAACGGGCCCCACAGTCCAGGCTCGGGGCGGACGGGCTCCACAGTCCAGACCTGAGGCTCGGCCCGGGGCAGGCGGCCACACAGTCCAGGCTCGGGGCGGATGGGCCCCACAGTCCAGACTCGGGGCAGATGGGCCCCACAGTATTGGCTCGGAGCGAACGGGCCCCACAGTCCACGCTCTGGCCCCCCAGTCCACGCTCGGGGCGGACGGGCCCCACAGTCCACGCTTGGAGCGGACGGGCCCCACAGTCCAGACTCGGGGCGGACGGGCCCCACAGTCCAGGCTCGGGGCGGGCGGGCCCATAGTTACGACACGGGGCGGGCGGGCCCCACAGTCCGTACACGGGGCTAGTCCCGGGGCAGGCGGCCCCACAGTCCAGACACTGGGCGGACGGGCCCCACAGTTCTGACACGGGGCGGGCATGCCCCACAGTCCTGACCTGGGGCTAGAGCCAGGGCAGGCGGCCCCACAGTCCGGACACGGGGTGGACCGGCCCCACAGTCCGGACACGGGGCGGCCATAGTACGCACATAGGGCGGGCGGGCCCCACAGTCAGGACACGGGGCGGGCGGGCTCCACAGTCAGGACACGGGGCGGGCGGGCCCCACAGTCAGGACACGGGGCGCGCGAGCCCCACAGTCAGGACACGGGGCGGGCGGGCTCAACAGTCAGGACACGGGACGGGCGGGCCCCACAGTCAGGAAACGGGGCGGGCTGGCCCCACAGTCCAGACTGGGGCTAGACCAGGGGCAGGCGGCCCACAGTCCAGACACGGGGTGGACGGGCACCACAGTCCGGACACGGGGCGGGCATGCCCCATAGTCCAGACCTTGGGCTAGACCCGGGGCAGGCGGCCCCACAGTCCAGACCTGAGGCTAGACCCGGGGCAGGCGGTCCCATATTCTAGACACGGGGTGGATGGGCCTCACAGACCTGACACGGGGCGGACATGCCCCACAGTCCAGACCTGGGGCTAGACCCAGGGCAGGCGACCCACAGTCCGGACACGGGGTGGACGGGCCCCACAGTCCGGACACGGGGTGGACGGGCCCCACAGTCCGGACACGGGGTGGACGGGCCCCACAGTCCGGACACGGGGCTAGTCCCGGGGCATGCGGCCCCACAGTCTGGACACGGGGCGGATGAGCCCCACAGTCTGGACACGGGGCGGGCGAGCCCCACAGTCCAGACCTGGGGCTAGACCCGTAGCAGGCGGCCCACAGTCTGGACACGGGGTGGACGGTCCCCACAGTCCGGACACGGGGGGGGCCACAGTGGGGACATAAGGCGGGCGGGCCCCACAGTCCAGGCTCGGGGCTAGACCCGGCGGCATTCGGCCCCACAGTCCAGACCCGGGGCGGGGGGCCCCACTGTCCGGACCCGGGGTAAGCGGGGGATCCCACAGTCCGGACCCGGGGTGGGCGAGGGGCCCCACAGTCTGGAATCAGGGCGGGCGGGGGGCCCCACAGTCCGGACCTGGGGCTAGACCCGGGGCAGGCGGCCCCACAGTCCGGACACGTGGCAGCCGCAGTCCGGATATAGGGCGAGCCCCACAGTCTGGACTCGGGGTGGGGGTGGCCACTGTCCAGACATAGGGTGGGCGGGCCCCACAGTCCAGGCTCAGGGCTAGACCCGGGGCGGGGGGAACACACAGTCCAGGCTTGGGGCTAGACCCGGGGAATCCGGCCCCACATTTCAGACCCCGGGCGGACGGGCCCCACAGTCCAGGCTCGGGGCGGACGGGCCCCACAGTCCAGGCTCGGGGCGGACGGGCCCCACAGTCCAGGCTCGGGGCGGACGGGCCCCACAGTCCAGACATGGGGCTAGTCCCGGGGCTGGCGGCCCCACAGTCCAGACCTGAGGCTCGACTCGGGGCAGGCGGCCCCACAGTCCAGACACGGGGTGGACGAGCCCCACAGTCCTGACATGGGGCGGACATGCCCCACAGTCCTGACATGGGGCGGACATGCCCCACAGTCCGGACACGGGGCAGGCGGCCCCACAGTCCGGACACGGGGTGGGCGAACCCTACAGTCCGGACACAGGGCGTCCGCAGTCCGGACATAGGGTGGGCGGGCCACACAGTCCAGGCTCGGGGCGGACGGGCCCCACAGTCCAGACATGGGGCTAGTCCCGGGGCTGGCGGCCCCACAGTCCAGACCTGAGGCTCGACTCGGGGCAGGCGGCCCCACAGTCCAGACACGGGGTGGACGAGCCCCACAGTCCTGACATGGGGCGGACATGCCCCACAGTCCTGACATGGGGCGGACATGCCCCACAGTCCGGACACGGGGCAGGCGGCCCCACAGTCCGGACACGGGGTGGGCGAACCCTACAGTCCGGACACAGGGCGTCCGCAGTCCGGACATAGGGTGGGCGGGCCACACAGTCCAGGCTCGGGGCCAGACCCTGGGCCAGACCCGGGGCAACCGGCCCCACAGTCCAGACTCGGGGCAGGCGGGGGGCCCCACAGTCCGTACCCGGGGCTGGCGGGGGGTCCCACAGTCCAGACCTGGGGCTAGACTCGGGGCGGGGGGCCCCACAGTCCAGACCTGGGGTAGACCCGATGCAGGCAGCCCCACAGTCCGGACACGGGGCGGACGGGCCCACAGTCCGGACACGGGGCCGCCGCAGTCCGGATATAGGGCGGCCGGGCCCCACAGTCCAGGCTCGGGGCTAGACCCGGCACGGACGGGCCCCACAGTCCAAGCTCGGGGCAGACGGGCCCCACAGTCCAAGCTCGGGACGGGCATGCCCCACAGTCCGGACACTGGGCTAGTCCCGGAGCAGATGGCCCCACAGTATAGACCTGGGGCTAGACCTGGGGCAGGCGGCCCCACAGTCTGGACACGGGGCGGATGAGCCCCACAGTCTGGACACGGGGCGGATGAGCCCCACAGTCTGGACACGGGGCGGATGAGCCCCACAGTCTGGACACGGGGCGGATGAGTCCCACAGTCTGGACACGGGGCGGATGAGCCCCACAGTCTGCACACGGGGCGGATGAGCCCCACAGTCTGGACACGGGGCGGATGAGCCCCACAGTCTGGACACGGGGCGGGCGAGCCCCACAGTCAGGACACGGGGCTGGCGCCCACCCACAGTCAGGACACAGGGCTGGCGGTGGGTGCGCCCCACAGTCAGGACACAGGGCTGGCGGGCCCCAAAGTCAGGACACAGGGCGGGCGGGCCCCACAGTCAGGACACAGGTCGGGCGGGCCCCACAGTCAGGACACAGGGCGGGCGGGCCCCACAGTCAGGACACAGGGCGGGCGGGCCCCACAGTCAGGACACAGGGCGGGCCCCACAGTCAGGACACAGGGCGGGCCCCACAGTCAGGACACAGGGCGGGCCCCACAGTCAGGACAATGGGCGGGCGGGCCCCACAGTCCGGACACGGGGCTAATCCCAGGGCAGGTGGCCCCACAGTCCAGACCTGGGGCTAGACCAGGGGCAGGCGGCCCACAGTCCAGACACGGGGTGGACGGGCCCCACAGTCCGGACGCGGGGCGGGCATGCCCCATAGTCCAGACCTGGGACTAGACCCGGGGCAGGCGGCCCCACAGTTCAGACCTGAGGCTAGACCCGGGGCAGGCGGCCCACAGTCCGGACACGGGGTGGGTGGGCCCCGGGGTGGGTGGGCCCCACAGTCAGGACACAGGGCTGGCGGTGGGTGGGCCCCACAGTCAGGACACAGGGCTGGCGGGCCCCAAAGTCAGGACACAGGGCTGGCGGGCCCCAAAGTCAGGACACAGGGCGGGCGGGCCCCAAAGTCAGGACACAGGGCGGGCGGGCCCCAAAGTCAGGACACAGGGTGGGCGGGCCCCACAGTCAGGACACAGGGCGGGCCCCACAGTCAGGACACAGGGCGGGCCCCACAGTCAGGACATGGGGCGGGCGGGCCCACATGTCGCCCGCCCCCACAGTCAGGACATGGGGCGGGCGGGCCCCACAGTCCGGACACGGGGCTAATCCCGGGGCAGGTGGCCCCACAGTCCAGACCTGGGGCTAGACCAGGCGCAGGCGGCCCACAGTCCAGACACGGGGTGGACGGGCCCCACAGTCCGGACGCGGGGCGGGCATGCCCCATAGTCCAGACCTGGGGCTAGACCCGGGGCAGGCGGCCCCACAGTTCAGAACTGAGGCTAGACCCGGGGCAGGCGCCCCACAGTCCGGACACGGGGTGGACGGTCCCCACAGTCCGGACACGGGGGGGGGCCACAGTCCGGACATAAGGCGGGCGGGCCCCACAGTCCAGGCTCGGGACTAGACCCGGGGGCAGTCGGCCCCACAGTCCAGTCCCGGGGCGGGTGGCCCCACAGTCCGGACCCGGGGCAAGCAGAGGTTCCCACAGTCCAGACCAGGGGCGGGCGAGGGGCCCCACAGTCTGGAATCGGGGCGGGCGTCGGGCCCCACAGTCCGGGCCTGGGGCTAGACCCGGGGCAGGCGGCCCCACAGTCCGGACACGGGGCGGCCGCAGTCCGGATATAGGGCGAGGCCCACAGTCTGGACTCGGGGCGGCCACAGTCCAGACATAGGGTGGGCGGGCCCCACAGTCCAGGCTCGGGGCTAGACCCGGGGCAGCCGGCCCCACAGTCCAGGCTCGGGGCGGACGGGCCCCACAGTCCAGGCTCGGGGCGGACGGGCCCCACAGTCCGGACACGGGGCTAGTCCCGGTGCAGGCGGCCCCACAGTCCTGACATGGGGCGGATATGCCCCACAGTCCAGACCCGGGGAAGGCGGCCCCACAGTCCGGACACAGGGTGGACGCAGTCCGGACATAGGGTGTGCGGGCCGCACAGTTCAGGCTCGGGGCCAGACCCGCGGCAACCGGCCCCACAGTCCAGACTCGGGGCGGGCGGGGGGCCCCACAGTCCGGACACGGGGCGGGCGGGCCCCACAGTCCAGACCTGGGGCTAGACTCGGGGCGGGCGGCCCCACCGTCCAGACCTGGGGCTAGATCCGAAGCAGACGGCCCCACAGTCCGTACACGGGGCGGACGGGCCCACACTCCAGACACGGGGCGGCCGCAGTCCGGATATAGGGCGGACGGGCCGCACAGTCCAGGCTCGGGGCTAGACCCGGGGCGGACGGGCCCCACAGCCCAGGCTCGGGGCGGACGGGCCCCACAGCCCAGGCTCGGGGCGGACGGGCCCCACAGCCCAGGCTCGGGGCGGACGGGCCCCACAGCTCAGGCTCGGGGCGGACGGGCCCCACAGCCCAGGCTCGGGGCGGACGGGCCCCACAGCCCAGGCTCGGGGCGGACGGGCCCTACAACCCAGACTCGGGGCGGACGGGCCCCACAGTCCAGGCTCGGGGCGAACGGGCCCCACAGTCCAGGCTCGGGGCGGACAGGCCCCACAGTCCAGACCTGAGGCTAGACCTGGGGTAGGCGGCCCCACAGTCCAGATACGGGGTGGACGGGCCCCACAGTCCAGACCTGGGGCTAGACCCGGGGTTGACAGCCCCAAAGTCCGGACACGGGGTGGACGAGCCCCACAGTCCGGACACGGGGAGGCCACAGTCCAGACATAGGGTGGGCGGGCCCCACAGTCCAGGCTCGGGGCTAGACCCGGGGTAGCCGGCCCCACATTTCTGACCTGGGGCGGGGAGCCACACAGTCCAGGCTTGGAGCGGACGGGCCCCACAGTCCAGGCTCGGGGCGGATGTGCCCCACAGTACTGGCTCGGGGCGAACGGGCCCCACAGTCCACGCTCGGGCCCCACTGTCCACGCTTGGAGCGGACGGGCCCCACTGTCCAGGCTCGGGGCGGGCGGGGGATGTGCCGGACACGGGGCTAGTCCCAGGGCAGGCGGCCCCACAATCCGGACACGGGGCGGACGGGCCCCACAGTCCTGACACGGGGCGGGCATGCCCCACAGTCCTGACCTGGGGCTAGAGCCGGGGCAGGCGGCCGCACAGTCCGGACACGGGGTGGACGGGCCCCACAGTCCAGACATAGGGCGGGCCAGTCCAGGCTCGGGGCTAGACCCGGGGGCAACTGGCCCCAAAGTCCAGACCCGGGGCGGGCGGGGGGGGGCCCCACAGTCCAGGCTCGGGGCGGACGGGCCCCACAGTCCAGGCTCGGGGCGGACGGGCCCCACAGTCCAGGCTCGGGGCGGATGGGCCCCACAGTCCAGGCTCGGGGCGGACGGGCCCCACAGTCCAGGCTCGGGGCGGACGGGCCCCTCAGTCCAGGCTCGGGGCTGACGGGCCCCATAGTCCAGGCTCGGGGCTGACGGGCCCCACAGTCCAGGCTCGGGGCTGACGGGCCCCACAGTCCAGGCTCGGGGCTGATGGGCCCCACAGTCCAGGCTCAGGGCTGATGGGCCCCACAGTCCAGGCTCGGGGCTGACGGGCCCCACAGTTCAGGCTCGGGGCGGGCGGACCCCACAGTCCAGGCTCGGGGTCCACAGTCCAGGCTCGGGGTGGACTGGCCCCACAGTCCAGGCTCGGGGCGGATGGGCCCCACAGTCCAGGCTCGGAGCGGATGGGCCCCACAGTCCAGGCTCGGGGCGGACGGGCCCCACAGTCCAGGCTCGGGGCGGACGGGCCCCACAGTCCAGGCTCGGAGCGAACGGGCCCCACAGTCCAGGCTCGGGGCGGATGGGCCCCACAGTCCAGGCTCGGAGCGGATGGGCCCCACAGTCCAGGCTCGAGGCGGACGGGCCCCACAGTCCAGGCTCGGGGCGGACGGGCCCCACAGTCCAGGCTCGGAGCGAACGGGCCCCACAGTCCAGGCTCGGGGCGGACAGGCCCCACAGTCCAGGCTCGGGGCGGACGGGCCCCACAGTCCAGGCTCGGGGCGGACGGGCCCCACAGTCCAGGCTCGGGGCTGACGGGCCCCACAGTCCAGGCTCGGGGCGGACGGGCCCCACAGTCCAGGCTCGGGGCGGACGGGCCCCACAGTCCAGGCTCGGGGCTGACGGGCCCCACAGTCCTGGCTCGGGGCGGACGGGCCCCACAGTCCAGGCTCGGGGCGGACGGGCCCCACAGTCCAGGCTCGGGGCTGACGGGTCCCACAGTCCAGGCTCGGGGCTGACGGGCCCCACAGTCCAGGCTCGGGGCTGACGGGCCCCACAGTCCAGGCTCGGGGCGGGCGGGCCCCACAGTCCAGGCTCGGGGCGGGCGGGCCCCACAGTCCATGCTCGGGGTGGACTGGCCCCACAATCCATGCTCGGGGTGGACTGGCCCCACAGTCCAGGCTCGGGGCGGACGGGCCCCACAGTCGAGACCTGGGGCTAGACCCGGGGCAGGCGGCCCCAAGTCAGGACACGGTGCGGATGGGCCCCACAGTCTGGACTCGGGGCGGGCGAGCCCTACAGTCAGGACACCCACAGGCCGGACACGGGGCTAATCCCGGGACAGGCGGCTTCACAGTCCAGACCTGGGGCTAGACCCGGAGCAGGCGGCCCACAGTCCGGACACGGGGTGGACGGTCCCCACATTCCAGACACGGGGGGGGGCACAGTCCGGACATAAGGTTGGCGGGCCCCACAGTCCAGGCTCGGGGCTAGACCCGGGGGCAATCGGCCCCACAGTCCAGACCCGGGGCAAGCGGGGGTTCCCACAGTATGGACCCGGGGCGGGCTAGGGGCCCCACAGTCTGGAATCGGGGCGGGCGGGGGGCCCCACAGTCCGGACCTGGGGCTAGACCCGGGGCAGGCGGCCCCACAGTCCGGACACGGGGCGGCCGCAGTCCGGATATAGGGCGGGCCCCACAGTCCAGGCTCGGGGCTAGACCCGGGACGGATGGGCCCCACTGTCCAGGCTCAGGGCGGACAGGCCCCATAGTCCATCCTCGCTGCGGACGGGCCCCGCAGTTCAGGCTCAGGTCGGACGGGCCCCACAGTCCAGGCTCGGGGCGGAGGGGCCCCACAGTCCAGGCTCGGGGCGGAGGGGCCCCACAGTCCAGGCTCGGGGCCCCACAGTCCAGGCTCGGGGCCCCACAGTCCAGGCTCGGGGCCCCACAGTCCGGGCTCGGGGCGGACGGGCCCCACAGTCCGGGCTCGGGGCGGACGGGCCCCACAGTCCGGGCTCGGGGCGGACGGGCCCCACAGTCCGGGCTCGGGGCGGACGGGCCCCACAGTCCGGGCTCGGGGCGGACGGGCCCCACAGTCCGGGCTCGGGGCGGACGGGCCCCACAGTCCGGGCTCGGGGCGGACGGGCCCCACAGTCCGGACACGGGGCGGCCACAGTCCGGACATAGGGTGGGCGGGCCGCACATTCCAGGTTCGGGGCTAGACCCGGGGCAACCGGCCCCACAGTCCTGACATGGGGCGGACATGCCCCAAAGTCCGGACACGGGGTGGACGAGCCCTACAGTCTGGACACGGGGCGGCCACAGTCCGGACATAGGGTGGGCGGGCCGCACATTCCAGGTTCGGGGCTAGACCCGGGGCAACCGGCCCCACAGTCTGGACTCGGGGCGGGCGAGCCCTACAGTCAGGACACCCACAGGCCGGACACGGGGCTAATCCCGGGACAGGCGGCTTCACAGTCCAGACCTGGGGCTAGACCCGGAGCAGGCGGCCCACAGTCCGGACACGGGGTGGACGGTCCCCACATTCCAGACACGGGGGGGGCACAGTCCGGACATAAGGTTGGCGGGCCCCACAGTCCAGGCTCGGGGCTAGACCCGGGGGCAATCGGCCCCACAGTCCAGACCCGGGGCAAGCGGGGGTTCCCACAGTATGGACCCGGGGCGGGCTAGGGGCCCCACAGTCCAGACCCGGGGCAAGCGGGGGTTCCCACAGTATGGACCCAGGGCGGGCTAGGGGCCCCACAGTCTGGAATCGGGGCGGGCGGGTGGCCCCACAGTCCGGACCTGGGGCTAGACCCGGGGCAGGCGGCCCCACAGTCCGGACACGGGGCGGCCGCAGTCCGGATATAGGGCGGGCCCCACAGTCCAGGCTCGGGGCTAGACCCGGGACGGATGGGCCCCACTGTCCAGGCTCAGGGCGGACAGGCCCCATAGTCCATCCTCGCTGCGGACGGGCCCCGCAGTTCAGGCTCAGGTCGGACGGGCCCCACAGTCCAGGCTCGGGGCGGAGGGGCCCCACAGTCCAGGCTCGGGGCGGAGGGGCCCCACAGTCCAGGCTCGGGGCGGAGGGGCCCCACAGTCCAGGCTCGGGGCCCCACAGTCCAGGCTCGGGGCCCCACAGTCCGGGCTCGGGGCGGACGGGCCCCACAGTCCGGGCTCGGGGCGGACGGGCCCCACAGTCCGGGCTCGGGGCGGACGGGCCCCACAGTCCGGGCTCGGGGCGGACGGGCCCCACAGTCCGGGCTCGGGGCGGACGGGCCCCACAGTCCGGGCTCGGGGCGGACGGGCCCCACAGTCCGGGCTCGGGGCGGATGGGCCCCACAGTCCGGGCTCGGGGCGGACGGGCCCCACAGTCCGGACACGGGGCGGCCACAGTCCGGACATAGGGTGGGCGGGCCGCACATTCCAGGTTCGGGGCTAGACCCGGGGCAACCGGCCCCACAGTCCTGACATGGGGTGGACATGCCCCACAGTCCGGACACGGGGTGGACGAGCCCTACAGTCTGGACACGGGGCGGCCACAGTCCGGACATAGGGTGGGCGGGCCGCACATTCCAGGTTCGGGGCTAGACCCGGGGCAACCGGCCCCACAGTCTGGACTCGGGGCGGGCGAGCCCTACAGTCAGGACACCCACAGGCCGGACACGGGGCTAATCCCGGGACAGGCGGCTTCACAGTCCAGACCTGGGGCTAGACCCGGAGCAGGCGGCCCACAGTCCGGACACGGGGTGGACGGTCCCCACATTCCAGACACGGGGGGGGCCACAGTCCGGACATAAGGTTGGCGGGCCCCACAGTCCAGGCTCGGGGCTAGACCCGGGGGCAATCGGCCCCACAGTCCAGACCCGGGGCAAGCGGGGGTTCCCACAGTATGGACCCGGGGCGGGCTAGGGGCCCCACAGTCTGGAATCGGGGCGGGCGGGGGGCCCCACAGTCCGGACCTGGGGCTAGACCCGGGGCAGGCGGCCCCACAGTCCGGACACGGGGCGGCCGCAGTCCGGATATAGGGCGGGCCCCACAGTCCAGGCTCGGGGCTAGACCCGGGACGGATGGGCCCCACTGTCCAGGCTCAGGGCGGACAGGCCCCATAGTCCATCCTCGCTGCGGACGGGCCCCGCAGTTCAGGCTCAGGTCGGACGGGCCCCACAGTCCAGGCTCGGGGCGGAGGGGCCCCACAGTCCAGGCTCGGGGCAGAGGGGCCCCACAGTCCAGGCTCGGGGCGGAGGGGCCCCACAGTCCAGGCTCGGGGCCCCACAGTCCAGGCTCGGGGCCCCACAGTCCGGGCTCGGGGCGGACGGGCCCCACAGTCCGGGCTCGGGGCGGACGGGCCCCACAGTCCGGGCTCGGGGCGGACGGGCCCCACAGTCCGGGCTCGGGGCGGACGGGCCCCACAGTCCGGGCTCGGGGCGGACGGGCCCCACAGTCCGGGCTCGGGGCGGACGGGCCCCACAGTCCGGGCTCGGGGCGGACGGGCCCCACAGTCCGGACACGGGGCGGCCACAGTCCGGACATAGGGTGGGCGGGCCGCACATTCCAGGTTCGGGGCTAGACCCGGGGCAACCGGCCCCACAGTCCTGACATGGGGCGGACATTCCCCACAGTCCGGACACGGGGTGGACGAGCCCTACAGTCTGGACACGGGGCGGCCACAGTCCGGACATAGGGTGGGCGGGCCGCACATTCCAGGTTCGGGGCTAGACCCGGGGCAACCGGCCCCACAGTCCGGACACGGGGCGGACGGGCCCCGCAGTCTAGGCTCGGAGCGGACGGGCACCACAGTCCAGGCTCGGAGCGGACGGGCCCCACAGTCCGGACACGGGGCTAGTACCAGGGCTGGCGGCCCCACAGTCCAGACCTGAGGCTAGACCAGGGGCAGGTGGTCCCACAGTCAAGACACGGGGAGGATGGGCCCCACAGTCCTGACACGGGCTTGACATGCCCCACAGTCCAGACCTGGAGCTAGACCCGGGGCAGGCAGCCCCAAAGTCCGGACACGGGGTGGACGAGCCCCACAGTCCGGACACGGGGCGGCCACAGTCCGGACATAGGGTGGGCCCCACAGTCCAGGCTCGGGGCTAGACCCGGGGCAGCCGGCCCCACAGTTCAGACCCGGGGCGGGTGGGGGGCCCCACAGTCCGTGCCCGGGGCTTACGCGGGGGCCCACAGTCCAGACCTGGGGCTAGACTCGGGGCGGGCGGGGGGCCCCACCATCCGGACCCGATGTAGGCGGCCCCACAGTCCGGACACGGGGTGGACGAGCCCCACAGTCCAGATGCAGTGCGGCCACAGTCCGTACATAGGGCGGGCCCCACAGTCCAGGCTCGGGGCGGACGGGCCCCACAGTCCAGGCTCGGGGCGGACAGCAGGCTCGGGGCGGACGGGCCCCACAGTCCAGGCTCGGGGCGGACGGGCCCCACAGTCCAGGCTCGGGGCGGACGGGCCCCACAGTCCAGGCTCGGGGCGGATGGGCCCCACAGTCCAGGCTCTGGGCGGACGGGCCCCACAGTCCAGGCTCTGGGCGGACGGGCCCCTCAGTCGAGGCTCGGGGCAGACGGGCCCCCCTTTCCCGCTCGGGGCGGGCGTGCCACACAGTCCAGACTCGGGGCGTGCGGTGCCCACAGTCAGGACACGGGACGGGCGGGCTCCACAGTCAGGACACGGGGCGGGCGGGCCCCACAGTCCGGACACGGAGCTAATCCCGGGGCAGGCGGCCCCACAGTCTAGACCTGGGGCTAGACCCGGGGCAGGCGGCCCACAGTCCGGGCAGGCGGCCCACTGTCCGGACACGGGGTGGACGGGCCCCACAGTCCGGACATGGGGTGGGCATGCCCCACAGTCCAGACCTGGGGCTAGACCCGGAGCAGGCGGCCCACAGTACGGACACGGGGTGGACGGTCCCACAGTCCGGACACGGGGGGGGACCACAGTCCGGACATAAGGCGGGCGGGCCCCACAGTCCAGGCTCGGGGCTAGACCCGGGGGCAGTCGGCCCCACAGTTCAGACCCGGGGCGGGGGGCCCCACAGTCAGGACACAGGGCGGGCTGGCCCCACAGTCGGGACACTCTGCGGGCGACCCCCACAGTCAGGACACGGGGTGGGCGGGCCCATAGTTAGGACACGGTGCTAGTCCTGGGGCAGGCGGCCCAACAGTCCAGACCTGCGGCTAGACCCGGGGCTGGCGGCCGCAAAGTCCGAACACGGGTCGGACGGGCCCCACAGTCCTGACACGGGGCGGGCATGCCCCACAGTCCAGAGTTGGGGCTAGACCTGGGGCAGGCAGCCCCACAGTCCGGACACGGGGTGGACGGGCCCCACAGTACGGACACGAGGCGGCCACAGTCCGGACATAGGGCGGGCGGTCCCCACAGTCCAGGCTCGGGGCTAGACCCGGGGGCAACCGGCCCCACAGTCCAGGCTCGGGGCGGACGGGCCCCACAGTCAGGACACAGTGTGGGCGGGCCTATAGTTAGGACATGGGGCGTGCCCCACAGTCCGGGGACTGGGCTTGTCCCGGGGTAGGCGGCCCCACAGTCCGGACACGGGGCGGACGGGCCCCACAGTCCAGGCTCGGAGCGGATGGGCCTCCCTTTCCCGCTCGGGGCGGGCGTGCCCCACAGTCCAGGCTCGGGGCTAGTCCCGGGGCAGGTGGCCCCACAGTCGAGACCTGGGGCTAGACCCGGGGCAGGCGGCCCCAAGTCAGGACACGGTGCGGATGGGCCCCACAGTCTGGACTCGGGGCGGGCGAGCCCTACAGTCAGGACACCCACAGGCCGGACACGGGGCTAATCCCGGGACAGGCGGCTTCACAGTCCAGACCTGGGGCTAGACCCGGGGCAGGCGGCCCACAGTCCGGACAAGGGGTGGACGGGCCCCACAGTCCGGATGCGGGGCGGGCATGCCCCACAGTCCAGACCTAGGGCTAGGCCCGGAGCAGGCGGCCCACAGTCCGGACACGGGGTGGACGGTCCCCACATTCCAGACACGGGGGGGGCACAGTCTGGACATAAGGTTGGCGGGCCCCACAGTCCAGGCTTGGGGCTAGACCCGGGGGCAGTCGGCCCCACAGTCCAGACCCGGGGCAAGCGGGGGATCCCACAGTCTGGACCCGGGGCGGGCGAGGGGCCCCACAGTCTGGAATCGGGGCGAGCGGGGGGCCCCACAGTCCGGACCTGGGGCTAGACCCGGGGCAGGCGGCCCCACAGTCCGGACACGGGGCGGACGGGGGGCCCCACAGTCCAGGCTCGGGGCGGACAGGCCCCACAGTCCACTCTCGGGCCCCACAGTCCAATCTCGGGGTGGACGGGCCCCACAGTCCAGGCTCGGGGCGGATGGTCCCCACAGTCCAGGCTCGGGGCGGACGGGCCCCCCTTTCCCACTCGGGTCGGGCGTGCCCCACAGTCCGGACACGGGGCTAGTCCCGGGACTGGTGGCCCCACAGTCCAGACCTGGGGCTAGACCCGGGGCAGGCGGCCCCAAAGTCCGGACTCGGGGCGGATGGGCCCCACAGTCTGGAGTTGGGGCGGGCGAGCCCCAAAGTCAGGACACGGGGCGGGAGGGCTCCACAGTCAGGACACGGGGCGGGCGGGCTCCACAGTCAGGACACGGGGCGGGCGGGCTCCACAGTCAGGACACGGGGCGGGCGGGCTCCACAGTCAGGACACTGGGCGGGCAGGCCCAACAGTCTGTATACGGGGTGGGCGGGCCTCACAGTCAGGACACGGGGCGGGCGGGCCCATAGTTAGGACAAGGGGCGGACGGGCCCCACAGTCCTGACACGGAGTGGGCATGCCCCACAGTCCAGACCTGGGGCTAGACCCGGGGCAGGCAACCTCACAGTCCGGACATGGGGCGGCCACAGTACGGACAGAGGGCGGACGGGCCCCACTGTCCAGGCTCAGGGCGGATGGGCCCCACCGTCCAGGCTCGGGGCGGACGGGCCCCACCGTCCACGTTCTTGCCCCACAATCCACGCTCGGGGCGGATGGGCCCCACAGTTCACGCTCGAGGCGGTCGGGCCCCACAGTCCACGCTCGGGCCCCACAGTCCAGGCTCGGGGCAGACGGGCCCCAAACTCCAGGCTCGGGGTGGACGAGCCCCACAGTCCAGGCTCGGAGCGGACGGGCCCCACCGTCCAGGCTCGGGGCGGACGGGCCCCACCGTCCACGTTCTTGCCCCACAATCCACGCTCGGGGCGGATGGGCCCCACAGTTCACGCTCGAGGCGGTCGGGCCCCACAGTCCACGCTCGGGCCCCACAGTCCAGGCTCGGGGCAGACGGGCCCCAAACTCCAGGCTCGGGGTGGACGAGCCCCACAGTCCAGGCTCGGAGCGGACGGGCCCCACAGTCCAGGCTCGGGGCGGACGGGCCCCACAGTCCAGGCTCGGGGCGGACGGGCCCCACAGTCAAGGCTTGGGGCGGACGGGCCCCACAGTCAAGGCTCGGAGCGGACGGGCCCCACAGTCCAGACACGGGGATAGTCCCGGGGCAGGCGGCCCCACAGTCCAGACCTGGGGTTAGACCCAGGGCAGGCGGCCCCACAGTCCAGACCCAGGGCGGACGGGCCCCACAGTCCAGACCCAGGGCGGGCGGCCCAACAGTCCAGACCCAGGGCGGGCGGCCCAACAGTCCAGACCCAGGGCGGGCGGCCCAACAGTCCAGACCCGAGTCGGGCGGCCCAACAGTCCAGACATGGGGCCAGACCCGAGGAGGGTGGCCAATTGGTGCAACATGTGCAGTTCCACAGGGACCCAAGATGTAAAGGGGCCACCACCACCTCCTAATCAGGTGAATTGTGCATTATGATGAGCTATGCCAATATACTGATAGAGGGGAACTGTCCAGACCCGAGGCGGGCGGCCCAACTGTCCAGACCCGAAGTAGGAGGTCCAACAGTCCAGACTCAAGGCGGGAAGTCCCACAGTCCAGACACGAAGCCAGGCCCGAGGTGGGCGGCCCAACAGTCCAGACACGGGGCCATGCCCGAGGCGGCCCGCCCAACAGTTCAGACATGGGGCTAGATATACTGTTCTGATAGAGGGGCCCTCTTCTGGCTGTGTCCGCCGCCCCTGACGTACAGATATACAGCAATATGCAGCAGGAGAGACAAGATCCAGGGAGGTATCCGATCGCCAGAACTGGGGTCAGGAAGGAATTTTTTTCCCCCCTAGGGGGTTTTCTTCGCCTTCCTCTGGATCTTTGGTTCCAGTGGCTCTCATCAGGTCTGCACTATCCGCAGCAAGTTCTGTAGTCTCTATCGGGCCTGACCTGAGAGTCATTGTGAACTTTAATTTATTAAAGGGCCAGTAATATTTTTATTACAATGTGGCTTATTGCTATTCCAATAAAAAAATTAATAATAATATATTGTGTTGTGTGTTTTATTTGTGTGGACTTCACCCTACAGAAACAATGATGAGAGTGAACGCTGACGCTCAATATTCCAGAACTAGAACCAGACTTGGCTGATCCGGCATATAATAAAGTGTCTGTCTCATCTGCTGTATACATGATGGCAGCTGCTGCAGGACCAGGGAGTATAGAGGGTGCTACATACAGGAGCATCTCACAAAATTAGAATATCATCAAAAAGTTAATTTCAGTTCTTCAATATAAAAAGTCAAAGTTATATATTATATAGAGTCATTACAAACAGAGTGATCTATTTCAAGTGTTTATTTCTGTTAATGTTGATGGTTATGGCTTACAGCCAATGAAAACACAACAGTCATTATCTCAGTAAACTTAAATAATTAACAAAAAACACCTGCAAAGGCTTCCTAAGCATTTAAAAAGTCCCTTAGTCTGTTTCAGTAGGCTCCGCAATCATGGGGAAGACTGTTGACTTGACAGATGTCCAGAAGGCAGTCATTGACACACTCCACAAGGTCCCAGAGTTCCAATTTTAATTTGTTTCATTTCATTTGTTTAGCTGCTGGAGGTCTAGTGTGAAGTTTCCACCATCAGTGATGGTTTGGGGAGCCATGTCATCTTCTGGTGGAGGTCCACTGTGTTTTATCAAGACCAAAGTCAGCGCAGCCGCCTACCAGGAAATTTTAGAGCACTTCATGCTTCCCTCTGCAGACAAACTTTTGGAGATGGAAATTTCATTCTCCAGCAGGACTTGGCCCCTGTCCACACGGCCAAAAGTACCAATACCTGGTTTACACACAACAGTATCACTGTGCTTGATTGGCAGCAAACTCGCCTGACCTTAACCCCATAGAGAATCTATTATAGAGAATCTATGGGGTATTGTCAAGAGGAAGATGAGAGACCCCAGACACAACAATGCAGACGAGCTGAAGGCTTCTATCAAAGCCACCTGGGCTTCCATAACCCCTCAGCAGGGCCACAGGCTGATCACCTCCATGCCACACCGCATTAATGCAGTAATTGATGCAAAAGGAGCCCCGACCAGGTATTGAGTGCATTTACTGAACATACATTTCAATAGGACAATATTTCGGATTTTAAAATAATTTTTCAAGCTGTTATAAAGTATTCTAATTTACTGAGATAATAACTTTTGTGTTTCCATTGGCTGTAAGCCATAATCATCAACATTAACAGAAATAAACACGTGAAATAGATCCCTCTGTGTGTAATGACTCTATATAATATAGGAGTTTCACTTTTTGTATTGAGGAACTGAAATAAAGTAACTTTTTGATAATATTCTAGTTTTGTGAGATGCACCTGTAATAGAGCAGGTCACATATAACTCCAGCCCAAGTTACATCACCAGTGTTTTGGGGGTCGGTCTCTGTGATGGGGGCACTTATATTGTATTGGTCCTATAAAACACACTACCTGAAAGACTGATGACCAGATCACAGCAAAGCAGAATGCAGGAAACCCAGGAAAATGGCTAAATAGGTGTCACAGGGTGCAATAAGTAGCCATGGGCCCCAAGACAAAACTAGGGCCTCACTCAGAAATGACCACAATAGCCCATTTACCAAGGCTGGCTATAGGGAGGAAAGCAGATACTTGGAGGGATTTGTGCCAAATTTTCCACCTATTTATTAGAACGAAGAAAATAGTGTTACAGGGTCAGGATAGGGTTAAAAATCTTGTGAGTTTATTTGTAGTAAAAAATATATAAAAACATCACCATAGGTCGCGATCCTAACCAGAATAATGTTTAACCGCAAATGCGTTTCCGACTTGCATCTATAGTTATTGCAATAGGATAGGACAGATACACAATTCCAGTTAAAGGGAATCTGTCAGAAGGTTTTGCTACGTAATCCGAGATCAGCATGATGTAGGGGCAGAGAGCCTGATTCCAGCGATGTATCACTTACTAGACTGCTTGGTGCAGTTTTGATAGAATCCCTGCTTTCTCTGTTGTAAATGAAGCAGTGCTCAGAATGTTAAGCCCTGTGTAACCCCGCCCACGCTGGCAGATTCCTGTGTACAAACTGCAAATCAGTGGTGAGGGCGGGGTTACACAGATGAGCCTGACTGGCCTGTACCTGAGACCTAGTCAGGCAGTGATCATCTCCTGTTGATAAAACATGGATTGTATTGAAACTACAACACACAGCCTAATAAGTGACACATCCCTGGAATCAGGATATCTTGCTCTACATCATGCTGCTCTCAGATTAAGTAGCAAAAATCTGCTGACAGATTCCCTTTAATAAAGTACATGTCCTGTTTTGTATCTCCCAGAGCAATGTCATCAGTGTCGCTCACCACCAATGCAGATGTGAGTGGTGCCGGACAACCTCTTTATGTCAAATAATTACCTGCAGAGCTGGCATCCATCTGAGGAGATGTAACATATCTGCCTGACAGGTGGGTGGAGATGAATTGGTTGATATATCCCACTCTTAGTCCACTTGGCTAAAAAGATGATTTACATCCAGGGAAGAGCGACAGAGGGGCAGCAACACAAGAAAAGCAACGCCGTATTCAGAACAGGGGCATTTACACCAGGTAAAAAATTACATCGTTATGGAAAGTGACAGGTTCTCTTTAAAGGGATTTCAGAAGACTGAGAACACCTACAACACCTGAAATGGATGACCCACATCTCTGGTTTACTCTATTATGACCGGCTATTAATGGAAAAAGTATGGAAATGGGAGCAGTCGTGTGCAGGGTCCTCACATACAAAGGTTGAAAAAAAGATGATGGGGCTGGTATCTACTATAGACAAGTTGTGGGGCCGCACATCAACTAGTCCATAAACCTCCTGCAATCAGCAGCAAACCAAAGACAAGTGCGAAGCATCATGCTCCGTGTGCATTACCTAATTCCCTACTAGTTATTAATTTGTGGGGATAATTTGGGACATTAATTTGACTGCTGGTTCTATTAGCTCAATAGGTCCACAGGAATCCTTGATTAGTTTAGGAAAGGGCATCCACTATGGTTACTGGACACATGAAGTCCCCCACAATCACCATACCCATACACAATAGATACAAGTTAGAAAGTCTTGCCCTGTTGAACACTACACCTGACTTGAGGCCACCACATCTTGGTTGTCCAATGTTCTTGCTTCTCTAGGGCTCTTCTCAGATATTCATTATACCAGCTCCCCAGAATACCAAAGCTAGGGTGGTTGACCGCAAGCCCTGGTGGTGGTCATAACTGCGGCCACCCAGGGGCAATACTCCATAACAACAATCCTCTGAGGTGGTGTAGGATGTAAGGACCTATTCACACTACATTCAGCGCTGCATTCAGGTCTTTACACAAGGCTTACAACTGAATCCCTGAAATACAGGATTGTGCTGTCTGAAATGAGACATCTGAAAGCAGAGCAAATGGAGCCTGAAGATTCATACTTTAGGCTCGGTTTGCCTTTGTTCAAATCAATGGAAAAAATCCCCATGTCTACATGTCTGACAGCCATTCCATTCCAGCGTCAGTTGAATTCCAACCACAGTCCACCTCATTCTACTTAATGTGCTTCTGATTAGGTGATCACCTGAACCAAATCTTATGTAACCAGGGAAAGTATAAAAAACACTGCTGTGGTCTTCACAATCCTCTTGCAATAGGACAAGCTGGATGGCAAAACAAGTGCTAGGAATAGCCCAAAAGTAATTTGAATGAAAAACTAACTTTTAACCATGCCAAAGGAGTTGAAAAGAAAAGTCTTGAGTGAGGAAAAGAAGGGCTCAATTCTGGCTTCACTAGCAGAGGGATACAGTGAGCGTCATGTTGCCTCCATCCATAAAATTTCAAAGACGGCAGTCCATTACAACAAGGTCAAGCAGCAGACATTGGGGACAACAAAGCTACAGACCGGCAGAGGGCGAAAGCGACTCTCCACCGACCGGGATGACCGTCATCTTATTCCAATGTCACTCAGCAACCGCAGGATGACATCAAGTGACCTACAGAAGGAATGGCAAATGGCAGCTGAGGTGAAGTGCACGGCAAGAACAGTTCATAACAGGCTCCTAGAGACCTCAAGTCATGTAAAGCTAGAAAAAAGCCTTTCATCAATGAGAAGCAAAGGAGAGCCAGGCTGAAGTTTGCCAAAGACCATAAGGATTGGACCATAGAGGACTGGAGTAAGGTAATCTTCTCTGATGAGTCTAATTTTCAGCTTTGCCCAACACCTGGTCTTCTAATGGTTAGACGGAGACCTGGAGAGGCATACAAGCCACAGTGTCTTGCACCACTGTGAAATTTGGTGGAGGATCGGTGATGATCTGGGGATGTTCCAGCAAGGCTGGAATTGGGCAGGTTAATCTTTGCGAAGGACGTATGAATCAAGCCGCATACAAGGTTATCCTTGAAAAAACACTTGCTTCCTTCTGCTCAGGCAATGTTCCCCAACTCTGAGGACTATTTTTTCCAGCAGGGCAATGCCCCATGCCACACAGCTAGGTCAATCAATGTGTGGATGAAGGAGCACCACATCAAGACCCTGTCATGGTCAGCCCAATCTCCAGACCTGAACCCTATTGAAAGCCTCTGGAATGTAATCAAGAGGTAGATGGATAGTCACAAGCCATCAAACAAAGAAGAACTGCTTACATTTTTGTGCCAGGAGTGGCGTAAGGTCATCCAAAAGCAGCGTGAAAGACTGGTGGAAAGCAGCCAAGACGCATGAAAGCTGGGATTAAAAATCATGGTTATTCCACCAAATATTGATTTCTGAACTCTTCCTGAGTTAAAACATGAGTATTGTTGTTTCTAAATGAATAAGAACTTGTTTTCTTTGCTGTATTTGAGGTCTGACAGCACTGGTTCTCTGTTTCTCTGTTTCTTTTTTATTATTTTGACGATTTCTCATTTGCTGCAAATAAATACAAAATGTTTAGCTTTGAATTTCGGAGACAAGTTGTCAGTAGTTTATAGAATAAAGCAACAATGTACATTTTACTCAAAAATAGACCTAGAAAGAGAAAAATCAGAGAAAATGAAAATGAGCTGTGTATATATAGATATATATAGATATATACACACACACATTATATACATACACACATATTATATACACACACACATATATATGTGGCGCCCCTGAGGGTTCGGTCACCACAGAGGTACTGCATCTCACCCAGAGGTGTGGTATCTCACTCTCAGGTAAGGAAGGAGTACAGCTCAGGACCCCAACACCTGCATTCATTACACCACACTTCAGAGGGCGGGGCGAGATTGCTCCTACGGGAGAGCACAGTCCCTGGTCCCTGGCTGGAGTGGGGGGAACCTAGTAAAGGGGTGTGGGTGGAGGACGTAGTTAAGGGGAGCACATAGAAGGAAGATATAAAAAGAGAAACCATCTTAGAAAGACAGATTAGTCTGAGGAGGAAAGTGCCAGGAGCAGAGGCTCTGTAGGAGCTCTTTTCCAGAGGCGGGCCTAGCCAGTGAGGCCCAAGGCTGAGAGGAAGAAGAGAAGGAGAGGAGAGGGAGCAGGAAGGCTCCAGGAACCAGAAGAAAGGATCCCAGGGGTACAGGCAGTGCGAGAGGCCACCCGTACGCCCGAATATGGTGGAGGGGTCAGGCTGCATACAGGGAACTGGTCCCTCAACTAGTAGAAGATTGCACGTCTTAACTAGAAACCGGAGGCTGCAGTATTTCATGTCCAGTAGCCAACATTCCATACCAGTCTCACCAGGAAGGTAGCTATATAGGACCCAGGGGACGGAACAGACGTCGCCCACCAAGGCCCGCAGGTACTGGACTGGGACACTTGGTATGAGGTTCGGGGAGACAGCCAGAGAGAGTACACAGAAGGGGGTCCTGCTATGAACTCCGGAGTTACCTGGGGGTGGACTGAACCCCTCACTGAGTAAATGCAGCACGGCACGGGAAGTTACCTTGACGTCTGTAACTTGGACTGCAATAACCGTGAGTAAAGATCCAGAGGACTGCACCACCTTGTCTGTGTTTCTTGCAGCGCCATCACTCCCTGCACTACAACGCCCAGCGCAACTTACAACAACATCTACACTGCCCTGGAGCTAGCTCTTCCTGTGGAGAGCCACACCATCCCTGCTGCAGTAACATCAGCTTCAGAGGACGGCTCCGCAGCGGCCGCTCCCTTTAGCCGCAATCCACAGGTGGCGTCACAAACTTTAACATCCTACTAATATTATAAATGCGAAAGTTTGTGAGTATGTATGTTTGTTACTCTTTCACGAAAAAACTACTGGGTGGATTTGCATGAAACTTTACAGTAATATAGATTATACATCGGAATAACATATAGGCTACAATTTGTAATGATTTTATGTAATTTTGGTCGTAATATAACGATACATGTCAATTAAGTCGGAAAAAAATCTGGCCTCTGAGAGTTATCTTGGCGTACGCTGCCTAAACCGTTGGAGTTACACAAAGATGATGTACCGTAGAATTGTTTGTCTTGAATAGTTCTAAATAAAAGTCTGCGACAGCATATATCTACCTTTTATGTGGAAGCCACTATGACCAAAATTGTGAACCATAAATTTAATTAAATTTGATACTATTTTACATTGCACATTTTAGTATATTTATCAAACTTTTTAGTATATTTATCAAACTCTTATATACACACATACACAGGTGATATTTAAATGGCTGATTTACAGCAGTCAGAAGAGATTGATAATACAATCATTTGCCCATAGTGGATCATTGTATAGTGAGGTCACAGTTGCCGCCTGTCCACAGTCAGAATACAGGGGTGATCATATACCGTGGCCAGGTACAAGTGTGGCACAGGGGGTTCACACACGACCCCCAGGGACTGACATTTCCTAGAAACTTTGGCAGCTGTCAGTCATGAGCTCACCCTGATACATTACACTCTGGAAACAGCTGAAGGGAGAAGGATAATTTATGACATTTTCTCAGACTTAAAAAAAAAAAAAATAGCCCAGAAAACAGACCATATGTCAGGAACAGGTTACTAGGGAACTACACGTCCCAGCACGGCCTGCCCGCGCCCACAGCCCGGGGGGAGTGTGAGGCTTCCTCCTGCAGGTTGCCCGGGGGCACCGGGCCATCATTGTCCTCACACAGGGGGTCCCCGCCGCCATTGTCCCCCCACATAACACCGTATAATAAAACATGCGCTCACCTGCGCCAGCTGCTGCAGCCGGGAAAGTTCCGAGCGCCTCACCTGGGCGGAGGGGAAGTGACTCACACACGGGGAGGGGCAGTAACCTGAGCGCGGCTCCATGGAGGATGCACACACTGCAGCCTGACAGCACCGGCAGCAGCGCTACACAAATGGCGTCCTCCCCTCCTGTGTGCAGCACAGCCCTGTGTGTGTGCAGCGCAGCATGTCACCCACAGCACCAGCAGGCTGCTCTCAGCTCCCACAGAGCACTGGGAATGGTTGCTATGGGTAACCGCGCCACAGCTGCTCCTCATAGACCAGTCATATACAACTGATATCGTCTGTACAGCGATCGTAATATAACTAATTAGATTGTTTTAGTATTTTGTTTGAACTTTACTAAGTACCTATTTTGTAATTAATACTTATAAAAATGCCGCGAAAGCGTAAGTCTAACATTTCCCAAAGCTCTAATAAAGCCCGAGCTATGAAAATAATTAGACGTGATGAGACGTCTCAACAAGCCGAGCAACGAAGGCTTGAGCAGGCGGTGCGTTGTGCGGCACATAGAGCTGCAGAGACTCCAGAACAATCCCAAGCCCGACGTAAACGGAATGAGGAGTTTTTGGCATCTCAACGGGCTGCTGAAACTCAAGAACAGTCCCAAGCCCGACGTGAACAGCGTGCGGAGTATCTGGCGTCTCAACGGGCTGCTGAAACTCAAGAACAGTCCCAAGCCCGACGTGAACAGCATGCGGAGTATCTGGCGTCTCAACGGGCTGCTGAAACTCCAGAACAGTCCCAAGCCCGACGTGAACAGCATGCGGAGTATCTGGCGTCTCAACGGGCTGCTGAAACTCAAGAACAGTCCCAAGCCCGACGTGAACAGCATGCGGAGTATCTGGCGTCTCAACGGGCTGCTGAAACTCAAGAACAGTCCCAAGCCCGACGTGAACAGCATGCGGAGTATCTGGCGTCTCAACGGGCTGCTGAAACTCCAGAACAGTCCCAAGCTCGACGTCAGCAGCAAGCGACTTACATGGCGTCCCAAAGAACCACTGAAACTTATGAAATGGCCGAATCTCGCAGACGCACTGTTGCTGAAAGGGCAGCACAGCGACGTCAAACATTTACAAGAAATACATGGATATTGTTTAATAAAGCTGCATTTGAGTATGACGAGACTCCTGATTATGAAACTCACAAGCTTATAAAAATAGAAGCAATGACCATAGATTGCAAATATTGCGGAGCTCTTAAGTGGAAAGAGGAAGCAGCAGGTATGTGTTGTTTGGGCGGGAAAGTAGCTCTTACTTATATAAACGAGCCAGTTCAACCTTTAAAAGAGCTTTTCTCTAATGAAACTGATGAATCTCGCCTTTTTCTAAATAATATAAGAAAATACAACATGTGCTTTCATATGACGTCTTTTGGAGCAGATCAAATTGTCTCAATGCCAGGGTTTTGCCCGACCTTTACAATACAAGGACAAGTATACCACCGTATCGGTTCATTAATTCCTACGTCCATTTCGCAACCACAATTTTTACAAGTTTATTTCATAGGTGACGAAGAAGAACAAATCAACAGGCGTACTGAGTGCGTGCAAAGCGTAGATAGAAACATAGTTAAAAAATTACAACGAGTACTTCACGACCACAACATTTTGGTGCATGAATTTAAAACGGCTAGAGACAGAATGATCAATGACGATCATTTCAAAGTAGTGATTCACCCAGACCGTGTACCACGTGGTCAACATGAGAGACGATTCAATGCCCCTACTACAAATGAAATAGCTGTTGTAATAGTTAGTAGCGAACAAACTATGTCTCGGGACATCGTTGTGCAGCCGCACGATGGCATGCTCACTAGGGTTCCCGATACACATAGATTCTATGACGCTCTCGAGTACCCAATAATTTTTTGGAAAGGACAAGAGGGGTACAGCATTGATATTCCTCAGATAAATCCAATTACCAAACAAGCAATGCCAAGCAAAAAGGTGTCCTGCAAAGATTTTTATGCCTTTCACTTGATGGTCCGTCGCAGCGATTTTAATTTGATGCTTAAGTGTAGGCTCCTACTTCATCAGTTTCTGGTCAACATGTATGTAAAGATGGAAAGTGAGCGCTTAAGGTTCATTTCTTTAAATAAAAAAAAACTGCGCACAGAAAATTATATTCACTTGCAAGATGCAATAAGAAATTATGCGGATTTGGATCCAAATAACTTAGGTCAGATGGTGATTCTCCCGTCATCATTTGTAAATAGCCCGAGATACCTACACGAATACACACAAGATGCGTTCACATACGTACGTAATTATGGGAGGCCTGATTTATTTATTACAATGACTTGCAACCCCGCTTGGCCAGAAATCACCAAAGAGCTTATGGCTGGTCAAAATTCAACGGACAGACAAGACTTAACAGCTCGAGTATTTAGAATAAAAGTACAGAAGTTGGTAGCTCTACTTACAAAAGGTAACATATTTGGTGATATGCAATGCTTCATGTACTCGATCAAGTGGCAAAAGCGAGGTTTGCCTCATGTGCACTTACTGCTGTGGTTAAAGGAAAAATTGCATCCGAACCAAATTGACGAAATCATATGTGCTGAGATACCAAACCCAGAAACCGATCAAAAGCTCTATGATACAGTGAAAAAGAATATGATTCACGGGCCATGTGGTACATTCAATTCTTCATCGCCATGCATGAAGGAAGGAAAATGTGTAGCGCCGGCGTCCCTGCCCTCTGTTAGGCAGGGACGCTGTTCCCCTCACCCCTCTGCTCCGAGCCCGGCGTCCTCCTCCCGCTCTGCTGGCAGCGCGCGCTCCTTCCCGGCCACTGTGCTTAGGGCGCGCGCGCGCTCCCTCCCTCTTAAAGGGGCCGCACGTGCCGTCCTAAGGAGTCCCCGGCCAATGGCCGGAGGACTTCACCATATATAAGGCACCTCCTCCAAAATGGAGGTGCCCGAGCAATGTTGTTGCACTGTTCACTACTCTGCTTCAGCCCTCAGGTCCCGTTGCCAGTTACCAGCCAGTTACCTGCCAGTTTGCTGTCTGTTTCCTGCCTGACATTCCTCCTACCTGCTTGCTAGCCTGAGGTCCGACGGTCTGCCTTCCTACTCCTGTCAGTCTGTCTATGGACCAGCTTGCCCGCTCACCTGGGAGCGCACATCTGCTACCTGCCTGCTAGCCTACCTGGAGGCTCCGCCGTCACGTGCTGTGACCACCTGCCATTCCAGAGACTCCTGCCCGCTCACCTGGGAGCGCACACCTGCTACCTGCCTGCTAGCCTACCTGGAGGCTCCGCCGTCACGTGCTGTGACCACCTGCCATTCCAGAGACTCCTGCCCGCTCACCTGGGAGCGCACACCTGTTACCTGCCTGCTAGCCTACCTGGAGGCTCCGCCGTCACGTGCTGTGACCACCTGCCATTCCAGAGACTCTCGCTTGCTCACCTGGGAGCACACATCTACCATCTGCCTGCTAGGCTACCTGGAGGCACTGCCATCACAGGTCGTACCTACCCTTTACCCAGAGACTGCCCCGGTCACTTGCCGTGACCTCCTCCCGTTCATCCAGAGACTGCCCCGGTCACTTGCCGTGACCTCCTGCCCGTTCATCCAGAGACTGCCCCGGTCACTTGCCGTGACCTCCTGCCCGTTCATCCAGAGACTGCCCCGGTCACTTGCCGTGACCTCCTGCCCGTTCATCCAGAGACTGCCCCGGTCACTTGCCGTGACCTCCAGCCCGTTCACTCAGAGACTGTCCCGGTCACCTGCTGTGACTGCCTGCCCGTCTTCCCTGGTCGCCACCCGCTCCCTTACAAGGACCGCCCCCTTGTATAGTAGCTCAGAGGTTCCGCCTCCCAGACCCGTTACAGTTTGCTCGGGCCATGGAACCCGGTGGCACCCAAGCTCCCTCACTCTCGGACCTGTGTCATGAACTGTCCCGTCAGAGGTCCCAACAGGAGTCCATCCTGGGTCACCTGCGGAATGTCAATTCTCGCCTGGACACTCTGACTGCTCCACCAGAAACCACCGCCAGTGCCATGACTCGCAATCCGGCAGCTCCGCTGCCCACCAATACTATGGTATCCTACCCCGGACCCCGGCTTTCTGCACCTCCTCGCTTCGGAGGCGACTCCGCTCAGGCTCGGGGCTTTATAAATCAGTGCAGCCTGCACTTTGAACTCCTGTCCCACCAGTTTAACTCCGACCGGGCCAAAATTGCCTTCATCATGTCCCATCTCACCGGGGAGGCCCTGGCCTGGCTAAATCCTCTATGGGAGAGAGGAGACCCCCTGGTGTCCAACTTGCCTGCCTTTCTCACGGCTTTCCGGAAAGTCTTCGACGAACCTGGACGGAAGACCTCATCCGCATCATCTCTGCTACGCCTCCATCAGGGAAGTCTCACCGTGGGCCAATATGCCATACGGTTCCGTACCCTTGCCTCGGAGCTGGCCTGGGATAACGACGCTCTGGTATCTGTCTTCTGGGAGGGTCTGTCCGGCCGTATTAAAGATGAACTTGCCGGTCGAGACATTCCTACCACTCTCGATGACCTAATAACTCTTGCCACCCGGATTGACCTACGGTTCCAGGAGAGTGCCAAAGAAGTCACCCGTGAGAGGAGGTTTCCACGTCTAGCTCCTACTTTTCAGAAATCCGTCACTCCCTCCGTTTCTCCCCAGGTACACTCTCCTGAGCCTATGCAGGTCGACCAGACCAAGATGGTCAAAACCCGTCAGGACTTACGCCGTGCCGAGGGGAGCTGCTTCTACTGTGGCAGTAAGGAGCACCGGATCCGTACCTGCCCGGAGAGGTCGGGAAACGCCTGTGTCTAGGTTCGCTCAGAGAGGTCGACCTAGACAAGAATAAATCCTCTCCATCTCTGCTGCTGTCAGTCTCAATTATCTGCGGGGAGAATCATTTTTTCGAACTAGCCCAACTTGACTCTGGAGCGGCCGGGAATCTTATTTCACAGGCCCTGGTAGAAAAATACCGCATTCCCACCAAACCTCTGGCTATACCATTATCTGTCGCTGCTGTGGATGGGGGCCTCTTACCACGTCCCATCCAACTCATCACCGAATCCGTAACTCTGCAGGTGGGAATGCTGCATTCTGAGAGCATCTCTTTTCATGTTCTGCCTGGACTCTCTCACGCCCTCTTACTAGGTCTACCTTGGCTCCAGAGACATGCACCCATGCTTGACTGGCAGACCGGAGAAGTCCTTCGCTGGGGACGGGACTGTCATAAGACTTGTTTGGTTCCTGTTCATCCCGCCCGTCCTTCTCCTACCCCAACTAATCTACCTGAACTTCCGATTCCCTATTGGTCATTTGCTGATGTCTTTAATAAAAAGGAGGCAGAGACATTACCCCCTCATAGACCATACGACTGTCCTATCGACCTGTTACCCGGTGCTACGCCTCCCCGTGGGCGTATTTACCCATTGTCCGCTGCGGAGACCCGGTCGATGTCCGAATATATTGAGGAGAATTTGGCCATGGGATTCATCCGGAAATCCACCTCCCCGGCGGGAGCAGGCTTCTCTTTCATAAAAAAGAAGGACGGCTCTCTCCGTCCCTGCATAGACTATAGAGGCCTTAACCAGATCACGGTGAAGAATAAGTACCCCCTTCCGCTCATTCCAGAATTATTTGATCGTCTGAGGGGGGCTAGAATCTTCACCAAACTGGACCTCCGTGGGGCGTACAACCTGGTCCGTATCCGTCAAGGGGATGAATGGAAGACTGCATTCAACACCCGGGACGGCCACTATGAATATCTGGTAATGCCCTTTGGTCTCTGTAACGCTCCTGCCGTCTTTCAAGAGTTGGTCAATGACATCTTCCGGGACCTTCTCTACTCCTGCGTAGTGGTGTACCTGGACGACATCTTGGTCTTCTCTCCGGATCTCCAGACTCACCGGAGAGACGTTCGTCAGGTCCTGCTCAGGCTCAGGCAGAATCACCTCTTCGCTAAATATGAGAAGTGCCTCTTTGAGCAGACCTCGCTTCCGTTTTTGGGCTACATTATTTCTCAGACCGGCCTACGAATGGATCCAGAGAAACTGTCTGCCATCGAGAAATGGCCCCGACCGGAGGGGTTGAAGGCCATTCAGCGGTTCCTGGGCTTCGCCAACTACTACCGCCTCTTCATACCGCACTTCTCTTCCCGGACTGCCCCAATTTCCGCGCTCACCCGTAAGGGCACTAATCCCAGAGAGTGGCCGCCCGAAGCAGAGGAGGCCTTTCTTTCCTTAAAACAGGCCTTCTCTTCCGCCCGGGTGCTGCATCGCCCAGATGGCAACAAGCAGTTCTTCCTGGAGGTTGACGCCTCCTCCTCTGGAGCCGGAGCGGTACTTACCCAAAAATCATCTTCCGGGAGAATGATAACTTGTGGCTTCTTCTCCAAACTCTTTTCCTCTTCTGAGCGCAACTATTCCATTGGAGATCGAGAGTTATTGGCCATCAAGCTGGCATTGGAGGAGTGGCGTTACCTGCTCGAAGGGGCTCTTCACCCGGTAATAATTTACACTGACCACAAGAACTTGGCTTACCTCCAGCATGCCCAGAGACTTAACCCGCGCCAAGCTCGGTGGTCCTTGTTTTTTGCTCGCTTTGATTTTATTCTTCATTTTCGCCCGGCTGACAAAAACATCAAGGCGGACGCCTTATCCCGATCCTTTCTGGTGTCTGATCTCGAGGAGGAACCGAAACACATCATCGATCCCGCCAGAGTAATGCAGGTGGCTCCCGTGAGTCTAAATCGTCTCCCTCCCGGTAAGACGTTCGTATCAGTACCTGATCGGGAGAAGATCCTACACTGGGGTCACTCGTCTAAACTAGCTGGCCACGCCGGTCAGAAAAAGACCCTCCAGCTTATTACCCGGCACTACTGGTGGCCTACCCTGCACAAGGACGTAATAGACTTTGTTTCTGCCTGTGTGTCCTGCGCCCGCAACAAGGTTCCGAGACATCTGCCAGCCGGTCACCTCCTTCCGCTCCCAGTACCTGCTGCCCCCTGGCAGCATATAGCAATGGACTTTATAACTGATCTCCCCGTCTCTGCCGGTTGTACGGTCATTTGGGTGGTCGCTGACCGCTTTTCCAAGATGGCTCATTTCGTTCCCCTGCCAGGCCTCCCGTCTGCACCCAAGCTGGCTAAAGACTTTATCCGCCACATCTTCCGTCTTCATGGCCTGCCCCTCCACATCGTGTCGGATCGTGGGGTACAGTTCACCTCACGCTTCTGGAGAGCCACTTGTAAACTGCTAGACGTCACCCTGGACTTCTCCTCCGCTTACCACCCACAGTCTAATGGTCAAGCGGAGCGGATCAATCAGAACCTGACCAGTTACCTCCGGCACTTCGTTAATGCCCACCATTCAGACTGGGTGGATCTCCTGCCATGGGCCGAATTTTCTTATAACAATCACGAGAGCGAATCTTCCTCCAAATCCCCGTTTTTTGTTGTCTTCGGTCAGCATCCTCGGATCCCATTTCCCGTCTCCACCTCGGTGGACAATCCGGCTGCGGAATCTCTTGTTAATAAATTTTCCTCCATATGGGAGAGTACCCGATCCGCACTCCTTCTGTCATCCGAGCGTATGAAAAGACATGCTGACAAAAAACGTCTGGATCCTCCTCAATTCCGTCCAGGGGATAAGGTCTGGCTCTCGTCCAAGTATGTCCGGCTCAAGATTCCTTCCTATAAGTTAGGGCCTCGGTTCATCGGTCCTCTGGAGGTCATCAGTCAGATCAACCCGGTGGCCTATAAATTGAAACTCCCGGACAACTTGCGGATCCCTAACTCCTTCCATGTATCTCTCCTCAAACCTGTGGTACTTAACTCTTTTTCCAAGTCTACAGGTACGCCTCCTGCTCCGGTTTCCGCTGAAAACGAATTTGAGGTAGAGAACATTCTGGCCACCAAAAGGGTAAGAGGGAAGACCCTTTTTCTAGTAGATTGGAAGGGGTTTGGTCCTGAAGAGAGAACGTGGGAGCCCCGGGAGAACATCCATGCCCCTCTCATCCTAGCTAAATTTCTCTCTGGCCTAAAAAAGGGGGGGCCTAAAGGGGGGGGTACTGTAGCGCCGGCGTCCCTACCCTCTGCTAGGCAGGGACGCTGTTCCCCTCACCCCTCTGCTCCGAGCCCGGCGTCCTCCTCCCGCTCTGCTGGCAGCGCGCGCTCCTTCCCGGCCCCTGTGCTTAGGGCGCGCGCGCGCTCCCTCCCTCTTAAAGGGGCCGCGCGCGCCATCCTAAGGAGTCCCTGGCCAATGGCCGGAGGACTTCACCATATATAAGGCACCTCCTCCAAAATGGAGGTGCCCGAGCAATGTTGTTGCACTGCTCACTACTCTGCTTCAGCCCTCAGGTCCCGTTGCCAGTTACCAGCCAGTTACCTGCCAGAATCCTGCCAGAATCCTGCCAGTTTGCTGTCTGTTTCCTGCCTGACATTCCTCCTACCTGCTTGCTAGCCTGAGGTCCGACGGTCTGCCTTCCTACTCCTGTCAGTCTGTCTATGGACCAGCTTGCCCGCTCACCTGGGAGCGCACATCTGCTACCTGCCTGCTAGCCTACCTGGAGGCTCCGCCGTCACGTGCTGTGACCACCTGCCATTCCAGAGACTCCTGCCCGCTCACCTGGGAGCGCACACCTGCTACCTGCCTGCTAGCCTACCTGGAGGCTCCGCCGTCACGTGCTGTGACCATCTGCCATTCCAGAGACTCCTGCCCGCTCACCTGGGAGCGCACACCTGTTACCTGCCTGCTAGCCTACCTGGAGGCTCCGCCGTCACGTGCTGTGACCACCTGCCATTCCAGAGACTCTCGCTTGCTCACCTGGGAGCACACATCTACCATCTGCCTGCTAGCCTACCTGGAGGCTCTGCCATCACAGGTCGTACCTACCGTTTACCCAGAGACTGCCCCGGTCACTTGCCGTGACCTCCTGCCCGTTCATCCAGAGACTGCCCCGGTCACTTGCCGTGACCTCCTGCCCGTTCATCCAGAGACTGCCCCGGTCACTTGCCGTGACCTCCTGCCCGTTCATCCAGAGACTGCCCCGGTCACTTGCCGTGACCTCCAGCCCGTTCACTCAGAGACTGTCCCGGTCACCTGCTGTGACTGCCTGCCCATCTTCCCTGGTCGCCACCCGCTCCCTTACAAGGACCGCCCCCTTGTATAGTAGCTCAGAGGTTCCGCCTCCCAGACCCGTTACAAAATGTACCAAAAAATATCCGAGGAAGCTTTTAAAAGATACTCAAACCAATGACAAAGGTTATCCTTTCTTTGTACAGGCGCAGAGCACCAGAGAATGGTGGACGCACGACGATTATAAAAACCCGTAGAGGAACACAGGAAATATTGGTGGACAATAGCTGGGTGGTCCCATATTCTCCACTCTTATCAAAAAATTTTAATTTTCATTTAAATGTAGAGTTCTGTAATACGGTACAGGCGATAAAATATATTTGTAAATATATTAATAAGGGTAGCGACAAGGCTATTTTTAACATCCGCCAGATAGGGAATGTTAACATTGACCCAAGAGATGAGGTGCAGACCTTTAGAAACGGCCGATATGTTAGTAGTAACGAAGCAACGTGGCGGATCTTAGGTCTGCCTCTGCACGAGAGACACCCAACCGTCACTCATCTCGTGATTCATTTACCCAATGGCGAGAGGGTTTACTTTATGGAAAATAATTTTAGAGAGAGATTAGAAGCACCACCTAAAACTACACTAACTGCATTTTTCCTGTTGTGCCAAAGTGATACGTTTGCAAAAACATTACTTTACATTGACGTGCCTCGCTACTATACTTGGAATGTGGCTCGGAAGCAATGGAAACGTCGTTTACAAGGAACACCTGTCGATGGCTGGCCAGGTGTGAAGGCAGGAGACGCTCTAGGTCGCATTTACACGGTGCACGTTAGCAATTTTGAATGTTATTGCTTGCGTATGCTGCTGAATGTAATAACAGGTCCAACCAACTTCTCGGATTTAAAAACATTTGAAGGTCAAGAACTTGCAACTTTTCGGCAGGTGTGTGAGAAGATGGGGTTGTTGGAAGATGATAACCACTAGGATACCACCTTAGAAGAGGCCGTGCTATGTCGCTCCCCGGCGCAAATAAGAGAGCTGTTTGCCATATTGATATGCACTTGCGGTTTATCCAATCCTCTACAACTCTGGCACAAGTATAAAACTGCGTTATCAGAGGATATCATGCACAGATTTGAAAGAATGGATCATGTTAACGATGATCTCTGTTTCAATGAGGCGTTGGGGCTTATCGAGGACAAAATATTAATAATTTCTGGAAAGAAATTGTCCGATTTTAGTCTACCCTCACCGCGGCGTAGAGGAGAGCTGTCGAACGAGTTGATAAAAGAGCTAAGCTATGATACCAACCAGTTAGACGCTCACGTTTGCGAAACTGAGCCACGTTTGCTACCTGATCAAAGAGAGATTTATCACAAAATAGTAGGACGAGTTGAGAATGGTGAAGGCGGACTTTTTTTCCTTGATGCCCCGGGTGGTACAGGAAATACTTTCTTGCTTAATTTACTTTTAGCAAAAATTTGTAGCGGTCATAACGTTGCATTAGCTGTGGCTTCCTCTGGAATTGCTGCAACATTGCTAAGCGGTGGACGGATGGCACATTCAGTCTTTAAATTACCTCTTAATCTGGTGAACGAAGAAACCCCATCGTGTAATATCAGCAAGAGCAGCGCCCGTGGCCTCCTGTTGCAACAGTGCAAACTAATCGTGTGGGACGAGTGCACAATGTCACACAAACGCGCCATCGAAGCTCTTGATCGTTGTCTACAAGACTTACACAGTAAACAAACAATAATGGGTGGTGTGGTTGTTTTATTGGCTGGGGACTTTAGGCAAACTTTGCCTGTCATCGAGCGAGGCACTGCAGCAGACGAAATTAACGCATGTCTGAAATCCTCATATTTATGGACCAAAGTTGAAAAGCTGCACCTCACCACCAACATGCGTGTCCAGTTATTCAGTGATCTAGAGTCGGGCGCGTACGCTGAGAAACTGCTCGAGATCGGTGAAGGTCGAATCGAAACTGACGAAGAAGGTATGGTTCTATTCACTAACCAATTGTCATGTTGTGGATTCGGAAGACGCACTTATTGCTCAAGTTTTTCCAAATTTGCAACAAAACATCCACGATGAAAATTGGCTATGTGAAAGAACTATACTAGCACCAAGAAATGAAACAGTTGCGAAAATCAATAAAATTATCTTGGACCAAGTAACCAGCGATGCAACAACCTACAACTCCATCGACACAGTCATGTCATCTGAAGACTGTACGAGCTACCCCGTCGACTATCTTAACTCTTTGGAGCTATCCGGGGTCCCATCTCATAAGCTCGAATTAAAGGTCGGTATACCCGTTTTTTTAATGCGCAACTTGGACGCCCCGAGATTATGTAATGGCACTAGATTGCGAGTCACTGAACTAGGCAGGCACATTGTAAAGGCCACAATTTTAACTGGAGAAGCTAAGGGTGAAAATATTCTTATACCACGCATCCCAATAATACCCAATAACTTACCCTTTAATTTCAAACGTTTGCAGTTCCCACTTAAAGTTGCATTTTCAATGACCATCAATAAATCGCAAGGGCAAACTTTGAAGGTAGCGGGGATACATTTAGGCACGCCCTGTTTTTCCCACGGTCAGCTATACGTAGCTTGCTCACGTGTTTCTAAATCGCAAAATCTACATATTTTCGCTGAACGAAAGAAATCAAATAACATAGTTTACAGGAGTATATTGCAGTAAAAACACATAGATAAATTACCTGCAGATGTCCATTATTCCAATTACATACTAATTCTTTACTAACACGAACAATATTAAACGCAAGTAACTTCAGTCCGTCCTGTTTATTAATCAGTGTTTAGTAATCCGTTTGTGATGAAATTTGATATGGATAATTTCAAGCCTGGGGAAGGACATAGGGCTACTTTTTATAAACACACCATACAGGCGAAGATTATATAAAACTGTAAACCTGATTGACTGACACACCTAGCGGTCAACGCACAGCCGAAACCACTGAACTTAGCATCTTGAAATTTGCAGATAGGTTCTATTATAGCTTAAATGAGCACTAAGAAAGGAATTTTGATAATTCCACCCTCAAGAGTTTCCCTCTTCATATTATAGGGGTTCAAAGATTGTATGGAATCCGTCAGTTTTGAAGTTAGACATCTGAAATTTTGGATGTACGAGTAACTAAATAAGATTATTTTTTTTTACTCTTAAGATTATTTTTTTTTACTATTAAGATTATTTTTTTTTACTATTAAAATGATCTGTCATGAAACTTAATGTGGCAGACCAAATTAAGCTAGTGTTTTAATATTTTAATAAAGGCTGTGGCCAATCTTTTATCCACCAAGTCAATGTGTCAAGCAGTGTTTGTTATGCGCTGTTTGGGTAGAGAGTTAGATTAATGTGTAATGCCTTTGCAATGTATCTGTAAAAATCGAAAGCTATACTATGGCTCTGTATGGCATCTGATTTTTTTTACGCACCCAGACTTGAATATGCGAGTCTCATCTGATTTATAGAAGAAACCAGAACACGCTGCACTATTTTTCTCACACAAATTCAGTGAAAAAAAAATGTCTCATCTGCACTGTGTCACTGAATAACAATGGTCCGAGTGTGGTCCGTTATTTCAACAGACAGCACCCGGATCAAAAATACAATCCTGTGAATGAGCCCCAATCCTGGCTAGAAATCAGACATGAATTGCAGCAGCTGCTTACTGATGGTCTCCTGGCCAATCTCCTGCCAGCTTCCAGGATTTAAACCACAGAGAGGAAGCAGTCAGCAGATTGTGTGCTGTGATGAGGGCCTTTATGAGAGGGTGTAAAGATGGCAGCTGTGATGACCAGGGTAAGTGGAAGGGCTCTGGCGGGTGCAAGGGTTAAGTTACTTGCATGTTGTCTGGTTATAGGTAAATTCCACTTTTACATTGTGCTGCTGTTTTATGAGATTTGCATTGCTGGGATCTTCATGGTTTATGTGGAGGCATGTCATTGTATGATTTTCCAATTTTCTTTTTTTTGTCTTATTGCTGAAACTAGAACTTGGCTTCTTCACTCTTTTTAGGCCATTTAAAAAAAAAAAAAAAACCCTTGTTGCTTACTGAAATTCCTGCTGTGACTTTGCTGCTTGCCTACAGGACTGAGTACTGGGCTAGCTGAGGCCTAACCCTGACAACACATGTAACTCCTTTAGTGATATGGGTTAGGATTAGTGATGAGCGAGCACAAAAATGCTCGGGTCGAGCAAATTGGAATACTCAGGTGCTCGACCCGAGCAACGAGCCCAATGTAAGTCTATGGGAAACTCGAACATTTTTCAGGCGGCTCCCCCCGGCGGTCTGCAGAGGGCCTAAAAATTGCCCAAATCGATGGGAACAGTGCTCAAATGACATGGGGAAGACCCCTGGAAGCATTTCTGACTCCCAGGTCACTGGTGTCTACAACGTTGTCAGAGAATTACACCACTTTTACGGACTCACAATAAAACATACAAAAACAAAACCAAAATGGATTTTCCTGGGAAATATATTAAGGAACATCCTTTCCAGGGTAATGATTGTATATAAGGCAAAATAAATAACAAAAAATACTCCTCCACACCTTGGGCTATGTTCACACGTAGCGTTTTTGATGCGTTTTTGCACTTTAGCATTGCTTTCAACAAAGACAAATGCATTCACTGGGAAATGTAATTTTAACATTTTACAACCTTATCTGGCCATGTGGTGTATGACACATCATCAGACACATGCATACAGTGCTGAAAAGACATGGGAACAGCATGGGGAAGACCTCTGGAAGCATTTCTGACTCCCAGGTCACTGCCTAAATGTGTGGCCATCATAAGTGATCCTTGGCACATGCGAAGATGCCTCCCGCCATGCACCTGTCGTTGCAGACTTGCAACAATCACTGTCCACGTCCTTGTCCCAGTGCAGCGTTCAGTTGTCCCTACCCCATTCCTTGGAATGCAAGCGCAAGTATGCAGCCACCCACCCACCCACAGGCTGCAATACTATACTGCCAAATTTTTCACAGCTGCTTGCACTTGAAAATGTGGCCTTTTGATAACCTCATGCAGGAGGCGGCCGGGTGTCCATACTCCTCTCCCCAGCCGCCACTGTTTCTCCCGGGGTCGTCTCCGTCTTCCACAAGCACGGGTCCCACAACATTACCCGTGCCCTCCCCAGTGCACTTACTGGGAAGGACCGCCTAACCACAAACACGTGGACAGGTGAATGTGGCCAGGGACAGTACAGAGCCAGTCCACAGCTTTTTTTGCTGAGAGCTGTATTTAGCTCGGTGAAAGGACTGGCATAGAGGGAAATCGAATTTAAAGACACATAGAGCAGGGCCACAATAAAGACAAATTCCCATAAGAAAAGAGAGAGTTTGCTATACAGTTATAGGGTATGCAGTGAGTCCAACGGCTGACCAATTTTAGGAAAAACCCCACTAAGAATTTAAAGACACATGGAGCAGGGCCACAGTAACAAGGTATGACATGTTCCCATTAGAAAGGAGAGGGTCTGCTATACAGTTATAGGGTATACAGTGAGTCCAACGGCTGACCAATTTTAGGAAAAACCCCACTAAGAATTTAAAGACACACGGAGCAGGGCCATAGTAACGACAAATTCCCATTAGAAAAGAGAGAGTCTCCCATAGTGTTGGCCTATGCAGTGAATGCAAGGGCTGCCAAAAATTTGGAGGCACTTCAATGCCCCTTGGAAGAGACGTGGAGGAGGGCCTCATAAAAAAAAAATGTTTCCATTAGAAAGGAGCGGGCCTCCTATACTTGTAATGCCCATGCACTAAGTGTATGGGCTGACAAATATTTACCCCTGGGGGGTATACATGAACATACTGTATAAAATTTTTTTTTAACGGGCATCATAAACACCGTCTAAGAAAATTATGTGGGTGTTGCATCACGGACCACGGTCACCATGGAGATATGGTGGTGGAGGATGAGGAGAAGGAGGAGGAAAAGAACAAATAGCCAAAATCAGGAAGCGTATACCCATGTGTGGGTGTGAAAAGGTGCATGGGAATACACCTCCCAAGAAAAGACACTGGATTTGAGTTTCTTATGCTGCTATCATTCGGTGTTGTTGAGAAGCCTGGCCCAATCCAGCCCTTGTTCATTTTTATAAGAGTCAGCCTGTCAGCATTTTCAGTTGACAGGCAGATCATTGATTTTTGGGCCTTCTGTGTAACTGCCAGGTACCACTGACCTAGATGCTGTACCGAAATCTCGCACATCAATCTGCTCATCTCTAGTGTCTAGCAGTGGCTGTCCCTATTGACTACACGTAAACCCTCAGTCATACTGATCATTCTATTATAATGGGAAGTCGGAAAAGATAAGTGTTGGCAGGACAAGTGTCTTGTCAATAGCCAACTCATGTCTATGGCCACCTTAGCATCCGGAAAGCCATTCTCCAACCTACCATAAAAATGGAGGATAGGTAAAGGCTGTTAGAGCCTCAGCTAAACCTCACGTAAAAGAAGTCATGTAACAGTTATTTTAAAATAATAATGTAAATAAAACACAAGTCCAGATAAATGTCATTTTCCAAAACTTTATTTAGCATTGACTTTTTAATTAAAATCATTAAAGTATAAACTCTATTTTAAATGTAAAAATAGCTGCAGGGGCAACAGTCTTTCTTCTGAAACTCCTTTGTGGTCAAGTTGTTCTGCTGTCAAAGGCCCTGCTTGTTCTTGGTCTTCCCCATCGTGCAAATTCTGAAGACCAGGATTGCTCCTCGGGGTCAGGCTTTTGTTGACCAGTCATGAGGTCAGAATGCCATGGAGATATATAGCCTTCAGTTTAGGAAAGCAAGAGGGGAATAAGATGAATGTGATGTACTGACAAGACAGAGCTAAAAAAACAATATGTATGAAATAATATGTGACGTTGCAAGTTGCACAAAAACTGGGCCACAATGACCAAAGTGCAGTAGCATTAAAGAGCTTACAAAATGCATGTTTTAAAGAGAAACTGTCATTTGCCATTAATATGATTTTTTTTTCCAAAACAACTTCAGGGAAACAAAATCATTTAGACCAGGTAAAATATTTCCATATTTATGGCAAGTGACAGATCCTCTTTAAAGAAGAACTCCCGACAAACATATTATCTTGTAAACCTTTCTAGATACAGGGAAGGAAATAATTATTTGATTAATTGCTGTTTTTGTAAGTTTGCCCACTGACAAAGACATGAACAGTCTATAATTTTAAGGGTAGGTTAATTTTAACATTGAGAGATAGAATATCCCCCCAAAAAATCAAGAAAATCACATTGTATAAATTAGATACATTTATTTGCATTTTGCAGTGAGAAATAAGTATTTGATCCCCTACAAACCATTATGAGTTCTGGCTCCTACAGACTAGTTAGACGCTCCTAATCAACTTGTTACCTGCATTAAAGACAGCTGTCTTACATAGTCACCTGTATAAAAGACTCCTGTCCACAGACTCAATTAATCCGTCAGACTCTAACCTCTACAACATGGACAAGACCAAAGAGCTTTCTAAGGATGTCAGGGACAAGATCATAGACCTGCACAAAGCTGGAATGGGCTAAAAAAACAAAAGTAAGACGCTGGGTAAGAAGAAGACAACTGTTGGTGCAATAGTAAGAAAATGGAAGAAGTACAAAATGACTGTCAATCGACATCGATCTGGGGCACCATGCAAAATCTCACCTCGTGGGGTAGCCTTCATCATGAGGAAGGTGAGAGATCAGCATAAAACTACAGAGGGGGAACTTGTTAATGATCTCAAGGTAGCTGGGACCACAGTCACCAAGAAAACCATTGGTCGGGCGAGTACAGAGTATCTTCAGCATGCTCGGTGATATGTTTGAATCACTCCCATGTGCATGATTTGCGACTGTTTGACAGCTTTAATACATGTGAAGAATGCTTGTTTCTTAAGCATTCCTCACATGTATTAAAACTGTCAAAGAAGCACGCTGAAGATACTTGGTACTCGCCCGAGCATACTCGTCGAAAGGGTTAACTGAACATACTCGCTCATCACAAGTGCAGGCCCATCTGAAGCTCGCCAATGAACAACTGTATGATTCTGTGAGTTATTGGGAGAAGGTGCTGTGGTCAGATGAGACAAAAATTGAGCTCTTTGGTATTAACTCAACTCGCTGTTTTTGGAGGAAGAGAAATGCTGCCTATGACCCAAAGAACACCATCCCCACTGTCAAGCATGGAGGTGGAAACATTATGTTTTGGGGGTGTTTCTTTGCTAAGGGCACAGGACTACTTCACCGCATCAATGGGAGAATGGATGGAGCCATGTACCGTAAAATCCTGAGTGACAACCTCCTTCCCTCCACCAGGACATTAAAAATGGGTCGGGGCAGGGTCTTCCAGCAAGACAATGACCCAAAACATACAGCCAAGGCAACAAAGGAGTGGAGGGAGTTGAAACTCTGAGTTGCCAATCGACAGCCTCAAAATCTGAATGATTTAGAGATGATCTGCAAAGAGGAGTGGACCAAAATTCCTCCTGACATGTGCGCAACCCTCATCATCAACTACAAAAAAAGTCTGACTTCTGTGCTTGCCAACAAAGGTTTTGCCACCAAGTATTAAGTGTTGTTTTCCAGAGAAATCAAATACTTATTTCTCACTGCAAAATGCAAATAAATTTATCTAATTTATACAATGTGATTTTCTTGATTTTTTGGGGGGATATTCTATCTCTCAATGTTAAAATTAACCTACATGCGGCCCGGCATCTCTTTGCCACCAAAACACACGGCCTGGCATCGCGTGCCACCAGAGCACACGGCTCAACTCCCACGTGCCAACAAAACACGTAGCCTGGTTTCCGCTTGTCACCGAAGCATATGACCCAGCATCCGTTTGCCACTGAAGCATATGGCCACATAATCAAATGTCACTGAAACATATGGCCCCGTGTCCATGTGCCACCAAAGTACATGGACCAACATCCACATGCCACCGAAGCTCATTGACCGACATCTGCCTGACACCGAAGCACATGGCTAAATGTTTGCAGCACAGTTAAATCCACTGATAGAGAATATAATGTCATGCTATGGGTCATCTATGTACGTATATAAGAATATGACAAGCTATCAACATATGAAATTATAACCAAACTGTAGATAATAATACAACCGCTAACATACAGTATGTTATCAGAAAATGAATTACTGGAGAGCTTACCCTCCAGGTCACACTCATTGGCAATTGGTCTGCCTCTGATTTTTTTTTCCACCAAAGCACAAGGCCTGACATCCGAGTACAAACGAAGCACACTGCCCAAAATCCATGTGCTATTGAAGCACAAAGTCCGACGTCCGCGGGCCACCGAAGCACAAAGAACAGCGTCCATGTGCCATAGAAGCACAAGGTCCTCGAGTTTGAGTCCCACTGAAGCACAGGGCTCGGCATCCGGGTGCCACCGAAGCACACGGCCCCACGTACAGGTACCACCGAAGCACACAATCCCGTGTACGGGTGCCACCGAAGAACACGGCCCGGCATCTGGTTGCCACCAAGGTGCATGGCCCCGCGTACATGTGCCATTGAAGCACAAGGCACCGCGTACGGGTGTTAGAACTCTCCTGTTAGGTTTTTTCTATCTTGCTGGTCACATGACCTTTTTTGCCTATTTAGTCCTGCTCCGCCCTCCTGGCCTTGCTGGACTTCATTGTAATTTCTACTCTTAAGCTAGCTTGGTGCTTAGTTACCTTTCTCAGTCAGTTTTCCTAGGTCTTCGGACCTTTGTTCTATGTTGTGTGTTTGTCTTTTACTGCTACAATTTCTGCTAGGAGGTGTCCAACTTTATCCCAGTCCCTAGTTCTTGTAGGGATCCCTTTCTTGCATCTATAGGTCTTCGTACAGACTAGCGAGGACTTTAGCGGGTCTGATCGCAGGATCAGGTTCCCCGTTACATCGTAGGGATCTAGCTTATTTCTATTGTAGGGACAGATCTCCTTTCTTTCCTTAGTACTTGTAGCAGATCATAACAGTAAGTTCAGCCCACAATTATCTCTAAGGAAAGACTTCCAGTTTCCATCATGGTGTCGGTTCAGGATTTGGCTCAACGCCTGCAGGGACTCTCTCTGGAGGTGGCCGAGCTCCAACAACACGTGAGTAGCTGTTCTGGAGCACATTTTGTGGAGCCAAAGGTACGTTTGCCTGATTTATTTTTTGGTGATCAACAAGAATTTTTTTCCTTTAAAAATGCTTGTTTGTTGTATTTTCATTTGAGACCCAGATCCTCTGGTGATGAATCACAGCGCATAGGGTTCATAATGTCACTTTTGCGCAAGGAGCCTCAGGGATGGGCCTTTTCTCTCCAACCTAGTGATCCATGCTTTAGATCAGTGGATAGTTTTTTTCTGCTTTGGGTTTGTTGTATGATGATCCTGATCGTGTCTCATCAGCTGAGACTGAATTGAGACGTTTGAGGCAGGGATCAAGTAATGTGGAAAAATATTGTTCTCACTTCCGTCGGTGGTCTGCCCAGGTGGGGTGGAATGATTCAGCTTTGAAAAGTTTGTTTCTTGCGGGGCTAGGTGATAGGGTTAAGGATTTGCTGATTGCTTATCCCACACCTGGAAACTTGCAGGAGGCAATGCAATTAGCTATACGGGTGGACAGGAGACTGCGTGCAAGGGTTAATGAGAGTAAATCCTCTGCCATGTCAGCTCCGAGTCTTGAGAGGGTCTGTACTGACATTGGAGAGCCGATGGAGATTGGGGCGATGGCACCCCGCTCTCAGGAAAAAGACCGCAGGTATTCTGAAGGTTTGTGCTTTTATTGCGGGAAATCTGACCATTTTATTAAGAACTGTGTGCAACGTATGAACAAAGAAAAAAAAAAGGTCATGTGACCAGCAAGATAGAAAAAACCTAACAGGAGAGTTCTAACAGTACCCCCTCTTCTATGAGGATCCTCCGGATCCCCTAGGCCCAGGCTTATCAGGAAACCTCTTGTGAAATGCTCTGACAAGTCTGGAAGCAGAAACATCATCCGCCCTCACCCATGAGTTATCCTCGGGTCCGAAACCCTTCCAAGCGACGAGATACTGCAAACTCCCTCTATACCGTCTAGAATTTAGGATGCGGGAAATTTCGTATTCCCCGTCCTCCACCACCGGAGGAACAGTGGCAGAGGTGTCACCATCCGACACACAAGCTCTTTTCAACAGAGAAACATGAAACACCGGATTAATCTTCCAGGAAGTAGGAACCTCCAACCTAACAGAAGATTGGTTAACTACCTGAAGCACCTTAAAGGGCCCTACAAACTTGGGACCCAATTTTTTAGAAGGAATCCTCAACCGCAGATTCTTAGAGGACAACCAAACCATGTCACCAATAGCAAACAAAACCTCTTGCCGTTTCCTATCAAAGTACCTCTTAGATTTTTTGTTAGCCTCCTGAAGATTACCACGCACATCCGTCCAAACTCTCTCCAAATCACCGGAAAAACTCTCCTCCTCAGGCACAGCCGATACCAATTTGGAGAATGACCCAAAAGACGGATGTCTCCCAGAACAACAAAAAAAGGCGAACAACCATACATCCTCTTCTGCTGGTTGTTCGCCTTTTTTTTGTTGTATTAAAACTGTCAAACAAGCACGCTGAAGATACTTGGTACTCGCCCGAGCATACTCGTCGAAAGGGTTAACTGAACATACTCGCTCATCACAAGTGCAGGCCCATCTGAAGTTTGCCAATGAACAACTGTATGATTCTGTGAGTTATTGGGAGAAGGTGCTGTGTTCAGATGAGACAAAAATTGAGCTCTTTGGCATTAACTCAACTCGCTGTTTTTGGAGGAAGAGAAATGCTGCCTATGACCCAAAGAACACCATCCCCACTGTCAAGCATGGAGGTGGAAACATTATGTTTTGGGGGTGTTTCTTTGCTAAGGGCACAGGACTACTTCACCGCATCAATGGGAGAATGGATGGAGCCATGTACCGTAAAATCCTGAGTGACAACCTCCTTCCCTCCACCAGGACATTAAAAATGGGTCGGAGCAGGGTCTTCCAGCAAGACAATGACCCAAAACATACAGCAAAGGCAACAAAGGAGTGGAGGTAGTTGAAACTCCGAGTTGCCAATCGACAGCCTCAAAATCTGAATGATTTAGAGATGATCTGCAAAGAGGAGTGGACCAAAATTCCTCCTGACATGTGCGCAACCCTCATCATCAACTACGAAAAAAGTCTGACTTCTGTGCTTGCCAACAAAGGTTTTGCCACCAAGTATTAAGTGTTGTTTTCCAGAGGAATCAAATACTTATTTCTCACTGCAAAATGCAAATACATTTATCTAATATATACAATGTGATTTTCTTGATTTTTTGGGGGGATATTCTATCTCTCAATGTTAAAATTAACCTACCCTTAAAATTATAGACTGTTCATGTCTTTGTCAGTGGGCAAATGTACAAAAACAGCAAGGGATCAAATAATTACTTCCTTCACTGTATGTATGCTATGTAGTATTATCGTGTTACAATACTTACTGATCACCTTCCACCCCAGTTTTCAGTGCCGCCTAGGTTCATTAAAAGCTGTTAGAATTTTTTGCGCACCGCCAAATCTTTGTTCAATTAGTCCATACCCCAATCTTATGAAACCTTTTCTTCATCTCAATTGAGCTTAATGGCATATGGCTGAAAGAGATCTTCCCCATCAGAATCACCCTACATATAAACTTCAGGGAATCCAACAATGGCTAAAAATTTCTGACCATCACATCACACCGCATTCACCTTTCCATCTTCCAGTAATCAACTTGACAGCCGGCAGCCTACACTGCCCTTTTAGCGAGTCCACTTGTATTCCTATATAGGACAGTCTTGAAAATGGAAAATATTTTTTTCGTGAATTCCATTAATAATTTCTCCTCTGCTTCCTCACTACCTGTCTAAGTCTGTCTTCGCTGCCAAGACTTAGGTTAAAAAAAACAAAAAACATCCACGTACTCTCCTTCCCTGATGCTCTTACTACAAATGTATAAGTGGATGACAATGAACATACCCTGCGCTGTGACTAGTATCTCACTGTTCTGAGCTTTCAGCCATGTAGTGATCACCTCTTTCTTATAACACTTCTCAGCTTTCAAACACTTTATTAACATGTTAAACATATTTCCTTCCTTACTGCATGCATCTTCATCTGACAATACAGCCCCATCCAATGAATTAGAATAAGACTTACTTGGCTACTGCGGTGCTGCTTGGATTGTGTCCTTGCTGTGACTTGCTCTTGTTTGGCCACTGTTTGCTGCGTGAGACCTCCATGCCCCGGCCACCTCTTATCGTCTAGTGTCCACATCTTGTTGCACCTTGTCGCTGCTTTGATCTCTGCAACAACAGACACTGTGCGAGTATGCGTTCACATGTGATTTCACTGAGGACGCAACAAATTCCTGCCCACGCCAATTACTCCCTGTACGTGGCCTGTGCTGTGACTACTCACCTAATCCTGGATGCTGTCCATGCTTCCCAACCTAAATTTGTCCTGGCCTCTGTTCCTCACATCTCCTAGTTCTGAGTCCATGATCTGCTCCTGCTATATACTGGTTATGTCCAAGGCCTATTTCTAGTTATAGCTTGTGGTCATGAACCTGATCCCGGCTGTGTCCCTGGTGCCATGATCCTGGATGCAGCTATTTGCTGTGTCCTAGTTATCCGTCACTCTGCTTACAGCTCCACATCTGGTACTTAAAGGGGTTTTCCAATGAACAAAAGTTCATTTTAATCAATACATCTTGGAATAATAATAATTTCCACAATTGGATGTGTTTAAATAAAATGTTCCTGTGCTAAGATAATCTTATAATGTGCCCCTGCTGTATATGGTGTAATGACCCGACTTCTGTGTGCCACTGAAGCACATGGCCCGAACAGATGCCACAGAAGCACATGGTCTGATGTCCACATGCTGCTGAAGCATGCGGCCTGGCATCTCTTTGCCACCAAAACACACAGCCTGGCATCTGCGTGCCACCAGAGCACACAGCTCAACTTCCACGTGCCAACAAAGCACGTAGCCCGGTTTCCGCTTGTCATCGAAGCATATGACCCAGCATCCGTATGCCACTGAAGCATATGGCCACGTAATCGAATGTCACTGAAACACACGGCCCCGTGTCCATGTGCCACCAAAGTACACGGACCAACATCCACGTGCCACCGAAGCACATTGACCGACATCTGCCTGACACCGAAGCACATGGCTAAATGTTTGCAGCACAGGTAATGGATGAATAAAAAAAAGGGAAAAGGAGAAAAGAAAGGGGGGCGCAGATCTAAGTGTAATATTTTAACAATATCGAATTAGAATTAAAAATTGCTCTCACCTTTGTGGTGTCTTGTTATCCAGCATGTATCCCTGTCTTTAGGGAGTGGAGTAGTTGTCTGGATCTGCTGGCCTGCAGCTCAAAAACAGGTAAAACGAGCTCCTTTGCAGGAGACTCGTCAGAAAGTGCAAGAAAAAGTTTCCAGTTTGTCAGGGAGCGCTTCCAGGTGATTCATTACTTACTCCAAATCTTTCAGGAATAATCCAGTTTATTTTTATATAAACAACGCGTTTCGGCTATACATAACATTAGCCTTCATCAGGTAAAATGAAGGCTAATGTTATGTATAGCCGAAACGCGTTGTTTATATAAAAATAAACTGAATTATTCCTGAAAGATTTGGAGTAAGTAATGAATCACCTGGAAGCGCTCCCTGACAAACTGGAAACTTTTTCTTGCAGCACAGGTAAAGAATATAATGCCATGCTATGGGTCATCTATGTACGCATATAAGAATATGACAAGCTATCAAAATATGAAATTACAACCAAACTATAGATAATAATACAACCACTAACATACAGCATGTTATCTGAAAATGTATTACTGGAGAGTTTACCCTCCAGGTCACACTCATTGGCAATTGGTCTGCCTCTGTTTTTCTTTTCCACCAAAGCACAAGACCTGACATCCGGGTACAAACGAAGCACACTGCCCAAAGTCCATGTGCTATCGAAGCACAAAGTCCGACGTCCGCGGGCCACCGAAGCACAAAGAACAGCGTCCACGTGCCACAGAAGCATAAGGTCCTCGAGTTTGAGTCCCACTGAAGCACAGGGCTCGGCATCCGGGTGCCACCGACGCACACGGCCCCACGTCCGGGTGCCACCAAAGCACACAATCCCGTGTACGGGTGCCACCGAAGAACACGGGCCCGGCATCCGGTTGCCACCAAGGCGCACGGCCCTGCGTACATATGCCATTGAAGCACAAGGCACCGCGTACGGGTGCCCCGACACACACGGTCCCGCTTACAGGTGCCATTGAAGCACATATCCCGGCATCTGGGTGTCACCGAAGCACACGGCCCAGCGTATGGGTGCCATTAAAGCACATGGCCCTGCTTCGGGGTGCCACCGAAGCACACTGCCCCACCTCACGGTGCCAAGGATGCACACGGCCTCGCGTCTGGGTGCCACTTAAGCACACGGCCTCCCTGTACGGGTGCTACCGAAGCACACAGACCCGTGTCTGTGCACCACCGAAGCACAGAGACCCATGTCTGTGTGCCACCGAAGCACATGGCCCCGCTTCTCAGTGCTATGGAAGCACAAAGACCAGCGTCCGGGTATCACCAAAGAACACGACTCCACGTACGAGTGCCCCTGAAGCACATGGCCCCTTGTCTAGGTGCCACCGAAGCACACAGACCCACATTCGGGTGCAACCGAATCACACGGCCCCACGTACTAGTGCCACCGACGCACGCAGACATGTGTGTGGGTGCCACCGAAGCACACAGATCCACATCCATGTGCCATAGAAGCACATGGCCCTGCGTCCGGGTGCCACCGAAGCACATGGCCCCGCTTTTCGGTGCTACTGAATCACAAAGACCGGCATCCGGGTACCTCCGAAGCACACTGCTCCATGTACGAGTGCCCATGAAGAACACGGTCTCGTGTCTGGGTGCCACTGAAGCACACAGACCCGCATCCGAGTGCCACCGTAGCACTCTGCCCCGCGTCCGTGTGCCACAGAAGCACATGACCCCTCGTCCAGGTGCCACCGAAGCACACAAACCCGCATCCAGGTGCCACCGAAGCACACGGCCTACTCTTTACGGGTGCTACCGAAGAACACTGCCCCACGTACGAGTGGCACAGAAGCACATGGACCTGGGTCCGTGTGCCACCGTAGCACATGGCCCCGCTTCTCAGTGCTACTGAAGCACTAAGATCGGCGTCTGGGTACCATCGAAGCACACGGCTCCATGTACGAGTGACCGTGAAGCACAAGGCCTCGAGTCTGGGTGTCACCGAAGCACTCTGCCCCACGTCCGGGTGCCACCAAAGCACATGGCCGCGCATCTAGGTGCCACCTAAGCACGCAGACCCGCATCCGTGTGCCACCAAAGCACATGGCCCCTTGTCTAGGTGCCACAGAAGCACACAGATCTGCATTCGGGTGCAACTGAAGCACACAGCCCCACATACGAGTGCCACCGAAACACACCCGCGTCCGTGTGCCCCTGAAGCATACAGACCCGCGTCCGTGTGCCACCGAAGAATACAGACCCGCGTCCGTGTGCCACCGAAGCACTCTGCCCCGCGTCTGGGTGCCACCGAAGCACATGGCCCATGTCTAGGTGCCACCGAAGCATACAGACCCCCATCTCGGTGCCACCGAAGCACACAGAGCCGCGGTCCGTATGCCACCGAAGCACATGGCCCCGCATCCGGGTGCCACCGAAGCACATGGTCCTGCGTCTGGGTGCCACAGCACACAAACCCGTGTCCAGGTGCCACCGAAGCACATGGCCTCCCTATGTGGGTGTCACCGAAGCACAAAACCAGTGTCTGGGTGCCACCGAAGCATACACACCCACATCAGGGTGCCACCGACGCATACGGCCTACCTGTACGAATGCAACAGAAGCACATGGCCCCACATGCGAGTGCCACCGAAGCACACATACCCGTGTCTGGTTGCCACCGAAGCACACAGATCCGCGTCCGGGTGCCACCGAATCACATGGCCCCACTTCTAGGTGCTACCGAAGCACAAAGCTTGGCATCCAGGTACCACCGAAGAACACGGCTCCACGTACGAGTGTCCCTGAAGCACACGGCCCCACGTCTAAATGCCATCTAAGCACACAGACCCGCGTCCGTGTGCCACCGAAGCATACAGACCGGCGTCTGTGTACCACAGAAGCACACAGACCCGTGTCTGGGTGCCACCGAAGCACACAGACCAGCGTCCGGGTGCCACCGAAGCACATAGCCCCACTTCTCAGTGCTACTGAAGCACAAAGACCGGTGTCCAGGTACCACGGAAGCACACGGCTCTGTGTACGAGTGCCCCTGAAGCACAAGGCCTTGTGTCTGGGTGCAACCAAAGCACACAGTCCTGCATCCGTGTGCCACCGAAGTACTCTGTCCCGCGTCCGGGTGCCAATGAAGCACTTGGCCCCATGTCTAGGTACCAGTGAAACACACTTCTCGGTGCTACCGAAGCACAAAGACCGGCGTCCAGGTACCTCCTAAGCTCACGGCTGCACGTACGAGTGCCCCTGAAGCACACGGCCTTGTGTCTGGGTGCCACCGAAGCACACAGACCCGCATTCGTGTGCCACCGTAGCTTTCTGCCCCGCGTCTGTGTGCCACCAAAGCACATGACCCCTTGAACGGGTGCCACTGAAGAACACAGCCCTGCATAAGAGTGCGACCGAAGCACATGACCCCATGTCTAGGCGACACCGAAGCACAGACCCGTGTCTGGGTGCCACCGAAGCACACGGCCCCGCAACCGGGTGCCACCGAAGCATACGGCCCTGTGTCTGGGTGCCACCTAAGCACACAGACCTGAGTCCGTGTGCCACTGAAGCACATGGCCCCTCGTCTGGGTGCCACCGAAGCACATGGACCCGTGTCTAGGTGCCACCGAAGCACACAGACCCGCGTCCGGGTGCCACCGGAGCACATGGCCCTGCCTCTCGGTGCTACCGAAGCACAAAGACCAGCGTCTGGGTACCACCGAAGCACACGGCTCCACGTATGAGTGCCCCTGAAGCATGCAGCCTCGTGTCTGGGTGCCACCGAAGCACACAGATCCGTGTCCGTGTGCCACAATAGCACTCTGCCCCGCGTCCGCGTGCCACCGAAGCAAACGACCCCCTGAACAGGTGCCACTGATGCACAAAGCTCCACATACGAGTGTCACCTAAGCACACGGCCCCGTGTCTGGGTGCCACCAAAGCACACAGACCCGCATCTGGATGCCACCAAAGCACACGGCCCCGCTTCTCGGTGTTACCGAAGCACAAAGACCGGCGTCTCTGTACCATTGAAGAACACGACTCCACGTATGAGAACCACCGAAGCACATGGCCCCTCGTCCGGGTGCCACCGAAGCACATGGACCCATGTCTAGGTGCCACCGGAGCACATGGCCCTGCCTCTCGGTGCTACCGAAGCACAAACACTGGCGTCCGGGTACCACCGAAGCACACGGCTCCAATTATGAGTGCCCCTGAAGCACACGGCCTCGTGTCTGGGTGCCACCGAAGCACACAGACCCATGACCATGTGCCACCGAAGCACTCTGCCATGCGTCCAGGTGCCACCGAAGCACAAGGGCCCATCTCTAGGTGCCATCATAGCACACATACCCGTGTCTGGGTGCCACTGAAGCACACAGACTAACGTCCATGTGCTACCGAAGCACATGGCCCCACGTCCGGTTTCCACCGAAGCACATGGCCCCGCTTCTCGGAGCTACCGAAGCACAAAGACCGATGTCCGGGTACCTCCGAAGTACACGGCTCCACGTACAAGCGCCCCTGAAGCACACGGCCTCGTGTCTGGGTGCCATCGAAGCACACGGCCCCACATACGAGTGCCAACAAAGCACACGGCCTCGTGTCTGGGTGCCTCCGAAGCACACAGACCCATGTCCGTGTGCCACCGAAGCACTCTGCCCCGTGTCAGGGTGCCACCGAAGTACATGGCCAATGTCTAGGTGCCACCGAAGCACACAGACCGGCGTCCGGGTGCCACCGAAGCACACAGCCCCACATCCGGGTGCCACCGAAGCACACAGCACACATACGGGTGCAACCGAAGCACACAGACCCGCGTCCGGGTGCCACTGAAGCACAAGGCCCCACGTCCGGGTGCCGCCAAAGCACACGGCCCCGCGTCTAGTTGCCACCGAAGCACTCTGCCACGCGTCCATGTGGCACCGAAGCACATGGCCCCTTGTCTAGGTGCCACCAAAGCACACAGACCCGCATTTGGGTGCCTCTGAAGCACACGGCCCCGCTTCCGGGTGCCATCGAAGCACACAGCTCACATACAGGTGCCACCGAAGCACACAGACCGGCGTCCAGGTGCCCCCGAAGCACACGGCCCCACGTCCGGGTGCCGACAAAGCACACAGACCCGCGTGTAGGTGCAAATGAAGCACACAGACCCGCGTCCATGTGCCACCGAAGCACTCTGCCCCACGTCCGGGTGCCACCGAAGCACATGGCCCCTTGTCTAGGTGCCACAAAAGCACACAGACCCGCATTCGGATGCCTCTGAAGCACATGGCCCAGCTTCCTGAACGGGTGCCACTGAAGCACATAGCCCCACATACGAGTATCATTGAAGCACACACCCCTGTGTCTGGGTGCCACCGAAGCACACAGACCCACGTCCATGTGCCAAATAAGCACAGGGCCCTGCGCACGGGTGCCACCGAAGCACATGGCTCCCGCTTTTCGGTGCTACTGAAGCACAAAGACCGGCGTCCGGGTACCTCCGAAGCTCACGGCTCCACGTACGAGTGCACATGAAGAACACGGCTTCGTGTCTGGGTGCCACCGAAGCACACTGACCTGTTGAATGGGTGCCTATGAAGCACACAAAGCTGAGTCCAGGTGCCACTGAAGCACACAACCTGGCTGTACAGGTGCCACCGAAGCACACGGCCCCAAGTACAAGTGTCTGGGTGCCACCGAAGCACACAGACCAGCGTCCATGTGCTACAGAAGCACACGGCCCTGCATCCGGGTGCCACCAAAGCACGCGGTCCCGCTTCACGGTGATACCGAAGCACAAAGATCAGTGTCCGAGTACCACCGAAGCACACGGCTCCACGTACGAGTGCCCCTGAAGCACACAGCCTAGTGTCTGGGTGCCACCGAAGCACACAGACCCATGTCCGTGTGCCATTGAAGAACTCTGCCCCGCGTCCGGGTGCCACCGAAGCACATGGCCTGGTGTCTAGGTGCCACCGTAGCACACAGACCCGTGTCTAGGTGCCACCGAAGCACACAGACCAACATTCATGTGCCACCGAAGCACATGGCTCCTCGCCCACTTTCCACTGAAGCACTTAGCCCCGCTTCTCAGTGCTACCGAAGCACAAAGACCGGCGTCCGGGTACCTCCAGAGCACAAGACTCCACGTACGAGTGCCCATGAAGAACACGGCCTCGTGTCTGGGTGCCACCAAAGTACAGTGCCTCGTTGAATGGGTGCCACCGAAGCACACAAACCTGCATCCGGGTGCCCCCGAAGCACACAACCTCCCTGTACAGGTGCCACCGAAGCACACAGATCAGCGTCCAGGTGACACTGTAGTACAAGGCCCCAGTTCTCGGTGCTACTGAAGCACACAGACGGGCGTCTGGGTACAACCGAAGCACACGGCTCCGCATACGAGTGCCCCTGAAGCACAAGGCCTTGTGTTTGCATGCCGGCATGCCACCGAAACACACAGACAAGCGTCCGTGTGCCACCAACGTACTCTGCCCCGCATCTGGGTGCCACCAAAGCACATGGCCCATGTCTAGGTGCGACCGAAGCTCATGGCCCCACGTCCGGATGCCGCCAAAGCACACAGCCCACATACGGGTGCCACCGAAGCACACAGACCCGAGTCCGGGTGCAACCAAAGCAGACGGCCCCAAGTCCGGGTGCCACCAAAGCACACGGCCCCGCATCTAGGTGCCACCGAAGCACACAGACCCGCGTCCATGTGCCACTGAAGCACTCTGCCCCGCGTCCGGGTGCCACCGAAGCACACAGACCCGCATTCGGGTGCCACTGAAGCACACGGCCCCGCTTCCGGGTGCCATCGAAGCACACAGCCCCACATACGAGTGCCACCGAAACACATGCCCCGTGTCTGGGTGCCACCGATGCACATGGCACCATCTCTAGGTGCCACCATAGCACACATACCCGTGTCTGGGTGCCACCGAAGCACATGGCCCCACGTCCGGGTGCCACCGAAGCCCATGACCCCGCTTCTCAGTGCTACCGAAGCACAAAGAACGGCGTCCGGGTACCTCCGAAGTACACGGCTCCACGTATGAGGGTCCCTGAAACACACGGCCTCGTGTCTGGGTGCCACCGAAGCACATAGACCCGCGTCCGTGTGCCACCATAGCACTCTGCCCCGCGTTCGGGTGCCACCAAAGCACACGGCTCCACATACGGGTGCCACCGAAGCACATAGCCTGGTGTCTAGGTGCCACCGTAGCACACAGACCCGTGTCTGGGTTCTACCGAAGCACACAGTCCACCGTCCATGTGCCACCGAAGCACATGGCCCCTCGTCCGGTTTCCACCGAAGCACATGGCCACGCTTCTCGGTGCTACCCGAGCACAAAGGCCGGCATCCGGGTACTTTCGCAACACATGGCTCCACGTACGAGTGCACTTGATGCACACGGCTTCGTGTGTGGGTGCCACCGAAGCACTCAGACCCATGTCTGTGTGCCACCGAAGCACTCTGCCCCACGTCCGGGTGCCACCGATGTACATGGTCCGGTGTCTAGGTGTCACTGTAGCACAAATACCTGTGTCTGGGTGCCACCGAAGCGCACAGACCAAAGTCCATGTGCCACCGAAGCACATGGCTTCACGTCCGGTTTCCACCGAAGCACATCCTCCGCTTCTTGGTGCTACCGACGCACAAAGACCGGCGTCCGGGTACCTGCAAGTCACACAGCTCCACGTACGAGTGCCCCTGAAGCACACGGCCTCATGTCTGGGTGCCACCAAAGCACACAGACCTGCGTCCAGGTGGCATCGAAGCACACGACCCACTGTACGGGTGCCATTGAAGCACACAGCCCAGCATACGAGTGCCACCGAAGCACATGCCCCCGTGTCTGGGTGCCATCGAAGCACACAGACTCCCTTCCGTGTGCCACCGAAGCACGTGACCCCACGTCCGGGTGCCTCCGAAGCACATGGTCTCATGTCTAGGTGCCACCAAAGCACACAAACCCGCGTTAGAGTGCCATCAAAGCACACAGCCTACCTGTACGGGTGCCACCGAAGCACATGGCCCCACATGCGAGTGCCATCAAAGCACACAGACCCGTGTCTGGTTGCCACCGAAGCTCACAGACCCACGTTCATGTGCCACAGAAGCACATGGCCCTGCGTCCGTGTGCCACCGTAGTACATGGCCCCGCTTATCGGTGCTACCGTAGCACAAAGACCAGCTTACGGGTACCACCGAAGTACACGGCTTCACGTATGAGTGCCCCTGAAGCACGCGGCCTCGTGTCTTGGTGCCACCGAAGCACACAGACCCACAACCGTGTGCCACCGAAGCAAATGGCCCCATGTCTAGGTGCCACCGAAGCACACAGACCCGCGTCCAGGTGCCACTGAAGCACACGGCTTCACATACGAGTATCACCCAAGCACACGGCCCCGTGTCTGGGTGCCGGCGAAGAACACAGACCCGCATCCATTTGCCACCGAAGCACATGGCCTTGCATCCGGGTGCCACCGAAGCACATGGCCCTGTGTCTCGGTGCCACCGAAGCACACAGACCCGAATCCGGGTGCCACCAAAGAATACAGCTCCATGTACGAGTGCCCCTGAAGCACACTGCCTCATGTCTGGGTGCCACCGAAGAACACAGACCCACGTCCGTGTATACCACCGAAGCACACAGACCCCAGTCTGGGTGCCACCGAAGCACATGGCCCCGTGTCTAGGTGCCACCGTAGCGCACTGACCTGTATCTGGGTGCCAGCGAAGCACACAGACCAACGTCTATGTGCCACCGAAGCATATGGCCCTGCTTCTTGGTGCTACCGAAGCACAAAAACCGGCGTCCGGGTACTTGCGAAGCACACGGCCTTACATACAAGTGCCACAAAAGCACATGGCCCCGAGTCTGGGTGCCACCGAAGCTCACAGACCCGCATCCGTGTGCCAACGAAGCACATGGCCTTGTGTCAGGGTGCCACCGAAGCACATGCCCCCTGTCTAGGTGCCACCGAAGCACACAGACCCGCATCCGGGTGTCACCAAAGAATACAGCTTCATGTACGAGTGACCATGAAGCACACGGCCTCATGTCTAGGTGCCACCGAAGCACACAGACCCGTATCCGTGTACCACCGAAGCACACAGACCCCAGTCCGGGTGCCACCGATGCATATGGCCCCGTGTCTAGGTGCCACTATAGTGAACAGACCCGTGTCTGGGTGCCACCGAAGCACACAGACCCGTGTCCATGTGCCAATGAAGCACTCTTCCCCGCGTCCGGGTGCCAACGAAGCACATGGCCCCATCTCTAGGTGCCATCATAGCACACAGACCCGTGTCTGGGTGCCACCGAAGCACACAGACTAACGTCCATGTGCCACCAAAGTACATGGCCCCACGTCTGGTTTCCACCGAAGCACATGGCCCCGCTTCTTGGTGCTACCGAAGCACAAAGACCGGCGTCCGGGTACTTCCGAAGTACACGACTCTAAATACGAGTGCCCCTGAAGCACACGGCCTTGTGTCTGGGTGCCACCGAAGCACACAGACCCACGTCCGTGTGCCACCGTAGCACTCTGCCCCGCATCCGGGTGCCAACGAAGCACACGGCCCCACATACGAGTGCCACCAAAGCACACGGCCCCGTGCCTGGGTGCCACAGAAGCACACAGACCCGCATCCGTTTGCCAACGAAGCCTATGGCCTTGAGTCAGGGTTGCAACGAAGCACATGCCCCCTGTCTAGGTCCCACCAAAGTACAGACCCGCATCCGGGTGCCACCAAAGAATACTTCTCCATGTACCAGTGACCAAGAAGCACACGGCCTCACGTCTGGGTGCCACCAAAGTAGACAGACCGGCGTCCATATACCACCAAAGCACAAAGACCCCAGTCCGGGTGCAACCGAAGCACGTGGCCCCGTGTCTAGGTGCCACCGTATCACACACACCCGTGTCTGGGTGCCACCGAAGCACAGAGACCAACGTCCATGTGCCATCGAAGCACATGACCCCTGCGTCCGGTTTCCACCGAAGCACATGGCCCAGCTTCTTGGTGCTACCGAAGCACAAAGACCGGCGTCCGGGTACCTCTGAAGTACACGGCTCCACGTACGAGTGCCCCTAAAGCACACGGCCTCGTGTCTGGGTGCTACTGAAGCACACAGACCCGCGTCTGTGTGCCACCGAAGCACTCTGCCCCGCCTCCGGGTGCCATCGAAGCACATGGCCCCGTGTCTAGGTGCTACCGAACACACAGACCCGCGTCCGGGTGCCACCGAATCACACGGCCCCGCTTCTCGGTGCTACCGAAGCACAAAGCTTGGCGTCCAGGTACCACCGAAGAACACGGCTCCACGTACGAGTGCCCCTGAAGCACATGGCCCTGCTTCTAGGTGCCACCTAAGAACACAGACCCACGTCCGTGTGCCACCGAAGCACATGGCTCATCGTCCGGGTGCCACAGAAGCACATGGCCCGTGTCTAGGTGCCACCAAAGCACACAGACCCACGTCCGTGTGCCACCGAAGCACATGGCCCCGCTTCTCGGCGCCACTGAAGCACAAAGACCGGCATCCGGGTACCTCCCAGGCACACTGCTCAATGTACGACTGCCACTTTAGCTCTCTGCCCCGCGTCTGAGTGCCACCGAAGCATACGACCCCCTGAATGGGTGCCACTGAAGCACACAGCCCCACATAAGAGTGCCATTGAAGCACATGCCCCTGTGTCTGGGTACCACCGAAGCACACAGACCCACGTCCATGTGCCAAATAAGTACAGGACCCTGCGTACTGGTGCCACGGAAGAACATGGCTCCTGCTTCTCGGTGCTACTGCAGCACAAAGACCAGAGTCCGGGTACCTCCGAAGAACACAGCTCCACGTACCATTGCTCATGAAGAACACGGTTTCGTGTTTGGGTACCACCGAAGCACACGGCCCCGTTGAATGAGTGCCACCGAAGCACACAAACCTGCATCCGGGTGCCACCGAAGCACACGACCTCCCTGTACAGGTGCCACCGAAGCACACGGCCCCACATGCGAGTGCCACCGAAGCACACAGACCCGTGTCTGGGTGCCACCGAATCACACGGACCAGCGTCCGGGTGCCACCAAAGCACATGGCCCTGCTTCTCGGTGCTATCGCAGCACAAAGACTGGCGTCCGTGTACCACCGAAGCACACAACTCCACATACGAGTGCCCCTGAAGCACATGGCCTAATGTCTGGGTGCCACCGTAGCATACAGACCCGCGTCCGGGTGCCACCGAAGCACATGGCCCCGGTGTCTAGGTGCCACCGTAGCACACAGACCCGTGTCTAGGTGCCACTGAAGCACACAGACCAACGTTCATGTGCCACCGAAGCACATGGCTCCTCGCCCGGTTTCCAGCGAAGCACATGACCCCGTTTCTCGGTGCTACCGAAGCACAAAGACCGGCGTCCGGGTACCTCCAGCGCACAAGACTCCACGTACCAGTGCCCATGAAGAACACGGCCTCGTGTCTGGGTGCCACCGAAGTACAGGCCCCGTTGAATGGGTGCCACCGAAGCACACAAACCTGCATCCGGGTGCCTCTGAAGCACACAACCTCCCTGTACAGGTGCCACCGAAGCACACAGATCAGCGTCCAGGTGCCACCGTAGCACAAGTCCCCGCTTCTCGGTGCTACCGAAGCACACAGACCGGCGTCTGGATACAACCGAAGCACAGGGCTCCGAATACGAGTGCACCTGAAGCATAAGGCCTTGAGTCTGCTTGCCACCGAAACACACAGACCCACATCCATGTGCCACCGAAGCAAATGGCCCATGTCTAGGTGCCAACGAAGCACACAGACCCGCGTCCGGGTGCCACCAAAGCACACGGCCCCACGTCCGGATGCCGCCAAAGCACACAGCCCACATACGGGTGCCACCGAAGCACACAGACCTGAGTCCGGGTGCAACCGAAGCACACGGCCCCACGTCCGGGTGCTGCCAAAGTACACGGCCCTGCATCTAGGTGCCACCGAAGCACACGGCCCTGCATCTAGGTGCCACCGAAGCACACAGACCCGTGTCCATGTGCCACCGAAGCACTCTGCCCATGCGTCCGGGTGCCACCGAAGCACACAGACCTGCAATCGGGTGCCACCGAAGCACACAGACCCGTGTCCATGTGCCACCAAAGCACTCTGCCCCTTGTCTAGGTGCCACCAAAGCACACAGACCTGCAATCGGGTGCCACCTAAGCACACGGCCCCGCTTCCGGGTGCCATCGAAGAACACAGCCCCACATACGAGTGCCAACGAAACACAAGCCCCGTGTCTGGGTGCCACCGAAGCACATGGCCCCACATCTGGGTGCCACCAAATCACACAAACCCGCGTCCATGTGCCACCGATGCACTCTGCCCCGCGTCCGGGTGCCACCGAAGCACATGGCACCATCTCCCTGGTGCCACCAAAGCACACATAGCCATGTCTGGGTGCCACCGAAGCACACAGACTAACGTCCATGTGCCACCGAAGCACATGGCCCCACGTCCGGGTGGCACCGAAGCACATGACCCCGCTTCTCAGTGCTACCGAAGCACAAAGAACTGCGTCCGGGTACCTTTGAAGTACACGGCTCCATGTATGAGGTCCCCTGAAGCAAGCGAGCTCGTGTCTGGGTGCCACTGAAGCACACAGACCTGCGTCCGTGTGCCACCATAGCACTCTGCCCCGCGTCCGGGTGCCACGGAAGCACATGGCCCTGTGTCTAGGTGCCACCGAAGCACACAGACCCGCGTCCATGTATACCACCGAAGCACACAGACCCCAGTCTGGGTGCCACCGAAGCACATGGCCCCGTGTCTAGGTGCCACCGTAGCGCACACACCCATGTCTGGGTGCCAGCGAAGCACACAGACCAACGTCTATGTGGCACCAAAGCATATGGCCCCGCATCCGGTTTCCACCGAAGCACACGGCCCTGCTTCTCGGTGTTACCGAAGCACAAAGACCGGCGTCCGGGTACCTCCGAAGTACACGGCTCCACAAACGAGTGCCCCTGAAGCACATGGCCTCGTGTCTGGGTGCCACCAAAGCACTCAGCCCCGCGTCCGGGTGACAACGAAGCACATGGCCCCGTCTCTAGGTGCCTCCATAGCAGACAGACCCGTGTCTGGGTGCCACCGAAGCACACAGACTAAGGTACATGTGCCACCGAAGCACATGGCCCCACGTCCGGTTTCCACCGAAGTACATGGCCCCGCTTCTTGGTGCTACCGAAGCACAAAGACCGGCGTCCGGGTACTTCTGAAGCACACGGCCCCACATACGAGTGCCACAAAAGCACACGGCCCCACGTCTAGGTGCCACCGAAGCACATGACACCGCTTCTTAGTGCTACCGAAGCACAAAGAACGGCGTCCGAGTACCTCCGAAGTACACGGCTGCACGTACGAGGGCCCCTGAAGCACACGGCCTCGTGTCTGGGTGCCACCGAAGCACACAGACCCGCGTCCATGTGCCACCATAGCACTCTGCCCCGCGTCCGGGTGCCACGGAAGCACACGGCCCAACATATGAGTGCCACCGAAGCACACGGCCTCGTGTCTGGGTGCCACCAAAGCACATGGCCTGGTGTCTAGGTGCCACCGTAACACACAGACCCGTGTCTAGGTGCCACTGAAGCACACAGACCAACGTTCATGTGCCACCGAAGCACATGGCTCCTCGCCCGGTTTCCAGCGAAGCACATGACCCCGTTTCTCGGTGCTACCGAAGCACAAAGACCCAAGGACACAGCCCAGCATACGAGTGCCACCGAAGCACATGCCCCCGTGTCTAGGTGCCACCGAAGCACACAGACTCGCTTCCGTGTGCCACCTAAGCACGTGACCCAGCGTCCGGGTGCCCCCGAAACACATGGTCCCGTGTCTAGGTGCCACCGAAGCACACACACCCGCGTTAGAGTGCCATCACTCGCGTTAGAAGCCTACCTGTACGGGTGCCACCGAAGCACATGGCCCCAAATGCGAGTGCCATCGAAGCACACAGACCCATGTGTCGTTGCCACCAAAGCACACAGACCCACGTCCATGTGCCACAGAAACACATGGCCCTGCGTCCGTGTGCCACCGAAGCACATGGCCCCGCTTATCGGTGCTACCGAAGCACAAAGACCACCTTCCGGGTACCACCGAAGTACTCGGCTCCAAGTATGAGTGCCCCTGAATCACATGGCCTCGTGTCTTGGTGCCACCGAAGCACACAGACCCACATCCGTGTGCCACCGAAGCAAATGACCCCATGTCTAGGTGCCACTGAAGCACACAGACCCGCGTCCGGGTGCCACCTAAGCACACGGCCCCGCATCCGGGTGCCACTGAAGCACACGGCTTCACATACGAGTATCACCGAAGCACACGGCCCCGTGTTTGGGTGCCACCGAAGCACACAGACTTGCGTCCGTGTGCCACCGTAGCACTCTGCCCCGCCTCCGGGTGCCACCGAAGCACACGGCGCCACATAGGAGTGACACCGAAGCACACGGCCCCGTGTCTGAGTGCTGACGAAGCACACAGACCCGCATCCATTTGCCACTGAAGCACATGGCCTTGCATCCGGGTGCCACCGAAGCACATGGCTCTGTGTCTAGGTGCCACCGAAGCACACAGACCCGTGTCCGTGTGCCACCATAGCACTCTGCCCCGCGTCCGGGTGCCACCGAAGCACACGGCCCCACATATGAGTGCCACCGAAGCGCACGGCCTCGTGTCTGGGTGCCACCAAAGCACATGGCCTGGTGTCTAGGTGCCACCGTAACACACAGACCCGTGTCTGGGTGCCACCGCAGCACACAGACCAACGTCCATGTGCCACTGAAGCACATGGCCCCTCGTCCGGTTTCCACCAAAGCACATGGCCACGCTTCTCGGTGCTACCGGAGCACAAAGGCCGGCGTCCGGGTACCTCCGCAACACATGGCTCCACGTACGAGTGCCCCTGAAGCACACGGCTTCGTGTGTGGGTGCCACCAAAGCACTCAGACCCATGTCCGTGTGCCATCGAAGCACATGGCCCCTAGTAAGGCTTCCACCGAATCACATGGCCCCACTTCTCAGTGCTACCGAAGCACAAAGACCCACTGAACAGGTGCCATCGAAGGACACAGCCCAGCATACGAGTGCCACCGAAGCACATGCCCCCGTGTCTGGGTGCCACCGAAGCACACAGACTCGCTTCCGTGTGCCACCTAAGCACGTGACCCAGCGTCCGGGTGCCCCCGAAGCACATGGTCCCGTGTCTAGGTGCCACCGAAGCACACACACCCGCGTTAGAGTGCCATCAAAGCACACGGCCTACCTGTACGGGTGCCACAGAAGCACATGGCCCTGCGTCCGTGTGCCACCGAAGCACATGGCCCCGCTATTCGGTGCTACCGAAGCACAAACACCAGTGTCCGGGTACCACCGAAGCACACGGCTCCAAGTATCAATGCCCCTGAAGCACACGGCCTCGTGTCTGGGTGACACCGAAGCACACAGTCCCACATCCATGTGCCATCGAAGCACATGGCCCCATGTCTAGGTGCCACCAAAGCGCACAGACTCGCGCCAGGGTGCCACCGAAGCACAAGGCCCCGTGTCTGGATGCCAACGAAGCACACGGCTTCACATGCGAGTTCCACCGAAGCACACGGCCCCGTGTCTGGGTGCCACCGAAGCACACAGACCCACGTCCGTGTGCCACTGTAGCACTCTGCCCTGCCTCCGGGTGCCACCGAATCACACGGCCCCGTGTCTGGGTGCCACCGAAGCACACAGACCCGCATCCGTGTGCCATCGAACCACATGACCTTGCGTCGGGGTGCCACCGAAGCACATGGCCCCATGTCTAGGTGCCACCGAAGCACACAGACCCGCATCCGGGTGCCGCCAAATAATACAGTTCCATGCACGAGTGCCCCTGAAGCACACGGCCTCATGTCTGGGTCCAACCAAAGCACACAGACCCACATCCGTGTAACACCGAAGCACACAGACCCCAGTCCGGGTGCCACCGAAGCACAGGGCCCCGTGTCTAGGTGCCACCGTAGCGCTTAGACCCATGTCTGGGTGCCACCGAAGCACACAGACTAACGTCCATGTGCCACCAAAGAACATGGCCTCGCGTCCGGTTTCCATTGAAGCACATGGCCCTGCTTCTCGGTGCTACCGAAGCACAGAGCCGGCGTCCGGGTACCTCCGCAGTACACGGCTCCACGTACGAGTGCCCCTGAAGCACACGGCCTCGTGTCTAGCAGCCACCGAAGCACACAGATCCGTGTCCGTGTGCCACCGAAGCACATGGCCCCACTTCTCGGTGCTACCGAAGCACAAAGATCGGCATCCGGATATTACCGAAGTACACGGCTTCACGTACGAGTGCCCCTGAAGCACACGGCCTTGTGTCTGGGTGCAACCGAAACACACAGACCCGTGTCCGTGTGCCATTGAAGCACTCTGCCCCGCGTCCGGGTGCCACCGAAGCACATGGCCCCCGTGTCTAGGTGCTACCGAAGCACACAGACACGCGTCCAGGTGCCACCGAATCACATCGCCCCGCTTCTCGGTGCTACCGAAGCACAAAGCTTGGCGTTCAGGTACCACCGAAGAACACGGCTCCACGTACGAGTGCCCCTGAAGCACAAGGCCGCGCATCTAGGTGCCACCTAAGCACACAGACCCACGTCCTTGTGCCACCGAAGCACATAGCCCCTCGTCCGGGTGCCACCGAAGCACACGACCCCCTGAATGGGTGTCACCGAAGCACACAGTGCCACATGAGTGCCATTGAAGCACACGCCCCCGTGTTTGGGTGCCACTGAAGCATACAGACCCTCGTTAATGTGCCAACGAAGAACTCTGCCCCGCATCCAGGTGCCACCGAAGCACATGGCTCCGTGTCTAGGTGCCACTGAAGCACACAGACCCACGTCTGTGTGCCAAATAAGCACAGGGCCCTGCGTATGGGTTCCACCGAAGCACATGGCTACTGCTTCTCGGTGCTACCGAAGCACAAAGACAGGCATCCGGGTACCTCCGAAGCACACGGCTCTACGTACGAGTGCCCATGAAGCACACGGCCTCGTTGAATGGGTGCCACCGAAGCACACAAACCTGCGTCCGAGTGCCACCGAAGCACACGACCTCCCTGTACAGGAGCCACTGAAGCATACGGCCCCACATATGAGTGCCAACGAAGCACACAGACCCGTGTCTGGGTGGCACCGAAGCACACAGACTCGTGTCCGGGTGCCACCGAAGCACAAGGCCCCGCTTCTCGGTGCTACCGAAGCACAAAGACCGGCGTCCGGGTACCACCGAAGCACACGGCTCCGCGTATGAGTGCTCCTGAAGCACAAGGCCTTGTATCTGCGTGCCACCAAAACACACAGACCCGCGTTCGTGTGCCACCGAACCACTCTGACCCGCGTCTTGGCGCCACTGAAGCACATGGCCCGTGTCTAGGTGCCTCCAAAGCACACAGACCCGCATCCGGGTGCCACTGAAGCAAACGGCCCCATGTCCAGGTGCTGCCAAAGCACACGGCCCACATACGAGTGCCATCTGGGTGCCACCGAAGCACATGGCCTCCCTGTACAGGTGCCATTGAAGCACACAGACCCGTGTCTGGGTGCCACCGAAGCACACAGACCCGTGCCCATGTGCTACAGAAGCACACAACCCTGCGTCCGGGTGCCACCGAAGCACGTGGCCCCGCTTCTCGGTGCTACCGAAGCACAAACATCGGCGTCCGGGAACCACCGAAGAACACAACTCTACGTACGAGTGCCCCTGAAGCACACAGCCTCGTGTCTAGGTGCTACCGAAGCACACAGACCAGCGTCCGTGTGCCACCGAAGCACTCTGCCCCGCGTCCGGGTGCCACCGAAGCACACGGCTTCACATACGAGTACCACCGAAGCACATGGCCACGTGTCTGGGTGCCACCAAGGCACATGGCCCCGCGTTGGGGTGCCACCGAAGCACATGACCCCGTGTCTGGGTGCCACCAAAGCACACAAACCCGAATCCAAGTGCCACCGAAGCACATGGCCCCGCTTCTCGGTGCTACCGAAGCACAAAGGCCGGCGTCCGGGTACCAACGAAGCACACGGGTCCGCGTACAAGTGTCCCTGAAACACACGGCCTCGTGTGTGGGTGCCACCGAAGCATACAGACCGCTGTTCATGTGCCACCGAAGCACTCTGCCCCGCGTCCGGGTGCCACCGAAGCACATGGCTCCGTCTCTAGGTGCCACCGAAGCACACTGCTTCACGTCCAGGTGCCACTGAAGCACATGGCCCACATACGTGGGCCAACGAAGCACACGACCCCATGTCTGGATGCAACTGAAGAACACAGACCCGTGTTCGAGTGCCACCGAAGCACACGGCCCTGCATATAGGTACCACCGAAGCACACGGTCCGACGTCCGGTATCCACTGAAGCACATGGCCCTCCTTCTCGGTGCTCCCGAAGCACAAAGCCGGCATCCGGGTACCACCGAAGCACACGGCTCCGCGTATGAGTGCTCCTGAAGCACAAGGCCTTGTATCTGCGTGCCACCAAAACACACAGACCCGCGTCCGTGTGCCACCGAAGCACTCTGACCCGCGTCTTGGCGCCACTGAAGCACATGGCCCGTGTCTAGGTGCCTCCAAAGCACACAGACCCGCATCCGTTGCCACTGAAGCAAACGGCCCCATGTCCGGGTGCTGCCAAAGTACACGGCCCACATACGAGTGCCATCTGGGTGCCACCGAAGCACATGGCCTCCCTGTACAGGTGCCATTGAAGCACACAGACCCGTGTCTGGGTGCCACCGAAGCACACAGACCCGTGCGCATGTGCTACAGAAGCACACAACCCTGCGTCCGGGTGCCACCGAAGCACGTGGCCCCGCTTCTCGGTGCTACCGAAGCACAAACATCGGCGTCCGGGAACCACCGAAGAACACAACTCTACGTACGAGTGCCCTTGAAGCACACAGCCTCGTGTCTGGGTGCTACCGAAGCACACAGACCAGCGTCCGTGTGCCACCGAAGCACTCTGCCCCGCGTCCGGGTGCCACCGAAGCACACGGCTTCACATACGAGTACCACCGAAGCACATGGCCACGTGTCTGGGTGCCACCAAAGCACATGGCCCCGCGTTGGGGTGCCACCGAAGCACATGACCCCGTGTCTGGGTGCCACCAAAACACACAAACCCGAATCCGAGTGCCACCGAAGCACATGGCCCCGCTTCTCGGTGCTACCGAAGCACAAAGGCCGGCGTCCGGGTACCAACGAAGCACACGGGTCCGCGTACAAGTGCCCCTGAAACACACGGCCTCGTGTGTGGGTGCCACCGAAGCATACAGACCGCTGTTCATGTGCCACCAAAGCACTCTGCCCCGCGTCCGGGTGCCACCGAAGCACATGGCTCCGTCTCTAGGTGCCACCGAAGCACACTGCTTCACGTCCAGGTGCCACTGAAGCACATGGCCCACATACGTGGGCCAACGAAGCACACGACCCCATGTCTGGATGCAACTGAAGAACACAGACCCGTGTTCGAGTGCCATCAAAGCACACGGCCTTGCGTATAGGTACCACCGAAGCACACGGTCCGACGTCCGGTATCCACTGAAGCACATGGCCCTCCTTCTCGGTGCTCCCGAAGCACAAAGCCGGCGTCCGGGTACCTCTGCAGTACACGGCTGCACGTACGAGTGCCCCTGAAGCACACAACCTCGTGTGTGGGTGCTACCGAAGCACACAGACCTACGTCCGTGTGCCACCGAAGCACTCTGCCCCGCATCCGGGTGCCACCGAAGCACACGGCTTCACATACGAGTACCACCGAAGCACATGGCCACATGTCTGGGTGCCACCAAAGCACATGGCCCCGCGTTGGGGTGCCACCGAAGCACATGACCCCGTGTCTGGGTGCCACCAAAGCACACAAACCCGAATCCAAGTGCCACCGAAGCACATGGCCCCGCTTCTCGGTGCTACCGAAGCACAAAGGCCGGCGTCCGGGTACCAACGAAGCACACGGGTCCGCGTACAAGTGTCCCTGAAACACACGGCCTCGTGTGTGGGTGCCACCGAAGCATACAGACCACTGTTCATGTGCCACCGAAGCACTCTGCCCCGCGTCCGGGTGCCAACGAAGCACATGGCTCCGTCTCTAGGTGCCACCGAAGCACACTGCTTCACGTCCAGGTGCCACTGAAGCACATGGCCCACATACGTGGGCCAACGAAGCACACGACCCCATGTCTGGATGCAACTGAAGAACACAGACCCGTGTTCGAGTGCCACCGAAGCACACGGCCCTGCGTATAGGTACCACCGAAGCACACGGTCCGACATCCGGTATCCACTGAAGCACATGGCCCTCCTTCTCGGTGCTCCCGAAGCACAAAGCCAGCATCCGGGTACCTCTGCAGTACACGGCTGCACGTACGAGTGCCCCTGAAGCACACGGCCTCGTGTCTAGGTGCCACCGAAGCACACAGACCCATGTCCGTGTGCCACCGAAGCACATGGCCCCGCTTCTCAGTGCTACCGAAGCACAAAGATCGGCGTCCGGGTACCTCCGAAGTACACGGCTTCACGTGCGAGTGCCCCTGAAGCAAACGGCCTTGTGTCTGGGTGCAACCGAAATACAGACCCGCGTCCGGGTGCCACTGAAGCACATGGCCCCGTGCCTAGGTGCTACCGAAGCACACAGACCCGCATTCGGGTGCCACCGAATCACATGGCCCCGCTTCTCGGTGCTACCGAAGCACAAAGCTTGGCATCCAGGTACCACCGAAGAACACGGCTCCACATACGAGTGCCCCTGAATCATAAGGCCGCGTATCTAGGTGCCACCTAAGCACACAAACCCGCGTCCTTGTGCCACCGAAGCACATAGCCCCTTGTCCGGGTGCCACCGAAGCACACTACCCCCTGAATGTGTGTCACCAAAGCACACAGCCCCACATGAATGCCAATGAAGCACACGCCCCCGTGTCTGGGTGCCACTGAAGCACACAGACCCACGTCTGTGTGCCAAATAAGCACAGAGCCCTGCGTACGGGTTCCACTGAAGCACATGGCTACCGCTTCTCGGTGCTACCGAAGCACAAAGACCGGCGTCCGGGTACCTCCGAAGCACGCGGCTCTACGTACGAGTGCCCATGAAGCACACGGCCCCGTTGAATGGGTGTCATCGAAGCACACAAACCTGTGTCCGGGTGCCACCGAAGCACATGACCTCCCTCTATAGCTGCCACCGAAGCACACGGCCCCACGTACGAGTGCCACCGAAGCATACAGACCCGTGTCTGGGTGCCACCGAAGCACACAGACTCGCGTCCGGGTGCCACCGAAGCACAAGGCCCCGCTTCTCGGTGCTACCGAAGCACAAAGACCGGCGTCCGGGTGCCATCGAAGCACACGGCCCCGTGTTTGGGTGCCACTTAAGCACACGTCCCCGGTTACTGATGCCACTGAAGCACACGGTCCTGCATATGGATGCCACCGAAGCATTTGTCCCCAAGTACAGGTGCCACCGAAGCACATGGCCCTGCGTCTGGGTGCCACCGAAGCACACGGTCCCGCATACGGATGCCACCAAAGCACATAGCCCCGCGTACGGGTGTCACCGAAGCACACAGTCCAGCTTCTCAGCGCCACCGAAGCACACGGACCGGCGGGTGCCACTGTGCCACCGAAGCACATGGCTCCACATACGGGTGCCACCGAAACACACGGCCTGGCATCCGGGTGCCACCGAAGCACATGGCCCCACATACGCGTGCCACGAAACACATGGCCGTGCATCCACGTGCCACCGAAGCACACGGCCCTGTGTCCGGGTGCCTACAAAGAACAAGCCCCGTGTACCGGTGCCACCGAAGCACAGGGCTCCATATCTGAGTGCCCCAAAGCATACGGTCCTGTGTCCAGGTGCCACTGAAGCACAAGACCCGGCGTCCATGTGCCACTGAAGCACAAGACCCGATGTCTGGATGTCGCTGAAGCACACGGCCCGGCATTTATTTGCCATCAAAGCACATGCATCAGCTTCCGCATTCCAGTGAAGCACCAGGCCCGACATCCACATGCCACCGACGCACATGGACCGATGTCCGTGTGACACCAAAGCATCTACTGGTACAGAATATATTATCATGATATAGGTCATCTACGTATATAAGTATACATATTCCTCCTATACCCTGTTTACAATGCTTTTGTTGGACAGAAAAAATGCATCAACAATTTGATTAGTAATGTAATAATGGCAATGGAGAACAGATGGGCATGTTAGCATTTATACTGGATTCCTGACAGATGCCACACAGACTAACGATTAGATTTGTTAATCCAAGGGAAATACACTATTGTGTTTCTGTTGACTTGTTATGTATGAGCATTTCTGTTACTGGTCAAGGGCAGACCAGTATTTGTATAACCCTGATTGTTGTCTTTTATTAGTCTGTGGAACAATTAATGTTGATTACGCTTTGTGTGGACACTGTGGCTTGTTGACTCCCAAGACAGGAGGACAAACTATGCAAATTCATTAAATGCTCAAACATTGAGACCTGAGCGCTGCCCTTTCCCCCAAACCTGTGAATGTGTACTTGCATGGAGAACTGTGACTATTTTAAGGGACATGTGCTTTTGTAGGAGAGACATGGGACAGAGATTGAAAGAGACTTGGAACATCAGCTTGGTAGTATGGCTTTACCTAAAGAGACCCAGATTTGGATTCTACATGATTCTAGCCTAAGGGTACATAGCCCTGGCTGGAAAGATACGGATCTGCTCCATTAACCATCAGAGAGCCCATGGATACATTTGTGGAGACCAGGTTGGGACGATGAAGTCACCTGGCCCCATGGATATGTTGTTTGGGGTTGCCAGGAGGGACCCATTGGTCGCCTGGAACTCATGGAGACATTCATAAAAGCCAGATTGGGACTCACCAGTCATCTGGCCCCATGGAAACTCTCGGAGAGGCCAGGGTGGGACCCTCAGGTCTCTTGACCTTGTACCTTGATGGACTGCTAACTTCCTAAGCTTGCCGCTACCTTCTCTATGTGGGGGTCCGCCAGTAGCCGGGGCCAACTGATTGAGGTAGTTGACCCTGGAAGTCTCAAAGTCGCAGCTGTTCTATCCCAGGCAGGCGGAGCGGAAGGGTGAGACTGTGTAATGTTGTACCATCTTGGGTATTTGCTGGGACTGTTCTATGTGTTTATTGTCCTATTTTGTGGTTCAATAAAGTATTGCCACGCTATTTTACCCTCACCCCTGTGTTGTCTGAGTAGCATTACGCCCACTGAAGACCCTGGAACTTCACACCATACATTAAATGTTGGATAACAGTTGCTTAACTCCTTAAATGCCGTGGTGAAAAACAAGCATGGTATCTAAGTTGATAGACATAGGGAGGATCTCCTTTTCTCTCAGTATCTCTAAAATGCGCAATAATGGAGTATTCAGAAGTACAAAAAAAATAAAGTGAAAACCACAAAAATAACTTTTTTTACATTAAAACGTGTTTTGACAAAAAAATCACAAGCAAAAAAATATAAACCTACGGTAATTTATATTGCAGCATCTGTAACTACCCAAACTATAAAGCCATCACATCATTTATCTTGACTGAAAAATGGCATAATAATAATAACACCACAATTGCTATTATTGATCATTTTGGCCTCACCCTAAAAAAAATCCACCAGAATATATTACCTATACTGCATTATAAACTCTGTACAGTTATATAAATAACCAAATGGAAAAGTTCATACCAGTCATCACCCCCCATGGATGAAGCGGAGAACGCTCCGGTGGTCTGCATCAGATCCGGAAGTGATGATTTCGCCATCCGGATGTTACTTGATCTCTGATTCACTGCACAGGTCAGGAAAGATCTAATGACACACTGGTTCAGACGCCTGTCCGGCCAATCTCAGGCTTCAGCATCGGTCACATCTGGGCGGCTTAGTCATCGTTTCTATCTAGAGTGAGTATAGCAGGGGGACGCACATTTGTTTGTTATTTTTAAAAGATCAATGCCAAAGAAAAAATATTGGATAACTCATTTAAAAGTAAAATAATGGTAGCTCTCAGAAAATGTAGACAGAAAAAATATTTTTATTTTTACAAAGTGATTTTATTGAGCAAAGCTTGAAAGCTTCAAAACCTTCTAAATTAGGTAAAGTGCTAAAAATAAAATAAATAACATTTTTTTTTTTCACAAAATGCAGCTTTTTTGTTCATCTTTCCTACAAATAAATGCAATTAAAAAGTGATCAAAATGTTGTCTGTACCCTAAAATAGTACCACTTCTTTTTCCCTTTCCAGATTTCTGATGCACTTGTACGACGTACGTGGGGTGATTGTGTACGTGGCCCACTCGTTACAGTGTGGGTGCTGGCTGTGTTATACAGATGGCACCGGCCTCTAAACAGCAGCTGCTGAAAATAGCACCGATTGTTACTGTCAATTTATGATAGCGGCATTTAAATAGTTTTTCACCATGTGGAGAAAAACTATGGGCGACTATTGCTACCAGCCCCCACCACGCACAATAGAATAGTGGGGGCTACTGGATTTGACATTGTTCAATATCACCAAACAAATTACAAAACATTTGCATGCTGAAATCCCCTAAAGGAAAAATATATAAGTTAAAAAAATAAAGAGATATTGAAAGAATAAAAAAATTAAAAACTCAAATCATACCCTCGTCTCCTCGTTTTCAGCAAAGAAATGTAAAATAAATAAATAAATATATGTATATATATATATAGGAAACATATACTGGAACAGCACCATTTCACATTCACTCACGGTGGGTGCCAGGCCTCCAAGCAACCTGTCCAAATTGCATCTGAATAGAAACATGTAAGAAGGCAGCACTCCAGATAAATTACATTTTTAGAAAAAATGGACTTTATTGAGCGCAAATGGCGACGTTTCGGTTCATAGAACCTTTCTCAAGCCTTGAATTTATCTGTAGTGCTGCCTTATTATATTTTATATATATATATATATATATATATATATATATATATATATATATATATATATATATATATATATATACACATGTATATACAGTGCCTACAAGTAGTATTCAACCCCCTGCAGATTTAGCTGGTTGACACATGCGGAATTAACTTGGCATTGTGACATTTGTACTGTAGATCAGCCTGGAAGTGGGAAATGCACTGCAGCAAATTTTGTTGTTTTTTTTTTTTTTTTTTTTTTTAAAAAACGTTAAAAGTTAATTCAGAGTGTCATTTATTATTCAACCCCTCAAACCACAAGAATTCTGTTTGGTCCCCCTAAAGTATTAAGAAGTAGTTCAAGCACCAAGAATAATGAGCTTCACATGTGTGGATTAAAGATCTCTTTTGCCAGCCTTTTCTGACTATTTAAGACCCTCCCCAAACTTGTGAACAGCACTCAGACATGGTCAACATGGGAAAGACAAAGGAGCATTCCAAGGCCATCAGAGACAAGATCGTGGAGGGTCACAAGGCTGGCAAGGGGTACAAAACCCTTTCCAAGGAGTTGGGCCTACCTGTCTCCACTGTTGGGAGCATCATCCGTAAGTGGAAGGCTTATGGAACTACTGTTAGCCTTCCACGGCCTGGACAGCCTTTGAAAGTGTCCTCCCGTGCCGAGGCCAGGCTTGTCCGAAGAGTCAAGGCTAACCCAAGGACAACAAGGAAGGAGCTCCGGGAAGATCTCATGGCAGTGGGGACATTGGTTTCAGTCAATACCATAAGTAACGTACTCCACCGCAATGGTCTCCGTTCCAGACGAGCCTGTATGGTACCTTTACTTTCAAAGCGTCATGTCAAGGCTCGTCTACAGTTTGCTCATGATCACTTGGAGGACTCTGAGACAGACTGGTTCAAGGTTCTATGGTCTGATGAGACCAAGATCGAGATCTTTTGGTGCCAACCACACACGTGACGTTTGGAGACTGGATGGCACTGCATACGACCCCAAGAATACCATCCCTACAGTCAAGCATGGTGGTGGCAGCATCATGCTGTGGGGCTGTTTCTCAGCCAAGGGGCCTGGCCATCTGGTCCGCATCCATGGGAAGATGGATAGCACGGCCTACCTGGAGATTTTGGCCAAGAACCTCCGCTCCTCCATCAAGGATCTTAAGATGGGTCGTAATTTCATCTTCCAACAAGACAACGACCCAAAGCACACAGCCAAGAAAACCAAGGCCTGGTTCAAGAGGGAAAAAGTCAAGGTGTTGGAGTGGCCTAGTCAGTCTCCTGACCTTAACCCAATTGAAAACTTGTGGAAGGAGCTCAAGAATAAAGTCCACATGAGACACCCAAAGAACCTAGATAACTTGGAGAAGATCTGCATGGAGGAGTGGGCCAAGATAACTCCACAGACCTGTGCCGGCCTGATCAGGTCTTATAAAAGACGATTATTAGCTGTAATTGCAAACAAGGGTTATTCCACAAAATATTAAACATAGGGGTTGAATAATAATTGACCCACACTTTTATGTTTAAAATTTAATAAAATTCAACTGAGCAACATAACTTTTTGGTTTGTAAGATTTATGCTTCTGTTCATAAAACCTACTCTCGTTTGCAGTTTGAAGGCTCTAACTTATTTGCATCTTATCACACCAGCTAAATCTGCAGGGGGTTGAATACTACTTGTAGGCACTGTATATAACAGCACATTTGGTAATGTTGCATTTGTAACACATATGATAAACGCTGTAAATAAAAAAAAAATGTTAAAAGCCCAAAATTTGGAATAGAAAGCAATCAACAAGCCGTAAGCAGCCCCCCTTGGTATTACTAAAACCAATAGCTTACGCTGGAAAAAAACAAGTCCTTATACAGCTCAAAAAAATGAATTGGTCTCTGAAAATGGCGACACAAGGCAATTTATTTTTCCAAGATTCCGGCTTTCTTAACCCCCATCTCCCTGTCTTTGACGCGGGCAAGCTGAGCCTATATTTTTGACAGCAGATGATGGCTGTGTTATTCAGCCATCACTTGCCTCTAACAGCTGCGAATGGAGCAGAGCTCCGCCCATAGCTATTAACCATCTAAATGCTGCTGTCAATCTGTGACAGCGCCATTAACAGCACGGTCTGGGGAAGAGCTCTTCTTACTGCGCACTGGCATCACCACGACGTGATCGTGAGGCGCCAGGTTGCCATGACAGCTGGGGGTCTGCTGAAGACCCCAGTTGCTCGCCAGTACTGACAGTACTCCGGTGAACGCCAGATTCTAGTTGGCGTTCATAGGAGATCGGAGACAGTGATTTTTTTCTATATACAGCAATATAGCGGCATTGCTGTATAAAGTACAAGCGATCAGAAGATCAGACTAACAATTACAATGAAAAGAAAAAAATATAAAAAAAAAAATAAAATAAAAAAATAAAAGTTCCAATCACCCTCCTTTTCCCTCATTAAAAATAAATAAAAAAATCAAAATTTACACATAGTGTGGTATCGTGATTTCTGTATCAAAATATAAAATTAATTAATCTGATCAGTAACAGCGTAATGAGAAAAAAATGCAACATGAGGCGATGGAAACATCATATGTACCCCAAAATTGTATCAATAAAAACATCAGCTCAGGGCGCAAAAAGCGAATCCCTCGCACAGCCCCATCCACCAACACTTGGAAACCTATCGGGTCTCAAAAAATGACAACACAAGGGATTTTTTTTATTTTACAAATTTCTGATTTGTTTTCTACACTTAAAGTAAAAACGATGTATGTTTGGTATTGGTGAAATGGTACTGCCCCGGGAATCATATTGTCAGGACATTGTGACCATATAATGAACGCTGTATATAATAAATACTGAGTTGGGGGATTGCGCTTTTTTCACTGCAGTTGGAATTTATCAGAAGATAAAATGGTGACATTCAATAGCAGAACTCGTCCCCAATAAACAAGTCGTCATACGGCGATATCAGCGGAAACATCAGAAAGTGACGGGAAGAAGGGAGGAGAACAGCGAAAACGCAAGAACTGATAATCGCCGGGAAGTGAAGGGGAAGCAGGAAATTCTACTAATCAGTTTGGTAACAGCCGCCATCATGCCACCGGAGAACCAGCACCGGACATTATTACCGGCCAATAAACCCCCAAACACAACGATCTGTTATTATTCCTTTATTCCTCGGCCCCTGGATGCAGATTATATGGACAAGTGACTGGAGCCATTAATAAGAGGAGATCACTCAGCAGATAACGAGCCGCCGTACGGATCCACCGACAGAAGAAGGAAAAGTGATGGAGGAGACATAACAGGGCGGAAATCAGAGCTGTCAGGAAGGGGTTAAAGGGCATTTATTCCATTAGTAGGAATATGGTATCTATAGATTTGGTGTCAGCTGAATCCCCCAGAATAACCCAGCAGTGCAGAGACCCCCATCCTCCATGTATGTATGTACACTGCTATCTATAGACACACATACATCCACAATGCCCACAGCTCGTACATCGCACAGCCTCAGCCGGGGGCTCCACCACCCGGCAGCACAGACCCCGCTCACCACCTCAGACCCCCGGGGTGAGCGCTCATATCGCTGCTGGCTCTGCTCCTCCGTCCTCAGCAATTTGGTGACATCCGCGGTGATGGGAACACTGCGCGCAGGGCGTGGCTTCTCACTGTAACAGACACTGACGTGTTGTCATGGAGAACTCAGGGGGCGTGGTATCTATAATGGGCGGAGTCTCCTGGGAATGGGCGGGGCCTCCGGTTTATAGTGTTCCGCACATAATAGGAAGTAGCAGCAGTGCATGCTGGTCTATACAGTGTAAGATGCGTCCTGCTGCTGCTGCTCGGGGAAGGTGGAGAGGGACAGAGAGCAAAAGGACAGATCTGTGAGAGGAGAGAGAGATGAGAAACTGTGTGAGAGGGGAGATCATGGGGGCAGTCTGTAATAGTGGGGGGACTATGAGGAGCCTGCTGTATGAGAGGGGACTATGGGGAACAGGCTGTGTGAGAGGGAGCTATGGGGAAAGTGGGGGGACTATGAGGAGCCTGCTGTATGAGAGGGGACTATGGGGAACAGGCTGTATGAGAGGGAGCTATGGGGAAAGTGGGGGGACTATGAGGAGCATGCTGTATGAGAGGGGACTATGAGGAGCCTGCTGTATGAGAGGGGACTATGGGGAGCCTGCTGTATGAGAGGGGACTATGAGGAGCAGGCTGTATGAGAGGGAGCTATGGGGAAAGTGGGGGGACTATGAGGAGCCTGCTGTATGAGAGGGGACTATGGGGAGCCTGCTGTATGAGAGGGAGCTATGGGGAAAGTGGGGGGCTATGAGGAGCATGCTGTATGAGAGGGAGCTATGGGGAAAGTGGGGGGCTATGAGGAGCCGGCTGTATGAGAGGGGACTGTGGGGAGCAGGCTGTATGAGAGGGGACTATGGGGAAAGTGGGGGGCTATGAGGAGCAGGCTGTATGAGAGGGGAGTATGGGGAAAGTGGGGGGACTATGAGGAGCTGGCTGTATGAGAGGGAGCTATGGGGAAAGTGGGGGGCTATGAGGAGCTGACTGAGAGGGAGCTATGGGGAAAGTGGGGGGCTATGAGGAGCAGGCTGTATGAGAGGGGAGTATGGGGAAAGTGGGGGGACTATGAGCAGCTGGCTGTATGAGAGGGAGCTATGGGGAAAGTGGGGGGCTATGAGGAGCTGGCTGTATGAGAGGGAGCTATGGGGAAAGTGGGGGGCTATGAGGAGCTGGCTGTATGAGAGGGAGCTATGGGGAAAGTGGGGGGCTATGAGGAGCTGACTGAGAGGGAGCTATGGGGAAAGTGGGGGGCTATGAGGAGCAGGCTGTATGAGAGGGGACTATGGGGAAAGTGGGGGGACTATGGGAAACAGGCTGTATGAGAGGGAGCTATGGGGAAAGTGGGGGGCTATGAGGAGCTGACTGTATGAGAGGGGACTGTGGGGAGACTACGAGGAGCAGGCTGTATGAGGGGACTATGGGGAGCAGGCTGTATGAGAGGGGACTATGGGGAAAGTGGGGGGCTATGAGGAGCTGACTGTATGAGAGGGGAGTATGAGGAAAGTGGGGGGACTATGAGGAGCAGGCTGTATGAGAGGGGACTGTGGGGGGACTATGGGGAACAGGCTGTATGAGAGGGAGCTATGGGGAAAGTGGGGGGCTATGAGGAGCTGGCTGTATGAGAGGGGACTGTGGGGAGACTACGAGGAGCAGGCTGTATGAGGGGACTATGGGGAGCAGGCTGTATGAGAGGGGACTATGGGGAAAGTGGGGGGCTATGAGGAGCTGACTGTATGACAGGGGAGTATGAGGAAAGTGGGGGGACTATGAGGAGCAGGCTGTATGAGAGGGGACTATGGGGAAAGTGGGGGGACTATTGCGAGTAGGCTGTATGAGAGGGAGCTATGGGGAAAGTGGGGGGCTATGAGGAGCTGGCTGTATGAGAGGGGACTGTGGGGAGACTACGAGGAGCAGGCTGTATGAGGGGACTATGGGGAGCAGGCTGTATGAGAGGGGACTATGGAGAAAGTGGGGGGACTATGAGGAGCAGGCTGTACGAGAGGAAAGTGGGGGGACAATGAGCATCAGGCTGTATGAGAGGGGACTATGGGGAACAGGCTGTATGAGAGGGGACTATGGGAAACAGGCTGTATGAGAGGGGACTATGGGGAACAGGCTGTATGTGAGAGGAGTATGGGGAAAGTAGGGGGCTACGAGGAGCAGGCTGTATGAGAGGGAGCTATGGGGAAAGTGGGGGGCCATGAGGAGCTGGCTGTATGAGAGGGGAGTATGGGAAAAGTGGGGGGACTATGGGGAACAGGCTGTATGAGAGGGGAGTATGGGGAAAGTGGGGGGACTATGGGGAACAGGCTGTATGAGAGGGAGATATGGGGAAAGTGGGGGGACTATGGGGAGCAGGCTGTATGAGAGGGGACTATGGAGAAAGTGGGGGGCACTATGAGGAGCTGGCTGTATGAGAGGGGACTATGGGGAAAGTGGGGGGACTATGGGGAGCAGGCTGTATGAGAGGGGACTATGGAGAAAGTGGGGAACTCTGGAGCAGACTGTATGAGAGGGCACTATGGGGAAAGTGGGAGGGCTATTGGGAACAGGCTGTATGAGAGGGAGCTATGGGGAAAGTGGGGGGATATGAGGAGCTGGCAGTATGAGAGGAACATCAGGCTGTATGAGAGGGGACTATGGGGAAAGTAGGGAGATTATGAAGGAAAGGCTATATGAGAAGGGACTCTGAGGAAAGTGGGGGGACTATGGGGAGCAGGCTGTATGAGAGGGGATTATGGGGAAAGTGGGAGGACTATAAGGAGCAGACTGTATGAGAGGGGACTCTGGGGAAAGTAGGGGGACTGAGGAGCAGGCTGTATGAGTGGAAATTGAGGCAAGTAGGGGGGACTATGATGAGCAGTTTGTATGAGGTGACTATGGGGAAAGTGGGGGGACTACAAGGAGCAGGCTGTATGAGAGAGGACTACGAGGAAAGTGGTAGGACTATGTAGAGCAGGCTGTATAGAGGAGACTATGGGGAAAGTGGGGGGACTATAAGGAGCAGGTTGTATGAGGGGACTATGGGGAAAGTGGGGGGACTATGAGGAGCAGGCTGTATGAGAGGGGACTATGAGGAAAGTGGGAGGACTATGAGGAGCAGGCTGTATGAGAGGGGACTATGGGGAAAGTGGGGGGACTATGAAAAGCAGGCTGTATGAGGGAATTATGGAGAAAGTTGGGGACTATGAGGAACAGGCTGTATGAGAGGGCACTATGGGGAAAGTGGGGGGACTATGAGGAGCAGGCTGTATGAGAGGGGACTATGTGGAAAGTGGGAGGACTATGAGGAGCAGGATGTATGAGATGGGACTATGGGGAAAGTGGGGGGACTGAGGAGCAGGCTGTATAAGAGGGGACTAAGGGGAAGGTGAGGGGACTATGAGGAGCAGGATATATGAGAGGGATGTGTGAGGCTCCATTGGGAGTTCTCTGAGAGGAAAGACAAAATGAAAAATGGAGGGTATATGGGGAAGAGGGACTATGGAGCATGTGGGGAACATTAGGGAGTGGTCTGTGAGTAAAAAGCTTTGGGTAAATTGAGGGACCATAGCTGGTGTTCTGTGAGAGACGGGATTATGGAGAAAGTGGGGGGAACTATGAGGAGTGGTCTGATAGAGCGAACTATGGGGAAAGTAGAGGGACCATGTGGAGGGGTTTGTGAGAGACGGTACTATGGGGAAACCATAGGACATGGTCTATGAGACGAGGCCTATAGAGAAGTGGAAGATGAGGGTCTGTAAGAGATCAAAGACTTGGGGGACACTCTGTAAAAGTAGGGGTACCACAGGGAGCCGTCAGTTAATTTGGCCAGTGCGGAATGAGGGAAACCATAGTGAGCGGTCTCTGATGGGGACCGTTGGAAGCAGTTTGTGTTAAATGATAGACAATCGGGATCACAAGATAAGAGGAGTGACTGAGAAGAGCGGTCAGGTGCCCATCATATAGATTAATGGCGGAGTGTACGGCATGTGCTGTGATGAATATAAAGTCTGCACTGTTGCATCATGATGTTGTTTATGGGGGTCTGTCTGATAAGTGACAGTGAGCCCTGGACCCAGAAGTACAAACCCACTGTTCGCCGCCCCTGCCCCCCAGCTCTAAATTATCCTAGGTACAAGCCCCCTGCACACAGCTCCTGCCCCCAGTTCTGCATTACCCAAAGTACAAGCCCCCTGCACACAGCCACTGCCCCCAGTTCTGCATTACCCACAGGTACAACCCACTGCACACAGCCCCTGCCCCCAGGTCTGCATTACCTAAGATACAAGGCCCCTGAACACATTCCCTGCCCCCCATTTCTGCATTACCCAAGATACAAGACCTCTGCACACAGCTCCTGCCCCCCAGATCTGCATTACCTAAGATACAAGCCCCCTGCACACAGCCCCTGCCTCCCCCCAGTTCTGCATTACCCACAGGTACAAGGCCCCTGCACACAGCCCTTGCCCCTAGGTCTGAATTACCTAAGATACAAGCCCCCTGCACACAGCCCCTGCCCCCCAATTCTGCATTACCCACGGGTACAAGCTCCGTGCGAAAAGCCCCTTCCCCCCCTTAGGACTGCATTACCTAAGATACAAGTCCCCTGCACACATTCCCTGCCCCCTAGTTCTGCATTACCCAAGGTACAGCACCCTTGCACACAGCTCCTGCACCCCAGTTCTGCATTACCCTAGGTACACACCCCTGCCTCCAGGTCTGCATTATCCACTGGTATAAGCCCCCTTCACACAGCTCCTGCCCCTCAGTTCTGCATTACCCAAGGTACAAGCCCCTGCACAGCCTCTGTTTGTCAGGGCACGGAAAACCCACCAGGAGGCAGTAAACCTCATATGCTATCAAGGGGTGTACATAGAAATCATGGGGCCCCATTACAGAAGTTCTAATTGGGCTCCCCCCCTCCCCAAAAAAAATAATTGTTGGGGTCACAGGGGAGCATATCTCATAACTTTCCAGCCTTTACATAGTAATTTCCTCATGCTAAAGTCCTAGATTCCTTTTGCATTACCCCCATAAAGTATGATGCCAACAAAACAAAAGTACCCCCCCCAAACACAGAATGATACCCCCATGGTGAATTCCTCTACATTAACCTCCACATGCACAGTATAATTACTCTATTGTACCCCACCTCAACTCCCAAGGCAATGTATGGTGACCCCAACACAGTATGATCCCCCAGCTGTGACCCCCCATACAGCCCTTCATGCAGTATAATGGACCTACATACAGTATGATGGCCCCACACCTCTCCACACTGTATAATGGCCCGCACTAGCCCTCCACACAGCATGATGGTACCCACACAGGGCTGCCACTAGGAATTACAGGTCCCCATACTGGCTAAATTTTTGGGCCCCCTTGAGACTCTGCCCAGTCTCCACCCCAGCTCCGCCTCAACCCCTCGAATGTTCCACAGTCCCACCGCCCACTCTTGGAAAAACTCTACTTTCTGCACCACGTCTTCACCAATCACACATTAACAGTACCCATTGAACACCGGCTCACATATACAGTACAGACCAAAAGTTTGGACACACCTCATTTAAAGATTTTTCTGTATTTTCATAACTATGAAAATTGTACATTCACACTGAAGGCATCAAAACTATGAATTAACACATCTGGAATTATATACTTAACAAAAAAGTGTGAAGCAACTGGAAATATGTCTTATATTCTAGGTTCTTCCAAGTAGCCACCTTTTGCTTTGATGACTGCTTTGCACACTCTTGGCATTCTCTTGATGAGCTTCAAGAGGTAGTCACCGGAAATGGTCTTCCAACAATCTTGAAGGAGTTCCCAGAGATGCTTAGCACTTGTTGGCCCTTTTGCCTTCACTTTGCGTTCCAGCTCACCCCAAACCATCTCGATTGGGTTCAGGTCTGGTGACTGTGGAGGCCAGGTCATCTGGCGTAGCACCCCATCACTCTCCTCCTTGGTCAAATAGCCCTTACACAGCCTGGAGGTGTGTTTGGGGTCATTGTCCTGTTGAAAAATAAATGATGGTCCAACTAAAAGCAAACCGGATGGAATAGCATGCCGCTGCAAGATGCTGTGGTAGCCATGCTGGTTCAGTATGCCTTCAATTTTGAATAAATCCCCAACAGTGTCACCAGCAAAGCACCCCCACACCATCACACCTCCTCCTTCATGCTTCACGGTGGGAACCAGACATGTAGAGTCCATCCGTTCACCTTTTCTGCGTCGCACAAAGACACGGTGGTTGGAACCAAAGATCTCAAATTTGGACTCATCAGACCAAAGCACAGATTTCCACTGGTCTAATGTCCATTCCTTGTGTTCTTTAGCCCAAACAAGTCTCTTCTGCTTGTTGCCTGTCCTTAGCAGTGTTTTCCTAGCAGCTATTTTACCATGAAGGCCTGCTGCACAAAGTCTCCTCTTAACAGTTGTTGTAGAGATGTGTCTGCTGCTAGAACTCTGTGTGGCATTGACCTGGTCTCTAATCTGAGCTGCTGTTAACCTGCGATTTCTGAGGCTGGTGACTCGGATAAACTTATCCTCAGAAGCAGAGGTGACTCTTGGTCTTCCTTTCCTGGGGCGGTCCTCATGTGAGCCAGTTTCTTTGTAGCGCTTGATGGTTTTTGCAACTGCACTTAGGGACATTTTCAAAGTTTTCCCAATTTTTCGCACTGACTGACTTTCATTTCTTAAAGTAATGATGGCCACTCTTTTTTCTTTACTTAGCTGCTTTTTTCTTGCCATAATACAAATTCTAACAGTCTATTCAGTAGGACTATCAGCTGTGTATCCACCTGACTTCTGCACAACACAACTAATGGTCCCAACCCCATTTATAAGGCAAGAAATCCCACTTACTAAGCCTGACAGGGCACACCTGTGAAGTGAAAACCGTTTCCGGTGACTACCTCTTGAAGCTCATCAAGAGGATGCTAAGAGTGTGCAAAGCAGTCATCAAAGCAAAAGATGGCTACTTTGAAGAACCTAGAATATAAGACATATTTTCAGTTGTTTCACACTTTTTTGTTAACTATATAATTCCACATGTGTTAATTCATAGTTTTGATGCCTTCAGTGTGAATGTACAATTTTCATAGTCATGAAAATACAGAAAAATCTTTAAATGAGAAGGTGTGTCCAAATTTTTGGTCTGTACTGTATAGCCAGCAGCCTTTGTTTTGGCCAGAAGATTTTTTAAGCCACCACCACGACAAGGAAACTCTTCTCTAACATATTAAACATTTCTTATAATACTCAATACTCTTTTAGGTATATTTTATTCATGGGAATGTGTCACACACATTTTTTAAAATGACCAATAATACCACATACAAGGGATAAATACCACCACACTATGACTATATCACATATTACCACTACATAGTGACTGAATAATACCACATACAAGGGACAAATATCGCCACACCATGACCAGACCACATATTACCACCACATAGTGACCGAATAATACCACATACAGTACAGACCAAAAGTTTGGACACACCTTCTCATTTAAAGATTTTTCTGTATTTTCTTGAAGCTCATCAAGAGAATGCCAAGAGTGTGCAAAGCAGTCATCAAAGCAAAAGGTGGCTACTTTGAAGAACCTAGAATATAAGACATATTTTCAGTTGCTTCACACTTTTTGTAAAGTATATAATTCCACATGTGTTAATTTATAGTTTTGATGCCTTCAGTGTGAATGTACAATTTTCATAGTCATGAAAATACAGAAAAATCTTTAAATGAGAAGGTGTGTCCAAACTTTTGGTCTATACTGTATACAGGGTGGTCCAAAAGTAGGTGGACAGAAAGTGTAATAAGGTTATGAAGGGACAGATTTAACAAACATGGTGTAAAGTGAAACTGGCTCATTTGCCCTTAGCAACCAGTCAGATTCCACTTTTCATTCCTCACAGACTCTTTGGAAAATGAAAGGTGGAATCTGATTGGTTGCTAAGGGCAACTGAGCCAGTTTCACAGATCTAGTTTTCAAAGATAGATCTCCCCCAAATCTGTTTTCTTTTCAGATAACACATAATGGCAAATAATTTAAATACAGATCAAAGAAAATGGATTTTAACAGAGTATTGGAAATCTCAAAATGCTGAAACTGTTACAGCAAATTGGGTTGAAACATTTGGTACTCAAGCCCCAAAGAGACAAACCATTTATCGCATTCGTGACAAATTCAATGCCACTGGCTCAATCCTTAATGCTCCAAAAACTGGTCGACCCAAAACAGTCTGTACAGAAGATAATAAACAACTTGTTGCTGAAACATTTGTTCAGAGTCCAAAAAAGTCCACCAGAAGAGCCTCTTTGGAATTGGGAATTTCACAAGCTTCTATCATGCGAATCCTGAAATCTATTGGGTGGAAAGCTTATCGTCCACGTCTAATTCATGGTTTATTGGAGGATGATCCAGACAGGCGGCTGCAATTTAGTGTTTGATAAATCTCCCCCTTCATAACCTTATTCCACTTTCTGTCCACCTACTTTTGGACCACCCTGTGTATATACATACATATATATATATATATATATATATATATATATATATATATATATACACTGCTCAAAAAAATAAAGGAAACACTCAAATAACACATCCTAGATCTGAATGAATGAAATATTCTCATTGAATACTTTGTTCTGTAGAAAGTTGAATGTGCTGACAACAAAAACACAAAAAAATCATCAATGGAAATCAAATTTATTAACCAATGGAGGCCTGGATTTGGAGTCACCCCCAAAATTAAAGTGGAAAAACACACTACAGGCTGATCCAACTTTGATGTAATGTCCTTAAAACAAGTCAAAATGAGGCTCAGTGTTGTGTGTGGCCTCCACGTGCCTGTATGACCTCCCTACACCGCCTGGGCATGCTCCTGATGAGGTTGCGGATGGTCTCCTGTGGGATCTCCTCCCAGACCTGGACTAAAGCATCTGCCAACTCCTGGACAGTCTGTGGTGCAACGTGACGTTGGTGGATGGTGAGAGACATGATGTCCCAGATGTGCTCAATCGGATTCAGGTCTGGGGAACGGGCGGGCCAGTCCACAGCTTCAATGCCTTTATCTTGCAAGAACTGCTGACACACTCCAGCCACATGAGGTCTGGCATTGTCCTGCATTAGGAGGAACCCAGGGCCAACCGCCCCAGCATATGGTCTCACAAGGGGTCTGAGGATCTCATCTCGGTACCTAATGGCAGTCAGGCTACCTCTGGCGAGCACATGGAGGGCTGTGCGGCCCTCCAAAGAAATGCCACCCCACACCATTACTGACCCAGTGCCAAACCGATCTTGCTGAAGGATGTTGCAGGCTGCAGATCGCTCTCCACGTCGTCTCCAGACTCTGTCACGTCTGTCACATGTGCTCAGTGTGAACCTGTTTTCAACTGTGAAAAGCACAGGGCGCCAGTGGCGACTTTGCCAATCCTGGTGTTCTGTAGCAAATGCCAAGCGTCCTGCACCGTCTTGGGCTGTGAGCACAACCCCTATCTGTGGACGTCGGGCCCTCATACCACCCTCATGGAGTCGGTTTCTAACCGTTTGTGCAGACACATGCACATTTGTGGCCTGCTGGAGGTCATTTTGCAGGGCTCTGGCAGTGCTTCTCCTGTTCCTCCTTGCACAAAAGCAGAGGTAGCGGTCTTGCTGCTGGGTTGTTGCCCTCCTACGGCCCCCTCCACGTCTCCTGGTGTACTGGCCTGTCTCCTGGTAGTGCCTCCAGCCTCTGGACACTACGCTGACAGACAAATCAAACCTTCTTGCCACAGCTCGCATTGATGTGCCATCCTGGATGAGCTGCACTACCTGAGCAACTTCTGTGGGTTGTAGAGTCCGTCTCATGCTACCATGAGTGTGAAAGCACAACCAACATTCAAAAGTGACCAAAACATCAGTCAGAAAGCATTGCTACTGAGATGTGGTCTGTGGTCCTCACCTGCAGAACCACTCCTTTATTGAGGGTGTCTTGATAATTGCCAATAATTTCCATCTATTGTCTATTCCATTTGCACAACAGCATGTGAAATTGATTGTCAATCAGTGTTGCTTCCTAAGTGGACAGTTTGATTTCACAGAAGTTTGATTTACTTGGAGTTATATTCTGTTGTTTAAGTGTTCCCTTTATTTTTTTGAGCAGTGTGTATGTATATATATATATATATATATATATATATATATATATATATATATATATATAAAACCATATAATATAGGATGAGAGATCCTGTAGCCAGGAGCCAATTCAGTCAGTGCATATAACTTTATATATCTGTGGACAGTATAACACATCCAGTGTACATATTGTTATATACCATCTGGTGTCTGTAGCCATGGTATATTATATATTGGTGATCCCGGACCCTGAGGAGGGGAACACATGGCATTACCAGGAATGCTATGTGTTCTGCTTAGTTAAGGGTTAAATGGCGGGAGAATGGCTTTCCCGCCGCTTTCAGATGGTCATGTAGCTAGGAGAAGTTAGGGAATTGATTGGATCTAAGGCCCGGCCATTCAGGACACCGTAACAGGGGAGATATGTTTTCTGCCCTGGAGATGGACCGTGATTGGAGCGGGTATCAGCTGGGGGATATAAGGGAGCAGTGCCGGAGGTTCATGTCTGTCCTCCGGCACTGTCGTACCTGAAGTGCTGCCCTGCCCTCCCTCCCTGAATTTTTGGCACGGCCTAGCGTTAGTCGTCCAGGTATCTGGATGGACAGGTAGTTGATTAACGGGCTTAAGCCTCATGGCCGAGCTGCGGTGTTGGAAAAATGGTTTGAACCTTTTAAGAAATTATGTTAATATGGTTATATTTATATGATATGTTTTAATATTTTAATAAAGGCTGTGGCCAATCTTTTATCCACCAAGTCAATGTGTCAAGCAGTATTTGTTATGCGCTGTTTGGGTAGAGAGTTAGATTAATGTGTAATGCCTTTGCAATGTATCTGTAAAAATCGAAAGCTATACTATGGCTCTGTATGGCATCTGATTTTTTTTACGCACCCAGACTTGAATGTGCGAGTCTCATCTGATTTATAGAAGAAACCAGAGCACGCTGCACTATTTTTCTCACACAAATTCAGTGAAAAAAAAAAGTCTCATCTGCACTGTGTCACTGAATAACAATGGTCCGAGTGTGGTCCGTTATTTCAACAGACAGCACCCGGACCAAAAATACAATCCTGTGAATGAGCCCCAATCCTGGCTAGAAATCAGACATGAATTGCAGCAGCTGCTTACTGATGGTCTCCTGGCCAATCTCCTGCCAGCTTCCAGGATTTAAACCACAGAGAGGAAGCAGTCAGCAGATTGTGTGCTGTGATGAGGGCCTTTATGAGAGGGTGTAAAGATGGCAGCTGTGATGACCAGGGTAAGTGGAAGGGCTCTGGCGGGTGCAAGGGTTAAGTTACTTGCATGTTGTCTGGTTATAGGTAAATTCCACTTTTACATTGTGCTGCTGTTTTATGAGATTTGCATTGCTGGGTTCTTCATGGTTTATGTGGAGGCATGTCATTGTATGATTTTCCAATTTTCTTTTTTTTGTCTTATTGCTGAAACTAGAACTTGGCTTCTTCACTCTTTTTAGGCCATTTAAAAAAAAAAACAACCTTGTTGCTTACTGAAATTCCTGCTGTGACTTTGCTGATTGCCTACAGGACTGAGTACTGGGCTAGCTGAGGCCTAACCCTGACAGCACATGTAACTCCTTTAGTGATATGGGTTAGGATTAGTGATGAGCGAGCACAAAAATGCTCGGGTCGAGCAAATTGGAATACTCAGGTGCTCGACCCGAGCAACGAGCCCAATGTAAGTCTATGGGAAACTCGAGCATTTTTCAGGCGGCTCCCCCCGGCGGTCTGCAGAGGGCCTAAAAATTGCCCAAATCGATGGGAACAGTGCTCAAATGACATGGGAAAAGCATGGGGAAGACCCCTGGAAGCATTTCTGACTCCCAGGTCACTGCTGTCAACAACGTTGTCAGCGTATTACACCACTTTTACGGACTCACAATAAAACATACAAAAACAACACCAAAATGGATTTTCCTGGGAAATATATTAAGAAACATCCTTTTCAAGGTAATGACTTGTATATAAGGCAAAATAAATAACCAAAACCAAAAATACTCCTCCACACCTTGGGCTATGTTCACACGTAGCGTTTTTGCACTTTTGCATTGCTTTCAACAAAGACAAATGCATTCACTGGGAAATGTAATTTTAACATTTTACAACCTTATCTGGCCATGTGGTGTGTGACACATCATCAGACACATGCATACAATGCTGAAAAGACATGGGAACAGCATGGGGAAGACCTCTGGAAGCATTTCTGACTCCCAGGTCACTGCCTAATAGTGTGCCCATCATAAGTGATCCTTGGCGCATGCGAAGATGCCTCCCGCCATGCACCTGTCGTTGCAGACTTGTAACAATCACTGTCCACGTCTTTGTCCCAGTGCAGCGTTCAGTTGTCCCTACCCCATTCCTTGGAATGCAAGCGCAAGTATGCAGCCAGCCACCCACCCACCCACAGGCTGCAATACTACACTGCCAAATTTTTGACAGCTGCTTGCACTTGAAAATGTGGCCTTTTAGGCTCGTGGAGGCGGAAGCTTTTGATAACCTCATGCAGGAGGCGGCCGGGTGTCCATACTCCTGTCCCCAGCCGCCACTGTTTCTCCCGGTGTCGTCTCCTCCTTCCACAAGCACGGTTCCCACAACATTACCTGTGCCCTCCCCAGTGCACTTACTGGGAAGGACCGCCTAACCACAAACACGTGGACAGGTGAATGTGGCCAGGGAAGGTACGAAGCCAGTCCACAGCTTTTTTATGCTGAGAGTTGTATTTAGATAGGTGAAAGGACTGGCATAGATGGAAACCATATCTACTCTGAGTGTCATTTCTCCGTCACCAGGTTCCGCCCATTGTCACACACGACCATGCCTGGCTGTATGTTCAGCGGTGAGAGCCACAGATCAGGCTGCTGTGTTACAGCTTTCAGCAACTCTGCAGTGCTGAAGCATGTTATCTTCAGCACAGCCTGTTGCCGCTTGGCAAAAACAGTGCTGCAGTGCTGTCAGCTTGTGACTGGTGTGGTCATTTTGTAGATGGAGGAGGAGGGGCATGAGCTGAACAATGTGATTATATTGAGGTTAAATTGGTGACGCTGTTTTTTTATACTAAAGAAAGATCCTATTGTTTTGTTTTTTTACGTTATTTTTTAAGACAAATGCATTCACCGGGAAATGTCATTTTAACATTTTACAACCTTATCTGGCAATGTGGTGTGTGACACATCATCAGACACATCCTTTTTTATTTATGATGGAGGGACTCTGAAAGTCATGAAGCCAATTTTTATAGGGACATCAGATGGCCCTTACTATTCTTAAAAGGCCAGCAGTCGGCCCTAGCTATTGTTAGAGAGCTATCAGCCAGATATGCTTTGTTGTTCCCATTATTAACAAGTGGGTCTCCTATACTGTTATTGCGTATCCAGTGACTGCAAGGGCTGCCAAAAATTTGGACGCAACCCAATACCCCTTTGAAGAGACATAGAGGAGGGTCTCAGTAAAAAAAATGTTCCCATTAGAAAGGAGCGGGTCTCCTATAGTGGTAATGCCCATGCTGTGACTGCAAGGGCTGCCAAAATTTGGGAAAAACCCAACTAAGAATTTAAAGACACACGGAGCAGGGCCACAGTAACAAGGTACGACATGTTCCCATTAGAAAGGAGAGGGTCTGCTATACAGTTATAGGGTATACAGTGAGTCCAACGGCTAACCAATTTTAGGAAAAACCCCACTAAGAATTTAAAGACACACAGAGCAGGGCCACAGTAACAAGGTACGACATGTTCCCATTAGAAAGGTGAGGGTCTGCTATACAGTTATAGGGTATACAGTGAGTCCAACAGCTGACCAATTTTAGGAAAAACCCCACTAAGAATTTAAAGACACACAGAGCAGGGCCACAGTAACGACAAATTCCCATTAGAAAAGAGAGAGTCTCCCATAGTGTTGGCCTATGCAGTGAATGCAAGGGCTGCCAAAAATTTGGAGGCACTTCAATGCCCCTTGGAAGAGATGTGGAGGAGGGCCTCATAAAAAAAAAAAAATGTTCCCATTAGAAAGGAGCGGGCCTCCTATACTTGTAATGCGCATGCACTAAGAGTATGGGCTGACAAACATTTACCCCTGGAGGGTATACATGAACATACTGTATAAAAAATTTTTTTTAACGGGCATCATAAACACCCTTTAAAAAAATTATGTGGGTGTTGCATCACGGACCACGGTCATCATGGTGATATGGTGGTGGAGGATGAGGAGAAGGAGGAGGACAAGAGCAAATAGCCAAAATCAGGAAGCGTATACCCATGTGTGGGTGTGAAAAGGTGCATGGGAATACACCTCCCAAGAAAAGACACTGGATTTGAGTTTCTCACGCTGCTATCATTCGGTGTTGTTGAGAAGCCTGGCCCAATCCAGCCCTTGTTCATTTTTATAAGAGTCAGCCTGTCAGCATTTTCAGTTGACAGGCAGATAATAGATTTTTGGGCCTTCTGTGTAACTGCCAGGTACCACTGACCTAGATGCTGTACCGAAATCTCGCACATCAATCTCCTCATCTCTAGTGTCTAGCAGTGGCTGTCCCTATTGACTACAAGTAAACCCTCAGTCATACTGATCATTCTATTATAATGGGAAGTCGGAAAAGATTAGTGTTGGCAGGTGTAACATACCTGGCGGCGTCCTTGCATAGTGGTCCATCTCCCACTGTGCAAGAGCGCGCACTTGATTTCCAGTCCAGACTATCACTTTGGCTTCTTTCCATATGGTCTGCTTTGCTCTGCTCTGTCTGCTTAGGGCGACGGCCGCTGAACTTCCTGCTTCTTGTAGCTGCTGCAGACACACCCCTAATGCGTCCTCAGCCTATTGCTGTCTGTCACCTGGTATTTAACCCAGCTCCTCCCTGGAATCCTTGCCTGAGCATCTTGTTCTGTCAGTTGGCTTCTAGTCACTGATGTGCGAGGTCCTGTCTATGTTTCCTGCCTTGCGGTATCAGTTCCCGTGTCTGAACTGTGTCCTGTCTGTGCACTCTAGCCAGCTGTCTTTCTGCCTTTCCTGGAGGCTGTATTTCCAGGCCCGTGTGAACACGCTCTTAGCCTGTTCGTCCCGCCCTCTAGGGGCCGCATACCCAGACTCGCTCCTGTATCTCGCTTCAGTAACAGTTCCTGTCTGAACTGTCTCCTAACCTGCTTCCTGTTTTTCTCTGTCCGTACCTTCCCTTTCTCCTGCATTGTCTGAACCAGCACTTGGCTTTACCTTGGCTCGTTCCTGTATTTGTTGCAGTAACAGTTCCTGTCTGAACTGTCTCCTAACCTGTCTCCTGTTTTTCTCTACGCCCATATCTTCCCTTTTTCTGCAGAGTCTGAACTCGTACCTAACTCCTGCTCGTTGTCACTGTACTTCCGTTTGTGAGTTTGTGGTCCACTCGCTACTTCACTGCAAGTACCCTGTGGGTATGTGGTTCTGCCTTTCCCTTCCTGTCTGTTCCGTGTGAACAGAGCCCTGTTCCCTCTGCCCTGCCTTGCTCGCCGCTCCGGCGGTTTCTGCCTGCTCTGCCTTGTTCACCGCTCCGGCGGTTCTTGCCTGCTCTGCCTTGCTCACCGCTCCGGCGGTTCTTGCCTGCTCTGACCCTTTTCTCACTGCTCCGGCAGTCTCGCTCTGCTCTGACCCTTTTCTCACTGCTCCGGCAGTCTTGCTCTGCTCTGACCCTTTGCTCGCTGCTCTGGCAGTCTCGCTCTGCTCTGACCATTTGCTCGCTGCTCCGGCAGTCTCGCTCTGCTCTGACCATTTGCTCACCGCTCCAGGCGGTCTCGTCTTGCTCTGCTCTTGCTCGCCGCTCCGGGCGGCCTCACTCTGCTGTGTTTGTCCACCGCATCTGCGGTTCTGTTCCTGAGTCCCAGTCTGTACTGGGTCCTATCCACTCTGTGCGCCAACCTGTCGTACCTGCCAGTACCTCCCTGCCTGCATACCAGTCGTGCTTACCAACATCCACCTGCCTGCATACCGGCTGTACCTGCCAGTAACTCCCTGTTTGCATACCAGTTGTGCTTGCCAGCATCCACCCGTCTGCATACCTGCCGTGTCTGCCTGTACCCACCAGTCTGTGTGCCAGCCTAACCTGCCTGTTCCTGTATTCCCCGGTGTGGGTCAACAGCCGTGTCCAGGGTCTGACCTGGAGTAGCAGCTGGTCCCTCTGCTCGGTCCCTCCTTGGTGCACTGGCGTCGTATGCCGTCGTGCGACCTTGGTCGGATCGGGTGGATCCTTAGTTACGCCCCTCCAGGCATTCACTCTCCGGTACGGTCCAGTGGAATCACTACATATACACGCACACGCCAGTCAGTTCGGGCGCGTGCATTACAGCAGGACAAGTGTCTTGTCAATAGCCAACTCATGTCTATGGCCACCTTAGCATCCGGAAAGCCATTCTCCAACCTACCATAAAAATGGAGGATAGGTAAAGGCTGTTAGAGCCTCAGCTAAACCTCACGTAAAAGAAGTCATGTAACAGTTATTTTAAAATAATAATGTAAATAAAACACAAGTCCGGATAAATGTCATTTTCCAAAACTTTATTTAGCATTGACTTTTTAATTTAAATCATTAAAGTATAAACTCTATTTTAAATGTAAAAAAAGCTGCAGGGGTAACAGTTTTTCTTCCGGAACTCCTTTGTGGTCAAGTTGTTCTGCTGTCAAAGGCCCTGCTTGTTCTTGGTCTTCCCCATCGTGCAAATTCTGAAGACCAGGATTGCTCCTCGGGGTCAGGCTTTTGTTGACCAGTCATGAGGTCAGAATGCCATGGAGATATATAGCCTTCAGTTTAGGAAAGCAAGAGAGGAATAAGATGAATGTGATGTACTGACAAGACAGCTAAAAAAACAATATGTATGAAATAATATGTGACGTTGCAAGTTGCACAAAAACTGGGCCACAATGACCAAAGTGCAGTAGCATTAAAGAGCTTACAAAATGAATGTTTTAAAGAGAAACTGTCATTTGCCATTAATATGATTTTTTTTTTCCAAAACAACTTCAGGGAAACAAAATCATTTAGACCAGGTAAAATATTTCCATATTTATGGCAAGTGACAGATCCTCTTTAAAGAAGAACTCCCGACAAACATATTATCTTGTAAACCCTTCTAGATACAGGGAAGGAAATAATTATTTGATTAATTGCTGTTTTTGTAAGTTTGCCCACTGACAAAGACATGAACAGTCTATAATTTTAAGGGTAGGTTAATTTTAACATTGAGAGATAGAATATCCCCCCAAAAAATCAAGAAAATCACATTGTATAAATTAGATACATTTATTTGCATTTTGCAGTGAGAAATAAGTATTTGATCCCCTACAAACCATTATGAGTTCTGGCTCCTACAGACTAGTTAGACGCTCCTAATCAACTCGTTACCTGCATTAAAGACAGCTGTCTTACATAGTCACATGTATAAAAGACTCCTGTCCACAGACTCAATTAATCCGTCAGAGTCTAACCTCTACAACATGGGCAAGACCAAAGAGCTTTCTAAGGATGTCAGGGACAAGATCATAGACCTGCACAAAGCTGGAATGGGCTAAAAAAACATAAGTAAGATGCTGGGTAAGAAGAAGACAGCTGTTGGTGCAATAGTAAGAAAATGGAAGAAGTACAAAATGACTTCGATCTGGGGCACCATGCAAAATCTCACCTCGTGGGGTAGCCTTGATCACGAGGAAGGTGAGAGATCAGCATAAAACTACAGAGGGGGAACTTGTTAATGATCTCAAGGAAGTTGGGACCACAGTCACCAAGAAAACCATTGGTCGGGCGAATACAGAGTATCTTTAGCGTGCTCGGTGATATGTTTGAATGACTCCCATGTGCATGATTTGCGACTGTTTGACAGCTTTAATACATGTGAAGAATGCTTGTTTCTTAAGCATTCCTCACATGTATTAAAACTGTCAAACAAGCACGCTGAAGATTCTTGGTACTCGCCCGAGCATACTCGTCGAAAGGGTTAACTGAACATACTCGCTCATCACAAGTGCAGGCCCATCTGAAGTTTGCCAATGAACACCTGGATGATTCTGTGAGTTATTGGGAGAAGGTGCTGTGGTCAGATGAGACAAAAATTGAGCTCTTTGGCATTAACTCAACTCGCTGTGTTTGGAGGAAGAGAAATGCTGCCTATGACCCAAAGAACACCATCCCCACTGTCAAGCATGGAGGTGGAAACATTATGTTTTGGGGGTGTTTCTTTGCTAAGGGCACAGGACTACTTCACCGCATCAGTGGGAGAATGGATGGAGCCATGTACCGTAAAATCCTGAGTGACAACCTCCTTCCCTCCACCAGGACATTAAAAATGGGTCGGGGCAGGGTCTTCCAGCAAGACAATGACCCAAAACATACAGCCAAGGCAACAAAGGAGTGGAGGGAGTTGAAGCTCCGAGTTGCCAATCGACAGCCTCAAAATCTGAATGATTTAGAGATGATCTGCAAAGAGGAGTGGACCAAAATTCCTCCTGACATGTGCGCAACCCTCATCATCAACTACAAAAAAAGTCTGATTGCTGTGCTTGCCAACAAAGGTTTTGCCACCAAGTATTAAGTGTTGTTTTCCAGAGGAATCAAATACTTATTTCTCACTGCAAAATGCAAATAAATTTATCTAACATATACAATGTGATTTTTTGGGGGGATATTCTATCTCTCAATGTTAAAATTAACCTACCCTTAAAATTATAGACTGTTCATGTCTTTGTCAGTGGGCAAACGTACAAAAACAGCAAGGGATCAAATAATTACTTCCTTCACTGTATGTATGCTATGTAGTATTATCGTGTTACAATACTTACTGATCACCTTCTACCCCAGTTTTCAGTGCCGCCTAGGTTCATTAAAAGCTGTTAGAATTTTTTTGCACACCGCCAAATCTTTGTTCAATTAGTCCATAACCCCGATCTTATGAAACCTTTTCTTCATCCCAATTGAGCTTAATGGCATATGGCTGAAAGAGATCTTCCCCATCAGAATCACCCTACATGTAAACTTCAGGGAATCCAACAATGGCTAAAAATTTCTGACCATCACATCACACCGCATTCACCTTTCCATCTTCCAGTAATCAACTTGACAGCCGGCAGCCTACACTGCCCTTTTAGCGAGTCCACTTGTATTCCTATATAGGACAGTCTTGAAAATGGAAAATATTTTTTTCGTGAATTCCATTAATAATTTCTCCTCTGCTTCCTCACTACCTGTCTAAGTCTGTCTTCGCTGCCAAGACTTAGGTTAAAAAAAACAAAAAACATCCACGTACTCTCCTTCCCTGATGCTCTTACTACAAATGTATAAGTGGATGACAATGAACATACCCTGCGCTGTGACTAGTATCTCACTGTTCTGAGCTTTCAGCCATGTAGTGATCACCTCTTTCTTATAACACTTCTCAGCTTTCAAACACTTTATTAACATGTTAAACATATTTCCTTCCTTACTGCATGCATCTTCATCTGACAATACAGCCCCATCCAGTGAATTAGAATAAGACTTACTTGGCTACTGCGGTGCTGCTTGGATTGTGTCCTTGCTGTGACTTGCTCTTGTTTGGCCACTGTTTGCTGCGTGAGACCTCCATGTCCCGGCCACCTCTTATCGTCTAGTGTCCACATCTTGTTGCACCTTGTCGCTGCTTTGATCTCTGCAACAACAGACACTGTGCGAGTATGCGTTCACATGTGATTTCACTGAGGACGCAACAAATTCCTGCCCACGCCAATTACTCCCTGTACGTGGCCTGTGCTGTGAGTACTTACCTAATCCTGGATGCTGTCCATGCTTCCCAACCTAAATTTGTCCTGGCCTCTGTTCCTCACATCTCCTAGTTCTGAGTCCATGATCTGCTCCTGCTATATACTGGTTATGTCCAAGGCCTATTTCTAGTTATAGCTTGTGGTCATGAACCTGATCCCGGCTGTGTCCCTGGTGCCATGATCCTGGATGCAGCTCTTTGCTGTGTCCTAGTTATCCGTCACTCTGCTTACAGCTCCACATCTGGTACTTAAAGGGGTTTTCCAATGAACAAAAGTTCATTTTAATCAATACATCTTGGAATAATAATAATTTCCACAATTGGATGTGTTTAAATAAAATGTTCCTGTGCTAAGATAATCTTATAATGTGCCCCTGCTGTATATGGTGTAATGACCCGACTTCTGTGTGCCACTGAAGCACATGGCCCGAACAGATGCCACAGAAGCACATGGTCTGATGTCCACATGCTGCTGAAGCATGCGGCCTGGCATCTCTTTGCCACCAAAACACACAGCCTGGCATCTGCGTGCCACCAGAGCACACAGCTCAACTTCCACGTGCCAACAAAGCACGTAGCCCGGTTTCCGCTTGTCATCGAAGCATATGACCCAGCATCCGTATGCCACTGAAGCATATGGCCACGTAATCGAATGTCACTGAAACACACGGCCCCGTCTCCATGTGCCACCAAAGTACACGGACCAACATCCACGTGCCACCCTAACACATTGACTGACATCTCCCTGACACCGAAGCACATGACTAAATGTTTGCAGCACAGTTAAATCCACTGGTAGAGAATATAATGCCATGCTATGGGTCATCTATGTACGCATATAAGAATATGACAAGCTATCAAAATATGAAATTACAACCAAACTATAGATAATAATACAACCACTAACATACAGCATGTTATCTGAAAATGTATTACTGGAGAGTTTACCCTCCAGGTCACACTCATTGGCAATTTGTCTGCCTTTGTTTTTTTTTTCCACCAAAGCACAAGGCCTGACATCCGGGTACAAACGAAGCACACTGCCCAAAGTCCATGTGCTATTGAAGCACAAAGTCCGACGTCCGCGGGCCACCGAAGCACAAAGAACAGCGTCCACGTGCCACAGAAGCACAAGGTCCTCGAGTTTGAGTCCCACTGAAGCACAGGGCTCGGCATCCGGGTGCCACCGACGCACACGGCCCCACGTCCAGGTGCCACCAAAGCACACAATCCCGTGTACGGGTGCCACCGAAGAACACGGGCCCGGCATCCGGTTGCCACCAAGGCGCACGGCCCTGCGTACATATGCCATTGAAGCACAAGGCACCGCGTACGGGTGCCCCGACACACACGGTCCCGCTTACAGGTGCCATTGAAGCACATATCCCGGCATCTGGGTGTCACCGAAGCACACGGCCCTGCGTATGGGTGCCATTGAAGCACATGGCCTTGCGTCGGGGTGCCACCGAAGCACACGGCCCCACCTCACGGTGCCAAGAAAGCACACGGCCTCGCGTCTGGGTGCCACTTAAGCACACGGCCTCCCTGTACGGGTGCTACCGAAGCACACAGACCCGTGTCTGTGTACCACCGAAGCACAGAGACCCATGTCTGTGTGCCACCGAAGCACATGGCCCCGCTTCTCAGTGCTATGGAAGCACAAAGACCAGCGTCCGGGTATGACCAAAGAACACGGCTCCACGTACGAGTGCCCCTGAAGCACACGGCCCCGCGTCTAGGTGCCACCTAAGCACACAGACCGAAGTCCGGATGCCACCGAAGCACATGGCCCCTTGTCTAGGTGCCACAGAAGCACACAGATCTGCATTCGGGTGCAACTGAAACACACGGCCCCACATACGAGTGCCACCGAAACACATGCCCCATGTCTGAGTGCTACCGAAACACACGCCCCATGTCCGTATGCCACCGAAGCACATGGCCCTGCCTCCGGGTGCCACTGAAGCACATGACCCTGCGTCTGGGTGCCACAGAAGCACACAAACCCGTGTCCGGGTGCCACCAAAGCACATGGTCTCCCTGTATGGGTTTCACCGAAGCACACAGCCCGTGTCTGGGTGCCACCGAAGCATACACACCCGCATCAGGATGCCACCGACGCATACGGCCTACCTGTATGGGTGCAACCGAAGCACATGGCCCCACATGCGAAAGCCACTGAAGCACACATACGTGTATCTGGTTGCCACCGAAGCACACAGACCCGCGTCCGGGTGCCACTGAATCACATGGCCCCGCTTTTCAGTGCTACTGAAGCACAAAGCTTGGCGTCCAGGTACCACTGAAGAACACGGCTCCACGTACGAGTGTCCCTGAAGCACACGGCCCCACGTCTAAATGCCATCTAAGCACACAGACCCGCGTCCGTGTGCCCCTGAAGCATACAGACCCGCGTCCGTGTGCCACCGAAGAATACAGACCCGCATCCGTGTGCCACCGAAGCACTCTGCCCCGCGTCTGGGTGCCACCGAAGCACATGGCCCATGACTAGGTGCCACCGAAGCCTACAGACAAGCATCTCGGTGCCACCGAAGCACATGGCCCCGCATCCGGGTGCCACCGAAGCACATGGTCCTGCGTCTGGGTGCCACAGAAGCACACAAACCCGTGTCCAGGTGCCACCGAAGCACATGGCCTCCCTATATGGTTGTCACCGAAGCACAAAACCCGTGTTTGGGTGCCACCGAATCACATGGCCCCACTTCTAGGTACTACCGAAGCACAAAGCTTGGCATCCAGGTACCACCGAAGAACACGGCTCCACGTACGAGTGTCCCTGAAGCACACGGCCCCACGTCTAAATGCCATCTAAGCACACAGACCCGCGTCCGTGTGTCACCGAAGCATACAGACCGGCGTCTGTGTACCACAGAAGCACACAGACCCATGTCTGGGTGCCACCGAAGCACACAGACCAGCGTCCGGGTGCCACCGAAGCACATAGCCCCGCTTCTCAGTGCTACCGAAGCACAAAGACCAGTGTCCAGGTACCACCAAAGCACACGGCTCCGTGTACGAGTGCCCCTGAAGCACAAGGCCTTGAGTCTGGGTGCAAACAAAGCACACAGTCCTGCATCCGTGTGCCACCGAAGCACTCTGCCCCGCGTCCGGGTGCCACTGAAGCGCTTGGCCCCATGTCTAGGTACCAGCGAAACACACTTCTCGGTGCTACCGAAGCACAAAGACCGGCGTCCAGGTACCTCCTAAGCTCACGGCTGCACGTACGAGTGCCCCTGAAGCACACGGCCTTGGGTCTGGGTGCCACCGAAGCACACAGACCCGCATTCGTGTGCCACCGTAGCTTTCTGCCCCGCGTCTGTGTGCCACCAAAGCACATGACCCCTTGAACGGGTGCCACTGAAGAACACAGCCCTGCATAAGAGTGTGACCGAAGCACATGACCCCATGTCTAGGCGACACCGAAGCACAAACCCGTGTCCAGGTGCCACCGAAGCACATGGCCTCCCTATATGGGTGTCACCGAAGCACAAAACCCGTGTCTGGGTGCCACCGAAGCATACACACCCACATCAGGGTGCCACCGACGCATACGGCCAACCTGTATGGATGCAACAGAAGCACATGACCCCACATGCGAGCGCCACCGAAGCACACATACCCGTGTCTGGTTGCCACCGAAGCACACAGACCCGCGTCCGGGTGCCACCGAATCACATGGCCCCACTTCTAGGTGCTACCGAAGCACAAAGCTTGGCATCCAGGTACCACCGAAGAACACGGCTCCATGTACGAGTGTCCCTGAAGCACACGGCCCCACGTCTAAATGCCATCTAAGCACACAGACCCGCGTCCGTGTGCCACCGAAGCATACAGACCGGCGTCTGTGTACCACAGAAGCACACAGACCCGTGTCTGGGTGCCACCGAAGCAAACAGACCAGCGTCCGGGTGCCACCGAAGCACATAGCCCCGCTTCTCAGTGCTACCGAAGCACAAAGACCAGTGTCCAGGTACCACCAAAGCACACGGCTCCGTGTACGAGTGCCCCTGAAGCACCAGGCCTTGAGTCTGGGTGCAAACAAAGCACACAGTCCTGCATCCGTGTGCCACCGAAGCACTCTGCCCCGCGTCCGGGTGCCACTGAAGCACTTGGCCCCATGTTTAGGTACCAGCGAAACACACTTCTCGGTGCTACCGAAGCACAAAGACCGGCGTCCAGGTACCTCCTAAGCTCACGGCTGCACGTACGAGTGCCCCTGAAGCACACGGCCTTGGGTCTGGGTGCCACCGAAGCACACAGACCCGCATTCGTGTGCCACCGTAGCTTTCTGCCCCGCGTCTGTGTGCCACCAAAGCACATGACCCCTTGAACGGGTGCCACTGAAGAACACAGCCCTGCATAAGAGTGTGACCGAAGCACATGACCCCATGTCTAGGCGACACCGAAGCACAGACCCGTGTCTGGGTGCCACCGAAGCACACGGCCCCGCAACCGGGTGCCACCGAAGAACACGGCCCCGTGTCTGGGTGCCACCTAAGCACACAGACCTGCGTCCATGTGCCACTGAAGCACATGGCCCCTTGTCCGGGTGCCACCGAAGCACATGGACCCGTGTCTAGGTGCCACCGAAGCACACAGACTAGCGTCCGGGTGCCACCGGAGCACATGGCCTTGCCTCTCGGTGCTACCGAAGCACAAAGACCAGCGTCCGGGTACCACCGAAGCACACGGCTCCACTTATGAGTGCCCTTGAAGCATGCAGCCTCGTGTCTGGGTGCCACTGAAGGACACAGATCCGTGTCAGTGTGACACAATAGCACTCTGCCCCGCGTCCGCGTGCCACCGAAGCACACGACCCCCTGAACAGGTGCCACCGATACACAAAGCTCCACATACGAGTGTCACCTAAGCACACGGCCCCGTGTCTGGGTGCCACCAAAGCACACAGACCCGCATCTGGGTGCCACCAAAGCACACGGCCCTGCTTCACGGTGTTACCGAAGCACAAAGACCGGCGTCTCTGTACCATTGAAGAACACGGCTCCACGTACGAGAACCACCGAAGCACATGGCCCCTCGTCCGGGTGCCACCGAACCACATGGACCCGTGTCTAGGTGCCACCGAAGCACACAGACCCGCGTCCGGGAGCCACCGGAGCACATGGCCCTGTCTCTCGGTGCTACCAAAGCACAAAGACCGGCGTCCGGGTACCACCGAAGCACACGGCTCCACGTATGAGTGCCCCTGAAGCACACGGCCTCGTGTCTGGGTGCCACCGAAGCACACAGACCCGTGACCATGTGCCATCGAAGCATTCTGCCATGCGTCCAGGTGCCACCGAAGCACATGGCCCCATCTCTAGGTGCCATCATAGCACACATACCCGTGTCTGGGTGCCACTGAAGCACACAGACTAACGTCCATGTGCTACCGAAGCACATGGCCCCACGTCCGGTTTCCACCGAAGCACATGGCCCTGCTTCTCGGAGCTACCGAAGCACAAAGACCGGCGTCCGGGTACCTCCAAAGTACACGGCTCCACGTACAAGCGCCCCTGAAGCACACGGCCTCGTGTCTGGGTGCCACCGAAGCACACAGACCCGCGTCCATGTGCCACCAAAGCACTCTGCCCCGCGTCCGGGTTCCACCGAAGCACACGGCCCCACATATGAGTGCCACTGAAGCACACGGCCCCGTCTCTGGGTGCCACCGAAGCACACAGACCCGCATCCGTGTACCACCGAAGCACATGGCCCTGCGTCCGGGTGGCACCGAAGCACACAGCCCCACTTCTCGGTGTTACCGAAGCACAAAGACCGGTGTCCAGGTAACATTGAAGAACACGGCTCCACGTACGAGTGCACCTGAAGCACACGGACTCGTGTCTGGTAGCCACAGAAGTACATGGCCAATGTCTAGGTGCCACCGAAGCACACAGACCCGCGTCTGGGTGCCACCGAAGCACACAGCCCCACGTCCGGGTGCCACCAAAGCACACAGCCCACATATGGGTGCAACCGAAGCACACAGACCCGCGTCCGGGTGCCACTGAAGCACAAGGCCCCACGTCCGGGTGCCGCCAAAGCACACGGCCCCGCGTCTAGTTGCCACCGAAGCACTCTGCCCCACGTCCATGTGGCACCAAAGCACATGGCCCCTTGTCTAGGTGCCACTAAAGCACACAGACCCGCATTTGGGTGCCTCTGAAGCACACGGCCCCGCTTCCGGGTGCCATCGAAGCACAGAGCTCACATACGGGTGCCACCGAAGCACACAGACAGGCTTCCAGGTGCCCCCGAAGCACACGGCCCCACGTCCGGGTGCCGACAAAGCACACAGACCCGCGTCTAGGTGCAAACGAAGCACACAGACCCGCGTCCATGTGCCACCGAAGCACTCTGCCCCACGTCCGGGTGCCACCGAAGCACATGGCCCCTTGTCTAGGTGACACAAAAGCACACAGACCCGCATTCGGATGCCTCTGAAGCACATGGCCCAGCTTCCTGAACGGGTGCCACTGAAGCACATAGCCCCACATACGAGTATCATTGAAGCACACACCCCTGTGTCTGGGTGCCACCGAAGCACACAGACCCACGTCCATGTGCCAAATAAGCACAGGGCCCTGCGCACGGGTGCCACCGAAGCACATGGCTCCCTCTTTTCGGTGCTACTGAAGCACAAAGACCGGCATCCGGGTACCTCCGAAGCTCACGGCTCCACGTACGAGTGCTCATGAAGAACACGGCTTCGTGTCTGGGTGCCACCGAAGCACACTGCCCCGTTGAATGGGTGCCTCCGAAGCACACAAAGCTGAGTCCAGGTGCCACTGAAGCACACAACCTCCCTGTACAGGTGCCACCGAAGCACACGGCCCCAAGTGTCTGGGTGCCACCGAAGCACACAGACCAGCGTCCATGTGCTACAGAAGCACACGGCCCTGCATCCGGGTGCCACCAAAGCACGCGGCCCCGCTTCTCGGTGATACCGAAGCACAAAGATCAGTGTCCGAGTACCACCGAAGCACACGGCTCCACGTACGAGTGCCCCTGAAGCACACAGCCCAGTGTCTGAGTGCCACCGAAGCACACAGACCCATGTCCGTGTGCCATTGAAGAACTCTGCCCCGCGTCCGGGTGCCACCGAAGCACATGGCCTGGTGTCTAGGTGCCACCGTAGCACACAGACCCGTGTCTAGGTGCCACCGAAGCACACAGACCAACGTTCATGTGCCACCGAAACACATGGCTCCTCGCCCGCTTTCCACCAAAGCACTTGGCCCCGCTTCTCGGTGCTACCGAAGCACAAAGACCGGCGTCCGGGTACCTCCAGAGCACAAGACTCCACGTACGAGTGCCCATGAAGAACACGGCCTCGTGTCTGGGTGCCACCAAAGTACAGGGCCCCGTTGAATGGGTGCCACCGAAGCACATAAACCTGCATCCGGGTGCCCCCGAAGCACACAACCTCCCTGTACAGGTGCCACCGAAGCACACAGATCAGCGTCCAGGTGACACTGTAGCACAAGGCCCTAGTTCTCGGTGCTACTGAAGCACACAGACCGGCGTCTGGGTACAACCGAAGCACACGGCTCCACATACGAGTGCCCCTGAAGCACAAGGCCTTGTGTTTGCATGCCACCGAAACACACAGACAAGCGTTCGTGTGCCACCAACGCACTCTGCCCCGCATCTGGGTGCCACCGAAGCACATGGCCCATGTCTAGGTGCGACCGAAGCACATGGCCCCACGTCCGGATGCCGCCAAAGCACACAGCCCACATACGGGTGCCACCGAAGCACACAGACCCGAGTCCGGGTGCAACCAAAGCAGACGGCCCGAAGTCCGGGTGCCGCCAAAGCACACAGCCCCGCATCTAGGTGCCACCGAAGCACACAGACCTGCGTTCATGTGCCACCGAAGCACTCTGCCCCGCGTCCGGGTGCCACCGAAGCACATAGCCCCTTGTCTAGGTGCCACCAAAGCACACAGACCCGCATTCGGGTGCCACTGAAGCACACGGCCCCGCTTCCGGGTGCCATCGAAGCACACAGCCCCACATACGAGTGCCACCGAAACACATGCCCTGTGTCTGGGTGCGACCGATGCACATGGCCCAGCATCTGGGTGCCACCAAATCACACAGACCCGCGTCCATGTGCCACCGATGCACTCTGTCCCGCGTCCGGGTGCCACCGAAGCACATGGCACCATCTCTAGGTGCCACCATAGCACACATACCCGTGTCTGGGTGCCACCGAAGCACACAGTCCATGTGCCACCGAAGCACATGGCCCCACGTCCGGGTGCCACCGAAGCACATGACCCCGCTTCTCAGTGCTACCGAAGCACAAAGAACGGCGTCCGGGTACCTCCGAAGTACACGGCTCCACGTATGAGGATCCCTGAAACACACGGCCTCGTGTCTGGGTGCCACCGAAGCACACAGACCCGCGTCCATGTGCCACCAAAGCACACGGCCCCACATACGAGTGCCACCGAAGCACACGGCCTCGTGTCTGGGTGCCACCGAAGCACACAGACCCATGTCCGTGTGCCAACGACGCACTCTGCCCCGCGTCCGTTTGCCACCGAAGCACATAGCCTGGTGTCTAGGTGCCACCGTAGCACACAGACCCGTGTCTGGGTTCCACCGAAGCACACAGTCCAACGTCCATGCTACCCGAGCACAAAGGCCGGCATCCGGGTACCTTCGCAACACATGGCTCCACGTACGAGTGCCCTTGATGCACACGGCTTCGTGTGTGGGTGCCACCGAAGCACTCAGACCCATGTCCGTGTGCCACCGAAGCACTCTGCCCCACGTCCGGGTGCCACCGAAGTACATGGTCCGGTGTCTAGGTGCCACTGTAGCACAAATACCTGTGTCTGGGTGCCACCGAAGTACACAGACCAACGTCCATGTGCCACCGGAGCACATGGCTTCACGTCCGGTTTCCACCGAAGCACATCCTCCGCTTCTCGGTGCTACCGACGCACAAAGAACGGCGTCCGGGTACCTGCAAGTCACACAGTTCCACGTACGAGTGCCCCTGAAGCACACGGCCTCGTGTCTGGGTGCCACCAAAGCACATAGACCCGCGTCCAGGTGGCATCGAAGCACACAACCCACTGTATGGGTGCCATCGAAGCACACAGCCTAGCATACGAGTGCCACCGAAGCACATGCCCCCGTGTCTGGATGCCATCGAAGCACACAGACTCCCTTCCGTGTGCCACCGAAGCACGTGACCCCATGTCCGGGTGCCTCCGAAGCACATGGTCCCGTGTCTAGGTGCCACCGAAGCACACAAACCCGCGTTAGAGTGCCATCAAAGCACACAGCCTACCTGTACGGGTGCCACCGAAGCACATGGCCCCACATGCGAGTGCCATTGAAGCACACAGACCCGTGTCTGGTTGCCACCGAAGCACACAGACCCACGTTCATGTGCCACAGAAGCACATGGCCCTGCGTCCGTGTGCCACCGTAGCACATGGCCCCGCTTATTGGAGCTACCGAAGCACAAAGACCAGCTTCCGGGTACCAACAAAGTACACGGCTTCACGTATGAGTGCCCCTGAAGCACACGGCCTCGTGTCTTGGTGCCACCGAAGCACACAGACCCACAACCGTGTGCCACCGAAGCAAATGGCCCTATGTCTAGGTGCCACCGAAGCACACAGACCCGCGTCCGGGTGCCACCGAAGCACACGGCCCCGCATCCGGGTGCCACTGAAGCACACGGCTTCACATACGAGTATCACCCAAGCACACGGCCCCGTGTCTGGGTGTCACCGAAGCACACAGACTTGCGTCCGTGTGCCACCGTAGCACTCTGCCCCGCCTCTGGGTGCCACCGAAGCACACGGCGCACATATAAGTGCCACCGAAGCACTCGGCCCCGTGTCTGGGTGCCGGCAAAGCACACAGACCCGCATCCATTTGCCACCGAAGCACATGGCCTTGCATCCGGGTGCCACCGAAGCACATGGCCCTGTGTCTAGGTGCCACCGAAGCACACAGACCCGAATCCGGGTGCCACCAAAGAATACAGCTCCATGTACGAGTGCCCCTGAAGCACACTGCCTCATGTCTGGGTGCCACCGAAGAACAAAGACCCACGTCCGTGTATACCACCGAAGCACACAGACCCCAGTCTGGGTGCCACTGAAGCACATGGCCCCGTGTCTAGGTGCCACCGTAGCGCACTGACCTGTGTCTGAGTGCCAGCGAAGCACACAGACCAACGTCTATGTGCCACCGAAGCATATGGCCCCGCTTCTTGGTGCTACCGAAGCACAAAGACCGGCGTCCCGGTACTTGCGAAGCACACGGCCCTACATACAAGTGCCACAAAAGCACACGGCCCCGAGTCTGGGTGCCACCGAAGCTCACAGACCCGCATCCGTGTGCCACCGAACCACATGGCCTTGTGTCCGGGTGCCACCGAAGCACATGCCCCATGTCTAGGTGCAACCGAAGCACACAGACCCGCATCCGTGTGTCACTGTACGAGTGACCATGAAGCATACGGCCTCATGTCTAGGTGCCACCGAAGCACACAGACCCGTGTCCATGTGCCACTGAAGCACTCTGCCCCACGTCCGGGTGCTAACGAAGCACATGGCCCCATCTCTAGGTGCCACCATAGCACACAGACCCGTGTCTGGGTGCCACCGAAGCACACAGACTAACGTCCATGTGCCACCAAAGTACATGGCCCCACGTCTGGTTTCCACCGAAGCAGATGGCCCCGCTTCTTGGTGCTACCGAAGCACAAAGACCGGCGTCCGGGTACTTCCGAAGTAGACGGCTCTACATACGAGTGCCCCTGAAGCACACGGCCTTGTGTCTGGGTGCCACCGAAGCACACAGACCCATGTCCGTGTGCCACCGTAGCAGTCTGCCACCGTAGCACTCTGCCCCGCATCCGGGTGCCAATGAAGCACACGGCCCCACATACGAGTGCCACGAAAGCACACGGCCCCGTGCCTGGGTGCCACCGAAGCACACAGACCCGCATCCGTTTGCCAACGAAGCCTATGGCCTTCAGTCCGGGTTGCACCGAAGCACATGCCCCCTGTCTAAGTCCCACCGAAGTACAGACCCACATCCGGGTGCCACCAAAGAATACTTCTCCATGTACGAGTGACCAAGAAGCACACGGCCTCATGTCTGGGTGCCACGAAAGCAGACAGACCCGCGCCCATATACCACCAAAGCACACAGACCCCAGTCCGGGTGCAACCGAAGCACATGGCCCCGTGTCTAGGTGCCACCGAATCAAACACACCCGTGTCTGGGTGCCACCGAAGCACAGAGACCAATGTCCATGTGCCATCGAAGCACATGACCCCTGCGTCCGGTTTCCACCGAAGCACATGGCCCAGCTTCTCGGTGCTACCGAAGCACAAAGACCGGCGTCCGGGTACCTCTGAAGTACACGGCTCCATGTACGAGTGCCCCTAAAGCACACGGCCTCGTGTCTGGGTGCTACTGAAGCACACAGACCCGCGTCCGTGTGCCACCGAAGCACTCTGCCCCGCCTCCGGGTGCCATCGTAGCACATGGCCCCGTGTCTAGGTGCTACCGAACACAAAGACCCGCGTCCGGGTGCCACCGAATCACACGGCCCCGCTTCTCGGTGCTACCGAAGCACAAAGCTTGGCGTGAAGGTACCACCGAAGAACACGGCTCCATGTACGAGTGCCCCTGAAGCACATGGCCCTGCGTCTAGGTGCCACCTAAGAACACAGACCCGCGTCCGTGTGCCACCGAAGCACATGGCTCCTCGTCCGGGTGCCACCGAAGCACATGGCCCGTGTCTAGGTGCCACCAAGGCACAGAGACCCATGTCCGTGTGCCACCAAAGCACATGGCCCCACTTCTCGGCGCCACCGAAGCACAAAGACCGGCGTCCGGGTACCTCCCAAGCACACTGCTCAATGTACGACTGCCACTTTAGCTCTCTGCCCCGCGTCTGAGTGCCATCGAAGCATACAACCCCCTGAACGGGTGCCACTGAAGCACACAGCCCCACATAAGAGTGCCATTGAAGCACATGCCCCTGTGTCTGGGTACCACCGAAGCACACAGACCCACGTCCATGTGCCAAATAAGCACAGGGCCCTGCGTACTGGTGCCACAAAAGCACATGGCTCCTGCTTCTTGGTGCTACTGAAGCACAAAGACCAGCGTCCGGGTACCTCCGAAGAACACAGCTCCACGTACGATTGCTCATGAAGAACACGGTTTCGTGTCTGGGTACCACCGAAGCACACGGCCCCGTTGAATGGGTGCCACCGAAGCACACAAACCTGCGACCGGGTGCCACCGAAGCACACGACCTCCCTGTACAGGTGCCACCGAAGCACACGGCCCCACATGCGAGTGCCACCGAAGCACACAGACCCGTGTCTGGGTGCCACCGAATCACACAGACCAGCATCCGGGTGCCACCGAAGCACATGGCCCTGATTCTCTGTGCTATCGCAGCACAAAGACTGGCGTCCGTGTACCACAGAAGCACACAACTCCACATACGAGTGCCCCTGAAGCACATGGCCTGGTGTCTGGGTGCCACCGTAGCACACAGACCCGCGTCCGGGTGCCACCGAAGCACATGGCCCGGTGTCTAGGTGCCACCGTAGCACACAGACCCGTGTCTAGGTGCCACTGAAGCACACAGACCAACGTTCATGTGCCACCGAAGCACATGGCTCCTCGCCCGGTTTCCAGCGAAGCACATGGCCCCGTTTCTCGGTGCTACCGAAGCACAAAGACCGGCGTCCGGGTACCTCCAAAGCACAAGACTCCACGTACCAGTGCCCATGAAGAACATGGCCTCGTGTCTCGGTGCCACCGAAGTACAGGGCCCCGTTGAATGGGTGCCACCGAAGCACACAAACCTGCATCCGGGTGCCCCCGAAGCACACAACCTCCCTGTACAGGTGCCACCGAAGCACACAGATCAGCATCCAGGTGCCACCGTAGCACAAGGCCCCGCTTCTCGGTGCTACCGAAGCACACTGACCGGCGTCTGGATACAACCGAAGCACAGGGCTCCGCATACGAGTGCCCCTGAAGCACAAGGCTTTGTGTCTGCTTGCCACCGAAACACACAGCCCACATCCATGTGCCACCGAAGCACATGACCCATGTCTAGGTGCCAACGAAGCACACAGACCCGCGTCCGGGTGCCACCAAAGCACACGGCCCCACGTCCGGATGCCGCCAAAGCACACAGCCCACATACGGGTGCCACCGAAGCACACAGACCTGAGTCCGGGTGCAACCGAAGCACACGGCCCCACGTCCGGGTGCTGCCAAAGCACACGGCCCCGCATCTAGGTGCCACCGAAGCACACAGACCCATGTCCATGTGCCAACGAAGCACTCTGCCCATGCGTCCGGGTGCCACCGAAGCACACAGACCTGCAATCGGGTGCCACCGAAGCACACAGACCCGTGTCCATGTGCCACCGAAGCACTCTGCCCCTTGTCTAGGTGCTACCAAAGCACACAGACCTGCAATCGGGTGCCACCGAAGCACACGGCCCCGCTTATGAGTGCCAACGAAACACAAGCCCCGTGTCTGGGTGCCACCGAAGCACATGGCCCCGCATCTGGGTGCCACCAAATCACACAAACCCGCGTCCATGTGCCACCGATGCACTCTGCCCCGCGTCTGGGTGCCACCGAACCACATGGCACCATCTCTAGGTGCCACTAAAGCACACATAGCCATGTCTGGGTGCCACCAAAGCACACAGACTAACGTCCATGTGCCACTGAAGCACATGGCCCCATGTCCGGGTGGCACCAAAGCACATGACCCCGCTTCTCAGTGCTACCGAAGCACAAAGAACTGCGTCCGGGTACCTCTGAAGTACACGGCTACATGTATGAGGGCCCCTGAAGCACACGGGCTCGTGTCTGGGTGCCACTGAAGCACACAGACCCAAGTCCGTGTGCCACCATAGCACTCTGCCCCGCGTCCGGGTGCCACCGAAGCACATGGCCCTGTGTCTAGGTGCCACCGAAGCACACAGACCCGCGTCCGTGCATACCACCGAAGCACACAGACCCCAGTCTGGGTGCCACCGAAGCACATGGCCCCGTGTCTAGGTGCCACCGTAGCGCACACACCCATGTCTGGGTGCCAGCGAAGCACACAGACCAACGTCTATGTGCCACCAAAGCATATGGCCCCGCGTCCGGTTTCCACCGAACCACACGGCACTGCTTCTTGGTGTTACGAAGCACAAAGACCGGCGTCCGGGTACCTCCGAAGTACACGGCTCCACATACGAGTGCCCCTGAAGCACACGGTGTCTGGGTGCCACCAAAGCACTCAGCCCCGCGTCCGGGTGCCAACAAAGCACATGGCCCCGTCTCTAGGTGCCTCCATAGCAGACAGACCCGTGTCTGGGTGCCACCGAAGCACACAGACTAACGTACATGTGCCACCGAAGCACATGGCCCGAAGCACAAAGACCGGCGTCCGGGTACTTCCATAGCACAAGGCCCCACATACGAGTGCCACAAAAGCACATGGCCCCACGTCTGGGTGCCACCGAAGCACATGACACTGCTTCTCAGTGCTACCGAAGCACAAACAACGGCGTCCGCGTACCTCCGAAGTACACGGCTCCACATACGAGGGCCCCTGAAGCACATGGCCTCGTGTCTGGGTGCCACCGAAGCACACAGACCCGCGTCCGTGTGCCACCATAGCACTCTGCCCCGCGTCCGGGTGCCACCGAAGCACACGGCGCCACATATGAGTGCCACCGAAGCACATTGCCTCGTGTCTGGGTGCCACCAAAGCACATGGCCTGGTGTCTAGGTGCCACCGTAACACACAGACCCGTGTCTGGGTGCCACCGCAGCACACAGACCAACGTCCATGTGCCACCGAAGCACATGGCCCCTCGTCCTGTTTCCACCAAAGCACATGGCCACGCTTCTCGGTGCTACCGGAGCACAAAGGCCGGCGTCCGGGTACCTCCGCAACACATGGCTCCACGTACGAGTGCCCCTGAAGCACACGGCTTCGTGTGTGGGTGCCACTGAAGCACTCAGACCCATGTCCGTGTGCCACCGAAGCACATGGCCCCTAGTCCGGCTTCCACCGAAGCACATGGCCCCACTTCTCAGTGCTACCGAAGCACAAAGACCCACTGAACAGGTGCCATCGAAGGACACAGCCCAGCATACGAGTGCCACCGAAGCAGATGCCCTTGTGTCTGGGTGCCACCGAAGCACACAGACTCGCTTCCGTGTGCCACCTAAGCACGTGACCCAGCGTCCGGGTGCCCCCAAAGCACATGGCCCTGTGTCTAGGTGCCACCGAAGCACACACACCCGCGTTAGAGTGCCATCACTCGCGTTAGAAGCCTACCTGTACGGGTGCCACCGAAGCACATGGCCCCACATGCGAGTGCCATCGAAGCACACAGACCCGTGTGTGGTTGCCACCGAAGCACACAGACCCACGTCCATGTGCCACAGAAGCACATGGCCCTGCGTCCGTGTGCCACCGAAGCACATGGCCCCGCTTATCGGTGCTACCGAAGCACAAAGACCGCCTTCCGGGTACCACCGAAGTACTCGGCTCCACGTATGAGTGCCCCTGAAGCACATGGCCTCGTGTCTTGGTGCCACCGAAGCACACAGACCCACATCCGTGTGCCACCGAAGCAAATGGCCCCATGTCTAGGTGCCACTGAAGCACACAGACCCGCGTCCGGGTGCCACCTAAGCACACGGCCCCGCATCCGGGTGCCACTGAAGCACACGGCTTCACATACGAGTATCACCGAAGCACACGGCCCCGTGTTTGGGTGCCACCGAAGCACACAGACTTGCGTCCGTGTGCCACCGTAGCACTCTGCCCCGCCTCCGGGTGCCACCGAAGCACACGGCGCCACATAGGAGTGACACCGAAGCACACGGCCCCGTGTCTGGGTGCCGACGAAGCACACAGACACGCATCCATTTGCCACCGAAGCACATGGCCTTGCATCCGGGTGCCACCGAAGCACATGGCCCTGTGTCTAGGTGCCACCGAAGCACACAGACTCGCATCTGGGTGCCACCAAAGAATACAGCTCCATGTACGAGTACCCCTGAAGCACACAGCCTCATGTCTGGGTGCCACCGAAGCACACAGACCCGCGTCTGTGTATACCACCGAAGCACACAGACCCCAGTCTGGGTGCCACCGAAGCACATGGCCCCGTGTCTAGGTGTCACCGCAGCGCAAAGACCCGTGTCTGGGTGCCACCGAAGCACACAGACCCACGTTCCTGTGCCACCGTAGCATTCTGCCCCGTGTCCGTATGCCACCGAAGCACATGACCCCCTGAACAGGTACCACAGAAGCACACAGCCCTGCATAAGAGTGCGACCGTAGCACATGACCCCATGTCTAGGTGACACCGAAGCACACAGACCCGCGTTGGGGTGCCACCGAAGCACATAACTCCGTGTCTAGGTGCCACCGAAGCACACGGCTTCACATACGAGTACCACCGAAGCACTCGGCCCCGTGTCTGGATGCCACCGAAGTACACACACCTGCGTCTGTGAGCGACCAAAGCACGTGGCCCCTCGTCTGGGTGCTACCGAAGCACATGACCCCGTGTCTAGGTGCCACCGAACCACACAGACCCGCGTCCGGGTGCCACCGAAGCACATGGCCCTGCTTCTCGGTGCTACCGAAGTACAAATACCGGCGTCCGGGTACCACCGAAGCACTCGGCTCCACATATGAGTGCCCCTGAAGCACACAGCTTCGAGTCTGGGTGCCACCGAAGCACACAGATCCGCGTCCGTGTACCACCATAGGACTCTGCCACGCATCTGGGTGCCACCAAAGCACACAATCCCCTGAATGGGTGCCACCGAAGCACAAAGCTCCACATACGATTGTCACCGAAGCACACAGCCCCGTGTCTGGGTGCCACCGAAGCACACAGACCCGCGTCCGTGTATACCACCGAAGCACACAGACCCCAGTCTGGGTGCCACCGAAGCACATGGCCCCGTGTCTAGGTGTCACCGCAGCGCAAAGACCCGTGTCTGGGTGCCACCGAAGCACACAGACCCACGTTCCTGTGCCACCGTAGCATTCTGCCCCGTGTCCGTATGCCACCGAAGCACATGACCCCCTGAACAGGTGCCACAGAAGCACACAGTCCTGCATAAGAGTGCGACCGTAGCACATGACCCCATGTCTAGGTGACACCGAAGCACACAGACCCACGTCGGGGTGCCACCGAAGCACATAACCCCGTGTCTAGGGGCCACCGATGCACACGGCTTCACATACGAGTACCACCGAAGCACATGGCCCTCGTCCGGGTGACGCCGAAGCACATGGTCCCGTGTCTAGGTGCCACCGAAGCACACGGACCAGCATCTGGGTGCCACCGAAGCACACGGCTGCACGTACGAGTGCCCCTGAAGCACACGGCCTTGTGTCTAGGTGCCACCGAAGCACCCAGACCCACATTCATGTGCTACCGTAGCTTTCTGCCCCGCGTCCGTGTGCCACCGAAGCACATGACCCCCTGAAAAGGTGCCACTGAAGCACACAGCCCTGCATAAGAGTGCGACTGAAGCACATGACCCCATGTCTAGGTGCCACCGAAGCACACAGACCCACGTCCGGGTGCTACCGAAGCACACGGGCCCGCGTCTGGGTGCCACCGAAGCACATAGCCCATGTCTAGGTGCCACTGAAGCACACAGACCCGCGTCCGGGTGCCACCGAAGCACACGGCCCCACGTCCGGAAGCCGCCAAAGCACACAGCCCACATACGGGTGCCACAGAAGCACACAGACACGAGTCCGGGTGGCACCGAAGCACACGGCTCCACGTCCGGGTGCCACCGAAGCACACGGTCCCTCATCCGGGTGCCGCCAAAGCACACGGCCCCGCATCTAGATGCCACCGAAGCACACAGACCCGTGTCCATGTGCCACCGAAGCACACGGCCCGGCTTCTGGGTGCCATCGAAGCACACAGCCCCACATACGAGTGCCACCGAAACCCACGCCCTGTGTCTGGGTGTCATCGAAGCACATGGCCCCAAATCTGGGTGCCACCAAATCACACAGACCCGCGTCCTTGTGCCACCGATGCACTCTGCCCCGCGTCCGGGTGCCACCGAAGCACATGGCACCATCTCTAGGTGCCACCATAGCACACATACCCGTGTCTGGGTGCCACCGAAGCACACAGACTAATGTCCATGTGCCACTGAAGCACATGGCCCCACGTCTGGGTGCCATCGAAGCACATGACCCCGCTTCTCAGTGCTACCGAAGCACAAAGAACAGCGTCCGCAAACCTCCGAAGTACACGGCTCCACGTACGAGGGCCCCTGTAGCACACGGCCTCGTGTCTGGGTGCCATCGAAGCACACGGCCCCACATATGAGTGCCACTGAAGCACACGGCCTTGTGTCTGGGTGCCACTGAAGCACATGGCCTGGTGTCTAGGTATCACCGAAGCACACGGTCCGGCATCCGTGTGCCACAGAAGCACATGATCCCACGTCTCGGAGCCACAGAAGCACAAGGCCCCGTGTTTGGGTGCCACTTAAGCACACGGCCCCGGTTACTGATGCCACCGAAGCACACGGTCCTGTATACGGATGCCACCGAAGCATTTGCCCACAAGTACGGGTGCCACCGAAGCACACAGCCCAGCATACGAGTGCCACCGAAGCACACGCCCCCGCGTCTGGGTGCCACTGCAGCACAAAGACTCGCTTCCGTGTGCCACTGAAGCAAGTGACCCCGCGTCCGGGTGACCCCGAAGCACATGGTCCCGTGTCTAGGTGCCACCGAAGCACACTAACCCGCGTTAGGGTGCCATCAAAGCACACGGCCTACCTGTACGGGTGCCACAGAAGCACATGGCCCTGCGTCCGTGTGCCACCGAAGCACATGGCCCCGCTATTCGGCGCTACCGAAGCACAAACACCGGTGTCCGGGTACCACCGAAGCACACGGCTCCAAGTATCAATGCCCCTGAAGCACACGGCCTCGTGTCTGGGTGACACCGAAGCACACAGTCCCACATCCATGTGCCATCGAAGCACATGGCCCCATGTCTAGGTGCCACCAAAGCACACAGACTCGCGTCCGGGTGCCACCGAAGCACAAGGCCCCGTGTCTGGATGCCAACGAAGCACACGGCTTCACATGCGAGTTCCACCGAAGCACAAGGCCCCGTGTCTGGGTGCCACCGAAGCACAGACCCACGTCCGTGTGCCACTGTAGCACTCTGCCCCGCCTCCGGGTGCCACCGAATCACACGGCCCCGTGTCTGGGTGCCACCGAAGCACACAGACCCGCATCCGTGTGCCATCAAAGCACATGACCTTGCGTCCGGGTGCCACCGAAGCACATGGCCCCATGTCTAGGTGCCACCGAAGCACACAGACCTGCATCCGGGTGCCGCCAAAGAATACAGTTCCATGCACGAGTGCCCCTGAAGCACACGGCCTCATGTCTGGGTGCCACCAAAGCACACAGACCCAAGTCCGTGTACCACCGAAGCACACAGTCCCTAGTCCGGGTGCCACCGAAGCACAGGGCCCCGTGTCTAGGTGCCACCGTAGCGCTTAGACCCGTGTCTGGGTGCCACCGAAGCACACAGACTAATGTCCATGTGCCACCGAAGAACATGGCCCCATGTCCGGTTTCCACTGAAGCACATGGCCCTGCTTCTCGGTGCTACCGAAGCAGAAAGCAGGCGTCCGGGTACCTCCGCAGTACACGGCTCCACGTACGAGTGCCCCTGAAGCACACGGCCTCGTGTCTAGCTGCCACCGAAGCACACAGACCCGTGTCCGTGTGCCACCGAAGCACATGGCCCAACTTCTCGGTGCTACCGAAGCACAAAGATCGGCATCCGGATACCACTGAAGTACACGGCTTCACGTACGAGTGCCCCTGAAGCACACGGCCTTGTGTCTGGGTGCAACCGGAACACACAGACCCGTGTCCGTGTGCCATTGAAGCACTCTGCCCCGCGTCCGGGTGCCACCGAAGCACATGGCCCCGTGTCTAGGTGCTACCGAAGCACACAAACCCGCATCCGGGTGCCACCGAATCACATCGCCCCGCTTCTCGGTGCTACCGAAGCACAAAGCTTGGCGTCCAGGTACCACCAAAGAACACGGCTCCACGTACGAGTGCCCCTGAAGCACAAGGCCGCGCATCTAGGTGCCACCTAAGCACACAGACCCGCGTCCTTGTGCCACCGAAGCACATAGCCCCTCGTCCGGGTGCCACCGAAGCACACGACCCCCTGAATGGGTGTCACCTAAGCACACAGTGCCACATGAGTGCCATTGAAGCACACGCCCCCGTGTTTGGGTGCCACCAAAGCATACAGACCCCCGTTAATGTGCCAACGAAGCACTCTGCCCCGAGTCCAGGTGCCACCAAAGCACATGGCTCCGTGTCTGGATGCCAACGAAGCACACGGCTTCACATGCGAGTTCCACCGAAGCACACGGCCCCGTGTCTGGGTGCCACCGAAGCACACAGACCCACGTCCGTGTGCCACTGTAGCACTCTGCCCTGCCTCCGGGTGCCACCGAATCACACGGCCCCGTGTCTGGGTGCCACCGAAGCACACAGACCCGCATCCGTGTGCCATCGAAGCACATGACCTTGCGTCGGGGTGCCACCGAAGCACATGGCCCCATGTCTAGGTGCCACTGAAGCACACAGACCCGCATCCGGGTGCCACCAAATAATACAGTTCCATGCACGAGTGCCCCTGAAGCACACGGCCTCATGTCTGGGTCCAACCAAAGCACACAGACCCACATCCGTGTACCACCGAAGCACACAGACCCCAGTCCGGGTGCCACCGAAGCACAGGGCCCCGTGTCTAGGTGCCACCGTAGCGCTTAGACCCATGTCTGGGTGCCACCGAAGCACACAGACTAACGTCCATGTGCCACCAAAGAACATGGCCTCGCGTCCGGTTTCCATTGAAGCACATGGCCCTGCTTCTCGGTGCTACCGAAGCACAGAGCCGGCGTCCGGGTACCTCCGCAGTACACGGCTCCACGTACGAGTGCCCCTGAAGCACACGGCCTCGTGTCTAGCAGCCACCGAAGCACACAGATCCGTGTCCGTGTGCCACCGAAGCACATGGCCCCAGTTCTCGGTGCTACCGAAGCACAAAGATCGGCATCCGGATATTACCGAAGTACACGGCTTCACGTACGAGTGCCCCTGAAGCACACGGCCTTGTGTCTGGGTGCAACCGAAACACACAGACCCGTATCCGTGTGCCATTGAAGCACTCTGCCCCGCGTCTGGGTGCCACCGAAGCACATGGCCCCCGTGTCTAGGTGCTACCGAAGCACACAGACACGCGTCCGGGTGCCACCGAATCACATCGCCCCGCTTCTCGGTGCTACCGAAGCACAAAGCTTGGCGTTCAGGTACCACCGAAGAACACGGCTCCACGTACGAGTGCCCCTGAAGCACAAGGCCGCGCATCTAGGTGCCACCTAAGCACACATACCCGCGTCCTTGTGCCACCGAAGCACATAGCCCCTCGTCCGGGTGCCACCGAAGCACACGACCCCCTGAATGGGTGTCACCGAAGCACACAGTGCCACATGAGTGCCATTGAAGCACACGCCCCCGTGTTTGGGTGCCACTGAAGCATACAGACCCTCGTTAATGTGCCAACGAAGAACTCTGCCCCGCATCCAGGTGCCACCGAAGCACATGGCTCCGTGTCTAGGTGCCACTGAAGCACACAGACCCACGTCTGTGTGCCAAATAAGCACAGGGCCCTGCGTATGGGTTCCACCGAAGCACATGGCTACTGCTTCTCGGTGCTACCGAAGCACAAAGACAGGCATCCGGGTACCTCCGAAGCACACGGCTCTACGTACGAGTGCCCATGAAGCACACGGCCCCGTTGAATGGGTGCCACCGAAGCACACAAACCTGCGTCCGAGTGCCACCGAAGCACACGACCTCCCTGTACAGGAGCCACTGAAGCATACGGCCCCACATACGAGTGCCAACGAAGCACACAGACCCGTGTCTGGGTGGCACTGAAGCACACAGACTCGTGTCCGGGTGCCACCGAAGCACAAGGCCCCGCTTCTCGGTGCTACCGAAGCACAAAGACCGGCGTCCGGGTACCACCGAAGCACACGGCTCCGCGTATGAGTGCTCCTGAAGCACAAGGCCTTGTATCTGCGTGCCACCAAAACACACAGACCCGCGTTCGTGTGCCACCGAACCACTCTGACCCGCGTCTTGGCGCCACTGAAGCACATGGCCCGTGTCTAGGTGCCTCCAAAGCACACAGACCCGCATCCGGGTGCCACTGAAGCAAACGGCCCCATGTCCGGGTGCTGCCAAAGCACACGGCCCACATACGAGTGCCATCTGGGTGCCACCGAAGCACATGGCCTCCCTGTACAGGTGCCATTGAAGCACACAGACCCGTGTCTGGGTGCCACCGAAGCACACAGACCCGTGCCCATGTGCTACAGAAGCACACAACCCTGCGTCCGGGTGCCACCGAAGCACGTGGCCCCGCTTCTCGGTGCTACCGAAGCACAAACATCGGCGTCCGGGAACCACCGAAGAACACAACTCTACGTACGAGTGCCCCTGAAGCACACAGCCTCGTGTCTGGGTGCTACCGAAGCACACAGACCAGCGTCCGTGTGCCACCGAAGCACTCTGCCCCGCGTCCGGGTGCCACCGAAGCACACGGCTTCACATACGAGTACCACCGAAGCACATGGCCACGTGTCTGGGTGCCACCAAAGCACATGGCCCCGCGTTGGGGTGCCACCGAAGCACATGACCCCGTGTCTGGGTGCCACCAAAACACACAAACCCGAATCCGAGTGCCACCGAAGCACATGGCCCCGCTTCTCGGTGCTACCGAAGCACAAAGACCGGCGTCCGGGTGCCATCGAAGCACACGGCCCCGTGTTTGGGTGCCACTTAAGCACACGTCCCCGGTTACTGATGCCACTGAAGCACACGGTCCTGCATACGGATGCCACCGAAGCATTTGTCCCCAAGTACAGGTGCCACCGAAGCACATGGCCCTGCGTCTGGGTGCCACCGAAGCACACGGTCCCGCATACGGATGCCACCAAAGCACATAGCCCCGCGTACGGGTGTCACCGAAGCACACAGTCCAGCTTCTCAGCGCCACCGAAGCACACGGACCGGCGGGTGCCACTGTGCCACCGAAGCACATGGCTCCACATACGGGTGCCACCGAAACACACGGCCTGGCATCCGGGTGCCACCGAAGCACATGGCCCCACATACGCGTGCCACGAAACACATGGCCGTGCATCCACGTGCCACCGAAGCACACGGCCCTGTGTCCGGGTGCCTACAAAGAACAAGCCCCGTGTACCGGTGCCACCGAAGCACAGGGCTCCATATCTGAGTGCCCCAAAGCATACGGTCCTGTGTCCAGGTGCCACTGAAGCACAAGACCCGATGTCTGGATGTCGCTGAAGCACACGGCCCGGCATTTTTTTGCCATCAAAGCACATGCATCAGCTTCCGCATTCCAGTGACGCACCAGGCCCGACATCCACATGCCACCGACGCACATGGACCGATGTCCGTGTGACACCAAAGCATCTACTGGTACAGAATATATTATCATGATATAGGTCATCTACGTATATAAGAATATATATATATTCCTCCTATACCCTGTTTACAATGCTTTTGTTGGACAGAAAAAATGCATCAACAATTTGATTAGTAATGTAATAATGGCAATGGAGAACAGATGGGCATGTTAGCATTTATACTGGATTCCTGACAGATGCCACACAGACTAACGATTAGATTTGTTAATCCAAGGGAAATACACTATTGTGTTTCTGTTGACTTGTTATGTATGAGCATTTCTGTTACTGGTCAAGGGCAGACCAGTATTTGTATAACCCTGATTGTTGTCATTTATTAGTCTGTGGAACAATTAATGTTGATTACGCTTTGTGTGGACACTGTGGCTTGTTGACTCCCAAGACAGGAGGACAAACTATGCAAATTCATTAAATGCTCAAACATTGAGACCTGAGCGCTGCCCTTTCCCCCAAACCTGTGAATGTGTACTTGCATGGAGAACTGTGACTATTTTAAGGGACATGTGCTTTTGTAGGAGAGACATGGGACAGAGATTGAAAGAGACTTGGAACATCAGCTTGGTAGTATGGCTTTACCTAAAGAGACCCGGATTTGGATTCTACATGATTCTAGCCTAAGGGTACATAGCCCTGGCTGGAAAGATACGGATCTGCTCCATTAACCATCAGAGAGCCCATGGATACATTTGTGGAGACCAGGTTGGGACGATGAAGTCACCTGGCCCCATGGATATGTTGTTTGGGGTTGCCAGGAGGGACCCATTGGTCGCCTGGAACTCATGGAGACATTCATAAAAGCCAGATTGGGACTCACCAGTCATCTGGCCCCATGGAAACTCTCGGAGAGGCCAGGGTGGGACCCTCAGGTCTCTTGACCTTGTACGTTGATGGACTGCTAACTTCCTAAGCTTGCCGCTACCTTCTCTATGTGGGGGTCCGCCAGTAGCCGGGGCCAACTGATTGAGGTAGTTGACCCTGGAAGTCTCAAAGTCGCAGCTGTTCTATCCCAGGCAGGCGGAGCGGAAGGGTGAGACTGTGTAATATTGTACCATCTTGGGTATTTGCTGGGACTGTTCTATGTGTTTATTGTCCTATTTTGTGGTTCAATAAAGTATTGCCACGCTATTTTACCCTCACCCCTGTGTTGTCTGAGTAGCATTACGCCCACTGAAGACCCCGGAACTTCACACCATACATTAAATGTTGGATAACAGTTGCTTAACTCCTTAAATGCCGTGGTGAAAAACAAGCATGGTATCTAAGTTGATAGACATAGGGAGGATCTCCTTTTCTCTCAGTATCTCTAAAATGCGCAATAATGGAGTATTCAGAAGTACAAAAAAAATAAAGTGAAAACCACAAAAATAACTTTTTTTACATTAAAACGTGTTTTGACAAAAAAATCACAAGCAAAAAAATATAAACCTACGGTAATTTATATTGCAGCATCTGTAACTACCCAAACTATAAAGCCATCACATCATTTATCTTGACTGAAAAATGGCATAATAATAATAACACCACAATTGCTATTATTGATCATTTTGGCCTCACCCTAAAAAAAATCCACCAGAATATATTACCTATACTGCATTATAAACTCTGTACAGTTATATAAATAACCAAATGGAAAAGTTCATACCAGTCATCACTCCTCATAGATGAAGCGGAGAACGCTCTGGTGGTCTGCATCAGATCCGGAAGTGATGATTTCGCCATCCGGATGTTACTTGATCTCTGATTCACTGCACAGGTCAGGAAAGATCTAATGACACACTGGTTCAGACGCCTGTCCGGCCAATCTCAGGCTTCAGCATCGGTCACATCTGGGCGGCTTAGTCATCGTTTGTATCTAGAGTGAGTATAGCAGGGGGACGCACATTTGTTTGTTATTTTTAAAAGATCAATGCCAAAGAAAAAATATTGGATAACTCATTTAAAAGTAAAATAATGGTAGCTCTCAGAAAATGTAGACAGAAAAAATATTTTTATTTTTACAAAGTGATTTTATTCAGCAAAGCTTGAAAGCTTCAAAACCTTCTAAATTAGGTAAAGTGCTAAAAATAAAATAAATAACATTTTTTTTTTCACAAAATGCAGCTTTTTTTGTTCATCTTTCCTACAAATAAATGCAATTAAAAAGTGATCAAAATGTTGTCTGTACCCTAAAATAGTACCACTTCTTTTTCCCTTTCCAGATTTCTGACGCACTTGTACGACGTACGTGGGGTGATTGTGTACGTGGCCCACTCGTTACAGGGTGGGTGCTGGCTGCGTTATACAGATGGCACCGGCCTCTAAACAGCAGCTGCTGAAAATAGCACCGATTGTTACTGTCAATTTATGATAGCGGCATTTAAATAGTTTTTCACCATGTGGAGAAAAACTATGGGCGACTATTGCTACCAGCCCCCACCACGCACAATAGAATAGTGGGGGCTACTGGATTTGACATTGTTCAATATCACCAAACAAATTACAAAACATTTGCATGCTGAAATCCCCTAAAGGAAAAATATATAAGTTAAAAAAATAAAGAGATATTGAAAGAATAAAAAAATTAAAAACTCAAATCATACCCTCGTCTCCTCGTTTTCAGCAAAGAAATGTAAAATAAATAAATAAATATATGTATATATATATAGGAAACATATACTGGAACAGCACCATTTCACATTCACTCACGGTGGGTGCCAGGCCTCCAAGCAACCTGTCCAAATTGCATCTGAATAGAAACATGTAAGAAGGCAGCACTCCAGATAAATTACATTTTTAGAAAAAATGGACTTTATTGAGCGCAAATGGCGACGTTTCGGTTCATAGAACCTTTCTCAAGCCTTGAATTTATCTGTAGTGCTGCCTTATTATATTTTATATATATATATATATATATATATATATATATATATATATATATATATATATATATATATACACATGTATATACAGTGCCTACAAGTAGTATTCAACCCCCTGCAGATTTAGCTGGTTGACACATGCGGAATTAACTTGGCATTGTGACATTTGTACTGTAGATCAGCCTGGAAGTGGGAAATGCACTGCAGCAAATTTTGTTGTTTTTTTTTTTTTTTAAAAACGTTAAAAGTTAATTCAGAGTGTCATTTATTATTCAACCCCTCAAACCACAAGAATTCTGTTTGGTCCCCCTAAAGTATTAAGAAGTAGTTCAAGCACCAAGAATAATGAGCTTCACATGTGTGGATTAAAGATCTCTTTTGCCAGCCTTTTCTGACTATTTAAGACCCTCCCCAAACTTGTGAACAGCACTCCGACATGGTCAACATGGGAAAGACAAAGGAGCATTCCAAGGCCATCAGAGACAAGATCGTGGAGGGTCACAAGGCTGGCAAGGGGTACAAAACCCTTTCCAAGGAGTTGGGCCTACCTGTCTCCACTGTTGGGAGCATCATCCGTAAGTGGAAGGCTTATGGAACTACTGTTAGCCTTCCACGGCCTGGACAGCCTTTGAAAGTGTCCTCCCGTGCCGAGGCCAGGCTTGTCCGAAGAGTCAAGGCTAACCCAAGGACAACAAGGAAGGAGCTCCGGGAAGATCTCATGGCAGTGGGGACATTGGTTTCAGTCAATACCATAAGTAACGTACTCCACCGCAATGGTCTCCGTTCCAGACGAGCCTGTATGGTACCTTTACTTTCAAAGCGTCATGTCAAGGCTCGTCTACAGTTTGCTCATGATCACTTGGAGGACTCTGAGACAGACTGGTTCAAGGTTCTATGGTCTGATGAGACCAAGATCGAGATCTTTTGGTGCCAACCACACACGTGACGTTTGGAGACTGGATGGCACTGCATACGACCCCAAGAATACCATCCCTACAGTCAAGCATGGTGGTGGCAGCATCATGCTGTGGGGCTGTTTCTCAGCCAAGGGGCCTGGCCATCTGGTCCGCATCCATGGGAAGATGGATAGCACGGCCTACCTGGAGATTTTGGCCAAGAACCTCCGCTCCTCCATCAAGGATCTTAAGATGGGTCGTAATTTCATCTTCCAACAAGACAACGACCCAAAGCACACAGCCAAGAAAACCAAGGCCTGGTTCAAGAGGGAAAAAGTCAAGGTGTTGGAGTGGCCTAGTCAGTCTCCTGACCTTAACCCAATTGAAAACTTGTGGAAGGAGCTCAAGAATAAAGTCCACATGAGACACCCAAAGAACCTAGATAACTTGGAGAAGATCTGCATGGAGGAGTGGGCCAAGATAACTCCACAGACCTGTGCCGGCCTGATCAGGTCTTATAAAAGACGATTATTAGCTGTAATTGCAAACAAGGGTTATTCCACAAAATATTAAACATAGGGGTTGTATAATAATTGACCCACACTTTTATGTTTAAAATTTAATAAAATTCAACTGAGCAACATAACTTTTTGGTTTGTAAGATTTATGCTTCTGTTCATAAAACCTACTCTCGTTTGCAGTTTGAAGGCTCTAACTTATTTGCATCTTATCACACCAGCTAAATCTGCAGGGGGTTGAATACTACTTGTAGGCACTGTATATAACAGCACATTTGGTAATGTTGCATTTGTAACACATATGATAAACGCTGTAAATAAAAAAAAAATGTTAAAAGCCCAAAATTTGGAATAGAAAGCAATCAACAAGCCGTAAGCAGCCCCCCTTGGTATTACTAAAACCAATAGCTTATGCTGGAAAAAAACAAGTCCTTATACAGCTCAAAAAAATGAATTGGTCTCTGAAAATGGCAACACAAGGCAATTTATTTTTCCAAGATTCCGGCTTTCTTAACCCCCATCTCCCTGTCTTTGACGCGGGCAAGCTGAGCCTATATTTTTGACAGCAGATGATGGCTGTGTTATTCAGCCATCACTTGCCTCTAACAGCTGCGAATGGAGCAGAGCTCCGCCCATAGCTATTAACCATCTAAATGCTGCTGTCAATCTGTGACAGCGCCATTAACAGCACGGTCTGGGGAAGAGCTCTTCTTACTGCGCACTGGCATCACCACGACGTGATCGTGAGGCGCTGGGTTGCCATGACAGCTGGGGGTCTGCTGAAGACCCCAGTTGCTCGCCAGTACTGACAGTACTCCGGTGAACGCCAGATTCTAGTTGGCGTTCATAGGAGATCGGAGACAGTGATTTTTTTCTATATACAGCAATATAGCGGCATTGCTGTATAAAGTACAAGCGATCAGAAGATCAGACTAACAATTACAATGAAAAGAAAAAAATATAAAAAAAAAAATAAAATAAAAAAATAAAAGTTCCAATCACCCTCCTTTTCCCTCATTAAAAATAAATAAAAAAATCAAAATTTACACATAGTGTGGTATCGTGATTTCTGTATCAAAGTATAAAATTAATTAATCTGATCAGTAACGGCGTAATGAGAAAAAAATGCAACATGAGGCGATGGAAACATCATATGTACCCCAAAATTGTATCAATAAAAACATCAGCTCAGGGCGCAAAAAGCGAATCCCTCGCACAGCCCCATCCACCAACACTTGGAAACCTATCGGGTCTCAAAAAATGACAACACAAGGGATTTTTTTTATTTTACAAATTTCTGATTTGTTTTCTACACTTAAAGGTAAAAACGATGTATGTTTGGTATTGGTGAAATGGTACTGCCCCGGGAATCATATTGTCAGGACATTGTGACCATATAATGAACGCTGTATATAATAAATACTGAGTTGGGGGATTGCGCTTTTTTCACTGCAGTTGGAATTTATCAGAAGATAAAATGGTGACATTCAATAGCAGAACTCGTCCCCAATAAACAAGTCGTCATACGGCGATATCAGCGGAAACATCAGAAAGTGACGGGAAGAAGGGAGGAGAACAGCGAAAACGCAAGAACTGATAATCGCCGGGAAGTGAAGGGGAAGCAGGAAATTCTACTAATCAGTTTGGTAACAGCCGCCATCATGTCACCGGAGAACCAGCACCGGACATTATTACCGGCCAATAAACCCCCAAACACAACGATCTGTTATTATTCCTTTATTCCTCGGCCCCTGGATGCAGATTATATGGACAAGTGACTGGAGCCATTAATAAGAGGAAATCACTCAGCAGATAACGAGCCGCCGTACGGATCCACCGACAGAAGAAGGAAAAGTGATGGAGGAGACATAACAGGGCGGAAATCAGAGCTGTCAGGAAGGGGTTAAAGGGCATTTATTCCATTAGTAGGAATATGGTATCTATAGATTTGGTGTCAGCTGAATCCCCCAGAATAACCCAGCAGTGCAGAGACCCCCATCCTCCATGTATGTATGTACACTGCTATCTATAGACACACATACATCCACAATGCCCACAGCTCGTACATCGCACAGCCTCAGCCGGGGGCTCCACCACCTGGCAGCACAGACCCCGCTCACCACCTCAGACCCCCGGGGTGAGCGCTCATATCGCTGCTGGCTCTGCTCCTCCGTCCTCAGCAATTTGGTGACATCCGCGGTGATGGGAACACTGCGCGCAGGGCGTGGCTTCTCACTGTAACAGACACTGACGTGTTGTCATTGAGAACTCAGGGGGCGTGGTATCTATAATGGGCGGAGTCTCCTGGGAATGGGCGGGGCCTCCGGTTTATAGTGTTCCGCACATAATAGGAAGTAGCAGCAGTGCATGCTGGTCTATACAGTGTAAGATCCGTCCTGCTGCTGCTGCTCGGGGAAGATGGAGAGGGACAGAGAGCAAAAGGACAGATCTGTGAGAGGAGAGAGAGATGAGAATCTGTGTGAGAGGGGACATCATGGGGGCAGTCTGTAATAGTGGGGGACTATGAGGAGCCTGCTGTATGAGAGGGGACTATGGGGAGCAGGCTGTATGAGAGGGAGCTATGGGGAAAGTGGGGGGCTATGAGGAGCCTGCTGTATGAGAGGGGAGTATGGGGAACAGGCTGTATGAGAGGGAGCTATGGGGAAAGTGGGGGGCTATGAGGAGCATGCTGTATGAGAGGGAGCTATGGGGAAAGTGGGGGGCTATGAGGAGCCGGCTGTATGAGAGGGGACTATGGGGAGCAGGCTGTATGAGAGGGGACTATGGGGAAAGTGGGGGGCTATGAGGAGCAGGCTGTATGAGAGGGGAGTATGGGGAAAGTGGGGGGACTATGAGGAGCTGGCTGTATGAGAGGGAGCTATGGGGAAAGTGGGGGGCTATGAGGAGCCTGCTGTATGAGAGGGAGCTATGGGGAAAGTGGGGGGACTATGAGGAGCTGGCTGTATGAGAGGGAGCTATGGGGAAAGTGGGGGGCTATGAGGAGCTGACTGTATGAGAGGGAGCTATGGGGAAAGTGGGGGGCTATGAGGAGCAGGCTGTATGAGAGGGGAGTATGGGGAAAGTGGGGGGACTATGAGCAGCTGGCTGTATGAGAGGGAGCTATGGGGAAAGTGGGGGGCTATGAGGAGCTGGCTGTATGAGAGGGAGCTATGGGGAAAGTGGGGGGCTATGAGGAGCTGGCTGTATGAGAGGGAGCTATGGGGAAAGTGGGGGGCTATGAGGAGCAGGCTGTATGAGGGGACTATGGGGAGCAGGCTGTATGAGAGGGGACTATGGGGAAAGTGGGGGGCTATGAGGAGCTGACTGTATGAGAGGGGAGTATGAGGAAAGTGGGGGGACTATGAGGAGCAGGCTGTATGAGAGGGGACTATGGGGAAAGTGGGGGGACTGGGGAACAGGCTGTATGAGAGGGAGCTATGGGGAAAGTGGGGGGCTATGAGGAGCTGGCTGTATGAGAGGGGACTGTGGGGAGACTACGAGGAGCAGGCTGTATGAGGGGACTATGGGGAGCAGGCTGTATGAGAGGGGACTATGGGGAAAGTGGGGGGCTATGAGGAGCTGACTGTATGACAGGGGAGTATGAGGAAAGTGGGGGGACTATGAGGAGCAGGCTGTATGAGAGGGGACTATGGGGAAAGTGGGGGGACTATTGCGAGTAGGCTGTATGAGAGGGAGCTATGGGGAAAGTGGGGGGCTATGAGGAGCTGGCTGTATGAGAGGGGACTGTGGGGAGACTACGAGGAGCAGGCTGTATGAGGGGACTATGGGGAGCAGGCTGTATGAGAGGGGACTATGGAGAAAGTGGGGGGACTATGAGGAGCAGGCTGTACGAGAGGAAAGTGGGGGGACAATGAGCATCAGGCTGTATGAGAGGGGACTATGGGGAACAGGCTGTATGAGAGGGGACTATGGGAAACAGGCTGTATGAGAGGGGACTATGGGGAACAGGCTGTATGTGAGAGGAGTATGGGGAAAGTAGGGGGCTACGAGGAGCAGGCTGTATGAGAGGGAGCTATGGGGAAAGTGGGGGGCCATGAGGAGCTGGCTGTATGAGAGGGGAGTATGGGAAAAGTGGGGGGACTATGGGGAACAGGCTGTATGAGAGGGGAGTATGGGGAAAGTGGGGGGACTATGGGGAACAGGCTGTATGAGAGGGAGATATGGGGAAAGTGGGGGGACTATGGGGAGCAGGCTGTATGAGAGGGGACTATGGAGAAAGTGGGGGGCACTATGAGGAGCTGGCTGTATGAGAGGGGACTATGGGGAAAGTGGGGGGACTATGGGGAGCAGGCTGTATGAGAGGGGACTATGGAGAAAGTGGGGAACTCTGGAGCAGACTGTATGAGAGGGCACTATGGGGAAAGTGGGAGGGCTATTGGGAACAGGCTGTATGAGAGGGAGCTATGGGGAAAGTGGGGGGATATGAGGAGCTGGCAGTATGAGAGGAACATCAGGCTGTATGAGAGGGGACTATGGGGAAAGTAGGGAGATTATGAAGGAAAGGCTATATGAGAAGGGACTCTGAGGAAAGTGGGGGGACTATGGGGAGCAGGCTGTATGAGAGGGGATTATGGGGAAAGTGGGAGGACTATAAGGAGCAGACTGTATGAGAGGGGACTCTGGGGAAAGTAGGGGGACTGAGGAGCAGGCTGTATGAGTGGAAATTGAGGCAAGTAGGGGGGACTATGATGAGCAGTTTGTATGAGGTGACTATGGGGAAAGTGGGGGGACTACAAGGAGCAGGCTGTATGAGAGAGGACTACGAGGAAAGTGGTAGGACTATGTAGAGCAGGCTGTATAGAGGAGACTATGGGGAAAGTGGGGGGACTATAAGGAGCAGGTTGTATGAGGGGACTATGGGGAAAGTGGGGGGACTATGAGGAGCAGGCTGTATGAGAGGGGACTATGAGGAAAGTGGGAGGACTATGAGGAGCAGGCTGTATGAGAGGGGACTATGGGGAAAGTGGGGGGACTATGAAAAGCAGGCTGTATGAGGGAATTATGGAGAAAGTTGGGGACTATGAGGAACAGGCTGTATGAGAGGGCACTATGGGGAAAGTGGGGGGACTATGAGGAGCAGGCTGTATGAGAGGGGACTATGTGGAAAGTGGGAGGACTATGAGGAGCAGGATGTATGAGATGGGACTATGGGGAAAGTGGGGGGACTGAGGAGCAGGCTGTATAAGAGGGGACTAAGGGGAAGGTGAGGGGACTATGAGGAGCAGGATATATGAGAGGGATGTGTGAGGCTCCATTGGGAGTTCTCTGAGAGGAAAGACAAAATGAAAAATGGAGGGTATATGGGGAAGAGGGACTATGGAGCATGTGGGGAACATTAGGGAGTGGTCTGTGAGTAAAAAGCTTTGGGTAAATTGAGGGACCATAGCTGGTGTTCTGTGAGAGACGGGATTATGGAGAAAGTGGGGGGAACTATGAGGAGTGGTCTGATAGAGCGAACTATGGGGAAAGTAGAGGGACCATGTGGAGGGGTTTGTGAGAGACGGTACTATGGGGAAACCATAGGACATGGTCTATGAGACGAGGCCTATAGAGAAGTGGAAGATGAGGGTCTGTAAGAGATCAAAGACTTGGGGGACACTCTGTAAAAGTAGGGGTACCACAGGGAGCCGTCAGTTAATTTGGCCAGTGCGGAATGAGGGAAACCATGGTGAGCGGTCTCTGATGGGGACCGTTGGAAGCAGTTTGTGTTAAATGATAGACAATCGGGATCACAAGATAAGAGGAGTGACTGAGAAGAGCGGTCAGGTGCCCATCATATAGATTAATGGCGGAGTGTACGGCATGTGCTGTGATGAATATAAAGTCTGCACTGTTGCATCATGATGTTGTTTATGGGGGTCTGTCTGATAAGTGACAGTGAGCCCTGGACCCAGAAGTACAAACCCACTGTTCGCCGCCCCTGCCCCCCAGCTCTAAATTATCCTAGGTACAAGCCCCCTGCACACAGCTCCTGCCCCCAGTTCTGCATTACCCAAAGTACAAGCCCCCTGCACACAGCCACTGCCCCCAGTTCTGCATTACCCACAGGTACAACCCACTGCACACAGCCCCTGCCCCCAGGTCTGCATTACCTAAGATACAAGGCCCCTGAACACATTCCCTGCCCCCCATTTCTGCATTACCCAAGATACAAGACCTCTGCACACAGCTCCTGCCCCCCAGATCTGCATTACCTAAGATACAAGCCCCCTGCACACAGCCCCTGCCTCCCCCCAGTTCTGCATTACCCACAGGTACAAGGCCCCTGCACACAGCCCTTGCCCCTAGGTCTGAATTACCTAAGATACAAGCCCCCTGCACACAGCCCCTGCCCCCCAATTCTGCATTACCCACGGGTACAAGCTCCGTGCGAAAAGCCCCTTCCCCCCCTTAGGACTGCATTACCTAAGATACAAGTCCCCTGCACACATTCCCTGCCCCCTAGTTCTGCATTACCCAAGGTACAGCACCCTTGCACACAGCTCCTGCACCCCAGTTCTGCATTACCCTAGGTACACACCCCTGCCTCCAGGTCTGCATTATCCACTGGTATAAGCCCCCTTCACACAGCTCCTGCCCCTCAGTTCTGCATTACCCAAGGTACAAGCCCCTGCACAGCCTCTGTTTGTCAGGGCACGGAAAACCCACCAGGAGGCAGTAAACCTCATATGCTATCAAGGGGTGTACATAGAAATCATGGGGCCCCATTACAGAAGTTCTAATTGGGCTCCCCCCCTCCCCAAAAAAAATAATTGTTGGGGTCACAGGGGAGCATATCTCATAACTTTCCAGCCTTTACATAGTAATTTCCTCATGCTAAAGTCCTAGATTCCTTTTGCATTACCCCCATAAAGTATGATGCCAACAAAACAAAAGTACCCCCCCCAAACACAGAATGATACCCCCATGGTGAATTCCTCTACATTAACCTCCACATGCACAGTATAATTACTCTATTGTACCCCACCTCAACTCCCAAGGCAATGTATGGTGACCCCAACACAGTATGATCCCCCAGCTGTGACCCCCCATACAGCCCTTCATGCAGTATAATGGACCTACATACAGTATGATGGCCCCACACCTCTCCACACTGTATAATGGCCCGCACTAGCCCTCCACACAGCATGATGGTACCCACACAGGGCTGCCACTAGGAATTACAGGGCCCCATACTGGCTAAATTTTTGGGCCCCCTTGAGACTCTGCCCAGTCTCCACCCCAGCTCCGCCTCAACCCCTCGAATGTTCCACAGTCCCACCGCCCAGTCTTGGAAAAACTCTACTTTCTGCACCACGTCTTCACCAATCACACATTAACAGTACCCATTGAACACCGGCTCACATATACAGTACAGACCAAAAGTTTGGACACACCTCATTTAAAGATTTTTCTGTATTTTCATAACTATGAAAATTGTACATTCACACTGAAGGCATCAAAACTATGAATTAACACATCTGGAATTATATACTTAACAAAAAAGTGTGAAGCAACTGGAAATATGTCTTATATTCTAGGTTCTTCCAAGTAGCCACCTTTTGCTTTGATGACTGCTTTGCACACTCTTGGCATTCTCTTGATGAGCTTCAAGAGGTAGTCACCGGAAATGGTCTTCCAACAATCTTGAAGGAGTTCCCAGAGATGCTTAGCACTTGTTGGCCCTTTTGCCTTCACTTTGCGTTCCAGCTCACCCCAAACCATCTCGATTGGGTTCAGGTCTGGTGACTGTGGAGGCCAGGTCATCTGGCGTAGCACCCCATCACTCTCCTCCTTGGTCAAATAGCCCTTACACAGCCTGGAGGTGTGTTTGGGGTCATTGTCCTGTTGAAAAATAAATGATGGTCCAACTAAAAGCAAACCGGATGGAATAGCATGCCGCTGCAAGATGCTGTGGTAGCCATGCTGGTTCAGTATGCCTTCAATTTTGAATAAATCCCCAACAGTGTCACCAGCAAAGCACCCCCACACCATCACACCTCCTCCTTCATGCTTCACGGTGGGAACCAGACATGTAGAGTCCATCCGTTCACCTTTTCTGCGTCGCACAAAGACACGGTGGTTGGAACCAAAGATCTCAAATTTGGACTCATCAGACCAAAGCACAGATTTCCACTGGTCTAATGTCCATTCCTTGTGTTCTTTAGCCCAAACAAGTCTCTTCTGCTTGTTGCCTGTCCTTAGCAGTGTTTTCCTAGCAGCTATTTTACCATGAAGGCCTGCTGCACAAAGTCTCCTCTTAACAGTTGTTGTAGAGATGTGTCTGCTGCTAGAACTCTGTGTGGCATTGACCTGGTCTCTAATCTGAGCTGCTGTTAACCTGCGATTTCTGAGGCTGGTGACTCGGATAAACTTATCCTCAGAAGCAGAGGTGACTCTTGGTCTTCCTTTCCTGGGGCGGTCCTCATGTGAGCCAGTTTCTTTGTAGCGCTTGATGGTTTTTGCAACTGCACTTAGGGACATTTTCAAAGTTTTCCCAATTTTTCGCACTGACTGACTTTCATTTCTTAAAGTAATGATGGCCACTCTTTTTTCTTTACTTAGCTGCTTTTTTCTTGCCATAATACAAATTCTAACAGTCTATTCAGTAGGACTATCAGCTGTGTATCCACCTGACTTCTGCACAACACAACTAATGGTCCCAACCCCATTTATAAGGCAAGAAATCCCACTTACTAAGCCTGACAGGGCACACCTGTGAAGTGAAAACCATTTCCGGTGACTACCTCTTGAAGCTCATCAAGAGGATGCTAAGAGTGTGCAAAGCAGTCATCAAAGCAAAAGATGGCTACTTTGAAGAACCTAGAATATAAGACATATTTTCAGTTGTTTCACACTTTTTTGTTAACTATATAATTCCACATGTGTTAATTCATAGTTTTGATGCCTTCAGTGTGAATGTACAATTTTCATAGTCATGAAAATACAGAAAAATCTTTAAATGAGAAGGTGTGTCCAAATTTTTGGTCTGTACTGTATAGCCAGCAGCCTTTGTTTTGGCCAGAAGATTTTTTAAGCCACCACCACGACAAGGAAACTCTTCTCTAACATATTAAACATTTCTTATAATACTCAATACTCTTTTAGGTATATTTTATTCATGGGAATGTGTCACACACATTTTTTAAAATGACCAATAATACCACATACAAGGGATAAATACCACCACACTATGACTATATCACATATTACCACTACATAGTGACCGAATAATACCACATACAAGGGACAAATATCGCCACACCATGACCAGACCACATATTACCACCACATAGTGACCGAATAATACCACATACAGTACAGACCAAAAGTTTGGACACACCTTCTCATTTAAAGATTTTTCTGTATTTTCTTGAAGCTCATCAAGAGAATGCCAAGAGTGTGCAAAGCAGTCATCAAAGCAAAAGGTGGCTACTTTGAAGAACCTAGAATATAAGACATATTTTCAGTTGCTTCACACTTTTTGTAAAGTATATAATTCCACATGTGTTAATTTATAGTTTTGATGCCTTCAGTGTGAATGTACAATTTTCATAGTCATGAAAATACAGAAAAATCTTTAAATGAGAAGGTGTGTCCAAACTTTTGGTCTATACTGTATACAGGGTGGTCCAAAAGTAGGTGGACAGAAAGTGTAATAAGGTTATGAAGGGACAGATTTAACAAACATGGTGTAAAGTGAAACTGGCTCATTTGCCCTTAGCAACCAGTCAGATTCCACTTTTCATTCCTCACAGACTCTTTGGAAAATGAAAGGTGGAATCTGATTGGTTGCTAAGGGCAACTGAGCCAGTTTCACAGATCTAGTTTTCAAAGATAGATCTCCCCCCAAATCTGTTTTCTTTTCAGATAACACATAATGGCAAATAATTTAAATACAGATCAAAGAAAATGGATTTTAACAGAGTATTGGAAATCTCAAAATGCTGAAACCGTTACAGCAAATTGGGTTGAAACATTTGGTACTCAAGCCCCAAAGAGACAAACCATTTATCGCATTCGTGACAAATTCAATGCCACTGGCTCAATCCTTAATGCTCCAAAAACTGGTCGACCCAAAACAGTCTGTACAGAAGATAATAAACAACTTGTTGCTGAAACATTTGTTCAGAGTCCAAAAAAGTCCACCAGAAGAGCCTCTTTGGAATTGGGAATTTCACAAGCTTCTATCATGCGAATCCTGAAATCTATTGGGTGGAAAGCTTATCGTCCACGTCTAATTCATGGTTTATTGGAGGATGATCCAGACAGGCGGCTGCAATTTAGTGTTTGATAAATCTCCCCCTTCATAACCTTATTCCACTTTCTGTCCACCTACTTTTGGACCACCCTGTGTATATACATACATATATATATATATATATATATATATATATATATATATATATATACACTGCTCAAAAAAATAAAGGAAACACTCAAATAACACATCCTAGATCTGAATGAATGAAATATTCTCATTGAATACTTTGTTCTGTAGAAAGTTGAATGTGCTGACAACAAAAACACAAAAAAATCATCAATGGAAATCAAATTTATTAACCAATGGAGGCCTGGATTTGGAGTCACCCCCAAAATTAAAGTGGAAAAACACACTACAGGCTGATCCAACTTTGATGTAATGTCCTTAAAACAAGTCAAAATGAGGCTCAGTGTTGTGTGTGGCCTCCACGTGCCTGTATGACCTCCCTACACCGCCTGGGCATGCTCCTGATGAGGTTGCGGATGGTCTCCTGTGGGATCTCCTCCCAGACCTGGACTAAAGCATCTGCCAACTCCTGGACAGTCTGTGGTGCAACGTGACGTTGGTGGATGGTGAGAGACATGATGTCCCAGATGTGCTCAATCGGATTCAGGTCTGGGGAACGGGCGGGCCAGTCCACAGCTTCAATGCCTTTATCTTGCAAGAACTGCTGACACACTCCAGCCACATGAGGTCTGGCATTGTCCTGCATTAGGAGGAACCCAGGGCCAACCGCCCCAGCATATGGTCTCACAAGGGGTCTGAGGATCTCATCTCGGTACCTAATGGCAGTCAGGCTACCTCTGGCGAGCACATGGAGGGCTGTGCGGCCCTCCAAAGAAATGCCACCCCACACCATTACTGACCCAGTGCCAAACCGATCTTGCTGAAGGATGTTGCAGGCTGCAGATCGCTCTCCACGTCGTCTCCAGACTCTGTCACGTCTGTCACATGTGCTCAGTGTGAACCTGTTTTCAACTGTGAAAAGCACAGGGCGCCAGTGGCGACTTTGCCAATCCTGGTGTTCTGTAGCAAATGCCAAGCGTCCTGCACCGTCTTGGGCTGTGAGCACAACCCCTATCTGTGGACGTCGGGCCCTCATACCACCCTCATGGAGTCGGTTTCTAACCGTTTGTGCAGACACATGCACATTTGTGGCCTGCTGGAGGTCATTTTGCAGGGCTCTGGCAGTGCTTCTCCTGTTCCTCCTTGCACAAAAGCAGAGGTAGCGGTCTTGCTGCTGGGTTGTTGCCCTCCTACGGCCCCCTCCACGTCTCCTGGTGTACTGGCCTGTCTCCTGGTAGTGCCTCCAGCCTCTGGACACTACGCTGACAGACAAATCAAACCTTCTTGCCACAGCTCGCATTGATGTGCCATCCTGGATGAGCTGCACTACCTGAGCAACTTCTGTGGGTTGTAGAGTCCGTCTCATGCTACCATGAGTGTGAAAGCACAACCAACATTCAAAAGTGACCAAAACATCAGTCAGAAAGCATTGCTACTGAGATGTGGTCTGTGGTCCTCACCTGCAGAACCACTCCTTTATTGAGGGTGTCTTGATAATTGCCAATAATTTCCATCTATTGTCTATTCCATTTGCACAACAGCATGTGAAATTGATTGTCAATCAGTGTTGCTTCCTAAGTGGACAGTTTGATTTCACAGAAGTTTGATTTACTTGGAGTTATATTCTGTTGTTTAAGTGTTCCCTTTATTTTTTTGAGCAGTGTGTATGTATATATATATATATATATATATATATATATATATATATATATATATATAAAACCATATAATATAGGATGAGAGATCCTGTAGCCAGGAGCCAATTCAGTCAGTGCATATAACTTTATATATCTGTGGACAGTATAACACATCCAGTGTACATATTGTTATATACCATCTGGTGTCTGTAGCCATGGTATATTATATATTGGTGATCTCGGACCCTGAGGAGGGGAACACATGGCATTACCAGGAATGCTATGTGTTCTGCTTAGTTAAGGGTTAAATGGCGGGAGAATGGCTTTCCCGCCGCTTTCAGATGGTCATGTAGCTAGGAGAAGTTAGGGAATTGATTGGATCTAAGGCCCGGCCATTCAGGACACCGTAACAGGGGAGATATGTTTTTTCGCCCTGGAGATGGACCGTGATTGGAGCGGGTATCAGCTGGGGGATATAAGGGAGCAGTGCCGGAGGTTCATGTCTGTCCTCCGGCACTGTCGTACCTGAAGTGCTGCCCTGCCCTCCCTCCCTGAATTTTTGGCACGGCCTAGCGTTAGTCGTCCAGGTATCTGGATGGACAGGTAGTTGATTAACGGGCTTAAGCCTCATGGCCGAGCTGCGGTGTTGGAAAAATGGTTTGAACCTTTTAAGAAATTATGTTAATATGGTTATATTTATATGATATGTTTTAATATTTTAATAAAGGCTGTGGCCAATCTTTTATCCACCAAGTCAATGTGTCAAGCAGTGTTTGTTATGCGCTGTTTGGGTAGAGAGTTAGATTAATGTGTAATGCCTTTGCAATGTATCTGTAAAAATCGAAAGCTATACTATGGCTCTGTATGGCATCTGATTTTTTTTACGCACCCAGACTTGAATGTGCGAGTCTCATCTGATTTATAGAAGAAACCAGAACACGCTGCACTATTTTTCTCACACAAATTCAGTGAAAAAAAAAGTCTCATCTGCACTGTGTCACTGAATAACAATGGTCCGAGTGTGGTCCGTTATTTCAACAGACAGCACCCGGACCAAAAATACGATCATGTGAATGAGCCCCAATCCTGGCTAGAAATCAGACATGAATTGCAGCAGCTGCTTACTGATGGTCTCCTGGCCAATCTCCTGCCAGCTTCCAGGATTTAAACCACAGAGAGGAAGCAGTCAGCAGATTGTGTGCTGTGATGAGGGCCTTTATGAGAGGGTGTAAAGATGGCAGCTGTGATGACCAGGGTAAGTGGAAGGGCTCTGGCGGGTGCAAGGGTTAAGTTACTTGCATGTTGTCTGGTTATAGGTAAATTCCACTTTTACATTGTGCTGCTGTTTTATGAGATTTGCATTGCTGGGTTCTTCATGGTTTATGTGGAGGCATGTCATTGTATGATTTTCCAATTTTCTTTTTTTTGTCTTATTGCTGAAACTAGAACTTGGCTTCTTCACTCTTTTTAGGCCATTTTAAAAAAACAACAACCTTGTTGCTTACTGAAATTCCTGCTGTGACTTTGCTGATTGCCTACATCACTGAGTACTGGGCTAGCTGAGGCCTAACCCTGACAGCACATGTAACTCCTTTAGTGATATGGGTTAGGATTAGTGATGAGCGAGCACAAAAATGCTCGGGTCGAGCAAATTGGAATACTCAGGTGCTCGACCCGAGCAACGAGCCCAATGTAAGTCTATGGGAAACTCGAGCATTTTTCAGGCGGCTCCCCCCGGCGGTCTGCAGAGGGCCTAAAAATTGCCCAAATCGATGGGAACAGTGCTCAAATGACATGGGAAAAGCATGGGGAAGACCCCTGGAAGCATTTCTGACTCCCAGGTCACTGCTGTCAACAACGTTGTCAGCGTATTACACCACTTTTACGGACTCACAATAAAACATACAAAAACAACACCAAAATGGATTTTCCTGGGAAATATATTAAGAAACATCCTTTTCAAGGTAATGACTTGTATATAAGGCAAAATAAATAACCAAAACCAAAAATACTCCTCCACACCTTGGGCTATGTTCACACGTAGCGTTTTTGCACTTTTGCATTGCTTTCAACAAAGACAAATGCATTCACTGGGAAATGTAATTTTAACATTTTACAACCTTATCTGGCCATGTGGTGTGTGACACATCATCAGACACATGCATACAATGCTGAAAAGACATGGGAACAGCATGGGGAAGACCTCTGGAAGCATTTCTGACTCCCAGGTCACTGCCTAATAGTGTGCCCATCATAAGTGATCCTTGGCGCATGCGAAGATGCCTCCCGCCATGCACCTGTCGTTGCAGACTTGTAACAATCACTGTCCACGTCTTTGTCCCAGTGCAGCGTTCAGTTGTCCCTACCCCATTCCTTGGAATGCAAGCGCAAGTATGCAGCCAGCCACCCACCCACCCACAGGCTGCAATACTACACTGCCAAATTTTTGACAGCTGCTTGCACTTGAAAATGTGGCCTTTTAGGCTCGTGGAGGCGGAAGCTTTTGATAACCTCATGCAGGAGGCGGCCGGGTGTCCATACTCCTGTCCCCAGCCGCCACTGTTTCTCCCGGTGTCATCTCCTCCTTCCACAAGCACGGTTCCCACAACATTACCTGTGCCCTCCCCAGTGCACTTACTGGGAAGGACCGCCTAACCACAAACACGTGGACAGGTGAATGTGGCCAGGGAAGGTACGAAGCCAGTCCACAGCTTTTTTATGCTGAGAGTTGTATTTAGATAGGTGAAAGGACTGGCATAGATGGAAACCATATCTACTCTGAGTGTCATTTCTCCGTCACCAGGTTCCGCCCATTGTCACACACGACCATGCCTGGCTGTATGTTCAGCGGTGAGAGCCACAGATCAGGCTGCTGTGTTACAGCTTTCAGCAACTCTGCAGTGCTGAAGCATGTTATCTTCAGCACAGCCTGTTGCCGCTTGGCAAAAACAGTGCTGCAGTGCTGTCAGCTTGTGACTGGTGTGGTCATTTTGTAGATGGAGGAGGAGGGGCATGAGCTGAACAATGTGATTATATTGAGGTTAAATTGGTGACGCTGTTTTTTTATACTAAAGAAAGATCCTATTGTTTTGTTTTTTTACGTTATTTTTTAAGACAAATGCATTCACCGGGAAATGTCATTTTAACATTTTACAACCTTATCTGGCAATGTGGTGTGTGACACATCATCAGACACATCCTTTTTTATTTATGATGGAGGGACTCTGAAAGTCATGAAGCCAATTTTTATAGGGACATCAGATGGCCCTTACTATTCTTAAAAGGCCAGCAGTCGGCCCTAGCTATTGTTAGAGAGCTATCAGCCAGATATGCTTTGTTGTTCCCATTATTAACAAGTGGGTCTCCTATACTGTTATTGCGTATCCAGTGACTGCAAGGGCTGCCAAAAATTTGGACGCAACCCAATACCCCTTTGAAGAGACATAGAGGAGGGTCTCAGTAAAAAAAATGTTCCCATTAGAAAGGAGCGGGTCTCCTATAGTGGTAATGCCCATGCTGTGACTGCAAGGGCTGCCAAAATTTGGGAAAAACCCAACTAAGAATTTAAAGACACACGGAGCAGGGCCACAGTAACAAGGTACGACATGTTCCCATTAGAAAGGAGAGGGTCTGCTATACAGTTATAGGGTATACAGTGAGTCCAACGGCTAACCAATTTTAGGAAAAACCCCACTAAGAATTTAAAGACACACAGAGCAGGGCCACAGTAACAAGGTACGACATGTTCCCATTAGAAAGGTGAGGGTCTGCTATACAGTTATAGGGTATACAGTGAGTCCAACAGCTGACCAATTTTAGGAAAAACCCCACTAAGAATTTAAAGACACACAGAGCAGGGCCACAGTAACGACAAATTCCCATTAGAAAAGAGAGAGTCTCCCATAGTGTTGGCCTATGCAGTGAATGCAAGGGCTGCCAAAAATTTGGAGGCACTTCAATGCCCCTTGGAAGAGATGTGGAGGAGGGCCTCATAAAAAAAAAAAAATGTTCCCATTAGAAAGGAGCGGGCCTCCTATACTTGTAATGCGCATGCACTAAGAGTATGGGCTGACAAACATTTACCCCTGGGGGGTATACATGAACATACTGTATAAAAAAATTTTTTTAACGGGCATCATAAACACCCTTTAAAAAAATTATGTGGGTGTTGCATCACGGACCACGGTCATCATGGTGATATGGTGGTGGAGGATGAGGAGAAGGAGGAGGACAAGAGCAAATAGCCAAAATCAGGAAGCGTATACCCATGTGTGGGTGTGAAAAGGTGCATGGGAATACACCTCCCAAGAAAAGACACTGGATTTGAGTTTCTCACGCTGCTATCATTCGGTGTTGTTGAGAAGCCTGGCCCAATCCAGCCCTTGTTCATTTTTATAAGAGTCAGCCTGTCAGCATTTTCAGTTGACAGGCAGATAATAGATTTTTGGGCCTTCTGTGTAACTGCCAGGTACCACTGACCTAGATGCTGTACCGAAATCTCGCACATCAATCTCCTCATCTCTAGTGTCTAGCAGTGGCTGTCCCTATTGACTACAAGTAAACCCTCAGTCATACTGATCATTCTATTATAATGGGAAGTCGGAAAAGATTAGTGTTGGCAGGTGTAACATACCTGGCGGCGTCCTTGCATAGTGGTCCATCTCCCACTGTGCAAGAGCGCGCACTTGATTTCCAGTCCAGACTATCACTTTGGCTTCTTTCCATATGGTCTGCTTTGCTCTGCTCTGTCTGCTTAGGGCGACGGCCGCTGAACTTCCTGCTTCTTGTAGCTGCTGCAGACACACCCCTAATGCGTCCTCAGCCTATTGCTGTCTGTCACCTGGTATTTAACCCAGCTCCTCCCTGGAATCCTTGCCTGAGCATCTTGTTCTGTCAGTTGGCTTCTAGTCACTGATGTGCGAGGTCCTGTCTATGTTTCCTGCCTTGCGGTATCAGTTCCCGTGTCTGAACTGTGTCCTGTCTGTGCACTCTAGCCAGCTGTCTTTCTGCCTTTCCTGGAGGCTGTATTTCCAGGCCCGTGTGAACACGCTCTTAGCCTGTTCGTCCCGCCCTCTAGGGGCCGCATACCCAGACTCGCTCCTGTATCTCGCTTCAGTAACAGTTCCTGTCTGAACTGTCTCCTAACCTGCTTCCTGTTTTTCTCTGTCCGTACCTTCCCTTTCTCCTGCATTGTCTGAACCAGCACTTGGCTTTACCTTGGCTCGTTCCTGTATTTGTTGCAGTAACAGTTCCTGTCTGAACTGTCTCCTAACCTGTCTCCTGTTTTTCTCTACGCCCATATCTTCCCTTTTTCTGCAGAGTCTGAACTCGTACCTAACTCCTGCTCGTTGTCACTGTACTTCCGTTTGTGAGTTTGTGGTCCACTCGCTACTTCACTGCAAGTACCCTGTGGGTATGTGGTTCTGCCTTTCCCTTCCTGTCTGTTCCGTGTGAACAGAGCCCTGTTCCCTCTGCCCTGCCTTGCTCGCCGCTCCGGCGGTTTCTGCCTGCTCTGCCTTGTTCACCGCTCCGGCGGTTCTTGCCTGCTCTGCCTTGCTCACCGCTCCGGCGGTTCTTGCCTGCTCTGACCCTTTTCTCACTGCTCCGGCAGTCTCGCTCTGCTCTGACCCTTTTCTCACTGCTCCGGCAGTCTTGCTCTGCTCTGACCCTTTGCTCGCTGCTCCGGCAGTCTCGCTCTGCTCTGACCATTTGCTCGCTGCTCCGGCAGTCTCGCTCTGCTCTGACCATTTGCTCACCGCTCCAGGCGGTCTCGTCTTGCTCTGCTCTTGCTCGCCGCTCCGGGCGGCCTCACTCTGCTGTGTTTGTCCACCGCATCTGCGGTTCTGTTCCTGAGTCCCAGTCTGTACTGGGTCCTATCCACTCTGTGCGCCAACCTGTCGTACCTGCCAGTATCTCCCTGCCTGCATACCAGTCGTGCTTACCAACATCCACCTGCCTGCATACCGGCCGTACCTGCCAGTAACTCCCTGTTTGCATACCAGTTGTGCTTGCCAGCATCCACCCGTCTGCATACCTGCCGTGTCTGCCTGTACCCACCAGTCTGTGTGCCAGCCTAACCTGCCTGTTCCTGTATTCCCCGGTGTGGGTCAACAGCCGTGTCCAGGGTCTGACCTGGAGTAGCACCTGGTCCCTCTGCTCGGTCCCTCCTTGGTGCACTGGCGTCGTATGCCGTCGTGCGACCTTGGTCGGATCGGGTGGATCCTTAGTTACGCCCCTCCAGGCATTCACTCTCCGGTACGGTCCAGTGGAATCACTACATATACACGCACACGCCAGTCAGTTCGGGCGCGTGCATTACAGCAGGACAAGTGTCTTGTCAATAGCCAACTCATGTCTATGGCCACCTTAGCATCCGGAAAGCCATTCTCCAACCTACCATAAAAATGGAGGATAGGTAAAGGCTGTTAGAGCCTCAGCTAAACCTCACGTAAAAGAAGTCATGTAACAGTTATTTTAAAATAATAATGTAAATAAAACACAAGTCCGGATAAATGTCATTTTCCAAAACTTTATTTAGCATTGACTTTTTAATTTAAATCATTAAAGTATAAACTCTATTTTAAATGTAAAAAAAGCTGCAGGGACAACAGTTTTTCTTCCGGAACTCCTTTGTGGTCAAGTTGTTCTGCTGTCAAAGGCCCTGCTTGTTCTTGGTCTTCCCCATCGTGCAAATTCTGAAGACCAGGATTGCTCCTCGGGGTCAGGCTTTTGTTGACCAGTCATGAGGTCAGAATGCCATGGAGATATATAGCCTTCAGTTTAGGAAAGCAAGAGAGGAATAAGATGAATGTGATGTACTGACAAGACAGAGCTAAAAAAACAATATGTATGAAATAATATGTGACGTTGCAAGTTGCACAAAAACTGGGCCACAATGACCAAAGTGCAGTAGCATTAAAGAGCTTACAAAATGCATGTTTTAAAGAGAAACTGTCATTTGCCATTAATATGATTTTTTTTTTCCAAAACAACTTCAGGGAAACAAAATCATTTAGACCAGGTAAAATATTTCCATATTTATGGCAAGTGACAGATCCTCTTTAAAGAAGAACTCCCGACAAACATATTATCTTGTAAACCCTTCTAGATACAGGGAAGGAAATAATTATTTGATCAATTGCTGTTTTTGTAAGTTTGCCCACTGACAAAGACATGAACAGTCTATAATTTTAAGGGTAGGTTAATTTTAACATTGAGAGATAGAATATCCCCCCAAAAAATCAAGAAAATCACATTGTATAAATTAGATACATTTATTTGCATTTTGCAGTGAGAAATAAGTATTTGATCCCCTACAAACCATTATGAGTTCTGGCTCCTACAGACTAGTTAGACGCTCCTAATCAACTCGTTACCTGCATTAAAGACAGCTGTCTTACATAGTCACATGTATAAAAGACTCCTGTCCACAGACTCAATTAATCCGTCAGAGTCTAACCTCTACAACATGGGCAAGACCAAAGAGCTTTCTAAGGATGTCAGGGACAAGATCATAGACCTGCACAAAGCTGGAATGGGCTAAAAAAACATAAGTAAGATGCTGGGTAAGAAGAAGACAGCTGTTGGTGCAATAGTAAGAAAATGGAAGAAGTACAAAATGACTTCGATCTGGGGCACCATGCAAAATCTCACCTCGTGGGGTAGCCTTGATCACGAGGAAGGTGAGAGATCAGCATAAAACTACAGAGGGGGAACTTGTTAATGATCTCAAGGAAGCTGGGACCACAGTCACCAAGAAAACCATTGGTCGGGCGAATACAGAGTATCTTTAGCGTGCTCGGTGATATGTTTGAATGACTCCCATGTGCATGATTTGCGACTGTTTGACAGCTTTAATACATGTGAAGAATGCTTGTTTCTTAAGCATTCCTCACATGTATTAAAACTGTCAAACAAGCACGCTGAAGATTCTTGGTACTCGCCCGAGCATACTCGTCGAAAGGGTTAACTGAACATACTCGCTCATCACAAGTGCAGGCCCATCTGAAGTTTGCCAATGAACACCTGGATGATTCTGTGAGTTATTGGGAGAAGGTGCTGTGGTCAGATGAGACAAAAATTGAGCTCTTTGGCATTAACTCAACTCGCTGTGTTTGGAGGAAGAGAAATGCTGCCTATGACCCAAAGAACACCATCCCCACTGTCAAGCATGGAGGTGGAAACATTATGTTTTGGGGGTGTTTCTTTGCTAAGGGCACAGGACTACTTCACCGCATCAGTGGGAGAATGGATGGAGCCATGTACCGTAAAATCCTGAGTGACAACCTCCTTCCCTCCACCAGGACATTAAAAATGGGTCGGGGCAGGGTCTTCCAGCAAGACAATGACCCAAAACATACAGCCAAGGCAACAAAGGAGTGGAGGGAGTTGAAGCTCCGAGTTGCCAATCGACAGCCTCAAAATCTGAATGATTTAGAGATGATCTGCAAAGAGGAGTGGACCAAAATTCCTCCTGACATGTGCGCAACCCTCATCATCAACTACAAAAAAAGTCTGACTGCTGTGCTTGCCAACAAAGGTTTTGCCACCAAGTATTAAGTGTTGTTTTCCAGAGGAATCAAATACTTATTTCTCACTGCAAAATGCAAATAAATTTATCTAACATATACAATGTGATTTTTTGGGGGGATATTCTATCTCTCAATGTTAAAATTAACCTACCCTTAAAATTATAGACTGTTCATGTCTTTGTCAGTGGGCAAACGTACAAAAACAGCAAGGGATCAAATAATTACTTCCTTCACTGTATGTATGCTATGTAGTATTATCGTGTTACAATACTTACTGATCACCTTCTACCCCAGTTTTCAGTGCCGCCTAGGTTCATTAAAAGCTGTTAGAATTTTTTTGCACACCGCCAAATCTTTGTTCAATTAGTCCATAACCCCGATCTTATGAAACCTTTTCTTCATCCCAATTGAGCTTAATGGCATATGGCTGAAAGAGATCTTCCCCATCAGAATCACCCTACATGTAAACTTCAGGGAATCCAACAATGGCTAAAAATTTCTGACCATCACATCACACCGCATTCACCTTTCCATCTTCCGGTAATCAACTTGACAGCCGGCAGCCTACACTGCCCTTTTAGCGAGTCCACTTGTATTCCTATATAGGACAGTCTTGAAAATGGAAAATATTTTTTTCGTGAATTCCATTAATAATTTCTCCTCTGCTTCCTCACTACCTGTCTAAGTCTGTCTTCGCTGCCAAGACTTAGGTTAAAAAAAACAAAAAACATCCACGTACTCTCCTTCCCTGATGCTCTTACTACAAATGTATAAGTGGATGACAATGAACATACCCTGCGCTGTGACTAGTATCTCACTGTTCTGAGCTTTCAGCCATGTAGTGATCACCTCTTTCTTATAACACTTCACAGCTTTCAAACACTTTATTAACATGTTAAACATATTTCCTTCCTTACTGCATGCATCTTCATCTGACAATACAGCCCCATCCAATGAATTAGAATAAGACTTACTTGGCTACTGCGGTGCTGCTTGGATTGTGTCCTTGCTGTGACTTGCTCTTGTTTGGCCACTGTTTGCTGCGTGAGACCTCCATGTCCCGGCCACCTCTTATCGTCTAGTGTCCACATCTTGTTGCACCTTGTCGCTGCTTCGATCTCTGCAACAACAGACACTGTGCGAGTATGCGTTCACATGTGATTTCACTGAGGACGCAACAAATTCCTGCCCACGCCAATTACTCCCTGTACGTGGCCTGTGCTGTGAGTACTTACCTAATCCTGGATGCTGTCCATGCTTCCCAACCTAAATTTGTCCTGGCCTCTGTTCCTCACATCTCCTAGTTCTGAGTCCATGATCTGCTCCCGTTATATACTGGTTATGTCCAAGGCCTATTTCTAGTTATAGCTTGTGGTCATGAACCTGATCCCGGCTGTGTCCCTGGTGCCATGATCCTGGATGCAGCTCTTTGCTGTGTCCTAGTTATCCGTCACTCTGCTTACAGCTCCACATCTGGTACTTAAAGGGGTTTTCCAATGAACAAAAGTTCATTTTAATCAATACATCTTGGAATAATAATAATTTCCACAATTGGATGTGTTTAAATAAAATGTTCCTGTGCTAAGATAATCTTATAATGTGCCCCTGCTGTATATGGTGTAATGACCCGACTTCTGTGTGCCACTGAAGCACATGGCCCGAACAGATGCCACAGAAGCACATGGTCTGATGTCCACATGCTGCTGAAGCATGCAGCCTGGCATCTCTTTGCCACCAAAACACACAGCCTGGCATCTGCGTGCCACCAGAGCACACAGCTCAACTTCCACGTGCCAACAAAGCACGTAGCCCGGTTTCCGCTTGTCATCGAAGCATATGACCCAGCATCCGTATGCCACTGAAGCATATGGCCACGTAATCAAATGTCACTGAAACACACGGCCCCGTCTCCATGTGCCACCAAAGTACACGGACCAACATCCACGTGCCACCCTAACACATTGACCGACATCTGCCTGACACCGAAGAACATGGCTAAATGTTTGCAGCACAGTTAAATCCACTGGTAGAGAATATAATGCCATGCTATGGGTCATCTATGTACGCATATAAGAATATGACAAGCTATCAAAATATGAAATTACAACCAAACTATAGATAATAATACAACCACTAACATACAGCATGTTATCTGAAAATGTATTACTGGAGAGTTTACCCTCCAGGTCACACTCATTGGCAATTTGTCTGCCTCTGTTTTTTTTTTCCACCAAAGCACAAGGCCTGACATCCGGGTACAAACGAAGCACACTGCCCAAAGTCCATGTGCTATTGAAGCACAAAGTCCGACGTCCGCGGGCCACCGAAGCACAAAGAACAGCGTCCACGTGCCACAGAAGCACAAGGTCCTCGAGTTTGAGTCCCACTGAAGCACAGGGCTCGGCATCCGGGTGCCACCGACGCACACGGCCCCACGTCCAGGTGCCACCAAAGCACACAATCCCGTGTACGGGTGCCACCGAAGAACACGGGCCCGGCATCCGGTTGCCACCAAGGCGCACGGCCCTGCGTACATATGCCATTGAAGCACAAGGCACCGCGTACGGGTGCCCCGACACACACGGTCCCGCTTACAGGTGCCATTGAAGCACATATCCCGGCATCTGGGTGTCACCGAAGCACACGGCCCTGCGTATGGGTGCCATTGAAGCACATGGCCTTGCGTCGGGGTGCCACCGAAGCACACGGCCCCACCTCACGGTGCCAAGAAAGCACACGGCCTCGCGTCTGGGTGCCACTTAAGCACACGGCCTCCCTGTACGGGTGCTACCGAAGCACACAGACCCGTGTCTGTGTACCACCGAAGCACAGAGACCCATGTCTGTGTGCCACCGAAGCACATGGCCCCGCTTCTCAGTGCTATGGAAGCACAAAGACCAGCGTCCGGGTATGACCAAAGAACACGGCTCCACGTACGAGTGCCCCTGAAGCACACGGCCCCGCGTCTAGGTGCCACCTAAGCACACAGACCGAAGTCCGGATGCCACCGAAGCACATGGCCCCTTGTCTAGGTGCCACAGAAGCACACAGATCTGCATTCGGGTGCAACTGAAACACACGGCCCCACATACGAGTGCCACCGAAACACATGCCCCATGTCTGAGTGCCACCGAAACACACGCCCCATGTCCGTATGCCACCGAAGCACATGGCCCCGCCTCCGGGTGCCACTGAAGCACATGACCCTGCGTCTGGGTGCCACAGAAGCACACAAACCCGTGTCCGGGTGCCACCAAAGCACATGGTCTCCCTGTATGGGTTTCACCGAAGCACACAGCCCGTGTCTGGGTGCCACCGAAGCATACACACCCGCATCAGGATGCCACCGACGCATACGGCCTACCTGTATGGGTGCAACCGAAGCACATGGCCCCACATGCGAAAGCCACTGAAGCACACATACGTGTATCTGGTTGCCACCGAAGCACACAGACCCGCGTCCGGGTGCCACTGAATCACATGGCCCCGCTTTTCAGTGCTACTGAAGCACAAAGCTTGGCATCCAGGTACCACTGAAGAACACGGCTCCACGTACGAGTGTCCCTGAAGCACACGGCCCCACGTCTAAATGCCATCTAAGCACACAGACCCGCGTCCGTGTGCCCCTGAAGCATACAGACCCGCGTCCGTGTGCCACCGAAGAATACAGACCCGCATCCGTGTGCCACCGAAGCACTCTGCCCCGCGTCTGGGTGCCACCGAAGCACATGGCCCATGACTAGGTGCCACCGAAGCCTACAGACAAGCATCTCGGTGCCACCGAAGCACACAGAGCCGCGGTCCATATGCCACCGAAGCACATGGCCCCGCATCCGGGTGCCACCGAAGCACATGGTCCTGCGTCTGGGTGCCACAGAAGCACACAAACCCGTGTCCAGGTGCCACCGAAGCACATGGCCTCCCTATATGGTTGTCACCGAAGCACAAAACCCGTGTTTGGGTGCCACCGAAGCATACTCACCCACATCAGGGTGCCACCGACGCATACGGCCAACCTGTACGGATACAACAGAAGCACATGGCCCCACTTGCGAGTGCCACCGAAGCACACATACCCGTGTCTGGTTGCCACCGAAGCACACAGACCCGCGTCCGGGTGCCACCGAATCACATGGCCCCACTTCTAGGTACTACCCAAGCACAAAGCTTGGCATCCAGGTACCACCGAAGAACACGGCTCCACGTACGAGTGTCCCTGAAGCACACGGCCCCACGTCTAAATGCCATCTAAGCACACAGACCCGCGTCCGTGTGTCACCGAAGCATACAGACCGGCGTCTGTGTACCACAGAAGCACACAGACCCATGTCTGGGTGCCACCGAAGCACACAGACCAGCGTCCGGGTGCCACCGAAGCACATAGCCCCGCATCTCAGTGCTACCGAAGCACAAAGACCAGTGTCCAGGTACCACCAAAGCACACGGCTCCGTGTACGAGTGCCCCTGAAGCACAAGGCCTTGAGTCTGGGTGCAAACAAAGCACACAGTCCTGCATCCGTGTGCCACCGAAGCACTCTGCCTCGCGTCCGGGTGCCACTGAAGCGCTTGGCCCCATGTCTAGGTACCAGCGAAACACACTTCTCGGTGCTACCGAAGCACAAAGACCGGCGTCCAGGTACCTCCTAAGCTCACGGCTGCACGTACGAGTGCCCCTGAAGCACACGGCCTTGGGTCTGGGTGCCACCGAAGCACACAGACCCGCATTCGTGTGCCACCGTAGCTTTCTGCCCCGCGTCTGTGTGCCACCAAAGCACATGACCCCTTGAACGGGTGCCACTGAAGAACACAGCCCTGCATAAGAGTGTGACCGAAGCACATGACCCCATGTCTAGGCGACACCGAAGCACAAACCCGTGTCCAGGTGCCACCGAAGCACATGGCCTCCCTATATGGGTGTCACCGAAGCACAAAACCCGTGTCTGGGTGCCACCGAAGCATACACACCCACATCAGGGTGCCACCGACGCATACGGCCAACCTGTATGGATGCAACAGAAGCACATGACCCCACATGCGAGCGCCACCGAAGCACACATACCCGTGTCTGGTTGCCACCGAAGCACACAGACCCGCGTCCGGGTGCCACCGAATCACATGGCCCCACTTCTAGGTGCTACCGAAGCACAAAGCTTGGCGTCCAGGTACCACCGAAGAACACGGCTCCATGTACGAGTGTCCCTGAAGCACACGGCCCCACGTCTAAATGCCATCTAAGCACACAGACCCGCGTCCGTGTGCCACCGAAGCATACAGACCGGCGTCTGTGTACCACAGAAGCACACACACCCGTGTCTGGGTGCCACCGAAGCAAACAGACCAGCGTCCGGGTGAAACCGAAGCACATAGCCCCGCTTCTCAGTGCTACCGAAGCACAAAGACCAGTGTCCAGGTACCACCAAAGCACACGGCTCCGTGTACGAGTGCCCCTGAAGCACAAGGCCTTGAGTCTGGGTGCAAACAAAGCACACAGTCCTGCATCCGTGTGCCACCGAAGCACTCTGCCCCGCGTCCGGGTGCCACTGAAGCACTTGGCCCCATGTTTAGGTACCAGCGAAACACACTTCTCGGTGCTACCGAAGCACAAAGACCGGCGTCCAGGTACCTCCTAAGCTCACGGCTGCACGTACGAGTGCCCCTGAAGCACACGGCCTTGGGTCTGGGTGCCACCGAAGCACACAGACCCGCATTCGTGTGCCACCGTAGCTTTCTGCCCCGCGTCTGTGTGCCACCAAAGCACATGACCCCTTGAACGGGTGCCACTGAAGAACACAGCCCTGCATAAGAGTGTGACCGAAGCACATGACCCCATGTCTAGGCGACACCGAAGCACAGACCCGTGTCTGGGTGCCACCGAAGCACACGGCCCCGCAACCGGGTGCCACCGAAGAACACGGCCCCGTGTCTGGGTGCCACCTAAGCACACAGACCTGCGTCCATGTGCCACTGAAGCACATGGCCCCTCGTCCGGGTGCCACCGAAGCACATGGACCCGTGTCTAGGTGCCACCGAAGCACACAGACCAGCGTCCGGGTACCACCGAAGCACACGGCTCCACTTATGAGTGCCCCTGAAGCATGCAGGCTCGTGTCTGGGTGCCACTGAAGCACACAGATCCGTGTCCGTGTGACACAATAGCACTCTGCCCCGCGTCCGCGTGCCACCGAAGCACACGACCCCCTGAACAGGTGCCACCGATACACAAAGCTCCACATACGAGTGTCACCTAAGCACACGGCCCCGTGTCTGGGTGCCACCAAAGCACACAGACTCGCATCTGGGTGCCACCAAAGCACACGGCCCTGCTTCACGGTGTTACCGAAGCACAAAGACCGGCGTCTCTGTACCATTGAAGAACACGGCTCCACGTACGAGAACCACCGAAGCACATGGCCCCTCGTCCGGGTGCCACCGAACCACATGGACCCGTGTCTAGGTGCCACCGAAGCACACAGACCCGCGTCCGGGTGCCACCGGAGCACATGGCCCTGTCTCTCGGTGCTACCGAAGCACAAAGACCGGCGTCCGGGTACCACCGAAGCGCACGGCTCCACGTATGAGTGCCCCTGAAGCACACGGCCTCGTGTCTGGGTGCCACCGAAGCACACAGACCCGTGACCATGTGCCATCGAAGCACTCTGCCATGCGTCCAGGTGCCACCGAAGCACATGGCCCCATCTCTAGGTGCCATCATAGCACACATACCCGTGTCTGGGTGCCACTGAAGCACACAGACTAACGACCATGTGCTACCGAAGCACATGGCCCCACGTCCGGTTTCCACCGAAGCACATGGCCCTGCTTCTCGGAGCTACCGAAGCACAAAGACCGGCGTCCGGGTACCTCCAAAGTACACGGCTCCACGTACAAGCGCCCCTGAAGCACACGGCCTCGTGTCTGGGTGCCACCGAAGCACACAGACCCGCGTCCATGTGCCACCAAAGCACTCTGCCCCGCGTCCGGGTTCCACCGAAGCACACGGCCCCACATATGAGTGCCACTGAAGCACACGGCCCCGTCTCTGGGTGCCACCGAAGCACACAGACCCGCATCCGTGTACCACCGAAGCACATGGCCCTGCGTCCGGGTGGCACCGAAGCACACAGCCCCACTTCTCGGTGTTACCGAAGCACAAAGACCGGTGTCCAGGTAACATTGAAGAACACGGCTCCACGTACGAGTGCACCTGAAGCACACGGACTCGTGTCTGGTAGCCACAGAAGCACACAGACCCATGTCCGTGTGCCACCGAAGCACTCTGCCCCGTGTCAGGGTGCCACCGAAGTACATGGCCAATGTCTAGGTGCCACCGAAGCACACAGACCCGCGTCTGGGTGCCACCGAAGCACACAGCCCCACGTCCGGGTGCCACCAAAGCACACAGCCCACATACGGGTGCAACCGAAGCACACAGACCCGCGTCCGGGTGCCACTGAAGCACAAGGCCCCACGTCCGGGTGCCGCCAAAGCACACGGCCCCGCGTCTAGTTGCCACCGAAGCACTCTGCCCCACGTCCATGTGGCACCAAAGCACATGGCCCCTTGTCTAGGTGCCACTAAAGCACACAGACCCGCATTTGGGTGCCTCTGAAGCACACGGCCCCGCTTCCGGGTGCCATCGAAGCACAGAGCTCACATACGGGTGCCACCGAAGCACACAGACAGGCTTCCAGGTGCCCCCGAAGCACACGGCCCCACGTCCGGGTGCCGACAAAGCACACAGACCCACGTCTAGGTGCAAACGAAGCACACAGACCCGCGTCCATGTGCCACCGAAGCACTCTGCCCCACGTCCGGGTGCCACCGAAGCACATGGCCCCTTGTCTAGGTGACACAAAAGCACACAGACCCGCATTCGGATGCCTCTGAAGCACATGGCCCAGCTTCCTGAACGGGTGCCACTGAAGCACATAGCCCCACATACGAGTATCATTGAAGCACACACCCCTGTGTCTGGGTGCCACCGAAGCACACAGACCCACGTCCATGTGCCAAATAAGCACAGGGCCCTGCGCACGGGTGCCACCGAAGCACATGGCTCCCTCTTTTCGGTGCTACTGAAGCACAAAGACCGGCATCCGGGTACCTCCGAAGCTCACGGCTCCACGTACGAGTGCTCATGAAGAACACGGCTTCGTGTCTGGGTGCCACCGAAGCACACTGCCCCGTTGAATGGGTGCCTCCGAAGCACACAAAGCTGAGTCCAGGTGCCACTGAAGCACACAACCTCCCTGTACAGGTGCCACCGAAGCACACGGCCCCAAGTGTCTGGGTGCCACCGAAGCACACAGACCAGCGTCCATGTGCTACAGAAGCACACGGCCCTGCATCCGGGTGCCACCAAAGCACGCGGCCCCGCTTCTCGGTGATACCGAAGCACAAAGATCAGTGTCCGAGTACCACCGAAGCACACGGCTCCACGTACGAGTGCCCCTGAAGCACACAGACCCATGTCCGTGTGCCATTGAAGAACTCTGCCCCGCGTCCGAGTGCCACCGAAGCACATGGCCTGGTGTCTAGGTGCCACCGTAGCACACAGACCCGTGTCTAGGTGCCACCGAAGCACACAGACCAACGTTCATGTGCCACCGAAACACATGGCTCCTCGCCCGCTTTCCACCGAAGCACTTGGCCCCGCTTCTCGGTGCTACCGAAGCACAAAGACCGGCGTCCGGGTACCTCCAGAGCACAAGACTCCACGTACGAGTGCCCATGAAGAACACGGCCTCGTGTCTGGGTGCCACCAAAGTACAGGGCCCCGTTGAATGGGTGCCACCGAAGCACATAAACCTGCATCCGGGTGCCCCCGAAGCACACAACCTCCCTGTACAGGTGCCACCGAAGCACACAGATCAGCGTCCAGGTGACACTGTAGCACAAGGCCCTAGTTCTCAGTGCTACTGAAGCACACAGACCGGCGTCTGGGTACAACCGAAGCACACGGCTCCACATACGAGTGCCCCTGAAGCACAAGGCCTTGTGTTTGCATGCCACCGAAACACACAGACAAGCGTTCGTGTGCCACCAACGCACTCTGCCCCGCATCTGGGTGCCACCGAAGCACATGGCCCATGTCTAGGTGCGACCGAAGCACATGGCCCCACGTCCGGATGCCGCCAAAGCACACAGCCCACATACGGGTGCCACCGAAGCACACAGACCCGAGTCCGGGTGCAACCAAAGCAGACGGCCCGAAGTCCGGGTGCCGCCAAAGCACACAGCCCCGCATCTAGGTGCCACCGAAGCACACAGACCTGCGTCCATGTGCCACCGAAGCACTCTGCCCCGCGTCCGGGTGCCACCGAAGCACATAGCCCCTTGTCTAGGTGCCACCAAAGCACACAGACCCGCATTCGGGTGCCACTGAAGCGCACGGCCCCGCTTCCGGGTGCCATCGAAGCACACAGCCCCACATACGAGTGCCACCGAAACACATGCCCCGTGTCTGGGTGCGACCGATGCACATGGCCCGGCATCTGGGTGCCACCAAATCACACAGACCCGCATCCATGTGCCACCGATGCACTCTGCCCCGCGTCCGGGTGCCACCGAAGCACATGGCACCATCTCTAGGTGCCACCATAGCACACATACCCGTGTCTGGGTGCCACCGAAGCACACAGTCCATGTGCCACCGAAGCACATGGCCCCACGTCCGGGTGCCACCGAAGCACATGACCCCGCTTCTCAGTGCTACCGAAGCACAAAGAACGGCGTCCGGGTACCTCCGAAGTACACGGCTCCACGTATGAGGATCCCTGAAACACACGGCCTCGTGTCTGGGTGCCACCGAAGCACACAGACCCGCGTCCATGTGCCACCAAAGCACACGGCCCCACATACGAGTGCCACCGAAGCACACGGCCTCGTGTCTGGGTGCCACCGAAGCACACAGACCCATGTCCGTGTGCCAACGACGCACTCTGCCCCGCGTCCGTTTGCCACCGAAGCACATAGCCTGGTGTCTAGGTGCCACCGTAGCACACAGACCCGTGTCTGGGTTCCACCGAAGCACACAGTCCAACGTCCATGTGCCACCGAAGCACATGGCCCCTCGTCCGGTTTCCACCGAAGCACATGGCCCCTCGTCCGGTTTCCACCGAAGCACATGGCCATGCTTCTCGGTGCTACCCGAGCACAAAGGCCGGCATCCGGGTACCTTCGCAACACATGGCTCCACGTACGAGTGCCCTTGATGCACACGGCTTCGTGTGTGGGTGCCACCGAAGCACTCAGACCCATGTCCGTGTGCCACCGAAGCACTCTGCCCCACGTCCGGGTGCCACCGAAGTACATGGTCCGGTGTCTAGGTGCCACTGTAGCACAAATACCTGTGTCTGGGTGCCACCGAAGCACACAGACCAACGTCCATGTGCCACCGAAGCACATGGCTTCACGTCCGGTTTGCACCGAAGCACATCCTCCGCTTCTCGGTGCTACCGACGCACAAAGAACGGCGTCCGGGTACCTGCAAGTCACACAGTTCCACGTACGAGTGCCCCTGAAGCACACGGCCTCGTGTCTGGGTGCCACCAAAGCACACAGACCCGCGTCCAGGTGGCATCGAAGCACACAACCCACTGTACGGGTGCCATCGAAGCACACAGCCTAGCATACGAGTGCCACCGAAGCACATGCCCCCGTGTCTGGGTGCCATCGAAGCACACAGACTCCCTTCCGTGTGCCACCGAAGCACGTGACCCCATGTCCGGGTGCCTCCGAAGCACATGGTCCCGTGTCTAGGTGCCACCGAAGCACACAAACCCGCGTTAGAGTGCCATCAAAGCACACAGCCTACCTGTACGGGTGCCACCGAAGCACATGGCCCCACATGCGAGTGCCATCGAAGCACACAGACCCGTGTCTGGTTGCCACCGAAGCACACAGACCCACGTTCATGTGCCACAGAAGCACATGGCCCTGCGTCCGTGTGCCACCGTAGCACATGGCCCCGCTTATTGGAGCTACCGAAGCACAAAGACCAGCTTCCGGGTACCACCAAAGTACACGGCTTCACGTATGAGTGCCCCTGAAGCACACGGCCTCGTGTCTTGGTGCCACCGAAGCACACAGACCCACAACCGTGTGCCACCGAAGCAAATGGCCCTATGTCTAGGTGCCACCGAAGCACACAGACCCGCGTCCGGGTGCCACCGAAGCACACGGCCCCGCATCCGGGTGCCACTGAAGCACACGGCTTCACATACGAGTATCACCCAAGCACACGGCCCCGTGTCTGGGTGTCACCGAAGCACACAGACTTGCGTCCGTGTGCCACCGTAGCACTCTGCCCCGCCTCTGGGTGCCACCGAAGCACACGGCGCACATATGAGTGCCACCGAAGCACTCGGCCCCGTGTCTGGGTGCCGGTAAAGCACACAGACCCGCATCCATTTGCCACCGAAGCACATGGCCTTGCATCCGGGTGCCACCGAAGCACATGGCCCTGTGTCTAGGTGCCACCGAAGCACACAGACCCGAATCCGGGTGCCACCAAAGAATACAGCTCCATGTACGAGTGCCCCTGAAGCACACTGCCTCATGTCTGGGTGCCACCGAAGAACACAGACCCACGTCCGTGTATACCACCGAAGCACACAGACCCCAGTCTGGGTGCCACTGAAGCACATGGCCCCGTGTCTAGGTGCCACCGTAGCGCACTGACCTGTGTCTGAGTGCCAGCGAAGCACACAGACCAACATCTATGTGCCACCGAAGCATATGGCCCAGCTTCTTGGTGCTACCGAAGCACAAAGACCGGCGTCCCGGTACTTGCGAAGCACACGGCCCTACATACAAGTGCCACAAAAGCACACGGCCCCGAGTCTGGGTGCCACCGAAGCTCACAGACCCGCATCCGTGTGCCACCGAACCACATGGCCTTGTGTCCGGGTGCCACCGAAGCACATGCCCCATGTCTAGGTGCAACCGAAGCACACAGACCCACATCCGTGTGTCACTGTACGAGTGACCATGAAGCATACGGCCTCATGTCTAGGTGCCACCGAAGCACACAGACCCGTGTCCATGTGCCACTGAAGCACTCTGCCCCACGTCCGGGTGCCAACGAAGCACATGGCCCCATCTCTAGGTGCCACCATAGCACACAGACCCGTGTCTGGGTGCCACCGAAGCACACAGACTAACGTCCATGTGCCACCAAAGTACATGGCCCCACATCTGGTTTCCACCGAAGCAGATGGCCCCGCTTCTTGGTGCTACCGAAGCACAAAGACCGGCGTCCGGGTACTTCCGAAGTAGACGGCTCTACATACGAGTGCCCCTGAAGCACACGGCCTTGTGTCTGGGTGCCACCGAAGCACACAGACCCATGTCCGTGTGCCACCGTAGCAGTCTGCCACCGTAGCACTCTGCCCCGCATCCGGGTGCCAATGAAGCACACGGCCCCACATACGAGTGCCACGAAAGCACACGGCCCCGTGCCTGGGTGCCACCGAAGCACACAGACCCGCATCCGTTTGCCAACGAAGCCTATGGCCTTCAGTCCGGGTTGCACCGAAGCACATGCCCCCTGTCTAAGTCCCACCGAAGTACAGACCCACATCCGGGTGCCACCAAAGAATACTTCTCCATGTACGAGTGACCAAGAAGCACACGGCCTCATGTCTGGGTGCCACGAAAGCAGACAGACCCGCGCCCATATACCACCAAAGCACACAGACCCCAGTCCGGGTGCAACCGAAGCACATGGCCCCGTGTCTAGGTGCCACCGAATCAAACACACCCGTGTCTGGGTGCCACCGAAGCACAGAGACCAATGTCCATGTGCCATCGAAGCACATGACCCCTGCGTCCGGTTTCCACCGAAGCACATGGCCCAGCTTCTCGGTGCTACCGAAGCACAAAGACGGGCGTCCGGGTACCTCTGAAGTACACGGCTCCATGTACGAGTGCCCCTAAAGCACACGGCCTCGTGTCTGGGTGCTACTGAAGCACACAGACCCGCGTCCGTGTGCCACCGAAGCACTCTGCCCCGCCTCCGGGTGCCATCGTAGCACATGGCCCCGTGTCTAGGTGCTACCGAACACAAAGACCCGCGTCCGGGTGCCACCGAATCACACGGCCCCGCTTCTCGGTGCTACCGAAGCACAAAGCTTGGCGTGAAGGTACCACCGAAGAACACGGCTCCATGTACGAGTGCCCCTGAAGCACATGGCCCTGCGTCTAGGTGCCACCTAAGAACACAGACCCGCGTCCGTGTGCCACCGAAGCACATGGCTCCTCGTCCGGGTGCCACCGAAGCACATGGCCCGTGTCTAGGTGCCACCAAGGCACAGAGACCCATGTCCGTGTGCCACCAAAGCACATGGCCCCGCTTCTCGGCGCCACCGAAGCACAAAGACCGGCGTCCGGGTACCTCCCAAGCACACTGCTCAATGTACGACTGCCACTTTAGCTCTCTGCCCCGCGTCTGAGTGCCATCGAAGCATACAACCCCCTGAACGGGTGCCACTGAAGCACACAGCCCCACATAAGAGTGCCATTGAAGCACATGCCCCTGTGTCTGGGTACCACCGAAGCACACAGACCCACGTCCATGTGCCAAATAAGCACAGGGCCCTGCGTACTGGTGCCACGGAAGCACATGGCTCCTGCTTCTTGGTGCTACTGAAGCACAAAGACCAGCGTCCGGGTACCTCCGAAGAACACAGCTCCACGTACGATTGCTCATGAAGAACACGCTTTCGTGTCTGGGTACCACCGAAGCACACGGCCCCGTTGAATGGGTGCCACCGAAGCACACAAACCTGCGACCGGGTGCCACCGAAGCACACGACCTCCCTGTACAGGTGCCACCGAAGCACACGGCCCCACATGCGAGTGCCACCGAAGCACACAGACCCGTGTCTGGGTGCCACCGAATCACACAGACCAGCATCCGGGTGCCACCGAAGCACATGGCCCTGATTCTCTGTGCTATCGCAGCACAAAGACTGGCGTCCGTGTACCACAGAAGCACACAACTCCACATACGAGTGCCCCTGAAGCACATGGCCTGGTGTCTGGGTGCCACCGTAGCACACAGACCCGCGTCCGGGTGCCACCGAATCACATGGCCCGGTGACTAGGTGCCACAGTAGCACACAGACCCGTGTCTAGGTGCCACTGAAGCACACAGACCAACGTTCATGTGCCACCGAAGCACATGGCTCCTCGCCCGGTTTCCAGCGAAGCACATGGCCCCGTTTCTCGGTGCTACCGAAGCACAAAGACCGGCGTCCGGGTACCTCCAAAGCACAAGACTCCACGTACCAGTGCCCATGAAGAACATGGCCTCGTGTCTCGGTGCCACCGAAGTACAGGGCCCCGTTGAATGGGTGCCACCGAAGCACACAAACCTGCATCCGGGTGCCCCCGAAGCACACAACCTCCCTGTACAGGTGCCACCGAAGCACACAGATCAGCATCCAGGTGCCACCGTAGCACAAGGCCCCGCTTCTCGGTGCTACCGAAGCACACTGACCGGCGTCTGGATACAACCGAAGCACAGGGCTCCGCATACGAGTGCCCCTGAAGCACAAGGCTTTGTGTCTGCTTGCCACCGAAACACACAGACCCACATCCATGTGCCACCGAAGCACATGACCCATGTCTAGGTGCCACCAACGCACTCTGCCCCGCATCTGGGTGCCACCGAAGCACATGGCCCATGTCTAGGTGCGACCGAAGCACATGGCCCCACGTCCGGATGCCGCCAAAGCACACAGCCCACATACGGGTGCCACCGAAGCACACAGACCCGAGTCCGGGTGCAACCAAAGCAGACGGCCCGAAGTCCGGGTGCCGCCAAAGCACACAGCCCCGCATCTAGGTGCCACCGAAGCACACAGACCTGCGTCCATGTGCCACCGAAGCACTCTGCCCCGCGTCCGGGTGCCACCGAAGCACATAGCCCCTTGTCTAGGTGCCACCAAAGCACACAGACCCGCATTCGGGTGCCACTGAAGCGCACGGCTTCCGCTTCCGGGTGCCATCGAAGCACACAGCCCCACATACGAGTGCCACCGAAACACATGCCCCGTGTCTGGGTGCGACCGATGCACATGGCCCGGCATCTGGGTGCCACCAAATCACACAGACCCGCATCCATGTGCCACCGATGCACTCTGCCCCGCGTCCGGGTGCCACCGAAGCACATGGCACCATCTCTAGGTGCCACCATAGCACACATACCCGTGTCTGGGTGCCACCGAAGCACACAGTCCATGTGCCACCGAAGCACATGGCCCCACGTCCGGGTGCCACCGAAGCACATGACCCCGCTTCTCAGTGCTACCGAAGCACAAAGAACGGCGTCCGGGTACCTCCGAAGTACACGGCTCCACGTATGAGGATCCCTGAAACACACGGCCTCGTGTCTGGGTGCCACCGAAGCACACAGACCCGCGTCCATGTGCCACCAAAGCACACGGCCCCACATACGAGTGCCACCGAAGCACACGGCCTCGTGTCTGGGTGCCACCGAAGCACACAGACCCATGTCCGTGTGCCAACGACGCACTCTGCCCCGCGTCCGTTTGCCACCGAAGCACATAGCCTGGTGTCTAGGTGCCACCGTAGCACACAGACCCGTGTCTGGGTTCCACCGAAGCACACAGTCCAACGTCCATGTGCCACCGAAGCACATGGCCCCTCGTCCGGTTTCCACCGAAGCACATGGCCCCTCGTCCGGTTTCCACCGAAGCACATGGCCATGCTTCTCGGTGCTACCCGAGCACAAAGGCCGGCATCCGGGTACCTTCGCAACACATGGCTCCACGTACGAGTGCCCTTGATGCACACGGCTTCGTGTGTGGGTGCCACCGAAGCACTCAGACCCATGTCCGTGTGCCACCGAAGCACTCTGCCCCACGTCCGGGTGCCACCGAAGTACATGGTCCGGTGTCTAGGTGCCACTGTAGCACAAATACCTGTGTCTGGGTGCCACCGAAGCACACAGACCAACGTCCATGTGCCACCGAAGCACATGGCTTCATGTCCGGTTTCCACCGAAGCACATCCTCCGCTTCTCGGTGCTACCGACGCACAAAGAACGGCGTCCGGGTACCTGCAAGTCACACAGTTCCACGTACGAGTGCCCCTGAAGCACACGGCCTCGTGTCTGGGTGCCACCAAAGCACACAGACCCGCGTCCAGGTGGCATCGAAGCACACAACCCACTGTACGGGTGCCATCGAAGCACACAGCCTAGCATACAAGTGCCACCGAAGCACATGCCCCCGTGTCTGGGTGCCATCGAAGCACACAGACTCCCTTCCGTGTGCCACCGAAGCACGTGACCCCATGTCCGGGTGCCTCCGAAGCACATGGTCCCGTGTCTAGGTGCCACCGAAGCACACAAACCCGCGTTAGAGTGCCATCAAAGCACACAGCCTACCTGTACGGGTGCCACCGAAGCACATGGCCCCACATGCGAGTGCCATCGAAGCACACAGACCCGTGTCTGGTTGCCACCGAAGCACACAGACCCACGTTCATGTGCCACAGAAGCACATGGCCCTGCGTCCGTGTGCCACCGTAGCACATGGCCCCGCTTATTGGAGCTACCGAAGCACAAAGACCAGCTTCCGGGTACCACCAAAGTACACGGCTTCACGTATGAGTGCCCCTGAAGCACACGGCCTCGTGTCTTGGTGCCACCGAAGCACACAGACCCACAACCGTGTGCCACCGAAGCAAATGGCCCTATGTCTAGGTGCCACCGAAGCACACAGACCCGCGTCCGGGTGCCACCGAAGCACACGGCCCCGCATCCGGGTGCCACTGAAGCACACGGCTTCACATACGAGTATCACCCAAGCACACGGCCCCGTGTCTGGGTGTCACCGAAGCACACAGACTTGCGTCCGTGTGCCACCGTAGCACTCTGCCCCGCCTCTGGGTGCCACCGAAGCACACGGCGCACATATGAGTGCCACCGAAGCACTCGGCCCCGTGTCTGGGTGCCGGTAAAGCACACAGACCCGCATCCATTTGCCACCGAAGCACATGGCCTTGCATCCGGGTGCCACCGAAGCACATGGCCCTGTGTCTAGGTGCCACCGAAGCACACAGACCCGAATCCGGGTGCCACCAAAGAATACAGCTCCATGTACGAGTGCCCCTGAAGCACACTGCCTCATGTCTGGGTGCCACCGAAGAACACAGACCCACGTCCGTGTATACCACCGAAGCACACAGACCCCAGTCTGGGTGCCACTGAAGCACATGGCCCCGTGTCTAGGTGCCACCGTAGCGCACTGACCTGTGTCTGAGTGCCAGCGAAGCACACAGACCAACATCTATGTGCCACCGAAGCATATGGCCCAGCTTCTTGGTGCTACCGAAGCACAAAGACCGGCGTCCCGGTACTTGCGAAGCACACGGCCCTACATACAAGTGCCACAAAAGCACACGGCCCCGAGTCTGGGTGCCACCGAAGCTCACAGACCCGCATCCGTGTGCCACCGAACCACATGGCCTTGTGTCCGGGTGCCACCGAAGCACATGCCCCATGTCTAGGTGCAACCGAAGCACACAGACCCACATCCGTGTGTCACTGTACGAGTGACCATGAAGCATACGGCCTCATGTCTAGGTGCCACCGAAGCACACAGACCCGTGTCCATGTGCCACTGAAGCACTCTGCCCCACGTCCGGGTGCCAACGAAGCACATGGCCCCATCTCTAGGTGCCACCATAGCACACAGACCCGTGTCTGGGTGCCACCGAAGCACACAGACTAACGTCCATGTGCCACCAAAGTACATGGCCCCACATCTGGTTTCCACCGAAGCAGATGGCCCCGCTTCTTGGTGCTACCGAAGCACAAAGACCGGCGTCCGGGTACTTCCGAAGTAGACGGCTCTACATACGAGTGCCCCTGAAGCACACGGCCTTGTGTCTGGGTGCCACCGAAGCACACAGACCCATGTCCGTGTGCCACCGTAGCAGTCTGCCACCGTAGCACTCTGCCCCGCATCCGGGTGCCAATGAAGCACACGGCCCCACATACGAGTGCCACGAAAGCATACGGCCCCGTGCCTGGGTGCCACCGAAGCACACAGACCCGCATCCGTTTGCCAACGAAGCCTATGGCCTTCAGTCCGGGTTGCACCGAAGCACATGCCCCCTGTCTAAGTCCCACCGAAGTACAGACCCACATCCGGGTGCCACCAAAGAATACTTCTCCATGTACGAGTGACCAAGAAGCACACGGCCTCATGTCTGGGTGCCACGAAAGCAGACAGACCCGCGCCCATATACCACCAAAGCACACAGACCCCAGTCCGGGTGCAACCGAAGCACATGGCCCCGTGTCTAGGTGCCACCGAATCAAACACACCCGTGTCTGGGTGCCACCGAAGCACAGAGACCAATGTCCATGTGCCATCGAAGCACATGACCCCTGCGTCCGGTTTCCACCGAAGCACATGGCCCAGCTTCTCGGTGCTACCGAAGCACAAAGACGGGCGTCCGGGTACCTCTGAAGTACACGGCTCCATGTACGAGTGCCCCTAAAGCACACGGCCTCGTGTCTGGGTGCTACTGAAGCACACAGACCCGCGTCCGTGTGCCACCGAAGCACTCTGCCCCGCCTCCGGGTGCCATCGTAGCACATGGCCCCGTGTCTAGGTGCTACCGAACACAAAGACCCGCGTCCGGGTGCCACCGAATCACACGGCCCCGCTTCTCGGTGCTACCGAAGCACAAAGCTTGGCGTGAAGGTACCACCGAAGAACACGGCTCCATGTACGAGTGCCCCTGAAGCACATGGCCCTGCGTCTAGGTGCCACCTAAGAACACAGACCCGCGTCCGTGTGCCACCGAAGCACATGGCTCCTCGTCCGGGTGCCACCGAAGCACATGGCCCGTGTCTAGGTGCCACCAAGGCACAGAGACCCATGTCCGTGTGCCACCAAAGCACATGGCCCCGCTTCTCGGCGCCACCGAAGCACAAAGACCGGCGTCCGGGTACCTCCCAAGCACACTGCTCAATGTACGACTGCCACTTTAGCTCTCTGCCCCGCGTCTGAGTGCCATCGAAGCATACAACCCCCTGAACGGGTGCCACTGAAGCACACAGCCCCACATAAGAGTGCCATTGAAGCACATGCCCCTGTGTCTGGGTACCACCGAAGCACACAGACCCACGTCCATGTGCCAAATAAGCACAGGGCCCTGCGTACTGGTGCCACGGAAGCACATGGCTCCTGCTTCTTGGTGCTACTGAAGCACAAAGACCAGCGTCCGGGTACCTCCGAAGAACACAGCTCCACGTACGATTGCTCATGAAGAACACGGTTTCGTGTCTGGGTACCACCGAAGCACACGGCCCCGTTGAATGGGTGCCACCGAAGCACACAAACCTGCGACCGGGTGCCACCGAAGCACACGACCTCCCTGTACAGGTGCCACCGAAGCACACGGCCCCACATGCGAGTGCCACCGAAGCACACAGACCCGTGTCTGGGTGCCACCGAATCACACAGACCAGCATCCGGGTGCCACCGAAGCACATGGCCCTGATTCTCTGTGCTATCGCAGCACAAAGACTGGCGTCCGTGTACCACAGAAGCACACAACTCCACATACGAGTGCCCCTGAAGCACATGGCCTGGTGTCTGGGTGCCACCGTAGCACACAGACCCGCGTCCGGGTGCCACCGAATCACATGGCCCGGTGACTAGGTGCCACCGTAGCACACAGACCCGTGTCTAGGTGCCACTGAAGCACACAGACCAACGTTCATGTGCCACCGAAGCACATGGCTCCTCGCCCGGTTTCCAGCGAAGCACATGGCCCCGTTTCTCGGTGCTACCGAAGCACAAAGACCGGCGTCCGGGTACCTCCAAAGCACAAGACTCCACGTACCAGTGCCCATGAAGAACATGGCCTCGTGTCTCGGTGCCACCGAAGTACAGGGCCCCGTTGAATGGGTGCCACCGAAGCACACAAACCTGCATCCGGGTGCCCCCGAAGCACACAACCTCCCTGTACAGGTGCCACCGAAGCACACAGATCAGCATCCAGGTGCCACCGTAGCACAAGGCCCCGCTTCTCGGTGCTACCGAAGCACACTGACCGGCGTCTGGATACAACCGAAGCACAGGGCTCCGCATACGAGTGCCCCTGAAGCACAAGGCTTTGTGTCTGCTTGCCACCGAAACACACAGACCCACATCCATGTGCCACCGAAGCACATGACCCATGTCTAGGTGCCACCAACGCACTCTGCCCCGCATCTGGGTGCCACCGAAGCACATGGCCCATGTCTAGGTGCGACCGAAGCACATGGCCCCACGTCCGGATGCCGCCAAAGCACACAGCCCACATACGGGTGCCACCGAAGCACACAGACCCGAGTCCGGGTGCAACCAAAGCAGACGGCCCGAAGTCCGGGTGCCGCCAAAGCACACAGCCCCGCATCTAGGTGCCACCGAAGCACACAGACCTGCGTCCATGTGCCACCGAAGCACTCTGCCCCGCGTCCGGGTGCCACCGAAGCACATAGCCCCTTGTCTAGGTGCCACCAAAGCACACAGACCCGCATTCGGGTGCCACTGAAGCGCACGGCTTCCGCTTCCGGGTGCCATCGAAGCACACAGCCCCACATACGAGTGCCACCGAAACACATGCCCCGTGTCTGGGTGCGACCGATGCACATGGCCCGGCATCTGGGTGCCACCAAATCACACAGACCCGCATCCATGTGCCACCGATGCACTCTGCCCCGCGTCCGGGTGCCACCGAAGCACATGGCACCATCTCTAGGTGCCACCATAGCACACATACCCGTGTCTGGGTGCCACCGAAGCACACAGTCCATGTGCCACCGAAGCACATGGCCCCACGTCCGGGTGCCACCGAAGCACATGACCCCGCTTCTCAGTGCTACCGAAGCACAAAGAACGGCGTCCGGGTACCTCCGAAGTACACGGCTCCACGTATGAGGATCCCTGAAACACACGGCCTCGTGTCTGGGTGCCACCGAAGCACACAGACCCGCGTCCATGTGCCACCAAAGCACACGGCCCCACATACGAGTGCCACCGAAGCACACGGCCTCGTGTCTGGGTGCCACCGAAGCACACAGACCCATGTCCGTGTGCCAACGACGCACTCTGCCCCGCGTCCGTTTGCCACCGAAGCACATAGCCTGGTGTCTAGGTGCCACCGTAGCACACAGACCCGTGTCTGGGTTCCACCGAAGCACACAGTCCAACGTCCATGTGCCACCGAAGCACATGGCCCCTCGTCCGGTTTCCACCGAAGCACATGGCCCCTCGTCCGGTTTCCACCGAAGCACATGGCCATGCTTCTCGGTGCTACCCGAGCACAAAGGCCGGCATCCGGGTACCTTCGCAACACATGGCTCCACGTACGAGTGCCCTTGATGCACACGGCTTCGTGTGTGGGTGCCACCGAAGCACTCACACCCATGTCCGTGTGCCACCGAAGCACTCTGCCCCACGTCCGGGTGCCACCGAAGTACATGGTCCGGTGTCTAGGTGCCACTGTAGCACAAATACCTGTGTCTGGGTGCCACCGAAGCACACAGACCAACGTCCATGTGCCACCGAAGCACATGGCTTCACGTCCGGTTTCCACCGAAGCACATCCTCCGCTTCTCGGTGCTACCGACGCACAAAGAACGGCGTCCGGGTACCTGCAAGTCACACAGTTCCACGTACGAGTGCCCCTGAAGCACACGGCCTCGTGTCTGGGTGCCACCAAAGCACACAGACCCGCGTCCAGGTGGCATCGAAGCACACAACCCACTGTACGGGTGCCATCGAAGCACACAGCCTAGCATACGAGTGCCACCGAAGCACATGCCCCCGTGTCTGGGTGCCATCGAAGCACACAGACTCCCTTCCGTGTGCCACCGAAGCACGTGACCCCATGTCCGGGTGCCTCCGAAGCACATGGTCCCGTGTCTAGGTGCCACCGAAGCACACAAACCCGCGTTAGAGTGCCATCAAAGCACACAGCCTACCTGTACGGGTGCCACCGAAGCACATGGCCCCACATGCGAGTGCCATCGAAGCACACAGACCCGTGTCTGGTTGCCACCGAAGCACACAGACCCACGTTCATGTGCCACAGAAGCACATGGCCCTGCGTCCGTGTGCCACCGTAGCACATGGCCCCGCTTATTGGAGCTACCGAAGCACAAAGACCAGCTTCCGGGTACCACCAAAGTACACGGCTTCACGTATGAGTGCCCCTGAAGCACACGGCCTCGTGTCTTGGTGCCACCGAAGCACACAGACCCACAACCGTGTGCCACCGAAGCAAATGGCCCTATGTCTAGGTGCCACCGAAGCACACAGACCCGCGTCCGGGTGCCACCGAAGCACACGGCCCCGCATCCGGGTGCCACTGAAGCACACGGCTTCACATACGAGTATCACCCAAGCACACGGCCCCGTGTCTGGGTGTCACCGAAGCACACAGACTTGCGTCCGTGTGCCACCGTAGCACTCTGCCCCGCCTCTGGGTGCCACCGAAGCACACGGCGCACATATGAGTGCCACCGAAGCACTCGGCCCCGTGTCTGGGTGCCGGTAAAGCACACAGACCCGCATCCATTTGCCACCGAAGCACATGGCCTTGCATCCGGGTGCCACCGAAGCACATGGCCCTGTGTCTAGGTGCCACCGAAGCACACAGACCCGAATCCGGGTGCCACCAAAGAATACAGCTCCATGTACGAGTGCCCCTGAAGCACACTGCCTCATGTCTGGGTGCCACCGAAGAACACAGACCCACGTCCGTGTATACCACCGAAGCACACAGACCCCAGTCTGGGTGCCACTGAAGCACATGGCCCCGTGTCTAGGTGCCACCGTAGCGCACTGACCTGTGTCTGAGTGCCAGCGAAGCACACAGACCAACATCTATGTGCCACCGAAGCATATGGCCCAGCTTCTTGGTGCTACCGAAGCACAAAGACCGGCGTCCCGGTACTTGCGAAGCACACGGCCCTACATACAAGTGCCACAAAAGCACACGGCCCCGAGTCTGGGTGCCACCGAAGCTCACAGACCCGCATCCGTGTGCCACCGAACCACATGGCCTTGTGTCCGGGTGCCACCGAAGCACATGACCCATGTCTAGGTGCCAACGAAGCACACAGACCCGCGTCCGGGTGCCACCAAAGCACACGGCCCCACGTCCGGATGCCGCCAAAGCACACAGCCCACATACGGGTGCCACCGAAGCACACAGACCTGAGTCCGGGTGCAACCGAAGCACACGGCCCCACGTCCGGGTGCTGCCAAAGCACACGGCCCCGCATCTAGGTGCCACCGAAGCACACAGACCCGTGTCCATGTGCCAACGAAGCACTCTGCCCATGCGTCCGGGTGCCACCGAAGCACACAGACCTGCAATCGGGTGCCACCGAAGCACACAGACCCGTGTCCATGTGCCACCGAAGCACTCTGCCCCTTGTCTAGGTGCTACCAAAGCACACAGACCTGCAATCGGGTGCCACCGAAGCACACGGCCCCGCTTATGAGTGCCAACGAAACACAAGCCACGTGTCTGGGTGCCACCGAAGCACATGGCCCCGCATCTGGGTGCCACCAAATCACACAAACCCGCATCCATGTGCCACCGATGCACTCTGCCCCGCGTCTGGGTGCCACTGAACCACATGGCACCATCTCTAGGTGCCACCAAAGCACACATAGCCATGTCTGGGTGCCACCAAAGCACACAGACTAACGTCCATGTGCCACTGAAGCACATGGCCCCATGTCCGGGTGGCACCAAAGCACATGACCCCGCTTCTCAGTGCTACCGAAGCACAAAGAACTGCGTCCGGGTACCTCTGAAGTACACGGCTACATGTATGAGGGCACCTGAAGCACACGGGCTCGTGTCTGGGTGCCACTGAAGCACACAGACCCAAGTCCGTGTGCCACCATAGCACTCTGCCCCGCGTCCGGGTGCCACCGAAGCACATGGCCCTGTGTCTAGGTGCCACCGAAGCACACAGACCCGCGTCCGTGCATACCACCAAAGCACACAGACCCCAGTCTGGGTGCCACCGAAGCACATGGCCCCGTGTCTAGGTGCCACCGTAGCGCACACACCCATGTCTGGGTGCCAGCGAAGCACACAGACCAACGTCTATGTGCCACCAAAGCATATGGCCCCGCGTCCGGTTTCCACCGAACCACACGGCACTGCTTCTCGGTGTTACGAAGCACAAAGACCGGCGTCCGGGTACCTCCGAAGTACACGGCTCCACATACGAGTGCCCCTGAAGCACACGGTGTCTGGGTGCCACCAAAGCACTCAGCCCCGCGTCCGGGTGCCAACAAAGCACATGGCCCCGTCTCTAGGTGCCTCCATAGCAGACAGACCCGTGTCTGGGTGCCACCGAAGCACACAGACTAACGTACATGTGCCACCGAAGCACATGGCCCGAAGCACAAAGACCGGCGTCCGGGTACTTCCATAGCACAAGGCCCCACATACGAGTGCCACAAAAGCACATGGCCCCACGTCTGGGTGCCACCGAAGCACATGACACCGCTTCTCAGTGCTACCGAAGCACAAACAACGGCGTCCGCGTACCTCCGAAGTACACGGCTCCACATACGAGGGCCCCTGAAGCACATGGCCTCGTGTCTGGGTGCCACCGAAGCACACAGACCCGCGTCCGTGTGCCACCATAGCACTCTGCCCCGCGTCCGGGTGCCACCGAAGCACACGGCGCCACATATGAGTGCCACCGAAGCACATTGCCTCGTGTCTGGGTGCCACCAAAGCACATGGCCTGGTGTCTAGGTGCCACCGTAACACACAGACCCGTGTCTGGGTGCCACCGCAGCACACAGACCAACGTCCATGTGCCACCGAAGCACATGGCCCCTCGTCCTGTTTCCACCAAAGCACATGGCCACGCTTCTCGGTGCTACCGGAGCACAAAGGCCGGCGTCCGGGTACCTCCGCAACACATGGCTCCACGTACGAGTGCCCCTGAAGCACACGGCTTCGTGTGTGGGTGCCACTGAAGCACTCAGACCCATGTCCGTGTGCCACCGAAGCACATGGCCCCTAGTCCGGCTTCCACCGAAGCACATGGCCCCACTTCTCAGTGCTACCGAAGCACAAAGACCCACTGAACAGGTGCCATCGAAGGACACAGCCCAGCATACGAGTGCCACCGAAGCAGATGCCCTTGTGTCTGGGTGCCACCGAAGCACACAGACTCGCTTCCGTGTGCCACCTAAGCACGTGACCCAGCGTCCGGGTGCCCCCGAAGCACATGGCCCTGTGTCTAGGTGCCACCGAAGCACACACACCCGCGTTAGAGTGCCATCACTCGCGTTAGAAGCCTACCTGTACGGGTGCCACCGAAGCACATGGCCCCACATGCGAGTGCCATCGAAGCACACAGACCCGTGTGTGGTTGCTACCGAAGCACACAGACCCACGTCCATGTGCCACAGAAGCACATGGCCCTGCGTCCGTGTGCCACCGAAGCACATGGCCCCGCTTATCGGTGCTACCGAAGCACAAAGACCGCCTTCCGGGTACCACCGAAGTACTCGGCTCCACGTATGAGTGCCCCTGAAGCACATGGCCTCGTGTCTTGGTGCCACCGAAGCACACAGACCCACATCCGTGTGCCACCGAAGCAAATGGCCCCATGTCTAGGTGCCACTGAAGCACACAGACCCGCGTCCGGGTGCCACCTAAGCACACGGCCCCGCATCCGGGTGCCACTGAAGCACACGGCTTCACATACGAGTATCACCGAAGCACACGGCCCCGTGTTTGGGTGCCACCGAAGCACACAGACTTGCGTCCGTGTGCCACCGTAGCACTCTGCCCCGCCTCCGGGTGCCACCGAAGCACACGGCGCCACATAGGAGTGACACCGAAGCACACGGCCCCGTGTCTGGGTGCCGACGAAGCACACAGACACGCATCCATTTGCCACCGAAGCACATGGCCTTGCATCCGGGTGCCACCGAAGCACATGGCCCTGTGTCTAGGTGCCACCGAAGCACACAGACTCGCATCTGGGTGCCACCAAAGAATACAGCTCCATGTACGAGTACCCCTGAAGCACACAGCCTCATGTCTGGGTGCCACCGAAGCACACAAACCCGCGTCCGTGTATACCACCGAAGCACACAGACCCCAGTCTGGGTGCCACCGAAGCACATGGCCCCGTGTCTAGGTGTCACCGCAGCGCAAAGACCCGTGTCTGGGTGCCACCGAAGCACACAGACCCACGTTCCTGTGCCACCGTAGCATTCTGCCCCGTGTCCGTATGCCACCGAAGCACATGACCCCCTGAACAGGTACCACAGAAGCACACAGCCCTGCATAAGAGTGCGACCGTAGCACATGACCCCATGTCTAGGTGACACCGAAGCACACAGACCCGCGTTGGGGTGCCACCGAAGCACATAACCCCGTGTCTAGGTGCCACCGAAGCACACGGCTTCACATACGAGTACCACCGAAGCACATGGCCCTCGTCCGGGTGCCACCGAAGCACATGGTCCCGTGTCTAGGTGCCACCGAAGCACACGGACCAGCATCTGGGTGCCACCGAAGCACACGGCTGCACGTACGAGTGCCCCTGAAGCACACGGCCTTGTGTCTAGGTGCCACCGAAGCACACAGACCCACGTTCATGTGCTACCGTAGCTTTCTGCCCCGCGTCCGTGTGCCCCTGAAGCACATGACCCCCTGAACAGGTGCCACCGAAGCACACAGCCCTGCATAAGAGTGAGACTGAAGCACATGACCCCATGTCTAGGTGACACCGAAGCACACAGACCCGCGTCCGGGTGCTACCGAAGCACACGGGCCCGCAACCGGGTGCCACCGAAGCACACGGCTTCACATACGAGTACCACCGAAGCACTCGGCCCCGTGTCTGGATGCCACCGAAGTACACACACCTGCGTCTGTGAGCGACCAAAGCACGTGGCCCCTCGTCTGGGTGCTACCGAAGCACATGACCCCGTGTCTAGGTGCCACCGAACCACACAGACCCGCGTCCGGGTGCCACCGAAGCACATGGCCCTGCTTCTCGGTGCTACCGAAGTACAAATACCGGCGTCCGGGTACCACCGAAGCACTCGGCTCCACATATGAGTGCCCCTGAAGCACACAGCTTCGAGTCTGGGTGCCACCGAAGCACACAGATCGGCGTCCGTGTACCACCATAGGACTCTGCCACGCATCTGGGTGCCACCAAAGCACACAATCCCCTGAATGGGTGCCACCGAAGCACAAAGCTCCACATACGATTGTCACCGAAGCACACAGCCCCATGTCTGGGTGCCACCGAAGCACACAGACCCGCATCCGTGTATACCACCGAAGCACACAGACCCCAGTCTGGGTGCCACCGAATCACATGGCCCCGTGTCTAGGTGTCACCGCAGCGCAAAGACCCGTGTCTGGGTGCCACCGAAGCACACAGACCCACGTTCCTGTGCCACCGTAGCATTCTGCCCCGTGTCCGTATGCCACCGAAGCACATGACCCCCTGAACAGGTGCCACAGAAGCACACAGTCCTGCATAAGAGTGCGACCGTAGCACATGACCCCATGTCTAGGTGACACCGAAGCACACAGACCCACGTCGGGGTGCCACCGAAGCACATAACCCCGTGTCTAGGGGCCACCGATGCACACGGCTTCACATACGAGTACCACCGAAGCACATGGCCCTCGTCCGGGTGACACCGAAGCACATGGTCCCGTGTCTAGGTGCCACCGAAGCACACGGACCAGCATCTGGGTGCCACCGAAGCACACGGCTGCACGTACGAGTGCCCCTGAAGCACACGGCCTTGTGTCTAGGTGCCACCGAAGCACCCAGACCCACATTCATGTGCTACCGTAGCTTTCTGCCCCGCGTCCGTGTGCCACCGAAGCACATGACCCCCTGAAAAGGTGCCACTGAAGCACACAGCCCTGCATAAGAGTGCGACTGAAGCACATGACCCCATGTCTAGGTGCCACCGAAGCACACAGACCCGCGTCCGGGTGCTACCGAAGCACACGGGCCCGCGTCTGGGTGCCACCGAAGCACATAGCCCATGTCTAGGTGCCACTGAAGCACACAGACCCGCGTCCGGGTGCCACCGAAGCACACGGCCCCACGTCCGGAAGCCGCCAAAGCACACAGCCCACATACGGGTGCCACAGAAGCATACAGACACGAGTCCGGGTGCCACCGAAGCACACGGCCCCACGTCCAGGTGCCACCGAAGCACACGGTCCCTCATCCGGGTGCCGCCAAAGCACACGGCCCCGCATCTAGATGCCACCGAAGCACACAGACCCGTGTCCATGTGCCACCGAAGCACACGGCCCGGCTTCCGGGTGCCATCGAAGCACACAGCCCCACATACGAGTGCCACCGAAACCCACGCCCTGTGTCTGGGTGTCATCGAAGCACATGGCCCCAAATCTGGGTGCCACCAAATCACACAGACCTGCGTCCTTGTGCCACCGATGCACTCTGCCCCGCGTCCGGGTGCCACCGAAGCACATGGCACCATCTCTAGGTGCCACCATAGCACACATACCCGTGTCTGGGTGCCACCGAAGCACACAGACTAATGTCCATGTGCCACTGAAGCACATGGCCCCACGTCTGGGTGCCATCGAAGCACATGACCCCGCTTCTCAGTGCTACCGAAGCACAAAGAACAGCGTCCGCAAACCTCCGAAGTACACGGCTCCACGTACGAGGGCCCCTGTAGCACACGGCCTCGTGTCTGGGTGCCATCGAAGCACATGGCCCCACATATGAGTGCCACTGAAGCACACGGCCTTGTGTCTGGGTGCCACCGAAGCACATGGCCTGGTGTCTAGGTACCACCGAAGCACACGGTCCGGCATCCGTGTGCCACAGAAGCACATGATCCCACGTCTGGGAGCCACCGAAGCACACGGCCCCGTGTTTGGGTGCCACTTAAGCACACGGCCCCGGTTACTGATGCCACCGAAGCACACGGTCCTGTATACGGATGCCACCGAAGCATTTGCCCACAAGTACGGGTGCCACCGAAGCACACAGCCCAGCATACGAGTGCCACCGAAGCACACGCCCCCGCGTCTGGGTGCCACTGCAGCACAAAGACTCGCTTCCGTGTGCCACTGAAGCAAGTGACCCCGCGTCCGGGTGACCCCGAAGCACATGGTCCCGTGTCTAGGTGCCACCGAAGCACACTAACCCGCGTTAGGGTGCCATCAAAGCACACGGCCTACCTGTACGGGTGCCACAGAAGCACATGGCCCTGCGTCCGTGTGCCACCGAAGCACATGGCCCCGCTATTCGGCGCTACCGAAGCACAAACACCGGTGTCCGGGTACCACCGAAGCACACGGCTCCAAGTATCAATGCCCCTGAAGCACACGGCCTCGTGTCTGGGTGACACCGAAGCACACAGTCCCACATCCATGTGCCATCGAAGCACATGGCCCCATGTCTAGGTGCCACCAAAGCACACAGACTCGCGTCCGGGTGCCACCGAAGCACAAGGCCCCGTGTCTGGATGCCAACGAAGCACACGGCTTCACATGCGAGTTCCACCGAAGCACAAGGCCCCGTGTCTGGGTGCCACCGAAGCACAGACCCACGTCCGTGTGCCACTGTAGCACTCTGCCCCGCCTCCGGGTGCCACCGAATCACACGGCCCCGTGTCTGGGTGCCACCGAAGCACACAGACCCGCATCCGTGTGCCATCGAAGCACATGACCTTGCGTCCGGGTGCCACCGAAGCACATGGCCCCATGTCTAGGTGCCACCGAAGCACACAGACCTGCATCCGGGTGCCACCAAAGAATACAGTTCCATGCACGAGTGCCCCTGAAGCACACGGCCTCATGTCTGGGTGCCACCAAAGCACACAGACCCAAGTCCGTGTACCACCGAAGCACACAGTCCCTAGTCCGGGTGCCACCGAAGCACAGGGCCCCGTGTCTAGGTGCCACCGTAGCGCTTAGACCCGTGTCTGGGTGCCACCGAAGCACACAGACTAATGTCCATGTGCCACCGAAGAACATGGCCCCATGTCCGGTTTCCACTGAAGCACATGGCCCTGCTTCTCGGTGCTACCGAAGCAGAAAGCCGGCGTCCGGGTACCTCCGCAGTACACGGCTCCACGTACGAGTGCCCCTGAAGCACACGGCCTCGTGTCTAGCTGCCACCGAAGCACACAGACCCGTGTCCGTGTGCCACCGAAGCACATGGCCCAACTTCTCGGTGCTACCGAAGCACAAAGATCGGCATCCGGATACCACTGAAGTACACGGCTTCACGTACGAGTGCCCCTGAAGCACACGGCCTTGTGTCTGGGTGCAACCGGAACACACAGACCCGTGTCCGTGTGCCATTGAAGCACTCTGCCCCGCGTCCGGGTGCCACCGAAGCACATGGCCCCGTGTCTAGGTGCTACCGAAGCACACAAACCCGCATCCGGGTGCCACCGAATCACATCGCCCCGCTTCTCGGTGCTACCGAAGCACAAAGCTTGGCGTCCAGGTACCACCAAAGAACACGGCTCCACGTACGAGTGCCCCTGAAGCACAAGGCCGCGCATCTAGGTGCCACCTAAGCACACAGACCCGCGTCCTTGTGCCACCGAAGCACATAGTCCCTCGTCCGGGTGCCACCGAAGCACACGACCCCCTGAATGGGTGTCACCTAAGCACACAGTGCCACATGAGTGCCATTGAAGCACACGCCCCCGTGTTTGGGTGCCACCAAAGCATACAGACCCCCGTTAATGTGCCAACGAAGCACTCTGCCCCGAGTCCAGGTGCCACCAAAGCACATGGCTCCGTGTCTAGGTGCCACTGAAGCACACAGACCCACGTCTGTGTGCCAAATAAGCACAGGGCCCTGCGTATGGGTTCCACCGAAGCACATTGCTACCGCTTCTCGGTGCTACCGAAGCACAAAGACAGGCATCCGGGTATCTCCGAAGCACACGGCTCTACGTACGAGTGCCCATGAAGCACACGGCCCCGTTGAATGGGTGCCACCGAAGCACACAAACCTGCGTCCGGGTGCCACCGAAGCACACGACCTCCCTGTACAGGAGCCACTGAAGCACACGGCCCCACATACGAGTGCCAACGAAGCACACAGACCCGTGTCTGGGTGGCACCGAAGCACACAGACTCGCGTCCGGGTGCCACCGAAGCACAAGGGCCCGCTTCTCAGTGCTACCGAAGCACAAAGACCGGCGTCTGGGTACCACCGAAGCACATGGCTCCGCGTACGAGTGCCCCTGAAGCACAAGGCCTTGTATCTGCGTGCCACCGAAACACACAGACCCGCGTCCGTGTGCCACCGAAGCACTCTGACCCGCATCTGGGCGCCACTGAAGCACATGGCCCATGTCTAGGTGCCTCAAAAGCACACAGACCCGCATCCGGGTGCCACCGAAGCAAACGGCCCCATGTCCGGGTGCCGCCAAAGCACACGGCCCACATACGACTGCCATCTGGGTGCCACCGAAGCACATGGCCTCCCTGTACAGGTGCCATTGAAGCACACAGACCCGTGTCTGGGTGCCACAGAAGCACACAGACCCGTGCCCATGTGCTACAGAAGCACACAACCCTGCGTCTGGGTGCCACCGAATCACGTGGCCCCGCTTCTCGGTGCTACCGAAGCACAAACATCAGCGTCCGGGAACCACCAAAGAACACAACTCCACGTACGACTGCCCCTGAAGCACACAGCCTCGTGTCTGGGTGTCACCGAAGCACACAGACCTGCGTCCGTGTGCCACCGAAGCACATGACACCTCGTTGGGGTGCCACCGAAGCACATGACCCCGTGTCTGGGTGCCACCAAAGCACCCAAACCCGCATCCGAGTGCCACCGAAGCACATGGCGCCGCTTCTCGGTGCAACCGAAGCACAAAGACCGGCGTCCGGGTACCAACGAAGCACACGGGTCCGCGTACAAGTGCCCCTGAAACACACGGCCTCTTGTGTGGGTGCCACCGTAGCATACAGACCCCTGTTCATGTGCCACCGAAGCACTCTGCCCCGCGTCCAGGTGCCACCGAAGCACATGGCTCCGTCTCTAGGTGCCACCGAAGCACACTGCTTCGCGTCCAGGTGCCAACGAAGCACACGACCCCATGTCTGGATGCAACTGAAGCACACAGACCCGTGTTCGGGTGCCACCGAAGCACACGGCCCTGCGTATAGGTACCACCGAAGCACACGGTCCGACGTCCGGTATCCACTGAAGCACATGGCCCTCCTTCTCGGTGCTCCCAAAGCACAAAGCCGGCGTCCGGGTACCTCTGCAGTACACGGCTGCACGTACGAGTGCCCCTGAAGCACACGGCCTCGTGTCTAGGTGCCACCGAAGCACACAGACCCGTGTCCGTGTGCCACCGAAGCACATGGCCCCGCTTCTCGGTGCTACCGAAGCACAAAGATCGGCGTCGGGGTACCTCTGAAGTACACGGCTTCACGTACGAGTGCCTCTGAAGCAAACGGCCTTGTGTCTGGGTGGAACCGAAATACAGACCCGCGTCCAGGTGCCACCGAAGCACATGGCCACGTGCCTAGGTGCTACCGAAGCACACAGACCCGCGTCCGGGTGCCACCGAATCACATGGCCCCGCTTCTCGGTGCTACCGAAGCACAAAGCTTGGCATCCAGGTACCACCGTAGAACACGGCTCCACGTACGAGTGCCCCTGAATCACAAGGCCGCGCATCTAGGTGCCACCTAAGCACACAAACCCGCGTCCTTGTGCCACCGAAGCACATAGCCCCTCGTTCGGGTGCCACCGAAGCACACGACCCCCTGAATGGGTGTCACCGAAGCACACAGCCACACATGAATGCCAATGAAGCACACGCCCCGTGTCTGGGTGCCACCGAAGCACACAGACCCACGTCTGTGTGCCAAATAAGCACAGGGCCCTGCGTACGGGTTCCACCGAAGCACATGGCTACCGCTTCTCAGTGCTACCAAAGCACAAAGACCGTCGTCCGGGAACCTCCGAAGCACACGGCTCTAAAGACGAGTGCCCATGAAGAACACGGCCTCGTGTCTGGGTGCCACCGAAGCACACGGCCCCGTTGAATGGGTGCCACCGAAGCACACAAACCTGCGTCCGGGTGCCACCGAAGCACACGACCTCCCTGTACAGGTGCCACCGAAGCACACGGCCCCACGTACGAGTGCCACCGAAGCACACAGATCAGCGTCCGGGTGCCACCGAAGCACAAGGCCCCGCATCTTGGTGCTACCGAAGCACAAAGACTGGCGTCTGGGTACCACCGAAGCACACGGCTCCGCGTACGAGTGCCCCTGAAGAACAAGGCCTTGTATCTGCGTGCCACCGAAACACACAGACCCGTGTCCGTGTGCCACCGAAGCACACAGACCCGTGTCTAGGTGCTACCGAAGCACACAGACCCGCGTCCGGGTGCCACCGAATCACATCGCCCCGCTTCTCGGTGCTACCGAAGCACAAAGCATGGCGTCCAGGTACCACCAAAGAACACGGCTCCACGTACGAGTGACCCTGAAGCACAAGGCCGCGCATCTAGGTGCCACCTAAGCACACAGACCCGCGTCTTTGTGCCACCGAAGCGCATAGCCCCTCGTCCGGGTGCCACCGAAGCACACGACCCCCTGAATGGGTGTCACCGAAGCACACAGTGCCACATGAGTGCCATTGAAGCACACGCCCCCGTGTTTGGGTGCCACCGAAGCATACAGACCCCCGTTAATGTGCCAATGAAGCACTCTGCCCCGCGTCCAGGTGCCACCGAAGCACATGGCTCCGTGTCTAGGTGCCACTGAAGCACACAGACCCACGTCTGTGTGCCAAATAAGCACAGGGCCCTGCGTATGGGTTCCACCGAAGCACATGGCTACCACTTCTCGGTGCTACCGAAGCACAAAGACAGGCATCCGGGTACCTCCGAAGCACACGGCTCTACGTACGAGTGCCCATGAAGCACACGGCCCCGTTGAATGGGTGCCACCGAAGCACACAAACCTGCGTCCGGGTGCCACCGAAGCACACAATCTCCCTGTACAGGAGCCACTGAAGCACGCGGCCCCACATACGAGTGCCAACGAAGCACACAGACCCGTGTCTGGGTGGCACCGAAGCACACAGACTCGCGTCCGGGTGCCACCGAAGCACAAGGGCCCGCTTCTCAGTGCTACCGAAGCACAAAGACCGGCGTCTGGGTACCACCGAAGCACATGGCTCTGCGTACGAGTGCCCCTGAAGCACAAGGCCTTGTATCTGCGTGCCACCGAAACACACAGACCCGCGTCCGTGTGCCACCGAAGCACTATGACCCGCATCTGGGCGCCACTGAAGCACATGGCCCGTGTCTAGGTGCCTCAAAAGCACACAGACCCGTATCCGGGTGCCACCGAAGCAAACGGCCCCATGTCCGGGTGCCGCCAAAGCACACGGCCCACATACGAGTGCCATCTGGGTGCCACCGAAGCACATGGCCTCCCTGTACAGGTGTCATTGAAGCACACAAACCCGTGTCTGGGTGCCTCCGAAGCACACAGACCCGTGCCCATGTGCTACAGAAGCACACAACCCTGCGTCCGGGTGCCACCGAATCACGTGGCCCCACTTCTCGGTGCTACCGAAGCACAAACATCGGCGTCCGGGAACCACCAAAGAACACAACCCGTCGTACGAGGGCCCCTGAAGCACACAGCCTCGTGTCTGGGTGCCACCGAAGCACACAGACCTGTGTCCGTGTGCCGCCGAAGCACTCTGCCCCGCGTCCGGGTGCCACCGAAGCACACGGCTTCACATACGAGTACCACCGAAGCACATGGCCATGTGTCTGGGTGCCACCAAAGCACATGGCCCCGTGTCTAGGTGCCACCTTAGCACACAAACCGGCGTCCGGGTGCCACTGAAGCACACGGCCTCCCTGTAAGGGTGCCAACGAAGCACACAGACCCAAGTCCGTGTGCCACCAAAGCACTCTGCCCCTCATCCGGGTGCCACCGAATCACATGTCCCCGTGTCTAGGTGCCACCGAAACACACAGACCCACATCTGGGTGCCACCGAAGAACATGGTCCCACTTCTCAGTGCTACCGAAGCACAAAGACCGGTGTCCGGGTAACTCCGAAGCACAGGGCTGCACGTACGAGTACCACCGAAGCACACGGCCCCGTGTCTGGGTGCCACCGAAGCACACAGACCTGCGTCCGTGTGCCACCGAAGGACATGGCCCCTCGTTGGGGTGCCACCGAAGCACAAGACCCCGTGTCTGGGTGCCACCAAAGCACCCAAGCCCGCATCCGAGTGCCACCGAAGCACATGGCCCCGCTTCTCGGTGCAACCGAAGCACAAAGACCGGCGTCCGGGTACCAACGAAGCACACGGGTCCGCGTACAAGTGCCCCTGGAACACGGCCTCGTGCGTGGGTGTCACCGTAGCATACAGACCCCTGTTCATGTGCCACCGAAGCACTCTGCCCCGCATCCAGGTGCCACCGAAGCACATGGCTCCGTCTCTAGGTGCCACCGAAGCACACTGCTTTGCGTCCAGGTGCCAACGAAGCACACGACCCCATGTCTGGATGCAACTGAAGCACACAGACCCGTGTTCGGGTGTCACCGAAGCACACGGCCCTGCGTATAGGTACCACCGAAGCACACGGTCCGACGTCCGGTATCCACTGAAGCACATGGCCCTCCTTCTCGGTGCTCCCAAAGCACAAAGCCGGCGTCCGGGTACCTCTGCAGTACACGGCTGCACGTACGAGTGCCCCTGAAGCACACAGCCTCGTGTCTAGGTGCCACCGAAGCACACAGACCCGTGTCCGTGTGCCACCGAAGCACATGGCCCCGCTTCTCGGTGCTACCGAAGCACAAAGATCGGCGTCGGGGTACCTCTGAAGTACACGGCTTCACGTACGAGTGCCTCTGAAGCAAACAGCCTTGTGTCTGGGTGGAACCGAAATACAGACCCGCGTCCGGGTGCCACCGAAGCACATAGCCCCGTGCCTAGGTGCTACCGAAGCACACAGACCCGCGTCCGGGTGCCACCGAATCACATGGCCCCGCTTCTCGGTACTACCGAAGCACAAAGCTTGGCATCCAGGTACCACCGAAGAACACGGCTCCACGTACGAGTGCCCCTGAATCACAAGGCCGCGCATCTAGGTGCCACCTAAGCACACAAACCCGCGTCCTTGTGCCACCGAAGCACACGACCCCCTGAATGGGTGTCACCGAAGCACACAGCCACACATGAATGCCAATGAAGCACACGCTCCCGTGTCTGGGTGCCACCGAAGCACACAAACACGCGTCCGAGTGCCACCGAAGCACATGGCCCCGCTTCTCAGTGCTACCGAAGCACAAAGACCGATGTCCGGGTACCAACGAAGCACACGGGTCCGCGTACAAGTGCCCCTGAAACACACAGCCTCGTGTGGGGGTGCCACCGAAGCATACAGACCCCCGTTAATGTGCCACCGAAGCACTCTGCCCCGCGTCCAGGTGCCACCGAAGCACATGGCTCCGTGTCTAGGTGCCACCGAAGGACACAGCCTCGCGTCCAGGTGCCACTGAAGCACACGGCCCACATACGAGGGCCACAGAAGCACATGGCCCTGTGTCTGGATGCAACTGAATCACACAGACCCGTGTTCCGGTGCCACCGAAGCACATGGCCCTGCATATAGGTACCACCGAAGCACACGGTCCGGAGTCTGGGTGCCACCGAAGCACATGAACCCACGTCTGGGAACCATAGAAGCACAAGGCCCCGCATATGGGTGCCACTGAAGCACGCGTCCGGGTGCCACCGAAGCACACGGCCCCGTGTTTGGGTGCCACTTAAGCACACGGCCCCGGTTACTGATGCCACCGAAGCACATGGTCCTGTATACGGATGCCACCGAAGCATTTGCCCCCAAGTACGGGTGCCACCGAAGCACACAGACCAGCATAAGAGTGCCATCGAAGCACGTGACCCCGCGTCCGGGTGACCCCGAAGCACATGGTCCCGTGTCTAGGTGCCACCGAAGCACACAAACCCGCGTTAGGGTGCCATCAAAGCAGACGGCCTACCTGTACGGGTGCCACCGAAGCACATGGCCCCACATGCGAGTGCCACCGAAGCACAAGGACCCGTGTCTGGTTGACACCGAAGCACACTGACCCACATCCATGTGCCACAGAAGCACATGGCCCTGCGCCCGTGTGCCACCGAAGCACATGGCCCCGCTTATTGGTGCTACCGAAGCACAAACACCGGCGTCCGGGTACCACCGAAGCACACGGCTCCAAGTATGAATGTCCCTCATGTCTGGGTGACACCGAAGCACCGACCCACATCCATGTGCCATCGAAGCACATGGCCCCATGTCTAGGTACCACCAAAGCACACAGACCCGCATCCGGGTGCCACCGAAGCACACGGCCCCGTGTCCGGGTGCCACCGAAGAACACGGCTTCACATGCTAGTACCACCAAAGCACACGGCCCCGTGTCTTGGTGCCACCGAAGCACACAGACCCGCATCCGTGTGCCACTGTAGCACTCTGCCCCACCTCCGGGTGCCACCGAAGCTCACGACCCCACATAAAAGTGCCACAGAAGCACACGGCCCAGTGTCTGGGTGCCACCGAAGCACATGGCCCCATGTCTAGGTGCCACCGAAGCAAACAGACCCGCATCCGGGTGCCACCAAAGAATACAGTTCCATGTACGAGTGCCCTTGAAGCACACAACCTCACGTCTGTATGCCACCGAAGCACACAGACCCATGTCTGTGTACCACCCAAGCACACAGACCACAGTGCGGATGCCACCAAAGCACATGGCCCCGTGTCTAGGTGCCACCGTAGCGCTTAGACCCGTGTCTGGGTGCCACCGAAGCACACAGACCAATGTCCATATGCCACCGAAGCACATGGCCCCGCGTCCGCTTTCCACTGAAGCACATGATCTTGCTTCTCAGTGCTACTGAAGCACAAAGCCGGACTACTAACTTCCTAAGCTTGCCGCTACCTTCTCTATGTGGGGGTCCGCCAGTAGCCGGGGCCAACTGATTGAGGTAGTTGACCCTGGAAGTCTCAAAGTCGCAGCTGTTCTATCCCAGGAGCGGAAGGGTGAGACTGTGTAATGTTGTACCATTTTGGGTATTTGCTGGGACTGTTTTATGTGTTTATTGTCCTATTTTGTGGTTCAATAAAGTATTGCCACGCTATTTTACCCTCACCCCTGTGTTGTCTGAGTAGCATTACGCCCACTGAAGACCCCGGAACTTCACACCATACATTAAATGTTGGATAACAGTTGCTTAACTCCTTAAATGCCGTGATGAAAAACAAGCATGGTATCTAAGTTGATAGACATAGGGAGGATCTCCTTTTCTCTCAGTATCTCTAAAATGCGCAATAATGGAGTATTCAGAAGTAGAAAAAAAATAAAGTGAAAACCACAAAAATAACTTTTTTTACATTAAAACGTGTTTTGACAAAAAAATCAAACAAAAAAATATAAACCTACGGTAATTTATATTGCAGCATCTGTAACTACCCAAACTATAAAGCCATCACCATTATTTATCCTGACTGAAAAATGGCATAATAATAATAACACCACAATTGCTATTATTGATCATTTTGGCCTCACCCTAAAAAAAAATCCACCAGAATATCTTACCTATACTGCATTATAAACTCTGTACAGTTATATAAATAACCAAATGGAAAAGTTCATACCAGTCATCACCCCCCATAGATGAAGCGGAGAACGCTCCGGTGGTCTGCATCAGATCCGGAAGTGATGATTTCGCCATCCGGATGTTACTTGATCTCTGATTCACTGCACAGGTCAGGAAAGATCTAATGACACACTGGTTCAGACGCCTGTCCGGCCAATCTCAGGCTTCAGCATCGGTCACATCTGGGCGGCTTAGTCATCGTTTCTATCTAGAGTGAGTATAGCAGGGGGACGCACATTTGTTTGTTATTTTTAAAAGATCAACGCCAAAGAAAAAATATTGGATAACTCATTTAAAAGTAAAATAATGGTAGCTCTCAGAAAATGTAGACAGAAAAAATATTTTTATTTTTACAAAGTGATTTTATTGAGCAAAGCTTGAAAGCTTCAAAACCTTCTAAATTAGGTAAAGTGCTAAAAATAAAATAAATAACATTTTTTTTTTTACAAAATGCAGCTTTTTTTTGTTCATCTTTCCTACAAATAAATGGAATTAAAAAGTGATCAAAATGTTGTCTGTACACTAAAATAGGCGACTATTGCTACCAGCCCCCACCACGCACAATAGAATAGTGGGTGCTACTGGCTTTGACATTGTTCAATATCACCAAACAAATTACAAAACATTTGCATGCTGAAATCCCCTAAAGGAAAAATATATAAGTTAAAAAAATAAAGAGATATTGAAAGAATAAAAAAATTAAAAACTCAAATCATAACCTCGTCTCCTCGTTTTCAGCAAAGAAATGTAAAATAAATAAATAAATATATGTATATATATATAGGAAACATATACTGGAACAGCACCATTTCACATTCACTCACGGTGGGTGCCAGGCCTCCAAGCAACCTGTCCAAATTGCATCTTAATAGAAAAATGTAAGAAGGCAGCACTCCAGATATATTACATTTTTAGAAAAAATGGACTTTATTGAGCGCAAATGGCGACGTTTCGGTTCATAGAACCTTTCTCAAGCCTTGAATTTATCTGTACTGCTGCCTTATTATATATATATATATATATATATATATATATATATATATATATATATATATATATATATATATATATATACACATGTATATACATAACAGCACATTTGGTAATGTTGCATTTGTAACACATATGATAAACGCTGTAAAGAAAAAAAAATGTTAAAAGCCCCAAAAATTGGAATAAAAAGCAATCAACAAGCCGTAAGCAGCCCCCCTTGGTATTACTAAAACCAATAGCTTACGCTGGAAAAAAACAAGTCCTCATACAGCTCAAAAAAATGCATTGGTCTCTGAAAATGGCGACACAAGGCAATTTATTTTTACAAGATTCTGACTTTCTTAACCCCCATCTCCCTGTCTTTGACGCGGGCAAGCTGAGCCTATATTTTTGACAGCAGATGATGGCTGTGTTATTCAGCCATCACTTGCCTCTAACAACTGCGAATGGAGCAGTGCTCCGCCCATAGCTATTAACCATCTAAATGCTGCTGTCATTCTGTGACAGCGCCATTAACAGCACGGTCTGGGGAAGAGCTCTTCTTACTGCCCACTGGCATCACCGTGACGTGATCGTGAGGCGCTGGGTTGCCATGACAGCTGGGGGTCTACTGAAGACCCCAGTTGCTCGCAAGTACAAGCGATCAGAAGATCAGACTAACAATTACAATGAAAAGAAAAAAATATTTTAAAAAAAATAAAATAAAAAAATAAAAGTTCCAATCACCCTCCTTTTCCCCCATTAAAAATAAATTAAAAAAACCTAAATTTACACATAGTGTGGTATCGTGATTTCTGTATCAAAATATAAAATGAATTAATCTGATCAGTAACGGCGTAATGAGAAAAAAATGCAACATGAGGCGATGGAAACATCATATGTACCCCAAAATTGTATCAATAAAAACATCAGCTCAGGGCGCAAAAAGCGAATCCCTCGCACAGCCCCATCCACCAACACTTGGAAACCTATCGGGTCTCAAAAAATGACAACACAAGGGATTTTTTTTATTTTACAAATTTCTGATTTGTTTTCTACACTTAAAGGTAAAAACGATGTATGTTTGGTATTGGTGAAATGGTACTGCCCCGGGAATCATATTGTCAGGACATTGTGACCATATAATGAACGCTGTATATAATAAATACTGAGTTGGGGGATTGCGCTTTTTTCACTGCAGTTGGAATTTATCAGAAGATAAAATGGTGACATTCAATAGCAGAACTCGTCCCCAATAAACAAGTCGTCATACGGCGATATCAGCGGAAACATCAGAAAGTGACGGGAAGAAGGGAGGAGAACAGCGAAAACGCAAGAACTGATAATCGCCGGGAAGTGAAGGGGAAGCAGGAAATTCTACTAATCAGTTTGGTAACAGCCGCCATCATGTCACCGGAGAACCAGCACCGGACATTATTACCGGCCAATAAACCCCCAAACACAACGATCTGTTATTATTCCTTTATTCCTCGGCCCCTGGATGCAGATTATATGGACAAGTGACTGGAGCCATTAATAAGAGGAAATCACTCAGCAGATAACGAGCCGCCGTACGGATCCGCCGACAGAAGAAGGAAAAGTGATGGAGGAGACATAACAGGGCGGAAATCAGAGCTGTCAGGAAGGGGTTAAAGGGCATTTATTCCATTAGTAGGAATATGGTATCTATAGATTTGGTGTCAGCTGAATCCCCCAGAATAACCCAGCAGTGCAGAGACCCCCATCCTCCATGTATGTATGTACACTGCTATCTATAGACACACATACATCCACAATGCCCACAGCTCGTACATCGCACAGCCTCAGCCGGGGGCTCCACCACCCGGCAGCACAGACCCCGCTCACCACCTCAGACCCCCGGGGTGAGCGCTCATATCGCTGCTGGCTCTGCTCCTCCGTCCTCAGCAATTTGGTGACATCCGCGGTGATGGGAACACTGCGCGCAGGGCGTGGCTTCTCACTGTAACAGACACTGACGTGTTGTCATTGAGAACTCAGGGGCGTGGTATCTATAATGGGCGGAGTCTCCTGGGGATGGGCGGGGCCTCCGGTTTATAGTGTTCCGCACATAATAGGAAGTAGCAGCAGTGCATGCTGGTCTATACAGTGTAAGATCCGTCCTGCTGCTGCTGCTCGGGGAAGGTGGAGAGGGACAGAGAGCAAAAGGACAGATCTGTGAGAGGAGAGAGAGATGAGAATCTGTGTGAGAGGGGAGATCATGGGGGCAGTCTGTAATAGTGGGGGACTATGAGGAGCCTGCTGTATGAGAGGGGACTATGGGGAGCAGGCTGTATGAGAGGGAGCTATGGGGAAAGTGGGGGGCTATGAGGAGCTGGCTGTATGAGAGGGAACTATGAGGAAAGTGGGGGGCTATGAGGAGCAGGCTATATGAGAGGGGACTATGGGGAAAGTGGGGGGACTATTGCGAGTAGGCTGTATGAGAGGGGAGTATGGGGAAAGTGGGGGGCTATGAGGAGCTGGCTGTATGAGAGGGGAGTATGGGGAGCAGGCTGTATGAGAGGGGACTATGGGGAAAGTGGGGGGCTATGAGGAGCTGACTGTATGAGAGGGGAGTATGGGGAAAGTGGGGAGCTATGAGGAGCTGGCTGTATGAGAGGGGACTATGGGGAGCAGGCTGTATGAGAGGGAGCTATGGGGAAAGTGGGGGGCTATGAGGAGCAGGCTGTATGAGAGGGAACTATGGGGAAAGTGGGGGGACTATGGGGAGCAGGCTGTATGAGAGGGGACTCTGGGGAAAATGGGAGGACTATGAGGAGCAGACTGTATGAGAGGGGACTCTGGGGAAAGTAGGGGGACTGAGGAGCAGGCTGTATGAGAGGAAATTGAGGCAAGTAGGGGGGACTACAAGGAGCAGGCTGTATGAGAGAGGACTACGAGGAAAGTGGTAGGACTATGTAGAGCAGGCTGTATGAGAGGAGACTATGGGGAAAGTGGGGGGACTATGAGGAGCAGGCTGAATGAGAGGGGGCTATGAGGAAAGTGGGAGGACTATCAGGAGCAGGCTGTATGAGAGGGGACTATGGGGAAAGTGGGGGGGCTATGAAAAGCAGGCTGTATGAGGGAACTATGGAGAAAGTTGGGGACTATGAGGAACAGGCTGTATGAGAGGGGACTATGGGGAAAGTGGGGGGACTATGAGGAGCAGGCTGAGGGAACTGTGGGGGGACTATGGGGAGCATGCTGTATGAGAGGGGACTATGGGGAAAGTGGGAGGACTATGAGGAGCAGGATGTATGAGATGGGACTATGGGGAAAGTGGGGGGACTGAGGAGCAGGCTGTATAAGAGGGGACTAAGGGGAAGGTGTGGGGACTATGAGGAACAGGATATATGAGAGGGAAGTGTGAGGCTCCATTGGGAGTTCTCTGAGAGGAGGGACTAAAGGAAAAATGGAGGGTATATGGGGAGTTTTCTGAGAGAAGAGGGACTATGGAGCATGTGGGGAACATTAGGGAGTGGTCTGAGAGTAAAAAGCTTTGGGTAAATTGAGGGACCATAGCTGGTGTTCTGTGAGAGACGGGATTATGGAGAAAGTTGGGGGAACTATGAGGAGTGGTCTGATAGAGCGAACTATGGGGAAAGTGAAGGGACCATGTGGAGGGGTTTGTGAGAGACGGCACTATGGGGAAACCATAGGACATGGTCTATGAGACGAGGCCTATAGAGAAGTGGAAGATGAGGATCTGTGAGAGAACAAAGACTTGGGGGACACTCTGTAAAAGTAGGGGTACCACAGGGAGCAGTCAGTTAATTTGGCTAGTGCGGAATGAGGGAAACCATGGTGAGCGGTCTCTGATGGGGACCGTTGGAAGCAGTTTGTGTTAAATGAGAGACAATCGGGATCACAAGATAAGAGGAGTGACTGAGAAGAGCGGTCAGGTGCCCATCATATAGATTAATGGCGGAGTGTACGGCATGTGCTGTGATGAATATAAAGTCTGCACTGTTGCATCATGATGTTGTTTATGGGGGTCTGTCTGATAAGTGACAGTGAGCCCTGGACCCAGAGGTACAAACCCACTGCCCACCGCCCCTGCCCCCCAGTTCTAAATTATCCTAGGTACAAGCCCGCTGCACACAGCTCCTGCCCCCGAGTTCTGCATTACCCAAAGTACAAGTCCCCTGCACACAGACCCTGCCCCTCATTTCTGCATTACCCAAGGTGCAAGACCCCTGCACACAGCGTCTGCCCCTATTTCTCCATTACCCAAGGTACAAGCAAGCCCCCTACACACAGTCCCTGCTTGCCAGTTCTGTATTACCGAAGGTACAAGCCCCCTGCACACAGCTCCTGCCCCTCAGTTCTGCATTACCCAAGGTACAAGCCCCTGCACACAGCCTCTGTTTGTCAGTGCACGGAAAACCCACCAGGAGGCAGTAAACCTCATATGCTATCCAGGGGTGTACATAGAAATCATGGGGCCCCATAGCAGAAGTTCTAAAAAAAAAAAATTGTTGGGGTCACAGGGGAGCATATCTCATAACTTTCCAGCCTTTACATAGTAATTTCCTCCTGCTGAAGTCCTAGATTCCTTTTGTGTTACCCCCAAGTATGATGCCAACAAAACAAAAGTACCCCCCCCCCAAACACGGAATGATACCCCCATGGTAAATTCCTCTACATTAGCCTCCACATGCACAGTATAATTACTCTATTGTACCCCACCTCAACTCCCAAGGCAATGTATGGTGACCCCAACACAGTATGATCCCCCAGCTGTGACCCCCATACAGCCCTTCATGCAGTATAATGGACCTACATACAGTATGATGGCCCCATACCTCTCCACAATGTATAATGGCCCGCACTAGCCCTCCACACAGCATGATGGTACCCACACAGGGCTGCTACTAGGAATTACAGGGCCCCATACTGGCTAAATTTTTGGGCCCCCTTGAGACTCTGCCCAGCCTCCACCCCAGCTCCGCCTCAACCCCTCGAACGTTCCACAGTCCCACCGCCCACTCTTGGAAAAACTCTACTTTCTGCACCACGTCTTCACCAATCACACATTAACAGTACCCATTGAACACCAGCTCACATATACTGTATAGCCAGCAGCCTTTGTTTTGGCCAGAAGATTTTTTAAGCCGCCACCACGACAAGGAAACTCTTCTCTAACATATTAAACATTTCTTATAATACTCAATACTCTTTTAGGTATATTTTATTCATGGGAATGTGTCACACACATTTTTTAAAATGACCAATAATACCACATACAAGGGATAAATACCACCACACTATGACTATATCACATATTACCACCACATAGTGACCGAATAATACCACATACAAGGGACAAATATCGCCACACCATGACCAGACCACATATTACCACCACATAGTGACCGAATACCACATACAGTACAGACCAAAAGTTTGGACACACCTTCTCATTTAAAGATTTTTCTGTATTTTCTTGAAGCTCATCAAGAGAATGCCAAGAGTGTGCAAAGCAGTCATCAAAGCAAAAGGTGGCTACTTTGAAGAACCTAGAATATAAGACATATTTTCAGTTGTTTCACACTTTTTGTAAAGTATATAATTCCACATGTGTTAATTCATAGTTTTGATGCCTTTAGTGTGAATGTACAATTTTCATAGTCATGAAAATACAGAAAAATCTTTAAATGAGAAGGTGTGTCCAAACTTTTGGTCTGTACTGTATACAGGGTGGTCCAAAAGTAGGTGGACAGAAAGTGTAATAAGGTTATGAAGGGGGAGGTTTAACAAACATGGTGTAAAGTGAAACTGGCTCATTTGCCCTTAGCAACCAGTCAGATTCCACTTTTCGTTCCTCACAGACTCTTTGGAAAATGAAAGGTGGAATCTGATTGGTTGCTAAGGGCAACTGAGCCAGTTTCACAGATCTAGTTTTCAAAGATAGATCTCCCCCCAAATCTGTTTTCTTTTCAGATAACACATAATGGCAAATAATTTAAATACAGATCAAAGAAAATGGATTTTAACACAGTATTGGAAATCTCAAAATGCTGCAACCGTTACAGCAAATTGGGTTGAAACATTTGGTACTCAAGCCCCAAAGAGACAAACCATTTACCGCATTCGTGACAAATTCAATGCCACGGGCTCAATCCTTTATGCTCCAAAAACTGGTCGACCCAAAACAGTCTGTACAGAAGATAATAAACAACTTGTTGCTGAAACATTTGTTCAGAGTCCAAAAAAGTCCACCAGAAGAACCTCTTTGGAATTGGGAATTTCACGAGCTTCTATCATGCGAATCCTGAAATCTGTTGGGTGGAAAGCTTATCGTCCACGTCTAATTCATGGTTTATTGGAGGATGATCCAGACAGGCGGCTGCAATTTAGTGTTTGATAAATCTCCCCCTTCATAACCTTATTACACTTTCTGTCCACCTACTTTTGGACCACCCTGTGTATATACATATATATATATATATATATATATATATATATATATATATATATATATATATATATATATATATATATATATACACACACACACTGCTCAAAAAAATAAAGGGAACACTCAAATAACACATCCTAGATCTGAATGAATGAAATATTCTCATTGAATACTTTGTTCTGTAGAAAGTTGAATGTGCTGACAACAAAATCACACAAAAATCATCAATGGAAATCAAATTTATTAACCAATGGAGGCCTGGATTTGGAGTCACCCCCAAAATTAAAGTGGAAAAACACACTACAGGCTGATCCAACTTAGATGTAATGTCCTTAAAACAAGTCAAAATGAAGCTCAGTATTGTGTGTGGCCTCCACGTGCCTGTATGACCTCCCTACAACGCCTGGGCATGCTCCTGATGAGGTTGCGGATGGTCTCCTGTGAGATCTCCGCCGAGACCTGGACTAAAGCATCTGCCAACTCCTGGACAGCCTGTTGTGCAACGTGACGTTGGTGGATGGTGTGAGACATGATGTCCCAGATGTGCTCAATTGGATTCAGGTCTGGGGAACGGGCGGGCCAGTCCACAGCTTCAATGCCTTCATCTTGCAGGAACTGCTGACACACTCCAGCCACATGAGGTCTGGCATTGTCCTGCATTAGGAGGAACCCAGGGCCAACCGCACCAGCATATGGTCTCACAAGGGGTCTGAGGATCTCATCTCGGTACCTAATGGCAGTCAGGCTACCTCTGGCGAGCACATGGAGGGCTGTGCGGCCCTCCAAAGAAATGCCACCCCACACCATTACTGACCCAGTGCCAAACCGATCATGCTGAAGGATGTTGCAGGCTGCAGATCGCTCTCCACGTCATCTCAAGACTCTGTCACGTCTGTCACATGTGCTCAGTGTGAACCTGCTTTCATCTGTGAAGAGCACAGGGCGCCAGTGGCGACTTTGCCAATCCTGGTGTTCTGTAGCAAATGCCAAGCGTCCTGCACGGTCTTGAGCTGTGAGCACAACCCCTATCTGTGGACGTCGGGCCCTCATACCACCCTCATGGAGTCGGTTTCTAACCGTTTGTGCAGACACATGCACATTTGTGGCCTGCTGGAGGTCATTTTGCAGGGCTCTGGCAGTGCTTCTCCTGTTCCTCCTTGCACAAAAGCGGAGGTAGCGGTCTTGCTGCTGGGTTATTGCCCTCCTACGGCCCCCTCCACATCTCCTGGTGTACTGGCCTGTCTCCTGGTAGTGCCTCCAGCCTCTGGACGCTACGCTGACAGACAAAGCAAACCTTCTTGCCACAGCTCACATTGATGTGCCATCCTGGATGAGCTGCACTACCTGAGCAACTTCTGTGGGTTGTAGAGTCCGTCTCATGCTACCATGAGTGTGAAAGCACAACCAACATTCAAAAGTGACCAAAACATCAGCCAGGAAGCATTGCTACTGAGAAGTGGTCTGTGGTCCCCACTTACAGAGCCACTCCTTTTATTGAGTGTCTCTTGATAATTGCCAATAATTTCCATCTATTGTCTATTCCATTTGCACAACAGCATGTGAAATTGATTGTCAATCAGTGTTTCTTCCTAAGTGGACAGTTTGATTTCACAGAAGTTTGATTTACTTGGAGTTATATTCTGTTGTTTAAGTGTTCCCTTTATTTTTTTGAGCAGTGTATATATATATATATATATATATATAAAACCATATAATATAGCATGAGAGATCCTGTAGCCAGGAGCTAATTCAGTCAGTGCATATAACTTTATATATATATTGGTGATCCCGGACCCTGAGGAGGGGAACACATGGCATTACCAGGAATGCTATGTGTTCTGCTTAATTAAGGGTTAAATGGCGGGAGAATGGCTTTCCCGCCGCTTTCAGATGGTCATGTAGCTAGGAGAAGTTAGGGAATTGATTGGATCTAAGGCCCGGCCATTCAGGGCACCATAACAGGGGAGATATGTTTTTCTGCCCTGGAGATGGACCGTGATTGGAGCGGGTATCAGCTGGGGGATATAAGGGAGCAGTGCCGGAGGTTCATGTCTGTCCTCCGGCACTGTCATACCTGAAGTGCTGCCCTGCCCTCCCTCCCTGAATTTTTGGCACGGCCTAGCGTTAGTCGTCCAGGTATCTGGATGGACAGGTAGTTGATTAACGGGCTTAAGCCTCATGGCCGAGCTGCGGTGTTGGAAAAATGGTTTGAACCTTTTAAGAAATTATGTTAATATGGTTATATTTATATGATATCCTACTAATATTATAAATGCGAAAGTTTGTGAGTATGTATATTTGTTACTCTTTCACGAAAAAACTACTGGACGGATTTGCATGAAACTTTACAGTAATATAGATTATACATCGGAATAACATATAGGCTACAATTTGTAATGATTGTATGTAATTTTGGTCGTAATATAACGATACATGTCAATTAAGTCGGAAAAAAATCTGGCCTCTGAGAGTTATCTTGGCATACGCTGCCTAAACCGTTGGAGTTACACAAAGATGATGAACCGTAGAATTGTTTGTCTTGAATAGTTCTAAATAAAAGTCCGCGACAGCATATATCTACCTTTTATGTGGAAGCCACTATGACCAAAATTGTGAACCATAAATTTAATTAAATTAGATACTATTTTACAATGCACATTTTAGTATATTTATCAAACTTTTTAGTATATTTATCAAACTCTTATATACACACATACACAGGTGATATTTAAATGGCTGATTTACAGCAGTCAGAAGAGATTGATAATACAATCATTTGCCCATAGTGGATCATTGTATAGTGAGGTCACAGTTGCCGCCTGTCCACAGTCAGAATACAGGGGTGATCATATACCGTGGCCAGGTACAAGTGTGGCACAGGGGGTTCACACACGACCCCCAGGGACTGACATTTCCTAGAAACTTTGGCAGCTGTCAGTCATGAGCTCACCCTGATACATTACACTCTGGAAACAGCTGAATGGAGAAGGATAATTTATGACATTTTCTCAGACTTAAAAAAAAAAAAATAAATAGCCCAGAAAACAGCCCATATGTCAGGAACAGGTTACTAGGGAACTACACGTCCCAGCACGGCCTGCCCGCGCCCACAGCCTGGGGGGAGTGTGAGGCTTCCTCCTGCAGGTTGCCCGGGGGCACCGGGCAGTCATTGTCCTCACACAGGGGGTCCCCGCCGCCATTGTCCCTCCACATAACACCGTATAATAAAACATGCGCTCACCTGCGCCAGCTGCTGCAGCCGGGAAAGTTCCGAGCGCCTCACCTGGGCGGAGGGGAAGTGACTCACACACGGGGAGGGGCAGTAACCTGAGCGCGGCTCCATGGAGGATGCACACACTGCAGCCTGACAGCACCGGCAGCAGCGCTACACAAATGGCGTCCTCCCCTCCTGTGTGCAGCACAGCCCTGTGTGTGTGCAGCGCAGCATGTCACCCACAGCACCAGCAGGCTGCTCTCAGCTCCCACAGAGCACTGGGAATGGTTGCTATGGGTAACTGCGCCACAGCTGCTCCTCATAGACCATGTCACCCACAGCACCAGCAGGCTGCTCTCAGCTCCCACAGAGCACTGGGAATGGTTGCTATGGGTAACCGCGCCACAGCTGCTCCTCATAGACCAGTCATATACAACTGATATCGTCTGTACAGCGATCGTAATATAACTAATTAGATTGTTTTAGTATTTTGTTTGAACTTTACTAAGTACCTATTTTGTAATTAGTACTTATAAAAATGCCGCGAAAGCGCAAGTCTAACATTTCGCAAAGCTCTAATAAAGCCCGAGCTATGAAAATAATTAGACGTGATGAGACGTCTCAACAAGCCGAGCAACGAAGGCTTGAGCAGGCGGTGCGTTGTGCGGCACATAGAGCTGCAGAGACTCCAGAACAATCCCAAGCCCGACGTGAACGGAATGCGGAGTTTTTGGCATCTCAACGGGCTGCTGAAACTCAAGAACAGTCCCAAGCCCGACGTGAACAGCATGCGGAGTATCTGGCGTCTCAACGGGCTGCTGAAACTCCAGAACAGTCCCAAGCTCGACGTCAGCAGCAAGCGACTTACATGGCGTCCCAAAGAGCCACTGAAACTTATGAAATGGCCGAATCTCGCAGACGCACTGTTGCTGAAAGGGCAGCACAGCGACGTCAAACATTTACAAGAAATACATGGATATTGTTTAATAAAGCTGCATTTGAGTATGACGAGACTCTTGATTATGAAACTCACAAGCTTATAAAAATAGAAGCAATGACCATAGATTGCAAATATTGCGGAGCTCTTAAGTGGAAAGAGGAAGCAGCAGGTATGTGTTGTTTGGGCAGGAAAGTAGCTCTTCCTTATATAGACGAGCCAGTTCAACCTTTAAAAGAGCTTTTCTCTAATGAAACTGATGAATCTCGCCTTTTTCTAAATAATATAAGAAAATACAACATGTGCTTTCATATGACGTCTTTTGGAGCAGATCAAATTGTCTCAATGCCAGGGTTTTGCCCGACCTTTACAATACAAGGACAAGTATACCACCGTATCGGTTCTTTAATTCCTACGTCCATTTCGCAACCACAATTTTTACAAGTTTATTTCATAGGTGACGAAGAAGAACAAATCAACAGGCGTACTGAGTGCGTGCAAAGCGTAGATAGAAACATAGTTAAAAAATTACAACGAGTACTTCACGACCACAACATTTTGGTGCATGAATTTAAAACGGCTAGAGACAGAATGATCAATGACGATCATTTCAAAGTAGTGATTCACCCAGACCGTGTACCACGTGGTCAACATGAGAGACGATTCAATGCCCCTACTACAAATGAAATAGCTGCTGTAATAGTTAGTAGCGAACAAACTATGTCTCGGGACATCGTTGTGCAGCCGCGCGATGGCATGCTCACTAGGGTTCCCGATACACATAGATTCTATGACGCTCTCGAGTACCCAATAATTTTTTGGAAAGGACAAGAGGGGTACAGCATTGATATTCCTCAGATAAATCCAATTACCAAACAAGCAATGCCAAGCAAAAAGGTGTCCTGCAAAGATTTTTATGCCTTTCACTTGATGGTCCGTCGCAGCGATTTTAATTTGATGCTTAAGTGTAGGCTCCTACTTCATCAGTTTCTGGTCGACATGTATGTAAAGATGGAAAGTGAGCGCTTAAGGTTCATTTCTTTAAATAAAAAAAAACTGCGCGCAGAAAATTATATTCACTTGCAAGATGCAATAAGAAATGATGCGGATTTGGATCCAAATAACTTAGGTCAGATGGTGATTCTCCCGTCATCATTTGTAAATAGCCCGAGATACCTACACGAATACACACAAGATGCGTTCACATACGTACGTCATTATGGGAGGCCTGATTTATTTATTACAATGACTTGCAACCCCGCTTGGCCAGAAATCACCAAAGAGCTTATGGCTGGTCAAAATTCAACGGACAGACATGACTTAACAGCTCGAGTATTTAGAATAAAAGTACAGAAGTTGGTAGCTCTACTTACAAAAGGTAACATATTTGGTGATATGCAATGCTTCATGTACTCGATCGAGTGGCAAAAGCGAAGTTTGCCTCATGTGCACTTACTGCTGTGGTTAAAGGAAAAATTGCATCCGAACCAAATTGACGAAATCATATGTGCTGAGATACCAAACCCAGAAACCGATCAAAAGCTCTATGATACAGTGACAAAGAATATGATTCACGGGCCATATGGTACATTCAATTCTTCATCGCCATGCATGAAGGAAGGAAAATGTACCAAAAAATATCCGAGGAAGCTTTTAAAAGATACTCAAACCAATGACAAAGGTTATCCTTTGTACAGGCGCAGAGCACCAGAGAATGGTGGACGCACGACGATTATAAAAACCCGTAGAGGAACACGGGAAATATTGGTGGATAATAGCTGGGTGGTCCCATTTTCTCCACTCTTATCAAAAATTTTAATTTTCATTTAAATGTAGAGTTCTGTAATACGGTACAGGCGATAAAATATATTTGTAAATATATTAATAAGGGTAGCGACCAGGCTATTTTTAACATCCGCCAGCAAGGGAATGTTAACATTGACCCAAGAGATGAGGTGCAGACCTTTAGAACCGGCCGATATGTTAGTAGTCATGAAGCAGCGTGGCGGATCTTAGGTCTGCCTCTGCACGAGAGACACCCAACCGCCACTCATCTCGCGATTCATTTACCCAATGGCGAGAGGGTTTACTTTACGGAAAATAATTTTAGAGAGAGATTAGAAGCACCACCTAAAACTACACTAACTGCATTTTTCCTGTTGTGCCAAAGTGATACGTTTGCAAAAACATTACTTTACATTGACGTGACTCGCTACTATACTTGGAATGTGGCACGGAAGCAATGGAAACGTCGTTTACAAGGAACACCTGTCGATGGCTGGCCAGGTGTGAAGGCAGGAGACGCTCTAGGTCGCATTTACACGGTGCACGTTAGCAATTTTGAATGTTATTGCTTGCGTATGCTGCTGAATGTAATAAGGGGTCCAACCAACTTCTCGGATTTAAAAACATTTGAAGGTCAAGAACTTGCAACTTTTCGGCAGGTGTGTGAGAAGATGGGGTTGTTGGAAGATGATAACCACTGGGATACCACCTTAGAAGAGGCCGTGCTATGTCGCTCCCCGGCGCAAATAAGAGAGCTGTTTGCCATATTGATATGCACTTGCGGTTTATCCAATCCTCTACAACTCTGGCACAAGTATAAAACTGCGTTATCAGAGGATATCATGCACAGATTTGAAAGAATGGATCACGTTAACGATGATCTCTGTTTCAATCAGGCTTTGGGGCTTATCGAGGACAAAATATTAATAATTTCTGGAAAGAAATTGTCCGATTTTGGTGTACCCTCACCGCGGCGTAGAGGAGAGCTGTCGAACGAGTTGATAAAAAAGCTAAGCTATGATACCAACCAGTTAGACGCTCACGTTTGCGAAACTGAGCCACGTTTGCTACCTGATCAAAGAGAGATTTATCACAAAATAGTAGGACGAGTTAAGAATGGTGAAGGCGGACTTTTTTTCCTTGATGCCCCGGGTGGTACAGGAAAAACGTTCTTGCTTAATTTACTTTTAGCAAAAATTCGTAGCGGTCATAACGTTGCATTAGCTGTGGCTTCCTCTGGAATTGCTGCAATATTGCTAAGCGGTGGACAGATGGCACATTCAGTCTTTAAATTACCTCTTAATCTGGTGAACGAAGAAACCCCATCGTGCAATATCAGCAAGAGCAGCGCCCGTGGCCTCCTGTTGCAACAGTGCAAACTAATCGTGTAGGACGAGTGCACAATGTCACACAAACGCGCCATCGAAGCTCTTGATCGTTGTCTACAAGACTTACACAGTAAACAAACAATAATGGGTTGTGTGGTTGTTTTATTGACTGGGGACTTTAGGCAAACTTTGCCTGTCATCGAGCGAGGCACTGCAGCAGACGAAATTAACGCATGTCTGAAATCCTCATATTTATGGACCAAAGTTGAAAAGCTGCACCTCACCACCAACATGCGTGTCCAGTTATTCAGTGATCTAGAGTCGGGCGCGTACGCTGAGAAACTGCTCGAGATCGGTGAAGGTCGAATCGAAACTGACGAAGAAGGTATGGTTCTATTCACTAACCAATTTTGTCATGTTGTGGATTCGGAAGACGCACTTATTGCTCAAGTTTTTCCAAATTTGCAACAAAACATCCACGATGAAAATTGGCTATGTGAAAGAACTATACTAGCACCAAGAAATGAAACAGTTGCGAAAATCAATAAAATTATCTTGGACCAAGTAACCATCGATGCAACAACCTACAACTCCATCGACACAGTCATGTCATCTGAAGACTGTACGAGCTACCCCGTGGAGTTTCTTAACTCTTTGGAGCTATCCAGGGTCCCATCTCATAAGCTCGAATTAAAGGTCGGTATACCCGTTTTGTTAATGCCCAACTTGGACGCCCCGAGATTATGTAATGGCACTAGATTGCGAGTCACTGAACTAGGCAGGCACATTGTAAAGGCCACAATTTTAACTGGAGAAGCTAAGGGTGAAAATATTCTTATACCACGCATCCCAATAATACCCAATAACTTACCCTTTAATTTCAAACGTTTGCAGTTCCCACTTAAAGTTGCATTTTCAATGACCATCAATAAATCGCAAGGGCAAACTTTGAAGGTAGCGGGGATACATTTAGGCACGCCCTGTTTTTCCCACGGTCAGCTATACGTAGCTTGCTCACGTGTTTCTAAATCGCAAAATCTACATATTTTCGCTGAACGAACGAAATCAAATAACATAGTTTACAGGAGTATATTGCAGTAAAAACACATAGATAAATTACCTGCAGATGTCCATTATTCCAATTACATACTAATTCTTTACTAACACGAACAATATTAAACGCAAGTAACTTCAGTCCGTCCTGTTTATTAATCAGTGTTTAGTAATCCGTTTGTGATGAAATTTGATATGGATAATTTCAAGCCTGGGGAAGGACATAGGGCTACTTTTTATAAACACACCATACAGGCGAAGATTATATAAAACTGTAAACCTGATTGACTGACACACCTAGCGGTCAACGCACAGCCGAAACCACTGAACTTAGCATCTTGAAATTTGCAGATAGGTTCTATTATAGCTTAAATGAGCACTAAGAAAGGAATTTTGATAATTTCACCCTCAAGAGTTTCCCTCTTCATATTATAGGGGTTCAAAGATTGTATGGAATCCGTCAGTTTTGAAGTTAGACATCTGAAATTTTGGATGTACGAGTAACTAAATAAGATTATTTTTTTTTTACTATTAAGATTATTTTTTTTTTACTATTAAGATTATTTTTTTTTACTATTAAAATGATCTGTCACGAAACTTAATGTGGCAGACCAAATTCCACGCGAGCGAAGCCGCGGGTAAAAGCTAGTTTTGATATAATCCCTCTTTTATCTGCTGCAGATCTAGCAGTTCCCTGAATTCACAGATTATGTAGAGACCAATGCGGGAAAGTTAACCCAAATGTTCTAGAAGTCAGCATTGGATTTTCTGCTTTCAGATCACCTCACAGACCAATGTAAGTTAAGGGACAAGTTCAGATCACTGTTTATCCCACTGTTTTTTTAAAGAAATTCGCCATTAAAACTCATGTGTAGCACCCCGAGGACTCGGCTGCTACAGGAGTATTGCACCTCAAACCAGAGGTGTGGTATTCCACTCCCGGGTAAGGATGGAGGGTGGGACTGAGCTCAGCTTGTTGCATGCACTACACTCATCCCATTTCCGGGGGACAGAACAACGGTACTCCCACCAGATAGATGTGCAGGTACGACAGCGTCTGTCCCTGGCTGGAGTGGGAGGGGGGGGAGGAACATCCCAGTAGTGTAGGAGCAGTCAGGGGAGGGACTCTGGGCATAGGAGGAGCCCATTGGTTGCATTGTGACTTGGGCTCGGGTGTCAGAGGGAGTATATAAGGTGGGCACCATCTTAAGACAGGGTCTGTTCAGCCTGGAGGAGTGGAGAGAGGAGCTCAGCCAGAGAGGGCTGAGGGGGAGCTGTGGCTCCGTCTGGGCCCAGCTCCAGAGCCAGGCCTGAAGCAGAGAGAGAGGAAGGAAAAGGAACACTAAGAAAGGCCCAGAGACGCAAGCAGAGGGAACCCTGAGATCCCATGAGTGAACTAAAACGGGTGAAGGGTTGGCAGAGAAGGGTACCGGATCCCAAGCTGGTGGAGGCAAATCATCCTTAGCCAGGAACCGGAGGTCGTGGTCAAGCTTTGGCACGACCCCTCGCCACATCCGCCAGGAAGGCACGCCACATAGGGTCAGGAAAACCGGAGAGAGGTTTTGCCCCATAAGGCCCGAGGAAGCCGGACATAGGTGGGTCCCTGGTGAGGACGGCCAGTAGGAAGGAAGAGAGGGGAGCTCAGGACCACGCTCTGGAACTGCCTGGGAGTTGGCCGAGTCCCGCACCTGGTGGACGCAGCACGGCTCGGGTGGTCACTCTTGGCCGAAGTGACCGGAGCAACACCTGTGAGTAAAAGCCTTGAAACTGCACCACACGTCTCTGAGCTTCCTTGCTGCACCATCACTACCACTATCATCCACATCTGCTGCCCTGAGGCCATACCCCTCCCGTTGGGGGTTATACCATCCACGCTGCACATCTGTACCACCGGCCTCAGCGAACTGTCCTGCAGCGGCGGCTTCCTAGCCGCATTCAACGGGTGGCGTAGTCGAACACTCTAACATCTACTGCTAAAGACTGCCGCTCAGTTTGACTCCCTGGGCACGGACCGGGTCACCGCCACGAGACTACTACCCCCATCTGATCCGGCTCCGGGTAAGCCCCCGTGCGCGCGATGCCGCACGACACAGCAGGCCCAGGGGCGCGTCACATGCATACAGTACAAAAAGACATAGATGCCACAACCAGGGCCGGCTCCAGGATTTCATGGGCCCTGGGCAAAAGTCTCAGTGGGCCCCTTTCACACCTACCACGATTCATGATGCACAGAAATATAGGTATAGTACAATGCTAAAGATTTCACTGACTTCTCACATTACATGAGTGATATCTATTGTAAAGTCTACAACAGCTCAGAAACCGGCAAATCCTCCCAGCGCACAGTTCAGACCAGACAATATAGTCCTCTATACAGTATTATGGGCCCCACGTAGTCCTCCATATACAGTATTATGGGCACCACGTGGTCCTCCATATACAGTATTATGGGCACCACGTGGTCCTCCATACAGTATTATGGACACCACATGGTCCTCCATACAGTATTATGGACACCACATGGTCCTCCATACAGTATTATGGACACCACATGGTCCTCCATGTACAGTATTATGAGCACCACATGGTCCTCCACACAGTATTATGGACACCACATGGTCCTCCATACAGTATTATGGACACCACATGGTCCTCCATACAGTATTATGGACACCACATGGTCCTCCAAACAGTATTATGGGCAGCACATGGTCCTCCATACAGTATTATGGACACCACATGGTCCTCCATACAGTATTATGGGCAGCACATGGTCCTGCATCCAGTACTATGGGCACCATATATTACTCCATACAGAATAATGGACCGCATATAATGCTCCATACAGTATGATCAACATATATTGCTCCATTCAGTATAATGGACCCCATATATTGCTCTGTAAAGTAAAATGAGCCCCATATATTGCTCCATGCATAATGGGTACCATATAATGCTCCATACAGAATAATGGAGCCCAAATATTGCTCCATACAGTATGGGCCCCATATATTGCTCCATACAGTATGGGCCCTATATATTGCTCCATAAATAGTGGGCCCAATATATTGCTCCATAAAGAATAGGCCCCATATAATGCTCCATAGATAATGGGCCCTATATAATACTCCATACATAATGAGCCCCATATATTGTTCAATAGATAATGAGCCCCATATAATACTCCATACATAATGAGCCCCATATATTGTTCAATAGATAATGAGCCCCAAATAATACTCCATACATAATGAGCCCCATATATTGTTCAATAGATAATGAGCCCCATATAATACTCCTTACATAATGAGCCCCATATATTGTTCAATAGATAATGAGCCCCATATAATACTCCTTACATAATGAGCCCCATATATTGTTCAATAGATAATGAGCCCCAAATAATACTCCATACATAATGAGCCCCATATATTGTTCAATAGATAATGAGCCCCATATAATACTCCATACATAATGAGCCCCAAATAATACTCCTTACATAAAAAAAATAATCAAATACTCACCGCTCCTTGCTGGAAGCAGGCCTGTCTCATCAGCGTCTTCCGACTCTCTGCACTGGGACTGCTCAGCAGAGGGCGCTCTGTAGTGACGTCATCGCGCCCTCTGCCCTGAGATGTCACAGAGTAAGAAGACGCAGAAGACAGAGGAGCAGCAGAGGAACAGGGAGAGGTAAGTATTGCAAACAGTTTAAAGCACTGGGGAAGGCCCAGTGCAAGTGCCCATTCGCTGGCATCAGGCCCCGCTGACTCATGGGCCCCATAGCACGCTGGTGTCCCAGAGGGTGAGTGGGCCCCCTGCTCGCTGAGGGCCCAGGCACTTGCCCGGGTGGTGATGCCGGCCCTGGGTACAACACATACGACACCCGTTTTTAACTGATCCGCTGCATTGATTATGTAGGAAACTGTATTCATTTACAATCATCCACAGTGTGAGAGAAAACAGCTACAACATTACTGAATAAACAGAAACCCTGCAAGTATAAGAAAATGATTTTATTAAAAATATTTTGCATATCAATCCAGTTTGAAAAAAAATAACTCATTAAGCATTTTTTGGAAAGTAGCAGTCCCCATCTGACAGAGTCCTGTAACTCTGGACACAGTATAATAGTGTGGCCGCTGTTCTCTAGCAGGACCCTCTAATGATAGAAGCAGGACGGCATACTGGATCTCGCACAACGCTACCTGCATGCCATCTGATTGGCTACTGTAAGTGCTCCAGCCGTATAAAGATCACTATGTATACAATATACTCCGAAAAGATGTCAGTGATTACTGTGAAGTCAAAATATTGTGGCCCCCATTGAGCAGGAATGATTAGAGATGGACGAGCTCCAGTCTGCAGACAGTCAGTGATGGCGGAGAGCTGATCATCTTTACTCGCTGCTCATTAGGAAAGTGGTCGCTTTCTGAAACCATTTGACTCTGAACTCGGCGTCAGACGGCATTATGTAAGAGGCCAATGTCTGAGTGGTTTTTGTGTCCGTTTGTCCTTCCTCTGTTTTTTCTGCCAAAAGATCCTCACCCATAACCTAAGGATTAAAATAAAGTTGAATTGTTACTAATATTTTTGTAAATTTAGGACATGAATTGAATTTCATAAACTAAAAGAAAACTTTCCCTCCGATGTCCACAAAACTGAGCGCCACTACATAAGCCACAAATAGTCTCCCCTCTCTCTCCCAGTCTGTGCAGCGGACGGGAACCATTTCAATGGGTGCAGGGCCGATTTTAGATAAAGTGGGGCCCTGGGGAAAAGTTTAAAGTGGGGTCCCAAATGCTGACATACAGCACCACACAAACATTTAGCTTGTATTTACATGCGCTGAGATCAGGCCGCTAAACGAGCGCAATCCACAATACTGAAGCCGTTCGACGCTTGTTTCCCGACCTCTTTACACCAGCTGAGGAAGAATGATGGATACAGAACAATCACTAATAGATCAATCTGTCCCCATACAGCATCATGTTATCAGCAGCACATCTGCAGGTTACACCGGCCGATGTGCTGCTGAGAACAAGGATTTTTGTTCTGGCATAAACAATCCAATTACTCGATGAATAGGCAGCATTTTGCTTGTTTAGTATAATACATGCCATAGTTCTCCATATTTTATAATGTGCCCCACAGCCCCCCATATTGTATAATGAGGCCCATAGTCCTCCATATAGTATAATACACTCCCGATAGCCCTCCATATAGTATAATGCACTCCCCATAACCCTCTATATAGTATAATATACTCCCCATAGTCCTCCATATTGTATAATGTGCCCCACAGCCCTCCATATTGTATAATGTGGCCCATATTCCTCCAAATAGTATAATACACTCCCCATAGCTCTCTATATAGTATAATGCACCTCATAGTTCTCCATATAGTATAATGCACCTCATAGTCCTCCATATAGTATAATGCACCTCATAGCCCTCCATATAGTATAATATAATCCCCATAGTCCTTCATATAGTATAATGCACTCCCCATAGTCTTTCATATTGTATAATGTGCCCCACAGCCCTCCATATTGTATAATGTGGCCCATATTCCTCAATATAGTAAATACATTCCCCATAGCTCTCTATATAGTATAATGCACCTCATAGTCCTCCATATAGTATAGTACACTCCCCATAGCCCTCCATATAGTATAATACATTGCCCCATAGCCCTCCATATAGCATAATACACTGCCCCATAGCCCTACATATAGTATAATACACTGCCCCATAGCCCTCCATATAGTATAATACACTGCCCCATAGCCCTCCATATAGTATAATGCACCTCATAGTCCTCCATATAGTATAATGAACCTCATAGTCCGCCATATAGTATAATACACTCCCCATAGCCCTCCATATAGTATAATGCACTCCTCATAGCCCTCCATATAGTATAATGCACTTCATAGTCCTCCATATAGTATAATACACTCCCTATAGCCCTCTAAATAGTATAATGCACTCCCCAAAGTCCTCCATATAGTATAATATACTCCCCATAGTCCTCCATATAGTATAATATACTCCCCATAGTCCTCCATATAGTATAATGCACTCCCAATAGTCCTCAATATAGTATAATGTGCCCCACAGCCCTCCATATTGTATAATGTGGCCCATATTCCTCAATATAGTATAATACATTCCCCATAGTTCTCCATATAGTATAATACACTTCCCATAGCCCTCCATATAGTATAATACACTCCCCATAGCCCTCCATATAGTATAATACACTCCCCATAGCCCTCCATATAGTATAATGCACCTCATTGTCCTCCATATAGTATAATTTACTCCCCATAGTCCTCCATATAATGGAATGCACCTCATAGTCCTCCATATAGTATAATGCACTCCCCATAGCCCTCCATATAGTATAATACACTCCCCATAGCCCTCCATATAGTATAATACACTCCCCATAGCCCCCCATATAGTATAATGCACCTCATAGTCCTCCATATAGTATAATACACTCCCCATAGCCCTCCATATAGTATAATACACTCCCCATAGCCCTCCATATAGTATAATACACTCCCCATAGCCCTCCATATAGTATAATGCACCTCATAGTCCTCCATATAGTATAATACACTCCCCATAGCCCTCCATATAGTATAATGCACCTCATAGTCCTCCATATAGTATAATACACTCCCCATAGCCCTCCATATAGTATAATATACTCCCCATAGTCCTCCATATAATGGAATGCACCTCATAGTCCTCCATATAGTATAATGCAATCCCTATAGCCCTCCATATAGTATAATGCACTCCCTATAGCCCTCCCTATAGTATAATGCACTCCCCATAGCCCTCCCTATAGTATAATGCACTCCCCATAGCCCTCCCTATAGTATAATGCACTCTCCATAGTCCTTCATAGTGTATAATGCACTCCCCATAGTCCTTCATATAGTATAATGCATTCTCCTCAGTCCTTAATAGAGTATAATGCAGCCTCCCTATAGTATAATGCAGCCAAACATATAGTACATATAATATAATGAAACCCATAGTCCTCGTAATGTATAATTCGGCCCCAACCATAGAGTATAATTCAGCCACTCCATACAGTATAATGCAGCCCCCCAGTTCTGCAGTATTATGGTCACCACGTATAAAAGACAAATACATACAATACTCACCTCTCCTCGTTCTCCAGCTGCTCCATGCTCTGCAGAGCGTCTCAGCAGCTCCACTCTGCAGGCACAGTCATTCCCCCACTACCGATACAGTTCAATGCCCAATGCGGGGGAACGAACTCACGGGCCCTATAGCGGCACGCCACGGGCTGGAGGCCCCAGGCAGATGCCTAGTCTGCCTGCCCTTACATCGGCCCTGAATGGGTGTCTCATATTGGGGACGTGTTTTTCTGCTTTTTTTCTTGCCATAGTACAAATTCTATTCAGTAGCACTATCAGCTGTGTATCCACCAGACTTCTGCACAACAAAACTGATGGTCCCAACCCCATTAATAAGGCAAGAAATCTCACTTATTAAACCTGAAGTGAAAACCATTTCCGGTGACTACCTCTTGAAGCTCATCAAGAGAATGCCAAGAGTGTGCAAAGCAGTCATCAAAGCAAAAAGTGGCTACTTTGAAGAACCTAGAATATAAGACATATTTTCAGTTGTTTCACACTTTTTTGTTAAGTATATAATTCCACATGGGTTAATTCATAGTTTTGATGCCTTCAGTGTGAATGTACAATTTTCATAGTCATTGAAAATACAGAAAAATCTTTAAATGAGAAGGTGTGTCCAAACTTTTGGTCTGTTACTGTATATATCCAGGATGTGTGATCAAGGGGTGCCATACATACCAGAATGGGGGATCAAGGGGTGTCATGCATACCAGGATGGGTGATCAAGGGATGCCATGCATAACAGGATGGGGGATCAAGGGGTGCCATGCATAGCAGGATGGGGGATCAAGGGGTGCCATGAAAACTAGGATGGGGATCAGGGGGTGCCATGCATACCAGGATGGTAGATCAAAGGGGTGCCATGAATACCAGGATGGGGGATCAAGGGGTGCCATGCATTCCAGGATGGGGATGAGGGCCACGTATACCAAGATGGGATGGGAGCCACATATAACCAGGAAGGAGGGACCATACATACCAGGATGGAGGATATTAACAGAATTGGGGGACATTACCCCAATACCAATGTCAGCAGCAGACTCCTATTAGACAAAGATAGCACAAGTATACAGAAAATGCAGTTTTTAAAAGGAAGGTTTTTATGATTAAGGGAAAAGGAAATCCAAACCTACAGGGCCCTGTGTGAAAAAGTGATGCACCTCCCTTCTTAAAACATAAATTAACTGTAATTTGTCACATCTTTGGGAAGCTGAGTTCAATTTCCGTAGCCCCACACAGCCCTGTTTACTCCCACACGTGTTCTCAATCAAGAAATCACTTAAATAGGACATGCCTGACAAAGTGAAGTAGAACAAAAGATCCTCTAAAGCTAGACATCATGCTGCGATCCAAAGAAATTCAGGACCAAATGAGAAACAAAGTAATTGAGATCTATCAGTCTGGAAAAAGTTCTAAAGCCATTTCTAAAGATTTGGGACTCCAGCGAACCACAGTGGGAGTCATTATCCACAATAGGCAAAAATATGGAACAATGGTGAACTTTCCTAGGTGTGGCCGGCTGATCAAAATTACCCCAAGAGCGCAGCAACGACTCATCCAAGAGGTCACAAAAGACCCCACAACAACATCCAGAGAACTGCAGGTCTCACTTGCCTCAGTTAAGGACAGTGTTCATGACTACACCATAAGAAAGAGACTGGGCAAAAATGACACGCATTGCAGAGTTCCAAGACGAAAACCACTGCTGAGCAATAAGAACAAAGGCTCATCTCAGTTTTGGCAGAAAACATCTTGATGATCGCCAAGACTTTTGGGAGAATACTCTGTGGACTGACAAGACAAAAGTTGAACTTTTTGGAAGGCGTATGTCCCATTACATCTGGCGTAGAAGTAACACTGCATTTCAAAAAAGGAACATCATACCAACAGTAAAATATGGTGGCGGTAGCTTGATGGTCTGGGACTGTTATGCTGCTTCAGGACCTGGAAGACTTGCTGTGGTAAATGGAACCATGAATTCTGCTGGTTAACCAAAAAATCCTGAAAGAGAATGTCCGGCCATCTGTTCATGACCTCAAGCTGAAGTGCACTTGGGTTATGCTGCAGGACAATGATCCAAAACACACTATTAAGTCCACCTCTGAATGGCTTAAGGAAAACAAAATTAAGACTTTGCAGTGGCTTAGTCAAAGTCCTGACCTTAAGAAAGCGGTTCATGCTTGGAAACCCTCCAATGTGGCTAAATTACAACAATTTTGCAAAGATGAGTGTGCAAACATTCCTCCAGAGTGTTGTAAAAGACTCATTGCCAATTATCCCAAACACTTGATTGTAGTTGTTGTTGCTGAGGGTGCTTCAACCAGTTATTAGGTTTAGAGGGCAATCACTTTTTCACACAGGGCCCTGTAGGTTTGGATTTCTTTTTCCCTTAATAATTAGGATCTTCATTTAAAAACTGCATTTTGTGGTTACTTGTGTTATCTTTGTCTAATATTAAAATTTGTTTTGAGATCTGAAATATTTAAGTATGACAAACATGCAAAAGAATGAGAAATCAGGAAGGGGCAAACAACTTTTCACACATACACATATACATATATATATATATATTCATCCCACAATGTCACATTCATGGTAGAAGAGAGGGATTGGTAAGATGGGACAACCATTACAAACCAGCCACCTGATCATACGTTATTGAACACCTTTCCAGAAGCTTTAATCAATCTTATCTACTGTTATTTTCTGAAGAGAGGAAACAAATGTCCTAAAAATAAAAAAATATAAAAAAAAGTTAAAAAATAAAAATAAAAAAAAAAAATAGGCTCACCTCCACTATGAGCATTTTTTGCTCTTCTAATAATCCAAGCTTTCCTAATTGTTCTTCTATTTGCTCCTGCGTCTTCATATTCCTCTCCAGCACAAATGATGCATGCTGGGGCTGTAAGAGCTGTAATAGAAGCCTAGAAGAACCATCAGAGGTCAGGCCCATCTGGTTACAGAAAGAACACAGATACACGCTGTATAAGACAATGGGATGGAAACAAGATTTTAAAAGGAGTTATCAAACACTTTTATACTCCACTGGATAGGTCATTAATATAAGATAGGTGGGGGTCCAACCATCGGCCCCCCGATGATCAGCTGTCATCACCTCTGGCAAGATGCAGGCAATGTTCAAAGTGGAACAAAACCGCTCCGTACACTGCGGCCGCTGCCGGGTGCAGACCAGCTATTGAGGAGTACCGGAGGTGATCTGCAGTACCAGGCAGTGGCCACTGGGGTGCGCTCTGTTCACAAGTTACATCCGGCCGTTGCCAGAGCTATAAACAGCTTATTGGTGGGGAGCCAAGAGTCCTACCTACAACGATCTGATATAGACCACCTATTTTATGCATAAATCATCTGCATTAAAGCATTAGAGAACGTCTTTAAGAGCCCGGCATTTTCAGAGCCAAACTTCAGTCAACATCTAATAACCAATTACAAGGTCTTTCTTAGGACTCGTTCACACGAATGTATTTTCAGTAGGAAAGTTGTCTGTGGAACAAATGGACGGCACTCAGACCAATGGGATTCAATGGGAAAGTGCAGAGGAGTCATTTTTCTTTTTTGTCACTGATCGAATCTGTGTGTGAGCAAAAAATAAAGAAAGAAAATGGCAGCATGTCCTCGTTTCATCCGTCAGACAAGATTCACCTGACGCGCCCCCTGGGCCTGTGCTGTGCAGGGGAATACCCGGAGCCGGATCGCTGGGATGCTGGGGGTTGTAGTCTCCGTGTGGCGGTGACCAGGTCCGTGCCCAGGGTGGTCAAACCAGTGGCAGTCTATTTGTATTGTAATAAGTGTCCGACTACGCCACCCGTGGATTGCGGTCAGTGGGGACCGCCGCTGCACTGCAGACCGCTGAGGCTGATGTTGTTTGCGCAGCTGAGTATGGGATGACTCCCCACGGGAGAAGTATTGCCTCAGGGCAGCTAATGTAGATGATGGTGGTAGTGATGGTGTGAGGGTCCCAGTGCTAGTGGTGCTGGAGCGGCAAGGAATCACAGAGACGTGTGGTGCAGTTTCCAAAGCTTTACTCACAGTTGTTGCTCCGGTCACTTCGGCCAGCAGTGACCGCCCGAGCCGTGCTGCGTCCACCAGGTGAGGGACTCGGTCAACTCCCAAGCAATTCCAGAGTGTGGCTGAAAGCTCCCCTCTCTTCCTTTCTACTGGCCGTCCCCACCAGTGACCCACCTTTGTCCAGCTTCCTCGGGCCTTCTGTTGGTGAAACCTCTCTCCGGTCTCCCTGACCCTATGCGGTATGCCTTTCTGGTGGATGTAGTGAGGGGTCGCACCAAGATGTGGTCACAACCTCCGGTTTTGGCTGAGGATTAGTCGCCTCCACCAATTCGGGTTCCGGTACCCTGCTCTGCCAACCCTTCACCCAGTATCTCCTCTGGGAATATGGGGTTCCTTCTGCCTTCGTGTCTCTGGGCCTTTCTTTGTGTTCCTTGCCTCCTTTCTCCTCCGTTTCAGTTCCTTTCTTACTTTCCTTCCTGTTCCTTCTCCTTTCTCTCTCTGCTGTCTCAGGCCTCCACTCCAGGCTTGCCTCTGGAGCTGGGCCCAGACTGAGCCACAGCTCCCTGTCAGCTCTCTCTGGCTGAGCTCCTCTCTGAACTGACCCGGACTGGACTCTGTCCTAAGATGGTGCCCACCTTATATACCTCCCTCTCTGTGTATGAGCCCAGGTGACTAGCAACCAATGGGCTCCTACCTATGCCCAGAAACCCACCCCTATCTGCTCCTACACCACTGGGTTTTCCTCCCCCTCCCCACTCCAGCCAGGAACAGAAGCTGTCGTGCCTGCACTCTATCTAGTGGGAGCACCGTTGGTCTGTTCCTCGGAAATGGGGTGTGTGTGGTGCATGCAGCCTACTGAGCCCCGGTCCACACTCCATCCTTACCCGGGAGTGGAATATCACACCTCTGGTTCGAGGTGCAATACCCCTGTAGCAGCCGAGTCCTCGGGGTGCTACACACCCATTCAAGTCTATGGGTACAGAAAAAACTCTGCTTTTTACAGATACATTGCAATCCTGTAGCCCTGGAAACTGTAAATGGTTAAAAAGCCAGATTAGATCTGGACTGCACATGGATGACAAGTGAGAAAAGAATTCTCCCACTTTTCTGGATGAAACTCTGAATGATATTTTATCTGCTTGTGTGAACAGGCCCTTAGAGGTCTCGACAAGACGGAGGAGCTGATCCAGAGTGTCCAGGGAAAGCTAGCAGTCCAGGTAATGGCGGATACAGAGGCAACCATCCACATCGTGCTCCATGCCCTTCTAATCTGACCTCCGTGACAGTGATGCTCAGTGTAAAGCCTGAGCTCAGGAGATGTGGGCTCGGACCCTGTTCAGACACACTGGAACTGATCAATCTCCATTCAACATTATGAACGTAAAACTGGAGCACTGGCCCCACTCAAATATATTGTATTATGGTCAAATCATTCCCTTTAGGAGCTGAGTGCTGTGTAATAGAGGAGGATAAGGCCCCCCGTATACAGCCATCTATTCTCTGATAGGCGAGAGGGAAGAGACGTCATCTCCTCCTTTCTGATAATGTCCCCTGTATCCTGCTGACAGTGATTGTGCCATCCCAGCCGGTGACACTAGAGCCGCTCCCCGCTCTTAGGCTATGTGCCCATGTAAAACCGTCTGCCATGCAAAGCAATGTGAATTGGGATGTGCTGTGCACATGATGCGCTAATTAGCGCGCCAAATTCGCATTGCGTTGCAAAACGCAGCATGACCATTTCTACCGCGATTACGCGGCCATTGAAAAGCAGCAAACCCGCAGGTATATGAGGATTTACTGCGTTTCAATTAAATTCAATGGCCGAGAATTTGCAGCGTAATCGGGGTGCGTGTGGTACCCAGGATGAAGAAGAGACTACAACTCCTCTTCATCCCGGCTACCAAGCGGTGAAAAAAAGAAATAAATAAGTTAAAAATAAAAAAACCCTGTATACTCACCTCTCCGGTCTGCTCCCGGCGGCGATCCTCTCTCCTCGGCGTCCAGCGGTGTACTGGCAGGACCTGCGGTGACGTCATCTAGTCAGCTGATGGTCACGCGACCGCTGACTTCAGCGGTCAGGTGATGGTCGCGTGACCATCAGCTGACTAGATGACGTCACCGCAGGTCCTGCCAGTATACCGCGGGACGCTGAAGAGAGAGAACGCTGCTGGGAGGAGACCGGAGAGGTGAGTATACAGGGTTTTTTATTTTTAACTTTTTAATTATTTTTTTTTTTTTACTATAGATGCAGCATTTAAAGCATCTAAGTTGGTCACACAATATAAGTCTATGCCGGTTGCATGGATTTATATTGTGTGACCAACTTGTCAAGCACTTTTCCAAGTGATGCTCAAAATCACTTGGAAAAGTGCTTGAAAAAACGCATGCGAAAACGCTGAAAAAATGCTGAAAAAACACTTCTCTTGCAGAAAAAATGCATGTAAATCTGCATGTAAATCTGAATGCGTTTTTTTCTGCCAGAGAGAAGCAAAAACGCTCTGCATCAAATCTGCTACGTGTGCACATAGCCTTAGCGTGTATGTGCTGTACTTATCATTCAGGACTGTGCAAAGACCTGCCTGTGACCAAAAGAACAACAAGGCTGTGTGCACACGCTGCAGATTTGGTGCGTTTTTCAATGGAACAGGCTGCCACGAGAGGTGGTGAATTCTCCTTCAATGGAAGTCTTCAAAAGAGGCTGGACAGACATTTGTCTGAGGTGGTTTAGTGAATCCTGCATTGAGCAGGGGTTGGACACTAGGACCCTGGAGGTTCCTCCAATTCTAATGTTCTAGGATTCTATGTATAAACACCATCTGCAATCTTCCATGGAGAAGTAACTGTGGTTTCAGGAGAACTTGCAGCAGAAGGTCTGTGCCTTCCGCTAGCTCCTCCCCCTTCTGCTAGCTCCTCCCCCTTCCTTCTTTAAAGAGTATTAATAGCACTAACTGTCATCTATCTCACTAATAGGAAAGTTTGTCTTCACTGAATACAGATTTTACAGATGTTACCGCGAATTGAGACTGAAAGATCAATCCAGCAGGAAAAAGAAGACTTCTCTGATAAGATTATAAAATTACTTATTTTCATGTGTAATATTAATTTACAAAACAAAAATTAGAACAACGGTTATTCTTTAACTAATAAAGCACTTAGGACACGGATTCATTAAGACTGGCCATATTCAAGCTGCTCTTGATGAGGGAGCGTGCTGGAGTCAGACGGTTCAGATTCATTAAGTGGCGCATGAATTATGCGCTTCTGACAAGTGGTGTGTGCACCTTGCCACAAATCTTACTCCAGTCACGGACTGGAGTAAGATTTCTGGTGTAAGGGAAGCCACAGTTCGCTATGAATTAGACAAGCTGTGGTGCCACACTTCCATCCTGCCCCAACTCTGCCCATTTTGGTGAAGCTGGGCAAAACTGACGTGAAAACACCAAACGTCACAACATTTTTGATCAACTCAACAATGCACAAAAATTGTGACTTTTCAAAGTGATTTACACCAGAATTCTGGCATAATTGCATTGATCAATCAGGACTATAGTGTCCTAAGTTTTTATACTTCATTAAAACATCCTCCTCCTCCCAAGAGGTGGTCCTAGGTCCTGACCCTCGCAGTGTTCGGTCACTTCTGCTGCAGGACTGCTCGTCCGGCTTCTCGGTACAGATGAGATCCTCTATAGACCTTGCCCTAATGAAGCCGGCACAGGACCACGTCCACAGCTGCCCCCTGTGTGTGGGGGCCGTCCACTTCTATTCCAGGGTCCTAGTACGGAGTGATCAGCTCGGGATACAGTGGGGTGGTCTGCTCTGGCAATGTCATGTATACATTGCTGGGGGGCTCCCAGTGATGTCTGAGCACATAAGCTGAATCTATGCAGTTCTGTGATGGATCCTCGCAGTCAGTGATGGAGGAAAAGCCTCATGGAAGATTCAGCCGGACAAATCCACAACTGTGGACTGAATGGAGGCAGAGAAATCAGTGGCTGCAAACAAGACATTTCTTCTTGTAGATTCCCAGATGATTGGGAATAGTTGCTTGAAGATGTAAGACCCCGGTCAGGTGATCGCTGTTATTAACTCCTTTTGCCTAAAAAAGATACAAATAAAATCTGCAGTCACTTTTGATCATTTTTGGTCACAGCTTCGAGCCTTAGTCTTTCTTCTCTAATTCTATCCAGTAATGGAGATTACAATGATAGCACACACGGTACCATCTAGAGCCACAATACATTTATATGGAAAGGAGTTCTAGAATAGCAGAAAATGGCTGTTTTGTCACAGAAACAATCACATTAAATAGGATCTGTCACTTGTCATAAATCTAGAACATTTATTTGGTGTAAATGCCGCTGTTCTTCTGGATCTGGGATTGGTTTATTCCCTTTTCCATCGGCCACTCCACTCCTCTTACTTATATATTCATCTTGTCCCTTTAGCTAAGTGGTAGTGATACAAAACTCCTCTACATGGGGGGCTTTTTAACCCCTTAATGACCGGAGCATTTCAGCAGCAGAAGGGAAGGAAGGAAGGGAGACACAGATTCTCTACTTCGTGGGTAGGCGGAGCCCCATAGGATAGTCACCTCAGATTGGAAAATGACGACAGGCCCCTCCAGTATATAGCCTCCTCCTACTCCCATGTTCATCAGTCTTTTTATCTGAGGTCTCAGAGGATAGTCGCTGCTTCGGCAGCTCCTCAGAAGAGTTGTTATTTTATATCCAGCGAGTCCTGGACCCCCGTGGTCTAGAGGTCTCTGGGGGTCTCGGCGCTGCTGAGACCCCTGACCCTCCCCTGGCAGCTCTGTGTACCCCTTGAGGAGGTTCCCACTTATGCCTGCCGGCCCCGGGGGATACAGGGCGCTCCCTGGCGGAGGCGCACACCACACATCTGAGAGGGTCCCTGCGTGCTCCGCCATAGGGGGGAGCAAAGGGCCATGGCGCCACACATCCCTGAGGATCCCTGTGGCGTTCAGCCGGGTAAGTGCTCTTTGGTCTAAAGAGTATCTTTGACGGCTACGGCAAGTGTACTGCCTGTGTGTTTCTTGTCTATTTCAGACACTGCCTTGACTGGGGAGCAGAGACGGAGGCCAGTCATTTTTATTTTTTATTTGCGCATGCTTTTTCGTTTTTTGCTTCCTGCCTTCATTGAGGCAGGAAGCTCTCTGTATTGGCGCGCGTTTTCTTGCTTTTATTGACTTGCTTCCTGCCTTCATAGAGGTAGGAAGTTTTCTGCCCTCGTTTTTGTTGTTTGAATAAGCGCGGGCTTTGGCGGGGGGGGCGTGGCCTAGCAGGGGCGTGGCCTAGCAGGGCGTGGCTTAGCGTCTCCTGGCTTCCTGCCGTCATTACTTAGGCAGGAAGCGCTTGGTTGAGCGTGCGCTGGCGGTCCCTGCTTCTCCCTCCGGCGTCCAGCGGCGCCTCCTGCTCTCTGCTCCCCGTCCGTCCACACACTTAGGAGGAGCGGTCGCCGCAGTACCGGTGAGTCCCCTCTGCCTCTGGCAGGGGTTCTTTGTCAGTGCTGTCTCTCCAGGCTACCTATTAGGAGTCCTCGTGAGCACTGCCGCTTTCTCTCCTAAAGCTATTTACTTCACTGACCTTTTAGGCTGCGTAGTATTATAGTTGCTGTGATGTTAACCCCTTCTGAAAAAGTGGAGCTTTAGGGGAAACACATGGTGTTTAAGGGAGTTTCCCCCTATTGATTTTTTGCTCGGTATTTCTGGGGTAGCTCTTTTCTAAGGGTGAGCTTTAACCCTTCAGAGCCTGTCGCATATATATATATATATATATAAAAAAAAAAAGTGAGTTTTGAAAACAGGCTGTGCAGCTTTCACACTTTTTTGCCATCCTTGTTGTACATCCTGGCATCTGGTGTGGGTGGCATGTCGGATCAGGGGCCTGGGAGTGCGGATCGGTCTCCTGATCCGTTTCAGGTTCAGTCGCACGCCTCTGATACACTCAGGCCTTCTACTACATCAAGTTCAACGCTCAGTGATGTTAAGGTGGAGGCGCTCACTCGCTCCATTGATAGTCTCTCTAGTCTCCTGGGACAGTGGGTGTCGGCTAGATCACACCCGATGCCACGAGGTAAAAAGCGCCGCAAGACTATGGTGGCGTTGTCTCCCTCGCAGAGCGCATCAGAGGCTTCGGATTCACCAACAGATTCGGTTGATGAAATTTCTGAGTCCGAAGAGGAGGATCAACAGGATCGCTCTGTTTCTCTTTCTGGTCGCGTAGATGGGCTTATTAAGGACATGCGGGAAGTATTAGAGCTGTCTGAAGAGCCGACAAGACCGTCTAGGTCGGGCCGTCTGTATCAGAAGACGCGCCGTGTTCGTTCTACATTACCTGCGCATGAGGAACTTAACGAAGCGGTGGAGAAGGAGCGTCAGTGTCCGGATAAACGCTTCCGAGGAACGCGTTTTTTTGATGCCCTATATCCCTGTGCCAAGGAGATGGTCACTAATTGGGTTCCCTCTCCTGAGGTGGATATATCTCTGTCTCAGCTGACCAAGTCTTCCCTGCTTCCTGTTAAAGGGAGAGCCAATCTTCAGGATCCTTTGGACAGAAGATCGGAGTCAGCGGCGAAATCCATCTATGAAGCCGCGGGTCATGGTTTCCGAGCGGCCTTGGGGGCCATGTGGGCCGGAGAGGCTTCTCTGCGGTGGTTGGATCAGCTGCGTGCGGCGTGGCAGGATGGGACTTCGCGTTCAGAAGTGGAAAAGCTTTTTCAGCGAATGGAAGAAGCTATGTGTTATGGCAGAGATGCAGTACTGGACACTGCTTCAATTCTGTCCAGGGCTCAGGCTTCAGCAGTCACGATTAGAAGAGCTCTGTGGCTTAAACAGTGGACCGGGGATGCAGTATCCAAACAGGGATTGCTTAGTCTGGCATATAAGGGCGGTCAGCTCTTTGGTTCAGATCTTTCGGAACTAATTGCCAAAGCTAAAGCTAAGGATGTTACTCTGCCTGGGAAAAAGGCAGTGGCATCCACAGCCAGCAGGACAGGGCCCGGCAGAGGTCTTCGGTCCTTTCGGGCCAGGGGACGATTCAGTCAGCCTTCTTGGAGATTGGGTCGTCCCTCATCCTCCGGCAGATCCGCCCAGAAATCTCGTACTCCTTGGAAGCAACGGTCCCGTCAGGATAGACGGGAGGTTGATAAAAAGTCCGCTAAGGCTGACTGACGCCAGGGATCCCCCCGAGGGCTCTCGGGTGGGAGGTCGTCTGCTACAATTCGGGTCGATCTGGGCATCCCACATAGCAGACGCCTGGGTGACACGGGTTATGTCGGCAGGCTATTTCATAGAGTTTCATTCGCTGCCTCCAGACAGGTTTCGTCTGACGGGCATTCCGTCCGTGCCAAGACTGGCTGCCGCACTGTTTCAGGAGGTCGACTCTCTCCTACAGCAGGGTGTGGTGGTTCAGGTTCCTCCGGAAGACCAGGGAAAGGGTTTTTATTCCAACCTTTTTGTGGTCCCCAAAAAGGAGGACAAGTTTCGTCCGGTGCTGGATCTCAGGGATTTGAATATTTACGTCCGGACACGGAAGTTCCGCATGGAGTCTCTCCGATCGGTGATAGCGACCCTGTCGCAGTACGATTTCTTGGTGTCCATAGACATCCGCGACGCCTATTTGCATATCCCTATCGGCAGGGCTCACCAGCGTTTCTTGCGTTTCGCTATAGGTCAAGCCCATTACCAGTTTGTGGCCCTGCCTTTCGGGTTGGCCTCAGCTCCCAGGGTTTTTACAAAAATTCTGGCTCCTCTCATGGCGCTTCTTCGAAGACAGGGGGTTACGATCCTCCCCTACCTGGACGACCTGTTCATACCGTCACCCACAGCGGAGGAGGCAATAGCGGCTCGCGATCTCTCCCTTCAGTACCTGATGGACTTCGGGTGGCTGATCAATTGGAAGAAATCGTCATTGGAGCCAGCACAGTCCATTCTTTTCCTGGGGATGCAGTTCGATACTGTTCGGGCAGTTGTGTCCCTGCCTCCTGTCAAACAGACGAACCTTCGTCTTCTGGTCCAGGCTATGAGGTCGGCGCTGTCAATGTCCCTTTGGGAATGCATGCGCCTTCTGGGTCAAATGGTGGCAACTATGGAAGCAGTACCATTTGCACAATTTCATTCCCGGGATCTCCAGAGCCTTATTCTGACCCATTGGGATCGATCGCTAACTTCTCTGGATCGCTCGGTCATTATCTCCCGCAGGGTGCGAGAATCTCTTGGATGGTGGTTACGTCCGGAGACTCTATCCGTGGGGAAATCCTTCCTTCCTCCGAGATGGTCGGTGGTGACAACCGATGCCAGCCGGACAGGCTGGGGGGGAGTTTGGAACGTCCTCTGGATTCAGGGGGTCTGGTCGCCAAAGGAGTCGTCTCTCCCGATCAACATTTTGGAGTTGAGAGCAATATTTCTCTGCCTCCAACATTGGACGGTCTTATTGAGCGGTCTACCGGTCCGGATCCAGTCGGACAACGCTACGGCTGTCGCGTACATCAACCACCAAGGCGGGACGAGGAGTTCCAGTCTCATGTCGGAGGTCTCTCGGATCCTGGTCTGGGCCGAGTCCAAAGTTCCAGCAATCTCTGCAATTCACATTCCAGGGGTGTTGAATATCTCGGCGGACTTCCTCAGTCGCGAGCAAGTGGACCCTGGGGAATGGAGTCTCCATCCAGAAGTGTTTTCTCTGCTGTGTTCCCGTTGGGGGACTCCTCAGGTGGACTTGATGGCATCCAGGCTGAACGCCAGGGTTCCGACGTTTATGTCCAGGTACAGGGACCCGGAGGCGGTGGCGGTGGATGCTCTAGTGGCCCCGTGGGGTCAGTTCAAGCTGATCTATGCATTTCCGCCGATATCCTTACTACCTCTGGTGATCCGACGGATCAAACTCGAAAGGGTATCAATAATTCTGATAGCACCAGACTGGCCGCGGAGGACATGGTATTCGACGCTGGTGTCTCTTCAGGCGGCACCTCCGTTTCCGCTGCCCCTTCGCCCGGACTTGCTCACTCAGGGGCCCATTCGTCATCCGGACCTGAGGTCCCTTCGTTTGACGGCGTGGCTCTTGAGACCGAGATCTTGACCCGTCGCGGTTTTTCGCCCGAGGTCATTGCTACCTTGCGGGCGGCCCGGAGTCCAGCTACGTCCAGGATTTATCACAGAACTTGGGAGTCTTTCTATTCATGGTGTTCTGGATCCTCAAGAAACCCGAGGGTTTTTTCCATCCCCAACTTCTTGGCCTTTCTGCAATCTAGTCTGGCCAGGGGTTTGGCAGTTAGTACGGTGCGGGGACAGGTATCTGCTCTTTCCGCACTTTTTAGGAAGGCTATTGCCTCTCGCAGGGATGTGCGCTCTTTTTTTCGCGGAGTCGCAAGTCAGTTTCCGCCACGGAGGGCAGTTGTGGCTCCATGGCGGCTTAATCTAGTCCTGGAAGCCCTTCAGCATAAGCCTTTTGAGCCTATGGATTCTGCTAAACTTTCACTACTTTCTTGGAAGGTGGCCTTCTTGGTGGCAGTCACCTCTTTTAGAAGGGTATCGGAATTGGCAGCACTTTCTTGCTCACCTCCTTTTCTGGAATTTTTTCCGGATCGCGTGGTGCTTCGTACTCGTGAAGATTTTTTGCCTAAGGTAGTGTCACAATTCCACATTAATCAGGACATTGTGTTGCCTTCTCTTTGTCCAGGACCTAAGAATCCAAGGGAGCGGGCCTTGCACTCGTTGGACTTAGTGCGGGCATTGAAGTTCTATCTTACGATCACTCAAGGTTTTCGGAAGTCGGACTCTCTTTTTATAATTCCGGCAGGTCGTCGGCGTGGTCAACGTGCTTCCAAAGACAAGATAGCTCGGTGGATCCGTTCAGGTATCCTGGAAGCGTACCGGCTCAAGGGCGAGCCTTGTCCGGTTAAAGTTAAAGCTTATTCCACGAGAGCCATTGGCTCATTGTGGGATTTTCGTCAGGGGGCCTCGGCAGCGCAGCTCTGCCGGGCGGCCACCTGGCGCTCCGTTCACACCTTTACTAAGTTTTATAAGGTGGACGTAAGTGCTTCAGCCGATGCGGCCCTAGGACGCAGGGTCCTGCAGGCGGCGGTAATTTAAGTTATCCCTTTACTTAGTTTTCCGTTATTTAGCGCGGTTTGCGCTCTTGCCTAAGTTTTGGGGTATGGAAGCTTCTGCCTCTATTTCCCACCCTTAAGTAGGTACTGCTTTAGGACGTCCCACGAAGTAGAGAATCTGTGTCTCCCTTCCTTCCCTTCTGCTGCTGAAAGCCGGATTTTGGTAAGAACTTACCTGTAAAATCCTTTTCAGCGAAGGAAGGAAGGGAGACACAGCACCCTCCCAGGGCAGAAGTGTTTTTTTGTGTTTCTAGATGCAGCGCGTCTCCTTCCTGATGTCGATCTTCTGGACTGGGTTTAGCGCTCTACGGCTCTCCTTCCAGTTTCGCCAGCTCTACACAGTTGTCAGGTCCAATGGGGTATGCCTAAGACTGTGTGTTTCTATTACATAACCTGTTTTCTCTCATTTCTGAAATTTCAGAAGGGGATATGTTGTTCTGCTGGTTGGTCTGCTCTTCCTTAGCTTGTGTACGGACTGATGAACATGGGAGTAGGAGGAGCCTATATACTGGAGGGGCCGGTCGTCTTTTTCCAATCTGAGGTGACTATCCCATGGGGCTCCGCCTACCCACGAAGTAGAGAATCTGTGTCTCCCTTCCTTCCTTCGCTGAAAAGGATTTTACAGGTAAGTTCTTACCAAAATCCGGCTTTTCCATTTTTGCATTTTCATTTTTTGCTCCCCTTCTTCCCAGACCCATAGCCTTTTTATTTTTAGGTCAATATTGCCATGTGAGGGCTTATTTTTTGCAGGACAAGTTGTACTTTTAAACGCCATCACTGGTTTTACCATATCATGTACTGGAGAACGGGGAAAATATTCCAAGAGCGGTGAAATTGCAAAGGAAATGCAATTCCACGGTTGTTTTTTTTTACCACGTTCACTGAATGCTATAACTGACCTGCAATTATGATTCTCCAGGTCATTACGAGTTTGTAGACACCAAACATGTATAGGTTCTTTTTTATTTAAGTGGTGAAAAAAAATCCAAAGTTTGCTAAAAATGGCGCCATTTTCCGAGACCCGTAGAGTCTCCATTTTTCGGGATCTGGGGCCAAGTGAGGGCTTATTTTTTGCGTGTCGAGCTGATCGCCCGTTATTTCATTTTATTTCAATGTTGTGACGACCTAAAAACATAATTCTGGCGTTTAGAATTTTCTCGTTACGCCGTTTACTGATCGGATTAATTCTTTTTTTTATATTGATAGAATGGGCGATTCTGAACGCAGCAATACCAAATATGTGTATGTGTTTTTTCTTTATTATTATTATTTTATTTTATTTTGAATGGGGCGAAAGGGGGGCGATTTAAACTTTTATATATTGTTTTACCTTTTTCATATTTTTAAAAACATTTTTTTCCACTTTCTGCATGCTTCAATAGTCTCCACAGGAGACCAGAAGCTGCAGTTACCTGATCGGCTCGGCTTCAGAAAGGCGATGAGCAGATTGCCTCTATGTAACAGAAATGCTCATGTGCTATGAGCGCCAACCACTAGGTGGCGCTCATAGCAAGCAAGACATGACAACCACAGGGGTCTGCTGCAGACCCCGGGTTGCCATGCCCACGCATCGGTAACCCGCGATCACGTGACAGGTCACCCATGGGCGGGGCTAATGCCGCTGTCGAAGATTGACAGCGGCATTTAAGTGGTTAACAGCTGCGGGTGGATTGCAATTCCACAAACGGCTGTTGCAGCCACATGTCAGCTGTAAGAATCAGCTGACATGTGCCTGGTTCAGTGCGGGCTCAGCACCGGAGCCAGTGCTGAACCGGGGGTGATGGCCTGGGGCGTACTAATACGCCCGTGGCCAGTAAGGGGTTAAAGACCACTCCGAGTTGGCTGAAAAGACTACTTTACACAAGGCGTAAAGTGCCATATTTTAGAAACGAAGGGGCACAGGAAAGAAAAACAAAATGACGCAGATTCATGAGAACGGAAAAAATTACACATTTATGTCAAGTGACAGCTTCTCTACAAAGGAAGTTGTTCAACAGAAAAAGTTGTTTTAATGTACTTAAAATAAAAACTGCTGAAACTTCCGGTAACACGGCTGGGTGTGGACCCACTGCTCCTGGGGCCGGGCTTACCCTGGAGTGGCGTGACTAAGCAACTAACTGGTTTTCACTAGAGCCTCTGGTGGCGAGGATAGTCTCGGCCACAGGTAGTCGCCAGGTACCACTCCTGATCTCTGCAGGACAAGCAGGGTTAAATTCCTGCAGAGACCGGCCACGCCCCCTAAGGCCAAATGGAAAACTCCATGCTGTTGCAGCTGTGCAGAGGAGAGCGGCAAGAGGCAAACCTCAGCGAGCCGACCTGATGGGAGGAGACGCCGAACGCTGACGATGGAGAGTAGGACGACGCTGAGGAGGCACGTGAGTTACTGCTGTGACAGCACCCCCCTTACGCCCCACTGTTCTTTAGGCCAACCCGACGGAGAAACTGCTCAAAAATCACAGGGGGGAGAACGATGCTGTCGGCAGGCTCCCAAGACCTTTCCTCAGGACCGAAACCCCTCCAATCAACTAGACAGGCAGGTGTGGAAAAATGCTGCATAGTGAAAATGGTTTAAAAAGTAGAAGTGTCAATTGATAAAAATAAACAAAATACAAAGTGAATGAACACAATACATCATCAAAGCATCAATTCTTCTGGATGCACTTACACAGTTTTGAAGGAACTCGACAGGGAGATTGTTCCGAACATCTTGGAGATCTAACCACAGATCCTATGTAGGCTTTCGCAAAACCTTCTGTCTCTTCATGTAATCCCAGACAAACTTGATGTTGAGATCAGGGCTCTGTGGGGACAGATCATCACTTCCAGGACTCCTTTTTATTCTTTATGCCATTTGCAGTTCTTAATGACATTGGCTGTATATTTGTGGTCGTTTTGCTGCTGCAGAATAATGTTGGAGGCAATCAGACGCCTCCCTGATGGAATTGTATGATGGAGTCCTTAATGCTGAAAAATACAGGCAGATAATTAGCCTTCAATCTTGACTAAATCCCTAACTCCATTTGCTAAATTGCATGGACCATCCACTGTGCTTCACTTGGCAATCAACCTCTGCCTTAACGAGACACGCGTTCCAACAGTGCAGAGCAAATTCACACCACCTCCATACTGCGCAGCACAGCAACCAGGCAGTCTTCAAATTAATATGCCTTGAAGATGGCAGTCATACAGCTGAAGAGTGGTGGACAGCTCTCCAGGCTCAGTTTCAGCAATAGCTGTCTCCGCTGAACCTGGAGCCAGGGAAGGCCATGTACGATAACGGTGCCAACCTGTTTGCTTCTCTACGCCAAGGCGAACCCACACACGTGCTTTGCATGGCTCACGTCCTCAACCTGGTGGTACAGCGATTTCTCCGCCACTATCCCGGCCTGGATGAGCTGCTTCAGAAAGTCCGGAAGCTGTGTGCTCACTTCTGCCGTTCGCACCCCTCAGGTCATCGACTTGCATTGATACAGAGGTCTTTCTCCATGACAGTTAACAGGTTGATAGTGATGTGCCAACGCGGTGGAATTCCACTCTGCACATGTTGCAGCGACTGTGGCAGCAGCAACGAGCCCTGACGCAGTATGTCATGTCGTATAGCCTGTGCCAACGCAGTACGGACGTGGGGCATATCACGTTTACGGAGTGGGAACAGATTAAGGACCTCTGCACCCTTCTGCACAGTTTTGAAATGGCTATTATTAACCCCTTTACCCCCCAGGGTGGTTTGCACATTAATGACCAGGCCAATGTTTACAATTCTGACCACTATCACTTTAGGAGGTAATTACTCTGAAACGCTTCAATGGATGCTGCTGATTATGAGTTTGTTTTTTCGTGACATATTGTACTTCATGATAGTGGTAAAATTTCTTCAATATCACTTGCGTTTATTTGTGAAAAAATTGAAAATTTGGCGAAAATGTTGAAAATTTCACAATTTTCAAAATTTGAATTTTTATTCCGTTAAATCAGAGAGATATGTGACACAAAATAGTTAATAAATAACATTTCCCACATGTCTACTTTACATAAGCACAATTTTGGAACCAAATTTTTTTTTTATTAGTGAGCTATAAGGGTTAAAAGTTGATCAGCGATTTCTCATTTTTCCAACAAAATTTACAAAACCATTTTTTTTTAGGAACCACATCACATTTGAAGTGACTTTGAGGGGCCTTTATGACAGAAAATACCCCAAAATGACACCATTCTAAAAACTGCACCCCTCAAGGTGCTCAAAACCACATTCAAAAAGTTTATTAACCCTTCACGTGCTTCACAGGAATTTTTGGAATGGGGAAGAAAAAAATGAACATTTAACTTTTTTCACAAAAATGTTACTTTAGACCCCAATTTTTTTATTTTTGCAGGGGTAACAGGAAAAAATGGACACCAAAATTTGTTGTGCAATTTCCCCTGAGTACGCAGATACCCCATACTTGGGGAAAAAACACTAGGCGCCCAGCAGGGCTCAGAAGGGAAGGAGCGCCATTTGACTTTTTGAATGTAAAATTTGCTTGAATAATTAGCGGATGCCATGTTGCGTTTGGAGAGCCCCTGATGTGCCTAAACAGTGGAAACCCCCCACAAGTGACACCATTTTGGAAACTAGATACAAGAGTTTTATCAAGGGGTATAGTGTACATTTTGAGCCCAAAGGTACGACAGAATTTGATAACATTAGGTCAACATATTAAATAAGTTGTCATTAGTCTTGAGCGCAAGTGCTCGCTACTTGAGTTTGCATCGAGTACTCGGGTATGCACCAAGTATCGCGGGTGCTCGAGTGACATGCTCGAGTCTCCGCCCCGCATGTTTCACGGTTGTCAGACACCCAAAAAAAACATGCGGGGATCGCTCGCGCATGGCAGGCGATCCCAGCAACGTTTTTTTTCGGCCGCGAAGCATATGGGGCGGAGACTCGAGCATGTCACTCGAGCACCCGCGATACTCAGTGCATACCAGAGTACCCGATGCAAACTCAAGTAGCGAGCACTTGCGCTCAACACTGGTCGCCATATTATCTTTTTTTTTTTCTTTACTTTTGTAAAAAAAACAACCCTAGCCCCAAACCTAATACAACCCCAACCCTAACCCTAGCACATCCGTAACCCTAGAGTTTATTTTTTTACACCATTCCTCGAGTGGTATAAGTGATTAGACTACTTTATTCTTCGGGTCGGTGTGATTACAGCAATACCAGATTCATATCGGGTTTTTATGACTGACAGCGGTCACACACTAAAAGACGCTTATTTTGCAAAGACTGATTTTTGGGAGGCAGAATAAACAAAAAGCAACAATTCAGGAATTGTTTTTTTGCGTTTTTTTTTTTAATGCCATTCCACGTGTGGTAAAATTGATAATGCAGCGTTATTCTTCAGGTCAGTGCAATTTTTATATAGTTTTTTTTATGTTTTGCCGCTTTTACACAATAAAAACGATTTTCTAGAAAAAATATTTTTTTGTGTCGCTTTATTCTTGTTTTTTTCCGGGACAAGATGACGTTTTTAGCGGTACCATTTTTATTTACATTCGTCTTTTTGATCGCGCGTTATTCCATTTTTTGTTTGGCAGTATGATGATAAAGCATTGTTTTTTGCTTCGTTTTTTTTTTTTTTACTGTGTTCACTAAAGGGGTTAACTAGTGGGACAGTTTTATAGGTCAGGTCGTTCCGGACGCAGCGATGCGAAATATGTGTACTTTTATTGGTTTATTTTTTTTTCCATAAATAAATGAATAATAAATATTATGGGTTCAATATATTTTTATTTTGGGGGGATTATTTTTTTCTTCTTTTTTTTTTTTATATTTTTACAATTTTTTTTAAATTTTTTTTTTCACTTTTCTACGTTTTTTTTTTACTTTTACACATTGTCCCACCATGGGACTTTCACTTTTTGCAGCCTGATTGGCTGCATGGCATAGAGAGCAGCAGCTCTCTTTGTCATGCAGCCTGTCAGCGCTGCACACCGGGGAGACATTAATTTGGTCGCGCACTGCGCATGACCAAAGGAACGTCCTGCCTCCTGGTGACCCGGATGTTGTCATGATGATATCGGATCGTCATGGCAACATCCGGAAGCCGCCGCAGACATCGCTGGACGCCGGCAGGAGAGGCGAGGATACCGATCACCTCCCCCCCTTTCCACCGCAATGCTGCGATCGACTTCGATCGCAGCATTGCGGGGGTTAATGTGCCTGGAGCGGTGCGGGACCGCTCCCAGCACATAACACCGGGTGTCAACTGTGACAATCAGCTGACACCCGGCGGCGATCGCCCTGCCCCGCTTGTGTGCGGGCGCGATCGCAGCGCGCGTAATAATACGTAGCTGGTCCATAAGTCCCAGGGCACAGCTACGTACTATTACTGACAAGGTCGGAAAGGGGTTAAAATAGTTAGCGCTGACGATGCCATCATCAGCATCACTATTCCGGCCATACACATGCTGGAGCAGAATTTGAATAGTGTGCAGCACGAAGTGGTTGTCCCAGAAGAAGAGGAGGATGCGGAAGGGATAAGAATGTCTCAAAGTTCCAGACTATCGTCACACAGGCGGATGCCAAGTGACGGTGGATTCCGGCGATCGAGGGGTTTGGTGACACCAGACATACTGTTAGTGAAGGTGCAAGAGCCGAGGAACAAATGGAGGAGGAGGAGGAAGAGGTGATGGGCGAGTAGATGTCAGAGGATGAAGAGGATAATCATCCCCTCTCTGTTGAACGTGGTTTGCAGGAGGGGACAGAGGAAAAAAGCATCAGTGTTACGCAGCCAGCAACAGAGCCTGGCTTTGGACCACCTGGAAGAGCCTGACATACAAGTGCCTTCTTGATGCACTATATGCAACATGATTCCCGTATAGTTAGGATTCAAAATAATGCTGACTACTGGGTTGCCACTCTTGTTAGATCCACGTTATAAGGCTAAATTTTGCCAGATGCTTCCCGCCCTGGAAAGGGACCTGCTAATGTTGGAGTTTCGAAACAAGCTTTTAAGCAACCTTAATAGAGCTTTTCCCCAAGATAGGAGTGAGGCACACAGTGTGCGTCGCAGCTGTAGTCTTTCAACCTCCAGCACGTCAGTTTGTCAACGCCAAAACATTAGCCGCAGCAGCATAAGTGGCAGAAGCAAATTTCTGAGTCCTTTCACACATTTTTTAGACCAGCTCATGCACCAGCACAACAGAGTACAAGTTTGACACATGGTAAACGACTCGAGAGGATGGTGGAGGAGTATCTAGAGCTCAATATGAATACTATCAGGGAGGATTTTAACCCTTTTACATTTTGGTCTTCAAAAATGGATCAATGGCCTGAGCTCGCCTGTCACGCCTTGGAGGTTTTATCATGCCCGACTGCCAGCATTCCCTCAGAACGTGTCTTCAGCGCTGCTGGTCGTGTCCCGACGGATAAGCGCAGCCAGCTATCCCATGAAAGTGTTGACCGCCTAACTTTCATCAAGATGAACAAGTCATGGATCTCCAAGGACTTTTGCACCATAACTGCAGACTGTACAGAGTAGGCGATGTTGTAGTTTTTAGTGTGCTGCATTGATCTTGCGGAATTGCGTCTGTGATGTGGGTTGTGTGCCTGCTCTTGCTGCAGGTTTTAGGCCCTAATTTTTGGAAATGTGGGGAATCCTGATTAGATCTCCATCTACTGGGTTGGCTGTAGGGGAAGAGGTGTCCGTCCTAATTCTACAATTTCTACTGTAGTGAAATTGATGCCACTTCGGTGGTTTTAGGCCCTAATTTAGGGAAATGTGAACACTCCTGATTGGATCTCGATGTGCTGGGTTGGCTGTATTCGAAGAGGTTTTGGTCTCCTTTACAATAGTTATACTCTAGTGAAATAAATTTTTTGGTGCAGATATTGGTTCTCCACAAAAGGGGTACACAGACCTGATAAACTCAAAATTCGTATATAAAGCAGGCTACATCTCCGCTTAAAATTGTTTGGGACAGATATTGTTCTCCATACAGGGGGGGGGGGAGTTGAGTAAGAGTAGTTCCGTGACCCTCGACTGTACTGTGCGGTCGGGGCAAGAAGAGGAGGAGGGTGACTCTGAAGGTGAGGAATGGGATAGCACATGGGATGATGAGATTGTTCATCCAACTTGGTGTGAACCCAGAGGTACGCAGCTGAGTAGCTCATCTGAGGAGGTGGAGGAGGAAGACGAGAAGGTTACGTTGCGTCCTATGGCGCAGACACAAAGTAATGCAAACACGAGGAGCACTGCATCCTTCGCAACAACCGTGGCAGTGACCGGCAGCAGTCGCTAGTCTGCAACTCGCAGGGGCGGCAAAGGTTGCCTAGTCTGGGCTTTTTTTTTATTTTGAGTCCGCAAAGGATGAGCCAGATCGCGTTATTTGCAAAGGTTGCGATAAAAAACTCAGTAGAGGGAAAAAGTTTAATAATTTGACTACTACATGCATGAACCTTCACATGCGCACACATGTGTTACGCTAGTAATCTTACCGCGCTAAAATGCGGATCTCAACAACCATCAGCTGCCCCATCAACCGCATCAGCTGCTTCTTCCTCCTCCTCCTCTGTTACCGTGCCAAGTATTGTCATGCAGGTCTCCCACCGCAGAACTTCTAGTTCTGTACCCGCTCCAGTCAAGCTTAAAGAGAGCCTGTCAGCAGTATCAGAAGCAGACATGCCTGCTGTGTTTGTTTCACTGAGCACACCACGTTTCTCAATCCACCGTTACATCTGTGCTTGCACCTCACTCACGGTCGAGCAGTTTGTCCGTTTCACCATACTCCGCCCTCTATCAGCACCACAGCCAGCCCTTAGTCCCGCTTTTGTGGTCACGTAAAAGATTGTTTCCTCCCACACATGACAAAGCTAAGAGGTCGAACTCCACCATCTCCAAACTGTTGGCCACGCAAATGGTGGTGTCAGTCCCTAATTTTTTGAAACTGTGAACACTGCTGTATGGCTGCTTTTTTACTGAGGAGGTAACCGGAGAACCTGAAGGAAACCCCCACAAACACGGGGAGAACATACAAACTACTTGCAGATGTTGTCCTCTATCATCATGGAGTTAGCTCGTTGTGTAGGAGACCGACCACCACTGCTGTCTACCTTGTGAACATTGTGTTGAAGCTTGCAAGGTGTTATGGGTTTACCGTCACAGAGAGGCGCCAGAAGCGTCTGATTCCTCCCACTCCTGCAGTCATTAGAAGCCTTTCGCCTTCATATTAATCGGTGCAGGGGTTTATCTGCTCAGTTGTGAGCTCTTGGAAGCTTACCATGATTTAGGCTCTCAGCAGATTTGTTCCATGCATCTCCCCTACTGTGATAACGCTGTACCCCAACACATCAGACTGTCGCCTACCATGGAAACCTTGAAAAGGAAGCTGAAGATCCACTTCTTCTGACAAGCGTACAATATGTGGTAACCCTCACTCCAGCGTACTTTTGCACAACCAGCTGTACCCTGACCTACTGTATCCTCAACCATCCCTTGCAGATTGTTTGTGCGCCCTCGCAGACAGGGTCCTCTCTCCTCTTGTACCAGTCGGTGACCCCTTTTCACATGCAAAGCACCACGGAATAAATGTCGCTGCAATAGTAATAATAAATATAGTATTTGTACTCTGGCATCAATTGACCCACTTTCCTGGTGTCTACACCCTTAATTTGATGTGTTTTGACAGCTTTTGGGCCAGAGTGAAGGTGTTGCATATGCTTTTTTTTTTGTCCCATCCCCCCCATTGAGCAGTATGGTGTTCGGAAATGTTCGGCGAATGTCTAAATATTCTATGAACATTTCCGAACCGAACATTGAAATGTTCGCTCATCTCTACTTGTTAGCTAATTAAAAAAAAAAAAAAAAAGATTGCTCTCAGTAGGAAAAAACAAGATAATCTTATAGTTATGATACCTTTTAATGGCTAACAAAAATAATAAAATAAACGATGTTACAAAGCAAGCTTCTTAGGTCTCTTCCTCAGGCATGGTATAACAAAATATCTGAAGAAACACAAATATATGCACAAAAAAAAGACAGAGGTATGGCATAATAAATGGAGATTTAACTAAACAAACAAACTGAGCTTAGAGCTGATGACACTGCTGGACATATTCCAACACTGAAGGGAAGTAATCCTGATATATCTTTCATCTGCTGCACTACGTTTCCTTGCTTGACCATTGCATCTACAGCACTTAACGTTGCCCATTTCTTGGTGTCCTCGATGTTGAGAAATACAGGCAGATTCTTATCCACCATTCAGTACCATTACGGAGGTGTCTGACTGGTGCAAAAATCATTCTGCAGCCGGACAACAACGATACAGGCAATGTCATTGAGAAAATACAGAATGAAGTACATACTACAGTACAACAAAAGAACAAGTCAACCGAACATGCAGTGTACAACTAGGAGGGACCGATGTGCAAAGAAAATATCACGTATACCAAGTGCACTGCCATGAGATTGTACATTATGAAGGCCTGGGATCAAACAATTTTAATAATAAAAAATAAAAATAAACTGCTCCCACTGGAGGCCCGGAAACAGAGAATGGGCCGGGGGTGAGACCCAGGAACAGTAAGAAGGAAAAAAATGCCGAACACTCCACCATACCACAAACTCTGCCACCAGATATGAGGATCGACACTCTCACCCTTCCACCAGGGTAATGGTCCCCACATAGAGGTGGTGGTTCTGGTGCCGCAAGCCAAATATAAATCACCCTGCGGGCCAGAGCTTTCCATGTATGCTCTTGGAGGAGCAAAAAAGTATGTGCAAAGGGTGTTTAATCTCTGGGTCAAAGGGTCAAACAATGGCCACAAGGGCTCTCAGGAAGTCATCCCTGTTCCACCTACATATACAGGAAAGCTGAACAAACCAATAATGCGCAAAAGGATAATAATACGCCCAATAATACAGTCTAGGGTCCGATAAAGCCACCCCCTCACCCGAGCATATTACAGGAGCGGGCGATGGATCCCAGTTCTGTGACCCTGCAAAATGAATGAGGAAAAGATGGAGTTACGCTTATTGAAGGTATTGAAGTTCACATATATTGGGGATATAACCTGATGTGAGCCGCGACCGACAGGAGTAACTTCTCTTATCTCCTTACCTTAGCTTTTATAATCAACAAAAGAGCGAAGCTGTGTAGCGAATTCACCTAAATATGTAGATACTTGGACTCCTAGATAAGAGAACTTTGAAACCCATATCAAAGATAGGAGGGAGGCTTGTCTGGAGGTGACTTTCAGGTCTACAGGGAAGACAAAAGACTTATCCCAGTTGATTTTTAGGCCTGAGAAGAGGCCGCACTCATCAATCACATTCAGCGCTGCTGGTACTGACACGTTAGCACCTTGCAGGTACAGGAAAGTGCTGTCTGCGTAGAGACTAAGTTTGCTGTGTGTTGGGGCCTGGATAAACCCCTGAATCTCTGGGGTGGAGCGGATAAGGGCGGCCAGTGGCTCCACTACAGTCACAGCATTGGGGACAGCGGACATCCCTGCTGCGCGCCCTGGATCAGGGGGAAGCATATACGCACCACAGTGTCCGCGTATAGGAGCTTCTCCCATTTAGTAATCACTGGCCGAAAGCCCATCCAACGCTTGGTCGCCCAAAGAACAGACCATTCAATAGAGCTGAAGGCTTTATTGGCATCAAGTGAGACCATAACGTGTCCTCCTTAGAGAAAAATAAATAAAAACGCTGGAGGTTGAGGGTTGTCGACTTTCCTGGCACAATATCAGTTTGGTCACAATGAATAATTTGCCAAATATATGAACGCAGAGGAATTTCCAATACTTTATCTAGAATTTTTACATCAAACTGAAGTAATAAACAGGCCTGTATGAGGAATAAAGATTGGTAAAAATGATCAAACTCCGACAGAACATGTTTAGGGTCCCCTCTAGTTCTCCTCTCCTCGCCCCTAAGTGCCCTGATTACCATGGGGTCACAGTAACGATTTGCCATATAGGTAAGTAGTTTACCACATTTGTCCCCATTTAGTATTCCTGTCATACATAAAAGGACCATGTTGCTCATCATCTCTAAGCAGAGGGAGTGTAACAAGTAAGGCTGCCGGCCACTGGGACTTATGCTCCACAGGTACTGGAGCTCCTGTGATACCTCAGTCATCTCCACATCCCTCACAGCAGGAGCCAGGATATCATGAGCAAATGCTTCAAAAGTATCCCATACCTGTTGTATTATACGGTCCTCATTGTTATTTTAAAATAAAAAAAAGGAGAAGGAGAGAGACACAAGATGGATTTATATGTCACAGTGGCCTTGGAAATGGACCCTCCCAAGAGGGGAACAGGGAGAGGAGTAAGATCTGGGATGGAGTGACAGAGGTAATAATAGAAAATGACTGCAGCCAAGGCAGAGTCCGGCACCAGGGCAAGATCTATGTGGGAGAGGCAAGAAAACAGAAACCTGTCCAGAACCTCTGTAGCATTGGCGTCTCTGCCCCCTGATAGGCAGAGACGCCGTCCCCCTTACCGCCACGCTCCCGGCCAGGCGTCTTCCGGCTCTCCAGCTGCTGCTGCCGGCTCGTGCAGCTTCCCGGGCACTGTGCTTAAGGCGCGCGCGCGCTCCCTCTTAAAGGGGCCGCACGCGCCGTCCTAAGGAGTCCCCGGCCAATGGCCGGAGGTCTTATCATATAAAAGGAACCTCCTCCAAAATGGAGGTGCCTGTGCAAGGTTGTAGCTCTGTGTTCTAAACTCTGCTTCAGCCCTCAGGTCCCGCTGGTAGCCTGACTACCAGTCCAGTCCGCCAGCCTGACTACCAGTCCAGTCCGCCAGCCTGACTACCAGTCCAGTCCGCCAGCCTGACTACCAGTCCAGTCCGCTAGCCTGACTACCAGTCCAGTCCGCCAGCCAAGTACACTCTCCAGCCCGACGGTCTGCCTACGGTCCAAACCCGCCAGTCTGTCTATGGGCCAGGCTTGCCTGCCTACCCGGAGAACGTACCAGTTACCTGCCGTGCCTACCAGCCAGCCTATCTGGATGCTCCTGCCAGTTACCTGTGGTGTCCGCCAGTCCGTCTACCCGTATCACCAGTCAGTTTGCCTGCCGTGCCCATCTGCTGTACCGGTCAGTCCCTGCCTTCTGACCCGTGGGAGTCACCTGCTCTCATACAAGGACTGGCCCAGAGTAGCACCTGGTCCCTCTGCTCGGTCCTATCCTGGTTCACGGAGTCGATTGAGCCGCCATGCGACCTTGGTCAGTCCGAGTTGATACCTAGTTACGTCCCTCTGGTCCCTCCTTGCACCGCAACACAGAGGTTCCACCACCCGGATCCCTAACAACCTCCATATAGTGTGAACAGGTGCACGCTGCAATGACTGCATAACATAAAATAAGAAAGAACAGCAGCACTCTGTAAGGGCCAAGAGGTGGTGGTCAGGTTTTTTGTTTTCTTGCAGTTTACCATGGAGGTTTTGACTGCCTCCTTTTCTGACTCTGCACTCCACCCATCAACCCAAGGGTGCTTTTAATTAGTGTTGCTTTCTAACTGTCCACTTAAAATTGTAGGCTTATAGCCAAAGAGAGGCATGTTTAGGAAAATAGTTACCCATCATGCGGAGGTCACCTTGCCGTGGTTGAAACCAAATTGCCTGCTACGTGTCTCTGCTCCACTTGGCTCTTACATTAGTTTTGCTACATCTACCCCAAAATAGGGTGACATTTCCTATAATCTGCCGTCCTTGTATTATACGGGGTTATCTAGGACTTTGATAGATCAGGGGGCTTCTTACACTCGGTGATCCACTGTTTGCAGCTCACATGGCACCCAAAAGTGAACAGTGTATGGAGTCAGGATACCACATAGTGGCCATTCTCAGGTACTACAGCTCAGCTCCCATTGAAGTAAATAAGAGCAGAGCTGCAGAACCTGATAACAGTCTCTACACAGTGTACAGAGCTCAGGTCTTCCACCTCCGTATACTGTGTACACCCAGCTGCCGGGGGAGCGGCTGCGGACCTCCACCCATCCAAAAGATAAGTCATCAATATCTAAGTCTTTGACAACCCCTTTAACATATGGAGAATTTAAGATAACATATATAATGTGTTTGCAAAATTAATGTTTATGATATAATTTCCCAATGTCATCACCTCAAATTTTGTGATCCAATGGTCACTGACCTGACACAGCGACATGATCTTTCCAAGATAGTCATCTGGTGAGATAATTGTGCCCAAAATCATAGGTTCAAGATATTCCTTTACTACAGATTTGTCAGGAAATTCAGATGGATTTACAATAGTAATCTCCGATTCTCCATATTCCTAAAGAAATAATGTGGAAAATTAGATGGGATCATACAATTGGAGCTGATCTGCAGAACCCGGCAGTGACCAGTGACCAGCGTGCTAGAGTGGTGTGGATCCGCGCCGAACACCATCTGGCCACCGCTGCACACAGAAGATTGTTGGTGATGCCAGTTGTTGGGACTTCCACCGATCTGACATTGATGACCAGTGCTGGAATTAGGTCATTAATGTTACAGTAGCAGAAAACCACTTCAACTGCAAATACTGAACAAAAAATGTCAACATCTCAACATCAAAGTCCAATTTTACTGATTTTGTTTCCCCCAGAAATAATGAAACACCCTGATAGTTAGTTTTGGGGTATGGCACAACAAATCAGAGAGGCCCACAATACAGCGCAGAGTGGTTACGTATAAGGCATTACTGCTTCATGGAAGCCATAGACAGAAAGTACCTTAATCAGCTTTGGAGAGGACAACACAGCCTTCTATGGGACTGTAGAGGATGTCATTATGACAGATGCATTGTATTCCTGCTCCAGTCTCTGGTTAAACACCTCCATGTGTAAAAGCCCCAGGAAGCCCAACCTGTGCAGGACATGAACATTAGTTATAATTTATATAGAGAGGCAAGTATACCGAAGGTGTCAATAAAATGGGCAACTACTTAGTGCTCGATAGGTATCCACCACTCTAATAGAAATTGGTCTGGAAAATACCAGTAACGCGGTGTCCATCATAATAGAGAAACACCACGCTATTTGCACTGCCTACTATACACAAGGCAGGTCGTAGACTGAACTACAAACCAGTTCAAGACCAGATCATTTCTGATCATCACCAGGCATATTTTTTTTTCCGTACATGGGATTTTAAGATCTCTAAAAAGGTCTCTGGTTCAATCATCCAAATAACGTTTGCCTCCATTTTGTCAGTACTGAATTCCCCTGTAACTGGGGCTTATATGCCAGGCCCAGTTACAGGGAAATTTGGTAATAACAAAACATGACAAAATTCAACTTCCTGCAAACTGCTGAGTCAATCTGGGGCTAACCTAGCACCGCATGCTGCCAGCAACCGGTACTCACATGATCACCGCCATTGCTTCCTAAACTATATGCACAGCACTCGTTTAGGAAACAATCAGGAAGGCAGAGGTGGTAATAAACCATTTCTGACTTCTTTATGGGAAGTCCAGCAGGCTCACGTGTACATGTACATGTGTATTGATGAGGATATGAGGATTCAGATCTACACAATACTGTACCGGTGACAATCCTGGCTATGGAAATGCAGGATAATATGTCACAAACATATCTGGATAAGCTGGAGGTTTGGGCCGAGAAGGGACAAATGTGAATTAACAATGAAAAATACATTTTCACTAGTCAGACTCCATATGGAACATGGTGCACAGATTTGGCCACCAGTGTGCAAGAAAGACAAAGCCGAGGTCTAGCAAGTTCAAGGTGGGAGATTAAAGCAAAGATGGAATAGGTGGACTGCAATACAAGGAAAGAGTAATACAATTAATTAGTTAAAATTATTAGTTATTATGATTAAATTATTAGTTAAAAAAAAATGCTAAGGAGTGACATACTGTAATATATTCAGTACCGTATCTATAACAAAAGGACCAAGACCAGGATTCTTTACTGTAAGAGCGTGAGACTGTGCAACTCTCTGCTGAATTCACTAGGGGACTAGATACCATTCGTGAGTGTAATATACAAGTGGTTAACACATTACCAAGATGAATTGTTGACCCAGTGGTTTGCTCTGCCAAAAATTGGACTTTACCTTGCAATGTGTTTTTGCTTTCCTCCTGATCATTGTTACAAAAGAATTTTCTGAGCTGAAGACGTTTTTTTTCAGCCTTACACACTATATCAATAATTAAACTTGCACAAATGACCCCTTTTCAGAAATTAAAGTTATTGAAATGTCTATCTAATGCTCAATTAATCGGTCCGTAGGTGATAACTGTGCCCTTATGATCACTGTAGGACACATTAATGCCCGCACGGTATATTTTCATCATAAGTATAGGAAATGACTGAAATAAAATATATAGTGATATAAAATAATTCAGATAATGGCAGTAGAAGACGCACCTCCAGCCAGCACCCAGAGCTGCACTGCTGTCCCAACTAACAGACACTTGAATCGTTCAAGGTCAGCTTTTCCAGCGCACTCTTCATATTGCTGTATTCGGATTGGTCAACTGGAAACATTCCTGGAACAGAAAGTTAAAAGAAACCATTAGGGTATGTTCACACAATATTCTGAAGTGGATTCTGCTCCAAAAACCACATTTAGGGTATGTTCACACTGAGTTTTTTGACTGCTTCAGAAAACGAAGGGGCCGATTCATCCAGCAGTTTACGTCCGTTTTCTAGTGTAAAATTGCTTAAAATTTTGTGTTTTTTTTTTTTGCCCGTCTGGGAACACTTTGCCAAGTTTTTGAACGGTGGTCAGAACTCAACTGGGAGTGGGTATGGCCACTCAATAAATGTGCATAAAACAATCCACATTAAAATACTGTGTGTGAACTTACCCCAAGGGTGTGCGCACATGGCATCTTTTTCAAGTGGATTCCTTCCAGGCTGCTTTTTCAGCCTGGAATCTGCCAGATAAAGCGCCCCATAATATGAACATAATGCACAGCAATGTCAAAGCGACATTGCTGTGCACATCTTCTGTCTTATGTCTTTTAACCACTTTAGGATTCGGAAACTGAAGTGGTTAAAATAAGGAACAGGTTCATTCTTTGAGTGTCTTCCGCTAGGAAGCCGCCTGCTCTCTATAGTTACCAGTGTAAAGTGAAAGCCGCTGCAAAGCCGCCGGAGAAGACACCTCAGGAAAACGACCGTTGCGGTCTTCCTCAAGCGGCCTTGTCTGGGAAATCTCAGTGGCGGTACCGAAATCTAAGAGACGCCGTGTGCACATATCTTAAAATGGTTTTCCAAAAACTCAGGAAGCAGCAGGGAATGGGTTCAATTCAAAATCCCTATTCTCACCTCTTTGTTCCCCCCATGGCTCCATCACTATTGCTCCGGTAGTCCGCACTGGTCTCCGCTTACTTCCTGCAGGCTTTCCGTACATCATTCATGTGACTAAGGTACTGACTAGTGTTGAGCGAGTATGTTCTGTCCGAGTATGCTCGGGCCGAGCTCCGAGTATTTATAGCTGCTCGGTGATATGGTTGAATCGTTTGACAGTTTTATTACATGTGAGGAAAGTGTAAGAAATAGACATTCCTCTCATGTAATAAAACCGTCAAACAGTTGCAAATCATGCACATGGGAGCGATTCAACCATATCACCGAGCAGCTGGAAATACTCGGAGCTCGGCCCGAGCATACTCGGTGAAAGGGTTAATAGAACATACTCGCTCAACACTAGTATTGACCTCAGCAGTGAAGCCGACATCTCCAGCACATGACCTTTGAGGCTTCCGATTATCTTAAAGAGTAACCCTCTTTTAATTGTTATTTCATAAATCAAGAGTACACATGAAATTAAACAACTTTGTAATATATCTTATGAAAGACATTTTCTTCATTCTCTGCCAAAATTTATCATTCACTATGAAATTCTGAGGTAAAATCAGTATTCAGTGAAGACACTTTCCCATTACTGAGATAGGAGATGGCAGCTGCTACGGATACAATTCTATGTGGGCAGGAAGAGGGAGGAGCTTGAGACAGCTCCTCCCCCTTATCAGTAGCAGCTGCCATCTCCTATCTCAGTAATGGGAAAGTCTGTCTTCACTGAATACAAATTTTTACCTCAGAATTGAGACTTGATGATGACTGATCAATTTTAGTAAATAAAGAAGCAAATTTCTTTGATAAGATATATTCCAAAGTTTCCTATTTTCACGTAAACTATTGATTTATGAAATAAAAATTAAAATGACGGATTCACTTTAAGTGTCCACATGAATGATATACTGGATTTGGTCACTGCCAAAAGTGAGCAGGGACCGTGAGAGCCGCGATTCTGAAAGGGCAGAGTTTGAGAAGGTCTTTTCTTTTATTTTTTTATTCCATATGTAATCATTCCTAGATTCCCATCTCTCTGCTATATATTTTTTACAAATCGCAGAAAACCCTTTTGATGTTAATTGTTTGGGCTTTTCTCATGCGCCGAGCATCACTCACGAGAAAAACAAGCTTCAAAGAACAAATGAGAGGAGACAGTCCATGCATTATGTGTCACGGTGGCGTGTCATTACCAACCCCCTTGCTGCAGCGCTCCCTAAATTCCCCACAATGTAGCAGAAACCTTGTCCACACGTCACGGCTCTGAGCTGACTAGTCCTGGAGGATCGTGAGGTTCCTTCCTTACATCTCTCCTCAATTATCTCGGCTTCTGTAAAATAGGCAGAGACTAATGGGACGAAAAATGCGGCAGCAGAATAAAGGTTCTCTGGCATTTATCTACTCTGTGATCACCGTTCCTAATCCAATCATGGAGGCGTTCCTGGCCGTTACAAGGAATTAGTAGGATTTCTAAAGTGTGACAGGCGAGGGTACAGCGCCTGTGTCTGTCATGGATTCTCAATAGAGGTGGCTGGGAATGGTCGCTCTCCACTGAAATGATCGGGAGGTGCACATACTTCCCACAAGAAAGCACTTGAATTGTCAAGGTCAATCTATTCTATAGCTGTAACTTTAGCCTTAAAGGAATTGATACAGTGGGGTACATCTGGTGCCTGGGGGGCAGTGTTTGGTATACTCTGTGTCCCTCTGAAGAAGCTAAAAAAGTGAAACGCGTGTTTAGGAGAGTGGCAGGCACATAATGGGTAAGGATCTCCTCATTACTGGTACTCAGGCGCAAAATACGTAGAATTTACACTACACTAGGGATGAGCGAACCCCGTGGATGTTCGGTTTCAACCAAACTTTAGTCCAAAGTTTGGTTCGGGTACCAGAACTTGAACCCAAACCCCATAGAAGTCAATGGAGACACAAACTTTGATCCTGTAAAATGGTTGTAGTAAGGGCTAGGAGGTCTCTCTTTCATAAAACGGACTTGTCAGTGTTCGGAGTTCAGCATTGGACACTAGGTGTCCGGTATGAACCCCAAACTTTACAGTTCGGGTTCGCTCATCTCTACACAACACTCGTTATACTGTTGTACTGATCCATTACACGTCTAGTCCCTGTGATTGACTATATATTCATTGTTGAGGACGCTCTTGCAGATGGGTCTAATCTCTGATGTCACGCCATCTGGAGGCTGAATCTTGAACTAAGTGCTCTTGTAATACAGGTTTTAATATTACGCTAATATAATATATACTGTATACTGTACAATAGCTTTCTGACCCCGTTACACAGTTTTTGAGCACTTGAGCTGAAGTTGTTAAAGCTCAATTGGTGTTTTGCATAGTCTGAGCAGGCTATAGGTGTAATTCTGCCTAGATTTTGACTTCGATGCGTGTTGCAGTTACATTGGCATAATACTCTGTTCCATGTACAATATTATGTAGAACAGAGTTTTGATTCTAAATGGACTGTAGATAAAACAGTATGTCCTGGAACAGTACCAATACACATGCTCTGTAACTTGCCATCCACTCTTTTGAAGTGGACGATTGCTCTTTATCAGCATTCTGTCAGCACTATAGGTCCTGGGACATCCCTTCTCTCATTACTCAGCACGTATTGCTTCCGCCATTGCTTAATGAGATGCCTGCAATTAACTGAAAGACTGAATCTCTGTTAAGCCTGCATATACAGTTTGACAGGCAGGAGCAGAGAGACGAAGGCCAAGCCCCACTTCCGGTAATCCATATAGGGGGGTTTCTGCTGCTAGAGACAAATTACACTTAGACAGAAGGGAGACCCAACCGGCCGACACTTTTAGGTTATCTAACCCCTGAAAAGTAACTCCAACTTAATTGAACTTTATAAAGGGATTTTGCACATTATCTATCGAATGAGATCAAGTACAGCGACCATTTAATTTGTATTAGGGTTCAACTCACCTGCAAACACCATGGGTTTCGCAGGCTTAAAGCCGGGCAGAGCCACTGGCTGCTTCAGTAAATGCAGAGTGTCTCCTATTTGTGCTTCCTGTGCGTCCTTCATCCCAGCGATTAGATAACCTACTTGCCCAGCATATCTTAGAAGCAATGAGAGCAATATATATTCACAATTAGTGCAGATTCATCAAATTCTACATTGAATATCAGGTACAAATCTACCATAAAAGAAGGCAGCAACGGCTCTGAGACCCAGCACTGCATGAGTTCACTACAGCTATATACAACTGGCACTAGAGGGCGCTCACTGGAGACAGACTTCTACTGCTGCGGTTGGGTACAATACTAGCTGTACATAATCACAGGTCAACAGCTCCCCCTGGTGGTGGCTGCATGCAGCAAAAATAGTATTTCATCTAGTTACATTCATTTAAGTCAGAAATGCTGTGACATTAGTCAGCACTAGTGTTGAGCATTCCGATACTGTAATATCGGGTATCGGCCGATATTCGCGGTATCGGAATTCCGATACTTAATTCCGATACTTTTACAATATCGGATACCGGAATCGGAAGTTCCCATAATGCCTGCGCTCTGCAGTGTCTGTGAAGGATGACAAGTTGGATGGCAGCGCTCAGCTGAGATCCAGCCTGTCATCAGAATGCCATCCCAGCGGGGGAGAATTCTCCTGATCGTTTAAAAGCCGGCGCGCGGTAAAAAGCCGCCGGCTTTTAAACAATCACACAGCCCCATACTGCTTCCCCGCAGCCTCCCACCCCGATCCTCCGCTCCCCTCGCCACCTCCAATCCCAATCGTAAATTAGGACCGGGCGGGGAGCGCAGCAACAAGGAGCGAAGGACCCGGGCGGGGAAGCCGGCAGTGAAAAGACTTCACCGCCGGCTTTCCCGTTCTGTGCTGCGCTTTCCCGCCGGTTATTTCAAATGAACAGCTGAGGTATCAGGTGATGCTGATCAGCTGTTCATTTGAAGTCGCCGCGTTGCCCTCAGAGGGTTCATGTGAGTTCATGCTTGACTGCATGAACTCACATGAACTTTCCCACGGCCGCACAGGTCAGCCTCACCTCCCAGACCCGTCATGATTAGTGTGTGCGCGGTGTCTGTGCGATGTGTGCGGGTGTGTGCGTGCAGGCAGACATAGGCCGATGTGACACTACTACTCCCATCGGCCTATGTCTGTCCCCCGTCCACTCCTGCCAGCAGGATCAGCTCGATGGGAGCAGTAGTTCCCATCAGACTGATCCTGCTATTTAAATTGCCCTACTGTGTCCCCAATAAATGTTAAATACATGTCATTGGTGGCCAGTGGTTACCTAAAAGAAATTAGTTCATACATTACCTGTCCCCGCCGATCGCCACCTAAAATAAAGTAAAAAATAAAAAACTACACCTATACTCACCAAGACACCTAATTCCCCGAAGCCATCGATCTCCTGTAATAAAATATAAAATAATAAACCACAACCTTATCCTTACCCCTCCGTAGTAGTCCACGAGTGTCCCACGAAGATCTCCAGTTCAGAGCAGCCACATAGAATGTGACCGCTCTGAACCGCTGCCGCCGCTAGAATGACAGCATAAGCGGGTTCACCGGAGTTCAGGCAGCGCTGCTCCGGTTAGCTGCTTTACGGCCCTGCTGTATAGTGAGAAATTCCCACGGTACAGCAGTGCCGTAAAGGAGGTCTCCGGAGCTGCGCTAACTGAATGCACTCCGGTGACCTCAGTCAGTGGCTCCCGCTGCCGGGAGCGGACGTGTTCCCGGCAGCGTGAGCTTACAGCAGCCATGCACAGCTGTCACCATCTCCAGATGTGACAGCTGTGCATGGGAGATCAGCGCAGGAACGTGGACAGGTAACTATTATTTTTAGTAAACTAAGAATTAAATAAAATTGTGTGTTTTATTTCAAATAAATTATTTTTTTCTGGGTGTAGTGTGTTTTTTCTTTTTAACACTTTGTAGGTTAGTAATGGGGGTGTCTTATAGACGCCCATCATTACTAACCTGGGCTTCATGGCAGCTGGCGCTGACATGAACCCCACCACTATTACCCCCTGCCACCGCACCAGGGCAGCGTGGAAGAGCGAGGCTAAGTGCCAGAGTTGGCGCATCCTATGGATGCGCCATTTCTGGGGCAGCTGACGACTGGTGTTTCTAGCCTGGGAGGGGGCCAATATTCATGGCACCCTTCCTGGGCTATTAATATCAGCCCCCAGCTGTCTGCCTAGCCTTTGCTAGCTATTAAAATAGGAGGGACCCCACGTCATTTTTTTTGGGGGGGTCCCCCATTTTAATAGCTAGTAAAGGCTAGGTATTCAGCTGGGGGCTGATATTAGTAGCCTGGGAAGCTCCGTGGGTTTTACCCCCTTCCCAGGCTTCAAACATCTGCCCCAGCCGTCTGCTTAACCTCCGCTAGAGACTAAAATTATGGGGGATCCCACGCCATTTTTTTTTTAAATAAATCCATTATTTTAACACTAAATGACATTTGAGGAGTTAATAAAGATGCAGTCCCTAAATTATTATTTATTTTTTAATTCATTTTTCCCAAAACTTTTGACGTGGGCTTCGCCATATTTTTGTATGCCAGCCAGGTACAGCATCCAGCTTCTATGAACGCGCCATTTTCCGGGGCGGCTGCGGACTGCAATTTTCAGCGGGGGGCAGAAAGCTTGGGCCTCCCTGCGCTGCAGATTCCATCCCCCAGCTGCCTAGTTGTACCTGGCTGGACCCAAATATAGTGCAAAGCCCCACGTCAATTTTTTTTTAATTATTTCAGGAAATTCATGAAATAATTAAAAAAAAATTATGTGGGGCTTCGCCCTATATTTGTGTCCAGTCAGGTACAGCAGGCAGGAACGGGCTGCCCCCAACCACCAGCTGCCTATTTGTACCTAGCCGGACACAACAATATAGGGAAGCCCTTTTTTAAAAAAATTATTTCATGAAATAATTAAAAAAAAATTGACGTGGGGCTTCGCACTATATTTGTGTCCAGCCAGGTACAGCAGGCAGGAATGGGCTGCCCCCAACCACCAGCTGCCTATTTGTACCTGGTTGGACACAACAATATAGGGAAGCCCTTTTTTTCTTAATTATTCCATGAATTTCATGAAATAATTTTAAAAAAAAATGCGTGGGGCTTCGCCCTATTTTTGTGCCCAGCCAGATACAACTAGGCAGCTGGGGGCTGGAATCCGCAGCGCAGGGAGGCCCAAGCTTTCTGGGCCCCACCCGCTGCAAATTGCAGTCCGCAGCCGCCCCAGAAAATGGCGCATTCATAGAAGCGCCATCTTCTGGCGCTGTACCCAACTCATCCAGGGCCCTGGTGCGGTGGCTCACTGGGTAATAAAGGGGTTAAGGCCAGCTTGGCATTATCAGCTGGCCCTAAGCCCGAAATTCATGGGGTCACGCCAATATTAGACATGACCACCATGAATTTCTAGTAAAGTATTTAAAAAAACACAACACCCAGAAAAAAGTCCTTTAATTGAAATAAACACACAATTCTTTATTGTTCTAAATTAAACCATACTTACCATCACGCCCATTCCAGCTGAAGCCAACGATCTCCTGCAATAAAAGTAAAATAATAAAGCAACATCATCCTTACCTTTCCATGGCTCCCACGACAGCTTCAGCTCTGCTACATCGAGATGACAGGCTGGACCGCAGCAGAACGCTGCCATCCATCCTGTCATCCCGCAGACACTGAGAAGCGCAGGCATACTTCCACTCCTCAGTGTCTGGCTGTGACGGCATCCAGATGAGCCGAGGTCATGTCCAATGAACTCAGCTCACCTCATGTACGTCACTGACAGCGTGGGAAAATTCTCCTGCACTCAGCACTTCAGCGTGAGAATTTTCCCACGCTGTCAGTGACGTGCATGAGGTGAGCTGAGTTCATTGGACATGAACTCGGCTCATCTGGATGACGTCACAGAGAGACACTGAGGAGCGCAAGCATGCCTGCGCTTCTCAGTGTCTGCGGGATGACAGGCTGGATGGCAGCGTTCTGCTGCGGTCCAGCCTGTCATCTCGATGTAGCAGAGCTGAAGCTGTCGTGGGAACCATGGAAAGGTAAGGATGAGGTTGCTTTATTATTTTACTTTTATTGCAGGAGATCGTTGGCTTCAGCTGGAATGGGCGTGATGGTAAGTATGGTTTAATTTAGAACAATAAAGGATTGTGTCTTTATTTCAATTAAAGGACTTTATTCTGGGTGTTTGTGTTTTTCTTTAACTTTGACTATGGGGTTAGTAATGGGGGTGTCTTATAGACGCCTCTCCATTACTAACCTGGGCTTGATGTCAGCTGGCATTATAAGCTGACATCAACCCCAACCCTATTACCCCCTGCCACCGCACCAGGGCAGCGTGGAAGAGCGAGGCTAAGTGCCAGAATTGGCGCATCCTATGGATGCGCCATTTCTGGGGCGGCTGACGGCTGGTGTTTCTAGCCTGGGAGGGGGCCAATATTCATGGCACCCTTCCTGGGCTATTAATATCAGCCCCCAGCTGTCTGCCTAGCCTGTGCTAGCTATTAAATTAGGGGGGACCCCACGTTATTTTTTTTGGGGGGTTCCCCCATTTTAATAGCTAGTAAAGGCTAGGTATTCAGCTGGGGGCTGATATTAGTAGCCTGGGAAGCTCCGTGGGTATTACCCCCTTCCCAGGCTTCAAACATTTGCCCCAGCTGTCTGCTTAACCTCCGCTAGAGCCTAAAATTAAGGGGAACCCCACGCCAATTTTTTTTTAAATAAATCCTTTATTTTAACACTAAATGACAAGTACAGTAATCAACACTATTACTGTACTTCATATATATGTGACTGACATGTTTCTATCTATCTAATCTATGTGTGATTCTCTATTCTTTCTATTCTAAATTGTCGGGTACAGATGCTGAATTGCCGGCCGGCTTTCTTAAAGAGACGGTGCATGAAAACACTATTATTTTTTTAAATAAATCCTTTACACTAAATGACAAGTACAGTAAGCAACACTGTCACTGTACTTCTTATATATGTGGCTGACATGTTTCTATCTATCTAATCTATATGTGAAGCTCTATTCTGTCTGTTATAAATTGTCGGGTACCGCTGCTGAATTGCCGGCCGGCTTTTTTAAAGAGACGGTGCACGAAAACACTAATATTTTTTTTAATAAATCCTTTACACTAAATGACAAGTACAGTAAGCAACACTGTCACTGTACTTCATATATATGTGACTGACATGTTTCTATCTATCTAATCTATGTGTGATGCTCTATTCTTTCTGTTGTAAATTGTCGGGTACCGGTGAATGCCGCTGCTGAATTGCCGGCTTTTCATGTCATTCTACATTATTCTTAGTTGTTTTACTTCATGTAGAATTAACCTACAAGGAAAGAAAGGGTTTATTTTCATTCCGATATTTGTGTCCCATTGACTTGCATTGGTTTCCGGTATCGGAATCGGCGATATCCGATACTTTTTGGGTATCGGCCCGATCCAATCCGATACGATATTTCCTGATATCGGAAGGTATCGCTCAACACTAATGTGGAGCCATCATACTATAGAGACCATTATATGCGGGGCTCATCTGTCACGCAAGGTGTGGGAAAGACTTAGTGCAACACAGAGTGAAGAGGGAAAGTGAGCCCAGATACTAGGGAAATAGGGGAGTGAAGACCTCCTAGTCGGGTCTAGTGTCAACCTGTCTCAACTACCGTCCCTATATTGGCTCTTCACCAATCGCCGCATGCGTGCCTCTCCCTGACTTTCCCTGGCATATGGCTAAGGCTAGGGAAGGAAGGAGATGAGCACTAGATGATCTCCACTAAACTCTATAGACAACAAGGGTAGACAAACAGGGGGGAATTGTTTAGCCTTAGACGACTCCAAACAAATGCGCACATGGCCTCAAGCTCCAGAGAGGACAAAGTACTGCTCTTGCTAAAGCCTCACAAGTAGTAATAAATATCGCCAGCACCTCCCTCTCAGAAACACCAGGTAGTTATACACCCAGGCCAGGGAGCGAATTAGCCAGAGGGAGGTAGTCGCTGAGTCCTAGAGACAACCAGCCTCTAAGAAGATGTCTGTAATGCCAAATGTAGAGATCTCCTGCAACCAACTGCAGGGCGACTGTATGTCATGGTCATCAACCCTTACTGGGGGTGGTGGTAGAGGCGAGGGCTCAAGAGGTTCCTCATATTTTTTAAGTAAGGACCTATGGAACACATTGTGGACTTTAAGGGCCTGAGGAAGTTCAAGACAAAACTCTGCTGGGTTGATGACGGCTGTTATTTTATAGGGACCAATAAACCTAGGTCCCAACTTCCAAGAAGGAACTTTCAATCTTATATTCCTGGTACACAACCACACAAAGTCATTCACATTCAGGTCCGGACCTGGCAAGCGTTTTCTGTCAGCCATACATTTATACCTGTCTCCCATCATCTTTAAATTACTCAGCACACCCTGCCATACCGAGGAGAGCGATGAAGCAAACCGTTCCTCCTCAGGAACTCCTGAAGTTCCTCACCCACTAAAAGTACCAAACTGTGGGTGATAACCGTATGCACCGAAGAACGGTGACCTGCCAGTGGATTCTTGACGATGATTATTAATGGCAAATTCTGCCAGCAGTAGGTAGGATGCCCAATCCTCATTTTCAGAAACGAAACAACTGGGGTAGGTCTCCAAATTCTGATTGACAAGCTCAGTCAGTCCATTCGACTGAGGGTAGAAGGCAGAGGAAAAGGACAGCTGCAGCCCCAGTCGAGAACAGAATGCCTTCCAGAACTAGGAAACAAACTGGGTCCCCCGATCTGACACGAGGGAACCCTGTGAAGCTTCACTATCTCATTTATGAACACCTGAGCAAATGTCTTGGCATTTGGAAACGCAGTTAATGAGACAAAATTAACCATTTTACTGAACCTATCTTCTACCACCAAAACCACCGTTTTGCCTGCAGAAACCGGTTGGTCAGTAATAAAATCCATGGACAAGTGTGTCCATGGCCTATTAGGAATAAGTAATGGAAGAAAAGTACTAGACGGAAGGGGTATGCAAAACCTTACAACGGGCGCAAATACTACAAGCAGCTATGTGTTCAATTATGTCCCGATGCAACCCTGGCCACCAAAAATGATGAGAGAGGAGGCCCGCGGTTGCCTTACCATCTGGATGCCCAGCAAGCACAGAGTTATAATGTTCCTTAATTACTTTGCGGAACAGATTAGATGGTACAAATAACTTTCCTGAAGGGCAGGAGGCAAGGGCGTCCCCCTGAGCCTCCAACACCTCACCCTCCAGTTCAAGATAAAGTGCCGAAATGACTACCCCTTTCTGTAATATCGGGGCAGGGTTCTCATGGTCACCACCACCAGTGAATCTCCGGGACAAAGCATCAGCCTTGACGTTTTTGACCCACGGACGAAAAGTGACAACAAAATTGAACCTAGTAAAAAACAGTGACCATCTGGCTTGTCTAAGGTTGAGACGTTTAGCTAACTGGAGATATAACAGGTTCTTATGGTCAGTAATAACAGTAAAAGGATGGACAGCCCCCTCCAACCAATGTCGCCATTCATCGAACGCCAATTTGATCGCCAAAAGTTCCCTATTACCCACGTCATAATTTCTCTCAGCCGAAGACAATTTTTTAGAAAAGAATGCGCATGGAAGCCATTTACCACGGGACGAACCCTGAGACAACACAGCCACAACCCTGACATCCGACGCATCAACCTCCACAATGAAGGGTTGAGAAACAACGGATTGACTGAGTATAGGTGCAGTGGCAAAATGATTCTTTAAGGAAGAAAAAGCCTAGAGGGAAGCATCCGACCATTTGGAAAAATCAGACCCCTTCTTAGTCATGTCAGTAAGGGGTTTCACAATAACAGAGTAGTTTTGGATGAATTTACGGTAAAAATTAGTAAAGCCCAAAAAAACGTTGTAGAGCCTTCAGGTTCTCGGGACGTTCTCTGGATCCATCCGAAAACCCAAAGATGACAACAAGTACCCCAAAAACTGCACCTTCTGAACAGCGAAAACACATTTTTCTAGTTTGGCATAAAGTTTGTTATCCCTTAATATCTGGAGCACCTGATTAACATCCCCCCAATGAGTCTCAAAATCAGGTGAGTAAACCAAAATATTGTCCAGATAGACCACCACAAACCTCCCCACCAAATTATTATTATTACTATTTATTATTATAGCGCCATTTATTCCATGGCGCTTTACATGTGAAAAAGGGGTATAATAAAAGAACAATTACAATAATCTTGAACACAATGTCACAGCGACTGGTACAGGAGGAGCGAGGACCCTGCCCGCGAGGGCTCACAATCTACAAGGGATGGGTGAGGATACAGTAGGTGAGGGTAGAGCTGGTCGTGCAGCAGTATGGTGGAGCGGTGGTTACTGCAGGTTGTAGGCTTGTCGGAAGAGGTGGGTTTTCAGGTTCCTTTTGAAGGTTTCCACGGTAGGCGAGAGTCTGATACGTTGGGGTAGAGTTCCAGAGTAGAAGCACGGGAGAAATCTTGTATGCGATTGTGGGAGGAGGAGATAAGAGGGGAGTAGAGAAGGAGTTCTTGTGAGGATCGGAGGTTGTGTGCGGGTATGGAACGGGAGACTAGGTCAGAGATATATGGAGGAGACAGGTTGTGAATGGCTTTGTATGTCATGGTTAGGGTTTTGAACTGGAGTCTCTGAGCAATGGGGAGCCAGTGAAGAGATTGACAGAGAGGAGAGGCCGGGGAATAGTGGGGGGACAGGTTGATTAGTCGAGCAGCAGAGTTTAGGATAGATTGGAGGGGTGCGAGAGTGTTAGAGGGGAGGCCACAGAGCAGGAGGTTGCAGTAGTCAAGGCGGGAGATGATGAGGGCGTGCACTAGTGTTTTTGCAGATTCATGGTTGAGGAATGTGCGGATCTGGGAGATATTTTTGAGTTGGAGTCGGCAGGAAGTGGAAAGGGTTTGCATATGTGGTTTGAAGGAGAGTTCAGAGTCCAGGGTTCCCCCAAGGCAGCGAGCTTGAGGGACTGGGGAGAGTGGGCAGCCATTGACGTTAATAGTTGGTCAGTTGGGGGGTTGAATGAGATGGTGGAAAGATGATGAATTCTGTTTTGTCCATGTTAAGTTTTAGAAATCTGGAAGAGAAGAAGGATGAAATAGCAGATAGACATTGTGGGATTTTGGTTAGTAAGGAGGTGATATCGGGTCCAGAGAGGTAGATCTGTGTGTCATTGGAATAGAGGTGATAATGAAAGCCGTGAGACTCTATGAACTGTCCCAGGCCGAAGGTGTAGATGGAGAAGAACAGCGGTCCTAGAACTGAACCTTGGGGGACACTGACAGATAGGGGGCGAGATGAGGAGGTGGTGTGTGAGTGGGAGACACTGAATGTCCTGTCTGTTAGGTATGAGGAGATCCAGGATAGGGCCAAGTCTGTGATGCCGATAGATGAGGGAGTCTGTAGTAAGAGGGAATGGTCCACTGTGTCAAAGGCAGATGACAGGTATAGGAGGAGGACAGAGTAGTGTCGCTTAGATTTGGCGGTTAGTAGGTCGTTGGTGACTTTAGTCAGTGCAGTTTCAGTAGAATGGTGTGGTCGGAAACCAGATTGTAGGCGGTCAAAGAGGGAGCAGGATGAGAGGTGGGAGGACAGTTCAGAATGGACATGTTGTTCCAGTAGTTTTGAGGCATAGGGGAGAAGTGATATGGGGCGATAGCTAGACACAGAGGATGGGTCAAGGGAGGGCTTTTTGAGGATGGGTGTGATTGAGGTATGTTTGAAGCATGAGGGGAAGACACCAGTTGTTAGTGACAGGTTGAAGAGGTGGGCTAGGGCTGGGATGAAGATAGTGGTAAGGTTTGGGATGAGGTGGGACGGGATTGGGTCAAGTTTACAGGTGGTGAGGTGTGATTTGGAGAGTAAAGAGGAAAGTTGATCTTCAGAAATGGTGGAGGTGGTTTTGGAGGAAGAGGGTTGAGTAGGTGTGGGGAGGCGCTGTGGGGGCTTTAGGCAAAAGCTTTGTCTGATGGTGTCAATCTTCTGCTTGAAGAATGAGGCAAAGTCTTCGGCTGAAATAAGAGGAGAGGGAGGAGGCACTGGGGGACGGAGGAAAGGTGTTGAATAGTTGTTTGGGGTTATGAGACAGGGAGGATATGAGAGATGCGAAGTATGTTTGTTTTGCTGCAGTGAGTGTGGACTTGAACGTAGTGAGGGACTGTTTGAATGCGATGAAGTGCTCATGGGAGTGGGACCTTTTCCATCTACGCTCAGAAACCCTGGAGGCCCGTCGCAGTTCTTTAGTTAGGCTGATGTGCCAGGGTTGTCTGTTGATTGTGCGAGCCTTGGTATGTGTGAGGGGGGCGACCGAATCGAGAGCTGCAGCGGTTGTGGTGTTGTATAAAGTGGCAGCAACATCTGCATCATGTAAGGAACTAATGTCTGTAAGAGGGAGGAGGGATTCAGAGAGTCAGTGTAGGTCAAGGTGTTTTGAGATTTCTGCGAGGGTATGCAAGTTTGTGGAGTGGGGATTGTTGCCCCGGGGAGGAGAGAGAAGAGCATGTGAGTAGGTTGTGGTCAGAAAGAGGGAGAGGTGAGTTAGAGAGGTTAGATAGGGAACAGAGGCGGGTGAAGATGAGGTCCAGTGTGTGGCCGTCTTTGTGGGTGGGTGTGGAAGACCACTGAGTAAGACCAAAGGAGGAAGTGAGGGATAGAAGCTTAGAGGCAGCTGAGAGGGAAGTGTCAATGGGGATGTTAAAGTCGCCCATGAGCATAGTGGGGATGTCAACGGAGAGGAAATGAAGTAGCCAAGTGGTGAAGTGGTCAAAGAAAGTGGTGGTTGATCCTGGGGAGCGGTAGATAACAGCCAGTTGGATGGGGAGTAGATGCGCACGCAGTGCACTTCAAAAGAGGGGAGAGTAATTGAGGGCGGCAGTGGGATATGGGTGAAGGAGCAGTTTTCTGAGAGGAGGAAACCTATTCCTCCACCGTGCTTGCCGGTGGGGCGGGGGGTATGGAAGAGGTGGAATCCGCCATACGAAAGTTCAGCAGGAGAGACTGTGTCGGAGGGGGTGAGCCAGGTTTCAGTGATGCCGAGGAAGGAAAGCTTGTTAGTGATGAAGAGATCGTGAATATAGGAAAGTTTGTTGCAGACGGAGCGAGCGTTCCATAGAGCTCCTATTAGTGGGACTGGGGAAGAGGGGGCTGGGCGGATGGGTATAAGGTTAGAAGGGTTACGAGAGTTTGGGATAGATCGTGGGTAGGAGGTGGAAGTGAGTGTAGGGATGTGGTGAGGAGGACCGGGATGTGGAGAGATGTCGCCGGCAGTAAGGAGGAGCAGAGAAAGCGTTAGTAACATAGTTTGTAAAGCCGAATAAAGACTTGCGTCCATCAAGTTCGACCTGTTAGTTCTGTAATTGCTAAAGTTGATCCAGAGGAGGGCAAAAACCCCAAATGATTTAGCCAATCTTCACCTGAGGAAAAATTCCCTCCCGACTCTGAAACCAGCAGTCAGAATAAATCCCTGTATCAACCTACTATTTTATTTTATTTTTAAGTATATGCTGAAATCTGCCTGGTATCTAGAAATGCATCCAGTCCCCGCTTGAACTGGTGTAGTGAATCCGACATTACCGTCTCCTCACTCAGTGAATTCCATATTCTCACTGCTCTTACCGTAAAGAACCCCTTCCTATGCTGGTGCTGAAACCTTTTCTCTTCCAGTCTTAGTGAATGCCCTCTTGTTACCGTAATATCCCTCCTTTTGAACAAATCCCGGGCAAGATCTCTATACTGTCCCCTAACATATTTGTACACATTTATTATGTCTCCCCTCAACCTTCTCTTTTCCAGGTTGAAAAGTCCTAGTTTTGCCAACCTCTCTGGGTATTGCAGTCCCTCCATTCCCTTTATTAATTTTGTTGCCCTCCTTTGTACCCTTTCAAGCTCATTTATATCCTTTCTATATATTGGGGCCCATAACTGAGCACAGTATTCCAAGTGTGGTCTGACCAGTGCTTTGTACAGTGGAAGAACAATGTTCTCCTCCTTTGCAGCTATACCTCTTCTGATACATCCCATTACCCTGTTTGCCCTTACAGCAGCGGCCTGACTTTGGGCACTCCAATTTAGTTTGCTATCAATCAAGATGCCCAAGTCCTTCTCCATCTCTGAATTCCCCAATGATTTCCCATTCAGTGAGTACTGGTGACTTCCATTTTTCCTTCCCATATGTATGACCTTACATTTCTCCTCGTTAAACCTCATTTGCCATTTAATGCTCCACCTACCCAGCTTATCCAAATCCCTCTATAGGTCTGCTCTGTCCGCTTTTGTATTAATTGTTTTACATAACTTTGTGTCATCTGCAAATATTGATATTTTACTATTTATCCCGTTGACTATGTCGTTAATAAAGATATTAAATAACATTGGGCCTAGTACAGACCCCTGTGGTACCCCACTAGTGACGCTTACCCATTCTGAGTATATTCCATTTATAACCACCCTCTGTCTTCTATCCCTTAGCCAGTTTGCTACCCACTTGCAGACATTTTCCCCCAGCCCCATCATTCTTATTTTGTATACCAACCTATTATGTGGCACGCTATCGAACGCTTTTGAGAAGTCGAGATACACGACATCCACTGGTTCCCCCTGATCTACTCGAGAGCTAACCTCCTCGTAGAAGTCAATCAGGTTTGTTTGGCAGGAGCGATTCCTCATGAATCCATGTTGGTTCGGGATTAAAAGATTATTAGCATCAAGATGCTCCATAATTGCCTCTTTAATGAAGCTTTCAAAAATTTTGCCCACAACGGACGTCAGACTCACCGGCCGATAGTTTCCGGCGTCACTTTTCGCTCCCTTTTTGAATATTGGCACTACATTCGCCTGTCGCCAATCAAGTGGCACAGACCCAGTCTCAACAGAGTCCTTAAATATAAGATATAACGGTCTGTCTATCACATTACTTAGTTCCCTTAGTACCCGTGGGTGTATGCCATCAGGTCCTGGTGATTTGTTTATTTTAATGTTACTGAGGCGTTTCTGTACCCCAGCTTGGGTTAGATTTGTCATACTTAGTGGAGGATTAAGTTTGTCACTTCTCATTTCTCCTGTTAGTTCGATTTCCTTTGTGAAAGTTGTCGAAAAAAAATTATTTAATAGATTAGCTTTATCCTCATCTTTCTCTATGATTTTGCCTTCCTCACTTTTTATCGGTCCAATATTATCCGATTTAATCCTCTTACTATTTATATACGTAAAGAACAGTTTGGGATTTGATCTACTTTCCCTAGCAATACGTCTCTCTGTTTCCTCCTTCGCTATTTTTATTTGTTTTTTGCAGGTTCTCGTTTTTTCCTTGTAACACATTAGTGCCTCCTTACTGTTTTCCTGTTTTAATCTCTTGAATGCCTCTTTTTTGCTATTTAACGCCCCTTTTACGTTCTTGTTCAGCCATATTGGTTTCCTCTTATTTCTGGCCCTTTTATTCCCATACGGTATATACCTCTCGCACTGAGTATTCAGAATTCTTTTGAAGGTTTCCCATTTACTATTAGCCATCTTCTTCCCCAGCACCGCTGCACCCTCCCCATTGAGGTGCAGCCCGTCCCTACGGTAGAGCCTGTAGCCGACCGCGAAGTCGGCCCAGTTCTCCATGAACCCAAACCCTTCTGCCTTGCACCAACTCTTTAGCCACTTAATCACCTCCCTAACCTCCTGTTGGCGCTCCTGTGTGGCTCGCGGGATTGGTAGTATTTCTGAGAAAACTACCTTGGAGGTCCTTGCCCTAAGCTTCCTACCTAGGTCCCTGAAATAATTTTTAAGGACCCTCCATCTACCACTCACTTTGTCATTGGTGCCGATGTGGACCATGACCGCTGGGTCTTCGCCAGCCCCACCCAGTAACCTGTCAACCCGATCCGCGATGTGCCGGACTCGAGCGCCAGGGAGGCAGCACACCGTTCGGCGATCCCGGTCTTTGTGACAGATTGCCCTGTCTGTCCCCCTAATAATAGAGTCACCCACTACCAGAACCTGTCTTGCCTGCCCTACACTTCCCCCCTCCCCCTCATTACTGGAGCATACACTCCCCCGGCGGTCAGAGGATCTGTCGTGCTCCAATAATGCCGGTTCTGAACCAGCCTTCCTATACTTCTTCCCTCTATCCCTCCTTACTGTTATCCAGCTCCCTGCCTGTTCAGCCTGCACTTCCCCTCTATGCTCCACCCCCAGTATTGACCCATTGAGTGTCTGCTCGGTGAGCAGCAAACTCCGTTCTATGTTGTCGATGCTCCTCAGTACCGCTATCTGAGCACTTAGATCCAGAATTTGGGCTTCCAAGTGCACGATATGCTCACATCTCTTGCAGCAGTATGGATCCTCGAGCGGGTGCTCACGGAATGCATACATTGCGCAAGATGTACACTGCACGGCTCCGTCCAACATGGACGTCATTCTAAATATGGGGATACAGTCAGTATATATATACAAGTACAAAACACAATTATTTATATATAGGTGTATGGACGGGGATCAATTAGGGATGTGCAAGTGTATCAATTAGATATCGGCGGGGGATCAGTTAAGTATGGACGGGGGATCAATTAAGTATCAAGTATGGACGGGGGAATCAGCTAAGTAGGTCAGGTGGATTAATTAAGTAAAAAGTAAAGTAAAGAAAGAATGAAATACAGTCAGCAATTCAGTCCTAAGTCCTCCCTTCCAAACTCCCTGAATCCAAAGTCACTGAAAAACAAGTCACACACTTACTTTCGTTCGCACTTACGCTCCGGACACACGCAGCTCGTTCACACTCGCAAACTAAGAGATTTAAAGTGTTTTTTTTTGTTTGTTTTTTTTTTCCTTTTCCAGCAATGTACCCTTCACCTCAATGCACTTCCAAAGGACTTGATGCCCAACCAGCTGCCCCTTATAAACCCTTAATTATGACCCCTTCCCCTTAATTAACCCCTTGTGAGTAAATCTACACCTCAGGATTTTAGTGCAATGTAGTTAACCCTTAAATACACAGGTAGTAAACTAAGAAACTAAAACTGTAGTGAGAAAATAGATTTTAAAAAGCCCAATAAATCTAAACAGGTAGAAAAGCACTCAGCAGATCACAATGCAGCACTCACCGCAATTCACACAGGTATTTTCTGCAGGATTCCCAATACCTCTTCACTGAAAAACAAGTCACACACTTACTTTCGTTCGCACTTACGCTCCGGACACACGCAGCTCGTTCACACTCGCAAACTAAGAGATTTAAAGTGTTTTTTTTTTTTCCTTTTCCAGCAATGTACCCTTCACCTCCATGCACTTCCAAAGGACTTTATGCCCAACCAGCTGCCCCTTATAAACCCTTAATTATGACCCCTTCCCCTTAATTAACCCCTTGTGAGTAAATCTACACCTCAGGATTTTAGTGCAATGTAGTTAACCCTTAAATACACAGGTAGTAAACTAATAAACTAAAACTGTAGTGAGAAAATAGATTTTAAAAAGCCCAATAAATCTAAACAGGTAGAAAAGCACTCAGCAGATCACAATGCAGCACTCACCGCAATTCACACAGGTATTTTCTGCAGGATTCCCAATACCTCTTCATGCAATTCACACAGGTATTTTCTGCAGGATTCCCAATACCTCTTCACACAATTCACACAGGTATTTTCTGCAGGATTCCCAATACCTCTTCACCTTCACCTCAATGCACTTCCAGTTTTAGGCTTTATCAGGTAAGTTTTGGCAAACTCCAGGATAGCTTTTTTATGTCTCGGGGTAAGAAGTGGGGTCTTCCTGGGTATCCTACCATACAGTCTCTTTTCATTCAGACGCCGACGGATAGTACGGGTTGACACTGTTGTACCCTCAGACTGCAGGGCAGCTTGAACTTGTTTGGATGTTAGTCGAGGTTCTTTATCCACCATCCGCACAATCTTGCGTTGAAATCTCTCGTCAATTTTTCTTTTCCGTCCACATGTAGGGAGGTTAGCCACAGTGCCATGGGCTTTAAACTTCTTGATGACACTGCGCACGGAAGACACAGGAACATTCAGGTCTTTGGAGACGGACTTGTAGCCTTCAGATTGCTCATGCTTCCTCACAATTTGGTTTCACAAGTCCGCAAACAGTTCTTTGGTCTTCTTTCTTTTCTCCATGCTCAATGTGGTACACACAAGGACACAGGACAGAAGTTGAGTCAACTTTAATCCATGTTAACTGGCTGCAAGTGTGATTTAGTTATTGCCAACACCTGTTAGGTGCCACAGGTAAGTTACAGGTGCTGTTAATTACACGAATTAGAGAAGCATCACATGATTTTTCAAACAGTGCCAATACTTTTGTCCACCCCCTTTTTTAGGTTTGATGTGGAATTATATCCAATTTGGCTTTAGGACAATTCTATTTGTGTTTTTTCATTGAAGACAAATTAAATGAAGATAATAATACCAAAGAATTTGTGATTGCAATCATTTTCAGGAAGAAACTGAGTATTATCTGACAGAATTGCAGGGGTGCCAATACTTTTGGCCACCACTGTATTTCATGCGGCAGAAGTTAGCCTCCAGCAATGGAAGAGGGAACCGAGAAAGTGTAGAAAATGCTCTATCATGGCAGCAGTGGTAAGAGACATTGGAAATGCACGATCAAACCTATCATATCATAGGATTATCTATCATCTATCTATCCTTATATACTCTATTTCATATCTATCTATCTATCCATCTATCTATCCATATATGTATCTGACGCGCCCCTGGGCCTGTGTCGCGCTGCGTTGCGCACGCGGGAGCTTACCCGGAGCCGGATCTGTTGAGGGTTGTAGTCTCGTGGCGGTGATCCGGTCCGTGCCCAGGGAGTCAGACTAAGTGGCGCTGTTTTAGCGGTAGATGTTGGACGACTACGCCACCCGTTGAGTGCAGCCAGGGAGCTGCTGCTGCAGGGCAGACCGCTGAGGCCGGTGGTAGGATTGTGCAGCGTGATAGTATAACCCCCAACGGGAGGGGTATGGCCTCAGGGCAGCCGACGTGGATGATGGGGGTAGCAGGAACCACTCGGAGACGGTACTGTGTAGTTCAGGGTCTTTACTGGTGACAAAGATAGACCCTTCCGGAGTACTGGCTAGCGATTGGGGCCTGGTCAGTCCTTGAGCAGATGGGATCTCCCCTGGCCAGGCGGAGTTGTAGGCCTCCCAAACTAATGATACTCTTCTGGCTACCTTGCTAGAGGCGGGTATAAGTAGCCCACGTCCCTGAGTGTACCGTGTGGTGCTCACCCGTATGGCCGGTGACTCGGGGCCTTCTAGTAGCTTCCGCTCCACGACGGCGGTGCTGGTCCCACGCGTGTGACCGTGCCTTCGGGTTTCTGGGCCAGAGGACCTGCAATCCCCTGCCGGTCGGTTTCTGCTGCTGGATAGGAGTTAGTCCCCACAGTCTCGGACTCCGGGTCCGGTGATAACTTCTCAGTCAGGGCGAGCTCTGCAGCTGCCAGCCCCTGACTCCTTGTAACACTGCTCCCACAGAGCTCCTGTTGTTTCTTCCTATGCTGCTTCTCTTTCTCTACTTCTTCTCTACTCACTAACCCTGCCTCAGCCCTAGGTTTATATAGGGGAAGTTCTTCCCCTCCCAGGACTGGGCAGGAGGTGTGGCATGCATAGGATCCCTGACCAAGAGACCTCCCACCTGCTCTCAGACGTAATATCTCTATCACTGTGGCAACCAGACCCCTGGGGTGTCACATTCCCCCCTAGTGAAATTTAGTACTCCGGGACTAAACATATTTTTAGAAAAACATAACAAGGTATAAACAATAATAATACAATAAGAAAAACACATAAAGATGGTTACAGCGTGTCCGCAACCGGGTGCAGTCTTTGAAGAAAACAAAGGTGTCCATTTCACCAAAACAGGGAGACGTAACCAGGTAGGGGTCTGTCCTGCCCCGAGTCCTTAACAGTCTTTTAGTCCATCCTGGGTTACGCTCCAACTAATTGTACAAGGATTCCCGGTAAATCCACCAAGGACTCCTAAAAATAACTAGAAACACATAATTATTTACAAGTAACAAGAAAAACAGGTAACCACAAATAAAACAATTTATACATTTCAAATCCTCCAACGTGCGGGTAACTGGCCTCTAGTGGCCCTAGTGGACCTACGGAGCTGACTGTCTAGCCCTGAACTACAGGGTGTAGGAGCTGTCAAGGGTAAACTGGGCAGCTGTCTACCGGCTCTTTGGCTCACTAGGGGTACGGCAGGCTCACTATAAGCAGAGGGTTGATCCTCCTGTTCTGCTTGTGTGGAGTCTTCTGCCTCCTGGACCGGCTGCTCTTCCAGCTCTACCTGTCGCTCCGTAGGTGCTTGGGATGCTGGTTGGAGGAAGGTGAGTACGGGTACCACAACTGCGCCATTGACTTGAGTCCAAGACCGAGGGAAGTCTCCGAGCACAGTACTAACCATGTCTTCCCTTTCCTCTACGGGTCGAGGGTCTTCTTGTTCCTCTTCAGGGTTCCGTAGCTGTTCGGGACACTTCTTCAGGTGATCCCGGGATACAATGGTTGTGGTTTCCCCTCCGTCTTTACTGATGGTACAGACCTTTGGGTTGTCGTGGCTTGAGGGCAGTACGGTGTACGGGTCCTTCTCCCACTGGTCGTCCAACTTGTGGAGCCGTCTTTTTCTCTTCAAGACCTGCTCTCCGGGTACCAGGGGAACAGCGGGAGCATACTGGTTGTAAGTTTTCTCTTGTCTTTCCCTAGCCTGACAGAGACTTCGCTCCACGCTCTCCTGTACTCTCCGGTACTGCTGCTGCCTCTCTGTGTCCCAGTCTGCTTCTGGTGAAGTGTCCTCGGGTGTCAGGACTCCCATTTCCAGGTCAACAGGTAACTTACCAGGTCTCGCCCTCATTAGGTAAGCCGGGGTACAGTTGGTGGAACCTACCGGGATGTGGTTGTATAGGTCCACCAGATCGGGCAGCTTCTCAGGCCACAGACTGCGTTCTTCCAGGGGCAACGTTTTCAGAAGATCCATTACCACCTGGTTCATTTTCTCACAAAGTCCATTAGTTTGCGGATGATAGGGTGTTGTCCTTATCTTCCGGCAGCCATACAGAGTGCAGAATTCTTGGAAGACCTCCGCTTCAAAGGCAGGTCCCTGGTCTGTCAACACTTGGTCCGGGTACCCGTGTGGACGGCAGAAATGCTGCTGGAAGGCTCTTGCTGCTGTTCGAGCTGTTAAGTCCTTGACAGGGACGACAACCAAGAACCGGGAGTAGTGATCCACGATGGTTAGTGCGTAGACGTAGCCACTTCTGCTTGGGGTCAGTTTTACATGATCCAAGGCTACCAGTTCCAACGGCTGCCGGGTGACGATAGACTGCAGGGGAGTCTTCTGGCTGGCACGGTCCTTCCTTCTTAGGTTGCACGGGCCACAGTCTCTGCACCACCTCTCGATGGTTCCCCTCATGCCTACCCAGTGGAACCGCTCGCGCAGCAGGAACTCCAGCTTCTTCCATCCGAAGTGTCCAGCCCCGTCGTGGTATGCCTCCATCACCATGGCTGCGTCTCTTCGTGGCACCACTACTTGCCAGATTAGTTCATGCGTCCGGGAGTTAACCATTCTGCGGCACAACTTCCCCTTGTAAAGGAACAGTCTACTCTTTTCTGCCCACAGTTGCTTGGCTTCCTCCGGAGCATCTGGGTCAAGGCGAGCCTCTGGCCGAGTCAGCATCTCCTTCACCAGCCGGACGGCAGGGTCACTGTCTTGCGTTTCCGCCCAGTTGTAGTGAGGTAAGGGGTTAAGCGTAGCGTCTTGCTTACTCCTTACCCGATGGGAATACTGGATAGTCCCATGACGGTGAAACGCGGGGAGTTCGACTTCTTCCAGTCCCTCTGGATCTTCTCCTACGTCCGGTAGGTTTGGCATCCTGGACAGGGCGTCCGCGTTGGTATTGGAGCGTCCTGCCCGGTATTTGATGGTGAACTCGTAGTTGGACAGGCGGGCCATCCATCTCTGCTCTAGGGCACCGAGTCTTGCCGTGTCCAGGTGTGTCAACGGGTTGTTATCCGTGTACACGACGAACCGGGAAGAAGCGAGGTAGTGCTTAAAGCGTTCGGTGACTGCCCACACCACTGCCAGGAACTCTAGCTTAAATGAGCTGTAATTCTCAGGGTTTCTTTCGGTGGGTCGCAGTTTTCGGCTGGCGTAAGCGATTACTCGCTCTTTCCCCTGCTGGATCTGGGACAGCACGGCTCCTAGCCCGATGTTACTTGCGTCGGTGTAGAGGATAAAGGGCTGGCTGTAATCCGGGTACGCCAGGATTTCATCCCCCGTGAGGGCCATCTTCAGCCGGCGGAAGGACTCTTCTTCCAACTTCTCCCATCTGAAGGGCGGCTTCTGGTTCTTGGCCTTCCGGGACTGGCCTATCAGGAGGTCCTGCATAGGAGCTGCCTTTTTGGTGAAACCGGGGATGAACCTGCGGTAGTAGCCTACCAACCCGAGGAACTGCCGCACTTCCTTTACACTGGAGGGACTTGGCCATTCCTTAATTGCGGTGATCTTATCAGGGTCGGGAGCCACTCCGTCAGCGCTCACCACGTGTCCCAGGTACTGCACCTTTGGTTTCAGGAGGTGACACTTGGAGGGTTTCACCTTTAGGCCGTAGCTTGCCAGAGCTTCGAACACTTCCGCCAGGTGTTTCAGGTGGTCCTCATAAGTCTTAGAATATACGATGACATCGTCCAGGTACAACAGGACCGTCTCGAAGTTTCTGTGGCCCAGACAGCACTCCATTAATCGTTGGAAGGTTCCTGGTGCGTTGCAGAGTCCGAACGGCATGCAGGTAAACTCGCTAAGTCCCATCGGGGTGGTGAATGCGGTCTTCTCCCGGTCCGCCTCTGCTACAGGAACCTGCCAGTACCCACTAGTGAGATCCAAGGTAGAGAAGAAGTTAGCAGATCTTAAAGCAGCCAAAGACTCCTCTATCCTTGGTAAGGGGTACGCATCCTTGTGTGTGATACGGTTGATTTTCCGGTAATCTACACACATCCTCATGGTGTTGTCTTTCTTTTTGACTAAGACTAGTGGAGCTGCCCAGGGGCTACAGCTATCCCTGATCACCCCAGCCTCCTTCATGTCTCTAAGCATCCCCTTGGCGTGTTGGTAGTGTGCAGGGGGTACGGGTCGATACCTCTCTTTTATGGGAGGATGGTCTCCCGTGGGGATGTGGTGTTCTACCCCCTTGACTCGCCCGAAGTCTAACGGGTGTTTACTAAACACTCTCTCGTACTCTTGAACCACCTGATAGACTCCCTGTTTCTGGTGTGAGGGAGTGGAGTCAGTACCCAAATGTAGTTGCTGACACCAGTCCTCCATTGTTTTCTTAGAGCCGTTACCTTCCTCCGGGTGAGATGGAGGCAAGGGTTCCACAGATTGTATAGCATTTTGGTTAATGGTATATAATTTGGCTAGCGTGGCATACCGGGGCAGGTACACTTCCCTCTTCCCGATATTGATTATGCGAACGGGCACCCTCCCATGGCGTACATTAACCACCCCCCGTGCTGTCAAGATGGTGGGCCTACTGTCTGAGTAAACTGGTTCTACCATTGCCTGGTAATCTCTACCTCTCAGACCAATAGCTGCCCGGCACCAAATCATCATTTCACTTTTTGGGGGCATGGCAATAGGGAAAGGGTCACACATTCTTACGCTACCAATCTCACCACCGGAGAGTTCCACCTGTTGCCGTCGCATCAGTGCCCGGATCTCTTTTTGGAGCACTCGCTGCTCGCCGGAGCTGGCGTTCTTGGCAACCTGCTGTAAAAGGAAAATCACCTCTGCAAGACAATTTTCAATTACATTAGTTCCTAGAGTTATCTTTGGGTGACTCTCATGTTTGTCAATGTCTACAATGATCAGTCCCTGTGCTGCCAGTTCAACTCTACCAATTTTAATGGTCACCTCTTTAAATCCGATCTGTGGCACGGGCTGACCATTGCTGGCGATGATACTCAAGTCGTCGTCAGGGTAGCGGGTAATATCCGAGTCATTCCAGTACTGCTTGAAGAGCACGTACGGGATGGTGGTGACCTGTGACCCGGTATCCAGTAGGGCACTCATAGGAATGCCATCCAGTACCACAGGCAAGACTGGACGTCCTCCCACATATTTGTCGCGCCAGTTCGATGGGCCTGATGATCTTTTTCCTAGGGGTTGGCCCTCTACCCTAGGTTGTGCCAGTTTAAAGGACAGTACCTTGCCATATGTCCGGGTTGATTACAGCGGCGGCAGATGGGTCGTCCGTCCTCGTTGTATCGGTCGCTGGGTCTTCCTCTGGCCGGTGGGGTCCTCCTTGGTCGACGCCACGGGATGTCCTCCGGTCCGGATGCCAGCTGGATCTTCCCTGGAGTAGAAACCTGTAAAGACTGCACAGTTCGGGTTAGCGCAGCAACGCTTTTAGCTAGCTCTTGGACCTGATGGTGCAGGTCTGGAGCCGGGTCATTGCTCAAAGCCTGCGCATCAGCTCCCACAGGCCCTGCCGACAAGGGCGCCGCCTCCTGGTGGTAAGTGGTAGTGGGGCGTCTGTGGGTCACAACGCCACCTGGTGCCGGTTCTCGGAGCACCCGGATGGCTCTGTCCTTGAACTGTGCAAATCCCAGATGAGGGTCCTGTAAGGCCATTGCCCGCAACTGGGTTCGGTGGGCATTGCAATATAAACCCTCTATAAATTGTTCAGTCAACAGCCTGTCCTCGTCTCCCACGCCGTCAGGGTCGGTCTGCTTAATGGCTCTCAGGGCTTCTTGTAGGTTTAATGCATAGTCCCTTATACTCTCATGTGCCCGCTGTTTGCACCCGTAGAATCTGAGCTTGATCTCGGCTGAGGTGCGGGTATCAAAGGTGTCCCTCAGCCGGGCCAGTATCCCTGCGACAGTCCTCCCCCCAGGTGGCCAGGACTTTACCTCCCTTTGGGCTGCCCCGGTTAATTGGGCCACCAGGATGCTCACTTTTTGCTCTTCTGTAAGGGGGTACACCTGGAAGAGGCTATCCAGCTTTTCTCTAAAGTCATGCAGGGTATGCGATTCCCCTGAGTACTGGGGTAGCCAGGCTGCCCCCGGGATATAGGGCATGGTGAAAGGCATGACCGCAACAGCGGTGGCGCTGGCGGGGGTTGAAGCGGTGAAGCTCTCCTCCGTATCCGACATCCTTCTCCCCCCTAGTGGACCGTGGCCTACCTTGCGATGATCCTCTTCCGTAGGCCGCGGCTCCGCAGTGGATCGTCAGGGTTGAGGACCTTCCGTCGCGCTCCTGTGACGTCGGCGTCTGCTGGGCTCCTTCCAGGACCTTACGCAACGTCCGGACGTGAGGCGGGGCTTCAGTTCTCGCGCGCTTTCGGAGTCCACGCCCCTCTTCTTCCCGCGCGGCGTCCTCAAGATGGCGTCCAATGGCGGGAAACCTCCACGGATGGCGGGAAGAAGGCCGAAGATGGCGCCGGATGGCGGGAAAACTTCGCGGATGGCGGGAAGAATGTAGAAGATGGCGCCGGATGGCGGGAATCTTCACCACTGGTAAGTTTGGACAGTCTTTTTCAGGCACGCAGTACCCGGTGGTTGCGGGCACGAGATCCTGCCGACTACGCCAAAAGTTGACGCGCCCCTGGGCCTGTGTCGCGCTGCATTGCGCACGCGGGAGCTTACCCGGAGCTGGATCTGTTGAGGGTTGTAGTCTCGTGGCGGTGATCCGGTCCGTGCCCAGGGAGTCAGACTAAGTGGCGCTGTTTTAGCGGTAGATGTTGGACGACTACGCCACCCGTTGAGTGCAGCCAGGGAGCTGCTGCTGCAGGGCAGACCGCTGAGGCCGGTGGTAGGATTGTGCAGCGTGATAGTATAACCCCCAACGGGAGGGGTATGGCCTCAGGGCAGCCGACGTGGATGATGGGGGTAGCAGGAACCACTCGGAGACGGTACTGTGTAGTTCAGGGTCTTTACTGGTGACAAAGATAGACCCTCCCGGAGTACTGGCTAGCGATTGGGGCCTGGTCAGTCCTTGAGCAGATGGGATCTCCCCTGGCCAGGCGGAGTTGTAGGCCTCCCAAACTAACGATACTCTTCTGGCTACCTTGCTAGAGGCAGGTATAAGTAGCCCACGTCCCTGAGTGTACCGTGTGGTGCTCACCCGTATGGCCGGTGACTCGGGGCCTTCTAGTAGCTTCCGCTCCACGACGGCGGTGCTGGTCCCACGCGTGTGACCGTGCCTTCGGGTTTCTGGGCCAGAGGACCTGCAATCCCCTGCCGGTCGGTTTCTGCTGCTGGATAGGAGTTAGTCCCCACAGCCTCGGACTTCGGGTCCGGTGATAACTTCTCAGTCAGGGCGAGCTCTGCAGCTGCCAGCCCCTGACTCCTTGTAACACTGCTCCCACAGAGCTCCTGTTGTTTCTTCCTATGCTGCTTCTCTTTCTCTACTTCTTCTCTACTCACTAACCCTGCCTCAGCCCTAGGTTTATATAGGGGAAGTTCTTCCCCTCCCAGGACTGGGCAGGAGGTGTGGCATGCATAGGATCCCTGACCAAGAGACCTCCCACCTGCTCTCAGACGTAATATCTCTATCACTGTGGCAACCAGACCCCTGGGGTGTCACATATCTATCTATCTTTCTATCTATCCATGTATGATAGATGGATAGATAGATGGATAGATGAATAAATAGATGGATAGATAGATGGATAGATAGATAAATAGATAGATAGATAGTGTAGGAATTTGTACTCACTGAGCCGCGTTGGAGGTAGGCACAGGTTCACACAGTGATGCAGTCCACGGGTTCAAACAAACTGGTGGCTTATTTTAGTGTCCATACACCAGTTAAGAAACAAAAGTTACAGCCTTTTCCTGGCACAAAAAGGAATAACAGAACAAAGCTCAAAATAACAAGTCCATGCAGCACGGCTTCAGCCGTTTAAACAAGGTGCTTTTCTCTGCCTCCTGCAGAGTCTAAGAAGCACCTGCAAGGTCTGCTCACCTTGCCCAGCAAACACAGACAGACAGAGACAGGCGCAGCTGTCTTAAATTAGCCTTCCAAGACCTGGACTGGAGGTAAGTGAGCAGCTGTTCCCCCCCAGCTCTTTCATCTGCTCATAAAACCCGGCCCTGTAATCCGGACCCATTAAATTCCTCTCAGCACTATGTGTGCTGGAGCCTGCTTCTCCGGATCCTACATCACCGAAGCATGGCACTTCGAGGACACATACCTCCCGTCCACGATCTGTCCGGCAGCAACCTTACATACACCCCCCCTCTGTCCAAAGCCGTAGGGCTTGGCACCTTCTGTCACCATACAATAAACCCTTGACAAGGCAGCGGCATTCCCATGTTGTTTCCCAGGCCTATGCTCTACCCGGAAACTAAAATCTTGTAGAGCCAGGAACCACCTAGTCACTCTGGCATTGTTTCCCTTCTTTTCTCGCATCCACCTCAATGGGGCATGGTCTGACACTAACCTGAACCTTCTACCTAATAGGTAATACCTCAGAGTGTTTAACGCCCACTTAATGGCCAAACATTCTTTTTCTACAATGGAGTAGTCCTTCTCACAAGCGGAGAGCTTCAGACTGAGGTATTTTACAGGGTGTTCTTCTCCGTTAATCTCCTGGGACAAGACTGCTCCCAGCCCGACATCCGATGCATCCATCTGGACCACAAACTCCTTGGAGAAGCTGGGTGCCACCAAGACTGGTTGTTTACAGAGGACCAGTTTCAATTCCTGGCAGGTCGCTTCTGCTTCTGGGGACCACTTGGCCATAGCTGACTTCATCCCTTTCGGAAGATCCATCAGTGGGGCTGCTATCAGGGCAAAGTTAGGGACAAATCTTCGATAGTAGCCCACAATGCCTAGAAACGCCATGACCTGCTTCTTCGAGAGGGGCTGTGGCCAGTTCAAGATCGCCTCGACCTTATTTATTTGTGGTTTTATTTCCCCTCTACCAACCACGTACCCTAGGTACTTGGCTTCCTCCATCCCCATGGCACATTTCTTCGGGTTGATAGTAAAGCCCGCCTTCCTTAGGGCATCAAGTATGGCTTGAACTTTGTCCAGATGACTTTCCCAGTCCTGGCTAAATATGACGATGGCATCTAGGTAGGCCGCTGCATACTGTTTGTGGGGTGCTAAGATCCGGTCCATGGCTCTCTGGAAGGTGGCCGGAGCTCCCTTCAACCCAAACGGCATCCTGACGTATTGGCGTCGAGAAGGCTGTCTTCTCCTTAGCCTCTTTGGACAGGGGAATTTGCCAATATCCTTTGGTGAGGTCCAGAGTGGTGATGTACCGAGCGGGTCCTAGCCTTTCGGGTCCTAAGCTCATCTACCCTAGGCATTGGGTAGGCGTCGAACTTTGAGACCTCGTTCAGCTTCCTATAGTCGTTGCAAAACCGCCATTCCCCATCTGGTTTCGGCACTAAGACTATAGGACTGGACCATCCACTTTTGGACTCTTCAATGACTCCCAGGTTTAGCATCCGCCTTACTTCTTTAGAGATCACCTCTCTGCGGGCTTCGGGGATCCGGTATGGTTTTAGATTGACGCGAACATGAGGCTCTGTGAGAACCTCATGCTCTATGACCTGAGTGAGTCCTGGCAACTCCGAAAACATGTCTTTATTTCGCTGTAACAACTCTTTGCACTGTTGCTTTTGGGCATGTGACATTGACTCTGCCACCTTGACCTCTTTCACATCGGCCTCAGCCTCAGCCATTAAACAGGGAGCTTCCGCAGGCTCTCTATCTTGCCATGGCTTAATCAAGTTAACATGGTAAATTTGGTAGGGCTTCCTCTTCCCTGGTTGGTGGATCTTAAAGTTGACTTCCCCCACTTTCTCTACCACCTCATAGGGGCCCTGCCACTTGGCCATGAACTTGTCTCCACTGTGGGACTAGCACAAGCACTCGATCTCCTGGGTTGAACGATCTCACCCTGGCCGACCTATTATACACCCTGGACTGTGCCTCTTGTGCCTTAAGGAGGTGCTCCCTCACAATGGGCATCACATGGGCAATCCTCTCTTGCATCTGGGCAACGTGCTCCACCACTCTCCTATAGGGAGTGGTCTCAGCTTCCCAGGACTCTTTCTCCACCTCCAGGAGTCCTGAGAGTGTCGTCCATAGAGTGGTTCAAACGGGGAGAAACCTGTGGAAGCTTTGGGAACTTCCCTCATGGCGAACAACATATAGTCCCAGTCTCGGCCATCCTTTTCCACTGCTTTCCTCAACATTGCTTTCAAGGTTTTGTTAAACCTCTCTACCAGTCCGTCCGTCTGGGGAGAGTACACGGAGGTTCTCAGTTGTGCAATCTGCAGTGTCTTGCACAATTCCCTCATGACCTTCGACATAAATGGAGTTCCTTGGTCTGTTAGGATCTCGTTAGGCAACCCAGTTCTTGAAAACGTGTGGTCTAACTCCCGGGCTATACACCTGGTGGAGGAGTTTCGTAGTGGTACGGCCTCCAGATACCATGTAGCATAATCTAATACCACCAGGATATACTGATGCACTTGGGCGGACTTGACCAGAGGCCCCACTAGATCCATTGCTATGCGTTCGAATGGAACCTCGATGACTGGTAGTGGCACTAGGGGACTGCGGAAGTGGGCCACTGGGGAGGTTATCTGGCATGTGGGGCAGGAACGACAATAACTCTATATTTCTCTATAGCAACCTGGCCAGTAGAATCTTTGGAGGATCCGTTCTTGAATCTTGTCTGCACCCAGGTGACCACCCAACACATGAGAATGAGCCATGTCTAACACCCTGCGTCTATAGGGCCCTGGCACCAGCAACTGTTCTATTACCTCACCCCTTGGCTTGGTTATTCTGTACAGCAAATCCCCATTCACAGCAAAATGAGGGAACCGAGTGTCAGCCCCCGGTTCCTGAGGCACCCCATTTAACACAGTAACATTTTCAAAGGCCCCTTTCAGAGTTAAATCCCTGAGTTGGGCAGTTGCAAAGTTTCCCTCGGACACCTAAAGCTCAGGGATATTGGACTCAGGGGATGCTACTTCAGCCTCATTGCCCACCAGCACACACATGGGAAACTCATCTACTATGTTCTGCGGGTAAGTTTCCTTAGGGGCGATCTGGCTGTCGTCCAAGCAACCAGGTGTCCCCGCTTTCCCCCACATTTCCCAGAATAATGCAAAGTAACGTCCAATTATTATGGGATGCAATAGGTCTTTAACGACCGCCACTTCATGAGATGTGGTGCCACAGTCTGTGTTTACATCCACCTGGGCCACAGGATAGTTCTTAGCGTCCCCATTGATACACCGGACACCCACCACCTTCCCAGAAACCAGCCGATGAGGGAGTGTGGCCCTTATCAGGGTCACCAAACTTCCTGAGACCAATAGTCCAGAGACTTGTGCCCCGTTAACTGACACTGAGCATGCCTGAGGGCCCTCGCCATGTTGACGAACCGCGCTGCAGGCGGGGTAGGCAAAATAAGAGCAACGCCGGCCCATGTTACAGTCCATTGGTTCAGAGGTTATGGGACACCGGGAGGCAATATGGCCAGGGTTATGACATCTCCAACACACTATATTATGGGGTGGGACCTTGGGCAGCAACTCAGACCCCTCCTGAACTCTAGGATGCCCCCCAGGTGTGGCGCTAGCTCCCTTCTTTTGGGTGTCCGCCACCTTTTGGGAACCCCAGTATTGAGAGGCTACGACCCCTTGTTTTCCCAACGGACTCTCAACCGCCTGGTATCTTTCCACCAACCCCACCAAGTCATCAGCATTATAGGGATCTCCCTGGGCAACCCAGGATTTTACCGACTTCGGGAGAGAGTGTATAAACCTGTCTATAACGACCTCTATCTCATATCATAGGACTATCTATCATCTATCTATTATCTATATGACGCGCCCCCTGGGCCATGGGGCACCCGGGACCGGACTTCAGGGCAATGCTGGGAGTAGTTGTGGCGACCTGGTCTCGTGGCTCAGGGTGGCCAGACCAATATTGTGGCAGTCTCTGTATCAGTATAATGCAATGTCCGACTACGCCACCCGTGGATTGCGGTCAATAAGAAGCGCCGCTGCTGAGCAGACCTCTGAGGCTGATGTTGTGAGGGCAGCAGAGTGTAGTATAACTCCCCACGGGAGGAGTATAGCCTCAGGCTAGTGAGTGTGGATGATAGGAGTGATGGTACACGAGCGCAGCAGGAACGACTCAGAGGCTTTGCAGTGCAGTTCAGGGTCTTTACTGATGGTGATAAGGCAGACCCTCCCGGGAGTACTGGCTAGCATAAGAGGCCTGGTCAGTCTGTGAGCAAACTGGAGTTCCCCTGGCCAGGTGGAGTTGTAGGCCTCCCTGACTATCTGCACTCTTCCTGGCTACCTTGCTGTAAGCGAGTGGAAGTAGCCCACGTCCCTGAGAGTTCCGTGTGGTGCTCACCTGTATGGCTGGTGACTTGGGGCCTTCTGATAGCCCCCGCTCCTCGATTGCAGTGCTGGTCCCTTGCTCGTGACTGAGCCTCCGGGCTTCTATGGCCAGAGGACTTGAAATCCCCTGCCGGCGGGTTTCTGCTGCTGGGTATATATAAGTCCCCGCAACCTCGGACTCCTGTGTCCGGTTCTCAGAGTCTTCTGCCAGGACGAACTCCGCTTAGCTCAAGTCCCTGGTCTTCAGCTCCTGCTCCTACAGAGCTCCTCGCTGTTACTTTCCCTGTGTCTGGAACTAACTCCAGGCTCTGACTTCACTAACCCCGCCCCAGATCCAGTTTATATAGGGCAGGTTCCTCCCCTATCTGGTCTGGGACAGGAGGTGTTGCATGTTTAAGGGCTCCGAACCAGGAAACCTCCCACTTGCTCTCAGACATAATATTTCTATTACAGTGGTAACCAGACCCTGGGGTGCCACATATCCATCTATCTATCTCATATCTATCTATCTATCAATCTCATATCTATCTATCTTCTCCACTTTTTATCTGGTCTCAGGTATGACTTTCATATTACCCACGACTGTTACTTGCCACAGGTGAGTTTTAACGAGCATCACATGCTTGAAGCAAAGTTGTTTTTCCACAATTTTGGAAAAGTGCCAACAATTTTGTCCGGCCCATTTTTGGAGTTTTGTGTGAAATTATGTCCAATTTGCCTTTTTTTCCCATTTTTTTGTGCTGTTTCAATACACACAAAGGAAATAAATATTATAACAAATGTATAACAAAACATGTGTAATTGTAATAATTTTCTGGGAGAAATACTTCACTTTCTGGAACAATCTCAAGGTTGCTAAACACTTCCAGCCATGACTGTGTGTATATATGGGCCCTCAATAAACCATCCCTCTCAACGAAAAGGCCACAGCAAGGGTCAGGAATCGGTGGCCTTCCCTCTCCGAATCTTAGGGAGAGACGGTTGTGCTTCCAGCATCCACCTAGGCTGCCACCCCAGTGGAACTAATAGCAGGGTAGCCAACTGTCCAGAAATTCTTGGACAGTCCATAAAAATAGGGCACTTTTTTCCCTGTCCGTAAAAAAAAATGTGATGCGTCCATAATCTTTCTGAAGCTGGAGAGACTTGTTCAGATGGAGGGAGATGTAGGGGCATCATATTGTATATAGGGAGATGTAGGGGCATCATATTGTGTATAGGTATCATATTGTGTATCTGCATGTGTGGGGACATCATACGGTGTATATGGAGCTGTGAGCACATCATACTGTATTTAGGGAACAATGAGGGAATCATACTGTATACAAGGAGCTGTGGAAACATAATGCTGTGTAAAGGGTCTGTGGGGTCATCATCTAATATACAGTACAGACCAAAAGTTTGGACACACCTTCTCATTTCAAGATTTTTCTGTATTTGCATGACTATGAAAATTGTACATTCACACTGAAGGCATCAAAACTATGAATTAACACATGTGGAATTATATACTTAACAAAAAAAGTGTGAAACAACTGAAAATATGTCTTATATTCTAGGTTCTTCAAAGTAGCCACCTTTTGCTTTGATGACTGCTTTGCACACTCTTGGCATTCTCTTGGCATACCCTGTTCCTGCCCCTGAAGACAACAAACACCTCATGTGAACACTCTCTTGCGGTTTTATATGTAAAAGTGATATGTGTCTTATGTAATGTATAATGGTGATGTAACAGCATGTGAAGTGTTAATGCATAATGTGAGTATAGCATAAGATAAGCTTAGGATACCATAAGACATAAGTATAACATAAACCCTAAAATACAAATTTTATTAAATCTCTTTAAAATCGGGACATGCGGCATAAAGATGATCCGCATCAGTATTGCACTTTATCAAGATAAGTTCCTTTTATTGTTTAGTCTTGTGATCATTTATGTCATTGATACCTCTATGGGTGATTAATTCCAGGGCTGGCTAGGGTTATCCAGGGATAGCCGCCGTGGAGCGGGGCACCACAGTGTCAACATTAACTAGGGTGTCACCCTCCACTATAAGGCAGGTAATCAGCATCTAGGGTGTTGAACAGGGCTGATTGTAGCCTTTGTTTGGATGCCCGAATGTATCCTTTGGCTTGGAGGTCCAAAGATATTAGGAACGTTCTTGGGTGTTTTTATAAATTTGCACATTGTCACTTTATTCACTGTTGTCACTTTAATCATTTAGTACACACTGAGGATTGATTGTTTGATGTGATATCTGTACCAGTTTCTGGTAGACTGTCAGATCTTTGGTCTATGTAAATACGAATAAGGGACTTTTAGGGTCTAGGGGCAGCTGCCGTTCAGCAAGGGTGCCATTGTCATCTATATGTAGGATGCCCATCTCCGTTGACATGCAGGTTCAGGCTAGGGTATCTATAGGGTGAGTTTTATTGAAGTACAGTGGGTACGGAAAGTATTCAGACCCCTTTAAATTTTTCACTCTTTGTTTCATTGCAGCCATTTGGTAAATTCTAAAAAGTTCATTTTTTTCTCATTAAAGTACACTGTGCACCCCATGTTGACTGAAAAAAACAGAAATGTAGAAATTTTTGCAAATTTATTAAAAAAGGAAAACTGAAATATCACATGGTCATAAGTATTCAGACCCTTTGCTCATATTTAAGTCACATGCTGTCCATTTCCTTGTGATCCTCCTTGAGATGGTTCTACTCTTTCATTGGAGTCCAGCTGTGTTTATTTAAACTGATAGGACTTGATTTGGAAAGGCACACACCTGTCTATATAAGACCTCACAGCTCACAGTGCATGTCAGACCAAATGACCAGTATTGAGTAGAAGCCCCCTTTTGAGCTAGTGCATCCATGAGTCTTCTTGGGAATGATGCAACAAGTTTTTCACACCTGGATTTGGGGTTCCTCTGCCATTCTTCCTTGCAGATCCTCTCCAGTTCTGTCAGGTTGGATGGTGAACGTTGGTGGACAGCCATTTTCAGGTCTCTCCAGAGATGTTCAATTGGGTTTAGGTCAGGGCTCTGGCTGGGCCAGTCTAGAATGGTCACAGAGTTGTTCTGAAGCCACTCCTTTGTTATTTTAACTGTGTGCATAGGGTCATTGTCTTGTTGGAAGGTGAACCTTCGGCCAAGTCTGAGGTCCAGAGCACTCTGGAAGAGGTTTTCATCCAGGATATCTGTGTACTTGGCCACATTCATGTTTCTTTCAATTCCAACCAGTCGTCCTGTCCCTGCAGCTGAAAAACACCCCCATGATGCTGCCACCACCATGTTTCACTGTTGGGATTGTATTGGGCAGGTGATGAGCAGTGCCTGGTTTTCTCCACACATACCCCTTAGAATTATCACCAAAAAGTTCTATCTTAGTCTCATCAGACCAAAGAATCTTATTTCTCATAGACTGGGAGTCCTTCATGTGTTTTTAAGCAAACTCTGTGCAGGCTTCCATATGTCTTGCACTGAGGAGAGGCTTCCGTTGGGCCACTCTGCCATAAATGCTCGACTTGTGGAGGGCTGCAGTGATAGTTGACTTTATGCAACTTTCTCCCATCTCCCTACTGCATCTTTGGAGCTCAGCCACAGTGATCTTGGGGTTCATCTTTACCTCTCTCACCAAGGCTCTTCTCCCACGATTGCTCAGTTGAGCTGGACGGCCAGGTCTAGGAAGACTTCTGGTGGTCCCAAACTTTTTCCACTTAAGGATTATGGAGGCCACTGTGTTCTTAGGACCCTTGACTAATGCAGAAATTCTTTTGTAAACTTGGCCAGATCTGTGCCTTGCCACAATTCTGTCTCTAAGCTCCTTGGGCAGTGTCAGGATGCCAGGTTTAATTTTACTTTGCCAGTAGTTTTTCCCTTAGCCAAGATGGCTTCCATTGCCTCACTGGGGTCATGTGTTTCCTGCCTGTGGACCTACTTAAACTGCATGTGTTGCAATCATGCCTTGCCTGAGTATTGTGTGCTTTTAGCTTTCTACTCACCTGTGCTAGCCCTCTGAATAGAGTCTTGCTGACTTTGTGTTTACTCCTAGTCATCCGCTGAAAGGATTGCTGCCTGAATCCTCTGCTAAGGGGACTTCTGCTGAAAGGAACCGCTGGCTGTTGTTCACTCACGCTGGGATCTCTGAACTTTTGTCTTCCTGAAGAAAACTTCTCCTGGATCTCTACACCTCTGGTATAGTCACCATCTTGCTCTGTGTTTAAATACCCGGCTCCAGCTCTGCTTAAGACATCGCTGTTTCCTCCGCTGCACCTCCTGCATTCTTCAATATCCAGATCCATATTCCAGTTTGTCTTCTCTTCTGCACTACGTGAGTCCACAATCAACTGAGGAATGCCTACGTCTGCTTACTATCCTTATTTCTGTTTGCATATTACTGTACCTAAGTAAACTTGGACTATCGTTAACGTTTACATACCCTAATAGTAATGAAGGCCGTGCCTTACAGATTAGGTTCTAAGAAGTATTGTTTGGAATGAACTTACCTTCATAAACTGTTTGCTGTGATCTTTTGCACTTGAGTTTAAAATAGACTTTCACACTACTCTTGTCTCAGTCTCTGCTTTTGGCCCACGCCATTGGACTTCAGGGTATCTACTAACATCGTAACAGGCAGTTCCTTTGAGCTCATGATTCTCATTTGGTCTGACATGCACTGTGAGCTGTGAGGTCTTATATAGACAGGTGTGTGCCTTTCCAAATCAAGTCCTATCAGTTTAATTAAACACAGCTGGACTCCAATGAAAGAGTAGAACCATCTCAAGGAGGATCACAAGAAATGGACAGCATGTGACTTAAATATGAGCAAAGGGTCTGAATACTTATGACCATGTGATATTTCAGTTTTCCTTTTTTAATAAATTTGCAAAAATTTCTACATTTCTGTTTTTTTTCAGTCAAGATGGGGTGCACAGTGTACTTTAATGAGAAAAAAAATGAACTTTTTAGAATTTACCAAATGGCTGCAATGAAACAAAGAGTGAAAGATGTAAAGGGGTCTGAATGCTGTCCGTACCCACTGTATATAGTACTCAATGTTCCAGGCAGTGGGAGGCATTACTGGGATCCAGAGCAGTCGCTCCAGTCACGTCCAGAGCCTAAGGTCTGGCATAGGAGCTGCCGGACACTTTGTGTGCTCTGAAGTACAAAGGAAGATGGACAGGGACCTGCATAGATGGAAGTTGAAGGCCAGTCCCGGGTGCACTGCAGAGGTGGACGAGAAATACAGGATGAGCTAGCAACAGGGCTGAAGAGGAGTTATGCTAAGAAGGAGGATAATGTGAATTGCTGTGCCTTATCCCATCTGTACCCACCTGATGAACTTGAACTGTCAAGTATATGTTTGACTGTTACAAAGAACTTCGTGTCCCCTAAATTGTGTGCGGCGGCTTCTGAGGACAGAAGCCTGAAGGCAGTGGAGGCCTGCGGCCTACAAGAGAGTGTGCTGCACCCCACACCCTAGAGCACACTGGGACTGGGACACCCATTGTCTGTAAAGTGCCAGAGCGAAATCAGACCGACGTTCAGTCACGACTACCGCTCTGTGCCACTTTACAAGATGAGTGATAAGGGAACTTCTCCATCAGAAGAGAAGAGGAAATAATGGTCGCTGCCCAAACTGTGACAAGAACAGGACCACAATGCAACAAGAACTGTCTCACAATGCTCTTGGAACTTTCCCATAATGCATTGCAAATTGAAACTAGAGCAAATACATTAAATCACTAGCAGACAGTGCAGTTATCAAACAATAAAAAAGAGACAGGATTCAAATGCAAGCAACATAATGTCAGAACTGATATACACATAAAGTGACTAGATTCCCTGGATAGCTAAATTCGCTGCTGAGGCAAGAACACGGGCTGCCCAGCACTATTTAAGTGCACCCCATGAAGATAGACACTCTAATTTACAAGGCCATAACATATAGGTGCATCTCACAAAATTAGAATATCATCAAAAAGTTAATTTATTTCAGTTCTTCAATGCAAAAAGTGAACCTCATATATTATATAGAGTCATTACAAACACAGTGATCTATTTCAAGTGTTTATTTCTGTTAATGTTGATGATTATGGCTTATAGCCAATGAAAACACAAAAGTCATTAACTCAGTAAATTAAAATAATTAACAAAAAACACCTGCAAAGACTTCCTAAGCATTTAAAAAGGTCCCTTAGTCTGTTTTAGTAGGCTCCACAATCATGACAATCATGGTGAAGACTGCTGACTTGACAGATGTCCAGAGTTCCAATTTTCATTTGAAATCAAGGTCCCAGAGTCTGGAAGAAGAGTGGAGAGGCCACAATCCAAGCTGCTTGAGGTCTAGTGTGAAGTTTCCACAATCAGTGATGGTTTGGGGAGCCGTGTCATCTGCTGGTGTAGGTCCACTGTGTTTTTTCAACACCAAAGTCAGCGCAGCCGTCTACCAGGAAATTTTAGAGCACTTCATGCTTCCCTCTGCCACAGTATCAAGCTACCAGGGGGGCAAAGGGGGCGGTGGCCCCGGGCCCCTCGCTCTTAGGGGGCCCATCCAGGGCTACGCCAGTGTAACTGTATCTAGCATGCCCCTGGTGCCAGCATCGGGCCCCACTGCCCGCCACCGCCGCAAGTTTACTGATGAGAGAGGGAGCGCGGATCTCTCTCCCATTAGTCCCTTCTGTGACTGACGTCTCTGACATCATCACTTGGCGCCCAGCCCGCTGTGCTGAAGATGTGTGCGTGCTGGGTGCTCTGAGCAGCGAGGGAACCAGGAGGAGAGATGAGTACTGTTTATTTATTTTTTGCCGGGTGGGGGGCGGCATTATATTACAGACTCTGCCTATGGGAAGGGGGAGGTGCATTATACTACAGACTCTGCCTATGGGGGAGCATTATCCTAAAGACTCTGCCCACAGAGAGGGGGGGCATTATACTAAAGACTCTGCCTATGGGGAGGGGGGGCATTATACTACAGACTGTCTATGGGGAGGGGGGGAGCTTTATACTAAAGCCTCTGTCTATGGGGGGGCATTCTACTGCAGACTCTGCCTATGGGGGGCATTATACTACAGACTCTGTTTATGAGCAGGGGAGAGCAGTAGACTACAGACTCTGCCTATGGGGGGACATTGTACTACAGACTCTGCCTATAAGAGGGGGAGCATTATACTACAGACTCTGCCTATGGGGGGTGCATTTTACTACAGACTCTGCCTATAGGTGGGGCATTATACTACAGACGCTGCCTATGAGATGGAGGGGGCATTATATCACAGACTCTGCCTATGAGGAGGGGGGGCACATTATACTACAGACTCTGCCTATGAGATGGGGGGGCATTATACTAAAGATTCTGCCTATGAGGAGGGGGGGATTATACTACAGACTCTGACTATGAGGAGGGGGGAGCATTATACTACAGACTCTGCCTATGGGGGGGCATTATACTGCAGACTCTGCCTATGGGGGGGCATTATACTACAGACTCTGCCTATAAGGAGGGGGGGAGCATTATACTACAGACTCTGCCTATGGGGGGTACATTGTACTACAGACTCTGTCTATAAGAGGGGGAGCATTATACTACAGACTCTGCCTATTGGGGGTGCATTTTACTACAGACTCTGCCTATAGGTGGGGCATTATACTACAGACGCTGCCTATGAGATGGGGGGGGCATTATACCACAGACTCTGCCTATGAGGAGGGGGGGCACATTACACTACAGACTCTGCCTATGAGATGGGGGGGGCATTATACTACAGATTCTGCCTATGAGGAGGGGGGGGCATTATACTACAGACTCTGCCTATGAGGAGGGGGGAGCATTATACTACAGACTCTGCCTATGGGGGGGGCATTATACTGCAGACTCTGCCTATGGGGGGGCATTATACCACAGACTCTGCCTATGAGGAGGGGGGGAGCATTATACTACAGACTCTGCCTATGGGGGGGAGCTTTATACTACAGACTCTGTCAATGGGGGGAGCATTTTACTACAGACTCTGCCTATAGGGGCGCATTATACTATACGAAGGACTATGGGGAGTGCATTATACTATATTGAGGACTATCTGGTGCATTATACTATATGTAGGCTATTTATACAGTGTGGGAGATAATGTGGGTTCTTTGAACAGCGTGGGGGCCATCATACAGTGTGGGAGATAATGTGGGGTCTTTGTATAGTGTGGAGGCCATCATACAGTGTTGGAGCCATCAGCTTGGGGGCTACTAAGGGGTCAGTATACTTTGTGGGGGTACTATACAGTGAGGGGGAATTATATCGTGAATAGGAGAACATCATACTGGTTAGAGCGGAGCTCTACATGGGGGGAGACTCAGGACATTATTAAATCTTAGGTGGGCACTTATTGTTATAGGGGAACTCAGGTTATCGTGACTGTCGAAGGGGCACTATTACTTTCTAGGGGGCACAATGTGGGCACTGTTTTCTAGGACACTTGCACACGGCATTACTTTATTTTAGAGGTTTGTTTTACCATCTAGAGGGCACACAGTAGGTGCAGTAATAGGGACACATTTTGCAGCAGAGGCTCAGTATTGGGGTATCAGCAGGATGAGAAGTTTGTGCAGGTTGGGGATAGATGTGGTCAGTGCCTGAAATGTAAGGAGTCAAATGTGTCTTTGTTGTGAACTCTGCATACCTGAGACTCTGAGTCCTGGCTGGAGAAGTTGTCGTGTCGGTCTGGGCCAGATGGAAAAGACGGGAAAAGTGAACAATTTAATCAGAAAGAACGTCAGCTGTAAGGTACTATATATAACTGAGCTGTGATCTCTTATATGTTCTGCAGGACTGGCATCTATCAATATATGTCACCATATGGCGGTAATATCAGTGCTGGTCTTTGTATAGAGATTATTTTTAGTAACAGCGCGGTCATCTGCTGAGGTTTTCCTACATCAACTATCTGGGTGCGCCGCTATAGTTGGAATCAGGGTTACCTGGTTAGAGGCCCACTCAGAAGTTTCGGCCCCCTGAACCAAAACCTTAGCTACGCCAAGCTTTTTGGAGATGGAAATTTCATTCTCCAGCAGGACTTGGCCCCTGTCCACACTGACAAAAGTACTAATACCTGGTTTAAAACAACAGTATCACTGTGCTTGATTGGCAGCAAACTCACCTGACCTTAACCCCATAAAGAATCTATGGGGTATTGTCAAGAGGAAAATGAGAGACACCAGACCCAACAATGCAGACGACCTGAAGGCTTCTATCAAAGCCACCTGGGCTTCCATAACCCCTCAGCAGTGCCACAGGCTGATCCCTCCATGCCATATTGCCGCATTGATGCAGTAATTGATGTAAAAGGATCCCCGACCAAGTATTGAGGGCATTTATTGAACATACATTTCAGTAGGATAACATTTTGGATTTTGAAAACATTTTTCAAGCTGTTGGTATAAGGTATTCTAATTAATTGAAATAATGACTTTTGAGTTTTCGTTGGCTGTAAGCCATAATCATCAACATTAACAGAAATAAACACGTGAAATAGATCACTCTGTGTGTAATGGCTCTATATAATATATGAGTTTCACGTTTTGTATTGAAGAACTGAAATAAATTAACTTTTCTGGTGATATTCTAATTTTGTGAGATGCACCTGTAGATGGGCTTGGCTGCACCCTGAATAAAAATAGCATGTAAAAAATATATATGATATATATGAGGTATTGGTCGATATTTTGGCCAAAATATACAAGCTCGCAACCTGCTCAAGGGTCCTCATACTTGCGAGTCCCTACACTAACATTAAAAGCAAAGACACAAAAACAAGGAATTAAAGTTCCCACCAAAATTCAAGAATTAACACCGCAAATACAGCAACAATAATTACAAGGATGCAGCAAACCCATATAATGAAGAAGTCAGCAACACAGGTGCAAAATATTGATGAGACAACCACTCACAACCTACCAATTCATGGAGGGGGTGATTGCTTAGTATTAAAACTGCACACAAATAAGCCTTGTATAGGGCACTGGTCACACATAGGTAGTGCACAATGTCTGGCTTACAGCCTATTAGTGAAGCCCAAACTATTAGATTAGGCGGGCTGCCCAGCACTTTTTAAGTGCACCCCATGAAGACAGACACCCTAGTTTACAAGGCCAACATTGATGGGGTCTGGCTGCACCCTGAATAAAAATAACGTGCAAAAAATATATATGATATATATGAGGTATTAGTAAATATTTTGGCCAAAATACACAAGCTCGCAACCCGCGTCAAGGGTCCTCATTCTTGCGAGTCCCTACACTAACATTAAAAGCAAAGACAAATTTAAATTCCCACCAAAATTCAAGAATTAACACAGGAAAAAAGGGCAACAGTGTTTATGTTAGAACCTTGCTGTTAGGTTTTTTTTCCTTTGCTGGTCACATGACCTTGTTGGCCTATTTAATCCTGCTCCGCCCTTCTGGCTTTGCTGGACTTCATTGTATATCTACTTTCTAGCTAGCCTGTGCTCTGTATCTAACTCTGTTAGTTTGCTTGGTCTACGGACCTCTAGGTTCTATCTATTTTGTTTGTTCGTCTGTCTGCTACTATTTCTGTTAGGAGGTGTCCCATATTCCTCCCAGTCCTTAGTACTTGTAGGGATTCCCTCCCCAAATCTATAGGTCTCCGTACAGACTAGATTAGGACTTTAGCAGGTCTGATCGCAGGATCAGGTTCCCTGTTACATCGTAGGGATTCAGCTGAGTCTTATAGTAGGGACAGATCTCCTCTCTTTCCTTAGCTTTGGTAGCAGAACATAACAGTAAGTCCAGCCAAATGTGTCCAAGGAGCACTGGGGACCTCCAAAGGACAAAGCAACCCCGCAGCAGGAGTATGTGAGGACTTAGATCTAGCACATATAGTACATTGGCGCACCCACTTAATGACTTCCTTCTGCCATCCAGGCCACCAAAAACTGCGACCCACCAGTCTCTTGGTCTCAGAGATTCCGGGATGACCTGCCAACCGAGATTCGTGACACTCAACAAACAAATCTCTCCTAAAGGTCCCAGGCACAAACAACCTCCCATGAGGAGTGTTAGATGGGGCATTCTCCTGAGCTTTAAGAATCTCATCTTCCAAAACGGAGTCTAAAGCAGCTATCACAACACCTTCTTGTAAAATGTTTTCCTCTTTCTCATCACCGACTATGGGAGAAAAACTGCGAGACAAGGCATCCGCCTTAACATTCTTAGTACCAGGGATGTAAGCAAAGGAAAAAAAAACCTAACAGCAAGGTTCTAACAGTACCCCCCCTTCTAAGAGGATCCTCCGGATCCCCTAGGACCAGGCTTATCAGGAAATCTCCTGTGAAACGCTCTGATAAGTCTGGACGCGGAAACATCATCTGACCTCACCCAAGAGTTATCCTCGGGTCCGAAACCTTTCCAGGCCACAAGATACTGCAAACTACCTCTATACCGTCTAGAGTCAAGGATGCGAGAAATTTCATATTCCCCGTCCTCCACCACCGGAGGAACAGAGGCAGAGGCGTCACCATCCGACACAACAGCTTTTTTTAACAGAGAGACATGAAAGACCGGATTAATTCTCCAGGAGGTAGGAACCTCCAACCTAACAGCAAGATGTGTCACTTGGTTCCCTTCGTCAAACTGCCCTGCGCTAAAACTCTCGCTAAGGCCTTTGTCAAGGAAATTGTCAGACTTCATGGCGTTCCTACTGACATTGTTTCTGATAGGGGTCCTCAGTTCGTGGCTCGTTTTTGGCGTGCCTTTTGTGACAGGTTGGGAATTCATTTGTCGTTTTCGTCCGGATATCATCCTGAATCTAATGGCCAGACAGAAAGGAAAAACCAGGATGTTGAGCAGTTCTTGCGTTGTTTTGTGGCAGACAATCAAGAGGGGTGGTCTGAGTTTCTGCCACTTGCCGAATTTGCTCTGAACAATCATACATCTTCTTCTGCTGGTTGTTCGCCTTTTTTTTGTTGTTCTGGGAGACATCCGTCGTTTGGGTCGTTCTCCAAGTTGGGATCTGCCGTGCCTGAGGAGGAGAATTTTTCCGGTGATTTGGAAAGAGTTTGGACGGATGTGCGTGGTAATCTTCAGGAGGCCAACAGAAAATCTAAAGACTACTTTGATAGGAAACGACAGGAGGTTTTGTTCGCTGTTGGTGACATGGTTTGGTTGTCCTCTAGGAATCTGCGGTTGAGGATTCCTTCTAAGAAATTGGGTCCCAAGTTTGTAGGGCCCTTTAAGGTGCTTCAGGTTGTCAACCAATCTGCTGTTAGGTTGGAGGTTCCTACCTCCTGGAGAATTAATCCGGTCTTTCATGTCTCTCTGTTAAAAAAAGCTGTTGTGTCGGATGGTGACGCCTCTGCCTCTGTTCCTCCGGTGGTGGAGGACGGGGAATATGAAATTTCTCGCATCCTTGACTCTAGACGGTATAGAGGTAGTTTGCAGTATCTTGTGGCCTGGAAAGGTTTCGGACCCGAGGATAACTCTTGGGTGAGGTCAGATGATGTTTCCGCGTCCAGACTTATCAGAGCGTTTCACAGGAGATTTCCTGATAAGCCTGGTCCTAGGGGATCCGGAGGATCCTCTTAGAAGGGGGGGTACTGTTAGAACCTTGCTGTTAGGTTTTTTTTCCTTTGCTGGTCACATGACCTTGTTGGCCTATTTAATCCTGCTCCGCCCTTCTGGCTTTGCTGGACTTCATTGTATATCTACTTTCTAGCTAGCCTGTGCTCTGTATCTAACTCTGTTAGTTTGCTTGGTCTACGGACCTCTAGGTTCTATCTATTTTGTTTGTTCGTCTGTCTGCTACTATTTCTGTTAGGAGGTGTCCCATATTCCTCCCAGTCCTTAGTACTTGTAGGGATTCCCTCCCCAAATCTATAGGTCTCCGTACAGACTAGATTAGGACTTTAGCAGGTCTGATCGCAGGATCAGGTTCCCTGTTACATCGTAGGGATTCAGCTGAGTCTTATAGTAGGGACAGATCTCCTCTCTTTCCTTAGCTTTGGTAGCAGAACATAACAGTTTACCTGCCTAGGTCTCAGTACTAATCATACCATATAATAACGATGACAGCAACACAGGTGCAAAATACTGATGCGACAACCACTCACATTACCAATTAATGGAGGGGGGTGATTACATAGTATTAAAACTGCACACAAAATTATATGGGATTGCTACATCCTAATAGTGCATTAGTTCTGAGATCTGGGCAGGTAAATGCTATATTAATAATTGATTTTTTGGGGAAAGTTAAATTCTCTTTTGTTGGCCTTATTTTTAATCTAACTGAAATACACATAAGCTTTTTTCCTAAACATTAGGATCTGTTTAGAGCCATCAGCTCAAAAAGGCTTCCTTTGACAGACTTGGCATAAGCAGGTCAAAAGGAACCCTGATCTTTACCATTACACCCCTTTACAGGAATGGAGACTTACCACATGCTCAGGGTTGCATCTACAGAGTAGCTGCTGGCCAGAGGAGCGAGTTTGAGGCTATATCTCTAACTAAAGCTTTTTTATTACTAAATGATGGGTTCTGTCTAAGGCCATTGGCTCAAAAAGACTTCCTCGGACAGACTTGGCGCAAGCTACTCCATTCTGCAGATCCCAAGGGAACCCTGGCCTTTACCATTACACCCCTGTACAGGGATAGATACTTACCATAGGCCCAGGGTTGCATCTACAGAGTAGCTGCTGGCCGGAGGAGCGAGCTTGAGGCTATAGTGGTTGATTCAACTCTAACTAAAGCTTTTTTTTCCTAAATACTGGGATCTGTTTAAGGCTGTTGGCTCAAACAGACTTCCTCGGACAGACTTGGCGCAAGCTACTCCATTCTGCAGATCCCAAGGGAACCCTGGTTTTTACCATTACACCCCTGTACAGGGATAGATACTTACCATAGGCCCAGGGTTGCATCTACAGAGTAGCTGCTGGCCGGAGTAGTGCGCTTGAGGCTTGAGTAGTTGAGTCAATCCTAACTAAAGGAAAACCTATCTAATGACACTTTCTTGTTAGGACCTGTCTGAGGCCTATGGCTCAAAAAAGCTTCTTTGGAAAAACTTGGCAAAAGCCAGTCTATCCTACAGGTTCCAAAGGAACTCTGACCTTCACTCTTACAGCCCTGTACAGTGATAAAGACTTATTACAGGGCCTTGATTGCATCTACATAGTAGATGCTGACTGGAGGGGCAAACTTAAGGTTAGAATGGTTCAGCCAACCCTAACTATTGCTACTTTCTTAAATGTTAGGATATTTCTGAGGCCGTTGGCTCAAACAGGCTTCCTTGGACAGACTTGGCGCAAAACACACCATTTCTGATGTTTCCAAATGAACCCTGGGCTTCACCCTTGAACCTCTATACAGGGACCGTTTCATAGTTTTAAGGTTGAAAGACACAAGTCCATCAAGTTCAACCTAAAAGCTAATGTGTTGATCCAGAGGAAGGCAAAAACCCCATGAGGCAGATGCTAATTGCCCCATATTAGGGGAAAAATTCCTTCCCGACTCCACATATGGCAATCAGACTAGTTCCCTGGATCAACGTCCCATAACAAAATCTAGTACGGATCACCTGCAATTTTATCTTATTCAAGAAAGGCACACACATGCCCTCCTTGAATTTTTTTTAGAAAATTAAGTATTTCAATTTCATGTGGTAGAGAGTTTCATAACCTCATTGCTCACACAATAAAAATTTGCCAACTAACTTCCTTTAGACAAAGTGAATTAGGATCTTTATGCTAGAGTAATTGAATTAACTCTAACTGAAATAGATTAATGCTTTTTTCCTAAATGTTGAAATTTGTTTAAATCCATCAGCTCAAAAAGGCTTTCTCGGACAGACTTGGCGCAAGCTACTCCATTCTGCAGATCCCAAGGGAACCCTGGCCTTTACCATTACACCCCTGTACAGGGATAGATACTTACCATAGGCCCAGGGTTGCATCTACAGAGTAGCTGCTGGCCGGAGGAGCGAGCTTGAGGCTATAGTGGTTGATTCAACTCTAACTAAAGCTTTTTTTTCCTAAATACTGGGATCTGTTTAAGGCTGTTGGCTCAAACAGACTTCCTCGGACAGACTTGGCGCAAGCTACTCCATTCTGCAGATCCCAAGGGAACCCTGGTTTATACCATTACACACCTGTACAGGGATAGATACTTACCATAGGCCCAGGGTTGCATCTACAGAGTAGCTGCTGGCCGGAGGAGTGCGCTTGAGGCTTGAGTAGTTGAATCAATCCTAACTAAAGAAAAACCTATCTAATGACACTTTCTTGTTAGGACCTGTCTGAGGCCTATGGCTCAAAAAAGCTTCTTTGGAAAGACTTGGCAAAAGCCAGTCTATCCTACAGGTTCCAAAGGAACTCTGACCTTCACTCTTACAGCCCTGTACAGTGATAAAGACTTATTACAGGGCCTTGATTGCATCTACATAGTAGATGCTGACTGGAGGGGCAAATTTAAAGTTAGAATGGTTCAGCCAACCCTAACTATTGCTAATTTCTTAAATGTTAGGATATTTCTGAGGCCATTGGCTCAAACAGGCTTCCTTGGACAGACTGGGCGCAAAACACACCATTTCTGATGTTTCCAAATGAACCCTGGGCTTCACCCTTGAACCTCTATACAGGGACCGTTTCATAGTTTTAAGGTTGAAAGACACAAGTCCATCAAGTTCAACCTAAAAGCTAATGTGTTGATCCAGAGGAAGGCAAAAACCCCATGAGGCAGATGCTAATTGCCCCATATTAGGGGAAAAATTCCTTCCCGACTCCACATATGGCAATCAGACTAGTTCCCTGGATCAACGTCCCATAACAAAATCTAGTACGGATAACCTGCAATTTTATATCATTTAAGAAAGGCACACACATGCCCTCCTTGAATTTTTTTTAGAAAATTAAGTATTTCAATTTCATGTGGTAGAGAGTTTCATAACCTCATTGCTCACACAATAAAAATTTGCCAACTAACTTCCTTTAGACAAAGTGAATTAGGATCTTTATGCTAGAGTAATTGAATTAACTCTAACTGAAATAGATTAATGCTTTTTTCCTAAATGTTGAAATTTGTTTAAATCCATCAGCTCAAAAAGGCTTTCTCGGACAGACTTGGCGCAAGCTACTCCATTCTGCAGATCCCAAGGGAACCCTGGCCTTTACCATTACACCCCTGTACAGGGATAGATACTTACCATAGGCCCAGGGCTGCATCTACAGAGTAGCTGCTGGCCGGAGGAGCGAGCTTGAGGCTATAGTGGTTGATTCAACTCTAACTAAAGCTTTTTTTTCCTAAATACTGGGATCTGTTTAAGGCTGTTGGCTCAAACAGACTTCCTCGGACAGACTTGGCGCAAGCTACTCCATTCTGCAGATCCCAAGGGAACCCTGGTTTTTACCATTACACCCCTGTACAGGGATAGATACTTACCATAGGCCCAGGGTTGCATCTACAGAGTAGCTGCTGGCCGGAGGAGTGCGCTTGAGGCTTGAGTAGTTGAATCAATCCTAACTAAAGGAAAACCTATCTAATGCCACTTTCTTGTTAGGACCTGTCTGAGGCCTATGGCTAAAAAAAGCTTCTTTGGAAAGACTTGGCAAAAGCCAGTCTATCCTACAGGTTCCAAAGGAACTCTGGCCTTCACTCTTACAGCCCTGTACAGCGATAAAGACTTATTACAGGGCCTTGATTGCATCTACATAGTAGATGCTGACTGGAGGGGCAAACTTAAGGCTAGAATGGTTCAGCCAACCCTAACTATTGCTACTTTCTTAAATGTTAAGATGTTTCTGAGGCCGTTGGCTCAAACAGGCTTCCTTGGACAGACTGGGCGCAAAACACACCATTTCTGATGTTTCCAAATGAACCCTGGGCTTCACCCTTGAACCTCTATACAGGGACCGTTTCATAGTTTTAAGGTTGAAAGACACAAGTCCATCAAGTTCAACCTAAAAGCTAATGTGTTGATCCAGAGGAAGGCAAAAACCCCATGAGGCAGATGCTAATTGCCCCATATTAGGGGAAAAATTCCTTCCCGACTCCACATATGGCAATCAGACTAGTTCCCTGGATCAACGTCCCATAACAAAATCTAGTACGGATAACCTGCAATTTTATATTATTCAAGAAAGGCACACACATGCCCTCCTTGAATTTTTTTTAGAAAATTAAGTATTTCAATTTCATGTGGTAGAGAGTTTCATAACCTCATTGCTCACACAATAAAAATTTGCCAACTAACTTCCTTTAGACAAAGTGAATTAGGATCTTTATGCTAGAGTAATTGAATTAACTCTAACTGAAATAGATTAATGCTTTTTTCCTAAATGTTGAAATTTGTTTAAATCCATCAGCTCAAAAAGGCTTTCTCGGACAGACTTGGCGCAAGCTACTCCATTCTGCAGATCCCAAGGGAACCCTGGCCTTTACCATTACACCCCTGTACAGGGATAGATACTTACCATAGGCCCAGGGCTGCATCTACAGAGTAGCTGCTGGCCGGAGGAGCGAGCTTGAGGCTATAGTGGTTGATTCAACTCTAACTAAAGCTTTTTTTTCCTAAATACTGGGATCTGTTTAAGGCTGTTGGCTCAAACAGACTTCCTCGGACAGACTTGGCGCAAGCTACTCCATTCTGCAGATCCCAAGGGAACCCTGTTTTTTACCATTACACCCCTGTACAGGGATAGATACTTACCATAGGCCCAGGGTTGCTCTACAGAGTAGCTGCTGGCCGGAGGAGTGCGCTTGAGGCTTGAGTAGTTGAATCAATCCTAACTAAAGAAAAACCTATCTAATGCCACTTTCTTGTTAGGACCTGTCTGAGGCCTATGGCTCAAAAAAGCTTCTTTGGAAAGACTTGGCAAAAGCCAGTCTATCCTACAGGTTCCAAAGGAACTCTGGCCTTCACTCTTTCAGCTCTGTACAGCGATAAAGACTTATTGCAGGGCCTTGATTGCATCTACATAGTAGATACTGACTGGAGGGGCAAACTTAAGGCTAGAATGGTTCAGCCAACCCTAACTATTGCTAATTTCTTAAATGTTAGGATATTTCTGAGGCCGTTGGCTAAAATAGGCTTCCTTGGACAGACTGGGCGCAAAACACACCATTTCTGATGTTTCCAAATGAACCCTGGGCTTCACCCTTGAACCTCAATACATGGACAGTTTCATAGTTTTAAGGTTGAAAGACACAAGTCCATCAAGTTCAACCTAAAAGCTAATGTGTTGATCCAGAGGAAGGCAAAAACCCCATGAGGCAGATGCTAATTGCCCCATATTAGAGGAAAAATTCCTTCCCGACTCCACATATGGCAATCAGACTAGTTCCCTGGATCAACGTCCCATAACAAAATCTAGTACGGATAACCTGCAATTTTATATTATTCAAGAAAGGCACACATATGCCCTCCTTGAATTTTTTTTAGAAAATTAAGTATTTCAAGTTCATGTGGTAGAGAGTTCCATAACCTCATTGCTCACACAATAAAAATTTGCCAACTAACTTCCTTTAGACAAAGTGAATTAGGATCTTTATGCTAGAGTAATTGAATTAACTCTAACTGAAATAGATTAATGCTTTTTTCCTAAATGTTGAAATTTGTTTAAATCCATCAGCTCAAAAAGGCTTTCTCGGACAAACTTGGCGCAAGCTACTCCATTCTGCAGATCCCAAGAGAACCCTGGCCTTTACCATTACACGCCTGTACATGGATAGATACTTACCATAGGCCCAGGGCTGCATCTACAGAGTAGCTACTGGCCGGAGGAGCGAGCTTGAGGCTATAGTGGTTGATTCAACTCTAACTGAAGCTTTTTTTTTTCCTAAATACTGGGATCTGTTTAAGGCTGTTGGCTCAAACAGACTTCCTCGGACAGACTTGGCGCAAGCTACTCCATTCTGCAGATCCCAAGGGAACCCAGGTTTTTACCATTACACCCCTGTACAGGGATAGATACTTACCATAGGCCCAGGGTTGCATCTACAGAGTAGCTGCTGGCCGGAGGAGTGCGCTTGAGGCTTGAGTAGTTGAATCAATCCTAACTAAAGAAAAACCTATCTAATGACACTTTCTTGTTAGGACCTGTCTGAGGCCTATGGCTCAAAAAAGCTTCTTTGGAAAGACTTGGCAAAAGCCAGTCTATCCTACAGGTTCCAAAGGAACTCTGGCCTTCACTCTTACAGCCCTGTACAGCGATAAAGACTTATTACATGGCCTTGATTGCATCTACATAGTAGATGCTGACTGGAGGGGCAAACTTAAGGCTAGAATGGTTCAGCCACCCTAACTATTGCTACTTTCTGAAATGTTAGGATATTTCTGAGGCCGTTGGCTCAAACAGGCTTCCTTGGACAGACTGGGCGCAAAACACACCATTTCTGATGGTTCCAAATGAACCCTGGGCTTCACCCTTGAACCTCAATACAGGGACAGTTTCATAGTTTTAAGGTTGAAAGACACAAGTCCATCAAGTTCAACCTAAAAGCTAATGTGTTGATCCAGAGGAAGGCAAAAACCCCATGAGGCAGATGCTAATTGCCCCATTTTAGGGGAAAAATTCCTTCCCGACTCCACATATGGCAATCAGTTCCCTGGATCAACGTCCCATAATAAAATCTATTACCACTAGCCTGAAATGTTATATTATTCAAGGAACATTTTTCATCAAGCAGTTTTCACCGGAAATGTGTTGCACAACTGTTTGAATCTCAGTAAATTCCTGCGCAACTTACATTTAAATACTCTGACCTTTTTACACCCACTCTTTTAACTTCTTAAATAGTGAACAGAGCTTATCTGGACCGCTTGTGGCTTAGCTTTACCTGAAAACTTATTACAAATTAGGCTGGAAAAGTGGTGTAAAATAGGACTGAAATTGACTCCATCTTTTGACTGGAGTACATTTCTTGAGGTGTAGTACGTTAGCTTTAAGGGGATATTTCAATAAATGAATGACCCTAGCTGCAGGTATAAAGAATCAAACTGTGCTGTCCTGACCCATTCCTGGGATTGTGTATGGCACTGACATCACCTCAATACTGCCGCAGCCAACAAATGTAATCAGACGGACTGCCCAGCTGAGCGCACTGAGCTGCTGCAGCTCTGAGATGGTGGAACCTCTTTTTTTTAATTAAATGACCTGCACCTAGGGACATTCATTTATTGAAAGGGAACAACCCCTTTAAGGATGAGTCAAGTTCATTAAGAGGTTTAGTCTTTTTAATGAATTTGGTGCACGTTCCTCCAATAGGCGCTTCATGAATGCTGGTATAGAAATCCACCAGCCTTGATGAATCGGCCACCATAGGTTTACATGGCATGAGCATATACAGAACAGTTGTGTAGTATACGTTACCAGGCCCTCATGATGCTCTTGGTCCTGGATGGCCTTCCACAGTCTGCTTTCTTGCTTCATCATCTTGAAGGGCTCCACTTTCTTTTCTTCTGGCTGGCATGGTGCGGCTCTATCATCCTGCTCCTTTAACACGAAGGGACGAATGACTGTAAAGCTGCCAGGAGCGTTTTTTTATCCCCTTAGATCATTGTGACACCACAAAGTGATGACATAGACGAGTGGGTGAGGCGCCTTTATTCAGTCATCGGGTGTGGTCAGAAGAAATTAGCATATTCCGTGATGTTACTACAATGAGAACAGACATGAACATTCTATTCGGAACCCGACCGCCATTATCAGCGGAACCTTCACTGCTGTCAGATTGGCACTAAAAACAAAAAGAGACCGCGGTGAACCTGGACAGTAACAATCTACAGGGACAGTGACTGCTAAGCGGACTTCATGTCAGATGTTATGCAGTTTTGTCAGAAAAAAAACAATAAAATATATAAAAGACAGGCTCCAATAAACCTTAAACACTGGGCTGTAGTCACAGATTCTCCTTCCACCTGCAGCACATTGCTCCCCTGCCTAACCCTCCCCGTCCTGCAGCATGTTTCTCACCGCTTAATTCTCCCACTCCTGCAGCACATCACTCCCCTGTCTAAACCTCCCCCTCTTGCGGCACATTGCTCCCGTCTAATCCTCCCCTCCTTGCAGCACATTGTGCCCTTTCTAAATCTCCCTCTTCCTGCACCACATCACCCACTGCCAAATCCCCTCTTGCACCACATCGCCCACTGCCAAATCCTGCAGTTCCTGCAGCATATCGCTCCCTACCTAATCCTCTCCTATTGCATTACATCACTCCCCTGCATAAGCCACCTCTTCCTGCAGCACATCGCTTCCCTGCCTAAGCCTCCCCTCCTGCATTACATCACTCCCCTGCCTAATCCTCCTCTTCCTGCAGCACAGCGCTCCCTGCCTAATCCTCCTCTTCCTGCAGCACAGCGCTCCCTGCCTAATCCTCCTCTTCCTGCAGCACATCGCTCCCTGCATGATTCTCCCTATCCTGCATTACATCACTCCCCTGCATAATCCTCCTCTCCCTGCAGCACACCACTCACCTGGCTAATCTTCCCCCTCCTGCAGCACATCGCTCCCCTGACCCCCTCTTACGTGACATCTTTTCTATCAGTTACATTTGTGAAGTAACTGCTGTCTCCTGTGAGCAGTGGAGAGCGAAGCTGAGAGCCAGGAGGCTCTGCCCCTCTGCCCCTTCTTGCCACATCATCATCCATCTACATCAGGGCTGTCAAACTCAAATATATAGAGGGCCAAAAGGAAGAGTTTAACTCAGAAAAATAAGTCAACACTTTATCAGATGTTTCTGTGAAAACTTGAGTACAACAAATAAGATTTTGTTATTTTCCCTCAGTTATAAAAAAAATAGTTATGAGAAAAGTGTGACAAAAAGGAGTCATAAAATGCACCAAAATGAAATATCACAATTTATGGCTCAAATTGAGGTGAAGCAAGGAAGAGGTTGAGCTTAGCTAATGAGATGCATCAAACATACAGGTGCTTCTCACAAAATTAGAATATCATCAAAAAGTTAATTTATTTCAGTTCTTCAATCCAAAAAGTGAAACTCATATATTATACAGAGTCATTACAGAGTGATCTATTTCAAGTGTTTATTTCTGTTAATGTTGATAATGATGGCTTACAGCCAATGAAAACACAAAGTCATTATCTCAGTAAATTAGAAGAATAAAATCACCTGCAAAGGCTTCTTACGCATTTAAAAAGGTCCCTTTGTCTGTTTCAGTAGGCTCCACAATCATGGGGAAGACTGCTGACTTGACAGATGTCCAGAAGGCAGTCATTGACACACTCCACAAGGAGTGTAAACCACAAAAGGTCATTGCTAAAGAAGCTGGCTGTTAACAGCGTGCTGTATCGAAGCATATTTATGGAAAGTTGAGTGGAAAGAAAAAGTGTGGTAGGAAGAGGTGCACAAGCAACCGGGATAACCTCTGCCTTGAAAAGATTGTTAAGGAAAGGCCATTCAAACATTTGGGGAAGATTCACAAGGAGTGGACTGCTGCTGGAGTCATTGCTTCAAGAGCCATCACACACAGACGTATCCAGGACATGGGCTACAAGTGTCACATTCCTTGTGTCGAGCCACTCATCACCAATAGACAACGCCAGAAACATCTTACCTGGGCCAAGGAGAAAAACACCTGGACTGTTGCTCAGTGGTCCAAGGTGTTGTTTTCCGATGAAAGTAAATTTTGCATTTAATTTGGAAATCAAGGTCCCAGAGTCTGGAGGAAGAGTGGGACCAATCAGCGATTTTTAACACAATTGTCCGGACCTTTGTAACACCATGCGGATACTGTGGGGACATCAGCGGCTAGGGTGTGAAGGGAGGACCGGGGAGCGGCGCTGACATCCAATTGGTCGCAGCCGCTATTTAAATGTGCCGCACAAATCGGTGATTGGTCGCGGTCTTGGCCCGCGACCAATCACTGATCTTGCCACAAAAGTTAAACACTACTGTGCTGATTGGTCGCGGACGCTGCCCGCGACCAATCACCGATTTGGGCGCCAAATTTAAATATCGGCCGCGACCAATCACCGATCTTGGCTCCACATTTAAACACCGCTGTACTGATTGGTCGCGGACGCTATTTAAATGTGGCGCCAAAATCGGTGATTGGTCGCGCCAAGCGTCGGCGACCAATCAGCACAGCGGTGTTTAAATGTGGAGCCAAGATCGGTGATTGGTCGCGGCCGATATTTAAATTTGGCGTCCAAATCGGTGATTGGTCGCGGGCAGCGCCAGCGACCAATCACCGATTTTTAACACAAATGTCCGGACCTTTGTAACACCATGCGGATACTGTGGGGACATCAGCGGCTAGGGTGTCAAGGGAGGACCGGGGAGCGGCGCTGCGGGTCCGGATACTTCTGCTGCGAGCAGTCGCTCATCTCCCGGCTTCTCGCAGCGGAAGTAGCCGCACAGGCAGCGGCGCTCCCCGGTCCTCACTAATACGATTCCGCTCCCCGGTCCTCACCAATACGATTCACTGATTGGTCTCGCTCTCCACACGCGACCAATCAGTGATCTTGGCGCTAAAGTTAAACACCGCTCTGCTGATTGGTCGCGGCCGCTGCCCGTGACCAATCACCGATTTGGGCGCCACATTTAAATAGCGGCCGCGACCAATCACCGATCTTGCCGCCACATTTAAACACTGCTGTGCTGATTGGTCGCGGACGCCAGACGCGACCAATCAGCGATTTTGGCGCCAAATTTAAACACGCTCCGCTAGTTGGTCGCGGATGCCGGCCGCGACTAATCAGCATTACTGGCGCCAAATTTAAACACCGCTCTGCTGATTGATCGCGGTCGCTGGCCGAGATCAATCAGCAGTATTGGCGCCAAATTTAAACACCGCTCTGCTGATTAGTCGCGGTCGCCGTCCGCGACCAATCAGCAATATTGGCGCAAAATTTAAACACCGCTCTGCTGATTGGTCGTGGTCGCCGTCCACGACCAATCAGCAGTATTGGCGCCAAATTTAAACCCCGCTCTGCTGATTGGTCGCGGGCGGCGATTGCGACCAATCAGCATTATTGGCGCCAAATTTAAACCCCGCTCTGCTGATTGGTCGAGACAGCCGGCCGCCACCAATCAGCAATTTTGGCGCCAAATTTAAACCCCGCTCTGCTGATTGGTCGCGGTTGCCGGCCGCGACTAATCAGTATTGTTGGCGCCAAATTGCCGGCCGCGACTAATCAGCATTATTGCCGCCAAATTTAAACACCGCTCTGCTGAATGGTCGTGGCCGTGACCAGTCACCACTATTGGCGCCAAATTTAAACACCGCTTTGCTGATTGGTCGCGACCGGCGGCTGCAACCAATCAGCATTATTGGCGCAAAATTTAAACCCCGCTCTGCTGATTGGTCACGTTCGCTGGCCGCGACCAATCAGCATTATTGGTGCAAAATTTAAACCCCGCCCTGCTGATTAGTCGCGACTGCCGGCCGTGACCAATCAGCGATATAGCCGCTAAATTTCAACACCGCTTTGCTGATTGGTCGCGGTTGTTGGCCGCGACCAATCAGCGATTTTGGCGCCAAATTTAAACACCGCTCTGCTGATTGCGCCCGGTCTGCCGCATACATATTCTAGAATACCCGATGCGTTAGAATCAGGCCACCATCTATAAATCTATACTTAACTTCCTATGGCCCCCGCAGTCTTGCTTCGCTCCGTCCTGGCTGCCGGCAGATCGCGGTACACTGAAGGACCTGCTGTCACATGACTATGACGTCAGCGCAGGTCCTTCAGTCCATCGCGAGCTGCCGGCATGGGAGGACGAGCGCAGCGGGGGCCGTCAGAAGGTAAATATAACATTTATTTTATATTTTATTCTTTTTTTTGACAGGTTCTATGGTACCCGGGTCCGGAGGAGAGTCTCCCATCCTCCACACGCGGGTACCATCCGCACATTGAACGCATGTATTCCGCATGTGCTTATCTAGTGAAGCGGAATCCATTTGTTCCAATGCAAGTCAATGGCGGCGAAAAAGCAGCGCTTACGCGAAATAATTGGTAGTGCTGCGTTTTTTTCCGCAATGATAATCCGCAGTGGAAATTTCCGCAGCATGTGCACAGCACATGCGGACTATCATTGGGGAACATGGCAGACCTTCTAACATGCGTTTTTAAGCATTTCTGCAGCGTTTTTGCCATGCCGAAACGCTTAAAAAACGCATTGTGGGCACACAGCCTTAGGCCATGTGCCCACGCAGCGTTTTTGTAGCATTTTTGCGGCATTTTTACGGCCGCGAAAACGTTTGTAGAACAGTCTGCCATGCAAAGCCATGTGAATTCGGATGTGCTGTGCACATGATGCGCTAATTTGCGCGCCGAATTCGCATTACTTTGCAAAACGCAGCATGACCATTTCTACTGCGATTACGCTGAAGCTTATTCGCGATGCGTGTGGTATCTGGGAGGAAGACGAGACTACAACTCCTCTTCATCCCGGCTACCACGCGGTGAAAAAAAGAAATAAAAAAGTTAAAAACAAACAAAACCTGTATATTCACCTCTCCGGCGGCCCCCGGTCTGCTCTCCGGTCTCCTCCGGTCTGCTGTCTGTACTGTCAGGACCTGCGGTGACGTCATTTAGTCAGGTGATGGTTGCATGACCGCTGACGTCGGCATCAGGTGATGGTCGCGTGACCATCAGCTGACTAAATGACGTCACCGCAGGTCCTGACCGTACACTGCAGGACGCTGAAGAGAGAAGACGCGGCCGGGAGCAGACCGGAGGAGACCGGAGAGCAGACCGGGGGCCGCCGGAGAGGTGAATATACCGTTGTTTTTTTTTATTTATTAACGTTTTCTTTTTTTTACTATAGATGCTGCATTTAAAACATCTAAGTTGTTCACACATTATAGATCCATGTCGGTTGCATGGATTTATATTGTGTGATCAACTTGTCAAGCACTTTTCCAAGTGATGCTCAAAATTGCTTGGAAAAGTGCTTGAAAAAACGCATGTGAAAACGCTTCTCTCTGGCAGAAAAAACGCATGTAAATCTGCATCAAATCTGCTAGGTGTGCACACAGCCTTATAGCTGGTTTTGCTCTGAGCTGAGATGTCTGGGCTGAATAATGCTCTGGGAGCAGAACCCATCAGCAGAATCTGTCTGTTTCCTGCCTTGTAGCAGTGGATCCCGGCTATTTAGCTCACAGAGCATTGTCTACACAAGATACAATTGTATCCAATTTTCAGCTGGGAACAGGACTATGGACAAGTTTTGCAGCAACTGCATTTGTGATAGGAAATGTTGATCAATCTAGATTTTCTTCAGTGTTCTTATTCATTGCAGAAAATCTTAAAAAAGCCGAGGAATGTGGGCAACATGGTGGGTCAATGATTAACGCTGTGGGGCTGGGTTCATATAATAGCAAGGACAACATCTGCAAGGAGTTTGTATGTTCTCCCCGTGTTTGTGTGGGTTTCCTCCGGGTTCTCCGGTTTCCTCCCACACTCCAAAGACATACTGATAGGGAATTCATATTGTGAGCCCCAATGGGGACAGTGATGATAATGTCTGTAAGGTGCTACAAAATCTAACGGCGCTATATAAGAGAGTAAAATAAATATATAACTAAATAAAATGAATGTATTAAAAGGCTAAGATTGTAAAGAGCTTGTAAAAACAAGAAACTTTGCAATTTCCTTCTTATTCAAAATCTTCTCTGTTCTCAAGAAGGAAAAGATTTTTAATTCTGCAGTGTACAGCTCATTGCTATGGTTACTGACCACCTGAGAAGTGGCCGGTCTCCTTGGCAAGAAGCGCTCACTTGCAGACTGGTGGACTTCAGCGCCCCTGTGCCTGTCCCATTCTGCAGAGGCAAAGCCGCCTCTGCCCGCAGAATGCAAGAGGGCACAATTCAGACAAGCGGCTCAGCCAAGCCACCGGCCAGAACTGTAAATCTTCAGCTTCTGATGAGAGGAACACAAGACCACCCCTTTAATAAAGGAGTAGAGCAGAACTCATACAGTGATTAGTGGGGGTCTGACACCTGAAATCCCCAGACATCAGCTACTTCTGCAAGATGATGTACACAGTGTTAAGAGCTGGAATAGCACAGCTCCGCACACTGTGCAATGGCTGGTTTCAGGTACTACAGCTCAGATCACAATCATTTCAATAGGAGCTGCAGTACCAAGATCGGCCACTACACAGTGTACAGCGCTGTGCTGTTTGGTCTCTACGCTGAGTATTTCCAGCTGCTGTCTTATTGGTGAGGGGGCCGTGTGTTGGAACCTCACTGATCTGATATTGATGACCAGGGTCGGACTGCGGTGTCTGGGGCCCACAGGGGAAATTAACTCTAGGGGCCCACCTACAGCAAGATGCAAATATCTGTTATCCGCTCTCGCTGTTATAGTGGAGCATTGACTGGCGGCTCCTGCACATCTACTGGGCGACACTCTAACTGGGATGGACATGTTTGCATTAAAGGGCTTCTTTGGTTAAAACTAGTGTTGAGCGAGTATGTTCTGTTAACCCTTTCGGCGAGTATGCTCGGGCCGAGCTCCGAGTATTTATAGCTGCTCGGTGATATGGTTGAATCGCTCCCGTGTGCATGATTTGCGACTGTTTGACGGTTTTAATACATGTGAGGAATGTGTAAGAAATAGACATTCCTCACATGTATTAACCCCTTAAGCCGCGGAGCATTTTCCGTTTTTGCATTTTCGCTTTTTGCTCCACTTGTTCCCAGAGCCATAGCGTTTTTATTTTTTGGTCAATATGGCCATGTTAGGGCTTATTTTTTGCGGGACGAGTTGTACTTTTCAACGCCATTACTAGTTTTACCATGCCGTGTACGGGAAAACGGGAAAAAAATTCCAAGCGCCGTGAAATTGCAAATAAAGTGCAATACCACTGAGGTTTTTTTTAATTTTTTTTTACCACGTTCACTGAATGCTAAAACTGACCTGCCATTATTATTCTCCAGGTCATTAAGAGTTCAAAGACACCAAACATGTATAGGTTCTTTTTTATTTAAGTGATGAAAAAAAAATCCAAAGTTTGGTAAAAAAAAAAAAAAAATGGTGCCATTTTCCGAGACCCGTAGCGTCTCCATTTTTCGGGATCTGGGGCAGGGTGAGGGCTTATTTTTTGTGAACCGAGCTGAAGTTTTTATAGATGCTATTTTGGGGTAGATCCGATGTTTTGATCGTCCGTTATTGCATTTTATTGCAATTTTACGGTGACCAAAAAACGTAATTCTGGCGTTTAGAATTTTTTTCTCATTACGCCATTTACCGATCGCATTAATTCTATTTTTATATTGATAGATCAGGCGATTCTGAACGCGGCAATGCCAAATATGTGTATGTGGGGTTTATTTTATGATTTTATTTTGAATGGGGCGAAAGGGGGGTGATTTAAACTTTTAAATTTTTTTATTTTTTTTCATATTTTTTAAAACTTTTTTTTTCACTTTTTGCTTGCTTCTGTACTCTACATAGGAGACTTGAAGCAGCAACTGTCCGATCACCTCTGCTACATACAGGGAACCAGCAGATCCCCTGTATGCAGCAGAAATGGTCCTGTCCTATGAGCACCGACCACTAGATGGCGCTCATAGCAATTCCACCCGCGCCTGTTGCGGGCACATGTCAGCTGTAAGAATCAGCTGACATGTGCTTGGTTCAGTGCGGGCTCAGCGCCGGAGCCCTCACTGAACCGGAGGATAACAACATGCGCGTACTAATACGTGACATGTCGTTAAGGGGTTAAAGCTGTCAAACAGTTGCAAATCATGCACACGGGAGCGATTCAACCATATCACCGAGCAGCTGTAAATACTCGGCCCGAGCATACTCGGACAGAACATACTCGCTCAACACTAGTTAAAACAAGTTATCACCGATCCATGGGCTCTACAGGATAGGTGATCACTTATAGAGCATTTGTGTCCGAACATTGGAAAACGCACCTATCGGAAGAATGGGGAAGTTTTATCCCTGACAGAACACTTATCCCTATTTTAAAATGCTGCGGCAGGTGGGACGTCTGACCGCAGCTCTATTCATTCTCTTAGAGACTTGCAAAAAAGAGCAGCGCTCACAGCCACTGAGAGAATGAATGGATCAGTGGTCGCATCTCACATGCCGCTCCAGTCTAATGGGGAGAAAAGCTCCACATTCTGCCGGTGTGTGCAAGCAGTCAGACCCCCACCAATCAATATTATCAATGATCCTGTGGAGAGGTGATTACTTGTTTTCACCGGAGAACCCCTGTAAGTGCATCTCTGCCGCTCTGGTCCAAGTATTTAATCGCTAAGGCCACGGCCCTACTATCAGTATTCGGTCAGTATCCAGTCAGTATTTTTTCTCAGGAGTGGGAGCCAAAACAGGTGATGAACAATCAGAGAAAAGGTATAATAGAAACAAGTCACCAATTCTGCATTTATCAACCATTCCTGGTTTCGGCACCCACTCCTGAGAAAAATACTGACCAAATACTGATGGTGGGGCTGTGGCCTAATGGAAAAAAATCTTTTCCTAGTTAAGATCAGCGAGAACAAAATGACCGCCATACACAGCACAGTCCACTATATCAACACCAATAATACCACATACAAAAGGGACAAATATCGCCACACCTTGACTAGATCACATATTACCACTACATAGTGACTGAATAATACCACATACAAGGAACAAATATGGCCAAACTATGACCAGACCATATATTACCACCCCAAGGTGACCAAATACTACAGTACTGATCATGAATACAAAACCACAAAACTAACAACACTGTTATTACCACCAGCGACATTATACACAGGAGCTCTGTATATAGTGTCAGTGTACAGGTAACACAGTGATCACCAGTGACATTATAGACAGGAGCTCTGTATATAGTGTATAGGTAATACAGTGATCACCAGTGACATACACAGGAGCTCTGTATATACTATATACACACGTGGTCAAAATTGTTGGTACCCCTCGTTTAATGAAAGAAAAACCCACAATGGTCACAGAAAAAACTTGAATCTGACAAAAGTAATAATAAATTAAAAATCGATGAAAATGAACAAATGAAAGACAGACATTGCTTTTCAACCCTGCTTCCACAGAATTTAAACTCTTGAAATAGGCCTGGACAGAAATGATGGTACCCCTGAAAATAATGTGACAAAAGGGACATGTTAAATCAAGTTGTGTCCACTAATTAGCATCACAGGTGTCTACAATCTTGTAATCAGTCAGTGGGCCTGTATATAGGGCTACAGATACTCACTGTGCTGTTTGGTGACATGGTGTGTACCACACTCAACATGGACCAAAGGAAGCAAAGGAAAGAGTTGTCTCAGGAGATTAGAAAGAAAATTATAGACAAGCATGTTAAAGGTAAAGGTTATAAGACCATCTCCAAGCAGCTTGATGTTCCTGTAACTACAGTTGCACATATTATTCAGAAATTTAAGATCCATGGGACTGTAGCCAACCTCCCTGGACGTGGCCGCAGGAGGAAAATTGATAACAAATCAAAAGAGACGAATAATATGAATGGTAACAAAAGAGCCCAGGAAAACTTCTAAAGAGATTAAAGGTGAACTTCAAGCTCAAGGAACATCAGTGTCAGATCGCACCATCCGTCGTTGTTTGATCTAAAGTGGACTTCATGGGAGACGACCAAGGAGTACACCATTGTTGAAAAAAAATCATAAAAAAGCCAGACTGGAATTTGCCAAACTACATGTTCACAAGTCACAAAGCTTTTAGGAGAATGCCCTATGGACAGATGAGACAAAAATGGAAGTTTTTGGCAAGGCACATCAGATCTATGTTCACAGATGGAAAAATGAAGCATATCAAGATAAGAACACTGTCCCTACTGTGAAACATGGAGGAGTCTCTTTTATGTTTTGGGGCTGGTCTGCCGCATCTGGCACAGGGTGTCTTGAATCTGTGCAGGGTACAATGAAATCTCAAGACTATCAAGGGATTCTAGAGAGAAATGTGCTGCCCAGTGTCAGAAAGCGTGGTCTCAGTCGCAGGTCATGGGTCTTGCAACAGTATTATGACCCAAAACACACAGCTAAAAACACCCAACAATGGCTAAGAGGAAAACATTGGACTATTCTGAAGTGACCTTCTATGAGCCCTGACCTAAATCCTATTGAGCATCTTTGGAAAGAGCTGAAACATGACGTCTGGAAAAGGCAACCTTCAACCATGAGACAACTGGAGCAGTTTGCTCATGAGGAGTGGCCAAAATACCTGTGGAGAGGTGCAGAAGTCTCATTGACAGTTACAGGAGTCGTTTGATTGCAGTGATTGCCTCAAAAGGTTGTTCAGCAAAATATAAAGTTAAGAAGAACCATCATTTCTGTCCAGGCCTGTTTCATCAGTTTATTTTATTTTTTTTATTCTGTGGAAGCAGAAAAGCAATGTCTGACTTTCATTTGTTCATTTTCATAGATTTTTAATTTATTATTACTTTTGTCAGATTCAAGTTATTTCTGTGACCATTGTGGGTTTTTCTTTCATTAAACGAGGGGTACCAACAGTTTTGACCACGTGTGTAGTGTAAGTGTACATGTGTGTCACCCTGGCCTGGATGCCACAAGTGTAATTAAAGCTGTGTCTGAGAGCAGGGGGGAGGTTCTCTAGTCAGGGGAACATTAGCATGCAATGCCTCCTGTCTCAGGCCAGTAGGGGGAGCAGGCTGCCCCTATAAAAGCTGGTGCTGAGGTCAGGGTTAGAGAGAACCCAGATGACCTGTCTCAGGACTGAGACGTGTCTCAGCAGAGCAGGGACAGACAGTTGCACTGCACCTAAGAGGAAGTGTGGCAGGAGGAGAGCCACAAGCCAGAGACAAGAGGCGAAGAGAGCCTGTCTTGGCAGATAACAGACTTAATCTACCAGACTTTGGTGTCTGAGGCTGGAAGGATTCCACATCCCCCAGCAGAGAACCAGTCCGCAAGGGACTGTATATTCCTTGGCCTAAGAAGCCTGGAGGCTCTGCAACAACAGAAGGGACCAGTAAAGCCATACAAGGCTGGGAGCAGAAAGGAACCCACGTCGCAGGCCATACAGGCGAGAAAACACGGAAAGCTCGGAAACGTGGGCTGTTACCCTATCAGGAGGAGATAGCCAGAAGGAGCGCAGAAAGCACGGTAGGCCTACACCCTCACCCTGACCAGGGCCAATTTCCCCGTTGCTCTCAGACATCCAGGTCCCCTCCTAGCCGGGACTGTTTGTGGGTCAGTTTACCTGTTTAGTAAAGACCCTGGACTGCAACCTGTTGTCTGTGTGCTCCTTGCTCCTCCAGCACTATCAGCACTGGGACTCCCACTACCATCACTCCCAACATCCATTATACTGCCCTGGGGCCGCACTCTTCCCGTGGAGAGTCACACTACCCTAGATGCACACCTCATCAGCCCCAGCGGTCTGCATGCAGCGGCGGTTCCTAATAACCGCAATCCACGGGTGGCGTAGTCGGACATTATCAGCAGAACATAGCAGACTACCATTGGCCTGACCACCCTGAGCCACGGAACCGGGTCGCCACTACTACCCCCATCGTCTCCCTATTGCCCGGATCCGAGTGCCCCACGGCCCAGGGGGCGAGTCAGCTTTGGCGTAGTCGGCAGGATTTCGTGCCCCCAACCACCGGGTACTGCGTGCCTGAAAAAGACTTTTGTAACTTACCTGTGGCAAAGTTTCCCGCCGTCCGGAGTCGTTTCCCGCCATCCGGAGCCGCTTCCCGCCATCGGACGCCATCTTGGACCGTTTCCCGCCGTCTTCTGCCGCCTTCCCACCATCCGCAGCTGCTTCCCGCCATCGGACGCCATCTTCAGGACGCCGCGCGGGAAGAAGATGGGCGTGGACGTCAAAACCGCGCGAGATCCGAAGCTCCGCCCCACGCACCGACGCTGCGCAAGGTCCTGGAAGGGAGAGAGAGCGACGCTGACGTCATCAGGACGCGACGCCAGGTCCTCGTCCATAGCAGCAGCAGCGGAGCCGCGGCCTACAGAAGAGGATCGTCGGAAGGTAGGCCACGCGTAACTAGGGGAGGAGGAAGATGACGGACACAGAGGCGCCCACTACCACCAACGCAGCTGCAGCAGCGGTGATGCCCTTTTCCTTGCCCTACATCCCTGGAGCGGCCTGGCTGCCCAAATACTCAGGGGAGCCCCATGCCCTAACTGACTTCAAGGAAAGGCTATACAGTTTGTTCCACGTTTACCCCCTGACAGAGGAACAGAAGGTCAGCATATTAACAGGGCAGTTAACTGGCGCAGCCCAGCGGGAGGTAAAATCATGGCCCACTGAGGAGAAAAGGACTGTGAAGGGTATTCTGGCCCGGCTCCGGGGTACCTTTGACACACGTACCTCCGCTGAGATTAAAATGAGGTTCTATGGATGTAAGCAGCGGGCACAGGACAGCATCAGAGACTATGCCCTAAATCTGCAGGAAGCCTTGAGGGCTATTCAACAAACTGACCCTGGCAGTGTGCAGGAAACGGATAAGCTGCTAACAGAACAATTCATAGAAGGTCTGCTGTCTAGCGCCCACAGGGCCCAACTGCGCCTCATGTTCTTTCAGAACCCCGACCTGACCTTTGCCCAATTTAAGGACAGGGCCATAAGGGTGCTCCGTGAATCTGCAACCAGTAGCGCTATAAACCCCCGGCGCCCTGCTATCACTTACCACCAGGAGGCGGCGCCCTCCTCTATGGACTCCGTGGAGGCTGATGCACAGGCCCTGAACCAAGCCCCGTCGAAAGATCTGCACCACCAAGTCCAGGAGCTGACCAGGAGCGTCGCGGCGTTGACCAGGACCGTCCAGGCGTTGCAAGTGGACCCGTCAAGACCCATCGAGCTGGCTTCAAGTCCGGAGAATGTCCCATGGCGTCGACAGAGGAGGATCCCGTCGTTCCGAGGGAGGCCCACAGACCGCTACGCAGAGGATGGACAGCCCATTTGCCATCGATGCAACCAGCCCGGACACATTTCCAGGTACTGTAATTTAAACGGGTCCAACCTGGGGCAGAGGGCCAACCCCCAGGCATAAGATCACCAGGCCCTTACAAATGGCGTAATAAGTACGTTGGGGGGCGCCCGGTTTTACCCGTGGTGCTGGACGGTATCCCCATGAGCGCCTTGCTGGATACTGGGTCACAAGTAACCACTATCCCTTATGTACTTTTTAAGCAGTATTGGACTGATGCTGATATCACACGGTATCCAGACGGTAACTTGAGCATCATCGCCAGTAATGGCTTACCCGTGCCGCAGATGGGGTTCAAGGAGATGACCATTAAGATTGGTAAAGTTGAACTACCGTCACAGGGAGTGATTATTGTGGACATTGACCGTCATGAAAGTCACCCTAAAATAACTGTGGGTACTAACGTGATTGAAAATTGTCTTTCAGAGGTAATTGTAATCTTACAACAGGTGGCGGTGAATGCTAGTTCCAGCCAACAGAGAATCCTCAACAAGGAGATAAAGGCCCTGATGAGACGGCAGCAGGTAGAACTGTCTGGTGGTGAGATCGGTAGCGTAAGACTGAGTGACCCATTCCCCATTTCCATGCCTCCCAAAAGTGAAATGATGATCTGGTGTCGGACTGCAATCGGGTTGAGAGGTAGAGACTACCAAGACATGGTAGAACCCGTGTACTCAGACAGCAGGCCCACCATTTTGACAGCCCGGGGGGTGGTTGATGTCCGTCATGGGAGGGTGCCTGTCCGCATCCTCAACATTGGGGAGAGGGAGGTACACTTACCCAGGTACGCTACACTTGCCAAGCTGTTTGTGGTCGAACACAAAGCTATCAGGGCCGTTGAACTTTTGCCTCCATCTCCACAGGCGGAGAGTAATGGCTCCCAGAAACAAAAGGAGGACTGGTGCCAGAAACTCCACGTGGGTGCTGACTCCACTCCCCTGCACCAAAAACAAGGAGTCTACTGGGTGGTACAGGAGTACGAGAGAGTCTTTAGTAAGCACCCGCTAGACTTCGGCAGAGTAAAGGGGATAGAACACCACATCCCCACAGGGAGCCACCCACCGATAAAAGAGAGGCACAGACCTGTACCCCCTGCACATTATCAGAACGCAAGGGGCATGCTAAGAGAGATGAAAGAAGCTGGGGTTATTAGAGACAGCTGTAGCCCCTGGGCAGCCCCCTTGGTTCTGGTCAAAAAGAAAGACGGCACCATGAGAATGTGCGTCGACTATAGACAAATCAACCGTATCACTCACAAAGACGCATATCCGCTGCCTAGAATAGAGGAGTCTTTAGCCGCACTAAAATCAGCTAACTTCTTTTCTACTTTGGACCTTACTAGCGGGTACTGGCAGGTTCCTGTGGCAGAGGCAGACAAGGAGAAGACCGCCTTCACCACCCCGATGGGACTGAGCGAATTCAACTGCATGCCTTTCGGGCTCTGCAACGCACCAGGGACCTTCCAGCGGCTGATGGAATGCTGTCTAGGGCACCGAAACTTCGAGACGGTCCTCCTTTACCTGGACGACATGATCGTCTATTCGAAGACCTACGAGGACCATCTGAAGCACCTGGCCGAGGTGTTCGAAGCCCTGGCAGGCTATGGCCTGAAGGTGAAACCATCGAAGTGTCACCTGCTGAAACCAAAGGTCCAGTACCTAGGGCACGTGGTAAGCGCGGAAGGAGTGGCCCCCGACCCTGACAAGGTCACGGCAATCAAGAGCTGGCCAAGCCCCTCGAACATCAAAGAGGTGAGACAGTTTCTCGGGTTGGTAGGCTACTACCGAAGATTCATCCCCGGGTTAACCAAGATGGCAGCTCCTATGCAGGACCTCCTGATCGGACAGTCTAAGTCCAGGAGCCAAAAGCCGCCCTTCAAGTGGGATAAACCGGAAGAGGAGTCCTTCCGCCAGCTAAAGATGGCCCTCACAGGGGATGAGATCCTGGCCTACCCTGATTATGGCCAGCCTTTCATTCTCCACACAGATGCCAGTAATGTGGGACTGGGAGCCGTATTGTCCCAAAACCAACAGGGCAGATAACAGGTGATCGCATACGCCAGCCGGAAGATGAGGCCCACCGAAAGGAACCCGGAGAATTACAGCTCCTTCAAGCTAGAATTCTTGGCGGTGGTGTGGGCCGTGACGGAACGCTTCAAGCATTACCTGGCCTCCGCAAAGTTCACCGTGTACACGGACAACAACCCGTTGACACACCTGGACAATGCAAGACTGGGTGCCCTGGAACAGCGGTGGATGGCCCGTCTCTCCAACTATGACTTCGTGATCAAGTACCGGGCAGGCAAAACCAACGCCAACGCGGACGCCCTATCAAGGATGCCTCACTTACCTGAAGGTGACGAAGACCCAGAAGAGCTGGAGGAGGTAGAACTCCCCGCGTTTCACCGGTATGGAGCCGCTCAACACTCTCACCGCGTGAAGGAGGAGGATCTAACAACTGTGATGATGAATCCCCTACCTCACCACAGCTGGGCCGAGACCCAAGATAGTGACCCTGCAGTCCGCCTGGTGAAAGATGACCCGGGAAGACGCCCGCTTAGATCCAGATGCCCCAGAGGAAGCCAAGCAGCTATGGAAGGAGAAGAGCAAGCTGTTCCTCTACGAAGGCAAGTTGTGCAGAAGGATTGTCAACCACCGGACGCACGAGCTGACCTGGCAAGTCGTGGTCCCAAGGAGGGATGCAGCTATGGTCCTGGGGGCTTACCATGACAGAGCGGGACACTTCGGTTGGAAGAAACTGGAGTTCCTACTAAGAGGAAGATTCTTTTGGGTCGGCATGAGAGGAGCTGTAGAAAAATGGTGCAGAGACTGTGGCCCTTGTCACCTAAGGAGGAAGGACCGTGCCAGCCAGAAGACACCCTTGAGGCCCATCGTCACCACGCAGCCTCTTGAGCTGGTAGCTCTGGACCACGTCAAATTGGCTCCCAGCCGGTCAGGATACATCTATGCCCTGACAATCGTGGACCACTATTCCCGTTTTCTAGTGGTGGTCCCGGTAAAGGACTTGACAGCCCAAACAGCGGCCAGAGCCTTCCAGCAATATTTCTGCCGTCCACACGGGTATCCGGAACAGGTCCTGACAGACCAGGGTCCAGCGTTCGAGGCTGAAATCTTCCAGGAGTTCTGCAACCTCTATGGCTGTAAGAAGATTCGTACAACGCCTTACCACCCCCAAACCAACGGGATGTGTGAGAAGATGAACAATATAGTCATTGATCTCCTGAAGACGTTGCCCCTGGAGGAACGCAGCCTGTGGCCAGAAAAACTGCCGGACCTGATAGACCTATACAACAATATCCCGGTGAATGCTACAAACTGCACCCCGGCTTACCTGATGCGAGCTAGACCAGGAAAGCTGCCCGTAGACCTGGAGATGGGAGTCCTAATACCTGAGGACACCTCCCCGGATGCGGACTGGGATACGGAAAGGCAACTGCAGTACAAGAAGGTACAGGAGAGTGTGGAGAAGAGCCTGGCCCAGGTGAGAGAGAAGCAAGAAAGACTCTTCAATCAACACGCCCATGCTAGTCCCCTAGAACCTGGTGAGCAAGTCCTAAAGCGAAAAAGAAGGCTACATAAGTTGGACGACCAGTGGGAAAGGGAACCCTACACCGTACTGCAGTCTGACCACGACAACCCAAAGGTGTGCGTAATCACCAAGGACGGAGGAGAAACCACTAGTGTCGTCTCCAGAGACCATCTCAAAAGGTGCCCTGAGCAACTCCGTAGTGCAGAAGAGGATCAGAGTGACCTTGAACCCGCAGAGGACAAAGAAGAAATGATCAGCACCGCTCTCGGAGAGTTCCCTCAGTCCTGGACTCGCATAAATGATGCCATAGTGGTACCTGTCCTGCATTTCCTGCAACCGGCACAGCAACAACCAACACCAGAGCCGGAAGGTGAAGAGGAGCAAGCAGTTCCAGAGGCAGAAGAGCCTGTACCAGCAGCCCAGGAGAGTCAACCCTCTGCTGACAGTGAGCCTGCCATGCCTGCGGTAAGCCAAAGGACCCGCAGACAGCTGCCTGCCCTACCTGTACACCCAGCTGGTAGCTGCACCCCTAACGCTAGTGGGGAAAGCCAAGTCAGTCCACCACCAGACAGTGGGCTACGTAGGTCAACCAGGAGCACAAAGGGACAGATACCCGCTCGCTGGAGAATATAGAGTGTACTAAAATTGTAAATAACCCTGTTGCCAAATGTTGAATTGTTTGCAAAGTTACATGCATGTTTGGTAATACTCTGTTTCAGTTTCTTGCAGCTACCGTAAGGACTCACAGGTTATGGACTTTTTATAACCGGGACCTTGTATGGACTGCGTTCAGAGCCTAACCCAGGAATGAACTAAGACTGTGAAGGACTTGGGGTAGGACAGACCCCCACCTGGTTAAGGCTCCCCGTTGTGCTGGTGATATGGACACCCGGTCACAGGCCACACTGTGACCTTAAGAACTCAATTTGTGCGTCGTCTGTCTATTAATGTTTTATTGTTATGCATATTGTCTTTGTTTACTGTTTAGTCCCGGAGTACTAAATTTCACTAGGGGGGAATGTGTCACCCTGGCCTGGATGCCACAAGTGTAATTAAAGCTGTGTCTGAGAGCAGGGGGGAGGTTCTCTAGTCAGGGGAACATTAGCATGCAATGCCTCCTGTCTCAGGCCAGTAGGGGGAGCAGGCTGCCCCTATAAAAGCTGGTGCTGGGGGCAGGGTTAGAGAGAACCCAGATGACCTGTCTCAGGACTGAGACGTGTCTCAGCAGAGCAGGGACAGACAGTTGCACTGCACCTAAGAGGAAGTGTGGCAGGAGGAGAGCCACAAGCCAGAGACAAGAGGCGAAGCAAGCCTGTCTTGGCAGATAACAGACTTAATCTACCAGACTTTGGTGTCTGAGGCTGGAAGGATTCCACATCCCCCAGCAGAGAACCAGTCCGCAAGGGACTGTATATTCCTTGGCGTAAGAAGCCTAGAGGCCCTGCCACAACAGAAGGGACCAGTAAAGCCATACAAGGCTGGGAGCAGAAAGGAACCCACGTCGCAGGCCATACAGGCGAGAAAACACGGAAAGCTCGGAAACGTGGGCTGTTACCCTATCAGGAGGAGATAGCCAGAAGGAGTGCAGAAAGCACGGTAGGCCTACACCCTCACCCTGACCAGGGCCAATTTCCCCGTTGCTCTCAGACATCCAGGTCCCCTCCTAGCCGGGACTGTTTGTGGGTCAGTTTACCTGTTTAGTAAAGACCCTGGACTGCAACCTGTTGTCTGTGTGCTCCTTGCTCCTCCAGCACAATCAGCACTGGGACTCCCACTACCATCACTCCCAACATCCATTATACTGCCCTGGGGCCGCACTCTTCCCGTGGAGAGTCACACTACCCTAGCTGCACACCTCATCAGCCCCAGCGGTCTGCATGCAGCGGCGGTTCCTAATAACCGCAATCCACGGGTGGCGTAGTCGGACATTATCAGCAGAACATAGCAGACTACCATTGGCCTGACCACCCTGAGCCACAGAACCGGGTCGCCACTACTACCCCCATCGTCTGCCTATTGCACGGATCCGAGTGCCCCACGGCCCAGGGGGCGAGTCACATGTAATACACTGACTCACCAGTGACGTCTCTAGGTGAAGTCCTTCATCTTCGCTTTTCTTCTTCATCTGGCACAGACGGCCATCACTTCTTCCAGCCAGGAATCATCTCTGCAGAAAATAACACACAGTTATCAATAACTGATCTCTTCTAGGGAATATTCCCACTCCACCCCCCGACTTCTACACTACACCAGTTGAAGAAAAAAAGCGATATAGTGCCGCCCTGCACAGTAACAGGAGCCCGCTTTTGTCCTATCCCATGGAAAACAATTTCCTAAAAAGTAAATTATATTACAGAAGTAATATTGTCTCTAATTGGACTCTAAAATAATAATGTTCTTCACTGGCCACCATAAACTAATAAAGTATGTTCCTCAATCTGGCACCAAACAGTAATTAAGTCCCTTGTTCAGCCTGGCACCCCTATATATCCATCCTGGCCCCCCCTTCCCTGCATATATCCATCCTGACACCCCCCATATATCCCTTCTGGCCCCCATATGTCCAGTGTGACCCCTCCATATATTTATCCTAGCCCACGTGTATCGAACCTGCCCCCTCCCATATACCCATCCTAGTCCCCCATGTGGCCCTCCTGTTCCCCCCATATATCCATCCTGGCCTCCATGTGTCCAGTCTGCCCCCCCACATATCCATCCTGGCCTCCATGTTTCCAGCCTGCCCCCCCATATATCTGTCCTGGCCTCCATGTGTCCAGCCTGCCCCCTCCCATATATCTGTCCTAAAGCCCCATGTGTCAAGCCTGCCCCCCCATATATCCATCCTGGCCTCCATGTGTCCAGCATGCCCCCCCTACATATCCATCCTGGCCTCCATGTGTCCAGCCTGCCCGCCCCCATTATATCCATCCAGGCCTCCATGTTTCCAGCCTGCCCCCCATATATCCATCCTGGCCTCCATGTGTCCAGCCTGCCCCCTCATATATCCATCCTGCCCTTCCCCCCTGCATATATCCATCCTGACACCCCCCCATATATCCCTTCTGGCCCCCATATGTCCAGTGTGACCCCTCCATATATTTATCCTAGCCCACGTGTATCGAGCCTGCCCCCCCACATACCTATCCTAGCCCCCATGTGTCCAGCCTGCCCCCCACATATCCATCCTGGCCATCATGTGTCCAGCCTGCCCCGCCCCCCATATATCCGGCCCCCCATATATCCATCCCCCTCACATATCCATCCTGGCCTCCATGTGTCCAGCCTGCCCCACCATATAGCCATCCTGCCCACCCTTTCCCATGTTTCCAGCCAGGCTCCCCCTTATGTGTCCATCCAGGCTCCCCCCCTTGTGTGTCCAGCCAGGGTTCCCCCTTGTGTGTCCAGCCAGTGTTCCCCCTTGTGTGTCCAGCCAGGGTTCCCCCTTGTGTGTCCAGCCAGGGTTCCCTCTTGTGTGTCCAGTCAGGGCTTCCCCTTTTGCGTCCAGCCAGGGCTCCCCCTTGTGGGTCCAGCCAGGGTTCCCCCTTGTGTGTCCATCCAGCTCCCCCCTTGTGGGGGCCCATCCCATTCTGCATCCACTCATATACACACAGACACACACACAGACACCTCTTACCTTCCTGCTCTCCCGTGCGGTGTCCTCCTTCTCCGGCGGCTGAGTTGCGCGCCTCCTTCACTGCAGGCGCATGACGATGACGTCATACGCCGGCCGGGGAAGGGAGACGCGCAGCTTCAGCTTCTTCACTGGGACGTGTGTCGCGGCGGTTCAGGTAATGAACGCCGCGTGAGCGCGTCCCTGCATACACTGTGCCTGCGCTTTTAAAGGGCCCGTGCCCCTTAAAACCGCAGGTTTTTTTATTTTTTCATTCTCTTCTCCCCCTCTCCTCTGCAGAAGGGTACCCCGCCAGCCCAGTCCCTCCCTGTTGATGACTTATCCTAAAATCGGTCATTAATATATAAGTCCTGGACAGTCCCGTTAAGCTTGTTTTACCTAGTTATAAAAGCCCTTTAAGTCCTCATTATAAGGTAAGGTATGAATGGATCTAATTAAATTCTCCAAAGAGAACTATTTATACATTTTAGTCACTGTGAGCTTTCTACAAGATATTGCGGGCAGTATATAGCGAATATACGGACACAGAGCCATTCGCCGGCTCAGATTGCCAATAAGCACCTTGTAAATATGAGACCTTGACATCATAGGTTACTTGGCTTAATATGAAATTGTCCCTCATGTGTACCGCATTGTGGACAGGGACTATATGTACATCACTGCAGAATATGTTGGCAATAAAAAGTCAACAGAAATGAATATCATGCAGATCCTCACCAGGACTCCAGCAGTGTCACCATCCTGCCACCATACAGCTATAGAAGGACAATAAACCTGCAGGGTTCTCCCCTCAGTTATTTTTTCCTTTAATTTTATTATCTGTTTCTTACTCACAGTGACAGAACAGTCATCAGATATTTTATTGTTCACTTTTTATTTTACAGTCTCAGCTCTGAAGAATAGAACGTCTTATGAATAAATGACAGCTCACTTATTACAGTGGTGGCCAAAAGTATTGGCACCCCTGCAATTCTGACAGATAATACTCAGTTTCTTCCTGAAAATGATTGCAATCACAAATTCTTTGGTATTATTATCTTCATTTAATTTGCTTGCAAGGAAAAAATACAAAAGAGAATGAAGCAAAAATCAAAACCTTGATCATTTCACACAAAACTCCAAAAATGGGCCAGACAAAAGTATTGGCACCCTCAGCCTAATACTTGGTTGCACAACCTTTAGCCAAAATAACTGCGAACAACTGCTTCCGGTAACCATCAATGAGTTTCTTACAATGCTCTGCTGGAATCGTAGACCATTCTTCTTTGGCAAACTGCTCCAGGTCCCTGATATTTGAAGGGTGCCTTCTCCAAACTGCCATTTTGTGATCTCTCCACAGGTGTTCTATGGGATTCAGGTCTGGACTCATTGCTGGCCACCTTAGAAGTCTCCAGTGCTTTCTCTAAAACCATTTTATAGTGCTTTTGGAAGTGTGTTTTGGGTCATTGTCCTGCTGGAAGACCCATGACCTCTAAGGGCGACCCAGCTTTCTCACACTGGGCCCTACATTATGCTGCAAAATTTGTTGGTAGTCTTCAGACTTCATAATGCCATGCACACGGTCAAGCAGTCCAGTGCCAGAGGCAGCAAAGCAACCCCAAAACATCAGGGAACCTCCGCCATGTTTGACTGTAGGGACCATGTTCTTTTCTTTGAATGCCTCTTTTTTTTTCCTGTACACTCTATGTTGATGGTTTTTCCCAAAAAGCTCGACTTTTGTCTCATCTGACCAGAGAACATTCTTCCAAAACATAGTAACATAGTTTGTAAACATAGTTAGTAAAAGCCGAATAAAGACTTGCGTCCATCAAGTTCGACCTGTTAGTTCTGTAATTGCTAAAGTTGATCCAGAGGAGGGCAAAAACCCCAAATGATTTGGCCAATCTTCACCTGAGGAAAAATTCCCTCCTGACTCTGAAACCAGCAGTCAGAATAAATCCCTGTATCAACTTACTATTTTATTTTATTTTTAAGTATATGCTGAAATCTGCCTGGTATCTAGAAATGCATCCAGTCCCCGCTTGAACTGGTTTAGTGAATCTGACATTACCGTCTCCTCACTCAGTGAATTCCATATTCTCACTGCTCTTACCGTAAAGAACCCCTTCCTATGCTGGTGCTGAAACCTTTTCTCTTCCAGTCTTAGTGAATGCCCTCTTGTTACCGTAATATCCCTCCTTTTGAACAAATCCCTGGCAAGGTCTCTATACTGTCCCCTAACATATTTGTACACATTTATTATGTCCCCCCTCAACCTTCTCTTTTCCAGGCTGAATAGTCCTAGTTTTGCCAACCTCTCTGGGTATTGCAGTCCCTCCATTCCCTTTATTAATTTTGTTGCCCTCCTTTGTACCTTTTCAAGCTCATTTATATCCTTTCTATATATTGGGGCCCATAACTGAGCACAGTATTCCAAGTGTGGTCTGACCAGTGCTTTGTACAGTGGAAGAACAATGTTCTCATCCTTTGCAGCTATACCTCTTCTGATACATCCCATTACCCTGTTTGCCCTTACAGCAGCGGCCTGACTTTGGGCACTCCAATTTAGTTTGCCATCAATCAAGATGCCCAAGTCCTTCTCCATCTCTGAATTCCCCAATGATTTCCCATTCAGTGAGTACTGGTGACTTCCATTTTTCCTTCCCATATGTATGACCTTACATTTCTCCTCGTTAAACCTCATTTGCCATTTAATGCTCCACCTACCCAGCTTATCCAAATCCCTCTGTAGGTCTTCACTATCCTCTTTTGTATTAATTGTTTTACATAACTTTGTGTCATCTGCAAATATTGATATTTTACTATTTATCCCGTTGACTATGTCGTTAATAAAGATATTAAATAACATTGGGCCTAGTACAGACCCCTGTGGTACCCCACTAGTGACGCTTACCCAATCTGAGTATATTCCATTTATAACCACCCTCTGCCTTCTATCCCTTAGCCAGTTAGCTACCCACTTGCAGACATTTTCCCCCAGCCCCATCATTCTCATTTTGTATACCAACCTATTATGTGGCACGCTATCGAAAGCTTTTGAGAAGTCGAGATACACGACATCCACTGGTTTCCCCTGATCTACTCGAGAGCTAACCTCCTCGTAGAAGTCAATCAGGTTTGTTTGGCAGGAGCGATTAGTCATGAATCCATGTTGGTTCGGGATTAAAGGATTATTAGCATCAAGATGCTCCATAATTGCCTCTTTAATGAAGCTTTCAAAAATTTTGCCCACAACGGACGTCAGACTCACCGGCCGATAGTTTCCGGCGTCACTTTTCGCTCCCTTTTTGAATATTGGCACTACATTCGCCTGTCGCCAATCAAGTGGCACAGACCCAGTCTCAACAGAGTCCTTAAATATAAGATATAACGGTCTGTCTATCACATTACTTAGTTCCCTTAGTACCCGTGGGTGTATGCCATCAGGTCCTGGTGATTTGTTTATTTTAATGTTACTGAGGCGTTTCTGTACCCCAGCTTGGGTTAGATTTGTCATACTTAGTGGAGGATTAAGTTTGTCACTTCTCATTTCTCCTGTTAGTTCGATTTCCTTTGTGAAAGTTGTCGAAAAAAAATTATTTAATAGATTAGCTTTATCCTCATCTTTCTCTATGATTTTGCCTTCCTCACTTTTTATCGGTCCAATATTATCCGATTTAATCCTTTTACTATTTATATACGTAAAGAACAGTTTGGGATTTGATCTACTTTCCCTAGCAATACGTCTCTCTGTTTCCTCCTTCGCTATTTTTATTTGTTTTTTGCAGGTTCTCGTTTTTTCCTTGTAACACATTAGTGCCTCCTTACTGTTTTCCTGTTTTAATCTCTTGAATGCCTCTTTTTTGCTATTTAACGCCCCTTTTACGTTCTTGTTCAACCATATTGGTTTCCTCTTATTTCTGGCCCTTTTATTCCCATACGGTATATACCTCTCGCACTGAGTATTCAGAATTCTTTTGAAGGTTTCCCATTTACTATTCGTATTCCTTTGATTAAGAACTTTGTCCCAGTCAATAAGTTGAAGGCTTTCTTTCAGCTGATCAAACTTCGCCCTCCTAAAGTTTAATGTTTTTGTTGTTCCCTTATTGATAACCCTACTGAAGGGCATTTTGAAGTCGATAATATTATGGTCGCTATTACCTAGGTGCCCCCCTATCTGTACCTCAGTTATTCTATCAGGCCTATTAGTCAATATTAAGTCTAACACGGCCTTCCCTCTCGTTGGTTCCTGCACTAGTTGGGAGAGATAATTATCCTTAATATTTGTCAAGAACCTTTTTCCTTTCTGAGATCTACAGGTTTCTGTTTCCCAGTCAATATCCGGGTAGTTGAAATCCCCCATTACAATCACTTCATTATGTTTTGCTACTTTGTCTATTTGTCCTAATAGCAGTTTCTCATTCTCCTCTGTTATATTGGGTGGCTTATAGCAGACCCCCAGTAATATTTTATTATTATTTTTACTTCCCTCTATCTCTACCCACATGGACTCGACCCCCTCTTCTCCCTCTCCTATATCTTCCCTTAGTCTGGGTTTTAGACATGACTTTACATATAAGCAGACTCCTCCGCCTTTCCCCTGTTTCCGGTCCCTTCTAAATAAACTATAATCTAATAAATTTACCGCCCAGTCGTAGCTATCGTCTAGCCAAGTCTCTGTTATACCTACGATGTCATACCTCTCCTCCCATATAAGCGCCCGCAGCTCATCCGCCTTATTGGTCAGGCTTCTTGCGTTGGTCAGCATGCAAGATAAAACTTTGTGGTTATTTAGCATCCTATTCTTCTCTAACGATCTAACTGTACTATCCCCACCCCCCTCTCCACCCTCATTATATTCACTTCTCCCCTTCCCCCTTGCTTGCCTCACATCCCACCTATTTCCTTGGTTTCCCCCTCCCGTCTCTAGTTTAAAAACTCCTCCAACCTATTAGCCATCTTCTTCCCCAGCACCGCTGCACCCTCCCCATTGAGGTGCAGCCCGTCCCTACGGTAGAGCCTGTAGCCGACCGCGAAGTCGGCCCAGTTCTCCATGAACCCAAACCCTTCTGCCTTGCACCAACTCTTTAGCCACTTATTCACCTCCCTAACCTCCTGTTGGCGCTCCTGTGTGGCTCGCGGGATTGGTAGTATTTCTGAGAAAACTACCTTGGAGGTCCTTGCCCTAAGCTTCCTACCTAGGTCCCTGAAATAATTTTTAAGGACCCTCCATCTACCACTCACTTTGTCATTGGTGCCGATGTGGACCATGACCGCTGGGTCTTCGCCAGCCCCACCCAGTAACCTGTCAACCCGATCCGCGATGTGCCGGACTCGAGCGCCAGGGAGGCAGCACACCGTTCGGCGATCCCGGTCTTTGTGACAGATTGCCCTGTCTGTCCCCCTAATAATAGAGTCACCCACTACCAGAACCTGTCTTGCCTGCCCTACACTTCCCCCCTCCCCCTCATTACTGGAGCATACACTCCCCCGGCGGTCAGAGGATCTGTCGTGCTCCAATAATGCCGGTTCTGAACCAGCCTTCCTATACTTCTTCCCTCTATCCCTCCTTACTGTTATCCAGCTCCCTGCCTGTTCAGCCTGCACTTCCCCTCTATGCTCCACCCCCAGTATTGACCCATTGAGTGTCTGCTCGGTGAGCAGCAAACTCCGTTCTATGTTGTCGATGCTCCTCAGTAACGCTATCTGAGCACTTAGATCCAGAATTTGGGCTCCCAAGTACACGATATGCTCACATCTCTCGCAGCAGTATGGATCCTCGAGCGGGTGCTCACGGAATGCATACATTGCGCAAGATGTACACTGCACGGCTCCAACATGGACGTCATTCTAAATATGGGGATACAGTCAGTATATATATACAAGTACAAAACACAATTATTTATATATAGGTGTATGGACGGGGATCAATTAGGGATGTGCAAGTGTATCAATTAGATATCGGCGGGGGATCAGTTAAGTATGGACGGGGGATCAATTAAGTATCAAGTATGGACGGGGGAATCAGCTAAGTAGGTCAGGTGGATTAATTAAGTAAAAAGTAAAGTAAAGAAAGAATGAAATACAGTCAGCAATTAAGTCCTAAGTCCTCCCTTCCAAACTCCCTGAATCCAAAGTCACTGAAAAACAAGTCACACACTTACTTTCGTTCGCACTTACGCTCCGAACACACGCAGCTCGTTCACACTCGCAAACTAAGAGATTTAAAGTGTTTTTTTTTTGTTGTTTTTTTTTTCCTTTTCCAGCAATGTACCCTTCACCTCAATGCACTTCCAAAGGACTTGATGCCCAACCAGCTGCCCCTTATAAACCCTTAATTATGACCCCTTCCCCTTAATTAACCCCTTGTGAGTAAATCTACACCTCAGGATTTTAGTGCAATGTAGTTAACCCTTAAATACACAGGTAGTAAACTAAGAAACTAAAACTGTAGTGAGAAAATAGATTTTTAATAGCCCAATAAATCTAAACAGGTAGAAAAGCACTCAGCAGATCACAATGCAGCACTCACCGCAATTCACACAGGTATTTTCTGCAGGATTCCCAATACCTCTTCACTGAAAAACAAGTCACACACTTACTTTCGTTCGCACTTACGCTCCGGACACACGCAGCTCGTTCACACTCGCATCGCAAGCTAAGAGATTTAAAGTGTTTTTTTTTTTTCCTTTTCCAGCAATGTACCCTTCACCTCAATGCACTTCCAAAGGACTTTATGCCCAACCAGCTGCCCCTTATAAACCCTTAATTATGACCCCTTCCCCTTAATTAACCCCTTGTGAGTAAATCTACACCTCAGGATTTTAGTGCAATGTAGTTAACCCTTAAATACACAGGTAGTAAACTAAGAAACTAAAACTGTAGTGAGAAAATAGATTTTAAAAAGCCCAATAAATCTAAACAGGTAGAAAAGCACTCAGCAGATCACAATGCAGCACTCACCGCAATTCACACAGGTATTTTCTGCAGGATTCCCAATACCTCTTCACGCAATTCACACAGGTATTTTCTGCAGGATTCCCAATACCTCTTCACGCAATTCACACAGGTATTTTCTGCAGGATTCCCAATACCTCTTCACCTTCACCTCAATGCACTTCCAGTTTTAGGCTTTATCAGGTAAGTTTTGGCAAACTCCAGCCTGGCTTTTTTATGTCTCGGGGTAAGAAGTGGGGTCTTCCTGGGTATCCTACCATACAGTCCCTTTTCATTCAGACGCCGACGGATAGTACGGGTTGACACTGTTGTAGCCTCGGACTGCAGGGCAGCTTGAACTTGTTTGGATGTTAGTCGAGGTTCTTTATCCACCATCCGCACAATTTTGCGTTGAAATCTCTCGTCAATTTTTCTTTTCCGTCCACATGTAGGGAGGTTAGCCACAGTGCCATGGGCTTTAAACTTCTTGATGACACTGCGTACGGAAGACACAGGAACATTCAGGTCTTTGGAGACGGACTTGTAGCCTTCAGATTGCTCATGCTTCCTCACAATTTGGTTTCACAAGTCCGCAAACAGTTCTTTGGTCTTCTTTCTTTTCTCCATGCTCAATGTGGTACACACAAGGACACAGGACAGAAGTTGAGTCAACTTTAATCCATGTTAACTGGCTGCAAGTGTGATTTAGTTATTGCCAACACCTGTTAGGTGCCACAGGTGCTCTTTCAGCTGTACATAAAACCCGGCCCTGTAATCCGGACCCATTAAATTCCTCTCAGCACTATGTGTGCTGGAGCCTGCTTCTCCGGATCCTACATCACCGAAGCATGGCACTTCGAGGACACATACCTCCCGTCCACGATCTGTCCGGCAGCAACCTTACATACACCCCCCCTCTGTCCAAAGCCGTAGGGCTTGGCACCTTCTGTCACCATACAATAAACCCTTGACAAGGCAGCGGCATTCCCATGTTGTTTCCCAGGCCTATGCTCTACCCGGAAACTAAAATCTTGTAGAGCCAGGAACCACCTAGTCACTCTGGCATTGTTTCCCTTCTTTTCTCGCATCCACCTCAATGGGGCATGGTCTGACACTAACCTGAACCTTCTACCTAATAGGTAATACCTCAGAGTGTTTAACGCCCACTTAATGGCCAAACATTCTTTTTCTACAATGGAGTAGTCCTTCTCACAAGCGGAGAGCTTCAGACTGAGGTATTTTACAGGGTGTTCTTCTCCGTTAATCTCCTGGGACAAGACTGCTCCCAGCCCGACATCCGATGCATCCATCTGGACCACAAACTCCTTGGAGAAGCTGGGTGCCACCAAGACTGGTCATTTACAGAGGACCAGTTTCAATTCCTGGCAGGTCGCTTCTGCTTCCGGGGACCACTTGGCCATAGCTGACTTCATCCCTTTCGGAAGATCCATCAGTGGGGCTGCTATCAGGGCAAAGTTAGGGACAAATCTTCGATAGTAGCCCACAATGCCTAGAAACGCCATGACCTGCTTCTTCGAGAGGGGCTGTGGCCAGTTCAAGATCGCCTCGACCTTATTTATTTGTGGTTTTATTTCCCCTCTACCAACCACGTACCCTAGGTACTTGGCTTCCTCCATCCCCATGGCACATTTCTTCGGGTTGATAGTAAAGCCCGCCTTCCTTAGGGCATCAAGTATGGCTTGAACTTTGTCCAGATGACTTTCCCAGTCCTGGCTAAATATGACGATGGCATCTAGGTAGGCCGCTGCATACTGTTTGTGGGGTGCTAAGATCCGGTCCATGGCTCTCTGGAAGGTGGCCGGAGCTCCCTTCAACCCAAACGGCATCCTGACGTATTGGCGTCGAGAAGGCTGTCTTCTCCTTAGCCTCTTTGGACAGGGGAATTTGCCAATATCCTTTGGTGAGGTCCAGAGTGGTGATGTACCGAGCGGGTCATAGCCTTTCGATAAGCTCATCTACCCTAGGCATTGGGTAGGCGTCGAACTTTGAGACCTCGTTCAGCTTCCTATAGTCGTTGCAAAACCGCCATTCCCCATCTGGTTTCGGCACTAAGACTATAGGACTGGACCATCCACTTTTGGACTCTTCAATGACTCCCAGGTTTAGCATCCGCCTTACTTCTTTAGAGATCACCTCTCTGCGGGCTTCGGGGATCCGGTATGGTTTTAGATTGACGCGAACATGAGGCTCTGTGAGAACCTCATGCTCTATGACCTGAGTGAGTCCTGGCAACTCCGAAAACATGTCTTTATTTCGCTGTAACAACTCTTTGCACTGTTGCTTTTGGGCATGTGACAGTGACTCTGCCACCTTGACCTCTTTCACATCGGCCTCAGCCTCAGCCATTAAACAGGGAGCTTCCGCAGGCTCTCTATCTTGCCATGGCTTAATCAAGTTAACATGGTAAATTTGGTAGGGCTTCCTCTTCCCTGGTTGGTGGATCTTAAAGTTGACTTCCCCCACTTTCTCTACCACCTCATAGGGGCCCTGCCACTTGGCCATGAACTTGTCTCCACTGTGGGACTAGCACAAGCACTCGATCTCCTGGGTTGAACGATCTCACCCTAGCCGACCTATTATACACCCTGGACTGTGCCTCTTGTGCCTTAAGGAGGTGCTCCCTCACAATGGGCATCACATGGGCAATCCTCTCTTGCATCTGGGCAACGTGCTCCACCACTCTCCTATAGGGAGTGGTCTCAGCTTCCCAGGACTCTTTCTCCACCTCCAGGAGTCCTGAGGGTGTCGTCCATAGAGTGGTTCAAACGGGGAGAAACCTGTGGAAGCTTTGGGAACTTCCCTCATGGCGAACAACATATAGTCCCAGTCTCGGCCATCCTTTTCCACTGCTTTCCTCAACATTGCTTTCAAGGTTTTGTTAAACCTCTCTACCAGTCCGTCCGTCTGGGGAGAGTACACGGAGGTTCTCAGTTGTGCAATCTGCAGTGTCTTGCACAATTCCCTCATGACCTTCGACATAAATGGAGTTCCTTGGTCTGTTAGGATCTCGTTACGCAACCCAGTTCTTGAAAACATGTGGTCTAACTCCCGGGCTATACACCTGGTGGAGGAGTTTCGTAGTGGTACGGCCTCCAGATACCATGTAGCATAATCTAATACCACCAGGATATACTGATGCACTTGGCCGGACTTGACCAGAGGCCCCACTAGATCCATTGCTATGCGTTCGAATGGAACCTCGATGACTGGTAGTGGCACTAGGGGACTGCGGAAGTGGGCCACTGGGGAGGTTATCTGGCATGTGGGGCAGGAACGACAATAACTCTATATTTCTCTATAGCAACCTGGCCAGTAGAATCTTTGGAGGATCCGTTCTTGAATCTTGTCTGCACCCAGGTGACCACCCAACACATGAGAATGAGCCATGTCTAACACCCTGCGTCTATAGGGCCCTGGCACCAGCAACTGTTCTATTACCTCACCCCTTGGCTTGGTTATTCTGTACAGCAAATCCCCATTCACAGCAAAATGAGGGAACCGAGTGTCAGCCCCCGGTTCCTGAGGCACCCCATTTAACACAGTAACATTTTCAAAGGCCCCTTTCAGAGTTAAATCCCTGAGTTGGGCAGTTCCAAAGTTTCCCTCGGACACCTAAAGCTCAGGGATATTGGACTCAGGGGATGCTACTTCAGCCTCATTGCCCACCAGCACACACATGGGAAACTCATCTACTATGTTCTGCGGGTAAGTTTCCTTAGGGGCGATCTGGCTGTCGTCCAAGCAACCAGGTGTCCCCGCTTTCCCCCACATTTCCCAGAATAATGCAAAGTAACGTCCAATTATTATGGGATGCAATAGGTCCTTAACGACCGCCACTTCATGAGATGTGGTGCCACAGTCTGTGTTTACATCCACCTGGGCCACAGGATAGTTCTTAGCGTCCCCATTGATACACCGGACACCCACCACCTTCCCAGAAACCAGCCGATGAGGGAGTGTGGCCCTTATCAGGGTCACCAAACTTCCTGAGACCAATAGTCCAGAGACTTGTGCCCCGTTAACTGACACTGAGCATGCCTGAGGGCCCTCGCCATGTTGACGAACCGCGCTGCAGGCGGGGTAGGCAAAATAAGAGCAACGCCGGCCCATGTTACAGTCCATTGGTTCAGAGGTTATGGGACACCGGGAGGCAATATGGCCAGGGGTATGACATCTCCAACACACTATATTATGGGGTGGGACCTTGGGCAGCAACTCAGACCCCTCCTGAACTCTAGGATGCCCCCCAGGTGTGGCGCTAGCTCCCTTCTTTTGGGTGTCCGCCACCTTTTGGGAACCCCAGTATTGAGAGGCTACGACCCCTTGTTTTCCCAACGGACTCTCAACCGCCTGGTATCTTTCCACCAACCCCACCAAGTCATCAGCATTATAGGGATCTCCCTGGGCAACCCAGGATTTTACCGACTTCGGGAGAGAGTGTATAAACCTGTCTATAACGACCTCTATCTCATATCATAGGACTATCTATCATCTATCTATTATCTATATGACGCGCCCCCTGGGCCATGGGGCACCCGGGACCGGACTTCAGGGCAATGCTGGGAGTAGTTGTGGCGACCTGGTCCCGTGGCTCAGGGTGGCCAGACCAATATTGTGGCAGTCTCTGTATCAGTATAATGCAATGTCCGACTACGCCACCCGTGGATTGCGGTCAATAAGAACCGCCGCTGCTGAGCAGACCTCTGAGGCTGATGTTGTGAGGGCAGCAGAGTGTAGTATAACTCCCCATGGGAGGAGTATAGCCTCAGGCTAGTGAGTGTGGATGATAGGAGTGATGGTACACGAGCGCAGCAGGAACGACTCAGAGGCTTTGCAGTGCAGTTCAGGGTCTTTACTGATGGTGATAAGGCAGACCCTCCCGGGAGTACTGGCTAGCATAAGCGGCCTGGTCAGTCTGTGAGCAAACTGGAGTTCCCCTGGCCAGGTGGAGTTGTAGGCCTCCCCGACTATCTGCACTCTTCCTGGCTACCTTGCTGTAAGCGAGTGGAAGTAGCCCACGTCCCTGAGTGTTCCGTGTGGTGCTCACCTGTATGGCTGGTGACTTGGGGCCTTCTGATAGCCCCCGCTCCTCGGTTGCAGTGCTGGTCCCTTGCTCGTGACTGAGCCTCCGGGCTTCTATGGCCAGAGGACTTGAAATCCCCTGCCGGCGGGTTTCTGCTGCTGGGTATATATAAGTCCCCGCAACCTCGGACTCCTGTGTCCGGTTCTCAGAGTCTTCTGCCAGGACGAACTCCGCTTAGCTCAAGTCCCTGGTCTTCAGCTCCTGCTCCTACAGAGCTCCTCGCTGTTACTTTCCCTGTGTCTGGAACTAACTCCAGGCTCTGACTTCACTAACCCCGCCCCAGATCCAGTTTATATAGGGCAGGTTCCTCCCCTATCTGGTCTGGGACAGGAGGTGTTGCATGTTTAAGGGCTCCGAACCAGGAAACCTCCCACTTGCTCTCAGACATAATATTTCTATTACAGTGGTAACCAGACCCCTGGGGTGCCACATATCCATCTATCTATCTCATATCTATCTATCTATCAATCTCATATCTATCTATCTTCTCCACTTTTTATCTGGTCTCAGGTATGACTTTCATATTACCCACGACTGTTACTTGCCACAGGTGAGTTTTAACAAGCATCACATGCTTGAAGCAAAGTTGTTTTTCCACAATTTTGGAAAAGTGCCAACAATTTTGTCCGGCCCATTTTTGGAGTTTTGTGTGAAATTATGTCCAATTTGCCTTTTTTTCCCATTTTTTTGTGCTGTTTCAATACACACAAAGGAAATAAATATTATAACAAATGTATCACAAAACATGTGTAATTGTAATAATTTTCTGGGAGAAATACTTCACTTTCTGGAACAATCTCAAGGCTGCTAAACACTTCCGGCCATGACTGTGTGTATATATGGGCCCTCAATAAACCATCCCTCTCAACGAAAAGGCCACAGCAAGGGTCAGGAATCGGTGGCCTTCCCTCTCCGAATCTTAGGGAGAGACGGTTGTGCTTCCAGCATCCACCTAGGCTGCCACCCCAGTGGAACTAATAGCAGGGTAGCCAACTGTCCAGAAATTCTTGGACAGTCCATAAAAATAGGGCACTTTTTTCCCTGTCCGTAAAAAAAAATGTGATGCGTCCATAATCTTTCTGAAGCTGGAGAGACTTGTTCAGATGGAGGGAGATGTAGGGGCATCATATTGTGTATAGGGAGATGTAGGGGCATCATATTGTGTATAGGTATCATATTGTGTATCTGCATGTGTGGGGACATCATACGGTGTATATGGAGCTGTGAGCACATCATACTGTATTTAGGGAACAATGAGGGAATCATACTGTATACAAGGAGCTGTGGAAACATAATGCTGTGTAAAGGGTCTGTGGGGTCATCATCTAATATACAGTACAGACCAAAAGTTTGGACACACCTTCTCATTTAAAGATTTTTCTGTATTTTCATGACTATGAAAATTGTACATTCACACTGAAGGCATCAAAACTATGAATTAACACATGTGAAATTATATACTTAACAAAAAAAGTGTGAAACAACTGAAAATATGTCTTATATTCTAGGTTCTTCAAAGTAGCCACCTTTTGCTTTGATGACTGCTTTGCACACTCTTGGCATTCTCTTGATGAGCTTCAAGAGGTAGTCACCGGAAATGGTTTTCACTTCACAGGTGTGCCCTGTCAGGTTTAATAAGTGGGAGTTCTTGCCTTATAAATGGGGTTCGGATCATCAGCTGTGTTGTGCAGAAGTCTGGTGGATACACAGCTGATAGTCCTACTAAATAGACTGTTAGAATTTGTATTATGGCAAGAAAAAAGCAGCTAAGTAAAGAAAAATGAGTGGCCATCATTACTTTAAGAAATGAAGGTCAGTCAATGCAAAAAATTGGTAAAACTTTGAAAGTGTCCCCAAGTGCAGATGCAAAAACCATCAAGCGCTGCAAGAAACTGGCTCACATGAGGACTGCCCCAGGAAAGGAAGACCAAGAGTCACCTCTGCTTCTGAGGATAAGTTTATCCGAGTCACCAGCCTCAGAAATCGCAGGTTAACAGCAGCTCAGATTAGAGACCAGGTCAATGCCACACAGAGTTCTAGCAGCAGACACATCTCTTCAACAACTGTTAAGAGGAGACTTTGTGCAGCAGGCCTTCATGGTAAAATAGCTGCTAGGAAACCACTGCTAAGGACAGGCAACAAGCAGAAGAGACTTAATTGGGCTAAAGAACACAAGGAATGGACATTAGACCAGTGGAAATCTGTGCTTTGGTCTGATGAGTCTAAATTTGAGATCTTTGGTTCCAACCACCGTGTCTTTGTGCGATGCAGAAAAGGTGAACGGATGGACTCTACATGTCTGGTTCCCACCGAGAAGCATGGAGGAGGAGGTGTGATGGTGTGGGGGTGCTTTGCTGGTGACACTGTTGGGGATTTATTCAAAATTGAAGGCATACTGAACCAGCATGGCTACAACAGCATCTTGCAGCGGCATGCTATTCCATTCGGTTTGCGTTTAGTTGGACCATCATTTATTTTTCAACAGGACAATGACCCCAAACACACCTCCAGGCTGTGTAAGGGCTATTTGACCTAGAAGGAGAATGATGGGGTGCTACGCCAGATGACCTGGCCTCCACAGTCACCAGACCTGAACCCAATCGAGATGATTTGGGGTGAGCTGGACCGCAGAGTGAAGGCAAAAGGGCCAACAAGTGCTAAGCATCTCTGGGAACTCCTTCAAGATTGTTGGAAGACCATTTCCATTGACTACCTCTTGAAGCTCATCAAGAGAATGCCAAGAGTGTGCAAAGCAGTCATCAAAGCAAAAGGTGGCTACTTTGAAGAACCTAGAATATAAGACATATTTTCAGTTGTTTCACACTTTTTTGTTAAGTATATAATTCCACATGTGTTAATTCATAGTTTTGATGCCTTCGGTGTGAATGTACAATTTTCATAGTCATGAAAATACAGAAAAATCTTGAAATGAGAAGGTGTGTCCAAACTTTTGGTCTGTACTGTATATAATCGTCTAATCCCGTCTGTCTGTCTGTCCTTCTGTCCAGGAAATCCTGCGTCGCTGATTGGTCCAGCCGCGGCCAATCAGCGACGCGGGATTTCAGAAAAAGATGGCGGCCGTTAGCAGCTCATCTGCCGCACGGAGGTCAGCGGCGATGCAGCCGGGAGATGACCGGCGCTAGCCGCTCATCTCCCGGCTGCTCGCAGCAGAAGTACCGCGACCGGCGGCGCTGCTGACCTCCATGCGGCTACCGTCGGCAGATCAATGGCTAGGGCCGCTGATCTCCCGACGGCAAGTGTGAAGCGAGGACCGGGGAGCGGCGCCGCCAGTCGGGATACTTCGGCTGTGAGCAGCCGGCCATCTCCCGGTTCCTCGCAGCGGAAGTACCCGCACAGGTAGCGTCACTGCCCGGTCCTCAGTAATACGATTCGCTGATTGGTCGGAATCAGCGATATTGGCGCCGCGACCAATCAGCGATACTGGCGCCAAATTTAAACACCGCTCTGCTGATTGGTCGTGGCCGGCGGCCACGACCAATCAGCGATTTTGGCGCCACATTTAAACACCACTCTGTTGATTGCGCCTGGTCGGCCGCATACAGATTCTAGAATACCCGATGCGTTAGAATCGGGACACCATCTAGTACTGTATATAAAGAGCTGTGGGAGCCATCACACTATATATAGAGACCTGTGAAAAGCTAATGTGTTGATCCAGAGGAAGTCAAAAAACCCCATGAGGCAGATGCTGCTTGCCCAAAATTAGAGGAAAAATTCCTTCCCGACTCCACATATGGCAATCAGACTAGTTGCTTGGATCAACGTCCCATAACAAAATCTAGTATGAATAACCTGTAATATTATTCAAGAAAGTCACACAGGACCTCCTTGAACTTTTTTTTAGAGAATTAAGTATTACAAGGTCATGTGGTAGAGAGTTCCATACCTCACACAATAAAACATTGCCATCTAACTTCCTTTAGACAAAGCGAATTAGGAGCTTGATGCTAGAGTAGTTGAATTAAAACTGAAAAAAATTATTAACACAGCAAAAAAGAGGAACAGTATTTATTCTCCAGCCCAGGTCTCAAAACTAATGCACTAATCAGGATGAAGCAAACCATATAATAAAGGCAGGGGCAGCACAGGTGCAAAATACTGATGAGACAACCAACTCATAACCTACCAATTCTTGGAGGGGGTCATTGCTTAGTATTAAAACTGCACACAAAAAATGGCTTGTATAGGTCACTGGTCACACACAGATTGTTAGGGGAATGGTTGCAAACAACTTTATTAAATAATGGAAAGCAAACGAACCCGGGGTCCGCGATGCAGCCTGGAGGACTGCGGACGAACACCTTCCGGGTAAGAAGGTAAAACAACCAACTGAAATAACAATCCCCCCCGTGGTACTGCACACCGGAACGGGAATAGGGATTCGCACTATCTCCGTTAACTGCACGAGAGATGTGCGACACATAATGTAGCTGTAGCCCTGTTAACTGCACAGAGGCTACGCAGCAGGCGCTAGGATGCATGTGTGATTCACGCAGGCGTATACATGCTCCCAGCCGGCGTGCTACCGGACTGAGGAGTATCTCTCCACGTGGCTAACAGGCGGTGCCGGGAATACGGAGTCCGCAGTCTGCTCGGGGTGTATAGCGACCCCCTTGTTGGAGCCAGACTGTCAGACGAAGCTACCTGCCTCCCTCCATCTAAGGCTGTCTATCCCCTGCTAAACCTGCCTGTCAGAAGCTATAACAGCAAAAGTACACGTGGAGCCGAAACGACCAAGCGTCCACACAGTAACACCAACTCAGCTCAATGATCAGAGCGCGCCGCCATGTTTGTGGGCGTGCTATTTAAATATTACGCCCTGCCCACCGTCACATTATTGGTGACGTCACCCGCGACCAATCAGGCGGTGCCAGGTCACCGGATCAGCTGACTCCCAAACCACTAATCACGGTCCGCCATGTCACGGGCATGCTCAGTGCAGTGTATCCTGGACTTAGGCTGTAACAGCCCTGTTTCCCTCCGCAACCTATCCTTCATGTTGCTAGGAACAAAGACCCAAGAGACAGCTTGTACATCTCGTGCACCAGCTAGGCGTTGGGACCAATGACGATGCTGAGCAGCATCTGGACCGGAATGGGAGACCACAGAATCCACTGATGATTCTGAACCCATTTCAGATCCAGAAAACACCTAACACAGATAGTGCTCAATATAGGGCTTACAGCCTATTAGTGACCCTCATACTGTTAGATTAGGCAGGCTGCAAAGCACTATCTAAGTGCACCCCATGAGGACAGACCCCCTAGTTTACAAATCCAGCATTGATGGGCTTGTCTGAACTCTGAATAAAAATAACATGCAAAATCTATATATGAGGTTCTGGTAGATATTTTGGCGCTGGTCACGCACAGTGTCTGGTTTACAGCCTATTAGTGACGCCCATACTATTAGATTAGGCGGGCTATGCTCCCCTCATACACCTTACCACGGTGTGTAGTGTGACATGGAGCTAAACACCCTGTCTTCTTAAGAATAAGGCTGCGAAAAACCTTCTCTTTATTGATAGTAGAGAAACCTCCATACAGTAAATGCGGAAAACATACGATGAACCCCAGTATTGTACCACATAGATAGGGCTCTTACCGGCTAAGCTTGGAGCAGGCTGTGTGCACAGAGCCCAAGATACAAAACTGTAGGGATGTGGACTGTGTTACCCTGTTCCTGCCCCTGAAGACAACAAACACCTCATGTGAATACTGTCTTGCGGTTTTATATCTAAAAGTGATATGTGTCTTATGTAATGTATAATGGTGATGTAACAGCATGTGAAGTGTTAATGCATAATGTGAGTATAGCATAAGATAAGCTTAGGATACCATAAGACATAAGTATAACATAAACCCTAAAATACAAATTTTATTAAATCTCTTTAAAATCGGGACATGCGGCATAAAGATGATCCGCATCAGTATTGCACTTTATCAAGATAAGTTCCTTTTATTGTTTAGTCTTGTGATCATTTATGTCATTGATACCTCTATGGGTGATTAATTCCAGGGCTGGCTAGGGTTATCCAGGGATAGCCGCCGTGGAGCGGGGCACCACAGTGTCAACATTAACTAGGGTGTCACCCTCCACTATAAGGCAGGTTCAGCATCTAGGGTGTTGAACAGGGCTGATTGTAGCCTTTGTTTGGATGCCCGAATGTATCCTTTGGCTTGGAGGTCCAAAGATATTAGGAACGTTCTTGGGTGTTTTTATAAATTTGCACATTGTCACTTTATTCACTGTTGTCACTTTAATCATTTAGTACACACTGAGGATTGATTGTTTGATGTGATATCTGTACCAGTTTCTGGTAGACTGTCAGATCTTTGGTCTATGTAAGTACGAATAAGGGACTTTTAGGGTCTAGGGGCAGCTGCCGTTCAGCAAGGGTGCCATTGTCATCTATATGTAGGATGCCCATCTCCGTTGACATGCAGGTTCAGGCTAGGGTATCTATAGGGTGAGTTTTATTGAAGTACAGTGGGTACGGAAAGCATTCAGACCCCTTTACATTTTTCACTCTTTGTTTCATTGCAGCCATTTGGTAAATTCTAAAAAGTTCATTTTTTTCTCATTAAAGTCCACTCTGCACCCCATGTTGACTGAAAAAAACAGAAATGTAGAAATTTTTGCAAATTTATTAAAAAAGGAAAACTGAAATATCACATGGTCATAAGTATTCAGACCCTTTGCTCATATTTAAGTCACATGCTGTCCATTTCCTTGTGATCCTCCTTGAGATGGTTCTACTCTTTCATTGGAGTCCAGCTGTGTTTAATTAAACTGATAGGACTTGATTTGGAAAGGCACACACCTGTCTATATAAGACCTCACAGCTCACAGTGCATGTCAGACCAAATGACCAGTATTGAGTAGAAGCCCCCTTTTGAGCTAGTGCATCCATGAGTCTTCTTGGGAATGATGCAACAAGTTTTTCACACCTGGATTTGGGGTTCCTCTGCCATTCTTCCTTGCAGATCCTCTCCAGTTCTGTCAGGTTGGATGGTGAACGTTGGTGGACAGCCATTTTCAGGTCTCTCCAGAGATGTTCAATTGGGTTTAGGTCAGGGCTCTGGCTGGGCCAGTCTAGAATGGTCACAGAGTTGTTCTGAAGCCACTCCTTTGTTATTTTAACTGTGTGTCATTGTCTTGTTGGAAGGTGAACCTTCGGCCAAGTCTGAGGTCCAGAGCACTCTGGAAGAGGTTTTCATCCAGGATATCTGTGTACTTGGCCGCATTCATGTTTCTTTCAATTCCAACCAGTCGTCCTGTCCCTGCAGCTGAAAAACACCCCCATGATGCTGCCACCACCATGTTTCACTGTTGGGATTGTATTGGGCAGGTGATGAGCAGTGCCTGGTTTTCTCCACACATACCCCTTAGAATTATCACCAAAAAGTTCTATCTTAGTCTCATCAGACCAAAGAATCTTATTTCTCATAGACTGGGAGTCCTTCATGTGTTTTTAAGCAAACTCTGTGCAGGCTTTCATATGTCTTGCACTGAGGAAAGGCTTCCGTTGGGCCACTCTGCCATAAAGGCTCGACTTGTGGAGGGCTGCAGTGATAGTTGACTTTATGCAACTTTCTCCCATCTTTCTCCCTACTGCATCTTTGGAGCTCAGCTACAGTGATCTTGGGGTTCATCTTTACCTCTCTCACCAAGGCTCTTCTCCCACGATTGCTCAGTTGAGCTGGACGGCCAGGTCTAGGAAGACTTCTGGTGGTCCCAAACTTTTTCCACTTAAGGATTATGGAGGCCACTGTGTTCTTAGGACCCTTGACTAATGCAGAAATTCTTTTGTAAACTTGGCCAGATCTGTGCCTTGCCACAATTCTGTCTCTAAGCTCCTTTGGCAGTGTCAGGATGCCAGGTTTAATTTTACTTTGCCAGTAGTTTTTCCCTTAGCCAAGATGGCTTCCATTGCCTCACTGGGGTCATGTGTTTCCTGCCTGTGGACCTACTTAAACTGCATGTGTTGCAATCATGCCTTGCCTGAGTATTGTGTGCTTTTAGCTTTCTACTCACCTGTGCTAGCCCTCTGAATAGAGTCTTGCTGACTTTGTGTTTACTCCTAGTCATCCGCTGAAAGGATTGCTGCCTGAATCCTCTGCTAAGGGGACTTCTGCTGAAAGGAACCGCTGGCTGTTGTTCACTCACGCTGGGATCTCTGAACTTTTGTCTTCCTGAAGAAAACTTCTCCTGGATCTCTACACCTCTGGTAAAGTCACCATCTTGCTCTGTGTTTAAATACCCGGCTCCAGCTCTGCTTAAGACATCGCTGTTTCCTCCGCTGCACCTCCTGCATTCTTCAATATCCAGATCCATATTCCAGTTTGTCTTCTCTTCTGCACTACGTGAGTCCACAATCAACTGAGGAATGCCTACGTCTGCTTACTATCCTTATTTCTGTTTGCATATTACTGTACCTAAGTAAACTTGAACTATGGTTAACTTTTGCATACCCTAATAGTAATGAAGGCCGTGCCTTACAGATTAGGTTCTAAGAAGTATTGTTTGGAATGAACTTACCTTCATAAACTGTTTGCTGTGATCTTTTGCACTTGAGTTTAAAATAGACTTTCACACTACTCTTGTCTCAGTCTCTGCTTTTGGCCCACGCCATTGGACTTCAGGGTATCTACTAACATCGTAACAGGCAGTTCCTTTGAGCTCATGATTCTCATTTGGTCTGACATGCACTGTGAGCTGTGAGGTCTTATATAGACAGGTGTGTGCCTTTCCAAATCAAGTCCTATCAGTTTAATTACACACAGCTGGACTCCAATGAAAGAGTAGAACCATCTCAAAGAGGATCACAAGGAAATGGACAGCATGTGACTTAAATATGAGCAAAGGGTCTGAATACTTATGACTATGTGATATTTCAGTTTTCCTTTTTTAATAAATTTGCAAAATTTCTACATTTCTGTTTTTTTTCAGTCAAGATGGGGTGCACAGTGTACTTTAATGAGAAAAAAAATGAACTTTTTAGAATTTACCAAATGGCTGCAATGAAACAAAGAGTGAAAGATGTAAAGGGGTCTGAATGCTTTCCGTACCCACTGTATATAGTACTCAATGTTCCAGGCAGTGGGAGGCATTACTGGGATCCAGAGCAGTCGCTCCAGTCACGTCCAGAGCCTAAGGTCTGGCATAGGAGCTGCCGGACACTTTGTGTGCTCTGAAGTACAAAGGAAGATGGACAGGGACCTGCATAGATGGAAGTTGAAGGCCAGTCCCGGGTGCACTGCAGAGGTGGACGAGAAATACAGGATGAGCTAGCAACAGGGCTGAAGAGGAGTTATGCTAAGAAGGAGGATAATGTGAATTGCTGTGCCTTATCCCATCTGTACCCACCTGATGAACTTGAACTGTCAAGTATATGTTTGACTGTTACAAAGAACTTCGTGTTCCCTAAATTGTGAGCGGCGGCTTCTGAGGACAGAAGCCTGAAGGCAGTGGAGGCCTGCGGCCTACAAGAGAGTGTGCTGCACCCCACACCCTAGAGCACACTGGGACTGGGACACCCATTGTCTGTAAAGTGCCAGAGCGAAATCAGACCGACGTTCAGTCACGACTACCGCTCTGTGCCACTTTACAAGATGAGTGATAAGGGAACTTCTCCATCAGAAGAGAAGAGGAAATAATGGTCGCTGCCCAAACTGTGACAAGAACAGGACCACAATGCAACAAGAACTGTCTCACAATGCTCTTGGAACTTTCCCATAATGCATTGCAAATTGAAACTAGAGCAAATACATTAAATCACTAGCAGACAGTGCAGTTATCAAACAATAAAAAAGAGACAGGATTCAAATGCAAGCAACATAATGTCAGAACTGATATACACATAAAGTGACTAGATTCCCTGGATAGCTAAATTCGCTGCTGAGGCAAGAACACGGGCTGCCCAGCACTATTTAAGTGCACCCCATGAAGATAGACACTCTAATTTACAAGGCCATAACATATAGGTGCATCTCACAAAATTAGAATATCATCAAAAAGTTAATTTATTTCAGTTCTTCAATGCAAAAAGTGAACCTCATATATTATATAGAGTCATTACAAACACAGTGATCTATTTCAAGTGTTTATTTCTGTTAATGTTGATGATTATGGCTTATAGCCAATGAAAACACAAAAGTCATTAACTCAGTAAATTAAAATAATTAACAAAAAACACCTGCAAAGACTTCCTAAGCATTTAAAAAGGTCCCTTAGTCTGTTTTAGTAGGCTCCACAATCATGACAATCATGATGAAGACTGCTGGCTTGACAGATGTCCGGAGTTCCAATTTTCATTTGAAATCAAGGTCCCAGAGTCTGGAAGAAGAGTGGAGAGGCCACAATCCAAGCTGCTTGAGGTCTAGTGTGAAGTTTCCACAATCAGTGATGGTTTGGGGAGCCGTGTCATCTGCTGGTGTAGGTCCACTGTGTTTTTTCAACACAAAAGTCAGCGCAGCCGTCTACCAGGAAATTTTAGAGCACTTCATGCTTCCCTCTGCCACAGTATCAAGCTACCAGGGGGGCAAAGGGGGCGGTGGCCCCGGGCCCCACGCTCTTAGGGGGCCCATCCAGGGCTACGCCAGTGTAACTATCTAGCATGCCCCTGGTGCCAGCATCGGGCCCCACTGCCCGCCACCGCCGCAAGTTTACTGATGAGAGAGGGAGCGCGGATCTCTCTCCCATTAGTCCCTTCTGTGACTGACGTCTCTGACATCATCACTTGGCGCCCAGCCCGCTGTGCTGAAGATGTGTGCGTGCTGGGTGCTCTGAGCAGCGAGGGAACCAGGAGGAGAGATGAGTACTGTTTATTTATTTTTTGCCGGGTGGGGGGCGGCATTATATTACAGACTCTGCCTATGGGAAGGGGGAGGTGCATTATACTACAGACTCTGCCTATGGGGGAGCATTATCCTAAAGACTCTGCCCACAGAGAGGGGGGGCATTATACTAAAGACTCTGCCTATGGGGAGGGGGGGCATTATACTACAGACTGTCTATGGGGAGGGGGGGAGCATTATACTAAAGCCTCTGTCTATGGGGGAGCATTATACTGCAGACTCTGCCTATGGGGGGGCATTATACTACAGACTCTGCCTATGAGGAGGGGGGGAGCATTATACTACAGACTCTGCCTATGGGGGGGACATTGTACTACAGACTCTGCCTATAAGAGGGGGAGCATTATACTACAGACTCTGCCTATGGGGGGTGCATTTTACTACAGACTCTGCCTATAAGTGGGGCATTATACTACAGACGCTGCCTATGAGATGGGGGGGGCATTATACCACAGACTCTGCCTATGAGGAGGGGGGGCACATTACACTACAGACTCTGCCTATGAGATGGGGGGGGCATTATACTACAGCTTCTGCCTATGAGGAGGGGGGGGCATTATACTACAGACTCTGCCTATGAGGAGGGGGGAGCATTATACTACAGACTCTGCCTATGGGGGGGGCATTATACTGCAGACTCTGCCTATGGGGGTGCATTATACCACAGACTCTGCCTATGAGGAGGGGGGGAGCATTATACTACAGACTCTGCCTATGGGGGGGAGCTTTATACTACACACTCTGTCAATGGGGGGAGCATTTTACTACAGACTCTGCCTATAGGGGCGCATTATACTATACGAAGGACTATGGGGAGTGCATTATACTATATTGAGGACTATCTGGTGCATTATACTATATGTAGGCTATTTATACAGTGTGGGAGATAATGTGGGTTCTTTGAACAGCGTGGGGGCCATCATACAGTGTGGGAGATAATGTGGGGTCTTTGTATAGTGTGGAGGCCATCATACAGTGTTGGAGCCATCAGCTTGGGGGCTACTAAGGGGTCAGTATACTTTGTGGGGGTACTATACAGTGAGGGGGAATTATATCGTGAATAGGAGAACATCATACTGGTTAGAGCGGAGCTCTACATGGGGGGAGACTCAGGACATTATTAAATCTTAGGTGGGCACTTATTGTTATAGGGGAACTCAGGTTATCGTGACTGTCGAAGGGGCACTATTACTTTCTAGGGGGCACAATGTGGGCACTGTTTTCTAGGACACTTGCACACGGCATTACTTTATTTTAGAGGTTTGTTTTACCATCTAGAGGGCACACAGTAGGTGCAGTAATAGGGACACATTTTGCAGCAGAGGCTCAGTATTGGGGTATCAGCAGGATGAGAAGTTTGTGCAGGTTGGGGATAGATGTGGTCAGTGCCTGAAATGTAAGGAGTCAAATGTGTCTTTGTTGTGATCTCTGCATACCTGAGACTCTGAGTCCTGGCTGGAGAAGTTGTCGTGTCGGTCTGGGCCAGATGGAAAAGACGGGAAAAGTGAACAATTTAATCAGAAAGAACGTCAGCTGTAAGGTACTATATATAACTGAGCTGTGATCTCTTATATGTTCTGCAGGACTGGCATCTATCAATATATGTCACCATATGGCGGTAATATCAGTGCTGGTCTTTGTATAGAGATTATTTTTAGTAACAGCGCGGTCATCTGCTGAGGTTTTCCTACATCAACTATCTGGGTGCGCCGCTATAGTTGGAATCAGGGTTACCTGGTTAGAGGCCCACTCAGAAGTTTCGGCCCCCTGAACCAAAACCTTAGCTACGCCAAGCTTTTTGGAGATGGACATTTCATTTTCCAGCAGGACTTGGCCCCTGTCCACACTGACAAAAGTACTAATACCTGGTTTAAAACAACAGTATCACTGTGCTTGATTGGCAGCAAACTCACCTGACCTTAACCCCATAAAGAATCTATGGGGTATTGTCAAGAGGAAAATGAGAGACACCAGACCCAACAATGCAGACGACCTGAAGGCTTCTATCAAAGCCACCTGGGCTTCCATAACCCCTCAGCAGTGCCACAGGCTGATCCCTCCATGCCATATTGCCGCATTGATGCAGTAATTGATGTAAAAGGATCCCCGACCAAGTATTGAGGGCATTTATTGAACATACATTTCAGTAGGATAACATTTTGGATTTTGAAAACATTTTTCAAGCTGTTGTTATAAGGTATTCTAATTAATTGAAATAATGACTTTAGAGTTTTCATTGGCTGTAAGCCATAATCATCAACATTAACAGAAATAAACACGTGAAATAGATCACTCTGGGTGTAATGGCTCTATATAATATATGAGTTTCACGTTTTGTATTGAAGAACTGAAATAAATTAACTTTTATGGTGATATTCTAATTTTGTGAGATGCACCTGTAAATGGGCTTGGCTGCACCCTGAATAAAAATAGCATGTAAAAAATATATATGATATATATGAGGTATTGGTCGATATTTTGGCCAAAATATACAAGCTCGCAACCTGCTCAAGGGTCCTCATACTTGCGAGTCCCTACACTAACATTAAAAGCAAAGTCACAAAAACAAGGAATTAAAGTTCCCACCAAAATTCAAGAATTAACACAGCAAATACAGCAACAATAATTACAAGGATGCAGCAAACCCATATAATGAAGAAGTCAGCAACACAGGTGCAAAATATTGATGAGACAACCACTCACAACCTACCAATTCATGGAGGGGGTGATAGCTTAGTATTAAAACTGCACACAAATAAGCCTTGTATAGGGCACTGGTCACACACAGGTAGTGCACAATGTCTGGCTTACAGCCTATTAGTGAAGCCCAAACTATTAGATTAGGCGGACTGCCCAGCACTTTTTAAGTACACCCCATGAAGACAGACACCCTAGTTTACAAGGCCAACATTGATGGGTCTGGCTGCACCCTGAATAAAAATAACGTGCAAAAAATATATATGATATATATGAGGTATTAGTAAATATTTTGGCCAAAATACACAAGCTCGCAACCCGCGTCAAGGGTCCTCATACTTGCGAGTCCCTACACTAACATTAAAAGCAAAGACAAATTTAAATTCCCACCAAAATTCAAGAATTAACACAGGAAAAAAGGGCAACAGTGTTTACCTGCCTAGGTCTCAGTACTAATCATACCATATAATAACGATGACAGCAACACAGGTGCAAAATACTGATGTGACAACCACTCACATATTACCAATTAATGGAGGGGGGTGATTACATAGTATTAAAACTGCACACAAAATTATATGGGATTGCTACATCCTAATAGTGCATTAGTTCTGAGATCTGGGCAGGTAAATGCTATATTAATAATTGATTTTTTGGGGAAAGTTAAATTCTCTTTTGTTGGCTTTACTTTTAATCTAACTGAAATACACATAAGCTTTTTTCCTAAACATTAGGATCTGTTTAGAGCCATCAGCTCAAAAAGGCTTCCTTTGACAGACTTGGCATAAGCAGGTCAAAAGGAAGCCTGATCTTTACCATTACACCCCTTTACAGGAATGGAGACTTACCACATGCTCAGGGTTGCATCTACAGAGTAGCTGCTGGCCAGAGGAGCGAGCTTGAGGCTATAACTCTAACTAAAGCTTTTTTATTACTAAATGATGGGTTCTGTCTAAGGCCATTGGCTCAAAAAGACTTCCTCGGACAGACTTGGCGCAAGCTACTCCATTCTGCAGATCCCAAGGGAACCCTGGCCTTTACCATTACACCCCTGTACAGGGATAGATACTTACCATAGGCCCAGGGTTGCATCTACAGAGTAGCTGCTGGCCGGAGGAGCGAGCTTGAGGCTATAGTGGTTGATTCAACTCTAACTAAAGCTTTTTTTTCCTAAATACTGGGATCTGTTTAAGGCTGTTGGCTCAAACAGACTTCCTCGGACAGACTTGGCGCAAGCTACTCCATTCTGCAGATCCCAAGGGAACCCTGGTTTTTACCATTACACCCCTGTACAGGGATAGATACTTACCATAGGCCCAGGGTTGCATCTACAGAGTAGCTGCTGGCCGGAGGAGTGCGCTTGAGGCTTGAGTAGTTGAGTCAATCCTAACTAAAGAAAAACCTATCTAATGACACTTTCTTGTTAGGACCTGTCTGAGGCCTATGGCTCAAAAAAAGCTTCTTTGGAAAAACTTGGCAAAAGCCAGTCTATCCTACAGGTTCCAAAGGAACTCTGACCTTCACTCTTACAGCCCTGTACAGTGATAAAGACTTATTACAGGGCCTTGATTGCATCTACATAGTAGATGCTGACTGGAGGGGCAAACTTAAGGTTAGAATGGTTCAGCCAACCCTAACTATTGCTACTTTCTTAAATGTTAGGATATTTCTGAGGCCGTTGGCTCAAACAGGCTTCCTTGGACAGACTTGGCGCAAAACACACCATTTCTGATGTTTCCAAATGAACCCTGGGCTTCACCCTTGAACCTCTATACAGGGACCGTTTCATAGTTTTAAGGTTGAAAGACACAAGTCCATCAAGTTCAACCTAAAAGCTAATGTGTTGATCCAGAGGAAGGCAAAAACCCCATGAGGCAGATGCTAATTGCCCCATATTAGGGGAAAAATTCCTTCCCGACTCCACATATGGCAATCAGACTAGTTCCCTGGATCAACGTCCCATAACAAAATCAAGTACGGATCACCTGCAATTTTATATTATTCAAGAAAGGCACACACATGCCCTCCTTGAATTTTTTTTAGAAAATTAAGTATTTCAATTTCATGTGGTAGAGAGTTTCATAACCTCATTGCTCACACAATAAAAATTTGCCAACTAACTTCCTTTAGACAAAGTGAATTAGGATCTTTATGCTAGAGTAATTGAATTAACTCTAACTGAAATAGATTAATGCTTTTTTCCTAAATGTTGAAATTTGTTTAAATCCATCAGCTCAAAAAGGCTTTCTCGGACAGACTTGGCGCAAGCTACTCCATTCTGCAGATCCCAAGGGAACCCTGGCCTTTATCATTACACCCCTGTACAGGGATAGATACTTACCATAGGCCCAGGGCTGCATCTACAGAGTAGCTGCTGGCCAGAGGAGCGAGCTTGAGGCTATAGTGGTTGATTCAACTCTAACTAAAGCTTTTTTTTCCTAAATACTGGGATCTGTTTAAGGCTGTTGGCTCAAACAGTCTTCCTCGGACAGACTTGGCGCAAGCTACTCCATTCTGCAGATCCCAAGGGAACCCTGGTTTTTACCATTACACACCTGTACAGGGATAGATACTTACCATAGGCCCAGGGTTGCATCTACAGAGTAGCTGCTGGCCGGAGGAGTGCGCTTGAGGCTTGAGTAGTTGAATCAATCCTAACTAAAGAAAAACCTATCTAATGACACTTTCTTGTTAGGACCTGTCTGAGGCCTATGGCTCAAAAAAGCTTCTTTGGAAAGACTTGGCAAAAGCCAGTCTATCCTACAGGTTCCAAAAGAACACTGGCCTTCACTCTTACAGCCCTGTACAGTGATAAAGACTTATTACAGGGCCTTGATTGCATCTACATAGTAGATGCTGACTGGAGGGGCAAACTTAAAGTTAGAATGGTTCAGCCAACCCTAACTATTGCTACTTTCTTAAATGTTAGGATATTTCTGAGGCCATTGGCTCAAACAGGCTTCCTTGGACAGACTTGGCACAAAACACACCATTTCTGATGTTTCCAAATGAACCCTGGGCTTCACCCTTGAACCTCTATACAGGGACCGTTTCATAGTTTTAAGGTTGAAAGACACAAGTCTGTCAAGTTCAACCTAAAAGCTAATGTGTTGATCCAGAGGAAGGCAAAAACCCCATGAGGCAGATGCTAATTGCCCCATATTAGGGGAAAAATTCCTTCCCGACTCCACATATGGCAATCAGACTAGTTCCCTGGATCAACGTCCCATAACAAAATCTAGTACGGATAACCTGCAATTTTATATTATTTAAGAAAGGCACACACATGCCCTCCTTGAATTTTTTTTAGAAAATTAAGTATTTCAATTTCATGTGGTAGAGAGTTTCATAACCTCATTGCTCACACAATAAAAATTTGCCAACTAACTTCCTTTAGACAAAGTGAATTAGGATCTTTATGCTAGAGTAATTGAATTAACTGTAACTGAAATAGATTAATGCTTTTTTCCTAAATGTTGAAATTTGTTTAAATCCATCAGCTCAATAAGGCTTTCTCGGACAGACTTGACGCAAGCTACTCCATCCTGCAGATCCCAAGGGAACCCTGGCCTTTACCATTACACCCCTGTACAGGGATAGATACTTACCATAGGTCCAGGGCTGCATCTACAGAGTAGCTGCTGGCCGGAGGAGCGAGCTTGAGGCTATAGTGGTTGATTCAACTCTAACTAAAGCTTTTTTTTCCTAAATACTGGGATCTGTTTAAGGCTGTTGGCTCAAACAGACTTCCTCGGACAGACTTGGCGCAAGCTACTCCATTCTGCAGATCCCAAGGGAACCGTGGTTTTTACCATTACACCCCTGTACAGGGATAGATACTTACCATAGGCCCAGGGTTGCATCTACAGAGTAGCTGCTGGCCGGAGGAGTGCGCTTGAGGCTTGAGTAGTTGAATCAATCCTAACTAAAGAAAAACCTATCTAATGCCACTTTCTTGTTAGGACCTGTCTGAGGCCTATGGCTCGAAAAAGCTTCTTTGGAAAGACTTGGCAAAAGCCAGTCTATCCTACAGGTTCCAAAAGAACACTGGCCTTCACTCTTACAGCCCTGTACAGTGATAAAGACTTATTACAGGGCCTTGATTGCATCTACATAGTAGATGCTGACTGGAGGGGCAAACTTAAAGTTAGAATGGTTCAGCCAACCCTAACTATTGCTACTTTCTTAAATGTTAGGATATTTCTGAGGCCGTTGGCTCAAACAGGCTTCCTTGGACAGACTTGGCGCAAAACACACCATTTCTGATGTTTCCAAATGAACCCTGGGCTTCACCCTTGAACCTCTATACAGGGACCGTTTCATAGTTTTAAGGTTGAAAGACACAAGTCCATCAAGTTCAACCTAAAAGCTAATGTGTTGATCCAGAGGAAGGCAAAAACCCCATGAGGCAGATGCTAATTGCCCCATATTAGGACAAAAATTCCTTCCCGACTCCACATATGGCAATCAGACTAGTTCCCTGGATCAACGTCCCATAACAAAATCTAGTACGGATAACCTGCAATTTTATATTATTCAAGAAAGGCACACACATGCCCTCCTTGAATTTTTTTTAGAAAATTAAGTATTTCAATTTCATGTGGTAGAGAGTTTCATAACCTCATTGCTCACACAATAAAAATTTGCCAACTAACTTCCTTTAGACAAAGTGAATTAGGATCTTTATGCTAGAGTAATTGAATTAACTCTAACTGAAATAGATTAATGCTTTTTTCCTAAATGTTGAAATTTGTTTAAATCCATCAGCTCAAAAAGGCTTTCTCGGACAGACTTGGCGCAAGCTACTCCATTCTGCAGATCCCAAGGGAACCCTGGCCTTTACCATTACACCCCTGTACAGGGATAGATACTTACCATAGGCCCAGGGCTGCATCTACAGAGTAGCTGCTGGCTGGAGGAGCGAGCTTGAGGCTATAGTGGTTGATTCAACTCTAACTAAAGCTTTTTTTTCCTAAATACTGGGATCTGTTTAAGGCTGTTGGCTCAAACAGACTTTCTCGGACAGACTTGGCGCAAGCTACTCCATTCTGCAGATCCCAAGGGAACCCTGGTTTTTACCATTACACACCTGTACAGGGATAGATACTTACCATAGGCCCAGGGTTGCATCTACAGAGTAGCTGCTGGCCGGAGGAGTGCGCTTGAGGCTTGAGTAGTTGAATCAATCCTAACTAAAGAAAAACCTATCTAATGACACTTTCTTGTTAGGACCTGTCTGAGGCCTATGGCTCAAAAAAGCTTCTTTGGAAAGACTTGGCAAAACCCAGTCTATCCTACAGGTTCCAAAGGAACTCTGGCCTTCACTCTTACAGCCCTGTACAGTGATAAAGACTTATTACAGGGCCTTGATTGCATCTACATAGTAGATGCTGACTGGAGGGGCAAACTTAAAGTTAGAATGGTTCAGCCATCCCTAACTATTGCTACTTTCTTAAATGTTAGGATATTTCTGAGGCCATTGGCTCAAACAGGCTTCCTTGGACAGACTTGGCGCAAAACACACCATTTCTGATGTTTCCAAATGAACCCTGGGCTTCACCCTTGAACCTCTATACAGGGACCGTTTCATAGTTTTAAGGTTGAAAGACACAAGTCTGTCAAGTTCAACCTAAAAGCTAATGTGTTGATCCAGAGGAAGGCAAAAACCCCATGAGGCAGATGCTAATTGCCCCATATTAGGGGAAAAATTCCTTCCCGACTCCACATATGGCAATCAGACTAGTTCCCTGGATCAACGTCCCATAACAAAATCTAGTACGGATAACCTGCAATTTTATATTATTTAAGAAAGGCACACACATGCCCTCCTTGAATTTTTTTTAGAAAATTAAGTATTTCAATTTCATGTGGTAGAGAGTTTCATAACCTCATTGCTCACACAATAAAAATTTGCCAACTAACTTCCTTTAGACAAAGTGAATTAGGATCTTTATGCTAGAGTAATTGAATTAACTCTAACTGAAATAGATTAATGCTTTTTTCCTAAATGTTGAAATTTGTTTAAATCCATCAGCTCAAAAAGGCTTTCTCGGACAGACTTGGCGCAAGCTACTCCATTCTGCAGATCCCAAGGGAACCCTGGCCTTTACCATTACACCCCTGTACAGGGATAGATACTTACCATAGGCCCAGGGCTGCATCTACAGAGTAGCTGCTGGCCGGAGGAGCGAGCTTGAGGCTATAGTGGTTGATTCAACTCTAACTAAAGCTTTTTTTTCCTAAATACTGGGATCTGTTTAAGGCTGTTGGCTCAAACAGACTTCCTTGGACAGACTTGGCGCAAGCTACTCCATTCTGCAGATCCCAAGGGAACCCTGGTTTTTACCATTACACCCCTGTACAGGGATAGATACTTACCATAGGCCCAGGGTTGCATCTACAGAGTAGCTGCTGGCCGGAGGAGTGCGGTTGAGGCTTGAGTAGTTGAATCAATCCTAACTAAAGAAAAACCTATCTAATGACACTTTCTTGTTAGGACCTGTCTGAGGCCTATGGCTCAAAAAAGCTTCTTTGGAAAGACTTGGCAAAAGCCAGTCTATCCTACAGGTTCCAAAGGAACTCTGGCCTTCACTCTTACAGCCCTGTACAGCGATAAAGACTTATTACAGGGCCTTGATTGCATCTACATAGTAGATGCTGACTGGAGGGGCAAACTTAAGGCTAGAATGGTTCAGCCAACCCTAACTATTGCTACTTTCTTAAATGTTAAGATATTTCTGAGGCCGTTGGCTCAAACAGGCTTCCTTGGACAGACTGGGCGCAAAACACACCATTTCTGATGTTTCCAAATGAACCCTGGGCTTCACCCTTGAACCTCTATACAGGGACCGTTTCATAGTTTTAAGGTTGAAAGACACAAGTCCATCAAGTTCAACCTAAAAGCTAATGTGTTGATCCAGAGGAAGGCAAAAACCCCATGAGGCAGATGCTAATTGCCCCATATTAGGGGAAAAATTCCTTCCCGACTCCACATATGGCAATCAGACTAGTTCCCTGGATCAACGTCCCATAACAAAATCTAGTACGGATAACCTGCAATTTTATATTATTCAAGAAAGGCACACACATGCCCTCCTTGAATTTTTTTTAGAAAATTAAGTATTTCAATTTCATGTGGTAGAGAGTTTCATAACCTCATTGCTCACACAATAAAAATTTGCCAACTAACTTCCTTTAGACAAAGTGAATTAGGATCTTTATGCTAGAGTAATTGAATTAACTCTAACTGAAATAGATTAATGCTTTTTTCCTAAATGTTGAAATTTGTTTAAATCCATCAGCTCAAAAAGGCTTTCTCGGACAGACTTGGCGCAAGCTACTCCATTCTGCAGATCCCAAGGGAACCCTGGCCTTTACCATTACACCCCTGTACAGGGATAGATACTTACCATAGGCCCAGGGCTGCATCTACAGAGTAGCTGCTGGCCGGAGGAGCGAGCTTGAGGCTATAGTGGTTGATTCAACTCTAACTAAAGCTTTTTTTTCCTAAATACTGGGATCTGTTTAAGGCTGTTGGCTCAAACAGACTTCCTCGGACAGACTTGGCGCAAGCTACTCCATTCTGCAGATCCCAAGGGAACCCTGTTTTTTACCATTACACCCCTGTACAGGGATAGATACTTACCATAGGCCCAGGGTTGCATCTACAGAGTAGCTGCTGGCCGGAGGAGTGCGCTTGAGGCTTGAGTAGTTGAATCAATCCTAACTAAAGAAAAACCTATCTAATGCCACTTTCTTGTTAGGACCTGTCTGAGGCCTATGGCTCAAAAAAGCTTCTTTGGAAAGACTTGGCAAAAGCCAGTCTATCCTACAGGTTCCAAAGGAACTCTGGCCTTCACTCTTTCAGCTCTGTACAGCGATAAAGACTTATTGTAGGGCCTTGATTGCATCTACATAGTAGATACTGACTGGAGGGGCAAACTTAAGGCTAGAATGGTTCAGCCAACCCTAACTATTGCTACTTTCTTAAATGTTAGGATATTTCTGAGGCCGTTGGCTCAAACAGGCTTCCTTGGACAGACTGGGCGCAAAACACACCATTTCTGATGTTTCCAAATGAACCCTGGGCTTCACCCTTGAACCTCAATACATGGACAGTTTCATAGTTTTAAGGTTGAAAGACACAAGTCCATCAAGTTCAACCTAAAAGCTAATGTGTTGATCCAGATTAAGGCAAAAACCCCATGAGGCAGATGCTAATTGCCCCATATTAGAGGAAAAATTCCTTCCCGACTCCACATATGGCAATCAGACTAGTTCCCTGGATCAACGTCCCATAACAAAATCTAGAACGGATAACCTGCAATTTTATATTATTCAAGAAAGGCACACATATGCCCTCCTTGAATTTTTTTTAGAAAATTTAGTATTTCAAGTTCATGTGGTAGAGAGTTCCATAACCTCATTGCTCACACAATAAAAATTTGCCAACTAACTTCCTTTAGACAAAGTGAATTAGGATCTTTATGCTAGAGTAATTGAATTAACTCTAACTGAAATAGATTAATGCTTTTTTCCTAAATGTTGAAATTTGTTTAAATCCATCAGCTCAAAAAGGCTTTCTCGGACAGACTTGGCGCAAGCTACTCCATTCTGCAGATCCCAAGGGAACCCTGGCCTTTACCATTACACGCCTGTACATGGATAGATACTTACCATAGGCCCAGGGCTGCATCTACAGAGTAGCTGCTGGCCGGAGGAGCGAGCTTGAGGCTATAGTGGTTGATTCAACTCTAACTGAAGCTTTTTTTTTTTCCTAAATACTGCGATCTGTTTAAGGCTGTTGGCTCAAACAGACTTCCTCGGACAGACTTGGCGCAAGCTACTCCATTCTGCAGATCCCAAGGGAACCCAGGTTTTTACCATTACACCCCTGTACAGGGATAGATACTTACCATAGGCCCAGGGTTGCATCTACAGAGTAGCTGCTGGCCGGAGGAGTGCGCTTGAGGCTTGAGTAGTTGAATCAATCCTAACAAAAGCAAAACCTATCTAATGCCACTTTCTTGTTAGGACCTGTCTGAGGCCTATGGCTCAAAAAAGCTTCTTTGGAAAGACTTGGCAAAAGCCAGTCTATCCTACAGGTTCCAAAGGAACTCTGGCCTTCACTCTTACAGCCCTGTACAGCGATAAAGACTTATTACATGGCCTTGATTGCATCTACATAGTAGATGCTGACTGGAGGGGCAAACTTAAGGCTAGAATGGTTCAGCCACCCTAACTATTGCTACTTTCTGAAATGTTAGGATATTTCTGAGGCCGTTGGCTCAAACAGGCTTCCTTGGACAGACTGGGCGCAAAACACACCATTTCTGATGGTTCCAAATGAACCCTGGGCTTCACCCTTGAACCTCAATACAGGGACAGTTTCATAGTTTTAAGGTTGAAAGACACAAGTCCATCAAGTTCAACCTAAAAGCTAATGTGTTGATCCAGAGGAAGGCAAAAACCCCATGAGGCAGATGCTAATTGCCCCATTTTAGGGGAAAAATTCCTTCCCGACTCCACATATGGCAATCAGTTCCCTGGATCAACGTCCCATAATAAAATCTATTACCACTAACCTGAAATGTTATATTATTCAAGGAACATTTTTCATCAAGCAGTTTTCACCGGAAATGTGTTGCACAACTGTTTGAATCTCAGTAAATTCCTGCGCAACTTACATTTGAATACTCTGACCTTTTTACACCCACTCTTTTAACTTCTTAAATAGTGAACAGAGCTTATCTGGACCGCTTGTGGCTTAGCTTTACCTGAAAACTTATTACAAATTAGGCTGGAAAAGTGGTGTAAAATAGGACTGAAATTGACTCCATCTTTTGACTGGAGTACATTTCTTGAGGTGTAGTACGTCAGCTTTAAGGGGATATTTCAATAAATGAATGACCCTGGCTGCAGGTATAAAGAATCAAACTGTGCTGTCCTGACCCATTCCTGGGATTGTGTATGGCACTGCCATCACCTCAATACTGCCGCAGCCAACAAATGTAATCAGACGGACTGCCCAGCTGAGCGCACTGAGCTGCTGCAGCTCTGAGATGGTGGAACCTCTTTTTTTTAATTAAATGACCTGCAGCTAGGGACATTCATTTATTGAAAGGGAACAACCCCTTTAAGGATGAGTCAAGTTCATTAAGAGGTTTAGTCTTTTTAATGAATTTGGTGCACGTTCCTCCAATAGGCGCTTCATGAATGCTGGTATAGAAATCCACCAGCCTTGATGAATCGGCCACCATAGGTTTACATGGCATGAGCATATACAGAACAGTTGTGTAGTATACGTTACCAGGCCCTCATGATGCTCTTGGTCCTGGATGGCCTTCCACAGTCTGCTTTCTTGCTTCATCATCTTGAAGGGCTCCACTTTCTTTTCTTCTGGCTGGCATGGTGCGGCTCTATCATCCTGCTCCTTTAACACGAAGGGACGAATGACTGTAAAGCTGCCAGGAGCGTTTTTTTATCCCCTTAGATCATTGTGACACCACAAAGTGATGACATAGACAAGTGGGTGAGGCGCCTTTATTCAGTCATCGGGTGTGGTCAGAAGAAATTAGCATATTCCGTGATGTTACTACAATGAGAACAGACATGAACATTCTATTCGGAACCCGACCGCCATTATCAGCGGAACCTTCACTGCTGTCAGATTGGCACTAAAAACAAAAAGAGACCGCGGTGAACCTGGACAGTAACAATCTACAGGGACAGTGACTGCTAAGCGGACTTCATGTCAGATGTTATGCAGTTTTGTCAGAAAAAAAAACAATAAAATATATAAAAGACAGGCTCCAATAAACCTTAAACACTGGGCTGTAGTCACAGATTCTCCTTCCACCTGCAGCACATTGCTCCCCTGCCTAACCCTCCCCGTCCTGCAGCATGTTTCTCACCGCTTAATTCTCCCACTCCTGCAGCACATCACTCCCCTGTCTAAACCTCCCCCTCTTGCGGCACATTGCTCCCGTCTAATCCTCCCCTCCTTGCAGCACATTGTGCCCTTTCTAAATCTCTCCCTTCCTGCACCACATCACCCACTGCCAAATCCCCTCTTGCACCACATCGCCCACTGCCAAATCCTGCACTTCCTGCAGCATATCGCTCCCTGCCTAATCCTCTCCTATTGCATTACATCACTCCCCTGCATAAGCCACCTCTTCCTGCAGCACATCGCTTCCCTGCCTAAGCCTCCCCCTCCTGCATTACATCACTCCCCTGCCTAATCCTCCTCTTCCTGCAGCACAGCGCTCCCTGCCTAATCCTCCTCTTCCTGCAGCACATCGCTCCCTGCATGATTCTCCCTATCCTGCATTACATCACTCCCCTGCATAATCCTCCTCTCCCTGCAGCACACCACTCCCCTGGCTAATCTTCCCCCTCCTGCAGCACATCGCTCCCCTGACCCCCTCTTACGTGACATCTTTTCTATCAGTTACATTTGTGAAGTAACTGCTGTCTCCTGTGAGCAGTGGAGAGCGAAGCTGAGAGCCAGGAGGCTCTGCCCCTCTGCCCCTTCTTGCCACATCATCATCCATCTACATCAGGGCTGTCAAACTCAAATATATAGAGGGCCAAAAGGAAGAGTTTAACTCAGAAAAATAAGTCAACACTTTATCAGATGTTTCTGTGAAAACTTGAGTACAACAAATAAGATTTTGTTATTTTCCCTCAGTTATAAAAAAAATAGTTATGAGAAAAGAGTGACAAAAAGGAGTCATAAAATGCACCAAAATGAAATATCACAATTTATGGCTCAAATTGAGGTGAAGCAAGGAAGAGGTTGAGCTTAGCTAATGAGATGCATCAAACATACAGGTGCTTCTCACAAAATTAGAATATCATCAAAAAGTTAATTTATTTCAGTTCTTCAATCCAAAAAGTGAAACTCATATATTATACAGAGTCATTACAGAGTGATCTATTTCAAGTGTTTATTTCTGTTAATGTTGATAATGATGGCTTACAGCCAATGAAAACACAAAGTCATTATCTCAGTAAATTAGAATAATTAACAAAAATCACCTGCAAAGGCTTCTTACGCATTTAAAAAGGTCCCTTTGTCTGTTTCAGTAGGCTCCACAATCATGGGGAAGACTGCTGACTTGACAGATGTCCAGAAGGCAGTCATTGACACACTCCACAAGGAGTGTAAACCACAAAAGGTCATTGCTAAAGAAGCTGGCTGTTAACAGAGTGCTGTATCCAAGCATATTTATGGAAAGTTGAGTGGAAAGAAAAAGTGTGGTAGGAAGAGGTGCACAAGCAACCGGGATAACCGCAGCCTTGAAAAGATTGTTAAGGAAAGGCCATTCAAACATTTGGGGAAGATTCACAAGGAGTGGACTGCTGCTGGAGTCATTGCTTCAAGAGCCATCACACACAGACGTATCCAGGACATGGGCTACAAGTGTCACATTCCTTGTGTCGAGCCACTCATGACCAATAGACAGCGCCAGAAGCATCTTACCTGGGCCAAGGAGAAAAACACCTGGACTGTTGCTCAGTGGTCCAAGGTGTTGTTTTCCGATGAAAGTAAATTTTGCATTTAATTTGGAAATCAAGGTCCCAGAGTCTGGAGGAAGAGTGGAGAGGCCACAATCCAAGCTGCTGGAGGTCTCGTGTGAAGTTTCCACAATCGGTGATGGTTGGGGAGCCATGTCATCTGCTGGTGTAGGTCCACTGTGTTTTATCAAGACCAAAGTCAGCGCACCCGTCTACCAGGACATTGTAGAGCACTTCATGCTTCCCTCTGCCGACAAGCTTTATGGAGATGGAAATGTCATTTTCCAGCAGGACTTGGCACCTGTCCACACGGCCAAAAGTACCAATACCTGGTTTACACAACAGTATCACTGTGCTTGATTGGCAGCAAACTCACCTGACCTTAACCCCATAGAGAATCTATTATAGAGAATCTATGGGGTATTGTCAAGAGAAAGATGAGAGACACCAGACCCAACAATGCAGACGAGCTGAAGGCTTCTATCAAAGCCACCTGGGCTTCCATAACACCTCAGCAGTGTCACAGGCTGATCGCCTCCATGCCACATTGCCGCATTGATGCAGTAATTGATGCAAAAGGAGCCTGGCCAAGTATTGAGGGCATTTACTGAACATACATTTCAGTAGGACAACATTTCAGATTTTAAAAACATTTTTCAAGCTGGTGTTATAAAGTATTCTAATTTACTGAGATAATAGCATTAACAGAAATAAACACTTAAAATAGATCACTCTGTCTGTAATGACTCTATATAATATGAGTTTTACTTTTTGTATTGAAGAACTGAAATAAATTAACTTTTTGATGATATTCTAATTTTGTGAGAAGCACCTGTAGCACCCTGAGGATTTGGCTGCTACAGGGGTATTGCACCTCAAGCCAGAGGTGTGATATTCCACTCCCGGGTAAGGATGGAGTGTGGAACTGAGCTCAGTTAGCTGCATACACTACATACATCCCATTTCCGGGGGACAGACCGATGGTACTCCCACTAGGTATATGTGCAGGTACGACAGTGTCTGTCCCTGGCTGGAGTGGGAGGGGTGTGGAACATCCCAGTAGTGTAGGGGCAGATAGGGGGAGCAGTCTGGGTAAAGCTAGGAGCTCATTGGGTGCTGGTCACCTGAGCTCACACATAGAGGGAGTATATAAGGTGGGAACCATCTTAGATCAGGGTCAGACAGGCAGACAGTTACCAGTCAGTCTGTTGTAGAGGGTCAAGCAGTCCTGGAAGAAGAGAGAGAAAAAGAGAAGGACCCAGAGGGGAAGAAGAGGGAACCCCAAGAGCCCAAATACAACCAGAAGGGTGAAGGGTTGGCACAAGGGTACCGGATCCCAAGCTGGTGGAGGGCACTAATCCTCAGCCAGAGACCGGAGGTTGTGGGCAGGATCTGCCACGACCCCCCACTAAATCCACTGCGAAGGCACACCAAGTATAGGGTCAGGGAACCCAGAGACAAGGGTTTTACCAACAAGAGGCCCGAGGGAGCCGGACATAAGTGGATCCCTGGTGGGGAAGGCCAGAGGAAAGGAACGTCAGAAAGGGAGCTCAGGATCACGCTCCAGAATTACCTGGGGGTTGGCCGAGTCCAGGACCTGGTGGACGCAGCACGGCTCGGGCGGTCACTCAAGGCCGGAGTGACCAGTACAACAGCAGTAAGTAAAAACCCTGAACTGCACAGCCCGACTCTGAGTCTGATTATCATCCTCACTGCACCACCACAACCACCATCCTCTACAACTGACCCCCTGAGGCTATACCCCTCCCGTTGGGGGTTATACCACCAGAAGCTGCACACACACCACCAGCCTCAGCGGACCCTGCTGCAGCGGCGGCCGTATTGACCGCACATCAACGGGTGGCGTAGTCGACACTAAAGAACATCCAGCAACATCTGTAGGACTGCCACACACTGAGCTTGACACCCTGGGCACGGACCGGGTCACCGCCACTCGGAGACTACAATCCCCATCTGATCCGGCTCCGGGTATCCCCCAAACAACACTGGCCCAGGGGGCGCGTCAACTTTGGCGTAGTCGGCAGGATCACGTGCCCGCAACAACCGGGTACTGCGTGCCTGAAGAAAAGTTCACCGTTACCTCAAAAAGAAGTCTCCCGCCGGTTCCGGAGGGTCCCCGCCAACGGACCCCATCACAGGTCGTTTCCCGCCGGTTGTCCGCCATTTGCAGCTTTTTCCCGCCATCCATGGAGTTTCCCGCCACTGGGAGACGATTCCCGCCATTTCCAAAGATTTCCCGCCTTGGAAGAGCGGACGCCATTATGGGCGTGCCAGAGGGTGGCAAAAGGCCACCTCCCATCGTGGGCCAGGTCGAAGAATGGCGCCAAAAGCGGAAACCGCGCCCACCAACAGAGACTGTGATGCTGGAAGTGTCCATCAGCGTGAGAGAACTGCCCCTGGAACTGAAGTTGCCCCGGGACCACCCTCAATGTGGGCGGAGACAGAACAAGAGAGTGAAGATGGGTGCAGCCTGGAGGAGTCTGGAGAGAGCGCACCCGGAGACAAGAAGTCTGGAGAGGAGTCCAGAGAAAGCGTACCCGGAGATGGAAGGAGAGACAGGCAGCACCGACCCAGTGGTCAGGAGCCTGCTGCAAGCAACGACCCCACTAGGCTTAGTGGAGATTCTGGCACAGCTCCCCCGAGACCGGGAGTGTGCACAGACCGCGCTGGAGGGCCTCGCACGGAGGATGGCCCAGGTGCAGCAAGACACGCTGACGGAGTGGAGCCGAGAGATGGCCCAGCAGGCACGAACCCGTCAGCGGAGCATGCCACCCGAGATGAGGAGACAGACCGCCTCTGAGGATGGCGCAGGAGAAATGAAGGCCGGAGACGGCGCCGAGGAGGGAGCCGAACGGACGGAGGCAGGTAAAGGGGACGTCTCTACCCCGAGCCGAGAAACCGTGTACCTGTCCCAGCTCCCCGTCGCAGAGCCCGAAATTCCCCCTGCCGTGCCAGTCGCTGCATCGTCACCGTGCCAGACTAGGCCTCAAGCAGAAGCCGCGGCCGCGACCCCTGTGACGTCACGCGTCTCAACCCTGAGCGCGGCCAAGCAGGAAATACCATCGGCCTGGTCGCAAGGTCTAGTACCTCCGGGCGCCGCAATTCCAACAGCGCCCCCTACCTCTGCGGAGCCACCGGCCTGGTCGCAGGGCCGAGTACCCCCGGGCGCCGCCGTCCTTACGGTGCCCTTTACCTTTAGGGTGCCCCAAGCCGGGTCGCAAGGCCTGGTCAACCCGGGCGCCGCTACCATCAACGCGCCCTCAACATCTCGAGTGCCGCACCTGGGCGAAGATCTATTTGCCCAGCACACGTGCCCGGATGGGCAGCCCTTTGTATGGCCCCAGGAGTACTACCAACTGGAACTCCAAAGAGCAAGGCCCCTGTGCGAGCCCCTGATTCCGGCTCCGAAGCCCGTCAGGAGAACCCCGCTCCCGCTAGAAGAAGCACAATTCGAGTGGGACCCCACCGGAGGAGACCTCATGGGGTTCACTCAAGAAACGCGGGCAGCCGCGGCAGAGCGAGTGGAGTGCTGCCGCCAGCAGTTGGCAGCCTTCGAGCAAGAGCGGAAAGAGAGGCGGATCCGTGAGCAGCGGCTGCAGGAACAGAGCGCAGGGCAGAAGAGCCGGACCAGGAGGAACCCCCGTGCAGCTCATGGTCCCCGTGCCACCGGGACTGTGATTAAATTCAACCTGCAGCATGGGTGGGGATTTATAAGAGACCATCATACCCCCGGCGACGTCTTTGTAACCCGCAGAGACGTAGAAAGCCATCTGCCGGAGGGACACAGAGGTCGTGACCTATATGTAGGGGATGAGGTCACGTTCACCCGGCACAAGTGTGCCAAAGGACCCTACGCCCTCCATGTGCATCGCCTGACGGAGGAGGAGGAGCAAGAGGACCCGGACGGGTCTGAAAACAAAGAAGGAGCAGGAGGACGCCGTCGTTAAAGTACGGTAAAGAGACTGTAAATAGTTACCCGTCGGGGTACAGTGAACTGTTGCTGCTTTAAATATGTCCCCGTTGGGACAAGAGTGAACTGTTAACCCGTGTGTCCCTTAATCCCACTGACCGAGGACTGAGAGCGGTCATTCCTTCCTTATACCTGGCCGAGGACTAAGAGCGGCCACTTTCCCCCTGTATATAGTTGCGCTTTCTAAGGCGCCCCCTACTGGTTTTATAGGAAACCGTGTTTCTAAAAGAGACTGTCGCACTTTACCCGGTCACAAGTCGCACCGTGGCCAGAGGAACAAGAAAAGTTTATGAATAAGTTTTATGCTGGTATATATATATATGATGTTTTATTTGTTTATGTTTTATGAAAAAAAAATTGTATGTTTGATGTTTTTATTCTCTTACAGCCCGAGGACGTGCTGTGATTTACCAGGGGGGAATGTAGCACCCTGAGGATTCGGCTGCTACAGGGGTATTGCACCTCAAGCCAGAGGTGTGATATTCCACTCCCGGGTAAGGATGGAGTGTGGAACTGAGCTCAGTTAGCTGCATACACTACATACATCCCATTTCCGGGGGACAGACCGATGGTACTCCCACTAAGTATATGTGCAGGTACGACAGTGTCTGTCCCTGGCTGGAGTGGGAGGGGGGTGGAACATCCCAGTAGTGTAGGGGCAGATAGGGGGAGCAGTCTGGGTAAAGCTAGGAGCTCATTGGGTGCTGGTCACCTGAGCTCACACATAGAGGGAGTATATAAGGTGGGAACCATCTTAGATCAGGGTCAGACAGGCAGACAGTTACCAGTCAGTCTGTTGTAGAGGGTCAAGCAGTCCTGGAAGAAGAGAGAGAAAAAGAGAAGGACCCAGAGGGGAAGAAGAGGGAACCCCAAGAGCCCAAATACAACCAGAAGGGTGAAGGGTTGGCACAAGGGTACCGGATCCCAAGCTGGTGGAGGGCACTAATCCTCAGCCAGAGACCGGAGGTTGTGGGCAGGATCTGCCACGACCCCCCACTAAATCCACTGCGAAGGCACACCAAGTATAGGGTCAGGGAACCCAGAGACAAGGGTTTTACCAACAAGAGGCCCGAGGGAGCCGGACATAAGTGGATCCCTGGTGGGGAAGGCCAGAGGAAAGGAACGTCAGAAAGGGAGCTCAGGATCACGCTCCAGAATTACCTGGGGGTTGGCCGAGTCCAGGACCTGGTGGACGCAGCACGGCTCGGGCGGTCACTCAAGGCCGGAGTGACCAGTACAACAGCAGTAAGTAAAAACCCTGAACTGCACAGCCCGACTCTGAGTCTGATTATCATCCTCACTGCACCACCACAACCACCATCCTCTACAACTGACCCCCTGAGGCTATACCCCTCCCGTTGGGGGTTATACCACCAGAAGCTGCACACACACCACCAGCCTCAGCGGACCCTGCTGCAGCGGCGGCCGTATTGACCGCACATCAACGGGTGGCGTAGTCGACACTAAAGAACATCCAGCAACATCTGTAGGACAGCCACACACTGAGCTTGACACCCTGGGCACGGACCGGGTCACCGCCACTCGGAGACTACAATCCCCATCTGATCCGGCTCCGGGTATCCCCCAAACAACACTGGCCCAGGGGGCGCGTCACACCTATAGTATGCTATATGCCCAATTTTAACAAATGTACTGCAATTTTTCCTGAATGTGTTCAGAAATGTACAGATGTGTAAGCAGACAAATGCAGAGACTTAGGCTATGTGCCCACGATGCACAAAAGCTCCGGATTTTTCCTGAGCGTTTCTGCATCTCCCTGGCAGAAAAAACGCATGCGGATTGTACATGCGGATTGTACATGCGGATTGTACATGCGGATTGTATATGCGGATTGTACATGCGGATTGTGCATGCGGATTGTACATGCGGATTGTACATGCGGATTGTACATGCGGATTGTACATGCGGATTGTACATGCGGATTGTATATGCGGATTGTACATGCGGATTGTACATGCGGATTGTACATGCGTTTTTCCTGCCAGGGACATGCAGAAGTGAAGCGTTCTTCACATACATTTCCACATGCGGGTTGACAAGCGCTTTACAAGTGATTTTAGCATCACTTGGAAAGTGCTTGTCAATTTGGTCACACTATAGAAATCCATGAAAACGGCATGGATTTATATAGTGTGACCCCAAAGACTGGTTAAAAATAAAAAAAATCTACTGTATAATTGTCTTTTCCCATCTGTCTGTCTGTCTGTTTGTCCGTCTGTCCTGGAAATCCCGCGTCGCTCATTGGTCCGGCAGCGGCAAATCAGCGCCGCGGGATTTCTGAAAAAAGATGGCGGCCGTTAGCGGCTCATCTGCGGGACGGAGCTCAGCGGCGATGCAGCCGGGAGATGAGCGCCGCGAGGCGCTCATCTCCCGGCCGGTACCAGCAGAAGGACATCGACCGCCGGACCCATCTGCGGGACGGAGATGCAGCCGGGAGCCAAGATCGTGTAGCCAAGATCGGTGATTGGTCGCGGCCGATATTTAAATTTGGCGCCCAAATCGGTGATTGGTCGCGGGCAGCGTCCGCGACCAATCAGTACAGTAGTGTTTAACTTTTGCGGCAAGATCAGTGATTGGTCGCGGGCCAAGACCGCGACCAATCACCGATTTGTGCGGCACATTTAAATAGCGGCCGGACCAATTGGATGTCAGCGCCGCTCAACGGTCCTCCCTTCACACCCTAGCCGCATGGATGTCAGCGCCGCTCCCCGGTCCTCCCTTCACACCCTAGCCGCATGGATGTCAGCGCCACTCCCCGGTCCTCCCTTCACACCCTAGCCGCTGATGTCCCCACAGTATCTGCATGGTGTTACAAAAGTCCGGACATTTGTGTTAAAAATCGCTGATTGGTCGCCGACGCTATTTAAATGTGGCGCCAAAATCGGTGATTGGTCGCGCCCAGCGTCGGCGACCAATCAGCGATTTTTAACACAATTGTCCGGACCTTTGTAACACCATGCGGATACTGTGGGGACATCAGCGGCTAGGGTGTGAAGGGAGGACCGGGGAGCGGCGCTGACATCCAATTGGTCGCAGCCGCTATTTAAATGTGCCGCACAAATCGGTGATTGGTCGCGGTCTTGGCCCGCGACCAATCACTGATCTTGCCGCAAAAGTTAAACACTACTGTGCTGATTGGTCGCGGACGCTGCCCGCGACCAATCACCAATTTGGGCGCCAAATTTAAATATCGGCCGCGACCAATCACCGATCTTGGCTCCACATTTAAACACCGCTGTACTGATTGGTCGCGGACGCTATTTAAATGTGGCGCCAAAATCGGTGATTGGTCGCGCCAAGCGTCGGCGACCAATCAGCACAGCGGTGTTTAAATGTGGAGCCAAGATCGGTGATTGGTCGCGGCCGATATTTAAATTTGGCGCCCAAATCGGTGATTGGTCGCGGGCAGCGCCAGCGACCAATCACCGATTTTTAACACAAATGTCCGGACCTTTGTAACACCATGCGGATACTGTGGGGACATCAGCGGCTAGGGTGTCAAGGGAGGACCGGGGAGCGGCGCCGCGGGTCCGGATACTTCTGCTGCGAGCAGTCGCTCATCTCCCGGCTTCTCGCAGCGGAAGTAGCCGCACAGGCAGCGGCGCTCCCCGGTCCTCACTAATACGATTCCGCTCCCCGGTCCTCACCAATACGATTCACTGATTGGTCTCGCTCTCCACACGCGACCAATCAGTGATCTTGGCGCTAAAGTTAAACACCGCTCTGCTGATTGGTCGCGGCCGCTGCCCGTGACCAATCACCGATTTGGGCGCCACATTTAAATAGCGGCCGCGACCAATCACCGATCTTGCCGCCACATTTAAACACTGCTGTGCTGATTGGTCGCGGACGCCAGACGCGACCAATCAGCGATTTTGGCGCCAAATTTAAACCCGCTTTGCTAGTTGGTCGCGGATGCCGGCCGCGACTAATCAGCATTACTGGCGCCAAATTTAAACACCGCTCTGCTGATTGATCGCGGTCGCTGGCCGAGATCAATCAGCAGTATTGGCGCCAAATTTAAACACCGCTCTGCTGATTAGTCGCGGTCGCCGTCCGCGACCAATCAGCAATATTGGCGCAAAATTTAAACACCGCTCTGCTGATTGGTCGCGGTCGCCGTCCGCGACCAATCAGCAGTATTGGCGCCAAATTTAAACCCCGCTATGCTGATTGGTCGCGGTTGCCGGCCGCGACCAATCAGCAGTATTGGCGCCAAATTTAAACACCGCTCTGCTGATTGGTCGCGGGCGGCGATTGCGACCAATCAGCATTATTGGCGCCAAATTTAAACCCCGCTCTGCTGATTGGTCGAGACAGCCGGCCGCCACCAATCAGCAATTTTGGCGCCAAATTTAAACCCCGCTCTGCTGATTGGTCGCGGTTGCCGGCCGCGACTAATCAGTATTGTTGGCGCCAAATTGCCGGCCGCGACTAATCAGCATTATTGCCGCCAAATTTAAACACCGCTCTGCTGAATAGTCGTGGCCGTGACCAGTCACCACTATTGGCGCCAAATTTAAACACCGCTTTGCTGATTGGTCGCGACCGGCGGCTGCAACCAATCAGCATTATTGGCGCAAAATTTAAACCCCGCTCTGCTGATTGGTCACGTTCGCTGGCCGCGACCAATCAGCATTATTGGCGCAAAATTTAAACCCCGCCCTGCTGATTAGTCGCGACTGCCGGCCGTGACCAATCAGCGATATAGCCGCTAAATTTCAACACCGCTTTGCTGATTGGTCGCGGTTGTTGGCCGCGACCAATCAGCGATTTTGGCGCCAAATTTAAACACCGCTCTGCTGATTGCGCCCGGTCTGCCGCATACATATTCTAGAATACCCGATGCGTTAGAATCAGGCCACCATCTATAAATCTATACTTAACTTCCGATGGCCCCCGCAGTCTTGCTTCGCTCCGTCCTGGCTGCCGGCAGATCGCGGTACACTGAAGGACCTGCTGTCACATGACTATGACGTCAGCGCAGGTCCTTCAGTCCATCGCGAGCTGCCGGCATGGGAGGACGAGCGCAGCGGGGGCCGTCAGAAGGTAAATATAACATTTATTTTATATTTTATTCTTTTTTTTGACAGGTTCTATGGTACCCGGGTCCGGAGGAGAGTCTCCCATCCTCCACACCCGGGTACCATCCGCACATTGAACGCATGTATTCCGCATGTGCTTATCTAGTGAAGCGGAATCCATTTGTTCCAATGCAAGTCAATGGCGGCGAAAAAGCAGCGCTTACGCGAAATAATTGGTAGTGCTGCGTTTTTTTCCGCAATGATAATCCGCAGTGGAAATTTCCGCAGCATGTGCACAGCACATGCGGACTATCATTGGGGAACATGGCAGACCTTCTAACATGCGTTTTTAAGCGTTTCTGCAGCGTTTTTGCCATGCCGAAACGCTTAAAAAACGCATTGTGGGCACACAGCCTTAGGCCATGTGCCCACGCAGCGTTTTTGTAGCATTTTTGCGGCATTTTTACGGCCGCGAAAACGTTTGTAGAACAGTCTGCCATGCAAAGCCATGTGAATTCGGATGTGCTGTGCACATGATGCGCTAATTTGCGCGCCGAATTCGCATTACTTTGCAAAACGCAGCATGACCATTTCTACTGCGATTACGCTGAAGCTTATTCGCGATGCGTGTGGTATCTGGGAGGAAGACGAGACTACAACTCCTCTTCATCCCGGCTACCACGCGGTGAAAAAAAGAAATAAAAAAGTTAAAAACAAACAAAACCTGTATATTCACCTCTCCGGCGGCCCCCGGTCTGCTCTCCGGTCTCCTCCGGTCTGCTGTCTGTACTGTCAGGACCTGCGGTGACGTCATTTAGTCAGGTGATGGTCGCATGACCGCTGACGTCGGCATCAGGTGATGGTCGCGTAACCATCAGCTGACTAAATGACGTCACCGCAGGTCCTGACCGTACACTGCAGGACGCTGAAGAGAGAAGACGCGGCCGGGAGCAGACCGGAGGAGACCGGAGAGCAGACCGGGGGCCGCCGGAGAGGTGAATATACCGTTGTTTTTTTTTATTTATTAACGTTTTCTTTTTTTTACTATAGACGCTGCATTTAAAGCATCTAAGTTGTTCACACATTATAGATCCATGTCGGTTGCATGGATTTATATTGTGTGATCAACTTGTCAAGCACTTTTCCAAGTGATGCTCAAAATTGCTTGGAAAAGTGCTTGAAAAAACGCATGTGAAAACGCTTCTCTCTGGCAGAAAAAACGCATGTAAATCTGCATCAAATCTGCTAGGTGTGCACACAGCCTTATAGCTGGTTTTGCTCTGAGCTGAGATGTCCGGGCTGAATAATGCTCTGGGAGCAGAACCCATCAGCAGAATCTGTCTGTTTCCTGCCTTGTAGCAGTGGATCCCGGCTATTTAGCTCACAGAGCATTGTCTACACAAGATACAATTGTATCCAATTTTCAGCTGGGAACAGGACTATGGACAAGTTTTGCAGCAACTGCATTTGTGATAGGAAATGTTGATCAATCTAGATTTTCTTCAGTGTTCTTATTCATTGCAGAAAATCTTAAAAAAGCCGAGGAATGTGGGCAACATGGTGGGTCAATGATTAACGCTGTGGGCTGGGTTCATATAATAGCAAGGACAACATCTGCAAGGAGTTTGTATGTTCTCCCCGTGTTTGTGTGGGTTTCCTCCGGGTTCTCCGGTTTCCTCCCACACTCCAAAGACATACTGATAGGGAATTCATATTGTGAGCCCCAATGGGGACAGTGATGATAATGTCTGTAAGGTGCTACAAAATCTAACGGCGCTATATAAGAGAGTAAAATAAATATATAACTAAATAAAATGAATGTATTAAAAGGCTAAGATTGCAAAGAGCTTGTAAAAACAAGAAACTTTGCAATTTCCTTCTTATTCAAAATCTTCTCTGTTCTCAAGAAGGAAAAGATTTTTAATTCTGCAGTGTACAGCTCATTGCTATGGTTACTGACCACCTGAGAAGTGGCCGGTCTCCTTGGCAAGAAGCGCTCACTTGCAGACTGGTGGACTTCAGTGCCCCTGTGCCTGTCCCATTCTGCAGAGGCAAAGCCGCCTCTGCCCGCAGAATGCAAGAGGGCACAATTCAGACAAGCGGCTCAGCCAAGCCACCGGCCAGAACTGTAAATCTTCAGCTTCTGATGAGAGGAACACAAGACCACCCCTTTAATAAAGGAGTAGAGCAGAACTCATACAGTGATTAGTGGGGGTCTGACACCTGAAATCCCCAGACATCAGCTACTTCTGCAAGATGATGTACACAGTGTTAAGAGCTGGAATAGCACAGCTCCGCACACTGTGCAATGGCTGGTTTCAGGTACTACAGCTCAGATCACAATCATTTCAATAGGAGCTGCAGTACCAAGATCGGCCACTACACAGTGTACAGCGCTGTGCTGTTTGGTCTCTACGCTGAGTATTTCCAGCTGCTGTCTTATTGGTGAGGGGGCCGTGTGTTGGAACCTCACTGATCTGATATTGATGACCGGGGTCGGACTGCGGTGTCTGGGGCCCACAGGGGAAATTAACTCTAGGGGCCCACCTACAGCAAGATGCAAATATCTGTTATCCGCTCTCGCTGTTATAGTGGAGCATTGACTGGCGGCTCCTGCACATCTACTGGGCGACACTCTAACTGGGATGGACATGTTTGCATTAAAGGGCTTCTTTGGTTAAAACTAGTGTTGAGCGAGTATGTTCTGTTAACCCTTTCGGCGAGTATGCTCGGGCCGAGCTCCGAGTATTTATAGCTGCTCGGTGATATGGTTGAATCGCTCCCGTGTGCATGATTTGCGACTGTTTGACGGTTTTAATACATGTGAGGAATGTGTAAGAAATAGACATTCCTCACATGTATTAACCCCTTAAGCTGCGGAGCATTTTCCGTTTTTGCATTTTCGCTTTTTGCTCCACTTGTTCCCAGAGCCATAGCGTTTTTATTTTTTAGTCAATATGGCCATGTTAGGGCTTATTTTTTGCGGGACGAGTTGTACTTTTTAACGCCATTACTAGTTTTACCATGCCGTGTACGGGAAAACGGGAAAAAAATTCCAAGCGCCGTGAAATTGCAAAAAAAGTGCAATACCACTGAGGTTTTTTTTAATTTTTTTTACCACGTTCACTGAATGCTAAAACTGACCTGCCATTATTATTCTCCAGGTCATTACGAGTTCGTAGACACCAAACATGTATAGGTTCTTTTTTATTTAAGTGATGAAAAAAAATTCCAAAGTTTGGTAAAAAAAAAAAAAATGGTGCCATTTTCCGAGACCCGTACCGTCTCCATTTTTCGGGATCTGGGGCAGGGTGAGGGCTTATTTTTTGTGAACCGAGCTGAAGTTTTTATAGATGCTATTTTGGGGTAGATCCGATGTTTTGATCGCCCGTTATTGCATTTTATTGCAATTTTACGGTGACCAAAAAACGTAATTCTGGCGTTTAGAATTTTTTTCTCATTACGCCATTTACCGATCGCATTAATTCTATTTTTATATTGATAGATCAGGCGATTCTGAACGCGGCAATACCAAATATGTGCTTGGTTCAGTGCGGGCTCAGCGCCGGAGCCCTCACTGAACCGGAGGATAACGACATGCGCGTACTAATACGTGACATGTCGTTAAGGGGTTAAAGCTGTCAAACAGTTGCAAATCATGCACACGGGAGCGATTCAACCATATCACCGAGCAGCTGTAAATACTCGGAGCTCGGGCCGAGCATACTCGGACAGAACATACTCGCTCAACACTAGTTAAAACAAGTTATCACCGATCCATGGGCTCTACAGGATAGGTGATCACTTATTGAGCATTTGTGTCCGAACATTGGAAAACGCACCTATCGGAAGAATGGGGAAGTTTTATCCCTGACAGAACACTTATCCCTATTTTAAAATGCTGCGGCAGGTGGGACGTCTGACCGCAGCTCTATTCATTCTCTTAGAGACTTGCAAAAAAGAGCAGCGCTCACAGCCACTGAGAGAATGAATGGATCAGTGGTCGCATCTCACATGCCGCTCCAGTCTAATGGGGAGAAAAGCTCCACATTCTGCCGGTGTGTGCAAGCAGTCAGACCCCCACCAATCAATATTATCAATGATCCTGTGGAGAGGTGATTACTTGTTTTCACCGGAGAACCCCTGTAAGTGCATCTCTGCCGCTCTGGTCCAAGTAATATCAATAATATAATACCACATACAAAAGGGACAAATATCGCCACACCTTGACTAGATCACATATTACCACTACATAGTGACCGAATAATACCACATACAAGGAACAAATATGGCCAAACTATGACCAGACCATATATTACCACCCCAAGGTGACCAAATACTACAATACTGATCATGAATACAAAACCACAATACTAACAACACTGTTATTACCACCAGCAACATTATACACAGGAGCTCTGTATATAGTGTCAGTGTACAGGTAACACAGTGATCACCAGTGACATTATAGACAGGAGCTCTGTATATAGTGTATAGGTAATACAGTGATCACCAGTGACATACACAGGAGCTCTGTATATACTATATACACACGTGGTCAAAATTGTTGGTACCCCTCGTTTAATGAAAGAAAAACCCACAATGGTCACAGAAAAAACTTGAATCTGACAAAAGTAATAATAAATTAAAAATCGATGAAAATGAACAAATGAAAGACAGACATTGCTTTTCTGCTTCCACAGAATAAAAAAAAAAATAAATAAACTGATGAAACAGGCCTGGACAGAAATGATGGTTCTTCTTAACTTTATATTTTGCTGAACAACCTTTTGAGGCAATCACTGCAATCAAACGACTCCTGTAACTGTCAATGAGACTTCTGCACCTCTCCACAGGTATTTTGGCCACTCCTCATGAGCAAACTGCTCCAGTTGTCTCATGGTTGAAGGTTGCCTTTTCCAGACGGCATGTTTCAGCTCTTTCCAAAGATGCTCAATAGGATTTAGGTCAGGGCTCATAGAAGCCACTTCAGAATAGTCCAATGTTTTCCTCTTAGCCATTGTTGGGTGTTTTTAGCTGTGTGTTTTGGGTCATAATACTGTTGCAAGACCCATGACCTGCGACTGAGACCACGCTTTCTGACACTGGGCAGCACATTTCTCTCTAGAATCCCTTGATAGTCTTGAGATTTCATTGTACCCTGCACAGATTCAAGACACCCTGTGCCAGATGCGGCAGACCAGCCCCAAAACATAAAAGAGACTCCTCCATGTTTCACAGTAGGGACAGTGTTCTTATCTTGATATGCTTCATTTTTCCATCTGTGAACATAGATCTGATGTGGCTTGCCAAAAACTTCCATTTTTGTCTCATCTGTCCATAGGGCATTCTCCTAAAAGCTTTGTGACTTGTGAACATGTAGTTTGGCAAATTCCAGTCTGGCTTTTTTATGATTTTTTATGACCCCGTTTCCTGCCGTCTTCTGCTGCCTTCCCGACATCCGCAGCTGCTTCCCGCCATCGGACGCCATCTTCAGGACGCCGCGCGGGAAGAAGAGGGACGTGGACGTCAAAACCGCGCGAGATCCGAAGCTCCGCCCCACGCACCGACGCTGCGCAAGGTCCTGGAAGGGAGAGAGAGCGACGCTGACGTCATCAGGACGCGACGCCAGGTCCTCATCCATAGCAGCAGCAGCGGAGCCGCGGCCTACAGAAGAGGATCGTCGGAAGGTAGGCCACGCGTAACTAGGGGGGGAGGAAGATGACGAACACAGAGGCGCCCACTACCACCAACGCAACTGCAGCAGCGGTGATGCCCTTTTCCTTGCCCTACATCCCTGGAGCGGCCTGGCTGCCCAAATACTCAGGGGAGCCCCATGCCCTAACTGACTTCAAGGAAAGGCTATACAGTTTCTTCCACGTTTACCCCCTGACAGAGGAACAGAAGGTCAGCATATTAACAGGGCAGTTAACTGGCGCAGCCCAGCGGGAGGTAAAATCATGGCCCACTGAGGAGAAAAGGACTGTGAAGGGTATTCTGGCCCGGCTGCGGGGTACCTTTGACACACGTACCTCCGCTGAGATTAAAATGAGGTTCTATGGATGTAAGCAGCGGGCACAGGACAGCATCAGAGACTATGCCCTAAATCTGCAGGAAGCCTTGAGGGCTATTCAACAAACTGACCCTGGCAGTGTGCAGGAAACGGATAAGCTGTTAATTCATAGAAGGTCTGCTGTCTAGCGCCCACAGGGCCCAACTGCGCCTCATGTTCTTTCAGAACCTCGACCTGACCTTTGCCCAATTTAAGGACAGGGCCATAAGGGTGCTCCGTGAATCTGCAACCAGTGGCGCTATAAACCCCCGGCGCCCTGCTATCACTTACCACCAGGAGGCGGCGCCCTCCTCTATGGACTCCGTGGAGGCTGATGCACAGGCCCTGAACCAAGCCCCGTCAAAAGATCTGCACCAACAAGTCCAGGAGCTGACCAGGAGCGTCGCGGCGTTGACCAGGACCGTCCAGGCGTTGCAAGTGGACCTGTCAAGACCCATCGAGCTGGCTTCAAGTCCGGAGGATGTCCCATGGCGTCGACAGAGGAGGATCCCGTCGTTCCGAGGGAGGCCCACAGACCGCTACGCAGAGGATGGACAGCCCATTTGCCGTCGATGCAACCAGCCCGGACACATTTCCAGGTACTGTAATTTAAACGGGTCCAACCTGGGGCAGAGGGCCAACCCCCAGGCATAAGATCACCAGGCCCTTACAATTGGCGTAATAAGTACGTTGGGGGGCGCCCGGTTTTACCCGTGGTGCTGGACGGTATCCCCATGAGCGCCTTGCTGGATACTGGGTCACAAGTAACCACTATCCCTGTGGGGGTCGTGATGACATTCCACTCGTCCTCCAGTCACTCCAAATTCAAACTATGAGCATGGGTCAACCATTCAAAGAATGAGTCAGACAACAAGCTGGTTCAAACTCAGAGCATGCTCAGAAGGCTACTACAGACAACGTCCTCAGCAATGTTCTGAGTTTATTTTTTACATGCACAAATCTAAATACACTACATAATGGGGAGGGGATAGGGGTTGTCCGGGGCGGGCTAAGCCATGAAAGTCCAGTGTCTGGCCACTCCTGATTGGTCCTCATCTCCTTATCTCAGTCTCTGGGCAGATATTGCAGCCGTCAGCTTATAATCTTGTTTCGTTTCTCTGAAATAAGTCTTGGCAACACTGGAACTGTCTTAGTTTAAGTTTCGATTTGAGTATTACGTAGCAAGGAAAGCTTATTGTTATATGACACAAAATGGTGGTTAGTACATTAGCAAAAAAGCGTATAAAAGTTACAAAAGTATAAAAGTTACAAATATATATATTCTCTTTTACCCCGACATTCCCCCCTAAACACTAAGCTTTCCCTTGCTTCGGGGCCTTTGAGACTGTCCATGTGTGGGGAGAGGGGAGGTGGATTTCTTCACCCAATCATCTTAGAAGCTGCCCCCTTATGGGACGCCCCCAGACAATCGAGCCCTATCCTGAATGACACATGGAGTTCTCCCAACTGATCCTAAACTGAATCTTTCAATTGGACTTTATCATGGGGGGGGGGGGTCTGGTCAGGCTTGTTCAAAGGAGTATATTTCTCTATATAAGGGGACTATGCAGCACAGGACCACCAGGCCCAATACTAGTAGGCCTCCCATTACTAGACAAACTTGTTGGAGGAATCCCTTGAGCCCTCCCAACCAACTTGAGAAAAAGAAGGTATCTACCCCTGTGTGGTAGCTGTCCACCCTGGGACAGACAGTAAGCATATGGAAAGGATATAGAAGAAGGTAGTCATCTTTTATAGACTCGTTCTGTCTCTCGTGCAGTGGGAGGCGTGAATACAGGTGCTCTTGCCCTCAAGCTTCAGAGCCGTCGGGGTGGTGAGAAGCACAGTGTACGGTCCCTCGAACCGCGGCTGGAGGCAGTCTTTCCGGACAAACTTCTTCACATACACTAGATCGCCTGGGATGAAATCATGTACTGCATCACCTGTAGATTCTGGGAGAGAAGCAGATACTGGAGAGCGGGTGTTAGTCAATTCTCTAGACAAAGCAATCACAAATTTTACCACTCTATCATGTGTTTCAGACAACTCTTGGGGCCTAATCTCTCCTATCTTGGGTGGGGTCCCAAACAAAATTTTATAGGGAGTCAGCCCATGTTTGGCCTGAGGAGTGTGTGTGATATGATACAATACTATGGGGAGTAGGTCGGGCCAGGGGAGGGGATGATCTTAGGTCATTTTCAAGAGCTGGGTCTTGAGTGTGGAATTCATTCTCTCCACTTTGCCTGAACTGGCAGGATGGTATGGAGTGTGGAGGCCCAAATCTGTTCCCAACATGTTCCAGAGTTCTTCGTAGATATTTGCTGTGAAAGCTGGTCCTTGATCCGATTCTATGACTTGGGGAACTCCAAATCTGCAGGCAATTTCGGTGATCAGTTTCTTGGCTGTGACTTTAGCAGTCATGTTGACAACCGGGTAGGCCTCGGGCCAGGCTGAGAACATATCCACGGCTACCAAAACGTACTCCTATTTTCCTGCTTTAGGCATTTGGATATGGTCGACTTGTATTCTCTGCCAAGGGTAGTCTGGTTTAGCCAGATGTTGAAGAGGGACCCGTGTCATACACGTTGGGTTGCAGGTAGCGCAGACAGAGCAGGATTTTGAGTATGCAGTCACAGTGGAAGAGATTCCGGGTGCAAAGTACAGTTTCTTGATACATGCCAAAGCTTGATTCTTTCCTCTGTGTGTAGGCCCGTGAGCCCATGCTGCCACAGCTGAGTACATGCGTCTAGGCAAGCAAGGCTTCCCATCCACTTGGTAAAGAGTCGAGTTGACCTTTGAATCTTTGCAACCTGCCAGCACAGCTCCTGCCGCTTTCCATTGCTTGACTTCTTCAGTGGGGGGTCTTCCTTTGTTCCTCACACAATTTTTCTTCAGGCATCTTGACCCCCCTGGATTCCACTCGTGTCTCCGCTGGACTTGTATGGTCTTCCGCCGGCTGTTCTTTGGCTCTTGCTCTAGTGAGCGCCACAGCTACGGTTTGCAGAGTCTCTCCCATCTCTTCTTCCTTTTCCTGCCACTTTGATGACACATTCTCCACTGCTGCAGTCTTGGCTGCTTGGTCAGCTAGGTGGTTACCCCTGGCTTCTCTGGATTCTAGTCTTCCATGAGCCTTGACCTTGATAACAGCAACCTGAATGGGTAGTTCCAGGGCCTTCATTAGGGCCTTAATCCATGAGACATGTTTCACTGGTGTACCTGCAGCTGTGATGAATCCTCTAGACTTCCACAAGAGTCCAGAATCATTACAAATTCCATGTCCATACCTGGAATCGGTATATACATATTCGCCTTTGTTCCTGCTGCCAGGTGGCAGGCCTCTGTGAGAGCCACAAGTTCAGCCTCTTGTGCAGACATGTATGGTGGTAGAGCTTCAGCCTTGAGGACTGTTAGGTCCGTTGTGACAGCATATCCCGTGTGGAACTTCCCTTGAGGGTCTGCGAGCGGATGTGCCACCATATTCTCTGGAGCAGAAGTCTCTTCCTGCAAAATTTTTATACAATCATGAGGTTCCACCAATGGATCTTCACCCTCCTCACCTTCCCCCCTAGAAGGTGGAAGCAAAGTGGCAGGATTGATAGTCAGACATCTGGTAAATGTTATATTGGAGGGCAACAATAGGGAACACTGCAGCCGCAGGTGTCTTTGGTTGGTTAGATGTTTCGGAGATGTTTGTTGCAGAACAGCTGAGAGAATATGGCCGGCCTGTATAACTAGATCATGTCCAAGGACGATATCAGCTGACTTGTCAAAGAGGATGTGAACAGCGTGGACCGCCTTAAGGCACGTGGGGGCAGTTCGGGCGACAGGGTCCAGGCGGGCTGAGTAGCAGCGCAAAGGCCGATACTTATGATCATAGCGTTGTGCTAGAACTCCAGAGGCATGACCTTCCGATTCCGAGACAAAAAGGTGAAGGCAGAAAGAAACCACGAATCTTCATGTAAGGGTATACTGAAGAAGGCGTTGGCCAGATCTAACACCGTAAACAAGGTGGCCGTTGGAGGCACCTGAGACAAAAGGGTGTTTGGGTTGGGTACCACTGGAGTTTCTAAAATGGTAGCTGCATTGACGGCTCTGAGATCCTGAACCAACCGGTATCTTGGAGGCTCTCCCGGAGCGGTTTTCTTCTTTGGCTTAGTATCCTTTTCCATTTTTAGCATTGATTTTTGGAAAGCTTTAACGATATCCACCGCGTCGTTGAAAGAAGAAGAACGAATCTCGGGCCGTACTCTCAGGACTTCATCTCTGAGAGCGTCTTGTAGGCCATCTACTAGGGCCTGAACCAACAGAGCGGCCTGCGTCTTGACGTGAAAACTGTATCCGAGATCCTCAAAATGCATGCTGAGTCTTGCAGCATATCTTTCCACAGATTCATCAGGGTCTTGTTGAACATCTTGTACAGACCCAGCTTGATCTGACAAGCGATTCTGAGCCCAGGCTTTTAACTGTTTCATGTATTCTAGGCCGGATTCATACGTACTAAGAGATCCTGCTTTTGTGGAATCCATGGCCTTTTGAAAGCTCTCCGTTTTCGGCTAAGTGAGCCTGGCATTCTGCAGCCAGAGTAGAACCAGCAGCAAGGGAAATTTTGCGAGCCAATCCTCCAACATGGCTCATACAGGTGTTTGCAGGGTTGACTATGGCCCCCACCCGATGTGTAAGGATGTCACCATAGCCTATTGACAGAGTGACAGGGCGTCCTGATGGGTCTACTAGATTCCGGGAGCGGCAGGGGTCCCAGACTTCTGAGGGGCTGGGGGGTGGGGCTCTTTCAGCAGTTGCTTGGAGCAAGGGCCGGAGTACGGGTAATGGATGTGGGGTGAAGGATGCCATAGGAGACGTATGGGGTAAAGGAGGGGGGGGCTGGAGTATCTTGAGCCCATCCCTCATCTGGCTCCATATCGTCTTGAGTAACAGTATGTTGGCGGAGGGAGAGCAGTCTGGCCTGAAATTCTGGGGAGTTGAGGAGGATATCCCCAGGGTTGTGGGTGACTCCCATAGGAAACAGGGGAAGCGTCTCAGCATCGTGGACTGGAGCAGAGGGTGTCACATTAGTTTCAGATGGGTGCTCTGGGACTGCGGGCTTTTCCACCTGTGCTGGTGGCTGGTAATATGCACCGGACGGATCTAGTAGTGGATATAGGCCGGATTGGGGCTTTCCGGGCCTCCCACAACAAGTAAGAGGTGTAGCAAGATGGCCGTTGGAGGGAGGAGGTGGGAGTGGGGGTGGGATTATTCTTGGGGGCAGGCTGGGCATCGTGCCATGGGCGGCCCGCCCAGAGTGGGTTTTGCTCTCCACACACCCGACACGTCCACCCCTCCGGTAATTTGGCATCGGCGCCATTATAGGGTGGTGACTGAGGGCTCAGTGTAGTGACAGGCATCAAAGGTGCAACGGCCATTTTGGGGGCACATAACAAATCACATTCTGCAGCTTTCATGTATCCGAACAAAGGCTCGGCATTCTCTGTTCCCCCCTGCACCATCTACTCTAAGATGTGCTTGAGTCTGGTGCAAAAATCCTCACCCAACTTTCCCAACTTCTGTGTAACACACATTCTTTCTACACTGAAAACTAAAGCCTGCCTGTACTGGATAAGCTTATCATGTTATACAAATTCCTAACATTCTTCTTGCCTTCTTGCCTTCCCGTAACTCCACTAATTGGCTTAACTCCTACAGCAGCATTCCACAACTTACGAGATCTTTCAAATTTGAATATACTCAACATTTTCTTATAGAATGCAATGATCTGTCGCGACTCAGATCACTGGTGCAGTCCACAGGTCGCCATTCCTCAGTGTAGAGCACACCTCAATACACTGATGAGATAGAGAGACACCTCAATCTAACTCCTTTCCTAGCCTTGAATGGCGACTTTACAGTGCGACTCACCACGGCACCCTGACTACAGGTCACCACCCGTCAGTGTAGAGACACCTCGATACACTGATGAGATAGAGAGACACCTCAATCTATCTCCTTTCCTACCACGGCACCACCCGACAGTGTAGAGACACCTCAATACACTGTTGAGATAGAGAGACACCTCAATCTATCTCCTTTCCTACCACGGCACCACCCGACAGTGTAGAGACACCTCAATACACTGTTTCCTAACCTTGACTTTACAGCAGTCTCTGTGTTAGACGAAGAGCACTCCTCAATTCGTCACAGATTCTTTCTCCCTTACACTACAATTCAGGAATGCTTTGAAACCTCGACTATCAGTTACGGGAGGCAGCTATCTAAGAAAAGTACAGTGACCGGGGGAGGAGGAGGTGGTGTGCACACGAGCACGCGCAGGCATGCGACGTCACTCGTTTTAACACTTGCTGGTTCAGGACGTGGTGCGGGACGCCTGAGGTCTCACCACTCGACCGGTCACCCACCCAGATCCAACCTGACAACCCAACAGGAACCGCTGCGGCTGACACACAGGCAAGTGAGACATATAAAATACATCTCAACTTACCGTGTTCGATGGAGGTTGATCAGGCCTCAAATTCAGCCACCGCGGTCACCACCAGGGAAGTCAGCAATATGGGTCCGGGAGGGCGGCGTACCGCTAGCCACGCCGCACGTTGAGCGCCATTTGTGGGGGTCGTGATGACATTCCACTCGTCCTCCAGTCACTCCAAATTCAAACTATGAGCATGGGTCAACCATTCAAAGAATGAGTCAGACAACAAGCTGGTTCAAACTCAGAGCATGCTCAGAAGGCTACTACAGACAACGTCCTCAGCAATGTTCTGAGTTTATTTTTTACATGCACAAATCTAAATACACTACATAATGGGGAGGGGATAGGGGTTGTCCGGGGCGGGGTAAGCCATGAAAGTCCAGTGTCTGGCCACTCCTGATTGGTCCTCATCTCCTTATCTCAGTCTCTGGGCAGATATTGCAGCCGTCAGCTTATAATCTTGTTTCGTTTCTCTGAAATAAGTCTTGGCAACACTGGAACTGTCTTAGTTTAAGTTTCGATTTGAGTATTACGTAGCAAGGAAAGCTTATTGTTATATGACACAAAATGGTGGTTAGTACATTAGCAAAAAAGCGTATAAAAGTTACAAAAGTATAAAAGTTACAAATATATATATTCTCTTTTACCCCGACATCCCTTATGTACTTTTTAAGCAGTATTGGACTGATGCTGATATCACACGGTATCCAGACGGTAACTTGAGCATCATCGCCAGTAATGGCTTACCCGTGCCGCAGATGGGGTTCAAGGAGATGACCATTAAGATTGGTAAAGTTGAACTACCGGCACAGGGAGTGATTATTGTGGACATTGACCGTCGTGAAAATCACCCTAAAATAACTGTGGGTACTAATGTAATTGAAAATTGTCTTTCAGAGGTAATTGTAATCTTACAACAGGTGGCGGTGAATGCTAGTTCCAGCCAACAGAGAGTCCTCAACAAGGAGATAAAGGCCCTGATGAGACGGCAGCAGGTAGAACTGTCTGGTGGTGAGATCGGTAGCGTAAGACTGAGTGACCCATTCCCCATTTCCATGCCTCCCTAAAGTGAAATGATGATCTGGTGTCGGACTGCAATCGGGTTGAGAGGTAGAGACTACCAAGCCATGGTAGAACCCGTGTACTCAGACAGCAGGCCCACCATTTTGACAGCCCGGGGGGTGGTTGATGTCCGTCATGGGAGGGTGCTCGTCCGCATCCTCAACATTGGGGAGAGGGAGGTACACTTACCCAGGTACGCTACACTCGCCAAGCTGTTTGTGGTCGAACACAAAGCTATCAGGGCCGTGGAACCCTTGCCTCCATCTCCTCAGGCGGAGGGTAATGGCTCCCAGAAACAAAAGGAGGACTGGTGCCAGAAACTCCACGTGGGTGCTGACTCCACTCCCCTGCACCAAAAACAAGGAGTCTACCGGGTGGTACAGGAGTACGAGAGAGTCTTTAGTAAGCACCCGCTAGACTTCGGCAGAGTAAAGGGGATAGAACACCACATCCCCACAGGGAGCCACCCACCGATAAAAGAGAGGCACAGACCTGTACCTCCTGCACATTATCAGAACGCAAGGGGCATGCTAAGAGAGATGAAAGAAGCTGGGGTTATTAGAGACAGCTGTAGCCCCTGGGCAGCCCCCTTGGTTCTGGTCAAAAAGAAAGACGGCACCATGAGAATGTGCGTCGACTATAGACAAATCAACTGTATCACTCACAAAGACGCATATCCGCTGCCTAGAATAGAGGAGTCTTTAGCCGCACTAAAATCAGCTAACTTCTTTTCTACTTTGGACCTTACTAGCGGGTACTGGCAGGTTCCTGTGGCAGAGGCTGACAAGGAGAAGACCGCCTTCACCACCCCGATGGGACTGAGCGAATTCAACTGCATGCCTTTCGGGCTCTGCAACGCACCAGGGACCTTCCAGCGGCTGATGGAATGCTGTCTAGGGCACCGAAACTTCGAGACGGTCCTCCTTTACCTGGACGACGTGATTGTCTATTCGAAGACCTACGAGGACCATCTGAAGCACCTGGCCGAGGTGTTCGAAGCCCTGGCAGGCTAAGGCCTGAAGGTGAAACCATCGAAGTGTCACCTGCTGAAACCAAAGGTCCAGTACCTAGGGCACGTGGTAAGCGCGGAAGGAGTGGCCCCCGACCCTGACAAGGTCACGGCAATCAAGAGCTGGCCAAGCCCCTCGAACATCAAAGAGGTGAGACAGTTTCTCGGGTTGGTAGGCTACTACCGAAGATTCATCCCCGGGTTCACCAAGATGGCAGCTCCTATGCAGGACCTCCTGATCGGACAGTCTAAGTCCAGGAGGCAAAAGCCGCCCTTCAAGTGGGATAAACCGGAAGAGGAGTCCTTCCGCCAGCTAAAGATGGCCCTCACAGGGGATGAGATCCTGGCCTACCCTGATTATGGCCAGCCTTTCATTCTCCACACAGATGCCAGTAATGTGGGACTGGGAGCCGTATTGTCCCAAAACCAACAGGGCAGAGAACGGGTGATCGCATACGCCAGCCGGAAGCTGAGGCCCACCGAGAGGAACCCGGAGAATTACAGCTCCTTCAAGCTAGAATTCTTGGCGGTGGTGTGGGCCGTGACGGAACGCTTCAAGCATTACCTGGCCTCCGCAAAGTTCACCGTGTACACGGACAACAACCCGTTGACACACCTGGACAATGCAAGACTGGGTGCCCTGGAACAGCGGTGGATGGCCCGTCTCTCCAACTATGACTTCGTGATCAAGTACCGGGCAGGCAAAACCAACTCCAACGCGGACGCCCTATCAAGGATGCCTCACTTACCTGAAGGTGACGAAGACCCAGAAGAGCTGGAGGAGGTAGAACTCCCCGCGTTTCACCGGTATGGAGCCGCTCAACACTCTCACCGCGTGAAGGAGGAGGATCTAACAACTGTGATGATGAATCCCCTACCTCACCACAGCTGGGCCGAGACCCAAGATAGTGACCCTGCAGTCCGCCTGGTGAAAGATCTGCTGACCCGGGAAGACGCCCGCTTAGATCCAGATGCCCCAGAGGAAGCCAAGCAGCTATGGAAGGAGAAGAGCAAGCTGTTCCTCTACGAAGGCAAGTTGTGCAGAAGGATTGTCAACCACCGGACGCACGAGCTGACCTGGCAAGTCGTGGTCCCAAGGAGGGATGCAGCTATGGTCCTGGGGGCTTACCATGACAGAGCGGGACACTTCGGTTGGAAGAAACTGGAGTTCCTACTAAGAGGAAGATTCTTTTGGGTCGGCATGAGAGGAGCTGTAGAAAAATGGTGCAGAGACTGTGGCCCTTGTCACCTAAGGAGGAAGGACCGTGCCAGCCAGAAGACACCCTTGAGGCCCATCATCACCACGCAGCCTCTTGAGCTGGTAGCTCTGGACCATGTCAAATTGGCTCCCAGCCGGTCAGGATACATCTATGCCCTGACAATCGTGGACCACTATTCCCGTTTTCTAGTGGTGGTCCCGGTAAAGGACTTGACAGCCCAAACAGCGGCCAGAGCCTTCCAGCAATATTTCTGCCGTCCACACGGGTATCCGGAACAGGTACTGACAGACCAGGGTCCAGCGTTCGAGGCTGAAATCTTCCAGTAGTTCTGCAACCTCTATGGCTGTAAGAAGATTCGTACAACGCCTTACCACCCCCAAACCAACGGGATGTGTGAGAAGATGAACAATATAGTCATTGATCTCCTGAAGACGTTGCCCCTGGAGGAACGCAGCCTGTGGCCAGAAAAACTGCCGGACCTGATAGACCTATACAACAATATCCCGGTGAATGCTACAAACTGCACCCCGGCTTACCTGATGCGAGCTAGACCAGGAAAGCTGCCCGTAGACCTGGAGATGGGAGTCCTAATACCTGAGGACACCTCCCCGGATGCGGACTGGGATACGGAAAGGCAACTGCAGTACAAGAAGGTACAGGAGAGTGTGGAGAAGAGCCTGGCCCAGGTGAGAGAGAAGCAAGAAAGACTCTTCAATCAACACGCCCCTGCTAGTCCCCTAGAACCTGGTGAGCAAGTCCTAAAGCGAAAAAGAAGGCTACATAAGTTGGACGACCAGTGGGAAAGGGAACCCTACACCGTACTGCAGTCTGACCACGACAACCCAAAGGTGTGCGTAATCACCAAGGACGGAGGAGAAACCACTAGTGTCGTCTCCAGAGACCATCTCAAAAGGTGCCCCGAGCAACTCCGTAGTGCAGAAGAGGATCAGAGTGACCTTGAACCCGCAGAGGACAAGGAAGAAATGATCAGCACCGTTCTCGGAGAGTTTCCTCAGTCCTGGACTCGCATAAATGATGCCATAGTGGTACCTGTCCTGCATTTCCTGCAACCGGCACAGCAACAACCAACACCAGAGCCGGAAGGTGAAGAGGAGCAAGCAGTTCCAGAGGCAGAAGAGCCTGTACCAGCAGCCCAGGAGAGTCAACCCTCTGCTGACAGTGAGCCTGCCATGCCTGCGGTAAGCCAAAGGACCCGCAGACAGCTGCCTGCCCTACCTGTACACCCAGCTGGTAGCTGCACCCCTAACGCTAGTGGGGAAAGCCAAGTCAGTCCACCACCAGACAGTGGGCTATGTAGGTCAACCAGGAGCACAAAGGGACAGATACCCGCTCGCTGGAGAATATAGAGTGTACTAAAATTGGAAATAACCCTGTTGCCAAATGTTGAATTGTTTGCAAAGTTACATGCATGTTTGTTAATACTCTGTTTCAGTTTCTTGCAGCTACCGTAAGGATTCACAGGTTATGGACTTTTTATAACCGGGACCTTGTATGGACTGCGTTCAGAGCCTAACCCAGGAATGAACTAAGACTGTGAAGGACTTGGGGTAGGACAGACCCCCACCTGGTTAAGGCTCCCCGTTGTGCTGGTGATATGGACACCCGGTCACAGGCCACACTGTGACCTTAAGAACTCAATTTGTGCGTCGTCTGTCTATTAATGTTTTATTGTTATGCATATTGTCTTTGTTTACTGTTTAGTCCCGGAGTACTAAATTTCACTAGGGGGGAATGTGTCACCCTGGCCTGGATGCCACAAGTGTAATTAAAGCTGTGTCTGAGAGCAGGGGGGAGGTTCTCTAGTCAGGGGAACATTAGCATGCAATGCCTCCTGTCTCAGGCCAGTAGGGGGAGCAGGCTGCCCCTATAAAAGCTGGTGCTGGGGGCAGGGTTAGAGAGAACCCAGATGACCTGTCTCAGGACTGAGACGTGTCTCAGCAGAGCAGGGACAGACAGTTGCACTGCACCTAAGAGGAAGTGTGGCAGGAGGTGAGCCACAAGCCAGAGACAAGAGGCGAAGCAAGCCTGTCTTGGCAGATAACAGACTTAATCTACCAGACTTTGGTGTCTGAGGCTGGAAGGATTCTACATCCCCCAGCAAAGAACCAGTCCGCAAGGGACTGTATATTCCTTGGCCTAAGAAGCCTGGAGGCCCTGCCACAACAGAAGGGACCAGTAAAGCCATACAAGGCTGGGAGCAGAAAGGAACCCATGTCGCAGGCCATACAGGCGAGAAAACACGGAAAGCTCGGAAACGTGGGCTGTTACCCTATCAGGAGGAGATAGCCAGAAGGAGCGCAGAAAGCACGGTAGGCCTACACCCTCACCCTGACCAGGGCCAATTTCCCCGTTGCTCTCAGACATCCAGGTCCCCTCCTAGCCGGGACTGTTTGTGGGTCAGTTTACCTGTTTAGTAAAGACCCTGGACTGCAACCTGTTGTCTGTGTGCTCCTTGCTCCTCCAGCACTATCAGCACTGGGACTCCCACTACCATCACTCCCAACATCCATTATACTGCCCTGGGGCCGCACTCTTCCCGTGGAGAGTCACACTACCCTAGCTGCACACCTCATCAGCCCCAGCGGTCTGCATGCAGCGGCGGTTCCTAATAACCGCAATCCACGGGTGGCGTAGTCGGACATTATCAGCAGAACATAGCAGACTACCATTGGCCTGACCACCCTGAGCCACGGAACCGGGTCGCCACTACTACCCCCATCGTCTCCCTATTGCCCGGATCCGAGTGCCCCACGGCCCAGGGGGCGAGTCACATGTAATACACTGACTCACCAGTGACGTCTCTAGGTGAAGTCCTTCATCTTCGCTTTTCTTCTTCATCTGGCACAGACGGCCATCACTTCTTCCAGCCAGGAATCATCTCTGCAGAAAATAACACACAGTTATCAATAACTGATCTCTTCTAGGGAATATTCCCACTCCACCCCCCGACTTCTACACTACACCAGTTGAAGAAAAAAAGCGATATAGTGCCGCCCTGCACAGTAACAGGAGCCCGCTTTTGTCCTATCCCATGGAAAACAATTTCCTAAAAAGTAAATTATATTACAGAAGTAATAATGTCTCTAATTGGACTCTAAAATAATAATGTTCCTCACTGGCCACCATAAACTAATAAAGTATGTTCCTCAATCTGGCCCCAAACAGTAATTAAGTCCCTTGTTCAGCCTGGCACCCCCATATATCCATCCTGGCCCCCCCTTCCCTGCATATATCCATCCTGACACCCCCCATATATCCCTTCTGGCCCCCATATGTCCAGTGTGACCCCTCCATATATTTATCCTAGCCCACGTGTATCGAGCCTGCCCCCTCCCATATACCCATCCTAGTCCCCCATGTGGCCCTCCTGTTCCCCCCATATATCCATCCTGGCCTCCATGTGTCCAGCCTGCCCCCCCACATATCCATCCTGGCCTCCATGTTTCCAGCCTGCCCCCCCATATATCTGTCCTGGCCTCCATGTGTCCAGCCTGCCCCCTCCCATATATCTGTCCTAAAGCCCCATGTGTCAAGCCTGCCCCCCATATATCCATCCTGGCCTCCATGTGTCCAGCATGCCCCCCCTACATATCCTTCCTGGCCTCCATGTGTCCAGCCTGCCCCCCACAATATATCCATCCTGGCCTCCATGTTTCCAGCCTGCCCCCCATATATCCATCCTGGCCTCCATGTGTCCAGCCTGCCCCCTCATATATCCATCCTGCCCTTCCCCCCTGCATATATCCATCCTGACACCCCCCCATATATCCATACTGGCCCCCATATGTCCAGCGTGGCCCCTCCATATATTTATCCTAGCCCACGTGTATCGAGCCTGCCCCTCCACATATCTATCCTAGCCCCCCATGTGTCCAGCCTGCCCCCCACATATCCATCCTGGCCATCATGTGTCCAGCCTGCCCCGCCCCCATATATCCGGCCCCCCCATATATCCATCCCCCTCACATATCCATCCTGGCCTCCATGTGTCCAGCCTGCCCCACCATATAGCCATCCTGCCCACCCTTTCCCATGTGTCCAGCCAGGCTCCCCCTTATGTGTCCAGCCAGGCTCCCCCCCTTGTGTGTCCAGCCAGGGTTCCCCCTTGTGTGTCCAGCCAGGCTCTCACCCTTGTGTGTCCAGCCAGGGTTCCCCCTTGTGTGTCCAGCCAGGGTTCCCCCTTGTGTGTCCAGCCAGGGTTCCCTCTTGTGTGTCCAGTCAGGGCTTCCCCTTGTGTGTCCAACCAGGGCTCCCCCTTGTGGGTCCAGCCAGGGTTCCCCCTTGTGTGTCCATCCAGCTCCCCCCTTGTGTGTCCAGCCAGGGCTCCCCCTTGTGTGTCCAGTCAGGGCTCCCCCTTGTGTGTCCAGCCAGGGCTCCCCCTTGTGTGTCCAGCCAGGGCTCCCCCTTGTGTGTCCAGTCAGGGCTCCCCCTTGTGTGTCCAGTCAGGGCTCCCCCTTGTGTGTCCAGCCAGGGCTTCCCCTTGTGTGTCCAGCCAGGGCTCCCCCTTGTGTGTCCAGCAAGGCCCCCCTTGTGTGTCCATCCGGGCCCCCCCTTGTGTGTCCAGCTAGGGTCCCCCCTTGTGTGTCTAGCCGGGCCCCCCCTTGTGTGTCCAGCCAGGGGCCCATCCCATTCTGCATCCACTCATATACACACAGACACACACACAGACACCTCTTACCTTCCTGCTCTCCCGTGCGGTGTCCTCCTTCTCCGGTGACGTCATACGCCGGTCGAGGAAGGGAGACGCGCAGCTTCAGCTGCTTCACTGGGACGTGTGTCGCGGCGGTTCAGGTAATGAGCGCCGCGTGCGCGCGTCCCTGCATACACTGTGCCTGCGCTTTTAAAGGGTCCGTGCCCCTTAAAACCGCAGGTTTTTTTATTTTTTCATTCTCTTCTCCCCCTCTCCTCTGCAGAAGGGTACCCCGCCAGCCCAGTCCCACCCTGTTGATGACTTATCCTAAAATCGGTCATTAATATATAAGTCCTGGACAGTCCCGTTAAGCTTGTTTTACCTAGTTATAAAAGCCCTTTAAGTCCTCATTATAAGGTAAGGTATGAATGGATCTAATTAAATTCTCCAAAGAGAACTATTTATACATTTTAGTCACTGTGAGCTTTCTACAAGATATTGCGGGCAGTATATAGCGAATATACGGACACAGAGCCATTCGCCGGCTCAGATTGTCAATAAGCACCTTGTAAATATGAGACCTTGACATCATAGGTTACTTGGCTTAATATGAGATTGTCCCTCATGTGTACCGCATTGTGGGCAGGGACTATATGTACATCACTGCAGAATATGTTGGCAATAAAAAGTCAACAGAAATGAATATCATGCAGATCCTCACCAGGACTCCAGCAGTGTCACCATCCTGCCACCATACAGCTATAGAAGGACAATAAACCTGCAGGGTTCTCCCCTCAGTTATTTTTCCTTTAATTTTATTATCTGTTTCTTACTCACAGTGAAAGAACAGTCATCAGATATTTTATTGTTCACTTTTTATTTTACAGTCTCAGCTCTGAAGAATAGAACGTCTTATGAATAAATGACAGCTCACTTATTACAGTGGTGGCCAAAAGTATTGGCACCCCTGCAATTCTGACAGATAATACTCAGTTTCTTCCTGAAAATGATTGCAATCACAAATTCTTTGGTATTATTATCTTCATTTAATTTGCTTGCAAGGAAAAAACACAAAAGAGAATGAAGCAAAAATCAAATCATTGATCATTTCACACAAAACTCCAAAAATGGGCCAGACAAAAGTATTGGCACCCTCAGCCTAATACTTGGTTGCACAACCTTTAGCCAAAATAACTGCGAACAGCCACTTCCGGTAACCATCAATGAGTTTCTTACAATGCTCTGCTGGAATTGTAGACCATTCTTCTTTGGCAAACTGCTCCAGGTCCCTGATATTTGAAGGGTGCCTTCTCCAAACTGCCATTTTGTGATCTCTCCACAGGTGTTCTATGGGATTCAGGTCTGGACTCATTGCTGGCCACCTTAGAAGTCTCCAGTGCTTTCTCTAAAACCATTTTATAGTGCTTTTGCAAGTGTGTTTTGGGTCATTGTCCTGCTGGAAGACCCATGACCTCTAAGGGCGACCCAGCGTTCTCACACTGGGCCCTACATTATGCTGCAAAATTTGTTGGTAGTCTTCAGACTTCATAATGCCATGCACACGGTCAAGCAGTCCAGTGCCAGAGGCAGCAAAGCAACCCCAAAACATCAGGGAACCTCCGCCATGTTTGACTGTAGGGACCATGTTCTTTTCTTTGAATGCCTCTTTTTTTTTCCTGTACACTCTATGTTGATGGTTTTTCCCAAAAAGCTCGACTTTTGTCTCATCTGACCAGAGAACATTCTTCCAAAACATAGTAACATAGTTTGTAAACATAGTTAGTAAAGCCGAATAAAGACTTGCGTCCATCAAGTTCGACCTGTTAGTTCTGTAATTGGTAAAGTTGATCCAGAGGAGGGCAAAAACCCCAAATGATTTGGCCAATCTTCATCTGAGGAAAAATTCCCTCCTGACTCTGAAACCAGCAGTCAGAATAAATCCCTGTATCAACTTACTATTTTATTTTATTTTTAAGTATATGCTGAAATCTGCCTGGTATCTAGAAATGCATCCAGTCCCCGCTTGAACTGGTGTAGTGAATCTGACATCACCGTCTCCTCACTCTGTGAATTCCATATTCTCACTGCTCTTACCGTAAAGAACCCCTCTAGTGACGCTTACCCAATCTGAGTATATTCCATTTATAACCACCCTCTGCCTTCTATCCCTTAGCCAGTTAGCTACCCACTTGCAGACATTTTCCCCCAGCCCCATCATTCTCATTTTGTATACCAACCTATTATGTGGCACGCTATCGAAAGCTTTTGAGAAGTCGAGATACACGACATCCACTGGTTCCCCCTGATCTACTCGAGAGCTAATCTCCTCGTAGAAGTCAATCAGGTTTGTTTGGCAGGAGCGATTCCTCATGAATCCATGTTGGTTCGGGATTAAAAGATTATTAGCATCAAGATGCTCCGTAATTGCCTCTTTAATGAAGCTTTCAAAAATTTTGCCCACAACGGACGTCAGACTCACCGGCCGATAGTTTCCGGCGTCACTTTTCGCTCCCTTTTTGAATATTGGCACTACATTCGCCTGTCGCCAATCAAGTGGCACAGACCCAGTCTCAACAGAGTCCTTAAATATAAGATATAACGGTCTGTCTATCACATTACTTAGTTCCCTTAGTACCCGTGGGTGTATGCCATCAGGTCCTGGTGATTTGTTTATTTTAATGTTACTGAGGCGTTTCTGTACCCCAGCTTGGGTTAGATTTGTCATACTTAGTGGAGGATTAAGTTTGTCACTTCTCATTTCTCCTGTTAGTTTGATTTCCTTTGTGAAAGTTGTCGAAAAAAAATTATTTAATAGATTAGCTTTATCCTCATCTTTCTCTATGATTTTGCCTTCCTCACTTTTTATTGGTCCAATATTATCCGATTTAATCCTTTTACTATTTATATACGTAAAGAACAGTTTGGGATTTGATCTACTTTCCCTAGCAATACGTCTCTCTGTTTCCTCCTTCGCTATTTTTATTTGTTTTTTGCAGGTTCTCGTTTTTTCCTTGTAACACATTAGTGCCTCCTTACTGTTTTCCTGTTATAATCTCTTGAATGCCTCTTTTTTGCTATTTAACGCCCCTTTTACGTTCTTGTTCAACCATATTGGTTTCCTCTTATTTCTGGCCCTTTTATTCCCATACGGTATATACCTCTCGCACTGAGTATTCAGAATTCTTTTGAAGGTTTCCCATTTACTATTCGTATTCCTTTGATTAAGAACTTTGTCCTAGTCAATAAGTTGAAGGCTTTCTTTCAGCTGATCAATCTTCGCCCTCCTAAAGTTTAATGTTTTTGTTGTTCCCTTATTGATAACCCTACTGAAGGGCATTTTGAAGTCGATAATATTATGGTCGCTATTACCTAGGTGCCCCCCTATCTGTACCTCAGTTATTCTATCAGGCCTATTAGTCAATATTAAGTCCAACACGGCCTTCCCTCTCGGTTCCTGCACTAGTTGGGAGAGATAATTATCCTTAATATTTGTCAAGAACCTTTTTCCTTTCTGAGATCTACAGGTTTCTGTTTCCCAGTCAATATCCGGGTAGTTGAAATCCCCCATTACAATCACTTCATTATGTTTTGCTACTTTGTCTATTTGTCCTAATAGCAGATTCTCATTCTCCTCTGTTATATTGGGTGGCTTATAGCAGACCCCCAGTAATATTTTATTATTATTTTTAGTTCCCTCTATCTCTACCCACATGGACTCGACCCCCTCTTCTCTCTCTCCTATATCTTCCCTTAGTCTGGGTTTTAGACATGACTTTACATATAAGCAGACTCCTCCGCCTTTCCCCTGTTTCCGGTCCCTTCTAAATAAACTATAATCTAATAAATTTACCGCCCAGTCGTAGCTATCGTCTAGCCAAGTCTCTGTTATACCTACGATGTCATACCTCTCCTCCCATATAAGCGCCCGCAGCTCATCCACCTTATTGGTCAGGCTTCTTGCGTTGGTCAGCATGCAAGATAAAACTTTGGGGTTATTTAGCATCCTATTCTTCTCTAACGATCTAACTGTACTATCCCCACCCCCCTCTCCACCCTCATTATATTCACTTCTCCCCTTCCCCCTTGCTTGCCTCACATCCCACCTATTTCCTTGGTTCCCCCCCCCACCGTCTCTAGTTTAAAAACTCCTCCAACCTATTAGCTATCTACTTCCCCAGCACCGCTGCACCCTCCCCATTGAGGTGCAGCCCGTCCCTACGGTAGAGCCTGTATCCGACCGCGAAGTCGGCCCAGTTCTCCATGAACCCAAACCCTTCTGCCTTGCACCAACTCTTTAGCCACTTATTCACCTCCCTAACTTCCTGTTGGCGCTCCTGTGTGGCTCGCGGGATTGGTAGTATTTCTGAGAAAACTACCTTGGAGGTCCTTGCCCTAAGCTTCCTACCTAGGTCCCTGAAATCATTTTTAAGGACCCTCCATCTACCACTGACTTTGTCATTGGTGCCGATGTGGACCATGACCGCTGGGTCTTCGCCAGCCCCACCCAGTAACCTGTCAACCCGATCCGCGATGTGCCGGACTCGAGCGCCAGGGAGGCAGCACATCGTTCGGCGATCCCGGTCTTTGTGACAGATTGCCCTGTCTGTCCCCCTAATAATAGAGTCACCCACTACCAGAACCTGTCTTGCCTGCCCTACACTTCCCCCCTCCCCCTCATTACTGGAGCATACACTCCCCCGGCGGTCAGAGGATCTGTCATGCTCCAATAATGCCGGTTCTGAACCAGCCTTCCTATACTTCTTCCCTCTATACCTCCTTACTGTTATCCAGCTTCCTGCCTGTTCAGCCTGCACTTCCCCTCTATGCTCCACCCCCAGTATTGACCCATTGAGTGTCTGCTCGGTGAGCAGCAAACTCCGTTCTATGTTGTCGATGCTCCTCAGTACCGCTATCTGAGCACTTAGATCCAGAATTTGGGCTTCCAAGTGCACGATATGCTCACATCTCTCGCAGCAGTATGGATCCTCGAGTGGGTGCTCACGGAATGCATACATTGCGCAAGATGTACACTGCACGGCTCCGTCCAACATGGACGTCATTCTAAATATGGGGATACAGTCAGTATATATATACAAGTACAAAACACAATTATTTATATATAGGTGTATGGACGGGGATCAATTAGGGATGTGCAAGTGTATCAATTAGATATTGGCAGGGGATCAGTTAAGTATGGACAGGGGATCAATTAAGTATCAAGTATGGACGGGGGAATCAGCTAAGTAGGTCAGGTGGATTAATTAAGTAAAAAGTAAAGTAAAGAAAGAATGAAATACAGTCAGCAATTCAGTCCTAAGTCCTCCCCTCCAAACTCCCTGAATCCAAAGTCACTGAAAAACAAGTCACACACTTACTTTCGTTCGCACTTACGCTCCGGACACACGCAGCTCATTCACACTCGCAAACTAAGAGATTTAAAGTGTTTTTTTTTTGTTTTTTTTTTTCCTTTTCCAGCAATGTACCCTTCACCTCAATGCACTTCCAAAGGACTTTATGCCCAACCAGCTGCCCCTTATAAACCCTTAATTATGACCCCTTCCCCTTAATTAACCCCTTGTGAGTAAATCTACACCTCAGGATTTTAGTGCAATGTAGTTAACCTTTAAATACACAGGTAGTAAACTAAGAAACTAAAACTGTAGTGAGAAAATAGATTTTAAAAAGCCCAATAAATCTAAACAGGTAGAAAAGCACTCAGCAGATCACAATGCAGCACTCACCGCAATTCACACAGGTATTTTCTGCAGGATTCCCAATACCTCTTCACGCAATTCACACAGGTATTTTCTGCAGGATTCCCAATACCTCTTCACGCAATTCACACAGGTATTTTCTGCAGGATTCCCAATACCTCTTCACGCAATTCACACAGGTATTTTCTGCAGGATTCCCAATACCTCTTCACCTTCACCTCAATGCACTTCCAGTTCTAGGCTTTATCAGGTAAGTTTTGGAAACTCCAGCCTGGCTTTTTTATGTCTCGGGGTAAGAAGTGGGGTCTTCCTGGGTATCCTACCATACAGTCCCTTTTCATTCAGACGCCGACGGATAGTACGGGTTGACACTGTTGTACCCTCAGACTGCAGGGCAGCTTGAACTTGTTTGGATGTTAGTCGAGGTTCTTTATCCACCATCCGCACAATCTTGCGTTGAAATCTCTCGTCAATTTTTCTTTTCCGTCCACATGTAGGGAGGTTAGCCATAGTGCCATGGGCTTTAAACTTCTTGATGACACTGCGCACGGAAGACACAGGAACATTCAGGTCTTTGGAGACGGACTTGTAGCCTTCAGATTGCTCATGCTTCCTCACAATTTGGTTTCACAAGTCCTCAGACAATTCTTTGGTCTTCTTTCTTTTCTCCATGCTCAATGTGGTATACACAAGGACACAGGACAGAGGTTGAGTCAACTTTAATCCATGTTAACTGGCTGCAAGTGTGATTTAGTTATTGCCAACACCTGTTAGGTGCCACAGGTAAGTTACAGGTGCTGTTAATTACACGAATTAGAGAAGCATCACATGATTTTTCAAACAGTGCCAATACTTTTGTCCATCCCCTTTTTTAGGTTTGATGTGGAATTATATCCAATTTGGCTTTAGGACAATTCTATTTGTGTTTTTTCATTGAAGACAAATTAAATGAAGATAATAATACCAAAGAATTTGTGATTGCAATCATTTTCAGGAAGAAACAGAGTATTATCTGACAGAATTGCCAGGGTGCCAATACTTTTGGCCACCACTGTATTTCATGCGGCAGAAGTTAGCCTCCTGCAATGGAAGAGGGAACCGAGAAAGTGTAGAAAATGCTCTATCATGGCAGCAGTGGTAAGAGACATTGGAAATGCACGATCAAACCTATCATATCATAGGATTATCTATCATCTATCTATCCTTATATTCTCTATTTCATATCTATCTATCCATCTATCTATCCATATATGTATCTATCTATCTTTCTATCTATCCATGTATGATGGATGGATAGATAGATGGATAGATGAATAAATAGATGGATAGATAGATGGATAGATAGATAAATAGATAGATAGATAGTGTAGGGATTTGTACTCACTGAGCCGCGTTGGAGGTAGGCACAGGTTCACACAGTGATGCAGTCCACGGGTTCAAACAAACTGGTGGCTTATTTTAGTGTCCATACACCAGTTAAGAAACAAAAGTTACAGCCTTTTCCTGGCACAAAAAGGAATAACAGAACAAAGCTCAAAATAACAAGTCCATGCAGCACGGCTTCAGCCGTTTAAACAAGGTGCTTTTCTCTGCCTCCTGCAGAGTCTAAGAAGCACCTGCAAGGTCTGCTCACCTTGCCCAGCAAACACAGACAGACAGAGACAGGCGCAGCTGTCTTAAATTAGCCTTCCAAGACCTGGACTGGAGGTAAGTGAGCAGCTGTTCCCCCCAGCTCTTTCAGCTGCTCATAAAACCCGGCCCTGTAATCCGGACCCATTAAATTCCTCTCAGCACTATGTGTGCTGGAGCCTGCTTCTCCGGATCCTACATCACCGAAGCATGGCACTTCGAGGACACATACTTCCCGTCCACGATCTGTCCGGCAGCAACCTTACATACACCCCCCTCTGTCCAAAGCCGTAGGGCTTGGCACCTTCTGTCACCATACAATAAATCCTTGACAAGGCAGCGGCATTCCCATGTTGTTTCCCAGGCCTATGCTCTACCCGGAAACTAAAATCTTGTAGAGCCAGGAACCACCTAGTCACTCTGGCATTGTTTCCCTTCTTTTCTCGCATCCACCTCAATGGGGCATGGTCTGACACTAACCTGAACCTTCTACCTAATAGGTAATACCTCAGAGTGTTTAACGCCCACTTAATGGCCAAACATTCTTTTTCTACAATGGAGTAGTCCTTCTCACAAGCGGAGAGCTTCAGACTGAGGTATTTTACAGGGTGTTCTTCTCCGTTAATCTCCTGGGACAAGACTGCTCCCAGCCCGACATCCGATGCATCCATCTGGACCACAAACTCCTTGGAGAAGCTGGGTGCCACCAAGACTGGTTGTTTACAGAGGACCAGTTTCAATTCCTGGCAGGTCGCTTCTGCTTCCGGGGACCACTTGGCCATAGCTGACTTCATCCCTTTCAGAAGATCCATCAGTGGGGCTGCTATCAGGGCAAAGTTTGGGACAAATCTTCGATAGTAGCCCACAATGCCTAGAAACGCCCTGACCTGCTTCTTCGAGAGGGGCTGTGGCCAGTTCAAGATCGCCTCGACCTTATTTATTTGTGGTTTTATTTCCCCTCTACCAACCACGTACCCTAGGTACTTGGCTTCCTCCATCCCCATGGCACATTTCTTCGGGTTGATAGTAAAGCCCGCCTTCCTTAGGGCATCAAGTATGGCTTGAACTTTGTCCAGATGACTTTCCCAGTCCTGGCTAAATATGACGATAGCATCTAGGTAGGCCGCTGCATACTGTTTGTGGGGTGCTAAGATCCGGTCCATGGCTCTCTGGAAGGTGGCCGGAGCTCCCTTCAACCCAAACGGCATCCTGACGTATTGGCGTCGAGAAGGCTGTCTTCTCCTTAGCCTCTTTGGACAGGGGAATTTGCCAATATCCTTTGATGAGGTCCAGAGTGGTGATGTACCGAGCGGGTCCTAGCCTTTCGATAAGCTCATCTACCCTAGGCATTGGGTAGGCGTCGAACTTTGAGACCTCCTTCAGCTTCCTATAGTCGTTGCAAAACCGCCATTCCCCATCTGGTTTCGGCACTAAGACTATAGGACTGGACCATCCACTTTTGGACTCTTCAATGACTCCCAGGTTTAGCATCCGCCTTACTTCTTTAGAGATCACCTCTCTGCGGGCTTCGGGGATCCGGTATGGTTTTAGATTGACGCAAACATGAGGCTCTGTGAGAACCTCATGCTCTATGACCTGAGTGAGTCCTGGCAACTCCGAAAACATGTCTTTATTTCGCTGTAACAACTCTTTGCACTGTTGCTTTTGGGCATGTGACAGTGACTCTGCCACCTTGACCTCTTTCACATCGGCCTCAGCCTCAGCCACTAAACAGGGAGCTTCCGCAGGCTCTCTATCTTGCCATGGCTTAATCAAGTTAACATGGTAAATTTGGTAGGGCTTCCTCTTCCCTGGTTGGTGGATCTTAAAGTTGACTTCCCCCACTTTCTCTACCACCTCATAGGGGCCCTGCCACTTGGCCATGAACTTGCTCTCCACTGTGGGACTAGCACAAGCACTCGATCTCCTGGGTTGAACGATCTCACCCTGGCCGACCTATTATACACCCTGGACTGTGCCTCTTGTGCCTTGAGGAGGTGCTCCCTCACAATGGGCATCACATGGGCAATCCTCTCTTGCATCTGGGCAACGTGCTCCACCACTCTCCTATAGGGAGTGGTCTCAGCTTCCCAGGACTCTTTCTCCACCTCCAGGAGTCCTGAGGGTGTCGTCCATAGAGTGGTTCAAACGGGGAGAAACCTGTGGAAGCTTTGGGAACTTCCCTCATGGCAAACAACATATAGTCCCAGTCTCGGCCATCCATTTCCACTGCTTTCCTCAACATTGCTTTCAAGGTTTTGTTAAACCTCTCTACCAGTCCGTCCGTCTGGGGAGAGTACACGGAGGTTCTCAGTTGTGCAATCTGCAGTGTCTTGCACAATTCCCTCATGACCTTCGACATAAATGGAGTTCCTTGGTCTGTTAGGATCTCGTTAGGCAACCCGGTTCTTGAAAACATGTGGACTAACTCCCGGGCTATACACCTGGTGGAGGAGTTTCGTAGTGGTACGGCCTCCAGATACCATGTAGCATAATCTAATACCACCAGGATATACTGATGCCCTTGGGCGGACTTGACCAGAGGCCCCACTAGATCCATTGCTATGCATTCGAATGGAACCTCGATGACTGGTAGTGGCACTAGGGGACTGCGGAAGTGGGCCACTGGGGAGGTTATCTGGCATGTGGGGCAGGAACGACAATAACTCTATATTTCTCTATAGCAACCTGGCCAGTAGAATCTTTGGAGGATCCGTTCTTGAATCTTGTCTGCACCCAGGTGACCACCCAACACATGAGAATGAGCCATGTCTAACACCCTGCGTCTATAGGGCCCTGGCACCAGCAACTGTTCTATTACCTCACCCCTTGGCTTGGTTATTCTGTACAGCAAATCCCCATTCACAGCAAAATGAGGGAACCGAGTGTCAGCCCCCGGTTCCTGAGGCACCCCATTTAACACAGTAACATTTTCAAAGGCCCCTTTCAGAGTTAAATCCCTGAGTTGGGCAGTTCCAAAGTTTCCCTCTGACACCTCCAGCTCAGGGATATTGGACTCAGGGGATGCTACTTCATCCTCATTGCCCACCAGCACACACATGGGAAACTCATCTACTATGTTCTGCGGGTAAGTTTCCTTAGGGGCGATCTGGCTGTCGTCCAAGCAACCAGGTGTCCCCGCTTTCCCCCACATTTCCCAGAATAATGCAAAGTAACGTCCAATTATTGTGGGATGCAATAGGTCCTTAACGACCGCCACTTCATGAGATGTGGTGCCACAGTCTGTGTTTACATCCACCTGGGCCACAGGATAGTTCTTAGCGTCCCCATGGATACACCGGACATCCACCACCTTCCCAGAAACCAGCCGATGAGGGAGTGTGGCCCTTATCAGGGTCACCAAACTTCCTGAGACCAATAGTCCAGAGACTTGTGCCCCGTTAACTGACACTGAGCATGCCTGAGGGCCCTCGCCATGTTGACGAACCGCGCTGCAGGCGGGGTAGGCAAAATAAGAGCAACGCCGGCCCATGTTACAGTCCATTGGTTCAGAGGTTATGGGCAATATGGCCAGGGGTATGACATCTCCAACACACTATATTATGGGGTGGGACCTTGGGCAGCAACTCAGACCCCTCCTGAACTCTAGGATGCCCCCCAGGTGTGGCGCTAGCTCGCTTCTTTTGGGTGTCCGCCACCTTTTGGGAACCCCAGTATTGAGAGGCTACGACCCCTTGTTTTCCCAACGGACTCTCAACCGCCTGGTATCTTTCCACCAACCCCACCAAGTCATCAGCATTATAGGGATCTCCCTGGGCAACCCAGGATTTTACCGACTTCGGGAGAGAGTGTATAAACCTGTCTATAACGACCTCTATCTCATATCATAGGACTATCTATCATCTATCTATTATCTATATGACGCGCCCCCTGGGCCATGGGGCACCCGGGACCGGACTTCAGGGCAATGCTGGGAGTAGTAGTGGCGACCCGGTCCCGTGGCTCAGGGTGGCCAGACCAATATTGTGGCAGTCTCTGTATCAGTATAATGCAATGTCCGACTACGCCACCCGTGGATTGCGGTAAAATAAGAACCGCCGCTGCTGAGCAGACCTCTGAGGCTGATGTTGTGAGGGCAGCAGAGTGTAGTATAACTCCCCACGGGAGGAGTATAGCCTCAGGCTAGTGAGTGTGGATGATAGGAGTGATGGTGCACGAGCGCAGCAGGAACGACTCAGAGGCTTTGCAGTGCAGTTCAGGGTCTTTACTGATGGTGATAAGGCAGACCCTCCCGGGAGTACTGGCTAGCATAAGAGGCCTGGTCAGTCTGTGAGCAAACTGGAGTTCCCCTGGCCAGGTGGAGTTGTAGGCCTCCCCGACTATCTGCACTCTTCCTGGCTACCTTGCTGTAAGCGAGTGGAAGTAGCCCACATCCCAGAGTGTTCCGTGTGGTGCTCACCTGTATGGCTGGTGACTTGGGGCCTTCTGATAGCCCCCGCTCCTCGATTGCAGTGCTGGTCCCTTGCTCGTGACTGAGCCTCCGGGCTTCTATGGCCAGAGGACTTGAAATCCCCTGCCGGCGGGTTTCTGCTGCTGGGTATATATAAGTCCCCGCAACCTCGGACTCCTGTGTCCGGTTCTCAGAGTCTTCTGCCAGGACGAACTCCGCTTAGCTCAAGTCCCTGGTCTTCAGCTCCTGCTCCTACAGAGCTCCTCGCTGTTACTTTCCCTGTGTCTGGAACTAACTCCAGGCTCTGACTTCACTAACCCCGCCCCAGATCCAGTTTATATAGGGCAGGTTCCTCCCCTATCTGGTCTGGGACAGGAGGTGTTGCATGTTTAAGGGCTCCGAACCAGGAAACCTCCCACTTGCTCTCAGACATAATATTTCTATTACAGTGGTAACCAGACCCTGGGGTGCCACATATCCATCTATCTATCTCATATCTATCTATCTATCAATCTCATATCTATCTATCTTCTCCACTTTTTATCTGGTCTCAGGTATGACTTTCATATTACCCACGACTGTTACTTGCCACAGGTGAGTTTTAACGAGCATCACATGCTTGAAGCAAAGTTGTTTTTCCACAATTTTGGAAAAGTGCCAACAATTTTGTCCGGCCCATTTTTGGAGTTTTGTGTGAAATTATGTCCAATTTGCCTTTTTTTCCCATTTTTTTGTGCTGTTTCAATACACACAAAGGAAATAAATATTATAACAAATGTATAACAAAACATGTGTAATTGTAATAATTTTCTGGGAGAAATACTTCACTTTCTGGAACAATCTCAAGGTTGCTAAACACTTCCGGCCATGACTGTGTGTATATATGGGCCCTCAATAAACCATCCCTCTCAACGAAAAGGCCACAGCAAGGGTCAGGAATCGGTGGCCTTCCCTCTCCGAATCTTAGGGAGAGACGGTTGTGCTTCCAGCATCCACCTAGGCTGCCACCCCAGTGGAACTAATAGCAGGGTTGCCAACTGTCCAGAAATTCTTGGACAGTCCATAAAAATAGGGCACCTTTTTCCCTGTCCGTAAAAAAAAATGTGATGCGTCCATAATCTTTCTGAAGCTGGAGAGACTTGTTCAGATGGAGGGAGATGTAGGGGCATCATATTGTGTATAGGGAGATGTAGGGGCATCATATTGTGTATAGGTATCATATTGTGTATCTGCATGTGTGGGGACATCATACGGTGTATATGGAGCTGTGAGCACATCATACTGTATTTAGGGAACAATGAGGGAATCATACTGTATACAAGGAGCTGTGGAAACATAATGCTGTGTAAAGGGTCTGTGGGGTCATCATCTAATATACAGTACAGACCAAAAGTTTGGACACACCTTCTCATTTAAAGATTTTTCTGTATTTTCATGACTATGAAAATTGTACATTCACACTGAAGGCATCAAAACTATGAATTAACACATGTGGAATTATATACTTAACAAAAAAAGTGTGAAACAACTGAAAATATGTCTTATATTCTAGGTTCTTCAAAGTAGCCACCTTTTGCTTTGATGACTGCTTTGCACACTCTTGGCATTCTCTTGATGAGCTTCAAGAGGTAGTCACCGGAAATGGTTTTCACTTCACAGGTGTGCCCTGTCAGGTTTAATAAGTGGGAGTTCTTGCCTTATAAATGGGGTTCGGATCATCAGCTGTGTTGTGCAGAAGTCTGGTGGATACACAGCTGATAGTCCTACTAAATAGACTGTTAGAATTTGTATTATGGCAAGAAAAAAGCAGCTAAGTAAAGAAAAATGAGTGGCCATCATTACTTTAAGAAATGAAGGTCAGTCAATGCAAAAAATTGGTAAAACTTTGAAAGTGTCCCCAAGTGCAGATGCAAAAACCATCAAGCGCTGCAAGAAACTGGCTCACATGAGGACTGCCCCAGGAAAGGAAGACCAAGAGTCACCTCTGCTTCTGAGGATAAGTTTATCCGAGTCACCAGCCTCAGAAATCGCAGGTTAACAGCAGCTCAGATTAGAGACCAGGTCAATGCCACACAGAGTTCTAGCAGCAGACACATCTCTTCAACAACTGTTAAGAGGAGACTTTGTGCAGCAGGCCTTCATGGTAAAATAGCTGCTAGGAAACCACTGCTAAGGACAGGCAACAAGCAGAAGAGACTTATTTGGGCTAAAGAACACAAGGAATGGACATTAGACCAGTGGAAATCTGTGCTTTGGTCTGATGAGTCTAAATTTGAGATCTTTGGTTCCAACCACCGTGTCTTTGTGCGATGCAGAAAAGGTGAACGGATGGACTCTACATGTCTGGTTCCCACCGAGAAGCATGGAGGAGGAGGTGTGATGGTGTGGGGGTGCTTTGCTGGTGACACTGTTGGGGATTTATTCAAAATTGAAGGCATACTGAACCAGCATGGCTACAACAGCATCTTGCAGCGGCATGCTATTCCATCCGGTTTGCGTTTAGTTGGACCATCATTTATTTTTCAACAGGACAATGACCCCAAACACACCTCCAGGCTGTGTAAGGGCTATTTGACCAAGAAGGAGAATGATGGGGTGCTACGCCAGATGACCTGGCCTCCACAGTCACCAGACCTGAACCCAATCGAGATGATTTGGGGTGAGCTGGACCGCAGAGTGAAGGCAAAAGGGCCAACAAGTGCTAAGCATCTCTGGGAACTCCTTCAAGATTGTTGGAAGACCATTTCCATTGACTACCTCTTGAAGCTCATCAAGAGAATGCCAAGAGTGTGCAAAGCAGTCATCAAAGCAAAAGGTGGCTACTTTGAAGAACCTAGAATATAAGACATATTTTCAGTTGTTTCACACTTTTTTGTTAAGTATATAATTCCACATGTGTTAATTCATAGTTTTGATGCCTTCAGTGTGAATGTACAATTTTCATAGTCATGAAAATACAGAAAAATCTTGAAATGAGAAGGTGTGTCCAAACTTTTGGTCTGTACTGTATATAATCGTCTAATCCCGTCTGTCTGTCTGTCCTTCTGTCCAGGAAATCCTGCGTCGCTGATTGGTCCAGCCACGGCCAATCAGCGACGCGGGATTTCAGAAAAAGATGGCGGCCGTTAGCAGCTCATCTGCCGCACGGAGGTCAGCGGCGATGCAGCCGGGAGATGACCGGCGCTAGCCGCTCATCTCCCGGCTGCTCGCAGCAGAAGTACCGCGACCGGCGGCGCCGCTGACCTCCATGCGGCTACCGTCAGGAGATCAATGGCTAGGGCCGCTGATCTCCCGACGGCAAGTGTGAAGCGAGGACCGGGGAGCGGCGCCGCCAGTCGGGATACTTCGGCTGTGAGCAGCCGGCCATCTCCCGGTTCCTTGCAGCGGAAGTACCTGCACAGGTAGCGTCGCTGCCCGGTCCTCAGTAATACGATTCGCTGATTGGTCGGAATCAGCGATATTGGCGCCGCGACCAATCAGCGATACTGGCGCCAAATTTAAACACCGCTCTGCTGATTGGTCGTGGCCGGCGGCCGCGACCAATCAGCGATTTTGGCGCCACATTTAAACACCACTCTGTTGATTGCGCCTGGTCGGCCGCATACAGATTCTAGAATACCCGATGCCTTAGAATCGGGCCACCATCTAGTACTGTATATAAAGAGCTGTGGGAGCCATCACACTATATATAGAGACCTGTGAAAAGCTTATGTGTTGATCCAGAGGAAGTAAAAAAAAAACATGAGGCAGATGCTGCTTGCCCAAAATTAGGGGGAAAATTCCTTCCCGACTCCACATATGGCAATCAGACTAGTTGCTTGGATCAACGTCCCATAACAAAATCTAGTATGAATAACCTGTAATGTTATTCAAGAAAGTCACACAGGACCTCCTTGAACTTTTTTTTAGAGAATTAAGTATTACAAGGTCATGTGGTAGAGAGTTCCATACCTCACACAATAAAACATTGCCATCTAACTTCCTTTAGACAAAGCGAATTAGGAGCTTGATGCTAGAGTAGTTGAATTAAAACTGAAAAAAATTATTAACACAGCAAAAAAGAGGAACAGTATTTATTCTCCAGCCCAGGTCTCAAAACGAATGCACTAATCAGGATGAAGCAAACCATATAATAAAGGCAGGGGCAGCACAGGTGCAAAATACTGATGAGACAACCAACTCATTAACCTACCAATTCTTGGAGGGGGTCATTGCTTAGTATTAAAACTGCACACAAAAAATGGCTTGTATAGGTCACTGGTCACACACAGATTGTTAGGGGAATGGTTGCAAACAACTTTATTAAATAATGGAAAGCAAACGAACCCGGGGTCCGCGATGCAGCCTGGAGGACTGCGGACGAACACCTTCCGGGTAAGAAGGTAAAACAACCAACTGAAATAACAATCCCCCCCGTGTTACTGCACACCGGAACGGGAATAGGGATTCGCACTATCTCCGTTAACTGCACGAGAGATGTGCGACACATAATGTAGCCGTAGCCCTGTTAACTGCACAGAGGCTACGCAGCAGGCGCTAGGATGCGTGTGTGATTCACGCCGGCTTATACGTGCTCCCAGCCGGCGTGCTACCGGACTGCGGAGTATCTCTCCACGTGGCTAACAGACGGTGCCGGGAATACGGAGTCCGCAGTCTGCTCGGGGTGTATAGCGACCCCATTGTTGGAGCCAGAGTGTCAGACGAAGCTACCTGCCTCCCTCCATCTGAGGCTGTCTATCCCCTGCTAAACCTGCCTGTCAGAAGCTATAACAGCAAAAGCACACGTGGAGCCGAAACGACCAAGCGTCCACACAATAACACCAACTCAGATCAATGATCAGAGTGCGCCACCATGTTTGTGGGCGTGCTATTTAAATATTAAGCCCTGCCCATCGTCACATTATTGGTGACGTCACCCGCGACCAATCAGGCGGTGCCAGGTCACCGGATCAGCTGACTCCCAAACCACCAATCACGGTCCGCCATGTCACAGGCATGCTCAGTGCAGTAAATCCTGGACTTAGGCTGTAACAGCCCTGTTTCCCTCCGCAACCTATCCTTCATGTTGCTAGGAACAAAGACCCAAGAGACAGCTTGTACATCTCGTGCACCAGCTAGGCGTTTGGACCGATGATGATGCTGAGCAGCATCTGCCCTGGCTGGACCAGAATGGGAGACCACAGAATCCACTGATGATTCTGAACCCATTTCAGATCCAGAAAACACCTGACGCCTAACACAGATAGTGCTCAATATAGGGCTTACAGCCTATTAGTGACCTTCATACTGTTAGATTAGGCAGGCTGCAAAGCACTATCTAAGTGCACCCCATGAGGACAGACCCCCTAGTTTACAAATCCAGCATTGATGGGCTTGTCTGAACCCTGAATAAAAATAACGTGCAAAATCTATATATGAGGTTCTGGTAGATATTTTGGCGCTGGTCACGCACAGTGTCTGGTTTACAGCCTATTAGTGACGCCCATACTATTAGATTAGGCGGGCTATGCTCCCCTCATACACCTTACCACGGTGTGTAGTGTGACATGGAGCTAAACACCCTGTCTTCTTAAGAATAAGGTTGCGAAAAACCTTCTCTTTATTGATAGTAGAGAAACCTCCATACAGTAGATGCGGAAAACATACGATGAACCCCAGTATTGTACCACATAGATAGGGCTCTTACCGGCTAAGCTTGGAGCAGGCTGTGTGCACAGAGCCCAAGATACAAAACTGTAGGGATGTGGACTGTCTTACCCTGTTCCTGCCCCTGAAGACAACAAACGCGTCATGTGAACACTCTCTTGCGGTTTTATATCTAAAAGTGATATGTGTCTTATGTAATGTATAATGGTGATGTAACAGCATGTGAAGTGTTAATGCATAATGTGAGTATAGCATAAGATAAGCTTAGGATACCATAAGACATAAGTATAACATAAACCCTAAAATACAAATTTTATTAAATCTCTTTAAAATCGGGACATGCGGCATAAAGATGATCCGCATCAGTATTGCACTTTATCAAGATAAGTTCCTTTTATTGTTTAGTCTTGTGATCATTTATGTCATTGATACCTCTATGGGTGATTAATTCCAGGGCTGGCTAGGGTTATCCAGGGATAGCCGCCATGGAGCGGGGCGCCACAGTGTCAACATTAACTAGGGTGTCACCCTCCACTATAAGGCAGGTAATCAGCATCTAGGGTGTTGAACAGGGCTGATTGTAGCCTTTGTTTGGATGCCCGAATGTATCCTTTGGCTTGGAGGTCCAAAGATATTAGGAACGTTCTTGGGTGTTTTTATAAATTTGCACATTGTCACTTTATTCACTGTTGTCACTTTAATCATTTAGTACACACTGAGGATTGATTGTTTGATGTGATATCTGTACCAGTTTCTGGTAGACTGTCAGATCTTTGGTCTATGTAAGTACGAATAAGGGACTTTTAGGGTCTAGGGGCAGCTGCCGTTCAGCAAGGGTGCCATTGTCATCTATATGTAGGATGCCCATCTCCGTTGACATGCAGGTTCAGGCTAGGGTATCTATAGGGTGAGTTTTATTGAAGTACAGTGGGTACGGAAAGCATTCAGACCCCTTTAAATTTTTCACTCTTTGTTTCATTGCAGCCATTTGGTAAATTCTAAAAAGTTCATTTTTTTCTCATTAAAGTACACTGTGCACCCCATCTTGACTGAAAAAAACAGAAATGTAGAAATTTTTGCAAATTTATTAAAAAAGGAAAACTGAAATATCACATGGTCATAAGTATTCAGACCCTTTGCTCATATTTAAGTCACATGCTGTCCATTTCCTTGTGATCCTCCTTGAGATGGTTCTACTCTTTCATTGGAGTCCAGCTGTGTTTAATTAAACTGATAGGACTTGATTTGGAAAGGCACACACCTGTCTATATAAGACCTCACAGCTCACAGTGCATGTCAGACCAAATGACCAGTATTGAGTAGAAGCCCCCTTTTGAGCTAGTGCATCCATGAGTCTTCTTGGGAATGATGCAACAAGTTTTTCACACCTGGATTTGGGGTTCCTCTGCCATTCTTCCTTGCAGATCCTCTCCAGTTCTGTCAGGTTGGATGGTGAACGTTGGTGGACAGCCATTTTCAGGTCTCTCCAGAGATGTTCAATTGGGTTTAGGTCAGGGCTCTGGCTGGGCCAGTCTAGAATGGTCACGGAGTTGTTCTGAAGCCACTCCTTTGTTATTTTAACTGTGTGCTTAGGGTCATTGTCTTGTTGGAAGGTGAACCTTCGGCCAAGTCTGAGGTCCAGAGCACTCTGGAAGAGGTTTTCATCCAGGATATCTGTGTACTTGGCCGCATTCATGTTTCTTTCAATTCCAACCAGTCGTCCTGTCCCTGCAGCTGAAAAACACCCCCATGATGCTGCCACCACCATGTTTCACTGTTGGGATTGTATTGGGCAGGTGATGAGCAGTGCCTGTTTTTTTCCACACATACCCCTTAGAATTATCACCAAAAAGTTCTATCTTAGTCTCATCAGACCAAAGAATCTTATTTCTCATAGACTGGGAGTCCTTCATGTGTTTTTAAGCAAACTCTGTGCAGGCTTTCATATGTCTTGCACTGAGGAGAGGCTTCCGTTGGGCCACTCTGCCATAAAGGCTCGACTTGTGGAGGGCTGCAGTGATAGTTGACTTTATGCAACTTTCTCCCATCTCCCTACTGCATCTTTGGAGCTCAGCCACAGTGATCTTGGGGTTCATCTTTACCTCTCTCACCAAGGCTCTTCTCCCACGATTGCTCAGTTTAGCTGGACGGCCAGGTCTAGGAAGACTTCTGGTGGTCCCAAACTTCTTCCACTTAAGGATTATGGAGGCCACTGTGTTCTTAGGACCCTTGACTAATGCAGAAATTCTTTTGTAAACTTGGCCAGATCTGTGCCTTGCCACAATTCTGTCTCTAAGCTCCTTGGGCAGTGTCAGGATGCCAGGTTTAATTTTACTTTGCCAGTAGTTTTTCCCTTAGCCAAGATGGCTTCCATTGCCTCACTGGGGTCATGTGTTTCCTGCCTGTGGACCTACTTAAACTGCATGTGTTGCAATCATGCCTTGCCTGAGTATTGTGTGCTTTTAGCTTTCTACTCACCTGTGCTAGCCCTCTGAATAGAGTCTTGCTGACCTTGTGTTTACTCCTAGTCATCCGCTGAAAGGATTGCTGCCTGAATCCTCTGCTAAGGGGACTTCTGCTGAAAGGAACCACTGGCTGTTGTTCACTCACGCTGGGATCTCTGAACTTTTGTCTTCCTGAAGAAAACTTCTCCTGGATCTCTACACCTCTGGTATAGTCACCATCTTGCTCTGTGTTTAAATACCCGGCTCCAGCTCTGCTTAAGACATCGCTGTTTGCTCCGCTGCACCTCCTGCATTCTTCAATATCCAGATCCATATTCCAGTTTGTCTTCTCTTCTGCACTACGTGAGTCCACAATCAACTGAGGAATACCTACGTCTGCTTACTATCCTTATTTCTGTTTGCATATTACTGTACCTAAGTAAACTTGGACTATCGTTAACGTTTACATACCCTAATAGTAATGAAGGCCGTGCCTTACAGATTAGGTTCTAAGAAGTATTGTTTGGAATGAACTTACCTTCATAAACTGTTTGCTGTGATCTTTTGCACTTGAGTTTAAAATAGACTTTCACACTACTCTTGTCTCAGTCTCTGCTTTTGGCCCACGCCATTGGACTTCAGGGTATCTACTAACATCGTAACAGGCAGTTCCTTTGAGCTCATGATTCTCATTTGGTCTGACATGCACTGTGAGCTGTGAGGTCTTATATAGACAGGTGTGTGCCTTTCCAAATCAAGTCCTATCAGTTTAATTAAACACAGCTGGACTCCAATGAAAGAGTAGAACCATCTCAAGGAGGATCACAAGAAATGGACAGCATGTGACTTAAATATGAGCAAAGGGTCTGAATACTTATGACCATGTGATATTTCAGTTTTCCTTTGTTAATAAATTTGCAAAAATTTCTACATTTCTGTTTTTTTTTCAGTCAAGATGGGGTGCACAGTGTACTTTAATGAGAAAAAAAAAAGAACTTTTTAGAATTTACCAAATGGCTGCAATGAAACATAGAGTGAAAGATGTAAAGGGGTCTGAATGCTTTCCGTACCCACTGTATATAGTACTCAATGTTCCAGGCAGTGGGAGGCATTACTGGGATCCAGAGCAGTCGCTCCAGTCACGTCCAGAGCCTAAGGTCTGGCATAGGAGCTGGCATAAGAAGGAGGATAATGTGAATTGCTGTGCCTTATCCCATCTGTACCCACCTGATGAACTTGAACTGTCAAGTATATGTTTGACTGTTACAAAGAACTTCGTGTTTCCTAAATTGTGAGCGGCGGCTTCTGAGGACAGAAGCCTGAAGGCAGTGGAGGCCTGCGGCCTACAAGAGAGTGTGCTGCACCCCACACCCTAGAGCACACTGGGACTGGGACACCCATTGTCTGTAAAGTGCCAGAGCGAAATCAGACCGACGTTCAGTCACGACTACCGCTCTGTGCCACTTTACAAGATGAGTGATAAGGGAACTTCTCCATCAGAAGAGACGAGGAAATAATGGTCGCTGCCCAAACTGTGACAAGAACAGGACCACAATGCAACAAGAACTGTCTCACAATGCTCTTGGAACTTTCCCATAATGCATTGCAAATTGAAACTAGAGCAAATACATTAAATCACTAGCAGACAGTGCAGTTATCAAACAATAAAAAAGAGACAGGATTCAAATGCAAGCAACATAATGTCAGAACTGATATACACATAAAGTGACTAGATTCCCTGGATAGCTAAATTCGCTGCTGAGGCAAGAACACGGGCTGCCCAGCACTATTTAAGTGTACCCCATGAAGATAGACACTCTAATTTACAAGGCCATAACATATAGGTGCATCTCACAAAATTAGAATATCATCAAAAAGTTAATTTATTTCAGTTCTTCAATGCAAAAAGTGAACCTCATATATTATATAGAGTCATTACAAACACAGTGATCTATTTCAAGTGTTTATTTCTGTTAATGTTGATGATTATGGCTTATAGCCAATGAAAACACAAAAGTCATTAACTCAGTAAATTAAAATAATTAACAAAAAACACCTGCAAAGACTTCCTAAGCATTTAAAAAGGTCCCTTAGTCTGTTTTAGTAGGCTCCACAATCATGACAATCATGATGAAGACTGCTGGCTTGACAGATGTCCAGAGTTCCAATTTTCATTTGAAATCAAGGTCCCAGAGTCTGGAAGAAGAGTGGAGAGGCCACAATCCAAGCTGCTTGAGGTCTAGTGTGAAGTTTCCACAATCAGTGATGGTTTGGGGAGCCGTGTCATCTGCTGGTGTAGGTCCACTGTGTTTTTTCAACACAAAAGTCAGCGCAGCCGTCTACCAGGAAATTTTAGAGCACTTCATGCTTCCCTCTGCCACAGTATCAAGCTACCAGGGGGGCAAAGGGGGCGGTGGCCCCGGGCCCCTCGCTCTTAGGGGGCCCATCCAGGGCTACGCCAGTGTAACTGTATCTAGCATTCCCCTGGTGCCAGCATCGGGCCCCACTGCCCGCCACCGCCGCAAGTTTACTGATGAGAGAGGGAGCGCGGATCTCTCTCCCATTAGTCCCTTCTGTGACTGACGTCTCTGACATCATCACTTGGCGCCCAGCCCGCTGTGCTGAAGATGTGTGCGTGCTGGGTGCTCTGAGCAGCGAGGGAACCAGGAGGAGAGATGAGTACTGTTTATTTATTTTTTGCCGGGTGGGGGGCGGCATTATATTACAGACTCTGCCTATGGGAAGGGGGAGGTGCATTATACTACAGACTCTGCCTATGGGGGAGCATTATCCTAAAGACTCTGCCCACAGAGAGGGGGGGCATTATACTAAAGACTCTGCCTATGGGGAGGGGGGGCATTATACTACAGACTGTCTATGGGGAGGGGGGGAGCATTATACTAAAGCCTCTGTCTATGGGGGGGCATTCTACTACAGACTCTGCCTATGGGGGGCATTATACTACAGACTCTGTTTATGAGCAGGGGAGAGCAGTAGACTACAGACTCTGCCTATGGGGGGACATTGTACTACAGACTCTGCCTATAAGAGGGGGAGCATTATACTACAGACTCTGCCTATGGGGGGTGCATTTTACTACAGACTCTGCCTATAGGTGGGGCATTATACTACAGACGCTGCCTATGAGATGGGGGGGGGCATTATATCACAGACTCTGCCTATGAGGAGGGGGGGGACATTATACTACAGACTCTGCCTATGAGATGGGGGGGCATTATACTACAGATTCTGCCTATGAGGAGGGGGGGGGATTATACTACAGACTCTGACTATGAGGAGGGGGGAGCATTATACTACAGACTCTGCCTATGGGGGGGCATTATACTGCAGACTCTGCCTATGGGGGGGCATTATACTACAGACTCTGCCTATGAGGAGGGGGGGAGCATTATACTACAGACTCTGCCTATGGGGGGGACATTGTACTACAGACTCTGCCTATAAGAGGGGGAGCATTATACTACAGACTCTGCCTATGGGGGGTGCATTTTACTACAGACTCTGCCTATAAGTGGGGCATTATACTACAGACGCTGCCTATGAGATGGGGGGGGCATTATACCACAGACTCTGCCTATGAGGAGGGGGGGCACATTACACTACAGACTCTGCCTATGAGATGGGGGGGGCATTATACTACAGATTCTGCCTATGAGGAGGGGGGGGCATTATACTACAGACTCTGCCTATGAGGAGGGGGGAGCATTATACTACAGACTCTGCCTATGGGGGGGGCATTATACTGCAGACTCTGCCTATGGGGGGGCATTATACCACAGACTCTGCCTATGAGGAGGGGGGGAGCATTATACTACAGACTCTGCCTATGGGGGGGAGCTTTATACTACACACTCTGTCAAAGGGGGGAGCATTTTACTACAGACTCTGCCTATAGGGGCGCATTATACTATACGAAGGACTATGGGGAGTGCATTATACTATATTGAGGACTATCTGGTGCATTATACTATATGTAGGCTATTTATACAGTGTGGGAGATAATGTGGGTTCTTTGAACAGCGTGGGGGCCATCATACAGTGTGGGAGATAATGTGGGGTCTTTGTATAGTGTGGAGGCCATCATACAGTGTTGGAGCCATCAGCTTGGGGGCTACTAAGGGGTCAGTATACTTTGTGGGGGTACTATACAGTGAGGGGGAATTATATCGTGAATAGGAGAACATCATACTGGTTAGAGCGGAGCTCTACATGGGGGGAGACTCAGGATATTATTAAATCTTAGGTGGGCACTTATTGTTATAGGGGAACTCAGGTTATCGTGACTGTCGAAGGGGCACTATTACTTTCTAGGGGGCACAATGTGGGCACTGTTTTCTAGGACACTTGCACACAGCATTACTTTATTTTAGAGGTTTGTTTTACCATCTAGAGGGCACACAGTAGGTGCAGTAATAGGGACACATTTTGCAGCAGAGGCTCAGTATTGGGGTATCAGCAGGATGAGAAGTTTGTGCAGGTTGGGGATAGATGTGGTCAGTGCCTGAAATGTAAGGAGTCAAATGTGTCTTTGTTGTGATCTCTGCATACCTGAGACTCTGAGTCCTGGCTGGAGAAGTTGTCGTGTCGGTCTGGGCCAGATGGAAAAGACGGGAAAAGTGAACAATTTAATCAGAAAGAACGTCAGCTGTAAGGTACTATATATAACTGAGCTGTGATCTCTTATATGTTCTGCAGGACTGGCATCTATCAATATATGTCACCATATGGCGGTAATATCAGTGCTGGTCTTTGTATAGAGATTATTTTTAGTAACAGCGCGGTCATCTGCTGAGGTTTTCCTACATCCACTATCTGGGTGCGCCGCTATAGTTGTAATCAGGGTTATCTGGTTAGAGGCCCACTCAGAAGTTTCGGCCCCCTGAACCAAAACCTTAGCTACGCCAAGCTTTTTGGAGATGGAAATTTCATTCTCCAGCAGGACTTGGCCCCTGTCCACACTGACAAAAGTACTAATACCTGGTTTAAAACAACAGTATCACTGTGCTTGATTGGCAGCAAACTCACCTGACCTTAACCCCATAAAGAATCTATGGGGTATTGTCAAGAGGAAAATGAGAGACACCAGACCCAACAATGCAGACGACCTGAAGGCTTCTATCAAAGCCACCTGGGCTTCCATAACCCCTCAGCAGTGCCACAGGCTGATCGCCTCCATGCCACATTGCCGCATTGATGCAGTAATTGATGTAAAAGGATCCCCGACCAAGTATTGAGGGCATTTATTGAACATACATTTCAGTAGGATAACATTTTGGATTTTGAAATCATTTTTCAAGCTGTTGTTATAAGGTATTCTAATTAATTGAAATAATGACTTTTGAGTTTTCATTGGCTGTAAGCCATAATCATCAACATTAACAGAAATAAACACGTGAAATAGATCACTCTGTGTGTAATGGCTCTATATAATATATGAGTTTCACGTTTTGTATTGAAGACCTGAAATAAATTAACTTTTATGGTGATATTCTAATTTTGTGAGATGCACCTGTAGATGGGCTTGGCTGCACCCTGAATAAAAATAGCATGTAAAAAATATATATGATATATATGAGGTATTGGTCGATATTTTGGCCAAAATATACAAGCTCGCAACCTGCTCAAGGGTCCTCATACTTGCGAGTCCCTACACTAACATTAAAAGCAAAGTCACAAAAACAAGGAATTAAAGTTCCCACCAAAATTCAAGAATTAACACAGCAAATACAGCAACAATAATTACAAGGATGCAGCAAACCCATATAATGAAGAAGTCAGCAACACAGGTGCAAAATATTGATGAGACAACCACTCACAACCTACCAATTCATGGAGGGGGTGATTGCTTAGTATTAAAACTGCACACAAATAAGCCTTGTATAGGGCACTGGTCACACATAGGTAGTGCACAATGTCTGGCTTACAGCCTATTAGTGAAGCCCAAACTATTAGATTGGGCGGGCTGCCCAGCACTTTTTAAGTACACCCCATGAAGACAGACACCCTAGTTTACAAGGCCAACATTGATGGGTCTGGCTGCACCCTGAATAAAAATAACGTGCAAAAAATATATATGATATATATGAGGTATTAGTAAATATTTTGGCCAAAATACACAAGCTCGCAACCCGCGTCAAGGGTCCTCATACTTGCGAGTCCCTACACTAACATTACAAGCAAAGACAAATTTAAATTCCCACCAAAATTCAAGAATTAACACCGGAAAAAAGGGCAACAGTGTTTACCTGCCTAGGTCTCAGTACTAATCATACCATATAATAACGATGACAGCAACACAGGTGCAAAATACTGATGTGACAACCACTCACATATTACCAATTAATGGAGGGGGGTGATTACATAGCATTAAAACTGCACACAAAATTATATGGGATTGCTACATCCTAATAGTGCATTAGTTCTGAGATCTGGGCAGGTAAATGCTATATTAATAATTGATTTTTTGGGGAAAGTTAAATTCTCTTTTGTTGGCTTTACTTTTAATCTAACTGAAATACACATAAGCTTTTTTCCTAAACATTAGGATCTGTTTAGAGCCATCAGCTCAAAAAGGCTTCCTTTGACAGACTTGGCATAAGCAGGTCAAAAGGAACCCTGATCTTTACCATTACACCCCTTTACAGGAATGGAGACTTACCACATGCTCAGGGTTGCATCTACAGAGTAGCTGCTGGCCAGAGGAGCGAGCTTGAGGCTATAACTCTAACTAAAGCTTTTTTATTACTAAATGATGGGTTCTGTCTAAGGCCATTGGCTCAAAAAGACTTCCTCGGACAGACTTGGCGCAAGCTACTCCATTCTGCAGATCCCAAGGGAACCCTGGCCTTTACCATTACACCCCTGTACAGGGATAAATGCTTACCATAGGCCCAGGGTTGCATCTACAGAGTAGCTGCTGGCCGGAGGAGCGAGCTTGAGGCTATAGTGGTTGATTCAACTCTAACTAAAGCTTTTTTTTCCTAAATACTGGGATCTGTTTAAGGCTGTTGGCTCAAACAGACTTCCTCGGACAGACTTGGCGCAAGCTACTCCATTCTGCAGATCCCAAGAGAACCCTGGTTTTTACCATTACACCCCTGTACAGGGATAGATACTTACCATAGGCCCAGGGTTGCATCTACAGAGTAGCTGCTGGCCGGAGGAGTGCGCTTGAGGCTTGAGTAGTTGAGTCAATCCTAACTAAAGAAAAACCTATCTAATGACACTTTCTTGTTAGGACCTGTCTGAGGCCTATGGCTCAAAAAAAGCTTCTTTGGAAAAACTTGGCAAAAGCCAGTCTATCCTACAGGTTCCAAAGGAACTCTGACCTTCACTCTTACAGCCCTGTACAGTGATAAAGACTTATTACAGGGCCTTGATTGCATCTACATAGTAGATGCTGACTGGAGGGGCAAACTGAAGGTTAGAATGGTTCAGCCAACCCTAACTATTGCTACTTTCTTAAATGTTAGGATATTTCTGAGGCCGTTGGCTCAAACAGGCTTCCTTGGACAGACTTGGCGCAAAACACACCATTTCTGATGTTTCCAAATGAACCCTGGGCTTCACCCTTGAACCTCTATACAGGGACCGTTTCATAGTTTTAAGGTTGAAAGACACAAGTCCATCAAGTTCAACCTAAAAGCTAATGTGTTGATCCAGAGGAAGGCAAAAACCCCATGAGGCAGATGCTAATTGCCCCATATTAGGGGAAAAATTCCTTCCCGACTCCACATATGGCAATCAGACTAGTTCCCTGGATCAACGTCCCATAACAAAATCTAGTACGGATCACCTGCAATTTTATATTATTCAAGAAAGGCACACACATGCCCTCCTTGAATTTTTTTTAGAAAATTAAGTATTTCAATTTCATGTGGTAGAGAGTTTCATAACCTCATTGCTCACACAATAAAAATTTGCCAACTAACTTCCTTTAGACAAAGTGAATTAGGATCTTTATGCTAGAGTAATTGAATTAACTGTAACTGAAATAGATTAATGCTTTTTTCCTAAATATTGAAATTTGTTTAAATCCATCAGCTCAAAAAGGCTTTCTCGGACAGACTTGGCGCAAGCTACTCCATTCTGCAGATCCCAAGGGAACCCTGGCCTTTATAATTACACCCCTGTACAGGGATAGATACTTACCATAGGCCCAGGGCTGCATCTACAGAGTAGCTGCTGGCCGGAGGAGCGAGCTTGAGGCTATAGTGGTTGATTCAACTCTAACTAAAGCTTTTTTTTCCTAAATACTGGGATCTGTTTAAGGCTGTTGGCTCAAACAGACTTCCTCGGACAGACTTGGCGCAAGCTACTCCATTCTGCAGATCCCAAGGGAACCCTGGTTTTTACCATTACACACCTGTACAGGGATAGATACTTACCATAGGCCCAGGGTTGCATCTACAGAGTAGCTGCTGGCCGGAGGAGTGCGCTTGAGGCTTGAGTAGTTGAATCAATCCTAACTAAAGAAAAACCTATCTAATGACACTTTCTTGTTAGGACCTGTCTGAGGCCTATGGCTCAAAAAAGCTTCTTTGGAAAGACTTGGCAAAAGCCAGTCTATCCTACAGGTTCCAAAGGAACACTGGCCTTCACTCTTACAGCCCTGTACAGTGATAAAGACTTATTACAGGGCCTTGATTGCATCTACATAGTAGATGCTGACTGGAGGGGCAAACTTAAAGTTAGAATGGTTCAGCCAACCCTAACTATTGCTACTTTCTTAAATGTTAGGATATTTCTGAGGCCATTGGCTCAAACAGGCTTCCTTGGACAGACTTGGCACAAAACACACCATTTCTGATGTTTCCAAATGAACCCTGGGCTTCACCCTTGAACCTCTATACAGGGACCGTTTCATAGTTTTAAGGTTGAAAGACACAAGTCTGTCAAGTTCAACCTAAAAGCTAATGTGTTGATCCAGAGGAAGGCAAAAACCCCATGAGGCAGATGCTAATTGCCCCATATTAGGGGAAAAATTCCTTCCCGACTCCACATATGGCAATCAGACTAGTTCCCTGGATCAACGTCCCATAACAAAATCTAGTACGGATAACCTGCAATTTTATATTATTTAAGAAAGGCACACACATGCCCTCCTTGAATTTTTTTTAGAAAATTAAGTATTTCAATTTCATGTGGTAGAGAGTTTCATAACCTCATTGCTCACACAATAAAAATTTGCCAACTAACTTCCTTTAGACAAAGTGAATTAGGATCTTTATGCTAGAGTAATTGAATTAACTCTAACTGAAATAGATTAATGCTTTTTTCCTAAATGTTGAAATTTGTTTAAATCCATCAGCTCAAAAAGGCTTTCTCGGACAGACTTGGCGCAAGCTACTCCATTCTGCAGATCCCAAGGGAACCCTGGCCTTTACCATTACACCCCTGTACAGGGATAGATACTTACCATAGGCCCAGGGCTGCATCTACAGAGTAGCTGCTGGCCGGAGGAGCGAGCTTGAGGCTATAGTGGTTGATTCAACTCTAACTAAAGCTTTTTTTTCCTAAATACTGGGATCTGTTTAAGGCTGTTGGCTCAAACAGACTTCCTCGGACAGACTTGGCGCAAGCTACTCCATTCTGCAGATCCCAAGGGAACCCTGGTTTTTACCATTACACACCTGTACAGGGATAGATACTTACCATAGGCCCAGGGTTGCATCTACAGAGTAGCTGCTGGCCGGAGGAGTGCGCTTGAGGCTTGAGTAGTTGAATCAATCCTAACTAAAGAAAAACCTATCTAATGACACTTTCTTGTTAGGACCTGTCTGAGGCCTATGGCTCAAAAAAGCTTCTTTGGAAAGACTTGGCAAAACCCAGTCTATCCTACAGGTTCCAAAGGAACTCTGGCCTTCACTCTTACAGCCCTGTACAGTGATAAAGACTTATTACAGGGCCTTGATTGCATCTACATAGTAGATGCTGACTGGAGGGGCAAACTTAAGGCTAGAATGGTTCAGCCAACCCTAACTATTGCTACTTTCTTAAATGTTAAGATATTTCTGAGGCCGTTGGCTCAAACAGGCTTCCTTGGACAGACTGGGCGCAAAACACACCATTTCTGATGTTTCCAAATGAACCCTGGGCTTCACCCTTGAACCTCTATACAGGGACCGTTTCATAGTTTTAAGGTTGAAAGACACAAGTCCATCAAGTTCAACCTAAAAGCTAATGTGTTGATCCAGAGGAAGGCAAAAACCCCATGAGGCAGATGCTAATTGCCCCATATTAGGGGAAAAATTCCTTCCCGACTCCACATATGGCAATCAGACTAGTTCCCTGGATCAACGTCCCATAACAAAATCTAGTACGGATAACCTGCAATTTTATATTATTCAAGAAAGGCACACACATGCCCTCCTTGAATTTTTTTTAGAAAATTAAGTATTTCAATTTCATGTGGTAGAGAGTTTCATAACCTCATTGCTCACACAATAAAAATTTGCCAACTAACTTCCTTTAGACAAAGTGAATTAGGATCTTTATGCTAGAGTAATTGAACTAACTCTAACTGAAATAGATTAATGCTTTTTTCCTAAATGTTGAAATTTGTTTAAATCCATCAGCTCAAAAAGGCTTTCTCGGACAGACTTGGCGCAAGCTACTCCATTCTGCAGATCCCAAGGGAACCCTGGCCTTTACCATTACACCCCTGTACAGGGATAGATACTTACCATAGGCCCAGGGCTGCATCTACAGAGTAGCTGCTGGCCGGAGGAGCGAGCTTGAGGCTATAGTGGTTGATTCAACTCTAACTAAAGCTTTTTTTTCCTAAATACTGGGATCTGTTTAAGGCTGTTGGCTCAAACAGACTTCCTCGGACAGACTTGGCGCAAGCTACTCCATTCTGCAGATCCCAAGGGAACCCTGTTTTTTACCATTACACCCCTGTACAGGGATAGATACTTACCATAGGCCCAGGGTTGCATCTACAGAGTAGCTGCTGGCCGGAGGAGTGCGCTTGAGGCTTGAGTAGTTGAATCAATCCTAACTAAAGAAAAACCTATCTAATGACACTTTCTTGTTAGGACCTGTCTGAGGCCTATGGCTCAAAAAAGCTTCTTTGGAAAGACTTGTCAAAAGCCAGTCTATCCTACAGGTTCCAAAGGAACTCTGGCCTTCACTCTTTCAGCTCTGTACAGCGATAAAGACTTATTGCAGGGCCTTGATTGCATCTACATAGTAGATACTGACTGGAGGGGCAAACTTAAGGCTAGAATGGTTCAGCCAACCCTAACTATTGCTACTTTCTTAAATGTTAGGATATTTCTGAGGCCGTTGGCTCAAACAGGCTTCCTTGGACAGACTGGGCGCAAAACACACCATTTCTGATGTTTCCAAATGAACCCTGGGCTTCACCCTTGAACCTCAATACATGGACAGTTTCATAGTTTTAAGGTTGAAAGACACAAGTCCATCAAGTTCAACCTAAAAGCTAATGTGTTGATCCAGAGGAAGGCAAAAACCCCATGAGGCAGATGCTAATTGCCCCATATTAGAGGAAAAATTCCTTCCCGACTCCACATATGGCAATCAGACTAGTTCCCTGGATCAACGTCCCATAACAAAATCTAGTACGGATAACCTGCAATTTTATATTATTCAAGAAAGGCACACATATGCCCTCCTTGAATTTTTTTTAGAAAATTTAGTATTTCAAGTTCATGTGGTAGAGAGTTCCATAACCTCATTGCTCACACAATAAAAATTTGCCAACTAACTTCCTTTAGACAAAGTGAATTAGGATCTTTATGCTAGAGTAATTGAATTAACTCTAACTGAAATAGATTAATGCTTTTTTCCTAAATGTTGAAATTTGTTTAAATCCATCAGCTCAAAAAGGCTTTCTCGGACAGACTTGGCGCAAGCTACTCCATTCTGCAGATCCCAAGGGAACCCTGGCCTTTACCATTACACGCCTGTAAATGGATAGATACTTACCATAGGCCCAGGGCTGCATCTACAGAGTAGCTGCTGGCCGGAGGAGCGAGCTTGAGGCTATAGTGGTTGATTCAACTCTAACTGAAGCTTTTTTTTTTCCTAAATACTGGGATCTGTTTAAGGCTGTTGGCTCAAACAGACTTCCTCGGACAGACTTGGCGCAAGCTACTCCATTCTGCAGATCCCAAGGGAACCCAGGTTTTTACCATTACACCCCTGTACAGGGATAGATACTTACCATAGGCCCAGGGTTGCATCTACAGAGTAGCTGCTGGCCGGAGGAGTGCGCTTGAGGCTTGAGTAGTTGAATCAATCCTAACTAAAGAAAAACCTATCTAATGACACTTTCTTGTTAGGACCTGTCTGAGGCCTATGGCTCAAAAAAGCTTCTTTGGAAAGACTTGGCAAAAGCCAGTCTATCCTACAGGTTCCAAAGGAACTCTGGCCTTCACTCTTACAGCCCTGTACAGCGATAAAGACTTATTACATGGCCTTGATTGCATCTACATAGTAGATGCTGACTGGAGGGGCAAACTTAAGGTTAGAATGGTTCAGCCAACCCTAACTATTGCTACTTTCTTAAATGTTAGGATATTTCTGAGGCCGTTGGCTCAAACAGGCTTCCTTGGACAGACTTGGCGCAAAACACACCATTTCTGATGTTTCCAAATGAACCCTGGGCTTCATCCTTGAACCTCTATACAGGGACCGTTTCATAGTTTTAAGGTTGAAAGACACAAGTCCATCAAGTTCAACCTAAAAGCTAATGTGTTGATCCAGAGGAAGGCAAAAACCCCATGAGGCAGATGCTAATTGCCCCATATTAGGGGAAAAATTCCTTCCCGACTCCACATATGGCAATCAGACTAGTTCCCTGGATCAACGTCCCATAACAAAATCTAGTACGGATAACCTGCAATTTTATATTATTCAAGAAAGGCACACACATGCCCTCCTTGAATTTTTTTTAGAAAATTAAGTATTTCAATTTCATGTGGTAGAGAGTTTCATAACCTCATTGCTCACACAATAAAAATTTGCCAACTAACTTCCTTTAGACAAAGTGAATTAGGATCTTTATGCTAGAGTAATTGAATTAACTCTAACTGAAATAGATTAATGCTTTTTTCCTAAATGTTGAAATTTGTTTAAATCCATCAGCTCAAAAAGGCTTTCTCGGACAGACTTGGCGCAAGCTACTCCATTCTGCAGATCCCAAGGGAACCCTGGCCTTTACCATTACACCCCTGTACAGGGATAGATACTTACCATAGGCCCAGGGCTGCATCTACAGAGTAGCTGCTGGCCGGAGGAGCGAGCTTGAGGCTATAGTGGTTGATTCAACTCTAACTAAAGCTTTTTTTTCCTAAATACTGGGATCTGTTTAAGGCTGTTGGCTCAAACAGACTTCCTCGGACAGACTTGGCGCAAGCTACTCCATTCTGCAGATCCCAAGGGAACCCTGTTTTTTACCATTACACACCTGTACAGGGATAGATACTTACCATAGGCCCAGGGTTGCATCTACAGAGTAGCTGCTGGCCGGAGGAGTGCGCTTGAGGCTTGAGTAGTTGAATCAATCCTAACTAAAGAAAAACCTATCTAATGACACTTTCTTGTTAGGACCTGTCTGAGGCCTATGGCTCAAAAAAGCTTCTTTGGAAAGACTTGGCAAAACCCAGTCTATCCTACAGGTTCCAAAGGAACTCTGGCCTTCACTCTTACAGCCCTGTACAGTGATAAAGACTTATTACAGGGCCTTGATTGCATCTACATAGTAGATGCTGACTGGAGGGGCAAACTTAAGGCTAGAATGGTTCAGCCAACCCTAACTATTGCTACTTTCTTAAATGTTAAGATATTTCTGAGGCCGTTGGCTCAAACAGGCTTCCTTGGACAGACTGGGCGCAAAACACACCATTTCTGATGTTTCCAAATGAACCCTGGGCTTCACCCTTGAACCTCAATACATGGACAGTTTCATAGTTTTAAGGTTGAAAGACACAAGTCCATCAAGTTCAACCTAAAAGCTAATGTGTTGATCCAGAGGAAGGCAAAAACCCCATGAGGCAGATGCTAATTGCCCCATATTAGAGGAAAAATTCCTTCCCGACTCCACATATGGCAATCAGACTAGTTCCCTGGATCAACGTCCCATAACAAAATCTAGTACGGATAACCTGCAATTTTATATTATTCAAGAAAGGCACACATATGCCCTCCTTGAATTTTTTTTAGAAAATTTAGTATTTCAAGTTCATGTGGTAGAGAGTTCCATAACCTCATGGCTCACACAATAAAAATTTGCCAACTAACTTCCTTTAGACAAAGTGAATTAGGATCTTTATGCTAGAGTAATTGAATTAACTCTAACTGAAATAGATTAATGCTTTTTTCCTAAATGTTGAAATTTGTTTAAATCCATCAGCTCAAAAAGGCTTTCTCGGACAGACTTGGCGCAAGCTACTCCATTCTGCAGATCCCAAGGGAACCCTGGCCTTTACCATTACACGCCTGTAAATGGATAGATACTTACCATAGGCCCAGGGCTGCATCTACAGAGTAGCTGCTGGCCGGAGGAGCGAGCTTGAGGCTATAGTGGTTGATTCAACTCTAACTGAAGCTTTTTTTTTTCCTAAATACTGGGATCTGTTTAAGGCTGTTGGCTCAAACAGACTTCCTCGGACAGACTTGGCGCAAGCTACTCCATTCTGCAGATCCCAAGGGAACCCAGGTTTTTACCATTACACCCCTGTACAGGGATAGATACTTACCATAGGCCCAGGGTTGCATCTACAGAGTAGCTGCTGGCCGGAGGAGTGCGCTTGAGGCTTGAGTAGTTGAATCAATCCTAACTAAAGAAAAACCTATCTAATGCCACTTTCTTGTTAGGACCTGTCTGAGGCCTATGGCTCAAAAAAGCTTCTTTGGAAAGACTTGGCAAAAGCCAGTCTATCCTACAGGTTCCAAAGGAACTCTGGCCTTCACTCTTACAGCCCTGTACAGCGATAAAGACTTATTACATGGCCTTGATTGCATCTACATAGTAGATGCTGACTGGAGGGGCAAACTTAAGGCTAGAATGGTTCAGCCACCCTAACTATTGCTACTTTCTGAAATGTTAGGATATTTCTGAGGCCGTTGGCTCAAACAGGCTTCCTTGGACAGACTGGGCGCAAAACACACCATTTCTGATGGTTCCAAATGAACCCTGGGCTTCACCCTTGAACCTCAATACAGGGACAGTTTCATAGTTTTAAGGTTGAAAGACACAAGTCCATCAAGTTCAACCTAAAAGCTAATGTGTTGATCCAGAGGAAGGCAAAAACCCCATGAGGCAGATGCTAATTGCCCCATTTTAGGGGAAAAATTCCTTCCCGACTCCACATATGGCAATCAGACTAGTTCCCTGGATCAACGTCCCATAATAAAATCTATTACCACTAACCTGAAATGTTATATTATTCAAGGAACATTTTTCATCAAGCAGTTTTCACCGGAAATGTGTTGCACAACTGTTTGAATCTCAGTAAATTCCTGCGCAACTTACATTTGAATACTCTGACCTTTTTACACCCACTCTTTTAACTTCTTAAATAGTGAACAGAGCTTATCTGGACCGCTTGTGGCTTAGCTTTACCTGAAAACTTATTACAAATTAGGCTGGAAAAGTGGTGTAAAATAGGACTGAAATTGACTCCATCTTTTGACTGGAGTACATTTCTTGAGGTGTAGTACGTCAGCTTTAAGGGGATATTTCAATAAATGAATGACCCTGGCTGCAGGTATAAAGAATCAAACTGTGCTGTCCTGACCCATTCCTGGGATTGTGTATGGCACTGCCATCACCTCAATACTGCCGCAGCCAACAAATGTAATCAGACGGACTGCCCAGCTGAGCGCACTGAGCTGCTGCAGCTCTGAGATGGTGGAACCTCTTTTTTTTAATTAAATGACCTGCAGCTAGGGACATTCATTTATTGAAAGGGAGCAACCCCTTTAAGGATAAGTCAAGTTCATTAAGAGGTTTAGTCTTTTTAATAAATTTGGTGCACGTTCCTCCAATAGGCGCTTCATGAATGCTGGTATAGAAATCCACCAGCCTTGGTGAATCGGCCACCATAGGTTTACATGGCATGAGCATATACAGAACAGTTGTGTAGTATACGTTACCAGGCCCTCATGATGCTCTTGGTCCTGGATGGCCTTCCACAGTCTGCTTTCTTGCTTCATCATCTTGAAGGGCTCCACTTTCTTTTCTTCTGGCTGGCATGGTGCGGCTCTATCATCCTGCTCCTTTAACACGAAGGGACGAATGACTGTAAAGCTGCCAGGAGCGTTTTTTTATCCCCTTAGATCATTGTGACAACACAAAGTGATGACATAGACAAGTGGGTGAGGCGCCTTTATTCAGTCATCGGGTGTGGTCAGAAGAAATTAGCATATTCCGTGATGTTACTACAATGAGAACAGACATGAACATTCTATTCGGAACCCGACCGCCATTATCAGCGGAACCTTCACTGCTGTCAGATTGTCACTAAAAACAAAAAGAGACAGCGGTGAACCTGGACAGTAACAATCTACAGGGACAGTGACTGCTAAGCGGACTTCATGTCAGATGTTATGCAGTTTTGTCAGAAAAAAAAACAATAAAATATATAAAAGACAGGCTCCAATAAACCTTAAACACTGGGCTGTAGTCACAGATTCTCCTTCCACCTGCAGCACATTGCTCCCCTGCCTAACCCTCCCCGTCCTGCAGCATGTTTCTCACCGCTTAATTCTCCCACTCCTGCAGCACATCACTCCCCTGTCTAAACCTCCCCCTCTTGCGGCACATTGCTCCCGTCTAATCCTCCCCTCCTTGCAGCACATTGTGCCCTTTCTAAATCTCTCCCTTCCTGCACCACATCACCCACTGCCAAATCCCCTCTTGCACCACATCGCCCACTGCCAAATCCTGCACTTCCTGCAGCATATCGCTCCCTGCCTAATCCTCTCCTATTGCATTACATCACTCCCCTGCATAAGCCACCTCTTCCTGCAGCACATCGCTTCCCTGCCTAAGCCTCCCCCTCCTGCATTACATCACTCCCCTGCCTAATCCTCCTCTTCCTGCAGCACAGCGCTCCCTGCCTAATCCTCCTCTTCCTGCAGCACATCGCTCCCTGCATGATTCTCCCTATCCTGCATTACATCACTCCCCTGCATAATCCTCCTCTTCCTGCAGCACACCACTCCCCTGGCTAATCTTCCCCCTCCTGCAGCACATCGCTCCCCTGACCCCCTCTTACGTGACATCTTTTCTATCAGTTACATTTGTGAAGTAACTGCTGTCTCCTGTGAGCAGTGGAGAGCGAAGCTGAGAGCCAGGAGGCTCTGCCCCTCTGCCCCTTCTTGCCACATCATCATCCATCTACATCAGGGCTGTCAAACTCAAATATATAGAGGGCCAAAGGGAAGAGTTTAACCCAGAAAAATAAGTCAAAACTTTATCAGATGTTTCTGTGAAAACTTGAGTACAACAAATAAGATTTTGTTATTTTCCCTCAGTTATAAAAAAAATAGTTATGAGAAAAGTGTGACAAAAAGGAGTCATAAAATGCACCAAAATGAAATATCACAATTTATGGCTCAAATTGAGGTGAAGCAAGGAAGAGGTTGAGCTTAGCTAATGAGATGCATCAAACATACAGGTGCTTCTCACAAAATTAGAATATCATCAAAAAGTTAATTTATTTCAGTTCTTCAATCCAAAAAGTGAAACTCATATATTATACAGAGTCATTACAGAGTGATCTATTTCAAGTGTTTATTTCTGTTAATGTTGATAATGATGGCTTACAGCCAATGAAAACACAAAGTCATTATCTCAGTAAATTAGAATAATTAACAAAAATCACCTGCAAAGGCTTCTTACGCATTTAAAAAGGTCCCTTTGTCTGTTTCAGTAGGCTCCACAATCATGGGGAAGACTGCTGACTTGACAGATGTCCAGAAGGCAGTCATTGACACACTCCACAAGGAGTGTAAACCACAAAAGGTCATTGCTAAAGAAGCTGGCTGTTAACAGAGTGCTGTCTCCAAGCATATTTATGGAAAGTTGAGTGGAAAGAAAAAGTGTGGTAGGAAGAGGTGCACAAGCAACCGGGATAACCGCAGCCTTGAAAATATTGTTAAGGAAAGGCCATTCAAACATTTGGGGAAGATTCACAATGAGTGGACTGCTGCTGGAGTCATTGCTTCAAGAGCCATCACACACAGACGTATCCAGGACATGGGCTACAAGTGTCACATTCCTTGTGTCGAGCCACTCATCACCAATAGACAGCGCCAGAAGCATCTTACCTGGGCCAAGGAGAAAAACACCTGGACTGTTGCTCAGTGGTCCAAGGTGTTGTTTTCCGATGAAAGTAAATTTTGCATTTAATTTGGAAATCAAGGTCCCAGAGTCTGGAGGAAGAGTGGAGAGGCCACAAACCAAGCTGCTGGAGGTCTCGTGTGAAGTTTCCACAATCGGTGATGGTTTGGGGAGCCATGTCATCTGCTGGTGTAGGTCCACTGTGTTTTATCAAGACCAAAGTCAGCGCACCCGTCTACCAGGACATTGTAGAGCACTTCATGCTTCCCTCTGCCGACAAGCTTTATGGAGATGGAAATGTCATTTTCCAGCAGGACTTGGCACCTGTCCACACTGCCAAAAGTACCAATACCTGGTTTACACACAACAGTATCACTGTGCTTGATTGGCAGCAAACTCACCTGACCTTAACCCCATAGAGAATCTATTATAGAGAATCTATGGGGTATTGTCAAGAGAAAGATGAGAGACACCAGACCCAACAATGCAGACGAGCTGAAGGCTTCTATCAAAGCCACCTGGGCTTCCATAACACCTCAGCAGTGTCACAGGCTGATCGCCTCCATGCCACATTGCCGCATTGATGCAGTAATTGATGCAAAAGGAGCCTGGCCAAGTATTGAGGGCATTTACTGAACATACATTTCAGTAGGACAACATTTCAGATTTTAAAAACATTTTTCAAGCTGGTGTTATAAAGTATTCTAATTTACTGAGATAATAGCATTAACAGAAATAAACACTTAAAATAGATCACTCTGTCTGTAATGACTCTATATAATATGAGTTTTACTTTTTGTATTGAAGAACTGAAATAAATTAACTTTTTGATGATATTCTAATTTTGTGAGAAGCACCTGTAGCACCCTGAGAATTCGGCTGCTACAGGGGTATTGCACCTCAAGCCAGAGGTGTGATATTCCACTCCCGGGTAAGGATGGAGTGTGGAACTGAGCTCAGTTAGCTGCATACACTACATACATCCCATTTCCGGGGGACAGACCGATGGTACTCCCACTAGGTATATGTGCAGGTACGACAGTGTCTGTCCCTGGCTGGAGTGGGAGGGGGGTGGAACATCCCAGTAGTGTAGGGGCAGATAGGGGGAGCAGTCTGGGTAAAGCTAGGAGCTCATTGGGTGCTGGTCACCTGAGCTCACACATAGAGGGAGTATATAAGGTGGGAACCATCTTAGATCAGGGTCAGACAGGCAGACAGTTACCAGTCAGTCTGTTGTAGAGGGTCAAGCAGTCCTGGAAGAAGAGAGAGAAAAAGAGAAGGACCCAGAGGGGAAGAAGAGGGAACCCCAAGAGCCCAAATACAACCAGAAGGGTGAAGGGTTGGCACAAGGGTACCGGATCCCAAGCTGGTGGAGGGCACTAATCCTCAGCCAGAGACCGGAGGTTGTGGGCAGGATCTGCCACGACCCCCCACTAAATCCACTGCGAAGGCACACCAAGTATAGGGTCAGGGAACCCAGAGACAAGGGTTTTACCAACAAGAGGCCCGAGGGAGCCGGACATAAGTGGATCCCTGGTGGGGAAGGCCAGAGGAAAGGAACGTCAGAAAGGGAGCTCAGGATCACGCTCCAGAATTACCTGGGGGTTGGCCGAGTCCAGGACCTGGTGGACGCAGCACGGCTCGGGCGGTCACTCAAGGCCGGAGTGACCAGTACAACAGCAGTAAGTAAAAACCCTGAACTGCACAGCCCGACTCTGAGTCTGATTATCATCCTCACTGCACCACCACAACCACCATCCTCTACAACTGACCCCCTGAGGCTATACCCCTCCCATTGGGGGTTATACCACCAGAAGCTGCACACACACCACCAGCCTCAGCGGACCCTGCTGCAGCGGCAGCCGTATTGACCGCACATCAACGGGTGGCGTAGTCGACACTAAAGAACATCCAGCAACATCTGTAGGACTGCCACACACTGAGCTTGACACCCTGGGCACGGACCGGGTCACCGCCACTCGGAGACTACAATCCCCATCTGATCCGGCTCCGGGTATCCCCCAAACAACACTGGCCCAGGGGGCGCGTCAACTTTGGCGTAGTCGGCAGGATCACGTGCCCGCAACAACCGGGTACTGCGTGCCTGAAGAAAAGTTCACCGTTACCTCAAAAAGAAGTCTCCCGCCGGTTCCGGAGGGTCCCCGCCAACGGACCCCATCACAGGTCGTTTCCCGCCGGTTGTCCGCCATTTGCAGCTTTTTCCTGCCATCCATGGAGTTTCCCGCCACTGGGAGATGATTCCCGCCATTTCCAAAGATTTCCCGCCTTGGAAGAGCGGACGCCATTATGGGCGTGCCAGAGGGTGGCAAAAGGCCACCTCCCATCGTGGGCCAGGTCGAAGAATGGCGCCAAAAGCGGAAACCGCGCCCACCAACAGAGACTGTGATGCTGGAAGTGTCCATCAGCGTGAGAGAACTGCCCCTGGAACTGAAGTTGCCCGGGACCACCCTCAATGTGGGCGGAGACAGAACAAGAGAGTGAAGATGGGTGCAGCCTGGAGGAGTCTGGAGAGAGCGCACCCGGAGACAAGAAGTCTGGAGAGGAGTCCAGAGAAAGCGTACCCGGAGATGGAAGGAGAGACAGGCAGCACCGACCCAGTGGTCAGGAACCTGCTGCAAGCAACGACCCCACTAGGCTTAGTGGAGATTCTGGCACAGCTCCCCCGAGACCGGGAGTGTGCGCAGACCGCGCTGGAGGGCCTCGCACGGAGGATGGCCCAGGTACAGCAAGACAAGCTGACGGAGTGGAGCCGAGAGATGGCCCAGCAGGCACGAACCCGTCAGCGGAGCACGCCACCCGAGATGAGGAGACAGACCGCCTCTGAGGATGGCGCAGGAGAAATGAAGGCCGGAGACGGCGCCGAGGAGGGAGCCGAACGGACGGAGGCAGGTAAAGGGGACGTCTCTACCCCGAGCCGAGAAACCGTGTACCTGTCCCAGCTCCCCGTCGCAGAGCCCGAAATTCCCCCTGCCGTGCCAGTCGCTGCATCGTCACCGTGCCAGACTAGGCCTCAAGCAGAAGCCGCGGCCGCGACCCCTGTGACGTCACGCGTCTCAACCCTGAGCGCGGCCAAGCAGGAAATACCATCGGCCTGGTCGCAAGGTCTAGTACCTCCGGGCGCCGCAATTCCAACAGCGCCCCCTACCTCCGCGGAGCCACCGGCCTGGTCGCAGGGCCGAGTACCCCCGGGCGCCGCCGTCCTTACGGTGCCCTTTACCTTTAGGGTGCCCCAAGCCGGGTCGCAAGGTCTGGTCAACCCGGGCGCCGCTACCATCAACGCGCCCTCAACATCTCGAGTGCCGCACCTGGGCGAAGATCTATTTGCCCAGCACACGTGCCCGGATGGGCATCCCTTTGTATGGCCCCAGGAGTACTACCAACTGGAACTCCAAAGAGCAAGGCCCCTGTGCGAGCCCCTGATTCCGGCTCCGAAGCCCGTCAGGAGAACCCCGCTCCCGCTAGAAGAAGCACAATTCGAGTGGGACCCCACCGGAGGAGACCTCATGGGGTTCACTCAAGAAACGCGGGCAGCCGCGGCAGAGCGAGTGGAGTGCTGCCGCCAGCAGTTGGCAGCCTTCGAGCAAGAGCGGAAAGAGAGGCGGATCCGTGAGCAGCGGCTGCAGGAACAGAGCGCAGGGCAGAAGAGCCGGACCAGGAGGAACCCCCGTGCAACTCATGGTCCCCGTGCCACCGGGACTGTGATTAAATTCAACCTGCAGCATGGGTGGGGATTTATAAGAGACCATCATACCCCCGGCGACGTCTTTGTAACCCGCAGAGACGTAGAAAGCCATCTGCCGGAGGGACACAGAGGTCGTGACCTATATGTAGGGGATGAGGTCACGTTCACCCGGCACAAGTGTGCCAAAGGACCCTACGCCCCCATGTGCATCGCCTGACGGAGGAGGAGCTGCGGTGTGAGGAGGAGCAAGAGGACCCGGACGGGTCTGAAAACAAAGAAGGAGCAGGAGGACGCCGTCGTTAAAGTACGGTAAAGAGACTGTAAATAGTTACCCGTCGGGGTACAGTGAACTGTTGCTGCTTTAAATATGTCCCCGTTGGGACAAGAGTGAACTGTTAACCCGTGTGTCCCTTAATCCCACTGACCGAGGACTGAGAGCGGTCATTCCTTCCTTATACCTGGCCGAGGACTAAGAGCGGCCACTTTCCCCCTGTATATAGTTGCGCTTTCTAAGGCGCCCCCTACTGGTTTTATAGGAAACCGTGTTTCTAAAAGAGACTGTCGCACTTTACCCGGTCACAAGTCGCACCGTGGCCAGAGGAACAAGAAAAGTTTATGAATAAGTTTTATGGTGGTATATATATATATGATGTTTTATTTGTTTATGTTTTATGAAAAAAAAATTGTATGTTTGATGTTTTTATTCTCTTACAGCCCGAGGACGTGCTGTGATTTACCAGGGGGGAATGTAGCACCCTGAGGATTCGGCTGCTACAGGGGTATTGCACCTCAAGCCAGAGGTGTGATATTCCACTCCCGGGTAAGGATGGAGTGTGGAACTGAGCTCAGTTAGCTGCATACACTACATACATCCCATTTCCGGGGGATAGACCGATGGTACTCCCACTAGGTATATGTGCAGGTACGACAGTGTCTGTCCCTGGCTGGAGTGGGAGGGGGGTGGAACATCCCAGTAGTGTAGGGGCAGATAGGGGGAGCAGTCTGGGTAAAGCTAGGAGCTCATTGGGTGCTGGTCACCTGAGCTCACACATAGAGGGAGTATATAAGGTGGGAACCATCTTAGATCAGGGTCAGACAGGCAGACAGTTACCAGTCAGTCTGTTGTAGAGGGTCAAGCAGTCCTGGAAGAAGAGAGAGAAAAAGAGAAGGACCCAGAGGGGAAGAAGAGGGAACCCCAAGAGCCCAAATACAACCAGAAGGGTGAAGGGTTGGCACAAGGGTACCGGATCCCAAGCTGGTGGAGGGCACTAATCCTCAGCCAGAGACCGGAGGTTGTGGGCAGGATCTGCCACGACCCCCCACTAAATCCACTGCGAAGGCACACCAAGTATAGGGTCAGGGAACCCAGAGACAAGGGTTTTACCAACAAGAGGCCCGAGGGAGCCGGACATAAGTGGATCCCTGGTGGGGAAGGCCAGAGGAAAGGAACGTCAGAAAGGGAGCTCAGGATCACGCTCCAGAATTACCTGGGGGTTGGCCGAGTCCAGGACCTGGTGGACGCAGCACGGCTCGGGCGGTCACTCAAGGCCGGAGTGACCAGTACAACAGCAGTAAGTAAAAACCCTGAACTGCACAGCCCGACTCTGAGTCTGATTATCATCCTCACTGCACCACCACAACCACCATCCTCTACAACTGACCCCCTGAGGCTATACCCCTCCCGTTGGGGGTTATACCACCAGAAGCTGCACACACACCACCAGCCTCAGTGGACCCTGCTGCAGCGGCGGCCGTATTGACCGCACATCAACGGGTGGCGTAGTCGACACTAAAGAACATCCAGCAACATCTGTAGGACTGCCACACACTGAGCTTGACACCCTGGGCACGGACCGGGTCACCGCCACTCGGAGACTACAATCCCCATCTGATCCGGCTCCGGGTATCCCCCAAACAACACTGGCCCAGGGGGCGCGTCACACCTATAGTATGCTATATGCCCAATTTTAACAAATGTACTGCAATTTTTCCTGAATGTGTTCAGAAATGTACAGATGTGTAAGCAGACAAATGCAGAGACTTAGGCTATGTGCCCACGATGCACAAAAGCTCCGGATTTTTCCTGAGCGTTTCTGCATCTCCCTGGCAGAAAAAACGCATGCGGATTGTACATGCGGATTGTACATGCGGATTGTACATGCGGATTGTATATGCGGATTGTACATGCGGATTGTGCATGCGGATTGTACATGCGGATTGTACATGCGGATTGTACATGCGGATTGTATATGCGGATTGTATATGCGGATTGTACATGCGGATTGTACATGCGGATTGTATATGCGGATTGTACATGCGGATTGTACATGCGGATTGTACATGCGTTTTTCCTGCCAGGGACATGCAGAAGTGAAGCGTTCTTCACATGCATTTCCACATGCGGGTTGACAAGCGCTTTACAAGTGATTTTAGCATCACTTGGAAAGTGCTTGTCAATTTGGTCACACTATAGAAATCCATGAAAACGGCATGGATTTATATAGTGTGACCCCAAAGACTGGTTAAAAATAAAAAAATCTACTGTATAATTGTCTTATCCCGTCTGTCTGGCTGTCTGTTTGTCCGTCTGTCCTGGAAATCCCGCGTCGCTCATTGGTCCGGCAGCGGCCAATCAGCGCCGCGGGATTTCTGAAAAAAGATGGCAGCCGTTAGCGGCTCATCTGCGGGACGGAGCTCAGCGGCGATGCAGCCGGGAGATGAGCGCCGCGAGGCGCTCATCTCCCGGCCGGTACCAGCAGAAGGACATCGACCGCCGGACCCATCTGCGGGACGGAGATGCAGCCGGGAGCCAAGATCGTGTAGCCAAGATCGGTGATTGGTCGCGGCCGATATTTAAATTTGGCGCCCAAATCGGTGATTGGTCGCGGGCAGCGTCCGCGACCAATCAGTACAGTAGTGTTTAACTTTTGCGGCAAGATCAGTGATTGGTCGCGGGCCAAGACCGCGACCAATCACCGATTTGTGCGGCACATTTAAATAGCGGCCGCGACCAATTGGATGTCAGCGCCGCTCAACGGTCCTCCCTTCACACCCTAGCCGCATGGATGTCAGCGCCGCTCCCCGGTCCTCCCTTCACACCCTAGCCGCATGGATGTCAGCGCCGCTCCCCGGTCCTCCCTTCACACCCTAGCCGCTGATGTCCCCACAGTATCTGCATGGTGTTACAAAAGTCCGGACATTTGTGTTAAAAATCGCTGATTGGTCGCCGACGCTATTTAAAAGTGGCGCCAAAATCGGTGATTGGTCGCGCCCAGCGTCGGCGACCAATCAGCGATTTTTAACACAATTGTCCGGACCTTTGTAACACCATGCGGATACTGTGGGGACATCAGCGGCTAGGGTGTGAAGGGAGGACCGGGGAGCGGCGCTGACATCCAATTGGTCGCAGCCGCTATTTAAATGTGCCGCACAAATCGGTGATTGGTCGCGGTCTTGGCCCGCGACCAATCACTGATCTTGCCACAAAAGTTAAACACTACTGTGCTGATTGGTCGCGGACGCTGCCCGCGACCAATCACCGATTTGGGCGCCAAATTTAAATATCGGCCGCGACCAATCACCGATCTTGGCTCCACATTTAAACACCGCTGTACTGATTGGTCGCGGACGCTATTTAAATGTGGCGCCAAAATCGGTGATTGGTCGCGCCAAGCGTCGGCGACCAATCAGCACAGCGGTGTTTAAATGTGGAGCCAAGATCGGTGATTGGTCGCGGCCGATATTTAAATTTGGCGCCCAAATCGGTGATTGGTCGCGGGCAGCGCCAGCGACCAATCACCGATTTTTAACACAAATGTCCGGACCTTTGTAACACCATGCGGATACTGTGGGGACATCAGCGGCTAGGGTGTCAAGGGAGGACCGGGGAGCGGCGCTGCGGGTCCGGATACTTCTGCTGCGAGCAGTCGCTCATCTCCCGGCTTCTCGCAGCGGAAGTAGCCGCACAGGCAGCGGCGCTCCCCGGTCCTCACTAATACGATTCCGCTCCCCGGTCCTCACCAATACGATTCACTGATTGGTCTCGCTCTCCACACGTGACCAATCAGTGATCTTGGCGCTAAAGTTAAACACCGCTCTGCTGATTGGTCGCGGCCGCTGCCCGTGACCAATCACCGATTTGGGCGCCACATTTAAATAGCGGCCGCGACCAATCACCGATCTTGCCGCCACATTTAAACACTGCTGTGCTGATTGGTCGCGGACGCCAGACGCGACCAATCAGCGATTTTGGCGCCAAATTTAAACCCGCTCCGCTAGTTGGTCGCGGATGCCGGCCGCGACTAATCAGCATTACTGGCGCCAAATTTAAACACCGCTCTGCTGATTGATCGCGGTCGCTGGCCGAGATCAATCAGCAGTATTGGCGCCAAATTTAAACACTGCTCTGCTGATTAGTCGCGGTCGCCGTCCGCGACCAATCAGCATTATTGGCGCCAAATTTAAACCCCGCTCTGCTGATTGGTCGAGACAGCCGGCCGCCACCAATCAGCAATTTTGGCGCCAAATTTAAACCCCGCTCTGCTGATTGGTCGCGGTTGCCGGCCGCGACTAATCAGTATTGTTGGCGCCAAATTGCCGGCCGCGACTAATCAGCATTATTGCCGCCAAATTTAAACACCGCTCTGCTGAATGGTCGTGGCCGTGACCAGTCACCACTATTGGCGCCAAATTTAAACACCGCTTTGCTGATTGATCGCGACCGGCGGCTGCAACCAATCAGCATTATTGGCGCAAAATTTAAACCCCGCTCTGCTGATTGGTCACGTTCGCTGGCCGCGACCAATCAGCATTATTGGCGCAAAATTTAAACCCCGCCCTGCTGATTAGTCGCGACTGCCGGCCGTGACCAATCAGCGATATAGCCGCTAAATTTCAACACCGCTTTGCTGATTGGTCGCGGTTGTTGGCCGCGACCAATCAGCGATTTTGGCGCCAAATTTAAACACCGCTCTGCTGATTGCGCCCGGTCTGCCGCATACATATTCTAGAATACCCGATGCGTTAGAATCAGGCCACCATCTATAAATCTATACTTACCTTCCGATGGCCCCCGCAGTCTTGCTTCGCTCCGTCCTGGCTGCCGGCAGATCGCGGTACACTGAAGGACCTGCCGTCACATGACTATGACGTCAGCGCTGGTCCTTCAGTCCATCGCGAGCTGCCGGCATGGGAGGACGAGCGCAGCGGGGGCCGTCAGAAGGTAAATATAACATTTATTTTTTATTTTATTCTTTTTTTTGACAGGTTCTATGGTACCCGGGTCCGGAGGAGAGTCTCCCATCCTCCACACGCGGGTACCATCCGCACATTGAACGCATGTATTCCGCATGTGCTTATCTAGTGAAGCGGAATCCATTTGTTCCAATGCAAGTCAATGGCGGCGAAAAAGCAGCGCTTACGCGAAATAATTGGTAGTGCTGCGTTTTTTTCCGCAATGATAATCCGCAGTGGAAATTTCCGCAGCATGTGCACAGCACATGCGGACTATCATTGGGGAACATGGCAGACCTTCTAACATGCGTCTTTAAGCGTTTCTGCAGCGTTTTTGCCATGCCGAAACGCTTAAAAAACGCATTGTGGGCACACAGCCTTAGGCCATGTGCCCACGCAGCGTTTTTGTAGCATTTTTGCGGCATTTTTACGGCCGCGAAAACGTTTGTAGAACAGTCTGCCATGCAAAGCCATGTGAATTCGGATGTGCTGTGCACATGATGCGCTAATTTGCGCGCCGAATTCGCATTACTTTGCAAAACGCAGCATGACCATTTCTACTGCGATTACGCTGAAGCTTATTCGCGATGCGTGTGGTATCTGGGAGGAAGACGAGACTACAACTCCTCTTCATCCCGGCTACCACGCGGTGAAAAAAAGAAATAAAAAAGTTAAAAACAAACAAAACCTGTATATTCACCTCTCCGGCGGCCCCCGGTCTGCTCTCCGGTCTCCTCCGGTCTGCTGTCTGTACTGTCAGGACCTGCGCTGACGTCATTTAGTCAGGTGATGGTCGCATGACCGCTGACGTCAGCATCAGGTGATGGTCGCGTGGCCATCAGCTGACTAAATGACGTCACCGCAGGTCCTGACCGTACACTGCGGGACGCTGAAGAGAGAAGACGCGGCCGGGAGCAGACCGGAGGAGACCGGAGAGCAGACCGGGGGCCGCCGGAGAGGTGAATATACCGTTGTTTTTTTTATTTATTAACGTTTTGATTCTTTTTTTTACTATAGATGCTGCATTTAAAGCATCTAAGTTGTTCACACATTATAGATCCATGTCGGTTGCATGGATTTATATTGTGTGATCAACTTGTCAAGCACTTTTCCAAGTGATGCTCAAAATTGCTTGGAAAAGTGCTTGAAAAAACGCATGTGAAAACGCTTCTCTCTGGCAGAAAAAACGCATGTAAATCTGCATCAAATCTGCTAGGTGTGCACACAGCCTTATAGCTGGTTTTGCTCTGAGCTGAGATGTCCGGGCTGAATAATGCTCTGGGAGCAGAACCCATCAGCAGAATCTGTCTGTTTCCTGCCTTGTAGCAGTGGATCCCGGCTATTTAGCTCACAGAGCATTGTCTACACAAGATACAATTGTATCCAATTTTCAGCTGGGAACAGGACTATGGACAAGTTTTGCAGCAACTGCATTTGTGATAGGAAATGTTGATCAATCTAGATTTTCTTCAGTGTTCTTATTCATTGCAGAAAATCTTAAAAAAGCCGAGGAATGTGGGCAACATGGTGGGTCAATGATTAACGCTGTGGGGCTGGGTTCATATAATAGCAAGGACAACATCTGCAAGGAGTTTGTATGTTCTCCCCGTGTTTGTGTGAGTTTCCTCCGGGTTCTCCGGTTTCCTCCCACACTCCAAAGACATACTGATAGGGAATTCATATTGTGAGCCCCCATGGGGACAGTGATGATAATGTCTGTAAGGTGCTACGAAATCTAACGGCGCTATATAAGAGAGTAAAATAAATATATAACTAAATAAAATGAATGTATTAAAAGGCTAAGTTTGCAAAGAGCTTGTAAAAACAAGAAACTTTGCGATTTTTAATTCTGCAGTGTACAGCTCATTGCTATGGTTACTGACCACCTGAGAAGTGGCCGGTCTCCTTGGCAAGAAGCGCTCACTTGCAGACTGGTGGACTTCAGCGCCCCTGTGCCTGTCCCATTCTGCAGAGGCAAAGCCGCCTCTGCCCGCAGAATGCAAGAGGGCACAATTCAGACAAGCGGCTCAGCCAAGCCACCGGCCAGAACTGTAAATCTTCAGCTTCTGATGAGAGGAACACAAGACCACCCCTTTAATAAAGGAGTAGAGGAGAACTCATACAGTGATTAGTGGGGGTCTGACACCTGAAATCCCCAGACATCAGCTACTTCTGCAAGATGATGTACACAGTGTTAAGAGCTGGAATAGCACAGCTCCGCACACTGTGCAATGGCTGGTTTCAGGTACTACAGCTCAGATCACAATCATTTCAATAGGAGCTGCAGTACCAAGATCGGCCACTACACAGTGTACAGCGCTGTGCTGTTTGGTCTCTACGCTGAGTATTTCCAGCTGCTGTCTTATTGGTGAGGGGGCCGTGTGTTGGAACCTCACTGATCTGATATTGATGACCAGGGTCGGACTGCGGTGTCTGGGGCCCACAGGGGAAATTAACTCTAGGGGCCCACCTATAGCAAGATGCAAATATCTGTTATCCGCTCTCGCTGTTATAGTGGAGCATTGACTGGCGGCTCCTGCACATCTACTGGGCGACACTCTAACTGGGATGGACATGTTTGCATTAAAGGGCTTCTTTGGTTAAAACTAGTGTTGAGCGAGTATGTTCTGTTAACCCTTTCGGCGAGTATGCTCGGGCCGAGCTCCGAGTATTTATAGCTGCTCGGTGATATGGTTGAATCGCTCCCGTGTGCATGATTTGCGACTGTTTGACGGTTTTAATACATGTGAGGAATGTGTAAGAAATAGACATTCCTCACATGTATTAACCCCTTAAGCCGCGGAGCATTTTCCGTTTTTGCATTTTCGCTTTTTGCTCCACTTGTTCCCAGAGCCATAGCGTTTTTATTTTTTGGTCAATATGGCCATGTTAGGGCTTATTTTTTGCGGGACGAGTTGTACTTTTTAACGCCATTACTAGTTTTACCATGCCGTGTACGGGAAAACGGGAAAAAAATTCCAAGCGCCGTGAAATTGCAAAAAAAGTGCAATACCACTGAGGTTTTTTTTTTTTTTTTTTACCACGTTCACTGAATGCTAAAACTGACCTGCCATTATTATTCTCCAGGTCATTACGAGTTCGTAGACACCAAACATGTATAGGTTCTTTTTTTTTAAGTGATGAAAAAAAATTCCAAAGTTTGGTAAAAAAAAAAAAAATGGTGCCATTTTCCGAGACCCGTAGCGTCTCCATTTTTCGGGATCTGGGGCAGGGTGAGGGCTTATTTTTTGTGAACCGAGCTGAAGTTTTTATAGATGCTATTTTGGGGTAGATCCGATGTTTTGATCGCCCGTTATTGCATTTTATTGCAATTTTACGGTGACCAAAAAACGTAATTCTGGCGTTTAGAATTTTTTTCTCATTACGCCATTTACCGATCGCATTAATTCTATTTTTATATTGATAGATCAGGCGATTCTGAACGCGGCAATGCCAAATATGTGTATGTGGGGTTTATTTTATGATTTTAGGGGGTGATTTAAACTTTTACATTTTTTTATTTTTTTTCATATTTTTTAAAACTTTTTTTTTTCACTTTTTGCTTGCTTCTGTAGTCTCCATAGGAGACTTGAAGCAGCAACTGTCCGATCGCCTCTGCTACATACAGGGGACCAGCAGTTCCCCTGTATGCAGCAGAAATGGTCCTGTCCTATGAGCGCCGACCACTAGATGGCGCTCATAGCGACAGGATCATTACAACCACTGGTGTCTGCTGCAGACCCAGGGTTGTCATGACCACACATCGCCGACCCGCGATCATGTGACGGGGTCGCCGATGGGAGGGGTAAGTGACGCGCTTCCAGGAAGCGCGCATTAAATGCCGCTGTCGGAGATTGACAGCGGCATTTAATATGTTAACAGCCGCTGGTGGATCGCGATTCCACCCGCGCCTGTTGCGGGCACATGTCAGCTGTAAGAATCAGCTGACATGTGCTTGGTTCAGTGCGGGCTCAGCGCCGGAGCCCTCACTGAACCGGAGGATAACGACATGCGCGTACTAATACGTGACATGTCGTTAAGGGGTTAAAGCTGTCAAACAGTTGCAAATCATGCACACGGGAGCGATTCAACCATATCACCGAGCAGCTGTAAATACTCGGCGCTCGGCCCGAGCATACTCGGACAGAACATACTCGCTCAACACTAGTTAAAACAAGTTATCAACGATCCATGGGCTCTACAGGATAGGTGATCACTTATTGAGCATTTGTGTCCGAACATTGGAAAACGCACCTATCGGAAGAATGGGGAAGTTTTATCCCTGACAGAACACTTATCCCTATTTTAAAATGCTGCGGCAAGTGGGACGTCTGACCGCAGCTCCCTTCATTCTCTTAGAGACTTGCAAAAAAGAGCAGCGCTCACAGCCACTGAGAGAATGAATGGATCAGTGGTCGCATCTCACATGCCGCTCCAGTCTAATGGGGAGAAAAGCTCCACATTCTGTCGGTGTGTGCAAGCAGTCAGACCCCCACCAATCAATATTATCAATGATCCTGTGGAGAGGTGATTACTTGTTTTCACCGGAGAACTCCTGTAAGTGCATCTCTGCCGCTCTGGTCCAAGTATTTAATCGCTAAGGCCACGGCCCTACTATCAGTATTCGGTCAGTGTCCAGTCAGTATTTTTTCTCAGGAGTGGGAGCCAAAACAGGTGATGAACAATCAGAGAAAAGGTATAATAGAAACAAGTCACCAATTCTGCATTAATCAACCATTCCTGGTTTCGGCAGCCACTCCTGAGAAAAATACTGAACAAATACTGATGGTGGGGCTGTGGCCTAATGGAAAAAAATCTTTTCCTAGTTAAGATCAGCGAGAATAAAATGACCGCCATACACAACACAGTCCACTATATCAACACCAATAATACCACATACAAAAGGGACAAATATCGCCACACCTTGACTAGATCACATATTACCACTACATAGTGACCGAATAATACCACATACAAGGAACAAATATGGCCAAACTATGACCAGACCATATATTACCACCCCAAGGTGACCAAATACTACAATACTGATCATGAATACAAAACCACAATACTAACAACACTGTTATTACCACCAGCAACATTATACACAGGAGCTCTGTATATAGTGTCAGTGTACAGGTAACACAGTGATCACCAGTGACATTATAGACAGGAGCTCTGTATATAGTGTATAGGTAATACAGTGATCACCAGTGACATACACAGGAGCTCTGTATATACTATATACACACGTGGTCAAAATTGTTGGTACCCCTCGTTTAATGAAAGAAAAACCCACAATGGTCACAGAAAAAACTTGAATCTGACAAAAGTAATAATAAATTAAAAATCGATGAAAATGAACAAATGAAAGACAGACATTGCTTTTCAACCCTGCTTCCACAGAATTTAAAAAAAAATTAAACTCTTGAAATAGGCCTGGACAGAAATGATGGTACCCCTGAAAATAATGTGACAAAAGGGACATGTTAAATCAAGTTGTGTCCACTAATTAGCATCACAGGTGTCGACAATCTTGTAATCAGTCAGTGGGCCTGTATATAGGGCTACAGATACTCACTGTGCTGTTTGGTGACATGGTGTGTACCACACTCAACATGGACCAAAGGAAGCAAAGGAAAGAGTTGTCTCAGGAGATTAGAAAGAAAATTATAGACAAGCATGTTAAAGGTAAAGGTTATAAGACCATCTCCAAGCAGCTTGATGTTCCTGTAACTACAGTTGCACATATTATTCAGAAATTTAAGATCCATGGGACTGTAGCCAACCTCCCTGGACGTGGCCGCAGGAGGAAAATTGATAACAAATCAAAGAGACGAATAATATGAATGGTAACAAAAGAGCCCAGGAAAACTTCTAAAGAGATTAAAGGTGAACTTCAAGCTCAAGGAACATCAGTGTCAGATCGCACCATCCGTCGTTGTTTGATCTAAAGTGGACTTCATGGGAGACGACCAAGGAGTACACCATTGTTGAAAAAAAATCATAAAAAAGCCAGACTGGAATTTGCCAAACTACATGTTCACAAGTCACAAAGCTTTTAGGAGAATGCCCTATGGACAGATGAGACAAAAATGGAAGTTTTTGGCAAGGCACATCAGATCTATGTTCACAGATGGAAAAATGAAGCATATCAAGATAAGAACACTGTCCCTACTGTGAAACATGGAGGAGTCTCTTTTATGTTTTGGGGCTGGTCTGCCGCATCTGGCACAGGGTGTCTTGAATCTGTGCAGGGTACAATGAAATCTCAAGACTATCAAGGGATTCTAGAGAGAAATGTGCTGCCCAGTGTCAGAAAGCGTGGTCTCAGTCGCAGGTCATGGGTCTTGCAACAGTATTATGCCCCAAAACACACAGCTAAAAACACCCAACAATGGCTAAGAGGAAAACATTGGACTATTCTGATGTGGCTTCTATGAGCCCTGACCTAAATCCTATTGAGCATCTTTGGAAAGAGCTGAAACATGCCGTCTGGAAAAGGCAACCTTCAACCATGAGACAACTGGAGCAGTTTGCTCATGAGGAGTGGCCAAAATACCTGTGGAGAGGTGCAGAAGTCTCATTGACAGTTACAGGAGTCGTTTGATTGCAGTGATTGCCTCAAAAGGTTGTTCAGCAAAATATAAAGTTAAGAAGAACCATCATTTCTGTCCAGGCCTGTTTCATCAGTTTATTTATTTTTTTTTATTCCGTGGAAGCAGAAAAGCAATGTCTGACTTTCATTTGTTCATTTTCATAGATTTTTAATTTATTATTACTTTTGTCAGATTCAAGTTATTTCTGTGACCATTGTGGGTTTTTCTTTCATTAAACGAGGGGTACCAACAGTTTTGACCACGTGTGTAGTGTAAGTGTACATGTGTGTCACCCTGGCCTGGATGCCACAAGTGTAATTAAAGCTGTGTCTGAGAGCAGGGGGGAGGTTCTCTAGTCAGGGGAACATTAGCATGCAATGCCTCCTGTCTCAGGCCAGTAGGGGGAGCAGGCTGCCCCTATAAAAGCTGGTGCTGGGGGCAGGGTTAGAGAGAACCCAGATGACCTGTCTCAGGACTGAGACGTGTCTCAGCAGAGCAGGGACAGACAGTTGCACTGCACCTAAGAGGAAGTGTGGCAGGAGGAGAGCCACAAGCCAGAGACAAGAGGCGAAGAGAGCCTGTCTTGGCAGATAACAGACTTAATCTACCAGACTTTGGTGTCTGAGGCTGGAAGGATTCCACATCCCCCAGCAGAGAACCAGTCCGCAAGGGACTGTATATTCCTTGGCCTAAGAAGCCTGGAGGCTCTGCAACAACAGAAGGGACCAGTAAAGCCATACAAGGCTGGGAGCAGAAAGGAACCCACGTCGCAGGCCATACAGGCGAGAAAACACGGAAAGCTCGGAAACGTGGGCTGTTACCCTATCAGGAGGAGATAGCCAGAAGGAGCGCAGAAAGCACGGTAGGCCTACACCCTCACCCTGACCAGGGCCAATTTCCCCGTTGCTCTCAGACATCCAGGTCCCCTCCTAGCCGGGACTGTTTGTGGGTCAGTTTACCTGTTTAGTAAAGACCCTGGACTGCAACCTGTTGTCTGTGTGCTCCTTGCTCCTCCAGCACTATCAGCACTGGGACTCCCACTACCATCACTCCCAACATCCATTATACTGCCCTGGGGCCGCACTCTTCCCGTGGAGAGTCACACTACCCTAGATGCACACCTCATCAGCCCCAGCGGTCTGCATGCAGCGGCGGTTCCTAATAACCGCAATCCACGGGTGGCGTAGTCGGACATTATCAGCAGAACATAGCAGACTACCATTGGCCTGACCACCCTGAGCCACGGAACCGGGTCGCCACTACTACCCCCATCGTCTCCCTATTGCCCGGATCCGAGTGCCCCACGGCCCAGGGGGCGAGTCAGCTTTGGCGTAGTCGGCAGGATTTCGTGCCCGCAACCACCGGGTACTGCGTGCCTGAAAAAGACTTTTGTAACTTACCTGTGGCAAAGTTTCCCGCCGTCCGGAGTCGTTTCCCGCCATCCGGAGCCGATTCCCGCCATCGGACGCCATCTTGGACCGTTTCCCGCCGTCTTCTGCCGCCTTCCCACCATCCGCAGCTGCTTCCCGCCATCGGACGCCATCTTCAGGACGCCGCGCGGGAAGAAGATGGGCGTGGACGTCAAAACCGCGCGAGATCCGAAGCTCCGCCCCACGCACCGACGCTGCGCAAGGTCCTGGAAGGGAGAGAGAGCGACGCTGACGTCATCAGGACGCGACGCCAGGTCCTCGTCCATAGCAGCAGCAGCGGAGCCGCGGCCTACAGAAGAGGATCGTCGGAAGGTAGGCCACGCGTAACTAGGGGGGGAGGAAGATGACGGACACAGAGGCGCCCACTACCACCAACGCAGCTGCAGCAGCGGTGATGCCCTTTTCCTTGCCCTACATCCCTGGAGCGGCCTGGCTGCCCAAATACTCAGGGGAGCCCCATGCCCTAACTGACTTCAAGGAAAGGCTATACAGTTTGTTCCACGTTTACCCCCTGACAGAGGAACAGAAGGTCAGCATATTAACAGGGCAGTTAACTGGCGCAGCCCAGCGGGAGGTAAAATCATGGCCCACTGAGGAGAAAAGGACTGTGAAGGGTATTCTGGCCCGGCTGCGGGGTACCTTTGACACACGTACCTCCGCTGAGATTAAAATGAGGTTCTATGGATGTAAGCAGCGGGCACAGGACAGCATCAGAGACTATGCCCTAAATCTGCAGGAAGCCTTGAGGGCTATTCAACAAACTGACCCTGGCAGTGTGCAGGAAACGGATAAGCTGCTAACAGAACAATTCATAGAAGGTCTGCTGTCTAGCGCCCACAGGGCCCAACTGCGCCTCATGTTCTTTCAGAACCCCGACCTGACCTTTGCCCAATTTAAGGACAGGGCCATAAGGGTGCTCCGTGAATCTGCAACCAGTAGCGCTATAAACCCCCGGCGCCCTGCTATCACTTACCACCAGGAGGCGGCGCCCTCCTCTATGGACTCCGTGGAGGCTGATGCACAGGCCCTGAACCAAGCCCCGTCGAAAGATCTGCACCACCAAGTCCAGGAGCTGACCAGGAGCGTTGCGGCGTTGACCAGGACCGTCCAGGCGTTGCAAGTGGACCCGTCAAGACCCATCGAGCTGGCTTCAAGTCCGGAGAATGTCCCATGGCGTCGACAGAGGAGGATCCCATCGTTCCGAGGGAGGCCCACAGACCGCTACGCAGAGGATGGACAGCCCATTTGCCGTCGATGCAACCAGCCCGGACACATTTCCAGGTACTGTAATTTAAACGGGTCCAACCTGGGGCAGAGGGCCAACCCCCAGGCATAAGATCACCAGGCCCTTACAATTGGCGTAATAAGTACGTTGGGGGGCGCCCGCTTTTACCCGTGGTGCTGGACGGTATCCCCATGAGCGCCTTGCTGGATACTGGGTCACAAGTAACCACTATCCCTTATGTACTTTTTAAGCAGTATTGGACTGATGCTGATATCACACGGTATCCATACGGTAACTTGAGCATCATCGCCAGTAATGGCTTACCCGTGCCGCAGATGGGGTTCAAGGAGATGACCATTAAGATTGGTAAAGTTGAACTACCGGCACAGGGAGTGATTATTGTGGACATTGACCGTCATGAAAGTCACCCTAAAATAACTGTGGGTACTAACGTAATTGAAAATTGTCTTTCAGAGGTAATTGTAATCTTACAACAGGTGGCGGTGAATGCTAGTTCCAGCCAACAGAGAATCCTCAACAAGGAGATAAAGGCCCTGATGAGACGGCAGCAGGTAGAACTGTCTGGTGGTGAGATCGGTAGCGTAAGACTGAGTGACCCATTCCCCATTTCCATGCCTCCCAAAAGTGAAATGATGATCTGGTGTCGGACTGCAATCGGGTTGAGAGGTAGAGACTACCAAGACATGGTAGAACCCGTGTACTCAGACAGCAGGCCCACCATTTTGACAGCCCGGGGGGTGGTTGATGTCCGTCATGGGAGGGTGCCCGTCCGCATCCTCAACATTAGGGAGAGGGAGGTACACTTACCCAGGTACGCTACACTTGCCAAGCTGTTTGTGGTCGAACACAAAGCTATCAGGGCCGTGGAACCTTTGCCTCCATCTCCACAGGCGGAGAGTAATGGCTCCCAGAAACAAAAGGAGGACTGGTGCCAGAAACTCCACGTGGGTGCTGACTCCACTCCCCTGCACCAAAAACAAGGAGTCTACCGGGTGGTACAGGAGTACGAGAGAGTCTTTAGTAAGCACCCGCTAGACTTCGGCAGAGTAAAGGGGATAGAACACCACATCCCCACAGGGAGCCACCCACCGATAAAAGAGAGGCACAGACCTGTACCCCCTGCACATTATCAGAACGCAAGGGGCATGCTAAGAGAGATGAAAGAAGCTGGGGTTATTAGAGACAGCTGTAGCCCCTGGGCAGCCCCCTTGGTTCTGGTCAAAAAGAAAGACGGCACCATGAGAATGTGCGTCGACTATAGACAAATCAACCGTATCACTCACAAAGACGCATATCCGCTGCCTAGAATAGAGGAGTCTTTAGCCGCACTAAAATCAGCTAACTTCTTTTCTACTTTGGACCTTACTAGCGGGTACTGGCAGGTTCCTGTGGCAGAGGCTGACAAGGAGAAGACCGCCTTCACCACCCCGATGGGACTGAGCGAATTCAACTGCATGCCTTTCGGGCTCTGCAACGCACCAGGGACCTTCCAGCGGCTGATGGAATGCTGTCTAGGGCACCGAAACTTCGAGACGGTCCTCCTTTACCTGGACGACGTGATCGTCTATTCGAAGACCTACGAGGACCATCTGAAGCACCTGGCCGAGGTGTTCGAAGCCCTGGCAGGCTATGGCCTGAAGGTGAAACCATCGAAGTGTCACCTGCTGAAACCAAAGGTCCAGTACCTAGGGCACGTGGTAAGCGCGGAAGGAGTGGCCCCCGACCCTGACAAGGTCACGGCAATCAAGAGCTGGCCAAGCCCCTCGAACATCAAAGAGGTGAGACAGTTTCTCGGGTTGGTAGGCTACTACCGAAGATTCATCCCCGGGTTCACCAAGATGGCAGCTCCTATGCAGGACCTCCTGATCGGACAGTCTAAGTCCAGGAGCCAAAAGCCGCCCTTCAAGTGGGATAAACCGGAAGAGGAGTCCTTCCGCCAGCTAAAGATGGCCCTCACAGGGGATGAGATCCTGGCCTACCCTGATTATGGCCAGCCTTTCATTCTCCACACAGATGCCAGTAATGTGGGACTGGGAGCCGTATTGTCCCAAAACCAACAGGGCAGATAACAGGTGATCGCATACGCCAGCCGGAAGCTGAGGCCCACCGAAAGGAACCCGGAGAATTACAGCTCCTTCAAGCTAGAATTCTTGACGGTGGTGTGGGCCGTGACGGAACGCTTCAAGCATTACCTGGCCTCCGCAAAGTTCACCGTGTACACGGACAACAACCCGTTGACACACCTGGACAATGCAAGACTGGGTGCCCTGGAACAGCGGTGGATGGCCCGTCTCTCCAACTATGACTTCGTGATCAAGTACCGGGCAGGCAAAACCAACTCCAACGCGGACGCCCTATCAAGGATGCCTCACTTACCTGAAGGTGACGAAGACCCAGAAGAGCTGGAGGGGGTAGAACTCCCCGCGTTTCACCGGTATGGAGCCGCTCAACACTCTCACCGCGTGAAGGAGGAGGATCTAACAACTGTGATGATGAATCCCCTACCTCACCACAGCTGGGCCGAGACCCAAGATAGTGACCCTGCAGTTCGCCTGGTGAAAGATCTGCTGACCCGGGAAGACGCCCGCTTAGATCCAGATGCCCCAGAGGAAGCCAAGCAGCTATGGAAGGAGAAGAGCAAGCTGTTCCTCTACGAAGGCAAGTTGTGCAGAAGGATTGTCAACCACCGGACGCACGAGCTGACCTGGCAAGTCGTGGTCCCAAGGAGGGATGCAGCTATGGTCCTGGGGGCTTACCATGACAGAGCGGGACACTTCGGTTGGAAGAAACTGGAGTTCCTACTAAGAGGAAGATTCTTTTGGGTCGGCATGAGAGGAGCTGTAGAAAAATGGTGCAGAGACTGTGGCCCTTGTCACCTAAGGAGGAAGGACCGTGCCAGCCAGAAGACACCCTTGAGGCCCATCGTCACCACGCAGCCTCTTGAGCTGGTAGCTCTGGACCATGTCAAATTGGCTCCCAGCCGGTCAGGATACATCTATGCCCTGACAATCGTGGACCACTATTCCCGTTTTCTAGTGGTGGTCCCGGTAAAGGACTTGACAGCCCAAACAGCGGCCAGAGCCTTCCAGCAATATTTCTGCCGTCCACACGGGTATCCGGAACAGGTCCTGACAGACCAGGGTCCAGCGTTCGAGGCTGAAATCTTCCAGGAGTTCTGCAACCTCTATGGCTGTAAGAAGATTCGTACAACGCCTTACCACCCCCAAACCAACGGGATGTGTGAGAAGATGAACAATATAGTCATTGATCTCCTGAAGACGTTGCCCCTGGAGGAACGCAGCCTGTGGCCAGAAAAACTGCCGGACCTGATAGACCTATATAACAATATCCCGGTGAATGCTACAAACTGCACCCCGGCTTACCTGATGCGAGCTAGACCAGGAAAGCTGCCCGTAGACCTGGAGATGGGAGTCCTAATACCTGAGGACACCTCCCCGGATGCGGACTGGGATACGGAAAGGCAACTGCAGTACAAGAAGGTACAGGAGAGTGTGGAGAAGAGCCTGGCCCAGGTGAGAGAGAAGCAAGAAAGACTCTTCAATCAACACGCCCCTGCTAGTCCCCTAGAACCCGGTGAGCAAGTCCTAAAGCGAAAAAGAAGGCTACATAAGTTGGACGACCAGTGGGAAAGGGAACCCTACACCGTACTGCAGTCTGACCACGACAACCCAAAGGTGTGCGTAATCACCAAGGATGGAGGAGAAACCACTAGTGTCGTCTCCAGAGACCATCTCAAAAGGTGCCCTGAGCAACTCCGTAGTGCAGAAGAGGATCAGAGTGACCTTGAACCCGCTGAGGACAAAGAAGAAATGATCAGCACCGTTCTCGGAGAGTTCCCTCAGTCCTGGACTCGCATAAATGATGCCATAGTGGTACCTGTCCTGCATTTCCTGCAACCGGCACAGCAACAACCAACACCAGAGCTGGAAGGTGAAGAGGAGCAAGCAGTTCCAGAGGCAGAAGAGCCTGTACCAGCAGCCCAGGAGAGTCAACAATCTGCTGACAGTGAGCCTGCCATGCCTGCGGTAAGCCAAAGGACCCGCAGACAGCTGCCTGCCCTACCTGTACACCCAGCTGGTAGCTGCACCCCTAACGCTAGTGGGGAAAGCCAAGTCAGTCCACCACCAGACAGTGGGCTACGTAGGTCAACCAGGAGCACAAAGGGACAGATACCCGCTCGCTGGAGAATATAGAGTGTACTAAAATTGTAAATAACCCTGTTGCCAAATGTTGAATTGTTTGCAAAGTTACATGCATGTTTGGTAATACTCTGTTTCAGTTTCTTGCAGCTACCGTAAGGACTCACAGGTTATGGACTTTTTATAACCGGGACATTGTATGGACTGCGTTCAGAGCCTAACCCAGGAATGAACTAAGACTGTGAAGGACTTGGGGTAGGACAGACCCCCACCTGGTTAAGGCTCCCCGTTGTGCTGGTGATATGGACACCCGGTCACAGGCCACACTGTGACCTTAAGAACTCAATTTGTGCGTCGTCTGTCTATTAATGTTTTATTGTTATGCATATTGTCTTTGTTTACTGTTTAGTCCCGGAGTACTAAATTTCACTAGGGGGGAATGTGTCACCCTGGCCTGGATGCCACAAGTGTAATTAAAGCTGTGTCTGAGAGCAGGGGGGAGGTTCTCTAGTCAGGGGAACATTAGCATGCAATGCCTCCTGTCTCAGGCCAGTAGGGGGAGCAGGCTGCCCCTATAAAAGCTGGTGCTGGGGGCAGGGTTAGAGAGAACCCAGATGACCTGTCTCAGGACTGAGACGTGTCTCAGCAGAGCAGGGACAGACAGTTGCACTGCACCTAAGAGGAAGTGTGGCAGGAGGAGAGCCACAAGCCAGAGACAAGAGGCGAAGCAAGCCTGTCTTGGCAGATAACAGACTTAATCTACCAGACTTTGGTGTCTGAGGCTGGAAGGATTCCACATCCCCCAGCAGAGAACCAGTCCGCAAGGGACTGTATATTCCTTGGCCTAAGAAGCCTGGAGGCCCTGCCACAACAGAAGGGACCAGTAAAGCCATACAAGGCTGGGAGCAGAAAGGAACCCACGTCGCAGGCCATACAGGCGAGAAAACACGGAAAGCTCGGAAACGTGGGCTGTTACCCTATCAGGAGGAGATAGCCAGAAGGAGTGCAGAAAGCACGGTAGGCCTACACCCTCACCCTGACCAGGGCCAATTTCCCCGTTGCTCTCAGACATCCAGGTCCCCTCCTAGCCGGGACTGTTTGTGGGTCAGTTTACCTGTTTAGTAAAGACCCTGGACTGCAACCTGTTGTCTGTGTGCTCCTTGCTCCTCCAGCACAATCAGCACTGGGACTCCCACTACCATCACTCCCAACATCCATTATACTGCCCTGGGGCCGCACTCTTCCCGTGGAGAGTCACACTACCCTAGCTGCACACCTCATCAGCCCCAGCGGTCTGCATGCAGCGGCGGTTCCTAATAACCGCAATCCACGGGTGGCGTAGTCGGACATTATCAGCAGAACATAGCAGACTACCATTGGCCTGACCACCCTAAGCCACAGAACCGGGTCGCCACTACTACCCCCATCGTCTCCCTATTGCACGGATCCGAGTGCCCCACGGCCCAGGGGGCGAGTCACATGTAATACACTGACTCACCAGTGACGTCTCTAGGTGAAGTCCTTCATCTTCGCTTTTCTTCTTCATCTGGCACAGACGGCCATCACTTCTTCCAGCCAGGAATCATCTCTGCAGAAAATAACACACAGTTATCAATAACTGATCTCTTCTAGGGAATATTCCCACTCCACCCCCCAACTTCTACACTACACCAGTTGAAGAAAAAAAGCGATATAGTGCCGCCCTGCACAGTAACAGGAGCCCGCTTTTGTCCTATCCCATGGAAAACAATTTCCTAAAAAGTAAATTATATTACAGAAGTAATAATGTCTCTAATTGGACTCTAAAATAATAATGTTCCTCACTGGCCACCATAAACTAATAAAGTATGTTCCTCAATCTGGCCCCAAACAGTAATTAAGTCCCTTGTTCAGCCTGGCACCCCCATATATCCATCCTGGCCCCCCCTTCCCTGCATATATCCATCCTGACACCCCCCATATATCCCTTCTGGCCCCCATATGTCCAGTGTGACCCCTCCATATATTTATCCTAGCCCACGTGTATCGAGCCTGCCCCCTCCCATATACCCATCATAGTCCCCCATGTGGCCCTCCTGTTCCCCCCATATATCCATCCTGGCCTCCATGTGTCCAGCCTGCCCCCCCACATATCCATCCTGGCCTCCATGTTTCCAGCCTGCCCCCCCATATATCTGTCCTGGCCTCCATGTGTCCAGCCTGCCCCCTCCCATATATCTGTCCTAAAGCCCCATGTGTCAAGCCTGCCCCACCATATATCCATCCTGGCCTCCATGTGTCCAGCATGCCCCCCCTACATATCCATCCTGGCCTCCATGTGTCCAGCCTGCCCCCCCCAATATATCCATCCTGGCCTCCATGTTTCCAGCCTGCCCCCCATATATCCATCCTGGCCTCCATGTGTCCAGCCTGCCCCCTCATATATCCATCCTGCCCTTCCCCCCTGCATATATCCATCCTGACACCCCCCCATATATCCATACTGGCCCCCATATGTCCAGCGTGGCCCCTCCATATATTTATCCTAGCCCACGTGTATCGAGCCTGCCCCCCCACATACCTATCCTAGCCCCCCATGTGTCCAGCCTGCCCCCCACATATCCATCCTGGCCATCATGTGTCCAGCCTGCCCCGCCCCCCATATATCCGGCCCCCCATATATCCATCCCCCTCACATATCCATCCTGGCCTCCATGTGTCCAGCCTGCCCCACCATATAGCCATCCTGCCCACCCTTTCCCATGTGTCCAGCCAGGCTCCCCCTTATGTGTCCAGCCAGGCTCCCCCCCTTGTGTGTCCAGCCAGGGTTCCCCCTTGTGTGTCCAGCCAGGCTCTCACCCTTGTGTGTCCAGCCAGTGTTCCCCCTTGTGTGTCCAGCCAGGGTTCCCCCTTGTGTGTCCAGCCAGGGTTCCCTCTTGTGTGTCCAGTCAGGGCTTCCCCTTGTGTGTCCAGCCAGGGCTCCCCCTTGTGGGTCCAGCCAGGGTTCCCCCTTGTGTGTCCATCCAGCTCCCCCCTTGTGTGTCCAGCCAGGGCTCCCCCTTGTGTGTCCAGTCAGGGCTCCCCCTTGTGTGTCCAGCCAGGGCTTCTCCTTGTGTGTCCAGCCAGGGCTCCCCCTTGTGTGTCCAGCCAGGGTTCCCCCTTGTGTGTCCAGCCAGGGCTCCCCCTTGTGTGTCCAGCAAGGCCCCCCTTGTGTGTCCATCCGGTCCCCCCCTTGTGTGTCCAGCCAGGGTCCCCCCTTGTGTGTCTAGCCGGGCCCCCCCTTGTGTGTCCAGCCAGGGGCCCATCCCATTCTGCATCCACTCATATACACACAGACACACACACAGACACCTCTTACCTTCCTGCTCTCCCGTGCGGTGTCCTCCTTCTCCGGCGGCTGAGTTGCGCGCCTCCTTCACTGCAGGCACATGACGATGACGTCATACGCCGGCCGGGGAAGGGAGACGCGCAGCTTCAGCTGCTTCACTGGGACGTGTGTCACGGCGGTTCAGGTAATGAACGCCGCGTGAGCGCGTCCCTGCATACACTGTGCCTGCGCTTTTAAAGGGCCCGTGCCCCTTAAAACCGCAGGTTTTTTTATTTTTTCATTCTCTTCTCCCCCTATCCTCTGCAGAAGGGTACCCCGCCAGCCCAGTCCCACCCTGTTGATGACTTATCCTAAAATCGGTCATTAATATATAAGTCCTGGACAGTCCCATTAAGCTTGTTTTACCTAGTTATAAAAGCCCTTTAAGTCCTCATTATAAGGTAAGGTATGAATGGATCTAATTAAATTCTCCAAAGAGAACTATTTATACATTTTAGTCACTGTGAGCTTTCTACAAGATATTGCGGGCAGTATATAGCGAATATACGGACACAGAGCCATTCGCCGGCTCAGATTGCCAATAAGCACCTTGTAAATATGAGACCTTGACATCATAGGTTACTTGGCTTAATATGAGATTGTCCCTCATGTGTACCGCATTGTGGGCAGGGACTATATGTACATCACTGCAGAATATGTTGGCAATAAAAAGTCAACAGAAATGAATATCATGCAGATCCTCACCAGGACTCCAGCAGTGTCACCATCCTGCCACCATACAGCTATAGAAGGACAATAAACCTGCAGGGTTCTCCCCTCAGTTATTTTTTCCTTTAATTTTATTATCTGTTTCTTACTCACAGTGACAGAACAGTCATCAGATATTTTATTGTTCACTTTTTATTTTACAGTCTCAGCTCTGAAGAATAGAACGTCTTATGAATAAATGACAGCTCACTTATTACAGTGGTGGCCAAAAGTATTGGCACCCCTGCAATTCTGACAGATAATACTCAGTTTCTTCCTGAAAATGATTGCAATCACAAATTTTTTGGTATTATTATCTTCATTTAATTTGCTTGCAAGGAAAAAACACAAAAGAGAATGAAGCAAAAATCAAAACCTTGATCATTTCACACAAAACTCCAAAAATGGGCCAGACAAAAGTATTGGCACCCTCAGCGTAATACTTGGTTGCACAACCTTTAGCCAAAATAACTGCGAACAACCGCTTCCGGTAACCATCAATGAGTTTCTTACAATGCTCTGCTGGAATTGTAGACCATTCTTCTTTGGCAAACTGCTCCAGGTCCCTGATATTTGAAGGGTGCCTTCTCCAAACTGCCATTTTGTGATCTCTCCACAGGTGTTCTATGGGATTCAGGTCTGGACTCATTGCTGGCCACCTTAGAAGTCTCCAGTGCTTTCTCTAAAACCATTTTATAGTGCTTTTGGAAGTGTGTTTTGGGTCATTGTCCTGCTGGAAGACCCATGACCTCTAAGGGCGACCCAGCTTTCTCACACTGGGCCCTACATTATGCTGCAAAATTTGTTGGTAGTCTTCAGACTTCATAATGCCATGCACACGGTCAAGCAGTCCAGTGCCAGAGGCAGCAAAGCAACCCCAAAACATCAGGGAACCTCCGCCATGTTTGACTGTAGGGACCATGTTCTTTTCTTTGAATGCCTCTTTTTTTTTCCTGTACACTCTATGTTGATGGTTTTTCCCAAAAAGCTCGACTTTTGTCTCATCTGACCAGAGAACATTCTTCCAAAACATAGTAACATAGTTTGTAAACATAGTTAGTAAAAGCCGAATAAAGACTTGCGTCCATCAAGTTCGACCTGTTAGTTCTGTAATTGCTAAAGTTGATCCAGAGGAGGGCAAAAACCCCAAATGATTTGGCCAATCTTCACCTGAGGAAAAATTCCCTCCTGACTCTGAAACCAGCAGTCAGAATAAATCCCTGTATCAACTTACTATTTTATTTTATTTTTAAGTATATGCTGAAATCTGCCTGGTATCTAGAAATGCATCCAGTCCCCGCTTGAACTGGTGTAGTGAATCTGACATCACCGTCTCCTCACTCAGTGAATTCCATATTCTCATTGCTCTTACCGTAAAGAACCCCTTCCTATGCTGGTGCTGAAACCTTTTCTCTTCCAGTCTTAGTGAATGCCCTCTTGTTACCGTAATATCCCTCCTTTTGAACAAATCCCTGGCAAGGTCTCTATACTGTCCCCTAACATATTTGTACACATTTATTATGTCCCCCCTCAACCTTCTCTTTTCCAGGCTGAATAGTCCTAGTTTTGCCAACCTCTCTGGGTATTGCAGTCCCTCCATTCCCTTTATTAATTTTGTTGCCCTCCTTTGTACCTTTTCAAGCTCATTTATATCCTTTCTATATATTGGGGCTCATAACTGAGCACAGTATCCAAGTGTGGTCTGACCAGTGCTTTGTACAGTGGAAGAACAATGTTCTCCTCCTTTGCAGCTATACCTCTTCTGATACATCCCATTACCCTGTTTGCCCTTACAGCAGCGGCCTGACTTTGGGCACTCCAATTTAGTTTGCCATCAATCAAGATGCCCAAGTCCTTCTCCATCTCTGCATTCCCCAATGATTTCCCATTCAGTGAGTACTGGTGACTTCCATTTTTCCTTCCCATATGTATGACCTTACATTTCTCCTCGTTAAACCTCATTTGCCATTTAATGCTCCACCTACCCAGCTTATCCAAATCCCTCTGTAGGTCGGCACTGTCCTCTTTTGTATTAATTGTTTTACATAACTTTGTGTCATCTGCAAATATTGATATTTTACTATTTATCCCGTTGACTATGTCGTTAATAAAGATATTAAATAACATTGGGCCTAGTACAGACCCCTGTGGTACCCCACTAGTGACGCTTACCCAATCTGAGTATATTCCATTTATAACCACCCTCTGCCTTCTATCCCTTAGCCAGTTAGCTACCCACTTGCAGACATTTTCCCCCAGCCCCATCATTCTCATTTTGTATACCAACCTATTATGTGGCACGCTATCGAAAGCTTTTGAGAAGTCGAGATACACGACATCCACTGGTTCCCCCTGATCTACTCGAGAGCTAACCTCCTCGTAGAAGTCAATCAGGTTTGTTTGGCAGGAGCGATTCCTCATGAATCCATGTTGGTTCGGGATTAAAAGATTATTAGCATCAAGATGCTCCATAATTGCCTCTTTAATGAAGCTTTCAAAAATTTTGCCCACAACGGACGTCAGACTCACCGGCCGATAGTTTCCGGCGTCACTTTTCGCTCCCTTTTTGAATATTGGCACTACATTCGCCTGTCGCCAATCAAGTGGCACAGACCCAGTCTCAACAGAGTCCTTAAATATAAGATATAACGGTCTGTCTATCACATTACTTAGTTCCCTTAGTACCCGTGGGTGTATGCCATCAGGTCCTGGTGATTTGTTTATTTTAATGTTACTGAGGCGTTTCTGTACCCCAGCTTGGGTTAGATTTGTCATACTTAGTGGAGGATTAAGTTTGTCACTTCTCATTTCTCCTGTTAGTTCGATTTCCTTTGTGAAAGTTGTCGAAAAAAAATTATTTAATAGATTAGCTTTATCCTCATCTTTCTCTATGATTTTGCCTTCCTCACTTTTTATTGGTCCAATATTATCCGATTTAATCCTTTTACTATTTATATACGTAAAGAACAGTTTGGGATTTGATCTACTTTCCCTAGCAATACGTCTCTCTGTTTCCTCCTTCGCTATTTTTATTTGTTTTTTGCAGGTTCTCGTTTTTTCCTTGTAACACATTAGTGCCTCCTTACTGTTTTCCTGTTTTAATCTCTTGAATGCCTCTTTTTTGCTATTTAACGCCCCTTTTACGTTCTTGTTCAACCATATTGGTTTCCTCTTATTTCTGGCCCTTTTATTCCCATACGGTATATACCTCTCGCACTGAGTATTCAGAATTATTTTGAAGGTTTCCCATTTACTATTCGTATTTCCTTGATTAAGAACTTTGTCCCAGTCTATAAGTTGAAGGTTTTCTTTCAGCTGATCAAACTTCGCCCTCCTAAAGTTTAATGTTTTAGTTGTTCCCTTATTGATAACCCTACTGAAGGGCATTTTGAAATTGATAATATTATGATCACTATTACCTAGGTGCCCCCCTATCTGTACCTCAGTTATTCTATCAGGCCTATTAGTCAATATTAAGTCCAACACGGCCTTCCCTCTCGTTGGTTCCTGCACTAGTTGGGAGAGATAATTATCCTTGATATTTGTCAAGAACCTTTTTCCTTTCTGCGATCTACAGGTTTCTGTTTCCCAGTCAATATCCGGGTAGTTGAAGTCCCCCATTACAATCACCTCATTATGTTTTGCTACTTTGTCTATTTGTCCTAATAGCAGTTTCTCATTCTCCTCTATTATATTGGGTGGCTTATAGCAGACCCCCAGTAATATTTTATTATTTTTTGCCCCCTCTATCTCTACCCACATGGACTCGACCCCCTCTTCTCCCTCTCCTATATCTTCCCTTAGTCTGGGCTTTAGACGTGACTTTACATATAAGCAGACTCCTCCGCCCTTCCCCTGTTTCCGGTCCCTTCTAAATAAACTATAATCTGTTAAATTTACCGCCCAGTCGTAGCTATCGTCTAGCCAAGTCTCTGTTATACCTACGATGTCATACCTCTCCTCCGATATAAGCGCCTTATTGGTCAGGCTTCTTGCGTTGGTCAGCATGCAAGATAAAACTTTGGGGTTATTTAGCATCCTATTCTTCTCTAACGATCTAACTGTACTATCCCCACCCCCCTCTCCACCCTCATTATATTCACTTCTCCCCTTCCCCCTTGCTTGCCTCACATCCCACCTATTTCCTTGGTTTCCCCCCCCGTCTCTAGTTTAAAAACTCCTCCAACCTATTAGCCATCTTCTTCCCCAGCACCGCTGCACCCTCCCCATTGAGGTGCAGCCCGTCCCTACGGTAGAGCCTGTAGCCGACAGCGAAGTCGGCCCAGTTCTCCATGAACCCAAACCCTTCTGCCTTGCACCAACTCTTTAGCCACTTATTCACCTCCCTAACCTCCCGTTGGCGCTCCTGTGTGGCTCGCGGGATTGGTAGTATTTCTGAGAAAACTACCTTGGAGGTCCTTGCCCTAAGCTTCCTACCTAGATCCCTGAAATCATTTTTAAGGACCCTCCATCTACCACTCACTTTGTCATTGGTGCCAATGTGGACCATGACCGCTGGGTCTTCGCCAGCCCCACCCAGTAACCTGTCAACCCGATCCGCGATGTGCCGGACTCGAGCGCCAGGGAGGCAGCACACCGTTCGGCGATCCCGGTCTTTGTGACAGATTGCCCTGTCTGTCCCCCTAATAATAGAGTCACCCACTACCAGGACCTGTCTAGCCTGCCCTACACTTCCCCCCTCCCCCTCATTACTGGAGCATACACTCCCCCGGCGGTCAGAGGATCTGTCGTGCTCCAATAATGCCGGTTCTGAACCAGCCTTCCTATACTTCTTCCCTCTATCCCTCCTTACTGTTATCCAGCTCCCTGCCTGTTCAGCCTGCGCTTCCCCACTAAGCTCCACCCCCAGTGTTGACCCATTGAGTGTCTGCTCGGTGAGCAGCAAACTCCGTTCCATGTTGTCGATGCTCCTCAGTACCGCTATCTGAGCACTTAGATCCAGGATTTGGGCTTCCAAGTGCACGATATGCTCACATCTCTCGCAGCAGTATGGATCCAATCTGATGTGTGTAACTTTATGTGGTGACAATGTTGGAATTCTTCACAAAGGATAATAGGAAACAAATGGACCTTACAAATTATTTCCAACTTCTCTTGAATGTGACAATCCCCTATATACGGTTGTACATTCCTGTCTGGGCACATGGCAGGGTAAGAAGAGAAGGAGCGCCATTTAGCTATTTGAATGCAGATCTTCACCTGTTCATATTCACCTACCAGCTCAAAAGATGACCACAACGAACAGGCTTGGCGCTATAGACTCCATTTTCTAGATCCCAGGGATTGCCTTGCCCATCACCCTTTAACCCCTCTACATGGATCTGGACTTACACAGAGACCCCTAGACTTGGGCCACGTAGTGTTACCTGCTGTTCTGTGGAGTGAGATGGCAAGAAGAATAGTCAGGTAGCCGGGTCAGAAGAACAAGGAGGGCAGAAGATACAAAAATAGTCAGTAAACGGGCCGAGGCCACAACGGGAAACAAATACACAAGTCAGGAGCGGAGCACAGAGGACTGAACCAGAGGAGAACAAGGCTGGATCTGGCAGCTTCCGGCAATATGCTTCCAGCTTTAGTAGGGTGCGGTGCTTTCCAAATGGCTGAAGCAGGGAGCAGATTACTCCAGATGGACAGCACACACACCTATACCGCCAGACTGGATGGTACTACTGGTCCCAGGCTCCCTAATCTTAGTGGCTGGACAGAGCCTGCACCACCCAGAACTTTTGGTTCTCACATCTCCTCCACCATCAGCGCCGCCTGGTGACAGAAGCAGATGTCACGGGAGCAGATCCTAGAGGAGATGGGACACACCATTGGCAGAAGACCTAATATGTCAAAATGGCCGAAAACCAGAGCAGTAGAAATCCGCATAGTAGTGACTATTTTGACTCCACAGCCACTTTAGAGCCACTACTCTAAAACAGAAGTCATGAATATAACTTTTAAAGCTGAACTGACACAATAACTGATTTCTAAGTTTCCCTTTAAGTGGCAGAAAGACGCAATTAAGTACCTGGGTACACAAATTCCGAGGAACTTGTATGATCTGTATTGTTTAAATTATATCCCCATCCTTGAACAAACGATTCAAAATCTGATGAATTATAACTTGAAACCCTTGTCCTGGTTTGGTTGTATTATTGTGATCAAAATGGACATTTTATCAAATCTTCTTTATACACTGCTCAAAAAAATAAAGGGAACAACAGAATATAACTCCAAGTCAAACAAACTTCTGTGAAATCAAACTGTCCACTTAGGAAGCAACACTGATTGACAATCAATTTCACATGCTGTTGTGCAAATGGAATAGACAATAGCTGGAAATTATTGGCAATTATCAAGACACCCTCAATAAAGGAGTGGTTCTGCAGATGAGGACCACAGACCACATCTCAGTACCAATGCTTTCTGGCTGATGTTTTGGTCACTTTTGAATGTTGGTTGTGCTTTCACACTCGTGGTAGCATGAGACGGACTCTACAACCCACAGAAGTTGCTCAGGTAGTGCATCTCATCCAGGATGGCACATCAATGAGAGCTGTGGCAAGAAGGTTTGCTGTGTCTATCAGCGTAGTGTCCAGAGGCTGGAGGCGCTACCAGGAAACAGGACAGTACACCAGGAGACATGGAGGGGGCTGTAGGAGGGCAACAACCGAGCAGCAGGACCGCTATCTCCGCCTTTGTGTAAGGAGGAACAGGAGGAGCACTGCCAGAGTCCTGCAAAATGACCTCTAGCAGGCCACAAATGTGCATGTGTCTGCACAAACGGTTAGAAACCGACTCCATGCGGGTGGTATGAGGGCCCGACGTCCACAGATGGGGGTTGTGCTCACAGCCCAAAACCGTGCAGGACGCTTGGCATTTGCCACAGAACACCAGGATTGGCAAAGTCACCACTGGCACCCTGTGCTCTTCACAGATGAAAGCAGGTTCACACTGAGCACATGTGACAGACGTGACAGAGTCTGGAGACACCGTAGAGAGCGATCTGCTGCCTGCAACATCCTTCAGCATGCCGGTTTGGCAGCACAGACTGTCCAGGAGTTGGCGGATACTTTAGTCCAGGTCTGGGAGTAGATCCCACAGGAGACCATCCGCAACCTCATCAGGAGCATGCCCAGGCGTTGTAGGGCGGTCATACAGGCACGTGGAGGCCACACACAATACTCGGCCTCATCAGGAGCATGCCCAGGCATTGTAGGGAGGTCATACAGGCACGTGGAGGCCACACACAATACTGAGCCTCATTTTGACTTGTTTTAAGGACATTACATCAAAGTTGGATCAGCCTGTAGTGTGTTTTTCCCCTTTAATTTTGGGGGTGACTCCAAATCCAGGCCTCCATTGGTTAATAAATTTGATTTCCATTGATGATTTTTGTGTGATTTTGTTGTCAGCACATTCAACTTTGTACAGAACAAAGTATTCAATGAGAATATTTCATTCATTCAGATCTAGGATGTGTTATTTCAGTGTTCCCTTTATTTTTTTGAGCACTGTGTATATATATATATATATATATATATATATATATATATATATATACACTACGCAAAGAAGTAAAGGGAACACTATATACAGTATATATATATAATTTAATTTACATTTATTATTTTTTTACTTTGAAACAGAAATGGGCACATTACTACAGTACAAGAGAGCAACACACTCAAGTAAACACCAACAATGGGTTGGAGAAGCGGCATCAGACCTTGAAGTACAGCTATCTGCATTCCTACAAACACTACTCTTTGAGTCAGATGGTGCGAGTGCTACATTTCGGATTCTTTCCAGATGCATATAATAAGTTAACAAATATTTCATGGTCCTTTAACACGTGACAATACAAGCTGTATGGGAACAGAAGCAATCGTGAAAGGAAACCTGTCATATCCCCATATGGTATTAACCTGGATATTTTGTATTTATATGAAGGTTAATTGCATTCCGAAGCTGCCCTACACCTACAAGGTGTACCCACTGGGGAAAAAATTACCTTTATTCCTCAAAAATTACCTTTATTCCTGGGATTTTCAGAGGCGGCGGGTTCAGTCACCGTTCTTTACCTACTGATTGTCGGCTATAACCAAGCCCCGGCACTGACAGCCAGTTCGGCACTGGTGCTCTACTGTTCTGGCTGTCAGTCAGTGCTGGGTGCGGTTATAGCCAACACTCTGTATGTAATGAATGGTAACAGAAGCCATGTCTATATGACTGAAAGGGGGAGACTGCCAGAAGTATAAACACTCATTTGCTCCGTATTGACTGTCCACAGCACTTAAAGTCTGGCTGTTTCAGAACGATATTAACCTCATATCTGCAGGTTAATAGCACTTGGGGATGTGACAGGGCTCCCTTTAACAACGTGGGTCTGTCAATATACAGCATAATGTGCTACAAATGACATAATTTATGGGCCCTGCATGAATTAACCAATCACTGAAGAATAATAACTTTGCGCATTATTTTACTGGGGAATGTTTAAACAGGTTGATTGAAAATGCATCATAATGCACCGATTAACTGTAAATGGGACTTCTGATTTACAAAACAATTTTATAATATACTTTACAAATTAATTTTATATAATATTGGTATTTGTGTGTAAAATATTTTTATTTTACTTTTTGAAAGGTATGTCTAATTAAATGTGATCAGCTCTGAACAGTACCGGAAGTATGATGTCAACGTTCCAACATTTCTGCACAATCGTTCACGACATTTTATTAAACATATTAAACATGAGCATGTGACCATTTGGTCATGTGATGTGTCTCAATGGTTATTGGGGTGCGATGTTCAGGTCTGACGATCAGCTGATACGATTGAGCATGCGGTAGTGCGCTTCCGGTTTGCGTGGAGGTGTGTGCACGCACTCTATGGTCTGTTGTGTGGTACATGGTATATAAAGGTGGGTGGCTGATATGCATACGTGCCCCTTGATAAAAGTTTCTTCCGAAACGTGCGTCGGGGTGACGTGTACAGTGCTGCTGAGCTGCCAGTGGCTATCCAGGTAATCGCTATGCATAAATATATCTTATAAATGCTTGTTGCACATTGCTTTGCTTAGTACGAGATCTATTACTATGAACCCTGGATTCCATGATTTTACATACATGAGTTAATATTGTCATGAGAGTATTATATATATACATTTTGAATATATGGATTATATACACATGTATAAGTGACTCTCGATAGATTATTATTCTGGTTAGCTGTATGCTGCCACGGTTTCACATGTTTTTATATTATATTTTGGTCTTCATCAATCTGTCCCCTTGCTGCTGATTACTTGTATACAGTACAGACCAAAAGTTTGGACACACCTTCCCATTTAAAGATTTTTCTGTATTTTCATGACTTTGAAAATTGTACATTCACACTGAAGGCATCAAAACTATGAATTAACACATGTGGAATTATATACTTAACAAAAAAGTGTGAAACAACTGGAAATATGTCTTATATTCTAGGTTCTTTAAAGTAGCCACCTTTTGCTTTGATGACTGCTTTGCACACTCTTGGCATTCTCTTGATGAGCTTCAAGAGGTAGTCACCGGAAATGGTCTTCACTTCACAGGTGTGCCCTGTCAGGTTTAATAAGTTGGATTTCTTGCCTTATAAATGGGGTTGGGACCATCAGTTTCACGTCTGGATATTTCCGGAAGTGGAAAAAACAGTACTGGAGATGTCTGTGTGGCCACATCAGGATTGCATGTACCGGAGCTTGGGAATCAGTGGTACAGTTAACACTGTTCCTAAGCGAAGGGTGCTGAACGCTACCCTCATCATTGTCCTTGCTTGCACTGAGATCAGCACCATCAGGGGTCCATGATGAGAGTAGTAGTCTGCTCCCGATGTCTCCAACTGTTAAAATAAGAATAAAGTATAAAATCCTTAAACTCACCCGTGTCCCCCACTGTAATCCATGCGACCGTTCTCGCCGAGGAGCCAGGAAGAATGACTCACTGCAGCAAGCAGCCCCGAGCTGCACTCAGCGAGTGGTGTCCTGTCACTCACTGAGCTCAGCGCAGCTCCAGGGCCGCTCACTGGAGTGAGTCATTCTCCCTGGCTCCTCGGCGAGAGCGGTCAGATGGATTACAGTGGGGGACATCTTCTGACAGGTGAATCTAAAGATTTTTTATTTTTACAGTTGGACACACCGGGAGCAGACACTACTGCTCTCATCATGGTCCCCTGCTGGTGTTGATCGCAGCTCAAGCAGGAAACTATGATGAGGGCAGTGTTCAGCACCCGGCGCTTGGGAACAACACTAACTACACTGATTCCCTGGCGCCGGTACATGTCATCTGTGTGGGACGTTTTTGCGTGTCAGCGTGTTTTGCCCATGGACACACAGTCCGTGGAAACACTCAGACATGTGCACAGACTCATTTGAATGGGTCTGCATGTGTCAGTGTCACCAGTACCAGTGGAAACTGTGACCACACATACCTGAGACACTGACATCTGAGTGTGAACATAGCCTAACGCTGTATTTTAAACATACAAAACCCATCAAAAGAAAACCTGTCATCACAATTTTCAACTCTAAAATAGCATCAGTATTTTTTAATGCTTATTAAAGGGAACCTATCACCATGTTTTCCCCATATAAAGTAGGGTACGCATCTTTCAGCCCTCTGTTAAAGCATTCTAGAATGCTGCATATACACACATGGTCAAAATTGTTGGTACCCCTCGTTTAATGAAAGAAAAACCCACAATGGTCACAGAAATAACTTGAATCTGACAAAAGTAATAATAAATTAAAAATCGATGAAAATGAACAAATGAAAGTCAGACATTGCTTTTCTGCTTCCACAGAATAAAAAAAAAAATTAAACTCATGAAATCGGCCTGGACAGAAATGATGGTTCTTCTTAACTTTATATTTTGCTGAACAACCTTTTGAGGCAATCACTGCAATCAAACGATTCCTGTAACTGTCAATGAGACTTCTGCACCTCTCGACATGTATTTTGGCCACTCCTCATGAGCAAACTGCTCCAGTTGTCTCGTGTTTGAAGGTTGCCTTTTCCAGACGGCATGTTTCAGCTCTTTCCAAAGATGCTCAATAGGATTTAGGTCAGGGCTCCTAGAAGCCACTTCAGAATAGTCCAATGTTTTCCTCTTAGCCATTCTTGGGTGTTTTTAGCTGTGTTTTGGGTCATTATCCTGTTGAAAGACCCCTGACCTGCGACTGAGACCAAGCTTTCTGACACTGGGCAGCACATTTCTCTCTAGAATCCGTCGATAGTCTTGAGATTTCATTGTACCCTGCACAGATTCAAGACACCCTGTGCCAGATGCAGCAAAGCAACCCCAGAACATAACAGAGCCTTCACCATGTTTCACAGTAGGGACAGTGTTCTTTTCTTGATATGCTTCATTTTTCGGTCTGTGAACATAGAGCTGATGTGCTTTGCCAAAAACTTCCATTTTGTCTCATCTGTCCATAGGACATTCTCCCAGAAGCTTTGTGGTGTTACGGATCCGGGTGGTGGAACCTCTGTGCTGCGGTGGAAGGAGGGACCCAGAGGGGCGTAACTAGGTATCAACTCGGAGCGACCTAGGTCGTACGGCGGCTCAATCGACTCCGTGACCAGGGAGGGTCCGAGCAGAGGGACCAGGTGCTACTCTGGGGACGACCTTGTAAGGGAGCAGGTGACTCCCATGGTACAGATGGCAGGGACTGACCGGTATTGCAGATGGGCACAGCAGGCAGGCTGATGAGTGATCCGGGTGGATGGACTGGCAGACACGGCAGGCGACAGGTGGGAGCCTCTAGGTAGGTTGTCAGGTGGTCACGGCAGGTGACAGGCAGGAGCCTCTAGGTAGGCTGTCAGGTGGTCACGGCAAGTGACGGGCAGGAGCCTCCAGGTAGGCTGACAGGTGGTCACGGCAAGTGACAGGCAGGAGCCTCTAGGTAGGCTGTCAGGTGATCACGGCAAGTGACAGGCAGGAGCCTCTAGGTAGGCACAGCAGGTAGCAAGCAGGAGCCTCCAGGTAGGCATGGCAGGTAGCGGGCAGGTGCTTCCAGGTAAGCAGGCGGGCAAAGCCCATAGACAGACTGGCGGACTGAACGGAAGACAGACTGTCGGGCTGGAGAGTAGTCAGGCTGGTGGACTGGACTGGTAGTCAGGCTGGCGGGCATAACTAGTAGTCAGGCTAGCAGCGGGACCTGAGGGCTGAAGCAGAGGTAAGTACACTGTGCAACAACTATTGCTCGGGCACCTCCATATTGGAGGAGGTGCCTTATATATGGGAGGACCTCCGGCAATTGGCCGGGGACTCCTTAGGGCGGCGCGTGCGGCCCCTTTAAGAGGGAGGGAGCGCACGCGCCCTAAGCACAGTGCCCGGGAAGCAGCGCACACTGGCAGCAGCAGGAAGAGGAGCGCTGGAGAACGCCGGGCGGGGAGCGCGGCGGTGAGAGGGACGGCGTCTCTGCCTGGCAGGGGGCAGAGACGCCGATGCTACATGTGGCTTGTCAACATGTAGTTTGGCAAATTCCAGCCTGGCTTTTTTATGATTTTTTTTCAACAATGGTGTTCTCCTTGGTCATCTCCCATGAAGTCCACTTTGGATCAAACAACAACGAATGGTGCGATCTGACACTGATGTTCCTTGTGCTTGAAGTTCACCTTTAATCTCTTTAGAAGTTTTCCTGGGCTCTTTTGTTATCATTTGTATTATTCGTCTCTTTGATTTGTGATCAATTTTCCTCCTGCGGCCACGTCCAGGGAGATTGGCTACAGTCCCATGGATCTTAAATTTCTGAATAATGTGTGCAACTGTAGTCACAGGAACATCACGCTGCTTGGAGATGGTCTTATAACCTTTACCTTTAACATGCTTGTCTATAATTTTCTTTCTAATCTCCTGAGACAACTTTTTCCTTTGCTTAATCTGGTCCATGTTGAGTGTGGTACACCATGTCATCAAACAGCACAATGAGTATCTGTAGTCCTATATACAGGCCCACTGACTGATTACAGGATTTTAGATACCTGTGATGATAATTAGTGGGCACAACGTGATTTAACATGTCCCTTTTGTCACATTATTTTCAGGGGTACCATCATTTCTGTCCAGGCCTATTTTATCAGTTTAATTTTTTTTTAAATTCTGTGGAAGCGGAAAAGCAATGTCTGACTTTCATTTGTTAATTTTCATAGATTTTTAATTTATTATTACTTTTGTCAGATTCAAGTTATTTCTGTGACCATTGTGGGTTTTTCTTTCATTAAACGAGGGGAACCAACAATTTTGACCACATGTGTAAGTCTTCAAGCCGCTCTGCATAATGCAAAAAAGACCTTTAATCATACTCACATGCAATCCGGTCCGATGGGCATCTCTGGTGTTGATCCATTGCCTCCTCTCTTCTTGCAATCACTGTTTCTTGTGGATGATGCATCCTATGGGATGGGGCTGTGCAAATTTTTATGCATTCAGGAGGCACTCTCCTGATTTATTTATTTTTTTTGTATTTGACCAATTTTTTTATGTTATAAAGTTTTGCACTTTTATGAAAAAAAATTGTACTTATAAAAGGGATCGTGTTCTTAGCATTATTGTAAGAAGGTGAAGTTGTCATTTTTCAAATACATCAGAAATAACAAAAATAAAACCTACTAAAGTATAGAGTTTACAAGGCTAAAAAATCACTTTTAGAAAAAAGTACTTTTCTATATATAATGTTCAAATGTTATTACTACAATATTTAGTTCTGCTAATGTTATTTAAAGAATATTTCTATATGTAAAAAGGTTATTTATACAATATTTATTTCTGATTAAAAGTTAGAGATTTCTGTGAGTGATTAGTAATTATTGTGACTGTAGTTAAAACACTTCTACTCTGAGGCAAATTACACATTTGGATTTTAGACTTTCACTATATGCATGTGGCAGGAAAAGCCCATGATGCATCTGTATATAGGGTCCTATTAATAACATGACTTGGACATTTAGCCTACTTTTAAAATCGTGTTCACTTGTACAAGCTGCATGGATGTAAACATCCTTAAAGGGGATATCCGGGACTTTGTTAAGGAAAAAAAAGGTCCGAAGCATTAACAGGAAGTTAGGCTGCGTGCCCACTATGCGTTTTTCAAGTGTTTTTGCTTCAGAATTTCCGCAGCGAAAACACTTAACCCCTTAAGCCCCGGAGCATTTTCCGTTTTTGCATTTTCGTTTTTGCTCCCCTTGTTCCCAGAGCCATAGCGTTTTTATTTTTTGGTCAATATGGCTATGTGAGGGCTTATTTTTTGCGGGACGAGTTGTACTTTTCAACGCCATTACTAGTTTTACCATATCCTGTACGGGAAAACGGGAAAAAAATTCCAAGTGCGGTAAAATTGCAAAAAAAGTGCAATACCACAGTTGTTTTTTATTTTTTTTTTTTACCACGTTCACTGAATGCTAAAACTGACCTGCCTTTCTTATTCTACAGGTCATTACGAGTTCATAGACACCAAACATGTATAGGTTCTTTTATATTTAAGTGGTGAAAAAAAATCCAAAATTTGGTAAAAAATAAAATAAAAAAATAGCGCCATTTTCTAAGACCCGTAGCGTCTCCATTTTTCGTGATCTGGGGCTGGTTGATGGCTTATTTTTTGCGCACTGGGCTGACATTTTTATTGATAACATTTGGGGTAGATCCGATGTTTTGATCGCCCGTTATTGCATTTTATTGCAATTTTGCGGCGACCAAAAAACGTAATTCTGGCGTTTAGAATTTTTTTCTCGTTACGCCGTTTACCGATCGGATTAATTCTTTTTTTATATTGATAGATCGGGCGATTCTGAACGCGGCGATACCAAATATGTGTATGTGGGGTTTATTTTTTATTATTTTATTTTGAATGGTGCAAAAGGGGGGTGATTTAAACTTTTATATTTTTTTATTTTTTTTATATTTTTAAAAACTTTTTTTTTTTACTTTTTGCATGCTTCTATAGTCTCCATAGGAGACTAGAAGCAGCAACTATCCGATCGCCTCTGCTACATACAGGGGACGAGCAGGTCCCCTGCATGCAGCAGAAATGGTCCTGTGCTATGAGCGCCGACCACTAGGTGGCGCTCATAGCGACAAGATCATGACAACCACAGGCGTCTGCTGCAGACCCTGGGTTGTCATGCCCCCCATCGGCGACCCGCCATCACGTGACGGGGTCGCCGGTGGGCGGGGCTTATGACGCACTACCCGGAAGCGCGCGTTAAATGCTGCTGTCAGAGATTGACAGCGGCATTTAACATGTTAACAGCCGCGGGTGGATCACGATTCCACCCGCGGCTGTTGCGGGCACATGTCAGCTGTAATAATCAGCTGACATGTGCTCCGTTCAGTGAGGACTCAGCGCAGCAGCCCTCACTGAACGGGCAGTACGCAAATATGCGTACTAATACGTCCCCGGTATTTAAGGGGTTAAAAAACGCTTGGTAATACGTGCCCCATGGTCCCCCAATGATAATCCTCATGTGCTGTGCAAATGCTGTGGAAATTTCCGCTGCAGATTATCATTGCGGAAAAATACGCTCCATGTCCATTAATTTTGCCGACACGCAGCGTAATTGCCGCCATTGACTTGCATTGAATCACTTAATATCCGCATGAGTACATGTGCACATGCAGATATTAAGCGATTCAATGTGCGGATGGCACCCGGGTCTGGAGAAGAGGAGACTCTCATCCAGACACTGGTACCATAGAAACTGTAAAAAAAGAATTTAAAATAAAAAATAACCTTATTCTCACCTTCTCATGGCCCCCAGTATTTTCTCCGCTGCGTCCGGTCTCTTGTACAGCTCGCGGTGGTGTGAAAGGACCTTCCATGACATCATTTAGTCATGTGACAGGTCACGCGTCTGCTATATACCTGACAGAAGCCCATACATTCTCCTGCCTCCAATAATATATACCTGACAGGAGCCCATACATTCTCCTGCCTCCAATAATATATACCTGACAGGAGCCCATAGATTCTGCTGCCTCCAATAATATATACCTGACAGGAGCCCATACATTCTGCTGCCTCCAATAATATATACCTGACAGGAGCCCATACATTCTGCTGCCTCCAATAATATATACCTGACAGGAGCCCATACATTCTGCTGCCTCCAATAATATATACCTGACAGGAGTCCATACATTCTGCTGCCTCCAATAATATATACCTGACAGGAGCCCATACATTCTGCTGCCTCCAGTAATATATACCTGACAGGAGCCCATACATTCTGCTGCCTCCAATAATATATACCTGACAGGAGCCCATACATTCTGCTGCCTCCAGTAATATATACCTGACAGGAGCCCATACATTCTGCTGCCTCCAATAATATATACCTGACAGGAGCCCATACATTCTCCTGCCTCCAATAATATATACCTGACAGGAGCCCATACATTCTGCTGCCTCCAACAATATATACCCGACAGGAGCCCATACATTCTCCTGCCTCCAATAATATATACCTGACAGAAACCCATACATTCTGCTGCCTCCAATAATATATACCTGACAGAAACCCATACATTCTGCTGCCTCCAGTAATATATACCTGACAGGAGCCCATACATTCTGCTGCCTCCAATAATATATACCTGACAGGAGCCCATACATTCTCCTGCCTCCAATAATATATACCTGACAGAAACCCATACATTCTGCTGCCTCCAACAATATATACCCGACAGGAGCCCATACATTCTCCTGCCTCCAATAATATATACCTGACAGAAACCCATACATTCTGCTGCCTCCAATAATATATACCTGACAGGAGCCCATACATTCTCCTGCCTCCAATAATATATACCTGACAGGAGCCCATACATTCTGCTGCCTCCAACAATATATACCCGACAGGAGCCCATACATTTTCCTGCCTCCAATAATATATACCTGACAGAAACCCATACATTCTGCTGCCTCCAATAATATATACCCGACAGGAGCCCATACATTCTGCTGCCTCCAATAATATATACCCGACAGGAGCCCATACATTCTGCTGCCTCCAATAATATATACCCGACAGGAGCCCATACATTCTCCTGCCTCCAATAATATATACCTGACAGAAACCCATACATTCTGCTGCCTCCAATAATATATACCTGACAGGAGCCCATACATTCTGCTGCCTCCAATAATATATACCTGACAGGAGCCCATACATTCTGCTGCCTCCAATAATATATACCTGACAGGAGCCCATACATTCTGCTGCCTCCAATAATATATACCTGACAGGAGCCCATACATTCTCCTACCTCCAATAATATATACCTGACAGGAGTCCATACATTCTGCTGCCTCCAATAATATATACCTGACAGGAGCCCATACATTCTGCTGCCTCCAATAATATATACCTGACAGGAGCCCATACATTCTGCTGCCTCCAATAATATATACCTGACAGAAGCCCATACATTCTCCTGCCTCCAATAATATATACCTGACAGGAGCCCATACATTCTCCTACCTCCAATAATATATACCTGACAGGAGCCCATACATTCTGCTGCCTCCAATAATACACTGCTCAAAAAAATAAAGGTAACACTTAAACAACAGAATATGACTCCAAGTAAATCAAACTTCTGTGAAATCAACTGTCCACTTAGGAAGCAACACTGATTGACAATCAATTTCACATGCTGTTGTGCAAATGGAATAGACAATAGATGGAAATTATTGCCAATTATCAAGACACCCTCAATAAAGGAGTGGTTCTGCAGGTGGGCACCACAGACTACAGCTCAGTACCAATGCTTTCTGGCTAATGTTTTGGTCACTTTTGAATGTTGGTTGTGCTTTCACACTTGTGGTAGCATGAGACAGACTCTACAACCCGCAGAAGTTGCTCAGGTAGTGCAGCTCATTCAGGATGGCACATCAATGCGAGCTGTGGCAAGAAGGTTTGCTGTGTCTGTCAGCGTAGTGTCCAGAGGATGGAGGCGCTACCAGGAGACAGGCCAGTACACCAGGAGACGTGGAGGGGGCCGTAGGAGGGCAACAACCCAACAGCAGAACCACTACCTCCGCCTTTGTGCAAGGAGGAACAAGAGAAACACTCCCAGAGCCCTGCAAAATGACCTCCAGCAGGCCACAAATGTTCATGTGTCTGCACAAACGGTTAGAAAACGACTCCATGAGGGTGGTATGGGGGCCCGACGTCCACAGATGGGGGTTGTGCTCACAGCCCAACACCGTGCAGGACGTTTGGCATTTGCCACAGAACACCAGGATTGGCAAAGTCGCCACTGGCGCCCTGTGCTCTTCACAGATGAAAGCAGGTTCATACTGAGCACATGTGACAGAGTCTGGAGACGCCGTGGAGAGCGATCTGCTGCCTGCAGCATCCTTCAGCATGACAGGTTTGGCAATGGGTCAGTAATGGTGTGGGGTGGCATTTCTTTGGAGGGCCGCACAGCCCTCCATGTGCTCGCCAGAGGTAGCCTGACTGCCATTAGGTACTGAGATGAGATCCTCAGACCCCTTGTGAGACCATATGCTGGTGCGGTTGGCCCTGGGTTCCTCCTAATGCAGGACAATGCCAGACCTCATGTGGCTGGAATGTGTCAGCAGTTCCTGCAAGATGAAGGCATTGAAGCTATGGACTGGCCCGTCCGTTCCCCAGACCTGAATCCGATTGAGCACATCTGGGACATCATGTCTCGCTCCATCCAGCAACGTCACGCTGCACCACAGACTGTCCAGGAGTTTGTGAATGCTTTAGTCCAGGTCTGGGAGGAGATCCCACAGGAGACCATCCGCAACCTCATCAGGAGCATGCCCAGGCGTTGTAGGGAGGTCATTCAGGCACGTGGAGGCCACACACAATACTCAGCCTCATCAGGAGCATGCCCAGGCGTTGTAGGGAGGTCATACAGGCATGTGGAGGCCACACACAATACTGAGCCTCATCAGGAGCATGCCCAGGCGTTGTAGGGAGGTCATACAGGCACGTGGAGGCCACACACAATACTGAGCCTCATTTTGACTTGTTTTAAGGACATTACATCAAAGTTGGATCATCCTGTAGTGTGTTTTTCCACTGTAATTTTGGGGGTGACTCCAAATCCAGGCCTCCATTGGTTAATAAATGTGATTTCCATTGATGATTTTTGTGTGATTTTGTTGTCAGCACATTTACCTTTGTACAGAACAAAGTATTCAATGAGAATATTTCATTCATTCGGATCTAGGATGTGTTATTTCAGTGTTCCCTTTATTTTTTTGAGCAGTGTATGTACCTGACAGGAGCCCATACATTCTAGGCTCAACCGTGCATCCACTGAGGCCCCTGATCATGTGACCCCTGACTCCTCCCTTCCTGTGACCTCATCACAGGTCCTGTGCGCACACAACAGCCATATACGTGGTGGCGGCTCTGCAGGTGGAGGTATGTGGAGACCCCATTACTGGGCGCAGTGGGCATTAACCCCTTCAGCACGGAGGCTCTTTGGGGGTCTCTGTGTGGTGTGAACAGTGAGGTAACAGCTGTGGACAGAATGCGGCTTCGCTGGTTCCCGTCCACATTAGATCCCTTCAGACGACTGCAGGATGAAGGACAGAAGCCCAGAGACGTCCTCACACAATGGCCGCTGCTTCTCTCCTAGTTCCAGCACAGTGATGTAGATACTGGTGATAATCGCCCCCATATTCTCTTTATTCCTCCGGTGCGATGGATTTACCCTCAGGTTCAGCAATGCTCCTCCGCCATCTCTCCTCCACCTCAGCTATTTACCCTTTCAATGCCACAAAACTGAACGTTCTTACAGTCACCATTGTGCTCTCTTAGGAAATGTGTGGAATCGTTGGAGGGGTTAATGGCCGCGGGATTAGTGGGGTCTCCTATGTGCTCATTAATTCTCTGCCTTATTTACGGGAGCAGCAGCCGACATATCTGACAGTACACCCCAGACACTGAATGCCATATGCTACAAATTCACTGCTACAGGCGATCCATTGTTTAACCCCTTCGCGACCTTGGGATTTACCATTTTTGCATTTTCGTTTTTCACTCCCCTTGTTCCCAGAGCCATAGCGTTTTTATTTTTTGGGCAATATGGCCGTGTGAGGGCTTATTTTTTGTGGGACGAGTTGTACTTTTAAGCGACATTACTAGTTTTACCATATCGTGTACGGGAAAACAATTCCAAGTGCGGTGACATTGTAAAAAAAAAAAATGCAATTCCACAGTTGTTGTTTGTTTTTTTTTCTTTCCAATTTCACAGTTGTTTTTTTTACCACGTTCACTGAATGCTAAAACTGACCTGTCATTATTATTCTCCAGATCATTACGAGTTCATAGACACCAAACATGTATAGGTTCTTTTTTTATTTAAGTGGTGAAAAAAGAATCCAAAGTTTGCTAAAAAAAAAAAAAAAAATGGTGCCATTTTCCGAGACCCGTAGCATCTCGATTTTTTTTGGGGGATCTTGGGCTGGGTGAGGACTTATTTTTTGCGCGCCAGGCTGACTTTTTTGATACCATTTTGGGGTAGATACGATGTTTTGATCGCCCGTTATTGCATTTTATTGCCATGTTGCGGCAACCAAAAAAACGTAATTGTGGCGTTTGGAATTTTTTTCTCGTTGCGCCGTTTACCGATCAGATTAATTCTTTTTTTTATATTGATAGATCGGGCGATTCTGAACGCGGCGATACCAAATATGTGTATGTGGGGTAAAAGGGGGGTGATTTAAACTATTATATTTTTTTTAAATATTTTTAAAAACATTTTTTTTAAACTTTTTCTGCATGCTTCTATAGTCTCCATAGGATACTAGAAGCAGCAACTGTCTGATCGCCTCTGCTACATAGAGGTGATCAACAAGTCACCTCTATGTAGCATAAATGCACCTGTACTATGAGCGCTGACCACTAGGTGGCGCTCATAGTAATCTTTGCATGACAACCACTGGAGTCTGCTGCAGACCCAGGGTTGTCATGCCCACCCATCGGTGACCCGCGATCACGTGAGGGGGTCACCGATGGGCGGGGCTAATGCCGCGCTTCCGGCGCGAGAATGTTAAATGCCGCTGTCGGAGATTGACAGCGGCATTTAACATGTTAACAGCTGCGGGTGGATCGCGATTCCACCTGCGGCTGTTGCGGGCACATGTCAGCTGTAAGAATCAGCTGACATGTCCCCGGTTCAGTGCGGGCTCAGCGCCGGAGCCCCCGCTGAACAGGGGGTGACAGCCTGGTGAGTACTAATACGCCCTGGGCCATTAAGGGATTAATGAAATGTTTTTATTTAATGTGATTAAACCTATTTCTTGTGTTCCGCATATTTACATGGTGAACATTCATCAATGCCGCATTGGTGAAAACCCAGAGGTGTAAGGCAGGTTCTCGTTATCGGCTTCTCTTGGGATTAAACCAGGAGACAGGAGTTGTGAAAGGGTCGGGGCCGAGAACAAACAACCATCTCGTAAAATCTAATTTAATTGGCTATCAATATATAACATGGGAAGGTATTTGTTAATAATTCCTTTAATCTGGCTATTTTCTTTGCTGTAAATTGTTACAAATATAGCTTTATCTAAGGTTACTTACTTCTCTGAATGTTTGATTAGTAAATCATAACGTAATTTTTTATCTGCTACTTTAGTGGCTCTATTCATTGCCCATCTATTATAACTGCCTTTTTGGAGTCTGTTGTAAATGATGTTTTTCCTTATTATATTGGAAACTCTTAAAAACGCTTGGTAGAAGGTCTGCCATGTTCCCCAATGATAATCCTCATGTGCTGTGCACATGGTGCGAAAATTTCCGCTGCGGATTATCATTGCGGAAAAATCCACAGCACTACCAATTATTTTGCGGAATTGCTGCGTTTTAGCATTGGACCGCGTGACATCCGCATGACTACACATGCACATGCGGATATAATGTGGTTCAATGCACGGATGGTACCCGGGTCTGGAGAAGAGGAGACTCTCATCCAGACCCGGGTACCATAGTACCTGTAGATAAAAAAGAATTAAAAAAAAACAAAAAAAAAACCTTATAGTCACTTTCGGCGCCCCCGGTCTCCTCTGAGTGGCGCTGCTGTCTCCTTGGCTTTCGGCGGTGGTCTGCAAGGACCTTCCGTGACGTCAGCGGTCAGTTGATGGTCACGTGACATTCACATGACTAAATAACGTTTAGTTATTTACTTTTTTAGAGCACCTGGAGCCACCGAAGATACCGGACGCATCGGAGAAGGAGACCGGGGGCCATTGGAAGGTGAGTATAATGTTTTTTTTAATTTTTTTTTTTTTTTTACTATTGATGCTTCATTTGCAGCATGATAACTTGGTCACACTATATAAATCCATGCCGGTTGCATGGATTTATATAGTGTGACCAAGTTGTCAAGTACTTTTCCAAGTGATGCTAAAAGCGCTTGATAACCCGCATGCGAAATCGCGCTAAGCTTCTACCTGGAAAAAAAAACGCACGTACAATCCGCATGCGTTTTCTCTGCCAGGGAGATGCAGAAACGCTCAGGAAAAATCAGCAGCATTTCTGCATCGTGGGCACATAGACTTAGAATGGTGTTTACATCCACAACAAGCCATTGACCTTATAATTTTGCTAGCTTTAAGTATATATTTGTTAGTTCTGATTTTAATGCATATATTTAATAAAGGTTTAAAATTTTACTTCAGAGAGGTTTCTCACAGTACTGCCCCCTACGCACACATTATGGTACTACCCCACAGCTGATTAATAAATACTATAATGCCCATAAATTGAGAAGGCTCAGTGTGACTCAGCACCAGGCACCTTGTCCCATGATGGTGATACCATTGAATAGAATAGTGAATCAGGGAGATTTAAGCTCTCCGATCCACCATTCACCCTTCACCTGTGAGTCTAAGACTCCGTGCACTGCAGGCACAATGGCGTCACTACATCCCACCTGTAGTACGGAGCCTCAGTACTCACACTGCACAGACCGGAGCAGCGCACCTCAGAAATGGGTTGGATGAGTTGTGTGTGTGTGTGTGTGTGTGTGTGTGTGTGTGTGTTTTTATTGTTAACTATCAGGAATTGTTGGGGCATCATATTATCATATTAAGTGAAGGGCTGTGGGGGCCATCATACTGTGTGGGATCCCTCATTCTGAGCTATATGAGTACACAGAAATACAGTGTCCATTTTAGGACACGATCAGGTATCAAAATCAAACATCAGAATTATGTCAGTTTGAGGCTAAATACCCTGTCTGAGAACTGATTCTGACTAGTGACTTTTACAACTGTAATAATAATAAAAAAAAAAAAAAGTAACTGTTCACTGATGGGACTTGAACCCAAAATTCTGTGTCCTAAAGCCAGTGCACTAACACTGTAGTTTCAGAGGTAATGCCATGCCTGGAAGCAAGGAGGGGTCCCCTAATCAGGTATACCAGCATACAACGCTTTCCTGGCTCCAGACCAGCAAGGAGCTTCTCCCTTTTTACTCAGGGACGAGGGCTGCAGCATAGCTATACACAGCAGGGCCAAAGAGGTAGCGCAAAGGGAAGGCCTACAACTCCACCTGGCTAGGTGGATCCCCCCAACTTGCTTCCAGGCCGCCCGGACCTCTACTACCAGCTAGTACCCGTGCCCCGGTCTGCCTAACCACCGCAAGTAAAGATAAGAGGAAACCGCCACTAAGTTGTGGACTGATTATTAACTGCGCCATCCTCTGCACTACACCATAACCGCAACGTCTACACTGCCCTGGAGCTAAGCTCTGCCTGTGGAGAGCTAAACCAACTCTGCTGCATTAACAACAGCTCCAGAGGACCTGCTCCGCAGCGGCGGCTCCACATAGCCGCATACCACAGGTGGCGTCACAAACTGTATATAAGAACTTTTATTCCCTGAAAATATCCCCTTTTTACTGACCGCCCTGGGTCATGGACTGGGTCTCCGCCACTGTGACATCTCCCCTAGCAACGACCGGCCCGGCACCGAGTACCCCACGTCCCAGGGGGCGCGTCGGATGCCTTACCATTGCGCTATCCAGTCAAGTGATGAAAATACTCAGGGTGACTAAAAGTCATTGTGTGACTTTCTTCAAACATCAGAATCACACATCAAAATCACACATCATTTGAATTTGGCTTGCTTGCAGTCTGTGCATAAGTCCCAATGAGTTTTAGACAAGTTGCACTGAAAATCATATAACCAAATAGAACTCCTAGGTTTTTAAAACTGAGTTAATAGCTTAGTGGTTAGTGCACTGGCTTTGGGATGTATAATTTTGGGTTCAACTCCCATCAGTGAACAGTTACTTTTTTTTATTATTACGGTTGTAAAAGTCACTTGTCAGAATCACTTATCAAAATCACTTATCAAGATCAGTTCTCAGACAGGGTATTTAGCCTCAAACTGACATCATTCTGATGTTTGATTTTGATATCTGATCATGTCCTAAAATGGACACTGTACAGGAGAACAATTTCCTGGTGATGAGTCAGATAGGGATAAGTAAGTGAGAAATACAGACCTTTGTTCTATCTGGTTGCAGACTTGAATTGATAGGGTGTTGTGTGACAGGAGGGAGACATCAGATTGAACGTTCTGAAGGAAAGATATAATGGCAGTATGAATCCACATTCCAGGCAGGGAGCATAGCGGAGTCATAGAGCAGGGAGAAGTCCTTAGCTCAGACCAGGAGGTCTACTTAAACAGTATAGAACTTCGCCCTGGAGGGAGGGGGCAGAAGGCCAGGAGGCCTAATTAAAGAGGTAAAACTTTAAGGTGAGCAGCAGGATGAGGTTCTTAGCACAGGCCAGAAGACCTACTTACAGTAAATGGTGCAAAACTTTGCCCTGAGGGGGCAGAAGGCCTAAATAAGGCTATGTGCACACGATGCAGAAATGAAGTAGAAAATTTCTGCATCTCCCTGGCAGAAAAAACGCATGCGGATTGTACATGTGTTTTCCTGCGGAATACATGCGGATTGACAATCGCTTTCCAGGCGATTTTAGCATCACCTGGAAAGTGCTTGACAACTAGATCACACTATATATAAATCCATGCAAACGGCATATATAGTGTGACCGTAAAAGAATGTTTAAAAATAAAAAAATAAAGCTATACTTACCCTCCGATGGCCCGGCGTGTGCTGCCGCGTTCGTTCCTGGCTTGTTCCTGGCTGCTGGGATATCGCGAGACACTGCGCTGAAGGACCTGGGTCACATGACTGTGACGTCACCGAAGGTCTTTCAGTTTTGCACGCGAGCAGAGGGAAGGAGACCGGGGGCCATCGGAAGGTGAATATATCTTATTTTATTCTTGTTTTTACAGTTTCTATGGTACCTGGGTGTGGAGGAGAGTCTCATCTTCTCCACACCCGGGTACCATCCGCACATTAGAACGCGCCAATAACGCAAGTACAAATGCAGTCTTGCGGAATTGGCGCGTTCTAATGCAAGTCAATGGCGGCAAAAACGCCGCGTTTCCGCAAAATTAATGGACATGCTGCGGATTTTTGAGCGCAGCGTAAACGCTGCGGAAAAATCCACAGCATGGGCACAGCACATGCGGATTATCATTGGGGAACATTGCTGCCCTTCTACCATGCGTTTTTAATGCATTTCCGCAGCTGCAAAAACGCTGCGGAAACGCATTAAAAACGCATCGTGTGCACACAGCCTTAACGGGATTAAGTTAAGCATAGATTCCTTATCTTAAAGGAAGAGGATTTAAGCAAACTATTGTCTATAGTAGAGAGGAAGTTACAGCGTCGCCAAACTGGGACACGAGTCCTTCTACAGAGAGTTGAAAATGCAGTGTCACAGCAAGTAGTGTGTGGCCCTCATTGAATGTATTTTGAGCGTACTATACTAATGAGGAGTCGTACAAGATGCACCTCAGCCAGTGAGGTCCTCACAAATGAACTGGAAGCTGAAAGTAGCTCTAGGGGCCGTAGTGACACATCTCGACCCGTATGGTCCCCACAGGGGATAATGGACCTTCCCATAATGGTTTGCTGGACTGTTGTAGCTTGTAATAAAACTTATGTACTGCCACATGTACCCAGAAAGCTCGTGACTCTGCATGAATGCAGAAGAATTCATAAAGTGTTGTGTCTGATGTCTGATGTGTATATACTTCTCATTAAGTTCTTGTTAAGTAAAGAAAAGTTTATTTTTGGATTTTGGTCTCATTCATTCATCTCCATACCATGTGGTCTGTTCCTGCCGAGTAGAATAGCAGCATGCGGTCTGCAGAGTCGGGAGATATGACTCCTTCCAAACATGCCTAGATATTTTTTTCCTTTTGAGGTTGAGAGGCCCAATTACAGCTATTGATGTGGGCCCTGTGATTTCAATCTATGCCACTGTGAAACTTATTGATCTCATAGTACAATGTCCCCCACACAGTATAATGTTCCCACAGTACTGGCATCTGTCACACAGTGTTGTGCCTACTATCTGATGTATATACTTCTCATCAAGATCTTGTTAAGTAAAGAAAAGTTTACTTTTGGACTTTCGTCTCCCTCATTAATCTCCATACCATCTGGTCCGGGTCTGCCAAGTACAATGGCAGCATGTGATCTGCTGAGTCAGGAGATATGACTCTGCCAAATACATTTATATATATTTTCTGTTTGAGGTTGGGGATCAATTACAGCTATTGCTGTGGCACCTGTGATTTCTATCTACACCATTGTGTATAGGATAATAGAGTATAATAAAGTTGTTATGGATGTGACTTAACTAACATTGTGCAGTGAATGTGTTTTCCCTATAGTGACGAATTCTTGCTGGTAAAACTGTGATATTTTTATTTCATATTAAAACTTTTTTAAAAGTTTAAGCAACTCTCATCAGTGCGATCATACACCATACAAGCCTCTGATTGCTCAGGTGATGCACTGTACTACTGTAGTGCCGTGTATTATCCCTGCCTGTCTGTGTAATACTAACGGCCCCATACACATGAGATAAGGGATGGCTAAACGGTTATTTGGCAGACGACATATCTCTCCAGACACCCCCATACGCACACATATTCCAGCTTTCCTGTGGGCAGCATGAGAGAGTCGCCTCCAGACTCCTCTAGCAGAGGGTTATCTACAGCAGTGGTCCCCAACCTTTTTTGCACCAGGGACCGGCTTGAAGCAAGATCATTTTTCCATGGCCCAGCAAGGAGGGGGTGGGGTGGGCGGGGCTTTGGTCATATGGGGGTGGGGTAATGGAGGGATTTGGAGTTTAGTGCATACTTATCATATAGTGTAGACCAGGTCCCCGCCAGGAGCTATGCCAGGAGCCCCACATAATGTGCTGTGCCAGGAGCCGCATCACTGAGGCCCCATCACGCCCTGCAGCAGGACAGGGCAGCTGTCCTGACAGCTGCTGTTCAGCTGCATTTACTTCATCCCAGGGGCGGACACAGACTGTAGTGGGCCCCTGTGCAAGAAATTTTTGGGGGCCCCCCCTGCCCTTCATAAGGCAACAAAGTTATGTAAACATAACCCCCCCATGTGCATCTCTCACCCCCCCATGTGCAGCTCACCCCCGTGCATCTCTCATCCCCCTCCGTGCATCTCTCATCCCCCTCCGTGCATCTCTCATCCCCCTCCGTGCATCTCTCATCCCCCTCCGTGCATCTCTCATCCCCCTCCGTGCATCTCTCATCCACCCCCCGTGCATCTCTCATCCACCCCCCGTGCATCTCTCATCCACCCCCCGTGCATCTCTCATCCACCCCCCGTGCATCTCTCATCCACCCCCCGTGCATCTCTCATCCACCCCCCGTGCATCTCTCATCCACCCCCCGTGCATCTCTCATCCACCCCCCGTGCATCTCTCATCCACCCCCCGTGCATCTCTCATCCACCCCCCGTGCATCTCTCATCCACCCCCCGTGCATCTCTCATCCACCCCCCGTGCATCTCTCATCCACCCCCCGTGCATCTCTCATCCACCCCCCGTGCATCTCTCATCCACCCCCCGTGCATCTCTCATCCACCCCCCGTGCATCTCTCATCCACCCCCCGTGCATCTCTCATCCACCCCCCGTGCATCTCTCATCCACCCCCCGTGCATCTCTCATCCACCCCCCGTGCATCTCTCATCCACCCCCCGTGCATCTCTCATCCACCCCCCGTGCATCTCTCATCCACCCCCCGTGCATCTCTCATCCACCCCCCGTGCATCTCTCATCCACCCCCCGTGCATCTCTCATCCACCCCCCGTGCATCTCTCATCCACCCCCCGTGCATCTCTCATCCACCCCCCGTGCATCTCTCATCCACCCCCCGTGCATCTCTCATCCACCCCCCGTGCATCTCTCAACCCCCCCCCCGTGCATCTCTCAACCCCCCCTCCGTGCATCTCTCAACCCCCCCCGTGCATCTCTCATCCCCCCCCCGTGCATCTCTCAACCCCCCCCGTGCATCTCTCAACCCCCCCCGTGCATCTCTCAACCCCCCCGTGCATCTCTCAACCCCCCCGTGCATCTCTCAACCCCCCCGTGCATCTCTCAACCCCCCCGTGCATCTCTCAACCCCCCCGTGCATCTCTCAACCCCCCCCCCGTGCATCTCTCAACCCCCCCCGTGCATCTCTCAACCCCCCCCGTGCATCTCTCAACCCCCCCCGTGCATCTCTCAACCCCCCCCGTGCATCTCTCAACCCCCCCGTGCATCTCTCAACCCCCCCGTGCATCTCTCAACCCCCCCGTGCATCTCTCAACCCCCCCCGTGCATCTCTCAACCCCCCCCGTGCATCTCTCAACCCCCCCCCGTGCATCTCTCAACCCCCCCCCGTGCATCTCTCAACCCCCCCCCGTGCATCTCTCAACCCCCCCGTGCATCTCTCAACCCCCCCCGTGCATCTCTCAACCCCCCCCGTGCATCTCTCATCTCTCCCCGTGCATCTCTCATCTCTCCCCTCCCCCCCGTGCATCTCTCATCTCTCCCCTCCCCCCCATGTGCATCTCTCATCTCTCCCCTCCCCCCATGTGCATCTCTCATCTCTCCCCTCCCCCCCATGTGCATCTCTCATCTCTCCCCTCCCCCATGTGCATATCCCATTCCCCCCACTCCTAGTTAATTGTATTTAAAAAAAAATAAAACTTGTTATACTTACCCCCATGCGATCCCTGCAGAATCCTGGCGCTCATCCAAATCGCTGACACCAGGTTCTCCTGCCTTCCGGTCATGTGACGGCGCCGTCACATGACCGGAAGTCAGAGGAATTATGAGATGTCCTGGACCCGGCGCTTTGCATGGGGCCGGGGGCCCCATGAGGAGAGAGACTCACAAGAGGGGGGCTCCGAGGGGGCTCCTACCGGCCCGGGCCCCATACTGGAGTCAGGGCAGTCATGCCCTGATGGCGGCCCTGCTGGAGGCTGGAGGGGCCCCCTCTCCCTCGGGGCCCCCATTCAATGAACCGGCTGCACGGGCGGTAGTTCCGCCCCTGCTTCATCCTGCTTCAGGACCTGTGGTGACATCACAGTTATGTACCTTGATGTCATCACAGGTCCTCTAAAGGTCTACCCTGCGGGAGTCTAGAACAGCGGGCAGCATCCACCCCACACAGTGTGCTCTGAGCCACCGCAGACCAGAGCACACTGTCAATGTTTAGTGATTGTCTGTGGCGGTGCCGCGGACCGGCTGAAAAAACCCCAACGGCCCGGTCCTGGTCGGCGGTTGGGGACCTCTGATCTACAGGAAGAACAAACTGATTAGCCTCTGAAATTCAGGATGCCAAATCCTTCTCTGCCCTGACATCATCTGTCGGGAGGCCCCCAAATACATTATATAGTCGACCAAACCCCCCGAAATCAGTGCTTTCATGTAACTTTAGTCTAAAGTGTATGGGGGCATTAAAAGGTAACTTATTGGACGTTGCCTCTGGCCTGGCCTAATAGACTTTCATGGATTGCAGGCCCAGACACCATTAATAGGCATTTAAGTATCATAGCTACTAGGCAGCCCCATACTATCGTGTACTTGGGGGAGGAGGGGAATTCAGCTGAACTTTCTCAAACCTTCTTAGATGCCATGTTTGTTTTGGACAGCAGCAAGTGGTTAAGCTGCCAGTGTTTTTGTTGCGGCTGCACCTGTGCCATCCCTGCGGTGTACATCTATGTTCTAGGGCCAAAAGAGTTATTTAAAAAAAGAAAAAAATGTTTAATGTGTTAAAAAATAACCAAATGTGTGTTATTATTATATCGCCATTTATTCCATGCCGCTTTACATGTGATCGGGGTATACACAGCAAAAACAATTACAATAATCTTGAACAATACAAGTCAGCAACTGGTACAAGAGGAGAGAGGACCCTGCTCGCGAGGGCTCACAATCTACAAGGGATGGGTGAGGATACAGTAGGTGAGGGTAGAGCTGTTTGTGCATCGTTATGGTGGAGCGATGGTTACAGCAGGTTGTAGGCTTGTCAGAAGAGGTGGGTCTTCAGGTTCCTTTTGAAGGCTTCCATGGTAGGCGAGAGTCTGATATGTTGGGGTAGAGAGTTCCAGAGTAGGGGGGGAAGCACGGGAGAAATCTTCTATGCGATTGTGGGAAGAGGAGATAAGAGGGGAGTAGAGAAGATCTTGTGAGGATTGGAGGTTGCGTGCAGGTAAGTATCGGGAGACTAGGTCACAGTTGTATGGAGGAGACAGGTTGTGGATGGCTTTGTATGCCATGGTTAGGGTTTTGAACTGGAGTCTCTGCGTGATGGAGAGCCAGTGAAGGGATTGATAGAGATGAGAGGCCAGGGGAATAGCAGGGGGTCTGGTGGATTAGTTGGGCAGCAGAGTTTAGGATAGATTGGAGGGGTGGGAGAGTGTTAGATGGGAGGCCACAGAGCAGGAGGTTGCAGTAGTCCAGGCGGGAGATGATGAGGGCATGCACTAGTGTTTTTGCAGATTCTTGGTTGAGGAATGTGTGTATCTGGGAGATTTTTTTGAGTTGGAGTCAGCAGGAAGTGGAAAGGGCTTGGATATGTGGTTTGAATGAGAGATCAGAGTCCAGGGTTATGCTTTTTCATGTTTTTTTCATTTTACAAGAATTGTTGGTGCCAATTTTCTTTTGAAACATTTTAATATCTGCTTTTTTCTGGTGTTTTTATTGTAATATAGGAAAACCTAAGGCCAGAAATAAACCCCATAAAATACTGTACATGCAGACTTTGGTATCAAATAATTTATGTCCGTGGTATTTGTGCAAACAAGAAAGTTTTATAAAAGCCTCAAACTTCTGTGTGTGAATCAGACATGATAATAGAAGATTACAGTTTGGGGAAGACGGGAAACATTCATATAGACGGCCAGTGGTGATGTAGTCAGTGACTTACTCTGGCCAAATATCTGTCTAGAGCCGTATTATAAGATAAAGATGTCGTCCTCATCATGAAGTAGTTATTTCTCATGTCATGTGAAATGAATATCTCCTGCAGTATTACTAATGCTGATCCCAGTGTCAGTAAATGAGATGAGAATTAGTGTTATGGAAGATGAGTCTATGAGAAACGTATTCAGCTGCCGACTCCGAGGAAGAAACTGCTTGTTGTCTGTGGCCTAAAATATATAGGTTTTATTAGTAGATGTAAAGAAGAAAACTAGATACTGTAAAGTAATAAATCTCATATCTCCAGTAATTGTATTATTACACTGAATTCTTTATGATGTTACATTTTTATCTTTTTCTCATTCAGGTCTCTACAATATCAGATCATCTCAGTGAATATCTTCTACAAAAGGGAATTTTACTGATTTACCCAACAAATATGGATATGGACAGAGACAAGATGGCGGAGAAGATATTGCACCTCACCCTAGAGATCCTCTTCCGGCTTACTGGAGAGGTGAGAGATTCTGATGACGTCACATTACATCATTCTTATCTATGGGAATAACAGATGGACAGAACTGGAGAGGTGAGGACTCTGGAAATGTCTGGAGTGAGATTTATTAATGTGTCTCTCCACAATCAGGATTACACAGTAGTGAAGAAGACCTCTAGTGAGCGCTGTCAGGACCCTGTGTCTGAGGGATGGGGAAGACCCCTGAGCCCAATCACAGGGCCTCCATTTCACCCCCTGATACATGAGGACATCAGTGACCAAAAGATCCTAGAACTCACTTACAAGATGATTGAGCTGCTGACTGGAGAGGTGACACTGCTGGGAATGCTGGGACATTATACAGTATCGCTATGGAGGGATCGGGGGGGATGATGGTATCATTGTATGTGTCAGGTTCCTATAAGGTGTCAGGATGTCACCGTCTATTTCTCCATGGAGGAGTGGGAGTATTTAGAAGGACACAAAGATCTGTACAAGGACATCATGATGGAGGTTCCCCAGCCCCTCACATCACCAGGTAATAGGATTAAATACACACGGCCTATAATTATCTGTATGTAAAGAATGAATTCAGTCCCTGTATGTGTTTCCTCCAGATCTATCCAGTAAGAGGACAACACCAGAGAGATGTCCCCGTCCTCTTCTTCCACAGGACTGTAAACAAGAAGATCCCAATGTTCCTCAGGATCATCAGGTAGATGGAGAGAAGGTGTCATGAGATCTCCCCTATGATGTGTAGACGGCTGTGAAGGTCTTGTGCTCAGTCTTGTTTTATCCACCATTATTATATGTTTTATACTTGTGTAATGAGAACGGTGGAGATGGCAGGATTAGAGCTGATCATAGATGTGACTTCTCCATCTGTCTGTGACTTTTATAATATTTGTTTCAGGGTGAAGATCTGACCCATATTAATACTACAGAGACATATGTGAGGGGTGATGAGTGGTGTAAGGAGGAGATTCCTACATATGACTACCCAGGTGAGTAGTAACCACTAAATGCCGAAAAGTCACAGATTCTTCTCAGTCACTAGATGTGGTTATCTTCTCCTCGGTGTAGTCCGTTCATATCACAATCAATCAGTCACCCTTTTCCTGCTAAACCAAAACTGTCCCCATTACTTTGAGCGTTGACAGTCCTGTTGGAGTGAGACATGTTCCGACCAGAGCTTACAGTCCGGAGAACGCACCCTACCCCCTGGGATTAGTAGACGCTGACCCTTACCTTCACAGGTCCCTAAACCGCAAAGCAAAATGACAGCGTACGTAAAATTTGCTGACAACATAGACAATCATGTGAACAAAAATATAATCCGTATGGTGGGCCTTGCTTTTATGACGAGACCCCAGTCCAAGTCCTTTTTATTTATATGCTCAAATATAAACCACAGTCACAAAAACACAAGAAATATAATAGAATTATATATTTTCTCCTTTCTTTTTCTATTTAAACACTTCCCTGACACCCCCCCCCCCATTCAGAGAAGAGAAAAGAAGAGAAAACCCTTCAATCAATAATTCTTGCCCATATTTCTTAAATTCTTTTTCTCCTACTTATTCCAGCTTTTCATTTATTGGGATGTGCAACTTTGCCTAAGCTGCTGTTAGAAAATTATATTTTTCTAAGTTATCCAGTTCTTAAAAATAAAACCCCTTGCAGATAATAACTGTGAAGTAATTAGATCCTTAGTAGGAAAATCCATCCTGACTCCTATAAAAAAAAAAATGAAATGACAAAACAATATTCAGCCTCTCAGCAACAAATGTGTTAACTGGTTCCCAAAATTCCCTAATTTCCCGGCAGTCCCAATACACATAAGATAGATCTGCCGCCTCTGAGTTATGATGTTTTTAATTGTAAGTTTTTGTATATAAATATTACAATACACAAAAGTATCCCCACAAGTCCCAAATCCCTCCCGCCCCAACAAAATACAACAAGATATATTAAAGTGCAACATAATCAGTAAAGTAGATTCACGGTTCAGTAAAGGATAGGGAGGCGGGAATGACCTCTAGTTGTGCTCAAAAGTTTACATACCCTGGCAGAATTTTTCCTTTCTTGGCCTTATTTCAGAGAATATGAATGATAACAAGAAACCTTTTTCTCCACTCATGGTTATTGGTTGGGTGAAGCCATTTATTGTCAAACTACTGTGTTTTCTCTTTTTAAATCTTAATGACAACCAAAAACATCCAAATGACCCTGATCAAAAGTTCACATACCCTGGTGATTTTGGCCTGATAACATGCACAGAATTTGACACAAATGGGTTTGAATGGCTACTAAAGGTAACATCCTCTCCTGTGACCTGTTTGCTTGTAATCAGTGTGTGTGTGTATAAAAGCTGAGTGAGTTTCTGGGATCCAGACAGACTCTTGCATCTTTCATCCAGCCAGTGACGTTTCTGGATTGTGAGTCATGAGGAAAGCAAAAGAATTGTCAGTGGATCTACGGGAAAAGGTAGTTGAACTGTATAACAGATGAAAGGGATACAAAAAGATATCCAAGGAATTGATAATGCCAGTCAGCAGCGTTCAAACTATGATTAACAAATGGAAAAATCAGGGGCTCTGTAAAAACCAAACCACGGTCAGGTAGACCAACAATAATTTTGGCCACAACTGCCAGGAAAATTGTTTGGGATGCAAAGAAAAACCCACAAATAACATCAGCTGAAATTCAGGACTCTCTGAAAACTAGCGGTGTGGCTGTTTCAAGATGTACAATAAGGAGGCACTTGAAGAAAAATGGGCTGCATGGTCGAGTCGCCAGATGAAAGCCATTACTGTGCAAATGCCACAAAGTATCTCACCTACAATACGCCAAACATCACAGAGACAAGCCTCAAGACTTCTGGAACAAGGTAATTTGGAGTGATGAGACCAAAATTGAACTTTTTGGCCACAAGCATAAATGTTACATTTGGAGAGAGGTCAACAAGGCCTATGATGAAAGGAACACCATTCCTACAGTAAAGCTCGGAGGTGGATCGCTGATGTTTAGGGGATGTGTGAGCTACAAAGGCACAGGAAACTTGGTAAAAGTTGAAGGAAAGATGAATGCAGCACATTATCAGCAAATACTGGAGGCAAATTTGCACTCATCAGCCCGGAAGCTGCGCATGGGAAGTACTTGGACGTTCCAACATGACAATGATCCAAAACACAAAGCCAAGTTGACCTGTCATTGGCTACAGCAGAACAAAGCGAAGGTTCTGGAGTGGCCATCTCAGTCTCCTGACCTCACTATCATTGAGCCATTCTGGGGAGATCTGAAGCGCGCAGTTCATGCTAGACAGCCCAGGAATTTACAGGAACTGGAGGCTTTTTGCCAAGAAGAATGGGCAGCTTTACCATCTGAGAAAATAAAGAACCTCATCCACAACTACCACAAAAGACTTCAAGCTGTCATTGATGCTAGAGGGTGCAATACACCGTATTATGAACTGGGGTATGTAAATTTTTGATGAGGGCCATTTGGATGTTTTTGGTTGTCATTATGATTTAAAAAGAGAAAACACAGTAGTTTGATAATAAATGGCTTCACCCAACCAATAACCATGAGGGGAGAAAAAGGTTTTTGTTATCATTCATGTTCTCTGAAACAAGGCGAAGAAAGCAAAAATTCAGCCGGGGTATGTAAACTTTTGAGCCCAACTGTACCATTTGTCAGAATGTATAATGTATTTCGTCATTTGCTAATATAGTACAAATAACATCGATATCACATGTATACCTTCAGGAATTCTATAGTATAGGATTTAGAAGCTTAAAAGAGACCTAGACATTATCTTTGCAGTTCTCGCGAAGCACAACCGGATCTATCAATCCAAAAGGCCCATCGATTTTCAAATTTAGTGATAGCATTTCTCTTGAGATATTTCTTTCCAAGTTTAGGAGAAAGTTAATCTTGTTTATGGACTCTGGGATTGTGGGGGTCTGGTCTTTTATCCAGTGTTGAGCTATTAATTTCTTGGCCATATATAACATTTGAGAAACAGCAGATTTACCATGTTCATCAATAACTAAATCTTTAATAAACCCAATATGCATACCAAAGGAGTGACGTCTATTTGTGCTAAGTACATTCTGTTTATAGTGTCTTGTACGCCCTTCCAAAAGGATTCCAAGTTAAAACAAGAGCAAAGCATATGTAATAAGTCTGCTGAGTTTGTCTTACATCTAGCACAGTGAATGTGGTCTAAGCCCACGATCAAATAGCAATTTATGTGTTCTATAAACTTGATGCATCACCTATAGCTGGGAGAGTCTGTGAAGTTCCCTTAATCCCTTTACCCCCGAGGGTGGTTTGCACGTTAATGACCGGGCCAATTTTCACAATTCTGACCACTGTCACTTTGAGGTTATAACTCGGAAAAGCTTTGAAGGATCCCGCTGATTCTGAGACTGTTTTTTTGTGACATCTTGTACTTCATAATAGTGGTAAAATGTATTTGATATGACATGCGTTACTTGGTGAAAAAAATCGGAAATGTGAAGAAAATGTTGAAAATCATGATCCACCCGCGTCTGTTTACATGTTAAATGCTGCTGTCAATCTCTGACAGCAGAACTTAACAGCGCTGCGCCGGAAGCGCGTCACTTACCCCGCCCATCGGTGACCCCGTCACGTGATCGCGGGTCACCGATGGGTGGGCATGACAACCCTAGGTCTACTGCAGAGCCCAGTGGTTGTCATGTAAAGATCGCTATGAGCGCCACCTAGCGGTCGATACTCATTACTGCTACATAGAGGGGATCTGTTCATCACCTTTATGTAGCAGAGGCGATCAGGCAGTTGCTGCTTCTAGTCTCCTCTGGAGACTATAGAAGCATGCAAAAAGTTTAAAAAATGTTTTTAAAAATATTAAAAAAAATGTTAAAAAATAAAGTTTAAATCACCCCCCTTTTGCCCCATTCAAAATAAAATAAAATAAACCCCACATAAACATATTTGGTACCGCCGTGTTCAGAATCGCCCGATCTATCAATATAAAAAAGAATTAATCTGATAGGTAAACGGCGTAACGAGAAAAAAATTCCAAATGGCAGAATTACGTTTTTTTTGATCGCCACAACATTGCAATAAAATGCAATAACGGGTGATCAGAACAACGGATCTACCCCAAAATGGTATCAATAAAAACGTCAGCCTGGCGCGCAAAAAATAAGTCCTCACCCGGCCCCAGATCCCAAAAATTGAAGACTCTACAAGTCTCAGAAAATGGCGCCATTTTTTTTTTTTTTTTTTTTTTTACGCAAACTTTGGATTTTTTTTCCACCACTTAAATAGAAAAGAACCTATACATGTTTGGTGTCTACGAACTCGTAATGTCCTGGAGAATAATAATGACAGGTCAGTTTTAGCATCCAGTGAACGTGGAAAGAAAAAAAAAAAACAACTGTGGAATTGGAACTTGGAATTTTTTTCCCGTTTTCCAGTACACAATATGGTAAAACTAGCAACTGCGTTTAAAAGTACAACTCGTCCTGCAAAAAATAAGCCCTCACAAGGCCATATTGACCAAAAAATAAAAACGCTATGGCTCTGGGAACAAGGGGAGTGAAAAACGAAAATACAAAAAAAACGGTAAATCCCAAGGTCATGAAGGGGTTAATAACCCTTCAGGTGAGTCACAGGAATTTTTGGAATGTGGAAGAAAACCATGAACATTTAACTTTTTTTCACAAAAATTTAAATTTAGACCCTAATGTTTTTATTTTCGCAAGGGTAACAGGAAAAAATGGAACAAAAACTTTGTTGTGCAATTTCCCCCGAGCATACAGATACCCCATATGTGGGGGAAAACCACTGTTTGGACGCACGGCAGGGTTCGGAAGGGAAGGAGCGCCATTTGACTTTTTGAATGTAAAATTTGCTTCAATAATTAGCGGACGTCATGTTGCTTTAGGGGAGCCCCTGATGTGCCTAAGCAGTGGAAACCCCCCACAAGTGACCCCATTTTGGAAACTAGACCCCTCAGGGAACTTATCTAGATGTGTGGTGAGCACCCTGAACCCCCAGGTGTTAGAACTCTCCTGTTAGTTTTTTTTTAGTTTGCTGGTCACATGACCATTTTTGCCTATTTAATCCGGCTCCGCCCTCCTGGCTTTGCTGGACTTCATTGTATTTACTACTCTTGAGCTAGCTTGGTGCTCTGTTGCCGTTCTCTGTTAGTTTTGCTAGGTCTTCTGACCTCTTTGCTTTTTGTTGTGTGTTTGTCTTTGACTGCTACTATTTCTGCTAGGAGGTGTCCAACTTATCCCAGTCCCTAGTTCTTGTAGGGATCCCTCCCTCTCATCTATAGGTCTTCGTACAGACTAGCCGAGGACTTTAGCGGGTCTGATCGCAGGATCAGGTTCCCCGTTACATCGTAGGGATCTAGTTTAGTTCTATTGTAGGGACAGATCTCCTGTCTTTCCTTAGTCCCTGTAGCAGATCATAACAGTAAGTCCAGCCCAAAAAGAAAAAAGAAAAAAATTTTCTCTAAGGAAAGACCTCCAGTTTTCCATCATGGTCTCGGTTCAAGATTTGGCTCAACGCTTGCAGGGACTCTCTCTGGAGGTGGTAAGGCTCCAACAACACGTGAGTAGCTGTTCTGGAGCACATTTTGTGGAACCTAAGGTACGTCTGCCTGATCTATTTTTTGGTGAACAACAAGATTTTTTTTCTTTTAAAAATGCTTGTTTATTGTATTTTCGTTTGAGACCCGGATCCTCTGGTGATGAATCACAGTGCATGGGGTTCATAATGTCACTTTTGCGCAAAGATCCTCAGGGATGGGCCTTATCCCTCCAACCTAGTGATCCGTGCTTTAGATCAGTGGATAGTTTTTTTTTCTGCTTTGGGTTTGTTGTACGATGATCCTGATCGTGTCTCATCTGCTGAGTCTGAATTGAGACATCTGAGGCAGGGATCAGGTAATGTGGAAAAATATTGTTCTCACTTCCGTCGGTGGTCTGCCCAGGTGGGGTGGAACGATTCAGCTTTGAAAAGCTTGTTTCTTGCAGGGCTATGTGAAAGGGTTAAGGATTTACTGATTGCTTATCCCACACCTGGAAACTTGCAGGAGGCAATGCAATTAGCTATACGGGTGGACAGGAGACTGCGTGCAAGGGTTAATGAGAGCAAATCCTCTGCTATGTCAGCTCCAAGTCCTGAGAGGGTCTGTGCTGACAATGGAGAGCCGATGGAGATTGGGGCGATGGCACCCCGCTCTCAGGAAAAAGACCGCAGGCTTTCTGAAGGTTTGTGCTTCTATTGCGGAAATTCTGGTCATTTGATTAAGAACTGTGTGCTTCGTATGAAGAAAGAAAAAAAAATGGTCAGTCATGCACGTATAGCCTGTTTAAATTCTAAGGGTGTATTCCTATCTGCCACTACTGCTGCTCAGGATGAATTAATTGAATTTCGGGTATTTGTGGATTGTGGTTCTACTCTGAATGTGATTGATGGGGGATTCTTGGAAAAACTTAGATTAGAACCTAAACTTTTGTCATCCCCTATTGCTGTGGTTTCTGTTGATGGCTCTCCCTTGAAGAGTGTTACTCATAAGGTCTGTGAATTTCCCCTCACTATTAATGGTATTCATCAAGAGAATTTGGATTTGGTGGTATTGGATAATTTGCCTTCTCCAGTAATATTGGGGTTACCCTGGTTAAAATTGCACAATCCTGTACTGGATTGGTCTACCAATGAAATTAAGTCGTGGAGCCCTAAGTGTTATGACAAGTGTTGTAACGGGCGCATTGCTGCTGTGGATAAAGGGGAATTACCTGTACCTATTCAGGATTTTTGGAAAGTTTTTTCTGAGAAGGAATCGCAAATTTTGCCTCCCCATAGAGACTATGATTGTACCATTGAATTTGTCCCTGGAGCGACTCTTCCTAAAAGTCGTTTATTTAATCTTACTATTCCTGAGAGAAAGGCTTTGGAGGAATACATACAGAAAAGCTTGGCCGCCGGTCACATTAGGCCTTCCAAGTCTCCTGTGGCTGTTGGATTTTTTTTTTTAAAAAAAAAAGATGGCGGTTTACGTCCTTGTCTGGACTTTCGTGAGATTAATAAAATTACTGTACGCAATCCTTACCCACTGCCATTGATTCCTGATTTATTTAACCAGTTAGCGGGGGCCAAGTGGTTCTCTAAAATTGATCTCCGGGGGGCATACAATTTGTTGCGCATGAAGGAGGGTGATGAATGGAAGACTGCTTTTAACACTCCTGTGGGTCATTTTGAGAACCTGGTTACGCCTTTTGGTCTTACCAATGCACCAGCATTTTTTCAGAATCTTATTAATGACATCCTTAGACCTTTAATCGGCAAAAATGTGGTTGTGTATTTGGATGACATTCTGATTTATTCGCCTGATCTGGAGTCTCATTGGCGGAGCGTACGTGAGGTATTACAGTTATTAATGGACAATTCGCTTTTTGCTAAGCTGGAGAAATGTGAGTTCGCTGTACAGAGAATTAGTTTTTTGGGCTACATTATCTCCAGTGAAGGTTTTGAGATGGACCCGGTTAAAGTTCAAGCTGTGCAGGAATGGCCTAGGCCTATTGGTTTGAAATCGATACAGAGGTTTTTGGGTTTCGCCAATTATTACAGAAAATTCATAAAAAATTTTTCTATTATTGTCAAACCGCTGACCGATCTCACCAGGAAAGGTGCTAATGCGGTTCAGTGGACTTCTGAGGCGATTGAAGCTTTTGTGTTTCTAAAGGAGAGGTTCACCTCTGCTCCCATCCTTATGCAGCCTGATGTGACTAAGCCGTTTTTGGTTGAGGTTGATGCTTCTTCGGTGGGGGTCGGTGCGGTGTTGTCTCAGGAAAACAAGGATGGAGTACATCCCTGTGCCTTTTTTTCAAAAAAATTTTCTGAGACTGAACTTAATTACGATATTGGTAATCGGGAATTGCTGGCGATTAAACTCACATTTGAACACTGGCGTCACCTCTTGGAAGGTGCTGTATTTCCCATTCAGGTTTTCACTGATCATAAAAATCTGATCTATCTTGATGCTGCCAAGCGCTTGAATGCCCGTCAGGCTAGGTGGGCACTTTTTTTCTCGCGGTTTAATTTTTCCGTTACTTACATCCCGGGTACCAAGAATGTTAAAGCGGATGCTTTGTCTCGCAGCTTTTCTCCCATGGTCGGTGTTGAGGAGGAAGAGGAGAGCATTTTACAAGAAGGTGTTGTGATTGCTGCTTTGGACTCCGTTTTGGAGGATGAGATTCTTAAAGCTCAGGAGAATGCCCCATCTAACACTCCCCATGGGAGGTTGTTTGTGCCTAGGACCTTTAGGAGAGATTTGTTTGTTGAGTGTCATGAGTCTCGGTTGGCAGGTCATCCAGGAATTTCTGAGACCAAGAGACTTGTAGGTCGCAGTTTTTGGTGGCCTGGATGGCAGAAGGAAGTCATTAAGTGGGTGCGCCAATGTACTGTGTGTGCTAGATCCAAGTCTTCGCATGCTCCTGCTGCGAGGTTGCTTTGCCCTCTGGAGGTTCCTAGTGCACCTTGTACACATCTGGCTATGGACTTTATTACTGACCTTCCCCTGTCTGAAGGTTTCACGGTCATCTGGGTGGTCGTGGACCATTTTAGCAAGATGTGTCACTTGGTTCCCTTCATCAAACTGCCTTGCGCTAAGACACTCGCTAAGGCCTTTGTCAAGGAAATTGTCAGACTACATGGTGTTCCTACTGACATTGTTTCTGATAGGGGACCTCAGTTCGTGGCTCGTTTTTGGTGTGCCTTTTGTGACAGGTTGGGAGTTCATTTGTCGTTTTCATCCGGATATCATCCTGAGTCTAATGGCCAGACAGAAAGGAAGAACCAGGATGTTGAGCAGTTCATGCGTTGTTTTGTGGCAGACAATCAAGAGGGGTGGTCTGAGTTTCTGCCACTTGCTGAATTTGCTCTTAACAACCATACATCCTCTTCTGCTGGGTGTTCGCCTTTTTTTGTTGTTCTGGGAGACATCCGTCTTTTGGGTCATTCTCCAAATTGGTATCGGCTGTGCCTGAGGAGGAGAGTTTTTCCGGTGATTTGGAGAGAGTTTGGACGGATGTGCGTGGTAATCTTCAGGAGGCTAACAAAAAATCTAAAAGGTACTTTGATAGGAAACGGCAAGAGGTTTTGTTGGCTGTTGGTGACATGGTTTGGTTGTCCTCTAAGAATCTGCGATTGAGGATTCCTTCTAAAAAATTGGGTCCCAAGTTCGTAGGGCCCTTTAAGGTGCTTCAGATAGTTAACCAATCTGCTGTTAGGTTGGAGGTTCCTACGTCCTGGAAGATTAACCCGGTGTTTCATGTTTCTCTGTTGAAAAAAGCTGATGTGTCGGATGGTGACGCCTCTGCCACTGTTCCTCCGGTGGTGGAGGACGGGGAATATGAAATTTCCCGCATCCTAAATTCTAGACGGTATAGAGGGAGTTTGCCGTATCTCATCGCTTGGAAGGGTTTCGGACCTGAGGATAACTCATGGGTGAGGGCGGATGATGTTTCTGCTTCCAGACTTGTCAGAGCGTTTCACAGGAGGTTTCCTGATAAGCCTGGGCCTAGGGGATCCGGAGGATCCTCATAGAAGAGGGGGTACTGTTAGAACTCTCCTGTTAGGTTTTTTTTAGTTTGCTGGTCACATGACCATTTTTGCCTATTTAATCCGGCTCCGCCCTCCTGGCTTTGCTGGACTTCATTGTATTTACTACTCTTGAGCTAGCTTGGTGCTCTGTTGCCGTTCTCTGTTAGTTTTGCTAGGTCTTCTGACCTCTTTGCTTTTTGTTGTGTGTTTGTCTTTGACTGCTACTATTTCTGCTAGGAGGTGTCCAACTTATCCCAGTCCCTAGTTCTTGTAGGGATCCCTCCCTCTCATCTATAGGTCTTCGTACAGACTAGCCGAGGACTTTAGCGGGTCTGATCGCAGGATCAGGTTCCCCGTTACATCGTAGGGATCTAGTTTAGTTCTATTGTAGGGACAGATCTCCTGTCTTTCCTTAGTCCCTGTAGCAGATCATAACACCAGGTGCTTCACAGAATTTTATAACATTGAGCCGTAAAAATAAAGTTTTCACATTTTTTCCACGAAAATGTTTTTGGGACTCAAATTCTGCATTTTCATAAGCATAACAGGAGAAATTGTACCAAAACATTTGTTGTTCAATTTCTCCTGAGTACGCCGATACCCCATATGTTGGGAAGAACTACTGTTTGGGCAGACGGCAGGGTTCGGAAGGGAAGGAGCGCCATTTGACTTTTTAAATGTAAAATTTGCTTGAATAATTAGAGGACGCCATGTCACATTTGGGAAGGCCCTGATGTGCCTTAAAAGCGGAAACCCCCCACATGTGACCACATTTTGGAAACTAGACCCCTCAAGGAACTCCTCTAGATGTGTGGTGAGCACCTTGAACCCCCAGGTATTTCACAGAAGTTTATAATGTAGACCCGTGAAAATAAAAAAAAACTAACTTTTTCCACAAAAAATGATATTTTAGCCCCAATTTTTTTATTTTCACAAGGGTAAGAAGAGACTCCAAAAGTTGTTGCGCAATTTGAACTGAGTACGCCGATACCCTATATGGCTATGTGCCCACGATGCAGAATTGAAGCAGAACATTTCCGCAGCATTTCTGCATGTCCTTGTCCTTGCGTTCTTTAAGCTTTTTTGCAGCGTTTTTAACAAGCGGATTTGACTTGCATTTTTCAAATGCATTGAGTAGTCAAATCCGCATGCGGAAACGCACAAATAATGGACATGCTGCGGATTTTTCTGCACAGAAAATCCGCTGCGGAAAATTCCGCAGCACGTGCACAGAACATGCAGATTTTCATTGGGGACCATGGGGCACGTATTACCAAGTGTTTTAAAAGCGTTTCCGCTGCGGAATTTCACGTGTATGGTAGGCAATTCCCACGTGTTTTTTTTTTTAGCTGTATAACAAACGCGAAACATATGGGGCGGAGACTCGAGCATGTCACTTGAGCACCCGCGATACTAGGCGCATACCCGAGCACCTGATGAAGTCAAGTAGCGAGCACTTGCGCTCAACACTAGTCGCCATATTGTCATTTTTTTTCTTTACTGCTAACCCTAACACAACCCTAACCCCAACCCTAATCGTAGGTCTAATCCTAACCTCAACACAACCCTAATCCTAATCGTAACCTTAACCCTAATCCCAACATAATCCTAACCGTATCCCAAGGAATCCATTCACTATAATGAGGCAGCAAAGTTACTCTGGAGTTCGTCTTGCCTTTGTTTAGTGGTGTCCTTTCAGAGGTTTACAAAACTGTGGCTAAGGGCACTTTTATGCACGCCTAATAAAAAGACAGACACTGGGATCACAGGCCAGACGGCGTCCACCGTGCCTCCATCTGCCTCATTACTGGGAATCTTCCGTCAGGGGTTCCGTCTGAATAATTTATTTCAGAGATTTACACAGAAACCCCGGTGTAAGCGCTCAACACAGAGCGCAGGATAAATGTGAGCCGAGCCTTACTGCGATTTTTGGGAGGCAGAAGGAACAAATCAGCAGCAGGTGAAGAATTGGTTTTATTTATTTTTTACGCCGTTCCTCGTGCGGTATAAGTGATTAGACAACTTTATTCTTTGGGTCACTGCGATTACAGCGATACCAGATTTATATCTGATTTTTATGATTGAAAGCTATCATACACTATAAGACTTTGCAAAAAAAAAAAAAAAGACTAGTTTTTGCATTGCCATATTTTGAGAGCTATAATTTTTCCATATTTCGGCCGACAGTCATGTAAGGCTTGTTTTTTGCGGGACAAGTTGACGTTTTTATTGTTACCATTTTCGGGCATGTGACATTTTTTGATCACTTTCTATTCCGATTTTTGGGAGGCAGAATAAACAGAAACCAACAATTTTATAGAAGAATAATTTTTTTGCATCGCATAAATTTATTTTTCGGCTGAGGAAACTGTCTGGCAGCTTGTTTTTTGCAGGACAAGATGACGTCTTCAGTGGTCCCATGTTTATTTACATTCGTCTTTTTGATCGCATTTTATTTCACTTTTTGTTCGGCGGTGTGATGATGATAAAGCACTGTTTTTTGCCCTTTTTTTTTTTTTTTTTTTTTTAACCGTGTTCACTAAAGGGGTTAACTAGTGGGACATTTTTATAGGTCAGGTCATTCTGGATGCGGTGATGCCAAATATGTGTACTTTTATAGTTTTTTTTTTTCAGAATATTTATTGATGGGTATATATATATTAGTACAGACCAAAAGTTTGGACACACCTCATTTAAAGATTCTTCTGTATTTTCATGACTATGAAAATTGTACATTCACACTGAAGGCATCAAAACTATGAATTAACACATGTGGAATTATATACTTAACAAAAAAGTGTGAAACAACTGAAAATATGTCTTATATTCTAGGTTCTTCAAAGTAGCCACCTTTTGCTTTGATGACTGCTTTGCACACTCTTAGCATTCTCTTGATGAGCTTACATACAGTATAGACCAGTGGAAATCTGTGCTTTGGTCTGATGAGTCCAAATTTGAGATCTTTGGTTCCAGCCACCGTGTCTTTGTGCGATGCAGAAAAGGTGAACGGATGGACTCTACATGCCTGGTTCCCACCGTGAAGCATGGAGGAGGAGGTGTGATGGTGTGGGGGTGCTTTGCTGGTGACACTGTTGGGGATTTATTCAAAATTGAAGGCATACTGAACCAGCATGGCTACCACAGCATCTTGCATCATATATATTTTAGTCCCACTTTCACTTTCTGCAGTCTGATCGCAGGTATAAGGGGTCTCTGACCCAAGAGCAGAAACGCTTTTGTCCCTCTGCTAGCTCGCTAAATGCTGCAATTGCATCATTTATGGGGTTAAAATGACGGAAGCAGAGCGGGCACCGCTCCTGGCACTGAGTGATGGGTGTCAGCTGTCAGAATCAGCTCACACCTGGTGGCTGTCGTACCCGCACAGCCTCTGTGCGGGTGCGATCCGCCAAATGTAATAATTATTACTTATAATGTCAAAAAGGGGTTAATGATTACATAAAGGAGCCAGAGGAAGGCCAAGGAGTAGAACAATAGAGCTTAGGTGGTAAATAAGTTAGGTATCAGATGAGTATAAAGGCATGTTAGGTATAGGGCAGAGACATATCAGCAATATAGGGCCCCACTCAGATAAGTAATGAAGCTTATTAAGTAACAGGGCAGAGACATATAGGGAGTACAGGTGCCCAAACAGATCAGTATAGAAGCATGTTGTATGATCTTGCCAGGTGGCTTGTCTGTCTGCACAACGTGTGCTGGGTGGCTACCTTTAATGGAGCTGTGAACTGGCGTTCTGGTGCTCCCACTCCTTCGTCTCGTGCATCTGTCTCTGGTTGCAGCTGGAGGGTTTAGGTAAGTTTCCGCAATGCGGAAGTGCGTGCGTCATACCCGCCCACCGGAAGTTGTCATGGGCGGGTGACATGGCACAGGGACTGGGTCTGTTGGGTAGTGCCTGCTCACTGTATGGTCGTGTCACATGTAGCGTAACCATTGCGATGGGCAAAGTCCGCGCTTGTGCTGTAGGTTATGTGCGATAGTTTTGTTATATTGTCATCACGGTGTGTGGATGAGCGGCAAAACTGAGGTTGATCTTGGTGGGGGAAAAAAACTGCTTCTTTTGGTTGGGTTAAATGGTGCCCTGGATTAAAGCAATAATGGAGAGGGATGTAGGAAATGTATGGAGTCTTGTATGAAACTATACAGTGTGAGGGTATGTCCCTTGTATGTACTTAGATTTGCAAGAATGACACATAGGAGCTGTGTGTAAGAAGGGGAGGGGAAGGGGTGGAGGAGATCGGAGTGGGAGGGGAAGGGGTGGAGGAGATCGGAGTGGGAGGGGAAGGGGTGGAGGAGATCGGAGTGGGAGGGGAAGGGGTGGAGGAGATCGGAGTGGGAGGGGAAGGGGTGGAGGAGATCGGAGTGGGAGGGCAGGGGAGAGGGGAAGGGGTTTGAGGAACTCCCTTGGAGAGGGGGAGTAGGAGTGGGTTATAGAGCTGATCTAGCGTGTCTGAAAAAAAGATCAGGTTAGCCAATCTATTTCATGGTTGAGAGCCTTGAGGGACCGTGTATGAAGGGCGTGGATCTAGAACCACTCCCGCTGTTTAAGGATTTTAATAAGGTTATCACCTTGTCTGGGTCTGGATACTTGTTCGATCATCTGGAACCTGAGTTGTTATACTGTATACCTGGCGAAATGATAGGGTAGTAGTAACCAGGTTTTGCCACAACGGATAGTGGATTTGTGTTTGACAATGCGGTCCCTGATGTGTTGAATAGTTTTCCATACGTATTGTAGACCACATGGGCATTTGACTACATATACCATGAAGTTAGATTCTCTGCAGAATGAATGAGGCCACGTATGGTGACAGAAGCAGATGCCGCAGGAGCAGATCCCAGAGGTGATGAGACCCACCATTTGCAGAAACCTTAATATGACAAAATGACAGAAAATCAGAGCAGTAGAAATCCCCAGAAAGTGACTCCGTTTTGGAAATTATAACCCTCAGGAAATGAATCTATAGGAGTAGTGACTATTTTGACTCCACAACCACTTTCTGGAAATTTGCACGCCTGGATGTTGGAGACTGAAAATTGCAAATATATTATTTTATTGCCCAACACATAGTGTTCATATTGTACTCCAGGAGATACACACACACACACACACACACACACACACACACACACACACACACACACACACACACACACACACACACACACACACACACACACACTATAAATTAAGTGGGTTCTTCTTACTAGAGTAATGCCAAATATATGGATGCTAAATGTGGTTTGGGCGCACTGCAAGGCTTAGAAGCAAGGGGGAGATTGGAGTGATATTGCTGAATTGGGTTATGGAAGCCATGTTGCTTTTCAGGAGCATTTGAGACCATAATAATGTAGAAACTTCTGTTTTTACACTGGCAGATGATGGACCACGCTCTACTGGTTCATGCTATGAAGTTTTCTATTAGACTGTGAACTGTCAGTGTCTTAGTGAATAATTCAATGTTATTACGTAACTTGCCATTTCTACAGACAGTTTAAATGTTCAGAAATATAAAATTCAAGGATATTTTCTTCAAAAATAATAATTGGTTTTATTCTTGGCAGATGACTGTACCAGGAGATCAGAGGGACAGCTGACCTCTTCAGTTTCTAAATCAGATGATCTTGAGATCCCACAGGATACAATTGAAGTGAATGCCGTTACTCCAGATTTACCATCATCCCTTCACAACAAAGATTTGTCATCGGATTCTTTAAAACAGGTCCTGACTTCTGATTCATTACCGACTACTAAGGAAAATCACAGTCACAAAAGAGGCATTAACAGACGAACTGCTCCTAAACGAAACAAGCCATTTTCACAGTCAGACTATGGAAATAGTTTTCCCCTCAAAAAGTATTTTCTTAAACATCAAAAAATGTACACAGGAGACAATCGAATTTCCTGTTCCAATTGTGGGAGATGTTTTAACCAGAAATCGGATCTTGTTAGTCACCAGAGAACTCATACATTGGAGATGCCATTTTCATGTTTAAAATGTGGGAAATGTTTTGTAAAGAAAATATATCTTCTCAGACACAAGAGAACCCACACAGAAGAGGAGCCTTTTTTATGTTCCAAATGTGGGAAATGTTTTAAATGGAAAAGAAATCTTGATACCCACCAGAGAACCCACACAGGGGAGAAGCCATTTTCATGTTCAGAATGTGGAAAATGTTTTGTGCAGAAAATATCTCTTCTCAGTCACCAGAGAACCCACAAAGAAGAGAAGCCTTTTTCATGTTCAGAATGTGGGAAATGTTTTAAATGGAAAGCAAATCTTTTCGCACATCAGAGAACTCACACAGGGGAGAAGCCATTTTCATGTTCAGAATGTGGGAAATGTTTTGCAAAGAAATCAAATCTTATCAAGCATCTGCGAACTCACACAGGGGAGAAGCCATTTCCATGTTCAGAATGTGGGAAATGTTTTGTAAATAAATCAGATCTTATCAGACATCACAAAACTCACACAGGGGAGAAGCCTTTTTTATGTTCAGAATGTGGAAAATGTTTTAAACATGAATCAGATGTTGTTAAACACCAAAGAACCCACACAGGGGAGAGGCCATTTTCATGTTCAGAATGTGGGAAATGTTTTATAGCGACATCAAATCTAATCAGACATCAGAGAACCCACACAGGGGAGAAGCCATTTTCATGTTCAGAATGTGGAAAATGTTTTAACCAGAAATGTTATTTTGTTAAGCACCAGAGAACCCACACAGGGGAGAAGCCTTTTTCATGTTCAGATTGTGGGAAATGTTTTAACCAGAAATCAAATCTTATCAAACATCAAAGAACTCACACAGGGGAGAAGCCATTTTCATGTTCAGAATGTGGGAAATATTTTACACGGAAATCAACTCTTAATAAACATCAGAGAAGTCACACAGGGGAGAAGCCTCTTTCATGTTCAAAATGTGGGAAATGTTTTAACCAGAAAGCGCATGTTGATAGCCACGAGAGAACCCACACAGGGGAGAATGACTCAACTACACCCAACTGGTCTCTGTATACACTAGAAAGGCCTTAGCTGCACAACTTAAAACACCACCTCGGACCTAACTACCAAATAGACAGTTGAGGAGTTTCTCGTATTTCCTGAGGAACCAGAGGGGAGTCTGCAACACACTGTCAACAAGGGGAAAGAAAAGTGTGACATAAGATATGAAAAACCCTGAGTGAGAAACTAAAACACATTCATATAGGGCAAAGAAGGCAAGCTAATGAGAACCAAAAATAAAAGGAGCAAGTATAACTTCCCAGAAACCTAACAGTGGTAGAAGGAAAAGGTACTGGGAGAGAAAGCAAACAGACCAGGAGGATTATTTCACCTTTGTGGTGAAAATTACAAAATTCATCTTCGCCCACAATTATTAGAATTTGATAACATAACAATATATATCTACAAGAGACTGGTACAGCAATAGGAAGTAACATGGCTCCACAGTACGCAAATCTTTTAATGGCCAAGCTTGAAAGTGACTTCTTGTCCACATGTCCCATCAGGGCTCTTGCCTACTACCATTACTTTGATATTTTAATCATCTGGACGGAATCTGAGCAACAGCTTAAGACGTTCCATGAACACTTTAATCAATTTTATCTCACCATTGTTAAATATTAATTATGGATATTCATTTTATTCTTAATTCTGAATTCTGTACCATACATAAGATTGCATCAGCCGTCGTGCTGGGGTTTCTAGATGACATGCGCTATTTGTGTATTTTAATTCAGCACCATAATTAAAAGAACAGGTGCTATATGACAGGCCTATAAAAGCCCATGTTAGAGACAGGGGGGGTCTCTTGCCATTCCACAGGACAAGGATATGTGTGTAAACCAGCTGCTGATGTAGGCCCAAGGAAACACGTTCTTTACCCGGACACATGGTGTCATCCTGAGACGTGCTGGACACAGACATATGCAATCTACCATCCAGGATCCCAGGGAAAGATGGGTGAATCTCAATTATTAAGCTAATTATGGACAAATGGACAATCACTCTGTAACTATTTAATTATTTTATGTAATCATTCTTTTTAATGGACAATCCGAGAATAAATCGATACTTTTTTTCCTAAGAATATCGTGATAGTCATTAATCGATCACATCTGATAAGAAGTCCTCGATAGAAAAAATATACGGAAAGAAGTATTTTTTTACAACCATCAACTTAACACTCAACTACTCCTGTACTGAAATTAACTTTTTGGACACCTTCATTAAGCTACAGAACAATGAAATAGAGACATCCAATTAACCGTCCAACATACCTTAAATGGGTCAGTTCAGTTTCCATCCAAAACACATAAAAAAACTGTATGGGCTAAAGCCAAGCCATCAGATACAATCGGATATGTTCCAACCCTATGGACAGAGACAAACACCTTGGTGGCCTCAAAAAGACCTTTTTGAACAAGGGCAACCTGGTGCCTCTAGTAGTCACCTACAATCCAAATTTGGCAGCGCTAAAGAGAGCTGCATGGAAATTACAACCTTTATTACAAAAAGATGCCCGGTTACAATCTATATTTCCAGATCTCCCACTTCTCTGTTTTAGGCAGTCCCCAAATCTAAAAAGCATCATTGTCAGAAGCTCCCTGTCCTCTCCAATAGCTACATGAACCTTTCCCTGCAACCAGAAAAAATGTAAAACCTGTCCATTTATAATGACACTGACAAGATAAAGATCCTAACTCACATCAGGACCCCAAGATCTTGGGTACTTTCAGCTGCATCACATGTAATGTACTTAATTATATGTATCAAATGTCCAGCTGGGGGTCTTTATGTAGGGGAGACAGGGCAAAAACTTAGAACAAGGATGAATTCTCATCGCCACACAATAAAAGAAAAAAGAATAGATATACCTGTGGCCAATCATTTTTTTATCCCTGATGACAGCATCATAGACATGAAATTATACCAAAAATAATGAGTATATAATGGCCCAAATAAGAACATCAAGAATGTCCATGCTAGTGCTCAAAATGCAATTATGTTTATTAATCGGTTACATTGTGGACAGCTTATACAAATCTTGGAGACAATAACAGGATAAACAAAGGACTGAGCAGAGAGCCAAGGTAGGGGAAAAGAATAACACGAAGGCAACAGAGGGGAAATAAAGTGCATCTGGTACAGTTAAGGGTCCTTGTGCAAAGTAGCAAAATTGGGTCCCAGTATTATGACAAGGGTAAAAGAATCCGTCCCTATATCCCTCTCTAAAGTGCTAACAGGTCCCCAAATGTAAATTATTGCTCACCCATACTGTATCCAGAAGTCATGCGTCCCTCCATGTCAAAGTGCAGCCCTGACACGTGTTTCGCTAGATGCTGCTTCCCGGGTCATGTGGAGAGGAGTGTGCAAATGGGGAGTTTTATAGGAGCGCCTCTGATGCTTAATTGGCATCACCGGCGCATGTGAGCTGTGTCAGGCCGGTAGAGGAGCAGTGAGGGGGCATTTCCGAGTGGCCACGGGTCAGGAAGAATGACTTCCTGTTACGTCAGAGACACGTGACCAATCTGATGGAAGCCCCGCACACATGCTCATTGCCAGCCCCACAGCACCCATGCGCACTGCCAAATCGGCCATCTTTGTTCAGGCAAGTTAAGGACAAAATCTGCTCTTCCCACCAATAAAAATAGACATGAAATTACTTGTATTGCAAGGTAACTTCAGATCTCAGAGAGACAGGAAAATGTGGAAGTACAAACTTATGACAATCTTTGACACACTCTGAGCTGGAATGAATGTGTCGCATGGATTTATGTCTAGTGTTGAGCCACCCCCGTAGTGTTCGAGTTCGGTTCGGTTCGTCGAACACCCGTGTGTTCGCCGAACTGTTTGTCGAACTGTTCGTCGAACACCTTCGAACACCGTTAAAACCAATGGCAGGCAAACAAAAACACATAGAAACACATAGAAAACACCTTCAAAGGTGTCCAAAAGCTGACAAACTGCTCAGAAGACACAACTAACACATGGAAAAGTGACAAGTACATATAGTCATGCGAAAAGAAAAGAGGTGGAGGAGTAAAAGGAGGGGGAGACACAGATATAGGCATGTCATGCCCTTCTAAAATCCAAAAAGTGAGAAGCCGAGACGGCCAGTCCGCTCCTGCCCGTGCCACCTCCGTGTCGCCGGGTTTGTGCCAGAGCCGCGGTGAACCCTGACGGCCAGCCCCCCTCTCCCAATACTGGTGCCTGTCCGCTGGTGGGTCGAGAGAGCCCCCCCTGTGGTGGAGGCAGCTCTAAGCTTTTTAATTTAAATTGTCCCTCTAATTTGAATGAATACACTTTAAATCCATTTACAAGGATCTATTGGAGGGCAAGTCTCATGCCAGCAGCCGCGTAATTCCAGCTCCAGTAGCGTCCACTAAAGCTGCTGCAGTTAAAAAGCTTTTATAAGGATCGAGCTCGGCTGTCCACCGCAAGGCATCCTAGTGCCAGTCCCAGCCCCTATGCCTTGGGGTGCCTCCTGATGCTCTTCACTAAGTATCCCGTGGTCCCGAAGCATTTCCTTTGAAAAAATTAAGTGTCCAAACTACAGGTGGTGTAGCTTGCTTAACAGCCGGGATAATCCGCTGACTAGCAGACACTGCTACTAGGCACAAAGTATTTCCTGGACTAGATGCAGTTAAAAATTTGTAAGTAGATACTCTCGTTGGATGCTGAGAAAGCATTCCATAGAGTCTCCTGGCACGCCATATATGATTCTCTTAAAAAGCTTGGGGTAGGGGTCTAGGGGACCCTTTTTTAGCCAAAATCACGGCCCTGTATCACAATACGTCACCTAGGCTGAAGATAAATGGAACTGTAGCACCGAGGGCTCGGTTGCTACAGACGTATTGCACCTCACCCAGAGGTGTGATATCTCACTCTCAGATAAGGATGGAGTGTGGATCAGGACCCGACACCTGCATGCATTACACCACATTGCCGTGGGGCAGGGCGACCAATATGCCCCTGAGATGGGCACGACAGTCCCTGTCCCTGGCTGGAGTGGGGGGAGGGAACACTGAGGAAGGGGAACCCTGCAGTGCAGGAGCAGGGAGGAAGCAGTTCCTGGGTGCATTGAGAAGGGAGTATAAAAGGTGGGCACCATCTTAGTTCAGTGCAGAGAAGTCTGAGCAGAAGTGGCAGGGAGCAGGGGCTCTGCATGAGCTCTGCTCCGGAGGCGGGCCTAGTAACAGAGGCCCAGGCCTGCAAGAGGGAGAAGGAAGGAAGAGGAGCGGAGAAGGCTCCAGGAACGAGGAATGAAGGGATCCCAGGGGTGCGGACGGGCGAGTCGCCACCGCACGCCCGAATCCACCTGCGTGGAGGGGTCAGGCCAAAGGGGGAGACCGGTCCCCGAACTAGTGGAGGCAGGAAACGACCCTCAGCTAGAAACCGGAGGCTCTGACATTTTATGTGGCGCAGCCCCTTGCTCCACCCACTAGGAAGGCACCACATAGGGTCAGGGAAACTGGCGCCAAGTTTACCAAGAGGAGGCCCGAGGCAGCCGGACAGAAGTGTTGGTAAGAAAGGCCAGACAAAGGACACACAAAGGGGGTCCTGTGAAGCGCTCCAAAGTTATCTGGGAGTTGTCTGAGCCCCTCACCCGGTGAGCACAGTACGACGTGGGCAGCCGTTACCTGCAGACGTGGTCTGGATAATAAGAACTGTGAGTAAAGGCCCTGAACTGCATCACTGACTCCGTGTCGTTACTGCTGCTGCCCTGCACCATCACCCCCATCCTCCGCATACACTGCCCTGAGGCTATACTCCTCCCGTGGGGAGTTATGCTACGCTCTGCTGCACCCACAACACCAGCCTTAGCGGTCTGCCCTGTAGCGGCGGTTCACTCTGACCGCAATCCACGGGTGGCGTAGTCGGACATTTAAACATCAAAACCACATAAATAGTTCCGCCACTGGTTTGACCGCCCTGAGCCACGGAACCGGATCGCCGCCACGAAGACTACAACCACCAGCATCCACCAAAAAGGGTCCTGCTCCGGGTGTCCCAAGGCCCAGGGGGTGCGTCAGAACATTTTCATCACCTTTCACAATCACCAATGGGACAAGGCAGGGATGTCCTCTGTCCCCTCTCTTATACATCCTAGTGACGGAGCACCTGCTCTCATCAATTCGCCATAACCCCAATATTAGGTGGATTGAGGTGGGAGGCACCGAGTACAAGTGCTCTCTATTTGCTGATGATGTCCTAGTATATATCACTCAATCACATATATCCATCCCTGCTGTTATGGCTGAAATAGATCACTTTGTTACATGGTAAAATTTTAAAATCAATGCAGCGAAGTCTGAGGCCCTCGATGTCTCCCTCCCTAAATCCATATAGGATTCCATCCAGTCCAACATTCCCTTTGCCTGGCCCTCACAGGGTATCAAATACTTAGGAATTCCTATTCATAGAGACCTCTCCCATCTATGTTATCTTAATTTTGGGCCCTTTATTGAACAATTCCATACAGACCACGGTTGGCAAGTTAGAACTGTAAGATTCACTACGTGAACCACTGGTGTTTTGTGGAAAAGCACATGTACACCGCGTTCCAAATTATTATGCAAAAAGTGTTTAGGAGTGATAAGGGAAGAATTTGTTTGTTTGTCAGTTAAACTCATTGATGGTGATGTGTGTCAGGGCTCTTTATATCACTGTAAGCAATTGCAGACACCTGTGCTAATTAGTTTGGCAGGTGTGTCCAATGAAAGGCAAGACTACTTAAGAAGGCTCTCTCACATTATTAAGCAGCCTACATTTTCTGCCAAAATGGGAAAGAAAAAGGATGTGTCGGCTGCTGAGAAGCAACAAATTGTGGAGTGTTTAGGTCAAGGCATGACTACAATCAACATTGTGCGATGATCAGGATGAAGTGTCTTGGCAATCAAGAAGTGTTTAGCTGATTCACAGTACACACGTGTGCGTGCTGATAAGGGCAAATTGAGGACTCTTTCCTACAGGCAATTACGTCAGGTTGAAAGAGCAGCGGCAAAAAAGCCTTGTCATAGCAGCAGACAAGTTTTTGAAGCTGCTTGTGCCTCCAACGTCCCCCGAACAACAAGATGCAGGGTCCTTCAGAGGTTTGCAGCTGTGCATACGCCATCCTGTCGACCTCCTCTATCCACTTCACACAAGCAGAAACGGCTCCAGTGGGCCAAACATTACATGAAGACTGATTTCAAAACTGTTTTGTTCACGGATGAGTGCCGTGCAGCGCTCGATGGTCCAGATGAATGGAGTGGAGGATGGCTGGTTGATGGACACCCCACGCAAACACGGCTACAGCGCCAACAAGGAGGAGGTGGAGTAATGTTTTGGGCTGGAATCATGGGGAGAGAGATTGTCGGCCCCTTTAGGATCCCTGAAGGCGCTAAAGATGAACTCCATAATGTATGTGGATTTTCTCAAACAGCACTTCCTGCCATGGTTCAAGAAGAAGAACCGTGTATTTCACAGCAAGATCATTTTTCTGCATGATAATGCACCATCTCATGCTGCACATAAAACATCTGCATCTCTGGCTGATATGGGCATAAAAGGGGACAAACTTATGGTGTGACCCCCATGCTCCCCTGACCTCTACCCCATTCAGAACCTTTGGAGCATCATTAAAAGGAGTGTCTATGATGGCGGGAGGCAGTTCACATCTAAGCAACAGCTCTGGGAGGGTATTCTGTCCTCATGCAAAACAATTGAAGCAGAAACCATCCAAAACCTGACAAATTCAATGGACGAGAGAGTTCAGAAGCTCCTTTCGAACAAGGGGTCCTATGTGAAAATGTAACATCACCTAGAATAAAGTTTTGAGTTGAAAACTGTTTGATTTCAGTTTCTAACAACCTGCTAATGCTTATAATTTCAAAAATGACCATTTTTTTGGTCTTTATTAAAATGAAAAGGTTGATCGAAAAGTTTGGGGGATCTAAGAGTGTGGCAACCCAGTAGTCATGATTACTTCGAATTCTGACAATATGAGGGTCATGCTGCAGGTAGTGCAGCAAGAAGGCACTTATGTGTCTTGCGCATCTCGGAGCCCCAAAATTATTTTCCGGGCTAGATGCAGCTAAAAATTATTTTTAATTTTAAATCTGGTGAAGCTTATTATAGATGGCCTAATAGGATCAGTGCTGCACACTGCTACAAAGCCCAAATTATTTTCCAGTCAAGATACAGATAAACATGATTAGTAATTTGAAAGCTTAAAACGGTTGGTAGGGTGATTTTAACCAATCATCAAGCTTTTACTCTCCCCAGGATGACACAGGGGTAGAAAAGTCGTTTCGGATCCATGATTTGTTCATCTTTATGAACGTGAGTCTGTCTACATTATCAGTGGAGAGCCACGTGCGCTTATCTGTCAGCACACCACCAGCAGCGCTGAACACACGTTCAGACAGAACGCTGGCTGCGGGGCATGACAAGATCTCCAAGGCGTAAGTGGCTAGCTCCGGCCATTTATCCAGATTGGAAGCCCAAAAAGAGCAAGGGTCCAGTGACACAGTCGTGGCTTCAATGTTTACTTGGAGATACTCCTGTACCATCGTCTCTAGGCGTTGACTATGTGTCAGACTTCTTGTCTCCTGTGGCCTTGCAAAGGATGGGCTAAAAAAGTGGTGAAATGATTCCGCAAAATTGATGTTACCAGCAGATACTGTGGTTCTGTTACGGTTTGAGTGCTGAACACTTGACGGTCCCACGGTTGGCAAGTTGGAACTGTGAGATTCACTACGTGCACCACTGGTATTTTGTGGAAAAGCACATGTAAGATTCTGCAACAGTCTCTGCTGATACTCCTGCATGCGTGCATCCCTTTCTATGGCAGGAATAATTTCTGCAAATTTACTTTTGTACCGGGGATCTAACAGTGTGGCAACCCAGTAGTCAGGATTATTTCTAATTCTCACAATTCGAGGGTCATGTTGCAGGTAGTGCAGCAAGAAGGCACTCATGTGTGTTGCGCATCCAGGAGCACCAAGTCCCTGTTGTGTTGGTGGCGAGGTAACAATCATGCTTCCTTCCTCTGTCCTCTCCCCCCAACCTCGCACAACAGAAATGTGATCAAGGTCTCCCTCATCTGATGAGTCTTCCATCAGTTCGTCCTCCACTTCTTCCTGGGCTCCTGCACCTTCCTCACTAGTTTGGCTGCTACCATGCGCCCTGGTAAAATCATCTCCCCCACCCTCACATGCCTGCCGCCCTGGTGCTGCCGACCGTCTGGACCTTGCAGATGTTAGCCCTTCCGCATACAACTCCTCCTCCTCTACTTCCTCCACCTCCTCTTGTGCCACCACCTGACTCCGAATTCTGTTTAACATGTGCTCCAGCATGTAAATCACCGGAATAGTCATGCTGATAATGGCATCGTCAGCACTAAACATCTTCGTCGCCATTTCAAAACTGTGCAGAAGGGTGCATAGGTCCCTGATCTGAGACCACTCCTCCAGCGTGATTTGCCCCACCTCTGAATCTCGTTGGCCCAGGCTATACGTCAGAACGTATTGCACCAGGGCTTGTCGGTGCTGCCACAGTCGCTGCAACATGTGCAGAGTTGAATTCCACCGGGTAGGCACATCGCATTTTAGCCGGTGAAGTGGCAGGCCCAACGACTTCTGTAGAGATGTAAGTCGCTGAGCTGCGGGATGCGAACGGCGGAAGTGAGCACACAGCGACCATGCCCTCTGCAGAAGGCCATCTAGTCTGGGATAGTGGGCTAAAAATTGCTGGACAACCAGGTTCAACACGTGAGCCATACAAGGCACGTGTGTGACATTGCCCCGGCGAAGGGCCGCACCCAGGTTTGCAGCATTGTCGCACACGGCCTTCCCTGGTTTCAGGTCCAGTGGAGACAACCATTTATGAAATTGGTTCTCCAGAGCTGACCACAACTCCTCAGCTGTGTGACTCACATTTCCCAGACATTTCAATGTAAAAACCGCCTGATGACGTTGAGCCCTACTGCCAGCATAGTAAGGAGGTGTGCAGGATCCCTTCTGCGCAGTTAGAAAGCTTGTGGCATGACCAGACAGGCTTTGGGTGCAGGTGGAAGACCGAGAGGAGGTTGAGGAGGCAGAAGCAGTGGAGGAAAAATGACATAAAGAGGATTGACGCACAACTCGTGGGGACGGCAAGACTTGGACAGCAGCCCCTTGTCCTGCTGTCACCATAGTTACCCAGTGCCCAGTCAGCGACATGTAACGCCCCTGTCCATGCCTACTCGTCCAAGTGTCTGTGGTGAAATGCACCCTGTCACACACAGAGTTTCTCAAAGAAGCGGTGATGTTGTGTGCGACATGCTGGTGGAGCGCAGGCACACCTTTCTTTGAGAAGTAGTGCCGACTGGGCATCTGGTACTGGGGCACTGCGACGGACATAAGGTCTCGAAAATCCTCTGTGTCCACCAGGCGGAAAGGCAGCATTTCTGTAGCCAAGAGCTTGCAGATGGTGAAATTCAACCTCTTAGCTTTCTCATGGCTAGGAGGAAATGGTCTTTTACTTGTCCACATCTGAGGGACCGAGGGCTGGCTATTGTGCTTAGACGGGGTTGATAAGGGTGTCCCCGGCAAACTGCCGGTCTGTGAGGAAGATGCAGGCGGACATGTTAGGTTGCCTTGATCCAAAGGTGGTGCTATCGATGTCGGACAGCGCTCAAGACCAGCTGGTGTTACCACCTCCAAAGAAAATGATGACCTGCCAATCACGCTGGCTGTTGCGGGTAAAGAGGTGGCAGGTCTGCGCCCCAAAACAGGTGTGACTGCTGTCCCCCCAGTCACAGAGGATGAAGAGGCCGCGGATGCACAAGATATGGCAGACGGTGGTTGGCCCGGCCGGCTAGACCGCATTGTAGCACACTGAGCTTCCCACTGCAACTTATGCTTCATGTCCATGTGCCGGTTCATGCATGAAGTACTCAAACTATGTATTTTTTGGCCTCTACTTAGCTTTTGCTGACAAATGTTACAGATAACACGAGTTGGGTCATCTTTATCGATCTGAAAAAATGCCCAGGCTATGCAAGGCTTAGCACCCATGCGACCTGAAGAGCCACCACGACTTGTGGTGAGAGGCAGAGTTGTGTTTGAGGATGCAGTTGTTGACGTGCTTCCAGTACTACGTCTCTGTCCAGGAAGGCGCAACCTGACCTCGTCGTCACTAGCATCTTCCTCCACCTCCTCTGCTGACCTCATCTCTTGGCTGACTGTGGGTTGACAGTAAGTGGGATCTCCGACCTCATCATCATCACCCTGTGCGTTATCACACCCGTCGTCCTCAGAGCCAACCTGTTCCTGCCCTGACAAAAAACTAAAGTTGTCGCTCCAATCAGGTATTTGAGTCTTATCATCGTCTTCCTCATTGTCTCCACCAACAGGAGTTACAGTTTGGGAATGAGGGTCTACATTATGGTCAGAACCTTCTGCGTCTGGTCCTGGATCCGACTCATAAAGATTCTGGGCATCAGTGCAGATCATTTCCTCGTCTGGATTCACAGAAGCGCTGGAGTCGACCTCTGATTCCCAGGCTATAGTATGAGTAAACAGCTCTGCAGACTCAACCATCTGTTCTACCTCATACTCAGACGGGCAGCTGGAGATTTGGGAGCTGTGAGGAAGCAAGTGCGATTTGGGTGACACCTTTGAGGACTGGAGTATTTGTGATGTTGAAGTTGATGTGGAGGAGAGCCCACTTAAAGGAGCACTTGATATCCGTTGAAGCACCTGCTGTTTTTGTGCCTCATCTGGAATTTGTAGCGATTGGCGTGGCCGTAAGAAAGGGATCTTATCACATTGTCCGCTAAAAGAAGTAGACATTTTAGTTTGGCTGGAAGATGGTCTTTCTTCTGCACCTACCCCACGGACACAACCTTTTTTCCCCTTCCCAACACGCCTATTCCCCTTTCCACCAGCAGCAGGCCTTTTTCCACTCATTTTGGTGGTTAACTAATTCACAACTCTGGAGTTGTTTGCACAAAAAAACAATGGATGGTAACCGAGCAGAGCTGAGTGGCCAAACTGTGGTATTAGGCCAAAACTATTGGCTGGGTTAGATGCAGAAAAAAATTATTTTTAATTTGCAACCTGATGGAGGTCAGTATAGATGGACTAATAGACCAAGTCCCACACACCGCTAGAAGCCCAAATATTTTTTCAGAGCTAGATGCAGAAAAAAATTATTTTTAATTTGCAACCTGATGGAGGTCAGTATAGATGGACTAATAGACCAAGTCCCACACACCGCTAGAAGCCCAAATATTTTTTCAGAGCTAGATGCAGAAAAAAATTATATTCAATTTGCAACCTGCTGGACGTCAGTATAGAAGGACTAATAGAACAAGTCCCACACACTGCTAGAAGCCCAAATATTTTTTCAGAGCTAAATGAAGAAAAAAATTATTTTTAATTTGCAACCTGATGGAGGTCAGTATAGATGGACTAATAGACCAAGTCCCACACACTGCTAGAAGCCCAAATATTTTTTCAGAGCTAGATGCAGAAAAAAATTATTTTTAATTTGCAACCTGATGGAGGTCAGTATAGATGGACTAATAGACCAAGTCCCACACACTGCTAGAAGCCCAAATATTTTTTCAGAGCTAGATGCAGAAAATTTTTTTATTCAATTTGCAACCTGATGGAGGTCAGTATAGATGGACTAATAGACCAAGTCGCACACACTGCTAGAAGCCCAAATATTTTTTCAGAGCTAGATGCAGAAAAAAATTATTTTTAATTTGCAACCTGATGGAGGTCAGTATAGATGGACTAATAGACCAAGTCCCACACACTGCTAGAAGCCCAAATATTTTTTCAGAGCTAGATGCAGAAAAAAATTATTTTTAATTTGCAACCTGATGGAGGTCAGTATAGATGGACTAATAGACCAAGTCCCACACACTGCTAGAAGCCCAAATATTTTTTCAGAGCTAGATGCAGAAAAAAATTATTTTTAATTTGCAACCTGATGGAGGTCAGTATAGATGGACTAATAGAACAAGTCCCACACGCTGCTAGAAGCCCAAATATTTTTTCAGAGATAAATGAAGAAAAAAATTATTTTTAATTTGCAACCTGATGGAGGTCAGTATAGATGGACTAATAGACCAAGTCCCACACACTGCTAGAAGCCCAAATATTTTTTCAGAGCTAGATGCAGAAAAAAATTATTTTTAATTTGCAACCTGATGGAGGTCAGTATAGATGGACTAATAGACCAAGTCCCACACACCGCTAGAAGCCCAAATATTTTTTCAGAGCTAGATGCAGAAAAAAATTATATTCAATTTGCAACCTGCTGGAGATCAGTATAGAAGGACTAATAGAACAAGTCCCACACACTGCTAGAAGCCCAAATATTTTTTCAGAGCTAAATGAAGAAAAAAATTATTTTTAATTTGCAACCTGATGGAGGTCAGTATAGATGGACTAATAGACCAAGTCCCACACACCGCTAGAAGCCCAAATATTTTTTCAGAGCTAGATGCAGAAAAAAATTATATTCAATTTGCAACCTGCTGGAGATCAGTATAGAAGGACTAATAGAACAAGTCCCACACACTGCTAGAAGCCCAAATATTTTTTCAGAGCTAAATGAAGAAAAAAATTATTTTTAATTTGCAACCTGATGGAGGTCAGTATAGATGGACTAATAGACCAAGTCCCACACACTGCTAGAAGCCCAAATATTTTTTCAGAGCTAGATGCAGAAAAAAATTATATTCAGTTTGCAACCTGATGGAGGTCAGTATAGATGGACTAATAGAATGATGCTATGCCCAAAAGATTTTACTTCACTAGGTGCAGTAAAAAAATTGGTATTCTATACACAGGTGCTATATCTTGCAACACAGATAGGCTACTCCACTGACTAACACACTCTGCAATAGGCCAAAAAGGATTAGCTTTGCTAGATTCAGCCAAATGCTGTGAAAAAAACTTGCACAGCACTGGCACAGACCTGCCTGGCAAAAACTGATAGGAACTGATGTAACCTAGTCCTGAAAAGGACTCCAATTACAATTAGTCTTTACTCCCACAATCTATCTATTTAAGAGCACAGACCTGCCTGATAAAAGTCGTAGGAAATGCTGTAACCTAGTCCTTAAAAGGACTGCAATCACAACTATTCCCTACTCCCAAGCTATCTGTATATTTGTGCGAAAATTGGCTTGAAATTAACAAGGTATAGCGCACACAGCAACAGCGGTGCCGTCTAACACGCAGCTGCAGCAGTGAGAAAATGGTGGCGACGGGGAAAATGGCTTGGTCTTATAGGGCAAGGACATGTGACATACACTGCCAATCACACATGCCCTTGCTTGTGTGAAAAAAAGCACTTCGCTCCGTGTGTGCGCTGCTGATAGGCTGACAGATTGCACCTCCCCACTGTAAATGCGGGAAAGAGAAAAAAAAATGGAGATCTTCATTGTTCCTGCAGAGATCCATCCCCTGCCCCTCCCCCCGCCCCGCTGTACACTCAAACTGCGTATTAACATTAATTTTCATCATTACTGAGAAAAAATCCAGTTATGATTTTGGTGCACGAACAGTTATCGAACATAACCTCGAACAGCCGAATTTTTCTCAAATTGTTCGTGTTCGCCGACCGGCTCGAACACCGCCCAAAACAGCTCGAATTTGAGATTGGCGAACAGTTCGAGTAGAACAACGCTCATCTCTATTTATGTCTTTCTACATCAACTAAGGAATGGGCTCCTCAAACCGTTTGGGGGCATCACAATCATGGACCAGACCTCAATCACAGGACAATAAAACTTTCACACTCCTTATCTATGAACTCTTCTAATATTCACCATCACAACTGCTTCTCCCTCTCCCATACTGATAGTTCTGCTTCATATCACTTGTCTTATCTATTGCATTATTCCTGTGCCCTGTTGTGTATAAATACAGTTATATGAAAAAGTTTGGGCACCCCTATTAATCTTAAGCTTAATGTTTTATAAAAATTGGTGCTTTTGCAACAGCTATTTCAGTTTGATATATGTAATAACTGTTGGACACAGTCATGTTTCTGCCTTGAAATGAGGTTTATTGTACTAACAGAAAATGTGCAATCTGCATTCAAACAAAATTTGACAGGTGCATAAGTATGGGCACCCTTATAATTTTCTTGCTTTAAATACTCCTACCTACTTTTTACTGACTTACTAAAGCCCTTTTTTTGGTTTTGTAACCTCATTGACCTTTGAACTTCATAGCCAGGTGTATGCAATCATGAGAAAAGCTACTTAAAGTGGGCACTTGCAAGTTGTTCTCCTGTTTGAATCTCCTCTGAAGAGGACAACTGTCAAATGATCTGAAAACAAAGATTATTCAACATAGTTGTTCAGGGGAAGGATACAAAAAGCTGTCTCAGAGATTTAACCTGTCAGTTTCCACTGTGAGGAACATAGTAAGGAAATGGAAGAACACAGGGACAGTTCTTGTTAAGGCCAGAAGTGGCAGGCCAAGAAAAACATCAGAAAGGCAGAGAAGAAGAATGGTGAGATCAGTCAAGGACAATCCTCAGACCACCTCCAGAGAGCTGCAGCATCAACTTGCTGCAGATGGTGTCACTGTGCATCGGTCAACTATACAACGCACTTTGCACAAGGAGAAGCTGTATGGGAGAATGATGCGAAAGAAGCCGTCCTGCAAGCACGCCACAAACAGAGTCGGCTGAGGTATGCAAAAGCACATTTGGAGAAGCCAATTTCTTTTTGGAAGAAGGTCCTGTGGACTGATGAAACCAAGATTGAGTTGTTTGGTCATACAAAAAGGCGTTATGCATGGCAGCAAAAAACCACAGCATTCAAAGAAAAACACTTGCTATCCACAGTAAAATTTGGTGGAGGTTCCATCATGCTTTGGGGCTGTGTGGCCAATGCCGGCACCAGGAATCTTGTTAAAGTTGAGGGACGCATGGATTCCACTCAGTATCAGCAGATTCTTGACAATAATGTTCAAGAATCAGTGATAAAGTTGAAGTTACGCAGGGGATGGATCTTTCAGCAAGACAATGATCCAAAACACCGCTCCAAATCTACTCAGGCATTCATGCAGAGGAACAATTACAATGTTCTGGAATGGCCATCCCAGTCCCCAGACCTGAATATCATTGAACATCTGTGGGATCATTTGAAGAGGGCTGTCCATGCTCGGCGACCATCAAACTTACAGGAACTGGAATTGTTTTGTAAAGAGGAATGGTCAAAAATACCTTCATCCAGGATCCAGGAAATCATTAAAAGCTACAGGAAGCGACTAGAGGCTGTTATTTTTGCAAAAGGAGGATCTACTAAATATTAATGTCACTTTTCTGGTGAGGTGCCCATACTTATGCACCTGTCAAATTTTGTTTGAATGCAGATTGCACATTTTCTGTTAGTACAATAAACCTCATTTCAAGGCAAAAACATTACTGTGTCCAACAGTTATGACATATATCAAACTGAAATAGCTGTTGCAAAAACACCAATTTTTATAAAACATTAAGCTTAAGATTAATAGGGGTGCCCAAACTTTTTCATATAACTGTATGTGACTCTGCAGGTTTTGTGTTATACTATGTCTGATGAAGAGACCTGAGTAGTCTTGAAAGCTTGCAATTTGTTACCATCTTTTCAGTTAGCTATTAAAAGGTATCAATCATTGAAGACTCTCAGATTTTAATATTTTTCTCCAAACAGCAATTTTAAGATCTCTCCACAGGTGGTCAATGGGATTTAGATCTGGACTCATCACTTCACAACGCTCCAGCACTTTGTTTCCACCCATTTCTGGGTGCTTCTTGAAGTATCTTTGAGGTCATTGTCATGGTGAAAGACCCATGACCTAGAATGCAAACCCAGCTTTCTGACACTAGGCACTACATTGCCACATAAAAGCCTTTGGTAATCTTCAGATGATTACACTCCTGTCAGTGTATAGTGCTGTCTTCTACAGCAGTCACATCAGTGATTGATGTGGTTGCTGTAGAAGTGACCCGGATCGCCGTGGGACACACTGTATTACGTCACAATGGCGGACAGGTGAGGGATATGGTTGTTTTACATTTTTGTTTTTTTCAGGAGACGAGGGCTTCAACGGATTAGGCGAAAAATAAATTATTAAAACCGTGTGCAATTTTATTTCAATAATAGACTTAGAGATTCCTCTCAATTACTAACCTGGGCTTCATGTCAGTCACCAATACAAGGCTGACATGAACCCCAAGCCTATTACCACACTCGCCTGCGTTACATGGCAGTGGGAAGAGCAAGGCTAAGTGCCAGATTTGCCACATCTTATGGATGTGCCGTTTCTGGGTCCGCTGAGGGCTGATATTATTAGTTGTGGAGGGGGCCAGGATTTCAATTTCACTACGGTAGAAATAGTGTAATTAAGACCGACACCTCTTCCATTACAGCCAACCAAGGAGATGGAGACCTAACCAGGATTGTTCACATTTCCCTAAATTAGCGCCTAACACCATCGAAGTGGCATCAATTTCACTAGAATAGAAGTAGTTTAATGGAGACCAAAACCTCTTCCATTACAGCCAACTCAGCAGATGGAGACCCAATAAGTAGTGTTCACATTTAAAAAAATTAGGGCCTAAAATCAAAACAGTGGCACCAATTTGACTACAGTAGAAGTAGTATAATGGGGACCGACAACTCTCCCACTATAGCCAACCCAACAGATGGAGACCCAATCAGGATTCTCCATATTTCCAAAAATTAGTGGCAGACAGCAGCAAAATGGCATCAATTTCAGTACAGTAGAAATTGTAGAATTAGGAATGACACCTCTTCCACTACAGCCAAACCCAATAGATGGAGACTCAATCAGGAGAGCACCATCCTCTCCAGTCGTTCACCACGTGTCATACTTGTACTCTGTTGTGCTGGTGCATGAGCCGGACTAAAAAATGCGTGAAAGGGATCACAAAAATTGCTTCTGCCACTTACACTACTGCTACTACTAATATTTTGGTGATGACGAATTGACGTGCCGGAGGTTGGAAGTGTAGAGCTGCGATGCACTCTGTGTGCTTCACTGCTGTCTTGGGGAAAACCTATCTTAAGGTTATGTAAACGCGTGTTTCCATACTCCAGCATTCGCGGGTACCTTTCCAGGGCGGGAAGCATCTGCCAAAATTTACTCTTATAACGTGGCTCTAACAGAGTGGCAACCCAGTAGTCAGCACTATTTCGAATCATAACTATATGGGAATCATGTTGCAGATAGTGCAGCAAAAAACCACTCGTATGTCGGGCTCTTCAATGAGTTTAAAGCCCATGCTGTGTTGGTAGCTGGGTAATTCTGATGCTTGCTTCCTCTGTCTCCTCCTGCTAAACATGAAAAACAGAGAGGGGATGATTATCCTCTTCATGTTCAGACTGTTGCTCGCCCCCATCACCTCTTCCTCTTCCATTTGTTCCTCGCCTCTTGCATCTTCACTAACAGTTTTTCTGGTATCACCAACCTCCCTCGATCGCAGTGAACCACCCTCCCTTGGCACCCTGAGATGTCTTCTAGTGTATGACGTTAGTAGCAGAAGAATGTATTTTTTACTGTGGATGAGGCCGGTATAACATATGAGGTATTCTCCAAACTATTTCAAACTGAGATGTCCCCTGCTGTATAACATTAGGAATCGAAGAAAGTATTTTTTGACTGTGGATGAGGCCTGTATAACATAGAATATGTGCTCCAAGATATTTCAAACTCAGATCTAACCTGTTGTATCATGTTAGTCACAGCAAAAAATAGATTTTTTTTTACCCTGCAGAAGCTCTGCATACAGCTGAATTTCACCGCCACTAAAGGACTAGGTGGCTTATAGCAGAGTGTAACACGTTGGTGACAGAAAAAAAAAATTGTGGACTCTGGCTAGCAACAGAAAAAAAAAATTTTTTTACTCTGAAAACAGCTGAAGCTCACTGCCACTAAAGTAGTAGCTTTCTTATAGCAGCGTGTATCATGTTTGCGACAGATAAAAATATTTTTTGTAGTTTGGCTAGCAACAGAAAAAATATATTTTTTTTACTCTGACAACAGCTGAAGTTCAATGCAACTAAAATAGTAGGTGGCTTATAGCAGAGTGTATCATGTTTGCAACACAAAAAAATCTTTTGTCTGCTGTGCCTAGCAACAGATTTTTTTTTAACTGTGCATACAGCTGAATTTCACCTACCAATAAATGACAAAGTGGCCTAATATAGCTTGCACTGTCACATTAGCAAACGAAAGAAAAGGTTTTTGTGCTCTACACTGACAAGCTCTGTAGATAGCTGAATTTCAACCCCACAAAATCAAAAGGTGGGCTACAAGGGCTTGCTTGTTTTATCACATTAGCAAGTGAAAAAACAGACTGAAGGGATACTTGTGCATACAGCACAATACAAGCAGTGCACAACACAGTTCTATGCCATGGACCCTGCTGTTTCTGTCTGAATCTCAGTAATTGCACAAGAAAAAAATGTGCTGCAAGCTCGATTTCGCAGGTAAGCAGCAGAGGAATTATCTACACTATTTGACTTCCAAACAAGCGCCCATCTATCTAGCTAATATCTCTCATTAAACAGGAGGAGCACACTGAGCAGCGTCTGTCACCGGCTGTGACATGGATAAAATGGCGCCGAGGAAATATGGCCGCTTTTTATATAGAGAGGACATGTGATTTCAGCACCCAATGGCAGAAGCTCTTGTGCCTGGACAGTGTGAATGCTTCCAGCGCTCTGATTGTCTAGCCGCGCTTTCCTCACTTACAGTTACAGGGGAAAAAAAAGATTACAAACGCGCTGCTGATATGTCCTGTTCTGAGCTATCACCAGCTCCTTCCTCATCTAACACATACCCCCGCTCATCATACACAAGCACTATGCTAGCCAAACTGTTAAAAATGCTGTAGTTGCCCGCGATCAAGTTCCCACACTTATTTGGCAAACGTTACCAATTTTCCCAAATTTAATAAAAAATGTTCATGTTTCCGATCACAAATTTGAATGTGCCATATTCGTGTCGAACTTAAGTTTGGAGTTCGGATTTCGAACATATTCGCTCATCACTACTTGTTAGCAACTGAAAAAAATAGATATTTTTTACTCTGCATACAGCTAAATTTCACCCCCGCAAAATGACAAGGTGGGCTCTTATAGCTTGCTGTATCACATTAGCAAATGAAAAAAAAATATTTTTGTACTCTGCACTCAATTGCTCTGCATACAGCTGAATTTAAAGCCCACAAAATTAGAAGGTGGGCTAGTAGGGCCTGGTGTATGACATTAGATTGTGAAAAAATAGATTTTTTAAGACATACTCAAGCATGGAGCACAATGCACAACAAAGTCCTATGACATGGGCCCTGCTGTCTTTTTCTGGAACACAGTAATGGCACAAGAAAAAAAAATCTGCTGGAAGGTCGATTTCACAGACACACAGGACACTAGTTATCTAAACTATCAGACTTAGAAGCAACCGCCTATCTAACTAGCTAAAATCTCTCGGTATGCAGGAGCAGCGTCCAGCAGCAGCATCTGTGACTTGTTATAATCAGAAATGGCGCTGACACAACATATCCGCGCTTCATATAGAGAGGACATATGATTTCAGCAACCAACAGCACAAGCCCTTGTGTCTGGACAGAGTGGATGCTTCCTGCGCCCTGATTGGCTAGTCGCGATTTGCACACATAAAGTTAGGGGAAAAAAAAGGGTCAGCTCTTCCCAGCCCCTCCGTCATCAAACATCCTCCCGCTCATCATACACCACCACTATGCTAGCGAAAGTGTTAAATAATTTCACCCATATTTTCACCGAATGTTACTGATTTTTGCAGATTTTAAGAAAAAATGCTTGTTTCCGATCATGAATCCCAATTTGCCATATTCATGCCGAATTTGAAATTGGTGATTGTTTTTCGAACATATTTGCTCATCACTAGTCATCAGACGTAATCCCATATTACTGCAGCAATAATCCTGAAATTTGGGGGGTGTATCAGATATTACACTACATTTAAATTCTGGCAAGCGTATGTTGGTCAAAAGTATTCACACTTGGTCGCTGAAATATACCATACAATTAGGCGACTGCATAAAAACGTGGCCATCAGACGTGATCCTATATTACTACGGTAATAATCCTGACATTTTTGGAAGCACATCAGATATTACACTCCATTTAAAGTCTTGCAGGTGTATGTTGGTCAAAACTATTCAGACTTGGTCGCTGAGAAATACCGTACTAGTAGGTGACTGCATAAAACCATGGTCATCAGACGTGATTCGATATTACTGCAGTAATAATCCTGAAATTTCGGGGAGCGTGCCAAATATTATAGTCCATTTAAAATGGGCAAGATGCGTGGCAAGGGACGAGGAAGTGGACATGATGGTAATGGTGCACACAGAGGCCAAGGCCACGGGCAAGATAAAATTGTGCCTGCTGAGGGAGCACAAAAAACACCCACATTATCTCGAACTAACTTCCTGTCCGAACTTCTAGGGGGCCACAGATCAACACTATTGAAGCTAGAGCAGTGTGAAAAGGTTGTTTCTTGGATAGCAGATAATGCTTCCAGTAAGTTTGCCACCACCACCACCCTGTCTTCCACATGGTCCCATCTCAGTAGCCGTGAGTCTGGACCACATATTCTTCACACTGATTCTCCTTCCTCCCACCATGCCGAGTGCCTGGTAGACAAGTGATCCCACACTTGGACACTCTGAAGAGCTGTTCACTTATCCATTTATAGTTTCGGGCCTCTCGTCCGGCCCAATACAAGCGGGGCTACAGGAGATCGCATGTAGCAATGCCCAAATATTTTAACAGCCACGGTCACACAAAGTCAACAGTGGGAAACTGTCGCAAGAGGTGGATGATGATGAGACACAATTGCCATCAGGTCAGGAGGTGGCCCAGGGTGCATACGTGGAAGACAAGGTAGTGGACGACAAAGTCACTGACCCAATCTGGCAAAGTGACATGCATAATGAGAACAGCAGCACAGAGGGGGAGGGAGGCGTAGCACCACAACAGGCAGGAACAAGCAGTGAGGTGGCCACAGACACAAGGCGGGCAACTGTTCCCCGGAACACTAACACGAGGGAAGTTGCCAGTACAACTGTTAGTTCTTCCAAAGTCTGGCTCTTTTTTAAAAACTGTCCAGATAACCCCAAAAGGCCATTTGCAACCTCTGCTATGCCGACATCAGAAAGGGTTGCAAAACTACAGCCTGACCACCACCAGCATGCTCAGGCACATGACAGCAAAGCACCCAACTAGTTGGCCGAACGCCAGGGTCCAGAAACAGTGTCTGCGGGTGACACCACTGCGTGTTCCGCTGTTGTATGTGCACGCCAAGCCTCCGTCCATGATGCAGGTGAAGATGCTTCCTGCCCTGCACCTGTCGTTGCAGACTTGCAACCGTCAGTGTCCACGTCCTTGTACCAGCACAGCGTTCAGTTGTCCCTACCCCAGTCCTTTGAATGCAAGCACAAATAAGCAGCCAACACCCCACAGGCCACACTACTAAACTCACACATTTCTCGAATGCTTGCAATTGAAATGGTGCCTTTTAGGCTCATGAAGACAGAATCTTTCCGCAACCTAACGACGGCGGCCATCCCTCTGTACTTGGTTTCAGCCACCACTATTTCTCCCGGTGTGCTGTCCCTGTATTACACAAGCACGTGTCCCAGAAAATTATGCGTGCCCTCAACAACACTAAGAAGGTCCACCTAACCGCGCACACGTGGACAAGTGCTTTTGGCCAGGGATGGTACATCTCGCTGACGGCACACTGGGTTAAGATAGTGGAAGCTGGGACCCAGTCGGATCCTGGTGCGGAACACATCCTCCCGACGTCAAGGATTGCAGGCCCTGGGTCAATCAGGGTTGCCCCCACATTGTACAGCTCCTGCACCTCCTCCTCTGCCTCCATATTCAAAATGACCACATCAATCGCAAGCTGGAAGCACTGCCTCGGCCAAGTGGCAACAGGCTGTTCTGAAGCTAATATGCTTAGGTGACAAACCGCACACCGCTGCAGAGTTATTGACAGCTGTAAAAGAGCAGGCAGATGTGTGGCTGTCACCGCTGAACCTACAGTCAGGCATGGTCGTGTGTGACAATGGCTGGAACCTGATGGTTGCTCTGAAATGAGGAGAGCTCACACACGCATCATGCTTGGCCATTGTGCTGGCCCATATTCCGATGTGCTTCCAGTTCACCGACTGGCATGCCATGTCGTCACGCATTGAATCTCAACATTGCACATGTTGAGAAGGATTTGTAAGCAGTAGTGGGCAGTTGTTGAGTAGCAGCTTCAACACGCCCGTTGGCATTCAGGTCAACCTCTGCACATAAGAACTATGAGTGGGCATAGATGTCAGACATCTGTGTCATCCTCCAAAACTTTGAAGACTCCAACATGGTAAGCGGCGATGACGCCATAATTAGCGTCACCATCCCGCTTCTCTGTCTTCTGAAATGCTCGCTGCTCACAATTAAAGAGGCGCAGCACGATCATATGGAGCAAGGAACCATACAGGCTGATGCCACACAGCCCAGCCTCATCTCATCCCAACGCAGATTGGGTGCTAATGAGGAGGAGCTGGTTTTGTGCCCTACAGACGGTATTACCCACACGACATTCATACCGTTTATTCATCGTGGATGGCCTGAGGAAAGGGAGAATGAGAAGGAGGAGGATGAGTAGGGGAGCATGGACAGTGGTCCTCTTGGTCAGGACAGGGAAGAATTGGCTGGTGGCAGTCCGGCACACATGGCTGAGTTTATGTTCCTCTGCCTTTCCCATGAACCTCGCATTGTATGCATTTTGGCCTACAGTAATTACCGGTTGGTCACACTTCTACACCCACGTTACAAGGAGAACTTTCTATCTCTCATTCCCGCGGTGGAGAGGTCTAGTAAAATGTTGCAGTACCAGAAGGTCCTTGTTTCGTAATTTAAAAAAAAAATTCACATCTGAAATTGCTGGCGGCAGAGGTCACAGTACCTTGGACAACCAAGGAGTACAGATGAGAGACACAAATATGATGCGCGGGTTACTTTGACAAAAAAGAAAAGTTTTGGAAGATGCTGAAGGACTACCTTGGCGACTGTACCAGCGTCCCCCTGTGCCTTCCAACTATTTGGTATCCAAGCAGGACACATGGCATGAACTGTCTCTCTATGCCTTGGAGGTCCTGGAGTCTAGCATTTTGTCAGAGATGGTTTTAGTGCCGCCGGGGTATTATAAGGCGCATCCACCTGTCAACTGAAAATGCTAATAGGCTGACTCTTATAAAAATGAACAAGGGCTGGATTGGGCCAGACTTCTCATCACCACCGGATGATAGCAGCGGAACATAAAGTCAAATCCAGTGGCTTTTTTGGGGGGAGGGTCTAGTCCCATGCACCTCTTCACACCCAGACATGGGTATACTCTTCCTGATTTTATCTATTTTCTGTTGTCCTCCTCCTCCCCCTTATCCTCCACCGCGATATCACCAGGGTGACCGTGAAGCAACACCCACATAATTTTTTTGCAAGGGTTTTTATGATGCCCATAGGAATATTTTTTTAGAGGCCTACCTCTAACATTCTGTAGGTTATACAGTATGTTCATGTATACCCCACAGGGATAAAGGTTTTTCAGCTCATGCACTTAGTGCATGGGCATTACCAGTATAGAAGACAAGCTCCTTAACAATGGTAGCAATTTTTTTTAATGAGGACCTCCTCTACGTCTCTTCAAAGGGGTATTGGGGCTTTTCCAAAATTTGGGCAGCCCTTCCAGTCACTGCATACACAATGACAGTATAGGAGACCTGCTCCTTAATAATGGGAACATTTTTTTTAACTGAGGCCCTCCTCTATGTGTCTTCAAATTGGCATTGAGTTTTTTCCAAAATCTGGGCAGCCCTTGCAGTCACTGCATACACAATAACAGTATAGGAGACCCGCTCCTTTATAATGGGAACATTTTTTTTTACTCAGGACCTCCTCTATGTGTCTTCAAAGGGGTATTGAGGCTTTTCAAAATTTTGGGCAGGCCTTGCAGTCACTGCATATGCTATAACAGTATAGGGAACCTGCTCCTCAACCCCTTTCTGACGCAGGGCTTAATAATACATACCTGCGCCCTGGGCCTTAATGACCAGGTACGTATTATTACTCCTCATTGATCGCGCCTGCACAGAGGCTGTGCGGGAGTGATCGCCGCCGGGTGCCAGCTGCAGAGGCATGTGACCCAGGCGCAGCTGGCAGGGGGGCGCAGTCGGGCCGCCTAATGCGGCAGTTTGATGTGTCTCCCCCGGCAGCTGCGTTCTGCCGCCCCCCCCGGACAAGGAGTTGGCCATTCTCTGAGCAGAATGTCAAGCTGACACTGGCTCAGAGAAGCTGCAGCGTGCTGGCTCCCAGCGTTGACGCTCTGACCTCAGGGTCAGGTCATGTGATCACGTTGCTGACACCACTCACCGGGGCTGCAGCTGCAGAGGCGCAGATTGGTGGAAAGTGCTCTGTGCTTCAGAGCTGAAGACACCGAAGATGGAATGGAGATGAAGATTCATTGTGGGGGGTGATTTACTATGGGGGGTGATTTATGGTATGGCTAGTGTGTGATTTACTATGGGGGTGATTCATGGTATGGCTGGGGGGAGATTTACTATAGGGGGTGATTCATGGTATGGCTGGGGGGAGATTTACTATAGGGGGTGATTTATGGTATGGCTGGGGGTGATTTACTATGGGGGGAGATTTATTGTATGGCTGGGAGAAGATTTAGTGTGAGGGAAGATTTATTGTATGGGTGGGGGTGATTTAGTGTGGGGGAGATTTTGTGTGTGGGTGATTGGTGCGTACGCTATATGGGGAGCGAAGGAGGGAAATGTATACGGACAGTATGGGGAGCGAGGGTGATGTGATGTGTGCAGACACAGTATGGGGGATGTGTGAGGGTAAATATATGAGGAGACAGTATGGTTTGCAGGGGGACGTGAGAGAAGACAGTATGAGGAGGGGAGGGGGAAATAATGGGGGGAGAAAAGTGTGAGTGGGCACAGAATAGAGACTGAGTAGTGTTGGGGGTGTAGTATGGGGTGACAGTGTAAGGGCACATCCAGGAGGGGACAGTAAGCCAAGGAGGGAGAGCTTGCAAAAGGCGTCCGACCTCAACTCCTATGCTGTGGCTGCCACAGCTGTGGGGGAGCCAGGCGCCATTTAATTGTATTATCATTGTATGTTCCAAAATGATACATAGCACTTCAATAAGACTAGAAAGTTCATAAGTCTGTGACATAAAATATCACAGACAAAGAAGAGCTCGGTGATCATAAGAAAATTCTAATTTTATTAAATTACAAAATTAAAATGACAATAAAATCAGGTAAAAAAACAAGGATACCTCAAAAAAGTGCCAACCATTAGATTGTGACTATCAGATTAGTAATATGCAGAAGTACAATAGTTAGGTAATTAATACATTCTTAAATGCTAGTGCAATATATTCTCCCTATATGTTAATAATTACCCGCAGTTTATATATCATATAAAGTCTTTTTTCCATTGTACCACTATTCCTGTTTCTTCACAATTAAGCCCCACATAGGATCCTTATCAGGTAAACTTATTTCACTTGAATGAACATAGGGAATAGTCAATCTGTATACAAGTCTGTCCCCTTTTACCCCAACGCGCGTTTCACCGCTCTGGCTTCTTCGTGGGGGTGTGTCTTAAGTGGGAGGCATGGCCTGGTTAAATATGTCACTGGACCAATCAGTTACAGATACGTTTTTACTCAATCGGCCAATAATAAATGTCGTCTGATGTCATGAAGTGGGTGGTGTCGTTGGCGCATGATGTTCCTGTGCCCCCTCATAAGGAAGTGATCTCCTTCATGTGCGAGGTGAACCACAAGCAGTATACGCAAGCGGTTACTATGATCCGCACTGAGTGAGGTCTATGAGGTCCTCAGGAGACGCATGCGCATTACCGCCCATTATTACTTAGATGGTTCTCTGCGCTGTTTTTATATATGTTTTATATAAGTTTTATATATGTTTGGATATTGACAGGAGAAGAAGGGGGATATAAAAGAATTATACGTATGAGAATGTTTGAATTACCAAAATAATCCAGATTATTTAGTATTTTTTGAATGCTATATATGCGTTCAGATTACTAGAAATTGCATATGTTGTTATAGCGTATACCTATCACTGTGAAAACTGTACAACTAATTTAAACAAGAAGAGCCCATGGGAGAAGAGTATTATTATACTTATTGTCTGGATAAGTGAAATTAGTGTAGGAAAAATAATTTGCCCAAATGTGTGAAAAGAAATTGTGACTAAGGGAGTATGAGGGAAATGGCGTGTGTTAAGCAGCAAATATGGAGAGGAGATGCCGAGAAACTGTAAGAAAAGTGCAAAAATATACAGATGTGTAGAAGTGATGAGACGGGAATAGTGGAGAAAACAGAGAAAAGACTTTATGTGATTTATAATTATTAACATACAGGGAGAATATATTGCACGAGCACTTAATCATTTATTAATTCTTTCCTATTTTACCCATAGTTCTGCACATTACTAATCTGATAGTCACAATCTAATGCTCTGCACTTTTTGAGCTATCCTTGTATTTTACATGAATTTATTGTCATTTTTATTATGTAATTGAATAAAATTAGAATTTTCTTATAATCCTAGAGCTCTTCTTTATCTGAGATATTTTATGTCCCAGACTTATGAATTTTGAAGAAATGAAGGGTCGCTCCCTGTTTTATATGTGAGGGGTGCTCTGAAGTAATATATTCCAAAAGCAATAAAATAAACTTTGGCACTCCAATGTAGATGCAAGGGATGATTATTTAGAAAACCCCCTGAGAGATGAGCAGGCCAACGTTTCGACCTAATATGGTCTTTATTAGAGATGAGCGTTGTTCTACTCGAACTGTTCGCCAATCTCAAATTCGAGCTGTTTTGGGCGGTGTTCGAGCCGTTCGGCGAACACGAACAATTTGAGAAAAATTCGGCTGTTCGAGGTTATGTTCGATAACTGTTCGTGCACCAAAATCATAACTGGACTTTTTCTCAGTAATGATGAAAATTAATGTTAATACGCAGTTTGAGTGTACAGCGGGGTGGGGGGAGGGGCAGGGGATGGATCTCTGCAGGAACAATGAAGATCTCCATTTTTTTTTTCTCTTTCCCGCATTTACAGTGGGGAGGTGCAATCTGTCAGCCTATCAGCAGCGCACACACGGAGCGAAGTGCTTTTTTTCACACAAGCAAGGGCATGTGTCATTGGCAGTGTATGTCACATGTCCTTGCCCTATAAGACCAAGCCATTTTCCCCATCGCCACCATTTTCTCACTGCTGCAGCTGCATGTTAGACGGCACCGCTGTTGCTGTGTGCGCTATACCTTGTTAATTTCAAGCCAATTTTCGCACAAATATACAGATAGCTTGGGAGTAGGGAATAGTTGTGATTGCAGTCCTTTTAAGGACTAGGTTACAGCATTTCCTACGACTTTTATCAGGGAGGTCTGTGCTCTTAAATAGATAGGTTGTGGGAGTAAAGACTAATTGTAATTGGAGTCCTTTTCAGGACTAGGTTACATCAGTTCCTATCAGTTTTTGCCAGGCAGGTCTGTGCCAGTGCTGTGCAAGTTTTTTTCACAGCATTTGGCTGAATCTAGCAAAGCTAATCCTTTTTGGCCTATTGCAGAGTGTGTTAGTCAGTGGAGTAGCCTATCTGTGTTGCAAGATATACCACCTGTGTATAGAATACCAATTTTTTTACTGCACCTAGTGAAGTAAAATCTTTTGAGCATAGCATCATTCTATTAGTCCATCTATACTGACCTCCATCAGGTTGCAAACTGAATCTAATTTTTTTCTGCATCTAGCTCTGAAAAAATATTGGGCTTCTAGCTGTGTGTGGGTCTTGTTCTATTAATCCATCTATACTGACCTCCATCAGGTTGCAAACTGAATATAATTTTTTTTCTACATCTAGCTCTGAAAAAATATTGGGCTTCTAGCTGTGTGTGGGTCTTGTTCTATTAATCCATCTATACTGACCTCCATCAGGTTGCAAACTGAATATAATTTTTTTCTGCATCTAGCTCTGAAAAAATATTGGGCTTCTAGCTGTGTGTGGGACTTGTTCTATTAATCCATCTATACTGACCTCCATCAGGTTGCAAACTGAATATAATTTTTTTCTACATCTAGCTCTGAAAAAATATTGGGCTTCTAGCTGTGTGTGGGTCTTGTTCTATTAATCCATCTATACTGACCTCCATCAGGTTGCAAACTGAATATAATTTTTTTCTGCATCTAGCTCTGAAAAAATATTTGGCCTTCTAGCAGTGTGTGGGACTTGTTCTATTAGTCCACCTATACTGACCTCCATCAGGTTGCAAACTGAATATATTTTTTTCTGCATCTACCTCTGAAAAAATATTGGGCTTCTAGCTGTGTGTGGGACTTGTTGTATTAGTCCATCTATACTGACCTCCATCAGGTTGCAAACTGAATATATTTTTTTTCTGCATCTAACCCAGCCAATAGTTTTGGCCTAATACCACAGTTTGGCCACTCAGCTCTGCTCGGTTACCATCCATTGTTTTTTTGTGCAAACAACTCCAGAGTTGTGAATTAGTTAACCACCAAAATGAGTGGAAAAAGGCCTGCTGCTGGTGGAAAGGGGAATAGGCGTGTTGGGAAGGGGAAAAAAGGTTGTGTCCGTGGGGTAGGTGTTAAAGCAACAGTAACATCTGCAGAAGAAAGACCATCTTCCAGCCAAACTAAAATGTCTACTTCTTTTAGCGGACAATGTGATAAGATCCCTTTCTTACGGCCACGCCAATCGCTACAAATTCCAGATGAGGCACAAAAACAGCAGGTGCTTCAACGGATATCAAGTGCTCCTTTAAGTGGGCTCTCCTCCACATCAACTTCAACATCACAAATACTCCAGTCCTCAAAGGTGTCACCCAAATCGCACTTGCTTCCTCACAGCTCCCAAATCTCCAGCTGCCCGTCTGAGTATGAGGTTGAACAGATGGTTGAGTCTGCAGAGCTGTTTACTCATACTATAGCCTGGGAATCAGAGGTCGACTCCAGCGCTTCTGTGAATCCAGACGAGGAAATGATCTGCACTGATGCCCAGAATCTTTATGAGTCGGATCCAGGACCAGACGCAGAAGGTTCTGACCATAATGTAGACCCTCATTCCCAAACTGTAACTCCTGTTGGTGGAGACAATGAGGAAGACGATGATAAGACTCAAATACCTGATTGGAGCGACAACTTTAGTTTTTTGTCAGGGCAGGAACAGGTTGGCTCTGAGGACGACGGGTGTGATAACACACAGGGTGATGATGATGAGGTTGGAGATCCCACTTACTGTCAACCCACAGTCAGCCAAGAGATGAGGTCAGCAGAGGAGGTGGAGGAAGATGCTAGTGACGACGAGGTCAGGTTGCGCCTTCCTGGACAGAGACGTAGTACTGGAAGCACGTCAACAACTGCATCCTCAAACACAACTCTGCCTCTCACCACAAGTCGTGGTGGCTCTTCAGGTCGCATGGGTGCTAAGCCTTGCATAGCCTGGGCATTTTTTCAGATCGATAAAGATGACCCAACTCGTGTTATCTGTAACATTTGTCAGCAAAAGCTAAGTAGAGGCCAAAAAATACATAGTTTGAGTACTTCATGCATGAACCGGCACATGGACATGAAGCATAAGTTGCAGTGGGAAGCTCAGTGTGCTACAATGCGGCCTAGCCGGCCGGGCCAACCACCGTCTGCCATATCTTGTGCATCCGCGGCCTCTTCATCCTCTGTGACTGGGGGGACAGCAGTCACACCTGTTTTGGGGCGCAGACCTGCCACCCCTTTACCCGCAACAGCCAGCGTGATTGGCAGGTCATCATTTTCTTTGGAGGTGGGAACACCGGCTGGTGTTGAGCGCTGTCCGACATCGATAGCACCACCTTTGGATCAAGGCAACCTAACATGTCCGCCTGCATCTTCCTCACAGACCGGCAGTTTGCCGGGGACACCCTTATCAACCCCGTCTAAGCACAATAGCCAGCCCTCGGTCCCTCAGATGTGGACAAGTAAAAGACCATTTCCTCCTAGCCATGAGAAAGCTAAGAGGTTGAATTTCACCATCTGCAAGCTCTTGGCTACAGAAATGCTGCCTTTCCGCCTGGTGGACACAGAGGATTTTCGAGACCTTATGTCCGTCGCAGTGCCCCAGTACCAGATGCCCAGTCGGCACTACTTCTCAAAGAAAGGTGTGCCTGCGCTCCACCAGCATGTCGCACACAACATCACCGCTTCTTTGAGAAACTCTGTGTGTGACAGGGTGCATTTCACCACAGACACTTGGACGAGTAGGCATGGACAGGGGCGTTACATGTCGCTGACTGGGCACTGGGTAACTATGGTGACAGCAGGACAAGGGGCTGCTGTCCAAGTCTTGCCGTCCCCACGAGTTGTGTGTCAATCCTCTTTATGTCAAAGTTCCTCCACTGCTTCTGCCTCCTCAACCTCCTCTCGGTCTTCCACCTGCACCCAAAGCCTGTCTGGTCATGCCACAAGCTTTCTAACTGCACAGAAGGGATCCTGCACACCTCCTTACTATGCTGGCAGTAGGGCTCAACGTCATCAGGCGGTTTTTACATTGAAATGTCTGGGAAATGTGAGTCACACAGCTGAGGAGTTGTGGTCAGCTCTGGAGAACCAATTTCATGAATGGTTGTCTCCACTGGACCTGAAACCAGGGAAGGCCGTGTGCGACAATGCTGCAAACCTGGGTGCGGCCCTTCGCCGGGGCAATGTCACACACGTGCCTTGTATGGCTCACGTGTTGAACCTGGTTGTCCAGCAATTTTTAGCCCACTATCCCAGACTAGATGGCCTTCTGCAGAGGGCACGGTCGCTGTGTGCTCACTTCCGCCGTTCGCATCCCGCAGCTCAGCGACTTACATCTCTACAGAAGTCGTTGGGCCTGCCACTTCACCGGCTAAAATGCGATGTGCCTACCCGGTGGAATTCAACTCTGCACATGTTGCAGCGACTGTGGCAGCACCGACAAGCCCTGGTGCAATACGTTCTGACGTATAGCCTGGGCCAACGAGATTCAGAGGTGGGGCAAATCACGCTGGAGGAGTGGTCTCAGATCAGGGACCTATGCACCCTTCTGCACAGTTTTGAAATGGCGACGAAGATGTTTAGTGCTGACGATGCCATTATCAGCATGACTATTCCGGTGATTTATATGCTGGAGCACATGTTAAACAGAATTCGGAGTCAGGTGGTGGCACAAGAGGAGGTGGAGGAAGTAGAGGAGGAGGAGTTGTATGCGGAAGGGCTAACATCTGCAAGGTCCAGACGGTCGGCAGCACCAAGGCGGCAGGCATGTGAGGGTGGGGGAGATGGTTTTACCAGGGCGCATGGTAGCAGCCAAACTAGTGAGGAAGGTGCAGGAGCCCAGGAAGAAGTGGAGGACGAACTGATGGAAGACTCATCAGATGAGGGAGACCTTGATCACATTTCTGTTGTGCGAGGTTGGGGGGAGAGGACAGAGGAAGGAAGCATGATTGTTACCTCGCCACCAACACAACAGGGACTTGGTGCTCCTGGATGCGCAACACACATGAGTGCCTTCTTGCTGCACTACCTGCAACATGACCCTCGAATTGTGAGAATTAGAAATAATCCTGACTACTGGGTTGCCACACTGTTAGATCCCCGGTACAAAAGTAAATTTGCAGAAATTATTTCTACCATAGAAAGGGATGCACGCATGCAGGAGTATCAGCAGAGACTGTTGCAGAATCTTACATGTGCTTTTCCACAAAATACCAGTGGTGCACGTAGTGAATCTCACAGTTCCAACCGTGGGACCGTCAAGTGTTCAGCACTCAAACCGTAACAGAACCACAGTATCTGCTGGTAACATCAATTTTGCGGAATCATTTCACCACTTTTTTAGCCCATCCTTTGCAAGGCCACAGGAGACAAGAAGTCTGACACATAGTCAACGCCTAGAGACGATGGTACAGGAGTATCTCCAAGTAAACATTGAAGCCACGACTGTGTCACTGGACCCTTGCTCTTTTTGGGCTTCCAATCTGGATAAATGGCCGGAGCTAGCCACTTACGCCTTGGAGATCTTGTCATGCCCCGCAGCCAGCGTTCTGTCTGAACGTGTGTTCAGCGCTGCTGGTGGTGTGCTGACAGATAAGCGCACGCGGCTCTCCACTGATAATGTAGACAGACTCACGTTCATAAAGATGAACAAATCATGGATCCGAAACGACTTTTCTACCCCTGTGTCATCCTGGGGAGAGTAAAAGCTTGATGATTGGTTAAAATCACCCTACCAACCGTTTTAAGCTTTCAAATTACTAATCATGTTTATCTGTATCTTGACTGGAAAATAATTTGGGCTTTGTAGCAGTGTGCAGCACTGATCCTATTAGGCCATCTATAATAAGCTTCACCAGATTTAAAATTAAAAATAATTTTTAGCTGCATCTAGCCCGGAAAATAATTTTGGGGCTCCGAGATGCGCAAGACACATAAGTGCCTTCTTGCTGCACTACCTGCAGCATGACCCTCATATTGTCAGAATTCGAAGTAATCATGACTACTGGGTTGCCACACTCTTAGATCCCCCAAACTTTTCGATCAACCTTTTCATTTTAATAAAGACCAAAAAAATGGTCATTTTTGAAATTATAAGCATTAGCAGGTTGTTAGAAACTGAAATCAAACAGTTTTCAACTCAAAACTTTATTCTAGGTGATGTTACATTTTCACATAGGACCCCTTGTTCGAAAGGAGCTTCTGAACTCTCTCGTCCATTGAATTTGTCAGGTTTTGGATGGTTTCTGCTTCAATTGTTTTGCATGAGGACAGAATACCCTCCCAGAGCTGTTGCTTAGATGTGAACTGCCTCCCGCCATCATAGACACTCCTTTTAATGATGCTCCAAAGGTTCTGAATGGGGTAGAGGTCAGGGGAGCATGGGGGTCACACCATAAGTTTGTCCCCTTTTATGCCCATATCAGCCAGAGATGCAGATGTTTTATGTGCAGCATGAGATGGTGCATTATCATGCAGAAAAATGATCTTGCTGTGAAATACACGGTTCTTCTTCTTGAACCATGGCAGGAAGTGCTGTTTGAGAAAATCCACATACATTATGGAGTTCATCTTTAGCGCCTTCAGGGATCCTAAAGGGGCCGACAATCTCTCTCCCCATGATTCCAGCCCAAAACATTACTCCACCTCCTCCTTGTTGGCGCTGTAGCCGTGTTTGCGTGGGGTGTCCATCAACCAGCCATCCTCCACTCCATCCATCTGGACCATCGAGCGCTGCACGGCACTCATCCGTGAACAAAACTGTTTTGAAATCAGTCTTCATGTAATGTTTGGCCCACTGGAGCCGTTTCTGCTTGTGTGAAGTGGATAGAGGAGGTCGACAGGATGGCGTATGCACAGCTGCAAACCTCTGAAGGACCCTGCATCTTGTTGTTCGGGGGACGTTGGAGGCACAAGCAGCTTCAAAAACTTGTCTGCTGCTATGACAAGGCTTTTTTGCCGCTGCTCTTTTAACCTGACGTAATTGCCTGTAGGAAAGAGTCCTCAATTTGCCCTTATCAGCACGCACACGTGTGTACTGTGAATCAGCTACATACTTCTTGATTGCCAAGACACTTCATCCTGATCATCGCACAATGTTGATTGTAGTCATGCCTTGACCTAAACACTCCACAATTTGTTGCTTCTCAGCAGCCGACACATCCTTTTTCTTTCCCATTTTGGCAGAAAATGTAGGCTGCTTAATAATGTGAGAGAGCCTTCTTAAGTAGTCTTGCCTTTCATTGGACACACCTGCCAAACTAATTAGCACAGGTGTCTGCAATTGCTTACAGTGATATAAAGAGCCCTGACACACATCACCATCAATGAGTTTAACTGACAAACAAACAAATTCTTCCCTTATCACTCCTAAACACTTTTTGCATAATAATTTGGAACGCAGTGTACATGTGCTTTTCCACAAAACACCAGCGGTTCACGTAGTGAATCTTACAGTTCTAACTTGCCAACCGTGGTCTGTATGGAGTTGTTCAATAAAGGGCCCAAAATTAAGATAACATAGATGGGAGAGGTCTCTATGAATAGGAATTCCTAAGTATTTGATACCCTGTGAGGGACAGGCAAAGGGAAAGTTGGACTGGATGGAATCCTATATGGATTTGGGGAGGGAGACATCGAGGGCCTCAGACTTCGCTGCATTGATTTTAAAATTTGACCATGTAACAAAATGATCTATTTCAGCCATAACAGCAGGGATGGATATATGTGATTGAGTGATATATACTAGGACATCATCAGCAAATAGAGAGCACTTGTACTCGGTGCCTCCCACCTCAATCCACCTAATATTGGGGTTATGGCGAATTGATGAGAGCAGGTGCTCCGTCACTAGGATGTATAAGAGAGGGGACAGAGAACATCCCTGCCTTGTCCCATTGGTGATTGTGAAAGGTGATGAAAATGTTCTGACGCGCCCCCTGGGCCTTGGGACACCCGGAGCCGGACCCTTTTTGGTGGATGCTGGTGGTTGTAGTCTCCGTGGCGGCAACCCGGTTCCGTGGCTCAGGGCGGTCAAACCAGTGGCGGAACTATTTATGTGGTTTTGATGTTTAAATGTCCGACTACGCCACCCGTGGATTGCGGTCAGAGTGAACCGCCGCTACAGGGCAGACCGCTGAGGCTGGTGTTGTGGGTGCAGCAGAGCGTAGCATAACTCCCCACGGGAGGAGTATAGCCTCAGGGCAGTGTATGCGGAGGATGGGGGTGATGGTGCAGGGCAGCAGCAGTAACGACACGGAGTCAGTGATGCAGTCCAGGGCCTTTACTCACAGTTCTTATTATCCAGACCACGTCTGCAGGTAACGGCTGCCCACGTCGTATTGTGCTCACCAGGTGAGGGGCTCAGACAACTCCCAGATAACTTTGGAGCACTTCACAGGACCCCCTTTGTGTGTCCTTTGTCTGGCCTTTCTTACCAACACTTCTGTCCGGCTGCCTCGGGCCTCCTCTTGGTAAACTTGGCGCCAGTTTCCCTGACCCTATGTGGTGCCTTCCTAGCGGGTGTAGCGAGGGGCTGCGCCACATAAAATGTCAGAGCCTCCGGTTTCTAGCTGAGGGTCGTTTCCTGCCTCCACTAGTTCGGGGACCGGTCTCCCCCTTTGGCCTGACCCCTCCACGCAGGTGGATTCGGGCGTGCGGTGGCGACTCGCCCGTCCGCACCCCTGGGATCCCTTCATTCCTCGTTCCTGGAGCCTTCTCCACTCCTCTTCCTTCCTTCTCCCTCTTCCAGGCCTGGGCCTCTGTTACTAGGCCCGCCTCCGGAGCAGAGCTCATGCAGAGCCCCTGCTCCCTGCCACTTCTGCTCAGACTTCTCTGCACTGAACTAAGATGGTGCCCACCTTTTATACTCCCTTCTCAATGCACCCAGGAACTGCTTCCTCCCTGCTCCTGCACTACAGGGTTCCCCTTCCTCAGTGTTCCCTCCCCCCACTCCAGCCAGGGACAGGGACTGTCGTGCCCATCTCAGGGGCATATTGGTCGCCCTGCCCCACGGCAATGTGGTGTAATGCATGCAGGTGTCGGGTCCTGATCCACACTCCATCCTTACCTGAGAGTGAGATATCACACCTCTGGGTGAGGTGCAATACGTCTGTAGCAACCGAGCCCTCAGGGTGCTACAGTTCCATTTATCTTCAGCCTAGGTGACGTATTGCGATACAGGGCCGTGATTTTGGCTATAAAAGGGTCCCCTAGACCCCTACCCCAAGCTTTTTAAGAGAATCATATATGGCGTGCCAGGAGACTCTATGGAATGCTTTCTCAGCATCCAACGAGAGTATCTAATTACAAATTTTTAACTGCATCTAGCCCAGGAAATACTTTGTGCCTAGTAGCAGTGTCTGCTAGTCAGCGGATTATCCCGGCTGTTAAGCAAGCTGCACCACCTGTAGTTTAGACACTTAATTTTTTCAAAGGAAATGCTTCGGGACCATGGGATACTTAGTGAAGAGCATCAGGAGGCACCCCAAGGCATAGGGGCTGGGACTGGCAGTAGGATGCCTTGCGGTGGACAGCCGAGCTCGATCCTTATAAAAGCTTTTTAACTGCAGCAGCTTTAGTGGACGCTACTGGAGCTGGAATTACCGCGGCTGCTGGCATGAGACTTGCCCTCCAATAGATCCTTGTAAATGGATTTAAAGTGTATTCATTCAAATTAGAGAGACAATTTAAATTAAAAAGGTTAGAGCTGCCTCCACCACAGGGGGGCTCGCTCGACCCACCAGCGGACAGGCACCAGTATTGGGAGAGGGGGGCTGGCCGTCAGGGTTCACCGCGGCTCTGGCACAAACCCGGCGACACGGAGGTGGCACGGGCAGGAGCGGACTGGCCGTGTCGGCTTCTCACTTTTTGGATTTTAGAAGGGCATGACATGCCTATATCTGTGTCTCCCCCTCCTTTTACTCCTCCACCTCTTTTATTTTCGCATGACTATATGTACTTGTCACTTTTCCATGTGTTAGTTGTGTCTTCTGAGCAGTTTGTCAGCTTTTGGACACCTTTGAACGTGTTTTCTATGTGTTTCTATGTGTTTTTGTTTGCCTGCCATTGGTTTTAACGGTGTTCGAAGGTGTTCGACGAACAGTTCGACGAACAGTTCGGCGAACACACGGGTGTTCGACGAACCGAACCGAACTCGAACACTACGGGGGTGGCTCAACACTAGTCTTTATCAGGGCCTTTGCTGAACATAAACGAAATAAGATATATCATACAAACTGTAATCGGTATATCCATAATTTATACATACAGAAACTAGAACACTGTGAGGCTACGCATGATAGTAGAGGAGTACGTACAATCAAAAAAGAACATTCTGGGGTAAAAGATTAGGTTGGATAGATACATAGGCTATTTAATAATACCATGGAATAAATGGAACTGGAGTCGTTGTAGCAAAGCAGTGTCACTGATCCCCTACAAAGGGAGGCTCTACTTAGACAGTAAATGTTATGACAATAGGGGATAGGAAATAAAGTGCAAAAATAAAAAAAAAGTAATAGGGTAAAAGGATTATGGAGAGGCCCATCTATTGGGTAGATTGCGCAATCACATATAAGTAAGAGGTAGAGGGGTAATATGGGGAGGCCCATCTATAGGATAGATTGTGTGAGCACATATACAAATGAAACAAGACAGCGGAAGATGCCCAGAAACGTCCACATACCTGGTAATGAGGGGAGTATTCAGGACATATGTAGTGTAGTGAAGAGGGAAAAGGTGTCTTCCTTATGTACCCCATGAACGTGGTGCGGTGATTATGACAGCGTGCGCGCCGCTTGCATATGTGAATTTCCGGTCTTGCGCAGTGTGAACTGTCAGGCTTCCGGTGCGCGTGCTGGAACGCAAGGGAGAGCAGTGAGACTTAAGAGACTTCCGGGCATGAGCAGTACATGGGACGTGCTTCCGGTATGTAAGTTGACACGCAACGGACGAAGTGGAACGCACACAGCTGTCAGTGGTATATAAATAGACCGACTAATATAATGCAGAACAATGCCATATTTATGCCAAGTGAGGGTCTATTATGAAGGGAAAAAAGGTCATTAACCCCAGAACGCATACCTGGGGCCTCGCAGGCCCGTCCTGTTAATTGTTTTCTATTTTCTGCAAGATTACTTTAGTTCGAATTTTGAAACTCTAGGTATTCCTCAGGAATATAGTTGTTTGTCATTTCCAGTTGGTCATTTATTTATTATTTGCACACGGGCCTAAAAGGCCCCAGGTATGTGAAAGTGTAGATTTTTATGGTCATGCGTTCTAGGGTTAATAAAGGATAGCTTCCACTGTGAAGAGAAGGACCTAGTAGAAACTCAACCCCGTGGTGAGCAAAGGGTCCTGGAAAATCATAAAGTGTGCATATGGGTTTCTTTTCAGAAGTAAATAATGACCTTATTTAATGACCTACAAAACAAAGAAAAAGCGATCAGAAGTACTGAATTATTATTATTGTACAAATATAATTCTTAACAGAATAAGGCAAAAAAATATAGAGAACAATCTAATGATGTTGTACTTCATATTCCCTATTAAGGCCCTTCGGAGTGAGGGTCTGTAAAGTATGTGTCCAATAGGACCCACATTTTTTGAGGTTTTGAATCCGGTTGCCTCCTCGCCTACTTGATGGAATATGGTCAATTACTTGATATCTCAATTGTGATATATCATGAGACATAGCGGAGAAATGTGCTGGTATAGATAGCATTGTATGTTCACATTGAATAGTGGATTTATGCTGTGAGATGCGGTCTCGGATATGCTGGGTAGTTTCACCTACATATCCGAGACCGCATGGACACTTGATCAAGTATACAGCATAAGTAGAATCACACGTAAAATATCCCTTAATAGGAAAACGCTTGCCGGACTGGGGGTGCGTAAACGTATCATCCTTTGTAATGTTTGAACATTGTAGACAGCCCAGGCAAGGGAAGGTACCCCTGCGTGGGGTGGCTAGAGTGCGTTGAATGGGTCCTCTACTTGTGGACCCCACATCAGCCCTGACCAGATGGTTCCGGGTATTTTGAGATCTCTTGTGACATAATAAGGGGACGTCAATGAATTCCTGCACCTCAGGATATAATTGTCCTAATAGGGACTAATGTTGTTTGATGCACTTAAATATTGCTCCGCTAAAAGGATGGTAGGTATTCACAAAAGTTAATCGTGGGTTTCTGTTGTGCGGTAAATTAGATTTAGTTGACTGGTTCAGGATATGGGAAGGATAACCTCTCTGCTGGAACTTAATATTCATTTCCTCGTGTCTAATTTTTCTAGCGTCTGCTGTAGACACAATCCGATCTCCCATACAGCGCTGTGACTTGGGTAAAGATCTTTTAACATGACGTGGGTGGCAGCTGGAACACAGCAATAGGCGGTTTTTGTCTGTCGGTTTTACATATAAGTCACTAATGAGACATCACGTGTCAGTAAGTGTGATCCATGTGTCCAGGAAATGACCAGAGTGGGAAGACGGATGCAAAGTGAATGTTAAATTAGAGACCTTGGTATTAAGGTCATGATAGAATAGTGTAAGGTCATTCTCTGTGCCCATTGTAAGGCAGAATAGTCATCATGCTGGGGGACACTCGCTTCACCGGGTCAATTAAAGCACACATGCAACGTCTTTCCAGTATTTCACAATCCAGCAGTTTATTATACTTCATAACTACTTCCAGGACTCTTGTCTTCCAAGCCTCTTGCCCTCCAAGGCTAATGGCATCTCTTACACATAAGGATCCAGCCTCTGCCTTTCAGACTTCACCAGGCTTCACCAGGCTTCACTAGGCCTCACTAGGCCTCACACTCTAACGGTGTCCCACACAGGGAACAGACCTCACGCCTTTCACACCCTGTCTCAAAACTACCAGGGTTTATATATCCTCCAGTGCACACACAGGACCTGTGCTGATGTCACAGTCATGTAATCAGACCTTCTGTGTGCACAGGACCTGTGCTGATGTCACAGTCATGTGATCAGTCACCTGAGGGGGAGGTACATGGTCAGCCAGAACACACTCTGGACCATTACAGTAATGCCGCAAGCCGCTGCATTAAATATCTCCCCCCCCCTCTGTTCAAACTTGTGGGGTTGAACACATAATATACACAATCACATTATAACCCACAGTACACACAAAGACCATGTACTTGATAATTGCGCTGCTCAGCCCCTGGAACATTAGTCATCGACATTAGCCCATTCCTTAGGGACCTACCATCTGTCATTGTCACTGACTTCGTCAAGTCACATTTCCGGGTCGTAACCTTGTCAGACCTCCCCCGCTCCCAGCGGTCAGTCGTAACCTTGTCAGACCTCCCCCGCTCCCAGCGGTCAGTCGTAACCTTGTCAGACCTCCCCCGCTCCCAGCAGTCAATACAGCAGTGTGACTCGCATGCCCTGGTATCTAAGGTCCGGTTCGACTCCGTACTGTCCCGTCCTCTATTGGGTCGTTTGTATGGGCCACTCAGACCTGAGTTACTGGAGGTCTCACTACCTCTAAACCCACGCCCACTATCCTCAGGACATCTTGGAAAGTCTCTAACTTCTACTGTAGCCGTTCTATTATTTGAAGGGCCCTTTCTCTGTCTGGTCTCACAATTTCTAGACGGCTGCCATCTTCTGCTGCTCAGGCGATTCTGTCTTTCCACTTGCAGTCTTGTGAGATTCAACTGTACTACCTCTCGCAGGTAGGTCACTTGGTACTTCATCAGCATGCGTATATATGCAAGATTTTCTTCCTTTCCTACAGCGGAGAATGACACCATGCCGTCTTCATCTTGTATCCAGGCCTGACGTTGACGTGGACTGCTTACTTTCATCACGCCAGACTTCTTTACCATCATTTGCATGGCTTGGCCGTTTCTCCCAATGAGCTTTCTCACCAAAACATGAGGCACCCGGATGACTTCTTCCCGCAGACTGTGAGCTTTTCTCATAAGCTCCAGTTGTCTAACGGCTTGTTCTGTCTTCAACCGGAGAAACCGCTTCGTGCGAATACATTGCCAGTGCATGTCACTTAGGATAGCCACCCTCTTCACTGTGACTTCGGTTGTGGACAGGACCACCAGCTGTTAAGCTTCTGAGGTCGAGTACACCTTACAGGCTCTCACGGCCTTCTTAAACTCTTCATGCACGGACTCACTGGTGCATTCTTCTCTCAAATCCTCGGGTACATCTATGAGGCACTTGTACCGAGAGTTTCTGTCTCACCAGTGGTCACCAAATGATCATCTGGCTCAGGTTTCAGGGACAACTGATTTTCAGCTTCTTCACCCTGTATGCTTCCCCTGAGCTGACTCACCGCTACAAATTCAAGAATTTTGCTCTTGACCACTTCCAATTCATACTTATCTTCTGTTAACACTCTCTTAGCTCTCCTCAGGTCCCCCTTCTCATGGTATAAAGGAGTAAGTGCAACTTGTTTGCCCTTTTCCCTCTCCAAGGAGGCCTCGTTCACTGAGTGATACTTTGCCAGGCGACCTTTGAGCTCGAAAACTTCTTCCTCTAGCTCAGCTACTCGCCTCTCAGCAGCCCATCTCTGAGCTCTTCCTGCTTCAACTGCTCCTTTATCAGTAGAGTTCTCTCAGACCTCTCTGTCTCCAATGCGCCCACTCAGCTCTCGACAGCCAGTCTCTCAAGCTTCTCTTGCTTCAAATGTGATTGTAGCCTCTCCTTGAGCTCCTTGATCTCGGCTGTTACATCCACCGAATCATCCGAGCTCGCATTATTCGAGGAGGTATTTGCTTCATACCTCCCATCTCCAGTGGCCAACTCCTGGCCCTGGTCTGTGGCTTCTCTGATAGACTCCTCCATCTTTTCCCACTCAGCTTCCATCTTGCTGATTCTTTCCTTAAGGCACAACTCTGCCCTCTGGAGATTATCACAGAACGTCTGCAGCTCCTTCACCTGAGCTTCCAGACCTAGGGTCTTTCTGCGGAGATCATCATTTTCATCACGGGTGTCCTGCAGAGTGGTCTCAACCACTTGGTGCATGTGGTCTGCATCCCCCTTATCATCCTCTAGTTTTTCCTTAACCTTGAGGAGATCCTCATAGTCTCTCTTAATTTGTTGCAGTTCCTCACTGAGTTCACCATACTCCTTCTTGGATTCACACAGCTCTTTCTTCACTTGGTACAGCTCTAACTGTACCAGGGTGAAACGATCTTTCACCTCGCACAACTCATCTTCACACTCCGCTTTGTCAATCTCCAATTGAAAAACCTCCTCCTTGGTTTTGCGGCGGTCCGCCTTAATTTCCTGGAACATTTCCTTCCATTGGTTAACTTCCTCGCTGCTTCCCTCCAGTTCTCACTGTAAGTTCCTCACAACCTGGTACATTTTCTGCCGTTCAGACTCTAGGCTCCTCTGGTCTGAGGACACGCTCTCCAGGTTTTCCCATAGTTGCTGCACGTCACTCTGACACTGCTGCCTGATAGGCTACAGCTCTTGGTCATGACTGGCCACCTCCTCTTTCAGGGCTGTCAGATCCTGATCCTTCTGTCCCAGTACTGTACCGGAGTTTGCTACTAGCAATGTCACCTCCTCTTCTGCCTCTAAAGGAGGATCCACACTTGGAAAAAAGGCACACAGTATTACATTTTCTTTATTTTCACTTGCAGCAAAGACTACAGGAGCAACCTTTTTGTGGCCCTTGCGCCGTCGACGACGAGAGGGGGACTTTCTCTCCTCGTCTAGCTCCTCCTGACTGAACTCTCCTTCTACTTTCGTAGTTTCACCATCAGCTACGGGGTCTGTGTCACTCCCCATGGTTTTGTGGACTAACAGGTCACCTCCCACTTTGACGTCAACCCTTTCTACTGGAGCTACCCCGTTATCAACGGTCAAATTGTCATTTTTAGGCGGTACCAACCCACAACCAGTAACAAATTTTGGTTTTCTATATTCCATGCTCTTTTGAAAATCCGCCCCCTTTTGGGACTCCGCCCCCTTTGGACACCCACACATGTAGGGGGATTTTTAGAAAAATAATCAGCAATAGTCTTAGGACCCAGTTCACAACATCTCTTATCACCTCCCCGGGCACTCTGGGACAATACTGGCGCCCCAGAGAGTTGACAGAATGGTTCGCTGCCGCCATTCTATACGGTGCCCACAGCTCCTGCCATTCCTGCACCATGTCCTGTAGACGTTTCTCAAATACCTGCTGTGGTTTTAACCTGAACTTTAATCGCTCAATAGCTTCAGTTTCATTTGCTACTTCGTTCACAGCCATCGCGGTATACTATTCACACTAGACACTTCACACCGCTCTCCCCCGAAAATTTTCGGGGCCCCGCCGAGCCACACCAAACCAGGTTTGAGTGCGAGGACAATTTTCGTAACCCCGCCGAGTTACAGACAGATGCTTTAATCTTCGTGACCCCGCCGAGCCACAGCAAAACCAGGTTTGAGTGCGAGGACAATTTTTGTAACCCCGCCGAGTTACAGCAAGATGCTTTAATCTTCGTGACCCTGCCGAGCCACAGCAAGATTCTTGTATCCACACTCGTCGTCCTGTGCCGTTACCCCTAGCAACCAGGCTGCGGTTGCCCCTAGCAACCGGGCTGTAGTTGCCCCTAGCAACCGGGCTGCAGTTGCCCGCATTCTCCACCACATGTAAGGCAGCGCTAGTCATCATGCTGGGGGACACTCGCTTCACCGGGTCAATTATAGCACACATGCAACACCTTTCCAGTATTTCACAATCCTTTCCAGTGACAAATATGTCCACTTGGCTCCAGATACAGCCTTCAGCAAGGTAACAATATAAATGTCCACATCAAGCAGTGTTTTACCTTTGCAGGGTTTTAGCTGCTTCAGATTTGTTCTGCCACAGCTGTGGCTTTACGGCTTCCCAGATGGGGGTCTTCAACCCTCGCACCTTCCAAGGCTACTGGTATGTTTACACACATAACATCCAGCCTCTGCCTTCCAGGACTCTTGTCTTCCAAGCCTCTTGCCCTCCAAGGCTACTGGCATCTCCTACACATAAGGATCCAGCCTCTGCCTTTCAGACTTCACCAGGCTTCACTAGGCCTCACTAGGCCTCACTAGGCCTCACTAGGCCTCACACTCTAACGTTGTCCCACACAGGGAACAGACCTCATGCCTTTCACACCCTGTCTCAAAACTACCAGGGTTTATTTATCCTCCAGTGCACACACAGGACCTGTGCTGATGTCACAGTCATGTAATCAGACCTTCTGTGTGCACAGGACCTGTGCTGATGTCACAGTCATGTGATCAGTCACCTGAGGGGGAGGTACATGGTCAGCCAGAACACACCCCGGACCATTACAGTAATGCCACAAGCCGCTGCATTACACCGCCCAGATCAGAAATATGTCATCAATAAAACGTGTGCCTGTATGTCCCCCACCTGCTCATCTCTCATGGGGTTTTTCGAAATAAACATCCCTTGCATCTAGATTGGAGTGCCGAAGTTTCTTTTATTGCTTCCAGACTTATGAACTTGTCATTTATTTGTAGCCCAGAGCTAATAACACTGGGAAATCCTGACAGCCGGCACCGACTGACCGGACAAAGCCTTCACAGCAGAGCTCATACGAGTCTCATCCCTATTGTTATTCCGTCCATGTGTCGTCATCATGTCCGCATTTATCAGCAATGTACAAAAGGTAATACGGTAAATAATGTAGATGTAGGGTCAGTATGTATATATTCTGTACTGTATGTGTACATTTCTAGAGATAAGTGATATAGTGACACCGCTCCGCTCCATACACCTCGTACACACACGGCTCCGCTCCGTACATCTCATACACGCGCGGCTCCGTTCCGTACGCCTCGTACACACGGCTCTGCTCCGTACGCCTCGTACACACGGCTCCGCTCCGTATGCCTCGTACACACGGCTCCGCTCCGTATGCCTCGTACACACGCGGCTCCGCTCCGTACCCCTCGTACACAGGCGGCTCCGCTCCGTACGCCTCGTACACACGCTGCTCTGCTCCGTACGCCTCGTACACGTGCGGCTCCGCTCCGTACACCTCGTACACGCGCGGCTCTGCTACATCCACACTGTAAACCCCTCCTGAACCCACACATAAACTTCAGCTCATCCAGCACCATGACAATCAGCACAGCAGAGTCCTGCATCCACTGAGGCCCCTGATCATGTGACTCCTGACTCCTCCCCTCCTGTGACCTCATCACAGGTCCTATGCGCACACAACAGCCATATATGTGGTGGTGGCTCTGCAGGTGGAGGTATGTGGAGATCCCCCATTATTCTCTACTAGCTATTGAACCTGTTCTACGCCCGGATGGCGAGCATTTTTATTGGTATATGGCCTCCTATCCTGGTATGTATGGTCCCCTCACCCCCCCTATCCTGGTATATGTGGCCCCCTCTTCCCTATTACGCTGGACACATACTAAAAAATAAACACTTATACTCCCCTTTCTTCCCTGTGCTCCAGAGGTGCGGTGTCCCGTTCTGCCGGAGGCCGGGGGAGGAGTGTGGTGCCGGAGTACGCGTGTGCCCATACCGCGCTGTCCGGCGCCATTTTGCTGAAGACTCAATGTAAATGTGCCTTCAGTAAAATGGCGTCGGATAGCGCTATGCACATGCGCCAATTCCGACGCCTCACTCCTGCTTGTACGATTATATTAGAGAAGTGGATTATTTCTTCCTCTTTCTTCTATGTCGCCTCCATACTCCGCAGCGCTGCACACACATTATTATCATCGTCCCCATCGGGCCTCTCTCTCCTTAGTCTTTCTTCACACATGGTTACATTTACCATTTGCCATAAATCCTCCTTCTTCACCTGTGTAATGATGTTTTTAATTCATTTTTAGGAATGTTTAACCCCTTGGCATCTGGTGATTTAAAGTTTTTGTGATTTGGAACTAAATTCACTTTAAAATGTACTGAAAAAAAGGAAAAAGCACTTCATTAAATGTCCAGTGTGAATGAGCGGCGATATGATCCTCCCGGTTGGTGCGATTCCAAAATTAAGAAGAATTTATTATTATTTCGTGGTTAAAATAAAATTCTGAATTTGGGGAAGAAGGAGATGGATTTAAATGTTTATCGTTATAAAAAAATATAATATATATTTTAAAATTTTCAATTATTCCCCCTTTGGCCCCTGCTCACCCCCCCCCCCCCCACCTCCATAGTGTTATAACCATCCATGGCGGCCTAGATACAGGGGCTAGCTGGCACATTATATCCTGGGGTTACAAGCCCTAGCACGTGAGAAGCGGCCCATCCATAAAGGTCACCATCCACATTGGACTATAGTTGGCCGATCCCATCGATTCACCTAACAGTCTAATGTGTATGGGCGCTTTCCTATTCTTATGAATAAGATGATGTTGTAGAGAAAAGGATCTGAAACTTTGGACTTCTGAAGGCTGATTCTTTTGTTCACAGGGAAATCCATTTTCCTTTGGCTGCCTTATAAACATAACTGAGTTATTAGGCTTTAAAGCAGCCACTATTAACCCCTTGACGAAATACAATGTACTAGGTATGTCAAATGCTAGCTCCCTGACTTTAATGCAGGCTCGTAAGACAAGCCCGTGTCTTTGCCGGCAGATGATGGCTGTGATAATCAGCCATCATCTGACTCGCTGTTAAATGATGCTGTTAATCTGTAACAGCGGCATTTACAACGAGTCAGCAGGGGGCGCGCTGTTCTAACTGCTCATCAGCGCTCCCCCAATGAGTAGGACACCGATGGGTCGTCGTGACAGCTAGGGGTCTGCTGAAAACCCTGTGCCTATCATAACGGTACTCTTGTGAAAGCCAACCCATGGCTGGCATTAATAAGATACTATAATTGTTGCTATACATATCAATACTGCGGCATTGCTGTATATAGCACAAGCGATCACATGATTGCAGGTTCAAGTCCCCTAAGGGGACTAAAAAGTCTTAAATATATAATATTTTTTTTGTATGTTCAAATCACTATTAAAAATTAGGAAATACCAAATATGTGTATTTTTTTTATCGCTACATTTGTAAAATTCTTTGTAAGCGGGGGATTCTTCCACTGTGGGGTCCATGCATGGCGCTACACTTTGCCTAGGTTGGGCATGGTATTCTTCAACCACACTTTGTAACATCATGCCTTACTTTGTGATTATTTTCTATCTGTCCTTTTGTGGTTTTATGTTTCACAATCTTTGTGGTCTGTAGACAAATATGGTCATTTGTGATCGTTCTAATATATAATTGATATGGGTTGACATTATTCTGTTTACTACCATAACCTGTGGACTTATGACAGTATATCAAGTGTACAATATATAGTGTACAATTGTGGGTGCTATGCATTGACCTATTTTTGTATCCACCTTTCTGGTTCCAGAAAAAAAGCTGTGAAAATTATATATTATCACTTGATTAAAGTATCTTAAATTGCACACCTTCTCTCCTCTTTTTTCCTTTTGTTATCCATGGTTGGAGTTTCATGTGCCTGGTGACCATATGTCCCTCAGACACATTTTATGGATTGTATGGAAATCTTATATCTAATATTTGTAAAAATCAGATCAAATGAATCTGATCTGTAAATGATGTAACGCGAAAAAAAATCAAACTCCAGAATTGCATTTTTTTGGCCACTGCAACAACCCGAAATTTTTTTTTAATAAGAGGCGATTAAAACATTGTATCTACCCAAAATTATATCAATAAAAAAATTGGCTAGGGGTGCAAAAAAATAAGCCGCTCACAGCTCCATATCCTGAAAATTGAAAACGCTACGACTCTTGAAAAATGGCGTCACAAGCTAAAGCTTTTTTACAAATTTCCGATTTTTTTTTCACCACTTAAATAAAACAAAAACTAAAACAAAAACTATGCATGTTTGGTATCTGCATAATCGTGCTGTCTGATAAATTAACGCTCTAAATAAGGCTAAGTGCCCACGATGCAGAAATGCACCGGATTTTTCCTGAGCGTTTCTGCATCTCCCTGGGAGAAAAAATGCATGCGAATTTTACATGCATTTTTTCAGCCAGGGACAAGCATTTTGCACATGCGATTTCGCGTGCGAGTTGTCAAACACTTTTCCAAGCAATTTTAGCATCCCTTGGAAAAGTGCTTGACAACTTGGTCATACTATATAAATCCATGCAACCGGCATGGATTTATATAGTATGACCAAGTTAAGTTAAAAAAAAGAGTAAAAAAAAACATTATACTCACCGTCCGATGGCCCCCGGTCTCCTTCTCCTGTGTCTTCAGCGGCGTAATAAGACCTTCCATGACGTCATTTAGTCATGTGATAGGTCATGCGACCGTCGATGTCAGCGGACGCGTGACCTGTCACATAACTAAATGACGTCATGGAAGGTCCTTTTACACCATCGCGAGCCACTGGAGAGACTGGACGCACCATACCGGAGACCGGGGGCCATCAGAAGGTGAGTATCATTTATTTTTTTTTTTTTACAGGTACTATGGTACCCATGTCTAGATGAGAGTCTCCTCTTCTCCAGACCCAGGTACCATCCGCACAGTGAATCACTTAATATCCGCATGTGCACATGTAGTCATGCAGATATTATGCGGTCCAATGCAATTCAATGGTGGCGAAAACGCTGCGATTACACAAAATTAATAGTAGTGCTGCGGATTTTTCCGCAATGATAATGCGCAGTGGAAATTCCCACAGCATGTGCACAGCACATGCGGATTATCATTGGGGAACATGGCTGACCTTCTACCAAGCGTTTTTTTTAAGCGTTTCCACGGCGAATTGCCGCTGCGGAAACGCTTAAAAAACACATAGTGGGCACAAAGCCTAAAAAAAAACAATTGCAGAATTTTGCTCTTTTTGCTATTTCCTAACACTTTTTTCACCACATTTTTTTCCCCACTATCGAGTATCACATGATAAAATGGATGGCGTTATTCAAAAGTACAACTCATCCCACAAAAAACAAGTACTCACATGCTTATGTGGATGGAAAAATAAAATAGTTCTGGCTCTTGGAATAAGGGGAGGAAAAAACAGAAAGGTAAAAACGGAAAGTCGTCTGGCCCTTTAAAGAGTTAAAGAAGGCGCAGGGGTTGTGTGTTCATGTTGGGATTGTATTTGTAATGTAGTCACGAACCCATGATTGAACAGACTACAGATATGGTAAAAAAAACCAAAAACTACTGAATAAATATGATAGCCAAGTGTACTAAATAGATCCTGTACCAGGACCAAGCATACTACCTAGATTCGGTATCAGGACTAAGCGTACTACTTTGATACAGTACCAGAACCAAGCTTACTACAGTACCAGAACTAAGCTTACTACATAGCTACAGGAACAGAACCAAGTCTATTAGAAGCAGACTGAAACAGAACCTGGGTTACTGTTGATATACCTATACAAAAGAAAGGTTACTGTATATATATGGTATCAATGAAAACTTACTGCGTAGAAATAATAACATATCCATACTCGCTATGTAGATACAATAACACAATCAAACTTGCTACATTGATACCACAACAATTATATAATAAAAAATGTGTGGCTTGGAAACTGCTGTCCTAATTGTGCTGCATTCAAGCAGCTTTGTGATAACAATAGCGAACATTACATGAGGGTCATAGTAAAGTCCCCACACACCAATTGTTTTTTTTTTTAATTCACCTAAAAAAATCTGATAGGTAATGTGTACATAAGTCTCTGAATCATAACAGTGGTAGTTTGGGAAGCTTGGGGACCCTGACATGATGGAGAGGAGATGACTTTAATGACAAGCTTATGAAAACATTATGTCTACATAACCTGCATTTTCTTACATCATAAGACACAATACATATATTCACATCATTGGTTTTTTCCTTTTAACATAATTGAGAAAGTGGTATCCTTTTTTTTTGTAGTAGACATATATATATATATGTGTGTGTGTATATTATATATATATATATATATATATATATATATATATATATATATATATATATATATATATATATATATATATATATTAGTACAAACCAAAAGTTTGGACGCACCTTCTCATTTCAAGATTTTTCTGTATTTTCATGACTATGAAAATTGTACATTCACACTGAAGGCATCAAAACTATGAATTAACACATGTGGAATTATATACTTAACAAAAAAGTGTGAAACAACTGAAAACATGTCTTATATTCTAGGTTCTTCAAAGTAGCCACCTTTTGCTTTGATGACTGCTTTGCACACTCTTGGCATTCTCTTGATGAGCTTCAAGAGGTAGTCACCGGAAATGGTCTTCCAACAATCTTGAAGGAGTTCCCAGAGATACTTAGCACTTGTTGGCCCTTTTTCCTTCACTCTGCGGTCCATTTCACCCCAAACCATCTCGATTGAGTTCAGGTCTGGTGACTGTGGAGGCCAGGTCATCTGGCGTAGCACCCTATCACTCTCCTCCTTGGTCAAATAGCCCTTACACAGCCTGGAGATTTGTTTGGGGTCATTGTCCTGTTGAAAAATAAATGATAGTCCAACTAAACGCAAACCGGATGGAATAGCATGCCGCTGCAAGATGCTGTGGTAGCCATGCTGGTTCAGTATGCCTTCAGTTTTGAATAAATCTCCAACAGTGTCACCAGCAAAGCACCCCCACACCATCACACCTCCTCCTCTATGCTTCACGGTGGGAACCAGGCATGTAGAGTCCATCCGTTCACCTTTTCTGCGTCGCACAAAGACACGGTGGTTGGAACCAAAGATCTCAAATTTGGACTCATCAGACCAAAGCACAGATTTCCTCTGGTCTAATGTCCATTCCTTGTGTTCTTTAGCCCAAACAAGTCTCTTCTGCTTGTTGCCTGTCCTTAGCAGTGATTTCCTAGCAGCTATTTTACCATGAAGGCCTGCTGCACAAAGTCTCCTCTTAACAGTTGTTGTAGCGTTGTGTCTGCTGCTAGAACTCTGTGTGGCATTGACCTGGTCTCTAATCTGAGCTGCTATTAACCTGTGATTTCTGAGGCTAATGACTCAGATAAACTTATCCTCAGAAGCAGAGGTGACTCTTGGTCTTCCTTTCCTGGGGCGGTCCTCATGTGAGCCAGTTTCTTTGTAGTGCTTGATGGTTTTTGCAACTGCACTTGGGGACACATTCAAAGTTTTCTCAATTTTTCGGACTGACTGACCTTCATTTCTTAAAGTAATGATGGCCAATTGTTTTTCTTTACTTAGCTGCTTTTTTCTTGCGATAATACAAATTCTAACCGTCTATTCAATAGGACTATCAGCTGTGTATCCACCAGACTTCTGCACAACACAACTGATGGTCCCAACCCCATTTATAAGGCAAGAAATCCCACTTATTAAACCTGACAGGGCACACCTGTGAAGTGAAAACCATTTCCGGTGACTACCTCTTGAACCTCATCAAGAGAATGCCAAGAGTGTGCAAAGCCGTCATCAAAGCAAAAGGTGGCTACTGTGAAGAACCTAGAATATAAGACATATTTTCAGTTGTTGCACACTTTTTTGTTAAGTATATAATTCCACATGTGGTAATTCATAGTTTTGATGCCTTCAGTGTGAATGTACAATTTTCAAAGCCATGAAAATACAGAAAAATCTTTAAATGAGAAGGTGTGTGTGTATATGTGTATATATATATATATATATATATATATATATATATATATATATATATAATGTCATACATATATGCAGACCTTATCCATACATACACCCACATATAGACAGGCTTACAGTATGACAGCGCCCACCATAAAGCTTCTTTTCTCATTTTTTACCTCGCAATTATAGAAATATGAGGCTGTCCTCATGCTCTAGTCAGGAGAATCGAGGCCAGTCCATGCATTGTAGTCTGTACTTGGACAGGTGAATGAGCCATAACAAGGTTGGTTTTATCCTCTTTGCTGTAATCTATAGGACACAGTTCAGACCGAACTTTCGTCAGTCCTCATAGAGCAGAGCTGCTTAGCACATGATACCAGTAGAGCTCACAGCATTAGAAATATTTATTTTTTTCTCCCACCACACATTCAAAAAACATCACGGAAAAAAGGTGGCCATATTTACCAAAAGCAAGATGCTGTTACACTGATTCACTTCTCACGGACAAGCCATGAGTTAGGACAGTCAAGGAATTCAAGGACAAGAGCCAGGAGGGTACATCATAAAAAGAGGGAAGAAACAATGGCCTAGTCAGGTCACAGTCCAGAGTCAGAATTCCAAAGTCAGCGTGTGTCAAAGCAAAAGGGGTAATACAAATGGGTAGTCAATAGGGAAAGCCAAGGTCCGGCAATAGAAGATCAGAATGTCTAAATTCAGAGCACAAAGCACAGAGGGAACAAACCACATTGAGCTTTAAGCTACGACCGGCAGCTATCTGGGACTGACAGCTCAGCTAAGAAGCAGGTTAATCACTAGGAACAGGGAACACCTGAAGGAAACTCAGACTGGGAGGTGCTCAGATTGGATGGCTGAGCTGTCAATCAAAATACACGTCCCTGCACTAGATTGGACGACTGAGCTGTCAGTCACTACGTCCAAGACACATTGAGCGGAGGAATCGTGACAGACACAATATCAAATACACTGCAGGACACAACAGTCCCCATGATAAAGGCGGAAGCAGCACAGGTGCAAAATAGATGAAACAACCACTCACACACCGACGGTTCATGGAGGGGCGGCTGCCTAGTATTATAAGTGCACATGGATAAGGCCGATATAGAGCGCCAGTCATACAGATAAGTGAGGTACATAGTGTCTGGCCTATAACCTAATAGAAACGCTCACCACACACTAAACACTTGTACGCGCTCCATCCTGCAGGGTACAGCGGAGTCCTGCATTCACTGAGGCCCCTGATCATGTGACCCCTGACTCCTCCCCTCCTGTGACCTCATCACAGGTCCTATAATCACAGAACAGCCATATATGTGGTGGCGGCTCTGCAGGTGGAGGTATTTATTCATGTGGAGATTCCCCATTATTCTCTATATCGCCACCATATTCCATGGCGCTGTACACACATTATTATCACCGTCCCCATTGGGGCTCACACTCTCTTTAGACTTTATTCACACATTGCAATTGCATTTTGCAGCTACAAAAACAATTAGATTTCTACATTTGTGTGACCTCCCAACTTTCAAAGAATATAAAGAGGGGTAGATTGTACATCATGACAGCATCTTAGGCCACGTTCATAACCATTCCTCTAACCCCTAACCACACTCATGTACCATTTAATTCTACCCTGAACACATAAAGTAAATGGACGACCCCTTTAAGGCTGTGTTTACTGCTAAATCCATCCGTAGTTATGTTCCTTTGTAGAAATAGAGCAATGGAAAACAGACTGGGGACGGATTCATGACTAGATGCCCAGGAGCGGAGCCCGACTGTCCCCACTGACTATAATGAGCTCCGTCAACTTTCTCTCAAGGTTCCCATCATATTTTACACCTAAGTTGTTCTTGTTCTTATAAGTCCAGACTCAGACCGTCGCTTCGGTGTTCCTCTCTATCCTCTGCATTTCTTGTCGGTCTCCTCAGCGCTCCTCTTTACTCTCAGGCCGTCTCCTCAGCGTCCTCTTTACTCTCAGCCTGTCTTCTCAGTGCTTCTCTCTACACTCAGGACAACTCCTCAGCGCTCTTCTATATATGCTCCCAGGTCATCTCCTCGGGACCCCTCTCTGCCCTCAGTCTGTCTCATCATCGCTTTTCTATGCTCTCAGGCAGTCTCCCCAGCATTCCTTTCTGCCCTTAGGCCATCTCCTTAGCGCTCCTCTCTGCCCTCAGGCCATCTCCTCAGCGCTCCTCTCTGCCCTCAGGCCATCTCCTCAGCGCTCCTCTTTACTCTCAGACCTTCTCCTCAGCGCTCCTCTTTACTCTCAGGCCATCTCCTCAGCATTCCTCTTTACTCTCAGGCCGTCTCCTCAGCGCTCCTCTCTGCCCTCAGGCCATCTCCCCAGCGCTCCTCTTTACTTTCAGGCCATCTCCCCAGCGCTCCTCTTTACTCTCAGGCCATCTCCTCAGCGCTCCTTTTTAGTCTTAGGCCATCTCCTCAGCGCTCCTCTTTACTCTCAGGCCATCTCCTCAGCGCTCCCCATTACTCTCAGCCCGTCTCCTCAGCGCTCCTCTTTACTCTCAGCCCGTCTCCTCAGTGCTTCTCTCTACACTAAGGACAACTCCTCAGCGCTCATCTTTGCTCTCAAGCCATCTCCTCAGTGCTCTTCTATGCTCCCAGGCCATCTCCTCGGGACCCCTCTCTGCCCTCAGTCTGTCTCCTCATCACTTTTCTATGCTCTGAGTTTGTCTCCTCAGTGCTTCTCTCTACACATAAGCTGTCTCCCCAGTGTCCCTCTCTGCTCTCAGGCTGCCTCATTTGCATTCATCTCTAACCCCAGGCTGTCTCCTTAGCACTCATCTCTTCCTTCAGGCTGTCTCCTGAGTGCTCTTCTTTACACTGTCTGTCTCATCAGTGCTCCTTTCTACCCTCAGGTTATCTCTTCAGTGCTCCTGTCTGCTTTCAGGACCTCTGCTCAGCGCTCTGCTCTCAGGCTGTGTCCACAACGCTCCTCTCTGTATTCGGACCATCTCCTTTCTTCTCTGCTCTCTGGATGCTTCCTTGGGCCTAACCACAGGCCATCCCTTCAACACTCTATTTCACTTTCAGGCTACAGCATTGTTGTCTGTAGTAGGATGAAGTAGGTGCCGGGAAAAAAATCCGCGCTCCTCCGTAGTGAAGAAATTTGACGAGAGATTGTATAATTAAACAATCTTGTAGTTTATTGGTAAAAGCTATGATTACTACGCGTTTCATGGACATCCCGTCCACTTCCTCAGGTACATAGCTGATGTGGACTGATTTATCAAACGGTCTTATATACATAAAACCACACGTGGTAAAAAAAAAAAGCCTGCTGTTATTCTTGGCGCCAAGACCAACAAACGGTTTACAGAGAGACAGTGAAATTATTTATAAATAGATTAAATTAAATTATTGATCGACTAATTACACTCTTGTGGAAATAAAATTAAAACCATAGAACAAATAATTAAAATGACCTCTGACATGTAATCATCCAAATATATAATTACATTTATATTACAGCACATAGGATAAAACATTTGTAGTTGATCATGGACCGCAGTGTATGCGATCCCAAAGTCCTGGCTCTTTTGTATCATGTGTGAAAGATCAGAGAGTCCAGACCGCTCTGCCAGACCTCACACCTCGTCGGCTGACAGGCAGAAAACCAAGAGCTGAAGGAATGGCAGAAGGTGCAAGCCTGCTTCCAGTGTATTAGGTATGAGGTGTTTGTCAGTAAGGAAAGGGGGTGAAGGAGGGAGGACGGGCATGAGGAGATAACTGTGGACCACAAGTGTGTAAACTCCTGAAGGATTGGTTTATTACCATGTATTGAAGATAAGAGCTTCCAGATCGCTGCGCTGGATCTCACACTTCGTCGGCTGACTGACAGAGGACAGGGGACTAAAGGAATAGAAGAAAATGCAAACTAGTCTCCGTGTGAGGTACTAGTCTGCTAATGGTATATTGTGTATGTTGTCAGTTATCATCCTACTACAGACAACCTTACAAGATCCCTAGGGATTCTGTGCTGGCTGCAGCCCTTCGTTACTAATTCTTACATGAGTTGTGCATTACACAACCCATAAAGGTGAGCACATTTTCTTTTTACCTATTTGGTTGTTGTTGAGCCTACCTCTTGGGAAGACATATCTCGACTTCCTGAAGAAGAAGCCAATAAATGGATAGAGGCAACAGAAATAGAAATAAAATCCATGCATGACTGAAAAACATGGACACTAACAGAATTACCAGAAGGAAGAAAAGCTATAGGATATAAATAGGTTTTTAAAGTAAATTACCAAACAGATGGCACAGCTGAACGATACTGAGCAAAACTCGTAGCTAAAAGTTATTCTCAAAAATATGGAGAAGACTATGATGAAACATTTGCTCCAGTTGTCAAACAAACATACTACAATAAGAACTTTGTTTGCAGTTGCAGCAATGAAACAAATGGAACTGAAACATCTGGATGTAAAGACAGCATTTTTGAATGGAAGTTTAACAGAAGTTATTTACATGGAACAACCTCCAGGATTCAAAGATGAAAGTAACCCAAACATGGTTTGCAAATTACAGAAAAGTATATACGGTTTAAAACAAGCTGCTAAAGTGTGGAATGATAAAATCACGGAGGTGCTCACAAATGAAAAATTTAAAAGAAGCAAATCTGATCCTTGCCTGTACACAAAAAGACTAATGGACAGATGGATCTATGTACTCACATATGTTGATGACATTTTAGTTTGTTTTGAAAAAGAAAGGGATAAAGAGGACATACTAAAAATCCTGAATCAACATTTCGAGATCAAAGACTTGGGAAATGTGAAACAGTACTTAGGAATACAGATAGAAAGAGAAGAAGATGGAAGTTTCCTACTTAATCAAAATCGCATGATTCAAGACATAACCAAAACATTTGGATTGAAGGATGCAAAACCAGCAAAGTCTCCAATGGAAACTAATTATCTTAAAGAAATCAGTAGTGAGAAAAATGTGTTACCAAATAATGAAGAGTACACAATGGCGATAGGAAAATTACTGTATCTAGTGACTGTTACAAGACATTGCAGCAGCAGTAGGAATTCTGAGTAGAAAAGTGTCCAAGCCAAATAAAGCGGATTGGAATGCTGTGAAAAGAGTAATACGTTATTTGAAAGGAACCAGCAATGTTAAACTGAAACTGCCTACAAGTGATAAATGCATTTTAACTGGATACGTTGATGCAGATTGGGCTTGAGATCCAATTGACAGAAAATCTACCAGTGGCTATCTTTTCTTTCTCTCAGGTGGACCAATTAGTTGGACTAGTAAAAAACAATCAATAGTAACGCTGTCATCAACAGAAGCAGAATATGTTGCAGCAGCACATTTCTTGAGGGACCATCAGGAACAAGGAATTCTGAAATTAGAATATTGTCCAACTGAAGATATGACAGCAGACATTTTCACAAAGGCATTGAATGCTGAAAAACATCAGAGACTAATGAAGGAATTGGGTTTGACTGAATAAGTCCTTACTGTTGAGATAGGGTGTTGGTATATGCAACAGTTGTGGACTTCTTTGTTTGTGTGAAGGAGGACTTTATGCTGATCTGACAGTAGATGGTGATATTGTGTAAAGTTTCCTTGTAAAAGAAAAAAGTCTCTTGTTTTTTTCTGTTTTGTTCTTACTTCCTGGTGCAGTACTGTGTGACTGTGCATTTTTTCCTTTACCTCATGTTCTGAGAAGTAAAAGCTTGTTATCCCATGTAATCTGCTCTGTGAAGTTTCTACCGTAACTGTGGGTATCCAGAAGCTGTGCAACAAGCATTCCTCTCTTTCCTCAGACCATCTCATCAGTGTTCCTCTCTGCTCTCAGGCCATCTCATCATTATTCCTGTCTGTCCTCAGGCTAAGGCTCATAACAACGTTGAACATCACGATGTGCCCTGGACCAGCAGCAGAGAGGAGTATCATAGAAGAGGTTTCCCTTTCAATCTTATGTACACAATCTATGAGCCTGTGTAACAAATACTATAATCAGCATTACTCACCTTCCCCCTGTTCCAGTGCCGGCTCTCTACTGCTGCTCGGGTCTTGTTTATAGGCTGCTTTGGTGATGTCATGTCTTTAGCGTGTGTACCAACCGCAGGCAATCACTGAGCTCAACGATTCATACTGAATAAATTGGCATCAGTTCTGAGATCAGTGGTTGACTGCAGCGGTCTAATGCGCTACAGTTATAATGTCACCAGGGCTGAAAATTTAGTATCTAACAATTTTTTTGTGTCGCCATTTTTTGAGACCCGTAACGATTTTCATTCTTCCATCAATAGCCCGGTTTCAATGATTTGTTCTTGTTTTCTTTGCTTTTGTTGATACAATTTTGGAGGAAATATGACATTTTAATAGCTTTTTATTACATGGAATTGTGGTGACCAAAAACATTATTCCTAGTGTTTTGATTTATACCACATGGGAAAAAAATATTTCAAAATTTTATTAATTCAGGCAGTTACGTACATGGCAATACTGAATAATTTTTTCAATGTATTACATTTTGCTATTTACTTTGGGGGGAGGGGAATGATATAAACATTTATTGTTTATGTGTTTTTTTTTAATATTTTGTCTTTTTCACATATTTATTTTTCATTACACTCCTTAGTTGTTCTGCCCATTTTTCCCCACAGTGCTATAACTATCTATAGTGCCATATAAGGTAATAGCCCCCCTCTCATTGCCATATACAGTAATGACCCTCATCTTTGTTACCCCCATAGTTTTAGTTCCCCACACCACTAATAGGGTTGTTCTTCTCTTTTGTTGTAAGATGCAAGACATGGTTGTAATCATTTATTTTTTGTAACACCAGAAATTAACACCTGAGCATGTACTGCACTCTGCTAGGTGCAACCATGTCAGTGTTTCTTTTTGTATTACCATATAAAACAGTGCACCCCTAATACACATTGCTTAAAACATATCATAATCACAATGGAGACAAGCTTCAGAATATTGCCAAACTATTTTCACTTTTTTTGCTTTGTCAGAGGTCAGATGTGGAATCCACATTCTATATATTGAAGGTTGATTCCTGAACATTGCACCCGTAGCTTATAGCAGTTGAGAATAAAAATTAGTTTTCTTGATCACTTTGAAACATACACTGTGTGCGCAATTATTAGGCAAATGAATATTTTGACTATATCATCGTTTTTAAGCAGTTTTTCCAAATGCAAGCTATATAAATGTTTGTTTATTGGATGAAGTAGATCAGGTGATGTTTATTTGTGTAATGAGGGCGTGTAGCTTATGTAGGATATTGACACCCTTTATCAAGGGGGCAGAATTATTAGGCAGCTTCTTTTCCTCTGGCAAAATGGGCCAAAATGAGTTTTAACTGACTCTAAAAAGTCAAAAATGGTTAAAAGTCTTCCAAAAGGATGCAGCACTCCTTAAATTGCTCAGATATTGGGGAGTGACCACAGAAGCTTCAAAAGTCTACAGGGTGGCAAAAGAAATATACAGAATAACATTAACTGCAAAAGATTTCAGAAGACTCCAACGTGAAGTGACCAGGAAGATCTTATCCTCCAGTGCTGTCGTATTACAGAATTTCAGCCTCCCTGGAGACAGGGCTGTGGAGTCGGTAAGCCAAACCTGCGACTCCGACTCCTCAATTTCCCTTACACCGACTCCGACTCCCACATATATTGCTTATATTTAAGTGAAAAATTTATTGTAGTACAATGGAACATCAGACATTTAATCATTTTTATGATACAATAATCAAGATATTTAGATAGAATATAATGATGGATAGCTAGAGGGAAGGATAGATGGAGGGATAGAGTGTGATAGACAGCTACAGACAGCAAATAGTACATTGCACATATAGTTCACACACATTGTACAGAGAGCACATAATAATCACCTACAATATTAGCATTAGTTACCTTCTTGTGACAGAGATGAGCAGTAGTACTTTCACTTTCTCCAGCACGGGGCCCAGGAATCGGATCTTGTGCAGGGCAGGCACCCCTCCCCCTCCTCTCTCTGGTGAAGACGGCAGAAGACAGGACAGAGGAGGAGAGATTGCCCCCTGCAGTCTGGAGCCAGTGCAGGACGGGAGCACTGCAGCGTACAAGTGAATTTTGATAGGCGTGTACCCCTGCTTCTGGGGGGGGGGGCAACTGCCCCTCGCTGGCTACGGCCATGATTCACACACAGCGTTTTTGCGGATCCGTTTTTTGCAGTAAAATGCAGTGTCTCTGGGCATCCCAGCAAAGTCAGTGGGTTTCAAGATATGACATTTAGACACATCGGTTTGTGACGATCCGTTTTTGGGCTCAAAAACGGATCCTCACAAAGAATGAGCATGTCAGTTTGTTCGGCGTTTTTCTAATCTGCTTTTGCTATTGAAAACATTATCTATGAGCTCAAAAACCTTTCAGGTGATGCGTTTTTTTAAAAAAGCTGATGTGCTTTTGCAGCTGAAAAAGTATCCTCAAAAAACGCAGCAAAAACACCATGTGTGAATGTAGCCTTAGATCAGGAATAGAACAGCCATTTATAGGACATTTCATAACTTTCCCAAATTCCTATGAAAAAATATTCCCCACAAACTGCATTGATCTACTGCACCCAATTTATTATATATTTTAGGAGTCAAAGTCGGTCCATTTTATACCGACTCCGACTCCACCAAAATGAGCACCGACTCCGACTCCACAGCCCTGCCTGGAGACCCAGAAGAACTAGGTGTTCAGTGCTCAGAGACAAGGTCGAGGATGAATATCAACCACCACTGAACAAGACACAAGTGCAAACATCAAGACTTAACCAAAAGATATCTGAATACGGATTTTTTTAAAGGTTTTATGAACTGATGAGAGTGACTCTTGACGGACCAGATGGATGGGCTCTTGGCTGGATCGGTAATGGGCACAGACCTCGACTTCGACTCAGACGCCAGCGAGATGGAGTTGGGCAATGCTATGGGCTGGTTTAACTACAGATGAGCTAGTTGGACCTTTTCGAGTTGAATATGGACTCAAAATCAACTCCCAAACCTACTGCCAGTTTTTAGAAGACACTTTCTTTAAACAGAGGTACAGAAAAAATCTGCATCCTTAAAAAAAAAACAGGATTGTTCTGCGGGACAATGCTCAATCGCAGCATCGAAGTCTTCACTGCTCAGTACCCGGAAAGGCCTTAAAGATGAAAGAATAATGACATGGCCTTTTCCTCACTGGACCTAAACCTTACTGAGAACTTTCAAGCTTTTCTTAAACTCAAGATTTATGGTGAAGGAGAATAGTCCCCTCTCTGATCAGTGTCTGGGGCTGTGTCTGCTGCTGCCCACAAAGATGATCGTTAACAGATTAAGAAACTAATGGACTCCATGGATGGATGACTTATCACTGGTATTGAAAAGAATGGTGGCTATATTGGTCACTGATAAATTTTTATTAAATGTCAGAAATGTATTTTTGGACATTGAGTTGTTTGGGTCTTATTCGCACTATAACAGATGAAAATAAACACAATGGAAAATTTACATTTTTCATATAGTTGCATAATAATACTGGACACAGAGATATTCTCCTAAGACAACACCTCACTTTTACTTTCTTAAATATTCAGGTTTCAGGTTTATTACCCTTTGGATTGACCGACAGCACTGGAGATATTAATAAAAGTAATCATCAAAAATACAGATTGCTTAATAATTGTGCACACAGTGTAGAATACGCGGTGGAGTTAGAAGACCTCTTTTTTCTAGAACTTATCGTGGAGAAAACTGTTGTTTCTTTATATTGTTGAATTGACTGAATTATTTTATAACTTCCGTAATCCCAACTGACAGCATATAGCTATCTCTGTATAACCTGAAGATGTAAGAGGTGCTCTACCACATTATTGCTTTATACCGGAATCACAATGCTATTGATTTTTTTTATTACACAGAATTTTATATATTTTACACCAACTTATCTTCAATCCACTCAGATTCCCACAATATGAGATACTAGTAATTTATCTATATAATTTACCTAGAGAAAAATGGATAGAGACAGAAAGAAGATGGCAGAGAGGATATTACACCTCACCCTAGAGATCCTCTTCCGGCTTACTGGAGAGGTGAGAGATTCTGATGACGTCACATTACATCATTCTTATCTATGGGAATAACAGATGGACAGAACTGGAGAGGTGAGGACTCTGGAAATGTCTGGAGTGAGATTTATTAATGTGTCTCTCTATAACCAGGATTACACAGTAGTGAAGAAGACCTCTAGTGAGCGCTGTCAGGACCCTGTGTCTGAGGGATGGGGAAGACCCCTGAGCCCAATCACAGGGCCTCCATCTCACCCCCTGATACATGAAGACATCAGTGACCAGAAGATCCTAGAACTCACCTGCAAGATGATTGAGCTGCTGACTGGAGAGGTGACACTGCTGGGAATGCTGGGACATTATACAGTAACGCTATGGAGGGATCGGGGGGATGACGGTATCATTGTATGTGTCAGGTTCCTATAAGGTGTCAGGATGTCGCCGTCTATTTCTCCATGGAGGAGTGGGAGTATTTAGAAGGACACAAAGATCTGTACAAGAACATCATGATGGAGGTTCCCCAACCCCTCACATCACCAGGTAATAGACAGGACTAAATACACACAGCCTATAATTATCTGTATGTAAAGCATGAATTCAGTTCCTGTATGTGTTTCCTCCAGATCTATCCAGTAAGAGGACAACACCAAAGAAATGTCCCCGTCGTCTTCTTCCACAGGACTGTAAACAAGAAGATCCCAATGTTCCTCAGGATCATCAGGTAGATGGAGAGAAGGTGCCATGAGATCTCCCCTATGATGCATAGATGTTTGTGAAGGTCTTGTGTTCAGTCTTGTTTTATCTACCAGTATTATATGTTTTATACTTGTGTACTGAGAACGGTGGAGATGGCAGGATTAGAGCTGATCATAGATGTGACTTCTCCATCTGTCTGTGACTTTTACAATATTTGTTTCAGAGTGAAGATTTGACCCATATTAATACTACAGAGACATATGTGAGGGGTGATGAGCGGTGTAAAGAGGATATTCCTACATATGACTACCCAGGTGAGTAGTAACCACTAAATGCAGAGAAGTCACAGATTCTTCTCAATCACCGGCTGTGGCTGCTTTATCGGTGGTGTAGACCGGTCGTGTCACAATTGTGTGATCACCATTTTACCTCTAGACCACAACATTTTCCTCCATCCAAAAATCTTTACATTACTTTGTTGTAAGGGATCCACAGCGGCGACATCGGGGAGATCACACAATATCCCACCGCTGCCGTCACTCTGTCAGGATTGTCAGGGATTGCACACACGACCCTGATAACCCACTACGTAGCTATCGAAAGTGAGCAGAAAGCTTATGGCGTACACACCTCCGGATTCCAATGCATGGAATATGTATAGATGCCCCAGTGCGGTCACTGCCAGCTTCACGATAGCCCACTTAATATTACTCACTGCCACCACTGACCAGATTTGAAATATAATACAGGCCTGATCAAACTCCTGCTTTCTGGTAGCGTGTATGGCTTCGGGGGAGGGAACGACAGGACAAAAGAAACAGGACTATTAACTTTTATATTTAATCCAAAAGGGAGGCAGTGTTTATGAAAAATATACAAGAGGTTTTAAAAAAAAGAGACATTACAATACAGAATATACAGTTACACAAATAAAATAGGTTTAAAGAAGAACTAACTTGACAGATCGCAGAGACGATCCAGTCTAGCTGGAATGGAGGCGATCCAATTGATTTGATCGTTATCGAACGGGACCCCTTGCTTATAGAATCTATACCTCCCTGCAATGAATACTGATACATCTTCAGCTGGGTCGTTTATGCCGAAGGGGGAACCTGCCCACACACCTCCTGTGTTGACCTCATGAAAGCTGGAGCCCAGCCCACGTATTTTCATTAACATATCTGGCTTCTGCGATAACTTTTCGCTGGTTGATCGCAGAAGCCCGAAAGTGATACCATGTTTTCTATTATGAATTTACCTTTCTTTAGAGACCACACATGACATAGCTGCAATCTGTAATTTTGTACTTTTGCATTACTGCTCACCGGAGGGGCGTTCAGCTATGGAAAATTATGCATATTGTTCCTTGGATGACCCGGCCACTAAAAATATGGGCCCCATTATTATCAGAAGTATAGAACTTTAGATATTCCATATTTTGTGTCGGTGGCGGCCAGACTGCAGATTTCTGTTGAATTATTTTGAGCCCGGAACTACATCTTTCTCACCTCGGTGTATATTGGTCGCAGGCCTGTGCCACTAGAAAATACACTTGCATGTTAATTGGGTTAGTAGCTCCCTTTGTCCTAGCATTTGCTATTAGCCTCTTCTCAGGGTGTAAACTCTTGATCCCTTGACAAATACTATATGGGAGGAGGGAAAAGTGGCTGGGAGGAGAAGAGAGATTTTCAATATTTCTATGACATCTCCCCCTCTTTGAAGTAGCATAGGGGCTGATTTACAGATCGCCCCTTAAGCCTACCTCGAGGCCCACCCTTCCTGCTGATCCAAAAAGCAATGGACCCAACTCGCCCACCACTCTGACCGACTGGGGATCCAGCTTTCCGATCACCCTGACCGGTTCGGGGTACATTTTCCCCACCCCTCTGACAGGCTATGGGTACCTTCTTCCCATGCCCCTGACAGACATTTATTTTACCTTGCCTGGTTGTGGGGCCTACCTTTCCACCCCTCATTGTTACCTTGGGAGCCTTGCTCACTATGGGTGAGCTACGACTGGTCATGTCACAGTCCGTCGTGACACAGGTTGGCGGCACGAGACCACTTTCCTATGATCCCCGTGTTTCTCCTCATCCTTTCTCATTACTTCTGGAGCCGTGCTAGTCATGGGGCAACTACCACCGACCATGTCACCATCTGGCGTGACACTGGTCACCTGCACAGGGCGACTTGCGTCCTGGTGTCCGTGCCTGCTCCCATTGCCGATAGCACTTATGCTGGCTTGTGTTAGGGGACCCTCAGCAGTATCACCCCACGGCATGATGTGGCTGAGTTCCCTTTTACCACAACACACATTTTCATTATGCATCACATTGACATTACTGACAGTGGCATTACATGACATATCAGATCTGGGAGGGCTGCTAGGAATGTATCGGGCAACCAACCGTCCCAGATCAGTTCCCAATAGCACGTTAGTAGGGAGATTCTTCGACACGCCCACTTCCCTTAACCCCCTCCCCGCACCCCAGTCCAGGAAAACTCGGGCCATCAGTATGGGACGGCGAACACCCCCAAACCCGGTGACAGTCAGGGTCTTCCCAGGAATGAGTTCATCTGGTAACACGAACTAAGTGCGGATGAGGGTCCGTTCTGCGCCAGTGTCCTTAAGTCTAACAGTAATGGTGTTGCCCACAGTAACCAGTTTTAAGTTCTCACGGGCCCTTCCAATCGCCCCACCCACAAAAAGAATGGCTGCAGTTGGTCCTGGGGCCTCAGGTGTGGGGTTCATCTTCTGCCTCTCCAAGCAGACAAGGCTAATGTGACCAATTTGGTTACAAGTATAACACTTATGGGAGTCAAATGCAGGGCGGGTGCTGGAAGATGAAGCAGGACCCACTGAGAACTGGTTGCCTGTTGGCTTATCCCCTGTCCCGCTGGTGGCTGACTTCCGCACCTCTGGTGTATGGTTGGCCTCATAGGCATCCGCGATCTGGGCTGCTTTGGCGGATCCTTTGGCTTCCGGTCAAGCACAAATTATCGCACTTCCACAGGGCAAAGATGAAGAAACTGGTCCTTCACCATCAGATCCATCAGGTCCTCGAAGGTGGTGACTGACAATCCTCGGACCCACTGCTCAAAGTTGGTCCTGAGCCCATCTGCTACATCACTGTAGCTATCATGTGGCCCACGTTGGAGGGCTCTGAACCTTTTCCGGTAAACATCCGAAGTCAGCTGGTACTTTTTTATCAAGGCCTGCTTGATGGCCTCAAAGTCTCCATCTTGGTCTCGAGGGAGAGAAGCAAACACCTCCAGAGCTTTTCCACTGAGCCCTGGAGTTAAATACCTGGCCGACTGGTCTTCAGGCAGCTGGTACAGCCTGCAGGCTTTTTCAAACCCTCGCAGAAATATGTCAGGAAAATTACAGGAAAATGCCCAGGACAGGGTTTAAAGCTGTTGGACTCACGGATCTGCAGGGTGGATGGCTCCATCTGAATCAGGGCTAGCTTCAGCTGGTACAGACTCTCCTCTTGGGCCTGTCGCTTGGCTCTCTCAGCCTGGACCTCTCGCTCAGCAGCCTCTCGGTCAGCTTTGGCCTGCTGCTCGGCTCTCTCGGCCTCTTGCTCAGCAGCCTCTCGGTCAGATTGGGCCTGTCGCTCAGCTCTCTCAGCCTCTTGGAATTTCATGATCAGCTGCAGTCATCAGTCACGATCGTCTGCTGCGATCTGCTCCAAGACCATCTGTAGGTGGGGTCCACACTACCCGGGCTGCGGGTATGGCTGGCAATCACAGGTGGGACCCCTGCAGCAGCGCTGGCCGCCCCATCATCAGGGCTCTGCTGTCGGACTGGCTCTGTGGCACCTTGCAACAGTTCAGCAATCAGTTGGGCCTTGGTTTTGCCCGTGGGGTCAATCTGTCTCAGCTCACAGAGGGCAGTGATAGTGTTCTTTGACTGCTGGTGATACCAGGGCTCTCCACGCTTAGCCATTATTGGCAAACAAAAGATAGAACAGAAAAACTAGAGAAGGGGAGGGGATGCAACTGGTACACTTATAGTAATGTCTCAGATAAAAAAATATTAAAAACTGAGTCTGATTTCTTAAAACTTTGCACAGAGTTCTCGCAAGAACCGTGCAAGTTTTCAGTAACAGGAATGATTGCGCAGTCCAGCCACTGATGTTCTGTAATATCCCACCGCTTGCCACCAATTTGTCAGGGATCCACAGCGACGACACCTGGGCGATCACACAATATCCCACCACTGCTGTCACTCTGTCAGGATTGTCAGGTATTCGTGCACACACGACCCTGATAACCCACTACGTAGCTATCGGCAAGCGAGCAGAAAGAGTTTGGCGTACACACCTCTGGATACCAATGCATGGAATGTGTGTATACGCCCCAGTACGGTCGCTGCCAGCTTCACGATAGCCCACTTAATATTACTCGCTGCCACCACCTACCAGATTTGAAATATAATACAGGCTGATCGGATGCCTGCTTTCTGTTAGCATATATTTGGGGGAGGGAACAATTACAGGACAAAAGAAACAGGACTATTAAATTTTATATTTAATCCAAAAGGGAGGCAGTGTTTATGAAAATATACAAAGGGTTTTACAAAAGAAGACCTTACAATACACAATATACAGTTACACAAATAAAATAGGATTAGGCTATGTGCACACGATGCGGTTTTAATACGTTTCTCTTCAAGAAAGCTTACAGCCTGCAATGACCACACTGCCTCCTCAACAACGCCGAAGCTACTACTACTGCAACCCCCCAACCTACTGTCTCCTCTCCATTCCCGTAGAATGTAAGCCCGCAAGGGCAGGGCCCTCTTCCCTCCGTACCAGTCTATCATTGTTAGTTTGTTTACTGTAGTGATATTCTTATTTTATATGTAACCCCTTATGTACAGCGCCATGGAATCAATGGCGCTATATTAATTATTAATAATAATGATAATAATAATAAAACCGCCACAGAAACGCATTAAAACCGCTTGTTAATAGGTCTGCCATGTATAGCAAGGGTAATCCGCATGTGCTGTGCCCATGATGCGGAAATTTCCACTTTTTGGTTTATCATTGCGGCAAAAACAGCAGCAGGACCATTTCTAGTGCAATTCCGCACCGAATTCGCGCCCATTGACTTGCATTAAATCGCAGCAAATCCGCATGTATAATATCTATACATGCGGATTTGCTGCATTTCAATCACAGTCAATAGGCGCAAATCCACGGCGGAATCGCGCTGCGGGTGGAACCCGGGTCGGGTAAGGAGATTGCTACTCCTCTCATCCGACTGCTGCTCTGGCTGATAACAGCGAGAGCAGCGTGGATGGAAAGAGCAGCAGTCTGTTCTTCCCAGCCCGCAGTAGTAAAAAAATAAATAAAGTAAAAATAAAAAAATAAACATTTACACTCACTGTCCAGCGGCCCCCAGTGTCCTCCTGGTTCCCGGCGGTGATGCTATCTGTCCGGCGGCCAGCGATACACTGCAGGGTGCAGGCTCGCGCACTGCAGTGTACTGCCAGGACCTGCGCTGACGTCATCGATCACCTGATGGTCGCATGACCATCAGGTGATCGCTGACATCACCAATCAGCTGATGGTCGCATGACCATCAGGTGATCGTCGCATGACCATCAGGTGATCAGTGCTGGCAGCAATCAGTTGATGGTCACTTGACCATCAGCTGATTGCTGACGCCGGTAATCAGCGGATCGGTTTTGTGACCGATCAGCTGATGCTCACCCTGGGATCATTGGCAAGAATGTTCCCACGGTGGTTAGCTCACCAGGGCTCTTCAGCTGATGAACCCCAGTGACCTCCTGCAGCCTGTATACTGACAGGGGGTGATTTTACACCCCTGTTAGTATATAGTGCTATATTCTACAGCTGTGACATCAGTGATTTATGATGTCACAGCTGTAGAAGTGACCCGGAACGTCGTGGGACACTCGACGGTAATCGTGGACTGCGTCACTGACGGTGAACAGGTGAGGGATACTGTTGTTTGGTATTTTAAGTTTTTTTCAGGAGATCGAGGGCTTCACGGAGGCGTGGAATAAAAAAAATTGAAGAACCGTGTGTGTTTGATTTCATTAAAATACTTTATTATGGCCATGTTTTTATTGAAAAAGCGCCGACCACATTACTACGCGGTTAGTAATGGGGGCGTCTTATAGACGCCCTCCATTACTAGCCTGGGCTTCACGTCAGCTGCCAATACAAGGCTGACGTGAACTCCAACCCCATTACCCCACTGCCACCGCTTCAAGGCAGTGGGAAGAGCGAGGCTAAGCGTCAGATTTGGGGTCGGCTTTCCCTCTGCTGGTTATAAAAATGACACAGGAGCCTATGCCATTTTTTTTTTTAAATTGTAGGCTCTGTTCCCATAATTCAGATGTAGCACCCCTTTGGACGCAAATTTTTGCTGCGTCCAAAACACTGCATTCTATTGTACGCAGTATGTTCACTGAACCATGCGGATTTACCGCATTCAATACATTCTAGTGGTCAAATTTCTGTTGTGGAGACTAGCAACTCCACAAGAGAATTTGACATGCTGCGGTCCTGAAAGATGCGCTGCATGTCAGTGTCCACGGGTGATTCGCAGCCTCTGATGCATGCATAGTGGACGTGGGATTTCTAGAGATCCCATCCACTATAACGTAACATCTGGACGCTGTGGGTTTGATGCTGTATAAACTCGCAGCGTCAAACCTGCAACGGCTCCTGATCATGGCCACATACCTAAACTCACCCGCAGCATATGAATTTCTGTAGCGGACACGCTAGTCTCCGCAGCAGATTTTGACCGATTGAAGTGTGATTATATGCGGTGGATTCACATATACCGACAACGAAAGTGCGGCATTAGAACATCGCGTTTTGGACGCAACATAAATATGTTATGTCCAAAGCGCTGCTGAGTGCTGATCAGGGGGTAGTAGTGGCTAACTAACCAGCTGTGAGATGTTATTTAATGGCCAAGGACCATGTTTGCCTAATGGCACTTTCCCAGGCTAAAATTAACAGCTCACAGCAGTTGCATAAATTACATGAATAGAAATGCTAGTGAAGATTGGATGAATGGGACTAGCTGACACCCAGCACTTTGTTTGGTGATGTCAAGGTGTAAATCAGACCTTTTCATGACCAAACTATGACCAAACTTTAATAAGTAAAGAGACACACAGACACAGTGTAAACACGTTATTTCAAATATACTAACCCCAGTTCTTATGGTAATCCAAGGGCTTAAGCAATGTACCACCAAATAACTTTATTTAGTTCCATACATTTATTGATGTACAAAAACGCTTCAAAAAACGCATGTAAAACCTCATGTAAAAACGCGTCAAAAACACATGTCAATCTGCATGTGTTTTTTTTCTGCCAGGGAGAGGCAAAAACGCTCAGGAAATTGCTGCTTCAAATCCTGAACGTGTGCACATACCCTTAAATAAGAAATTACTCAACAGATTGCAGAGATGATCCAGTCTAGCTGGAAGGGAGGCGATCCAATTGATTTGACCGTTGTCGAACGGGATCGCTTGCTTATTGAATCTATACCCCCCGGTAATGAATACTGATCCATCTTCAGATGGGTCTTTTATGCTGAAGGGGGAACCTGCCCACACACCTCCTGTGCTGACCACACGTGGGCTGGGCTCCAGCTTTCATATTTTCATTAACATATCTGGCTTCTGTGATAACTTCACACTGGTTGATCACAGAAGCCCGAAAGTGATACCATATTTTCCATTATGAATTTACCTTTCTTTAGAGACCACACATGACATAGCTGCGGTCTGTTATTTTGTACTTTTGTATTACCGCTCACTGGAGGTGCGTACAGCTATGGAAAATTAAGTATATTGATCCTTGGCTGACCCTGCCACTAAAAATATGGGCCCCATTATTATTGGTAGTATAGAACTTTAGATATTCCATATTTTGTGTGGGTACCGGCCAGACTGCAGATTTCTGTTGAATTCTTTTAAGGCATGAACTACATCTTTCTCACCTAGGTGTATATTGGTCGCAGGCCTGTGCCACTAGAAAATACACTCGCATGTTAATTGGGTTAGTAGCTCCCTTTGTCCTAGCATTTGAATATTAGCCTCTTCTCAGAGTGTAAGCTCTTGATCGCTTGACAAATACTATAGGAGAGGAGGGAAGAGTGGCTTGGAGGAGAAGAGAGATTTTCAATATTTCTTTAATATGTGTAATTGTGAAAGTCCTTTTCTGTAGAACTTACAAACTGGAGAATCCACCTACCCCCTGGGATTAGAAGACGCTGTCCTTTACCTGCCCAGCTTGGTAGACTATAAAGCCAAATGACAGCGTACGTAGAATGTGCATTCAAGTGAGAAAATCACTTGAAGAGAAAGCGGAGGGTAATGATGCTGTTGGCTTCCTAGAACCCTGATATTGGATGAATCTACCTTCCCTCCCTTCTGTGCTGCTGAATGTGCTCGTATGGTCCCTACAAGACCAGGTCCAGTCTTTCTGGCCAAATTTCACTTTTATGATCAACAGCATTAAATGTACAGTGAGGGCCAAGTGTGAATTTCTGTATAATAACAACAGAGTTTCCCTTCATCCTGACCTTTCAATTTCTTTTCAAACCAACTAACTTCAAACAGGATTGTGATAAACTAAAGAGAAAACATTACACTTGTGCCATGATATGTCTCTAAGCTGTGCTTGTTTCATAACTGTAATATACATCTATTCACGCCTGCAGGAGATGTGGTGGCATGGCTCGAGCCCTGGTTTCATGGATTCACTCCACATCATAAATTCCATTATGTTTTCAATCCTAAGGAATTCAGATTCCTGCACAATCTCTCCTGAAATGGGGGCACTAATACTTTCTCTACTCTCCTGGTCAGGACTCATAGTAGCTCCAATGGTCCACCATAAGAATGCAACTCCAGTTTAGTGTTGGAGCTCTCCCCTCATACATATGTTGTTGTTGGGGATGTAGCATATCTTTTATTCCATCTTTTTATACAGGTTCATTTTGTAGGATAGCTTTATTGTGGTTGGATTAGCCTGACTCACTTATTTGTCTCTGTAACTCCATGGTAGTCTTTACAAGAAGGTCTCCATTACATCTTCCCAAAGCCTGAGGTCTAAATTTAAGACACCTCAGCTCCGCACTATTATAAAAAAGTTCTCTTTCAATGTCTAATATTTCTTTTTGAAACTCATCTGACAGAAAATATTGGCCCTTATCATAGTTTAGATTTCGAAAAGTTACCGAGCCCCAGACTCTAATTACCCCAGAGAGGTTTCACCACTAGTTACTCATTTTTTAGACAGTTGAGTCATTTCAGTAGATGTGTTATTGTCTATACTCACAGTTGTGACTACAGTAGTTAGTTCACAAAATACTCTGATGTAACCCCTTCCCGCAGGCAGTTTTGTGTTCGTTATCCGGCTCCATTGTATTTTTTAAATCTGACGTGTGTCACTTTATGTGGTGATAATTCTGGAATTCTTCACAAAGGATAATAGGAGACAATTGGACCTTACAAATTATTTTCCAACTTCTCTTGAATCCGACAATACCCTATATACGGTTGTACACTACTGTCTGGGCACATGGCAGGTTAAGAAGGATGAACCACAACTTACACAGTTTTAGGTGCTCCGTAAAAACACACCTGCTTAGGGCGGCCTATCACATTCCCTAATCGAAGTCCTTTTATCTTCTTATAGCCCATCAGTTATTTCTCCAAACATAACTCTCCACCGAACCCAAAAGCACTACAGATACTGGCTGGTGATGAGATCATGCAGCCTTTATCTATCCCTCATCCCCTCAAGATGGCTGGACCATCCTTGTAAATAAGCCCCTGTACATTGTGTCACTCCCACCTCATTGTAGATTGTAAGCTCTTAGGAGCAGGGTCGTCATTATTTTTGCTGTAATTATTGTATTATCTTTAGCTATGTTACTTATGACTGTTGAATATGAACCTCTGGATTGTAAAGCGCTGCGGAATATGTTGGCGCTAGATAAATAAAGATTATTATTATTATTAAGGGAAGGAGCGCCATTTAGCTATTTGAATGCAGATCTTGCAGGAATATATTGCAGACACAATGTATTGGGGGCACTGTTCATGGTCACCTGGCAGCTCAAAAGATGGCCACCACAAACAGGCTTGGTGCTATATACTCCAGATCCCTTGGATTGCCTTGCTTATCACCCTTTAACCCCAAGAAGAATAGTCAGGTAGCCGGGTCAGAACCAGGAGGGCAGAGAAAATACAAAATCAGAAGACACAAGAGTAGTCAGTAAACGGGCCAAGGTCACAACAGGAACCAAATACACAAGCCGGAAGCTGAGCACAGAGGACTGAACCGGAGGAGAACAAGGCTGGATCTGGCAGCTTCCGGCAATATGCTTCCAGCTTTAGTAGGGTGCGGTGCTTTCCAATTGGCTGAAGCAGGGAGCAGATTACTCCAGCTGGACAGCACACACACCCATACTGCCAGACTGGATGGTACTACAGATCTCAGGAACCCTAATCTTAGTGGCTGGACAGAGCCTGTGCCACCCACAGATCCTGGTCCCGACGTCTCCTCCATCACCAGCGCCGCCTGAGGAATGAATAAGGCGGCTCCTGGTGGGAGAAGCCGACGTTGCAGAAGCAGATAGATCCCAGAGGAGATGGGACACACCAACTGCATAAGCCCTGATATGACAAAATGGCAGAAAACCAGAGCAATAGAAATCACCATAAAGTGACTCCATTTTCGAAATTATAACCCTCAGTGAATTAATCTATAGGAGTAGTGACTATTTTGACTCCACAGCCACTTTCTGGACATTAGCTCGCAGTCGATGTTGGAGAGTAAAAATTGCACATTGGCCATTTTATTACCCAACACATAGTGCCCAGATTGTGCTCCAGGAGACACACACCGTAAATGAAGAGGGTTCTTCTCACTATAGTAATGCCAAATACATGGATGATAAATGTGGTTTGGACGCACTGCAAGGCTCAGAAGAGAGGGGGAGATCTGACTTTGGGAGAGCGGATATTGCTGGACAGGTTTATGGAAGTCATGTTTCTTTTCTCTGAGCCACGAATAATGTGGAAACCTCTGTTTTTCCATAGACAGATGATGGACCTGAGTGGGATTTGTTTTTTGCCGATTGAGTAGAAGTTTTTATTGGTGTTATTTTCATCTACATAACATTGTTTGGTGGCTTCTTATTCCATATCTTTCAGGCAGAATGAACAAAGAGTTGGACACCGCGCTCCACTGGTTCATCCTATGAGGTTTTCTATTAAACTGTGAACTGTCATTCTGTCAATAACTTGCCATTTCTACAGACATCTTAAGTACAATTAACATAAGAATCCGTAGAAAAATAAATAAAGATTGCATACCTCTTCTAAATCAATCTAAATAAACACTTCCTTGGGCTACATGCTAGTCCAGGAAAATGAAGAGATACCTCAAGCTTAAAAATCAGTTTTATTAGACACAAATCTAAAAAATAGAAGAATATTTAAAATATTTGAAATGTTCCTCTATTTTTTAGATTTGTGTCTAATATGTAGCCCAGGAATGTGTGTGTTTAGACATTTTAAGTAGAAATGTTCAAAAATGTAAATTTCAAGGATATTTTATTCAAAATTAATAATTGTTTTTTTTCCTTGGCAGATGACTGTACCAGGAGATCAGAGGGACAGGAGATTTTTAAATCAGACAATCTTAAGATCCCTCAGGATACAATTGAAGTGAATGCCATTACTCCAGATCTACCATCATCCCTTCACAGCAAAGATCAATCATCTGATCCTACGAAACAGGTCCTGTCTTCTGATTCATTACCGACCACTAAGGAAAATCAAAATAAAAAAATAAGCATTACAAAACGAACTGCTGCTAAAGCACAGAAGACATTTTCAGGTTCAGAATATGGAAATAGTTTTACCCTCGAAAAGTCTATAAGTCAAAAAATACACACAGTGGACAATAGATTTTCTTGTTACAAATGTGGGAGATGTTTTAACCAGAAATCAGATTTTGATATACACCAGAGAACTCACACAGGGGAGAAGCCTTTTTCATGTACAGAATGTGGGAAATGTTTTAAACGGAAATCACATCTTATCCTACACCAGAGAACTCACACAGGGGAGAAGCCTTTTTCCTGTTCAGAATGTGGGAATTGTTTTAAACAGAAATCACATCTTATCCTACACCAGAGAACTCACACAGGGGAGAAGCCTTTTTCCTGTTCAGAATGTGGGAAATGTTTTAACCAAAATTGGATCCTTGTTAATCACCAGAGAACTCACACAGGGGAGAAGCCTTTTTCATGTTCAGAATGTGGGAAATGTTTTAATCAGAGATCAGATTTGATTAATCACCAGAGAATTCACACAGGGGAGAAGCCTTTTTCATGTTCAGAATGTGGGAAATGTTTTAACCAGAAACCAGCTTTGGTTAAGCACCAGAGAACCCACACAGGGGAGAAGCCTTTTTCATGTTCAGAATGTGGGAAATGTTTTAATCAGAGATCAGACTTGATTAATCACCAGAGAATTCACACAGGGGAGAAGCCTTTTTCATGTTCAGAATGTGGGAAATGTTTTAACCGGAAATCAGCTTTGGTTAAGCACCAGAGAACCCACACAGGGGAGAATCCTTTTTCCTGTTCAGAATGTGGGAAATGTTTCAACCGGAAAGTACATCTTATCCTACACCAGAGAACTCACACAGGGGAGAAGCCTTTTTCATGTTCAGAATGTGGGAAACATTTTAAGTGTAAATCAGTTTTGGTCAAGCACCAGAGAATTCACACAGGGGAGAAGCCTTTTTCATGTTCAGAATGTGGGAAATGTTTTAACCAGAAATCAGCTTTGGTTAAGCACCAGAGAACTCACACAGGGGAGAAGCCTTTTTCATGTTCAGAATGTGGGAAATGTTTTAACCAGAAATCAGCTTTGGTTAAGCACCAGAGAACCCACACAGGGGAGAAGCCTTTTTCATGTTCAGAATGTGGGAAAGGTTTTTTACAGCAATCAAATCTTATCAACCATCACAGAACTCACACAGCGGAGAAGCCTTTTTCATGCTCAGAATGTGGGAAATGTTTTAATCAGAGATCAGACTTGATTAATCACCAGAGAATTCACACAGGGGAGAAGCCTTTTTCATGTTCAGAATGTGGGAAATGTTTTAACCGGAAATCAGCTTTGATTAAGCACCAGAGAACCCACACAGGGGAGAAGCCTTTTTCCTGTTCAGAATGTGGGAAATGTTTCAACCGGAAAGTACATCTTATCCTACACCAGAGAACTCACACAGGGGAGAAGCCTTTTTCATGTTCAGAATGTGGGAAACATTTTAAGGGTAAATCAGTTTTGGTTAAGCACCAGAGAATTCACACAGGGGAGAAGCCTTTTTCATGTTCAGAATGTGGAAAATGTTTTAACCAGAAATCAGCTTTGGTTAAGCACCAGAGAACTCACACAGGGGAGAAGCCTTTTTCATGTTCATAATGTGGGAAAGGTTTTTTTACAGCAATCAAATCTTATCAACCATCACAGAACTCACAAAGGTGAGAAGACTTTTTCATGTTCAAAATGTGAGAAATGTTTTACAAAGAAATCATATTTGGTTAAGCACCAGAGAACCCACACAGGGTAGAATCCATTTTCCTATTGTTTTTTTTAATCCAATAAATTGAAGATTTTTTTCATTCGTTTTTTTTTTTTTTTTTACAAATCAAGAAACCAAATACGCAAAGGGTCTGAATACTTATGACCATGTGATATTTCAGTTTTTTTCTTTTTTAAGAAATTTGCAAAAATTTCCACATTTCTGGGTTTTTTTTTCATTCAAGATGGGGTGCAGAGTGTACTTTAATGAGAAAAAAATGAACTTTTTAGAATTTACCAAATGGCTGAAATGACACAAAGAGTGAAAAATTTAAAGGGGTCTGAATACTTTCCGTGCCCACTGTATATGACGACTAAGTACTTGTTGCTGGAGGAGTAGGACATGATTTCCAGAACAAAATTGGTTTGGATGGTAAGGAATGGACATGAAGACAACTTCCAAAAAAGAACATTTGAGCTGCATTTACGTTGGGTTGCTGTCATCCATTGGGATTACAAAAGGAAATCCAGCCCTTGTTCAATTTTAGAAGAGTCAGCCTGTCTGCATTTTCCATTGACAGGCCTATGCGCCTATCCGTTATGATTTCAGAGGCCGAACTAAAAACTCGCTCAGACAATACACTTGCGACAGGTCATGGCAGCAACTCCAAGGCGTACAAGGAGAGGTCGGGCCAAGTGTGCAGCTTGGACAACCAATAGTTAAACGGTACTGCAGAATCAGGAGGGATGCTGGTATGGTCACGTAAGTACTTCTTCGCCATCTTGGTTGACTTCTCCCTCCTTGTCATAGTTATACCCACAGATAGCCCTTGCTGATGTGATGGTTTCATGAAAATGGCCCAGTTGGTGGACCCCTCCCCCCACCCCGAGTTGCACCTGGTGTGCGTGTCCCTCCCCTGTAATCCTTGTGGGTGAAAAGAGCCAGTACCTCTGCCAGCAGCGTTGTCTGAGGGTAATCTCTTCAGCAACTCTTCAACAATGTCCCTCTGTCATGCATGCACTGAAAATGTCACGTCTGCCTCCGTCATGAGAGAAGGAAATTTCTCCTTGTACAGTGGGTCAAGAAAGTTACACAGCCAGTATTTAATGGTGGACAAAGGGTCCACCACGCAAGGGTCTTGGGAAAGGCATCTGGACATGAACTGTGCCATGTGTGGCAGACTACAACGAGTCAAACGTTCAGTGTCCCCACGAGGACGAAGATTAACCATCCTCTTCTCCTCACATGGCATCACCTCCTCCTCTTCCTCCTCCTCTTCCTCCTCCTCTTCAGGCCATTCATGCTGGACAGGTGTTAAGCTGGGATTGGGAGTCCCCTCTGTAGCGCAGACCAAAAACTCCTGATCCTCCTCCTGTTCCTTGTCATCACCCAATGTGGCCTGAGAATATTGTCTGAGGCTGGGCTGTGTGGTATCAGCCACTGTAAAATCTTGCTACATAGCCACCTGCTTGGCATTCAAGGCTTCCTCTTTGAGATTCTGCAGCAAACGTTTTAATAGACAGAGCAGCAGGATGGTTACGCTGATAATAGCATCATTAGCGCTCACTATCTTGGTGCAGTATTCAGTTTTGAAGAACCTCACATATGTCAGCGATCCACACGCACTCGGCAGTTGTTATGTGTGGGGCTGAGTATTACTCTGACGGACATTGAGAAGTTGGAATTCAGCCACTGCCCTCTGCTGCTCAAGTCTTGCCAACATAGGAAAGGTCGAATTACAGCGTGTGGGCAAGTCACAAATCAGTCGGTGACGAGGCAAATTAAAGCGCTGCAGCAGCACAGCCGGACCGGCGAAAGCCTGAGATGACTTTTGGAAATGGGCACTGACACGGCGTACCTTGGCAAATAGATCCAGCAAGTCAGGGTATTATTTTAAAAACCGCTGTACAACCAAGTTCAGCACGTTGGCCATGCATGGAACATGTACCAGCTTGCTGAGCTTTAAAGCCGCCACCAAGTTACGCCCATTATCGCACACAACCAGACCTGGTTTTAGGTTCAGCGAGGAGAGCTACTGATCGGTCTGGTCTTTTATCCCTTTCAATAGCTCTACTGCGTTGTGAGCTTTAGCACCTAAAGAGATGAGCTTCAACAGGGCATGCTGCTGCTTTGCCAAAGCAGTGCTGCAGAGCTCCCAGCTGAGGAGTGATGTGGAGGCTAGTTCAGCTGAGAAATGAGAAGGAGAGACAGGAACTGGCATACGAGGAGACTGAAACCCTGATGGAAGTTGAGCCCGCTATTCTTGGTGTGGGTAAGATGGTTGATATCCCAGACTCCACCAGGTTCACCCAGTGTGCCATCAGGGAAATGTAGCATCCCTGTCCTCAAGAACTTGTCCACGTGTCTGTGGTTAGGTGGACCTTCCCTGTGACTGCATTGGCCAAAGTACGGCTGATATTGTGTAACACATGCTTCTGTAATGTGAATGGACGGCACACTGGGAAAAATAGTGGTGGCTGGGAATCGAGTACCGGGGGGCTGCCACCACCAAGAGGTCACGGAAAGACTCAGTTCCCACAAGCTGAAACGGTAAAATTTCCAGGGCTAGCAATGTGGGCGTTTAGAGTTTGGGCATGTGGGTGGATATTTCTGCTTCCTGTGAAATGTCTTGGGCAAGGACAACTGAACGCTGCGCTGGGACAACATACTGGTTGTGGTTGCTGACTGTTGTGTCTGTGCAACTGCAGCTTGTGGGCAGGAGGCATCAGCGCCTGCTTCCTGGACAGCAGATTGGGAAGGCCATAACACAGGGGAAGGGGCAGTGGTTTCACCTTCAGACACAGATTTTGTACCCAGGCGTTCCGCCCACCTACTGGGGTGCTTGGCTGCCATGTGCTTCTGCTCAGGTTGGTAGTGTTATTGCCTCTTCTTAGCTTGGTATGGCAGATGCTGCAAATTGCAGCTGTTTTGTCTGAAGAACTTTCAGAAAAAAACTGCCATACAGGGGAACAACGTACCCTTGGCCTGTTATCTAGCCGAATGGAGGGGCTCTGTGAAACAGTTGATCGATTTCTACCTCTGGTCAAACGACTGCCTCTTTTTTGCCTGTTTTCGTTCTATGGATCTGTAGCACCCTGAGGATTCGGCTGCTACAGGGGTATTGCACCTCAAGCCAGAGGTGTGATATTCCACTCCCGGGTAAGGATGGAGTGTGGAACTGAGCTCAGTAGGCTGCATACACTACATACATCCCATTTCCAGGGGACAGATCAACGGTACTCCCACCAGTTTATGTGCAGGTACGATAGTGTCTGTCCCTGGCTGGAGTGGGAGGGGGGTGGAACATCCCAGTAGTGTAGGGGCAGATAGGGGGAGCAGTCTGGGTAAAGCTAGGAGCTCATTGGGTGCTGGTCACCTGAGCTCACACATAGAGGGAGTATATAAGGTGGGAACCATCTTAGATCAGGGTCAGACAGGCAGACAGCTACTAGTCAGTCTGTTGTAGAGGGTCAAGCAGTCCTGAAAGAAGAGAGAGAGGAGTCAGAAGGACCCAGAGGGGAAGAAGAGGGAACCCCAAGAGCCCAAATACAAGCAACAGGGTGAAGGGTTGGCACAAGGGTACCGGATCCCAAGCTGGTGGAGGGCACTAATCCTCAGCCAGAGACCGGAGGTTGTGGGCAGGATCTGCCACGACCCCCCACTAAATCCACCAGGAAGGCAGACCAAGTATAGGGTCAGGGAACCCAGAAGAGGTGTACCCACCAAGAGACCCGAGGGAGCCGGACATAGGTGGATCCCTGGTGGGGAAGGCCAGAGAAAAGGAACGACAGAAAGGGAGCTCAGGATCACGCTCCAGAATTACCTGGGGGTTGGCCGAGTCCAGGACCTGGTGGACGCAGCACGGCTCGGGCGGTCACTCAAGGCCGGAGTGACCAGAACAACAGCAGTAAGTAAAAACCCTGAACTGCACAGCCCGACTCTGAGTCTTATTACCATCCTCACTGCACCACTACAACCACCACCCTCTACAACTGACCCCCTGAGGCTATACCCCTCCCGTTGGAGGTTATACCACCAGAAGCTGCACACACACCATCAGCCTCAGCGGACCCTGCTGCAGCAGCGGCCGTATTGACCGCAAATCAACGGGTGGCGTAGTCGACACTAAAGAACATCCAGCAACAGCTGTAGGACTGCCACACACTGAGCTTGACACCCTGGGCACGGACCGGGTCACCGCCACTCGGAGACTACAACCCCCATCTGATCCGGCTCCGGGTATCCCCCAAACAACACTGGCCCAGGGGGCGCGTCAACTTTGGCGTAGTCGGCAGGATTACGTGCCCGCAACAACCGGGTACTGCGTGCCTGAAGAAAAGTTCACCGTTACCTTAAAAAGAAGTCTCCCGCCGGTTCCGGAGGGTCCCCGCCAACAGACCCCATCACAGGTCGTTTCCCGCCGGTTGTCCGCCATTTGCAGCTTTTTCCCGCCATCCATGGAGTTTCCCGCCACTGGGAGACGATTCCCGCCATTTCCAAAGATTTCCCGCCTTGGAAGAGCGGACGCCATTATGGGCGTGCCAGAGGGTGGCAAAAGGCCACCTCCCATCGTGGGCCAGGTCGAAGAATGGCGCCAAAAGCGGAAACCGCGCCCACCAACAGAGACTGTGATGCTGGAAGTGTCCATCAGCGTAAGAGAACTGCCCCTGGAACTGACAATCACAAAGTTGCCCCGGGACCACCCTCAATGTGGGGGAGACTGAACAAAAGAACGAAGATGGGTGCAGCCTGGAGGAGTCTGGAGAGAGCGTACCCGGAGACAAGAAGTCTGGAGAGGACTCCGGAGAAAGCGTACCCGGAGATGGAGGGAGAGACAGGCAGCACCGACCCAGTGGTCAGGAGCCTGCTGCAAGCAACAACGCCACTAGGCTTAGTGGAGATCCTAGCACAGCTCCCCCGAGACCGGGAGTGTGCACAGACCGCGCTGGAGGGCCTCGCACGGAGGATGGCCCAGGTGCAGCAAGACACGCTGACGGAGTGGAGCCGTGAGATGGCCCAGCAGACCGGAACCCGTCAGCGGAGCACGCCACCCGAGACGAGGAGACAGACCGCCTCTGAGGATGGTGCAGGAGGAGTGAAGGCCGGAGACGGCGCCGAAGAGGGAGCTGAACAGATGGAGGCAGGTAAAGGGGACGTCACTACCCCGAGCCGAGAAACCGTGTACCTGTCCCAGCTCCCCGTCGCAGAGCCCGAAATTCCCCCTGCCGTGCCCGTCGCTGCATCGTCACCGTGCCGGACTAGGCCTCAAGCAGAAGCCGCGGCCGCGACCCCTGTGACGTCACACGCCTCGACCCTGAGTGCGACGAAACAGGAAATACCATCGGCCTGGTCGCAAGGTCTAGTACCTCCGGGCGCCGCAATTCCAACAGCGCCCCCTTCCTCCACGGAGCCACCGGCCTGGTCGCAGGGCCGAGTACCCCCGGGCGCCGCCGTCCTTACGGTGCCCTTTACCTTTAGGGTGCCCCAAGCCTGGTCGCAAGGCCTGGTCAACCCGGGCGCCGCTACCATCAACGCGCCCTCAACATCTCGAGTGCCGCACCTGGGCGAAGATCTATTTGCCCAGCACACGTGCCCGGATGGGCAGCCCTTTGTATGGCCCCAGGAGTACTACCAACTGGAACTCCAAAGAGCAAGGCCCCTGTGCGAGCCCCTGATTCCGGCTCCGAAGCCCGTCAGGAGAACCCCGCTCCCGCTAGAAGAAGCACAATTCGAGTGGGACCCCACCGGAGGAGATCTCATGGGGTTCACTCAAGAAACGCGGGCAGCCGCAGCAGAGCGAGTGGAGTGCTGCCGCCAGCAGTTGGCAGACTTCGAGCGAGAACGGAGAGAGAGGCGGGTCCGAGAGCAGCGGCTGCAAGAACAGAGCGCCGGGCAGAAGAGCCGGACCAGGAGGAACCCCCGTGCAGCTCATGGTCCCCGTACCACCGGGACTGTGATTAAATTCAACCTGCAGCATGGGTGGGGCTTTATAAGAGACCATCATACCCCCGGCGACGTCTTTGTAACCCGCAGAGACGTAGAAAGCCATCTGCCGGAGGGACACAGACGTCGTGACCTGTACGTAGGGGACGAGGTCACGTTCACCCGGCACAAGTGTGCCAAAGGACCCTACGCCCTCCATGTGCATCGCCTGACGGAGGAGTAGCTGCGGTGTGAGGAGGAGCAAGAGGACCCGGACGGGTCTGAAGACTAAGAAGGAGCAGGAGGACGCCGTCGTTAAAGTGCGGTAAAGAGACTGTAAATAGTTACCCGTCGGGGTACAGTGAACTGTTGCTGCTTTAAATATGTCCCCGTTGGGACAAGTGTAAACTGTAACCCGTGTGTCCCTTAATCCCACTGACCGAGGACTGAGAGCGGTCATTCCTTCCTTATACCTGGCCGAGGACTGAGAGCGGCCACTTTCCCCCTTGTAAATAGTTGCGCTTTCTAAGGCGCCCCCTACCGGTTTTATAGGAAACTGTTGTTTTTCTTGAAGAGACTGTCGCACTTTACCCGGTCACAAGTTGCACCGTGGCCGGAGGAACAAGAATGTTATTTATGAAAAGTTTATGCTGATATATATGATGTTTTATATGTTTATGTTTTATGAAAAAAAAAAATGTATGTTTGTGGATGTTTTTATTCTTTTACAGCCCGAGGACGTGCTGTGATTTACCAGGGGGGAATGTAGCACCCTGAGGATTCGGCTGCTACAGGGGTATTGCACCTCAAGCCAGAGGTGTGATATTCCACTCCCGGGTAAGGATGGAGTGTGGAACTGAGCTCAGTAGGCTGCATACACTACATACATTCCATTTCCGGGGGACAGATCAACGGTACTCCCACCAGTTTATGTGCAGGTATGATAGTGTCTGTCCCTGGCTGGAGTGGGAGCGGGGTGGAACATCCCAGTAGTGTAGGGGCAGATAGGGGGAGCAGTCTGGGTAAAGCTAGGAGCTCATTGGGTGCTGGTCACCTGAGCTCACACATAGAGGGAGTATATAAGGTGGGAACCATCTTAGATCAGGGTCAGACAGGCAGACAGCTACTAGTCAGTCTGTTGTAGAGGGTCAAGCAGTCCTGAAAGAAGAGAGAGAGGAGTCAGAAGGACCCAGGGGGGAAGAAGAGGGAACCCCAAGAGCCCAAATACAAGCAACAGGGTGAAGGGTTGGCACAAGGGTACCGGATCCCAAGCTGGTGGAGGGCACTAATCCTCAGCCAGAGACCGGAGGTTGTGGGCAGGATCTGCCACGACCCCCCACTAAATCCACCAGGAAGGCAGACCAAGTATAGGGTCAGGGAACCCAGAAGAGGTGTACCCACCAAGAGACCCGAGGGAGCCGGACATAGGTGGATCCCTGGTGGGGAAGGCCAGAGAAAAGGAACGACAGAAAGGGAGCTCAGGATCACGCTCCAGAATTACCTGGGGGTTGGCCGAGTCCAGGACCTGGTGGACGCAGCACGGCTCGGGCGGTCACTCAAGGCCGGAGTGACCAGAACAACAGCAGTAAGTAAAAACCCTGAACTGCACAGCCCGACTCTGAGTCTTATTACCATCCTCACTGCACCACCACAACCACCACCCTCTACAGCTGACCCCCTGAGGCTATACCCCTCCCGTTGGGGGTTATACCACCAGAAGCTGCACACACACCATCAGCCTCAGCGGACCCTGCTGCAGCAGCGGCCGTATTGACCACAAATCAACGGGTGGCGTAGTCGACACTAAAGAACATCCAGCAACATCTGTAGGACTGCCACACACTGAGCTTGACACCCTGGGCACGGACCGGGTCACCGCCACTCGGAGACTACAACCCCCATCTGATCCGGCTCCGGGTATCCCCCAAACAACACTGGCCCAGGGGGCGCGTCAGATCCATCCCTCTCTGCACTGCTGTGCTCACTATGTGTGCCATCGTGCCAGGTTGGATCAGTGGCCTCATCATAGACCACATCGTCTTCCAATTCATCAATCTGATCCTCATTCTGAGTTGCGATTGCATGCTGACCTGATGGCAACTGTGCATCAGGATTATCTTCCACCTCTTCAGACATGAATTTACCTTCCCCAATTTGGCTTTCTTCTTGCAGTGGGTACTCAAATGTTTGTGCATCACTGCACTCCACCTCCTCATGACCCTCTTTAATGGTGCACAGTGAGAGGCCAGAATACTTACAAGGAAACATAAACTGTTCCTCAGAGTGGCCAGTGTTGGGGTCATATGTCTCCTGGGACTCTTGATGGGGGGGGAGGAAGGAAGACCAGGTTGAGGATTGTGAGGCCCAGCCTCTTGGCTAATGAGGCTAGACCGTGTGGAAGACTTGGTGGTGCTGGTTGTTGACACACTGGAGCCTGTGTCTGCTATCCAACTCACAACATCCTTGCACTTGCCTGGGTTTGACAGCGGTGTAGCATGCAGACCGAATTTTGACCGGAAGCTAGAAAAAGATAATCACCTTCTGATCTGTCACACGGTCTGGGCGGGCACCACCACAACCACGTCCCCATTCCTTATCGTTCGTCACCCTTTCCCATATTGAATGCATTATGAAAAAAAAAATCCTGTCTTTATTTTTCACAAGTAGCCTCACAGAGATGTTATGTACAAATTCCCTGTGTCTAGCAATTTTTTTTAGCTATCAGCTTTATTAAACATCGCAATAGCAGACTCTGGAAAATTACTGGTAAATAGTGATGTCTGCGTATCTCAGCAGGCTTTGCTCCAGTCGCACAACTGCTAGATAAATATACGCTATTTATTTAATCATGATCAGAGTATTTTTTTGTTATATTGCCTTTATGACACACGCCAACAGCAGACTCAGGAAAATTACTGGTAAATAGTGATGTTTGCGTATCTGAGCAGGCTTTGCGCATCTCAGCAGACTTTGCGTCAGTCGCACAACTGCTAGATAAAGAGATGATATTTATTTAACCATACATGAATGACTCCGAGACCAAAGCAGCATATAGGTAATGAATATATGAATTCCATACATATCTTAAACTACTGCCTAAAGGACAAACTGGTAAAGACCCAGTCATTTATAAAAATGAGACAAAGAGAGTGGCCATGAGCCAAGATACGACAGAAAAGGTCCATCTATTAAAAGTAAAAAACTTTTAATATTTATAAATAAGGACGACGTGATAAAGGAGCAAATGCAAAAGGACAATACATACATATTAAAAACAAAGAAAGCGGCGCACCAATCTGAAGAAATTCACTATCATTATATCTCTATTAAGAAAAGTAAGTACTAGGCAGCAAACTCATATATCATATATTAAGACCACTAGATTCACTTGACAAATTATGGAGCAATTGTGCTTGGCAAAGCCCACATCATACCTCAAGGAACAAGTGGCAGCTGCCCAAATCACCATGATGCACAACATCACCCCAACGCGTGTTACGGCCCGAGCCTTTCTCAAGGAGTACTGATTGTTCATACCTGCCTACTATAAATAGGGGACCAACACACCCACGAGTCACATGTGCACACCCAAAACACTGCCCGCTACAAGAATCAATACCGCATTGATTCTTGCGCCAGTTGCAGAACTAATAGATAAATATACGCTATTTATTTAACCAATAGAGTAATTTTTTTTTGTATATCACCTTTATGACACACGTCATCAGCAGACTCCGGAAAATTACTGGTAAATAGTGATGTTTGCGTATCTCAGCAGACTTTGCCCAGTCGCACAACTGCTAGATAAATATACGCTTTTCAGAAATAGGCCACGAATATTATTTAGCTCTAAAAAAAGCGGTTTAGTATATGCTGGAACTGAGGAATATTATTTTGCTCTAAAAAGAGCTGTTTTGTATATTATGGTGCTGGATATGAAACCCTGCCTCTCTCCCTACTCCCACAATCTGTTCCTACACTATACACAATGCGACCTAGCAGAGATCATGTACTTGCAATGCTAACACCCTGCCAGCTTTTCCCTCTCCCTTGTATTAAATCTCTCTACGCTATCTAAACCTAACAGAGAATTTATCTTCACTCTAAATAGCTCTTAAAAGAGCTTTTTGGACTCAGAAACTCTCCCTATTCGCTGCTTTCACTCTCCCTACGCTCGCAATACGCTGTTTCTGCATGTAATGAGCGCAAGATGGCGCCAGCGGGGCTTAAATATCCCCCTATGATGCTGTAAGGCCAGCCAATCACAGTAATGCCACAACAAAGATGGCAATTATGATAACAAACACTGCACTTCCGGGTATACTTTGGTGCACAAGTGGGACCCTGATCCTTTAACCCCTTTAAAGCCCAAGACGTATTAATACGTATCTGCGCCCTGGGCTTTAAGAGCCTGATGCGTATTCATATGTCTTTGCGATCGCTCGCGCACACAGGCTGCACGGGCACGATCGCCGCCGGGTGTCAGCTGATTCTTACAGCTGACACCCGATGCTATGTGCAGGGAGTGGTCCTGCACCGCTCCCGCCACATTAACCCCCGCAATGCTGCGATCGAAGTCGATCGCAGCATTGCGGTGGCAAGGGGAGGTGATCGTGATACTCACCTCTCCTGCCGGCGTCCAGCGCTGTCTGCCGCGGCTTCCCGGATGTTGCCATAATGACCTGATGTCGTCATGACAACATCCGGGTCACCAGACAGCAGGAAGATATTTTGGTCGTGCGCAGTGCATGACCAAAATATCTTCTGCATCTGCAGTGCTGACAGCCTGTATAGCACAGGGATGCTGCTCCATTCCTGTGCTATGCAGGTGATCAGAATAAAAAAGTGAAAGTCCCATAGTGGGACAAAGAATATACTGTGTGCCGAATTATTAGGCAAATGAGTATTTTGATCACGTGATGCTTTTTATACATGTTGTCCTACTCCAAGCTGCATAGGCTTGAGAGCCAACTACCAATTAAGTAAATTTGGTGATGTGCATCTCTGTAATGAGGAGGGGTGTTGACTAATGACATCAACACCCTATATAAGGTGCGCTTAATTATTAGGCAACTTCCTTTCCTTTGGCCAAATGGGTCAGAAGAGAGATTTGATGGGCTCTGAAAAGTCCAAAATTGTGAGATGTCTTGCAGAGGGATGCGGGGAAAACAAAAACAGTAGGAGCGCCAATGGTGAAGAGCCTGAGGTTTGGGGGGGGGGAATGAAGGGGGAAATGTAGTGACCACTCACCTGGTCCTGTTGTGCAAAGGAGCCCCGCACAACAAGGGAAAACGCTTCCAGGTGGGAGTCTGTAAGATGATCACAACTTAGCAGGAACTGTTGTAGGGAGCTTCTGTCTGCTTCAGCGGTCACATGACCAGGACCGTGTGACCGTGTGGGCGTTCCACAATGACATCACGGCAGGTGGTGTAGTGAGCTAGTTGTAAACAGAGCAGCTTCCACCGCTCTCCACAGGGGAGATTAGCAATCAAGAAAGAAGGAATTCTGCGGTGTTAGTGAAGCGCTAGAACAACTAGACAGTGGATTAGGTTATAACACACAAACCTTTTATTGTTTAGTACGCTCTCTAAATCAATAATTTTAAGCCTTAAGTCAGTAGGATCCTTATTATGCGCCACAGAAAAATGTTTAGAAATGCTATGTAGAAGGAAACCACTACGAATGTTAGACCTATGCTTATTCATCCGTGCATGCATGGCCTGTATTGTACGGCCCACGTATTGTAGGCCGCACGTACATTCAAGAAGATATACCACGAACATGGAGTGACAGTTTAAAAATTGTCTAATGGTATATGTTTTGCCAGTGGTATTCGAGGAGAAAGTCTTTGAACCACTAAAGATGCTCTGGCAACACATGCATTTTGAGGACCCACAAGAGAAACAACCACTGATCAAATTGCCCATGCTGGTAGATTGGGTTGGAGAGGATTCACATAGCGTATTGCTAGGAGCCACCATATTGCGGAGGTTCTTACCCCTTCTGAACACCACCCTTGGTTTATCAGGAAGGTGCCTACAGAGGACCGGATCGCTCTTAAGGATAAACCAGAATTTGTCTAGTAACTTCTGGATGTTCCTGTGAGACTGGTTATAAGTAGTCACCAGGCTCCAGTTACTCAACTCAGTAGCATCATCAGGGTTTTTATCACTGGCCGAAGTCATACTCTTAACAATACTGTCTTGGGAACGGAGCTGGAGTTTTTTGATACAGGACTCTTGAGATAATGCTCTACATTTCTGAAAGGCATCACTCAGTAATTTCCGTGGATATCCTTTTTGCCTGAACCGTTTGTTGAGGATTTTGGCCTCCAGGGCAAAATCAGAATTATTAGTGCAGTTTTTTCTGATCCTCCAGTATTGGCCATATCTGACCCATCTAGGGAGGTGTCCACTGTCAAAGCAAAGGTAGCTGTTAACATCAACCTGTTTAAAATGGGTAGACGTGGACAACCTCCCCGACGGGTCAACCCGCACCAAAAGGTCCAAATAATGGAGGGCTGTTTCTGACACAGTTGCTGTAAAGGCAAGACCCCATGTATTCAAATTTAATTCTTCCACAAACATAGATGCCTCCTCTTTAGTCCCTGACCACAAAAAGAAGAGATCATCAATGAAACGCTTGTAGAGGAGAACATGTCCTGCTGCAGAGGAGGACTGCGCGATGAAGACAGACTCAAACACCCCCATAAACAAGTTAGCGTAACTGGGGGCGAATCTCGTCCCCATCGCGCAGCCCCTCAACTGCTTGTAAACAGATGTCCCAAAAGTAAAAACATTATTGTTCAAAATGAATAGGATCCCCATCTTAAGAAATTCCTTCTGGTCCTCCAAGAGAGTATCATCCAAGGACAGAAAATGATCTACCGCAGATATGCCTAGCTCGTGAGGAATATTGGAATAAAGAGCTGTGACGTCTAAAGTCATCAGCAAACAAGCTGGCACTGAAGGAACATCTCTAAGATGTCTGATCAATTGGGATGAGTCCTTCAGATAGGACGCTAACTTAAGAACAAATTTTTGCAAAAAAAAGGTCTATATAATGTGATAAGTTGCAAGTAATAGAACCTACCCCTGAAATTATGGGGCGGCCAGGAGGGTTTTTGGCGTCCTTATGGACTTTGGGCAAAAAATAGAAAAAAGGGGTCTGATACCTCGAGATGTTTAAAAATTTCATCTCTTTCTTATTTAAAATGCCTCGAGCATAGGCATTCTTAATAAGTTTATTGTAATTTAGAAAAATAGAGACGGAAGGATCATTATCAAGTCTCTCATAGTAATTTACGTCGTCGAGAATTTGTTTACCTTCACTCAGATACCAAACGCGATTCATCACCACTATGCCCCCCCCCCTTATCCGCATTCTTTATAACAATCTCCCTATTTTCTCTTAGAGTATTAATAGCCTGCCTTTCCCCCGGAGTTAGATTATCTCTTTTTCTAATATTCGCAAAGGACCGTATTTCTTTTAAGGCTAAATGTTGGAAGGTTTCCAAGTGGGGGCCCCTATGATGTAAAGGGAAAAATTTACTGGTATTTTTTGGGTTCACATGTTGGAACCCATCTGTAAGAGGTTCATTAGGGGCACTCATCATATCAATTGGACCACATTTTTTGCACTGCCTTTCTAAAATAAAATGGCGTTGAACAGTTAGTTTCCTCATGTACTCATTAAAATCAAGATACAAGGTAAAGGGATTAGCCGGTGAGTTTCGGCAAAATGAAAGGCCCCTTTTAAGTAGTGACACTTGTTCCTCCTTGAGAGTAATATCGGAGAGCTATTGGATTTTTAGATTGGGCACTCTGTCCCCTGAGGGCCTTAATTTAACAATTGAGAATGCGATTCATTAACCCTATTTCTCTCTTGGTTCTTATTCATGCATTACTAGTTTTTATTTCATTTTATATTATATTATTTGTTTTTTTATTAATTTTATATTTTATTCATAATCCCTGCTTTTAGTACATCATTACATTGCTCCTACTATATACTAATGGTACGTGACCCAACTTTTCCATCCTGATTTCCATGCAGCCTTCCCTATATCTCTCTGCTCCTACTATATACTAATGGTACGTGACCCAACTTTTCCATCCTGATTTCCATGCAGCCTTCCCTATATCTCTCTGCTCCTACTATATACTAATGGTACGTGACCCAACTTTTCCATCCTGATTTCCATGCAGCCTTCCCTATATCTCTCTGCTCCTACTATATACTAATGGTACGTGACCCAACTTTTCCATCCTGATTTCCATGCAGCCTTCCCTATATCTCTCTGCTCCTACTATATACTAATGGTACGTGACCCAACTTTTCCATCCTGATTTCCATGCAGCCTTCCCTATATCTCTCTGCTCCTACTATATACTAATGGTACGTGACCCAACTTTTCCATCCTGATTTCCATGCAGCCTTCCCTATATCTCTCTGCTCCTACTATATACTAATGGTACGTGACCCAACTTTTCCATCCTGATTTCCATGCAGCCTTCCCTATATCTCTCTGCTCCTACTATATACTAATGGTACGTGACCCAACTTTTCCATCCTGATTTCCATGCAGCCTTCCCTATATCTCTCTGCTCCTACTATATACTAATGGTACGTGACCCAACTTTTCCATCCTGATTTCCATGCAGCCTTCCCTATATCTCTCTGCTCCTACTATATACTAATGGTACGTGACCCAACTTTTCCATCCTGATTTCCATGCAGCCTTCCCTATATCTCTCTGCTCCTACTATACACTAATGGTACGTGACCCAAGTTACACTACCCACCCCCCACTTTCATTTATGACCTTGTTTACTGAACCTTTGAGTATCCTACATCTGGTTCAGCCTTAATCAGCTGATCAAGATGAGCACAGACGACACTCCCCTCTGGTTCACAGCTGAATGCATTCTGTAGGCCATACATTGAGAACTAGGAGTCTGTGTCAGACTGAAGTCTGTGTCCATGAGCTGAAGTGTCCATGAGCTGAAGTGTCTGAAATTTGAATTAATCCTGAATTGAACCTGAAGTGAACTGAAGGTACCTGGATACTAAGTCACAGTAAACAATGTTTGTTTTTGTTTTCACTCTCACCCCCTTAATCCTTCACTTCTTTCAACCACCCCTAATCCCTACACCTGGAAAGGAACTCTTCATCTCTCCCTCCATTCTCCCCACCCATCTCACCTCTTCCTCAGAGCTATTCCACAACATACAATCCTTTGTCTCCAAACACAGACAGCCACCTCATGCCCTCTCCTGCTCCCACCTAATAACGCTTTCTCTGCTCCTCCTTACTGCCGGCGACATCTCTCCAAATCCTGGCCCTCCTCACCACATCCCTACATTCACTTCCACCTCCTACCCCCGATCAATCCCAAACTCTCGTAACCCTTCTAACCTTACACCCATCCGCCCAGCCCCCGCTTCCCCAGTTCCACTAACAGGAGCTCTATGGAACGATCGCTCTGTCTGCAATAAACTTTCCTACATTCACGATCTCTTCATCACTAACAAGCTTTCCTTCCTCGGAATCACTGAAACCTGGCTCACCCCCTCCGACACAACCTCTCCTGCTGCACTTTCGTATGGCGGATTCCACCTCTCCCATACCCCCCGCCCCAATGGCAAGCACGGTGGAGGAATAGGTTTCCTCCTCTCAGAAAACTGCTCCTTCACCCAGATCCCACTGCCGCCCGCAATTACTCTCCCGTCTTTTGAAGTGCACTGTGTGCGCATCTACTCCCCCTCCAACCTCCAACTGGCTGTCATCTACCGCCCCCCAGGATCAGCCACCACTTTCTTTGACCACTTCACCACCTGGCTACTTCATTTCCTCTCTGTTGACATCCCCACTATCATCATGGGCGACTTTAACATCCCCATTGATACTTCCCTCTCAGCTGCCTCTAAGCTTCTATCCCTCACTTCCTCCTTTGGTCTTACCCAGTGGTCTTCCACACCCACCCACAAAGACGGCCACACGCTGGACCTCATCTTCACCCGCCTCTGTTCCCTATCTAACCTCTCTAACTCACCTCTCCCTCTCTCTGACCACAACCTACTCACATTCTCTTCTCTCTCCTCCCCGGGGCAACAATCCCCACTCCACAAACTTGAATACCCTCGTAGAAATCTCAAACACCTTGACCTACACTCTCTCTCTGAATCCCTCCTCCCTCTTACAGACATTAGTCCCTTACATGATGCAGATGCTGCTGCCACTTTATACAACACCACAACAGCTGCAGCTCTCGATTCGGTCTCCCCCCTCATGCATACCAAGACTCGTACAATCAACAGACAACCCTGGCACACCAGCCTAACTAAAGAACTGCGACGGGCCTCCAGGGCTGCTGAACGTAGATGGAAAAGGTCCCACTCCCATGAGCACTTCATCGCATTCAAACAGTCCCTCACTACCTTCAAGTCCACACTCACTGCAGCAAAACAAACATACTTCACATCTCTCATATCCTCCCTGTCCCACAACCCCAAACAACTATTCAACACCTTCAATTCTCTCCTCCGTCCCCCAGTGCCTCCTCCCTCTCCTCTTATTTCAGCCGAAGACTTTGCCTCATTCTTCAAGCAGAAGATTGACACCATCAGACAAAGCTTTTGCCTAAAGCCCCCACAGCCCCTCTCCACACCTACTCAACCCTCCTCCTCCAAAACTACATTCTCCACCATTTCTGAAGATCAACTTTCCTCCTTACTCTCCAAATCACACCTCACCACCTGTAAACTTGACCCAATCCCGTCCCACCTCATCCCAAACCTTACCACTATCTTCATCCCAGCCCTAGCCCACCTCTTCAACCTGTCACTAACAACTGGTGTCTTTCCCTCATGTTTCAAACATGCCTCAATCACACCCATCCTCAAAAAGCCCTCCCTTGACCCATCCTCTGTGTCTAGCTATCGCCCCATATCACTTCTCCCCTATGCCTCAAAACTACTGGAACAACATGTCCATTCTGAACTGTCCTCCCACCTCTCCTCCTGCTCCCTCTTTGACCGCCTACAATCTGGTTTCCGACCGCACCATTCTACTGAAACTGCACTGACTAAAGTCACAAACGACCTTCTAACCGCCAAATCTAAGCGACACTACTCTGTCCTCCTCCTCCTAGACCTGTCATCTGCCTTTGACACAGTGGACCATTCCCTCTTACTACAGACTCTCTCATCTCTCGGCATCACAAACTTGGCCCTATCCTGGATCTCCTCATACCTAACAGACCGGACATTCAGTGTCTCCCACTCACACACCACCTCTTCATCTCGCCCCCTATCTGTCGGTGTCCCCCAAGGTTCAGTTCTAGGACCCCTGCTCTTCTCCATCTACACCTTAGGCCTGGGACAGCTCATAGAGTCTCATGGCTTTCATTATCACCTCTATGCTGATGACACACAGATCTACCTCTCTGGACCCGATATCACCTCCGTATTAACCAAAATCCCACAATGTCTGTCTGCTATTTCATCCTTCTTCTCTGCTAGATTTCTAAAACTTAACATGGACAAAACAGAATTCATCATCTTTCCGCCATCTCATTCAACCCTCCCAACTGACCTATCCATCATAGTCAATGGCTGCCCACTCTCCCCAGTCCCTCAAGCTCGCTGCCTCGGGGTAACCCTGGACTCGGAACTCTCCTTCAAACCACATATCCAAGCCCTTTCCACTTCCTGCCGACTCCAACTTAAAAATATCTCCCGGATCCGCACATTCCTAAACCATGAATCTGCAAAAACACTAGTGCACGCCCTCATCATCTCCCGCCTTGACTACTGCAACCTCCTGCTCTGTGGCCTCCCCTCTAACACTCTCGCACCCCTCCAATCTATCATAAACTCTGCTGCTCGACTAATCAACCTGTCCCCCCGCTATTCCCCGGCCTCTCCTCTCTGTCAATCTCTTCACTGGCTCCCCATTGCTCAGAGACTCCAGTTCAAAACCCTAACCATGACATACAAAGCCATTCACAACCTGTCTCCTCCATATATCTCTGACCTAGTCTCCCGTTACATACCTGCACGCAACCTCCGATCCTCACAAGATCTCCTGCTCTACTCCCCTCTTATCTCCTCCTCCCACAACCGTATATAAGATTTCTCCCGTGCTTCCGCCCTACTCTGGAACTCTCTACCCCAACGTATCAGACTCTCGCCTACCGTGGAAACCTTCAAAAGGAACCTGAAGACCCACCTCTTCCGACAAGCCTACAACCTGCAGTAACCACCGCTCCACCATACCGCTGCACGACCAGCTCTACCCTCACCTACTGTATCCTCACCCATCCCTCGTAGATTGTGAGCCCTCGCGGGCAGGGTCCTCGCTCCGCCTGTACCAGTCGCTGTCACATTGTGTTCAAGATTATTGAAATTGTTCTTGTATTATACCCCCTTTTTCACATGTAAAGCGCCATGGAATAAATGGCGCTATAATAATAAATAATAATAATAATTACATTATTGGGTATACTGTGGCATCTTTTATCCTCTCTTTTAACCTGCTGATCTAATGTAGTATTTATATTCATATTTATATGATATTCATTTCTTTTACTTATCTTTTTTTTTTTTTTTTAACTTCCTGTTTTGTATTTCCTGTGTTGTCATAATTGTTAGTGTCCTTTGATTGGTGCACCTACCCTATATAATGGTTGCTCTTTCATTTGCTCTCTAATCTACCTGAGGAAGATAGCGTCTGCTATCGAAACGCGTCGTGGCGTTAGAGAGCGTACTAAACAATAAAAGGTTTGTGTGTTATAACCTAATCCACTGTCTAGTTGTTCTAGCGCTTCACTAACACCGCAGAATTCCTTCTTTCTTGATTGCTAATCTCCCCTGTGGAGAGCGGTGGAAGCTGCTCTGTTTACAACTAGCTCACTACACCACCTGCCGTGATGTCATTGTGGAACGCCCACACGGTCCTGGTCATGTGACCGCTGAAGCAGACAGAAGCTCCCTACAACAGTTCCTGCAAAGTTGTGATCATCTTACAGACTCCCACCTGGAAGCGTTTTCCCTTGATGTGCGGGGCTCCTTTGCACAACAGGACCAGGTGAGTGGTCACTACATCTCCCCCTTCATTCCCCCCCCCCCCCAAAACCTCAGGCTCTTCACCATTGGCGCTCCTACTGTTTTTGTTTTCCATGTCATGGCGCTCTCTGAGTGAGTGATTTTTTCCTACCTGGATGCCGCTCTTTGGTTTGGATCCATCTTAAAGCTTATAAGACTGGTTTCTTGGAAACTTTACCCCTGGAACTCTATCCCCGGACCTTGCAACATTGTTACGGAGGTTTGATTGTGCAGTGACATTATCTGGACAAATTTCTAGTCATCACTTTGGACATATGTATCGTAGAATTTTGTCCAATTTTCAATTTTTGAACTAACTTGCATGTTTCAGGTGTTACTACAATTATCGTTTCTGTCCGCAATTTAATATTGGGGGTGTTCTCTTATTGGTTCTTTGTTGCTGCTTATTGCTGTTTATGCTGTGGGTTTTATTTACATTACTCATATTACCTACTTTGCCCACATTTTGGTTTTTGTGTGTATGTATATGTACATATATATGTATATATGTGTGTGTATGTGTATACATGTATATGTATATAATTTTTAATTTTTTATTTTATTTTTTTTTCTTTTATTTTTTTAATTTAATTTTTTTTTTTTTTCCTTTTCATTTTTTAATTTATTATTTTTTTATTATTATTTATTTATTTATTTTATTACATTTCCCCACATCCTAGTTGAGTGATATGGATTTTTATGTGACCAATCGGGAATCACATAGGGAATTCCTAATATGCAAAGCTTTGGATGATCCTGGTGGTGTACCCAAATCCTCACACAAATTAATTGATCTTCACCATTTAAGCGAAGTGGATAAGAAACACCTGATGGAATTGTTCCATGAAGATGAGAATAAGTGCAAAGTAGAGATTACGAATCACCTTGATGCAATATTTTTGAAACGTTATTTATCCAAAGGCATAGCACCTAAGGGTTTGCGCTTATCTTTACTAAACTCTGGGATGAATTTTCCTTAAAATGCTCATTAGGGATGATACAATTATAAATTCAGAAGAGGGTTTCCTTAGCGGAAAAAGCCTTGAGTGATATGGTCTCTTTAAGAACTAGTATTGACTATTATTCCTTTTCTTTGGATTACAAGGATTTGGATTCCAAATTGAGAATAAGACTAAGTAAATTAGAGGACGATATAATTAGAAAAAAGGTGGCAAAACTTTTACGAGATAGGGGCTTCACTGATTTAGATGAATTTATGGAGGTCTCCCCACAGCCGATACTGGAAGGCCCACAGGTCCCAATCCAAATCTCACAGAAGTCAGTGGGGGTTGAATCGCATATAGATCAATTACCCAGTAGTAATTCCTTAAGTGTACTAAAAACGGACAAACAGAGGAATTTCTACGAATTGCATAAAAAAACTTTGAAGAAGGGTTCCTTGTTTCATAAGCAAACGGTGGATGATACCATGTTAGGGACTCAAAAGGCATTATCACTTGTAACGAACAGATCACATGACACTATAATTAATTTGGACACCTCTGCACCCCATACACGGCTATTGGCTCCGGTAATATTGCCTGATCCACCAGTCCCCATTGAGACAGAATCTACTGTTCCATGTATTTCCCCCACTTTTGATTTTGGTTTAGACCTTTCACAACCACTAGTCTCCACACAAGGTAATACGGATTCCCTTAATTTATCCCTATTAACTACACATGAAGTTATTTATTCCCAAAAAACCCAAACACAGTCCCTTTCTCCACTTGATGAAACGATGTACCAAATTCTACCTGAACCTTTGCCAGAACCTCCTGCTATACCAGTACCTTCAGCTGTGCCACCTATAAGAGATTATATATTCCCAATAACTAGTATAATAGATAATATAGCCCCAAAAACTGCATTGTGTTTGAATCCTCAACAGGACTCCATGCCTTTACACCCATCTGAAATAATTATTGAGGATTCAGCTAATAAAATAAACATTGAGATAGTAAGCAGTGAATCAAGGGGTAATGAGATTGACCTAATCCTCAATAAACCTCCTCCTCGGTTGAGCTTTTCCTCCTCACTGGATCTTATTGTACCTTTACAAGAAGTAGTGGCTAATGATTCTTTGTTGACATCTGTTGAATTAGTAAGGAAATCTCCTTCTCCTAAGACTCTCAAGAACACAAAAATTACACAGTTTTTTCGGGTGGCTCCAGGGCGCCACCCAAAAAGAAAAAGAGGAGGCGTGGATGCAGAGGCAGTGGACAAAGCTTCCGCTGAGCTGTTGATGGCGACAGACCTCACATTGAAAAGGACGAAAATCAATTAAAATCTCTTTCTGACTGTTCCTCTGAGTGCATGGGGATTTTTAATATCTCCGATATTACTCTCACGGAGGAACAAGTGTCACTACTTAAAAGGGGCCTTTCATTTTGCCCAAACTCACCGGCTAATCCCTTTACCTTGTATCTTGATTTTAATGAGTACATGAGGAAACTAACTGTTCAACGCCATTATATTTTAGAAAGGCAGCGCAAAAAATGTGGTCCAATTGATATGATGAGTGCCCCTAATGAACCTCTTACAGATGGGTTCCAACATGTGAACCCAAAAAATACCAGTAAATTTTTCCCTTTACATCATAGGGGCCCCCACTTGGAAACCTTCCAACATTTAGCCTTAAAAGAAATCCGGTCCTTTGCGAATATTAGAAAAAGAGATAATCTTACTCCGGGGAAAGGCAGGCTATTAATACTCTAAGAGAAAATAGGGAGATTGTTATAAAAAATGCGGATAAGGGGGGGGGCATAGTGGTGATGAATCGCGTTTGGTATCTGAGTGAAGGTAAACGAATTCTCGACGACGTAAATTACTATGAGAGACTTGATAATGATCCTTCCGTCTCTATTTTTCTAAATTACAATAAACTTATTAAGAATGCCTATGCTCGAGGCATTTTAAATAAGAAGAGATTAAATTTTTAAACATCTCGAGGTATCAGACCCCTTTTTTCTATTTTTTGCCCAAAGTCCATAAGGACGCCAAAAACCCTCCTGGTCGCCCCATAATTTCAGGGGTAAGTTCTATTACTTGCAACTTATCACATTATATAGACCTTTTTTTGCAAAAGTTTGTTCTTAAGTTAGCGTCCTATCTGAAGGACTCATCCCAATTGATCAGACACCTTAGAGATGTTCCTTCAGTGCCAGCTTGTTTGCTGATGACTTTAGACGTCACAGCTCTTTATTCCAATATTCCTCACGAGCTAGGCATATCTGCGGTAGATCATTTTCTGTCCTTGGATGATACTCTCTTGGAGGACCAGAAGGAATTTCTTAAGATGGGGATCCTATTCATTTTGAACAATAATGTTTTTACTTTTGGGACATCTGTTTACAAGCAGTTGAGGGGCTGCGCGATGGGGACGAGATTCGCCCCCAGTTACGCTAACTTGTTTATGGGGGTGTTTGAGTCTGTCTTCATCGCGCAGTCCTCCTCTGCAGCAGGACATGTTCTCCTCTACAAGCGTTTCATTGATGATCTCTTCTTTTTGTGGTCAGGGACTAAAGAGGAGGCATCTATGTTTGTGGAAGAATTAAATTTGAATACATGGGGTCTTGCCTTTACAGCAACTGTGTCAGAAACAGCCCTCCATTATTTGGACCTTTTGGTGCGGGTTGACCCGTCGGGGAGGTTGTCCACGTCTACCCATTTTAAACAGGTTGATGCTAACAGCTACCTTTGCTTTGACAGTGGACACCTCCCTAGATGGGTCAGAAACGTAGCATATGGCCAATACTGGAGGATCAGAAAAAACTGCACTAATAATTCTGATTTTGCCCTGGAGGCCAAAATCCTCAACAAACGGTTCAGGCAAAAAGGATATCCACGGAAATTACTGAGTGATGCCTTTCAGAAATGTAGAGCATTATCTCAAGAGTCCTGTATCAAAAAACTCCAGCTCCGTTCCCAAGACAGTATTGTTAAGAGTATGACTTCGGCCAGTGATAAAAACCCTGATGATGCTACTGAGTTGAGTAACTGGAGCCTGGTGACTACTTATAACCAGTCTCACAGGAACATCCAGAAGTTACTAGACAAATTCTGGTTTATCCTTAAGAGCGATCCGGTCCTCTCTAGGCACCTTACTGATAAACCAAGGGTGGTGTTCAGAAGGGGTAAGAACCTCCGCAATATGGTGGCTCCTAGCAATACGCTATGTGAATCCTCTCCAACCCAATCTACCAGCATGGGCAATTTGATCAGTGGTTGTTTCTCTTGTGGGTCCCCAAAATGCATGTGTTGCCAGAGCATCTTTAGTGGTTCAAAGACTTTCTCCTCGAATACCACTGGCAAAACATATACCATTAGACAATTTTTAAACTGTCACTCCATGTTCGTGGTATATCTTCTTGAATGTACGTGCGGCCTACAATACGTGGGCCGTACAATACAGGCCATGCATGCACGGATGAATAAGCATAGGTCTAACATTCGTAGTGGTTTCCTTCTACATAGCGTTTCTAAACATTTTTCTGTGGCGCATAATAAGGATCCTACTGACTTAAGGCTTAAAATTATTGATCAGATTGCTGAAACCACGACTGACCGCTTGGGCCGTTTAATTAATCGTGAGAGCTATTGGATTTTTAGATTGGGCACTCTGTCCCCTGAGGGCCTTAATTTAACAATTGAGAATGCGATTCATTAACCCTATTTCTCTCTTGGTTCTTATTCATGCATTACTAGTTTTTATTTCATTTTATATTATATTATTTGTTTTTTTATTAATTTTATATTTTATTCATAATCCCTGCTTTTAGTACATCATGACATTATTGGGTATACTGTGGCATCTTTTATCCTCTCTTTTAACCTGCTGATCTAATGTAGTATTTATATTCATATTTATATGATATTCATTTCTTTTACTTATCTTTTTTTTTTTTTTTTTAACTTCCTGTTTTGTATTTCCTGTGTTGTCATAATTGTTAGTGTCCTTTGATTGGTGCACCTACCCTATATAATGGTTGCTCTTTCATTTGCTCTCTAATCTACCTGAGGAAGATAGCGTCTGCTATCGAAACGCGTCGTGGCGTTAGAGAGCGTACTAAACAATAAAAGGTTTGTGTGTTATAACCTAATCCACTGTCTAGTTGTTCTAGCGCTTCACTAACACCGCAGAATTCCTTCTTTCTTGATTGCAGAGGGATGCAGCAGTCTTGAAATTTCCAAACTTTTGAAGCGTGATCACCAAACAATCAAGCGTTTCATGGCAAATAGCCAACAGGGTCGCAAGAACCGTGTTTGCCAAAAAAGGCGCAAAATAACTGCCCATGAATTGAGGAAAATCAAGCATGAAGCTGCCAAGATGCCATTTGTCACCAGTTTTGCCATATTTCAGAGATGCAATGTTACTGGAGTATCAAAAAGCACAAGGTGTGCAATACTCAGGGACATGGCCAAGGTAAGGAAGGCTGAAAAATGACCACCTTTGAACAAGAAACATAGAATAAAACGTCAAGAATGGGCCAAGAAATATCTTAAGACTGATTTTTCAAAGGTTTTATGGATTGATGAAATGAGAGTGACTCTTGATGGGCCAGATGGATGGGCCAGAGGCTGGATCAGTAAAGGGCAGAGAGCTCCACTCCGACTCAGACGCCAGCAAGGTGGAGGTGGGGTACTGGTATGGGCTGGGATCATCAAAGATGAACTTGTGGGACCTTTTTGGGTTGAGGCTGGAGTGAAGCTCAACTTCCAGACCTACTGCCAGTTTCTGGAAGACAACTTCTTGAAGCAGTGGTACAGGAAGAAGTCGGTATCGTTCAAGAAAAACATGATTTTCATGCAGGACAATGCTCCATCACATGCATCCAACTACTCCACAGCGCGGCTGGCCAGTAAAGGTCTAAAGGAAGAAAAAATAATGACATGACCCCCTTGTTCACCTGATCTGAACCCCATAGAGAACCTGTGGTCCATCATAAAATGTGAGATCTACAGGGAGGGAAAACAGTACACCTCTCGGAACAGTGTCTTGGAGGCTCTGGTGGCTGCTGCACACAATGTTGATCGAAAACAGATCAAGCAACTGACAGAATCTATGGATGTAAGGCTGTTGAGTGTCATCATAAAGAAAGGTGGCTATATTGATCACTAATATTTTTGGTTTTTGTTTTTGCATGTCAGAAATGTTTATTTCTAAATTTTGTGCACTGATATTGGTTTAACTGGTGAAAATAAACAAGTGAGATGGGATTATATTTGGTTTTTATTAAGTTGCCTAATAATTCTGCACAGTAATAGTTTCCTGCACAAACAGATATCCTCCTAAGATAGCCAAATCTAAAAAAACCCACTCCAACTTCCAAAAATATTAAGCTTGGATATTTGAGTCTTTAGGGTTGATTGAGAACATACAGTGGTGGCCAAAAGTATTGGCACCCCTGCAATTCTGTTAGATAATACTCAGTTTCTTCCTGAAAATGATTGCAATCACAAATTCTTTGGTATTATTATCTTCATTTAATTTGTCTTCAATGAAAAAACACAAAAAGAATTGTCCTAAAGCCAAATTGGATACAATTCCACACCAAACCTAAAAAAGGGGTGGACAAAAGTATTGGCACTGTTTGAAAAATCATGTGATGCTTCTCTAATTCGTGTAATTAACAGCACCTGTAACTTACCTGTGGCACCTAACAGGTGTTGGAAATAACTAAATCACACTTGCAGCCAGTTAACATGGATTAAAGTTGACTCAACCTCTGTCTTGTGTCCTTGTGTGTACCACATTGAGCATGGAGAAAAGAAAGAAGACCAAAGAACTGTCTGAGGACTTGAGAAACCAAATTGTGAGGAAGCATGAGCAATCTCAAGGCTACAAGTCCATCTCCAAAGACCTGAATGTTCCTGTGTCTTCCGTGCGCAGTGTCATCAAGAAGTTTAAAGCACATGGCATTGTGGCTAACCTCCCTAGATGTGGACGGAAAAGAAAAATTGACGAGAGATTTCAATGCAAGATTGTGCGGATGGTGGATAAAGAACCTTGACTAACATCCAAACAAGTTCAAGCTGCCCTGCAGTCCGAGGGTACAACAGTGTCAACCCGTACTATCCGTCGGCGTCTGAATGAAAAGGGACTGTATGGTAGGATACCCAGGAAGACCCCACTTCTTACCCTGAGACATAAAAAAGCCAGGCTGGAGTTTGCAAAAACTTACCTGAGAAAGCCTAAAACGTTTTGGAAGAATGTTCTCTGGTCAGATGAGACAAAAGTAGAGCTTTTTGGGAAAAAGCATCAACATAGAGTGTACAGGAAAAAAAAGAGGCATTCAAAGAAAAGAACACGGTCCCTACAGTCAAACATGGCGGAGGTTTTTGGGTTGCTTTGCTGCCTCTGGCACTGGACTGCTTGACTATGTGCATGGCATTATGAAGTCTGAAGACTACCAACAAATTTTGCAGCATAATGTAGGGCCCAGTGTGAGAAAGCTGGGTCTCCCTCAGAGGTCATGGGTCTTCCAGCAGGACAATGACCCAAAACACACTTCCAAAAGCACTATAAAATGGTTTGAGAGAAAGCACTGGAGACTTCTAAGGTGGCCAGCAATGAGTCCAGACCTGAATCCCATAGAACACCTGTGGAGAGATCTCAAAATGGCAGTTTGGAGAAGGCACCCTTCAAATATCAGGGACCTGGAGCAGTTTGCCAAAGAAGAATGGTCTACAATTCCAGCAGAGCATTGTAAGAAACTCATTGATGGTTACCGGAAGCAGTTGTTCGCAGTTATTTTGGCTAAAGGTTGTGCAACCAAGTATTAGGCTGAGGGTGCCAATACTTTTGTCTGGCCCATTTTTGGAGTTTTCTGTGAAATGATCAATGATTTGATTTTTGCTTCATTCTCTTTTGTGTTTTTTCCTTGCAAAAAAATTAAATGAAGATAATAATACCAAAGAATTTGTGATTGCAATCATTTTCAGGAAGAAATTGTCAGAATTGCAGGGGTGCCAATACTTTTGGCCACCACTGTAGTTGATCAATAATAAAAATAATCCACTAAAATACAACTTGCCTAATAATTCTGCACACAGTGTAAAAGTAAAAAAAAAAGTGTCAGAAAGTAAAAAAAAATAAAAAAAAAATAGTAAAAATATATAAAAAAATAATAATAATCCACCAAAAATAAAAATATAATGTACCCATCAGTAAATATTATGAAAAAAACAAAAAAAGCAATAAAAGTTCACATATTTGGTATCGCCGCGTCCAGAACGACCTGACCTATAAAACTGTCCCACTAGTTAACCCCTTTAGTGAACATGGTAAAAAAAAAAAAACGAAGCAAAAAACAATGGTTTATCATCATACCGCCAAACAAAATATGGAATAACACGCGATCAAAAAGACGAATATAAATAAAAATAGTACCGCTGAAAACGTCATCTTGTCCCGCAAAAAAACAAGCCGCCATACAGCTCCATCAGCCGAAAAATCAAAAAGTTATAGCTCTCAGAATAAAGCGATGCAAAAAAATAATTTTTTCTGTAAAATAGTTTTTATTGTGTAAAAGCGCCAAAACATAGAAAAACTATATAAATGTGGTACCGCTGTAAATGTACTGACCCGAAATATAAAGCTACCTTATAAATTTTACCACACGCGGAACAGCATAAAAAAATGAAAAAAAAACAATTCCTGAATTGTTGGTTTTTGTTTATTCTGCCTCCGAAAAGCTGGAATAGAAAGCAATCAAAAAATGTCACGTGCCTGAAAATGGCACCAATAAAAACGTCAACTCGTCCCGCAAGAAACAAGCCGTCACATGACTCTCCCAAAATATGGAAAAATTATAGTTCTCAAAATATGGCGATGCAAAAACTAGATTTTACAAAAAAAAGCATCTTTTAGTGTGTGACAGCTGTCAATCATAAAAACCCCATATGATTCTGGTATCTCTGTAGTCGCACCGACCCGAAGAATAATGTCGTCTCTTATACCGCACGAGGAACGGCGTGAAAAATAAACTCTAGGGCTGGGGTTGGGCTAGGGTAGGGTTAGGGTTAGGGTTAAGGTTGGGATTTTTTTCAAAAGTAAAAAAAAAAAAAGATGACGATATGGCGACTAATGTTGAGCGCAAGTGCTCGCTACTTGAGTTTGCATCGGATGCTCGGGTATGGACTGAGTATCGCGGGTGCTCGAGTCTCCGCTCCATATGCTTCGCGGCCAAAAAACCCTCACGGGGATTGCCTGCCATGCATGAGCGATCCCCGCATGTTTTTTTTTTGGGTGTCTAATAACCGTGAAACATGCAGGCGGGGACTCAAGCATGTCACTCGAGCACGCGCGATACATGGTGCATACCTGAGTACCTGATGCAAACTCAAGTAGCGAGCACTTGCGCTCAAGACTAATGACAACTTATTCAATATGATGACCTAATGTTATCAAATTCTGTGTCGTACCTCTGAGTTCAAAATGTTCACTATACCCCTTGATAAAATCCTTGAGGGGTGTAGTTTCCAAAATGGGGTCACTTGTGGTGGGTTTCCACTATTTAGGCATATCAGGGGCTCTCCAAATGCGACATGGCGCCCGCTCTTGATTCCAGCCAATTTTGCATTCAAAAAGTCACACAGTGCTCCTTCCCTTCTGAACTCTGCCGTGCGCCCAAACACTGTATTTTCCCCACATATGGAGTATCTGCGTACTCAGGAGAAATTGCACAAAAGTTTTTGGGTTCCATTTTCTCCTCTTACCACTGTGAAAATAAAAAAATTGGGGCTAAAACATATTTTTTTGTGGAAAAAGTTAGATTTTTTTTATTTTCACGGCTCCATGTTATAAACTTCTGTAAAACACTTGGTGGTTCAGGGTGCTCACCACACATCTAGATAAGTTCCCTGAGGGGTCTAGTTTCCAAAATGGTGTCACTTGTGGGTTTTTTCCAATGTTTAGGCACATCAGGGGCACATCCGCTAATTATATCAAAAAGTCAAATGGTGCTCCTTCCCTTCCGAACCTTGCCGTATGCCCAAGCAGTGGTTTTCCCCCACATATGGGGTATCTGCTTACTCAGTAGAAATCGTACAACAAACTGCATGGTGCAATTTCTCCTGTTACCCTTATGAAAATGCAAAAGTGGGGGCTGAAAAACATTTTTGTGGGAAAAATGTGAAAATTTTATTTTTACGGCTCAATGTTATAAACTTCTGTGAAGCACCTGGGGGTTCAAGGTGCTCACCACACATCTAGATAAGTTACCAGAGGGGTCTAGTTTCCAAAATGGTGTCACTTGTGGGGGATTTCCACTGTTTAGGCACATCATGGGCTCTCCAAACGCAACATGCCATCCACTAATTATTCAAGCAAATTTTACAATCAAAAAGTCAAATTGCGCTCCTTCCCTTCCGAACCCTGCCGTGCACCCAAACAGTGTTTTTTCCCCACATATGGGGTATCTGTGTGCTCAGGGGAAACTGCACAACAAATTTTGGGGTCCATTTTTTCCTGTTACCCCTGCAAAAATAAAAAAAAATTGGGTCTAAAGTAACATTTTTGTGAAAAAACTTAAATGTTCATTTTTTTTTTCTTCCTCATTCCAAAAATCCCTGTGAAGCACCTGAAGGGTTAATAAACTTCTTGAATGTGGTTTTGACCACCTTGAGGGGAGCAGTTTTTAGAATGGTGTCACTTTTGGGTATTTTCTGTCATAAAGACCCCTCAAAGTGACTTCAAATGTGATGTGGTCCCTAAAAAAAATGGTTTTGTAAATTTTGTTGGAAAAATGAGAAATCGCTGGTCAAATTTTAACCCTTATAACTTCCTAATAAAAAAAAAATTTGTGATTCCAAAATTGTGCTGATGTGAAGTAGACATATGGGAAATGTTATTTATTAACTATTTTGTGTGACATACAGTACAGACCAAAAGTTTAGACACACCTTCTCATTTAATGATTTTTCTGTATTTTCTTGACTTTGAAAATTTCACATTCACACTGAAGGCATCAAAACTATGAATTAACACATGTGGAATTATATACTTAACAAAAAAGTGTGAAACAACTGAAAATATGTCTTATATTCTAGGTTCTTCAAAGTAGCCACCTTTTGCTTTGATGACTGCTTTGCACACTCTTGGCATTCTCTTGATGAGCTTCAAGAGGTAGTCACCGGAAATGGTCTTCCAACAATCTTGAAGGAGTTCCCAGAGATGCTTATCACATGTTGGCCCTTTTGCCTTCACTCTGCGGTCCAGCTCACCCCAACCCATCTCGATTGGGTTCAGGTCTGGTGACTGTGGAGGCCAGGTCATCTGGCGTAGCACCCCATCACTCTCCTTCTTGGTCAAATAGCCCTTACACAGCCTGGAGGTGTGATTGGGGTCATTGTCCTGTTGAAAAATAAATGATGGTTCAACTAAACGCAAACCGGATGGAATGGCATGCCGCTGCAAGATGCTGTGGTAGCCATGCTGGTTCAGTATGCCTTCAATTTTGAATAAATCCCCAACATTGTCACCAGCAAAGCACCCCCACACCATCACACCTCCTCCTCCATGCTTCATGGTGGGAACCAGGCATGTAGAGTCCATCCGTTCACTTTTTCTGCGTCACACAAAGACACAGTGGTTGGAACCAGAGATCTCAAATTTGGACTCATCAGACCAAAGCACAGATTTCCACTGGTCTAATGTCCATTCCTTGTGTTCTTTAGCCCAAACAAGTCTCTTCTGCTTGTTGCCTGTCCTTAGCAGTGGTTTCCTATCAGCTATTTCACCATGAAGGCCTGCTGCACAAAGTCTCCTCTTAACAGTTGTAGAGATGTGTCTGCTGCTAGAACTCTGTGTGGCATTGACCTGGTCTGTAATCTGAGCTTCTGTTAACATGCGATTTCTGAGGCTGGTGACTCGGATAAACTTATCCTCAGAAGCAGAGGTGACTGATGTGAGCCAGTTTCTTTGTAGCACTTGATGGTTTTTGCAGCTGCACTTGGGGACACTTTCAAAGTTTGCCCAAGTTTTTTGACTGACTGAACTTCATTTCTTAAAGTAATGATGGCCACTCGTTTTTATTTACTTAGAATTTGTATTATGGTAAGAAAAAAGCAGCTAACAGTCTATTCAGTAGGACTATCAGCTGTGTATCCACCTGACTTCTGCACAACACAACTGATGGTCCCAACCCCATTTATAAGGCAAGAAATCCCACTTATTAAACCTGACAGGGCACACCTGTGAAGTGAAAACCATTTCCGGTGACTACCTCTTGAAGCTCATCAAGAGAATGCCAAGAGTGTGCAAAGCAGTCATCAAAGCAAAAGGTGGCTACTTTGAAGAACCTAGAATATAAGACATATTTTCAGTTGCTTCACACTTTTTTGTTAACTATATAATTCCACATGTGGTAATTCATAGTTTTGATGCCTTCAGTGTGAATGTACAATTTTCAAAGTCATGAAAATACAGAAAAATCTTTAAATGAGGTGTGTCCAAACTTTTGGTCTGTACTGTATCTCTCTGATTTAAGGGCATAAAAATTCAAATTTTTAAAATTGCAAAATTTTCGCCAAATTTACATTTTTTCACAAATAAACGCAAGTGATATCGAAAGAAATTTTACCACAATCATGAAGTACAGTATGTCACCAAAAAACAATCTCAGAATCAGCGGGATCCATTGAAGCGTTTCAGAGTAATTACCTCATAAAGTGACAGTGGTCAGAATTGTAAAAATTGGCCTGGTCATTAACGTGCAAACCATCCTTGGGGGTAAAGGGGTTAAACAGAGTTTACACAACAAAGATGGCGACGGCATTACTGTGATTGGCAAGCAAGTCCAGCATGTTCATTGGCTGCTAATAAAGCCCCATACATGCTGGGCGGATCACTTGAATATACCGAGGCGAATTGCTAATTACTCGCCGAATAATGAATAGCGTAATATTCGTGCAAGTAACGAATAGTGCCGAATGTATTCGCTCATCACTACCTGTTTCTCTTGCAAAAATTAAAAAAAAAAAATGGAGAAAAAAAGTTAAATGTTCATTTTTTTCTTCCACATTCCAAAAATTCCTGTGAAGCACCTGAAGGGTTAATAAACTTCTTAAATGTGGTTTTGAGCACCTTGATGGGTGCAGATTTTAATATGGCGTCACTTTTGGGTATTTTTTGTCATATAGACCCCTCAAAGTGACTTCAAACGTGATGTGGTCTCTAAAAAAATGATTTTGTAAATTTTGTTGGAAAAATGAGAAATCGCTCGTCATCTTTTAACCCTTATAGCTCCCTAACAAAAAAAAATTTGGTTGAAAAATTGTGCTGATGTAAAGTAGACATGTGGGAAATGTTATTTATTAACTCTTTTGTGCGACATATCTCTCTGATTTAAGTGCATAATAATTCAAATTTTGAAAATTGCAACATTTTTTTCCAAATTTCTGATTTTTTCACAAATAAACACAAGTCATATCAAATAAATTTTACCACTATCATGAAGTATAATATGTCACGAAAAAACAATCTCAGAATCAGGGGGATCCATTGAAGTGTTCCAGAGTAATTACCTCATAAAGTGACATTGGTCAGAATTGTAAAAATTGGCCTGGTCATTAACGTGCAAACAGTCTTTGGGGGAAAAGGGGTTAATTATGGGAACAAAGAAGAAAAGATTGCTGATGATCTATTAATATTCATTAATGAGTCAGATAACTCTATTCCAAACAATGGACACAATTGAGAGTTTTGGGACCTTTTCGAGTCTGACAATCAGGGTTGCCACCAGGAATTTCAGGGCCCCATGCTGGAAAAATTTTTGGGCCCCCCTGAGACTCCGCCCCAGGCTCCACTCCAGCTTCGCCTCCACCCGTCAAACCTTCCATAGTGCCACCGCCCACTCTTGGAAAAACTCCACTTCTGCACCATGTCCTCACCAATCACACATTAACAGTTCCCATCATACACCACATCACATACAGGTGCATCTCACTAAATTAGAATATTATCAAAAAGTAAATTTATTTCAGTTCTTCAATACAAAAAGTGAAACTCATATATGACTGCCTTTTGGACATCTGTGTTTTTTGTTAATTATTCTAATTTACTGAGATAATGACTTTTGTGTTTTCATTGGCTGTAAGCCATAATAATCAACATTAACAGAAATAAACACGTGAAATAGATCACTCTGTGTGTAATGACTCTATATAATATAGGAGTTTCACTCTTTGTATTGAAGAACTGAAATAAATTACCTTTTTGATGATATTCAGATTTAGTGAGATGCACCTGTACATAGCTATCAGCTTTTGTTTTGGCCAAAAGATTTTTAAGCCGCCATCAGGACAAGGTAGACTCTTCTGGCCGGGCCCTACTCTACTTTAACCTAAACATTTCTTATAATACCCAATACACGTTCTAAGTATATTATTCTTTAAGGGAATGTGTCACATGCATTTTTTAAAAAGTACCAATAATACCACATACAAGGGACAAATACTGCCACATTATCACCACATAGTGACCGAATAATACCACCACACCATAACCAGACCACATATTACCACCACATAGTGAGTGAATAATGTCACATACAAGGAACAAATACTGCCACACCATGACCAGACCAAATATTATCACCACATAGTGACCTAATAATGTCACATACAAGGGACAAATACAGACACACCATGACCAGACCATATATTACCACCACATAGTGACCGAATAATGCCCCATACAAGGGACAAATACTGTCATACCATGACCATACCACATATTACTGTTACGCTCACACCCGGACTGTTTAGCGTGAGCGTGATTAGTGGTCCCACTGGGCCACGAACTGAGGAGTGCCTGGAGGGGCGTGACTAGGGGCCTCGCCAGATCCGACTTGGTAGCTTAATCCACTCCGTGGTCCGAGGAGGGATGTGGGAGGTGGCCCAGGTGCTACTCCAGGTCAGACCCCGGTCACACAGCTGTTAGCCCACACCAGGGAATGCAGGAACGGGCAGGTTTGTCTGGTATGCAGACAGGCGGGTAGTGGCAGGCACGGCTGGATAGGGACCAGTACAGACTGGGATACAGGAACAGATCCGCAGGTGCGGAGGGGAAGCGGAGCAGGGCAGAGCCACAGGTGCGGAGGGCAAGCAGAGCAGAGCCGCAGGTGCGGAGGACAAGCGGAGCAGGGCAGAGCAGAGCCACAGGTGCGGAGGGCAAGCGGAGCAGAGCAGAGCCGCAGGTGCAGAGGGCAAGCGGAGCAGAGCCGCATGTGCGGAGGGCAAGCAGAGCAGAGCCACAGGTGTGGAGGGCAAGCAGAGCAGGGCAGAGAAGAGCAGAGCCGCAGGTGCGGAGGACAAGCGGAGCAAGGCAGAGCAGAGCCGCAGGTGTGGAGGACAATCGGAGCAGAGCAGAGCTGCAGGTGCAGAGGAGAAGCAGAGCAGAGCCGCAGGTGCAGAGGAGAAGCAGAGCCACAGGTGCGGAGGACAAGAGGAGCAGGGCAGAGCAGAGCCGCTGGTGCGGGCAGACAGGACAGGGCTCTGTTCACATGGAACAGACTGGGAAACACAGGAAGATAGCTAGAACGCAGGAGGTAGATACGGAGGCTTGGAAACAGGACAAGCAGAACCAGATACACACAAGGTACTTGCTATGAAATAGTGAGTGGACACAAAACTCACAAACAGAAGTACAGAGACAACGAGTAGGAGTTAGGTACTGGTTCAGACACTGCAGGAAAAGGGAAGGATCAGACATAGAGACAAACAGGTAATGGGCTAGGACACAGTTCAGACAGGAACTGACACAGGAACGAGATACAGGAACGAACCTGGGCATTCAGCCCCCAGTGTGGCAGAAATAGACTTGAAGTCACAAATACAGGTAACGGGCCTGGGTACTCAGCCCCCAGGGTGGCGGAAATAGAGTAGAAGTCACAGATACAGGTAACGGACCTGGGTACTCAGCTCCCAGGGTGGCGGAAACAGGCAAGATTCATGACAGGACCTGGCAACTCACATTTGCACAGAACACACTGTAAGAAAGTGTTGCTCAGGCCCCTCCTACTGGGCGGAGAAGGTTTAAGTATCCAGTGACTCACAACAATAGGTTGGGGATGCATTAGGACTGCGCACACTGTAACTTTAAGAATCAGGAAGTTCCACCGCTGCCGCCCTAAGCCAGCAGGCAAGAGACATGCACACAGCAAGTAGAAGAGCATAATGCACAGCCTGGACTGGTAGGTAAGTTGGCGGTCTTGCATGATGGGAAATGGTAAGCCATGCCAGCACGCCGCCAGGGGTGTTACAATTACCATCACATATTGACCAACTAATACCACATACAAGGAACAAATACTGCCACACCATGGATGGCCACATATTACCATGACATAGTGACTGACTACTACAATACTGATCATTAATAAAAAAAAAAACACAATACTAATATTACCATAAGTGCCATGATAAACAGGAGCTCTGCACATAATATACAGTGTATAGTGTAAGTGTATAGGTAATACAGTGATCACCAGTGACATTATACACAGGAGCTCTGTATATAGTGTCAGTGTACAGGTAATACAGGGATCACCAGTGACATTATACACAGAGCTCTGTATATAGTGTCAGTGTACGGGTAATACAGGGATCACCAATGATATTATACGCAGGAACCCTGTGTATATGTCATGGGTGTATCACAGGTGACAGACAGTCGCCCTGCACTTGGTTGCAGGAGATCTCTACATTTGGCATTACAGACTTCTTAGAGGCTACAGGCTGTCTTTAGGACCCAGCGGCTACCTCCCTCTGGCTAATTCGCTCCCTTGCCTGGGTGTATAAATACCTGGTGTGTCTGAAAGGAAGGTGCCGGCAATATTCATTACTACCTGTGAGGCTTTAGCAAGAGTAGTACTTCGTCCTCTCTGGAGCTTGAGGCCATGTGCGCATTTGTCTGGAAGTTGTCTAAAGCTAAGCAATCTCCCCATTTGTCTACCCTTGTTGTCTATAGAGTTTAGTAGAGATCGACTAGTGCTCATCTCCTCCCTTCCCTAGCTTTAGCCATATGCCAGGGCGAGGCACGCGTGCAGCGATTGCTGAAGAGACAGTATAGGGTCGGCAGTTGAGACAGGGTGACACTAGACCAGACTAGGAGGTCTCCACTTCCCCCTTTTTTCCCTAGAGTCTGGACTCCCTTACCCTCTTCCATTTGTGTAGCATTAAGTCTTTCCCACACCTGGAGTGACATTATCACTGGCCGAGCACATTTTGAAAAGTGAAAAAAAAAAACTGACATTTAGTTTTTTTTTCTCTGTGTGTTCTTGGGTGTGGACCATTTTTTTTCCTTCCTCCCTTGGTATAGGTTCAAGTTGCAGAGCTCGCAGAGCAGTTTCGCTCTCTGTCTCAGGAGGTGAATGACCTCCGCTGTGAGGTTCAACAGCAGCATCAGCAGCTGCAGGTCGCCAATATGGCAAGTAGGCCTGCCCAGCCAGAACCCAAGGTTGCCCTCCTGGACAGGTTTTCTGGAGGTAGAGACAAGTTTTTGTGCATTCAAGGAGGCCTGCAAACTGTATGTTAAACTTCGTCCCTATTCCTCCAGAAATAAGGAGCAACGGGTTGGAATTGTAATCTTTCTACTGCAGGAAGATCCTCAATCCTAGACATTTTCTTTACCGCAGGACCCTGTTTGTCTCCAGTCTGTGGAGGGATTTTCTGGGGCTCTGGCCCTCATCTATGATGACCCTGACTGAGTCGCCTTGGCTGAGTCTAGGCTACATTGCCTTCAGCAGGGGAATCGGCCAGTGGAGACATACAGTTCGGAATTCCATAGATGGGCAATGGATTCCAAATGGAATGACTCAGCCCTTAGAAGTAAGTTTTGTGAGGGGCTTAGTGAAAGGTTGAAAGATGCCTTGGCAGTATTTGAAACCCCTCAGTCCTTGGAGGCTGCCATGTCATTGGCCCTACGTCTTGAATAGATGCCTTCCGGATAGACGGTTGAGACCACCTTCTCCAGGGCCTACTTGTCAAGGTTGTGTACCTCTGTCAGGGGAGTGGTCTGGGGGTGAACCAGTACTGGGGGAGGTGGAGGAACCCATGCAGTATGGGGGTGTCTCTTCATCATACATCTCCCCGGAGATTCGCAAAAAAAAGGCATATGTTTTTTTTTGTGGGAAAAAGGGACATTTTGTTGGGACCTGTGCTTCAATTCCTAAACAAAAGGAGACTCGATTAACTCTTGGTAGTCTGGAGTGGAATAAACAAGGGGTGCATTTGTGGTCAAACTGCAGTTCCCGCTTTGTCCTGACAGCAGAGGTGGTGCTAGAGAGCAAAACAAAGAAAATTTCTGTGTTTGTTGACAGTGGAGCCGGAATCAGCATAGTGGATGCTGAGTTTGTGAAAACTCATGGTCTTGCTTGCTGTACTTTAGATAAACCTATTTCCATTTTCGCCATCGACTCGGCACCACTTGCACTGAAAGCATTTACTCAGTACATAATGTAAAACTGAGGGTGGAGTCAGTTCATTGTGAAATAATCCCTTGCTATGTTCTGGACAATCTTTTCACACCGATTGTCTTGGGTATCCCTTGGTTTATTAAACATAATCCGTTGGTGGATTGGCAAGCCGGGGAGGTTATTGAATGGGGAGATTACTGCCATGAGAACTATTTAGATATTTCCCTTGCTGCTGTCTCTACGGAAATATTACCTGCTTTTCTGTCTGGTTTTGGGGACATTTTTTCTGAGATGGGTTGTCAGAATTTGCCTCCTCATCGTGCTTATGACTGTCCTATTAACCTGACCCCCGGAGCTAAACTACCGAAGTCCAGACTGTATAATCTTTCTGGCCTTGAGAGACAAGCCGTGAAGGATTTCATTGCGGAAAGTCTGGAGAAGGGACAAATCAGACCCTCATCTTCACCCATGGCAGCAGGGTTCTTCTTTGTGAAAAAAAATATGGTGGTCTACATCCCTGTAAATCAAATTACCATCCATGATCCATACTGTCTTCCTCTGATTTCTGATTAGTTCAGCCAGGTTGTGGGAGCTAAGGTATTCTCCAAGTTGAATTTAAGGGGAGCCTACAACCTGGTTAGAATCAGAGAAGGGGACGAATGGAAAATGGCGTTCAATACCCCAGAAGAACATTTCGAGAGTCTGGTTATGCCTTTTGGTTTGACCAATGCACCTGAGGTATTCTGGCATTTCATAAATGATATTTTCCATCATTTGGTGTGTGTGGGTGTGGGTGTGTGGGTGGGTGTGGGGGGGGGTGTGGTGGTCTACCTGGACGATATTTTGGTTTACTCATCTGATTTTGAGACTTATCAGGGGCATGTTAAGCAGGTGTTCAAGAATATAAACTCCTCTCTCACCCACAAAGCTCTCCACAGTTCTGCACCACCTTATATCTCCTCTCTCATCTCTGTCTATCGCCCTACATGTGCCCTCCGTTCTACAAATAACCTAAGACTAACATCCCCCATAATCCGAACCTCGCACCTCCGTCTCCAAGACTTCTCTCGTGCTGTGCCAGTTCTCTGGAATGCTCTACCCCACACGATCCGACTGATGCCTAGCCACCATGTCTTCAAGCGCACTTTAAAAACCCATCTCTATAAACAAGTGTGTCACCCTGGCCTGGATGCCACAAGTGTAATAAAGCTGTGTCTGAGAGCAAGGGGGAGGTTCTCTAGCCAGGGGAACATTAGCATGCAATGCCTCCTGTCTCAGGCCAGTAGGGGGAGCTGGCTGCCCCTATAAAAGCTGGTACTGGGGGCAGGGTTAGAAAGAACTGGATGACCTGTCTCAGCACTGAGAGGTGTCCCAGAGCAGGGACAGAAAGTTGTATTGCACCTAAGAGGACGTGTGGCAGGAGGAGAGCCACAAGCCAGAGACAAGAGGCGAAGTGAGCCTGTCTTGGCAGATAAAGGACCTAATTTACCAGACTTTGGTGTCTGAGGCTGGGAGGATTCCACATTCTCCAGCAGATAACCAGTCCGCAGGGGACTGTATATTCCTTGGCCTAAGAAGCCTGAAGGCCCTGCCACAACAGAAGGGACCAGGAAAGCCGCACCAGGCCGGGAGCAGAAAGGAACCCACGTTGCAGGCCATACAGGCGAGAGTACACGGAGAGCTCGGAAACGTGGGCTGTTACCCTATAAGGAGGAGATAGCCAGAAAGAGCGCAGAAAGCACGGTAGGCCTACACCTTCACCCTGACCAGGGCCAATTTCCCATTTGCTCTCAGACATCCAGGTCCCCTCCTAGCCGGGACTGTTTATGTGTCAGTTTACCTGTTTTAGTAAAGACCCTGGACTGCAACCTGTTGTCTGTGTGCTCCTTCGCGCCTCCAGCACTACTGGTACTGGGACTCTCACCACCATCACTCCCACCATCCATTATACTGCCCTGGGGCCGCACTCTTCCCGTGGGGAGTCACACTACCCTAGCTGCACACCTCATCAGCCCCAGCGGTCTGCATGCTGCGGCGGATCCTAATTACCGCAATCCATGGGTGGCGTAGTCGGACATTATCAATAGTGCATAGCAGACTACCATTGGTCTGACCACCCTGAGCCACGGAACCGGGTTGCCACTACTACCCCCATCATTTCCCTACTGCCCGGATCCGAGTGCCCCACGGCCCAGGGGGCGAGTCACAAGCCTACCACCGCAACTACTCCGTAAACTAACTTTCCCCTGTTCTCTCCTTCTAAATATTATTCTTAATCTGCACCCTACTATTCATCTGTCTCCACACCCTCCATGCACACGATAACTACACTCGATACTTTATTATTGCACTTAAACATACTGGCTGATGACCGGCTCATGCAGTCTTATATGAAAATCCCTTCTTATTATAATTGCCTGACCTGAAATAACAAGCACTTTTCACCTATTGTGTCCCCCCAATTCCTTGTAGATTGTAAGCTTGCGAGCAGGGACCTCACTCCTAATGTAACTGTTTAAACTGTCTCACCTTGTATTGAATTTATTGTATGTACATGTCCCCGCTTAATTGTAAAGTGCTGTGGAATATGTTGGTGCTATATAAATAAAAAATATTATTATTATATTAAGGGATAACAAACTTGACACCACACTTGAAAAAATGTGTTTTCGATTTTCAGGAGGTGCAGTTTTTGGGGTACTTGTTGTCATCTTCCGGTTTTCGGATGGATCCGGAGAAGATCCGTGCAGTCCTTGACTGGGAACGTCCCAAGAACCTGAAGGCTCTACAACGTTTTCTGGGCTTTACTAATTTTTACCGGAAATTCATCCAAAATTACTTAGTTATTGTGAAACCCCTTACTGACATGACTAAGAAGGTGTCTGATTTTTCCAAATGGTCGGATGCTTCCCTACAGGCTTTTTCTTCTTTAAAAAATAATTTTGCCACTGCATCTATACTCAGTCAACCCGATGTTTATCAACCCTTTATTGTGGAGGTTGATGCTTCGGATATCGGGGTTGGGGCTGTGTTGTCTCAGGATTCGTCCCCTTGTAAATGGTGTCCATGCAACATCTTTTCTAAAAAATTGTCTTCGGCTGAGAGAAATTATGACATGGGTAATAGGGAACTTTTGGCGATCAAAGTGGCGTTGAAGGGGGCTGTCCATCCCATTACTGACCATAAGAATCTGTCATGTCTTCATATCAGCTAAACGTCTCAACCCTAGGCAAGCCAGATGTTCCCTGTTTTTTACTAGGTTCAATTTTGTTGTCACTTTTGGTCCAGGGGTCAAAAATGTCAAGGCTGATGCTTTGTCTCAGAGCTTCCCTGGTGGTGATGACCATGAGAACCCTGCCCCAATATTAAAGAAAGGGGTAGTCATTTCGGCACTTTATCCTGAACTGGAGGGTGAGGTGTTGGAGGCACAGGGGGACGCCCCTGCCTCCTTTCCTTCAGGAAAGTTTTTTGCACCATCTGATCTGCGCTGCAAAGTAATTAAGGAACATCATAACTGTGCTTGCTGGGCATCCAGGTGGTAAGGCAACCTATGACCTCCTCTCTCGTTTTTTTTGGTGGCTAGGGTTGCATTGGGATGTGATTGAACACGTAGCTGCTTGTAGTATTTGCTCGCGTTCTAAGGTTTTGCATACCCGTCCGTCTGGTACTCTTCTACAACTACCTATCCTTAGTAGGCCATGGACACACTTGTCCATGGATTTTATTACTGACCTACCAGTTTCTGCAGGCAAAACAGTGGTTTTGGTGGTAGTAGATAGGTTTAGTAAAATGGTTCACTTTGTCACACTGCCTGCACTTCAAAATGCCAAGACACTTGCTCAGGTGTTCATAAATGAGATTGTGAAGCTTCACGGGGTTCCCTCCAATGTGGTGTTAGATTGGGGAATCCAGTTTGTTTCCAAGTTCTGGAAGGCATTCTGTTCTCGACTGGGGGTGCAGCTGTCCTTTTTCTCTGCCTTCCACCCTCAGTCGAATGGTCAGACCGAGCGGGTCAATCAGAATTTGGATACCTACCTCAGGTGTATAGTCTCCGAAAATCAGGAGGATTGGGCATCTTACTTACCGCTGGCAGAATTTGCCATTAATAATCATCAGCAAAAATCCACTGGCAGGTCACCGTTCTTCGATGCATACGGTTATCACCCACAGTTTGGTACCTTTAGTTTGGGAGGAGCTTCAGGAGTTCCTGAGGAGGAGCGGTTTGCTTCGTCGCTCTTCTCGGTATGGCAGGGTGTGCTGAGTAATTTAAAGATCATGGGAGACAGGTATAAACGTATGGCTGGCAGAAAACACTTGTCAGGTCTGGACCTGAATGTGAATGACTTTGCGTGGTTGTCTACCAGGAATATAAAACTGAAAGTCCCTTCTTGGAAGCTGGGACCTAGGTATATTGGTCACTATAAAATAACCGGCGTCATTAACCCAGCAGCGTTTCGTCTTGAACTTCCTCAGGCCCTTAAGGTCCACATTGTGTTCCACAGGTCTTTACTCAAAAAGTATGTGGAACCTCTTCAGCCCTCACCTCTAAACCCTGCCCACAGTAATGGTTGTTGGTAATTTGGAGTTCCAGATTTCGAGGATTGTAGGTTCTTGTCTTCAACGACATTCTCTACAATACTTGGTGCACTGGAAAGGCTATGGTCCAGAGGAGAAGATGTGGGTTTCAGCATCAGAGGTGAACGCTCCCAGATTGGTTCGCTCATTCCACACCTCTTTTCCTGAGAAACCCGCTCCTGAGTGTCCAGAGGCCACTCGTAGAGGGGGTGTCACACCAGGTGATAGTGCAACACAGAGGGAAAAGGGAGAGGGAGCCCAGACACTAGGGAAAGGGGGAAGTGGAGACCTCCTAGCCTGGTCTAGCGTCAACCTGTCTCAACTAACGTCCCTATATTGCCTCTTCAGTAATCACCGCACGCGTGCCTCGCCCTACTTTCCCTGGCGTATGCCTACTGAGAGGGATGGAAGGAGATGAGCCCTAGTCAACCTCCACTAAACACTAAAGACAACAAGGGAAGACAAAACAGGGGGAAATTGCTTAGCTTTTAGAAGATGCCAAATATGCACACGGCCTCAAGCTCCAGAGAGGACGAAGTACTGCTCCTGATAAGCCACACAAGTAGAAATGAGTATACCCAGCGACTCCCTCTCAGACACACCAGGTATATACAGTCATGGCCAAAAGTATTGAGAATGAGACAAATAGTAATTTTTCCAAAGTTTACTGCTTCATTTTTTGTAATGGCAATTTGCATATACTCCTGAATGTCAAAGAGTGATCAGCTTAACAGCAATTACTGTACTTGCAAAGTCAATATTTGCCCAGAAAATGAACTTTAACCCCCAAAACACATTTCAACATCATTGCAGTCCTGCCTTAAAAGGAGCAGCTAACATCGTTTTAGTGATTGATCCATTAACACAGGTGTGGGTGTTGATGAGGACAGGGCTGGCGATCAATCAGTCATGATTAAGTAAGAATGACATCACTGGACACTTTAAAAGGAGGCTGGTTCTTGGTATCATTGTTTCTCTTCAGTTAACCATGGTTATCTCTAAAGAAACACGTGCAGCCATCATTGCACTGCACAAAAATGGCCTAACAGGGAAGAGTATCGCAGCTACAAAGATTGCACCTCAGTCAACAATCTATCGCATCATCAAGAACTTCAAGGAGAGAGCTTCCATTGTTGTCAAAAAGGCTCCAGGGCGCCCAAGAAAGACCAGCAAGCACCAGGACCGTATCTTAAAACTGTTTCAGCTGCGGGATCGGACTACCAGCAGTGCCGAGCTTGCTCAGGAATGGCAGCAGGCTGGTGTGAGTGCTTCTGCACGCACTGTGAGGCGGAGACTCTTTGAGCAAGGGATAGTTTCAAGGAGGGCAGCAAAGAAGCCACTTCTCTCCAGAAAAAACATCAGGGACCGACTGATATTCTGCAAAAGGTACAGGGAGTGGACTGCTGAGGACTGGGGCAAAGTCATTTTCTCTGATGAATCCCCTTTTCGATTGTTTGGGACATCTGGAAAACAGCTTATTCGGAGAAGAAGAGGTGAGCGCTACCACCAGTCTTGTCTCATGCCAACTGTAAAGCATCCTGAAACCATTCATGTGTGGGGTTGCTTCTCAGCCAAGGGTAGACAAAAAGGGGGAGATTGCTTAGCTTTAGACGACTTCCAGACAAATGCGCACACGGCCTCAAGCTCCAGAGAGGACAAAGTACTGCTCTTGCTAAAGCCTAACAAGTAGTAATGAATATTGCCGGAACCTCCCTCTCAGACACACCAGGTATTTATACACCCAGGCCAGGGAGCTAATTAGCCAGATGGAGGTAGCCGCTCGGTCCTAAAGACAGCCTCTTATCTAAGAAGCTGTCTAGAATGTCAAACGTAGAGATCTCCTGCAACCAACTGCAGGGCGACTGTCTGTCACCTCTGACACACAGGGGGGGGTACTGTCACGGGTGTATCAGAGGTGACAGTCGCCCTGCACTCGGTTGCAGGAGATCTCTACGTTTGGCATTACAGACATCTTCTTAGAGGCAAGAGGCTGTCTCTAGGACCCAGCGGCTACCTCCATCTGGCTAATTAGCTCCCTGGCCTGGGTGTATAAATACCTGGTGTGTCTGAGAGGGAGGTTCCGGCAATATTCATTACTACTTGTTAGGCTTTAGCAAGAGCAGTACTTTGTCCTCTCTGGAGCTTGAGGCCGTGTGCGCATTTGTCTGGAAGTCGTCTAAAGCTAAGCAATCTCCCCCTTTTTGTCTACCCTTGTTGTCTATAGAGTTTAGTGGAGATCGACTAGTGCTCATCTCCTCCCTTTCCTAGCCTTAGTCATATGTGGCGCCCCTGCGGGTTCAGTCGCCACAGAGGTACTGCATCTCACCCAGAGGTGTGGTATCTTACTCTCAGGTAAGGATGGAGTACTGCCCAGGACCCTAACACCTGCATCCAACACTACACTACTCCAGACCGGCAGGAGGGGCAAGATGCGTCGCTCTCCTGCTGAGCCCTGTCCCTGGCTGGAGTGGGGGGGGGGGACCAAAGTAGGGGGAAGCATGTAGTGGGTGTGTGTGTGGAGGAAGTAGTTCAAGGGAGCTCAGTAGGAAGCAATATAAAATGGGATGGAACCATCTAGAAGGAGTTCAGTTCCAGTCAGAGGAGAAGTGAGAAAGAGTCAGAGGAAGAGTTGGGAGCAGGAGCTCTGTAGGAGCTCTGCTCAGGGAAGCGCGGGCCTGAGTGAAGAGGCCCAGGAGAAGGAGAGGAGGAAGGAAAGGAAACAGAGAGAAGGCTCCAGGAGTGAAGAAAGGATCCCAGTGGTACAGGCAGTGCTGGAAGCCACATTTAACTCACTGAAAAGGTGGCTATAGAGGACCCAGGGGACAGAGAAGATGCCGCCCGACAAAGTCCGCGGTCACTGGATTGAGACACTGGTTGTGAGGTGCAGGAAGACGGCCAGAAGGAACACACAGAAGGGGGTCCCGTTATGTACTCCGGAGGTAAATGAGGGTTTGCTGAACCCCTCCCTGAGTAAGCACAGGACGACGTGGGAAGTTATGATCTGCAGTTGTAACCAGGAGCAAAGTGAGAACTGTGAGTAAATCCGGAAGACTGCACCCCACTGTCTCTGTGAATTATTACTGCTGCGCCATCACTCCCTGCACTACACTGCACCACGAGCGCTACCTCAATATCTACAACATCTACACAGCCCTGGAGCTAAGCTCTGCCTGTGGAGAGCTGAACCAACTCTGCTGCGTCACCATCGGCTCCAGAGGTTCGGCACCGCAGCGGCGGCTCCATATAGCCGCATATCACAGGTGGCGTCACAAACTGTATATAAGAACTTTAATTCCCCTGTAAATATCACGGACTGGGTCACCGCTACTGTGAATCTCCCCTAGCAACAACCGGCCCAGCTCAGAGTACCCCACGGCCCAGGGGGTGCGTCACATACGCTAGGGAAAGTCAGGGTGAGGCACGCGTGCGGCGATTGGTGAAGAGCCAATATAGGGTCAGTAGTTGAGCTAGGGTGACACTAGACCAGACTAGGAGGTCTCCACTTCCCCCTTTGTTCCCTAGAGTCTGGGCTCCCTTTCCCTCTTTCTTTTGTGTAGCACTAAGTCTTTCCCACATATGGCGTGACAGCATAGTATGTAGTGTATAGTGTCAGTGTACAGGTAACACACTGACTCACCAGTGCCGTCTCTAGTTGAAGTCCTTCATCTTAGCTTTTCTTGTTCATCCAACACAGACTGCCATCACTTCTTCTAGCCAAGACTCATCTCTGCAGAAAACAACACATCTAGAGCAGTTTCCAAAGCACATTCCCTAGTTTTTCCCCAATTTCTACACTACATCAGATGAAGAAAAAAAGCGACAAAGTGTCACCCTACACAGTAATAGGGCCCCCTCCCCCACTGAAAACAGTATCCTCAAAATTAAAATACATCACAGCAGTAATAAAATCCTTTAATTAGCCCCTACAGTAATATTGTTCCACATCCTGCCCTCATATGTTCTCTTATCCTGCCCGCATGTCTCTCCATTCTGCCCCCGTCTCATCTCCCATTCTGCCCCCATGTCTCTCCATTCTGCCCCCATGTAGCATTTCCCAATTTGCCCCCCATGTCTCATCTCTCATTCTGCCCCCATGTCTCTCAATTCTACCCCCAAGTGTCATCTCCCATTCTACCCCATGTGTCATCTCCCAATTTGCCCCAAGTCTCATTTCTCATTCTGCCCCATGTCATATCTCCCATTCTGGCCCTATGTGTCTCCATTCTGCCCCCGTGTGTCATCTTCCATCCGCCCCAATGTGTCATCTCCCATTCCGCCCCCATGTGTCATCTCCCATTCCGCCCCCATGTGTCATCTCCCATTCTGCCTCCAAGTCTCAAAAAAAATAAAGTTCCTCCTCACCTTGCTGCTGCTCCAGCAGCGACGCTCCTTCGTTGATTTGAAGCACGGATGTTAGCCAGTCACAGGCAGGCAGTGACATCCTACACCAGCGACGTGCACACGGACGTCAGCTACCGGCCTGTGATTGGCTGGTGACTTAACTATTGCGGTGCGGGAAGACTCCCACACGACAATAGATTTAAAGTGAACCTGTGTCTGAGGACGCAAGTTCAGTTCGCTGGGGCCCGGTGAGCAGACGGAGGGGCCCTCTACTCACCGGGCCCCATACGGGAGTAAGGGCAGTAATGCCCTGATGGCGACCCTGCTGACAATAAACTGGTCTAAATCCGCTCCTTTTGGATTTGCAAAAATTGCTATATTTCTGGGTTTTTTTTCAGTTAAGATGGGGTGTGTTACGCTCACGCCTGGACTGACTAGCGTGTGCGTGATTAGTGATCCCACTGTGCCATGAACCGGAGAATGCCTGGAGGGGCGTAACTAAGTATCAACCTGATCCGACCGAGGTCGCATGCCGGCTACGACACCGTGCACCAGGGAGGAACCGAGCAGAGGGACCAGGTGCCACTCCAGGTCAGACCCCGGACGCGGCTGTTGACCCACACTGGGGAATACAAGAACAGGCAGGTTAGAGCACAGGCTGGGTAGGGTCCAGTACAGACTGGGAGACGGGTTCAGAGCCGCAGATGCGGTAATCAAGCAGAGTAAAGCAAAACTGCAGATGCGGTGGACAAGGCTGAGCAGAGCGAAACCGCAGATGCGGTGGACAAGGCAGAGCAGAGCAAAACCGCAGATGCAGTGAACAAGGCTGAGCAGAGCAAAACCGCAGATGCGGTGGACAAGACAGAGCAGAGCGAAACCGCAGATGCAGTGGACAAGGCTGAGCAGAGCGAAACCGCAGATGCGGTGGACAAGGCTAAGCAGAGCGAAACCGCAGATGCAGTGGACAAGGCTGAGCAGAGCGAAACCGCAGATGCGGTGGACAAGGCAGAGCGGGCAGGAACCGCCGGAGCGGTAAGCAAGGCAGAGCAGAGATAAACCGCAAAAGCGGTGAGCAAAGACAGAGCAGAGGGGACAGGGCTCTGTTCACATGGAACAGACTGGAAGGGAAAGGCAGAACCATATACACACAAGGTACTTGCAAAGAAGTAGCGAGTGGACTCCAAACTCACAAACGGAAGTACAGCGACAACGAGTAGGAGTTAGGTGCAGGTTCGGACTCTGCAGAAAAAGAGAGGAAACGAACATAGAGACAAAACAGGTAACAGGTTAGGAGACAGTTCAGACAGGAACTGTTACTGCAACGAAATACAGGAACGAGCCTAGGTATAGCCAAGTGCTGGTTCAGAAACTGCAGCAAAAGGGAGGAAACGGACATGGAGACAAAACAGGTAAGAGGCTAGGAGAGTGTTCAGACAGGAACTGAGTGTTCAGACAGGAACTGACACTGCAGCGAGATACAGGAGTGAGTCTGGGTATGCGGCCCCCAGAAGGCGGGACAAACAGGCTAGAAGCGTATTCAGACAGGAAATGAGTGTTCAGACAGGAACTGACACTGCAGCGAGATACAGGAGCGAGTCTGGGTATGCTGCCCCCAGAAGGCGGGACGAAAAGGCTAGGAGGGTGTTCAGACTGGCCTGGAAATACAGCCTCCAGGAAGGCGGACAGACAACAGGCTAGGAGATAGTTCAGACAGGCCTGGGAATACAGCTCCCAGGTTGGCGGACAGGCAAGAACAGAACAGGACCTGGCACATTCAGAGTCAAGGAGCACACCGAATGTTAGAGTTGCTCAGGCACCAGCTTCCAGGTGAAGCTGGTTTAAATATCCAATGACAGACAGCAATAGGCTGAGGACGCATCAGGGGTGTGCCCATAGCAGCTACAAGAAACAGTCCTAAACAGTCAGAACAGAGACAAACAGACATCATGAATAGAAGCCAGGCTAGCAGACTGGACTGAAGATCAAGTTTGCGATCTTGCATAGTGAGAGATGGTGCACCATGCAAGCCCGCCACCAGGTATGTTACAGTACCCCCCCTCCTTATGCCCCCTCTTCTTCAAGCATGCATGAATGTTCTGCAGAGAATTGGGAGGCCAATCCTTCTCTTCGAGAGGATTACCTCTTCTGTCCACTAGAGGAAACGAAACTGTTCTCATCATCTTAGTAACTAGGATGCTTCCTCCCATCAAGCCATCCTCAGCAACGGATGAGGTGGGTGAAGTACCAGGTACAGGGTGTAAGAAAGTCTCTGTCCATTTGTTATCAGGTAGCACCCCAGAGGATTCAGGAGGCAACTGGAGGTCCTCCGCCTGGTTGGAGGGGTGCAGAGACTCGGGGGTAACCACTGCTTCGGGGTACACTTGGTCAAGCTCACCGGACGAAGTGAGCGAGGTATCAGGTACAAGGTGTAGGAAAGTCTCTCTCCATTTGTTATCAGGTAGCACCCCGGAGGATTCAGGAGGCAACTGGAGGTCCTCCGCCTGGTTGGAGGGGTGCAGAGACTTGGGGGTATCCACCGCCTCGATGGACACAAGGCCAGATTTATTAGAGATGGAGGGTCCATGCTTTGGGACCATCCTTAAACTGGTTTCAGAGATGACATGTTTGTGAGGCGGGACGGTACCTGAAACCAGATCATTGGTACAATCGTCGAGACTGTGTGGGGACATTGCCTCCGCTTCTCTTCCTTCGGAGACTTCAGCGCACAGCGAGTCAGCGACAAGCAGATCTGGTGAAGAAGAAGATATTGCTGACTGTCCTGAAGATATGGGGACTGGACACCCCTTATACCTTAACAGTCCCCCAAGATACACCATACAAGGTCTCCAGACCTGAGCGGGCACTAGATCTCTCGGCTCTGGACGACTTGTGGGTAAACCAGTCAGCATCTGAAAGGAAAGCTTCTTCAAGTGTAATGCTCCAATCTGGAGCTTAATTTGTACAGACATCTTTTGACTGTTTCTGAGTAGGGCTCATCCTACCCCTGACAATGCCCAAACCGGCTTCTGGAGTTTTCGGACGGGAATCAGACACCGACTCTTCAAGGCTTTATGCCCGAAACTTCCGATTAATCGGAGGCTTTTACTTGCCACGGAGCCAGTCATGGTCATCTGTGGAGCGGAAACACTAATGCCCAGGACAGCCTCTCCTACAGGCCTAATGTCTTTGGATTCTCCAACCTTCACTAGACAAAGACCATCAGGGGGTCCCAAACAACCGCAGCGGGACTGAAATCCGATTTCGTGACTGAGTTCCGGCCTCTGCTTTGCCTGTCAAACATGGTCAACCTTCATGGATTCCGTGCGGGTAGCTGTTTCTACAGGCTGAGGAACAGGAGGTCTTTGGGAGGACAGAACCTGGCGAGATAGCTTGCCTCTACGCCTAGCACGTCTGGACTGCCTCTTGAGGTTGGGAAGAGAAGTATTCTGTGGAGCGTAGTCATCCTGTGAGGATTTGGGGTGGGCAGCAGTCTCTTCAGGCTGGAGAACTGGTGAGTTACCCACACACATTACCCATCGGGGCTGCTCCGGGATATTGGGAAGGGAAGCTTTAGCAGAGGCTTCAGGATTGGGGTCATCAAAGACCATTAGAAAGGGCACCAGGAAGGCCTGCAGTTCAAGGACGATAGGATCCCATGCTTCCCATAGGGGGGTGATCCATTTCAAGGCATCACCCGCTAGGTAGGGTATCATAAATGCCACTTTAGCCCAATCGGTAGGAAAATAGAGAGGGTAGAACTTGAAATGCAGCATGGATTGCTCCACAAATGCACGGCTTTGTTTAGGATCCCCATAGTACCGTGGCGGATCCGCAGGAACAAGTGCTGATAGATCCATTTGGGCTGGTGCAAAAATCGCCTGGGCCATAGCTAGAGAAAAAATATATATTTTTTTATTTTTAATGCACGTATTCGCTGGACACGGATTCAAAATGTCTCTGAGAGCGAAGGGCCGTGGGGCTCAACGGGAACCATGGCCTGAGCAAACTGTTACGCTCACGCCCGGACTGGCTGGCGTGTGCGTGATTAGTGATCCCACTGTGCCATGAACCGGAGAATGCCTGGAGGGGCGTAACTAAGTATCAACCTGATCCGACCCAGGTCGCACGCCGGCTACGACGCCGTGCACCAGGGAGGAACCGAGCAGAGGGACCAGGAGCCACTCCAGGTCAGACCCCGAACACGGCTGTTGACCCACACCGGGGAATACAAGAACAGGCAGGTTAGAGCACAGGCTGGGTAGGGTCCAGTACAGACTGGGAGATGGGTTCAGAGCCGCAGATGCGGTAATCAAGCAGAGTAAAGCGAAACCGCCGGTTCGGGGGACAAGGCTGAGCAGAGCGAAACCGCAGGTGCGGTGGACAGGGCTGAGCAGAGCGAAACAGCAGATGCGGTGGACAAGACTGAGCAGAGCAAAACCGCAGATGCGGTGGACAAGGCAGAGCAGAGCGAAACCACAGATGCGATGGACTAGGCTGAGCAGAGCGAAACCGCAGATGCGGTGGACAAGGCTGAGCAGAGCGAAACCGCAGATGCGGTGGACAAGGCTGAGCAGAGCGAAACCGCAGATGCGGTGGACAATGCTGAGCAGAGCGAAACCGCAGATGCGGTGGACAAGGCTGAGGAAAGCGAAACCGCAGATGCGGTGGACAAGGCTGAGCAGAGCGAAACCGCAGATGCGGTGGACAAGGCTGAGCAGAGAGAAACCGCAGATGCGGTGGACAAGGCTGAGCAGAGCAAAACCGCAGATGCGGTGGACAAGGCTGAGCAGAGCGAAACCACAGAAGCGGTGGACAAGGCTGAGCAGAGCGAAACAGCAGATGCGGTGGACAAGGCTTAGCAGAGCGAAACCGCAGATGCGGTGGACAAGGCTGAGCAGAGCGAAACCACAGAAGCGGTGGACAAGGCTGAGCAGAGCGAAACCGCAGATGCGGTGGACTAGGCAGAGCGGGCAGGAACCACCGGAGCAGTAAGCAAGGCAGAGCAGAGATAAACAGCAAAAGCGGTGAGCAAAGACAGAGCAGAGTGGACAGGGCTCTGTTCACACGGAACAGACTGGAAGGGAAAGGCAGAACCAGATACACACAAGGTACTTGCAAAGAAGTAGCGAGTGGACTCCAAACTCACAAACGGAAGTACAGAAACAACGAGTAGGAGTTAGGTGCAGGTTCGGACTCTGCAGAAAAAGAGAGGAAACGAACATAGAGACAAAACAGGTAACAGGTTAGGAGACAGTTCAGACAGGAACTGTTACTGCAACGAAATACAGGAACGAGCCTAGGTATAGCCAAGTGCTGGTTCAGAAACTGCAGCAAAAGGGAGGAAATGGACATAGAGACAAAACAGGTAAGAGGCTAGGAGAGTGTTCAGACAGGAACTGAGTGTTCAGACAGGAACTGACACTGCAGCGAGATACAGGAGCGAGTCTGGGTATGCGGCCCCCAGAAGGCGGGACGAACAGGCTAGGAGCGTGTTCAGATTGGCCTGGAAATACAGCCTCCAGGAAGGCGGACAGACAACAGGCTAGGAGATAGTTCAGACAGGCCTGGGAATACAGCTCCCAGGTTGGCGGACAGGCAAGAACAGAACAGGACCTGGCACATTCAGAGTCAAGGAGCACACTGAATGTTAGAGTTGCTCAGGCACCAGCTTCCAGGTGAAGCTGGTTTAAATATCCAATGACAGACAGCAATAGGCTGAGGACACATCAGGGGTGTGCCCACAGCAGCTACAAGAAACAGGAAGTAACCGGGCCGCCGCCCTAAACAGTCAGAACAGAGACAAACAGACAGCATGAATAGAAGCCAGGCTAGCAGACTGGACTGAAGATCAAGTTTGCGATCTTGCATAGTGAGAGATGGTGCACCATGCAAGCCCGCCGCCAGGTATGTTACAGTGTGCAGAGTGTACTTTAATGAGAAAAAGAATGAACTTTTTAAAATTTACCAAATGGCTGCAATGAAACAAAGAGAGAAAAATTTAAAGGGGTCTGAATACTTTCTGTACCCACTGTATGGGGGTACTACTTAGCTTCCCAATTTCAGCACTTTTAAGGCTAGACACTGAAGGTGGCCCAGGAATCAGGATCGATTATATTAAAACACTTGGCGAGGGGAGGAAGAATTTACTGGAGATACCGGAATCCCACAAATTTGTAGGTAGCTCGAGTATATAACCTACCCAGTAACTGGTACATAAAATTTGGTGGACATGTAAAAGGTTGTTTGGAATGACATACCAAAGTGCATGCCTATCTGGTATAACTTTATTCTAGAGGAGTTGCGGAGATTGGAGGGATTTGGAGAATGGAAGAATCAGGGATTGAAATTTGTGCATCAGCTATACTCAGATAACCATCAGTAGTTCAAACAGCTGAAACAGGAGTTTAATTTGATTTGCGTGAATCTGAATTGGGTGACCCCATGGCTCAGGTTCGGAGTAATTGGGAGGAGGATGTGGGTAGCATTTCTACAGAGGAATGGAACAAGGTGCTGGAATCTCCAGAGTTGCTTTCAATAATTACGTCGCAAAGGTCTCAACTGTTTCTAGTTCATAGAGTTTATAAGATTCTCAAAGTATTGTATAGAATGGGCCTAAAGATGCGTGGCTGTTGTCAGTGTTGCAGGGGAAAATATGCGGACCTGATGCAAATGTTTTGGACATGCCCGAGACTGGTGGTGACTTGGGAGGGGAGGTGGGGAGGTGTTAGGTAGATTGTCATGGAGATACTGAGAAAATATTAAAAATCTCCCCCAAACCTCTTTTCCCTCTCACCCCTCCCTTATCCACCATTTTTCAAAGAGAAGAGCTGACACTTGGACCATCTGACTGTATGCAAATTAACACACACATGAGAAGTGCCTTGTAAACAAATGCTAGGTGCTGCCAGCCCAATTAAAATGGGAGGGAAGATGCCTCTGACACAGACTTGTGATAAATGTACATCTAGCCAAGGAAGATTAGTTCCCGGGAATTCAACAGAGCTCTGCAGACGGCCTGAGCCGTGGATAAAGGAATCCACGGAGGATGGAGTAGTATTCATTGCTGGGAGTATACATTTATTATAAGCAACAGATCCCATTCGGTAACGGTCAAGTCATAGGAGAGCTCCCTTCCACCTATATTGAGTCATCTCTGCGAACGTATAGTAAGTTTCTTCTTTAATCCTGTTTTATTTGTGTAACTGCGTATGTATTGTCCCCTTTTGTAAAATCTTGTATATTTTTCATAAACACTGCCTCCCTTTTGGATTAAATATAACATTTAATAGCTCTGTTTCTTTTGCTCTGTAATCGTTCCCTCACCCAAAGCCACATGCTACCAGAACGCAGGCGTCCGGCCAGGCCTGTATTATATTTCAAACTCGGCCGGTGGTGGCAGCGAATAATAATAATTGGGCTATCGCGAAGCTGGCAGTAACAGTCAGGGGGCGAATACACATATTCCATGTGTTGGAATCCGGAGGTGTGACACCATTCGCTTTCTGCTCGCTTGCCGATAGCTGTGTAGTGAGTAGTCTGGATCGTGTGCTTATGGATCCCTGACGAAATCCTGACAGAGTGAAGAGAGCGGTGAGATATTGTGTGATCTCCCCGGTGTTGTGCCTGTGGAACCCTGACATAGATTAATAGCAGAAGTGTTTAATATCCAAACCACGCTTAGTGCGAAAACCTGTGTTTGGATTAACCGGGGAGGTGGGAGGATCTCCCCAGGTACAGTTAGCTATTGCTAAAATCCTCTACTAGACTAGAAGATCCATCCATTGCCAAACACTAGCTGGCAACCAGACAACCCTATGTAGAAGAAGTGGTCCAAGCTCTCAACTCTATTATTTAATGGAAAAAAAGGTTTATATAAAGAGGGGATGATTGGTACATTGGGTAAAGTATGGGGAGACTGGATTAGGTGCACAGCTGTGGTTTCGGAAGAGCTGGCTAGAGATGTCTTATTTAATTTACTGATCCTATCAATTATGATCATCACCGGTCTGGGTAGTAGGTTGATGTACTTGAGTAACACCTACTTGAGTATGGGCATGGTTTTACTGTAATGCACACAGTCAGAGAGGGTGGGGAGGGTGGATGTTATTTCTGGGTTGGGAACGGGAGAACTATATGGTCTTTATTTGAATGACATTGAATGAGCAATTGGTTTATATAGGTACAATTCCTGTACATGTACTGTATGATGACATGTAAAATAATTATTCTGCTGTAAACTATGTTATTTGGTGTTCAATAAAGTTTATTGATTAAATTTTTTTTTCTCACATTCTGATCATGAAAGAGGCTTCTCCCCTGTGTGAATTCTCTGGTGATTAAGAAGAGATGATTTCTTCACATAACATTTCCCACATTCTGAACAGGAAAAGGTTTTTTCCCCTGCGTGGGTTATCTGGTGCTTAACAAAAGCTAATTGATGGCTAAAATATTTCCCACATTCTTAACAAGAAAAAGGCTTCTTCCCTGTGTGGGTTCTCTGGTGGCTATCAAGATGCGATTTTTGGATAAAACATTTCCCACATTCTGAACATGAAAAAGGCTTCTTCCCTGTTTGAATTCTCCGGTGTATAACATGATCTGATTTCTGGTTAAGATATTTTCCACATTCTGAAGAGGAAAAATTCTTCTACCCTGTGTGTTTTTGCTGGGGCTTAACAACATTCAATTTTAGAACCAAAATTTTTTTTGTTAGGAAGTTATAAGGGTTAAAAGTTGACGAGCGATTTCTCATTTTTACAACAAAATTTACAAAACCATTTTTTTAGGAACCATGTCACATTTGAAGTAACTTTGAGGGGCCTTTATGACAGAAAATACTGAAAAGTGACACCATTCTAAAAACTGCACCCCTCAAGGTGCTCAAAACTACATTCAATAAGTTTATTAACCCTTCAGGTGCTTCACAGGAATTTTTGTAATGTGGAAGAAAAAATTAACATTTAATTTTTTCACAAAAATGTTACTTTAGACCCAATTTTTTTATTTTCGCAAGGGTATCAGGAAAAAATGGACCACAAAATGTGTTGTGTAATTCATTCTGAGAACGCCGATACCCCATATATGGAGGAAAACCACTGTTTGGGCGCACGGCAGGGTTCGGAAACGAAGGAGCGCCATTTGACTTTTTGAATGTAAAATTTGCTTGAACAATTAGCGGATGCCATGTTGTGCTTGGGGAGCCCCTAATGTGCCTAAACAGTGGAAACCCCCCACAAGTGACCCCATTTTGGAAACTAAACCCCCTCAGGGAACTTATCTAGATGTGTGGTGATCACCTTGAACCCCCAGGTGTTTCATAGAAGTTTAGAACATTGAGCCGTAAAAATAAAATTTTAACATTTTTCCAACAAAAATGCTTTTCAGCCTCCAATTTTGCATTTTCATAAGAATAATAAGAGAAATTGCACCATGCAATTTCTTGTGCAATTTCTCCTGAGTAAGCCTACACCCTATATGTGGGGAAAATACACTGTTAGGGCACACGGCAGAGTTCGGAAGGGAAGGAGCCATTTGAATTTTTGAATATAAAATTTTCTTGAATAATTAGCGGACGTCATGTTGCTTTTGGAGAGCCCCTGATGCGCCTAAATAGTGGAAATCCCCAAGAAGTGACCCCATTTTGGAAACTAGACCCCTCAAGGATTTTATTAAGGGGTATAGTGAACATTTTAAACCCAGAGGTACGACACAGAATGTGATAACATTAGGTCATCATATTGAATAAGTGGTCATTACTCTTGAGCGCAAGTGCTCTCTACTTGAGTTTGCATCGGGTACTCAGGTATGCACCATGTATCGCGGGTGCACAAGGAACATGCTCGAGTCCCCGCCCACATGTTTCGCGGTTATTAGACACCCAAAAATAAACATGCGGGGATCGCTCGTGCATGGCTGGCAATCCCCGCAAGTTTTTTTTTGCTGTATAACAGCTGCAAAACATATGAGGCGGAGACTCAAGCATGTCACTCGAGCACCCACTATTCTCAGGGCATACCCGAGCTCCCGATGCAAACTCAAGTAGAGAGCACTTAACACTAGTCACCATATCGTCGTCATTTTTTTTCTTTACTGTTGAAAAAATCCCAACCCCAACCCTAACCCTAGCCCAACCATAAACCTAGCCCAACCCTACCACAACCCTAACCCAACCATAACCCTAGCCTAACCTTGGCCGAACCCTAACACAACCCTAGCCCAACCCTAACCCTAGTCTATCCCAACCCTAACCCAACCCTAACCCTAGCCCAACCGTAACCCTAGCCTAACACTAACCCAACCCTAACCCTAGCCCAACCCTAACCCTAGCACAACCCTAACCCTAGCACAACCCTAACCCTAGCACAACCCTAACCCTAGCACAACCCTAACCCTAGCACAACCCTAACACTAGCACAACCCTAGAGTTTATTTTTTATGCCGTTCCTCGTGCGGTATAATTGAATAAGAGACTTTATTCTTCGGCTTGGTGCGATTACAGCGATACCAGATCCATATCAGTTTTTTATGACTGACAGATGTCACATAAAAAGACGCGGCAATCGGCCCGCACCGCTTGTGTGTGGGCGTGATCACCACATGAAGTAACATGAAAAAGGCTTTTCCCCTGAGTGAGTTATTTGGTGTATAACAAAAATCAATTTATGGTTAAACAATTCCCACTTTCTGAACAGGAAAAAGGCTCCTTCATTGTGTGACTTTTCTGATGTTTATTAACAGCTGATTTCCTCATAAAATATTTCCCACATTAAGAACATGAAAATGGCTTCTCCCCTGTGTGAAGTGTCTGGTGTCTAACAAGGTGTGATTTCTGCACAAAACATTTTCCACAATCTGAACATAAAAAGGGCTTCTCCCCTGTGTGAGATCTCTGGTGACTAACAAGATCTGATTTCTGGTTAAAACATTTTCCACATTCTGAACATGAAAAAGGCTTCTCTCCTGTGTGGGTTCTCTGGTGCTTAGCAAAATCTGATTTCTGGTTAAAACATTTCCCACATTCTGAACATGAAAAAGGTTTCTCCCCTGTGTGAATTCTCTGGTGTGCGATAAGCTGTGATTTCTGTATAAAACATTTCCCACATTCTGAACATGAAAAAGGCTTCTCCCCTGTGTGAATTCTCTGATGTGTATTAAGGTGTGATTTCTCTACAAAACATTTCCCACATTCTGAACATGAAAAAGGCTTCTCCAATCTGTGAGTTCTCTGGTGATTAACAAGAACTGATTTGCGGTTAAAACATTTCCCACATTCTGAACATGAAAAAGGCTTCTCCCCTGTGTGAATTCTCTGGTGATTAACACAATCTGATTTATGTTTAAAACATTTTTCACATTCTGAACATGAAAAAGGCTTCTCCCCTGTATGAGTTTTCTGATGTGCGATAAGCTGTGATTTCTGTACAAAACATTTCCCACATTCTGAGCATGAAAAAGGCTTCTCCCCTGTGTGAATTCTCTGGTGATTAATAAGATCTGATTTCTGGTTATAACATTTCCCACATTCTGAACATGAACAAAGCTTCTCCCCTGTGTGAATTCTCTGGTGATTAACAAGGATCCAATTTTGGTTAAAACATTTCCCACATTCTGAACAGGAAAATGGCTTCTTTGCATTAGGAGCAGTTTGTTTTTTAATGCTTATTTTGTGACTTAGATTTCCATGAGTAGTCAGTAATGAATCAGAAGACAGGACCTGTTTCATAGGATCAGATGACAGATCTTTGCTGTGAAGGGATGATGGCATATCTGGAGTAATGGCATTCACTTCAATTGTATCCTGTGGGATCTCAAGATCGTCTGATTTAAAAATTGAAGATGTCATCTGTCCCTCTGATCTCCGGGTACAGTCATCTGCTAAGAATAAAACCAATTATTATTTTTGAACAAAATATCCATGAAATTTATGTTTTTGAACATTTCTTCTTACACTGTCAGTACAAATGGGAAGTTATGTAAAAATATTGAATTGTTCACTAAGACAATGACAGTTCACAGTCTAATAGAAAACCTCATAGGATGAACCAGTGGAGCATTGTGTTCAACTATTTGTTCATTCTGCCTCCCAAATATGGAATAAAAAGCCAAACAATGTTATGTAGATGAAAATAATACCAATAAAAACTTCTACACATCTCGCAATAAACAAGTCCTCACTTAGGTCCATCATCAGTCAGTGGAAAAACAGAGATTTCCACATTACTAGTGGCTGAAAGGCTCTTGTAAAGAAATATGGCTTCCATAAACCAATCCAGCAATATCCGCTCTCCCAAAGTCAGATCTCCCCCTCTCTTCCGAGCCTTGCAGTGCGCCCAAACCACATTTATCATCCATGTATTTGGCATTACTATAGTGAGAAGAACCCACTTAATTTACGGTGTGGGTCTCCTGGAGCACCATCTGGGCACTATGTGTAGACACAGATGCGTTTTTTATGGACTGCAACCTAAACTATGAGTTACAGGTCATCAGTATCCAGTCTCGGGAAAGAAGAATTACTCATTTAGCGGAAAAAGAGATACCGCCTATTTTGGAAGATTAATTCCCTTAAATCTAATCAGGAACGTGAACGAGTCCCTAGGGCGCTCTGAGTCTTCAAAGAGGTGTTTCAATTTTCCAAAAATAAGAACTTTGTGTTATCTTGGGAAAAAAATACACTTAAACTACACAAAAAATCTGATGGATGTAATCCTTAAGCAGAACGAAAAAGAATATAATGAAGTAGCCATAGAGTTGGAAAAAGTAAAAATAGAACTTCAACTTCTCACTAGCGGCACAAATAATCAAGTTACAACGTTTTTCTCCAAATTAGAGAAGAAACTGGTCCCTATTAGTGTTGAGCGAGCACTAAAATGCTCGGGTGCTCGAAGCTCGGGCCGAGCTCACCGTGATACTCGGGTGCTCGACCCGAGCAACGAGCCTAATGTTAGTCTATGGGAGACCCGAGCATTTTTGCGGCGGCACCCCCGGCAGTCTGTAGAAAGCCTAAAAAGTGCCCAAACAGAAGTGCAGAAACGCTTAAAAAACGCATGGTAGAAAAAAAAAATCTATACTTACCTTCCGATGGCCCCCGGTGTCTTGCTTCGCTGCGTCCTGGCCGTCGGCAGATCGCGGTACACTGAAGAACCTGCCGACGTCAGCATCGCGTGACCCGTCACATGACTATGACGTCAGCGCAGGTCCTTCAGTCCATCGCTAGCTGCCGGCATGGGAGTACAAGCGCACCGGGGGCCATCAGAAGATAAGTATAACATTTATTTTTTATTTTTTTTACAGGTTCTATGGTACCCGGGTCCGGAGGAGAGTCTCCTCTCCTCCACACCTGGGTACCATCTGCACATTGGAATGCATGGAATGCGCATCTACATATACAGTGATGCGTAATCCATGCGTTCCAATGAAAGTCAATGGCGGCGAAAACGCAGAGCTTCCGCAAAATAATTGGTAGTGCTGCGTTTTTTTCCGCAATAATAATCCGCAGCGGATTATCATTGGGGAACATGGCAGGCAAATGACATCACCGCTTGAGCAGGAGAATTCTCCCACACTGGGATGGCATTGAGATGGCAGGCTGGATGGTAGCAGAACGCTGCCATCCAGCTTGTCATCCTTCAGAGACATTGCCTGCGCTCCTCAGTGTCTCTGAAGGATGGCACGCTGGATGGCAGCGTGCTGCTACCATTCAGCCTGCCATCTCAGTGCCGTCCCAGTGTGAGAGAATTCTCCTGCTCAAGCGGTGACGTCATTTGCCGGCACCGCATGCGCAGGAGAATTCTCCCACGCTGTCAGTGACGACGTGCATGAGGTGAGCTGAGTTCATTGGACATGAACTCAGCTCATCTGGATGCCGTCACAGCCAGACACTGAGGAGCTTCACTGAGGAGCTTCTCAGTGTCTGCAGCATGGCAAGCTGGATTTCAGCGTTCTGCTCCGATGCAGCCTGTCATGTCAATGTAGCAGAGCTGAAACTGTCCTGGGAACCATGGAAAGGTAAGGATGAGGTTGGTTTATTATTTTACTTTTATTGCAGGAGATCGTTGGCTTCAGCTGGAATGGGCGTGACGGTAAGTAGAGTTTAATTTAGAACATTAAAGAATTGTGTCTTTATTTCAATTAAAGGACTTTATTCTGAGTGTTTGTGGGTTTTTTTTAACTTTGACTATGGGGTTAATAATGGGGGTGTCTTATAGACGCCTCTCCATTACTAACCTGGGCTTGATGTCAACTGGCATTATAAGCTGACATCAACCTCAACCCTATTACCCCACTGCCACCGCTACAGGGCAGTGGGAAGAGCGAGGCTAAGTGCCAGAATTGGCGCATCCTATGGATGCGCCATTTCTGGGGCGGCTGACGGCTGGTGTTTCTAGCCTGGGAGGGGGCCAATATTCATGGCACCCTTCCTGGGCTATTAATATCAGCCCCCAGCTGTCTGCCTAGCCTTTGCTAGCTATTAAAATAGGGGGGACCCCACGTCATTTTTTTGGGGGTCCCCCATTTTAATAGCTAGTAAAGGCTAGGTATTCAGCTGGGGGCTGATATTAGTAGCCTGGGAAGCTCCGTGGGTATTACCCCCTACCCAGGCTTCAAACATCTGCCCCAGCCGTCTGCTTAACCTCCGCTAGAGAGTAAAATTACGGGGAACCCCACGCCAATTTTTTTTTTTAATAAATCCTTTATTTTAACACTAAATGACAAGTACAGTAACCAACACTGTCACTGTACTTATTATATATGTGACTGACATGTTTCTATCTATCTAATCTATGTGTGATGCTCTATTCTTTCTGTTCTAAATTGTCTGGTACCGGTGTATGCCGCTGCTGAATTGCCGGCTTTTCATGTTTCACTGTGAGCACTGTTCCCATCGATTTGGGCAATCACTATAATGCCACAACCACCATGACTGTGACATTACAGTGAGTGGCAGACAATCCCTGCATGATTGGTGCTCTAAATAGCGCCAAAATGCAGGACGGGGACCCAAGCTCCCGCCCGAGCATCTCGAAAGTACTCGGCGAGCTCCGAGCATCTCGAGTACTGAGATGCTCGGGCGAGTACCGAGCAGTGGTGAGCATGCTCGCTCATCACTACAGCATATTAAAAACATTATTCCCATTATTGGGGAGTGGGTCTCCCATAGTCTTTGCCTATGCCTTCCAAGCAAAAGCTGCCAAAAATTAGGACAGAGGAACTTGCAATGCCCCTTACAAGAGCCATGCAGTACAGCATATTAAAAACATTATTCCCATTATTGGGAAGTGGCTCTCCCATAGTCTTTGCCTATGCCTTCCAAGCAAAAGCTGCCAAAAATTAGGACGGAGGAACTTGCAATGCCCCTTACGAGTGCCATGCAGTACAGCATATTAAAAACATTATTCCCATTATTGGGGAGTGGGTCTCACATAGTCTTTGCCTATGCCTTCCAAGCAAAGGCTGCCAAAAATTAGGACGGAGGAACTTGCAATGCCCCTTACGAGTGCCATGCAGTACAGCATATTAAAAACATTATTCCCATTATTGGGGAGTGGGTCTCCCATAGTCTTTGCCTATGCCTTGCAAGCAAAAGCTGCCAAAAATTAGGACGGAGGAACTTGCAATGCTGGCAACACGTACCACGGTCACCCTGGTGGTATAGTGGTGGTGGAGGCTGAGGATAAGTAGAAGAGCAAAAAACAGCCGAAATTAGGAAGCGTATACCCATGTGTGGGTGTGAAGCGGTGCATGGGAATACACCTCCCGAAATAACACAGTGGATTTGACTTTATGTTACTCTGCTGTCATTTGGTGGTGATGAGAAGTCTGGCCCAATCCAGCCCTTTTTGATAAGGGTCAGCTTGTCAGCATTGTCAGTTGACAGGCGAGTGCGCTTATCAGTTATAATTCCCCCAGCAGCACTAAAAACACGCTCCGATAACACGCTAGCGGCAGGGCAGGCCAGGACCTCCAAGGCGTACAGAGCGAGTTCATTCCAAGTGTCCAGCTTGGATACCCAATAATTAAAAGGCACAGAGGAATCACGGAGGATGCTGGTACAGTTGGAAAGGTACTCCCTCACCATCTTTTGAAACTTTCCACTCCTTGTGAGAGTACCCCGCGCCTCAGGGCCTGTAAGCTGGGCGGGTCTCAGAAAACTGTCCCAGAATGTTGACAGTGTTCCCCTGCCTCTGGTGGATTGGAGTTGCGTCTCTCTCATCTGTACGCCTTGGTTGGGCAACGAACTGTGACCTCTGCTGCTAGTGTGTTCAGATGGGAATTTTTTAACAGTTCTGCAGCAAGGGCCTTCTGGTACTGCCCCATTTTTGTAGACCTCTCCACCTCAGGAATAAGAGAGTGAAAGTTCTCCTTGTAGGGGGGGGTCTAAAAGTGTCACCAACCAGTAATGACTATCACCCAACATTTTGACAAAGCGAGGGTCACGGTTAAGGCAGCGTAACATAAAGTCAGCAATGCGTGCCAGACTGGCAATGGGCAAGACTTCCGTGTCCTCACCAAGATGACGACTGACCATGCTCTCCTCCTCCCCCCTGTCCTCTGGCCACCCACGCTGAACCGACGGTATGACAGTTGTACAGGTACTATTGTCTACAACGCATGACACCAGCTCCTGTTCTTCCTCCTCCTCCTCCACTCCCTCATTGTCCCTAAATGCACGTTGGGATGAGATGAGGCTGGGGTGTGTGTAATCGCCTGCTACGGCTTCTTGATCCATCTCATCATACTCTGGCTGCAATGCCTCCTCTTTAATTTTCTGCAGAGAGCATTGCAAAAGACAGACAAGTGGGATGCTGACGCTAATGATGGCGTCATCGCCACTCACCATTTTGGTGGACTCCTCAAAGTTTGCCAGGATGGTACATATGTCAGACATCCAGGTCCACTCCTGAGGTCTTATGTGTAGAGTCTGAACCTGAATATCGACGGCCTTGTTGCAGCTGGTACTCCACAACTGCTCTCTTCTGCTCACAAATCCTTTGCAACATGTGGAGGGTAGAGTTCCAACATGTGGGGACATCACACACCAGTCGGTGTGCCAGAAGCTGCAAACGCTGCAGCAACACAGCAAGGGCGGCGGAAGCTGTAGCCGACTTCCAAAAATGAGCTGACAGGCGGCGTACTTTGACGAGCAGATCTGGCAACTCGGGGTACGATTTAAGAAACCGCTGAACCACGAGGTTAAGCACATGAGCCAGGCATGGTACGTGTGTGATCTCGCCTCAAAGCTGCCACCAGGTTACGGCCATTGTCACACACGACCATGCCTGGATGTAGGTTCAGCGGTCTCAGCCACAGAGCTGCCTGCTCTTTCACAGCTGTCCACAACTCACAAGCAGTGTGAGGTTTATCACCTAAGCTTATGAGTTTCAGCACAGCCTGTTGCCGCTTGGCTGAGGCAGTACTGCAGTGCTTCCAGCTTGTAACTGATGTGGTGATATCTGAGATGGAGGCTGAACATGAGGAGGAGGATGATGCGCATGAACTGTACACTGTGGGGGCAACTCTGACTGACATAGGGCCCGCAATCCTCGGTGTGGGGAGGATGTGTTCCGTCCCAAGGTCCAAATGGGTCCCGGCTTCCACTATGTTTACCCAGTGTGTCATCAGGGAGATGTACCGTCCCTGGCCACAAGCACTTGTCCACGTGTCAGTTGTCAGGTGGACTCTCCCAGTAACTGCATTGTTGAGGGCACGGCAGATGTTTTGGGACACTTGCTTGTGTAGTGCGGGGATGGCACACCGGGCAAAATAGTGTCAGCTGGGGACCGAGTACCGAGAGACGGCCACCGCCATAAGGTTGCGGAAGGATTCCGTCTCGACTAGCCTAAAAGGCAGCATTTCCAACGCAAGTAGTCGTGAAATGTGCGAATTTAGGACTGTGGCCTGTGGGGCATTGGCTGCGAATTTGCGCTTTCATTCAAAGGTCTGGGATATGGACAATTGAACGCTGCGGTGGGACGTGGACGTTGATGCTGTTTCTTGAGAAACTGCCATAACAAGTGAAGACTGAGAGGAGGGGGCATCTTTGCATGCAGTATGGACAGGGGATTGCCTTGTACGCACAACAGGCAGTTCTCTTACACGCACAACAGCGGAAGAAGCAGTGGTGACACCCGCTGACACTGGTCGTGGACCCTGGGTTTCGACCCACAAAGTCGGGTGCTTTGCTGACATGTGCCTGATCATGCTGGTGGTGGTCAGGCTGGTAGTTTTGTCACCCCTGCTGATGCTGGCCTGGCAGGTGGTACAAATGGCCTTTTTGGGGTTATCAGCAGAGTCTTTAAAAAAATTCCAGACTCTGGAAGACCTACCGGTTGTACTAGTTACGTCCCTCGTGTTGGTGTTACGGGGAACCGTTGCCCGCCTTCTGTCTGCGGCCACCACACTGCTTCTTCCTGCCTGTTGGGGTACTCTACCTCCCTCCCCCTGTGTGCTGCTGGCCTCGCTCTGCGTGTCCTCCTGCCACGTTGGGCCAGTTACTAGATCATCCACCACCTCCTCCTCTTCTTCCACTTCCGCACCACGGTCCTCCTCCTTACTTCGTGGCAATTGTGTCTCGTCATCGTCCACCTCTTGTGACAAATTGCCAGCGTCGCCTTCCTGTGGCCGTGTCTGTTCAAATATTTGGCCATCGCTACATGGGATCTCCTCTTCCACCACTTCAAGCGGAGCAGGCGAGGGGCCCAAATATGGAAATGGACCAGTGAACAGTTCTTCAGAGTGTCCAACTGTGGGATCAGTTGCGTGCGCAACAATGAGGTTTGGTCCCCCCTTCCTCTCGGATAGCAGGATGCCGAGAGGATGTGGGAACCAAACCTCATTGTTGCGCACGCCGGAGGTCACTGGAGCGGAAGTCACAGTGACTCCCGGCAATTGCGCACTAGAGCAAATCAGTATAATAGCGCAGGGAGAGAAAAAAAAAGCACCTTCAGCTATATGCACATTGCGCATAAGAGGGATGTTCAGCTTTAGACTGCACGCTACAGGGCCCTGTGACGTGCAGGGGCGGGGGTAATATTTAAATTAAGCAGATAAGTGGACATTCCTTGGAAGGTGAGCCTTCGTCCAAGTCTGAGGTCCAGAGCACTCTGGAAGAAGTTTTCATCCAGGGTATCTCTGTACTTGGCCGCATTCATGTTTCCTTCAATTGCAACCAGTCGTCCTGTCCCTGTACCTGAAAAACATCCACACAGCACGATGCTGCCACCACCATGTTTCACTGTTGGGATTGTATTGGGCAGGTGATGAGCAGTGCCTGGTTTACTCTACACATACCGCTTAGAATTATCACCAAAAAGTTCTATCTTCATCTCATCAGACCAGAGAATCTTATTTCTCATAGTCTGGGAGTCCTTAATGTGTTTTTGAGCAAACTATATGCAGGCTTTCATATGTCTTGCACTGAGGAGAGGCTTCCGTTGGCCCTTCTGCCATAAAGGCCCGACTGCTGGAGGGCAGCAGTGATAGTTGACTTTGTGGAACTTTCTCCCATCTCCCTACTGCATCTCTAGAGCTCAGGCAAAGTGATATTTGGGTTCTTCTTTACCTCTCTCACCAAGGCTCTTCTCCCACGATTGCTCAGTTTGGCTGGAAGCCCATGTCTTGGAAGACTTCTTTTGTAACCTTGGCCAGATCTGTCCCTTGCCACAATTCTGTCTCTGAGCTCCTTGGGTAGTTCCTTTGAGCTCATGATTCTCATTTGGTCTGTGATATTTTAGTTTTTCTTTTTTTAATAAATTTACAAAAATGTCTACATTTCTGGGGGGTTTTCAGTCAAGATGGGGTGCAGAGTGGACTTTAATGAGAAAAAAAAAACTTTTTAGAATTTACCAAATGGATGCAATAAAACAAAGAGTGAAAAATTTAAAGGAGTGTGAATATTTTCCGTACCCACTGTAAAGTGACACACGTCAGATTTGAAAAATGGTCCCTGATTAGGAACACAAAACTATCTGCGGGAAGGGGTTAAATCAGAGTATTAGGGGGAAATAACTACTGTAGTCGAAAACTGAGTATAGACAATAACACATCTACTGAAACTGAGTATAGACAATAACACATCTACTGAAATGATCAAACTCAACAGTCTCCATCAGTGAAAAATGTAAAGGAGAATATTTTCTATCAGATGCGATTCAAGAGGAAATATTAGTCATTTAAAGAGAAATATAGTTATAAAACTGCAGAGCTGAGGAGTCTTAAATAAAGATATCAGACTTTTGGAAGAGGCAATGGAGATCTTTTTTTATAGACTACCAGTGAGATACAGTCTCATATAAGTGAGGCCGGCCGATCCCACCACAATCAAACTATCATACAGAATGAACGTGTAAAAAAAAGACATAGAAGAAAAAAACATGTTACATCCTCAACAAGAACGTATGTATGAGGGGAGACCTTCAACACTAAATGGAGTTGCACTCATTTATGGTGGACCATTGGAGCTACTATGAGTACTGACCAGAAGAGTAGAGAAAGTATTAGTGCCCCCATTTCAGGAGAGATTGTGCAGGAATCTGAATTCTTTAGGATTGAAAACATAATGAAATTTATGACGTGGAGTGAATCCATGAAACCAGGGCTCGAGCCATATCACCACATCTCCTGCAGGCGTGAATAGATGTATATTACAGCCATCAGCCAAAAGAGATACAGTGGGGGAAATAAGTATTTGATCCCTTGCTGTTTTGTAAGTTTGTCCACTAACAAAGACATGAACAGTCTATAATTTTAAGGGTAGGTTAATTTTAACATTGAGAGATATAATATCCCCCAAAAAATCACATTATATAAATTAAATATTTTTTTTTGCATTTTGCAGTGAGAAATAAGTATTTGAACCCCTACAAGCCATTATAAGTTCTGGCTCCTACAGACCAGTTAGACGCTACTAATCAACTCGTTACCTGCATTAAAGACAGCTGTCTTACATAGTCACCTGTATAAAAGACTCCTGTCCACAGACTCAATTAATCAGTCAGACTCTAACCTCTACAACATGGGCAAGACCAAAGAGCTTTCTAAGGATGTCAGGGACAAGATCATAGACCTACACAAAGATGGAATGGACTACAAAACCATAAGTAATAAAAAAAAAAGAGTAAGACGCTGGGCGAGAAGAAGACAACTGTTGGTGCAATAGTAAGAAAATGGAAGAAATACAAAATGACTGTCAATCGACATCGATCTGGGGCACCATGCAAAATCTCACCTCGTAGTGTATCCTTGTTCATGAGGAAGGTAAGAGATCAGCCTAAAACTACACGGGGGGATCTTGTTAATGATCTCAAGGCAGCTGGGACCACAGTCACCAAGAAAACCATTGGTAACACATTACGTCTTAAAGGTTTAAAATCCTGCAGTGCCCGCAAGGTCCCCCCTGCTCAAGAAGGCACATGTGCAGGCCCATCTGAAGTTTGCCATTGAACACCTGGATGATTCTGAGTTATTGGGAGAAGGTGCTGTGCCAAAATTTGAGCATTAACTCAACTCGCCGTGTTTGGAGGAAGAGAAATTCTGCCTATGACCCAATGAACACCGTCCCCACAGTCAAGCATGGAGGTGGAAACATTAGGTTTTGGGAGTGTTTCTCTGCTAAGGGCACAGGACTACTTCACCGCATCAATGGGAGAATGGATGGAGCCATGTACCTTAAAATCCTGAGTGACAACCTCCTTCCCTCCGCCAGGACATTAAAAATGGGTCGTGGCTGGGTCTTCCAGCAAGGCAATGACCTAAAACATGAAGCCAAAGCAACAAAAGGAGTGGCTCAAAAAGAAGCACATTAAGGTCATGGAGTGGTCTAGCCTGTCTCCAGACCTTAATCCCATAGAAAACTTATGGAGGGAGTTGAAGGTCAGAGTTGCCAAGTGACAGCATCACAATCTGAATGATATGATTTAAAGATGGTCTGCAAAGAGGAGTGGACCAAAACTCCTCCTGACATGTGCGCAACCCTCATCATCAACTACAAACAACGTCTGATTGCTGTGCTTGCCAACAAGGGTTTTGCCACCAAGTATTAAGTGTTGTTTGCCAGAGGGATCAAATACTTCTCACTGCAAAATGAAAAAAAATATATAGAAATTTATACAATGTGATTTTCTTGATTTTTTTTGGGATATTCTATCTCTCAATGTTAAAATTAATCTAACCTTAAAATTATAGACTGTTCATGTCTTTTTGTCAGTGGGCAAACTTACAAAAACAGCAAGGGATCAAATACTTATTTCCCCCACTGTATATCATGGCACAGGTGTAATGTTTTTTTATGTAGTTTATCGCAATCCTGTTAGAAGTTAGTCAATTTTAAAAGAAATTGAAAAGTATAAAGGGAAACTCTGTTGTTATTGTACAGAAATTCACACTTGGTCCTCACTGCACATTAAATGTTGTCGATCATAATAGTGAAGTTTGGTCAGAAAGACTGGACCTGGTCTTGTAGGGACCATATGAGAACATTCAGCAGCACAGAAAGGGCTTCCATTGCCCAAAGTCATTTGAACAGTTTTTGGTGGAGGAGAATGTTGTGGTCTAGAGGCAAAATGGTGATCACACGATTGTGATACGGCCGGACTACACCACCGATAAAGCAGCCACAGCTGATGACTGAGAAGAATCTGTGACTTCTCTGCATTTAGTGGTCACTACTCACCTGGGTAGTCATATGTAGGAATCTCCTCCTTACACCGATCATCACCCCTCACATATGTCTCTGTAGTATTAATATGGGTCAGATCTTCACCCTGAAACAAATATTATAAAAGTCACAGACAGATGGAGAAGTCACATCTATGATCAGCTCTAATCCTGCCATCTCCACCGTTCTCATTACACAAGTATAAAACATATAATACTGGTGGATAAAACAAGACTGAGCACAAGACCTTCACAGCCATCTACACATCATAGGGGAGATCTCATGACACCTTCTCTCCATCTACCTGATGATCCTGAGGAACATTGGGATCTTCTTGTTTACAGTCCTGTGGAAGAAGAGGACGGGGACATCTTTCTGGTGTTGTCCTCTTACTGCATAGATCTGGAGGAAACACAAACAGGGCTGAATTCATTCTTTACATAGAGATAATTATAGGCCGTGTGTACTTAGTCCTGTCTATTACCTGGTGATGTGAGGGGCTGGGGAACCTCCATTATGACGTCCTTGTATTCATCTTTGTATCCTTCTAAATACTCCCACTCCTCCATGGAGAAATAGACGGAGACATCCTGACACCTTATAGGAACCTGACACATACAATGATACCGTCACCCCCCGATCCCTCCATAGTGTTACTGTATAATGTCCCAGCATTCCCAGCAGCGTCACCTCTCCAGTCAGCAGCTCAATCATCTTGTAGGTGAGTTCTAGGATCTTCTGGTCATTAATGTCCTCATGTATCAGGGGGCGAGATGGAGGCCCTGTGATTGGGCTTAGGGGTCTTCCCCATCCCTCAGACACAGGGTCCTGACAGCGCTCACTAGAGGTCTTCTTCACTACTGTGTAATCCTGGTTATGGAGAGACACATTAATAAATCTCACTACAGACATTTCCAGAGTCCTCACCTCTCCAGTTCTGTCCATCTGTTATTCCTATAGATAAGAATGATGTAATGTGACGTCATCAGAATCTCTCACCTCTCCAGTAAGCCGGAAGAGGATCTCTAGGGTGAGGTGTAATATCCTCTCCGCCATCTTGTCTCTGTCCATATCGATATTTGATGGGTCCATAAGGAAAATTCTCTTATATAGATGTTCATTGACAGGATCCAATATTGTACGGACCTGAATGAGAAGAAGATGAGCCGATGTAACATCATAAAGAATCCTGTGTAATAATACAATTACTGCAGATAATAAGGGAAACATATCAGATTTATTATATTACAGTATTTAGTTTTCTTCTTTACATCTACTAATAAAACCTTTATATTTTAGGCCCCAGACAACAAGCAGTTACTTCCTCAGAGTCGGCAGCTGAATACGTTTCTCACGAGATGGTTGTCTGATGGTTTTATGAGATGGTTGTTAGTTCTCGGCCCCGACCCTTTCACAACTCCTGTCTCCTGGTTTAATCCCAAGAGAAGCCGATAACGAGAACCTGCCTTACACCTCTGGGTTTTCACCAATGCGGCATTGATGAATGTTCACCATGTAAATATGCCGAACACAAGAAATAGGTTTAATCACATTAAATAAAAACATTTCATTAAACAATCGATCGCCTGCAGCAGTGAATTTGTAGCATATGGCATTCAGTGTCTGGGGTGTACTGTCAGATATGTCGGCTGCTGCTCCCGTAAATAAGGCAGAGAATTAATGAGCACATAGGAGACCCCATTAATCCCGCGCCCATTAACCCCTCCAACGATTCCACACATTTCCTAAGAGAACACAATGGTGACTGTAAGAACGTTCAGTTTTGTGGCATTGAAAGGGTAAATAGCTGAGGTCGAGGAGAGATGGCGGAGGAGCATTGCTGAACCTGAGGGTAAATCCATCGCACCGGAGGAATACAGAGAATATGGGGGCGATTATCACCAGTATCTACATCACTGTGCGGGAACTAGGAGAGAAGCAGCGGCCATTGTGTGAGGACGTCTCTGGGCTTCTGTCCTTCATCCTGCAGTCGTCTGAAGGGATCTAATGTGGACGGGAACCAGCGAAGCCGCATTCTGCCCACAGCTGTTACCTCACTGTTCACACCACACAGAGACCCCCAAAGAGCCTCCGTGCTGAAGGGGTTAATGCCCCTGCGCCCAGTAATGGGGTCTCCACATACCTCCACCTGCAGAGCCGCCACCACATATATGGCTGTTGTGTGCGCACAGGACCTGTGATGAGGTCACAGGAGGGGAGGAGTCAGGGGTCACATGATCAGGGGCCTCAGTGGATGCACAGTGTGAACTGCGCGGCTCCTGTCCTGATATCCGGGGTGAAGACTCTACATGGAGACGTCTCCGCAGTCAGGGACATTTCCGCCATTATTTGCCCCTCACTTCTGGCACAAATACCCCGCGCCGCCTTTTCTACGGTTTTATGTGAGGATGTAACGTGGGACGACACATGAGGTGATTATCACCAGTTACCGGACGTCTACCATATGGCGGCATATGATTGTGCTATCCACTTCATGCCAGGAGCTAAAAGGCCGAAATCTCGTATGTTTAACCCCTTCCAGGGAGGGCGGCCTTGATAGACTATATTCAGAGTCCGGATAAGGGTCTGTTCACATCAGCAGATTATAAATCGCTCCGATGTTCATCCCGAAAAGTTGGACGATTGTCATGCGAGTGTGCGATCTTTTTCTCGCCTGCATCCGTTTACAATGCGTCATTAACATCGTCTTTTACTTACTATAATCCTCTATGTAACCTAAAGCTGATTACAAAACTAAGAAAACAATGTTATGTACAGATATCGATAGATGATAGAAAGAAGTTAGAGAGATGATAGATAATAGATTTCCTACATATAATTTCACAACCCCCCTACATATATAAATTTTCACCCTTTACAGCCTTTCCAATGGCATTAATGGCCGATAAGCCTTGTTTAACCTAACAAATAAATAATTAAAAATAATGATGTGCCCACCCCTCCCTATTTTTGTAACCAGCAAAGGTAAAGCATACAGCAGAGAGCTGATATCAGATTGGGAAGGTCCCTGGTTATTGGGCCCTTCCCAGCTTAAATATACCAGAAGTCTATGAGATGCACCAATTATGGCATTTTGCCTTTGCTCTTCCCAATTGCCCTGATGCATTGACAATCAGTGTAAAGTGTCTTGGGATTGATGTCAGCTGTAATTTGTCAAAAATCACAGCTGGCATCAAGCCCTGATGTTAGTAATGAATAGGTGTCTATAAGACACTCCCATTACTGACCCAGCAATCAAAAATAAAAACACACAAAAAATACTTCATTTGAATAAACATTTCCCAACACTTTTCCTGGTTCACTAATTTATTAAAAAACACAAAAAAAACATGCAGGTCTGACGTAGTCCACTGAATCCAATGTAGTCCACAAATGGATAACCAAAAAAACATAAAAAGAGGGAAAAAGAAACAAGGCACTGTCTCTCATTCAACAATTTATTAGAAAATAACAGGTCCAATGTAATCCAGTGCTTCCCACAACGTTCCCCGAATCCGTCGATAAAAGCCTATGGAGATTTGTTCTGAGTCTCCATAGGTTTTTAGCAGCAATCACTCCTGGGTCCCGCTACGCTCTGTGGGACTTGGCATCTCTGAACAGCGGTGACGTTGGTAACTATACTGCTCATCAGAGTCGCCAGGTCTAACAGAGGACAGTGTGACCCGGCGACTCTGATGAGCAGTATAGTTACTGAAGTCACTGCTGTGCAGAGCCGCCGGGTCTCAGAGTGCAGCAGGAACCGGGAGTAGCGGCTGCTAAAAGCCTATGGAGACTCTCCATACACTTTTATCAACGGATTCAGGGAACGTCATGGGAAGCGCTGAACTATGCCGGACCTGCGGGGGATCCATATTTTCTAATAAATTGGTGAACAAGGGACAGTATCTTGTTTTTTAATTCTCTTTTTATGTTTTTAAGGTATCCATTTGTAGACTACGTTAGATTTCCAGGACTATTATAAAGTGCCTAAGGAGATCTTTCTTTGCCTTTGAGATTGAGGCTATGTGCGCACGATCAGGATTTGATGCAGAAATTTCCTGAGCGTTTCTGCATCTCCTTGGCAGGAAAAATGCTGCGGATAAAATGTGCGGTTTTGCCTTGATTTTTTATGCGTTTTTTGGAGCTAAATAAAGTTATTTGGTGGACATTGCTTAAACCCTTGGATTTCCGTCAGAACTGGGTTCGGTATATTGGTTAATTTAAATGATTAAAGAATGTGCCTGTTGTATTTCAAATAAAGTGTTTGCTTTATGTCTGTGTGTTTATTTAACTCTTTACTTTACTTATGTTTGGTCATAAAAAGGTCTGATTGACATCTTGACATCACCAAAGAAAAGAGCTCGGTGTCAGCTACTGCCATTCACCCAATCACTGATGTCACTGCTGTAAAAGACAGCAATGTACACTGACAAGGAGTGTAAAATCACTCCTGTCAGTATATATTGCTGTGCAGGAGTGAGGTCACTGGGGTTGATCAGCTTAAGATCAGTCCCGGTGAGCTTACCACTCAGAACTTGAGAGTATTCCCAGGGTGAGGTCACGTGATCATCAGCTGATCGGTCACGTGACCAATCAGCTGATCGCTCACGTCACCACAGGTCCTGGAAGCACAGTATACTGCTAGGAGCGAGCGCACTACCAGCAGTATAACGCCAGCCGCCGGGAGGAGAGCATTGCTGGGACCGAGGACACCGGGGGTCGCTGGACAGGTGAGCATAAGGTTTTTTTTTCTCTTTTTACTTTTTTCTTTCTTTTTTTCACCGCGGACACGCCGGCTCTGTTGAAGAAAACTACTGCTCCCCTCAGCAGCGCCGCTCTCGCTGTTATCAGTGGGAGAGGCTTTTGGATGAGAGGAGTAGTAGTCCTCCTCTCCCGACCCAACCGTCCATCTTTGACAGTTTACATGTTTGGAGAGATATTGACATGTTTTTTCTTGTTTTTTAGATCCAATGTTAATATCCTATTAACCCCCTTCTGGAACATCAAATTCTATTTCCGTTGGTCCTACTAATTTGGATCATCCCACTCTCCCTCTTCCGCCCCATTGCATTTCCCATATCCACCTTGTATCCATTTAAAACATAGTACTCAGCCTCGGAACGTGATATCTCTGATCCATAGTATTATCACTAGCTTGGAACACATACTTCCGCCCATCTGGAAAGCACCATAGGCATCACATGACCGGATAGTCATCTACCTAGCAACCGATAGCGTCACTTCCGCCGTGGTCACAATTTTCCTATTGGCCGCGGTCTCTGCACGCTCATTGCATGCCTGTATAAAACACTTCCGGGTGCTCTCTGATACAGGCGCTGCACGCTGACAAGCGGTGAATACCGCATCAGGACGCCAGACCTAGGAAATCCTGAACAAATCCTATGGTATGCCTGTATTCCTCTGACACTGGGGCTGTCTATGATGTGGTGGATACCTATCTTATCTGTCTTTCTTTACAGTCCTAGATCTCTCTGGTGAGACACGGTGTCACACATCTGTCCTCTCATTATATAAGCTACACAGGTATATTTTCTCTTTCCCCTATATCTCCTTAACTCCCTGCCCAATAGGGAATGATTTAATGGCCTCTCATATCTCTCGTTCAGTGAAAGCTTTGTCTAGTACCTCCTGCTCGGGGGTCTGTAAGGAAGGAACGGTAGTGTCCATAATATATTTGTCAATTTTTGTTTCAAGACTATTAGGCGACACGTCGTGGTATTGTCCATGAATATTATATAGAGAGCTATAACAGCAATGAAATGCTTCCTCTATGTCAGTGGGGTTATGAGTCTATAGCCGGGTGCCCCCTTTATTCTGGATACATATGTCCTTTGTATGTGTGGATGTAACCTCCTTGTCAATGAGCGAGCACATTTATCTGTGAATTCATACGAGTATCTTCACATGGATCTTGATATTTTGTATATGTTTGATCTATTATAGACCTTAGCATCTTTCTTTTTTTCAATCAGATAATTTTTAACAAAATAAATAATTACCAACATTTTGTTTTTCTTATACAAACTTTGTGACAAAAATAAAATAAAAATAAATAACCACTAACAATACGACAACCGGTTTACAATGATACAAATCCCAATATCGCTCTATAGTACAAGGTTTTGGAATAGTAATTTTACATTTGTACATAAATATCTGAAATATTCCTGACTGATTATTTTTTCCCCTATTGGGACATCAAAAGAAAAAGAATATATCTAAGAAGGGACAATTATATGGACTGAGACAATTATTATTCGCTGACACCTTGGGTATAAGGATATAAATTCCTGGGTTACTGTAAGGAAATGGACAAACGGTCCAGTATAGTATTTCTGAGAAGGTTTTCTGAAGCCATACCGGGGGTAATTAACCATTGTTCCATATGTGTATGGATTTCTTGACAGCGTTTCTTCATATATAAGCTCCCTTTCCAAGCATAGTGTCATTTATCCTGGATTTTAGTTCTGTTATCGTTGGGGGAGAATTGTCTATCCAATGTAGTGCCAACAACTATCTGGCTAGAATAATATTCTGGAGCTAGCTATTGCCATATGGGAGTCTGGTCTACGTCCTCTCCCAGGAGTCCCAGGATACAGATTTTAGGTTCCAACTGAAGTTGTATCCCAAATACAGATAGTACAAGAGCGATCACCACATTACAGTAGTCGCCAATATTCCCACATCATATGTATCAGGTTGGCAGCATTTTGACCACATCTAGGGCATGTGTCATCAGTTTGTATTAAAATTTTAAATAAAATACTTGGGGATCTATATACCCTATGAATGAGAAGAATTTGGGACAATCTTTGTGTCTTCGACAAGGAAAGGTTAGGTATCAAATTCAGTATTTCCCCCCATTGCTCCTCAGCTAAGGGACACACATCCTCTTCCCATTTTGTCTTAACTATTAAAGCATATCCAAAAGTAGGGCCAGTAATTGCCTATAAATAAGGGATATTAGACATTTTGTATCCACCGCTGTAGCAATGGTATCTATTGGGTAATGTCTATCAATCAGTATGGCGTTTATTCTAGTTGTGTGTTATATGTGACGCGCCCCCTGGGCCTCTGTTGTGCAGCGTTGCGCATGCGGGGAATACCCGGAGCCGGATCTGATAGGGGTAGTAGTCCTCGTGGCGGTGACCCGGTCCGTGCCCAGGGTGTCAAACCAAGTGGCAGAACTTAGAATAAGATGTTATATTGTTCGACTACGCCACCCGTTGAATGCGGTTATGAAGCCGCCGCTGCAGGGCAGACCGCTGAGGCCGGTGGTACAGTTGTGCAGCGTGGATAGTATAACCCCCAACGGGAGGGGTATGGCCTCAGGGCAGCGGACGTGGATGATGGGGATAGCAGAATTGCACGCAGGCACTAGGAACCACTCAGAGACGGTGCGGTGTAGTTCAGGGTCTTTACTGGTGGCAAAGGTAGACCCTCCCGGGAGTACTGGCTAGCGATCGGGGCCTGGTCAGTCTGTGAGCAGATAGGATCTCCCCTGGCCAGGCGGAGTTGTAGGCCTCCCCAACTATTGTACTCTTCCTGGCTACCTTGCTAGAAGCGGGTAGAAGTAGCCCACGTCCCTGAGTGTACCGTGTGGTGCTCACCCGTATGGCCGGTGACTCGGGGCCTTCTGGTAGCCTCCGCTCCACGCCGGCGGTGCTGGTCCCTTGCGTGTGACCGTGCCTTCGGGTTTCTTGGCCAGAGGACCTGAAATCCCCTGCCGGTCGGTTTCTGCTGCTGGGTATGGATCAGTCCCCACAGCCTCGGACTCCGTGTCCGGTGAGATCTCTTCAGTCAGGACGAGCTCTACAGCTTCCAGTCTCTGACCCCTTTTATCACTGCTCCCACAGAGCTCCTGATCTTGCTCTCCCTGTATCTGCTCCACTCCAGACCAGACTGTGTCTCTGTCTGGGACTCCTCTTCTTCTCCTCTAACCCCGCCTCAGCCCCAGTTTATATAGGGGAAGTTCTTCCCCTCCCAGGACTGGGCAGGAAGTGTTGCATGCTTAGGGTTCCTGACCAGGAGACCTCCCACCTGCTCTCAGACGTAATATTGCTATTACTGTGGTAACCAGACCCCTGGGGTGCCACATATGCATGACGTATTTGCAGATATTGATAAAACATCCTATGTGAAAGTTAAAATCTGCCCTTATTTGTTCAAAGCTCTTGAATAATCACTTCCTCAAGAGTTTTGATACCAAACATTTACCCCTATCCTCCCACTCACTAACATCTTTTAGTTTCTGTAACTCTGGTAAGTTATAGTTGTGCCATAAAGGAGTATAGTTTGTGTACTTTCCAATTCCCAGAATATTTTTACCCCTATCCCAAACCTTATATATTAACTTTAGCTTAAGACATTTTAGGTCATTTTCTCGAGGACGCCCCATATTTAGTACCGAGAATGGAAGCTTCCGCTTGGTTCCTTCCATAAGTAACAATATTTGCGAGTAACCCATCCATGAAACGACCTTAGCTGCTTTCTAGCGTTAAGCAGGTCTGCGTATGTCTGGAGGGAAGCAGATCATTTATGTTGTTTGTCAAGAAGATCAATCCGCTCAAGCAAATGGGAGACTTTAGCTGCTTTCTCTTTTTAGCCGGCATCCATGTTTTATTAGTATCCCTCTGAGGACGCATTTGAGAGCTTCCCATTGAAATGGTAAGGCAGTTTCATCATGCTCATATTTGTGAAGGAGTCTATAGTCTCAAGAAGGTCTGAGACACAGAGTGAGTCTTTCAGCAGATTATCATTTAAGTTCCCACAGTTGAAGCCTTGGTGGAGTCAGGTATAGTCAGATAACAATATACAGGAGCATGATCTGACCATATAGCAGTCCCTATCAGAGATGTAGGTTGCCATGTAAGCAAGTGATGGAAATTTAATGAAAAGTCTCTACGGCTATGCATATTGAGTATAGGAGAATAATACGTATAATCCTTTACATCTGGATGTTGTATCTTCCATACATCGACCAGTTGGAAAGACCGGAGCACGTTTAGCAAAGCTTTTGGGTGATTTAGATTGGTGACTCCATCCCAGGAACCCTCTAAAGAAGGATCCAAGACAAAATGAAAGTCACCTTCAATGATGATAAGGTCCTACAGAAAATGTTTTAGTTTAAGTACTGACATCATGTCTTAATTAGGTCACAATTAGGGAGACAGAAGTTTGCCAAAGTCAAAATGTTGGAATAGATGGAGATCTTAAACACATACCTCCTCTCAGTGTCAGACAGTGTTTCTACAATGGTATGCGGCAGTGATCTGTGTCGGCCTATACTCCGCACCTTAGACTTCAAAACAGCATTTGTACTGTGACGCCAAGATGAATAATATCTGTTAGTAATCTGAGGTACAGTATATGATCGCCTCTAAAGTGGGTCTCCTGAAGAAGGAGAAAATGAACGTGTTGTTTATTCATATGATAAAACACTTGAGCTCCTTTCTCTCGAACATTAAGTCCTCTGACATTCAATAAACGAGTTTTGAGTTGTGTCATATTATATGAAAAAAAAGGAGGAGGAGAGAAAGATTAAGAGCAAAGAGGAGGTATAGATGGTAGATAGTAATGTCTACCTCTCAGTGGCCAAGAGGTATAGATTATGAATATATCAAACACTAGGAAATTACGAAACAAGCAGATCCCAATGCAAGTCCTTAACTGGGGGTTGTCTTTACAGGTGTAAGTCAAACCTTTAGTTCTAGGGTTCCTATTAGGGGGAACCATAGAATATATAGCGAGCAAAGTAATACAGCCTGATATTACAGTAATATAATGTGAACTCAAATTAAATGCCGTTATAAGATATTGTAAAGATCTGTGGTTGTGGGTTGTAAGTAATCACCTAGGCAGATTAACAATGCAACAATATTTTATTGATCACAGCCATGGTAATAAGCAATTCCAGGTAAATGGCCAAAAAACAGTTCTCTCAGTCCTCAAATTCCCAATCTGGGTTCAGTAGTTCCACTGGCTTTGTATAAGGCCATACTCACTGTCTCCATCCTCTTCCTCCAATCCTTTCACCCAACTCTCCTAAAACATGTCTGTCCTTTCTTCCACTGGGCTCAGTCCCCTCCCAGGTTAGAAGTGATCACACCCTCCCCCTTAAACATTCATTCTTCGCTAAACAATGAAGAATATTCTAGAAGCCTTCATCTGAGACTGCATGTAAGACCCCCTGTGGGGATGGCTCCACTGTGTCTACAATCTACACACACATAACGAGATTATTGGCTATTGGAACAATGGTTAGATACTCCTGAGATACAGATTAGTGGAATGCTGGACATTTTACAAGTGAATCTAGTGCTCATACTGACAAGTCAGCAGAACTATATAAAACATAACAAGTAAATCACTAATAAAACAAAATAATAATATTAACAAAAATGGTGGTCCGTTGCTGGAAAAGTATCATAGTCTTTAGAAAATGGGCAGCTCCTCACAGATATGAACTGAGACGTTCTGTATAGTGGAAGAGTGGCACCTAAAACTCTATTTAGATATATCTTATTATATTCTGAAAGAAATAAGTACGCATCTGCAAACTGTCTCTCTCATCAGGGAAAAGAAGATTCATTTCAGGAGCTCATATGATTGGCAGGTTCCTTTTCCGTCTGGGTGCATCACCATCAAATTCCTGATCCATTGAAAGCCTTCTGTGAGGTGCCGAAACTCTGTGGCAATGGTGGAGAAGGTGGCCAATCAGATATATGGATTCTGGGAATGTCCAGGACATCACAGAATGGTCTCATGGCGCTTTGATCTTTCAAAGTATACAATGTTCCATTTTTTTCGGACTTGCAGCTGGAAAGGGTACCACAGGAGTACATCAGACCATTTACCTAGAGAGTATCAAGTAGTGGTGTCAATACCCTTCTTTGAGCAAGTGCCATTCAGGATAGATCTGTGAGCAATTGTATGCGCTTTCCATTGAAATCACCAGGACCCAAATCCCCTGCTTTCCTCACAACGGCCTCTTTTACATTGGAAAAATGTATGTGACCGATAATGTCCCTTGGACACTCAGGATCTGGGCCATGATTGCCTAATGTACGGTGCGCCCTGTCGATCTCCAGCTCCTTATCAATAGGGTCACCAAGGATATAATTGAACAATGTCCACAGTGTTGGCATAATAGCTTGTGCATTGATGATTTCAGGATATTATTGTGATTTTCTTGGTCATCAATGATATTAAACAGACTGTTTATTTGCTGGCTGTGAAGATCCAGTGTTTGTTTCTGAGCATTTTGATGGCCACAACTTGTACGACATCATCCTCTTATCTCTGTACCTTGTCAGTAAGCTGTGATAGGCTAGAAGTGAGGGGACGTATTTCAGTTTTGCACGTGGTCTTCAGCCTTTGTATATATTGCTCTATCTCTTGTTTAGTAGGGATAGACGCAATATGAAATACAAATCAATTATGGCTTTCCCCATATTAAAATCCCCTGTGGCTGGGGCAGTATATTTCCCTGTGCAGCAAGCACTGCTCAGTATGTGGGCTTTGGTGAGAATACAGGGAGATTTGTGGAGATGTTTTCTTGTGAGGCCTACATTAAGAGAGAAGTTGGTGCAGGACTTACAGGCTTGAGCGGTCTGGCATCATGAGGGTTAATACTGCTTCTTTTTCCAAGCTGAGATGAGGCAGTAATGGCTCCAGAGCAGGATGATAAGACTTTCGATAAGAAACACTGCATATCAGACATGCTGACGGAGGTGGAGGACCTCAGATTAACCTCAGATCTCTTGTCTTTCTTTCTAATATCGGACGTCATGTTTAAGGCCAGAAATTGCTTATAATTCCCCCAGGAACCCGGTCTGAAGAGAGTGCTCTCATTGCTATGTCCAGGCCATATCTTTCCTGTTGATTTTCAATACGTCCGAAGGCGACGTTGATTGGGAGCAGGACTGTGTGATGTAATAACCTTATGTGAGCCCCAGAAATGCAAGTTGTGACACCAATGGAACGGCGCCACAACGGGAGGTGCGTATGAGTGTTTTTATTTTAAAAAGGCCAAACATGAGGAATGAGAAGGCGTTGTACTAATAGAAGTGGAAAACCCCTTTAAGAAGATACAATTTTTCGGTTAGAATTGAAATGGGCTTCTCCCCTGTGTGACTTCTCTGAAGTTTATTAAGAGTTGATTTCTGTGTAAAACATTTCCCACATTAAGAACATGAAAATGGCTTCTCACCCGTGTGAGTACTTTGGTGACTAAGAAGTGAGGATTTCTTCACAAAACATTTTCCACATTCTGAACAGGAAAAAGGCTTCTCCCCTGTGTGGGTTCTCTGGTGTATAACAACATCTGATTTCTGGTTAAAACATTTCCCACATTCTGAACAGGAAAAAGGCTTCTCCCCTGTGTGAGTTCTCTGGTGCTTAACCAGATTTGATTTCTGGTTAAAACATTTTCCACATTCTGAACAGGAAAAAGGCTTCTCCACTGTGTGGGTTCTCTGGTGATTGACCAAATCTGATTTCTGGTTAAAACATTTTCCACAATCTGAACATGAAAAAGGCTTCTCCCCTGTGTGGGTTCTCTGGTGGCTATGAAGAATCTCTTTACGGTTAAAACATTTCCCACATTCTGAACAGGAAAAAGGTTTCTCCCCTGTGTGAGTTCTCCGGTGGCTATCAAGAATCTCTTTACGGTTAAAACATTTCCCACATTCTGAACAGGAAAAAGGTTTCTCCCCTGTGTGAGTTCTCTGGTGCTTAAGCAAACCTGATTTCTGGTTAAAACATTTTCCACATTCTAAACAGGAAAAAGGCTTCTCCCCTGTGTGAGTTCTCCGGTGGCTATCAAGAATCTCTTTACGGTTAAAACATTTCCCACATTCTGAACAGGAAAAAGGCTTCTCCCCTGTGTGAGTTCTCTGGTGCTTAAGCAAATCTGATTTCTGGTTAAAACATTTTCCACATTCTAAACAGGAAAAAGGCTTCTCCCCTGTGTGGGTTCTCTGGTGGCCATCAAGAATTGCTTTACGGTTAAAACATTTCCCACATTCTGAACAGGAAAAAGGCTTCTCCCCTGTGTGAGTTTTCTGGTGCTTAAGCAAATCTGATTTCTGGTTAAAACATTTCACACATTCTGAACAGGAAAAAGGCCTCTCCCCTGTGTGAGTTCTCTGGTGATAGACCAAATTTGATTTCTGGTTAAAACATTTCCCACATTCTGAACAGGAAAAAGGTTTCACTCCTGTATGAGTTCTCTGATGTATATTAAGATATGATTTCTGTACAAAACATTTCCCACAATCTGAACATGAAAAAGGCTTCTCCACTGTGTGGGTTCTCTGGTGCTTAAGAAAACTAGATTTCTGGTTAAAACATTTTCCACATTCTGAACAAGAAAATGGCTTCTCTCCTGTGTGGGTTTTCTGGTGGTTATCAAGATGCGCTTTCTGGTTAAAACATTTCCCACATTCTGAGCATGAAAAAGGCTTCTCCCCTGTGTGAGTTCTCTGATGTCTGATAAACCTTGATTTCTCTGTAAAACATTTTCCACATTCTGAACAAGAAAATGGCTTCTCCCTTGTGTGAGTTCTCTGGTGATTAACAAGATTTGATTTATGATTAAAACATTTCCCAGACTTGAAACAAAAAAATCTTTTCTCCGCTGTGTGAATATTTTGATGTTTAAGAAAACTATTTCCATATTCTGAACGTGAAAATGGCTTCTTTGAATTAGGAGTAGTTTGTTTTTTAATGCTTATTTTGTGACTTTGATTTTCCTTAGTAGTCGGTAATGAATCAGAAGACAGGACCTGTTTCAAAGGATCAGGTGAAAGATCTTTCCTGTGAAGGGATGATGGTAGATCTGGAGTAATGGCATTCACTTCAATTGTATCCTCTGGGATCTCAAGATCGTCTGATTTAAAAATTGAAGATGTCAGCTGTCCCTCTGATCTCCTGGTACAGTCATCTGCCAAGAATAAAACCAATAATTATTTTTGAATAAAATATTCTTGAATTATATATTTTTTAACATTTCTACTTAAACTGTAAAATAGCAACTCATGTAAAAAAAATATTGAATTATTCACCAAGAAAATTACAGTTCACAGTGTAAAAGAAAACTTCATAGCAAGACCAAGTAGAGCGTGATGTTCAACTGTTTGTTCATTCAGTCTCCCAAATCTGGAATAAAAAGCCAAACAATGTTATATAGGTGTAACACCAGCTGTCTGCGGACTCCTCCCTTCTGGCGCTTTGCCTCCCGGTATAGTAGTCCATTTCTTACTACTAGAAACTCTAGCTGCAGAGTCAGCAGGACATACTCCTCTGTTCTTAATGCATACTTTTCGCGCCTCCAGCCCCTCTTAACCCACCATTGGACTACCCCCACCGACCGATCCTCCTGCTGCGCCTTTCTGACTTGATTACGAGTCAGTTGAGGGAGAGAGTCAGGGGTTACATTTGTCACTCGGCAGTACAACAACGGGAGCGCTTCACTGGATACTCCTAAGAATTTAGCACTGCACTGCATAGGGAGGGCATTAGTTTGATGTCTATGGCACAGAGTCTTCACCTCAGGGGCAGGGACCTCTATCCATCCTCCTTCTTCTTCCTCAGCGTGTCATGCAGCGTGTCCACTACAGCCCATTTCAAAGCCAGAAACTCCAGTTAGTGAGCTGAGTAGTTGCGTTCACTGGGAGTCAATCCTCTACTAATGTAGTAAACGGGAAGCAGACAGCCATCAAGGTCCTGATAGAGAATCCGTCCTAGTCCGTCGAGAGAAGCATCTACATACACATATGGTTTACTGGGGTCTGCATAGGCCAACACTGGAGTTTGGGTCAAACATGACTTCAGTTTCTCGAATGCAGGTGTCCATCTTTTCCCAAAAAGTTCATTAACTCGTAAATAGACTCTCTTTCCTGACCTTGAGGGGTGGGCTGTCCTCCCGGAAGGGGGATACCCCTTGGTAAGAGCAGTTAACGGCTTCGCAATCCGAGAGTACTGGGGTACATATCTTCGGTAATATCCACAAAATCCTTAGGCCAGTTTACAATAGCCTCCACTTTGGTGGGGTCGGTGGAAATTCCTTCTCTGCTGACTATGTGCCCCACATATTTCACAGTCGTCTGGCAAATCCGGCACTTGTCAAGGGATAACTTCAACCCAGCCTCCTTCAACCGATCCAGCACCTTGAACAACCACTGGTTGTGTTCTTCCAGAGTCTTCCCAAAAACAATAAGATCATCTAGATAAACCAGGACCTCACGTAAGTGCATGTCCCACACTACTTTGTCCATACATCTCTGAAAAGTGGCTGGAGCACCTGTCAGTCCTTGAGGCAGTCTCTGAAACTCAAAGAACCCAATGGGGCAGATAAAAGCGGTCTTCTCTTGATCTTCTTTTGACAAGGGTATCTGATAGTAGCCACTCAGGAGATCTAACACAGAAAACCATTGGCTCCCTTGCAGGCAATCCAAAGCTTCATCGACTCGGGGCACAGTGTACTGGTCAGGGACCGTACGTTTCTTCAAGGTACGATAATCCACACACATCCTGACTAACACCAAATTTACATGCACACTAGGCCACCCATGATACTGACCTATCATACAATGGGACATACCACTGAGGTCCCCAGGCTGATACGCCCTAATTCAAATTGTTTGGCCTTATTTCCCGGTATCTCCCATGTGTCCAGGTGGTGGTTTGTGTGCATGTAAATTTGGTGTTAGTCAGGATGCCTTAACCCCCATTCATGTTTCAGGTGGTGAGTCCTCATGTCGTGATGGGACACTTTCAATGACTCACCAGGGGGATTATGTAACACCTGCAGAGGGAATTTTCAGGGCAGCTACCGGTATACTGGAGCTTACAGACACTAAGAAGAGCTTTGCAGCTGCGGTTAAACAGGGACCTACAGACATTAACCGTTTTTCCCCTGAGCTGGAGTGGACTAAAATTCCCAGGGACCCTTGTTTCAGTCAGATGACACAGCCTGGGAGGATAGAAGGAGAGAGAGTGGATTGGATGAGGAGGGACTTGGGGGAGGGAGCTGGGCAGGAAGTGAAAGTGAAAGTTCAGAGAAAAAAAAAGAGCATGGCAGCTTGCTGTGAGGGACGGAGCAGTGTGGATCTGCATTCCTCTACGCTGCCAAGTGTGGCGGCCCCCTCTGAGATACCCGCGCTGCTGGAGAGAGCGCGGTCTTGTCACCCTCTGAAGCAAGTTACATCAAGGACTCGGAGAGTTCTACCAGCACTCCCACCGTATAAAGTCCTGAATACTGTCGCCCCCAGCTGGTGTCCAGAGAACCATCCGACCGTTTGAGACACACAGTGAGTGCCCTTCTGAGACTTGTGGTTCTACCAGCACTATTTACAGTGAGTACACTGCAACCCAGACTATTGACATTAATATTCATCTAAGTGCACCAACGGTTCTCATTTGCACGCCAACATCCGCGGCAACTGGGCCCCAACATTTGGACTGAGTTAAAACAAAAAGGGAAAGCCTGCTACATTATATTTGCAGGGTCGGAGTAGAAGTAGATATATGACTTTTATAGAGCACTGTTACTTGTATTGTATTCCTTTAAACCCACCTCAATTCTGCTGTATAGCAATAAACCTGTTAAACGGTTTTACTCCTGTTCCCTGTCAGTGTGTACTGAGCAGTGGCAGGGGCTTCCCGAATCAGCCACTGGCAGAAGATAACAGTCTTTCGGCAGTCCCAGAGAGAGAGCTAGAATCAAGATTCTGGTGGAGGCACTGCGCCCTAGAGAGGTGAGACCCCCCATAACACCCAGTGTACCGTGGTAGCCCTAAAGGGGTGTTACATAGGCAAAAATAATACCAATAAAAACTTCTACTCATCTCACAAAAAACAAGTCCCCACTCAGGTCCATCATTTGTCAGTGGAAAAACAGAGATTTTCACATTATTAGTGGCTTAAAGGCTCTGGAAAAGCAACTTTGTTTCTAAAAACCAATCCAGCAATATTCGTTCTCTCAAAGTGAAATCTCCCCCTCTCTTCTGAGCCTTGCAGTGCGCCCAAACCACATTTATCATCCATGTATTTGGCATTACTATAATGAGAAGAACCCACTTCATTTACAGTGTGTGTGTCTCCTGGAGCACAATCTGGGCACTACGTGTTGGGCAATAAAATGGCATATTTGTAATTTTCACTTTGAAACATCTACTGTGTGCTAATTTTCGGAAAGTGACTGTGGAGTCAAAGTAGTGACAACTTCTAAAGATTAATTAATTGAGGGTCATAATTTCAAAATGGAGTCAATATATGGGAATTTCTACTGGTCTGATTTGCTGACATTTTGTATGGTGTGGTGTGTCCCATATCCTCTGGGACCTGCTCCTGCGACGTCTGCTTCAGTCACCAGGTGCTGTCCTATTTATTCTGCAGGCGGCGCTGGTTATTGAGAAGACGTCGGGACCAAAAGTTCTGGGCGGCGCAGGCTCTTTCCAGCCACTTAGATTAGTTTGCATGGAACCAGTAGTACCATCCAGTCTGGCAGTATGGGTGTGTGTGCTGTCCAGCTGCAGTAACCTGCTCCCTACTTCTGGCAATTGGAAAGCACCGCACCCTACTAAAGCTGGTAGCATATTGCCGGAAGCGGCCAGATCCAGCCGTGTTCTCCTCTGGTTCAGTCCTCTGTGCTCAGCTCCCGGCTTGTGTATTTGTTTTCCATTGTGACCCCGGCCAGTTTACTGACTATTTTTGTGTATTCTGATTTTGTACTTTCTCTGCCCTCCTGGTTATGGCTACCTGACTATTCTTCTTCCCATCTCACTTTACAGAACAACAAGTAACACTATGGCCCAAGCCTAGGAGTATCTGTGTAAGTCCAGATCCCTAAGGAAGAATAAAGGGTGATGGGCAAAACTGTGACTACAGATAATAACACTGACTGAAACGATCAAGCTGAACAGTCTTCTTCAGAAAAAAAAAACCTTCAGTCTGTAACTGTAACTACTAGGTAGTTAAAGACTCACATAGGTGAGGCAGGCCGATCCGACCCCAAATAAACTATCATACAGAATGAACATGTAAAAAAAAATACAACAATAAAAATATATGTTACATCCCCAACACCAATGTATGTATGAAGGGAGAAATCCAACACTAAACTGGAGTTGCTCTCATTTATGGTGGACCATTGGAGGTATGATGAGTCCTGACCAGAAGAGTAGAGAAAGTATTAGTGCCCCCATTTCAGGAGAGATTGTGCAGGAATCTGAATTCTTTAGGATTGAAAAAATAATGTAATTTATGATGTGGAGTGAATCCATGAAACCAGGGCTCGAGCCATGCCACCACATCTCCTGCAGGCGTGAATAGATGTATATTACAGCCATCAGCCACGCACAGCTTAGAGACATATCATGGCACAGGTGTAATGTTATTTATGTAGTTTTATCCCATTCCTGCTTAAGTTAGTCAGTTTTAAAAGAAATTAAAAAGTCAGAATAAAGGGAAACTCCGTTGTTATTGTACAGAAATTCACACTTGGCCCTCACTGCACATTTAATATTGTCGATAATAAAAGTGAAGTTTGGCCAGAAAGACTGGACCTGGTCTTGTAGGGACCATATGAGAACATTCAGCAGCACAGAAGGGAGAGAAGGTAGATTCATCCAATAAGATATCAGGGATCTAGGAAGCCAACAGCATCATTACCCTCCGCTTTCTGTTACAGGTCCATCAGAATATTTTCCTTCAAGTGATTTTCTCACTTGTCAGCACATTCTACGTAAGCTGTCATTTGGCTTTGTAGTTTACAGATCTGGGCAGGTAACGGTCAGCGTCTACTAATCCCAGGAGGTAGGTGGATCCCCAGGTTGCAAGTTCTCTAGAAAAGGGTTTTCAATGCCCAAATTCATTTGAACAGTTTTGGGTGGAGAAGAATTTTGTGATCTAGAGGCAAAATGGTGATCACACGATTGTGATACAGCCGGACTACACCACCGATAAAGCAGCCACAGCCGGTGACTGAGAAGAATCTGTGACTTCTCTGTATTTAGTGGTTACTACTCACCAGGGTAGTCATATGTAGGAATCTCCTCCTTACACCGCTCATCACCCCTCACATATGTCTCTGTACTATGATTATGGGTCAGATTTTCACCCTGAAACAAATATTGTAAAAGTGACAGACAGAAGGAGAAGTCACATCTATGATCAGCTCTAATCCTGCCATCTCCACCGTTCTCATTACACAAGTATAAAACATAATAATGGTGAATAAAACAAGACTGAGCACAAGACCTTAACAGCCGTCTACACATCATAGGGGAGATCTCATGACACCTTCTCTCCATCTACCTGATGATCCTGAGGAACATTGGGATCTTCTTGTTTACAGTCCTGTGGAAGAAGAGGACGGGGACATCTCTCTGGTGTTGTCCTCTTACTGGATAGATCTGGGGGAAACACATACAGGGACTGAATTCATTCTTTACATACAGATAGTTATAGGCAGTGTGTATTTAATCCTGTCTATTACCTGGTGATGTGAGGGGCTGGGGAACCTCCATCATGATGTTCTTGTACAGATCTTTGTGTCCTTCTAAATACTCCCACTCCTCCATGGAGAAATAGACGGAGACATCCTGACACCTTATAGGAAACTGACACATACAATGATACCGTCATCCCCCCGATCCCTCCATAGCGTTACTGTATAATGTCCCAGCATTCCCAGCAGTGTCACCTCTCCAGTCAGAAGCTCAATCATCTTGTAGGTGAGTTCTAGGATCTTCTGGTCATTGATGTCCTCATGTATGAAGGGGTGAGATGGAGGCCCTGTGATTGGGCTCAGGGGTCTTCCCCATCCCTCAGACACAGGGTCCTGACAGCGCTCACTAGAGGTCTTCTTCACTACTGTGTAATCCTGGTTATGGAGAGACACAGTAATAAATCTCACTCCAGACATTTCCAGAGTCCTCACCTCTCCAGTTCTGTCCATCTGTTATTCCCATAGATAAGAATGATGTAATGTGATGTCATCAGAATCTCTCACCTCTCCAGTAAGCCGGAAGAGGATCTCTAGGGTGAGGTGTAATATCCTCTCCACCATCTTGTCTCTGTCCATATCCATCTTTTATGGATCAATAAGGAAAATTCTATTATATAGAAGATCTTCACTGAGAGGATCTGATATTGTAGGGATCTGAATGAGAAGAAGATGAGCAGATGTAACATCATAAAAATCCTGTGTAATAATACAATTACTGGAGATAATAAGGGAAACATATGAGGAGATTTATTATTTTACAGTATTTAGTTTTCTTCTTTCTTCCTCGGAGTCGGAAGCTGAATACATTTCTCATAGACTCATCTTCCATGACGCTAAATCTCGTCTCCTTTACCAACAATCGGCATTAGCAATACTGCAGGAGATATTCATTACACGTGACATGAGAAATAACTACCGTATTTTCCGGAGTATAAGAAGACTGAGTGTATAAGGCGACCCCCAACTTTTCCAGTTAAAATATAGAGTTTGGGATATACTCGATGTATAAGACTACCCCTCTTCTAACGCACATACAATAAAAGTAAAAAAAAAAAATCAGATTTGATTTCAATATGGTAATTTTAAAGTGATGAACCTTACCGGCGATTGGCTGGTTGTTGTATACAAAGCCTGCTTGGATTGGTCAGCTCTTCCTGCCTGCCCAGCTCTCCCTGTCTCCAAGACTATCAGAGCGGCAGCACATCCCTCTGGCCCGCCTTTGTATCCTATTACCGGTACCTCCTTCTCTGCCTCTCTGATCTCGCTCCTGAGGACTGCAGTGACGAGGTGAGGGGGCGCCTCACCGGGAAGGTGTAAGTGAAGCAAGCTGCAGGCGTCTGGGACGCCCGGGGTATGGAAAGAAGAGAAAGAGCGGTGCTGTGCCCAGAAAAACAGGCCTCTTTCACTCGTCTGGCCCGCCCTTGTATTACCTCCTTCTCCGCCTCTCAGGAGGTACCAGTAATAGGATACAAGGGCAGGCCAGAGGGATGTGCTACCGCTCTGATAGTCTTGGAGACAGGGAAGGCTTATAAATTACCATAAATACCGTATTTTTCGGACTATAAGACGCACCGGACCATAAGACGCACCTAGGTTTTAGAGTAGGAAAATAGAAAAAAAAATTTAAGCATAAAATGTGTTCACGATGCACTTTTAAGGGGGAGGGGGTCTTCTACTGACACTGGTATAGGGGTAATGTCCCCCAATTCTGACAATATCCCCCATCCTGGTATATATGCCCCCCTTCCTTTTATACGTGGCCCCCATTTCCATCCTGATATGCCTGTCATCGATCCATCCTGGTATGCATGGCACCCCTCATCCCTATCATGGTATGCATGGCACCCCTCATCCCTATCCTGGTATGCATGGAACCCCTCCATCCTGGTATGCATGGCACCCCTCATCCCTATCCTGGTATGCATGGCACCCCTAATCCCTATCCTGGTATGCATGGCACCCCTCATCCCTGTCCTGGTATGCATGGCACCCTTCATCCCTGTCCTGGTATGCATGGCACCCCTCATCCCTATCCTGGTATGCATGGAACCCCTCCATCCTGGTATGCATGGCACCCCTCATACCTATCCTGGTATGCATGGCACCCCTAATCCCTATCCTGGTATGCATGGCACCCCTCATCCGTGTCCTGGTATGCATGGCACCCCTCATCCGTGTCCTGGTATGCATGGCACAGCAATCCCCATCCTGGTATGCATGGCACCCCTCATCCCTGTCCTGGTATGCATGGCACCCCTCATCCGTGTCCTGGTATGCATGGCACCCCTCATCCCTTCCCTGGTATGCATGGCACACCTCATCCCTATCCTGGTATGCATGGCACCCCTCATCCTTATCCTGGTATGTATGGCCCCTCATCCTTATCCTGGTATGTATGCCCCCCTCATCTTTATTCTGTTATGTATGCCCCCCCTCAGCCTTATCCTGGTATGCATGGTCCCCCTAATCCTCATCATGCTGCACATAAAAAAATAAACACTCCTACTCACCTTTCTTCTCTCCTCCAGCGCTGCGTCCTATCTGCCCGCACTGATCTTGCCTTGTGAGCCGCGCATGGCGTCACTACCATGCGAGGCTCACAAAGGGAGATCAGCTACTGGAAGTCACTGCTCCTCACGCTGGAACTGTGACTTCATGCTCCTTAATACCCGGCACACAGCGTAGCCGCAGAGCGGCTCCTGCTGCTGCAGGGCGATCACGTGTGCCTGCTATTAAAGGGCATGAATATTCACCCCCCCCCCCACGGAGAGAGGTTGAATATTTATGCCCTTAAACAGCGGGCACAGGTGATTCCGGCAGCACCAGGCGCCGCGCTGCTGCTACACTGTGTGCCGCTATTAAGGAGCATGAATATTCAGTGCTCCCCACGCCTCATGGGGGGGGTTTGGTCGACTATATAAAGTATTTGGGGGCCTCCCGACAGATGATGTTAGGGCAGAGAAGGATCTGTCATCCTGAATTTCAGAGGCTAATCCGTTTGTTCTTCCTGTAGATAATCGTCCACTAGAGGAGTCTGGAGGCGACTTTCTCATACAGACCACAGGAAAGCTGGAATATTTGTGTGTATAGGGAGATGGAAGAGATAGCCGTCTGCCAAATGACTGTTCAGCCAACACTTATCTCATGTGTATGGAGCCGTTACGATTACACTAACAGGCAAGGATAATACACCGCACTACAGTAGTACAGTGCATCACCTGAGCAATCAGAGGATTGTATGTTGTATGATCGTGACGCGCCCCCTGTGGTCGTGGGGTACACGGTAGCCGGGCCGGTTCTGTATTGGGGTAGTCACGGTGGCAGTGACCCAGTCCGTGGCCCAGGGAGGTCAAATAAAGAACAGTGAAAGTCAATTTGGTGAAATAAAGATTTGGGGATAATGTTCGTGACGCCACCCGTGGTATGCGGCTATATGGGGCCCCCGCTGCGGTGCAGATCCACTGGGGCTGTTGGTGACGCAGCAGAGATGGTTTGGCTCTCCACGGGTAGAGCTATGCCCCAGGGCAGTATAAAGGACTTGATGAGGTAGATGTTGTCAGCAGGGACAGTGTAGTGCAGGGCAGGGCAATTAAGTCAAGGACACAGCGGGGTGCAGTCTTCAGGTTTTACTCACAGTTGTTAAGTTCTCCAGGTTACAGTTACCGGTTTGCAACCACCCATGTCGTCCTGTGTCCTCCTGGGAAGTGATTCAGCCAACTCTCAAATATCCTAGGAGCACTTGAACGGGACCCTTTTCGGTGTACCTCTCCAGGCCGTCTCACTACGCTGGCTCTCGCCATCCTGCCCTGTGCCTCAGACACAGTGTCCCGAGCCAGTGGCCACAGTGTCCCGAGCCAGTGGCCGCGGGCCTTGTCAGGCGACGTCTCGTCTGTCCCCTTGGTCCTATATGGCCACCTTTTCAGCGATTATGTGTGGACTGTGGCTACGGCACCTAAAGATATAGCAACCTCCGGTTTGCTAGCTGAGCTTTAAAGTACTCCACTAGTCTGGGGCCAGTCCCCTCCTGCGGCCTTGATCCCTCTATGGTCAGCGTGAATTCGGGCGCACGGGTGGCTTCCCGCACTCGCCGTGCCCCTAGGATCCCTTCTATTTCTGGAGCCTTTCCCACTGCTCCGGTCTTCTCCCCTCACTCTCCTACTGCTGGGCCCCTCTGACTGGGCCCACTCCTCACTCTCCACTGAACTCCTGCTCCAAGCACTGGAGCCAGGAAAATGGACCCTTCTAGATGTTTCTACCCTTGCTTTTACTCTTCCTGTCTGAGCTCCCCTGAACTATTTCCTCCACCCACCTCCTCCACTTAGTTCCACCCTCCTGACAGGGATCAGGCCTGTGCTCTCCCTTAGGAGCAATCTTGCCCTTCCCTTATGAAGTAGTGTAGTGTTGGATGTGAGTGGTTGGGTCCCGTGTAGTGCTCCCTCCTTACCTGAGAGTGGGGTACCACACCTCTGGCTGAGATGCAGCACTTCTGTGGCAACTGGACCCGCAGGGCACCACAATCGCACTAATGAGAGTTGTCACTATAGGGAAACCAGACTCACTGCACAATGTTCGTTAAGTCACGTCCATAAGAACTTTCTTATACTCTGTTATCCTATACACATTCTATACACAGTGACGTAGACAGAAATCACAGTGACGTAGCAATAGCTGAAATTGAGCCCGCCGAAGGGAAAAATATTATATATATAAATATATATATATATATACACACACACACACACTAGATAGTGGCCCGATTCTAACGCATCGGGTATTCTAGAATATGTATGCGGCCGACCGGGCGCGACTAATCAGCGAAGCAGTGTTTAAATGGGTTGTGCACTACTTTAAATTAACCCACCAATGTATCCCCCCGGGGCCCCTAATGAATTTTGTAATTACGTCATGTTGTCAATACTGCTTGTGACAACATCGCTGACCACGCACAGCCAGCACATAATTCCCCCGGCCGCAGCCGGCTCTTGCTTCCGCTTACATCACGACTATTTGCGGCTGCAGCCAGGGGTCTCCTGTTCGCAGGCTGCGACCAATCAGCGAATCGTGTTAGTGAGGACCGAGGAGCGGCACTGCCGGTCATCTCCCGGCAGCATCGCCGCTGACCTCCATGCGGCTACCGTCGGGAGATCAGCGGCTAGGGCTGCTGATCTCCCGACGGCAAGTGTGAAGGGAGGACCGGGGAGCGAGGCCGCCGAACGGGGTACTTCTGCTGCAAGCAGCCGGGAGATGACCGGCTAGCACCGGTCATCTCCCGGCTGTGTCGCCGCTGATCTCTCGACGGTGGCCTGCGTGTTTCAAATCTGGCGCCACTTCGTGGCCGGGCTGTGCCAGTCGCTGAATGGTCGCGGCCGACTGGACGCGACCAATCAGAGAAGCGGTGTTTTAAATTTCGCGCCAATATCGCTGATTGGTCGCGGCCGGGCAGGTGCGACCAATCAGTGAAGCGTGTTTCAAATCCAGCGCCAATTCGCGGCCGGACTGCGCTCGTTGCTGATTGATGGCGCGACCAATCAGCGAACCGTGTTAGTGAGGACCAGGGAGCGGCCCTGCCTGTGCGGGTACTTCCGCTGCGAGCTAGCGCCGGTCATCTCCCGGCTGCATCGCCGCTGACCTCCATGCGGCTACCGTCGGGAGCTCAGCGGCCAAGTGCGAAGGGAGGACAGGGCTCCATCCATTCTTCCATTGATGCGGTGAAGTAGTCCTGTGCCCTTAGCAGAGAAACACTCCAAAAACATAATGTTTCTACCTCTATGCTTGACAGTGGGGACGGTGTTCTTTGAGCCATTGGCAGCATTTCTCTTCCTCCAAACACGGCGAGTTGAGTTAATGCCAAAGAGCTCAATTTTTGTCTCATCTGACCACAGCACCTTCTCCAAATAACTCACAGAATCATCCAGGTGTTCATTGGCAAACTTCAGATGGGCCTGCACAAGTGTCTTCTTGAGCAGGGGGACCTTGCGGGCACTGCATGATTTTAAACCTTTAAAGGCGCAATGTGTTACCAATGGTTTTCTTGGTGACTGTGGTTCCTGTTGCCTTGAGATCATTAACAAGTTCCCCCGTGTAGTTTTAGGCTGATCTCTCACCTTCCTCATGATCAAGGATAACCCACAAGGTGAGATTTTAAATGGTGCCCAAGATAAATGTCGATTGACAGTCATTTTGTATTTCTTCCATTTTGTTACTATTGCACCAACAGTTGTCTCCTTCTCACCCAGCATCTTGCTTATGGTTTTGTAGCCCATTCCAGCTTTGTGCAGGTCTATGATCTTGTCCCTGAAATCCTTAGAAAGCTCTTTGGTCTTGCCCATATTGTAGAGGCTAGAGTTTGACTGATTAATTGAGTCTGTGGACAGGAGTCTTTTACACTGGTGACTATGTAAGACAGCCAGTGTCAGACTGGGGTGTCTGGGGCCCACAGGGGGAATTGATCCTCGGGGCCCACTCTACAGCTATATGCAAATACCTGTTATCTGTTATCCCTGTTATAGTGGAGCGTCAACTGTAAATAGCAGGCGGCTCCTGCATCTACTGTGCACCACTATAACTAGGATGTACAATTAAGGTAGTTTGTATTAAAGGGGTTGTTTGGTTAAAACAAGTTATCACCGATCCATGGGCTCTATAGGATAAGTGATAACTTATTGATCGTTTGGGTCCGAACATTGGAAAACGCACCTATCGGAAGAATGGGGAAGTTTTATCCCTGTCAGGACACTTATCCCCATTTTAAAATGCAGCAGCAGGTGGGATGTCTGACCACAGCCTCATTCATTCTCTTTGGGGCTTCCAGATAAAAACAAGAACAGCAACTGAGGGAATGAATGGATCAGTGGTCAAGTCGCACATGAGCTCCACTCTAATGGGAATAAAAAATCCACATTCTACCAATTGGTGCACGTCCCAGTATTCAGACCCCCACCAATCAATACTTTATCACTTATCCTGTGGAGAGGTGATTACTTGTTTTCCCCGGAGAACCCCTGTAAGTGCATCTTGTTCCAAATATTTAATCACTAATGGAAATAAAGAATCTTCTAATTAATATCAGAAAGAACAAATGACCGCCATACCCAACACAACCCACTATACCAACAGCAATAGTACCACATACAAGGGAGAAATACTGCCACACCATGACCAGACCACATATTACCACCACATATTACCACCACCATAGTGACCAAATAATACTATATACAAGGGAGAAATACAGTGACACCCGTGACCAGACCACATATTACCACCACATAGTGACTGAATAATACCACATACAAGGGAGAAATACCACCACACCGTGACCAGACCAGATATTAACAGCATATAGAGTCAAAATAATTCCCCATCATTGCTCTCCCCCACCTCCTCCATCATTGCTCTCCCCCCACCTCCTTCATCATTGCTCTCTCCCACCTTCTCCATCATTTTCATATTGCCATCATCATTGCCATATCTCCCCCCACCTCCTCCATCATTGCCATATCTCCCCCACCTCCTCCATCATCATTGCCATCCCCCCCACATCCTTCATCATTGCCATATCTCCCCCACCTCTTCCATCATCATTGCCATATCTCCCCCCACCTCCTCCATCATAATAGCCATGTCATATCTCGTACAGTTACTACCAGTTTCACGATAGCCCAATTATTATTATTCGCTGCCACCACCGACCAAATTTGAAATATAATACAAGCCTGGTCGGACGCCTGCGTTCTGGTAGTGTATGGCTTCGGGGAAGGGAATGATTACAGAGCAAAAGAAACAGGACTATTAAAAGTTATATTTAATCCAAAAGGGAGATTTTACACAAGGGGACAATACAATACATATGCAGTTACACAAAATAATAAGGATTAAAGAAGAAACTTACTATATGATCGCAGAGACGATTCAATATAGCTGGAGGGGAGACATCCCACTTGAGTCTCCAGAGACCACACACGGTATAGCTGCAGTCCATTTTTCTCCCCGGAGAGGCTCACAGCTCCGGGAAAATAAGCATATAGTTCCATGGCTGACCCTGTCACTAAAAATATGGGCCCCATTATCATAGGACGTATGGAACATTAGTTATTCCATCTTTTATTTCAGCTCCGAAAATCCTGCAGTTTGCAGCTGGGGAATTGTCTTAGTTAACGAGCTGCGTCCTCCTCAGCTAGATGTAAATTGTCGGAGGTCTGTGTCAGTGGAAAACACACTCACATGCTAATTGGGGTTGTAGCACCTTTTTTGTGCCAGCATCTGTCCAAGCCACTTCTGCTGTGGTGATAATTTGCATACAGACAGATGGTAGATTATCAGCTCTTCTCTCCTGACAAATAGTATAGGGGAGAGGTAGAAGAAGGAGGGTCTGGGGGGGGAGGGAATTCTTAATATTTTTATGACAGGATAAAATACTTATTTCTCACTGCAAAATGCAAATAAATTTATCTAATTTAAACATTGTGATTTTCTTGATTTGTTTGGATATTCTATCTCTCAATGTTAAAATTAATCTGCACTTAAAATTATAGATTGTTCATGTCTTTGTCAATGAGCAAACTTACAAAAACAGCAAGGGATCAAATACTTATTTCTTCACTGTATATTACATATACAGTACAGACCAAAAGTTTGGACACACCTACTCATTTTAAGATTTTTCTGTATTTTCATGACTATGAAAATTGTACATTCACACTGAAGGCATCAAAACTATGAATTAACACATGTGGAATTATATACTTAACAAAAAAGTGTGAAACAACTGAAAATATGTCTTATATTCTAGGTTCTTCAAAGTAGCCACCTTTTGCTTTGATGACTGCTTTGCACACTCTTGGCATTCTCTTGATGAGCTTCAAGAGGTAGTCACTGGAAATGGTTTTCACTTCACAGGTGTGCCCTGTCAGGTTTAATAAGTGGTATTTCTTGCCTTATAAATGGGGTTGGGACCATCAGTTGTGTTGTGCAGAAGTCTGGTGGATACACAGCTGATAGTCCTACTGAATAGACTGTTAGAACATGCATTATGGCAAGAAAAAAGCAGCTAAGTAAAGAAAAACGAGTGGCCATCATTACTTTAAGAAATGAAGGTCAGTCAGTCTGAAAAATTGGGCAAACTTTGAAAGTGTCCCCAAGTGCAGCTGCAAAAACCATCAAGCGCTACAAAGAAACTGGCTCACATGAGGACCGCCCCAGGAAAGGAAGACCAAGAGTCACCTCTGCTTCTGAGGATAAGTTTATCTTAGTCACCAGCCTCAGAAATCGCAGGTTAACAGCAGCTCAGATTAGAGACCAGGTCAATGCCACACAGAGTTCTAGCAGCAGACACATCTCTTCAACAACTGTTAAGAGGAGACTTTGTGCAGCAGGCCTTCATGGTAAAATAGCTGCTAGGAAACCACTGCTGAGGACAGGCAACAAGCAGAAGAGACTTGTTTGGGCTAAAGAACACAAGGAATGGACATTAAACCAGTGGTAATCTGTGCTTTGGTTTGATGAGTCCAAATTTGAGATCTTTGATTCCAACCACTGTGTCTTTGTGCGACGCAGAAAAGGTGAACGGATGGACTCTACATGCCTGGTTCCCACCGTGAAGCATGGAGGAGGAGGTGTGATGGTGTGAGGGTGCTTTGCTGGTGACACTGTTGGGGATTTATTCAAAATTGAAGGCATACTGAACCAGCATGGCTACCACAGCATCTTGCAGCGGCATGCTATTCCATCCGGTTTGCGTTTGGTTGGACCATCATTTATTTTTCAACAGGACAATGACCCCAATCACACCTCCAGGCTGTGTAAGGGCTATTTGACCAAGAAGGAGAGTGATGGGGTGCTACGCCAGATGACCTGGCCTCCACAGTCACCAGACCTGAACCCAATCGAGATGGTTTGGGGTGAGCTGGACCGCAGAGTGAAGGCAAAAGGGCCAACAAGTGCTAAACATCTCTGATAACTCCTTCAAGATTGTCGGAAGACCATTTCCGGTGACTACCTCTTGAAGCTCATCAAGAGAATGCCAAGAGTGTGCAAAGCAGTCATCAAAGCAAAAGGTGGCTACTTTGAAGAACCTAGAATATAAGACATATTTTCAGTTGTTTCACATTTTTTTTGTTAAGTATATAATTCCACATGTGTTAATTCATAGCTTTGATGCCTTCAGTGTGAATGTACAATTTTCATAGTCATGAAAATACAGAAAAATATTTAAATGAGAAGGTGTGTCCAAACTTTTGGTCTGTACTGTATGTAGTGGATGGGTGGAGGAAGTAGTTAAGGGGAGCACATAGCGGGAAATATAAAAGAGAGTAGCCATCTTAGCGACAGTCAGAGGAGTAGTGAGGAGGAGACAGGGAGCGGAGGCTCTGTATGAGCTCTGCTCCACAGGCAGGCCTAGTCAGGAGGCCTGAGCCTGGGAGAAGGAGAGGGAGCAGGAAGGCTCCAGGAACAAAGAAGGGACCCTAGGGGTACGGGCCATGCAGAAGGCCCCCCGTACGTCCGCTGCTACCAGGAGGTTGAGGGGTCAAGGCCAGAATAGGGAACCGGATCCCTCAACTAGTGGAGAAACATTCAAGGCTCAAATAGAAACCGGCGGTTACAGTGTCTAACATGCTGCAACCATAATCCACACCAGTGGCCCTAAGAAGGTGTCCACATAGGACCAGGGGACGGAACATACGTCGCCCGCTAAGGCCCGAGGGTACCGGATAGAAGCGGCGCTGGGTGTGAGGTACAAGGAAGAGGCCAGAGGAAGGTACACAGAACGGGGTCCTGATAAGTGCTCTGGAGATACCCGAGGGTGGACTGATCCCCTCACTGAGTACGCACAGCACGACGTGGGAAGTTATGATCTGCAGTGTAACTTGGAGATTGACAACCGTGAGTAAAGACCCTGGGACTGCACCATCTTGTCTCCGTGTTTCTTACCGCGCCAGCACTAACTGCACTGGGACGCCCTGCACAACCACCATCATTCACACGCGCTGCCCTGACGCTACACTCTTCCTGTGGGGAGTCATATTACACTTGCTGCACATTCCACCAGCTTCAGCGGACTGCTCCGCAGCGGCGGTTAACAAATCCACAGGTGGCGCAGTCGGACATTAACACTTATCCATATAAATTACGCCCTGGATTGACCGCCCTGGGTCACGGACCGGGTCACCGCCACAGTGACTACAACCCCCAGCATTTACAAGGCCCGGCTCCGGGTACCCCACGGCCCAGGGGGCGCGTCATTACAAATTCCCTTCTTCGGTGGGAGAGCCACCATCCTCCCCCCTCTGAAGAAGGGAATACCAAAAGGCCAATACATCAGGCTGAGAAGGAATTGTTCGACTGATGGTGAATTTATACAGCAGGCTAAGGAAATGAGAGAGAGGTCTAAACGAAGGGGATACCCTGATTGGGTTTTGAGAAGGGCGCACCAGTTTGCTTTTAAACAAAATAGAGAAAATCTGCTCTCTCCAAGAACAAAAGACGATAATGAAAAAGGAAAAGAACTTATTAGGTTGATTGCGACATACGATAATGGTGCCCCACAAGCAAGGGTCATTATAGAAAAATATTCGGGAATTCTACCATAGACGAGGATTTGAAAAAAGTTGTTGGTACAAAACCACAAATCACGTTTCACAGAAACAAAACGATTGGAGACAGGGTTGTCAAAAGTCATTTTGTGCAATCTAAAAAGGACAAGTCTTGGTTACCAGGGAGACCGAATGGCTGCTACAATTGCAACGGATGTGTGGCCTGTCCGAATGATAAGACTACAAAAACCTTTATGAGTAACGTTACAGGACTGTCCTTTGATATTAGAAGTTTTATTAATTGTAGAACAACATTTGTGATATATAAAGCAACATGTATTTGCAAAAAGGAGTAAATAGGGAAGACCATACGAGAAATGAGAAGAAGAATAGGAGAGCATCTAAATGATATTGCAATCAATAATGACACGCCCATTGCTAAACATGTAAATTTAGTGCATGGGGGGATCCGAAAGTAATATCATTTACGGGAATTGGTTGCATGAAAATGAATAGTGGGGGGGGACATGGACAGAATCCTACAGCAAAAAGAAGCAAGATGGATTTTCCGGTTGAACACCATGACCCCTAAGTGGCTCAATGAGCAACTTGGCTATAGTTGTTTTATCTGAAAGGAGTATCTCCTGATCCCCACCTTACAAAATCCTCCCCCTCGCTTCCCCCCGTTTGATCATGCTTACGTGAAGCGTCCCATTACATGAGCCTGTCAAAATCAGATTTTTGAGCCTTTAAAATCTTGAGTGCCTTCAAAAGAAGGTGATATTTATATCCTTAAGGAATATATACCCTTAGGAAGAAGGGAAATTTATGGATAGATATATAATATATGACATTGTGGGCAACAGGCTGCTTAAAGAGTGCTTTCAGAATGAAATACGTATATTTAAATTATAAAAAAAAACAACCTGGAGGTCTGAACTGAGACATAAATTGATGTGCATGCAAAATGTAGATGCATGTTCACACAAGGCCATTCATTGAACAGAGAGAAACCAAAGACAAGAAAAAATACCCAAATAACTGAAAGTAAATGTATAGATCGCACAGTGCAAAAATAATAATAAATAATAAAGGGTATTTAGTTAACATAATTTTGATCAAAATAATGTATAAGCTATCCCGAAACTTCACGGCAACCCTTATGGGACAGTCCTAACTCTAGTATTAAAAACCTTACCATTTGTCAAGTGACATACATATGGACATAGGCAGAGAGACTTGATCCCTAGTATAAGCATAAAACCGTGGCAGAATGAGCGCGTCAGCCCAGACAAAGGGCGGCCACACCCTTTTATATGCACTAAAGCATACTGACTGCAAAGAAAAAAAACCTGGAGGTCTGAACTGAGACATAAATTGATGTGCATGCAAAATGTGGATGCATGTTCACACAAGGCCACTGAACAGAGAGAAACCAAAGAAGCAAAAATTATGTTAACTAAATACCCTTTATTATTTATTATTATTTTTGCACTGTGCGATCTATGCATTTACTTCCAGTTATTTGGGTATTCTTTGGTATATTTAAATTATGTCGCCTGATGAAGTTTGTATTTAAAGCTGCCAGCCTACCCCAAGTAGGAAGGAGCATCATGTGCGATTTGGATTGATGGTCACTATGGCAGTGGTAATCATTGAGAAATAATACGGTATATATGGGGACATGTGACCATATGTGGTCGGCCGTGTGACTGAGGCGTTTCGGGTGCCACGTGACCGGAAGCGTTGTGGAGTCCACGGCCACATGTTGTAACATATGGCTGAGTGTAGGCGGCTGTAAAAATGGGGCTGCATTGCGTGATCGCGGCATGCCGGGCGGCCAGAAATTATGTGATTGGGTATGTCACGTGATTGTGACCTGCCGGGCGTCCGGAAATGATGCGGTTGGCGGTGTCACGTCGTCACGGCTTGTCGGGCGGTGGAAATGATGCGATCGAGTGAGACCCAGCCGTGTCATGTGATTGGGAGACTCCGCGCTGCAGAAAATGACATGTTTTGAAAGAGTGGGAATACATATAAGGTGGTCAAAATGGAATGAGTCTGATGAGAGCACTATTATGGGATAATGTATTTGAAAAAGGAATGGGTTTGATAGAGATAAACCCTGGAATTATAGCAACCAAAATATAAGACACATATAAGCCCCGCCCGGGAAGTGACATAGGACTCCCTGGAAAGGAGGGAAAGTAAACCTATTTACATACAGGAAGTGAGTGTGTGGGATTATCTCCTCATACAGTTTTTGGAAAAATAGTGGAGGCAGCGCTCTGCACGACTGTAATGAACACTCACTATTGTGAGCCTCATTGAATTTTTTGTTTTACTCACTTTGACACTTTATTGGCACAGAGTCACCTTCTCTCTTTGCATTAATTGTGCCTTCCACAAAATGCTAAACATACTCCCCTGATGAATTCTCCGTAAGGAGAAAGAAACGTGTCGGGAGGGTTTTTGTGGGATATGTTAGAAGGTACACTTGGGTACTGCCCGTGTCGGGGCGGGAGCTAAACCCAGGGGCATGACAGGGGGGCATCAGTCCTCAGAAAAAGATCAACAGACAGACAGAAATTCCCGGATGGTGCCTAGATGCAAAATGGGTGAGAACCAAACATTTTCTTTCTATATTGCACAATAGCACTTTAGATTATGATTAATGTTATTTAACAGTCAGGACTGGATATATTCATCCGGAGACCGTATCCTGTAAATATCTGTAATGAGTCTTTTTGTGTCCTTAGGTTAATAGGGGTTATGTTGATTCAGTAATGGATATATAGGATATAAAGTTTTATAGGTATAAGTGAAGGTTATGTTATAAGAGAATCCTCTCTGCTGTGAGTTGTCCTTTTGTTTAGGAATTGAAGGACAGGTCCTAATAAAATGTCCCTTTTTCCCAGAAAAAAAAATACGCCTTTTTTCTTGCGAATCTCCGGGGAAATGTATGATGTAAAGGCACCCCCTAACTGCATGGGTTCTGCTACCTCCCCCAGTACTGGTTCACCTCCAGACCGCTCCCCCGGCAGAGGTCTGTCACATCTGACACACCCGTGACACCATCCCAGCCTTGTGCAGGTTTACAATTTTGTCCCTGGTGTCCTTACACAGCTCTTTGGACTTGCCCATGGTGGAGAGGTTAGAATGTGATTGACTGAGTGTGTGGACAGGTGTCTTTTATACATCTAACAAGGTGCAATTAATACAGGTAATGAGTGCAGAGTAGGAGGCTTCATAAAGAAAGACTAACAGGTTTGTGGGAGCCAGAATTCTTGCGGGTTGGTCGGTGATCAAATACTTATTTCATTCAATAAAATGTCACTTAATTGACGCTGAGAAGGCGTTTGACCCAGTCAATTGGTCGCTCGTCTTCTCGCTGTTAAATAGGTTTGGGTTTGTGGGTCCTATTATTCACTCCATTAGAGCCCTTTATTCAAGACCCTCGGTGAAGGCGTCTGTTAATGGCACCATGTCTGATGAACAGCCTGTTTGTTAGGCAAATCCCTGCATGTGTCACAGCAGCCCAACCGCCATGACACATGCAGCCGCGGCGGCACCAACATAGATGCCGAGCACCAGAGCGCGCTCACCGAAGGGTTAACAATCCACGCGCCCTCATCACTAATGAGAACAAGACGTCTCCTCCCTTCCTGTCTCCATAGTGGGGTCGTATGTATCTATTACAGGAAACAGAACAGAAACCTTATGATTCTTATAAAGGGGCAACACAAGACCCCCAAAGAGCCTCCGTGCTGAAGGGGTTAATGCCCCCTGCGCCCAGTAATGGGGTCTCCACATACCTCCACCTGCAGAGCCGCCACCACATATATGGCTGTTGTGTGCACAGGAGCTGTGATGAGGTCACAGGAGGGGAGGAGTCAGGGGTCACATGATCAGGGGCCTCAGTGGATGCAGGACTCTGCTGTGCTGGTTGTCATGGTGCTGGATGAGCTGAAGTTTATGTGTGGGGTCAGGAGGGGTTTACAGTGTGGATGTAGCAGAGCCGCGCGTGTACGAGGTGTACGGAGCAGAGCCGCGTGTGTACGAGGTGTACGGAGCAGAGCCGCGTGTGTACGAGGCGTACGGAGCGGAGCCGCGCGTGTACGAGGTGTACGGAGCGGAGCCGCGCGTGTACGAGGTGTACGGAGCGGAGCCGCGCGTGTCCGAGGTGTACGGAGCGGAGCCGCGCGTGTCCGAGGTGTACGGAGCGGAGCCGCGCGTGTACGAGGTGTACGGAGCGGAGCCGCGCGTGTACGAGGCGTACGGAGCGGAGCCGCGCGTGTACGAGGCGTACGGAGGGGAGCCGCGCGTGTACGAGGCGTACGGAGGGGAGCCGCGCGTGTACGAGGCGTACGGAGGGGAGCCGCGCGTGTACGAGGCGTACGGAGGGGAGCCGCGCGTGTACGAGGTGTACGGAGCGGAGCCGCGCGTGTACGAGGCGTACGGAGCGGAGCCGCGCGTGTACGAGGCGTACGGAGCGGAGCCGCGCGTGTACGAGGCGTACGGAGCGGAGCCGCGCGTGTACGAGGCGTACGGAGCGGAGCCGCGCGTGTACGAGGCGTACGGAGCAGAGCCGCGCGTGTACGAGGCGTACGGAGCAGAGCCACGTGTGTACGGAGCGGAGCCGCGCGTGTGCGAGGCGTACGGAGCGGAGCCGCGCGTGTGCGAGGCGTACGGAGCGGAGCCGCGCGTGTGCGAGGCGTACGGAGCGGAGCCGCGCGTGTGCGAGGCGTACGGAGCGGAGCCGCGCGTGTGCGAGGCGTACGGAGCGGAGCCGCGCGTGTGCGAGGCGTACGGAGCGGAGCCGCGCGTGTGCGAGGCGTACGGAGCGGAGCCGCGCGTGTGCGAGGCTTACGGAGCGGAGCCGCGCGTGTACGAGGCTTACGGAGCGGAGCCGCGCGTGTACGAGGCTTACGGAGCGGAGCCGCGCGTGTACGAGGCTTACGGAGCGGAGCCGCGCGTGTACGAGGCGTACGGAGCGGAGCCGCGCGTGTACGAGGCTTACGGAGCGGAGCCGCGCGTGTACGAGGCTTACGGAGCGGAGCCGCGCGTGTACGAGGCTTACGGAGCGGAGCCGCGCGTGTACGAGGCTTACGGAGCGGAGCCGCGCGTGTACGAGGCTTACGGAGCAGAGCCGCGCGTGTACGAGGCTTACGGAGCAGAGCCGCGCGTGTACGAGGCGTACGGAGCAGAGCCGCGCGTGTACGAGGCGTACGGAGCAGAGCCGCGCGTGTACGAGGTGTACGGAGCGGAGCCCTGTGTACAAGGTGTACGGAGCGGAGTTGTGTGTATACGAGGTGTACGGAGCAGAGCCGCGCGTGTACGAGGTGTAAGGAGCGGAGTTGTGTGTATACGAGGTGGCCATGTAGTGGAGTAAACGAATACTGTTATAAAGACCACATAACATGTTCCAGTAAAGGTGTAGTGTATAGCCTCAAATGTCCATGCAACAAATTATACACAGGACAAACTATTCGCCAGATGAGCACGAGGATAGGCGAACATATATGGAATATTAAGAATAAATTTGATGGCCATCCGCTATCAAAGCACTTTATGGAAAAATATGGAGACTCCATCGAGAATATCCAAGTTCTGGGTATTCAAGTGGTACAGAAATACTGGCGAAAGGGTGACTTCATTAAACAGATTCCAGGGCAGAAGCCACTGGATATTTACACTGGACACTGAGACCAAAGGGCCTCAATAGTGAAATCAAACTATTTGCCTGCAACTAAATCTAACAAGGAAAGGGGATTATCATGCGACTGATTGATACATGACATTTGTATCCAATTTACCAGCACGGATATAAAAAGTCCACAAACCCTGAAGGCCAATCCCTGACGAAGGAAACCACTAGATTTCCGAAACGGGTAGAAACTGGTCCTCTGTGACCTCCGTATGGATCCTAACCACGTGTCTCGCAGGTTCTGAAGTGTCGAGCGCACCAACCTCCAGAGGCGACCCTCCCACTTAGTCACCGGCCGGGATTAAGTGTATCCAGTGTGCCGCCCGCCGGGCCTACTCCTAACCTCTGGAGAGATCCATCGCCCTCCACCTATCAGCGGTATAAAGGTCCTACCACCAAACAGTCTGCCAATGCCGGCATCTACGAGACACAAGCACCCAGCTGCGCTGCCATCGCAGAACTCCTGGTCTTCACATACTTCCTCTTCTAGATGGTTCAACCACATTGGCAAGCCTTTTACTAGCTATCACATACCAGTCACAGACTCCATAGACCAGATAAGGTCACCAGGTATTTTGCCAGATAGCTTATTTCATCAAGTCTATTACTTATTCTAGCTACTTACTCAATAGCACTTATCTAATCCCATCGTCTATTTTCAGAATCTAATAGAAAGAAAAATACCAAACCTCCACCATATCTATCCCTATCCGGCACGTCCAGATCTGCACCAAGGAACATCAGGTATTTCCCACCCAATTGTGCACCCAGTCAACAACACCCATACTAATTCTCTACCTCATCTCTAATCTATCTTCTTTGGATTCCCCCACCGGAGCCTCCAGCCTACTTATACGTTCTTGCAGACAAAGCCTCGCGGAAGTGAACAAGAAGCACCTACATGATCTCTTTTTTTAACGGATTTTAATTCTCTACCTTCGTTTAAATAAACCATATATTTTTAATATCCACTTGGCATCTTAGTCCATTTTCTATTTTATCTTACTCCTGTACTCACTCGATCCAGCGCAGAGATATATATCTTTTATTTATAATTAATTACCCTTCCCAGCTTGTGGGAACATATTCCGCAGCACTTTACTATTTTAGGGCTAAGGGTATTATTCGGCCATCCACCTCCATCTACCTCTCCAGTCACAGTGTGTGTGTGGGGGGTGTTGTTAAAAAAATATATATATATGGAGAGTTATGTCCGTACTTGGATTTTAGAGAGATTAATAAAATCACGGTTCACAATACCTGTCCTTTAACCTGAGATGTTTAAACAATTATCTAGAGATGAATGATTTTCCAAGCTTGACTTGAAAGGGGCATATAACCTTATACACGTACGTCAGGGTGATGAAGGGACGACAGCGTTCAATTCGCCTGAGGGTCATTTTGAAAATTTGATGATGCCATTTGGGTTAACCAATGCTCCAGCAGTCTTTAAAAAATTTTCATAAATTACATTTTTGAATCTGCTTTTTTTAGTAGAGGTAGACGCTTCTGCTTTTGGGATGAGAGCTGTTCTTTCATGGAAAAAAAAGTGGGTATCTACATCCTTGATGTAGAGTCTTTGAGAAATGGAGACATTGGTTGGAGGGGGCAAGATATAAGGTCTTTACCGATCATAAGAACCTGTTGTATATTGATGCTACTAAGTGCTTAAACACCAGATAGGCTTGGTGGACCCTGTATTTTTTGCCAGTTTGGTTTTGTCGCCGACGGAAGGGTTACCTATTAACAAACTTTAGGTATCGCTCTCTTTATGCGTACATTTTATTAATAAAGTACATGATTCCGTTTTAGCTGGACATGCGGGTTCATTTGCCATTCAGAGATCTCCATCTAGGTCCTTTTGTTGGCAGAATGCTCTTAAGGATATTAAAGAGTATGTCTGTAAGGGCTCATACTCACTTGGGAGAAAAACGGACGGGAGCAATCCGATAAAAATATCGGATTGCACTCGTACCAATGTTAATCTATGAGGTACATCTCATATGCAATTTTTTTCTCAGCTAAAATAGGACTGAGAAAAAAAACGTCAGCATGCTGCGATTTGCTGCGTATATCGGATGAGACTCGCCAATGCAAGTCAATGGGTCCTAGAAAAAAAACGGACGGCATATGGACCATGCGAGTGCCATTTCACGCACCCTTCTCTTTAGAAAAGCTGTTAATTCATAAGCCCCGTACAGTTGCAATACATTGATACCCGACAATTTAGAATAGAAAGAATAGAACAACACACATAGAATAGATACACACGTGGTCAAAATTGTTGGTACCCCTCGTTTAATGAAAGAAAAACCCACAATGGTCACAGAAATAACTTGAATCTGACAAAAATAATAATAAATTAAAAATCTATGAAAATGAACAAATGAAAGTCAGACATTGCTTTTCTGCTTCCACAGAATTAAAAAAAAATAAACTCATGAAATCGGCCTGGACAGAAATGATGGTTCTTCTTAACTTAATATTGTGTTGAACCTTTTGAGGCAATCAAACGATTGCTGTAACTGTCAATGAGACTTCTGCACCTCTCGACAGGTATTTTGGCCACTCCTCATGAGCAAACTGCTCCAGTTGTCTCGTGTTTGAAGGTTGCCTTTTCCAGATGGCATGTTTCAGCTCTTTCCAAAGATGCTCAATAGGATTTAGGTCAGGGCTCATAGAAGGCCACTTCAGAATAGTCCAATGTTTTCCTCTTAGCCATTCTTGGGTGTTTTTAGCTGTGTGTTTTGGGTCATTATCCTGTTGCAAGACCCATGACCTGCGACAGAGACCAAGCTTTCTGACACGGGGCAGCACATTTCTCTCTAGAATCCCTTGATAGTCTTGAGATTTCATTGTACCCTGCACAGATTCAAGACACCCTGTGCCAGATGCAGCAAAGCAGCCCCAGAACATAACAGAGCCTCCTCCATGTTTCACAGTAGGGACAGTGTTTTTTTCTTGATATGCTTAATTTTTCCGTCTGTGAACATAGAGCTGATGTGCCTTGCCCAAAACTTCCATTTTTGACTCATCTGTTCATAGGACATTCTCCCAGAAGCTTTATGGCTTGTCAACATGTAGTTTGGCAAATTCCAGTCTGGCTTTTTTTATGATTTTTTTTCAACAATGGTGTTCTCCTTGGTCGTCTCCCATGAAGTCCACTTTGGATCAAACAACGATGGATTCCACTTTGGATCAAACAACGATGGATGGTTCGATCTGACATTGATGTTCCTTGAGCTTGAAGCTCACCTTTAATTTCTTTAAAAGTTTTCCTGGGCTCTTTTGTTACCATTTGTATTATCCGTCTCTTTGATTTGTCATCAATTTTCCTCCTGCGGCCACGTCCAGGGAGGTTGGCTACTGTCCCATGGATCTTAAATTTCTGAATAATATGTGCAACTGTAGTCACAGGAACATCAAGCTGCTTGGAGATGGTCTTATAACCTTTACCTTTAACATGCTTGTCTATAATTTTCTTTCTAATCTCCTGAGACAACTCTTTCCTTTGCTTCCTCTGGCCCATGTTGAGTGTGGTACACACCATGTCACCAAACAGCACAGTGAGTATCTGTAGCCCTATATACAGGCCCACTGACTAACTACAAGATTGTAGACACCTTTAATGCTAATTAGTGGACACAACGTGATTTAACATGTCCCTTTTGTCACATTATTTTCAGGGGCACCATCATTTCTGTCCAGGCCTATTTCATGAGTTTATTTTTCTTTTAAATTCCGTGGAAGCAGAAAAGCAATGTCTGATTTTCATTTGTTAATTTTCATAGATTTTTAATTTATTATTACTTTTGTCAGATTCAAGTTATTTCTGTGACCATTGTGGGTTTTTCTTTCATTAAACGAGGGGTACCAACAATTTTGACCACGTGTGTAGATAGAAAAATGTCAGTCACATACATAAGTAGTACAGTGACCCTGCTGGTTACTGTACTTGTCATTTGTTAAAATAAAGAATTTATAAAAAAAAAAAAAAAATTGGCGTGGGGTTCCCCGTAATTTTATACTTTAGCAGAAGTTAAGCAGACAGCTGGGGCAGATGTTTGAAGCCTGGGAAGAGGGTAATATCCACGGAGCTTCCCAGGCTACTAATATCAGCCCCCAGCTGAATACTTTGCCTTTACTGGCTATTAAAATGGGGGACCCCTATTTTAACAGCTAGCAAAGACTATGCAGACAGCTGGGGGCTGATATTAATAGCCTAGGAAGGGGCCATGAATATTGGCCCCCTCCGAGCCTAGAAACAGGAGCCCTCAGCTGCCACAGAAATGGCACATCCATAGAATGCGCCAAATCTGGCACTTAGCCTCGATCTACACACTGCTCTTTAGCGGTGACAGTGGGGTTATACGGTTGGGGTTGATGTCAGCTAATGATGCCACCTGGCATAAAGCCCAGGTTAGTAATGGAGAGGCGTCTATAAGACACCCCCATTACTAACCCCACAGTGATAATGATATGTGAAAAAAAGACAACCACACCATAAAGAAAATAATTTATTTGAAATAAAGACAGACTCCTTTAATAATCTAAATTAAACTCTACTTACCATCACGCCCATTCCACCTGAAGCCAATGTCAGACTCTGTCACATGTGCTCAGTGCGAACCAGCTTTCATCTGTGAAGAGCGCAGGGCACCAGTGGCGACTTGGTCAATCCTGGTGTTCTGTGGCAAATGCCAAGCGTCCTGCAGGGTGTTGGGCTGTGAGCACAACCCCATCTGTGGACGTCGGGCCCTCATATCACCCTCATGGAGTGAGTCGGTTTCTAACCGTTTGTGCAGACACATGCACAATTGTGGCCTGCTGGAGGTCACTTGGCAGGGCTCTGGCAGTGCTCCTCCTGTTCCTCCTTGCACAAAGGCGGAGGTAGCGGTCCTGCTGCTGGGTTTTTGCCCTCCTACGGCCCCCTCCACGTCTCCTGGTGTACTGGCCTGTCTCTTGGTAGAGCGTCAAGCCTCTGGACACTACGCTGACAAGACATAGCAAACCTTCTTCCCACAGCTCATATTGATGTGCCATCCTGGATGAGCTGCATTGCCTGAGCAACTTTTGTGGGTTGTAGAGTCCGTCTCATGCTACCACGAGTGTAAAAGCACAACCAACATTCAAAAGGGGCCAAAACATCAGCCAGAAAGCATTGGTACTGAGATGTGGTCTGTGGTCCCCACCTGCAGAACCACTCCTTTATTGAGGGTGTCTTGATGATTGCCAATAATTTCCATCTATTGTCTATTCCATTTGCACAACAGCATGTGAAATTGATTGTCAATCAATGTTGCTTCCTAAGTGGACAGTTTGATTTCACAGAAGTTTGATTTACTTGGAGTTTTATTCTGCTGTTTCAGTGTTCCCTTTATTTTTTGAGCAGTGTGTATATATACAGTGCAGACCAAAAGTTTGGACACACCTCATTTGAAGATTTTTCTGTATTTTCATGACTATGAAAATTGTACATTCACACTGAAGGCATCAAAACTATGAATTAACACATGTGGAATTATATACTTAACAAAAAAGTGTGAAACAACTGAAAATATGTCTTATATTCTAGGTTCTTCAAAGTAGCCACCTTTTGCTTTGATGACTGCTTTGCACACTCTTGGCATTCTCTTGATGAGATGAGATTTTTTGTTGTTCTCATTCATATTATATATATTCATATATACACACACACACATTATTCTCTCCACTCATGGTTATTGGTTGGGTGAAGCCATTTGTTGTCAAACTACTGTGTTTTCTCTTTTTAAATCATAATGACAACCAAAAACATCCGAATGACCCTGATCAAAGGTTCACATACCCCAGTTCTTAACACTGTGTATTGCCCCCTATAACATCAATGACAACTTGAAGTAATTTGTGTGAGAGAGATAGATATATAAAAATATCTATCTAGATATATTGAGAAAATCGCATAGCAATCGCATGACAAGAATACGGAACATTTTATTTCTCACCTATGGGTATGAACCCTAAATGCAAAGTCTTTGCCAGGGCAAAAAGCCTTTCTTCAAACTCAGCGGGTTATCTCTTTCGTAACAATGTTGTCCCAGCCCTTGACCCACTTGTCCATGGACTTTGCCACAGATTTGCTTAACTCTGGTGGTAACACTGTCGTGGTGGTGGACCGTTTTAGCAAAATGGTTCTTTTGGTCCCACTTCAAAAGTTGACAACTGCTAGCAGCTTAGCAACTTTGTTCATTTCTCATATCGTTAAAGTTCATTGTGTTCCCAAAAACATAATTTCTGGTTGAGGGGGTTCAATTTCTGGCTAGTTTGTGGTATAGATTTTGCTCCAGATTGGGTATCAAGCTGTCTTTTCTCTCAGGTTATCATCCTGAGACTGATAGTCAAACTGAAAGGATGAAACAGGAAATAGAGCAGTATTATGGATTGTCTCCTCTAAACAGAAAGACTGGGTGGAGTTTCCGTGCTTTATCAAGTTTCCTTTAAATAACCGATCCTCTAAGGCTACAGGGACCTTGCCTTTTTTTTTTTTTATTAGCTGTGGTAGTTTTCATCCAGTGTTTGGGAATTTTTCAGGATGACAGTCTTACATGCCAGAGGAGGAGATTTTGCCCCCAATTAATTAAGGTCTGGTGGGAGGTCAAAAGGGATCTTTTGGTAGTTAGTGACTGGGAAAAAAGAGGTGCTAACCGCAGCTGTAGGAAGGCTCCTATCTTTAAGGTGGGGGATTTTATGTGGTTGTCCTCAAAAAATCTGCACTTAAAAGGTCTACAAAGTTTGCACCTAAATATGAAGGTCCTAATAAAATTATTATTTTAAATCATGGGACAGTTAACTTGCAACTTCCTATTGCCTGGAAAATCAATAATTCTTTCCATTCTTCTCTTTTAAAAAAAATGTGAGGGGACACCTGGTCCATAGTTAAGGTGGATTTGAAAGGGTATCAGGAGTCTGGGGTAGAGGGAGTTCTTGGTTCCAGGTGGGTCAGGCGCCGTCTCCAATATCTCGTTAAGTTTAAACATTATTGTCCTTAAGATAACTCCAAAGTTAATTTGGCGGATATTCATGCGATCAAATAGACAGATTATTGGGTGGGGCTGGGGAAAACAGCGGTCATGGTACACATTGTTACCAATAACAAAGTTAGAGGGAGGTGAAAGGTCTTTAAAAGTAATTACAGGGAATTAGGAGAGAAGCTGAAGTACTGGACCTCCAAGGTGGTGCTTTCAGAAATACTGCCGATTCCACTAGCATCACTAGAAAGTCAGCAGGAGCTTAAGGAGATAAATATGTTTCAGAAAGAAAGGGTCTGGGTTCATGGAGAACTGGGTCGACTTCTCTGTCAGCTACAGGCTCTACAGTAGGGACAGGCTGCACCTCAATGGGGAGGGTGCAGCTTTGATGAGGGAGTGAGGGAAAAAAAATGGTCAGATGGAGGGAGGAGCTTTTAAACTAGAATTTTGGGGGAGAGAGGGTAGTTTTGCAAATAAGGGGAGAGAGTACACACAGTGAGACAGTAAAGGTCAATGAGGATTTAAGGGGGCTGGGACATTCAACAAAAGGAGGCGAGTAAGAGTAATAAATGTTTTAATAGTATTATATGTCTGCTGGCAAATTCAAGAAGTCTTGCATACAAAATGAATGAATTAGAGACTCGTATGTTAGCCACAGATTACAATGTGGTGGGCATTACGGAAACCTGGCTGGATGAAAGCCATGACTGGGTGAAACTATAGAGGGTTACACTACATTCAGAAAGGATAGGAAAGAAAAAAAAGGTAGAGGGGTGTGTATTTTCGTTAAATCCAACTTAAGACTTGTGATCAATGACGACATTGGGCGAAGCTTCGACAATGTAGAGTTAGTATGGGTAACTGTACATGGAAATGGTAATAATGGAAAGCTGCTAATTGGAGTTTGCTACAAGCCTCCTAATATAGTTGAACAGGTAGAGGATGAAATGCTGAAAGTGTTGGTTCCCTTAAAATTGTTCCAAAAAATGAAGTAATTGAACATAATTTCACACAAAACCACCAAAAATGGGCAAGACAAAGTTGTTGGCACCTTGCTAAAGTTGTGGGTAAACAACATTGTTTCAAGCATGTGAAGCTTGTTCAAACTTAATTGTGGCAAGTAACAGGTGTGGGCAATATGAAAAGCACACCTGAAACCAGATAAAAAGGGAGAAGTTGATTCAATCTTTGCATTGTGTGCATGTGTGTGCCACACTAAGCATGAAGAACAGAAAGAGGTGAAGAGAACAGTCTGAGGACTTGAGAGCCAAAATTGTTGAAAAATATCAACAATTTCAAGGTTGCAAGTCCATCTCCAGATGTCTGGTGTGCAACCTAATCAATACATTTGCAACCCATGGCACTGTAGCTAATCTCCCTGGATGTGGAAGACAGACAAAAATTGATGAAAGGTTGCACCGCAGGATAGTCCATGTGACGACACAGCTTTCCTCCTTAATTATGCCAGACATACTTTCTGATGGCCAAGAGCAATATACCTTTATTTTTATGTTGACTCTTTTAACCTGTGTTCTTCTTTGGTTGCTCAACACAGACTATTGTTCGTATAAATCTGAATGCTGATCACTTGAGGAGATATTGGTAATTGACGAAGGCTGTTATCTACATCTTATATCCTCTCTTACAATGTATCATCTGCCATACAGGGACTCTGAACAATGAATGTTTCCTAAGATACAGGTGCATCTCACTAAATTAGAATATAATCAAAAAGTTAATTTGTTTGATTTTCAATACAAACAGTGAAACTCATTATGTTGGGTCATTACACACAGAGTGATCTATTTCAAGTATTTATTTCTGTTAATGTTGATGATTATGGCTTACAGCCAATGAAAACACAAAAGTCATTATCTCAGTAAATTAGAATACTTTATAACAACAGCTTGAAAAATGTTTTTAAAATCCGAAATGTCGGCCTACTGAAATGTATGTTCAGTAAATTCACTTAATACTTGGTCGTGGCTCCTTTTGCATCAATTACTGCATCAGTGCAGCGTGGCATGGAGGCGATCAGCCTGTGGCACTGCTGAGGTGTTATGGAAGCCCAGGTTGCTTTGATAGCAGCCTTCAGCTCGTCTGCATTGTTGGGTCTGGGGTCTCTCATCCTCCTCTTGACAATACCCCATAGATTCTCTATAATAGATTCTCTATGGGGTTAAGGTCAGGCGAGTTTGCGGCCAATCAAGCACAGTGATACTGTTGTGTGTAAACCAGGTATTGGTACTTTTGGCAGTGTGGACAGGGGCCAAGTCCTGCTGGAGAATGAAATTTCCATCTCCAAAAAGCTTGTTGGCAGAGGGAAGCATGAAGTGATCTAAAATGTTCTGGTAGACGGCTGTGCTGACTTTGGTCTGAATAAAACACAGTGGACCTACACGAGCAGATGACATGGCTCCCCAAACCATCACTGATTGTGGAAACTTCACACTAGACCTCAAGCAGGTTGGATTGTGGCCTCTCCACTCTTCCTCCAGACTCTGACACACTCCACAAGGTCTCAGAGTTCCAATTTTCATTTGGAAATCAAGGTTCCAATGACTGCCTTCTGGACATCTGTCAAGTTAGAAGTCTTCCCCGTGATTGTGGAGCCTACTGAAACAGACTAAGGGACATTTTTAAGCTCTTAGGAAGCCTTTGCAGGTGTTTTTTGTTAATTATTTTAATTTGCTGAGATAATGACTTTTGTGTTTTCATTGGCTGTAAGCCATAATCATCAACATTAACAGAAATAAACACTTGGAATAGATCACTCACTCTGTTTGTAATGACTCTATATAATATATGAGTTTCACTTTTTGTATTGAAGAACTAAAATAAATTAACTTTTTGCTGATATTCTAATTTAGTGAGAAGCACCTGTATGTTAAATACCACTGTAGGGTGTTTTCCAGCCAACATTTGGGGGGGATGAGCTGTGGATATTTGAGCATTGTAAATTAATATCATCATCCCTAACCCTTCACTTGTGAATGATGGCTTGAAAGGACAAATTTGAACTATAAAAAGGGGGCCTCTGCATCTGTTCAAAGAGACACTACAGAATGAGAGCCTAAGCACTTGGAATAGATCACTCACTCTGTTTGTAATGACTCTATATATGAGTTTCACTTTTTGTATTGAAGAACTAAAATAAATTAACTTTTTGCTGATATTCTAATTTAGTGAGAAGCACCTGTATGTTAAATACCACTGTAGGGTGTTTTCCAGCCAACATTTGGGGGGGGATGAGCTGTGGATATTTGAGCATTGTAAATTAATATCATCATCCCTAACCCTTCACTTGTGAATCATGGCTTGAAAGGACAAATTTGAACTATAAAAAGGGGGCCTCTGCATCTGTTCAAAGAGACACTACAGAATGAGAGCCTAAGGGACCACAGCCCTGGCTGGCAAGATACAGAACTGCTCCACTGACCATTGCTGAACTCTGAGATTATGTGAAGAACCAGGTTGGGACAATCGGGTCCCCTGGACACATATCTCACGGCTCTAATCCGGGCAGGTCAGTGGAAATGTGAGACTGTAATTTTACACCATCTCATGTATTTGCTGGGACTGTTTTATATGTTATTAATTGCTGGTGGTTCAATAAATGATTGCCACACTGTATACCTTCACCCTGTGTTGTCTGAGTAGTGTTCTGCCCATGGAAGACCCCGTGTCTTCACAGTCCAGATGTCGGATAAGCAGTCCCAGTCAAGTTCCAGAGAAATTCAAGTGCTTTTGCATGCTCAGGGTGCATCAGTGTCAGCGTGAACTATCCGTCAACATTTGAAATCCTGTGGCGGGAGACCCAGGAAGATCCCACTGCTGACACAGAGGCATAAAAAAGCTGGACTGCAGTTTCCCAAAATGTACATGAGTAAGCCAAAATCCTTCTGGGGAAGCATCTTTTGGACAGATGAGACCAAGATGATGGGCTTTACCAAAATTCTCTATTCTGTTTACCTTAAACAGAATGAAGCTTACAAAGAAAAGAACACAGAACCCACAGTGAAATATGATGGACATTCAAAGATGGTTTGGGGTTGTTTTGTTGCCTCTGGCACTGTGTGCCTTGACTGTGCGCAAGGCATCATGAAATCTGAAGATTACCAAAGGATTTTGGGTCACAATGTAGTGCCTATTGTCAAAAAGCTGGGTTTGCATCCTAGATCATGGGTCTTCCAGCATGACAATGGACCTCAAACATACTTCAAGAAGCACCAATAATTGGATGGAAACAAAGTGCTGGAGAGTTCTGAATTGGCCAGCAATGAGTATGGATCTAAATCCCATTGAACACCTGTGGAGAGATCTTAAAATTGCTGTTGGGAGAAAAATATTACAATTTGAAGTCCTCAGTGGTTGATACCATCTTTTCAGTTAGCCATCAAAAGGTAACAAATTGCAAGCTTTTGGGACTACTCAGGTCTCTTCATCAGGCACAGTATAACACAATCTGAAGAGTCACATATTTATACACAACAGGGCACAAGAATAATGCAATAGATAAGACAAGTGATGTGAAGCAGAACTATCAGTATTGGAGAGAGAGAAGCAGTTGTGGCCGTAAATATTGAAACAGTTCATATATAAGGAGTGTGAAAGTTTTATTGTCCTGTGATTGAGGTCTGGTCAATGATTGTGATGCTCCCAAACGGTCTGAGGAACACAATGCTTAGTGGATGTAGGAAGACATAAATCCATGCGATACAGCTGAGTGCTGCTGAGTGTGCCAAAGATTGTCATAAGCTTGAACTCCCAAATTTATTTTGTCTCTCTGAGATTTGAAATTACGTTTTAATACAAGTAATTTTATGTCCATGATGCTGTGATCAGGGATACAAAAATGTTTGCAGCAGGTATATCTATTTTTTCTATTATTGTGTGGCGATGAAAATTCACCCTTCTAAGTTTTTTGCCCTGTCTGCCCTACATACAGACCCCCAGTTGAACATTTGGTACATATAATTAAGTACACTACATTAGATGTAATGCAGCTGAATGTATATGGGATCTTGTGGTCCTGATGTGAGTTGGGAATCTTTATCTTGTTCGTGGTCATTATAAATGGACAGGTTTTACATTTTTCTGGCTGCAGGGAAAGGTTCCTGTAGCTGTTGGAGAGGACAGGGAGCTTCTGACAAGGATGCTTCGTAGATTTGGAGATGTGTAAATCACCGAAGTTGGGGATCTGGAAATATAGATTGTAATTGGGCATCTTTTTGTAATAATGGTTGTAATTTCGGTGCAGCTTCCCTTAGCACCTCCAGATTTGGATTGTAGGTGACTACGAGAGCCACCCGGTTGCTTTCTTGTTTAGTTTTCAAATGTAGGAGAGGATTCCTTGATATTCTGGTGGCTCGTGCAATCTGGTTTTCAATTGTTGTTGGATGGTAGCCCTAGTTCTAAAAGGTTTTTCTGAGGCCACCAAGGTGTTGTCTCTGTCCATAGGGTTGGAACATATCCGATTGTATATGATGGCTTGGCTGTAGACAATAGAGATTATGTCTTGTGGATGAAAACTGACCCATTTAAGGGATGTTGGACAGTGAATTGGCTTCTGGCACAGGAATGGCTATATTTCATTGTTCTGTAATTTAATGATGGTGTCCAAAAAAACTAATTTTAGTACAGAAGTACTTGAGTGTTAAGTTTATGGTGGGATGAAATTGAGTAAAGTGCTCATGGAACGTCTTTAGCTGTTGCTCAGACTTCGTCCAGATGATTAAAATATTGTCAATGAGGACAAGAAGTCACTTTCAATCTTGGCCATGAAAATTTGCATACTGTGAAGCCATATCCTGTAGATATATGTGGTTATCAAATTCAAAGTAATTGTGGGTGAGGATGATTTTTTTAAGTTTCACCACAAAGGTGAAACTATCCTCCCGGTCTGTTTGCTTTCCCCCCAGCACCTTTGCCTTCTATCACGCTTAGGTTTGTGGGAGGTTATACTTATTATTTTTGGTTCTCCTTAGCTTGCCTTCTTTGCCCTATACGAATGTGTTTTAGTTTCTCCCCAAGGGTTTTGTATCTTACTTCACACTTTCCTTTCCCCTAGTTGACAGTTTGTTGCGGCCTCCCCTAAGGTTCCTCAGGAGGTACGAGAAACGCCTCAATGGCCTATTACGGATTTAAATCCGAGGTGGTGCTTTAAGTTGTGCAGCTAGTCTGTACAGAGACTAGTTGGGTATACTTTGCGGCATTTTCCCCTGTGTGGTTTCTCCAGTTGCTATCAAGATGCGCTTTCTGATTAAAACATTTCCTACATTCTGAACATGAAAAAGGCTTCTCCCCTGTGTGGGTTCTCTGGTGCCCAACAACATCTGATTCATGGATAAAACATTTTCCACATTCTAAACATGAAAAAAGCTTCTACCCTGTGTGAGATCTCTGATGTTTGATAAGATTTGATTTCTTGGCAAAACATTTCCCACATTCTGAACAGGAAAAAGGCTTCTCCCCTGTGTGAGTTCTCTGATGTGTATCAAGATTTGATTTCTGTATAAAACATTTCCCACAAACTAAACATGAAAAAGGCTTCTCCCCGTGTGTATTTTCTGGTGCTTTACAAAGCTTGATTTCTGGTTAAAACATTTTCCGCATTCTGAACATGAAAAAGGCTTCTCCCCTGTGTGAGTTATCTGATGTCTGATGACATTTGCTTTCTTTGTAAACCATTTCCCACATTCTGAACATGAAAATGGCTTCTCCCTTGTGTGAGTTTTCTGATGTTTCATAAGATTTGATTTCTTTGCAAAACATTTCCCACATTCTGAACATGAAAATGGCATCTCCCCTGTATGAGTTCTCTGGTGACTAACAAGATCTGATTTCTGGTTAAAACATCTCCCACACTTGGAACAGGAAATTTGATTCTCTGCTGTGTACATTTTTTGATGTTTAACCGCTTCCCGACCGCCCACTGTAGATATACGTCCGCGCTGCCCGGGCTCTGTGCAGCGCGGACGTTTAAAAACGGTGGGTGGTCCCGCAGCGCTCAGGACCCCCAGGGTCTTGCTAGCGCTGCGGGAGCGGTGCAGAGCGATAGCTCTGACAGGGAACATCATCGGGACCTGATTGGATCAGGTCCCAGTGATGTTAACCCTTTGCTGTCTTCTATTTGCCGCGATCTATAGTGATCGCGGCATATAGAAGACAGCAGGAGGAGAGGGGGTCGTCCACTTACCTCTCCGACGGCCCCCTTATATCTTCCAGGACCTGACGTTGCTATGGCAGCTGGAGGTCACATGACCGCCTCCAGATCTGCCATATATGGTGTCCTGCCTGGCTAAGCCTGCAGCTGAAGACAGGCAGGAGACTGACTGTGAAACAGTCAGGGAAGATCTCATGTAATGTAATACATGTCTATTACATTACATGAGATCAGTGATCAGAAAAATAAAAATTAATGTCCCATACAGGGACTAAGTAAAAATGTAAAAAAAAAGTTAAAAAAAATGTTTTTAAACTGTTAAAAAAAAAATTACAAAATAAATAAAAATAAATAAAATATTAAACCGATAAATCCGTATATTTATGCAAAAATAAAAAAAGTACACATATTTGGTATCACCGCGTCCGAAACAACCCGAGCTATAAAACTGTCACACTAATTAACTCCTTCTGTGCACACCGTAATAAAAATAAATAAAAAACGGAGCAAAAAACTATGCTTTTTCCTCATATCGCCAAACAAAAAGTGGAAAAAAATGCGATCAAAAAGCAAAATGGAAATAAAAATGGTACCGCTGAAAACGTCATCTTGTTCCGTAAAAAACAAGCCACCATACTGCTCCATCAGCCGAAAAATAAAAAAGTTATACCTCTCAGAATAAAGCAATGCAAAAAAAATATTTTTTCTATAAAATGGTTTTATTGTGTAAAAGTGCCAAAACATAAAAAAAATACAGTAAGTGTAGTATCGCTGTAAACGTACTGACCCGAAGAATAATGCTGCCTGATCACTTTTACCACACGCAGAACGGCATAAAAAAAAACCTCAAAAAACAATTCCTGAATTGTTGTTTTTTGTTAATTTTACCTCCCAAAAAACGGAATAGAAAGCGATTAAAAAATGTCACATACCCAAAAATGGTACTAATAAAAATGTCAACTCGTCCCGCAAAAAACAAGCCGTCACATGACTCTGTCGGCCAAAATCTGGAAAAATGATAGCTCTCAAAATATGGCGATGCAAAAACTAGATTTTGCAAAAAAAAGCGTCTTTTAGTGTGTGACAGCTGTCAGTCATAAAAACCCGATATAAATCTGGTATCTCTGTAATCGCACCGACCCGAAGAATAAAGTAATCTAATCAGTTATATCACACTAGGAACGGCGTAAAAAATGAATTAAACCAATTCTTCACCTGCTACTGATTAGTTTATTATGTCTCCCAAAGATCGCAGTAAGGCGCAGAGCCTTACATTTATCCTGCGCTCTGCGCTGAGCACTTACCCCAGAGTTTCCGTGTAAATCTATGAAATATGTGATTCAGCCGGAACCCATGGCGGAAGATTACCTGTAATGAGGCAGATATAGGCACTGTGGATGCCGTCTGGCCTGGGATCCCACGGTGTCATTTGTTTTAGGCGTGCATAAAAGTGTGGTTGGCCACAGTTTTGTGCACTTCTGAAAAAAAGGACACCGCTAAACAGAGGCCAGACGGTGTCCAGAGTAACTCTGCTGCCTCATTACAGTGAATGGATCCCGCAGGGGTTTCATCTGAATTACATCACTTGGAAATTTAGATGGAAACCCCGATGTAAGTGCTCAGCCTAGAGCGCCGGATAAATGTTACGTAAAATATTCCCAATAAAAGCTTCAACTCAGTCCTCAAAAAAAGCTAGTCCCCACTCAGGTCCGTCATCTGTTAAAAATATAAGGGACTTCCAAGTTACTGGTAGCAGAAAGGCTCTGGAAAAGCCAAATGGCCCTTGCCCCCCAAAAGAAATTCAGAAAATTTTGTGCTCCCAAATCCAAATGCCTATTCTACAATAATTTGTTCTCCAATTGTCAAATAGCACTCCGTCCCCCCCAGATCTCGCCGTATGGCTGAGCGGTACGATACAGCCACATATGGGGTATTGCCGCGTTTAGAAGAAATTGTGTGACACATTTCGGCACCATTTTTACCCATTGCCCTGTGTGAAAATGTAAAATCTAAGGGTAAAACATTTTTTTGTGGTAAAAATATAATTATGCTTTTTTCACTGCCCAATGGTATAAATTTAAAAATTAAAAAATACTCACTACTTCCCTAGATGAATTCCTTGAGAGGTGAAGTTTACAAAATGGGGTCACTTGTGGAGGTTTCTGCTGTTTCGGCATGTCAGCGACTCTTCAAATGTGACATGGTGTCTGCCACCTATCCCAGCCAACATAGCGCTCCTTTCTCTTCCGAACCCTGCCGTACACCAAAGCAGTGGTTTTACCCCGTACACCAAAGCAGTGGTTTTACCCCACATATGGGGTATCGGTGTACTCAGGAGAAATTGCACAACAAATTTCATGGTGAAATTTATCCTATTACCCTTATGATAATGCAAAATTAGGGAATGAAAAACATTTTTTTGTGGGAAAAATGTGAAAATGTTATATATACAGCTCAATATTATAATCTTCTGTGAAGCATCTTGGGGTTCAAGGTGCTCACCACACATCTAGATAAGTTCCCTAAGGGGTCTAGTTTCCAAAATGGTGTCACTTGTGGTGGGTTTCCACTGTTTAGGCACATCAGGGGCTCCCCAAATGCAACATGGCGTCCGCTAATTATTCAAACAAATTTTACATTCAAAAAGTCAAATGGCGCTCCTTCCCTTTCAAACCCTGCCGTGCGCCCAAACAGTGGTTTGCCTCCACATATGGGGTATCAGCGTGTTCAGGAGAAATTGCACAACAAATTTCATGGTGCAAATTTTCCTATTACCCTTATGATAATGCAAAATTAAGTGATGAAAAACGTTTTTGTGGGAAAAATGTGAAAATTTTATTTTTACAGCTCAATATTATAAACTTCTGTGAAGCACCTTGGGGTTCAAGGTGCTCACCACACATCTAAATATGTTCTCTAAGGGGTCTAGTTTCCAAAATGGTGTCACTTGTGGGGGGTTTCCACTGTTTAGGCACATCAGGAGCTCTCCAAACGCAACATTGCGTCTGCTAATTATTCAGACAAATTTTACATTCAAAAAGTCTAATGGCGCTCCTTCCCTTCCGAACCTTGCAGTGCGCCCAAACAGTGGTTTTCCCTCACATATAGGGTATCAGCACGCTCAAGAGAAATTGCACAAAAAAATTTGGGGTCCATTTTTTCCTGTTACCCCTGTGAAAATAAAAAAAATTGGGTCTAAAGTAACATTTTTGTGAAAAAAGTTAAATGTTAATTTTTTTCTTCCACATTCCAAAAATTCCTGTGAAGCACCTGAAGGGTTAATAAAGTTCTTGAATGTGGTTTTGAGCACCTTGAGGGGTGCAGTTTTTAGAATGGTGTCACTTTTGGGTATTTTATGTCATAAAGACCCCTCAAAGTGACTTCAAATATGATGTGGTCCCTAAAAAAATGGTTTTGTAAATTTTGTTGGAAAAATGAGAAATCGCTGGTCAACTTTTAACCCTTATAGCTCCCTAACAAAAAAAATTTTGGTTCCAAAATTGTGCTGATGTAAAGTAGACATGTGGGAAATGTTATTTATTAACTATTTTGTGTGACATATCTCTCTGATTTAAGGGCATGAAAATTCAAAGTTTGAAAATTGCAAAATTTTCAAAATTTTCGCCAAATTTCCGATTTTTTCACAAATAAACGCAAGTTATATCGAAGAAATTTTACCACTATCTTGAAGTACAATATGTCTTGAAAAAACAGTCTCAGAATCAGGGGAATACGTTGAAGCATTCCAGAGTAATTACCTCATAAAGTGACAATGGTCAGAATTGAAAAAATTGGCCCGGTCACGAAAGCAAAAACAGGCTCTGGTGCAAAGTGGTTAATGGCTGACCCCATATTGGCAAAATATCTACCAGACAGACAGCAAATCACCTTCAGAAAGGCAAAAAATCTGTGATCATTTTATGAGAAGCCATCATTATCCTACCACTCCCCCTAATTTTTTGAAAAGACCACCTCCAGTAAATGGATGTGAACCATGTGGTTGATCTGTGGCGTGTCCTAATGTCGAACATGCTAACTCTTTCACAGATTCCCAGGGCTCTAGGACCTATTACATCACCAAACCGATAACTTGTACCTCTAAAGTGGTGGTCTATTATGCGACATGCCTCTGTCCTAAAATCTATGTAAGGCTATGTGCCCACGATGCAGAAATGCTCACGATTTTTTCCTGAGCGTTTCTGCATCTCCCTGGCAGAAAAAAACGCATGCGGATTGTACATGCGGATTGTTCATGCGTTTTCCTGCCAGGGACATGCGGAAATGGAGCGTTATTCACTGACATTTCCGCATGCGGATTGACAAGCGCTTTCCAGGCGATAACATCACTTGGAAAGTGCTTGTGACAACTAGGTCACACTATATAAATCCATGCAAACTGCATGGATTTATATATTGTGACACAAGAGAGTGGTTAAAAATAAAAAAATAAATATATTCTTACCCTCCGATGGCCCGCACTGGCTTGCTTCGCTCGGTGCCCGCAGCGGTGGATTGAAAAACCTGCCGACGTCAGCGTTGAGTGACCCGTCACATGATAGACGTCAGCGCAGGTCCTTCAATCCACTGCAAAGTGCCGGGAAGCAAGGAGGAGCGCAGCGCGGGCCGCCGGAAGGTAAATATACATCTATTTTTTATTTTATTCTTTTTTTTTACAGATTTTTTAATGGTACCTGGGTGTGGAGGAGACTCTCCTCTCATCTACACCCGGGTACCATCCGCACATTAGAACGCACCAATTACACAAGTACAGATGCAGTCTTGCGTAATTGGTGCGTTCCAATGCAAGTCAATGGCGGCGAAAACGCAGCATTTCTGCAAAATAATTGGTAGTGCTGCGTTTTTTTCCGCAATGATAATCCGCAGCGGAAATTTCCGCAGCATGTGCACAGCACATGCGGATTATCATTGGGGAACATTGCTGCCCTTCTACCATGCGTTATTAATGCCTTTCCGCAGCTGCAAGAACGCTGCAGAAACGCATTAAAAATGCATCATGGGCACACAGCCTAAGGCTCACAACTAGATAACTTAAGACAAGAACACGTGAACACGTCCTAGGTATTGAAGCGGCGGTAAATGAAACGGATATTTCTACGTTAAAACTATTCCCAAGCATTTGAGAATACACCATAAGTGTGACGCATCTAAACTTAAAGTTCGGGGTATTGACATGATCACCACTAATATTAGGGAAGGTCGAGTGAGCCAACTATTAGCCCAGAAAGAGAGCCGATGGATTTGGACTTTGATCACCTATATCCACATTGTTTTAGCTATTTTATTTGTCTTACCTTTTTATCTAGTATGGTTGGGTAGTAGTTAATAATTTCTATCTGTCAATGACGTTGAGGACTTCCATTCTGCTATTGGATAACATGGACATAATTGCTGGCACTGTATTGTCTCTCAAGATCTGTAACTTTTTTTCTGTGTGCGCATTTTGTCCAGTTATTATTGTATATATTTCGCATTTATAGATCGATATATTGAGAGATATTTTCTTATATATTATTATGCATTTATACTATGATCTCATATAATCATGGTATACTTCATGCTTTTCTTAAATATATACTTTGTTTTGTCATGGCCAATTAACTTCTCTGACTTATATAGAACTGGCTATCGCCTATACCCCTTAGATACATATATACATTTGGGCTATGCTATTATTGACAGTTTACCCCATTATGCTTGTTTCTTTTTCTCTCCGGTTGTATTTGACTATATGTCTGTGGACTGGGCGGTACGCATGGCTTCACTGTTCTCTGTGGTGTCCTCGCTGGCCGTATCAATCTATGCTCCATGACGCGTGATCACGTGGTTCCCCTCGTACTTGCGGCGTGATGGATCATATGACGCGTTTGCCATGGATGTGGCGGTGTAGCGGTGATTGCCATGTGTCATGCCACGCCCTCCCCACACCCATTGGCCGAGAGACTACACACCCCCTTTTCTATTGGCTCAAGGGCCCTTTTTAAACCCTACCCACCTTCATTGACGCCACCTCCTGATGAAGGCAGCCATGCCGAAACGCGCATCACGGTGAGCGCAATTGAGGAGCGTGTTCACATCCACGGTGGCTGTAAGTATTCTATAGGATTCATGCTACACTCTTTTTGCTGCCGTTCTTTAAACTTTTTTCCTACTTAGATGCATTTTCTAGGCTTTAATATGTATTAGGATATACTTTTACCCTGTAGCCTAAGAGGTCAGGGCACTGATACCACTTATAAAGATCTGCTGTCCCCGGTATGAGCTATCTATATTAGTACCTATATATAGACAGCAGTATGACTAACCTCTCATATAGCAACTACTTCTGACCTACCTCATAAGCACCTGCACTTTTATTGAATGCTTCTCTGCTTTTTAACAATATATTCTTATTTTTTGGCAGCCCAATTATGTATTTACATCAGAAAAGAATCATGTTAGTTTGTCTCATGCTCCTCATTAGCGCTCCTCCATTGTTTTACTATTAACTGTCTCTGTGATTCATATTTTTTTCCTGTATGAATTATAATTAATAACATTTTGTAATTTTTTCACTATTATATGGGACTCTGACTTGAAGTTTTTTCCTCTTGTTTCTTATGTATGGAGGAGGATGTGGGGCCCATTATACTGTATACTGGTTGGCCCACGACTTTGTCAAAGTTTTCATGTTTTGAGTTTTACATCCCTGATGTAGAATCAGTCTGGGTAAATGTACATGGACATGGCAATAATGGAAAGCTGCTAACTGGACTTTGCTACAAGTCTCCTAATATAGCTGAACACGTAGAGGATGAAATGCTGCAACAAATTAAAAAGGCAACAAAAACAAGTCATGGTGAAAAGTGTTGGATCCCTTGAAATTGTTCCAGAAAATGAAGTAATTCTCCCAGAAAATTATTGCAATTACATGTTTTGTTATACACGTTCATTTCCTTTGCATGTATTGGAACAACACAAGAAAACAGAGCAAATAAGGCAAATTGAACATAATTTCACACAAAATAGGCCGGAAAAAATTCTAGGTAAACAACTTTGTTTCAAGCATGTGAAGCTTGTTCACACGCAATTGTGGCAAGTAACAGGTGTGGGCAATATGAAAATCACAACTAAAACTAGATAAAAAAGGGAGAAGTTGATTCAATCTTTGCATTGTGTGCGTATGTGTGCCACACTAAGCATGGAGAAAACAGAAAGAGGAGAAGAGAACTGTCTGAGGACTTGAGAACCAAAATTGTTGAAAAATATCAACAATTTCAAGGTTATAAGTCCATCTTTAGGGATAAGCATGTTCCTTTGTCCAAGGTACGCAGGATAATCAATAAATTTACATCCCATACAGTCAAATATGGTGGAGGTTCAAAGGTGTTTTGGGGTTGTTTTGCTGCCTCTGGCACTAGGTGCCTTGCCTGTGTGCAAGACATCATGAAATCTGAAGATTAGCAAAGGATTTTGGGTCACAATTTAGTGCCTAGTGTCAGAAAGCTGGGTTTGCGTCCTAGGTCATGGGTCTTCATACTTTACTTTCCCCTTGTTGACAGTGTGTTGCAGCCTCCCCTCTGGTTCCTCAGGAGGTATGAGAAACTCCTCAACGGCTTATTAGGGAGTTAGGTCTGTGGTGGCGTTATTAGTTGTGCAGATAGGGTCTTTCTTGTCTGTACAGAGACTAGTTGTGTGTAGTCTCCGGTGGTTATCAAGATGCGCTTTCTGGTTAAAACATTTCCCACAATCTGAACATGAAAAAGGCTTCTCCCCTGTGTGAGTTCTCTGATGTGTGATAAGAGTTGAGTTCTGTGTAAAACATTTCCCACATTCTGAACATGAAAATGGCTTCTCCCCTGTGTGAGTTTTCTGATGCTTGATAAGAGTTGATTTGTTAGTAAAACATTTCCCACATTCTGAACATGGAAAAGGCTTCTCCACTGTGTGGGTTCTCTGATGTGCGATAAGATCTGATTTCTGTACAAAACATTTCCCACATTCTGAACATGGAAAAGGCTTCTCCCCTGTGTGAGTTCTCTGATGTGTGATAAGATTTGATTTCTGTACAAAACATTTCCCACATTCTGAACATGAAAATGGCTTCTCCCCTGTGTGAGTTTTGTGATGTGTGATAAGAGTTGAGTTCTGTGTAAACCATTTCCCACATTCTGAACATGAAAATGGCTTGTCTCCTGTGTGAGTTCTCTGATGGTTGATAAGATATGATTTCTGTACAAAACATTTCCCACAATCTGAACATGAAAAAGGCTTCTCCACTGTGTGAGTTCTCTGATGTGCGATAAGATGTGATTTCTGTACAAAACATTTCCCACATTCTGAACATGAAAATGGCTTCTCCCCTGTGTGAGTTTTCTGATGCTTGATAAGAGTTGATTTGTTAGTAAAACATTTCCCACATTCTGAACATGGAAAAGGCTTCTCCACTGTGTGGGTTCTCTGATGTGCGATAAGATCTGATTTCTGTACAAAACATTTCCCACATTCTGAACATGGAAAAGGCTTCTCCCCTGTGTGAGTTCTCTGATGTGTGATAAGATTTGATTTCTGTACAAAACATTTCCCACATTCTGAACATGAAAATGGCTTCTCCCCTGTGTGAGTTTTGTGATGTGTGATAAGAGTTGAGTTCTGTGTAAACCATTTCCCACATTCTGAACATGAAAATGGCTTGTCTCCTGTGTGAGTTCTCTGATGGTTGATAAGATATGATTTCTGTACAAAACATTTCCCACAATCTGAACATGAAAAAGGCTTCTCCACTGTGTGAGTTCTCTGATGTGCGATAAGATGTGATTTCTGTACAAAACATTTCCCACATTCTGAACAGGAAAATGGCTTCTTTCCTGTGTGAGTTATCTCATGCCTAACAAGATGTGATTTCTGATTAAAAAGTCTCCCACAGTTGGAGCAAGAAAATCTATTCTTGGCTGTGTGAATTTTTTGATGTTTAAGAAAAGACTTTTTGAGAAGAAAACTATTTCTATATTCTGAATGTGAAAATGGCTTATCTGCTTTAGTATCAGTTTGTTTTTTAATGCTTATTTTGTGGCTATGATTTCCCTTAGTAGTCAGTAATGAATCAGAAGACAGGACGTGTTTCATAGGATCAGATGACAGATCTTTGCTGTGAAGGGATGATGGTAAATCTGGAATAATGTCAATCACTTCAATTGTATCCTGTGGGATCTGAAAATTATCTGATTTGAAAATTGAAGATGTCAGCTGTCCCTCTGATCTCCTGGTACAGTCATCTGCCAAGAATAAAACCAATTATTATTTTTTAATAAAAAAGCCTTGAATTTTATACTTTTGAACATTTCTACTTAAACTGTCTGTAAAAAAAGGAAAGTTATATAAAAAAAAATTCACTTATTCACCAGGACAATGACCATCTAATAGAAAACCTCATAGGATGAACCAGTGGAGCGTGGTGTTCAACTGTTTGTTCATTCTGCCTCCAAAATATGGAGTAAAGCCCCCGTCTCACATAGCGAGATCGCTAGCGAGATCGCTGCTGTGTCATGGTTTTGGTGACGCAACAGCGACCTCACCAGCGATGTCGCTATGTGTGACACTTTGCTGCGATCAGGCCCCTGCTGTGAGGTCGCTGATTGTTGCAAAGTGTCCTGGACCATTTTTTCATCGTTGCCCTGCCGCTGGTCAGCACACATCGCTGTGTGTGACCAGCGGGAGCAGCGATCAGGCTGGTAACCATGGTAAACATCGGGTTACTAGGGGCACACGCGCACCTAGTAACCCGTTGTTTATCATGGTTACGAGCCTGCTAAAGTGAGCGGTAACCTCCCGCTCACTGTAGCAGGCTCATAACCATGGTAAACATCAGGTTACTAGGGGCACACGCGCACCTAGTAACCCGTTGTTTATCATGGTTACGAGCCTGCTAAAGTGAGCGGTAACCTCCCGCTCACTGTAGCAGGCTCGTAACCATGATAAACAACGGGTTACTAGGTGCGCGTGTGCCCCTAGTAACCCGCTGTTTATCATGGTTACCAGCCTGCTCATGCTTCAGCAGGCTGGTAAATAGGAGCAGGACATCGTGGAAAGATTCTTTCCACGATGTCGCTGCTCCCCTGATTGTTGGTGAGCCTGCCTGTTTGACAGCTCACCAGCGACCACATAACGACGCAGCAACGATCCCTGACAGGTCGTATCGTTGTCGGGATCGCTGCAGCGTCGCTAAGTGTGACGGGGCCTTAAAAGGCGCAGGCTCTGTCCAGCCACTAAGATTAGGGTTCCTGGTACCAGTAGTACCATCCAGTCTGGCGGTATGGGTGTGTGTGCTGTCCAGCTGGAGTAATCTACTCCCTGCTTCAGCCAATTGGAAAGCACCGCACCCTACTAAAGCTGGAAGCATATTGCCGGAAGCTGCCAGATCCAGCCTTGTTCTCCTCTGGTTCAGTCCTCTGTGCTCAGGTCCCGGCTTGTGTATTTGGTTCCTGTTGTGACCTCGGCCCCTTTACTGACTACTCTTGTGTCTTCTGATTTTGTACTTTTTCTGCCCTCCTGGTTCTGATCCGGCTACCTGACTATTCTTCTTCCCATCTCACTCCACAGAATAGCAGGTAACACTGTGGCCCAAGCCTAGGGGGTCTCTGTGTAAGTCCAGATCCATGTAGAGGGGTTAAAGGGTGATGAGCAAAGTAATTTGTGAAATCTGTAAACAGGGTAGATAGTGACAAGTCTGTTTGTGGTGGCCATATTTTGAGCTGCCAGTAGACCATGAACAGCGCCCCCAATACATTGTGTCTGCGAACTATTCCAGGAAAATCTGCATTCCTAACAGCTAAATGTCGCTCCTTCCCTTCTTATCCTGCCATGTGCCCAGACAGTAGTGTACAACCGTATATAGGGGATTGTCAGATTCAAGAGAAGTTGGAAAATAATTTGTAAGGTCCATTTGTTTCCTATTATCCTTTGTGAAGAATTCCAGAATTATCACCACATAAAGTGACACACGTCAGATTTGAAAAATGGAACCTGATTAGGAACAAAAACTGTCTGCGGGAAGGGGTTAAATCAGAGTATTTTGGGTACTAACTACTGTAGTGCCAATGTGAGTATAGACAGTAACACATCTACTGAAATGATCAAACTGAACAGTCTCCATCAGAGAAAAATGAGTAACTAGTGGTGAAACCTCTCTGGGGTAATTAGAGTCTGGGGCTCGGTGGCTCTTCATCATCTAAACTATCGTAAGGGACAATATTTTCTGTCACATGAGTGTCAAGAAGAAATATTAGACATTGAAAGTGAAGTTTTTTACAATACTGCAGAGCTGAGGTGTCTTAAATTTAGATCTCGGGCATTTGGAAGAGGCAATGGAGATCTTTTTGAAAGACTACCAGGGAGTTACAGAGACACATAAGTGAGGCCGGCCGATCCCACCACAATCAGACTATCATACAGAATGAACTTGTAAAAAAAAGAAAGAATATATAAACATGTAACATCCCCAACAACAATGTATGTATGAAGGGAGAAATCCAACACTAAACCGGAGATGCACTCATTTATGGTGGACCATTGGAGGTATGATGAGTCCTGACCAGAAGAGTAGAGAAAGTATTAGCGCCCCCATTTCAGGAGAGATTGTGCAGGAATCTGAATTCCTTAGGATTGAAAACATAATGGAATTCATGATGTGGAGTGAATCCATGAAACCAGGGCTCGAGCCATGCCACCACATCTCCTGCAGGCGTGAATAGATTGTGACAGTGTCACTGGTTTTATATGTGAGGGGAGGTATGTGTCACTCAGGATGCTCTCCTGTGTGAACTAAGACCTACTTTATTTTTCTGCCAGCGTGTTATATGCTGGTAGATTTACTCTGTTAAAGGGTGTGCGGTTTTATGGGAATGGCAAAGAGGGCGGGACGTCATTCCCCCTACCTCCCCTCAGGGTGTGGCTGAGCATTGTGTAAAAGCTCAGTCCTGTTTTTTTTCCTGTGGAGTGTGGTCTGGAGAGGGAAGTCTCCAGACAGTATTGTGGAAGCTGCAGAGCTTTGCACAAGGACTTTAGCAGTGCAGTTTATGCTACCGAGAGCGGGCGGAACCCGCTCATTTATGGACTGAGTTATACTTTGTTTTTTTTTCCGTTTAACCCAGAGGGGTCATGTTTGTTTTTCCTGCGAACCTTGCATGAGTTTATGGCTGATAATAAGCCAGCAGAAAGGAAACCTGGGAACGTGTGTCCTGAGTCTGCCTCCAGGAGAGCCGAGCGAGTCGTCTTGCCACAGTTGGTGTGAGAGTGCATGCAGGATTCCAGAAACACGTGTACCTGCCACAAAGACCGGTGGATGTCCTGGGTGAAGGCTGCCAGCCAGCCAGAGAAGTCCAGCAGCAGGGAGGAGCTCATTAAGCACCTGGTCCAGGCCCAGCAGAGCATGCAGCAGCAACACCTACAGGCCCAGCAGAGTATGCAGCAGGCCCAGCGGAGCATGCAGCTGCAGCACCAGGAGAGTATGCAGCAGCAGCACCAGGAGACAACCAAACTGTTGCTTCAGCAGATCCAGTTGCAGCAAAAGTCGCAACAGCAGCACCAGCAGGAGGCGCAACAGCAGATACAGCTTTTGGCGGACGCCATCCAGAGCAGAGTGGCCACCCCACCCTCAGGGACGACTGATGATTCTTACGTCAGGAAGGCGGTAAGGATGGCAATGCAGAAGATGACCCCTGGGGATGATGTAGAAGCATTTCTGACTGTTTTTGAGAGGGTGGCTGATCGGGAGAGACTTCCACCAGCACAGTGGGCAGAGGTTCTGGCGCCATATTTATCGGGTGAACCCCAGAAGGCGTATTTTGACTTGGCGCTGCAAGATGCTAAGGAGTATCCCAAACTAAAGACAGAGATCTTAGCACATCTGGGAGTAAATATGGCGGTGAGAGCCCAGCGAGTTCATCACTGGGCGTATGCTAGCAACAAACCCCCTCGTTCGCAGATGTTTGACCTCCTGCATCTTGTTCAGAAGTGGCTACAACCGGAGTCCTCCACTCCCGCCCAGATGGTTGAGCGGGTGGTGATTGACAGGTTCATGCATTCCCTTCCCAAGCCAGTACAGACCTGAGTTGCCCAGGGTGATCCCCAGAACGCAGATGACTTCATCGGACTGGTAGAGAGGTACCAGGTAGTCGAGAGATCTCTTGGGAAACCGGATGCAGTCACTTCTCCCTACTGGAATACCCAAAAGGGGGCGCGTTCACCACGGAAGGGGTCTAGAGCCACCACTGGGGGACGTCCCACTCCTACTGAAGGTGCCTTTAGAACAGTTGGTAAAGATATAGTTTGCTGGCGGTGTCACAACCCTGGACATGTAGCCGCCAGGTGTCAAATATCCCCTGAGCCCATGGACTGCAACCTAGGCAGACGGGTCTCCTATTATGCCTATCCAGCCTGTAGCGTGGACTGTCGACCCGGCGAGGGGCCGCAGGCGTGTGCAGTGTCCATTAATGGAATAAAAGTGCTTGGGCTGTAGGACTCCGGGAGTCTGGTGACCTTGATCAGAGCATCCCTTCCCCACCAGTTTATCCCTTCCAAAACCCTGGGCGTTCAGTGCATCCATGGTGACGCCAATGACTATCCCGTGGCCACAGTAACAGTGGGGACAGACTGTGGTGCCCAGTCCCATGAAGTCGGGGTAGTAAAGGACCTGATACATCCCGTCATATTGGGCCGTGATTTTTCCTTATTCTGGGACTTGTGGGGGAAGGGAACTGGACTAAGTAGCATGGGGAAAAGCCAGGTCCTTGAAGAAGAACCCCCGACGAAGTCTCAGATGGAGGAGTTCCCACTGTGCGTCCTTGTCAGTGATGAGGGTGAGACGGTGACCGAGGAGGCCGACCTCCCTGTGTTAGATATGTCCAGAGAGAACTTTGGGACTGCTCAAGTTCGAGACCTGACCTTAAAAGGGGCGTTTGACCAGGTTACTGTATGTAATGGGGTTGCCCAAGAGCCGGGGCCGACACCAGATTCCCCCAATTTGCAGTGCAGGGGGAGTTGCTATATCGGGTGGCCAACCTGAGGGGCGGTGAGATAGTGGAACAGCTGTTAGTGCCGGGGCCATACAGACGGCGGGTGCTAGATATGGCCCATTCACATGTTCTGGGGGGGCACCTAGGGGTCGAGAAAACTCAGGAGAGGATATTGAGAAGGTTTTATTGGCCAGGGTGTTATCGAGAAGTTCAAAACTATTGTAGGTCCTGCCCCACCTGCCAAATAACCGCTCCCTCCTCCCACTTCCGTAGCCCCTTAGTCCCACTACCTGTGATAGAGGTTCCCTTTGAGAGGATTGCCATGGACCTCGTGGGCCGCTTAGTTAAATCAGCTCGGGGCCACCAATATATCCTGGTTGTCATGGACTATGTGACTCGGTATCCGGAAGCGGTTCCCCTAAGGAACATGTCCAGTAAAAGTATAGCCCGAGAGCAGGTCCATATTTTTGCTCGGACAGGTCTACTAAAAGAGATTCTGACAGACCAAGGAACCCACTTCATGAGCAAGGTGATGAAGGAGCTTTGCAGAGTCCTTCAGATAACTCATTTTCGGACCTCGTTTTATCATCCACAGACGGACGGCCTAGTGGAATGCTTCAACAAGACCTTAAAGGCGATGCTCAAGAAGGTGGTTGAAAAGGATGGGCGAGACTGGGACTACCTGCTCCCATTTCTGTTTTTCCCGGTCAGAGAAGTTCCTCAAGCCTCCACTGGCTTCTCTCCATTTGAGCTCCTATATGGGCGGCATCCAAGAGGTCTCCTAGACATCGCCAAGGAAACTTGGGAAGCTGAAGTCACGCCACACCAGAGTATCATCGAACATATCGCCCAGTAACAGGAGAGAATGTCAAAGGTGCTGCCCATCGTGAGGGAACATCTCCTTCAGGCGCAGGAAGCCCAGGCGAGGGTCTATAACCAGTCGGCGAGACTAAGACAGTTCCAGCCCGGAGACCGTGTTTTGGTGCTGATCCCTACTATCGAGAGCAAGTTCCTCGCCAAATGGCAAGGTCCATACGAGGTGGTGGAGAAAGTGTCACGGGTGTGTCGCCACGAAGATCGTCACGATTACACAGCCTGACTTCTCGCAGCTGACTTTTTGGTGCTTTGTGTTTTTCGGCAGTGAGGGAGTTAATTCTCTCTCTCTCTGTGCTAGACGAGGTCCAGCCTCGCCCAGCTGCAATCAATGATGCTGTAGTGAGACTCCTTCAAATGCCTGCTGGTCTGTTAGGGAAGTGTCGGTGAAAGCATTTCATGCAGACTAACAGAGCGGATCGTGGTATTTGGAGTTTCAGAGATAAGTGTATTCGGAGAGTTTTTTCCCTTCCTCGCTTTATCATTTATCTCCTTTCCCGTTGGTGTTCCCTCTGTTGTAGTTGTGTAGTTTTTGTATGCAAGGTGGTTTTGGTTTTTCCCTTGTACTGTCTCGTTCGTCTAAGTACTGTGTGTGGGCATATTATTACTTGTCCCCTTTTGTTGTGATCGGGGTCCTTCTCAGGACTAGATTACTTAGGTGCAGGGATCCTCAGGAGGTAGGGGTTACGCTGGCGGCCTGGACCTCTGTACCTTTAACAGTACCTCCAGGTAGAGGGATTAGCCAGGGCCCCAGCTTAGGCCCCCTACCTCCAGTATACAGAGACAGCGTGACAGAAAGTCAGCGAGGTTAATTATAAAGTCCACCAGCCTGGCCGAAGAAAGCCGCATCAAATATATCATATAAATTTGCTCAAGCCGTGGCGGGACCGTGAACCTGTGGAAAATCCTTGCCTGGGAGCCGCACCAGAAGGCAAGGTGGAGGAGGTCACTATTGCAGATACTCTATCACCGGCCCAAAAGCAACAGTGTCGAGAATTACTACAGCGGAATCAGGAGCGGTTCTCAGAGTTGCCGGGGCATACTCAAGTGGTAGAGCATGATGTGCTGACAGAGCCGCACGTACGAGTGAATCTGAAGCCGTATCGGATTCCGGAAGCACGCCGGGAGGTGATCTCGGCCGAGGTGAAGAGGATGTTAGACCTCGGAGTAATAGAGGAGTCAAAGAGTGGGTGGTCGAGCCCAACCGTCCTCGTGCCGAAACCCAATGGACAGTGGAGGTTTTGTAATGACTACCGCCGGCTGAATGAGGTATCCAAATGTGACGCGTACCCGATGCCCCGCGTCGACGAACTCATCGAGAGGCTTGGACCGGCGAGGTACATCACCACTCTCGACCTGACGAAGGGCTACTGGCAGATCCCCATGGCTAAGGAGAAGACGGCTTTCTCAACACCTGATGGGTGTTTGCAATACACGCGGATGCCGTTCGGACTACAGGGGGCCCCAGCTACTTTCCAGAGGGCTATGGATCGGATCCTAGCCCCACATAAGAAGTATGCCGCAGCCTACCTCGACGACATTGGGGTCTTTAGCCCAGACTGGGCTAGTCACCTACCTAAACTACAGGCCGTTCTGGACGCGCTAAGGAAGGCAGGATTTACCGTAAATCCGAAAAAGTGTGCCATCGGGAAGGAGGAGGCCAAGCACCTGGGCTATGTTGTTGGGAGAGGCGAAATAAAACCGCAAATCAAGAAAGTGGAGGCAATTCAAACCTGGGCGCAACCACTCTCGAAGAAGCAGGTGAGAGCGTTCCTAGGAATGGTGGGATACTACAGGCGGTTTATCCCGAATTTCGCCATGATTGCCGCGCCACTAACGGATCTTCTAAAAGGCACCAAATCAACCATGGTGAAATGGACAGAAGAAACGGAGACCGCGTTTCAACAGTTGAAGATAACACTGTGCAAGCATCCGGTCCTGGTCGCGCCAGACTTCGAAAAAGAATTTGTGGTCCAGACGGACGCTTCAGAGGTTGGTCTAGGGGCTGTACTCTCCCAAGAGATAAATGGGGAAGAACATCCCATTCTCTATCTAAGCCGAAAGCTGTCCTCCTGCGAGAAGAACTACGCCATAGTAGAGAAAGAGTGTTTAGCCATAAAATGGGCCGTGGATACACTGAAATATTACCTACTAGGCCGGAAGTTTAGATTAGTATCAGACCATGCCCCGTTGAGATGGTTGAGGGAGAAGAGGGGTAAAAATGCCAGGGTAACTAGATGGTTCCTAGGGCTTCAAGAGTTTAACTTTCACGTGGAGCATAGGCCCGGGAAGTTACATGGGAATGCAGATGCCCTCTCTAGGATTCCCTGCCTGGTGTCAGAAGGTGCCCAAACCCCCGGCTTTGGGCAGAGGGGGGGAATATGTGACAGTGTCACTGATTTTATATGTGAGGGGAGGTATGTGTCACTCAGGATGCTCTCCTGTGTGAACTAAGGCCTACTTTATTTTTCTGCCCACGTGTTATATGCAGGTAGATTTACTCTGTTAAAGGGTGTGCGGTTTTATGGGAATGGCAAAGAGGGCGGGACGCCATTCCCCCTACCTCCCCTCAGGGTGTGGCTGAGCAATGTGCTAGCTCAGTCCTGTTTTTTTTCCTGTGGAGTGTGGTCTGGAGAGGGAAGTCTCCAGAGAGTATTGTGGAAGCTGCAGAGCTTTTCACAAGGACTTTAGCAGTGCAGTTTATGCTACCGAGAGCGGGCGGAACCCGCTCATTTATGGACTGAGTTATACTTTGTTTTGTTTTTTTTTCCGTTTAACCCAGAGGGGTCATGTTTGTTCCTGCGAAACCTGCATGAGTTTATGGCTGATAATAAACCAGCAGAAAGGAAACCTGGGAACGTGGGTCCTGAGTCTGCCTCCAGGAGAGCCGAGCGAGTCGTCTTGCCACAAGATGTATATTACAGCCATCAGCCACGCACAGCTTAGAGATATATCATGGCACAGGTGTAATGTTATTTATGTAGTTTATCAAGATCCTGTTTGAAGTTAGTCAGTTTTAAAAGAAGTTGAAAAGTATAAAGGGAAACTCTGTTGTTATTGTACAGAAATTCACACTTGTCCCTCACTGGACATTTAATGTTATCGATTAAAAAAGCAAACTTTGACCATAAAGACTGGACCTGGTCTTGTAGGGACCATATGAGAACATTCAGCAGCACAGAAGGGAGAGAAGGTAGATTCATCCAATAAGATATCAGGGATCTAGGAAGCCAACACCATCATTACCCTCCGCTTTCTCTTACAGGCTCATCAGAATATTTTTCTTCAAGTGATTTTCTCACTTGTCAGCACTTTCTACGTACGCTGTCATTTGGCTTTGTAGTTTTCAGATCTGGGGAGGTAACGGTCAGCGTCTACCAATCCCAGGGGGTAGGTGGATCCTCCAGGTTGTAAGATCTATAGAAAAGGTCTTTCACAATTACACAAAGTAAATTGAATATTTTCGGATGGAGGAAAACGTTGTGGTCTAGAGGGAAAATGGTGATCACACGTTTGTGATACGGCCGGACTACACGACTGATAAAGCAGCCACAGCCGGTGACTGAGAAGAATCTGTGACTTCTCTGCATTTAGTGGTTACTACTCACCAGGGTAGAGGACGCAGTGTCTCAGGCACGTGATCCCTTAGCCCATTCTCCCTGTCTTCTGGTCGTATCAAAACCACGGCATCCACACCATACATCGGCGTGGATATCGCGGTTTTGATAGCCCATTCTCCCAGTCTTCTGGTCCTAAGGGATCGAGTGCCTGAGACACTGCGTCTTCACCCTCCTTTCCTATTGTCATTCCCAACAAGTGGTACACTGATGAAGGTCTTATAGACCGAAACGTGTTTTTGTTTTTTTTCTGCTGTGGACTGCAATTAAAATTGCTTTTGCTAAAATTCATTACCTGAGTGCCGAGGTTTCTCTTATATTATATGCGGTTTGGACCATACTTGTGCACCTTGGTCCAGTAGTGCTGCGTTCTCCACCACTATTAATGAGAAAAATCTAAGACTTCTCAACATTTCATAGTTACTACTCACCTGGGTAGTCATATGTAGGAATCTCCTCCTTACACCGCTCATCACCCCCCACATATGTCTCTGTAGTATTAATATGGGTCAGATCCTCACCCTGAAACAAATATTATAAAAGTCACAGACAGAAGAAGTCACATCTATGATCAGCTCTAATCCTGCTATCTCCACCGTTCTCATTACACAAGTATAAAACATATAATAATGGTGGATAAAACAAGACTGAAGACATGACTTTTACAGCCGTCTACACATCATAGGGGAGATCTCATGACACCTTCTCTCCATCTACCTGATCCTGAGGAACATTGGGATCTTCTTGTTTACAGTCCTGTGGAAGAAGAGGACGAGGACATCTCTCTGGTGTTGTCCTCTTACTGGATAGATCTGGAGGAAACACATACAGGGACTGAATTCATTCTTTACATACAGATAATTATAGTCCGTGTGTATTTAGTCCTGTCTATTACCTGGTGATGTGAGGGGCTGAGGAACCTCCATCATGTTGTCCTTGTACAGATCTTTGTGTCCTTCTAAATACTCCCACTCCTCCATGGAGAAATAGATGGCGACATCCTGACACCTTATAGGAACCTGACACATACAATGATACCGTCATCTCCCCGATCCCTCCATAGCGTTACTGTATAATGTCCCAGCATTCCCAGCAGTGTCACCTCTCCAGTCAGAAGCTCAATCATCTTGTAGGCGAGTTCTAGGATCTGGTCATTGATGTCCTCATGTATCAGGGGGTGAGGTGGAGGCTCCGTGATTAATCTCTGGTTATGGAGAGACACATTAATAAATCTCACTACAGACATTTCCAGAGTCCTCACCTCTCCAGTTCTGTCCATCTGTTATTCCCATAGATAAGAATGATGTTATGTGATGTCATCAGAATCTCTCACCTCTCCAGTAAGCCGGAAGAGGATCTCTAAGGTGAGGTGTAATATCCTCTCTGCCATCTTGTCCCTGTCCATATCCATCTTTGATGGGTAAATCAGGAAAATTTTCTTATATAGACGATCTTCACTGAGGGGATCCGGTATTGTAGAGACCTGAAAGAGAAGAAGATGAGCCGATGTAAAATCATAAAAATCCTGTATAATAATACAATTACTGGAGACAATAAGGGGAAACATATGAGGAGATTTATTATTTTAAATTTAGTTTTTTCTTTACATCTAGTAATAAAACCTGTATATTTTAGGCCACAGACAACAAGCAGTTTCTTCCTTGAAGTCTGCAGCTGAATACGTTTCTCATAGACTCACCTTCCATAACGCTAATTCTCGTCTCATTTTCAGTCACTGGAATTGGCATTAGCAATACTGCAGGAGATATTTATTTCACGTGACATGAGAAATAACTACTTCATGATGAGGAAACATCTACTACTACAGATCTAAAACCATATTTGGAGACAGTCCGTCACTGACTACATCACCACTGGCCGTCTGTATGAATGTTTCCCGTCTTCCCCAAACTGTAATCTTCTATCAAGTTAGATCTCAGGTCTGATTCACACACAGAAGTTTGAGGCTTTTATAAAAGCTGTTTTGTTTGCACAAATGCCGTGGACAGAAATTATTTGATACTAAAGTCTACATGTACAGTGTATTATGGGTTTTATTTCTAGCCTTAGGCCTTCCTATATTACAAGAAAAAACCCAGAAAAAAAGCAGATATTAAAATGTTTCAAAAGAAAATTGGCACCAACAATTCTTGTAAAAAGAAAAAACATGCAAAAAGCAGAAGACACATTTTGTAATTTTTTAACATGTTATGAAATCTTTTGGGCACCAGAACATAGATGTACACCTCAAGGATGGCACAGGTGCGGCTGCAATAAAATCCCTGGCAGTTTAACCACTTGCTCCTGCAAAAAGTAAACATGGCATCTAAGAAAGTGTGACAGAGTTCAGCTGAATGCCCTCCTCCCTCAAGTACTGGGCCTGTAATGTACAAAAGTCTATTAGGCCGGGCCAGAGGCAGAGTTCCATAACTTACTTTTTAACACCTCCATAAACATTAGACTAAAGTTACATGGAAGCACTGATTTTGGTTGACTATATAATGTATTTGGGGACCTCCCTACAGATGCAGTCAGTCATACAAACCACAGGAAAGCTGGAATATTTGTGTATGGGGGAGTCTGGAGAGATAGCCGTCTGCCAAATGATCGTTCAGCCAACACTTATCTCATGTGTATGGGGCAGTTAGTATTACACTGACAGGCAGTGATAATACACGGCACTACAGTAGTACAGTGCATCACCTGAGCAATCAAAGGCTTCTGTGTTGTATGATCGCACTAATGAGAGGTATTTTAAAAAGTTTATAAAAAAGGTTTAAAAAAGTTTTAAAGTGAAAATATCACAGTTTTAGCAAAAATAAATATTTGTCACTATAAGGAAAACATGCATATAATGGGAAAATGGAGAGGGAGGTCAGCTCACTGTTTATTTAATGCACCTTGTCTAAAGAACACAGCATGGAGTCACCCTGGTCAGGGACTGTGAAGACCCGGGATCTTCTGTGGGCGTAACGCTACTCAAACAACACAGGGTGAGGGTAAAACAGAGTGGTAATACTTTATTGAACCACAAAGCGGACATTAAACATACAGAAAAGTCCAGCAAATACCCAAGATAGTACAACATTACACAGTCTCACCCTTCCTTCTCCGCCCGCCTGGGATAGAACAGCTGCGACTTTGGAGACTTCCAGGGCCGACTACGTCAACCAGTGGCCCTCCCCTTCTGGCGGGCCCCCACAGAGAGAAGGTAGCGGCAAGCTTAGGAAGTCAACAGTCCATTGAGGAACAAGACCAGGAGACCCGATGGTCCCATCCAGGCCTCTCCGAGAGTTTCCATGGGACCAGACGACCGGTGGGTCCCTCCTGGCAACTCCAAATGTCTCCATCGGTTCTAGTTGACCGGTGGGTCCCTCCTAGCAACACCTAAAGAGCATATCCATGGGGCCAAGTGACTTTTTCGTCCACTCCTGGACTTCCCAAAAGTATCCATGGTCTCTCTGATGGTTAATGGAGCAGATCTGAAACTTTCCAGTGAGGGCTGATACCCTTAGACTAGAATCATGTAGAATACAAATCTGTGTCTCTTTAGATGCCATGCAATCCATCTACTTTCCTGAAGGATGTCTCCCATTTTCCTTCCAAAGTCCTTCTGATGTTCCGTGATTCTCTGTCCCAAATTTCATTCTGTCTACAGCACTACAGACATCCCTGTTTATATTTACATCTGTGTGAGGTCATAAAACCCAGGTAAAAGAGGTAAAGGTGCAGGGATCACCTATCATTGTTTGAGCTAATCTATTTACATAGTTGGTATCACAGGGCCTGTTGTAAATAAACTTTCAGCTGACTTAGTACAATTTGTCATTAGCACAGTAAACATGATTGCTTCCAAACGAATAGAATTCAGCATTCAGGGTTATACAAATACTATGACCTTTTTGATCAGCAAGAGAAATACAGCCCCTGACGAAGCTACTGTAGTAGCGATACGCGTAGGGCTTACCTTTTTGCGGTGGACTCCCTCAGTAGGTATCTATGCCCTACGTGTATCACTACTACAATAGGTTCGTCAGGGGTCGTATGTTTTTTAACCACTTGTGTGTCCCTACATGAAATAAAGTTGCTATTTTATTTATTATTTGTAGTAATTCTTATTATTTTTGGATGTGCATTATCTCATTGTGCAAGCTTTTCTCTACCTACTTCTTTATGTGCTTTGTTGCACAGTTACCATTGCACCCCGTATCATATTTCAGTGATTTAGATTGTGTGGTGCCGACTGCCAAATATCTTAATAGATTAATGTCTTCTAATACATTTTTTTAGCGGACCTGACGTGCATCCCACGTATTGTAGTTAACTCTCTATACACTCTATTAAATAAATGACCCCCCTATAGTGTTACAATTGATGAAATTGTGTATTGAAAATTGCTGGACCGTTAGGTTTTCTTCAAATGTGTTGGTTTCATTAACATAGTTGCATGCTTTACAGGGTGTATGGCCACATTTAAAAAACCCTTATAGGATAACCAAGTTACATTGCGCTTGATATTTGCTTCTTGCTTATTCCGCCTGGTGTAGAAGCCTTTTTGGATGCAAAACTAAAATATGCAAAAGAATTTACAAAGTCTGGAGGATGCCATCTCAGACATCAAAAAAACTATGTTTGAGAGAGATATCAAAGACTACGAGTCAAGTTCAATTTACACATGGAAATGAAACAAACCAGGAGCTACTGTTCTGAAATACAGGTCACACAATAAATTCAAAGGAAATAGAGGAGAGCGGAGGTCAGCTTCACAAATCCTAATGTGTCCAGGGGTTCCTCTAATTATAATCCTCTGAGGACTTATCTGATGCATCAGTGGGATCAACTAAAGAAAGATGGAACAAAAATAAATTCTCAAGAACGCCCCACAATCCAGCACAAAACAACGGGCGGTAGAAAGCTCAAACGTGCCCGGACATGTGCATTCCATGCCGGAGGGCATCACGGTCTCCTATCTGCGCATGCGCGTGTCCGGAAGCATGCGTTCCACGCCGGATCGCATATGGTATTGGATTGCATACCACAAACATAGAAAAATCCTATCTCTGAGATCAGCATCATGGGAGACTAAAAACAAGTACTGCACATCCTCCCATCATGTAATAGGCATGTAGATCTTCTTTATCACCACAAAAATATTGGATGGTGGCCCACAGTATATTCCTAAATGGTCAAACTTGACCTCTATTGCACAATTAGAGATACACAAGGATCATCACACTTGTCAATGACGAAATAGTATAAGTGGAATATAATTGATAAGTAATAATTCTGATATAGAAGCTCAGATATTTCGGTGAACTACAACAATATGTGAACCCCATTCACAGGGAACTGACTAGCAATGGGTAGAGCATAAAATCCAAAAATATAATCCAGAATGGGGCTGTATTCACACAAAACAGGCATAGGAAATTTGCTCATTGAGTCCCTTAGGGGCTCGAGAATCCAATCTAACAATCCACTCACTTTCCTTTCAGAGGATACATCTATTGTGATCACCTCCTCTCACATTGGGTTTAACCACCACAATGATACAAAAGGAGAGGTCTCCGGTTTCACCTCGATGTGCACTGTTCATGTGTCTCACTAATGTGATCTCCCGACCATGGCGTATATCGCCCAAATGCTGCCCTACTCTCCTCCTAGACTCCCTCTTGATCTTGTCTACATATTCTAGAGGGCAGGTGCATGTGGCCATATATACTAGTCCTGAGGTTTTACAGCTGGAATAATCCCACTGGAAAAAGATTTTAACCATGGAGGAACTTGAGAAAGATTTACATGGTCTCATCCAATTACATGTACAACATTCTCCAGAGCTAAAGAAACCACAGATTCTTCTATCTAGCCAAGTCCCCTTGGGTGCAAGACCAACCCTTTCTGAAAGTTATTGTGGGAGTAGATTCCACAGCACCCTCAGGTCCGGGTCGACCACAAGTATATCCCAGTGTTTTCTGAGGATATGAAAGATACAGTCATTCTGATTGTCATAAGTTTTTCTTACTCGTGTAGTCCAATCTTCTTCTTGGTCTCTTGGATTGGTATGGAGGAGTGTCTCTCTCTCCCATTTTTCTGCAAATGATGAAGCGGAATCCAAAATGTACCACAAGTACCCATTATCCCTTAATAATGTGTTCAGGTCTATTGCCTGTATATTAGATTCTGTGACATTCGAGCAGTACCTTCTCAAACTTAAAAATTGGCCCTTGGGTTTTCCTCTGTATATGGGGATGGGGGTGGTGGTTATCCCACTTCAATAGTTTATTAGTGCTTGAAGGTTTATGGTAGATGAGTGACCCTAGGGTCCCATTCCAATCTAACTTGATCAGTACATACAGGAACGTCAACAGGTAATAATTAGTGTTGGTCTGCCCCTTTAAATAAAATGTACTTTTTCAGGTTATCCCCCCAGCACCCTCACTTATCTTCCCTTCTTTTGAGGCCCACAGAGTCAGACTCTACCGGCCCTTCTCCCTGTGAGTGGCGGTTGAGGATCGCCCTCCGGGCCCCTCCCGTTCCCTCCCGTCAGTTTGTGGATCATTTTGCCACTTGACTTCCAAATTTTCTATCCTATGACATCCCCACCCTCATCATGGGAGACTTTAACATCCCAATTGGCGATTCCATCTCCCCATCTGCAGCTTATCTTTTATCTCTAACTTCCTCCTTCAGCCTTTCACAGCTTACTAATTCTCCTACACATGAAAATGGAAATACTCTTGACTTGATCTTCGCCCGGCTCTGTTCAATACATGACTTTACTAACGCTCCTCTTGCACTCTCTGATCACAACCTTCATTCATTCTCTGTCAAGGACTGTCCCCCTGCTCAGGACACCCCCACTTTCCACACTTACAGAAATATACAATCCATTAACACCCAGAAATTTATGAAAACATTGCAAACATCATTGGCCCCAATCTCCTCCCTCTCATGATCTGACTCTGCACTGAAGCATTATAATGAAACATTGCTATGCGCCCTGGATGAAGCCACACCTCCTACATAGAGAACAACTCGGCACAGACGGCGACAACCCTGGAACACGCTGCAAACACGTCTTCTCCAGCGGTGCTCCAGGTGCGCTGAACGGCTGTGGAGAAAATCTAATCTCGCTGAAGATTTCCTCCATTATAAATTTATGCTTAAAACCTATAACTCTGCCCTTCACCTCTCCTACCAAACCTACTTTAACAACCTCATCATCTCACGGTCCAATAATCCTAAACGCCTGTTTGACACTTTTCACTCTCTCCTCAATCAAACAGCACAGGCCCCGACCACCGACCTCAGCGCTGACGATCTGGTCAATTATTTCAAAGAGAAAATTAACCATATCCGACAGAAACGTTTCTCTCAATTCTCAAATGTAATGCATGCTCCTCCCTCCCACACTGCATCTTGCTCATTTTCTGACTTCGAACCAGTCACGGAAGAAGAAGAAAAAAAACATCCCTGGACCAGAACAGTGCTGCTAACTACAGACCTGTCTCCAATCTTCCCTTTATCTCTAAACTCCTGGAACGCCTGGTCCATTCCTAATCCGCTATCTCTCAGATAACTCTCTTCTTGACCCTTTACAATCTAGTTTCCGCTCTTTACATTCTACTGAAACTGCCCTCACTAAAGTCCCTAATGATCTACTAACAGCTAAATCTAATGGTCACTACTCCCTGCTGATTCTCTGGATCTCTCTGAATCATTCGACACTGTGGATCACCAGCTCCTCCTCACTACGCTCCGCTCTATCGGCCTCAAGGACACTGTCCTCTCCTGGTTCTCCTCCTACCTCTCTGACCGCTCCTTCACTGTATCTTTTGCTGGCTCCTCTTCTTCTCCCCTTCCCCTTATTGTCAGGGTTCCTCAAGGATCAGTCCTAGGCGACCTTCTTTTCTCCTTATACATCGCTCCTATTGGACAATCAGCAGATTCGGTTTTCAGTACCATCTCTATGCTGATGACCCAATCATACACCTCTTCTCCAAACATCACCCCGGAATTATTACAAAACACCAGTGATTGTCTTTCCGCCGTCTCTAACATTATGTCCTCCCTCTATCTAAAATTGAATCTGTCAAAAACTGAACTACTCGTATTTCCTCCCTCCACTAACCTACCTGTGCTGATATTGCCATTTCCGTTTGTGGCTCCACCATTACTCGCCAGCAACATGCCCGCTTGTCTTGGGGTCATACTTGATTCAGATCTTTCCTTCACTCCTCATATCAAATCACTCACTCACTCGTGTCATCTACACCTCAAAAACATGTCTAGATTCAGAAATTTTCTTACTTTTGACTCTGCAAAAACTCTTACTGTAGCTCTTATTCATTCTCGTCTAGACTATTGCAACTCTCTACTAATCAGTCTCCCTCTTTCTAAACTCTCCCCTCTCCAATCCGTCCTGAATGCAGCAGCCAGGATCATATTCCTCGCCAACCGCTACACCGATGTCTCTTCCCTGTGCCAGTCATTGCACTGGTTGCCCATCCAATACAGAGTTCAATATAAACGTATCACTCTCACCCACAAAGCGCTCCATGTTCAGTACCCCCCTACATCTCCTCCCTCGTCTCAGTCTACCACCCTTCCCGTCCCCTCCGTTCTGCTAATAACTTTAAACTAAAATCCTCTGTAATCCGAACATCCCGCTCCCGTCTCCAAGATTTCTCGCGTGCTGCACCAATTCTTTGGAATGCACTACCCAGGATAATTCAATTAAATCCCAATACGGAGAGTTTTAAGCAAGCCATAAAAACCCATTTCTTTAGACTGGCCCATCACCTCAACACACTTGTCTAACTGTCCCAGTTTGGCCCATATTAAAATTTTCTTCAAAATCATGCTCATACAATCCATGCAGTGATTAGCCTCTGTCTGTCCTGTACACATACTGGCTGGCGACCAGTTCATGTAGTGTTATGTACTTACCCTATTTAGCATATTAAGGCTGTATTATAGAATATATATACATTTTACCTTTGTGTCTCCTCTATTTCCTTATAGACTGTAAGCTTGCGACCCTCACTCCTTTTAACATCTGAGTTATGCTTATTCTGTAAAGTCTGTATTGTCTGTATAAGTCTCCCCTAAAATTGTAAAGTGCTGTGGAATATGTTGGTGCTCTAAAAATAAAAAATATTATTATTATTATAATTAAATTCAGATGTAAATTTAAAGCCCATGAAGTCATTATGTCTGCTACACTGTACTGATCTCGATTTATAGAAACGTCTTACTCCTCTGATACCATCCTCAGGCCGTATATTACTGTACAAAGCCTCGATATCTAGTAAGGCCGGCCGCTCCCCTACATGCATGTATACATGCTCGAGGGTCTACATGTAGGGGAGCAGGCAAAGGGAAAACCAACTCCAGAGGGATTATTCCAACTGCAGGACCACAGGCGGTACTGTGGGGGCATCAAACATACTGCATAAGGGGCATAATGGGGGCATCACACATACTGCATAAGGGGCATAATGGGGGCATCACACTGTGTGGGGTCATCATACATCCTGCATAAGGGGCATAATGGGGGCATTACACTGTGGGGGGCATCATACATCCTGCATAAGGGGCATAATGGGGGCATTACACTGTGGGGGGCATCATACATCCTGCATAAGGGGCATAATGGGGGCATTACACTGTGGGGGCATCATACATACTGCATAAGGGGCATAATGGGGGCATTACACTGTGTGGGGGCATCATACATCCTGCATAAGGGGCATAATGGGGGCATTACACTGTGGGGGCATCATACATCCTGCATATGGGGAATAATGCGGGCATTACACTGTGTGGGGGCATTATACATCCTGCATAAGGGGCATAATGGGGGCATTACACTGTGTGGGAGCATCATACATCCTGCATAAGGGGCATAATGGGGGCATTACACTGTGTGGGGGCATCATACATCCTGCATAAGGAGCATAATGGGGACATTACACTGTGTGGGGGCATCATACATACTGCATAAGTGGCATAATGGGGGCATTACACTGTGTGGGGGCATCATACATCCTGCATAAGGGGCATAATGGGGGCATTAAACTGTGTGGGGGCATCATACATCCTGTATAAGGGGCATAATGGGGGCATTACACTGTGTGGGGGCATCATACATCCTGCATAAGGAGCATAATGGGGGCATTACACTGTGTGGGGGCATCATACATCCTGCATAAGGGGCATAATGGGGGCATTACACTGTGGGGGCATCATACATCCTGCATAAGGGTTATAATGGGGGCATTACACTGTGTGGGGGGCATCATACATCTTGCATAATGGGCATAATGGGGTCATTACACTGTGTGGGGGCATCATACATCCTGCATAAGGGGCATAATGGGGGCATTACACTGTGGGGGCATCATACATCCTGCATAAGGGGCATAATGGGGGCATTACACTGTGTGGGGGCATCATAAATACTGCATAAGGGGCATAATGGGGGCATTACACTGTGTGGGGGCATCATACATCCTGCATAAGGGGCATAATGGGGGCATTACACTGTGGGGGCATCATACATACTGCATAAGGGGCATAATGGGGGCATTACACTGTGTGGGGGCATCATACATCCTGCATAAGGGGCATAATGGGGGCATTACACTGTGGGGGCATCATACATCCTGCATATGGGGCATAATGGGGGCATTACACTGTGTGGGGGCATTATACATCCTGCATAAGGGGCATAATGGGGGCATCACACTGTGTGGGGGCATCATACATCCTGCATAAGGAGCATAATGGGGGCATTACACTGTGTGGGGGCATCATACATACTGCATAAGTGGCATAATGGGGGCATTACACTGTGTGGGGGCATCATACATCCTGCATAAAGGGCATAATGAGGGCATTACACTGTGTGGGGGCATCATACATCCTGTATAAGGGGCATAATGGGGGCATTACACTGTGTGGGGGCATCATACATCCTGCATAAGGAGCATAATGGGGGCATTACACTGTGTGGGGGCATCATACATCCTGCATAAGGGGCATAATGGGGGCATTACACTGTGGGGGCATCATACATCCTGCATAAGGGGCATAATGGGGGCATTACACTGTGTGGGGGCATCATACATCCTGCATAAGGGGCATAATGGGGGCATTACACTGTGTGGGGGCATCATACATACTGCATAAGGGGCATAATGGGGGCATTACACTGTGTGGGGGCATCATACATCCTGCATAAGGGGCATAATGGGGGCATTACACTGTGGGGGCATCATACATACTGCATAAGGGGCATAATGGGGGCATTACACTGTGTGGGGGCATCATACATCCTGCATAAGGAGCATAATGGGGGCATTACACTGTGGGGGCATCATACATCCTGCATATGGGGAATAATGCGGGCATTACACTGTGTGGGGGCATTATACATCCTGCATAAGGGGCATAATGGGGGCATTACACTGTGTGGGAGCATCATACATCCTGCATAAGGGGCATAATGGGGGCATTACACTGTGTGGGGGCATCATACATCCTGCATAAGGAGCATAATGGGGACATTACACTGTGTGGGGGCATCATACATACTGCATAAGTGGCATAATGGGGGCATTACACTGTGTGGGGGCATCATACATCCTGCATAAGGGGCATAATGGGGGCATTACACTGTGTGGGGGCATCATACATCCTGTATAAGGGGCATAATGGGGGCATTACACTGTGTGGGGGCATCATACATCCTGCATAAGGAGCATAATGGGGGCATTACACTGTGTGGGGGCATCATACATCCTGCATAAGGGGCATAATGGGGGCATTACACTGTGCGGGCATCATACATCCTGCATAAGGGTTATAATGGGGGCATTACACTGTGTGGGGGGCATCATACATCTTGCATAATGGGCATAATGGGGTCATTACACTGTGTGGGGGCATCATACATCCTGCATAAGGGGCATAATGGGGGCATTACACTGTGGGGGCATCATACATCCTGCATAAGGGGCATAATGGGGGCATTACACTGTGTGGGGGCATCATAAATACTGCATAAGGGGCATAATGGGGGCATTACACTGTGTGGGGGCATCATACATCCTGCATAAGGGGCATAATGGGGGCATTACACTGTGGGGGCATCATACATACTGCATAAGGGGCATAATGGGGGCATTACACTGTGTGGGGGCATCATACATCCTGCATAAGGGGCATAATGGGGGCATTACACTGTGGGGGCATCATACATCCTGCATATGGGGCATAATGGGGGCATTACACTGTGTGGGGGCATTATACATCCTGCATAAGGGGCATAATGGGGGCATCACACTGTGTGGGGGCATCATACATCCTGCATAAGGAGCATAATGGGGGCATTACACTGTGTGGGGGCATCATACATACTGCATAAGTGGCATAATGGGGGCATTACACTGTGTGGGGGCATCATACATCCTGCATAAAGGGCATAATGAGGGCATTACACTGTGTGGGGGCATCATACATCCTGTATAAGGGGCATAATGGGGGCATTACACTGTGTGGGGGCATCATACATCCTGCATAAGGAGCATAATGGGGGCATTACACTGTGTGGGGGCATCATACATCCTGCATAAGGGGCATAATGGGGGCATTACACTGTGGGGGCATCATACATCCTGCATAAGGGGCATAATGGGGGCATTACACTGTGTGGGGGCATCATACATCCTGCATAAGGGGCATAATGGGGGCATTACACTGTGTGGGGGCATCATACATACTGCATAAGGGGCATAATGGGGGCATTACACTGTGTGGGGGCATCATACATCCTGCATAAGGGGCATAATGGGGGCATTACACTGTGGGGGCATCATACATACTGCATAAGGGGCATAATGGGGGCATTACACTGTGTGGGGGCATCATACATCCTGCATAAGGAGCATAATGGGGGCATTACACTGTGGGGGCATCATACATCCTGCATATGGGGAATAATGCGGGCATTACACTGTGTGGGGGCATTATACATCCTGCATAAGGGGCATAATGGGGGCATTACACTGTGTGGGAGCATCATACATCCTGCATAAGGGGCATAATGGGGGCATTACACTGTGTGGGGGCATCATACATCCTGCATAAGGAGCATAATGGGGACATTACACTGTGTGGGGGCATCATACATACTGCATAAGTGGCATAATGGGGGCATTACACTGTGTGGGGGCATCATACATCCTGCATAAGGGGCATAATGGGGGCATTACACTGTGTGGGGGCATCATACATCCTGTATAAGGGGCATAATGGGGGCATTACACTGTGTGGGGGCATCATACATCCTGCATAAGGAGCATAATGGGGGCATTACACTGTGTGGGGGCATCATACATCCTGCATAAGGGGCATAATGGGGGCATTACACTGTGGGGGCATCATACATCCTGCATAAGGGTTATAATGGGGGCATTACACTGTGTGGGGGGCATCATACATCTTGCATAATGGGGTCATTACACTGTGTGGGGGCATCATACATCCTGCATAAGGGGCATAATGGGGGCATTACACTGTGGGGGCATCATACATCCTGCATAAGGGGCATAATGGGGGCATTACACTGTGTGGGGGCATCATAAATACTGCATAAGGGGCATAATGGGGGCATTACACTGTGTGGGGGCATCATACATCCTGCATAAGGGGCATAATGGGGGCATTACACTGTGGGGGCATCATACATACTGCATAAGGGGCATAATGGGGGCATTACACTGTGTGGGGGCATCATACATCCTGCATAAGGGGCATAATGGGGGCATTACACTGTGGGGGCATCATACATCCTGCATATGGGGCATAATGGGGGCATTACACTGTGTGGGGGCATTATACATCCTGCATAAGGGGCATAATGGGGGCATTACACTGTGTGGGGGCATCATACATCCTGCATAAGGAGCATAATGGGGGCATTACAGTGTGTGGGGGCATCATACATCCTGCATAAGGGTTATAATGGGGGCATTACACTGTGTGGGGGGCATCATACATCCTGCATAAGGGGCATAATGGGGGTATTACACTGTGGGGGCATCATACATCCTGCATAAGGGTTATAATGGGGTCATTACACTGTGTGGGGGCATCATACATCCTGCATAAGGGGCATAATGGGGGCATTACACTGTGGGGGCATCATACATCCTGCATAAGGGGCATAATGGGGGCATTACACTGTGTGGGGGCATCATACATACTGCATAAGGGGCATAATGGGGGCATTACACTGTGTGGGGGCATCATACATCCTGCATAAGGGGCATAATGGGGGCATTACACTGTGGGGGCATCATACATCCTGCATAAGGGGCATAATGGGGGCATTACACTGTGTGGGGGCATCATACATACTGCATAAGAGGCATAATGGGGGCATTACACTGTGTGGGGGCATCATACATCCTGCATAAGGGGCATAATGGGGGCATTACACTGTGGGGGCATCATACATCCTGCATATGGGGCATAATGGGGGCATTACACTGTGTGGGGGCATTATACATCCTGCGTAAGGGGCATAATGGGGGCATTACACTGTGTGGGGGCATCATACATCCTGCATAAGGAGCACAATGGGAGCATTACAGTGTGTGGGGGCATCATACATACTGCATAAGGGGCATTATACTGTGTGGGGGCATCATACATCCTGCATAAGGGGCATAATGGGGGCATTACACTGTGTGGGGGCATCATACATCCTGCATAAGGAGCATAATGGGGGCATTACACTGTGTGGGGGCATCATACATCCTGCATAAGGGGCATAATGGGGGCATTACACTGTGTGGCGGCATCATACATACTCCATAAGGGGCATAATGGGGGCATTACACTATGTGGGGGCATCATACATACTGTATAAAGGGCATAATGGGGGTATTACACTGTGTGGGGGGCATCATACATACTGCATAAGGGGCATAATGGGGGCATTACACTGTGGGGGCATCATACATACTGCATAAGGGGCATAATGGGGGCATTACACTGTGGGGGCATCATGCATCCTGCATAAGGGGCATAATGGGGGCATTACACTGTGTGGGGGCATCATACATCCTGCATAAGGGGCATAATGGGGGCATTACACTGTGGGGGCATCATACATCCTGCATAAGGGGCATAATGGGGGCATTACACTGTGTGGAGGGGCATCATACATCCTGCATAAGGGGCATAATGGGGGCATTACACTATGTGGGGGCATCATACATCCTGCATAAGGGGCATAATGGGGGCATTACACTGTGGGGGGCATCATAAATCCTGCATAAGGGGTATAATTGGGGCATTACACTGTGGGGGGCATCATACATCCTGCATAAGGGGCATAATGGGGGCATTACACTGTGGGGGCATCATACATCCTGCATAAGGGGCATAATGGGGGCATTACACTATGTGGGGGCATCATACATCCTGCATAAGGGGCATAATGGGGGCATTATACTGTGGGGGGCATCATAAATCCTGCATAAGGGGTATAATTGGGGCATTACACTGTGTGGGGGGGCATCATACATCCTGCATAAGGGGCATAATGGGGGCATTACACTATGTGGGGACATCATACATCCTGCATAAGGGGCATAATGGGGGCATTACACTGTGTGGGGGCATCATACATCCTGCATAAGGGGTATAATGGGGGCATTACACTGTGGGGGGCATCATACATCCTGCATAAGGGGCATAATGGGGGCATTACACTATGTGGGGGCATCATACATCCTGCATAAGGGGCATAATGGGGGCATTACACTGTGGGGGGCATCATAAATCCTGCATAAGGGGCATAATGGGGGCATTACACTATGTGGGGGCATCATACATCCTCCATAAGGGGCATAATGGGGGCATTACACTGTGTGGGGGCATCATACATCCTGCATAAGGGGCATAATGGTGGCATTACACTGTGTGGGGGCATCATACATCCTGCACAAGGGGCATAATGGGGGCATTACACTGTGTGGGGGCATCATACATCCTGCATAAGGGGTATAATGGGGGCATTACACTGTGGGGGGCATCATACATCCTGCATAAGGGGCATAATGGGGGCATTACACTGTGGGGGCATCATACATCCTGCATAAGGGGCATAATGGAGGCATTACACTGTGTGGGGGCATCATACATCCTGCATAAGGGGTATAATGGGGGCATTACACTGTGGGGGGCATCATACATCCTGCATAAGGGGTATAATGGGGGCATTACACTGTGGGGGGCATCATACATCCTGCATAAGGGGCATAATGGGGGCATTACACTGTGGGGGCATCATACATCCTGCATAAGGGGCATAATGGGGGCATTACACTGTGTGGGGGGCATCATACATCCTGCATAAGGGGCATAATGGGGGCATTACACTGTGTGGGGGCATCATACATCCTGCATAAGGGGTATAATGGGGGCATTACACTGTGGGGGGCATCATACATCCTGCATAAGGGGCATAATGGGGGCATTACACTGTGGGGGCATCATACATCCTGCATAAGGGGTATAATGGGGCATTACACTGTGGGGGCATCATACATCCTGCATAAGGGGCATAATGGGGGCATTACACTGTGGGGGCATCATACATCCTGCATAAGGGGCATAATGGGGGCATTACACTGTATGGGGGCATCATACATCCTGCATAAGGGGCATAATGGGGGCATTACACTGTGTGGGGGGGCATCATACATACTGTATAAGGGGCATAATGGGGGCATTACACTATGTGGGGGCATCATACATCCTGCATAAGGGGCATAATGGGGGCATTACACTGTGTGGGGGCATCATACATCCTGCATAAGGGGTATAATGGGGGCATTACACTGTGGGGGGCATCATACATCCTGCATAAGGGGCATAATGGGGGCATTACACTGTGGGGGCATCATACATCCTGCATAAGGGGTATAATGGGGCATTACACTGTGTGGGGCATCATACATCCTGCATAAGGGGCATAATGGGGGCATTACACTGTATGGGGGCATCATACATCCTGCATAAGGGGCATAATGGGGGCATTACACTGTGTGGGGGGGCATCATACATACTGTATAAGGGGCATAATGGGGGCATTACACTATGTGGGGGCATCATACATCCTGCATAAGGGGCATAATGGGGGCATTACACTGTGTGGGGGCATCATACATCCTGCATAAGGGGTATAATGTGGGCATTACACTGTGGGGGTCCTGTACTCTGAGAACAATACGTGTCCTCCCTTCCTGTCTCCATAGTTGGGTCGTATGTATCTATTACAGGAAACAGAACAGAAACCTTATGATTCTTATAAAGGGGCAACACAAGACCCCCAAAGAGCCTCCGTGCTGAAGGGGTTAATGCCCCCTGCGCCCAGTAATGGGGTCTCCACATACCTCCACCTGCAGAGCCGCCACCACATATATGGCTGTTGTGTGCGCACAGGAGCTGTGATGAGGTCACAGGAGGGGAGGAGTCAGGGGTCACATGATCAGGGGCCTCAGTGGATGCAGGACTCTGCTGTGCTGGTTGTCATGGTGCTGGATGAGCTGAAGTTTATGTGTGGGGTCAGGAGGGGTTTACAGTGTGGATGTAGCAGAGCCGCGTGTGTACTAGGTGTACGGAGCGGAGCCGCGTGTGTACTAGGTGTACGGAGCGGAGCCGCGTGTGTACGAGGTGTACGGAGCAGAGACGGGCGTGTACGAGGTGTACGGAGCAGAGCCGCACATGTACGAGATGTACGGAGCAGAGCCGTGTGTGTACGAGGCGTACGGAGCGGAGCCGCGCGTGTACGAGGTGTACGGAGCAGAGCCGGGCGTGTACGAGGTGTACGGAGCGGAGCCGCGCGTGTACGAGGTGTACGGAGCGGAGCCGCGCGTGTACGAGGTGTACGGAGCAGAGCCGCGCGTGTACGAGGTGTACGGAGCAGAGCCGGGCGTGTATGAGGTGTACGGAGCGGAGCCGCGCGTGTACGGAGCGGAGCCGCGCGTGTACGGAGCGGAGCCGCGCGTGTACGAGGTGTACGGAGCAGAGCCGCGTGTGTACGAGGTGTACGGAGCGGAGCCGCGCGTGTACGAGGTGTACGGAGCAGAGCCGCGCGTGTACGAGGTGTACGGGGCGGAGGCGCACGTGTACGAGGTGTACGGAGCGGAGCCGCATGTGTACGATGTGTATGGAGCGGAGCCGCGCATGTACGAGGTGTACGGAGCGGAGCCGCGCGTGTACAAGGTGTACGGAGCAGAGCCGCGCGTGTACGAGGTGTACGGAGCGGAGCCGCGCGTGTACGAGGTGTACGGAGTGGAGCCGTGTGTACGTGGTGTACGTAGCAGAGCCGTATGTGTACGAGGTGTAGGGAGCGGAGCCGTGCGTACGATGTGTAGGGAGCGGAGCCGTGTGTGTACGAAGTGTAGGGAGCAGAGCTGTGTGTGTACTTAGTGTAGGGAGCAGAGCCGTGTGTGTACGAAGTGTAGGGAGCGGAGCCGTGTGTACACGAAGTGTAGGGAGCGGAGCCGTGTGTACAAGGTGTTCGGAGCGGAGCCGTGCGTGTACGAGGTGTACGGAGCAGAGCGGAGCCTCGCGTGTACGAAGGGTATGGAGCGGAGCTGTATGTGTACGAGGTGTACGGAGCGGAGTAGCGTGTACGAGGTGAGCGGAGCAGCGTGTGTGCGAGGTGTACGGAGCGGAGCCGGGTGTGTGCAAGGTGTACGGAGCGGGGCTGCGCATGTACGAGGTGTACGGAGCGGAGGCGGGTGTGTACGAGGTGTACGGAGCGAAGCCGTGTGTGTAAGATGTGTACGAAGCGGAGCCGCGCGTGTACGAGGTGTATGGAGCGGAGCCATATGGTTACGAGGTGTATGGAGCAGAGCCGCGCGTGTACGAGGTGTATGGAGCGGAGCCGCGCGTGTAAGAGGTGTACGGAGCGAAGCCGCGTGTGTACGATGTGTACGGAGCGGAACCGCTTGTGTATGAGGTGTACGGAGCGGAGCCGCGTGTGTACGAGGTGTACGGAGCGGAGCCGCGTGTGTACGATGTGTACGGAGCGGCACACTGTGTACGAGGTGTACGGAGCGTAGCCGCATGTGTACGAGGCGTATGGAACAGAGCCGCGCGTGTACGAGATGAGCGGAGCAGCGCATAAACGAGGCGTATGGAGCGGAGCCGCATATGTACGAGGTGTACGGAGCGGAGCTACGTGTGTACGAGTTGTACAGAGCGGAGCTACGTGTGTACGAGTTGTACAGAGCAGAGCCGCGTGTGTACAAGGTGTATGGAGCGGAGCCACGTGTGTACGAGTTGTACGGAGAGGAGCTGCGTGTGTTTGTTTCATTGCAGCCATTTTGTAAATTCTAAAAAGTTCATTTTTTTCTCATTAAAGTACACTCTGCACCCCATCTTGACTGAAAAAAATCAAATGTAGAAATTTTTGCAAATTTATTAAAAAAGAAAAACTAAACTATCACATGGTCATAAGTATTCAGACCCTTTGCTCAGTATTGAGTAGAAGCCCCTTTTGAGCTAGTACAGCCATGAGTCTTCTTGGGAATGATGCAGCAGGTTTTTCACACCTGGATTTGGGTTCCTCTGCCATTCTTCCTGGCAGATCCTCTCCAGTTCCGTCAGGTTGGATGGTGAACGTTGGTGGACAGCCGTTTTCAGGTCTCTCCAGAGATGTTCAATTGGGTTTAGGTTAGGGCTCTGGCTGGGCCGGTCAAGAATGGTCACAGAGTTGTTCTGAAGCCACTCCTTTGTTATTTTAGCTGCGTGCTTAGGGTCACTGTCTTGTTGGAAGGTGAACCTTCGGCCAAGTCTGAGGTCCAGAGCACTCTGGAAGAGGTTTTCATCCAGGATATCTCTGTACTTGGCCGCATTCATGTTTCCTTCAATTGCAACCAGTCGTCCTGTCCCTGTAGCTGAAAAACACCCCCATAGCATGATGCTGCCACCACCATGTTTCACTGTTGGGATTGTATTGGGCAGGTGATGAGCAGTGCCTGGTTTTCTCCACACATACCGCTTAGAATTATCACCAAAAAGTTCTATCTTCTCATCAGACCAGAGAATCTTATTTCTCATAGTATAGGAGTCCTTCATGTGTTTTTAAGCAAACTCTATGTGGGCTTTCATATGTCTTGCACTGAGGAGAGGCTTCCGTCGGGCCACTCTGCCATAAAGGCCCAACTGGTGGAGGGCAGCAGTGATAGTTGACTTTGTGGAACTTTCTCCCATCTCCCTACTGCATCTCTGGAGCTCAGCCACAGTGATCTTGGGGTTCTTCTTTGCCTCTGCCACCAAGGCTCTTCTGCCACAATTGCTCAGTTTGGCTGGACGGCCAGGTCTAGGAAGACTTCTGGTGGTCTCAAACTTCTTCCATTTAAGGATTATGGAGGCCACTGTGCTCTTAGGAACCTTGAGTAATGCAGAAATTCTTTTGTAACCTTGTCCAGATCTGTGCCTTGCCACAATTCTGTCTCTGAGCTCCTTGGGCAGTTCCTTTGAGCTCCTGATTCTCATTTGGTCTGACATGCACTGTGAGCTGTGAGGTCTTATATAGACAGGTGTGCACCTTTCCAAATCAAGTCCTATCAGTTTAATTAAACACAGCTGGACTTTAATGAAGGAGTAGAACCATCTCAAGGAGGATTACAAGGAAATGGACAGAATGTGACTTAAATATGAGTGTCTGAGCAAAAGGTCTGAAGACTTATGACCATGCGATATTTCAGTTTTTCTTTTTTAATAAATTTGCAAAAATTTCTACATTTCTGTTTTTTTCAGTCGAGATGGGGTGCAGAGTGTACTTTAATGAGAAAAAAATGAACTTTTTAGAATTTACCAAATGGCAGCAATGAAACAAAGAGTGAAAAATTTAAAGAAGTCTGAATACTTTCCGTATCCACTGTATATGGATTCTGGATTGCTGATTTGTCTGGAATATTGTACAGCTGCCAAAACAGCAGACCCCCTCTCCCACTACAGTGACCCCACTTAGGAAACGATATTCCTCTGGTATTAGAGGTTTAGAATACAAAGGGACATGATGAATTCTAAGTCTTTTCTTTAGACTATGGACTTCTTAGGGTGCCAACCTCCGCAGTCATTCAGTGTTAGTAGTAATAAGGATGAAATAGTAATTATCAATACACCCCATCCTATTTCCTCTCATCTCGCAATGTGCCCGTCCATCTGTTATCATTTTTATTCTATTTCATACAAAGACTTAGAATTCATCACGCCCCTATGTATTCTAAGCCTCTAATCCCACATTTGTTATTATTCCACCCCCGCGATGGGCGTAAAGGCTGCTGGAATAATTATGTCTAACATTCTGGGAGGGTGTCATGGGTGTATCAGGTTTGACAGACAGTCGTTCTGGATCCAGCTGTAGAAGGTCGCTGCGCTTGGCTTTGCAGACACCTTTTTGATTCTTTCATCTCTGTAGTGTAGTGCTATCCTTCTCTCGCTAAGACCCAGCAGTGATCTCCTCTTTCTGCTGCTAATTGACACACCCTTGGTTGATATTTAAAAACCCATAGTGTCTCCAGAGAGTCACCGGTGAACTATTTTCTTCTATTTAGGTCTGGAGTTCTAGCAGTCGGCTAGTTTCTTCTTGGAGTTTCTTGGTGATTAGGGCCGATAGGGGAGTCAGGGTGTTGTAAGATCTGCCTAGGGGCTCTCCTCTCTCATTTTCCCTAGTTGTTGGGTTCCCCCATTTTCCCATCGTCATACATTTGGTCCTTCCATTCTACTTTGAAGAACCTAGAATATAAGACATAATTTCAGTTGTTTCACACTTTTTTGTTAAGTATATAATTCCACATGTGTTAATTCATAGTTTTGATGCCTTCAGTGTGAATGTACAATTTTCATAGTCATGAAAATACAGAAAAAAATACAGGTGTCCAAACTTTTGGTCTGTAATGTATGAACCAGATATGGTCGTCATTGTGTCCATGGAGTAAGAGAGAGACAGCACATATCTTGTGATTTTACATCCAGTCCAAGAGGGGCATCTCCAGCCCCCGATGTGGGGGACTGATATCACCAGCCTATTGTATTCTCCCATTTTCCCCCATCACTGACTAAGAGCTATGATGAACCCTGGTGACCTCAGCTGATAGGACAGAAGGGAACTGGTGTTACGAGTTGTATACACCACCTTTACACAACTATTGTAAATCTGCTTCTGATTTGCCCAGACTGAGCTTCTGTTCAGAGAAAAGTCCTTCCCCCTCCAGTAAAGCACACTGTCTTATACACACATTATATATATATATAATAATAATATATACTCACACACACATGAGTGGAGCAATATTCATGTGGGATAATATATGTATATATATTATATGTATACTGTGAGGAAAAAAAGTATTTAGTCAGCCCCCAATTGTGCAAGTTCTCCCACTTACAGAGATGAGCGAGGCCTGAAATTGACATCATAGGTCGAGATCAACTATCCGAGACAAAATGAGAAAACAAATCCTGAAAATCACATTGTCTGATTTGGAAAGGATTTTTTTAATATACATAAATATGCATGTGTTAATTGATAACAAATATTCATTTCATATATAAAGAGATAAAACTCAAATAAAAGCTGCGACACCTTCCCATAATGGCTACAGCCAGAGGGATCAAAAGATAAAACGTATTCAGAACATACCCCGGCCCCTCACACCACCCCAACGCCGTATTGCTGATGCTTCGTCAGGGGCACTGTGATTTTCTTGATTTTTTTTGGATATTCTCTCTCTCAATGTTAAAATTAATCTACCCTTAAAATTATAGACTGTTCATGTCTTTGTCAGTGGGAAAACTTACAAAAACAGCAAGGGATCAAATACTTATTTCCTTCACTGTATATATATATATATACACACACACTGCTCTAAACTAAAGGGGACACTGAAATAACACATCCTAGATCTGAATGAATGAAATCTTCTCATTGAAAACTTTGTTCTGTAGAAAGCTGAATGTGCTGACAACAAGATCACACAAAATCATCAATGGAAATCACATTTATTAACCAATGGAGGCCTGGATTTGGAGTCACCCCCAAAATTAAAGTGGAAAAACACACTACAGGCTGATCCAACTTTGATGTAATGTCCTTAAAACAAGTCACAATGAGGCTCAGTATTGTGTGTGGCCTCCATGTCCCTGTATTACCTCCCTACAACGCCTGGGCATGCCCCTGATGAGGGTGCGGATGGTCTCCTGTGGGATCTCCTCCCAAACCTGGACTAAAGCATCCGCCAACTCCTGGACAGTCTGTGGTGCAACGTGACGTTGGTGGATGGAGCGAGACATGATGTCCCAGATGTGCTCAATCGGATTCAGGTCTGGGGAATGGGTGGGCCAGTCCATAACTTCAATGCCTTCATCTTGCAGGAACTGCTGACACACTCCAGCCACATGAGGTCTGGCATTATCTTGTATAAGGAGGAACCCAGAGCCAACCGCATCAGCATATGGTCTCACAAGGGGTCTGAGAATCTCATCTCGGTACCTAATGGCAGTCAGGCTACCTCTGGCGAGCACATGGAGGGCTGTGAGGCCCTCCAAAGAAATGCCACCCCACACCATTACTGACCCACTGCCAAGGAGGTCATGCTGAAGGATGCTGCAGGCAGCAAATCGCTCTCCACGGCGTCTCCAGACTCTGTCACGTCTGTCACATGTGCTCAATGTGAACCTGCTTTCATCCGTGAAGAGCACAGTGTCCTGCACGGTCTTGGGCTGTGAGCACAACCCCCATCTGTGGACGTCGAGCCCTTATACCACACTCATGGAGTCGGTTTCTAACCGTTTGTGCAGACACATGCACTTTTCTGCCTGCTGGAGGTCATTTTGCAGGGCTCTGGCAGTGCTCTTACTGTTCCTCCTTGCACAAAAGACGGAGGTAGCGGTCCTGCTGCTGGGTTGTTGCTTTTCTACGGCCCCCTCCACGTCTCCTGGAGTACTTACCTGTCTCCTGATAGCGCCTCCAGCCTCTGAACACTACGCTGACAGACACAGCAAACCTTCTTGTCACAGCTCGCATTGATGTGCCATCCTGGATGAGCTGCACTACCTGGGCAACTTCTGTGGGTTGCAGAGTCCATCTCATGCTACCACGAGTGTAAAAGCATAGCCAACATTCAAAAGTGACAAAAACATCAGCCACAAAGCATTGGTACTGAGATGTGGACTGTGGTCCCCACCTGCAGAACCACTCCTTTATTGAGGGTGTCTTGATAATTGCCAATAATTTCCATCTATTGTCTATTCCATTTGCACAACAGCATGTGAAATTGATTGTCAATCAGTGTTGCTTCCTAAGTGGACAGTTTGATTTCACAGAAGTTTGATTTACTTGGAGTTATATTCTGTTAAGTGTTCCCTTTATTTTTTTGAGCAGTGTAGTATGGTTGGGTAGTAGTTAATAATTTCTATATATTTTATATATATAATAGAATATAATTTATATATAATTTATATATATTTCGCATTTATAGATCGATATTTTGAGAGATATTTTCTTATATCTTATTATGCATTTATACTATGATCTCATATAATCATGTTATACTTCATGCTTCACTGTTCTCTGTGGTGACCTCGCTGGCCGTATCAATCTGTGCTCCATGACGCGTGATCACGTGGTTCCCCACGTCCTTGCGGCATGATGAATCATATGACGCGTTTGCCATGGATGCGGCGGTGTAGCAGTGATTGCCATGTGTCATGCCACGCCCTCCCCACACCCATTGGCCGAGAGACTACACACCCCCTTTTCTATTGGCTCAAGAAAGCTGGGTTTGCGTCCTAGGTCATGGGTCTTCCAGCATGACAATGACCCCAAACATACTTCAAGAAGCCCCCAGAAAATGGATGAAATCAAAGTGCTGGAGAGTTCTGACCAGCAAGGAGTCTGGATCTAAATCCCATTGAACACCTGTGGAGAGATCTTAAAATTGCTGTATGGAGACAAATGTTACAGTTTGAGAGTCCTCAGTTTTTGATGCCATCTTTTCAGTTAGCCATTAGTCAGTAAGCTTTCGAGACTACTTGGGTCTCTTCATCAGACTTAGTATAACACAAAATCTGAAGAGTCACATATTTATACACAACATGGCACAGGAATAATGCAAAAGATAACAAGTGGGGTGAAGCAGAAATATCAGTATGGGAGAGGGAGAAGCAGTTGTGGCCGTAAAAATAAGTGGCCACAAGTAGATCTATTCTGTCTTTTTTTGTGTGGCGATGAGAATTCATCCTTGTTCTAAGTTTTTGCCCTGTCTCCCCTACATACAGACCCCCAGTTGGACATTTGGTACATATAATTAAGTACATTACATGTGATGCAGCTGAAAGTACCTGGGATCTTGTGGTCCTGATGTGAGTTGGGAATCTTTATCTTGTCCGTGGTCATTATAAATGGACAGGTTTTACATATACAGTTGGTGAGGATGAATTTTGTAAGTTTCACCACAAAAGTGAAACTATCCTCCCGGTCAGTTTGATTTCCCTCCCAGTACCTTTTCATTCTAACAATGATAGGTTTTTGAGAGATTATACTTGTTCCTTCTATTTTTTGTTCTCCTTAGCTTGCCTTCTTTGCCCTATATGAATGTGTTTTTGTTTCTCATTCAGGGTTTTCGTATTTTACTTCATACTTTTCTTTCCCCTTGTTGACAGTGTGTTGCAGCCTCCCCTCTGGTTCCTCAGGAGGTATGACAAACTCTTCAACGGCTTATTAAGGAGTTAGGTCTGTGGTGGTGTTTTTAGTTGTGCAGCTAGGGCCTTTCTTGTCTGTACAGAGACTATTTGTGTGTAGTTGCAGCATTCTCCCCTGTGTGGGTTCTCCGGTGGTTATCAAGATGTGATTTCTGTACAAAACATTTCCCACAATCTGAACATGAAAAAGGCGTCTCCCCTGTGTGGGTTCTCTGCTGCTTATCAAAATCAGATTTCTGGTTAAAACATTTTCCATATTCTGAACATGGAAAAGGCTTCTCCCCTTTGTGAGTTCTCTGATGTGTGATAAGCTTTGATTTGTTTGCAAAACATTTCCCACATTCTGAACATGAAAATGGCTTCTACCCTGTGTGAGTTTTGTGATGTTTGATAAGAGTTGATTGCGCTGTAAAACATTTCCCACATTCTGAACATGAAAATGGCTTCTCTCCTGTGTGAGTTCTCTGATGGTTGATAAGAGTTGATTTCTCTGTAAAACATTTTCCACATTCTGAACATGGAAAAAGCTTCTCCCCTGTGTGAGTTCTCTGATGTGTGATAAGCTTTGATTTCTTTGCAAAACATTTCCCACATTCTGAACATGAAAATGGCTTCTCCCCTGTGTGAGCTCTCTGATGTGTGAAAAGCTTTGATTTCTGTACAAAACATTTCCCACAATCTAAACATGAAAAAGGCTTCTCCACTGTGTGGGTTCTCTGGTGCGTAAGAAAATTAGATTTCTGGTTAAAACATTTCCCACATTCTGAACATGGAAAAGGCTTCTCCCCTGTGTGAGTTCTCTGATGGTTGATAAGATTTGATTTCTGTGCAAAACACTTCCCACATTCTGAACAAGAAAATGGCTTCTCCCCTGTGTGAGTTCTCTGATGTGCAATAAGAGTTGATTTCTCTGTAAAATATTTCACACATTCTGAACATGAAAATGGCTTCTCCCCTGTGTGAGTTCTCTGATGTATATTAAGATATGATTTCAGAACAAAACATTTCCCACAATCTGAACATGAAAAAGGCTTCTCTCCTGTGTGAGTTCTCTGGTGCTTAAGAAAACTAGATTTCTGGTTAAAACATTTTCCACATTCGGAACATGGAAAAGGCTTCTCCCCTGTGTGAGTTCTCTGATGTGCAATAAGAGTTGATTTCTCTGTAAAACATTTCCCACATTCCGAACAGGAAAATGGTTTCTGTCCTGTGTGAGTTATCTCATGCCTAACAAGACTTGATTTCTGATTAAAACATCTCCCACACTTGGAGCAAGAAATTCTATTCTTCGCTGTGTGAATTTTTTGATGTTTAAGAAAAGACTTTTTGAGAGGAAAACTATTTCTATATTCTGAATGTGAAAATGGCTTCTTTGCATTATGAGCAGTTCGTTTTTTAATGCTTATTTTGTGACTATGATTTTCCTTAGTAGTCGGTAATGAATCAGAAGACAGGACCTGTTTCATAGGACCGGATAACAGATCTTTGCTGTGAAGGGATGATGGTAAATCTGGAGAAACGTCATTCACTTCAATTGCATCCTGTGGGATCTGAAAACCGTCTGATTTGAAAATTGAAGATGTCAGCTGTCCCTCTGATCTCTGGGTACAGTTATCTGCCAAGAATAAAACCAATTATTATTTTTTAATAAAAAGTCCTTGAATTTTATATTTTTGAACATTTCTACTTAAACTGTCTGTAAATAAAGGCAAGTTATATAAAATAATTCACTTATTCACCAGGACAATGACCATCTAATAGAAAACCTCATAGGATGAACCAGTGGAGCGTGGTGTTCAACTGTTCATTCTGCCTCCCCAATATGGAGTAAAAGGCGCAGGCTCTGTCCAGCCACTAAGATTAGGGTTCCTGAGACCTGTAGTACCATCCAGTCTGGCGGTATGGGTGTGTGCTGTCCAGCTGCAGTAATCTGCTCCCTGCTTCAGCCATATGGAAAGCACCGCACCCTACTAAAGCTGGAAGCATATTGCCGGAAGCTGCCAGATCCAGCCTTGTTCTCCTCTGGTTCAGTCCTCTGTGATCAGCTCCCGGCTTGTGTATTTGGTTCCTGGTGTGACCTCGGCCCATTTACGGACTACTCTTGTGTCTTCTGATTTTGTACTTTCTCTGCCCTCCTGGTTCTGATCCGGCTACCTGACTATTCTTCTTCCCATCTCACTCCACAGAATAGCAGGTAACACCCTGGCCCAAGCCTAGGGGTCTCTGTGTAAGTCCAGATCCATGTAGAGGGGTTAAAGGGTGATGAGCAAAGTAATTTGTAAAATCTGTAAATGGAGTAGATAGTGACAAGCCTGTTGGTGGTGGCCATCTTTTGAGCTGCCAGGTGACCATGAACAGTGCCCCCAATACATTGTGTCTGCGATTTTTCCAGGAAAATCTGCATTCCTAATAGCTAAATGGCGCTCCTTCCCTTCTTAACCTGCCATGTGCCCAGATAGTAGTGTACAACCCGTATATAGGGGATTGTCAGATTCAAGAGAAGTTGGAAAATAATTTGTAAGGTCCATTTGTTTCCTATTATCCTTTGTGAAGAATTACAAAATTATCACCACATAAAGTGACACGTCAGATTTGAAAAATGGGGCCTGATTAGGAACATAAAACTGTCTGCGGGAAGGGGTTAAATCAGAGGATTACTGAAGTCAAAAACTGTGAGTATAGACAATAAAACATCTACTGAAATGATCAAACTCAACAGTCTCCATCAGAGAAAAATGAGTAACTAGTGGTGAAACCTCTCTGGGGTAATTAGAGTCTGGGGCTCGGTGGCTCTTCATCATCTAAACTATCGTAAGGGACAATATTTTCTGTCACATGAGTGTCAAGAAGAAATATTAGACATTTACAGTGAAGTTTTTTACAATACTGCAGAGCTGAGGGGTCTTAAATTTAGATCTCTGGCATTTGGAAGAGGCAACGGAAATCTTTTTGAAAGACTACCAGGGAGTTACAGAGACACATAAGTGAGGCCGGCCGATCCCACCACAATCAGACTATCATACAGAATGAACTTGTAAAAAAAAGAAAGAATATATAAACATGTAACATCCCCAACAACAATGTATGTATGAAGGGAGAAATCCAACACTAAACCGGAGATGCACTCATTTATGGTGGACCATTGGAGGTATGATGAGTCCTGACCAGAAGAGTAGAGAAAGTATTAGTGCCCCCATTTCAGGAGAGATTGTGCAGGAATCTGAATTCCTTAGGATTGAAAACATAATGGAATTTATGACGTGGAGTGAATCCATGAAACCAGGGCTCGAGCCATGCCACCACATCTCCTGCAGGCGTGAATAGATGTATATTACAGCCATCAGACACGCACAGCTTAGAGACATATCATGGCACAGGTGTAATGTTATTTATGTAGTTTATCGCAATCCTGTTTGAAGTTAGTTGGTTTAAAAAGAAATTGAAAAGTATAAAGGGAAACTCTGTTGTTATTGTACAGAAATTCACACTTGGCCCTCACTGCACATTTAATGTTGTCGATCATAAAAGTGAAGTTTGGCCAGAAAGACTGGACCTGGTCTTGTAGGGACCATATGAGAACATTCAGCTGCACAGAAGGGAGAGAAGGTAGATTCATCCAATAAGATATCAGGGATCTAGGAAGCCAACAGCATCATTACCCTCCGCTTTCTCTTACAGGCCCATCAGAATATTTTTCTTCAAGTGATTTTCTCACTTGTCAGCACTTTCTACGTACGCTGTCATTTGGCTTTGTAATTTACAGATCTGGGCAGGTAACGGTCAGCGTCTACTAATCCCAGGGGGTAGGTGGATCCTCCAGGTTGTAAGATCTATAGAAAAGGTCTTTCACAATTACACAAAGTAAATTGAATATTTTCGGATGGAGGAAAATGTTGTGGTCTAGCGGCAAAATGGTGATCACACGTTTGTGATACGGCCGGACTACACGACTGATAAAGCAGCCACAGCCGGTGACTGAGAAGAATCTGTGACTTCTCAGAATTTAGTGGTTACTACTCACCAGGGTAGAGGACGCAGTGTCTCAGGCACGTGATCCCTTAGCCCATTCTCCCAGTCTTCTGGTCCTAAGGGATCGAGTGCCTGAGACACTGCGTCCTCACCCTCCTTTCCTATTGTCATTCCCAACAAGTGGTACACTGATGAAGGTCGTATAGACCGAAACGTGTTTTTGTTTATTTCTGCTGTGGACTGCAATTAAAATTGCTTTTGCTAAAATTCATTACCTGAGTGCCGAGGTTTCTCTTATATTATATGCGATTTGGACCTTACTCGTGCACCCTGGTTCATTAGTGCTGCGTTCTCCACCACTATTACTGAGAAAAATCTGAGATTTATCAACATTTCATGGTTACTACTCACCTGGGTAGTCATATGTAGAAATCACCTCCTTACACCGCTCATCACCCCTCACATATGTCTCTGTAGTATTAATATGGGTCAGATCTTCACCCTGAAAGAAATATTGTAAAAGTCACAGACAGATGGAGAAGTCACATGTATGATCGGCTCTAATCCTGCCATCTCCACCGTTCTCATTACACAAGTATAGAACATAATAATGGTGGATAAAACAAGACTGAAGACATGACTTTTACAGCCGTCTACACATCATAGGGGAGATCTCATGACACCTTCTCTCCATCTACCTGATGATCCTGAGGAACATTGGGATCTTCTTGTTTACAGTCCTGTGGAAGAAGAGGACGGGGACATCTCTCTGGTGTTGTCCTCTTACTGGATAGATCTGGAACAAACACATACAGGACTGAATTCATTCTTTACATACAGATAATTATAGGCCGTGTGTATTTAGTCCTGTCTATTACCTGGTGATGTGAGGGGCTGGGGAACCTCCATCATGAAGTCCTTGTACACATCTTTGTGTCCTTCTAAATACTCCCACTCCTCCATGGAGAAATAGATGGCGACATCCTGACACCTTATAGGAACCTGACACATACAATGATACCGTCATCCCCCCGATCCCTCCATAGCGTTACTGTATAATGTCCCAGCATTCCCAGCAGTGTCACCTCTCCAGTCAGCAGCTCAATCATCTTGTAGGCGAGTTCTAGGATCTTCTGGTCATTGATGTCCTCATGTATCAGGGGGTGAGGTGGAGGCCTCGTGATTAATCTCTGGTTATGGAGAGACACATTAATAAATCTCACTGCAGACATTTCCAGAGTCCTCACCTCTCCAGTTCTGTCCATCTGTTATTCCCATAGATAAGAATGATGTAATGTGACGTCATCAGAATCTCTCACCTCTCCAGTAAGCCGGAAGAGGATCTCTAGGGTGAGGTGTAATATCCTCTCCACCATCTTGTCCCTGTCCATATCCATCTTTGATAGGTAAATCAGGAAAATTTTCTTATATAGACGATCTTCACTGAGAGGTTCCGGTATTGTAGAGACCTGAACGAGAAGAAGATGAGCCGAGGTAACATCATAAAAATCCTGTGTAATAATACAATTACTGGAGACAATAAAGGAAACATATGAGGAGATTTATTATTTTAAATTTAGTTTTTTCTTTACATCTAGTAATAAAACCTTTATATTTTAGGCCACAGACAACAAGCAGGTTCTTCCTGGAAGTCTGCAGCTGAATACGTTTCTCATAAACTCACCTTCCATAACGCTAATTCTCATCTCATTTTCCGTCACTGGAATTGGCATTAGCAATAATGCAGGACATATTTCTCATGTCACGTGAAATAAATAACTACTTCATGATGAGGAAACATCTTCTACTACGGATCTAAAACCATATTTGGAGACAGTCCGTCACTGACTACATCTCCACTGGCCGTCTGTATGAATGTTTCCAGTCTTCCCCGAACTATAATCTTCTATCAAGTTAGATCTCATGTCTGATTCACACAGAGAAGTTTGAGGCTTTTATAAAAGCTGTTTTGTTTGGACAAATGCCGCAGACAGAAATTATTTGATACTAAAGTCTACATGTCCAGTGTATTATTGTCACGCTGTCTCTGTGTACTGGAGGTAGGGGGCCTAAGCTGACCTTAAGCTGGGGCCCTGACTAATCCTTCTACCTGGAGGTACTGTTAAAGGTACAGAGGTCCAGGCCGCCAGCGTAACCCCTACCTCCTGAGGATCCCTGCACCTAAGTAATCTAGTCCTGAGAAGGACCCCGATCACAACAAAAGGGGACAGGTAATAATATGCCAACACTCAGTACTTAGACGAACGAGACAGTACAAGGGTAAAACCAAAACCACCTTGCATACAAAAACTACACAACTACAACAGAGGGAACACCAACGGGAAAGGAGATAAATGATAAAGCGAGGAAGGGAAAAAACACTCCAAATACACTTAGCTCTGAAACTCCAAATACCACGATCCGCTCTGTTAGTCTGCATGAAATGCTTTCACCGACAACTTCCCTAACAGATCAGCAGACATATGAAGGAATCTCACTACTGCAGAATTGATTGCAGCTGGGCGAGGCTGGACCTTGTCTAGCACAGAGAGAGAGAGAGAGTTAACTCCCTCACTGCCGAAAAGCACAAAACACCAAAAACTCAGCTGCGAGAAGTCAGGCTGTGCAATCGTGACGATCTTCGTGGCGACACAACCATGACAGTACCCCCCCTTCTACGAGGGGCCTCCGGACCCTCAGGGCCAGGTTTATCCGGGTGAGTCGTGTGGAAGGCCCGAATTAACCGGTCTGCGTTAATATCTGACGCAGGAACCCACATCCTCTCCTCAGGACCATACCCCTTCCAATGAACCAGGTACTGAAGGGACCGACGATTAAAGTGTGAATCGATGACCTTTGATACCTGGAACTCCAAGTTACCATTGACCACCACTGGAGGCGGAGGTAAAGGTGACGGTATCACCGGCGCCACATACCTCTTAAGCAACGATCTGTGGAACACGTTGTGAATTTTAAACGTAGGGGGAAGGATCAAGACGGAATGCCACCGGATTAATTATAGAACTGATCCTGTACGGCCCGATGAACCTGGGACCCAGTTTCCAGGAAGGAACCTTAAGTTTTATATTCTTAGTAGACAACCATACCAGATCGTTCACACTTAGGTCCGGACCAGACACTCTCCTCCTGTCAGCCATAGGTTTTAACGGTTCCCCATAGTACTCAGATTATTCAGTACCCCTCTCCATACAGAAGCGAGTGATGACGAAAATCGTTCCTCCTCAGGAACCCCCGAAGAGCCCCCTCTACTGAAAGTACAAAACTGGGGGTGAAAACCATATGCCCCAAAAAAAGGGGACTTACCAGTGGACTCACTCCGCCTATTATTGAGAGCAAACTCCGCCAGAGGTAAGAAAGAAGCCCAGTCCTCCTGGTTCTCTGACACAAAACACCGGAGATATGTCTCCAAACTCTGGTTCAGACGTTCCGTCTGACCATTGGTCTGGGGATGAAAAGCCGATGAGAACGACAAATGCATCCCCCGCCGAGTACAAAATGCCTTCCAGAACTTGGACACAAACTGAGACCCCCGATCTACACCACATCGGAGGGTACCCCGTGAAGCCTCACAATCTCCCCAATGAACACCTGCGCAAGAGTTTTAGCATTAGGAAGAGCAGGAAGAGCGATAAAATGTGCCATCTTGCTGAACCTGTCTACTACAACGAGAATGACAGTTTTACCCGAAGACGGCGGGAGGTCCGTAATAAAGTCCATAGACAGATGAGTCCAAGGACGCTCCGGGATCTTCAAAGGTAAGAGGGCCCCAGACGGACAGGTATGTGGGGTCTTAGAGCGCGCACAAACCCCACAGGACGCAACAAAAGTTACCACCTCCTTATGTAAGTTAGGCCACCAAAACCGACGCGAGAGGAGATCCACAGTTGCTTTACTCCCTGGGTGTCCTGCTAAAGCTGAGTTATGGTGTGCCTCGATCACCTTTTGTCGTAGCTGATCTGGAACAAACAGTCTCCCTGGAGGTCCAACAGGGGCGTCCCCCTGAGCCTCCAATACCTCCTCCTCAAGCTCAGAGCATACTGCCGACACCACCACCCCCTCTTGAAGGATAGGAACCGGGTCATCCGTATTCCCGGCCCCAGGGAAACTACGAGATAAGGCATCCGCCTTCACATTTTTTGACCCAGGACGAAACGTAACGACAAAATTAAACCTGTTAAAAAACAACGACCACCTGGCTTGTCTGGGATTCAGACGTTTTGCAGACTCCAGATAAAGCAGGTTCTTGTGATCGGTGATGACCGTGACCGGATGGACTGCCCCCTCCAAAAAATGGCGCCACTCCTCAAAAGCTAACTTAATGGCCAAGAGTTCCCTATTGCCGACATCGTAATTCCTCTCGGCGGACGACAATTTTTTAGAGAAAAAGGCGCACGGATGCCACTTACCAGGGGACGAACCTTGTGACAACACTGCTCCCACCCCTACCTCGGAAGCGTCTACCTCTACAATGAATGGCTGTGATGCATCAGGTTGAATGAGTATGGGTGCCTAGGCAAAACATTTTTTCAAGGAGGAGAAAGCTTGACAAGCCTTGTCAGACCACCTAGAAAAATCCGTCCCCTTTTTTGTCAGGTCAGTGAGAGGTTTAACCATGGACGAGAAATTACGAATGAACTTCCGGTAATAATTAGCAAACCCCAGGAAACGTTGTAGTGCCTTAAGATTCTCAGGCAGATCCCACTCAAGAACTGCCCGCACTTTCCCAGGGTCCATACGAAAACCAGACGCTGAAACCAGGAAACCTAAAAACTGGAGTTCCTGTACGGCGAACACACACTTTTCCCATTTAGCATACAGTTTATTATCCCGCAAGATCTGTAACACCTGCCTAACGTGCTCCTGATGAGACACCAGATCAGGCGAGTAAATTAAGATATCATCCAGATATATGACAACAAACTGTCCAACCAGGCGGCGAAAAATGTCATTAACAAAGTGTTGGAACACCGCCAGGGCATTAGTCAGACCGAATGGCATGACAAGGTTCTCATAATGCCCCTCCGGAGTGTTAAACGCCGTCTTCCACTCATCCCCCTCCTTCATTCTAATCAGATTGTACGCCCCCCTGAGATCCAACTTAGAGAACCATTTGGTGCCCACGATCTGATTAAAGAGATCGGGAATAAGTGGGAGCGGGTACGGATCTCGGACCGTAATCCGATTAAGTTCACGGAAATCCAGGCAAGGGCGCAGGCCTCCATCCTTCTTCTTCACAAAGAAGAACCCCGCGGCCACCGGGGAAGATGAAGGTCTAATATGCCCCTTAGCCAGACTTTCAGAAATATAATCCTTCATGGCCTGCCTCTCAGGACCAGAAAGGTTATACAACCTAGATTTAGGTAACTTGGCCTCAGGGAGCAGTTTTACAGAACAGTCATACTCGCGATGAGGAGGTAGTTCCCGACACCCCTTCTCCGAGAATACATCCTCAAAGTCCACCAAAAATGGAGGCAAGACCCTAGGAGTGACAGCACCGACGACCGTATTCATGCAGTTTTTATTACAGAAATTACTCCATTGGCTTATCTCTCTGGATTGCCAATTAATAACCGGGTTATGCTTAGTTAACCAAGGAAGGCCCAACACTATAGGAGTGGGAAGACCCTCCAACACGTAGCAAGACAACAGTTCTTTATGTATCGCCCCCACTTGAAGTTTTACGTTATGCACAACATGCAAAAAACTTCCCTGACCGAGGGGCCTGGCATCGATCGAGAATATGGGGATGGGTTTAGCCAACTCACTCAAATGCATACCTTGAACCCGGGCAAACCGAGCGTCCACCAGATTAGCCCCGGCCCCACTATCTAAAAGAACAGATATCTTCTCAGTTCTCGTACCCACCACCACCTCCGCCGGTATGAGAAACTGAGATGACCCTAGGGAAGAAATACCTACTCCCAGATTGCCGTCCACCACACAACCTGGGATTAAAAGTTTTCCGACGACTCTTTACTCTGCAAAGGACGGGATGGACACCCCCCAATAAAATGTCCCTTTCTCCCGCAGAAGAAACACCTTCCAGTCTTGTGGTGTGCCACCGGTCCCCTCCCCCGAAATGATGTCCCTCCTAATTGCATAGGCTCCTCTGGACTGACCAGGGGAACCACCATATGAGGGGACCTTGTAGGAGGTGGAGTCATCACAGGGGGTGGAGTTATCCCGCACCTCTCCCGAAGCCGTCTGTCAATGCGAATAGCAAGGGCCATAGCGGCTTCCAGTGACGTGGGAGAGTCATACTGTGCCAACACATCCTTTAATTTGTCGGATAAACCTTGACAAAACTGGCTCCTAAGAGCCGGGTCATTCCACTGGGTGTCAGTGGCCCACCTACGGAACTCCGAACAGAATTCCTCCGCCGGACGATCTCCCTGCTGGATCCTACGTAACTTAGATTCAGCAAGGGAGATCCGATCCGGGTCATCATATACAAGACCCAGAGCAGCAAAAAACCTATCCACTGACCAGAGAGCTGGGGAGCCCGGGGGAAGAGAGAACGCCCAAGATTGTGGGTCCCCTTGTAGGAGCGAGATGACAATTCCCACCCTTTGTTCTTCACTCCCCGATGACCGAGGCCGCAGCCGAAAGTACAACTTGCATGCCTCCCGGAAAGCAAAAAACTTGTCCCGCCCCCCAGTGAACCTGTCAGGGAGAGCTACTTTAGGTTCTGGTCCGGCTTGCTCCTGAGGATACAAAACCTTGGACCTAATGTCCGCCAGCTCCATGGACAAACTCTGCAACTGCCGAGCTAGACCGGCTACTGGATCCATGGTAGCTGGAGAAAATCTAAGTGGTCGGTGAAAATGTCACGCTGTCTCTGTGTACTGGAGGTAGGGGGCCTAAGCTGACCCTAAGCTGGGGCCCTGACTAATCCCTCTACCTGGAGGTACTGTTAAAGGTACAGAGGTCCAGGCCGCCAGCGTAACCCCTACCTCCTGAGGATCCCTGCACCTAAGTAATCTAGTCCTGAGAAGGACCCCGATCACAACAAAAGGGGACAGGTAATAATATGCCAACACTCAGTACTTAGACGAACGAGACAGTACAAGGGTAAAACCAAAACCAACCTGCATACAAAAACTACACAACTACAACAGAGGGAACACCAACGGGAAAGGAGATAAATGATAAAGCGAGGAAGGGAAAAAACACTCCAAATACACTTAGCTCTGAAACTCCAAATACCACGATCCGCTCTGTTAGTCTGCATGAAATGCTTTCACCGACAACTTCCCTAACAGAGCAGCAGACATATGAAGGAATCTCACTACTGCAGAATTGATTGCAGCTGGGCGAGGCTGGACCTTGTCTAGCACAGAGAGAGAGAGAGTTAACTCCCTCACTGCCGAAAAGCACAAAACACCAAAAACTCAGCTGCGAGAAGTCAGGCTGTGCAATCGTGACGATCTTCGTGGCGACACAACCATGACAATTATGGGTTTTATTTCTAGCCTTAGACTTTCCTATATTACAAGAAAAAAAAACAGAAAAAAAGCAGATATTAAAATGTTTCAAAAGAAAATTTGCACCAACAATTCTTGTAAAAAGAAAAAACATGCAAAAAGCAGAAGACACATTTTGTAATTTTTTAACATGTTATGAACTCTTTTGGGCACCAGAACATAGATGTACACCTCAGGGGTGGCACAGGTGCGGCTGCAATAAAATCCCTGGCAGTTTAACCACTTGCTCCTGCAAAAAGCAAACATGGCATCTAAGAAGGTGTGACAGAGTTCGGCTGAATGCCCTCCTCCCCAAAGTACTGGGCCTGTAATGTACAAAAGTCTATTAGGCCGGGCCAGAGGCAGAGTTCCATAACTTATTTTTTAGCGCCTCTATAAACATTAGACTAAATTTACATGGAAGCGCTGATTTTGGTTGACTATATAATGTATTTGGGGACCTCCCTACAGATGCAGTCAGTCATACAAACCACAGGAAAGCTGGAATATTTGTGTATGGGGGAGTCTGGAGAGATAGCCGTCTGCCAAATGATCGTTCAGCCAACACTTATCTCATGTGTATGGGGCAGTTAGTATTACACTGACAGGCAGTGATAATACACGGCACTACAGTTGTACAGTCCATCACCTGAGCAATCAAAGGCTTCTGTGTTGTATGATCGCACTAATCAGAGTTATTTTAAAAAGTTTATAAAAAAGATTTTAAAAAAGTTTAAAGTGAAAATATCACAGTTTTAGCAAAAATAAATATTTGTCACTATAAGGAAAACATGCATATAATGAGAAAATGGAGAGGGAGGTCAGCTCACGGTTTATTTAATGAACCTTGTCTGAAGAGCCGCCCTGGTCAGGGACTGTGAAGACCCGGGGTCTTCTGGGGGCGCAACGCTACTCAAACAACACAGGGTGAGGGTAAAACAGCATGGTAATACTTTATTGAACCACAAAGCGGACATTAAACATACAGAACAGTCCCAGCAAATACCCAAGATGGTACAACATTACACAGTCTCACCCTTCCTTCTCCGCCCGCCTGGGATAGAACAGCTGCAACTTTGGAGACTTCCAGGGCCGACTACCTCAACCAGTGGCCCTCCGCTTCTGGCGGGCCCCCACAGAGAGAAGGTAGCGGCAAGCTTAGGAAGTCAACAGTCCATCGAGGTACAAGACCAGGAGACCCGATGGTCCCATCCTTGCCTCTCCGAGAGTTTCCATGGGACCAGAGGACCGGTGGGTCCCTCCTGGCAACTCCAAATGTCTCCATGGGTTCTAGGTGACTGGTGAGTCCCTCCTAGCAACACCAAAACAGCATATCCATGGGGCTAAGTGACTTTTTCGTCCTCTCCTGGACTTCCCAAAAGTATCAATGGTCTCTCTGATGGTTAATGGAGCAGATCTGAAACTTTCCAGTGAGGGCTGATACCCTTAGACTAGAATCATGTAGAATACAAATCTGTGTCTCTTTAGATGCCATGCAATCCATCTACTTTCCTGAAGGATGTCTCCCATTCTCCTTCCAAAGTCCTTCTGATGTTGTGATTCTCTGTCCCAAATTTCATTCTGTCTACAGCACTACAGACACCCCTGTTTATATTTACATCTGTGTGAGGTCATAAAGCCCAGGTAAAAGAGGTAAAGGTGCAGGGATCACCTATCATTGTTTGAGCTAATCTATTTACATAGTTGGTATCACAGGGTCTGTTATAAATAAACTTTCAGCTGACTTATAAAATTTGTCATTAGCACAGTAAACATGATTGTTTCCAAACGAATAGAATTCAGCATTCAGGGTTATACAAATACTATGACCTTTTTGATCAGCAAGAGAAATACAGCCCCTAAAGAAGTTACCGTAGTAGCGATACGTGTAGGGCTTACCTCCGTAGGTATCCATGCCCTACGTGTATCGCTACTACAGTAGCTTCGTCAGGGGTCGCATGTTATTTAACCACTTGTGTGTCCCTACATGAAAAAAAGTTGCTATTTTATTTATTATTTGTAGTAATTCTTATTATTTTTGGATGTGCATTATCTCACTGTGCAAGCTTTTCTCTTACCTACTTCTTTAAGTGCTTTGTTGCACAGTTACCATTGCACCATGTATCATATTTCAGTGATTTAGATTGTGTGGTGCCGACTGCCAAATATCTTAATAGATTAATGTCTTCTAATACATTTTTTTAGCGGACCTGACGTGCATCCCACGTATTGTAGTTAACTCTCTATACACTCTATTAAATAAATGACCCCCCTATAGTGTTACAATTGATGAAATTGCGTATTGAAAATTGCTGTACCGTTAGGTTTTCTTCAAATGTGTCGGTTTTATTAACATAGTTGCATGCTTTACAGGGTGTATGTCCACATATAAAAAAAACCCTTATAGGATAACCAAGCTACATTGCGTTTGATATTTGTTTCTTGCTTATTCCGCCTGGTGTAGAAGCCTTTTTGGATCCAAAACTCAAACAAAATATGCAAAAGAATTTACAAAGTCTGGAGGATGCCATCTCAGACATCTAAAAACTACGTTTGAGAGAGATATCAAAGACTACGAGTCAAATTCAATTTAAACATGGAAATGAAACAAACCAGGAGCTACTGTTCAGAAATACAGGTCACACAATAAATTCAAAGGAAATAGAGGAGAGCGGAGGTCAGCGTCACAAATCCTAATGTGTCCATGGGTTCCTCTAATTATAATTCTCTGAGGACTTATCTGATGCATCAGTGGGATCAACTAAAGAAAGATGGAACAAAAATAAATTCTCAAGAACGCCCCACAATCCAGCACAAAACAACGGGCGGGAAGAAAGCTCAAACGTGCCCGGACATGTGCGTTCCATGCCGGAGGGCATCACGGTCTCCTATCTGCGCATGCGCATGTCCGGAAGCATGCGTACAACTCCGGATCGCATATGGTAATGGATTGCATACCACAAACATAGAAAAATCCTATCTCTGAGATCAGCATCATGGGAGACTAAAAACAAGTACTGCACATCCCCCCATCATGTAATAGGCATGTAGATCTACTTTATCACTACAAAAATATGGGATGGTGGCCCACAGTATATTCCTAAATGGTCAAATTTGACCTCTATTGCACAGTTAGAAATACACAAGGATCACCACACTTGTTAACCCTCCGTCACATACAATATCGGTTCTAACGAGTTCACATACAATGTGACTGTCAGGCGCCGCAGGCTAGAAAAATACCTATAATATCTAATGTTTGCAATTTCAGTGCTCTAAAAGTGATCAGTGACCTTCATAGGGATGTAATAAAAGAGACTACACATAATCAGGTGCAAAAAAACCCCCATTTACTTAACATAAAACTAATAACTCTGAAATACAAACATTTCAAAACTCCCGCCAAATAGTCCCCAGTTCGACTCTGTCCAAAAACTCTGCAAAGAAAATTTATGGAAACAAACTTAATTTTAAGGTACCTTAAGTACTATTAAACACATATTCAATCAGAATTAGATCCTGAAGTTTCCCCAGAAAAATTACACTTGCAGAGCAAAGAGCAAGAATTACACATCATTTTTGCATGTGTCAGGCAGATTGCATTATGACATTTGTGACATTCATAATTAGAAAGCCTTCTGATTCCGCTTTTCGTGGTGCAGGTGGTGCATCTCCTTCTTTTGGGAGGTGGTGCAGGTGGTGAATTTTCACTATCATCTTCTGGGCGGAATCTTTTGAGCTGAACTTGAAGGCGAGAGGGGATACCGATTGTTTTCATACTTCTCCTGCGTAGCTCTCCAAGCACTAGTTCATGGGCCAATTTTTTCAGATAGAATCGTCTACGGAGTGGTTCAAGCTTGTTTTCAAGGTAAATGACTTGTGAATTTATACCACCCAAATTCAACATAGCAAAAAATATGACCATCGGCCAGCGTTTGGTGTTTCTGCTGACGTTGAAAGTTGAGCACATCTGATCAGCTGTATCAACACCCCCTTTGGTTGCATTATAAAATGTAATTATCTCCGGGTTTTTTTGTGCCTCAGTCCCAGGATCGATGGCATCATCATCATGAAGTGTTGATAGAAGAAGTACAATTTTTTTTGCTTGTGGTACATAGGAAACCAAAACCTTTCCATTATGGAATGCAAACATACTGCCGTACTGTTGTCTCCCTTTCACACTTACAAACTGTGTAGGCAATTCTTTTTTATTTTTTCTTACAGTTCCAACATATGAAAGCTTCTGCATTTTCAGATAATCAATCAGATCACAATTTGAAAACCAATTGTCAGCTGTTATATTGCGACCCGATCCAAATAGGGGCTCAGCCAGTCTTTTTACAACATCACTGGGTTTGTTGCTGACACAGTAAGGACCTTCTGGTTGTTTTCCTGCATAAACTTCCAGGTTGTAAGTGTAGGTCTTACTGGCATCAACAAGGGCATACATTTTTATTCCATATTTGTTAGGCTTTGATGGAATATATTGACGAAAGGCACATCTACCACGAAAACCAGGGAGCATTTCGTCAATAGTGAGATTCTCCCCAGGGCAATAGCTTTTTTTTACAGTTTTCAACAAATTTTTGGAATATATCACGAATTGGAGCAAGTCGGTCATGTGTTTTACGTTCGGTTCGGGTAGTTCTGTCGTCAAACCGAAGGCAACAAATTATAAGCTTGAATCTGTTTATGGACATAACAAGGCCAAATTTTTCAACTCCATCCCCATCTTTACTCCAAAGTTCCTCCAAACTTTGTCTATTTGCCCTATAAGCTCCTGCAAGGTATAATAATCCAAAAAAAGCACGCAGTTCTATTTCATCTGTGGCCTTGATGGTTCTGTTGCAGATGAACTTGTCCTTTATAATGTCTATATATTGGTTGGTATATGTGACAATAGAGTCCAGAATGTCATCTGTGAATAAACTATTCCAGCATTCAACTGCAGTTTTTGCATTACTTGCAGTTCCTATAACTGCAGGAAGGTGAGTAATAATGTTTTGAGGTTCCCTACATTTTTTCTGGCGTGGCTTCTTGTTCCATTGGTTTTTTTTAACTTTTCCCATATAATAAGATTCTACATCTTCATCCTCATCACTGTCACCATCTTGCTCTGTTTCAGAATCCACTTCACATACTTCCACCTCATCATGAGAATCAATTTCACTTTCCTCTCCTAAATCCTCATTCAGTGTGGGGTCTGCATCATCTAACAGCATGTTTGTTACTTCCTCAACGTCAAGGTTTTTTGATAAATTGTACATTTTCCTCTCCATTTCAGCAGATAATCTGAAGCAAGAGAAGGAATATGTGTTAGGGAACTACTGTATATGCCTGAGCAGCACACTTTCTTTTTTAATCTGCCTTATTTCTATGAAATATCCTCACACTTTGTGCTATACATTCATAAAACAAGCTAAATAAACAATTGTGATGAATAAAAACATAAAATACCAACCTTATTGAGTGTGACGTGACGTGACGTGAGAAGTGAGAGATTAGCGCAGTTATATCTGTCCTCCTGAAGCTCTGCAATCCAACTGTGGTATGAGGTTTCACAGAGCTGCTAGAGACAGGAGACTACCTGGAGGGAGGGGATTTCCTCACAATCTGGTGAGGAAGGAGAAATGAAAGTAAAAGAGATGTGCCTGTCAGGCCTATTGTATGTGACGGAGGGTTAATGACGAAATAGTATAAGTGGAATATAATTGATAAGTAATAATTCTGATATAGAAGCTCAGATATCTCGGTGAAGCACAACAATATGTGAACCCCATTCACAGGGAACTGACTAGCAATGGGTAGAGCATAAAATCCAAAAATATTATCCAGAATGGGGCTGTATTCCCACAAAACAGGCATAGGAAATTTGCTCATTGAGTCCCTTATAGAGATGTGCGTTGTTCTACTCGAACTGTTCGCCAATCTCAAATTCGAGCTGTTTTGGGCGGTGTTCGAGCCGTTCGGCGAACACGAACAATTTGAGAAAAATTCGGCTGTTCGAGGTTATGTTCGATAACTGTTCGTGCACCAAAATCATAACTGGATTTTTTCTCAGTAATGATGAAAATTAATGTTAATACGCAGTTTGAGTGTACAGCGGGGTGGGGGGAGGGGCAGGGGATGGATCTCTGCAGGAATAATGAAGATCTCCATTTTTTTTTCTCTTTCCCGCATTTACAGTGGGGAGGTGCAATCTGTCAGCCTATCAGCAGTGCACACACGGAGCGAAGTGCTTTTTTTCACACAAGCAAGGGCATGTGTCATTGGCAGTGTATGTCACATGTCCTTGCCCTATAAGACCAAGCCATTTTCCCCGTCGCCACCATTTTCTCACTGCTGCAGCTGCGTGTTAGACGGCACCGCTGTTGCTGTGTGCGCTATACCTTGTTAATTTCAAGCCAATTTTCGCACAAATCTACAGATAGCTTGGGAGTAGGGAATAGTTGTGAGTGCAGTCCTTTTAAGGACTAGGTTACAGCATTTCCTACGACTTTTATCAGGCAGGTCTGTGCTCTTAAATAGATAGGTTGTGGGAGTAAAGACTAATTGTAAATGGAGTCCTTTTCAGGACTAGGTTACATCAGTTCCTATCAGTTTTTGCCAGGCAGGTCTGTGCCAGTGCTGTGCAAGTTTTTTTCACAGCATTTGGCTGAATCTAGCAAAGCTAATCCTTTTTGGCCTATTGCAGAGTGTGTTAGTCAGTGGAGTAGCCTATCTGTGTTGCAAGATATACCACCTGTGTATAGAATACCAATTTTTTTACTGCACCTAGTGAAGTAAAATCTTTTGGGCATAGCATCATTCTATTAGTCCATCTATACTGACCTCCATCAGGTTGCAAACTGAATCTAATTTTTTTCTGCATCTAGCTCTGAAAAAATATTGGGCTTCTAGCTGTGTGTGGGACTTGTTGTATTAGTCCATCTATACTGACCTCCATCAGGTTGCAAACTGAATATATTTTTTTCTGCATCTACCTCTGAAAAAATATTGGGCTTCTAGCTGTGTGTGGGACTTGTTGTATTAGTCCATCTATACTGACCTCCATCAGGTTGCAAACTGAATATAATTTTTATCTGCATCTAGCTCTGAAAAAATATTGGGCTTCTAGCTGTGTGTGGGTCTTGTTCTATTAATCCATCTATACTGACCTCCATCAGGTTGCAAACTGAATATAATTTTTATCTGCATCTAGCTCTGAAAAAATATTTGGCCTTCTAGCAGTGTGTGGGACTTGTTCTATTAGTCCACCTATACTGACCTCCATCAGGTTGCAAACTGAATATGTTTTTTTCTGCATCTACCTCTGAAAAAATATTGGGCTTCTAGCTGTGTGTGGGACTTGTTGTATTAGTCCATCTATACTGACCTCCATCAGGTTGCAAACTGAATATAATTTTTTTCTGCATCTAGCTCTGAAAAAATATTGGGCTTCTAGCTGTGTGTGGGTCTTGTTCTATTAATCCATCTATACTGACCTCCATCAGGTTGCAAACTGAATATAATTTTTTTCTGCATCTAGCTCTGAAAAAATATTGGGCTTCTAGCTGTGTGTGGGTCTTGTTCTATTAATCCATCTATACTGACCTCCATCAGGTTGCAAACTGAATATAATTTTTTTCTGCATCTAGCTCTGAAAAAATATTTGGCCTTCTAGCAGTGTGTGGGACTTGTTCTATTAGTCCACCTATACTGACCTCCATCAGGTTGCAAACTGAATATATTTTTTTCTGCATCTACCTCTGAAAAAATATTGGGCTTCTAGCTGTGTGTGGGACTTGTTGTATTAGTCCATCTATACTGACCTCCATCAGGTTGCAAACTGAATATAATTTTTTTCTGCATCTAGCTCTGAAAAAATATTGGGCTTCTAGCTGTGTGTGGGTCTTGTTCTATTAATCCATCTATACTGACCTCCATCAGGTTGCAAACTGAATATAATTTTTTTCTGCATCTAGCTCTGAAAAAATATTTGGCCTTCTAGCAGTGTGTGGGACTTGTTCTATTAGTCCACCTATACTGACCTCCATCAGGTTGCAAACTGAATATATTTTTTTCTGCATCTACCTCTGAAAAAATATTGGGCTTCTAGCTGTGTGTGGGACTTGTTGTATTAGTCCATCTATACTGACCTCCATCAGGTTGCAAATTGAATATAATTTTTTTCTGCATCTAACCCAGCCAATAGTTTTGGCCTAATACCACAGTTTGGCCACTCAGCTCTGCTCGGTTACCATCCATTGTTTTTTTGTGCAAACAACTCCAGAGTTGTGAATTAGTTAACCACCAAAATGAGTGGAAAAAGGCCTGCTGCTGGTGGAAAGGGGAATAGGTGTGTTGGGAAGGGGAAAAAAGGTTGTGTCCGTGGGGTAGGTGTTAAAGCAACAGTAACATCTGCAGAAGAAAGACCATCTTCCAGCCAAACTAAAATGTCTACTTCTTTTAGCGGACAATGTGATAAGATCCCTTTCTTACGGCCACGCCAATCGCTACAAATTCCAGATGAGGCACAAAAACAGCAGGTGCTTCAACGGATATCAAGTGCTCCTTTAAGTGGGCTCTCCTCCACATCAACTTCAACATCACAAATACTCCAGTCCTCAAAGGTGTCACCCAAATCGCACTTGCTTCCTCACAGCTCCCAAATCTCCAGCTGCCCGTCTGAGTATGAGGTAGAACAGATGGTTGAGTCTGCAGAGCTGTTTACTCATACTATAGCCTGGGAATCAGAGGTCGACTCCAGCGCTTCTGTGAATCCAGACAAGGAAATGATCTGCACTGATGCCCAGAATCTTTATGAGTCGGATCCAGGACCAGACGCAGAAGGTTCTGACCATAATGTAGACCCTCATTCCCAAACTGTAACTCCTGTTGGTGGAGACAATGAGGAAGACGATGATAAGACTCAAATACCTGATTGGAGCGACAACTTTAGTTTTTTGTCAGGGCAGGAACAGGTTGGCTCTGAGGACGACGGGTGTGATAACACACAGGGTGATGATGATGAGGTTGGAGATCCCACTTACTGTCAACCCACAGTCAGCCAAGAGATGAGGTCAGCAGAGGAGGTGGAGGAAGATGCTAGTGACGACGAGGTCAGGTTGCGCCTTCCTGGACAGAGACGTAGTACTGGAAGCACGTCAACAACTGCATCCTCAAACACAACTCTGCCTCTCACCACAAGTCGTGGTGGCTCTTCAGGTCGCATGGGTGCTAAGCCTTGCATAGCCTGGGCATTTTTTCAGATCGATAAAGATGACCCAACTCGTGTTATCTGTAACATTTGTCAGCAAAAGCTAAGTAGAGGCCAAAAAATACAGAGTTTGAGTACTTCATGCATGAACCGGCACATGGACATGAAGCATAAGTTGCAGTGGGAAGCTCAGTGTGCTACAATGCGGCCTAGCCGGCCGGGCCAACCACCGTCTGCCATATCTTGTGCATCCGCGGCCTCTTCATCCTCTGTGACTGGGGGGACAGCAGTCACACCTGTTTTGGGGCGCAGACCTGCCACCTCTTTACCCGCAACAGCCAGCGTGATTGGCAGGTCATCATTTTCTTTGGAGGTGGGAACACCAGCTGGTGTTGAGCGCTGTCCGACATCGATAGCACCACCTTTGGATCAAGGCAACCTAACATGTCCGCCTGCATCTTCCTCACAGACCGGCAGTTTGCCGGGGACACCCTTATCAACCCCGTCTAAGCACAATAGCCAGCCCTCGGTCCCTCAGATGTGGACAAGTAAAAGACCATTTCCTCCTAGCCATGAGAAAGCTAAGAGGTTGAATTTCACCATCTGCAAGCTCTTGGCTACAGAAATGCTGCCTTTCCGCCTGGTGGACACAGAGGATTTTCGAGACCTTATGTCCGTCGCAGTGCCCCAGTACCAGATGCCCAGTCGGCACTACTTCTCAAAGAAAGGTGTGCCTGCGCTCCACCAGCATGTCGCACACAACATCACCGCTTATTTGAGAAACTGTGTGTGTGACAGGGTGCATTTCACCACAGACACTTGGACGAGTAGGCATGGACAGGGGCGTTACATGTCGCTGACTGGGCACTGGGTAACTATGGTGACAGCAGGACAAGGGGCTGCTGTCCAAGTCTTGCCGTCCCCACGAGTTGTGCGTCAATCCTCTTTATGTCAAAGTTCCTCCACTGCTTCTGCCTCCTCAACCTCCTCTCGGTCTTCCACCTGCACCCAAAGCCTGTCTGGTCATGCCACAAGCTTTCTAACTGCGCAGAAGGGATCCTGCACACCTCCTTACTATGCTGGCAGTAGGGCTCAACGTCATCAGGCGGTTTTTACATTGAAATGTCTGGGAAATGTGAGTCACACAGCTGAGGAGTTGTGGTCAGCTCTGGAGAACCAATTTCATGAATGGTTGTCTCCACTGGACCTGAAACCAGGGAAGGCCGTGTGCGACAATGCTGCAAACCTGGGTACGGCCCTTCGCCGGAGCAATGTCACACACGTGCCTTGTATGGCTCACGTGTTGAACCTGGTTGTCCAGCAATTTTTAGCCCACTATCCCAGACTACATGGCCTTCTGCAGAGGGCACGGTCGCTGTGTGCTCACTTCCGCCGTTCGCATCCCGCAGCTCAGCGACTTACATCTCTACAGAAGTCGTTGGGCCTGCCACTTCACCGGCTAAAATGCGATGTGCCTACCCGGTGGAATTCAACTCTGCACATGTTGCAGCGACTGTGGCAGCACCGACAAGCCCTGGTGCAATACGTTCTGACGTATAGCCTGGGCCAACGAGATTCAGAGGTGGGGCAAATCACGCTGGAGGAGTGGTCTCAGATCAGGGACCTATGCACCCTTCTGCACAGTTTTGAAATGGCGACGAAGATGTTTAGTGCTGACGATGCCATTATCAGCATGACTATTCCGGTGATTTACATGCTGGAGCACATGTTAAACAGAATTCGGAGTCAGGTGGTGGCACAAGAGGAGGTGGAGGAAGTAGAGGAGGAGGAGTTGTATGCGGAAGGGCTAACATCTGCAAGGTCCAGACGGTCGGCAGCACCAAGGCGGCAGGCATGTGAGGGTGGGGGAGATGGTTTTACCAGGGCGCATGGTAGCAGCCAAACTAGTGAGGAAGGTGCAGGAGCCCAGGAAGAAGTGGAGGACGAACTGATGGAAGACTCATCAGATGAGGGAGACCTTGATCACATTTCTGTTGTGCGAGGTTGGGGGGAGAGGACAGAGGAAGGAAGCATGATTGTTACCTCGCCACCAACACAACAGGGACTTGGTGCTCCTGGATGCGCAACACACATGAGTGCCTTCTTGCTGCACTACCTGCAACATGACCCTCGAATTGTGAGAATTAGAAATAATCCTGACTACTGGGTTGCCACACTGTTAGATCCCCGGTACATAAGTAAATTTGCAGAAATTATTCCTGCCATAGAAAGGGATGCACGCATGCAGGAGTATCAGCAGAGACTGTTGCAGAATCTTACATGTGCTTTTCCACAAAATACCAGTGGTGCACGTAGTGAATCTCACAGTTCCAACTTGCCAACCGTGGGACCGTCAAGTGTTCAGCACTCAAACCGTAACAGAACCACAGTATCTGCTGGTAACATCAATTTTGCGGAATCATTTCACCACTTTTTTAGCCCATCCTTTGCAAGGCCACAGGAGACAAGAAGTCTGACACATAGTCAACGCCTAGAGACGATGGTACAGGAGTATCTCCAAGTAAACATTGAAGCCACGACTGTGTCACTGGACCCTTGCTCTTTTTGGGCTTCCAATCTGGATAAATGGCCGGAGCTAGCCACTTACGCCTTGGAGATCTTGTCATGCCCCGCAGCCAGCGTTCTGTCTGAACGTGTGTTCAGCGCTGCTGGTGGTGTGCTGACAGATAAGCGCACGCGGCTCTCCACTGATAATGTAGACAGACTCACGTTCATAAAGATGAACAAATCATGGATCCGAAACGACTTTTCTACCCCTGTGTCATCCTGGGGAGAGTAAAAGCTTGATGATTGGTTAAAATCACCCTACCAACCGTTTTAAGCTTTCAAATTACTAATCATGTTTATCTGTATCTTGACTGGAAAATAATTTGGGCTTTGTAGCAGTGTGCAGCACTGATCCTATTAGGCCATCTATACTAAAGCTTCACCAGATTTAAAATTAAAAATAATTTTTAGCTGCATCTGGCCCGGAAAATAATTTTGGGGCTCCGAGATGCACAAGACACATAAGTGCCTTCTTGCTGCACTACCTGCAGCATGACCCTCATATTGTCAGAATTCGAAGTAATCATGACTACTGGGTTGCCACACTCTTAGATCCCCCAAACTTTTCGATCAACCTTTTCATTTTAATAAAGACCAAAAAAATGGTCATTTTTGAAATTATAAGCATTAGCAGGTTGTTAGAAACTGAAATCAAACAGTTTTCAACTCAAAACTTTATTCTAGGTGATGTTACATTTTCACATAGGACCCCTTGTTCGAAAGGAGCTTCTGAACTCTCTCATCCATTGAATTTGTCAGGTTTTGGATGGTTTCTGCTTCAATTGTTTTGCATGAGGACAGAATACCCTCCCAGAGCTGTTGCTTAGATGTGAACTGCCTCCCGCCATCATAGACACTCCTTTTAATGATGCTCCAAAGGTTCTGAATGGGGTAGAGGTCAGGGGAGCATGGGGGTCACACCATAAGTTTGTCCCCTTTTATGCCCATATCAGCCAGAGATGCAGATGTTTTATGTGCAGCATGAGATGGTGCATTATCATGCAGAAAAATGATCTTGCTGTGAAATACACGGTTCTTCTTCTTGAACCATGGCAGGAAGTGCTGTTTGAGAAAATCCACATACATTATGGAGTTCATCTTTAGCGCCTTCAGGGATCCTAAAGGGGCCGACAATCTCTCTCCCCATGATTCCAGCCCAAAACATTACTCCACCTCCTCCTTGTTGGCGCTGTAGCCGTGTTTGCGTGGGGTGTCCATCAACCAGCCATCCTCCACTCCATCCATCTGGACCATCGAGCGCTGCACGGCACTCATCCGTGAACAAAACAGTTTTGAAATCAGTCTTCATGTAATGTTTGGCCCACTGGAGCAGTTTCTGCTTGTGTGAAGTGGATAGAGGAGGTCGACAGGATGGCGTATGCACAGCTGCAAACCTCTGAAGGACCCTGCATCTTGTTGTTCGGGGGACGTTGGAGGCACAAGCAGCTTCAAAAACTTGTCTGCTGCTATGACAAGGCTTTTTGGCCGCTGCTCTTTCAACCTGACGTAATTGCCTGTAGGAAAGAGTCCTCAATTTGCCCTTATCAGCACGCACACGTGTGTACTGTGAATCAGCTACATACTTCTTGATTGCCAAGACACTTCATCCTGATCATCGCACAATGTTGATTGTAGTCATGCCTTGACCTAAACACTCCACAATTTGTTGCTTCTCAGCAGCCGACACATCCTTTTTCTTTCCCATTTTGGCAGAAAATGTAGGCTGCTTAATAATGTGAGAGAGCCTTCTTAAGTAGTCTTGCCTTTCATTGGACACACCTGCCAAACTAATTAGCACAGGTGTCTGCAATTGCTTACAGTGATATAAAGAGCCCTGACACACATCACCATCAATGAGTTTAACTGACAAACAAACAAATTCTTCCCTTATCACTCCTAAACACTTTTTGCATAGTAATTTGGAACGCAGTGTACATGTGCTTTTCCACAAAACACCAGTGGTTCACGTAGTGAATCTTACAGTTCTAACTTGCCAACCGTGGTCTGTATGGAGTTGTTCAATAAAGGGCCCAAAATTAAGATAACATAGATGGGAGAGGTCTCTATGAATAGGAATTCCTAAGTATTTGATACCCTGTGAGGGACAGGCAAAGGGTAAGTTGGACTGGATGGAATCCTATATGGATTTGGGGAGGGAGACATCGAGGGCCTCAGACTTCGCTGCATTGATTTTAAAATTTGACCATGTAACAAAGTGATCTATTTCAGCCATAACAGCAGGGATGGATATATGTGATTGAGTGATATATACTAGGACATCATCAGCAAATAGAGAGCACTTGTACTCGGTGCCTCCCACCTCAATCCACCTAATATTGGGGTTATGGCGAATTGATGAGAGCAGGTGCTCCGTCACTAGGATGTATAAGAGAGGGGACAGAGGACATCCCTGCCTTGTCCCATTGGTGATTGTGAAAGGTGATGAAAATGTTCTGACGCGCCCCCTGGGCCTTGGGACACCCGGAGCCGGACCCTTTTTGGTGGATGCTGGTGGTTGTAGTCTCCGTGGCGGCGACCCGGTTCCGTGGCTCAGGGCGGTCAAACCAGTGGCGGAACTATTTATGTGGTTTTGATGTTTAAATGTCCGACTACGCCACCCGTGGATTGCGGTCAGAGTGAACCGCCGCTCCAGGGCAGACCGCTGAGGCTGGTGTTGTGGGTGCAGCAGAGCGTAGCATAACTCCCCACGGGAGGAGTATAGCCTCAGGGCAGTGTATGCGGAGGATGGGGGTGATGGTGCAGGGCAGCAGCAGTAACGACACGGAGTCAGTGATGCAGTCCAGGGCCTTTACTCACAGTTCTTATTATCCAGACCACGTCTGCAGGTAACGGCTGCCCACGTCGTACTGTGCTCACCAGGTGAGGGGCTCAGACAACTCCCAGATAACTTTGGAGCACTTCACAGGACCCCCTTTGTGTGTCCTTTGTCTGGCCTTTCTTACCAACACTTCTGTCCGGCTGCCTCGGGCCTCCTCTTGGTAAACTTGGCGCCAGTTTCCCTGACCCTATGTGGTGCCTTCCTAGCGGGTGTAGCGAGGGGCTGCGCCACATAAAATGTCAGAGCCTCCGGTTTCTAGCTGAGGGTCGTTTCCTGCCTCCACTAGTTCGGGGACCGGTCTCCCCCTTTGGCCTGACCCCTCCACGCAGGTGGATTCGGGCATGCGGTGGCGACTCGCCCGTCCGCACCCCTGGGATCCCTTCATTCCTCGTTCCTGGAGACTTCTCCGCTCCTCTTCCTTCCTTCTCCCTCTTCCAGGCCTGGGCCTCTGTTACTAGGCCCGCCTCCGGAGCAGAGCTCATGCAGAGCCCCTGCTCCCTGCCACTTCTGCTCAGACTTCTCTGCACTGAACTAAGATGGTGCCCACCTTTTATACTCCCTTCTCAATGCACCCAGGAACTGCTTCCTCCCTGCTCCTGCACTACAGGGTTCCCCTTCCTCAGTGTTCCCTCCCCCCACTCCAGCCAGGGACAGGGACTGTCGTGCCCATCTCAGGGGCATATTGGTCGCCCTGCCCCACGGCAATGTGGTGTAATGCATGCAGGTGTCGGGTCCTGATCCACACTCCATCCTTACCTGAGAGTGAGATATCACACCTCTGGGTGAGGTGCAATATGTCTGTAGCAACTGAGCCCTCAGGGTGCTACAGTTCCATTTATCTTCAGCCTAGGTGACGTATTGCGATACAGGGCCGTGATTTTGGCTATAAAAGGGTCCCCTAGACCCCTACCCCAAGCTTTTTAAGAGAATCATATATGGCGTGCCAGGAGACTCTATGGAATGCTTTCTCAGCATCCAACGAGAGTATCTAATTACAAATTTTTAACTGCATCTAGCCCAGGAAATACTTTGTGCCTAGTAGCAGTGTCTGCTAGTCAGCGGATTATCCCGGCTGTTAAGCAAGCTACACCACCTGTAGTTTAGACACTTAATTTTTTCAAAGGAAATGATTCGGGACCATGGGATACTTAGTGAAGAGCATCAGGAGGCACCCCAAGGCATAGGGGCTGGGACTGGCATTAGGATGCCTTGCGGTGGACAGCCGAGCTCGATCCTTATAAAAGCTTTTTAACTGCAGCAGCTTTAGTGGACGCTACTGGAGCTGGAATTACGCGGCTGCTGGCATGAGACTTGCCCTCCAATAGATCCTTGTAAATGGATTTAAAGTGTATTCATTCAAATTAGAGAGACAATTTAAATTAAAAAGCTTAGAGCTGCCTCCACCACAGGGGGGCTCGCTCGACCCACCAGCGGACAGGCACCAGTATTGGGAGAGGGGGGCTGGCCGTCAGGGTTCACCGCGGCTCTGGCACAAACCCGGCGACACGGAGGTGGCACGGGCAGGAGCGGACTGGCCGTGTCGGCTTCTCACTTTTTGGATTTTAGAAGGGCATGACATGCCTATATCTGTGTCTCCCCCTCCTTTTACTCCTCCACCTCTTTTATTTTCGCATGACTATATGTACTTGTCACTTTTCCATGTGTTAGTTATGTCTTCTGAGCAGTTTGTCAGCTTTTGGACACCTTTGAAGGTGTTTTCTATGTGTTTCTATGTGTTTTTGTTTGCCTGCCATTGTTTTTAACGGTGTTCGAAGGTGTTCGACGAACAGTTCGACGAACAGTTCGGCGAACACACGGGTGTTCGACGAACCGAACCGAACTCGAACACTACGGGGGTGGCTCAACACTAGTCCCTTAGGGGCTCGTGAATCCAGTCTAACAATCCACTCACTTTCCTTTCAGAGGATACATCTATTGTGATCACCTCCTCTCACATTGGGTTTAACCACCTCAATGATAGAAAAGGAGAGGTCTCCGGTTTCACCTCGATGTGCACTGTTCATGTGTCTCACTAATGGGATCTCCCGACCATGACATACAGTTATATGAAAAAGTTTGGGCACCCCTATTAATCTTAAGCTTAATGTTTTATAAAAATTGGTGTTTTTGCAACAGCTATTTCAGTTTGATATATGTAATAACTGTTGGACACAGTAATGTTTCTGCCTTGAAATGAGGTTTATTGTACTAACAGAAAATGTGCAATCTGCATTCAAACTAAATTTGACAGGTGCATAAGTATGGGCACCTCACCAGAAAAGTGACATTAATATTTAGTAGATCCTCCTTTTGCAAAAATAACAGCCTCTAGTCGCTTCATGTAGCTTTTAATGATTTCCTGGATCCTGGATGAAGGTATTTTTGACCATTCCTCTTTACAAAACAATTCCAGTTCAGTTAAGTTTGATGGTCGCCGAGCATGGACAGCGGTCTTCAAATGATCCCACAGATGTTCAATGATATTCAGGTCTGGGGACTGGGATGGCCATTCCAGAACATTGTAATTGTTCCTCTGCATGAATGCCTGAGTAGATTTGGAGCGGTGTTTTGGATCATTGTCTTGCTGAAAGATCCATCCCCTGCGTAACTTCAACTTTGTCACTGATTCTTGAACACTATTGTCAAGAATCTGCTGATACTGAGTGGAATCCATGCGTCCCTCAACTTTAACAAGATTCCCAGTGCCGGCATTGGCCACACAGCCCCAAAGCATGATGGAACCTCCACCAAATTTTACTGTGGGTAGCAAGTGTTTTTCTTGGAATGCTGTGTTTTTTTTGCCGCCATGCATAACGCCTTTTTGTATGACCAAACAACTCAATCTTGGTTTTATCAGTCCACAGGACCTTCTTCCAAAAAGAAATTGGCTTCTCCAAATGTGCTTTTGCATACTTCAGCCGACTCTGTTTGTGGCGTGCTTGCAGAAAAGGCTTCATTCGCATCACTCTCCCATACAGCTTCTCCTTGTGCAAAGTGTGTTGTATAGTTGACCGATGCACAGTGACACCATCTGCAGCAAGTTGATGCTGCAGCTCTCTGGAGGTGGTCTGAGGATTGTCCTTGACTGATCTCACCATTCTTCTTCTCTGCGTTTCTGATGTTTTTCTTGGCCTGCCACTTCTGGCCTTAACAAGAACTGTCCCTGTGTTCTTCCATTTCCTTACTATGTTCCTCACAGTGGAAACTGACAGGTTAAATCTCTGAGACAGCTTTTTGTATCCTTCCCCTGAACAACTATGTTGAATAATCTTTGTTTTCAGATCATTTGACAGTTGTTTTGAGGAGCCCATGATGCCACTCTTCAGAGGAGATACAAACAGGAGAACAACTTGCAAGTGGCCACTTTATGTAGCTTTTCTCATGATTGCATACACCTGGCTATGAAGTTCAAAGCTCAATGAGGTTAAAAAACCAAAAAAGTGCTTTAGTAAGTCAGTAAAAAGTAGGTAGGAGTATTTAAAACAAGAAAATAATAAGGGTGCCCATACTTATGCACCTGTCAAATTTTGTTTGAATGCAGATTGCACATTTTCTGTTAGTACAATAAACCTCATTTCAAGGCAGAAACATTACTGTGTCCAACAGTTATTACATATATCAAACTGAAATAGCTGTTGCAAAAACACCAATTTTTATAAAACATTAAGCTTAAGATTAATAGGGGTGCCCAAACTTTTTCATATAACTGTATATCGCCCAAATGCTCCCCTACTCTCCTGCTAGACTTCCTCTTGATCTTGTCTACATATTCTAGGGGGCAGGTGCATGTGGCCATATATACTAGTCCTGAGGTTTTACAGCTGGAATAATCCCACTGGAAAAAGATTTTAACCATGGAGGAACTAGAGAAAGATTTACATGGTCTCATCCAATTACATGTACAACATTCTCCAGATCTAAAGAAACCACAGATTCTTCTATCTAGCCAAGTCCCCTTGGGTGCAGGTTTTTTATAGAAACTGTGCACTAAAAGGTCCCTAATTGACCAACCCTTTCTGAAAGTTATTGTGGGAGTAGATTCCACAGCACCCTCAGGTCCGGGTCGACCACAAGTATATCCCAGTGTTTTCTGAGGATATGAAAGATACAATCACTCTGATTGTCGTAAGTTTTTCTTACTCGTGTAGTCCAATCTTCTTCTTGGTCTCTTGGATTGGTATGGAGGAGTGTCTGTCTCTCCCATTTTTCTGCAAATGATGCGGAATCGAAAATGTACCATGAGTACCCTTTATCCCTTTATTGGGTGTTCAGGTCTATTGCCTGTATATTAAAATCTGTGACATTCAAGCAGTACCTTCTCAACCGTAAAAATTGGCCCTTGGGTTTTCCTCTTTGTATGGGGATGGGAGTGGTGGTTATCCCACTTCAATAGTTTATAAGTGCTTGGTGGTTTATGGTAGATGAGTGTCCCTAGGGTCCCATTTCAATCTTTCTTGATCAGTACATACAGGAACGGCAACGGGTAATAATTGGTGTTGGTCTGGCCTCTAAACAAAATGTACTTTTCAGGTTATATCCTCAGTACCCTCACTTATCTTCCCTTCTTTTGAGGACCACAGAGTCAGACTCTACCAGCCCTTCTCCCTGCGAGTGCCGGTTGTCTATCGCCCTCCGGGCCCCTCCCGTCAGTTTGTGGATCATTTTGCCACTTGGCTTCCAAACTTTCTATGCTATGACATCCCCACCCTCATCATGGGAGACTTTAACATCCCAATTGGCAATCCATTCTCTCCATCTGCAGCTCATCTTTTATCGCTAACTTCCTCCTTCGGCCTTTCACAGCTTACTAATTCTCCTACACATGAAAATGGAAATACTCTTGACTTGATCTTCGCCCGGCTCTGTTTAATACATGACTTTACGAACGCTACTCTTCCGCTCTCTGATCACAACCTTCTTTCATTCTCTGTCAAGAACTGTCACCTGCTCAAGACCCCCCCACTTTTCTCACCTATAGAAATATACAATCCATTAACACCCAGAAATTTATGAAAAAGTTGCAATCATCATTGGCCCCAATCTCCTCCCTCTCATGTCCCGACTCTGCACTGAAGCATTATAACGAAATATTGCTATGCGCCCTGGATGAAGCCGCACCTCATACACAGAGAACAACTCAGCGCAGATGAGGACAACCCTGGCACATGCTGTTAACACGTTTTCTCCAGCGGTGCTCCAGGTGCCGAACGGCTGTGGAGAAAATCTAATCTGGCTGAAGATTTGATCCATTATAAATTTATGCTTAAAACCTATAACTCCGCCCTTCACCTCTCCAAACAAACCTACTTTAACAACCTCATCATCTCACGGACCAATAAGCCAAAACACCTGTTTGACACTTTTCACTCTCTCCTTAATCAAACAGCACAAAGCCCGACCACCGACCTCAGCGCTAACGATCTGGCCAATTATTTCAAAGAAAAAATTGACCATATCAGACAGGAAATTTTCTCCCAATCCCCAAATGTTATGCATGCTCCTCCCTCCCACACTGCATCTTGCTCATTTTCTGACTTCGAACCAGTCATGGAATGAAGAAGTGATAAGGCTCCTTGCTTCCTCTCGCTCTACCACCTGCACCAGTGACCCTATTCCCTCACATCTCCTTCAGTCCCTTTCTCCAGCTGTCACCACCACTCACCTAACTAAAATATTCAACCTCTACCTCTCATCTGGTATTTTTCCCTCCTTTTTTAAACACGCCAGCATACATCCGTTACTTAAAAAAACATCCCTCGACCAGAACTGCATGGCCAACTACAGACCTGTTTCCAATCTTCCTTTTATCTCTAAACACCTGGAACGCCTGGTCCACTCCCGTCTAATCCGTTATCTCTCAGATAACTCCCTTCTTGACCCTTTACATTCTACTGAAACTGCACTCACTAAAGTCTCTAATGATCTACTAACAGCCAAATCTAATGGTCACTACTCCCTGCTGATTCTCCTGGATCTCTCTGCAGCATTCGACACTGTGGATCTACCTCTCTGACCTCTCCTTCACGGAGTTTTTTGCCGGCTCCTCCTCCTCTCTCCTTCCCCTTATTGTCGGGGTTCCTCAAGGATCAGTCCTAGGCGCCCTTCTTTTCTCCTTATATACCACTTCTATTGGACAAACAATCAGCAGATTAGGTTTTCAGTACCATCTCTATGCTGATGACATCCAATTATACACCTCTTCTCCAGACATCACCCCTGCATTATTACAAAATACCAGTGATTGTCTTTCCGCCGTCTCTAACACTATGTCCTCCCTCTATCTAAAACTGAATCTGTCAAACACTGAACTACTCGTATTTCCTCAATCCACTAACCTACCTGTGCCCAATATTGCCACTTCAGTTTGTGGCTCCACCATTACTTCCCAGCAACATGCCCACTGTCTTGGGGTCATACTCGATTCAGGTCTTTCCTTCACTCCTCACATCAAATCACTCGCTCGCTCGTGTCATCTACGCCTCAAAAACTTCTCTAGAATCAGAAACTGTCTTACCTTTGACTCGGCAAAAACTCTTACTGTAGCTCTTATTCATTCTCGTCTAGACTATTGCAACTCTTTATTAATCGGTCTCCCTCTTTCTAAACTTTCCCCTCTCCAATCCATCCTTATCGCAGCAGCCAGGATCATATTCCTCACCAACAGATACACCAATGCCTCTTCCCTGTGCCAGTCATTGCACTGGTTACCCATCCAATACAGAGTTCAATATAAACTTATCACCCTCACCCACAAAGCGCTCCACGATTCAGCACCACTCTACATCTCCTCCCTCATCTCAGTCTACCACCCTTCCCGTGCCCTCCATTCTGCCAATGACTTAAAACTAAAAGCCTCCATAATCCGAACCTCCCACTCTCGTCTCCAAGATTTCTTGCATGCTGCACCAACTCTTTGGAATGCACTACCCAGGACAATTCGATTAATTCCTAATATCCACAGTTTTAAGCGTGCCATAAAAAAAACATTTCTTTAGACTGGCCCATCACCTTAACACACTTATCTAACTGTCCCAGTTTGGCCCATATTAAAATTTTCTTCAAAATCATGCTCATACCATCCATGCACTGATTAGCCTCTGTCTGTACTGTACACATACTGGCTGGCGACCAGTTCATGTAGTGTTATGTACTTACCCTATTTAGCATATTAAGGCTGTATTATAGAATATATGTACATTTTACCTTTGTGTCTCCCCTATTTCCTTATAGACTGTAAGCTTGCGACCCTCACTCCTTTTAACATCTGAGTTAAGCTTATTCTGTAAAGTCTGTATTGTCTGTATAAGTCTCCCCTAAAATTGTAAAGTGCTGTGGAATATGTTGGCTCTATAAAAAATATTATTATTATAATTAAATTCAGATGTAAATCTAAGGCCCACTCTATTGATGTTGAGTTCCAGGACAAATTAAAAAGATTGTTCACTCGTCCACGACCAGATGATAAAAATGTAGTCAATATATTTGTACCATACCCCAGTATATGGATCCCACACTTATAATCATCTCTGAATATTGTGGATTCCTCCCACCAGTCCAGGGATAAGTTAGCATATGAGGGGGCACAGGGGCTCCCCATCGCAGTACCCCTGAGCTGGAGGAAGTACTGCCTGTCAATAAGAAAGTAGTTATGAGTAAGAGTGAATTTTAGAAGATCCGCCATGAAGTCATTATGTCTGCTACACTCTACTGATCTCGATTTAAAGAAACGTCTTACTCCTCTGATACCATCCTCAGGCCGTATATTACTGTACAAAGCCTCGATATCTAGTAAGGCCGGCTGCTCCCCTACATGCATGTATACATGCTCGAGGGTATACATGGAGGGGAGCAGGCAAAGGGAAAACCAACTCCAGAGGGATTATTCCAACTGCAGGACCTCGGGCGGTACTGTGGGGGCATCATACATACTGCATAAGGGGCATAAAGAGGGCATTACACTGTGTGGGGGCATCATACATCCTGCATAAGGGGCATTACACTGTGTGGGGGCATCATACATACTGCATAAGAGGAGCATCATACATACTGCATAAGGGGCATAATGGGGGCATTACACTGTGTGGTGCATACAAACTGCATAAGGAGCATAATGGGGGCATTACACTGTGTGGGGGCATCATATATCCTGCATAAGGGGCATAATGGGGGCATTAAACTGTGTGGGGGGCATCATACATCCTGCATAAGGGGCATAATGGGGGCATTACACTGTGTGGGGCATCATACATACTGCATAAGGAGCATAATGGGGGCATTACACTGTGTGGAGGTATCATACATCCTGCATAAGGGGCATAATGGGGGCATTACACTGTGTGGGGGCATCATACATCCTGCATAAGGGGCATAATGGGGGCATCATACATACTGCATAAGGGGCATAATGGGGGCATTACACTGTGTGGGGCATAAAAAACGGAATAAGGAGCATAATGGAGGCATTACACTGTGTGGGGGCATCATACATACTGCATAAGGGGCATAATGGGGGCATCATACATATTGCATAAGGGGCATAATGGGGGCATCATACATACTGCATAAGGGGTATAATGGGGGAATTACACTGTGGGGGGCATCATACATCCTGCATAAGGGGCATAATGGAGGCATTACACTGTGTGGTGGGCATTACAGTGTGAGGGGCATCATACATACTGCATAAGGGGAATTACACTGTGTGGGGGCATCATACATACTGCACAAGGAGCATAATGGGGGCATTACACTGTGTGGGGCATCATACATACTGCATAAGGAGCATAATGGGGGCATTACACTGTGTGGGGCATCATACATCCTACATAAGGGGCATAATGGGGGCATTACACTGTGTGGGACATACATACTGACTAAGGGGCATAATGGAGGCATTACACTGTGTGGGGGCATTATACATACTGTATAAGGGGCATAATGGGGGCATTACACTGTGTGGGGGCATCATACATACTGCATAAGGGGCATAATGGGGGCATTACACTGTGTGGAGGCATAATACATCCTGCATAAGGGGCATAATGGGGGCATTACACTGTGTGGGGGGGCATCATACATCCTGCATAAGGGGCATAATGGGGGCATTACACTGTGTGGAGGCATCATACATACTGTATAAGGGGCATAATGGGGGCATTACACTGTGTGGGGGCATCATACATCCTGCATAAGGGGCATAATGTGGGCATTACACTGTGTGGAGGCATCATACATACTGTATAAGGGGCATAATGGGGGCATTCCACTGTGTGGGGGCATCATACATCCTGCATAAGGGGCATAATGGGGGCATTACACTGTGTGGGGGCATCATACATCTTACATAAGGGACATAATGGGGGCATTACACTGTGTGGGGGCATCATACATCCTGCATAAGGGGCATAATGGGGGCATTACACTGTGTGGGGGGGCATTATACATCCTGCATAAGGGGCATAATGGGGGCATTACACTGTGTGGAGGCATCATACATACTGTATAAGGGGCATAATGGGGGCATTACACTGTGTGGGGGCATCATACATCCTGCATAAGGGGCATAATGGGGGCATTACACTGTGTGGAGGTGTAGCACCCTGAGGATTCGGCTGCTACAGGGGTATTGCACCTCAACCCAGAGGTGTGATATTCCACTCCCGGGTAAGGATGGAGTGTGGAACTGAGCTCAGTTAGCTGCATGCACTACATACATCCCATTTCCGAGGGACAGACCGATGGTACTCCCACTAGGTATATGTGCAGGTACGACAGTGTCTGTCCCTGGCTGGAGTGGGAGGGGGGTGGAACATCCCAGTAGTGTAGGGGCAGATAGGGGGAGCAGTCTGGGTAATGCTAGGAGCTCATTGGGTGCTGGTCACCTGAGCTCACACATAGAGGGAGTATATAAGGTGGGAACCATCTTAGATCAGGGTCAGTCAGACAGTCAGTCTTTTGTAGAGAGGTCCAGGAGAGCCTGAAGAGAGAGAGAGGAGAAGAGAAGGACCCAGAGGGGGAGAAGAAGGAACCCCAAGAACCCAGAATTAGAACAGAAGGCTGAAGGGTTGGCACGCAAGGGAACCGGATCCCAAATTAGTGGAGGAGAGAAACAACCCTCAGCTAAGAACCGGAGGCTGCGTCATTATATGTGGAGCAGCCCCTCACTAAGTCCACTAAGAAGGCACACCAGGCATAGGGTCAGGGAACCCCGAAGAGGTGCACCCACCAAGAGGCCCGAGGGAGCCGGATATAAGTGGACCCCTGGTGAGAAAGGCCAGTAGAGAGGACAGTCAGAAAGGGAGCTCAGGACCACGCTCCAGAATTGCTTGGGGGTTGGCCGAGTCCAGGACCTGGTGGACGCAGCACGGCTCGGGCGGTCACTTAAGGCCAGAGTGACCACAAGAACAGCAGTAAGTAAAAACCCTGAACTGCACAGCCCGACTCTGAGTCTTCTTACCATCCACACTGCACCACCACTACCACCATCCTCTACACCTGACCCCCTGAGGCTATACCCCTCCCGTTGGGGGTTATACTACCCGAAGCTGCACACATACCACCAGCCTCAGCGGACCCTGCTGCAGCGGCGGCCGTATTGACCGCAAATCAACGGGTGGCGTAGTCGACACTAAGAACTAATAACATCTGTAAAGACTGCCACACACTGAGCTTGACACCCTGGGCACGGACCGGGTCACCGCCACTCGGAGACTACAACCCCCATCTGATCCGGCTCCGGGTATCCCCCAAACAACACTGGCCCAGGGGGCGCGTCAACTTTGGCGTAGTCGGCAGGATTACGTGCCCGCAACCACCGGGTACTGCGTGCCTGAAGAAAAGTTCACCGTTCCCTCAAAAAGAAGTCTCCTGCCGGTTCCGGAGGGTCCCCGCCAACGGACCCCATCACAGGTCGTTTCCCGCCGGTTGTCCGCCATTTGCAGCTTTTTCCCGCCATCCATGGAGTTTCCCGCCACTGGGAGACGATTCCCGCCATTTCCAAAGATTTCCCGCCTTGGAAGAGCGGACGCCATTATGGGCGTGCCAAAGGATGGCAAGAGGACACCTCCCATCGTGGGCCAGGTCGAAGAATGGCGCCAAAAGCGGAAACCGCGCCCACCAACAGAGACTGTGATGCTGGAAGTGTCCATCAGCGTGAGAGAACTGCCCCTGGAACTGACAATCACTAAGTTGCCCCGGGACCACCCTCAATGTGGGCGGAGACAGAACAAAAGAACGAAGATGGGTGCAGCCTGGAGGAGTCCAGAGAGAGCGCACCCGGAGACAAGAAGTCTGGAGAGGAGTCCAGAGAAAGCGTACCCGGAGATGGAGGGAGAGACAGGCAGCACCGACCCAGTGGTCAGGAGCCTGCTGCAAGCAACAACCCCACTAGGCTTAGTGGAGATCCTAGCACAGCTCCCCCGAGACCGGGAGTGTGCACAGACCGCGCTGGAGGGCCTCGCACGGAGGATGGCCCAGGTGCAGCAAGAAACACTGACAGAGTGGAGCCGTGAGATGGCCCAGCAGACCGGAACCCGTCAGCGGAGCACGCCGCCCGAGACGAGGAGACAGACCGCCTCTGAGGATGGCGCAGGAGGAATGAAGGCAGGAGACGGCGCCGAGAAGGGAGCTGAACGGACGGAGGCAGGTAAAGGGGACGTCTCTACCCCGAGCCGAGAAACCGTGTACCTGTCCCAGCTCCCCGTCGCAGAGCCCGAAATTCCCCCTGCCGTGCCCGTCGCTGCATCGTCACCGTGCCAGACTAGGCCTCAAGCAGAAGCCGCGGCCGCGACCCCTGTGACGTCACGCGCCTCAATCCTGAGTGCGGCGAAGCAGGAAATACCATCGGCCTGGTCGCAAGGCCTAGTACCTCCGGGCGCCTCGATTCCAACAGCGCCCTCTACCTCCGCGGAGCCACCGGCCTGGTCGCAAGGCCGAGTGCCCCCGGGCGCCGCAGTACCAACAGCGCCCTCTACCTCTGCCGAGCCACAGGCCTGGTCGCAAGGCCAGGAACACCCGGGCGCCGCCGTCTTCACGGTGCCCTTTACCTTTAGGGTGCCCCAGGCCTGGTCGCAAGGCCTGGTCAATCCGGGCGCCGCTTCCACCACCGCGCCCTCAACATCTAGAGTGCCGCACCTGGGCGAAGATCTATTTGCCCAGCACACGTGCCCGGATGGGCAGCCCTTTGTATGGCCCCAGGAGTACTACCAACTGGAACTCCGAAGAGCAAGGCCCCTGTGCGAGCCCCTGATTCTGGCTCCGAAGCCCGTTAAAAGGACCCCGCTCCCGCTGGAAGAAGCGCAGTTCGAGTGGGACCCCACCGGAGGAGACCTCATGGGGTTCACTCAAGAAACGCGGGCAGCCGCAGCAGAGCGAGTGGAGTGCTGCCGCCAGCAGTTGGCAGCCTTCGAGCAAGAGCGGAAAGAGAGGCGGATCCGTGAGCAGCGGCTGCAGGAACAGAGCGCAGGGCAGAAGAGCCGGACCAGGAGGAACCCCCGTGCAGCTCATGGTCCCCGTTCCATCGGGACTGTGATTAAGTTCAACCTGCAGCATGGGTGGGGCTTCATAAAAGACCATCATACCCCCGGCGACGTCTTTGTCACTCGCAGAGACGTAGAAAGCCATCTGCCGGAGGGACACAGAGGTCGTGACCTGTACGTAGGGGACGAGGTCACGTTCACCCGGCACAAGTGTGCCAAAGGACCCTACGCCCTCCATGTGCATCGCCTGACGGAGGAGGAGCTGCGGTGTGAGGAGGAGCAAGAGGACCCGGACGGGTCTGAAGAAGGAGCAGGAGGACGCCGTCATTAAAGTACGGTAAAGAGACTGTACATAGTTACCCGTCGGGGTATAAGAACTGTTCTAGTTAAAATATAGTCCCCGTTGGGACCAGCAAATTGAACTGAAACCCGTGTGTCCCTATTCCCACTGACCGAGGACTGAGAGCGGTCATCCCTTTCCTAATACCTGGCCGAGGACTGAGAGCGGCCATATTCCCCTTGTATATAGTTGCGCTTTTTAAGGCGCCCCCTACTGGTTTTATAGGAAACTGTTGTTTTTCTTCCACAAGAGACTGTCGCACTTTACCCGGTCACAAGTAGCATCGTGGCCGGAGGAACAAGACAAGAATGTTATTTATGAAAAGTTTTATAGATATATAATGTTTTATATGTTAATGTTGTTATGAAAAAAATTGTATGTTTTTGGATGTTTATTCTCTTACAGCCCGAGGACGTGCTGTGATTTACCAGGGGGGAATGTAGCACCCTGAGGATTCGGCTGCTACAGGGGTATTGCACCTCAACCCAGAGGTGTGATATTCCACTCCCGGGTAAGGATGGAGTGTGGAACTGAGCTCAGTTAGCTGCATGCACTACATACATCCCATTTCCGAGGGACAGACCGATGGTACTCCCACTAGGTATATGTGCAGGTACGACAGTGTCTGTCCCTGGCTGGAGTGGGAGGGGGGTGGAACATCCCAGTAGTGTAGGGGCAGATAGGGGGAGCAATCTGGGTAATGCTAGGAGCTCATTGGGTGCTGGTCACCTGAGCTCACACATAGAGGGAGTATATAAGGTGGGAACCATGTTAGATCAGGGTCAGTCAGACAGTCAGTCTTTTGTAGAGAGGTCCAGGAGAGCCTGAAGAGAGAGAGAGGAGAAAAGAAGGACCCAGAGGGGGAGAAGAAGGAACCCCAAGAACCCAGAATTAGAACAGAAGGGTGAAGGGTTGGCACGCAAGGGAACCGGATCCCAAATTAGTGGAGGAGAGAAACAACCCTCAGCTAAGAACCGGAGGCTGCGTCATTATATGTGGAGCAGCCCCTCACTAAGTCCACTAAGAAGGCACACCAGGCATAGGGTCAGGGAACCCCGAAGAGGTGCACCCACCAAGAGGCCCGAGGGAGCCGGATATAAGTGGACCCCTGGTGAGAAAGGCCAGTAGAGAGGACAGTCAGAAAGGGAGCTCAGGACCACGCTCCAGAATTGCTTGGGGGTTGGCCGAGTCCAGGACCTGGTGGACGCAGCACGGCTCGGGTGGTCACTTAAGGCCAGAGTGACCACAAGAACAGCAGTAAGTAAAAACCCTGAACTGCACAGCCCGACTCTGAGTCTTCTTACCATCCACACTGCACCACCACTACCACCATCCTCTACACCTGACCCCCTGAGGCTATACCCCTCCCGTTGGGGGTTATACTACCCGAAGCTGCACACATACCACCAGCCTCAGCGGACCCTGCTGCAGCGGCGGCCGTATTGACCGCAAATCAACGGGTGGCGTAGTCGACACTAAGAACTAATAACATCTGTAAAGACTGCCACACACTGAGCTTGACACCCTGGGCACGGACCGGGTCACCGCCACTCGGAGACTACAACCCCCATCTGATCCGGCTCCGGGTATCCCCCAAACAACACTGGCCCAGGGGGCGCGTCAGAGGCATCATACATACTGTATAAGGGGCATAATGGGGGCATTACACTGTGTTGGGCATCATACATCCTGCATAAGGGGTATAATGGGGCATTACACTGTGTGGGGCATCATACATCCTGCATAAGGGGCATAATGGGGGCATTACACTGTGGGGGGCATCATACATCCTGCATAAGGGGCATAATGGGGGCATTACACTGTGTGGGGGCATCATACATCCTGCATAAGGGACATAATAGGGGCATTACACTGAGGGGGGGCATCATACATCTTGCATAAGGAGCATAATGGGGGCATTACACTGTGTGGGGGGGCATCATACATCCTGCATAAGGAGCATAATGAGGGCATTACACTGTGTGGGGGCATCATACATCCTGCATAAGGGGCATAATGGGGGCATTACACTGTGTGGGGGCATCATACATCCTGCATATGGGGCATAATGGGGGCATTACACTGTGGGGGTCCTGTACTATGAGAACAATACGTTTCCTCCCTTCCTGTCTCCATAGTTGGGTCGTATGTATCTATTACAGGAAACAGAACAAAAACCTTATGATTCTTATAAAGGGGCAACACAAGACCCCAAAAGAGTCTCCGTGCTGAAGGGGTTAATGCCCCCTGCGCCCAGTAATGGGGGTCTCCACATACCTCCACCTGCAGAGCCGCCACCACATATATGGCTGTTGTTTGCGCACAGGAGCTGTGATGAGGTCACAGGAGGGGAGGAGTCAGGGGTCACATGATCAGGGGCCTCAGTGGATGCAGGACTCTGCTGTGCTGGTTGTCATGGTGCTGGATGAGCTGAAGTTTATGTGTGGGGTCTGGAGGGGTTTACAGTGTGGATGTAGCAGAGCCGCGTGTGTACGAGGCGTACGGAGCAGAGCCGCGTGTGTACGAGGCGTACGGAGCAGAGCCACGCATGTAGGAGGCGTACGGAGTGGAGTCGCGTGTGTACGAGGTGTACGGACCAGAGCAATACGTGATATTGTTAATAAAAAGGATACACCCCTGGCTAAACATGTCAATACTATGCATGAGGGCAAAGTTGATTCGGTCAGATTCATAGGTATTGATAAGGTCAAGTTTCCACAGAGAGGTGGTAATTGAGATAAGGCTCTACTTCAGAGAGAGGCCAAATGGATACATTAGCTACGTATGCTGGCACCTAGTGGACTGAATGAACAAATCTCGTATAAATATTTCCTATAGGTCGAGGGACCATCTAGGGAAAGGAGTGTAGGGACAGCCGACGTTGAGTGGGGGCGCCACTGCGCAGGTCTAGGGTGCCAACCTCCGCTGTCAGGTAGGGATTGGGACCTAGGGACAGTGTAGAAAGGATCATATGTGCCATGCTGTATCCCTTTGGCCTTTTTATGGGGCCATGTTTTTTTCTCGCCAGGGTTTCCTCATATTTAATATACCTCCAGTAACGTATCATCTATTAATCTTCTTTCTATCCCGTATTTCAGATGCTGACATTTGGTTTGGCCCTTTGGACAATGTTCCAAATGGTTTTAGTGGACAAATGCGTGTTTGTCTTAGCCTCCTACTCAAGCCTACCTAGTTATTTGGTTATAATAAGCCCTATGGTGGGGAGCCATGCTTAACCCTTAAGGGGTGGGACGATGGATATTTCCTTTTCTAAAAAGTTAAATTATTATAAATCATCTGGTCCCATTGTTTGATATATTGCTGCAGGTTTGTAGTGGCGATTATATATCTGAAAATGCAGGAGAGGAGGGGTATTGTACCTCCCAGTCTGTGTGTCTGAGAGAGTGGTTTTTGTTGTCCCTCCCTCCCCGGCCACCGCTGTGTGGAGTCTAGTTTTGGATCGGCGGTTCTGGCTGGTTTTGTAGCGCTAGTGTGCTTTGCGATGCGCTTCATTTCTATATGCATGCGTTCCATTTACCGGAAACAGGAAGGACGTCACCTGATGTGACGTCGGCGGGATTCCATATGCGTTCCACCCAATGGTTTGCGTTCCAGATACCGGATATACTAACCCACGTGACCGGATGTGACGTAGCGGCGTGTCGTTTAGCCCAGCAGTTTAAAGGAGACACGGTGTAGGAAGTGACAGGTGGAACCCTGGGTCTTTTGAAAGGAGGATAAGGGCTGTTTGAAATGGTGGAGACCCTCAGCCCCTTTTTTCAGTCTCCCCTGATGAATCTACTTTAGGAGGAAACGCGTTGGGAGCAGGATACCTCCAGAATGTTTTGGTCATGTATTTGAGGATGACATTATACCAGGATGAATCAAGCCATGATGCACTTTAGGATTGGGTGAGATTACTTCATTTTGCTTGATTGGGTGAGATTCCTTCAGTGGGGCTTTGCTGATTTTCCCTGACATAGTCCATGGTACCTATTTGAATAGAGGTCATGTGGGATTTTACTGTATAATCCATGGTACCTTCTGAGTTTAAAGGGCATATGGGAGTTTATTGTATACCTCTTTTTTGAGCGCACACATGGTATCCCTTTATGATTGGTATTTAATATATATTTAAAAAAAGGCCAACTAATATTGGCAAGGATAGTGTCTAAATCCCATGATCTGGATGAGTTGAGGTTAATTTATTTCTAGGCCATATACACTTGGCATTTGATATGTTGAGGTGTGGTTCGCATGTATATACTATCATAGTATATTGAGACTAATTCAAAATACCCAGGGTTCACTATTTGGCCCATTAGGGTTTTTTTACTTGAAAATAGAAAATAGTTTTTTAATATATATCTAATAAATGTTATATTTTAACTATCTTGCTTAAAAATCTAAAAAAAAACCTACCCTCCTCCACCCCTTAATAGCCAGCCATCTCACACCTTATTTCCCCGTCGCCCAGACCAGCTCAATGAGTTGTTATGGAGGAGGGGGAAAAGTGTAACTATAGTCACCGGTAAATATAGTTATTTTACATAGCAAAGCAATATAGCTTTAAATGCTATGATTTAAAAAAAAAAAAAAAACTGGCATCCTCCACCACTTAATAGCCAGCCATCACTCACCTTATCTCCCCGTCACCCAGTACAGCTCAATGAGTTGTTATGGAGGAGGGGGAAAAGTGTTATTATAGTCACCGGTAGTTACCGGTAAATATCATTATTTTACATAGAAAAGCAATATAGCTTTAAATGCTATGATTTAAAAAAAAAAAAACAGCAAAAAAATAAACTGGCCTCCTCCACCCCTTAATAGCCAGCCATCACTCACCTTATTTCCCCGTCACCCAGGATAGCTCAATGAGTTGTTATTGAGGAGGGGGAAAAGGGTAATTATAGTCACCGGTAGTCACCGGTAAATATAATTATTTTACATAGAAAAGCAATATAGCTTTATATGCTATGATTTAAAAACTAAAAAAAAACTGGTCTCCTCCACCCCTTAACAGCCAGCCATCTCACACCTTATTTCCCCGTCGCCCAAACCAGCTCACTGAGTTGTTATGGAGGAGGGGGAAAAGTGTAACTATAGTCATGAGTAGTCACCGATAAATATAATTATTTTACATAGCAAAGCAATATAGCTTTAAATGCTATGATTTAAAAAAAAAAACTGGCCTCCTCCACCCCTTAATAGCCAGCCATCACTCACCTTATTTCCCCATCACCCAGGACATCTCAATGAGGTGTTATGGAGGAGGAGGAAAAGAGTAATTATATTCACAGGTAGTCACCGGTAAATATAATTATTTTACATAGCAAAGCAACATAGCTTTAAATGCTATGATTTAAAAACTATAAAAAAAAAAAACTGGCCTCCTCCACCCCTTAATAGCCAGCTATCTCACACCTTATTTCCCCCGTTGCCCAAACCAGCTCAATGAGTTGTTATGGAGGAGGGGGAAAAGTATAACTATAATCATCGGTAGTCACCGGTAAATATAATTATTTTACATAACAAAGCAATATAGCTTTAAATTATATGATTTAAAAGCTAAAAAAAAAAAACTGGCCTCCTCCACCCCTTAATAGCCAGCCATCACAAACCTTATTTCCGCGTCACCCAGGACAGCTCAATGAGTTGTTGTGGAGGAGGGGGAAAAGTGTTATTATAGTCACCGGTAGTCACCGGTAAATATAATTATTTTACATAGCAAAGAAATATAGCTTTAAATGCTATGATTTAAAAAAAAAAAAACTGGCCTCCTCTACCCCTTTATAGCCAGCCATCACTCACCTTATTTCCCCATCACCCAGGACAGCTCAATGAGTTGTTATGGAGGAGGGGGAAAAGGGTAATTATAGCCACCAGTAGTCACCGGTAAATATAATAATTTTACATAGCAAAGCAATATAGCTTTTAATGCTATGATTTAAAAAAAAAAAAACTGGCCTCCTCCACCCCTTAATAGCCAGCCATCACACACCTTATTTCCCCGTCGCCCAGTACAGCTCAATGAGTTGTTATGGAGGAGGGGGAAAAATGTTATTATAGTCACCGGTAGTTACCGGTAAATATAATTATTTTACATAGCAAAGCAATATAGCTTTATATGCTATGATTTAAAAAAAAAAACTGGCCTCCTCCACCCCTTAATAGCCAGCCATCTCACACCTTATTTCCCTGTCATCCAGGTCAGCTCAATGAGTTGTTATGGAGGAGGGGGAAAAGTATAACTATAGTCACCGGTAGATATCATTATTTTACATAGCAAAGCAATATAGCTTTAAATGCTATGATTTAAAAAAAAAAAAACAGCAAAAAAATAAACTGGCCTCCTCCACCCCTTAATAGCCAGCCATCACTCACCTTATTTCCCCGTCACCCAGGATAGCTCAATGAGTTGTTATTGAGGAGGGGGAAAAGGGTAATTATAGTCACCGGTAGTCACCGGTAAATATAATTATTTTACATAGCGAAGCAATATAGCTTTAAATGCTATGATTTAAAAACTAAAAAAAAACTGGCCTCCTCCACCCCTTAACAGCCAGCCATCTCACACCTTATTTCCCCGTCGCCCAAACCAGCTCACTGAGTTGTTATGGAGGAGGGGGAAAAGTGTAACTATAGTCATGAGTAGTCACCGATAAATATAATTATTTTACATAGCAAAGCAATATAGCTTTAAATGCTATGATTTAAAAAAAAAACTGGCCTCCTCCACCCCTTAAAAGCCGGCCATCACACACCTTATTTCCCCATCACCCAGGACAGCTCAATGAGTTGTTATGGAGGAGGGGGAAAAGGGTAATTATAGCCACCAGTAGTCACCGGTAAATATAATAATTTTACATAGCAAAGCAATATAGCTTTTAATGCTATGATTTAAAAAAAAAAAACTGGCCTCCTCCACCCCTTAATAGCCAGCCATCACACACCTTATTTCCCCGTCGCCCAGGACAGCTCAATGAGTTGTTATGGAGGAGGGGGAAAAGTGTAACTATAGTCATGAGTAGTCACCGGTAAATATAATAATTTTACATTGCAAAGCAATGTAGCTTTAAATGCTATGATTTAAAAACTATATAAAAAAAAACTGGCCTCCACCACCCCTTAATAGCCAGCCATCTCACACCTTATTTCCCCGTCGCCCAGACCAGCTCAATGAGTTGTTATGGAGGAGGGGGGAAAGTGTAACTATAGTCACAAGTAGTCACCGGTAAGTATAGTTATTTTACATAGTAAAGCAGTATAGCTTTAAATGCTATGATTTAAAAAAAAAAAAAAAACTGGCCTCCTCCACCCCTTAATAGCCAGCCATCACTAACCTTATTTCCCCGTCACCCAAGACTGCTCAGTGAGTTGTTATGGAGGAGGGGGAAATGGGTAATTATAGTCACTGGTAGTCACCGGTAAATAAAATTATTTTACATAGCAAAGCAATATAGCTTTAAATGCTATGATTTAAAAAAAAAAATTAGCCTCCTCCACCCCTTAATAGCCAGCCACCTCACACCTTATTTCCCCGTCACCCACGACAGCTCAATGAGTTATTATGGAGGAGGGGGAAAAGTAGAACTATAGTCATCGATAGTCACCGGTAAATATAATTATTTTACATAACAAAGCAATATAGTTTTAAATGATATGATTTAAAAACTAAAAAAAAAAAAACTGGCCTCCTCCACCCCTTAATAGCCAGCCATCACACACCTTATTTCCCCGTCACCCAAGACAGCTCAATGAGTTGTTATGGAGGAGGGGGAAAAGTGTTATTATAGTCACCGGTAGTCACCGGTAAATATAATTATTTTACATAGCAAAGCAATATAGCTTTAAATGCTATGATTTAAAAAAAAAAAACTGGCCTCCTTCCACCCCTTAATAGCCGGCCATCTCTCACCTTATTTCCCCATCACCCAGAACAGCTCAATGAGTTGTTATGGAGGAGGGGGAAAAGGGTAATTATAGTCACCAGTAGTCACCGGTAAATATAATTATTTTACATAGCAAAGAAATATAGCTTTAAATGCTATAATTTAAAAACTAAAAAAAAAAAAAAAAAAAAAAAAAACTGCCCTCCGCCACCCCTTAATAGCCAGCCATCTCACACCTTATTTCCCCGTCGCCCAGACCAGCTCAATGAGTTGTTATGGAGGAGGGGGGAAAGTGTAACTATAGACATGAGTAGTCACCGATAAATATAATTATTTTACATAGCAAAGCAATATAGCTTTAAATGCTATGATTTAAAAAAAACAACAACAAAAAAAAAACTGGCCTCCTCCACCCCTTAATAGCCAGCCATCACTCACCTTATTTCCCCGTCACCCAGGATAGCTCAATGAGTTGTTATGGAGGAGGGGGAAAAGGGTAATTATAGTCACCGGTAAATATAATTATTTTACATAACAAAGCAATATAGCTTTAAATGCTATGATTTAAAAACAAAAAAAAACAAAAAAAAACTGGCCTCCTCTACCCCTTAACAGCCAGCCATCTCACATCTTATTTCCCCATCGCCTAGACCAGCTCAATGAGTTGTTATAGAGGAGGGGGAAAAGTGTAACTATAGTCATGAGTAGTCACCGGTAAATATAATTATTTTACATAGCAAAGTAATATAGCTTTAAATGCTATTATTTGAAAAAAAAAAACTGGCCTCCTCCACCCCTTAATAGCCAGTCATCACACACCTTATTTCCCCGTCGCCCAGGACAGCTCAATAAGTTGTTATGGAGGAGGGGGAAAAGAGTAATTATAGTCACCGGTAGTCATTGGTAAATATAATTATTTTACATAGCAAAGCAATATAGCTTTAAATGCTATGATTTAAAAACTATAGAAAAAAAACTGGGCTCCTCCACTCCTTAATAGCCAGCCATCTCACACCTTATTTCCCCGTCGCCCAGACCAGCTCAATGAGTTGTTATGGAGGAGGGGGAAAAGTGTAACTATAGTCACCTGTAGTCACCGGTAAATATAGTTATTTTACATAGCAAAGCAAAATAGCTTTAAATGCTATGATTTAAAAAAAAAAAACTGGCATCCTCCACCACTTAATAGCCAGCCATCACTCACCTTATCTCCCCGTCACCCAGTACAGCTCAATGAGTTGTTATGGAGGAGGGGGAAAAGGGTAATTATAGTCACCGTTAGTTACCGGTAAATATAATTATTTTACATAGCAAAGCAATATAGCTTTATATGCTATGATTTAAAAACTAAAAAAAAAAAAAAACTGGCCTCTTCCACCCCTTAATAGCCAGCCATCTCACACCTTATTTCTCCGTCGCCCAGACCAGCTCAATGAGTTGTTATGGAGGAGGGGGAAAAGTGTAACTATAGTCACCGGTAGTCACCAGTAAATGTAGTTATTTTACATAGCAAAGCAATATAGCTTTAAATGCTATGATTAATGTTGAGCGATACCTTCCGATATCAGGAAATATCGGATCGGATTGGATCGGGCCGATACCTAAAAAGTATCGGATATCGCCGATTCCGATACCGGAAACCAATGCAAGTCAATGGGACACAAATATCGGAATGAAAATAAACCATTTCTTTCCTTGTAGGTTAATTCTACATGAAGGAAAACAACTAACAATAATGTAGAATGTATTGGGGGAGGTGGATGCCCAAATCGATGGGAACAGTGCTCACAGTGAAACATGAAAAGCCGGCAATTCAGCAGCGGCATACACCGGTACCCGACAATTTATAACAGAAAGAATAGAGCATCACACATAGATTAGATAGATAGAAACATGTCAGTCACATATATATGAAGTACAGTGACAGTGTTGCTTACTGTACTTGTCATTTAGTGTAAAGGATTTATTAAAAAAAATATTAGTGTTTTCATGCACCGTCTCTTTAAAAAAGCTGGCCGGCAATTCAGCAGCGGTACCCGACAATTTAGAATAGAAAGAATAGAGAATCACACATAGATTAGATAGATAGAAACATGTCAGTCACATATATAAGAAGTACAGTGATAGTGTTGATTACTGTACTTGTCATTTAGTGTTAAAATAAAGGATTTATTAAAAAAAAAATTGGCGTGGGGTTCCCCCTAATTTTAGTCTCTAGCGGAGGTTAAGCAGACGGCTGGGGCAGATGTTTGAAGCTGGGAAGGGGGTAATACCCACGGATCTTCCCAGGCTACTAATATCAGCCCCCAGCTGAATACCTAGCCTTTACTAGCTATTAAAATGGGGCACCCCCAAAAAAATGACGTGGGGTCCCCCCTATTTTAATAGCTAGCAAAGGCTAGGCAGACAGCTGGGGGCTGATATTAATAGCCCAGGAAGGGTGCCATGAATATTGGCCACCTCCCAGGCTAGAAACACCAGCCGTCAGCCGCCCCAGAAATGGCGCATCCATAGGATGCGCCAATTGTGGCACTTAGCCTCGCTCTTCCCACTGCCCTGTAGCGGTGGCAGTGGGGTAATGGGGTTGGGGTTGATGTCAGCTTATAATGCCAGCCCAGGTTAGTAATAGAGAGGCGTCTATAAGACACCCCCATTACTAACCCCATAGTCAAAGTTAAAAAAACACAAACACCCAGAATAAAATCCTTTAATTGAAATAAACACACAATTCTTTATTGTTCTAAATTAAACCATACTTACCGTCACACCCATTCCAGCTGAAGCCAACAATCTCCTGCAATAAAAGTAAAATAATAAAGCAACATCATCCTTACCTTCCCATGGTTCCCAGGACAGCTTCAGCTCTGCTACATCGAGATGACAGGCTGGACCGCAGCAGAACGCTGCCATCCAGCCTGTCATCCCACGGACACTGAGAAGCGCAGGCTTGCTTGCGCTCCTCAGTGTCTGGCTGTGACGTCATCAAGATGAGCCGACAATGAACTCAGCTCACCTCATGCACGTCACTGACAGCGTGGGAGAATTCTCCTGCGCATGCGGTGAGCGTGAGAGACTCGGCTCATTGGGATGCCGTCACAGCCTGACACTGAGGAGCGCAAGCATGCCTGCGCTTCTCAGTGTCCGCGGGATGACAGGCTGGATGGCAGCGTTCTGCAGGTCCAGCCTGTCATCTCGATGTAGCAAAGCTGAAGCTGTCCTGGGAACCATGGAAAGGTAAGGATGATGTTGCTTTATTATTTTACTTTTATTGCAGGAGATCGTTGGCTTCAGCTGGAATGGGCGTGATGGTAAGTATGGTTTAATTTAGCACAATAAAGAATTGTGTGTTTATTTCAATTAAAGGACTTTATTCTGGGTGTTGTGTTTTTTTTTTAAATACTTTACTAGAAATTCATGGCGGTCATGTCTAATATTGGCGTGACCCCATGAATTTCGGGCTTAGGGCCAGCTGATAATGCCAAGCTGGCCCGAACCCCTTTATTACCCAGTGAGCCACCGCACCAGGGCCCTGGATGAGTTGGGTACAGCGCCAGAAGATGGCGCTTCTATGAACGCACCATTTTCCGGGGTGGCTGCGGACTGCAATTTGCAGCGGGGGGGGCCCAGAAAGCTTGGGCCTCCCTGCGCTGCAGATTCCAGCCCCCAGCTGCCTAGTTGTACCTGGCTGGACACAAAAATAGGGCGAAGCCCCACGTATTTTTTTTTTTTTAATTATTTCATGAAATTCATGAAATAATTAAGAAAAAAAGGGCTTCCCTATATTGTTGTGTCCGGCCAGGTACAAATAGGCAGCTGGTGGTTGGGGGCAGCCCGTTCCTGCCTGCTGTACCTGGCTGGACACAAATATAGTGCGAAGCTCCACGTAAATTTTTTTTTAATTATTTCATGAAATAATTTAAAAAAAAAAGGGCTTCCCTATATTGTTGTGTCCGGCCAGGTACAAATAATTAAAAAAAAATTGACTTGGGCCTTCGCCCTATATTTGTGTCCAGCCAGGTACAGCAGGCAGGAATGGGCTGTCCCCAACCACCAGCTGCCTATTTGTACCTGGTTGGACACAACAATATAGGGAAGCCCTTTTTTTCTTTATTATTTCATGAATTTCATGAAATAATTAAAAAAAAAAATATGTGGGGCTTCGCCCTATTTTTGTGTCCAGCCAGGTACAACTAGGCAGCTGGGGGATGGAATCTGCAGCGCAGGGAGGCCCAAGCTTTCTGCCCCCCCCCCCCCCCCCAGCTGCAAATTGAAGTCCGCAGCCACCCCGGAAAATGGCGCGTTCATAGAAGCTGGATGCTGTACCTGGCTGGCATACAAAAATATGGCAAAGCCCACGTCAAAATTTTTGGGAAAAATTAATTAAAAAATAAACAATAATTTAGGGACTGCATCTTTATTAACTCCTCAAATGTCATTTATTGTTAAAATAAAGGATTTATTTAAAAAAAAATTGGCGTGGGATCCCCCATAATTTTTGTCTCTAGCGGAGGTTAAGTGTAACGGGTCCGGGAGGCGGAACCTCTGAGCTATTATACAAGGGGGCGGCCCTTGTAAGGGAGCGGGTGGCAGTCTCTGGGTGAACGGACAGGGAGTTACGGCAAGTGATCAGGGCAGTCTCTGGGTAACGGGTAGGTACGACCTGTGATGGCAGAGCCTCCGGGTAGGCTAGCAGGCAGATGGTAGATGTGTGCTCCCAGGTGAGCAAGCGAGAGTCTCTGGAATAGCAGGTGGTCACGGCACGTGACGGCGGGACCTCCGGGCTGGCAAGTAGGCAGGTAACGGAGATGCGCTCCCAGGTGAGCGGGCAAGAGTCTCTGAGATAGCTGGTGGTCACAGCACGTGACAACGGAGCCTCCGGGCTGGCAAGCAGGCAGATAACGGAGAAGCGCTCCCAGGTGAGCGGGCAAGCTGGTCCATAGACAGACTGACCGGAGTAGTAAGGCAGACCGTAGGACCTCAGGCAAGCAGACAGGTAACAAGTATTCAGGCAGGAATCAGGCAGGTAACTAGCAGGAAACTGGCAGGAAACTGGCAGGTAACTGGCAGGTAACTGGCAACGGGACCTGAGGGCTGAAGCACAGGTGAGACACAGGTGCAAACAACATTGCTCGGGCACCTCCATTTTGGAGGAGGTGCCTTATATATGATGAAGTCCTCCGGCCATTGGCCGGGGACTCCTTAGGACGGCGCGCGCGGTCCCTTTAAGAGGAGGGGAGCGCGCGCGCGCGCGCCCTAAGCACAAGGGCCGGGAAGGAGCGCGCGCTGAGAGCAGAGCGGGAGGAGGACGCCGGGAAGGAGCGCGCGCTGACAGCAGAGCGGGGAGAGGACGCCGGGCACGGAGCAGAGCGGTGAGGGGAGCAGCGTCCCTGCCTAGCAGAGGGCAGGGACGCCAGCGCTACAGTACCCCCCCCTTTAGGCCCCCCCTTTTTTAGGCCAGACAGAAATTTAGCTAGGATGAGAGGGGCATGGATGTTCTCCCGGGGCTCCCACGTTCTCTCCTCAGGACCAAACCCCTTCCAATCTACCAGAAAAAAGGTCTTTCCTCTTACCCTTTTGGTGGCAAGAATGTTCTCTACCTCAAACTCGTCCTCAGCAGAAACCGGAGCAGGAGGCGTACCTGTAGACTTGGAAAAAGAGTTAAGCACTACAGGTTTGAGGAGAGACACATGGAAGGAGTTAGGGATCCGTAAGTTGGCCGGGAGTTTCAATTTATAGGCCACCGGGTTGATCTGACTGATGACCTCCAGTGGGCCGATGAACCGAGGCCCTAACTTATAGGAAGGGATCTTGAGCCGGACATATTTGGACGAGAGCCAGACTTTATCCCCAGGGCGGAATTGAGGAGGGTCCAGACGTTTTTTGTCAGCGTGTCTTTTCATACGCTCGGATGACAGAAGGAGTGCGGACCGGGTACTCTCCCATATGGAGGAAAATTTGTTAACAAGAGATTCCGCAGCCGGATTGTCCGCCGAGGTGGAGACGGGAAACGGGATCCGAGGATGCTGACCGTAGACTACAAAAAACGGGGATTTGGAGGAAGACTCGCTCTCGTGATTGTTGTACGAGAATTCGGCCCATGGCAGGAGATCCACCCAGTCAGAATGGTGGGCATTAACGAAGTGCCGAAGGTAACTGGTCAGGTTCTGATTGATCCGCTCCACTTGACCATTAGACTGTGGGTGGTAAGCGGAGGAGAAGTCCAGGGTGACGTCCAGCAATTTACAAGTGGCTCTCCAGAAACGGGAAGTGAACTGTACCCCACGATCCGACACGATGTGACGGGGCAGGCCATGAAGACGGAAGATGTGGTGGATAGTCTTTAGCCAGCTCAGGTGCAGACGGAAGACCAGGCAGTGGAATGAAGTGAGCCATCTTGGAGAAGCGGTCAGCGACCACCCAAATGACCGTACAACCGGCAGAGACGGGTAGATCAGTAATGAAGTCCATCGCTATATGCTGCCAGGGGGCAGCAGGTACTGGCAGAGGTAGGAGGCGGCCGGCCGGCAGGTGTCTCGGAACTTTGTTGCGGGCGCAGGACACACAGGCAGAAACAAAGTCTATTACATCCTTGTGCAGGTTAGGCCACCAGTAGTGCCGGGTAATAAGCTGGAGGGTCTTTTTCTGACCGGCGTGGCCAGCTAGTTTAGACGAATGACCCCAGTGTAGGATCTTCTCCCGATCAGGTACTGGTACGAACGTCTTACCAGGAGGAAGACGATTTAGACTCACGGGAGCTACCTGCATTACTCTGGCGGGATCGATGATATGTTTCGGATCCTCCTCGAGATCAGACACCAGAAAGGACCGAGACAAGGCGTCCGCCTTGACGTTTTTGTCAGCCGGGCGAAAATGAAGGACAAAATCAAAACGAGCAAAAAACAAGGACCACCGGGCTTGGCGCGGGTTAAGTCTCTGGGCATGCTGGAGGTAAGCCAAGTTCTTGTGGTCAGTGTAAATTATTACCGGGTGAAGAGCCCCCTCGAGCAGGTAACGCCACTCCTCCAATGCCAGTTTGATGGCCAATAACTCTCGGTCTCCTATGGAATAGTTGCGCTCAGAGGAGGAGAAGAGTTTAGAGAAGAAGCCACAAGTTACCATCCTCCCGGAAGATGATTTTTGAGTAAGTACCGCTCCGGCTCCAGAGGAGGAGGCGTCAACTTCCAGGAAGAACTGTTTGTTGCCATCTGGGCGATGCAGCACCGGGGCGGAAGAGAAGGCCTGTTTAAGGGAAAGAAAGGCCTCCTCTGCTTCGGGTGGCCACTCTTTGGGATTAGTACCTTTACGGGTGAGCGCAGAAATTGGGGCCGTCCGGGAAGAGAAGTGTGGTATGAAGAGGCGGTAGTAGTTGGCGAAGCCCAGGAATCGCTGAATGGCCTTCAACCCCTCCGGTCGGGGCCATTTCTTGATGGCAGACAGTTTCTCAGGATCCATTTGTAGGCCGGTCTGAGAGATAATGTAGCCCAGAAACGGAAGCGAGGTCTGCTCAAAGAGGCACTTCTCAAATTTAGCGTAGAGATGGTTCTGCCTTAGCCTGAGTAGGACCTGACGAACGTCCCTCCGGTGAGTCTGGAGATCCGGAGAGAAGACCAAGATGTCGTCCAGGTACACCACTACGCAGGAGTAGAGAAGGTCCCGGAAGATGTCATTGACCAACTCTTGAAAGACGGCAGGAGCGTTACAGAGACCAAAGGGCATTACCAGGTATTCATAGTGGCCGTCCCGGGTGTTGAATGCCGTCTTCCATTCATCCCCCTGACGAATACGAACCAGGTTGTACGCCCCACGAAGGTCCAGTTTGGTGAAGATCCTAGCCCCCCTCAGGCGATCAAATAATTCTGGAATGAGCGGAAGGGGGTACTTATTCTTCACCGTGATCAGGTTTAGGCCTCTATAGTCTATACAGGGACGGAGAGAGCCGTCCTTCTTTTTGACGAAAAAGAAGCCTGCTCCCGCCGGGGAGGTAGATTTCCGGATGAATCCTCTGGCCAGATTCTCCTCAATATATTCGGACATTGACCGGGTCTCAGCAGCGGATAAAGGATAGATACGCCCACGGGGAGGAGTAGTACCGGGTAGCAGATCGATGGGACAGTCGTATGGTCTATGTGGTGGTAATGTCTCTGCCTCCTTTTTATTAAAGACATCTGCATAAGACCAATAAGGAATTGGAAGTCCAGGTAGATTAGCTGGGGTAGGAGAGGGACGGACGGGATGGACGGGAACCAGGCAGGTTTTATGACAGTCTTGTCCCCAGCGAAGGACCTCTCCGGTTTGCCAGTCTAGCACGGGTGCATGTCTCTGGAGCCAGGGCAGACCTAGCAAGAGGGCGTGAGAGAGTCCAGGCAGAACATGAAAGGAGATACTTTCAGAATGCAGCATTCCCACCTGCAGGGTAATTGATTCGGTGATGAGTTGAATGGGGCGAGGTAAGAGGCCCCCATCCACGGCAGCGACAGACAAGGGTACAGCCAGAGGTTTGGTAGTGATGCGGTATTTCTCAACCAGGGACTGTGAAATAAAGTTCCCGGCTGCTCCAGAGTCAAGTTGGGCTAGTTCGAAATAACGGTTCTCCCCGTAGATGATCGAAACTGACAACAGCAGGGATGGAGAGGATTTATTCTTGTCTAGGTGGACCTCTCTGAGCGAACCTAGACACAGGCGTTTCCCGACCTCTCCGGGCAGGCACGGATCCGGTGCTCCTTACTGCCACAGTAGAAGCAGCTGCCCTCGGCACGGCGTGAGTCCTGACGGGTTTTGACCATCTTGGTCTGGTCGACCTGCATAGGCTCAGGAGAGTGTACCTGGGGAGAGATGGAGGGAATGACGGGTTTCTGGGAAGTAGGAGCTAAACGTGGAATCCTTCTCTCACGGGTGACCTCTTTGGCACGCTCCTGGAACCGTAGGTCAATCCGGGTGGCAAGGGTTATTAGATCATCGAGAGAGATAGGAATGTCCCGACCAGCAAGTTCATCTTTAATACGACCGGACAGACCCTCCCAGAAGACGGATACCAGAGCGTCGTTATCCCAGGCCAGCTCCGAGGCAAGGGTGCGGAACCGTATGGCATATTGGCCCACGGTGAGACCCTCCTGACGGAGGCGTAGCAGAGAGGATGCGGATGAGGTCTTCCGTCCGGGTTCGTCGAAGACTTTCCGGAAAGCCGAGAGAAAAGCAGGCAAGTTGGACACCAGGGGGTCTCCTCTCTCCCATAGAGGATTTAGCCAGGCCAGGGCCTCCCCGGTGAGATGGGACATGATAAAGGCAATTTTGGCCCGGTCGGAATTAAACTGATGGGACAAAAGTTCAAAGTGCAGGGTGCACTGATTTATGAAGCCCCGAGCCTGGACGGGGTCGCCTCCGAAGCGAGGAGGTGCAGAAAGCCGGGGTCCGGGGTAGGATACCATAGTATTAGTGGGCAGCGGAGCTGCCGGATTGCAAGATATGGCACTGGCGGAGGTTGTTGGTGGATCAGACAGGGTGTTCAGGCGAGTATTAACATTCCGCAGATGACCCAGGATGGCCTCCTGTTGGGACTTCTGACGGGACAGTTCAAGACAGAGGTCCGAGAGCGAGGGAGCTTGGGTGCCACCGGGTTCCATGGCCCGAGCAAACTGTAACGGGTCCGGGAGGCGGAACCTCTGAGCTATTATACAAGGGGACGGCCCTTGTAAGGGAGCGGGTGGCAGTCTCTGGGTGAACGGACAGGGAGTTACGGCAAGTGATCAGGGCAGTCTCTGGGTAACGGGTAGGTACGACCTGTGATGGCAGAGCCTCCGGGTAGGCTAGCAGGCAGATGGTAGATGTGTGCTCCCAGGTGAGCAAGCGAGAGTCTCTGGAATAGCAGGTGGTCACGGCACGTGACGGCGGGACCTCCGGGCTGGCAAGTAGGCAGGTAACGGAGATGCGCTCCCAGGTGAGCGGGCAAGAGTCTCTGAGATAGCTGGTGGTCACAGCACGTGACAACGGAGCCTCCGGGCTGGCAAGCAGGCAGATAACGGAGAAGCGCTCCCAGGTGAGCGGGCAAGCTGGTCCATAGACAGACTGACCGGAGTAGTAAGGCAGACCGTAGGACCTCAGGCAAGCAGACAGGTAACAAGTATTCAGGCAGGAATCAGGCAGGTAACTAGCAGGAAACTGGCAGGAAACTGGCAGGTAACTGGCAGGTAACTGGCAACGGGACCTGAGGGCTGAAGCACAGGTGAGACACAGGTGCAAACAACATTGCTCGGGCACCTCCATTTTGGAGGAGGTGCCTTATATATGATGAAGTCCTCCGGCCATTGGCCGGGGACTCCTTAGGACGGCGCGCGCGGTCCCTTTAAGAGGAGGGGAGCGCGCGCGCGCGCGCCCTAAGCACAGGGACCGGGAAGGAGCGCGCGCTGAGAGCAGAGCGGGAGGAGGACGCCGGGAAGGAGCGCGCGCTGACAGCAGAGCGGGGAGAGGACGCCGGGCACGGAGCAGAGCGGTGAGGGGAGCAGCGTCCCTGCCTAGCAGAGGGCAGGGACGCCAGCGCTACATTAAGCCGACGGCTGGGGCAGATGTTTGAAGCCTGGAAAGGGGGTAATACCCACGGAGCTTCCCAGACTACTAATATCAGCCCCCAGCTGAATACGTAGCCTTTACTAGCTATTAAAATGGGGCACCCCCCAAAAAAAACGAAGTGAGGTCCCCCCAATTTAATAGCTAGCAAAGGCTAGGCAGACAGCTGGGGGCTGATATTAATAGCCCAGGAAGGGTGCCATGAATATTGGCCCCCTCCCAAGCTAGAAACACCAGCGGTCAGCCGCCCCAGAAATGGCGCATCCATAGGATGCGCCAATTCTGGCACTTAGCCTCGCTCTTCCACGCTGCCCTGGTGCGGTGGCAGGGGGTAATAGGGTTGGGGTTCATGTCAGCGCCAGCTGCCATGAAGCCCAGGTTAGTAATGATGGGCGTCTATAAGACACCCCCATTACTAATCTACAAAGTGTTAAAAAGAAAAAAACACACTACACCCAGAAAAAATAATTTATTTGAAATAAAACACACCATTTTATTTAATTCTTAGTTTACTAAAAAAAAAATAGTTACCTGCCCACGTTCCTGCGCTGATCTCCCATGCACAGCTGTCACATCTGGAGATGGTGACAGCTGTGCATGGCTGCTGTAAGCTCACGCTGCCGGGAACACGTCCGATCCCGGCAGCGTGAGCCCCTGACTGAGGTCACCGGAGTGCATTCAGGCAGCGCAGCTCCGGAGACCTCCTTTACTGCACTGCTGTACCGTGGGAATTTCTCACGGTACAGCAGGGCCGTAAAGCAGCTAACCGGAGCAGCGCTGCCTGAACTCCGGCGAACCCGCTTATGCAGTGACGGGGCTGCTTTACGGCCCCGTCATTCTAGCGGCGGCAGTGGTTCAGAGCGGTCGCATGCTATGTGGCTGCTCTAAACTGGAGATCTTCGTGGGACACTCGTGGACTACTACGGAGGGGTAAGGATAAGGTTGTGGTTTATTATTTTATATTTTATTACAGGAGATCGATGGCTTCGGGGAATTAGGTGTCTAGGTGAGTATAGGTGTAGTTTTTTATTTTTTACTTTATTTTAGGTGGCGATCGGCGGGGACAGGTAATGTATAAACTAATTTATTGTAGGTAACCACTGGCCACCAATGACATGTATTTAAAATTTAGTGGGGACACAGTAGGGCAATTTAAATAGCAGGATCAGGCTGATGGGAACTACTGCTCCCATCGAGCTGATCCTGCTGGCACGAGTGGACGGGGGACAGACATAGGCCAATGGGAGTAGTAGTGTCACATCGGCCTATGTCTGCCTGCACGCACACACCCCCCAGACATCGCACAGACACCGCGCACACCCGCACACACCCGCAGACATCGCGCACACCTGCACACACCCGCAGACATCGCGCACACACTAATCATGACGGGCTGATGGTCGGGAGGTGAGGCTGACCTGTGCGGCCGTGGGAAAGTTCATGTGAGTTCATGCAATGCAGTCAAGCATGAACTCACATGAACCCTCTGAGGGCACCGCGGCGACTTCAAATGAACAGCTGATCGGCATCACCTGATACCTCAGCTGTTCATTTGAAATAACCGGCGGGAAAGCGCATCACAGAACGGGAAAGCCGGCGGTGAAGTCTTTTCACTGCCGGCTTCCCCGCCCGGGTCCTTCGCTCCCCGCTCCTTGGTGCTGCGCTCCCCACCCGGTCCTAACTTACGATCGGGATGGGAGGTGGCGAGGGGAGCGGAGGATCGGCGTGGGAGGCTGCGAGGAAGCAGTATGGGGCTGTGTGATTGTTTAAAAGCCGGCGGCTTTTTACCGCCCGTCGGCTTTTAAACAATCAGGAGAATTCTCCCACGCTGGGATGGCATTCTGATGACAGGCTGGATCGCAGCTGAGCGCTGCCATCCAGCTTGTCATCCTTCAGAGACACTGCAGCGCGCAGGCATTATGGGAACTTCCGATTCCGGTATTCGATATTGTAAAAGTATCGGAATTAAGTATCGGAATTCCGATACCGCGAATATCGGCCGATACCCGATATTTCAGTATCGGAATGCTCAACACTAGCTATGATTTAAAAAAAAACAAAAAACTGGCCTCCTCCACCCCTTAATAGCCAGCCATCACTCACTTTATTTCCCCGTTACCCAGGACAGCTCAATGAGTTGTTATGGAGGAGGGGGAAAAGGGTAATTATAGTTACTGGTAGTCACCGGTAAATATAATTATTTTACTTAGCAAAGCAATATAGCTTTAAATGCTATGATTTAAAAAAAAACTGGCCTCCTCCACCCCTTAATAGCCAGCCATCTCACACCTTATTTCCCTGTCATCCAGGTCAGCTCAATGAGTTGTTATGGAGGAGGGGGAAAAGTATAACTATAGTCACCGGTAGTCACCGGTAAATATAATTATTTTACATAGCAAAGCAATATAGCTTTAAATGCTATGATTTAAAAAAAAAAAACAGCAAAAAAATAAACTGGCCTCCTCCACCCCTTAATAGCCAGCCATCACTCACCTTATTTCCCCGTCACCCAGGATAGCTCAATGAGTTGTTATTGAGGAGGGGGAAAAGGGTAATTATAGTCACCGGTAAATATAATTATTTTACATAGCCAAGCAATATAGCTTTAAATGCTATGATTTAAAAACTAAAAAAAAAACTGGCCTCCTCCACCCCTTAACAGCCAGCCATCTCACACCTTATTTCCCCGTTGCCCAAACCAGCTCACTGAGTTGTTATGGAGGAGGGGGAAAAGTGTAACTATAGTCATGAGTAGTCACCGATAAATATAATTATTTTACATAGCAAAGCAATATAGCTTTAAATGCTATGATTTAAAAAAATACTGGCCTCCTCCACCCCTTAATAGCCAGCCATCACTCACCTTATTTCCCCATCACCCAGGACATCTCAATGAGGTGTTATGGAGGAGGAGGAAAAGAGTAATTATAGTCACAGGTAGTCACCAGTAAATATAATTATTTTACATAGTAAAGCAATATAGCTTTAAATGATATGATTTAAAAACTAAAAAAAACTGGCCTCCTCCACCCTTTAATAGCCAGCCATCACTCACCTTATTTCCCCATCACCCAGACCAGCTCAATGAGTTGTTATGGAGGAGGGGGAAAAGTGTAACTATAGTCACAAGTAGTCACCGGTAAATATAGTTATTTTACATTGCAAAGCAGTATAGCTGGCCTCCTCCACCCCTTAATAGCCAGCCATCACAAACCTTATTTCCGCGTCACCCAGGACAGCTCAATGAGTTGTGTGGAGGAGGGGGAAAAGTGTAATTATAGTCACCGGTAAATATAATTATTTTACATAGCAAAGAAATATAGCTTTAAATGCTATGATTTAAAAACTATATAAAAAAAACTGGCCTCCACCACCCCTTAATAGCCAGCCATCTCACACCTTATTTCCCCGTCACCCAGACCAGCTCAATGAGTTGTTATGGAGGAGGGGGAAAAGTGTAACTATAGTCACAAGTAGTCACCGGTAAATATAGTTATTTTACATTGCAAAGCAGTATAGCTTTAAATGCTATGATTTAAAAAAAAAAAAAAAAAAAAAAACTGGCCTCCTCCACCCCTTGATAGCCAGCCATCACTAACCTTATTTCCCTGTCACCCAGGACAGCTCAATGAGTTATTATGGAGGAGGGGGAAAAGTTTAAATATAGTCATCGATAGTCACCGGTAAATATAATTATTTTACATAACAAAGCAATATAGCTTTAAATGATATGATTTAAAAACTAAAAAAAAACTGGCCTCCTCCACCCTTTAATAGCCAGCCATCACTCACCTTATTTCCCCGTCACCCAGACCAGCTCAATGAGTTGTTATGGAGGAGGGGGAAAAGTGTAACTATAGTCACAAGTAGTCACCGGTAAATATAGTTATTTTACATTGCAAAGCAGTATAGCTTTAAATGCTATGATTTAAAAAAAAACAAAAAAACAAAACTGGCCTCCTCCACCCCTTAATAGCCAGCCATCACTAACCTTATTTCCCTGTCACCCAGGACAGCTCAATGAGTTATTATGGAGGAGGGGGAAAAGTATAAATATAGTCATCGATAGTCACCGGTAAATATAATTATTTTACATAACAAAGCAATATAGCTTTAAATGATATGATTTAAAAACTAAAAAAAAACTGGCCTCCTCCACCCTTTAATAGCCAGCCATCACACACCTTATTTCCCCGTCACCCAGGACAACTCAATGAGTTGTTATTGAGGAGGGGGGAAAGTGTTATTATAGTCACCGGTAAATATAATTATTTTACATAGCAAAGAAATATAGCTTTAAATGCTATGATTTAAAAAAAAAACTGGCCTCCTCTACCCCTTAATAGCCGGCCATCTCACACCTTATTTCCCCATCACCCAGGACAGCTCAATGAGTTGTTATGGAGGAGGGGGAAAAGGGTAATCATAGTCACCAGTAGTCACCGGTAAATATAATTATTTTATATAGCAAAGCAATATAGCTTTAATTGCTATGATTTAAAAAAAAAAAAAAAAAACTGGCCTCCTTCCACCCGTTAATAGCCAGCCATCTTACACCTTATTTCCCCGTCACCTAGACCAGCTCAATGTGTTGTTATGGAGGAGGGGGAAAAGGGTAATTATAGTCACCAGTAGTCATTGGTAAATATAATTATTTTACATAGCAAAGAAATATAGCTTTTAATGCTATGATTTAAAAAAAACAAAAAAAACTGGCCTCCTTCCACCCCTTAATAGCCAGCCATCTTACACCTTATTTTCCCGTCACCCAGAACAGCTCAATGAGTTGTTATGGAGGAGGGGGAAAAGGGTAATTATAGTCACTGGTAGTCACTGGTAAATATAATTATTTTACATAGCAAAGCAGTATAGCTTTAAATGCTATGATTTAAAAAAAAACTGGCCTCCTCCACCCCTTAATAGCCAGCCATCTCACACCTTATTTCCCCGTCACCCAGAACAGCTCAATGAGTTGTTATGGAGGAGGGGGAAAAGGGTAATTATAGTCACTGGTAGTCACCGGTAAATATAATTATTTTACATAGCAAAGCAATATAGCTTTAAATGCTATGATTTAAAAAAAAACAAAAAAAACTGGCCTCCTTCCACCCCTTAATAGCCAGCCATCTCACACCTTATTTCCCCGTCACCCAGAACAGCTCAATGAGTTGTTATGGAGGAGGGGGAAAAGGGTAATTATACTCACCAGTAGTCACCGGTAAATATAATTATTTTACATAGCAAAGCAATATAGCTTTAAATGCTATGATTTAAAAAAAAAAAAAAAAAAAAAAAAAACTGGCCTCCTCCACCCCTTAATAGCCAGCCATCACTCACCTTATTTCCCCGCTACCCAGGACAGCTCAATGAGTTGTTATGGAGGAGGGGGAAAAGGGTAATTATAGTTACTGGTAGTCACCGGTAAATATAATTATTTTACTTAGCAAAGCAATATAGCTTTAAAAGCTATGATTTAAAAAAAAACTGGCCTCCTCCTCCCCTTAATAGCCAGCCATCTCACACCTTATTTCCCTGTCATCCAGGTCAGCTCAATGAGTTGTTATGAAGGAGGGGGAAAAGTATAACTATAGTCACCGGTAGTCACCGGTAAATATAATTATTTTACATAGCAAAGCAATATAGCTTTAAATGCTATGATTTAAAAAAAAACTGTCCTCCTCCACTTCTTAATAGCCAGCCATCACTCACCTTATTTCCCCATCACCCAGGACATCTCAAAGAGGTGTTATGGAGGAGGGGGAAAAGAGTAATTATAGTCACAGGTAGTCACCAGTAAATATAATTATTTTACATAAAAAAGCAATATAGCTTTAAATGCTATGATTTAAAAACTATAAAAAAAAAAACTGGCCTCCTCCACCCCTTAATAGCCAGCCATCTCACACCTTATTTCCCCGTCGCCCAGACCAGCTCAATGAGTTGTTATGGAGGAGGGGGAAAAGTATAACTATAGTCATCGGTATTCACCGGTAAATATAATTATTTTACATAACAAAGCAATATAGCTTTAAATGATATGATTTAAAAACTAAAAAAAAACAAAAACTGGCCTCCTCCACCCCTTAATAGCCAGCCATCACAAACCTTATTTCCCCGTCACCCAGGACAGCTCAATGAGTTGTTATGGATGAGGGGGAAAATCGTAATTATAGCCACCAGTAGTCACCGGTAAATATAATTATTTTACTTAGCAAAGCAATTTAGCTTTAAATGCTATGATTAAAAAAAAAAAAACTGGCCTCCTCCACCCCTTAATAGCCAGCCACCTCACACACCTTATTCCCCCGTCGCCCAGGACAGCTCAATGAGTTGTTATGGAGGAGGGGGAAAAGTGTAACTATAGTCACCGGTAGTCACAGGTAAATATAATTATTTTACATAGCAAAGCAATGTAGCTTTAAATGCTATGATTTAAAAACTATATATAAAAAAAAACTGGCCTCCACCACCCCTTATTAGCCAGCCATCTCACACCTTATTTCCCCGTCGCCCAGACCAGCTCAATGAGTTGTTATGGAGGAGGTGGAAAAGTGTAACTATAGTCACAAGTAGTCACCGGTAAATATAGTTATTTTACATAGCAAAGCAGTATAGCTTTAAATGCTATGATTTAAAAAAAAAAAGAAAAAAAAATGGCCTCCTCCACCCCTTAATAGCCAGCCATCACTGACCTTATTTCCCCGTCACCCAGGACAGCTCAATGAGTTGTTATGGAGGAGGGGGAAAAGGGTAATTATAGTCACTGTTAGTCACCGGTAAATAAAATTATTTTAGATAGCAAAGCAATATAGCTTTAAATGCTATGATTTAAAAAAAAAACTAGCCTCCTCCACCCCTTAATAGCCAGCCACCTCACACCTTATTTCCCGTCACCCAGGACAGCTCAATGAGTTATTATGGAGGAGGGGGAAAAGTATAACTATAGTCATCGATAGTCACTGGTAAATATAATTATTTTACATAACAAAGCAATATAGCTTTAAATGATATGATTTAAAAACTAAAAAAAAAAAAACTGGCCTCCTCCACCCCTTAATAGCCAGCCATCACACACCTTATTTCCCCGTCACCCAGGACAGCTCAATGAGTTGTTATGGAGGAGGGGGAAAAGTGTTATTATAGTCACCGGTAAATATAATTATTTTACATAGCAAAGAAATATAGCTTTAAATGCGATGATTTAAAAAAAAAAACTAGCCTCCTCCACCCCTTAATAGCCAGCCACCTCACACCTTATTTCCCCGTCACCCAGGACAGCTCAATGAGTTATTATGGAGGAGGGGGAAAAGTATAACTATAGTCATCGATAGTCACTGGTAAATATAATTATTTTACATAACAAAGCAATATAGCTTTAAATGATATGATTTAAAAACTAAAAAAAAAAAAACTGGCCTCCTCCACCCCTTAATAGCCAGCCATCACACACCTTATTTCCCCGTCACCCAGGACAGCTCAATGAGTTGTTATGGAGGAGGGGGAAAAGTGTTATTATAGTCACCGGTAAATATAATTATTTTACATAGCAAAGAAATATAGCTTTAAATGCTATGATTTAAAAAAAAAAAAAAACTGGCCTCCTCTACCCCTTAATAGCCAGCCATCACTCACCTTATTTCCCCATCACCCAGGACAGCTCAATGAGTTGTTATGGAGGAGGGGGAAAAGGGTAATTATAGTCACCGGTAGTCACCGGTAAATATAATTATTTTACATAGCAAAGCAGTATAGCTTTAAATGTTATGAATTAAAAAAAAAAAACTAGCCTCCTTCCACCCGTTAATAGCCAGCCATCTTACACCTTATTTCCCCGTCACCTAGACCAGCTCAATGTGTTGTTATGGAGGAGGGGTAAAAGGGTAATTATAGTCACCGGTAGTCATTGGTAAATATAATTATTTTACATAGCAAAGAAATATAGCTTTTAATGCTATGATTTAAAAAAAAACAAAAAAAATTGGCCTCCTTCCACCCCTTAATAGCCAGCCATCTCACACCTTATTTCCCTGTCACCCAGAACAGCTCAATGAGTTGTTATGGAGGAGGGGGAAAAGGGTAATTATACTCACCGGTAGTCACCGGTAAATATAATTATTTTACATAGCAAAGCAATATAGCTTTAAATGCTATGATTTAAAAAAAAAAAAAAAAAAAACTGGCCTCCTCCACCCCTTAATAGCCAGCCATCACTCACCATATTTCCCCGTCACCCAGAACAGCTCAATGAGTTGTTATGGAGGAGGGGGAAAAGGGTAATTATACTCACCGGTAGTCACCGGTAAATATAATTATTTTACATAGCAAAGCAATATAGCTTTAAATGCTATGATTTAAAAAAAAAAACAAAAAAAAAAAAACTGGCCTCCTCCACCCCTTAATAGCCAGCCATCACTCACCATATTTCCCCGTTACCCAGGACAGCTCAATGAGTTGTTATGGAGAAGGGGGAAAAGGGTAATTATAGTTACTGGTAGTCACCGGTAAATATAATTATTTTACTTAGCAAAGCAATATAGCTTTAAATGTTATGATTTAAAAAAAAAACTGGCCTCCTCCTCCCCTTAATAGCCAGCCATCTCACACCTTATTTCCCTGTCATCCAGGTCAGCTCAATGAGTTGTTATGAAGGAGGGGGAAAAGTATAACTATAGTCACCGGTAGTCACCGGTAAATATAATTATTTTACATAGCAAAGCAATATAGCTTTAAATGCTATGATTTAAAAAAAAACTGTCCTCCTCCACCTCTTAATAGCCAGCCATCACTCACCTTATTTCCCCATCACCCAGGACATCTCAATGAGGTGTTATGGAGGAGGGGGAAAAGAGTAATTATAGTCACAGGTAGTCACCGGTAAATATAATTATTTTACATAGAAAAGCAATATAGCTTTAAATGCTATGATTTAAAAACTATAAAAAAAAAAACTGGCCTCCACCACCCCTTAATAGCCAGCCATCTCACACCTTATTTCCCCGTCGCCCAGACCAGCTCAATGAGTTGTTATGGAGGAGGGGGAAAAGTATAACTATAGTCATCGGTATTCACCGGTAAATATAATTATTTTACATAACAAAGCAATATAGCTTTAAATGATATGATTTAAAAACTAAAAAAAAAAAAACTGGCCTCCTCCACCCCTTAATAGCCAGCCATCACAAACCTTATTTCCCCGTCACCCAGGACAGCTCAATGAGTTGTTATGGATGAGGGGGAAAAGTGTAACTATAGTCACCGGTAGTCACAGGTAAATATAATTATTTTACATAGCAAAGCAATGTAGCTTTAAATGCTATGATTTAAAAACTATATCTAAAAAAAAACTGGCCTCCACCACCCCTCATTAGCCAGCCATCTCACACGTTATTTCCCCGTCGCCCAGACCAGCTCAATGAGTTGTTATGGAGGAGGTGGAAAAGTGTAACTATAGTCACAAGTAGTCACCGGTAAATACAGTTATTTTACATAGCAAAGCAGTATAGCTTTAAATGCTATGATTTAAAAAAAAAGAAAAAAAAACTGGCCTCCTCCACCCCTTAATAGCCAGCCATCACTGACCTTATTTCGCCGTCACCCAGGACAGCTCAATGAGTTGTTATGGAGGAGGGGGAAAAGGGTAATTATAGTCACTGTTAGTCACCGGTAAATAAAATTATTTTACATAGCAAAGCAATATAGCTTTAAATGCTATGATTTAAAAAAAAAACTAGCCTCCTCCACCCCTTAATAGCCAGCCACCTCACACCTTATTTCCCGTCACCCAGGACAGCTCAATGAGTTATTATGGAGGAGGGGGAAAAGTATAACTATAGTCATCGATAGTCACCGGTAAATATAATTATTTTACATAGCAAAGAAATATAGCTTTAAATGCTATGATTTAAAAAAAAAAAAACTGGCCTCCTCTACCCCTTAATAGCCAGCCATCACTCACCTTATTTCCCCATCACCCAGGACAGCTCAATGAGTTGTTATGGAGGAGGGGGGAAAAGGCTAATTATAGTCACCGGTAGTCACCGGTAAATATAATTATTTTACATAGCAAAGCAGTATAGCTTTAAATGCTATGATTTAAAAAAAAAAAACTGGCCTCCTTCCACCCGTTAATAGCCAGCCATCTTACACCTTATTTCCCCGTCACCTAGACCAGCTCAATGTGTTGTTATGGAGGAGGGGGAAAAGGGTAATTATAGTCACCGGTAGTCATTGGTAAATATAATTATTTTACATAGCAAAGAAATATAGCTTTTAATGCTATGATTTAAAAAAAACAAAAAAAACTGGCCTCCTTCCACCCCTTAATAGCCAGCCATCTCACACCTTATTTCCCCGTCACCCAGAACAGCTCAATGAGTTGTTATGGAGGAGGGGGAAAAGGGTAATTATACTCACCGGTAGTCACCGGTAAATATAATTATTTTACATAGCAAAGCAATATAGCTTTAAATGCTATGATTTAAAAAAAAACTGGCCTCCTCCTCCCCTTAATAGCCAGCCATCTCACACCTTATTTCCCTGTTATCCAGGTCAGCTCAATGAGTTGTTATGAAGGAGGGGGAAAAGTATAACTATAGTCACCGGTAGTCACCGGTAAATATAATTATTTTACATAGCAAAGCAATATAGCTTTAAATGCTATGATTTAAAAAAAAACTGTCCTCCTCCACCTCTTAATAGCCAGCCATCACTCACCTTATTTCCCCATCACCCAGGACATCTCAATGAGGTGTTATGGAGGAGGGGGAAAAGAGTAATTATAGTCACAGGTAGTCACCGGTAAATATAATAATTTTACATAGCAAAGCAATATAGCTTTAAATGCTATGATTTAAAAAAAAAACTGGCCTCCTCCACCCCTTAATAGCCAGCCATCACACACCTTATTCCCCCGTCGCCCAGGACAGCTCAATGAGTTGTTATGGAGGAGGGGGAAAAGTGTAACTATAGTCACCGGTAGTCACAGGTAAATATAATTATTTTACATAGCAAAGCAATGTAGCTTTAAATGCTATGATTTAAAAACTATATATAAAAAAAAACTGGCCTCCACCACCCCTTATTAGCCAGCCATCTCACACCTTATTTCCCCGTCGCCCAGAACAGCTCAATGAGTTGTTATGGAGGAGGTGGAAAAGTGTAACTATAGTCACAAGTAGTCACCGGTAAATATAGTTATTTTACATAGCAAAGCAGTATAGCTTTAAATGCTATGATTTAAAAAAAAAGAAAAAAAACTGGCCTCCTCCACCCCTTAATAGCCAGCCATCACTGACCTTATTTCCCCATCACCCAGGACAGCTCAATGAGTTGTTATGGAGGAGGGGGAAAAGGGTAATTATAGTCACTGTTAGTCACCGGTAAATAAAATTATTTTACATAGCAAAGCAATATAGCTTTAAATGCTATGATTTAAAAAAAAAAAACTAGCCTCCTCCACCCCTTAATAGCCAGCCACCTCACACCTTATTTCACCGTCACCCAGGACAGCTCAATGAGTTATTATGGAGGAGGGGAAAAAGTATAACTATAGTCATCGATAATCACCGGTAAATATAATTATTTTACATAACAAAGCAATGTAGCTTTAAATGATATGATTTAAAAACTAAAAAAAAAAAAAACTGGCCTCCTCCACCCCTTAATAGCCAGCCATCACACACCTTATTTCCCCGTCACCCAGGACAGCTCAATGAGTTGTTATGGAGGAGGGGGAAAAGGGTAATTATAGCCACCAGTAGTCACCGGTAAATATAATTATTTTACACTAGATGGTGGCCCGATTCTAATGCATCGGGTAATCTAGAATAAACATGCGGCTGACCCGGCGCCACTAAGCAGCGAAGCAGTGTTGAAATGGGTTGTGCACTACTTTTAATTAACTTCCCAATGTATCCCCTCGGTGCCCCTAATGAATTTGGTCATTATGTTATGTTGTCAATCTTGCTTGTGACAACATCGCTGACGACGCACAGCCAGCACGTAATTCTCCCGCCTGCAGCCGGATCTTGCTTCCGTTTACATCACGACTATTTGCGGCTGCAGCCGGGGGTCTGCTGTTCCGCGCACCACAGTGAATGACGGGCTGTGGGCAGGGTTATCCCCCATCGTGTCACATCCAGCATCCACAGTGCGGTCTGTCAATGTGGTTTGTATGGCTGCGTCATTCGTCTAATCCTGGTTTGTATGGCTGACTTATTTTGGATTGTACGCCTTCCTCATCTTAGCTTGTATGGCCTCCTTATCCTGGTTTGGTATGACCTTCTCATTTCCCTATCTCTACAGCACATTTCAAAAACTAAACCCTAATCCTTACCTTGTTTCCTTTCTCTGCTCCCGCGCTGTCTGTCCTGTTTTCAGCAGCTCCTCGCAGGATGTGAGGCACAGCACGCGCTCTCAGATACTGCTGTGATTAGCTGCTGTCTGTAGATTCGCTGCTTTCCACGCCGGGACTAAGTGCGTGGAGAGGCACAAATCTGCATTCACTTTAGTAGCACATGCTGCAGATGTCGCTATGAAGATTTAACAATAATACAATGAATACAGAAAATAATACTTTATTAACTATTATTGGTTATAGAACTTAATACAACTGAACAAAATTATTAAACAGATAAGCAAAATATATAAACTATTCCATGAATATGTAACAATATTTTACAATAAATCATCGGACAAAAGAAGTACGACTTTAGAATATATTTCTTAACAATATCAACCTAAAATATTTTTGTACACGACAATTTTGGTGAATACTTTTGGACTATCTGTAAGCAACTTTCCTTGTAAATGGGTATCCAAAACTTGCACCTTGACATTGGATCTCATTTTAACTCTTGAAAATGCAACATACAGTTGTCCATGTCCAAAAACGGGCTCTGGTAAATATATGCCAACACGGTGTAGAGTTTGACCTTGTGACTTGTTTATTGTCATAGCAAATGCTGGTTTTACTGGAAACTGTCGTCGTCTAAGCCTAAATGGAAGACCGGTGTCTGAAGGACATAAATCAATGCGTGGAATGAACACTTCGTCTCCTTTTGCAGATCCAGTGATCACTGTTGCTTGAATTATGTGGGAATGGAGTCCAGTAACAATAAGGCGAGTTCCATTACATAGACCATTTCTTGTATTTAGATTCCGCAGCAACATTACGATTGCTCCAACTTTAAGTTGTAGTCCGTGGGATGGCATTCCTGATGGCGTAACACTATTTAAAAATTCAACTGGATAATGCTCTCGTTCATCTTCATTGTCGACATCCACCGAATCATCACTTTTGTATAATTTATACTCTCCAGGCATTCTATCCATCACACGGGAATTTAGCAGAGCTACGTCATCGTTCTTGGGACAGAGAATAGCATAGGAAGAGGCTCTCTCAACACTGCTTTGGTCGTTCACATCTATTTCAACGCGTTGTCCAAAAACATCACTTACGATGCAGTCAGTGCACAACATGTCTTCTGGTATTTCAATAATGTCTTCTCCAAGGTTATATTCATTGCCAAGTTCACCATTCCCAAGTTTAAGAAGCCAGTTGCTGTACTCTGGGTCAGAAGATCGCATGTTGTTAATTAGTTGTAGTTTATTAAACTCTTTCCAAAGGTCTGACATTTTTAGGGTTGACTCGATAATATTTGTTCTTGTTCCATTCGGTACAACTGGAAGGCATTGCCTAAAATCTCCGCCAAGGACAAAAACTTTACCTCCAAAAGGAATTTCATTTTTTTCAGCGATATTTGTAGTCATAACTTCACGCAGAAGTCTGTCAATTAAGCTCAAAGCATATTTAGGCGCCATGGTGCACTCATCAAGTATCAAAAGATTTGCACTGTTCAACTGTTTTCCTGCAAATGTGTCTTGTTTGATTCTGGAAACGGAGATTTCATTGACCGGAACCGGTATCCCAAAGAGTGAATGCACAGTGCGACCTCCTCTTAAAAGGTTTGCTGCAATACCTGTTGTAGGCGATGGCAATACGACTTTTCCTAACCCTCTAACGTGATGCATTAAAACTTCATAGAGGTATGTTTTACCGCTGCCTCCAGGACCGTCAATAAAGAAACATTGTGGCATTGGATCGGCTTGGTTTTCTACAGCGCTCACAATAGTGTCATATGCAATTCGTTGTTCTTGATTTAAGGAGTTTTTCTTCTCTGTTGCCAACAATAATTCATAAGCTTCGTCATACTCTTGAATTTGTGCAACTTGACTTGTAGGCTGTGGCAAATTAAAGTCTGAAAATGTTTTTCCATGCAGTAGTAGGATATTTTGGATATCTTGCATGGCATAAGATTCGCAATTGTGACAATTTCCACTTTTGCTGTGAAGACGTAAGCAGTAATCTTCAATTATATGTTCTTTGAAATTTGTCCAAAGTTGATCCGGATTTGTAGGCGGTCCAAAGACACAAATGTAGGCAAACAATTCACAAAGTTTCTTAGGCATATGTAGGGTAACTGCGTCTTCTAAAGTAAGTGTCCACATAGTATCATCCAATAGAAGTCCTAAAGCCAAAGTTGCAGCTTTAAATGTATCGTGCAATACTCCATTAACTGTTTTCAAATCTTCGTAACTTCTAGCTCCTTTGACATGCAGTAGTAACAGCCGAAGGCAATATCTTTCTTGATCCTTGACACTAAGAGTATACATGCGTCCAATTATTCTGCTAAGTCCTCATTGTCTTGGCTTCCAAGTTTTATTCCAAACGTAATGCTCTGGAATCTCTCGATACAAATACTGCCTTGCGTTTTCGTCACGTTGGTTCAGCAAAAACCATTCCATTAATGTTGACGTTGTGCTTAAATTTTTGGAGACATCTTCGACTTGAGCATTTTCAAAGAAATAAAGCTGTTGTTGATTTGGTAAATGAATAGCTAAACGTATAATGGCATGGGACTGTGAATGCATTGGAAATGCAAATATTCTCCAAGCAGCTTCTGGAGCACTGACATATCTTGAGTCAACAAACCGTGATGATTCATCGTGATTGACTGTTTTTTGTTGGATTTTGACGTTAGCTTTGTCATGTCTCTTGTAGATGTACTTGAAAAGATATATAACACTTTTTATTGAAGCGCAGATTTCAACGTTGATGTGACAGTTGTAGCGTTTTAATAAGTACGGGTTGTATGGAACTATCCATGAGTTATTTATAATCTTTTTGTTGTGTACAATGTTATCAATCAGTTGTCTCCGGTAGGATGGGTAGCCGTCCAAATCTTTAACAGTGTGCTGTCTCAACTGCTTTGGAAACCCTTTTGTACACTTTCCGTTTTCCATGCATGGACTTTTTGGATTTGCTACACCGCATGGGCCATGAACCATATTACAGATTACAATATTATACAATTCAGGATACTTTTCTTGGTTAGGAATTTCAGCCCACACTATGTTGTCAATTTCGTCCTCCGTGCGAAACTTGGAATCCGCGTCTAAAATAATTAGTATATGCGCATGTGGGAGACCTCGTTTCTGAAACTCTATGACGTGTACCATTGCTACGACTGTTCCAAAAAGGCCTTTTTTGATGTCTTCTAAAAGGCTGCTGAGTTTTAGTCGAAATACGCGTGCAACTAAGTATGGCCTGTGTTCAACTTGCTGCCAGGGTTGTAGATTTTCTGTAATTTCCGGCCATTTAGGATTACAGGTCATTGTTAAAAAAATGTCAGGTCTTCCATACTTTGTTACTATTGCCATTGCATCTTGATAACGCTGTTGAATGTTGCGGGGGCTACCTTCAAAGGACGACGGGAGAATTACTGTTTTTCCTATTGGAATTCCTTTCTGAATAAATTGTTTTTGCAAATGTTCTTGAAGAACGCAGTAGTCTTCAACTTTAAGTTGTTTTTGGTTCCTTTGTATGAAATTGAGCCGATTTGCTTCAATTTTTACGTATGCGTCTACTAAGTACTGTTGTGTCAGTTTACCACCGTTTAAAATAGGATTGAAGTAATTTCGCACAGACAGAAGAAAACTGTAGTACTGTAGTTGTGTAATTCTTCTTGAAGTTCCTTGCTGGTGTAGGTTTTCATGCCAGCCTTGATCACCGCTTGGAAAGAATAGCGGATACAGAAGAGCATCAAGGTTGCTGTGCAAAATGCTAATCCGTTGTGTTTTAGGAACGAAAGGGTTGTTTTTGTCTGGCTTAAGATGGACTAATATATCTCTTTGAAAAGGAGGCTCTCCATCATCATTTTGAAAAACAACTGCGACCTCACTTACACGTGGTTTGTTGTAACATCGGGGATCTTGTTGACGTTCTTGTTTAATGGCCATGATAATAGAAGGCATTTCCGTCCCATTTTGTATAGCTCTCTGTTCCTCTTCAGCTTCAACGTTTTTTAGCATGCGATATGCGGCAGCAAATGGGCTGATTGTTTGTAAATATACGGCAATTAGGTTCATCAGTTCTGCATTACACTTTTCATTTTCTTTTCGGTTCATTCCTTGTTCTGTAGCCTCATTTGGATCAAAGATGTATAATTGTGCAAATGTTGGTGGTTGTCCTAGTTCTGGGTGAAGTGTTCCAGTACAGTGGTAGATCTGGCCATGAATTTTAAAACAATACGGTCCGAATCCAGGGGGTGGTGCAATGTTGGCACCAAATGAAGCAAAGGCATGAGAACTGTTGATACTTCTGATATTTTCCATAAAATTTCTACTGTGTTCATGCGTTCCTTTCATCAACTGCTCAAACAGATCTGAGTAATGACATCTTGGTAGCATTACTTTTCCTTTTTGGCAGCATTGAGTAAACTGATTGTCAGATGGTTTTTCCTCGATAAAATTCATAGATTCACATTTTGAATAAACTACATTCATCTTCCCACAGTAGTGTTGAATAATGTTAGTTTCATTGTCTGTTATGTAACGTGCAAGTTGTTGAATGTTCTGCTGGGTTTGCCTTAGTTGGTAGAGCATTCGTTTTTGATAAATTTGTCGATCGTGTTGTTCTCGGTTTATCCTGGATTCTAGAGATTCATTGAGACGACATTGTCTATGGGATTCCGCATCGTGTTCCTGTCTAGCCACAGTGTGTTGCGGTGTTTCCCGTTCCCGACGTTGTCTGTGACATTCCGCATCCTGTGCTTGTCTGGCGGCAGTGTCTTGTGGTGTCTCTTGTTTCCGACGTTGTCTGTGAGATTCCGCATCCTGGGCTTGTCTGGCAACAGTGTGTTGTGGTGTGTCTTGTTCCCGGCGTTTTTGTTGAGATTCCGCATCCTGGGTTTGTCTGGCGGCAGTGTGTTGTGGTGTCTCTTGTTCCCGACGTTGTCTGTGACATTTGGCATCCTGGGCTTGTCTGGCGACAGTGTGTTGTGGTGTCTCCTGTTCCCGACATTTTCTGTGAGATTCCGCATCTTGGGCTTGTCTGCCGGCAGTGTGTTGTGGTGTCTCCTGGTCCCGAAGTTTTCTGTGAACTTCAGCATCCTGGGCTTGTCTGCCGGCAGTGTGTCGTGGTGTCTCCTGTTGGCGAATTTTTCTGTGAGCTTCTGCATCCTGTGCTTGTCTGGCGGAAGTGTGTGGTGTTGTCTCCTGCTTCCGAATTTTTCAGTAAGCTTCCGCATCCTGGGCTTGTCTGCTGGCAGTGTGTTGTGGTGTCTCCTGTTCCCGGCGTTTTTGGTGAGATTCCGCATCCTGGGCTTGTCTGGCAGCAGTGTGTTGTGGTGTCTCCTGTTCCCGGCGTTTTTGGTGAGCTTCCGCATCCTAAGCTTGTCTTGTGGCAGTGTGTTGTAGTGTCTCCTGTTCCCGGCATTTTTGTTGAGCTTCTGCATCCTGGGCTTGTCTGGCGGCAGTGTGTTGCGGTGTCTCCTGTTCGCGGCGTTTTTTTTGAGCTTCTGCATTGTGGGCTTGTCTGGCGGCAGTGTGTTGCGGTGTCTCCTGTTCCCGGCGTTTTTGTTGAGCATCAGCATCCTGGGCTTGTCTGGCGGCAGTGTGCTGCGGTGTCTCCTGTTCCCGGCGTTTTTTGTGAGCTTCTGCATCCTGGGCTTGTCTGGCGGCAGTGTGTTGTGGTGTCTGTTGCTCTCGACATTGTCGTTTTCTTGCTGCTTCTGCTGCTTTTCTGTCTTCCTCCGTGGCGTATTTTCGCTTACGACCCATTATAAAACAGGAAACGTAAATAAGTATCTATTCAGCGCGCTGTCACTGGCAGAACGTGTTCAGTAAACCTGACTGAAGTCCCTCGCACAGTGTGACTGAAGTCCCTCGCACAGTGTGACTGAAGTCCCTCGCACAGTGTGACAGAAGTCCCTCGCACAGTGTGACTGAAGTCCCTCACACAGTGTGACTGAAGTCCCTCACACAGTGTGACAGAAGTCCCTCGCACAGTGTGACAGAAGTCCCTCGCACAGTGTGACAGAAGTCCCTCGCACAGTGTGACAAAGAAAACCTGCTCAGTACGTTATGAGCATTTTGTGAGTCACATGACAAATGGGCGGAGTTAGCAGTGCTATCTCCCGAAGGTGGCATAGATATTTCAAATGTTGCGGTAATTGGCCGGAGAGCGTGTTTAAATTTGGAGCGGAAATCTGTGATTGGTCGTGGGCAGCGTCCGCGACCAATCATAAAAGCAGGTTTTAAATCTTGCGCGCCGTGTTACTAAGCAGCGGACAGTATGTTTGAATTCAGCTTTAAAATCTCTGATTGGTCGCGTCAGGAGAGCGCGACCAATCAGCGTATCGTATTGGTGAGGACCGGGGAGCGGCTGCCTGTGCGGCTACTTCCGCTCCGAGAACCCGGGACATGAGCGGGCCCTGGCAGCAGAAGTATCCGGACTCGCAGCGCCGCTCCCCGGTCCTCCCTTCAGCATGGATGTCAGCGCCGCTGCCTGTGCGGATACTTCCGCTGCGAGAACCCGGGACATGAGCGGGCGCTGGCAGCAGAAGTATCCGGACCCGCAGCGCCGCTCCCCGGTCCTCCGTTCTGCATGGATGTCAGCGGCGCTGCCTGTGCAGATACTTCCGCTGCGAGAACCCGGGACATGAGCGGGCGCTGGCAGCAGAAGTATCCCGACCCGCAGCGCCGCTCCCCGGTCCTCCCTTCACACCCTAGCCGCTGATCTCCCCACAGCATCCGAATAGTGTTCCAAAGGTCCTGACATTTTTATTCAAAATGGCTGATTGGTCGCGGGCGCTGCCCGCGACCAATCACCGATTTTGGCGCCACATTTAAATAGCGTCCGCGACCAATCAGCACAGCGGAGTTTAAATGTGGAGCCAAGATCGGTAATTGGTCGCAGCCGATATTTGAATGTGGTGCCCAAATCGGTGATTGGTCGCGGGCAGCGTCCGCGACCAATCAGCACAGTAGTGTTTAACTTTTGCGGCAAGATCAGTGATTGGTCGCGGGCCAAGACCGCGACCAATCACCGATTTGTGCGGCACTTTTAAATAGCGGCCGCGACCAATTGTATGTCAGCGTCGCTCCCCGGTCCTCCCTTCACACCCTAGCCGCATGGATGTCAGCGGCGCTGTCTGTACAGGTACTTCCGCTGCTAGAACCCGGGACATGAGCGGGCGCTCGCAGCAGAAGTATCCGGACTCGCAGCGCCGCTTCCCGGTCCTCCCTTCACACCATAGCCGCTGATGTCCCCACAGTACCCGCATGGTGTTGCAAAGGTCCGGACATTTGTGTTAAAAATCGCTGATTGGTCGTTGGCGCTGGCCGCGACCCATCACCGATCTTGGCGGCAAATTCAAACACCGCTGTGCTGATTGGTCGCCGACGCTGTGTGCGACCAATCACCGATTTTGGCGGCACATTTAATAGCGTCCGCGACCAATCAGTACAGCGGTGTTTAAATGTGGAGCCAAGATCGGTGATTGGTCGCGGCCGTTATTTAAATTTGGCGCCCAAATCGCTGATTGGTCGCGGGCAGCGCCAGCAACCAATCAGCGATTTTTAACACAAATGTCCGGACCTTTGTAACACCATGCGGATACTGTGGGGACATCAGCGGCTAGGGTGTGAAGGGAGGACCGGGGAGCGGCGCTGCGGGTCGGGATACTTCTGCTGCGAGCGCCCGCTCATGTCCCGGGTTCTCGCAGCGGAAGTAGCCGCACAGGCAGCGGCGCTCCCCGGTCCTCCCTTCACGCCTTAGCCGCATGGATGTCAGCGTCGCTGCCTGTGCGGATACTTCCGCTGCGAGAACCCAGGACATGAGCGGGCGCTCGCAGCAGAAGTATCTCGACCCGCAGCGCCGCTCCCCGGTCCTCCCTTCACACCCTAGCCGCTGATGTCCCCACAGTATCCGCATGGTGTTACAAAGGTCCGGACATTTGTGTTAAAAATTGCTGATTGGTCGCAGGCGCTGCCCGCGACCAATCAGCGATTTGGGTGCCAAATTTAAATATCGGCCGCGACCAATCACCGATCTTGGCTCCACATTTAAACACCGCTGTACTGATTGGTCGCGGACGCTATTTAAATGTGCCGCCAAAATCGGTGATTGGTCACGCCCAGCGTCGGCGACCAATCAGTACAGCGGGGTTTAAATGTGGAGCCAAGATCGGTGATTGGTCGCGGCCGATATTTAAATTTGGCGCCCAAATCGGTGATTGGTCGCGGGCAGCGCCAGCGACCAATCAGAGATTTTTAACACAAATGTCCGGACCTTTGTAACACCATGCGGCTACTGTGGGGACATCAGCAGCTAGGGTGTGAAGGGAGGACCGGGGAGCGGCGCTGCGGGTCGGGATACTGCTGCTCGGGGCGCCCGCTCATGTCCCGGGTTCTCGGAGCGGAAGTAGCCGCACAGGCAGCGCCGCTGACATCCATGCGGCTAAGGCGTGAACGGAGGACCGGGGAGCGGCGCTGACATCCAATTGGTCGCGGCCGGTATTTAAATGTGCCGCTCAAATCGTTGATTGGTCGCGGACTTGGCCCGCGACCAATCACTGATCTTGCGGCCAAAGTGAAACACTACTGGGCTGATTGGTCGCAGACGCTGCCCGTGACCAATCACCGATTTGGGCGTCAAATTTAAATATCGGTCGCGACCAATCACCGATCTTGGCTCCACATTTAAACACCGCTGTGCTGATTGGTCGCGGCCGATATTTAAATGTGGCGCCCAAATCGGTGATTGGTCGCGGGCGGCGTAGCCGACCAATCAGCACAGCGATGTTTAAGTTTTGCGCTAAGATCAGTGATTGGTCGGGTCCGAAGACCGAGACCAATCATCGAATCGTCTTGGTGAGGACCGGGGAGCGGCGCTGCCTGTGCGGCTACTTACGCTGCGAGAACCCGGGACATAGCGGGCGCTCGCAGCAGAAGTATCCCGACCCGCAGCGCCGCTCCCAGGTCCTCCCTTCCGCATGGAGGTCAGCGGCGCCGGCGGTCCTTCCGCTGCTACCGGCTGGGAGATGAGCGCCTTGCGCAGCTCATCTCCCGGCTGCATCTCCGTCCCGCAGATGGGTCCGGCGGTCGGGTTCCTTCTGCTGTTGCCGGCCGGGAGATGAGCGCCTCGCGGCGCTCATCTTCCGGCTGCATCACCGCTGAGCTCCGTCCCGCAGTTGAGCCGCTAACGGCCGCCATCTTTTTTCAGAAATCCCGCGGCGCTGATTGGCTGCTGCCGGACCAATGAGCGACGCGGGATTTCCTGGACAGACAGACACACAGACAGACAGACAGACAGACGGGATAAGACGATTATATAGTAGATAGCAAAGCAATATAGCTTTAAATGCTACGATTTAAAAAAAAAAAATTGGCCTCCTCCACCCCTTAATAGCCAGCCATCACACACCTTATTTCCGCGTCGCCCAGGACAGCTCAATGAGTTGTTATGGAGGAGGGGGAAAAGTGTAACTATAGTCACCGGTAGTCACCGGTAAATATAATTATTTTACATAGCAAAGCAATATAACTTTAAATGCTATGATTTAAAAATAAACAAAAACACTGGCCTCCTTCCACCCCTTAATAGCCGGCCACCTCACACCTTATTTCCCCGTCACCCAGACCAGCTCAATGAGTTGTTATGGAGGAGGGGGAAAAGTATAACTATAGTCATCGGTAGTCACCGGTAAATATAATTATTTTACATAGCAAAGCAATATAGCTTTAAAAGCTATGATTTAAAAAAAAAACTGGCCTCCTTCCACCCCTTAATAGCCAGCCATCTTACAACTTATTTCCCCGTCACCCAGAACAGCTCAATGAGTTGTTATGGAGGAGGGGGAAAAGTATAACTATAGTCATCGGTAGTCACCGGTAAATATAATTATTTTACATAGCAAAGCAATATAGCTTTAAATGCTATGATTAAAAAAAAAAAAAAAAAAACTGGCCTCCTCCACCCCTTAATAGCCAGCCATCACTCACCTTATTTCCCCCGTCACCCAGGACAGCTCAATGAGTTGCTATGGAGGAGGGGGAAAAGGGTAACTATAGTCACTGGTAGTCACCAGTAAATATAATTATTTCACAGAGCAATGCAAAATAGCTTTAAATGCTGTGATTTAAAAAAAAAAACCTGGCCTCCTCCACCCCTTAATAGCCCGCCATCACACACCTTATTTCCCCATCACCCAGAACAGCTCAATGAGTTGTTATGGAGGAGGGGGAAAAGAGTAATTATAGTCACCGGTTGTCATTGGTAAATATAATTAGTTTACATAGCAAAGCAATATAGCTTTAAATGCTATGATTTAAAAACTAAAAAAAACAACTGGCCTCCTCCACCCCTTAATAGCCAGCCATCACTCACCTTATTTCCCCGTCATCCAGGACAGCTCAATGAGTTGTTATGGAGGAGGGGGAAAAGTGTAACTATAGTCACCGGTAGTCACAGGTAAATATAGTTATATTACATAGCAAAGCAATATACCTTTAAATGCTATGATTTAAAAAAAAAAAAAAGCTGGCCTCCTCCACCCCTTAATAGCCAGCCATCACTCACCTTATTTCCCCGTCATCCAGGACAGCTCAATGAGTTTTTATGGAGGAGGGGGAAAAGGTTAATTATAGTCACTGGTAGTCACCTGTAAATATAATTATTTTACATAGCAAAGCAATATAGCTTTAAATGCTATGATTTAAAAACTTAAAAAAAAAAAAAAAAACTGGCCTCCTCCACCCCTTAACAGACAGCCATCTCACACCTTATTTCCCCGTCGCCGAGACCAGATCACTGAGTTGTTATGGAGGAGGGGGAAAAGTGTAACTATAGTCATTAGTAGTCACCGATAAATATAATTATTTTACATAGCAAAGCAACATAGCTTTAAATGCTATGATTTAAAAAAAAATGGGCCTCTTCCACCCCTTAATAGCCAGCCATCTCACACCTTATTTCCCCGTCGCCCAGACCAGCTCAATGAGTTGTTATGGAGGAGGGGGAAAAGTGTATCTATAGTCACCGGTAGTCACCGGTAAATATAGTTATATTACATAGCAAAGCAATATAGCTATAAATGCTAGGATTTAGAAAAAAACAAAAAAAACTGGCCTCCTCCACCCCTTAATAGCCAGCCATCTCACACCTTATTTCCCCATCGCCCAGACCAGCTCACTGAGTTGTTATGGAGGAGGGGGAAAAGTGTAACTATAGTCACTGGTAGTCACCTGTAAATATAATTATTTTACATAGCAAAGCAATATAGCTTTAAATGCTATGATTTAAAAAAAAAAACTGGCCCCCTTCCACCCCTTAATAGCCAGCCACCTCACACCTTATTTCCCCGTCACCCAGAACAGCTCAATGAGTTGTTATAGAGGAGGAGGAAAAGGGTAATTATAGTCACCGGTAGTCACTGGTAAATATAATTATTTTACATAGCAAAGCAATATAGCTTTAAATGCTATGATTTAAAATAAAACTGGCCTCCTTCCACCCCTTAATAGCCAGCCATCTCACATCTTATTTCCCCGTCACCCAGGTCAGTTCAATGAGTTGTTATGGAGGAGGGGTAAAAGTATAACTATAGTCACCGGTAGTCACCGGTAAATATAATTATTTTACATAGCAAAGCAATATAGCTTTAAATGCTATGATTTAAAAAAAACTCTCCTCCACCCCTTAATAGCCAGCCATCACTCACCTTATTTCCCCGTCACCCAGGATAGCTCAATGAGTTGTTATGGAGGAGGGAGAAAAGGGTAATTATTGTCACCGGTAAATATAATTATTTTACATAGCAAAGCAATATAGCTTTAAATGCTATGATTTAAAAAAAAAAAAACTGGCCTCCTCCACCCCTTAATAGCCAGCCATCTCACATCTTATTTCCCCGTCACCCAGGTCAGTTCAATGAGTTGTTATGGAGGAGGGGGAAAAGTATAACTATAGTCACCGGTAAATATAATTATTTTACATAGCAAAGCAATATAGCTTTAAATGCTATAATTTAAAAACTAAAAAAAACAAACAAAAAAAAAAAAAACTGGCCTCCTCCACCCCTTAACAGCCAGCCATCTCACACCTTATTTCCCCATCGCCCAGACCAGTTCACTGAGTCAATATGGAGGAGAGGGAAAAGTGTAACTATAGTCATAAGTAGTCACCGATAAATATAATTATTTTACATAGCAAAGCAATATAGCTTTAAATGCTATGATTAAAAAAAAAAAACTGGCCTCCTCCACCCCTTAATAGCCAGCCATCACTCACCTTATTTCCCCATCACCCAGGACAGCTCAATGAGTTGTTATGGAGGAGGGGTAAAAGGGTAATTATAGTCACCGGTAAATATAATTATTTTACATAGCAAAGCAATATAGCTTTAAATGCTATGATTTAAAAAAAAGCAAAAAAAAAACTGGCCTCCTTCCACCCCTTAATAGCCAGCCATCACTCACCTTATTTCCCCGTCACCCAGAAAAGCTCAATGAGTTGTTATGGAGTAGGGGGAAAAGTGAAATTATAGTCACCGGTAGTCACCGGTAAATATTATTGTGATGAAAGCCGGCCGGTGGGTGCAGCTTTCTGGCGCCCCCTTACCTCTCAGGTCAGTCAAGGTACTGCACCTAGAGAAAGTAGTGCCAGGAAGCTGCAACCAGCGCAGGGAACACGGTAGAGTGTTCCCCTTCAACGTCACTAAACCGTAACGTCACTACACAGCACAACTCGCTAGCGCCCTCTTAGCCTCAGGTCAGTCAAGGAACTGCACCTAGGATAAGCGGTCGCCAGAGAGACTGTCCTGTAACCTACTGGGTATCGGGGCCCTCTGTAGTGAGGGTGGTATATATATCTTCCTTGGCTGCGCCAGGAATATATATATCTGAACCTCCGACCGTCACTACCAGCCTTCCCCAATCCCCAGTTGGTATGCTGCCACCAGTCCCTATTTTAGATATACGCCCAGTCCGTGAATGGGCCTATATCGGGTCAGGAACCAACCCTGGGTAGCGTTTTTGGCTTGAGCCGAGCTCACACGGACGTGCGTTCGTTATGCAGAATAAAAGGCAGGCCCACAATTACTTGAGGTAATTGATTATAATAATACACTAGATACACGATATACAACTAAATATACACAGGTATAAGGTCAGGCTAAACTATACAACAATGGAATACAACACACAGAATCACCACAGCATATCAGTTACCGGTTTCTTGATTTTCTTGTGACGCAGGGAGAGGATTCTGCGGTCGCAGGCACGGTTCTTTGTTACAGGCTGAGGCCTACCACCGCATGGTCAAACTGCTCCTCCCCTTGGTGGCCTCAGCTGGTGCTCAGATGTTCAGCACACCACTCTTGGGTCAAGACTCCCTTATCTCTTGTCTGTCCTGCTATCTTACCTGCCCCGTCCCGCCCACTGCTGGTGAGGTCAGCTGGCTCAGTCTCCACCCTCAGGTCTAACTTCGATCAGAAGCCCAAATTCTATGGAACCCAATAACTTCTTCTGGGATGGTCTCAGGATACCCCCAGGGGTTCCCATGGATTCGGGCCGCCGTAACCGACCTTTTGATATCAATTATGATACCATACGGTCCTCAGGAATGGCTCAGCGCTATATCTTGGCTTCCAGAGCACGTACAAACGTCTACCGCGGAGGCTTGTGTGCGCAATGGCTCCGGGACGCCGTGATATTTTTTTTTATTGGCCCATCCCACGCAACATGCGTGTACTTTTCATGTTTCTATATCTTATGCCTCCATGCTTGTGACAGACAAAGAAACTAGTCCTATGGGACAAATGGTCAGGTACAGATAGACGAAGCACCCCCCCCCTGCTGGCTGTGTTTCCTCTCGAAGTCTTTGAAGCTCCTAGCATTCAAGTGTTAAGTAGGCCCCGGGGCTTCTTATCTTACAGGAGCCTGGATGGGGGGAAACTATCTAGTTGACGTTTTAACAGAAGGTCCCAAGGGTGGGGGCTGCTGAAGTGTGGCCATCCCTGGATATGATTTATCATTACCAAGATGGCGGCTACAGGTTCATCACACCTCCCCCTATACGAGGGCGCGAGGGGGTAGCACATTCCTGTGTTCCCCCGTGCGTCCTTCTGCACCCTCCCCTTGCCGGGATAACCCGTCAGCGTTACCGTGGTCACGGCCTCTTCTGTGGCGAATGGAGAAGTGGTACTGCTGGAGAGCGAGGCTCCAGCGTAGCAACCTGCCATTCGACCCAGAGACCGTGTGTAACCAGCTGAGGGGGTTGTGGTCCGTCTCCACGGTGAAATGGCTCCCGTACAAGTAGGGCTGCAGACGCTGCAGGGCCCATACAATTGCCAGGCATTCTTTTTCCACCGTGGAGTAAGCTACCTCCCGGGGCAGTAGCTTCCTGCTCAGGTACAAGACAGGATGTTCCTGGCCTGTCGTGTTGACCTGACTTAGCACAGCACCGAGGCCAAAGTCACTGGCGTCGGTCTGTACCACAAACGGCCGGTCGAAGTCGGCAGCTTGCAGTACAGGGGAGCTACTTAGGGCGGCCTTGAGTGCCCCGAAAGCTGTCTCGCAGGCGACTGTCCAGTCGACTGCGACGGGCAGCTTCTTCTTGGTGAGGTCCGTCAGGGGCTTGGCCAGGGTGCTATAGTGTGGGACGAACCTCCTATAGTACCCGGCGGTCCCCAAGAAGGACATCACCTGCTTTTTGGTCCTAGGAGTGGGCCAGGATGCGATGGCATCCACTTTCCCCGGTTCTGGCTTCAGAACCCCCCCGCCTACCCGGTGACCCAGGTAGAGGACCTCACTCATGCCCAGCTGGCACTTTTCCGGCTTGATGGTCAAGCCTGCCCGGTGGATCCGACCGAGCACCTGCCGCAGGTGCTCTAGGTGATCCTCCCAAGTGGGACTGAAGACTGCAATATCGTCCAAGTACGCAGCCGCGTACCCTTCAAGTCCCTCAAGCAGCGTATTGACCATCCGCTGAAAAGTTGCAGGGGCATTCTTCATGCCGAATGGCATCACTGTGGACTCGTACAGTCCAAAAGGGGTGATAAAGGCAGAGCGTTCCCTTGCCGCGGGGGTCAGAGGAATCTGCCAGTACCCCCGGCTCAGATCCATGATGGTCAGGTACTTAGCCCCGGCCATCCGATCGAGCAGGTCATCGATGCGTGGTATGGGGAACGCATCGGTGGCCGTTACAGCGTTGAGCCCCCGGTAGTCCACGCAGAACCGTGTAGTTCGGTCCTTCTTTGGTACGAGGACTACAGGCGAGGCCCACGCGCTGCTGGATGCCTGGATCACCCCCAGCTTCAGCATCTCGTCTATCTCTTGGCGCATGTTTCCCTGCACCTCGAAAGAGACCCGATATGCTGAACGCCGGATCGGCGGGTGATCGCCAGTGTCCACGTCGTGGACAGCCATCTCAGTCCTTCCGGGCAGACTGCTGAACAGCCCCCGGAAGGGGTGCAGGGTGGTCCCCAGCTGGGACCGTTGGTCCTCCGTGAGCTGGTGGCCAACCCCCACATCCTCGATGGACCCACCCGCCTTGGCTTGGGTGAGCAGATCCAGGAGGGTTTCTACCTCTCCTTCCTCGGGAAGGTTGCACACTGGGTGGGCAGTCGCTTCCCGCTCATGATGAGCCTTCATCATGTTCACGTGGAAGGCCTTCCTCCTTCCACGGGCGTGATCCAGGGTGACCAGATAGGTGACGGCGTTGAGTTTCTGGTGCACGAAGTAGGGACCTTCCCAGGCTGCCTGAAGCTTGTTCTGTGGTACGGGGACCAGTACCCACACCTTTTGACCCACCTGGTAGGTCCTCTCACAAGCATTCTGGTCGTACCACCGCTTCTGGTCGGCCTGGGCCTGGGCCATATTGTCCTGCACCAGCTTTGCCAAGGCCATCATCCTGTCCCGGTGGCGCACGACATACTCGATGACCGACACCTCGGGGGTGGCCAAATCCCCTTCCCATGCTTCCTTCACCAGAGCCAGGGGGCCCCGTACCCGTCGCCCGTACAGGAGCTCAAAGGGGGAGAACCCCGTTGAGGCCTGCGGAACCTCCCGGTAAGCAAATAGGAGGTGTGGGAGGTAACGCTCCCAGTCTCTCCCGTGGGAGTCGACCAACATCTTAAGCATCTGCTTTAAGGTGCCATTGAACCGCTCACACAGGCCATTAGTCTGTGGGTGATACGGGCTGGCCACCAGATGTTGCACCTGCATTTGCTTACAGAGGGACTCCATCAGCCACGACATGAACTGGGTCCCTCGGTCGGTGAGCATTTCTTGGGGGAAACCCACTCTGGAGAAGATCTCCAGTAAGGCGGTAGCCACCTTGTCGGCCCGAATGGACGACAAAGCTACCGCTTCCGGGTACCGGGTGGCATAGTCCACTACCGTGAGTATGAAGCATTTCCCGGAGTGGCTGGGAGTGGACAGAGGTCCAATAAGATCCACAGCGACCCTCGAGAAAGGCTCTTCGATGATTGGCAGAGTTACCAGTGGGGCTTTGGGGAGCGGCCCCGCCTTCCCCACCCTCTGACAGGTGTCACACGAACGGCAGTAGGCACCCACCGCGGCTCCCATCCCAGGCCAGTAGAAATGCTGAGCTATCCTGGCCTTGGTTTTAGCGATCCCTAGGTGTCCGGCCATCGGAATCTCGTGTGCGATCCGCAACAATTCCGCCCTGAACGGATAGGGTACCACTAACTGTCGGTCCCTGGGCCACGCCTCCGGTGAACCCTGCTGGACCGTTACCCGGTACAGCCGTCCCTGGTCCCAGACCACCCGCTCGCAGTCTGACTCCATGGGAGGCTGTGCCGCCTGTTCCTTGAGAGCTTTCAGGCTGTCGTCTGCTTCCAACGCAGCCTGAAATTCCTGACTTGATGTGGCCAGAATCGACGAAACTGCCACATCCTCTGTCAGCCCCTCCGGGCATGTCACCTGGCCGCTGTCTGACCCGGCAGACACTTGGTCAGAAGTGGGGAAGCCGTCGGACCTCTGCAAGGCTCCTTGGGCTCCGGCGCTCCCACTCCTGGTGACAGCGGCTATGACCGCTGTGACCGTGGGTAGTGCCCGCTTCCCCTCTGTTTCTGACCAAGCCGCCCGATCAGGCAGGCTTCCTAGGCCTTTGGACATCTCGGATGTGGGGAACTCCTGCCCTGGGGTCTTACCTGGCGGCTCCTCTCCTGGGACACCCCCACCCCCCATGGCCTGTTCCTCCCCCTGCAGTGGGCCTATACTCAGCAGCCTGGATACCCCTGGGAGCCCTACACTGCCGGTAGCTGCCCCCCTCTCCATCCCTGAGCTTCCCTCTACAGAATCCTGCCCGCCCCCTCCCTCACCGGAGGACAAGAGGTCACGGCACGCCGGCTGAGCACCTCTGCGGGCATCCCCACACTCCCCACCTGCTTTCACTAACCCTGTTTGTGTTGTGTCTGTGCAGGTGTTACCCTCAGGTTTCACTCCCTCCTCCTCAGCAGGACGCACACTACATACAACATGGTTGGCATTAGCAGCAGACAAATCAATACACTCTTGGGGGGCCGAACTTGGGGGTTCAGAGGGTACATACTGCGATACTAGACGCCCCAAGTCGGTCCCTAATAAAACATTTGCGGGAATATTTGGCGTTACTCCCACCTCCCGCATCCCCCTCCCGGCACCCCAGTCCAAATACACCATGGCAACGGGAAGTGCCGGCTCCACGCCTCCAACCCCGGAGACGGAAAGAGTCTTTCCTGGTACCAAGTCCTGGGGGGACACCACCTCAGGCCGTACCAGTGTTCGTTCAGCGCCAGTGTCCCGCAGTCCCATGACCGCAGAACGGCCTATGGTGACGGGTTGGATGTTGTCCAGGGACCTACCACCACCCCCTCCCACACACAAAACATTGGGCGCTCTCTGGGACTGGGATGGGGTCTTTTGGCGCTGGGGACACTCAGCCCTAAAGTGTCCTGGTTTGTTGCATAGATGACAACGTCTTACGTCTGGTCCTTGCCTGGAAAGGGCAACAGGGGGATACACCCCTTGTGTTCTAGGGGCCGGGGAAACAGGGGCATGACTGGGCTTACCCCCTCTCCAGGTGCTGCTGGCAGACTTCTTCAGCTCAGGCGCCCTGTTATTGGCATACTCGTCTGCCAGGGCGGCTGTAGCAGAAGCCCCTGTTGGTTTTCGGTCACGGAGGAACTGTCGGAGGTCCTCTGGGCAGTTCCACAAGAACTGCTCCGTGACGAACAGTTCCTGGACCTCCTGGCGGGTAGTAAGCGCTAGACCCGAGGTCCAGTGCTCTGCGGCTCTCAACAGCGCCCGCATATGATCGGTCCAGGTGTCCTTGGGGCCACGCAGCAGGCTCCGGAACTTCTGGCGGTACGACTCGGGAGTGAGGTTGTACTGCCGGATCAGGGCCCGCTTGATGCAGTCGTAGTTCTGTACCTCCCCGGCAGGTAAGTCCCCCAAGGCATCCAGGGACTTACCCCTCAAACGGGGGGTCAGGTATCTGGCCCACTGATCCCGGGCCAGATGGTGCTGAAGACAGGTCCGTTCAAATGCCACCAGAAAGGAGTCCAGGTCCCCATCCTTCTCCAGTAGAGGGAAGTCCTCAGCTCGGACTTTGGACGACTTGGTCTCCTGATGGGTTGGTTGCTCTAGCGGAAGCCCCCGCTGGGCCAGGTCCAGTTGGTGCTGGCGCTCCGCAGCTCGCTCTGAACGCTCCGCAGCCTCCCGGCGCTTTGCAGCTTCACGCTCCGCAGCCCGCTCCGCAGCTTCGCGCTCCTCCTCCGCTGCCTTCTCTGATGCTGCCAGGAGGGTTTTGTAGACGGCATCGCCATGAGACTGGAGACTTGCCATAGCCGCTTGTAAAAGGGCTTGTGATCTGGACAGGCTGGGCTGGGTAGGTGGTGGGCAGCCCACTGCGGGACCGTATACTGGGGACTGGCTCCCTGAGGTGCCCGGGCTGGACTCCTCCTCGCCATGAGTAACAATGTCCTCCCCTCCTGCCACACGGACCGTAGCATTAGCCTCCTGCAGGGTCTTGCTCCTGGTGCCGTCTGCCATCTTGGTAACCGACACCGCTGCAACCCTGAGTTTGCACACACCTTGTTATACTTTTAGCCTGACCGTCTAACGTTGGGCTGACCTTAAGACTCCAGCAGTGGAAGTTACCACTGGCAGTCTTTAGTGCCTGGGAGTAGGGGTCCCACAACACTATTATTCTGCAATCCCACCGCTCTGCCACCAATGTGATGAAAGCCGGCCGGTGGGTGCAGCTCTCTGGCGCCCCCTTACCTCTCAGGTCAGTCAAGGTACTGCACCTAGAGAAAGTAGTGCCAGGAAGCTGCAACCAGCGCAGGGAACACGGTAGAGTGTTCCCCTTCAACGTCACTAAACCGTAACGTCACTACACAGCACAACTCGCTAGCGCCCTCTTAGCCTCAGGTCAGTCAAGGAACTGCACCTAGGATAAGCGGTCGCCAGAGAGACTGTCCTGTAACCTACTGGGTATCGGGGCCCTCTGTAGTGAGGGTGGTATATATATCTTCCTTGGCTGCGCCAGGAATATATATATCTGAACCTCCGACCGTCACTACCAGCCTTCCCCAATCCCCAGTTGGTATGCTGCCACCAGTCCCTATTTTAGATATACGCCCAGTCCGTGAATGGGCCTATATCGGGTCAGGAACCAACCCTGGGTAGCGTTTTTGGCTTGAGCCGAGCTCACACGGACGTGCGTTCGTTATGCAGAATAAAAGGCAGGCCCACAATTACTTGAGGTAATTGATTATAATAATACACTAGATACACGATATACAACTAAATATACACAGGTATAAGGTCAGGCTAAACTATACAACAATGGAATACAACACACAGAATCACCACAGCATATCAGTTACCGGTTTCTTGATTTTCTTGTGACGCAGGGAGAGGATTCTGCGGTCGCAGGCACGGTTCTTTGTTACAGGCTGAGGCCTACCACCGCATGGTCAAACTGCTCCTCCCCTTGGTGGCCTCAGCTGGTGCTCAGATGTTCAGCACACCACTCTTGGGTCAAGACTCCCTTATCTCTTGTCTGTCCTGCTATCTTACCTGCCCCGTCCCGCCCACTGCTGGTGAGGTCAGCTGGCTCAGTCTCCACCCTCAGGTCTAACTTCGATCAGAAGCCCAAATTCTATGGAACCCAATAACTTCTTCTGGGATGGTCTCAGGATACCCCCAGGGGTTCCCATGGATTCGGGCCGCCGTAACCGACCTTTTGATATCAATTATGATACCATACGGTCCTCAGGAATGGCTCAGCGCTATATCTTGGCTTCCAGAGCACGTACAAACGTCTACCGCGGAGGCTTGTGTGCGCAATGGCTCCGGGACGCCGTGATATTTTTTTTTATTGGCCCATCCCACGCAACATGCGTGTACTTTTCATGTTTCTATATCTTATGCCTCCATGCTTGTGACAGACAAAGAAACTAGTCCTATGGGACAAATGGTCAGGTACAGATAGACGAAGCACCCCCCCCCTGCTGGCTGTGTTTCCTCTCGAAGTCTTTGAAGCTCCTAGCATTCAAGTGTTAAGTAGGCCCCGGGGCTTCTTATCTTACAGGAGCCTGGATGGGGGGAAACTATCTAGTTGACGTTTTAACAGAAGGTCCCAAGGGTGGGGGCTGCTGAAGTGTGGCCATCCCTGGATATGATTTATCATTACCAAGATGGCGGCTACAGGTTCATCACAATTATTATTTTACATTGCAAAGCAATATAGCTTTACATGCTATGATTAAAAAAAAAAATAAAAAACTGGCCTCCTTCCACCACTTAATAGCCAGCCATCTCACACCTTATTTCCCTGTCACCCAGAACAGCTCAATGAGTTGTTATGGAGGAGGGGGAAAAGTGAAATTATAGTCACCAGTTGTCACAGGTAAATATAACTAGAATATTTCTTGTCTCTTATGTACTATATACATAGCGTAACACTATACATATAGTATCATAAGGCTGTTATTGTCAGGGGCATGTAGTGTGCATGGTATTCCCAGGCACATCATAATGCCACACAGAAAAGTCCCTACTGGGCACTTACCTCCCTTGCCTCATCCATCTTTGTGGCCATCCTTTTGAACAGGGATATCTTCAGTGTTCTTCTGGGGTCCTGATCCTGGCTTGAGTCCTGACATGCTTATTTCTTGATGTCCAGGTCCTTCTTGTCCATCCGGATCGTCTTAATTTTGATGTTCTTCTTGGGGCTTAGGCAGACAGCTTGCTCTGATGGTGTTAAAGAGCTGGTGGATGGTTTGGGGTTTTCCAGCTGATGTTGGTAAATGAAAACCCCGTAAATAAGGCCTGGTGGTCTGCTGAGAGGGCTGAGTTGTTCGCCTCTGCTGCTTCCAGAATTTGGAGATTGAATGGTCTGGAGCCGCGCTGGATGTTACTTGGCTATAAGAGAAAAAGAAAACACAAGAAGGTAATTACATGAGAACAGCATGTAGTAAAGTTCAGGAAAGCTGCAGGCCCTCTGCAAACTGCATGTCAGTCAATGATCAGCAGATTTTGTCACTGACGATTATTTAACATGTATGGGGGCTTCCCATCTCTCCACTGACAAATTTGACCTCAGATTCATTACTTAATTCATTATTAAGACCAGCCCCCTTCACTCTTATTAGTAACATTACGAATTTGGAAAAGAGATTAAAGCTATGTGAAATATGTCTATGAGTCTGTATAAAACATCTCCTCTAATACTTACTGGCACAGGAACATGTGGGGGACACATTCTAAGGGCTTCCACCGAGTCCCAGTCAATACGCTGGAAAAACCTATGGGCTCTGATGTTGCCATTGACTCCGAGGCGCCTGGCAGGATCTTCCCGGAGAAGCTACAAAAGAAGAAAAAATAAATTAATTAATATAACAGCTTCATAAATAAAATAAAATAAAAAAAATAAAAAACATTATTTTTTTTTAAAAAAAGCTATATATTAGTGTTTTTATTCTGAAATTTACAATAATACATGACAGGTAATATATACCACTGCTACATCACATCCCTAGAATATATTGACCACATTAACACTTAACCTACCATAAGATTGGGACATTTATCTCCCTTCCACCAATGGAGCTGGACATTATAGTAAATTATAGCTAACATCACAGTTAATCACACAATAACATAAAAGTAATAAAACTTATATCGTGTACTGACCTTTTTAATGATGTTCTTCGCCTCCTTGCTGGAAGTGTTGAATAGTCCTCGATGGTATTTGGACCTGCTGGTAATCATGATGTTCCTAATGATGCCAAATGCATACCAGTCTACCCCAGCATTGTACTCCTCCGCAGCCAGCATCTCAGGAGCCATGAAGCCTGGTGTCCCAGAGTATTCGATGGCTGTCCGGTCTCCATAGATGTTCTCAAGTGCCAGACCGAAGTCGGCAATCTTTATATGGCCCGTCGCAGCCACCAAGATGTTAGAAGGCTTGAAGTCTCTGTGAAGAAGAAGACAAATGGATTCTTATCAGTGTCTGCTGTATAATTCTCAGTAATGCTGAGTATAGCTCTAGGCATCACTGGTGGTGGAGGATGAGATGTATTTCTAGTTACCGGTGGATGATGCCCTTAGAATGCAGGTGGTGAATTCCACACACAAGTTCCGCGGCGTAGAGTCTGGCCGAAAGAAAAGAGGAGAAAATAGTATTTAGTGGAAGAGAAACTCAGAAATATACACTGCTCCATAGACTAGACAGGCAGGACTTGTCAGGATTTTATATTTTTATGGTCCAATAGGACAGTCGCACATATCGCACTGATTATAGTGCACCTGGACCTGCTCATCTGAATATTAGGAACACAGGTATTAATGAACAATCCCAATAATAAGGAAAAAAAAAGAAAAAATCTTAAAAGTGTAACATGTCTCCCGATCACTTTTTTTATCTTCTCCTTCAAATACATAGCTGTTTCTGTACAGAGTCCGTGGTCGGGTACTGCACATCTACCCCATACTGATTTGAATAGGGAGCGGACGTGCAGTACCCGACCACGGCCACTAAGCGGTAGACGGAGCTGTGCTGCGCAGTTCTGTAACTGGTCAGTTCTGGCCACTGCCGGCACCATGAACAGATGATTGACAGAGGTACCGGGTGTTGCACGCCCACCGATCAGACATTGATGTCCTATCCTAAGGATAAATGGTAAAGTAGTGGACAACCTCTTTAAGTTCCTTTTTGCCTATAAGGAAACACAATTGCCACCATTACCATGTAAATGTATATGGTGTTAAAGAGTTATCCAGAATCAGAAAAACATGGCGGCTTTCTTTAAAAAAATAACGTCATATCACTAAAGTGAATGAGTATGAGCTGCGATACCATTCACAACCTGTGGACAGGTGTGGTGCTATTTTTAGTGGAAAAGAAAGCAGCCATATTTTCCTAAGTGTTTCACTAATAACATCCCTGTGAATGGAAGATATGAGTTTACCTGAACCTTAGAGCTAACAATCTAATCAATCTAGTCAGTCTCATATAGAAAATACATAGCTGTATTGCTTAGACTGTGAATACTGTACCGTGCACTGGGGGTGTGAAGACACCCCTTCCTCATCAGGAGATGGTGGAATTCGCCACAGGTGACATACTCCATCCCAAGAAGCACAAGCTCCTGTCAGACAAGACGTAGAGATCAGTCGTATGATAAAGTCATTGTAGCGTCCATACATTTACTAACACTCAATAATCAGTGATTTCTTCTGTGATTTCTGCTGTGATCGAGCTCTATTCCACTAACTCATGAAGATATAGTTACATAATAATAGCAATAATGATACTTTCTTCTTTTTACTATGTGTTTATTGGCTATTCTAAGTATACACATATAGTGGATATAGCTACATATGTAGAATGTGATGGGCTAAATGTTACGGCATTCCTTCTCACTGTAATGTTGCCTTCTGCATTTCTCACCATTGTGAAGTACTCAATAAGAATGACATCCATAGGGGTGGACAAATGACTTCAGATTTTGGGAGCCAGTTGGACCACTCCAAGATTTTCCATAAACTTCAATAGAGAAAGCCAAAAAGTTAACCGTCAGCATCATATTTCTAGGCAGATTGCCTGGCCCCCAGGGTTTGTCCAGTGTTCCCAAAGTAGGTGACAGCTACACATACAAGGGGCAGGACATTAAAATGCTGTCAATGCTGAAATGTTAAACGCCATATATAAATGTGGATATATTCCGTGCATAGAGATGAGTGCACTTTATGGTTTATCCAATATTAATGAACTGGTCACAATTTTACCTTGGTCTGAAAGGCGAATGTGCCATGAAGAAGGAAGGGGCTGCCAGATGCAAGTTGTAACACACGCCGCTCCACCATCGCGCGCTCCTCTCCTTCAGCTAGCAGGTTCCTCTTTGTGATGACTTTTACAGCAAATTGCTGGCGGGTATATCTATCTTCTGCCAGCACCACCTAGAAAATAATGGTCATTTGTTGGTGATCTTCATTAAAGGGGTTGTCCGGCCTTGTGGTAAAAGTCTGCAGACACTTTATGTGACTACAGACTAGTGAAGATTCTCCAGTGTCAGGAGCAGGTGGTCATTTATCCGGCCTCGCTCCTTTCACTTATATTGAGCAAGACTGCACACGTCTCGTTGGCACGTGACCACATGTATGCACATTTCACACCTTCAGTTATGCTCTCGCCCGTTCCTGGCGCTGGCACCGGAGAATCTTGACAACACGCACATTGGACTCTGAGAGGATTCACAGGTCTGCAGTCACATAGAGCGACTGAAGACTTGTACCCTGAGGCCAAACAACTCCTTTACATAAGTTAATTAGAAAAAATCCCATGGGCATAATTAGTTATTCAAAATTAGATCATTATAGATCATTAGTGCATATAACGGGTATTCAAATACTCCTTAAGAAATGTACAGTACAGACCAAAAATTTGGACACACCTTCTCATTTAAAGATTTTTCTGTATTTTCATGACTATGAAAATTGTACATTCACATTGAAGGCATCAATATTATGAATTAACACATGTGGAATTATATACTTAACAAAAAAGTGCGAAACAACTGAAAATATGTCTTATATTCTAGGTTCTTCAAAGTAGCCTCCTTTTGCTTTGATGACTGCTTTGCATACTCTTGGCATTCTCTTGATGAGCTTCAAGAGGTAGTCACCGGAAATGGTCTTCCAACAATCTTGAAGGAGTTCCCAGAGATGCTTAGCACTTGTTGGCCCTTTTGCCTTCACTCTGCGATCCAGCTCACCCCAAACCATCTCGATTGGGTTCAGGTCTGGTGACTGTGGAGGCCAGGTCATCTAGCGTAGCACCCCATCACTCTCCTTCTTGGTCAAATAGCCCTTACACAGCCTGGAGGTGTGTTTGGGGTCATTGTCCTGTTGAAAAATAAATGATGGTCCAACTAAACGCAAACCGGATGGAATAGCATGCCGCTGCAAGATGCTGTGGTAGCCATGCTGGTTCAGTATGCCTTCAATTTTGAATAAATCCCCAACAGTGTCACCAGCAAAGCACCCCCACACCATCACACATCCTCCTCCATGCTTCACGGTGGGAACCAGGCATGTAGAGTCCATCCGTTCACCTTTTCTGCATCGCACAAAGACAAGGTGGTTGGAACCAAAGATCTCAAATTTGGACTCATCAGACCAAAGCACAGATTTCCACTGGTCTAATGTCCATTCCTTGTGTTCTTTAGCCCAAACAAGTTTCTTCTGCTTGTTGCCTGTCCTTAGCAGTGGTTTCCTAGCAGCTATTTTACCATGAAGGCCTGCTGCACAAAGTCTCCTCTTAACAGTTGTTGTAGAGATGTGTCTGCTGCTAGAACTCTGTGTGGCATTGACCTGGTCTCTAATATGAGCTGCTGTTAACCTGCGATTTCTGAGGCTGGTGACTCGGATAAACTTATCCTCAGAAGCAGAGGTGACTCTTGGTCTCCCTTTCCTGGGGCGGTCCTCATGTGAGCCAGTTTCTTTGTAGCACTTGATGGTTTTTGCAACTGCACTTGGGGACACATTTAAAGTTTGCCCAATTTTTCGGACTGACTGACCTTCATTTCTTAAAGTAATGATGGCCACTCGTTTTTCTTTACTTAGCTGCTTTTTTCTTGCCATAATACAAATTCTAACAGTCTATTCAGTAGGACTATCAGCTGTGTATCCACCTGACTTCTGCACAACACAACTGATGGTCCCAACCCATTTATAAGGCAAGAAATCCCACTTATTAAACCTGACAGGGCACACCTGTGAAGTGAAAACCATTTCTGGGGACTACCTCTTGTAGCTCATCAAGAAAATGCCAAGAGTGTGCAAAGCAGTCATCAAAGCAAAAGGTGGCTACTTTGAAGAACCTAGAATATAAGACATATTTTCAGTTGTTTCACACTTTTTTGTTAAGTATATCATTTCACATGTGTTAATTCATAGTTTTGATGCCCTCAATGTGAATGTACAATTTTCAAAGTCATGAAAATACAGAAAAATCTTTAAATGAGAAGGTGTGTCCAAACTTTTGGTCTGTACTGTATATTGACAGGAGGAACAACAGGAATAGTTTAAAAATATCTACTTTATTGTATGCAGTTTAAAATCAGAAAAAAGTGGACAGGAGATAGACTACATGGTAACATGAAAAGTTCAGGTAAAGACCAAAGATCCCAATCCATATAACTAAATGGTAATCACTCAAAATGATATAATCATGGGGCAGGTAGAGGGGTGCAAGAATAGATATTTAATCACCCTAATTTAACACTACAAGGTTCGATAGGAGTAATCCTTACCCATAGTGGCAAGGAGAGTCTGACCCGGGTTGTGGAGGCTGAAAGTGCTGCGCCCCTACGCACGTTTCGCGTGCCGACTGCACGCTTTCTCAAGGGGAGGGTAGGGAGGAATGTTAATACCTCACATGGTTACTGATTCACAAATGAGAGCGACTGAGTGAAGAATGCGCCGATCACTGCACCCACGGCACGCCCACCCCCCGGCCGTCAAGCCAATGATGGCAGGCTGAGAGTCCTGATGACACCCACACATGCCGAGACCAACATGGAGACGCCGTGGAGCAGCGCGCTCACGGAGCAGGGAAAGGGGCACGCGCACACCGATCCCATGGTGAGTATAGGTAAATATAATATTTAGAAAAAGACTGGTCATCACTCAATGAAATATTAGAAGATGAAAACATTACTCACTATCATGAAAAATAAGAAATAAATGAAAATCGATGGAGGATGACAAAAAAACAAAAAGGGGAATGATAACAACAATAATTAGTGGAACATCAACCTCTTGCGATATTGATAATACAATAAATAATTAAATGTGCCCATTTACACAATGGCAAAATACATAGTCAGTATAAAATGCCGTCCGATGTCCATCCCAGAAATCATCCGTGTATCTTCCATATAGATGTCAAATTATATGTCTATGAATCCTCAATTCAATATAGATGTCAATTGTATATATATGATTCCTCAATTCACCAGAAAATTTGCATACGGAGACCAGTCACAGATTATGAACATGAGATAATGGAACAAGCTGCAGGTAGATTCACAAGGAAAAAGTGATGAGTAATTAAAACAAAATAAGACCAAAATATTAAAAACAAAGTTAAATAACACCAAACTACTAAGCCAGATGGTGATGGTGGCAAGTGTATCAATCATAGAAAGGACGAAAAACTAAGAACTTTGTTTAAACTTGATGGAGTCATCGTCCCCAGGGTGACGATCCATCTGGTCTCACGCTGGGCCAGACGTTTGCCTATATCTCCTCCCCGTATACGAGGGGGAACAAGGTCGATTCCTCGCACCTGGATGGATTTGGGGCTACAGTCATGGTGCATCTTGAAGTGTCGGGGGATAGTTTTTAGTTCTGTGGTGTCGTTCGCCGTCCGGGCAGCAGCAATGTCCCTCACATGCTCCCGCACTCGCACTCGTAATTAGTGTTCACCGAGTTTGTTTGGCATTTCAAATTCGGGTTTGTGTTCGGGGTTCCGGCTTGTTCGCGCCAAAAAATTCTCTCCGCCCTGATTTGGCACGCTGTCACGCGTGGCAAATATAAAAAGACTGTGTGGGGGTGCAGAACTGTATATAGATGATGGCATCAAAGACCATGGTGCAGGTATAAAAATGTTGAATTTCCTATACGGAATGCATTTTTTACCTGGGTACCACCAGCAGCGCCCCCCACAGAGCCATTTGCTTCTCTTTGCTGCCTAATTATACAGTTATTATTGTAGCCCAGTGGTGAAATCAGCTGTGAGCTTTGTAGCGGCTTGTGGGCAGTTTTGTAGCTCAGCCAAGATGAGGTTTGGTGGAGTAGGTTGCTTCCTAAGCACCAATAAAAGGGCTTGTCCAATGCACAAAATGTCCTGCATAAATATCTACTTTTACTAATTGTACTGACAGCTGACTGCACTGATGCACCTGCTGAGCCGGCTGTCAGTCAGTGCCGGGGCTTATAGCCGCTGTTAACTGTGTACTGACCAATGACTGAAGCCGCGCCTCTATGACTGAAGGCTGGAAGCTTCCGAGAGGAATAAAGTTTATTTCCCCTGGCAGCCAGGCACTCACTGCGGCGGCCGCATGGTTATAAAGCACCAGTAAACTGCAGATTAAAGCCATAGCTGTAGGTTAATAGCATTTGTCACATGACAGGTTCCTTCTAAATTGTTTAGTTCAATAGTTAATTCCATTCTGTGTCCATCTAAGCTGACAAAGCTGTAAACTTGAGGGTCTGATGAGCGCTACCCTCTGAGGCAAGGAGATAAATGACTGTTTATTGACGACTTTTATACTGAATGGAAGCAGTCCTGATTCTGCTTAAGTTGTGCTAATTATACAAAGTTTCAATTGACTACCAACAAAAATGATTGAACTGATGACAATGTTTCTAGTATTATTAGCTGTGTTATCATCATTACTCCTGCTAAACTAATATCAATTTTTTGTATTTGTGCATTTCTTTATTAGCAGTAGAAATAGTATATAGATTCCTATGTAGCCATTAAAAATAATGTCTGTTAGCAAACACCACTAGGGGGAGCTCTCTGTATAAGGATGTATACAGTTACCATAGAAATCTGTGGAAAACATGGAAATATAAAGTGCATTGCACACTCATATTGGCGTCTTCTGACAGTCAAATATTCAGGGATGTACTTATAAATTATACTGCCCTAGGCACCGAGTCTCAATATCCTCCAGACTCTAGTTTGAAGTCTAATTTCCCCATTACCACAGACCCCTGACCTGTCAATGTTGGGAGCAGCACGAGTCCTGTTCACACAAACGATGTGCTACCGAGATCGATGATCATTTAAGCAAACCAAGAGATCATTTTACCCTATGAAAGAGCGTTTTAATTGTTTGTCAGTCGATCGTCGGCCTGTCTCCACTGGTTCCTGATAACTGTGCAGTGTAAATACACCTTAATCTGCAGCACAGACCTGACACTACATTTGCAGGCACTTCACCCTGATCCTAAAATCCTTTTCACTCCACAGCCCCACTGGTGTCAGGTCTTATGTTGCAATGATGCCCGGGAGTTAAGACCACTGCAGGAAAGAGGAGAGGTGAATATATTTGGAAGAGTATATATTGGGAAATTTGCAGGCTTTTTGTTAAAGGAGTTGTCCACTACTTTCACATTGATGCTCTATCTGTAGGATAGGGCATTAATGTATGATCGGCCGGCGATCAGCCAGCTGTTATCGGTGATCAGCCGGCGATCGGTATGATCGGCAGGCGATCGGCCAGCTGTTATTGGAGCTGTCGGCGGCCGCCGGAAGGAGGTGCTTACCTGCGGTGCTTAGCCGTCAAGTTGCAGTGGCCGGCGCTTGTTACTGCACATCCGCCTCCTATTCAATTCAATGGGAGGCGGATGTGCAGTACCCCGCGGCGGCCACTACAGATGGACGGCCAAGCACCTCAGGTAAGGACTTCCGGCCGGCAGCCGCCGCCGGCACCGATGACAGCTGATCGATCGGGGTGCCGGGTGCGGGTCCCCGGCCGATCATACATTGATACCCTATCCTACAGATAGGGCATCAATGTGAAAGTAGTGAACAACTTCTTTAACCGGTTACCGACCGCCCACTGCAGATAAACATCGGCGCTTGCTGGGCTCTGTGCAGCAGCGACGTTTAAAAACAGTGGGTGGTCTCGCAGCGCTCAGGACCCCCAGGGTCCTGCAAGCGCTGCGATACCGCTGCAGAGCGTTAGCTCTGACAGGGGACATCATCGGGACCTGATTGGATCAGGTCCCAGTGATGTTAACCCTTTGCTATGTTCTATATGCCGCGATCTATAGTGATCGCGGCATATAGAAGATAGAAGGAGGAGAGGGGGTCGTCTTACTTACCTCTCCGACGACCCCTGATAGCTTCCAGGACCTGGGGTTGCTATGGCAGCTGGAGGTCACATGACCGCCTCTAGATCTGCCATATATGGTGTCCTGCCTGGCTCAGCCTGCAGCTGAAGCCAGGCAGGAGACTGACTGTGAAACAGTCAGCGAACATCTCATGTAATGTAATACATGTCTATTACATTACATGAGATCAATGATAAGAAAAATAAAAATTAATGTCCCATACAGGGACTAAGTAAAAATGTAAAAAAAAAGTTTTTAAACTGTTAAAAAAAAAAAACACAAAATAAATAAAAATAAATAAATAAAATATTAAACCAATAAATCCGTATATATATTTTACAAAACCAAAAAAAGTACACATATTTGGTATCGCCACATCCGAAACAACCCGAGCTATAAAACTGTCACACTAATTAACTCCTTCTGTGCACACCGTAATAAAAATAAATAAAAAACGGAGCAAAAAAATATGCTTTTTCATCATATCGCCAAACAAAAAGTGGAAAAAAATGCGATCAAAAAACAAAATAGAAATAAAAATGGTACCGCTGAAAACGTCATCTTGTTCCGCAACAAAAAAGTCGCCATACAGCTCCATCAGCCGAAAAATAAAAAAGTTATAGCGCTCAGAATAAAGCAATGCAAAAAAAATATTTTTTTATATAAAATTGTTTTATTGTGTAAAAGCGCCAAAACATAAAAAAAGAATGCAGTAAGTGTAGTATCGCTGTAAACGTACTGACCCGAAGAATAACGCTGCCTGATCACTTTTACCACATGCAGAACGGCATAAAAAAAACCTCAAAAAACAATTCTTGAATTGTTTGTTTTTGTTAATTTTACCTCCCAAAAAACGGAATAGAAAGCGATCAAAAAATGTCACGTACCCAAAAATGGTACCAATAAAAATGTCAACTCGTCCCGCAAAAAACAAGTTGTCACATGACTCTGTCGGCCGAAATATGGAAAAATTATAGCTCTCAAAATATGGTGATGCAAAAACTAGATTTTGCAAACAAAAGCGTCTCTTAGTGTGTGACAGCTGTCAATCATAAAAACCCGATATAAATCTGGTATCTCTGTAATCGCACCGACCCGAAGAATAAAGTAATCTCATCACTTATACCGCACGAGGAACGGCGTAAAAAATAAATAAAACCAATTCTTCACCTGCTACTGATTTGTTTATTATGTCTCCCAAAGATCGCAGTAAGGCTCTGCTCACATTTATCCTGCGCTCTGCGCTGAGCACTTACACCAGAGTTTCCGTGTAAATCTCTGAAATACGTGATTCAGCCGGAATCCATGACGGAAGATTCCCTGTAATGAGACAGATATAGGCCACTGTGGACGCCGTCTAGCCTGGGATCCCACGGTGTCAGTTTTTTTAGGCGTGCATAAAAGTGCGGTTGGCCACAGTTTTGTGCACTTCTGAAAAATAGGACACCGCTAAACAGAGGCCAGACGGAGTCCAGAATAACTCTGCTGCCTCATTACAGTGAATGGATCCTGCAGGGGTTTCATCTGAATTACATCACCCCGATGTAAGTGCTCAGCCTCAAGCGCCGGATAAATGTTACGTAAAATGTTCCCAATAAAAGCATCAACTCCGTCCTCAAAAAAAGCTTGTCCCCACTCAGGTCCTTCATCTGTTAAAAATATAAGGGACTTCCAAGTTACTGGTAGCAGAAAGGCTCTGGAAAAGCGAAATGGCCCTTGCCCCCCAAAAGAAATTCAGAAAATTTTGTGCACCCAAATCCAAATGCCTATTCTACAATAATTAGTTCTCCAATTGTCAAATAGCACTCCGTCCCCCCCAGATCTTGCCGTATGGCTGAGTGGTACGATACAGCCACATATGGGGTATTGACACTTTTAGAAGAAATTGTGTGACACATTTCGGCACCATTTTTACCCATTGCCCTGTGTGAAAATGTAAAATCTGAGGGTAAAACATTTTTTTGTGGTAAAAATATAATTATGTTTTTTTCACTGCCCAATGGTATAAATTTAAAAATTAAAAAATACTCACTACTTCCCTAGATGAATTCCTTGAGAGGTGTAGTTTACAAAATGGGGTCACTTGTGGGGGTTTCTGCTGTTTTGGCATGTCAGCGACTCTTCAAATGTGACATGGTGTCTGCCACCTATCCCAGCCAACATAGCGCTCCTTTCTCTTCCGAACCCTGCCGTACACCAAAGCAGTGGTTTTCCTCCACATATGGGGTATCGGCGTACTCAGGAGAAATTGCACAACAAATTTCATGGTGCAATTTATCCTGTTACCCTCATGATAATGCAAAATTAAGGGATGAAAAACATTTTTGTGGGAAAAATTTGAAAATTTTATTTTTACAGCTCAATATTATAAACTTCTGTGAAGCACCTGGGGGTTCAGGGTGCTCACCACATATCTAGATAAGTTCCCTAAGGGGTCTAGTTTCCAAAATGGTGTCACTTGTGGAGGGTTTCCACTGTTTAGGCACATCAGGAGCTCTCCAAACGCAACATGGCGTCTGCTAATTATTCAGACAAACTTTACATTCAAAAAGTCTAATGGCGCTCCTTCCCTTCGGAACCCTGCAGTGCGCCCAAACAGTGGTTTTCCCTCACATATGGGGTATCAGCACGCTCAAGAGAAATTGCAAAAAAAAAATTTGGGGTCCTTTTGTTCCTGTTACGCCTGTGAAAATAAAAAAAATTGGGTCTAAAGTAACATTTTTGTGAAAAAAGTTAAATGTTAATTTTTTTCTTCCACATTCCAAAAATTCCTGTGAAGCACCTGAAGGGTTAATAAAGTTCTTGAATGTGGTTTTGAGCACCTTGAGGGGTGCAATTTTTATAATGGTGTCACTTTTGGGTATTTTCTGTCATAAAGACCCCTCAAAGTGACTTCAAATATGATATGGTCCCTAAAAAAATGCTTTTGTAAATTTTGTTGGAAAAACGAGAAATCGCTGGTCAACTTTTAACCCTTATAGCTCCCTAACAAAAAAAAATTTTGGTTCCAAAATTGTGCTGATGTAAAGTAGACATGTGGGAAATGTTATTTATTAACTCTTTTGTGTGACATATCTCTCTGATTTAAGGGCATGAAAATTCAAAGTCTGAAAATTGCATAATTTTCAAAATTTTTGCCAAATTTCTGATTTTTTCACAAATAAACGCAAGTGATATCGAAGAAATTTTACCTCTATCATGAAGTACAATATGTCCTGAAAAAACAATCTCAGAATCAGGGGAATACGTTGAAGCATCCCAGAGTAATTACTTCATAAAGTGACAGTGGTCAGAATTGAAAAAATTGGCCCGGTCACGAAGGCAAAAACAGGCTCTGGTGCGAAGTGGTTAATGGCTGACCCCATATTGGCAAAATATCTACCAGACAGACAGCAAATCACCTTCAGAAAGGCAAAAAATCTGTGATCATCTTATGAGAAGCCATCATTATCCTACCACTCCCCCTAATTTTTTGAAAAGACCACCTCCAGTAAATAGATGTGTACCATGTGGTTGATCTGTGGCGTGTCCTAATGTCGAACATGCTAACTCTTTCACAGATTCCCAGGGCTCTAGGACCTATTACATCACCAAACAGATAACTTGTACCTCTAAAGCGGTGGTCTATTATGCGACATGCTGCTGTCCTAAAATCTATGTAAGGCTATGTGCCCACGATGCAGAAATGCTCAGGATTTTTTCCTGAGCGTGTCTGCATCTCCTTGGCAGAAAAAAACGCATGCGGATTGTACATGCGTTTTCCTGCCAGGGACATGCGGAAATGGAGCGTTATTCACTGACATTTCCGCATGCGGATTGACAAGAACTTTCCAGGCGATAGCATCACTTGGAAAGTGCTTGTGACAACTAGGTCACACTATATAAATCCATGCAAACAGCATGGATTTATATTGTGTGACCCGAGAGAGTGGCTAAAAATAAAAAAATAAATATATTCTTACCCTCCGATGGCCCGCACTGGCTTGCTTCGCTCGGTGCCCGCAGCGGTGGATTGAAAGACCTGCCGACGTCAGCGTCGAGTGACCCGTCACATAACTCTGACGTCAGCGCAGGTCCTTCAATCCACTGCAAAGTGCCGGGAAGCAAGGAGGAGCGCAGCGCGGGCCGCCGGAAGGTAAATATACATTTATTTTTTATTTTATTCTTTTTTTACAGATTTTTTAATGGTACCTGGGTGTGGAGGAGACTCTCCTCTCATCTACACCCGGGTACCATCCGCACATTAGAACGCACCAATTACACAAGTACAGATGCAGTCTTGCGCAATCGGTGCGTTCCAATGCAAGTCAATGACGGCGAAAATGCAGCATTTCCGCAAATTAATTGGTAGTGCTGCGTTTTTTTCCGCAATGACAATCCCCAGCGGAAATTTCTGCAGCATGTGCACAGCACATGCGGATTATCATTGGGGAACATTGCTGCCCTTCTACCATGCGTTATTAATGCCTTTCCGCAGCTGCAAGAACGCTGCAGAAACGCATTAAAAATGCATCATGGGCACACAGCCTAAGGCTCACAACTAGATAACTTAAGACAAGAACACGTGAACACGTCCTAGGTATTGAAGCGGCGGTAAATGAAACGGATATTTCTACGTTAAAACTATTCCCAAGCATTTGAGAATACACCATAAGTGTGACGCATCTAAACTTAAAGTTCGGGGTATTGACATGATCACCACTAATATTAGGGAAGGTCGAGTGAGCCAACTATTAGCCCAGAAAGAGAGCCGATGGATTTGGACTTTGATCACCTATATCCACATTGTTTTAGCTATTTTATTTGTCTTACCTTTTTATCTAGTATGGTTGGGTAGTAGTTAATAATTTCTATCTGTCAATGACGTTGAGGACTTCCATTCTGCTATTGGATAACATGGACATAATTGCTGGCTCTGTATTGTCTCTCAAGATCTGTAACTTTTTTTCTGTGTGCGCATTTTTTGTCCGGTTATTATTGTATATATTTCACATTTATAGATCGATATATTGAGAGATATTTTCTTATATCTTATTATGCATTTATACTATGATCTCATATAATCGTGTTATACTTCATGCTTTTCTTAAATATATACTTTGTTTTGTCATGGCCAATTAACTTTTCTGACTTATATAGAACTGGCTATCGCCTATACCCCTTAGATACATATATACATTTGGGCTATGCTATTATTGACAGTTTACCCCATTATGCTTGTTTCTTTTTCTCTCCGGTTGTGTTTGACTATATGTCTGTGGACTGGGCGGTACGCATGGCTTCACTGTTCTCTGTGGTGACCTCGCTGGCCGTCCAATCTGTGCTCCATGACGCGTGATCACGTGGTTCCCCACGTACTTGCGGCGTGATGGATCATATGACGCGGTTGCCATGGATGCGGCGGTGTAGCGGTGATTGCCATGTGTCATGCCACGCCCTCCCCACACCCATTGGCCGAGAGACTACACACCCCCTTTTCTATTAGCTCAAGGGCTCTTTTTAAACCCTACCCACCTTCATTGACGCCACCTCCTGATGAAGGCAGCCATGCCGAAACGCGCATCAGGGTGAGCGCAATTGAGGGGCGTATTCACATCCACTGTGGCTGTAAGTATTCTATAGGATTCATGCTACACTCTTTTTGCTGCCGTTCTTTAATCTTTTTTCCTACTTAGGTGCATTTTCTAGGCTTTAATATGTATTAGCATATACTTTTACCCTGTAGCCTAAGAGGTCAGGGCACTGATACCACTTATAAAGATCTGCTGTCCCCGGTATGAGCTATCTATATTAGTACCTATATATAGACAGCGGTGTCACTAACCTCTTATATAGCAACTACTTCTGACCTACCTCATAAGCACCTGCACTTTTATTGAATGCTTCTCTGCATTTTAACAATATATTCTTATTTTTTGGAAGCCCAATTATGTATTTACATCAGAAAAGAATCATGTTAATTTGTCTCATGCTCCTCATTAGTGCTCCTCCATTGTTTTACTATTAACTGTCTCTGTTTCTGCGATTCATATTTTTTTCCTGTATAAATTATAATTAATAACATTTTGTAATTTTTTCACTATTATATGGGACTCTGACTTGAAGTTTTTTCCTCTTGTTTCTTATGTATGGAGGAGCATGTGGGGCCCATTATACTGTATACTGGTTGGCCCACGACTTTGTCAAAGTTTTCATGTTGTGAGTTTTACATTCCTGATGTAGAATCAGTCTGGGTAAATGTACATGGACATGGCAATAATGGAAAGCTGCTAACTGGACTTTGCTACAAGCCTCCTAATATAGCTGAACACGTAGAGGATGAAATGCTGCAACAAATTAAAAAGGCAACAAAAACAAGTCATGGTGAAAGTGTTGGATTCCTTGAAATTGTTCCAGAAAATGAAGTAATTCTCACAGAAAATTATTGCAATTACATGTTTTGTTATACACGTTTATTTCCTTTGCGTGTATTGGAACAACACAAGAAAACACAGAGAAAAAGGCAAATTGAACATAATTTCACACAAAATAGGCCGGACAAAATTGTAGGTAAACAACTTTGTTTCAAGTATGTGAAGCTTGTTCAAACGCAATTGTGGCAAGTAACAGGTGTGGGCAATATGAAAATCACAACTAAAACTAGATAAAAAAGGGAGAAGTTGATTCAATCCTTGCATTGTGTGCATATGTGTGCCACACTAAGCATGGAGAAAACAGAAAAAGGAGAAGAGAACTGTCTGAGGATTTGAGAACCAAAATTGTTGAAAAATATCAACAATTTCAAGGTTATAAGTCCATCTTTAGGGATAAGCATGTTCCTTTGTCCAAGGTACGCAGCATAATCAATAAATTTACAACCCATACAGTCAAATATGGTGGAGGTTCAAAGGTGTTTTGGGGTTGATTCTCTGCCTCTGGCACTAGGTGCCTTGACTGTGTGCAAGACATCATGAAATCTGAAGATTAGCAAAGGATCTTGGGTCACAATGTAGTGCCTAGTGTCAGAAAGCTGGATTTGCGTCCTAGGTCATGGGTCTTCCAGCATGACAATGACCCCAAACATACTTCAAGAAGCACCCAGAAAATGGATGGAAACAAAGTGCTGGAGAGTTCTGACCAGCAAGGAGTCTGGATCTAAATCCCATTGAACACCTGTGGAGAGATCTTAAAATTGCTGTATGGAGACAAATATTACAGTTTGAGAGTCCTCAGTTTTTGATACCATCTTTTCAGTTAGCCATTAGTCAGTAAGCTTTCGAGACTACTCAGGTCTCTTCATCAGACATAGTATAACACAAAATCTGAAGAGTCACATATTTATACACAACATGGCACAGGAATAATGCAATAGATGGGACAAGTGATGTGAAGCAGAAATATCAGTTTTGGAAAGGGAGAAGAAGTTGTGGCCGTAAAAATAAGTGGCCACAAGTAGATCTATTCTTTTTGTCTTTTTTTGTGTGGCGATGAGAATTCATCCTTGTTCTAAGTTTTTGCCTTGTCTCCCCTACATACAGACCCCCAGTTGGACATTTGGTACATATAATTAAGTACATTAGATGTGATGCAGCTGAAAGTGTCTGGGATCTTGTGGTCCTGATGTGAGTTGGGAATCTTTATCTTGTCCGTGGTCATTATAAATGGACAGGTTTTACATATACAGTGGATGAGGATGAATTTTGTAAGTTTCACCACAAAGGTGAAACTATCCTCCTGGTCAGTTTGCTTTCCCTCCCAGTACCTTTTCATTCTAACAATGATAGGTTTTTGAGAGATTATACTTGTTCTTTCTATTTTTTGTTCTCCTTAGCTTGACTTCTTCGCCCTATATGAATGTGTTTTTGTTTCTCATTCAGGGTTTTCATATTTTACTTCATACTTTTCTTTCCCCTTGTTGACAGTGTGTTGCAGCCTCCCCTCTGGTTCCTCAGGAGGTACGAGAAACTCCTCAACGGCTTATTAAGGAGTTAGGTCAGTGGTGGTGTTTTTAGTTGTGCAGCTAGGGCCTTTCTTGTCTGTACAGAGACTAGTTGGGTGTAGTTGTGGCATTCTCCCCTGTGTGGGTTCTCCGGTGGTTATCAAGATTCGCTTTCTGGTTAAAACATTTCCCACATTTTGAACAAGAAAAAGGCTTCTTCCCTGTGTGAATTCTCTGATGTTTATTAAGATCTGATTTCTGTACAAAACATTTCCCACAATCTGAACATGAAAATGGCTTCTCCCTTGTGTGAGTTTTGTGATGTTTTATAAGAGTAGACTGCGCTGTAAAACATTTCCCACATTCTGAACATGAAAATGGCTTCTCTCTTGTGTGAGTTCTCTGATGGTTGATAAGAGTTGATTTCTCTGCAAAACATTTTCCACATTCTGAACATGAAAAAGGCTTCTCCCCTGTGTGAGTTCTCTCATGCCTAACAAGATTTGATTTCTGATTAAAACATCTCCCACACTTGGAGCAAGAAAATCTATTCTTCACTGTGTGAATTTTTTGATGTTTGAGAAAAGACTTTTTGAGAGGAAAACTATTTCTATATTCTGAACGTGAAAATGGCTTCTTTGCTTTAGGAGCAGTTTGTTTTTTAATGCTTATTTTGTGAGTTTGATTTTCCTTAGTAGTCGGTAATGAATCAGAAGACAGGACTTGTTTCATAGGATCAGATGACAGATCTTTGCTGTGAAGGGATGATGGTAGATCTGGAGTAATGGCATTCACTTCAATTGTATCCTGTGGGATCTCAAGATCATCTGATATAAAAATCTCCTGTCCCTCTGATCTCCTGGTACAGTCATCTGCCAAGAATAAAACCAATTATTATTTTTTAATAAAAAATCCTTGAATTTTATATTTTTGAATATTTCTACTTAAACTGTCTGTAAATAAAGGCAAGTTATATAAAAAAAAAAAAAATTCATTTATTCACCAGGACAATGACCATCTAATAGAAAACCTCATAGGATGAACCAGTGGAGCGTGGTGTTCAACTGTTTGTTCATTCTGCCTCCCAAATATGGAGTAAAAGGCGCAGGCTCTGTCCAGCGACTAAGATTAGGTAGCCTGGGACCAGTAGTACCATCCAGTCTGGCAGTATGGGTGTGTGTGCTGTCCAGCTGGAGTAACCTGCTCCCTGCTTCAGCCATTTGGAAAGCACTGCACCCTACTAAAGCTGGAAGCATATTGCCGGAAGCTGCCAGATCCAGCCTTGTTCTCCTCTGGTTCAGTCCTCTGTGATCAGCTCCCGGCTTGTGTATTTGCTTCCGGTTGTGACCCCGGCCCGTTTACTGACTACTCGTGTCTTCTGATTTTGTATTTTCTCTGCCCTCCTGGTTCTGACCCGACTACCTGACAATTCTTATTCCCATCTCACTCCACAGAACAGCAGGTAACACTGTGGCCCAAGCCTAGGGGGTCTCTGTGTAAGTCCAGATCCATGTAGAGGGGTTAAAGGGTGATGAGCAAAGTCATTTGTGAAATCTGTGAAGAGGGTAGATAGTGACAAGCCTGTTTGTGGTGGCCATCTTTTGAGCTGCCAGGTGACCATGAACAGCGCCCCCAATACATTGCATCTGCGAACTATTCCAGTTAAGATCTGCATTCAAATAGCTAAATGGCGCTCCTTCCCTTCTTACCCTGCCATGTGCCCAGACAGTAGTGTACAACCGTATATAGGGGATTGTCAGATTCAAGAGAAGTTGGAAAATAATTTGTAAGGTCCATTTGTTTCCTATTATCCTTTGTGAAGAATTCCAGAATTATCACCACATAAAGTGACGCGGGAAGGGGTTAAATCAAAGGATTATTGAAGTCAAAAACTGTGAGTATAGACAATAAAACATCTACTGAAATGATCAAACTCAACAGTCTTCATCAGAGAAAAATGAGTAACTAGTGGTGAAACCTCTCTGGGGTAATTAGAGTCTGGGGCTCGGGGGCTCTTCATCATCTAAACTATCGTAAGGGACAATATTTTCTGTCAGATGAGTGTCAAGAAGAAATATTAGACATTTAAAGTGAAGTTTTTTACAATACTGCAGAGCTGAGGGGTCTTAAATTTAGATCTCGGGCATTTGGAAGAGGCAATGGAGATCTTTTTGAAAGACTACCAGGGAGTTACAGAGACACATAAGTGAGGCCGGCCGATTCCACCACAATCAAACTATCATACAGAATGAACTTGTAAAAAAAGAAAGAATATATAAATATGTAACATCCCCAACAACAACGTATGTATGAAGGGAAAAATCCAACACTAAACCGGAGTCGCACTCATTTATGGTGGACCATTGGAGGTATGATGAATCCTGACCAGAAGAGTAGAGAAAGTATTAGTGCCCCCATTTCAGGAGAGATTGTGCAGTAATCTGAATTCTTTAGGATTGAAAACATAATGGAATTTATGACGTGGAGTGAATCCATGAAACCAGGGCTCGAGCCATGCCACCACATCTCCTGCAGGCGTGAATAGATGTGTATTACAGCCATCAGCCACGCACAGCTTAGAGATACAGTTAGGTCCATATATATTTGGACAGGGACAACATTTTTCTAATTTTGGTTCTAGACATTACCACAATGAATTTTAAACAAAACAATTCAAATGCAGTTGAAGTTCAGACTTTCAGCTTTCATTTGAGGGTATCCACATTAAAATTGGATGAAGGGTTTAGGAGTTTCAGCTCCTTAACATGTGCCACCCTGTTTTTAAAGGGACCAAAAGTAATTGGACAGATTAAATAATTGTAAATAAAATGTTCATTTCTAGTACTTGGTTGAAAACCCTTTGTTGGCAATGACTGCCTGAAGTCTTGAACTCATGGACATCACTAGACGCTGTGTTTCCTCCTTTTGATGCTCTGCCAGGCCTTCACTGCGGTGGTTTTCAGTTGCTGTTTGTTTGTGGGCCTTTCTGTCTGAAGTTTAGTCTTCAACAAGTGAAATGCATGCTCAATTGGGTTGAGATCAGGTGCCTGACTTGGCCATTCAAGAATATTCCACTTCTTTGCTTTAATAAACTCCTGGGTTGCTTTGGCTTTATGTTTTGGGTCATTGTCCATCTGTAGTATGAAACGACGACCAATCAGTTTGGCTGCATTTGGCTGGATCTGAGCACACAGTATGGCTCTGAATACATAAGGAATTCATTCGGCTGCTTCTGTCCTGTGTCAGATCATCAATAAACACTAGTGACCCAGTGCCACTGGCAGCCATGCATGCCCGCGCCATCACACTGCCTCCGCCGTGTTTTACAGATGATGTGGTATGCTTTGGATCATGAGCTGTACCACGCCTTCGCCATACTTTTCTCTTTCCATCATTCTGGTAGAGGTTGATCTTGGTTTCATCTGTCCATAGAATGTTCTTCCAGAACTGTGCTGGCTTTTTTTTCATGTTTTTAAGCAAAGTCCAGTCTAGGCTTTTTATTCTTGATGCTTATGAGTGGCTTGCACCGTGCAGTGAACCCTCTGTAGTTACTTTCATGAAGTCTTCTCTTTATGGTAGATTTGGATATTGATATGCCTACCTCCTGGAGAGTGTTGTTCACTTGGTTGGCTGTTGTGAAGGGGTTTCTCTTCACCATGGAGATTATTCTGCGATCATCCACCACTGTTGTCTTCCGTGGGCGCCCAGGTCTTTTTACATTGATGAGTTCACCAGTGCTTTCTTTCTTTCTCATGATGTACCAAACTATAGATTTTGCCACTCCTAATATTGTAGCAATTTCTCGGATGGGTTTTTTCTGTTTTTGCAGCTTAAGGATGGCTTGTTTCACCTGCATGGAGAGCTCTTTTGACCGCATGTTTACTTCACAGCAAAACCTTCCAAATGCAAGCACCACACCTCAAATCAACTCCAGGCCTTTTATCTGCTTAATTGAGAATGACATAACGAAGGGATTGCCCACACCTGTCCATGAAATAGCCTTGGAGTCAATTGTCCAATTACTTTTGGTCCCTTTAAAAACAGGGTGGCACATGTTAAGGAGCTGAAACGCCTAAACCCTTCATCCAATTTTAATGTGGATACCCTCAAGCTGAAAGTCTGAACTTCAACTGCATCTGAATTGTTTTGTTTAAAATTCATTGTGGTAATGTCTAGAACCAAAATTAGAAAAATGTTGTCTCTGTCCAAATATATATGGACCTAACTGTATATCATGGCACAGGTGTAATGTTTTTTATGTAGTTTATCAAAATCCTGTTTGAAGTTAGTTGGTTTAAAAAGAAATTGAAAAGTCGGGATAAAGGGAAACTCTGTTGTTATTGTACAGAAATTTACACTTGTTCCTCACTGGACATTTAATGTTATCGATCAAAAAAGCAAACTTTGGCCAGAAAGACTGGACCTGGTCTTGTAGGCACCATACGAGCACATTCAGCAGCACAGAAGGGATAGAAGGTAGATTCATCCAATAAGATATCAGGGATCTAGGAAGCCAACAGCATCATTACCCTCCGCTTTCTCTTACAGTCCCATCATAATTTTTCTTCAAGTGATTTTCTCACTTGTCAGCACTTTCTACGTACGCTGTCATTTGGCTTTGTAGTTTACAGACTTGGGCAGGTAACGGTCAGCGTCTACTAATCCCAGGGGGTAGGTAGATCCTCCAGGTTGTAAGTTCTATAGAAAAGGGCTTTCACAATTACACAAAGTAAATTGAATATTTTCGGAAGGAGGAGAATGTTGTGGTCTAGCAGCAAAATGGTGATCACACGATTGTGATATGGCCGGACTACACCACCGATAAAGCATCCACAGCCGGTGACTGAGAAGAATCTGTGACTTCTCTGCATTTAGTGGTTACTACTCACCTGGGTAGTCATATGTAGGAATCTCCTCCTTACACCGCTCATCACCCCTCACATATGTCTCTGTAGTATTAATATGAGTCAGATCTTCACCCTCAAACAAATATTACAAAAGTCAAAGACAGATGGAGAAGTCACATGTGTGATCAGCTCTAATTCTGCCATCTCCACCGTTCTCATTATACAAGTATAAAACATATAATACTGGTGGATGAAACAAGACTGAGCACAAGACCCTCACAGCCGTCTACACATCATAGGGGAGATCTCATGACACCTTCTCTCCATCTACCTGATGATACTGAGGAACATTGGGATCTTCTTGTTTACAGTCCTGTGGAAGAAGAGGACGGGGACATCTCTCTGGTGTCCTCTTACTGGATAGATCTGGAGAAAACACATACAGGGACTGAATTCATTCTTTACATACAGATAATTATAGGCCATGTGTATTTAGTCCTGTCTATTACCTGGTGATGTGAGGGGTTGGGGAACCTCCATCATGATGTCCTTGTACAGATCTTTGTGTCCTTCTAAATACTCCCACTCCTCCATGGAGAAATAGATGGCGACATCCTGACACCTTATAGGAACCTGACACATACAATGATACCGTCATCCCCCGATCCCTTCATAGTATTACTGTATAATGTCCCAGCATTCCCAGCAGTGTCACCTCTCCAGTCAGCAGCTCAATCATCTTGTAGGCGAGTTCTAGGATCTGGTCATTGATGTCCTCATGTATCAGGGGGTGAGGTGGAGGCTCAGTGATTAATCTCTGGTTATGGAGAGACACATTAATAAATCTCACTCCAGACATTTCCAGAGTCCTCACCTCTCCAGTTCTGTCCATCTGTTATTCCCATAGATAAGAATGATGTAATGTGACATCATCAGAATCTCTTACCTCTCCAGTAAGCCGGAAGAGGATCTCTAGGGTGAGGTGTAATATCCTCTCCACTATCTTGTCCCTGTCCATATCCATCTTTGATAGGTAAATCAGGAAAATTTTCTTATATAGAAGATCTTCACTGAGAGTATCCGGTATTGTAGAGACCCGAATTAGAAGAAGATGAGCCGATGTAACATCATAAAAATCCTGTGTAATAATGCAATTACTGGAGATAATAAGGGGAAAGATACGAGGAGATTTATTATTTTAAATTTAGTTTTTTCTTTACATCTAGGAATAAAACCTTTATATTTTAGGCCACAGACAACAAGCAGTTTCTTCCTGGAAGTCTGCAGCTGAAAATGTTTCTCATAGACTCACCTTCCATAACGCTAATTCTCGTCTCATTTTCTGTCACTGGAATTGGCATTAGCAATACTGCAGGAGATATTTATTCCACGTGACATGAGAAATAACTACTTCATGATGAGGAAACATCTTCTACTACGGATCTAAAACCATATTTGGAGACAGTCCGTCACTGACTACATCTCCACTGGCCGTCTGTATGAATGTTTCCAGTCTTCCCCGAACTGTAATCTTCTATCAAGTTACATCTCATGTCTGATTCACACACAGAAGTTTGAGGCTTTTATAAAAGCTGTTTTGTTTGCACAAATGCCGCGGACAGAAATTATTTGATACTAAAGTCTACATGTACAGTGTATTATGGGTTTTATTTCTAGCCTTAGGCTTTCCTATATTACAAGAAAAAAAAACATAAAAAAGCAAATATTAAAAGGTTTCAAAAGAAAATTTGCTCCAACAATTCTTGTAAAAAGAAAAAACATGCAAAAAGCAGAAGACACATTTTGTAATTTTTTAACATGTTATGAACTCTTTTGGGCACCAGAACATAGATGTACACCTCAGGGATGGCACAGGTGCGGCAGCAACAAAATCCCTGGCAGTTTAACCACTTGCTCCTGCAAAAAGCAAACATGGCATCTAAGAAGGTGTGACAGAGTTCAGCTGAATGCCCTCCTCCCTCAAGTACTGGGCCTGTAATATACAAAAGTCTATTAGGCCGGGCCAGAGGCAGAGTTCCATAACTTACTTTTTAACGCCTCCATAAACATTAGACTAAAGTTACATGGAAGCACTGATTTTGGTCGACTATATAATGTATTTGGGGACCTCCCTACAGATGCAGTCAGACATACAAACCACAGGAAAGCTGGAATATTTGTGTATGGGGGAGTCGGGAGAGATAGCCGTCTGCCAAATGATCGTTCAGCCAACACTTATCTCATGTGTATGGGGCAGTTAGTATTACACTGACAGGCAGTGATAATACACGGCACTACAGTAGTACAGTGCATCACATGAGCAATCAAAGGCTTCTGTGTTGTATGATCGCACTAATGAGAGTTATTTTAAAAAGTTTATAAAAAAGGTTTAAAAAAAAGTTTTAAAGTGAAAATATCACAGTTTTAGCAAAAATAAATATTTGTCACTATAAGGAAAACATGCATATAATGAGAAAATGGAGAGAGATGTCAGCTCACTGTTTATTTAATGCACCTTGTCTGAAGAACACCGCATGGAGCCGCCTTGGTCAGGGACTGTGAAGACCCGGGGTCTTCTGTTGGTGTAACGCTACTAAAACAACACAGGGTGAGGGTAAAACAGCATGGTAATACTTTATTGAACCACAAAGAAGACATTAAACATACAGAACAGTCCCAGCAAATACCCAAGATGGTACAACATTACACAGTCTCACCCTTCCTTCTCTGCCAGCCTGGGATAGAACAGCTGCGACTTTAGAGACTTCCAGTGCTGACTACCTCAACCAGTGGCCCTCCGCTTCAGGTGGGCTCCCACAGAGAGAAGGTAGCGGCAAGTTTAGGAAGTCAACAGTCCATTGAGGTACAAGACCAGGAGACCCGATGGTCCCATCCTGGCCTCTCCGAGAGTTTTCATGGGACCAGACGACCGGTGGGTCCCTCTTGGCAACTCCAAATGTCTCCATGGGTTCTAGGTGACTGGTGGGTCCCTCCTAGCAACACCAAAACAGCATATCCATGGGGCCAAGTGACTTTTTCGTCCTCTCCCGGACTTCCCAAAAGTATCCATGGTCTCTCTGATGGTTAATGGAGCAGATCTGAAACTTTCCAGTGAGGGCTGATACCCTTAGATTAGAAACATGTAGAATACAAATCTGTGTCTCTTTAGATGCCATGCAATCCATCTACTTTCCTGAAGGATGTCTCCCATTCTCCTTCCAAAGTCCTTCTGATGTTCCGTGATTCTCTGTCCCAAATTTCATTCTGTCTACAGCACTACAGACATCCCTGTTTATATTTACATCTATGTGAGGTCATAAAGCCCAGGTAAAAGAGGTAAAGGTGCAGGGATCACTTATCATTGTTTGAGCTAATCTACTTACACAGTTGGTATCACAGGGGCTGTTGTAAATAAACTTTCAGCTGACTTAGTGCAATTTGTCATTATCACAGTAAACATGATTGTTTCCAAACGAACAGAATTCAGCATTCAGGGTTATACAAATACTATGACCTTTTTGATCAGCAAGAGAAATACAGCCCCTGACGAAGCTACTGTAGTAGCGATACACGTAGGTATCTATGCCCTACGTGTATCACTACTACAGTAGCTTCATCAGGGGTCGTATGTTTTTTAACCACTTGTGTGTCCCTACATGAAATAAAGTTGCTATTTTATTTATTATTTGTAGTAATTCTTATTATTTTTGGATGTGCATTATCTCACTGTGCAAGCTTTTCTCTACCTACTTCTTTATGTGCTTTGTTGCACAGTTACCATTGCACCCCGTATCATATTTCAGTGATTTAGATAGTGTGGTGCCGACTGCCAAATATCTTAATAGATTAATGTCTTCTAATACATTTTTTTTAGGGGCCCTGACGTGCATCCCACGTATTGTAGTTAACTCTCTATACACTCTATTAAATAAATGACCCCCTATAGTGTTACAATTGATGAAATTGTGTGCTGAAAATTGCTGTACCGTTAGGTTTTCTTCAAATGTGTCGGTTTTATTAACATAGTTGCATGCTTTACAGGGTGTATGTCCACATTTAAAAAAACCTTATAGGATAACCAAGTTACATTGCGTTTGATATTTGTTTCTTGCTTATTCCGCCTGGTGTAGAAGCCTTTTTGGATCCAAAACTCAAACAAAATATGCAAAAGAATTTACAAAGTCTGGAGGATGCCATCTCAGACAGCAAAAAAACTACGTTTGAGAGAGATATCAAAGACTACGAGTCAAATTCAATTTCCACATGGAAACGAAACAAACCAGGAGCTACTGTTCAGAAATACAGGTCACACAATAAATTCAAAGGAAATAGAGGAGAGCGGAGGTCAGCTTCACAAATCCTAATGTGTCCATGGGTTCCTCTAATTATAATTCTCTGAGGACTTATCTGATGCATCAGTGGGATCAACTAAAGAAAATGGAACAAAAATAAATTCTCAAGAACGCCCCACAATCCAGCACAAAACAATGGGCGGGCAGAAAGCTCAAACGTGCCCGGACATGTGCGTTCCACGCCGGAGGGCATCACGGTCTCCTACCTGCGCATGTCCGGAAACATGCGTTCCACGCCGGATCGCATATGGTATTGGATTGCATACCACCAACATAGAAAAATCCTATCTCTGAGATCAGCATCATGGGAGACTAAAAACAAGTACTGCACATCCTCCCATCATGTAATAGGCATGTAGATCTACTTTATCACTACAAAAAATATGGGATGGTGGCCCACAGTATATTCCTAAATGGTCAAATTTGACCTCTATTACACAATTAGAGATACACAAGGATCACCACACTTGTTAATGACGAAATAGTATAAGTGGAATATAATTGATAAGTAATAATTCTGATATAGAAGCTCAGATATCTCGGTGAAGTACAACAATATGTGAACCCCATTCACAGGGAACTGACTAGCAATGGGTAGAGCATAAAATCCAAAAATATAATCCAGAATGGGGCTGTAGTCACACAAAACAGGCATAGGAAATTTGCTCACTGAGTCCCGTAGGGGCTCGTGAATCCAGTCTAACAATCCACTCACTTTCCTTTCAGAGGATACATCTATTATGATCACCTCCTCTCACATTGGGTTTAACCACCTCAATGATACAAAAGGAGAGGTCTCCGGGTTCACCTCGATGTGCACTGTTCATGTGTCTCACTAATGGGATCTCCCGACCATGGCATATATCACCCAAATGCTCCCCTACTCTCCTCCTAGACACCCTCTTGATCTTGTCTACATATTCTAGGGGGCAGGTGCATGTGGCCATATATACTAGTCCTGAAGTTTTACAGATGGAATAATCCCACTGGAAAAAGATTTTAACCATGGAGGAACTTGAGAAAGATTTACATGGTCTCATCCAATTACATGTACAACATTCTCCAGATCTAAAGAAACCGTAGATTCTTCTATCTAGCCAAGTCCCCTTGGGTGCAGTTTTTTTTATAGAAACTGTGCATGGTCCCTAATTGACCAACCCTTTCTGAAAGTTATTGTGGGAGTAGATTCCACAGCACCCTCAGGTCTGGGTCGACCACAAGTATATCCCAGTGTTTTCTGAGGATATGAAAGATACAGTCATTCTGATTGTCACAAGTTTTTCTTACTCGTGTAGTCCAATCTTCTTCTTGGTCTCTTGGATTGGTATGGAGGAGTGTCTCTCTCTCCCATTTTTCTGCAAACGATGATGCGGAATCGAAAATGTACCATGAGTACCCTTTATCCCTTAATCTGGTGTTCAGGTCTATTGCCTGTATATTAAAATCTGTGACATTCGAGCAGTACCTTCTCAACCGTAAAAATTGGCCCTTGGGTTTTCCTCTTTGTATGGGGATGGGGGGGGGGGTTATCCCACTTCAATAGTTTATTAGTGCTTGAAGGTTTATGGTAGATGAGTGTCCCTAGGGTCCCATTTCAATCTTTCTTGATCAGTACATACAGGAACGTCAACTGGTAATAATTGGTGTTGGTCTGCTCCTTTAAACAAAATGTACTTTTCAGGTTATCCCCCCAGCACCCTCACTTATCTTCCCTTCTTTTGAGGCCCACAGAGTCAGACTCTACCGGCCATTCTCCCTGCGAGTGGCGGATGTGTATCGCCCTCCGGGCCCCTCCCGTCAGTTTGTGGATCATTTTGCCACTTGGCTTCCCAACTTTCTATGCTAGGACATCCCCACCCTCATCATGGGAGACTTTAACATCCCAATTGGCGATTCAGTCTCCCCATCTGCCGCTCATCTTTTATCGCTAACTTCCTCCTTCGGCCTTTCACAGCTTACTAATTCTCCTACACATGATGGAAATACTCTTGACCTGATCTTCGCCCGGCTCTGTTCAATATATGACTTTACTAACGCTCCTCTTCCGCTCTCTGATCACAACCTTCTTTCATTCTCTGTCAAGAACTGTCCCCCTGCTCAAGACACCCCCACTTTCCACACTTACAGAAATATACAATCCATTAACACCCAGAAATGTATGAAAATGTTGCAAACATCATTGGCCCCAATCTCCTCCCTCACATGTCCTGACTCTGCACTGAAGCATTATAACGAAACATTGCAATGCTCCCTGGATGAAGCTGCACCTCCTACACAGAGAACAACTCGGCGCAGATGAGGACAACCCTGGAACACGCTTCTCCAGCGGTGCTCCACGTGCGTTGAACGGCTGCGGAGAAAATCTAATCTGCCCGAAGATTTCCTCCATTATAAATTTATGCTTAAAACCTATAACTCCGGCCTTTACCTCTCCAAACAAACCTACTTTAATAAACTCATCATCTCACGGTCCAATAATCCTAAACGACTCTTTGACACGTTTCACTCTCTCCTCAATCAAACAGCACAAGGCCCGACCACCGACCTCAGCGCTGACGATCTGGACAATTATTTCAAAGAAAAAATTGACCATATCAGACGGGAAATTTTCTCCAAAACCTCACATGTAATGCATGCTCCTCCCTCCCACACTGAATCTTGCTCATTTTCTGACTTCGAACCAGTCACGGAAGAAGAAGAAAAAAAACATCCCTGGACGAGAACTGTGATGCTAACTACAGACCTGTCTCCAATCTTCCCTTTATCTCTAAACTCCTGGAACGCCTTGAAATCCCGTCTGATCCGCTATCTCTCAGATAACTCTCTTCTTGACCCTTTACAATCTGGTTTCCGCTCTTTACATTCTACTGAAACTGCCCTCACTAAAGTCTCTAATGATCTACTAACAGCCAAATCAAATGGGCACTACTCCCTGCTGATTCTCCCAGATCTCTCTGCATCATTAGACACTGAAGATCAACAGCTCGTCCTCACTATGCTAAGCACTATCGGCCTCAAGGACACCCTTCTCTCTAGGTTCTCCTCCTATCTCTCTGACCTCTCATTCACTGTCTTTTGCTGGCTCCTGCTCCTCTCTCCTTCCCCTTATTGTCGGGGTTCCTCAATGATCAGTCCTAGGCACCCTTCTTTTCTCCTTATACATCGCTCCTATGGGACAATCAGCAGATTCGGTTTTAAGTACCATCTCTATGCTGATGACCCAATCATACACCTCTTCTCCAAACATCACCCCTGACTTATTACAAAACACCAGTGATGGTCTTTCTGCTGTGTCTAACACTATGTCCTCCCTCTATCTAAATTTGAATTTGTCAAAAACTGAACTACTCGTATTTCCTCCCTCCACTAACCTACAGTACAGACCAAAAGTTTGGACACACCTTCTCATTTAAAGATTTTTCTGTATTTTCTTGACTATGAAAATTGTACATTCACACTGAAGGCATCAAAACTATGAATTAACACATGTGGAATTATATACTTAACAAAAAAGTGTGAAACAACTGAAAATATGTCTTATATTCTAGGTTCTTCAAAGTAGCCACCTTTGGCTTTGAGGACTGCTTTGCACACTCTTGGCATTCTCTTGATGAGCTTCAAGAGGTAGTCACCGGAAATGGTCTTCCAACAATCTTGAAGGAGTTCCCAGAGATGCTTAGCACTTGTTGGCCCTTTTGCCTTCACTCTGCGGTCCAACTCACCCCAAACCATCTCGATTGGGTTCAGGTCTGGTGACTGTGGAGGCCAGGTCATCTGGCGTAGCACCCCATCACTCTACCTCTTGGTCAAATAGCCCTTACACAGCCTGGAAGTGTGTTTGGGGTCATTGTTCTGTTGAAAAATAAACGATGGTCCAGCTAAACACAAATCGGATGGAATAGCATGAAGCTGCAAGATGCTGTGGTAGCCATGCTGGTTCAGTATGCCTTCAATTTTGAATAAATCCCCAACAGTGCCACCAGCAAAGCACCCCCACACCATCACACCTCCTCCTCCATGCTTCACAGTGGGAACCAGGCATGTAGAGTTCATCTGTTCACCTTTTCTGCATCGCACAAAGACACGGTGGTTGGAACCAAAGATCTCAAATTTGGACTCATCAGACCAAAGCACAGATTTCCACTGGTCTAATGTCCATTCCTTGTGTTCTTTAGCCCAAACAAGTCTCTTCTGCTTGTTGCCTGTTCTTAGCAGTGGTTTCCTAGCAGCTATTTTACAATGAAGGCCTGCTGCACAAAGTCTCCTCTTAACAGTTGTTGTAGAGATGTGTCAGCTGCTAGAACTCTGTGTGACATTGACCTGGTCTCTAATCTGAGCTGCTGTTAACCTGCGATTTCTGAGGCTGTTGACTCGGATAAACTTATCCTCAGAAGCAGAGGTGACTCTCGGTCTTCCTTTCCTGGGGCGGTCCTCATGTGAGCCAGTTTCTTTGCAGAACTTGATGGCTTTTGCAACCGCACTTGGGGACACTTTCAAAGTTTGCCAAATTTTTCAGACTGACTGAGCTTCATTTCTTAAAGCAATGATGACCACTCGTTTTTCTTTACTTAGCTTTTTTCTTGCTATAATACAAATTCTAACACTCTATTCAGTAGGACTATCAGCTGTGTATCCACCAGACTTCTGCACAACACAACTGATGGTCCCAACCCCATTTATAAGGCAAGAAATCCCACTTATTAAACCTGATAGGGCACACCTGTAAAGTGAAAACCATTTCCGGTGACTACCTCTTGAAGCTCATCAAGAGAATGCCAAGAGTGTGCAAAGCAGTCATCAAAGCAAAAGGTGGCTACTTTGACGAACCTAGAATATAAGACATATTTTCAGTTGTTTCACACTTTTTTGTAAAGTATATAATTTCACATGTGTTAATTCATAGTTTTGATGCCTTCAGTGTGAATGTACAATTTTCATAGTCATGAAAATACAGAAAAATCTAAATGAGAAGGTGTGTCCAAACTTTTGGTCTGTACTGTACCTGTGCCCAATATTGCCACTTCAGTTTGTGGCTCCACCATTACTCCCCAGCAACCAGCAATAAGCCCACTGGTTTGTCTTGGGGTCATACTCAATTCAGATCTTGTCTTCACACCTCACATCAAATCACTTGCTCGCGTCATCTACACCTCAAAAACATCTCTAGAATCAGAAATTTTCTTACCTTTGACTTTGTAAAAACTCTCACTGTAGCTCTTATTCATTCTCCTCTGGACTATTGTAACTCTTTACTAATCGGTCTCCCTCTTTCTAAACTCTCCCCTCTTCAATTCATCCTGAATGCAGCAGCCAGGATCATATTCCTCACCAACCGATACACCAATGCCTCTTCCCTGTGCCAGTCATTGCACTGGTTGCCCATCCAATACAGAGTTCAATATAAACTTATCATTCTCACCCACAAAGCGCTCCATGCTTTAGCATCCCCCTACATCTCCTCCATCATCTCAGTCTACCACCCTACACGTGCCCTCCGTTCTGCTATGAACTTTAAACTAAAATCCTCCGTAATAGGAACCTCACACTCCCGTATCCAAGATTTCTCGCGTGCTGCACCAATTCTTTGGAATGCAGTACTCAGGACAATTCGATTAATTCCCAATACCCACAGTTTTAAGCGTGCCGTAAAAACCCATTTCTTTAGACTGGCCTATTATTATTATTATTATTTATTATTATAGCGCCATTTATTCCATGGCGCTTTACATGTGATAGGGATATACATAACAAAAGCATTTACATAATCTTAACAAAACGAGTCAGCGACTGGTACAGGAGGAGCGAGGACCCTGCCCGCGAGGGCTCACAGTCTACGAGGGATGGGTGAGGATACAGTAGGTGAGGGTAGAGCTGGTCGTGCAGTGGTGTTTACTGCAGGTTGTAGGCTTGTCGGAAGAGGTGGGTCTTCAGGTTCCTTTTGAAGGTTTCCACGGTCGGCGAGAGTCTGATATGTTGGGGTAGAGAGTTCCAGAGTAGGGGGGAAGCACGGGAGAAATCTTGTATACGAATGTGGGAGGAGGAGATAAGAGGGGAGTAGAGCAGGAGATCTTGTGAGGATCGGAGGTTGCGTGCAGGTAAGTACCGGGAGACTAGGTCACAGATGTATGGGGGAGACAGGTTGTGGATGGCTTTGTATGCCATGGTTAGAGTTTTGAACTGAATTCTCTGGGCAATAGGGAGCCAGTGAAGGGATTGACAGAGAGGAGAGGCCGGGGAATAGCGGGGGACAGGTGGATTAGTCGAGCAGCAGAGTTTAGGATAGAATGGAGAGGTGCAAGAGTGTTGGAAGGGATGCCACGGAGCAGGAGGTTGCAGTAGTCGAGGCGGGATATGATGAGGGCATGCACTAGTGTTTTTGCAGAGTCTTTGCTGAGGAATGCACGGATCCGGGAGATGTTTTTGAGTTGGAGTCGGCAGGAGGTGGAAAGGGCTTGAATATGTGGCTTGAAGGAGAGATCAGAGTCCAGGGTTACCCCAAGGCAGCGAGCTTGTGGGACTGGGGAGAGTGAACAGCCATTGACGTTGATGGATAGGTCGGATGGGGGATGTGAATGAGAGGGTGGAAAGATGATGAACTCTGTTTTATCCATGTTGAGTTTTAGAAACCTGTCGGAGAAGAAGGATGAGATGGCGGACAGACATTGTGGGATTCTGGTTAGTAGGGAGGAGATATCGGGTCCAGAGAGGTAGATCTGTGTGTCGTCAGCATAGAGGTGATACTGAAAGCCGTGAGACTCTATGAGCTGTCCCAGGCCGAAGGTGTAGATGGAGAAGAGCAGGGGTCCTAGAACTGAACCTTGGGGGACACCGACAGATAGGGGGCGAGATGAGGAGGTGGTGCGTGAGTGGGAGACGCTGAATGTCCTGTCTGTTAAGTATGAGGAGATCCAAGATAGAGCCAAGTCCGTGATGCCAAGAGATGAGAGAATCTGGAGTAAGAGGGAATGGTCCACTGTGTCAAAGGCAGATGACAGGTCCAGAAGGAGGAGGATGGAGTAGTGTCGCTTGGATTTGGCATTTAGTAGGTCGTTTGTGACTTTGGTCAGGGCAGTTTCAGTCGAGTGATGCGGTCGGAAGCCAGATTGTAGACGGTCGAAGAGGGAGCAGGAGGAGAGGTGGGAGGACAGTTCAAGGTGGACATGTTGTTCTAGAAGTTTTGAGGCAAAGGGGAGAAGTGATATGGGGCGGTAGCTGGTCAGAGAGGAAGGGTCAAGGGAGGGCTTTTTGAGGATGGGTGTGATTGCGGCATGTTTGAAACATGAGGGGAAGACTCCGGTTGTTAGTGATAGATTGAAGAGGTGGGTTAGGGTTGGGATGAAGACTGAGGTGAGGTTAGTGATGAGGTGGGATGGGATTGGGTCAAGTTCGCAGGTGGTGAGGTGTGATTTGGAGAGTAAAGAGGAGACTTGACCTTCTGTAATGGTGGAGAAGTGGGGTTTGGAGGAGGATGGTTGAGTAGATATGAGGAGGGGTTGTGTGGACTTTAGGCCAAAGTTTTGTCTGATGGTGTCAATCTTCTGTTTGAAGAATGAGGCAAAGTCGTCGGCTGAGATGAGAGAAGAGGGAGGAGGTGCTGGGGGACGAAGGAGAGAGTTGAAAGTGTTAAATAGCTGTTTAGGGTTGTGAGATAGGGAGGATATGAGAGATGAGAAGTAGGTTTGTTTTGCTGTAGTGAGTGCGGACTTGAAATTAGTGAGGGATTGCTTGAATGCGATGAAGTGCTCGATGGAGTGAGACCTTTTCCATCTCCGCTCCGCAACCCTGGAGGCCCGGCGCAGTTCTTTGGTAAGTTTAGTGTGCCAGGGTTGCCTGTTGAATGTGCGAGGTGTGGTGTGTGTGAGAGGGGCGATTGAGTCTAGAGCTGCAGCTATTGTGGTGTTATATGAAGCAGCAGCAACGTCTGCATCGTGCAAGGAATTTATGTCTGTGAGAGGAAGGAGGGATTCAGAGAGAGAGTGTAGGTCAAGGTGTTTGAGATTTCTGCGAGGGTGTGTGAGTTTGTGGAGTGGGGATTGTGCACCCGGAGAGGAGAGGGTAGAGAATGTGAGGAGGTTATGGTCAGAGAGAGGGAGTGGTGAGTTAGAGAGGTTAGATAGGGAACAGAGGCGGGTGAAGATGAGGTCCAGTGTGTGGCCATCTTTGTGGGTGGGTGTGGAAGACCATTGAGTGAGTCCAAAGGAGGAGGTGAGGGATAGGAGCTTAGAGACAGACGAGTGGGGAGTGTCAATGGGGATGTTGAAGTCACCCATTATGATAGTGGGGATGTCAGTGGAAAGGAAGTGAAGCAGCCAGGTAGTGAAATGGTCTAAGAAGGTGGTGGCTTGCCCTGGGGGTCGGTAAACGACGGCCAGTTGGAGGTTGGAGGGGGAATAGATGCGCACACAGTGCACCTCAAAAGAGGGGAGTGTAACGGAGGGTGGCAGTGGGATTTTGTTGAAAGCGCAGAGTTCCGATAGGAGGAAACCTACGCCTCCACCATGTTTGCCATTGGGGCGGGGGGTGTGGGAAAGGTGGAATCCGCCATATGAAAGGGCAGCTGGGGAGGCTGTGTCAGAGGGGGTGAGCCAGGTTTCAGTGATGGCGAGGAAGGAGAGTTTGTTTGTAATGAAAAGATCGTGGATGAAGGAAAGTTTGTTGCAGACAGAGCGAGCGTTCCATAGAGCTCCTGTTAGTATAGCTGAGGAGGTGGGTATTAGTTGGATGGGTATGAGGTTAGAAGGGTTGCGACAGTTTGAGGAAGGTCGTGGATAGGAGGTAGAAGTGACTGTGGGGATATGGCGAGGAGGACCAGGATTTGGAGAGATATCTCCAGCAGTGAGGAGGAGCAGAGAAAGTGTTAGCAGGTGGGAGCAAGAGAGAGCATGAGGTGGCTGTCTGTGTTTGGAGATCCAGGATTGAATGCTGAGGAATAATTTGGAGGAGGAGGTGAGATGAATGGGGAGAATAGAGGGAGAGATGAAGAGTTTCTTACTTGGTGTAGGGATTTGAGGGGTTATTAGAAAGTGGAGGACTATCACCTCAACACACTTATCTAACTGTCCCAGTTTGGCCCATATTAAAATTTTCTTCAAAATCATGCTCATACCATCCAAATGTAGCACCCCGAGGGCTCGGCTGCTACAGGGGTATTGCACCTCAAACCAGAGGTGTGATATTCCACTCCCGGGTAAGGATGGAGTGTGGACCAGGACTCGGTAGGCTGCATGCACCACACACACCCCATTACCGAGGGACAGCTCAACGGTGCTCCCACTAGACAGAAGTGCAGGCACGACAGCATCTGTCCCTGGCTGGAGTGGGGAGGGGAAAGTACACCCAGTGGTGTAGGAGCAGATAGGGGTGGGTCTCTGGGCATAGGCAGGAGCCCATTGGTTGCTAGTCACCTGGGCTCGGGTGTTAGAAGGAGGTATAAAAGGTGGGCACCATCTTAGATCAGTGTTCAGTCCGGGGAGTGAAGTCTGAGGAGAAGACAGGAAGCAGAGCCTCTGCATGGGCTCTGCTCCGCAGGCAGGCCTTGTCAGGAGGCTGGAGCCTGAGAGAGAGAGAAAGGAGAAGGAACAGAAAGGAAAGTAAGATAGGAACTGGAACAGAGGAGGAAGGAAGCAAGGAACAGGAACACAGAGAAAGGCCCAGAGACCAGAGTGAAGAAGGAACCCTAAGAACCCACGAGATAACGGGTGAAGGGTTGGCAGAGCAGGGTACCGGAACCCAAATTGGTGGAGGCGACTAATCCTCAGCCAAAACCGGAGGTTGTGACCACATCTTGGTGCGACCCCTCACTACATCCACCAGGAAAGCATACCACATAGGGTCAGGGAAACCGGAGAGAGGTTTCGCCAACAGAAGGCCCGAGGAAGCTGGACAAAGGTGGGTCACTGGTGGGAACGGCCAGAGAAGGGAAGAGAAGGGAGCCCTGTGCCACACTCTGGAATTGCCTGGGAGTTGACCGATTCCCTCACCTGGTGGACGCAGCACGGCTTGGGCAGTCATCGCCTGCAGCATTGACACGAATAACAACTGTGAGTAAAGCATTGGAAACTGCAATTACAAGTCTCTGTGTTTCATCGCCGCACCAGCACCATTAGTATTGGGACGCTCACACCATCACTACCATCATCTACTCTAGCTGCCCTGAGGCAATACTTCTCCCGTGGGGAGTTATCCCATTCTTGGCTGCGCATATAACATCAGCCTCAGCGGTCTGCAGCGCAGCGGCGGTCCCCACTGACCGCAATCCACGGGTGGCGTAGTCGGACAATTACAATACAAGTAGACTGCCACTGGTTTGACCACCCTGGGCACGGACCAGGTCACCGCCACACGGAGACTACAACCCCCAGCATCCTACAAAAGGCCCGGTTCCGGGTTCCCAGCACAGGCCCAGGGGGCGCGTCACATGCAGTGATTAGCCTCTGTCTGTACTGTACACATACTGGCAGGCGATGTCACGGGTGTGTTGCCACGAAGATAGTCACGAGTACACAGCCTGACTTCTCGCAGCTGACTTGTTGGTGCTTTGTGTTTTCTCAGCAGTGTAGGAGTTAATTCTCTCTCTCTCTGGGCTAGCTGAGGTCCAGCCTCGCCCAGCTGCAATCAATGCTTCTTTAGTGAGACTCCTTTATATTCCTGCAGGTCTGTTTGGGAGGTGTCGGTGAAAGCTTTTCATTCAGACTTACAGAGCGGATCGTGGTGTTTGGAGTTGCTGAGATAAGTGTATTTGGAAGTGTTTTTTCCCTTTCCTCGCTTTATCATTTATCTCCTTTCCCGTTGGTGTTCCCTCTGTTGTAGTTGTGTAGAAGTTGTATGCAAGGTGGTTTTGGTTTTTCCCTTGTACTGTCTCGTTCGTCTAAATACTGTGTGTGGGCATATTATTTCTGGTTCCCAATTGTTGTGATCGGGGTCCTTCTCAGGACTAGATTACTTAGGTGCAGGGATCCTCAGGAGGTAGGGGTTACGCTGGCGGCCTGGACCTCTGTACCTTTAACAGTACCTCCAGGGTGAGGGATTAGTCAGGGCCCCAGCTTAGGGTCAGCTTAGGTCCCCTACCTCCAGTATTCTGTGACAGTGTGACATTTTCACCGACCAACTTAGTTTTTCTCCAGCTACCATGGATCCAGTAGCCGGTCTAGCTCGGCAGTTACAGAGTTTGTCCATGGGGCTGGCGGACGTTAGGTCCAAGGTTTTGCATCCTCTGGAGCAAGCCGGACCAGAACCTAAAGTAGCTCTCCCTGACAGGTTCACTGGGGGGCGGGACAAGTTTTTTGTTTTCCGGGAGGCATGCAAATTGTACTTTCGGCTGCGGCCTCGGTCATCGGGCAGTGAAGAACAAAGGGTGGGAATTGTCATCTCGCTCCTACAAGGGGACCCACAATCTTGGGCGTTCTCTCTTCCCCCAAGCTCCCCGGTTCTCCAGTCAGTGGATAGGTTTTTCGCTGCTCTGGGACTCGTATATGATGACCCAGATCGGATCTCCCTTGCTGAGTCTAAGTTACGTAGGATTCAGCAGGGAGATCGTCCGGCGGAGGAATTCTGTTCGGAGTTCCGTAGGTGGGCCATGGACACCCAGTGGAATGACCCGGCTCTTAGGAGCCAGTTTTGTCATGGTTTATCCGACAAATTACAGGATGTGTTGGCACAGTATGACTCTCCCGCGTCACTGGAAGCCGCTATGGCCCTTGCTATTCGCGTTGACAGACGGCTTCGGGAGAGGTGCGGGATAACTCTACCCCCTGTAATGTCTCCACCTCCTACAAGGTCCCCTCATATGGTGGTTCCCCTGGTCAGTCCGGAGGAGCCTATGCAATTAGGAGGGACATCATTTCGGGGAAGGGGACCGGTGGTGCGCCATAAGACAGGAAGGTGTTTCCTCTGCGGGAAAAAGGGACATTTTATTGGGGGGTGTCCATCCCGTCCCTTGCAGAGTAAGGAGTCGTCGAAAAAACTGTTGATCCCAGGTTGTGTGGTGGACGGCAATCTGTGAGTAGGTATTTCGTCCCTAGGTTCGTCTCAGTTTCTCGTACCGGCGGAGGTGGTGGTGGGTACGAGAACTGAGAGGATATCTGTTCTTCTGGATAGTGGGGCCGGGGCTAATCTGGTTGATGCTCGGTTTGCCCGGGTTCAAGGTATGCGATTGAGTGAGTTGGCTAAACCCATCCCCATATTCTCGATCGATGCCAGGCCTCTCGGTCAGGGAAGTTTTTTGCAAGCTGTGCATGGCGTAAAACTTCAAGTGGGGGCAATACATAAAGAACTGTTGTCTTGCTACGTGTTGGAGGGTCTTCCCACTCCTATAGTGTTGGGCCTTCCTTGGTTAGCTAAGCATAACCCGGTTATTAATTGGCAAACCAGAGAGATAAGCCAATGGAGTAAATTCTGTAATAAAAACTGCATGAACACGGTCATCGGTGCGGTTACTCCTTGGGTCTTACCTCCATTTCTGGCGGACTTTGAGGATGTATTCTCGGAGAATGGGTGTCAGGAACTACCTCCTCATCGCGAGTATGACTGTTCTGTAAAACTGCTCCCTGAGGCCAAGTTACCTAAAGCTAGGTTGTATAACCTTTCTGGTCCTGAGAGGCAGGCCATGAAGGATTATATTTCTGAAAGTCTGGCTAAGGGGCATATTAGACCTTCATCTTCACCGGTGGCCGCGGGGTTCTTCTTTGTTAAGAAGAAAGATGGAGGCCTACGCCCTTGCCTGGATTTCCGTGAACTTAATCGGATTACGGTCCGAGATCCGTATCCGCTCCCACTTATTCCCGATCTCTTTAACCAGATCGTGGGCGCCAAATGGTTCTCTAAGTTGGATCTCAGGGGGGCGTACAATCTGATTAGGATGAAGGAGGGGGATGAGTGGAAGACAGCTTTTAACACTCCGGAGGGGCATTATGAGAACCTTGTCATGCCATTCGGTCTGACTAATGCCCCGGCGGTGTTTCAACACTTTGTTAATGATATTTTTCGCCACCTGGTGGGACAGTTTGTTGTCATATATCTGGATGATATCTTAATTTACTCGCCGGATCTGGTGTCTCATCAGGAGCACGTTAGACAGGTGTTACAGATCTTGCGGGATAATAAACTGTATGCCAAATGGGAAAAGTGTGTGTTCGCCGTACAGGAACTCCAGTTTTTAGGCTTCCTGGTTTCAGCGTCCGGTTTTCGTATGGACCCTGGGAAAGTGCGGGCAGTTCTTGAGTGGGATCGGCCGGAGAATCTTAAGGCACTACAACGTTTCCTGGGGTTTGCTAACTATTACCGGAAGTTCATTCGTAATTTCTCGTCCATGGTTAAGCCTCTCACAGACATGACTAAAAAGGGGACGGATTTTTCTAGGTGGTCTGACAAGGCTTGTCAAGCATTCTCCTCCTTGAAAAAATGTTTTGCCTCGGCACCTATACTCATTCAACCTGATGCGTCTCAGCCATTCTTTGTAGAGGTAGACGCTTCTGAGGTAGGGGTGGGAGCAGTATTGTCACAGGGTTCGTCCCCTGGTAAGTGGCATCCGTGCGCCTTTTTCTCTAAAAAATTGTCGTCCGCTGAGAGGAATTACGATGTCGGCAATAGGGAACTCTTGGCCATTAAGTTAGCTTTTGAGGAGTGGCGCCATTTTTTGGAGGGGGCAGTTCATCCGGTCACCGTCATCACCGATCACAAGAACCTGCTATATCTGGAGTCCGCTAAACGTCTGAATCCCAGACAAGCTAGGTGGTCATTGTTTTTTACCAGGTTTAATTTCGTCGTTACATATCGTCCTGGGTCTAAAAATGTAAAGGCGGATGCCTTATCTCGTAGTTTCCCTGGGGCCGGGAATACGGACGACCCGATTCCTATTCTTCAGGAGGGGGTGGTGGTTTCGGCAGTATGCTCTGAGCTGGAGGAGGAGATATTGGAGGCTCAGGGGGACGCCCCTGTTGGACCTCCGGGGAGACTGTTCGTTCCAGATCAGTTGCGACAAAAGGTGATCGAGGCACACCATAACTCAGTTTTTGCAGGACACCCGGGGAGTAAAGCAACTGTGGATCTCCTCTCGCGTCGGTTTTGGTGGCCTAACTTACATAAAGAGGTGGTAACTTTTGTCGCGTCCTGTGGGGTTTGTGCGCGCTCTAAGACCTCACATACCCGTCCGTCTGGGGCCCTTTTACCTTTGAAGATCCCGGAGCGTCCTTGGACTCATCTGTCTATGGACTTTATTACGGACCTCCCTCCGTCTTCGGGTAAAACGGTCATACTCGTTGTAGTGGACAGGTTCAGCAAGATGGCACATTTTATCGCTCTTCCGGCTCTCCCTAATGCTAAAACTCTTGCGCAGGTGTTCATTGGGGAGATTGTGAGGCTTCACGGGGTACCCTCCGAGGTGGTGTCTGATCGGGGGTCTCAGTTTGTGTCCAAGTTCTGGAGGGCGTTTTGTGCACGGCGGGGGATGCATTTGTCATTCTCGTCGGCTTTTCATCCTCAGACCAATGGTCAGACGGAACGTATGAACCAGAGCTTGGAGACATATCTTCGGTGTTTTGTGTCAGAGAACCAGGAGGACTGGGCTTCTTTCCTACCTCTGGCAGAGTTTGCTCTCAATAATAGGCGGAGCGAGTCCACTGGTAAGTCCCCGTTTTTTGGGGCATATGGTTTTCACCCCCAGTTTTGTACTTTCACTAGGGGGGGCTCTTCGGGGGTTCCGGAGGAGGAACGATTTTCCTCATCTCTCGCTTCAGTATGGAGAGGGGTGCTGAAGAATCTGAATACTATGGGGAACCGATACAAACGTATGGCTGATAGGAGGAGAGTGTCTGGTCCGGACCTAAGTGTGAACGATCAGGTATGGTTGTCTACCAGGAATATTAAACTTAAGGTTCCCTCCTGGAAATTGGGTCCCAGGTTCATCGGGCCGTACAGAATCAGTTCTGTTATTAATCCGGTGGCATTCCGTCTTGACCTCCCCCCTACGTTTAAAATTCACAACGTGTTTCACAGATCATTGCTTAAGAGGTATGTGGCGCCGGTGGTACCGTCACCTTTACCTCCCCCTCCTGTGGTTGTCAATGGTAACTTGGAGTTCCAGGTATCGAGGGTCATTGATTCACGCTTTAATCGCCGGTCCCTTCAGTACTTGGTTCATTGGAAGGGGTATGGTCCTGAGGAGAGGATGTGGGTTCCTGCGTCGGATATTAACGCAGACCGATTAGTTCGGGCCTTCCACACGGCTCACCCGGATAAACCTGGCCCTGAGGGTCCGGAGGCCCCTCGTAGAAGGGGGGGTACTGTCACGGGTGTGTTGCCACGAAGATCGTCACGAGTACACAGCCTGACTTCTCGCAGCTGACTTGTTGGTGCTTTGTGTTTTCTCGGCAGTGTAGGAGTTAATTCTCTCTCTCTCTGGGCTAGCTGAGGTCCAGCCTCGCCCAGCTGCAATCAATGCTTCTTTAGTGAGACTCCTTTATATTCCTGCAGGTCTGTTTGGGAGGTGTCGGTGAAAGCTTTTCATTCAGACTTACAGAGCGGATCGTGGTGTTTGGAGTTGCTGAGATAAGTGTATTTGGAAGTGTTTTTTCCCTTTCCTCGCTTTATCATTTATCTCCTTTCCCGTTGGTGTTCCCTCTGTTGTAGTTGTGTAGAAGTTGTATGCAAGGTGGTTTTGGTTTTTCCCTTGTACTGTCTCGTTCGTCTAAATACTGTGTGTGGGCATATTATTTCTGGTTCCCAATTGTTGTGATCGGGGTCCTTCTCAGGACTAGATTACTTAGGTGCAGGGATCCTCAGGAGGTAGGGGTTACGCTGGCGGCCTGGACCTCTGTACCTTTAACAGTACCTCCAGGGTGAGGGATTAGTCAGGGCCCCAGCTTAGGGTCAGCTTAGGTCCCCTACCTCCAGTATTCTGTGACAGTGTGACAGGCGACCAGTTCATGTAGTGTTATGTACTTACCCTATTTACTATATTATAGCTGTATTATAGAATATATGTACATTTTACCTTTGTGTCCCCCCTATTTGCTTATAGACTGTAAGCTTGTGACCCTCACTCCTTTTAATATCTGAGTTATGCTTATTCTGTAAAGTCTGTATTGTCTGTACAAGTCCCCCCTAAAATTGTAAAGTGATGTGGAATATGTTGGTGCTATAAAAATAAAAATTATTATTATTATAATTAAATTCAGATGTAAATCTAAAGCCCACTCTATTGATGCGGAGTTCCCCGACAAATCTTCCATGAAGTCATTATGTCTGCTACACTCGACTGATCTCGATTTCAAGAAACGTCTTACTCCTCTGATACCATCCTCAGGCCGTATATTACTGTACAAAGCCTCGATATCTAGTAAGGCCGGCTGCTCCCCTACATGCATGTATACATGCTCGAGGGTATACATGGAGGGGAGCAGGCAGAGGGAAAACCAACTCCAGAGGGATTATTCCAACTGCAAAACCGGTACTGTGGGGGCATCATACATCCTGCATAAGGGGCATAATGGGGGCATCATACATCCTGTATAAGGGGCATAATGGGGCATTACACTGTGTGGGAGGATCATACATACTGCATAAGGGGCATAATGGGGGCATTACACTGTGTGGGGGCATCATACAACTTGCATAAGTGGCATAATGAGGGCATTACACTGTGTGGGGGCATCATACATCCTGCATAAGGGGCATAATGGGGGCATTACACTGTGTGGGGGCATCATACATACTGCATAAGGGGCATAATGGGGGCATTACACTGTGTGGAGGCATCATACATCCTGCATAAGGGGCATAATGGGGGCATTACACTGTGTGGGGGCATCATACATACGGCATAAGGGGCATAATGGGGGCATTACACTGTGTGGAGGCATCAAATATACTGCATAAGGGGCATAATGGGGGCATTACACTGTGTAGGGGCAACATACATCCTGCATAAGGGGCATAATGGGGGCATTACACTGTGTGGGGGCATCATACATCCTGCATAAGGGGCATAATGGGGGCATTACACTGTGTGGGGGCATCATACATCCTGCATAAGGGGCATAATGGGGGCATTACACTGTGTGGGGGCATCATACATCCTGCATAAGGGGCATAATGGAGGCATTACACAGTGTGGGGGCATCATACATCCTGCATAAGGGGCATAATGGGGGCATTACACAGTGTGGGGGCATTACACATCCTGCATAATGGGGGCATTACACTGTGTGGGGGCATCATACATCCTGCATAAGGGGCATAATGGGGGCATTACACTGTGTGTGGGCATCATACATCCTGCATAAGGGGCATAATGGGGGCATTACACTGTGTGGGGGCATCATACATACTGTATAAGGGGCATAATGGGGGCATCATACATCCTGCATAAGGGGCATAATGGGGGCATTACACTGTGTGGGGGCATCATACATGGTGCATAAGGGGCATAATGGAGGCATTACACAGTGTGGGGGCATCATACATCCTGCATAAGGGGCATAATGGGGGCATTACACAGTGTGGGGGCATTACACATCCTGCATAAGAGGCATAATGGGGGCATTACACTGTGTGGGGGCATCATACATCCTGCATAAGGGGCATAATGGGGGCATTACACTGTGTGTGGGCATCATACATCCTGCATAAGGGGCATAATGGGGGCATTACACTGTGTGGGGGCATCATACATCCTGCATAAGGGGCATAATGGGGGCATTACACTGTGTGGGGGCATCATACATACTGTATAAGGGGCATAATGGGGGCATTACACTGTGTGGGGGCATCATACATCCTGCATAAGGGGTATAATGGGGGCATTACACTGTGTGGGGGCATCATACATCCTGCATAAGGGGCATAAAGGGGGCATTACACTGTGTGGGGGTCCCGTACTCTGAGAACAATACGTTTCCTCCCTTCCTGTCTCCATAGTTGGGTCGTATGTATCTATTACAGGAAACAGAACAGAAACCTTATGATTCTTATAAAGGGGCAACTCAAGACCCCAAAAGAGTCTCCGTGCTGAAGGGGTTAATGGCTCCTGCGCCCAGTAATGGGGTCTCCACATACCTCCACCTGCAGAGCCGCCACCACATATATGGCTGCTGTGTGCGCACAGGACCTGTGATGAGGTCACAGGAGGGGAGGAGTCAGGGGTCACATGATCAGGGGCCTCAGTGGATGCAGGACTCTGCTGTGCTGGTTGTCATGGTGCTGGATGAGCTGAAGTTTATGTGTGGGGTCAGGAGGGGTTTACAGTGTGGATGTAGCGGAGCCGCGTGTGTACGAGGTGTACGGAGCGGAGCCGCGTGTGTACGAGGTGTACGGAGCAGAGCCGCGTGTGTACGAGGCGTACGGAGCAGAGCCGCGTGTGTACGAGGCGTACGGAGCAGAGCCGCGCGTGTACGGAGCAGAGCCGCGCGTGTACGGAGCAGAGCCGCGCGTGTACGAGGCGTACGGAGCAGAGCCGCGCGTGTACGGAGCAGAGCCGCGCGTGTACGGAGCAGAGCCGCGCGTGTACGAGGCGTACGGAGCAGAGCCGCGCGTGTACGAGGCGTACGGAGCAGCGCGTGCACGAGGCGTACGGAGCGGAGCCGCGCGTGCACGAGACGTACGGAGCGGAGCCGCGCGTGCACGAGGTGTGCGGAGCCGTGTGTGTATGAGGTGTACGGAGCGGAACCGTGTGTACGAGGTGTATGTAGCGGAGCCATATGTGTAAGAGGTGTACGGAGCGGAGCCGCTCGTGTACGGGGCGGAGCCGTGTGTACGAGATGTACGTAGCGGAGCCATGTGCGAGAGGTGTAAGGAGTGGAGCCGCGCGTGTACGAGGTGTACGGTGCGGAGTCGCACGTGTGTACGAGGCGTTCGGAGCTGAGTCGCGTGTGTACGAGGTGTACGGAGCCGCGTGTGTGTGAGGTGTACGAAGCGGAGCCACGTGTGTACGAGTTGTACAGAGCGGAGCCGCGTGTGTACGAGGTGTACGGAGCGGAGCCACACGTGTACGGAGCGGAGCCGCGTGTGTACGAGGCGTACGGAGCGGAGCCGCGCGTGTACGAAACGTACGGAGCGGAGTCGCGCATGTACGAGGCGTACGGAGCGGAGCCGCGTGTGAGGTGTACGGAGCGGAGCAGCGCGTGTACGAGGTGTACGGAGCGGAGCAGCGCGTGTAAGAGGTGTATGGAGCGGAGCTGTGTGTACGAGATGTACGTAGCGGAGCCGCGCATGTACGAGGTGTACGGTGCGGAGTCGCACGTGTGTACGAGGTGTATGGAGCGGCGCCGCGCGTGTACGAGGTGTATGGAGCGGAGCCGCGCGTGTACGAGGCGTACGGAGCGGAGCCGCGCTTGTATGAGGTGTACGGAGCGGAGCCACGCGTGTACGGAGCGGAGCCGCGTGTGTACGAGGCGTACGGAGCGGAGCAGCGCGTGTACGAGGCGTACGGAGCGGAGCCGCGCGTGTACGAGGTGTACGGAGAGGAACCGTGTGTACGAGGTGTATGTAGCGGAGCCGTATGTGTACGAGATGTACGTAGCGGAGCCGTGTGTACGAGGTGTACAGTGCAGAGTCGCACGTGTGTACGAGGCGTTCGGAGCGGAGTCGCATGTGTACGAGGTGTACGGAGCCGCGTGTGTGTGAGGTGTACAGAGCGGAGCCACGTGTGTACGAGTTGTACAGAGCGGAGCCACGTGTGTACGAGTTGTACGGAGCGGAGCCGCGTGTGTACGAGTTGTACGGAGTGGAGCCGCGTGTGTACGAGGTGTACGGAGCTGCATGTGTACCAAGCGTACGGAGAGGAGCTGCGTGTGTATACGAGGCGTACGGAGAGGAGCCGTGTGTGTACGGAGCAGAACGTATATAACAGAAGTAGTTAAGTGTACGATGCTTCGGGTATATAGTCCGGAGTGCAGACATTGCTGAGTGTGAGGAGCGAGTGGAGTCTGGAGAATCTCAGCTGTTCCATCCATTGATGCAGTAAACAGCGCGCAGCAATGATAAATGATATTGTGATCCTTGGTTGTGAATATTGGGACGTTTCAGTGTAATAACCTTTCTCAAACACTCGCTGGATGGGGGCACTGTGGGCAGGAAGAGCTTATAGGGGGCTACACAATTTTTAAAGCAGTTTCTCAACAATAAGACGACACCAGAATGTGGCAGAAGATCTCGCTTCCATGGCTCGGAAAGGAAGAATCACTACAGTGGGTACGGAAAGTATTCAGACCCCTTTACATTTTTCACTCTTTGTTTCATTGCAGCCATTTGGTAAATTCTAAAAAGTTCATTTTTTCCCATTAAAGTCCACTCTGCACCCCATCTTGACTGAAAAAAAAACAAATGTAGAAATTTTTGCAAATTTATTAAAAAAGAAAAACTAAACTATCACATGGTCATAAGTATTCAGACCCTTTGCTCAGTATTGAGTAGAAGCCCCCTTTTGAGCTAGTACAGCCATGAGTCTTCTTGGGAATGATGCAGCAGGTTTTTCACACCTGGATTTGGGGTTCCTCTGCCATTCTTCCTGGCAGATCCTCTGAAGTTCCGTCAGGTTGGATGGTGAACGTTGGTGGACAGCCATTTTCAGGTCTCTCCAGAGATGTTCAATTGGGTTTAGGTCAGGGCTCTGGCTGGGCCGGTCAAGAATGGTCACAGAGTTGTTCTGAAGCCACTCCTTTGTTATTTTAGCTGCGTGCTTAGGGTCATTGTCTTGTTGGAAGGTGAACCTTTGGCCAAGTCTGAGGTCCAGAGCACTCTGGAAGAGGTTTTCATCCAGGGTATCTCTGTACTTGGCCGCATTCATGTTCCCTTCAATTGCAACCAGTCGTCTTGTCCCTGTAGCTGAAAAACACCCCCATAGCATGATGCTGCCACCACAATGTTTCACTGTTGGGATTGTATTGGGCAGGTGATGAGCAGGGCCTGGTTTTCTCCACACATACCGCTTAGAATTATCACCAAAAAGTTCTATCTTCGTCTCGTCAGACCAGAGAATCTTATTTCTCATAGTCTGGGAGTCCTTCATGTGTTTTTGAGCAAACTCTATGTGGGCTTTCATATGTCTTGCACTGAGGAGAGGCTTCCGTCGGGCCACTCTGGCATAAAGGCTCGACTGGTGGAGGGCAGCAGTGATAGTTGACTTTGTGGAACTTTCTCCCATCTCCCTACTGCATCTCTGGAGCTCAGCCACAGTGATCTTGGGGTTCTTCTTTACCTCTGCCACCAAGGCTCTTCTGCCACGATTGCTCAGTTTGGCTGGACGACCAGGTCTAGGAAGACTTCTGGTGGTCTCAAACTTCTTCCATTTAAGGATTATGGAGGCCACTGTGCTCTTAGGAACCTTGAGTAATGCAGAAATTCTTTTGTAACCTTAGCCAGATCTATGCCTTGCCACAATTCTGTCTCTGAGCTCCTTGGGCAGTTCCTTTGAGCTCATGATTCTCATTTGGTCTGACATACACTGTGAGCTGTTAGGTCTTATATAGACAGGTGTGTGCCTTTCCAAATCAAATCCTATCAGTTTAATTAAACACAGCTGGACTCCAATGAAGGAGTAAAACCATCTCAAGGGGGAACACAAGGAAATGGACAGCATGTGACTTAAATATGAGTGTCTGAGAAAAGGGTCTGAAGACTTATGACCATGCGATATTTCAGTTTTTCTTTTTTAATAAATTTGCAAACATTTCTACATTTCTGTTTTTTTCAGTCAAGATGGGGTGCAGAGTGTACATTAATGAGAAAAAAAAAATAACTTTTTAGAATTTACCAAATGGCTGCAATGAAACAAATAGTGAAAAATTTAAAGGAGTCTGAATACTTTCCGTATCCACTGTATATGGTTTCTGGACTGCTGATTTGTCTGGAATATTGTGCAGCTGCCAAAACAGCAGACCCCCTCTCCCACTACAGTGACCCCACTTAGGAAACGATATTCCTCTGGTATTAGAGGTTAAGAATACAAAGGACATGATGAATTCTAAGTCTTTTCTTTAGACTATGGACTTCTTAGGGTGCCAACCTCTGCAGTCATTCAGTGTTAGTAGTAATAAGGGTGAAATAGTAATTATCAATACACCCCATCCTATTTCCTCTCATCTCCCAATGTGCCCGTCCATCTTTGTTATCATTTTTATTCTATTTCATACAAAGACTTAGAATTCATCACGCCCCTATGTATTCTAAGCCTCTAATCCCACATTTGTTATTATTCCGCCCCCACAATGGGCGTAAAGGCTGCTGGAATAATTATGTCTAACATTCTGGGAGGGTGTCATGGGTGTATCAGGTTTGACAGACAGTCGTTCTGGATCCAGCTGTAGAAGGTCGCTGCGCTTGGCTTTGCAGACACCTTTTTGATTCTTTCATCCCTGTAGTGTAGTGCTATCCTTCTCTCGCTAGGACCCAGCAGTGATCTCCTCTTTCTGCTGCTAATTGACACACCCTTGCTTGATATTTAAAAACCCACAGTGTCTCCAGAGAGTCACCGGTGAACTATTTTCCTCTGTTCAGGCCTGGAGTTCTAGCAGTCAGCTAGTTTCTTCTTGGAGTTTCTTGGTGATTAGGGACGATAGGGGAGTCAGGGTGTTGTAAGATCTGCCTAGGGGGTCTCCTCTCTCATTTTCCCTAGATGTTGGGCTTCCCCCATTTTCCCATAGTCATACATTTGGTCCTTCCCTTCTACTTTGAAGAATGTAGAATATAAGACATATTTTCAGTTATTTCACACTTTTTTGTTAAGTATATAATTCCACATGTGTTAATTCATACTTTTGATGACTTCAGTGTGAATGTACAATTTTCATAGTCATGAAAATACAGAAAAATCTTTAAATGAGAAGGTATGTCCAAACTTTTGGTCTGTACTGTATATTATAATATATATATATATATATATATATATATATATATATATATATATATATATATATATATATATATATATATATATATATATATATATATATATATATATATATATATATATATGGGGTTAATGCAGGAGCACAGGGTAAGCAGGGCCTAGTAAGTAAGGGGTCACAGAGGATCAGTACATACTCAGCCAGATATGGTTGTCATTGTGTCCATGGAGTAAGAGAGAGACAGCACATGTGTCTTGTGATTTTACATCCAGTCCAAGAGGGGCATCTCCAGCCCCCGATGTGGGGGACTGATATCACCAGCCTATTGTATTCTCCCATTTTCCCCCATCACTGACTAAAGGCCCCGTCACACTTAGCGACGCTGCAACGATCCCGACAACGATATGACCTGTCAGGGATCGTTGCTGCGTCGCTATGTGGTCGCTGGTGAGCTGTCAAACAGGCAGGCTCACCAACGATCAGGGGAGCAGCGACATCGTGGAAAGAATCTTTCCACGATGTCCTGCTCCTGGTTACCAGCCTGCTGAAGCAGGAGCAGGCTGGTAACCATGATAAACATCGGGTTACTAGGGGCACACGTGCACTTTAGCAGGCTCGTAACCATGATAAATAGGGGGTTACTAGGTGCGCGTGTGCCCCTAGTAACCCGATGTTTATCATGGTTACCAGTCTGATTACTGCTCCCGCTGGTCACACACAGCGATGTGTGCTGACCAGCGGGAGGGCAACGACCAAAAAAAGGTCCAGGACATTCTGCAGCGATCAGCGACCTCACAGCAGGGGCCTGATCGCTGCAAAGTGTCACACATAGCGACATCGCTGGTGAGGTCGCTGTTGCGTCACCAAAACCGTGACACAACAGCGATCTCGCTATGTGAGACGGGGACTTAAGAGCTATAATGAACCCTGGTAACCTCGGCTGATAGGACAGAAGGGAACTGGTTTTACGAGTTGTATACACCACCTTTACAGAACTATTGTAAATCCGCTTCTGATTTGCCCAGACTGAGCTTCTGTTCAGAGAAAAGTCCTTCCCCTCCAGATATGCACACATTATATATATTGTAAGGCAGCACTAGTCATCATAATGGGGAATACTCGCTTTGCTGCGACAATCAATGCACACGTGCAATGTCTTTCCGTTTATAAACAATGCTCAGCAGTTTATTACTTCATAAACCACAAGTCCACACAGTTCATCTTAGTCCGCCACCGGCATGTTTACACACATAAACACAATGTTCATGAGCCAAGTGGCACACCGGCCCACTTGCTCCAGGTTACAGCTTACGGCAAGGTAAAAATAGCAATGTTCATATCACAATGTCCATATAGCACAGGGTATTACCTTTGCCGGGTTTAGCTGTCTCAGTCCATTACGCTTGCCACCACTGTGGCTTTGTGGCTTCCCAGGTGGGGGTCTCTAGCCGTCGTTCCCTCAAAGGCCACTGACATCCACACAGGATCCAGGCTCTGCCTTTCAGGACTCTTACTCAAGCCGGCTCTCCCTCAAAGGCCACTGACATCCACACAGGATCCAGGCTCGACCTTCCAGGTACCAGGCTTCACTCCAAAGCCGCTGCCTTCCAAGGCCACTAGCATCCGCACAGGATCCAGTCTTTGCCTTCAGGCTGCCAGGCTTCACTCGGCCTCACTAGGCCTCTCACAAACGGTGTCCCATGCACACGGAGCACAGGCCTCACGCCTCACACCGAACACACCTGTCTCAAATTAAGCAGGGTTTATATATGCTGTGCACAGACAGCCACATACTGACAGGATCTTGCTGATGTCACAGTCATGTGATCAGTTAGCTGTGTGTATAGGTCCTGTGTGCTGTCCCAGTCATGTGTACAGAGCTTTACTGTGCATACAGGACCTGTGTGATGTCACAGTCATATGACCAGTCAGTTAAAGGGGAAGGTACATGGTCCGGTAAACACATCCTGGACCATTTACAGTAATGCTAGCAAGCTGCTGCATTACAATATATACACACACGTGAGGAATTACATGAGTGGAGCAATATTCATGTGGGATAATATATGTATATATATTATATTATATGTATATTGACATCATAGGTCGACCTCAACTATCAGAGACAAAATGAGAAAACAAATCCTGAAAATCACATTGTCTGATTTGGAAAGAAATTTTTAAATATACATAAATATGCATGCATTAAAATAAATATTCATTTCATATATAAAAAGATAAAACTCAAATAAAAGCTGCGACACCTTCCCATAATGGCTACAGCCAGAGGGATCAAAAGAGAAAACGTATTCAGAACATACCCCGGCCCCCTCACACCACCCCAACGCCGTATTGCTGATGCTTCGTCAGGGGCACTGTGATTTTCTTGATTTTTTTGGGATATTCTCTCTCTCAATGTTAAAATTAATCTCCCCTTAAAATTATAGACTGTTCATGTCTTTGTCAGTGGGCAAACTTACAAAAACAGCAAGGGATCAAATACTTATTTCCTTCACTGTGTATTGTAAGGCAGCGCTCGTCATCATACTGGGGGTAACTCGCTTCGCTGCGTCAATCAATGCACACGTGCAATGTCTTTACGTTTTTCACACAGTGTTGCAGTTTATTATGGCATTTCATAAACCGCTGTTCACACACAGTTCATCTTAGTCCGCCACCGGCAGGTTTACACACATAAACAATTCATGAGCCAAGTGGCACACCGGCCCACTTGCTCCAAGGTACAGCTTACGGCAAGGTAATAAAGTAGCAATGTTCATATCACAATGTCCATATAGCACCGGGTATTACCTTTGCCGGGTATAGCTGTCTCAGTCCGTTACTCTGCCACCACTGTGGCTCTGCGGCTTCCCAGGTAGGGGTCTCCAGCCGTCGTTCCGTCTAAGGCTACTGGTATGTCTCCACTCACATCCAGCCTGCGCCTTTCAGGACTCTTCCACAAGCCGGCTTTCCCTCAAAGGCCACTGACATCCATGCATCGGATCCAGGCTTGGCCTTTCAGGCTGCCAGGCTTCACTCTCGGCCTCACTAGGCCTCTCACAAACGGTATCACGGTATCCCACACACATGGGGAACAGGCCTCACGCCTCACACCGAACACACCTGTCTCAAATTAAGCAGGTTTATATATGCTGTGCACAGACAGCCACATACTGACAGGACCTTGCTGATGTCACAGTCATGTGATCAGTCAGCTGTGTGTATAGGTCCTGTGTGCTGTCCCAGTCATGTATACAGAGCTTTACTGTGCATGCAGGACCTGGGTGATGTCACAGTCATGTGACCAGGGGAAGGTACATGGTCCGGTAAGCACATCCTGGACCATTTACAGTAATGCTAGCAACCTACTGCATTACAGTATATATATATATATATATATATATATATATATATATATATATATATATATATATATATATATATATATATATATATATATACACACACACACATACACATATACACACACTGCTCAGAAAACTAAAGGGAACACTCAAATAACACATCCTATATCTGAATGAATGAAATATTCTCATTGAATACTTTGTTCTGTACAAAGCTGAATGTGCTGACAACAAAATCACACAAAATCATCAATGGAAATCAAATTTATTAACCAATGGAGGCCTGGATTTGGAGTCACCCCCAAAATTAAAGTGGAAAAACACACTACAGGCTGATCCAACTTTGATGTAATGTCTTAAAACAAGTCAAAATGAGGCTCAGTATTATGTGTGGCCTCCACGTGCCAGTATGGCCTCCCTACAACGCCTGGGAATGCTCCTGATGAGGTTGCGGATGGTCTCCTGTGGGATCTCCTCCCAGACCTGGACTAAAGCATCCGCCAACTCCTGGACAGTCTGTGGTGCAACGTGACGTTGGTGGATGGAGCGAGACATGATGTCCCAGATGTGCTCAATCGGATTCAGGTCTGGGGAACGGGTGGGCCAGTCCATAGCTTCAATGCCTTCATCTATCAGGAACTGCTGACACACTCTAGCCACATGAGGTCTGGCATTGTCCTGCATTAGGGGGAACCCAGAGACAACCGCACCAACATATGGTCTCACAAGGGGTCTGAGGATCTCATGATGGATCATATGACGCGTTTGCCATGGATGCGGCGGTGTAGCAGTGATTGCCATGTGTCATGCCACGCCCTCCCCACACCCATTGGCCGAGAGACTACACACCCCCTTTTCCATTGGCTCAAGGGCCCTTTTTAAACCTTACCCACCTTCACTGACGCCACCTCTTGATGAAGGCAGCCGTGCCGAAACGCCCATCAGGGTGAGCGCAATTGAGGGGCGTGTTCACATCCACTGTGGCTGTAAGTATTCTATAGGATTCATGCTACACTCTTTTTGCTGCCGTTCTTTAATCTTTTTTCCTACTTAGGTGCATTTTCTAGGCTTTAATATGTATTAGGATATACTTTTACCCTGTAGCCTAAGAGGTCAGGGCACTGATACCACTTATAAAGATCTGCTGTCCCCGGTATGAGCTATCTATATTAGTACCTATATATAGACAGCGGTATAACTAACCTCTTATATAGCAACTACTTCTGACCTACCTCACAAGCACGTGCACTTTTATTGAATGCTTCTCTGCATTTTAACAATATATTCTTATTTTTTGGCAGCCCAATTATGTACTTACATCAGAAAAGAATCATGTTAATTTGTCTCATGCTCCTCATTAGTCTCCTCCATTGTTTTACTATTAACTGTCTGTTTCTGCGATTCATATTTTTTTCCTGTATAAATTATAATTAATAACATTTTGTAATTTTTTCACTATTATATGGGACTCTGACTTGAAGTTTTTTCCTCTTGTTTCTTATGTATGGAGGAGCATGTGGGGCCCATTATACTGTATACTGGTTGGCCCACGACTTTGTCAAAGTTTTCATGTTGTGAGTTTTACATTCCTGATGTAGAATCAGTCTGGGTAAATGTACATGGACATGGCAATAATGGAAAGCTGCTAACTGGACTTTGCTACAAGCCTCCTAATATAGCTGAACACGTAGAGGATGAAAAGCTGCAACTAATTAAAAAGGCAACAAAAACAAGTCATAGTGAAAAGTGTTGGCTCCCTTGAAATTGTTTCAGAAAATGAAGTAATTCTCCCAGAAAATTATTGCAATTACATGTTTAGTTATACACGTTTATTTCCTTTGCGTATATTGGAACAACACAAGAAAACAGAGAAAAAAAGGCAAATTGAACATAATTTCACACAAAATAGGCCGGACAAAATTGTTGGCACCTTGCCAAAATTGTGGGTAAACAACTTTGTTTCAAGGATGTGAAGCTTGTTCAAACGCAATTGTGGCAAGTAACAGGTGTGGGCAATATAAAAATCACAACAAAAACTAGATAAAAAAGGGAGAAGTTGATTCAATCTTTGCATTGTGTGCATATGTATACCACACTAAGCATGGAGAAAACAGAAAGAGGAGAAGAGAACTGTCTGAGGACTTGAGAACCAAAATTGTTGAAAAATGTCAACAATTTCAAGGTTATAAGTCCATCTTTAGGGATCCGCATGTTCCTTTGTCCAAGGTGCGCAGCATAATCAATAAATTTACAACCCATACAGTCAAATATGGTGGAGGTTCAAAGGTGTTTTGGGGTTGTTTTGCTGCCTCTGGCACTAGGTGCCTTGACTGTGTGCAAGACATCATGAAATCTGAAGATTAGCAAAGGATTTTGGGTCACAATTTAGTGCCTAGTGTCAGAAAGCTGGGTTTGCGTCCTAGGTCATGCGTCTTCATACTTTACTTTCCCCTCGTTGACAGTGTGTTGCAGCCTCCCCTCTGTTTCCTCAGGAGGTATGAGAAACTCCTCAATGGCTTATTAGGGAGTTAGGTCTGTGGTGGCGTTATCAAGATGCGCTTTCTGGTTAAAACATTTCCCACAATCTGAACATGAAAAAGGCTTCGCCCCTGTGTGGGTTCTCTGGTGCTTATCAAAATCAGATTTCTGGTTAAAACATATTCTGAACATGGAAAAGGCTTCTCCCCTGTAAGAGTTCTCTGATGTATACCAAGATATGATTTCTGTACAAAACATTTCCCATAATCTGAACATGAAAAAGGCTTCTCCACTGTGTGGGTTCTCTGGTGCTTAAGAAAACTAGGTTTCTGGTTAAAACATTTTCCACATTCTGAACATGGAAAAGGCTTCTCCCCTGTGTGAGTTCTCTGATGTTTGATAAGAGTTGATTTCTCTGTAAAACATTTCCCACATTCTGAACATGGAAAAGGCTTGTCCCCTGTGTGAGTTCTCTGATGGCTGATAAGATATGATTTCTGTACAAAACATTTCCCACATTCTGAACAGGAAATTGGTTTCTCTCCTGTGTGAGGTCTCTGATGTTTGATAAGATTTGATTTCTGTACAAAACATTTCCCACATTCTGAACATGAAAATGGCTTCTCCCCTGTGTGAGTTCTCTGATGTGTGATAAGAGTTGATTTCTCTGCAAAACATTTCCCACATTCTGAACAGGAAAATGGTTTCTCTCCTGTGTGAGTTATCTGGTGCCTAACAAGATTTGATTTCTGATTAAAAAATCTCCCACACTTGGAGCAAGAAAATCTATTCTTCGCTGTGTGAATTTTTTGATGTTTAAAAAAACACTTTTTGAGAGGAAAACTATTTCTATATTCTGAATGTGAAAATGTCTTCTTTGCATTAGGAGCAGTTTGTTTTTTAATGCTTATTTTGTGAGTTTGATTTTCCTTAGTAGTCGGTAATGAATCAGAAGACAGGACCTGTTTCATAGGACCGGATGACAGATCTTTGCTGTGAAGGGATGATGGTAAATCTGGAGAAATGGCATTCACTTCAATTGTATCCTGTGGGATCTCAAGATCATCTGATTTAGAAATTGAAGATGTCAGTCGTCCCTCTGATCTCCTGGTACAGTCATCTGCCAAGAATAAAACCAATTATTATTTTTTAATAAAAAATCCTTGAATTTTATATTTCTGAACATTTCTACTTAAACTGTCTGTAAATAAAGGCAGGTTATATAAAAAAAATCACTTATTCACCTGGACAATGACCATCTAATAGAAAACCTCATAGGATGAACCAGTGGAGCGTGGTGTTCAACTATTTGTTCATTCTGCCTCCCAAATATGGAGTAAAAGGCGCAGGCTCTGACCAGCCACTAAGGTTAGGGAGCCTGGGACCAGTAGTACCATCCAGTCTGGCAGTATGGGTGTGTGTTCTGTCCAGCTGGAGTAATCTGCTCCCTGCTTCAGTCATATGGAAAGCACCGCACCCAACTGAAGCTGGAAGCATATTGCCGGAAGCTGCCAGATCCAGCCTTGTTCTCCTCTGGTTCAGTCCTCTGTGATCAACTCCCGGCTTGTGTATTTGGTTCCTGTTGTGACCTCGGCCCGTTTACTGACTACTCTCGTGTCTTCTGATTTTGTATTTTCTCTGCCCTCCTGGTTCTGACCCGGCTACCTGACTATTCTTCTTCCCGTCTCACTCCACAGAACAGCAGGTAACACCGTGGCCCAAGCCTAGGGGTCTCTGTGTAAGGCCAGATCCATGTAGAGGGGTTAAAGGGCGATGAGCAAAGTAACTTGTGAAATCTGTAAACAGGGTAGATAGTGACAAGCCTGTTTGCGGTGGCCATCTTTTGAGCTGCCAGGTGACCATGTACAGCGCCCCCAATACATTGTGTCTGCAAACTACTCCAGCAAGATCAGCATTCCTAATAGCTAAATGGCGCTCCTTCCCTTCTTAACCTGCCATGTGCCCAGACAGTAGTGTACAACCGTATATAGGTGATTGTCAGATTCAGGAGACGTTGAAAATAATTTGTAAGGTCCATTTGTTTCCTATTAATTTTGGAATACTTCACAAAAAATATCACCACATAAAGTGACACACGTCAAATTTGAAAAATGGGGCCTGATTAGTAACATAAAACTCTGCAGGAAGGGGTTAAATCAGAGGATTACTGAAGTCAAAAACTGTGAGTATAGACAACAACACATCTACTGAAATGATCAAACTCAACAGTCTTCAGAGAAAAAGACGTAGTTACTTGCCGGTAACGGGATTTCTCAGAGCCCATGATGGACCACGGAGAGAGGGGATCCGCCCTTCAAGGACAGGAAACTTACAGATAAAAGGGCGGTACCTCTCTCCCGCATCAGTTGTTTACAGAGCATGAGAGGACCACCAGGTTAGTAACACAAAAATTTTACAATTTAAGAACTCGTCAGAGACACCACGTAGCTACAACAAGTAACTAATAAGTGTGCGCACCCACACGTGAAGGGAGGGAATGTTCGGGTGCCGTCATGGGCTCCGAGAAATCCCGTTACTTTTAAGTAACTACGTCTTTCTCCTTCCCCCATGACGGCACCACGGAGAGAATTACAGAGAAGTGACTCATTAGGGGGGGACCAAGTTGAGGGGGAAGACCATGTTGCCGCTCTACATATCTGCTCTATCGTAGCACTGGCCTTCTCCACCCAGGAGGCTGCCACCGCTCTTGTTGAGTGGGCCTTTAGTTTCTCCGCGGCAGCTTCCCCGCGTGAGGAGTACGATAGTGTGATGGCCTCCCTTATCCATCTGGCCAGTGTGCCCTTAGAAGCTTTCTTCCCCTTACGAGGGCCCTGAAAGCAAGCAAAGAGAGAACTATCCTCCCTAACATTCGTGTCACTTCTAAGTACCGGATTAGGCACCTTCTGACGTCTAGTGTATGCAAGACCCTCTCTTTCGTGTTCCTAGGGTTAGGGCAGAAAGAAGGGAGGGTGATTTCCTGGGACCTGTGAAATCTTGACGCCACTTTTGGTAGATAGGCAGGGTCGGTTTTCAGAGTAACCCTATCCTCCAAGATTTGTGTGAAGGGGGGGCCTGCCTATAGGGCCTCAATATTACTAACCCTACGTGCGGATGTGAGAGCTACCAAGAGTGCTGTTTTGAGGGACAGAATTTTTAAGGATGCTTCCGACAGAGGTTGAAAAGGGGCCCCTGTTAAAGCTGAAAGGACCAAGTTTAAATCCCAGGGTGTAGTATTTCGGGATAGGATGGGTCAGGATCTAGCTGATGCTTTAGTAAACCTAGATACCCATCTATCCCTAGCTAGATCAAAATTGTAGAGCGCTCCCAGGGCCGCAACTTGAACTTTTAAGGTACTTGTGGCCAGGCCCTGCTCCAAACCCCTCTAAAAATTCCAGGATAGCTGTTAATGGAACCTCCCCACCCAACCTGGAACCTGAGACTGAAAGTAATTTCTTCCAGGTTTTCCTGTACAGTTTGGTGGTCACTGGTTTTCTACTTTGAAGTAGTGTGGTAAGATTTGGGGAGAAACCTTTGTCCTTCAGAAGAGCCATCTGAAATTCCAGGCTGTCAAGTGTAAGCTTGAAGCCCGAGGATGGAGAACCGGACCCTGAGAAAGAAGGTCCGGAAGAACCCATGGGTCAGAGATTGATAACCTCCTCAGCCACGAAAACCACACCCTCTTTGGCCAAAAGGGGCCTATCAAAACTACCCTCGCTTTCTCTTCCCTGATTTTCCTCAGAACAGCTGGAATCAGAGAGGTCGGAGGAAAAGCGTAAGCTAGAGGGTAACTTCACGGGATCATGAAGGCATCCATGGCTACGGGGTTCCCTTTGGGGTCTAGGGAGCAAAAAGAGTGTGTTTTCTTGTTCCGATTGTTGGTGAACAGATCTATGGAGGGATGATCCCACATTTGTACAATCTGCCGAAAAACTGACTGACTTAACTCCCATTCGCCCTTCTTTAGATGTGTCCGACTCAGAAAGTCTGCGGTGCGATTTTCTATCCCTTTTATGTGTAGGGCTGATAGGGATTGCAAGTTCCTCTCGGCTAAGCGAAAGATGACCTCTGTCGCCTGCATTAGGGAATGGGACCGTGTACCCCCCTGGTGGTTCAGGTACGCCACTACTACTCAGTTGTCTGAAAAGACCCTCATGTGGTGTCCTTGTAGTGTGTGCATGAACTCCCGGAGTGCCCGCTCTACTGCTAGGAGCTCCTTCATGTTTGAGGACACCAGCTTTAGGCGTTCTGTTCAGACCCCCTGAGCTACAAGGTTGTTGAGGTGAGCCCCCAAGCCCCTGGGACTTGCATCTGTGGTCAGGACTTGCAGTGTCGGGATTTTCCAAGGAATCCCCCGGGCTAGATTGTGTATGTTCACCCACCACTCTAGGAAAAGTGTGGTTTCTGCAGATAGCGTTAACTGCCCTTCTAAAAGCCCTTTTAGGGCTTTTTCTGCCTCTAGGATTTCCCACTGAAGGGTCCTGGTATGTATTTGAGCCCATTGGAAGGCCGGGAAACATGCTGTCAGGGAGCCTAGAAGGGACATGGCTTTCCGAAGGGACATAGACGGGTGGGACTTTGCCCATGATATCTGGCCTATGATTTTGTGAATTTTCCCTGACGGGAGACGACATTGATGTCTTTTTGAATCCAGCACGATGCCTAGGTATTCCTGTATCTGGCATGGTTCTGTTTTGGACTTTTCCAGATTCAAAAGCCATCCTAAGTGAGTCAAGGAATCCATGACCTTTTCCAGATGGGATTTGCAGTCTAGGAAGGAGCTGCCTATTACCAGGAAGTCGTCTAGGTATGGGACGACCAGGGTGTTCTGTTCCCTTAGATGAGCCATTACCTCTGCAACAACTTTGGTGAAAACCCTTGGGGCTATGGCGATGCCGAATGGGAGGGCCGTATATTGATAGTGTTTGACCACTCCACCCATAGGAACTGCTACCCTGAGGAACTTCCGGTAGTCTTTGTGTATCGGGACGTGATAATAAGCGTCTTTTAAATCCAGGACGGCCAGGAAACAATCGGGAAACAGCATTTTTACTGATGATTTTATTTTTTCCATTTTGAAGGCTTCAACCTTCAAAAGTTTGTTCAGCTTTTTTAGATTTACAATCGTCCTGTACGTCCCATCTGTTTTTTTTCTCAGGAATAATGTAGAATAGAAGCCCATGCCTTCCCCTCGCCCGGGACCTCCTGAAGGACTGCCTTCCCTACCAGTCCCCGGATTTCCAAGGCCAGTTGCTCCTCATTTGAGGACCTTTTGGGGGTCATGACAAAGTTTTGCTGAGGGAATGTGAGGAACTGGAGTTTCAGGCCCGATTGTATTAGGCTCAGAATCCATGAGCTATCGGATATTAGCTCCCAGGCTGGGAGAAAGCCTGATAGCCTTCCCCCCACCCGGGGCAAATCCTCATTGGGGGGGCTTTCTGCTATCATTGGAGGGTTTGTTAAATAGGAACCCTTTGGTCTTCCTTCTCCTGTCTGCCCACCTATCCTGTTCTTTAGGGGTTTTTCTACGGATAAACCTTTTACTCCGAAAAGGTTTTCTGTAAGCAGTGTTAGACAGGATAGGGAACCGCTTCTTATTGTCCCCTGCTTTTTCCAAGATGTCATCAAGGGCGGGCCCAAATAGAAACTCGCCCTCACAGGGGATGGAGCACAATCTAGATTTAGTCTGTAGATCCCCTGGCCAACATTTGAGCCAGAGGGCTCGTCTAGCCGCGTTAGCGAGCCCCGTCGCTCTAGCACCTAATCTGACAGAGTCCGCCGAGGCGTCAGCTAGGAAGGCTGCTGACCCTTTCATTATCGGTAGTGTTTTAAGAATTGTGCCTCTAGATGTTTTCTGCCTCAGTTGTGTTTCAAGCTGATCTAGCCAGACCATTAATGACCTGGCCATACATGTGGCAGCTACCGCGGGTTTTAACCCCCCCCAGCGGCTTCCCAGGAACCCTTAAGGAAGGTGTCTGCCTTTTTATCCATGGGGTCTTTTAAGACGCCCATCTCCTCAAATGGAAGGGGGTATTTCTTTGAGGCTTTGGCAACATCCAGTTTTGGCGCTTTCTCCCAAAAGGAACATGCAGGGTCCTCAAACGGGTACTTTCGTATAGGAAAAAGGAAGCCCTTCCTCTCCGGTCTTTTCCACTCTCTCTTAATCAGAGAGTGAACATGTTAATTTAGTGGAAAAGATCTCCTTTTTTTTTTTTTTTTTTGCTCTAGACCGCTGAACATTACGTCTTGGATAGATTTTTTGGGCCGGGGATCTGCTAACCCCATGGTAGACCTGACTCCCTTAATGAGGCTATCTGTTTCCTCGATAGGGAAGCAGCTCCATCCTCCTCTATCTGTAGACGAGGAAGAGATGGAAATGTCCGAATCTCCACCAAGCTCAGAACTGCTAGAGCCGGACTTGGGGGATATGTTTTTAGTTTTCCTTAACCTTTTCCCTCCTGAAAGGATTTAATGGTGTTTTCAACCTGCAATTTAATTAGGTCTCTAAGTTCAGAGGCAAATATTGGGGTTCCCTCGCATATAGTTTGCTCAATGCAGGAGTTGCAGAGTCTCTTATCCAAAGTAGTGGGCAAGGCTTCAGTGCATAGTGCACAGGTCCTATTTTTTGTTTTCCTTGTACTCTTTTTTCCCTATAAGAGACAAAAAGAGGGTGGAGCCAGCATCTGAAGGAGAAGGACGTATCTCAGAGAGCTCCTGTGCCAGGGAAAAATCCACTTCAATCCCCTTATTCCTTGGGGTTCTTTCTCCCTCCCTGACTCATTTATATCCACCAGAGGTTCCCCCCAACCCATCTGGCCCAGAGCTGAGGCTCTAAACTGGTCCACTCATACACAGAGAGCTGAGGCCTGCTGGTGGGCCGGGACCTGCGGCCCTCCCCACGTGTGCACGACGGACCCGAGGAGCGCGATTTGGAGCAGCAAGCCAGGCGCTACCCGACTCTCCCTCTGGTATCCAGACGAGCACCGGCGGTGAGTTCCTGCTGCGAGAAGACCCGATATGCACGTAGAGCCGAGGACGCTGTGAGCGGAGCTGCGAGAGAGGGCTCGGCACGTGTCACGTTGCGGCCTGCAGTTTTTCTTGGACTGTGACGGAGGCCACACCGCTAAACCCGGCCGGGACAGGGAGGCACAGGAGAGAGCTGCGGATCTGGCTGTAAGGTACTACAGCCCCCCGTCGGCGACACCCAGCGACATCCATAATACGGAGGGGGAGAGCCGGCGGTACTCACAGCCCGGGACTCTGCTTCTGGAGGGCCCTTGTAGTGTTGTGCTGGCTAGTGCAGTGGCCCCCCTGGGATCTGGGACGTGTCGCTCCCTTGCACCAAAGACTGTGAGCCCCTTGTGTGTATTTTACGGTCATAGACCTGTCCGAGGTTTTAACCCCGCTGCAGTCACCACTATCTTGCCTTGTTACACACTGACAGTGAACTGTCAGGCCCTAGAGACAGAACCCAGATCTGGCACAGACATCCCCCCCTCCTCAAAGAAAGCTGCAGAGAAGGAAGATAAGAGAAAAGGAGACCCAACTATACAACACAGACTCTCTTCTAATCTAAATTTCGGTCTCCCCTCAATCTTATAATCTGCATAGCTTTACAGCCCAATATATACCTATCTATAGCCACCTGCCCCTCTCTGGACTGGACACAATATCTTATGTGAAGAGACCAGTTTATTTTTTCTGCCTTTTTTTTTTCTTTTCTCTCACACTATCAAAAAAAAAAAAAAGAGAGAGAGAGAGAAGAACACTATATGCCAATTAATGGCTGTATAATAGCAACACCTAGTGGCTGAAAATTAAAACAGCAACTTCATTTCTATAATAATTTTCCAGTTGTGGATCTTACTCTAAAGGTCTGGGGCTGGTGTGCCAAAACCGTCCACTTAATTAAACATTATTTCCTCAGCGAATAATATGTAATCTTTACAAGTAGCTCAACACTGAACTCTAAATTTAAATCTATATCTAAGGAATTTCTTGAAAAATGGTCAAAATTGGAGGCGGCCCTTCTAGAAATACAAGCACGCATCCAAAAAATTTGAAATGGGAAATGGAGAAATTTATCAATAAAAATAACAACCCCCCTTCTAGTTCTATTTCTTCTAATAGAACATCGCCATCCTCAAAGGCCTCTAACCCATCCTCAAAGACCCTCTTAAATGAAGAGCAAAATAGTGATGCAGAAGATACTCTACAGGACACAAGACCAGTGTCTCGCTCATTTATTCATAAGGCGCTACAGTCGGCACTGGACCCACTTATTAAAGAGCTAAAGGACTTAAAACAAGAAATTACACAAGTTGGATCTAGGGTTGACTCACTAGAAACAACACAAGAGTCACTGTGCAAATTTTCAGTAGATACTTCAGACGGCCTTAAGAAATGCCAGCACTACCTAAACTCAGCTTTTGAGGCTCTTGAGGATCAAGAAAATCGTGGTCGCCGCAATAACCTTCGTATCAGAGGCCTACCTGAAACTGTCCTGCCGGAAACCATTCCCTCTACGATTAAAACTCTCTTTATTCAGATTTTAGGAGGAGAATACTGGGAGGAGATTATCATAGAAAGAGCTCACAGAGCCCTCAGAAAAAAACCTAGACCCTCTGAACCACCCAGAGATGTAATTTGTCGCCTTCTGAATTACAAAGTCAAAGAAGACATCCTTAAAAGCTCCAGAAGCCCAGAGGGTATCTTTTTCGAAGAAACTCGTATCTTAATTTTCCAAGATATCTCCCCTCAGACTCTTCAAAAGAGAAGGATTCTAAAACCGCTCACGGATGTCTTAAGGCAAAAGAAAATCCTATACTCATGGTTGTTCCCTTTCGGTATTTCATTTTCCATCGAAGGGAAAAGACTGACCATTCATAACAGAACAGAACTAAATGAAGCCCTAATACTTTTGGACATCCCGGATATACGCATTGAAGACTGGAGCTTCGTACAAGATTCATTGACAATACAAGCTGTACCTCCTCCACCTTCATGGGAAGCAGCTCCGACTGGACGCCCGGGCAAACAAAGAAAGCGACAAGAAAAGTTAGCACCTAAGCATCTTATCACTGATTAACTCATTATGGGACCCATTTAGAAAACTTTACCCCAGTTTCTAAACAATTAGACCGGAAACTCTATCTGTGGGCAAACCACCCGGAGTTCCTGACACTACTGTCCTTTTTAGAGAAAAAACTTGTGTCTATACTCTATTGGGCCTTTTTGGTTTCCCCCTTCGACCTTCTGGCCCAATTTGTAATAATTTCCTTTGACATAATTTGCTACTAGATTGAGTTCTAGTGTTGACAATGTTCTCACTGTATTCATACAAATGTTGTACAATGTATTTTTATGTGCCTTTAACAACATAAGAATAAGGTTCACTTGTTCTCTTGACATAATAGATGTTCCTGTTGAACATCTTAATGTTTCTCTTCCCCCTAATTTTCAGTCCTCCTATCTTCTTCTCTCCCCCCCCTTCTCCTTTTTCTCCAAATAGAGCAGCCGGTCTACATAAACAGACTCTCATGGCTCCCTCCAGGAGCAGCGCACTTGCGAACAGCCAGAACCTTCACCATCTCTTGCCCTCCTCCGTCCTCTTCACCGCTGCCTGGAGAGTTCATCCAGCTGATCAAAAAACCTACTGATCCATATTTTTGTGAGTATGTCCGGCATTAAGATTTTGTCATATAATATCAGGGGAATCAACTCCCCTTCAAAAAGAGGTCAAGTCATCAAATTTCTCAAAAAGAGCAAGGTTGATTTCTGCCTGATACAAGAAACACATTTTAGGGACGGACATATACCCTCTTTTCACAACTCACCCTTCTCTAAATGGGTACATAGTCCCTCTGATTCCGGTAAATCGAAAGGAGTTAGTATCGGAATAAGCAACTAAGTCCCATTCACCCTCTCTGATCAACTGAGAGACAATGAGGGCAGATATATCTTTCTAAAGGGCAAAATTGGTTTGACCCCCCTCACCATCGCTAACATATATGCACCAAACACCGACCAGATTAATTGGCTTATTGAAACCCTTGATATTTTACAAGATTTTACAGATGGGATCCTTGTTCTGGGAGGGGATTTAAACATTGCATTAGAACCAAACTTAGACACCTCTTCAGGGAAATCCGCTATCTCTCAGAGAGCACTTGCTAAACTTAAACATAAACTACAGAACTCACACTTAATAGACCTCTGGAGACTAGCCAACCCCACTGTGAAAGACTACACCCACTTCTCAGCCCCCCATAGCTCTTACCAAAGGTTGGATTATTTCCTAGTTCAATCGCAATATCTAAACCAATTTATTGATCCAAAAATAGGTTCTCATATATTTTCAGATCACTCTCCAGTAGAAGTTAGTCTGAATATCGCTCACTTACCAAAAAAAGAATTCAGCTGGAAGCTTAATGATCATATTCTCAAATAAACAGATAATAGTAAAAAAAATCTCCCATAAGCTTCTCGAATTCTTTGAGATTAACGACAATGGGGAAGTCCCAACACAAACAATATGGGAAGCCCACAAAGCATTCATCAGGGGAGAATTTATCTCATTAGCAGCCCATATTAAAAAACAAAAAGGGAAAGAACAACAAGATCTGCTAAATAAAATCCAACACATAGAAAAACAACATAAACAATCTGTGCTCGTCTCCCAACTTTCCCAACTCAATGAACTAAGATCCAAATTGAGCAACCTACTAAACCTTCAGTCTGCCAAGAATTATTTATTCTCCAAGTTCAAATATTACGCTCATGGTGACAAACCGACGAGATTTATGATGGCACAAATTAAACAGAGGAAAGCAAAATCATTTATATCACGACTAAAATCAGATGCTGGATCTATTATCTATAAGACAGAGGAGATAGCATCTGAGTTCAGGAAATATTACGAGAAGTTATATAACCTGAAAACCCCCACTCAAGATCGGTCAGAGGATCAGAGATCAAATACTCAAAAATTCCTTAAATCAATTTCATTACCACAGATCTCAGAATCCCACAAGAATACCCTCTGCGCCCCAATTAGAGAAAAGGAAGTTGCAGACATAATAATCGCAGCTCCTAAGAACAAATCTCCTGGACCGGATGGTCTCTCTTCCTTTTATTATAATGAATTTGGCCAAATTCTTCGCCCTTATTTAGTAAAATTATTCAATGAAGCCCTCAATGGGATCCCTTTCCATCCTCAAACGCTATCTGCTAAAATTTCTATAATCCCTAAAGAGGGCAAAGACAGTACCTTGTGTAGTAGTTATAGGCCCATATCCCTGTTAAACACAGATCTAAAAATATTTTCGCTAAGATTCTTGCCAATAGGCTGAGGGCCCTGCTCCCAGATATTATCAATATAGATCAAGTCGGCTTCGTTCCTGGCAGAGAGGGTAAAGATAACATTCACCGTGTAATTCAAATAATACACCTTTCCCAATCTACTCCCTCACCGTTAATTCTACTGGGGACAGATGCAGAAAAGGCATTTGATCGTGTGGACTGGCTGTTTATGCGGGAAACGCTGGCAGCATTTAATATCCCCAATCAGTTTACTGAAGCAATCTTCTCAATGTATAACAAGCCAACCGCGAAAGTATTAGTCAACGATGTTATGTCTTCATCTTTTAATATTTCTAACGGCACCAGGCAGGGATGCCCGCTTTCCCCTCTCCTTTTTATTCTTACACTAGAACCTTTACTACAAAAGCTCAGAGAGGAGGGGAGGATCGTTGGCATCAAATCAGCTGGTACTGAACATAAAATCGCAGCATACGCAGACGATCTACTTATCATGGCCTCTAACCCGAGAATATCTGTCCCAGTTATCCTGACATTACTCAGGGAATATGGTGCACTATCAAATTTTAAGGTGAACCTTAGCAAATCTCAAGTCTTAAATATAAATATCCCAGAACCGCAAAAAACTCAAATGGCAATTGGGTCCCCCTTTAACTGGTCCCCCCCATCAATACGTTTCTTGGGAGTTGAGATTTCTCCAAACCTACAAGAACTTTATAAGTTAAACTTCCCACCGTTATTACAGAAAATCCAGAAACTTACCCCCAACTGGAATATCTCATACATCTCCTGGTTGGGTAGGAAAAATCTCCTTAAATGTATGATTTGGCTAAAAATAACCTACCTAGTGCAAGCCCTTCCAATCCACCTACCTAATTCTTTCTTCGTTGACATACGAAAATTCCTCAGCCGTTTTTTGTGGCACAACCAAAAACCCAGACTTCCCTTACAAATATTATCCCTCCCACACTCTGAAGGAGGTATAGATCTGCCAGATCTAAAGATACTTCAACAAGCCACTCATCTCCAAAGAGTCGTGGATTGGATCAGGCTCCCACCACAGAAGCAATGGATTAAAGTAGAAGAAACAATCCTTAAATTCCCCCTTAGACAGCTCATCCTCACGCCCTCAAGTAGTACTAGGTATACATCAATTAAAAACCCTTTCACCGCCACTACTTTTAAAATCTGGTCCAATCCCCATATAAGACAAATATGTTCCCCTTTTCCCTCCCCTCTCCTACAAGTTACAGACCTAGTTCTCTCCACTTCTCCAGCCCATAATGCCACAATACATAACTCAATTCGCAACTTGATAACACCACTCCAAAAAATTACAGATAATGGGGCCATGCCCTCCTTGGCAGAACTCAATCAAATGCTAGATACAATCTCTTTTCACCCCTTTATGTACCAGAAATTTATGTCTAACTTAAAACTAGTCTTTAAAACTCCAAATTATACTAGGGAAATGACTGATTTTGAGAAACTTATAGCTGCAAAAAAACCCCAAAAAAGAACGTTATCTGCTCTACAAAAACAATTATGCTGAGCCAGAACCCCTAAGAAACTACCATATGTAACGAAGTGGGAACAAGATCTGAATAGATCTTTCACCCCATCTGAAATTAAAAGATTACTACTAGCACCTAAAGTCTCCTCTAGATGTGTTAAGGCCCCGTCACACTAAGCGATGCAGCAGCGATCCCGACAACGATACGACCTGTCAGGGATCGTTGCTGCATCGCTAATACATCGCTGGTGAGCTGTCAAACAGGCAGGCTCACCAGCGATCAGGGGAGCAGCGATATCATGGAAAGAATCGTTCCACGATGTCCTGCTCCCGTTACCAGCCTGCTGCTTAAGCAGGAGCAGGCTGGTAACTATGGTAAATATCGGGTTACTAAGTGCGCGTGTGCCCCTAGTAACCCGCTGTTTACCATGGATACCACTCTGCTACGGTGCGCTGGAGCCTCCGCTCACCGTAGCAGAGTGGTATCTATGGTAAACAGCGGGTTACTAAGTGCGCGCGTGCCCCTAGTAACCCGATATTTACCATGGTTACCAGCCAGATCGTTGGTCCCGCTGGTCACACACAGCGATGTATGCTGGCCAGCGGGAGGCCAACGACCAAAAAATGGTCCAGGACACTTTGCAACGATCAGCGACCTCACAGCAGGGGCCTGATCGTTGCAAAGTGTCACACATAGCGACATTGCTGGTGAGGTCGCTGGTGAGTCACCAAAACCGTGACACAGCAGCGATCTCGCTAGCGATATCGCTTAGTGTGACGGGGCCTTTAGAGTACAAGAGAATGGCTATAAAGTTCTCTCCAGGTGGTATATGACTCCATCAAAACTTCAGAAATGTTACAAAGGACTTGATCCTAACTGCTGGAGATGCTCTTCTGCTGTGGGCACTATGCTCCACATGTGGTGGAACTGTACATTGATTAAGCCCTTCTGGACAAAAATAATTCAAACTATTAATAAAATTTTAAACTTGCAACTCTTGACCTCGCCGGAGATCTGCCTTCTGTTTCTGTTCCTAGATAACTTCCCTAAAATAAAATTAACCCTTCTTAGACAGCTCCTGGCCTCGGCTAAGTTACTTGTGACATCCTTATGGAAATCTGCGAAGACCCCAAATATCTCACTCTGGGAAATGAAGGTCGAACAAATATACAGGCTGGAGGAACTGGCTAGTTGGGATGAAAAAAGGCATAAACAATTCTCGTTGATATGGTGTCCCTGGCACAAATATATTACAGACCACACAATACTAACCTAAAATACTTAGATCGCTAGCCCAGTCTAACCCCAATTCCCTTCCCCCCCCCTTCCCATCATCTATATCTTTGTAGTCCCCCCCTCCCCCTCCATCTCATCTCCCTGTTTGTCCCACTTCCCTTTAATCTTCCCCTTTTCTCCAGGTTTTTTTTTCCTCTCTGAAGTTTTATTTCCTGGATATCACAATAAACCTTCTTGAATATGAAAACAAGTTATGTGACCACAATTTTGTACTACGACATGTTCAAAAGAATTGAACCTCTCTTTTATTTTTTTTTCTTTTCTGAAACGTGTCAATGTTTGGCTGAAATTTATGCAGTCTGTATAATTTCTTTTCTTATAATCTATGTGATATCGATATTTTTGAATTGTTTCATTAACAATTGTGAATTTTCTTTGTTCAATTGTTAACCTTCTTTAAAAAATCTTAAGGCTGTGTGCCCACGTAGCATTTTTCAAGCGTATATGCTGCGGAATTTCCGCAGCGTAAACGCTTGAAAAACGCATGTATATCCGCACCCCATGGTCCCCAATGGGATTCCGCAATGTCAATGCACATGCTGCGGATTTTTCCGCAGCGTTTATGCCGCGTTCAAAAATCCGCAGCATGTCATTTAATTTTGCGTTTCCGCAAGCGGAATTGCCTTTGTCCAATGCATAAAAAACGCAAGGCAATTCCGCATGTGGAAAACGCGTGATAAACGCGCGAAAAATGCGCGATAAACGCGTGCGGAATTCCGCATGCGTTTTTCCGGGAGAGGACTTGCATTTATGCAGCAGAAATTTTCTGCTTCATAAATGCAACGTGGGCACATAGCCTAATAAAAAGATATTTGAAAGAAAGAAACGCATTGCATACCTTATCCCATGACTTCCTATGACATTATGCAAGTTCTGTGCACATGGTCAGGATTTTTTCTGCGCAGATTTTACTCGCAGAAAATATCCTGACATGACCAATTCTTGTGCGTTTCTGCATGCAGATTTGCCTATACAATGCATTGGAAAAACGCATGGCAAAAACGCGTCAAAAACGCATTTGAAAACTGCCTGCGTTTTTCTGTCAAGGAGATGCAGAAATGCTCAGGAAAATTTCTGCTTCATTTCTGCATCGTGGGCACTAAGCCTAAGGCTGCGTGCCCACTATGCGTTTTTCAAGCGTTTCTGCCGCGGAATTTCCGCAGCGAAAACACTTAAAAAACTCTAGGTAATCCGTCCCCAATGACAAGCCGCAATGTCAATGCCCATGCTGCGGATTTTTCCGCAGCATTTGTGCTGCGCTCAAAAATCCGCAGCATGTCCATTAATCCGTCATTGACTTGCATTGGACCGCGTGACATGGTTCAATGTGCGGATGGTACCCAGCTCCGGAGAAGAGGAGACTCTCCTCCAGACCCGGGTACCATAGAACCTGTAAAAAAAAGAGTTTAAAATAAAAAATAAAGATTATACTTACCTTCTGATGTCCTCCCGGTGTTTTCTCCCCTCCGTCTGGTCTGCTGTATGGGTTGCGGTGTTGTGAAGGACCTGCCATGACGTCATAGCAGGTCCTTCACAACACCGCAAACCGCCCAAGACACCGGAGGGAGCAGCGAAAACACCGGGAGGACATCAGAAGGTAAGTATAATCTTTTTTTAAAATTTTTTTTTACCATTCTTATTCTTTTTTTTTTTTTAACTAACTTGGTCACACTATATAAATCCATGCCAGTTGCATGGATTTATATAGTGTGAACAAGTTGTCAAGCACTTTCCAAGTGATGCTAAAATCACTTGGAAAAGTGCTTGATAACCCGCAAGCAGAAATGCATGCAAAAACGCTTGACAAATGCTTCTATTTGGCGGGAAAAACGCATGTAAAAACCGCATTTGTTTTTCCTGCCAGGGAGAAGCAGAAAAAATCTGCAGCATTTCTGCATCGTGGGCACTTAGCCTTAGAGTATTGCTAGATGATGTACAGCTTCTAAACAACATAAACAGACAACTGGTGACCTCTACAGGTCGCAACTAGAATAACTCTATGAACATTCCCTTAGCTGCTCATGAGTAGACAGAACAGATAGGACTTTACGGATCTCAGCTTCAACCTCCAAGGATATCACAGAAACCACAATGCCCTCAGGGAGAATGGAGGTTTTGGAGGAGAAACAGAACTAAAACTGCTTGGATCCCGGCCTGAAAGTGATAGAGAAATTGAATCTAGAGAAAAATAAGGGACCCTCCGGTCTGTCTAGGAGTTAGCCATTTAGCTGATTCAATATACGCTAAATTCTTCTGGTCAGTGACCACAGTGATTGGATGAACTTCTCCCTCCAGAAAATGTCTTCAAACCTTAAAGGCTGATTTAACAGTGAGTAACTCACAATTCCCAACCACAAAATTTATTTCAGCAGATGAAAATTTTCTTGATAATAAAGCACATGGCCACAAATTGGCCAGAGTCCTGGAACATTGACATAAAACGGCCCCGACCCCGACCTCCGAAACATCCACCTCCACAATGAATGAAACATCCACCTCCACAATGAATGGTTCTTGGAGATCGGGATGGATTAGAAGAGGAGCAGACATAAAACACTCCTTCAATTTTTCAGAAGCCCCAATAGCATCTGGTGACCAAACCTTGAGATCTGCCCCCTTATATGTGAGGTCAGTAATCTGAGAAAAAAACCCTAAAGAATTTCCTATAATAGTTGGCGAATCCTACAAAACGTTGCAACACTTTCAGGTCACCAGGTTGGACCCAATCTATTATGGCTTTCACCTTCCCGGGATCCATCGTAAACCCATCAGCCGATAAAATTACCCCCGGGACTGAAACTTCCTGAACAGAAAAAAAACATTTCTCAAATGTAACAAAGAAAGAATTCTCCCTCAACCTTTCTAATACAAGACGGACATGTTCCTGGTGAGAATCCAAATCAGTAGAAAATTCTATATCGTCAAGATAAATCACAAGAAATCTCCCGATGTAATCAGAGGAATATCATTCAGAAAGTCGTGAAATCCTGTTGGTGCATTGGAGAATCCAAACGGCAGGAGAAGATTATCGAATAAAACCTCAGCACCGTATACCTCGTACACGCACGGTTCCGCTCCGTACGCCTCGTACACACAGGGCTCCGCTCCGTACACCTCGTACACACAGGGCTCCGCTCCGTACAGCTCGTACACACAGGGCTCCGCTCCGTACACCTCGTACACACAGGGCTCCGCTCCGTACACCTCGTACACACAGGGCTCCGCTCCGTACGCCTCGTACACGCGCGGCTCTGCTCCGTACGCCTCGTACACGCGCGGCTCCGCTCCGTACGCCTCGTACACGCGCGGCTCCGCTCCGTACGCCTCGTACACGCGCGGCTCTGCTCCGTACACCTCGTACATGCGTGGCTCCGCTCCATACACCTCGTACACACGCAGCTCTGCTACATCCACACTGTAAACCCCTCCTGACTCCACACATAAACTTCAGCTCATCCAGCACCATGACAACCAGCACAGCAGAGTCCTGCATCCACTAAGGCCCCTGATCATGTGACCCCTGACTCCTCCCTCCTGTGACCTCATCACAGGTCCTGTGTGCACACAACAGCCATATATGTGGTGGCGGCTCTGCAGGTGGAGGTATGTGGAGATCCCCCACATAGGCGGATTATAATGAGGACGATCTGGGCTACCGCCCAGGGCCCCGAACCTCCAGGGGGCCCAGGGCTCTGAGGTGTCTATGGCCAGATTGTCCTCATTATATGTTCGTCGCTGCGGCACATACCGGCAGACAGTGGCTGGGGGGGGCCTCCGGACCGCTTCTTCTTCGGGCCAGCACTGCAGCAGTTAACTTCCCTATGCTGGCCCGGCGTGTCACTGCTAGGAGACACGGCCCTGTGCGCGGCCGTGTCTCCTAGCTGTGACGTCACGCAGTGCGCACCCGGCCTGCAGTGCTGCACCGGAAAAGAGCTGGAGCCGAGCCGGGGGATGGTGAGTGTGTGTGTGTGTGTATATGTATGTGTGTGTGTGCAGGCAGATATCATTGTGTGATGTCTGTTTATATGTATTTTTGTGTTTCAAATGTATTTATGCGTGTATGTATATGTTTGTGTGTGCGTGACTGCGCGTGGCCTCCTGCTGAGTATAGCTGACGCCGTGCGGCCTCCTGCTGTCTCTGGGGGGGCGCCGTGTGGCCTCCCGCTGTGTATAGATGGCGCCGTGCGGCCTCCTGCTGTCTCGGGGGGGGGCGCCGTGCGGCCTCCCGCTGTGTATAGAAGGCGCCGTGCGGCTTCCTGCTGTCTCTGGGGGGGGTGCCGTGTGGCCTCCCGCTGTGTATAGATGGCGCTGTGCGGCCTCCTGCTGTCTCGGGGGGGGGGGGGGCCGTGCGGCCTCCCGCTGTGTATAGGTGGCGGCGTGCGGCCTACCGCTGTGTATAGGTGGCGCCGTGCGGCCTACCGCTGTGTATAGGTGGCGGCGTGTGGCCTACCACTGTGTATAGGTGGTGCCGTGTGGCCTACCGCTGTGTATAGGTGGCGCCGTGCGGCCTACCGCTGTCTCTGGGGACGGGGGCACCGTGCGGCCTCCTGCTGTCTCTGGGGGGGGCGCCGTGCGGCCTCCCGCTGTGTATAGGTGGCGCCGTGCGGCCTCCTGCTGAGTATAGATGGCGCCGTGCGGCCTCCTGCTGTCTCTGGGGGGGGGCGCCGTGCGGCCTCCCGCTGTGTATAGATGGTGCCGTGCGGCCTCCTGCTGTCTCTGGGGGGGGCGCCGTGCGGCCTCCCGCTGTGTATAGATGGCGCCGTGTTGCCTTCTGCTGTCTCTGGGGGGGCGCCGTGCGGCCTCCCGCTGTGTATAGATGGCGCCATGCGGCCTCTTGCTGTCTCTGGGGGGGGCACCGTGCGGCCTCCTGCTGTGTATAGATGGCGCTGTGCAGCCTCCCGCTGTGTATAGGTGGCGTCGTGCGGCCCCCTGCTGTGTATAGGTGGCGCCGTGCGGCCTCCCGCTGAGTATAGGTGGCGCCGTGCGGCCTCCCGCTGTGTATAGGTGGCGCCGTGCGGGCTCCCGCTGTGTATAGGTGGCGCCGTGCGGAATACCGCCGTGTATAGATGGCGCCGTGCGGCGTCCCGCTGTGTATAGATGGCTACGTGCGGCCTCCCGCTGTGTATAGATGGCTACGTGCGGCCTCCCGCTGTGTATAGATATAGATGGCTACGTGCGGCCTCCCGCTGTGTATAGATGGCTACGTGCGGCCTCCCGCTGTGTATAGATATAGATGGCTACGTGCGGCCTCCTGCTGTGTATAGATGGTTACGTGTGCTCAATATTGAGTCATACAATTAATGTAAGGCTATGTGCCCACGATGCAGAAATGCTCTGGATTTTTTTTGAGCAATTCTGCATCTCCCTGGCAGAAAAAAACGCATGCGGATTGTACATGCGGATTGTACATGCGTTTTTCCTGCCAGGGACTTGCTGATGTGAAGATTTCTTCACTTGCATTTCCGCATGCGGGTTGACAAGAGATTTCCAAGCGATTTTAGCATCACTTGGAAAGTGCTTGACAACTTGGTCACACTATATTAATCCATGCAACCGGCATGGATTTATTTAGTGTGACCGTAAAAGAATGGTAAAAAATAAATATATAATTACCTTCTGATGGCCTGCCGACGTCAGCGGTCACGTGACACGTTACATGACTAAATGACGTCACGGCAGGTCCTTTTCAGACCATCGCGAGCTGCCGGCAAGCCAGGACGCATCGGATAAAGACACCGGGGGCCATCAGAAGGTAAGTATAATATTTATTTTTTATTTTATTCTTTTTTTACAGGTTCTACGGTACCCGGGTCCGGAGGAGAGTCTCCTGTCCTCCACACCCAGGTACCATCCACACATTGAAACGCATGGATTCTGCATGTACAGATGCAGTGATGCGGATTCCATGTGTTCCAATGCAAGTCAATGGCGGCGAAAGCGCCGCGCTTCCGCAAAATAATTGGTAGTGCTGCAGATTTTTCCGCAATGATAATCCGCAGTGGAAATTTCCGCAGCATGTGCACAGCACATGCGGATTATCATTAGGGAACATGACCACCCCCCATCCTGATATATACAGCGGGTACGGAAAGTATTCAGACCCCTGTACATTTTTCACTCTTTGTTTCATTGCAGCCATTTGGTAAATTCTAAAAAGTTCATTTTTTCTCATTGAAGTACACTCTGCACCACATCTTGACTGAAAAAAATGTAGAAATTTTTGCAAATTTATAAAAAAGAAAAACTGAAATATCACATAAGTATTCAGACCCTTTGCTCAGGCACTCATATTTAAGTTACATGCTGTTCATTTCCTTGTGATCCTCCTTGAGATGGTTCTACTCCTTCATTGGAGTCCAGCTGTGTTTAATTAAACTGATAGGACTTGATTTGGAAAGGCACACACCTGTCTATGTAAGACCTCACAGCTCACAGTGCATGTCAGACCAAATGAGAAATCATGAGCTCAAAAGAACTGCCCAAGGAGCTCAGAGACAGAAATGTGGCAAAGCACAGATCTGGCCAAGGTTACAAAATAATTTCTGCATTACTCAAAATTCCTAAGAGCACAGTGGCCTCCATAATCCTTAAATGGAAGAAGTTTCGGACCACCAGAAGTTTTCCTAGTCCTGGCCGTCTAGCCAAACTGAGCAATCATGGGAGAAAAGAATTGGTGAGAGAGGTAAAGAAGAACCCCAAGATCACTGTGGCTGAGTTCCAGAGATGCAGTAGGGAGATATGAGAAAGTTCCACAAAGTCAACTATCACTGCGGCCCTCCACCAGTCGGACCTTTATGGTAGAGTGGCCCGACGGAAGCCTCTCCTCAATTCAAGACATATGAAAGCCCGCATAGAGTTTGCTCAAAAACACATGAAGGACTCCCAGACTATGAGAAATAAGATTCTCTGGTCTGATGAGATGAAGATAGACCTTTTTTTGTGATAATTCTAAGCGGTATGTGTAGCGAAAACCAGGCACTGCTCATCACCTCCCCAATACAATCCCAACAGTTAAACATGGTGGCAGCATCATGCTATGGGGGTGTTTTTCAGCTGCAGGGACAGGACGACTGGTTGCAATTGAAGGAAACATGAATGCGGCTAAGTACAGAGATATCCTGGATGAAAACCTCTTCCAGAGTGCTCTGGACCTCAGACTTGGCCAAAGGTTCACCTTCCAACTAGACAATGACCCTAAGCACACAGCTAAAATAACAAAGGAGTGGCTTCAGAACAACTCTGTGACCACTCTTGACTGGCCCAGCCAGAGCCATGACCGAAACCCAATTGAGCATCTCTGGAGAGACCTGAAAATGGCTGTCCACCAATGTTCACCATCCAACCTGATGGAGCTGGAGAGGATCTGCAAGGAAGAATGGCAGAGGAACCCAAAATCCAGGTGGGAAAAACTTGTTGCATCATTCCCAGAAGACTCATGGCTGTACTAGCTCAAAAGGGTGTTTCTACTCAATACTGAGCAAAGGGTCTGAATACTTATGACCATGTGATATTTCAGTTTTTCTTTTTTAATAAATTTGCAAAAATTTCTACATTTCTGTTTTTTTCAGTCAAGATGGGGTGCAGAGTGGACTTTAATGAGAGAAAAATAAACTTTTTAGAATTTACCAAATGGCTGCAATGAAACAAAGAGTGAAAAATGTACTGGTATACCAATTAAATATGTGAATAGAGTTGTTATAGACTCAGTCTGCGTACGGGCACTCTGACCACTCTATGCACCAGATTAGATGTATGTTATGTACAGTGGCATGTAAAAGTTTGGGCACCCCTGGTCAAAATTACTGTTATTGTGAACAGTTAAGCAAGTTTTAGATTAAGTGATCTCTAAAAGGCCTAAAATTAAATATGACACATTTCCTTTGTATTTTAGGCAAAAATATATTTATATTGTCATTTTTTACATTTTATAAATTACAAAAAGGTAAATCGGCCAATGCAAAAGTTTGGGCACCCTTGCAGATTTATGTGCTCAGATAACTTTGACCAAGGTTCCAGACCTTAATTAGCATTTTAGGGTTATGACTTCATCACTATCAATATCATCGTTAGGAAAGGCCAGGTGATGCAAAAAAAACAGCCTCCTCTAACCTTGTGCCAAAGAACAGAAGCCACAGAAGCCATAGGTTCTTCTAAGCAGCTGGCTTGCACTCTGAAAATGAAAAGGGTGGAGGCCCTCAAAGCAGGAGAAGGCTATAAGAAGATAGCAAAGCGTTTTCAAGTTGCCCTTTCCTCAGTTCTAAATGTAATTTAGAAATGGCAGTTAACAGGAACAGTGGAGGTCAAGATAAGGTCTTGAAGACCAGGAAAAATGTCAGTGAGAGCTGCTCGTAGGATTACTAGAGAGACAAATCATAACCTCCGCTTGACTGCAAAAGACCTTCAGAAAGATTTAGCAGACTCTGGAGTTGTGATACATTGTTCTACTGTTCAGAGACACCTGCACAAATATGGCCTTGATGGAAGAGTTATCAGAAGAAAACCTCTCCTGCTTCCTCACAATAAAATTGAGCATCAGAAGTTTGCAAAAGAACATCGAAACAAGCCTGATGCATTTTGGAAACAAGTCTTGTGGTCCAATGAGATTAAAATAGAACTCTTTGGCCACAATGATCAAAGGTATGTGTGGAGAAAAAAGGGCACAGAATTTCAGGAAAGAACATCTATCCAACCATTAAGCATGGGGGTGGATCAATAATTATTTTGGGTTGTGTTGCAACCAATGGCACGGGGAACATTTCACGGGTAGAGGGAAGAATAGATTCAATTAAATTTCCACAAGTTCTTGATGCAAACATAACACCATCTGTAAAAAGCTGAAGTTTAAAAGAAGATGGCTTCTACAAATGGATAATGATCCTAAACACACGTCAAAATCCACAATAGACGACCTGAAAAGGCGCAAGCTGAAGGTTTTACAATGGCCCTCACAGTCCTCTGATCTAAACAGCACTGAAAATCTGTGGCTCAACCTCAAAATAGCAGAGCATGCAAGACGACCAAGGAATCTCACAGAACTGTAAGAATTTTCCAAGGAAGAATGGATGAAAATCCCTCAAACAAAAATTGAAAGACTCTTGGCTGGCTACAAAAAGCGTTTACAAGCTGTGATACGTTCAAAAGGGGGCGCTACTAGGTACTAACCATGCAGGGTGCCCAAACTTTTGCTTCAGCCCAGTTTCCTTTTTGTAATTTATAAAATGTAAAAGACAGAAATATACATATTTTTTTGCCTACAATACACAGGAAATGTGTCATCTTTAACTTCAGGCCTTTTAGAGATCATTTCATTTTCAAATTGCTTAACTGTTCACAATAACAGTAATTTTGACCAGGGGTGTCCAAACTTTTACATGCCACTGTATTTATGTTTTGAAAAATCAAATAAAAATGATATTGGAAAAAAAAAAAAGAGTGAAAAAAAAACAACTTAAAGGGGTCTGAATACTTTCCGTACCCCCTGTATATGTATGTCCCTTATCATGGGCCTCAACCTAGTATATGTCCCCCGTTCTGCCTCGGTTCTTTAGTGTATAGAAAAAAAATAAACTATTACACTCACCAGGGGCGAACATAGAAGTGATGGGGCCCCAAAACAGAAGTATAATGCACTCCCCATAATCCTCCATACAGTATAATGCACTCCCCATAATCCTCCATACAGTATAATGCACTCCCCATAATCCTCCATACAGTATAATGCACAGCCCATAGTAATCCATGTAGTATAATGCACAGGCCATAGTAATCCATGTAGTATAATGCACAGCCCATAGTCCGTACATGTAGTATAATGCACAGCCCACAGTCATTCATGTAGTATAATGCACAGCCCATACTCATACATGTAGTATAATGCACAGCCCACACTCTTACATGTAGTATAATGCACAGCCCATAGTCCATACATGTAGTATAATGCACAGCCCACACTCTTACATGTAGTATAATGCACAGCCCACACTCATACATGTAGTATAATGCACAGCCCATAGTCCATACATGTAGTATAATGCACAGCCCATAGTCATACATGTAGTATAATGCACAGCTCATACTCATACATGTAGTATAATGCACAGCCCATAGTCATACATGTAGTATAATGCACAACCCACACTCTTACATGTAGTATAATGCACAGCCCACAGTCATACATGTAGTATAATGCACAGCCCATAGTCCGTACATGTAGTATAATGCACAACCCATACTCATACATGTAGTATAATGCACAGCCCATAGTCCGTACATGTAGTATAATGCACCGCCCATAGTCCATACATGTAGTATAATGCACAGCCCACAGTCATCCATGTAGTATAATACACAGCCCATAGTCAGTACATGTAGTATAATGCACAGCCCATAGTCCATACATGTAGTATAATGCATAGCCCATAGTCCGTACATGTAGTATAATGCACAGCCCATAGTCCATACATGTAGTATAATGCACAGCCCATAGTCATCCATGTAGTATAATGCACAGCCCATAGTCATCCATGTAGTATAATGCACAGCCCATAGTCCATACATGTAGTATAATGCACAACCCACACTCTTACATGTAGTATAATGCACAGCCCATAGTCCGTACATGTAGTATAATGCACAACCCACACTCTTACATGTAGTATAATGCACAGCCCATAGTCCATACATGTAGTATAATGCACAGCCCATAGTCCATACATGTAGTATAATGCACAGCCCACAGTCATCCATGTAGTATAATACACAGCCCATAGTCCGTACATGTAGTATAATGCACAGCCCATAGTCCATACATGTAGTATAATGCACAGCCCACAGTCATCCATGTAGTATAATACACAGCCCATAGTCCGTACATGTAGTATAATGCACAGCCCATAGTCCGTACATGTAGTATAATGCACAGCCCATAGTCATACATGTAGTATAATGCACAGCCCATAGTCCGTACATGTAGTATAATGCACAGCCCATAGTCATACATGTAGTATAATGCACAGCCCATAGTCATACATGTAGTATAATGCACAGCCCATACTCATCCATGTAGTATAATGCACAGCCCATAGTCATACATGTAGTATAATGCACAGCCCATGGTACATACATGTAGTATAATGCACAGCCCATACTCATCCATGTAGTATAATGCACAGCCCATGGTCCATACATGTAGTATAATGCACAGCCCATACTCATAGATGTAGTATAATGCACAGCCCACACTCATACATGTAGTATAATGCACAGCCCATACTCATACATGTAGTATAATGCACAGCCCATAGTCCATACATGTAGTATAATGCACAGCCCATAGTCCGTACATGTAGTATAATGCACAGCCCACACTCTTACATGTAGTATAATGCACAGCCCATAGTCCATACATGTAGTATAATGCACAGCCCATACTCATACATGTAGTATAATGCACAGCCCATACTCATACATGTAGTATAATGCACAGCCCACACTCTTACATGTAGTATAATGCACAGCCCATAGTCCATACATGTAGTATAATGCACAGCCCATAGTCCATACATGTAGTATAATGCACAGCCCATACTCATACATGTAGTATAATGCACAGCCCATAGTCCGTACATGTAGTATAATGCACAGCCCATAGTCCGTACATGTAGTATAATGCACAGCCCACACTCTTACATGTAGTATAATGCACAGCCCATAGTCCGTACATGTAGTATAATGCACAGCCCACACTCATACATGTAGTATAATGCACAGCCCATAGTCCGTACATGTAGTATAATGCACAGCCCACACTCTTACATGTAGTATAATGCACAGCCCATAGTCATACATGTAGTATAATGCACAGCCCACACTCTTACATGTAGTATAATGCACAGCCCATACTCTTACATGTAGTATAATGCACAGCCCATACTCATACATGTAGTATAATGCACAGCCCATAGTCCATACATGTAGTATAATGCACCGCCCATACTCATACATGTAGTATAATGCACAGCCCATAGTCCATACATGTAGTATAATGCACAGCCCATACTCCATACATGTAGTATAATGCACAGCCCACACTCATACATGTAGTATAATGCACAGCCCACACTCTTACATGTAGTATAATGCACAGCCCATAGTCCATACATGTAGTATAATGCACAGCCCATAGTCATCCATGTAGTATAATGCACAGCCCATAGTCCATACATGTAGTATAATGCTCAGCCCATACTCATACATGTAGTATAATGCACAGCCCATAGTCCATACATGTAGTATAATGCACAGCCCATACTCCATACATGTAGTATAATGCACAGCCCACACTCATACATGTAGTATAATGCACAGCCCACACTCTTACATGTAGTATAATGCACAGCCCATAGTCCATACATGTAGTATAATGCACAGCCCATAGTCATCCATGTAGTATAATGCACAGCCCATAGTCCATACATGTAGTATAATGCACAGTCCATAGTCCATACATGTAGTATAATGCACAGCCCACACTCTTACATGTAGTATAATGCACAGCCCATAGTCCATACATGTAGTATAATGCACAGCCCATAGTCATCCATGTAGTATAATGCACAGCCCATAGTCCATACATGTAGTATAATGCTCAGCCCATACTCATACATGTAGTATAATGCACAGCCCATAGTCCATACATGTAGTATAATGCACAGCCCATACTCCATACATGTAGTATAATGCACAGCCCACACTCATACATGTAGTATAATGCACAGCCCACACTCTTACATGTAGTATAATGCACAGCCCATAGTCCATACATGTAGTATAATGCACAGCCCACACTCATACCTGTAGTATAATGCACAGCCCATAGTCCATACATGTAGTATAATGCACAGCCCATATTCATACATGTAGTATAATGCACAGCCCATAGTCATACATGTAGTATAATGCACAGCCCACAGTCCATACATGTAGTATAATGCACAGTCCATAGTCCATACATGTAGTATAATGCACAGCCCACACTCATACCTGTAGTATAATGCACAGCCCATAGTCCATACATGTAGTATAATGCACAGCCCATATTCATACATGTAGTATAATGCACAGCCCATAGTCATACATGTAGTATAATGCACAGCCCACAGTCCATACATGTAGTATAATGCACAGTCCATAGTCCATACATGTAGTATAATGCACAGCCCACACTCTTACATGTAGTATAATACACAGCCCATAGTCCATACATGTAGTATAATGCACAGCCTATACTCATACATGTAGTATAATGCACAGCCCATAGTCCATACATGTAGTATAATGCACAGTCCATAGTCCATACATGTAGTATAATGCACAGCCCACACTCTTACATGTAGTATAATGCACAGCCCATAGTCCATACATGTAGTATAATGCACAAACCATACTCATACATGTAGTATAATGCACAGTCCATAGTCCATACATGTAGTATAATGCACAGCCCACACTCTTACATGTAGTATAATGCACAGCCCATAGTCCATACATGTAGTATAATGCACAGCCCATACTCATACATGTAGTATAATGCACAGCCCACACTCATACATGTAGTATAATGCACAGCCCATAGTCCATACATGTAGTATAATGCACAGCCCATAGTCCATACATGTAGTATAATGCACAGCCTATACTCATACATGTAGTATAATGCACAGCCCATAGTCCATACATGTAGTATAATGCACAGTCCATAGTCCATACATGTAGTATAATGCACAGCCCACACTCTTCCATGTAGTATAATGCACAGCCCATAGTCCATACATGTAGTATAATGCACAAACCATACTCATACATGTAGTATAATGCACAGTCCATAGTCCATACATGTAGTATAATGCACAGCCCATACTCATAGATGTAGTATAATGCACAGCCCATAGTCATACATGTAGTATAATGCACAGCCCATACTCTTACATGTAGTATAATGCACAGCCCATAGTCCATACATGTAGTATAATGCACAGCCCATAGTCATACATGTAGTATAATGCACAGCCCATACTCATACATGTAGTATAATGCACAGCCCACACTCTTACATGTAGTATAATGCACAGCCCATAGTCCATACATGTAGTATAATGCACAGCCCATACTCATACATGTAGTATAATGCACAGCCCATAGTCCATACATGTAGTATAATGCACAGCCCATACTCATACATGTAGTATAATGCACAGCCCACACTCATACATGTAGTATAATGCACAGCCCATAGTCCATACATGTAGTATAATGCACAGTCCATAGTCCATATGTAGCACCCCGAGGACTCGGCTGCTACAGGGGTATTGCACCTCGATCCAGAGGTGTGGTATTCCACTCCCGGGTAAGGATGGAGTGTGGGACTGAGCTCAGCTAGCTGCATGCACTACACTCATCCCATTTCCGGGGGACAGAACAACGGTACTCCCACCAGATAGATGTGCAGGTACGACAGCGTCTGTCCCTGGCTGGAGTGGGAGGGGGGGAGGAACATCCCAGTAGTGTAGGGGCAGATAGGGGAGGGACTCTGGGCATAGAGGTAGGAGCCCATTGGGTGCTAGTCACCTGGGCTCACACATAGAGGGAGTATATATGGTGGGCACCATCTAGAGACAGGGAGAGCAGAGCTGAGAGAGTCAGAGGGAGAGTTCAGCCAGGAGGGCTGACGGGGAGCTGTGGCTCCGGCTGGGCCCAGCTCCAGGGCCAGGCCTGCAGTGGAGAGGAGGAGGAAGAGAGGCCCAGAGACGCAAGACAAGAGGGAACCCTGAGATCCCAGAAGTAAACCAAAAGGGTGAAGGGTTGGCAGAAAAGGGTACCGGAACCCAAACTGGTGGAGGCTAATGATCCTCAGCCAGGAACCGGAGGTCGTGATCAAGTTTTGGCGCGACCCTCACCACATCCACCAGGAAGGCACACCACGAGTAGGGTCAGGAAAGCCAGAGAAGGTTTTGCCACCAAGAGGCCCGAGGGAGCCGGACAAAGGTGGATCCCTGGTGGGAACGGCCAGTAGGAAGGAAGAGAGGGGAGCTCAGGACCACGCTCTGGACTGCCTGGGAGTTGGCCAAGTCCCACACCTGGTGGACGCAGCACGGCTTGGGTGGTCACTCAAGGCCGGAGTGACCGGAACAACACCTGTGAGTAAAAACCCTGAAACTGCATCGCATGTCTCTGAGCTTCCTTGCTGCACCATCACAACCACCATCTTCCACATCTGCTGCCCTGAGGCCATACCCCTCCCGTTGGGGGTTATACCATCCTTGCTGCACAATCCTACCACCGGCCTCAGCGGACTGCTCTGCAGCGGCGGCCTCCTAGCCGCAATCAACGGGTGGCGTAGTCGACACATAAACAACATCTACAAAAGACTGCCACACACTTAGTTTGACCACCCTGGGCACGGACCGGGTCACCGCCACACGGACTACTACCCCTATCCAGATCCGGCTCCGGGTGTCCCTTGAACATGGCCCAGGGGGCGCGTCACATACATGTAGTATAATGCACAGCCCATACTCATACATGTAGTATAATGCACAGCCCATACTCATAGATGTAGTATAATGCACAGCCCACACTCTTACATGTAGTGTAATGCACAGCCCATACTCATACCTGTAGTATAATGCACAGCCCATAGTCCATACATGTAGTATAATGCACAGCCCATATTCATACATGTAGTATAATGCACAGCCCATAGTCATACATGTAGTATAATGCACAGCCCACAGTCCATACATGTAGTATAATGCACAGTCCATAGTGCATACATGTAGTATAATGCACAGTCCATAGTCCATACATGTAGTATAATGCACAGCCCACACTCTTACATGTAGTATAATGCACAGCCCATAGTCCATACATGTAGTATAATGCACAGCCCATACTCATACATGTAGTATAATGCACAGCCCACACTCATACATGTAGTATAATGCACAGCCCATAGTCCATACATGTAGTATAATACACAGCCCATAGTCCATACATGTAGTATAATGCACAGCCTATACTCATACATGTAGTATAATGCACAGTCCATACATGTAGTATAATGCACAGCCCATACTCATACATGTAGTATAATGCACAGCCCATAGTCATACATGTAGTATAATGCACAGCCCACAGTCCATACATGTAGTATAATGCACAGTCCATAGTGCATACATGTAGTATAATGCACAGTCCATAGTCCATACATGTAGTATAATGCACAGCCCACACTCTTACATGTAGTATAATGCACAGCCCATAGTCCATACATGTAGTATAATGCACAGCCCATACTCATACATGTAGTATAATGCACAGCCCACACTCATACATGTAGTATAATGCACAGCCCATAGTCCATACATGTAGTATAATACACAGCCCATAGTCCATACATGTAGTATAATGCACAGCCTATACTCATACATGTAGTATAATGCACAGTCCATACATGTAGTATAATGCACAGCCCATACTCATACATGTAGTATAATGCACAGCCCATACTCATACATGTAGTATAATGCACAGCCTATACTCATACATGTAGTATAATGCACAGCCCATACTCTTACATGTAGTATAATGCACAGCCCATAGTCCATACATGTAGTATAATGCACAGCCCATAGTCCGTACATGTAGTATAATGCACAGCCCATACTCATACATGTAGTATAATGCACAGCCCACACTCTTACATGTAGTATAATGCACAGCCCATAGTCCATACATGTAGTATAATGCACAGCCCATAGTCATACATGTAGTATAATGCACAGCCCATAGTCCATACATGTAGTATAATACACAGCCCATAGTCATCCATGTAGTATAATGCACAGCCCATAGTCCATACATGTAGTATAATGCACAGCCCATAGTCATACATGTAGTATAATGCACAGCCCATAGTCATACATGTAGTATAATGCACAGCCCATACTCTTACATGTAGTATAATGCACAGCCCATAGTCCATACATGTAGTATAATGCACAGCCCATAGTCATACATGTAGTATAATGCACAGCCCATACTCTTACATGTAGTATAATGCACAGCCCATAGTCCATACATGTAGTATAATGCACAGCCCATAGTCATACATGTAGTATAATGCACAGCCCATACTCTTACATGTAGTATAATGCACAGCCCATACTCTTACATGTAGTATAATGCACAGCCCATAGTCATACATGTAGTATAATGCACAGCCCATAGTCATACATGTAGTATAATGCACAGCCCACACTCTTACATGTAGTATAATGCACAGCCCATAGTCCATACATGTAGTATAATGCACAGCCCATAGTCATACATGTAGTATAATGCACAGCCCATACTCTTACATGTAGTATAATGCACAGCCCATAGTCCATACATGTAGTATAATGCACAGCCCATAGTCCATACATGTAGTATAATGCACAGCCCATACTCATACATGTAGTATAATGCACAGCCCACACTCTTACATGTAGTATAATGCACAGCCCATAGTCCATACATGTAGTATAATGCACAGCCCATAGTCATACATGTAGTATAATGCACAGCCCACACTCTTACATGTAGTATAATGCACAGCCCATACTCATACCTGTAGTATAATGCACAGCCCATACTCATACATGTAGTATAATGCACAGCCCATACTCGTACATGTAGTATAATGCACAGCCCATACTCATACATGTAGTATAATGCACAGCCCATACTCGTACATGTAGTATAATGCACAGCCCATACTCATACATGTAGTATAATGCACAGCCCATAGTCCATACATGTAGTGTAATGCACAGCCCACAGTCCATACATGTAGTATAATGCACAGTCCATAGTCCATACATGTAGTATAATGCACAGCCCATACTCGTACATGTAGTATAATGCACAGCCCATACTCATACATGTAGTATAATGCACAGCCCATAGTCCATACATGTAGTATAATGCACAGCCCATACTCGTACATGTAGTATAATGCACAGCCCATACTCATACATGTAGTATAATGCACAGCCCATAGTCCATACATGTAGTGTAATGCACAGCCCATAGTCCATACATGTAGTATAATGCACAGCCCATAGTCCTTACATGTAGTATAATGCACAGCCCATAGTCCATACATGTAGTATAATGCACAGCCCATATTCATACATGTAGTATAATGCACAGTCCATAGTCCATACATGTAGTATAATGCACAGCCCATACTCGTACATGTAGTATAATGCACAGCCCATACTCATACATGTAGTATAATGCACAGCCCATAGTCCATACATGTAGTATAATGCACAGCCCATAGTCCTTACATGTAGTATAATGCACAGCCCATAGTCCATACATGTAGTATAATGCACAGCCCATATTCATACATGTAGTATAATGCACAGTCCATAGTCCATACATGTAGTGTAATGCACAGCCCATAGTCCTTACATGTAGTATAATGCACAGCCCATAGTCCATACATGTAGTATAATGCACAGCCCATATTCATACATGTAGTATAATGCACAGCCCATACTCATACATGTAGTATAATGCACAGCCCATAGTCCATACATGTAGTGTAATGCACAGCCCATAGTCCTTACATGTAGTATAATGCACAGCCCATAGTCCTTACATGTAGTATAATGCACAGCCCATAGTCCATACATGTAGTATAATGCACAGCCCATATTCATACATGTAGTATAATGCACAGTCCATAGTCCATACATGTAGTATAATGCACAGCCCATAGTCCTTACATGTAGTATAATGCACAGCCCATAGTCCTTACATGTAGTATAATGCACAGCCCATAGTCCATACATGTAGTATAATGCACAGCCCATATTCATACATGTAGTATAATGCACAGCCCATATTCATACATGTAGTATAATGCACAGCCCACAGTCCATACATGTAGTATAATGCACAGTCCATAGTCCATACATGTAGTATAATGCACAGCCCATAGTCCATACATGTAGTATAATGCACAGTCCACACTCTTACATGTAGTATAATACACAGCCCATAGTCCATACATGTAGTATAATGCACAGCCCACACTCATACATGTAGTATAATGCACAGTCCATAGTCATACATGTAGTATAATGCACAGCCCACACTCTTACATGTAGTATAATACACAGCCCATAGTCCATACATGTAGTATAATGCACAGCCCATACTCATACATGTAGTATAATGCACAGCCCACACTCATACATGTAGTATAATGCACAGCCCACACTCATACATGTAGTATAATGCACAGCCCACACTCATACATGTAGTATAATGCACAGCCCATACTCATACATGTAGTATAATGCACAGCCCACACTCATACATGTAGTATAATGCACAGCCCACACTCATACATGTAGTATAATGCACAGCCCATACTCATACATGTAGTATAATGCACAGCCCATACTCATACATGTAGTATAATGCACAGCCCATAGTCCATACATGTAGTATTATGCACAGTCCATAGTGCATACATGTAGTATAATGCACAGCCCATACTCATACATGTAGTATAATGCACAGCACATAGTCATACATGTAGTATAATACACAGCCCATAGTCATACATGTAGTATAATACACAGCCCATAGTCCATACATGTAGTATAATGCACAGCCCATAGTCCATACAAGTAGTATAATGCACAGCCCATAGTCATACATGTAGTATAATGCACAGCCCATAGTCCATACATGTAGTATAATGCACAGCCCATAGTCCATACATGTAGTATAATGCACAGCCCATACTCATACATGTAGTATAATGCACAGCCCATAGTCCATACAAGTAGTATAATGCACAGCCCATAGTCATACATGTAGTATAATGCACAGCCCATAGTCATACATGTAGTATAATGCACAGCCCATAGTCCATACATGTAGTATAATGCACAGCCCATAGTCCATACATGTAGTATAATGCACAGCCCATACTCATACATGTAGTATAATGCACAGCCCATAGTCATACATGTAGTATAATACACAGCCCATAGTCATACATGTAGTATAATACACAGCCCATAGTCATACATGTAGTATAATGCACAGCCCATAGTCCATACATGTAGTATAATGCACAGCCCATACTCATACATGTAGTATAATGCACAGCCCACACTCATACATGTAGTATAATGCACAGCCCATAGTCATACATGTAGTATAATACACAGCCCATAGTCATACATGTAGTATAATGCACAGCCCACAGTCATCCATGTAGTATAATGCACAGCCCATAGTCATACATGTAGTATAATGCACAGCCCATAGTCATCCATGTAGTATAATGCACAGCCCACACTCTTACATGTAGTATAATGCACAGCCCATAGTCCATACATGTAGTATAATGCACAGCCCACACTCTTACATGTAGTATAATGCACAGCCCATAGTCCATACATGTAGTATAATGCACAGCCCATAGTCATACATGTAGTATAATGCACAGCCCATAGTCATCCATGTAGTATAATGCACAGCCCACACTCTTACATGTAGTATAATGCACAGCCCATAGTCCATACATGTAGTATAATGCACAGCCCACACTCTTACATGTAGTATAATGCACAGCCCATAGTCCATACATGTAGTATAATGCACAGCCCATAGTCATACATGTAGTATAATGCACAGCCCATAGTCATACATGTAGTATAATGCACAGCCCATACTCATACATGTAGTATAATGCACAGCCCATAGTCCATACATGTAGTATAATGCACAGCCCACACTCTTACATGTAGTATAATGCACAGCCCATAGTCATACATGTAGTATAATACACAGCCCATAGTCCATACATGTAGTATAATGCACAGCCCATAGTCCATACATGTAGTATAATGCACAGCCCATACTCATACATGTAGTATAATGCACAGCCCACACTCTTACATGTAGTATAATGCACAGCCCATAGTCATACATGTAGTATAATGCACAGCCCACACTCTTACATGTAGTATAATGCACAGCCCATACTCTTACATGTAGTATAATGCACAGCCCACAGTCATCCATGTAGTATAATGCACAGCCCATAGTCATCCATGTAGTATAATGCACAGCCCATAGTCATACATGTAGTATAATGCACAGCCCACAGTCATCCATGTAGTATAATGCACAGCCCATACTCATACATGTAGTATAATGCACAGCCCATAGTCATACATGTAGTATAATGCACAGCCCATAGTCCATACATGTAGTATAATGCACAGCCCATACTCATACATGTAGTATAATGCACAGCCCATAGTCCATACATGTAGTATAATGCACAGCCCATAGTCCATACATGTAGTATAATGCACAGCCCACACTCTTACATGTAGTATAATGCACAGCCCACACTCATACATGTAGTATAATGCACAGCCCACACTCATACATGTAGTATAATGCACAGCCCATACTCATACATGTAGTATAATGCACAGCCCACACTCATACATGTAGTATAATGCACAGCCCATAGTCCATACATGTAATATAATGCACAGCCCACAGTCATCCATGTAGTATAATGCACAGCCCATAGTCATACATGTAGTATAATGCACAGCCCATAGTCATCCATGTAGTATAATGCACAGCCCACACTCTTACATGTAGTATAATGCACAGCCCATAGTCCATACATGTAGTATAATGCACAGCCCATACTCATACATGTAGTATAATGCACAGCCCACACTCATACATGTAGTATAATGCACCGCCCATAGTCCATACATGTAGTATAATGCACAGCCCATAGTCATCCATGTAGTATAATGCACAGCCCACACTCTTACATGTAGTATAATGCACAGCCCATAGTCCATACATGTAGTATAATGCACAGCCCATAGTCATACATGTAGTATAATGCACAGCCCATAGTCATACATGTAGTATAATGCACAGCCCATACTCATACATGTAGTATAATGCACAGCCCACACTCATACATGTAGTATAATGCACAGCCCATAGTCCATACATGTAGTATAATGCACAGCCCACACTCTTACATGTAGTATAATGCACAGCCCATAGTCATACATGTAGTATAATACACAGCCCATAGTCCATACATGTAGTATAATGCACAGCCCATACTCATACATGTAGTATAATGCACAGCCCATAGTCCATACATGTAGTATAATGCACAGCCCACACTCTTACATGTAGTATAATGCACAGCCCATAGTCATACATGTAGTATAATGCACAGCCCATAGTCCATACATGTAGTATAATGCACAGCCCATACTCATACATGTAGTATAATGCACAGCCCACACTCTTACATGTAGTATAATGCACAGCCCATAGTCCATACATGTAGTATAATGCACAGCCCATAGTCATACATGTAGTATAATGCACAGCCCACACTCTTACATGTAGTATAATGCACAGCCCATACTCTTACATGTAGTATAATGCACAGCCCACAGTCATCCATGTAGTATAATGCACAGCCCATAGTCATCCATGTAGTATAATGCACAGCCCATAGTCATACATGTATTATAATGCACAGCCCACAGTCATCCATGTAGTATAATGCACAGCCCATACTCATACATGTAGTATAATGCACAGCCCATAGTCATACATGTAGTATAATGCACAGCCCATAGTCCATACATGTAGTATAATGCACAGCCCATACTCATACATGTAGTATAATGCACAGCCCATAGTCCATACATGTAGTATAATGCACAGCCCATAGTCCATACATGTAGTATAATGCACAGCCCACACTCTTACATGTAGTATAATGCACAGCCCACACTCATACATGTAGTATAATGCACAGCCCACACTCATACATGTAGTATAATGCACAGCCCATACTCATACATGTAGTATAATGCACAGCCCACACTCTTACATGTAGTATTATGGCCAAGGGCACCGTGTACTCACTGATTTAAAAAAACCAAAACATTATACTCGCCTTCTCTCTGCTCCCTCGCCGCTCGGTGTCTTTTTTCTGGAGCTGCCGCTGACTTCAGCTACAAGTGACAGGAGAGCATGATGTTACTTCCATGCGCCCCCTATCGGCGTACATGCGGATGTCAGCTGCTGGCCTCTGATTGGTCAGCAGCGTGTATTGTGGCACTTCAGCTGAATGTCAGTCCGAGAACACATCCAGCTGAAGTAGGGGTCGGTCGCAGGAGCCACTGCGGTCATTAAGCCTCTCAATATAATGCTCTCATAGTACCTCTATTTCCCCACACCGTATAATGTTCTCACAGTACCGCCATCCCCCCACATACAGTATAATGTTCCCACAGTACCGCCATCCCCCCCACATACAGTATAATGTTCTCACAGTACCGCCATCCCCCCACATACAGTATAATGTTCCCACAGTACCGCCATCCCCCCCACATACAGTATAATGTTCTCACAGTACCGCCATCCCCCCACATACAGTATAATGTTCCCACAGTACCGCCATCCCCCCCACATACAGTATAATGTTCTCACAGTACCGCCATCCCCCCACATACAGTATAATGTCACAGTCCCGCCATCCCACATATCCACATACAATATAACACTTGGTTTTCTTTTTTTGGTGTTTTTCATGTAATATATGGAAGCCTACAGGAAAATGCTAAAAGAAACATAATATCCAGGAAAAAACCACTGTACATGGAGCCATTAGCATCAAATAACTGTCTTGTTCTTACACACACGCTCTTATAAATGACATCTAACGTGATAAAAGATTACAACCTGGGGAAGACGGGAAACATTCATACAGACGGTCGCTGATGATGTAGTCAGTGATGGACTTTGACCAAATTTGTTTCTAGAGCCGTATTAGAAGATGAAGATGTCGTCCTCATCATGAAGTTGTTATTTCTCATGCCAGGTGTAATGTATATGACGAGAATTAGCGTTATGGAAGATGAGTCTATAAGAAACGTATTCAGCTGCAGACTCTGAGGAAGAAACTGCTTGTTGTCTGTGGCCAATGGCGGCAGACCACGCCACTGCTATGGGGCCCGTGGCCGGAGGGGGCCCGTGAGTCGGGAGGGCCCCAAGCAGCGTGGGAACGAGGAGGATAGGTGAGTAGGAGGTTGCGGCGGCAGAGGAGCGGGTTGCGGCAGTGGAGGAGCGGGGCACACGTAGTAGCCCCTGCCGCAGCTACTACTTGTGCCCGCTGCTAAAGGGACATGAATATTCCCTCTTCTCCACTCCCATGGGCGTGGAGAAGAGGGAATATTCAGTCTCTTCAGCAGTGAGCACGGAGGAGCACTGAGCCGCGGCTCCTGTCAGTGCCCGCTGCTAAAGAGAAAGCATATTCACACTTCTTCACGTCCATAGTCCCGGCGTGGAGAGGAGTGAATATGCAGGCAACAGCAGCTCACCTTGGCTTCTGAGAGCGCGCGCAGCTCAGATGCCGACATGAGCTGCTGCAGACATGACTCAGTGCTGGAGCAGAGGTGAGGAAGGAAGGTGAGTATAAGTGTTTATTGTTTTGTGTGCAGTGATTGGGCGATGAGGGGGCCACACATACCAAAATACTTGGATTGAGGAGGCCACACATACCAGGAATGGGGGATTGAGGAGGCCACACATACCAGGATACTTGGATTGATGAGGCCACACGTACCAGGAATAGGGGATTGAGGACGCCACACATACCAGGATTTGGGGATTGAGGAGGCCACACTTACCAGGATTGGGGGATTGAGGAGGCTACACTTACCAGGATTGGGGGATTGACGAGGCCACACTTACCAGGATTGGGGGATTGAGGAGGCCACACATACCAGGATTTGGGGATTGAGGAGGCCACACCAGGATTGAGGGATTGAGGAGGCCACACATACCAGGATTGGGGGATTGAGGAGGCCACACATACCAGGATTGAGGGATTGAGGAGACTACACATACCAGGGATTGTGGGATTGAGGGGGCCACACATACCAGGGATTGGGGGATTGAGGAGGCTACACATACCAGGGATTGTGGGGGCCACAGATACCAGGGATTGTGGGATTGAGGGGGCCACACATACTAGGATGGGAAATTTAGCTGCTGCTGCATTTCCTACCCTAGGCTTATACTCAAGTCAATAGGTTTTCCCATTTTTATGTGGTAAAATTAGGGGCCTTGGCTTATATTCGGGTCAGTTTATTTAAAATATACGGTATTTTAAAATCAGTGAGTACGTGGTGCCCATAATACTGCAGGACTGTGGCGTGCATTATACTATATGGGGGCTGCATTTTACCCTATGGGGTGTGTAATATACTGTATGGAGGACTATGGGGAGTGCATTATATTCTATGGAGGACCATGGGAAGTTCATTATACTATATGGAGGATTATGGGGGGCGCATTATACTATATGGAGGATTATGGGGGGCGCATTATACTATATGGAGGATTATGGGGGCGCATTATACTATATGGAGGATTATGGGGGGAGCATTATACTATATGGAGGATTATGGGGGCGCATTATACTATATGGAAGATTATCGGTGGTGTATTATACTATATGGAAGGCTATGTTGGGCCATTATAATATTTGAGGGCTATGTGGGGGGCCATTATACTCTATGAAAGCAATTACACAGTGTGAAGGTTTGTGTGGGGTCCATTATACTGTTTGGAGGACTGTGTGGGGGCCATTATACTGTTTGGAGGGCTGTGTGGGGGCCATGAGAGAGTATGGAGGGCTCTGTGGAGTTCACAGTTGGGGGATTATACTGCATTAGGGTCACCATACTTTGCGATGGGAGTTGAAGTGGGGTACAATAGGGTCATTATACTGTGCATGTGGAGGAATGCACCATAGGGGTATCATACTGTTTGGGGGGCACTTTTGTTGGCATCATACTTTATGGGGCAATGAAAGAGGAATCTACGACTTGAGAAGGAGGAAAATTTCTATGTAAAGGCTGGAAAGTTATGAGATCTGCTCTTCTGTGACACAGACAAATATTTATTTATTTTTTTGTGGGGGGGGGGGCCCAATTACAGCTTCTGCTATGGGGCCCCATGACTTCTATGTACGCCCCTGTCTGTGGCCTAAAATACACTGCTCAAAAAAATAAAGGGAAAACTTAAACAGCAGAATATAACTCCAAGTAAATCAAACTTCTGTGAAATCAAATTGTCCACTTAGGAAGCAACACTGATTGACAATCAATTTCGCATGCTGTTGTGCAAATGGAATAGACAATAGATGGAAGTTATTGGCAATTATCAAGACACATTCAATAAAGGAGTGGTTCTGCAGGTGGGGACCACAGACCACATCTCAGTACCAATGCTTTCTGGCTGATGTTTTGGTCACTTTTGAATGTTGATTGTGCTTTCACACTCGTGGTAGCATGAGACGGACTCTACAACCCACAGAAGTTGCTGAGGTAGTGCAGCTCATCCAGGATGGCACATCAATGCGAGCTGTGGCAAGAAGGTTTGCTGTGTCTGTCAGCGTAGGGTCCAGAGGCTGGAGGCGCTACCAGGAGACAGGTCAGTAGACCAGGAGACATGGAGGGGGCTGTAGGAGGGCAACAACCCAGCAGCAGGACTGCTACCTCCGCCTTTGTGCAAGGAGGAACAGGAGGAGCACTGCCAGAGCCCTGCAAAATGACCTCCAGCAGGCCACAAATGTGCATGTGTCTGCACAAATGGTTAGAAACCGACTCCATGAGGGTGGAATGAGGGCCCGACGTCCACAGATGGGGGTTGTGCTCACAGCTCAACACCGTGCAGGACGCTTGGCATTTGCCACAGAACACCAGGATTGGCAAAGTCGCCACTGGCACCCTGTGCTCTTCACAGATGAAAGCAGGTTCACACTGAGCACATGTGACAGACGTGACAGAGTCTGGAGACGCCGTGGAGAACGATCTGCTGCCTGCAGCATCCTTCAGCATGACCGGTTTGGCAGTGGGTCAGTAATGGTGTGGGGTGGCATTTCTTTGGAGGGCCGCACAGCCCTCCATGTGCTCGCCAGAGGTAGCCTGACTGCCATTAGGTACCGAGTTGAGATCTTCAGACCCCTTGTGAGACCATATGCTGGTGCGGTTGGCCCTGGGTTCCTCCTAATGCAGGACAATGCCAGACCTCATGTGGCTGGAGTGTGTCAGCAGTTCCTGCAAGATGAAGGCATTGAAGTTATAGACTGGCCCGTCCGTTCCCCAGCCCTGAATCCGATTGAGCACATCTGGGATATCATGTCTCGCTCCATCCACCGTCACATTGCACCACAGACTGTCCAGGAGTTGGCAGATGCTTTAGTCCAGGTCTGGAAGGAGATCCCACAGGAGACCATCCGCAACCTCATCAGGAGAATGCCCAGGCATTGTAGGGAGGTCATACAGGCACGTGCAGGCCACACACAATACTGAGCCTCATCAGGAGCATGCCCAGGCGTTGTAGGGAGGTCATACAGGCACGTGGAGGCCACACACAATACTGAGCCTCATTTTGACTTGTTTTAAGGACATTACATCAAAGTTGGATCAGCCTGTAGTGTGTTTTTCCACTTTAATTTTGAGGGTGACTCCAAATCCAGGCCTCCATTGGTTAATAAATTTGATTTCCATTGATGATTTTTGTGTGATTTTGTTGTCAGCGCATTCAACTTTGTACAGAACAAAGTATTCAATGAGAATATTTCATTCATTCAGATCTAGGATGTGTTATTTCAGTGTTCCCTTTATTTTTTTGAGCAGTGTATATAGGTTTTATTAGTACGTCAGGGACAAAAGCAGAATGTTGTAAAATAATAAAAATACCATTGCTGCTTGGATTTCTGGGTGATTCTTACTAAAGCAATGGCCAACTTAGCCAGTGATTGGAAGTATGGATATGTCTAAGTCAGCAATTCAACTTATGTTCCAGTCCATAAAAAACTAGAGAACACAACATCTACACATTCTATCTCCTGATATATTTCCCTTATTGTCTCCAGTAATTGTATTATTACACAGGATTCTTTATGATGTTACATCGGCTCATCTTCTTCTCATTCGGGTTTCTACAATATCAGATCCTCTCAGTGAAGATCGTCTATATTAAGAGAATTTTTCTGAATCTCCTATCAAGGATGGACAGAGACAAGATGGCGGAGAGGATATTACACCTCACCCTAGAGATCCTCTTCCGCCTTACTGGAGAGGTGAGAGATTCTGATGACGTCACATTACATCATTATCTATGGGAATAACAGATGGACAGAACTGGAGAGGTGAGGACTCTGGAAATGTCTGTACTGAGATTTATTAATGTGTCTCTCCACAATCAGGATTACACAGTAGTGAAGAAGACCTCTAGTGAACGCTGTCAGGACCCTGTGTCTGAGGGATGGGGAAGACCCAAGAGCCTAATCACAGGGCCTCCACCTCACCCTTTCATACATGAGGACATCAATGACCAGAAGATCCTAGAACTCACCTACAAGATGATTGAGCTGCTGACTGGAGAGGTGACACTGCTGGGAATGCTGGGACATTATACAGTAACGCTATGAAGGGATCGCGGGGATGACGGTATCATTGTATGTGTCAGGTTCCTATAAGGTGTCAGGATGTCTCTGTCTATTTCTCCATGGAGGAGTGGGAGTATTTAGAAGGACACAAAGATCTGTACAAGGACATCATTATGGAGGTTCCCCAGCCCCTCACATCACCAGGTAATAGACAGGACTAAATACACACGGCCTATAATTATCTGTATGTAAAGAATGAATTCAGTCCCTGTATGTGTTTCCTCCAGATCTCTCCAGTAAGAGGACAACACCAGAGAGATGTCCCCGTCCTCTTCTACTACAGGACTGTAAACAAGAAGATCCCAATGTTCCTCAGGATCATCAGGTAGATGGAGAGAAGGTTTCATGAGATCTCCCCTATGATGTGTAGACGGCTGTGAAGGTCTTGTGTTCGGTCTTGTTTTATCCACCAGTATTATATGTTTTATACTTGTGTAATGAGACTGGTGGAGATGGCAGGATTAGAGCTGATCATAGATGGGACTTCTCCATCTGTCTGTGACTTTTACAATATTTGTTTCAGGGTGAAGATCTGACCCATACTAATACTACAGAGACATATGTGAGGGGTGATGAGCGGTGTAAGGAGGAGATTCCTACAGATAACCGCCCAGGTGAGTAGTAACCACTAAATGCAGAGAAGTCACAGATTCTTCTCAGTCACCGGCTGTGGCTGGTTTACCGGTCATGTAGTTCGGCCGTATCACAATCGTTTGATCACCATTTTCCCTATAGACCACAACATTTTCCTCCAACCAAAAATGTTCACATAACTTTGTATAATTGTAAAAGTCCTTTTCTGTAAAACTTACAACCTGGAGGATCCACCTACCTCCTGGGATTAGAAGAAGCTGGACAGAGCTGTAAAGTACAAAGCCAAATGAAAGCGTACGCAGACTGTGCTGACAAGTTAGAAAATCACATGAAGAAAAATATTCTGATGGGCCTGTAAGAGAACGCGGAGGGTAATGATGCTGTTGGCTTCCTAGATCCCTGATATCTTATTGGATGAATCTACCTTCTCTCCCTTCTGTGCTGCTGAATGTTCTCATATGGTCCCTACTAGACCAGGTCCAGTCTTTCTGGCCAAACTTCACTTTTATGATCGACAATATTAAATGTGCAGTGAGGGCCAAGTGTGAATTTCTGTACAATAACAACGGAGTTTCCCTTTATCCTGACTTTTCAAACTATCTTCAAACAGGATTGCGATAAACGACATAAATAACATTACACCTGTGCCATGATATATCTCTAAGCTGTGTGTGGCTGATGGCTGTAATATACATTTATTCACGCCTGCAGGAGATGTGGTGGCATGGCTCGAGCCCTGGTTTCATGGATTCACTCCACGTTATAAATTCCATTATGTTTTCAATCCTAAGGAATTCAGATTCCTGCACAATCTCTCCTGAAATGGGGGCACTAATACTTTCTCTACTCTCCTGGTCAGGACTCATCATACCTCCAATGGTCCACCATAAATGAGCGCAACTCCGGTTTAGTGATGGAGCTCTCCCTTATAGATACGTTGTTGTTGGGGATGTAACATATCTTTTATTCTGTCTTTTTTACAGGTTCATTCTCTATGATAGTTTTATTGTGGTGGGATCGGCCTGACTCACTTATGTGTCTCTGTAACTCTATGGTGGTCTTTAAAAGAAGGTCTCCATTACCTCTTCCCAATGCCAAGGTCTAAATTTAAGACCCCTCATCTCTGCACTATTATAAAAAGTTCTACTTCAATGTCTAATATTTCTTATTGAAATTTATCTGACATAAAATATTGTCCCTTACGATAGTTTTGATGATGAAGAGCCCCCGAGCCCCAGACTCTAATTACCCCAGAGAGGTTTCTCCACTAGTTACTCATTTTATACTGAAGAAGACTGTTCAGTTGGATCATTTCAGTAGATGTGTTATTGTCTATACTCACAGTTTTTGACTACAGCAGTTCGTTCCCAAAATCCTCTGATTTAACCCCTTCCTGCAGACAGTTTTTTGTTACTAATCAGGCCCCATTTTTCAAATCTGACGTGTGTCACTTTATGTGGTGATAACTTTGGAATTCTTCACAAAGGATAATAGAAAACAAATGGACCTTACAAATTATTTCCAACTACTCTTGAATCTGACAATCCCCTATATACGGTTGTACACTACTGTCTGGGCACATGGCAGGGTAAGAAGGGAAGGAGCGCCATTTACCTATTTGAATGCAGATCTTGCAGATCCCAGAGGAGATGGGACACAACATTTGCAGAAACCTTAATATGACAAAATGGCAGAAAACCAGAGCAATAGAAATACCCATAAAGTGACTTCATTTTGGAAATTATAACCCTCAGTGAATTAATCTATAGGAGTAGTGACTATTTTGACTCCACGGCCACTTTCTGGACATTAGCTCGCAGTCGATGTTGGAGAGTAAAAATTGCACATTGGCCATTTTATTTCCCAACACATAGTGCCCAGATTGTGCTCCAGGAGACACACACCGTAAATGAAGAGGGTTCTTCTCACTATAGGAATGCCAAATACATGGATGATAAATGTGTTTTGGGCGCACTGCAAGGCTCGGAAGAGAGGGGGAGATCTGACTTTGGGAGAGCGGATATTGCTGGATTGGTTTATGGATGAGTAGAAGTTTTTATTGGTATCATTTTCATCTACATAACATTGTTTGGTGGCTTCTTATTCCATATTTTGGAGGCTGAATGCACAAACAGTTGAACACTATGCTCCACTGGTTCATCCTATGAAGTTTTCTATTAGACTGTGAATTGTCATTCACTGTCATTCTGTCAATAAGTTGTGATTTCTGCAGACATTTTAAGTAGAAATGTTCAAAAATATAAATTTCAATGATGTTTTATTTAAAATTAATAATTGGTTTTATTCTTGGCAGATGACTGTACCAGGAGATCAGAGGGACAGGAGATTTTTATATCAGATGATCTTGAGATCCCACAGGATACAATTGAAGTGAATGCCATTACTCCAGATCTACAATCATCCCTTCACAGCAAAGATCTGTCATCTGATCCTATGAAACAGGTCCTGTCTTCTGATTCATTACCGACTACTAAGGAAAGTCAAAATAAAAGAATAAAAATTGAAAAACGAGCTGCTCCTAAAGCAAAGAAGACATATTCACTACCAGAAAATGGAAATAGTTTTACCCTCGAAAAGTCTATAAGTCCAAAAATACACACAGTGGACAATAGATTTTCTTGTTCCAAATGTGGGAGATGTTTTAACCGTAAATCAGTTTTGGTTATTCACCAGAGAACCCACACCGGGGAGAAGCCTTTTTCATGTTCAGAATGTGGGAAATGTTTTAACCGGAAATCCGATCTTGTTAGACATCAGATAATTCACAAAGGGGAGAAGCCTTTTTCCTGTCCAAAATGTGGGAAATGTTTTAACCAGAAATCATATTTTGTTATTCACCAGAGAACTCACACAGGGGAGAAGCCTTTTTCATGTTCAGAATGTGGGAAATGTTTTTACCATAAATCAGCTTTGGTTAAGCACCAGAGAACTCACACAGGGGAGAAGCCTTTTTCCTGTTCTGAATGTGGGAAATGTTTTATCCAGAAATCAGATCTTGTTAGACACCAGAGAATTCACACAGGGGAGAAGCCATTTTCATGTTTAGAATGTGGGACATGTTTTAACCATAAACCAGCTTTGGTTGACCACCAGAGAATTCACACAGGGGAGAAGCCTTTTTCATGTTCAGAATGTGGGAAATGTTTTAACCGGAAATCAGATCTTGTTAGACACCAGAGAATTCACACAGGGGAGAAGCATTTTTCATGTTCAGAATGTGTGAAATGTTTTAACCGGAGATCAGCTTTAATTAAGCACTAGAGAATCCACAGAGGGTAGAAGCCTTTTTCCTATTCTTTTTTTTTTTAATCCAATAAATTTTTGAGTTTTTTCCATTAGTTTTTTTTTTACAAAACAAGAAACCAGTACAAACAATAATAAAATAACATACATGCATCTCTCCGATATATCCTTCCAGCTTGCCCATTACCGTCTGATAACTTGCAGTTACTATATCTTACAATTAACATTCCACATTCTTGAAATCTCTTATATAAGCATAATATTGTAATAAACATAATCCTATACACATATAGGTGTGCTATATTACCCAGACCACGTGTTAAGGAATTCCAATACACAATGAAACATTAGACCTCGTCAATGCCTCCCTTCCTCCATAAGTCAAATTGTCTCTCCAGCAATAACCCCCTTGATGGCATTCCAGGTGTATCCAACCATAAGTCTCATATTTTCTCAAATGTATTCATTGAGTTTCATTTTTTATATACCCCTTTTTCTAATCTGATATTAGTTATCCTATTTTTGAGTTCACTAATTTCTGGGGGTGAGGGGTTAATCCATTTGGATGCAATATTTTTCCTAGTTTGAAGTAAAATACGTGAAATCTGTTATGATCTGCTACAGAGACTAAGGAAAGGCAGGAGATCTGTCCCTACAATAGAACTAAACTAGATCCCTACGATGTAACGGGGAACCTGATCCTGCGATCAGACCCACTAAAGTCCTCGGCTAGTCTGAACGCAGACCTATAGATGTGGGGGAGGGATCCCTACAAGATCTAGGGACTGGAATTAGTTGGACACCTCCTAGCAGAAATAGTAGCAGTCAAAGACAAACACACAACAAAAAGCGTAGAGGTCAGAAGACCTAGCAAAACTAACAGAGAACGGCAATAGAGTAACAAGCTAGCTCAGCAGTAGTAAATACAAATGAAGTCCAGCAAAGCCAGGAGGGCGGAGCCGGATTAAATAGGCAAAATGGTCATGTGACCAGCAAACTAAAAAAAACCTAACAGGAGAGTTGTAACAAAATCCCTATTGAAATTGGGTCATATTCCATATCATATCCTAATATACCTAAAAGGCATTTTTTGGGTCTGGTTGAATATCTATTTTATATTCCCTCTTTATAATAGACAGAACTCCTTTCCAGCATTTACCTGACTCCCGGCATTCCCATAGCGTATGTAATAGGCCCGCATCATCCATTTTACATCTTGGACATTCAGCATCAGTCCGGTATCCTATGTTACATAGGAATCTTAGTATTTCCCTTCTCTAATACCAACTTAACAAAAGTATTATGTTTTACCCAAAAGGGAGTCCATTTTGATTGTGCATTAAATGAATGCCGGAACTGTAAATATTTATAGAATTGTTTGTCAACCCAAATCCCCCCTTTAATTGATCAAAGCACTTAAGTATCCCTTCAGACAATAGGTTTTATATCGTATATACCGTATTTTTCGGACTATAAGATGCACTTTTTTCCTCCAAAATTTTGGGGGAAAGTAGGGGGTGCATCTTACAGTACGAATGTGGCATGGGAATTGGATGTTTCGCCCCCAGCAGTTCTCCCCCGGGTGCATTTGGCCCCCAGGATGTTTTGCCCCCGCACATTTCACCCCCGCACATATCGCCCCCGGATGTTTCGCAACCAGCAGTTCGCCCCCGGATCTTTCGTCCCCAGCAGTTCACCCCTGGATGTTTGTATCCTGCTTTGCCCCCAGAATTTTGTGTTTGGATGTTTCGCCAGTTTGTCCTTGTGGTTCATAAATTCCCGTCCGTCATCAATCCTCATGTCACCACAGTACTGTACAGAGGCTGCTCTTTTGTGACATGTTAAATCATCTGTTTCCATCTGTAAACCTCACAACTGATTGCATTATAGTGTCAGAGCATTTTACCCGCAATTTTAACAAGACATTTTCCAAAACGTTTCTGAAACACTTTTGTGTTACAAAACATAACATGAAACAAATAAACGGATTCAAAAAATGTAGTGTGAATGAGGCCTGATTTATGTGGGGAATGTAAACCACTCTAAAATCTAAACATTTTGTGAACTTTTACCTGACCCAGCTGCTGTTTTGCAAGTTTTGTTGCAGATGTGACAATTTGCAGGTCAGGTGTCCTGCAAGTTGCATTAGACGAGCTTTTATTCCATCTTTACATCAGAATATAGCAGTGTCTAAAATCTCGCTTTCACAGCAATTCACTGTCTACAAGTATGAATTCAGTTCTATCCAAACGTGGGAAGAAGAAGTCGGTCTACGAGAATCACATTTACGTATTTTCCAAACGAACGTCTGACGACGTCCATTCCATCTGGGTGTGTGAAAAACGGGCGACTTGCAAGGGACCTGTTTGGACCAATGAAGCATCTGGTGAAGTGGTGAAAGTAACCAATCCCCACAACCACGCAGCACAAGCAGCAAGACCGGAAGCAATCCGACTTGTCAATGAGGCGGTCACCAGGGCAAGGACAACACCGGAGACCCCACAACAGATTCTCACAGAAGTAATTTCAGGAGCCCATTCTAATGTTGTAGCACTTCTCCCAAGGAAAGCATCACTGAAGAGAACAATACGATTATCAAGGCAACTGGGCAATATTCCAAGGTTGCCCCAAACCCTTGATCAACTTGTTATTCCCCAGGAGTTCCAGGAGATCAATATTGATGGTATCCAGCAGCAGTTCCTTCTGCATGACTCTGGTAAGCATTTAACATTTCCATTATGCAGAATTATTGCAAAGTTTATGTTGCACAAATGTGAAAAATTCTATATTACAAAGTGCTGATATAGAATACTATGTGATTTTTTTTGCCTTAAAGGGAAACTTTGAGGATAGTATAATGTACGGTGAGGCCTACTGATTCCAACTATGCCTCACTGGTTTAGTTGCAGTCTGATTCTCTGCTCAGCTTCAAAGTAGAAGTCCTGCCTTTGAGATACAGTGGTCTGCCATATTCATAAGCAGAGTGGTAACCTTGTCCACCCACCATGATTTGCAGGTATCCAGCCATTGTCAATCACAGCCAGAGGACAAGGTTGTCGCATCAAACCCGCATCACTAGTTATCAATTTTAGTGTAGAATTTTCTGCTATAAAATAGCTGCAGATTGTCTGCTGCAACTACTTAGTGCAGGTGAATGTACCTTAAGGATTCATTAACATGTCTCCTAACCTCTGTGGATTATCCACAACTGCAGATATACAGCTATTCGGGTGTAGATAATTCTACACCAAAATCTCCATTTAGCTCTATGGATTTAGGTGCAGGTTTTAGTGCAGAATTTTAGCCCCTTGTCTGAATGGCTGGAATCTTCTTTGCATAATGGCAGCATACATTCACATGCAGGGTCATAAGTAGCTTGGCCCTAGCCCCATAGCAAAGTTTTGAAGGGGCCTGGGCCCCCCTTCCTCCGCGATGCCCTGCCCCCTTTAGCCACGCCCCCTGCCAACAGCCTGAAATGAAGTTCCAATGCTGAATTAGTGCTGGGAAGAGGGTACACCATGCTCCGGTAGGTGCCTGTCACCTACCGGAGCATGGCGGGGTTAATTAATATTCACCACCTGCTGCCACACGCTCCGTTCCTCTGCTTTCATACAGGACCTGGAATGATGTATGCAATCATGTGACCGCTCACGTCTCAGGATCTGCATCAAAGCAGAGTGAGGAAAGCAGCGCCGCAGCAGGCGGTGAGTATTCATTTATCCTTGCCATGCTCCAGTAGGTGACAGGCACCTACCAGAGCATGGTAGATCCAAGGGGCCCGGTGTTCACGGGTGCATTACACCCCTTGGCGGCAGGCCCCCTGAGGGCCCGGGGGCAGTGGCATCCTTTGCCTACATGGTAGGTACGCCACTGCTGCACTGCATGCCATTTTTTTAACTGTACATTTTTTCCTCAGCATGTGGATGGGAAATAGATATTTACGCTGCATATGACCCCGACCTAATGAACCATTCAGTTAGTATGCTTTTTTTTCACAAATACTTCTTACGTTTGCTCGTTTTTCCTGATGTAAACCTTTTATTATCATGGAATTCTGCATTTTGCTGGTTTCTGCTGCCGTTAATCCTTTCACAACTTTGAAAATGTGACATTTTTGAAGCTTGGAAGCATTTTTAAACAGGAATATATAATTTTCCACTGGGACAATATATGTCGTAGAAAAAACTATTGTTTAGCCCCTTCACACCAGATTTTGCTTCAGTTTTAAGTTTCTGTTATAAAATCTGAAAATCTGAAGCAAAATGTGAGTTTTTAATGTGAGATATGAACAACGGATGCTTCTGATAAGGAACAATTTTTTGTGAATTCATCCCGAAATTCTCTGTCTGCTACTTGTTACTTTTCATTTTGTCTCTCATTATTTCCTGTACTAATACTTTCACTTTTAATTAGGAAGTGGACACAGCCGTATCTTGATATTTGGAACAAGAGACAATCTCCATCTACTGGCACAAAGTAAAGAGTGGTTTGTTGATGGCATGTTTTTCAGTACACCAGCCCTGTTCAAGCAACTTTATACAATCCATGTAGTCCACAGCGGCCTTGTTGTTCCTGTAGCGTACGCCTTGCTGACGGACAAGAGCCCTTCAACGTACCAGAGGTTGCTACAAGAGCTGAAGAACATGCAATCTGGACTGCAGCCACACAACCTGGACTGCAGCCACACAACCTGGACTGCAGCCACACAACCTGTACTGCAGCCACACAACCTGGACTGCAGCCACACAACTTGGACTGCAGCCACATGACCTGGACTGCAGCCACATGACCTGGACTGCAGCCACACAACAAGGACTGCAGCCACACAACAAGGACTGCAGCCACACAACCTGGACTGCAGCCACACAACCTGGACTGCAGCCACACAACCTGGACTGCAGCCACACAACCTGATGTTGGATTTTGACCTAGCTGGAATTCAGGCATTTGAGAGTGGATTCCCCAACCGGTTGCTTCTTCCACCTATCACAGTCAGTTTGGTGTAAAGTTCAAAATGAAGGACTCAAGGTGTAATATCAAGGTGACCATGAATTTGCTCGTTGGATACGCATGATACCTGCCCTTGCCTTTCTACCACCACAGAATGTTGTGCCTTCATTTGAAGAGTTAGTGGAAAATCCTGACTTTCCACAAGAAGCAATACCCATTGCCAACTATTTTGAAGATACCCATATTGGTCGAATTACTCGCAGAAGACATCAGGCACCTTTGTTTCCAGTTCAACTTTGGAATATGTATGATTGAACAAGATGTGCAAGATTTAAACAATAGAAGCTTGATAGATTATCTGAGAGGCATTGCCTACAGCTTTGAATTTTAGTTCATGGTCACATATTTAGCTGTAAAATAATTCAAACATTAACACCTGCAATTTTTCTTTTCTTTCCTCTTTTTCTCTAACCGTTCCTCCTCTATACCCTTTATGTTTCTTGATTAACAGTTTTAATTTATACAGTTAAAGCGTAACTCTAAAAAAAAAAAAAAAAAAGTTTTGCTATGTTATAGTACCTGCGGCACTGAACTTCTTTTCCAATGGAGACCCCCTTCCAGCAACTTCACTTCTGTGAGAAAAGTCCCATCCAAGTTCCAGAAGCAGGTTCCATGTGATGCAGGATATCAGTGGCTACTAAGGAGGTCGTTTCGCCTTAGTAGCAGAACTTGTGGACGGACTCTAGGGGGCGTGACTACACGGGGCGTGCAACTGTCAGGCCTCTTTCAGACTAACAGTTTTGCCGGCAATTATCGCAGCAGTTTAAAAACCGCGGCGGTAATTGCCGGCAAAACCACTAGATAGCACTTGACTTGCCCAATGCAAGTCAATGGGCTCAAATCGCGGGAAAACTGTGCAGCAGAAAGACGTGCGGTTTTACATTTTAAAACCTGTTCTATCTTCCTGGCGATTACTGCGGTTTTAAACTGTCGCGGTAAACAGCAAGTCTGAAACGTGCTCCCTTTGATGTATACAGGCTGGTTCACAGCCCCCTGCAAAGCTCCCCAACTCCCCATGTGCTCAGTCCTTTACTGGCTTTACACAGCGGGGGGAGCCCTCCTCTTGTCCAGGATGAAGCATATGAGGGGAGGGGGAAGGGGAACTTTCCAGAGGGCTGTGAACGAGCAGCCCTGAATGTATCACAGGAAGCCTGAATCCATCCACAATTTCTGCTACCAAGGGGTCCATTTCCTTAGTAACCACTGAAATCCCGCAGCACATAGAGCCTGCTGCTGTAACTTGGATGGGACTTTTCACACAAAATGAAATAAAATTTAGAAAAAAATTATATTTAAAAAAAAAAAAAAAGCTGCTGGAATGGGTCTCCATTGGAAAAGATCAGTGCCATAGGTACTATAACATATCAAAATTTTTTTTTGTTTTTTTTTGGAGTTACGCTTTAAATATATTGTTCTGCAATGTTGGTTGGTTTGACAAATTGTTAATATTTTTCTGTCTGTAAAGTTACTTATCTAGAAAATTTAAAGTTTTGGAATTTAAAAAAAAATGTAACTTGACCACATTTATACATCTTAGACCCAAAATATGATTAGTGAGAAGTGAACCTGCTAAAGTTCAGTTCGGGCAGTTCAGTCTCAAACACACAAGAAAATCCGGGTTTGGGTTCAGCACCCCCAAACTATCATCTCCATTGAACTCAATGGGTATGGAGACTCAGAGGAGTGGAGGATCTGTCCACCACATCCTCATCACTGACCAGATAGTAAAAAGAAAATATATATTGCTACTTACCCCTTTGCTGAGGTACCGGCAGACGCGGAGGGTCCTCTTCCATGCACTTCCACATTGTGTGAATATGTCATCGTACCCGAGGGAATCCCTTTCAGGATTCCTAGCTAGGGATCCCCTTGGTCAAGAAGACTCTCCACGCAGGTCCGGACCTCAGCGAAGGGGAGAGAAGCGATTTTTATTTTCTGATGAGCAAACTTCGAACATTGCCTGTTTGGGGTCAGTTTGGTTGAACCCGAGCAGACAATGTTTGATACGAACCCTGAACTTTCCAGATCGGGTTTGCTCATCACTAGATACAGTATGATATGTAATGGATGACAAAAAGAAGCCATTAAATGTAACACCAGATCTCATCGCGGCACTGCGCATGCGCAGCCGTGTCTTGGTGAGAGGAGAGGCATCCTGCCCCCGGGATTGACTGATAAATGGGGCAGGAGTGACGTCATGTCAGTGAGTGGCCGGGAGACATTAGGCCTCACTGCCGCGGCATTCATCATGCTTCATGGATCAGTGATCCAGGCAAGATGAAAAGACAGCCGGAAGCAGGAGAAGACCTCACGGGGAACCGCTAGACTGCACTCCGGGACCCAAGGAGCTGCAGCTGCGACAGGTAGGTCTGTCAGTTTTTTTGTGTTCTAGGGTGATAATACTCCTTTAAGGCCAGCCAGAAGAGACACTGGGTGAGCTGCTGAAAAGGCAGCCACAGGTTCTACTGGAGCACAATTCTACAGCCTGCCACTGCTACTCACCGAGCCCAGGTTTCAGAAAGTTTTTTACCCAGCAATTGTGGTCCGGTATATTTTACCCGCAGGTATGTTCAGCCCTAGATGTTTTGTTCCATGTATGTTGACTCCAAAAGCTGAGGGTGAAACATCTGGGGTCAAAATGCTAGAGGCGAAACATCAGATGGCGACACATCCAGGGACAAAATGCTGTAAGTGAAACATCCGAAACGTGAGGGTGCGAAATGCTAGGGGGCGAAACATCCGGGGCGAAAAGTGCAGGCTGAAACGTGCGGGAGGGAAACATACGGGAGCGAGACATCCAGGGGCGAAAAGTGCGTGGGCGAATCTTCCTGGGGGCGAAATGTGCGGGGGACTAAATGTACCTGGGGCGAACTGCTGGGGGAGAACTGCCGGGGGCGAAACTTCCTATAACCATCTCCTGCCCCTCTCTCATCTGCCTCCACAGAGATCGCTCCCTCTCCTACCTCTCCATCATGTAGGGCTGGATTCTCCTGCATGATGCTGGCAGGCACAGGGCAAGATGGCGCCGAGGTTCCTGCTCCCGACGAGGCTCTCAGAAGAAAGGCCTCCAGGACCGTCACAGACGCTGCTGCAGCGGCGCTTGCGGGCGCTGCGGACCGGGCTCTTCGCGGACCCATGCCTCACAGGTAGTTGCCCGGTATAGCAATATTTTTGCCCATGTTTGATAAGGGCTCAGCGGGAGCTCTTCAGCCGCGCGTCCTCTCAGTCCGATATCCGGCTATGCCCCCCCAGCATCCTTGTTTTAAAGATTGCGTGAATAAAGCAGAAGAATTTTACCTCACACAGTGTGCCACCTGTTCATCTCTTTGTTGCATCATTCATGAGGACTATTGCTTTGGTGGTGCTGCACCTGTGACGTGAGGAAGCCATGCAGCTGACTCATGGTCCAAGACTCCTAAAAGAGGTAGGAGCGGTATGCATAGTGCTGGTTTCTGAACTTACAGTAGTAGGGCCCCTCCCCACTGAAAACAGTATCCTCAAAAATAAAATACATCACAGCAGTAATAAAATCCTTTAATTAGCCAATACAGTAATAATGTCCCACATCCTGCTCCCATATGTACTCCATTCTGGACCCCATATGTTCTCCACTCCTGGCCCCATGTGACTTCATCCTGCCTGCCTCTAAATTCTACCCCCATGTGTCATCTCCCATTCTACCTCATGTCTCTTCTCCCATTCTGCCCCCATGTCTCTTCTCCCATTCTGCCCCCATGTCTCTTCTCCCTTTCTGCCCCATGTCTCTTCTCCCATTTCGCTCCCATGTCTCTTCTCCCATTCCGCTCCCATGTCTCTTCTCCCATTCCGCTCCCATGTCTCTTCTCCCATTCCGCTCCCATGTCTCTTCTCCCATCCTGCCCCCATAGCTCTTCTACAATTCTGCCTCCATGTCTCAAAAAAAAAAAAGTTCCTCCTCACCTTGCTGCTTCTCCAGCGGAGACGCTCCTTTGTTGATTTGAAGCACGGACGTTAGCCAGTTACATGCCGGCAGTGGCGTCATAGACCAGCGACGTGCACACTGACGTCAGCTACTGACCTGTGATTGGCTGGCGACTTAACTATTGCGGTGCGGGAAAACTCCCACACGGCAATAGATTTAAAGTGAACCTGCATCTGAGGACGCAAGTTCAGTTCGCTGGGGCCCGGTGAGCAGACGTCTGGGCCCCTCTACTCACCGGGCCCCATATGCCAGTAAGGGCAGTAATGCCCTGAAGGCGACCCTGCTGACAATAAACTGGTCTAAATCCGCTCCTTTGGATTCCAGGAGTACTGCTATTTGGGAGAGTCTATCCAATATTCCAGTAGTTCACAAATTTACTTGAAATAAAATAAATCTCACTGCGCTGATAGGACAGTGTTGTACACTGTATTATCCCTTAGGTGTATATCTAGGAATGAGTACCTTAACAAAAATAAACAGAAAAGTGAATGGACAGTTAGTTTCTGAAATGTGTAAGGGAAAGCACAGTGTCTCCTGGCATCCGTACCTTGTGAAGATTATGACGTCACACGGCATTTGCTTCCTCGCGCACCAACACGTGTCAGGTCGGTCATCGGCCGGGACTTCCTGAACACTGCAGTGAAGGGCAGTCCAGGTCGGAGGTCCCCAGGAAGAGGCGGACTGTAGCAAGGCCCAGATCATGACTGATACAAGTATACAGACTTTCCACATCGGCCGTGACCATGAGTGTACCGGGTTCCAGCAAGACCTCTAAGAGATGGCTGCTATCCCGTATTTCTGCCCGGGAGCTGTGCGCTTGCGCAGTGGTCTCCTGCTTTCCCGTGCCCGCGCCTGGCTGTCTTAATGTCTTCGGCTCGCCTCCGGGGGCATGCTCACAGGCACGCCCCTGGACGCGCCTCCTTGGGCATGACGGCTTGGGCGCGAGCGGCGGGATTCCGGGCGCACGCGCCGATGCGCTCCAATAGGCTTCCCACCCCTCGTGATCACATGAGGGGTTGGGGGCGTATTTATAGAAGGTCCTGTAGGTGCTCCAGTACACGCGCCTCTTGAGAAAGAGTCTTGCGAAACGCGTGTCGGGGCGCATTATTCTCATCTATACCAGTGGTGTGGGGGTCCCATTGATGTGCTAACCGTGCGGGCATTGAAGCTGGGTGAGTTCCATATATGAGGCTGTACCGATTTGTGTGGGACGGGCTGGGCAACATATGAGACTGCTTGCATTTTTTATTACAATCTGTTACTATCTGCACTAGCAGTCTAGCACTTTGGTTGTATGTCCTCATACCCACCCCTAACCCATGTATGCAATGACTCATATATATTTAGCCCAGCTGTTGCATCCTCCGTGGGACTCCCTGACACTTGGCACTATGCACTTTACTTCCCCTGCATTGTGACTTATATGAAATGATTTTGTATGTACTATTTTGCAAATCTTACCTAATAAAACTATGTTCTTTATGCTGTAAAACTCATTTCTTCTCCTCTTTTAAAAACATTCGTATCAAACATTGTCTGCTCGGGTTCAACCACACCGACCCCAAAGAGGCAATGTTCGGAGTTTGCTCATCAGAAAATAAAAATCGCTTCTCTCCCCTTCGCTGAGGTCCCGACCCATCCAAGTTATAGCAGCAGGCTCTATGTGCTGCAGGATTTCAGTGGTTACTAAGGAAATGGACCCCTTGGTAGCAGAAATTGTGGATGGATTCAGGCTTCCTGTGATACATTCAGGGCTGCTCGTTCACAGCCCTCTGGAAAGTTCCCCTTCCCCCTCCCCTCATGTGCCTGGACAAGAGGAGGCTCCCCCCGCCCTGTGTAAAGCCAGTAAAGCACTGAGCACATGGGGAGTTGGGGAGCTTTGCAGGGGGCTGTGAACCAGCAGCCCTGTATACATCATAGGGAGCAGGTTGATGCCTCTTTCAGACTTGCTGTTTTCCTGGCAATTACCGCGACAGTTTAAAACCGCAGCGGTAATCGCCAGGAAGATAGAACATGTTTTAAAATGTAAAACCGCGCGGCTTTCTGCTGCACAGTTTTCCTGCGATTTGAGCCCATTGACTTGCATTGGGCAAATCAAGTGCTATCTAGTGGTTTTGCCGGCAATTACCGCCGCGGTTTTTAAACTGCTGCGATAATCGCCGGCAAAACTGTTAGTCTGAAAGAGGCCTGACAGTTGCACGCCCCGTGTAGCCACGCCCCCTAGAGTCCGTCCACAAGTTCTGCTACTAAGGCGAAACGACCTCCTTAGTAGCCACTGAAATCCTGCATCACATGGAGCCTGCTGCTGGAACTTGGATGGGACTTTTCTCACAGAAGTGAAGTTGCTGGAAGGGGTTCTCCATTGGAAAAGAAGTTCAGTGCCGCAGGTACTATAACATAGCAAAACTTTTTTTTTTTTTTTTCTTTTTAGAGTTACGCTTTAACTGTATAAATTAAAACTGTTAATCAAGAAACATAAAGGGTATAGAGGAGGAAGGGTTAGAGAAAAAGAGGAAAGAAAAGAAAAATTGCAGGTGTTAATGTTTGAATTATTTTACAGCTAAATATGTGACCATGAACTAAAATTCAAAGCTGTAGGCAATGCCTCTCAGATAATCTATCAAGCTTCTATTGTTTAAATCTTGCACATCTTGTTCGATCATACATATTCCAAAGCTGAACTGGAAACAAAGGTGCCTGATGTCCTCTGCGAGTAATTCGACCAATATGGGTATCTTCAAAATAGTTGGCAATGGGTATTGCTTCTTGTGGAAAGTCAGGATTTTCCACTAACTCTTCAAATGAAGTCACAACATTCTGTGGTGGTAGAAAGGCAAGGGAAGGTATCATGCGTATCCAACGAGCAAATTCATGGTCACCTTGATATTACACCTTGAGTCCTTCATTTTGAACTTTACGCCAAACTGACTGTGATAGGTGGAAGAAGCAACCGGTCTTCACAAGATTGGGGAATTCACTCTCAAATGCCTGAATTCCAGCTAGGTCAAAATCCAACATCAGGTTGAGTGGCTGCAGTCCAGGTTGTGTGGCTGCAGTCCAGGTTGTGTGGCTGCAGTCCAGGTTGTGTGGCTGCAGTCCAGGTTGTGTGGCTGCAGTCCAGGTTGTGTGGCTGCAGTCCAGGTTGCATGTTCTTCAGCTCTTGTAGCAACCTCTGGTACGTTGAAGGGCTCTTGTCCGTCAGCAAGGGGTACACTACAGGAACAACAAGGCCGCTGTGGACTACATGGATTGTATAAAGTTGCTTGAACAGGGCTGGTGTACTGAAAAACATACCATCAGCAAACCACTCTTTACTTTGTGCCAGTAGATGGAGATTGTCTCTTGTTCCAAATATCAAGATACGGCTGTGTCCACTTCCTAATTAAAAGTGAAAGTATTAGTACAGGAAATAATGAGAGACAAAATGGAAAGTAACAAGTAGCAGACAGAGAATTTCGGGATGAATTCACAAAAAATTGTTCCTTATCAGAAGCATCCGTTGTTCATATCTCACATTAAAAACTCACATTTTGCTTCAGATTTTCTGATTTCATAACAGAAACTTAAAACTGAAGCAAAATCTGGTGTGAAGGGGCTAAACAATAGTTTTTTCTACGACATGTATTGTCCCAGTGGAAAATGATATATTCCTGTTTAAAAAATGCTTCCAAGCTTCAAAAATGTCACATTTTCAAAGTTGTGAAAGGATTAACGGCACCAGAAACTAGCAAAATGCAGAATTCCATGATAATAAAAGGTTTACATCAGGAAAAACGAGCAAACATGTAAGAAGTATTTGTGAAAAAAAAAGCATACTAACTGAATGGTTCATTAGGTTGGGGTCATATGCAGCGTAAATGTCTAAATCCCATCCACATGCTGATGAAAAAATGCACAGTTAAAAAAAATGACATGCAGTGCAGCAGTGGCGTACCTACCATGTAGGCAGGGGACGCCACTGCCCCCGGGCCCTCAGGGGGCCTGCCGCCAAGGGGTGTAATGCGCCCAGGAACACCGGGCCCCCTGGATCTACCATGCTCTGGTAGGTGCCTGTCACCTACTGGAGCATGGCAAGGATAAATGAATACTCACCGCCTGCTGCTGCGCTGCTTTCCTCACTCTGCTTTGATGCAGATCCTGAGACTTGAGCGATCACATGATTGCATACATCATTCCAGGTCCTGTATCAAAGCAGAGGAACGAAGCGTGTGGCAGCAGGTGGTGAATATTAATTAACCCCCTCCCATGTATGGTTTATGTGGCACCCCAGGGGTCTGGTTGCCACAGTGATAGAAATATTACGTCTGAAAGCAAGTGGGAGGTTTCCTGGTCAGGAGCCCTTAAACATGCAACACCTCCTGTCCCAGACCAGATAGGGGAGGAACCTGCCCTATATAAACTGGATCTGGGGCGGGGTTAGTCAGTCAGAGCCTGGAGTTTGTTCCAGACACAGGGAAAGAAACAGCTAGGAGTTCTGTAGGAGCAGGAGCTGAAGACCAGGGACTTGAGCTAAACGGAGTTCGTCCTGGCAGAAGACACCGAGAACCGGACGCAGGAGTCCGAGGCTGTGGGGACTTATATTCACCCAACAGCAGAAACCCGCCGGCAGGGGATTTCAGGTCCTCTGGCCATAGAAGCCCGGAGGCTCAGTCACGAGCAAGGGACCAGCACCGCCATCGAGGAGCGGAGGCTATCAAAAGGCCCCAAGTCACCAGCCATACGGGTGAGCACCACACAGTATACTCAGGGACGTGGGCTACTTCCACTCGCTTACAGCAAGGTAGCCAGGAAGAGTGCAGATAGATGGGGAGGCCTACAACTCCACCTGGCCAGGAGAACTCCTGTTTGTTCACAGACAGACCAGGCCCCTTATGCTAGCCAGTACTCCCGGGAGGGTCTGCCTTAATATCATCAGTAAAGACCCTGAACGGCACTGCAAAGACTCTGAGTCGTTCCTGCTTTACCCATGCACCATCACTCCCATCATCTACATTCCCTGCCCTGAGGCTGTACTCTTCTCGTGCGGAGTTATCCCATCCTTTTTCTGCGCATACCACACCAGCCTCAGCGGTCTGCCTCGCAGCGGCGGTACACCCTGACCGCAATCCACGGGTGGCGTAGTCGGACATTAAACCATAAAACCCCTATAAAAGACTGCCACCGTTTGACCGCGTTGAGCCATGGGACCGGGTCACCGCCACGGAGACTACAACCCCCAGAGACCCGGCTCCGGGTAACCCACACACGTGCATACACTGCCCAGGGGGAGCGTCATCTCTTTGGCGTAGTCGGCAGGATTGTGACCAACCCGCCACAAACGGGTATTGCATGCCTGAAAAAGACTTTGCACTTACCTGAGTGAAGTTTCCCGCCATCCAGAGCCGTTTCCCGCCATCTTCAGTCGTTTCCTCGCCATCGGACGCCATCTTCAGGATGCCGCGCGGGAAGAAGAGGGGCGTGGACGTCCAAACCGTGCGAGACCTGAAGCCCCGCCCTACGCACCGACGCTGCACAAGGTCCTGGAAGGAGAGAGAGCGACGCTGACGTCACCAGGACGCGACGCAAGGTCCTCACGCGGAGCAGCATCAGCGGAGCCGCGGCCTACGGAAGAGGATCGGCGGAAGGTAGGCCACACTTAACTAGGGGGGAGGAAGATGACGGACACGGAGGGACCCTCTGTAACGGGTCTGGGAGGCGGAACCTCTGGGCTACAATACAAGGGGGCGGTCCTTGTAAGGGAGCGGGTGGCGACCAGGCAGGCAGTCACAGGAGGTGACCTGGACAGTCTCTGAGTGAACGGGACAGTCTCTGAGTGAACGGGACAGTCTCTGAGTGAACGGGACAGTCTCTGAGTGAACGGGACAGTCTCTGAGTGAACGGGACAGTCTCTGAGTGAACGGGACAGTCTCTGAGTGAACGGGACAGTCTCTGAGTGAACGGGGCTGGAGGTCACGGCAAGTGACCGGGGCAGTCTCTAGGTATAGGGTTGGTACGACCTGTGGCGGCTGAAGATAGACGAGAGCTCCCAGGTGAGCAGGCGAGAGTCTCTGGAAGAACGGGTGGTCACAGCATGTGACGGCGGAGCCTCCAGGAAGACCAGCGGACAGGCGACAGATGAGCGCTCCCAGGTGAGCGGGCAGAAGTCTCTGGACAGGCGGGTGGTCACAGCACGTGACGGCAGAGCCTCCGGGTAGGCAAACAGACAGGTAGCAGATGAGCGCTCCCAGGTGAGCGGGCAGGAGTCACTGGACAGGCAGGTGGTCACAGCACGTGACGGCGGAGCCTCCAGGTAGGCTAGCAGGCAGATAGCAGATGTGCGCTCCCAGGTGAGCGGGCAAGCTGGTCCATAGACAGACTGACAGGAGTTGGTAGGCAGACCGTCGGACCTCAGGCAGGCAGGCAGGTAGCTGATGTGCGCTCCCAGGTGAGCGGGCAAGAGTCTCTGGAATAGCTGGTGGTCACAGCACGTGACAGCGGAGCCTCCGGGCAGGCAAGCAGGCAGGTAGCGGAGAAGCGCTCCCAGGTGAGCGGGCAGGCTGGTCCTTAGACAGACTGACAGGAGTAGTAAGGCAGACCGTCGGACCTCAGACTAGCAGACAGGTAGCAAGTAATCAGGCAGGAATCTGACAGGTAACTGGCAACGGGACCTGAGGGCTGAAGCACAGGTGAGACACAGGTGCAAACAACATTGCTCGGGCACCTCCATTTTGGAGGAGGTGCCTTATATATGATGAAGTCCTCCGGCCATTGGCCGGGGACTCCTTAGGACGACGCGCGCGGCCCCTTTAAGAGGAGGGGAGCGCGCGCGCGCGCCCTAAGCACAGGGGCCGGGAAGGAGCGCGCGCTGAGAGCAGAGCGGGAGGAGGACGCCGGGAAGGAGCGCGCGCTGACAGCAGAGCGGGAGAGGGACGCCGGGCACGGGGCAGAGCGGTGAGGGGAGCAGCGTCCCTGCCTAGCAGAGGGCAGGGACGCCGGCACTACACCCTCTACTACCAGCGCGGCCACTGCCGCAGTAATGCCGTTCACAATGCCATACATCCCCGGAGCGGCCTGGCTGCCCCAATACTCAGGGGAGTCGCATACCCTAAGCGACTTTAAAGAGAGACTGTACAGCTTATTTAAAGTATACCCCCTGACGGAGGGACAGAAAGTGAGCATATTGATAGGCCAGCTAACCGGTGCGGCCCAACGTGAAGTAAAGTCCTGGTCAGTCAGGGACAAGGAGACCGTAAAAGAGATCTTGACCCGGCTGAAGGACACTTTTGATACCCGCACCTCAGCCGAGATCAAAATGAGATTTTATGGGTGCAAGCAGCGGGCCCAAGACAGTATAAGAGACTATGCTCTGGGTTTGCAAGAGGCCCTGGGAGCCATTAAACAGGCAGACCCTGACAGTGTGCGGAATGCAGATGAACTGTTAACTGAGCAATTCATTGAGGGTCTGCTGTCCAACGCCCACCGAACCCAGTTATGTGCAATGGCCTTGCAGAACCCTGGTTTAGACTTTGCAAAGTTCAAAGACAGGGCCATCCGGGTGCTCCGAGAACCGGCACCGGGTAGCGCTGTAACCCACCGGCGCCCTGCTATTACCTATCATCAGGAGGCGACGCCCTTGTCTACAGAGTCTGTAGGAGCTGGTGCGCAGGCTTTGGATAACCAAGACCTGACTAAAAGCGTAGCCGCGCTAACCAGAACTGTGCAGTCTTTACAGGTCTCTCCTCCAAGAAAGATCCAGCTGGCGTCCGGACTGGAGGACGTCCTGTGGCGCCGACAGAGGAGGATTCCAACGTCCAGAGGAAGACCCAGCGACAGATACAACGAGGACGGACAACCCATCTGCCGCCGCTGCAATCAACCCGGACATATGGCAAGGTACTGTCATTTAAACGGGCACAACCTGGGGCAGAGGGCCAACCCCCAGGCATAAGATCATCAGGCCCCTCAAACTGGAGTGATAAATATGTAGGTCCGGTCTTGCCTGTGGTACTGGATGGCATTCCAATGAGTGCCCTACTAGACACCGGGTCACAGGTAACTACCATCCCTTACGTGCTCTTTAAGCGGTATTGGAATGACTCTGACATAACCCGCTACCCAGATGACGACCTGAGTATCATCGCCAGCAATGGTCAGGCCGTGCCGCAGGTGGGATTCAAAGAGGTGACCATTAAGATCGGTAAAGTCGAACTGGCGGCACAAGGACTGATTATTGTGGACATTGACCGTCATGAGGGTCACCCTAAAATAACCTTGGGGACTAACGTGATTGAAAATTGTCTTGCAGAGGTAATTCTCATTTTACAGCAGGTTGCTAAGAACGCCAGTTCCAGCCAGCAGCATGTTCTCCAAAAAGAGATCCGGGCACTGATGAAACGGCAACAAGTGGAACTATCTGGTGGTGAGATTGGTAGCGTGAGAATGTGTGACCCGTTCCCTATTGCCATGCCCCCGAAAAGTGAGATGATGATCTGGTGCCGGGCAGCCATTGGTCTAAGAGGTAGAGACTACCAAGCAATGGTGGAACCCATTTACTCAGACAGTAGGCCCACCATTTTGACAGCACGGGGGACGGTCGATGTACGCCATGGGAGGGTACCTGTCCGCATCATAAATATTGGGGAGAGAGAAGTATACCAGCCCCGGTATGCCACGCTAGCCAAATTGTTCACCATAAACCAAAATTCTGTAAGGGCCGTGGAACCCTTGCCTCCATCTCAACCAGAGGAAGGTAACGGCTCTAAGAAACAAATGGAGGACTGGTGTCAGCAACTGCATTTGGGTACTGACTCCACTAACTCACACCAAAAACTGGGAGTCTACCGGGTGGTTCAGGAGTACGAAAGAGTCTTTAGTAAACACCCGCTAGACTTCGGGCGAGTAAAGGGGGTAGAACATCACATCCCCACAGGAGACCATCCACCCATAAAGGAAAGATACCGACCTGTACCCCCCGGCACACTATCAGCATGCAAAGGGGATGTTGCGGGACATGAAGGAGGCTGAGGTAATCAGGGACAGCTGTAGCCCCTGGGCAGCTCCACTAGTTCTAGTGAAAAAGAAGGACAACACAATGAGAATGTGTGTAGACTACAGAAAGGTCAACCGTATCACACACAAAGATGCGTACCCGTTACCTAGAATAGAAGAATCTTTAGCTGCATTAAAATCTGCTAACTTCTTCTCCACTTTGGATCTTACTAGTGGGTACTGGCAGGTTCCTGTAGCAGAGGCAGACAATGAGAAGACTGCATTCACCACCCCGATGGGTCTCAGCGAATTCAACTGTATGCCGTTCGGGCTCTGCAACGCACCAGGAACCATCCAGCGGTTGATGGAATGCTGTCTGGGACACCGTAATTTCGAGACGGTCCTGTTATACCTGGACGATATCATCGTCCACTCCAAAACCTACGAGGACCATCTGAAACACCTGGCAGAAGTGTTTGACGCCCTGGCAAGCTACGGCCTAAAGGTGAAACCCTCCAAGTGTCACCTCCTGAAACCAAAGGTGCAGTACCTGGGACACGTGGTGAGTGCTGACGGAGTGGCTCCCGACCCCGATAAGATCACCGTGATTAAAGACTGGTCAAGACCCTCCAGCATAAAGGAAGTGCGGCAGTTCCTCGGGTTGGTAGGCTACTACCGAAGATTCATTCCCGGTTTCACCAAAATGGCAGCCCCTATGCAGGACCTCCTGATAGGTCAATCCAGGAAGGCCAAAAACCAGAAGCCGCCCTTCAGGTGGGAAAAGCTGGAAGAGGAGTCCTTCCGCCAGCTGAAGATGGCCCTCACTGGGGGATGAAATCCTGGCGTACTCTGACTACGGCCAGCCCTTTATCCTCCACACGGACGCGAGCAACATCGGGCTAGGAGCCGTACTGTCCCAGATCCAGCAGGGGAAAGAAAAGGTAATCGCTTACGCCAGCCGAAAACTACGGCCCACAGAGAGAAACCCTGAGAATTATAGCTCATTCAAGCTGGAGTTCCTGGCAGTGGTGTGGGCAGTGACCGAATGTTTCAAGCATTACCTTGCCTCTTCCAAGTTCACCGTGTACACGGATAACAACCCGTTGACACACCTGGACACTGCAAAACTTGGTGCCCTGGAGCAGAGATGGATGGCCCGCCTGTCCAACTATGAATTCACCATCAAATACCAGACGGGATGTTCAAATGCCAACGCGGATGCCCTGTCCAGGATGCCAAACTTACCGGACGTAGGGGAAGATCCAGAAGAACTGGAAGAAGTCGAACTCCCTGCGTTCCACCGTCATGGGATTACCCTGTGTTCCCACCGTGTGAGGGACTGGCGCTCTGCTACGTTCAATCCCTTACCCCACTACAGCTGGGCGGAGACACAAGACAGTGATCCCTCAGTCCGTCTGGTGAAGGAAATGCTGACACAGGCTGATGCCCGTCTTGACCCAGACGCTCCGGAGGAGACCAAGCAACTGTGGAAGGAGAAAAGTAAACTGTTTCTTTACAAGGAGAAGCTGTGCCGGAGAATGGTCAACTCTAGAACACATGAGCTGACCTGGCAGGTAGTGGTCCCAAGACGAGACGCGGCTATGGTTCTGGAGGCATACCACGACGGAGCAGGACACTTCGGATGGAAGAAGCTGGAGTTCTTGTTGCGGTTCTACTGGGTAGGCATGAGAGGAGCCATCGAGAGGTGGTGCAGAGACTGTGGCCCGTGCAGCCTAAGAATAAGAGACCGTGCCAGCCAGAAGACTCCCCTGCAGCCCATCATCACCAGGCAGCCACTGGAACTGGTAGCCCTGGACCATGTGAGACTGGCTCCAAGCAAATCTGGGTACGTCTACGCCCTCACCATCGTAGATCACTACTCCCGGTTCCTGGTGGTGGTCCCTGTCAAAGACTTAACGGCTCAAACAGCAGCCAGGGCCTTCCAGCTGCACTTCTGCCGTCCACACGGGTATCCGGAGCAAGTGCTGACGGACCAAGGACCAGCCTTCGAAGCGGAGGTCTTCCAAGAGTTCTGCAAACTGTATGGCTGCAGGAAGATAAGAACAACGCCCTATCACCCTCAGACCAAGGGACTATGTGAGAAAATGAACAAGGTGGTGATAGACTTGCTAAAAACGTTGCCCCTGGAAGAACGCAGTCTGTGGCCTGAAAAACTGCCTGATCTGGTGGACTTGTATAATCACATCCAAGTAGGTTCCACCAACTGTACCCCGGCTTACCTAATGAGAGCAAGACCTGGTAAGCTGCCTATTGACCTGGGAGTCCTGACACCTGGGGACACCTCGCCAGAGGCAGACTGGGATACAGAACGGCAGCAGCAGTATCGGAAAGTACAGGAGAGCGTCGAGCGAAGTCTGTCTCAAGCAAGAGAAAGGCAAGAGAAGGCTTATAACCAGCATGCTCCCGCTGTTCCGCTGGTACCTGGAGAGCAGGTCTTGAAGAGAAAGAAGTGGCTCCACAAGTTGGACGACCAGTGGGAGAAGGACCCGTACACCGTACTGCCCTCAAGCCATGAGAACCCAAAAGTATGTGTCATCAGTAAGGATGGAGGAGAGACCACAGCCATTGTCTCCAGAGACCACCTGAAGAAGTGTCCCGAGCAGCTGCAAAGCCCTGACGAAGATCAAGAGAATCCTCAACCCGCAGAGGAAAGGGAAGAAATGATCAGTACCGTACTCGGAGACTTTCCCCGGTCCTGGACTCAAATCAACAACACAGTCGTGGTACCCGTCCTCACCTTTCTCCAGCCAGCCCCTCAAGGGCCTACAGAAGAACAGGGAGTGTCAGAAGAGCAGCCGGCCCAGGAGGCAGAAGAATCCATACCAGCAGCCCAGGAGAATCAACCCTCTGCTAGTAGTGAGCCTGCCGTGCCCCTAGTAAGCCAAAGAGTACGCAGAAAGCTACCAGGCCTACCCGCAACACCTCCTACACCCTGTAGTGCAGAGCCAGATAGTGGGTTATGTAGGTCCACCAGGAGCACAAGGGGACAGATGCCCGCTCGCTGGAGAATCTAAAATGTAATGTGAATTTGCTTGTAAATTGCCAATGCTGAAAATGATTTATGTTCTTGTTGCCTGTTTATTGATTATGCTTCTCTTGTTACCCTGCAGGTTTATTTGGACTGACAGGTTATGGACGCTGAGTAACCGGAACTAAAATGTAAATAGTTGCATCTTGTGCCTCTTGCGAAAACGGCCACGGAAGAAAAACCTGTCTGGCGTGGCCCCGTGTGGTCCAAAGTAGTCCGTTTCACCTTGCAGCCACGCCCAGGGCCAACGTTTGGGGTTTGCTTTGGACAGGTCCCCTACTCTGTTCTAAGACTTTACCTCATTGGGTGACATGGACACCCGGTCACGGACGCGCCGTGACCTCTAAAGACTAAAACTTCTTGTACATATGTTGTTGTATTATTGTTTATACCCTGTTATGTATGTTTCAAAAATGTGTTTAGTCCCGGAGTACTAAATTTCACTAGGGGGGAATGTGGCACCCCAGGGGTCTGGTTGCCACAGTGATAGAAATATTACGTCTGAGAGCAAGTGGGAGGTTTCCTGGTCAGGAGCCCTTAAACATGCAACACCGCCTGTCCCAGACCAGATAGGGGAGGAACCTGCCCTATATAAACTGGATCTGGGGCGGGGTTAGTCAGTCAGAGCCTGGAGTTTGTTCCAGACACAGGGAAAGACACAGCTAGGAGCTCTGTAGGAGCAGGAGCTGAAGACCAGGGACTTGAGCTAAACGGAGTTCGTCCTGGCAGAAGACACCAAGAACCGGATGCAAGAGTCCGAGGCTGTGGGGACTTATATTCACCCAACAGCAGAAACCCGCCGGCAGGGGATTTCAGGTCCTCTGGCCATAGAAGCCCGGAGGCTCAGTCACGAGCAAGGGACCAGCACCACCATCGAGGAGCGGAGGCTATCAAAAGGCCCCAAGTCACCAGCCATACAGGTGAGCACCACACGGTATACTCAGGGACGTGGGCTACTTCCACTCGCTTACAGCAAGGTAGCCAGGAAGAGTGCAGATAGACAGGGAGGCCTACAACTCCACCTGGCCAGGGGAACTCCTGTTTGTTCACAGACTGACCAGGCCCCTTATGCTAGCCAGTACTCCCGGGAGGGTCTGCCTTAATATCATCAGTAAAGACCCTGAACTGCACTGCAAAGACTCTGAGTTGTTCCTGCTTTACCCGTGCACCATCACTCCCATCATCTACATTCCCTGCCCTGAGGCTGTACTCTTCACGTGGGGAGCTATCCCAACCTTTGCTGCGCATACCACACCAGCCTCAGCGGTCTGCCTCGCAGCGGCAGTACACCCTGACGGCAATCCATGGGTGGCGTAGTCGGACATTAAACCATAAAAACCCAATAAAAGACTGCCACCGTTTGACCACCCTGAGCCATGAGACCGGATCACCGCCATGGAGACTACAACCCCCAGAGACCCGGCTCCGGGTAACCCACACACGTGCATACACGGCCCAAGGGGCGCGTCATCTCCCCTCTTCCCAGCACTAATTCAGCATTGGAACTTAATTTCAGGCTGTTGGCAGGGGGCATGGCTAAAGGGGGCAGGGCATCGCGGAGGAAGGGGGCCCAGGCCCCTTCAAAACTTAGCTATGGGGCTAGGGCCAAGCTACTTATGACCCTGCATGTGAATGTGTGCTGCCATTATGCAAAGAAGATTCCAGCCATTCAGACAAGGGGCTAAAATTCTGCACTAAAACCTGCACCTAAATCCATAGAGCTAAATGGAGATTTTGGTGTAGAATTATCTACACCCGAATAGCTGTATATCTGCAGTTGTGGATAATCCACAGAGGTTAGGAGACATGTTAATCCTTAAGGTACATTCACCTGCACTAAGTAGTTGCAGCAGACAATCTGCAGCTATTTTATAGCAGAAAATTCTACACTAAAATTGATAACTAGTGATGCGGGTTTGATGCGACAACCTTGTCCTCTGGCTGTGATTGACAATGGCTGGATACCTGCAAATCATGGTTGGTGGACAAGGTTACCACTCTGCTTATGAATATGGCAGACCACTGTATCTCAAAGGCAGGACTTCTACTTTGAAGCTGAGCAGAGAATCAGACTGCAACTAAATCAGTGAGGCATAGTTGGAATCAGTAGGCCTCACCCTACATTATACTATCCTCAAAGATTCCCTTTAAGACAAAAAAAATCATATAGTATGCTATATCAGCACTTTGCAATATAGAATTGTTCACATTTGTGCAACATAAACTTTGCAATAATTCTGCATAATGGAAATGTTAAATGCTTACCAGAGTCATGCAGAAGGAACTGCTGCTGGATACCATCAATATTGATCTCCTGGAACTCCTGGGGAATAACAAGTTGATCAAGGGTTTGGGGCAACCTTGGAATATTGCCAAGTTGCCTTGATAATCGTATTGTTCTCTTCAGTGATGCTTTCCTTGGGAGAAGTGCTACAACATTAGAATGGGCTCCTGAAATTACTTCTGTGAGAATCTGTTGTGGTGTCTCCTGTGTTGTCCTTGCCCTGGTGACCGCCTCATTGACAAGTCGGATTGCTTCCGGTCTTGCTGCTTGTGCTGCGTGGTTGTCGGGATTGGTTACTTTCACCAGATGCTTCATTGGTCCAAACAGGTCCCTTGCAAGTCGACCGTTTTTCACACACCCAGATGGAATGGACGTCGTCAGACTTCGTTTGGAAAATACGTAAATGTGATTCTCGTAGACAGACTTATTCTTCCCACGTTTGGATAGAACTGAATTCATACTTGAAGACAGTGAATTGCTGTGAAAGCTGACTGATTTTTTTGTGCTCGTACACCTCTCTCTTTGTAGAGATTTTAGACACTGCTATATTCTGATGTAACGATGGAATAAAAGCTCTGTCTACTGCAACTAGCAGGACACCCGACATGCAAATTGTCACATCTGCAACAAAACTTGCAAAAAAGCAGCTGGGTCAGGTAAAAGTTCACAAAATGTTTAGATTTTAGAGTGGTTAATATTCCCCACATAAATCAGGCCTCATTCACACTACATTTTTTTAATCCGTTTATTTGTTTCGTGTTATGTTTTTGTAACACAAAAGCGTTTTAGAAACGTTTTGGAAAATGTCTTGTTAAAATTGCGGGTAAAATGCTCTGACACTATAATGCAATCAGTTGTGAGGTTTACAGATGGAAACAGATGATTTAACATGTCACAAAAGAGCAGCCTCTGTACAGTACTGTGGTGACATGAGGATTGATGACGGACGGGAATTTATGAACCACAAGGACAAACTGGCGAAATATCCAAACACAAAATTCTGGGGGCAAAACAGGATACAAACATCCAGGGGCGAACTGCTGGGGACGAAACATCTGGGGGCGATATGTGCGGGGGTGAAATGTGCGGGGGCAAAACATCCTGGGGGCCAAATGCACCCGGGGGAGAACTGCTGGGGGCGAAACATCCAATTCCCATGCCACATTCGGACTGTAAGATGCACCCCCTACTTTCCTCCAAAATTTTGGAGAAAAAAAGTGCATCTTATAGTCCGAAAAATACGGTATATACAATATAAAACATATTGTCTGAAGGGATACTTAAGTGCTTTGATCAATTAAAGGGGGGATTTGGGTTGACACAATTCTATAGATAGTTACAGTTTCGGGGTTCATTTAATGCACAATCAAAATGGACTCCCTTTTGGGTAATACATAATACTTTTGTTCAGTTGGTATTAGAGAAGGGAAATACTAAGATTCCTATGTAACATAGGATACCGGACTGATGGTGAATGTCCAAGATGTAAAATGGATGATGCGGGCCTATTACATGCGCTATGGGAATGCCGGGAGTCAGGTAAATGCTGGAAAGGAGTTCTGTCTATTATAAAGAGGGAATATAAAGTAGATATTCAACCAGACCCAAAAAATGCCTATTAGGTATATTAGGATATGATATGGAATTTGACCCAATTTCAATAGGGATTTCACGTATTTTACTTCAAACTAGGAAACATATTGCATCCAAATGGATTAACCCCTCACCCCCAGAAATTAGTGAACTCAAAAATAGGATAAATAATATTATCAGATTAGAAAAAGGGGTATATCAAAAATGAAGCTCAATGAATAAATTTGAGAAAATATGAGACTTATGGTTGGATACACCTGGAATGCCATCAAGGGGGTTATTGCTGGAGAGACAATTTGACTTATGGAGGAAGGGAGGCATTGACGAGGTTTAATGTTTCATTGTGTATTGGAATTCCTTAACACGTGGTCTGGGTAATATAGCACACCTATAGGTATATAGGATTATAATGTTTATTACAATATTATGCTTATATAAGAGATTTCAAGAATGTGGAATGTTAATTGTAAGATATAGTAACTGCAAGTTATCAGACGGTAATGGGCAAGCTGAAAGGATATATCGGAGAGATGCATGTATGTTATTTTATTATTGTATGTACTGGTTTCTTGTTTTGTAAAAAAAAAAACTCATGAAAAAAACTCAAAAATTTATTGGATTAAAAAAAAAGAATAGGAAAAAGGTTTCTACCCTGTGTGGGTTCTCTGGTGCTTAATTAAAGCTGATTTCCATTTAACACATTTCCCACATTCTGAACATGAAAAATGCTTCTCCCCTGTGTGAGTTCTCTGGTGTCTAACAAGACCTGATTTCTGGTTAAAACATTTCTCACATTCAGAACAGGAAAAAGGCTTCTCCCCTGTGTGAGTTCTCTGGTGGTTAACCAAAGCTGATTTATTGTAAAAACATTTCCCACATTCTGAACATGAAAAAGGCTTCTCCCCTGTGTGAGATCTCTGGTGATTAACCAAAACTGATTTATGGTTAAAACATTTCCCACATTCTGGACAGGAAAAAGGCCTCTCCCCTGTGTGAGATCTCTGATGTCTAACAAGTTCGGATTTCCGGTTAAAACATTTCTCACATTCAGAACAGGAAAAAAGCTTCTCCCCTATGTGAGTTCTCTGGTGCTGAACCAAAGCTGATTTATTGCAAAAACATTTCCCACATTCTGAACATGAAAAAGGCCTCTCCCCTGTGTGAGTTCTCTGATGTCTAACAAGTTCGGATTTCCGGTTAAAACATTTCCCACATTCTGAACATGAAAAAGGCTTCTCCCCTGTGTGAGTTCTCTGGTGAATAACAAAATATGATTTCTGGTTAAAACATTTCCCACATTCTGAACAGGAAAAAGGCTTCGCCCCGGTGTGAATTATGTGATGTCTAACAAGATCGGTTTTCCGGTTAAAACATTTCCCACATTCTGAACATGAAAAAGGCTTCTCCCCGGTGTGGGTTCTCTGGTGAATAACCAAAACTGATTTACGGTTAAAACATCTCCCACATTTGGAACAAGAAAATCTATTGTCCACTGTGTGTATTTTTTGACTTATAGACTTTTCGAGGGTAAAACTATTTCCATTTTCTGGTAGTGAATATGTCTTCTTTGCTTTAGGAGCAGTTCGTTTTTCAATCCTTATTTTTTTATTTTGACTTTCCTTAGTAGTCGGTAATGAATCAGAAGACAGGACCTGTTTCATAGGATCAGATGACAAATCTTTGCTGTGAAGGGATGATGGTATATCTGGAGTAATGGCATTCACTTCAATTGTATCCTGTGGGATCTCAAGATCATCAGATTTAAAAATCTCCTGACCCTCTGATCTCCTGGTACAGTCATCTGCCAAGAAAAAAAACATTAATTTTGAATAAAACAACCTTGAAATTTATATTTTTGAACATTTCTACTTAAAATGTCTGTAGAAATCACAACTTATTGACAGAATGACAATTCACAGACTAATAGAAAACTTCTTAGGATGAACCAATGGAACGTGGTGTTCAACGGTTTGTTCATTCTGCCTCCAAAATATGGAATAAGAAGCCACCAAGCAATGTTATGTAGATGAAAATGATACCAATTAAAACTTCTACTCATCCATAAACCAATCCAGCAACATCCGCTCTCCCAAAGTCAAATCTCCTCCTCTCTTCTGAGCCTTGCAGTGCGCCCAAATCACATTTATCATCCATGTATTTGGCATTACTATAGTGAGAAGAACCCTCTTCATTTACGGTGTGCGTCTCCTGGAGCACAATCTGGACACTATGTGTTGGGTAATAAAATGGCCAATGTGCAATTTTTACTCTCCAACATCGACTGTGAGCTAATGTCCAGAAAATGGCCGTGGAATCAAAATAGTCACTACTCCTATAGATTAATTCACTGAGGGTTATAATTTCCAAAATGGAGTCACTTTATGGGGATTTCTATTGCTCTGGTTTTCTGCCATTTTGTCATATTAAGGTTTCTACAAATGTTGTGTCCCATCTCCTCTGGGATCTGCAAGATCTGCATTCAAATAGCTAAATGGCGCTCCTTCCCTTCTTACCCTGCCATGTGCCCAGACAGCAGTGTACAACCGTATATAGGGGATTGTCACATTCAAGAGTAGTTGGAAATAATTTGTAAGGTCCATTTGTTTCCTATTATCCTTTGTGAAGAATTTCAAAGTTATCACCATATAAAGTGACACACGTCAGATTTGAAAAATGGAACCTGATTAGGAACAAAAAACGGTCTGCGGGAAGGGGTTAAATCAGAGGATTACTGAAGTCAAAAACTGTGAGTATAGACAATAACACGTCTACTGAAAAGATCAAACTCAACAGTCTTCTCAGTAAATGGTGAGTAACTAGTGGTGAAGCCTCTCTGGGGTAATTAGAGTCTGGGGCTCGGGGGCTCTTCATCATCTAAACTATCGTAAGGGACAATATTTTCTGTCAGATAAATTTCAAGAAGAAATATTAGACATTGAAGTAGAACTTTTTATAATAGTGCAGAGATGAGGGGTCTTAAATTTAGACCTCAGCATTGGGAAGAGGTAATGGAGACCTTCTTTTAAAGACCACCATGGAGTTACATTGACCCAAAAGTGAGTCAGGCCGATCCCACCACAATAAAACTATCATAGAGAATGAACCTGTAAAAAAGACAGAATAAAAGATATGTTACATCCCCAACAACAACGTATATATAAGGGAGAGCTCCATCACTAAACCGGAGTCGCACTCATTTATGGTGGACCATTGGAGGTATGATGAGTCCTGACCAGAAGAGTAGAGAAAGTATTAGTGCCCCCATTTCAGGAGAGATTGTGCAGGAATCTGAATTCTTTAGGATTGAAAACATAATGTAATTTATGACGTGGAGTGAATCCATGAAACCAGGGCTCGAGCCATGCCACCACATCTCCTGCAGGCGTGAATAGATGTATATTACAGCCATCAGCCACGCACAGCTTAGAGACATATCATGGCCCACGAGTAATGTTATTTATGTAGTTTATCAAGATCCTGTTTGAAGATAGTTTGAAAAGTCAGAATAAAGGGAAACTCTGTTATTGTACAGAAATTCACACTTGGCCCTCACTGCACATTTAATGTTGTCGATCATAAAAGTGAAGCTTGGCCAGAAAGACTGGACCTGGTCTTGTAGGGACCATATGAGAACATTCAGCAGCACAGAAGGGAGAGAAGGTAGATTCATCCAAAAAGATACCAGGGATCTAGGAAGCCAACAGCATCATTACCCTCCGCTTTCTCTTACAGGTCCATCAGAATACTTTTCTTCAAGTGATTTTCTCACTTGTCAGCACTTTCTACGTAAGCTGTCATTTGGATTTGGAGTTTACAGATCTGGGCAGGTAACGGTCAGCGTCTACTAATCACAGGGGGTAGGTGGATCCTCCAGGTTGTAAGTTCTACAGAAAAGGTCTTTTAAAATTACACAAATTAATGTGAACATTTTTGGATGGAGGAAAATGTTGTGGTCTAGAGGGAAAATGGTGATCACACGATTGTCATACGGCCGGACTACACCACCGATAAAGCAGCCACAGCCGGTGACTGAGAAGAATCTGTGACTTCTCTGCATTTAGTGGTTACTACTCACCTGGGTAGCCATATGTAGGAATATCCTCTTTACACCGCTCATCACCCCTCACATATGTCTCTGTAGTATTAATATGGGTCAGATCTTCACCCTGAAACAAATATTGTAAAAGTCACAGACAGATGGAGAAGTCACATCTATGATCAGCTCTAATCCTGCCATCTCCACCATTCTCATTACACAAGTATAAACTATATAATACTGGTGGATAAAACAAGACAGAGCACAAGACCTTCACAGCCGTCTACACATCATAGGGGAGATCTCAGGACACCTTCTCTCCATCTACCTGATGATCCTGAGGAACATTGGGATCTTCTTTACAGTCCAGTGGAAGAAGAGGACGGGGACATCTCTCTGGTGTTGTCCTCTTACTGGATAGATCTGGAGGAAACACATACAGGAACTGAATTCATTCTTTACATACAGATAATTATAGGCCGTGTGTATTTAGTCCTGTCTATTACCTGGTGATGTGAGGGGCTGGGGAACCTCCATCATGATGTCCTTGTACAGATCTTTGTGTCCTTCTAAATATTCCCACTCCTCCATGGATAAATAGACAGCGACATCCTGACACCTTATAGGAACCTGACACATACAATGATACCATCATCCCCCCGATCCCTCCATAGCGTTACTGTATAATGTCCCAGCATTCCCAGCAGTGTCACCTCTCTAGTCAGCAGCTCAATCATCTTGTAGGTGAGTTCTAGGATCTTCTGGTCATTGATGTCCTCATGTATCAGGGGGTGAGATGGAGGCCCTGTGATTGGGCTCAGGGGTCTTCCCCATCCCTCAGACACAGGGTCCTGACAGCGCTCATTAGAGGTCTTCTTCACTACTGTGTAATCCTGATTGTGGAGAGACACATTAATAAATCTCAGTACAGACATTTCCAGAGTCCTCACCTCTCCAGTTCTGTCCATCTGTTATTCCCATAGATAAGAATGATGTAATGTGACGTCATCAGAATCTCTCACCTCTCCAGTAAGCCGGAAGAGGATCTCTAGGGTGAGGTGTAATATCCTCTCCACCATCTTGTCTCTGTCCATGTCCATCCTTGATAGGAGATTCAGAAAAATTCTCTTAATATAGAAGATCTTCACTGAGAGGATCTGATATTGTAGAAACCTGAATGAGAAGATGATGAGCCGATGCAACATCATAAAGAATAATACAATAATAATACAATTACTGGAGACAATAAGGGAAATATATCAGGAGATAGAATGTGTAGATGTTGTGTTCTCTAGTTTTTATGGACTGGAACATAAGTTGAATTGCTGACTTAGACATCTCCTCCATACTTCCAATCACTGGCTAAGTTGGCCACGGCTTCAGTAAGAATCACACAGAAACCCAAGCAGCAATGGTATTTTTATTATTTTACAACATTCTGCTTTTGTCCCTGACGTACTAATAAAACCTATAGATTTTAGGCCACAGACAACAAGCAGTTTCTTCCTCGGAGTCTGCAGCTGAATACGTTTCTTATAGACTCATCTTCCATAACGCTAATTCTCGTCATATACATTACACATGGCATGAGAAATAACAACTTCATGACGAGGACGACATCTTCATCTTCTAATACGAGTCTAGAAACAGATATGGCCAGAGTCCGTCACTGACTACATCATCAGCGACCGTCTATATGGATGTTTCCCGTCTTCCCCAGGTTGTAATCTTTTATCACGTTAGATCTCATTTATAAGAGCGTGTTTGTAAGAACAAGACAGTTATTTGATGCTAATGTCTCCATGTACAGTGGTTTTCTTTCCTGGATATTATGTTTCTTTTAGCATTTTCCTGTAGGCTTCCATATATTACATGAAAAACACCAAAAAAAGAAAAGCAAGTGTTAAAACATAAAATAAAATTGGGGATGGTGGCACTGTGGGAACATTATACTGTATGTGGGGGGATGGTGGTAATGTGGGAATATTATACTGTATGTGGGGGGATGGAGGGACTGTGACAACATTATACTGTATGTGGGAAGATTGCGCAACTGTGGGAACATTATACTGTATGTGGGGGGATGGTGGCACTGTGGGAACATTATACTGCATGTGGGGGGATGGTGGTAATGTGAGAACATTATACTGTAGGTGGGGAGATGGCGGTACTGTGAGAACATTATACTGTATGTGGGGGGATGGTGGTAATGTGAGAACATTATACTGTATGTGGGGAGATGGCGGTACTGTGGGAACATTATACTGTATGTGGGAAGATTGCGGAACTGTGGGAACATTATACTGTATGTGGGGGGGATGGCGGTACTGTGAGAACATTATACTGTATGTGGGGGGGTGGCGGTACTGTGAGAACATTATACTGTATGTGGGGGGATGGCGGTACTATGAGAACATTATACTGTATGTGGGGAGATGGCGGTACTGTGAGAACATTATACTGTATGTGGGGGGGATGGCGGTATTGTGAGAACATTATACTGTATGTGGGGGGATGGCGGTACTGTGAGAACATTATACTGTATGTGGGGGGGATGGTGGTACTGTGAGAACATTATACTGTATGTGGGGGGATGGCGGTACTGTGAGAACATTATACTGTATGTGGGGGGGATGGCGGTATTGTGAGAACATTATACTGTATGTGGGGGGATGGCGATACTGTGAGAACATTATACTGTATGTGGGGGGGATGGTGGTACTGTGAGAACATTATACTGTATGTGGGGGGATGGCGGTACTGTGGGAACATTATATGGTGTGGGGAAATAGAGGTACTATGAGAGCATTATATTGAGAGGCTTAATGACCGCAGTGGCTCCTGCGACCGACCCCTACTTCAGCTGGATGTGTTCTCGGACTGACATTCAGCTGAAGTGCCACAATACACGCTGCTGACCAATCAGAGGCCAGCAGCTGACATCGGCATGTACGCCGATAGGGGGCGCATGGAAGTAACATCATGCTCTCCTGTCGCTTGTAGCTGAAGTCAGCGGCAGCTCCAGAAAGAAGACACCGAGCGGCGAGGGAGCAGAGAGAAGGCGAGTATAATGTTCTGGTTTTTTTAAATTAGCGAGTACACGGTGCCCTTGGCCATAATACTACATGTAAGAGTGTGGGCTGTGCATTATACTACATGTATGAGTATGGGCTGTGCATTATACTACATGTATGAGTATGGGCTGTGCATTATACTACATGTATGAGTATGGGCTGTGCATTATACTACATGGATGACTGTGGGCTGTGCATTATACTACATGTAAGAGTATGGGCTGTGCATTACACTACATGTATGAGTATGGGTTGTGCATTATACTACATGTATGACTATGGGCTGTGCATTATACTACATGTATGAGTATGGGCTGTGCATTATACTACATGTATGAGTATGGGCTGTGCATTATACTACATGTATGGACTATGGGCTGTGCATTATACTACATGGATGAGTATGGGTTGTGCATTATACTACATGTATGACTATGGGCTGTGCATTATACTACATGTACAGACTATGGGCTGTGCATTATACTACATGGATGGACTATGGGCTGTGCATTATACTACATGGATGACTGTGGGCTGTGCATTATACTACATGTATGGACTATGGGCTGTGCATTATACTACATGTATGGACTATGGGCTGTGCATTATACTACATGTAAGAGTATGGGCTGTGCATTACACTACATGTATGAGTATGGGTTGTGCATTATACTACATGTATGACTATGGGCTGTGCATTATACTACATGTACAGACTATGGGCTGTGCATTATACTACATGGATGGACTATGGGCTGTGCATTATACTACATGTAAGAGTGTGGGCTGTGCATTATACTACATGTATGGACTATGGGCTGTGCATTATACTACATGTATGAGTGTGGGCTGTGCATTATACTACATGTATGAGTGTGGGCTGTGCATTATACTACATGTAAGAGTATGGGCTGTGCATTATACTACATGTATGGACTATGGGTTGTGCATTATACTACATGGATGACTGTGGGCTGTGCATTATACTACATGTATGGACTATGGGCTGTGCATTATACTACATGTATGGACTATGGGCTGTGCATTATACTACATGTGTGGACTATGGGCTGTGCATTATACTACATGTATGAGTGTGGGCTGTGCATTATACTACATGTATGGACTATGGGCTGTGCATTATACTACATGTATGGACTATGGGCTGTGCATTATACTACATGTGTGGACTATGGGCTGTGCATTATACTACATGTATGAGTGTGGGCTGTGCATTATACTACATGTATGGACTATGGGCTGTGCATTATACTACATGTATGGACTATGGGCTGTGCATTATACTACATGTATGAGTATGGGCTGTGCATTATACTACATGTATGAGTATGGGCTGTGCATTATACTACATGGATGACTATGGGCTGTGCATTATACTACATGTATGAGTATGGGCTGTGCATTACACTACATGTATGAGTGTGGGCTGTGCATTATACTACATGTATGAGTATGGGCTGTGCATTATACTACATGTATGAGTGTGGGCTGTGCATTATACTACATGTATGGACTATGGGCTGTGCATTAAACTACATGTAAGAGTGTGGGCTGTGCATTATACTACACGTATGAGTATGGGCTGTGCATTATACTACATGTACGGACTATGGGCTGTGCATAACACTACATGTATGGACTATGGGCTGTGCAGTATACTACATGTATGGACTATGGGCTGTGCAGTATACTACATGTATGAGTGTGGGCTGTGCATTATACTACATGTATGGACTATGGGCTGTGCATTATACTACATGTAAGAGTGTGGGCTGTGCATTATACTACATGTATGACTGTGGGCTGTGCATTACACTACATGTATGGACTATGGGCTGTGCATTATACTACATGTATGGACTATGGGCTGTGCATTATACTACATGTGTGGACTATGGGCTGTGCATTATACTACATGTATGAGTGTGGGCTGTGCATTATACTACATGTATGGACTATGGGCTGTGCATTATACTACATGTATGGACTATGGGCTGTGCATTATACTACATGTATGAGTATGGGCTGTGCATTATACTACATGTATGAGTATGGGCTGTGCATTATACTACATGGATGACTATGGGCTGTGCATTATACTACATGTATGAGTATGGGCTGTGCATTATACTACATGTATGAGTATGGGCTGTGCATTATACTACATGGATGACTATGGGCTGTGCATTATACTACATGTAAGAGTGTGGGCTGTGCATTATACTACACGTATGAGTATGGGCTGTGCATTATACTACATGTACGGACTATGGGCTGTGCATAACACTACATGTATGGACTATGGGCTGTGCAGTATACTACATGTATGGACTATGGGCTGTGCAGTATACTACATGTATGAGTGTGGGCTGTGCATTATACTACATGTATGGACTATGGGCTGTGCATTATACTACATGTAAGAGTGTGGGCTGTGCATTATACTACATGTATGACTGTGGGCTGTGCATTATACTACATGGATGACTATGGGCTGTGCATTATACTACATGTATGGACTATGGGCTGTGCATTATACTACATGTATGGACTATGGGCTGTGCATTATACTACATGTATGGACTATGGGCTGTGCATTATACTACATGTAAGAGTGTGGGCTGTGCATTATACTACATGTATGGACTATGGGCTGTGCAGTATACTACATGTACGGACTATGGGCTGTGCATTATACTACATGTAAGAGTGTGGGCTGTGCATTATACTACATGTATGGACTATGGGCTGTGCAGTATACTACATGTATGAGTGTGGGCTGTGCATTATACTACATGTATGGACTATGGGCTGTGCATTACACTACATGTATGGACTATGGGCTGTGCAGTATACTACATGTACGGACTATGGGCTGTGCATTATACTACATGTATGAGTATGGGCTGTGCATTATACTACATGTATGAGTATGGGCTGTGCATTATACTACATGTATGGACTATGGGCTGTGCATTATACTACATGGATGAGTATGGGCTGTGCATTATACTACATGTATGGACTATGGGCTGTGCATTATACTACATGTATGACTATGGGCTGTGCATTATACTACATGTACAGACTATGGGCTGTGCATTATACTACATGGATGGACTATGGGCTGTGCATTATACTACATGGATGACTGTGGGCTGTGCATTATACTACATGTATGGACTATGGGCTGTGCATTATACTACATGTATGGACTATGGGCTGTGCATTATACTACATGTAAGAGTATGGGCTGTGCATTACACTACATGTATGAGTATGGGTTGTGCATTATACTACATGTATGACTATGGGCTGTGCATTATACTACATGTATGAGTATGGGCTGTGCATTATACTACATGTATGAGTATGGGCTGTGCATTATACTACATGTATGGACTATGGGCTGTGCATTACACTACATGTATGAGTATGGGTTGTGCATTATACTACATGTATGACTATGGGCTGTGCATTATACTACATGTATGAGTATGGGCTGTGCATTATACTACATGTATGAGTATGGGCTGTGCATTATACTACATGTATGGACTATGGGCTGTGCATTATACTACATGGATGAGTATGGGTTGTGCATTATACTACATGTATGACTATGGGCTGTGCATTATACTACATGTACAGACTATGGGCTGTGCATTATACTACATGGATGGACTATGGGCTGTGCATTATACTACATGGATGACTGTGGGCTGTGCATTATACTACATGTATGGACTATGGGCTGTGCATTATACTACATGTATGGACTATGGGCTGTGCATTATACTACATGTAAGAGTATGGGCTGTGCATTACACTACATGTATGAGTATGGGTTGTGCATTATACTACATGTATGACTATGGGCTGTGCATTATACTACATGTACAGACTATGGGCTGTGCATTATACTACATGGATGGACTATGGGCTGTGCATTATACTACATGTAAGAGTGTGGGCTGTGCATTATACTACATGTATGGACTATGGGCTGTGCATTATACTACATGTATGGACTATGGGTTGTGCATTATACTACATGGATGACTGTGGGCTGTGCATTATATTACATGGATGGACTATGGGCTGTGCATTATACTACATGTATGAGTGTGGGCTGTGCATTATACTACATGTATGGACTATGGGCTGTGCATTATACTACATGTATGGACGATGGGCTGTGCATTATACTACATGTATGAGTATGGGCTGTGCATTATACTACATGTATGAGTATGGGCTGTGCATTATACTACATGGATGACTATGGGCTGTGCATTATACTACATGTATGAGTATGGGCTGTGCATTACACTACATGTATGAGTGTGGGCTGTGCATTATACTACATGTATGAGTATGGGCTGTGCATTATACTACATGTATGAGTGTGGGCTGTGCATTATACTACATGTATGGACTATGGGCTGTGCATTAAACTACATGTAAGAGTGTGGGCTGTGCATTATACTACACGTATGAGTATGGGCTGTGCATTATACTACATGTATGGACTATGGGCTGTGCAGTATACTACATGTATGGACTATGGGCTGTGCAGTATACTACATGTATGAGTGTGGGCTGTGCATTATACTACATGTATGGACTATGGGCTGTGCATTATACTACATGTAAGAGTGTGGGCTGTGCATTATACTACATGTATGACTGTGGGCTGTGCATTATACTACATGGATGACTATGGGCTGTGCATTATACTACATGTATGGACTATGGGCTGTGCAGTATACTACATGTATGAGTGTGGGCTGTGCATTATACTACATGTATGGACTATGGGCTGTGCATTATACTACACGTATGAGTATGGGCTGTGCATTATACTACATGTACGGACTATGGGCTGTGCATTATACTACATGTAAGAGTGTGGGCTGTGCATTATACTACATGTATGGACTATGGGCTGTGCAGTATACTACATGTATGAGTGTGGGCTGTGCATTATACTACATGTATGGACTATGGGCTGTGCATTACACTACATGTATGGACTATGGGCTGTGCAGTATACTACATGTACGGACTATGGGCTGTGCATTATACTACATGTATGGACTATGGGCTGTGCAGTATACTACATGTACGGACTATGGGCTGTGCATTATACTACATGTATGGACTATGGGCTGTGCATTACACTACATGTATGGACTATGGGCTGTGCAGTATACTACATGTACGGACTATGGGCTGTGCAGTATACTACATGTACGGACTATGGGCTGTGCATTATACTACATGGATGACTATGGGCTGTGTATTATACTACATGTATGAGTGTGGGCTCTGCATTATACTACATGTATGAGTATGGGCTGTGCATTATACTACATGTATGAGTGTAGGCTGTGCATTATACTACATATATGAGTGTAGGCTGTGCATTATACTACATCTATGAGTGTGGGCTGTGCATTATACTACATGTATGAGTGTGGGCTGTGCATTATACTACATGTATGGACTATGGGCTGTGCATTATACTACATGTGTGGACTATGGGCTGTGCATTATACTACATGTGTGGACTATGGGCTGTGCATTATACTACATGTATGAGTATGGGCTGTGCATTATACTACATGTATGGACTATGGGCTGTGCATTACACTACATGTATGGACTATGGGCTGTGCATTATACTACATGTATGGACTATGGGCTGTGCATTATACTACATGTATGGACTGTGCATTATACTACGTGTATGAGTATGGGCTGTGCATTACACTACATGTATGGACTATGGGCTGTGCATTATACTACATGTAAGATTGTGGGCTGTGCATTATACTACATGTATGGACTATGGGCTGTGCATTATACTACATGTAAGAGTGTGGGCTGTGCATTATACTACATGTAAGAGTGTGGGCTGTGCATTATACTACATGTACGGACTATGGGCTGTGCATTATACTACATGTATGAGTATGGGCTGTGCATTATACTACATGTAAGAGTGTGGGCTGTGCATTATACTACATGTATGGACTATGGGCTGTGCATTATACTACATGTAAGAGTGTGGGCTGTGCATTATACTACATGTATGACTGTGGGCTGTGCATTATACTACATGGATGACTATGGGCTGTGCATTATACTACATGTATGGACTATGGGCTGTGCAGTATACTACATGTATGAGTGTGGGCTGTGCATTATACTACATGTATGGACTATGGGCTGTGCATTATACTACACGTATGAGTATGGGCTGTGCATTATACTACATGTACGGACTATGGGCTGTGCATTATACTACATGTAAGAGTGTGGGCTGTGCATTATACTACATGTATGGACTATGGGCTGTGCAGTATACTACATGTATGAGTGTGGGCTGTGCATTATACTACATGTATGGACTATGGGCTGTGCATTACACTACATGTATGGACTATGGGCTGTGCAGTATACTACATGTACGGACTATGGGCTGTGCATTATACTACATGTATGGACTATGGGCTGTGCAGTATACTACATGTACGGACTATGGGCTGTGCATTATACTACATGTATGGACTATGGGCTGTGCATTACACTACATGTATGGACTATGGGCTGTGCAGTATACTACATGTACGGACTATGGGCTGTGCAGTATACTACATGTACGGACTATGGGCTGTGCATTATACTACATGGATGACTATGGGCTGTGTATTATACTACATGTATGAGTGTGGGCTCTGCATTATACTACATGTATGAGTATGGGCTGTGCATTATACTACATGTATGAGTGTAGGCTGTGCATTATACTACATATATGAGTGTAGGCTGTGCATTATACTACATCTATGAGTGTGGGCTGTGCATTATACTACATGTATGAGTGTGGGCTGTGCATTATACTACATGTATGGACTATGGGCTGTGCATTATACTACATGTGTGGACTATGGGCTGTGCATTATACTACATGTGTGGACTATGGGCTGTGCATTATACTACATGTATGAGTATGGGCTGTGCATTATACTACATGTATGGACTATGGGCTGTGCATTACACTACATGTATGGACTATGGGCTGTGCATTATACTACATGTATGGACTATGGGCTGTGCATTATACTACATGTATGGACTGTGCATTATACTACGTGTATGAGTATGGGCTGTGCATTACACTACATGTATGGACTATGGGCTGTGCATTATACTACATGTAAGATTGTGGGCTGTGCATTATACTACATGTATGGACTATGGGCTGTGCATTATACTACATGTAAGAGTGTGGGCTGTGCATTATACTACATGTAAGAGTGTGGGCTGTGCATTATACTACATGTACGGACTATGGGCTGTGCATTATACTACATGTATGAGTATGGGCTGTGCATTATACTACATGTAAGAGTGTGGGCTGTGCATTATACTACATGTATGGACTATGGGCTGTACATTATACTACATGTATGAGTGTGGGCTGTGCATTATACTACATGTAAGAGTGTGGGCTGTGCATTATACTACATGTATGGACTATGGGCTGTGCATTATACTACATGTATGGACTATGGGCTGTGCATTATACTACATGTATGGACTATGGGCTGTGCATTATACTAAATGGATGACTGTGGGCTGTGCATTATACTACATGTATGGACTATGGGCTGTGCATTATACTAAATGGATAACTGTGGGCTGTGCATTATACTACATGTATGGACTATGGGCTGTGCATTATACTACATGTATGGACTATGGGCTGTGCATTATACTAAATGGATGACTGTGGGCTGTGCATTATACTAAATGGATGACTGTGGGCTGTGCATTATACTACATGTATGGACTATGGGCTGTGCATTATACTACATGTATGGACTATGGGCTGTGCATTATACTACATGGATGACTATGGGCTGTGCATTATACTACATGTATGGACTGTGGGCTGTGCATTATACTACATGGATGACTGTGGGCTGTGCATTATACTACATGTATGGACTATGGGCTGTGCATTATACTACATGGATGACTGTGGGCTGTGCATTATACTACATGTATGGACTATGGGCTGTGCATTATACTACATGGATGACTATGGGCTGTGCATTATACTACATGTATGGACTGTGGGCTGTGCATTATACTACATGGATGACTGTGGGCTGTGCATTATACTACATGTATGGACTATGGGCTGTGCATTATACTACATGGATGACTGTGGGCTGTGCATTATACTACATGTATGAGTATGGGCTGTGCATTATACTACATGTACGGACTATGGGCTGTGCATTATACTACATGTACGGACTATGGGCTGTGCATTATACTACATGTATGAGTATGGGCTGTGCATTATACTACATGTATGACTATGGGCTGTGCATTATACTACATGTATGGACTATGGGCTGTGCATTATACTACATGTATGACTATGGGCTGTGCATTATACTACATGTATGACTATGGGCTGTGCATTATACTACATGTATGAGTATGGGCTGTGCATTATACTACATGTACGGACTATGGGCTGTGCATTATACTACATGTATGGACTATGGGCTGTGCATTATAATACATGGATGACTATGGGCTGTGCATTATACTACATGTATGGACTGTGGGCTGTGCATTATACTACATGGATGACTGTGGGCTGTGCATTATACTACATGTATGGACTATGGGCTGTGCATTATACTACATGGATGCCTATGAGCTGTGCATTATACTACATGGATGACTATAGGCTGTGCATTATACTACATGGATGCCTATGAGCTGTGCATTATACTACATGGATGACTATAGGCTGTGCATTATACTACATGGATGACTATGGGCTGTGCATTATACTACTTGGATGGCTATGGGCTGTGCATTAAACTACATGTATGGACTATGGGCTGTGCATTATACTACATGTATGGACTATGGGCTGTGCATTATAATACATGGATGACTATGGGCTGTGCATTATACTACATGTATGGACTGTGGGCTGTGCATTATACTACATGGATGACTGTGGGCTGTGCATTATACTACATGTATGGACTATGGGCTGTGCATTATACTACATGGATGCCTATGAGCTGTGCATTATACTACATGGATGACTATAGGCTGTGCATTATACTACATGTGTGGACTATGGGCTGTGCATTATACTACTTGGATGGCTATGGGCTGTGCATTAAACTACATGTGTGGACTATGGGCTGTGCATTATACTACATGTGTGGACTATGGGCTGTGCATTATACTACATGGATGACTGTGGGCTGTGCATTATACTACTTGGATGACTATGGGCTGTGCATTATACTACATGTATGGACTATGGGCTGTGCATTAAACTACATGTATGGACTATGGGCTGTGCATTAAACTACATGTATGGACTATGGGCTGTGCATTATACTACATGGATGACTGTGGGCTGTGCATTATACTACATGTATGGACTATGGGCTGTGCATTATACTACATGGATGACTATGGGCTGTGCATTATACTACATGGATGACTATGGGCTGTGCATTATACTACATGGATGACTATGGGCTGTGCATTATACTACATGGATGACTATAGGCTGTGCATTATACTACATGTATGAGTATGGGCTGTGCATTATACTACATGGATGACTATGGGCTGTGCATTATACTACATGGATGACTGTGGGCTGTGCATTATACTACATGTATGACTATGGGCTGTGCATTATACTACATGTATGACTATGGGCTGTACATTATACTACTTGGATGACTATGGGCTGTGCATTATACTACTTGGATGACTATGGGCTGTGCATTATACTACTTGGATGACTATGGGCTGTGCATTATACTACATGTATGGACTATGGGCTGTGCATTATACTATATGTGTGGACTATGCGCTGTGCACAGGGCCGGCGTCAGCACCAGGCGCACCCGGGCAAATGCCGGGGCCCTGAGCAGGCAGAGGGGCCCACTGGCGGTCACGCACCCCGCTGGGCTATGGGCGGAGGAGAGCGGTGTCAGCGCCCGCCCTTCTCCGCCGCTTGCTCAGGGCCCCGGCAGCTGGATACTTACCTCTCCCCGTGCCTCCGCAGATCAGCTGTCTTCCTGCTCTGCGCCCCCTGTGACGTCTCAGGTCAGAGGGCGCGGTGACGCCTTTACACCGCGCCCTCCCCTGAGCCGTCACAGGGAGCACTGAGCGGGAAGACGCTGACAACGCTGGAGTTCGGACCCGAGCAGCGGGCAGCAGGTGAGGAGAAGGGAGGTGAGTATTTGATTTTTTTTTTTTAATGTATGGAGGCATGGGGCATTATAAAGAGGGGAGGGGGTGGCATCCTGCATGGGGCATTATAAAGAGGGGGGGGGGGGATTCCTGCATGGGGCATTATAAAGAGGGGAGGGGGTGGCATCCTGCATGGGGCATTATAAAGAGGGGGGGGATTCCTGCTTGGGGCATTATAATGAGGAGGGGTGACAGCCTGCATGGGGCATTATAAGGTGGGAACCAGCCTGCATGGGGCATTATAAGGTGGGGAACAGCCTGCATGGGGCATTATAAAGAGAGTGGGGGACATCCTGCATGGGGCATAATAAAGAGGGGGGGGCATCCTGCATGGAGCATTATAAAGAGGAGGGGTGACAGCCTGCATGGGACATTATAAAGGGGGGGGGGCAGCCTGTATGGGGCATTATGTGGGGGGTAACAGCCTGCATGGAGCATTAAAAGGGGGGGGGGCCTGTATGGGGCATTATGTGGGGGGGGGGGGACAGCCTGCATGGAGCATTACAAGGGGGGGGCAGCCTGTATGGGGCATTATGTGGGGGGTAACAGCCTGCATGGAGCATTAAAAGGGGGGGCCTGTATGGGGCATTATGTGGAGGGACAGCCTGCATGGAGCATTATAAGGGGGGGGCAGCCTGTATGGGGCATTATGTGGGGGGTAACAGCCTGCATGGAGCACTAAAAGGGGGGGGCCTGTATGGGGCATTATGTGGGGGGTAACAGCCTGCATGGAGCATTATAAGGGGGGGGGGGACAGCCTGTATGGGGCATTATGTGGGGGGTAACAGCCTGCATGCAGCATTATATGGGGGCCAGTATCCTGTATGGAGCGTTATAAGGGGACCGGTATCCTGTATGGAGCGTTATAAGGGGGCCAGTATCCTGTATGGAGTTTTATAAGGGGGCCAGTATCCTGCATGGAGCTTTATAAGGGGACCAGTATCCTGTATGGAGCGTTATATGGGGACCAGTATTCTGTATGGAGCCTTATATGGGGGCCAGTATTCCGTATGGAGCCTTATATGGAAGCCAGTATTCCGTATGGAGCCTCATATGGGGGCCAGTATTCCGTATGGAGCCTTATATGGGGGCCAGTATTCCGTATGGAGCCTTATATGGGGGCCAGTATTCTGTATGGAGCCTTATATGGGGGCCAGTATTCCTTATGGAGCCTTATATGGGGGCCAGTATTCCATATGGAGCCTTATATAGGGGCCAGTATTCCATATGGAGCCTTATATGGGGGCCAGTATTCCGTATGGAGCCTTATATGGGGGTCAGTATTCCGTATGGGGCCTTATATGGGGGCCAGTATTCCTTATGGGGCCTTATATGGGGGCCAGTATTCTGTATGGGGTCTTATATGGGGGCCAGTATTCCGTATGGGGCCTTATATGGGGGCAAGTATTCCGTATGGGGCCTTATATGGGGGCCAGTATTCCGTATGAAGCGTTATATGGGGGCCAGTATTCCGTATGGGCGTTATATGGGGGCCAGTATTCTGTGTGGAGCGATTCACCGGTTTCTGAGCTATTGTGGAATTTACAATAGATATCACTCAAGTAATGTAAGAAGTGAAATCTTTGCATTGTACTATATATATATATATATTTCTCTGCGGTATCTCTGCATCATGAATCGTGGTATGTATTAAAGGGGCCCACTGAGACTCTTTCGCCCGGGGCCCAAAAAAACCTGGAGCCGGCCCTGGCTGTGCATTATACTACATGTATGAGTATGGGCTGTGCATTGTACTACATGTATGACTGTGGGCTGTGCATTATACTACATGTATGAGTATGGGCTGTGCATTATACTACATGTATGACTATGGGCTGTGCATTATACTACATGTATGACTATGGGCTGTGCATTATACTACATGTATGAGTATGGGCTGTGCATTATACTACATGGATGACTATGGGCTGTGCATTATACTACATGTAAGAGTGTGGGCTGTGCATTATACTACATGTATGAGTGTGGGCTGTGCATTATACTACATGTATGAGTATGGGCTGTGCATTATACTACATGGATGACTATGGGCTGTGCATTATACTACATGTATGAGTGTGGGCTGTGCATTATACTACATGTATGAGTATGGGCTGTGCATTGTACTACATGTATGACTGTGGGCTGTGCATTATACTACATGTATGAGTATGGGCTGTGCATTATACTACATGGATGACTATGGGCTGTGCATTATACTACATGTAAGAGTGTGGGCTGTGCATTATACTACATGGATGACTATGGGCTGTGCATTATACTACATGTATGGACTATGGGCTGTGGATTATACTACATGTATGGACTATGGGCTGTGCATTATACTACATGTATGGACTATGGGCTGTGCATTATACTACATGTATGGACTATGGGCTGTGCATTATACTACATGTAAGAGTATGGGCTGTGCATTACACTACATGTATGAGTATGGGTTGTGCATTATACTACATGTATGACTATGGGCTGTGCATTATACTACATGTATGAGTATGGGCTGTGCATTATACTACATGTATGAGTATGGGCTGTGCATTATACTACATGTATGGACTATGGGCTGTGCATTATACTACATGTAAGAGTATGGGCTGTGCATTACACTACATGTATGACTATGGGCTGTGCATTATACTACATGTATGAGTATGGGCTGTGCATTATACTACATGTATGAGTATGGGCTGTGCATTATACTACATGTATGGACTATGGGCTGTGCATTATACTACATGGATGAGTATGGGTTGTGCATTATACTACATGTATGACTATGGGCTGTGCATTATACTACATGTACAGACTATGGGCTGTGCATTATACTACATGGATGGACTATGGGCTGTGCATTATACTACATGGATGACTGTGGGCTGTGCATTATACTACATGTATGGACTATGGGCTGTGCATTATACTACATGTATGGACTATGGGCTGTGCATTATACTACATGTAAGAGTATGGGCTGTGCATTACACTACATGTATGAGTATGGGTTGTGCATTATACTACATGTATGACTATGGGCTGTGCATTATACTACATGTACAGACTATGGGCTGTGCATTATACTACATGGATGGACTATGGGCTGTGCATTATACTACATGTAAGAGTGTGGGCTGTGCATTATACTACATGTATGGACTATGGGCTGTGCATTATACTACATGTATGGACTATGGGTTGTGCATTATACTACATGGATGACTGTGGGCTGTGCATTACACTACATGTATGGACTATGGGCTGTGCATTATACTACATGTATGGACTATGGGCTGTGCATTAGACTACATGTATGGACTATGGGCTGTGCATTATACTACATGTATGAGTGTGGGCTGTGCATTATACTACATGTATGGACTATGGGCTGTGCATTATACTACATGTATGGACTATGGGCTGTGCATTATACTACATGTATGAGTATGGGCTGTGCATTATACTACATGTATGAGTATGGGCTGTGCATTATACTACATGGATGACTATGGGCTGTGCATTATACTACATGTATGAGTATGGGCTGTGCATTACACTACATGTATGAGTGTGGGCTGTGCATTATACTACATGTATGAGTATGGGCTGTGCATTATACTACATGTATGAGTGTGGGCTGTGCATTATACTACATGTATGGACTATGGGCTGTGCATTAAACTACATGTAAGAGTGTGGGCTGTGCATTATACTACACGTATGAGTATGGGCTGTGCATTATACTACATGTACGGACTATGGGCTGTGCATAACACTACATGTATGGACTATGGGCTGTGCAGTATACTACATGTATGGACTATGGGCTGTGCAGTATACTACATGTATGAGTGTGGGCTGTGCATTATACTACATGTATGGACTATGGGCTGTGCATTATACTACATGTAAGAGTGTGGGCTGTGCATTATACTACATGTATGACTGTGGGCTGTGCATTATACTACATGGATGACTATGGGCTGTGCATTATACTACATGTATGGACTATGGGCTGTGCAGTATACTACATGTATGAGTGTGGGCTGTGCATTATACTACATGTATGAGTATGGGCTGTGCATTGTACTACATGTATGACTGTGGGCTGTGCATTATACTACATGTATGAGTATGGGCTGTGCATTATACTACATGGATGACTATGGGCTGTGCATTATACTACATGTAAGAGTGTGGGCTGTGCATTATACTACATGGATGACTATGGGCTGTGCATTATACTACATGTATGGACTATGGGCTGTGGATTATACTACATGTATGGACTATGGGCTGTGCATTATACTACATGTATGAGTATGGGCTGTGCATTATACTACATGTATGGACTATGGGCTGTGCATTATACTACATGGATGACTATGGGCTGTGCATTATACTACATGTAAGAGTGTGGGCTGTGCATTATACTACATGTATGACTATGAGCTGTGCATTATACTACATGTATGGACTATGGGCTGTGCATTATACTACATGTATGAGTATGGGCTGTGCATTATACTATATGTGTGGACTATGTGCTGTGCATTATACTACATGTATGAGTGTGGGCTGTGCATTATACTACATGTATGACTATGGGCTGTGCATTATACTACATGTAAGAGTGTGGGCTGTGCATTACACTACATGTATGGACTATGGGCTGTGCATTATACTACATATATGGACTATGGGCTGTGCATTGTACTACATGTGTGGACTATGGGCTGTGCATTGTACTACATGTACGGACTGTGGGCTGTGCATTATACTACATGTACGGACTGTGGGCTGTGCATTATACTGTATGGAGGATTATGGGGAGCGTTTTATACTTCGGTTATGGGGCCCCATCACTTCTATGTTCGCCCCTGGTGAGTGTAATAGTTTATTTTTTTTCCATACACTAAAGAACAGAGGCAGAACGGGGGATATATACTAGGTTGAGGCCCAGGATAAGGGACATACATATACAGGGGGTACGGGAAGTATTCAGACCCCTTTAAATTTTTCACTCTTTTTTTTTTCCAACATCATTTTTATTTGATTTTTCAAAACATAAATACATAACATACATCTAATCTGGTACATAGAGAGGTCAGAGTGCCCGTACGCAGACTGGGTCTATAACAACTCTATTCACATATTTAATTGGTATAACAGTACATTTTTCACTCTTTGTTTCATTGCAGCCATTTGGTAAATTCTAAAAAGTTCATTTTTTTCTCATTAAAGTACACTCTGCACCCCATCTTGACTGAAAAAAAAAACAGAAATGTAGAAATTTTTGCAAATTTATTAAAAAAGAAAAACTGAAATATCACATGGTCATAAGTATTCAGACCCTTTGCTCAGTATTGAGTAGAAGCCCCCTTTTGAGCTAGTACAGCCATGAGTCTACTTGGGAATGATGAAACAAGTTTTTCACACCTGGATTTGGGTTCCTCTGACATTCTTCCTTGCAGATCCTCTCCAGTTCCATCAGGTTGGATGGTGAACGTTGGTGGACAGCCATTTTCAGGTCTCTCCAGAGATGCTCAATTGGGTTTAGGTCAGGGTTCTGGTTGGGCCAGTCAAGAATGGTCACAGAGTTGTTCTGAAGCCACTCCTTTGTTATTTTAGCTGTGTGCTTAGGTTCATTGTCTTGTTGGTGTAACATACCTGGTGGCGTTCTTGCATAGTGCTCCATCCCCCACTATGCAAGATCGCAAACTTTATCACCAGTCCAGTCTGCTAGCCTGGCTTCCCTCCATGCGGTCTGCTTGCCTCTGTTCTGGCTGCTTAGGGCGGCGGCCCGATTACTTCCTGCTTCTTGTAGCTGCTGCGGGCACACCCCTAATGCGTCCTCAGCCTATTGCTATCCGTCATTGGATATTTAAACCAGCTCCACTCTGGAGCCGATGCCTGAGCATCTCGTTCCTTTAGAGGGCTTCTTGCCTCTGTTGTGCCAGATCCTGTCTGAACTATCTCCTAGTCTGTTGTCTGTCTGCCTTCCTGGAGGCTGTATTTCCAGGCCAGTCTGAACACGCTCCTAGCCTGTTCGTCCCGCCTTCTAGGGGCCGCATACCTAGATCTGTTATCTGTGTTTTCTTGCCTGTCTGTCCGCCTTCCTGGAGGCTGTATTTCCAGGCCAGTCTGAACACGCTCCTAGCCTGTTCTTCCGCCTTCTAGGGGCTGCATTCCTAGACCTGCTCCTGTATCTTGCTGTTGTGCCTGTTCCTGTCAGTATTCTCTCCTAGCCTTTTTCCTGTTTTGTCTCTATGTCCGTCCCTTCCCTTTTCCTGCATTGTCTGAACCCGCACCTAACTCCTACTCGTTGTCTCTGTACTTCTGTTTGAGTTTTGTTTCCACTCGCTACTTCTTAGCAAGTACCTTGTGTGTATCTGGTTCTGCTTGTCCCTTTTCCCTTCCTCCGTATCTTCCTGTATTTTCCAGTCTGTTCCATGTGAACAAAGCCCTGTCCTCTCTGCTTTGTTCACCGCACTTGCGGTTTCTCTCTGCTCTGACTTGCCCACCGCTCCGGCGGCTTCTCTCTGCTCTTACTTGTCCACCGCTTCGAGGGTTTCTCTCTGCTCTGACTTGCCCACCGCTCCGGCGGTTCCTTCCTGCTCTGCCTTGCTCACCGCTCCGGCGGTTCCTCTCTGCTCTGCCTTGTCCACCGCACCTGCGATTTAGTTGTACTCTGCTTTGTTCACCGCTCCTGCGGTTTCCGCTCTGCTCTGCCCTGCTCACCGCTCCGGCGGTTCCTTCCTGCTCCGCCTTGCTCACCGCTCCGGCGGTTCCTCTCTGTTCTGCCTTGTCCACCCCTCCTGCGGTTTAGTTCTGCTCTGCTTTGTTCACCGCTCCTGCAGTTTCCGCTCTGCCTTGCTCACCGCTCAGGCGGTTTCGCTCTGCTCCGCTCTTGCTCACCGCTCCAGACGGTCTCGCCCTGCTCTGCCTTTGCTCACCGCTCCAGGCAGCCTTGCTCTGCTCTGCCTTTGCTCACCGCTCCAGGCGGCCTCGCTCTGCTCTGCCTTTGCTCACCGCTCCAGGCGGCCTCGCTCTGCTCTGCCTTTGCTCACCGCTCCAGGCGGTCTCGCTCTGCTCTGCCTTTGCTCACCGTTCCAGGCGGTCTCGTCATGCTCTGCTCTCGCTCACCGCTCCAGGCGGTCTCGCCCTGCTCTGCTCTTGCTCACCGCTCCAGGCGGTCTCACCCTGCTTTGCTCTTGCTCACCGCTCTGGCGGCCTCGCTCTGCTCTGCTTGTCTACCGCATCTGCGGTTCTGTTCCTGAGTTCCAGTCTGTATTGGACCTTATCCCATCTGTGCTCCAACCTGCTAGTGCCTTCCTGTCTGCACTCCAGCCATGTTAGCCTGTACCCCCTACCAGCATACCAGTCGTGCTTACCAGTACCCGCCTGCCTACCAGTCGTGCCTGCCTATACCCACCAGTCAGTGTGCCAGCCGAACCTGCCTGTTCCTGTATTCCCCGGTGTGGGCCAACAGCCGTGTCCGGGGTCTGACCTGGAGTAGCACCTGGTCCCTCTGCTCGGTTCCTCCCTGGTGCACAGGCGTCGTTAGCCGTCGTGCGACCTTGGTCGGATCGGGCAGATACTTAGTTACGCCCCTCCAGGCACTATCCGGTTCATGGTCCAGTGGGATCACCAAACACGCACACGCCAGTCAGTCCGGGTGTGCGCATAACAGTTGGAAGGTGAACCTTCGGCCAAGTCTGAGGTCCAGAGCACTCTGGAAGAGGTTTTCATCCAGGATATCTCTGTACTTGGCCGCATTCATGTTTCCTTCAATTGCAACCAGCCGTCCTGTCCCTGCAGCTGAAAAACACCCCCATAGCATGATGCTGCCACCACCATGTTTCACTGTTGGGATTATATTGGGCAGGTGATGAGCAGTGTCTGGTTTTCTCCACACATACCGCTTAGAATTATCACCAAAAAGTTCTATCTTCGTCTCATCAGACCAGAGAATCTTATTTCTCATAGTCTGGGAGTCCTTCATGTATTTTTGAGCAAACTCTATGCGGGCTTTCATATGTCTTGCACTGAGGAGAGGCTTCCATCGGGCCACTCTACCATAAAGGCCCAACTGGTGGAGGGCTGCAGTGATAGTTGACTTTGTGGAACTTTCTCCCATCTGCCTACTGCATCTCTGGAGCTCAGCCACAGTGATCTTGGGGTTCTTCTTTACCTCGCTCACCAAGGCTCTTCTCCCTTGATTTCTCAGTTTGGCTGGACGGCCAGGACTAGGAAAACTTCAGGTGGTCCCAAACTTCTTCCATTTAATGATTTATAGTGCTTATTCTGTATTGTCTGTATAAGTCCCGCCTAAAAATTTGTAAAGTGCCGCGGAATATGTTGGCGCTATAAAAATAAAAATTATAATTATTATTATGGAGGCCACTGTGCTCTTAGGAATCTTGAGTAATTCAGAAATTGTTTTGTAACCTTGGCCAGATCTGTGTCTTGCCACAATTCCGTCTCTGAGCTCCTTGGGCAGTTCCTTTGAGTTCATGATTCTCACTTGGTCTGACATGCACTGTGAGCTGTGAGGTCTTATATAGACAGGTGTGCGCCTTTCCAAATCAAGTCCTATCAGTTTAATTAAACACAGCTGGACTCCAATGAAGGAGTAGAACCATCTCAAGGAGGATCACAAGGAAATGGACAGAATGTGACTTAAATATGAGTGTCTGAGCAAAGGGTCTGAATACTTATGACCATGTGATATTTCAGTTTTTCTTTTTTAATAAATTTGCAAAAATTTCTACATTTCTGTTTTTCTTCAGTGAAGATGGGGTGCAGAGTGGACTTTAATGAGAAAAAAAATGAACTTTTTAGAATTTACCAAATGGCTGCAATGAAACAAAGAGTGAAAAATTTACAGGGGTCTGAATACTTTCCGTACCCACAGTATATATCAGGATGGGGGGTGGTCGAAATCTCACAACGGGTCCCATCAGACCCTAGTTATGCCTCTGATTGTACTGTGTGGGGGGGATGGCGGTACTATGGGGCCATTACACTGTGTGGGGGCATCATACATCCTGCATAAGGGGCATAATGGGGACATTACACTGTGTGGGGGCATCATACATCCTGCATAAGGGGCATTACACTGTGTGGGGGCATCATACATCCTGCATAAGGGGCATAATGGGGGCATTACACTGTGGGGGGCATCATACATCCTGCATAAGGGGCATAATGGGAGCATTACACTGTGTGGGGGCATCATACATCCTGCATAAGGGGCATAATGGGGGCATTACACTGTGTGGGGGCATCATACATCCTGCATAAGGGGCATAATGGGGGCATTACACTGTGGGGGGCATCATACATCCTGCATAAGGGGCATAATGGGGGCATTACACTGTGTGGGGGCATCATACATCCTGCATAAGGGGCATAATGGCGGCATTACACTGTGGGGGCATCATACATCCTGTATAAGGGGTATAATGGGGGCATTACACTGTGTGGGGGCATCATACATCCTGCATAAGGGGCATAATGGGAGCATTACACTGTGTGGGGGGCATCATACATCCTGTATAAGGGGCATAATGGGGGCATTACACTGTGGGGTCCTGTACTATGAGAACAATACGTTTCCCCCCTTCCTGTCTCCATAGTTGGGTCGTATGTATCTATTACAGGAAACAGAACAGAAACCTTAAGATTCTTATAAAGGGGCAACACAAGACCCCCAAAAGAGCCTCCGTGCTGAAGGGGTTAATGCCCCCTGCGCCCAGTAATGGGGGCTCCACATACCTCCACCTGCAGAGCCGCCACCACATATATGGCTGTTGTGTGCGCACAGGACCTGTGATGAGGTCACAGGAGGGGAGGAGTCAGGGGTCACATGATCAGGGGCCTCAGTGGATGCAGGACTCTGCTGTGCTGGTTGTCATGGTGATGGATGAGCTGAAGTTTATGTGTGGGGTCAGGAGGGGTTTACAGTGTGGATGTAGCAGAGCCGTGTGTGTACGAGGTGTACGGAGCGGAGCCGCGTGTGTACGAGGTGTACGGAGCGGAGTCGGGTGTGTACGAGGTGTACGGAGCAGAGCTGCGTGTGTACGAGGTGTACGGAGCAGAGCCGCGCGTGTACGAGGTGTACGGAGCAGAGCCGCGCGTGTACGAGGTGTACGGAGCAGAGCCGCGTGTGTACGAGGTGTACGGAGCGGAGCCGCGTGTGTACGAGGTGTACGGAGCGGAGCCGCGTGTGTACGAGGTGTACGGAGCGGAGCCGCGTGTGTACGAGGTGTACGGAGCGGAGCCGCGTGTGTACGAGGCGTACGGAGCGGATCCGCGCGTGTACGAGGCGTACGGAGCAGAGCCGCGCGTGTACGAGGCGTACGGAGCAGAGCCGCGCTTGTACGAGGTGTACGGAGCAGAGCCGCGTGTGTACGAGGTGTACGGAGCAGAGCCGCGTGTGTACGAGGTGTACGGAGCAGAGCCGCGTGTGTACGAGGTGTACGGAGCGGAGCCGCGTGTGTACGAGGTGTACGGAGCAGAGCCGCGTGTGTACGAGGTGTACGGAGCAGAGCCGCGTGTACGAGGTGTACGGAGCAGAGCCGCGTGTGTACGAGGTGTACGGAGCAGAGCCGCGTGTGTACGAGGTGTACGGAGCAGAGCCGCGTGTGTACGAGGTGTACGGAGCAGAGCCGCGCGTGTACGAGGTGTACGGAGCAGAGCCGCGCGTGTACGAGGTGTACGGAGCAGAGCCGCGCGTGTACGAGGTGTACGGAGCAGAGCCGCGCGTGTACGAGGTGTACGGAGCGGAGCCGCGCGTGTACGAGGTGTACGGAGCGGAGCCGCGCGTGTACGAGGTGTACGGAGAGGAGCCGCGCGTGTACGAGGTGTACGGAGCGGAGCCGCGTGTGTACGAGGTGTACGGAGCGGAGCCGCGCGTGTACGAGGTGTACGGAGCGGAGCCGCGCGTGTACGAGGTGTACGGAGCGGAGCCGCGCGTGTACGAGGTGTACGGAGCAGAGCCGCGTGTACGAGGTGTACGGAGCAGAGCCGCGCGTGTACAAGGTGTACGGAGCGGAGCCGCGTGTGTACGAGGTGTACAGAGCAGAGCCGCGTGTGTACGGTGCGGAGCCGCATGTGTACGAGGTGTACGGAGCGGAGCCGCGCGTGTACAAGGTGTACGGAGCGGAGCCGCGTGTGTACGAGGTGTACGGAGCAGAGCCGCGCGTGTACGAGGTGTGCGGAGCGGAGCTGCGCGTGTACAAGGCGTACGGAGCGGAGCCGCGCGTGTACGAGGCGTACGGAGCGGAGACGCACGTGTACGAGGCGTATAGAGCGGAGACGCGCGTGTACGAGGCGTACAGAGCGGAGCCGCGCGTTTACGAGGTGTACGGGGCGGAGCCGCGCGTGTACGGAGCGGAGCCCTGTGTGTACAAGGTGTACGGAACGGAGCCGTGTGTGTACGAGGTGTGCGGAGCTGCGTGTGTACGAGGTGTACGGAGCGGAGCCCTGTGTGTACGAGGTGTATGGAGCGGAGCCCTGTGTGTACGAGGTGTACGGAACAGAGCCGCGCGTGTACGAGGTGTACGGAGCGGAGCTGTGTGTGTACGGAGCGGAGCCGCGCGTGTACGAGGTGTACGGAGCGGAACCACACGTGTACGAGGTGTACGGAGCAGAGCCCTGTGTGTACGAGGTGTACGGAGCAGAGCCGCGCGTGTGCGAGGTGTATGGAGCCACGCGTGTACGAGGTGTACGGAGCGGAGCCGCGCGTGTACGAGGTGTACGGAGCGGAGCCGCGCGTGTACGAGGTGAAACGGAGCGGAGCCGCGCATGTACGAGGTGTACGGAGCGGAGCCGCGCGTGTACGAGGTGTACGGAGGAGAGCCCTGTGTGTACAAGGTGTACGGAGCGGAGCCCTGTGTGTACGAGGTGTACGGAGCGGAGCCGAGCGTGTACGAAGTGTACGGAGCGGAGCTGCGCGTGTACGAGGATACGTGTACTGTGGGATACAATTTGGAGAGAGCAGTATGAGGGCATAGTGTGAAAAGAGACACAGAATGGATATTGAGAGAGCGCAGTGTGAAATGGCACAATATGGAGAGAGGTTAGCATGGTGGGAGGCAGTGTGGAGATATAGAGAGTGTAAGGGAAAACTAGAGAGGAGACAGCCATGGTATAGGCCATGGTTGATAATGGCAGACACTGTGGTGAGTATAGCTCATTAAGGCGGACAGTGTGGAGGCCTTATAGTATAGGAGGATTATTTAGGTCATAGGGAAAGCTAGAGAGGAGACAGCCATGGTGTAGGCCATGGTTCATAAGGGCGTATGGTGTGGCGGTTATGGCCGATAATGGCAGACAGTCGGATCAGACTCCTAATTCCATGTTTGACAACTTAAAGAAACTTAAAAAAAATCATGATTTATGAAATGAAAACATGGTGGGAAAAAACAACATTACGGAATTATATTGATAAAGATATGGTCCCTGGAGGACTACGGATCAAAAAACTTCCGACAACCATTTATTCTCAGCAATTTGTGGAGCAATGGAACCATTTACTTACTACATGTTCTCTAAATCTCATGTGTCTTATTGTTAATAATGAGGAGTAAAAACGAATTGCTGTTCAATCATAAATGAATGATATTAAACTAACATTGGAGCCATATAAATCTAACACAGAACATGGAGCATTTATAAGTAAAACGCAACAAACGATCACCAAATTGGAAGACAGCATTATGTCTATGAAGAAAAATAAATTCCAACGTGATAAAAATGACTATACTCTTAACCAGGTGTATGAATGGGGTAGATGGAGTGGAACACTACACACCCCCAAATCAATATTAATACCCCATTCATACCACAAATCTGCCTCCAAATCCCATGTTCCAGCTCCTCTGAATTTGATTCCTCTGACAATACTTTCCAGGACTCTGACTCCAACGATTCCTATCATAACCCTTCTTAGGCCGCAGTCACACTCGCGTCTTATTTTAATGCAGGAGTCGGATGAGTGTCAGGCTATTTTTCTTTCTATTGCTCTGCGAGTGTAGTGTGATTGTGCGGTCTTTTTCACATATGAGCGTATGTGATGCGAATGGCATCCGTCTGCCTTGTAATTTTCATCATGTATTTTCACTAAGATGCCTAAGAAATCCTTGTGTAAAACCCTATAAAAAGCCTCGTTTCCATGTCCCACACTGTGAGCACATATATCATGTTGGGATATTCCCCCATAATAACGCTGTAGCCTGGTTTTGAAGTATTTTTTGGCAACAACATCCCCCAGCTATTTCCCGGCCTCTCCCCTCTGTCAATCCCTTCACTGGCTCCCCATTGCCCAGAGACTCCAGTTCAAAACCCTAACCATGGCATACAAAGCCATCCACAACCTGTCTCCTCCATACATCTGTGATCTAGTCTCCCGGTACTTACCTGCACGCAACCTCCGATCCTCATAAGATCTCCTTCTCTACTCCCCTCTTATCTCCTCTTCCCACAATCGCATACAAGATTTCTCCCGTGCTTCCCCCCTACTCTGGAACTCACTACCCCAACACATCAGACTCTCGCCTACCATGGAAGCCTTCAAAAGAAACCTGAAGACCTACCTCTTCCGATAAGCCTACAACCTGCAGTAACCACCGCTCCACCATGCCGCTGCACGACCAGCTCTACCCTCACCTACTGTATCCTCACCCATCCCTTGTAGACTGTGAGCCCTCGCGGGCAGGGTCCTCGCTCCTCCTGTACCAGTCGCTGACTCGTTTTGTTAAGATTATGTAAATATTTTTGCTATGTATATCCCTATCACATGTAAAGCGCCATGGAATAAATGGCGCTATAATAATAAATAATAATAATAATTCAACCTGATACAGAGCGTATCCTTTTCCACTGGGTCTTATCTTGGCGCTATGGCGAGCCCTACCCAACAGTATCTGATCCGAGGAGGCGGCATCCATACTGGATCCATCCACTTCTGACAAAAAGGGCCGCAAAAGGTAAGTTTAGTAGACTGTATTATGAGCTACGCTTTGCATCCTCAAAAGTTTTATGACTATTGTCGGATGAGCGTATCTACATTTGACCATCTTTTGGAGGTGCTGAGGTCAGGAATAACATACCAGAATACCTCCATGCGGAGAAGTATTTATTCTTATGACACTAAGGTATTTTTGTTGTAATTTTTTTAAATAAGAATTTGATCTCCAGGCCTATTACATGTTCACTGCCAATTTTTTAAGGTTTAAAAACGAATTAGTCCGTTGGTTTCACTATTAATTAACATTATTACAGGTCTGAATATCTATGTGTCACGCAAGGTGTGGGAAAGACTAGTGTAACATAAAGGGATAGGGAAAGGGAGCCCTGACACTAGGGAAAGGGGGAGTGGAGACCTCCTTCCTCACCAATTGCCACACGCGAACCTAAACCCTGTATTTCCCTAGCGCTTGACCCTGTAAAGGGAAGGGTGGAGGTGAGCACTAGTCAATCGCCACTAGCGACTAAAGACAACAAGGTAGACAAACACGGGGGAAAGTAGCTTAGCGTTAGTCGACTTCAGAGAGATAACTCCAAGCATCCTCCTAGCACCACAGAGCACGATAGCAGTCTGAGAGCTCCAAGCATTCACAAGGAGTCATGTGAGTATCACAGGCAACTTTCTGCTGCAAGTGAAACTATTTAAACACCCAGACCAGGGTGTCAATTAGCAGGAAGGAGGTGGCCGCTGGGTCCTAGAGTGAAACAGTTAAGAAGGTGTCTCTAATGCTAAACGAAGGGATCTCCTGCAACCACCTGCAGGACAACTGTCTGTCGCATCTGATACACCCGTGACACTATGTGGCCTTGCTTTTCAATAGTGGATGGAAAAGTCTGTGTGTGTGTTACCAAGTGTAGCGACTATAGCTTAATTGTATGCTTGTGTTATTTTGTAAAAATATAATGTTTGCCTTGCTATTGTCAATGTTTAAGAATGTCTAATATAGTATTAATAAGAGGTTGTTTTTTTATCTATTTATTAATTATGGATATATTTTAAGCATTATTATTAGGTATTGATTATGTTAAAATATTCTCCTCCACCATCTCATTATGCATCGTTACATTTATCCAATAGGTTTCTATCTACTGGTGTATCATTTGTGGCCCTTCATTTGGAATTCCTCCTGGGCAACTCAACAATTTCAGGAATTGTCTGGAACATATGTGTCCAGATATGGGACAGACTCCATTCTGTGGTGGTGCCGGAGCCGGCACAACTTGCCTGGGAGCGGATATCACGAGGCTTTTTGCTGAAAACTCAATTTCCAAACTGCCTCGGGCTTTGGATAGGAAACACATCAGGGTCAAGAAGCCGTCCAACTCTCAATTCTAAGCAGTCCCAATATTTCAATTCTAAGCAGTATTTTTCTGTTGTACTATTGGCGGTAGTTGACAGTAATTACATGTTTAGAATTGTTGATATTGGGGCCTAGGGGAGTACAGGTGATTCCCGCATCTTTAAAACATCAGTAATGGGTCTATGCCTTCTAAATAATGACCTTGCTCTCCCACCTCCATGTGTTCTTCCATGTTCAAGGTCTGAAGCAGCACCATATGTCTTCATTGCTGATGAGGCTTTCCAATTAACAAGAGATGTGATGCAGTCGTTCCCACATCGAGGCCTCAATCACCAGAGGTAAGTTGTCAATTATTTGCTGTCTCGTGCTCGCAGAATGGTTGAGTGTGACTTTGTCATCCTGTGCGCTGAATGGCGTGTGCTCCAGTCTGTCCTCTAACTTAGCGAACCGAATGTGAATGGCGGGATCAAGGCATGTGTGCATGCATGAGTGTCGTTATGGTCCAGGTCCTGAAGATGTCCAGGATGTGCCCAATCCCTTCCTTTATCCATTTGTGCCGACTACATGACGACAGTTTTCTGTCATTAAGGTTTGGGATCTTTTTGCCTCCTGTTTCTTAACTCCATAGGATGAGACGCCATGGCAGAATCCCCCCGTTATTGTTCCTTGAATTAATAATGTGTTTATGTTTTTGTTGTTTTTTCACTTTCCTTGTGCAATAATGTGTCAAACATCCAATATATGTGTTTGTTTTTGCTCCCTTTACTAGCAACATGTATTTTTTTTTCTAAAAATGAAAAATATGGCTTTTTTGTTAACAAAAACTTTAATAAAATATATATACAAATAAGTGCACACATATTTTGTCATATGTACACCTTTTTTATTTTTAGAATCCAAACAATCTGGCATAAAGAAATAAAACATTCAGAATTTTAACATCGTAATCCTAACATTACAAATTATGATAGGTGAAGGCCTTCTGTTGGGCGTCAGAAACGTTTCCAGACAAAGATGCTGCTGCTGTGGAAATCATTTGGGCCATGAATTTAGGGCTATATGACCCTGAAGGTAAAGGACATCTGTGTGTGTGGCTCTTGGGGGTGATGGTATTGCCTTCCATGAGCATAATAATATTCTCCTCCAGTAGGCCCATGCCTGGACCATTGTAGGCCTATCACTAACAAAGGATCCAGCCATTGGAGCTCCTGGACCAGCCCACTCCTCTTTCCTTTGCCCACTCATGTGCTCTGACTGAATGAGTGGTGGTCGATCCACAGGGGATGTTGGTTGGGAAGTAGGGAGCTGAGGCGTGATGGGTTTTGTGGTGAACCCGCATAGTCCTCATCTGCCGAGTGCAGACGGTTTCTGTCTGACCGATGGCAGTTTTACAGACAGTCAAACACCTCATGAAGATTATTAGGTCACATGCAAGCATCCAAAATAATATGGAAGGCATTCCTGGCAGGCAGCTGCACAGACGTGTCGATATCGCTCAGATACCATGCCTAGGCTCCACGTAAACGCCTCCTCCCCATCATCATTCGCCGTGCGGGCAAGATAATCTAATACCCCACTATCTACCTCGTGCCTAGTGGTGATAATGGGGAGCTCCCTCCTACGTCTAACTCTTCGTTGGATGGGAGCAGCAACAGGGGAGTTATCAAGTCGAGGGGTTTGGCTGCTGCTCCGGTGTCCTTCCACTTCCTCCGAGGCTTGAGCTGGTGCTGTTGATGGTGCTGACGCAGATGTTGCTGCGGAATCCGATGACTGTCCTGCTGCTGGTCCTGCACCTCGGCAGAATCGGCCACGAGATCCAACAGGGCGTCATCTGACTCAGAGGCCATCTCCCTGTCCTGTAAGTTGGATTCAGTTCTGCAAGTGACAAAAAGGATGTGATGTTGGGTAAAATTAGATAACTTGATATGTTTCTAATCATTAATGTAGTGCCGGCGTCCCTGCCCTCTGCTAGGCAGGGACGCTGTTCCCCTCACCGCTCTGCTCCGTGCCCGGCGTCCCTCTCCCGCTCTGCTGGCAGCGCGCGCTCCTTCCCGGCCACTGTGCTTAGGGCGCGCGCGCGCGCTCTCCCTCCCTCTTAAAGGGGCCGCGCGCGCCGTCCTAAGGAGTCCCCGGCCAATGGCCGGAGGACTTTACCATATATAAGGCACCTCCTCCAAAATGGAGGTGCCCGAGCAATGTTGTTTGCACCTGTGTCTCACCTGTGCTTCAGCCCTCAGGTCCCGTTGCCAGTTACCTGCCAGTTACCTGCCAGATTCCTGCCTGATTACTTGCTACCTGCCTGCTAGTCTGAGGTCCGACGGTCTGCCTTACTAATCCTGTCAGTCTGTCTAAGGACCAGCCTGCCCGCTCACCTGGGAGCGCACATCAGCTACCTGCCTGCTTGCCTGAGGTCCGACGGTCTGCCTTACAACTCCGGTCAGTCTGTCTATGGACCAGCTTGCCCGCTCACCTGGGAGCGCTTCTCCGCTACCTGCCTGCTTGCCTGAGGTCCGACGGTCTGCCTTACAACTCCGGTCAGTCTGTCTATGGACCAGCTTGCCCGCTCACCTGGGAGCGCTTCTCCGCTACCTGCCTGCTTGCCTGCCCGGAGGCTCCGCTGTCACGTGCTGTGACCACCAGCTATTCCAGACTCTTGCCCGCTCACCTGGGAGCGCTTCTCCGCTACCTGCCTGCTTGCCTGCCCGGAGGCTCCGCTGTCACGTGCTGTGACCACCAGCTATTCCAGAGACTCTTGCCCGCTCACCTGGGAGCGCTTCTCCGCTACCTGCCTGCTTGCCTACCTGGAGGCTCCGCCGTCACGTGCTGTGACCACCTGCTATTCCAGAGACTCTCGCTTGCTCACCTGGGAGCACACATCCTCCATCTGCCTTGCTAGCCTACCTGGAGGTTCAGCCATCACAGGTCGTACCTACCCTCTACCTAGAGACTGCCCCAGTCACTTGCCGTGACCTCCAGCCCGTTCTTCCAGAGACTGCCCCGATCACTTGCCGTGACCTCCTGCCCGTACACCCAGAGACTGTCCCGGTCACCTGCTGTGACTGCCTGCCTGGTCGCCACCCGCTCCCTTACAAGGACCGCCCCCTTGTATAGTAGCCCAGAGGTTCCGCCTCCCAGACCCGTTACAGTTTGCTCGGGCCATGGAACCCGGTGGCACCCAAGCTCCCTCGCTCTCGGACCTGTGTCATGAACTGTCCCGTCAAAGGTCCCAACAGGAGTCCATCCTGGGTCACCTGCGGAATGTCAATACTCGCCTGGACACTCTGACTGCTCCACCAGCAACCTCCGCCAGTGCCATGTCTCGCAATCCGGCAGCTCCGCTGCCCAATAATACCATGGTATCCTATCCCGGACCCCGGCTTTCTGCACCTCCTCGCTTCGGAGGCGACTTCGCCCAGGCTCGGGGCTTCATAAATCAGTGCACCCTGCACTTTGAACTATTGTCCCACCAGTTTAACTCCGAACGAGCCAAAATTGCATTCATCATGTCCCATCTCACCGGGGAGGCCCTGGCCTGGCTAAATCCTCTATGGGAGAGAGGAGACCCCCTGGTGTCCAACTTGCCTGCTTTTCTCACGGCTTTCCGGAAAGTCTTCGACGAACCCGGACGGAAGACCTCATCCGCATCATCATTGCTACGCCTCCGTCAGGAAAATCTCACCGTGGGCCAATATGCCATACGGTTCCGTACCCTTGCCTCGGAGCTGGCCTGGGATAACGACGCTCTGGTTTCCGTCTTCTGGGAGGGTCTGTCCGGCCGTATTAAAGATGAACTTGCCGGTCGGGACATTCCTACCACTCTCGATGACTTAATAACTCTTGCCACCCGGATTGACCTACGGTTCCTGGAGCGTGCCAGAGAGGTCACCCGTGAGAGGAGGTTACCACGTCTAGCTCCTACTTTTCAGAAACCCGTCACTCCTTCTGTCTCTAACCAGGTACACCCTCCTGAGCCTATGCAGGTCGACCAGACCAAGATGGTCAAGACCCGTCAGGACTTACGCCGTGCCGAGGGGACCTGCTTCTACTGTGGCAGTAAGGAGCACCGGATCCGTGCCTGCCCGGAGAGGTCGGGAAACGCCTGTGTCTAGGTTCGCTCAGAGAGGTCCACCTAGACAAGAATAAATCCTCTCCATCCCTGCTGTTGTCAGTTTCAATCGTCTACGGGGAGAACCGTTATTTCGAACTAGCCCAACTGGACTCTGGAGCAGCCGGGAATCTTATTTCACAGTCCCTGGTAGAGAAATACCGCATCCCCACCAAACCTCTGGCTGTACCCTTGTCTGTTGCTGCCGTGGATGGGGGGCTCTTACCACGCCCCATCCAACTCATCACCGAATCCATTACTCTGCAGGTGGGAATGCTGCATTCTGAAAGTATCTCCTTCCATGTTCTGCCTGGACTCTCTCACGCCCTCTTGCTAGGTCTACCTTGGCTCCAGAGACATGCACCCGTGCTTGACTGGCAGACCGGAGAAGTCCTTCGCTGGGGACAGGGCTGCCATAAGACCTGTCTGGTTCCCGTTCATCCCGTCCGTCCTTCTCCTACCCCAGCTAATCTACCTGGACTTCCGATTCCTTATTGGACTTATGCTGATGTCTTTAATAAAAAGGAGGCAGAGACACTACCCCCTCATAGACCATACGACTGCCCTATCGACCTGTTACCTGGTACTTCTCCTCCCCGTGGGCGTATTTATCCATTATCCGCTGCTGAGACCCGGTCGATGTCCGAATATATTGAGGAGAATCTGGCCAGGGGATTCATCCGGAAATCTACCTCCCCGGCGGGAGCAGGCTTCTTTTTCGTCAAAAAGAAGGACGGCTCTCTCCGTCCCTGTATAGACTATAGAGGCCTTAACCAGATCACGGTGAAGAATAAGTACCCCCTTCCGCTCATTCCGGAGTTATTTGATCGTCTGAGGGGGGCTAGAATCTTCACCAAACTGGACCTCCGTGGGGCGTACAACCTGGTTCGTATCCGTCAGGGGGATGAATGGAAGACGGCATTCAACACCCGGGACGGCCACTATGAATATCTGGTAATGCCCTTTGGCCTCTGTAACGCTCCTGCCGTCTTTCAAGAGTTGGTCAATGACATCTTCCGGGACCTTCTCTACTCCTGCGTAGTGGTGTACCTGGACGACATCTTGGTCTTCTCTCCGGATCTCCAGACTCACCGGAGGGACGTTCGTCAGGTCCTGCTCAGGCTCAGGCAGAACCATCTCTACACTAAATTTGAGAAGTGCCTCTTTGAGCAGACCTCGCTTCCGTTTCTGGGCTACATTATCTCTCAGACCGGCCTACAAATGGATCCTGAGAAACTGTCTGCCATCGAGAAATGGCCCCGACCAGAGGGGTTGAAGGCTATTCAACGGTTCTTGGGCTTCGCCAACTATTACCGCCTCTTCATACCGCACTTCTCTTCCCGGACTGTCCCAATTTCCGCGCTCACCCGTAAGGGTACTAATCCCAAAGAGTGGCCGCCTGAAGCAGAGGAGGCCTTTCTTTCCCTAAAACAGGCCTTCTCTTCCGCCCCGGTGCTGCATCGCCCGGACGGCAACAAGCAGTTCTTCCTGGAAGTTGACACCTCCTCCTCTGGAGCCGGAGCGGTTCTTACTCAAAAATCATCTTCCGGGAGAATGGTAACTTGTGGCTTCTTCTCCAAACTCTTCTCCTCTTCTGAGCGCAACTATTCCATAGGAGACCGAGAGTTATTGGCCATCAAGCTGGCGTTGGAGGAGTGGCGTTACCTACTCGAGGGGGCTCTTCATCCGGTAATAATTTACACTGACCACAAGAACTTGGCTTACCTCCAGCATGCCCAGAGACTGAACCCGCGCCAAGCCCGGTGGTCTTTGTTTTTTGCTCGCTTTGATTTTGTTCTTCATTTTCGCCCGGCTGACAAAAACGTCAAAGCAGACGCCTTGTCCCGATCCTTTCTGGTGTCCGATCTCGAGGAAGAACCTAAACATATCATCGATCCCGCCAGAGTAATGCAGGTGGCTCCCGTGAGTCTAAATCGTCTCCCTCCCGGTAAGACGTTTGTTTCAGTACCTGATTGGGAGAAGATCCTACACTGGGGTCATTCGTCTAAACTAGCTGGCCACGCCGGTCAGAAAAAGACCCTCCAGCTTATTGCCCGGCACTATTGGTGGCCTACCCTGCACAAGGACATAATAGACTTTGTTTCTGCCTGTGTGTCCTGCGCCCGCAACAAAGTCCCGAGACATCTGCCAGCCGGACGCCTCCTTCCGCTTCCTGTACCTGCTGCCCCCTGGCAGCATATAGCGATGGACTTTATAACTGATCTCCCCATCTCTGCCGGTTGTACGGTCATTTGGGTGGTCGCTGACCGCTTTTCCAAGATGGCTCACTTTATTCCCCTGCCAGGCCTTCCGTCTGCACCCGAGCTGGCTAAAGACTTTATCCGCCACATCTTCCGTCTTCATGGCCTGCCCCTCCACATCGTGTCGGATCGTGGGGTACAGTTCACCTCACGTTTCTGGAGAGCCACTTGTAAACTACTAGACGTCACCCTGGACTTCTCTTCCGCTTACCACCCACAGTCCAATGGTCAAGTGGAGCGGATCAATCAGAACCTGACCAGTTACCTCCGGCACTTCGTTAATGCCCACCATTCTGACTGGGTGGATCTCCTACCATGGGCCGAGTTCTCTTATAATAATCACGAGAGCGAATCCTCCTCCAAATCCCCGTTTTTTGTAGTCTTTGGTCAGCATCCTCGGATTCCTTTTCCTGTCTCCACCTCTGTGGACAACCCGGCTGCGGAATCTCTCGTTAGCAAATTTTCCTCCATATGGGAGAGTACCCGGTCCGCACTCCTTCTGTCATCCGAGCGTATGAAAAGACACGCTGACAAAAAACGCCTGGATCCTCCACAATTTCGTCCAGGAGATAAAGTCTGGCTCTCATCTAAATATGTTCGACTCAAGATACCTTCTTACAAGTTAGGGCCTCGGTTCATCGGTCCTCTGGAGGTCATCAGTCAGATCAACCCGGTGGCCTATAAATTGAAACTCCCGGCCAACTTACGGATCCCTAACTCCTTCCATGTATCTCTCCTCAAACCCGTGGTGCTTAACTCTTTTTCCAAGTCTACAGGTACGCCTCCTGCTCCAGTTTCTGCTGAGGACGAGTTTGAGGTAGAGAACATTCTTGCCACCAAAAGGGTAAGAGGAAAGACCTTTTTTCTGGTAGATTGGAAGGGGTTTGGTCCTGAGGAGAGAACGTGGGAGCCCCGGGAGAACATCCATGCCCCTCTCATCCTAGCTAAATTTCTATCTGGCCTAAAAAAGGGGGGGCCTAAAGGGGGGGGTACTGTAGTGCCGGCGTCCCTGCCCTCTGCTAGGCAGGGACGCTGTTCCCCTCACCGCTCTGCTCCGTGCCCGGCGTTCCTCTCCCGCTCTGCTGGCAGCGCGCGCTCCTTCCCGGCCACTGTGCTTAGGGCGCGCGCGCTCTCCCTCCCTCTTAAAGGGGCCGCGCGCGCCGTCCTAAGGAGTCCCCGGCCAATGGCCGGAGGACTTTACCATATATAAGGCACCTCCTCCAAAATGGAGGTGCCCGAGCAATGTTGTTTGCACCTGTGTCTCACCTGTGCTTCAGCCCTCAGGTCCCGTTGCCAGTTACCTGCCAGTTACCTGCCAGATTCCTGCCTGATTACTTGCTACCTGCCTGCTAGTCTGAGGTCCGACGGTCTGCCTTACTAATCCTGTCAGTCTGTCTAAGGACCAGCCTGCCCGCTCACCTGGGAGCGCACATCAGCTACCTGCCTGCTTGCCTGAGGTCCGACGGTCTGCCTTACAACTCCGGTCAGTCTGTCTATGGACCAGCTTGCCCGCTCACCTGGGAGCGCTTCTCCGCTACCTGCCTGCTTGCCTGCCCGGAGGCTCCGCTGTCACGTGCTGTGACCACCAGCTATTCCAGACTCTTGCCCGCTCACCTGGGAGCGCTTCTCCGCTACCTGCCTGCTTGCCTGCCCGGAGGCTCCGCTGTCACGTGCTGTGACCACCAGCTATTCCAGAGACTCTTGCCCGCTCACCTGGGAGCGCTTCTCCGCTACCTGCCTGCTTGCCTACCTGGAGGCTCCACCGTCACGTGCTGTGACCACCTGCTATTCCAGAGACTCTCGCTTGCTCACCTGGGAGCACACATCCTCCATCTGCCTTGCTAGCCTACCTGGAGGTTCAGCCATCACAGGTCGTACCTACCCTCTACCTAGAGACTGCCCCGGTCACTTGCCGTGACCTCCAGCCCGTTCTTCCAGAGACTGCCCCGATCACTTGCCGTGACCTCCTGCCCGTACACCCAGAGACTGTCCCGGTCACCTGCTGTGACTGCCTGCCTGGTCGCCACCCGCTCCCTTACAAGGACCGCCCCCTTGTATAGTAGCCCAGAGGTTCCGCCTCCCAGACCCGTTACAATTAACAATGATTAAACAAGCCATAACGTATGGACATAGGTCTATAATGGGGGCCAGGACATTGAGCTAGTCCATATAAATATAGGGATGCTTTCTGGACGCCGCAGACCCATTTTTGGCACTCTCCCTTGTATACGTATCGTGACAGCTGTGCCAGCGTCGGGTGATATCATTCACTGTTATAAGAGGAACCAGAAATGAACACAAATGATACCGTTACCATTATTAGCCAATATCTTGACATTCCAATAAGGAGAACACATGAAGCCTCCATAAATATAAGTACAACCTTTAATGTACAAAATACACCAGAAAAGTGCGCGTGTGGCCGTACAAATATTAAGTCATTACGTAGTGCTGACGTACATGTACAATTAAGAAATAAGTAAAGCCGATCAGCTGTGTGGTTCATGAATGGAGAACGGGAGAACGTTCTGAGCAAAACATGAGGAATGGCTAAAGAAATCGTGTAATCCAGCTCCAAGTAAAAACATGCGTTTAATTAGTCCATGTTAGAAATGACATCCATGAGGAAAGGGTGGGGGGGTAGGTGGACAGTGCTACGCGTTTCGAATGATCTGTCGTCCTTTGTCACAGCTTCTGGAACAGTGTGTCAGTGCATCTTAAATTCCATTGCTAATTACAGACCGGTGTGCTGATTTAATCACACGTGTCCACAGACCATAATCAGCATGGATTTCGTGACGGTGTGTCAGCGCATCCTGAATACTCTCAGAAATTGCAGACCAGTGAAATAATTAGTTCATATTATCAAAGTATGAACCGACATCGCTGCCAGAAGAAAACGCAAACACAATTATACAATGGCACATAGACAAAAAGTGCAAATACAAAAAATACAAAAAGTGAAAAACAAATATACAATAGGCAATTTAAAAATAGGAATGAGTATAAAAAACATCCAAAACCCAACTAGGAGACACATAGAGACAAGACGGGAAATGCATGTGTCTCTGGATTATTCAGTAGTGATCATCACTAGTGATAGGTGAGCACTAAAATGCTCGGGTGCTCGATGCTCGGGTCGAGCACATTGGAATAATCGGGTCCTCAGTCCGAGTAACGAGCCCAATGTAAGTTTACGGGAAACTAAAGCATTTTTCAGGCGGCTCCCCCTGGCGGTCTGCTGAGGGCCTAAAAATTACCCAAATCAATGGGAAAAGTGCTCAAATGACATGAGAACAGCATGGGGAAGACCCCTTGGAGCATTTCTGACCCCCAGGGCACTGCTGTCAGCAACATTGTCAGAGTATTACACCACTTTTACGGACTCACAATAAAACATACAAAAACGAAACCAAAATGGATTTTCCTGGGCAACATGTTAGGGAACATCCTTTCCAGGGTAATGACTTGTATATAAGGCAAAATAAATAACCAAAACCAAAAAGACTCCTCCACACCTTGGGCTCCGTTCACACGTAGCGTTTTTGATGCGTTTTTGCACTTTTGCATTGCTTTCAACCCAGACAAATGCATTCACCGGGAAATGTCATTTTAAAATTTTACAACCTTATCTGGCCATGTGGTGTGTGACAAATCATCAGACACATGCATACAGTGCTGAAAAGACATGGGAACAGCATGGGGAAGACCTCTGGAAGCAGCTCTGACTCCCAGGTCACTGCCTAAAAGTGTGTCCATCATAAGTGATCCTTGGCGCATGAGAAGATGCCTCCCGCCATGCACCTGTCATTGCAGACTTTCAACAATCACCAGCCACGTCCTTGTCCCAGTGCAGCGTTCAGTTGTCCCTACCCCATGCGTGCTGCATGCACTTGAAATGTGGCCTTTTAGACTCGTGGAGGCAGAAGCTGTCCACAATCTTATGGCGGCGGCGACCGGGTATTCATACACGGTCCCCAGCTGCCACTATTTGTCCCGGTGTCGTCTCCACCTTCCAGAAGCACGGGTCCTACAACATTACCCGTGCCCTCCCCAGTGAACTTACTGGGAAGGACCGCCTAACCAGAAACACGTCAAGTGAATGTGGCCAGGGACAGTATGGAGCCAGTCCACTGCTTTTTATGCTGAGAGTAGTATTTCACCACAGCCATATTCTTTAGCTTGGTGAAAGGACTTGGTAAACCATATCTACTTCAGCTGTCATTTCTCCCAGGAAGTCCACTAAAGCGGCTTTCAATTGAAATGTGGCCTTTTAGACTAGTGGAGACAGAAGCTTTTCACAACCTCATGCCGGCGGCATCTGGGTGTCCATACTTGGTCCCCAGCCACCACTATTTCTCCGGGTATCATCTCCGCCTTCCACAAGCACGGGTCCCACAACATTACCCGTGCCCTCCCCAGTGCACTTACTGGGAAGGACCGCCTAACCACAAACACGTGGACAGGTGAATGTGGCCAGGGATGGTACAGAGCCAGTCCACATTAAAAATGTAGCCATAGAGTGTCCGGGAACCTTCCCACGCACTTTTCTTAGCCAGGGCTGCTTCCCAGCAGGGTTGGACGGGCCCACAAGAGAACCGGAGACTCCTCCGGTGGGCCCTGGCTTCTCCTTCAGGAGAGTTCATAGTGCCGAGGTGAGGCCATGATGATGATAGAGACCACCATCTGCTTAGTTTTCTGTTACTTGGAATGCAAGCGCAAGTATGCTGCCAGCCACCCACCCACAGGCCACAAAACTAAACTGCCAGATTTCTGGGCAGCTGCTTGCACTTGAAATATGGCCTTTTAAGCTTGTGGAGGTGTAAGATGTCCACAACCTCATGGCGGCGGCCCGGGTGTCCATACTCAGTCCCCAGCCGCCACTATTTCTTCCGGTATTGTTTCCGCCTCCTACAAGCGCGGGTCCCTGAACATTACTGCTGGTACTTTTCTGTGGGAATCTGCTTGCCTCCTACTAGCCTGGAATATTTCCAGTAAACTATGATATGACACCATGGTATTAGCACTGTCACCAGTACCAGTAGCCAAGCCATCCCCAATTTCCTTCTCAGGAATTTTATTTGGTAGACTGAGTGGCTGCCCAAATACATTAGTTTCTCACAAAGGAGCTGAAGATAGAGTAGCAGTAGGTGCAAGTTTCTCCAGCCTGTTAGATATCAGAGGGTGAATGGCAGCACATTGGATCAGTGGTTAGCACTGAAGCGTTGCCGCGCTGGGATCCTGGGTTCAAATTCCATCAAGGACAACATCTGCAAGGATTTTGTATGTTTTCCCTGTGTTTGCATGGGTTTCCACCTCAGTAAAAAAGCAGCCATAGAGTGTCTGGGAACCTTCCCACACACTTTTCTTAGCCAGGACTACTTCTCGGCAGGGAGAATCCTCTGGTGTCCCCTGGCTTCTACATAAGGAGAGTTCATGATAGCGCTAACTTTGCAGCTGCTATGGGGCTCTTGAACGGGGGAGAAAGGTGAGCCCTCAGAATCAAATCCTCTGGTGGGCCCAATGTTTTTAAATCTGAAACAGCTTCGCAGTGGGAGTTGTATTTCCCCACAGCCATATTCTTTAGCTCGGGTGAAAGGACTGGCATAGTGGGAAACCTTATCTACTCCGGCTGTCATTTCTCCGTCACCAGGTTCCGCCCATTGTCACACACCACCATGCCTTGCTGTATGTTCAGCAGTGAGAGCCACAGATCAGGCTGCTGTGATACAGCTTTCAACAACTCTACAGCGCTGGGCGGTTTGTCACCTAAGCATTAAGCATGTTATCTTCAGCACAGCCTGTTGCCGCTTGGCCAAGGCAGTGCTGCAGTGCTTTCAGCTACTGACTGATGTGGTCATTTCAGAGATGGAAGAAGAGGTGCAGGAGCTGAACAATGTGATTACATTGAGGTTACATTGGCGACTCTGTTTTTTATACTAAAGAAAGATCCTACTGTTTTTTTTTTTTTTTTTTTACGTTATTTTTTAAGACAAATGCATTCACTGGGAAATGTCATTTTAACATTTTACAACCTTATCTGGCAATGTGGTGTGTGACATATCATCAGACACATCCTGTTTCATTTATGAAGGGGGGACTCTGAAAGTCAGAAAGCCTATTTTTATAGGGCCATCAGGAGGCCCTTACTGTTCTTAAAAGGCCAGCAGTCGGCCCTTGCTATTGTTAGAGAGCCATCAGCCGGCTATGCTTTGTTGTTCCTATTACTAAAGAGTGAGTCTCCTATATTGTTATTGCGTATGCAGTGACTGCAAGGGCTGCCAAAAATTTGGACGAAACCCAATACCCCTTTGAAGAGACACAGAGGAGGGTCTCCGTAAAAAAAAATGTTCTCATTATAAAGGAGTGGGTCTCCTATAGTGGTAATACTCATGCTGTGACTGAAAGGGCTGCCAAAATTTGGGAAAAACCCCACTAACAATTTAACAACATAGAGCAGGGCCACAGTAACGAGTACGACATGTTCCCATTAGAAAGGAGAGGGTCTGCTATACAGTTATAGGGTATGCAGTGAGTCCAACGGCTGACAAAATTTAGGAAAAACCCCACTAACAATTTAAAGACACATAGAGCAGGGCCACAGTAACGAGTACGACATGTTCCCATTAGAAAGGAGAGGGTCTGCTATACAGTTATAGGGTATGCAGTGAGTCCAGCGGCTGACAAAATTTAGGAAAAACCCCACTAACAATTTAAAGACACGTAGAGCAGGGCCACAGTAACGACAAATTCCCATTAGAAAAAAGAGGGTCTCCCATACTGTTTGCTTATACAGTGAAGTGCAAAAAATTTGGAGGAACTCCAATGCCTCTTGGAAGAGACGTAGAGGGCCTCATGAAAAAAATTTCCCATTATTAGGAAGTGGGTCTGCTACGCCAGATGACCTGGCCTCCACAGCCACCAGACCTGAACCCAATCGAGATGGTTTGGGGTGAGCTGGACCGCAGAGTAAAGGCAAAAGGGCCAACAAGTGCTAAGCATCTCTGGGAACTCCTTCAAGATTGTTGGAAGACCATTTCCGGAGACTACCTCTTTAAGCTCATCAAGAAAATGTCAAGAGTGTGCAAAGCAGTCATCAAAGCAAAAGGTGGCTACTTTGAAGAACCTAGAATATAAGACATATTTTCAGTTGTTTCACACTTTTTTGTTAAGTATATAATTCCACATGTGTTAATTCATAGGTTTGATGCCTTCAGTGTGAATGTACAATTTTCATAGTCAAGAAAATACAGAAAAATCTTTACATGAGGTGTGTCCAAACTTTTGGTTTGTACTGTATATATATAAATAGAGGGGGTTAATGCAGGAGCACTGGGTAAGCAGGGCCTAGTAAGTAAGGGGTCACAGAGGATCAGATATGGTCGTCATTGTGTCCATGGAGTAAGAGAGAGACAGCACATGTGTCTTGTGATTTTACATCCAGTCCAAGAGGGGCATCTCCAGCCCCCGATGTGGGGGACTGATATCACCAGCCTATTGTATTCTCCCATCACTGACTAAGAGCTATGATGAACCCTGGTGACCTCAGCTGATAGGACAGAAGGGAACTGGTGTTACGAGTTGTATACACCACCTTTAGGGTATGTGCACACGATGCAGAAATGCTCAGGATTTTTTCCTGAGCGTTTCTGCATCTCTCTGGCAGGAAAAAACGCATGCGGATTGTACATGCGGTTTCCTGCCAGGGACATGCGGAAATGAAGCGGTCTTCACTTTCATTTCCGCATGCGGGTTGACAAGCGCTTCCCAAGCGATTTTAGCATCACTTGGAAAGTGCTTGTCAACTTCACACTATATAAATCCATGCAACCGGGATGGATTTATATAGTGTGTGATGTCAAAAAGTAAAAAATAAATCTATACGTTACCATCTGATGGCCCCCGGTGTCCTGCTTCATCGGTCCCGGCTGCCGGCAGTGAAGACTGTAGGACCTTCCGACGTCAGCGTCACGTGACCCGTCACATGACTCTGACGTCAGCGAAGGTCCTTCATTCAACCGCGAAGTGCGCGGGAAGCCGGCAGGACGCAGCGCGGGCCGTCAGAAGGTGAGAATATATATATTTTTTATTTTATTCTTTTTTTTTTAATGGTACCTGGGTCTGGATGAGAGTCCTCTCATCCACACCCGGGTACCATCCGCACATTAGACCGCATGAAAAGCGCATCAACATATACAGTGATGCGGATTCCATGCGGTCTAATGCAAGTCAATGGCGGCAAAAGAGCAGCGTTTCCGCAAAATTAATTGACATGCTGCGGATTTTTGACCGCAGCGTTTACGCTGCGGAAAAATCCGCATCATGGGCACAGCACATGCGGATTTCCATTGGGGAACATTGCTGCCCTTCTACCATGCGTTTTTCATGCGTTTCCGCGGCGTTTACGCAACTGCAAAAACGCCACGGAAACGCATGAAAAACGCATCGTGTGAACTCAGCCTTACACAACTATTGTAAATCTGCTTCTGATTTGCCCAGACTGAGCTTCTGTTCAGAGAAAAGTCCTTCCCCCTCCAGCAAAGCACACGGTCTTATATGCACACACATATTATATATATATATATATATATATATATATATATATATATATGAGTGGAGCAATATTCATGTGGGTTAATATATGTATATATATATATATTATATGTTGTAGCATCGGCGTCTCTGCACCATACTAGGCAGAGACGCCGTCCCTCTCACCTCCCCACTCCTGGCGCGGCGTCCTCCAGCGCTTCTCTCCCCGCTGCTTCCGGCACGCGCTCCTTCCCCGGCAGAGTGCTTAGGGCGCGCGTGCGCGCGCTCCCCCTCTCTTAAAGGGACCGCGCGCGCCGTCCTAAGGAGTCCCCGGCCAATTGCTGGAGGACCTCCCATATTTAAGGCACCTCCTCCAAAATGGAGGTGCCCGAGCAATGTTGTTTGCACTGTGTCTCACCTGTGCTTCAGCCCTCAGGTCCCGCTGCTAGCCTGACTTCTCGTCCTGCCCGCCAGCCTGTTACTTGCCTTGTCCGTCAGACCGCTCACCTGGGAGCGTCTCCTACTTACCTGCCTTGCCTGCCAGTCCGCTCACCTGGGAGCGTCCTTCAGTCACCTGCCTGTCTCCTGCCTCGTCTGTCAGACTGCTCACCTGGGAGCGTCCATCAGTTACCTGCCTGTTACCTGCCTTGTCTGCTGACGGCTCACCTGGGAGCGTCCACCAGTCACCTGCCTGTCTCCTGCCTCGTCTGTCAGACTGCTCACCTGGGAGCGTCCACCAGTTACCTGCCTGTTACCTGCCTTGTCTGCTGACGGCTCACCTGGGAGCGTCCACCAGTCACCTGCCTGTCTCCTGCCTCGTCTGTCAGACTGCTCACCTGGGAGCGTCCACCAGTTACCTGCCTGTTACCTGCCTTGTCTGCTGACGGCTCACCTGGGAGCGTCCACCAGTCACCTGCCTGTCTCCTGCCTCGTCTGTCAGACTGCTCACCTGGGAGCGTCCACCAGTTACCTGCCTGTTACCTGCTGTCTCTGTCAGCCCGCTCACCTGGGAGCGCCCGCCAGCTACCTGTCAGGTACCCGCCTCGCCTATCTACCCAGAGACTGCCCCGGTCACTTGCCGTGACCACCTGCCCATCTACCCAGAGACTGCCCCGGTCACTTGCCGTGACCACCTGCCCATCTACCCAGAGACTGCCCCGGTCACTTGCCGTGACCACCTGCTCATCTACCCAGAGACTGTCCCGGTCACTTGCCGTGACCACCTGCCTATCTTCCCAGAGACTGTCCCCGTCACCTGCCGTGACTACCTGCCCGCCTTCCCTGGGAGCCACCCGCTTCCTTACAAGGACTGCCCCCTTGTATAGTAGCTCAGAGGTTCCACCTCCCAGACCCGTTACAGTTTGCTCGGGCGCAGATGGGAGACCAGGCAGGGGAATGAAGTGGGCCATCTTAGAAAAGCGGTCAGCGACAACCCAAATGACTGTACAACCGGCAGAAATAGGAAGATCGGTGATAAAGTCCATAGCAATGTGCTGCCAAGGAGCAGCAGGTACGGGAAGGGGCAGAAGATGGCCGGCTGGTAGATGTCTGGGAACTTTGTTACGGGCACAAGAAGAGCAGGCCGCGACGAAGTCTACCACGTCCTTACGCAGGGTAGGCCACCAGTAATGCTGGGTAATGAGTTGGAAGGTCTTCTTTTGGCCAGCATGGCCAGCTAGTTTAGAAGAATGTCCCCAGCGAAGAACCCTCTCCCGATCTGGTACAGCTACAAACGTCTTATCGGGTGGGAGACAAGTGAGATCCAAGGGCGCCACATTCATCACCTTGGAGGAGTCGATGATGTGCGCAGGTTCCTCCTCTTGATCGGAGGACAGGAAGGACCGGGACAAGGCATCAGCTTTGACGTTCTTGTCCGCCGGATGGAAGTGAAGAATGAAGTCGAAGCGGGCAAAAAACAGCGACCACCGAGCCTGGCGAGGATTGAGTCTCTGGGCATTTTGGAGATATGCCAGGTTTTTGTGATCCGTGTAGATAATTACCGGGTAGAGAGCCCCTTCAAGCAGATAGCGCCACTCCCCCAGTGCCAATTTGATGGCTAGCAATTCACGGTCTCCAATGGAGTAGTTGCGCTCAGACGAGGAGAATATTTTGGAGAAGAAGCCGCAGGTTACCATTCTCCCAGTAGAAGATTTTTGGGTAAGCACCGCTCCGGCTCCGGCTCCGGAGGCATCAACCTCCAGGTAGAATTGTTTATTACAGTCCGGACGGTGCAGGACGGGAGCAGAGGCGAAGGCTTTCTTTAAGGAAAGGAAGGCCTCCTCGGCTTCAGGCGACCATGTCCTGGGATTAGCCCCCTTACGGGTAAGTGCAGATATGGGAGCAGTCCGAGACGAGAAGTGTGGGATGACAAGACGATAGTAATTAGCGAAGCCCAGGAATCGCTGAATCGCCTTCAAACCTTCAGGACGAGGCCATTTTAGAACGGAAGAGAGCTTCTCGGGATCCATTTGCAGACCTGTCTGGGAGATGACATAGCCCAAGAATGGTAGGGAGGTCTGGTCGAAGAGGCACTTCTCGTATTTGGCATAGAGGTGGTTCTGCCGAAGCCTAAGCAGGACCTGACGAACATCCCTACGGTGTGTGGGGAGATCCGGAGAGAAGACCAAGATATCGTCCAGGTATACCACTACGCAGGAGTACAGGAGGTCACGGAAGATGTCGTTGACTAGTTCTTGAAAGACAGCGGGGGCATTACGGAGAACAAAGGGCATCACACGGTACTCATAGTGACCGTCCCGGGTATTGAATGCCGTCTTCCACTCGTCTCCTTGACGGATACGGACCAGGTTATATGCTCCTCGTAGATCCATCTTGGAGAAGATCCTGGCGCCCTTGAGACGGTCAAACAATTCGGAGATGAGCGGCAGGGGGTATTTGTTTTTTACTGTGATGAGATTGAGTCCTCTGTAGTCAATACAGGGACGTAGCGAGCCGTCTTTCTTTTTGACAAAGAAGAATCCGGCTCCAGCCGGGGAGGTAGATTTTCGGATAAATCCCCTAGCCAGATTCTCTTCAATGTACTCAGACATGGCCCGGGTCTCGGCTGCAGACAACGGGTAGATACGCCCACGGGGTGGAGTGGTGCCAGGTACCAGGTCGATTGGGCAATCATATGGCCTATGGGGTGGCAACGTCTCTGCTTCCTTCTTACCGAAGACGTCCGCATAGGGCCAGTAAGGAGCCGGGAGACCTGGAAAATTAGCTGGAGTAGGCGGAGGGCGAGCTGGGCGGACCGGAATAAGGCAGGTCTTATGACAGTCTGGACCCCATCGGAGTACTTCACCGGATCGCCAGTTCAATACGGGTTCGTGTGTCAGGAGCCAAGGTAGACCTAGCAACAGGGAGTGAGACAGTCCGGACAGCACATGGAATGAGATTTCCTCAGAGTGCAGCATACCCACCTGCAGAGTTATGGGTTCAGTGACGAGCAGGATGGTCTCTGAGAGAAGTTTTCCATCCACGGAGGCGACGGACAATGGTTCAGCCAGGGACTTGGTGGGAATACGGTATCTCTCTACCAGAGACTGGGAGATGAGGTTTCCAGCTGCTCCAGAATCCAGGTGAGTGAGTTCAAAGTGGCGGTTTTCTCCCCAAGCAATAGAGACCGGTAAAGTCAGAGACGGAGAGGGCTTACTTTTGTCTAGGACGACCTCTCCGAGCGGTCCTAGACACTGGCGTTTCCCGGCTTTTCAGGGCAGGAACGGATGAAGTGCTCCATACTGCCACAATAGAAACAGCTTCCCTCGGCTCGGCGAGATTCTTGGCGAGATCTGACCATCTTGGTCTGGTCGATCTGCATAGGTTCAGGCGAGAGCGCCCGCGGAGTGACTGGTTGAGAGGCAGGTCTCAGGGAAGTAGGAGCAGAGCAAGAAAAGTCTTTCTCCCAGGCAGTCTCTTTGGCACGTTCTTGGAACCGGATGCCAATCCGGGTAGCTAGTGACACCAGGTCATCCAGAGTGGTAGGAATGTCCCGACCAGCTAACTCGTCCTTAATCCGACCGGAAAGACCCTCCCAGAAGACGGACACCAGAGCCTCATTTTCCCAGGCAAGCTCAGAAGCGAGGGTGCGGAACTGTATGGCATATTGGCCCACGGTGAGACTCCCTTGGCGGAGACGTAGTAGAGAGGAGGCAGAAGAGGTTTTCCGTCCAGGTTCATCGAAGACTTTCCGGAAAGCAGCGAGGAAAGACGGCAGGTCGGACACCAGGGGATCCCCTCTCTCCCACAGGGGATTTAGCCATGCCAGTGCCTCCCCAGTGAGATGGGACATGATAAAGGCCATCTTGGCCCGGTCGGAGATGAACTGGTATGCCAATAGCTCAAAGTGCAGGGTGCACTGGTTTATGAAACCCCGAGCTAAAGTAGGTTCGCCGGAGGTGCCAGAAGCAGAGGTCCATAGTCGGGTACCATGAAGGAACAGGATTGCGGTACCGCAGGGATAGGCACGGCTGGACCAGAGGTAGACAAAGACGAGTCACACAATGCGCCTAGACGAGAGTTAACGGACCGTAGATAGGACAGTATTATGAAATATTCATTTCATATATAAAAATATAATACTCAATTAAGCTGTGACACCTTCCCATAATGGCTACAGCCAGAGGGATCAAAATAGAAAACTTATTCAGAACATACCCCAGCCCCCTCACACACCACCCCAACGCCGTTTTGTTGATGCTTAGTCAGGGGCACTGTGATTTTCTTGATTTTTTGGGGGATATTCTCTCTCTCAATGTTAAAATTAATCTACCCTTAAAAGTATAGACTGTTCATGTCTTTGTCAGTGGGCAAACTTACAAAAACAGCACGGGATCAAATACTTATTTCTTTTACGGTATATAGATATATACACACACACTGCTCAGAAAAATAAAGGGAACACTCAAATAACACATCCTAGATCTGAATGAATGAAATATTCTCATTGAAAACTTTGTTCTGTACAAAGTTGAATGTGCCGACTGTTATGATCTGCTACAGGGACTAAGGAAAGACAGGAGATCTGTCCCTACAATATAACTAAACTAGATCCCTACGATGTAACGGGGAACCTGATCCTGCGATCAGACCCGCTAAAGTCCTCGGCTAGTCTGTACGAAGACCTATAGATGTGAGGGAGGGATCCCTACAAGAACTAGGGATTGGGATAAGTTGGACACCTCCTAGCAGAAATAGTAGCAGTCAAAGAAAAACACACAACAAAAAGCATAGAGGTCAGAAGACCTAGCAAAACTAACATAGAACGGTAACAGAGCACCAAGCTAGCTCAAGAGTAGTAAATACAATGAAGTCCAGCAAGGCCAGGAGGGCGGAGCCGGATTAAATAGGCAAAAATGGTCATGTGACCAGCAAACTAAAAAAAACCTAACAGGAGAGTTCTAACACCGACAACAAAATCACAAAAAAATCATCAATGGAAATCATATTTATTAACCAATGGAGGCCTGGATTTGGAGTCACCCCTAAAATTAAAGTGGAAAACCACACAACAGGATGATCCAACTTTGATGTAATGTCCTTAAAACAAGTCACAATGAGGCTCAGTATTGTGTGTGGCCTCCACGTGCCTGTATGACCTCCCTACTACGCCTGGGCATGCTCCTGATGAGGTTGTGGATGGTCTCATGTGGGACATCCTCCCAGACCTGGAGTAAAGCATTCGTCAACTCCTGGACAGTCTGTGGTGCAACGTGACGTTGGTGGATGGAGCGAGACATGATGTCCCAGATGTGCTCAATGGGATTCAGGTCAGGGGAACGGGCGGACCAGTCCATAGCTTCAATGCCTTCATCTTGCAGGAACTGCTGACACACTCCAGCTGCATGAGGTCTGGCATTGTCCTGCATTAGGAGGAACCCAGGGCCAACCGCACCAGCATATGGTCTCACAAGGGGTCTGAGGATCTCATCTCGGTATCTAATGGCAGTCAGGCTACCTCTGGCGAGCACATGGAGGGCTGTGCGGCCCTCCAAAGAAATGCCACCCCACACCATTACTGACCCATTGCCAAACCGGTCATGCTGAAGGATGGTGCAGCCAGCAGATCGCTCTCCACTGCGTCTCCAGACTCTGTCATGTCTGTCACATGTGCTCAGTGTGAAACTGCTTTCATCTGTGAAAAGCACAGGGGGCCAGTGGCGACTTTGCCAATCCTGTTGTTCTGTGGCAAATGCCAAGCGTCCTGCGTGGTGTTGGGCTGTGAGCACAACCCCCATCTGTGGACATCGGGCCCTCATACCACCCTCATCGAGTCGGTTTCTAACCGTTTGTGCAGACACATGCACATTTGTGGCATGCTGGAGGTCATTTTGCAGGGCTCTGGCAGTGCTCCTCCTGTTCCTCCTTGCACAAAGGCGGAGGTAGCGGTCCTGCTACTGGGTTGTTGCCCTCCTACGGCCCCCTCCACGTCTCCTGGTGTCAAGGTAAAATATATATATTATAGAAAATCAATTCGTTTCTTTTAAATAGATTACCTAATCAGTGTGAATCAATATAGAGATGATGGAATAATCTATGTGTATGTATGTATGCAAATGCGTATATGCACATGGAATTGTTAATAGTTAATGAATATATAACTAACAGCTTCTGTTCTAATTTGTAGACACAAACAACTAAATTATTTCCTGCGAATGACGTATGCATGTGCACGGCTGATAACAGAGAGATTCATGTCGAGTTGGCAAAGATGGCGCTGAGAGACGAACTCACCCCTCCCATCGGAATACCTAAGGCATTACTGAGTGCAAAAGATACATGGATGAACAAATTACAGCGTGCCGAGTTATCAGAAAAGAGCAATAAATTTTACTAATCTCACCTAGAAGGAGAATGCTATTTAACCCCATGTCTACGTAATAAAGTATGCCATTTGCATGGTTCAGTCTCTGAGTGAAGTTTAATCAACCAGATTAGCAGATTTGGTTAATTAGCTTCTCTGCATGCACTCGGACATCTTTAATTTGGAGGAGAGCGGTTACCTAGTGTATCTTAAATTGGTGAAACCTTCACACTGGCTGTCTCCTGGTACCACCTCCAGCCTCTGGACACTATGCTGACATACACAGCAAACCTTCTTCCCACAGCTCGCATTGATGTGCCATCCTGGATGAGCTGCACTACCTGAGCAACTTCTGTGGGTTGTAGAGTCCGTCTCATGCTACCACGAGTGTGAAAGCACAACCAACATTCAAAAGTGACCAAAACATCAGCCAGAAAACATTGGTGGTCTGTGGTCCCCACCTGCAGAACCACTCCTTTATTGAGGGTGTCTTGATAATTGCCAATAATTTCCATCTATTGTCTATTCCATTTGCACAACAGCATGTGAAACTGATTGTCAATCAGTGTTGCTTCCTAAGTGGACAGTTTGATTTCACAGAAGTTTGATTTACTTGGAGATACTGTATATTCTGTTAAGTGTTCCCTTTATTTTTTTGAGCAGTGTAGTATGGTTGGGTAGTAGTTAATAATTTCTATCTGTCAATGACGTTGAGGACTTCCATTCTGCTATTGGATAACATGGACATAATTGCTGGCACTGTATTGTCTCTCAAGATCTGTAACTTTTTTTCTGTGCGCGCATTTTGTCCAGTTATTATTGTATATATTTCGCATTCATAGATCGATATATTGAGAGATATTTTCTTATATCTTATTATGCATTTATACTATGATCTCATATAATCGTGTTATACTTCATGCTTCACTGTTCTCTGTGGTGTCCTCGCTGGCCGTATCAGTCTGTGCTCCATGACGTGCGGTCACGTGGTTTCCCACGTGCTTGCGGCGTGATGGATCATATGACGCGGTTGCCTTGGATGCGGCGGAGTAGCAGTGATTGCCATGTGTCATGCCACGCCCTCCCCACACCCATTGGCCGAGAGACTACACACCCCCTTTTCTATTGGCTCAAGGGTCCTTTTTAAACCCGACCCACCTTCATTGACGCCACCTCTTGAAGAAGGTTGCCGTGCCGAAACGCGCATCAGGGTGAGCGCAATTGAGGAGCGTGTTCACATCCACTGTGGCTGTAAGTATTCTATAGGGTTCATGCTACACTCTTTTTGCTGCCGTTCTTTAATCTTTTTCCTACTTAGATGCATTTTCTAGGCTTTAATATGTATTAGCATATACTTTTACCCTGTAGCCTAAGAGGTCAGGGCACTGATACCACTTACAAAGATCTGCTGTCCCCGGTATGAGCTATCTATATTAGTACCTATATATAGACAGCGGTGTGACTAACCTCTTATATAGCAACTACTTCTGACCTACCTCATAAGCACCTGCACTTTTATTGAATGCTTCTCTGCATTTTAACAATATATTCTTATTTTTTGGCAGCCCAATTATGTATTTACATCAGAAAAGAATCATGTTAGTTTGTTTCATGCTCCTCATTAGTGCTCCTCCATTGTTTTACTATTAACTGTCTCTGTTTCTGCGATTCATATTTTTTTCCGGTATAAATTATAATTAATAACATTTTGTAATTTTTTTCACTATTATATGGGACTCTGACTTGAAGTTTTTTCCTCTTGTTTCTTATGTATGGAGGAGGATGTGAGGCCCATTATACTGTATACTGGTTGGCCCACGACTTTGTCAAAGTTTTCATGTTGTGAGTTTTACATTCCTGATGTAGAATCAGTCTGGGTAAATGTACATGGACGTGGCAATAATGGAAAGCTGCTAACTGGACTTTGCTACAAGTCTCCTAATATAGCTGAACACGTAGAGGATGAAATGCTGCAACAAATTAAAAAGGCAACAAAAACAAGTCATGGTGAAAAGTGTTGGATCCCTTGAAATTGTTCCAGAAAATGAAGTAATTCTCCCAGAAAATTATTGCAATTACATGTTTTGTTATACACGTTTATTTCCTTTGCGTGTATTGGAACAACACAAGAAAACAGAAAAAAAGGCAAATTGAACATAATTTCACACAAATTAGGCCGGAAAAAATTATTGGCACCTTGCCAAAATTGTGGGTAAACAACTTTGTTTCAAGCATGTGAAGCTTGTTCAAACGCAATTGTGGCAAGTAACAGGTGTGGGCAATATGAAAATCACAACTAAAACTAGATAAAAAAGGGAGAAGTTGATCCAATCTTAGCATTGTGTGCATATGTATGCCACACTAAGCATGGAGAAAACAGAAAAAGGAGACGAGAACTGTCTGAGGACTTGAGAACCAAAATTGTTGAAAAATATCAACAATTTCAAGGTTGTAAGTCCATCTTTAGGGATCCGCATGTTCCTTTGTCCAAGGTGTGCAGCATAATCAATAAATTTACAACCCATACAGTCAAATATGGTGGAGGTTCAAAGGTGTTTTGGGGTTGTTTTGCCTCTGGCACTAGGTGCCTTGACTGTGTGCAAGACATCATGAAATCTGAAGATTAGCAAAGGATTTTGGGTCACAATTTAGTGCCTAGTGTCAGAAAGCTGGGTTTGCGTCCTAGGTCATGGGTCTTCATACTTTACTTTGCCCTTGTTGACAGTGTGTGCAGCCTCCCCTCTGGTTCCTCAGGAGGTATGAGAAACTCCTCAACGGCTTATTAGGGAGTTAGGTCTGTGGTGGCGTTATTAGTTGTGCAGCTAGGGCCTTTCTTGTCTGTACAGAGACTAGTTGTGTGTAGTTGCAGCATTCTCCCCTGTGTGGGTTCTCCGGTGGTTATCAAGATGTGCTTTCTGGTTAAAACATTTTCCATATTCTGAACATGGAAAAGGCTTCTCCCCTGTGTGGGTTCTCTGGTGCTTAAGAAAACTAGATTTCTGGTTAAAACATTTCCCACATTCTGAACATGGAAAAGGCTTCTCCCCTGTGTGAGTTCTCTGATGTGTGATAAGAGTTGATTTGTCTGTAAAACATTTCCCACATTCTGAACATGGAAAAGGCTTCTCCCCTGTGTGAGTTCTCTGATGTTTGATAAGAGTTGATTTGTCTGTAAAACTTTTCCCACATTCTGAACATGGAAAAGGCTTCTCCCCTGTGTGAGTTCTCTGATGTGTGATAAGAGTTGATTTGTCTGTAAAACATTTCCCACATTCTGAACATGAAAATGGCTTCTCCCCTGTGTGAGTTTTGTGATGTTTGATAAGAGTTGATTTCTCCGTAAAACATTTCCCACATTCTGAACATGGAAAAGGCTTGTCCCCTGTGTGAGTTCTCTGATGGCTTATACGATATGATTTCTGTACAAAACATTTCCCACAATCTGAACATGAAAAAGGCTTCTCCCCTGTGTGAGTTCTCTGATGTTTGATAAGATTTGATTTCTGTACAAAACATTTCCCACATTCTGAACAGGAAAATGGTTTCTCTCCTGTGTGAGTTCTCTGATGTTTGATAAGATTTGATTTCTGTACAAAACATTTCCCACATTCTGAACAGGAAAATGGCTTCTCCACTGTGTGGGTTCTCTTATGTGCGATAAGATTTGATTTCTGTACAAAACATTTCCCACATTCTGAACAGGAAAATGGCTTCTCTCCTGTGTGAGTTATCTCATGCCTAACAAGATTTGATTTCCGATTAAAACATCTCCCACACTTGGAGCAAGAAAATCTATTCTTCACTGTGTGAATTTTTTGATATTTAAGAAAAGACTTTTTCAGAGGAAAACTATTTCCATATTCTGAACATGAAAATGGCTTCTTTGCATTAGGAGCAGTTTGTTTTTTAATGCTTATTTTGTGACTATGACTTTCCTTAGTAGTCGGTAATGAATCAGAAGACAGGACCTGTTTCATAGGATCAGATGACAGATCTTTGCTGTGAAGGGATGATGGTATATCTGGGGAAATGTCATTCACTTCAACTGTATCCTGTGGGATCTGAAAACCGTCTGATTTGAAAAATGAAGATGTCAGCTGTCCCTCTGATCTCCGGGTACAGACATCTGCCAAGAATAAAACCAATAATTATTTTTTAATAAAAAATCCTTGAATTTTATATTTTTGAAAATTTCTACTTAAACTGTCCATAAATAGAGGCAAGTTATATAAAAAAAAAATTCACTTATTCACCAGGACAATGACCATCTAATAGAAAACCTCATAGGATGAAGCAGTGGAGCGTGGTGTTCAACTGTTTGGTCATTCTGCCTCCCAAATATGGAGTAAAAGGCGCAGGCTCTGTCCAGCCACTAAGATTAGGTAACCTGGGACCTGTAGTGCCATCCAGTCTGGCGGTATGGGTGTGTGTTCTGTCCAGCTGGAGTAATCTGCTCCCTGCTTCAGCCATTTGGAAAGCACCGCACCCTACTAAAGCTGGAAGCATATTGCCGGAAGCTGCCAGATCCAGCCTTGTTCTCCTCTGGTTCAGTCCTCTGTGCTCAGCTCCCGGCTTGTGTATTTGTTTCCTGTTGTGACCTCGGCCCGTTTACTGACTACTCTTGTGTCTTCTGATTTTGTACTTTCTCTGCCCTCCTGGTTCTGATCCGGCTACCTGACTATTCTTCTTCCCACCTCACTCCACAGAACAGCAGGTAACACTATGGCCCAAGCCTAGGGGTCTCTGTAAGGTCCATTTGTTTCCTATTATCCTTTGTGAAGAATTCAAAGTTATCACCACATAAAGTGACACACTTCAGATTTGAAAAATGGAACCTGATTAGAAACATAAAACTGGCTGCGGGAAGGGGTTAAACCAGAGGATTACTGAAGTCAAAAACTGAGTATAGACAATAACACATCTACTGAAATGATCAAACTCAACAGTCTTCATCAGAGAAAAATGAGTAACTAGTGGTGAAACCTCTCTGGGGTAATTAGAGTCTGGGGCTCGGTGGCTATTGGCAATCTAAACTATCGTAAGGGACAATATTTTCTGTCAGATGAGTGTCAAGAAGAAATATTAGACATTTAAAGTGAAGTTTTTTACAATACTGCAGAGCTGAGGTGTCTTAAATTTAGATCTCTGGTATTTGGAAGAGGCAATGGAGATCTTTATTCAAAGACTACCAGGGAGTTAAAGACTCACATAAGTGAGGCCGGCCGATCCCACCACAATCAAACTATCATACAGAATGAACTTGTAAAAAAAGAAAGAATATATAAACATGTAACATCCCCAACAACGTCGTATGTATGAAGGGAGAAATCCAACACTAAACTGGAGTTGGCTCATTTATGGTGGACCATTGGAGGTATGATGAGTCCTGACTAGAAGAGTAGAGAAAGTATTAGTGCCCCCATTTCAGGAGAGATTGTGCAGGAATCTGAATTTCTTAGGATTGAAAATATAATGGAATTTCTGATTAGTGTTGAGTGAATTTGTTGGGCATTTCAAATTTGGGTTCGGGGTTCCGGCTTGTTCGCACCAAAAAAATCGGCTCCACCCACAAACATCCCTGATTTGCCACGCTGTCACGCAGATGTGCGCAAACAAGCCGGAACCCCGAACACGAACCCAAATTTGAAATGTCAAACAAATTCACTCAACACTATTTATGACGTGGAGTGAATCCATGAAACCAGGGCTCGAGCCATGCCACCACATCTCCTGCCGGCGTGAATGTATATTACAGCCATCAGCCACGCACAGCTTAGAGATATATCATGGCACAGGTGTAATGTTTTTTGTGTAGGTTATCGCAATCCTGTTTGAAGATAGTCGGTTTTAAAAGAAATTGAAAAGTCAGGATAAAGGGAAACTCTGTTATTATTGTACAGAAATTCACACTTGGCCTCACTGCACATTTAATGTTGTTGATCAAGAAAGTGAAGTTTAGCCAGAAAGACTGGACCTGGTCTTGTAGGGACCATATGAGAACATTCAGCAGCACAGAACGGAGAGAAGGTAGATTCATCTAATAAGATATCAGGGATCTAGGAAACCAACAGCATCATTACCCTCCGCTTTCTCTTACAGGTCCATCATAATATTTATCTTCAAGTGATTTTCTCACTTGTCAGCACTTTCTACGTACGCTGTCATTTGGCTTTGTAGTTTACAGACCTTGTCAGGTAACGGTCAGCGTCTACTAATCCCAGGGGGTAGGTGGATCCTCCAGGTTATAATTTCTATAGAAAAAGGCTTTCACAATTACACAAAGTAAATTGAATATTTTTGGACGGAGGAGAATGTTGTGGTCTAGCGGCAAAATGGTGATCACATGATTGTGATACGGCCGGACTACACGACCGATGAAGCAGCCACAGCCGGTGACTGAGAAGAATCTGTGACTTCTCAGCATTTAGTGGTTACGACTCACCTGGGTAGTCATATGTAGGAATCTCCTCCTTACACCGCTCATCACCCCTCACATATGTCTCTGTAGTATTAATATGGGTCAGATCTTCACCCTGAAACAAATATTATAAAAGTCACAGACAGATGGAGAAGTCACATCTATGATCAGCTCTAATCCTGCCATCTCCAACGTTCTCATTACACAAATATAAAACATATTAATGGTGGATAAAACAAGACTGAAGACATGACTTTTACAACCGTCTACACATCATAGGGGAAAACTCATGACATCTTCTATCTACCTGAGGAACATTGGGATCTTCTTGTTTACAGTCCTGTGGAAGAAGAGGACGGGGACATCTCTCTGGTGTTGTCCTCTTACTGGATAGATCTGGAGGAAACACATACAGGGACTGAATTCATTCTTTACATAGAGATAATTATAGGTTGTGTGTATTTAGTCCTGTCTATTACTTGGTGATGTGAGGGGCTGGGGAACCTCCATCATGATCTTGTACAGATCTTTGTGTCCTTCTAAATACTCCCACTCCTCCATGGAGAAATAGACAGCGACATCCTGACACCTTATAGGAATCTGACACATACAATGATACCGTCATCTCCCCGATCCCTTTATAATGTTACTGTATAATGTCCCAGCAATGTCACCTCTCCAGTCAGAAGCTCAATCATCTTGTAGGCGAGTTCTAGGATCTGGTCATTGATGTCCTCATGTATCAGGGGGTGAGGTGGCGGCCCCGTGATTAATCTCTGGTTATGGAGAGACACATTAATAAATCTCACTACAGACATTTCCAGGGTCCTCACCTCTCCAGTTCTGTCCATCTGTTATTCCCATAGATAAGAATGATGTAATGTGACGTCATCAGAATCTCTCACCTCTCCAGTAAGCCGGAAGAGGATCTCTAGGGTGAGGTGTAATATCCTCTCCACCATCTTGTCCCTGTCTATATCCATCGTTGATGGGTAAATCAGGAAAATTTTCTTATATAGACGATTTTCACTGAGAGGATCCGGTATTGTAGAGACCTGAACGAGAAGAAGATGAGCCGATGTGACATCATAAAAATCCTGTATAATAATACAATTACTGGAGACAATAAGGGAAACATATGAGGAGATTTATTATTTTTTATTTAGTTTTTTCTTTACATCTAGTAATAAAACCTACATATTTTAGGCCACAGACAACAAGCAGTTTCTTCCTCGAAGTCTGCAGCTGAATACGTTTCTCATAGACTCACCTTCCATAACGCTAATTTTTGTCTCATTTTCTGTCACTGGAATTGGCATTAGCAATACTGCAGGAGATATTTATTTCACGTGACATAAGAAATAACTACTTCATGATGAGGAAATATCTTCTACTACGGATCTAAAACCATATTTGGAGACAGTCCGTCACTGACGACATCACCACTGGCCATCTGTATGAATGTTTCCCGTCTTCCCCGAACTGTAATCTTCTATCAAGTTAGATCTCATGTCTGATTCACACACAGAAGTTTGAGGCTTTTATAAAAGCTGTTTTGTTTGCACAAATGCCGCGGACAGAAATTATTTGATACTAAAGTCTACATGTACAGTGTATTATGGGTTTCATTTCTAGCCTTAGGCTTTCCTATATTACAAGAAAAAACCCAGAAAAAAGCAGATATTAAAATGTTTCAAAAGAAAATTTGCACCAACAATTCTTGTAAAAAGAAAAAACATGCAAAAAGCAGAAGACACATTTTGTAATTTTTTAACATGTTATGAACTCTTTTGGGCACCAGAACATAGATGTACACCTCAGGGATGGCACAGGTGCGGCTGCAATAAAATACCTGGCAGTTTAACCACTTGCTCCTGCAAAAAGCAAACATGGCATCTAAGAAAGTGTGACAGAGTTCGGCTGAATGCCCTCCTCCCCCAAGTACTGGGCCTGTAATGTACAAAAGTCTATTAGGCCGGGCCAGAGGCAGAGTTCCATAACTTACTTTTTAGCGCCTCCATAAACATTAGACTAAAGTTACATGGAAGCACTGATTTTGGTCGACTATATAATGTATTTGGGACCTCCCTACAGATGATGCAATCAGTCATACAAACCACAGGAAAGCTGGAATATTTGTGTATGGGGGAGTCTGGAGAGATAGCCGTCTGCCAAATGATCGTTCAGCCAACACTTATCTCGTGTATGGGGCAGTTAGTATTACACTGACAGGCAGTGATAATACACGGCACTACAGTAGTACAGTGCATCACCTGAGCAATCAAAGGCTTCTGTGTTGTATGATCGCACTAATGAGAGGTATTTTAAAAAGTTTATAAAAAAGGTTTAAAAAAAGTTTTAAAATGAAAATATCACAGTTTTAGCAAAAATAAATATTTGTCACTATAAGGAAAACATGCATATAATGAGAAAATGGAGAGGGAGGTCAGCTCACTGTTTATTTAATGCGCCTTGTCTGTAGAACACAGCATGAGCCACCCTGGTCAGGGACTGTGAAGACCCGGGGTCTTCTGTGGGCGTAACGCTACTCAAACAACACAGGGTGAGGGTAAAAGAGAGTGGCAATGCTTTATTGAACCACAAAGCGGACATTAAACATACAGAACAGTCCAGCAAATACCCAAGATGGTACATTACACAGTTTCATTCTTCCATCTCCGCCCGCCTGGGATAGAACAGCTGCGACTTTGGAGACTTCCAGGGCCAACTACCTCAACCAGTGGCCCTCCGCTTCTGGTGGGCCCCCACAGAGAGAAGGTAGAGGCAAGCTTAGGAAGTCAACAGTCCATCGAGGTACAAGACCAGGAGACCCGATGGTCCCATCCTGGCCTCTCCGAGAGTTTCCATGGGACCAGATGACCGGTGGGTCCCTCCTGGCAACTCCAAATGTCTCCATGGGTTCTAGGTGACCGGTGGGTCCCTCCTAGCAACACCAAAACAGCATATCCATGGGGCCAAGTGACTTTTTCGTCCTCTCTTGGACTTCCCAAAAGTATCCATGGTCTCTCTGATGGTTAATGGAGTAGATCTGAAACTTTCCAGTGAGGGCTAATACCCTTAGACTAGAATCATGTAGAATACAAATCTGTGTCTCTTTAGATGCCATGCAATCCATCTACTTTCCTGAAGGATGTCTCCCATTCTCCTTCCAAAGTCCTTCTGATGTTCCGTGATTCTCTGTCCCAAATTTCATTCAGTCTACAGCACTACAGACACCCCTGTTTATATTTACATCTGTGTGAGGTCATAAAGCCCAGGTAAAAGAGGTATAGGTGCAGGGATCACCTATCATTGTTTGAGCTAATCTATTTATATAGTTGGTATCACAAGGGCTGTTGTAAATAAACTTTCAGCTGACTTAGTACAATTTGTCATTAGCACAGTAAACATGATTGTTTCCAAACGAATATAATTCAGCATTCAGGGTTATACAAATACTATGACCTTTTTGATCAGCAAGAGAAATACAGCCCCTGACGAAGCTACTGTAGTAGCGATACGCATAGGGCTTACCTCTCTACAGTGGACTCCCTCCGTAGGTATCCATGTCCTATGTGTATCGCTACTACAGTAGCTTCGTCAGGGGTCGTATGTTTTTTAACCACTTGTGTGTCCCCTACATGAAATAAAGTTGCTATTGTATTTATTATTTGCAGTAATTCTTATTATTTTTGGATGTGCATTATCTCACTGTGCAAGCTTTTCTCTACCTACTTCTTTAAGTGCTTTGTTGCACAGTTACCATTGCACAACGTACCATATTTCAGTGATTTAGATTGTGTGGTGCCGACTGCCAAATATCTTAATAGATTAATGTCTTCTAATACATTTTTTTAGCGGACCTGACGTGCATCCCACGTATTGTAGCTAACTCTCTATACACTCTATTAAATAAATGACCCCCCTATAGTGTTACAATTGATGAAATTGTGTATTGAAAATTGCTGTACCGTTAGGTTTTCTTCAAATGTGTCGGTTTTATTAACATAGTTGCATGCTTTACAGGGTGTATGGCCACATTTAAAAAAACCCTTATAGGATAACCAAGTTACATTGTGCTTGATATTTGTTTCTTGCTTATTCCGCCTGGTGTAGAAGACCTTTTGGATCCAAAACTCAAACAAAATATGCAAAAGAATTTACAAAGTCTGGAGGATGCCATCTCAGACATCAAAAAACTAAGATTGAGAGAGATATCAAAGACTACGAGTCAAATTCAATTTACACATGGAAATGAAACAAACCAGGAGCTACTGTTCAGAAATACAGGTCACACAATAAATTCAAAGGAAATAGAGGAGAGCGGAGGTCAGCTTCACAAATCCTAATGTGTCCATGGGTTCCTCTAATTATAATTCTCTGAGGACTTATCTGATGCATCAGTGGGATCAACTAAAGAAAGATGGAACAAAAATAAATTCTCAAGAACGCCCCACAATCCAGCACAAAACAACGGGCGGCAGAAAGCTCAAACGTGCCCGGACATGTGCATTCCATGCCGGAGTGCATCACGGCCTCCTATCTGCGCATGCGCATGTCCGGAAGCATGCGTTCCACACCGGAACGCATATGGTATTGGATTACATACCACCAACATAGAAAAATCCTATCTCTGAGATCAGCATCATGAGAGATTAAAAACAAGTACTGCGCATCCTCCCATCATGTAATAGGCATGTAGATCTACTTTATCACTACAAAAAATATGGGATGGTGGCCCACAGTATATTCCTAAATGGTCAAACTTGATTAGAGATACACAAGGATCACCACATTTGTCAATGACGAAATAGTATAAGTGGAATATAATTGGTAAGTAATAATTCTGATATAGAAGCTCAGATATCTTGGTGAAGTACAACAATATGTGAACCCCATTCACAGGGAACTGACTAGCAATGGGTAGAGCATAAAATCCAAAAATATAATCCAGAATGGGGCATTATTCACACAAAACAGGCATAGGAAATTTGCTCATTGAGTCCCTTAGGGGCTCGTGAATCCAGTCTAACAATCCACTCACTTTCCTTTCAGAGGATACATCTATTGTGATCACCTCCTCTCACATTGGGTTTAACCACCTCAATGATACAAAAGGAGAGGTCTCCGGGTTCACCTCGATGTGCACTGTTCATGTGTCTCACTAATGGGATCTCCCGACCATGGCATATATCACCCAAATGCTCCCCTACTCTCCTCCTAGACTCCCTCTTGATGTTGTCTACATATTCTAGGGGGCAGGTGCATGTGGCCATATATACTAGTCCTGAAGTTTTACAGCTGGAATAATCCCACTGGAAAAAGATTTTAACCATAGAGGAACTTGAGAAAGATTTATATTGTCTCATCCAATTACATGTACAACATTCTCCAGATCTAAAGAAACCGCAGATTCTTCTATCTAGCCAAGTCCCCTTGGGTGCAGGTTTTTTATAGAAACTGTGCATGGTCCCTAATTGACCAACTCTTTCTGAAAGTTATTGTGGGAGTAGATTCCACAGCACCCTCAGGTTCGGGTCGACCACAAGTATATCCCAGTGTTTGCTGAGAATATGAAAGATACAGTCACTCTGATTGTCATAAGTTTTTCTTACTCGTGTAGTCCAATCTTCTTCTTGGTCTCTTGGCTTGGTATGGAGGAGTGTCTCTCTCTCCCATTTTTCTGCAAACGATGATGCGGAGTCGAAAATGTACCATGAGTACCCTTTATCCCTTAATCTGGTGTTCAGGTCTATTGCCTGTATATTAAAATCTGTGACATTCGAGCAGTACTTTCTCAACCGTAAAAATTGGCCCTTGGGTTTTCCTCTTTGTATGGGGATGGGGGGGGGGTGGTTATCCCACTTCAATAGTTTATTAGTGCTTGAAGGTTTATGGTAGATGAGTGTTCCTAGGGTCCCATTTCAATCTTTCTTGATCAGAACATACTGGAACGGCAACTGGTAATAATTGGTGTTGGTCTGCTCTTTTAAACAAAATGTACTTTTCAGGTTATATCCTCAGTACCCTCACTTATCTTCCCTTCTTTTGAGGACCACAGAGTCAGACTCTACCGGCCCTTCTCCCTTAAAGTGCCGGTTGTCTATCGCCCTCCGGGCCCCTCGTGTCCCCTCGCGTCAGTTTGTGGATCATTTGGCCACTTGGCTTCCAAACTTTCTATCCTATGACATCCCCACCCTCATCATGGGAGACTTTAACATCCCAATTGGTGATCCATTCTCCCCATCTGCAGCTCATCTTTTATCGCTAACTTCCTCCTTCGGCCTCTCACAGCTTACTAATTCTCCTACACATAAAAATGGAAATACTCTTGACTTGATCTTCACCCGGCTCTGTTTAATACATGACTTTACTAACGCTCCTCTTCCGCTCTCTGATCACAACCTTCTTTCATTCTCTGTCAAGAACTGTCACCCTGTTCAAGACACCCCACTTTCCACACTTACAGAAATATACAATCCATTAACACCCAGAAATTTATTAAAAAGTTGCAATCATCATTGGCCCCAATCTCCTCCCTCTCATGTCCCGACTCTGCACTGAAGCATTATAACGAAATATTGCTATGCGCCCTGGATGAAGCCGCACCTCATACACAGAGAACAACTCGGCGCAGATGAGGACAACCCTGGCACACGCTGTAAACACGTTTTCTCCAGCGGTGCTCCAGGTGCAGAACGGCTGTGGAGAAAATCTAATCTGGCCGAAGATTTGATCCATTATAAATTTATGCTTAAAACCTATAACTCCGCCCTTCACCTCTCCAAACAAACCTACTTTAACAACCTCATCATCTCACGGCCCAAAAAGCCAAAACACCTGTTTTACACTTTTCACTCTCTCCTCAATCAAACAGCACAAAGCCCGACCACTGACCTTAGCGCTAACGATCTGTCCAATTATTTCAAAGAAAAAATTGACCATATCAGACAGGAAATTTTCTCCCAATCCCCAAATGTTATGCATGCTCCTCCCTCCCACACTGCATCTTGCTCATTTTCTGACTTCGAACCAGTCATGAAAGAAGAAGAAGTGACAAGGCTCCTTTCTTCCTCTCGCTCTACCACCTGCACCAGTGACCCTATTCCCTCACATCTCCTTCAGTCCCTTTCTCCAGCTGTCACCACCACTCACCTAACTAAAATATTCAACCTCTACCTCTCATCTGGTATTTTTCCCTCCGTTTTTAAACACGCCAGCGTACGTCCGTTACTTAAAAAAACATCCCTCGACCAGAACTGCACGGCCAGCTACAGACCTGTTTCCAATCTTCCTTTTATCTCTAAACTCCTGGAACTCCTGGTCCACTCCCGTCTAATCCGCTATCTCTCAGATAACTCCCTTCTTGACCCTTTACATTCTACTGAAACTGCACTCACTTAAGTCTCTAATGATCTCCTAACAGCCAAATCTAATAGTCACTACTCCCTGCTGATTCTCCTGGATCTCTCAGCAGCATTCGATACTGTGGATCTACCTCTCTGACAGCTCCTTCACTGAGTCTTTTTCTGGCTCCTCTTCCTCTCACCTTCCCCTTATTGTCGGGGTTCCTCAAAGATCAGTCCTAGGCACCCTTCTTTTCTCCTTATATACCGCTTCTATTGGAAAAACAATCAGCAGATTCGGTTTTCAGTACCATCTCTATGCTGATGACACCCAATTATACACCTCTTCTCCAGACATCACCCCTGCATTATTACAAAACACCAGTGATTGTCTTTCCGCCGTCTCTAACACTATGTCCTCCCTCTATCTAAAACTGAATCTGTCAAAAACTGAACTACTCGTATTTCCTCCCTCCACTAACCTACCTGTGCCCAATATTGCCACTTCAGTTTGTGGCTCCACCATTACTTCCCAGCAACATGCCCACTGTCTTGGGGTCATACTCGATTCAGGTCTTTTCCTTCACTCCTCACATAAAATCACTCGCTCGCTCGTGTCATCTACACCTCAAAAACATCTCTAGAATCAGAAACTGTCTTACCTTTGACTCGGCAAAAACTCTTACTGTAGCTCTTATTCATTCTCGTCTAGACTATTGCAACTCTTTACTAATCGGTCTCCCTCTTTCTAAACTTTCCCCTCTCCAATCCATCCTGATCGCAGCAGCCAGGATCATAATCTTCTCTAACCGATACACCGATGCCTCTTCCCTGTGCCAGTCATTGCACTGGTTGCCCATCCAATACAGAGTTCAATATAAACTTATCACTGTCACCCAGAAAGCGCTCCACGATTCAGCACCACTCTACATCTCCTCCCTCGTCTCAGTCTACCACCCTTCCCGTGCCCTCCATTCTGCCAATGACTTAAATCTAAAATCCTCCATAATCCGAGTCTCCCGCTCCAGTCTCCAAGATTTCTCACGTGCTGCACCAATTCTTTGGAATGCACTACCCAGGACAATTCAATTAATTCCTAATACAGTTTTAAGCATGCCATAAAAACCCATTTCTTTAGACTGGCCTATCACCTCAACACACTCATCTAACTGTCCCAGTTTGGCCCATATTAAAATTTTCTTCAAAATCATGCTCATACCATCCATGCACTGATTAGCCTCTGTCTGTACTGTACACATACTGGCTGGCGACCAGTTCGTGTAGTGTTATGTACTTACTCTATTTAGTATATTAAGGCTGTATTATAGAATATATGTACATTTTACCTTTGTGTCTCCCCTATTTCCTTATAGACTGTAAGCTTGCGACCCTCACTCATTTTAACATCTGAGTTATGCTTATTCTGTAGTCTGTATTGTCTGTATAAGTCCCCCCTAAAATTGTAAAGTGCTGTGGCGCTATAAAAATAAAAATTATTATTATTATAATTAAATTCAGATGTAAATCTAAGGCCCACTCTATTGATGTTGAGTTCCCCGACAAATTAAAAAGATTGTTCACTCGACCCAGACCAGATGATAAAAATGTACTCAATATATTTGTACCATACCCCAGTATATGGATGCCACCACTTATAATCATCTCAGAATATTGTGGTTTCCTCCCACCAGTCCAGGGATAAGTTAGCATATGAGGGGGCACAGGGGCTCCCCATCGCAATACCCCTGAGCTGGAGGAAGTACTGCCTGTCAATAAGAAAGTAGTTATAAGTAAGAGTGAATTTTAGAAGATCTTCAATGATGTCATTATGTCTGCTACACTGTACTGATCTCGATTTAAAGAAACATCTTACTCCTCTGATACCATCCTCATGCCGTATATTACTGTACAAAGCCTCGATATCTAGTAAGGCCGGCTGCTCCCCTACATGCATGTATACATGCTCGAGGGTATACATGGAGGGGAGCAGGCAAAGGGAAAACCAACTCTAGAGGGATTATTCCAACTGCAGGATCTCAGGCGGTACTGTGGGGGCATCATACATACTGCATAAGGGGCGTAATGGGGGCATTACACTGTGGGGGCATCATACATACTGCATAAAGGGATAATGGGAGCATTACACTGTGTGGGGGAATCATACATCCTGCATAAGGGGCATAACACTGTGTGGGGGCATCATACATCCTGCATAAGGGGCATAACACTGTGTGGGGGCATCATACATCCTACATAAGGGGCATTACACTGTGTGGGGCATCATACATCCTGTATAAGAGGCATAATGGGGGCATTACACTGTGTGGGGGCATCATACATCCTGCATAAGGGGCATAATGGGGGAATTACACTGTGGGGGGGCATCATACATCCTGCATAATGAGCATAATGGGGGCATTACACTGTGTGGGGCATCATACATCCTGCATAAGGGGCATAATGGGAGCATTACACTGTGGGGGGCATCATATATCCTGCATAAGGGGCATAATGGGGCATTACACTGTGTGGGGGCATCATACATCCTGCATAAGGGGCATAATGGGGGCATTACGCTGTGTGGGGCATCATACATCCTGCATAAGGGGCATAATGGGGGCATTACACTGTGGGGGGCATCATACATCCTGCATAAGGGGCATAATGGGGGCATTACACTGTGTGGGGGCATCATACATCCTGCATAAGGGGCATAATGGGGGCATTACACTGTGGGGGGCATCATACATCCTGCATGAGGGGCATAATGGGGGCATTGCACTGTGTGGGGGCATCATACATCCTGCATAAGGGGCATAATGGGGGCATTGCACTGTGTGGGGGCATCATACATCCTGCATAAGGGGCATAATGGGAGCATTACACTGTGTGGGGGCAACATACATCCTGCATAAGGGGCATAATGGGGGCATTGCACTGTGTGGGGGCATCATACATCCTGCATAAGGGGCATAATGGGGGCATTGCACTGTGTGGGGGCATCATACATCCTGCATAAGGGGCATAATGGGAGCATTACACTGTGTGGGGGCATCATACATCCTGCATAAGGGGCATAATGGGGCATTACACTATGTGGGGGGCATCATACATCCTGCATAATGGGGGCATTACACTGTGTGGGAGCATCATACATCCTGCATGAGGGGCATAATGGGGGCATTACACTGTGGGGGGTCATACATCCTGCATAAGGGGCATAATGGGAGCATCATACATACTGCATAAGGGGCATAATAGGGGCATTACACTGTGGGGGGGGATCATACATCCTGCATAAGGGGCATAATGGGGGCATCATACATCCTACATAAGGGGCATAATGGGGGCATTACACTGTGTGGGGGGCATCATACATCCTGCATAAGGGGCATAATGGGGGCATTACACTGTGTGGTGCATCATACATCCTGCATGAGGGGCATAATGGGGGCATTACACTGTGTGGGGGCATCATACATACTGCATGAGGGGCATAATGGGGGCATTACACTGTGGGGGGGATCATACATCCTGCATAAGGGGCATAATGGGGGCATTACACTGTGTGGGGGCATCATACATACTGCATAAGGGGCATAATAGGGGCATTACACTGTGGGGGCATCATACATCCTGCATAAGGGGCATAATGGGGGCATTACACTGTGTGGGGGCATCATACATACTGCATAAGGGGCATAATAGGGGCATTACACTGTGTGGGGGCATCATACATCCTACATAAGGGGCATAATGGGGGCATTACACTGTGTGGGGGCATCATACATACTGCACAAGGGGCATAATGGGGGCATTACACTGTGTGGGGGCATCATACATCCTGCATAAGGGGCATAATGGGGGCATTACACTGTGTGGTGGGCATCATACATCCTGTATAAGGGGCATAATGGGAGCATTACACTGTGGGGGGCATCATACATCCTGCATAAGGGGCATAATGGGGGCATTACACTGTGTGGGGGCATCATACATCCTGCATAAGGGGCATAATGGGGGCATTACACTGTGTGGGGGGCATCATACATACTGCATGAGGGGCATAATGGGGGCATTACACTGTGGGGGGGCATCATACATCCTGCATAAGGGGCATAATGGGGGCATTACACTGTGTGGGGGCATCATACATACTGTATAAGGAGCATAATGGGGGCATTACACTGTGTGGGGGCATCATACATCCTGCATAAGGGGCATAATGGGGGCATTACACTATGTGGGGGCATCATACATACTGTATAAGGGGCATAATGGGGGCATTACACTGTGTGGGGGCATCATACATTCTGCATAAGGGGCATAATGGGGGCATTACACTGTGTGGGGGCATCATACATTCTGCATAAGGGGCATAATGGGGGCATTACACTGTGTGGGGGCATCTTACATCCTGCATAAGGGGCATAATTGGGGCATTACACTATGTGGGGGCATCATACATACTGTATAAGGGGCATAATGGGGGCATTACACTGTGTGGGGGCATCAAACATACTGCATAAGGGGCATAATGGGGGCATTACACTGTGTGGGGGCATCATACATCCTGCATACGGGGTATAATGGGGGCATTACACTGTGTGGGGGCATCATACATCCTGCATAAGGGGCATAATGGGGGCATTACACTGTGTGGGGGCATCATACATCTTGCATAAGGGGCATAATGGGGGCATTACACAGTGTGGGGGCATCATATATCCTGCATAAGGGGCATAATGGGGGCATTACACAGTGTGGGGGCATCATACATCCTACATAAGGGGCATAATGGGGGCATTACACTGTGGGGGGGGGCATCATACATACTGCATAAGGGGCATAATGGGGGCATCATACATCCTGAATAAGGGACATAATGGGGGCATTACACTGTGTGGGGGCATCATACATACTTCATAAGAGGCATAATGGGGGCATTACACTGTGTGGGGGCATCATACATACTGCATAAGAGGCATAATGGGGGCATTACACTGTGTGGGGCATCATACATACTGCATAAGGGGCATAATGGGGGCATTACACTGTGTGGGGGCATCATACATACTGCATAAGGGGTATAATAGAGGCATTACACTGTGTGGGGGCATCATACATACTGCATAAGGGGCATAATGGGGGCATTACACTGTGTGGGGGCATCATACATACTGCATAAGGGACATAATGGGGGCATTACACTGTGTGGGGGCATCATACATCCTGCATAAGGGGCATAATGGGGGCATTACACTGTGTGGGGGCATCATACATCCTGCATAAGGGGCATAATGGGGGCATTACACTGTGTGGGGACATCATACATCCTGCATAAGAGGCATAATGGGGGCATCATACATACTGCATAAGAGGCATAATGGGGGCATTACACTGTGTGGGGGCATCATACATACTGCATAAGGGGCATAATGGGGGCATTACACTGTGGGGGGCATCAGACATCCTGCATAAGGAGCATAATGGGGGCATTACACTGTGTGGGGGCATCATACATACTGCATAAGGAGCATAATGGGGGCATTACACTGTGGGGGGCATCAGACATCCTGCATAAGGAGCATAATGGGGGTATTACACTGTGTGGGGGGCATCATACATACTGCATAAGGAGCATAATGGGGGCATTACACTGTGTGGGGGCATCATACATCCTGCATAAGGGGCATAATGGGGGCATTACACTGTGGGGGCATCATACATCCTGTATAAGGGGCATAATGGGGGCATTACACTGTGTGGGGCATCATACATCCTGCATAAGGGGCATAATGGGGGCATTACACTGTGTGGGGGGCATCATACATCCTGCATAAGGGGCATAATGGGGGCATTACACTGTGGGGGTCCTGTACTCTGAGAACAATACGTTTCCTCCCTTCCTGTCTCCATAGTTGGGTCGTATGTATCTATTACAGGAAACAGAACAGAAACCTTATGATTCTTATAAAGGGGCAATACAAGACCCCAAAAGAGCCTCCGTGCTGAAGGGGTTAATGCCCCCTGCTCCAGTAATGGGGTCTCCACATACCTCCACGGTAGCGTCTAGATTGGAGTTGATCTCTTGAGGGGGAGGAGTGATTTCATTCTATCATGACGTCACCGGAAGGGGCGGGGCGTCGCAGTCCAGTGGACGCTCTTCCACCTGCAGCTGCAGCAGTGCACATTGTGCTGGGACCGGAGGATGGTGATGAGGAGCTCGTGTTCAGCGTTGTGCTGTGAGGACTGAGGCGGGGAGAACTGACCATGTGAATAAATGTTGTGGAGGCATAAAGGGGGCTGTGTGGCTGGTGTGAGGGGCATGGAGTATGTAGAGGGACATCCAGGGGGCTGTGTGGCTGGTGTGAGGGGCATGTGGTGTGTAGAGGGACATTCAGGGGGCTGTGTGGCTGGTGTGAGGAGGCATGGGGTATGTAGAGGGACATCCAGGGGGCTCTGTGGCTGGTGTGAGGGGCATGGAGTATGTAGAGGGACATCCAGGGGGCTGTGTGGCTGGTGTGAGGAGGCATGGGGTATGTAGAGGGACATCCAGGGGGCTGTGTGGCTGGTGTGAGGAGGCATGGGGTATGTAGAGGGACATCCAGGGGGCTGTCTGGCTGGTGTGAGGGGGCATGGGATATGTAGAGGGACATCCAGGGGGCTGTGTGGCTGGTGTGAGGAGGCATGGGGTATGTAGAGGGACATCCAGGGGGCTGTCTGGCTGGTGTGAGGGGGCATGGGATATGTAGAGGGACGTCCAGGGGGCTGTGTGGCTGGTGTGAGGGGGCATGGGATTTGTAGAGGGACGTCCAGGGGGCTGTGTGGCTGGTGTGAGGAGGCATGGGGTATGTAGAGGGACATCCAGGTGGCTGTGTGGCTGGTGTGAGGGGCATGTGGTGTGTAGAGGGACATCCAGGGGGCTGTGTGGCTGGTGTGAGGAGGCATGGGATATGTAGAGGGACATCCAGGGGGCTGGTGTGAGGAGGCATGGGATGTGTAGAGGGACATCCAGGGGGCTGTGTGGGTGGTGTGAGTAGGCATGGGATGTGTAGAGGGACATCCAGGGGGCTGTGTGGCTGATGTGAGGAGGCATGGGGTATGTAGAGGGACATCCAGGGGGTGGTGTGAGGAGGCATGGGACATCCAGGGGGCTGTGTGGGTGGTGTGAGGAGGCATGGGATATGTAGAGGGACATCCAGGGGGCTGTGTGGGTGGTGAGAGGAGGCATGGGATATGTAGAGGGACATCCAGGGGGCTGTGTGGCTGGTGGAGGGGGCATGGGGTATGTAGAGGGACATCCAGGGGGCTGTGTGGGTGGTGCGAGGAGGCATGGGGTATGTAGAGGGACATCCAGGGGGCTGTGTGTGTGGTGCGAGGAGGCATGGAGTATGTAGAGGGACATCCAGGGGGCTGTCTGGCCGGTGTGAGGGGCATGGGGTATGTAGAGGGACATCCAGGTGGCTGTGTGGCTGGTGTGAGGGGCATGTGGTGTGTAGAGGGACATCCAGGGGGCTGTGTGGCTGGTGTGAGGAGGCATGGGATATGTAGAGGGACATCCAGGGGGCTGGTGTGAGGCGGCATGGGATGTGTAGAGGGACATCCAGGGGGCTGTGTGGGTGGTGTGAGAAGGCATGGGATGTGTAGAGGGACATCCAGGGGGCTGTGTGGGTGGTGTGAGAAGGCATGGGATGTGTAGAGGGACATCCAGGGGGCTGTGTGGGTGGTGTGAGTAGGCATGGGATGTGTAGAGGGACATCCAGGGGGCTGTGTGGCTGATGTGAGGAGGCATGGGGTATGTAGAGGGACATCCAGGGGGCTGTGTGGGTGGTGTGAGGAGGCATGGGACATCCAGGCGGCTGTGTGGGTGGTGTGAGGAGGCATGGGATATGTAGAGGGACATCCAGGGGGCTGTGTGGGTGGTGAGAGGAGGCATGGGATATGTAGAGGGACATCCAGGGGGCTGTGTGGCTGGTGGAGGGGGCATGGGGTATGTAGAGGGACATCCAGGGGGCTGGTGTGAGGTGGCATGGGATGTGTAGAGGGATATCCAGGGGGCTGGTGTGAGGTGGCATGGGATGTGTAGAGGGACATCCAGGGGGCTGTGTGGGTGGTGTGAGGAGGCATGGGATGTGTAGAGGGACATCCAGGGGGCTGTGTGGGTGGTGTGAGTAGGCATGGGGTATGTAGAGGGACATCCAGGGGGCTGTGTGGCTGATGTGAGGAGGCATGGGGTATGTAGAGGGACATCCAGGGGGCTGTGTGGGTGGTGTGAGGAGGCATGGGACATCCAGGGGGCTGTGTGGGTGGTGTGAGGAGGCATGGGGTATGTAGAGGGACATCCAGGGGGCTGTGTGGGTGGTGCAAAGAGGCATGGGATATGTAGAGAGACATCCAGGGGGCTGTGTGGCTGGTGTGAGGAGGCATGGGATATGTAGAGGGACATCCAGGGGGCTGTGTGGCTGGTGTGAGGAGGCATGGGGTATGTAGAGGGACATCCAGGGGGCTGTGTGGGTGGTGCGAGGAGGCATGGGGTATGTAGAGGGACATCCAGGGGGCTGTGTGTGTGGTGCGAGGAGGCATGGAGTATGTAGAGGGACATCCAGGGGGCTGTCTGGCCGGTGTGAGGGGCATGGGGTATGTAGAGGGACATGCATGGGGTATGTAGAGGGGCATCCAGGGGGCTGTGTGGGTGGTGTGAGTAGGCAAGGGACATGTAGAGGGACATCCAGGGGGCTGGTGTGAGGAGGCATGGGATGTGTAGAGGGACATCCAAGGGGCTGTGTGGCTGGTGTGAGGGGCATGGGATATGTAGAGGGACATCCAGGGGGCTCTGTGGCTGGTGTGAGGAGGCATGGGGTATGTAGAGGGACATCCAGGGGGCTCTGTGGCTGGTGTGAGGAGGCATGGGGTATGTAGAGGGACATCCAGGGGGCTCTGTGGCTGGTGTGAGGAGGCATGGGGTATGTAGAGGGACATCCAGGGGGCTCTGTGGCTGATGTGAGGAGGCATGGGGTATGTAGAGGGACATCCAGGGGGCTGTGTGGCTGGTGTGAGGAGGCATGGGGTATGTAGAGGGACATCCAGGGGGCTGTGGGTGGTGCGAGGAGGCATATGGGGTATGTAGAGGGACATCCAGGGGGCTGTCTGGCTGGTGTGAGGGGCATGGGGTATGTAGAGGGACATCCAGGGGGCTGGTGTGAGGAGGCATGGGATGTGTAGAGGGACATCCAGGGGCCTGTGTGAGTAGGCATGGGATATGTAGAGGGACATCCAGGGGGCTGTGTGGGTGGTGTGAGGAGGCATGGGGTATGTAGAGGGACATCCAGGGAGCTGTGTGGCTGGTGTGAGGAGGCATGGGGTATGTATAGGGACATCCAGGGGGCTGTATGGCTGGTGCGAGGAGGCATGGGGTATGTAGAGGGACATCCAGGGGGCTGTGTGGCTGGTGTGAGGAGGCATGGGGTATGTAGAGGGACATCCAGGTGGCTGGTGTGAGGAGGCATGGGGTATGTAGAGGGGCATCCAGGGGGCTGTATGGCTGGTGTGAGGGGCATGGGGTATGTAGAGGGACATCCAGGGGGCTGGTGTGAGGAGGCATGGGATGTGTAGAGGGACATCCAGGGGGCTGTGTGGGTGGTGAGAGGAGGCATGGGATATGTAGAGGGACATCCAGGGGGCTGTGTGGCTGGTGGAGGGGGCATGGGGTATGTAGAGGGACATCCAGGGGGCTGGTGTGAGGTGGCATGGGATGTGTAGAGGGACATCCAGGGGGCTGGTGTGAGGTGGCATGGGATGTGTAGAGGGACATCCAGGGGGCTGTGTGGGTGGTGTGAGGTGGCATGGGATGTGTAGAGGGACATCCAGGGTGCTGTGTGGGTGGTGTGAGGAGGCATGGGATGTGTAGAGGGACATGTTGACAGGTTACTGGGTGGGGCTGGCGAAGACCCAGCGGTCATGGTCCACATTGGCACCAATGACAAAGTGAGTGGTAGATGGAGGGTCCTTAAAAATGATTTCAGGGATCTAGGTAGGAAGCTTAGGGCAAGGACCTCCAAGGTAGTTTTCTCAGAAATACTACCAATCCCGCGAGCCACACAGGAGCGCCAACGGGAGGTTAGGGAGGTGAATAAGTGGCTAAAGAGTTGGTGCAAGGCAGAAGGGTTTGGGTTCATGGAGAACTGGGCCGACTTCGCTGTCGGCTACAGGCTCTACCGTAGGGACGGGCTGCACCTCAATGGGGAGGGTGCAGCGGTGCTGGGGAAGAAGATGGCTAATAGGTTGGAGGAGTTTTTAAACTAGAGACGGGGGGGGGAAACCAAGGAAATAGGTGGGATGTGAGGCAAGCAAGGGGGAAGGGGAGAAGTGAATATAATGAGGGTGGAGAGGGGGGTGGGGATAGTACAGTTAGATCGTTAGAGAAGAATAGGATGCTAAATAACCCCAAAGTTTTATCTTGCATGCTGACCAACGCAAGAAGCCTGACCAATAAGGCGGATGAGCTGCGGGCGCTTATATCGGAGGAGAGGTATGACATCGTAGGTATAACAGAGACTTGGCTAGACGATAGCTACGACTGGGCGGTAAATTTAACAGATTATAGTTTATTTAGAAGGGACCGGAAACAGGGGAAGGGCGGAGGAGTCTGCTTATATGTAAAGTCACGTCTAAAGCCCAGACTAAGGGAAGATATAGGAGAGGGAGAAGAGGGGGTCGAGTCCATGTGGGTAGAGATAGAGGGAACTAAAAATAATAATAAAATATTACTGGGGGTCTGCTATAAGCCACCCGATATAACAGAGGAGAATGAGAAACTGCTATTAGGACAAATAGACAAAGTAGCAAAACATAATGAGGTGATTGTAATGGGGGATTTCAACTACCCAGATATTGACTGGGAAACAGAAACCTGTAGATCTCAGAAAGGAAAAAGGTTCTTGACAAATATCAAGGATAATTATCTCTCCCAACTAGTGCAGGAACCAACGAGAGGGAAGGCAGTGTTGGACTTAATATTGACTAATAGGCCTGATAGATTAACTGAGGTACAGATAGGGGGGCACCTAGGTAATAGCGATCATAATATTATCAATTTCAAAATGCCCTTCAGTAGGGTTATCAATAAGGGAACAACTAAAACATTAAACTTTAGGAGGGCGAAGTTTGATCAGCTGAAAGAAAACCTTCAACTTATAGACTGGGACAAAGTTCTTAATCAAGGAAATACGAATAGTAAATGGGAAACCTTCAAAAGAATTCTGAATACTCAGTGCGAGAGGTATATACCGTATGGGAATAAAAGGGCCAGAAATAAGAGGAAACCAATATGGTTGAATAAGAACGTAAAAGGGGCGTTAAATAGCAAAAAAGAGGCATTCAAGAGATTAAAACAGGAAAACAGCAAGGAGGCACTAATGTGTTACAAGGAAAAAACGAGAACCTGCAAAAAACAAATAAAAATAGCAAAGGAGGAAACAGAGAGACGTATTGCTAGGGAAAGTAGATCAAATCCCAAACTGTTCTTTACGTATATAAATAGTAAAAGGATTAAATCGAATAATATTGGACCGATAAAAAGTGATGAAGGCAAAATCATAGAGAAAGATGAGGATAAAGCTAATCTATTAAATAAATTTTTTTCGTCAACTTTCACAAAGGAAAAAGAACTAACAGGCGAAATGAGAAGTGACAAGCTTAATCCTCCACTAAGTATGACAAATCTAACCCAAGCTGGGGTACAGAAACGCCTCAGTAACATTAAAATAAACAAATCACCAGGACCTGATGGCATACACCCACGGGTACTAAGGGAACTAAGTAATGTGATAGACAGACCGTTATATCTTATATTTAAGGACTCTGTTGAGACTGGGTCTGTACCACTTGATTGGCGACAGGCGAATGTAGTGCCAATATTCAAAAAGGGAGCAAAAAGTGACGCCGGAAACTATCGGCCGGTGAGTCTGACGTCCGTTGTGGGCAAAATTTTTGAAGGCTTTATTAATGAGGCAATCATGGAGCATCTTGACGCTAATAATCTATTAACCCCGAACCAACATGGATTCATGAGGAATCGCTCCTGCCAAACAAACCTGATTGACTTCTACGAGGAGGTTAGCTCTCGAGTAGATCAGGGGGAACCAGTGGATGTCGTGTATCTCGACTTCTCAAAAGCGTTCGATAGCGTGCCACATAATAGGTTGGTATACAAAATGAGAATGATGGGGCTGGGGGAAAATGTCTGCAAGTGGGTAGCTAACTGGCTAAAGGATAGAAGGCAGAGGGTGGTTATAAATGGAATATACTCAGATTGGGTAAGCGTCACTAGTGGGGTACCACAGGGGTCTGTACTAGGCCCAATGTTATTTAATATCTTTATTAACGACATAGTCAACGGGATAAATAGTAAAATATCAATATTTGCAGATGACACAAAGTTATGTAAAACAATTAATACAAAAGAGGATAGTGAAGACCTTCAGAGGGATTTGGATAAGCTGGGTAGGTGGAGCATTAAATGGCAAATGAGGTTTAACGAGGAGAAATGTAAGGTCATACATATGGGAAGGAAAAATGGAAGTCACCAGTACTCACTGAATGGGAAATCATTGGGGAATTCAGAGATGGAGAAGGACTTGGGCATCTTGATTGATAGCAAACTAAATTGGAGTGCCCAAAGTCAGGCCGCTGCTGTAAGGGCAAACAGGGTAATGGGATTTATCAGAAGAGGTATAGCTGCAAAGGATGAGAACATTGTTCTTCCACTGTACAAAGCACTGGTCAGACCACACTTGGAATACTGTGCTCAGTTATGGGCCCCAATATATAGAAAGGATAGAAATGAGCTTGAAAAGGTACAAAGGAGGGCAACAAAATTAATAAAGGGAATGGAGGGACTGCAATACCCAGAGAGGTTGGCAAAACTAGGACTATTCAGCCTGGAAAAGAGAAGGTTGAGGGGGGACATAATAAATGTGTACAAATATGTTAGGGGACAGTATAGAGACCTTGCCCGGGATTTGTTCAAAAGGAGGGATATTACGGTAACAAGAGGGCACTCACTAAGACTGGAAGAGAAAAGGTTTCAGCACCAGCATAGGAAGGGGTTCTTTACGGTAAGAGCAGTGAGAATATGGAATTCACTGAGTGAGGAGACGGTAATGTCGGATTCACTACACCAGTTCAAGCGGGGACTGGATGCTTTTCTAGATACCAGGCAGATTTCTGCATATACTTAAAAATAGAATAAAATAGTAGGTTGATACAGGGATTTATTCTGACTGCTGGTTTCAGAGTCGGGAGGGAATTTTTCCTCAGGTGAAGATTGGCTAAATCATTTGGGGTTTTTTGCCCTCCTCTGGATCAACTTTAGCAACTACAGAACTTACAGGTCGAACTTGATGGACGCAAGTCTTTATTCGGCTTTACAAACTATGTATCACTATGTATCCAGGGGGCTGTGTGGGTGGTGTGAGTAGGCATGGGGTATGTAGAGGGACATCCAGGGGGCTGTGTGGCTGATGTGAGGAGGCATGGGGTATGTAGAGGGACATCCAGGGGGCTGTGTGGGTGGTGCGAGGAGGCATGGGACATCCAGGTGGCTGTGTGGGTGGTGTGAGGAGGCATGGGGTATGTAGAGGGACATCCAGGGGGCTGTGTGGGTGGTGCGAAGAGGCATGGGGTATGTAGAGGGACATCCAGGGGGCTGTGTGGGTGGTGCGAAGAGGCATGGGATATGTAGAGGGACATCCAGGGGGCTGTGTGGCTGGTGTGAGGAGGCATGGGATATGTAGAGGGACATCCAGGGGGCTGTGTGGCTGGTGTGAGGAGGCATGGGGTATGTAGAGGGACATCCAGGGGGCTGTGTGGGTGGTGCGAGGAGGCATGGGGTATATAGAGGGACATCCAGGGGGCTGTGTGTGTGGGGCGAGGAGGCATGGAGTATGTAGAGGGACATCCAGGGGGCTGTCTGGCTGGTGTGAGGGGCATGGGGTATGTAGAGGGACATGCATGGGGTATGTAGAGGGGCATCCAGGGGGCTGTGTGGGTGGTGTGAGTAGGCAAGGGACATGTAGAGGGACATCCAGGGGGCTGGTGTGAGGAGGCATGGGATGTGTAGAGGGACATCCAAGGGGCTGTGTGGCTGGTGTGAGGGGCATGGGATATGTAGAGGGACATCCAGGGGGCTCTGTGGCTGGTGTGAGGAGGCATGGGGTATGTAGAGGGACATCCAGGGGGCTCTGTGGCTGGTGTGAGGAGGCATGGGTATGTAGAGGGACATCCAGGGGGCTCTGTGGCTGATGTGAGGAGGCATGGGGTATGTAGAGGGACATCCAGGGGGCTGTGTGGCTGGTGTGAGGAGGCATGGGGTATGTAGAGGGACATCCAGGGGGCTGTGGGTGGTGCGAGGAGGCATATGGGGTATGTAGAGGGACATCCAGGGGGCTGTCTGGCTGGTCTGAGGAGGCATGGGATGTGTAGAGGGACATCCAGGGGCCTGTGTGGGTGCTGTGAGTAGGCATGGGATATGTAGAGGGACATCCAGGGGGCTGTGTGGGTGGTGTGAGGAGGCATGGGGTATGTAGAGGGACATCCAGGGAGCTGTGTGGCTGGTGTGAGGAGGCATGGGGTATGTATAGGGACATCCAGGGGGCTGTATGGCTGGTGTGAGGAGGCATGGGGTATGTAGAGGGACATCCAGGGGGCTGTGTGGCTGGTGTGAGGAGGCATGGGGTATGTAGAGGGACATCCAGGGGGCTGTGTGGGTGGTGCGAGGAGGCATGGGGTATGTAGAGGGACATCCAGGGGGCTGCGTGGATGGTGTGAGGGGCATGGGGTATGTAGAAGGGTATCCAGGGGGCTGCGTGGCTGGTGTGAGGGGGCATGGGATATGAGGATGGTGGCCGACACAATCTCTTTAAAGACGATAGCACGCCATTTTAAAATCTGTCATGGGAGAAATCCCAAAACATTTATGGTACGTGGTATCGATGTCATCCATAGTGGCATTAGGGGTGGAAATGTAAAAAAAACTTCTGGCTCAAAGGGAAACCAAATGGATAGTGGAACTGGGAGCAATGACACCAAATGGCCTTAATGAGGCTCTGAGCTTCACCCATTTCTTTAATAGATATAATCTTTGTGGTATTTTTATACAATTGTATGTGTTGATTTTAATTTGTTTTCTTTGTCATTTGTAACTTTCTCCCTCCATAGTCTATATGCACCATCTATATGGATCACCTACATATGGTTAATCAATATGAGGATACTACGAGCAACAATTAAATTGGACTAAGAAAATTGATTTTCGTACTGACAGAATCGTGTTGCAATTATAGGAAGATGATACTTCTTACTCTAACACATTTTTGCATTATTAAGTAGTTGCGTTACTATACTTGTCTAAATGCGTTGCTGTGTTCTCTTTGGCGAGCGCGTGGGTGCTGTGCCTCCCCTTGCCTCTGCGTCATGCACGGCATCTGCATGGTGTCTGCACATGTTGGGGGGCCATGGCAACGTGTCCTGGTTCCCGGTCATGCGTGGTTCACCTTGATGGCCATGCGTGACGCATCTGGCTTGGGCGGTTCAGCGTGCATGCGCTGATGGTTCAGGAGATGATTGGTCCGTTGTGGTCACGTGACCGCAGGCCCTAAAGTATATTTAAACAGACATGGAAGGTCCTATTAAACAATCCCCCTGAGGAAGCCATAGGATATACCACGCGAAACACGCATTGAGGTCCTTGTTTATTCTGGGTGCTGATCTAATATGGGTAAGAGTGCAATATAATTCTTTAGCATTTCTGCATAGGGCACTATAGGCCATATGGCACGTGGTACATATCCATAGTGATGAAATATGCCATAATTTTGTACCAGTGCATAAATGCCTTGAATACGAGCACTTCTTGCACTTTGTCCCAATAGATATTTAACATCTATTATTATGTTGTATATGTGTCACCCAGTTTGGTTGTCTGTGTGTCGTCCTTTTTAATCATGTGTGTCTTTTCTGTATATTGTTTACAATAAAGTTTTTTGATTCTTTGCCATATACTCTGTATATGGTTTGTTTTTGCTATATAACAGCAGAAACAAGTCCGGGGGCGCCTCCCGCCAGAGAAAATATAGAAATAGTCCATGGATGAGTTCAATGGATCCAGCAGATAAGGGACACAACACAATCCAACGTGGCAGCTTCTATCAATCCACACACGCCACGAGGGTCTGGCCGCAGCCTGAGACCCTCCAGCATCGAGAGGCACCACGCAACTGACTGGGCCAAACATGAGTCTATTGTTCTGTCTACTGGGATCAGCCCTTGGATGGGGGAAGGGTTCACACCCTCTACATGCAACAAGAGATGGTGACCTAGGCCTGATTACATTACAGTCCATGAACACAGGCCGGGGGAGGGACACGCTGTTAGGCTGTGTGCCCACAATGCGTTTAAGCACCAGCAAAAACTCTGCAGGAATGCTTAAACGCTTGGTAGAAGGTCTGCCATGTTCCCCAATGATAATCTGTGCTGTGCACATGCTGCGGAAATTTCCGCTGCGCATTATCATTGCGGAAAAATACACAGCATGTCAATTAATTTTGCAGACATGCAGCGTAATTGCTGTAATTGACTTGCATTGAAACGCATATTATCCGTGTCAGTATATTTGCACACATGGATAATATGCGTTTCTATGTGCGGATGGTACCCGGGTGTGGAGGACAGGAGACTCTCCTCTGGACCTGTGTACCATAGAACCTGTGAAAAAAAGAATAAATAAAAAATAAATATTATACTTACTTTCTGATGGCCCCCGCTCTCCTAGTCTTCACTTGCCGGCAGCGTGCTGGGGACTGAAGGACCTGCGCTGACGTCATTTAGTCATGTGACGGCAGGTCCTTCAGTGTACCGCGAGCTGGGGAAAAAAACGCAGCACTACCAATTATTTTGCGGAAGCGCTGCGTTTTTGCCGCCAGTGACTTGCATTAGAAGGCATGCATTCCGCTTCACTAGATAAGCACATGCGGAATACAAGCGTTCAATGTGCGGATGGTACGCAGGTCTAGAGGAGAGAAGACTCTCCGGACCCGGGCACCATAGACACTGTGAAAAAAAGAATAAAATAAAAAATAAATGTTATTTACCTTCTGGCGGCCCCCGCTGCACTCGTCCTCCCATGCCGGCAGAACGCGATGGACTGAAGGACCTGCGCTGACTTCATAGTCATGTGACGGGTCACGCGACGCTGACGTCGGCAGGTCCTTCAGTGTACCGCGATCTGCCGGCAGCCAGAACAGAGCAAAGCAAGACACCGGGGGCCATCAGAGGGTAAGTATAGATTTATTTTTTACCATTCTTTTATGGTCACACTATATATGCTGTTTGCATGGATTTATATAGTGTGACCAAGTTGTCAAGCACTTTCCAAGTGATGCTAAAATTCCTTGGAAAGCGCTTGTCAACCCGCATGCGGAAATGCAAGTGAAGAACGCTTCACATCAGCATGTCCCTGGCAGGAAAACGCATTTACAATCCGCATGTGCAATCCGCATGCAGAAATGCAAGTGAAGAACGCACTGTTAGTCATATTGGATAAAACAAGTTGCTGAGGTTAGGACCACCAGGGACCCCAATGTTACTTAGGAAAGACTATGTCCATGTTTAATAAAAAAAAATTCACTTATGCATAGCACAGATCTGTCCATCCATTCATGGATTCTGTATGGGGCTAATAAAAATAGGCCATCACAGCACTCGGCTGTCACTTATGTATATAAATGCATAGAAAATATTAACTACTCGAGCTAAATTGCTGCATTGTCACCTTAAAAGAACTCTGCACCTGATTAATGTCTTGATGAGAGGGCGGGGGTGAAGGACGCAGCTCCTGATTCATTAAGAGACATATTCATCAGAGGCGTCTGATGGCTGGACAGCGCCTCCATGCTATGCCACTGACTGGAGTAGGATTTGTAGCGGCCACCGCTGCTCATGATGAAGTTGCCAAACAGCAGTCATCACAACCCTGCCCACTTACCGATAAAAATGCCATTAGAAAGCAAAAAGGTGCAACGTTTTTACATAGCCTTCAGTTGCATCCAAATTATACGATTGAGCATTTTATAACAGAATTCTGGAGTAAACACTATGATGAATAGGGTCCTATGGATTTGTTCCGTTTAAGCTGAGTTGATGCAGGTCTGTGCTATGACGTCAATTCAAGTTAAGAAACCCTTTTATCTACAGGTGCATCTCACTAAATTAGAATATCATCAAAAAGTTACTTTGTCAGTTCTTCAATACAAAAAGTGAAACTCATATATAGTCATTGCACACAGAGGGATCTATTATATAGAGTCATTACACACAGGAATCTATTATATAGAGTCATTACAGACAGAGGGATCTATTATATAGAGTCATTACACACAGAGGGATCTATTATATAGAGACATTACACAGAGTGATCTATTATATAGAGTCATTACACACAGAGGGATCTATTATATAGAGACATTACACACAGAGTGATCTATTATATAGAGTCATTACACACAGAGGGATCTATTATATAGAGTCATTACACACAGGGATCTATTATATAGAGTCATTACACACAGAGGGATCTATTATATAGAGTCATTACACGCAGAGGGATCTATTATATAGAGTCATTACACACAGCGATCTATTATATAGAGTCATTACACACAGAGGGATCTATTATATAGAGTCATTACACACAGAGTGATCTATTATATAGAGTCATTACAGACAGAGGGATCTATTATATAGAGTCATTACAGACAGAGGGATCTATTATATAGAGTCATTACACACAGAGGGATCTATTATATAGAGACATTACACACAGAGTGATCTATTATATAGAGTCATTACACAGAGGGATCTATTATATAGAGACATTACACACAGAGTGATCTATTATATAGAGTCATTACACACAGGGATCTATTATATAGAGTCATTACACACAGAGGGATCTATTATATAGAGTCATTACACACAGAGGGATCTATTATATAGAGTCATTACACGCAGAGGGATCTATTATATAGAGTCATTACACACAGCGATCTATTATATAGAGTCATTACAAACAGGGATCTATTATATAGAGTCATTACACACAGAGGGATCTATTCTATAGAGTCATTACACGCAGAGGGATCTATTCTATAGAGTCATTACACGCAGAGGGATCTATTCTATAGTCATTACACGCAGAGGGATCTATTCTATAGAGTCATTACACGCAGAGGGATCTATTCTATAGAGTCATTACACGCAGAGGGATCTATTCTATAGAGTCATTACACACAGAGAGATCTATTATATAGAGTCATTACACACAGAGGGATCTATTATATAGAGTCATTACACACAGAGGGATCTATTTCAAGTGTTTATTTTTGTTAATGTTGATTATGGTTTACAGCCAATGAAAACACAACAGTCATTATCTCAGTAAATTAGAATACTTTTATAACAGCTTGAAAAATTATTTTAAAACCAAAATGTCCTACTGAAATGACTGTTCAGTAAATGCCCTCAATACTTGGCCAGGCTCCTTGTGCATCAATTACTGCATCATTGCGGCAATGTGGCATTGAGGCGATCAGCCTGTGGCACTGCTGAGGGGTTATGGAAGCCCAGGTGGCTTTGATAGCAGCCTTCAGCTCATCTGCATTGTTGGGTCTGGTGTCTCTCATCTTCCTCTTGACAATACCCCATAGATTCTCTATAATAGATTATAATAAATAGATTCTCTATGGGGTTAAGGTCAGGCGAGTTTGCTGCCAACCAAGCACAGTGATACTGTTGTGTGTAAACCAGGTACTGGTACTTTTGGCCGTGTGGACAGAGGGAAGCATGAAGTGCTGTAAAATGTCCTGGTAGACGGCTGCGCTGACTTTGGTCTTGATAAAACACAGTGGCCCTACACCAGCAGATGACATGGCTCCCCAAACCATCACTGATTGTGGAAACTTCACCCTAGACCTCCAGCAGCTTGGATTGTGGCCTCTCCACTCTTCTTCCAGACTCTGAGACCTTGTGTAGTGTGTCAGTGACTGCCTTCTGGACATCTGTCAAGTCAGCAGTCTTCCCCATGATTGTGGAGCCTACTGAAACAGACTAAGGGACCTTGTTAAATGCTTAGGAAGCCTTTGCAGGTGTATTTTGTTAATTATTCTAATTTACTGAGATAATGACTTTTGTGTTTTCATTGGCTGTAAGTCATAATCATCAACATTAACAGAAATAAACACTTGAAATAGATGACTCTGTCTGTAATGACTCTATATAATATATGAGTTTCAGTTTTTGTATTGAAGAACTGAAATAAATTAACTTTTTGATGATATTCTAATTTAATGAGATGCACCTGTATTATTAGAATTATCACACCAGTACACCTGTTTTCTCATTTGCAAGATTTAAGTAAACCTTGTATGATATCTTTTTCATTTGTGAATGTCCTTATACTTTCAAGCAGAACCTAGACACCCCACAATGCAATAACCCATTGATCACTACAAGCCCTTTGTTTTCCATGGATATCCATATTATGGACTGTGTATACTTTTCTTATGCCTGAACTGCGCACCCCTCGGTGAAGACTGAGTTTTTTTGGGGCATCTTATGGTGGTCTCAGGATATGAACACCCCCTGATCTGCTTGAAAATATAACTGAAATAAATTGTTGAGAAAAAAATGTCAAATATCACGTTGACCCTTCAAGTCACTGTCTTGTAAATCTTTATCACTTCTCCACAGAATAGGTGATTGGTCTGAAATCACTCAGGGTGTAAAGAGACTCTGTCATCACAGAATAACTAATCAAACCAATGGCAGCCCCCCAGTATATCATGGCACCCTGTATTTTGATTGTCAGCTGTAGCTTCATAGACTCGAGTGGGGGTCTCAAACATTTGGCCACAGAGGCTGCTTGAGGTCCTCAAAAAATCCACTCCAATTCAATGTGGTAAATTATGAGGACTCTCTCGGCTGCGCTCTGTTACGTTTATCCCTGCGAGGCTCCGCCACTTTTTGAAAAGCTGAATTCCAGTCACCTCAGCACCAAACTGTACAGAATGGAGGCTGCAGAGAGATCCTCTAAAAATCCACTCCGATCTAGACAGCTCACTAGTGAATCAGCTAGAATGGAGTTGCTAAAATGAGGTCCTCAAAAAATCCACTCCAATACAATGTTGTAAATTATGAGGACTCTGTTGCTGCGCTGTGTTACGCTTTTCCCTGCGAGGTTCTGCTCTCTTTAAAATTGATTTCAGTCACCTCATCACCAAACTGTACAGTTTGGAGGCTACAGGGAGGTCCACAAAAAAATCCACTCCGATCCAGACGGCTCAATGAAGAATCAGCTAGAATAGAGTTGCTAAAATGAGGTCCTCAAAAAATCCACTCCAATCCATTCCTGTTAATTATGAGGACTCTGTCGCTGCGCTGTTACGTTTATCCCCGCGAGGCTCCACCCACTCTCGAAAGACTCAATTCCAGTCACCTCAGCACCATACTGTACAGTTTGGAAGCTACAGGGAGATCTAGATGGCTCTCTAGTGAATCAGCTAGAATGGAGTTGCTAAAATGAGGTCCTCAAAAAATCCACTCCGATCTAGACGGCTCACTAGTGAATCAGCTAGAATGGAGTTGCTCAAATGAGGACCTCAAAAAATCCACTCCAATACAATGTTGTCAATTATGAGGACTCTGTTGCTGCGCTCTGTTATGTTTCTCCCTGCAAAGCTCCTCTCACTATTTGAAAAACTCGATTCCAGTCACCTCAGCACCAAACTGTACAGAGTGAAGGCTACAGGAAGATCCTCAAAAAATCCACTCCGATCTAGATGGCTCCCTAGTGAATCAGCTACAATGGAGTTGCTCAAATGAGGTCCTTAAAAAATCCACTCCAATACAATGTTGTAAATTATGAGGACTCTCTCAGCTGCGCTCTGTTATGTTTCTCCCTGCGAAGCTCCTCTCACTCTTTGAAAAACTCTATTCCAGTCACCTCAGCACCAAACTGTACAGTTTGGAGGCTACAGGGAGATCCTCAAAATACCCACTCCGATCTAGACGGCTCTCTAGTGAATCAGCTAGAATGGAGTTGCTCAAATGAGGTCCTCAAAAAATCCACTCCGATCTATACGGCTCACTAGTAAATCAGCTAGAATGGAGTTGCTCAAATGAGGTCCTCAAAATACCCACTCCGATCTAGACGGCTCACTAGTGAATCAGCTAGAATGGAGTTGCTCAAATGAGGTCCTCAAAAAATCAACTCCGATCTAGACAGCTCACTGGTGAATCAGCTAGAATGGAGTTGATTGTTTGAGGACCAAAAATAATCAACTCCAAACTAGACGCAAGTGAGCCGCCACCACATATATGGCTGTTGTGTGCGCACAGGACCTGTGATGAGGTCACAGGAGGGGAGGAGTCAGGGGTCACATGATCAGGGGCCTCAGTGGATGCAGGACGGTTGAGCCTAGAATGTATGGGCTGTAGTCAGGTCCTGGAAGGAGCCCATACATTCTGGAAGATAGCAGAATCTATGGGCTCCTGTCAGCCGGGCCGGCTCCAGGTTTCTCTGGGCCCCGGGCGAAAGAGTCTCAATGGGCTCCTATAACACATACCACGATTCATGATGCACAGATACCGCAGAGAAATATATATATATATATAGTACAATGCAAAGATTTCACTTCTTACATTACATGAGTGATATCTATTGTAAATTCCACAATAGCTCAGAAACCGGCGAATCGCTCCACACAGAATACTGGCCCCCATAAAATGCTCCATACGGAATACTGGCCCCCATAAAATGCTCCATACGGAATACTGGCCCCCATATAAGGCTGCATACGGAATACTGGCCCCCATATAAGGCTGCATACGGAATACTGGCCCCCATATAAGGCCCCATACGGAATACTGGCCCCCATATAAGGCCCCATACGGAATACTGGCCCCCATATAAGGCCCCATATGGAATACTGGCCCCCATATAAGGCCCCATATGGAATACTGGCCCCCATATAAGGCCCCATACGGAATACTGGCCCCCATATAAGGCTCCATACGGAATACTGGCCCCCATATAAGGCTCCATACGGAATACTGGCCCCCCATATAAGGCTCCATACGGAATACTGGCCCCCATATAAGGCTCCATACGGAATACTGGCCCCCATATAAGGCTCCATACGGAATACTGGACCCCATATAATGCTCCATACAGGATACTGGTCTCCTTATAAAGCTCCATACAGGATACTGGCCCCCTTATAAAGCTCCATACAGGATACTGGCCCCCATATAACGCTCCATACAGGATACTGGTCCTCTTATAACGCTCCATACAGGATACTGGCCCCCATATAATGCCCCATGCAGGCTGTTACCCCCCACATAATGCCCCATACAGGCTGTCCCCCCCTTATAATGCTCCATGCAGGCTGTTACCCCCCACATAATGCCCCATACAGGCTGTCCCCCCCTTATAATGCTCCATGCAGGCTGTTCACCCCACATAAAGCACTATGCAGGCTGTCCCCCCCCCTTATAATGCACCATGCAGGATGTACCCCCCCTCTTTATAAGGCCCCATGCAGGATGTCACCCCCCCTCTTTATAAGGCCCCATGCAGGATGTCACGCCCCCTCTTTATAATGCCCCATGCAGGATGTCACCCCCCTCTCTTTATAATGCCCCATGCAGGATGCCACCCCCTCTCTTTTTAATGCCCCATGCAGGATGTCACCCCCTCTCTTTATAATGCCCCATGCAGGATGTCACCCCCCTCTCTTTATAATGCCCCATGCAGGATGTCACCCCCCTCTCTTTATAATGCCCCATGCAGGATGTCACCCCCCCTCTCTTTATAATGCCCCATGCAGGATGTCACCCCCCCTCTCTTTATATTGCCCCATGCAGGATGTCACCCCCCCTCTCTTTATAATGCCCCATGCAAGATGTCACCCCCCTCTCTTTATAATGCCCCATGCAGGATGTCACCCCCTCTCTTTATAATGCTCCATGCAGGATGTCACCCTCCTCTCTTTATAATACCCCATGCAGGATGTCACCCCCTCTCTTTATAATGCCCCATGCAGGATGTCACCCCCCCTCTCTTTATAATGCCCCATGCAGGATGTCACCCCCCTCTCTTTATAATGCCCCATGCAGGATGTCACCTCCTCTCTTTATAATGCCCCATGCAGGATGTCACCCCCCCTTTATAATGCCCCATGCAGGATGTCACCTCCTCTCTTTATAATGCCCCATGCAGGATGTCACCTCCCCCCCTTTATAATGCCCCATGCAGGATGTCACCCCCCTCTCTTTATAATGCCCCATGCAAGATGTCACCCCCTCTCTTTATAATGCCCCATGCAGCATGTCACCCCCTCTCTTTATAATGCCCCATGCAGGATGTCACCCCCCTCTCTTTATAATGCCCCATGCAGGATGTCACCCCCCTCTCTTTATAATGCCCCATGCAGGATGTCACTCCCCCTCTCTTTATAATGCCCCATGCAGAATGTCACCCCCCCTCTCTTTATAATGCTCCATGCAGGATGTCCCCTCCTCTCTTTATAATGCCCCATGCAGGATGTCACCCCCCCCTTTATAATGCCCCATGCAGGATGTTACCCCCCCTTTATAATGCCCCATGCAGGATGTCACCCCCCCATATTATGCCCCATGCAGGATGTCACCCCCCCCATATTATGCCCCATGCCTCCAAACATTAAAAAAAAATCAAATACTCACCTCACTCCTCCTCACCTGCTGCAGCTGCTCGGGTCCGGACTCCAGCGTCGCCTGTATCTTCCCGCTCTGCGCTCCCTGTGACGGCTCAGGGGAGCGCGCGGTGGAAAGACATCACCGCACCCTCTGACCTGAGACGTCACAGGGAGTGCAGAGCAGGAAGACAGCGGATCTGCGGAGGCACGGGGAGAGGTAAGTATCCGGCTGCCGGGGCCCTGAGCAAGCGGGGGAGAAGGGCGGGCGCTGACACCGCTCTCCTCCGCCCATAGCCCAGCGCGGTGCGCGACCGCCAGTAGGCCCCTCTGCCTGCTCAGGGCCCCGGCACTTGCCCGGGTGCGCCGGGTGTTGATGCCGGCCCTGGAGCCATACATACCAGGATATGGAAATCTAACAGTAGCTGCTGCATTTCCCACCCTAGGCTTATACTCAAGTCAATAAATTTTCCCAGTTTTTTGTTGTAAAATTAGGGGTCTCGGCTTATATTCGGGTCACTGCGCACAGGCTGCATGTGACCCCTGGCTGCAGCTGGCTCTTGCTTCCACTTATGTCACGACTATTTGCGGCTGCAGCCAGGGAGTCGCCTGTTTCGCGTTCCACAGTGAGTGATGGGCTGTGGGCGGGGTTATCCCCCATCCCGTCACACCCGGCATCCACAGCACGCGCATTCATTGACAGAGCGCGCGGTGGATACTGGGTGTGACACGATGGGGGATAACCCCGCCCACAGCCCATCATTCACCGTGGTACGCGGAACAGGAGACCCCTGGCTGCAGCTGCAAATAGTCGTGATGTAAACGGAAGCAAGAGCCGGCTGCAGCCGAGGGAATTACGTGCTGGCTGTGCGTGGTCAGCGATGTTGTCACAAGCAGTATTGACAACATGACGTAATTACAAAATTCATTAGGGGCCCCGGGGGGATACATTGGGGGGTTCATTTAAAGTAGTGCACAACCTATTTAAACACTGCTTCGCTGATACATATTCATATTCTAGAATACCCGATGCGTTGGAATCGGGCCACCATCTAGTATATATATATATATATATATATATATATACTAGCTATTGAACCCGTTCTACGCCCGGGTGGCGAGCATTTTTATTGGTATATGGTCTCCCATGCTGGCATGTGCTGCCCCCCTCCTTGTATTTGTGCTGCCCCCATCCTGTCCCCACCATCCAATCCTGGTATGCGTGGTACCCCTCACCCTCAATCCTGGTATGCGTGGCACCCCTCACCCCCAATCCTGGTATGCGTGGCACCCCTCACCCCCAATCCTGGTATGCGTGGCACCCCTCACCCCCAATCCTGGTATATGTGGCACCCCTCATCCCTATCCTGGTGTGTATGGTATCCCTCATCCTGGTATGCATGGCACCCTATCCCTCACTCCCAATCCCGGTATGCGTGGCACCTCTCACCCCCAATCCCGGTATGCGTGGCACCCCTCATCCCGGTATGCGTGGCACCCCGCACCACCAATCCCGGTATGCGTGGCACCCCTCATCCTTATCCTGGTGTGTATGGTATCCCTCATCCTGGTATGCATGGTACCCCATCCCTCATCCCTATCCTGGTGTGTATGGTATCCCTCATCCTGGTATGCATGGCACCCCATCCCTCATTCCCAATCCCGGTATGCGTGGCACCCCTCATCCCCAATCCCGGTATGCATGGCACTCCTCATCCCCAATCTCAGTATGCCTGGCACCCCTCATCCCCAATCCTGGTATGTGTGGCACCCCTCACCCCCAATCCCGGTATGCGTGGCACCCCTCAGCCCCAATCCCGGTAAGCTTAGCACTCCTCACCCCCATCCCAGTATGCGTGGCACTCCTCACCCCCAATCCCAGTATGCATGGCACCCCTCACCCCTCATCCCGTTATGCTTGGCACCCCTCATCCTGGTATGCGTGGCACCCTTCATCCCTTTCCTGGTATGTATGGCACCCCTCATCACTATCCTGGCGTGTATGGTATCCCTCATCCTGGTATGCATGGTACCCCATCCCTCATCCCGGTATGCATGGCACTCCATCCCTCATCCCCAATCCCGGTATGCGTGGCACCCCTCATCCCCAATCCCGGCATGCGTGGCACCCCTCATCCCCAATCCCGGCATGCGTGGCACCCCTCATCCCCAATCCCGGCATGCGTGGCACCCCTCATTCCCAATCCCGGCATACGTGGCACCCCTCATCCCCAATCCCGGCATGCGTGGCACCCCTCATCCACAATCCATGTATGTGTGGCACCCCTCATCCCCAATCCCGGTATGCCTGGCACCCCTCATTCCAAATCCCGGTATGCGTGGCACCCCTCATCCCCAATCCCAGTATGCGTGGCACCCCTCATCCCCAATCCTGGTATGCGTGGCACCCCTCATCCCCAATCCCGGTATCCGTGGCACCCCTCATCCCCAATTCTGGTATGTGTGGTACCCCTCACCCCCAATCCTGGTATGTGTGGTACCCCTCACCTCCCAATCCTGGTATGCGTGGTAACCCTCACCCCCCAATCCTGGTATGCGTGGTACCCCTCACCTCCAATCCTGGTATGTGTGGTACACCTCAACCCCAAACCTGGTATGTGTGGTACCCCTCACCCCCCAATTCTGGTATGTGTGGTACCCCTCACTCCCCAAATCATGATATACGCATGGTCCCCTCACCCCACAATCCTGTTATGTGTGGCCCCCTCATCCCTTTCACACTGTACACACATATAAAAAAAAATAAACAGTTATACTTACCTTTCTTCTCTGTACTCCAGCGCTGCTGCGTCCTCTCTGCCGGAGGCCAGGGGAGGAGTGCGGCCCCGGAGCACCGCGCTGTGCGGCGCCATTTTGCTGAAGACACATTGTAAATGTGTCTTCAGTAAAATGGCGCCGGATAGCGCAATGCGCTCGAGCCGGTCCGACGCCTTCACTCCGCCCCCGGTCTCCAGCGAAGAGAGGCGCCGCGGCAGCGCTCCTCCCGGTCAGGTAAATATGTAAGTATGGCGCCGGAGATCGCGGTATGCGTTCAGTGTCTACGCATACCGCGATCTCCGGCGCCATATACTCCTCTTACCTGTAACGGCTGGATGCCTGCTTCTCTCTTGAGCCAGACTGCGCGTCACGCATGCGCAGTCTATCGAGGCTTCAGACAGAGACACTCATGCCGCCTTATATTATAGATATATATATATAGTCGTGCTCAAAAGTTTACATAAAACGGCAGAATTTTTCCTTTCTTGGCCTTGTTTCAGAGAATATGAATGAGAACAAGAAAACTTTTTCTCCACTCGTAGTTATTGGTTGGGTGAAGTCATTTATTGTCAAACTACTGTGTTTTCTCTTTTTAAATCTTAATGACACCCAAAAACATCCAAATGACCCTGATCAAAACTTCACATACCCTGGTGATTTTGGCCTGATAACATGCACAGAATTTGACACAAATGGGTTTGAATGACTGCTAAAGGTAACATGCTCACCTGTGACCTGTTTGCTTGTAATCAGTGTATGTGCATAAAAGCTGAGTGAGTTTCTGGCATCCAGACAGACTCTTGCATCTTTCATCCAGCCACTGACGTTTCTGGATGGTGAGTCATGGGGAAAGTAAAATAATTGTCGAGTGGAGAAAAAAATTTTTTGTTATCATTCATATTCTCTGAAACAAGGCCGAGAAAGGAAAAATTCTGCCGAGGTATGTAAACTTTTGAGCAGAACAGTATATACATACAGTACAGACCAAAAGTTTGGACACATCTTCTCATTTAAATATTTTTCTGTATTTTCATGACTATGAAAATTGTACATTCACACTGAAGGCATCAAAACTATGAATTAACACATGTGGAATTATATACTTAACAAAAAAGTGTGAAACAACTGAAAATATGTCTTATATTCTAGGTTCTTCAAAGTAGCCACCTTTTGCTTTGATGACTGCTTTGCACACTCTTGGCATTCTCTTGATGAGCTTCAAGAGGTAGTCACCGGGAATGGTTTTCACTTCACAAGTGTGTCCTGTCAGGTTTAATAAGTGGGATTTCTTGCCTTATAAATGGGGTTGGGACCATCAGTTGTGTTGTGCAGAAGTCAGGTGGATACACAGCTGATAGTCCTACTGAATAGACTGTTAGAATTTGTATTATGGCAAGAAAAAAGCAGCTAAGTAAAGAAAAACGAGTGGCCATCATTACTTTAAGAAATGAAGGTCAGTCAGTGCGAAAAATTGGGAAAACTTTGAAAGTGTCCCCAAGTGCAGTTGCTAAAACCATCAAGCGCTACAAAGAAACTGGCTCACATGAGGACCACCCCAGGAAAGGAAGACCAAGAGTCACCTCTGCTTCTGGGGATAAGTTTATCCGAGTCACCAGCATCAGAAATCGCAGGTTAACAGCAGCTCAGATTAGAGACCAGGTCAATGCCACACAGAGTTCTAGCAGCAGACTCATCTCTACAACAACTGTTAAGAGGAGACTTTGTGCAGCAGGCCTTCATGGTAAAATAGCTGCTAGGAAACCACTGCTAAGGACAGGCAACAAGCAGAAGAGACTTGTTTGGGCTAAAGAACACAAGGAATGGACATTAGACCAGTGGAAATCTGTGCTTTGGTCTGATGAGTCCAAATTTGAGATCTTTGGTTCCAACCCCGTGCCTTTGTGCGACGCAGAAAAGGTGAACGGATGGACTCTACATGCCTGGTTCCCACCATGAAGCATGGAGGAGGAGGTGTGATGGTGTGGGGGTGCTTTGCTGGTGACACTGTTGGGGATTTATTCAAAATTGAAAGCATACTGAACCAGCATGGCTACCACAGCATCTTGCAGCGGCATCCGGTTTGCGTTTTGTTGGACCATCATTTATTTTTCAACAGGACAATGACCCCAAACACACCTCCAGGCTGTGTAAGGGCTATTTGACAAAGAAGGAGAGTGATGGGGTGCTACGCCAGATGACCTGGCCTCCAGAGTCACCTGACCTGAATCCAATCGAGATGGTTTGGGGTGAGCTGGACCACAGATTGAAGGCAAAAGGGCCAACAAGTGCTAAGCATCTCTGGGAACTCCTTCAAGATTGTTGGAAGACCATTTCCGGTGACTACCTCTTGAAGCTCATCAAGAGAATGCCAAGAGTGTGCAAAGCAGTCATCAAAGCAAAAGGTGGCTACTTTGAAGAACCTAGAATATAAGACATATTTTCAGTTTTTTTCACACTTTTTTGTTAAGTATATAATTCCACATGTGTTAATTCATAGTTTTGATGCCTTCAGTGTGAATGTACAATTTTCATAGTCATGAAAATACAGAAAAATCTCTAAATGAGGTGTGTCCAAACTTTTGGTCTGTACTGTACATATATATACATACAGTGGCAGGTAAAAGTTTGGACACCTCTGGTCAAAATTACTGTTATTGTGAACAGTTAAGCAAACTGAAGGTGAAATTATCTCTAAAAGACCAAAATTTAAAGATGACACATTTACTTTGAATTTTAGGCAAATATATATATATACTGTTGTTTTTTACATTTTAAAAATTACAAAAATGAAAATGGGCCAATGCAAAAGTTTGGGCATCCTTGGAGATTTGTGTGCTCAGATAACTTTGACCAAGGTTTCAGACCTTAATTAGCCCATTAGGTTTATGGCTTGTTCACTATCATCATTAGGAAAGGCCAGGTGAGGCAAATTTCCCAACTTTATAAAAACCCAGCCTCGTCTAACCTTGTGCTAAAAAAAAACAGCAGCCATGGGTTCTTCTAAGCAGCTGCCTAGCACTCTGAAAATGAAAATGATGGAGGCCCACAAAGCCGGAAAAGGCTATGAGCAGATAGAAAAGCTTTTTTAAATTGCCCTTTCCCCAGTTCGAAATGTAATTAAGAAATGGTAGTTAACAGGAACTGTGGAGTTCAAGATAAGGTCTGGATAACCAAGCAAGATTTCAGTGAGAGCTGCTCATAGGATTGCTAGAGAGGCAAATCATAACCCCCACTTGACTGCATAAGATCTTCAGAGACACCAGCACAAATATGGCCTTCATGGAAGAATCATCAGAATAAATCCTCTCCTGCATCCTCACCATAAAATTCAGTGTCAGAAGTATGCAAAAGAACAGCTAAACAAGCTTCATGCACTTTGGAACCGATGAGGTTAAAATAGAACTCTTTGGCCACAATGATCTAAGGTATGTGTGGAGGAAAAGGACACAGAATTTCAGGAAAAGAAAATCTCACCAACCATTAAGCATGGGGGTGGGTCAATCAAGCTTTGGGGTTGTGTTGCAGCCAATGGCACGGGGAACATTTCACAGGTAGAGGGAAGAATGGATTCAATGAGATTTCAACAAATTCTTGATGCAAACATAACACCATCTGTAGAAAACCTGAATTTGAAAAGGGGATGGCTTATACAAATGGATAATGATTCTAAATACAAGTCAAAATCGGCAATACCTCAAAATGCGCAAGCTGAAGGTTTTACAATGGCCCTCACACTGCCCTGATCGGAACATCATTGAAAATCTGTGGCTAGACCTCAAAATAGCAGTGCATGCAAGACGACCAAGGAATCTCACAGAACGGGAAGAATTTTCCAAGGAAGAATGGATGAAAATCCCTCAAGCAAGAATTGAAAGATTCTTTTCTGGCTACAAAAAGCGTTTACAATCTGTGATACGTTCAAAAGGGGGCGCTACTAGGTACTAACCATGCAGGGTGCCCAAACTTTTGCAACGGCACATTTTCCTTTTTGTAAGTTTTAAAATGTAAAAGATGAAAAAATATATATTTGTTTTTGCGTAACATACAAATTAAATGTGTCATCTTTAACTTTAGGCCTTTTAGAGATCATTTCATCTTCAACTTGCTGAACTGTTCACAATAACAGTAATTTTGACCAGGGGTGTATACATACAGGGTGGTCCAAAAGTAGGTGGCCAGAAAATAATAACATTTATTTTGATTTATATATAAAATTATATTTACTAACACAAGCATAACATTGACAATTACATTTTATTCTGAACAATAATACAAAAACCCTTAAATTTTATCAGCGCAGGGGCTCAAACTGTTTTCCATTACAATTTGCACAGCTTTGAAGTCGCCTCTTACGCTTCGACAAACTTTTTTGCACAAGTCTCTTTGGGTATTAATTTCTTGAAATGCATCTCTTATGTAATTTTTCAAATCACTGACACTTTTTGGTTTTCGACTATAAACTTTGTCCTTGAGTACTCCCCAAAAGAAAAAATCCATTGGGGTCAAGTCTGGTGAACATGCCGGCCAATCAAGTGGGCCTCTTCGGCCAATCCATTTATTAGGAAATGTTTCATCGAGATACTCGCGGGCTACTCTTGAATAATGTGGAGGGGCCCCATCTTGTTGGAAATAAAGGTCATGTGAATTAGGCTGTTGCTGTAACTGGGGAACAACTTGATTCATTAGAATTTCGAGATACTTATCTCCTGTGACTGTTCCATCAAAAAATATTGGTCCTAAAACACTAAAATTTGAAATACCACCCCAAACATTGACGCCAGACTAATTTAGTTGTTGCTCTAATGTTAAATGCATGTTCTCATTATACCAGTAAATACAATTATGTCTGTTATATGGCCGGATAACGTGAAAGAAGCTTCATCACTCCACATAATGTTATCTAAAATTACTGGATTTTCTTCAGTTTCGTTAAGCATAATCTCAGTACATTGCAGCCGCCTGTCTGGATCATCCTCCAATAACCCATGAATTAGACGTGGACGATCAGCTTTCCACCCAATAGATTTCAGGATTCGCATGATAGAAGCTCATGAAATTCCCAATTCCAAAGAGGCTCTTCTGTGGACTTTACTGGACTCTGACCAAATGTTTCAGCAACAAGTTGTTTGTTATCTTCTGTACAGACTGTTTTGGGTCGAGCAGTTTTTGGAGCATTAAGGATTGAGCCAGTGGCATTGAATTTGTCACAAATGCGGTAAATGGTTTGTCTCTTTGGGGATTGAGTACCAAATCTTTCAACCCAATTTGCTCTAATGGTTTCAGCATTTTGAGATTTCCAATACTCTGTTAAAATCCATTTTCTTTGATCTGTATGTAAATTATTTGCCATTATGTGTTATCTGAATTATCTGAAAAGAAAACAGATTTGGGGGAGATCTATCTGTGAAAACTAGATCTGTGAAACTGGCTCAGTTGCCCTTAGCAACCAATCAGATTCCACCTTTCATTTTCCAAAGAGTCTGTAAGGAATGAAAAGTGGAATCTGATTGGTTGCTAAGGGCAACTGAGCCAGTTTCACTTTACACCATGTTTGATAAATCTCCCGCTTCATAAACTTATTACACTTTCTGTCCACCTACTTTTGGACCACCCTGTATATACATACACAATGTCCGGACCATTTTTTGGAGTTTTGTTTGAAATTATGACCAATTTGCCCTTTTTTCTCTGTTTTTTTGTGTTGTTCCAATACACTCAAAGGAAGTAAACGTGTATAACAAAACATGTGTAATTGCAATAATTTTCTGGGAGAAATACTTCATTTTCTGGAACAATTTCAAGGGTACCAACACTTTCAACGATGACTGTATACAGTATGTGTTTTTATATACAGTATGTTTGTATTTACAGTGTGAGTGTGTACAGGGGCATCTCACTAAATTAGAATATCATCAAAAAGTTAAGTTATATCAGTTCTTCAATACAAAGTCAAACTCATATATTATATAGAGTCATTACAAACAGTGATCTATTTCAAGTGTTTATTTCTGTTGATGATTATGGCTTACAGCCAATGAAAACGCAAAAGTCATTATCTCAGTAAATTAGAATACTTTATAACAACAGCTTGAAAAATGTTTTTACAATCCGAAATGTTATCCTACTGAAATGTATGTTCAGTAAATGCCCTCAATACTTGGTCGGGGCTCCTTTTGCATCAATTACTGCAGCAATGCGGCAATGTGGCATGGAGGCGATCAGCCTGTGGCACTGCTGAGGGGTTATGGAAGCCCAGGTGGCTTTGATAGCAGCCTTCAGCTCGTCTGCATTGTTGTGTCTGGGGTCTCTCATCTTCCTCTTGACAATACCCCATAGATTCTCTATAATAGATTCTCTATGGGGTTAAGGTCAGGCAAGTTTGCTGCCAATCAAGCACAGTGATACTGTTGTGTGTAAACCAGGTATTGGTACTTTTGGCAGTGTGGACAGGGGCCAAGTCCTGCTGGAGAATGACATTTCCATCTCCAAAAAAAGAGGGAAGCATGAAGTGCTGTAAAATGTCCTGGTAGACGGCTGCGCTGACTTTGGTCTTGATAAAACACAGTGGACCTCCACCAGCAGATGACATGGCTCCCTAAACCATCACTGATTGTGGAAACGTCACAGTAGACCTCAAGCAGCTTGGATTGTGGCCTCTCCACTCTTCCTCCAGACTCTGGGACCTTGATTTCCAAATGACAATTGGAACTCAGGCCCCTTGATACTCTGCTCAGACTCCATCCCAGCTCCGCCTCCATCTCTCAAATCTTTCATAGTGCCACAGCCCACTTCTGCACCACGTCCTTCCCAATCCCACATTAACAGTTCTCATGGAACACCATATTAGATACATTGTTTTTTTGTTTTGGCCAAAAGATTTTTTAAGCCTGCCACCACGACAAGGTAGACTCTTTTGGCAGGGCCCTACTCTACTCTAACATTAAAAATTTGTTAAAATATCCAATACTCTTTTTAGGTATATTTGTACTTATTTCTCTTTAAGGGAATGTGTCACATACATTTTTTAAACTAATTGAAACCAGATTGTGATAATGTTTTTATAATCTGTATTTCTGATTTCAGGGTATTGTATTCTGTTTCCTGTACATTTATGGAAGCTGCTCTCTTGCCTGTTTGGAGATATGGACATTGGACATATGTCACAAGATACTGTATTATAGGGGACTCTATTTCCTTGAGAGAGCTTTCTATACATGTTCTCATGTTTAGTGACATGCAGATGTTATTGTGCAGGAAGGGGGGAGAGGTGAGCTGTGACACTACCTACTGTGAATGGTGGATTCTGTTATCTCTCATTGTAATCCTGCTTGTTATGATAATGAGCTGACTGTTGAAAATGGATCTCTTCTGGACTTGTTAGTCTATTAGAAAAGCGGTTTCTGTTTATTTATTATTTATGATATAAGGGGTGACAAACTTTAAAGTAAATTATTCCAAGACTTTAAACTATGATTAAAAGGATTGGCCATTTTCTGCTTATTGTTGACCAATGCGTTTGAGAAGAAGATAAGGCACTTACTAATATGGCCTTTCTTGAATTTCAGCACTAAATATCAGATATGGGAAACACAAATCTCGGCTCTGCTGAATTTCTGCACTGAATGCCTTTTATCATCTACAAACACATTGGTTAACAATAACCAGAGAGTGGTCAATGCCCTTAACATAAAAACTTCCTAACACATTCCCAGTAAACATTTCGCTAACTAAATGTATTTTTCATAAGAGTCATTTAGTTAAATCCTTTGGCCAATTAAACATCATAAAAATGAAGGCATTGGCTCTTCTATCATCTCTATAAAAACAGTGGAGGGAGTGTAAAGTGCTGTAGTGCTGTAGTCGTGACCGAGCTGCAGTCCCTTTGGCACTTTACAGACAAGGGGTGTCCCAGTCCCAGTGTGCTATAAAGTGTGGGGGGCATCACACCCACTTGTGGGCCGTAGGCCTCCGCTGCCTCCAGGCTTCCGTCCTCAGGAGCCGCCGTACACAATGCATGGAACAACATTCAAACTTTCACTAACAAGTACAAGTTCATCATGTGGGTACAAGTGGGATCGGGCCCAGCAATGCAGACTTCCTTCCTCCTTAGCACAACTCCTCTTTTCTTCTGCCACACGTTCATTCTGGACTACCCCCAAGTCTGCTGACTCCATCAGCCCCAGGGATTCATTGTCCACTCCAGCAGTGCACCCGGGACCTGCCACCTGCTCCTCATGTAACTCCATGTCGCAATGTCAGAAGACCAGCCCGCTCCATGGTACCTGGCCTGAGCCATAGGCTCCAGGTGCTGTTGGAATGTCCATCACGGATCTCCATTTGGCCTCCCACTGTACAGAACATTTGGCCCATGCTGCCCCTAGCAGCCCACCACCCCACCTGAACTTGAATTCTCTTCTACCCTTCACTGGCTGACACTGAATCCCCTCTAACCAGGAAGTGCCCCCCTTCTTATCAGCACTAGTGCCCTCCCACTGGGCTAAACCTAACCTTAACCATTTCCTATCTTACATGCTAATCTATTATCCTTATGCTATATTCTATGCTATGGTAAACCACAATATTGCAATATGTAGTAAAAATCACACTCAGGCTGATCTTCAATGGAGCGCCGTCAGAACAGGCTCCAGGGCCTTCAACAGGCCAGCGGCAGCCATGACAACCCATCGGCACCCTGCATTACTGGAGGAAGGGGCAAGGTGTGCCCCCGAGACTGCGCTTTAAAAATGAGATTGACAGCAGCGTTTAAGGGATTAACAGCAGCGAGTGGAGCTTAGCTCTGCCTGCTGCTGTTAGAGTCAGATGCTGGCTGTATTAGGCCACATACACACATTGAGTATTTGGTGAGTTTTTTACATCAGTATTTGTAAGCCAAAACCAGGAGTGGGTGATAAATATAGAGGTGGTGACATGGTCCTATTATACTTTTCCTCTGATTGTTCCACTCCTGGTTTTGGCTTACATATACTGATGTAAAGAACTCACCAAATACTCAACGTGTGCCCGTGACATTGGGGTATGTGCATGTGCCGTCTTTTATACATCGGCGTATCCACTTATTTTTTTTCTATAGAAAGACGCTTCTGGAAAACCCTGGCTGTGTGGGTAGATAAAATAGTGGAAGCTTAAGATTGGAACGGTCATTTCTTTTAGTTGCTTTCGAAGCCTGAAGTGCTTAACAGAAGAGACAAGAAATGAAATATATGCACAGCAAGTCGTTTTGACATTACTGTGCATATATTCATTCTTTTTTATGTTTTTTAAGTGTTTTTTAAGTGTTTTCTCAGGTGGGTTCATGGCAGAATATGCCTGAAAATGAGGCGGTGTGCACATACCCTAACAGTCAACATCTCTGGGAAATGATGCAGACTACTACTATTGTAGGTTAGAGGAAAAGGAATCACTGGTTACAAATGCCTATAACAGGTATTCTTGTACTTCCATTTACCCACAGTGCATCTGCAGTAGTGATGGACAGTCTGGCTCTTTTTGGCGATCTGTCTCTCCTGGCTCTGCTCACCAAAAACAGCCAGCTCTTTTGGATCCTAAACCGATCCCTATTAAATATGTGTTTACAATAGGTGAACATTAAGATGATGTTAATGAGGCTGAAACTCTGCCTACTTGCAGTTGACCAATTAAATTGATGAGTGGGCAGAATTTGGTCTGGGTGGGAGTTACGACCCCTGAACACTGGAATTTAACACCCAGTTAGAGCCATTCAGAGAATATAGTGGCTCTCACTGGGGGGCTGACCCCCATCGTTCACAGCAGGAAGCCGTCAGTTTGTTTCAGTTCGTTTGTGAACGACCCATCACTAATCTGCGGGCTCCTTCATCTTGCAGCATCCATCTTCATTCTTCCCAAAGTCGGGGGGGGGGGGTGTTATCCAGTATGGTGGTATTGGTGGTATTATACACCTATCATCTAGGGCGGTGTCTGCCTCACACTATATTCCTTATAGCTCATGTTTCTTGAATATGAGGAATTCCAAAGACATGTACATGGACATGCAATAGCAATAGAAAAAAAATAAATAAAAACTCCGGCCTCCTTCCACCCCTTAATAGCCGGCCATCTCACACCTTATTTCCCCGTCACCCAGAACAGCTCAATGAATTGCTATGGAGGAGGGGGGAAAAGGGTAATTATAGTCACTGGTAGTCACCGGTAAATATAATTATTTTACATAGCAAAGCAATATTGCTTTAAATGCTATGATTTAAAAAAAACAAACTGGCCTCCTTCCACCCCTTAATAGCCAGCCATCTCACACCTTATTTCCCCGTCACCCAGAACAGCTCAATGAGTTGTTATGGAGGAGGGGGAAAAGTATAACTATAGTCATCGGTAGTCACCGGTAAATATAATTATTTTACATAGCAAAGCAATATAGCTTTAAATGCTATGATTTAAAAAAAAAACAAAAAAAAACTGGCCTCCTTCCACCCCTTAATAGCCAGCCATCTCACACCTTATTTCCCTGTCACCCAGAACAGCTCAATGAGTTGTTATGGAGGAGGGGGAAAAGTATAACTATAGTCATCGGTAGTCACCGGTAAATATAATTATTTTACATAGCAAAGCAATATAGCTTTAAATGCTATGATTTAAAAAAAAAAAAAAATCCGGCCTCCTTCCACCTCTTAATAGCCGGCCATCTCACACCTTATTTCCCTGTCACCCAGAACAGCTCAATGAGTTGTTATGGAGGAGGGGGAAAAGTATAACTATAGTCATCGGTAGTCACCGGTAAATATAATTATTTTACATAGCAAAGCAATATAGCTTTAAATGCTATGATTTAAAAAAAAAAAAAAAAATCCGGCTTCCTTCCACCCCTTAATAGCCGGCCATCTCACACCTTATTTCCCCGTCACCCAGAACAGCTCAATGAGTTGTTATGGAGGAGGGGGAAAAGTATAACTATAGTCATCGGTAGTCACCGGTAAATATAATTATTTTACATAGCAAAGCAATATAGCTTTAAATGCTATGATTTAAAAAAAAAAAAAAAAATCCGGCCTCCTTCCACCCCTTAATAGCCGGCCATCTCACACCTTATTTCCCCGTTACCAAGAACAGCTCAATGAGTTGTTATGGAGGAGGGGGAAAAGGGTAATTATAGTCACCGGTAGTCACCGGTAAATATAATTATTTTACATAGCAAAGCAATATAGCTTTAAATGCTATGATTTAAAAAAAAAAAAAAAAAAAAAAAAACTGGCCTCCTTCCACCCCTTAATAGCCAGCCATCTCACACCTTATTTCCCCGTCACCCAGAACAGCTCAATGAGTTGTTATGGAGGAGGGGGAAAAGTATAACTATAGTCATCGGTAGTCACCGGTAAATATAATTATTTTACATAGCAAAGCAGTATAGCTTTAAATGCTATGATTTAAAAAAAAAAAAATAAAAAAATAAATCCGGCCTCCTTCCACCCCTTAATAGCCGGCCATCTCACACCTTATTTCCCCGTCACCCAGAACAGCTCAATGAGTTGTTATGGAGGAGGGGGAAAAGTATAACTATAGTCATCGGTAGACACCGGTAAATATAATTATTTTACATAGCAAAGCAATATAGCTTTAAATGCTATGATTTAAAAAAAAATAAAAAATAAGGCCTCCTTCCACCCCTTAATAGCCGGCCATCTCACACCTTATTTCCCCGTCACCCAGAACAGCTCAATGAGTTGTTATGGAGGAGGGGGAAAAGTATAACTATAGTCATCGGTAGTCACCGGTAAATATAATTATTTTACATAGCAAAGCAATATAGCTTTAAATGCTATGATTTAAAAAAAAATAAAAAATAAGGCCTCCTTCCACCCCTTAATAGCCGGCCATCTCACACCTTATTTCCCCGTCACCCAGAACAGCTCAATGAGTTGTTATGGAGGAGGGGGAAAAGTATAACTATAGTCATCGGTAGTCACCGGTAAATATAATTATTTTACATAGCAAAGCAATATAGCTTTAAATGCTATGATTTAAAAAAAAAAAAAAAATCCGGCCTCCTTCCACCCCTTAATAGCCGGCCATCTCACACCTTATTTCCCCGTCACCCAGAACAGCTCAATGAGTTGTTATGGAGGAGGGGGAAAAGTATAACTATAGTCATCGGTAGTCACCGGTAAATATAATTATTTTACATAGCAAAGCAATATAGCTTTAAATGCTATGATTTAAAAAAAAAAAAAAAAATCCGGCCTCCTTCCACCCCTTAATAGCCGGCCATCTCACACCTTATTTCCCCGTCACCCAGAACAGCTCAATGAGTTGTTATGGAGGAGGGGGAAAAGTATAACTATAGTCATCGGTAGTCACCGGTAAATATAATTATTTTACATAGCAAAGCAATATAGCTTTAAATGCTATGATTTAAAAAAAAAATAAAAAATCCGGCCTCCTTCCACCCCTTAATAGCCGGCCATCTCACACCTTATTTCCCCGTCACCCAGAACAGCTCAATGAGTTGTTATGGAGGAGGGGGAAAAGTATAACTATAGTCATTGGTAGTCACCGGTAAATATAATTATTTTACATAGCAAAGCAATATAGCTTTAAATGCTATGATTTAAAAAAAAATAAAAAATCCGGCCTCCTTCCACCCCTTAATAGCCGGCCATCTCACACCTTATTCCTCACAGCCCGTGTCATTGCTGTCACGAATATGAGGAATTTAAATTACTGGTATATTTAAAAATTGTCATAGGCATTAAAAAAAAAAAAGTCCGGCCTCCTTCCACCCCTTAATAGCCGGCCTGTCTCGCACCTTTTATTTCCTCTCAGCTCAGGACAGCACCATAATCTGCTGCTATGATGGGCGAGAGGAAATGCAGTCACCGGTTCTAAATGCCTATGACCGAGGTGAAGTGCAGGTGTTATTGCACTTCTACTTACCAAGCATCTCTTGGCTCCTCCATCTTGCTGGTTGCATCTTCGCTCCTCCCGAGGTTAAGTGCCTGATGGATATTGGAGACATCTTCTTACTCCACGTCGCCCTGTAGCCAGTGCCAATCCTGGGATCCATACTTCAATCTTCCTATATTCTGATGATCTTCATTTCCTTCTGTTCTTCTTCCAGGGACTCAAGAGGGCACTATCTCTGATGACACGTGAGTCTTCAAGGGTTTTCTAGCTGACAAATGAAAACCCTCTGAATGCAGCCTGTTTGTCTGGGGGGATCGATGACATTGTGGCCTCTGCTGCCTCCAACTTGCCTAGATGGAACCTTTTGCGGCGGTGATGAGGTTCAGATGTCTGGATGAAACACAACAGATGATTAGTATTTAAGGATGATGACTTATCACATTAAATAAAGTCACAATCTTTGCTCTTCATTTGTGTATATTTTATTCCCAAGTAATCCTACATATTGGTTTTCTGGTCAATGTACTGCAATTAGCATGAGAATCAATACAGCAATTGACTATATTTGGTTTATTACCTAATCATGGGAGGTTCCATCGGTAATATACTGTAATAATTTCTGTCATGTGAGATTGGTGATCTTCATGGGAAACATTTATGCCAGGTTCGTTTGGTGGCTGGCAAATTACCGCCTTTTAGGCTGCTCACCCACTAATCCAGTGTGCCGTCATACAAAGCTCATGCTAGCAAACATTAATGTATGCAGGATGACGTCAAAGATTGTTGGTGTATGAACATAAGAGCTCAAGCTAGATGCATCAAACCCGGGTGCTCTGTACAGACCCTGTGCACAATCAATTATGGAGGGGCATTAAATTCACAATCCGATGGCACTTGGCATCATTTTTTTTCTTTCAGATTCCTACTAATTCGGACAGCAGAGGCCTCTATATGCCTCCTCGAGGTATATGAGGATTGAGAAGACTGCTCATGCTCATATATAGACTTTTCTGGGAGACCTATTACAGTTTTGTACAAATTCGAGCAGTAATTCGACCTTATCCATGAGCACTTTCTCTTATGTACAATGGTTAAAGAAGAATATGTTGGGCGTTGCATTCACTACTCTTACTCTTCTTAAACATTAGATGGCTGTACAATTTCAGACTGCCAATCCTTTTGTTCTTACTGAGATAAGTCGCCACCAGATATTTGGCCAGCTACTATGTCGGCCCTCGCTCAACCGAGCTCTGCGGTGTTCCCTATGTGAGAGCTGCTGCCAGACATGCCTATAGGTGGTTTATCTCAATGAGAACAAAAGGATTGGCAACCCTGAATTGGACATGTCAGATACTTAACTCCCGCAAAAATCAATTGTCCGGGGGTTCCTATACAGATTAGACTGTTGGTAGAATCTATCGTTATCGGTGGGTTTGGCCAACAATAGTTTAATGTGTATTGGAGTAAAATGCACCAAATTTATGACAAGGTGCATGGCCTTTAGAAAAATCTGGTGCTTGAATAGTTTTACAGAGATAAATACATCTATGCTACCCTTGTATCATTTTCTATAATATGTAACAGTAAATCTATTAAAGGCAATATGTCACCAGGTTTTTGCTACCTTATCTGAGAGCAGCATGATGTAGATAAAGAGACCCTGAATCCAACAATGTATCACTTAGTTTACTTTGTGCAGTGGTTCTGATACAGAGTTCTTAGATTTAGCAATGTAGCAGAGTTGAGAAAGCTAACCCCGCCCACACTAGGCTGTGCATGTAAACAGTCCATTGACATTGAGCTGCTTAACACGGGAGGAGGCGGAGTCGGACTAGCAAGCATGTGCTGTTGTAGTCCTGGCAATGATAATCACCAGGTGATAAAACTTTCAGTGTAAGTAAACAACAGCACACAGCATTACAGGTGACATATCATTGAAATCTGTGATTTAACCTCTTCCTCATGCTGTCCACAGATTACATAGTAAAAAGTTCACCCTGACCTGGATACAATTTCTGTCCATTTACTTACTACAGGGATGTGTGGTGGGGGCATCTGAAGGGCTTCCACAGAGACCCAGTCAATATGCTGGAAAAAGGGATGATCTCTGATGTTTCTGTGGACTCCTAAGCGCTTGGCGGGATCTCTCTGGAGGAGCTGGAAATGAAAAATATGCTTAATAGTCAATCAGTGCAGGTAAAAAATCTTATAACAGAACAATTCTACAGGACTTCTCTAGTGCAACGTTAGACCCTAGGGCTCTTTCACACGTCTGTGTGTCCGGTATGTGTGGTGACAGTTTCCACACGTACCGGAGACACTGACACACGTAGACCCATTCAAATGAATGGGTCTGCGCACATGTCAGTGTGTTTCCACGGACCGTGTGTCTGTGTGATCCACACAGACATGCCAGTTTTTGCCAGCCGGCAGCACGGATCACACGGACCCATTCAAGTCAATGGGTCTGTGTAAACATGTACCGCACATGGATGCCATCCGTGTGATATGTTCCGGGCTTGGGAATCAGCGGTACAGTTAGAGCTAATCCCAAATGCCGGGTGCTGAATGCTGTCCTCATCATAGTTCCCTGCCGGCGCAGCGATCAGCACCAGCAGGGGATAGTGATGAGAGTAGAATTCTGCTCCCGGTGTCTCCACCTGTAAAAATAAGAATAAAGTTTAAAAAATCCTTATACTCACCTGTCCTAAGTGTCCCCCGCTGTAATCCACACGACCGCTCAGCAGAGGAGCTGTGCTCAGTGAGCGGTGTCCTGTCAGTCACTGAGCTCAGCGCAGCTCTGGGGCCTGCTTGCTGCAGGAGTCATTCTCCCCTGCTCCTCTGCTACTACTCTCATCATTATGTCCTGCTGGTGCCGATCGCAGCGTCGGCAGTGTTCAGCGCCCGGTGCTTGGAAACAGTGCTAACTGTACCGCTGATTCACAAATTCCGGTGCGTGTGCTACTGATGCACCACACGGGTGGCACATGAGCGTCACACGTGTGCCACACAGGTGCACAAGGACACGCATATCTCCGGGACCAGAAATATCAGGACGTGTGAAAGAGCCCTTAGGTCCAACTGACTGTAGACTGCCAGTAGATCCATGACAGCAAGGCTCAGTGACTAAACACTTCTACCCAGCAAAACAAGTACTCATGTAGATCCTCAAATGGATTCATTGCTGGTTAGAAAGGGAAAAATTAAGAGTACATTGGCCTATTCTGTGCGGCTTCAGTACATTTACCATGGCAGTACATTACTAAGTAGTAAATCCAATATCTGTATCGTTCTCACCTCTCTAATGATGTCTTCAGCGCCGGAGGAAGATGTATCAAATAGTGCAGGATGGTAAGTGCACTCACCGGTAACCATCTCATTTATGATGAGGCCAAGCGCGTACCAGTCCACTCCGGCGCCATACTCCTCCCTAGCCAGCATCTGTCACAGAGGAGAGAACAGTTACTACATAGGTGACATGTCAGCACATGAATGTATCAGGCTTTGTATCACGTTTGTGTACTTCTGTGGTAAAATGACACAGAGTCAGTTGAAGTAAGAAGCGTCATTGATGTTTGCTAAAAGAGGCTTTTAAGTTTCCTGGAAGAGATGTGCCGACTGCCGACTACTTCATTGTAGTTTAGTGCATTATTTTTTAACCTTGCATTTTAGGCTGTCGGCCAAAGTTTAGTGTACTCTAGGGTAATGCACATGATGTATTTTTTGGGAAGGAGGGGCAAGTCCACCGAGTTTTTCAAGAGGAAGACGCTTCAGGAAAAGTCTGAGTTATTTTTATCCTGAAGCATCTTTTTTTTTTTACCCTTCTTCGTCATTTCCATGCCCCTGACGCCCACCCCCCTGCTCCCTCTCTCTGGAGCACTCTGGAATGCCTGCTCTGTCTGCAACAAGCTCCATTTTGTCCATGACCTCTTTACCTATCACAATCTCTCCTTCCTGGGCATCACAGAGACATGGTTGACACCCTCTGACACTGCCTCCCCTGCTGCGCTGTGTTACGGTGGCCTCCACTTCACCCACACTCCTCGCCCTGGTAACAGACATGGTGGAGGAGTGGGTCTACTCCATTCTACCAACTGCACCTTTAGCCCTATACCACCTCTACCCTCTCTTATTCTACCTTCTTTTGAAGTCCACTCTGTCCGCATTTACTCTCCCTCCAACCTCCAAGTGGCTGTCATATACCGACCTCCAGGCCCGGTCACTGCCTTTATTGACCAATTCTCCACCTAGCTTCTTTACTTTATCTCTGCTGACATTCCCACAATCATCATGGACGATTTCAACATCCCCACTGACACTCACCAGCCAGCAGCATCCAAACTCCTGTGGCTTACTTCATATTTTGGAATTACTCAGTGGTCCTCCTCAGCCACCCACACAGACGGACACACACTAGACCGCATCTTCACCCGACTCTGCTCCCTATATATCCTTACAACCTCCCCACTACCTCTATCTGACCACCATCTACTCATGTTGTCATCCCTGTCCTCCTCACCTGTCACCCATGTCCAGCAACTAGCACACCCCCGCAGAGACCTTGCACATCTAGACACTCACACACTCTCTGACTCTATTCTACCACTGACATCCATATCTTCACTCCACGACACAGACAGCGCCACTGCTTTCTGTTATGTTCTGCTACCAGAGCTAAGGAAAGAGAGGAGATCTGTCCCTGCAATAGAACTCAGCTTAATCCCTACGATGTAACAGGGAACCTGATCCTGCGATCAGACCTGCTAAAGTCCTAAGCTAGTCTGTACGGAGACCTATAGATGTGGGGAAGGAATCCCTACAAGTACTAAGGACTGGGAGGAATATGGGACACCTCCTAACAGAAATAGTAGCAGACAGACGAACAAACAAAATATATAGAACATAGAGGTCCGTAGACCAAGCAAACTAACAGAGCAAGACACAGAGCACAGGCTAGCTAGAAAGTAGATATACAATGAAGTCCAGCAAAGCCAGAAGGGCGGAGCAGGATTAAATAGGCCAACAAGGTCATGTGACCAGCAAAGGAAAAAACCTAAGAGCAAGGTTCTAACAGTACCCCCCCTTCTAAGAGGATCCTCCGGATCCCCTAGGACCAGGCTTATCAGGAAATCTCCTGTGAAACGCTCTGATAAGTCTGGACGCGGAAACATCATCTGACCTCACCCAAGAGTTATCCTTGGGTCCGAAACCTTTCCAGGCCACAAGATACTGCAAACTACCTCTATACCGTCTAGAGTCAAGGATGCGAGAAATTTCATATTCCCCGTCCTCCACCACCGGAGGAACAGAGGCAGAGGCGTCACCATCCGACACAACAGCTTTTTTTAACAGAGAGACATGAAATACCGGATTAATTCTCCAGGAGGTAGGAACCTCCAACCTAACAGCAGATTGGTTGACAACTTGAAGCACCTTAAAGGGCCCTACAAACTTGGGACCCAATTTCTTAGAAGGAATCCTCAACCGCAGATTCCTAGAGGACAACCAAACCATGTCACCAACAGCGAACAAAACCTCCTGTCGTTTCCTATCAAAGTAGTCTTTAGATTTTCTGTTGGCCTCCTGAAGATTACCACGCACATCCGTCCAAACTCTCTCCAAATCACCGGAAAAATTCTCCTCCTCAGGCACGGCAGATCCCAACTTGGAGAACGACCCAAACGACGGATGTCTCCCAGAACAACAAAAAAAAGGCGAACAACCAGCAGAAGAAGATGTATGATTGTTCAGAGCAAATTCAGCAAGTGGCAGAAACTCAGACCACCCCTCTTGATTGTCTGCCACAAAACAACGCAAGAACTGCTCAACATCCTGGTTTTTCCTTTCTGTCTGACCATTAGATTCAGGATGATATCCGGACGAAAACGACAAATGAATTCCCAACCTGTCACAAAAGGCACGCCAAAAACGAGCCACAAACTGAGGACCCCTATCAGAAACAATGTCAGTAGGAACGCCATGAAGTCTGACAATTTCCTTGACAAAGGCCTTAGCGAGAGTTTTAGCGCAGGGCAGTTTGACGAAGGGAACCAAGTGACACATCTTGCTAAAACGGTCCACGACCACCCAGATGACAGTAAAACCCTCAGAGGGGGGAAGGTCAGTTATAAAGTCCATAGCCAAATGTGTCCAAGGAGCACTGGGGACCTCCAAAGGACAAAGCAACCCCGCAGCAGGAGTATGTGAGGACTTAGATCTAGCACATATAGTACATTGGCGCACCCACTTAATGACTTCCTTCTGCCATCCAGGCCACCAAAAACTGCGACCCACCAGTCTCTTGGTCTCAGAGATTCCGGGATGACCTGCCAACCGAGATTCGTGACACTCAACAAACAAATCTCTCCTAAAGGTCCCAGGCACAAACAACCTCCCATGAGGAGTGTTAGATGGGGCATTCTCCTGTGCTTTAAGAATCTCATCTTCCAAAACGGAGTCTAAAGCAGCTATCACAACACCTTCTTGTAAAATGTTCTCCTCTTTCTCAGCACCGACTATGGGAGAAAAACTGCGAGACAAGGCATCCGCCTTAACATTCTTAGTACCAGGGATGTAAGTAACGGAGAAATTAAACCGCGAGAAAAACAGTGCCCATCTAGCCTGACGGGCATTCAGGCGCTTGGCAGCATCAAGATATATCAGATTTTTATGATCCGTAAGAACCTGAACGGGAAATTCCGCACCTTCCAAGAAGTGGCGCCAGTGTTCAAATGCGAGCTTAATAGCCAATAATTCCCGATTACCAATATCGTAATTCAGTTCAGTCTCCGAAAATTTTTTTGAAAAAAAGGCACAGGGATGTAATCCATCCCCGTTATCCTGAGACAATACTGCTCCAACCCCCACAGAGGAAGCACCAACCTCAACCAAAAACGGCTTAGTCACATCAGGCTGCATAAGGATGGGAGCAGAGGTGAACCTCTCCTTGAGATACACAAAAGCTTCAATGGCCTCAGAAGACCACTGAACCGCATCAGCACCTTTCCTGGTGAGATCGGTCAGAGGTTTGACAATACTAGAAAAATTTTTTATGAATTTTCTGTAATAATTGGCGAAACCTAAAAACCTCTGTATCGATTTCAAACCAATAGGCCTAGGCCATTCCTGTATAGCTTGAACTTTAACCGGATCCATCTCAAAACCTTCGCTGGAGATAATGTAACCCAAAAAACTAATTCTCTGTACAGCAAATTCACATTTCTCCAGCTTAGCAAAAAGCGAATTGTCCATTAATAACTGTAATACCTCACGTACGCTCCGCCAATGAGACTCCAGATCCGGCGAATAAATCAAAATGTCATCCAAATACACAACCACATTTTTGCCGATCAAAGGCCCAAGGATGTCATTAATAAGATTCTGAAAAAATGCAGGAGCATTGGTAAGACCAAAAGGCATAACCAGATTCTCAAAATGACCCACAGGAGTGTTAAAAGCAGTCTTCCATTCGTCACCCTCCTTCATGCGCAACAGATTGTATGCCCCCTTAAGGTCAATTTTAGAGAACCACTTGGCCCCCATTAACTGCTTAAACAGATCAGGAATCAATGGCAGTGGGTAAGGATTGCGTACAGTAATTTTGTTAATCTCACGAAAATCCAGACAAGGACGTAAACCGCCGTCCTTTTTTTTTACAAAAAAAAATCCAACCGCCACAGGAGACTTAGAGGGCCTAATGTGACCGGCGGCCAAACTTGTCTGCATGTATTCCTCCAAAGCCTTCCTCTCAGGAATAGTAAGGTTAAATAAAAGACTTTTAGGAAGAGTCGCTCCAGGGACAAATTCAATAGAGCAATCATAGTCTCTATGGGGAGGCAAAACCTGCGATTCCTTCTCAGAAAAAACTCTCCAAAAATCCTGAATAGGAACAGGCAATTCTCCCCTATCCAAAGCTGCAATACGCCCGTTACAACACTTGTCATAACATTTATGGCTCCAGGATTTAATTTCACTGGTAGACCAATCCAGTACAGGATTGTGAAATTTTAACCAGGGCAATCCCAATATTACTGGAGAAGGCAAGTTATTCAACACTACCAAATCCAATTTCTCATGGTGAACACCATTAATAGTGAGAGGAAATTCACTGACCTTGAGAGTAATATTCTTCAAAGGGGAACCATCCACAGAAACCACAGCAATGGGGGATGACAAAGGTTCGGGTTTTAAATTGAGTCTTTCCAAGAATCCCCCATCAATTACATTCAGAGTAGACCCGCAATCAACTAACACCCGAAATTCCATTACTTTTTCCTGAGCAATCGTGGAAGCAGCTAAAAATATACCCTTGGAATTTAAACAGGCAATACGGGCGTGACTGACCATTTTTTTTTCTTTCTTCATACGAAGCTCACAGGCTTTTATCAAATGACCAGATTTTCCGCAATAGAAACACAAGCCTTCAAAAAATCGACGATCTTTTTCTTGAGAGCGAGGTGCCACCGATCCAATCTCCATCGGTTCACCACTGTTAGTACATACATTCTCATAACCAGAAACTGACATAGCAGAGGATTTGCTCTCATTAACCCTTGCACGCAGTCTTCTATCCACCCGTATAGCTAATTGCATAGCCTGTTGCAAATCTTCAGGTGTAGGATAAGCAATTAGCAGGTCTTTAACCCTTTCACTGAGCCCAGCAAGAAATAGACTTTTCAGAGCAGAATCGTTCCACCCTGTTTGAGTAGACCACCGACGGAAATGAGTACAATATTTTTCCACATTACCTGATCCTTGTTTTAAACGTCTCAACTCAGTCTCAGCTGATGCGACACGGCCAGGATCATCATATAATAGGCCCAAAGCAGAAAAAAAAACTATCCACTGATCTGAAGCATGTATCACTAGGTTGCAAAGAAAAGGCCCACTCCTGAGGCTCTTTGCGCAAAAGTGACATTATGAACCCTACGCGCTGGGATTCATCCCCAGAGGACTTGGGTCTCAAACGAAAATACAATAAGCAAGCATTTTTAAATGAAAAAAATTCTCGGTGTTCACCAAAAAATAAATCCGGCAAACATACCTTAGGCTCCAAGAAATGTGCTCCAGGACAGTTACTCACGTCCTGACGGAGCTTGGCCACCTCCAGAGAGAGTCCCTGCAGGCGATGAGCCAAATCCTGAACCGACACCATGATGGAACAGAAAAATCTTTCCTTAGAGAATTTGCAGGCTGGACTTACTGTTATGTTCTGCTACCAGAGCTAAGGAAAGAGAGGAGATCTGTCCCTGCAATAGAACTCAGCTTAATCCCTACGATGTAACAGGGAACCTGATCCTGCGATCAGACCTGCTAAAGTCCTAAGCTAGTCTGTACGGAGACCTATAGCTGTGGGGAAGGAATCCCTACAAGTACTAAGGACTGGGAGGAATATGGGACACCTCCTAACAGAAATAGTAGCAGACAGAAGAACAAACAAAATATATAGAACATAGAGGTCCGTAGACCAAGCAAACTAACAGAGCAAGACACAGAGCACAGGCTAGCTAGAAAGTAGATATACAATGAAGTCCAGCAAAGCCAGAAGGGCGGAGCAGGATTAAATAGGCCAACAAGGTCATGTGACCAGCAAAGGAAAAAACCTAAGAGCAAGGTTCTAACAATTCCTGTGTGTTTTACTGTACTGTGACTTATAACTTGATTTGACATTGTATTTCATATTTCAGATGAAGGATCCATACCCATCCTCATTCTCCTATATCCCTCCTGCACTCTGCAACCCCTTCTCTCGATGGTGGAACGCTCCTTGCCATTCTTTTCCGGCAGTGGAACACATCACTTTGATACAGAAACCACTTCCTGGTCCCTGGAACGCACCTACACGTCGGCTGACACGCACGCACGTGCGCATGCGCGGCGCCGGACCAATCATATGCCGGCACTTCCCTTTTTCGCGTCACTTCCTGTGACGTCACCGCATCGAGCGCTAATTACCAGCACATTCAAACTTCCTCATTGGCTGGCAGCCAAACCCTCCTCTCCTCTACTTATATTTATAGCCAGTCTCCCAGTCGTGCACTCTGCTCACATCCAGCGGTGGATACCGCGATCGAGGCAGCACCTCTCCTATACTATATGGCACAAACGGTATGTCTACCTCCCCTATAGTCCTCACCCCATTATAGCCCCAAATATCCTTCCATTACTTCATAGTATGCACTTTCTCCATAGGAATCCCTGTATTGGGTCCCATCTCCTCCTCTTCTCCTGCTCCCATCCCAGTAACTTGGTAGGTTGCCCCCTTTTTTTGCTTCATTGCTGGACATAAGGTCACATAGACACATAGACCTTTATTTATATGTTCTGTATACATAATTTGTGACTTTATAATCACTATAATGTTTGTATTCTATATCTGTTCATTCTGTTTACATGCAGTACACTGATGAAGGTCTTGTTGACCGAAACGTCTTTACTGTGGACTGCAAATAAAAGTATCTTTTTATACCATTTGGTGTGCTGAGGTTATCGCGACATTTCAAGGCTTTGGACCCAACTCATGCACCCAGGTCCAGTAGTGCTGCGTTTTTTTCTAAATTTTACTTTCAAAGCGTCATGTCAAGGCTCGTCTACAGTTTGCTCATGATCACTTGGAGGACTCTGAGACAGACTGGTTCAAGGTTCTATGGTCTGATGAGACCAAGATCGAGATCTTTGGTGCCAACCACACACGTGACATTTGGAGACTGGATGGCACTGCATACGACCCCAAGAATACCATCCCTACAGTCAAGCATGGTGGTGGCAGCATCATGCTGTGGGGCTGTTTCTCTGCCAAGGGGCCTGGCCATCTGGTCCGCATCCATGGGAAGATGGATAGCATGGCCTACCTGGAGATTTTGGCCAAGAACCTCCGCTCCTCCATCAAGGATCTTAAGATGGGTCGTAATTTCATCTTCCAACAAGACAACGACCCAAAGCACACAGCCAAGAAAACCAAGGCCTGGTTCAATAGGGAAAAAGTCAAGGTGTTGGAGTGGCCTAGTCAGTCTCCTGACCTTAACCCAATTGAAAACTTGTGGAAGGAGCTCAAGAATAAAGTCCACATGAGACACCCAAAGAACCTAGATAACTTGGAGAAGATCTGCATGGAGGAGTGGGCCAAGATAACTCCACAGACCTGTGCCGGCCTGATCAGGTCTTATAAAAGACGATTGTTAGCTGTAATTGCAAACAAGGGTTATTCCACAAAATATTAAACATAGGGGTTGTATAATAATTGACCCACACTTTTATGTTTAAAATTTAATAAAATTCAACTGAGCAACATAACTTTTTGGTTTGTAAGATTTATGCTTCTGTTCATAAAACCTACTCTCGTTTGCAGTTTGAAGGCTCTAACTTATTTGCATCTTATCAAACCAGCTAAATCTGCAGGGGGTTGAATACTACTTGTAGGCACTGTATATACACATATACAGTATACATATATACACACACACATACAGTATACATATATACACACATATACAGTATACACATATACAGTACAGACCAAAAGTTTGGACACACCTTCTCATTTAAAGATTTTTCTGTATTTTCATGACTATGAAAATTGTACATTCACACTGAAGGCATCAAAACTATGAATTACCACATGTGGAATTATATACTTAACAAAAAAGTGTGAAACAACTGAAAATATGTCTTATATTCTAGGTTCTTCACAGTAGCCACCTTTTGCTTTGATGACTGTTTTGCACACTCTTGGCATTCTCTTGATGAGCTTCAAGAGGTAGTCACCGGAAATGGTCTTCACTTCACAGGTGTGCCCTGTCAGGTTTAATAAGTGGGATTTCTTGCCTTATAAATGGGGTTGGGACCATCAGTTGTGTTGTGCAGAAGTCAGGTGGATACACAGCTGATAGTCCTACTGAATAGACTGTTAGAATTTGTATTATGGCAAGAAAAAAGCAGCTAAGTAAAGAAAAACGAGTGGCCATCATTACTTTTAGAAATGAAGGTCAGTCAGTGCGAAAAATTGGGAAAACTTTGAAAGTGTCCCCAAGTGCAGTTGCAAAAACCATCAAGCGCTACAAAGATCCTGGCTCACATGAGGACCGCCCCAGGAACGGAAGACCAAGAGTCACCTCTGCTACTGAGGATAAGTTTATCTGAGTCACCAGCCTTAGAAATCGCAGGTTAATAGCAGCTCAGATTAGAGACCAGGTCAATGCCACACAGAGTTCTAGCAGCAGACACATCTCTTCAACAACTGTTAAGAGGAGACTTTGTGCAGCAGGCCTTCATAGTAAAATAGCTGCTAGGAAACCACTGCTAGGGACAAGCAACAAGCAGAAGAGACTTGTTTGGGCTAAAGAACAGAAGGAATGGACATTAGACCAGTGGAAATCTGTGCTTTGGTCTGATGAGTCCAAATTTGAGATCTTTGGTTCCAACCACCGTGTCTTTGTGCGACGCAGAAAAGGTGAACGGATGGACTCTACATGCCTGGTTCCCACCGTGAAGCATGGAGGAGGAGGTGTGATGGTGTGGGGGTGCTTTGCTGGTGACACTGTTGGGGATTTATTCAAAATTGAAGGCATACTGAACCAGCATGGCTACCACAGCATCTTGCAGCGGCATGCTATTCCATCCGATTTGCGTTTAGTTGGGCCATCATTTATTTTCCAACAGGACAATGACCCCAAACACACCTCCAGGCTGTGTAAGGGCTATTTGACTAAGTAAGAGAGTGATGGGGTGCTACGCCAGATGACCTGGCCTCCACAGTCACCAGACCTGAACCCAATCGAGATGGTTTGGGGTGAGCTGGACCGCAGAGTGAAAGCAAAAGGGCCAACAAGTGCTAAGCATCTCTGGGAACTCCTTCAAGATTGTTGGAAGACCATTTCCGGTGACTACCTCTTGAAGCTCATCAAGAGAATGCCAAGAGTGTGCAAAGCACTCATCAAAGCAAAAGGTGGTTACTTTGAAGAACCTAGAATATAAGACATATTTTCAGTTGTTTCACTCTTTTTGTTAAGTATATAATTCCACATGTGTTAATTCATAGTTTTGATGCCTTCAGTGTGAATGTACAATTTTCATAGTCATGAAAATACAGAAAAATCTTTAAATGAGAAGGTGTGTCCAAACTTTTGGTCTGTACTGTATATGTATACTGTATATGTGTGAGTATATGTATACTGTATATGTGTATATATGTATACTGTATATGGGTGTATATATATGTATACTGTATGTGTGTATATATATATATGTATACTGTATATGTGTGTATATATATATGTATACTGTATATGTGTATATATATGTATACTGTATATGTGTGTATATATGTATACTGTATATGGGTGTATATATATGTATACTGTATATGTGTGTGTGTATATGTATACTGTATATGGGTGTATATGTGTATACTGTATATGTGTGTGTATATGTATACTGTATATATGTGTATACTGTATATGTGTGTGTATATGTATACTGTATATGTGTGTATATGTATACTGTATATGTGTGTATATATATGTATACTGTATGTGTGTGTATATATGTACACTGTATATGTGTGTATATATATATGTATACTGTATATGTGTGTATATATGTATACTGTATATGGGTGTATATATGTATACTGCATATGGGTGTATATATGTATACTGTATATGTGTGTGTATATATGTATACTGTATATGTGTGTATATATATGTATACTGTATGTGTGTATATATATATGTATACTGTATATGGGTGTATATATGTATACTGCATATGGGTGTATATATGTATACTGTATATGTGTGTGTATATATGTATACTGTATATGTGTGTATATGTATACTGTATATGTGTGTATATATATGTATACTGTATATGTGTATATATATATATGTATACTGTATATGTGTATATATATGTATACTGTATATGTGTGTATATATATGTATACTGTATATGGGTGTGTATATATGTATACTGTATATGGGTGTGTATATATGTATACTGTATATGTGTGTATATATATGTATACTGTATATGGGTGTGTATATATGTATACTGTATGTGTGTATATATGTATACTGTATATGTGTGTGTATATGTATACTGTATATGTGTGTATATATGTATACTGTATATGTGTGTGTATATGTATACTGTATATGGGTATATATATGTATACTGTATATGGGTGTGTATATATGTATACTGTATATGTGTGTATATATGTATACACACATATATATATACACACATATATACACACATACAGTATACATATATATACACCCATATACAGTATACATATATATACCCATATACAGTATACATATACACACACATATACAGTATACATATACACACACATATACAGTATACATATATACACACATATATAGTATACATATACACACATATACAGTATACACATATACACACACATTTACAGTATACATATACACACACACATATACAGTATACATATATACACATATACAGTATACATATACACACATATACAGTATACATATATACACACACATATACAGTATACACATATACACACATATACAGTATACATATACACACACATATACAGTATACATATACACACACACACATACAGTATACATATATATATACACCCATATACAGTATACATATATATACACACACATATACACACACATATACAGTATACATATATATACACCCATATACAGTATACATATATATACACACATATATATATACATACATATATACACACATATACAGTATACATATATATACACCCATATACAGTATACATATATATACCCATATACAGTATACATATATACACACATATACAGTATACATATACACACACATATACAGTATACATATATACACACATATATAGTATACATATACACACATATACAGTATACACATATACACACACATATACAGTATACATATACACACACACATATACAGTATACATATATATACACATATACAGTATACATATACACACATATACAGTATACATATATACACACACATATACAGTATACACATATACACACATATACAGTATACACATATACACACACATATACAGTATACATATACACACACACACATACAGTATACATATATATATATACACCCATATACAGTATACATATATATACACACATATACAGTATACATATATACACACACATATACAGTATACATATATATACACCCATATACAGTATACATATATATACACACACATATATATATACATACATATATACACCCATATACAGTATACATATATATACACCCATATACAGTATACATATATATACACACATATACAGTATACATATATACACACATATACAGTATACATATATACACACACATATACAGTATACACATATACACACATATACAGTATACACATATACACACATATACAGTATACATATACACACACATATACAGTATACATATACACACACATATACAGTATACATATACACACACACATATACAGTATACATATATATACACATATACAGTATACATATACACACATATACAGTATACATATATACACACACATATACAGCATACACATATACACACATATACAGTATACACATATACACACACATATACAGTATACATATACACACACATACAGTATACACATACACACATATACAGTATACATACATATACACACACATATACAGTATACATATATACACACACATATACAGTATACATATATATACACCCATATACAGTATACATATATATACACACATATATATATATACATACAAATATACACACATATACAGTATACATATATATACACCCATATACAGTATACATATATATACACACATATACAGTATACATATATACACACATATACAGTATACATATATACACACATATACAGTATACACATATACACACATATACAGTATACACATATACACACATATACAGTATACATATACACACACATATACAGTATACATATATACACACACACATATACAGTATACACATATACACCCATATACAGTATACATATATACACACATATACAGTATACATATACACACACATATACAGTATACACATATACACCCATATACAGTATACATATATACACACATATACAGTATACATATACACACACATATACAGTATACATATATACACACACACATACACTATACATATACACACATATACAGTATACATATATATATACACACCCATATACAGTATACATATATACACACATATACAGTATACATATACAAACACATATACAGTATACATATATATACACACATGCAGTATACATATATATACATACATATACAGTATACATATATACACACATATACAGTATACATATACACACACATATACAGTGTACATATATATACACACCCATATACAGTATACATATATACACACACATATACAGTATACATATACACACATATACAGTATACATATATACACACATATACAGTATACATATATATACACACCCATATACAGTATACATATACACACACACACACATATACAGTATACATATATCCACACATATACAGTATACATATACAAACACATATACAGTATACATATATATACACACATGCAGTATACATATATACACATATACAGTATACATATATACACACACATATACAGTATACATATATATACATACATATCCAGTATACATATATACATACATATACAGTATACATATATACACACACATACAGTATACATATATACACACATATACAGTATACATATATATACACACACATACAGTATACATATATATACACACACATACAGTATACATATATACACACATATACAGTATACACATATACACACATATACAGTATACATATATACACACACATACAGTATACACATATACACACACATACAGTATACACATATACACACATATACAGTATACATATATACACCCATATACAGTATACATATACACACACAAATATACAGTATACATATACACACACCCATATACAGTATACATATACACACACATATACAGTATACATATATACACACATATACAGTATACATATATATACCCATATACAGTATACATATATACACACATATACAGTATACATATATACACACATATACAGTATACATATATATACACACATATACAGTATACATATATACACACATATACAGTGTACATATATACACCCATATACAGTATACATATACACACACATACAGTATACATATATATATACACACATATACAGTATACATATACACACACATATACAGTATACATATATATACACACATACAGTATACATATATATACACACATACAGTATACATATATATACACACACACATATACAGTATACATATATATACACCCATATACAGTATACATATATACACCCATACAGTATACATATATACACACATACAGTATACATATATATACACACACATACAGTATACATATATATACACACACACATATACAGTATACATATATATATACACACATACAGTATACATATATACACACATACAGTATACATATATACACACATATACAGTGTACATATATACACCCATATATAGTATACATATATACACCCATATACAGTATACATATATATACACACATATACAGTATACATATATACACACATATACAGTATATACACACATATACAGTATACATATATACACACACATATACAGTATACATATATATACACACACACACATATACAGTATACATATATACACCCATATACAGTATACATATACACACATATACAGTATACATATATACACACACATATACAGTATACATATATATATATATACACACATATACAGTATACATTTACACACATATACAGTATACATATATATACACACACACATATACAGTATACATATATATACACACACACATATACAGTATACATATATACACACATACAGTATACATATATACACACATACAGTATACATATATACACACATATACAGTATACATATATACACACATATACAGTATACATATATATACACACATATACAGTATACATATATACACACACACATACAGTATACATATATACACCCATATATAGTATACATATACACACACATATACAGTATACATATATACACACATATACAGTATATACACACATATACAGTATACATATATACACACATATACAGTATACATATATACACACCCATATACAGTATACATATATATACACACATATACAGTATACATATATATACACACACACACATATACAGTATACATATATATATATACACACACACATATACAGTATACATATATACACCCATATACAGTATACATATATATACAAACATATACAGTATACATATATACACACATATACAGTATACATATACACACACATATACAGTATACATATATATACACCCATATACAGTATATATATATAGACCCATATACAGTATACATATATATACACCCATATACAGTATACATATATACACACACATATACAGTATACATATATACACACACATATACAGTATACATATATATACACACACACACATATACAGTATACATATATATATATACACACACACATATACAGTATACATATATACACCCATATACAGTATACATATATATACAAACATATACAGTATACATATATACTCACATATACAGTATACATATACACACACATATACAGTATACATATATATACACCCATATACAGTATATATATATATAGACCCATATACAGTATACATATATATACACCCATATACAGTATACATATATACACACATATACAGTATACATATACACACACATATACAGTATACATATATATACACCCATATACAGTATATATATACACCCATATACAGTATACATATACACACATATACAGTATACATACACATATACAGTACACATATATACACACATATACAGTATACATATATATACACCCATATACAGTATACATATATATACACCCATATACAGTATACATATACACACCCATATACAGTATACATATACACACACATATACAGTATACATATATACACCCACACATATACAGTATACATATATACACCCATATACAGTATACATGTATATACACACATACAGTATACATATATAAACACATATACAGTATATACACACATATACAGTATACATATGCACACATATACAGTATACATATATACACACATATACAGTATATACACACATATACAGTATACATATATATACACCCATATACAGTATACATATATACACACACATATACAGTATACATATACACACACATATACAGTATACATATACACACACATATACAGTATACATATATACACACACATATACAGTATACACATATACACACATATACAGTATACATATATATATATATACACGCACATATACAGTATACATATATACACGCATATATACAGTAATACAGCATATACACACACACATATACAGTATACATATACACACACATATACAGTATACATATATACACACATATACAGTATACATATATATATATATACACACACATATACACACACATATACAGTATACATATATACACATACAGTATACATATATATACACACATATACAGTATACATATATACACATACAGTATACATATATATATATATACACATATACAGTATACATATATATATATACACACCCATATACAGTATACATATATACACATATACAGTAAACATATATACACACATATACAGTATACATATATACACACATATACAGTATACATATATATACACACATATACAGTGTACATATATATACACACACATATACAGTATACATATGTACACCCATATACAGTATACATATACACACATATACAGTATACATATATATACACACACATACAGTATACATATATACACACATATACAGTATACATATATATACACACATACAGTATACATATATACACACATATACAGTATACATATATATACACACATACAGTATACATATATACACACATACAGCATACATATATACACACCCATATACAGTATACATATATATATACACACATATACATTATACATATACACACATATACAGTATACATATATATACACCCATATACAGTATACATATATATACACACCCATATACAGTATACATATATATATATATACACACATATACATTATACATATATACACATATACAGTATACATATATATACACCCTTATACAGTATACATATATATACACCCATACAGTATACATATATACACCCATATACAGTATACATATACACACACATACAGTATACATATACACACACATATACAGTATACACATATACACACATATACAGTATACATATATATATACACACACATATATACACACATATACAGTATACATATATACACATACAGTATACATATACACACATATACAGTATACATATATATACACACCCATATACAGTATACATATATACACACATACAGTATACATATATACACACATATACAGTATACATATATATACACATATACAGTATACATATACACACCCATATACAGTATACATATATACACGTATATATACAGTAATACAGCATATACACACACACATATACAGTATACATATATACACACATACAGTATACATATATACACATATACAGTATACATATATATATACACACACATATACAGTATACATATATATACCCATATACAGTATACATATATACACACACATATACTGTATACATATATATACACACACACATATACAGTATACATATATACACACATATACAGTATACATACATACACACATATACAGTATACATATATATACACACACACACATATACTGTATATATACACACACATATATATACTGTATATATACACGCACACACATATATATATACTGTATATATACACACACACAGATATATACACACACACATATATACTGTATATATACACACACACACATATATATACTGTATATATGCACACACACATATATATACACACACACAGATATATACACACACACATATATACTGTATATATGCACACACACATATATATACACACACACATATATATACACACACACATATATACTGTATATATACACACACACACATATATATACTGTATATATACACACACATATATATACACACACACATATATATACACACACACATATATACTGTATATATACACACACACACATATATATACTGTATATATACACACACACACACATATATATATACTGTATATACACACACACATATATAGCTACAGGCCCCGCTGCGTCCTCTGTGTCTCTGCACAGATATAAGTGTAACACGTACTGGATCCAGCACAGGTGACAGTCTGCCATAGAGCTGACGTGCAGTACATACACTGTGTTATAGGGGGCGCTCACCTGTGCGGACCCCGCGCTCCGGCCGCTACTTCTCTGCTCATATAAGGTCTCTCTTTCTGCCATTAAATAATTCGGTTGTCATGGCAGCGGAGGCGGGGCGTTGGTAGGGGGCGTGTCTGATATAGGGCAGATTGGGGCGGGGCTGTCATGCAGTTCTTGTCTCATCGCTGTAATTTCCTGCTGTTGCCACCTGGTGGACAGCATTGGTCAGTACACGCTGAGAATGCTCACATGGTGGGGGAGGGGCAGCTTATATATGTATATACAGTCACAATGCAGTTAGGGTTATGTTCACACAGTGTTTTTTTAAATGTTTTTTTCCACTTTATAAAACTCAGAGTTGTCAGGAAAAGCATTGCCTGTATTTTTGATGTATGCCTCATACAAAATACATTTTTGAAGATTTTTTTTTAATCTTCCATCCTATACTCGGGCACTGGCTGTATATTGTTGTGGCCCCGGGACTTGCTTAGATCCGCTGGGTGGCATTGCCAGCTACATTGCAGTAAATGGGTACAGTATACATATATACACACATATACAGTATACATATATATACACACACATATACAGTATACATATATACACATATACAGTATACATATATACACCCATAAACAGTATACATATATATACACACACATATACAGTATACATATATACACATACAGTATACATATATACACACATACAGTATACATATATACACACATACAGTATACATATATATACACACATATACAGTATACATATATTCACACATATACAGTATACATATACACACACATATACAGTATACATATATATACACACACATATACAGTATACATATATATACACACACATATACAGTATAAATATATATACACATATACAGTATACATATATATACACATATACAGTATACATATATATACACACATATACAGTATACTTTATGCAAATAGCATTTATGCATACTTTATCGAAGTGCCATAATTTAGCAAAGTGCCCTGGCAGTTAGAAAATGGCATTGCTAATATTCATCTTTCTTCTCTTCTTACAGGTATATATTTTTCACTGCTTGTGTGATCTGTCCTGAAAACTGCATTATATCTCCATGCAATGCTCTGCAGCCTATCAATTTCTGGTATATATTTTTCACTGCTTGTGTGATCTGTCCTGAAAACTGCATTATATCTCCATGCAATGCTCTGCAGCCTATCAATTTCTGGTATATATTTTTCACTGCTTGTGTGATCTGTCCTGAAAACTGCATTATATCTCCATGCAATGCTCTGCAGCCTATCAATTTCTGGTATATATTTTTCACTGCTTGTGTGATCTGTCCTGAAAACTGCATTATATCTCCATGCAATGCTCTGCAGCCTATCAATTTCTGGTATATATTTTTCACTGCTTGTGTGATCTGTCCTGAAAACTGCATTATATCTCCATGCAATGCTCTGCAGCCTATCAATTTCTGGTATATATTTTTCACTGCTTGTGTGATCTGTCCTGAAAACTGCATTATATCTCCATGCAATGCTCTGCAGCCTATCAATTTCTGGTATATATTTTTCACTGCTTGTGTGATCTGTCCTGAAAACTGCATTATATCTCCATGCAATGCTCTGCAGCCTATCAATTTCTGGTATATATTTTTCACTGCTTGTGTGATCTGTCCTGAAAACTGCATTATATCTCCATGCAATGCTCTGCAGCCTATCAATTTCTGGTATATATTTTTCACTGCTTGTGTGATCTGTCCTGAAAACTGCATTATATCTCCATGCAATGCTCTGCAGCCTATCAATTTCTGGTATATATTTTTCACTGCTTGTGTGATCTGTCCTGAAAACTGCATTATATCTCCATGCAATGCTCTGCAGCCTATCAATTTCTGGTATATATTTTTTCACTCCTCTAGCTTTTTTATTCCATGATACTTAAAGGTCATCACACTTACTTTAAGAGTTTATGATCCATGCCGAGTTTACTAGTCTGTGTTTTTTTTTTTTTTTTTCCCTGCACTTTATGGTCTCCTGTTGTCTTTTAAGCTAGTGATTGATTGTTAATGAGTTAAATCTGTGCAGATCTAAGCAGATACGTCCCTATATATTGAGACTTAGTTAAGGGGAGGCATTTATGCATATAGCATTTATGCATACTTTATCGAAGTGCCATAATTTAGCAAAGTGCCCTGGCAGTTAGAAAATGGCAGTTGGACAGGGCAGGAGACAGGTAAGACATGCAAGACAATTAAACAAACTTGCTTCCAGGTCATCTTTTTGGCAAACAGTATTCACCATTTGTATCTGTGCCATTTATACTCTGGTTGCTACAATCATCCACATTCACCGTTCTCCCACAAATGCGGCACACTTCATCCATATTAATCCCTCACTCCTCTCTTCTCCTATGTACAGTTGTCATGCTCTCTTCACAATGTTATACCACGCAGATCCATTCATTCCCACCATACAACGCAGGAAACGCTCTCACAAATCACTCAATCATCTGCTCACTCTCTGTATCTTCCTTCTATTAGTCGCAGGTGATATTTCTCCCAACCCAGGACCCTCCAGTAATAATAACACTAACTCTTTCCCTGTTACATTCAGAAACCCTGCTAATCTCATTAATATTCCCTGCATATCTTCTGTCTCATTCAACTGTGCCCTTTGGAATGCACGCTCAGCTTGTAATAAACTCTCTTACATCCATGACTTTTTCCTCTCTAATTCCCTCAACCTTCTGGCTCTCACTGAAACCTGGATCCAGCAGTCGGACACCACCGCCGCTGCAGCTCTCTCCTATGGTGGCCTACACTTCTCTCATACCCCGCGACCTGACAACAGATCAGGTGGAGGTGTTGGTCTGCTTCTTTCAACAAAATGTACTTTTCAGGTTATCCCCCCTGTACCCTCCCTTATCTTCCCTTCTTTTGAGGCCCACACAGTCAGACTCTACCGGCCCTTCTCCCTGCGAGTGGCGGTTGTCTATCGCCCCCCAGGTCCCCCCCGTCAATTCCTGGATCACTTTGCTGCCTGGCTTACAAATTTTCTATCCTGCGACATCCCCACGATAATCATGGGAGACTTTAACATCCCAATTGGCGATCCTCTTTCCCCATCTGCCACGCATCTTTTATCATTAACCTCCTCCTTCGGCCTTTCACAGCTTGCTAATTCTCCTACACATGAGGACGGGAACACATTGGACCTGATCTTCTCCCGGCTTTGCTCAGTACATGACTTTACTAACTCTCCCCTTCCACTCTCTGACCATAATCTTCTTTCATTCTCTGTCAAGAACTGTGACTCTCCTCTAGACCCCCCCACTTTCCACACTTATAGAAATATACGCGCCATTAACACCCAGAAATTTATAAAAAGGTTGCAATCATCATTGGCCCCAATCTCCTCCCTCTCATGTCCCGAATCTGCATTGAAGCATTATAACAAAATAATGCTATGTGCCCTGGATGAAGCCGCACCTCCTACACAAAGAACAATTCGGCATAGACGGCGACAACCCTGGCACACGCCTCAAACACGTCTTCTCCAGAGGTACTCCAGGTGCGCTGAACGGCTGTGGAGAAAATCAAATCTGCCCGAAGATTTCCTCCACTATAAATTTATGCTGAAAACATATAACTCTGCCCTTCACCTCTCCAAACAAACCTACTTTAACAACCTCATCATCTCACTTTCCAATAATCCTAAACGACTCTTTGACACGTTTCATTCTCTCCTCAATCAAACAGCACAGGCCCCGACCACCGACCTCAGCGCTGACGATCTGGCTAACTATTTCAAAGAAAAAATTGACCATATCCGACAGGAAATTTTCTCCCAATCCCCAAATGTTATGCATGCTCCCCCCCGCCACATTGTATCTTGCTCATTTTCTGACTTCGAACCAGTCACGGAAGATGAAGTGATCAGGCTCCTTGCATCTTCTCGCCCTACCACCTGCACCAGCGACCCTATTCCCTCACATCTCCTTCAGTCCCTTGCTCCAGCTGTCACCTCTCACCTAACTAAAATTTTCAACCTTTCCCTCTCATCTGGTATCTTTCCCTCTTCTTTTAAACACGCCAGCATACAACCATTACTTAAAAAACCATCCCTCGACCAGAACTGCACAGCCAACTACAGACCTGTTTCCAATCTTCCCTTTATCTCTAAACTCCTGGAACGCCTGGTCCACTCCCGTCTAATCCGCTATCTCTCAGACAACTCTCTTCTTGACCCTCTACAATCTGGTTTCCGCTCTTTACATTCTACTGAAACTGCCCTCACTAAAGTCTCTAATGATCTACTAACAGCTAAATCTAATGGTCACTATTCCCTGCTGATTCTCCTGGATCTCTCTGCAGCATTTGACACTGTGGATCATCAGCTCCTCCTCACTATGCTCCGCACTATTGGCCTCAAGGACACGGTTCTCTCCTGGTTCTCCTCTTATCTCTCTGACCGCTCCTTCTCTGTGTCTTTTGCCGGCTCCTCCTCCTCCCTACTTCCTCTTACTGTCGGGGTTCCTCAAGGATCAGTCCTAGGCCCCCTTCTTTTCTCCTTATACACCGCTCCTATTGGACAAACAATCAGTAGATTTGGTTTTCAGTACCATCTCTATGCTGATGACACCCAATTATACACCTCTGCTCCGGACATCACCCCTGCATTACTACAAAAGACCAGTGATTGTCTTTCTGCTGTGTCTAACATTATGTCCTCCCTCTACCTAAAACTGAATCTGTCAAAAACTGAACTACTCGTCTTTCCTCCCTCCATTAATCTACCTGTGCCCGATATTGCCATTTCCGTTTGTGGCTCAACCATTACTCCCCAGCAAGAAGCTGTCTTGGGGTCATTTTTGATTCAGATCTTTCTTTCACTCCTCACATCAAATCACTCGCTCGTTCATGTCATCTACACCTCAAAAACATCTCAAGAATCAGGACTTTTCTCACCTTTGACTCGGCAAAAACTCTTACTGTCGCTCTTATTCATTCTCGTCTTGACTATTGCAACGCTCTACTAATCGGTCTCCCTCTTACTAAACTCTCCCCTCTCCAATCCGTCCTGAACGCAGCAGCCAGGATCATATTCCTCGCCAACCGCTACTCAGATGCCTCTTCCCTGTGCCAGTCATTGCATTGGTTGCCCATCCAATATAGAGTTCGTTTTAAACTTATCACGCTTACCCACAAAGCGCTCCATGCTTCAGTACCCCCCTACATCTCCTCCCTTGTCTCAGTCTACCACCCTACACGTGCCCTCCGTTCTGCAAATGACTTGAAACTAAAATCCTCCATAATCCGAACTTCCCACTCCCGTCTCCAAGATTTCTCGCGTGCTGCGCCAATTCTCTGGAATGCACTACCCAGGACAGTTCGATTAATTCCCAATACCCACAGTTTCAAGCGAACCCTAAAAACACATTTCTTTAGACTGGCGTATCACCTAAACACACTCTGTCCATCCCAGCTTTCCCCCATATTAAAATCTTCAATTTCAGGTTCATACCATCCATGCACTTAATAGCCTCGGTCAGGACTGCACACATACTGGCTGGCGACCAGTCCATGTATTATTATTTATCCTATTCAGTATATCAAGGCTGCATTATACAATATATGTACTTTTTACCTTTTGTGTCTCCCCCACTTCCTCATAGACTGTAAGCTCGCGAGCAGGGCCCTCACTCAGTTCGATATGAGATATGCTTATTCTGTATTGTCTGTATAAGTCCCCCCTAAAATTTGTAAAGTGCTGCGGAATATGTTGGCGCTATAAAAATAAACTATTATTATTATTATTACATATACAGTATACATATATATACACACACATATACAGTATACATATACACACCTACAGTATACATATATATACACACATATACAGTATACATATATACACACATATACAGTATACATATATACACACATATACAGTATACACATATACACACATATACAGTATACATATATATACACACATATACAGTATACATATATACACATATACAGTATACATATATATACACACATATACAGTATACATATATACACACATATACAGTATACATATACACACACATATACAGTATACATATATACACCCATATACAGTATACATATATACACACATATACAGTATACATATATACACACCCATATACAGTATACATATATACACACCCATATACAGTATATATATATATATACATATATATACATATACAGTATACACATATACACCCATATACCAGTATACATATATATACACCCATATACCAGTATACATATATATACACCCATATACAGTATACATATATACACACATATACAGTATACATATATATACACATATACAGTATACATATATATACACATATACAGTATACATATATACACACATATACAGTATACATATATATACACACATACAGTATACATATATATACACACATACAGTATACATATATATACACACATATACAGTATACATATATACACACCCATATACAGTATACATATACACACCCATATACAGTATACATATACACACCCATATACAGTATACATATATATACACACCCATATACAGTATACATATATACACACCCATATACAGTATACATATATATACACACCCATATACAGTATACATATATATACACACATATACAGTATACATATATATACACACACATATACAGTATACATATACACACATACAGTATACATATATATACACACATATACAGTATACATATATACACATATACAGTATACATATATATACACACACACATACAGTATACATATATACACCCATATACAGTATACATATACACACATATACAGTATACATATACACACATATACAGTATACATATACACACTCATATACAGTATACATATATACACACATATACAGTGTACATATATATACACACACATATACAGTGTACATATATATACACACACATATACAGTATACATATATACACACACATATACAGTATACATATATACACCCACATATACAGTATACATATATACACCCATATACAGTATACATATACACACATATACAGTATACATATATATACACACATATACAGTATACATATATACACACACATATACAGTATACATATATACACCCATATACAGTATACACATACACCCATATACAGTATACACATATACACCCATATACAGTATACATATATACACCCATATACAGTATACATATATACACACATATACAGTATACATATATACACACATATACAGTGTACATATATATACACACACATATACAGTATACATATATACACACATATACAGTATACATATATACACCCATATACAGTATACATATACATACATATACAGTATACATATATATACACACATATACAGTATACATATATACACACACATATACAGTATACATATATACACCCATATACAGTATACATATACACCCATATACAGTATACATATATACACACATATACACACATATACAGTATACATATATACACACATATACAGTATACATATATACACACATATACAGTATACATACACACATATACAGTATACATATATACACACACATATACAGTATACATATATATACACACATATACAGTATACATATATACACATATACAGTGTACATATATACACACATATACAGTATACACATATACACATATACAGTGTACATATATACACACATATACAGTATACATATATATATACACACACATACAGTATACATATATACACACCCATATACAGTATACATATATACCCATATACAGTATACATATATACCCATATACAGTATACATATATACACACATATACAGTATACATATATACACACATATACAGTATACATATATACACACCCATATACAGTATACACATATACACCCATATACAGTATACATATATACACCCATATACAGTATACATATATACACCCATATACAGTATACATATATATACACACACACACATATACAATATACATATATACACCCATATACAGTATACATATATATACCCATATACAGTATACATATATATACCCATATACAGTATACATATATACACACACATATACAGTATACATATATACACACATATACAGTATACATATATACACACATATACAGTATACATATATATACACACCCATATACAGTATACATATATATACACCCATACAGTATACATATATACACACATATACAGTTTACATATACACAGATATACAGTATACATATATACACACACATATACAGTATACACATATACACACATATACAGTACACACATATACAGTGTACATATAAATACCCATATACAGTATACATATAAATACCCGTATACATATATACATACATATACAGTGTACATATATATACACACATACAGTATACATATATACACACATATACAGTATACATACAGTACAGACCAAAAGTTTGGACACACCTTCTCATTTAAAGATTTTTCTGCATTTTCATGACTATGAAAATTGTACATTCACACTGAAGGCATCAAAACTATGAATTAACACATGTGGAATTATATACTTAACAAAAAAGTGTGAAACAACTGAAAATATGTCTTATATTCTAGGTTCTTCAAAGTAGCCACCTTTTGCTTTAATGACTGCTTTGCACACTCTTGGCATTCTCTTGATGAGCTTCAAGAGGTAGTCACCGGAAATGGTCTTCCAACAATCTTGAAGGAGTTCCCAGAGATGCTTAGCACTTGATGGCCCTTTTGCCGTCACTCTGCGGTCCAGCTCACCCCAAACCATCTTGATTGGGTTCAGGTCTGGTGACTGGAGGCCAGGTCATCTGGCGTAGCACCCCATCACTCTCCTACTTGGTCAAATAGCCCTTACACAGCCTGGAGGTGTGTTTGGGGTCATTGTCCTGTTGAAAAGTAAATGATGGTCCAACTAAACGCAAACCGGATGGAACAGCATGCCGTTGCAAGATGCTGTGGTAGCCATGCTGGTTCAGTATGCCTTCAATTTTGAATAAATCCCCAACGGTGTCACCAGCAAAGCACCCCCACACCATCACACCCCCTCCTCCATGCTTCACGGTGGGAACCAGGCATGTACAGTCCATCCGTTCACCTTTTCTGCGTCGCACAAAGACACGGTGGTTGGAACCAAAGATCTCAAATTTGGACTCATCAGACCAAAGCACAAATTTCCACTGGTCTAATGTCCATTCCTTGTGTTCTTTAGCCCAAACAAGTCTCTCCTGCTTGTTGCCTGTCCATAGCAGTGGTTTTCTAGCAGCTATTTTACCACGAAGGCCTGCTGCACAAAGTCTCCTCTTAACAGTTGTTGAAGAGATGTGTCTGCTGCTAGAACTCTGTGTGGCATTTACCTTGTCTCTAATCTGAGCTGATGTTAACCTGCGATTTCTGAGGCTGGTGACTCAAATAAACTTATCCTCAGAAGCAGGGGTGATTCTTGGTCTTCCTTTCCTGGGGCGGTCCTCATGTGAGCCAGTTTCTTTGTAGCGCTTGATGGTTTTTGCAACTGCACTTGGGGACACTTTCAAAGTTTGCCCAAATTTTCGGACTGACTGACCTTCATTACTTAAAGTAATGATGGCCACTCGCTTTTCTTTACTTAGCTGCTTTTTTCTTGCCATAATACAAATTCTAACAGTCTATTCAGTAGGACTATCAGCTGTGTATCCACCAGGCTTCTGCACAACACAACTGATGGTCCCAACTCCATTTATAAGGCAAGAAATCCCACTTATTAAACCTGACAGGGCACACCTGTGAAGTGAAAACCATTTCCGGTGACTACCTCTTGAAACTCATCAAGAGAATGCCAAGAGTGTGCAAAGCAGTCATCAAAGCAAAAGGTGGCTACTTTGAAGAACCTAGAATATAAGACATATTTTCAGTTGTTTCACACTTTTTTGTTAAGTATATAATTCCAAATGTGTTAATTCATAGTTTTGATGCCTTCAGTGTGAATGTACAATTTTCATAGTCATGAAAATACAGAAAAATCTTTAAAAGAGAAGGTGTGTCCAAACTTTTGGTCTGTACTGTATATATACACACATACAGTATACATATATATACCCATATACAGTATACATATATACACACATATACAGTATACATATATATACACACACACATATACAGTATACATATATACACACACATATACAGTATACATATATACACCCAAAAACAGTATACATATATATACACATACAGTATACATATATATACACACATATACAGTATACATATACACACCCATATACAGTATACATATATATACACACATATACAGTATACATATACACACACATATACAGTATACATATATACACACACATATACAGTATACATATATACACACATATACAGTATACATATATATACACCCATATACAGTATACATATATACACATATACAGTATACATATATACACATATACAGTATACATATATATTCACACCCATGTACAGTATACATATATACACACATACAGTATACATATATACACACACATATACAGTATACATATATACACACATACAGTATACATATATACACATATACAGTATACATATATATATATATATATACACACCCATATACAGTATACATATATACACACATATACAGTATACATATATATACACATATACAGTATACATATACACACACATATATACTGTATATATACACACACATATACAGTATACATATATACACACATACAGTATACATATATACACCCATATACAGTATACATATATACACCCATATACAGTATACATATATACACACATATACAGTATACATATATACACACACATATACAGTATACATATATACACACACATATACAGTATACATATACACACCCATATACAGTATACATATATATACACATACAGTATACATATATACACCCGTATACATATACACACACATATACAGTATACATATACACACATATACAGTATACATATATACACACATACAGTATACATATATACACATATACAGTATACATATATATACACACATATACAATATACATATATACACCCATATAGAGTATACATATATATACACACACCCATATACAGTATACATATATACACCCATATACAGTGTACATATATATACCCATATACAGTATACATATATATACCCATATACAGTATACATATATACACACATATACAGTGTACATATATACACACACATATACAGTATACATATATACACCCATAAAGAGTATACATATATATACACACAGAGTATACATATATATACACACATATACAGTATACATATACACTATACATATATACACATATACAGTATACATATATACACCCATAAACAGTATACATATATATATATATATACACACATACAGTATACATATATATATACACACATACAGTATACATATATATATACACACATATACAGTATACATATATACACACATACAGTATACATATATACACACATATACAGTATACATATATACACCCATATACAGTATACATATATACACACACATATACAGTATACATATATACACACACATATACAGTATACATATACACACCCATATACAGTATACATATATATACACATACAGTATACATATATACACCCGTATACATATACACACATATACAGTATACATATATACACACATACAGTATACATATATACACACATACAGTATACATATATACACATATACAGTATACATATATATACACATATACAGTATACATATATATATACACCCATATACAGTATACATATATATACACATATACAGTATACATATATACACCCATATACAGTATACACATATACACACATATACAGTATACATATATACACATACAGTAAACATATACACACATATATATACACACCCATATACAGTATACATATATACACACATACAGTATACATATATACACACACATATACAGTATACATATACACCCCCATATACAGTATACATATATACACAGTAATACAGCATATACACACACATATATACTGTATATATACACACACATATACAGTATACACATATACACACATATACAGTATACATATATACACACACATATACAGTATACATATACACACACACATACAGTATACATATACACACACACATACAGTATACATATACACACATACAGTATACATATACACACATATACAGTATACATATATACACACACATATACAGTATACATATATATACACACACATATACAGTATACATATATATACACATATACAGTATACATATATATACACATATACAGTATACATATATATACACACATATACAGTGTACATATATACACACACATATACAGTATACATATATATACACACATATACAGTGTACATATATACACACCCATATACAGTATACATATATATACACACATATACAGTATACATATATATACACACATATACAGTATACATATATACACGCATATATACAGTAATACAGCATATACACACACACAAATATACAGTATACATATACACACACATATACAGTATACATATATATACACACACATATACAGTATACACATATATACCCATATACAGTATACACATATATACCCATATACAGTATACACATATACACCCATATACAGTATACATATACACACACATATACAGTATACATATACACACACATATACAGTATACACATACACACATATACAGTATACATATATATACACACATATACAGTATACATATATACACGCATATATACAGTAATATAGCATATACACACACACATATACAGTATACATATATACACATACAGTATACATATATACAGTATACATATATATACACACATATACAGTATACATATATACACTCATATATACAGTAATACAGCATATACACACACATATACACACACATATACAGTATACATATATATATACACACATATACAGTATACATATATACACACACATATACAGTATACATATACACACACATATACAGTATACATATATATACACACATATACAGTATACATATATAAACGCATATATACAGTATACATATACACACACATATACAGTATACATATATACACATACAGTATACATACATATATACACACATATACAGTATACATATATATACCCATATACAGTATACATATATATACACACACATATACAGTATACATATATATACACACCCATATACAGTATACATATATACACACACACATATACAGTATACATATATATACACACCCATATACAGTATACATATATATACACATATACAGTATACATATATATACACACATACAGTATACATATATATACACACACATATACAGTATACATATATATACACACCCATATACAGTATACATATATACACACATACAGTATGCATATATACACCCATATACAGTATACATATATATACACGTACACATATACACACACATATACAGTATACATATATACACACATATACAGTATACATATATATACACACACATATACAGTATACATATATACACACATATACAGTATACATATATATATACACACATATACAGTATACATATATACACATACAGTATACATATATATATACACACATATACAGTATACATATATATATACACACACATATATACACACATATACAGTATACATATATACACATACAGTATACATATATATATACACACATATACAGTATACATATATATACACACATACAGTATACATATATATACACACATATACAGTATACATATATACACACCCATATACAGTATACATATATACACCCATATACAGTATACATATATAAACACATACAGTATACATATACACACACATATACAGTATACATATACACACATATACAGTATACATATACACACATATACAGTATACATATACACACATACAGTATACATATATATACACACACATATACAGTATACATATATATACACATATACAGTATACATATATATACACATATACAGTATACATATATATACACACATATACAGTGTACATATATATACACACATATACAGTGTACATATATATACACACATATACAGTGTACATATATACACACCCATATACAGTATACATATATATACACACATATACAGTATACATATATATACACACATATACAGTATACATATATACACGCATATATACAGTAATACAGCATATACACACACAAATATACAGTATACATATACACACACATATACAGTATACATATATATATACACACACACATATACAGTATACATATATATATATATACACACCCATATACAGTATACATATATATACACCCATATACAGTATACACATATATACCCATATACAGTATACACATATATACCCATATACAGTATACACATATACACCCATATACAGTATACATATACACACACATGTACAGTATACACATATACACACATATACAGTATACATATATATACACACATATACAGTATACATATATACACGCATATATACAGTAATATAGCATATACACACACACATATACAGTATACATATATACACATACAGTATACATATATATACACACATATACAGTATACATATATACACTCATATATACAGTAATACAGCATATACACACACATATACAGTATACATATACACACACATATACAGTATACATATATATATACACACATATACAGTATACATATATACACACACATATACAGTATACATATACACACACATATACAGTATACATATATATACACACATATACAGTATACATATATAAACGCATATATACAGTATACATATACACACACATATACAGTATACATATATATACACACATATACAGTGTACATATATACACACATATACAGTATACATATATACACACATATACAGTATACATATATACACTCATATATACAGTAATACAGCATATACACACATATATACAGTATACATATACACACACATATACAGTATACATATATATACACACATATACAGTATACATATACACACACATATACAGTACACATATATATACACACATATACAGTGTACATATATACACACATATACAGTATACATATATACACACATATACAGTATACATATATATATATACACACATATATACAGTATACATATACACACACACATACAGTATACATATATATACACACATACAGTATACATATATATACACACATATACAGTATACATATATATACACACCCATATACAGTATACATATATACACACATACAGTATGCATATATACACCCATATACAGTATACATATATATACACGTACACATATACACACACATATACAGTATACATATATACACACATATACAGTATACATATATATATATACACACATATACAGTATACATATATACACATACAGTATACATATATATATATACACACATATACAGTATACATATATATATATACACACACACATATATACACACATATACAGTATACATATATACACATACAGTATACATATATATATACACACATATACAGTATACATATATATACACACATATATATACACACATATACAGTATACATATATACACACCCATATACAGTATACATATATACACATACAGTATACATATATACACCCATATACAGTATACATATATACACCCATATACAGTATACATATACACCCATATACAGTAAACATATATACACATATACAGTATACATATACACACACATATACAGTATACATATACACCCATATACAGTATACATATATATACACACATACAGTATACATATATACACACCCATATACAGTATACACATATACACACATATACATTATACATATACACACATATACAGTATACATATATATACACCCATATACAGTATACATATATACACACCCATATACAGTATACATATACACACACATATACAGTATACATATATACACATACAGTATACATATACACACATATACAGTATAAATATGTATATATACACACATATATATACCCATATACAGTATACATATATATACCCATATACAGTATACATATATACACACACATATACAGTATACATATATACACACACATATACAGTATACATATATACACACATATACAGTATACATATATACACGCATATACAGTATACATATATACACGCATATATACAGTAATACAGCATATACACACACATATATACTGTATATACATATATATACACACATACAGTATACATATACACACATATACAGTATACATATATATATACACACATACAGTATACACATATACACACACATATACAGTATACATATATACACACCCATATACAGTATACATATACACACCCATATACAGTATACATATATATACCCATATACAGTATACATATACACACACATATACAGTATACAAATATACACACATATACAGTATACATATACACACATATACAGTATACATATATATACACCCATATACAGTATACATATATACACACATATACAGTATACATATACACACACACATATACAGTATACATATATACACACATATACAGCATACACATATACACACATATACAGTATACATATACACACACATATACAGTATACATATACACACACATACAGTATACATATACACACACATATACAGTATACATATATATACACACACACATATATACACACATATACAGTATACATATACACACACATATACAGTATACATATATATACACACACATATATAGTATACATATATATACACACATATACAGTATACATATATACACACCCATATACAGTATACATATATACACATATACAGTACATATACACACCCATATACAGTATACATATATACACACCCATATACAGTATACATATATACACACCCATATACAGTATACATATATACACACCCATATACAGTATACATATACACACATATACAGTATACATATACACACACATATACACTATACATATACACACATATACAGTATACATATATACACACACATACAGTATACATATATACACACCCATATACAGTATACATATATATACCCATATACAGTATACATATACACACACATACAGTATACATATATACAGTATACATATATACACACCCATATACAGTATACATATATAGACACATATACAGTATACATATACACACACACATATACAGTATACATATACACACACACATATACAGTATACATATATACACACATATACAGCATACACATATACACACACATATACAGTATACATATATACACACATATACAGCATACATATATACACACCCATATACAGTATACATATATACACACACATATACAGTATACATATACACACACACATATACAGTATACATATATACACACATACAGTATACATATACACACACATATACAGTATACATATATACACACATATACAGCATACATATATACACACACATATACAGTATACATATATACACACACATATACAGTATACATATACACACATATACAGTATACATATATACACACATATACAGTATACATATATACACACATATACAGTATACATATATATCCACCCATATACAGTATACATATATATACACACATATACAGTATACATATACACACACATATACAGTATACATATACACACATATACAGTATACATATATACACACACATATACAGTATACATATATACAGCCATATACAGTATACATATATACACATATACAGTATACATATATATACACACATACAGTATACATATATACACACACATATATACACACATATACAGTATACATATATACACACCCATATACAGTATACATATATACACACCCATATACAGTATACATATATACACACCCATATACATATATACACACACATACAGTATACATATATACACACCCATATACAGTATACATATATATACCCATATACAGTATACATATACACACATACAGTATACATATATACAGTATACATATATAGACACATATACAGTATACATATACACACACACATATACAGTATACATATACACACACACACACACATATACAGTATACATATATACACACACATATACAGCATACACATATACACACACATATACAGCATACATATATACACACCCATATACAGTATACATATATACACACACATATACAGTATACATATACACACATATACAGTATACATATATACACACATATACAGCATACATATATACACACCCATATACAGTATACATATATACACACACATATACAGTATACATATACACACATATACAGTATACATATATACACACATATACAGTATACATATACACACACATACAGTATACATATATACACACCCATATACAGTATACATATATACACACCCATATACAGTATACATATATACAGACATATACAGTATACATATATACACAGACATATACAGTATACATATATACACAGACATATACAGTATACATATATACACACCCATATACAGTATACATATACACACACACATATACAGTATACATATACACACACACATATACAGTATACATATATATACACACATATACAGCATACACATATACACACACATATACAGTATACATATGTATACATATATATATACACATATACAGTATACATATATATACACACACATATATACACACATATACAGTATACATATACACACACATATACAGTATACATATATATACACACATATACAGTATACATATATATACACACATATACAGTATACATATACACACACATATACAGTATACATATACACACATATACAGTATACACATACACACATATACAGTATACACATATACACACATATACAGTATACATATATACAGCCATATACAGTATACATATATATATACACACATATACAGTATACATATATATATACACACATATACAGTATACATATATACACATATACAGTATACATACATATACACACACATACAGCATACATATATATACACACATACATTATACATATACACACCCATGTACAGTATGCATATATATACCCATATACAGTATACATATATACACACATATACAGTATACATATATATATATACCCATATACAGTATACATATACACACACATATACAGTATACATATATACACACCCATATACAGTATACATATATATACCCATATACAGTATACATATACACACACATATACAGTATACATATATACACACATATACAGTATACATATATACACACCCATATACAGTATACATATATACACACCCATATACAGTATACATATATACACACCCATATACAGTATACATATATAGACACATATACATTATACATATACACACACATATACAGTATACATATATACACACATATACAGTATACATATACACACACACACATATACAGTATACATATATACACACATATACAGCATACACATATACACACATATACAGTATACATATATACACACACATATACAGTATACATACACACACATATACAGTGTACATATATATACACCCATACAGTATACATATATACACACACATACAGTATACATATACACACACATATACAGTATACATATATATATATACACACATAAACAGTATACATATATACACACACATATACAGTATACATATACACACATATACAGTATACATATATACACACACATACAGTATACATATATACAGCCATATACAGTATACATATATACACATATACAGTATACATATATATACACACATATATACAGTATACATATATACACACATATACAGTATACATATATACACACATATACAGTATACATATACACACCCATGTACAGTATGCATATATATACCCATATACAGTATACATATACACACACATATACAGTATACATATACACACACATATACAGTATACATATATACACACATATACAGTATACATATACACACACATATACAGTATACATATATACACACATATACAGTATACATATATACACACATATACAGTATACATATATACACACATACAGTATACATATATACACACATATACAGTGTACATATACACACACATATACAGTATACACATATATATACACACATATACAGTATACATATACACACATATACAGTATACACATATATATACACACATATACAGTATACATATATACACCTATATACAGTATACATATATATACACCCATATACAGTATACATATATATACACATATACAGTATACATATATACACATATACAGTATACATATATATACACACATACAGTATACATATACACACCCATGTACAGTATGCATATATATACCCATATACAGTATACATATATACACCCATATACAGTATACATATACACACACATATACAGTATACATATATACACCCATATACAGTATACATATACACACACATATATACAGTATACATATACACACACATATACAGTATACATATATATACACCCATATACAGTATACATATATATACACCCATATACAGTATACATATATATACACCCATATACAGTATACATATATATACACACATATACAGTATACATATATATACACACATATACAGTATACATATATAGACACATATACAGTATACATATACACACACATATACAGCATACATATATATACACACCCATATACAGTATACATGTATACATATATAGACACATATACAGTATACATATACACACACATATACAGTATACATATATATACACACACATATACAGTATACATATATATACACACACATATACAGTATACATATATACACCCATATACAGCATACATATATATACACACATATACAGTATACATATATACACACATATACAGTATACACATATACACATATACAGTGTACATATATACACACATATACAGTATACATATATATATACACACCCATATACAGTATACATATATACCCATATACAGTATACATATATACCCATATACAGTATACATATATACACACATATACAGTATACATATATACACACATATACAGTATACATATATACACACCCATATACAGTATACACATATACACCCATATACAGTATACATATATACACCCATATACAGTATACATATATACACCCATATACAGTATACATATATATACACACACACACATATACAATATACATATATACACCCATATACAGTATACATATATATACCCATATACAGTATACATATATATACCCATATACAGTATACATATATACACACACATATACAGTATACATATATACACACATATACAGTATACATATATACACACATATACAGTATACATATATATACACACCCATATACAGTATACATATATATACACCCATACAGTATACATATATACACACATATACAGTTTACATATACACAGATATACAGTATACATATATACACACACATATACAGTATACACATATACACACATATACAGTACACACATATACAGTGTACATATAAATACCCATATACAGTATACATATAAATACCCGTATACATATATACATACATATACAGTGTACATATATATACACACATACAGTATACATATATACACACATATACAGTATACATACAGTACAGACCAAAAGTTTGGACACACCTTCTCATTTAAAGATTTTTCTGCATTTTCATGACTATGAAAATTGTACATTCACACTGAAGGCATCAAAACTATGAATTAACACATGTGGAATTATATACTTAACAAAAAAGTGTGAAACAACTGAAAATATGTCTTATATTCTAGGTTCTTCAAAGTAGCCACCTTTTGCTTTAATGACTGCTTTGCACACTCTTGGCATTCTCTTGATGAGCTTCAAGAGGTAGTCACCGGAAATGGTCTTCCAACAATCTTGAAGGAGTTCCCAGAGATGCTTAGCACTTGATGGCCCTTTTGCCGTCACTCTGCGGTCCAGCTCACCCCAAACCATCTTGATTGGGTTCAGGTCTGGTGACTGGAGGCCAGGTCATCTGGCGTAGCACCCCATCACTCTCCTACTTGGTCAAATAGCCCTTACACAGCCTGGAGGTGTGTTTGGGGTCATTGTCCTGTTGAAAAGTAAATGATGGTCCAACTAAACGCAAACCGGATGGAACAGCATGCCGTTGCAAGATGCTGTGGTAGCCATGCTGGTTCAGTATGCCTTCAATTTTGAATAAATCCCCAACGGTGTCACCAGCAAAGCACCCCCACACCATCACACCCCCTCCTCCATGCTTCACGGTGGGAACCAGGCATGTACAGTCCATCCGTTCACCTTTTCTGCGTCGCACAAAGACACGGTGGTTGGAACCAAAGATCTCAAATTTGGACTCATCAGACCAAAGCACAAATTTCCACTGGTCTAATGTCCATTCCTTGTGTTCTTTAGCCCAAACAAGTCTCTCCTGCTTGTTGCCTGTCCATAGCAGTGGTTTTCTAGCAGCTATTTTACCATGAAGGCCTGCTGCACAAAGTCTCCTCTTAACAGTTGTTGAAGAGATGTGTCTGCTGCTAGAACTCTGTGTGGCATTTACCTTGTCTCTAATCTGAGCTGATGTTAACCTGCGATTTCTGAGGCTGGTGACTCAAATAAACTTATCCTCAGAAGCAGGGGTGATTCTTGGTCTTCCTTTCCTGGGGCGGTCCTCATGTGAGCCAGTTTCTTTGTAGCGCTTGATGGTTTTTGCAACTGCACTTGGGGACACTTTCAAAGTTTGCCCAAATTTTCGGACTGACTGACCTTCATTACTTAAAGTAATGATGGCCACTCGCTTTTCTTTACTTAGCTGCTTTTTTCTTGCCATAATACAAATTCTAACAGTCTATTCAGTAGGACTATCAGCTGTGTATCCACCAGGCTTCTGCACAACACAACTGATGGTCCCAACTCCATTTATAAGGCAAGAAATCCCACTTATTAAACCTGACAGGGCACACCTGTGAAGTGAAAACCATTTCCGGTGACTACCTCTTGAAACTCATCAAGAGAATGCCAAGAGTGTGCAAAGCAGTCATCAAAGCAAAAGGTGGCTACTTTGAAGAACCTAGAATATAAGACATATTTTCAGTTGTTTCACACTTTTTTGTTAAGTATATAATTCCAAATGTGTTAATTCATAGTTTTGATGCCTTCAGTGTGAATGTACAATTTTCATAGTCATGAAAATACAGAAAAATCTTTAAAAGAGAAGGTGTGTCCAAACTTTTGGTCTGTACTGTATATATACACACATACAGTATACATATATATACCCATATACAGTATACATATATACACACATATACAGTATACATATATATACACACACACATATACAGTATACATATATACACACACATATACAGTATACATATATACACCCAAAAACAGTATACATATATATACACATACAGTATACATATATATACACACATATACAGTATACATATACACACCCATATACAGTATACATATATATACACACATATACAGTATACATATACACACACATATACAGTATACATATATACACACACATATACAGTATACATATATACACACATATACAGTATACATATATATACACCCATATACAGTATACATATATACACATATACAGTATACATATATACACATATACAGTATACATATATATTCACACCCATGTACAGTATACATATATACACACATACAGTATACATATATACACACACATATACAGTATACATATATACACACATACAGTATACATATATACACATATACAGTATACATATATATATATATATATATACACACCCATATACAGTATACATATATACACACATATACAGTATACATATATATACACATATACAGTATACATATACACACACATATATACTGTATATATACACACACATATACAGTATACATATATACACACATACAGTATACATATATACACCCATATACAGTATACATATATACACCCATATACAGTATACATATATACACACATATACAGTATACATATATACACACACATATACAGTATACATATATACACACACATATACAGTATACATATACACACCCATATACAGTATACATATATATACACATACAGTATACATATATACACCCGTATACATATACACACACATATACAGTATACATATACACACATATACAGTATACATATATACACACATACAGTATACATATATACACATATACAGTATACATATATATACACACATATACAATATACATATATACACCCATATAGAGTATACATATATATACACACACCCATATACAGTATACATATATACACCCATATACAGTGTACATATATATACCCATATACAGTATACATATATATACCCATATACAGTATACATATATACACACATATACAGTGTACATATATACACACACATATACAGTATACATATATACACCCATAAAGAGTATACATATATATACACACAGAGTATACATATATATACACACATATACAGTATACATATACACTATACATATATACACATATACAGTATACATATATACACCCATAAACAGTATACATATATATATATATATACACACATACAGTATACATATATATATACACACATACAGTATACATATATATATACACACATATACAGTATACATATATACACACATACAGTATACATATATACACACATATACAGTATACATATATACACCCATATACAGTATACATATATACACACACATATACAGTATACATATATACACACACATATACAGTATACATATACACACCCATATACAGTATACATATATATACACATACAGTATACATATATACACCCGTATACATATACACACATATACAGTATACATATATACACACATACAGTATACATATATACACACATACAGTATACATATATACACATATACAGTATACATATATATACACATATACAGTATACATATATATATACACCCATATACAGTATACATATATATACACATATACAGTATACATATATACACCCATATACAGTATACACATATACACACATATACAGTATACATATATACACATACAGTAAACATATACACACATATATATACACACCCATATACAGTATACATATATACACACATACAGTATACATATATACACACACATATACAGTATACATATACACCCCCATATACAGTATACATATATACACAGTAATACAGCATATACACACACATATATACTGTATATATACACACACATATACAGTATACACATATACACACATATACAGTATACATATATACACACACATATACAGTATACATATACACACACACATACAGTATACATATACACACACACATACAGTATACATATACACACATACAGTATACATATACACACATATACAGTATACATATACACACATATACAGTATACATATATACACACACATATACAGTATACATATATATACACACACATATACAGTATACATATATATACACATATACAGTATACATATATATACACATATACAGTATACATATATATACACACATATACAGTGTACATATATACACACACATATACAGTATACATATATATACACACATATACAGTGTACATATATACACACCCATATACAGTATACATATATATACACACATATACAGTATACATATATATACACACATATACAGTATACATATATACACGCATATATACAGTAATACAGCATATACACACACACAAATATACAGTATACATATACACACACATATACAGTATACATATATATACACACACATATACAGTATACACATATATACCCATATACAGTATACACATATATACCCATATACAGTATACACATATACACCCATATACAGTATACATATACACACACATATACAGTATACATATACACACACATATACAGTATACACATACACACATATACAGTATACATATATATACACACATATACAGTATACATATATACACTCATATATACAGTAATACAGCATATACACACACATATACACACACATATACAGTATACATATATATATACACACATATACAGTATACATATATACACACACATATACAGTATACATATACACACACATATACAGTATACATATATATACACACATATACAGTATACATATATAAACGCATATATACAGTATACATATACACACACATATACAGTATACATATATACACATACAGTATACATACATATATACACACATATACAGTATACATATATATACCCATATACAGTATACATATATATACACACACATATACAGTATACATATATATACACACCCATATACAGTATACATATATACACACACACATATACAGTATACATATATATACACACCCATATACAGTATACATATATATACACATATACAGTATACATATATATACACACATACAGTATACATATATATACACACACATATACAGTATACATATATATACACACCCATATACAGTATACATATATACACACATACAGTATGCATATATACACCCATATACAGTATACATATATATACACGTACACATATACACACACATATACAGTATACATATATACACACATATACAGTATACATATATATACACACACATATACAGTATACATATATACACACATATACAGTATACATATATATATACACACATATACAGTATACATATATACACATACAGTATACATATATATATACACACATATACAGTATACATATATATATACACACACATATATACACACATATACAGTATACATATATACACATACAGTATACATATATATATACACACATATACAGTATACATATATATACACACATACAGTATACATATATATACACACATATACAGTATACATATATACACACCCATATACAGTATACATATATACACCCATATACAGTATACATATATAAACACATACAGTATACATATACACACACATATACAGTATACATATACACACATATACAGTATACATATACACACATATACAGTATACATATACACACATACAGTATACATATATATACACACACATATACAGTATACATATACACACACATATACAGTATACATATATATACACATATACAGTATACATATATATACACATATACAGTATACATATATATACACACATATACAGTGTACATATATATACACACATATACAGTGTACATATATATACACACATATACAGTGTACATATATACACACCCATATACAGTATACATATATATACACACATATACAGTATACATATATATACACACATATACAGTATACATATATACACGCATATATACAGTAATACAGCATATACACACACAAATATACAGTATACATATACACACACATATACAGTATACATATATATATACACACACACATATACAGTATACATATATATATATATACACACCCATATACAGTATACATATATATACACCCATATACAGTATACACATATATACCCATATACAGTATACACATATATACCCATATACAGTATACACATATACACCCATATACAGTATACATATACACACACATGTACAGTATACACATATACACACATATACAGTATACATATATATACACACATATACAGTATACATATATACACGCATATATACAGTAATATAGCATATACACACACACATATACAGTATACATATATACACATACAGTATACATATATATACACACATATACAGTATACATATATACACTCATATATACAGTAATACAGCATATACACACACATATACAGTATACATATACACACACATATACAGTATACATATATATATACACACATATACAGTATACATATATACACACACATATACAGTATACATATACACACACATATACAGTATACATATATATACACACATATACAGTATACATATATAAACGCATATATACAGTATACATATACACACACATATACAGTATACATATATATACACACATATACAGTGTACATATATACACACATATACAGTATACATATATACACACATATACAGTATACATATATACACTCATATATACAGTAATACAGCATATACACACATATATACAGTATACATATACACACACATATACAGTATACATATATATACACACATATACAGTATACATATACACACACATATACAGTATACATATATAAACACACATATACAGTGTACATATATACACACATATACAGTATACATATATACACACATATACAGTATACATATATATATATACACACATATATACAGTATACATATACACACACACATACAGTATACATATATATACACACATACAGTATACATATATATACACACATATACAGTATACATATATATACACACCCATATACAGTATACATATATACACACATACAGTATGCATATATACACCCATATACAGTATACATATATATACACGTACACATATACACACACATATACAGTATACATATATACACACATATACAGTATACATATATATATATACACACATATACAGTATACATATATACACATACAGTATACATATATATATATACACACATATACAGTATACATATATATATACACACACACATATATACACACATATACAGTATACATATATACACATACAGTATACATATATATATACACACATATACAGTATACATATATATACACACATATATATACACACATATACAGTATACATATATACACACCCATATACAGTATACATATATACACATACAGTATACATATATACACCCATATACAGTATACATATATACACCCATATACAGTATACATATACACCCATATACAGTAAACATATATACACATATACAGTATACATATACACACACACATATACAGTATACATATACACCCATATACAGTATACATATATATACACACATACAGTATACATATATACACACCCATATACAGTATACACATATACACACATATACATTATACATATACACACATATACAGTATACATATATATACACCCATATACAGTATACATATATACACACCCATATACAGTATACATATACACACACATATACAGTATACATATATACACATACAGTATACATATACACACATATACAGTATAAATATGTATATATACACACATATATATACCCATATACAGTATACATATATATACCCATATACAGTATACATATATACACACACATATACAGTATACATATATACACACACATATACAGTATACATATATACACACATATACAGTATACATATATACACGCATATACAGTATACATATATACACGCATATATACAGTAATACAGCATATACACACACATATATACTGTATATACATATATATACACACATACAGTATACATATACACACATATACAGTATACATATATATATACACACATACAGTATACACATATACACACACATATACAGTATACATATATACACACCCATATACAGTATACATATACACACCCATATACAGTATACATATATATACCCATATACAGTATACATATACACACACATATACAGTATACAAATATACACACATATACAGTATACATATACACACATATACAGTATACATATATATACACCCATATACAGTATACATATATACACACATATACAGTATACATATACACACACACATATACAGTATACATATATACACACATATACAGCATACACATATACACACATATACAGTATACATATACACACACATATACAGTATACATATACACACACATACAGTATACATATACACACACATATACAGTATACATATATATACACACACACATATATACACACATATACAGTATACATATACACACACATATACAGTATACATATATATACACACACATATATAGTATACATATATATACACACATATACAGTATACATATATACACACCCATATACAGTATACATATATACACATATACAGTACATATACACACCCATATACAGTATACATATATACACACCCATATACAGTATACATATATACACACCCATATACAGTATACATATACACACATATACAGTATACATATACACACACATATACACTATACATATACACACATATACAGTATACATATATACACACACATACAGTATACATATATACACACCCATATACAGTATACATATATATACCCATATACAGTATACATATACACACACATACAGTATACATATATACAGTATACATATATACACACCCATATACAGTATACATATATAGACACATATACAGTATACATATACACACACACATATACAGTATACATATACACACACACATATACAGTATACATATATACACACATATACAGCATACACATATACACACACATATACAGTATACATATATACACACATATACAGCATACATATATACACACCCATATACAGTATACATATATACACACACATATACAGTATACATATACACACACACATATACAGTATACATATATACACACATACAGTATACATATACACACACATATACAGTATACATATATACACACATATACAGCATACATATATACACACACATATACAGTATACATATATACACACACATATACAGTATACATATACACACATATACAGTATACATATATACACACATATACAGTATACATATATACACACATATACAGTATACATATATATCCACCCATATACAGTATACATATATATACACACATATACAGTATACATATACACACACATATACAGTATACATATACACACATATACAGTATACATATATACACACACATATACAGTATACATATATACAGCCATATACAGTATACATATATACACATATACAGTATACATATATATACACACATACAGTATACATATATACACACACATATATACACACATATACAGTATACATATATACACACCCATATACAGTATACATATATACACACCCATATACAGTATACATATATACACACCCATATACATATATACACACACATACAGTATACATATATACACACCCATATACAGTATACATATATATACCCATATACAGTATACATATACACACACATACAGTATACATATATACAGTATACATATATAGACACATATACAGTATACATATACACACACACATATACAGTATACATATACACACACACACACACATATACAGTATACATATATACACACACATATACAGCATACACATATACACACACATATACAGCATACATATATACACACCCATATACAGTATACATATATACACACACATATACAGTATACATATACACACATATACAGTATACATATATACACACATATACAGCATACATATATACACACCCATATACAGTATACATATATACACACACATATACAGTATACATATACACACATATACAGTATACATATATACACACATATACAGTATACATATACACACACATACAGTATACATATATACACACCCATATACAGTATACATATATACACACCCATATACAGTATACATATATACAGACATATACAGTATACATATATACACAGACATATACAGTATACATATATACACAGACATATACAGTATACATATATACACACCCATATACAGTATACATATACACACACACATATACAGTATACATATACACACACACATATACAGTATACATATATATACACACATATACAGCATACACATATACACACACATATACAGTATACATATGTATACATATATATATACACATATACAGTATACATATATATACACACACATATATACACACATATACAGTATACATATACACACACATATACAGTATACATATATATACACACATATACAGTATACATATATATACACACATATACAGTATACATATACACACACATATACAGTATACATATACACACATATACAGTATACACATACACACATATACAGTATACACATATACACACATATACAGTATACATATATACAGCCATATACAGTATACATATATATATACACACATATACAGTATACATATATATATACACACATATACAGTATACATATATACACATATACAGTATACATACATATACACACACATACAGCATACATATATATACACACATACATTATACATATACACACCCATGTACAGTATGCATATATATACCCATATACAGTATACATATATACACACATATACAGTATACATATATATATATACCCATATACAGTATACATATACACACACATATACAGTATACATATATACACACCCATATACAGTATACATATATATACCCATATACAGTATACATATACACACACATATACAGTATACATATATACACACATATACAGTATACATATATACACACCCATATACAGTATACATATATACACACCCATATACAGTATACATATATACACACCCATATACAGTATACATATATAGACACATATACATTATACATATACACACACATATACAGTATACATATATACACACATATACAGTATACATATACACACACACACATATACAGTATACATATATACACACATATACAGCATACACATATACACACATATACAGTATACATATATACACACACATATACAGTATACATACACACACATATACAGTGTACATATATATACACCCATACAGTATACATATATACACACACATACAGTATACATATACACACACATATACAGTATACATATATATATATACACACATAAACAGTATACATATATACACACACATATACAGTATACATATACACACATATACAGTATACATATATACACACACATACAGTATACATATATACAGCCATATACAGTATACATATATACACATATACAGTATACATATATATACACACATATATACAGTATACATATATACACACATATACAGTATACATATATACACACATATACAGTATACATATACACACCCATGTACAGTATGCATATATATACCCATATACAGTATACATATACACACACATATACAGTATACATATACACACACATATACAGTATACATATATACACACATATACAGTATACATATACACACACATATACAGTATACATATATACACACATATACAGTATACATATATACACACATATACAGTATACATATATACACACATACAGTATACATATATACACACATATACAGTGTACATATACACACACATATACAGTATACACATATATATACACACATATACAGTATACATATACACACATATACAGTATACACATATATATACACACATATACAGTATACATATATACACCTATATACAGTATACATATATATACACCCATATACAGTATACATATATATACACATATACAGTATACATATATACACATATACAGTATACATATATATACACACATACAGTATACATATACACACCCATGTACAGTATGCATATATATACCCATATACAGTATACATATATACACCCATATACAGTATACATATACACACACATATACAGTATACATATATACACCCATATACAGTATACATATACACACACATATATACAGTATACATATACACACACATATACAGTATACATATATATACACCCATATACAGTATACATATATATACACCCATATACAGTATACATATATATACACCCATATACAGTATACATATATATACACACATATACAGTATACATATATATACACACATATACAGTATACATATATAGACACATATACAGTATACATATACACACACATATACAGCATACATATATATACACACCCATATACAGTATACATGTATACATATATAGACACATATACAGTATACATATACACACACATATACAGTATACATATATATACACACACATATACAGTATACATATATATACACACACATATACAGTATACATATATACACCCATATACAGCATACATATATATACACACATATACAGTATACATATATACACACATATACAGTATACATATATATACACACCCATATACAGTATACATATATACACCCATATACAGTATACATATATACACCCATATACAGCATACATATATATACACACCCATATACAGTATACATATATACACCCATATACAGCATACATATATATACACACCCATATACAGTATACATATATACACCCATATACAGTATACATAGACACATATACAGTATACATATATACACACATATACAGTATACATATATACACACATATACAGTATACATATATATACACACCCATATACAGTATACATATATACACCCATATACAGTATACATATATACACCCATATACAGCATACATATATATACACACCCATATACAGTATACATATACACACACATATACAGTATACATATATACACCCATATACAGTATACATATATACACCCATATACAGTATACATATATACACCCATATACAGTATACATATATACACCCATATACAGTATACATATATACACCCATATACAGTATACATATATGCACACATATACAGTATACATATACGCACACATATACAGTATACATATATACACACATATACAGTATACACATATACACACATATATACATTATACATATATATACACATATACAGTATACATATATATACACACATATACAGTATACATATATATACACACACATATACAGTATACATATATATACACACACATATACAGTATACATATATACACACATATACAGTATACATATATACACACATATACAGTATACATATACACACATATACAGTATACACACATATACAGTATACATATACACACATATACAGTATACACACATATACAGTATACATATACACACATATACAGTATACATATACACACATATACAGTATACATATATGCACACCCATATACAGTATACATATATGCACACCCATATACAGTATACATATATGCACACACATATACAGTATACATATACACACACATATACAGTATACATACATATACACACATATACAGTATACATATATACACACATATACAGTATACATATATATATATACACATATACAGTATACATATATATATACACATATACAGTATACATATATATATACACACATATATACAGTATACATATACACACACATATACAGTATACATATATATACACACACACACACACATATACAGTATACATATACACACACATATATACTGTATATACATATATATATACACACATACAGTATACATACACACACATATACAGTATACATATATATACACACATATACAGTATACATATATATACACACACATACAGTATACATATATACACACATATACAGTGTACATATATACACACCCATATACAGTATACATATATATACACACATATACAATATACATATATACACACATATACAGTATACATATATACACGCATATATACAGTAATACAGCATATACACACACAAATATACTGTATATATACACACACACATATACAGTATACATATACACACACATATACAGTATACATATATACACACATATACAGTATACATATATATATACACACACATATACAGTATACAAATATACACATACAGTATACATATATATATACACACATATACAGTATACATATATATATATATATATACACACACATATACAGTATACATATATATATATACACACACATATACAGTATACACATATACACCCATATACAGTATACATATATACACACATATACAGTATACATATACACACACATATACAGTATACACATATACACACATATACAGTATACATATATACACACATATACAGTATACATATACACACACATATACAGTATACACACATATACAGTATACATATATACACGCATATATACAGTAATATAGCATATACACACACACATATACAGTATACATATACACACACATATACACACATATACAGTATACATATATATACACACATATACAGTATACATATATACACGCATATATACAGTAATACAGCATATACACACACATATACAGTATACATATATACACACATATACAGTATACACATATACACACATATATAGTATACATATATATATACACACATACAGTATACATATACACACATATACAGTATACATATATACACACATACAGTATACATATATATACACACACATATACAGTATACATATATATACACACACATATACAGTATACATATATATACACATATATACACGCATATATACAGTATACATATACACACCCATATACAGTATACATATATACACACATATACAGTATACATATATACACATATACAGTATACATATATACACACATACAGTATACATATATACACACATATACAGTATACATATATACACACATATACAGTATACATATATACACATATACAGTATACATATATACACACATACAGTATACATATACACACACATATACAGTATACATATATATACACACACACACATATACAGTATACATATACACACACATATATACTGTATATACATATATATATACACACATACAGTATACATACACACACATATACAGTATACATATACACACCCATATACAGTATACATATATATATACACACATATACAGTATACATATATATACACACATATACAGTATACATATATATATACACACACACATATACAGTATACATATACACACACATATACAGTATACATATATACACACATATACAGTATATATATATATATACACACACATATACAGTATACATATATACACACATATACAGTATACATATATATACCCATATACAGTATACATATATACACACCCATATACAGTATACATATATATACCCATATACAGTATACATATATATATACCCATATACAGTATACATATATACACACATATACAGTATACATATACACACATATACAGTATACATATACACACATATACAGTATACATATACACACATATACAGTATAAATATATACACACATATACAGTATACATATATACACACATATACAGTATACATATATATATACACACCCATATACAGTATACATATATATACACACACCCATATACAGTATACATATATACACACATATACAGTATACATATATACACACCCATATACAGTATACATATATACACACCCATATACAGTATACATATACACACACACATATACAGTATACAGTATACATATATACACACATATACAGTATACATATATACACACATATACAGTATACATATACACACACATATACAGTATACATATACAGTATACATATATATACACACACATATATACACACATATACAGTATACATATACACACACATATACATTATACATATATATACACATATACAGTATACATATATATATACACATATACAGTATACATATATATACACATATACAGTATACATATATATACACACACATATACAGTATACATATATATACACACACATATACAGTATACATATATACACACATATACAGTATACATATATACACACATATACAGTATACATATACACACATATACAGTATACACACATATACAGTATACATATATACACATACAGTATACATATACACACACATATACAGTATACATATATACAGCCATATACAGTATACATATATATACACACACATATACAGTATACATACACATATACAGTATACATATATATATACACATATACAGTATACATATACACACCCATATACAGTATATATATATATATATACACACATATACAGTATACATATATATATACACACATACAGTATACATATATACACATATACAGTATACATATATATACACACACATACAGCATACATATATACACACATACAGTATACATATACACACCCATGTACAGTATGCATATATATACCCATATACAGTATACATATACACACACATATACAGTATACATATATACACCCATATACAGTATACATATATACACACCCATATACAGTATACATATATATACCCATATACAGTATACATATACACACACATATACAGTATACATATATAGACACATATACAGTATACATATACACACACATATACAGTATACATATATACACACATATACAGTATACATATACACACACACACATATACAGTATACATATATACACACATATACAGTATACATATATACACACACATATACAGTATACATATACACACATATACAGTATACATATATACACACATATACAGTATACATATATACACACATATACAGTATACATATATACACACATATACAGTATACATATATACACACATATACAGTATACATATATACACACATATACAGTATACATATATACACACACATATACAGTATACATATATATACACATATACAGTATACATATATACACACACATATACAGTATACATATACACACACATACAGTATACATATACACACACATATACAGTATACATATATATACACACATATATACACACATATACAGTATACATATACACACACATATACAGTATACATATATATACACACATATACAGTATACATATATATACACACATATACAGTATACATATACACACACATATACAGTATACATATACACACATATACAGTATACATATATACACACACATATACAGTATACATATATACACACACATACAGTATACATATATATACACACATACAGTATACATATACACACCCATGTACAGTATGCATATATACCCATGTACAGTATACATATACACACACACATATACAGTATACATATACACACACATATACAGTATACATATATACACACATATACAGTATACATATATACACCTATATACAGTATACATATATATACACCTATATACAGTATACATATATATACACCCATATACAGTATACATATATATACACATATACAGTATACATATATATACACACATACAGTATACATATATATACACACATATACAGTATACACATATACACCCATATACAGCATACATATATATACACACCCATATACAGTATACACATATACACACATATACAGTATACATATATACACACATATACAGTATACATATATACACCCATATACAGTATACATATATACACACATATACAGTATACATATACACACACATATACAGTATACATATATACACACATATACAGTATACATATATACACCCATATATAGCATACATATATATACACACCCATATACAGTATACATATATACACACATATACAGTATACATATATAGACACATATACAGTATACATATACACACACATATACAGTATACATATATATACACACCCATATACAGTATACACATATACACACATATACAGTATACATATATACACCCATATACAGTATACATATATACACCCATATACAGTATACATATATACACCCATATACAGTATACATATACACACACATATACAGTATACATATATATACAGTATACATATATAGACACATATACAGTATACATATACACACACATATACAGTATACATATACACACACATATACAGTATACATATATACACACACATATACAGTATACATATATACACCCATATACAGTATACATATATACACACATATACAGTATACATATATATACACATATATACAGTATACATATATACACACATATACAGTATACATATATACACACATATACAGTATACATATACACACACACATATATACACACATACAGTATACATATACACACATATACAGTATACATATATGCACACCCATATACAGTATACATATATGCACACCCATATACAGTATACATATATGCACACACATATACAGTATACATATACACACACATATACAGTATACATACATATACACACATATACAGTATACATATATATACACATATACAGTATACATATATATACACATATACAGTATACATATATATATACACATATACAGTATACATATATATATACACACATATATACAGTATACATATACACACACATATACAGTATACATATATATACACACACACACATATACAGTATACATATACACACACATATATACTGTATATACATATATATATACACACATACAGTATACATACACACACATATACAGTATACATATATATACACACATATACAGTATACATATATATACACACACATACAGTATACATATATACACACATATACAGTGTACATATATACACACCCATATACAGTATACATATATATACACACATATACAATATACATATATACACACATATACAGTATACATATATACACGCATATATACAGTAATACAGCATATACACACACACAAATATACTGTATATATACACACACACATATACAGTATACATATACACACACATATACAGTATACATATATACACACATATACAGTATACATATATATATACACACACATATACAGTATACAAATATACACATACAGTATACATATATATATATACACACATATACAGTATACATATATATATATACACACACATATACAGTATACACATATACACCCATATACAGTATACATATATACACACATATACAGTATACATATACACACACATATACAGTATACACATATACACACATATACAGTATACATATATACACACATATACAGTATACATATACACACACATATACAGTATACACACATATACAGTATACATATATACACGCATATATACAGTAATATAGCATATACACACACACATATACAGTATACATATACACACACATATACACACATATACAGTATACATATATATACACACATATACAGTATACATATATACACGCATATATACAGTAATACAGCATATACACACACATATACAGTATACATATATACACACATATACAGTATACACATATACACACATATATAGTATACATATATATATACACACATACAGTATACATATACACACATATACAGTATACATATATACACACATACAGTATACATATATACACACATATACAGTATACATATATATATACACACATATACAGTATACATATATATACACACACATATACAGTATACATATATATACACACACATATACAGTATACATATATATACACATATATACACGCATATATACAGTATACATATACACACCCATATACAGTATACATATATACACACATATACAGTATACATATATACACACATACAGTATACATATATACACATATACAGTATACATATATACACACATATACAGTATACATATATATACACACATATACAGTATACATATATATACACACATATACAGTATACATACAGTACAGACCAAAAGTTTGGACACACCTTCTCATTTAAAGATTTTTCTGTATTTTCATGACTATGAAAATTGTACATTCACACTGAAGGCATCAAAACTATGAATTAACACATGTGGAATTATATACTTAACAAAAAAGTGTGAAACAACTGAAAATATGTCTTATATTCTAGGTTCTTCAAAGTAGCCACCTTTTGCTTTGATGACTGCTTTGCACACTCTTGGCATTCTCTTGATGAGCTTCAAGAGGTAGTCACCCGAAATGGTTTTCCAACAATCTTGAAGGAGTTCCCAGAGATGCTTAGCACTTGTTGGCCCTTTTGCCTTCACTCTGCGGTCCAGCTCACCCCAAACCATCTCGATTGGGTTCAAGTCTGGTGACTGTGGAGGCCAGGTCATCTGGCGTAGCACCCCATAACTCTCCTTCTTGGTCAAATAGCCCTTACACAGCCTGGAGGTGTGTTTGGGGTCATTGTCCTGTTGAAAAATAAATGATGGTCCAATTAAACGCAAACCAGATGGAATAGCATGCCGCTGCAAGATGCTGTGGTGGCCATGCTGGTTCAGTATGCCTTCAATTTTTAATAAATCCCCAACAGTGTCACCAGCAAAGCACCCCCACACCATCACACCTCCTCCTCCATGCTTCACGGTGGGAACCAGGCATGTAGAGTCCATCCGTTCACCTTTTCTGCGTCGCACAAAGACACGGTGGTTGGAACTAAAGATCTCAAATTTGGACTCATCAGACCAAAGCACAGATTTCCATTGGTCTAATGTCCATTCCTTGTGTTCTTTAGCCCATACAAGTCTCTTCTGCTTGCTGCCTGTCCTTAGCAGTGGTTTCCTAGCAGCTATTTTACCATGAAGGCCTGCTGCACAAAGTCTCCTCTTAACAGTGGTTGAAGAGATGTGTCTGCTGCTAGAACTCTGTGTGGCATTGACCTGGTCTCTAATCTGAGCTGCTGTTAACCTGCGATTTCTGAGGCTGGTGACTCGGATAAACTTATCCTCAGAAGCAGAGGTGACTCTTGGTCTTCCTTTCCTGGGGCGGTCCTCATGCGAGCCAGTTTCTTTGTAGCGCTTGATGGTTTTTGCAACTGCACTTGGGGACACTTTCAAAGTTTTCCCAATTTTTCGCACTGACTGACCTTCATTTCTTAAAGTAATGATGGCCACTCGTTTTTCTTTACTTAGCTGCTTTTTTCTTGCCATAATACAAATTCTAACAGTCTATTCAGTAGGACTATCAGCTGTGTATCCACCAGGCTTCTGCACAACACAACTGATGGTCCCAACCCCATTTATAAGGCAAGAAATCCCACTTATTAAACCTGACAGGGCACACCTGTGAAGTGAAAACCATTTCCGGTGACGACCTCTTGAAGCTCATCAAGAGAATGCCAAGAGTGTGCAAAGCAGTCATCAAAGCAAAAGGGGGCTACTGTAAAGAACCTAGAATATAAGACATATTTTCAGTTGTTTCACACTTTTTGTTAAGTATATAATTCCACATGTGGTAATTCATAGTTTTGATGCCTTCAGTGTGAATGTACAATTTTCAGAGTCATAAAAATACAGAAAAATCTTTAAATGAGAAGGTGTGTCCAAACTTTTGGTCTGTACTGTATATACACACATATACAGTATACATATATACACACATACAGTATACATATATATACACACATATACAGTATACATATATATACACACATACAGTATACATATATACACATACATTATACACACCTATATACAGTATACATATACACACCTATATACAGTATACATATATACACACATACAGTATACATATATACACACACATATACAGTATACATATATATACACACATATACAGTATACATATACACACCTATATACAGTATACATATACACACCTATATACAGTATACATATATACACACCTATATACAGTATACATATATACACACCTATATACAGTATACATAAATACACACATATACAGTATACATATATACACCCATAAACAGTATACATATGTATACACACATATACAGTATACATATATACACACATATACAGTATACATATATATATACACACATATACAGTATACATATATACACACATATACAGTATACATATATATATATACACACATATACAGTATACATATACACATATACAGTATACATATATACACACATATACAGTATACATATATACACACATATATACAGTATACATATATACACGCATATATACAGTAATACAGCATATACACACACATATACAGTATACATATACACACACATATACAGTGTACATATACACACACATATACAGTGTACATATATATACACACATATACAGTATACATACATATACACATACAGTATACATACATATACACATATACAGTATACATATATATATATACACCCATATACAGTATACATATATACACACATATACAGTATACATATATATATATATATATATACACATATACAGTATACATATATATACACACATAGAGTATACATATATATATATATATATACACATATATACAGTATACATATACAGTATACATATATATACACACAGAGTATACATATATATACACACATATAGAGTATACATATATATACACACACATACAGTATACATATATATACACACACACATACAGTATACATATATATACACACACACATACAGTATACATATATATACACACACATATACAGTATACATACATATACACACCCATATACAGTATACATATATATACACACATACAGTATACATATATATACACACACATATACAGTATACATATACAGCGATATTGGCGCCAAATTTAAACACCGCTATGCTGATTGGTCACGGTTACCGGTCGCAAATAATCAGCATTATTGGCGCCAAATTTAAACACCGCTCTGCTGATTGGTCCCGTCCGTGACCAATCACCATTATTGGCGCCAAATTTAAATAACGCTGTGCTGATTGGTCGCGACCGCAACCAATCAGCATTATTGGCGCCAAATTTAAACCCCGCTCTGCTGATTGGTCGCAAGCAGCGAACGCGACCAATCAGCATTATTGGCGCCAAATTTAAACCCCGCTCTGCTGATTAGTCGCGTTCGCTGCTTGCGACCAATCAGCATTATTGGCGCCAAATTTAAACCCCGCTCTGCTGATTGGTCGTGTTCGCTGCCCACGACCAATCAGCATTATTGGCGCCAAATTTAAACCCCGCTCTGCTGATTAGTCGCGACCGAAGGCCGTGACCAATCTGCGATATAGCCGCCAAGTTTTAACACCGCTTTGGTGATTGGTCACGGTTGCCGGCCTCGACCAATCAGCGATTTTGGCGCCAAATTTAAACACTGCTCTGCTGATTGCGCCCTGTCGGCCGCATACATATTCTAGAATACCCGATGCATTAGAATCGGGCCACCATCTAGTGGGTGTATATATGTATACTGTATGTGTGTATATATATGTATACTGTATATGTGTATATATATATACTGTATATGTGTGTATATATATGTATACTGTATATGTGTGTATGTATGTATACTGTATGTGTGTGTGTGTATATGTATACTGTATATGTGTGTGTGTATATATGTATACTGTATATGTGTGTGTATATGTATACTGTATATATGTGTATATATATTTATACGGTATGTGTGTATATATATGTATACTGTATATGTGTATATATATTGTATATGTGTGTATATATATGTATACTGTATATGTGTGTATATATATGTATACTGTATATGGGTGTATATATATGTATACTGTATATGCGTGTGTATATATATGTATACTGTATATGTGTATATATATATACTGTATATGTGTGTATATATATGTATACTGTATATGTGTGTATATATATGTATACTGTATGTGTGTATATATATGTATACTGTATATGTGTATATATATATATACTGTATATGTGTGTATATATATGTATACTGTATAAGTGTGTATATATGTATACTGTATATGTGTGTATGTATGTATACTGTATGTGTGTGTGTGTATATGTATACTGTATATGTGTGTATATATGTATACTGTATATGTGTGTGTGTATATATGTATACTGTATATGTGTGTGTATATGTATACTGTATATATGTGTATATATATTTATACGGTATGTGTGTATATATATGTATACTGTATATGTGTATATATATTGTATGTGTGTATATATGTATACTGTATATGTGTGTATATATATGTATACTGTATATGCGTGTATATATATGTATACTGTATATGCGTGTGTATATATATATGTATACTGTATGTGTGTGTGTATATATATGTATACTGTATGTGTGTGTGTATATATATGTATACTGTATATGGGTGTATATATGTATACTGTATATATGTGTATATATATATTTATACGGTATGTGTGTATATATATGTATACTGTATATGTGTATATATATTGTATATGTGTGTATATATATGTATACTGTATATGGGTGTATATATGTATACTGTATGTGTGTATTTATATGTATACTGTATGTGTGTATTTATATGTATACTGTATATGTGTGTATATATGTATACTGTATATGGGTGTATATATGTATACTGTATATGTGTGTATATATATATGTATACTGTATATGTGTATATATGTATACTGTATGTGTGTATATGTATACTGTATATGTGTGTATATGTATACTGTATATGTGTATATATGTATACTGTATGTGTGTATATGTATACTGTATGTGTGTATATGTATACTGTATATGTGTGTATATATGTATACTGTATATGTGTGTATATATGTATACTGTATATGTGTGTGTATATGTATACTGTATGTGTGTATATATATATGTATACTGTATGTGTGTATATATATATATGTATACTGTATGTGTATATATGTATACTGTATATGTGTGTATATATATATATGCTGTATGTGTGTGTATATATATGTATACTGTATATGTGTGTATTTTCATGACTATGAATTAACCCATGTGGAATTATATACTTAACAAAAAAGTGTGAAACAACTGAAAATATGTCTTATATTCTAGGGTCTTCAGAGTAGCCCCCTTTTGCTTTGATGACTGCTTTGCACACTCTTGGCATTCTCTTGATGAGCTTCTAGAGGTAGTCACCGGAAATGGTCTTCACCTCACAGGTGTGCCCTGTCAGGTTTAATATGATAAAGTGCTTTATTCTTTGTCAGGTCCAGGGGTCCTGTAGAATGTGAATCCCTGAGGAACAGCGTATCCTTGGCTTGTGCCAAGACAGAAGAAAAGTTGCTGAACACTTGGTACCCCAAAGTGATCAATCTATTTGCCAATCAAGATGCCCTGCAGTTGATTAATGCGGACAAATTGGATTCCTTTTATAACTGCGTCTCGACACTTATGTCCAACCAGGTAAAGTCGGCAGCGAGATCCGTGATATATAAGGATTCATGTTCATTATTGTATCTCTGGATCAAACATAGACTCAGAGTGGTATTCCCATCTCATATATGTATGGCACTTCCACAGTCTGAGGACGCACATCCGGCTGAAGTATATTGCTGCGCAGGGACATGCCGGGTCCCTGAGCTGCAATGCATGCCGCCAGCCAATCAAAGGCCGGTAGCTGATGTCGGCGTGCCAGTCACGAGCGACGCATGGAAGTGACGTCATGCGCTGCCTCTACCGGCACACTGAAATCAGCTACAGAAGAAGGCGCCGCATGTCGTGGGAGCGCAGGAAGGTAAGAAGAATCATTTATTTTTGTTTATTTAATGTATTGGAAAAGAACGACAGAACATTATACCAGGAAAGGGCCAAGGATGGGGAGCATTATACAAGGAAGGGGCTCAGGGTGGGGAGAATTAGACAAGGAAGGGGCCCAGGATGGGGCGCATTATATAATGAAGGGGCCCAGGATAGGGAGCATTATACAAGGAAAGGGCCCAGGATGGGGGGAATTAGACAAGGAAGGGTTCCAGGATGGGGAGCATTATACAAGGAAGGTGCCCAGGATGGGGGGAATTAGACAAGGAAGGGTCCCAGGATGGGGAGCATTATACAAGGAAGTAGCTTAGGATGAGAAGCATTATACAAGGAAGGGTCCCAGGATGGGGAGAATTAGACAAGGAAGGGTCCCAAGATGGGGAGCATTATACAAGGAAGTAGCCTAGGATGAGGAGCATTACACAAGGAAGGGGCGCAAGATGGAGAGCATTATACAAGGAAAGGTCGCAGGATGGGGAGCATTACACAAGGAAGGGGTGCAAGATGGGGAGCATTATACAAGGAAGTAGCCTAGGATGAGGTGCATTACACAAGGAAGGAACGCAGGATGGGGAGCATTACACAAGGAAGGGGCGCAAGATGGGGAGCATTATACAAGGAAGGGGCGCAAGATGGGGAGCATTATAAAGGAAGGGGCGCAAGATGGGGAGCATTACACAAGGAAGGGGCGCAGGATGGGGAGCACTATACAAGGAAGGGGCGCATGATGGGGAGCATTATACAAGGAAGGGGCGCATGATGGGGAGCATTTTACAAGGAAGGGGCCAAGGATGGGGAGCATTATACAAGGCAGGGGTTCAGAATGGGGGGCATTGTACAAGGAAGCAGCCCAGGATAGGGAGCATTATACCAGAATGGGGATCATTATACCATGACATGGGCCAGGATGAAGGACATTACACCAGGAAGGGCACAATGATGGAGGTCATTATACCAGAATGGGGCCTAGGATGGGGGACAGGATACCAGGATGGAAGAAATTGTTATAGGATGTGGGATATTATACTAGGATAGGGGACATTGTTACAGGAAGGGGCCAGGATGGGGGACATTATTACAGTAAGAGGCCCTGGACCAAGGACATTATGCCAGGAAGGAGCCCAGGATTGGGACGTTATTGCTGAAAGGGGCTCAGGATGGGGGGTATTATACACAGAAGGTGGATATTATAACAGGAAGAGGCCCAGGATAGGGGATATTATAACAGGAAGGGGCGCAGGAAGGGGAACATTATACCAGGAAGGGGCCTAGAATGAGAGACATTATTATAGGATGGGGCTAGAGCTACGATGGGGGAGATTATTACAGGAAACATCCAAGGCAAGGGCGAACACGCGCATCATTATCGGATCTAGAATGCTATAAGGGCCCATACATCTGACCAACATGCTGGTGGGGGCCCAGGTCCAAATTTTGCACATCTACAGGAACATGGCATAACAGTATGTCATATGTTGGGAAGGGGTTAAGCTACAGCACATTACATAGCCTCTTGCAGCTATATCAATGGAAAAATTAAAAAATGTATGGCTTTTTGAAGAAGGGAAGGAAAAAATGCAAAACAAAAAATGATCCGGTCCTGAAGGGATTAAGGATTTCCCACCCACAGTAAATGTTGTCACTCAGCTTTCTTCTCTTATGGCCCAGTCCGTCTCCCTGTTTTCTGCACCACTCTCGTAGTCATGTATTTTTTCTCCTTATAAACACTAATATATACTTGCTGATTTCTCCCCCCACAGGTGAGAGACCTTCTGCAGAAAACTGTAGAAACTTATGTCCGTTTATTTGACCTGATAGACGGGCAATTTTTACCAATCTTCAAAATGCAACTTACATTTGATGACGAGAAAATGGATTTCTATCCAAGCTTCCAGGACGTAGAAGAAGTTGTACTATTTATATTAACTCGGATCTCCAAGACCCTTCAGGTATCAGGATTTTTTTTCAATGCTGACAACTTACTTTTTATAGTAGGTACATGTGTGGCTCACAGGTAAAAACTGCAGTAAAAAAAATTGGAAATTTGCTGCCACCATTTTGGAATATCACAGCAAAAAAAAATATAGTACTGGCTGATTTACAATTGCTATTGGCTGTCACCTAGTATATGAGCGTCCGCAGCAGTATCCTCCGGTGGGCCCCCATGCAGGGATAGGACAACGAGTATATTGACTTTGTAATACACATTGCAAAAATATATGAGAATTATAAGTAGAAGAGTTGGGTAGCATAAACACTTTTACAGGCTCGGACTGGCCAACAGGAGAAATGGAGAATCCTCCGGTGGGCCCCCATGAAGGGATGGCTCTCCACTCCAGTCCCCTATTAAAGTGCACCTGTCAGCAGGAGTGTGCTCAGTAAACCACATACACTGTCAGGAGGGCGACATTACACAGAGTAAAATGATACCTTAGTTGATGAAATTCGTCCTGTGGTTCTTGTGTAATCTTTACTTTCAGTTTGGAAATAATGATACGCTTATGCTCCGGGGCGGCATGTGGGGGCACTCTATCTGGTGCTCTGCTTACATATTCATGTGTATGCTCTTATGACAGCTCACTGATCGTCCACTGACCTGCCTCCTATTTTACCTAGCCCCGCACTACTAGATGCATTATGTAAAAGAGGAGGCAGGTCAGTGAAGGCACAGTGAGCTGTCATAAGAGCATATAGATGAATATATAAGCAGAGCACCAGATAGAGCGCCCCCCACAGGCCGCCCCAGAGCACGAGCGTATCATTATCTCCAAACTGAAAGTAAAGGTTACACAAGAACCACAGGACGGATTTAATCAACTAATTTATCATTTTAATCAGTGTAGTGGCACCCACCTGACAATGTATGTGTTTTACTGAGCTCAATCCTGCTGACAGGTGCGCTTTAAATGTATAAGTGGTTAAATATGAATTTTTGGGGTGACAGATGCCCTTTAAGCTCCCTTTAGTGGCCACTGAGGATACACAGCATGGCAGCTTTTATTCCATGTCTATGCTGAGGATATGGAGCTTTGTATGGAGTTTTTGATTTATTTATATCATAATAGGTGGATGTTCAGGGGGTTTATATTAGAGACTTCTGCAGTATTCATGTCACTTTATAGAACGTTCTTCTTTGTCCAGAACATTCAGACGGTGCAGCCGTGGCTTTCTGGTAGTAACACGGTTCAGATCATCGAGGCCAAACTCCCTGATTACATCTTTGATTCTGCCGCGCTGAAGCTGAAGGAGGCCGTCAGCCACAATCTACACCAGCCATTCAGGCATTTCCAAACCTACGGTAAGCGGGACGTGAGTCATTAAAGGGATGGTACATATGGTAAGCTGGACGTGAATCATTAAAGGGATGGTACATACGGTAAGCTCGACGTGAGTCATTAAAGGGATGGTACATATGGTAAGCTGGACGTGAGTCATTAAAAGGATGGTACATACGGAAAGCTGGACATGAGTCATTAAAGGGATGGTACATATGGTAAGCTGGACGTGAATCATTAAAGGGATGGTACATATGGTAAGCTGGACGTGAGTCATTAAAGGGATGGTACATATGGTAAGCTGGACGTGAGTCATTAAAGGGATGGTACATACGGTAAGCTGGACGTGAGTCATTAAAGGCATGGTACATATGGTAAGCTGGACGTGAATCATTAAAGGGATGGTACATATGGTAAGCTGGACATGAGTCATTACAGGGATGGTACATACGGTAAGCAGGATGTGAGTCATTAAAGGGATGGTACATACGGTAAGCTGGACGTGAATCATTAAAGGGATGGTACATATGGTAAGCTGGACGTGAATCATTAAAGGGATGGTACATACGGTAAGCTTGACGTGAGTCATTAAAGGGATGGTACATACTGTAAGCTGGACGTGAATCAGTATAGGGATGGTACATACAGTAAGCAGGATGTGAGTCATTAAAGGGATGGTACATACTGTAAGCTGGACGTGAATCAGTATAGGGATGGTACATACGGTAAGCTGGACGTGAATCATTATAGGGATGATACATACAGTAAGCAGGACGTGAGTCTTTAAAGGGATGGTACATACGGTAAGCTGGCTGCGAATCATTAAAGGCATGGTACATACGGTAAGCTGGACATGAGTCATTACAGGGATGGTACATAGGGTAAGCTGGACGTGAGTCATTAAAGGGATGGTACATATGGTAAGCTGGCCGCGAATAATTAAAAGAATGGTACATACAGTAAGCTGGACGTGAATCGTAAGTATTAAAGCGATGGAACATATGGGAAGCTGGACGTGAATCTAGTATTAAAGGGATGGAACAATCACAATCAGAAATCTCCTGCCGGCGCTTGCAGCGTGATCTTCCTGTGGACGCTTTGATCCTGATACCTTTCCAAAAGCCATTGAACTCAGTGTTAGGGGTTCCCAGAGGTGTGATCCTCATCTATCAGACATTATCATGCAGAAATACTATATATCATTGGTCTAACAAGCACTGCAAAGAGGATCTGACTCTAGATTTCACCATATAAATGTAGATTATCAAATTGATTTCTTAGACCTGATGAAGCCAGAGAACTCGCTTTCAAAAATCCATGTCCGATCAGCTGTATAATCCTCTTTGAAAGTTTTCTCCGCCCGATATTAAGATGAGTCTAGATACAACTATAAATTCTGTGTTATATTATTTGATAGTTGAAAGCTTCAGCTGGCTGGTGGATGGTTCAGCCGCGGAGAAAGTAGAAACTGTGTGCAAAGCAGTCATCAAAGCAAAAGGTGGCTACTTTGAAGAACCTAGAATATAAGACATATTTTCAGTTGTTTCACACTTTTTTGTTCCACATGTGGTAATTCATAGTTTTGATGCCTTCAATGTGAATGTACAATTTTCATAGTCATGAAAATACAGAAAAATCTTTAAATGAGACGGTGTGTCCAAACTTTTGGTCTGTACTGTATGTGTGATCATAATGTGTTTTTTTTTTTTTTTACATATTGGACCTTCTTGCATATTATCTCGAACCGTCATTAAATTGACTCATCCCTGCACAGCAACACTGGCTTTGATGTTTCTAGTAAAAATTGACTGCTTATGCGCCGTTCATCATATGCAAGTTATCTAGGACTAGTCCAGCGGGACGTCACTTCCCACAAACAAATCCGACCTCAGATGCTGTGATCACACCCAAATCATGGCATCTTAGTCTCACCTGGCGAGGTGGATCTTCTAAGCCTCGGGTCTGGGTGGGCACACGGACCCCGGGTGTTGGTGTGGCAAGCAGGAAGGCACATGAGCAGCAAGGAATTGGCACTCAGGAATCTTGGGAGCTGCAGGATGGATGTAGCGTAACCCAGTAGGAATGGAAGAAAGTTAACGCAGAAGGTGGAGCACACCAAACAAAAGTCTAAAAACTCAATCCTAAGACCCAGGTGTGTGTCTTAATGGTCCATAAATAGGATTTAGGAGATTATGTCACTGAGCTACACAGGACAACCTGTAAAACCTGACGTGGAGCACAACACGGGGCAGCAGACCGAAGTGAAGGAAGCAGAGCTCGGATACCCAAGACAGGTGTATAATACTTAATTTCACATGCCCAATTTGCATATGACAGCCGGCACATAAAAAGTTTAGTCTTTTAAGGTAGAAACATTTTTGCCAGATATATACCGTGGATCTCAATGCAGGAATTTGGCATGCCTGAAGGACCTGACAGGTTCACTTTACGGGGACCCCCTTTGGTTCGTTTGAAGGGTCCCTTGACAATAAGCTGATCACAGCTGTAGTCGGGTGGACGCAGCAACGAGGACTAAGTTGCAGGAATCATTTTCTTACCATTCCCATTAGAATCAATACTGTCCTAAGTCCTACAGAGCGAGGGGTGCAACGTGTCCGATAATAATTGAGGGTCAAATCAGAAATCTCAAGGGTAAACGAGACTGATTTATATTTGTATTCCAGTTTATAGAACAATTTCACACCCTGGCCAGAGATATCATGGGACTGCCCACCCGCGCTTACTTCACCATGGTACACCTCGACTACGATGACTTAAAGCAAGGCCTGGCTGACAAAGCAAAAAGTTTTGCAAATATATTACTAGATAGACTGGTGACAAATCACAGATTGGAGAATGAAGAGTGAGCAAAATCCTGGATTCAAGGAGGTTTCACAATAGAAAAAAATAATCTGTAATGGGCCTCTACCTGCCATGTGCCGTTCAGGGGCCCTTGGGGTCGAGGTCAAGTGTTACTTCTGCTATGATTTCATACAGTGAGTTATAGATGCTGACGCTACAGTAAAAGTTAAGAATCTCACATTACTTTACTTATGATACCATAAAATATCATCACATTCCAGTATATAATATACAGGTGCATCTCACTAAATTAGAATATCATCAAAAAGTTAATTTTTTTCATTTCTTCAGTACAAAAATTTAAATTCATATATTATATAGAGTCATTACAAACAGAGTGATATATTTCAAGTGTTTATTTCTGTTAATGTTGTTGATTATGGCTTACAGCCAATGGAAACACAAAAGTCATTATCTCAGTAAATTAAAATAATTAACAAATACACCTGCAAAGGCTTCCTAAGCTTTTAAAAAGGTCCCTTAGTCTGTTTCAGTAGGCTCCACAATCATTGGGAAGACTGCTGACTTGACAGATGTCCAGAAGGCAGTCATTGACACACTCCACAAGGTCCCAGAGTTCCAATTTTCATTTGGAAATCAAGGTCCCAGAGTCTGGAGGAAGAGTGGAGAGGCCACAATCCAAGCTGCTTGAGGTCTAGTGTGAAGTCTCCACAATCGGTGATGGTTTGCGGAGCCATGTCATCTGCTGGTGTAGGTCCACTGTGTTTTATCAAGACCAAAGTCAGCGCACCCGTCTACCAGGACATTGTAGAGCCCTTCATGCTTCCCTCTGCCGACAAGCTTTTTGGAGATGGAAATGTCATTCTCCAGCAGGACTTGTCCCCTGTCCACACTGCCAAAAGTACCAATACCTGGTTTACAAACAACAGTATCACTGTGCTTTATTGGCAGCAAACTCACCTGACCTTAACCCCATAGAGAATCTATTATAGAGAATCTATGGGGTATTGTCCAGAGGAAGATGAGAGACATCAGACCCAACAATGATGACGAGCTGAAGGCTGCTATCAAAGCCACCTGGGCTTCCATAACCCCTCAGCAGTGCCACAGGCTGATCGCCTCCATGCCACATTGCCGCATTGATGCAGTAATTGATGCAAAAGGAGCCCCGACCAAGTACTGAGTGCATTTACTGAACATACATTTCAGTAGGACATTTCAGATTTTAAAAACATTTTTCAATCTGTTGTTATAAAGTATTCTAATTTACTGAGATAATGACTGTTGTGTTTTCATCGGCTGTAAGCCATAATCATCAACATTAACAGAAATAAACACTTGAAATAGATCCCTCTGTGTGTAATGACTCTATATAATATAGGAGTTTCAATTTTTGTACTGAAAACTGAAATAAAGTAACTTTTTGATGATATTCTAATTTAGTGAGATGCCCCTGTATGTAATAATCTTTGCTTCGCTTAGGATCTGCATGGAATTTGAGAAAATCAAGGAACAAGCGTTAAAGGCTCCTGAAACTAATGAAGATGTAATAGAGGAGATTGCGCTTGTGGAGCAGGAGAAGAATAAAAGCCTGGTAGAGCTAAAGTCCCGAATTGCTGTACGTACGTCCCTGGGTATAATTAGTGTAAAACATAATATATAGGATTATTCCGATATTTCTTGTGTCCTGGTTAATATGTATTTTTCCATATATAGGTCATGTCATACTAGCTATACTTACCAGTCCCCCTCCAGGTTTCAGTGATCAGATCCCCAACATGATCATGTGATTGCTGCAGCCTATCAGTGACTACGGTGGTAACCTGCTCCAGCCAGTGATTGGCTACAGAAATCACATGTCCACATAGAGCAGGAAGAACACAAACTGATGGAGGGAACTGTAGTTGTGGAGCATCAGTATAATTTTATAACCTAAGTTTTTGGAAAAAATATAATTGGTGCAACCCCTGTGATTGTAGATGCTAGATACATTAATACATAGTGAGTTTCATTTGTTTCATTTTAGGAGTGTCAGCGGAGGATGAGTTATCTTCTAGATGTTCATTTATTTGTACCTGAAGATATCATCCTGAACTCAACAGTGTTACTGTGGCCAAAAAATATCAACCCAGTGTTTGATGAAAATGGCCAGGTATGTGGGCTCATTTCTGAAAATGGGGTCTCGGGTGCCAGCCCCAATGAAACAGCAGCCCCCTGCAGTGTCCAGGTAATTAAACGGGGCGCTCTGGGAGCGTTTTTTGATAACTGTTCCTTTCTAAAAGCTGATTGAAAACGCCAAGCGTAAAGGAGAGGGCGAGCTGCTGGGGAAAAGAGAGAAGCTTATGCTGGAACTGGAGAAACTTTTGCGTCGGATGGAAGAATTTGCAGAGTACTCTAAGCTGGCTATGATGCAGCAGGTATGATAGTCACAGGCTGTGTTATAGTTTTCCCTCTTCTTATTTTCATTACTTTAAGACTCTTTTCATATTTGTACAGATCCTTTTTACCCAAAACGCATCATGGTTGTCGTGAACGATAATTTTTTTGTGCAACACAAAAGATCATTTCACCCGACGATCAAGCGTTTGGCCATTCGTCGGTGATTGGCAGCCTATTTATACTGCACAATTATCCTTAAACGAGCGTTCCTGGGAAGTAGTTATAAAATGCTCCCTAACTCCGGTTTGGAGTTGCATTAGGCTTTTTTTATGTTGTTTCTTTTGGGGGGGTTCTATCCCTTTTTAAAGGCAAGAATCAAGAATATTGAGACTACAGCCAATAGTGTAACCTGAAGCTTCAATGCAAAATCTCCATTAGGGCCCCCAACTATTGCTGGTCTTTAATAGTAGTGATCTTCTCATATGAGTCAAAGAGACCTTTTGAGCCCCCCTTAGCTCCAGATGCGACTGCAACCCCTGCACGCACTGTAGTTACGCCCTTGACTGCAGCATTATTTTTGCTATGCAAAAAAAAACTATGAAAAAAACATAAACCCGACTGACCACCATTATCAGCCAGAACAGTCTTTATAGAGGCAGTCCCTAGTGCTTAACCTGAAGTGCAGTCAAACAAAGGCAGGTCAGAGGCAGTCGTCACACCTGAGCACTGGCGTATGAAAGCGTCCACTAGGCCTGAAACGCGTTGCATCCAATAGGCCTGAAACGCATTGCGTCCAATAGGCCTGAAACACGTTGCGTCCAATAGGCCTGAAACGAGTTGTTCCAATAGGCCTGAAACGCGTTGCGTCCAATAGGCCTGAAACGCGTTGCGTCCAATAGGCCTAAAAGTCGTTGCGTCCAATAGGCCTGAAAATCGTTGCGTCCAATAGGCCTGAAATACATTGCGTCCAATAGGCCTGAAATGCATTGCGTCCAATAGGCCTGAAATGCATTGCGTCCAATAGGCCTGAAATGCATTGCGTCCAATAGGCCTGAAATGCGTTGCGTCCAATAGGCCTGAAACGATTTGTGTCCAATAGACCTGAAAGGCCTGAAAGTTACACCTCTGACATCAGCTGTCTATAAAGTGGAGCATATAGGAGTCTGTATTCTGCAAACGAGAAGTAAAGTTCACCGGTGAGAAGTCAGTCTCATACTGTAACTTGTGAATGTCTAACTCATTTTCTTTAATGGAGGCAGTCCGGTTAACCCTTTACTTATCTGTGTTTATTGTGCCTGGTTTCAGTAAGTGACAGATGTGAGGACTGTACAGAAGCGAATAGCAGACGCAGAGGAGGCGGTGGCTTATATTAACAAAGAAGAAGCGCTGTATAAATGGGACCTTACAACATACCCTCAGCTGGATTCTTCAAAAGTAAACATCGAACCTTACCAGAAACTTTTTGCACTGATTTACAAATGGCAAAAAACTGAAAAAAAGTATGTGCACCCCATTGGGGAATTCTGAGTTAACTCTTGGCATGCCGTTATTTATTAACACCATACGTGATCTGAAGTGGAGAGTAAATGGCGCATTTAAACAAGCTGATAATCATTCCCAATTATCAGCCCGTGTAAATGTGCCAGTAATCACCCTTATGAACAAGCAAAACACTAATTCGTTGGGAACGAATCATTTATGGCAGCAAAAATCATCTTTATCTACAGCACTTCACCCCTTGTAACGTTATAGGGACAAAGTATATCTAATAACCAATCGTTCTGTCCCCATCACTGTTCTTCGGTCCTGGAAATAACCAAGCGCCAAAAGTCTTGCATATATTACAAGGGGATTATGTGTTATTAAAGGGCTGTCCGGCCTTGGGGCACAAGTCTGCAGTCACTCCATGTGACTGCAGACATGTGAATCCTCACAGCATGTGTACTGTGCGCGTAATAAGGATTCTCCAGCATCGGGAGCACAGGCGTGTGACAGCAAGTATGTGATTTGCATATATACGGTCACATCCCAACTAGACATATCCGGCCTTGCTCAATGCAAGCACATTGAGTGGAGCCAGACACGTCTAGTCGGAATGTGGTCTGAAGTATGCAAATCACATACTTGTGATCACATAACAGCCCGTTCCCGGCACCGGAAAATCCTCGCAGTGCGTGCAATGTGAGGATTTAAAAGTCTGCAGTTACATAGACTGTAGACTTGTACCCCAAGGTCGGACAATCCCTTCTGCAAAATAGGAGATAAATGTATGATCGGTAGGGGTGCTCTAATACTGAGGACAGAGGTTCCAAAGTCTGTTGTGTGAATGGAGTGATCGTGCGCATGCATAGCCAGTGCTCCATTCATGTCTATGGGAGCAGTCATGCGCATGCGTAGCCATCACTCCCATAGATGCACACATGCTTCATTCATAAAGCTGTATCTAGGACCACCGCTTTCAAAACTGCTGGGGGCTGCAGCAGTCGGACTCCCAGTGATCAGATATTTATCAACAACCTTGTGGATAGGTGATTAAATATTATTTATGGGACAACCATAGCCATAGATGTAGAAGAGAAAAAAAGCAGAATAAACAGTAATAGATGAGCTAAAAACATGAAATTTATCAAAATATGTCTTGAAAAATCTCACGCTTCCAGGTGGATCGACGACGCTTTCCTTGACCTGAACGGAGAAAGCATGGAAGCCGAGGTGGACGAATTCTTCCGAGAGGTCTACAAGATGATGAAACTATTTCAGCAGAAGACGTTAGAAGAGGAGAAGAAAAAGGAGGCTCAACACCGGACACTGTCTGAAGATAAGGATTCGGTGGACGAGGAAAAGAAGGAAAGCCGCATAGTTCTCATGTGTTCTGCCATCACCGAGCAAATCAAGGCTTTTAAGGTAGACGCATCAAATAATGGATATATCAGTAATCTGGGCCAGGTTTGCTGGAGCGCGCTGTTACCTCCCAATTCCAGCCAACTTCAGCACAGTGGTTATTGTCGAGACAGCAGCGGTGGTCGGTCTCCTAGGCAATGATCTGTAAACAAAAGAAAAGTCTTAATATCTCAAGAACGGCTGCAAATGTCAAGAAGCAGTAAATTGCAAAAGTGCAGGTTTTTACAATATCTATGAAGATGGGAATAACCCTTTAATTCATTTTTGTAGCCGTAATCCCGGGACACTGATTATGATTGACTCCTTTTCAGGAATATATCCCTCTGGTGAGCATCCTTTGCAACCTATGCCCCTCCCATATATCCATCCTGGCCTCCATGTGTCCAGCCTGCCCCCCTTCATATATCCATTCTGTCCCATATATCTATATATATCTATATCATATATATATAAATATATATATATATCTAACAGTTTTGATTTATATATATCCATCCTAGCCCCCCCATATATGCATCCCACCCCACCCCACCCCATATATCTATCCAGGTCCCCACGTGTCCAGCTTGCCCCCCTTCACCTCCATGCGTTCATCCAGGTCCCCACGTGTCCAGCTTGCCCCCCTTCACCTCCATGCGTCCATCCAGGTCCCCACGTGTCCAGCCTGCCCCCCCTTCAGCCCCATGCGTCCATCCAGGTCCCCACGTGTCCATCCTGCCCCCCCTTCAGCCTCATGCATCCATCCAGGTCCCCACGTGTCCAGCCTGCCCCCCCTTCAGCCTCATGCATCCATCCAGGTCCCCACGTGTCCAGCCTGCCCCCCCTTCAGCCCCATGCGTCTATCCAGGTCCCCACGTGTCCAGCCTGCCCCCCCTTCAGCCCCATGCGTCCATCCAGGTCCCCACGTGTCCAGCCTGCCCCCCCTTCAGCCCCATGCGTCCATCCAGGTCCCCACGTGTCCAGCCTGCCCCCCCTTCAGCCCCATGCGTCCATCCAGGTCCCCACGTGTCCAGCCTGCCCCCCCTTCAGCCCCATGCATCCATCCATGTCCCCACATGTCCAGCCTGACCTCCCTTCAGCCCCATGCGTCCATCCTTGTCCCCACGTGTCCAGCCTGCCCCCCCTTCACCCCATGCGTCCATCCAGGTACCCACGTGTCCATCCTGCCCCCCCTTCAGCCCCATACGTCCATCCAGGTCCCCATGTGTCCAGCTTGCACCCCCTTCAGCCCCATGCATCCATCCATGTCCCCACGTGTCCAGCCTGCCCCCCCTTCAGCCCCATGCGTCCATCCATGTCCCCACGAGTCCAGCCTGCTCCCTTCAGCCCCATGCGTCCATCCATGTCCCCACGTGTTCAGCCTGCCCCCCCTTCAGCCCCATGCGTCCATCCATGTCCCCACATGTCCAGCCTGCCCCCTTCAGCCCCATGCATTCATCCATGTCACCACGTGTCCAGCCTGCCCCCTCTTCAGCCCCATACGTCCATCCATGTCCCCACGTGTCCAGCCTGCCCCCCCTTCAGCCCCAAGCGTCCATCCATGTCACCACGTGTCCAGCCTGCCCCCCCTTCATCCCCATGCGTCCATCCATGTCACCACGTGTCCAGCCTGCCCCCCCTTCAGCCCCATGCGTCCATCCATGCATCCTGGGTAGGTGTTTATGCCCCTGCATCCATCCATCCTGGGTAGGTGTAAATGCCCCTACATCCATCCTTCCTGGGTAGGTGTAAATGCCCCTCCAGCCATCCATCCTGGGTAGATGTATATGCTTTTATATTCATCCATCCATCCTCGGTAGGTGTATATGCCCCTCTATCCATACATCCATCCATCCTGGGTAGGTGTATATGCCCCGCCATCCATCCATCCATCCTGGGTAGGTGTATATGCCCCTCCATCCATCCAATCTATCTATCTATCTTTTTATCCCTTCCTTTCTGATATAAGCTGCAATAATGCATTTGTCCTTTGCTACACCTTTGCACATACACCATATACCTAATCAGTGGCCTTGTTATCAGCTGCTACTCTTTTAATTCAACTGTCCCATCAGTTGGGTGTTGCTAAGTACCACGCATTTAAAAAAAATGTGGGGGCCGTTACGATTTCTTTAGTGAAATGCTGGCTCCCTCTGGTGGAGCACTGACTTCTTTAATTTTCTATCTGTGGATGAAAAAAAGATAAAAAAAGTTTGGTCTGAGATGTTGTTTTAAAGTGCTACCTATGTCTGTCAATCAGAGCATCCTATTGGTTTTCACCCAGGCAGATAGATTGCTTGCAATAGATGTAATGAGTGAATGGAACAATGGAATAATGCAAGAGAATGGGACAATGGAACAATGGAATAATGGAAGACTGGAAGAATGGAACATCATTGCACGTGTCATAATGGGCTCCTAGCCTTTATCTGGCTGTGCTTCTGCAGTCAGCTACAGTCTGCAGGGAGCCTGCAGACTAGTAAGAAGGTGGACCGCCGCTTGTTTGTTCACTAATTAGTTATCCTCTCCCCATCCCCTTGTCTGCAGGTGCATGGGACATTGGGGGGGGAGGGGAGCATGTTTGAAAATAGGCAGACTCATGCAGATTAAAAATGCACGCTTGGGCTGCAGCTGCAACAAGCAGTAAAGTTGTGGGTTTTAAGGTGACTATTGATGAACAACATGTCCTCCTAAGGGAAGTCTTTGTCCCTATCCCTACAATGGGTGCCTTCTTGAAGACAGGGTGCAGTCATAGGCCAAAACCAATTCAGGTTATCGCTTCTCGGCCTTTTGGCTAACATCAAGTGTAGTATCTGTTCTCATTTAGTATATGTGCTTTGCTTTTACCAATATATTGTATTGCAATGTTATCTATCTATCTATCTTCCCACCTGCTTGTTTTCCCTCTATCCACACCCTCCTCTTCTTTGATTGACAGCTCTGGCTTCATAGAACCAGAGAAGGAAGGAGACAGAGGTAAAACAAGCAGGTGGGAAGGTGTATATAAAGGACTGGCCCACGCCGTGATCCACGGAGCGCTTGTACTTGGTTTCAACAGTCATTCTGTGCTGACAGTCCCTTTAAAATCAGTGTTTCCCAAACTCCAGTCCTCACGGCCCCCACAGGTCATGTCTTCAGGATTTCCATAGTATTGCACAGGCGAGAGAATTCCTGATTCCTTGATACTTTCATCACATGTGTAATACTGAGGAAATCCTGAAAACCTGACCTGTTGGGGGCCATGAGGACTGGAGTTTGGGAAACACTGCCTTAAATGGAGCGGTGCTGCAGTTTTATTATTCAACAATTAGCAGGATCCCCCAACAATTTCTTAAGCAATGAGAAAATGCAGTCCCTAATGATGTCCTCTGACAATAAGCGGATCACTGGACAGCAGATGCATTGGGTTCTGCATTTCTTGGAGAATGGGATGGGGCAGCTTCTGTCTTCTCAGTGATACAATCAGGAAGGAGATGCAGCGTGAGACAATCCCTGTCTAGATCTTTGATCTGATCATCAATACAGAGGGCTGATTGGTGAAGACAGAGGGAAAGGCTAATAAAATTATTAAAAAAAAACCTTAGTTTTTCGGCTGGCACTTCCTCTGGGGTCAGTATGCCAACCTCATTGACTTCATAGCACTTGCCAGAGTGGGCAGACACGATTTTATTGCCTTTACACATGTCACCTCCACACAGGGCGATGCTGCTACGACGCCTCTGTAGTGATCAAACGTGGAGTCAAACAGCAGGGCTTTAAGAGGGCTGCCCTTTTCAATCTTGGGACTAAAACACAAGAATAAGACATCCTGTTAAGGGGGATAAAGGTAAGTAACAGCGTTCAGTCCAGAGTGATGAATTCCAAAAGACAAAGTTTATTCCTCCATCACATAATGTTTCGACCTGTTATAGGTCTTTATCAAGTATATACAAAGACATACAGGGATACTGATCCCCTTTAAGGAAAATCAGTGGCCAGAACCCTTTAAATTCCCCTTAAATGGTCCAAAACTGAAACTGTGGGAACAGTATAATCCACTTAGGGTTCAGCAAACTTACAGTCAAGGGTTTGATAAAATGATCTACACCCTTGTGTCTCCAGAAAGCATAGCGTACGTTCACGTGCTGAAAATGCCGACCAGTGCTGGAGTGAGCAGAGGTCCGCAGCTTGTGACACTCCTGCTGTAGTGAAACTACAGGTCCCAGCAGGCTGACGGTCTCTCATCAAGTTATGCTGGGAGCCGCAGTTTCACAAATAGTGCTAGAGGATCAATGTCAGAAATATGAGGCTGCCACTAGGGTTTCTCCCACAAATATGTAATCGGACGTGGAGCAGATCTGCACGTGGATGAGCCATATTCTCTATCTGTGAACATACTACTCCTTCACTCAGATTCTAAGTGGTTCTGCAGCGCATCTGTGCAGAGCAAGCTGTCAATCAAAATCCAGGCCGGGTTTACAGCCGTCGCCCCTGATATAGCGAGCGGTGCTGTGATCCAAGACTGTAGCCGCTCCGTGCACAACGATGAGTGAAGGCCGGCGGCTGCAGGGAGGAAAGAAGTTAATTTTCTCCCGGTACCTACACTATCAATAAGGCGGCCGAGCAGCATTGTAACAATATTTATCTGCAGATTAACCCTATACCTGCAGGTACATAGCATTTTCCAAGGTGACAGGTTCCCTTTAATAAAGAGAAGATGGATAGAGCCGCATTAGTCCGTACTCTCGGTGGAAGCCTCCTGACAACTTCTTGAAGAACACTTTCCACATTTGTTCCAAGCTTCCCCGACATCTAATAGAAATAAACAGAGAAATGAATTTCTTAATACAGTTTAGAACTCGGCTACAACGAATCAGAAGAAATGAAACCTTTTTGAAGCTGACAAGCAATCAAGCCCCTCCGTAAGCCACACAGAACATGGCTACTTATGTCATCTGCAGGTGATTAAAGGAACCTGTCATGCTGAAATGGTATAAGATCTGTAGGGGGTGTTGTAGAGCAGAGAAGTTGATCAGACTGATAGACATATCTGTGGGAAGAGAGTCAGCAAAACTGGCATTTTATGCAGTGAAAAGTCCTGCCGTATGTACACTAGTCCAGTGGGCGGTCCTACTAAGTGATTGACAGTTCCCTGTATGACCATGCAGGCAAAGATAGCTGTCAATCACTAGTAGGACCGCCCACTGGACTCATCTGTACAAACAGCAGGATTCCACTGAATAAATTGATACAGGAAAAACATCTATCTTTGTACCGTATTAGCCAGTAGATAGAAGAGTATTTAGATTTGAGAGTCCTCAGTGGTTGATACCATCTTTTCCGTTAGCCATTAAAAGGTAACAAATTGCAGGCTTTCCAGACTACTCAGGTCTCAGGTCTGCCTGATGAAGAAGCCTGAGTAGTCTGGAAAGCTTGCAATTTGTTACCTTTTAATGGCTAACGGAAAAGATGGTATCAACCACTGAGGACTCTCAAATCTAATGAATAAATTACAATTTATACTGAATCTTCTCCCACAAACCTATATATCATTCTGCTCAGTTTCTCATGGATAAAACCTGCACATCTGAATGGAGCTTTAATGTTGTTATTACAATCAGGTAAACGCAGATCACAAAATCTTTCATATGATCATTTTTTTAACACCTAAAACCCCAATGGGTCGTTCTTAGACCTGTGTAGCTTACCAAGCCCAATTTCTAAAAGTTGCAAGAGTGCTGTAAAATAGGAAGCTGCACATTTTTGCGCAAAAATGATGCATCACAAAAGTTGTTTTTTTTTGGGGTTTTTTTTTAACACCAAAAATTGATGTCAATTCCTCGCTACATTGCCCCTTTTCCAGCCACATTTTGTAGAAAAAAATAAAAAGACAAGGTACAGACAGCGGAGTTAAATTTGCCTACAGGAATGATTTTGATCTGGAGCGCATCGTACCCGGATACAGTCACTAGCGGGAACGTCAAACATCTTCTCAATTTGTTTCTCCACCCTTTCCGGATCTGCATTCTTCAAGTCTATCTAAAAGCAAACGTATAAATACTAATTATTTATCAAAGCTGGACAACATCTAGAAACCATATAAGAAAACTGGCATAAAATATAGTGTGAACAAGAGTTTAGGGAGAGATGTACAACTGGCACTGGCCTATAAAAGGGATTGTGTAATCATACAAAACTAGCAAAAATGTAAAGCGCCTGGAAAACAAGGAACGTGCAATTTACCTCTTAGTAAAATCCTATGCTTTCTCAAGAACAGAGGAATTTTAATTTCATATTTTTTTTTAATCAAATCATTTTTATTGAAAAACTCCAACTACAAATATTCCATCTTTCAAATAACATACATGACATAGTAATTCCATAGTAAAAATATGAACAAAGTATCTGAACTTCAATTCCCATAACCCACCCTAAACCCAAATCCCAACACTCCAGAGAGAACCATTTTCAGAGCAGTTCTAGAATAACGGACTATAGCATTCGTAGAAGGGGAAGAAGATAAAAAAGTGACTAACAAAGGGGTAGCAGCGTTTTAATGTTATCATTTACTGCTTGATGCCTGAGCCGGGGAGTGCACGCTGAAAACTGTTGCAGGCTGCTGTAATCACAGGACACAAGCAAACAGCATGGCATTTCCTATCAGCAGGGAGGAAGTAAAGGGAACAGTAATGAAAGTCTCCTCCTACTCCGCTCCATATTGAAATGAATAGTGTGCATCCTGCAAATGAGATGCATATGACGCGCCCCTGGGCCTGTGTCGCGCTGCGTTGCGCACGCGGGAGCTTACCCGGAGCCGGATCTGTTGAGGGTTGTAGTCTCGTGGCGGTGATCCGGTCCGTGCCCAGGGAGTCAGACTAAGTGGCGCTGTTTTAGCGGTAGATGTTGGACGACTACGCCACCCGTTGAGTGCAGCCAGGGAGCTGCTGCTGCAGGGCAGACCGCTGAGGCCGGTGGTAGGATTGTGCAGCGTGATAGTATAACCCCCAACGGGAGGGGTATGGCCTCAGGGCAGCCGACGTGGATGATGGGGGTAGCAGGAACCACTCGGAGACGGTACTGTGTAGTTCAGGGTCTTTACTGGTGACAAAGATAGACCCTCCCGGAGTACTGGCTAGCGATTGGGGCCTGGTCAGTCCTTGAGCAGATGGGATCTCCCCTGGCCAGGCGGAGTTGTAGGCCTCCCAAACTAACGATACTCTTCTGGCTACCTTGCTAGAGGCGGGTATAAGTAGCCCACGTCCCTGAGTGTACCGTGTGGTGCTCACCCGTATGGCCGGTGACTCAGGGCCTTCGGGTTTCTGGGCCAGAGGACCTGCAATCCCCTGCCGGTCGGTTTCTGCTGCTGGATAGGAGTTAGTCCCCACAGCCTCGGACTCCGGGTCCGGTGATAACTTCTCAGTCAGGGCGAGCTCTGTAGCTGCCAGCCCCTGACTCCTTGTAACACTGCTCCCACAGAGCTCTTGTTGTTTCTTCCTATATTTGCTTCTTTTCTCTGCTTCTTCTCTACTTCTGGCATGGCCCAGGAGCTGGGCCCAGCCGGAGCCACAGCTCCCTGTCAGCCCTCCTGGCTGAACTCTCCCTCTCCACTCTCTAACCCTGCCTCAGCCCCAGGTTTATACAGGGGAAGTTCTTCCCCTCCCAGGACTGGGCAGGAGGTGTGGCATGCATAGGATTCCTGACCAAGAGACCTCCCACCTGCTCTCAGACATAACATTGCTGTTACTGTGGAAACCAGACCCCTGGGGTGCCACATTCCCCCCTAGTGAAATTTAGTACTCCGGGACTAAACATATTTTTAGACAAACATAACAAGGTATAAACAATAATAATACAATAAGAAAAACACATAAAGATGGTTACGGCGTGTCCGCAACCGGGTGCAGTTTTGAAGAAAAGCAAGGTGTCCATTTCACCAAAACAGGGAGACGTAACCAGGTAGGGGTCTGTCCTGTCCCGAGTCCTTAACAGTCTTTAGTCCGTCCTGGGTTACGCTCCAACTATGTACAAAGGATTCCCGGCAAATCCACCAAAGACTCCCATAAATTACTAGAAACACATAATTATTTACAGGATATGGCCGCTCTCAGTCCTCGGCCAGTGGGGATAAGGAATGGCTGCTCACAGTCTTCAGCCTGGTTTAAGATAGGGGCACATGGGGAACAATTCACTAATCCCAACGGGGACCATATTTTAATTAGCAGCAGTCCTTGTACCCTTACGGGTAACTATTTACAGCTCTTTATTCACGCTACTTCCCTTCAGTAGCTATGTCCTCTTTGTGCTCCCTCCTGAGGGTAGTCCTCAGACCCGTCCGGGTCCTCTTGGCTTTCCTCGTATTGGTAGTACTGCAGCTCCTCCTCGGTTAGCTGGGTTAGTATCTCTGCGACAGTCCTCCTCCCAGGTGGCCAGGACTTTACCTCCATTTGGGCTGCCCCGGTTAATTGGGCCACCAGGATGCTCACTTTTTGCTCCTCTGTGAGGGGGTACACCTGGAAGAGGCTATCCAGCTTTTCTCTAAAGTCATGCAGGGTATGTGACTCCCCTGAGTACTGGGGTAGCCAGGCTGCTCCCGGGATATAGGGCATGGTGAAAGGCATGACTGCAGCAGCGGTGGCGCTGGCGGGGGTTGAGGCAGTGAAGCTCTCCTCCGTATCCGACATCTTCCTCCCCCCTAGTGGACCGTGGCCTACCTTGCGATGATCCTCTTCCGTAGGCCGCGGCTCCGCAGTGGATCGTCAGGGTTGAGGACCTTCCGTCGCGCTCCTGTGACGTCGGCGTCTGCTGGGCTCCTTCCAGGACCTTACGCAACGTCCGGACGTGAGGCGGGGATTCAGTTTCTCGCGCGCTTTCGGAGTCCACGCCCCTCTTCTTCTCGCGCGGCGTCCTCAAGATGGCGTCCAATGGCGGGAAAACTCCATGGCTGGCGGAAAGAAGGCCGAAGATGGCGCCGAATGGCGGGAAAACTCCACCGATGGCGGGAAGGAAGCGGAAGATGGCGCCGGATGGCGGGAATCTTCACCACAGGTAAGTTTGAACAGTCTTTTTCAGGCACGCAGTACCTGGTGGTTGCGGGCACGAAATCCTGCCGACTACGCCAAAAGTTGACGCGCCCCTGGGCCTGTGTCGCGCTGCGTTGCGCACGCGGGAGCTTACCCGGAGCCGGATCTGTTGAGGGTTGTAGTCTCGTGGCGGTGATCCGGTCCGTGCCCAGGGAGTCAGACTAAGTGGCGCTGTTTTAGCGGTAGATGTTGGACGACTACGCCACCCGTTGAGTGCAGCCAGGGAGCTGCTGCTGCAGGGCAGACCGCTGAGGCCGGTGGTAGGATTGTGCAGCGTCATAGTATAACCCCCAACGGGAGGGGTATGGCCTCAGGGCAGCTGACGTGGATGATGGGTGTAGCAGGAACCACTCGGAGACGGTACTGTGTAGTTCAGGGTCTTTACTGGTGACAAAGATAGACCCTCCCGGAGTACTGGCTAGCGATTGGGGCCTGGTCAGTCCTTGAGCAGATGGGATCTCCCCTGGCCAGGCGGAGTTGTAGGCCTCCCAAACTAACGATACTCTTCTGGCTACCTTGCTAGAGGCGGGTATAAGTAGCCCACGTCCCTGAGTGTACCGTGTGGTGCTCACCCGTATGGCCGGTGACTCAGGGCCTTCGGGTTTCTGGGCCAGAGGACCTGCAATCCCCTGCCGGTCGGTTTCTGCTGCTGGATAGGAGTTAGTCCCCACAGCCTCGGACTCCGGGTCCGGTGATAACTTCTCAGTCAGGGCGAGCTCTGTAGCTGCCAGCCCCTGACTCCTTGTAACACTGCTCCCACAGAGCTCCTGTTGTTTCTTCCTATATTTGCTTCTTTTCTCTGCTTCTTCTCTACTTCTGGCATGGCCCAGGAGCTGGGCCCAGCCGGAGCCACAGCTCCCTGTCAGCCCTCCTGGCTGAACTCTCCCTCTCCACTCACTAACCCTGCCTCAGCCCCAGGTTTATATAGGGGAAGTTCTTCCCCTCCCAGGACTGGGCAGGAGGTGTGGCATGCACAGGATCCCTGACCAAAGGACCTCCCACCTGCTCTCAGACATAACATTGCTGTTACTGTGGAACCAGACCCCTGGGGTGCCACACATACAGCAAACAATTGATTTTCCATACATAGGTGTTGAGTTGACCGCTGGATATACACATGTGTATCACTAATTACCAGAACTGGAAATCGAAAAAAAAGACGAGTAAGTTTGGGGTGAATCCAGCCTTCATTACTGCACAGCCGCTCAGAGGGATCGGTACTAGGAACAGCAGGAGTGCCGGCGATGTTCACAGATTTACCTGCTGCGGGACTGAAGGAGTCTGATCGCGCTCGGCTCGAAGCTTTTTACCTGGTTTACGACAGGAATAATTGAAAGCTGTGCTTCAAAGGCCAGGAAGAAGTTTGCCACCGTCTATTAGAAAATAGACAAACTTAGGATAGAAACAATATGAACATATACCCTGCTATAAGTAAGTAAAAAGCAATAGGAAATATATATAATATAGGGTACTTAGTAAACATGTTTATTGATTAAAAAAAAAAAAAGCCATCCCACCAGCACCAAGGTGTACCCAGTCAGTTATGTGAAGTATATAATAAAATACACTTTAGTACAATATTAGTATCTTGTCCCTTTAAATCTGCAGCTACTTCTGTCACCATGGTAACTGCATTCATACTCAGCCAATAGGATTGCTCGGTTTGAATTAGAAGAAAAAAAAAAAAAGTTCTATATGGTCAGTTTGTTCCATCTCATCTGAGTGTGAAGACAGACACCTGCGATCAGCGAGATTATAGGTATAAGACGTGATATAATATAACGGACGGAGCCGCATCCCATCACACGCACTCAGCGACCACAACTGACAGGAATCAGCACATTTATCAGAGGAGAAGTCATTATTCCCCAACACATGATAAGTGACAACTTCTAGATCTGCTGGGAACCCAACTAATCCCTGCTAGACCCTCCCCGGACCACCGCTCCATTCATTCTCTATGCAGGAGAAAGCTGAGTACAGCGCCCCCTATAGAGAATGAACGGACCGGCGGTTGAACATTTGCACTTCGCTCACTTCTATCTATAAGTGCTGTTCTGCTGATTGGGTCATAGCGGCCAAACCCACCGATCTAAGAGTCATCACCTATCCAGAGATCAGTGAGAACTTGTTCCAACTAGACATCCCCTTTAATTGAAGAGATCACATATCTAACAGCCAATCCTATTCATTCCCAATCTTCCCTGTGCCCAGTAATGCCCCTGGGTATATCGCCAATATGAGCCAATCACCAAACCCTCTGCTGACTGTTCCCCATGTTTTATAGATTTTGGATCCGTTTCTACAAGAGAAGATCTCAGCGGCCTCCATGGGGATGGGTTACTCTGCCAGCGATGGAGCAGGTAGTATCCACCAGCCTGTGATATCTCACCTTCCTCCATATTCTGCTCTTACATGCGTTTCTTCAGCTTTACCCCTTCCCAACAGAACCAATTGATGGTTTTTTTCTGTTTTCTCCTTGGCTTTTTCCAAGGGCTATAACTTTTTCATGTCTGTCCACATAGTGTGAGGTCTTGTTATTTTGCAGGACGAGCGGTACTTATAAATCCCACCATTCATTTACCACATAGTACTAGAAAACGGGAAAAACATTCCAAGTGCAGTAAAAGTGCGAGGAAAAAAAAACCTGACCCTGTTTTTCTGGGAAGGGTTTTAACGGCGTACATAGTGTGGTGAAAATGACCTGGTAATAGGATCCTACTCCTCAGTGTGATTACAGCAAGACCAAACTTCTCCAAGAGTTTTGGCAAAAGAAAAAAACTTTTTTTTATGGTGTCACCATTTTTTCTGAGACCTGTAACATTTTCATTTTTCGGGTTGATGGAGCTGTGTGGGGGCTTATTTTTTGAAGGGCAAGAGGACTTTATTGATAACATTTTGGGACACATATGACACGGTCATCGCTTCTTACAGGGTTTTCTGCAGTATTGTGACGAACGAAAAAAATGTAATTTTGTCTTTTTGGATTTTTTTCTGTGTTCACTGATAGTTTGTTTTTTATATTTGGATAGATTGTATTTCTCTGAAAGAGACCATACCACAAATGTGTATATTTTTATTATATTTGTTTTTAGTGGGAGGTGAGTTGAACGTGTGGGGTTTTAATATTTTACACTTTTTTTTTTTTAATTTTCACTGTATTTGTATACATTATCTGATTGCTTGTGCTATATACAGCGATACCACAGTAATGCTCCATATAGCAAAATCACGGTCTTCTTTACAGCCCAAATGAAGCTTTATGATGACAGGCACGGAGGCTTCAGCAGACCCCCGGATGTCATAGCAGTCCATCTGCGCCCTGTGATCGCGTCACAGGAGCGCCGGTGGGCGCATGGAACGATGCGTCCCAATGCCGGCGCGCTGTTAATGCTGCTGTTAGAGATTGACAGCAGCACTGAACAGGTTAACAGTGTTGGGCAGATCTTCGCTCCACTCGCAGCTCTTAGAGGCAGGTCCTGGTTGTTTGTCACAGCCATTATCTGCCATGTACGGGGCGAGCTGACTCTGCTCCATACACCCGCTACTGACTTATACCAGACATGTACGGCTGATGTTGGTAAGGAGTTAAAGCGGTTGTCCAGATTTGGGGCCATTTGTTTTTTTTACTTTAATGCAAGTATTTGGGACTAAAATTGATTTCTGTAATTGAGTTTCATTAAAAATGTTGCCTTCTGTAGCATCTGTGCTGCACTGTCTATTCCTGGCTGCAAAATTAGCTAACTGAGAATCTATCAGTGAGCTCCTTCTGACAGTCTTAAGAAGGATCATTTGTGGCCTGCTGGAGGTCATTTTGCAGGGCTCTGGCAGTGCTCCTCCTGTTCCTCCTTGCACAAAGGCGGAGGTAGAGGTCCTGCTGCTGGGTTGTTGCCCTCCTACGGCCCCCTCCACGTCTCCTGGTGTACTGGCCTGTCTCTTGGTAGAGCGTCAAGCCTCTGGACACTACGCTGACAAGACATAGCAAACCTTCTTCCCACAGCTCATATTGATGTGCCATCCTGGATGAGCTGCATTGCCTGAGCAACTTTTGTGGGTTGTAGAGTCCGTCTCATGCTACCACGAGTGTGAAAGCACAACCAACATTCAAAAGTGACCAAAACATCAGCCAGAAAGCATTGGTACTGAGATGTGGTCTGTGGTCCCCACCTGCAGAACTACTCCTTTACTGAGGGTGTCTTGATAATTGCCAATAATTTCCATCTATTGTCTATTCCATTTGCACAACAGCATGTGAAATTGATTGTCAATCAGTGTTGTTTCTTAAGTGGACAGTTTGATTTCACAGAAGTTTGATTTACTTGGAGTTATATTCTGTTTAAGTGTTCCCTTTATTTTTTTGAGCAGTGTATATAAAAAAATTACTGCAGCTTTAATGCTATTTATTACGCCTCAGGTAACTTTGTGACTAACTATACAGCATCAAAAATACCAAAAAGCTTAAATCTCCAATGGAAGCCAATAGCACCAGTGAGAACACGGCATAAGCGTAATCCAAAGGAAGAGGGGGACATTATTCACTCCAGTTTCCTGCGGCCCCTCGGGAGTATAGGTTGCTGCACGGTAGTCTGCATTCTGTGTAAAACAGGAAAAACACTTTTACTTAGCGGGATGAGGTCAGTAATGGCGCTCTGTCAGTTGAAGATTGCGTTTCCTGAGAAGAGGACAGAAGAGGACAGAAGAGGACAGAAGAGGACAGAAGAGGACAGAAGAGGACAGAAGAGGACAGAAGAGGACAGAAGAGGACAGAAGAGGACAGAAGAGGACAGAAGAGGACAGAAGAGGACAGAAGAGGACAGAAGAGGACAGAAGAGGACAGAAGAGGACAGAAGAGGACAGAAGAGGACAGAAGAGGACAGAAGAGGACAGAAGAGGACAGAAGAGGACAGAAGAGGACAGAAGAGGACAGAAGAGGACAGAAGAGGACAGAAGAGGACAGAAGAGGACAGAAGAGGACAGAAGAGGACAGAAGAGGACAGAAGAGGACAGAAGAGGACAGAAGAGGACAGAAGAGGACAGAAGAGGACAGAAGAGGACAGAAGAGGACAGAAGAGGACAGAAGAGGACAGAAGAGGACAGAAGAGGACAGAAGAGGACAGAAGAGGACAGAAGAGGACAGAAGAGGACAGAAGAGGACAGAAGAGGACAGAAGAGGACAGAAGAGGACAGAAGAGGACAGAAGAGGACAGAAGAGGACAGAAGAGGACAGAAGAGGACAGAAGAGGACAGAAGAGGACAGAAGAGGACAGAAGAGGACAGAAGAGGACAGAAGAGGACAGAAGAGGACAGAAGAGGACAGAAGAGGACAGAAGAGGACAGAAGAGGACAGAAGAGGACAGAAGAGGACAGAAGAGGACAGAAGAGGACAGAAGAGGACAGAAGAGGACAGAAGAGGACAGAAGAGGACAGAAGAGGACAGAAGAGGACAGAAGAGGACAGAAGAGGACAGAAGAGGACAGAAGAGGACAGAAGAGGACAGAAGAGGACAGAAGAGGACAGAAGAGGACAGAAGAGGACAGAAGAGGACAGAAGAGGACAGAAGAGGACAGAAGAGGACAGAAGAGGACAGAAGAGGACAGAAGAGGACAGAAGAGGACAGAAGAGGACAGAAGAGGACAGAAGAGGACAGAAGAGGACAGAAGAGGACAGAAGAGGACAGAAGAGGACAGAAGAGGACAGAAGAGGACAGAAGAGGACAGAAGAGGACAGAAGAGGACAGAAGAGGACAGAAGAGGACAGAAGAGGACAGAAGAGGACAGAAGAGGACAGAAGAGGACAGAAGAGGACAGAAGAGGACAGAAGAGGACAGAAGAGGACAGAAGAGGACAGAAGAGGACAGAAGAGGACAGAAGAGGACAGAAGAGGACAGAAGAGGACAGAAGAGGACAGAAGAGGACAGAAGAGGACAGAAGAGGACAGAAGAGGACAGAAGAGGACAGAAGAGGACAGAAGAGGACAGAAGAGGACAGAAGAGGACAGAAGAGGACAGAAGAGGACAGAAGAGGACAGAAGAGGACAGAAGAGGACAGAAGAGGACAGAAGAGGACAGAAGAGGACAGAAGAGGACAGAAGAGGACAGAAGAGGACAGAAGAGGACAGAAGAGGACAGAAGAGGACAGAAGAGGACAGAAGAGGACAGAAGAGGACAGAAGAGGACAGAAGAGGACAGAAGAGGACAGAAGAGGACAGAAGAGGACAGAAGAGGACAGAAGAGGACAGAAGAGGACAGAAGAGGACAGAAGAGGACAGAAGAGGACAGAAGAGGACAGAAGAGGACAGAAGAGGACAGAAGAATCGATCCTACAACATAAAGGAAGAAGCAGAACAACATCCGCCATTACATCAACCGGTATTTGAGAGGAAAGAGGAACACCATGTGGACCATCCTACTGAGACCTCTCTGCCGATAACATCATACGGCAATACCGGCTGGTAAGTAGAAATCCACCAAAGTAATAATCGCAGGATAGTAGTAATCTAGTGGTAGTATATCATTATTAGTGTCATTTGAGTAATAATACTAGTGATAATAGTAAGAAAGTAATAAAATAACAGTAGTAATAGTAGTAGGTAGAATAGCAGTGTGATCCAGGGTTCTAGGACTGATCGCCTTTTCTCGGGGTCAAGAAGGAATTTTTCCGCTGTGACACAAATTGGCTGAAGGTGTCCTGGGGTTTTTGCCTTCTTCTGGATCAACACTGTAGGTATAGGGCAGTATTAGTAGTAATAGGAAAGAAGAATAATACTGTAATAAGATAGCACAATGTTAATAATAACCATATCAAATAGTTAGATTTATAAAAACAAATTAAAATAACTCCAGTAGTACAATAATTAGCGTAATATTATATAACTTGTAATAACATTATTAGTTTTGATCCAGGGTCCTAGGACTGTTCGCCTTTTCCAGGGGTCAAGAAGGAATTTTTTCCCCTATGAAATAAATTGGCGTTAGGTGTCCTGGGGTTTTTGCCTACTTCTGGATCAACAGCTTTAGGCATAGGGATTTTAGTAATACCATTATTAGAATCACAAGTATAATAAAAAAATTGAATTAAATTTTTTTAATTAGTGTTATAACAGTTACAATTAATTGCATTATTGCAATAATAATAAATAGTAAAAATGGTGGTAATAATAATACAAAAAACTAGTCCCAGTTACTAAGTTAGTGTAGGGACCCATCTGAAGAGGTCGCCTTGACGTTGGCAGATGGACAATTTGCTCAAAATGTGCGCTAAGAACCTCATATTTCTATGTACAGGAGATCTAGCAGTAATACCATTCAGGAGATAGATATCTGTGTACACACATTTTGTTATATACTTTTGTGCAGCACACAGGGCAGGTATACAGGTACAGGGCGAGAGTGTTACAGTGATATTATAACTCGGCCTTAAGGATAAAATGCTGACAACTACAGATCCTGGAAACACATCCGAAACTAGACCTTGTAAGTAACTGGTTCCCAGCTAGTGGTGAATATGTACAGGGCAGTCCGGTACCAGGACCCGCTCTATAGGACACATTATCATCAGGCAGGTCCTGTCAGGGTTCTTACAAGATCTGCGGCAGAAGTGTGGCTGTATAACACAGTCCTGCTCCTGCCTCAGCCACCGACAGTGGAGCCAACCCTGATCCTGGCAGTTTAATCCACTGTATGACACAGTAGGGGGCTTCCACAGCATTTAGGCACTTTAGACAGGAGAGGGAGGCGCGATCATGGTGCCGATGAGTTTCTATGGCAGCCGAGATCTAACAATGGACCCCATGACGGCCATCTTACTGCTCCTATTAGACCCCGGCTGAGGAAAGGTCTATGAGGACACCGGTCAGACTTATGTCGCCTGCTCTGCACATATTAGAAATGCCTAGGGCTGATTAGTTTGCCATTTGTAAATCTGATCCAGCAGTGCTGGGCTACCACTGACATGATCAGGGCTATTGAGCTCCTAGATTGGGCAAAGGAGCTCAGTCTTCAGCATGAACTGGCCGAGGAGAGAGGAGCAACTTGCATGGGGCTGCTGCACAAGAAGCAACTCACAAGGTGGAGACTTACCCGGAGACGCGGTGCCCGGGCTGTGATCTGCTGTGCAGGCTGCATAGTCGATGCCTCCTAGGACCCGAACTTCACCCCAAACAGGCACAGCAGAGCTCGGACCGACAAAAGTTCTTTTGCATTGGAGGAGAGACCCTTTTCGATATCTGACCAGGTCCGCTGGGCTCCCCACCCTCTGGGACTCGCATCTGTGGTAATTGTGCTAGTGACCCCAAGTACCCAGGGAACCCCTCGAGATTGGTGGCTAACCTCTATAAAGATTTTACTGACCGGGGTGATAAGGACATCTTCCCTTCCAAGTGCCCCTTAAGAGAAACTTCATTATGTAGCAGATCCCACTATAAAACCCTGGAATGGTATTGTGCTCACCGAACCCACGATATCAGGGTACCCAACAGGTACATTGCACCTCCAAGGGACATGACCGAATTTGCTATGGCTTTCTTTACCTGGCCCCTCATTTATCGTATTTTAGCTTCCGGGAGGTAGCATTCTTGAGATTCGCAATCCCCAAAAACTGCTGAACTGTTGAGTAATCTGGATCGTGTGCTCGCGATTCCGGACGAAATCCGTGACACAGTGATGGCAGGGTGAGATATTGCGTGATCTCCACGGTGCCGTCTCTGAGGAATCCCTGACGCTGCGCATTAAAAAGAATATTGCACAGTGACAAGATCCTGCTGAGCCACTGAGAGTTAGAATTGACAACCGACACATGCGCAGAGTAGCAGGGACTAGCCCATCCCCTGAAACAGGCATCACTGATGACGCTTCATTCAGGGTGGGGAAAGAGGCAGCAGCAGGGACCGCAGCCTCTGCTCCCTGATCACGTCCGTCTTCATATCCCAGGATGCACTGGGGATTTTCAAACTAAATGTTATCAAACAGGAAGTTGGTAAAAAAAAACAAATATATACACACATACAAACACACCCCAGTTAGATAAATTTAGATTAACTTTTAATTAAAGTATATTAGAAAAGCAATTACCGTATTTTTCGGACTATAAGACGCACCGGACCATAAGACGCACCTAGGTTTTAGAAGAGGAAAATAAAAAAAAAAATTAAGCAAAAAATTGTTCATGATGCACTTTTAAGGGGGAGGGGGTCTTCTGCTGACACTGGTATAGGGGTAATACCCAATTTTGACAATATCCCCTATCCTGGTATATATGCCCAACCCCCTTCCTTTTATACGTGGCCATCATCCCCGTCCAGGTACGCACGGCGGCCATCATTCCCGTCCAGGTACGCACGGCACCCCTCATCCCCGTCCAGGTACGCACGGCACCCCTCATCTTTATCCTGTTTTGTATGGCCCCCTCATCCATACCCTAATATGCATGGTCCCCCTAATCCCCATCAGGCTGCACATAAAAAAAAAAAAAAACACTTATACTCACCTTTCTTCTCTCTCCTCCTGTCTGCCCGCACTGATCTCTCCATGTGAGCCGCACGTCACTGCCATGCGCGGCTCACATGGAGAGATCAACTGCCGGAAGTCACTGCTCCCCACACCGGGTCTGTGTGCGCGGGGAGCAGTGACTTCACTCTCCTTCATAGCCGGCACACAGCTTGGCCGCGCTGCGGCTCCTTCTGCTGCCGGGCTATACCGTGTGCCCGCTTATTGAAAGGCATGAATATTCACCCCCTCCCCACGCCCATGGGCGTGGAGAGAGGTTGAATATTCATGCCCTTTAACAGAGGGCACAGGCGATTCCGGCAGCAGCAGGAGCCGCAGCGCGGCTACACTGTGTGCTGCTATTAAGGAGCAGTGAATATTCATTTTCTTTAGCAGCAGGGACAGTGTAGGCTGCACCGCTGCCTCCTGTGCCCCGCTCCTCCACAGCTACCACTCCCCTCACACCCCACATCTATAATATAACCGGGAATGCGGGTCTCTGTCCAAAGCCTCGATAGACTGCGCATGCGTGACGCGCAGTCTGGCTCCAGACAGAAGACCGCATCCAGCCGTTACAGGTAAGAGGTGTATGGTGTCGGACATCGCGGTGTGTGTAGGCACTGAACGCACACTGCGATCTCCGGCGCCATACTTACCTGACCGGGAGGAGCGTTGCCGCGGCGCCTCTCTTCAGCGGAGACCGGGGGCGGAGTGAGACGTCGGATCGGCGCGTGCGCATAGCGCTATCCGGCGCCATTTTTATGAAGACACATTTACAGTGTGTCTTCAGCAAATTGGCGCCGGTCAGCGCTGTGCTCTGTCACCGCACTCCTCCCCCGGCCTCCGGCAGAACATGACGCTGCAGCGCTGGAGTACAGAGAAGAAAGGCGAGTATAACCGTTTATTTTTTTGGGGATGTGTGTATAGTGGGGGGATGAGGGGTGACACGCATACCAGAATAGGGATGAGGGGTGTCAGGTCCAGGATTGAACTGGGCGATACGATTACTTATGTATTTTGCTGCCCATTCGCTGGCCAGGGCATAGTCATCAAGAATCACCAGCCGCATGATTGTGCCCACAAGCTCTCGCCTGGGAGAATGTGGCTAACAAACTGAAAAGAGAAGCGATACACAAGATAAGAGGTGACACAATAATATACAAAAGAGGTAACACAATAATACACAGTCATCAAGTTTGGAGACTGAAACACATTCTGGCTTTCATAAAGTTTGCTGCTTCAGTTTTTATAGTGTCAATTTGCATTAACTGTAGATTGTTATGAAGAATGATCAGATGAATTGTTAAAAAAAATAAAATAAATGCATATTAATTTTTTCCCAAGGAAATTACTTAACCACAAAACCCCCATTTCCACAGTCATGCTTACTGAATTCCAAGAGCAGGCTGGTGCTTCAAATCATTGTCTACTGATTACCTTCAAGAAAACATGTGCAGTCATCATTGCTTTGCAGGCAAGGCCATTGCTGCTTGTAAGATTGCCCCTAGATCAACCATTTATCGGATAAGAATTTAGTCTGCGGTGCATCATATAAGTGTTGTGACGGATCAGCTCTTGGGTAGGCGCAGGTTCACACAGGAATGCAGTCCGCAGGTTCCAAAACAAACTGGTGGTTTATTAAATGTCCATAAACCAACCAGGAAACCAAAACATAACAGCTCTTTCAGCTGCTCGTAAAACTCGGCCCTTTAATTCGGGCCCACTAACTCCCTACACTATGTGTGCTGGAGCCTGCTTCTCCGGGTCCTACATCACCAAAGCTTGGCACTTCGGGGACACATACCTCCCGTCCACGACCTGTCCGGCAGCAACCTTACATACCCCCCCTCTCTGCCCAAAGCAGGGGGTGCATGGCACCTTCTGCCACCATACAACAGATACACAAAAGGTATAACGCAGTATTTCCCAAATACTAAGGAGATTCTGAAAACATGACCTATGGGGGTCCGTGAGGATGGGGTTTGGGAAACACTGCTATAACCGAACAAAACTAAAAATAACCAGTCCATACAGCACGGCATCAGCCGTTTAAATGTAGTGCTTTTCTCTGCCTCCAGCAGACTGAGCAGCACATGCAAGGTTTGCTCACCTTGCACAACACACAGCACCACTGAGACAGGCGCAGCTGTCTTAAATCAGGCCTTCCAAGACCTGGACTGGAGGTAAGTGAGCAGCTGTTTCCCCCCCCAACTCTTTCAGCTGCTCTTGAAACCCGGCCCTTTAATAAGGCCCATTAACTCCCTCCCAGCACTATGTGTTCTGGAGCCTGCTTCTCCATGTCCTACATCACCGAAGTTTGGTACTTCGGGGACACATACCTCCCGTCCACGACCTGTCTGGCAGCCACCTTACAGTGTGCTGCACTGAGTTAGACCAGAATTGAACCAGAAGATAACTGAAGGTAACTGCACAGCCAGAGTAAAAAATCTTTCTCTTTGTTTTCACTCTCACCCCTATAGTCCTACTCGTTCTACTAACCCTTCTCATCCCTACACCTAGTAATGAACTGGTCATCTTTCCCTCCATCTCACCTCCTCCTCAGATCTGTTCCTCAACATACACAGACAGCCACTTCACGCTCTCTCCTGCTGCTCCTCACTGCTGGCGATATCTCTCCAAATCATGGCCCTCCTCACCACATCCCCACAGTCACTTCTACCTCTCATCCACAATCTATCAAATTTCCACAACCTTTCTAACCCTATACCCATTGCCCATCCCCCGCTTCCCCAATCCCACTAACAGGAGCTCTATGGAACGCGCTCTCCATCTGCAACACACTTTCCTACATCCATGACCTTTTCATTACTAACAAACTTTCCTTCCTTGGCATCAATGGTACCTGACTCACACCCTCTGACATGGCCTCTCCAGCTGCACTTTCATACGTTGGATTCCACCTTTCCCACACCCCTCGCCTTATCGGCAAGCATGGCAAAGGAGTTTGTTTTCTCCTGTCAGATAACTGTACTCTGCTGCCCGACTAATCCACCTGTCCCCCCTGCTATTCCCTGGCCTCTCCCCTCTGTCAATCCCTTCGCTGGCTCCCCATTATCCAGAGACTCCAGTTGAAAACCCTAACCATGACATACCAAGCCATCCACAACCTGTCTCCTCCATATAACTGTGACTTAGTGCCCCGGTACTGGCCTGCACGCAACCTCCAATCCTCACAAGATCTCCTTCTCTACTCCCCTCTTATCTCCTCTTCCAACAATTGCACGTAAGATTTCTCCCATGCATCCCCCTACTCTAGAACTCTCTACCCCAATATATCAGACTGTTGCCAACCGTGGAAACCTTCAAAAGGAAGCTGAAGATCCACCTCTTCTGACAAGCCTACAATCTGCAGTAACCACCGCTCCATCATACCACTGCACGACCAGCTCTACCCTCACCTACTGTATCCTCACCCATTCATTGTAGACTGTAAGCCCTCGCGGGCAGGGTCCTCGCTCCTCCTGTACCAGTCGGTGATTCGCTTTTGTTCAAGATTATTGTACTTGTTTTTTGCTATGTATATCCCTTTTCACATGTAAAGCTCCATGTAATAAATGCCACTATAATAAATAATAACTTAATAGGGGGAGGTTAATTTGCTGTGAAGACTTCATGACTCCGAAGAAAGTCCAGCAAGTCCCTGTATCATCTCCTACATAGGATTCAGCTATGGAATTGGTTCAACATCAGTGCAGAGCTTGCTCAAGAATGGCAGCAGGCAGCTGTCAGTGCATCTGTACACACCGTGAGGAGAAGGATTTTGGAGGCTGTGCTGGTGTCAAGTAGGGCAGCAAAGAAACCACTTTTCTCCATGAAAAAGATGAAGAACAGGATTATAAAATGCAGTAAACTACAGTGATTGGATTACAGAGGACTGGGGTAAAGTTATTTCCCTGATGAAGGCCCCCTTCAAACTGTTAGGGACATATGGAAGAATGAATGTCCGGAGAAGAAAAGCTGAGCGCTACTTTGAGTGCTGTGTTCTGCCAACAGTAAAGCACCCGAGACGAGTCATGTGTGGAGTTATCCATCATCAAAAGGGAGTGGGCTCACTCACAATTATACCTAAGAACACTGCAGGAGCATTTTTGGTGATTAACAATGCATATACCAGCATGACGGAGAATATGTCACAAGGCAAAAGTGACAACTAAGTGTCTGGGTAACACTGACATTTTGGGTTCATGGCCAGTAAACTCTCCAGATCTCAATTCGATTGTGGTCACTCCACAAAAAGCGGGTGGACAAACAGAAATGTATGTAGTGAGCTCCTAGCACTGATTAGACAAAAATTGTCCGTCGTCAGTCAGGATTTGGCCCAGCAGCCGATATCCAGCTGCCAAGGCGAAGGGAACGAGTCTTGAAAAATAAGGGTCAACACTGAATATTGAATCTTTCCATAAACTTGATGTATTTGTCAATAAAAGTGTAAAACTTATAAAATGCTGATAATTGTACTACAGTAACCACAGAAACATCTGACTAAAAGATCTAAAAACACTGAAGTGAACACCAAAATTTCTATCAGTCACAAGACTTTTGGCCAGAACTGTACATAAAGTGACACAAAACAAGATACAAGACATAGGTCAAAAAAAATTCTCCATCTTCTTCGTTCCGTCAATCCGTGAAAAATGGAACTGCACTCAGATGTCATCTGAGTGCAGTGCGATCTTTTCCAAGAACTCATTAACTTGTATGGCCGAGCGTGATCCGAATATTAGATGAAACTCAAGCATAGTGATTTTTGTCCTCGGACAGACTGTCTATCGGGCCGTGCACATGTCCGATTTTTCTCCTTGGACAAACACTAGTCACAGTGCGATTCAATGTTTTGTCAGGTCGCACTCCGGCTGAAAACACTGCTATCTGCACCTGCCTTAACATTGCAACGCTAACAATAGTGATCTCAGCAAGGACTGCTGGGAGATTTCAGCTCAGAAGCCTGCAGATCTCTGAACGCAGCTCTAGATTATCACTGGCTGTAACTCAGGATTAGTAATCGATACGTTTTTCGAAAGTTACACAATAAACTATAATAAATTACTCTCATGTGAACACAAATTCTAAAGGAGAACTCTAACACTAAGATATTAACTTAAGGAGGAATTCACACATCCGTGGTGGGATCGGAGGACCCGGCCCGGCTCTCCGGACCTGATCAGTGCCTCATCTATTCCTAGGAGGTAATCACAGATCAGCACTGGTGACCCAGCGGTTGTCAGATCTGAGCTCGCTCCGTGGAGCACAGATGTGTGAATTCTGCCTTACAGAAGTTGTCCCAGAGTAGAAAGCCAGAGCTGTGGGATTACAGCGCCACCCCTGGGCACAGGCTGTGTGTGGCATTACAGCACCTGTCACATCACTAGACCGGAGCTGTAGTACCAGACACAACCTGTGGCCAGGACTGGCGCTCTGTGTTACTTTTTCTCGTGGGACAAACCCTGTGCAGAAAAATACAGAATCCAGGAACCTCCAAACATGGCAGACATCGCCAAGTTCTAACAGTGCATAATGGGCGCAGCTCCAGCCATACTGTCAGTGACTGGAAACCTGGTTTATAGTCCAACTGCTGACAGGTGAGAGGCTGCGGCTCCCTGTAATCCCCGGCTCTGACCCGTCACCGACCATTGCTGCTCTACAGCAGTCTATGAGCCGCTCTTTATAGTGCAGGGGACTAACCACATCCACAGGAAGCCAGGGTGCCCCCCCGGACTGAGACTGCCCCCCCCCGGGAGCTCAGTGTGGGGTGCGCAGTCATCCGCCATGTCTCCCCAATACTCAGCAGCCTCACCACCAACCACTCGCTCTGCAGCCTCCTCCCTGGTAAACGCTAGAATGTATGGGCTCCTTCCAGGTAGGACGTCGATTCCATGGGCGTGTCCTGACTGCATTATGGGCGTGTTTAGCACCAGACGCCATAGATTCATGCAGAAAGTGATACGGTGAAGCTTCAGGAGAAGGTCAGTGCTGGGCTCTGGGGGGATGCTGCGGGCTTTGGGTGGTCTGTGGGGCTGGTGGGGGCATGTTCTGGGTATTCTGGGGGGATGATTGATGGATGATGTGTGTGTGATGATGATGCACGCGTGTGGGGCGGCTCTGGAGGAATGCTGCGGGCTCTGTGGGGACGCTGGGGGCATGCTGCTGGCTTGTGGGGGCTCTGGAGGGATGCTGTGGGCCGGTGGGGGCTCTGGGGGGATGCTGCTGGCTGGTGGGGGCTCTGGAGGGATGCTGCTCGCTGGTGGGGGCTCTGGAGGGATGCTGTGAGCTCGTGGTGGCTCTGGAGGGATGCTGCGGGCTGTGGTGGCATGTCTATTGCTCTGGTGGGGGCTGTGTGGGCATGCTGCGGGCTGGTGGTGGCTCTGGAGGAATGCTGCGGGCTTGTGGGGACGCTGGGGGCATGCTGCGGGCTGGTGGGGGCTCTGGAAGGGGCTGATGATGCACACGTGTGGGGGCTCTGGGAGCTCTGTGGGGATGCTGCAGGCGGTGGTGGAATGTCTATGGCTCTGGTGGGGGCTCTGTGGGCATGCTACGGACTGGTGGGGGCTCTGGAGGGATGCTGCGGGCTCGTGGTGGCTCTGGGGGGATGCTGCTAGTCTGTGGGGGATGGTGGGGCATGCTGCGGGCTGGTGGGGGCTCTGAGAGGGGCTGATGATGCACACGTGTGGGGGCTCTGGGAGCTCTGTGGGGATGCTGCGGGCTGTGGTGGAATGTCTATGGCTCTGGTGGGGGCTCTGTGGGCATGCTACGGACTGGTGGGGGCTCTGGAGGGATGCTGCGGGCTCGTGGTGGCTCTGGGGGGATGCTGCTAGTCTGTGGGGGATGGTGGGGCATGCTGCGGGCTCGTGGGTGCTCTATGGGGCTGGTCCGGGTTCTGTGGGAGCATGCTGCGGGCTCTGGAGGTAATCTAGGGGGATGATGCACCCGTGTGGGGGCTCTGGCGGGGGGGGGGTGTCGGATGATGCACCCGTGTGGGGGCTCTGGAGGGATGCTGCGGGCTGTGGTGGCATGTCTATGGCTCTGGTGGGGGCTCTGTGGGCATGCTACGGGCTGGTGGTGGCTCTGGAGGAATGCTGCGGGCTCTGTGGGGACGCTGGGGGCATGCTGCTGGCTTGTGGGGGTTCTGGAGGGATGCTGTGGGCCGATGATGCACGCATGTGGGAGCTCTGTGGGGATACTGCAGGCTGTGGTGGCATGTCTATGGCTCTGGTGGGGGCTCTGGGCATGCTACGGGCTGGTGGTGGCTCTGGAGGGATGCTGCTGGCTGGTGGGGGCTCTGGAGGGATGCTGCGAGCTCGTGGTGGCTCTGGAGGGATGCTGCGGGCTGTGGTGGCATGTCTATTGCTCTGGTGGGAGCTGTGTGGGCATGCTACGGGCTGGTGGTGGCTCTGGAGGAATGCTGCGGGCTTGTGGGGACACTGGGGGCATGCTGCAGGCTGGTGGGGGCTCTGGGGGGGGCTGATGATGCACGCGTGTGGGGGCTCTGGGGAGGATGCTGCTGGCTGGTGGGGGCTCGGGGGGGCTGATGATGCACGCATGTGGGGGCTCTGGGAGCTCTGTGGGGGTGCTGTGGTGGCATGTCTATGGCTCTGGTGGGGGCTCTGGGCATGCTACGGGCTGGTGGTGGCTCTGGAGGAATGCTGCGGGCTTGTGGGGATGCTGGGGGCATGCTGCTGGCTGGTGGTGGCTCTGGAGGGATGCTGCGGGCTTGTGGGGATGCTGGGGGCATGCTGCTGGCTGGTGGTGGCTCTGGGGGGATGCTGCTTGCTGGTGGGGATGCTGGTGGCATGCTGCGGGCTGGAGGGGACGCTGGGGGCATGCTGCGGGCTGTGGTGGCATGTCTATTACTCTGGTGGGGGCTGTGTTGGCAGGCTGGTGGTGGCTCTAGAGGAATGCTGCGGGCTTGTGGGGATGCTGGGGGCATGCTGCGGGCTGGTGGGGGCTCTGGGGGGGGCTGATGATGCACACGTGTGGGGGCTCTGGGAGCTCTGTGGGGATGCTGCGGGCTGTGGTGGAATGTCTATGGCTCTGGTGGGGGCTCTGTGGGCATGCTACGGGCTGGTGGGGGCTCTGGAGGGATGCTGCGGGCTCGTGGTGGCTCTGGGGGGATGCTGCTTGTCTATGGGGGATGGTGGGGCATGCTGCGGGCTCGTGGGTGCTCTATGGGGCTGGTCCGGGTTCTGTGGGAGCATGCTGCGGGCTCTGGAGGTAATCTAGGGGGATGATGCACCCGTGTGGGGGCTCTGGCGGGGGGGGGGGGTCGGATGATGCACCCGTGTGGGGGCTCTGGGGGGGGGGGGTGTCGGATGATGCACCCGTGTGGGGGATGCTGCGGGCTGGGGTGGCATGTCTATGGCTCTGGTGGGGGGTATGCTGCGGGCTGGTGGTTGCTCTGGAGGGATGCTGCAGGCTTGTGGGGGCTCTGGGTGCATGCTGCGGGCTCTGGGTGCTCTGTGGGTATTCTGGGGGGGATGCTGCGGGCTTGATGATGCACGCTTGGGGGGGGGGATGAGGCACGCGTGTGCGTGGGGGGGGGTATGATGATGCACGCGTGTGGGGACTCTGGGAGATCCATGTAGCTCTCAGATGTCATGTAGGTAGGGCTTCATTCCATGGGGTAGGGCTTAATTTCAAGGTATATAAAAAAAATGGACTTCAAATAAAAATTAAATGAACACAAAAAGCACTAATTGAATTATTTTTTTCGTATTTATGTTTGCAGCCCCTTTAAAAACCCTTTGAGGACCAAGGCACATATATGTCCCATAGTTTTAAACTGGAAAAAAATTTGATTGCATAAAATTTAAGGTCCTCGAAGGTTTAAGTAGGTCATAAATTCATATGAATACTTGCTCATACAATTGCACATGCCAAAAGATGAAGAAGAACAGAATCAAAAATATGACATTAAGTGGAGCACTTACAGGTATTCAAGGTGAAAGAGACCAGCAAAGGCATCGTCTCGAATGACAGTAAATGAGTTAGAATTCAGCAAGCTGAAAATGAAGACAGCAGGTTAGAAGCCAACCAGACTTTATGGTGCTCAGAATTAGTCAAGCAGAATTTATTGACTGCTCTTGCAAAGCACTGAGACTCCCGCTGTGTATAGATAGCGCCGTGCGGCCTCCCGCTGTGTATAGATGGCGCCGTATAGATGGCTACGTGCGGCCTCCTGCTGAGTATACGTGTATAGATGGCTACATGCGGCCTCCTGCTGAGTATAGATGCCGCATGGCGCTCCCCCAGAGACAGCAGGAGGCTGCACAGCGCCATCTATACTCAGCGGGAGGCCGCACGTAGCCATCTATACACAGCAGGAGGCTGCACAGCGCCATCTATACTCAGCGGGAGGCCGCACGTAGCCATCTATACACAGCAGGAGGCCGCACGGCGTCATCTATACTCAGCGGGGGGCCGCACGGCACCATCTATACTCAGCGGGGGGCCGCACGGCACCATCTATACTCAGCGGGGGGCCGCACGTAGCCATCTATACACAGCGGGGGCTCGAGGGATGCTGCGGGCTCGTGGTGGCTCTGGGGGGATGCTGCGGGTCTGTGGGGGATGGTGGGGGCATGCTGTGGGCATGCTGCGGGCTCGTGGGTGCTCTATGGGGCTGGTGCGGGTTCTGTGGGAGCATGCTGTGGGCTCTGGAGGTAATCTGGGGGGGATGATGCACCCGTGTGGGGGCTCTAGGGGGGGGGGGGGGGGGAGTCGGATGATGCACGCGTGTGGGGGCTCTGTGGCGATGCTGCGGGCTGTGGTGGCATGTCTATGGCTCTGGTGGGGGCATGCTGCGGGCTGGTGGTTGCTCTGGAGGGAAGCTGCAGGCTTGTGGGGGCCCTGGGTGCATGCTGCGGGCTCTGTGGGAATGCTGAGGGCATGCTGCGGGCTCGGGGGGGATGCTGCGGGCTTGGTGATGCACGCTTGTGGTGGGGGGCGGATGATGCATGCTTGTGGGGGGGCGGATGATGCATGCTTGGGGGGGGCGGATGATGCACGCTTGGGGGGGGGCGGATGATGCACGCTTGGGGGGGCGGATAATGCACGCTTGGGGGGGCGGATAATGCACGCTTGGGGGGGCTCTGGGGGGGATGATGCACACGTGTGGGGGCTCTGGGGGGGATGCTGCGGGCTGTGGTGGCATGTCTATGGCTCTGGTGGGGGCATGCTGCGGGCTGGTGGTTGCTCTGGAGGGAAGCTGCAGGCTTGTGGGGGCTCTGGGTGCATGCTGCGGGCTCTGAGTTCTCTGTGGGGATGCTGCGGGCTCTGGAGGTATTCTGGGGGGGATGCTGCGGGCTTGGTGATGCACGCTTGTGGGGGTGGGCGGATGATGCACGCTTGTGGGGGGGCGGATGATGCACGCTTGGGGGGGGGCGGATGATGCACGCTTGGGGGGGGTGCGGATGATGCACGCTTGGGGGGGCAGATGATGCACGCTTGGGGGGGCGGATGATGCACGCTTGGGGGGGGCGGATGATGCACGCTTGGGGGGGGCGGATGATGCACGCTTGGGGGGGGCGGATGATGCACGCTTGGGGGGGGCGGATGATGCACGCTTGGGGGGGCGGATGATGCACGCTTGGGGGGGGGCGGATGATGCACGTGTGGGGGGGGGCGGATGATGCACACGTGTGGGGGGGCGGATGCACGCGTGTGGGGGGGCGGATGCACGCGTGTGGGGGGGGGATGATGCACGCGTGTGGGGGGGGGGATGATGCACGCGTGTGGGGGCTCTGGGAGCTCCGTGGGCATGCTACGGGCTGGTGGTGATGCTGGGGGCATGCTGCGGGCTGGTGGTGGCATGTCTATGGCTCTGGTGGGGGCTCTATGGGCATGCTACGGGCTGGTGGTGGCTCTGGAGGGATGCTGCGGGCTTGTGGGGGCTCTGGGGGGATGCTGCGGGCTGGTGGGGATGCTGGGGGCATGCTGTGGGCTGTGGTGGCATGTCTATTGCTCTGGTGGGGGCTCTATGGGCATGCTACGGGCTGGTGGTGGCTCTGGAGGGATGCTGCGGGCTTGTGGGGGCTCTGGGGGGATGCTGCGGGCTGGTGGGGATGCTGGGGGCATGCTGTGGGCTGTGGTGGCATGTCTATTGCTCTGGTGGGGGCTGTGTGGGCATGCTGCGGGGTGGTGGTGGCTCTGGAGGAATGCTGCGGGCTTGTGGGGACGCTGGGGGCATGCTGCACGCGTGTGGGGGCTCTGGGGGGGCATGCTACGGGCTGGTGGTGGCTCTGGAGGGATGCTGCGGGCTTGTGGGGGCTCTGGGGGGATGCTGCGGGCTGGTGGGGATGCTGGGGGCATGCTGTGGGCTGTGGTGGCATGTCTATTGCTCTGGTGGGGGCTCTATGGGCATGCTACGGGCTGGTGGTGGCTCTGGAGGGATGCTGCGGGCTTGTGGGGGCTCTGGGGGGATGCTGCGGGCTGGTGGGGATGCTGGGGGCATGCTGTGGGCTGTGGTGGCATGTCTATTGCTCTGGTGGGGGCTGTGTGGGCATGCTGCGGGGTGGTGGTGGCTCTGGAGGAATGCTGCGGGCTTGTGGGGACGCTGGGGGCATGCTGCACGCGTGTGGGGGCTCTGGGGGGGATGCTGCGGGCTGTGGTGGCATGTCTATGGCTCTGGTGGGGGCATGCTGCAGGCTGGTGGTTGCTCTGGAGGGATGCTGCAGGCTTGTGGGGGCTCTGGGTGCATGTTGCGGGCTCTGGGTGCTCTGTGAGGATGCTGAGGGCATGCTGCGGGCTCTGGAGGTATTCTGGGGGGGATGCTGCGGGCTTGATGATGCACGCTTGTGGGGGGCGCAGATGATGCACGCTTGTGGGGGGGACAGATGATGCACGCTTGTGGGGGGGACAGATGATGCACATGTGGCACCCCAGGGGTCTGGTTTCCACAGTAATGTAGTGTTATGTCTGAGAGCAGGTGGGAGGTCCTTTGGTCAGGGATCCTGTGCATGCCACACCTCCTGCCCAGTCTTGGGAGGGGAAGAACTTCCCCTATAAAAACCTAGGGCTGAGGCAGGGTGAGTAAGTAGAGAAGAAGTAGAGACGAGAAACAGTCATAGGAAGAAACAGCAGAAGCTCAGTGGGAGCAATACTACTACGAGTCAGGGGCTGGCAGCCGCAGAGCTCGCCCTGACTGAGAAGCTTTCTTACCGGACCCGGCGTCCGAGGCTGTGGGGACTAACTCTTACCCAGCAGCAGAATCCGTCAGGCAGGGGATTGCAGGTCCTCAGGCCCAGAAACCCGAAGGCACGGTCACACGCGTGGGACCAGCACCACCATCGTGGAGCGGAAGCCATTAGAAGGCCCCGAGTCACCGGCCATACGGGTGAGCACCACACGGTACACTCAGGGACGTGGGCTACTTATATCCGCTTCTAGCAAGGTAGCCAGAAGAGTACAGTCAGTTTGGGAGTCCTACAACCCCGCCTGGCCAGGGGAGATCCCATCTGCTCAAGGACTGACCAGGCCCCGTTCGCTAGCAAGTACTCCGGGAGGGTCTATCGTTGTTACCAGTAAAGACCCTGAATTACACCGCACCGTCTCTGAGTGGTTCCTGCTACCCCCATCTTCCACGTCGGCTGCCCTGAGGCCATACCCCTCCTGTTGGGGGTTATACTATCACGCTGCACAATTCTACACCGGCCTCAGCGGTCTGCCCTGCAGCGGCAGCTCCATAGCTGCAAATCAACGGGTGGCGTAGTCGACACTCAAATAACATCTATCAAGACTGCCACACACTGAGTTTGACTCCCTGGGCACGGACCGGGTCCCCGCCACTCGGAGACTACAACCCTCATCTGATCCGGTTCCGGGTAAGCCCCCGTGCGCGAGACGCTGCGCGACACAACAGGCCCAGGGGCGCGTCACACACTTGTGGGGGGGGGGGGGCGGATGAGGCACGCTTGTGGGGGGGGGGGCGGATGAGGCACGCTTGTGGGGGGGGTGGATGAGGCACGCTTGTGGGGGGGGCGGATGAGGCACGCTCGTGGGGGGGAGGGCGGATGAGGCACGCTCGTGGGGGGGAGGGCGGATGAGGCACGCTCGTGGGGGGGAGGGCGGATGAGGCACGCTCGTGGGGGGGGGGGGGCGTCCCAGCAGATGACCCCCTGCAAACATTATATCCCCCCAGAGACTCCATAAGGAGAGTGTGCCCGCCCCCCTGCAGCCCCCTATTCAGCCCTGGCAGCCGGCAACATCACCATCCCCATGGCCTCATAGCTGAAATCATGGAACGTGTATTCAGCTTCCAAAAAGTCCACCAGCCTCACCTTCCAGGGCTCTCGCCTTTTCGAAGAGCTAGATAAGATGATCTCTAATGCCATGGGGAGTAAGAGTATTTTGTTTCCGCAACAGAGGGCCAAATGCCCTCCTCCCAAGAGACGCACAGTCCAGTTATGGTCCTTTCGGAAATTTTCAGTGTGGAAAAGAAACCAAAAGGACAACACTCCGGCCCACCAGGAAAAGAAGAGACCTTCCTTTAGGCTAGCCCCCTCCTGGCATCAACGAACCCACCAGCGCTGGTCTGCCAGGCCCGGATCTAGAAGATTCCCACCTGGGATGTTTCTTGGGGTGGGCGGCCGTCTCCTTTGGTTCCAGGATGAGTGGCTCTCGGTAGTCAACAACTCTTGGGTCTGAGACGTTGTCGACTACAGCCACAAAATAGATTTTTCCACGCTGCCTTGTTTTCGAGACCACTTTCCCCAAAGACCCCCTTCCCTTATTCCTGGGTTTTCCAAGGCTATTGATTTGCTATCCAAAGCAGCATCATGATCTCAGTTCCAGGACGCTGAGACATCAGACACCGGAGGCAGGCCGAGGGGTCGGGGCAAAGCCAAAGACCTTACCCACAATCCTCCCATCAATGCACTTTTATAAAATTAGAATTATTTCTATACATAATGGTAAAATGTTATTTCTATAATATTTCTACAATTAAACGTTTGAGATTTCTGTGATAATGGTTATTTTGTTTCTTTTAAACCTGTTCTGAATGTAAATAAAACATTTCTCTGATTACGTTTCCACATTGTATTTTAGCCTTTCATTTTACTCATAGGGCAGGGAAAGCCCATGATGCACCTGTGTAAACCATATAAAAGGTACTATAATAACATGGCTTAGACAGGTAACCCACTTTTCAAACAATGAAGTTCACTTGTACAAGCTGCATAGATGAAAACCTGCTTTAGGCTGTGTGCCCACGATGCAGAAATGCTCAGGATTTTATCCTGTGAGTTTCTGCAACTCCCTGGCAGAAAAAAATGCATGCGGATTGTGCATGCAGATTGTGCATGCAGATTGTGCATGCAGATTGTGCATGCAGATTGTGCATGCAGATTGTGCATGCAGATTGTGCATGCAGATTGTGCATGCAGATTGTGCATGCAGATTGTGCATGCAGATTGTGCATGCAGATTGTGCATGCAGATTGTCCATGCGGATCGTGCATGCTGTAAGGCAGCGCTAGTCATCATCCTGGGGAATACTCGCTGCAGCGCGTCAATTAATGCACACCAGCAATGTCTTTCCGGTTTTCACACTTCAGCAGTTTATTATACTTCATAAACCACAGTTCACACATATAATGTCCACGAGCCCAAGTGGCAGACAGGCCCACTTGGCTTCAGATACAGCCTTCAGCAAGGTAATACTATAGCAATGTCCATATAACAAAGTGTATTACCTTTGTCAGGTTTTAGCTGCTTCAGTCCATTTGGTTCCACCACCACTGTGGCTCTAGAGCTTACCACACGTGGTCTCCAGCCCTTATCCCGTCCAAGGCCACTGGCATCTCTCACACACACAGATCCAGGCTCTGCCCTCCAGGACGCTTATCCTCCAAAACCTCTGGCTCTCCAAGGCTTACTGGCATCACTTACACACACAAGGACCCAGGCTTCACCCTCCAGGAGTCCACCAAGCTTCATCAGGCCTCACACGGTGCCACACACTCAGGCCTATCACACCCCTTGCACCCCTGCATACTTCTGTCTCAAATTACCAGGGTTTTTATATCCTATAGAAACAGCCACAGGACCTGTGCTTATCTCACAGTCACGTGTCCAGACCTTCTGTTGTGCAAAAGGACCTGTGTGATGTCACAGTCATGTGACCAGTCAGCTGAGGGAGGTATGTGGTCCGTCAAAACACACACTGAACCATTAAAGGGATGCCTGCTGCATCACAATGCGGACTGTACATGCGGATTGTGCATGCGTTTTGCTGCCAGGGACAAGCGGAAGTGAAGCGTTATTCACTTGCATTTCCGCATGCGGGTTGTCAAGCGCTTTCCAAGCGATTTTAGCATCACTTGGAAAGTGTTTGACAACTTGGTCACACTAAATAAATCCATGCAACCGGCATGGATTTATATAGTGTGACCGAAAGAATGGTAAAAAATAAATATATACTTACCCTCTGATGGCCCCCGGTGTCCTGCTTTCCCTCCGTTCTCCCTTGCCAGCAACGATACACTGAAGGACCTGCCGACGTCAGCGTTGCGTGACCTGTCACATGACTATAACGTCAGCGCAGGTCCTTCAGTAAATCGCGAACTGCCGGCATGAGAGGAGGAGTGCAGTGGGTGGCCGCCAGAAGGTAAGTATATATTTATTTTTTATTTTATTCTTCTCCTCTCTAGACCTGGGTACCATCCGCACACTAGAACGCATGGAATGCGCATCTACATATAGAGTGATGCGTAATCCATGCGATCTAATGCAAGTCAATGGCGGCGAAAATGCAGCACTTCCGCAAAATAATTGGTAGTGCTGCGTTTTTTTCCGCAATGATAATCCGCAGCAGAAATTTCCGCATGTGCACAGTCGGACGGTACTAGATTGTGCCTGCCGTGCTTCAGACCACACGGGAGGACGGTACTAGATAGTGCCTGCCGTGCTTCAGACCACACGGGAGGACGGTACTAGATAGTGCCTGCCGTGCTTCAGACCACACGGGAGGACGGTACTAGATAGTGCCTGCCGTGCTTCAGACCACACGAGAGGACGGTACTAGATAGTGCCTGCCGCTCTTCAGACCACACGGGAGGATGGTACTAGATAGTGCCTGCCGTGCTTCAGACCACACGGGAGGACGGTACTAGATTGTGCCTGCCTTGCCTCAGACCACACGGGAGGACGGTACTAGATAGTGCCTGTCGTGCTTCAGACCACACGGGAGGACGGTACTAGATAGTGCCTGCCGTGCTTCAGACCACACGGGAGGACGGTACTAGATAGTGCCTGCCGTGCTTCAGACCACACGGGAGGCCGGTACTAGATTGTGCCTGCCGTGCCTCAGACCACACGGGAGGACGGTACTAGATAGTGCCTGCCGTGCTTCAGACCACACGGGAGGACGGTACTAGATAGTGCCTGCCGTGCTTCAGACCACACGGGAGGACGGTACTAGATAGTGCCTGCCGTGCTTCAGACCACACGAGAGGACGGTACTAGATTGTGCCTGCCGTGCTTCAGACCACACGAGAGGACGGTACTAGATAGTGCCTGCCGTGCTTCAGACCACACGGGAGGACGGTACTAGATTGTGCCTGCCGTGCCTCAGACCACACGGGAGGACGGTACTAGATAGTGCCTGCCGTGTTTCAGACCACACGGGAGGACGGTACTAGATAGTGCCTGCCGTGCTTCAGACCACACGGGAGGACGGTACTAGATAGTGCCTGCCGTGCTTCAGACCACACGGGAGGACGGTACTAGATAGTGCCTGCCGTGCTTCAGACCACACGGGAGGACGGTACTAGATAGTGCCTGCCGTGCTTCAGACCACACGAGAGGACGGTACTAGATAGTGCCTGCCGCTCTTCAGACCACACGGGAGGATGGTACTAGATAGTGCCTGCCGTGCTTCAGACCACACGGGAGGACGGTACTAGATTGTGCCTGCCTTGCCTCAGACCACACGGGAGGATGGTACTAGATAGTGCCTGCCGTGCTTCAGACCACACGGGAGGACGGTACTAGATAGTGCCTGCCGTGCTTCAGACCACACGAGAGGACGGTACTAGATTGTGCCTGCCGTGCTTCAGACCACACGAGAGGACGGTACTAGATAGTGCCTGCCGTGCTTCAGACCACACGGGAGGACGGTACTAGATTGTGCCTGCCGTGCCTCAGACCACACGGGAGGACGGTACTAGATAGTGCCTGCCGTGTTTCAGACCACACGGGAGGACGGTACTAGATAGTGCCTGCCGTGCTTCAGACCACACGGGAGGACGGTACTAGATAGTGCCTGCCGTGCTTCAGACCACACGGGAGGACGGTACTAGATAGTGCCTGCCGTGCTTCAGACCACACGGGAGGACGGTACTAGATAGTGCCTGCCGTGCTTCAGACCACACGAGAGGACGGTACTAGATAGTGCCTGCCGCTCTTCAGACCACACGGGAGGATGGTACTAGATAGTGCCTGCCGTGCTTCAGACCACACGGGAGGACGGTACTAGATTGTGCCTGCCTTGCCTCAGACCACACGGGAGGACGGTACTAGATAGTGCCTGTCGTGCTTCAGACCACACGGGAGGACGGTACTAGATAGTGCCTGCCGTGCTTCAGACCACACGGGAGGACGGTACTAGATAGTGCCTGCCGTGCTTCAGACCACACGGGAGGCCGGTACTAGATAGTGCCTGCCGTGCTTCAGACCACACGGGAGGACGGTACTAGATAGTGCCTGCCGTGCTTCAGACCACACGGGAGGACGGTACTAGATAGTGCCTGCCGTGCTTCAGACCACACGAGAGGACGGTACTAGATTGTGCCTGCCGTGCTTCAGACCACACGAGAGGACGGTACTAGATAGTGCCTGCCGTGCTTCAGACCACACGGGAGGACGGTACTAGATTGTGCCTGCCGTGCCTCAGACCACACGGGAGGACGGTACTAGATAGTGCCTGCCGTGTTTCAGACCACACGGGAGGACGGTACTAGATAGTGCCTGCCGTGCTTCAGACCACACGGGAGGACGGTACTAGATAGTGCCTGCCGTGCCTCAGACCACACGGGAGGACGGTACTAGATAGTGCCTGCCGTGCTTCAGACCACACGAGAGGACGGTACTAGATAGTGCCTGCCGCTCTTCAGACCACACGGGAGGACGGTACTAGATAGTGCCTGCCGCTCTTCTGACCACATGCTGCAGATAAAAAAATAAATCAAGATATGACTGAAAGAGCACCACAGCAACAAAATATAGTACATTGATAAACAGTGTTATAATTATATCTATAATATAATCAGCTAAGCGTCCCTCTGTCTGAAGCCTCGATAGACTGCGCATGTGCGACGCGTAGTCTGGCTCTAGACAGAAGAACGCATGGAGCCGTTACAGGTAAGAGCAGTGTATGGCGCCGGAGATCGCGGTATGCCTAGACACTGAATGCATACTTATATACTTACCTGACCGGGAGGAGCGTTGCCGCGGCGCCTCTCTCTTCGCCGGAGACCGGGACAGGAGTGAGGCGTCGTTTCGGCGCATGCGCATAGCGCTATCCGGCACCATTTTACTGAAGACACATTTGCAGTGTCTCTTCAGCAAAGTGGCGCCGGACAGCACGCGCGTACTCCGGCACCGCACTCCTCCCCCGGCAGAACAGGACAGAGCAGCGCTGGAGCACAGGGAAGAAAGGTGAGTATAAGTGTTTATTTTTTTGTATGTGTGTGCAGCGTGAAAGAGATGAGGGAGCCACACATACCAGGATTGGGGGGTGAGGGACGCCATGCATACCAGGATTGGGGGGTGAGAGGACCATACATACCAGGATTGGGGGGTGAGGGACGCCATGCATACCAGGATTGGGGGATGAGGGACGCCATGCATACCAGGATTGGGGGGTGAGGGACGCCATGCATACCAGGATTGGGGGATGAGGGACGCCATGCATACCAGGATTGGGGGATGAGGGACGCCATGCATACCAGGATTGGAGGATGAGGGGTACCATGCATACTAGGATTGGGGGATGAGGGGTACCATGCATACCAGGATTGGGGGATGAGGAGCGTCATACATACCAGGATTGGGGGATGAGGGGCTCCATACATACCAGAATAGGGATGAGGGGGCCACACATACCAGCATTGGGGGATGAGGGGCCCCATACATACCAGGATTGGGGGATGAGGGGCGTCATACATACCAGGATTGGGGGATGAGGGGCTCCATATATACCAGAATAGGGATGAGGGGGCCACACATACCAGCATTGGGGGATGAGGGGGGCCACGCATACCAGCAATGGGGATGAGTGGTGCCATGCATCCCAGTATAGGATGATGGGGGCAGCACAAATACCAGAAGGGGGGCAGCACATGCCAGCATGGGAGTCCATATACCAATAAAGATGCTCGCCACCCGGGTGTAGAACGGATTCAGTAGTGTGAGACAAAAGAATCCATCTTGTTTCTCTGTGGTATCCATTTTGTTTTCACTCTTATGTAATGGTCATCAGGTAACACTGATGGGTAGTGAGGTTTCACATTACTATTCACTCCCTTAAGGTTACTATTGGTTCATAGGTCAGAGGGAACTATTCCTTTGTCTCTGACCCTATTTAAAGTGCCACATGTGCTAATAAAGCAGAAGTCTTTTCTAGTACACCATACAAGGCTGTGCTGTATTGATTTCCCGAGCGCTCGTAAAACAAATATTAATTTGGAGTTCGGAAGGCGTAGAAGAGAGCGTATTTCGCTCACAGTAGCTAGTTTATTTATACGGGGCTGTTCACCGTATCCGGGACAGTTGGAACTAGAGCTGAGAGGATCAATTCTTGGGACGCTGGATAGGAGGCCATGAATCTCTTACCTATAGTGTTGCACGAGCGTGCTCGGTTTACCCTTTCACCGAGCACGCTCGGGTGCTGCCCGAGTATTTTCGGCGTGCTCGGTATCTATGCTCAGGTCGCTGGGGCTGTTAGACAGCTGTGACACATGCAGGGATTGCCTAACAAACATGCAATCCCTGCATGTGTCACAGCTGTCTAACAGCCGCGACACATGCAGCCGCGGCGGCTCGAGCATAGATGCCGAAAATACTCAGGCAGCACCTGAGCGTGCTCTGTGAGAGGGTTAAGAGAACACGCTCATGCGTCACTACTAACCTTACCTCATCCGGCGTGACTTTTGATGAGGCTGGCATGGTGTCATCTGTGCGTCGTGCTTCTTTCTCTTGGGATCTATGGATTTATTTTCTGTCCATTCCACTTTCTCATCTTTATGTATCTTCACTATTTGACATTGGCTTTTTTGTGTCTGCAAGGCCGTGTTCACATGTTGAATAAATACTGTATTTTTTTGTTTTCTGCAGATGTCCACACCAAACTACACAATAACAATCTTCTCTGATTATTGCGTACTTGCTGCATTTTTTTTATGCCTTTTCCCCCTTATTTGATGTTTTTTGGTGCAGATGTGAAGCCGCATTGTTCATTTTTTGTTATAATACAGAATAGCTTTGATTCTGCTCTTAAGGTAACTGCAGTCTTTTTACCTGCGTTTTCTCTCTTTTTCCACATAGAAGCCTCCAGACGTAAAATAAACCATAACCGTACAGATCAGCAGCGTCTTTAGACCACAGAGCCGTTTTCATGAAATCACATTCACTTTTCTTGGCCATTTAAATGCTGCAAAATGACTGTTCCAAAAAAGCAGCTGAAAAAACACAGCACTTATGCTACATCTGAACACAGCCTAAATGTGCAAGTGCAGTGGATGTGATTTAATGAAATCTACGCCTGCAGTGAGTCTAAAGACGCTGCTGAACTGTGCGGATTTCATGCATTTTTATATATATATATATATATATATATATATATATATATATATATATATATATATATAAGCCTCTGTGGAGCCTGTAAAAAAAAAAACATTTTTAAGCTCAAAAATCTAAGTTTTTCTGTAGTATTAAAAATGTAGATTCACAGCTTCACCAAAACACATTTTAAGGGGGAAAACTCAAAAGAAACTCAGCAAACACACAATAATAAGATTGTTATTTTGTTGTATGGTGCGGACACCTTCATAAAAAAATGCAGTCTTCATGTTGTGTGAACATGGCTTTAGTGTTACATTTTATTCAACTTTTTATTTAATTTTTATGGCTTTAATAAAGACTAGCACACCTTTTCATTTTGTGGGATTGAAATTCAGCTGTTATACAGAGCTGAGTGCAGAACACAAAAATATATTTTTATAATTTGCCAGTGTGATAGCACAAGCTATAGTAGCCCACCTTATCAGTTTTTGGGGGTGAAATTGATTTGTATGCACAGTAAAAAAAATATAATTTTTTTTCTGTTGCTAGCCAGAGTCCACCTAGTCCTTTTGTGGTGGTAAAATTCAGCTGTATGCAGAGACACCTCGTACACGTGCGGCTCTGCTCCACACACCTCGTACACGCGTGGCTCCGCTCCGCACACTCGTACACACGCGGCTCCGCTCTGCACACCTCGTACACGCACTGCTCCGCTCCGCTCCATACACTTTGTACACGCGCAGCTCCGCTCTGCACACCTCGTACACGCACTCCTCCACTCCGTACAGCTCGTACGCGCACGGCTCCGCTCCATACACTTTGTACACGCGCAGCTCCGCTCTGCACACCTCGTACACGCACGGCTCCGCTCCGTACACGCAGGCTCCGTTCCGTACAGCTCGTACACGCGCGGCTCCGCTCCGTACACCTTGTACACGCATGGATCCGCTCCGCTCCGCACACCTCATACACGCGTGTCTCTGCTCCATACACCTCGTACACGCGCAGCTATGCTCCGTACATGAGCGGCTCCACTCCGCACACTCGTACACGTGCGGCTTCTCTCCGCACAGCTCGTACACGCGCAGCTCTGCTCCGCACACCTCGTACACGTATGGTTCCGCTCCATACACTTTGTACACGCGCAGCTCCGCTCTGCATACCTCGTACATGCACGGCTCTGCTCCGTACAGCTTGTACACGCGCGGCTCCACTCCATACACTTTGTACACGCGCAGCTCCGCTCTGCACACCTCGTACACGCACGGCTCCGCTCCGTACAGCTCGTACACGCAGGCCCCGTTCCGTACAACTCGTACACGCGCGGCTCCGTTCCGTACAGCTCGTACACGCGCGGCTCCGCTCCGTACACCTTGTACACGCATGGATCCGCTCCGCTCCGCACACCTCATACACGCGTGTCTCTGCTCCATACACCTCGTACACGCGCGGCTATGCTCCGTACATGAGCGGCTCCACTCCGCACACTCGTACACGTGCGGCTTCTCTCCGCACAGCTCGTACACGCGCAGCTCTGCTCCGCACACCTCGTACACGTATGGTTCCGCTCCATACACTTTGTACACGCGCAGCTCCGCTCTGCATACCTCGTACATGCACGGCTCTGCTCCGTACAGCTTGTACACGCGCGGCTCCACTCCATACACTTTGTACACGCGCAGCTCCGCTCTGCACACCTCGTACACGCACGGCTCCGCTCCGTACAGCTCGTACACGCAGGCTCCGTTCCGTACAACTCGTACACGCGCGGCTCCGTTCCGTACAGCTCGTACACGCGCGGCTCCGCTCCGTACACCTTGTACACGCATGGATCCGCTCCGCTCCGCACACCTCATACACGCGTGTCTCTGCTCCATACACCTCGTACACGCGCGGCTATGCTCCGTACATGAGCGGCTCCACTCCGCACACTCGTACACGTGTGGCTCTGCTCCGCACAGCTCGTACACGCGCAGCTCTGCTCCGCACACCTCGTACACGTATGGTTCCGCTCCATACACTTTGTACATGCGCAGCTCCGCTCTGCATACCTCGTACATGCACGGCTCTGCTCCGTACAGCTTGTACACGCGCGGCTCCACTCCATACAGCTCGTACACGCGCGGCTCCGCTCTGTACTGCTCGTACACGCGCGGCTCCGCTCCGTACACTTTGTACACGCACGGATCCGCTCCGCTCCGCACACCTCGTACACGCGCAGCTCCGCTCCGTACAACTCGTACATGCGTGTTTCCGCTCCACAAGCCTCGTAACGCACAGCTACGCTCTGCACACCTCGTATACGCGCGGCTCTGCTCCGCACACCTCGTACACGTGCGGCTCCGCTCCGTACACCTTGTACACGCGTGGATCCGCTCTGCTCCGTACACCTCGTACACGCGTGGCTCCGCTCCGCACACCTCGTACACGTATGGTTCCGCTCCATACACTTTGTACACGCGCAGCTCCGCTCTGCATACCTCGTACATGCACGGCTCTGCTCCGTACAGCTTGTACACGCGCGGCTCCACTCCATACACTTTGTACACGCGCAGCTCCGCTCTGCACACCTCGTACACGCACGGCTCCGCTCCGTACAGCTCGTACACGCAGGCTCCGTTCCGTACAACTCGTACACGCGCGGCTCCGCTCCGTACACCTAGTACACGCATGGATCCGCTCCGCTCCGCACACCTCATACACGCGTGTCTCTGCTCCATACACCTCGTACACGCGCGGCTATGCTCCGTACATGAGCGGCTCCACTCCGCACACTCGTACACGTGCGGCTCTGCTCCGCACAGCTCGTACACGCGCAGCTCTGCTCCGCACACCTCGTACACGTATGGTTCCGCTCCATACACTTTGTACATGCGCAGCTCCGCTCTGCATACCTCGTACATGCACGGCTCTGCTCCGTACAGCTTGTACACGCGCGGCTCCACTCCATACAGCTCGTACACGCGCGGCTCCGCTCTGTACTGCTCGTACACGCGCGGCTCCGCTCCGTACACTTTGTACACGCATGGATCCGCTCCGCTCCGCACACCTCGTACACGCGCAGCTCCGCTCCGTACAACTCGTACATGCGTGTTTCCGCTCCACAAGCCTCGTAACGCACAGCTACGCTCTGCACACCTCGTATACGCGCGGCTCTGCTCCGCACACCTCGTACACGTGCGGCTCCGCTCCGTACACCTTGTACACGCGTGGATCCGCTCTGCTCCGTACACCTCGTACACGCGTGGCTCCGCTCCGCACACATCGTACACACGCAGCTCTGCTCCGTACACCTCGTCCACGCGTGGCTCCGCTCCACACACCTCATACACGCGCGGCTCCGCTCCGTACACCTTGTACACGCGTAGATCCGCTCCGCACACCTCGTACACGCATGGCTCCGTTCCATACACGTCGTACACGCGCGGCTTCGCTCCTTACACGTCGTACATGCGCGGCTCCGCTCCTCACACCTCGTACACACGCGGCTCTGCACACTCGTACTCGCGTGGCTCTGCTCCGTACACTTCGTACGCGCGTGGCTCCGCACACCTTGTACACGCGCGGTTCCCCTCCTTACACCTCGTACATGTGCAACTCCGCTCTGCACACTCGTACACGCGCTGCTCTGCTCTGTACACCTCGTACACATGCGGCTCTCCTCCGCACACCTTGTACATGCGTGGCTCAGCTCCGTACATCTCGTACACGCGCGGCTCCGCTCCAGCTCCGCACACTCATACACGCGCTGCTCTGCTCAGTACACTTCGTACACCCGCGGCTCCACTCTGCACATCTTGTACACGCGTGGCTCTGCTCTGCACACATTGTACACGCGTGGCTCTGCTCTGCACACATCGTACACGCGCGACTCAGCTCCATACAACTCGTACATGTGCGGCTCCACTCTGTACACCTAGTACACATGCGGCTCCGCTCCGTACACCTCGTACATGCACTGCTCTGCTCTGTACACCTCGTACACGCGTGGCTCCGCACACCTCGTACACGCGCAGCTTCGCTCCGCAGACTCGTAATTGCGCGGCTCTGCTCCATACACCTCGTACACACGCGACTCCGCTCCGCACACATCGTACAACTCGTGCAAACTACTCTGTACACCTCGTACACACGCGGCTCCGCTTCGCACACTTGTACACGCGCGACTCCGCTCCATACACCTCGTACACGCTCGGCTCCGCTCCGTACAGCTCGTACACGTGCGGCTCCTCTCCGTACAGCTCGTCCACGCGCGGCTCCTCTCCGTACAGCTCGTCCACGCGCGGCTCCGCTCCATACACCTTGTACACGTGCGGATCCGCTCCGCACACTCGTACACGCGCTGCTCTGCTCTGTACACCTCGTACACGCGCGGCTCCGCTCCGAACACCTCGTACACGCTCGGCTCTGCTCCGTACACCTCGTACACTTGTGGCTCCGCTCTGTACAACTCATACACGCGTGGCTTCGCTCCATACATCTTGTACACGCTCGGCTCCGCTCCAGCTCCGCACACATCGTACAAGCGCTGCTCTGCTCCGCACACATCGTACACGCGCGACGCCACTCCGTACACCTTGTACACATGATGATCCGCTCCGCACACTCGTACATTCGCGGCTCTGCTCCGTACACCTCGTACACACGTGGCTTCGCTCCGTACACCTTGTACACATGCGAATCCGCTTCGTACTCCTTGTACACAAGCGGATCCGCTCCGCACACTCGTACACCCGCGGCTCTGCTCCGTACACCTCGTACACATGTGGCTTCACTCTGTACATTTCGTACACGCCACGCTCCGCTCCAGCTCTGCACACTTGTACACGCTCTGCTCTGTACACCTCGAACACGGGCGGCTCCGCACACCTCGTACTTGTGCGGTCTCGCTCCGTACACCTTGTACACGTGCGGCTCCTCTCCAGCTCGGCACACTCGTACACGTGCTGCTCTGCTCTGTACACCTCGAACATGCGCGGCTCCGCTCTGCACATCTCGTACACGGGCGGCTCTGCTCCGCACACATCGTACACGTGCGACGCCGCTCCGTACGCCTTGTACACGCGCGGCTCAGCTCCGTACAATTCGTACATGTGCGGCTCCGCTCCGTACACCTCGTACACGGGCGGCTCCGCTCCACACACTCGTACACGCGCGGCTCTGCTTCGTACACCTCGTACACGTGCAGCTCTGCTTTGTACACGCGTGACTCTGCTCCGCAAACTCGTACACGCGCGGCTCTGCTCTTACATCTCGTACACACGCGGCTCCGCTCCGCACACTCGTACACGCGCGGCTCCGCTCTGTACACCTCGAACACGCGCGGCTCTGCTCCGTACACTTCGTAAACGCGTGGCTCCGGTCCGTACTCCTCATATAAGCGTGGCTCCGCTCCGTACACCTCGTACATGCACGGCTCCGCTCCACTCTGAACACTCGTACACGCGCTGCTCTGCTCCGCACACCTTGTACGCGCGCGTCTACGCTCCGTACACCTCGTACTTGCGCAGCTTTGCTCCGTACACCTCGTACTTGGCGGCGTCTCTCCGTACATCTTGTACACGTGCGGCTCCACTCCGCTCCGCACACATCGTACACGTGCGGTTCCGCTCCGTACACCTCGTACACGCGCTGCTCTGCTCTGCACACCTTGTAAATGCGCGACTCTGCTCCGCACACCTCATACACGTGCGGCTCCGCTCCATACACCTCGTACACGCGAGGCTCCGCTCCTTACACGTCGTACACTCGCTGCTCTGCTCTGTACACCGCGTATACGTGCGGCTCTGCTCTGCACACCTCGTACATGCGCGGCTCCGCTCTGCACACCTCATACACGTGCGGCTCCGCTCCATACACCTCGTACACGTGTGGCTCCGCTCCTTACACATCGTACACTCGCTGCTCTGCTCTGTACACCTCGTACACGCGCGGCTCCGCTCCGCACACTCGTACATGGGCGGCTCCGCTTCGCACACTCGTACACACGCGGCTCTGCTCCGTACACCTCGTACACGCGCGGCTCTGCACCGTACACCTCACACATGCGTGACTGCTCCGAACACCTCGTACACTCGCGGCTCCGCTCCGCACACTCATACACGCGCAGATCTGCACCTTACATCTCGTACACACGCGGCTCCGCTCCGCACACTCGTACACGCGCGGCTCTGCTCTGTACACTTCGTACACCCGCGGCTCCGCTCCGCACACTCGTACATGGGCGGCTCCGCTTCACACACTCGTACACACGCGGCTCTGCTCCGTACACCTCGTACACGCGCGGCTCTGCACCGTACACCTCACACATGCGTGACTGCTCCGAACACCTCGTACACTCGCGGCTCCGCTCCGCACACTCATACACGCGCAGCTCTGCACCTTACATCTCGTACACACGCGGCTCCGCTCCGTACACTCGTATACGCGCGGCTCTGCTCCGTACACCTCGTACACGCGCGTCTCTTCTCCGTACACCTCGTACACTCGCAGCTCCGCTCCGCACACTCGTACACGCGTGGCTCCGCTCCGCACACTCGTACATGCGCGGCTCTGCTCCGTACACCTCGTACATGCGCAGCTCTGCTCCGTACCCCTCATACACGCGTGACTCTGCTCTGTACACCTCGTACACTCGCGGCTCCGCTCCGCACACTCGTACATGCGCGGCTCTGCTCCTTACATCTCGTACACACGCGGCTCCGCTCCGCACACTCGTACACTGGAGACTCTGCTCCATACACCTCCTACACGCGTGGCTCCGCTTTGTACACCTCGTACACACGCGGCTCCGCTCCGCACACTCGTACACTGGAGACTCTGCTCCATACACCTCCTACACGCGTGGCTCCGCTTTGAACACCTCGAACACGCGCGGCTCCGCTCCGTACTACACCTCGTACAAGCGTGGCTCCGCTCCGCACACCTCGTAAACGCGTGGCTTTGCTCCGTACACCTTGTACACGCGCGGATCCGCTCCGCACACTGGTGCTAGCGCGGCTCTTCTCCGTACACTTCATACACGCGTGGCTCCGCTCTGCACATATCATACACGCCCGACTCTGCTTCGTACACCTCGTACACGCGCGGCTCCGCTCGGCACACCTCATACACGCGTGGCTCAGCTCCACACACATCGTACACGCTTGACTCCGCTCCACACACCTCGTACACGTGCGGCTCTGCTCCACACACCTCGTACACGCGTGTCTCTGCTCCACACACCTCGTACACGTGCGGCTCCGCTCCGCACACCTCGTACACGCACGGTTCCGCTCCGTACAGCTCGTACACTTGTTGCTCCGCTCCGTACACCTCATACACGCGTGGCTCCGCTCCGTACACCTCGCACACGCACGGCTCCGCTCCGCACACCTCGTCCACGCGCGGCTCCGCTCCGCACACCTCGTACACGTGTGTTTCTGCTCCACAACCTCATACACGCTGGGCTCCGCTCTGCACACCTCGTACACGCACGGCTCCTCTCCCTACAGCTTGTACACGCACGGCTCCACTCCTTAAATGTCGTACACGTGCGGCTCCGCACACCTCGTACACACGCGGCTCCGCTCTGTAAACCCCGTAAATGCATGGCTCCGCTCCGTACACCTCGTAAACTCGCGGCTCCACTCCGTACACCTCATACACGTGCGGCTCCGCTCCGCACACTCGTACACGCGCTGCTCTGATCCGTACACCTCGTACACGCGCGGCTCCGATCCGTACGGCTCGTACACGCGTGGCTCCGCTCCGTACAGCTTGTACATGCGCGGCTCCGCTCCGTACACCTTGTACATGTGCGGATCCGCTCCGCAAACTCGTACACACGCTGCTCTGCTCTGTACACCTCGTACACGCGCGGCTCCGCTCTGCACACTCGTACACGTGCGGCTCTGCTCCGTACACCTCGTACATGCACAGCTATGCTCCGTACAGCTAGTACACGTGCGGCTCCGCGCCGTACACCTAGTACAAGCGCAGATCTGCTCCGCACACTCGTACACTCACTGCTCTGCTCTGTACACCTCGTACACATGCGGCTCCGCTCCGCACACCTTGTACATGCACGGCTCTGCTCCGTACACCTAGTACACATGTGGCTCCGCTCCGTACACCTCATACACGCGTTGCTTCGCTCCGTACATCTCGTACACACGCGGCTCCGCTCCAGCTCTGCACACTCGTACACATGCTGCTCTGCTCTGTACACCTCGTACATGGGTGGCTCTGCTCCGCACACATCGTACACACGCGACGCTGCTCCGTACGCTTTGTACATGTGCGGCTCAACTCCGTACAACTCGTAGAAGCGCGGCTCCGCTCTATACACCTCGTACACGCGCGGCTCTGCTCCGTACACCTCATAGACGCGCAATACCCCTCCATACACCGCGTACACGTGTGGCTCTGCTCCGTACACCTCGTACACGCGTGACTCCGCTCCGCGCACCTTGTACACGTGCGGATCTGCTCCGCACACCTCATACACGCGTGTCTCCGCTCTGCACACCTCGTACACGCACGGCTGTGCTCCACAACTCGTACACGCGCAGCTCCGCTCCGCACACCTCGTACATGCAAGGTTCCGCTCCGTACAGCTCGTACACGCGTGGCTCCGCTCCGTACAGCTCGTACATGCGCGGCTCCGCTCCATACACCTTGTACACGTGCGGATCTGCTCCGCACACCTCATACACGCGTGTCTCCGCACTGCACACCTCGTACACGCGCGGCTGTGCTCCACAACTCGTACACGTGCGGCTCCGCTCCGCACACCTCGTACACGCGCGGCTCAGCTCCACACACCTCGTACACGCGTGTCTCCGCTCCACACACCTCGTACATGCGCGGCTCCGCTCTGCACATTTTGTACACGCGCGGCTCTGCTGCGCACACTCGTACATGCGCGGATCCGCTCCACACACTCGTACACGCGCTGCCATGCTGTGTACACCTCATACACACACGGCTCCGCTCCGCACACCTTGTACATGCGCGGCTCCGCTCCGCACACCTTGTACACGCGCAACTCCGCTTTGCACACCTCGTACACGCGTGACTCCGCACACTCGTACATGCGCAGCTCTGCTCCGCACATCTCGTACACGCACGGTTCCGCTTCATACACTTTGTACACGCACGGCTCCGCTCCGTACAGCTCGTACACGCGCGGCTCCGCTCCGTACAGCTCGTACACGCGCGGCTCCACTCCGTTCACCTTGTACACACACGGATCCGCTCCACACACCTCATACACGCGTGTCTCCGCTCTATACACCTCGTACACGCGCGGCTCCACTCCGTACACCTTGTACACGAGCGGCTAAGCTCCGCACACTCGTACACTTGCGGCTCTGCTCCGCACACCTCGTACACGCGTGGGTCCGCTCCGCACACCTCGTACACGCATGTCTGCGCTCTGCACACCTCGTACATGCATGGCTCCGCTCTGTACAGCTCGTACACATGCGGCTCCGCTCCGTACAGCTCGCACACGCGCGGCTCCGCTCCGTACACTTTGTACACTCTCGGATCCGCTCCGCACACCCCGTACACGCGCGGCTCCGCTCCATACACTTTGTACACGCGCAACTCTGCTCTGCACACCTCGTACATGCACGGCTCCGCTCCATACAACTCATACACGTGCGGCTCCGCTCCATACACTTTGTACACGCGCAGATCCGCTCCGCACACCTCGTACACGATTGGATCCGCTCCACACACTCGTACATGTGCGGCTCTGCTCTGCACACCTCGTACACGCGCGACTCCGCTCCGCACACTTCGTACACGCGCGGCTGTACTCCACACACCTCGTACACGCGTGTCTCCTCTCCACACCTCGTACTTGTGCGGCTCTGCTCCACATACCCCGTACACGCACGGCTCCGCTCTGCACACCTCGTACACGCTAAGCTCCGCTCCGTACACCCTGTACATGCGTGGATCCGCTCCGCACACTCGTACATGCGCTGCTCTGCTCCGTACACCTCGTACACGTGCGGCCCGCTCCGTACAGCTCGTACACGCGCGTCTTTTCTCTGTACAGTTTGTACACGCGCGGATCCGCTCCGCATACCTCGTACACATGCGGCTCCGCTCCATACAACTCATACACGATTGGCTCTGCTCCGTACACCTTGTACACGCATGGTTCCGCTCTATACACTTTCTACACGTGCAGCTCCGCTCTGCACACCTCGTACATGCACGGCTCCGCTCTGTACAGCTCATACACGCGCGGCTTCGCTCTGTACACTTTGTACACGTGTGGATCCGCCCCACTCCGCACACCTTGTACACGATTGGCTCCGCTCCGCACACTCGTACATGTGCGGCTCTGCTCCGCACACCTTGTACACGCGCGGCTCCGCTCTGCACACCTCTTACACGCGCGGCTCTGCTCCACACACCTCGTACACGCGCGGCTCTGCTCCACACACCTCGTACACGTACGGCTCTGCTCTGCACACCTTGTACACGCCTGTCTCCACTCCATACACCTCGTACACGCGCGGCTCCGCTCCACACACCTCGTACACGCGCAGCTCCACTCCGCACACCTTGTACACGCGTGTCTCCGCTCCACACACCTCGTACACGCGCGGCTCCGCTCTGCACACCTCATACATGCTCGGCTCCGCACACTCTTACACGCGCGGCTCCGCTCCGCACACTCGTACACGCGCTGCTCTGCTCCGTACACCTCGTACACGTGCGGCCCGCTCCGTACAGCTCATACACGCGCGGCTTTTCTCTGTACACTTTGAACACGCGCGGATCCGCTCCGCACACTCGTAAATGCGCAGCTCTGCTCCATACACCTCGTACACGCGCGGCTCCGTTTCGCACACATCATACACGCTCGGCTCCGCTCCGTACAACTCGTACACGCGCGTCTCCATTCCGTAAAACTCGTACACGCGCGGCCCCTCTCCGCACACCTCGTACACGCGCGGCTCTGCTCCGTACACGTCGTACACACGCGGCTCCGCTCCGTACACCTCGTACTTGCGCAGTTTCGCTCCGTACACCTCTTACTTGCGCGGCCTCGCTCCGTACACATTGTACACGTGCGGCTCCACTCCGCTCCGCACACCTCGGACACGTGCGGCTCCGCTCCGTACACCTCGTACATTCGCGGCTCTGCTCTGCACACCTCGTACACGTGTGTCTCCGCTCCTTACACGTCGTACATGCGCTGCTCTGCACACCTCGTAAACGCGCGACTCTGCTCCGCACACCTCATACACGCGCGTCTCCGCTCCTTACACGTCGTACATGCGCTGCTCTGCTCTGCACACCTCGTACACGCGCGGCTCCGCTCCGCACACCTCGTACACGTGTGACTCTGCTCCGCACACCTCGTACACGCGCGGCTCCGCTCCTTACACGTCGTACATGCGCTGCTCTGCACACCTCGTACACGCGCGGCTCCGCTCCGCACACCTCGTACACGTGTGGCTCTGCTCCGCACACCTCGTACACGCTCGACTCCACTCCGCACACCTCATACATGCGCGGCTCTGCTCTGTACACCTCGTACACGCACGGCGCTCCCCACACCTCGTACACGCACGGCTCTGCTCCGCACACCTCGTACACGCGCGGCTCCGCTCCGCACACCTCGTACACGCACGGCGCTCCCCACACCTCGTACACGCACGGCTCTGCTCCGCACACCTCGTACACGCGCGGCTCCGCTCCACACACCTCGTACACGCGCGGCTCCGCTCCGCACACCTTGTCCACGCGCGGCTCCGCTCCACACACCTCGTACACCCGCGGCTCCACTCCACACACCTCGTACACGCGCGGCTCCGCTCCACACACCTCGTACACGCGCGGCTCCGCTCCACACACCTCGTACACGCGCGGCTCCGCTCCGCACACCTTGTCCACGCGCGGCTCCGCTTCATACACCTCGTACACCCGCGGCTCCGCTCCGTACACCTCGTACACGCGCGGCTCCGCTCCACACACCTCGTACACGCGCGGCTCCGCTCCACACACCTCGTACACGCGCGGCTCCGCTCCGCACACCTTGTCCACGCGCGGCTCCGCTTCATACACCTCGTACACCCGCGGCTCCGCTCCATACACCTCGTACACGCGCGGCTCCGCTCCACACACCTCGTACACGCGCGGCTCCGCTCCACACACCTCGTACACCCGCGGCTCCGCTCCGCACACCCCGTCCACGCGCGGCTCCGCTTCATACACCTCGTACATTGTTGAGTTGATCAAAAATGTTGTGACGTTTGGTGTTTTCACGTCAGAGTTGGGGCAGGATGGAAGTGTGGCACCACAGCTTGTCTAATTCATAGCGAACTGTGGCTTCCCTTACACCAGAAATCTTACTCCAGTCCGTGACTGGAGTAAGATTTGTGGCAAGGTGCACACATCACTTGTCAGAAGCGCATAATTCATGCACCACTTAATGAATCTGGACCGTCTGACTCCAGCACGCTCCCTCATCAAGAGCAGCTTGAATATGGCCAGTCTTAATGAATCCGTGTCCTAAGTGCTTTATTAGTTAAAGAATAACCGTTGTTTTCATTTTTGTTTTGTAAATTATTATTACACATGAAAATAAGTAATTTTATAATCTTATCAGAGAAGTCTTCTTTTTCCTGCTGGATTGATCTTTCAGTCTCAATTCGCGGAAACATCTGTAAAATCTGTATTCAGTGAAGAGAAACTTTCCTATTAGTGAGATAGATGACAGTTAGTGCTATTAATACTCTTTACAGAAGGAAGGGGAGGAGCTAGCGGAAGGGGGAGGAGCTAGCGGAAGGCACAGACCTTCTGCTGCAAGTTCTCCTGAAACCACAGTTACTTCTCCATGGAAGATTGCAGCTGGTGTTTATACATAGAATCCTAGAACATTAGAATAGGAGGAACCTCCGGGGTCCTAGTGTCCAACCCCTGCTCAATGCAGGATTCACTAAACCATCTCAGACAAATGTCTGTCCAGCCTCTGTTTGAAGACTTCCATTGAAGGAGAATTCACCACCTCTTGTGGCAGCCTGTTCCATTGAAAAACGCACCAAATCTGCAGCGTGTGCACACAGCCTTGTTGTTCTTTTGGTCACAGGCAGGTCTTTGCACAGTCCTGAATGATAAGTACAGCACATACACGCTAAGGCTATGTGCACACGTAGCAGATTTACATGCATTTTTTCTGCCAGAGAGAAGTGTTTTTTCAGCAGTTTTTCAGCATTTTTTCAGTGTTTTTTCAAGCACTTTTCCAAGTGATTTTGAGCATCACTTGGAAAAGTGCTTGACAAGTTGGTTGCACAATATAAATCCATGCAACCGGCATGGATTTATATTGTGTGACCAACTTAGATGCTTTAAATGCTGCATCTATAGTAAAAAAAAAAAGAATTAAAAAGTTAAAAATAAAATAAACCCTGTATACTTACCTCTCCGGTCTCCTCCCGGCGGCGTTCTCTCTCTTCAGCGTCCCGCGGTATACTGGCAGGACCTGCGGTGACGTCATCTAGTCAGCTGATGGTCACGCGACCATCACCTGACCTCTGACGTCAGCGGTCAGGTGACCATCAGCTGACTAGATGACGTCACCGCAGGTCCTGCCAGTACACCGCTGGACGCCGAGGAGAGAGGACGCCGCCGGGAGCAGACCGGAGAGGGGAGTATACAGGTTTTTTTTATTTTTAACTTATTTATTTCTTTTTTTCACCGCTTGGTAGCCGGGATGAAGAGGAGTTGTAGTCTCTTCTTCATCCTGGGTGCCACACGCACCCCGATTACGCTGCAAATTCTCGGCCATTGAATTTAATTGAAACGCAGTAAATCCACATATACCTGCGGGTTTGCTGCTTTTCAATGGCCGTGTAATCGCGGTAGAAATGGTCATGCTGCGTGTTGCAACGCAATGTGAATTCGGCGCGCTAATTAGCGCATCATGTGCACAGCACATCCCAATTCACATTGCTTTGCATGGCAGACGGTTTTACATGGGCACATAGCCTAAGAGCGGGGAGCGGCTCTAGTGCCACCTGCTGGGATGGCACAATCACTGTCAGCCGGATACAGGGGACATTATCAGAAAGGAGGAGATGACGTCTCTGCCCTCTCGCCTATCAGAGAATAGATTACTGTATACGGGGGGCCTTATCCTCCTCTATTACACAGCACTCAGCTCCTAAAGGGAATGATTTGACCATAATACAATATATTTGAGTGGGGCCAGTGCTCCAGTTTTACGTTCATAATGTTGAATGGAGATTGATCAGTGCCAGTGTGTCTGAACAGGGTCCGAGCCCACATCTCCTGAGCTCAGGCTTTACACTGAGCATCACTGTCACGGAGGTCAGATTAGAAGGGCATGGAGCACGATGTGGATGGTTGCCCCCGTATCCGCCATTACCTGGACTGCTAGCTTTACCTGGACACTCTGGATCAGCTCCTCCGTCTTGTCGAGACCTCTAAGGGCCTGTTCACACAAGCAGATAAAATATCATTCAGAGTTTCATCCAGAAAAGTGGGAGAATTCTTTTCTCACTTGTCATCCATGTGCGGTCCAGATCTAATCTGGCTTTTTAACCATTTACAGTTTCCAGGGCTACAGGATTGCAATGTATCTGTAAAAAGCAGATTTTTTTCTGTGCCCATAGACTTGAATGGGTGAATCTTGTCTGACGGATGAAACGAGGACATGCTGCCATTTTCTTTCTTTATTTTTTGCTCACACACAGATTCGATCAGTGACAAAAAAGAAAAATGACTCCTCTGCACTTTCCCATTGAATCCCATTGGTCTGAGTGCCGTCCATTTGTTCCACAGACAACTTTCCTACTGAAAATACATTCGTGTGAACGAGTCCTAAGAAAGACATTGGAATTGGTTATTAGATGTTGACTGAAGTTTGGCTCTGAAAATGCAGGGCTCTTAAAGACGTTCTCTAATGCTTTAATGCAGATGATTTATGCATAAAATAGGTGGTCTATATCAGATCGTTGTAGGTCCGACTCTTGGCTCCCCACCAATAAGCTGTTTATAGCTCTGGCAACGGCCGGATGTAACTTGTGAACAGAGCGCACCCCAGTGGCCACTGCCTGGTGCTGCAGATCACCTCCGGTACTCCTCAATAGCTGGTCTGCACCCGGCAGCGGCCGCAGTGTACGGAGCGGTTTTGTTCCACTTTGAACATTGCCTGCATCTTGCCAGAGGTGATGACAGCTGATCATCGGGGGGCCGATGGTTGGACCCCACCTATCTTATATTAATGACCTATCCAGTGGAGTATAAAAGTGTTTGATAACTCCTTTTAAAATCTTGTTTCCATCCCATTGTCTTATACAGCGTGTATCTGTGTTCTTTCTGTAACCAGATGGGCCTGACCTCTGATGGTTCTTCTAGGCTTCTATTACAGCTCTTACAGCCCCAGCATGCATCATTTGTGCTGGAGAGGAATATGAGGACGCAGGAGCAAATAGAAGAACAATTAGGAAAGCTTGGATTATTAAAAGAGCAAAACATGCTCATAGTGGAGGTGAGCCGATTATTATTATTTATTTATTTTTTTTAACTTTTTTTTATATTTTTTTATTTTTAGGACATTTGTTTCCTCTCTTCAGAAAATAACAGCAGATAAGATTGATTAAAGCTTCTGGAAAGGTGTTCAATAACGTCTGATCAGGTGGCTGGTTTGTAATGGTTGTCCCATCTTACCAATCCCTCTCTTCTACCATGAATGGGACATTGTGGGATGAATATATATATATGTATATGTGTATGTGTGAAAAGTTGTTTGCCCCTTCCTGATTTCTCATTCTTTTGCATGTTTGTCATACTTAAATATTTCAGATCTCAAAACAAATTTTAATATTAGACAAAGATAACACAAGTAAACACAAAATGCAGTTTTTAAATGAAGATCCTAATTATTAAGGGAAAAAGAAATCCAAACCTACAGGGCCCTGTGTGAAAAAGTGATTGCCCTCTAAACCTAATAACTGGTAGAAGCACCCTCAGCAACAACAACTACAATCAAGTGTTTGGGATAATTGGCAATGAGTCTTTTACAACACTCTGGAGGAATTTTTGCCCACTCATCTTTGCAAAATGGTTGTAATTTAGCCACATTGGAGGGTTTCCAAGCATGAACCGCTTTCTTAAGGTCAGGACTTTGACTAAGCCACTGCAAAGTCTTAATTTTGTTTTCCTTAAGCCATTCAGAGGTGGACTTAATAGTGTGTTTTGGATCATTGTCCTGCAGCATAACCCAAGTGCACTTCAGCTTGAGGTCATGAACAGATGGCCGGACATTCTCTTTCAGGATTTTTTGGTTAACCAGCAGAATTCATGGTTCCATTTACCACAGCAAGTCTTCCAGGTCCTGAAGCAGCATAACAGTCCCAGACCATCAAGCTACCGCCACCATATTTTACTGTTGGTATGATGTTCCTTTTTTGAAATGCAGTGTTACTTCTACGCCAGATGTAATGGGACATACGCCTTCCAAAAAGTTCAACTTTTGTCTTGTCAGTCCACAGAGTATTCTCCCAAAAGTCTTGGCGATCATCAAGATGTTTTCTGCCAAAACTGAGATGAGCCTTTGTTCTTATTGCTCAGCAGTGGTTTTCGTCTTGGAACTCTGCTATGCGTGTCATTTTTGCCCAGTCTCTTTCTTATGGTGTAGTCATGAACACTGTCCTTAACTGAGGCAAGTGAGACCTGCAGTTCTCTGGATGTTGTTGTGGGGTCTTTTGTGACCTCTTGGATGAGTCGTTGCTGCGCTCTTGGGGTAATTTTGATCAGCCGGCCACACCTAGGAAAGTTCACCATTGTTCCATATTTTCGCCTATTGTGGATAATGACTCCCACTGTGGTTCGCTGGAGTCCCAAATCTTTAGAAATGGCTTTAGAACTTTTTCCAGACTGATAGATCTCAATTACTTTGTTTCTCATTTGGTCCTGAATTTCTTTGGATCGCAGCATGATGTCTAGCTTTAGAGGATCTTTTGTTCTACTTCACTTTGTCAGGCATGTCCTATTTAAGTGATTTCTTGATTGAGAACACGTGTGGGAGTAAACAGGGCTGTGTGGGGCTACGGAAATTGAACTCAGCTTCCCAAAGATGTGACAAATTACAGTTAATTTATGTTTTAAGGAGGGAGGTGCATCACTTTTTCACACAGGGCCCTGTAGGTTTGGATTTCCTTTTCCCTTAATCATAAAAACCTTCCTTTTAAAAACTGCATTTTCTGTATACTTGTGCTATCTTTGTCTAATAGGAGTCTGCTGCTGACATTGGTATTGGGGTAATGTCCCCCAATTCTGTTAATATCCTCCATCCTGGTATGTATGGTCCCTCCTTCCTGGTTATATGTGGCTCCCATCCCATCTTGGTATACGTGGCCCTCATCCCCATCCTGGAATGCATGGCACCCCTTGATCCCCCATCCTGGTATTCATGGCACCCATTTGATCTACCATCCTGGTATGCATGGCACCCCCTGATCCCCATCCTAGTTTTCATGGCACCCCTTGATCCCCCATCCTGCTATGCATGGCACCCCTTGATCCCCCATCCTGTTATGCATGGCATCCCTTGATCACCCATCCTGGTATGCATGACACCCCTTGATCCCCCATTCTGGTATGTATGGCACCCCTTGATCACACATCCTGGATATATACAGTAACAGACCAAAAGTTTGGACACACCTTCTCATTTAAAGATTTTTCTGTATTTTCAATGACTATGAAAATTGTACATTCACACTGAAGGCATCAAAACTATGAATTAACACATGTGGAATTATATACTTAACAAAAAGTGTGAAACAACTGAAAATATGTCTTATATTCTAGGTTATTCAAAGTAGCCACTTTTTGCTTTGATGACTGCTTTGCACACTCTTGGCATTCTCTTGATGAGCTTCAAGAGGTAGTCACCGGAAATGGTTTTCACTTCAGGTTTAATAAGTGAGATTTCTTGCCTTATTAATGGGGTTGGGACCATCAGTTTTGTTGTGCAGAAGTCTGGTGGATACACAGCTGATAGTCCTACTGAATAGAATTTGTACTATGGCAAGAAAAAAAGCAGAAAAACACGTCCCCAATATGAGACACCCATTCAGGGCCGATGTAAGGGCAGGCAGACTAGGCATCTGCCTGGGGCCTCCAGCCCGTGGCGTGCCGCTATAGGGCCCGTGAGTTCGTTCCCCCGCATTGGGCATTGAACTGTATCGGTAGCGGGGGAATGACTGTGCCTGCAGAGTGGAGCTGCTGAGACGCTCTGCAGAGCATGGAGCAGCTGGAGAACGAGGAGAGGTGAGTATTGTATGTATTTGTTTTTTATACGTGGTGACCATAATACTGCAGAACTGGGGGGCTGCATTATACTGTATGGAGTGGCTGAATTATACTCTATGGTTGGGGCCGAATTATACATTACGAGGACTATGGGTTTCATTATATTATATATACTATATGTTTGGCTGCATTATACTATAGGGAGGCTGCATTATACTCTATTAAGGACTGAGGAGAATGCATTATACTATATGAAGGACTATGGGGAGTGCATTATACACTATGAAGGACTATGGAGAGTGCATTATACTATAGGGAGGGCTATGGGGAGTGCATTATACTATAGGGAGGGCTATAGGGAGTGCATTATACTATATGGAGGGCTATAGGGATTGCATTATACTATATGGAGGACTATGAGGTGCATTCCATTATATGGAGGACTATGGGGAGTATATTATACTATATGGAGGGCTATGGGGAGTGTATTATACTATATGGAGGACTATGAGGTGCATTATACTATATGGAGGGCTATGGGGAGTGTATTATACTATATGGAGGACTTTGAGGTGCATTATACTATATGGAGGGCTATGGGGAGTGTATTATACTATATGGAGGACTATGAGGTGCATTATACTATATGGAGGGCTATGGGGAGTGTATTATACTATATGGAGGGCTATGGGGAGTGTATTATACTATATGGAGGGCTATGGGGAGTGTATTATACTATATGGAGGACTATGAGGTGCATTATACTATATGGGGGGCTATGGGGAGTGTATTATACTATATGGAGGGCTATGGGGAGTGTATTATACTATATGGAGGGCTATGGGGAGTGCATTATACTATATGGAGGACTATGAGGTGCATTCCATTATATGGAGGACTATGGGGAGTAAATTATACTATATGGAGGACAATGAGGTGCATTATACTATATGGAGGGCTATGGGGAGTGTATTATACTATATGGAGGGCTATGGGGAGTGTATTATACTATATGGAGGGCTATGGGAAGTGTATTATACTATATGGAGGACTATGGGGAATGTATTATACTATATTGAGGAATATGGGCCACATTATACAATATGGAGGGCTGTGGGGCACATTATACTATATTGAGGACTATTGGGAGTGCATTATACTATATGGAGGACTATGGGGAGTATATTATACTATATGGAGGACTATGGGGAGTATATTATACTATATGGAGGACTTTGGGGAGTGCATTATACTATTTAGAGGGCTATAGGGAGTGTATTATACTATATGGAGGACTATGAAGTGCATTATACTATATGGAGGGCTATGAGGAGTGCATTATACTATATGGAGGGCTATGGGGAGTGTATTATACTATATGGCGGACTATGAGGTTCATTATACTATATGGAGGACTATGAGGTGCATTATACTATGTGGAGGGCTACGGGGAGTGTATTATACTATCTGGAGGAATATCGGTCACATTATACAATATGGAGCTCTGTGGGGCACATTATACTATATTGAAGACTTTGGGGGAGTGCATTATACTATAGGGAGTGTATTATACTATATGGAGGGCTATGGGGCAGTATTTTATACTATATAGAGGGCTATGGGGCAGTGTATTATACTATATGGAGGGCTATGGGGCAGTGTATTATACTATATGGAGGGCTATGGGGCAGTGTATTATACTATATGGAGGGCTATGGGGCAGTGTATTATACTATATGTAGGGCTATGGGGCAGTGTATTATGCTATATGGAGGGCTATGGGGCAGTGTATTATACTATATGGAGGGCTATGGGGAGTGTACTATACTATATGGAGGACTATGAGGTGCATTATACTATATAGAGAGCTATGGGGAATGTATTTACTATATTGAGGAATATGGGCCACATTATACAATATGGAGGGCTGTGGGGCACATTATACAATATGAAAGACTATGGGGAGTGCATTATACTATATGAAGGACTATGGGGAGTATATTATACTATATGGAGGGCTATGAGGTGCATTATACTATATGGAGGACTATGAGGTGCATTATACTATATGGAGAACTATGAGGTGCATTATACTATATAGAGAGCTATGGGGAGTGTATTATACTATTTGGAGGAATATGGGCCACATTATACAATATGGAGGGCTGTGGGGCACATTATACAATATGGAGGACTATGGGGAGTATATTATACTATATAGAGGGTTATGGGGAGTGCATTATACTATATGGAGGGCTATCGGGAGTGTATTATACTATATGGAGGACTATGGGCCTCATTATACAATATGGGGGGCTGTGGGGCACATTATAAAATATGGAGGACTATGGCATGTATTATACTAAACAAGCAAAATGCTGCCTATTCATCGAGTAATTGGATTGTTTATGCCAGAACAAAAATCCTTGTTCTCAGCAGCACATCGCCCGGTGTAACCTGCAGATGTGCTGCTGATAACATGATGCTGTATGGGGACAGATTGATCTATTAGTGATTGTTCTGTATCCATCATTCTTCCTCAGCTGGTGTAAAGAGGCCGGGAAACAAGCGTCGAACGGCTTCAGTATTGTGGATTGCGCTCGTTTAGCGGCCTGATCTCAGCGCATGTACATACAAGCTAAATGTTTGTGCGGTGCTGTATGTCAGCATTTGGGACCCCACTTTAAACTTTTCCCCAGGGCCCCACTTTATCTAAAATCGGCCCTGCACCCATTTAAATGGTTCCCGTCCGCTGCACAGACTGGGAGAGAGAGGGGAGACTATTTGTGGCTTATGTAGTGGCGCTCAGTTTTGTGGACATCGGAGGGAAAGTTTTCTTTTAATTTATGAAATTCAATTCATGTGCTAAATGTAAAAAAATATTAGGAACAATTACTTTATTTTAATCCTTAGGTTATGGGTGAGGATCTTTTGGCAGAAAGAACAGAGGAAGGACAAATGGACACAAAAACCACTCAGACATTGGCCTCTTACATAATGGCGTCTGACGCCGAGTTCAGAGTCAAATGGTTTCAGAAAGCGACCACTTTCCTAATGAGCAGCGAGTAAAGATGGTCAGCTCTCCGCCATCACTGACTGTCTGCCAACTGGAGCTTGTCCATCTCTAATCATTCCTGCTCAATGGGGGCCACAATATTTTGACTTCACAGTAATCACTGACATCTTTTCGGAGTATATTGTATACATAGTGATCTTTATACGGCTGGAGCACTTACAGTAGCCAATCAGATGGCATGCAGGTAGCGTTGTGCGAGATCCAGTATGCCGTCCTGCTTCTATCATTAGAGGGTCCTGCTAGAGAACAGCGGCCACACTATTATACTGTGTCCAGAGTTACAGGACTCTGTCAGATGTGGACTGCTACGTTGCAAAAAATGCTTAATAAGTTATTTTTTTTCAAACTGGATTGATATGCAAAATATTTTTAATAAAATCATTTTCTTATACTTGCAGGGTTTCTGCTTATTCAGTAATGTTGTAGCTGTTTTCTCTCACACTGTGGATGATTGTAAATGAATACAGTTTCCTACATAATCAATGCAGCGGATCAGTTAAAAACGGGTGCCGTATGTGTTGTACCCAGGGCCGGCATCACCACCCGGACAAGTGCCTGGGCCCTGAGCGAGCAGGGGGCCCACTCACCCTCTGGGACACCAGTGTGCTATGGGGCCCATGAGTCAGCGGGGCCTGATGCCAGCGAATGGGCACCTGCACTGGGCCTTCCCCAGTGCTTTAAACTGTTTGCAATACTTACCTCTCCCTGTTCCTCTGCTGCTCCTCTGTCTTCTGCGTCTTCTTACTCTGTGACATCTCAGGGCAGAGGGCGCGATGACGTCACTACAGAGCGCCCTCTGCTGAGCAGTCCCAGTGCAGAGAGTCAGAAGACGCTGATGAGACAGGCCTGCTTCCAGCATGGAACGGTGAGTATTTGATTTTTTTTTTTTATGTTATGAGTATTATATGGGGCTTATTATCTATTGAACAATATATGGGGCTCATTATGTATGGATTATTATATGGGGCTCATTATCTATTGAACAATATATGGGGCCCATTATGTATGGAGTATTATATAGGGCCCATTATCTATGGAGCATTATATGGGGCCCATTATGTATGGAGTATTATATAGGGCCCATTATCTATGGAGCATTATATGGGGCCTATTCTTTATGGAGCAATATATTGGTCCCACTATTTATGGAGCAATATATAGGGCCCATACTGTATGGAGCAATATTTGGGCTCCATTATTCTGTATGGAGCATTATATGGTGCCCATTATGTATGGAGCAATATATGGGGCTCATTTTACTTTATGGAGCAATATATGGGATCCATTATACTGAATGGAGCAATATATGGGGATCATACTGTATGGAGCATTATATACGGTCCGTTATTCTGTATGGAGCAATATATGGTGCCCATAGTACTGGATGCAGGACCATGTGGTGCCCATAATACTGTATATGGAGGACCACGTGGTGCCCATAATACTGTATGGAGGACCACGTGGTGTCCATAATACTGTATATGGAGGACCATGTGGTGCCCATAATACTGTATATGGAGGACCACGTGGAGCCCATAATACTGTATATGGAGGACCACGTGGTGTCCATAATATTGTATATGGAGGACCACGTGGGGCCCATAATACTGTATATGGAGGACTACGTGGGGCCCATAATACTGTATAGAGGACTATATTGTCTGGTCTGAACTGTGCGCTGGGAGGATTCGCCGGTTTCTGAGCTGTTGTAGACTTTACAATAGATATCACTCATGTAATGTGAGAAGTAAGTGAAATCTTTAGCATTGTACTATACCTATATTTCTGTGCATCATGAATCGTGGTAGGTGTGAATGGGGCCCACTGAGACTTTTGCCCGAGGCCCATGAAATCCTGGAGCCGGCCCTGGTTGTGGCATCTATTTCTTTTTGTACTGTATGCATGAGTTTTAATGGCGATTTTCTATCAAAAAACAGTGGGATAAACAGTGATCTGAACTTGTCCCTTAACTTACATTGGTCTGTGAGGTGATCTGAAAGCAGAAAATCCAACGCTGACTTCTAGAACATTTGGGGTAACTTTCCCGCATTGGTCTCTACATAATCTGTGAATTCAGGGAACTGCTAGATCTGCAGCAGATAAAAGAGGGATTATATCAAAATGCCATCATGCAGACCAGCAAGTGACACATCGCTGGGATAAGGTCCTCTGCCCGACTTGTTGCTTTTAGATTACATAGCAAAAACCTGATGACAGTTTCCCTGTAATAAAATCCCAGAGCTTCTCCCATGGGAAATCCAGCGGGTGGCAGATACTGGCCTGGAATCCTGCAGATACACAGCACTGCCGTCGCCTATACACTGCATTGTGAAAGGATTTGGCCCCCTTGAACTTTTCTACCTTTTGCCATATTTCTGGCTTTAAACATAAAGATATAAAATTCTATTTTTTGGGGGAAGAATCAACAACAAGTGGGACACAATCGTGAAGTGGAATGAAATTTATTTGCTATTTTAAACTTTTTTAACAAATTAAAAACTGAAAAGTGGGGCGTGCAATATTATTCAGCCCCCTTGAGTTAATACTTTGTAGTGCCACCTTTTGCTGCGATTACAGCTGCAATCGCTTGGGGTATGCCTCTATCAGTTTTGCACATTGAGTGGCTGAAATTCTTGCCCATACTTCCTTGCAAAACAGCTCGAGCTCATTGAGGTTGGATGGAGGGCGTTTGTGAACAGCAGTTTTCAGCTCTTTCCACAGATTCTCGATTGGATTCAGGTCTGGACATTGACTTGGCCATTCTAACACCTGGATATGTTTATTTTTGAACCATTCCATTGTAGATTTAGCTTTATGTTTGGGATCATTGTCTTGTTGGAAGATAAATCTCCGTCCCAGTCTCAGGTCTTTTGCAGACTCCAACAGGTTTTCTTCCAGAATGGTCCTGTATTTGGCTCCATCCATCTTCCCATCAATTTTAACCATCTTCTCTGTCCCTGCTGAAGAAAAGCAGGCCCAAACCATGATGCTGCCACCACCATGTTCGACAGTGGGGATGGTGTTTTGAGGGTGATGAGCTGTGTTGCTTTTACGCCAAACATATCGTTTTGCATTGTGGCCAAAAAGTTTGATTTTGGTTTCATCTGACCAGAGCACCTTATTCCACATGTTTGGTGTGTCTCCCAGATGGCTTGTGGCAAACTTCAAACGAGACTTTTTATAGATATCTTTGAGAAATGGCTTTCTTCTTGCCATTCTTCCATAAAGCCCAGATTTGTGCAGTGTATAACTGATTGTTATCCTATGGACAGACTAACCCACCTCAGCTCTAGATCTCTGCAGTTCATCCAGAGTGATCATGGGCCTTTTGGCAGCATCTCTGATCAGTCTTCTCCTTGTTCGAGATGAAAGTTTAGAGCAGTGTTTCCCATACTCCAGTCCTCACAGACCCCACAGGTCATGTTTTCAGGATTTCCATAGTATTGCACAGGTGAGAAAATTCCTGATGCCTTGATGATACTTCCATCACCTATGCAATACTAAGGAAATCCTGAAAACATGACCTGTGGTGGTCCGTGAGGACTGGAGTTTGGGAAACACTGGTTTAGAGGGACGGCCGGGTCTTGGTAGATTAGCATTGGTCTGATACTCCTTCCATTTCAATATGATCGCTTGCACAGTGACGCGCCCCTGGGCCTTCTGTGCCGTGCGGCATCGCGCGCACGGGGGCTTACCCGGAGCCGGATCTGGATAGGGGTAGTAGTCCTTGTGGCCGTGACCCGGTCCGTGCCCAGGGAGTCAAACTAAGTGGCAGTCTATGGCAGTAGATGTTAACTTGATCGACTACGCCACCCGTTGAGTGCGGCTTTGAAGCCGCCGCTGCAGAACAGTCCACTGAGGCCAGGTGTATAAGGATGTGCAGCGTGGTGGTATAACCCCCAACGGGAGGGGTATGGCCTCAGGGCAGCAGGTGTAGATGATGGGGGTTGTGATGATGCAGGAAGGAGAGTCAGAGTCAGGAGATGCAGTTTCAGGGTTTTTACTCACGGGTGTTCTCTCAGTCACTCTGGCCTTGAGCGACCACCCGATCCGTGCTGCGTCCACCAGGTCCTGGACTCGGCTAACCCCCAGGCAGTTCCGGAGCGTGGTCCTGAGCTCCCTTCTCTCTCTCTCTCTCTGTCTCTGGCCGTTCCCACCAGGGATCCACCTTTGGCCGGCTCCCTCGGGTCTCTTGGTGGTCAAACCTCCTCTGGGTTCCCTGACCCTATACTTGGTGTGCCTTTCTGGTGGATTTGGTGAGGGTCGTGGCAAATCTTGACCACGACCTCCGGTTCCTGGCTGAGGATAAGTGGCCTCCACCAGTTCGGGTTCCGGTACCCGTGTCCGCCAACCCTTCACCCTTTTTGGTCTGATTCTGGGTTCTTAGGGTTCCCTCTGGTCTTCCACTCTGGGCCTTTCTTTCTCCTCTCTCCTCTGCAGGCTTGGCTCTGGAGCTGGGCCCAGCCGGAGCCACAGCTCCCAGTCAGCCCTCCTGGCTGAACTCCTCTGCACTCCACTCCCCTACTACATGACAAGACCCTGTCCTAAGATGGTGCCCACCTTATATACTCCCTCTATGTGTGAGCCCAGGTGACTAGCACCCAATGAGCTCCTAGCTTTACCCAGAGTACTCCCCCTATCTGCCCCTACACTACTGGGATGTTCCACCCCCCTCCCACTCCAGCCAGGGACAGACGCTGTCGTACCTGCACATATACTTGGTGGGAGTACCGTAGTTCTGTCCCCCGGAAATGGGATGTATGCAGTGCATGCAGCCTACCGAGCTCAGTCCCACACTCCATCCTTACCCGGGAGTGGAATACCACACCTCTGGAGTGAGGTGCAATACCCCTGTAGCAGCCTAGTCCTCAGGGTGCTACATTCCCCCCTGGTAAATCACAGCACGTCCTCGGGCTGTAAAAGAATAAAATATCCAAAAACATACAATTTTTTTCAAAACATACAAGAACATATCAAACATTAAACATTATCAGATTTAAACAAGATAAACTTTTTCTTTCATATAAAACTCTTTCATGACAATGTTCTTTGAGTTACTGGCCACTGTGCGCTTGTGACCAGGTAGAAGTGCAACAGTCAGTTCAAGAACAACAGTTTCCTATAAAACCAGTAGGGGGCGCCTTAGTAAGCGCAACTATATACAAGGGGAGGTGGCCGCTCTCAGTCCTCGGCCAGTGGGGAAAAGGAATGGCTGTTCACAGTCCTCAGCCTGTTAAGGGATAGGGGACACACGGGTTTAAGTTCACACTTGTCCCAACGGGGAACATATTTAAATTAGCAGCAGTTCTTATACCCTTACGGGTAACTATGTACAGTTCTTTTTACCGTATTCTAATAACGGCGTCCTCCTGATGCTTCCTCCCTGTATTCTTCAGACCCGTCCGGGTCCTCTTGCTCCTCCTGACACCTCAGCTCTTCCTCCGTCAACCGGTGTACATGAAGGGCATAGGGTCCTTTGGCACATTGGTGCCGGGTAAAGGTGACCTCATCACCCAGGTATAGGTCACGACCTCTGTGTCCCTCCGGCAGGTGGGACTCAACATCCCTGCGGGTCACGAAGACGTCGCCGGGGGTGCGGTGATCCCGGATGAAGCCCCAACCGTGCTGCAGTTGGAATTTAATTACAGTCCCGGTGGCACGGGGACCGTGAGCTGCACGGGGGTTCCGTCGGGTCCGGCTCTTCTGTTCTGCACTCCTCACTTGTAGCCGCTCCTCGCGGACCCGCCTCTCTCGCCGCTCCCGGTCGAAGACCTCAAATTGCTGCCGGCAGCACTCCGCACGCTCAGCTGCAGCCGCCCGGGTCTCTTGAGTGAACCCGATGAGGTCTCCTCCAGTGGGGTCCCACGCAAACTGCGCTTCCTCCAGCGAGAGTGGGGTGATCTTGGCGGGCGCCGGAGCCGGGATCAGGGGCTCATCCAGGGGCCTTTCCTTCCGGAGTCGGGGATGGTAGTACTCCGGTGGCCACTCAAAGGGCTGCCCATCCGGGCAAGTGTGCTGGGCTAACAAGTCCTCACCCAGGTGCGGCACTGTGGAGGTTGAGGGCGCGGTGGTGGCAGCGGCGCCCGGGTTCACCAGGCCTTGCGACCAGGCTTGGGGCACCCTGAAAGTAAAGGGCACTGTGAAGACGGCGGCGCCCGGGGGTACTTGACCGTGCGACCAGGCCGGTGGCTTCATGGAGGTAGAGGGCGCTGTTGGAACTGCGGCGCCCGGGGGTATTCGGCCCTGCGACCAGGCCGGTGGCGTCTCCTGCTTGGCCGCGCTCGGGGTCGAGGCGCGTGACGTCACAGGGGGCGTGGTCGCGGCTCCTGCTTGAGGCCTAGTCTGGAGCGGTGGCGGTGCAGCGACGGGATCGATCAGGGGGACTTCGGGCTCTGCGACGGGGAGCGGGGGTAGGTTTACGGTGGCCGGGCTTGGGGTAGTAACGTCCCCTTTACTTGCCTCCGTCTCTTCAGCTCCCTCTGTGGCGTCGTCTCCGGCCTCCGTCCCTTCTGCATCCTCTTCAGGGGCAGGCGTGCTCCTCGTCGCGGGTGGTGTGCTTCGCTGGCGGGTTCCAGCCTGCTGGGCCATCTCCCTGCTCCACTCCGTCAGCGTTTCTCGCTGCACCTGGGCCATCCTCCGTGCGAGGCCCTCCAGCGCGGTCTGTGCACGCTCCCGATCTCGGGGGAGCTGTGCTAGGATCTCCACCAGGTCTTGTGGGGTGGTAGCTTGCAACAGGCTCCTGACCACAGGGTCGGTGCTGCCTGACTCTCCCTCCATCTCCGGGTACGGCTTCTCCAGACTCCTCCAGGCTGCACCCATCTTCTCTGTTTTGTTCTATATCCGCCCCCATTGAGGGCGGTCCTGGGGCAACTTGGTGATTGTCAGTTCCAGGGGCAGACCCCCCACGCTGATGGACATCTCAATCATTGCAGTCTCTGCTGGTGGGGGCGGTCTTCGTTTTTGGCGCCATTCTTGGTCCTGGCCCACGATGGGAGGTGGCCTCTTGCCACCCTCTGGCACGCCCATAATGGCGTCCGCTCTGCCAGGGCGGGAAATCTTCTCAAATGGCGGGAATCGTCTCCCAGTGGCGGGAAACTCTGTGGATGGCGGGAAAAGACTGCAGATGGCGGGCAAACGGCGGGAAACGATCCGAGATGGCGTCCGATGGCGGGGACCCTCCGGAATCGGCGGGAGACTTCTTTTTACGGTAAATGTGTACTTTTCTTCAGGCACGCAGTACCCGGTGGTTGCGGGCACGTTATTTTGCCGACTACGCCAAAGTTGATGCGCCCCTGGGCCTTCTGTGCCGTGCGTCATCGCGCGCACGGGGGCTTACCCGGAGCCGGATCTGGATAGGGGTAGTAGTCCTTGTGGCCGTGACCCGGTCCGTGCCCAGGGAGTCAAATTAAGTGGCAGTCTATGGCAGTAGATGTTAACTTGATCGACTACGCCACCCGTTGAGTGCGGCTTTGAAGCCGCCGCTGCAGAACAGTCCACTGAGGCCAGGTGTATAAGGATGTGCAGCGTGGTGGTATAACCCCCAACGGGAGGGGTATGGCCTCAGGGCAGCAGGTGTAGATGATGGGGGTTGTGATGATGCAGGAAGGAGAGTCAGAGTCAGGAGATGCAGTTTCAGGGTTTTTACTCACGGGTGTTCTCTCAGTCACTCTGGCCTTGAGCGACCACCCGAGCCGTGCTGCGTCCACCAGGTCCTGGACTCGGCTAACCCCCAGGCAGTTCCGGAGCGTGGTCCTGAGCTCCCTTCTCTCTCTCTCTCTGTCTCTGGCCGTTCCCACCAGGGATCCACCTTTGGCCGGCTCCCTCGGGTCTCTTGGTGGTCAAACCTCCTCTGGGTTCCCTGACCCTATACTTGGTGTGCCTTTCTGGTGGATTTGGTGAGGGTCGTGGCAAATCTTGACCACGACCTCCGGTTCCTGGCTGAGGATAAGTGGCCTCCACCAGTTCGGGTTCCGGTACCCGTGTCCGCCAACCCTTCACCCTTTTTGGTCTGATTCTGTGTTCTTAGGGTTCCCTCTGGTCTTCCACTCTGGGCCTTTCTTTCTCCTCTCTCCTCTGCAGGCTTGGCTCTGGAGCTGGGCCCAGCCGGAGCCACAGCTCCCTGTCAGCCCTCCTGGCTGAACTCCTCTGCACTCCACTCCCCTACTACATGACAAGACCCTGTCCTAAGATGGTGCCCACCTTATATACTCCCTCTATGTGTGAGCCCAGGTGACTAGCACCCAATGAGCTCCTAGCTTTACCCAGAGTACTCCCCCTATCTGCCCCTACACTACTGGGATGTTCCACCCCCCTCCCACTCCAGCCAGGGACAGACGCTGTCGTACCTGCACATATACTTGGTGGGAGTACCGTAGTTCTGTCCCCCGGAAATGGGATGTATGTAGTGCATGCAGCCTACCGAGCTCAGTCCCACACTCCATCCTTACCCGGGAGTGGAATACCACACCTCTGGAGTGAGGTGCAATACCCCTGTAGCAGCCGAGTCCTCAGGGTGCTACACACAGTGCTCCTTGAGATGTTTAAAACTTGGGAAATCTTTTTGTATCCAAATCCGGCTTTGAACTTCGCCACAACAGTATCTCGGACCTGCCTGGTGTGTTCCTTGGTCTTCATGGTGCTCTCTGCACTTGAAACAGAACCCTGAGACTATCACAGAGCAGGTGCATTTATACAGAGACTTGATTACACACAGGTGGATTCTAGTTATCGTTACCAGTCATTTAGGACAACATTGGATCAGTGGATTCTATTTATCATTACCAGTCATTTAGGACAACATTGGATCATTCAGAGATCCTCACTGAACTTCTGGAGTGAGTTTGCTGCACTGAAAGTAAAGGGGCCGAATAATATTGCACGCCCCACTTTTCATTTTTTATTTTTAAGTTTAAAATATCCAATAAATTTCATTCCCACTTGTTGATTCTTCCCAAAAAAATTTGAATTTTATATCTTTATGTTTGAAGCCAGAAATGTGGCAAAGGGTGGAAAAGTTCATGGGGGCCAAATCCTTTCACAATGCGCTGTATCTACCACTCGCTGACCTCCCTCTGTGAGAAGCTGATGGTTATTAATGATGGAATACAATGTTTTATTATAGCGGTGAGTGCTGCATTCACTTCTTACACTCATTCATGTGGATTTGTCTGATTAGTGACCTGCACCAGCTTATATCATGGGGCTGCTCAGAGTATAAAAATTTACCAAAAAGGTGTGTTCTGTTTATTTTCTTTTGGTTTCCATTTTTTTTTACTTTTCTTCTTTTTTTTCTTTACGTGGATCTTTCTGTAAAAAATAAATAAATAAAAAATAAAATATAGTCAACCTCTGGTATGCTCTACTACCATGAGATCCCCATAATAAAGGCAGAATTTAATAAAGGGTTACACATTTATCCAAGACATTGAAAGTTATGGTTAAAAAGGTAAAAAGACTTTTCTTTTTTTGCAGCAAAATTGGCTACAATTGCCCAGACAGGTTATATTTGCCCACAGCGTCGGACTGGGGAGACTGGGGCCCACCCTACAGCTAGATGCAGATACCTGATAGCCTTTATCCCCGTTATAGTGGGACCTCGACTGTAAAACACAGGCGGCTCCTGCACATCTACTGTGCGCACAGCACAACTGGGATGGACAATTACGGTCGTTTGCATTAAAGGGCTTCTTTGGTGAAAACAAGTTATCACCGATCCATGGGCTCCTCAGGATTGGTGATAACTTAATGATCGTTTGGGTCCGACCATTGGAAACTGCACTGATCAGAATGGGGAAGTTTTATCCCTGACAGGACACTTTTATCCCCATTTTAAAATGCAGCGGCAGGTGGGACGTCTGACCGCAGATCCATTCATTCTCTTTGGGGCTTCCAGAAAAAAACAAGAGCAGCGCTCGCAGCCATTGAGGAAATCAATGGATCAGTGGTGAAGTCGCACATGCTGCTCCAGTCTAGTGGGGATAAAAGCTCCACATTCTACCAATCGGTGCGGGTCCCAGCAGTCAGACCCCCACCAATCAATACCTTATCACTTATCCTTTGGAAAGGTGATTACTTGTTTTCACAGTAGAATTCCTGTAAGTGCATCTTGTTCCAAGTATTTAATCACAAATCTAAATAAAGATTATTCTCCTAATATCAGAGAGAACAATTAACTGCTGTACACAACACACTCCACTTTTTCAAGACCAATAATACCACATTCAAGGGAGAACTAACGTGACACTGTGACCAGACCACATATTACCAGCATAAAGCGACCGAATAATCCCACGTAGAAGGGAGAAATACAGCCACACCGTGACCAGACCACATATTACCACCACATAGTGACCGAATAATACCACATATTGTATAAGGGACAAATATTGCCACACCATGATCAGACCAGATTTTAGCAGCATATAGCGACCAAATTATTCCACATAGAAGGGAGAACTACCGTCACACCGTGAGCAGACCACATATGACCACCACATAGTGACCGAACAATACCACATATTGTATAAGGGACAAATATCGCCACACCATGACCAGACCAGATTTTAGCAGCATATAGCGAGCAAATTATTCCACATAGAAGGGAGAACTACCGTCACACCGTGAGCAGACCACATATGACCACCACATAGTGACCGAACAATACCTCATACTGTAAAAGGGACAAATAGTGCCACACCATGACCAGACCAGATTTTAGCAGCATATAGCGACCAAATTATTCCACATAGAAGGGAGAACTACCGTCACACCGTGAGCAGACCACATATGACCACCACATAGTGACCGAACAATACCTCATACTGTAAAAGGGAGAAATATCGCCACACCATGACCAGACCAGATATTACCAACATATAGCGACCAAATAATTCTACATACAAGGGAGAAATACCACCACACCATGTCCACACCACATAGTGACCAAATAATAACACATACAGGGATAAATACCACACCATGACCGGACCAGATATTACAACATAGTGACCGAATATTACAATACTGATCATTAATGAAATGTCCTCGGACGCACATTCTGTTGAAACCAATGGGCCCCCTCTACGTCCTTCTCAGGGTCCTGCCAAGGACCCTGGGCCACCGGATAATCGTCCAGTGTCCCGGTGCTCCAGTCAGACCCTGTTTGCCCACCAAACTCATCCATTTAAATGTCTGATTTTAGAGTTTGCATTGTGTTCCTTTTCTTTGCTTATAAAAACATAATAATTATAGTCTATGGACCTTTTCTGATGCTGATGGTTCACAAAAGAAATTTGAGACATGTTTGATTGTAATCTGATTTGCAGATAAAGCTGGCCTATTCAAATGATTGGATTGCCAAAAAAAGATCCATTTGCATCCTTGTTCTGTATGTTTTTCACTGACTAATGTTAGAAGTTTGTGAACCTTCATCACTTTTTTTCTCTCATCAATAGGTGGCAGAAAATGTCATTTTTCAACATGAGGAGAGAAAACTTCATTCCATCACTTTACCTGATGGGCCCATGCAGGGTTGGACTGGCCTGGTGTGATAGCGCGAAAAATTCCCGGTGGGCCCCGATGAGAGAGTGAGAGAATTGGTAGCGGGGGCTCTTAAAAAGTGCGGGCCCTTTAAAAGCGCAGCCGAAGGAAATGTAGCGTCGCATGCGGCGCTCCTACTATTCAGTGGTGACAGCGGGTGACGCGCATAGTCACATGACAGGAGGACGTGATCTTGGTGGGCGGTGACACGCACCGCGCTCTGCTTTCCCGCTGGTGGCTGGCAGTTGTGTGGTGTCAGGTGACACGCTGACGTCACGCTCTCCTCTCCCTGCTCCCCTGCCGGCTTTTGATACGCCGACGCCGCGCTCTGCTCTCCAGTTCCGGCTCCTGCTCCCTTGGAATTGGCCTTGTAACACCGGCTCCCGTCCGGGTATGTAACACCGCACCAGCACCGCGCACCGCCCTCTTCTCTCCTGCTCTCTTGGCCTTTTAAGCCGGCTCCTGGGCTGAGTATGCGGTGACCTGCACTCTGCTCTCTCACCATCACCCTGGAAACAAGGCTGCCGGCCCCGGCTACAGCTCTCCCTGCTTCAACTTCAAGTCTAGTGCAATAGCCACGTTTTTCTGGGTGAGTGTTCCCAGCATTGGTCATCATCCATATATGGAGGGGTCGCAGGCTGGTCACATGGGGACATGGATGGAGACATGGGGCTGAAGGGGGGGCTGGCTGGACCCATGGGGACATGGAGGGGGACATGGGGCTAAAGCGGGGGCTGACTGGACCCATGGGGACAAGGAGGGGGACATGGAGCTGAAGGGGGGGACATGGAGGGGGACATGGGGCTGAAGGGGGGGCTGGCTGGACCAATGGGGACATGGAGGGGGACATGGGGCTGAAGGGGGGGCTGGCTGGACCCATGGGGACATGGAGGGGGACATGGGGCGGAAGGGGAGGCTGGCTGGACCCATGGGGACATGGAGGGGGACATGGAGGGGGACATGGGGCGGAAGGGGGGGCTGGATGGACCCATGGGGCTGAAGGGGGGGCTGGATGGACCCATGGGGACATGGATGGGGACATGGGGCTGAAGGGGGGGCTGGCTGGACGCATGGGGAGACATATGGATGGAGGCATGGGGCTGAAGGGGGGGCTGGGTGGACGCATGGGGGGACATATGGATGGAGGCAGGGGGCTGAAGGGGGGGCTGGCTGGATACATGGGGAGACATGGATTGAGGCATGGGGCTGAAGGGGGGGGCTGGATGGACGCATGATTGGACATATGGAGGTGAAGGTGGCCAAGTTGGAGACCTGGATGGACACATGGAGGTGAAGGGCGGCAAGCTGGACACATGGGGACCTGGATAGATATATGGGGTGGGGTGGGATGCATATATGAGGGGGGCGTGCTGGACACATGGAGGCCCAGATGGATATATGGGAGGGGCAGGCTGGACACACGGAGACCAGAATGGATATATGGGGGGGGGGGTCAAGTTGGATAGATGGGTGGCCACGCTGGACAAGGGACTTTATTACTGTTTAGGGGCCAGATTGAGGAACTTTATTAGTTTATGATGGCGAGTGGGGAACATTATTACTTTAGAGTCCAATTAGGGACATTATTACTTCTGTAATATAATTTACTTTTTAGGAAACTGTTTTCCATAAGAGGGGACAAAAGGGGGGTCCTGTTACTGTGCAGGGCGCCACTATGTCGCTTTATTTCTTCAACTGGTGTAGTGTAGAAGCCTGGGGAAAAGTGGGAATGTGCTCTAAAAGAGATCAGTTATTGATAACTGTGTGTTATTTTCTGCAGAGATGATTCCTGGCTGGAAGAAGTGATGGCAGACCGTGCCAGATGAAGAAAAGCGAAGATGAAGAACTTCACCTAGAGACATCACTGGTGAGTCAGTGTATTACTGTACACTTACACTATATAATATATACAGAGCTCCTGTGTATGTCACTCGTGACCAGTGTATTACCTATACACTATATACAGAGCTCCTGTGTATAATGTCACTCGTGATAACTGTATTACCTGTACACTATATACAGAGCTCCTGTGTATAATGTAACCGGTGATCACTGTATTACCTGTACACTGACACTATATACAGAGATCCTGTTTATAATGTCACTGGGGATCACTGTATTACCTGTACACTGACACTATATACAGAGCTCATATGTATAGTGACAGTGTTGTTAGTATTGTGGTTTGTATTCCTGATCAGTATTGTATTATTTGGTCACTATGTGGTGGTAATATGTGGTCTGGTCATGGTGTGGCGATATTTCTCCCTTTTGTATGTGGTATTATTGGTGTTGTTATAGTGGATTATGTTGTGTATGGCGGTCATTTGTTCTCGCTGAGATTAACTAGGAAAAGATTTTTTTCCATGAGGCCACGGCTTCACTATCAGTATTTGGTCAGTATTTTTTCTCAGTAGTGAGAGGCAAAAGCAGGAGTGGGTGATAAATCCAGAATTGGTGACTTGTTTCTATTATTCTCTTTCTCTGATTGTTCCTCACCTGGTTTTGGCTCCCTCTCCTGAGAATAATCCTGACTGAATACTGATAGTGTGGCTGTGGCCTTAGAGATGGAATACTTGGAGCAGAGCGTCAGAGATGCACTTACAGGGGTTCTCCGGGGAAAACAAGTAATCACCTCTCCACAGGATCAGTGATAACTTATTGGTTGGCGGGGGTCTGACTACTGGGACCTGCACCGATCGGCAGAATGTGGAGCTTTTCTCCCCATTAGACTGGAGCTCATGTGCGACTCGACCACTGATCCATTCATTCCCTCAGAGGCTGCGAGCGCTGCTCTTTTTTGGAAGCCCCCAAGAGAACGAATGAGGCTGTGGTCAGACGTCCCACCTGTCGCTGCATTTTAAAATGGGGATAAGTGTCCTGTCAGGGATAAAACTTCCCCATTCTTCCAGTCAATAAGTGATCACCTATCCTGTGTAGCCCATGAATCTGTGATCACTTGTTTTAACCAAAGAAGCTCTTTCATGCAAACTCCAGAAATTGTCCATCCCTGTTCTAGTCTGTGCACAGTAGATGTGAGGAGCCGCCGGTCACTGCTCCACTATAACAGGGAGAGCAGAGAAAAGAGATCTGCATATTGCTGTAGGTGGCCCCTAGAGTCAATGTCCCCTGTGGGCCCCAGACACCCCAGTCCGACCCTGCTGACATCTGATTAAGGCCTAAGGCCCCGTTCACATGTCAGGTTTTAATCAGTGTTTTTTTTCTAATTTTCATCTGATTTTGGTCACTGTGTCAGTTTTTCTCCTCAGTGGGGCATATTTTTTTATATGTAAAGTAAAAAGCTAAAGGTTTCCTCGCCTCGCTTGCCCGGCCTATAGACACTGGAGAACAGGCAGTACAGGCAACATGGTTGGTTCTGGCCATTTTTCTGACCGACTCATTGACTTCAATAGATGATCTTTATCTACAAATCGGATGAAAATCGGACCAGTCTCAGTTCTGATTTACAGATCAATCGTCCACAAAAAATAGAGCTGTAAACCTGTCCCCGGTCTATAACGGAGCATATTCTACCTGTTAGACAAATAACCAGACGTGAAAAGAGCCATGTGCTATTCTTACAGGGAAGGGGCCACCATTTTATGTTTTGTATTAATAATTATGTAATCAATTATTTTTAATACAAAATTAAATATCCCACTTTATTAGTTTTTTAGTTATTTATGTTGACATTGGCCACTAGGGGCTGCCATTTTTATTTGGGGGGGGGTGTAAGAAGCGCTCTTACACACCTCATTTACGGCAGCCCTGGCCATAAGAGACAGTAGTCTGTCACCAACCCTATCTCTAACACTAGAGGCCGCTCCTCCTGCCTCTAGCTGTGACCTGGGCACGCCCCCTTGGCTGTCCAGGTCGCAGCCGTGGGAGGAGATTGCAGCCATCTTTGTGGAGCCTGCAGTGTAAGCTGTACATTCCCCCTGTCGTCGCACGCACTGCTCAGTCAGAGCGTGCCATGACAGGAGCTGCCGGGGAGGAAATGCCTGGGAGTGGAGGCCCCGAGTGAGTATCTGCGGCGGCGCCGTGCGGTGATCTCAGCTTCTCTGCTGTTATCACTGCCGACATCCTCAGGAAACACAGACACAGCGCTGCGTGGGAACGTGGAAGGTGAGTAGAAGCGTTTATTGTTTTGTTTGTTTTTTTTCCTTTGCATTGAATATATGGGGGCATATACACACAAGGGTGTAGTTGGAGGCATATACCCACCAGGGTGGAGGGGGGGGGGCATATACCCACCAGGATGGATGGAAGGGGCATATACCCACCAGGATGTAGGGAGTGTGCATATACCCACCAATGAAGGGGGGCATTTACCCACCAGGATGGATGAAGGGGGCATATATCCACCAGGATGGATGGAGGGGGGGCATATATCCACAAGGATGAAGGTGGGGCTTATGCCGACAAGGATGGAGGGGGGCATATACCCATCAGGATGGATGGAGGGGGGCATATACCCATCAGGATGGATGGAGGGGGGCATATACCCATCAGGATGGATGGAGGGGGCATATACCCACCAGGATGGATGGAGGGGGGGCATATACCCACCAGGATGGATGTAGGGGGGGGCATATACCCACCAGGATGGATGGAGGGAGGCATATACCCACCAGGATGGATGGAGGGGGGGCATATACCCACCAGGATGGAGGGGGGCATATACCCACCAGGATGGAGAGGTGGCATATACCCACCAGGATGGAGAGGTGGCATATACTCACCAGAATAGAGGGGGGGGGCATATACACCTACCCAGGATGGATGGATGGAGGGGCATATACACCTACCCAGGATAGATGGATGGAGGGGCATATACACCTACCCAAGATGGATGGATGGAAGGGCATATACACCTTCCCAGGATGGATGGATGGAGGGGCATATACACCTACCCAGGATAGATGGATGGAGGGGCATATACACCTACCCAAGATGGATGGATGGAAGGGCATATACACCTACCCAGGATGGATGGATGGAGGGGCATATACACCTCCCCAGGATGGATGGATGGAGGGGCATATACACCTACCCAGGATGGATGGATGGAGGGGCATATTCTCCTACCAAGGATGGATGGAGGGGCATATTCTCCTACCAAGGATGGAAGGAGGGGCATATACTCCTACCCAGGATGGATGGATTGATAAAGGGGCATCTACACCTAACGAGGATGGATAGATGATGAAGCATATATACTTACCCAGGATGGAGGGAGGGGCATATACACCTACCCAGGATGGATGGAGGGGCATATACACCTACCCAGGATGGATGGAGGGGCATATACACCTACCCAGGATGGATGTAGGGGCATATACACCTACCCAGGATGGATGTAGGGGCATATACACCTACCTAGGATGGATGGAGGGGCATATACACCTACCCAGGATGGATGGAGGGGCATATACACCTACCCAGGATAGATGGAGGGGCCGATACACCTACCCAGGATGGATTTATGGATGGAGGGGCATCTACACCTACCCAGGATGGATGGATGGAGGGGCATATACACCTACCCAGGATGGATGGATGGAGATGCATATACACCTACCCAGGATGGATGGATAGAGGGGCATATACACCTACCCAGGATGGATGGTTGGAGGGGAATATACAACTACGCAGGATGGATGGATGGAGGGGAATATACACAGACCCAGGATGGATGGATGGAGGGGCATCTACACCTACCCAGGGTGGATGGATGGATGGATGGAGTGGCATATACAGCTACCAGAATAGACTACCCAGGATGGATGGATGAAGGGGCATATACACCTACCCATGATGGATGGATAGATGGAGGGGCATATACAGCTACCCAGGATGGATGGATGAAGGGGCATATACAGCTACCCAGGATGGATGGATGAAGGGGCATATACACCTACCCAGGATGGATGGATGGAGGGGCATATACACCTACCCAGGATGGATGGATGGAGGGGCATATACACCTACCCAGGATGGATGGATGGAGGGGCATATACACCTACCCAGGATGGATGGATGGAGGGGGATATACACCTACACTGGATGGATGGATGGAGGGGGATATACACCTACCCAGGATGGATGGATGGAAGGGTATATACACCTACCCAGGATGGATGGATGGAGGGGCATATACACCTGCCCATGATGGATGGATGGAGGGGGATATACACCTACCCAGAATGGATGGAAGGATGGATGGAGGGGTATCCACACCCACCATGGATGGATGGAGGGGCAACTACACCTACCAAGGATGGATTGATCGATGGAGGGACATCTACACCTACCCAGAATGGATGAATGGAGGGGTATCTACACCTACCCAGAATGGATGGATGGAGGGGCATATACACCTACCCAGGATGGATGGATGGAGGGGCATATACACCTACCCAGGATGGATGGATGGAGGGGCATATACACCTACCCAGGATGGATGGATGAAGGGGCATATACACCTACCCAGGATGGATGGATGGAGGGGCATATACACCTACCCAAGATGGATGGATGGAGGCGCATATACACCTACCCAGGATGGATGGATGGAGGGGCATATACACCTACCCAGGATGGATAGATGGAGGGGTATATACACCTACCCAGGATGGATGGATGGAGGGGCATATTCTCCTACCAAGGATGCATGGAGGGGCATATGCTCCTACCCAGCATGGATGGATGGAGGGTCATCTACACCTAACCAGGATGGATGGAGGGGCATAAACACATACTAGAATAGACTACCCAGGATGGATGGATGGAGGGTCATCTACGCCTACCCAGAATGGATGGATGGAAGGTCATCTACGCCTACCCAGAATGGATGGATGGAGGGGCATATACACCTACCCATGATGGATGGATGGGCCGATACACCTACCCAGGATGGATTGATGGATGGAGGGGCATCTACAACTACCCAGAATTGATGGATGGAGAGGCATATACACCTACCCAGGATGAATGGATGGAGAGGCATATACACCTACCCAGGATGGATGGATGGAGAGGCATATACACCTACCCAGGATGGATAGAGGGGCATATCCACCTACCCAGGATGGATGGAGGAAGGGACATATACTGCTACCCAGGATGGATGGATGGAGGGCCATATACACCTACCCAGGATGGATGGACGGGCAAATACACCTACCCAGGATGGATGGAGGGGCCGAAACACCTACCCAGGATGGATTGATGGATGGAGGGGCATCTACAACTACCCAGAATTGATGGATGGAGAGGCATATACACCTACCCAGGATTGATGGATGGAGAGGCATATTTACCTACCCAGGATGGATGGATGGAGGGGCATATACACCTACCCAGGATGGATAGATGGAGGGAGGGACATATACTGCTACCCAGGATGGATGGATGGAGGGGCATTTACACCTACTGAGGAAGGATGGAAGGGTATATACACCTACCCACGATGGATGGATGGAGGGGCATATACACCTACCCAGGATTGATGGATGGAGAGGCATATTCACCTACCCAGGATGGATGGATGGAGGGGCATATACACCTACCCAGGATGGATGGATGGAGGGGCATATACACCTACCCAGGATTGATGGATGGAGATGCATATTCACCTACCCAGGATGGATGGATGGAGAGGCATATTCACCTACCCAGGATGGATGGATGGAGAGGCATATTCACCTACCCAGGATGGATGGATGGAGGGGCATATACACCTACCCAGGATGGATGGAGGGGCATATACACCTATCCAGTATGGATGGGGGGGGCGTATACACCTACCCAGGATGGATGGATGGAGGCGCATATACACCTACCCAGGATGGATGGATGGAGGCGCATATACACCTACCCAGGATGGATGGATGGAGGGGCATATACACCTACCCAGGATGGATGGAGGGGCATATACACCTATCCAGTATGGATGGGGGGGGCGTATACACCTACCCAGGATGGATGGATGGAGGCGCATATACACCTACCCAGGATGGATGGATGGAGGGGCATATACACCTACCCAGGATGGATGGATGGAGGCGCATATACACCTACCCAGGATGGATGGATGGAGGGGCATATACACCTACCCAGGATGGATAGATGGAGGGGTATATACACCTACCCAGGATGGATGGATGGAGGGTCATATACACCTACCCAGAATGGATGGATGGAGGGGCATATTCTCCTACCAAGGATGGATGGAGGGGCATATACTCCTACCCAGCATGGATGGAGGAAGGGACATATACTGCTACCCAGGATGGATGGAGGGGCATAAACACATACTAGAATAGACTACCCAGCATGGATGGATGGAGGGTCATCTACGCCTACCCAGAATGGATGGATGGAGGGCCATCTACGCCTACCCAGTATGGATGGATGGAGGGGCATAAACACATACTAGAATAGACTACCCAGGATGGATGGATGGAGGGTCATCTACGCCTACCCAGAATGGATGGATGGAGGGTCATCTACACCTACCCATGATGGATGGATGGGCCGAAACACCTACCCAGGATGGATTGATGGATGGAGGGGCATCTACAACTACCCAGAATTGATGGATGGAGAGGCATATACACCTACCCAGGATGGATGGATGGAGGGTCATCTACGCCTACCCAGAATGGATGGATGGAGGGGCATATACACCTACCCATGATGGATGGATGGGCCGATACACCTACCCAGGATGGATTGATGGATGGAGGGGCATCTACAACTACCCAGAATTGATGGATGGAGAGGCATATACACCTACCCAGGATGAATGGATGGAGAGGCATATACACCTACCCAGGATGGATGGATGGAGAGGCATATACACCTACCCAGGATGGATAGAGGGGCATATACACCTACCCAGGATGGATGGAGGAAGGGACATATACTGCTACCCAGGATGGATGGATGGAGGGCCATATACACCTACCCAGGATGGATGGACGGGCAAATACACCTACCCAGGATGGATGGAGGGGCCGAAACACCTACCCAGGATGGATTGATGGATGGAGGGGCATCTACAACTACCCAGAATTGATGGATGGAGAGGCATATACACCTACCCAGGATTGATGGATGGAGAGGCATATTTACCTACCCAGGATGGATGGATGGAGGGGCATATACACCTACCCAGGATGGATAGATGGAGGGAGGGACATATACTGCTACCCAGGATGGATGGATGGAGGGGCATTTACACCTACTGAGGAAGGATGGAAGGGTATATACACCTACCCAGGATGGATGGATGGAGGGGCATATACACCTACCCAGGATTGATGGATGGAGAGGCATATTCACCTACCCAGGATGGATGGATGGAGGGGCATATACACCTACCCAGGATGGATGGATGGAGGGGCATATACACCTACCCAGGATTGATGGATGGAGATGCATATTCACCTACCCAGGATGGATGGATGGAGAGGCATATTCACCTACCCAGGATGGATGGATGGAGAGGCATATTCACCTACCCAGGATGGATGGATGGAGAGGCATATTCACCTACCCAGGATGGATGGATGGAGGGGCATATACACCTACCCAGGATGGATAGATGGAGGGGTATATACACCTACCCAGGATGGATGGATGGAGGGTCATATACACCTACCCAGAATGGATGGATGGAGGGGCATATTCTCCTACCAAGGATGGATGGAGGGGCATATACTCCTACCCAGCATGGATGGAGGAAGGGACATATACTGCTACCCAGGATGGATGGAGGGGCATAAACACATACTAGAATAGACTACCCAGCATGGATGGATGGAGGGTCATCTACGCCTACCCAGAATGGATGGATGGAGGGCCATCTACGCCTACCCAGTATGGATGGATGGAGGGGCATAAACACATACTAGAATAGACTACCCAGGATGGATGGATGGAGGGTCATCTACGCCTACCCAGAATGGATGGATGGAGGGCCATCTACGCCTACCCAGTATGGATGGATGGAGGGGCATAAACACATACTAGAATAGACTACCCAGGATGGATGGATGGAGGGTCATCTACGCCTACCCAGAATGGATGGATGGAGGGTCATCTACACCTACCCATGATGGATGGATGGGCCGAAACACCTACCCAGGATGGATTGATGGATGGAGGGGCATCTACAACTACCCAGAATTGATGGATGGAGAGGCATATACACCTACCCAGGATGGATGGATGGAGGGTCATCTACGCCTACCCAGAATGGATGGATGGAGGGGCATATACACCTACCCATGATGGATGGATGGGCCGATACACCTACCCAGGATGGATTGATGGATGGAGGGGCATCTACAACTACCCAGAATTGATGGATGGAGAGGCATATACACCTACCCAGGATGAATGGATGGAGAGGCATATACACCTACCCAGGATGGATGGATGGAGAGGCATATACACCTACCCAGGATGGATAGAGGGGCATATACACCTACCCAGTGTAACATACCTGGCGGCGTCCTTGCATAGTGGTCCATCTCCCACTGTGCAAGAGCGCGCACTTGATCTCCAGTCCAGAATGTCTCTCTGGCTTCCCTCCATGCTGTCTGTTTGTGTCTGTTTCTGCTGCTTAAGGGCGGCGCCCGATCACTTCCTGCTTTTTGTACCTGCTGTGGGTCACACCCCTTGTGCGTCCTCAGCCTATTGCTGTCTGTCACCTGGTATATTGCTCAGCTGCGCCCATCTATCCCTGCCTGAGCATAGTGTTTCTTTCAGTGTGTGCTTGCACTCTGAGGGTGCCAGGTCCCGTTCTGTGTTCTCTTGTCTGCCTATCCTGGAGGCTGTATTTCCAGGCCTGTCTGAACACGCTCCTAGCCTGTTCCTCCTGCCTTCTAGGGGCCGATTACCTAGACCTGTTCCTGTATCTTGTCTGACCTGTCTGAACACGCTCCTAGCCTGTTCCTCTCGCCTTCTAGGGGCTGATTACCTAGACCCGCTCCTGTATCTTGTCTGTCCTGTCTGAACACGCTCCTTGCCTGTTCGTCCTGCCTCTCTGGGGGCCGTATTCCCAGACCCGCTCCTGTATTCCGCTGCAGTGTCGGTCTCCTCCGTACACTCAGTTCCAGTCTGAACTCTCTCCTATCCTTTACCTGTTTTGCCTCTATGTCCGTTCCCTTCCTTTTTCTGCAGAGTCTGAACTCGTACCTAACTCCTGCTTGTTGTCTCTGTACTCCCGTTTGTGAGTTTGTGGTCCACTCGCTACTTCACTGCAAGTACCCTGTGGGTGTCTGGCTCTGCCTTTCCCTTCCTGTCTGTTCCGTGTGAACAGAGCCCTGTCCCCCCTACTCAGCCTAGCCTGCTCTGACTCCTTTGCTCACCGCTCCGGCGGTTCTAGCCTGCTCTGGCTCCTTTGCTCACCGCTCCGGCGGTTCTAGCCTGCTCTGACTCCTTTGCTCACCGCTCCGGCGGTTCTAGTCTGCTCTGACTCCTTTGCTTACCGCTCCGGCGGTTCTAGCCTGCTCTGACTCCTTGCTCACTGCTCCGGCAGTCCTGTCCTGCCCTGCTTCTGCCCGCTGCTCCGGCAGTCCTGTCCTGCCCTGCTTCTGCCCGCTGCTCCGGCAGTCCTGTCCTGCCCTGCTTCTGCCCGCTGCTCCGGCAGTCCTGTCCTGCCCTGCTTCTGCCCGCTGCTCCGGCAGTCCTGTCCTGCCCTGCTTCTGCCCGCTGCTCCGGCAGTCCTGTCCTGCCCTGCTTCTGCCCGCTGCTCCGGCAGTCCTGTCCTGCCCTGCTTCTGCCCGCTGCTCCGGCAGTCCTGTCCTGCCCTGCTTCTGCCCGCTGCTCCGGCAGTCCTGTCCTGCCCTGCTTCTGCCCGCTGCTCCGGCAGTCCTGTCCTGCCCTGCTTGTGCTCGCTGCTCCTGCAGCCCCGTCCTGCTCTGTTCTTGCCCACCGCTTCGGGCGTTCCCTCTCTGCTGTGGTTGTCTACCGCATCTGCGGTTCTGTGACCCAGTCTGTACTGGGTCTTAACCTTTCTGTGCTCCAGCCCGTCCTTTCGGCCAGTACCTCCCTGCCTGCATACTCGCCTGTATCCACCCATCTGCATACCTGCCGTGTTTGCTTATATCCACCAGTCTGTGCCAGCCTAACCTGCCTGTTCCTGAGTCCCAGTGTGTACTGGGTCCTATCCCGCCTGTGTTCCTACCTGCTAGTGCCTCCCTGTCTGCACTCTAGCTGTGCTTGCCTGTACCCCTCTGCCTGTATTGTTCCTGAGTCCCAGTGTGTACTGGGTCCTATCCCGCCTGTGTTCCTACCTGCTAGTGCCTCCCTGTCTGCACTCTAGCTGTGCTTGCCTGTACCCCCCGGCCTGCATACCCACCTGCCTGCATACCAGTCGTGCCTGCCTATACCCACCAGTCTGTGTGCCAGCCTACCAGTCTGTTCCTGTATTCCCCTGTGTGGGTCAACAGCCGTGTCCGGGGTCTGTCCTGGAGTAGCACCTGGTCCCTCTGCTCGGTTCCTCCTTGGTGCACTGGCGTCGTATGCCGTCGTGCGACCCTGGTCGGATCGGGTGAATACCTAGTTACGCCCCTCCAGGCATTCACTCTCCGGCACGGTCCAGTGGAATCACTACAATCACACGCACACGCCGCTCAGCCCGGGCGTGTGCATAACACCCAGGATGGATGGAGGAAGGGACATATACTGCTACCCAGGATGGATGGATGGAGGGCCATATACACCTACCCAGGATGGATGGACGGGCAAATACACCTACCCAGGATGGATGGAGGGGCCGAAACACCTACCCAGGATGGATTGATGGATGGAGGGGCATCTACAACTACCCAGAATTGATGGATGGAGAGGCATATACACCTACCCAGGATTGATGGATGGAGAGGCATATTTACCTACCCAGGATGGATGGATGGAGGGGCATATACACCTACCCAGGATGGATAGATGGAGGGAGGGACATATACTGCTACCCAGGATGGATGGATGGAGGGGCATTTACACCTACTGAGGAAGGATGGAAGGGTATATACACCTACCCAGGATGGATGGATGGAGGGGCATATACACCTACCCAGGATTGATGGATGGAGAGGCATATTCACCTACCCAGGATGGATGGATGGAGGGGCATATACACCTACCCAGGATGGATGGATGGAGGGGCATATACACCTACCCAGGATTGATGGATGGAGAGGCATATTCACCTACCCAGGATGGATGGATGGAGAGGCATATTCACCTACCCAGGATGGATGGATGGAGAGGCATATTCACCTACCCAGGATGGATGGATGGAGGGGCATATACACCTACCCAGGATGGATGGAGGGGCATATACACCTATCCAGTATGGATGGGGGGGGCGTATACACCTACCCAGGATGGATGGATGGAGGCGCATATACACCTACCCAGGATGGATGGATGGAGGGGCATATACACCTACCCAGGATGGATGGAGGGGCATATACACCTATCCAGTATGGATGGGGGGGGCGTATACACCTACCCAGGATGGATGGATGGAGGCGCATATACACCTACCCAGGATGGATGGATGGAGGGGCATATACACCTACCCAGGATGGATGGATGGAGGCGCATATACACCTACCCAGGATGGATGGATGGAGGGGCATATACACCTACCCAGGATGGATAGATGGAGGGGTATATACACCTACCCAGGATGGATGGATGGAGGGTCATATACACCTACCCAGAATGGATGGATGGAGGGGCATATTCTCCTACCAAGGATGGATGGAGGGGCATATACTCCTACCCAGCATGGATGGAGGAAGGGACATATACTGCTACCCAGGATGGATGGAGGGGCATAAACACATACTAGAATAGACTACCCAGCATGGATGGATGGAGGGTCATCTACGCCTACCCAGAATGGATGGATGGAGGGCCATCTACGCCTACCCAGTATGGATGGATGGAGGGGCATAAACACATACTAGAATAGACTTCCCAGGATGGATGGATGGAGGGTCATCTACGCCTACCCAGAATGGATGGATGGAGGGTCATCTACACCTACCCATGATGGATGGATGGGCCGAAACACCTACCCAGGATGGATTGATGGATGGAGGGGCATCTACAACTACCCAGAATTGATGGATGGAGAGGCATATACACCTACCCAGGATGGATGGATGGAGGGTCATCTACGCCTACCCAGAATGGATGGATGGAGGGGCATATACACCTACCCATGATGGATGGATGGGCCGATACACCTACCCAGGATGGATTGATGGATGGAGGGGCATCTACAACTACCCAGAATTGATGGATGGAGAGGCATATACACCTACCCAGGATTGATGGATGGAGAGGCATATTTACCTACCCAGGATGGATGGATGGAGGGGCATATACACCTACCCAGGATGGATAGATGGAGGGAGGGACATATACTGCTACCCAGGATGGATGGATGGAGGGGCATTTACACCTACTGAGGAAGGATGGAAGGGTATATACACCTACCCAGGATGGATGGATGGAGGGGCATATACACCTACCCAGGATTGATGGATGGAGAGGCATATTCACCTACCCAGGATGGATGGATGGAGGGGCATCTACAACTACCCAGAATTGATGGATGGAGAGGCATATACACCTACCCAGGATGAATGGATGGAGAGGCATATACACCTACCCAGGATGGATGGATGGAGAGGCATATACACCTACCCAGGATGGATAGAGGGGCATATACACCTACCCAGGATGGATGGAGGAAGGGACATATACTGCTACCCAGGATGGATGGATGGAGGGCCATATACACCTACCCAGGATGGATGGACGGGCAAATACACCTACCCAGGATGGATGGAGGGGCCGAAACACCTACCCAGGATGGATTGATGGATGGAGGGGCATCTACAACTACCCAGAATTGATGGATGGAGAGGCATATACACCTACCCAGGATTGATGGATGGAGAGGCATATTTACCTACCCAGGATGGATGGATGGAGGGGCATATACACCTACCCAGGATGGATAGATGGAGGGAGGGACATATACTGCTACCCAGGATGGATGGATGGAGGGGCATTTACACCTACTGAGGAAGGATGGAAGGGTATATACACCTACCCAGGATGGATGGATGGAGGGGCATATACACCTACCCAGGATTGATGGATGGAGAGGCATATTCACCTACCCAGGATGGATGGATGGAGGGGCATATACACCTACCCAGGATGGATGGATGGAGGGGCATATACACCTACCCAGGATGGATGGATGGAGATGCATATTCACCTACCCAGGATGGATGGATGGAGATGCATATTCACCTACCCAGGATGGATGGATGGAGAGGCATATTCACCTACCCAGGATGGATGGATGGAGAGGCATATTCACCTACCCAGGATGGATGGATGGAGGGGCATATACACCTACCCAGGATGGATGGAGGGGCATATACACCTATCCAGTATGGATGGGGGGGGCGTATACACCTACCCAGGATGGATGGATGGAGGCGCATATACACCTACCCAGGATGGATGGATGGAGGGGCATATACACCTACCCAGGATGGATGGAGGGGCATATACACCTATCCAGTATGGATGGGGGGGGCGTATACACCTACCTAGGATGGATGGATGGAGGCGCATATACACCTACCCAGGATGGATGGATGGAGGGGCATATACACCTACCCAGGATGGATGGATGGAGGCGCATATACACCTACCCAGGATGGATGGATGGAGGGGCATATACACCTACCCAGGATGGATAGATGGAGGGGTATATACACCTACCCAGGATGGATGGATGGAGGGTCATATACACCTACCCAGAATGGATGGATGGAGGGGCATATTCTCCTACCAAGGATGGATGGAGGGGCATATACTCCTACCCAGCATGGATGGAGGAAGGGACATATACTGCTACCCAGGATGGATGGAGGGGCATAAACACATACTAGAATAGACTACCCAGCATGGATGGATGGAGGGTCATCTACGCCTACCCAGAATGGATGGATGGAGGGCCATCTACGCCTACCCAGTATGGATGGATGGAGGGGCATAAACACATACTAGAATAGACTACCCAGGATGGATGGATGGAGGGTCATCTACGCCTACCCAGAATGGATGGATGGAGGGTCATCTACACCTACCCATGATGGATGGATGGGCCGAAACACCTACCCAGGATGGATTGATGGATGGAGGGGCATCTACAACTACCCAGAATTGATGGATGGAGAGGCATATACACCTACCCAGGATGGATGGATGGAGAGGCATATACACCTACCCAGGATGGATGGATGGAGAGGCATATACACCTACCCAGGTTGGATGGAGTGAGAAGCATATACACCTACCCAGGTTGGATGGAGTGAGAAGCATATACACCTACTCAGGTTGGATGGATGGAGAGGCATATACACCTACCCAGGATGGATGGAGGGGCATATACACCTACCCAGGATGGATGGAGGAAGGGACATATACTGCTACCCAGGATGGATGGATGGAGAGGCATATACACCTACCCAGGATGGATGGACGGGCAAATACACCTACCCAGGATGGATGGAGGGGCCGAAACACCTACCCAGGATGGATTGATGGATGGAGGGGCATCTACAACTACCCAGAATTGATGGATGGAGAGGCATATACGCCTACCCAGGATTGATGGATGGAGAGGCATATTCACCTACCCAGGATGGATGGATGGAGGGGCATATACACCTACCCAGGATTGATGGATGGAGGGGCATATACACCTACCCAGGATTGATGGATGGAGGGGCATATACACCTACCCAGGATTGATGGATGGAGAGGCATATTCACCTGCCCAGGATGGATGGATGGAGAGGCATATTCACCTACCCAGGATGGATGGATGGAGGGGCATATACACCTACCCAGGATGGATGGATGGAGGGGCATATACACTTACTCAGGATGGATGGATGGAGGGGCATATACACCTACCCAGGATGGGGACCATATTCCATATACCAGGATGGGGCATATAGAAGGATGAGGGGCATATACTGTAGGGCGTATATGGTGTCATTACGCTTAGGCTCTTTTGATACCTGTGATACGTCTGACCTCATAGTATGTCCCCCCCTTTTTACTCTTTTGAAGGAGGCTGTTTTACACTTGAAGCATATATGTGTTACAATCCATAACTAAATTGTGTATATTTTTTATTTTTCCTCTTTAGTGGTTAACTCTGGAATGAAGCACCGCTTTGTATTCATTTATATGAGATATTTTCATGTGCTGAGTGTCGGATTATTTGTTACCCCCCTCCTCTTTTTCTCAGATATGATTGTAATTTGATTTATCATGAGACGATGGATTTTCGTTTTTTATACAGTTCTTCCCATTTTTGTATTGTTTTAGATAAACCTTGATAAAGGCTGAGGCCGAAATGTTGGTCAAACATCTGTATCATGAACAATTTATTGTCTGAATAAATACCTTGATTTGCATCAATATCCATTGTGCCTAAAGGTTTATATATATATAAAATAAGTATTTTTGCATGTGAGTTTTCTTATAATGGTTTTAAATAGAAGACCGTACTGCGATATCATTGAGATACAAATGTTTCTGTTGCGATCCTCAGCTCTACCTGAGAACACAATCTGCGTGGGACTGGGCCGAGTGGGGGGCATCTGGCCAACATATAGCGGCGGGCACTCTGCAGCAACTCAGCACTGTTGACTTTGGAGGTCCTCTTCATTCCCTGGTGATCAGCGGCTGCATGCATCCCCTAGAACTGGATATGCTAAGACTGTTTGCTGTGGAGCCCTCTAGTTTCGATCAGATAAATCTGGAGGACAGCTCAACATATCTGTCATCATAGACAATCTGTGCCGAATCCGCACCCCTCACTGCTGAGCAGCTACCCTGTCTAGGTGGCAGCACACAGTGCTTTGTGTGTGTCCCATTGTGTTACTAGTGATATAGCAGTATACTAGGGATGCACCAACTCCACATTTTTATTAATATTACTCCAGATATGGACGAAACCCTCCAAGATGCAGGCTTTATTATACTACAGAATTTTGGTGCATCCATAATATATGCTCAAGCACTTTAATAGAAACCTGTTCCACCATGTCCATCCTTCACTGCGCTACTGGTATTTATTTGGAAACACAGGGATATTCCAGGAAAACGTGTTTTATGCTTAATAGAAATAAACTGATAACATTTTCAAAGAATTTCCATTGGTGTTTATCTCCTTTTTGTAATTTACCTGTCTGGTTAATTCACATTTTTCATGTTTTTTTGTACAACCAGTTAATGGGGTGGTCTCAGTTTCTTAAAGGGAGTCTGTCACCCCAATACTCAAATCATTTATGGATTTGTATAGGAATCTTGGCCCCTATAAAAAAAAATATACTTTAGGTACAGATGATATTTTTATGCAAAAACAGCATTTACACCCCACGCTTAATTACCATCCTCTGCCCCTTACGATGATTGACAGCACAACCTATATTGAATCCTCATCCCTGCACACACTGACACTGCAGGAGCTGAAAACTCAGTGTCACGAGCTTGTGGGCATCCTCTGATCCCCTTGTCCAGTCTACAGTTGTCTTGTTCAGTGGGCAGAAAAAAGCTTTTACTTAAAAATTGTAAGTCTCGATTTGAGTTTGCCAAAAAACATGTGGGAGACTCCCAAAATATATGGAGGAATGTGCTGTGGTCAGATGAGACCAAATTTGAACTTTTTGGCCACCAAGGTAAACGCTATGTCTGGCACCAAACCAACAGCTCATCACTCCAAAAACACCATCCCCACAGTGAAACATGGTGGTTGCAGTATCATGCTGTGGGTATGTTTTTCTGCAGCAGCCACCTCCATTATCTGAATGCAAGGAAGATTGTGAACTTGTGCTACTTGTGCAGTAACACTTTGTCATTTCTGCTCCATTCTGTCTTCAAGCACAGGGTTAACAATGCTCTGACTTCATATCCGGCTTCATGGCTTGATCATAGATGCTGGATCCTGATTCCCAAGAAAATCCCACCAACCCAAGATTGTGAAAGAAATGCACAAAACACTTTTAGTGAATGTTAAATAGACCAAATTTTATTACAAATCATATTATTTCATTCAGTGTCTGAAATTTAGAATCAGCCAATTGCTATGAAAAAGACACTGAAAATGGCAAACCTCCGACTCACGAAGAATCATCCGTCAGCACTCAGGAGAGGAAAACCCCCTGTGGAGGAAACCTCTAGGGAACCATGGCTGGAGGACTTGCCCATCCCTCGGGCTTAGAAGGATAGTGCCAACAAGTAACAGCAAATTGTACTAGAATTTGTACATTGTATCATATTTACAGTGAGACATGATATACATCCACTATAGATATGATAGCAGTGACATCACATAGTCACACAAGTTACACATTACATCATCAGAAAACAGACCGTAATGGAGAAGGTCAAAGTAGGTGCCCTGTGCGAGCACCATATGGAGAAGTCTAATGTGACATCTCCAGGCCGTACACATAAAGGTGAAGGCAACTAGTACCGGACGTGAGGGAGATCTGGCTGCAACATCTGTCACCCCATTGATCGCTAGGGTTAGTTTGATCTGGCTGGCTAGGCGATATGGCTGATCTGGCTGGCTAGGCGGTATGGCTGATCTGGCTGGCTAAGCGGTATGGCTGATCTGGCTGGCTAGGCGGTATGGCTGATCCGGCTGGCTAGGCCGTATCCCCTTCCTCCCTTACAGGTTGTGGAGTGATGAAGCTCCAGGTCTCCAGACACATCAAGTACGGCGCTTCATACGGCTGAATGACCTGTGGTTCCGGAATCATCTTTTATATCATAGATGTATGTGTTTATGACATCAGCACAGTTGCCGTAGTTACCACAGGTGTTTATTACTGGTGCTTCACTGGCTAGAAAGTCTCTCTCAGTGTTCCAAAGAATTAACCCTTGAATGACTGGCACTGTACATTTGTCCAGAATCCTGTAACATAATCTTGTCACTATGCAGGACCGTTATCAATATTATACTTTAAAATTGCCCTAAACAAAGTCTAATTAGTGAGCGCATCTACAGATTTGATGGGTAACAAGCACAATAATCCCCTTAAGCCCTACTAAATGCATAAATGTCCAATATGAGTACAGAGCAGTCCATACAGAATGGATGATATAGAGGGCAATACAGTTAGATAAAGAAGTAGAAAGCCAAACCAAGTAAATGTCTCCTGAGATGTCGGCTCCTGAGGTCTCAATTGCGCATCTGCTGCCTCAGGCGGCCATTTGTGTAACACAAGCGATCGGAAGATCACAGCTTCTAGTCTGCTAAGGAGACTATTGAAGCATTGAAAAAGTAAAAAAAAAATATTTAAAAGTTTAAATCACCCCCCTTTTACCCCATTCAAAATAAAACAATCAAAAATACACGTTTGGTATCGCCGCATTTAGAATCGCCCGATCTATCAATATATAAAAAGAATGACTTCGATCAGTAAACCGTATAACGAGAAAAAAAACAAAACTCCAGAATTAAGTTGTTTTGGTCGCCGCAACATTGCATTAAAATGTAATAACAGGCGATCATAACATCATATCTACACCAAAACGGTATCAATAAAAATGTCAGCTCAGTGCGCAAAAAATAACCCCTGACCCGGCTCTAGATCACGAAAAATGGAGACGCTACGGGTCTCGGAAAAATTTTATTTTTTTTTTACAAGCTTTGAATTTTGATTTCACCACTTAAATAAAATAGAAGCTCCACATGTTTGGTAACTACGAACTCGTAATGACCTGGAGAATCATAATGGCCGGTCAGTGTTAGCATTTACTGAACATGGTAAAAAAAAACCTTTTGTGGAATTGCACTTTTTTTGCCATTTCACTGCACTTGGATATTTTTCCCATTTTCCAGTACACAATATGGTAAAATCAATGGTGGTGTTCAAAAGAATAACTCATCCCACAATAAAACAAGCCCTCACATGGCCATATTGACGGAAAAATAAAAAAGTTATGGCTCTGGGAAGAAGGGGAGCAAAAAATGAAAGCGCAAAAACGGAAAAACCTGAGGTGATAAAGGGGTTAACTGGAATTTTCTGCCATGGACTCATTGGCAAATCTGAAATAGATATTTCTCGCTCCCTTATCAGTGTGGAAACATATATCTTTGGCCTCATTCAGACGTCTGTTTTTCATGTTTGTGTCCTCTCCATATTTGTTACGGATAGATCACATACACAATATAATCTGTGGAGTCGTCCACATGTCATTTTTTTTTGTTGAAAACCGTGTAGTGTCCGTTTTTTATCCTAGTGGTTGATGAAAATTCTCCAGTCAGATCTATGGGTCCATGACATCGCTGACAGCTGGCATTGCCATCCATGTGCTGTCTGTGATAACACTGTTACCATAGTAACATAGTAACATAGTTAGTAAAGCCGAATAAAGACTTGCGTCCATCAAGTTCGACCTGTTAGTTCTGTAATTGCTAAAGTTGATCCAGAGGAGGGCAAAAACCCCAAATGATTTGGCCAATCTTCACCTGAGGAAAAATTCCCTCCCGACTCTGAAACCAGCAGTCAGAATAAATCCCTGTATCAACCTACTATTTTATTTTATTTTTAAGTATATGCTGAAATCTGCCTGGTATCTAGAAATGCATCCAGTCCCCGCTTGAACTGGTTTAGTGAATCTGACATCACCGTCTCCTCACTCAGTGAATTCCATATTCTCACTGCTCTTACCGTAAAGAACCCCTTCCTATGCTGGTGCTGAAACCTTTTCTCTTCCAGTCTTAGTGAGTGCCCTCTTGTTACCGTAATATCCCTCCTTTTGAACAAATCCCGGGCAAGATCTCTATACTGTCCCCTAACATATTTGTACACATTTATTATGTCCCCCCTCAACCTTCTCTTTTCCAGGCTGAATAGTCCTAGTTTTGCCAACCTCTCTGGGTATTACAGTCCCTCCATTCCCTTTATTAATTTTGTTGCCCTCCTTTGTACCTTTTCAAGCTCATTTATATCCTTTCTATATATTGGGGCCCATAACTGAGCACAGTATTCCAAGTGTGGTCTGACCAGTGCTTTGTACAGTGGAAGAACAATGTTCTCATCCTTTGCAGCTATACCTCTTCTGATACATCCCATTACCCTGTTTGCCCTTACAGCAGCGGCCTGACTTTGGGCACTCCAATTTAGTTTGCTATCAATCAAGATGCCCAAGTCCTTCTCCATCTCTGAATTCCCCAATGATTTCCCATTCAGTGAGTACTGGTGACTTCCATTTTTCCTTCCCATATGTATGACCTTACATTTCTCCTCGTTAAACCTCATTTGCCATTTAATGCTCCACCTACCCAGCTTATCCAAATCCCTCTGTAGGTCTGCACTGTCCTCTTTTGTATTAATTGTTTTACATAACTTTGTGTCATCTGCAAATATTGATATTTTACTATTTATCCCGTTGACTATGTCGTTAATAAAGATATTAAATAACATTGGGCCTAGTACAGACCCCTGTGGTACCCCACTAGTGACGCTTACCCAATCTGAGTATATTCCATTTATAACCACCCTCTGCCTTCTATCCTTTAGCCAGTTAGCTACCCACTTGCAGGCATTTTCCCCCAGCCCCATCATTCTCATTTTGTATATGTAGCATCCTGAGGACTCGGCTGCTACAGGGGTATTGCACCTCACTCCAGAGGTGTGGTATTCCACTCCCGGGTAAGGATGGAGTGTGGGACTGAGCTCAGTAGGCTGCATGCACTACATACATCCCATTTCCGGGGGACAGAACTACGGTACTCCCACCAAGTAAATGTGCAAGTACGACAGCGTCTGTCCCTGGCTGGAGTGGGAGGGGGGGTGGAACATCCCAGTAGTGTAGGGGCAGATAGGGGAGGGGCTCTGGGCATAGAGATAGGAGCCCATTAGGTGCTGGTCACCTGGGCTCACACATAGAGGGAGTATATATGGTGGGCACCATCTTAGGACAGGGTCAGTGAGTCAGTCAGTCAGTCTGAGGAGAAGCTGAAGGAGAGTTCAGCCAGAAGGGCTGACTAGGAGCTGTGGCTCCGGCTGGGCCCAGCTCCAGGGCCAGGCTTGTAGTGGAGAGGAAGAAGGAAGGCCCAGAGACGCAGAAGAGAGGGAACCCTAAGATCCCAGAATTAAGCCAAAAGGGTGAAGGGTTGGCAGAAGAGGGCACCGGATCCCAAGCTGGCGGAGGCAAAAGTAACCCTTAACCAGGAACCGGAGGTCGTGGTCAAGTTTTGCCACGACCCTCACCACATCCACCAGGAAGGTACACCAAGAGTAGGGTCAGGAAAGCCAGAGAAGGTTTTACCGTAGAAGGCCCAAGGGAACCGGACAAAGGTGGATCCCTGGTGGGGACGGCCAGGAGAAAGAGAGTGAGAGGGAAGCTCAGGACCACACTCCGGAACTGCCTGGGGGTTAGCCGAGTCCCGCACCTGGTGAATGCAGTACGGCTCGGGTGGTCACTCCCGGCCGAAGTGACTAAAGCAACATCAGTGAGTAAAAACCCTGAAACTGCATCTCACGTCTCTGACTCTCCTTTCTGCACTATCACTACCTCCATCATCCGCACCAGCTGCCCTGAGGCCATACCCCTCCCGTTGGGGGTTATACCACCATTGCTGCACACATACTACCGGCCTCAGCGGACTGTTCTGCAGCGGCGGCCTTGTGACCGCAAATCAACGGGTGGCGTAGTCGACACTGAAACAACATCTACCAAGACTGCCACACACTTAGTTTGACCACCCTGGGCATGGACCGGGTCACCGCCACAAGGACTACTACCCCTATCTAGATCCGGCTCCGGGTATCCCTTGAACATGGCTCAGGGGGCGCGTCAACTTTGGCGTAGTCGGCAGGATTACGTGCCCGCAACCGACGGGTACTGCGTGCCTAAAGAGAAGTTCACATTTACCGTAAAAAGGAGTCTCAAGCCAATTCCAGAGGGTCCCCGCCATCGGACGCCATCTCGGATCGTTTCCCGCCGTTTGCCCGCCATCTGCAGTCTTTTCCCGCCGTCCACGGAGTTTCCCGCCATTGGGAGACGGTTCCTGCCATCGGAGAAGATTTCCCGCCCTGGCAGAGAGGACGCCATTATGGGCGTGCCAGAGGGTGGTAAGAGACGACCTCCCATCGTGGGCCTGGTCCCAGAAGAGCGCCAAAAGCAAGGACCGCCCCCACCAGCAGAGACTGCAATGATAGAGATGTCCATCAGCGTGGGGGGACTGCCCCTGGAACTGACAATCACCAAGTTGCCCCAGGACCGCCCTCAGGGTGGGCGGATCAAGAACAAAAGAGTGAGGATGGGTGCAGCCTGGAAGAGTCTGGAGAGGTCGCACCCGGAGATGGAGGGAGAGTCAGGCAGCACCGACCCTGTGGTCAGGAGCCTGTTGCAAGTCACCACCCCACAAGACCTGGTGGAGATCCTAGCACAGCTCCCCCGAGACCGGGAGCGTGCACAGACCGCGCTGGAGGGCCTCGCACGGAGGATGGCCCAGGTGCAGCGAGAAACGCTGACTGAGTGGAGTAGGGAGATGGCCCAGCAGGCTGGAACCCGCCAGCGGAGCACGCCACCCGAGACGAGGAGTCTGACCGCCTCTGAGGATGGTGCAGGAGGAATGAAGGCCGGAGACGACGCCGTGGAAGGAGCTGAAGAGACGGAGGCAGGTAAAGGGGACGTCACTACCCCAAGCCTAGAAACCGCGAGCCTGCCCCAGCTCCCCGTCGCAGAGCCCGAAATTCCCCCTACCGTGCCCGTCGCTGCACCGCCACCGCTACAGACTAGGCCTCAAGAAGGAGCCGCGGCCACGCCCCCTGTGACGTCACGCGCCTCAACCCCGAGCGCGGCCAAGCAGGAGACGCCTCCGGCCTGGTCGCAGGGCCGAGTACCCCCGGGCGCCGCAGTTCCAACAGAGCCCTCTATCTCCACCAAGTCACTGGCCTGGTCGCAAGGTCGAGTGCCCCCGGGCGCCGCCGTCTCCACAGTGCCCTTTACCTTTAGAGCACCACCGGCCTGGTCGCAAGGCCTGGTGAGTCCGGGCGCCGCTACTACCACCGCGCCCTCAACCCACAAAGTCCTACCCTTGGGTGAAGACCTGTTCGCCCAGCACACTTGCCCGGATGGGCAGCCCTTTGAGTGGCCACCGGAGTACCTCCATCCCCGACTCCGGAAGGAAAGGCCTCTGTGTGAGCCTCTGATTCCGGCTCCGGCGCCCGCCAAGATCACTCCGCTCCCGTTGGAGGAGGCCCAATTCGAATGGGACCCCACTGGAGAAAACCTCATCGGCTTCACCCACGAGACCCGGGCGGCCGCAGCCCAGCGAGCAGAGTGCTGCCGGCAACAGCTGGAGGTCTTCGACCGGGAACGGCGAGAGAGGCGGGTCCGCGAGGAGCGGCTGCAAGTCCAGAGTGCGGAGCAGAAGAGCCGGACCAGACGAAACCCCCGTGCAGCCCACGGTCCCCGCGCCACCGGGACCGTAATCAAGTTTCAACTGCAGCACGGGTGGGGTTTTATCCGGGACCACAGAACCCCCGGCGACGTCTTTGTCACCCGCAGGGACGTCGAGAGCCATCTGCCGGAGGGACACCGAGGTCGTGACCTTTACCTGGGTGACGAGGTCACCTTCACCCGGCATCAGTGTGCCAAAGGTCCATATGCTCTTCATGTGCACCGATTGACCGAGGAAGAGCTGCAATGCAAGGAGGATCAAGAGGACCCGGACGGGTTTGAAGGTTACCCGCAGGAAGGAGCAGGAGGACGCCGTTACTAAAGTACGGTACAGTGAAACTGTAAATAGTTACCCGTAAGGGTACAAGAACTGTCACCTGTAAAGTATAGTCCCCGTTGGGACCAGCAAACTGTTACCCGTGTGTCCCTATCCCTTAACAGGCTGAGGACTGTGAGCAGCCATCCCTTATCCCCACTGGCCGAGGACTGAGAGCGGCCATACCCTTGTATATAGTTGCGCTTCCTAAAGCGCCCCCTACTGGTTTTATAAGGAACTGTTTTTGTACTGTTGCACTTTTACCTGGTCACAAGTGCACAGTGGCCAGAAGAACAAGAACATTTTATAAGAAGAGTATTATATCAAAAAGGTCTTATAATATAAGAAGTTACCCGTAATGTTATGTTGCTGATAATGTTTATAATGTTTTATATATTCGTGTATGTTTTGAAAAATTTTGTATGTTTGCATGTTTTGCTCTTTTACAGCCCGAGGACGTGCTGTGATTTACCAGGGGGGAATGTAGCACCCTGAGGACTCGGCTGCTACAGGGGTATTACACCTCACTCCAGAGGTGTGGTATTCCACTCCCGGGTAAGGATGGAGTGTGGGACTGAGCTCAGTAGGCTGCATGCACTACATACATCCCATTTCCGGGGGACAGAACTACGGTACTCCCACCAAGTAAATGTGCAGGTACGACAGCGTCTGTCCCTGGCTGGAGTGGGAGGGGGGGTGGAACATCCCAGTAGTGTAGGGGCAGATAGGGGAGGGGCTCTGGGCATAGAGATAGGAGCCCATTGGGTGCTGGTCACCTGGGCTCACACATAGAGGGAGTATATATGGTGGGCACCATCTTAGGACAGGGTCAGTGAGTCAGTCAGTCAGTCTGAGGAGAAGCTGAAGGAGAGTTCAGCCAGAAGGGCTGACTAGGAGCTGTGGCTCTGGCTGGGCCCAGCTCCAGGGCCAGGCTTGTAGTGGAGAGGAAGAAGGAAGGCCCAGAGACGCAGAAGAGAGGGAACCCTAAGATCCCAGAATTAAGCCAAAAGGGTGAAGGGTTGGCAGAAGAGGGCACCGGATCCCAAGCTGGCGGAGGCAAAAGTAACCCTTAACCAGGAACCGGAGGTCGTGGTCAAGTTTTGCCACGACCCTCACCACATCCACCAGGAAGGTACACCAAGAGTAGGGTCAGGAAAGCCAGAGAAGGTTTTACCGTAGAAGGCCCAAGGGAACCGGACAAAGGTGGATCCCTGGTGGGGACGGCCAGGAGAAAGAGAGTGAGAGGGAAGCTCAGGACCACGCTCCGGAACTGCCTGGGGGTTAGCCGAGTCCCGCACCTGGTGAATGCAGTACGGCTCGGGTGGTCACTCCCGGCCGAAGTGACTAAAGCAACATCAGTGAGTAAAAACCCTGAAACTGCATCTCACGTCTCTGACTCTCCTTTCTGCACTATCACTACCTCCATCATCCGCACCAGCTGCCCTGAGGCCATACCCCTCCCGTTGGGGGTTATACCACCATTGCTGCACACATACTACCGGCCTCAGCGGACTGTTCTGCAGCGGCGGCCTTGTGACCGCAAATCAACGGGTGGCGTAGTCGACACTGAAACAACATCTACCAAGACTGCCACACACTTAGTTTGACCACCCTGGGCACAGACCGGGTCACCGCCACAAGGACTACTACCCCTATCTAGATCCGGCTCCGGGTATCCCTTGAACATGGCCCAGGGGGCGCGTCATATACCAACCTATTTATGTGGCACGCTATCGAACGCTTTTGAGAAGTCGAGATACACGACATCCACTGGTTCCCCCTGATCTACTCGAGAGCTAACCTCCTCGTAGAAGTCAATCAGGTTTGTTTGGCAGGAGCGATTCCTCATGAATCCATGTTGGTTCGGGGTTAATAGATTATTAGCATCAAGATGCTCCGTAATTGCCTCTTTAATGAAGCTTTCAAAAATTTTGCCCACAACGGACGTCAGACTCACCGGCCGATAGTTTCCGGCGTCACTTTTCGCTCCCTTTTTGAATATTGGCACTACATTCGCCTGTCGCCAATCAAGTGGCACAGACCCAGTCTCAACAGAGTCCTTAAATATAAGATATAACGGTCTGTCTATCACATTACTTAGTTCCCTTAGTACCCGTGGGTGTATGCCATCAGGTCCTGGTGATTTGTTTATTTTAATGTTACTGAGGCGTTTCTGTACCCCAGCTTGGGTTAGATTTGTCATACTTAGTGGAGGATTAAGTTTGTCACTTCTCATTTCTCCTGTTAGTTCGATTTCCTTTGTGAAAGTTGTCGAAAAAAAATTATTTAATAGATTAGCTTTATCCTCATCTTTCTCTATGATTTTGCCTTCCTCACTTTTTATCGGTCCAATATTATCCGATTTAATCCTTTTACTATTTATATACGTAAAGAACAGTTTGGGATTTGATCTACTTTCCCTAGCAATACGTCTCTCTGTTTCCTCCTTCGCTATTTTTATTTGTTTTTTGCAGGTTCTCGTTTTTTCCTTGTAACACATTAGTGCCTCCTTGCTGTTTTCCTGTTTTAATCTCTTGAATGCCTCTTTTTTGCTATTTAACGCCCCTTTTACGTTCTTGTTCAACCATATTGGTTTCCTCTTATTTCTGGCCCTTTTATTCCCATACGGTATATACCTCTCGCACTGAGTATTAAGAATTCTTTTGAAGGTTTCCCATTTACTATTCGTATTCCTTTGATTAAGAACTTTGTCCCAGTCAATAAGTTGAAGGCTTTCTTTCAGCTGATCAAACTTCGCCCTCCTAAAGTTTAATGTTTTTGTTGTTCCCTTATTGATAACCCTACTGAAGGGCATTTTGAAGTCGATAATATTATGGTCGCTATTACCTAGGTGCCCCCCTATCTGTACCTCAGTTATTCTATCAGGCCTATTAGTCAATATTAAGTCCAACACGGCCTTCCCTCTCGTTGGTTCCTGCACTAGTTGGGAGAGATAATTATCCTTAATATTTGTCAAGAACCTTTTTCCTTTCTGAGATCTACAGGTTTCTGTTTCCCAGTCAATATCCGGGTAGTTGAATTCCCCCATTACAATCACTTCATTATGTTTTGCTACTTTGTCTATTTGTCCTAATAGCAGATTCTCATTTTCCTCTGTTATATTGGGTGGCTTATAGCAGACCCCCAGTAATATTTTATTATTATTTTTAGTTCCCTCTATCTCTACCTGTAGCACCCTGAGGATTCGGCTGCTACAGGGGTATTGCACCTCAACCCAGAGGTGTGATATTCCACTCCCGGGTAAGGATGGAGTGTGGAACTGAGCTCAGTTAGCTGCATGCACTACACACATCCCATTTCCGGGGAACAGGCCGATGGTACTCCCACTAGAGAAATGTGCAGGTACAACAGAGTCTGTTCCTGGCTGGAGTGGGAGGGGGGTGGAAAATCCCAGTAGTGTAGGGGCAGATAGGGGGAGCAGCCTGGGTAAAGCTAGGAGCTCATTGGGTGCTGGTCACCTGAGCTCACACATAGAGGGAGTATATAAGGTGGGCACCATCTTAGATCAGTGTCAGTCAGTCTTTGCAGAGGAGTCTTTTGCAGAAGGCTGGTCAGTCTGTCAGTCTTTTGCAGAGCAGTGGAGGAAAGCAGAGGAGCAGAGCAGCCCCAAGGCCAAGAGTGAGAGAGGAGAAAGAAAGACCCAGAGGGGGAGAAAGAAGGAACTCCAAGAGCCCAAATTAGACCAGAGGGTGAAGAGTTGGCAACAGGGTACCGGATCCCAAGCTGGCAGAGGCTACAGCACACCTTAGCCAGGAACCGGAGGTCGTGGGCAGGACTGATCTGCCACGATCACCCACTAAATCCACCCGGAAGGCAGACCACGAATAGGGTCAGGGAACCCAGAGACAAGGGTTCACCAACAAGAGGCCCGAGGGAGCCGGACTTAGGTGGATCCCTGGTGGGGAAGGCCAGAGACGAGGACAGGACAGAAAGGGAGCTCAGAACCACGCTCCAGAACTACTTGGGGGTTGGCCGAGTCCAGGACCTGGTGGACGCAGCACGGCTCGGGTGGTCACTTAAGGCCGGAGTGACCGGTACAAGAACAGCAGTAAGTAAACAAACCCTGAACTGCACAGCCCGACTCTGACTCTCATTACCATCCTCACTGCACCTCCACAACCACCATCCTCTGCACCTGACCCCCTGAGGCTATACCCCTCCCGTTGGGGGTTATTCTACCTGGGCTGCACAAACACCATCAGCCTCAGCGGACCCTGCTGCAGCGGCGGCCGTAGTGACCGCAATTCAACGGGTGGCGTAGTCGACATAAAGAACTTTAGTAACATCAGTAAGGACTGCCACACACTGAGCTTGACACCCTGGGCGCGGACCGGGTCACAGCCACTCGGAGACTACAACCCCCATCTGATTCGGCTCCGGGTATCCCTAAACAACACTGGCCCAGGGGGCGCGTCATACCCACATGGACTCGACCCCCTCTTCTCCCTCTCCTATATCTTCCCTTAGTCTGGGTTTTAGACATGACTTACATATAAGCAGACTCCCCCGCCTTTCCCCTGTTTCCGGTCCCTTCTAAATAAACTATAAGCTAATAAATTTACCACCCAGTCGTAGCTATCGTCTAGCCAAGTCTCTGTTATACCTACGATGTTATACCTCTCCTCCGATATAAGCGCCTGCAGCTCATCCGCCTTATTGGTCAGGCTTCTTGCGTTGGTCAGCATGCAAGATAAAACTTTGGGGTTATTTAGCATCCTATTCTTCTCTAACGATCTAACTGTACTATCCCCACCCCCCTCTCCACCCTCATTATATTCACTTCTCCCCTTCCCCCTTGCTTGCCTCACATCCCATCTATTTCCTTGGTTTCCCCCCCCCCGTCTCTAGTTTAAAAACTCCTCCAACCTATTAGCCATCTTCTTCCCCAGCACCGCTGCACCCTCCTCATTGAGGTGCAGCCCGTCCCTACGGTAGAGCCTGTAGCCGACCGCGAAGTCGGCCCAGTTCTCCATGAACCCAAACCCTTCTGCCTTGCACCAACTCTTTAGCCACTTATTCACCTCCCTAACTTCCCGTTGGCGCTCCTGTGTGGCTCGCGGGATTGGTAGTATTTCTGAGAAAACTACCTTGGAGGTCCTTGCCCTAAGCTTCCTACCTAGGTCCCTGAAATCATTTTTAAGGACCCTCCATCTACCACTCACTTTGTCATTGGTGCCGATGTGGACCATGACCGCTGGGTCTTCGCCAGCCCCACCCAGTAACCTGTCAACCCGATCCGCGATGTGCCGGACTCGAGCGCCAGGGAGGCAGCACACCGTTCGGCGATCCCGGTCTTTGTGACAGATTGCCCTGTCTGTCCCCCTAATAATAGAGTCACCCACTACCAGAACCTGTCTTGCCTGCCCTACACTTCCCCCCTCCCCCTCATTACTGGAGCATACACTCCCCCGGCGGTCAGAGGATCTGTCGTGCTCCAATAATGCCGGTTCTGAACCAGCCTTCCTATACTTCTTCCCTCTATCCCTCCTAACTGTTATCCAGCTCCCTGCCTGTTCAGCCTGCACTTCCCCTCTATGCTCCACCCCCAGTATTGACCCATTGAGTGTCTGCTCGGTGAGCAGCAAACTCCGTTCCATGTTGTCGATGCTCCTCAGTACCGCTATCTGAGCACTTAGATCCAGAATTTGGGCTTCCAAGTGCACGATATGCTCACATCTCTCGCAGCAGTATGGATCCTCGAGCGGTTGCTCACGGAATGCATACATTGCGCAAGATGTACACTGCACGGCTCCTGCCAAAATGGACGTCATTCTAAATATGGGGATACAGTCAGTATATATATACAAGCACAAAACACAATTATTTATATATAGGTGTATAGATGGGGATCAATTAGGGATGTGCAAGTGTATCAATTAGATATCAGCGGGGGATCAGTTAAGTATGGACGGGGGATCAATTAAGTATCAAGTATGGACGGGGGAATCAGATAAGTAGGTCAGGTGGATTAATTAAGTAAAAAGTAAAGTAAAGAAAGAATGAAATACAGTCAGCAATTCAGTCCTAAGTCCTCCCTTCCAAACTCCCTGAATCCAAAGTCACTGAAAAACAAGTCACACACTTACTTTCGTTCGCACTTACGCTCCAGACACACGCAGCTCGTTCACACTCGCAAACTAAGAGATTTAAAAATTTTTTTTTTTTTTTTTTTCTTCCTTTTCCAGCAATGTACCCTTCACCTCAATGCACTTCCAAAGGGAAGGAGAAGCTTCTCAATTTATGGATTTATTTTGCATACAAGAAAAGCTGATGAAACGCTGAAGATAAAAACTGACCACTTTCAGACATTTTTTGCATATACGATAAGTCACTGACATCTGATTAAGGCCTAAGGCCCCGTTCACATGTCAGGTTTTAATCAGTGTTTTTTTCTAATTTTCATCTGATTTCAGTCAGTGTGGCAGTTTTTCTCCTCAGTGGGGCATATTTTTTTATATGTAAAGTAAAAAGCTAAAGGTTTCCTCGCCTCGCTTGCCCGGCCTATAGACACTGGAAAACAGGCAGTACAGGCAACATGGTTGGTTCTGGCCATTTTTCTGACAGACTCATTGACTTCAATAGATGATCTTTATCTACAAATCGCATGAAAATCGGACCGGTCTCAGTTCTGATTTACAGATCAATCGTCCACAAAAAATAGAGCTGTAAACCTGTCCCCGGTCTATAACGGAGCATATTCTACCTGTTAGAGAAATAACCAGACGTGAAAAGAGCCGTGTGCTATTCTTACAGGGAAGGGGCCACCATTTTATGTTTTGTATTGATAATTATGTAATCAATTATTTTTAATACAAAATTAAGTGTCCCACTTTATTAGTTTTTTATGTATTTATTTTTACATTGGCCACTAGGGGCTGCCATTTTTATTTGGGGGGTGTGTAAGAAGCGCTCTTACACACCTCATTTACGGCAGCCCTGGCCATAAGAGACAGTAGTCTGTCACCAACCCTATCTCTAACATTAGAGGCCGCTCCTCCTGCCTCTAGCTGTGACCTGGGCACGCCCCCTTGGCTGTCCAGGTCGCAGCCGTGGGAGGAGATTGCAGCCATCTTTGTGGAGCCTGCAGTGTAAGCTGTACATTCCCCCTGTCGTCGCACGCACTGCTCAGTCAGAGCGTGCCATGACAGGAACTGCCGGGGAGGAAATGCCTAGGAGTGGAGGCCCCGAGTGAGTATCTGCGGCTGCGCCGTGCGGTGATCTCAGCTTCTCTGCTGTTATCACCGCCGACATCTTCAGGCAACACAGACACAGCGCTGCGTGGGAACGTGGAAGGTGAGTAGAAGCGTTTATTGTTTTTGTTTTTTTTCCTTTGCATTGAATATATGGGGGCATAAACCCACCAGGATGGAGGAGGAGGCATAAACCCACCAGGATGGAGGAGGAGGCATAAACCCACCAGGATGGAGGAGGAGGCATAAACCCACCAGGATGGAGGAGGAGGCATATACCCACCAGGATGGAGGGGGCATATACCCACCAGGAAGGAGGGGGGACATATACCCACCAGAATGGATGGAGGGGGGTCATATACCCACCATGATGGATGTAGGGGGGGCACATACCCACCAGGATGGATGGAGGAGGGCATATACCCACCAGGATGGAGGGGGGATATACCCACCAGGATGGATGGATGGAGGGGGGCATGTACTGACTGGGATGGATGGAGAGGCATATACACCTAACCAGGATGGATGGAGGTACATATACACTTACCCAGTATGGATGGATGGAGGGGCATATACACCTACCCAGAAAGGATGGATGGAGATGCATATACATCTAACCAGGATGGATTGAGGGGCATATACACATAGCCAGGATGGATGGATGGAGGGGCATATACACCTACCCAGGATAGATGGATGGATGGAAGGGCATGTACACCTACCCAGGATGGATGGATGGATGGAGGGGCATTTACACCTACCCAGGATGGATGGATGGATTGACATTTACACCTGCCCAGGATGGATGGAGGAGCATGTACACCTACCCAGGATAGATGGATGGATGGAGGGGCATGTACACCTACCCAGGAGGGATGGATGGATGGAGGGGCATTCACACCTACCCAGGATGGATGGATGGAGGGGCATTTACACCTACCCAGGATGGATGCATGGAGGAGCATTTACACCTTCCCTGGATGGAGGGGCATTTACTCCTACCATGGATGGATGGATGGATTTAGAGGCATGTACACCTACCCAGGACGGATGGATGGATGGAGGGGCATTTACACCTACCCAGGAAGGTTGGATGGAGGGGCATTTACACCTACCCAGGATGGATAGATGGATGGAGGGACATTTACACCTACCCAGGATGGATGGATAGATGGAGGGGCATTTACACCTACCCAGGATGGATGGATGGATGGAGGGGTATTTACACCTACCCAGGAGGGATGGATGGATGAAGGGGCATTTACACCTACCCAGGATGGATGGATGGGCATTTACACCTAGCCAGGATGGATGGATGAAGGGGCATATACATTTACCCAGGATGGATGGATGGATGGATGGAGGGGCATATACACCTACCCAGGAAAGATGGAGGGGCAGATACTCCTACCCAGGATGGATGGAGGGGCATATACACCTACCCAGGATGGATGGATGGAGGGGCATATACACCTACCCAGGATGGATGGCTGGAGGGACATATACACCTACTCAGAATGGATGGATGGAGAGGCATATACACCTACCCAGGATGGATGGATGGATGGAGGGGCATGTACACCTACCTAGGATGGATGGATGGATGGATGGGCATTTAAACCTACCCAGGATGTATGGATGGAGGGGCATTTACACCTACCCAGGATGGATGGAGGGGCATGTACACCTACCCAGGATAGATGGATGGATGGAGGGGCATGTATATCTACCCAGGAGGGATGGATGGATGGAGGGGCATTCACACCTACCCAGGATGGATGGATGGAGGGGCATTTACACCTGCCCAGGATGGATGGATGGAGGAGCATTTACACCTTCCCTGGATGGACTGGCATTTACACCTACCATGGATGGATAAATGGATTTAGAGGCATGTACACCCACCCAGGATGGATGGATGGAGGGGTATTTACACCTACCCAGGATGGATGGATGGATGGAGGGACATTTACACCTACCCAGGATGGATGGATGGATGGGGGGGGGCATTTACACCTACCCAGGATGGATGTAGGGGCATTTACACCTACCCAGGAGGGATGGATGGATGGAGGGGCATTTACACCTACCCAGGATGGATGAATGGATGGATGGGCATTTACACCTAGCCAGGATGGATGGATGAAGGGGCATATACATTTACCCAGGATGGATGGATGGATAGATGGAGGGGCATATACACCTACCCAGGATTGATGGAGGGGCATCTACACCTGCCCAGCATGGATGGATGGAGGGGCATTTACACCTACCCAGGATGGATGGATCGATGGAGGGGCATATACATCTACCCAGGATGGATGGATGGGGGGGGCATATAAACCTACCCAGCATGGATGGATGGAGGGGCATTTACACCTACCCAGGATGGATGGATGGAGGGGCATTTACACCTACCCAGGATGGATGGATGGAGGGGCATCTACGCCTACCCAGAATGGATGGATCGATGGAGGGTCATATACATCTACCCAGGATGGATGGATGGGTGGGCATATAAACCTACCCAGCATGGATGGATGGATGGAGGGGCATATACACCTACCCAGGATGGATGGATGGAAGGGCATATATACCTACCCAGAATGGATGGATGGAGGGGCATATACACCTAACCAGGATGGGGACCATATACCATATACGAAGATGTGGTCATATACAAGTATGGGGAGGGCATATACTGTGGGGCATATTTGGGACCATTACGCTGTAGAGCACTCTATGGGGACATGACGCTGTGGCTCACCATATGGGGCCATTACGCCTTTGGCTCACCATATGTGGCCATTACGCTGTGGCTCACCATATGGGGCCATTACGCTGTGGCTCACCATATAGGGCCATTACGCTGTGGGTCACCATATGGGGCCACTGAAGTTCTCCACCGAGGGGGTTAGAAACTCCTATTACAGTTACTGATGATTACTGCACGCCTCCTGTCACACAATTATGTTATAGCCTACTGACTTTGTACTTATATATAAAGATGATAATCATAGTGTTGTTTCAGCAGGGACAGATGTTACAGACTTTGCAGTAACTAATAAAAATGATGCCTTAAAACATTCTCTCATTATTCTGGCACTTAGCAAATATTAAAAATTATGGTAATCCTAATTGACCTAAAACGGGAAAGATTTATTCTGATTTCATGTCAGATATTGAGAAAAACATGCATATGTGTCTATTTATACAGTGTATGGAAACTTCTGGTTTCAACTCTGTGTGTGTGTATATGTATATATATATATATATATATATATATACGGTATATACTCGCTATTGGCGAGCATTTTTATTGGTATATCGTCTCCCATGCTGGTATGTGCTGCCCCCCTCCTTGTATTTGTGCTGCCCCCATACTGTACCCACCATCCAATCCTGGTATGCGTGGTACCCCTCATCCACAATCCTGGTATGCGTGGCACCCCTCACCCCCAATCCTGGTATGCATGGCACCCCTCACCCCCAATCCTGGTATGCGTGGCACCCCTCACCCCCAATCCTGGTATGCGTGGCACCCCTCATCCCTATCCTGGTGTGTATGGTATCCCTCATCCTGGTATGCATGGCACCCTATCCCTCACTCCCAATCCCGGTATGAGTGGCACCCCTCACCCCCAATCCCGGTATGCGTGGCACCACTCATCCCGGTATGCGTGGCACCCCTCACCCCCAATCCCGGTATGCGTGGCAACCCTCACCCCCAATCCCGGTATGTGTGGCACCCCTCATCCTTATCCTGGTATGTATGGTATCCCTCATCCTGGTATGCATGGTACCCCATCCCTCATCCCTATCCTGGTGTGTATGGTATCCCTCATCCTGGTATGCATAGCACCCCATCCCTCATTCCCAATCCCGGTATGCGTGGCACCCCTCATCCCCAATCCCAGTATGCCTGGCACCCCTCATCCCCAATCCCGGTATGCCTGGCACCCCTCACCCCCAATCCCGGTATGCGTGGCACCCCTCACCCCCAATCCCGGTATGCGTGGCACTCCTCACCCCCAATCCCGGTATGCGTGGCACCCCTCATCCCCAATCCCGTTATGCTTGGCACCCCTCATCACGGTATGCGTGGCACCCCTTATCCCTATCCTGGTATCTATGGCACCCCTCATCACTATCCTGGTGTGTATGGTATCCCTCATCCTGGTATGCATGGTACCCCATCCCTCATCCCGGTATGAATGGCACTCCATCCCTAATCCCGGCATGCGTGGCACCCCTCATCCCCAATCCCGGTATGCGTGGCACCCATCATCCCCAATCCCGGCATGCGTGGCACCCCTCATCCCCAATCCCGTCATGCGTGGCACCCCTCATCCCCAATCCTGGCATGCGTGGCACCCCTCATCCCCAATCCTTGTATGTGTGGCACCCATCATCCCCAATCCCGGTATGCATGGCACCCCTCATCCCCAATCCCGGTATGCGTGGCACCCCTCACCCCCAATCCTGGTATGCGTGGCACCCCTCACCCCCAATCCCGGTATGCGTGGCAACCCTCACCCCCAATCCCGGTATGTGTGGCACCCCTCATCCTTATCCTGGTATGTATGGTATCCCTCATCCTGGTATGCATGGTACCCCATCCCTCATCCCTATCCTGGTGTGTATGGTATCCCTCATCCTGGTATGCATGGCACCCCATCCCTCATTCCCAATCCCGGTATGCGTGGCACCCCTCATCCCCAATCCCAGTATGCCTGGCACCCCTCATCCCCAATCCCGGTATGCCTGGCACCCCTCACCCCCAATCCCGGTATGCGTGGCACCCCTCACCCCCAATCCCGGTATGCGTGGCACTCCTCACCCCCAATCCCGGTATGCGTGGCACCCCTCATCCCCAATCCCGTTATGCTTGGCACCCCTCATCACGGTATGCGTGGCACCCCTTATCCCTATCCTGGTATCTATGGCACCCCTCATCACTATCCTGGTGTGTATGGTATCCCTCATCCTGGTATGCATAGTACCCCATCCCTCATCCCGGTATGAATGGCACTCCATCCCTAATCCCGGCATGCGTGGCACCCCTCATCCCCAATCCCGGTATGCGTGGCACCCATCATCCCCAATCCCGGCATGCGTGGCACCCCTCATCCCCAATCCCGTCATGCGTGGCACCCCTCATCCCCAATCCTGGCATGCGTGGCACCCCTCATCCCCAATCCTTGTATGTGTGGCACCCATCATCCCCAATCCCGGTATGCATGGCACCCCTCATCCCCAATCCCGGTATGCGTGGCACCCCTCACCCCCAATCCTGGTATGCGTGGCACCCCTCACCCCCAATCCCGGTATGCATGGCACCCCTCACCCTCAATCCTGGTATGCATGGTCCCCTCACCCCCCAATCCTGGTATGCGTGTTACCCCTCACCCCCCAATCCTGGTATGCGTGGTACCCCTCACCCCCTCCAATCCTGGTATGTGTGGTACCCCTCACACCCCAATCCTGGTATGCGTGGTACCCCTCACCCCCCAATCCTGTTATGCGTGGTACCCCTCACCCCCTAATCCTGGTATGTATGGCACCCCTCACCCCCCAATCCTGGTATGTGTGGCACCCCTCACCCCCCAATCCTGGTATGTGTGGCACCCCTCACCGCCCAATCCTGGTATGCGTGGTACCCCTCACCCCCCAATCCTGGTATGCGTGGTACCCTTCACCCCCAATCCTGGTATGTGTGGTACCCCTCTCCCCCAATCCTGGTATGCGTGGCACCCCTCACCCCCAATCCCGGTATGCGTGGCACTCCTCACCCCCAATCCCGGTATGCGTGGCACCCCTCATCCCCAATCCCGGTATGCGTGGCACCCCTTACCCCCAATCCCGGTATGCGTGGCACCCCTCACCCCCAATCCCGTTATGCTTTGCACCCCTCATCCCGGTATGCGTGGCACCCCTCATCCCTATCCTGGTATGTATGGCACCCCTCATCACTATCCTGGTGTGTATGGTATCCCTCATCCTGGTATGCATGGTACCCCATCCCTCATCCCGGTATGCATGGCATTCTATCCCTCATCCCCAATCCCGGTATGCGTGGCACCCCTCATCCCCAATCCCGGCATGCGTGGCACCCCTCATCCCCAATCCTGGTATGTGTGGTACCCCTCACCCCCCAATCCTGATATATGCATGGTCCCCTCACCCCACAATCCTGTTATGTGTGGCCCCCTCATCCCTTTCACACTGTACACACATACAAAAAAAAAAACAGTTATACTCACCTTTCTTCTCTGTACTCCAGCGCTGCTGCGTCCTCTTCTGCCGGAGGCCGGGGGAGGAGTGCGGCGCCGGAGCACCACGCTGTCCGGTGCCATTTTGCTGAAGACACGCTGTAAATGTGTCTTCAGTAAAATGGCGCCGGATAGCGCAATGCGCACGCGCCGGTCCGACGCCTTCACTCCGCCCCTGGTCTCCAGCGGAGAGAGGCGCCGCGGCAGCGCTCCTCCCGGTCAGGTAAGTATCTAAGTATGGCGCCGGAGATCGCGGTATACGTTCAGTGTCTACGCATGCCGCGAACTCCGGCGCCATACACCTCCTCTTACCTGTAACGGCTGGATGTGTGCTTCTCTCTGGAGCCAGACTGCGCGTCACGCATGCGCAGTCTATCGAGGCTTCAGACAGAGACACGCATCCCGCCTTATATTATAGATATATGTATATATATATATATATATATATATATATACAGTACAGACCAAAAGTTTGGACACACCTTCTCATTTAAAGATTTTTCTGTATTTTTGTGACTATAAAAATTGTACATTCACACTGAAGGCATCAAAACTATGAATTAACACATGTGGAATTATATAGTTAACAAAAAAGTGTGAAACAACTGAAAATATGTCTTATATTCTAGTTTCTTCAAGGTAGCCACCTTTTGTTTTGATGACTGCTTTGCGCACACTTGGCATTCTCTTGATGAGCTGCAAGAGATAGTCACAGGAAATGATCTTCCAACAATCTTGAAGGAGCTCCCAGAGATGCTTAGCACTTGTTGGCCCTTTTGCCTTCACTCTGCGGTCCAGCTCACTCCAAACCATCTCGATTGTGTTCAGGTCTGGTGACTGTGGAGGCCAGGTCATCTGGCGTAGCACCCCATCACTCTCCTTCTTGGTCAAATAGCCCTTACACAGCCTGGAGGTGTGCTTGGGGTCATTGTCCTGTTGAAAAATAAATGATGGTCCAACTAAACGCAAACCGGATGGAATAGCATGCCGCTGCAAGATGCTGTGGTACCCATGCTGGTTCAGTATGCCTTCAATTTTGAATAAATCCCCAACAGTGTCACCAGTAAAGCACCCCCACACCATCACACTTCCTCTTCCATGCTTCACGGTGGGAACCAGGCATGTAGAGTCCATCCGTTCACCTTTTCTGCGTCGCCCAAAGACACTGTGGTTGGAACCAAAGATCTCAAATTTGGACTCATCAGACCAAAGCACAGATTTCCACTGGTCTAATGTCCATTCCTTGTGTTCTTTAGCCCAAACAAGTCTCTTCTGCTTGTTGCCTGTCCTTAGCAGTGGTTACCTAGAAGCTATTTTACCATGAAGGCCTGCTGCACAAAGTCTCCTCTTAACAGTTGTTGAAGAGATGTGTCTGCTGCTAGAACTCTGTGTGGCATTGACCTGGTCTCTAATCTGAGCTGCTGTTAACCTGAGATTTCTGAGACTGGTGACTCGGATAAACTTAGCCTCAGAAGCAGAGGTGACTCTTGGTCTTCCTTTCCTGGGGCGGTCCTCATGTGAGCCAGTTTCTTTGTAGCGCTTGATGGTTTTTGCAGCTTCACTTGGGGACACTTTCAAAGTTTTCCCAATTTTTCGCACTGGCTGACCTTCATTTCCTAAAGTAATGATGACCACTCGTTTTTCTTTCTTTTAAAAAAGCAGCTAACAGTCTATTCAGTAGGACTATCAGCTGTGTTTCCACCAGACTTATGCACAACACAACTGATGGTCCCAACCCTATTTAAAAGGCAAGAAATCCCACTTATTAAACCTGACAGGGCACACCTGTGAAGTGAAAACCATTTCCGGTGACTACCTCTTGAAGCTCATCAACAGAATGCCAAGAGTGTGCAAAGCAGTCATCAAAGCAAAAGGTGGCTACTTTGAAGAACCTAGAATATAAGACATATTTTCAGTTGTTTCACACTTTTTTGTTAAGTATATAATTCTACATGTGTTAATTCATAGTTTTGATGCCTTCAGTGTGAATGTACAATTTTCATAGTCATGAAAATACAGAAAAATCTTTAAATGAGAAGGTGTGTTCAAACTTTTGGTCTGTACTGTATATATGTAATTTTGCATGTGAGCTTCCCTATCATAATGTTTTTATATAGCAGACCATATTACGATATCATTGTGATGCAAATGTTTCTGTTGCGATCCTCAGCTCTAATTGAGAACACAATCTGCGTGGGACTGGGCCGAGTGGGGGCATCTGACCAACATTTAGCGGCAGGCCACGTGACTGCTATGGGGCCCGTGAGCCGGGGGTGCCCCATAGCAGTCGCCCCCCTCCTGCACCCCCCACTCCGCTGCTTGATTGCCTCCGTCGCCCGCCAGCACTGTCTTCAGGCATGACTGTGAGCTGTGCGCTGTGTGGCTGTGTCTTGTAGTAATGACACGGCAGAGGCGAGGCTACACCTTTAATTGTGCTTGTGTCGCCCCTGCTGTCATTACTAGCAGACCAGCCGCACTGCATGCGGCCATGCCTGAAGACAGAGCTGGTGGGCGACTGCGGCATTCAAGCAGCGGAGCGGGGGTGCAGGAGGGGGGACCTGATGAAGGGAAGCCCCGAGGGGGGCCCCGATGAAGGGAGGCCCCGAGGGGGGCCCCGATGAAGGGAGGCCTCGAGGGGGGGCCCCGATGAAGGGAGGCCTCGAGGGGGGCCCTTATGAAGGGGGGCCCCGATGAAGGGAAGCCCCGAGGGGGGCCCGATGAAGGGAGGCCCCGAGGGGGGCCCCAATGAAGGGAGGCCCTGAGGGGGGCCCTGATAAAGCGCCGGTAATTAAGCAGCGCTGGCAGAGCGGGGGGGGGGGCAAGAGGGGGGTCCTGATGAAGTGCCGGCAATCAAACACCGCCGGAGGTTCTCCCTGTGGAGATGCTTGGGGAGCAGTCCAGGCCCCGACGGCGAGTGGATTCCTCTGATGGTCTAGGGCCTGTGATGCCATCAGACAAGCCAGTGGCCCTGCACAGTTGGACTGGACACAGGACAAGGGGCAGGTGAGTGAGGCTTGTCGCCAGATTCCCCAATCCCCATATTAATCCCTTAACGCCCAATGACAGACACTGCACGGCATGAGCGGGTGTATGTTAACGCTCCTTGCCGTTCAGTGTCCGTCATGGCTTTAAACTCACTGTGTGTAGACACGCAGTGACAGTTAAGTAGTTAAGTACCGACAGCTGTCTGTGACAGCTGAGTGGCACGAGAAGGGGTGCAGGGATCCATGCTGTTGGTCCCCGCACCCAGATCGCTGAGATCGGTCAGTCAATCTGACTGACCGATCTCGGCATGCTCGCCCAGGAGAGGCTGTAATATCAGCTCCTCCTGCATGTTCAGTGCCAAAGCTCAGTGCTGCTGGTGGCTGAGCTCCGCCACTAAACAGCCAGGAGCAGTGTCAGCACCGCCCCTGGCTGTTAACCCCCTGAATGCTGCGATTGAGCGTGATCGCAGTGTTCAGGAGGCAGGCAGAGGGACGGCAGCTCCCTCTGCCTTCAGATCGGCGCCCCTGCGATGTAATCGCGGGGCCCAATCGTTGCCATGGTGACCCAGGTCACCAAGCTACAGAAAGCTGCTGAAACCATGTTCACAGCATGGTCTCAGGAGCTTTCACTACAGGTATAATGTACTGCAATGCATTATACCTGTGATCATAGGCGGATTATAATGAGGGCAATTTGGGCTAGCTCCCGGGGCTCTGGGGTGCCCGGGACCCCGGGGGGTCTATGGCCAGATTGCCCTCATTATAATATGTGCGGTGTCGCGGCACATACCGGCAGTCATAGGCGGGGGGCCCCCGGATCGCTCCCCCAGCAGCGGCGCATGGCCACTGCTTCTTCTTCGGCCGGGCCAGCACTGCACCTGTTAACTTCCCCGTGTTTTCACGGCCGCGTCACAGATAGGAGACACGGCCCTGTGTGCGGCCATGTCTGCTAGTGTGACGTCACGCAGTGCGCACCCTGCACTGCTACTTACCACCGGAGAGGAGCTGGACGACAGGAGCCGGGGGATGGTGAGTGTGTGTGTGTGAGTGTGCAGATATGTGTTTATGTGTGTATGTATATGTCTGTATATGTTTGTGTGACTGCGTGCGGCCTCCCGCTGTCTCTGGGGGGGGCGACATGCGGCCTCCCGCTGTGTATAGATGGTGCCGTGCGGCCTCCCACTGTGTATAGATGGCGCCATGTGGCCTCCAGCTGTGTATAGCTGGCTCCGTGCGGCCTCCCGCTGTGTATAGATGGCTATGTGCGGCCTCCCGCTGTATATAGATGGCTACGTGCGGCCTTCTGCTGTGTATAGATGGCACCGTGCGGCCTTCCGCTGTGTATAGATGGCTACGTGTGGCCCCCTGCTGTGTATAGATGGCTACGTGCGGCCTCCTGCTGTGTATAGATGGCTACCTGCGGCCTCCCGCTGTGTATAGATGGCTACCTGCGGCCTCCCGCTGTGTATAGATGGCTTAGTGCGGCCTCCTGCTGTGTATAGATGGTGCCGTGTGGCCTCCCGCTCTATATAGATGGCACCGTGCGGCCTCTCGCTGTGTATAGATGGCACCGTGCGGCCTCCCGCTGTGTATAGATGACACCATGCGGCCTCCCGCTGTGTATAGATGGCACAGTCCGGCCTCCTGCTGTGTATAGATGGCACCGTGTGGCCTCCTGATGTGTATAGGAGGATTGTGGCAGCTCATATTGTGTATAGGGTCTCATACTGTACATAGGGGATGTCAGCATACTTAAATGTGCTCAATATTAAGTTATACAATTAATGTAAAAAAAATATTATAATTAATATATTAATATTGTGCCAAATTAATTTCACGTGAACTATCACATGATCTATCACAGGGGATCATGTGACATGTCACATGATACATCAGGTGTGTGTGTGTGTGGGGGTGCCACACCTTCTAAACTGCCCAGGGCCCAGTGGTACCAATATTCAAAAAGGGGTGTAAAAGTGACCCTGGGAACTATAGACCAGTCAGCTTAACGTCTGTTGTGGGTAAATTGTTTGAAGGATTTCTTAGAGATGCTATTGTAGAATATCTTAATGATAATAACTGTCTAACTCCATATCAACATGGATTCATGAGGGATCGCTCCTGATCGCCTTCTATGAGGAGGTGAGCTCACAGCTGGACCGGGGAGAGTCAGTGGATGTTGTATACCTTGACTTCTCCAAAGCGTTTGATACCGTGCCACACAAAAGGTTGGTATATAAAATGAGAATGCTTGGTCTGGGGGATAATGTGTGCAAGTGGGTAAATAGCTGGCTGAGTGATAGAAAGCAGAGGGTGGTTATCAATGGAGTAAGCTCAGGGTGTGTCAGGGTTACTAGCGGGGGGCCTCAAGGGTCTGTCTTGGGCCCTATATTATTTAATATATTTCTTAATGATCTAGTGGAAGGGTTGCATAGTAAAATAGCAATATTTGCAGATGATACTAAACTTTGTAAAGTAGTTAACACAGATGAGGATAGGGCACAGCTACAGGAGGATTTAGATAAATTGGGGAGTTGGGCCAAAAAATGGCAAATGGGGTTCAATGCCGATAAATGTAAGGTCATGCACATGGGAAAGAGAAACAGCAGTCACCCATACATATTAAATGGGAAACCGTTGGGAAAATCTGACATGGAGAAGGACCTGGGCGTCTTGGTTAATAGCAAATTAAATTGGAGTGCCCAGTGTCAGGCAGCAGCTGCGAAGGCAAATAGAGTCATGGCATGCATCAGAAGAGGAATAGGGGCATTTGATGAGAACATTGTTCTTCCGCTGTCTAAAGCGCTGGTAAGGCCGCACTTAGAATATTGTGCACAGTTCTGGGCTCCGGTGTTCAGGAAAGACATATTGGAGCTAGAGAGGGTACAAAGGAGGGCGACTAAGGTAATAAAGGGAATGGAGGGACTAGAATACCCAGAGAGGTTGTCCAAATTAGGCCTATTTACGTTGGAAAAGAGAAGGCTTAGGGGAGACCTCATAAACATGTATAAATACATCAGGGGGCAGTACAGAGATCTCTCCCATGACCTGTTTATACCAAGGATGGTGACAAAGACGAGGGGGCACACTATGCGTCTGGAGGAAAGGAGGTTCCTGCACCAGCATAGAAGGGGATTCTTTACGGTCAGAGCCGTGAGACTCTGGAACTCTCTGGGAGAGGAAGTGGTGATGTCCAACTCAAAGAGTTCAAGAGAGGCCTGGACGCCTTTCTTGAGAACAATAAAATTACATCTTATGCTTAGTGATAGTTAATTAATCCAGGGATTTAATCTGACTGCCAGATTGGAGTCGGGAAGTGAATTTTTCCTCAATGATGTAAATTGGCCTATACCGCATGGTTTTTTGTTGCCTTACCCTGGATCAACGCTGCGGAATAGCTGCAGTGCTCGAGAAATAGGCTGAACTGGATGGACGCTTGTCTTTATTCGGCCTTATAAACTATAAACTATAAACAGGGCCCTTGCTACTCTTAATCCACCCCTGCCTGTGATCAAAGAGAAAAAAAGTGAAAGTCCCATAAAGGGACTAAGTAAAAAAGTTTAAAAAAATTGTAAAAAAAAAAATTGTAAAAAAAAATATTACAAAATAATAATAATAAAAATATTCACTAAGAAATACACATTTTTATGTAAAAAAAAATAAATAAAAAAGTACACATATTTGGTATTTCCGTATCCGGAACAACCCAACCTATAAAAGTGCCACACTAGTTAACCCCTTCAGTGAATGCCGTAACCCCCCCAAAAAAACGAGGCAAACAATGCTTTATCATCACTGGAAAAAAGCTATCACCGCTGGAAAAAAGTGGAATAAAACGTGATAAAAAAAACAAATATAAATAAAATTGGCACCGTGAAAACGTCATCTTGTCCCGCAAAAAACAAGTCGCCATACAGCCCCATCAGCGGACAAATAAAAAAGTTATAGCTCTCAGAATAAAGCGATGCAAAAAGATATATTTTTTCTATTAAAGTTTTTACTGTGTAAAAGCGCCAAAGCATAAAAAAACGCTATGTGGTACCACTGTAATCGCACCGACCTGAAGCATAACGCTGCCTTATCAATTTTACCACACGCAGAACAGCATAAAAAAAAAACAATTCCTGAATTGCCGGTTTTTGTTCATTCTCCCTCCCCGAAAATTGGAATAGAAAGCGATCAAAAAATGTCATGTGCCCGAAAATGGTACAAATAAAAACGTCAGCCCGTCCCGCAAAAAAACAGCCCTTACACGACTGTCCTGGAGGAAGATTCCCTATAATGAGGCAGATGGAGGCATTGTGGACGCTGTCTGACCTGTGATCCGGCGGTGTCCGTCTTTTTAGGTCGTCACAGTTTTGTACAGATGGAGCCCAGAGTAACTCTGCTGCCTCATTATAGTCAATGGATCCCCTGGAAGATGTCACCTGAATCACGTCACTCAGAGATTTAGATGGAAACCCCAAAGCAATTGCTCAGCGTACAGCGCCGGATAAATGTGATCCCAAATGCTGTGTAAAATGTTCCCAATAAAAGCTTCAAATCAATCCACAAAAAAAACCTCACTCAGGTCCGTCATCTGTCAATGAAAATATAGGGGGGCTTCCACGTTACTGGTAAAACAAAGGCATCCGAAATTCTAATACCCCCCCACCGTGCCCTTCTGAGCCCCACAGTGTGCCTAAACCACATATAGCATCCACATGTTTGGCAGGGGTATAATTTCCAAATTGGGGTCATTTGAGGGGGGATTCTGCTCTTCTAGCACTTAGGGGCTCTGTATAAGGAGTCCGCAAAGTATTCTAGGAAAATCTGCCCTCCAGGAGGCAAATAGTGCTCCGTCCTTCCTGAGTGTCGCCGTGTGGCTAAGCAGTACTGTACAGCCACATATGAGGTATTGCCACATTCAGCAGAAATTGTGGGACAAATTTTGGTGCCAGTTTTATCCATTATCCCCATTTGAAAATGAGAAATCTGGGGCTAAAACAAAATTTTTGCGCTAAAAATGTAATTATTTTTTCTTCACTGCCCAATGGTATAAAATTCTGTGACACACCTGTGGTGTCAATATGATCACTGCACCCCTAGATGAATTCATTGAGAGGTGTAGTTTGTAAAATGGGGTCACTTACGAGGAATTGTGCTGTTATGGCACCTCAGGGGCTCTCCCAGTGGGTGATGGCACCCTCAAACCATAACAGTAAAATCTGCACTATAATATAGTGCTCCTTCCCTTCTGACCTTTGCACCAGGGTCGGCCTGGCCTGGCGGGAAATTGGGAAATTTTCCGGTGGGCCCCGATATGAGAGTGAGAAAATTGGTGGCGGGGGCCCTTTAAAAGTGCGGACCCTTTAATAGCGTGGCTGAAGCAAATGTAGCGTCGCGCGCATGGCACATTCATTGGTGACAGCGGGACTGCAATGACGTGCATGCAGCATACTTACCACGTGAGTCCGTGACACTAAGAGGATGGAAGTTCTTTCAGGGCGGTGACACGCACCGCGCTCTGCTTTCCCGCTGGCTGGCAGACTGTGGTGTGGTGTCAGGTGACACTGACGCCGCTCTCTTCTGGCCTCTGATACGCCGCGGCCGCGCTCTGCAGTGTTCTCTCTCTGCTCCAGGGCCGGCCTCTGATACGCCGGCGCCACCGAAGCCGACGTCTCGCTCTGCTCTACCTGCTCCCGGGCTTCTTATATGGTACCATCCCGGCTCCTTATCTGCCCTGGCCCCTTGTAGTAACTCCGGCTCCACTCCGGACCGGGTGGTGGCACCGGCATCGGAGCACCGCCCTCTTCTCTCCTGCTCTGACTCTGGGCTTTTTCATACCTGCTCCGGGGCTGGATATGTGGATGGTGACCTGCAGCACTCTACAGTTCAACTCTCCAACCTGGCCTGGCCTGGAATTGGAAACAAGGCTGCAGGCCTACAGCTCTCACTGCTTCAATTTCAAGTCAAGAGCACTGTGCCAAATATTCAATAAAGTTTTTATGGGAGAGTGTTCCTAGCATTGTCCAACAATAATATACTGTAATTTATTTTATACATTATGCCTTGCACTCCCGGCCTCCTATATGAAATGTAGATCATACTCTTGGCCTCTTTATAACATATACAGTCTATATGTCATATAGGAGGCCAAGAGTGCGGTATACATTTTATATGAGGCCTAAAGTGCGGGCCTACATGATGTACAACACACTCGGACTCCTATATAAAGTAAAATATAGGCTATAGGAGGCAGAGAGTGCAGTATAAGTCATATATGGGGTCACCGCCTATATGATCTATATATCGCACTCTCTGCCTCCTATATGAAATATAGATCACACTCTCAGCCTCTTATAAGACATATATAGTCTATAAAGGGTCTTTAGCACATCTGTGTTTCTAGTTCATGTGGTGACAGTTTCCACACGTACCGGAGACACATACACACGTAGACACATTCAAATGAATGGGTCTGTGCACATGTCAGTGTTTCCACGGACCGTGTGTCCGTGGGCAAAACACGCTGACATGTCAGTTTTTTTATACACTGCACTGGCCGAAAAACGTCCCACACACGTGCACACTGATGACACACAGATGACATGCGTGTGTTATCCGTGTGACACATACCGGCGCCTGTGAATCAGCGGTACAGTTCATGCTGTTCCCAGGTGCTTAAGCAATCACTCATCCTTGTCCCCTGCCGGCGCTGCCATCAGCACTAGCAAGGGACAATGTTGAGAGTAGTAGGTTCACCTCCCGATGTCGCCAAAACCTGTAAATATAAGAAAATAAAAACATATTCACCTGGCTTGAGGCGACCACATATGCTGAGGAGAATGACTCCCTGCAGCGACCGGGCCCCTACGCTGAGCTCACTGAGTGACAGGGCATCGCTCACTGAGCTCAGCACAGGTCGGGGGCCCGCTCACTGCAACAAGACTAGAAGCAATGGGATGAAACTAAATGGGAGGAGACACAGATTAGGTATTAGAAAAAACTTTTTGACAGTTAGGGTGATTAATGAGTGGAACAGGCTGCCACGAGAGGTGGTGAGTTCCCCTTCAATGGACGTCTTCAAACAGAGGCTGGACAGACATCTGTCTGAGATGATTTAGTGAATCCTGCTTTGAGCAGGGGGTTGGACCAGATGACCCAGGAGGTCCCCTCCAACTCTACCATTCTATGATTCTATGATTCTATGAAGACTTGGCTAGACGATAGCTACGACTGGGCGGTAAATTTATTAGATTATAGTTTATTTAGAAGGGACCGGAAACAGGGGAAAGGCGGAGGAGTCTGCTTATATGTAAAGTCACGTCTAAAGCCCACACTAAGGGAAGATATAGGAGAGGGAGAAGAGGGGGTCGAGTCCATGTGGGTAGAGATAGAGGGGGCAAAAAATAATAATAAAATATTACTGGGGGTCTGCTATAAGCCACCCAATATAACAGAGGAGAATGGGAAACTGCTATTAGGACAAATAGACAAAGTAGCAAAACATAATGAGGTGATTGTAATGGGGGACTTCAACTACCCGGATATTGACTGGGAAACAGAAACCTGTAGATCGCAGAAAGGAAAAAGGTTCTTGACAAATATCAAGGATAATTATCTCTCCCAACTAGTGCAGGAACCAACGAGAGGGAAGGCCGTGTTGGACTTAATATTGACTAATAGGCCTGATAGAATAACTGAGGTACAGATAGGGGGGCACCTAGGTAATAGCGACCATAATATTATCGACTTCAAAATGCCCTTCAGTAGGGTTATCAATAAGGGAACAACAAAAACATTAAACTTTAGGAGGGCGAAGTTTGATCAGCTGAAAGAAAGCCTTCAACTTATTGACTGGGACAAAGTTCTTAATCAAAGGAATACGAATAGTAAATGGGAAACCTTCAAAAGAATTCTGAATACTCAGTGCGAGAGGTATATACCGTATGGGAATAAAAGGGCCAGAAATAAGAGGAAACCAATATGGTTGAATAAGAACGTAAAAGGGGCGTTAAATAGCAAAAAAGAGGCATTCAAGAGATTAAAACAGGAAAACAGTAAGGAGGCACTAATGTGTTACAAGGAAAAAACGAGAACCTGTAAAAAACAAATAAAAATAGCGAAGGAGGAAACAGAGAGACGTATTGCTAGGGAAAGTAGATCAAATCCCAAACTGTTCTTTACGTATATAAATAGTAAAAGGATTAAATCGAATAATATTGGACCGATAAAAAGTGAGGAAGGCAAAATCATAGAGAAAGATGAGGATAAAGCTAATCTATTAAATAATTTTTTTTCGACAACTTTCACAAAGGAAATCGAACTAACAGGAGAAATGAGAAGTGACAAGCTTAATCCTCTACTAAGTATGACAAATCTAACCCAAGCTGGGGTACAGAAACGCCTCAGTAACATTAAAATAAACAAATCACCAGGACCTGATGGCATACACCCACGGGTACTAAGGGAACTAAGTAATGTGATAGACAGACCGTTGTATCTTATATTTAAGGACTCTGTTGAGACTGGGTCTGTACCACTTGATTGGCGACAGGCGAATGTAGTGCCAATATTCAAAAAGGGAGCGAAAAGTGACGCCGGAAACTATCGGCCGGTGAGTCTGACGTCCGTTGTGGGCAAAATTTTTGAAAGCTTCATTAAAAAGGCAATTACGGAGCATCTTGATGCTAATAATCTTTTAACCCCGAACCAACATGGATTCATGAGGAATCGCTCCTGCCAAACAAACCTGATTGACTTCTACGAGGAGGTTAGCTCTCGAGTAGATCAGGGGGAACCAGTGGATGTCGTGTATCTCGACTTCTCAAAAGCGTTCGATAGCGTGCCACATAATAGGTTGGTATACAAAATGAGAATGATGGGGCTGGGGGAAAATGTCTGCAAGTGGGTAGCTAACTGGCTAAAGGATAGAAGGCAGAGGGTGGTTATAAATGGAATATACTCAGATTGGGTAAGCGTCACTAGTGGGGTACCACAGGGGTCTGTACTAGGCCCAATGTTATTTAATATCTTTATTAACGACATAGTCAACGGGATAAATAGTAAAATATCAATATTTGCAGATGACACAAAGTTATGTAAAACAATTAATACAAAAGAGGACAGTGCAGACCTACAGAGGGATTTGGATAAGCTGGGTAGGTGGAGCATTAAATGGCAAATGAGGTTTAACGAGGAGAAATGTAAGGTCATACATATGGGAAGGAAAAATGGAAGTCACCAGTACTCACTGAATGGGAAATCATTGGGGAATTCAGAGATGGAGAAGGACTTGGGCATCTTGATTGATAGCAAACTAAATTGGAGTGCCCAAAGTCAGGCCGCTGCTGTAAGGGCAAACAGGGTAATGGGATGTATCAGAAGAGGTATAGCTGCAAAGGATGAGAACATTGTTCTTCCACTGTACAAAGCACTGGTCAGACCACACTTGGAATACTGTGCTCAGTTATGGGCCCCAATATATAGAAAGGATATAAATGAGCTTGAAAAGGTACAAAGGAGGGCAACAAAATTAATAAAGGGAATGGAGGGACTGCAATACCCAGAGAGGTTGGCAAAACTAGGACTATTCAGCCTGGAAAAGAGAAGGTTGAGGGGGGACATAATAAATGTGTACAAATATGTTAGGGGACAGTATAGAGACCTTGCCCGGGATTTGTTCAAAAGGAGGGATATTACGGTAACAAGAGGGCACTCACTAAGACTGGAAGAGAAAAGGTTTCAGCACCAGCATAGGAAGGGGTTCTTTACGGTAAGAGCAGTGAGAATATGGAATTCACTGAGTGAGGAGACGGTAATGTCGGATTCACTAAACCAGTTCAAGCGGGGACTGGATGCATTTCTAGATACCAGGCAGATTTCAGCATATACTTAAAAATAAAATAAAATAGTAGGTTGATACAGGGATTTATTGTGACTGCTGGTTTCAGAGTCGGGAGGGAATTTTTCCTCAGGTGAAGATTGGCTAAATCATTTGGGGTTTTTGCCCTCCTCTGGATCAACTTTAGCAATTACAGAACTAACAGGTCGAACTTGATGGACGCAAGTCTTTATTCGGCTTTACAAATTATGTTACTATGTTACTATGTATTTCTCCTGGAAATGTAAGAACTTTATTTTATGCACTTCCTCTGTAATCCCTCCTGGAAATGTAAGAACTTTACTTTATGCACTTCCTCTGTAATCCCTCCTGGAAATGTAAGAACTTTACTTTATGCACTTCCTCTGTAATCCCTCCTGGAAATGTAAGAACTCTACTTTGTGCATTTCCTCTATAATTCCTCCTGGAAATGTAAGAACTCTACTTTATGCACTTCCTCTGTAATCCCTCCTGGAAATGTTAGAACTCTACTTTGTGCACTTCCTCTTTAATCCCTCCTGGAAATGTAAAAACTCTACTTTGTGCACTTTCTCTGTATTTCCTCCTGGAAATGTAAGAACTCTACTATATGCACTTCCTCTGTAATTCCTCCTGGAAAAATGTAAGAACTTTACTTTATGCACTTCCTCTGTAATTCCTCCTGTAAATGTAAGAAATCTACTTTGTGCACTACCTCTATAATCCCTCATGGAAATGTAAGAACGTTGTGCATTTCCTCTGTAATCCCTCCTGGAAATGTAAGGACTCTACTTTCTGCACTTCCTCTTTAATTCCCCCTGGAAATGTAAGAATTTTACTTTATGCACTTCCTCTGTAATCCCTCCTGGAAATGTAAGAACTTTACTTTACTTTATGCACTTCCTCTGTAAATCCTCCTGGAAATGTAAGAACTTTACTTTATGCACTTCTTCTGTAATCCCTCCTGGAAATGTAAGAACTTTATGCACTTCCTCTGTAATCCCTCCTGGAAATGTTAGAACTTTATTTTATGCACTTCCTCTGTAATCCCTCCTGGAAATGTAAGAACTTTACTTTATGCACTTCCTCTGTAATCCCTCCTGGAAATGTAAGAACTTTATTTTATGCACTTCCTCTGTAATCCCTCCTAGAAATGTAAGAACTTTACTTTATGCACTTCCTCTGTAATCCCTCCTGGAAATGTAAGAACTTTACTTTATGCACTTCCTCTGTAATCCCTCCTGGAAATGTAAGAACTCTACTTTGTGCATTTCCTCTATAATTCCTCCTGGAAATGTAAGAACTCTACTTTATGCACTTCTTCTGTAATCCCTCCTGGAAATGTAAGAACTTTATGCACTTCCTCTGTAATCCCTCCTGGAAATGTTAGAACTCTACTTTGTGCACTTCCTCTTTAATCCCTCCTGGAAATGTAAAAACTCTACTTTGTGCACTTTCTCTGTATTTCCTCCTGGAAATGTAAGAACTTTACTTTATGCACTTCCTCTGTAATTCCTCCTGTAAATGTAAGAAATCTACTTTGTGCACTACCTCTATAATCCCTCATGGAAATGTAAGAACGTTGTGCATTTCCTCTGTAATCCCTCCTGGAAATGTAAGGACTCTACTTTCTGCACTTCCTCTTTAATTCCCCCTGGAAATGTAAGAATTTTACTTTATGCACTTCCTCTGTAATCCCTCCTGGAAATGTAAGAACTTTACTTTACTTTATGCACTTCCTCTGTAAATCCTCCTGGAAATGTAAGAACTTTACTTTATGCACTTCTTCTGTAATCCCTCCTGGAAATGTAAGAACTTTATGCACTTCCCCTGTAATCCCTCCTGGAAATGTTAGAACTCTACTTTGTGCACTTCCTCTTTAATCCCTCCTGGAAATGTAAAAACTCTACTTTGTGCACTCCCTCTGTAATTCCTCCTGGAAATGTAAGAACTCTACTTTATGCACTTCCTCTGTAATTCCTCCTGTAAATGTAAGAAATTTACTTTGTGCACTACCTCTGTAATCCCTCATGGAAATGTAAGAACGTTGTGCATTTCCTCTGTAATCCCTCCTGGAAATGTAAGGACTCTACTTTCTGCACTTCCTCTTTAATTCCCCCTGGAAATGTAAGAATTTTACTTTATGCACTTCCTCTGTAATCCCTCCTGGAAATGTAAGAACTTTACTTTACTTTATGCACTTCCTCTGTAAATCCTCCTGGAAATGTAAGAACTTTACTTTATGCACTTCTTCTGTAATCCCTCCTGGAAATGTAAGAACTTTATGCACTTCCTCTTTAATCCCTCCTGGAAATGTAAAAACTCTACTTTGTGCACTTCCTCTGTAATTCCTCCTGGAAATGTAAGAACTCTACTTTATGCACTTCCTCTGTAATTCCTCCTGTAAATGTAAGAAATTTACTTTGTGCACTACCTCTGTAATCCCTCATGGAAATGTAAGAACGTTGTGCATTTCCTCTGTAATCCCTCCTGGAAATGTAAGGACTCTACTTTATGCACTTCCTCTGTAATTCCCCCTGGAAATGTAAGAACTTTACGTAATGCACTTCCTCTGTAAATCCTCCTGGAAATGTAAGAACTTTACTTTATGCACTTCTTCTGTAATCCCTCCTGGAAATGTAAGAACTTTATGCACTTCCTCTGTAATCCCTCCTGGAAATGTTAGAACTCTACTTTGTGCACTTCCTCTTTAATCCCTCCTGGAAATGTAAAAACTCTACTTTGTGCACTTTCTCTGTATTTCCTCCTGGAAATGTAAGAACTCTACTATATGCACTTCCTCTGTAATTCCTCCTGGAAATGTAAGAACTTTACTTTATGCACTTCCTCTGTAATTCCTCCTGTAAATGTAAGAAATCTACTTTGTGCACTACCTCTATAATCCCTCATGGAAATGTAAGAACGTTGTGCATTTCCTCTGTAATCCCTCCTGGAAATGTAAGGACTCTACTTTCTGCACTTCCTCTTTAATTCCCCCTGGAAATGTAAGAATTTTACTTCATGCACTTCCTCTGTAATCCCTCCTGGAAATGTAAGAACTTTACTTTACTTTATGCACTTCCTCTGTAAATCCTCCTGGAAATGTAAGAACTTTACTTTATGCACTTCTTCTGTAATCCCTCCTGGAAATGTAAGAACTTTATGCACTTCCTCTGTAATCCCTCCTGGAAATGTTAGAACTCTACTTTGTGCACTTCCTCTTTAATCCCTCCTGGAAATGTAAAAACTCTGCTTTATGCACTTCCTCTGTAATTCCTCCTGTAAATGTAAGAAATTTACTTTGTGCACTACCTCTGTAATCCCTCAAGGAAATGTAAGAACGTTGTGCATTTCCTGTGTAATCCCTCCTGGAAATGTAAGAACTTTACTTTACTTTATGCACTTCCTCTGTAAATCCTCCTAGAAATGTAAGAACTTTACTTTATGCACTTCTTCTGTAATCCCTCCTGGAAATGTAAGAACTTTATGCACTTCCTCTGTAATCCCTCCTGGAAATGTTAGAACTCTACTTTGTGCACTTCCTCTTTAATCCCTCCTGGAAATGTAAAAACTCTACTTTGTGCACTTCCTCTGTAATTCCTCCTGGAAATGTAAGAACTCTACTTTATGCACTTCCTCTGTAATTCCTCCTGTAAATGTAAGAAATTTACTTTGTGCACTACCTCTGTAATCCCTCATGGAAATGTAAGAACGTTGTGCATTTCCTCTGTAAACCCTCCTGGAAATGTAAGGACTCTACTTTATGCACTTCCTCTGTAATTCCCCCTGGAAATGTAAGAACTTTACGTAATGCACTTCCTCTGTAAATCCTCCTGGAAATGTAAGAACTTTACTTTATGCACTTCTTCTGTAATCCCTCCTGGAAATGTAAGAACTTTATGCACTTCCTCTGTAATCCCTCCTGGAAATGTTAGAACTCTACTTTGTACACTTCCTCTTTAATCCCTCCTGGAAATGTAAAAACTCTACTTTGTGCACTTCCTCTGTAATTCCTCCTGGAAATGTAAGAACTCTACTTTATGCACTTCCTCTGTAATCCCTCCTGGAAATGTAAGAACTCTACTTTATGCACTTCCTCTGTAATTCCCCCTGGAAATGTAAGAACTTTACTTTATGCACTTCCTCTGTAAATCCTCTTGGAAATGTAAGAACTTTATGCACTTCTTCTGTAATCCCTCCTGGAAATGTAAGAACTTTATGCACTTCCTCTGTAATCCCTCCTGGAAATGTTAGAACTCTACTTTGTGCACTTCCTCTTTAATCCCTCCTGGAAATGTAAAAACTCTACTTTGTGCACTTCCTCTGTAATTCCTCCTGGAAATGTAAGAACTCTACTTTATGCACTTCCTCTGTAATTCATCCTGAAAATGTAAGAACTTTACTTTATGCACTTCCTCTGTAATTCCTCCTAGAAATGTAAGAAATCTACTTTGTGCACTTCCTCTGTAATCCCTCCTGGAAATGTAAGAACGTTGTGCATTTCCTCTGTAATTCCTCCTGGAAAGGTAAGAACTTTACTTTATGCACTTCCTCTGTAAATCCTCCTGCAAATGTTAGAACTCTACTTTGTGCACTTCCTCTTTAATCCCTCCTGGAAATGTAAAAACTCTACTTTGTGCACTTCCTCTGTAATCCCTCCTGGAAATGTAAGAACTTTACTTTATGCACTTCCTTTGTAATCCCTCCTGGAAATGTAAGAACTCTACTTTATGCACTTCCTCTGTAATTCCGCCTGGAAATGTAAGAACTTTACTTTATGCACTTCCTCTGTAAATCCTCCTTGAAATGTAAGAACTTTACTTTATGCACTTCTTCTGTAATCCCTCCTGGAAATGTAAGAACTTTATGCACTTCCTCTGTAATCCCTCCTGGAAATGTTAGAACTCTACATTGTACACTTCCTCTTTAATCCCTCCTGGAAATGTAAAAACTCTACTTTGTGCACTTCCTCTGTAATTCCTCCTGGAAATGTAAGAACTCTACTTTATGCACTTCCTCTGTAATCCCTCCTGGAAATGTAAGAACTCTACTTTCTGCACTTCCTCTGTAAATCCTCCTGGAAATGTAAGAACTTTACTTTATGCACTTCTTCTGTAATCCCTCTTGGAAATGTAAGAACTTTATGCACTTCCTCTGTAATCCCTCCTGGAAATGCTAGAACTCTACTTTGTGCACTTCCTCTTTAATCCCTCCTGGAAATGTAAAAACACTACTTTGTGCACTTCCTCTGTAATTCCTCCTGGAAATGTAAGAACTCTACTTTATGCACTTCCTCTGTAATTCATCCTGAAAATGTAAGAATTTTACTTTATGCACTTCCTCTGTAATTCCTCCTAGAAATGTAAGAAATCTACTTTGTGCACTTCCTCTGTAATCCCTCCTGGAAATGTAAGAACGTTGTGCATTTCCTCTGTAATTCCTCCTGGAAAGGTAAGAACTTTACTTTATGCACTTCCTCTGTAAATCCTCCTGCAAATGTTAGAACTCTACTTTGTGCACTTCCTCTTTAATCCCTCCTGGAAATGTAAAAACTCTACTTTGTGCACTTCCTCTGTAATCCCTCCTGGAAATGTAAGAACTTTGTGCACTTTCTCTGTAATTCCTCCTGGAAATGTAAGAACTTTACTTTATGCACTTCCTCTGTAATCCCTACTGGAAATGTAAGAACTTTACTTTATGCACTTCCTCTGTAATTCCTCCTGTAAATGTAAGAAATCTACTTTGTGCACTACCTCTGTAATCCTCCTGGAAATGTAAGAACGTTACTTTATGCTCTTCCTCTGTAATTCCTCATGGAAATGTAAGAAATCTACTTTGTGCACTTCCTCTGTAATCCCTCCTGGAAATGTAAGAACTCTACTTTATGCACTTCCTCTGTAATTCCTCCTGGAAATGTAAGTACTTTACTTTATGCACTTCCTCTGTAAATCCTCCTGGAAATGTAAGAACTTTACTTTCTGCACTTCCTCTTTAATTACTCCTGGAAATGTAAGAAATTTACTTTATGCACTTCCTCTGTAATCCCTCCTAGAAATGTTTGAACGTTGTGCATTTCCTCTGTAATCCTTCCTGGAAATGTTAGTACTCTACTTTGTGCACTTCCTCTGTAATTCCTCCTGGAAATGTAAGTACTTTACTTTATGCACTTCCTCTGTAAATCCTCCTGGAAATGTAAGAACTTTACTTTCTGCACTTCCTCTGTAATCCCTCCTAGAAATGTTTGAACGTTGTGCATTTCCTCTGTAATTCCTCCTGGAAATGTAAGAACTCTACTTTATGCACTTCTTCTGTAATCCCTCCTAGAAATGTTTGAACGTTGTGCATTTCCTCTGTAATTCCTCCTGGAAATGTAAGAACTCTACTTTATGCACTTCTTCTGTAATCCCTCCTGGAAATGTAAGAATTTTACTTTATGCACTTCCTCTGTAAATCCTCCTGGAAATGTAAGGACTCTACTTTGTGCATTTCCTCTAGAATTCTTCCTGGAAATGTAAGAACTTTACTTTATGCACTTTCTCTGTAATCCCTCCTAGAAATCTTTGAACGTTGTGCATTTCCTCTGTAATTCCTCCTGGAAATGTTAGAACTCTACTTTGTGCACTTCCTCTTTAATCCCTCCTGGAAATGTAAAAACTCTACTTTGTGCACTTCCTCTGTAATCCCTCCTGGAAATGTAAGAACTCTACTTCATGCACTTCCTCAGTAATCCCTCCTGGAAATGTAAGAACTCTACTTTCTGCTCATCCCCTGTAATCCCTCCTGGAAATGTAAGGACTCTATTTTCTGCACTTCCTCTGTAATTCCTCCTGGAAATGTAAGAACTTTACTTTATGCACTTCCTCTGTAATTCTTCCTGGAAATGTAAGAAATCTACTTTATGCACTTCCTCTGTAATTCCTCCTGGAAATGTAAGAACTTTACTTTATGCACTTCCTCTGTAATTCCTCCTAGAAATATAAGAAATCTACTTTGTGCACTTCCTCTGTAATCCCTCCTGGAAATGGAAGAACGTTGTGCATTTCCTCTGTAATTCCACCTGGAAATGTAAGAACTCTACTTTGTGCATTTCCTCTATAATTCCTCCTGGAAATGTAAGAACTTTACTTCATGCACTTCCTCTGTAATCCCTCCTGGAAATGTAAGAACTTTACTTTATGCACTTCCTCTATAATCCCTCCTGGAAATGTAAGAACTTTACTTGATGCACTTCCTCTGTAAATCCTCCTGGAAATGTAAGAACTCTACTTTGTGCACTTCCTCTGTAATCCCTCCTGGAAATGTAAGAACTCTACTTTGTGCATTTCCTCTATAATTCCTCCTGGAAATGTAAGAACTTTACTTCATGCACTTCCTCTGTAATCCCTCCTGGAAATGTAACAATTTTATTTTATGCACTTCCTCTGTAAATCCTACTGGAAATGTAAGAACTCTACTTTGTGCACTACCTCTGTAATCCCTCCTGGAAATGTAAGAACTCTACTTTGTGCACTTCCTCTTTAATCCCTCCTGGAAATGTAAGAACGTTGTGCATTTCCTCTGTAATTCCTCCTGGAAAGGTAAGAACTTTACTTTATGCAGTTCCTCTGTAAATCCTCCTCCAAATGTTAGAACTCTACTTTGTGAACTTCCTCTTTAATCCCTCCTGGAAATGTAAGAACTTTACTATATGAACTTCCTCTGTCAATTCTCCTGGAAATGTAAGAACTCTACTCTGTTCACATCCCCTGTAATCCCTCCTGGAAATGTAAGGAGTCTACTTTCTGCACTTCCTCTTTAATCCCTCCTGGAAATGTAAGAACTTTACTTTATGCACTTCCTCTGTAATTCCTCCTGGAAATGTAAGACTTTTACTTTATGCACTTCCTCTGTAATCCCTCCTGGAAATGTTAGAACTCTACTTTGTGCACTTCCTCTTTAATCCCTCCTGGAAATGTAAAAACTCTGCTTTATGCACTTCCTCTGTAATTCCTCCTGTAAATGTAAGAAATTTACTTTGTGCACTACCTCTGTAATCCCTCAAGGAAATGTAAGAACGTTGTGCATTTCCTGTGTAATCCCTCCTGGAAATGTAAGAACTTTACTTTACTTTATGCACTTCCTCTGTAAATCCTCCTAGAAATGTAAGAACTTTACTTTATGCACTTCTTCTGTAATCCCTCCTGGAAATGTAAGAACTTTATGCACTTCCTCTGTAATCCCTCCTGGAAATGTTAGAACTCTACTTTGTGCACTTCCTCTTTAATCCCTCCTGGAAATGTAAAAACTCTACTTTGTGCACTTCCTCTGTAATTCCTCGTGGAAATGTAAGAACTCTACTTTATGCACTTCCTCTGTAATTCCTCCTGTAAATGTAAGAAATTTACTTTGTGCACTACCTCTGTAATCCCTCATGGAAATGTAAGAACGTTGTGCATTTCCTCTGTAATCCCTCCTGGAAATGTAAGGACTCTACTTTATGCACTTCCTCTGTAATTCCCCCTGGAAATGTAAGAACTTTACGTAATGCACTTCCTCTGTAAATCCTCCTGGAAATGTAAGAACTTTACTTTATGCACTTCTTCTGTAATCCCTCCTGGAAATGTAAGAACTTTATGCACTTCCTCTGTAATCCCTCCTGGAAATGTTAGAACTCTACTTTGTACACTTCCTCTTTAATCCCTCCTGGAAATGTAAAAACTCTACTTTGTGCACTTCCTCTGTAATTCCTCCTGGAAATGTAAGAACTCTACTTTATGCACTTCCTCTGTAATCCCTCCTGGAAATGTAAGAACTCTACTTTATGCACTTCCTCTGTAATTCCCCCTGGAAATGTAAGAACTTTACTTTATGCACTTCCTCTGTAAATCCTCTTGGAAATGTAAGAACTTTATGCACTTCTTCTGTAATCCCTCCTGGAAATGTAAGAACTTTATGCACTTCCTCTGTAATCCCTCCTGGAAATGTTAGAACTCTACTTTGTGCACTTCCTCTTTAATCCCTCCTGGAAATGTAAAAACTCTACTTTGTGCACTTCCTCTGTAATTCCTCCTGGAAATGTAAGAACTCTACTTTATGCACTTCCTCTGTAATTCATCCTGAAAATGTAAGAACTTTACTTTATGCACTTCCTCTGTAATTCCTCCTAGAAATGTAAGAAATCTACTTTGTGCACTTCCTCTGTAATCCCTCCTGGAAATGTAAGAACGTTGTGCATTTCCTCTGTAATTCCTCCTGGAAAGGTAAGAACTTTACTTTATGCACTTCCTCTGTAAATCCTCCTGCAAATGTTAGAACTCTACTTTGTGCACTTCCTCTTTAATCCCTCCTGGAAATGTAAAAACTCTACTTTGTGCACTTCCTCTGTAATCCCTCCTGGAAATGTAAGAACGTTACTTTATGCACTTCCTTTGTAATCCCTCCTGGAAATGTAAGAACTCTACTTTATGCACTTCCTCTGTAATTCCCCCTGGAAATGTAAGAACTTTACTTTATGCACTTCCTCTGTAAATCCTCCTGGAAATGTAAGAACTTTACTTTATGCACTTCTTCTGTAATCCCTCCTGGAAATGTAAGAACTTTATGCACTTCCTCTGTAATCCCTCCTGGAAATGTTAGAACTCTACATTGTACACTTCCTCTTTAATCCCTCCTGGAAATGTAAAAACTCTACTTTGTGCACTTCCTCTGTAATTCCTCCTGGAAATGTAAGAACTCTACTTTATGCACTTCCTCTGTAATCCCTCCTGGAAATGTAAGAACTCTACTTTATGCACTTCCTCTGTAAATCCTCCTGGAAATGTAAGAACTTTACTTTATGCACTTCTTCTGTAATCCCTCCTGGAAATGTAAGAACTTTATGCACTTCCTCTGTAATCCCTCCTGGAAATGCTAGAACTCTACTTTGTGCACTTCCTCTTTAATCCCTCCTGGAAATGTAAAAACACTACTTTGTGCACTTCCTCTGTAATTCCTCCTGGAAATGTAAGAACTCTACTTTATGCACTTCCTCTGTAATTCATCCTGAAAATGTAAGAATTTTACTTTATGCACTTCCTCTGTAATTCCTCCTAGAAATGTAAGAAATCTACTTTGTGCACTTCCTCTGTAATCCCTCCTGGAAATGTAAGAACGTTGTGCATTTCCTCTGTAATTCCTCCTGGAAAGGTAAGAACTTTACTTTATGCACTTCCTCTGTAAATCCTCCTGCAAATGTTAGAACTCTACTTTGTGCACTTCCTCTTTAATCCCTCCTGGAAATGTAAAAACTCTACTTTGTGCACTTCCTCTGTAATCCCTCCTGGAAATGTAAGAACTTTACTTTATGCACTTCCTCTGTAATCCCTCCTGGAAATGTAAGAACTCTACTTTATGCACTTCCTCTGTAATTCCCCCTGGAAATGTAAGAACTTTACTTTATGCACTTCCTCTGTATATCCTCCTGGAAATGTAAGAACTTTACTTTATGCACTACTTCTGTAATCCCTCCTGGAAATGTAAGAACTTTATGCACTTCCTCTGTAATCCCTCCTGGAAATGTTAGAACTCTACTTTGTGCACTTCCTCTTTAATCCCTCCTGGAAATGTAAAAACTCTACTTTGTGCACTTCCTCTGTAATTCCTCCTGGAAATGTAAGAACTTTACTTTATGCACTTTCTCTGTAATCCCTCCTGGAAATGTAAGGACTCTACTTTGTGCACTTCCTCTGTAATTCCTCCTGAAAATGTAAGAACTTTACTTTATGCACTTCCTCTGTAATTCCTCCTAGAAATGTAAGAAATCTACTTTGTGCACTTCCTCTGTAATCCCTCCTGGAAATGTAAGAACGTTGGGCATTTCCTCTGTAATTCCTCCTGGAAAGGTAAGAACTTTACTTTATGCACTTCCTCTGTAAATCCTCCTGCAAATGTTAGAACTCTACTTTGTGCACTTCCTCTTTAATCCCTCCTGGAAATGTAAAAACTCTACTTTGTGCACTTCCTCTGTAATCCCTCCTGGAAATGTAAGAACTTTGTGCACTTTCTCTGTAATTCCTCCTGGAAATGTAAGAACTTTACTTTATGCACTTCCTCTGTAATCCCTACTGGAAATGTAAGAACTTTACTTTATGCACTTCCTCTGTAATTCCTCCTGTAAATGTAAGAAATCTACTTTGTGCACTACCTCTGTAATCCCTCCTGGAAATGTAAGAACGTTGTGCATTTCCTCTTTAATTCCCCCTGGAAATGTAAGAATTTTACTTTATGCACTTCCTCTGTAATCCCTCCTGGAAATGTAAGAACTTTACTTTACTTTATGCACTTCCTCTGTAAATCCTCCTGGAAATGTAAGAACGTTACTTTATGCTCTTCCTCTGTAATTCCTCATGGAAATGTAAGAAATCTACTTTGTGCACTTCCTCTGTAATCCCTGCTGGAAATGTAAGAACTCTACTTTATGCACTTTCTCTGTAATTCCTCCTGGAAATGTAAGTACTTTACTTTATGCACTTCCTCTGTAAATCCTCCTGGAAATGTAAGAACTTTACTTTCTGCACTTCCTCTTTAATTACTCCTGGAAATGTAAGAAATTTACTTTATGCACTTCCTCTGTAATCCCTCCTAGAAATGTTTGAACGTTGTGCATTTCCTCTGTAATCCTTCCTGGAAATGTTAGTACTCTACTTTGTGCACTTCCTCTGTAATTCCTCCTGGAAATGTAAGTACTTTACTTTATGCACTTCCTCTGTAAATCCTCCTGGAAATGTAAGAACTTTACTTTCTGCACTTCCTCTGTAATCCCTCCTAGAAATGTTTGAACGTTGTGCATTTCCTCTGTAATTCCTCCTGGAAATGTAAGAACTCTACTTTATGCACTTCTTCTGTAATCCCTCCTGGAAATGTAAGAATTTTACTTTATGCACTTCCTCTGTAAATCCTCCTGGAAATGTAAGGACTCTACTTTGTGCATTTCCTCTAGAATTCTTCCTGGAAATGTAAGAACTTTACTTTATGCACTTCCTCTGTAATCCCTCCTAGAAATCTTTGAACGTTGTGCATTTCCTCTGTAATTCCTCCTGGAAATGTTAGAACTCTACTTTGTGCACTTCCTCTTTAATCCCTCCTGGAAATGTAAAAACTCTACTTTGTGCACTTCCTCTGTAATCCCTCCTGGAAATGTAAGAACTCTACTTCATGCACTTCCTCAGTAATCCCTCCTGGAAATGTAAGAACTCTACTTTCTGCTCATCCCCTGTAATCCCTCCTGGAAATGTAAGGACTCTATTTTCTGCACTTCCTCTGTAATTCCTCCTGGAAATGTAAGAACTTTACTTTATGCACTTCCTCTGTAATTCTTCCTGGAAATGTAAGAAATCTACTTTGTGCACTTCCTCTATAATCCCTCCTAGAAATGTAAGAACTTTGCACATTTCCTCTGTAATTTCTCCTGGAAATGTAAGAACTCTACTTTGTGCACATCCCCTGTAATCCCTCCTGGAAATGTAAGAACTCAACTTTGTGCACATACCCTGTAATCCCTCCTGGAAATGTAAGGACTCTATTTTCTGCACTTCCTCTGTAATTCCTCCTGGAAATGTAAGAACTTTACTATATACACTTCCTCTGTAAATTCTCCTGGAAATGTAAGAACTTTACTTTATGCACTTCCTCTGTAATCCCTCCTAGAAATATTTGAACGTTGTGCATTTCCTCTGTAATTCATCCTGGATATGTAAGAACTCTACTTTATGCACTTCCTCTGTAATCCCTCCTGGAAATGTAAGAACTTTACTTTATGCACTTCCTCTGTAATCCCTCCAGGAAATGTAAGGTCTCTACTTTCTGCACTTCCTCTTTAATTCCACCTGGAAATGTAAGAACTATACTTAATTCACTTCCTCTGTAATCCCTCCTGGAAATGTAAGAACTTTACTTGATGCACTTCCTCTGTAAATCCTCCTGAAAATGTAAGAACTCTACTTTGTACACTTCCTCTGTAATCCCTCCTGGAAATGTAAGAACTCTACTTTGTGCATTTCCTCTATAATTCCTCCTGGAAATGTAAGAGCTTTACTTCATGCACTTCCTCTGTAATCCCTCCTGGAAATGTAAGAATTTTATTTTATGCACTTCCTCTGTAAATCCTACTGGAAATGTAAGAACTCTACTTTGTGCACACCCCTGTAATCCCTCCTGGAAATGTAAGAACTTTACTTTATGCACTTCCTCTGTAATATTCCGGGAAATGTAAGAACTCTACTTTGTGCATTTCCTCTATAATTCCTCCTGGAAATGTAAGAACTTTACTTTATCCACTTCTTCTGTAATCCTTCCTGGAAATGTAAGAACTTTACTTTATGCACTTCCGCTGTAACCCCTCCTGGAAATGTTAGAACTCTACTTTGTGCACTTCCTCTTTAATCCCTCCTGGAAATGTAAAAACTCTATTTTGTACACTTCCTCTGTAATTCCTCCTGGAAATGTAAGAACTCTACTTTATGCACTTCCTCTGTAATTCCTCCTGGAAATGTAAGAACTTTACTTTATGCACTTCTTCTGTAATTCCTCCTAGAAATATAAGAAATCTACTTTGTGCACTTCCTCTGTAATCCCTCCTGGAAATGTAAGAACGTTGTGCATTTCCTCTGTAATTCCACCTGGAAATGTAAGAACTCTACTTTGTGCACTTCCTCTTTAATCCCTCCTGGAAATGTAAAAACTCTACTTTGTGCACTTCCTCTGTAATTCCTCCTGGAAATGTAAGAACTCTACTTTATGCACTTCCTCTGTAATTCATCCTGAAAATGTAAGAACTTTACTTTATGCACTTCCTCTGTAATTCCTCCTAGAAATGTAAGAAATCTACTTTGTGCACTTCCTCTGTAATCCCTCCTGGAAATGTAAGAACGTTGTGCATTTCCTCTGTAATTCCTCCTGGAAAGGTAAGAACTTTACTTTATGCACTTCCTCTGTAAATCCTCCTGCAAATGTTAGAACTCTACTTTGTGCACTTCCTCTTTAATCCCTCCTGGAAATGTAAAAACTCTACTTTGTGCACTTCCTCTGTAATCCCTCCTGGAAATGTAAGAACTTTACTTTATGCACTTCCTTTGTAATCCCTCCTGGAAATGTAAGAACTCTACATTGTACACTTCCTCTTTAATCCCTCCTGGAAATGTAAAAACTCTACTTTGTGCACTTCCTCTGTAATTCCTCCTGGAAATGTAAGAACTCTACTTTATGCACTTCCTCTGTAATCCCTCCTGGAAATGTAAGAACTCTACTTTATGCACTTCCTCTGTAAATCCTCCTGGAAATGTAAGAACTTTACTTTATGCACTTCTTCTGTAATCCCTCCTGGAAATGTAAGAACTTTATGCACTTCCTCTGTAATCCCTCCTGGAAATGCTAGAACTCTCCTTTGTGCACTTCCTCTTTAATCCCTCCTGGAAATGTAAAAACACTACTTTGTGCACTTCCTCTGTAATTCCTCCTGGAAATGTAAGAACTCTACTTTATGCACTTCCTCTGTAATTCATCCTGAAAATGTAAGAATTTTACTTTATGCACTTCCTCTGTAATTCCTCCTAGAAATGTAAGAAATCTACTTTGTGCACTTCCTCTGTAATCCCTCCTGGAAATGTAAGAACGTTGTGCATTTCCTCTGTAATTCCTCCTGGAAAGGTAAGAACTTTACTTTATGCACTTCCTCTGTAAATCCTCCTGCAAATGTTAGAACTCTACTTTGTGCACTTCCTCTTTAATCCCTCCTGGAAATGTAAAAACTCTACTTTGTGCACTTCCTCTGTAATCCCTCCTGGAAATGTAAGAACTTTACTTTATGCACTTCCTCTGTAATCCCTCCTGGAAATGTAAGAACTCTACTTTATGCACTTCCTCTGTAATTCCCCCTGGAAATGTAAGAACTTTACTTTATGCACTTCCTCTGTATATCCTCCTGGAAATGTAAGAACTTTACTTTATGCACTTCTTCTGTAATCCCTCCTGGAAATGTAAGAACTTTATGCACTTCCTCTGTAATCCCTCCTGGAAATGTTAGAACTCTACTTTGTGCACTTCCTCTTTAATCCCTCCTGGAAATGTAAAAACTCTACTTTGTGCACTTCCTCTGTAATTCCTCCTGGAAATGTAAGAACTTTACTTTATGCACTTTCTCTGTAATCCCTCCTGGAAATGTAAGGACTCTACTTTGTGCACTTCCTCTGTAATTCCTCCTGAAAATGTAAGAACTTTACTTTATGCACTTCCTCTGTAATTCCTCCTAGAAATGTAAGAAATCTACTTTGTGCACTTCCTCTGTAATCCCTCCTGGAAATGTAAGAACGTTGGGCATTTCCTCTGTAATTCCTCCTGGAAAGGTAAGAACTTTACTTTATGCACTTCCTCTGTAAATCCTCCTGCAAATGTTAGAACTCTACTTTGTGCACTTCCTCTTTAATCCCTCCTGGAAATGTAAAAACTCTACTTTGTGCACTTCCTCTGTAATCCCTCCTGGAAATGTAAGAACTTTGTGCACTTTCTCTGTAATTCCTCCTGGAAATGTAAGAACTTTACTTTATGCACTTCCTCTGTAATCCCTACTGGAAATGTAAGAACTTTACTTTATGCACTTCCTCTGTAATTCCTCCTGTAAATGTAAGAAATCTACTTTGTGCACTACCTCTGTAATCCCTCCTGGAAATGTAAGAACGTTGTGCATTTCCTCTTTAATTCCCCCTGGAAATGTAAGAATTTTACTTTATGCACTTCCTCTGTAATCCCTCCTGGAAATGTAAGAACTTTACTTTACTTTATGCACTTCCTCTGTAAATCCTCCTGGAAATGTAAGAACGTTACTTTATGCTCTTCCTCTGTAATTCCTCATGGAAATGTAAGAAATCTACTTTGTGCACTTCCTCTGTAATCCCTGCTGGAAATGTAAGAACTCTACTTTATGCACTTCCTCTGTAATTCCTCCTGGAAATGTAAGTACTTTACTTTATGCACTTCCTCTGTAAATCCTCCTGGAAATGTAAGAACTTTACTTTCTGCACTTCCTCTTTAATTACTCCTGGAAATGTAAGAAATTTACTTTATGCACTTCCTCTGTAATCCCTCCTAGAAATGTTTGAACGTTGTGCATTTCCTCTGTAATCCTTCCTGGAAATGTTAGTACTCTACTTTGTGCACTTCCTCTGTAATTCCTCCTGGAAATGTAAGTACTTTACTTTATGCACTTCCTCTGTAAATCCTCCTGGAAATGTAAGAACTTTACTTTCTGCACTTCCTCTGTAATCCCTCCTAGAAATGTTTGAACGTTGTGCATTTCCTCTGTAATTCCTCCTGGAAATGTAAGAACTCTACTTTATGCACTTCTTCTGTAATCCCTCCTGGAAATGTAAGAATTTTACTTTATGCTCTTCCTCTGTAAATCCTCCTGGAAATGTAAGGACTCCACTTTGTGCATTTCCTCTAGAATTCTTCCTGGAAATGTAAGAACTTTACTTTATGCACTTCCTCTGTAATCCCTCCTAGAAATCTTTGAACGTTGTGCATTTCCTCTGTAATTCCTCCTGGAAATGTTAGAACTCTACTTTGTGCACTTCCTCTTTAATCCCTCCTGGAAATGTAAAAACTCTACTTTGTGCACTTCCTCTGTAATCCCTCCTGGAAATGTAAGAACTCTACTTCATGCACTTCCTCAGTAATCCCTCCTGGAAATGTAAGAACTCTACTTTCTGCTCATCCCCTGTAATCCCTCCTGGAAATGTAAGGACTCTATTTTCTGCACTTCCTCTGTAATTCCTCCTGGAAATGTAAGAACTTTACTTTATGCACTTCCTCTGTAATTCTTCCTGGAAATGTAAGAAATCTACTTTGTGCACTTCCTCTATAATCCCTCCTAGAAATCTAAGAACTTTGCACATTTCCTCTGTAATTTCTCCTGGAAATGTAAGAACTCTACTTTGTGCACATCCCCTGTAATCCCTCCTGGAAATGTAAGAACTCAACTTTGTGCACATACCCTGTAATCCCTCCTGGAAATGTAAGGACTCTATTTTCTGCACTTCCTCTGTAATTCCTCCTGGAAATGTAAGAACTTTACTATATACACTTCCTCTGTAAATTCTCCTGGAAATGTAAGAACTTTACTTTATGCACTTCCTCTGTAATCCCTCCTAGAAATATTTGAACGTTGTGCATTTCCTCTGTAATTCATCCTGGATATGTAAGAACTCTACTTTATGCACTTCCTCTGTAATCCCTCCTGGAAATGTAAGAACTTTACTTTATGCACTTCCTCTGTAATCCCTCCAGGAAATGTAAGGTCTCTACTTTCTGCACTTCCTCTTTAATTCCACCTGGAAATGTAAGAACTATACTTAATTCACTTCCTCTGTAATCCCTCCTGGAAATGTAAGAACTTTACTTGATGCACTTCCTCTGTAAATCCTCCTGAAAATGTAAGAACTCTACTTTGTACACTTCCTCTGTAATCCCTCCTGGAAATGTAAGAACTCTACTTTGTGCATTTCCTCTATAATTCCTCCTGGAAATGTAAGAGCTTTACTTCATGCACTTCCTCTGTAATCCCTCCTGGAAATGTAAGAATTTTATTTTATGCACTTCCTCTGTAAATCCTACTGGAAATGTAAGAACTCTACTTTGTGCACACCCCTGTAATCCCTCCTGGAAATGTAAGAACTTTACTTTATGCACTTCCTCTGTAATCCCTCCGGGAAATGTAAGAACTCTACTTTGTGCATTTCCTCTATAATTCCTCCTGGAAATGTAAGAACTTTACTTTATCCACTTCTTCTGTAATCCTTCCTGGAAATGTAAGAACTTTACTTTATGCACTTCCGCTGTAACCCCTCCTGGAAATGTTAGAACTCTACTTTGTGCACTTCCTCTTTAATCCCTCCTGGAAATGTAAAAACTCTACTTTGTACACTTCCTCTGTAATTCCTCCTGGAAATGTAAGAACTCTACTTTATGCACTTCCTCTGTAATTCCTCCTGGAAATGTAAGAACTTTACTTTATGCACTTCTTCTGTAATTCCTCCTAGAAATATAAGAAATCTACTTTGTGCACTTCCTCTGTAATCCCTCCTGGAAATGTAAGAACGTTGTGCATTTCCACTGTAATTCCACCTGGAAATGTAAGAACTCTACTTTGTGCACTTCCTCTTTAATCCCTCCTGGAAATGTAAAAACTCTACTTTGTGCACTTCCTCTGTAATTCCTCCTGGAAATGTAAGAACTCTACTTTATGCACTTCCTCTGTAATTCATCCTGAAAATGTAAGAACTTTACTTTATGCACTTCCTCTGTAATTCCTCCTAGAAATGTAAGAAATCTACTTTGTGCACTTCCTCTGTAATCCCTCCTGGAAATGTAAGAACGTTGTGCATTTCCTCTGTAATTCCTCCTGGAAAGGTAAGAACTTTACTTTATGCACTTCCTCTGTAAATCCTCCTGCAAATGTTAGAACTCTACTTTGTGCACTTCCTCTTTAATCCCTCCTGGAAATGTAAAAACTCTACTTTGTGCACTTCCTCTGTAATCCCTCCTGGAAATGTAAGAACTTTACTTTATGCACTTCCTTTGTAATCCCTCCTGGAAATGTAAGAACTCTACTTTATGCACTTCCTCTGTAATTCCCCCTGGAAATGTAAGAACTTTACTTTATGCACTTCCTCTGTAAATCCTCCTGGAAATGTAAGAACTTTACTTTATGCACTTCTTCTGTAATCCCTCCTGGAAATGTAAGAACTTTATGCACTTCCTCTGTAATCCCTCCTGGAAATGTTAGAACTCTACATTGTACACTTCCTCTTTAATCCCTCCTGGAAATGTAAAAACTCTACTTTGTGCACTTCCTCTGTAATTCCTCCTGGAAATGTAAGAACTCTACTTTATGCACTTCCTCTGTAATCCCTCCTGGAAATGTAAGAACTCTACTTTATGCACTTCCTCTGTAAATCCTCCTGGAAATGTAAGAACTTTACTTTATGCACTTCTTCTGTAATCCCTCCTGGAAATGTAAGAACTTTATGCACTTCCTCTGTAATCCCTCCTGGAAATGCTAGAACTCTACTTTGTGCACTTCCTCTTTAATCCCTCCTGGAAATGTAAAAACACTACTTTGTGCACTTCCTCTGTAATTCCTCCTGGAAATGTAAGAACTCTACTTTATGCACTTCCTCTGTAATTCATCCTGAAAATGTAAGAATTTTACTTTATGCACTTCCTCTGTAATTCCTCCTAGAAATGTAAGAAATCTACTTTGTGCACTTCCTCTGTAATCCCTCCTGGAAATGTAAGAACGTTGTGCATTTCCTCTGTAATTCCTCCTGGAAAGGTAAGAACTTTACTTTATGCACTTCCTCTGTAAATCCTCCTGCAAATGTTAGAACTCTACTTTGTGCACTTCCTCTTTAATCCCTCCTGGAAATGTAAAAACTCTACTTTGTGCACTTCCTCTGTAATCCCTCCTGGAAATGTAAGAACTTTACTTTATGCACTTCCTCTGTAATCCCTCCTGGAAATGTAAGAACTCTACTTTATGCACTTCCTCTGTAATTCCCCCTGGAAATGTAAGAACTTTACTTTATGCACTTCCTCTGTATATCCTCCTGGAAATGTAAGAACTTTACTTTATGCACTTCTTCTGTAATCCCTCCTGGAAATGTAAGAACTTTATGCACTTCCTCTGTAATCCCTCCTGGAAATGTTAGAACTCTACTTTGTGCACTTCCTCTTTAATCCCTCCTGGAAATGTAAAAACTCTACTTTGTGCACTTCCTCTGTAATTCCTCCTGGAAATGTAAGAACTTTACTTTATGCACTTTCTCTGTAATCCCTCCTGGAAATGTAAGGACTCTACTTTGTGCACTTCCTCTGTAATTCCTCCTGAAAATGTAAGAACTTTACTTTATGCACTTCCTCTGTAATTCCTCCTAGAAATGTAAGAAATCTACTTTGTGCACTTCCTCTGTAATCCCTCCTGGAAATGTAAGAACGTTGGGCATTTCCTCTGTAATTCCTCCTGGAAAGGTAAGAACTTTACTTTATGCACTTCCTCTGTAAATCCTCCTGCAAATGTTAGAACTCTACTTTGTGCACTTCCTCTTTAATCCCTCCTGGAAATGTAAAAACTCTACTTTGTGCACTTTCTCTGTAATTCCTCCTGGAAATGTAAGAACTTTACTTTATGCACTTCCTCTGTAATCCCTACTGGAAATGTAAGAACTTTACTTTATGCACTTCCTCTGTAATTCCTCCTGTAAATGTAAGAAATCTACTTTGTGCACTACCTCTGTAATCCCTCCTGGAAATGTAAGAACGTTGTGCATTTCCTCTTTAATTCCCCCTGGAAATGTAAGAATTTTACTTTATGCACTTCCTCTGTAATCCCTCCTGGAAATGTAAGAACTTTACTTTACTTTATGCACTTCCTCTGTAAATCCTCCTGGAAATGTAAGAACGTTACTTTATGCTCTTCCTCTGTAATTCCTCATGGAAATGTAAGAAATCTACTTTGTGCACTTCCTCTGTAATCCCTGCTGGAAATGTAAGAACTCTACTTTATGCACTTCCTCTGTAATTCCTCCTGGAAATGTAAGTACTTTACTTTATGCACTTCCTCTGTAAATCCTCCTGGAAATGTAAGAACTTTACTTTCTGCACTTCCTCTTTAATTACTCCTGGAAATGTAAGAAATTTACTTTATGCACTTCCTCTGTAATCCCTCCTAGAAATGTTTGAACGTTGTGCATTTCCTCTGTAATCCTTCCTGGAAATGTTAGTACTCTACTTTGTGCACTTCCTCTGTAATTCCTCCTGGAAATGTAAGTACTTTACTTTATGCACTTCCTCTGTAAATCCTCCTGGAAATGTAAGAACTTTACTTTCTGCACTTCCTCTGTAATCCCTCCTAGAAATGTTTGAACGTTGTGCATTTCCTCTGTAATTCCTCCTGGAAATGTAAGAACTCTACTTTATGCACTTCTTCTGTAATCCCTCCTGGAAATGTAAGAATTTTACTTTATGCACTTCCTCTGTAAATCCTCCTGGAAATGTAAGGACTCTACTTTGTGCATTTCCTCTAGAATTCTTCCTGGAAATGTAAGAACTTTACTTTATGCACTTCCTCTGTAATCCCTCCTAGAAATCTTTGAACGTTGTGCATTTCCTCTGTAATTCCTCCTGGAAATGTTAGAACTCTACTTTGTGCACTTCCTCTTTAATCCCTCCTGGAAATGTAAAAACTCTACTTTGTGCACTTCCTCTGTAATCCCTCCTGGAAATGTAAGAACTCTACTTCATGCACTTCCTCAGTAATCCCTCCTGGAAATGTAAGAACTCTACTTTCTGCTCATCCCCTGTAATCCCTCCTGGAAATGTAAGGACTCTATTTTCTGCACTTCCTCTGTAATTCCTCCTGGAAATGTAAGAACTTTACTTTATGCACTTCCTCTGTAATTCTTCCTGGAAATGTAAGAAATCTACTTTGTGCACTTCCTCTATAATCCCTCCTAGAAATGTAAGAACTTTGCACATTTCCTCTGTAATTTCTCCTGGAAATGTAAGAACTCTACTTTGTGCACATACCCTGTAATCCCTCCTGGAAATGTAAGGACTCTATTTTCTGCACTTCCTCTGTAATTCCTCCTGGAAATGTAAGAACTTTACTATATACACTTCCTCTGTAAATTCTCCTGGAAATGTAAGAACTTTACTTTATGCACTTCCTCTGTAATCCCTCCTAGAAATATTTGAACGTTGTGCATTTCCTCTGTAATTCATCCTGGATATGTAAGAACTCTACTTTATGCACTTCCTCTGTAATCCCTCCTGGAAATGTAAGAACTTTACTTTATGCACTTCCTCTGTAATCCCTCCAGGAAATGTAAGGTCTCTACTTTCTGCACTTCCTCTTTAATTCCACCTGGAAATGTAAGAACTATACTTAATTCACTTCCTCTGTAATCCCTCCTGGAAATGTAAGAACTTTACTTGATGCACTTCCTCTGTAAATCCTCCTGAAAATGTAAGAACTCTACTTTGTACACTTCCTCTGTAATCCCTCCTGGAAATGTAAGAACTCTACTTTGTGCATTTCCTCTATAATTCCTCCTGGAAATGTAAGAGCTTTACTTCATGCACTTCCTCTGTAATCCCTCCTGGATGTAAGAATTTTATTTTATGCACTTCCTCTGTAAATCCTACTGGAAATGTAAGAACTCTACTTTGTGCACACCCCTGTAATCCCTCCTGGAAATGTAAGAACTTTACTTTATGCACTTCCTCTGTAATCCCTCCGGGAAATGTAAGAACTCTACTTTGTGCATTTCCTCTATAATTCCTCCTGGAAATGTAAGAACTTTACTTTATCCACTTCTTCTGTAATCCTTCCTGGAAATGTAAGAACTTTACTTTATGCACTTCCGCTGTAACCCCTCCTGGAAATGTTAGAACTCTACTTTGTGCACTTCCTCTTTAATCCCTCCTGGAAATGTAAAAACTCTACTTTGTACACTTCCTCTGTAATTCCTCCTGGAAATGTAAGAACTCTACTTTATGCACTTCCTCTGTAATTCCTCCTGGAAATGTAAGAACTTTACTTTATGCACTTCTTCTGTAATTCCTCCTAGAAATATAAGAAATCTACTTTGTGCACTTCCTCTGTAATCCCTCCTGGAAATGTAAGAACGTTGTGCATTTCCTCTGTAATTCCACCTGGAAATGTAAGAACTCTACTTTGTGCATTTCCTCTATAATTCCTCCTGGAAATGTAAGAACTTTACTTCATGCACTTCCTCTGTAATCCCTCCTGGAAATGTAAGAACTTTACTTTATGCACTTCCTCTATAATCCCTCCTGGAAATGTAAGAACTTTACTTGATGCACTTCCTCTGTAAATCCTCCTGGAAATGTAAGAACTCTACTTTGTGCACTTCCTCTGTAATCCCTCCTGGAAATGTAAGAACTCTACTTTGTGCATTTCCTCTATAATTCTTCCTGGAAATGTAAGAACTTTACTTCATGCACTTCCTCTGTAATCCCTCCTGGAAATGTAACAATTTTATTTTATGCACTTCCTCTGTAAATCCTACTGGAAATGTAAGAACTCTACTTTGTGCACTACCTCTGTAATCCCTCCTGGAAATGTAAGAACTCTACTTTGTGCACTTCCTCTTTAATCCCTCCTGGAAATGTAAGAACGTTGTGCATTTCCTCTGTAATTCCTCCTGGAAAGGTAAGAACTTTACTTTATGCACTTCCTTTGTAAATCCTCCTCCAAATGTTAGAACTCTACTTTGTGAACTTCCTCTTTAATCCCTCCTGGAAATGTAAGAACTTTACTATATGAACTTCCTCTGTCAATTCTCCTGGAAATGTAAGAACTCTACTCTGTTCACATCCCCTGTAATCCCTCCTGGAAATGTAAGGAGTCTACTTTCTGCACTTCCTCTTTAATCCCTCCTGGAAATGTAAGAACTTTACTTTATGCACTTCCTCTGTAATTCTTCCTGGAAATGTAAGAAATCTACTTTGTGCACATCCTCTGTAATCCCTCCTGGAAATGTAAGAATTTTAGTTTATGCACTTCCTCTGTAATCCCTCCTGGAAATGTAAGAATTTTACTTTATGCACTTCCTCTGTAAATCCTCCTGGAAATGTAAGAACTCTACTTTGTGCACATCCCCTGTAATCCCTCCTGGAAATGTAAGGACTCTACTTTCTGCACTTCCTCTTTAATCCCTCCTGGAAATGTAAGAACTTTACTTTATGCACTTCCTCTGTAATTCTTCCTGGAAATGTAAGAAATCTACTTTGTGCACTTCCTCTATAATCCCTCCTAGAAATGTAAGAACTTTGCACATTTCCTCTGTAATTTCTCCTGGAAATGTAAGAACTCTACTTTGTGCACATCCCCTGTAATCCCTCCTGGAAATGTAAGAACTCAACTTTGTGCACATACCCTGTAATCCCTCCTGGAAATGTAAGGACTCTATTTTCTGCACTTCCTCTGTAATTCCTCCTGGAAATGTAAGAACTTTACTATATACACTTCCTCTGTAAATTCTCCTGGAAATGTAAGAACTTTACTTTATGCACTTCCTCTGTAATCCCTCCTAGAAATATTTGAACGTTGTGCATTTCCTCTGTAATTCCTCCTGGAAATGTAAGAACTCTACTTTATGCACTTCCTCTGTAATCCCTCCTGGAAATGTAAGAACTTTACTTTATGCACTTCCTCTGTAATCCCTCCAGGAAATGTAAGGTCTCTACTTTCTGCACTTCCTCTTTAATTCCACCTGGAAATGTAAGAACTATACTTAATTCACTTCCTCTGTAATCCCTCCTGGAAATGTAAGAACTTTACTTGATGCACTTCCTCTGTAAATTCTCCTGAAAATGTAAGAACTCTACTTTGTACACTTCCTCTGTAATCCCTCCTGGAAATGTAAGAACTCTACTTTGTGCATTTCCTCTATAATTCCTCCTGGAAATGTAAGAACTTTACTTCATGCACTTCCTCTGTAATCCCTCCTGGAAATGTAAAAACTCTACTTTGAACACTTCCTCTGTAATTCCTCCTGGAAATGTAAGAACTCTACTTCATGCACTTCCTCTGTAATTCCTCCTGGAAATGTAAGAACTTTACTTTATGCACTTCCTCTGTAATTCCTCCTAGAAATATAAGAAATCTACTTTGTGCACTTCCTCTGTAATCCCTCCTGGAAATGTAAGAACGTTGTGCATTTCCTCTGTAATTCCACCTGGAAATGTAAGAACTCTACTTTGTGCATTTCCTCTATAATTCCTCCTGGAAATGTAAGAACTTTACTTCATGCACTTCCTCTGTAATCCCTCCTGGAAATGTAAGAACTTTACTTTATGCACTTCCTCTATAATCGCTCCTGGAAATGTAAGAACTTTACTTGATGCACTTCCTCTGTAAATCCTCCTGGAAATGTAAGAACTCTACTTTGTGCACTTCCTCTGTAATCCCTCCTGGAAATGTAAGAACTCTACTTTGTGCATTTCCTCTATAATTCCTCCTGGAAATGTAAGAACTTTACTTCATGCACTTCCTCTGTAATCCCTCCTGGAAATGTAACAATTTTATTTTATGCACTTCCTCTGTAAATCCTACTGGAAATGTAAGAACTCTACTTTGTGCACTACCTCTGTAATCCCTCCTGGAAATGTAAGAACTCTACTTTGTGCACTTCCTCTTTAATCCCTCCTGGAAATGTAAGAACGTTGTGCATTTCCTCTGTAATTCCTCCTGGAAAGGTAAGAACTTTACTTTATGCACTTCCTCTGTAAATCCTCCTCCAAATGTTAGAACTCTACTTTGTGAACTTCCTCTTTAATCCCTCCTGGAAATGTAAAAACTCTACTTTATACACTTCCTCTGTAATCCCTCCTGGAAATGTAAGAACTTTACTATATGAACTTCCTCTGTCAATTCTCCTGGAAATGTAAGAACTCTACTTTGTTCACATCCCCTGTAATCCCTCCTGGAAATGTAAGGAGTCTACTTTCTGCACTTCCTCTTTAATCCCTCCTGGAAATGTAAGAACTTTACTTTATGCACTTCCTCTGTAATTCCTCCTGGAAATGTAAGACTTTTACTTTATGCACTTCCTCTGTAATCCCTCCTGGAAATGTAAGAATTTTACTTTATGCACTTCCTCTGTAAATCCTCCTGGAAATGTAAGAAATCTACTTTGTGCACATCCCCTGTAATCCCTCCTGGAAATGTAAGGACTCTACTTTCTACACTTCCTCTTTAATCCCTCCTGGAAATGTAAGAACTTTACTTTACGCACTTCCTCTGTAATTCCTCCTGGAAATGTAAGAACTTTACTTTTTGCACTTCCTCTGTAAATACTCCTGGAAATGTAAGAACTCTACTTTGTGCACTTCTTCTGTAATCCCTCCTGGAAATGTAAGAACTTTACTTTATGCACTTCCGCTATAACCCCTCCTGGAAATGTTAGAACTCTACTTTGTGCACTTCCTCTTTAATCCCTTCTGGAAATGTAAAAACTGTACTTTGTGCACTTCCTCTGTAATTCCTCCTGGAAATGTAAGGACTCTACTTTCTGCACTTCCTCTTAAAATACTCCTGGAAATGTAAGAACTTTACTTTGTGCACTTCCTCTGTAATTCCTCCTAGAAATGTAAGAAATCTACTTCATGCACTTCCTCTGTAATCCCTCCTGGAAATGTAAGAACGTTGTGCATTTCCTCTGTAATTCCTCCTCGAAAGGTTAGAACTTTACTTTATGCACTTCCTCTGTAAATCCTCCTGCCAATGTTAGAACTCTACTTTGTGCACTTCCTCTTTAATCCCTCCTGGAAATGTAAAAACTCTACTTTGTGCACTTCCTCTGTAATCCCTCCTGGAAATGTAAGAACTTTGTGCACTTTCTCTGTAATTCCTCCTGGAAATGTAAGAACTCTACTATATGCACTTCCTCTGTAATTCCTCTTGGAAATGTAAGAACTCTACTTTGTGCACATCCCCTGTAATCCCTCCTGGAAATGTAAGGACTCTATTTTCTGCACTTCCTCTGTAATTCCTCCTGGAAATGTAAGAACTTTACTTTATGCACTTCCTCTGTAATTCCTCCTGGAAATGTAAAACTTTTACTTTATGCACTTCCTCTGTAATCCCTCCTGGAAATGTAAGAATTTTACTTTATGCACTTCCTCTGTAAATCCTCCTGGAAATGTAAAAACTCTACTTTGTGTTCATCCCCTGTAATCCCTCCTGGAAATGTAAGGACTCTACTTTCTGCTCTTCCTCTTTAATCCCTCCTGGAAATGTAAGAACTTTACTTTATGCACTTCCTCTGTAATCCCTCCTGGAAATGTAAGAACTTTACTTTTTGCACTTCCTCTGTAAATACTCCTGGAAATGTAAGAACTCTAATTTGTGCACTTTCTCTGCAATTACTCCTGGAAATGTAAGAACTTTACTTTTTGCACTTCCTCTGTAAATACTCCTGGAAATGTAAGAACTTTACTTTATGCACTTACTCTGTAATCCCTCCTGGAAATGTAAGAACTTTACTTTATGCACTTCCTCTGTAATCCCTCCTGGAAATGTTAGAACTTTATTTTTGCACTTCCTCTTAAAATACTCCTGGAAATGTAAGAACTTTACTTTATGCACTTCCTATGTAATCCCTCCTGGAAATGTAAGAACTTTACTTTTTGCACTTCCTCTGTAAATACTCCTGGAAATGTAAGAACTCTACTTTGTGCACTTCCTCTGTAATCCCTCCTGGAAATGTAAGAACTCTACTTTCTGCACTTCCTCTTTAATTCCCGCTGGAAATGTAAGAACTTTACTTTATGCAAGTCCTCTGTAATCCCTCCTGGAAATGTAAGAACTCTACATTCTGCAATTCCTCTGTAATCCCTCCTGGAAATGTAAGAACTCTACTTTTTGCATTTTCTCTATAATTCCTCCTGGAAATGTAAGAATTTTACTTTATGCACTTCCTCTGTAATCCCTCCTGGAAATGTAACAATTTTTTTATGCACTTCCTGTGTAAATCCTCCTGGAAATGTAAGAACTCTACTTTATGCATTTCCTTTATAATTCCTCATAGAAATGTAAGAAATTTACTTTATGCACTTCCTCTGTAATCCCACCGTGAAATGTAAGAATTTTACTTCATGCACTTCCTCTGTAAATCCTCCTGGAAATGTAAGAACTCTACTTTGTGCACATCCCCTGTAATCCCTCCTGGAAATGTAAGGACTCTACTTTCTGCACTGACTCTTTAATTCCCCTTGGAAATGTAAGATCTTTACTTTATGCACTTCCTCTGTAATCCCTCCTGGAAATGTAAGAATTTTATTTTATGCACTTTCTCTGTAAATCCTACTGGAAATGTAAGAACTCTCCTTTGTGCACATCCCCTGTAATCCCTCCTGGAAATGTAAGGACTCTGCTTTCCGCAATTCCTCTTTAATTCCCCCTGGGAATGTAAGAACTCTACTTTGTGCATATCCCCTGTAATCCCTCCTGGAAATGTAAGGTGTCTACTTTCTGCACTTCCTCTTTAATTCCCCCTGGAAATGTAAGAACTTTACTTTTTGCACTTTCTCTGTAATCCCTTCTGGAAATGTAAGAACTCTACTTTGTGCACTTCCTCTGTAATCCCTCCTGGTAATGTAAGAACTCTACTTTGCGCATTTCTTATATAATTCCTCCTGGAAATGTAAGAACTTTACTTTATGCACTTCCTCTGTAATCCCTCCTGGAAATGTTAGAACTCTACTTTGTGCACTTCCTCTTTAATCCCTCCTGGAAATGTAAAAACTCTACTTTGTGCACTTCCTCTGTAATCCCTCCTGGAAATGTAAGAAGTCTACTTCATGCACTTCCTCTGTAATCCCTCCTGGAAATGTTAGAACTCTATTTTGTGCACTTCCTCTTTAATCCCTCCTGGAAATGTAAAAACTCTACTTTGTGCACTTCCCCTGTAATCCCTCCTGGAAATGTAAGGACTCTATTTTTTGCACTTCCTCTGTAATTCCTCCTGGAAATGTAAGAATATTACTTTATGCACTTCCTCTGTAATTCCTCCTGGAAATGTAAGAAATCTACTTTGTGCACTTCCTCTGTAATCGCTCCTAGAAATGTAAGAACGTTGCGTATTTCCTCTGTAATTCCTCCTGGAAATGTAAGAACTCTGCTTTGTGCACATCCCCTGTAAACCGTACTGGAAATGTAAGAACTCTACTTTGTGCACATACCCTGTAATCCCTCCTGGAAATTTAAGGACTCTATTTTCTGCACTTCCTCGTAATTCCTCCTGGAAATGTAAGAACTTTACTATATGCACTTCCTCTGTAAATCCTCCTGGAAATGTAAGGACTCAACCTTGTGCACTTCCTCTTTAATTACTCCTGGATATGTATGAACTTTACTTTATGCACTTCCTCTGTAATCCCTCCTAGAAATGTTTGAAAGTTGTGCATTTCCTCTGTAATTCCTCCTGTAAATGTAAGAACTTTACTTTATGCACTTCCTCTGTAATTCCTCCTGGAAATGTAAGAACTTTACTTTATGCACTTCCTCTGTAAATCCTCCTGGAAATGTAAGGACTCTACTTTGTGCACTTCCTCTTTAATTACTCCAGGAAATGTAAGAACTTTACTTTATGCACTTCCTCTGTAATCCCTCCTACAAATGTTTGAAAGTTGTGCATTTCCTCTGTAATTCCTCCTGTAAATGTAAGAACTCTACTTTATGCACTTCATCTGTGATCCCTCCTGTAAATGTAAGAACTCTACTTTGTGCACATCCCCTGTAATCCCTCCTGGAAATGTAAGGACTCTATTTTCTGCACTTCCTCTGTAAATTCTCCTGGAAATGTAAGAACTCTACGTTGTTCACATCCCCTGTAATCCCTCCTGGAAATGTAAGGACTCTACTTTATGCACTTCCTCTTTAATCCCTCCTGGAAATGCAAGAACTTTATGCACTTCCTCTGTAATTCCTCCTGGAAATGTAAGACTTTTACTTTATGCACTTCCTCTGTAATCCCTCCTGGAAATGTAAGAATTTTACTTTATTAACTTCCTCTGTAAATCCTCCTGGAAATGTAAGAACTCTACTTTGTTCACATCCCCTGTAATCCCTCCTGGAAATGTAAGGACTCCACTTTCTGCACTTCCTCTTTAATCCCTCCTGGAAATGTAAGAACTTTACTTTATGCACTTCCTCTGTAATCCCTCCTGGAAATGTAAGAACTTTACTTTTTGCACTTCCTCTGTAAATACTCCTGGAAATGTAAGAACTTTACTTTATGCACTTCCTCTGTAATCTCTCCTGGAAATGTAAGAACTTTATTTTTGCACTTCCTCTGAAAATACTCATGGAAATGTAAGAACTTTGCTTTATGCACTTCCTCTGTAATCCCTCCTGGAAATTTAAGAACTTTACTTTATGTACTTCCTCTGTAAATCCTCCTGGAAATTTAAGAACTCTACTTTCTGCAATTCCTCTGTAATCCCTCCTGGAAATGTAAGAACTCTACTTTGTGCATTTTCTCTATAATTCCTCCTGGAAATGTAAGAATTTTACTTTATGCACTTCCTCTGTAATCCCTCCTGGAAATGTAACAATTTTATTTCATGCACTTCCTCTGTAAATCCTCCTGGAAATGTAAGAACTCTACTTTGTGCATTTCCTCTATAATCCCTCCTGGAAATGTAAGAACTCTACTTTGTGCATTTCCTCTATAATTCCTCCTGGAAATGTAAGAACTTTACTTTATGCACTTCTTCTGTAATCCCTCCTGGAAATGTAAGAATTTTACTTTATGCACTTCCTCTGTATCCCTCCTGGAAATGTAAGAATTTTATATTATGCACTTCCTCTGTAAATCCTCCTGGAAATGTAAGAACTCTACTTTATGCATTTCCTTTATAATTCCTCCTGGAAATGTAAGGACTCTACTTTTCTGCACTTCCTCTGTAACCCTCCTGGAAATGTAAGAATTTTACTTTATGCACTTCCTCTGTAAATCATACTGGAAATGTAAGATCTCTACTTTGTGCACATCCCCTGTAATCCCTCCTGGAAATGTAAGGACTCTACTTTCCGCAATTCCTCTTTAATTCCCCCTGAAAATGTAAGAACTTTACTTTGTGCACTTCCTCTGTAATCCCTGCTGGGAATGTAAGAACTCTACTTTGTGCATATCCCCTGTAATCCCTCCTGGAAATGTAAGATCTCTACTTTCTGCACTTCCTCTTTAATTCCCCCTGGAAATGTAAGAAGTTTACTTTTTGCACTTCCTCTCTAATCCCTCCTGGAAATGTAAGAACTTTACTTTTCGCACTTACTCTGTAATCCCTCCTGGAAATGTAAGAACTCTACTTTGTGCACTTCCTCTGTAATCCCTCCTGGAAAAGTGAGAACTCTACTTTGTGCATTTCCTGTATAATTCCTCCTGAAAATGTAAGAACTTTACTTCATGCACTTCCTCTGTAATCCCTCCTGGAAATATAAGAATTTTATTTTATGCACTTCCTCTGTAAATCCTACAGGAAATGTAAGAACTCTACTTTGTGCACACCCCTGTAATCCCTCCTGGAAATGAAAGGACTCTACTTTCCGCAATTCCTCTTTAATTCCCCCTGGAAAAGTAAGAACTTTACTTTTTGCACTTCCTCTGTAAATACTCCTGGAAATGTAAGAACTCTTCTTTGTTCACATTCCCTGTAATCCCTCCTGGAAATGTAAGGTCTCTACTTTCTGCACTTCCTCTTTAATTCCACCTGGAAATGTAAGAACTTTACTTTATGCACTTCCTCTGTAATCCCTCCTGGAAATGTAAGAACTTTACGTTACTTTATGCACTTCCTCTGTAAATCCTCCTGGAAATGTAAGAACTTTTCTTTATGCACTTCCTCTGTAAATCCTCCTGGAAATGTAAGGACTCTACTTTGTGCACTTCCTCTTTAATTCCCCCTGGAAATGTAAGAACTTTACTTTATGCACTTCCTCTGTAATCCCTCCTGGAAATGTAAGAACTTTACTTTACACACTTCCTCTGTAATTCCTCCTGGAAATGTAAGAACTTTACTTTATGCACTTCCTCTGTAATTCCTCCTGGAAATGTAAGAACTTTACTTTATGCACTTCCTCTGTAATCCCTCCTGGAATTGAAAGAACTTTACTTTATGCACTTCCTCTGTAATCCCTCCAGGAAATGTAAGAACTCTACTTTGTGCATTTCCTGTATAATTCCTCCTGGACATGTAAGAACTTTACTTCATGCACTTCCTCTGTAATCCCTCCTGGAAATGTAAGAATTGTATTTTATGCACTTCCTCTGTAAATCCTACTGGAAATGTAAGAACTCTACTTTGTGCATTTCCTGTATAATTCCTCCTGGACATGTAAGAACTTTACTTTATGCACATCCCCTGTAATCCCTCCTGGAAATGTAAGGACTCTACTTTCCGCAATTCCTCTTTAATTCCCCCTGGAAATGTAAGAACTTTACTTTTTGAACTTAATCTGTAAATACTCCTGGAAATGTAAGAACTCTTCTTTGTGCACATCCCCTGTAATCCCTCCTGGAAATGTAAGGTCTCTACTTTCTGCACTTCCTCTTTAATTCCACCTGGAAATGTAAGAACTTTACTTTATGCACTTCCTCTGTAATCCCTTCTGGAAATGTAAGAACTTTACTTGATGCACTTCCTCTTTAATCCCTTCTGGAAATGTAAGAACTTTACTTGATGCACTTCCTCTGTAAACCCTCCTGGAAATGTAAGAACTCTACTTTGTGCACATATCCTGTAATCCCTCCTGGAAATGTAAGGACTCTATTTTCTGCACTTTCTCTGTAATTCCTCCTGGAAATTTAAGAACTTTACTTAATTCACTTCCTCTGTAATCCCTTCTGGAAATGTAAGAACTTTACTTGATGCACTTCCTCTGTAATCCCTCCTGGAAATGTAAGAACTCTACTTTGTGCACATCCCCTGTAATCCCTCCTGGAAATGTAAGAACCCTACTTTGTGCATTTCCTCTATAATTCCTCCTGGAAATGTAAGAACTTTAGTTTATGCACTTCCTCTGTAATCCCTCCTGGAAATGTAAGGACTCTACTTTGCGCATTTCCTCTGTAATTCCTCCTGGAAATGTAAGAACTTTACTTTATGCACTTCCTCTGTAATCCCTCCTGGAAATGTAAGGACTCCACTTTCTGCACTTCCTATTTAATCCCTCCTGGAAATGTAAGAACTTTACTTTATGCACTTCCTCTGTAATCCCTCCTGGAAATGTAAGAACTTTACTTTTTGCACTTCCTCTGTAAATACTCCTGGAAATGTAAGAACTTTACTTTCTGCAATTCCTCTGTAATCCCTCCTGGAAATGTAAGAACTCTACTTTGTGCATTTCCTCTGTAATTCCTCCTGGAAATGTAAGAATTTTACTTTATGCACTTCCTCTGTAATCCCTCCTGGAAATGTAACAATTTTATTTCATGCACTTCCTATGTAAATCCTCCTGGAAATGTAAGTACTCTACTTTGTGCATTTCCTCTATAATCCCTCCTGGAAATGTAAGAACTCTACTTTGTGCATTTCCTCTATAATTCCTCCTGGAAATGTAAGAACTTTACTTTATGCACTTCTTCTGTAATCCCTCCTGGAAATGTAAGGACTCTATTTTCTGCACTTTCTCTGTAATTCCTCCTGGAAATGTAAGAACTTTACTATATGCACTTCCTCTGTAAATCCTCCTGGAAATGTAAGGACTCTACTTTGTGCACTTCCTCTTTAATTACTCCTGGAAATGTAAGAACTTTACTTTCTGCACTTCCTCTGTAATCCCTCCTGGAAATGTAAGGACTCTATTTTCTCCACTTCCTCTGTAATTCCCCCTGGAAATGTAAGAACTCTACTTTATGCACTTCCTATGTAATCCCTCCTGGAAATGTAAGAACTTTACTTTATGCACATCCCCTGTAATCCCTCCTGGAAATGTAAGGACTCTACTTTCCGCAATTCCTCTTTAATTCCCCCTGGAAATGTAAGAACTTTACTTTTTGCACTTAATCTGTAAATACTCCTGGAAATGTAAGAACTCTTCTTTGTGCACATCCCCTGTAATCCCTCCAGGAAATGTAAGGTCTCTACTTTCTGCACTTCCTCTTCAATTCCACCTGGAAATGTAAGAACTTTACTTTATGCACTTCCTCTGTAATCCCTTCTGGAAATGTAAGAACTTTACTTGATGCACTTCCTCTGTAATCCCTTCTGGAAATGTAAGAACTTTACTTGATGCACTTCCTCTGTAAACCCTCCTGGAAATGTAAGAACTCTACTTTGTGCACATATCCTGTAATCCCTCCTGGAAATGTAAGGACTCTATTTTCTGCACTTTCTCTGTAATTCCTCCTGGAAATTTAAGAACTTTACTTAATTCACTTCCTCTGTAATCCCTTCTGGAAATGTAAGAACTTTACTTGATGCACTTCCTCTGTAATCCCTCCTGGAAATGTAAGAACTCTACTTTGTGCACATCCCCTGTAATCCCTCCTGGAAATGTAAGAACTCTACTTTGTGCATTTCCTCTATAATTCCTCCTGGAAATGTAAGAACTTTAGTTTATGCACTTCCTCTGTAATCCCTCCTGGAAATGTAAGGACTCTACTTTGCGCATTTCCTCTGTAATTCCTCCTGGAAATGTTAGAACTCTACTTTGTGCACTTCCTCTTTAATCCCTCCTGGAAATGTAAAAACTCTACTTTGTGCACTTCCTCTGTAATCCCTCCTGGAAATGTAAGAAGTCTACTTCATGCACTTCCTCTGTAATCCCTCCTGGAAATGTTAGAACTCTATTTTGTGCACTTCCTCTTTAATCCCTCCTGGAAATGTAAAAACTCTACTTTGTGCACTTCCCCTGTAATCCCTCCTGGAAATGTAAGGACTCTATTTTTTGCACTTCCTCTGTAATTCCTCCTGGAAATGTAAGAATATTACTTTATGCACTTCCTCTGTAATTCCTCCTGGAAATGTAAGAAATCTACTTTGTGCACTTCCTCTGTAATCGCTCCTAGAAATGTAAGAACGTTGCGTATTTCCTCTGTAATTCCTCCTGGAAATGTAAGAACTCTGCTTTGTGCACATCCCCTGTAAACCGTACTGGAAATGTAAGAACTCTACTTTGTGCACATACCCTGTAATCCCTCCTGGAAATTTAAGGACTCTATTTTCTGCACTTCCTCGTAATTCCTCCTGGAAATGTAAGAACTTTACTATATGCACTTCCTCTGTAAATCCTCCTGGAAATGTAAGGACTCAACCTTGTGCACTTCCTCTTTAATTACTCCTGGATATGTATGAACTTTACTTTATGCACTTCCTCTGTAATCCCTCCTAGAAATGTTTGAAAGTTGTGCATTTCCTCTGTAATTCCTCCTGTAAATGTAAGAACTTTACTTTATGCACTTCCTCTGTAATTCCTCCTGGAAATGTAAGAACTTTACTTTATGCACTTCCTCTGTAAATCCTCCTGGAAATGTAAGGACTCTACTTTGTGCACTTCCTCTTTAATTACTCCAGGAAATGTAAGAACTTTACTTTATGCACTTCCTCTGTAATCCCTCCTACAAATGTTTGAAAGTTGTGCATTTCCTCTGTAATTCCTCCTGTAAATGTAAGAACTCTACTTTATGCACTTCATCTGTGATCCCTCCTGTAAATGTAAGAACTCTACTTTGTGCACATCCCCTGTAATCCCTCCTGGAAATGTAAGGACTCTATTTTCTGCACTTCCTCTGTAAATTCTCCTGGAAATGTAAGAACTCTACGTTGTTCACATCCCCTGTAATCCCTCCTGGAAATGTAAGGACTCTACTTTATGCACTTCCTCTTTAATCCCTCCTGGAAATGCAAGAACTTTATGCACTTCCTCTGTAATTCCTCCTGGAAATGTAAGACTTTTACTTTATGCACTTCCTCTGTAATCCCTCCTGGAAATGTAAGAATTTTACTTTATTAACTTCCTCTGTAAATCCTCCTGGAAATGTAAGAACTCTACTTTGTTCACATCCCCTGTAATCCCTCCTGGAAATGTAAGGACTCCACTTTCTGCACTTCCTCTTTAATCCCTCCTGGAAATGTAAGAACTTTACTTTATGCACTTCCTCTGTAATCCCTCCTGGAAATGTAAGAACTTTACTTTTTGCACTTCCTCTGTAAATACTCCTGGAAATGTAAGAACTTTACTTTATGCACTTCCTCTGTAATCTCTCCTGGAAATGTAAGAACTTTATTTTTGCACTTCCTCTGAAAATACTCATGGAAATGTAAGAACTTTGCTTTATGCACTTCCTCTGTAATCCCTCCTGGAAATTTAAGAACTTTACTTTATGTACTTCCTCTGTAAATCCTCCTGGAAATTTAAGAACTCTACTTTCTGCAATTCCTCTGTAATCCCTCCTGGAAATGTAAGAACTCTACTTTGTGCATTTTCTCTATAATTCCTCCTGGAAATGTAAGAATTTTACTTTATGCACTTCCTCTGTAATCCCTCCTGGAAATGTAACAATTTTATTTCATGCACTTCCTCTGTAAATCCTCCTGGAAATGTAAGAACTCTACTTTGTGCATTTCCTCTATAATCCCTCCTGGAAATGTAAGAACTCTACTTTGTGCATTTCCTCTATAATTCCTCCTGGAAATGTAAGAACTTTACTTTATGCACTTCTTCTGTAATCCCTCCTGGAAATGTAAGAATTTTACTTTATGCACTTCCTCTGTATCCCTCCTGGAAATGTAAGAATTTTATATTATGCACTTCCTCTGTAAATCCTCCTGGAAATGTAAGAACTCTACTTTATGCATTTCCTTTATAATTCCTCCTGGAAATGTAAGGACTCTACTTTTCTGCACTTCCTCTGTAATCCCTCCTGGAAATGTAAGAATTTTACTTTATGCACTTCCTCTGTAAATCATACTGGAAATGTAAGATCTCTACTTTGTGCACATCCCCTGTAATCCCTCCTGGAAATGTAAGGACTCTACTTTCCGCAATTCCTCTTTAATTCCCCCTGAAAATGTAAGAACTTTACTTTGTGCACTTCCTCTGTAATCCCTGCTGGGAATGTAAGAACTCTACTTTGTGCATATCCCCTGTAATCCCTCCTGGAAATGTAAGATCTCTACTTTCTGCACTTCCTCTTTAATTCCCCCTGGAAATGTAAGAAGTTTACTTTTTGCACTTCCTCTCTAATCCCTCCTGGAAATGTAAGAACTTTACTTTTCGCACTTACTCTGTAATCCCTCCTGGAAATGTAAGAACTCTACTTTGTGCACTTCCTCTGTAATCCCTCCTGGAAAAGTGAGAACTCTACTTTGTGCATTTCCTGTATAATTCCTCCTGAAAATGTAAGAACTTTACTTCATGCACTTCCTCTGTAATCCCTCCTGGAAATATAAGAATTTTATTTTATGCACTTCCTCTGTAAATCCTACAGGAAATGTAAGAACTCTACTTTGTGCACACCCCTGTAATCCCTCCTGGAAATGAAAGGACTCTACTTTCCGCAATTCCTCTTTAATTCCCCCTGGAAAAGTAAGAACTTTACTTTTTGCACTTCCTCTGTAAATACTCCTGGAAATGTAAGAACTCTTCTTTGTTCACATTCCCTGTAATCCCTCCTGGAAATGTAAGGTCTCTACTTTCTGCACTTCCTCTTTAATTCCACCTGGAAATGTAAGAACTTTACTTTATGCACTTCCTCTGTAATCCCTCCTGGAAATGTAAGAACTTTACGTTACTTTATGCACTTCCTCTGTAAATCCTCCTGGAAATGTAAGAACTTTTCTTTATGCACTTCCTCTGTAAATCCTCCTGGAAATGTAAGGACTCTACTTTGTGCACTTCCTCTTTAATTCCCCCTGGAAATGTAAGAACTTTACTTTATGCACTTCCTCTGTAATCCCTCCTGGAAATGTAAGAACTTTACTTTACACACTTCCTCTGTAATTCCTCCTGGAAATGTAAGAACTTTACTTTATGCACTTCCTTTGTAATTCCTCCTGGAAATGTAAGAACTTTACTTTATGCACTTCCTCTGTAATCCCTCCTGGAATTGAAAGAACTTTACTTTATGCACTTCCTCTGTAATCCCTCCAGGAAATGTAAGAACTCTACTTTGTGCATTTCCTGTATAATTCCTCCTGGACATGTAAGAACTTTACTTCATGCACTTCCTCTGTAATCCCTCCTGGAAATGTAAGAATTGTATTTTATGCACTTCCTCTGTAAATCCTACTGGAAATGTAAGAACTCTACTTTGTGCATTTCCTGTATAATTCCTCCTGGACATGTAAGAACTTTACTTTATGCACATCCCCTGTAATCCCTCCTGGAAATGTAAGGACTCTACTTTCCGCAATTCCTCTTTAATTCCCCCTGGAAATGTAAGAACTTTACTTTTTGAACTTAATCTGTAAATACTCCTGGAAATGTAAGAACTCTTCTTTGTGCACATCCCCTGTAATCCCTCCTGGAAATGTAAGGTCTCTACTTTCTGCACTTCCTCTTTAATTCCACCTGGAAATGTAAGAACTTTACTTTATGCACTTCCTCTGTAATCCCTTCTGGAAATGTAAGAACTTTACTTGATGCACTTCCTCTTTAATCCCTTCTGGAAATGTAAGAACTTTACTTGATGCACTTCCTCTGTAAACCCTCCTGGAAATGTAAGAACTCTACTTTGTGCACATATCCTGTAATCCCTCCTGGAAATGTAAGGACTCTATTTTCTGCACTTTCTCTGTAATTCCTCCTGGAAATTTAAGAACTTTACTTAATTCACTTCCTCTGTAATCCCTTCTGGAAATGTAAGAACTTTACTTGATGCACTTCCTCTGTAATCCCTCCTGGAAATGTAAGAACTCTACTTTGTGCACATCCCCTGTAATCCCTCCTGGAAATGTAAGAACCCTACTTTGTGCATTTCCTCTATAATTCCTCCTGGAAATGTAAGAACTTTAGTTTATGCACTTCCTCTGTAATCCCTCCTGGAAATGTAAGGACTCTACTTTGCGCATTTCCTCTGTAATTCCTCCTGGAAATGTAAGAACTTTACTTTATGCACTTCCTCTGTAATCCCTCCTGGAAATGTAAGGACTCCACTTTCTGCACTTCCTATTTAATCCCTCCTGGAAATGTAAGAACTTTACTTTATGCACTTCCTCTGTAATCCCTCCTGGAAATGTAAGAACTTTACTTTTTGCACTTCCTCTGTAAATACTCCTGGAAATGTAAGAACTTTACTTTCTGCAATTCCTCTGTAATCCCTCCTGGAAATGTAAGAACTCTACTTTGTGCATTTCCTCTGTAATTCCTCCTGGAAATGTAAGAATTTTACTTTATGCACTTCCTCTGTAATCCCTCCTGGAAATGTAACAATTTTATTTCATGCACTTCCTATGTAAATCCTCCTGGAAATGTAAGTACTCTACTTTGTGCATTTCCTCTATAATCCCTCCTGGAAATGTAAGAACTCTACTTTGTGCATTTCCTCTATAATTCCTCCTGGAAATGTAAGAACTTTACTTTATGCACTTCTTCTGTAATCCCTCCTGGAAATGTAAGGACTCTATTTTCTGCACTTTCTCTGTAATTCCTCCTGGAAATGTAAGAACTTTACTATATGCACTTCCTCTGTAAATCCTCCTGGAAATGTAAGGACTCTACTTTGTGCACTTCCTCTTTAATTACTCCTGGAAATGTAAGAACTTTACTTTCTGCACTTCCTCTGTAATCCCTCCTGGAAATGTAAGGACTCTATTTTCTCCACTTCCTCTGTAATTCCCCCTGGAAATGTAAGAACTCTACTTTATGCACTTCCTATGTAATCCCTCCTGGAAATGTAAGAACTTTACTTTATGCACATCCCCTGTAATCCCTCCTGGAAATGTAAGGACTCTACTTTCCGCAATTCCTCTTTAATTCCCCCTGGAAATGTAAGAACTTTACTTTTTGCACTTAATCTGTAAATACTCCTGGAAATGTAAGAACTCTTCTTTGTGCACATCCCCTGTAATCCCTCCAGGAAATGTAAGGTCTCTACTTTCTGCACTTCCTCTTCAATTCCACCTGGAAATGTAAGAACTTTACTTTATGCACTTCCTCTGTAATCCCTTCTGGAAATGTAAGAACTTTACTTGATGCACTTCCTCTGTAATCCCTTCTGGAAATGTAAGAACTTTACTTGATGCACTTCCTCTGTAAACCCTCCTGGAAATGTAAGAACTCTACTTTGTGCACATATCCTGTAATCCCTCCTGGAAATGTAAGGACTCTATTTTCTGCACTTTCTCTGTAATTCCTCCTGGAAATTTAAGAACTTTACTTAATTCACTTCCTCTGTAATCCCTTCTGGAAATGTAAGAACTTTACTTGATGCACTTCCTCTGTAATCCCTCCTGGAAATGTAAGAACTCTACTTTGTGCACATCCCCTGTAATCCCTCCTGGAAATGTAAGAACTCTACTTTGTGCATTTCCTCTATAATTCCTCCTGGAAATGTAAGAACTTTAGTTTATGCACTTCCTCTGTAATCCCTCCTGGAAATGTAAGGACTCTACTTTGCGCATTTCCTCTGTAATTCCTCCTGGAAATGTAAGAACTTTACTTTATGCACTTCCTCTGTAATCCCTCCTGGAAATGTAAGGACTCCACTTTCTGCACTTCCTATTTAATCCCTCCTGGAAATGTAAGAACTTTACTTTATGCACTTCCTCTGTAATCCCTCCTGGAAATGTAACAATTTTATTTCATGCACTTCCTGTGTAAATCCTCCTGGAAATGTAAGTACTCTACTTTGTGCATTTCCTCTATAATCCCTCCTGGAAATGTAAGAACTCTACTTTGTGCATTTCCTCTATAATTCCTCCTGGAAATGTAAGAACTTTACTTTATGCACTTCTTCTGTAATCCCTCCTGGAAATGTAAGGACTCTATTTTCTGCACTTTCTCTGTAATTCCTCCTGGAAATGTAAGAACTTTACTATATGCACTTCCTCTGTAAATCCTCCTGGAAATGTAAGGACTCTACTTTGTGCACTTCCTCTTTAATTACTCCTGGAAATGTAAGAACTTTACTTTCTGCACTTCCTCTGTAATCCCTCCTGGAAATGTAAGGACTCTATTTTCTCCACTTCCTCTGTAATTCCCCCTGGAAATGTAAGAACTCTACTTTATGCACTTCCTCTGTAATCCCTCCTGGAAATGTAAGAACTTTACTTTATGCACATCCCCTGTAATCCCTCCTGGAAATGTAAGGACTCTACTTTCCGCAATTCCTCTTTAATTCCCCCTGGAAATGTAAGAACTTTACTTTTTGCACTTAATCTGTAAATACTCCTGGAAATGTAAGAACTCTTCTTTGTGCACATCCCCTGTAATCCCTCCTGGAAATGTAAGGTCTCTACTTTCTGCACTTCCTCTTCAATTCCACCTGGAAATGTAAGAACTTTACTTTATGCACTTCCTCTGTAATCCCTTCTGGAAATGTAAGAACTTTACTTGATGCACTTCCTCTGTAATCCCTTCTGGAAATGTAAGAACTTTACTTGATGCACTTCCTCTGTAAACCCTCCTGGAAATGTAAGAACTCTACTTTGTGCACATATCCTGTAATCCCTCCTGGAAATGTAAGGACTCTATTTTCTGCACTTTCTCTGTAATTCCTCCTGGAAATTTAAGAACTTTACTTAATTCACTTCCTCTGTAATCCCTTCTGGAAATGTAAGAACTTTACTTGATGCACTTCCTCTGTAATCCCTCCTGGAAATGTAAGAACTCTACTTTGTGCACATCCCCTGTAATCCCTCCTGGAAATGTAAGAACTCTACTTTGTGCATTTCCTCTATAATTCCTCCTGGAAATGTAAGAACTTTAGTTTATGCACTTCCTCTGTAATCCCTCCTGGAAATGTAAGGACTCTACTTTGCACATTTCCTCTGTAATTCCTCCTGGAAATGTAAGAACTTTACTTTATGCACTTCCTCTGTAATCCCTTCTGGAAATGTAAGGACTCCACTTTCTGCACTTCCTATTTAATCCCTCCTGGAAATGTAAGAACTTTACTTTATGCACTTCCTCTGTAATCCCTCCTGGAAATGTAAGAACTTTACTTTTTGCACTTCCTCTGTAAATACTCCTGGAAATGTAAGAACTTTACTTTCTGCAATTCCTCTGTAATCCCTCCTGGAAATGTAAGAACTCTACTTTGTGCATTTCCTCTATAATTCCTCCTGGAAATGTAAGAATTTTACTTTATGCACTTCCTCTGTAATCCCTCCTGGAAATGTAACAATTTTATTTCATGCACTTCCTGTGTAAATCCTCCTGGAAATGTAAGTACTCTACTTTGTGCATTTCCTCTATAATCCCTCCTGGAAATGTAAGAACTCTGCTTTGTGCATTTCCTCTATAATTCCTCCTGGAAATGTAAGAACTTTACTTTATGCACTTCTTCTGTAATCCCTCCTGGAAATGTAAGGACTCTATTTTCTGCACTTTCTCTGTAATTCCTCCTGGAAATGTAAGAACTTTACTATATGCACTTCCTCTGTAAATCCTCCTGGAAATGTAAGGACTCTACTTTGTGCACTTCCTCTTTAATTACTCCTGGAAATGTAAGAACTTTACTTTCTGCACTTCCTCTGTAATCCCTCCTGGAAATGTAAGGACTCTATTTTCTCCACTTCCTCTGTAATTCCCCCTGGAAATGTAAGAACTCTACTTTGTGCATATCCCCTGTAATCCCTCCTGGAAATGTAAGGACTCTATTTTCTGCACTTCCTCTGTAATTCCTCCTGGAAATGTAAGAACTTTACTTTATGCACTTCCTCTGTAATTCCTCATGGAAATGTAAGAAATCTACTTTGTGCACTTCCTCTGTAATCCCTCCTAGAAATGTAAGAACGTTGTGCACTTCCTCTGTAATCCTTCCTGGAAATGTAAGAACTCTACTTTGTGCACATACCCTGTAATCTCTCCTGGAAATGTAAGGACTCTATTTTCTGCATTTCCTCTGTAATTCCTCCTGGAAATGTAAGAACTTTACTTTATGCACTTCCTCTGTAAATCCTCCTGGAAATGTAAGGACTCTACTTTCTGCACTTCCTCTGTAATTCCTCCTGGAAATGTAAGAACTCTACTTTGTGCACATCCCCTATAATCCCCCCTGAAAATGTAAGGACTCTATTTTCTGCACTTCCTCTGTAATTCCTCATGGAAATGTAAGAAATCTACTTTGTGCACTTCCTCTGTAATCCCTCCTAGAAATGCAAGAACGTTGTGCATTTCCTCTGTAATCCTTCCTGGAAATGTAAGAACTCTACTTTGTGCACATACCCTGTAATCTCTCCTGGAAATGTAAGGACTCTATTTTCTGCACTTCCTCTGTAATTCCTCCTGGAAATGTAAGAACTTTACTTTATGCACTTCCTCTGTAAATCCTCCTGGAAATGTAAGGACTCTACTTTGTGCACTTCCTCTTTAATTACTCCTGGAAATGTAAGAACTTTACTTTATGCACTTTCTCTGTAATCCCTCCTAGAAATGTTTGAACGTTGTGCATTTCCTCTGTAATCTCTCCTGGAAATGTAAGAACTCTACTTTGTGCACATCCCCTGTAATCCCCCCTGGAAATGTAAGGACTCTACTTTCACCACTTCCTCTGTAAATTCTCCTGGAAATGTAAGAACTCTACTTTGTGCACATCCCCTGTAATCCCTCCTGGAAATGTAAGGACTCTACTTTCTGCACTTCCTCTTTAATCCCTCCTGGAAATGTAAGAACTTTACTTTGTGCACGTCCTCTGTAAATACTCCTGGAAATGTAAGAACTTTACTTTGTGCACATCCCCTGTAATCCCTGCTGGAAATGTAAGGACTCTACTTTCTGCACATCCCCTGTAATCCTTCCTGGAAATGTAAGAACTTTACTTTATGCACTTCCTCTGTGATCCCTCCTGGAAATATAAGAACTTTACTTTTTGCACTTCCTCTGTAAATACTCCTGGAAATGTAAAAACTCTACTTTGTGCACTTCCTCTGTAATCCCTCCTGGAAACGTAAGAACTTTTCTTTTTGAACTTCCTCTGTAAATACTCCTGGAAATGTAAGAGCTTTACTTTATGCACTTCCTCTGTAATCCCTCCTGGAAATGTAAGAACTTTACTTTATGCACTTCCTCTGTAATCCCTCCTGGAAATGTAAGAACTTTACTTTTTGCACTTCCTCTGAAAATACTCCTGGAAAAGTAAGAACTTTACTTTATGCACTTCCTCTGTAATCCATCCTGGAAATGTATGAACTTTACTTCTTGCACTTCCTCTGTAAATCCTCCTGGAAATGTAAGAACTTTATGCACTTCTTCTGTAATCCCTCCTGGAAATGTAAGAACTTTACTTTGTGCACTTCCTCTGTAATCCCTCCTGGAAATGTTAGAACTCTACTTTGTGCACTTCCTCTTTAATCCCTCCTGGAAATGTAAGAATTTTGTGCACTTCCTCTGTAATCCCTCCTGGAAATGTAAGAATTTTGTGCACTTCCTCTGTAATTCCTCCTGGAAATGTAAGAACTCTACTTTGTGCATTTCCTCTATAATTCCTCCTGGAAATATAAGAACTTTACTTTATGCACTTCCTCTGTAATTCCTCCTGGAAATGTAAGAAATCTACTTTGTGCACTTCCTCTGTAAGTCGTCCTGGAAATCTAAGAACTTTGTGCATTTCCTCTGTAATTCCTCCTGGAAAGGTAAGAACTTTACTTTATGCACTTCCTCTGTAATCCTTCCTGGAAATGTAAGAACTTTACTTTTTGCACTTCCTCTGAAAATACTCCTGGAAAAGTAAGAACTTTACTTTATGCACTTCCTCTGTAATCCATCCTGGAAATGTATGAACTTTACTTCTTGCACTTCCTCTGTAAATCCTCCTGGAAATGTAAGAACTTTATGCACTTCTTCTGTAATCCCTCCTGGAAATGTAAGAACTTTACTTTGTGCACTTCCTCTGTAATTCCTCCTGGAAATGTTAGAACTCTACTTTGTGCACTTCCTCTTTAATCCCTCCTGGAAATGTAAGAATTTTGTGCACTTCCTCTGTAATCCCTCCTGGAAATGTAAGAATTTTGTGCACTTCCTCTGTAATTCCTCCTGGAAATGTAAGAACTCTACTTTGTGCATTTCCTCTATAATTCCTCCTGGAAATATAAGAACTTTACTTTATGCACTTCCTCTGTAATTCCTCCTGGAAATGTAAGAAATCTACTTTGTGCACTTCCTCTGTAAGTCGTCCTGGAAATCTAAGAACTTTGTGCATTTCCTCTGTAATTCCTCCTGGAAAGGTAAGAACTTTACTTTATGCACTTCCTCTGTAATCCTTCCTGGAAATGTAAAAAAAAACATAAAAAATTGACAGCTCTCCTGACTGGTTTATTTTAGTCTATTCCTCAATGAAATACCAATTCAGAAACCTCATTTTTTAAGTAAGGTTTATGCAGTTCCTCTGTTATCCCTCCTGGAAATGTGTGATTAATTTGACTGTTGGTGTTTCCATTCTCCTTGTCAATGGGATGTATCCCTATTCCCTAACCATTCTGTCTTGTCTTTAATGGGGAGGTTTTCCAACCAGTTTTTAATTTATTCATACATTTCCAGGATGGATAACTGAGGAACAGCACAAACCAGTGTTTGATAAAAGATGCTATAGATTTCAGCTCTCCTGACAAGTTTGTTTTAGTCTATTCTTTTCTACCCATTGAAATACCGATTCAGAAACCTCATATTTTAGAAGGTTTTTGCAGTTCCTCCGTTATCCCTTCTGGAAATTTATGACTAAATTGACTGTTGGTGTTATCATTCTCTTCGTCAATGGGTTGTATCCATACATATACTGTCTTTCCTTAATGGGGAGGGTTGCACCCAGCTTTCATTTATTCATACATTTCCAGGAGGGCTAACAAGAGGAACAGTAAAAAGCAGAGTTAAATAAAAGATATTACAAAATTCAGCTATCCAGACATGTTTGTTTTTAATAAATTCCCATATTTCTCATGAAATACCTATTCAGAAGCCTCATTTCTAAGAACTAAGCTCTATGCAGTTCCTCTGTTATCTCTCCTGGAAATGTGTGAATAAATTGACAGCCAAAGTCCCTATTCTGTTTGTCAATGGGATGTCCAATCAAGTGCGTCAATGGCAGACTGTGTAGAGACATCTCCATGGGGAAAGGCAAAGCCTAGCTGTCAATTAAAAAAAAAACATTTCCAGGAGGGGTAAAAGAGGAAAAGCACAAAACAGAGTTCAATAAAATATTTTATAGAATTATCCTTTCCTGACATATCTGTTTTAGTACACTCCCATATTCTGCATGAAATGACAATTTTAGAGCATCTCTACTTTGATCCTCTGTTGTCCCTCCTGGGAATGAATGAGTAAACAGAAAACTGGGTGTTGCCATTCCCTTGTCCCCATACCCACTGTGCAATCAATGATAAAACTGTGTAGAATAACATCCCATGGAGCACGGTAATACTAAGCTGTCAATTTATTTCTACATTTCCAGGAGGGATAACAGAGGAACGGCACAACAGTGAGTTCTAAAATGCTCAGAATTATCTACTAAAACAGATGGAATTAAGCCCATAGAGATCGTTTGTAAATTGCCGACTTCTCTGAGTCATTTCTCTACACCTAAAAATGTAAATTTTCCTTTCGTACAACAAATAAAAAAAAGATTATTATTCGTTTTATGCAGAGCGGAGCAAAAGAAATAAGAGATTATTATTACCGATCTCCTCCGCCCTCCGCGTATATAGCAAGAGGAAACATCCAAGGATTGTTTTTTAATATGGTTTCACATAAAAAGTTGGATGACAAACATCTTCAAGGAGTTCAACCCCTATTATGTGCGGCATAAAGCAGGATGGAACAGCCACTCGCTCAGTGAGCTCTGCTCGCTCTGCGGCTGCTGCCAGGGGATTATACACAGTGACATATTATTTTTTAGCCAATAGATTACTCTTCTACGTAAATGGCGGTAAATAAAGATTACCCAAAATAAGGTGCACGTAAGCCGTCCAGCATTGTTATGGGTGTTTTCTAAAAAATAGAGTGAGGAAGCACAGGAATGGTGGAGGGGTGAGGAAGCACAGGAATGGTGGAGGGGTGAGGAAGCACAGGAATGGTGGAGGGGTGAGGAAGCACAGGAATGGTGGAGGGGTGAGGAAGCACAGGAATGGTGGAGGGGTGAGGAAGCACAGTAATGGTGGAGGACTGAGGAAGCACAGGAATGGTGGAGGGGTGAGGAAGCACAGGAATGGTGGAGGGGTGAGGAAGCACAGGAATGGTGGAGGGGTGAGGAAGCACAGGAATGGTGGAGGGGTGAGGAAGCACAGGAATGGTGGAGGAGTGAGGAAGCACAGGAATGGTGGAGGAGTGAGGAAGCACAGGAATGGTGGAGGAGTGAGGAAGCACAGGAATGGTGGAGGAGTGAGGAAGCACAGGAATGGTGGGGGAGTAAGGAAGCACAGGAATGGTGGAGGACTGAGGAAGCACAGGAATGGTGGAGGACTGAGGAAGCACAGGAATGGTGGAGGAGTGAGGAAGCACAGGAATGGTGGAGGAGTGAGGAAGCACAGGAATGGTGGAGGAGTGAGGAAGCACAGGAATGGTGGAGGGGTGAGGAAGCACAGGAATGGTGGAGGAGTGAGGAAGCACAGGAATGGTGGAGGAGTGAGGAAGCACAGGAATGGTGGAGGAGTGAGGAAGCACAGGAATGGTGGAGGACTGAGGAAGCACAGGAATGGTGGAGGAGTGAGGAAGCACAGGAATGGTGGTGGACTGAGGAAGCACAGGAATAGTGGAGGTGTGAGGAAGCACAGGAATGGTGGAGGGGTGAGGAAGCACAGGAATGGTGGAGGAGTGAGGAAGCACAGGAATGGTGGAGGGGTGAGGAAGCACAGGAATGGTGGAGGACTGAGGAAGCACAGGAATGGCAGAAGACTGAGGAAGCACAGGAATGGCAGAAGACTGAGGAAGCACAGGAATGGCAGAGGACTGAGGAAGCACAGGAATGGCAGAGGACTGAGGAAGCAGAGGAATGGTGGAGGACTGACTGAGGAAGCACATGAATGGCAGAGGACTGAGGAAGCACAGGAATGGCAGAAGACTGAGGAAGCAGAGGAATGGCGGAGGACTGACTGAGGAAGCACAAGAATGGCGGAGGACTGACTGAAGAAGCACAGGATTGGCGGAGGACTAAGGAAGCACAGGGATGGCAGAAGACTGAGGAAGCACAGGGATGGCAGCAGACTGAGGAAGCACAGGAATGGGGGAGAACTGAGGAAGTACAGGAATGGCGGAGGACTGAGGATTCACAGGAATGGCAGAGGACTGAGGAAGCACAGGAATGGCAGAAGACTGAGGAAGCAGAGGAATGGTGGAGGACTGACTGAGGAAGCACAAGAATGGCAGAGGACTGACTGAAGAAGCACAGGAATGGCGGAGGACTGAGGAAGCACAGGGATGGCCGCAGACTGAGGAAGCACAGGAATGGTGGAGAACTGAGGAAGCACAGGGATGGTGGTGGAGTGAGGAAGCACAGGAATGGTGGTGGACTGAGGAAGCACAGGATTGGCGGAGGACTGAGGAAGCACAGGGATGGCAGCAGACTGAGGAAGCACAGGAATGGCAGAGGACTGAGGAAGCACAGGGATGGCCGCAGACTGAGGAAGCACAAGAATGGTGGAGGAGTGAGGAAGCACTGGAATGGTGGAGGGGTGAGGAAGCACAGGAATGGTGGAGAACTGAGGAAGCAAAGGGATGGCAGCAGACTGAGGAAGCATAGGAATGGGGGGAATTGAGGAAGTACAGGAATGGCGGAGGACTGAGGAAGCACAGGAATGGCAGAAGACTGAGGAAGCATAGGAATGGCGGCAGACTGAGGAAGCACAGGAATGGCAGAGGACTGAGGAAGCACAGGAATGGCGGAGGACTGAGGAAGCACAGGAATGGTGGAGGAGTGAGGAAGCACAGGAATGGTGGAGGGGTGAGGAAGCACAGGAATGGTGGAGGAGTGAGGAAGCACAGGAATGGTGGAGGGGTGAGGAAGCACAGGAATGGCAGAAGACTGAGGAAGCACAGGAATGGCGGAGGACTGAGGAAGCACAGGAATGGCAGAAGACTGAGGATGCACAGGAGTGGCGGAGGACTGAGGAAGCACAGGAATGGCAGAAGACTGAGAAAGCACTGGAATGGCGGAGGACTGAGGAAGCACAGGAATGGCAGAAGACTGTGGATGCCCAGGAATGGCAGAAGACTGAGGAAGCAAAGTTGTTAGCTAACCATTACTTACAAATTGCAGGGGATCCTTCCACTGGACGCCCCACCAAGAACCTGTCACCTCCTAAAAATTGGGCTCTGGGTCCTGGATGCCAGGCTCTCAGCCTAAAAGGAGAGGTAGGGCACATGCTTGACCTCCGCTCCATTCATACAGGACTGTTGGAAACGGTGGAGCGCTGTACTGGGCTTTCTCCAGCAGTAGCAGTCCTATAGACAATGATTCACATGGAGGTTGAGCATTCAAGATGGGACTGATCCTCAAGATCCATAACCGTCTTCCATGGGGAACCTCAAGTAGCGAGTAAACTACCCCCCCACCATCCTGTAACTTTGGGATTACATTAAATTCTGGGAATCCTCTCTTTGTAGGGTCTGCAGTGGGATCTCTGAAGGTCAAGGAACCTATGGAGTACTCCCTTTTCTATGGCCCCTGCAATAAAACAATTGAAAGGGGAGAATGGTCCAAGGGTCAAGGATGGGCCAGCACCCTTTGCTCTATGTACGCCCCTGAACATGTCACCGCATTTTTATGAAGAACCACAAATCCTGAAATCCTCTAGGTTCTTGAAATTTGCTGGTGGGTAATCGGAGCCCACTTTTACTCAGCTCCCAATTAACCCTTTGCATGCAACACCGTATATATATGTGTATATATAATATCTGTAGCTTTGTCGCGATAAAAACATGGGGGCTCGGACACATTTCTTGCACTTGGGCCCCAAGCTGTTAATGTCCACCCCAACTTTTTTCAACCTATGTAACTATGTAGAATGCACATAAGGAAAATGCTTGAAATGCAATTCCCAATAATATTATTGGTGTATGGCATTACATGTTAAGCAGTTGTCTGTGGTGTATGGCATTGTCTGTTAAGCAGTTGTCTTTGGTGTATAGCATTGTCTGTTAAGCAGATGTCTTTGGTGTATGGCAGTGTCTGTTAAGCAGTTGTCTTTGGTGTATGGCAGTGTCTGTTAAGCAGTTGCCTTTGGTGTATGGCATTGTCTGTTAAGCAGTTGTCTTTGGTGTATGGCAGTGTCTGTTAAGCAGTTGCCTTTGGTGTATGGCATTGCCTGTTAAGCAGTTGTCTTTGGTGTATGGCAGTGTCTGTTAAGCAGTTGTCTTTGGTGTATGGCGTTGTCTGTTAAGCAGTTGTCTTTGGTGTATGGCATTGCCTGTTAAGCAGTTGTCTTTGGTGTATGGCATTGTCTATTAAGCAGTTGTATTTGGTGTATGGCATTGCCTGTTAAGCAGTTGTCTTTGGTGTATGGCAGTGTCTGTTAAGCAGTTGTCTTTGGTGTATGGCATTGCCTGTTAAGCAGTTGTCTTTGGTGTATGGCATTGTCTGTTAAGCAGTTGTCTTTGGTGTATGGCAGTGTCTGTTAAGCAGTTGCCTTTGGTGTATGGCATTGCCTGTTAAGCAGTTGTCTTTGGTGTATGGCAGTGTCTGTTAAGCAGTTGTCTTTGGTGTATGGCGTTGTCTGTTAAGCAGTTGTCTTTGGTGTATGGCATTGCCTGTTAAGCAGTTGTCTTTGGTGTATGGCATTGTCTATTAAGCAGTTGTATTTGGTGTATGGCATTGCCTGTTAAGCAGTTGTCTTTGGTGTATGGCAGTGTCTGTTAAGCAGTTGTCTTTGGTGTATGGCATTGCCTGTTAAGCAGTTGTCTTTGGTGTATGGCATTGTCTGTTAAGCAGTTGTCTTTGGTGTATGGCATTGCCTGTTAAGCAGTTGTCTTTGGTGTATGGCATTGCCTGTTAAGCAGTTGTCTTTGGTGTATGGCATTGTCTGTTAAGCAGTTGTCTTTGGTGTATGGCATTGTCTGTTAAGCAGTTGTCTTTGGTGTATGGCATTGCCTGTTAAGCAGTTGTCTTTGGTGTATGGCATTGCCTGTTAAGCAGTTGTCTTTGGTGTATGGCATTGCCTGTTAAGCAGTTGTCTTTGGTGTATGGCATTGTCTGTTAAGCAGTTGTCTTTGGTGTATGGCGTTGTCTGTTAAGCAGTTGTCTTTGGTGTATGGTGTTGCCTGTTAAGCAGTTGTCTTTGGTGTATGGCATTGTCAGTTAGGCAGTTGTCTTTGGTGTATGGCATTGTCTGTTAAGCAGTTGTCTTTGGTGTACGGCATTGTCTGTTAAGCAGTTGTCTTTGGTGTATGGTGTTGTCTGTTAAGCAGTTGTCTTTGGTGTATGGTGTTGTCTGTTAAGCAGTTGTCTTTGATGTATGGCGTTGCCTGTTAAGCAGTTGTCTTTGGTGTATGGCATTGTCTGTTAAGCAGTTGTATTTGGTGTATGGCATTGCCTGTTAAGCAGTTGTCTTTGGTGTATGGCAGTGTCTGTTAAGCAGTTGTCTTTGGTGTATGGCATTGCCTGTTAAGCAGTTGTCTTTGGTGTATGGCATTGTCTGTTAAGCAGTTGTCTTTGGTGTATGGCATTGCCTGTTAAGCAGTTGTCTTTGGTGTATGGCATTGCCTGTTAAGCAGTTGTCTTTGGTGTATGGCATTGTCTGTTAAGCAGTTGTCTTTGGTGTTTGTCATTGTCTGTTAAGCAGTTGTCTTTGGTGTATGGCATTGCCTGTTAAGCAGTTGTCTTTGGTGTATGGCATTGCCTGTTAAGCAGTTGTCTTTGGTGTATGGCATTGCCTGTTAAGCAGTTGTCTTTGGTGTATGGCATTGTCTGTTAAGCAGTTGTCTTTGGTGTATGGCGTTGTCTGTTAAGCAGTTGTCTTTGGTGTATGGTGTTGCCTGTTAAGCAGTTGTCTTTGGTGTATGGCATTGTCAGTTAAGCAGTTGTCTTTGGTGTATGGCATTGTCTGTTAAGCAGTTGTCTTTGGTGTACGGCATTGTCTGTTAAGCAGTTGTCTTTGGTGTATGGTGTTGTCTGTTAAGCAGTTGTCTTTGGTGTATGGTGTTGTCTGTTAAGCAGTTGTCTTTGATGTATGGCGTTGCCTGTTAAGCAGTTGTCTTTGGTGTATGGCATTGTCTGTTAAGCAGTTGTCTTTTGTGTATGGCAGTGTCTGTTAAGCAGTTGTCTTTGGTGTATGGCATTGTCTGTTAAGCAGTTGTCTTTGGTGTATGGCATTGTCTGTTAAGCAGTTGTCTTTGGTGTATGGCATTGTCTGTTAAGCAGTTGTCTTTTGTGTATGGCAGTGTCTGTTAAGCAGTTGTCTTTGGTGTATGGCAGTGTCTGTTAAGCAGTTGTCTTTGGTGTATGGCATTGTCTGTTAAGCAGTTGTCTTTGGTGTATGGCATTGTCTGTTAAGCAGTTGTCTTTGGTGTATGGCATTGTCTGTTAAGCAGTTGTCTTTGGTGTATGGTATTGTCTGTTAAGCAGTTGTCTTTGGTGTATGGCATTGTCTGTTAAGCAGTTGTCTTTGGTGTATGGCATTGTCTGTTAAGCAGTTGTCTTTGGTGTATGGCAGAGTCTGTTAAGCAGTTGTCTTTGGTGTATGGCATTGTCTGTTAAGCAGTTGTCTTTTGTGTATGGCAGTGTCTGTTAAGCTGTTGTCTTTGGTGTATGGCAGTGTCTGTTAAGCAGTTGTCTTTGGTGTATGGCAGTGTCTGTTAAGCAGTTGTCTTTGGTGTATGGCAGTGTCTGTTAAGCAGTTGTCTTTGGTGTATGGCATTGTCTGTTAAGCAGTTGTCTTTGGTGTAAGGCATTGTCTGTTAAGCAGTTGTCTTTGGTGTATGGCAGAGTCTGTTAAGCAGTTGTCTTTGGTGTATGGAATTGTCTGTTAAGCAGTTGTCTTTGGTGTATGGTATTGTCTGTTAAGCAGTTGTCTTTGGTGTATGGCATTGTCTGTTAAGCAGTTGTCTTTTGTGTATGGCAGTGTCTGTTAAGCTGTTGTCTTTGGTGTATGGCAGTGTCTGTTAAGCAGTTGTCTTTGGTGTATGGCAGTGTCTGTTAAGCAGTTGTCTTTGGTGTATGGCATTGTCTGTTAAGCAGTTGTCTTTGGTGTATGGCATTGTCTGTTAAGCAGTTGTCTTTGGTGTATGGCATTGTCTGTTAAGCAGTTGTCTTTGGTGTATGGCATTGTCTGTTAAGCAGTTGTCTTTGGTGTATGGCATTGTCTGTTAAGCAGTTGTCTTTTGTGTATGGCAGTGTCTGTTAAGCTGTTGTCTTTGGTGTATGGCAGTGTCTGTTAAGCAGTTGTCTTTGGTGTATGGCATTGCCTGTTAAGCAGTTGTCTTTGGTGTATGGCATTGTCTGTTAAGCAGTTGTCTTTTGTGTATGGCAGTGTCTGTTAAGCTGTTGTCTTTGGTGTATGGCATTGCCTGTTAAGCAGTTGTCTTTGGTGTATGGCATTGCCTGTTAAGCAGTTATCTTTGGTGTATGGCATTGTCTGTTAAGCAGTTGTCTTTTGTGTATGGCAGTGTCTGTTAAGCAGTTGTCTTTGGTGTATGGCATTGTCTGTTAAGCAGTTGTCTTTGGTGTATGGCATTGTCTGTTAAGCAGTTGTCTTTTGTGTATGGCAGTGTCTGTTAAGCAGTTGTCTTTGGTGTATGGCATTGTCTGTTAAGCAGTTGTCTTTGGTGTATGGCATTGTCTGTTAAGCAGTTGTCTTTGGTGTATGGCATTGTCTGTTAAGCAGTTGTCTTTTGTGTATGGCAGTGTCTGTTAAGCTGTTGTCTTTGGTGTATGGCAGTGTCTGTTAAGCAGTTGTCTTTGGTGTATGGCATTGCCTGTTAAGCAGTTGTCTTTGGTGTATGGCATTGTCTGTTAAGCAGTTGTCTTTGGTGTATGGCAGTGTCTGTTAAGCAGTTGTCTTTGGTGTATGGCAGAGTCTGTTAAGCAGTTGTCTTTGGTGTATGGCATTGTCTGTTAAGCAGTTGTCTTTGGTGTATGGCATTGTCTGTTAAGCAGTTGTCTTTGGTGTATGGCATTGTCTGTTAAGCAGTTGTCTTTGGTGTATGGCATTGTCTGTTAAGCAGTTGTCTTTGGTGTATGGCAGAGTCTGTTAAGCAGTTATCTTTGGTGTATGGCATTGTCTGTTAAGCAGTTGTCTTTGGTGTATGGTATTGTCTGTTAAGCAGTTGTCTTTGGTGTATGGTATTGTCTGTTAAGCAGTTGTCTTTGGTGTATGGCATTGTCTGTTAAGCAGTTGTCTTTGGTGTATGGCAGAGTCTGTTAAGCAGTTGTCTTTGGTGTATGGCATTGTCTGTTAAGCAGTTGTCTTTGGTGTATGGTGTTGTCTGTTAAGCAGTTGTCTTTGATGTATGGCGTTGCCTGTTAAGCAGTTGTCTTTGGTGTATGGCATTGTCTGTTAAGCAGTTGTCTTTTGTGTATGGCAGTGTCTGTTAAGCAGTTGTCTTTGGTGTATGGCATTGTCTGTTAAGCAGTTGTCTTTGGTGTATGGCATTGTCTGTTAAGCAGTTGTCTTTGGTGTATGGCATTGTCTGTTAAGCAGTTGTCTTTTGTGTATGGCAGTGTCTGTTAAGCTGTTGTCTTTGGTGTATGGCAGTGTCTGTTAAGCAGTTGTCTTTGGTGTATGGCATTGTCTGTTAAGCAGTTGTCTTTGGTGTATGGCATTGTCTGTTAAGCAGTTGTCTTTGGTGTATGGCAGTGTCTGTTAAGCAGTTGTCTTTGGTGTATGGCATTGTCTGTTAAGCAGTTGTCTTTGGTGTATGGCATTGTCTGTTAAGCAGTTGTCTTTGGTGTATGGCAGAGTCTGTTAAGCAGTTGTCTTTGGTGTATGGCATTGTCTGTTAAGCAGTTGTCTTTGGTGTATGGCATTGTCTGTTAAGCAGTTGTCTTTGGTGTATGGCATTGTCTGTTAAGCAGTTGTCTTTTGTGTATGGCATTGTCTGTTAAGCAGTTGTCTTTAGTGTATGGCATTGCCTGTTAAGCAGTTGTCTTTAGTGTATGGCATTGTCTGTTAAGCAGTTGTCTTTAGTGTATGGCATTGTCTGTTAAGCAGTTGTCTTTGGTGTATGGCATTGTCTGTTAAGCTGTTGTCTTTGGTGTATGGCAGTGTCTGTTAAGCAGTTGTCTTTGGTGTATGGCATTGTCTGTTAAGCAGTTGTCTTTGGTGTATGGCATTGTCTGTTAAGCAGTTGTCTTTGGTGTATGGCATTGTCTGTTATGCAGTTGTCTTTGGTGTATGGCATTGTCTGTTAAGCAGTTGTCTTTAGTGTATGGCATTGTCTGTTAAGCAGTTGTCTTTGGTGTATGGCATTGTGTGTTAAGCAGTTGTCTTTGGTGTATGGCATTGTCTGTTTAGCAGTTGTCTTTGGTGTATGGCATTGTCTGTTTAGCAGTTGTCTTTGGTGTATGGCATTGTCTGTTAAGCAGTTGTCTTTGGTGTATGGCATTGTCTGTTAAACAGTTGTCTTTGGTGTATGGCAGTGTCTGTTAAGCAGTTGTCTTTGGTGTATGGCATTGTCTGTTAAGCAGTTGTCTTTGGTGTATGGCATTGTCTGTTAAGCAGCTGTCTTTGGTGTATGGCATTGTCTGTTAAGCAGTTGTCTTTGGTGTATGGCATTGCCTGTTAAGCAGTTGTCTTTGGTGTATGGCATTGTCTGTTAAGCAGTTGTCTTTGGTGTATGGCATTGTCTGTTAAACAGTTGTCTTTGGTGTATGGCAGTGTCTGTTAAGCAGTTGTCTTTGGTGTATGGCATTGCCTGTTAAGCAGCTGTCTTTGGTGTATAGCATTGTCTGTTAAGCAGTTGTCTTTGGTGTATGGCATTGTCTGTTAAGCAGCTGTCTTTGGTGTATAGCATTGTCTGTTAAGCAGTTGTCTTTGGTGTATGGCATTGCCTGTTAAGCAGTTGTCTTTGGTGTATGGCATTGTCTGTTAAGCAGTTGTCTTTGGTGTATGGCATTGTCTGTTAAACAGTTGTCTTTGGTGTATGGCATTGTCTGTTAAGCAGTTGTCTTTGGTGTATGGCAGTGTCTGTTAAGCTGTTGTCTTTGGTGTATGGCAGTGTCTGTTAAGCAGTTGTCTTTGGTGTATGGCATTGTCTGTTAAACAGTTGTCTTTGGTGTATGGCAGTGTCTGTTAAGCAGTTGTCTTTGGTGTATGGCATTGTCTGTTAAGCAGTTGTCTTTGGTGTATGGCATTGTCTGTTAAGCAGCTGTCTTTGGTGTATGGCATTGTCTGTTAAGCAGTTGTCTTTGGTGTATGGCAGTGTCTGTTAAGCAGTTGTCTTTGGTGTATGGCAGTGTCTGTTAAGCAGTTGTCTTTGGTGTATGGCATTGTCTGTTAAGCAGTTGTCTTTGGTGTAAGGCATTGTCTGTTAAGCAGTTGTCTTTGGTGTATGGCAGAGTCTGTTAAGCAGTTGTCTTTGGTGTATGGCATTGTCTGTTAAGCAGTTGTCTTTGGTGTATGGTATTGTCTGTTAAGCAGTTGTCTTTGGTGTATGGCATTGTCTGTTAAGCAGTTGTCTTTTGTGTATGGCAGTGTCTGTTAAGCTGTTGTCTTTGGTGTATGGCAGTGTCTGTTAAGCAGTTGTCTTTGGTGTATGGCAGTGTCTGTTAAGCAGTTGTCTTTGGTGTATGGCATTGTCTGTTAAGCAGTTGTCTTTGGTGTATGGCATTGTCTGTTAAGCAGTTGTCTTTGGTGTATGGCATTGTCTGTTAAGCAGTTGTCTTTGGTGTATGGCATTGTCTGTTAAGCAGTTGTCTTTGGTGTATGGCATTGTCTGTTAAGCAGTTGTCTTTTGTGTATGGCAGTGTCTGTTAAGCTGTTGTCTTTGGTGTATGGCAGTGTCTGTTAAGCAGTTGTCTTTGGTGTATGGCATTGCCTGTTAAGCAGTTGTCTTTGGTGTATGGCATTGTCTGTTAAGCAGTTGTCTTTTGTGTATGGCAGTGTCTGTTAAGCTGTTGTCTTTGGTGTATGGCATTGCCTGTTAAGCAGTTGTCTTTGGTGTATGGCATTGCCTGTTAAGCAGTTATCTTTGGTGTATGGCATTGTCTGTTAAGCAGTTGTCTTTTGTGTATGGCAGTGTCTGTTAAGCAGTTGTCTTTGGTGTATGGCATTGTCTGTTAAGCAGTTGTCTTTGGTGTATGGCATTGTCTGTTAAGCAGTTGTCTTTTGTGTATGGCAGTGTCTGTTAAGCAGTTGTCTTTGGTGTATGGCATTGTCTGTTAAGCAGTTGTCTTTGGTGTATGGCATTGTCTGTTAAGCAGTTGTCTTTGGTGTATGGCATTGTCTGTTAAGCAGTTGTCTTTTGTGTATGGCAGTGTCTGTTAAGCTGTTGTCTTTGGTGTATGGCAGTGTCTGTTAAGCAGTTGTCTTTGGTGTATGGCATTGCCTGTTAAGCAGTTGTCTTTGGTGTATGGCATTGTCTGTTAAGCAGTTGTCTTTGGTGTATGGCAGTGTCTGTTAAGCAGTTGTCTTTGGTGTATGGCAGAGTCTGTTAAGCAGTTGTCTTTGGTGTATGGCATTGTCTGTTAAGCAGTTGTCTTTGGTGTATGGCATTGTCTGTTAAGCAGTTGTCTTTGGTGTATGGCATTGTCTGTTAAGCAGTTGTCTTTGGTGTATGGCATTGTCTGTTAAGCAGTTGTCTTTGGTGTATGGCAGAGTCTGTTAAGCAGTTATCTTTGGTGTATGGCATTGTCTGTTAAGCAGTTGTCTTTGGTGTATGGTATTGTCTGTTAAGCAGTTGTCTTTGGTGTATGGTATTGTCTGTTAAGCAGTTGTCTTTGGTGTATGGCATTGTCTGTTAAGCAGTTGTCTTTGGTGTATGGCAGAGTCTGTTAAGCAGTTGTCTTTGGTGTATGGCATTGTCTGTTAAGCAGTTGTCTTTGGTGTATGGTATTGTCTGTTAAGCAGTTGTCTTTGGTGTATGGCATTGTCTGTTAAGCAGTTGTCTTTGGTGTATGGCATTGTCTGTTAAGCAGTTGTCTTTGGTGTATGGCAGAGTCTGTTAAGCAGTTGTCTTTGGTGTATGGCATTGTCTGTTAAGCAGTTGTCTTTGGTGTATGGCATTGTCTGTTAAGCAGTTGTCTTTGGTGTATGGCATTGTCTGTTAAGCAGTTGTCTTTTGTGTATGGCAATGTCTGTTAAGCTGTTGTCTTTGGTGTATGGCATTGTCTGTTAAGCAGTTGTCTTTGGTGTACGGCATTGTCTGTTAAGCAGTTGTCTTTGGTGTATGGTGTTGTCTGTTAAGCAGTTGTCTTTGGTGTATGGTGTTGTCTGTTAAGCAGTTGTCTTTGATGTATGGCGTTGCCTGTTAAGCAGTTGTCTTTGGTGTATGGCATTGTCTGTTAAGCAGTTGTCTTTTGTGTATGGCAGTGTCTGTTAAGCAGTTGTCTTTGGTGTATGGCATTGTCTGTTAAGCAGTTGTCTTTGGTGTATGGCATTGTCTGTTAAGCAGTTGTCTTTGGTGTATGGCATTGTCTGTTAAGCAGTTGTCTTTTGTGTATGGCAGTGTCTGTTAAGCTGTTGTCTTTGGTGTATGGCAGTGTCTGTTAAGCAGTTGTCTTTGGTGTATGGCATTGTCTGTTAAGCAGTTGTCTTTGGTGTATGGCATTGTCTGTTAAGCAGTTGTCTTTGGTGTATGGCAGTGTCTGTTAAGCAGTTGTCTTTGGTGTATGGCATTGTCTGTTAAGCAGTTGTCTTTGGTGTATGGCATTGTCTGTTAAGCAGTTGTCTTTGGTGTATGGCAGAGTCTGTTAAGCAGTTGTCTTTGGTGTATGGCATTGTCTGTTAAGCAGTTGTCTTTGGTGTATGGCATTGTCTGTTAAGCAGTTGTCTTTGGTGTATGGCATTGTCTGTTAAGCAGTTGTCTTTTGTGTATGGCATTGTCTGTTAAGCAGTTGTCTTTAGTGTATGGCATTGCCTGTTAAGCAGTTGTCTTTAGTGTATGGCATTGTCTGTTAAGCAGTTGTCTTTAGTGTATGGCATTGTCTGTTAAGCAGTTGTCTTTGGTGTATGGCATTGTCTGTTAAGCTGTTGTCTTTGGTGTATGGCAGTGTCTGTTAAGCAGTTGTCTTTGGTGTATGGCATTGTCTGTTAAGCAGTTGTCTTTGGTGTATGGCATTGTCTGTTAAGCAGTTGTCTTTTGTGTATGGCAGTGTCTGTTAAGCTGTTGTCTTTGGTGTATGGCAGTGTCTGTTAAGCAGTTGTATTTGGTGTATGGCATTGTCTGTTATGCAGTTGTCTTTGGTGTATGGCATTGTCTGTTAAGCAGTTGTCTTTAGTGTATGGCATTGTCTGTTAAGCAGTTGTCTTTGGTGTATGGCATTGTGTGTTAAGCAGTTGTCTTTGGTGTATGGCATTGTCTGTTTAGCAGTTGTCTTTGGTGTATGGCATTGTCTGTTTAGCAGTTGTCTTTGGTGTATGGCATTGTCTGTTAAGCAGTTGTCTTTGGTGTATGGCATTGTCTGTTAAACAGTTGTCTTTGGTGTATGGCAGTGTCTGTTAAGCAGTTGTCTTTGGTGTATGGCATTGTCTGTTAAGCAGTTGTCTTTGGTGTATGGCATTGTCTGTTAAGCAGCTGTCTTTGGTGTATGGCATTGTCTGTTAAGCAGTTGTCTTTGGTGTATGGCATTGCCTGTTAAGCAGTTGTCTTTGGTGTATGGCATTGTCTGTTAAGCAGTTGTCTTTGGTGTATGGCATTGTCTGTTAAACAGTTGTCTTTGGTGTATGGCAGTGTCTGTTAAGCAGTTGTCTTTGGTGTATGGCATTGCCTGTTAAGCAGCTGTCTTTGGTGTATAGCATTGTCTGTTAAGCAGTTGTCTTTGGTGTATGGCATTGTCTGTTAAGCAGCTGTCTTTGGTGTATAGCATTGTCTGTTAAGCAGTTGTCTTTGGTGTATGGCATTGCCTGTTAAGCAGTTGTCTTTGGTGTATGGCATTGTCTGTTAAGCAGTTGTCTTTGGTGTATGGTATTGTCTGTTAAGCAGTTGTCTTTGGTGTATGGCATTGTCTGTTAAGCAGTTGTCTTTGGTGTATGGCATTGTCTGTTAAGCAGTTGTCTTTGGTGTATGGCAGAGTCTGTTAAGCAGTTGTCTTTGGTGTATGGCATTGTCTGTTAAGCAGTTGTCTTTGGTGTATGGCATTGTCTGTTAAGCAGTTGTCTTTGGTGTATGGCATTGTCTGTTAAGCAGTTGTCTTTTGTTTATGGCAATGTCTGTTAAGCTGTTGTCTTTGGTGTATGGCATTGTCTGTTAAGCAGTTGTCTTTGGTGTACGGCATTGTCTGTTAAGCAGTTGTCTTTGGTGTATGGTGTTGTCTGTTAAGCAGTTGTCTTTGGTGTATGGTGTTGTCTGTTAAGCAGTTGTCTTTGATGTATGGCGTTGCCTGTTAAGCAGTTGTCTTTGGTGTATGGCATTGTCTGTTAAGCAGTTGTCTTTTGTGTATGGCAGTGTCTGTTAAGCAGTTGTCTTTGGTGTATGGCATTGTCTGTTAAGCAGTTGTCTTTGGTGTATGGCATTGTCTGTTAAGCAGTTGTCTTTGGTGTATGGCATTGTCTGTTAAGCAGTTGTCTTTTGTGTATGGCAGTGTCTGTTAAGCTGTTGTCTTTGGTGTATGGCAGTGTCTGTTAAGCAGTTGTCTTTGGTGTATGGCATTGTCTGTTAAGCAGTTGTCTTTGGTGTATGGCATTGTCTGTTAAGCAGTTGTCTTTGGTGTATGGCAGTGTCTGTTAAGCAGTTGTCTTTGGTGTATGGCATTGTCTGTTAAGCAGTTGTCTTTGGTGTATGGCATTGTCTGTTAAGCAGTTGTCTTTGGTGTATGGCAGAGTCTGTTAAGCAGTTGTCTTTGGTGTATGGCATTGTCTGTTAAGCAGTTGTCTTTGGTGTATGGCATTGTCTGTTAAGCAGTTGTCTTTGGTGTATGGCATTGTCTGTTAAGCAGTTGTCTTTTGTGTATGGCATTGTCTGTTAAGCAGTTGTCTTTAGTGTATGGCATTGCCTGTTAAGCAGTTGTCTTTAGTGTATGGCATTGTCTGTTAAGCAGTTGTCTTTAGTGTATGGCATTGTCTGTTAAGCAGTTGTCTTTGGTGTATGGCATTGTCTGTTAAGCTGTTGTCTTTGGTGTATGGCAGTGTCTGTTAAGCAGTTGTCTTTGGTGTATGGCATTGTCTGTTAAGCAGTTGTCTTTGGTGTATGGCATTGTCTGTTAAGCAGTTGTCTTTTGTGTATGGCAGTGTCTGTTAAGCTGTTGTCTTTGGTGTATGGCAGTGTCTGTTAAGCAGTTGTATTTGGTGTATGGCATTGTCTGTTATGCAGTTGTCTTTGGTGTATGGCATTGTCTGTTAAGCAGTTGTCTTTAGTGTATGGCATTGTCTGTTAAGCAGTTGTCTTTGGTGTATGGCATTGTGTGTTAAGCAGTTGTCTTTGGTGTATGGCATTGTCTGTTTAGCAGTTGTCTTTGGTGTATGGCATTGTCTGTTTAGCAGTTGTCTTTGGTGTATGGCATTGTCTGTTAAGCAGTTGTCTTTGGTGTATGGCATTGTCTGTTAAACAGTTGTCTTTGGTGTATGGCAGTGTCTGTTAAGCAGTTGTCTTTGGTGTATGGCATTGTCTGTTAAGCAGTTGTCTTTGGTGTATGGCATTGTCTGTTAAGCAGCTGTCTTTGGTGTATGGCATTGTCTGTTAAGCAGTTGTCTTTGGTGTATGGCATTGCCTGTTAAGCAGTTGTCTTTGGTGTATGGCATTGTCTGTTAAGCAGTTGTCTTTGGTGTATGGCATTGTCTGTTAAACAGTTGTCTTTGGTGTATGGCAGTGTCTGTTAAGCAGTTGTCTTTGGTGTATGGCATTGCCTGTTAAGCAGCTGTCTTTGGTGTATAGCATTGTCTGTTAAGCAGTTGTCTTTGGTGTATGGCATTGTCTGTTAAGCAGCTGTCTTTGGTGTATAGCATTGTCTGTTAAGCAGTTGTCTTTGGTGTATGGCATTGCCTGTTAAGCAGTTGTCTTTGGTGTATGGCATTGTCTGTTAAGCAGTTGTCTTTGGTGTATGGCATTGTCTGTTAAACAGTTGTCTTTGGTGTATGGCATTGTCTGTTAAGCAGTTGTCTTTGGTGTATGGCAGTGTCTGTTAAGCTGTTGTCTTTGGTGTATGGCATTGTCTGTTAAACAGTTGTCTTTGGTGTATGGCAGTGTCTGTTAAGCAGTTGTCTTTGGTGTATGGCATTGTCTGTTAAGCAGTTGTCTTTGGTGTATGGCATTGTCTGTTAAGCAGCTGTCTTTGGTGTATGGCATTGTCTGTTAAGCAGTTGTCTTTGGTGTATGGCATTGCCTGTTAAGCAGTTGTCTTTGGTGTATGGCATTGTCTGTTAAGCAGTTGTCTTTGGTGTATGGCATTGTCTGTTAAACAGTTGTCTTTGGTGTATGGCAGTGTCTGTTAAGCAGTTGTCTTTGGTGTATGGCATTGCCTGTTAAGCAGCTGTCTTTGGTGTATAGCATTGTCTGTTAAGCAGTTGTCTTTGGTGTATGGCATTGTCTGTTAAGCAGCTGTCTTTGGTGTATAGCATTGTCTGTTAAGCAGTTGTCTTTGGTGTATGGCATTGCCTGCTAAGCAGTTGTCTTTGGTGGATGGCATTGTCTGTTAAGCAGTTGTCTTTGGTGTATGGCATTGTCTGTTAAGCAGCTGTCTTTGGTGTATAGCATTGTCTGTTAAGCAGTTGTCTTTGGTGTATGGCATTGCCTGTTAAGCAGTTGTCTTTGGTGTATGGCATTGCCTGTTAAGTAGTTGTCTTTGGTGTATGGCATTGTCTGTTAAGCAGTTGTCTTTGGTGTATGGCATTGTCTGTTAAGCAGTTGTCTTTGGTGTATGGCATTGCCTGTTAAGAACTTGTCTTTGGTTTATGGCATTGTCTGTTAAGCAGTTGTCTTTGGTGTATAGCATTGTCTGTTAAGCAGTTGTCTTTGGTGTATGGCATTGTCTGTTAAGCAGTTGTCTTTGGTGTATGGCATTGCCTGTTAAGAACTTGTCTTTGGTTTATGGCATTGTCTGTTAAGCAGTTGTCTTTGGTGTATGGCATTGTCTGTTAAGCAGCTGTCTTTGGTGTATAGCATTGTCTGTTAAGCAGTTGTCTTTGGTGTATGGCATTGCCTGTTAAGCAGTTTTCTTTGGTGTATGGCATTGCCTGTTAAGTAGTTGTCTTTGGTGTATGGCAGTGTCTGTTAAGCAGTTGTCTTTGGTGTATGGCATTGTCTGTTAAGCAGTTGTCTTTGGTGTATGGCATTGTCTGTTAAGCAGTTGTCTTTGGTGTATGGCATTGTCTGTTAAGCAGTTGTCTTTGGTGTATGGCATTGTCTGTTAAGCAGTTGTCTTTGGTGTATGGCAGTGTCTGTTAAACAGTTGTCTTTGGTGTATGGCATTGTCTGTTAAGCAGCTGTCTTTGGTGTATGGCATTGTCTGTTAAGCAGCTGTCTTTGGTGTATGGCGTTGTCTGTTAAGCAGTTGTCTTTGGTGTATGGCGTTCTCTGTCAAGCAGTTGTCTTTAGTGTATGGCAGTGTCTGTTAAGCAGTTGTCTTTGGTGTCTGGCTTTGTCTGTTAAGCAGTTGTCTTTGGTGTATGGCATTGTCTGTTAAGCAGTTGTCTTTGGTGTATGGCATTGTCTGTTAAGCAGTTGTCTTTGGTGTATGGTATTGTCTGTTAAGCAGTTGTCTTTGGTGTACGGCATTGTCTGGTAAGCAGTTGTCTTTGGTGTATGGTGTTGCCTGTTAAGCAGTTGTCTTTGGTGTATGGTGTTGTCTGTTAAGCAGTTGTCTTTGATGTATGGCGTTGCCTGTTAAGCAGTTGTCTTTGGTGTATGGCATTGTCTGTTAAGCAGTTGTCTTTTGTGTATGGCAGTGTCTGTTAAGCAGTTGTCTTTGGTGTATGGCATTGTCTGTTAAGCAGTTGTCTTTGGTGTATGGCATTGTCTGTTAAGCAGTTGTCTTTGGTGTATGGCATTGTCTGTTAAGCAGTTGTCTTTTGTGTATGGCAGTGTCTGTTAAGCTGTTGTCTTTGGTGTATGGCAGTGTCTGTTAAGCAGTTGTCTTTGGTGTATGGCATTGTCTGTTAAGCAGTTGTCTTTGGTGTATGGCATTGTCTGTTAAGCAGTTGTCTTTGGTGTATGGCATTGTCTGTTAAGCAGTTGTCTTTGGTGTATGGCGTTGTCTGTTAAGCAGTTGTCTTTGGTGTATGGCGTTGTCTGTTAAGCAGTTGTCTTTGGTGTATGGCATTGCCTGTTAAGCAGTTGTCTTTGGTGTATGGCGTTGTCTGTTAAGCAGTTGTCTTTGGTGTATGACATTGTCTGTTAAGCAGTTGTCTTTGGTGTATGGCATTGTCTGTTAAGCAGTTGTCTTTGGTGTATGGCAGAGTCTGTTAAGCAGTTGTCTTTGGTGTATGGCATTGTCTGTTAAGCAGTTGTCTTTGGTGTATGGCATTGTCTGTTAAGCAGTTGTCTTTGGTGTATGGCATTGTCTGTTAAGCAGTTGTCTTTTGTGTATGGCATTGTCTGTTAAGCTGTTGTCTTTGGTGTATGGCAGTGTCTGTTAAGCAGTTGTCTTTGGTGTATGGCATTGTCTGTTAAGCAGTTGTCTTTGGTGTATGGCATTGTCTGTTTAGCAGTTGTCTTTGGTGTATGGCATTGTCTGTATAGCAGTTGTCTTTGGTGTATGGCATTGTCTGTTTAGCAGTTGTCTTTGGTGTATGGCATTGTCTGTTAAGCAGTTGTCTTTGGTGTATGGCATTGTCTGTTAAGCAGTTGTCTTTGGTGTATGGCATTGTCTGTTAAGCAGTTGTCTTTGGTGTATGGCATTGTCTGTTAAGCAGTTGTCTTTGGTGTATGGCATTGTCTGTTAAGCAGTTGTCTTTGGTGTATGGCAGTGTCTGTTAAGCAGTTGTCTTTGGTGTATGGCATTGCCTGTTAAGCAGTTGTCTTTGGTGTATGGCACTGTCTGTTAAGCAGTTGTCTTGCCGGTTAAGCAGTTATCTTTGGTGTATGGTATTGTCTGTTAAGCAGTTGTCTTTGGTGTATGGCATTGTCTGTTAAGCAGTTGTCTTTGGTGTATGGCATTGTCTGTTAAGCAGTTGTCTTTGGTGTATGGCAGTGTCTGTTAAGCAGTTGTCTTTGGTGTATGGCATTGCCTGTTAAGCAGTTGTCTTTGGTGTATGGCATTGTCTGTTAAGCAGTTGTCTTGCCGGTTAAGCAGTTATCTTTGGTGTATGGTATTGTCTGTTAAGCAGTTGTCTTTGGTGTATGGCATTGTCTGTTAAGCAGTTGTCTTTGGTGTATGGCAGTGTCTGTTAAGCAGTTGTCTTTGGTGTATGGCATTGCCTGTTAAGCAGTTGTCTTTGGTGTATGGCATTGTCTGCTAAGCAGTTGTCTTTGGTGTATGGCATTGTCTGTTAAGCAGTTGTCTTTGGTGTATGGCAGTGTCTGTTAAGCAGTTGTCTTTGGTGTATGGCATTGCCTGTTAAGCAGTTGTCTTTGGTGTATGGCATTGTCTGTTAAGCAGTTGTCTTGCCGGTTAAGCAGTTATCTTTGGTGTATGGTATTGTCTGTTAAGCAGTTGTCTTTGGTGTATGGCATTGTCTGTTAAGCAGTTGTCTTTGGTGTATGGCATTGCATGTTAAGCAGTTGTCTTTGGTGTATGGCATTGCATATTAAGGAGTTGTCTTTGGTGTATGGCATTGCCTGTTAAGCAGTTGTCTTTGGTGTATGGCATTGTCTGTTAAGCAGTTGTCTTTGGTGTATGGCAGTGTCTGTTAAGCAGTTGTCTTTGGTGTATGGCATTGTCTGTTAAGCAGTTGTCTTTCGTGTATGGCAGTGTCTGTTAAGCAGTTGTCTTTGGTGTATGGCATTGTCTGTTAAGCAGTTGTCTTTGGTGTATGGCATTGTCTGTTAAGCAGTTGTCTTTGGTGTATGGCATTGCCTGTTAAGCAGTTGTCTTTGGTGTATGGCATTGTCTGTTAAGCAGTTGTCTTTGGTGTATGGCATTGTCTGTTAAGCAGTTGTCTTTGGTGTATGGCATTGTCTGTTAAGCAGTTGTCTTTGGTGTATGGCATTGTCTGTTAAGCAGTTGTCTTTGGTGTATGGCATTGCCTGTTAAGCAGTTGTCTTTGGTGTATGGCATTGCCTGTTAAGCAGTTGTCTTTGGTGTATGGCATTGCCTGTTAAGCAGTTGTCTTTGGTGTATGGCATTGTCTGTTAAGCAGTTGTCTTTGGTGTATGGCATTGTCTGTTAAGCAGTTGTCTTTCGTGTATGGCAGTGTCTGTTAAGCAGTTGTCTTTGGTGTATGGCATTGTCTGTTAAGCAGTTGTCTTTGGTGTATGGCATTGTCTGTTAAGCAGTTGTCTTTGGTGTATGGCATTGCCTGTTAAGCAGTTGTCTTTGGTGTATGGCATTGCCTGTTAAGCAGTTGTCTTTGGTGTATGGCATTGTCTGTTAAGCAGTTGTCTTTGGTGTATGGCATTGTCTGTTAAGCAGTTGTCTTTGGTGTATGGCATTGTCTGTTAAGCAGTTGTCTTTGGTGTATGGCATTGTCTGTTAAGCAGTTGTCTTTGGTGTATGGCATTGTCTGTTAAGCAGTTGTCTTTAGTGCATGGCATTGTCTGTTAAGCAGTTGTCTTTAGAGTATGGCAGTGTCTGTTAAGCAGTTGTCTTTGGTGTATGGCATTGTCTGTTAAGCAGTTGTCTTTGGTGTATGGCAGTGTCGGTTAAGCAGTTGTCTTTGGTGTATGGCAGTGTCTGTTAAGCAGTTGTCTTTGGTGTATGACATTTTCTGTTAAGCAGTTGTCTTTGGTGTATGGCATTGCCTGTTAAGCAGTTGTCTTTGGTGTATGGCATTGTCTGTTAAGCAGTTGTCTTTGGTGTATGGCATTGTCTGTTAAGCAGTTGTCTTTGGTGTATGGCATTGCCAGTTAAGCAGTTGTCTTTGGTGTATGGCATTGTCTGTTAAGCAGTTGTCTTTGGTGTATGGCATTGTCTGTTAAGCAGTTGTCTTTGGTGTATGGCAGTGTCTGTTAAGCAGTTGTCTTTGGTGTATGGCATTGCCTGTTAAGCAGTTGTCTTTGGTGTATGGCATTGTCTGTTAAGCAGTTGTCTTTGGTGTATGGCATTGTCTGTTAAGCAGTTGTCTTTGGTGTATGGCGTTGTCTGTTAAGCAGTTGTCTTTGGTGCATGGCATTGCCTGTTAAGCAGTTGTCTTTGGTGTATGGCATAGTCTGTTAAGCAGTTGTCTTTGGTGTATGGCGTTGTCTGTTAAGCAGTTGTCTTTGGTGAATGGCATAGTCTGTTAAGCAGTTGTCTTTGGTGTATGGCGTTGTCTGTTAAGCAGTTGTCTTTGGTGCATGGCATTGTCTGTTAAGCTGTTGTCTTTAGTGTATGGCATTGCCTGTTAAGCAGTTGTCTTTGGTGTATGGCAGTGTCTGTTAAGCAGTTGTCTTTGGTGTATGGCATTGCCTGTTAAGCAGTTGTCTTTGGTGTATGGCAGTGTCTGTTAAGCAGTTGTCTTTGGTGTATGGCATTATCTGTTAAGCTGTTGTCTTTAGTGTATGGCATTGCATGTTAAGCAGTTGTCTTTGGTGTATGGCATTGTCTGTTAAGCAGTTGTCTTTAGTGTATGGCATTGTCTGTTAAGCAGTTGTCTTTAGTTTATGGCGTTGTCTGTTAAACAGTTGTCTTTAGTGTATGGCATTGTCTGTTAAGCAGTTGTCTTTAGTTTATGGCGTTGTCTGTTAAGCAGTTGTCTTTGGTGTATGGCGTTGTCTGTTAAGCAGTTGTCTTTGGTGTATGGCGTTGTCGGTTAAGCAGTTGTCTTTGGTGTATGGCATTGCCTGTTAAGCAGTTGTCTTTGGTGTTTGGCGATGCCTTTTAAGCAGTTGCCTTTGGTGTATGGCAGTGTCTGTTAAGCAGTTGTCTTTGGTGTATGGCAGTGTCTGTTAAGCAGTTGTCTTGGTGTATGGCATTGTCTGTTAAGCAGTTGTCTTTGCTGTATGGCATTGCCTGTTAAGCAGTTGTCTTTGGTGTATGGCAGTGTCTGTTAAGCAGTTGTCTTTGGTGTATGGCAGTGTCTGTTAAGCAGTTGTCTTTGGTGTATGGCATTGTCTGTTAAGCAGTTGTCTTTGGTGTATGGCGTTGCCTGTTAAGCATTTGTCTTTGGTGTATGGCGTTGCCTGTTAAGCAGTTGTCTTTGGTGTATGGCGTTGTCTGTTAAGCAGTTGTCTTTGGTGTATGGCGCTGTCTGTTAAGCAGTTGTCTTTGGTGTATGGCGTTGTCTGTTAAGCAGTTGTCTTTGGTGTATGGCGCTGTCTGTTAAGCAGTTGTCTTTGGTGTATGGCGTTGCCTGTTAAGCAGTTGTCTTTGGTGTATGGCGTTGTCTGTTAAGCAGTTGTCTTTGGTGTATGGCGTTGCCTGTTAAGCAGTTGTCTTTGGTGTATGGCAGTGTCGGTTAAGCAGTTGTCTTTGGTGTATGGCAGTGTCTGTTAAGCAGTTGTCTTTGGTGTATGTCATTGTCTGTTAAGCAGTTGTCTTTGGTGTATGGCATTGCCTGTTAAGCAGTTGTCTTTGGTGTATGGCAGTGTCTGTTAAGCAGTGGTCTTTTGTGTATGGCATTGTCTGTTAAGCAGTTGTCTTTGGTGTATGGCATTGCCTGTTAAGCAGTTGTCTTTTGTGTATGGCAGTGTCTGTTAAGCAGTTGTATTTGGTGTATGGCATTATCTGTTAAGCAGTTGTCTTTGGTGTATGGCATTGTCTGTTTAGCAATTGTCTTTGGTGTATGGCATTGTCTGTTAAGCAGTTGTATATGGTGTATGGCATTATCTGTTAAGCAGTTGTCTTTGGTGTATGGCATTGTCTGTTAAGCAGTTGTATTTGGTGTATGGCATTATCTGTTAAGCAGTTGTCTTTGGTGTATGGTATTGTCTGTTAAGCAGTTGTATTTGGTGTATGGCATTGCCTGTTAAGCAGGTGTCTTTGGTGTATGGCATTGTCTGTTAAGCAGTTGTCTTTGGTGTATGGCATTGTCTGTTAAGCAGTTGTCTTTGGTGTATGGCATTGCCTGTTAAGCAGTTGTCTTTGGTGTATGGCATTGCCTGTTAAGCAGTTGTCTTTCGTGCATGGCATTGCCTGTTAAGCAGTTGTCTTTGGTGTATGGCATTGCCTGTTAAGCAGTTTTCTTTGGTGTATGCCATTGGCTTTTAAGCAGTTGTCTTTAGTGTATGGCATTGCCTGTTAAGCAGTTGTCTTTGGTGTATGCCATTGGCTTTTAAGCAGTTGTCTTTGGTGTATGACATTGTCTGTTAAGCAGTTGTCTTTGGTGTAAGGCGTTGTCTGTTAAGCAGTTGTCTTTGATGTGTGGCATTGCCTGTTAAGCAGTTGTCTTTGGTGTATGGCATTGTCTGTTAAGCAGTTGTCTTTGTTGTTTGGCATTGCCTGTTAAGCAGTTGTCTTTGGTGTATGGCATTGTCTGTTAAGCAGTTGTCTTTGGTGTATGGCATTGTCTGTTAAGCAGTTGTCTTTCGTGTATGGCATTGTATGTTCAGCAGTTGTCTTTGGTGTATGGCACTGTCTGTTAAGCAGTTGTCTTTGGTGTATGGCATTGCCTGTTAAGCAGTTGTCTTTGGTGTATGGCAGTGTCTGTTAAGCAGTTGTCTTTGGTGTATGGCATTGCCTGTTAAGCAGTTGTCTTTGGTGTATGGCAGTGTCTGTTAAGCAGTTGTCTTTGGTGTATGGCATTGTCTGTTAAGCAGTTGTCTTTGGTGTATGGCATTGTCTGTTAAGCAGTTGTCTTTGGTGTATGGCATTGTCTGTTAAGCAGTTGTCTATAGTGTATGGCATTGCCTGTTAAGCAGTTGTCTTTGGTGTATGGCAGTGTCTGTTAAGCAGTTGTCTTTGGTGTATGGCAGTGTCTGTTAAGCAGTTGTCTTTGGTGTATGGCATTGTCTGTTAAGCAGTTGTCTTTGGTGTATGGCATTGTCTGTTAAGCAGTTGTCTATAGTGTATGGCATTGTCTGTTAAGCAGTTGTCTTTAGTGTATGGCATTGTCTGTTACGCAGTTGTCTTTAGTGTATGGCATTGTCTGTTACGCAGTTGTCTTTAGAGTATGGCATTGTCTATTAAGCAGTTGTCTTTGGTGTATGGCATTGTCTGTTAAGCAGTTGTCTTTAGTGTATGGCATTGTCTGTTACGCAGTTGTCTTTAGAGTATGGCATTGTCTATTAAGCAGTTGTCTTTGGTGTATGGCATTGTCTGTTAAGCAGTTATCTTTGGTGTATGGCATTGTCTGTTAAGCAGTTGTCATTGGTGTATGGCATTGTCTGTTAAGCAGTTGTCTTTAGTGTATGGCATTGTCTGTTAAGCAGTTGTCTTTGGTGTATGGCATTGTCTGTTATGCAGTTGTCTTTGGTGTATGGCATTGTGTGTTAAGCAGTTGTCTTTAGTATATGGCATTGTCTGTTAAGCAGTTGTCTTTGGTGTATGGCATTGTCTGTTTAGCAGTTGTCTTTGGTGTATGGCATTGTCTGTTAAGCAGTTGTCTTTGGTGTATGGCATTGTCTGTTAAGCAGTTGTCTTTGGTGTATGGCATTGTCTGTTAAGCAGTTGTCTTTGGTGTATGGCAGTGTCTGTTAAGCAGTTGTCTTTGGTGTATGGCATTGCCTGTTAAGCAGTTGTCTTTGGTGTATGGCATTGTCTGTTAAGCAGTTGTCTTGCCGGTTAAGCAGTTATCTTTGGTGTATGGTATTGTCTGTTAAGCAGTTGTCTTTGGTGTATGGCAGTGTCTGTTAAGCAGTTGTCTTTGGTGTATGGCAGTGTCTGTTAAGCAGTTGTCTTTGGTGTATGGCATTGCCTGTTAAGCAGTTGTCTTTGGTGTATGGCATTGTCTGTTAAGCAGTTGTCTTGCCGGTTAAGCAGTTGTCTTTGGTGAATGGCATTGCCTGTTAAGCAGTTGTCTTTAGTGTATGGCATTGCCTGTTAAGCAGTTGTCTTTGGTGTATTGCATTGCCTGTTAAGCAGTTGTCTTTGGTGTATGGCATTGTCTGTTAAGCAGTTGTCTTTGGTGTATGGCATTGTCTGTTAAGCAGTTGTCTTTGGTGTATGGCAGTGTCTGTTAAGCAGTTGTCTTTGGTGTATGGTACTGTCTGTTAAGCAGTTGTCTTTGGTGTATGGCATTGCATGTTAAGCAGTTGTCTTTGGTGTATGGCATTGCATATTAAGGAGTTGTCTTTGGTGTATGGCATTGCCTGTTAAGCAGTTGTCTTTGGTGTATGGCATTGTCTGTTAAGCAGTTGTCTTTGGTGTATGGCAGTGTCTGTTAAGCAGTTGTCTTTGGTGTATGGCATTGTCTGTTAAGCAGTTGTCTTTGGTGTATGGCAGTGTCTGTTAAGCAGTTGTCTTTGGTGTATGGCATTGCCTGTTAAGCAGTTGTCTTTGGTGTATGGCATTGCCTGTTAAGCAGTTGTCTTTCATGTATGGCAGTGTCTGTTAAGCAGTTGTCTTTGGTGTATGGCATTGTCTGTTAAGCAGTTGTCTTTGGTGTATGGCATTGTCTGTTAAGCAGTTGTCTTTGGTGTATGGCATTGCCTGTTAAGCAGTTGTCTTTGGTGTATGGCATTGTCTGTTAAGCAGTTGTCTTTGGTGTATGTCATTGCCTGCTAAGCAGTTGTCTTTGGTGTATGGCATTGTCTGTTAAGCAGTTGTCTTTAGTGTATGGCATTGCCTGTTAAGCAGTTGTCTTTGGTGTATGGCATTGTCTGTTAAGCAGTTGTCCCTGATGTATGGCATTGTCTGTTATGCAGTTGTGTTTGGTGTATGGCATTGTCTGTTAAGCAGTTGTCTTTGGTGTATGGCATTGTGTGTTAAGCAGTTGTCTTTGGTGTATGGCATTGTCTGTTAAGCAGTTGTCTTTAGTGTATGGCATTGTCTGTTAAGCAGTTGTCTTTAGAGTATGGCAGTGTCTGTTAAGCAGTTGTCTTTGGTGTATGGCATTGTCTGTTAAGCAGTTGTCTTTAGTGTATGGCATTGTCTGTTAAGCAGTTGTCTTTAGAGTATGGCATTGTCTGTTAAGCAGTTGTCTTTGGTGTATGGCAGTGTCTGTTAAGCAGTTGTCTTTGGTGTATGGCATTGTCTGTTAAGCAGTTGTCTTTGGTGTATGGCATTGTCTGTTAAGCAGTTGTCTTTAGTGTATGGCATTGTCTGTTAAGCAGTTGTCTTTAGAGTATGGCATTGTCTGTTAAGCAGTTGTCTTTGGTGTATGGCATTGTCTGTTAAGCAGTTGTCTTTGGTGTATGGCATTGTCTGTTAAGCAGTTGTCATTGGTGTATGGCATTGTCTGTTAAGCAGTTGTCTTTAGTGTATGGCATTGTCTGTTAAGCAGTTGTCTTTGGTGTATGGCATTGTCTGTTATGCAGTTGTCTTTGGTGTATGGCATTGTGTGTTAAGCAGTTGTCTTTAGTGTATGGCATTGTCTGTTAAGCAGTTGTCTTTGGTGTATGGCATTGTCTGTTTAGCAGTTGTCTTTGGTGTATGGCATTGTCTGTTAAGCAGTTGTCTTTGCTGTATGGCATTGCCTGTTAAGCAGTTGTCTTTGGTGTATGGCAGTGTCTGTTTAGCAGTTGTCTTTGGTGTATGGCATTGCCTGTTAAGCAGTTGTCTTTGGTGTATGGCATTGTCTGTTAAGCAGTTGTCTTTGGTGTATGGCATTGCCTGTTAGGCAGTTGTCTTTGGTATATGGCATTGTCTGTTAAGCAGTTGTCTTTGGTGTATGGCATTGTCTGTTAAGCAGTTGTCTTTGGTGTATGGCATTGTCTGTTAAGCAGTTGTCTTTGGTGTATGGCGTTGCCTGTTAAGCAGTTGTCTTTGGTGTATGGCGTTGTCTGTTAAGCAGTTGTCTTTGGTGTATGGCGCTGTCTGTTAAGCAGTTGTCTTTGGTGTATGGCGTTGTCTGTTAAGCAGTTGTCTTTGGTGTATGGCGTTGCCTGTTAAGCAGTTGTCTTTGGTGTATGGCAGTGTCGGTTAAGCAGTTGTCTTTGGTGTATGGCAGTGTCTGTTAAGCAGTTGTCTTTGGTGTATGTCATTGTCTGTTAAGCAGTTGTCTTTGGTGTATGGCATTGCCTGTTAAGCAGTTGTCTTTGGTGTATGGCATTGCCTGTTAAGCAGTTGTCTTTGGAGTATGGTATTGTCTGTTAAGCAGTTTTCTTTGGTGTATGGCATTGTCTGTTAAGCAGTTGTCTTTGGTGTATGGCAGTGTCTGTTAAGCAGTTGTCTTTGGTGTATGGTGTTGCCTGTTAAGCAGTTGTCTTTGGTGTATGGCATTGTCTGTTAAGCAGTTGTCTTTGGTGTATGGCATTGTCTGTTAAGCAGTTGTCTTTGGTGTATGGCATTGCCTGTTAAGCAGTTGTCTTTGGTGTATGCCATTGGCTTTTAAGCAGTTGTCTTTGGTGTATGGCATTGTCTGTTAAGCAGTTGTCTTTGGTGTATGGCATTGCCTGTTAAGCAGTTGTCTTTTGTGTATGGCAGTGTCTGTTAAGCAGTTGTCTTTGGTGTATGGCAGTGTCTGTTAAGCAGTTGTCTTTGGTGTATGGCATTGTCTGTTAAGCAGTTGTCTTTTGTGTATGGCAGTGTCTGTTAAGCAGTTGTCTTTGGTGTATGGCAGTGTCTGTTAAGCAGTTGTCTTTGGTGTATGGCGCTGTCTGTTAAGCAGTTGTCTTTGGTGTATGGCGTTGTCTGTTAAGCAGTTGTCTTTGGTGTATGGCGTTGCCTGTTAAGCAGTTGTCTTTGGTGTATGGCAGTGTCGGTTAAGCAGTTGTCTTTGGTGTATGGCAGTGTCTGTTAAGCAGTTGTCTTTGGTGTATGTCATTGTCTGTTAAGCAGTTGTCTTTGGTGTATGGCATTGCCTGTTAAGCAGTTGTCTTTGGTGTATGGCATTGCCTGTTAAGCAGTTGTCTTTGGAGTATGGTATTGTCTGTTAAGCAGTTTTCTTTGGTGTATGGCATTGTCTGTTAAGCAGTTGTCTTTGGTGTATGGCAGTGTCTGTTAAGCAGTTGTCTTTGGTGTATGGTGTTGCCTGTTAAGCAGTTGTCTTTGGTGTATGGCATTGTCTGTTAAGCAGTTGTCTTTGGTGTATGGCATTGTCTGTTAAGCAGTTGTCTTTGGTGTATGGCATTGCCTGTTAAGCAGTTGTCTTTGGTGTATGCCATTGGCTTTTAAGCAGTTGTCTTTGGTGTATGGCATTGTCTGTTAAGCAGTTGTCTTTGGTGTATGGCATTGCCTGTTAAGCAGTTGTCTTTTGTGTATGGCAGTGTCTGTTAAGCAGTTGTCTTTGGTGTATGGCAGTGTCTGTTAAGCAGTTGTCTTTGGTGTATGGCATTGTCTGTTAAGCAGTTGTCTTTTGTGTATGGCAGTGTCTGTTAAGCAGTTGTCTTTGGTGTATGGCAGTGTCTGTTAAGCAGTTGTCTTTGGTGTATGGCATTGTCTGTTAAGCAGTTGTCTTTGGTGTATGGCATTGCCTGTTAAGCATTTGTCTTTGGTGTATGGCGTTGCCTGTTAAGCAGTTGTCTTTGGTGTATGGCGTTGCATGTTAAGCAGTTGTCTTTGGTGTATGGCGTTGCCTGTTAAGCAGCTGTCTTTGGTGTATGGCGTTGTCTGTTTAACAGTTGTCTTTGGTGTATGGCGTTGTCTGTTTAGCAGTTGTCTTTGGTGTATGGCAGTGTCTGTTAAGCAGTTGTCTTTGGTTTATGGCATTATCTGTTAAGCAGTTGTCTTTGGTGTATGGCATTGTCTGTTAAGCAGTTGTATTTGGTGTATGGCATTGCCTGTTAAGCAGTTGTCTTTGGTGTATGGCATTGTCTGTTAAGCAGTTGTCTTTGGTGCATGGCATTGCCTGTTAAGCAGTTGTCTTTGGTGTATGGCATTGCCTGTTAAGCAGTTGTCTTTCGTGCATGGCATTGCCTGTTAAGCAGTTGTCTTTGGTGTATGGCATTGCCTGTTAAGCAGTTGTCTTTGGTGTATGGCATTGCCTGCTAAGCAGTTGTCTTTGGTGTATGGCATTGTCTGTTAAGCAGTTGTCTTTGGTGTATGGCATTGCCTGTTAAGCAGTTGTCTTTGTTGTATGGCATTGTCTGTTAAGCAGTTGTCTTTGGTGTATGGCATTGTCTGTTAAGCAGTTGTCTTTAGTGTATGGCATTGTCTGTTAAGCAGTTGTTTTTGGTGTATGGCATTGCCTGTTAAGCAGTTGTCTTTGGTGTATGGCATTGTCTGTTAAGCAGTTGTCTTTGGTGTATGGCATTGTCTGTTAAGCAGTTGTCTTTGGTGTATGGCATTGCCTGTTAAGCAGTTGTCTTTGGAGTATGGCATTGTCTGTTAAGCAGTTTTCTTTGGTGTATGGCATTGTCTGTTAAGCAGTTGTCTTTGGTGTATGGCAGTGTCTGTTAAGCAGTTGTCTTTGGTGTATGGTGTTGCCTGTTAAGCAGTTGTCTTTGGTGTATGGCATTGTCTGTTAAGCAGTTGTCTTTGGTGTATGGCATTGTCTGTTAAGCAGTTGTCTTTGGTGTATGGCATTGTCTGTTAAGCAGTTGTCTTTGGTGTATGGCATTGCCTGTTAAGCAGTTGTCTTTGGTGTATGCCATTGGCTTTTAAGCAGTTGTCTTTGGTGTATGGCATTGTCTGTTAAGCAGTTGTCTTTAGAGTATGGCATTGTCTGTTAAGCAGTTGTCTTTGGTGTATGGCATTGTCTGTTAAGCAGTTGTCTTTGGTGTATGGCAGTGTCTGTTAAGCAGTTGTCTTTGGTGTATGGTGTTGCCTGTTAAGCAGTTGTCTTTGGTGTATGGCATTGTCTGTTAAGCAGTTGTCTTTGGTGTATGGCATTGTCTGTTAAGCAGTTGTCTTTGGTGTATGGCATTGTCTGTTAAGCAGTTGCCTTTGGTGTATGGCATTGTCTGTTAAGCAGTTGTCTTTGATGTGTGGCATTGCCTGTTAAGCAGTTGTCTTTGGTGTATGGCATTGTCTGTTAAGCAGTTGTCTTTGTTGTTTGGCATTGCCTGTTAAGCAGTTGTCTTTGGTGTATGGCATTGTCTGTTAAGCAGTTGTCTTTGGTGTATGGCATTGTCTGTTAAGCAGTTGTCTTTCGTGTATGGCATTGCCTGTTAAGCAGTTGTCTTTGGTGTATGGCAGTGTCTGTTAAGCAGTTGTCTTTGGTGTATGGCATTGCCTGTTAAGCAGTTGTCTTTCGTGTATGGCAGTGTCTGTTAAGCAGTTGTCTTTGGTGTATGGCATTGTCTGTTAAGCAGTTGTCTTTGGTGTATGGCAGTGTCTGTTAAGCAGTTGTCTTTGGTGTATGGCATTGTCTGTTAAGCAGTTGTCTTTGGTGTATGGCATTGTCTGTTAAGCAGTTGTCTTTGGTGTATGGCAGTGTCTGTTAAGCAGTTGTCTTTGGTGTATGGCATTGCCTGTTAAGCAGTTGTCTTTGGTGTATGGCATTGTCTGTTAAGCAGTTGTCTTTGGTGTATGGCATTGCCTGTTAAGCAGTTGTCTTTGGTGTATGGCATTGTCTGTTAAGCAGTTGTCTTTCGTGTATGGCATTGCCTGTTAAGCAGTTGTCTTTGGTGTATGGCAGTGTCTGTTAAGCAGTTGTCTTTGGTGTATGGCATTGCCTGTTAAGCAGTTGTCTTTCGTGTATGGCAGTGTCTGTTAAGCAGTTGTCTTTGGTGTATGGCAGTGTCTGTTAAGCAGTTGTCTTTGGTGTATGGCATTGTCTGTTAAGCAGTTGTCTTTGGTGTATGGCATTGTCTGTTAAGCAGTTGTCTTTGGTGTATGGCAGTGCCTGTTAAGCAGTTGTCTTTGGTGTATGGCATTGCCTGCTAAGCAGTTGTCTTTGGTGTATGGCATTGTCTGTTAAGCAGTTGTCTTTGGTGTATGGCATTGTCTGTTAAGCAGTTGTCTTTGGTTTATGGCATTGTCTGTTAAGCAGTTGTCTTTGGTGTATGGCATTGTCTGTTAAGCAGTTGTCTTTGGTGTATGGCATTGTCTGTTAAGCAGTTGTCTTTAGTGTATGGCATTGTCTGTTAAGCAGTTGTCTTTAGAGTATGGCATTGTCTGTTAAGCAGTTGTCTTTGGTGTTTGGCATTGTTTGTTAAGCAGTTGTCTTTGGTGTATGGCATTGTCTGTTAAGCAGTTGTCTTTGGTGTATGGCATTGTCTGTTAAGCAGTTGTCTTTGGTGTATGGCATTGTCTGTTAAGCAGTTGTCTTTGGTGTATGGCATTGTCTGTTAAGCAGTTGTCTTTGGTGTATGGCATTGTCTGTTAAGCAGTTGTCATTGGTGTATGGCATTGTCTGTTAAGCAGTTGTCTTTAGTGTATGGCATTGTCTGTTAAGCAGTTGTCTTTGGTGTATGGCAGTGTCTGTTAAGCAGTTGTCTTTGGTGTTTGGCATTGTCTGTTAAGCAGTTGTCTTTGGTGTATGGCATTGTCTGTTATGCAGTTGTCTTTGGTGTATGGCATTGTGTGTTAAGCAGTTGTCTTTAGTGTATGGCATTGTCTGTTTAGCAGTTGTCTTTGGTGTATGGCATTGTCTGTTAAGCTGTTGTCTTTGGTGTATGGCATTGTCTGTTAAGAAGTTGTCTTTGGTGTATGGCATTGTCTGTTAAGCAGTTGTCTTTGGTGTATGGCATTGTCTGTTAAGCAGTTGTCTTTGGTGTATGGCAGTGTCTGTTAAGCAGTTGTCTTTGGTGTATGGCATTGCCTGTTAAGCAGTTGTCTTTGGTGTATGGCATTGTCTGTTAAGCAGTTGTCTTGCCGATTAAGCAGTTATCTTTGGTGTATGGTATTGTCTGTTAAGCAGTTGTCTTTGGTGTATGGCATTGTCTGTTAAGCAGTTGTCTTTCGTGTATGGCATTGCCTGTTAAGCAGTTGTCTTTGGTGTATGGCAGTGTCTGTTAAGCAGTTGTCTTTGGTGTATGGCATTGCCTGTTAAGCAGTTGTCTTTCGTGTATGGCAGTGTCTGTTAAGCAGTTGTCTTTGGTGTATGGCAGTGTCTGTTAAGCAGTTGTCTTTGGTGTATGGCATTGTCTGTTAAGCAGTTGTCTTTGGTGTATGGCATTGTCTGTTAAGCAGTTGTCTTTGGTGTATGGCAGTGCCTGTTAAGCAGTTGTCTTTGGTGTATGGCATTGCCTGCTAAGCAGTTGTCTTTGGTGTATGGCATTGTCTGTTAAGCAGTTGTCTTTGGTGTATGGCATTGTCTGTTAAGCAGTTGTCTTTGGTTTATGGCATTGTCTGTTAAGCAGTTGTCTTTGGTGTATGGCATTGTCTGTTAAGCAGTTGTCTTTGGTGTATGGCATTGTCTGTTAAGCAGTTGTCTTTAGTGTATGGCATTGTCTGTTAAGCAGTTGTCTTTAGAGTATGGCATTGTCTGTTAAGCAGTTGTCTTTGGTGTATGGCATAGTTTGTTAAGCAGTTGTCTTTGGTGTATGGCATTGTCTGTTAAGCAGTTGTCTTTGGTGTATGGCATTGTCTGTTAAGCAGTTGTCTTTGGTGTATGGCATTGTCTGTTAAGCAGTTGTCTTTGGTGTATGGCATTGTCTGTTAAGCAGTTGTCATTGGTGTATGGCATTGTCTGTTAAGCAGTTGTCTTTAGTGTATGGCATTGTCTGTTAAGCAGTTGTCTTTGGTGTATGGCAGTGTCTGTTAAGCAGTTGTCTTTGGTGTTTGGCATTGTCTGTTAAGCAGTTGTCTTTGGTGTATGGCATTGTCTGTTATGCAGTTGTCTTTGGTGTATGGCATTGTGTGTTAAGCAGTTGTCTTTAGTGTATGGCATTGTCTGTTTAGCAGTTGTCTTTGGTGTATGGCATTGTCTGTTAAGCAGTTGTCTTTGGTGTATGGCAGTGTCTGTTAAGCAGTTGTCTTTGGTGTATGGCATTGTCTGTTAAGCAGTTGTCTTTCGTGTATGGCAGTGTCTGTTAAGCAGTTGTCTTTGGTGTATGGCATTGTCTGTTAAGCAGTTGTCTTTGGTGTATGGCATTGTCTGTTAAGCAGTTGTCTTTGGTGTATGGCATTGCCTGTTAAGCAGTTGTCTTTGGTGTATGGCATTGTCTGTTAAGCAGTTGTCTTTGGTGTATGGCAGTGTCTGTTAAGCAGTTGTCTTTGGTGTATGGCATTGCCTGTTAAGCAGTTGTCTTTGGTGTATGGCATTGTCTGTTAAGCAGTTGTCTTTGGTGTATGTCATTGCCTGCTAAGCAGTTGTCTTTGGTGTATGACATTGTCTGTTAAGCAGTTGTCTTTGGTGTATGGCATTGTCTGTTAAGCAGTTGTCTTTGGTGTATGGCATTGTCTGTTAAGCAGTTGTCTTTGGTGTATGGCATTGTCTGTTAAGCAGTTGTCTTTGGTGTATGGCATTGTCTGTTAAGCAGTTGTCTTTAGTGCATGGCATTGTCTGTTAAGCAGTTGTCTTTAGAGTATGGCAGTGTCTGTTAAGCAGTTGTCTTTGGTGTATGGCATTGTCTGTTAAGCAGTTGTCTTTGGTGTATGGCAGTGTCGGTTAAGCAGTTGTCTTTGGTGTATGGCAGTGTCTGTTAAGCAGTTGTCTTTGGTGTATGACATTTTCTGTTAAGCAGTTGTCTTTGGTGTATGGCATTGCCTGTTAAGCAGTTGTCTTTGGTGTATGGCATTGTCTGTTAAGCAGTTGTCTTTGGTGTATGGCATTGTCTGTTAAGCAGTTGTCTTTGGTGTATGGCATTGCCAGTTAAGCAGTTGTCTTTGGTGTATGGCATTGTCTGTTAAGCAGTTGTCTTTGGTGTATGGCATTGTCTGTTAAGCAGTTGTCTTTGGTGTATGGCAGTGTCTGTTAAGCAGTTGTCTTTGGTGTATGGCATTGCCTGTTAAGCAGTTGTCTTTGGTGTATGGCATTGTCTGTTAAGCAGTTGTCTTTGGTGTATGGCATTGTCTGTTAAGCAGTTGTCTTTGGTGTATGGCGTTGTCTGTTAAGCAGTTGTCTTTGGTGCATGGCATTGCCTGTTAAGCAGTTGTCTTTGGTGTATGGCATAGTCTGTTAAGCAGTTGTCTTTGGTGTATGGCGTTGTCTGTTAAGCAGTTGTCTTTGGTGCATGGCATAGTCTGTTAAGCAGTTGTCTTTGGTGTATGGCGTTGTCTGTTAAGCAGTTGTCTTTGGTGCATGGCATTGTCTGTTAAGCTGTTGTCTTTAGTGTATGGCATTGCCTGTTAAGCAGTTGTCTTTGGTGTATGGCAGTGTCTGTTAAGCAGTTGTCTTTGGTGTATGGCATTGCCTGTTAAGCAGTTGTCTTTGGTGTATGGCAGTGTCTGTTAAGCAGTTGTCTTTGGTGTATGGCATTATCTGTTAAGCTGTTGTCTTTAGTGTATGGCATTGCATGTTAAGCAGTTGTCTTTGGTGTATGGCATTGTCTGTTAAGCAGTTGTCTTTAGTGTATGGCATTGTCTGTTAAGCAGTTGTCTTTAGTTTATGGCGTTGTCTGTTAAACAGTTGTCTTTAGTGTATGGCATTGTCTGTTAAGCAGTTGTCTTTAGTTTATGGCGTTGTCTGTTAAGCAGTTGTCTTTGGTGTATGGCGTTGTCTGTTAAGCAGTTGTCTTTGGTGTATGGCGTTGTCGGTTAAGCAGTTGTCTTTGGTGTATGGCATTGCCTGTTAAGCAGTTGTCTTTGGTGTTTGGCGATGCCTTTTAAGCAGTTGCCTTTGGTGTATGGCAGTGTCTGTTAAGCAGTTGTCTTTGGTGTATGGCAGTGTCTGTTAAGCAGTTGTCTTGGTGTATGGCATTGTCTGTTAAGCAGTTGTCTTTGCTGTATGGCATTGCCTGTTAAGCAGTTGTCTTTGGTGTATGGCAGTGTCTGTTAAGCAGTTGTCTTTGGTGTATGGCAGTGTCTGTTAAGCAGTTGTCTTTGGTGTATGGCATTGTCTGTTAAGCAGTTGTCTTTGGTGTATGGCGTTGCCTGTTAAGCATTTGTCTTTGGTGTATGGCGTTGCCTGTTAAGCAGTTGTCTTTGGTGTATGGCGTTGTCTGTTAAGCAGTTGTCTTTGGTGTATGGCGCTGTCTGTTAAGCAGTTGTCTTTGGTGTATGGCGTTGTCTGTTAAGCAGTTGTCTTTGGTGTATGGCGCTGTCTGTTAAGCAGTTGTCTTTGGTGTATGGCGTTGCCTGTTAAGCAGTTGTCTTTGGTGTATGGCGTTGTCTGTTAAGCAGTTGTCTTTGGTGTATGGCGTTGCCTGTTAAGCAGTTGTCTTTGGTGTATGGCAGTGTCGGTTAAGCAGTTGTCTTTGGTGTATGGCAGTGTCTGTTAAGCAGTTGTCTTTGGTGTATGTCATTGTCTGTTAAGCAGTTGTCTTTGGTGTATGGCATTGCCTGTTAAGCAGTTGTCTTTGGTGTATGGCATTGTCTGTTAAGCAGTTGTCTTTGGTGTATGGCATTGTCTGTTAAGCAGTTGTCTATAGTGTATGGCATTGCCTGTTAAGCAGTTGTCTTTGGTGTATGGCAGTGTCTGTTAAGCAGTTGTCTTTGGTGTATGGCAGTGTCTGTTAAGCAGTTGTCTTTGGTGTATGGCATTGTCTGTTAAGCAGTTGTCTTTGGTGTATGGCATTGTCTGTTAAGCAGTTGTCTATAGTGTATGGCATTGTCTGTTAAGCAGTTGTCTTTAGTGTATGGCATTGTCTGTTACGCAGTTGTCTTTAGTGTATGGCATTGTCTGTTACGCAGTTGTCTTTAGAGTATGGCATTGTCTATTAAGCAGTTGTCTTTGGTGTATGGCATTGTCTGTTAAGCAGTTGTCTTTAGTGTATGGCATTGTCTGTTACGCAGTTGTCTTTAGAGTATGGCATTGTCTATTAAGCAGTTGTCTTTGGTGTATGGCATTGTCTGTTAAGCAGTTATCTTTGGTGTATGGCATTGTCTGTTAAGCAGTTGTCATTGGTGTATGGCATTGTCTGTTAAGCAGTTGTCTTTAGTGTATGGCATTGTCTGTTAAGCAGTTGTCTTTGGTGTATGGCATTGTCTGTTATGCAGTTGTCTTTGGTGTATGGCATTGTGTGTTAAGCAGTTGTCTTTAGTATATGGCATTGTCTGTTAAGCAGTTGTCTTTGGTGTATGGCATTGTCTGTTTAGCAGTTGTCTTTGGTGTATGGCATTGTCTGTTAAGCAGTTGTCTTTGGTGTATGGCATTGTCTGTTAAGCAGTTGTCTTTGGTGTATGGCATTGTCTGTTAAGCAGTTGTCTTTGGTGTATGGCAGTGTCTGTTAAGCAGTTGTCTTTGGTGTATGGCATTGCCTGTTAAGCAGTTGTCTTTGGTGTATGGCATTGTCTGTTAAGCAGTTGTCTTGGCGGTTAAGCAGTTATCTTTGGTGTATGGTACTGTCTGTTAAGCAGTTGTCTTTGGTGTATGGCAGTGTCTGTTAAGCAGTTGTCTTTGGTGTATGGCAGTGTCTGTTAAGCAGTTGTCTTTGGTGTATGGCATTGCCTGTTAAGCAGTTGTCTTTGGTGTATGGCATTGTCTGTTAAGCAGTTGTCTTGCCGGTTAAGCAGTTGTCTTTGGTGAATGGCATTGCCTGTTAAGCAGTTGTCTTTAGTGTATGGCATTGCCTGTTAAGCAGTTGTCTTTGGTGTATTGCATTGCCTGTTAAGCAGTTGTCTTTGGTGTATGGCATTGTCTGTTAAGCAGTTGTCTTTGGTGTATGGCATTGTCTGTTAAGCAGTTGTCTTTGGTGTATGGCAGTGTCTGTTAAGCAGTTGTCTTTGGTGTATGGTACTGTCTGTTAAGCAGTTGTCTTTGGTGTATGGCATTGCATGTTAAGCAGTTGTCTTTGGTGTATGGCATTGCATATTAAGGAGTTGTCTTTGGTGTATGGCATTGCCTGTTAAGCAGTTGTCTTTGGTGTATGGCATTGTCTGTTAAGCAGTTGTCTTTGGTGTATGGCAGTGTCTGTTAAGCAGTTGTCTTTGGTGTATGGCATTGTCTGTTAAGCAGTTGTCTTTGGTGTATGGCAGTGTCTGTTAAGCAGTTGTCTTTGGTGTATGGCATTGCCTGTTAAGCAGTTGTCTTTGGTGTATGGCATTGCCTGTTAAGCAGTTGTCTTTCATGTATGGCAGTGTCTGTTAAGCAGTTGTCTTTGGTGTATGGCATTGTCTGTTAAGCAGTTGTCTTTGGTGTATGGCATTGTCTGTTAAGCAGTTGTCTTTGGTGTATGGCATTGCCTGTTAAGCAGTTGTCTTTGGTGTATGGCATTGTCTGTTAAGCAGTTGTCTTTGGTGTATGTCATTGCCTGCTAAGCAGTTGTCTTTGGTGTATGGCATTGTCTGTTAAGCAGTTGTCTTTAGTGTATGGCATTGCCTGTTAAGCAGTTGTCTTTGGTGTATGGCATTGTCTGTTAAGCAGTTGTCCCTGATGTATGGCATTGTCTGTTATGCAGTTGTGTTTGGTGTATGGCATTGTCTGTTAAGCAGTTGTCTTTGGTGTATGGCATTGTGTGTTAAGCAGTTGTCTTTGGTGTATGGCATTGTCTGTTAAGCAGTTGTCTTTAGTGTATGGCATTGTCTGTTAAGCAGTTGTCTTTAGAGTATGGCAGTGTCTGTTAAGCAGTTGTCTTTGGTGTATGGCATTGTCTGTTAAGCAGTTGTCTTTAGTGTATGGCATTGTCTGTTAAGCAGTTGTCTTTAGAGTATGGCATTGTCTGTTAAGCAGTTGTCTTTGGTGTATGGCAGTGTCTGTTAAGCAGTTGTCTTTGGTGTATGGCATTGTCTGTTAAGCAGTTGTCTTTGGTGTATGGCATTGTCTGTTAAGCAGTTGTCTTTAGTGTATGGCATTGTCTGTTAAGCAGTTGTCTTTAGAGTATGGCATTGTCTGTTAAGCAGTTGTCTTTGGTGTATGGCATTGTCTGTTAAGCAGTTGTCTTTGGTGTATGGCATTGTCTGTTAAGCAGTTGTCATTGGTGTATGGCATTGTCTGTTAAGCAGTTGTCTTTAGTGTATGGCATTGTCTGTTAAGCAGTTGTCTTTGGTGTATGGCATTGTCTGTTATGCAGTTGTCTTTGGTGTATGGCATTGTGTGTTAAGCAGTTGTCTTTAGTGTATGGCATTGTCTGTTAAGCAGTTGTCTTTGGTGTATGGCATTGTCTGTTTAGCAGTTGTCTTTGGTGTATGGCATTGTCTGTTAAGCAGTTGTCTTTGCTGTATGGCATTGCCTGTTAAGCAGTTGTCTTTGGTGTATGGCAGTGTCTGTTTAGCAGTTGTCTTTGGTGTATGGCATTGCCTGTTAAGCAGTTGTCTTTGGTGTATGGCATTGTCTGTTAAGCAGTTGTCTTTGGTGTATGGCATTGCCTGTTAGGCAGTTGTCTTTGGTATATGGCATTGTCTGTTAAGCAGTTGTCTTTGGTGTATGGCATTGTCTGTTAAGCAGTTGTCTTTGGTGTATGGCATTGTCTGTTAAGCAGTTGTCTTTGGTGTATGGCGTTGCCTGTTAAGCAGTTGTCTTTGGTGTATGGCGTTGTCTGTTAAGCAGTTGTCTTTGGTGTATGGCGCTGTCTGTTAAGCAGTTGTCTCTGGTGTATGGCGTTGTCTGTTAAGCAGTTGTCTTTGGTGTATGGCGTTGCCTGTTAAGCAGTTGTCTTTGGTGTATGGCAGTGTCGGTTAAGCAGTTGTCTTTGGTGTATGGCAGTGTCTGTTAAGCAGTTGTCTTTGGTGTATGTCATTGTCTGTTAAGCAGTTGTCTTTGGTGTATGGCATTGCCTGTTAAGCAGTTGTCTTTGGTGTATGGCATTGCCTGTTAAGCAGTTGTCTTTGGAGTATGGTATTGTCTGTTAAGCAGTTTTCTTTGGTGTATGGCATTGTCTGTTAAGCAGTTGTCTTTGGTGTATGGCAGTGTCTGTTAAGCAGTTGTCTTTGGTGTATGGTGTTGCCTGTTAAGCAGTTGTCTTTGGTGTATGGCATTGTCTGTTAAGCAGTTGTCTTTGGTGTATGGCATTGTCTGTTAAGCAGTTGTCTTTGGTGTATGGCATTGCCTGTTAAGCAGTTGTCTTTGGTGTATGCCATTGGCTTTTAAGCAGTTGTCTTTGGTGTATGGCATTGTCTGTTAAGCAGTTGTCTTTGGTGTATGGCATTGCCTGTTAAGCAGTTGTCTTTTGTGTATGGCAGTGTCTGTTAAGCAGTTGTCTTTGGTGTATGGCAGTGTCTGTTAAGCAGTTGTCTTTGGTGTATGGCATTGTCTGTTAAGCAGTTGTCTTTTGTGTATGGCAGTGTCTGTTAAGCAGTTGTCTTTGGTGTATGGCAGTGTCTGTTAAGCAGTTGTCTTTGGTGTATGGCATTGTCTGTTAAGCAGTTGTCTTTGGTGTATGGCATTGCCTGTTAAGCATTTGTCTTTGGTGTATGGCGTTGCCTGTTAAGCAGTTGTCTTTGGTGTATGGCGTTGCATGTTAAGCAGTTGTCTTTGGTGTATGGCGTTGCCTGTTAAGCAGCTGTCTTTGGTGTATGGCGTTGTCTGTTTAACAGTTGTCTTTGGTGTATGGCGTTGTCTGTTTAGCAGTTGTCTTTGGTGTATGGCAGTGTCTGTTAAGCAGTTGTCTTTGGTTTATGGCATTATCTGTTAAGCAGTTGTCTTTGGTGTATGGCATTGTCTGTTAAGCAGTTGTATTTGGTGTATGGCATTGCCTGTTAAGCAGTTGTCTTTGGTGTATGGCATTGTCTGTTAAGCAGTTGTCTTTGGTGCATGGCATTGCCTGTTAAGCAGTTGTCTTTGGTGTATGGCATTGCCTGTTAAGCAGTTGTCTTTCGTGCATGGCATTGCCTGTTAAGCAGTTGTCTTTGGTGTATGGCATTGCCTGTTAAGCAGTTGTCTTTGGTGTATGGCATTGCCTGCTAAGCAGTTGTCTTTGGTGTATGGCATTGTCTGTTAAGCAGTTGTCTTTGGTGTATGGCATTGCCTGTTAAGCAGTTGTCTTTGTTGTATGGCATTGTCTGTTAAGCAGTTGTCTTTGGTGTATGGCATTGTCTGTTAAGCAGTTGTCTTTAGTGTATGGCATTGTCTGTTAAGCAGTTGTTTTTGGTGTATGGCATTGCCTGTTAAGCAGTTGTCTTTGGTGTATGGCATTGTCTGTTAAGCAGTTGTCTTTGGTGTATGGCATTGTCTGTTAAGCAGTTGTCTTTGGTGTATGGCATTGCCTGTTAAGCAGTTGTCTTTGGAGTATGGCATTGTCTGTTAAGCAGTTTTCTTTGGTGTATGGCATTGTCTGTTAAGCAGTTGTCTTTGGTGTATGGCAGTGTCTGTTAAGCAGTTGTCTTTGGTGTATGGTGTTGCCTGTTAAGCAGTTGTCTTTGGTGTATGGCATTGCCTGTTAAGCAGTTGTCTTTGGTGTATGGCATTGTCTGTTATGCAGTTGTCTTTGGTGTATGGCATTGTGTGTTAAGCAGTTGTCTTTAGTGTATGGCATTGTCTGTTAAGCAGTTGTCTTTGGTGTATGGCATTGTCTGTTTAGCAGTTGTCTTTGGTGTATGGCATTGTCTGTTAAGCAGTTGTCTTTGCTGTATGGCATTGCCTGTTAAGCAGTTGTCTTTGGTGTATGGCAGTGTCTGTTTAGCAGTTGTCTTTGGTGTATGGCATTGCCTGTTAAGCAGTTGTCTTTGGTGTATGGCATTGTCTGTTAAGCAGTTGTCTTTGGTGTATGGCATTGCCTGTTAGGCAGTTGTCTTTGGTATATGGCATTGTCTGTTAAGCAGTTGTCTTTGGTGTATGGCATTGTCTGTTAAGCAGTTGTCTTTGGTGTATGGCATTGTCTGTTAAGCAGTTGTCTTTGGTGTATGGCGTTGCCTGTTAAGCAGTTGTCTTTGGTGTATGGCGTTGTCTGTTAAGCAGTTGTCTTTGGTGTATGGCGCTGTCTGTTAAGCAGTTGTCTTTGGTGTATGGCGTTGTCTGTTAAGCAGTTGTCTTTGGTGTATGGCGTTGCCTGTTAAGCAGTTGTCTTTGGTGTATGGCAGTGTCGGTTAAGCAGTTGTCTTTGGTGTATGGCAGTGTCTGTTAAGCAGTTGTCTTTGGTGTATGTCATTGTCTGTTAAGCAGTTGTCTTTGGTGTATGGCATTGCCTGTTAAGCAGTTGTCTTTGGTGTATGGCATTGCCTGTTAAGCAGTTGTCTTTGGAGTATGGTATTGTCTGTTAAGCAGTTTTCTTTGGTGTATGGCATTGTCTGTTAAGCAGTTGTCTTTGGTGTATGGCAGTGTCTGTTAAGCAGTTGTCTTTGGTGTATGGTGTTGCCTGTTAAGCAGTTGTCTTTGGTGTATGGCATTGTCTGTTAAGCAGTTGTCTTTGGTGTATGGCATTGTCTGTTAAGCAGTTGTCTTTGGTGTATGGCATTGCCTGTTAAGCAGTTGTCTTTGGTGTATGCCATTGGCTTTTAAGCAGTTGTCTTTGGTGTATGGCATTGTCTGTTAAGCAGTTGTCTTTGGTGTATGGCATTGCCTGTTAAGCAGTTGTCTTTTGTGTATGGCAGTGTCTGTTAAGCAGTTGTCTTTGGTGTATGGCAGTGTCTGTTAAGCAGTTGTCTTTGGTGTATGGCATTGTCTGTTAAGCAGTTGTCTTTTGTGTATGGCAGTGTCTGTTAAGCAGTTGTCTTTGGTGTATGGCAGTGTCTGTTAAGCAGTTGTCTTTGGTGTATGGCATTGTCTGTTAAGCAGTTGTCTTTGGTGTATGGCATTGCCTGTTAAGCATTTGTCTTTGGTGTATGGCGTTGCCTGTTAAGCAGTTGTCTTTGGTGTATGGCGTTGCATGTTAAGCAGTTGTCTTTGGTGTATGGCGTTGCCTGTTAAGCAGCTGTCTTTGGTGTATGGCGTTGTCTGTTTAACAGTTGTCTTTGGTGTATGGCGTTGTCTGTTTAGCAGTTGTCTTTGGTGTATGGCAGTGTCTGTTAAGCAGTTGTCTTTGGTTTATGGCATTATCTGTTAAGCAGTTGTCTTTGGTGTATGGCATTGTCTGTTAAGCAGTTGTATTTGGTGTATGGCATTGCCTGTTAAGCAGTTGTCTTTGGTGTATGGCATTGTCTGTTAAGCAGTTGTCTTTGGTGCATGGCATTGCCTGTTAAGCAGTTGTCTTTGGTGTATGGCATTGCCTGTTAAGCAGTTGTCTTTCGTGCATGGCATTGCCTGTTAAGCAGTTGTCTTTGGTGTATGGCATTGCCTGTTAAGCAGTTGTCTTTGGTGTATGGCATTGCCTGCTAAGCAGTTGTCTTTGGTGTATGGCATTGTCTGTTAAGCAGTTGTCTTTGGTGTATGGCATTGCCTGTTAAGCAGTTGTCTTTGTTGTATGGCATTGTCTGTTAAGCAGTTGTCTTTGGTGTATGGCATTGTCTGTTAAGCAGTTGTCTTTAGTGTATGGCATTGTCTGTTAAGCAGTTGTTTTTGGTGTATGGCATTGCCTGTTAAGCAGTTGTCTTTGGTGTATGGCATTGTCTGTTAAGCAGTTGTCTTTGGTGTATGGCATTGTCTGTTAAGCAGTTGTCTTTGGTGTATGGCATTGCCTGTTAAGCAGTTGTCTTTGGAGTATGGCATTGTCTGTTAAGCAGTTTTCTTTGGTGTATGGCATTGTCTGTTAAGCAGTTGTCTTTGGTGTATGGCAGTGTCTGTTAAGCAGTTGTCTTTGGTGTATGGTGTTGCCTGTTAAGCAGTTGTCTTTGGTGTATGGCATTGTCTGTTAAGCAGTTGTCTTTGGTGTATGGCATTGTCTGTTAAGCAGTTGTCTTTGGTGTATGGCATTGTCTGTTAAGCAGTTGTCTTTGGTGTATGGCATTGCCTGTTAAGCAGTTGTCTTTGGTGTATGCCATTGGCTTTTAAGCAGTTGTCTTTGGTGTATGGCATTGTCTGTTAAGCAGTTGTCTTTAGAGTATGGCATTGTCTGTTAAGCAGTTGTCTTTGGTGTATGGCATTGTCTGTTAAGCAGTTGTCTTTGGTGTATGGCAGTGTCTGTTAAGCAGTTGTCTTTGGTGTATGGTGTTGCCTGTTAAGCAGTTGTCTTTGGTGTATGGCATTGTCTGTTAAGCAGTTGTCTTTGGTGTATGGCATTGTCTGTTAAGCAGTTGTCTTTGGTGTATGGCATTGTCTGTTAAGCAGTTGCCTTTGGTGTATGGCATTGTCTGTTAAGCAGTTGTCTTTGATGTGTGGCATTGCCTGTTAAGCAGTTGTCTTTGGTGTATGGCATTGTCTGTTAAGCAGTTGTCTTTGTTGTTTGGCATTGCCTGTTAAGCAGTTGTCTTTGGTGTATGGCATTGTCTGTTAAGCAGTTGTCTTTGGTGTATGGCATTGTCTGTTAAGCAGTTGTCTTTCGTGTATGGCATTGCCTGTTAAGCAGTTGTCTTTGGTGTATGGCAGTGTCTGTTAAGCAGTTGTCTTTGGTGTATGGCATTGCCTGTTAAGCAGTTGTCTTTCGTGTATGGCAGTGTCTGTTAAGCAGTTGTCTTTGGTGTATGGCATTGTCTGTTAAGCAGTTGTCTTTGGTGTATGGCAGTGTCTGTTAAGCAGTTGTCTTTGGTGTATGGCATTGTCTGTTAAGCAGTTGTCTTTGGTGTATGGCATTGTCTGTTAAGCAGTTGTCTTTGGTGTATGGCAGTGTCTGTTAAGCAGTTGTCTTTGGTGTATGGCATTGCCTGTTAAGCAGTTGTCTTTGGTGTATGGCATTGTCTGTTAAGCAGTTGTCTTTCGTGTATGGCATTGCCTGTTAAGCAGTTGTCTTTGGTGTATGGCAGTGTCTGTTAAGCAGTTGTCTTTGGTGTATGGCATTGCCTGTTAAGCAGTTGTCTTTCGTGTATGGCAGTGTCTGTTAAGCAGTTGTCTTTGGTGTATGGCAGTGTCTGTTAAGCAGTTGTCTTTGGTGTATGGCATTGTCTGTTAAGCAGTTGTCTTTGGTGTATGGCATTGTCTGTTAAGCAGTTGTCTTTGGTGTATGGCAGTGCCTGTTAAGCAGTTGTCTTTGGTGTATGGCATTGCCTGCTAAGCAGTTGTCTTTGGTGTATGGCATTGTCTGTTAAGCAGTTGTCTTTGGTGTATGGCATTGTCTGTTAAGCAGTTGTCTTTGGTTTATGGCATTGTCTGTTAAGCAGTTGTCTTTGGTGTATGGCATTGTCTGTTAAGCAGTTGTCTTTGGTGTATGGCATTGTCTGTTAAGCAGTTGTCTTTAGTGTATGGCATTGTCTGTTAAGCAGTTGTCTTTAGAGTATGGCATTGTCTGTTAAGCAGTTGTCTTTGGTGTATGGCATTGTTTGTTAAGCAGTTGTCTTTGGTGTATGGCATTGTCTGTTAAGCAGTTGTCTTTGGTGTATGGCATTGTCTGTTAAGCAGTTGTCTTTGGTGTATGGCATTGTCTGTTAAGCAGTTGTCTTTGGTGTATGGCATTGTCTGTTAAGCAGTTGTCTTTGGTGTATGGCATTGTCTGTTAAGCAGTTGTCATTGGTGTATGGCATTGTCTGTTAAGCAGTTGTCTTTAGTGTATGGCATTGTCTGTTAAGCAGTTGTCTTTGGTGTATGGCAGTGTCTGTTAAGCAGTTGTCTTTGGTGTTTGGCATTGTCTGTTAAGCAGTTGTCTTTGGTGTATGGCATTGTCTGTTATGCAGTTGTCTTTGGTGTATGGCATTGTGTGTTAAGCAGTTGTCTTTAGTGTATGGCATTGTCTGTTTAGCAGTTGTCTTTGGTGTATGGCATTGTCTGTTAAGCTGTTGTCTTTGGTGTATGGCATTGTCTGTTAAGAAGTTGTCTTTGGTGTATGGCATTGTCTGTTAAGCAGTTGTCTTTGGTGTATGGCATTGTCTGTTAAGCAGTTGTCTTTGGTGTATGGCAGTGTCTGTTAAGCAGTTGTCTTTGGTGTATGGCATTGCCTGTTAAGCAGTTGTCTTTGGTGTATGGCATTGTCTGTTAAGCAGTTGTCTTGCCGATTAAGCAGTTATCTTTGGTGTATGGTATTGTCTGTTAAGCAGTTGTCTTTGGTGTATGGCATTGTCTGTTAAGCAGTTGTCTTTCGTGTATGGCATTGCCTGTTAAGCAGTTGTCTTTGGTGTATGGCAGTGTCTGTTAAGCAGTTGTCTTTGGTGTATGGCATTGCCTGTTAAGCAGTTGTCTTTCGTGTATGGCAGTGTCTGTTAAGCAGTTGTCTTTGGTGTATGGCAGTGTCTGTTAAGCAGTTGTCTTTGGTGTATGGCATTGTCTGTTAAGCAGTTGTCTTTGGTGTATGGCATTGTCTGTTAAGCAGTTGTCTTTGGTGTATGGCAGTGCCTGTTAAGCAGTTGTCTTTGGTGTATGGCATTGCCTGCTAAGCAGTTGTCTTTGGTGTATGGCATTGTCTGTTAAGCAGTTGTCTTTGGTGTATGGCATTGTCTGTTAAGCAGTTGTCTTTGGTTTATGGCATTGTCTGTTAAGCAGTTGTCTTTGGTGTATGGCATTGTCTGTTAAGCAGTTGTCTTTGGTGTATGGCATTGTCTGTTAAGCAGTTGTCTTTAGTGTATGGCATTGTCTGTTAAGCAGTTGTCTTTAGAGTATGGCATTGTCTGTTAAGCAGTTGTCTTTGGTGTATGGCATAGTTTGTTAAGCAGTTGTCTTTGGTGTATGGCATTGTCTGTTAAGCAGTTGTCTTTGGTGTATGGCATTGTCTGTTAAGCAGTTGTCTTTGGTGTATGGCATTGTCTGTTAAGCAGTTGTCTTTGGTGTATGGCATTGTCTGTTAAGCAGTTGTCATTGGTGTATGGCATTGTCTGTTAAGCAGTTGTCTTTAGTGTATGGCATTGTCTGTTAAGCAGTTGTCTTTGGTGTATGGCAGTGTCTGTTAAGCAGTTGTCTTTGGTGTTTGGCATTGTCTGTTAAGCAGTTGTCTTTGGTGTATGGCATTGTCTGTTATGCAGTTGTCTTTGGTATATGGCATTGTGTGTTAAGCAGTTGTCTTTAGTGTATGGCATTGTCTGTTTAGCAGTTGTCTTTGGTGTATGGCATTGTCTGTTAAGCAGTTGTCTTTGGTGTATGGCAGTGTCTGTTAAGCAGTTGTCTTTGGTGTATGGCATTGTCTGTTAAGCAGTTGTCTTTCGTGTATGGCAGTGTCTGTTAAGCAGTTGTCTTTGGTGTATGGCATTGTCTGTTAAGCAGTTGTCTTTGGTGTATGGCATTGTCTGTTAAGCAGTTGTCTTTGGTGTATGGCATTGCCTGTTAAGCAGTTGTCTTTGGTGTATGGCATTGTCTGTTAAGCAGTTGTCTTTGGTGTATGGCAGTGTCTGTTAAGCAGTTGTCTTTGGTGTATGGCATTGCCTGTTAAGCAGTTGTCTTTGGTGTATGGCATTGTCTGTTAAGCAGTTGTCTTTGGTGTATGTCATTGCCTGCTAAGCAGTTGTCTTTGGTGTATGACATTGTCTGTTAAGCAGTTGTCTTTGGTGTATGGCATTGTCTGTTAAGCAGTTGTCTTTGGTGTATGGCATTGTCTGTTAAGCAGTTGTCTTTGGTGTATGGCATTGTCTGTTAAGCAGTTGTCTTTGGTGTATGGCATTGTCTGTTAAGCAGTTGTCTTTAGTGCATGGCATTGTCTGTTAAGCAGTTGTCTTTAGAGTATGGCAGTGTCTGTTAAGCAGTTGTCTTTGGTGTATGGCATTGTCTGTTAAGCAGTTGTCTTTGGTGTATGGCAGTGTCGGTTAAGCAGTTGTCTTTGGTGTATGGCAGTGTCTGTTAAGCAGTTGTCTTTGGTGTATGACATTTTCTGTTAAGCAGTTGTCTTTGGTGTATGGCATTGCCTGTTAAGCAGTTGTCTTTGGTGTATGGCATTGTCTGTTAAGCAGTTGTCTTTGGTGTATGGCATTGTCTGTTAAGCAGTTGTCTTTGGTGTATGGCATTGCCAGTTAAGCAGTTGTCTTTGGTGTATGGCATTGTCTGTTAAGCAGTTGTCTTTGGTGTATGGCATTGTCTGTTAAGCAGTTGTCTTTGGTGTATGGCAGTGTCTGTTAAGCAGTTGTCTTTGGTGTATGGCATTGCCTGTTAAGCAGTTGTCTTTGGTGTATGGCATTGTCTGTTAAGCAGTTGTCTTTGGTGTATGGCATTGTCTGTTAAGCAGTTGTCTTTGGTGTATGGCGTTGTCTGTTAAGCAGTTGTCTTTGGTGCATGGCATTGCCTGTTAAGCAGTTGTCTTTGGTGTATGGCATAGTCTGTTAAGCAGTTGTCTTTGGTGTATGGCGTTGTCTGTTAAGCAGTTGTCTTTGGTGCATGGCATAGTCTGTTAAGCAGTTGTCTTTGGTGTATGGCGTTGTCTGTTAAGCAGTTGTCTTTGGTGCATGGCATTGTCTGTTAAGCTGTTGTCTTTAGTGTATGGCATTGCCTGTTAAGCAGTTGTCTTTGGTGTATGGCAGTGTCTGTTAAGCAGTTGTCTTTGGTGTATGGCATTGCCTGTTAAGCAGTTGTCTTTGGTGTATGGCAGTGTCTGTTAAGCAGTTGTCTTTGGTGTATGGCATTATCTGTTAAGCTGTTGTCTTTAGTGTATGGCATTGCATGTTAAGCAGTTGTCTTTGGTGTATGGCATTGTCTGTTAAGCAGTTGTCTTTAGTGTATGGCATTGTCTGTTAAGCAGTTGTCTTTAGTTTATGGCGTTGTCTGTTAAACAGTTGTCTTTAGTGTATGGCATTGTCTGTTAAGCAGTTGTCTTTAGTTTATGGCGTTGTCTGTTAAGCAGTTGTCTTTGGTGTATGGCGTTGTCTGTTAAGCAGTTGTCTTTGGTGTATGGCGTTGTCGGTTAAGCAGTTGTCTTTGGTGTATGGCATTGCCTGTTAAGCAGTTGTCTTTGGTGTTTGGCGATGCCTTTTAAGCAGTTGCCTTTGGTGTATGGCAGTGTCTGTTAAGCAGTTGTCTTTGGTGTATGGCAGTGTCTGTTAAGCAGTTGTCTTGGTGTATGGCATTGTCTGTTAAGCAGTTGTCTTTGCTGTATGGCATTGCCTGTTAAGCAGTTGTCTTTGGTGTATGGCAGTGTCTGTTAAGCAGTTGTCTTTGGTGTATGGCAGTGTCTGTTAAGCAGTTGTCTTTGGTGTATGGCATTGTCTGTTAAGCAGTTGTCTTTGGTGTATGGCGTTGCCTGTTAAGCATTTGTCTTTGGTGTATGGCGTTGCCTGTTAAGCAGTTGTCTTTGGTGTATGGCGTTGTCTGTTAAGCAGTTGTCTTTGGTGTATGGCGCTGTCTGTTAAGCAGTTGTCTTTGGTGTATGGCGTTGTCTGTTAAGCAGTTGTCTTTGGTGTATGGCGCTGTCTGTTAAGCAGTTGTCTTTGGTGTATGGCGTTGCCTGTTAAGCAGTTGTCTTTGGTGTATGGCGTTGTCTGTTAAGCAGTTGTCTTTGGTGTATGGCGTTGCCTGTTAAGCAGTTGTCTTTGGTGTATGGCAGTGTCGGTTAAGCAGTTGTCTTTGGTGTATGGCAGTGTCTGTTAAGCAGTTGTCTTTGGTGTATGTCATTGTCTGTTAAGCAGTTGTCTTTGGTGTATGGCATTGCCTGTTAAGCAGTTGTCTTTGGTGTATGGCAGTGTCTGTTAAGCAGTTGTCTTTGGTGTATGGCAGTGTCTGTTAAGCAGTGGTCTTTTGTGTATGGCATTGTCTGTTAAGCAGTTGTCTTTGGTGTATGGCATTGCCTGTTAAGCAGTTGTCTTTTGTGTATGGCAGTGTCTGTTAAGCAGTTGTATTTGGTGTATGGCATTATCTGTTAAGCAGTTGTCTTTGGTGTATGGCATTGTCTGTTTAGCAATTGTCTTTGGTGTATGGCATTGTCTGTTAAGCAGTTGTATATGGTGTATGGCATTATCTGTTAAGCAGTTGTCTTTGGTGTATGGCATTGTCTGTTAAGCAGTTGTATTTGGTGTATGGCATTATCTGTTAAGCAGTTGTCTTTGGTGTATGGTATTGTCTGTTAAACAGTTGTATTTGGTGTATGGCATTGCCTGTTAAGCAGGTGTCTTTGGTGTATGGCATTGTCTGTTAAGCAGTTGTCTTTGGTGTATGGCATTGTCTGTTAAGCAGTTGTCTTTGGTGTATGGCATTGCCTGTTAAGCAGTTGTCTTTGGTGTATGGCATTGCCTGTTAAGCAGTTGTCTTTCGTGCATGGCATTGCCTGTTAAGCAGTTGTCTTTGGTGTATGGCATTGCCTGTTAAGCAGTTTTCTTTGGTGTATGCCATTGGCTTTTAAGCAGTTGTCTTTAGTGTATGGCATTGCCTGTTAAGCAGTTGTCTTTGGTGTATGCCATTGGCTTTTAAGCAGTTGTCTTTGGTGTATGACATTGTCTGTTAAGCAGTTGTCTTTGGTGTAAGGCGTTGTCTGTTAAGCAGTTGTCTTTGATGTGTGGCATTGCCTGTTAAGCAGTTGTCTTTGGTGTATGGCATTGTCTGTTAAGCAGTTGTCTTTGTTGTTTGGCATTGCCTGTTAAGCAGTTGTCTTTGGTGTATGGCATTGTCTGTTAAGCAGTTGTCTTTGGTGTATGGCATTGTCTGTTAAGCAGTTGTCTTTCGTGTATGGCATTGTATGTTCAGCAGTTGTCTTTGGTGTATGGCACTGTCTGTTAAGCAGTTGTCTTTGGTGTATGGCATTGCCTGTTAAGCAGTTGTCTTTGGTGTATGGCAGTGTCTGTTAAGCAGTTGTCTTTGGTGTATGGCATTGCCTGTTAAGCAGTTGTCTTTGGTGTATGGCAGTGTCTGTTAAGCAGTTGTCTTTGGTGTATGGCATTGTCTGTTAAGCAGTTGTCTTTGGTGTATGGCATTGTCTGTTAAGCAGTTGTCTTTGGTGTATGGCATTGTCTGTTAAGCAGTTGTCTATAGTGTATGGCATTGCCTGTTAAGCAGTTGTCTTTGGTGTATGGCAGTGTCTGTTAAGCAGTTGTCTTTGGTGTATGGCAGTGTCTGTTAAGCAGTTGTCTTTGGTGTATGGCATTGTCTGTTAAGCAGTTGTCTTTGGTGTATGGCATTGTCTGTTAAGCAGTTGTCTATAGTGTATGGCATTGTCTGTTAAGCAGTTGTCTTTAGTGTATGGCATTGTCTGTTACGCAGTTGTCTTTAGTGTATGGCATTGTCTGTTACGCAGTTGTCTTTAGAGTATGGCATTGTCTATTAAGCAGTTGTCTTTGGTGTATGGCATTGTCTGTTAAGCAGTTGTCTTTAGTGTATGGCATTGTCTGTTACGCAGTTGTCTTTAGAGTATGGCATTGTCTATTAAGCAGTTGTCTTTGGTGTATGGCATTGTCTGTTAAGCAGTTATCTTTGGTGTATGGCATTGTCTGTTAAGCAGTTGTCATTGGTGTATGGCATTGTCTGTTAAGCAGTTGTCTTTAGTGTATGGCATTGTCTGTTAAGCAGTTGTCTTTGGTGTATGGCATTGTCTGTTATGCAGTTGTCTTTGGTGTATGGCATTGTGTGTTAAGCAGTTGTCTTTAGTATATGGCATTGTCTGTTAAGCAGTTGTCTTTGGTGTATGGCATTGTCTGTTTAGCAGTTGTCTTTGGTGTATGGCATTGTCTGTTAAGCAGTTGTCTTTGGTGTATGGCATTGTCTGTTAAGCAGTTGTCTTTGGTGTATGGCATTGTCTGTTAAGCAGTTGTCTTTGGTGTATGGCAGTTTCTGTTAAGCAGTTGTCTTTGGTGTATGGCATTGCCAGTTAAGCAGTTGTCTTTGGTGTATGGCATTGTCTGTTAAGCAGTTGTCTTGCCGGTTAAGCAGTTATCTTTGGTGTATGGTATTGTCTGTTAAGCAGTTGTCTTTGGTGTATGGCAGTGTCTGTTAAGCAGTTGTCTTTGGTGTATGGCAGTGTCTGTTAAGCAGTTGTCTTTGGTGTATGGCATTGCCTGTTAAGCAGTTGTCTTTGGTGTATGGCATTGTCTGTTAAGCAGTTGTCTTGCCGGTTAAGCAGTTGTCTTTGGTGAATGGCATTGCCTGTTAAGCAGTTGTCTTTAGTGTATGGCATTGCCTGTTAAGCAGTTGTCTTTGGTGTATGGCATTGTCTGTTAAGCAGTTGTCTTTGGTGTATGGCATTGTCTGTTAAGCAGTTGTCTTTGGTGTATGGCAGTGTCTGTTAAGCAGTTGTCTTTGGTGTATGGTACTGTCTGTTAAGCAGTTGTCTTTGGTGTATGGCATTGCATGTTAAGCAGTTGTCTTTGGTGTATGGCATTGCATATTAAGGAGTTGTCTTTGGTGTATGGCATTGCCTGTTAAGCAGTTGTCTTTGGTGTATGGCATTGTCTGTTAAGCAGTTGTCTTTGGTGTATGGCAGTGTCTGTTAAGCAGTTGTCTTTGGTGTATGGCATTGTCTGTTAAGCAGTTGTCTTTGGTGTATGGCAGTGTCTGTTAAGCAGTTGTCTTTGGTGTATGGCATTGCCTGTTAAGCAGTTGTCTTTGGTGTATGGCATTGCCTGTTAAGCAGTTGTCTTTCATGTATGGCAGTGTCTGTTAAGCAGTTGTCTTTGGTGTATGGCATTGTCTGTTAAGCAGTTGTCTTTGGTGTATGGCATTGCCTGTTAAGCAGTTGTCTTTGGTTTATGGCATTGTCTGTTAAGCAGTTGTCTTTGGTGTATGGCATTGTCTGTTAAGCAGTTGTCTTTAGTGTATGGCATTGCCTGTTAAGCAGTTGTCTTTGGTGTATGGCATTGTCTGTTAAGCAGTTGTCTTTGATGTATGGCATTGTCTGTTATGCAGTTGTCTTTGGTGTATGGCATTGTCTGTTAAGCAGTTGTCTTTGGTGTATGGCATTGTGTGTTAAGCAGTTGTCTTTGGTGTATGGCATTGTCTGTTAAGCAGTTGTCTTTAGTGTATGGCATTGTCTGTTAAGCAGTTGTCTTTAGAGTATGGCATTGTCTGTTAAGCAGTTGTCTTTGGTGTATGGCATTGTCTGTTAAGCAGTTGTCTTTAGTGTATGGCATTGTCTGTTAAGCAGTTGTCTTTAGAGTATGGCATTGTCTGTTAAGCAGTTGTCTTTGGTGTATGGCAGTGTCTGTTAAGCAGTTGTCTTTGGTGTATGGCATTGTCTGTTAAGCAGTTGTCTTTGGTGTATGGCATTGTCTGTTAAGCAGTTGTCTTTAGTGTATGGCATTGTCTGTTAAGCAGTTGTCTTTAGAGTATGGCATTGTCTGTTAAGCAGTTGTCTTTGGTGTATGGCATTGTCTGTTAAGCAGTTGTCTTTGGTGTATGGCATTGTCTGTTAAGCAGTTGTCATTGGTGTATGGCATTGTCTGTTAAGCAGTTGTCTTTAGTGTATGGCATTGTCTGTTAAGCAGTTGTCTTTGGTGTATGGCATTGTCTGTTATGCAGTTGTCTTTGGTGTATGGCATTGTGTGTTAAGCAGTTGTCTTTAGTGTATGGCATTGTCTGTTAAGCAGTTGTCTTTGGTGTATGGCATTGTCTGTTTAGCAGTTGTCTTTGGTGTATGGCATTGTCTGTTAAGCAGTTGTCTTTGCTGTATGGCATTGCCTGTTAAGCAGTTGTCTTTGGTGTATGGCAGTGTCTGTTTAGCAGTTGTCTTTGGTGTATGGCATTGCCTGTTAAGCAGTTGTCTTTGGTGTATGGCAGTGTCTGTTAAGCAGTTGTCTTTGGTGTATGGCATTGCCTGTTAAGCAGTTGTCTTTGGTGTATGGCAGTGTCTGTTAAGCAGTTGTCTTTGGTGTATGGCATTGTCTGTTAAGCAGTTGTCTTTGGTGTATGGCATTGTCTGTTAAGCAGTTGTCTTTGGTGTATGGCATTGTCTGTTAAGCAGTTGTCTATAGTGTATGGCATTGCCTGTTAAGCAGTTGTCTTTGGTGTATGGCAGTGTCTGTTAAGCAGTTGTCTTTGGTGTATGGCAGTGTCTGTTAAGCAGTTGTCTTTGGTGTATGGCATTGTCTGTTAAGCAGTTGTCTTTGGTGTATGGCATTGTCTGTTAAGCAGTTGTCTATAGTGTATGGCATTGTCTGTTAAGCAGTTGTCTTTAGTGTATGGCATTGTCTGTTACGCAGTTGTCTTTAGTGTATGGCATTGTCTGTTACGCAGTTGTCTTTAGAGTATGGCATTGTCTATTAAGCAGTTGTCTTTGGTGTATGGCATTGTCTGTTAAGCAGTTGTCTTTAGTGTATGGCATTGTCTGTTACGCAGTTGTCTTTAGAGTATGGCATTGTCTATTAAGCAGTTGTCTTTGGTGTATGGCATTGTCTGTTAAGCAGTTATCTTTGGTGTATGGCATTGTCTGTTAAGCAGTTGTCATTGGTGTATGGCATTGTCTGTTAAGCAGTTGTCTTTAGTGTATGGCATTGTCTGTTAAGCAGTTGTCTTTGGTGTATGGCATTGTCTGTTATGCAGTTGTCTTTGGTGTATGGCATTGTGTGTTAAGCAGTTGTCTTTAGTATATGGCATTGTCTGTTAAGCAGTTGTCTTTGGTGTATGGCATTGTCTGTTTAGCAGTTGTCTTTGGTGTATGGCATTGTCTGTTAAGCAGTTGTCTTTGGTGTATGGCATTGTCTGTTAAGCAGTTGTCTTTGGTGTATGGCATTGTCTGTTAAGCAGTTGTCTTTGGTGTATGGCAGTTTCTGTTAAGCAGTTGTCTTTGGTGTATGGCATTGCCAGTTAAGCAGTTGTCTTTGGTGTATGGCATTGTCTGTTAAGCAGTTGTCTTGCCGGTTAAGCAGTTATCTTTGGTGTATGGTATTGTCTGTTAAGCAGTTGTCTTTGGTGTATGGCAGTGTCTGTTAAGCAGTTGTCTTTGGTGTATGGCAGTGTCTGTTAAGCAGTTGTCTTTGGTGTATGGCATTGCCTGTTAAGCAGTTGTCTTTGGTGTATGGCATTGTCTGTTAAGCAGTTGTCTTGCCGGTTAAGCAGTTGTCTTTGGTGAATGGCATTGCCTGTTAAGCAGTTGTCTTTAGTGTATGGCATTGCCTGTTAAGCAGTTGTCTTTGGTGTATGGCATTGTCTGTTAAGCAGTTGTCTTTGGTGTATGGCATTGTCTGTTAAGCAGTTGTCTTTGGTGTATGGCAGTGTCTGTTAAGCAGTTGTCTTTGGTGTATGGTACTGTCTGTTAAGCAGTTGTCTTTGGTGTATGGCATTGCATGTTAAGCAGTTGTCTTTGGTGTGTGGCATTGCATATTAAGGAGTTGTCTTTGGTGTATGGCATTGCCTGTTAAGCAGTTGTCTTTGGTGTATGGCATTGTCTGTTAAGCAGTTGTCTTTGGTGTATGGCAGTGTCTGTTAAGCAGTTGTCTTTGGTGTATGGCATTGTCTGTTAAGCAGTTGTCTTTGGTGTATGGCAGTGTCTGTTAAGCAGTTGTCTTTGGTGTATGGCATTGCCTGTTAAGCAGTTGTCTTTGGTGTATGGCATTGCCTGTTAAGCAGTTGTCTTTCATGTATGGCAGTGTCTGTTAAGCAGTTGTCTTTGGTGTATGGCATTGTCTGTTAAGCAGTTGTCTTTGGTGTATGGCATTGCCTGTTAAGCAGTTGTCTTTGGTTTATGGCATTGTCTGTTAAGCAGTTGTCTTTGGTGTATGGCATTGTCTGTTAAGCAGTTGTCTTTAGTGTATGGCATTGCCTGTTAAGCAGTTGTCTTTGGTGTATGGCATTGTCTGTTAAGCAGTTGTCTTTGATGTATGGCATTGTCTGTTATGCAGTTGTCTTTGGTGTATGGCATTGTCTGTTAAGCAGTTGTCTTTGGTGTATGGCATTGTGTGTTAAGCAGTTGTCTTTGGTGTATGGCATTGTCTGTTAAGCAGTTGTCTTTAGTGTATGGCATTGTCTGTTAAGCAGTTGTCTTTAGAGTATGGCATTGTCTGTTAAGCAGTTGTCTTTGGTGTATGGCATTGTCTGTTAAGCAGTTGTCTTTAGTGTATGGCATTGTCTGTTAAGCAGTTGTCTTTAGAGTATGGCATTGTCTGTTAAGCAGTTGTCTTTGGTGTATGGCAGTGTCTGTTAAGCAGTTGTCTTTGGTGTATGGCATTGTCTGTTAAGCAGTTGTCTTTGGTGTATGGCATTGTCTGTTAAGCAGTTGTCTTTAGTGTATGGCATTGTCTGTTAAGCAGTTGTCTTTAGAGTATGGCATTGTCTGTTAAGCAGTTGTCTTTGGTGTATGGCATTGTCTGTTAAGCAGTTGTCTTTGGTGTATGGCATTGTCTGTTAAGCAGTTGTCATTGGTGTATGGCATTGTCTGTTAAGCAGTTGTCTTTAGTGTATGGCATTGTCTGTTAAGCAGTTGTCTTTGGTGTATGGCATTGTCTGTTATGCAGTTGTCTTTGGTGTATGGCATTGTGTGTTAAGCAGTTGTCTTTAGTGTATGGCATTGTCTGTTAAGCAGTTGTCTTTGGTGTATGGCATTGTCTGTTTAGCAGTTGTCTTTGGTGTATGGCATTGTCTGTTAAGCAGTTGTCTTTGCTGTATGGCATTGCCTGTTAAGCAGTTGTCTTTGGTGTATGGCAGTGTCTGTTTAGCAGTTGTCTTTGGTGTATGGCATTGCCTGTTAAGCAGTTGTCTTTGGTGTATGGCATTGTCTGTTAAGCAGTTGTCTTTGGTGTATGGCATTGCCTGTTAGGCAGTTGTCTTTGGTATATGGCATTGTCTGTTAAGCAGTTGTCTTTGGTGTATGGCATTGTCTGTTAAGCAGTTGTCTTTGGTGTATGGCATTGTCTGTTAAGCAGTTGTCTTTGGTGTATGGCGTTGCCTGTTAAGCATTTGTCTTTGGTGTATGGCGTTGCCTGTTAAGCAGTTGTCTTTGGTGTATGGCGTTGTCTGTTAAGCAGTTGTCTTTGGTGTATGGCGCTGTCTGTTAAGCAGTTGTCTTTGGTGTATGGCGTTGTCTGTTAAGCAGTTGTCTTTGGTGTATGGCGTTGCCTGTTAAGCAGTTGTCTTTGGTGTATGGCAGTGTTGGTTAAGCAGTTGTCTTTGGTGTATGGCAGTGTCTGTTAAGCAGTTGTCTTTGGTGTATGTCATTGTCTGTTAAGCAGTTGTCTTTGGTGTATGGCATTGCCTGTTAAGCAGTTGTCTTTGGTGTATGGCAGTGTCTGTTAAGTAGTTGTCTTTGGTGTATGGCAGTGTCTGTTAAGCAGTTGTCTTTGGTGTATGGCATTGCCTGTTAAGCAGTTGTCTTTTGTGTATGGCAGTGTCTGTTAAGCAGTTGTCTTTGGTGTATGGCATTGTCTGTTAAGCAGTTGTCTTTGGTGTATGGCATTGTCTGTTAAGCAGTTGTCTTTGGTATATGGCGTTGCATGTTAAGCAGTTGTCTTTGGTGTATGGCAGTGTCGGTTAAGCAGTTGTCTTTGGTGTATGGCAGTGTCTGTTAAGCAGTTGTCTTTGGTGTATGTCATTGTCTGTTAAGCAGTTGTCTTTGGTGTATGGCATTGCCTGTTAAGCAGTTGTCTTTGGTGTATGGCAGTGTCTGTTAAGTAGTTGTCTTTGGTGTATGGCAGTGTCTGTTAAGCAGTTGTCTTTGGTGTATGGCATTGCCTGTTAAGCAGTTGTCTTTGGTGTATGGCATTGTCTGTTAAGCAGTTGTCTTTGGTGTATGGCATTGCCTGTTAAGCATTTGTCTTTGGTGTATGGCATTGCCTGTTAAGCAGTTGTCTTTCGTGCATGGCATTGCCTGTTAAGCAGTTGTCTTTGGTGTATGGCATTGCCTGTTAAGCAGTTGTCTTTGGTGTATGGCATTGCCTGCTAAGCAGTTGTCTTTGGTGTATGGCATTGTCTGTTAAGCAGTTGTCTTTGGTGTATGGCATTGCCTGTTAAGCAGTTGTCTTTGTTGTATGGCATTGTCTATTAAGCAGTTGTCTTTAGTGTATGGCATTGTCTGTTAAGCAGTTGTTTTTGGTGTATGGCATTGCCTGTTAAGCAGTTGTCTTTGGTGTATGGTATTGTCTGTTAAGCAGTTGTCTTTGGTGTATGGCATTGTCTGTTAAGCAGTTGTCTTTGGTGTATGGCATTGTCTGTTAAGCAGTTGTCTTTAGTGTATGGCATTGTCTGTTAAGCAGTTGTTTTTGGTGTATGGCATTGCCTCTTAAGCAGTTGTCTTTGGTGTATGGCATTGTCTGTTAAGCAGTTGTCTTTGGTGTATGGCATTGTCTGTTAAGCAGTTGTCTTTGGTGTATGGCATTGCCTGTTAAGCAGTTGTCTTTGGAGTATGGTATTGTCTGTTAAGCAGTTTTCTTTGGTGTATGGCATTGTCTGTTAAGCAGTTGTCTTTGGTGTATGGCAGTGTCTGTTAAGCAGTTGTCTTTGGTGTATGGTGTTGCCTGTTAAGCAGTTGTCTTTGGTGTATGGCATTGTCTGTTAAGCAGTTGTCTTTGGTGTATGGCATTGTCTGTTAAGCAGTTGTCTTTGGTGTATGGCATTGCCTGTTAAGCAGTTGTCTTTGGTGTATGCCATTGGCTTTTAAGCAGTTGTCTTTGGTGTATGGCATTGTCTGTTAAGCAGTTGTCTTTGGTGTATGGCATTGCCTGTTAAGCAGTTGTCTTTTGTGTATGGCAGTGTCTGTTAAGCAGTTGTCTTTGGTGTATGGCAGTGTCTGTTAAGCAGTTGTCTTTGGTGTATGGCATTGTCTGTTAAGCAGTTGTCTTTTGTGTATGGCAGTGTCTGTTAAGCAGTTGTCTTTGGTGTATGGCAGTGTCTGTTAAGCAGTTGTCTTTGGTGTATGGCATTGTCTGTTAAGCAGTTGTCTTTGGTGTATGGCATTGCCTGTTAAGCATTTGTCTTTGGTGTATGGCGTTGCCTGTTAAGCAGTTGTCTTTGGTGTATGGCGTTGCATGTTAAGCAGTTGTCTTTGGTGTATGGCGTTGCCTGTTAAGCAGCTGTCTTTGGTGTATGGCGTTGTCTGTTTAACAGTTGTCTTTGGTGTATGGCGTTGTCTGTTTAGCAGTTGTCTTTGGTGTATGGCAGTGTCTGTTAAGCAGTTGTCTTTGGTTTATGGCATTATCTGTTAAGCAGTTGTCTTTGGTGTATGGCATTGTCTGTTAAGCAGTTGTATTTGGTGTATGGCATTGCCTGTTAAGCAGTTGTCTTTGGTGTATGGCATTGTCTGTTAAGCAGTTGTCTTTGGTGCATGGCATTGCCTGTTAAGCAGTTGTCTTTGGTGTATGGCATTGCCTGTTAAGCAGTTGTCTTTCGTGCATGGCATTGCCTGTTAAGCAGTTGTCTTTGGTGTATGGCATTGCCTGTTAAGCAGTTGTCTTTGGTGTATGGCATTGCCTGCTAAGCAGTTGTCTTTGGTGTATGGCATTGTCTGTTAAGCAGTTGTCTTTGGTGTATGGCATTGCCTGTTAAGCAGTTGTCTTTGTTGTATGGCATTGTCTGTTAAGCAGTTGTCTTTGGTGTATGGCATTGTCTGTTAAGCAGTTGTCTTTAGTGTATGGCATTGTCTGTTAAGCAGTTGTTTTTGGTGTATGGCATTGCCTGTTAAGCAGTTGTCTTTGGTGTATGGCATTGTCTGTTAAGCAGTTGTCTTTGGTGTATGGCATTGTCTGTTAAGCAGTTGTCTTTGGTGTATGGCATTGCCTGTTAAGCAGTTGTCTTTGGAGTATGGCATTGTCTGTTAAGCAGTTTTCTTTGGTGTATGGCATTGTCTGTTAAGCAGTTGTCTTTGGTGTATGGCAGTGTCTGTTAAGCAGTTGTCTTTGGTGTATGGTGTTGCCTGTTAAGCAGTTTTCTTTGGTGTATGGCATTGTCTGTTAAGCAGTTGTCTTTGGTGTATGGCATTGTCTGTTAAGCAGTTGTCTTTGGTGTATGGCATTGTCTGTTAAGCAGTTGTCTTTGGTGTATGGCATTGCCTGTTAAGCAGTTGTCTTTGGTGTATGCCATTGGCTTTTAAGCAGTTGTCTTTGGTGTATGGCATTGTCTGTTAAGCAGTTGTCTTTAGAGTATGGCATTGTCTGTTAAGCAGTTGTCTTTGGTGTATGGCATTGTCTGTTAAGCAGTTGTCTTTGGTGTATGGCAGTGTCTGTTAAGCAGTTGTCTTTGGTGTATGGTGTTGCCTGTTAAGCAGTTGTCTTTGGTGTATGGCATTGTCTGTTAAGCAGTTGTCTTTGGTGTATGGCATTGTCTGTTAAGCAGTTGTCTTTGGTGTATGGCATTGTCTGTTAAGCAGTTGCCTTTGGTGTATGGCATTGTCTGTTAAGCAGTTGTCTTTGATGTGTGGCATTGCCTGTTAAGCAGTTGTCTTTGGTGTATGGCATTGTCTGTTAAGCAGTTGTCTTTGTTGTTTGGCATTGCCTGTTAAGCAGTTGTCTTTGGTGTATGGCATTGTCTGTTAAGCAGTTGTCTTTGGTGTATGGCATTGTCTGTTAAGCAGTTGTCTTTCGTGTATGGCATTGCCTGTTAAGCAGTTGTCTTTGGTGTATGGCAGTGTCTGTTAAGCAGTTGTCTTTGGTGTATGGCATTGCCTGTTAAGCAGTTGTCTTTCGTGTATGGCAGTGTCTGTTAAGCAGTTGTCTTTGGTGTATGGCATTGTCTGTTAAGCAGTTGTCTTTGGTGTATGGCAGTGTCTGTTAAGCAGTTGTCTTTGGTGTATGGCATTGTCTGTTAAGCAGTTGTCTTTGGTGTATGGCATTGTCTGTTAAGCAGTTGTCTTTGGTGTATGGCAGTGTCTGTTAAGCAGTTGTCTTTGGTGTATGGCATTGCCTGTTAAGCAGTTGTCTTTGGTGTATGGCATTGTCTGTTAAGCAGTTGTCTTTGGTGTATGGCATTGCCTGTTAAGCAGTTGTCTTTGGTGTATGGCATTGTCTGTTAAGCAGTTGTCTTTCGTGTATGGCATTGCCTGTTAAGCAGTTGTCTTTGGTGTATGGCAGTGTCTGTTAAGCAGTTGTCTTTGGTGTATGGCATTGCCTGTTAAGCAGTTGTCTTTCGTGTATGGCAGTGTCTGTTAAGCAGTTGTCTTTGGTGTATGGCAGTGTCTGTTAAGCAGTTGTCTTTGGTGTATGGCATTGTCTGTTAAGCAGTTGTCTTTGGTGTATGGCATTGTCTGTTAAGCAGTTGTCTTTGGTGTATGGCAGTGCCTGTTAAGCAGTTGTCTTTGGTGTATGGCATTGCCTGCTAAGCAGTTGTCTTTGGTGTATGGCATTGTCTGTTAAGCAGTTGTCTTTGGTGTATGGCATTGTCTGTTAAGCAGTTGTCTTTGGTTTATGGCATTGTCTGTTAAGCAGTTGTCTTTGGTGTATGGCATTGTCTGTTAAGCAGTTGTCTTTGGTGTATGGCATTGTCTGTTAAGCAGTTGTCTTTAGTGTATGGCATTGTCTGTTAAGCAGTTGTCTTTAGAGTATGGCATTGTCTGTTAAGCAGTTGTCTTTGGTGTATGGCATTGTTTGTTAAGCAGTTGTCTTTGGTGTATGGCATTGTCTGTTAAGCAGTTGTCTTTGGTGTATGGCATTGTCTGTTAAGCAGTTGTCTTTGGTGTATGGCATTGTCTGTTAAGCAGTTGTCTTTGGTGTATGGCATTGTCTGTTAAGCAGTTGTCTTTGGTGTATGGCATTGTCTGTTAAGCAGTTGTCATTGGTGTATGGCATTGTCTGTTAAGCAGTTGTCTTTAGTGTATGGCATTGTTTGTTAAGCAGTTGTCTTTGGTGTATGGCAGTGTCTGTTAAGCAGTTGTCTTTGGTGTTTGGCATTGTCTGTTAAGCAGTTGTCTTTGGTGTATGGCATTGTCTGTTATGCAGTTGTCTTTGGTGTATGGCATTGTGTGTTAAGCAGTTGTCTTTAGTGTATGGCATTGTCTGTTTAGCAGTTGTCTTTGGTGTATGGCATTGTCTGTTAAGCTGTTGTCTTTGGTGTATGGCATTGTCTGTTAAGAAGTTGTCTTTGGTGTATGGCATTGTCTGTTAAGCAGTTGTCTTTGGTGTATGGCATTGTCTGTTAAGCAGTTGTCTTTGGTGTATGGCAGTGTCTGTTAAGCAGTTGTCTTTGGTGTATGGCATTGCCTGTTAAGCAGTTGTCTTTGGTGTATGGCATTGTCTGTTAAGCAGTTGTCTTGCCGATTAAGCAGTTATCTTTGGTGTATGGTATTGTCTGTTAAGCAGTTGTCTTTGGTGTATGGCATTGTCTGTTAAGCAGTTGTCTTTCGTGTATGGCATTGCCTGTTAAGCAGTTGTCTTTGGTGTATGGCAGTGTCTGTTAAGCAGTTGTCTTTGGTGTATGGCATTGCCTGTTAAGCAGTTGTCTTTCGTGTATGGCAGTGTCTGTTAAGCAGTTGTCTTTGGTGTATGGCAGTGTCTGTTAAGCAGTTGTCTTTGGTGTATGGCATTGTCTGTTAAGCAGTTGTCTTTGGTGTATGGCATTGTCTGTTAAGCAGTTGTCTTTGGTGTATGGCAGTGCCTGTTAAGCAGTTGTCTTTGGTGTATGGCATTGCCTGCTAAGCAGTTGTCTTTGGTGTATGGCATTGTCTGTTAAGCAGTTGTCTTTGGTGTATGGCATTGTCTGTTAAGCAGTTGTCTTTGGTTTATGGCATTGTCTGTTAAGCAGTTGTCTTTGGTGTATGGCATTGTCTGTTAAGCAGTTGTCTTTGGTGTATGGCATTGTCTGTTAAGCAGTTGTCTTTAGTGTATGGCATTGTCTGTTAAGCAGTTGTCTTTAGAGTATGGCATTGTCTGTTAAGCAGTTGTCTTTGGTGTATGGCATAGTTTGTTAAGCAGTTGTCTTTGGTGTATGGCATTGTCTGTTAAGCAGTTGTCTTTGGTGTATGGCATTGTCTGTTAAGCAGTTGTCTTTGGTGTATGGCATTGTCTGTTAAGCAGTTGTCTTTGGTGTATGGCATTGTCTGTTAAGCAGTTGTCATTGGTGTATGGCATTGTCTGTTAAGCAGTTGTCTTTAGTGTATGGCATTGTCTGTTAAGCAGTTGTCTTTGGTGTATGGCAGTGTCTGTTAAGCAGTTGTCTTTGGTGTTTGGCATTGTCTGTTAAGCAGTTGTCTTTGGTGTATGGCATTGTCTGTTATGCAGTTGTCTTTGGTGTATGGCATTGTGTGTTAAGCAGTTGTCTTTAGTGTATGGCATTGTCTGTTTAGCAGTTGTCTTTGGTGTATGGCATTGTCTGTTAAGCAGTTGTCTTTGGTGTATGGCATTGTCTGTTAAGAAGTTGTCTTTGGTGTATGGCATTGTCTGTTAAGCAGTTGTCTTTGGTGTATGGCATTGTCTGTTAAGCAGTTGTCTTTGGTGTATGGCAGTGTCTGTTAAGCAGTTGTCTTTGGTGTATGGCATTGCCTGTTAAGCAGTTGTCTTTGGTGTATGGCATTGTCTGTTAAGCAGTTGTCTTGCCGATTAAGCAGTTATCTTTGGTGTATGGTATTGTCTGTTAAGCAGTTGTCTTTGGTGTATGGCATTGCATGTTAAGCAGTTGTCTTTGGTGTATGGCATTGTCTGTTAAGCAGTTGTCTTTGGTGTATGGCAGTGTCTGTTAAGCAGTTGTCTTTGGTGTATGGCATTGCCTGTTAAGCAGTTGTCTTTGGTGTATGGCATTGTCTGTTAAGCAGTTGTCTTTGGTGTATGGCATTGCATATTAAGGAGTTGTCTTTGGTGTATGGCATTGCCTGTTAAGCAGTTGTCTTTGGTGTATGGCAGTGTCTGTTAAGCAGTTGTCTTTGGTGTATGGCAGTGTCTGTTAAGCAGTTGTCTTTGGTGTATGGCATTGTCTGTTAAGCAGTTGTCTTTGGTGTATGGCAGTGTTTGTTAAGCAGTTGTCTTTGGTGTATGGCATTGCCTGTTAAGCAGTTGTCTTTGGTGTATGGCATTGTCTGTTAAGCAGTTGTCTTTGGTGTATGTCATTGCCTGCTAAGCAGTTGTCTTTGGTGTATGGCATTGTCTGTTAAGCAGTTGTCTTTGGTGTATGGCATTGTCTGTTAAGCAGTTGTCTTTGGTGTATGGCATTGTCTGTTAAGCAGTTGTCTTTGGTGTATGGCAGTGTCTGTTAAGCAGTTGTCTTTGGTGTATGGCATTGTCTGTTAAGCAGTTGTCTTTAGTGTATGGCATTGCCTGTTAAGCAGTTGTCTTTGGTGTATGGCATTGTCTGTTAAGCAGTTGTCTTGGTGTATGGCATTGTCTGTTAAGCAGTTGTCTTTGGTGTATGGCATTGTCTGTTAAGCAGTTGTCTTTAGAGTATGGCATTGCCTGTTAAGCAGTTGTCTTTGGTGTATGGCATTGTCTGTTAAGCAGTTGTCTTTGGTGTATGGCATTGTCTGTTAAGCAGTTGTCTTTAGTGTATGGCATTGTCTGTTAAGCAGTTGTCTTTAGAGTATGGCATTGTCTGTTAAGCAGTTGTCTTTGGTGTATGGCATTGTCTGTTAAGCAGTTGTCTTTGGTGTATGGCATTGTCTGTTAAGCAGTTGTCTTTAGTGTATGGCTTTGTCTGATAAGCAGTTGTCTTTAGTGTATGGCATTGTCTGTTACGCAGTTGTCTTTAGAGTATGGCATTGTCTGTTAAGCAGTTGTCTTTGGTGTATGGCATTGTCTGTTAAGCAGTTGTCTTTGGTGTATGGCATTGTCTGTTAAGCAGTTGTCATTGGTGTATGGCATTGTCTGTTAAGCAGTTGTCTTTGGTGTATGGCATTGTCTGTTAAGCAGTTGTCTTTGGTGTATGGCATTGTCTGTTCAGCAGTTGTCTTTGGTGTATGGCATTGCCTGTTAAGCAGTTGTCTTTGGTGTATGGCATTGTCTGTTAAGCAGTTGTCTTGCCGGTTAAGCAGTTATCTTTGGTGTATGGTATTGTCTGTTAAGCAGTTGTCTTTGGTGTATGGCATTGCATGTTAAGCAGTTGTCTTTGGTGTATGGCATTGCATATTAAGGAGTTGTCTTTGGTGTATGGCATTGCCTGTTAAGCAGTTGTCTTTGGTGTATGGCAGTGTCTGTTAAGCAGTTGTCTTTGGTGTATGGCATTGTCTGTTAAGCAGTTGTCTTTGGTGTATGGCAGTGTCTGTTAAGCAGTTGTCTTTGGTGTATGGCATTGCCTGTTAAGCAGTTGTCTTTGGTGTATGGCATTGTCTGTTAAGCAGTTGTCTTTGGTGTATGTCATTGCCTGCTAAGCAGTTGTCTTTGGTGTATGGCATTGTCTGTTAAGCAGTTGTCTTTGGTGTATGGCATTGTCTGTTAAGCAGTTGTCTTTGGTGTATGGCATTGTCTGTTAAGCAGTTGTCTTTGGTGTATGGCATTGTCTGTTAAGCAGTTGTCTTTGGTGTATGGCATTGTCTGTTAAGCAGTTGTCTTTAGTGTATGGCATTGCCTGTTAAGCAGTTGTCTTTGGTGTATGGCATTGTCTGTTAAGCAGTTGTCTTTGGTGTATGGCATTGTCTGTTAAGCAGTTGTCTTTGGTGTATGGCATTGTCTGTTAAGCAGTTGTCTTTAGAGTATGGCATTGCCTGTTAAGCAGTTGTCTTTGTTGTATGGCATTGTCTGTTAAGCAGTTGTCTTTGGTGTATGGCATTGTCTGTTAAGCAGTTGTCTTTAGTGTATGGCATTGTCTGTTAAGCAGTTGTCTTTAGAGTATGGCATTGTCTGTTACGCAGTTGTCTTTGGTGTATGGCATTGTCTGTTAAGCAGTTGTCTTTGGTGTATGGCATTGTCTGTTAAGCAGTTGTCTTTAGTGTATGGCATTGTCTGATAAGCAGTTGTCTTTAGTGTATGGCATTGTCTGTTACGCAGTTGTCTTTAGAGTATGGCATTGTCTGTTAAGCAGTTGTCTTTGGTGTATGGCATTGTCTGTTAAGCAGTTGTCTTGCCGGTTAAGCAGTTATCTTTGGTGTATGGTATTGTCTGTTAAGCAGTTGTCTTTGGTGTATGGCATTGTCTGTTAAGCAGTTGTCTTTGGTGTATGGCATTGTCTGTTAAGCAGTTGTCATTGGTGTATGGCATTGTCTGTTAAGCAGTTGTCTTTAGTGTATGGCATTGTCTGTTAAGCAGTTGTCTTTGGTGTATGGCATTGTCTGTTATGCAGTTGTCTTTGGTGTATGGCATTGTGTGTTAAGCAGTTGTCTTTAGTGTATGGCATTGTCTGTTTAGCAGTTGTCTTTGGTGTATGGCATTGTCTGTTAAGCAGTTGTCTTTGGTGTATGGCATTGTCTGTTAAGCAGTTGTCTTTGGTGTATGGCATTGTCTGTTTAGCAGTTGTCTTTGGTGTATGGCATTGTCTGTTAAGCAGTTGTCTTTGGTGTATGGCATTGTCTGTTAAGCAGTTGTCTTTGGTGTATGGCATTGTCTGTTAAGCAGTTGTCTTTGGTGTATGGCATTGTCTGTTAAGCAGTTGTCATTGGTGTATGGCATTGTCTGTTAAGCAGTTGTCTTTAGTGTATGGCATTGTCTGTTAAGCAGTTGTCTTTGGTGTATGGCATTGTCTGTTATGCAGTTGTCTTTGGTGTATGGCATTGCCTGTTAAGCAGTTGTCTTTAGTGTATGGCATTGTCTGTTTAGCAGTTGTCTTTGGTGTATGGCATTGTCTGTTAAGCAGTTGTCTTTGGTGTATGGCATTGTCTGTTAAGCAGTTGTCTTTGGTGTATGGCATTGTCTGTTTAGCAGTTGTCTTTGGTGTATGGCATTGTCTGTTAAGCAGTTGTCTTTGGTGTATGGCATTGTCTGTTAAGCAGTTGTCTTTGGTGTATGGCATTGTCTGTTAAGCAGTTGTCTTTGGTGTATGGCATTGTCTGTTAAGCAGTTGTCTTTGGTGTATGGCATTGTCTGTTTAGCAGTTGTCTTTGGTGTATGGCATTGTCTGTTAAGCAGTTGTCTTTGGTGTATGGCATTGTCTGTTAAGCAGTTGTCTTTGGTGTATGGCATTGTCTGTTAAGCAGTTGTCTTTGGTGTATGGCATTGTCTGTTTAGCAGTTGTCTTTGGTGTATGGCATTGCCTGTTAAGCAGTTGTCTTTGGTGTATGGCATTGTCTGTTAAGCAGTTGTCTTGCCGGTTAAGCAGTTATCTTTGGTGTATGGTATTGTCTGTTAAGCAGTTGTCTTTGGTGTATGGCATTGCATGTTAAGCAGTTGTCTTTGGTGTATGGCATTGCATATTAAGGAGTTGTCTTTGGTGTATGGCATTGCCTGTTAAGCAGTTGTCTTTGGTGTATGGCATTGTCTGTTAAGCAGTTGTCTTTCGTGTATGGCATTGTCTGTTAAGCAGTTGTCTTTGGTGTATGGCATTGTCTGTTAAGCAGTGGTCTTTGGTGTATGGCATTGTCTGTTAAGCAGTTGTCTTTGGTGTATGGCAGTGTCTGTTAAGCAGTTGTCTTTGGTGTATGGCATTGTCTGTTAAGCAGTTGTTTTTGGTGTATGGCATTGTCTGTTAAGCAGTTGTCTTTGGTGTATGGCATTGTCTGTTAAGCAGTTGTCTTTGGTGTATGTCATTGTCTGTTAAGCAGTTGTCTTTGGTGTATGGCATTGTCTGTTAAGCAGTTGTCTTTGGTGTATGGCAGTGTCTGTTAAGCAGTAGTGTTGAGCCACCCCCGTAGTGTTCGAGTTCGGTTCGGTTCGTCGAACACCCGTGTGTTCGCCGAACTGTTCGTCGAACTGTTCGTCGAACACCTTCGAACACCGTTAAAACCAATGGCAGGCAAACAAAAACACATAGAAACACATAGAAAACACCTTCAAAGGTGTCCAAAAGGTGACAAACTGCTCAGAAGACATAACTAACACATGGAATAGTGACAAGTACATATAGTCATGCGAAAATAAAAGAGGTGGAGGAGTAAAAGGAGGGGGAGACACAGATATAGGCATGTCATGCCCTTCTAAAATCCAAAAAGTGAGAAGCCGACACGGCCAGTCCGCTCCTGCCCGTGCCACCTCCGTGTCGCCGGGTTTGTGCCAGAGCCGCGGTGAACCCTGATGGCCAGCCCCCCTCTCCCAATACTGGTGCCTGTCCGCTGGTGGGTCGAGCGAGCCCCCCTGTGGTGGAGGCAGCTCTAAGCTTTTTAATTTAAATTGTCTCTCTAATTTGAATGAATACACTTTAAATCCATTTACAAGGATCTATTGGAGGGCAAGTCTCATGCCAGCAGCCGCGTAATTCCAGCTCCAGTAACGTCCACTAAAGCTGCTGCAGTTAAAAAGCTTTTATAAGGATCGAGCTCGGCTGTCCACCGCAAGGCATCCTACTGCCAGTCCCAGCCCCTATGCCTTGGGGTGCCTCCTGATGCTCTTCACTAAGTATCCCATGGTCCCGAAGCATTTCCTTTGGAAAAATTAAGTGTCTAAACTACAGGTGGTGTAGCTTGCTTAACAGCCGGGATAATCCGCTGACTAGCAGACACTGCTACTAGGCACAAAGTATTTCCTGGGCTAGATGCAGTTAAAAATTTGTAATTAGATACTCTCGTTGGATGCTGAGAAAGCATTCCATAGAGTCTCCTGGCACGCCATATATGATTCTCTTAAAAAGCTTGGGGTAGGGGTCTAGGGGACCCTTTTATAGCCAAAATCACGGCCCTGTATCGCAATACGTCACCTAGGCTGAAGATAAATGGAACTGTAGCACCCTGAGGGCTCGGTTGCTACAGACGTATTGCACCTCACCCAGAGGTGTGATATCTCACTCTCAGGTAAGGATGGAGTGTGGATCAGGACCCGACACCTGCATGCATTACACCACATTGCCGTGGGGCAGGGCGACCAATATGCCCCTGAGATGGGCACGACAGTCCCTGTCCCTGGCTGGAGTGGGGGGAGGGAACACTGAGGAAGGGGAACCCTGTAGTGCAGGAGCAGGGAGGAAGCAGTTCCTGGGTGCATTGAGAAGGGAGTATAAAAGGTGGGCACCATCTTAGTTCAGTGCAGAGAAGTCTGAGCAGAAGTGGCAGGGAGCAGGGGCTCTGCATGAGCTCTGCTCCGGAGGCGGGCCTAGTAACAGAGGCCCAGGCCTGGAAGAGGGAGAAGGAAGGAAGAGGAGCGGAGAAGGCTCCAGGAACGAGGAATGAAGGGATCCCAGGGGTGCGGACGGGCGAGTCGCCACCGCACGCCCGAATCCACCTGCGTGGAGGGGTCAGGCCAAAGGGGGAGACCGGTCCCCGAACTAGTGGAGGCAGGAAACGACCCTCAGCTAGAAACCGGAGGCTCTGACATTTTATGTGGCGCAGCCCCTCGCTACACCCGCTAGGAAGGCACCACATAGGGTCAGGGAAACTGGCGCCAAGTTTACCAAGAGGAGGCCCGAGGCAGCCGGACAGAAGTGTTGGTAAGAAAGGCCAGACAAAGGACACACAAAGGGGGTCCTGTGAAGTGCTCCAAAGTTATCTGGGAGTTGTCTGAGCCCCTCACCTGGTGAGCAGAGTACGACGTGGGCAGCCGTTACCTGCAGACGTGGTCTGGATAATAAGAACTGTGAGTAAAGGCCCTGGACTGCATCACTGACTCCGTGTCGTTACTGCTGCTGCCCTGCACCATCACCCCCATCCTCCGCATACACTGCCCTGAGGCTATACTCCTCCCGTGGGGAGTTATGCTACGCTCTGCTGCACCCACAACACCAGCCTTAGCGGTCTGCCCTGTAGCGGCGGTTCACTCTAACCGCAATCCACGGGTGGCGTAGTCGGACATTTAAACATGAAAACCACATAAATAGTTCCGCCACTGGTTTGACCGCCCTGAGCCACGGAACCGGGTCGCCGCCACGAAGACTACAACCACCAGCATCCACCAAAAAGGGTCCGGCTCCGGGTGTCCCAAGGCCCAGGGGGTGCGTCAGAACATTTTCATCACCTTTCACAATCACCAATGGGACAAGGCAGTGATGTCCTCTGTCCCCTCTCTTATACATCCTAGTGACGGAGCACCTGCTCTCATCAATTCGCCATAACCCCAATATTAGGTGGATTGAGGTGGGAGGCACCGAGTACAAGTGCTCTCTATTTGCTGATGATGTCCTAGTATATATCACTCAATCACATATATCCATCCATGCTGTTATGGCTGAAATAGATCACTTTGTTACATGGTCAAATTTTAAAATCAATGCCGCGAAGTCTGAGGCCCTCGATGTCTCCCTCCCCAAATCCATATAGGATTCCATCCAGTCCAACTTTCCCTTTGCCTGGCCCTCACAGGGTATCAAATACTTAGGAATTCCTATTCATAGAGACCTCTCCCATCTATGTTATCTTAATTTTGGGCCCTTTATTGAACAACTCCATACAGACCACGGTTGGCAAGTTAGAACTGTAAGATTCACTACGTGAACCACTGGTGTTTTGTGGAAAAGCACATGTACACTGTGTTCCAAATTATTATGCAAAAAGTGTTTAGGAGTGATAAGGGAAGAATTTGTTTGTTTGTCAGTTAAACTCATTGATGGTGATGTGTGTCAGGGCTCTTTATATCACTGTAAGCAATTGCAGACACCTGTGCTAATTAGTTTGGCAGGTGTGTCCAATGAAAGGCAAGACTACTTAAGAAGGCTCTCTCACATTATTAAGCAGCCTACATTTTCTGCCAAAATGGGAAAGAAAAAGGATGTGTCGGCTGCTGAGAAGCAACAAATTGTGGAGTGTTTAGGTCAAGGCATGACTACAATCAACATTGTGCGATGATCAGGATGAAGTGTCTTGGCAATCAAGAAGTATGTAGCTGATTCACAGTACACACGTGTGCGTGCTGATAAGGGCAAATTGAGGACTCTTTCCTACAGGCAATTACGTCAGGTTGAAAGAGCAGCGGCAAAAAAGCCTTGTCATAGCAGCAGACAAGTTTTTGAAGCTGCTTGTGCCTCCAACGTCCCCCGAACAACAAGATGCAGGGTCCTTCAGAGGTTTGCAGCTGTGCATACGCCATCCTGTCGACCTCCTCTATCCACTTCACACAAGCAGAAACGGCTCCAGTGGGCCAAACATTACATGAAGACTGATTTCAAAACTGTTTTGTTCACGGATGAGTGCCGTGCAGCGCTCGATGGTCCAGATGGATGGAGTGGAGGATGGCTGGTTGATGGACACCCCACGCAAACACGGCTACAGCGCCAACAAAGAGGAGGTGGAGTAATGTTTTGGGCTGGAATCATGGGGAGAGAGATTGTCGGCCCCTTTAGGATCCCTGAAGGCGCTAAAGATGAACTCCATAATGTATGTGGATTTTCTCAAACAGCACTTCCTGCCATGGTTCAAGAAGAAGAACCGTGTATTTCACAGCAAGATCATTTTTCTGCATGATAATGCACCATCTCATGCTGCACATAAAACATCTGCATCTCTGGCTGATATGGGCATAAAAGGGGACAAACTTATGGTGTGACCCCCATGCTCCCCTGACCTCTACCCCATTCAGAACCTTTGGAGCATCATTAAAAGGAGTGTCTATGATGGCGGGAGGCAGTTTACATCTAAGCAACAGCTCTGGGAGGGTATTCTGTCCTCATGCAAAACAATTGAAGCAGAAAACATCCAAAACCTGACAAATTCAATGGACGAGAGAGTTCAGAAGCTCCTTTCGAACAAGGGGTCCTATGTGAAAATGTAACATCACCTAGAATAAAGTTTTGAGTTGAAAACTGTTTGATTTCAGTTTCTAACAACCTGCTAATGCTTATAATTTCAAAAATGACCATTTTTTTGGTCTTTATTAAAATGAAAAGGTTGATCGAAAAGTTTGGGGGATCTAAGAGTGTGGCAACCCAGTAGTCATGATTACTTTGAATTCTGACAATATGAGGGTCATGCTGCAGGTAGTGCAGCAAGAAGGCACTTATGTGTCTTGCGCATCTTGGAGCCCCAAAATTATTTTCCGGGCTAGATGCAGCTAAAAATTATTTTTAATTTTAAATCTGGTGGAGCTTATTATAGATGGCCTAATAGGATCAGTGCTGCACACTGCTACAAAGCCCAAATTATTTTCCAGTCAAGATACAGATAAACATGATTAGTAATTTGAAAGCTTAAAACGGTTGGTAGGGTGATTTTAACCAATCATCAAGCTTTTACTCTCCCCAGGATGACACAGGGGTAGAAAAGTCGTTTCGGATCCATGATTTGTTCATCTTTATGAACGTGAGTCTGTCTAACATTATCAGTGGAGAGCCGGTGCGCTTATCTGTCAGCACACCAGCAGCAGCGCTGAACACACGTTCAGACAGAACGCTGGCTGCGGGGTATGACAAGATCTCCAAGGCGTAAGTGGCTAGCTCCGGCCATTTATCCAGATTGGAAGCCCAAAAAGAGAAAGGGTCCAGTGACACAGTCGTGGCTTCAATGTTTACTTGGAGATACTCCTGTACCATCGTCTCTAGGCGTTGACTATGTGTCAGACTTCTTGTCTCCTGTGGCCTTGCAAAGGATGGGCTAAAAAAGTGGTGAAATGATTCCGCAAAATTGATGTTACCAGCAGATACTGTGGTTCTGTTACGGTTTGAGTGCTGAACACTTGACGGTCCCACGGTTGGCAAGTTGGAACTGTGAGATTCACTACGTGCACCACTGGTGTTTTGTGGAAAAGCACATGTAAGATTCTGCAACAGTCTCTGCTGATACTCCTGCATGCGTGCATCCCTTTCTATGGCAGGAATAATTTCTGCAAATTTACTTTTGTACCGGGGATCTAACAGTGTGGCAACCCAGTAGTCAGGATTATTTCTAATTCTCACAATTCGAGGGTCATGTTGCAGGTAGTGCAGCAAGAAGGCACTCATGTGTGTTGCGCATCCAGGAGCACCAAGTCCCTGTTGTGTTGGTGGCGAGGTAACAATCATGCTTCCTTCCTCTGTCCTCTCCCCCCAACCTCGCACAACAGAAATGTGATCAAGGTCTCCCTCATCTGATGAGTCTTCCATCAGTTCGTCCTCCACTTCTTCCTGGGCTCCTGCACCTTCCTCACTAGTTTGGCTGCTACCATGCGCCCTGGTAAAACCATCTCCCCCACCCTCACATGCCTGCCGCCTTGGTGCTGCCGACCGTCTGGACCTTGCAGATGTTAGCCCTTCCGCATACAACTCCTCCTCCTCTACTTCCTCCACCTCCTCTTGTGCCACCACCTGACTCCGAATTCTGTTTAACATGTGCTCCAGCATGTAAATCACCGGAATAGTCATGCTGATAATGGCATCGTCAGCACTAAACATCTTCGTCGCCATTTCAAAACTGTGCAGAAGGGTGCATAGGTCCCTGATCTGAGACCACTCCTCCAGCGTGATTTGCCCCACCTCTGGATCTCGTTGGCCCAGGCTATACGTCAGAACGTATTGCACCAGGGCTTGTCGGTGCTGCCACAGTCGCTGCAACATGTGCAGAGTTGAATTCCACCGGGTAGGCACATCGCATTTTAGCCGGTGAAGTGGCAGGCCCAACGACTTCTGTAGAGATGTAAGTCGCTGAGCTGCGGGATGCGAACGGCGGAAGTGAGCACACAGCGACCGTGCCCTCTGCAGAAGGCCATCTAGTCTGGGATAGTGGGCTAAAAATTGATGGACAACCAGGTTCAACACGTGAGCCATACAAGGCACGTGTGTGACATTGCCCCGGCGAAGGGCCGCACCCAGATTTGCAGCATTGTCGCACACGGCCTTCCCTGGTTTCAGGTCCAGTGGAGACAGCCATTCATGAAATTGGTTCTCCAGAGCTGACCACAACTCCTCAGCTGTGTGACTCACATTTCCCAGACATTTCAAAGTAAAAACCGCCTGATGACGTTGAGCCCTACTGCCAGCATAGTAAGGAGGTGTGCAGGATCCCTTCTGCGCAGTTAGAAAGCTTGTGGCATGACCAGACAGGCTTTGGGTGCAGGTGGAAGACCGAGAGGAGGTTGAGGAGGCAGAAGCAGTGGAGGAACTTTGACATAAAGAGGATTGACGCACAACTCGTGGGGACGGCAAGACTTGGACAGCAGCCCCTTGTCCTGCTGTCACCATAGTTACCCAGTGCCCAGTCAGCGACATGTAACGCCCCTGTCCATGCCTACTCGTCCAAGTGTCTGTGGTGAAATGCACCCTGTCACACACAGAGATTCTCAAAGAAGCGGTGATGTTGTGTGCGACATGCTGGTGGAGCGCAGGCACACCTTTCTTTGAGAAGTAGTGCCGACTGGGCATCTGGTACTGGGGCACTGCGACGGACATAAGGTCTCGAAAATCCTCTGTGTCCACCAGGCGGAAAGGCAGCATTTCTGTAGCCAAGAGCTTGCAGATGGTGAAATTCAACCTCTTAGCTTTCTCATGGCTAGGAGGAAATGGTCTTTTACTTGTCCACATCTGAGGGACCGAGGGCTGGCTATTGTGCTTAGACGGGGTTGATAAGGGTGTCCCCGGCAAACTTCCGGTCTGTGAGGAAGATGCAGGCGGACATGTTAGGTTACCTTGATCCAAAGGTGGTGCTATCGATGTCGGACAGCGCTCAACACCAGCTGGTGTTACCACCTCCAAAGAAAATGAAGACCTGCCAATCACGCTGGCTGTTGCGGGTAAAGAGGTGGCAGGTCTGCGCCCCAAAACAGGTGTGACTGCTGTCCCCCCAGTCACAGAGGATGAAGAGGCCGCGGATGCACAAGATATGGCAGACGGTGGTTGGCCCGGCCGGCTAGGCCGCATTGTAGCACACTGAGCTTCCCACTGCAACTTATGCTTCATGTCCATGTGCCGGTTCATGCATGAAGTACTCAAACTATGTATTTTTTGGCCTCTACTTAGCTTTTGCTGACAAATGTTACAGATAACACGAGTTGGGTCATCTTTATCGATCTGAAAAAATGCCCAGGCTATGCAAGGCTTAGCACCCATGCGACCTGAAGAGCCACCACGACTTGTGGTGAGAGGCAGAGTTGTGTTTGAGGATGCAGTTGTTGACATGCTTCCAGTACTACGTCTCTGTCCAGGAAGGCGCAACCTGACCTCGTCGTCACTAGCATCTTCCTCCACCTCCTCTGCTGACCTCATCTCTTGGCTGACTGTGGGTTGACAGTAAGTGGGATCTCCAACCTCATCATCATCACCCTGTGTGTTATCACACCCGTCGTCCTCAGAGCCAACCTGTTCCTGCCCTGACAAAAAACTAAAGTTGTCGCTCCAATCAGGTATTTGAGTCTTATCATCGTCTTCCTCATTGTCTCCACCAACAGGAGTTACAGTTTGGGAATGAGGGTCTACATTATGGTCAGAACCTTCAGCGTCTGGTCCTGGATCCGACTCATAAAGATTCTGGGCATCAGTGCAGATCATTTCCTCGTCTGGATTCACAGAAGCGCTGGAGTCGACCTCTGATTCCCAGGCTATAGTATGAGTAAACAGCTCTGCAGACTCAACCATCTGTTCTACCTCATACTCAGACGGGCAGCTGGAGATTTGGGAGCTCTGAGGAAGCAAGTGCGATTTGGGTGACACCTTTGAGGACTGGAGTATTTGTGATGTTGAAGTTGATGTGGAGGAGAGCCCACTTAAAGGAGCACTTGATATCCGTTGAAGCACCTGCTGTTTTTGTGCCTCATCTGGAATTTGTAGCGATTGGCGTGGCCGTAAGAAAGGGATCTTATCACATTGTCCGCTAAAAGAAGTAGACATTTTAGTTTGGCTGGAAGATGGTCTTTCTTCTGCAGATGTTACTGTTGCTTTAACACCTACCCCACGGACACAACCTTTTTTCCCCTTCCCAACACGCCTATTCCCCTTTCCACCAGCAGCAGGCCTTTTTCCACTCATTTTGGTGGTTAACTAATTCACAACTCTGGAGTTGTTTGCACAAAAAAACAATGGATGGGAACCGAGCAGAGCTGAGTGGCCAAACTGTGGTATTAGGCCAAAACTATTGGCTGGGTTAGATGCAGAAAAAAATTATATTCAATTTGCAACCTGATGGAGGTCAGTATAGATGGACTAATACAACAAGTCCCACACACAGCTAGAAGCCCAATATTTTTTCAGAGGTAGATGCAGAAAAAAATATATTCAGTTTGCAACCTGATGGAGGTCTGTATAGATGGATTAATAGAACAAGACCCACACACAGCTAGAAGCCCAATATTTTTTCAGAGGTAGATGCAGAAAAAAATATATTCAGTTTGCAACCTGATGGAGGTCTGTATAGATGGACTAATACAACAAGTCCCACACACAGCTAGAAGCCCAAATATTTTTTCAGAGGTACTGTAGATGCAGATAAAAATTATTTTTAATTTGCAACCTGATGGAGGTCAGTATAGATGGACTAATAGAGAAAGTCCGACACACTACTAGAAGGCCAAATATTTTTTCAGAGGTAGATGCAGAAAAAAATTATATTCAGTTTGCAACCTGATGGAGGTCAGTATAGATGGATTAATAGAACAAGACCCACACACAGCTAGAAGCCCAATATTTTTTCAGAGGTAGATGCAGAAAAAAATATATTCAGTTTGCAACCTGATGGAGGTCAGTATAGATGGACTAATACAACAAGTACCACACACAGCTAGAAGCTCAATATTTTTTCAGAGGTAGATGCAGAAAAAAATATATTCAGTTTGCAACCTGATGGAGGTCTGTATAGATGGATTAATAGAACAAGTCCCACACACAGCTAGAAGCCCAATATTTTTTCAGAGGTAGATGCAGAAAAAAGTATATTCAGTTTGCAACCTGATGGAGGTCAGTATAGATGGACTAATACAACAAGTCCCACACACAGCTAGAAGCCCAATATTTTTTCAGAGGTAGATGCAGAAAAAAATTATATTCAGTTTGCAACCTGATGGAGGTCTGTATAGATGGATTAATAGAACAAGACCCACACACAGCTAGAAGCCCAATATTTTTTCAGAGGTAGATGCAGAAAAAAATATATTCAGTTTGCAACCTGATGGAGGTCAGTATAGATGGACTAATACAACAAGTCCCACACACAGCTAGAAGCCCAAATATTTTTTCAGAGGTACTGTAGATGCAGATAAAAATTATTTTTAATTTGCAACCTGATGGAGGTCAGTATAGATGGACTAATAGAGAAAGTCCGACACACTACTAGAAGGCCAAATATTTTTTCAGAGGTAGATGCAGAAAAAAATTATATTCAGTTTGCAACCTGATGGAGGTCAGTATAGATGGATTAATAGAACAAGACCCACACACAGCTAGAAGCCCAATATTTTTTCAGAGGTAGATGCAGAAAAAAATATATTCAGTTTGCAACCTGATGGAGGTCAGTATAGATGGACTAATACAGCAAGTACCACACACAGCTAGAAGCTCAATATTTTTTCAGAGGTAGATGCAGAAAAAAATATATTCAGTTTGCAACCTGATGGAGGTCTGTATAGATGGATTAATAGAACAAGTCCCACACACAGCTAGAAGCCCAATATTTTTTCAGAGGTAGATGCAGAAAAAAGTATATTCAGTTTGCAACCTGATGGAGGTCAGTATAGATGGACTAATACAACAAGTCCCACACACAGCTAGAAGCCCAATATTTTTTCAGAGGTAGATGCAGAAAAAAATTATATTCAGTTTGCAACCTGATGGAGGTCTGTATAGATGGATTAATAGAACAAGACCCACACACAGCTAGAAGCCCAATATTTTTTCAGAGGTAGATGCAGAAAAAAATATATTCAGTTTGCAACCTGATGGAGGTCTGTATAGATGGACTAATACAACAAGTCCCACACACAGCTAGAAGCCCAAATATTTTTTCAGAGGTACTGTAGATGCAGATAAAAATTATTTTTAATTTGCAACCTGATGGAGGTCAGTATAGATGGACTAACAGAGAAAGTCCCACACACTGCTAGAAGACCAAATATTTTTTCAGAGCTAAATGAAGAAAAAAATTATTTTGAATTTGCAACCTGATGGAGGTCAGTATAGATGGATTAATAGAACAAGACCCACACACAGCTAGAAGCCCAATATTTTTTCAGAGGTAGATGCAGAAAAAAATATATTCAGTTTGCAACCTGATGGAGGTCAGTATAGGTGGACTAATAGAACAAGTCCCACACACTGCTAGAAGGCCAAATATTTTTTCAGAGCTAGATGCAGAAAAAAATTAGATTCAGTTTGCAACCTGATGGAGGTCAGTATAGATGGACTAATAGAATGATGCTATGCCCAAAAGATTTTACTTCACTAGGTGCAGTAAAAAAATTGGTATTCTATACACAGGTGTTATATCTTGCAACACAGATAGGCTACTCCACTGACTAACACACTCTGCAATAGGCCAAAAAGGATTAGCTTTGCTAGATTCAGCCAAATGCTGTGAAAAAAACTTGCACAGCACTGGCACAGACCTGCCTGGCAAAAACTGATAGGAACTCATGTAACCTAGTCCTGAAAAGGACTCCAATTACAATTAGTCTTTATTCCCACAATCTATCTATTTAAGAGCACAGACCTGCCTGATAAAAGTCGTAGGAAATGCTGTAACCTAGTCCTTAAAAGGACTGCAATCACAACTATTCCCTACTCCCAAGCTATCTGTATATTTGTGCGAAAATTGGCTTGAAATTAACAAGGTATAGCGCACACAGCAACAGCGGTGCCGTCTAACACGCAGCTGCAGCAGTGAGAAAATGGTGGCGACGGGGAAAATGGCTTGGTCTTATAGGGCAAGGACATGTGACATACACTGCCAATCACACATGCCCTTGCTTGTGTGAAAAAAAGCACTTCGCTCCGTGTGTGCGCTGCTGATAGGCTGACAGATTGCACCTCCCCACTGTAAATGCGGGAAAGAGAAAAAAAAATGGAGATCTTCATTGTTCCTGCAGAGATCCATCCCCTGATCCTCCCTCCGCCCCGCTGTACACTCAAACTGCGTATTAACATTAATTTTCATCATTACTGAGAAAAAATCCAGTTATGATTTTGGTGCATGAACAGTTATCGAACATAACCTCGAACAGCCGAATTTTTCTCAAATTGTTCGTGTTCGCCGAACGGCTCGAACACCGACCAAAACAGCTCGAATTTGAGATTGGCGAACAGTTCGAGTAGAACAACGCTCATCTCTGCTAAGCAGTTGTCTTTGGTGTATGGCACTGTCTGTTAAGCAGTTGTCTTTGGTGTATGGCATTGTCTGTTAAGCAGTTGTCTTTGGTGTATGGCATTGTCTGTTAAGCAGTTGTCTTTGGTGTATGGCACTGTCTGTTAAGCAGTTGTCTTTGGTGTATGGCACTGTCTGTTAAGCAGTTGTCTTTGGTGTATGGCATTGTCTGTTAAGCAGTTGTCTTTGGTGTATGGCACTGTCTGTTAAGCAGTTGTCTTTGGTGTATGGCACTGTCTGTTAAGCAGTTGTCTTTGGTGTATGGCATTGTCTGTTAAGCAGTTGTCTTTGGTGTATGGCATTGTCTGTTAAGCAGTTGTCTTTGGTGTATATATAGTTACATAGTTTGTAAAGTCGAATAAAGACTTGCGTCCATCAAGTTCGACCTGTTAGTTCTGTAATTGCTAAAGTTGATCCAGAGGAGGGCAAAAACCCCAAATGATTTGGCCAATCTTCACCTGAGGAAAAATTCCCTCCTGACTCTGAAACCAGCAGTCAGAATAAATCCCTGTATCGACTTACTATTTTATTTTATTTTTAAGTATATGCTGAAATCTGCCTGGTATCTAGAAATGCATCCAGTCCCCGCTTGAACTGGTGTAGTGAATCTGACATTACCGTCTCCTCACTCAGTGAATTCCATATTCTCACTGCTCTTACCGTAAAGAACCCCTTCCTATGCTGGTGCTGAAACCTTTTCTCTTCCAGTCTTAGTGAATGCCCTCTTGTTACCGTAATATCCCTCCTTTTGAACAAATCCCGGCCAAGGTCTCTATACTGTCCCCTAACATATTTGTACACATTTATTATGTCCCCCCTCAACCTTCTCTTTTCCAGGCTGAATAGTCCTAGTTTTGCCAACCTCTCTGGGTATTGCAGTCCCTCCATTCCCTTTATTAATTTTGTTGCCCTCCTTTGTACCTTTTCAAGCTCATTTATATCCTTTCTATATATTGGGGCCCATAACTGAGCACAGTATTCCAAGTGTGGTCTGACCAGTGCTTTGTACAGTGGAAGAACAATGTTCTCATCCTTTGCAGCTATACCTCTTCTGATACATCCCATTACCCTGTTTGCCCTTACAGCAGCGGCCTGACTTTGGGCACTCCAATTTAGTTTGCTATCAATCAAGATGCCCAAGTCCTTCTCCATCTCTGAATTCCCCAATGATTTCCCATTCACTGAGTACTGGTGACTTCCATTTTTCCTTCCCATATGTATGACCTTACATTTCTCCTCGTTAAACCTCATTTGCCATTTAATGCTCCACCTACCCAGCTTATCCAAATCCCTCTGTAGGTCTTCACTATCCTCTTTTGTATTAATTGTTTTACATAACTTTGTGTCATCTGCAAATATTGATATTTTACTATTTATCCCGTTGACTATGTCGTTAATAAAGATATTAAATAACATTGGGCCTAGTACAGACCCCTGTGGTACCCCACTAGTGACGCTTACCCAATCTGAGTATATTCCATTTATAACCACCCTCTGCCTTCTATCCTTTAGCCAGTTAGCTACCCACTTGCAGACATTTTCCCCCAGCCCCATCATTCTCATTTTGTATACCAACCTATTATGTGGCACGCTATCGAACGCTTTTGAGAAGTCGAGATACACGACATCCACTGGTTCCCCCTGATCTACTCGAGAGCTAACCTCCTCGTAGAAGTCAATCAGGTTTGTTTGGCAGGAGCGATTCCTCATGAATCCATGTTGGTTCGGGATTAAAAGATTATTAGCATCAAGATGCTCCGTAATTGCCTCTTTAATGAAGCTTTCAAAAATTTTGCCCACAACGGACGTCAGACTCACCGGCCGATAGTTTCCGGCGTCACTTTTCGCTCCCTTTTTGAATATTGGCACTACATTCGCCTGTCGCCAATCAAGTGGTACAGACCCAGTCTCAACAGAGTCCTTAAATATAAGATATAACGGTCTGTCTATCACATTACTTAGTTCCCTTAGTACCCGTGGGTGTATGCCATCAGGTTCTGGTGATTTGTTTATTTTAATGTTACTGAGGCGTTTCTGTACCCCAGCTTGGGTTAGATTTGTCATACTTAGTAGAGGATTAAGCTTGTCACTTCTCATTTCTCCTGTTAGTTCGATTTCCTTTGTGAAAGTTGTCGAAAAAAAATTATTTAATAGATTAGCTTTATCCTCATCTTTCTCTATGATTTTGCCTTCCTCACTTTTTATCGGTCCAATATTATCCGATTTAATCCTTTTACTATTTATATACGTAAAGAACAGTTTGGGATTTGATCTACTTTCCCTAGCAATACGTCTCTCTGTTTCCTCCTTCGCTAATTTTATTTGTTTTTTGCAGGTTCTCGTTTTTTACTTGTAACACATTAGTGCCTCCTTGCTGTTTTCCTGTTTTAATCTCTTGAATGCCTCTTTTTTGCTATTTAACGCCCCTTTTACGTTCTTGTTCAACCATATTGGTTTCCTCTTATTTCTGGCCCTTTTATTCCCATACGGTATATACCTCTCGCACTGAGTATTCAGAATTCTTTTGAAGGTTTCCCATTTACTATTCGTATTCTTTTGATTAAGAACTTTGTCCCAGTCAATAAGTTGAAGGCTTTCTTTCAGCTGATCAAACTTCGCCCTCCTAAAGTTTAATGTTTTTGTTGTTCCCTTATTGATAACCCTACTGAAGGGCATTTTGAAGTCGATAATATTATGGTCGCTATTACCTAGGTGCCCCCCTATCTGTGCCTCAGTTATTCTATCAGGCCTATTAGTCAATATTAAGTCCAACACGGCCTTCCCTCTCGTTGGTTCCTGCACTAGTTGGGAGAGATAATTATCCTTAATATTTGTCAAGAACCTTTTTCCTTTCTGAGATCTACAGGTTTCTGTTTCCCAGTCAATATCCGGGTAGTTGAAATCCCCCATTACAATCACTTCATTATGTTTTGCTACTTTGTCTATTTGTCCTAATAGCAGATTCTCATTCTCCTCTGTTATATTGGGTGGCTTATAGCAGACCCCCAGTAATATTTTATTATTATTTTTAGTTCCCTCTATCTCTACCCACATGGACTCGACCCCCTCTTCTCCCTCTCCTATATCTTCCCTTAGTCTGGGTTTTAGACATGACTTTACATATAAGCAGACTCCTCCGCCTTTCCCCTGTTTCCGGTCCCTTCTAAATAAACTATAATCTAATAAATTTACCGCCCAGTCGTAGCTATCGTCTAGCCAAGTCTCTGTTATACCTACGATGTCATACCTCTCCTCCCATATAAGCGCCCGCAGCTCATCCGCCTTATTGGTCAGGCTTCTTGCGTTGGTCAGCATGCAAGATAAAACTTTGGGGTTATTTAGCATCCTATTCTTCTCTAACGATCTAACTGTACTATCCCCACCCCCCTCTCCACCCTCATTATATTCACTTCTCCCCTTCCCCCTTGCTTGCCTCACATCCCACCTATTTCCTTGGTTCCCCCCCCGTCTCTAGTTTAAAAACTCCTCCAACCTATTAGCTATCTTCTTCCCCAGCACCGCTGCACCCTCCCCATTGAGGTGCAGCCCGTCCCTACGGTAGAGCCTGTAGCCGACCGCGAAGTCGGCCCAGTTCTCCATGAACCCAAACCCTTCTGCCTTGCACCAACTCTTTAGCCACTTATTCACCTCCCTAACCTCCTGTTGGCGCTCCTGTGTGGCTCGCGGGATTGGTAGTATTTCTGAGAAAACTACCTTGGAGGTCCTTGCCCTAAGCTTCCTACCTAGGTCCCTGAAATAATTTTTAAGGACCCTCCATCTACCACTCACTTTGTCATTGGTGCCGATGTGGACCATGACCGCTGGGTCTTCGCCAGCCCCACCCAGTAACCTGTCAACCCGATCCGCGATGTGCCGGACTCGAGCGCCAGGGAGGCAGCACACCGTTCGGCGATCCCGGTCTTTGTGACAGATTGCCCTGTCTGTCCCCCTAATAATAGAGTCACCCACTACCAGAACCTGTCTTGCCTGCCCTACACTTCCCCCCTCCCCCTCATTACTGGAGCATACACTCCCCCGGCGGTCAGAGGATCTGTCGTGCTCCAATAATGCCGGTTCTGAACCAGCCTTCCTATACTTCTTCCCTCTATCCCTCCTTACTGTTATCCAGCTCCCTGCCTGTTCAGCCTGCACTTCCCCTCTATGCTCCACCCCCAGTATTGACCCATTGAGTATCTGCTCGGTGAGCAGCAAACTCCGTTCTATGTTGTCGATGCTCCTCAGTACCGCTATCTGAGCACTTAGATCCAGAATTTGGGCTTCCAAGTGCATGATATGCTCACATCTCTCGCAGCAGTATGGATCCTCGAGCGGGTGCTCACGGAATGCATACATTGCGCAAGATGTACACTGCACGGCTCCGTCCAACATGGACGTCATTCTAAATATGGGGATACAGTCAGTATATATATACAAGTACAAAACACAATTATTTATATATAGGTGTATGGACGGGGATCAATTAGGGATGTGCAAGTGTATCAATTAGATATCGGCGGGGGATCAGTTAAGTATGGACGGGGGATCAATTAAGTATCAAGTATGGACGGGGGAATCAGCTAAGTAGGTCAGGTGGATTAATTAAGTAAAAAGTAAAGTAAAGAAAGAATGAAATACAGTCAGCAATTCAGTCCTAAGTCCTCCCTTCCAAACTCCCTGAATCCAAAGTCACTGAAAAACAAGTCACACACTTACTTTCGTTCGCACTTACGCTCCGGACACACGCAGCTCGTTCACACTCGCAAACTAAGAGATTTAAAGTGTTTTTTTTTTTTTCCTTTTCCAGCAATGTACCCTTCACCTCAATGCACTTCCAAAGGACTTTATGCCCAACCAGCTGCCCCTTATAAACCCTTAATTATGACCCCTTCCCCTTAATTAACCCCTTGTGAGTAAATCTACACCTCAGGATTTTAGTGCAATGTAGTTAACCCTTAAATACACAGGTAGTAAACTAAGAAACTAAAACTGTAGTGAGAAAATAGATTTTAAAAAGCCCAATAAATCTAAACAGGTAGAAAAGCACTCAGCAGATCACAATGCAGCACTCACCGCAATTCACACAGGTATTTTCTGCAGGATTCCCAATACCTCTTCACGCAATTCACACAGGTATTTTCTGCAGGATTCCCAATACCTCTTCACGCAATTCACACAGGTATTTTCTGCAGGATTCCCAATACCTCTTCACCTTCACCTCAATGCACTTCCAGTTTTAGGCTTTATCAGGTAAGTTTTGGCAAACTCCAGCCTGGCTTTTTTATGTCTCGGGGTAAGAAGTGGGGTCTTCCTGGGTATCCTACCATACAGTCCCTTTTCATTCAGACGCCGACGGATAGTACGGGTTGACACTGTTGTAGCCTCGGACTGCAGGGCAGCTTGAACTTGTTTGGATGTTAGTCGAGGTTCTTTATCCACCATCCGCACAATCTTGCGTTGAAATCTCTCGTCAATTTTTCTTTTCCGTCCACATGTAGGGAGGTTAGCCACAGTGCCATGGGCTTTAAACTTCTTGATGACACTGCGCACGGAAGACACAGGAACATTCAGGTCTTTGGAGACGGACTTGTAGCCTTCAGATTGCTCATGCTTCCTCACAATTTGGTTTCACAAGTCCGCAAACAGTTCTTTGGTCTTCTTTCTTTTCTCCATGCTCAATGTGGTACACACAAGGACACAGGACAGAAGTTGAGTCAACTTTAATCCATGTTAACTGGCTGCAAGTGTGATTTAGTTATTGCCAACACCTGTTAGGTGCCACAGGTGCTCTTTCAGTTGCTCAAAAAACCCGGCCCTGTAATCCGGACCCATTAAATTCCTCTCAGCACTATGTGTGCTGGAGCCTGCTTCTCCGGATCCTACATCACCGAAGCATGGCACTTCGAGGACACATACCTCCCGTCCACGATCTGTCCGGCAGCAACCTTACATACACCCCCCCTCTGTCCAAAGCCGTAGGGCTTGGCACCTTCTGTCACCATACAATAAACCCTTGACAAGGCAGCGGCATTCCCATGTTGTTTCCCAGGCCTATGCTCTACCCGGAAACTAAAATCTTGTAGAGCCAGGAACCACCTAGTCACTCTGGCATTGTTTCCCTTCTTTTCTCGCATCCACCTCAATGGGGCATGGTCTGACACTAACCTGAACCTTCTACCTAATAGGTAATACCTCAGAGTGTTTAACGCCCACTTAATGGCCAAACATTCTTTTTCTACAATGGAGTAGTCCTTCTCACAAGCGGAGAGCTTCAGACTGAGGTATTTTACAGGGTGTTCTTCTCCGTTAATCTCCTGGGACAAGACTGCTCCCAGCCCGACATCCGATGCATCCATCTGGACCACAAACTCCTTGGAGAAGCTGGGTGCCACCAAGACTGGTTGTTTACAGAGGACCAGTTTCAATTCCTGGCAGGTCGCTTCTGCTTCCGGGGACCACTTGGCCATAGCTGACTTCATCCCTTTCAGAAGATCCATCAGTGGGGCTGCTATCAGGGCAAAGTTAGGGACAAATCTTCGATAGTAGCCCACAATGCCTAGAAACGCCATGACCTGCTTCTTCGAGAGGGGCTGTGGCCAGTTCAAGATCGCCTCGACCTTATTTATTTGTGGTTTTATTTCCCCTCTACCAACCACGTACCCTAGGTACTTGGCTTCCTCCATCCCCATGGCACATTTCTTCGGGTTGATAGTAAAGCCCGCCTTCCTTAGGGCATCAAGTATGGCTTGAACTTTGTCCAGATGACTTTCCCAGTCCTGGCTAAATATGACGATGGCATCTAGGTAGGCCGCTGCATACTGTTTGTGGGGTGCTAAGATCCGTTCCATGGCTCTCTGGAAGGTGGCCGGAGCTCCCTTCAACCCAAATGGCATCCTGACGTATTGGCGTCGAGAAGGCTGTCTTCTCCTTAGCCTCTTTGGACAGGGGAATTTGCCAATATCCTTTGGTGAGGTCCAGAGTGGTGATGTACCGAGCGGGTCCTAGCCTTTCGATAAGCTCATCTACCCTAGGCATTGGGTAGGCGTCGAACTTTGAGACCTCGTTCAGCTTCCTATAGTCGTTGCAAAACCGCCATTCCCCATCTGGTTTCGGCACTAAGACTATAGGACTGGACCATCCACTTTTGGACTCTTCAATGACTCCCAGGTTTAGCATCCGCCTTACTTCTTTAGAGATCACCTCTCTGCGGGCTTCGGGGATCCGGTATGGTTTTAGATTGACGCGAACATGAGGCTCTGTGAGAACCTCATGCTCTATGACCTGAGTGAGTCCTGGCAACTCCGAAAACATGTCTTTATTTCGCTGTAACAACTCTTTGCACTGTTGCTTTTGGGCATGTGACAGTGACTCTGCCACCTTGACCTCTTTCACATCGGCCTCAGCCTCAGCCATTAAACAGGGAGCTTCCGCAGGCTCTCTATCTTGCCATGGCTTAATCAAGTTAACATGGTAAATTTGGTAGGGCTTCCTCTTCCCTGGTTGGTGGATCTTAAAGTTGACTTCCCCCACTTTCTCTACCACCTCATAGGGGCCCTGCCACTTGGCCATGAACTTGTCTCCACTGTGGGACTAGCACAAGCACTCGATCTCCTGGGTTGAACGATCTCACCCCGGCCGACCTATTATACACCCTGGACTGTGCCTCTTGTGCCTTAAGGAGGTGCTCCCTCACAATGGGCATCACATGGGCAATCCTCTCTTGCATCTGGGCAACGTGCTCCACCACTCTCCTATAGGGAGTGGTCTCAGCTTCCCAGGACTCTTTCTCCACCTCCAGGAGTCCTGAGGGTGTCGTCCATAGAGTGGTTCAAACGGGGAGAAACCTGTGGAAGCTTTGGGAACTTCCCTCATGGCGAACAACATATAGTCCCAGTCTCGGCCATCCTTTTCCACTGCTTTCCTCAACATTGCTTTCAAGGTTTTGTTAAACCTCTCTACCAGTCCGTCCATCTGGGGAGAGTACACGGAGGTTCTCAGTTGTGCAATCTGCAGTGTCTTGCACAATTCCCTCATGACCTTCGACATAAATGGAGTTCCTTGGTCTGTTAGGATCTCGTTAGGCAACCCAGTTCTTGAAAACATGTGGTCTAACTCCCGGGCTATACACCTGGTGGAGGAGTTTCGTAGTGGTACGGCCTCCAGATACCATGTAGCATAATCTAATACCACCAGGATATACTGATGCACTTGGGCGGACTTGACCAGAGGCCCCACTAGATCCATTGCTATGCGTTCGAATGGAACCTCGATGACTGGTAGTGGCACTAGGGGACTGCGGAAGTGGGCCACTGGGGAGGTTATCTGGCATGTGGGGCAGGAACGACAATAACTCTATATTTCTCTATAGCAACCTGGCCAGTAGAATCTTTGGAGGATCCGTTCTTGAATCTTGTCTGCACCCAGGTGACCACCCAACACATGAGAATGAGCCATGTCTAACACCCTGCGTCTATAGGGCCCTGGCACCAGCAACTGTTCTATTACCTCACCCCTTGGCTTGGTTATTCTGTACAGCAAATCCCCATTCACAGCAAAATGAGGGAGCAGAGTGTCAGCCCCCGGTTCCTGAGGCACCCCATTTAACACAGTAACATTTTCAAAGGCCCCTTTCAGAGTTAAATCCCTGAGTTGGGCAGTTCCAAAGTTTCCCTCAGACACCTAAAGCTCAGGGATATTGGACTCAGGGGATGCTACTTCAGCCTCATTGCCCACCAGCACACACATGGGAAACTCATCTACTATGTTCTGCGGGTAAGTTTCCTTAGGGGCGATCTGGCTGTCGTCCAAGCAACCAGGTGTCCCCGCTTTCCCCCACATTTCCCAGAATAATGCAAAGTAACGTCCAATTATTATGGGATGCAATAGGTCCTTAACGACCGCCACTTCATGAGATGTGGTGCCACAGTCTGTGTTTACATCCACCTGGGCCACAGGATAGTTCTTAGCGTCCCCATTGATACACCGGACACCCACCACCTTCCCAGAAACCAGCCGATGAGGGAGTGTGGCCCTTATCAGGGTCACCAAACTTCCTGAGACCAATAGTCCAGAGACTTGTGCCCCGTTAACTGACACTGAGCATGCCTGAGGGCCCTCGCCATGTTGACGAACCGCGCTGCAGGCGGGGTAGGCAAAATAAGAGCAACGCCGGCCCATGTTACAGTCCATTGGTTCAGAGGTTATGGGACACCGGGAGGCAATATGGCCAGGGGTATGACATCTCCAACACACTATATTATGGGGTGGGACCTTGGGCAGCAACTCAGACCCCTCCTGAACTCTAGGATGCCCCCCAGGTGTGGCGCTAGCTCCCTTCTTTTGGGTGTCCGCCACCTTTTGGGAACCCCAGTATTGAGAGGCTACGACCCCTTGTTTTCCCAACGGACTCTCAACCGCCTGGTATCTTTCCACCAACCCCACCAAGTCATCAGCATTATAGGGATCTCCCTGGGCAACCCAGGATTTTACCGACTTCGGGAGAGAGTGTATAAACCTGTCTATAACAACCTCTATCTCATATCATAGGACTATCTATCATCTATCTATTATCTATATGACGCGCCCCCTGGGCCATGGGGCACCCGGGACCGGACTTCAGGGCAATGCTGGGAGTAGTTGTGGCGACCTGGTCCCGTGGCTCAGGGTGGCCAGACCAATATTGTGGCAGTCTCTGTATCAGTAAAATGCAATGTCCGACTACGCCACCCGTGGATTGCGGTCAATAAGAACCGCCGCTGCTGAGCAGACCTCTGAGGCTGATGTTGTGAGGGCAGCAGAGTGTAGTATAACTCCCCACGGGAGGAGTATAGCCTCAGGCTAGTGAGTGTGGATGATAGGAGTGATGGTACACGAGCGCAGCAGGAACGACTCAGAGGCTTTGCAGTGCAGTTCAGGGTCTTTACTGATGGTGATAAGGCAGACCCTCCCGGGAGTACTGGCTAGCATAAGAGGCCTGGTCAGTCTGTGAGCAAACTGGAGTTCCCCTGGCCAGGTGGAGTTGTAGGCCTCCCCGACTATCTGCACTCTTCCTGGCTACCTTGCTGTAAGCGAGTGGAAGTAGCCCACGTCCCTGAGTGTTCCGTGTGGTGCTCACCTGTATGGCTGGTGACTTGGGGCCTTCTGATAGCCCCCGCTCCTCGATTGCAGTGCTGGTCCCTTGCTCGTGACTGAGCCTCCGGGCTTCTATGGCCAGAGGACTTGAAATCCCCTGCCGGCGGGTTTCTGCTGCTGGGTATATATAAGTCCCCGCAACCTCGGACTCCTGTGTCCGGTTCTCAGAGTCTTCTGCCAGGACGAACTCCGCTTAGCTCAAGTCCCTGGTCTTCAGCTCCTGCTCCTACAGAGCTCCTCGCTGTTACTTTCCCTGTGTCTGGAACTAACTCCAGGCTCTGACTTCACTAACCCCGCCCCAGATCCAGTTTATATAGGGCAGGTTCCTCCCCTATCTGGTCTGGGACAGGAGGTGTTGCATGTTTAAGGGCTCCGAACCAGGAAACCTCCCACTTGCTCTCAGACATAATATTTCTATTACAGTGGTAACCAGACCCCTGGGGTGCCACATATCCATCTATCTATCTCATATCTATCTATCTATCAATCTCATATCTATCTATCTTCTCCACTTTTTATCTGGTCTCAGGTATGACTTTCATATTACCCACGACTGTTACTTGCCACAGGTGAGTTTTAACGAGCATCACATGCTTGAAGCAAAGTTGTTTTTCCACAATTTTGGAAAAGTGCCAACAATTTTGTCCGGCCCATTTTTGGAGTTTTGTGTGAAATTATGTCCAATTTGCCTTTTTTTACCATTTTTTTGTGCTGTTTTAGACATGACTTTACATATAAGCAGACTCCTCCGCCTTTCCCCTGTTTCCGGTCCCTTCTAAATAAACTATAATCTAATAAATTTACCGCCCAGTCGTAGCTATCGTCTAGCCAAGTCTCTGTTATACCTACGATGTCATACCTCTCCTCCCATATAAGCGCCCGCAGCTCATCCGCCTTAATGGTCAGGCTTCTTGCGTTGGTCAGCATGCAAGATAAAACTTTGGGGTTATTTAGCATTCTATTCTTCTCTAACGATCTAACTGTACTATCCCCACCCCCCTCTCCACCCTCATTATATTCACTTCTCCCCTTCCCCCTTGCTTGCCTCACATCCCACCTATTTCCTTGGTTCCCCCCCCGTCTCTAGTTTAAAAACTCCTCCAACCTATTAGCTATCTTCTTCCCCAGCACCGCTGCACCCTCCCCATTGAGGTGCAGCCCGTCCCTACGGTAGAGCCTGTAGCCGACCGCGAAGTCGGCCCAGTTCTCCATGAACCCAAACCCTTCTGCCTTGCACCAACTCTTTAGCCACTTATTCACCTCCCTAACCTCCTGTTGGCACTCCTGTGTGGCTCGCGGGATTGGTAGTATTTCTGAGAAAACTACCTTGGAGGTCCTTGCCCTAAGCTTCCTACCTAGGTCCCTGAAATAATTTTTAAGGACCCTCCATCTACCACTCACTTTGTCATTGGTGCCGATGTGGACCATGACCGCTGGGTCTTCGCCAGCCCCACCCAGTAACCTGTCAACCCGATCCGCGATGTGCCGGACTCGAGCGCCAGGGAGGCAGCACACCGTTCGGCGATCCCGGTCTTTGTGACAGATTGCCCTGTCTGTCCCCCTAATAATAGAGTCACCCACTACCAGAACCTGTCTTGCCTGCCCTACACTTCCCCCCTCCCCCTCATTACTGGAGCATACACTCCCCCGGCGGTCAGAGGATCTGTCGTGCTCCAATAATGCCGGTTCTGAACCAGCCTTCCTATACTTCTTCCCTCTATCCCTCCTTACTGTTATCCAGCTCCCTGCCTGTTCAGCCTGCACTTCCCCTCTATGCTCCACCCCCAGTATTGACCCATTGAGTATCTGCTCGGTGAGCAGCAAACTCCGTTCTATGTTGTCGATGCTCCTCAGTACCGCTATCTGAGCACTTAGATCCAGAATTTGGGCTTCCAAGTGCATGATATGCTCACATCTCTCGCAGCAGTATGGATCCTCGAGCGGGTGCTCACGGAATGCATACATTGCGCAAGATGTACACTGCACGGCTCCGTCCAACATGGACGTCATTCTAAATATGGGGATACAGTCAGTATATATATATACAAGTACAAAACACAATTATTTATATATAGGTGTATGGACGGGGATCAATTAGGGATGTGCAAGTGTATCAATTAGATATCGGCGGGGGATCAGTTAAGTATGGACGGGGGATCAATTAAGTATCAAGTATGGACGGGGGAATCAGCTAAGTAGGTCAGGTGGATTAATTAAGTAAAAAGTAAAGTAAAGAAAGAATGAAATACAGTCAGCAATTCAGTCCTAAGTCCTCCCTTCCAAACTCCCTGAATCCAAAGTCACTGAAAAACAAGTCACACACTTACTTTCGTTCGCACTTACGCTCCGGACACACGCAGCTCGTTCACACTCGCAAACTAAGAGATTTAAAGTGTTTTTTTTTTTTTCCTTTTCCAGCAATGTACCCTTCACCTCAATGCACTTCCAAAGGACTTTATGCCCAACCAGCTGCCCCTTATAAACCCTTAATTATGACCCCTTCCCCTTAATTAACCCCTTGTGAGTAAATCTACACCTCAGGATTTTAGTGCAATGTAGTTAACCCTTAAATACACAGGTAGTAAACTAAGAAACTAAAACTGTAGTGAGAAAATAGATTTTAAAAAGCCCAATAAATCTAAACAGGTAGAAAAGCACTCAGCAGATCACAATGCAGCACTCACCGCAATTCACACAGGTATTTTCTGCAGGATTCCCAATACCTCTTCACGCAATTCACACAGGTATTTTCTGCAGGATTCCCAATACCTCTTCACGCAATTCACACAGGTATTTTCTGCAGGATTCCCAATACCTCTTCACCTTCACCTCAATGCACTTCCAGTTTTAGGCTTTATCAGGTAAGTTTTGGCAAACTCCAGCCTGGCTTTTTTATGTCTCGGGGTAAGAAGTGGGGTCTTCCTGGGTATCCTACCATACAGTCCCTTTTCATTCAGACGCCGACGGATAGTACGGGTTGACACTGTTGTAGCCTCGGACTGCAGGGCAGCTTGAACTTGTTTGGATGTTAGTCGAGGTTCTTTATCCACCATCCGCACAATCTTGCGTTGAAATCTCTCGTCAATTTTTCTTTTCCGTCCACATGTAGGGAGGTTAGCCACAGTGCCATGGGCTTTAAACTTCTTGATGACACTGCGCACGGAAGACACAGGAACATTCAGGTCTTTGGAGACGGACTTGTAGCCTTCAGATTGCTCATGCTTCCTCACAATTTGGTTTCACAAGTCCGCAAACAGTTCTTTGGTCTTCTTTCTTTTCTCCATGCTCAATGTGGTACACACAAGGACACAGGACAGAAGTTGAGTCAACTTTAATCCATGTTAACTGGCTGCAAGTGTGATTTAGTTATTGCCAACACCTGTTAGGTGCCACAGGTGCTCTTTCAGTTGCTCAAAAAACCCGGCCCTGTAATCCGGACCCATTAAATTCCTCTCAGCACTATGTGTGCTGGAGCCTGCTTCTCCGGATCCTACATCACCGAAGCATGGCACTTCGAGGACACATACCTCCCGTCCACGATCTGTCCGGCAGCAACCTTACATACACCCCCCCTCTGTCCAAAGCCGTAGGGCTTGGCACCTTCTGTCACCATACAATAAACCCTTGACAAGGCAGCGGCATTCCCATGTTGTTTCCCAGGCCTATGCTCTACCCGGAAACTAAAATCTTGTAGAGCCAGGAACCACCTAGTCACTCTGGCATTGTTTCCCTTCTTTTCTCGCATCCACCTCAATGGGGCATGGTCTGACACTAACCTGAACCTTCTACCTAATAGGTAATACCTCAGAGTGTTTAACGCCCACTTAATGGCCAAACATTCTTTTTCTACAATGGAGTAGTCCTTCTCACAAGCGGAGAGCTTCAGACTGAGGTATTTTACAGGGTGTTCTTCTCCGTTAATCTCCTGGGACAAGACTGCTCCCAGCCCGACATCCGATGCATCCATCTGGACCACAAACTCCTTGGAGAAGCTGGGTGCCACCAAGACTGGTTGTTTACAGAGGACCAGTTTCAATTCCTGGCAGGTCGCTTCTGCTTCCGGGGACCACTTGGCCATAGCTGACTTCATCCCTTTCAGAAGATCCATCAGTGGGGCTGCTATCAGGGCAAAGTTAGGGACAAATCTTCGATAGTAGCCCACAATGCCTAGAAACGCCATGACCTGCTTCTTCGAGAGGGGCTGTGGCCAGTTCAAGATCGCCTCGACCTTATTTATTTGTGGTTTTATTTCCCCTCTACCAACCACGTACCCTAGGTACTTGGCTTCCTCCATCCCCATGGCACATTTCTTCGGGTTGATAGTAAAGCCCGCCTTCCTTAGGGCATCAAGTATGGCTTGAACTTTGTCCAGATGACTTTCCCAGTCCTGGCTAAATATGACGATGGCATCTAGGTAGGCCGCTGCATACTGTTTGTGGGGTGCTAAGATCCGTTCCATGGCTCTCTGGAAGGTGGCCGGAGCTCCCTTCAACCCAAATGGCATCCTGACGTATTGGCGTCGAGAAGGCTGTCTTCTCCTTAGCCTCTTTGGACAGGGGAATTTGCCAATATCCTTTGGTGAGGTCCAGAGTGGTGATGTACCGAGCGGGTCCTAGCCTTTCGATAAGCTCATCTACCCTAGGCATTGGGTAGGCGTCGAACTTTGAGACCTCGTTCAGCTTCCTATAGTCGTTGCAAAACCGCCATTCCCCATCTGGTTTCGGCACTAAGACTATAGGACTGGACCATCCACTTTTGGACTCTTCAATGACTCCCAGGTTTAGCATCCGCCTTACTTCTTTAGAGATCACCTCTCTGCGGGCTTCGGGGATCCGGTATGGTTTTAGATTGACGCGAACATGAGGCTCTGTGAGAACCTCATGCTCTATGACCTGAGTGAGTCCTGGCAACTCCGAAAACATGTCTTTATTTCGCTGTAACAACTCTTTGCACTGTTGCTTTTGGGCATGTGACAGTGACTCTGCCACCTTGACCTCTTTCACATTGGCCTCAGCCTCAGCCATTAAACAGGGAGCTTCCGCAGGCTCTCTATCTTGCCATGGCTTAATCAAGTTAACATGGTAAATTTGGTAGGGCTTCCTCTTCCCTGGTTGGTGGATCTTAAAGTTGACTTCCCCCACTTTCTCTACCACCTCATAGGGGCCCTGCCACTTGGCCATGAACTTGTCTCCACTGTGGGACTAGCACAAGCACTCGATCTCCTGGGTTGAACGATCTCACCCCGGCCGACCTATTATACACCCTGGACTGTGCCTCTTGTGCCTTAAGGAGGTGCTCCCTCACAATGGGCATCACATGGGCAATCCTCTCTTGCATCTGGGCAACGTGCTCCACCACTCTCCTATAGGGAGTGGTCTCAGCTTCCCAGGACTCTTTCTCCACCTCCAGGAGTCCTGAGGGTGTCGTCCATAGAGTGGTTCAAACGGGGAGAAACCTGTGGAAGCTTTGGGAACTTCCCTCATGGCGAACAACATATAGTCCCAGTCTCGGCCATCCTTTTCCACTGCTTTCCTCAACATTGCTTTCAAGGTTTTGTTAAACCTCTCTACCAGTCCGTCCATCTGGGGAGAGTACACGGAGGTTCTCAGTTGTGCAATCTGCAGTGTCTTGCACAATTCCCTCATGACCTTCGACATAAATGGAGTTCCTTGGTCTGTTAGGATCTCGTTAGGCAACCCAGTTCTTGAAAACATGTGGTCTAACTCCCGGGCTATACACCTGGTGGAGGAGTTTCGTAGTGGTACGGCCTCCAGATACCATGTAGCATAATCTAATACCACCAGGATATACTGATGCACTTGGGCGGACTTGACCAGAGGCCCCACTAGATCCATTGCTATGCGTTCGAATGGAACCTCGATGACTGGTAGTGGCACTAGGGGACTGCGGAAGTGGGCCACTGGGGAGGTTATCTGGCATGTGGGGCAGGAACGACAATAACTCTATATTTCTCTATAGCAACCTGGCCAGTAGAATCTTTGGAGGATCCGTTCTTGAATCTTGTCTGCACCCAGGTGACCACCCAACACATGAGAATGAGCCATGTCTAACACCCTGCGTCTATAGGGCCCTGGCACCAGCAACTGTTCTATTACCTCACCCCTTGGCTTGGTTATTCTGTACAGCAAATCCCCATTCACAGCAAAATGAGGGAGCAGAGTGTCAGCCCCCGGTTCCTGAGGCACCCCATTTAACACAGTAACATTTTCAAAGGCCCCTTTCAGAGTTAAATCCCTGAGTTGGGCAGTTCCAAAGTTTCCCTCAGACACCTAAAGCTCAGGGATATTGGACTCAGGGGATGCTACTTCAGCCTCATTGCCCACCAGCACACACATGGGAAACTCATCTACTATGTTCTGCGGGTAAGTTTCCTTAGGGGCGATCTGGCTGTCGTCCAAGCAACCAGGTGTCCCCGCTTTCCCCCACATTTCCCAGAATAATGCAAAGTAACGTCCAATTATTATGGGATGCAATAGGTCCTTAACGACCGCCACTTCATGAGATGTGGTGCCACAGTCTGTGTTTACATCCACCTGGGCCACAGGATAGTTCTTAGCGTCCCCATTGATACACCGGACACCCACCACCTTCCCAGAAACCAGCCGATGAGGGAGTGTGGCCCTTATCAGGGTCACCAAACTTCCTGAGACCAATAGTCCAGAGACTTGTGCCCCGTTAACTGACACTGAGCATGCCTGAGGGCCCTCGCCATGTTGACGAACCGCGCTGCAGGCGGGGTAGGCAAAATAAGAGCAACGCCGGCCCATGTTACAGTCCATTGGTTCAGAGGTTATGGGACACCGGGAGGCAATATGGCCAGGGGTATGACATCTCCAACACACTATATTATGGGGTGGGACCTTGGGCAGCAACTCAGACCCCTCCTGAACTCTAGGATGCCCCCCAGGTGTGGCGCTAGCTCCCTTCTTTTGGGTGTCCGCCACCTTTTGGGAACCCCAGTATTGAGAGGCTACGACCCCTTGTTTTCCCAACGGACTCTCAACCGCCTGGTATCTTTCCACCAACCCCACCAAGTCATCAGCATTATAGGGATCTCCCTGGGCAACCCAGGATTTTACCGACTTCGGGAGAGAGTGTATAAACCTGTCTATAACGACCTCTATCTCATATCATAGGACTATCTATCATCTATCTATTATCTATATGACGCGCCCCCTGGGCCATGGGGCACCCGGGACCGGACTTCAGGGCAATGCTGGGAGTAGTTGTGGCGACCTGGTCCCGTGGCTCAGGGTGGCCAGACCAATATTGTGGCAGTCTCTGTATCAGTAAAATGCAATGTCCGACTACGCCACCCGTGGATTGCGGTCAATAAGAACCGCCGCTGCTGAGCAGACCTCTGAGGCTGATGTTGTGAGGGCAGCAGAGTGTAGTATAACTCCCCACGGGAGGAGTATAGCCTCAGGCTAGTGAGTGTGGATGATAGGAGTGATGGTACACGAGCGCAGCAGGAACGACTCAGAGGCTTTGCAGTGCAGTTCAGGGTCTTTACTGATGGTGATAAGGCAGACCCTCCCGGGAGTACTGGCTAGCATAAGAGGCCTGGTCAGTCTGTGAGCAAACTGGAGTTCCCCTGGCCAGGTGGAGTTGTAGGCCTCCCCGACTATCTGCACTCTTCCTGGCTACCTTGCTGTAAGCGAGTGGAAGTAGCCCACGTCCCTGAGTGTTCCGTGTGGTGCTCACCTGTATGGCTGGTGACTTGGGGCCTTCTGATAGCCCCCGCTCCTCGATTGCAGTGCTGGTCCCTTGCTCGTGACTGAGCCTCCGGGCTTCTATGGCCAGAGGACTTGAAATCCCCTGCCGGCGGGTTTCTGCTGCTGGGTATATATAAGTCCCCGCAACCTCGGACTCCTGTGTCCGGTTCTCAGAGTCTTCTGCCAGGACGAACTCCGCTTAGCTCAAGTCCCTGGTCTTCAGCTCCTGCTCCTACAGAGCTCCTCGCTGTTACTTTCCCTGTGTCTGGAACTAACTCCAGGCTCTGACTTCACTAACCCCGCCCCAGATCCAGTTTATATAGGGCAGGTTCCTCCCCTATCTGGTCTGGGACAGGAGGTGTTGCATGTTTAAGGGCTCCGAACCAGGAAACCTCCCACTTGCTCTCAGACATAATATTTCTATTACAGTGGTAACCAGACCCCTGGGGTGCCACATATCCATCTATCTATCTCATATCTATCTATCTATCAATCTCATATCTATCTATCTTCTCCACTTTTTATCTGGTCTCAGGTATGACTTTCATATTACCCACGACTGTTACTTGCCACAGGTGAGTTTTAACGAGCATCACATGCTTGAAGCAAAGTTGTTTTTCCACAATTTTGGAAAAGTGCCAACAATTTTGTCCGGCCCATTTTTGGAGTTTTGTGTGAAATTATGTCCAATTTGCCTTTTTTTACCATTTTTTTGTGCTGTTTCAATACACACAAAGGAAATAAATATTATAACAAATGTATAACAAAACATGTGTAATTGTAATAATTTTCTGGGAGAAATACTTCACTTTCTGGAACAATCTCAAGGTTGCTAAACACTTCCGGCCATGACTGTGTGTATATATGGGCCCTCAATAAACCATCCCTCTCAACGAAAAGGCCACAGCAAGGCCTTCCCTCTCCGAATCTTAGGGAGAGACGGTTGTGCTTCCAGCATCCACCTAGGCTGCCACCCCAGTGAAACTAATAGCAGGGTAGCCAACTGTCCAGAAATTCTTGGACAGTCCATAAAAATAGGGCACTTTTTTCCCTGTCCGTAAAAAAAAATGTGATGCGTCCATAATCTTTCTGAAGCTGGAGAGACTTGTTCAGATGGAGGGAGATGTAGGGGCATCATATTGTGTATAGGGAGATGTAGGGGCATCATATTGTGTATAGGTATCATATTGTGTATCTGCATGTGTGGGGACATCATACGGTGTATATGGAGCTGTGAGCACATCATACTGTATTTAGGGAACAATGAGGGAATCATACTGTATACAAGGAGCTGTGGAAACATAATGCTGTGTAAAGGGTCTGTGGGGTCATCATCTAATATACAGTACAGACCAAAAGTTTGGACACACCTTCTCATTTAAAGATTTTTCTGTATTTTCATGACTATGAAAATTGTACATTCACACTGAAGGCATCAAAATTATGAATTAACACATGTGAAATTATATACTTAACAAAAAAAGTGTGAAACAACTGAAAATATGTCTTATATTCTAGGTTCTTCAAAGTAGCCACCAGTGTGAATGTACAATTTTCATAGTCATGAAAATACAGAAAAATCTTGAAATGAGAAGGTGTGTCCAAACTTTTGGTCTGTACTGTATATAATCGTCTAATCCCGTCTGTCTGTCTGTCCTTCTGTCCAGGAAATCCTGCGTCGCTGATTGGTCCAGCCGCGGCCAATCAGCGACGCGGGATTTCAGAAAAAGATGGCGGCCGTTAGCAGCTCATCTGCCGCACGGAGGTCAGCGGCGATGCAGCCGGGAGATGACCGGCGCTAGCCGCTCATCTCCCAGCTGCTCGCAGCAGAAGTACCGCGACCGGCGGCGCTGCTGACCTCCATGCGGCTACCGTCGGGAGATCAATGGCTAGGGCCGCTGATCTCCCGACGGCAAGTGTGAAGCGATGACCGGGGAGCGGCGCCGCCAGTCGGGATACTTCGGCTGTGAGCAGCCGGCCATCTCCCGGTTCCTCGCAGCGGAAGTACCCGCACAGGTAGCGTCGCTGCCCGGTCCTCAGTAATACGATTCGCTGATTGGTCGGAATCAGCGATATTGGCGCCGCGACCAATCAGCGATACTGGCGCCAAATTTAAACACCGCTCTGCTGATTGCGCCTGGTCGGCCGCATACAGATTCTAGAATACCCGATGCGTTAGAATCGGGACACCATCTAGTACTGTATATAAAGAGCTGTGGGAGCCATCACACTATATATAGAGACCTGTGAAAAGCTAATGTGTTGATCCAGAGGAAGTCAAAAAACCCCATGAGGCAGATGCTGCTTGCCCAAAATTAGGGGAAAAATTCCTTCCCGACTCCACATATGGCAATCAGACTAGTTGCTTGGATCAACGTCCCATAACAAAATCTAGTATGAATAACCTGTAATATTATTCAAGAAAGTCACACAGGACCTCCTTGAACTTTTTTTTAGAGAATTAAGTATTACAAGGTCATGTGGTAGAGAGTTCCATACCTCACACAATAAAACATTGCCATCTAACTTCCTTTAGACAAAGCGAATTAGGAGCTTGATGCTAGAGTAGTTGAATTAAAACTGAAAAAAATTATTAACACAGCAAAAAAGAGGAACAGTATTTATTCACCTGCCCAGGTCTCAAAACTAATGCACTAATCAGGATGAAGCAAACCATATAATAAAGGCAGGGGCAGCACAGGTGCAAAATACTGATGAGACAACCAACTCATAACCTACCAATTCTTGGAGGGGGTCATTGCTTAGTATTAAAACTGCACACAAAAAATGGCTTGTATAGGTCACTGGTCACACACAGATTGTTAGGGGAATGGTTGCAAACAACTTTATTAAATAATGGAAAGCAAACGAACCCGGGGTCCGCGATGCAGCCTGGAGGACTGCGGACGAACACCTTCCGGGTAAGAAGGTAAAACAACCAACTGAAATAACAATCCCTCCCGTGTTACTGCACACCGGAACGGGAATAGGGATTCGCACTATCTCCGTTAACTGCACGAGAGATGTGCGACACATAATGTAGCTGTAGCCCTGTTAACTGCACAGAGGCTACGCAGCAGGCGCTAGGATGCGTGTGTGATTCACGCAGGCGTATACATGCTCCCAGCCAGCGTGCTACCGGACTGAGGAGTATCTCTCCACGTGGCTAACAGGCGGTGCCGGGAATACGGAGTCCGCAGTCTGCTCGGGGTGTATAGCGACCCCCTTGTTGGAGCCAGACTGTCAGACGAAGCTACCTGCCTCCCTCCATCTAAGGCTGTCTATCCCCTGCTAAACCTGCCTGTCAGAAGCTATAACAGCAAAAGTACACGTGGAGCCGAAACGACCAAGCGTTCACACAATAACACCAACTCAGCTCAATGATCAGAGCGCGCCGCCATGTTTGTGGGCGTGCTATTTAAATATTAAGCCCTGCCCACCGTCACATTATTGGTGACGTCACCCGCGACCAATCAGGCGGTGCCAGGTCACCGGATCAGCTGACTCCCAAACCACTAATCACGGTCCGCCATGTCACGGGCATGCTCAGTGCAGTGTATCCTGGACTTAGGCTGTAACAGCCATGTTTCCCTCCGCAACCTATCCTTCATGTTGCTAGGAACAAAGACCCGAGAGACAGCTTGTACATCTCGTGCACCAGCTAGGCGTTGGGACCAATGACGATGCTGAGCAGCATCTGGACCGGAATGGGAGACCACAGAATCCACTGATGATTCTGAACCCATTTCAGATCCAGAAAACACCTAACACAGATAGTGCTCAATATAGGGCTTACAGCCTATTAGTGACCCTCATACTGTTAGATTAGGTGGGCTGCAAAGCACTATCTAAGTGCACCCCATGAGGACAGACCCCCTAGTTTACAAATCCAGCATTGATGGGCTTGTCTGAACCCTGAATAAAAATAACGTGCAAAATCTATATATGAGGTACTGGTAGATATTTTGGCGCTGGTCACGCACAGTGTCTGGTTTACAGCCTATTAGTGACGCCCATACTATTAGATTAGGCGGGCTATGCTCCCCTCATACACCTTACCACGGTGTGTAGTGTGACATGGAGCTAAACCCCCTGTCTTCTTAAGAATAAGGCTGCGAAAAACCTTCTCTTTATTGATAGTAGAGAAACCTCCATACAGTAGATGCGGAAAACATACGATGAACCCCAGTATTGTACCACATAGATAGGGCTCTTACCGGCTAAGCTTGGAGCAGGCTGTGTGCACAGAGCCCAAGATACAAAACTGTAGGGATGTGGACTGTCTTACCCTGTTCCTGCCCCTGAAGACAACAAACACCTCATGTGAACACTCTCTTGCGGTTTTATATGTAAAAGTGATATGTGTCTTATGTAATGTATAATGGTGATGTAACAGCATGTGAAGTGTTAATGCATAATGTGAGTATAGCATAAGATAAGCTTAGGATACCATAAGACATAAGTATAACATAAACCCTAAAATACAAATTTTATTAAATCTCTTTAAAATCGGGACATGCGGCATAAAGATGATCCGCATCAGTATTGCACTTTATCAAGATAAGTTCCTTTTATTGTTTAGTCTTGTGATCATTTATGTCATTGATACCTCTATGGGTGATTAATTCCAGGGCTGGCTAGGGTTATCCAGGGATAGCCGCCGTGGAGCGGGGCGCCACAGTGTCAACATTAACTAGGGTGTCACCCTCCACTATAAGGCAGGTAATCAGCATCTAGGGTGTTGAACAGGGCTGATTGTAGCCTTTGTTTGGATGCCCGAATGTATCCTTTGGCTTGGAAGTCCAAAGATATTAGGAACGTTCTTGGGTGTTTTTATAAATTTGCACATTGTCACTTTATTCACTGTTGTCACTTTAATCATTTAGTACACACTGAGGATTGATTGTTTGATGTGATATCTGTACCAGTTTCTGGTAGACTGTCAGATCTTTGGTCTATGTAAGTACGAATAAGGGACTTTTAGGGTCTAGGGGCAGCTGCCGTTCAGCAAGGGTGCCATTGTCATCTATATGTAGGATGCCCATCTCCGTTGACATGCAGGTTCAGGCTAGGGTATCTACAGGGTGAGTTTTATTGAAGTACAGTGGGTACGGAAAGCATTCAGACCCCTTTAAATTTTTCACTCTTTGTTTCATTGCAGCCATTTGGTAAATTCTAAAAAGTTCATTTTTTTTCTCATTAAAGTCCACTCTGCACCCCATGTTGACTGAAAAAAACAGAAATGTAGAAATTTTTGCAAATTTATTAAAAAAGGAAAACTGAAATATCACATGGTCATAAGTATTCAGACCCTTTGCTCATATTTAAGTCACATGCTGTCCATTTCCTTGTGATCCTCCTTGAGATGGTTCTACTCTTTCATTGGAGTCCAGCTGTGTTTAATTAAACTGATAGGACTTGATTTGGAAAGGCACACACCTGTCTATATAAGACCTCACAGCTCACAGTGCATGTCAGACCAAATGACCAGTATTGAGTAGAAGCCCCCTTTTGAGCTAGTGCATCCATGAGTCTTCTTGGGAATGATGCAACAAGTTTTTCACACCTGGATTTGGGGTTCCTCTGCCATTCTTCCTTGCAGATCCTCTCCAGTTCTGTCAGGTTGAATGGTGAACGTTGGTGGACAGCCATTTTCAGGTCTCTCCAGAGATGTTCAATTGGGTTTAGGTCAGGGCTCTGGCTGGGCCAGTCTAGAATGGTCACAGAGTTGTTCTGAAGCCACTCCTTTGTTATTTTAACTGTGTGCATAGGGTCATTGTCTTGTTGGAAGGTGAACCTTCGGCCAAGTCTGAGGTCCAGAGCACTCTGGAAGAGGTTTTCATCCAGGATATCTGTGTACTTGGCCACATTCATGTTTCTTTCAATTCCAACCAGTCGTCCTGTCCCTGCAGCTGAAAAACACCCCCATGATGCTGCCACCACCATGTTTCACTGTTGGGATTGTATTGGGCAGGTGATGAGCAGTGCCTGGTTTTCTCCACACATACCCCTTAGAATTATCACCAAAAAGTTCTATCTTAGTCTCATCAGACCAAAGAATCTTATTTCTCATAGACTGGGAGTCCTTCATGTGTTTTTAAGCAAACTCTGTGCAGGCTTTCATATGTCTTGCACTGAGGAGAGGCTTCCGTTGGGCCACTCTGCCATAAAGGCTCGACTTGTGGAGGGCTGCAGTGATAGTTGACTTTATGCAACTTTCTCCCATCTCCCTACTGCATCTTTGGAGCTCAGCCACAGTGATCTTGGGGTTCATCTTTACCTCTCTCACCAAGGCTCTTCTCCCACGATTGCTCAGTTGAGCTGGATGGCCAGGTCTAGGAAGACTTCTGGTGGTCCCAAACTTTTTCCACTTAAGGATTATGGAGGCCACTGTGTTCTTAGGACCCTTGACTAATGCAGAAATTCTTTTGTAAACTTGGCCAGATCTGTGCCTTGCCACAATTCTGTCTCTAAGCTCCTTTGGCAGTGTCAGGATGCCAGGTTTAATTTTACTTTGCCAGTAGTTTTTCCCTTAGCCAAGATGGCTTCCATTGCCTCACTGGGGTCATGTGTTTCCTGCCTGTGGACCTACTTAAACTGCATGTGTTGCAATCATGCCTTGCCTGAGTATTGTGTGCTTTTAGCTTTCTACTCACCTGTGCTAGCCCTCTGAATAGAGTCTTGCTGACTTTGTGTTTACTCCTAGTCATCCGCTGAAAGGATTGCTGCCTGAATCCTCTGCTAAGGGGACTTCTGCTGAAAGGAACCGCTGGCTGTTGTTCACTCACGCTGGGATCTCTGAACTTTTGTCTTCCTGAAGAAAACTTCTCCTGGATCTCTACACCTCTGGTATAGTCACCATCTTGCTCTGTGTTTAAATACCCGGCTCCAGCTCTGCTTAAGACATCGCTGTTTCCTCCGCTGCACCTCCTGCATTCTTCAATATCCAGATCCATATTCCAGTTTGTCTTCTCTTCTGCACTACGTGAGTCCACAATCAACTGAGGAATGCCTACGTCTGCTTACTATCCTTATTTCTGTTTGCATATTACTGTACCTAAGTAAACTTGGACTATCGTTAACGTTTACATACCCTAATAGTAATGAAGGCCGTGCCTTACAGATTAGGTTCTAAGAAGTGTTGCTTGGAATGAACTTACCTTCATAAACTGTTTGCTGTGATCTTTTGCACTTGAGTTTAAAATAGACTTTCACACTACTCTTGTCTCAGTCTCTGCTTTTGGCCCACGCCATTGGACTTCAGGGTATCTACTAACATCGTAACAGGCAGTTCCTTTGAGCTCATGATTCTCATTTGGTCTGACATGCACTGTGAGCTGTGAGGTCTTATATAGACAGGTGTGTCCCTTTCCAAATCAAGTCCTATCAGTTTAATTAAACACAGCTGGACTCCAATGAAAGAGTAGAACCATCTCAAGGAGGATCACAAGAAATGGACAGCATGTGACTTAAATATGAGCAAAGGGTCTGAATACTTATGACTATGTGATATTTCAGTTTTCCTTTTTTAATAAATTTGCAAAAATTTCTACATTTCTGTTTTTTTTCAGTCAAGATGGGGTGCACAGTGTACTTTAATGAGAAAAAAAAAAGAACTTTTTAGAATTTACCAAATGGCTGCAATGAAACAAGGAGTGAAAAATGTAAAGGGGTCTGAATACTTTCCGTACCCACTGTATATAGTACTCAATGGGTGTGGCCTGCCTCTGATTGAGAAGTGCCTCTTCCAGCAGTCTGAATAAGGGTCTATCGTTAGGGGTGTGACTAATTTGTTTTCACTTAAGGTGATATATGTCCCGCTTTAATGAGATTTAATAACATTTGTATTTTAGGGTTTCTATTATAATTCTGGGATTTCCTAATTTGTTTATAGAATTTTTGAATTGCATAACACATAGGATAAGGATAATAGGTTTAGTATATGAGATAGGAAATAGTTATTGATAGAACTAGTGCAGTGGATGGGCACTAGTGTTAATAAAAAGAGGGGCACTTCCTGATAGTGTGCGCCATGTCCCATGATTTGGGAATCTTACAGACCATATTGCACTATCATTAAGTTGCTGTTTTGTTGCTATGCAGTTAGGTTTTCCTTTCTTATAAGTTTGTCCTTTGTCTCTCCCTGTCTCTCTCAGATGTAGCTGTGATGTCAGTAACCCCTCCCTTCTTCTCCATTCTTCTTCCTCATTCACCATCTTCAGCCATGTTAGAAGCTTATGTGCTTCCAGCCCGTTTCTAAAAAAGTCTTTTTACCTGCTGTACATTTGCACATCATCGAGTATTCTGCTAGAAAATAAATCTTCTTCTGAATCTTCAACAATGTGCTTCTTGCAGTCGAGTTAAACTATCTGAAGACATCACTATGTGTGAGTACGGTAAAGAGACAGCCTAGAAACGGTGTCTCACAGCGCCCTATGCTTGCAGCTTAGTCATGGAGTCAGAATAGTGTGAGTTCAGTGAGAGTTAGTGAAGTGCATAGTGAAGGTGAAGTTCAGGTGCGGTGGGCTGCTAGGGGCAGCATGTGTCACTTGTTCCAGGCAGTGGGAGGCATTACTGGGATCCAGAGCAGTCGCTCCAGTCAGGTCCAGAGCCTAAGGTCTGGCATAGGAGCTGCCGGACACTTTGTGTGCTCTGAAGTACAAAGGAAGATGGACAGGGACCTGCATAGATGGAAGTTGAAGGCCAGTCCCGGGTGCACTGCAGAGGTGGACGAGAAATACAGGATGAGCTAGCAACAGGGCTGAAGAGGAGTTATGCTAAGAAGGAGGATAATGTGAATTGCTGTGCCTTATCCCATCTGTACCCACCTGATGAACTTGAACTGTCAAGTATATGTTTGACTGTTACAAAGAACTTTGTGTCCCCTAAATTGTGTGCGGCGGCTTCTGAGGACAGAAGCCTGAAGGCAGTGGAGGCCTGCGGCCTAGAAGAGAGTGTGCTGCACCCCACACCCTAGAGCACACTGGGACTGGGACACCCATTGTCTGTAAAGTGCCAGAGCGAAATCAGACAGACGTTCAGTCACGACTACCGCTCTGTGCCACTTTACAAGATGAGTGATAAGGGAACTTCTCCATCAGAAGAGAAGAGGAAATAATGGTCGCTGCCCAAACTGTGACAAGAACAGGACCACAATGCAACAAGAACTGTCTCACAATGCTCTTGGAACTTTCCCATAATGCATTGCAAATTGAAACTAGAGCAAATACATTAAATCACTAGCAGACAGTGCAGTTATCAAACAATAAAAAATAGACAGGATTCAAATGCAAGCAACATAATGTCAGAACTGATATACACATAAAGTGACTAGATTCCCTGGATAGCTAAATTCGCAGATGAGGCCAGAACACGGGCTGCCCAGCACTATTTAAGTGCACCCCATGAAGATAGACACTCTAATTTACAAGGCCATAACATATAGGTGCATCTCACAAAATTAGAATAGCATCAAAAAGTTAATTTATTTCAGTTCTTCAATGCAAAAAGTGAACCTCATATATTATATAGAGTCATTACAAACACAGTGATCTATTTCAAGTGTTTATTTCTGTTAATGTTGATGATTATGGCTTACAGCCAATGAAAACACAAAAGTCATTAACTCAGTAAATTAAAATAATTAACAAAAAACACCTGCAAAGACTTCCTAAGCATTTAAAAAGGTCCCTTAGTCTGTTTTAGTAGGCTCCACAATCATGACAATCATGATGAAGACTGCTGACTTGACAGATGTCCAGAGTTCCAATTTTCATTTGAAATCAAGGTCCCAGAGTCTGGAAGAAGAGTGGAGAGGCCACAATCCAAGCTGCTTGAGGTCTAGTGTGAAGTTTCCACAATCAGTGATGGTTTGGGGAGCCGTGTCATCTGCTGGTGTAGGTCCACTGTGTTTTTTCAACACAAAAGTCAGCGCAGCCGTCTACCAGGAAATTTTAGAGCACTTCATGCTTCCCTCTGCCACAGTATCAAGCTACCAGGGGGGCAAAGGGGGCGGTGGCCCCGGGCCCCTCGCTCTTAGGGGGCCCATCCAGGGCTACGCCAGTGTAACTGTATCTAGCATGCCCCTGGTGCCAGCATCGGGCCCCACTGCCCGCCACCGCCGCAAGTTTACTGATGAGAGAGGGAGCGCGGATCTCTCTCCCATTAGTCCCTTCTGTGACTGACGTCTCTGACATCATCACTTGGCGCCCAGCCCGCTGTGCTGAAGATGTGTGCGTGCTGGGTGCTCTGAGCAGCGAGGGAACCAGGAGGAGAGATGAGTACTGTTTATTTATTTTTTGCCGGGTGGGGGGCGGCATTATATTACAGACTCTGCCTATGGGAAGGGGGAGGTGCATTATACTACAGACTCTGCCTATGGGGGAGCATTATCCTAAAGACTCTGCCCACAGAGAGGGGGGGCATTATACTAAAGACTCTGCCTATGGGGAGGGGGGGCATTATACTACAGACTGTCTATGGGGAGGGGGGGAGCATTATACTAAAGCCTCTGTCTATGGGGGGCATTCTACTACAGACTCTGCCTATGGGGGGCATTATACTACAGACTCTGTTTATGAGCAGGGGAGAGCAGTAGACTACAGACTCTGCCTATGGGGGGACATTGTACTACAGACTCTGCCTATAAGAGGGGGAGCATTATACTACAGACTCTGCCTATGGGGGGTGCATTTTACTACAGACTCTGCCTATAGGTGGGGCATTATACTACAGACGCTGCCTATGAGATGGGGGGGGCATTATATCACAGACTCTGCCTATGAGGAGGGGGGGCACATTATACTACAGACTCTGCCTATGGGGGCGCATTATACTATACGAAGGACTATGGGGAGTGCATTATACTATATTGAGGACTATCTGGTGCATTATACTATATGTACTCTATTTATACAGTGTGGGTTCTTTGAACAGTGTGGGGGCCATCATACAGTGTGGGAGATAATGTGGGATCTTTGTATGGTGTGGAGGCCATCATACAGTGTTGGAGCCATCAGCTTGGGGGCTACTAAGGGGTCAGTATACTGTGTGGGGGTACTATACAGTGAGGGGGAATTATATAGTGAATAGGAGAACATCATACTGGTTAGAGCGGAGCTCTACATGGGGGGAGACTCAGGACATTATTAAATCTTAGGTGGGCACTTATTGTTATAGGGGAACTCAGGTTATCGTGACTGTCGAAGGGGCACTATTACTTTCTAGGGGGCACAATGTGGGCACTGTTTTCTAGGACACTTGCACACGCCATTACTTTATTTTAGAGGTTTGTTTTACCATCTAGAGGGCACACAGTAGGTGCAGTAATAGGGACACATTTTGCAGCAGAGGCTCAGTATTGATGTATCAGCAGGATGAGAAGTTTGTGCAGGTTGGGGATAGATGTGGTCAGTGCCTGAAATGTAAGGAGTCAAATGTGTCTTTGTTGTGATCTCTGCAGACCTGAGACTCTGAGCCCTGGCTGGAGAAGTTGTCGTGTCGCTCTGGGCCAGATGGAAAAGACGGGAAAAGTGAACAATTTAATCAGAAAGAACGTCAGCTGTAAGGTACTATATATAACTGAGCTGTGATCTCTTATATGTTCTGCAGGACTGGCATCTATCAATATATGTCACCATATGGCGGTAATATCAGTGCTGGTCTTTGTATAGAGATTATTTTTAGTAACAGCGCGGTCATCTGCTGAGGTTTTCCTACATCCACTATCTGGGTGCGCCGCTATAGTTGGAATCAGGGTTACCTGGTTAGAGGCCCACTCAGAAGTTTCGGCCCCCTGAACCAAAACCTTAGCTACGCCAAGCTTTTTGGAGATGGACATTTCATTTTCCAGCAGGACTTGGCCCCTGTCCACACTGACAAAAGTACTAATACCTGGTTTAAAACAACAGTATCACTGTGCTTGATTGGCCAGCAAACTCACCTGACCTTAACCCCATAAAGAATCTATGGGGTATTGTCAAGAGGAAAATGAGAGACACCAGACCCAACAATGCAGACGACCTGAAGGCTTCTATCAAAGCCACCTGGGCTTCCATAACCCCTCAGCAGTGCCACAGGCTGATCCCTCCATGCCACATTGCCGCATTGATGCAGTAATTGATGTAAAAGGAGCCCCGACCAAGTATTGAGGGCATTTATTGAACATACTTTTCAGTAGGATAACATTTTGGATTTTGAAAACATTTTTCAAGCTGTTGTTATAAGGTATTCTAATTAATTGAAATAATGACTTTTGAGTTTTCATTGGCTGTAAGCCATAATCATCAACATTAACAGAAATAAACACGTGAAATAGATCACTCTGTGTGTAATGGCTCTATATAATATATGAGTTTCACGTTTTGTATTGAAGAACTGAAATAAATTAACTTTTATGGTGATATTCTAATTTTGTGAGATGCACCTGTAGATGGGCTTGGCTGCACCCTGAATAAAAATAGCATGTAAAAAATATATATGATATATATGAGGTATTGGTCGATATTTTGGCCAAAATATACAAGCTCGCAACCTGCTCAAGGGTCCTCATACTTGCGAGTCCCTACACTAACATTAAAAGCAAAGTCACAAAAACAAGGAATTAAAGTTCCCACCAAAATTCAAGAATTAACACCGCAAATACAGCAACAATAATTACAAGGATGCAGCAAACCCATATAATGAAGAAGTCAGCAACACAGGTGCAAAATATTGATGAGACAACCACTCACAACCTACCAATTCATGGAGGGGGTGATAGCTTAGTATTAAAACTGCACACAAATAAGCCTTGTATAGGGCACTGGTCACACATAGGTAGTGCACAATGTCTGGCTTACAGACTATTAGTGAAGCCCAAACTATTAGATTAGGCGGGCTGCCCAGCACTTTTTAAGTACACCCCATGAAGACAGACACCCTAGTTTACAAGGCCAACATTGATGGGTCTGGCTGCACCCTGAATAAAAATAACGTGCAAAAAATATATATGATATATATGAGGTATTAGTAAATATTTTGGCCAAAATACACAAGCTCGCAACCCGCGTCAAGGGTCCTCATACTTGCGAGTTCCTACACTAACATTAAAAGCAAAGACAAATTTAAATTCCCACCAAAATTCAAGAATTAACACAGGAAAAAAGGGCAACAGTGTTTACCTGCCTAGGTCTCAGTACTAATCATACCATATAATAACGATGACAGCAATACAGGTGCAAAATACTGATGCGACAACCACTCACATATTACCAATTAATGGAGGGGGGTGATTACATAGTATTAAAACTGCACACAAAATTATATGGGATTGCTACATCCTAATAGTGCATTAGTTCTGAGATCTGGGCAGGTAAATGCTATATTAATAATTGATCTTTTGGGGAAAGTTAAATTCTCTTTTGTTGGCTTTACTTTTAATCAAACTGAAATACACATAAGCTTTTTTCCTAAACATTAGGATCTGTTTAGAGCCATCAGCTCAAAAAGGCTTCCTTTGACAGACTTGGCATAAGCAGGTCAAAAGGAACGCTGATCTTTACCATTACACCCCTTTACAGGAATGGAGACTTACCACATGCTCAGGGTTGCATCTACAGAGTAGCTGCTGGCCAGAGGAGCGAGCTTGAGGCTATAACTCTAACTAAAGCTTTTTTATTACTAAATGATGGGTTCTGTCTAAGGCCATTGGCTCAAAAAGACTTCCTCGGACAGACTTGGCGCAAGCTACTCCATTCTGCAGATCCCAAGGGAACCCTGGCCTTTACCATTACACCCCTGTACAGGGATAGATACTTACCATAGGCCCAGGGTTGCATCTACAGAGTAGCTGCTGGCCGGAGGAGCGAGCTTGAGGCTATAGTGGTTGATTCAACTCTAACTAAAGCTTTTTTTTCCTAAATACTGGGATCTGTTTAAGGCTGTTGGCTCAAACAGACTTCCTCGGACAGACTTGGCGCAAGCTACTCCATTCTGCAGATCCCAAGGGAACCCTTATTTTTACCATTACACCCCTGTACAGGGATAGATACTTACCATAGGCCCAGGGTTGCATCTACAGAGTAGCTGCTGGCCGGAGGAGTGCGCTTGAGGCTTGAGTAGTTGAGTCAATCCTAACTAAAGAAAAACCTATCTAATGACACTTTCTTGTTAGGACCTGTCTGAGGCCTATGGCTCAAAAAAGCTTCTTTGGAAAAACTTGGCAAAAGCCAGTCTATCCTACAGGTTCCAAAGGAACTCTGACCTTCACTCTTACATCCCTGTACAGTGATAAAGACTTATTACAGGGCCTTGATTGCATCTACATAGTAGATGCTGACTGGAGGGGCAAACTTAAGGTTAGAATGGTTCAGCCAACCCTAACTATTGCTACTTTCTTAAATGTTAGGATATTTCTGAGGCCGTTGGCTCAAACAGGCTTCCTTGGACAGACTTGGCGCAAAACACACCATTTCTGATGTTTCCAAATGAACCCTGGGCTTCACCCTTGAACCTCTATACAGGGACCGTTTCATAGTTTTAAGGTTGAAAGACACAAGTCCATCAAGTTCAACCTAAAAGCTAATGTGTTGATCCAGAGGAAGGCAAAAACCCCATGAGGCAGATGCTAATTGCCCCATATTAGGGGAAAAATTCCTTCCCGACTCCACATATGGCAATCAGACTAGTTCCCTGGATCAACGTCCCATAACAAAATCTAGTACGGATAACCTGCAATTTTATATTATTCAAGAAAGGCACACACATGCCCTCCTTGAATTTTTTTTAGAAAATTAAGTATTTCAATTTCATGTGGTAGAGAGTTTCATAACCTCATTGCTCACACAATAAAAATTTGCCAACTAACTTCCTTTAGACAAAGTGAATTAGGATCTTTATGCTAGAGTAATTGAATTAACTCTAACTGAAATAGATTAATGCTTTTTTCCTAAATGTTGAAATTTGTTTAAATCCATCAGCTCAAAAAGACTTTCTCGGACAGACTTGGCGCAAGCTACTCCATTCTGCAGATCCCAAGGGAACCCTGGCCTTTACCATTACACCCCTGTACAGGGATAGATACTTACCATAGGCCCAGGGCTGCATCTACAGAGTAGCTGCTGGCCGGAGGAGCGAGCTTGAGGCTATAGTGGTTGATTCAACTCTAACTAAAGCTTTTTTTTCCTAAATACTGGGATCTGTTTAAGGCTGTTGGCTCAAACAGAATTCCTCGGACAGACTTGGCGCAAGATACTCCATTCTGCAGATCCCAAGGGAACCCTGTTTTTTACCATTACACACCTGTACAGGGATAGATACTTACCATAGGCCCAGGGTTGCATCTACAGAGTAGCTGCTGCCCGGAGGAGTGCGCTTGAGGCTTGAGTAGTTGAATCAATCCTAACTAAAGAAAAACCTATCTAATGACACTTTCTTGTTAGGACCTGTCTGAGGCCTATGGCTCAAAAAAGCTTCTTTGGAAAGACTTGGCAAAAGCCAGTCTATCCTACAGGTTCCAAAGGAACTCTGGCCTTCACTCTTACAGCCCTGTACAGTGATAAAGACTTATTACAGGGCCTTTATTGCATCTACATAGTAGATGCTGACTGGAGGGGCAAACTTAAAGTTAGAATGGTTCAGCCAACCCTAACTATTGCTACTTTCTTAAATGTTAGGATATTTCTGAGGCCATTGGCTCAAACAGGCTTCCTTGGACAGACTTGGCGCAAAACACACCATTTCTGATGTTTCCAAATGAACCCTGGGCTTCACCCTTGAACCTCTATACAGGGACCGTTTCATAGTTTTAAGGTTGAAAGACACAAGTCTGTCAAGTTCAACCTAAAAGCTAATGTGTTGATCCAGAGGAAGGCAAAAACCCCATGAGGCAGATGCTAATTGCCCCATATTAGGGGAAAAATTCCTTCCCGAATCCACATATGGCAATCAGACTAGTTCCCTGGATCAACGTCCCATAACAAAATCTAGTACGGATAACCTGCAATTTTATATTATTTAAGAAAGGCACACACATGCCCTCCTTGAATTTTTTTTAGAAAATTAAGTATTTCAATTTCATGTGGTAGAGAGTTTCATAACCTCATTGCTCACACAATAAAAATTTGCCAACTAACTTCCTTTAGACAAAGTGAATTAGGATCTTTATGCTAGAGTAATTGAATTAACTCTAACTGAAATAGATTAATGCTTTTTTCCTAAATGTTGAAATTTGTTTAAATCCATCAGCTCAAAAAGGCTTTCTCGGACAGACTTGGCGCAAGCTACTCCATTCTGCAGATCCCAAGGGAACCCTGGCCTTTACCATTACACCCCTGTACAGGGATAGATACTTACCATAGGCCCAGGGCTGCATCTACAGAGTAGCTGCTGGCCGGAGGAGCGAGCTTGAGGCTATAGTGGTTGATTCAACTCTAACTAAAGCTTTTTTTTCCTAAATACTGGGATCTGTTTAAGGCTGTTGGCTCAAACAGACTTCCTCGGACAGACTTGGCGCAAGCTACTCCATTCTGCAGATCCCAAGGGAACCCTGGTTTTTACCATTACACCCCTGTACAGGGATAGATACTTACCATAGGCCCAGGGTTGCATCTACAGAGTAGCTGCTGGCCGGAGGAGTGCGCTTGAGGCTTGAGTAGTTGAATCAATCCTAACTAAAGAAAAACCTATCTAATGCCACTTTCTTGTTAGGACCTGTCTGAGGCCTATGGCTCAAAAAAGCTTCTTTGGAAAGACTTGGCAAAAGCCAGTCTATCCTACAGGTTCCAAAGGAACTCTGGCCTTTACTCTTACAGCCCTGTACAGCGATAAAGACTTATTACAGGGCCTTGATTGCATCTACATAGTAGATGCTGACTGGAGGGGCAAACTTAAGGCTAGAATGGTTCAGCCAACCCTAACTATTGCTACTTTCTTAAATGTTAAGATATTTCTGAGGCCGTTGGCTCAAACAGGCTTCCTTGGACAGACTGGGCGCAAAACACACCATTTCTGATGTTTCCAAATGAACCCTGGGCTTCACCCTTGAACCTCTATACAGGGACCGTTTCATAGTTTTAAGGTTGAAAGACACAAGTCCATCAAGTTCAACCTAAAAGCTAATGTGTTGATCCAGAGGAAGGCAAAAACCCCATGAGACAGATGCTAATTGCCCCATATTAGGGGAAAAATTCCTTCCCGACTCCACATATGGCAATCAGACTAGTTCCCTGGATCAACATCCCATAACAAAATCTAGTACGGATAACCTGCAATTTTATATTATTCAAGAAAGGCACACACATGCCCTCCTTGAATTTTTTTTAGAAAATTAAGTATTTCAATTTCATGTGGTAGAGAGTTTCATAACCTCATTGCTCACACAATAAAAATTTGCCAACTAACTTCCTTTAGACAAAGTGAATTAGGATCTTTATGCTAGAGTAATTGAATTAACTCTAACTGAAATAGATTAATGCTTTTTTCCTAAATGTTGAAATTTGTTTAAATCCATCAGCTCAAAAAGGCTTTCTCGGACAGACTTGGCGCAAGCTACTCCATTCTGCAGATCCCAAGGGAACCCTGGCCTTTACCATTACACCCCTGTACAGGGATAGATACTTACCATAGGCCCAGGGCTGCATCTACAGAGTAGCTGCGGGCCGGAGGAGCGAGCTTGAGGCTATAGTGGTTGATTCAACTCTAACTAAAGCTTTTTTTTCCTAAATACTGGGATCTGTTTAAGGCTGTTGGCTCAAACAGACTTCCTCGGACAGACTTGGCGCAAGCTACTCCATTCTGCAGATCCCAAGGGAACCCTGTTTTTTACCATTACACCCCTGTACAGGGATAGATACTTACCATAGGCCCAGGGTTGCATCTACAGAGTAGCTGCTGGCCGGAGGAGTGCGCTTGAGGCTTGAGTAGTTGAATCAATCCTAACTAAAGAAAAACCTATCTAATGCCACTTTCTTGTTAGGACCTGTCTGAGGCCTATGGCTCAAAAAAGCTTCTTTGGAAAGACTTGGCAAAAGCCAGTCTATCCTACAGGTTCCAAAGGAACTCTGGCCTTCACTCTTTCAGCTCTGTACAGCGATAAAGACTTATTGCAGGGCCTTGATTGCATCTACATAGTAGATACTGACTGGAGGGGCAAACTTAAGGCTAGAATGGTTCAGCCAACCCTAACTATTGCTACTTTCTTAAATGTTAGGATATTTCTGAGGCCGTTGGCTCAAACAGGCTTCCTTGGACAGACTGGGCGCAAAACACACCATTTCTGATGTTTCCAAATGAACCCTGGGCTTCACCCTTGAACCTCAATACATGGACAGTTTCATAGTTTTAAGGTTGAAAGACACAAGTCCATCAAGTTCAACCTAAAAGCTAATGTGTTGATCCAGAGGAAGGCAAAAACCCCATGAGGCAGATGCTAATTGCCCCATATTAGAGGAAAAATTCCTTCCCGACTCCACATATGGCAATCAGACTAGTTCCCTGGATCAACGTCCCATAACAAAATCTAGTACGGATAACCTGCAATTTTATATTATTCAAGAAAGGCACACATATGCCCTCCTTGAATTTTTTTTAGAAAATTAAGTATTTCAAGTTCATGTGGTAGAGAGTTCCATAACCTCATTGCTCACACAATAAAAATTTGCCAACTAACTTCCCTTAGACAAAGTGAATTAGGATCTTTATGCTAGAGTAATTGAATTAACTCTAACTGAAATAGATTAATGCTTTTTTCCTAAATGTTGAAATTTGTTTAAATCCATCAGCTCAAAAAGGCTTTCTCGGACAGACTTGGCGCAAGCTACTCCATTCTGCAGATCCCAAGGGAACCCTGGCCTTTACCATTACACGCCTGTACATGGATAGATACTTACCATAGGCCCAGGGCTGCATCTACAGAGTAGCTGCTGGCCGGAGGAGCGAGCTTGAGGCTATAGTGGTTGATTCAACTCTAACTGAAGCTTTTTTTTTTCCTAAATACTGGGATCTGTTTAAGGCTGTTGGCTCAAACAGACTTCCTCGGACAGACTTGGCGCAAGCTACTCCATTCTGCAGATCCCAAGGGAACCCAGGTTTTTACCATTACACCCCTGTACAGGGATAGATACTTACCATAGGCCCAGGGTTGCATCTACAGAGTAGCTGCTGGCCGGAGGAGTGCGCTTGAGGCTTGAGTAGTTGAATCAATCCTAACTAAAGAAAAACCTATCTAATGCCACTTTCTTGTTAGGACCTGTCTGAGGCCTATGGCTCAAAAAAGCTTCTTTGGAAAGACTTGGCAAAAGCCAGTCTATCCTACAGGTTCCAAAGGAACTCTGGCCTTCACTCTTACAGCCCTGTACAGCGATAAAGACTTAATACATGGCCTTGATTGCATCTACATAGTAGATGCTGACTGGAGGGGCAAACTTAAGGCTAGAATGGTTCAGCCACCCTAACTATTGCTACTTTCTGAAATGTTAGGATATTTCTGAGGCCGTTGGCTCAAACAGGCTTCCTTGGACAGACTGGGCGCAAAACACACCATTTCTGATGGTTCCAAATGAACCCTGGGCTTCACCCTTGAACCTCAATACAGGGACAGTTTCATAGTTTTAAGGTTGAAAGACACAAGTCCATCAAGTTCAACCTAAAAGCTAATGTGTTGATCCAGAGGAAGGCAAAAACCCCATGAGGCAGATGCTAATTGCCCCATTTTAGGGGAAAAATTCCTTCCCGACTCCACATATGGCAATCAGACTAGTTCCCTGGATCAACGTCCCATAATAAAATCTATTACCACTAACCTGAAATGTTATATTATTCAAGGAACATTTTTCATCAAGCAGTTTTCACCGGAAATGTGTTGCACAACTGTTTGAATCTCAGTAAATTCCTGCGCAACTTACATTTAAATACTCTGACCTTTTTACACCCACTCTTTTAACTTCTTAAATAGTGAACAGAGCTTATCTGGACCGCTTGTGGCTTAGCTTTACCTGAAAACTTATTACAAATTAGGCTGGAAAAGTGGTGTAAATTAGGACTGAAATTGACTCCATCTTTTGACTGGAGTACATTTCTTGAGGTGTAGTACGTCAGCTTTAAGGGGATATTTCAATAAATGAATGACCCTGGCTGCAGGTATAAAGAATCAAACTGTGCTGTCCTGACCCATTCCTGGGATTGTGTATGGCACTGACATCACCTCAATACTGCCGCAGCCAACAAATGTAATCAGACGGACTGCCCAGCTGAGCGCACTGAGCTGCTGCATCTCTGAGATGGTGGAACCTCTTTTTTTTAATTAAATGACCTGCAGCTAGGGACATTTGTAGCACCCTGAGGATTCGGCTGCTACAGGGGTATTGCACCTCAACCCAGAGGTGTGATATTCCACTCCCGGGTAAGGATGGAGTGTGGACCTGAGCTCGGTAGGCTGCATGCACTACACACATCCCATTTCCGAGGAGCAGACCAACGGTACTCCCACTTAGAAATGTGCAGGTACGACCGAGTCTGTTCCTGGCTGGAGTGGGAGGGGGGTGGTACATCCCAAGTAGTGTAGGGGCAGATAGGGGGAGCAGCCTGGGTAAAGATAGGAGCTCATTGGGTGCTGGTCACCTGAGCTCACACATAGAGGGTGTATATAAGGTGGGCACCATCAGAGAATAGGGTCAGTCTGTCAGAGTAAGAAGCAGAGGAGGAGCAGAGAAGCCCCAGAGAGAGAGAGAGGAGAAGAAGGAGAGACCCAGAGGGGGAAACAGAAGAAAGGACTCTAAGACCCCAAATCCAATCCACGGGTGAAGAGTCGGCATCAGGGTACCGGAACCCAAGCTGGTGGGGGCAAAAACACACCCCAGCCAGAGACCGGAGGCCGTGGGCAGCGTCTGCCACGGCCACCCACCATATCCACCACGAAGGCATACCACGTGGAGGGTCAGGGAACCCAAGGCCAAGGGTCTCCCAACAGAAGGCCCGAGGGAGCTGGACCTGGGTGGATCAATAGTGGGGACGGCCAGAGAAAGGACAGAAGGAGAGCTCAGGGTCACGCTCCGGACTTGCTTGGGGGTTGGCTGGATCCAGGACCTGGTGGATGCAGCACGGCTCGGGTGGTCACTTGAAGCTGGAGTGACCGGAACATCAGCAGTGAGTAAATACCCTAAACTGCATAACCCGACTCTGTCTTCCTTTAACATCTACGCTGCACCACCACAACCCCCATCCTCTGCTCCTGACCCCCTGAGGCTATACCCCACCCGTTGGGGGTTATACCATCACAAGCTGCACCTACACCATCAGCCTCAGCGGACCCTGCTGCAGCGGCGACCATAGTGACCGCAATACAACGGGTGGCGTAGTCGACAATAAAGAACTTAATAACATCTGTAGGACTGCCACATACAACTGAGTTTGACACCCTGGGCACGGAGCGGGTCACAGCCACTCGGAAGACTACAACTCCCATCTGATCCGGCTCCGGATATTCCCCCTAAAAGAATATGGCCCAGGGGGCGCGTCAACTTTGGCGTAGTCGGCAGGATTACGTGCCCGCAACACCCGGGTACTGCGTGCCTGAAGAAAAGAACGAGTTTACCTCAAAAAGAAGTCTCCTGCCGGTTCCGGAGGGTCCCCGCCATCGGACCCCATCACAGATCGATTCCAGCCGGTTGTCCGCCATTAACAGCGTTTTCCCGCCATCTGCAGAGTTTCCCGCCACTGGGAAGCGATTCCCGCCATTTCCAAAGGTTTCCCGCCTTGGAAGAGCGGACGCCATTATGGGCGTGCCAGAGGGTGGCGAGAGGCCACCTCCCATCGTGGGCCAGGACCGAAAATGGCACCAAAAGTGGAAACCGCCCCCACCAACAGAGACTGTGATGCTAGAGGTGTCTGTCAGCGTGAAAGAACTGCCCCTGGAGCTGACAGTCACCAAGTGGCCCCGGGACCGCCCTCGAGGGGGGAGGAGACGAAAGGAGAGAACAAAGATGGGTGCCGCTTGGAGGAGTCTAGAGCGAGCGCACCCGGAGGCAAGAAGCCTGGAGAAGAATATCGGAGGAGCTTACCCGGAGATGGCGAGAAAGCAGAGCAGCACCGGCCCGTTGGCCAGGAGCCTGCTAGAAACCGAGGAGGGAGAGCAGAGCAGCACCGGCCCGCTGGCCAGGAGCCTGCTGGAGACGACTGTAGGAGAGCAGAGCAGCACCGACCCGTTGGTCAGGAGCCTGCTGGAAACAACGACCCCACTAGGCCTAGTGGAGGTCCTAGCACAGCTCCCCCGAGACCGGGAGTGTGCACAGACCGCTCTGGAGGGCCTCGCAAGGAGGATGGCCCGGGTGCAGCGAGAGACGTTGGCGGAGTGGAGCCGAGAGATGGCCCAGAAGACCGAGACTCGTCAGCGGAGCACGCCACCCGAGATGAGGAGACAGACCGCCTCTGAGGATGGCGCAGGAGGACTGAAGGCCGGAGACGGCGCCGAGAAGGGAGCCGAACGAGTGGAGGCAGGTAAAGGGGACGTCTATACCCCAAACCGGGAAACCGCGTACCTGCCCCAGCTCCCCGTCGCAGAGCCCGAAGTCTATCCTGCCGTGCCCGTCGCTGCAACGTCACCGCCGCAGACTAGGCCTCAAACGGGAGCCGCGACCCCTGTGACGTCACACGCCTCGACCCCGAGCGTGACCAAGCAGGAAGTACCACCAGCCTGGTCGCAAGGCCTAGTACCCCCGGGCGCCGCAATACCAACAGCGCCCCCTACCTCCGCGGAGCCCCCGGCCTGGTCGCAGGGCCAAGTAGCCCAGGGCGCCGCCGTCCTTACGGTGCCCTTTACCTTCCAGATACCCCAGGCCTGGCCGCAAGGCCCGGGCAACCCGGGCGCTAACACCACCACGCCCATAAGACCAAGAGTGCCGCATCTGGGAGAGGACCTGTACGCCCAGCACACGTGCCCGGATGGGCAGCCATTTATATGGCCACCGGAGTTCCACCATCCCCGACTCCGGAGAGAGAGACCCCTGGATGAACCCCTGATCCCGGCTCCAAAGCCCGTAAAGAGGATCTCGCCCCCGCTAGCAGAAGCGCAGTTTGAGTGGGACCCCACCGGAGAAGATCTCATGGGGTTCACTCAAGAGACTCGGGCAGCTGCAGCGGAGTGTGCTGAGTGCTGCCGCCAACAGCTCGAGGACTTTGAGAGGGAGCGGAGAGAGAGGCGGGTCCGGGAATAGCAAGCTCAAATGAGGAGCGCGGAGCAGAAGAGCCGGGCCAGGAGAGACCCCCGTGCAGCGCATAGTCCCCGCACCACCGGGACTGTGATAAAGTTTAACATGCAGCATGGGTGGGGCTTCATCCGAGACCACCGCACCCTAGGCGACGTCTTCGTGACGAGGAGAGACGTTGAGTCCCACCTACCGGAGGGACACAGAGGTCGTGACCTTTACATCGGGGACGAGGTCACCTTCACCCGGCACAAGTGTGCCAAAGGTCCCTACGCCCTCCATGTGCATCGCCTGACGGAGGAAGAGCTGCGGTGTGAGGAGGAAGAGCAAGAGGACCCGGACGGGTCTGAAACTAGAGCCAAAGGTAACCAAAAAGCAAGAGCAGGAGGACGCCGTCGCTAAGGACAGCGAAGCCGAAGCTGTATATAGTTGCCCGTCGGGGCACAGTAAACTGAAACCGTAAACTGAAACCGTAAACTGAAACCGTGAAATTGAAACTGTTGTTGCTAATATAGTCCCCGTTGGGACCAGCATGTGTGAACTGTTACCCGTATTTCCCTTAATCCCACTGACCGAGGACTGAGAGCGGTCATTCCTCCCTAATACCTGGCCGAGGACTGAGAGCGGCCACTATCCCTGTATATAGTTGCGCGTCCTAAAGCGCCCCCTACCGGTTTTACAGGAAAACCAGTTTTCCAGAGAGACTGTCGCACTTTACCCGGTCACACGTTGCACAGTGACCGGAGGAGGAGCCAGAGGCGACGAGAATGTTTTATATGCTAATATATGTTGTTTTATATGTTTTATATGTTATGCAAAAATTTGTATGTTTTGGTGTTATGTCTTACAGCCCGAGGACGTGCTGTGATTTACCAGGGGGGAATGTAGCACCCTGAGGATTCGGCTGCTACAGGGGTATTGCACCTCAACCCAGAGGTGTGATATTCCACTCCCGGGTAAGGATGGAGTGTGGACCTGAGCTCGGTAGGCTGCATGCACTACACACATCCCATTTCCGAGGAGCAGACCAACGGTACTCCCACTTAGAAATGTGCAGGTACGACCGAGTCTGTTCCTGGCTGGAGTGGGAGGGGGGTGGTACATCCCAAGTAGTGTAGGGGCAGATAGGGGGAGCAGCCTGGGTAAAGATAGGAGCTCATTGGGTGCTGGTCACCTGAGCTCACACATAGAGGGTGTATATAAGGTGGGCACCATCAGAGAATAGGGTCAGTCTGTCAGAGTAAGAAGCAGAGGAGGAGCAGAGAAGCCCCAGAGAGAGAGAGAGGAGAAGAAGGAGAGACCCAGAGGGGGAAACAGAAGAAAGGACTCTAAGACCCCAAATCCAATCCACGGGTGAAGAGTCGGCATCAGGGTACCGGAACCCAAGCTGGTGGGGGCAAAAACACACCCCAGCCAGAGACCGGAGGCCGTGGGCAGCGTCTGCCACGGCCACCCACCATATCCACCACGAAGGCATACCACGTGGAGGGTCAGGGAACCCAAGGCCAAGGGTCTCCCAACAGAAGGCCCGAGGGAGCTGGACCTGGGTGGATCAATAGTGGGGACGGCCAGAGAAAGGACAGAAGGAGAGCTCAGGGTCACGCTCCGGACTTGCTTGGGGGTTGGCTGGATCCAGGACCTGGTGGATGCAGCACGGCTCGGGTGGTCACTTGAAGCTGGAGTGACCGGAACATCAGCAGTGAGTAAATACCCTAAACTGCATAACCCGACTCTGTCTTCCTTTAACATCTACGCTGCACCACCACAACCCCCATCCTCTGCTCCTGACCCCCTGAGGCTATACCCCACCCGTTGGGGGTTATACCATCACAAGCTGCACCTACACCATCAGCCTCAGCGGACCCTGCTGCAGCGGCGGCCATAGTGACCGCAATACAACGGGTGGCGTAGTCGACAATAAAGAACTTAATAACATCTGTAGGACTGCCACATACAACTGAGTTTGACACCCTGGGCACGGACCGGGTCACAGCCACTCGGAAGACTACAACTCCCATCTGATCCGGCTCCGGATATTCCCCCTAAAAGAATATGGCCCAGGGGGCGCGTCACATTCATTTATTGAAAGGGAACAACCCCTTTAAGGATGAGTCAAGTTCATTAAGAGGTTTAGTCTTTTTAATGAATTTGGTGCACGTTCCTCCAATAGGCGCTTCATGAATGCTGGTATAGAAATCCACCAGCCTTGGTGAATCGGCCACCATAGGTTTACATGGCATGAGCATATACAGAACAGTTGTGTAGTATACGTTACCAGGCCCTCATGATGCTCTTGGTCCTGGATGGCCTTCCACAGTCTGCTTTCTTGCTTCATCATCTTGAAGGGCTCCACTTTCTTTTCTTCTGGCTGGCATGGTGCGGCTCTATCATCCTGCTCCTTTAACACGAAGGGACGACTGTAACGCTGCCAGGAGCGTTTTTTTATCCCCTTAGATCATTGTGACACCACAAAGTGATGACATAGACAAGTGGGTGAGGCGCCTTTATTCAGTCATCGGGTGTGGTCAGAAGAAATTAGCATATTCCGTGATGTTACTACAATGAGAACAGACATGAACATTCTATTCGGAACCCGACCGCCATTATCAGCGGAACCTTCACTGCTGTCAGATTGGCACTAAAAACAAAAAGAGACAGCGGTGAACCTGGACAGTAACAATCTACAGGGACAGTGACTGCTAAGCGGACTTCATGTCAGATGTTATGCAGCTTTGTCAGAAAAAAAAACAATAAAATATATAAAAGACAGGCTCCAATAAACCTTAAACACTGGGCTGTAGTCACAGATTCTCCTTCCACCTGCAGCACATTGCTCCCCTGCCTAACCCTCCCCGTCCTGCAGCATGTTTCTCACCGCTTAATTCTCCCACTCCTGCAGCACATCACTCCCCTGTCTAAACCTCCCCCTCTTGCGGCACATTGCTCCCGTCTAATCCTCCCCTCCTTGCAGCACATTGTGCCCTTTCTAAATCTCCCCCTTCCTGCACCACATCACCCACTGCCAAATCCCCTCTTGCACCACATCGCCCACTGCCAAATCCTGCACTTCCTGCAGCATATCGCTCCCTGCCTAATCCTCTCCTATTGCATTACATCACTCCCCTGCATAAGCCACCTCTTCCTGCAGCACATCGCTTCCCTGCCTAAGCCTCCCCCTCCTGCATTACATCACTCCCCTGCCTAATCCTCCTCTTCCTGCAGCACAGCGCTCCCTGCCTAATCCTCCTCTTCCTGCAGCACATCGCTCCCCTGACCTCCTCTTACGTGACATCTTTTCTATCAGTTACATTTGTGAAGTAACTGCTGTCTCCTGTGAGCAGTGGAGAGCGAAGCTGAGAGCCAGGAGGCTCTGCCCCTCTGCCCCTTCTTGCCACATCATCATCCATCTACATCAGGGCTGTCAAACTCAAATATATAGAGGGCCAAAAGGAAGAGTTTAACTCAGAAAAATAAGTCAACACTTTATCAGATGTTTCTGTGAAAACTTGAGTACAACAAATAAGATTTTGTTATTTTCCCTCAGTTATAAAAAAAATAGTTATGAGAAAAGTGTGACAAAAAGGAGTCATAAAATGCACCAAAATGAAATATCACAATTTATGGCTCAAATTGAGGTGAAGCAAGGAAGAGGTTGAGCTTAGCTAATGAGATGCATCAAACATACAGGTGCTTCTCACAAAATTAGAATATCATCAAAAAGTTAATTTATTTCAGTTCTTCAATCCAAAAAGTGAAACTCATATATTATACAGAGTCATTACAGAGTGATCTATTTCAAGTGTTTATTTCTGTTAATGTTGATAATGATGGCTTACAGCCAATGAAAACACAAAGTCATTATCTCAGTAAATTAGAATAATTAACAAAAATCACCTGCAAAGGCTTCTTACGCATTTAAAAAGGTCCCTTTGTCTGTTTCAGTAGGCTCCACAATCATGGGGAAGACTGCTGACTTGACAGATGTCCAGAAGGCAGTCATTGACACACTCCACAAGGAGTGTAAACCACAAGAGGTCATTGCTAAAGAAGCTGGCTGTTAACAGAGTGCAGTATCCAAGCATATTTATGGAAAGTTGAGTGGAAAGAAAAAGTGTGGTAGGAAGAGGTGCACAAGCAACCGGGATAACCGCAGCCTTGAAAAGATTGTTAAGGAAAGGACATTCAAACATTTGGGGAAGATTCACAAGGAGTGGACTGCTGCTGGAGTCATTGCTTCAAGAGCCACCACACACAGACGTATCCATGACATGGGCTACAAGTGTCACATTCCTTGTGTCGAGCCACTCATCACCAAAAGACAACGCCAGAAGCATCTTACCTGGGCCAAGGAGAAAAACACCTGGACTGTTGCTCAGTGGTCCAAGGTGTTGTTTTCCGATGAAAGTAAATGTTGCATTTAATTTGGAAATCAAGGTCCCAGAGTCTGGAGGAAGAGTGGAGAGGCCACAATCCAAGCTGCTTGAGGTCTCGTGTGAAGTTTCCACAATCGGTGATGGTTTGGGGAGCCATGTCATCTGCTGGTGTAGGTCCACTGTGTTTTATCAAGACCAAAGTCAGCGCACCCGTCTACCAGGACATTGTAGAGCACTTCATGCTTCCCTCTGCCGACAAGCTTTATGGAGATGGAAATGTCATTTTCCAGCAGGACTTGGCACCTGTCCACACGGCCAAAAGTACCAATACCTGGTTTACACAACAGTATCACTGTGCTTGATTGGCAGTAAACTCACCTGACCTTAACCCCATAGAGAATCTATTATAGAGAATCTATGGGGTATTGTCAAGAGAAAGATGAGAGACCCCAGACCCAACAATGCAGACGAGCTGAAGGCTTCTATCAAAGCCACCTGGGCTTCCATAACACCTCAGCAGTGTCACAGGCTGATCGCCTCCATGCCACATTGCCGCATTGATGCAGTAATTGATGCAAAAGGAGCCTGGCCAAGTATTGAGGGCATTTACTGAACATATATTTCAGTAGGACAACATTTCAGATTTTAAAAACATTTTTCAAGCTGGTGTTATAAAGTATTCTAATTTACTGAGATAATAGCATTAACAGAAATAAACACTTGAAATAGATCACTCTGTCTGTAATGACTCTATATAATATGAGTTTTACTATTTGTATTGAAGAACTGAAATAAATTAACTTTTTGATGATATTCTAATTTTGTGAGAAGCACCTATAGTATGCTATATGCCCAATTTTAACAAATGTACTGCAATTTTTGCTGAATGTGTTCAGAAATGTACAGATGTGTAAGCAGACAAATGCAGAGACTTAGGCTATGTGCCCACGATGCACAAAAGCTCCGGATTTTTCCTGAGCGTTTCTGCATCTCCCTGGCAGAAAAAACGCATGCGGATTGTACATGCGGATTGTACATGCGGATTGTACATGCGGATTGTACATGCGGATTGTATATGCGGATTGTACATGCGGATTGTACATGCAGATTGTACATGCGGATTGTACATGCGGATTGTATATGCGGATTGTATATGCGGATTGTACATGCGGATTGTACATGCGGATTGTACATGCGTTTTTCCTGCCAGGGACATGCAGAAGTGAAGCGCTCTTCACATGCATTTCCACATGCGGGTTGACAAGCGCTTTACAAGCGATTTTAGCATCACTTGGAAAGTGCTTGTCAATTTGGTCACACTATAGAAATCCATGAAAACGGCATGGATTTATATAGTGTGACCCCAAAGACTGGTTAAAAATAAAAAAATCTACTGTATAATTGTCTTTTCCCATCTGTCTGTCTGTCTGTTTGTCCGTCTGTCCTGGAAATCCCGCGTCGCTCATTGGTCCGGCAGCGGCCAATCAGCGCCGCGGGATTTCTGAAAAAAGATGGCGGCCGTTAGCGGCTCATCTGCGGGACAGAGCTCAGCGGCGATGCAGCCGGGAGATGAGCGCCGCGAGGCGCTCATCTCCCGGCCGGTACCAGCAGAAGGACATAGACCGCCGGACCCATCTGCGGGACGGAGATACAGCCGGGAGCCAAAATCGTGTAGCCAAGATCGGTGATTGGTCGCGGCCGATATTTAAATTTGGCGCCCAAATCGGTGATTGGTCGCGGGCAGCGTCCGCGACCAATCAGTACAGTAGTGTTTAACTTTTGCGGCAAGATCAGTGATTGGTCGCGGGCCAAGACCGCGACCAATCACCGATTTGTGCGGCACATTTAAATAGCGGCCGCAACCAATTGGATGTCAGCGCCGCTCCCCGATCCTCCCTTCACCCCCTAGCCGCATGGATGTCAGCGCCGCTCCCCGGTCCTCCCTTCACACCCTAGCCGCATGGATGTCAGCGCCGCTCCCCGGTCCTCCCTTCACACCCTAGCCGCTGATGTCCCCACAGTATCTGCATGGTGTTACAAAGGTCCGGACATTTGTGTTAAAAATCGCTGATTGGTCGCCGAAGCTATTTAAATGTGGCGCCAAAATCGGTGATTGGTCGCGCCCAGCGTCGGCGACCAATCAGCGATTTTTAACACAATTGTCCGGACCTTTGTAACACCATGCGGATACTGTGGGGACATCAGCGGCTAGGGTGTGAAGGGAGGACCGGGGAGCGGCGCTGACATCCAATTGGTCGCAGCCGCTATTTAAATGTGCCGCACAAATCGGTGATTGGTCGCGGTCTTGGCCCGCGACCAATCACTGATCTTGCCGCAAAAGTTAAACACTACTGTGCTGATTGGTCGCGGACGCTGCCCGCGACCAATCACCGATTTGGGCGCCAAATTTAAATATCGGCCGCGACCAATCACCGATCTTGGCTCCACATTTAAACACCGCTGTACTGATTGGTCGCGGACGCTATTTAAATGTGGCGCCAAAATCGGTGATTGGTCGCGCCAAGCGTCGGCGACCAATCAGCACAGCGGTGTTTAAATGTGGAGCCAAGATCGGTGATTGGTCGCGGCCGATATTTAAATTTGGCGCCCAAATCGGTGATTGGTCGCGGGCAGCGCCAGCGACCAATTACCGATTTTTAACACAAATGTCCGGACCTTTGTAACACCATGCGGATACTGTGGGGACATCAGCGGCTAGGGTGTCAAGGGAGGACCGGGGAGCGGCGCTGCGGGTCCGGATACTTCTGCTGCGAGCAGTCGCTCATCTCCCGGCTTCTCGCAGCGGAAGTAGCCGCACAGGCAGCGGCGCTCCCCGGTCCTCACTAATACGATTCCGCTCCCCGGTCCTCACCAATACGATTCGCTGATTGGTCTCGCTCTCCACACGCGACCAATCAGTGATCTTGGCGCTAAAGTTAAACACCGCTCTGCTGATTGGTCGCGGCCGCTGCCCGTGACCAATCACCGATTTGGGCGCCACATTTAAATAGCGGCCGCGACCAATCACCGATCTTGCCGCCACATTTAAACACTGCTGTGCTGATTGGTCGCGGACGCCAGACGCGACCAATCAGCGATTTTGGCGCCAAATTTAAACCCGCTCCGCTAGTTGGTCGCGGATGCCGGCCGCGACTAATCAGCATTACTGGCGCCAAATTTAAACACCGCTCTGCTGATTGATCGCGGTCTCTGGCCGGGATCAATCAGCAGTATTGGCGCCAAATTTAAACACCGCTCTGCTGATTAGTCGCGGTCGCCGTCCGCGACCAATCAGCAATATTGGCGCAAAATTTAAACACCGCTCTGCTGATTGGTCGCGGTCGCCGTCCGCGACCAATCAGCAGTATTGGCGCCAAATTTAAACCCCGCTATGCTGATTGGTCGCGGTTGCCGGCCGCGACCAATCAGCAGTATTGGCGCCAAATTTAAACACCGCTCTGCTGATTGGTCGCGGTGGCCAGCCGCGACCAATCAGCGATTTTGGCGCCAAATTTAAACACCGCTCTGCTGATTGGTCGCGGGCGGCGATTGCGACCAATCAGCATTATTGGCGCCAAATTTAAACCCCGCTCTGCTGATTGGTCGAGACAGCCGGCCGCCACCAATCAGCAATTTTGGCGCCAAACTTAAACCCCGCTCTGCTGATTGGTCGCGGTTGCCGGCCGCGACTAATCAGTATTGTTGGCGCCAAATTGCCGGCCGCGACTAATCAGCAATATTGCCGCCAAATTTTAACACCGCTCTGCTGAATGGTCGTGGCCGTGACCAGTCACCACTATTGGCGCCAAATTTAAACACCGCTTTGCTGATTGGTCACGACCGGCGGCTGCAACCAATCAGCATTATTGGCGCAAAATTTAAACCCCGCTCTGCTGATTGGTCACGTTCGCTGGCCGCGACCAATCAGCATTATTGGCGCAAAATTTAAACCCCGCCCTGCTGATTAGTCGCGACTGCCGGCCGTGACCAATCAGCGATATAGCCGCCAAATTTCAACACCGCTTTGCTGATTGGTCGCGGTTGTTGGCCGCGACCGATCAGCGATTTTGGCGCCAAATTTAAACACCGCTCTGCTGATTGCGCCCGGTCTGCCGCATACATATTCTAGAATACACGATGCGTTAGAATCAGGCCACCATCTATAAATCTCTACTTAACTTCCGATGGCCCCCGCAGTCTTGCTTCGCTCCGTCCTGGCTGCCGGCAGATCGCGGTACACTGAAGGACCTGCTGTCACATGACTATGACGTCAGCGCAGGTCCTTCAGTCCATCGCGAGCTGCCGGCATGGGAGGACGAGCGCAGCGGGGGCCGTCAGAAGGTAAATATAACATTTATTTTATATTTTATTCTTTTTTTTGACAGGTTCTATGGTACCCGGGTCCGGAGGAGAGTCTCCCATCCTCCACACGCGGGTACCATCCGCACATTGAACGCATGTATTCCGCTTGTGCTTATCTAGTGAAGCGGAATCCATTTGTTCCAATGCAAGTCAATGGCGGCGAAAAAGCAGCGCTTACGCAAAATAATTGGTAGTGCTGCGTTTTTTTCCGCAATGATAATCCGCAGTGGAAATTTCCGCAGCATGTGCACAGCACATGCGGACTATCATTGGGGAACATGGCAGACCTTCTAACATGCGTTTTTAAGCGTTTCTGCAGCGTTTTTGCCATGCCGAAACGCTTAAAAAACGCATTGTGGGCACACAGCCTTAGGCCATGTGCCCACGTAGCGTTTTTGTAGCATTTTTGTGGCATTTTACGGCCGCGAAAACGTTTGTAGAACAGTCTGCCATGCAAAGCCATGTGAATTCGGATGTGCTGTGCACATGATGCGCTAATTTGCGCGCCGAATTCGCATTACTTTGCAAAACGCAGCATGACCATTTCTACTGCGATTACGCTGAAGCTTATTCGCGATGCGTGTGGTACCTGGGATGAAGACGAGACTACAACTCCTCTTCATCCCGGCTACCACGCGGTGAAAAAAAGAAATAAAAAAGTTAAAAACAAACAAAACCTGTATATTCACCTCTCCGGCGGCCCCCGGTCTGCTCTCCGGTCTCCTCCGGTCTGCTGTCTGTACTGTCAGGACCTGCGGTGACGTCATTTAGTCAGGTGATGGTTGCATGACCGCTGACGTCGGCATCAGGTGATGGTCGCGTGACCATCAGCTGACTAAATGACGTCACCACAGGTCCTGACCGTACACTGCAGGACGCTGAAGAGAGAAGACGCGGCCGGGAGCAGACCGGAGGAGACCGGAGAGCAGACCGGGGGCCGCCGGAGAGGTGAATATACCGTTGTTTTTTTTTATTTATTAACGTTTTCTTTTTTTTACTATAGATGCTGCATTTAAAGCATCTAAGTTGTTCACACATTATAGATCCATGTCGGTTGCATGGATTTATATTGTGTGATCAACTTGTCAAGCACTTTTCCAAGTGATGCTCAAAATTGCTTGGAAAAGTGCTTGAAAAAACGCATGTGAAAACGCTTCTCTCTGGCAAAAAAAACGCATGTAAATCTGCATCAAATCTGCTAGGTGTGCACACAGCCTTATAGCTGGTTTTGCTCTGAGCTGAGATGTCCGGGCTGAATAATGCTCTGGGAGCAGAACCCATCAGCAGAATCTGTCTGTTTCCTGCCTTGTAGCAGTGGATCCCGGCTATTTAGCTCACAGAGCATTGTCTACACAAGATACATTTGTATCCAATTTTCAGCTGGGAACAGGACTATGGACAAGTTTTGCAGCAACTGCATTTGTGATAGGAAATGTTGATCAATCTAGATTTTCTTCAGTGTTCTTATTCATTGCAGAAAATCTTAAAAAAGCCGAGGAATGTGGGCAACATGGTGGGTCAATGATTAACGCTGTGGGGCTGGGTTCATATAATAGCAAGGACAACATCTGCAAGGAGTTTGTATGTTCTCCCCGTGTTTGTATGGGTTTCCTCCGGGTTCTCCGGTTTCCTCCCACACTCCAAAGACATACTGATAGGGAATTCATATTGTGAGCCCCAATGGGGACAGTGATGATAATGTCTGTAAGGTGCTACAAAATCTAACGGCGCTATATAAGAGAGTAAAATAAATATATAACTAAATAAAATGAATGTATTAAAAGGCTAAGATTGCAAAGAGCTTGTAAAAACAAGAAACTTTGCAATTTCCTTCTTATTCAAAATCTTCTCTGTTCTCAAGAAGGAAAAGATTTTTAATTCTGCAGTGTACAGCTCATTGCTATGGTTACTGACCACCTGAGAAGTGGCTGGTCTCCTTGGCAAGAAGCGCTCACTTGCAGACTGGTGGACTTCAGCGCCCCTGTGCCTGTCCCATTCTGCAGAGGCAAAGCCGCCTCTGCCCGCAGAATGCAAGAGGGCACAATTCAGACAAGCGGCTCAGCCAAGCCACCGGCCAGAACTGTAAATCTTCAGCTTCTGATGAGAGGAACACAAGACCACCCCTTTAATAAAGGAGTAGAGCAGAACTCATACAGTGATTAGTGGGGGTCTGACACCTGAAATCCCCAGACATCAGCTACTTCTGCAAGATGATGTACACAGTGTTAAGAGCTGGAATAGCACAGCTCCGCACACTGTGCAATGGCTGGTTTCAGGTACTACAGCTCAGATCACAATCATTTCAATAGGAGCTGCAGTACCAAGATCGGCCACTACACAGTGTACAGCGCTGTGCTGTTTGGTCTCTACGCTGAGTATTTCCAGCTGCTGTCTTATTGGTGAGGGGGCCGTGTGTTGGAACCTCACTGATCTGATATTGATGACCAGGGTCGGACTGCGGTGTCTGGGGCCCACAGGGGAAATTAACTCTAGGGGCCCACCTACAGCAAGATGCAAATATCTGTTATCCGCTCTCGCTGTTATAGTGGAGCATTGACTGGCGGCTCCTGCACATCTACTGGGCGACACTCTAACTGGGATGGACATGTTTGCATTAACCCCTTAAGCCCCGCGGGTGGTTTGCACGTTAATGACCAGGCCAATTTTTACAATTCTGACCACTGTCACTTTATGAGGTAATTACTCTCGAACGCTTCAACGGATCCCCCTGATTCTGAGATTGTTTTTTCGTGACATATTGTACTTCATGATTGTGGAAAAATTTCTTCGATATCACTTGCGTTTATTTGTGAAAAAAACGGAAATTTGGCGAAAATTTTGAAAATTTTGCAATTTTCAAAATTTGAATTTTTAAGCCCTGAAATCAGAGCGATATGTCACACAAAAGAGTTAATAAATAACATTTCCCACATGTCTACTTTACATCAGCACAATTTTGGAACCAAAATTTTTTTTTGTTAGGGAGCTATAAGGGTTAAAAGTTGACCAGCGATTTCTCATTTTTCCAACAAAATTTACAAAACCATTTTTTTAGGGACCACATCACATTTGAAGTCACTTTGAGAGGTCTTTATGACAGAAAATACCCAAAAGTGACACCATTCTAAAAACTGCACCCCTCAAGGTGCTCAAAACCACATTCAAGAACTTTATTAACCCTTCAGGTGCTTCACAGGAATTTTTTGAATGTGGAAGAAAAAAATGAACATTTAACTTTTTTCACAAAAATGTTAATTTAGACCCAATTTTTTTTATTTTCACAGGGGTAACAAGAAAAAATGGACCCCAAACTTTGTTGTGCAATTTCCCCTGGGCACGCAGATACCCAATATTTGGGGAAAAAATACTGTTTGGGCGCACGGCAGGGCTCGGAAGGGAAGGAGCGCTATTTGACTTTTTGATTGTAAAATTTGCTTGAATAATTAGCGGAGGCCATGTTGTGTTTGGAGAGCCCATGTGTGCCCAAACTTTGGAGCTCCCCCACAAGTGACCCCATTTTGGAAACTAGACCCCCCCAAGGCACCTTTCTAGATGCATAGTGAGCACTTGGAACCCCCAGGTGCTTCACAAATTGATTCGTAACAATGAAAAAGTGAAAAAAAAAAACACTTTTTCATTTTTATGAATCAATTTGTGAAGCACCTGAGGGTTCCAAGTGCTCACAATGCATCTAGATAGGTGCCTTGGGGGGTCTAGTTTCCAAAATGGGGTCACTTGTGGGGGAGCTCCAATGTTTGGGCACACAGCGGCTCTCCAAACGCAACATGGTGTCGCTAACAATTTGAGCCGATTTTCCGTTAAATTTGTTAGAGGACACCATGTTGCATTTAGAGAGTCCCTGTGTGCCCAAACATTGGAGCTCCCCCACAAGTGACCCCATTTTGGAAACTAGACCCCCCAAGGCACCTATCTAGATGCATAGTGAGCACTTGGAACCCCCAGGTGCTTCACAAATTGATTCGTAACAATGAAAAAGTGAAAAAAAAAACACTTTTTCATTTGTATGAATCAATTTGTGAAGCACCTGAGGGTTCCAAGTGCTCACTATGCATCTAGATAGGTGCCTTGGGTGGTCTAGTTTCCAAAATGGGGTCACTTGTGGGGGAGCTCCAATATTTGGGCACACAGCGGCTCTCTAAATGCAACATGGTGTCCGCTAACAAATTTAACGCAAAATTGGCTCAAATTGTTAGCGACACCATGTTGCGTTTGGAGAGCTGCTGTGTGCCCAAACATTGGAGCTCCCCCACAAGTGACCCCATTTTGGAAACTAGACCCCCCAAGGCACCTATCTAGATGCATAGTGAGCACTTGGAACCCCCAGGTGCTTCACAAATTGATTTGTAATAATGAAAAAGTGAAAAAAAAAACACTTTTTCATTTTTACGAATCAATTTGTGAAGCACCTAGGGGTTCCAAGTGCTCACTATGCATCTAGATAGGTGCCTTGGGGGGTCTAGTTTCCAAAATGGGGTCACTTGTGGGGGAGCTCCAATGTTTGGGCACACAGGGACTCTCTAAATGCAACATGGTATCCGCTAACAAATTGAATGGAAAATCGGCTCAAATTGTTAGCGGACGCCACATTGCGTTTGGAGAGCCCCTCTGTGCCCAAACTTTGGAGCTCCCCCACAAGTGACCACATTTTGGAAACTAGACCCCCCAAGGCACCTTTCTAGATGCATAGTGAGCACTTGGAACCCCCAGGTGCTTCACAAATTGATTCGTAATAATGAAAAAGTGAAAAAAAAAACACTTTTTCATTTTTACGAATTAATTTGTGAAGCACCTAGGGGTTCCAAGTGCTCACTATGCATCTAGATAGGTGCCTTGGGGGGTCTAGTTTCCAAAATGGGGTCACTTGTGGGGGAGCTCCAATGTTTGGGCACACAGGGACTCTCCAAATGCAACATGATATCCGCTAACAATTTGAGCCGACAATTTGTTAGCGGATATCATGTTGCATTTGGAGAGTCCCTGTGTGCCCAAACATTGGAGCTCCCCCACAAGTGACCCCATTTTGGAAACTAGACCCCCCAAGGCACCTATCTAGATTCATAGTGAGCACTTGGAACCCCAGGTGCTTCACAAATTGATTCATAAAAATGAAAAAGTGTTTTTTTTTTCACTTTTTCATTATTACGAATCAATTTGTAAAGCACCTGGGGGTTCCAAGTGCTCACTATGCATCTAGAAAGGTGCCTTGGGGGGTCTAGTTTCCAAAATGGGGTCACTTGTGGGGGAGCTCCAAAGTTTGGGCACAGAGGGGCTCTCCAAACGCAATGTGGTGTCCGCTAACAATTTGAGCCGATTTTCCATTCAATTTGTTAGCGGATACCATGTTGCATTTAGAGAGTCCCTGTGTGCCCAAACATTGGAGCTCCCCCACAAGTGACCCCATTTTGGAAACTAGACCCCCCAAGGCACCTATCTAGATTCATAGTGAGCACTTGGAACCCCAGGTGCTTCACAAATTGATTCATAAAAATGAAAGAGTGTTTTTTTTTTCACTTTTTCATTTTTACGAATCAATTTGTGAAGCACCTGGGGGTTCCAAGTGCTCACTATGCATCTAGAAAGGTGCCTTGGGGGGTCTAGTTTCCAAAATGGGGTCACTTGTGGGGGAGCTCCAAAGTTTGGGCACAGAGGGGCTCTCCAAACGCAATGTGGTGTCCGCTAACAATTTGAGCCGATTTTCCATTCAATTTGTTAGCGGATACCATGTTGCATTTAGAGAGTCCCTGTGTGCCCAAACATTGGAGCTCCCCCACAAGTGACCCCATTTTGGAAACTAGACCCCCCAAGGCACCTATCTAGATTCATAGTGAGCACTTGGAACCCCAGGTGCTTCACAAATTGATTCATAAAAATGAAAAAGTGTTTTATTTTCACTTTTTCATTTTTACGAATCAATTTGTGAAGCACCTGGGGGTTCTAAGTGCTCACTATGCATCTAGATAGGTGCCTTGGGGGGTCTAGTTTCCAAAATGGGGTCAGTTGTGGGGGAGCTCCAATGTTTGGACACACAGGGGCTCTCCAAACGCAACATGGCGTCCGCTAACAATTTGAGCCGATTTTCCATTCAATTTGTTAGCGGACACCATGTCGCGTTTGGAGAGCCCGTGATGTGCCTAAACAGTGGAGCTCCACCACAAGTGTCCCCATTTTGGAAACTATACCCCTCAAAGATTTTATTAAGGTGTATAGTAAACATTTTGAACCCAGAGGTACGGCACATTATTTGTTTACGTTAGGTCATCATATTGAATAAGTTTTCATTATTCTTGAGCGCAAGTGCTCGCTACTTGAGTTTGCATCGGGTACTCAGGTATGCACCATGTACAGCGTGTGCTCGAGTGACATGCTCGAGTCCCTGCTCCGCATGTTTCACGGTTATTAGACACCCAAAAAAAAACATGCGGGGATCGCTCGTGCATGGCAGGCAATCCCCGTAAAGTTTTTTGGCCGCGAAGCATATGGGGCAGAGACTCGAGCATGTCACTCAAATACCCACGATACTAAATGCATACCAGAGCACCCGATGCAAACTCAAGTAGCGAGCACTTGCTCTCAACACTAGTCGCCATATCGTCATCTTTTTTTCTTACTTTTGAAAAAAATCCCAACCCCAGCCCTAACCCTAGCACAACCCTAACCATAGCACAACCCTAGCCCTAGCACAACCCTAGCCCCAGCACAACCCTAGCCCCAGCACAACCCTAGCCCCAGCACAACCCTAGCCCCAGCACAACCCTAGCCCCAGCACAACCCTAGCCCCAGCACAACCCTAGCCCCAGCACAACCCTAGCCCCAGCACAACCCTAGCCCCAGCACAACCCTAGCCCCAAACCCAGCCCTAACCCTAGCCCAATCCTAACTCAAGAGTTTATTTTTGACGCTGTTCCTTGTGCGGTATAAGTGATTAGACGACTTTATTCTTCGGGTCGGTGTGATTACAGCAATGCCAGAATCATATGGGGTTTTTATGACTGACAGCTGTCACACACTAAAAGACGCATTTTTTGTAAAATCTAGTTTTTGCATCGCCATATTTTGAGAGCTATAATTTTTCCAGATTTTGTCAGACAGTCATGTGACGGCTCGTTTTTTGCGGGATGACTTGACGTTGTTATTGGTGCCATTTTCAGGCACGTGACATTTTTTGATCGCTTTCTATTCCGATTTTTGGGAGGCAGAATAAACAAAAACCAACAATTCAGGAATTGTTTTTTTTTTTTTTTTTTTTATTCTGTTCCGCGTGTGGTAAAATTGATGAGGCAGCTTTACTCTTCGGGTCAGTACGTTTACAGCGGTACCACATTTGTATCATTTTTCTATGTTTTGGCGCTTATACACAATAAAAGCTATTTTATAGAAAAAAATATTTTTTAGTATCGCTTTATTCTGAGAGCTATAACTTTTTTATTTTTCGGCTGATGGAGCTATATGGCGGCTTGTTTTTTGCGGGACGAGATGACGTTTTCAGCGGTATCATTTTTATTTATATGCGTCTTTTTGATCGCGTGTTATTCCACTTTTTGTTTGGCGGTATGGTGATAAAGCATTGTTTTTTGCTTGGTTTTTTTTTTTTTTTTTTTTACCGTGTTCACTGAAGGGGTTAACTAGTGGGACAGTTTTATAGGTCAGGTTGTTCCGGACGCGGCGATACCAAATATGTGTACTTTTATTGTTTTTTTTTTATTTTTTTTATAATAATATTTATTGATGGGTACATTATATTTTTATTTTTGGTGTATTATTTTTTTTATTTTTTTATAATATTTTTGCACATTTTTTTTTTTTTTTTTTTTTCCACTTTCACACAGTTTATACACTTTATTACTTTGTCCCACTCTGGGACTTTCACTTTTTTTTTTCTGATCGCCTGCATGGCACAGGAATGGAGCACCATCCCTATGCCATGAAGGCTGTCAGAAGTGCACAGTGTGAAGATTGCTTGGAGATGCACTGCGCATGTCCAAGCAATCTTCCTGCTCTCTGGTGACCCGGATGTTGTCATGACGACATCGGGTCGTCATGGCAACACCCGGGAAGCCTTTGCAGACTGCGCTGGAAGCCGGAAGAGGAGGTGAGTATTGCCGATCACCTCCCCTTGCCCCCGCAATGCCGCGATCGACTTCGATCGACTTCGATCGCAGCATCGCGGGGGTTAATGTGCTGGGAGCGGTGCGTGACCGCTCCCTGCACATAGTACCGGGTGTCAGCTGTGACAATCAGCTGACACCCGGCGGCGATCGCGCCCGCACAGCCTGTGTGCGCGCGCGATCGCGATGACGTACTAATAAGGGTCTGGCTCTTAAGTCCCAGGGCACAGACGCGTATTAGTACGTCAGATGTTATTAAGGGGTTAAAGGGCTTCTTTGGTTAAAACTAGTGTTGAGCGAGTATGTTCTGTTAACCCTTTCGGCGAGTATGCTCGGGCCGAGCTCCGAGTATTTATAGCTGCTCGGTGATATGGTTGAATCGCTCCCGTGTGCATGATTTGCGACTGTTTGACGGTTTTAATACATGCGAGGAATGTGTAAGAAATAGACATTCCTCACATGTATTAACCCCTTAAGCCGCGGAGCATTTTCCGTTTTTGCATTTTCGCTTTTTGCTCCACTTGTTCCCAGAGCCATAGCGTTTTTATTTTTTGGTCAATATGGCCATGTTAGGGCTTATTTTTTGCGGGACGAGTTGTACTTTTTAACGCCATTACTAGTTTTACCATGCCGTGTACGGGAAAACGGGAAAAAAATTCCAAGCGCCGTGAAATTGCAAAAAAAGTGCAATACCACTGAGGTTTTTTTTTATTTTTTTTACCACGTTCACTGAATGCTAAAACTGACCTGCCATTATTATTCTCCAGGTCATTAAGAGCTCGTAGACACCAAACATGTATAGGTTCTTTTTTATTTAAGTGATGAAAAAAAAATCCAAAGTTTGGTAAAAAAAAAAAAAAAAAAAAAAAAATGGTGCCATTTTCCGAGACCCGTAGCGTCTCCATTTTTCGGGATCTGGGGCAGGGTGAGGGCTTATTTTTTGTGAACCGAGCTGAAGTTTTTATAGATGCTATTTTGGGGTAGATCCGATGTTTTGATCGTCCGTTATTGCATTTTATTGCAATTTTACGGTGACCAAAAAACGTAATTCTGGCGTTTAGAATTTTTTTCTCATTACGCCATTTACCGATCGCATTAATTCTATTTTTATATTGATAGATCAGGCGATTCTGAACGCGGCAATACCAAATATGTGTATGTGGCGTTTATTTTATGATTTTATTTTGAATGGGGCGAAAGGGGGGTGATTTAAACTTTTAAATTTTTTTATTTTTTTTCATATTTTTTAAAACTTTTTTTTTCACTTTTTGCTTGCTTCTGTACTCTACATAGGAGACTTGAAGCAGCAACTGTCCGATCACCTCTGCTACATACAGGGAACCAGCAGATCCCCTGTATGCAGCAGAAATGGTCCTGTCCTATGAGCACCGACCACTAGATGGCCCTCATAGCAATTCCACCCGCGCCTGTTGCGGGCACATGTCAGCTGTAAGAATCAGCTGACATGTGCTTGGTTCAGTGCGGGCTCAGCGCCGGAGCCCTCACTGAACCGGAGGATAACGACATGCGCGTACTAATACGTGACATGTCGTTAAGGGGTTAAAGCTGTCAAACAGTTGCAAATCATGCACACGGGAGCGATTCAACCATATCACCGAGCAGCTGTAAATACTCGGCCCGAGCATACTCGGACAGAACATACTCGCTCAACACTAGTTAAAACAAGTTATCACCGATCCATGGGCTCTACAGGATAGGTGATCACTTATTGAGCATTTGTGTCCGAACATTGGAAAACGCACCTATCGGAAGAATGGGGAAGTTTTATCCCTGACAGAACACTTATCCCTATTTTAAAATGCTGCGGCAGGTGGGACGTCTGACCGCAGCTCTATTCATTCTCTTAGAGACTTGCAAAAAAGAGCAGCGCTCACAGCCACTGAGAGAATGAATGGATCAGTGGTCGCATCTCACATGCCACTCCAGTCTAATGGGGAGAAAAGCTCCACATTCTGCCGGTGTGTGCAAGCAGTCAGACCCCCACCAATCAATATTATCAATGATCCTGTGGAGAGGTGATTACTTGTTTTCACCGGAGAACCCCTGTAAGTGCATCTCTGCCGCTCTGGTCCAAGTATTTAATCGCTAAGGCCACGGCCCTACTATCAGTATTCGGTCAGTATCCAGTCAGTATTTTTTCTCAGGAGTGGGAGCCAAAACAGGTGATGAACAATCAGAGAAAAGGTATAATAGAAACAAGTCACCAATTCTGCATTTATCAACCATTCCTGGTTTCGGCACCCACTCCTGAGAAAAATACTGACCAAATACTGATGGTGGGGCTGTGGCCTAATGGAAAAAAATCTTTTCCTAGTTAAGATCAGCGAGAACAAAATGACCGCCATACACAGCACAGTCCACTATATCAACACCAATAATACCACATACAAAAGGGACAAATATCGCCACACCTTGACTAGATCACATATTACCACTACATAGTGACTGAATAATACCACATACAAGGAACAAATATGGCCAAACTATGACCAGACCATATATTACCACCCCAAGGTGACCAAATACTACAGTACTGATCATGAATACAAAACCACAAAACTAACAACACTGTTATTACCACCAGCGACATTATACACAGGAGCTCTGTATATAGTGCCAGTGTACAGGTAACACAGTGATCACCAGTGACATTATAGACAGGAGCTCTGTATATAGTGTATAGGTAATACAGTGATCACCAGTGACATACACAGGAGCTCTGTATATACTATATACACACGTGGTCAAAATTGTTGGTACCCCTCGTTTAATGAAAGAAAAACCCACAATGGTCACAGAAAAAACTTGAATCTGACAAAAGTAATAATAAATTAAAAATCGATGAAAATGAACAAATGAAAGACAGACATTGCTTTTCAACCCTGCTTCCACAGAATTTAAAAAAAATTAAACTCTTGAAATAGGCCTGGACAGAAATGATGGTACCCCTGAAAATAATGTGACAAAAGGGACATGTTAAATCAAGTTGTGTCCACTAATTAGCATCACAGGTGTCGACAATCTTGTAATCAGTCAGTGGGCCTGTATATAGGGCTACAGATACTCACTGTGCTGTTTGGTGACATGGTGTGTACCACACTCAACATGGACCAAAGGAAGCAAAGGAAAGAGTTGTCTCAGGAGATTAGAAAGAAAATTATAGACAAGCATGTTAAAGGTAAAGGTTATAAGACCATCTCCAAGCAGCTTGATGTTCCTGTAACTACGGTTGCACATATTATTCAGAAATTTAAGATCCATGGGACTGTAGCCAACCTCCCTGGACGTGGCCGCAGGAGGAAAATTGATAACAAATCAAAGAGACGAATAATATGAATGGTAACAAAAGAGCCCAGGAAAACTTCTAAAGAGATTAAAGGTGAACTTCAAGCTCAAGGAACATCAGTGTCAGATCGCACCATCCGTCGTTGTTTGATCTAAAGTGGACTTCATGGGAGACGACCAAGGAGTACACCATTGTTGAAAAAAAATCATAAAAAAGCCAGACTGGAATTTGCCAAACTACATGTTCACAAGTCACAAAGCTTTTAGGAGAATGCCCTATGGACAGATGAGACAAAAATGGAAGTTTTTGGCAAGGCACATCAGATCTATGTTCACAGATGGAAAAATGAAGCATATCAAGATAAGAACACTGTCCCTACTGTGAAACATGGAGGAGTCTCTTTTATGTTTTGGGGCTGGTCTGCCGCATCTGGCACAGGGTGTCTTGAATCTGTGCAGGGTACAATGAAATCTCAAGACTATCAAGGGATTCTAGAGAGAAATGTGCTGCCCAGTGTCAGAAAGCGTGGTCTCAGTCGCAGGTCATGGGTCTTGCAACAGTATTATGACCCAAAACACACAGCTAAAAACACCCAACAATGGCTAAGAAGAAAACATTGGACTATTCTGAAGTGACCTTCTATGAGCCCTGACCTAAATCCTATTGAGCATCTTTGGAAAGAGCTGAAACATGACGTCTGGAAAAGGCAACCTTCAACCATGAGACAACTGGAGCAGTTTGCTCATGAGGAGTGGCCAAAATACCTGTGGAGAGGTGCAGAAGTCTCATTGACAGTTACAGGAGTCGTTTGATTGCAGTGATTGCCTCAAAAGGTTGTTCAGCAAAATATAAAGTTAAGAAGAACCATCATTTCTGTCCAGGCCTGTTTCATCAGTTTATTTTATTTTTTTTATTCTGTGGAAGCAGAAAAGCAATGTCTGACTTTCATTTATTAATTTTCATAGATTTTTAATTTATTATTACTTTTGTCAGATTCAAGTTATTTCTGTGACCATTGTGGGTTTTTCTTTCATTAAACGAGGGGTACCAACAGTTTTGACCACGTGTGTAGTGTAAGTGTACATGTGTGTCACCCTGGCCTGGATGCCACAAGTGTAATTAAAGCTGTGTCTGAGAGCAGGGGGGAGGTTCTCTAGTCAGGGGAACATTAGCATGCAATGCCTCCTGTCTCAGGCCAGTAGGGGGAGCAGGCTGCCCCTATAAAAGCTGGTGCTGAGGGCAGGGTTAGAGAGAACCCAGATGACCTGTCTCAGGACTGAGACGTGTCTCAGCAGAGCAGGGACAGACAGTTGCACTGCACCTAAGAGGAAATGTGGCAGGAGGAGAGCCACAAGCCAGAGACAAGAGGTGAAGAGAGCCTGTCTTGGCAGATAACAGACTTAATCTACCAGACTTTGGTGTCTGAGGCTGGAAGGATTCCACATCCCCCAGCAGAGAACCAGTCCGCAAGGGACTGTATATTCCTTGGCCTAAGAAGCCTGGAGGCTCTGCAACAACAGAAGGGACCAGTAAAGCCATACAAGGCTGAGAGCAGAAAGGAACCCACGTCGCAGGCCATACAGGCGAGAAAACACGGAAAGCTCGGAAACGTGGGCTGTTACCCTATCAGGAGGAGATAGCCAGAAGGAGCGCAGAAAGCACAGTAGGCCTACACCCTCACCCTGACCAGGGCCAATTTCCCCGTTGCTCTCAGACATCCAGGTCCCCTCCTAGCCGGGACTGTTTGTGGGTCAGTTTACCTGTTTAGTAAAGACCCTGGACTGCAACCTGTTGTCTGTGTGCTCCTTGCTCCTCCAGCACTATCAGCACTGGGACTCCCACTACCATCACTCCCAACATCCATTATACTGCCCTGGGGCCGCACTCTTCCCGTGGAGAGTCACACTACCCTAGATGCACACCTCATCAGCCCCAGCGGTCTGCATGCAGCGGCGGTTCCTAATAACCGCAATCCACGGGTGGCGTAGTCGGACATTATCAGCAGAACATAGCAGACTACCATTGGCCTGACCACCCTGAGCCACGGAACCGGGTCGCCACTACTACCCCCATCGTCTCCCTATTGCCCGGATCCGAGTGCCCCACGGCCCAGGTGGCGAGTCAGCTTTGGCGTAGTCGGCAGGATTTCGTGCCCGCAACCACCGGGTACTGCGTGCCTGAAAAAGACTTTTGTAACTTACCTGTGGCAAAGTTTCCCGCCGTCCGGAGTCGTTTCCCGCCATCCGGAGCCGATTCCCGCCATCGGACGCCATCTTGGACCGTTTCCCGCCGTCTTCTGCCGCCTTCCCACCATCCGCAGCTGCTTCCCGCCATCGGACGCCATCTTCAGGACGCCGCGCGGGAAGAAGATGGGCGTGGACGTCAAAACCGCGCGAGATCCGAAGCTCCGCCCCACGCACCGACGCTGCGCAAGGTCCTGGAAGGGAGAGAGAGCGACGCTGACGTCATCAGGACGCGACGCCAGGTCCTCATCCATAGCAGCAGCAGCGGAGCCGCGGCCTACAGAAGAGGATCGTCGGAAGGTAGGCCACGCGTAACTAGGGGGGGAGGAAGATGACGGACACAGAGGCGCCCACTACCACCAACGCAGCTGCAGCAGCGGTGATGCCCTTTTCCTTGCCCTACATCCCTGGAGCGGCCTGGCTGCCCAAATACTCAGGGGAGCCCCATGCCCTAACTGACTTCAAGGAAAGGCTATACAGTTTGTTCCACGTTTACCCCCTGACAGAGGAACAGAAGGTCAGCATATTAACAGGGCAGTTAACTGGCGCAGCCCAGCGGGAGGTAAAATCATGGCCCACTGAGGAGAAAAGGACTGTGAAGGGTATTCTGGCCCAGCTGCGGGGTACCTTTGACACACGTACCTCCGCTGAGATTAAAATGAGGTTCTATGGATGTAAGCAGCGGGCACAGGACAGCATCAGAGACTATGCCCTAAATCTGCAGGAAGCCTTGAGGGCTATTCAACAAACTGACCCTGGCAGTGTGCAGGAAACGGATAAGCTGCTAACAGAACAATTCATAGAAGGTCTGCTGTCTAGCGCCCACAGGGCCCAACTGCGCCTCATGTTCTTTCAGAACCCCGACCTGACCTTTGCCCAATTTAAGGACAGGGCCATAAGGGTGCTCCGTGAATCTGCAACCAGTAGCGCTATAAACCCCCGGCGCCCTACTATCACTTACCACCAGGAGGCGGCGCCCTCCTCTATGGACTCCGTGGAGGCTGATGCACAGGCCCTGAACCAAGCCCCGTCGAAAGATCTGCACCACCAAGTCCAGGAGCTGACCAGGAGCGTCGCGGCGTTGACCAGGACCGTCCAGGCGTTGCAAGTGCACCCGTCAAGACCCATCGAGCTGGCTTCAAGTCCGGAGAATGTCCCATGGCGTCGACAGAGGAGGATCCCGTCGTTCCGAGGGAGGCCCACAGACCGCTACGCAGAGGATGGACAGCCCATTTGCCGTCGATGCAACCAGCCCGGACACATTTCCAGGTACTGTAATTTAAACGGGTCCAACCTGGGGCAGAGGGCCAACCCCCAGGCATAAGATCACCAGGCCCTTACAATTGGCGTAATAAGTACGTTGGGGGGCGCCCGGTTTTACCCGTGGTGCTGGACGGTATCCCCATGAGCGCCTTGCTGGATACTGGGTCACAAGTAACCACTATCCCTTATGTACTTTTTAAGCAGTATTGGACTGATGCTGATATCACACGGTATCCAGACGGTAACTTGAGCATCATCGCCAGTAATGGCTTACCCGTGCCGCAGATGGGGTTCAAGGAGATGACCATTAAGATTGGTAAAGTTGAACTACCGGCACAGGGAGTGATTATTGTGGACATTGACCGTCATGAAAGTCACCCTAAAATAACTGTGGGTACTAACGTGATTGAAAATTGTCTTTCAGAGGTAATTGTAATCTTACAACAGGTGGCGGTGAATGCTAGTTCCAGCCAACAGAGAATCCTCAACAAGGAGATAAAGGCCCTGATGAGACGGCAGCAGGTAGAACTGTCTGGTGGTGAGATCGGTAGCGTAAGACTGAGTGACCCATTCCCCATTTCCATGCCTCCCAAAAGTGAAATGATGATCTGGTGTCGGACTGCAATCGGGTTGAGAGGTAGAGACTACCAAGACATGGTAGAACCCGTGTACTCAGACAGCAGGCCCACCATTTTGACAGCCCGGGGGGTGGTTGATGTCCGTCATGGGAGGGTGCCCGTCCGCATCCTCAACATTGGGGAGAGGGAGGTACACTTACCCAGGTACGCTACACTTGCCAAGCTGTTTGTGGTCGAACACAAAGCTATCAGGGCCGTGGAACCTTTGCCTCCATCTCCACAGGCGGAGAGTAATGGCTCCCAGAAACAAAAGGAGGACTGGTGCCAGAAACTCCACGTGGGTGCTGACTCCACTCCCCTGCACCAAAAACAAGGAGTCTACTGGGTGGTACAGGAGTACGAGAGAGTCTTTAGTAAGCACCAGCTAGACTTCGGCAGAGTAAAGGGGATAGAACACCACATCCCCACAGGGAGCCACCCACCGATAAAAGAGAGGCACAGACCTGTACCCCCTGCACATTATCAGAACGCAAGGGGCATGCTAAGAGAGATGAAAGAAGCTGGGGTTATTAGAGACAGCTGTAGCCCCTGGGCAGCCCCCTTGGTTCTGGTCAAAAAGAAAGACGGCACCATGAGAATGTGCGTCGACTATAGACAAATCAACCGTATCACTCACAAAGACGCATATCCGCTGCCTAGAATAGAGGAGTCTTTAGCCGCACTAAAATCAGCTAACTTCTTTTCTACTTTGGACCTTACTAGCGGGTACTGGCAGGTTCCTGTGGCAGAGGCTGACAAGGAGAAGACCGCCTTCACCACCCCGATGGGACTGAGCGAATTCAACTGCATGCCTTTCGGGCTCTGCAACGCACCAGGGACCTTCCAGCGGCTGATGGAATGCTGTCTAGGGCACCGAAACTTCGAGACGGTCCTCCTTTACCTGGACGACGTGATCGTCTATTCGAAGACCTACGAGGACCATCTGAAGCACCTGGCCGAGGTGTTCGAAGCCCTGGCAGGCTATGGCCTGAAGGTGAAACCATCGAAGTGTCACCTGCTGAAACCAAAGGTCCAGTACCTAGGGCACGTGGTAAGCGCGGAAGGAGTGGCCCCCGACCCTGACAAGGTCACGGCAATCAAGAGCTGGCCAAGCCCCTCGAACATCAAAGAGGTGAGACAGTTTCTCGGGTTGGTAGGCTACTACCGAAGATTCATCCCCGGGTTCACCAAGATGGCAGCTCCTATGCAGGACCTCCTGATCGGACAGTCTAAGTCCAGGAGCCAAAAGCCGCCCTTCAAGTGGGATAAACCGGAAGAGGAGTCCTTCCGCCAGCTAAAGATGGCCCTCACAGGGGATGAGATCCTGGCCTACCCTGATTATGGCCAGCCTTTCATTCTCCACACAGATGCCAGTAATGTGGGACTGGGAGCCGTATTGTCCCAAAACCAACAGGGCAGATAACAGGTGATCGCATACGCCAGCCGGAAGCTGAGGCCCACCGAAAGGAACCCGGAGAATTACAGCTCCTTCAAGCTAGAATTCTTGGCGGTGGTGTGGGCCGTGACGGAACGCTTCAAGCATTACCTGGCCTCCGCAAAGTTCACCGTGTACACGGACAACAACCCGTTGACACACCTGGACAATGCAAGACTGGGTGCCCTGGAACAGCGGTGGATGGCCCGTCTCTCCAACTATGACTTCGTGATCAAGTACCGGGCAGGCAAAACCAACGCCAACGCGGACGCCCTATCAAGGGTGCCTCACTTACCTGAAGGTGATGAAGACCCAGAAGAGCTGGAGGAGGTAGAACTCCCCGCGTTTCACCGGTATGGAGCCGCTCAACACTCTCACCGCGTGAAGGAGGAGGATCTAACAACTGTGATGATGAATCCCCTACCTCACCACAGCTGGGCCGAGACCCAAGATAGTGACCCTGCAGTCCGCCTGGTGAAAGATCTGCTGACCCGGGAAGATGCCTGCTTAGATCCAGATGCCCCAGAGGAAGCCAAGCAGCTATGGAAGGAGAAGAGCAAGCTGTTCCTCTACGAAGGCAAGTTGTGCAGAAGGATTGTCAACCACCGGACGCACGAGCTGACCTAGCAAGTCGTGGTCCCAAGGAGGGATGCAGCTATGGTCCTGGGGGCTTACCATGACAGAGCGGGACACTTCGGTTGGAAGAAACTGGAGTTCCTACTAAGAGGAAGATTCTTTTGGGTCGGCATGAGAGGAGCTGTAGAAAAATGGTGCAGAGACTGTGGCCCTTGTCACCTAAGGAGGAAGGACCGTGCCAGCCAGAAGACACCCTTGAGGCCCATCGTCACCACGCAGCCTCTTGAGCTGGTAGCTCTGGACCACGTCAAATTGGCTCCCAGCCGGTCAGGATACATCTATGCCCTGACAATCGTGGACCACTATTCCCGTTTTCTAGTGGTGGTCCCGGTAAAGGACTTGACAGCCCAAACAGCGGCCAGAGCCTTCCAGCAATATTTCTGCCGTCCACACTTGTATCCGGAACAGGTCCTGACAGACCAGGGTCCAGCGTTCGAGGCTGAAATCTTCCAGGAGTTCTGCAACCTCTATGGCTGTAAGAAGATTCGTACAACGCCTTACCACCCACAAACCAACGGGATGTGTGAGAAGATGAACAATATAGTCATTGATCTCCTGAAGACGTTGCCCCTGGAGGAACGCAGCCTGTGGCCAGAAAAACTGCCGGACCTGATAGACCTATACAACAATATCCCGGTGAATGCTACAAACTGCACCCCGGCTTACCTGATGCGAGCTAGACCAGGAAAGCTGCCCGTAGACCTGGAGATGGGAGTCCTAATACCTGAGGACACCTCCCCGGATGCGGACTGGGATACGGAAAGGCAACTGCAGTACAAGAAGGTACAGGAGAGTGTGGAGAAGAGCCTGGCCCAGGTGAGAGAGAAGCAAGAAAGACTCTTCAATCAACACGCCCCTGCTAGTCCCCTAGAACCTGGTGAGCAAGTCCTAAAGCGAAAAAGAAGGCTACATAAGTTGGACGACCAGTGGGAAAGGGAACCCTACACCGTACTGCAGTCTGACCACGACAACCCAAAGGTGTGCGTAATCACCAAGGACGGAGGAGAAACCACTAGTGTCGTCTCCAGAGACCATCTCAAAAGGTGCCCTGAGCAACTCCGTAGTGCAGAAGAGGATCAGAGTGACCGTGAACCCGCAGAGGACAAAGAAGAAATGATCAGCACCGTTCTCGGAGAGTTCCCTCAGTCCTGGACTCGCATAAATGATGCCATAGTGGTACCTGTCCTGCATTTCCTGCAACCGGCACAGCAACAACCAACACCAGAGCCGGAAGGTGAAGAGGAGCAAGCAGTTCCAGAGGCAGAAGAGCCTGTACCAGCAGCCCAGGAGAGTCAACCCTCTGCTGACAGTGAGCCTGCCATGCCTGCGGTAAGCCAAAGGACCCGCAGACAGCTGCCTGCCCTACCTGTACACCCAGCTGGTAGCTGCACCCCTAACGCTAGTGGGGAAAGCCAAGTCAGTCCACCACCAGACAGTGGGCTACGTAGGTCAACCAGGAGCACAAAGGGACAGATACCCGCTCGCTGGAGAATATAGAGTGTACTAAAATTGTAAATAACCCTGTTGCCAAATGTTGAATTGTTTGCAAAGTTACATGCATGTTTGGTAATACTCTGTTTCAGTTTCTTGCAGCTACCGTAAGGACTCACAGGTTATGGACTTTTTATAACCGGGACCTTGTATGGACTGCGTTCAGAGCCTAACCCAGGAATGAACTAAGACTGTGAAGGACTTGGGGTAGGACAGACCCCCACCTGGTTAAGGCTCCCCGTTGTGCTGGTGATATGGACACCCGGTCACAGGCCACACTGTGACCTTAAGAACTCAATTTGTGCGTCGTCTGTCTATTAATGTTTTATTGTTATGCATATTGTCTTTGTTTACTGTTTAGTCCCGGAGTACTAAATTTCACTAGGGGGGAATGTGTCACCCTGGCCGGGATGCGACAAGTGTAATTAAAGCTGTGTCTGAGAGCAGGGGGGAGGTTCTCTAGTCAGGGGAACATTAGCATGCAATGCCTCCTGTCTCAGGCCAGTAGGGGGAGCAGGCTGCCCCTATAAAAGCTGGTGCTGGGGGCAGGGTTAGAGAGAACCCAGATGACCTGTCTCAGGACTGAGACGTGTCTCAGCAGAGCAGGGACAGACAGTTGCACTGCACCTAAGAGGAAGTGTGGCAGGAGGAGAGCCACAAGCCAGAGACAAGAGGCGAAGCAAGCCTGTCTTGGCAGATAACAGACTTAATCTACCAGACTTTGGTGTCTGAGGCTGGAAGGATTCCACATCCCCCAGCAGAGAACCAATCCGCAAGGGACTGTATATTCCTTGGCCTAAGAAGCCTGGAGGCCCTGCCACAACAGAAGGGACCAGTAAAGCCATACAAGGCTGGGAGCAGAAAGGAACCCACGTCGCAGGCCATACAGGCGAGAAAACACGGAAAGCTCGGAAACGTGGGCTGTTACCCTATCAGGAGGAGATAGCCAGAAGGAGTGCAGAAAGCACGGTAGGCCTACACCCTCACCCTGACCAGGGCCAATTTCCCCGTTGCTCTCAGACATCCAGGTCCCCTCCTAGCCGGGACTGTTTGTGGGTCAGTTTACCTGTTTAGTAAAGACCCTGGACTGCAACCTGTTGTCTGTGTGCTCCTTGCTCCTCCAGCACAATCAGCACTGGGACTCCCACTACCATCACTCCCAACATCCATTATACTGCCCTGGGGCCGCACTCTTCCCGTGGAGAGTCACACTACCCTAGCTGCACACCTCATCAGCCCCAGCGGTCTGCATGCAGCGGCGGTTCCTAATAACCGCAATCCACGGGTGGCGTAGTCGGACATTATCAGCAGAACATAGCAGACTACCATTGGCCTGACCACCCTGAGCCACAGAACCGGGTCGCCACTACTACCCCCATCGTCTCCCTATTGCACGGATCCGAGTGCCCCACGGCCCAGGGGGCGAGTCACATGTAATACACTGACTCACCAGTGACGTCTCTAGGTGAAGTCCTTCATCTTCGCTTTTCTTCTTCATCTGGCACAGACGGCCATCACTTCTTCCAGCCAGGAATCATCTCTGCAGAAAATAACACACAGTTATCAATAACTGATCTCTTCTAGGGAATATTCCCACTCCACCCCCCGACTTCTACACTACACCAGTTGAAGAAAAAAAGTGATATAGTGCCGCCCTGCACAGTAACAGGAGCCCGCTTTTGTCCTATCCCATGGAAAACAATTTCCTAAAAAGTAAATTATATTACAGAAGTAATAATGTCTCTAATTGGACTCTAAAATAATAATGTTCCTCACTGGCCACCATAAACTAATAAAGTATGTTCCTCAATCTGGCACCAAACAGTAATTAAGTCCCTTGTTCAGCCTGGCACCCCCATATATCCATCCTGGCCCCCCCTTCCCTGCATATATCCATCCTGACACCCCCCATATATCCCTTCTGGCCCCCATATGTCCAGTGTGACCCCTCCATATATTTATCCTAGCCCACATGTATCGAGCCTGCCCCCTCCCATATACCCATCCTAGTCCCCCATGTGGCCCTCCTGTTCCCCCCATATATCCATCCTGGCCTCCATGTGTCCAGCCTGCCCCCCCACATATCCATCCTGGCCTCCATGTTTCCAGCCTGCCCCCCCATATATCTGTCCTGGCCTCCATGTGTCCAGCCTGCCCCCTCCCATATATCTGTCCTAAAGCCCAATGTGTCAAGCCTGCCCCCCCATATATCCATCCTGGCCTCCATGTGTCCAGCATGCCCCCCCTACATATCCATCCTGGCCTCCATGTGTCCAGCCTGCCCCCCCCAATATATCCATCCTGGCCTCCATGTTTCCAGCCTGCCCCCCCATATATCCATCCTGGCCTCCATGTGTCCAGCCTGCCCCCTCATATATCCATCCTGCCCTTCCCCCCTGCATATATCCATCCTGACACCCCCCCATATATCCATACTGGCCCCCATATGTCCAGCGTGGCCCCTCCATATATTTATCCTAGCCCACGTGTATCGAGCCTGCCCCCCCACATACCTATCCTAGCCCCCCATGTGTCCAGCCTGCCCCCCATATATCCATCCTGGCCATCATGTGTCCAGCCTGCCCCGCCCCCCATATATCCGGCCCCCCATATATCCATCCCCCTCACATATCCATCCTGGCCTCCATGTGTCCAGCCTGCCCCACCATATAGCCATCCTGCCCACCCTTTCCCATGTGTCCAGCCAGGCTCCCCCTTATGTGTCCAGCCAGGCTCCCCCCCTTGTGTGTCCAGCCAGGGTTCCCCCTTGTGTGTCCAGCCAGGCTCTCACCCTTGTGTGTCCAGCCAGTGTTCCCCCTTGTGTGTCCAGCCAGGGTTCCCCCTTGTGTGTCCAGCCAGGGTTCCCTCTTGTGTGTCCAGTCAGGGCTTCCCCTTGTGTGTCCAGCCAGGGCTCCCCCTTGTGGGTCCAGCCAGGGTTCCCCCTTGTGTGTCCATCCAGCTCCCCCCTTGTGTGTCCAGCCAGGGCTCCCCCTTGTGTGTCCAGTCAGGGCTCCCCCTTGTGTGTCCAGCCAGGGCTTCTCCTTGTGTGTCCAGCCAGGGCTCCCCCTTGTGTGTCCAGCCAGGGTTCCCCCTTGTGTGTCCAGCCAGGGCTCCCCCTTGTGTGTCCAGCAAGGCCCCCCTTGTGTGTCCATCCGGTCCCCCCCTTGTGTGTCCAGCCAGGGTCCCCCCTTGTGTGTCTAGCCGGGCCCACCCTTGTGTGTCCAGCCAGGGGCCCATCCCATTCTGCATCCACTCATATACACACAGACACACACACAGACACCTCTTACCTTCCTGCTCTCCCGTGCGGTGTCCTCCTTCTCCGGCGGCTGAGTTGCGCGCCTCCTTCACTGCAGGCGCATGACGATGACGTCATACGCCGGCCGGGGAAGGGAGACGCGCAGCTTCAGCTGCTTCACTGGGACGTGTGTCACGGCGGTTCAGGTAATGAACGCCGCGTGAGCGCGTCCCTGCATACACTGTGCCTGCGCTTTTAAAGGGCCCGTGCCCCTTAAAACCGCAGGTTTTTTATTTTTTCATTCTCTTCTCCCCCTCTCCTCTGCAGAAGGGTACCCCGCCAGCCCAGTCCCTCCCTGTTGATGACTTATCCTAAAATCGGTCATTAATATATAAGTCCTGGACAGTCCCGTTAAGCTTGTTTTACCTAGTTATAAAAGCCCTTTAAGTCCTCATTATAAGGTAAGGTATGAATGGATCTAATTAAATTCTCCAAAGAGAACTATTTATACATTTTAGTCACTGTGAGCTTTCTACAAGATATTGCGGGCAGTATATAGCGAATATACGGACACAGAGCCATTCGCCGGCTCAGATTGCCAATAAGCACCTTGTAAATATGAGACCTTGACATCATAGGTTACTTGGCTTAATATGAAATTGTCCCTCATGTGTACCGCATTGTGGGCAGGGACTATATGTACATCACTGCAGAATATGTTGGCAATAAAAAGTCAACAGAAATGAATATCATGCAGATCCTCACCAGGACTCCAGCAGTGTCACCATCCTGCCACCATACAGCTATAGAAGGACAATAAACCTGCAGGGTTCTCCCCTCAGTTATTTTTCCTTTAATTTTATTATCTGTTTCTTACTCACAGTGAAAGAACAGTCATCAGATATTTTATTGTTCACTTTTTATTTTACAGTCTCAGCTCTGAAGAATAGAACGTCTTATGAATAAATGACAGCTCACTTATTACAGTGGTGGCCAAAAGTATTGGCACCCCTGCAATTCTATCAGATAATACTCAGTTTCTTCCTGAAAATGATTGCAATCACAAATTCTTTGGTATTATTATCTTCATTTAATTTGCTTGCAAGGAAAAAATACAAAAGAGAATGAAGCAAAAATCAAAACCTTGATCATTTCACACAAAACTCCAAAAATGGGCCAGACAAAAAGTATTGGCACCCTCAGCCTAATACTTGGTTGCACAACCTTTAGCCAAAATAACTGCGAACAACCGCTTCCGGTAACCATCAATGAGTTTCTTACAATGCTCTGCTGGAATCGTAGACCATTCTTCTTTGGCAAACTGCTCCAGGTCCCTGATATTTGAAGGGTGCCTTCTCCAAACTGCCATTTTGTGATCTCTCCACAGGTGTTCTATGGGATTCAGGTCTGGACTCATTGCTGGCCACCTTAGAAGTCTCCAGTGCTTTGTCTAAAACCATTTTATAGTGCTTTTGGAAGTGTGTTTTGGGTCATTGTCCTGCTGGAAGACCCATGACCTCTAAGGGCGACCCAGCTTTCTCACACTGGGCCCTACATTATGCTGCAAAATTTGTTGGTAGTCTTCAGACTTCATAATGCCATGCACACGGTCAAGCAGTCCAGTGCCAGAGGCAGCAAAGCAACCCCAAAACATCAGGGAACCTCCGCCATGTTTGACTGTAGGGACCATGTTCTTTTCTTTGAATGCCTCTTTTTTTTTCCTGTACACTCTATGTTGATGGTTTTTCCCAAAAAGCTCGACTTTTGTCTCATCTGACCAGAGAACATTCTTCCAAAACATAGTAACATAGTTTGTAAACATAGTTAGTAAAAGCCGAATAAAGACTTGCGTCCATCAAGTTCGACCTGTTAGTTCTGTAATTGGTAAAGTTGATCCAGAGGAGGGCAAAACCCCCAAATGATTTGGCCAATCTTCACCTGAGGAAAAATTCCCTCCTGACTCTGAAACCAGCAGTCAGAATAAATCCCTGTATCAACTTACTATTTTATTTTATTTTTAAGTATATGCTGAAATCTGCCTGGTATCTAGAAATGCATCCAGTCCCCGCTTGAACTGGTGTAGTGAATCCGACATTACCGTCTCCTCACTCAGTGAATTCCATATTCTCACTGCTCTTACCGTAAAGAACCCCTTCCTATGCTGGTGCTGAAACCTTTTCTCTTCCAGTCTTAGTGAATGCCCTCTTGTTACCGTAATATCCCTCCTTTTGAACAAATCCCTGGCAAGGTCTCTATACTGTCCCCCAACATATTTGTACACATTTATTATGTCCCCCCTCAACCTTCTCTTTTCCAGGCTGAATAGTCCTAGTTTTGCCAACCTCTCTGGGTATTGCAGTCCCTCCATTCCCTTTATTAATTTTGTTGCCCTCCTTTGTACCTTTTCAAGCTCATTTATATCCTTTCTATATATTGGGGCCCATAACTGAGCACAGTATTCCAAGTGTGGTCTGACCAGTGCTTTGTACAGTGGAAGAACAATGTTCTCATCCTTTGCAGCTATACCTCTTCTGATACATCCCATTACCCTGTTTGCCCTTACAGCAGCGGCCTGACTTTGGGCACTCCAATTTAGTTTGCTATCAATCAAGATGCCCAAGTCCTTCTCCATCTCTGAATTCCCCAATGATTTCCCATTCAGTGAGTACTGGTGACTTCCATTTTTCCTTCCCATATGTATGACCTTACATTTCTCCTCGTTAAACCTCATTTGCCATTTAATGCTCCACCTACCCAGCTTATCCAAATCCCTCTGTAGGTCTGCACTGTCCTCTTTTGTATTAATTGTTTTACATAACTTTGTGTCATCTGCAAATATTGATATTTTACTATTTATCCCGTTGACTATGTCGTTAATAAAGATATTAAATAACATTGGGCCTAGTACAGACCCCTGTGGTACCCCACTAGTGACGCTTACCCAATCTGAGTATATTCCATTTATAACCACCCTCTGCCTTCTATCCTTTAGCCAGTTAGCTACCCACTTGCAGACATTTTCCCCCAGCCCCATCATTCTCATTTTGAATATTGGCACTACATTCGCCTGTCGCCAATCAAGTGGCACAGACCCAGTCTCAACAGAGTCCTTAAATATAAGATATAACGGTCTGTCTATCACATTACTTAGTTCCCTTAGTACCCGTGGGTGTATGCCATCAGGTCCTGGTGATTTGTTTATTTTAATGTTACTGAGGCGTTTCTGTACCCCAGCTTGGGTTAGATTTGTCATACTTAGTGGAGGATTAAGTTTGTCACTTCTCATTTCTCCTGTTAGTTCGATTTCCTTTGTGAAAGTTGTCGAAAAAAAATTATTTAATAGATTAGCTTTATCCTCATCTTTCTCTATGATTTTGCCTTCCTCACTTTTTATCGGTCCAATATTATCCGATTTAATCCTTTTACTATTTATATGCGTAAAGAACAGTTTGGGATTTGATCTACTTTCCCTAGCAATACGTCTCTCTGTTTCCTCCTTCGCTATTTTTATTTGTTTTTTACAGGTTCTCGTTTTTTCCTTGTAACACATTAGTGCCTCCTTACTGTTTTCCTGTTTTAATCTCTTGAATGCCTCTTTTTTGCTATTTAACGCGCCTTTTACGTTCTTGTTCAACCATATTGGTTTCCTCTTATTTCTGGCCCTTTTATTCCCATACGGTATATACCTCTCGCACTGAGTATTCAGAATTCTTTTGAAGGTTTCCCATTTACTATTCGTATTCCTTTGATTAAGAACTTTGTCCCAGTCAATAAGTTGAAGGCTTTCTTTCAGCTGATCAAACTTCGCCCTCCTAAAGTTTAATGTTTTTGTTGTTCCCTTATTGATAACCCTACTGAAGGGCATTTTGAAGTCGATAATATTATGGTCGCTATTACCTAGGTGCCCCCCTATCTGTACCTCAGTTATTCTATCAGGCCTATTAGTCAATATTAAGTCCAACACGGCCTTCCCTCTCGTTGGTTCCTGCACTAGTTGGGAGAGATAATTATCCTTAATATTTGTCAAGAACCTTTTTCCTTTCTGAGATCTACAGGTTTCTGTTTCCCAGTCAATATCCGGGTAGTTGAATTCCCCCATTACAATCACTTCATTATGTTTTGCTACTTTGTCTATTTGTCCTAATAGCAGTTTCTCATTCTCCTCTGTTATATTGGGTGGCTTATAGCAGACCCCCAGTAATATTTTATTATTATTTTTAGTTCCCTCTATCTCTACCCACATGGACTCGACCCCCTCTTCTCCCTCTCCTATATCTTCCCTTAGTCTGGGTTTTAGACATGACTTTACATATAAGCAGACTCCTCCGCCTTTCCCCTGTTTCCGGTCCCTTCTAAATAAACTATAAGCTAATAAATTTACCACCCAGTCGTAGCTATCGTCTAGCCAAGTCTCTGTTATACCTACGATGTCATACCTCTCCTCCGATATAAGCGCCTGCAGCTCATCCGCCTTATTGGTCAGGCTTCTTGCGTTGGTCAGCATGCAAGATAAAACTTTGGGGTTATTTATTCTTCTCTAACGATCTAACTGTACTATCCCCACCCCCCTCTCCACCCTCATTATATTCACTTCTCCCCTTCCCCCTTGCTTGCCTCACATCCCACCTATTTCCTTGGTTCCCCCCCCCCCGTCTCTAGTTTAAAAACTCCTCCAACCTATTAGCCATCTTCTTCCCCAGCACCGCTGCACCCTCCCCATTGAGGTGCAGCCCGTCCCTACGGTAGAGCCTGTAGCCGACCGCGAAGTCGGCCCAGTTCTCCATGAACCCAAACCCTTCTGCCTTGCACCAACTCTTTAGCCACTTATTCACCTCCCTAACTTCCCGTTGGCGCTCCTGTGTGGCTCGCGGGATTGGTAGTATTTCTGAGAAAACTACCTTGGAGGTCCTTGCCCTAAGCTTCCTACCTAGGTCCCTGAAATTATTTTTAAGGACCTTCCATCTACCACTCACTTTGTCATTGGTGCCGATGTGGACCATGACCGCTGGGTCTTCGTCAGCCCCACCCAGTAACCTGTCAACCCGATCCGCGATGTGCCGGACTCGAGCGCCAGGGAGGCAGCACACCGTTCGGCGATCCCGGTCTTTGTGACAGATTGCCCTGTCTGTCCCCCTAATAATAGAGTCACCCACTACCAGAACCTGTCTTGCCTGCCCTACACTTCCCCCCTCCCCCTCATTACTGGAGCATACACTCCCCCGGCGGTCAGAGGATCTGTCGTGCTCCAATAATGCCGGTTCTGAACCAGCCTTCCTATACTTCTTCCCTCTATCCCTCCTAACTGTTATCCAGCTCCCTGCCTGTTCAGCCTGCACTTCCCCTCTATGCTCCACCCCCAGTATTGACCCATTGAGTGTCTGCTCGGTGAGCAGCAAACTCCGTTCCATGTTGTCGATGCTCCTCAGTACCGCTATTTGAGCACTTAGATCCAGAATTTGGGCTTCCAAGTGCACGATATGCTCACATCTCTCGCAGCAGTATGGATCCTCGAGCGGTTGCTCACGGAATGCATACATTGCGCAAGATGTACACTGCACGGCTCCGGCCAAAATGGACGTCATTCTAAATATGGGGATACAGTCAGTATATATATATACAAGCACAAAACACAATTATTTATATATAGGTGTATGGATGGGGATAAATTGGGGATGTGCAAGTGTATCAATTAGATATCGGCGGGGGATCAGTTAAGTATGGCCGGGGTATCAATTAAGTATCAAGTATGGACGGGGGAATCAGATAAGTAGGTCAGGTGGATTAATTAAGTAAAAAGTAAAGTAAAGAAAGAATGAAATACAGTCAGCAATTCAGTCCTAAGTCCTCCCTTCCAAACTCCCTGAATCCAAAGTCACTGAAAAACAAGTCACACACTTACTTTCGTTCGCACTTACGCTCCAGACACACGCAGCTCGTTCACACTCGCAAACTAAGAGATTTAAAGAGTTTTTTTTTTTTTTTTTTTTCTTCCTTTTCCAGCAATGTACCCTTCACCTCAATGCACTTCCAAAGGGAAGGAGAAGCTTCTCAATTTATGGATTTATTTTGCATACAAGAAAAGCTGATGAAACGCTGAAGATAAAAACTGACCACTTTCAGACATTTTTTGCATATACGATAAGTCACTGACATCTGATTAAGGCCTAAGGCCCCGTTCACATGTCAGGTTTTAATCAGTGTTTTTTTCTAATTTTCATCTGATTTCAGTCAGTGTGGCAGTTTTTCTTCTCAGTGGGGCATATTTTTTTATATGTAAAGTAAAAAGCTAAAGGTTTCCTAGCCTCGCTTGCCCGGCCTATAGACACTGGAAAACAGGCAGTACAGGCAACATGGTTGGTTCTGGCCATTTTTTCTGACAGACTCATTGACTTCAATAGATGATCTTTATCTACAAATCAGATGAAAATCGGACCGGTCTCAGTTCTGATTTACAGATCAATCGTCCACAAAAAATAGAGATGTAAACCTGTCCCCGGTCTATAACGGAGCATATTCTACCTGTTAGAGAAATAACCAGACGTGAAAAGAGCCATGTGCTATTCTTACTGGGAAGGGGCCACCATTTTATGTTTTGTATTAATAATTATGTAATCAATTATTTTTAATACAAAATTAAGTGTCCCACTTTATTAGTTTTTTATGTATTTATTTTTACATTGGCCACTAGGGGCTGCCATTTTTATTTGGGGGGTGTGTAAGAAGCGCTCTTACACACCTCATTTACGGCAGCCCTGGCCATAAGAGACAGTAGTCTGTCACCAACCCTATCTCTAACATTAGAGGCCGCTCCTCCTGCCTCTAGCTGTGACCTGGGCACGCCCCCTTGGCTGTCCAGGTCGCAGCCGTGGGAGGAGATTGCAGCCATCTTTGTGGAGCCTGCAGTGTAAGCTGTACATTCCCCCTGTTGTCGCACGCACTGCTCAGTCAGAGCGTGCCATGACAGGAACTGCCGGGGAGGAAATGCCTAGGAGTGGAGGTCCCGAGTGAGTATCTGCGGTGGCGTCGTGCGGTGATCTCAGCTTCTCTGCTGTTATCACCGCCGACATCTTCAGGCACCACAGACACAGCGCTGCGTGGGAACGTGGAAGGTGAGTAGAAGCGTTTATTGTTTTTGTTTTTTTTCCTTTGCATTGAATATATGGGGGCATAAACCCACCAGGATGGAGGAGGAGGCATAAACCCACCAGGATGGAGGAGGAGGCATAAACCCACCAGGATGGAGGAGGAGGCATAAACCCACCAGGATGGAGGAGGAGGCATATACCCACCAGGATGGAGGGGGCATATACCCACCAGGAAGGAGGGGGGGCATATACCCACCAGAATGGATGGAGGGGGGTCATATACCCACCATGATGGATGTAGGGGGGGCACATACCCACCAGGATGGATGGAGGAGGGCATATACCCACCAGGATGGAGGGGGGATATACCCACCAGGATGGATGGATGGAGGGGGGCATGTACTGACTGGGATGGATGGAGAGGCATATACACCTAACCAGGATGGATGGAGGTACATATACACTTACCCAGTATGGATGGATGGAGGGGCATATACACCTACCCAGAAAGGATGGATGGAGAGGCATATACATCTAACCAGGATGGATTGAGGGGCATATACACATAGCCAGGATGGATGGATGGAGGGGCATATACACCTACTCAGGATGGATGGATGGATGGAGGGGCATTTACACCTACCCAGGATGGATGGAGAGGCATTTACACCTACCCAGGATGGATGGATGGGCATTTACACCTACCCAGGATGGATGGATGGATGGAGGGGCATATACACCTACCCAGGAAAGATGGAGGGGCAGATACTCCTACCCAGGATGGATGGAGGGGCATATACACCTACCCAGGATGGATGGAGGGGCATATACACCTACTCAGAATGGATGGATGGAGAGGCATATACACCTACCCAGAATGGATGGATGGATGGAGGGGCATGTACACCTACCCAGGACGGATGGAGGGGCATATACACCTACCCAGGATGGATGGATGGAGGGGCATTTACACCTACCCAGGATGGATGGATGGAGGGGCATTTACACCTACCCAGGATGGATGGATGGAGGGGCATTTACACCTACCCAGGATTGATGGATGGATGGAGGGGCATTTACACCTACCATGGATGGATGAATGCATGGAGGGGCATGTACACCTACCCAGGATAGATGGATGGATGGAAGGGCATGTACACCTACCCAGGATGGATGGATGGATGGAGGGGCATTTACACCTACTCAGCATGGATGGATGGAGGGGCATTTACACCTACCCAGGATGGATGGAGGAGCATGTACACCTACCCAGGATAGATGGATGGATGGAGGGGCATGTACACCTACCCAGGAGGGATGGATGGATGGAGGGGCATTCACACCTACCCAGGATGGATGGATGGAGGGGCATTTACACCTACCCAGGATGGATGCATGGAGGAGCATTTACACCTTCCCTGGATGGAGGGGCATTTACTCCTACCATGGATGGATGGATGGATTTAGAGGCATGTACACCTACCCAGGACGGATGGATGGATGGAGGGGCATTTACACCTACCCAGGATGGATGGATGGAGGGGCATTTACACCTACCCAGGATGGATGGAGGGACATTTACACCTACCCAGGATGGATGGATGGATGGAGGGGCATTTACACCTACCCAGGATGGATGGATGGATGGATGGATGGAGGGGCATTTACACCTACCCAGGATGGATGTAGGGGCATTTACACCTACCCAGGAGGGATGGATGGATGAAGGGGCATTTACACCTACCCAGGATGGATGGATGGGCATTTACACCTAGCCAGGATGGATGGATGAAGGGGCATATACATTTACCCAGGATGGATGGATGGATGGATGAAGGGGCATATACACCTACCCAGGAAAGATGGAGGGGCAGATACTCCTACCCAGGATGGATGGAGGGGCATATACACCTACCCAGGATGGATGGATGGAGAGGCATATACACCTACCCAGGATGGATGGCTGGAGGGACATATACACCTACTCAGAATGGATGGATGGAGAGGCATATACACCTACCCAGGATGGATGGATGGATGGAGGGGCATGTACACCTACCTAGGATGGATGGATGGATGGGCATTTAAACCTACCCAGGATGTATGGATGGAGGGGCATTTACACCTACCCAGGATGGATGGAGGGGCATGTACACCTACCCAGGATAGATGGATGGATGGAGGGGCATGTACACCTACCCAGTAGGGATGGATGGATGGAGGGGCATTTACACCTACCCAGGAGGGATGGATGGATGGAGGGGCATTTACACCTACCCAGGATGGATGGATGGAGGGGCATTCACACCTACCCAGGATGGATGGATGGAGGGGCATTTACACCTGCCCAGGATGGATGGATGGAGGAGCATTTACACCTTCCCTGGATGGACTGGCATTTACACCTACCATGGATGGATAAATGGATTTAGAGGCATGTACACCCACCCAGGATGGATGGATGGAGGGGTATTTACACCTACCCAGGATGGATGGATGGATGGTGGGACATTTACACCTACCCAGGATGGATGGATGGATGGGGGGGGCATTTACACCTACCCAGGATGGATGTAGGGGCATTTACACCTACCCAGGAGGGATGGATGGATGGAGGGGCATTTACACCTACCCAGGATGGATGAATGGATGGATGGGCATTTACACCTAGCCAGAATGGATGGATGAAGGGGCATATACATTTACCCAGGATGGATGGATGGATGGATGGAGGGGCATATACACCTACCCAGGATTGATGAAGGGGCATCTACACCTGCCCAGCATGGATGGATGGAGGGGCATTTACACCTACCCAGGATGGATGGATCGATGGAGGGGCATATACATCTACCCAGGATGGACGGATGGGGGGGCATATAAACCTACCCAGCATGGATGGATGGAGGGGCATTTCCACCTACCCAGGATGGATGGATGGAGGGGCATTTACACCTACCCAGGATGGATGGATGGAGGGGCATCTACGCCTACCCAGAATGGATGGATCGATGGAGGGTCATATATATCTACCCAGGATGGATGGATGGGTGGGCATATAAACCTACCCAGCATGGATGGATGGATGGAGGGGCATATACACCTACCCAGGATGGATGGATGGAAGGGCATATATACCTACCCAGAATGGATGGATGGAGGGGCATATACACCTAACCAGGATGGGGACCATATACCATATACGAAGATGTGGTCATATACAAGTATGGGGAGGGCATATACTGTGGGGCATATATGGGACCATTACGCTGTAGAGCACTCTATGGGGACATGACGCTGTGGCTCACCATATGGGGCCATTACGCCTTTGGCTCACCATATGTGGCCATTACGCTGTGGCTCACCATATGTGGCCATTACGCTGTGGCTCACCATATGGGGCCATTACGCTGTGGCTCACCATATAGGGCCATTACGCTGTGGGTCACCACATGGGGCCACTGAAGTTCTCCACCGAGGGGGTTAGAAACTCCTATTACAGTTACTGATGATTACTGCACGCCTCCTGTCACACAATTATGTTATAGCCTACTGACTTTGTACTTATATATAAAGATGATAATCATAGTGTCGTTTCAGCAGGGACAGATGTTACAGACTTTGCAGTAACTAATAAAAATGATGCCTTAAAACATTCTCTCATTATTCTGGCATTTAGCAAATATTAAAAATTATGGTAATCCTAATTGACCTAAAACGGGAAAGATTTATTCTGATTTCATGTCAGATATTGAGAAAAACATGCATATGTGTCTATTTATATAGTGTATGGAAACTTCTGGTTTCAACTCTGTGTGTGTGTGTATATGTATATATATATATATATATATATATATATATATACGGTATATACTCGCTATTGGCGAGCATTTTTATTGGTATATCGTCTCCCATGCTGATATGTGCTGCCCCCCTCCTTGTATTTGTGCTGCCCTCATACTGTACCCACCATCCAATCCTGGTATGCGTGGTACCCCTCATCCCCAATCCTGATATGCGTGGCACCCCTCACCCCCAATCCTGGTATGCATGGCACCCCTCACCCCCAATCCTGGTATGCGTGGCATCCCTCACCCCCAATCCTGGTATGCGTGGCACCCCTCATCCCTATCCTGGTGTGTATGGTATCCCTCATCCTGGTATGCATGGCACCCTATCCCTCACTCCCAATCCCGGTATGAGTGGCACCCCTCACTCCCAATCCCGGTATGCGTGGCACCACTCATCCCGGTATGCGTGGCACCCCTCACCCCCAATCCCGGTATGCGTGGCAACCCTCACCCCCAATCCCGGTATGTGTGGCACCCCTCATCCTTATCCTGGTATGTATGGTATCCCTCATCCTGGTATGCATGGTACCCCATCCCTCATCCCTATCCTGGTGTGTATGGTATCCCTCATCCTGGTATGCATGGCACCCCATCCCTCATTCCCAATCCCGGTATGCGTGGCACCCCTCATCCCCAATCCCAGTATGCCTGGCACCCCTCATCCCCAATCCCGGTATGCCTGGCACCCCTCACCCCCAATCCCGGTATGCGTGGCACCCCTCACCCCCAATCCCGGTATGCGTGGCACTCCTCACCCCCAATCCCGGTATGCGTGGCACCCCTCATCCCCAATCCCGTTATGCTTGGCACCCCTCATCACGGTATACGTGGCACCCCTTATCCCTATCCTGGTATCTATGGCACCCCTCATCACTATCCTGGTGTGTATGGTATCCCTCATCCTGGTATGCATGGTACCCCATCCCTCATCCCGGTATGAATGGCACTCCATCCCTAATCCCGGCATGCGTGGCACCCCTCATCCCCAATCCCGGTATGCGTGGCACCCATCATCCCCAATCCCGGCATGCGTGGCACCCCTCATCCCCAATCCCGTCATGCGTGGCACCCCTCATCCCCAATCCCGGCATGCGTGGCACCCCTCATCCCCAATCCTTGTATGTGTGGCACCCATCATCCCCAATCCCGGTATGCGTGGCACCCCTCATCCCCAATCCCGGTATGCGTGGCACCCCTCACCCCCAATCCCGGTATGCGTGGCACCCCTCACCCCCAATCCCGGTATGCATGGCACCCCTCACCCTCAATCCTGGTATGCATGGTCCCCTCACCCTCCAATCCTGGTATGCGTGTTACCCCTCACCCCCCAATCCTGGTATGCATGGTACCCCTCACCCCCTCCAATCCTGGTATGTGTGGTACCCCTCACACCCCAATCCTGGTATGCGTGGTACCCCTCACCCCCCAATCCTGTTATGCGTGGTACCCCTCACCCCCTAATCCTGGTATGTATGGCACCCCTCACCCCCCAATCCTGGTATGTGTGGCACCCCTCACCCCCCAATCCTGGTATGTGTGGCACCCCTCACCGCCCAATCCTTGTATGCGTGGTACCCCTCACCCCCCAATCCTGGTATGCGTGGTACCCTTCACCCCCAATCCTGGTATGCGTGGTACCCCTCATCCCCAATCCTGGTATGCGTGGCACCCCTCACCCCCAATCCTGGTATGCATGGCACCCCTCACCCCCAATCCTGGTATGCGTGGCACCCCTCACCCCCAATCCTGGTATGCGTGGCACCCCTCATCCCTATCCTGGTGTGTATGGTATCCCTCATCCTGGTATGCATGGCACCCTATCCCTCACTCCCAATCCCGGTATGAGTGGCACCCCTCACCCCCAATCCCGGTATGCGTGGCACCACTCATCCCGGTATGCGTGGCACCCCTCACCCCCAATCCCGGTATGCGTGGCAACCCTCACCCCCAATCCCGGTATGTGTGGCACCCCTCATCCTTATCCTGGTATGTATGGTATCCCTCATCCTGGTATGCATGGTACCCCATCCCTCATCCCTATCCTGGTGTGTATGGTATCCCTCATCCTGGTATGCATGGCACCCCATCCCTCATTCCCAATCCCGGTATGCGTGGCACGCCTCATCCCCAATCCCAGTATGCCTGGCACCCCTCATCCTCAATCCTGGTATGCCTGGCACCCCTCACCCCCAATCCCGGTATGCGTGGCACCCCTCACCCCCAATCCCGGTATGCGTGGCACTCCTCACCCCCAATCCCGGTATGCGTGGCACCCCTCATCCCCAATCCCGTTATGCTTGGCACCCCTCATCACGGTATACGTGGCACCCCTTATCCCTATCCTGGTATCTATGGCACCCCTCATCACTATCCTGGTGTGTATGGTATCCCTCATCCTGGTATGCATGGTACCCCATCCCTCATCCCGGTATGAATGGCACTCCATCCCTAATCCCGGCATGCGTGGCACCCCTCATCCCCAATCCCGGTATGCGTGGCACCCATCATCCCCAATCCCGGCATGCGTGGCACCCCTCATCCCCAACCCCGTCATGCGTGGCACCCCTCATCCCCAATCCCGGCATGCGTGGCACCCCTCATCCCCAATCCTTGTATGTGTGGCACCCATCATCCCCAATCCCGGTATGCGTGGCACCCCTCATCCCCAATCCCGGTATGCGTGGCACCCCTCACCCCCAATCCCGGTATGTGTGGCACCCCTCACCCCCCAATCCTGGTATGTGTGGCACCCCTCACCGCCCAATCCTTGTATGCGTGGTACCCCTCACCCCCCAATCCTGGTATGCGTGGTACCCTTCACCCCCAATCCTGGTATGTGTGGTACCCCTCTCCCCCAATCCTGGTATGCGTGGCACCCCTCACCTCCAATCCCGGTATGCGTGGCACTCCTCACCCCCAATCCCGGTATGCGTGGCACCCCTCATCCCCAATCCCGGTATGCGTGGCACCCCTTACCCCCAATCCCGGTATGCGTGGCACCCCTCACCCCCAATCCCGTTATGCTTTGCACCCCTCATCCCGGTATGCGTGGCACCCCTCATCCCTATCCTGGTATGTATGGCACCCCTCATCACTATCCTGGTGTGTATGGTATCCCTCATCCTGGTATGCATGGTACCCCATCCCTCATCCCGGTATGCATGGCATTCCATCCCTCATCCCCAATCCCGGTATGCGTGGCACCCCTCATCCCCAATCCCGGCATGCGTGGCACCCATCATCCCCAATCCTGGTATGTGTGGTACCCCTCACCCCCCAATCCTGATATATGCATGGTCCCCTCACCCCACAATCCTGTTATGTGTGGTCCCCTCATCCCTTTCACACTGTACACACATACAAAAAAAAAACAGTTATACTCACCTTTCTTCTCTGTACTCCAGCGCTGCTGCGTCCTCTTCTGCCAGAGGCCGGGGGAGGAGTGCGGCGCCGGAGCACCATGCTGTCCGGTGCCATTTTGCTGAAGACACGCTGTAAATGTGTCTTCAGTAAAATGGCGCCGGATAGCGCAATGCGCACGCGCCGGTCCGACGCCTTCACTCCGCCCCTGGTCTCCAGCGGAGAGAGGCGCCGCGGCAGCGCTCCTCCCGGTCAGGTAAGTATCTAAGTATGGCGCCGGAGATCGCGGTATACGTTCAATGTCTACGCATGCCGCGAACTCCGGCGCCATTCACCTCCTCTTACCTGTAACGGCTTGATGCTCCTCTTCTCTTTGGATCCAGACTGCGCGTCACGCATGCGCAGTCTATCGAGGCTTCAGACAGAGACACGCATCCCGCCTTATATTATAGATATATGTATATATATATATATATATATACAGTACAGACCAAAAGTTTGGACACACCTTCTCATTTAAAGATTTTTCTGTATTTTTGTGACTATAAAAATTGTACATTCACACTGAAGGCATCAAAACTATGAATTAACACATGTGGAATTATATAGTTAACAAAAAAGTGTGAAACAACTGAAAATATGTCTTATATTCTAGTTTCTTCAAGGTAGCCACCTTTTGTTTTGATGACTGCTTTGCGCACACTTGGCATTCTCTTGATGAGCTGCAAGAGATAGTCACAGGAAATGATCTTCCAACAATATTGAAGGAGCTCCCAGAGATGCTTAGCACTTGTTGGCCCTTTTGCCTTCACTCTGCGGTCCAGCTCACCCCAAACCATCTCGATTGTGTTCAGGTCTGGTGACTGTGGAGGCCAGGTCATCTGGCGTAGCACCCCATCACTCTCCTTCTTGGTCAAATAGCCCTTACACAGCCTGGAGGTGTGCTTGGGGTCATTGTCCTGTTGAAAAATAAATGATGGTCCAACTAAACGCAAACCGGATGGAATAGCATGCCGCTGCAAGATGCTGTGGTACCCATGCTGGTTCAGTATGCCTTCAATTTTGAATAAATCCCCAACAGTGTCGCCAGTAAAGCACCCCCACACCATCACACCTCCTCCTCCATGCTTCACGGTGGGAACCAGGCATGTAGAGTCCATCCGTTCACCTTTTCTGCGTCGCCCAAAGACACTGTGGTTGGAACCAAAGATCTCAAATTTGGACTCATCAGACCAAAGCACAGATTTCCACTGGTCTAATGTCCATTCCTTGTGTTCTTTAGCCCAAACAAGTCTCTTCTGCTTGTTGCCTGTCCTTAGCAGTGGTTACCTAGAAGCTATTTTACCATGAAGGCCTGCTGCACAAAGTCTCCTCTTAACAGTTGTTGAAGAGATGTGTCTGCTGCTAGAACTCTGTGTGGCATTGACCTGGTCTCTAATCTGAGCTGCTGTTAACCTGCGATTTCTGAGACTGGTGACTCGGATAAACTTAGCCTCAGAAGCAGAGGTGACTCTTGGTCTTCCTTTCCTGGGGCGGTCCTCATGTGAGCCAGTTTCTTTGTAGCGCTTGATGGTTTTTGCAGCTTCACTTGGGGACACTTTCAAAGTTTTCCCAATTTTTCGCACTGGCTGACCTTCATTTCTTAAAGTAATGATGACCACTCGTTTTTCTTTCTTTTAAAAAAGCAGCTAACAGTCTATTCAGTAGGACTATCAGCTGTGTTTCCACCAGACTTATGCACAACACAACTGATGGTCCCAACCCCATTTATAAGGCAAGAAATCCCATTTATTAAACCTGACAGGGCACACCTGTGAAGTGAAAACCATTTCCGGTGACTACCTCTTGAAGCTCATCAAGAGAATGCCAAGAGTGTGCAAAGCAGTCATCAAAGCAAAAGGTGGCTACTTTGAAGAACCTAGAATATAAGACATATTTTCAGTTGTTTCACACTTTTTTGTTAAGTATATAATTCTACATGTGTTAATTCATAGTTTTGATGCCTTCAGTGTGAATGTACAATTTTCATAGTCATGAAAATGCAGAAAAATCTTTAAATGAGAAGGTGTGTCCAAACTTTTGGTCTGTACTGTATATATGTAATTTTGCATGTGAGCTTCCCTATCATAATGTTTTTAAATAGCAGACCATATTACGATATCATTGTGATACAAATGTTTCTGTTGCGATCCTCAGCTCTAATTGAGAACACAATCTGCGTGGGACTTGGCCGAGTGGGGGCATCTGACCAACATTTAGCGGCAGGCCACGTGACTGCTATGGGGCCCGTGAGCCGGGGGTGCCCCATAGCAGTCGCCCCCCTCCTGCACCCCCCACTCCGCTGCTTGATTGCCTCCGTCGCCCGCCAGCACTGTCTTCAGGCATGACTGTGAGCTGTGCGCTGTGTGGCTGTGTCTTGTAGTAATGACACAGCAGAGGCGACGCTACACCTTTAATTGTGCTTGTGTCGCCCCTGCTGTCATTACTAGCAGACCAGCCGCACTGCATGCGGCCATGCCTGAAGACAGAGCTGGTGGGCGACTGCGGCATTCAAGCAGCGGAGAGGGGGTGCAGGAGGGGGGCCCCGATGAAGGGAGGCCCCGAGGGGGGCCCCGATGAAGGGAGGCCTCGAGAGGGGGCCCCGATGAAGGGAGGCCTCGAGGGGGGCCCTGATGAAGGGGGGCCCCGATGAAGGGAAGCCCCGAGGGGGGCCCGATGAAGGGAGGCCCCGAGGGGGGCCCCAATGAAGGGAGGCCCTGAGGGGGGCCCTGATAAAGCGCCGGTAATTAAGCAGCGCTGGCAGAGCGGGGGGGGGGCAAGAGGGGGGTCCTGATGAAGTGCCGGCAATCAAACACCGCCGGAGGTTCTCCCTGTGGAGATGCTTGGGGAGCAGTCCAGGCCCCGACGGCGAGTGGGTTCCTCTGATGGTCTATGGCCTGTGATGCCATCAGACAAGCCAGTGGCCCTGCACAGTTGGACTGGACACAGGACAAGGGGCAGGTGAGTGAGGCTTGTCGCCAGATTCCCCAATCCCCATATTAACCCCTTAACGCCCAATGACAGACACTGCACGGCATGAGCAGGTGTATGTTAACGCTCCTTGCCGTTCAGTGTCCGTCATGGCTTTAAACTCACTGTGTGTAGAGACGCAGTGACAGTTAAGTAGTTAAGTACCGACAGCTGTCTGTGACAGCTGAGTGGCACGAGAAGGGGTGCAGGGATCCATGCTGTTGGTCCCTGCACCCAGATCGCTGAGATCGGTCAGTCAATCTGACTGACCGATCTCGGCATGATCGCCCAGGAGAGGCTGTAATATCAGCACCTCCTGCATGTTCAGTGCCAAAGCTCAGCGCTGCTGGTGGCTGAGCTCCGCCACTAAACAGCCAGGAGCAGTGTCAGCACCGCCCCTGGCTGTTAACCCCCTGAATGCTGCGATTGAGCGTGATCGCAGTGTTCAGGAGGCAGGCAGAGGGACGGCAGCTCCCTCTGCCTTCAGATCGGCGCCCCTGCGATGTAATTGTGGCACCCCAGGGGTCTGGTTTTCCACAGTAATGTAATGTTATGTCTGAGAGCAGGTGGGAGGTCCTTTGGTCAGGGATCCTGTGCATGCCACACCTCCTGCCCAGTCTTGGGAGGGGAAGAACTTCCCCTGTATAAACCCGGGGCTGAGGCAGGGTGAGTCAGACAAGGAGAGTGGAGACAAGAAGCAGCATAGGAAACAGCAGAGTTACAAGGAGTCAGGGGCTGGCAGCTGCAGAGCTCGCCCTGACTAAGAAGATTCTTTACCGGACCCGGAGTCCGAGGCTGTGGGGACTAACTCCTACCCAGCAGCAGAATCCGTCAGGCAGGGGATTTCAGGTCCTCTGGCCCAGAAGCCCGAAGGCACGGTCACACGCGTGGGACCAGCACCGCCATCGTGGAGCGGAAGCCATTAGAAGGCCCCGAGTCACCGGCCATACGGGTGAGCACCACACGGTACACTCAGGGACGTGGGCTACTTACATCAGCTTCTAGCAAGGTAGCCAGAAGAGTACAGTCAGTTTGGGAGGCCTACAACTACGCCTGGTCAGGGGAGATCCCATCTGCTCAAAGACTGACCAGGCCCCGTTTGCTAGCAAGTACTCCGGGAGGGTCTGTCGTTGTTACCAGTAAAGACCCTGAACTACACCGTACCGTCTCTGAGTGGTTCCTGCTACCCCCATCATCCACGTCGGCTGCCCTGAGGCCATACCCCTCCCGTTGGGGGTTATACTATCACGCTGCACAATCCTACCACCGGCCTCAGCGGTCTGCCCTGCAGCAGCAGCTTCCTGGCTGCACTCAACGGGGGGCGTAGTCATCAACTATTTACTACTAATAGACTGCCGTCTAGTTTGACTCCCTGGGCACGGACCGGGTCACCGCCACGAGACTACAACCCTCCACTGATCCGGCTCCGGGTAGGCTCCCGCGTGCGCAACGCAGCGCGACACAGGCCCAGGGGCGCGTCAACTTTGGCGTAGTCGGCAGGATTTCGTGCCCGCAACCACCGGGTACTGCGTGCCTGAAAAGCAAAGACTGTTCAAACTTACCAGTGGTGAAGGTTTCCCGCCATCCGGCGCCATCTTCTACCTTCTTCCCGCCATCCGCGAAGTTTTCCCGCCATCCGGCGCCATCTTCGACCTTCTTCCCGCCATCCGTGGAGTTTTCCCGCCATTGGACGCCATCTTGAGGATGCCGCGCGGGAAGAAGAGGGGCGTGGACTCCGAAAGCGCGCGAGAACTGAAGCCCCGCCTCACGTCCGGACGTTGCGTAAGGTCCTGGAAGGAGCCCAGCAGACGCCGACGTCACAGGAGCGCGACGGAAGGTCCTCAACCCTGACGATCCACTGCGGAGCCGCGGCCTACGGAAGAGGATCATCGCAAGGTAGGCCACGGTCCACTAGGGGGGAGGAAGATGTCGGATACGGAGGAGAGCTTCACTGCCTCAACCCCCGCCAGCGCTACCGCTGCTGTAGTTATGCCCTTCACCATGCCCTATATCCCGGGAGCAGCTTGGCTACCCCAGTACTCAGGGGAGTCACATACCCTGCATGACTTTAGAGAAAAGCTGGATAGCCTCTTCCAGGTGTACCCCCTCACAGAAGAGCAAAAAGTGAGCATCCTGGTGGCCCAACTAACCGGGGCAGCCAAAAGGGAAGTAAAATCCTGGCCACCTGGGAGGAAGACTGTCGCAGGGATACTAACCCGGCTGAAGGACACCTTTGATACCCGCACCTCAGCCGAGATTAAGCTTAGATTCTACGGGTGCAAGCAGCGAGCGCATGAGAGTATAAGGGACTATGTACTAAACCTACAAGAGGCCCTGAGGGCCATAAAGCAGACCGACCCTGATGGGGTGGGAAACGAGGACAGGCTATTGACTGAACAATTTATAGAGGGTTTATATTGCAATGCCCACCGAACCCAGTTGCGGGCAATGGCCTTACAGGATCCCCATCTGGACTTTGCACAGTTCAAGGATAGAGCTATCCGGGTGCTCCGAGAACCAGCACCGGGTGGCGTTGTTACCCACAGGCGCCCAGCTATCACTTACCACCAGGAGGCGGCGCCCTTGTCGGCAGGGCCTGTGGGAGCTGATGCGCAGGCATTGGACAATGACCCGGCTCCAGACCTACACCATCAGGTCCAAGAGCTAGCTAAGAGCGTTGCTACGCTAACCCGAACTGTGCAGTCTTTACAGGTTTCCACCCCAGGGAAGATCCAGCTGGCATCCGGACCGGAGGACATCCCGTGGCGTCGACCAAGGAGGACCCCACCGGCCAGAGGAAGACCCAGTGACCGATACAGCGAGGACGGACGACCCATCTGCCGCCGCTGCAATCAACCCGGACATATGGAAAGGTACTGTTCTTTAAACGGGCACAACCTGGGGTAGAGGGCCAACCCCCAGGAAAAAGATCACCAGGCCCATCGAACTGGCGCGACAGATATGTGGGAGGACGTCCAGTCTTGCCTGTGGTACTGGATGGCATTCCCATGAGTGCCCTACTGGATACCGGGTCACAGGTCACCACCATCCCGTACGTGCTCTTCAAGCAGTACTGGAATGACTCGGATATTACCCGCTACCCTGACGACGACTTGAGTATCATCGCCAGCAATGGCCAGCCCGTGCCACAGATCGGATTTAAAGAGGTGACCCTCAAAATCGGTAGAGTCGAACTGGCCGCACAGGGACTGATCATTGTAGATATTGATAAACATGAGAGTCACCCAAAAATAACTCTAGGAACTAACGTAATTGAAAATTGTCTTGCAGAGGTGATTTTCCTTTTACAACAGGTTGCCAAGAACGCCAGCTCCGGCGAGCAGCGGGTGCTCCAGAAAGAGATCCGGGCACTGATGCAACGGCAACAAGTGGAACTCTCCGGCGGTGAGATTGGTAGCGTAAGAATGTGTGACCCTTTTCCTATTGCCATGCCCCCAAAAAGTGAAATGATGATTTGGTGCCGGGCAGCTATTGGTCTGAGAGGTAGAGATTACCAGGCAATGGTAGAACCAGTTTACTCAGACAGTAGGCCCACCATTTTGACAGCACGGGGGGTGGTCAATGTACGCCATGGGAGGGTGCCCATTCGCATAATAAATATCGGGGAGAGGGAAGTGTACCTGCCCCGGTATGCCACGCTAGCCAAATTATATACCACTAATCAAAATTCTATACAATCTGTGGAACCCTTGCCTCCATCTCACCCGGAGGAAGGTAACGGCTCTAAGAAAGACATGGAGGACTGGTGTCAGCAACTACATTTGGGTACTGATTCCACTCCCTCACATCAGAAACAAGGAGTCTATCGGGTGGTTCAAGAGTATGAGAGAGTGTTTAGTAAACACCCGTTAGACTTCGGGCGAGTCAAGGGGGTAGAACACCGCATCCCCACGGGAGATCATCCTCCCATAAAAGAGAGGTATCGACCCGTACCCCCTGCACATTACCAACACGCCAAGGGGATGCTTAGGGACATGAAGGAGGCTGGGGTAATCCGGGATAGCTGTAGCCCCTGGGCAGCCCCACTAGTTTTAGTCAAAAAGAAAGACAACACCATGAGGATGTGTGTAGATTACCGGAAAATCAACCGTATCACACACAAGGATGCGTACCCCTTACCAAGGATAGAGGAGTCATTGGCTGCTTTAAGATCTGCTAACTTCTTCTCTACCTTGGATCTCACTAGCGGGTACTGGCAGGTTCCTGTAGCAGAGGCGGACCGGGAGAAGACCGCATTCACCACCCCGATGGGACTTAGCGAGTTCACCTGCATGCCGTTCGGACTCTGCAACGCCCCAGGAACCTTCCAACGATTAATGGAGTGCTGTCTGGGCCACAGAAACTTCGAGACGGTCCTGTTGTACCTGGACGATGTCATCGTATACTCCAAAACTTATGAGGACCACCTGAAACACCTGGCGGAGGTGTTCGAAGCTCTGGCGAGTTACGGCCTAAAGGTGAAACCCTCCAAGTGTCACCTCCTGAAACCAAAGGTGCAATACCTGGGACACGTGGTAAGCGCTGACGGAGTGGCTCCCGACCCCGATAAGATCACCGCAATTAAGGGATGGCCAAGCCCCTCCAGCGTAAAAGAAGTGCGGCAGTTCCTAGGGTTGGTAGGCTACTACCGAAGGTTTATTCCCGGTTTCACCAAAAAGGCAGCGCCTATGCAGGACCTCCTGATAGGCCAGTCCCGAAAGGCCAAGAACCAGAAGCCGCCCTTCAAATGGGAAGAGCTAGAAGAAGAGTCCTTCCGCCAGCTGAAGATGGCCCTCACGGGGGATGAAATCTTGGCGTACCCGGACTATAGCCAGCCCTTCATCCTCTACACCGACGCCAGTAACATCGGGCTAGGAGCCGTACTGTCCCAGATTCAGCAGGGGAGAGAACGAGTAATCTCCTATGCCAGCCGAAAACTGCGACCCACCGAAAGGAACCCCGAGAATTACAGCTCATTTAAGCTAGAGTTCCTGGCGTGGTATGGGCAGTCACCGAGCGCTTTAGGCATTACCTCGCTTCTTCCCGGTTCACCGTATACACGGATAACAACCCGTTGACACACCTGGACACGGCAAGACTCGGTGCCCTGGAGCAGAGGTGGATGGCCCGTCTGTCCAACTACGAGTTCACAATCAAATACCGGGCAGGACGCTCCAATACTAACGCGGATGCCCTGTCCAGGATGCCCAACCTGCCGGACGAAGGAGAAGATCCGGAGGGACTGGAAGAAGTTGAACTCCCTGCGTTCCACCGTCATGGGACTATCCAGTATTCCCACCGGGTAAGGGGTAAGCAGGCTGCTACGTTGAACCCCTTACCCCACTACAACTGGGCGGAAACGCAAGACAGCGACCCTGCCGTCCGACTGGTGAAGGAGATGCTGACTCGGCCGGAGGCTCGCCTTGAGCCAGACACTCCGGAGGAAGCCAAACAACTATGGGCGGAGAAGAGTCGACTATTCCTTTACAAGGGGAAGTTGTGCCGCAGAATGGTCAACTCCCGGACGCATGAACTACTCTGGCAAGTAGTGGTGCCACGAAGAGACGCAGCCATGGTGATGGAGGCATACCACGACGGAGCTGGACACTTCGGGTGGAAAAAGCTGGAGTTCCTGCTGCGCGAGCGGTTCCACTGGGTAGGCATGAGGGGAACCATCGAGAAGTGGTGCAGAGACTGTGGCCCGTGCAATCTGAGAAGGAAGGACCGGGCCAGCCAGAAGACTCCCCTGCAGTCCATCGTCACCCGGCAACCGTTGGAACTGGTAGCCTTGGATCATGTAAAACTGACCCCAAGCAGAAGTGGCTACGTCTACGCGTTAACCATCGTGGATCATTACTCCCGGTTCTTGGTTGTCGTCCCCGTCAAGGACTTAACGGCTCAAACAGCAGCTAGAGCCTTCCAGCAGCACTTCTGCCGTCCACACGGGTACCCGGACCAAGTGCTGACGGACCAGGGACCTGCCTTTGAAGCGGAGGTCTTCCAGGAATTCTGCAATCTGTATGGCTGCCGGAAGATAAGGACGACACCCTACCATCCGCAAACTAATGGACTTTGTGAAAAAATGAACCAGGTGGTAATGGATCTTCTAAAAACATTGCCCCTGGAAGAACGCAGTCTGTGGCCTGAGAAGTTGCCCGATCTGGTGGACCTATACAACCACATCCCGGTAGGTTCCACCAACTGTACCCCGGCTTACCTAATGAGGGCGAGACCTGGTAAGTTACCTGTTGACCTGGAAATGGGAGTCCTGACACCTGAGGACACTTCACCAGAAGCAGACTGGGACGCAGAGAGGCAGCAGCAGTACCGGAGAGTACAAGAGAGCGTGGAGCGAAGTCTCTGTCAGGCTAGGGAAAGACAAGAGAAGACTTACAACCAGTATGCTCCCGCTGTTCCCCTGGTACCCGGAGAGCAGGTCTTGAAGAGGAAAAGACGGCTCCACAAGTTGGATGACCAGTGGGAGAAGGACCCGTACACCGTACTGCCCTCAAGCCACGAGAACCCGAAGGTCTGTACCATCAGTAAAGACGGAGGGGAAACCACAGCCATTGTATCCCGGGACCACCTGAAGAAGTGTCCCGAACAACTGAGGAACCCTGAAGAGGAACAAGAAGACCATCGACCCGTGGGAGAAAGGGAAGATATGGTTAGTACCGTGCTCGGGGACTTCCCTCGGTCTTGGACTCAAGTCAATGGTGCAGTTGTGGTACCCGTACTCACCTTCCTCTAACCATCATCCCAAGAACCTACGGAGCAACGGGTAGAGCTGGAAGAACAGCCGGTCCAGGAGGCAGAAGACTCCACACGAGTAGAACAGGAGAATCAACCCTCTGCTTATAGTGAGCCTGCCGTACCCCTAGTGAGACAAAGAGCCGGTAGACAGCTGCCCAGTTTACCCTTGACAGCTCCTACACCCTGTAGTTCAGGGCCAGACAGTCAGCTCCGTAGGTCCACTAGGGCCACTAGAGGCCAGTTACCCGCACGCTGGAGAATTTGAAGTGTAAAAATAGTTTTATTTATGTTTATCTGTGTATTGTTGCTTGTGTATAATTTTGTGTTTCCAGTTGTTTTTAGGAAACCTTGGTGGATTTACCGGGAATCCTTGTATATAGTTGGAGCGTAACCCAGGATGGACTAGAGACTGTTAAGGACTCGGGGTAGGACAGACCCCTACCTGGTTACGTCTCCCTGTGTTGGTGAAATGGACACCTTTGCTTTTCTTCAAAGACTGCATCCGGTTGCGGACACGCCGTAACCATCTTATGTGTTTTTCTTATAGTATTGTTATTGTTATACTTTGTTATGTTTTTCTAAATGTGTTTAGTCCCGGAGTACTAAATTTCACTAGGGGGGAATGTGGCACCCCAGGGGTCTGGTTTTCCACAGTAATGTAATGTTATGTCTGAGAGCAGGTGGGAGGTCCTTTGGTCAGGGATCCTGTGCATGCCACACCTCCTGCCCAGTCTTGGGAGGGGAAGAACTTCCCCTGTATAAACCCGGGGCTGAGGCAGGGTGAGTCAGACAAGGAGAGTGGAGACAAGAAGCAGCATAGGAAACAGCAGAGTTACAAGGAGTCAGGGGCTGGCAGCTGCAGAGCTCGCCCTGACTAAGAAGATTCTTTACCGGACCCGGAGTCCGAGGCTGTGGGGACTAACTCCTACCCAGCAGCAGAATCCGTCAGGCAGGGGATTTAAGGTCCTCTGGCCCAGAAGCCCGAAGGCACGGTCACACGCGTGGGACCAGCACCGCCATCGTGGAGCGGAAGCCATTAGAAGGCCCCGAGTCACCGGCCATACGGGTGAGCACCACACGGTACACTCAGGGACGTGGGCTACTTACATCAGCTTCTAGCAAGGTAGCCAGAAGAGTACAGTCAGTTTGGGAGGCCTACAACTACGCCTGGTCAGGGGAGATCCCATCTGCTCAAAGACTGACCAGGCCCCGTTTGCTAGCAAGTACTCCGGGAGGGTCTGTCGTTGTTACCAGTAAAGACCCTGAACTACACCGTACCGTCTCTGAGTGGTTCCTGCTACCCCCATCATCCACGTCGGCTGCCCTGAGGCCATACCCCTCCCGTTGGGGGTTATACTATCACGCTGCACAATCCTACCACCGGCCTCAGCGGTCTGCCCTGCAGCAGCAGCTTCCTGGCTGCACTCAACGGGGGGCGTAGTCATCAACTATTTACTACTCATAGACTGCCGTCTAGTTTGACTCCCTGGGCACGGACCGGGTCACCGCCACGAGACTACAACCCTCCACTGATCCGGCTCCGGGTAGGCTCCCGCGTGCGCAACGCAGCGCGACACAGGCCCAGGGGCGCGTCATAATCGCGGGGTCCAATCGTTGCCATGGTGACCCAGGTCACCAAGCTACAGAAAGCTGCTGAAACCATGTTCACAGCATGGTCTCAGGAGCTTTCACTACAGGTATAATGTACTGCAATGCATTATACCTGTGATCATAGGCGGATTATAATGAGGGCAATTTGGGCTACCTCCCGGGGCTCTGGGGTGCCCGGGACCCCGGGGGTCTATGGCCAGATTGCCCTCATTATAATATGTGCGCTGTCGCGGCACATACCGGCAGTCATAGGCGGGGGGCCCCCGGATCGCTCCCCCAGCAGCGGCGCATGGCCACTGCTTCTTCTTCGGCCGGGCCAGCACTGCACCTGTTAACTTCCCCGTGTTTTCCCGGCCGCGTCACAGATAGGAGACACGGCCCTGTGTGCGGCCGTGTCTGCTAGTGTGATGTCACGCAGTGCGCGCCCTGCACTGCTACTTACCACCGGAGAGGAGCTGGACGACAGGAGCCGGGGGATGGTGAGTGTGTGTGTGTGAGTGTGCAGATATGTGTTTATGCGTGTATGTATATGTCTGTATATGTTTGTGTGACTGCGTGCGGCCTCCCGCTGTCTCTGGGGGGGGGGGGCGCCGTGCGGCCTCCCGCTGTGTATAGATGGTGCCGTGCGGCCTCCCACTGTGTATAGATGGCGCCATGTGGCCTCCAGCTGTGTATAGCTGGCACCGTGCGGCCTCCCGCTGTGTATAGATGGCTATGTGCGGCCTCCCGCTGTATATAGATGGCTACGTGCGGCCTTCTGCTGTGTATAGATGGCACCGTGCGGCCTTCCGCTGTGTATAGATGGCTACGTGTGGCCCCCTGCTGTGTATAGATGGCTACGTGCGGCCTCCTGCTGTGTATAGATGGCTACCTGCGGCCTCCAGCTGTGTATAGATGGCAACCTGCGGCCTCCCGCTGTGTATAGATGGCTACCTGCGGCCTCCCGCTGTGTATAGATGGCTTAGTGCGGCCTCCTGCTGTGTATAGATGGTGCCGTGTGGCCTCCCGCTCTGTATAGATGGCACCGTGCGGCCTCTCGCTGTGTATAGATGGCACCGTGCGGCCTCCCGCTGTGTATAGATGACACCATGCGGCCTCCCGCTGTGTATAGATGGCACAGTCCGGCCTCCTGCTGTGTATAGATGGCACCGTGTGGCCTCCTGATGTGTATAGGAGGATTGTGGCAGCTCATATTGTGTATAGGGTCTCATACTGTACATAGGGGATGTCAGCATACTTAAATGTGCTCAATATTAAGTCATACAATTAATGTAAAAAAAATATTATAATTAATATATTAATATTGTGCCAAATTAATTTCACGTGAACTATCACATGATCTATCACAGGGGATCATGTGACATGTCACATGATACATCAGGTGTGTGTGTGGGGGTGCCACACCTTCTAAACTGCCCAGGGCCCTTGCTACTCTTAATCCACCCCTGCCTGTGATCAAAGAGAAAAAAAGTGAAAGTCCCATAAAGGGACTAAGTAAAAAAGTTTAAAAAAATTGTAAAAAAAAATATTACAAAATAATAATAATAAAAATATTCACTAAGAAATACACATTTTTATGTAAAAAAAATAAATAAAAAAGTACACATATTTGGTATTTCCGTATCCGGAACAACCCAACCTATAAAAGTGCCACACTAGTTAACCCCTTCAGTGAATGCCGTAACCCCCCCAAAAAAACGAGGCAAACAATGCTTTATCATCACTGGAAAAAAGCTATCACCGCTGGAAAAAAGTGGAATAAAACGTGATAAAAAAAACAAATATAAATAAAATTGGCACCGTGAAAACGTCATCTTGTCCCGCAAAAAACAAGTCGCCATACAGCCCCATCAGCGGACAAATAAAAAAGTTATAGCTCTCAGAATAAAGCGATGCAAAAAGATATATTTTTTCTATAAAAGTTTTTACTGTGTAAAAGCGCCAAAGCATAAAAAAACGCTATGTGGTACCACTGTAATCGCACCGACCTGAAGCATAACGCTGCCTTATCAATTTTACCACACGCAGAACAGCATAAAAAAAAAACAATTCCTGAATTGCCGGTTTTTGTTCATTCTCTCTCCCCGAAAATTGGAATAGAAAGCGATCAAAAAATGTCATGTGCCCGAAAATGGTACAAATAAAAACGTCAGCCCGTCCTGCAAAAAAACAGCCCTTACACGACTGTCCTGGAGGAAGATTCCCTATAATGAGGCAGATGGAGGCATTGTGGACGCTGTCTGACCTGTGATCCGGCGGTGTCCGTCTTTTGAGGTCTTCACAGTTTTGTACAGATGGAGCCCAGAGTAACTCTGCTGCCTCATTATAGTGAATGGATCCCCTGGAAGATGTCACCTGAATCACGTCACTCAGAGATTTAGATGGAAACCCCAAAGCAATTGCTCAGCGTACAGCGCCGGATAAATGTGATCCCAAATGCTGTGTAAAATGTTCCCAATAAAAGCTTCAAATCAATCCACAAAAAAAACCTCACTCAGGTCCGTCATCTGTCAATGAAAATATAGGGGGGCTTCCACGTTACTGGTAAAACAAAGGCATCCGAAATTCTAATACCCCCCCCCCCGCCCTTCTGAGCCCCACAGTGTGCCTAAACCACATATAGCATCCACATGTTTGGCAGGGGTATAATTTCCAAAATGGGGTAATTTGAGGGGGGATTCTGCTCTTCTAGCACTTAGGGGCTCTGTATAAGGAGTCCACAAAGTATTCTAGGAAAATCTGCCCTCCAGGAGGCAAATAGCGCTCCGTCCTTCCTGAGTGTCGCCGTGTGGCTAAGCAGTACTGTACAGCCACATATGAGGTATTGCCACATTCAGCAGAAATTGTGGGACAAATTTTGGTGCCAGTTTTATCCATTATCCCCATTTGAAAATGAGAAATCTGGGGCTAAAACAAAATTTTTGCGGTAAAAATTTAATTATTTTTTCTTCACTGCCCAATGGTATAAAATTCTGTGACACACCTGTGGTGTCAATATGATCACTGCACCCCTAGATGAATTCATTGAGAGGTGTAGTTTGTAAAATGGGGTCACTTACGAGGAATTGTGCTGTTATGGCACCTCAGGGGCTCTCCCAGTGGGTGATGGCACCCTCAAACCATAACAGTAAAATCTGCACTATAATATAGTGCTCCTTCCCTTCTGACCTTTGCACCAGGGTCGGCCTGGCCTGGCGGGAAATTGGGAAATTTTCCGGTGGGCCCCGATATGAGAGTGAGAAAATTGGTGGCGGGGGCCCTTTAAAAGTGCGGACTCTTTAATAGCGTGGCTGAAGCAAATGTAGCGTCGCGCGCATGGCACATTCATTGGTGACAGCGGGACTGCAATGACGTGCATGCAGCATACTTACCACGTGAGTACGTGACACTAAGAGGATGGAAGTTCTTTCAGGGCGGTGACACGCACCGCGCTCTGCTTTCCCGCTGGCTGGCAGACTGTGGTGTGGTGTCAGGTGACACTGACGCCGCTCCCTTCTGGCCTCTGATACGCCGCGGCAGCGCTCCGCAGTGCTCTCTCTCTGCTCCAGGGCCGGCCTCTGATACGCCGGCGCCACCGAAGCCGACGTCTCGCTCTGCTCTCCCTGCTCCCGGGCTTCTTATATGGTACCATCCCGGCTCCTTATCTGCCCTGGCCCCTTGTAGTAACTCCGGCTCCACTCCGGACCGGGTGGTGGCACCGGCATCTGAGCACCGCCCTCTTCTCTCCTGCTCTGACTCTGGGCTTTTTCATACCTGCTCCGGGGCTGGATATGTGGACGGTGACCTGCAGCACTCTACAGTTCAACTCTCCAACCTGGCCTGGCCTGGAATTGGAAACAAGGCTGCAGGCCTACAGCTCTCACTGCTTCAATTTCAAGTCAAGAGCACTGTGCCAAATATTCAATAAAGTTTTTATGGGAGAGTGTTCCTAGCATTGTCCAACAATAATATACTGTAATTTATTTTATACATTATGCCTTGCACTCTCGGCCTCCTATATGAAATGTAGATCATACTCTTGGCCTCTTTATAACATATACAGTCTATATGTCATATAGGAGGCCAAGAGTGCGGTATACATTTTATATGAGGCCTAAAGTGCGGGCCTACATGATGTACAACACACTCGGACTCCTATATAAAGTAAAATATAGGCTATAGGAGGCAGAGAGTGCAGTATAAGTCATATACTTATGTACTTAGTATAAGTCACCGCCTATATGATCTATATATCGCACTCTCTGCCTCCTATATGAAATATAGATCACACTCTCAGCCTCTTATAAGACATATATAGTCTATAAAGGGTCTTTAGCACATCTGTGTTTCTAGTTCATGTGGTGACAGTTTCCACACGTACCGGAGACACATACACACGTAGACACATTCAAATGAATGCGTCTGTGCACATGTCAGTGTTTCCACGGACCGTGTGTCCGTGGGCAAAACACGCTGACATGTCAGTTTTTTTATACACTGCACTGGCCGAAAAAGTCCCACACACGTGCACACTGATGACACACAGATGACATGCGTGTGTTATCCGTGTGACACATACCGGCGCCTGTGAATCAGCGGTACAGTTCATGCTGTTCCCAGGTGCTTAAGCAATCACTCATCCTTGTCCCCTGCCGGCGCTGCCATCAGCACTAGCAAGAGACAATGTTGAGAGTAGTAGGTTCACCTCCCGATGTCGCCAAAACCAGTAAATATAAGAAAATAAAAACATATTCACCTGGCTTGAGACGACCACACATGCTGAGGAGAATGACTCCCTGCAGCGACCGGGCCCCTACGCTGAGCTCACTGAGTGACAGGGCATCGCTCACTGAGCTCAGCACAGGTCGGGGGCCCGCTCACTGCAACAAGACTAGAAGCAATGGGATGAAACTAAATGGGAGGAGACACAGATTAGATATTAGAAAAAACTTTTTGACAGTTAGGGTGATTAATGAGTGGAACAGGCTGCCACGAGAGGTGGTGAGTTCCCCTTCAATGAACGTCTTCAAACAGAGGCTGGACAGACATCTGTCTGAGATGATTTAGTGAATCCCGCTTTGAGCAGGGGGTTGGACCAGATGACCCAGGAGGTCCCCTCCAACTCTACCATTCTATGATTCTATGATTCTATGAAGACTTGGCTAGACGATAGCTACGACTGGGCGGTAAATTTATTAGATTATAGTTTATTTAGAAGGGACCGGAAACAGGGGAAAGGCGGAGGAGTCTGCTTATATGTAAAGTCATGTCTAAAACCCAGACTAAGGGAAGATATAGGAGAGGGAGAAGAGGGGGTCGAGTACATGTGGGTAGAGATAGAGGGGGCAAAAAATAATAATAAAATATTAATGGGGGTCTGCTATAAGCCACCCAATATAACAGAGGAGAATGAGAATCTGCTATTAGGACAAATAGACAAAGTAGCAAAACATAATGAAGTGATTGTAATGGGGATTTCAACTACCCGGATATTGACTGGGAAACAGAAACCTGTAGATCTCAGAAAGGAAAAAGGTTCTTGACAAATATTAAGGATAATTATCTCTCCCAACTAGTGCAGGAACCAACGAGAGGGAAGGCCGTGTTGGACTTAATATTGACTAATAGGCCTGATAGAATAACTGAGGTACAGATAGGGGGGCACCTAGGTAATAGCGACCATAATATTATCGACTTCAAAATGCCCTTCAGTAGGGTTATCAATAAGGGAACAACAAAAACATTAAACTTTAGGAGGGCGAAGTTTGATCAGCTGAAAGAAAACCTTCAACTTATTGACTGGGACAAAGTTCTTAATCAAAGGAATACGAATAGTAAATGGGAAACCTTCAAAAGAATTCTGAATACTCAGTGCGAGAGGTATATACCGTATGGGAATAAAAGGGCCAGAAATAAGAGGAAACCAATATGGTTGAACAAGAACGTAAAAGGGGCGTTAAATAGCAAAAAAGAGGCATTCAAGAGATTAAAACAGGAAAACAGTAAGGAGGCACTAATGTGTTACAAGGAAAAAACGAGAACCTGCAAAAAACAAATAAAAATAGCAAAGGAGGAAACAGAGAGACGTATTGCTAGGGAAAGTAGATCAAATCCCAAACTGTTCTTTACGTATATAAATAGTAAAAGGATTAAATCGGATAATATTGGACCGATAAAAAGTGATGAAGGCAAAATCATAGAGAAAGATGAGGATAAAGCTAATCTATTAAATAATTTTTTTCGACAACTTTCACAAAGGAAATAGAACTAACAGGAGAAATGAGAAGTGACAAGCTTAATCCTCCACTAAGTATGACAAATCTAACCCAAGCTGGGGTACAGAAACGCCTCAGTAACATTAAAATAAACAAATCACCAGGACCTGATGGCATACACCCACGGGTACTAAGGGAACTAAGTAATGTGATAGACAGACCGTTATATCTTATATTTAAGGACTCTGTTGGGACTGGGTCTGTGCCACTTGATTGGCGACAGGCGAATGTAGTGCCAATATTCAAAAAGGGAGCAAAAAGTGACGCCGGAAACTATCGGCCGGTGAGTCTGACGTCCGTTGTGGGCAAAATTTTTGAAAGCTTCATTAAAAAGGCAATTACGGAGCATCTTGATGCTAATAATCTATTAACCCCGAACCAACATGGATTCATGAGGAATCGCTCCTGCCAAACAAACCTGATTGACTTCTACGAGGAGGTTAGCTCTCGAGTAGATCAGGGGGAACCAGTGGATGTCGTGTATCTCGACTAGAGATGAGCGGTGTTCGACTAGAACTGTTCGCCAATCTCAAATTCGAGCTGTTTTGGGTGGTGTTCGAGTTGTTCGACGAACCCGAACGATTTGCAAAAAATTCGGCTGTTCGAGGTTATGTTCGATAACTGTTCGTGCACCAAAAGCGTGTCCTGCATGTCTGGCGCTATTTAGAGCACCAATCATGCAGGGATTGTCTGCCACTCACTGTAATGCCACAGCCATGGTGGTTGTGGCATTAGAGTGATTGCCCAAATCGATGGGAACAGTGCTCACAGTGAAACATGAAAAGCCGGCAATTCAGCAGCGGCATATACCGGTACCCGACAATTTAGAACCGAAAGAATAGAGCTTCACACATAGATTAGATAGATAGAAACATGTCAGTCACACATATAAGAAGCACAGTGACAGTGTTGCTTACTGTACTTGTCATTTAGTGTAAAGGATTTTTCAAAAAAAATAATAGTGTTTTCATGCACCGTCTCTTTAAAAAAGCCGGCCGGCAATTCAGCATCTGTATCCGACAATTTAGAATAGAAGGAATAGAGAATCACACATAGATTAGATAGATAGAAACATGTCAGCCACATATATACGAAGTACAGTGACAGTGCTGCTTACTGTACTTGTCATTTAGTGTAAAGGATTTATTAAAAAATATAATAGTGTTTTCGTGCACCGTCTCTTTAAAAAAGCCGGCCGGCAATTCAGCATCTGTACCCGACAATTTATAACAGAAAGAATAGAGAATCACACATAGATTAGATAGATAGAAACATGTCAGTCACATATATATGAAGTACAGTGACAGTGTTGGTTACTGTACTTGTCATTTAGTGTTAAAATAAAGGATTTATTATTAAAAAAAATTGGCGTGGGGTTCCCAGTAATTTTAGTCTCTAGCGGAGGTTAAGCAGACAGCTGGGGCAGATGTTTGAAGCCTGGGAAGGGGGTAATACCCACGGAGCTTCCCAGGCTGCTAATATCAGCCCCCAGCTGAATACCTAGCCTTTACTAGCTATTAAAATGGAGGACCCCCCCCAAAAAAAATGACGTGGGGTCCCCCCTAATTTAATAGCTAGCAAAGGCTAGGCAGACAGCTGGGGGCTGATATTAATAGCCCAGGAAGGGAGCCATGAATATTGGCCCCCTCCCAGGCTAGAAACACCAGCCGTCAGCCGCCCCAGAAATGGCGCATCCATAGGATGCGCCAATTCTGGCACTTAGCCTCGCTCTTCCACGCTGCCCTGGTGCGGTGGCAGGGGGTAATAGGGTTGGGGTTGATGTCAGCTTATAATGCCAGCTGACATCAAGCCCAGGTTAGTAATGGAGAGGCGTCTATAAGACACCCCCATTACTAACCCCATAGTCAAAGTTAAAAGAAAACACAAACACCCAGAATAAAGTCCTTTAATTGAAATAAAGACACATTCCTTTATTGTTCTAAATTAAACCATACTTACCATCAAGCCCATTCCAGCTGAAGCCAACGATCTCCTGCAATAAAAGAAAAATAATAAAGCAACCTCATCCTTACCTTTCCATGGTTCCCACGATGGCTCCAGCTCTGCTACATCGAGATAACAGGCTGGACCGCAGCAGAACGCTGCCAGCCAGCCTGTCATCCCGCAGACACTGAGAAGCGCAGGCATGCTTGCGCTCTGCAGTGTCTGGCTGTGACGGCATAAAGATGAGACGAGTTCATGTCCAATGAACTCGGCGCACCTCATGCACGTCACTGACAGCGTGGGAGAATTCTCCTGCACTCAGCACTTCAGCGTGAGAATTCTCCCACGCTGTCAGTGACGTGCATGAGGTCAGCTGAGTTCATTGGACATGAATGAGCTCACCTCATGCACGTCACTGACAGCGTGGGAGAATTCTCACGCTGTAGCGCTGAGTGCAGGAGAATTTTCCCACGCTGTCAGTGACGTGCCTGAGGTGAGCCGAGTTCATTGGACATGACCTCGGCTCATCTTTATGCCGTCACAGAGAGACACTGTGGAGCGCAAGCATGCCTGCGCTTCTCAGTGTCTGCGGGATGACAGGCTGGATGGCAGCGTTCTGCTGCGGTCCAGCCTGTCATCTCGATGTAGCAGAGCTGAAGCTGTCGTGGGAACCATGGAAAGGTAAGGATGAGGTTGCTTAATTATTTTACTTTTATTGCAGAAGACATTGGCTTCAGCTGGAATGGGCGTGATGGTAAGTATGGTTTAATTTAGAACAATAAAGAATTGTGTGTTTATTTCAATTAAAGGACTTTATTCTGGGTGTTGTATTTTTTTAAATACTTTACTAGAAATTCATGGTGGTCATGTCTAATATTGGCGTGACCCCATGAATTTCGGGCTTAGGGCCAGCTGATAATGCCAAGCTGGCCTTAACCCCTTTATTACCCAGTGAGCCACCGCACCAGGGCCCTGGATGAGTTGGGTACAGCGCCAGAAGATGGCGCTTCTATGAACGCGCCATTTTCTGGGGCGGCTGCGGACTGCAATTTGCAGCGGGTGGGGCCCAGAAAGCTTGGGCCTCCCTGCGCTGCGGATTCCATCCCCCAGCTGCCTAGTTGTACCTGGCTGGGCACAAAAATAGGGCGAAGCCCCACGCATTTTTTTTTTTAATTATTTCATGAAATTCATGGAATAATTAAGAAAAAAAGGGCTTCCCTATATTGTTGTGTCCAACCAGGTACAAATAGGCAGCTGGTGGTTGGGGGCAGCCCGTCCCTGCCTGCTGTACCTGACTGGACACAAATATAGGGCGAAGCCCCACGCATTTTTTTTTTTAATTATTTCATGAAATTCATGGAATAATTAAGAAAAAAAGGGCTTCCCTATATTGTTGTGTCCGGCCAGGTACAAATAGGCAGCTGGTGGTTGGGGGCAGCCCATTCCTGCCTGCTGTACCTGGCTGGACACAAATATAGTGCGAAGCCCCACGTCAATTTTTTTTTAATTATTTCATGAAATAATTTTTTTAAAAAAGGGCTTCCCTATATTGTTGTGTCTGGCCAGGTACAAATAGGCAGCTGGTGGTTGGGGGCAGCCCGTTCCTGCCTGCTGTACCTGGCTGGACACAAATATAGTGCAAGCCCCACGTCAATTTTTTTTCAATTATTTCAGGAAATTCATGAAATAATGAAAAAAAAATTGATGTGGGGCTTCGCCCTATATTTGTGTCCAGTCAGGTACAGCAGGCAGGAACGGGCTGCTCCCAACCACCAGCTGCCTATTTGTACCTAGCCGGACACAACAATATAGGGAAGCCCTTTTTTTCTTAATTATTCCATGAATTTCATGAATTTAAAAAAAAAATGCGTGGGGCTTCACCCTATTTTTGTGTCCAGCCAGGTACAACTAGGCAGCTGGGGGCTGGAATCTGCAGCGCAGGGAGGCCCAAGCTTTCTGGGCCCCACCCGCTGCAAATTGCAGTCCGCAGCCACCCCAGAAAATGGCGCGTTCATAGAAGCGCCATCTTCTGGCGCTGTACCCAACTCATCCAGGGCCCTGGTGCGGTGGCTCACTGGGTAATAAAGGGGTTAAGGCCAGCTTGGCATTATCAGCTGGCCCTAAGCCCGAAATTCATGGGGTCACGCCAATATTAGACATGACCACTATGAATTTCTATGGATGCGCCATTTCTGGGGCGGCTGACGGCTGGTGTTTCTAGCCTGGGAGGGGGCCAATATTCATGGCTCCCTTCCTGGGCTATTAATATCAGCCCCCAGCTGTCTGCCTAGCCTTTGCTAGCTATTAAATTAGGGGGGACCCCACGTCATTTTTTTGGGGGGGGTCCTCCATTTTAATAGCTAGTAAAGGCTAGGTATTCAGCTGGGGGCTGATATTAGTAGCCTGGGAAGCTCCGTGGGTATTACCCCCTTCCCAGGCTTCAAACATCTGCCCCAGCCGTCTGCTTAATCTCCGCTAGAGACTAAAATTACGGGGAACCCCACGCCAATTTTTTTTAATAATAAATCCTTTATTTTAATACTAAATGACAAGTACAGTAACCAACACTGTCACTGTACTTCATATATATGTGACTGACATGTTTCTATCTATCTAATCTATGTGTGAAGCTCTATTCTGTCTGTTATAAATTGTCGGGTACCGCTGCTGAATTGCCGGCAGGCTTTTTTAAAGAGACGGTGCATGAAAACACTATTATATTTTTTAATAAATCCTTTACACTAAATGACAAGTACAGTAAGCAACACTGTCACTGTACTTCATATATATGTGACTGACATGTTTCTATCTATCTAATCTATGTGTGATGCTCTATTCCTTCATGTCTAAATTGTCGGGTACCGGTGTATGCCGCTGCTGAATTGCCGGCCGGCTTTTTTAAAGAAAGCGTCTTCTGAGCAGTTTGTCAGCTTTTGGACACCTTTGAAGGTGTTTTCTATGTGTTCCTATGTGTTTTTGTTTGCCTGCCATTGGTTTTAACGGTGTTCGACGGTGTTCTAAGGTGTTCGACGAACAGTTCGACGAACAGTTCCTCGAACATCCCGGTGTTCGACGAACCGAACCGAACCCGAACACTACGGGGGTGGCTCAACACTAATCTCGACTTCTCAAAAGCGTTCGATAGCGTGCCACATAATAGGTTGGTATACAAAATGAGAATGATGGGGCTGGGGGAAAATGTCTGCAAGTGGGTAGCTAACTGGCTAAAGGATAGAAGGCAGACGGTGGTTATAAATGGAATATACTCAGATTGGGTAAGCGTCACTAGTGGGGTACCACAGGGGTCTGTACTAGGCCCAATGTTATTTAATATCTTTATTAACGACATAGTCAACGGGATAAATAGTAAAATATCAATATTTGCAGATGACACAAAGTTATGTAAAACAATTAATACAAAAGAGGACAGTGCAGACCTACAGAGGGATTTGGACAAGCTGGGTAGGTGGAGCATTAAATGGCAAATGAGGTTTAACGAGGAGAAATGTAAGGTCATATCTAAAGCACCCCTGGGCCTGTGTCGCGCAGCGTTGCGCACGCGGGAGCTTACCCGGAGCCGGATCTGTTGAGGGTTGTAGTCTCGTGGCGGTGACCCGGTCCGTGCCCAGGGAGTCAGACTAAGTGGCGCTGTATTAGCGGTAGATGTTGGACGACTACGCCACCCGTTGAATGCAGCGAAGGAGCTGCCGCTGCAGGGCAGACCGCTGAGGCCGGTGGTAGGATTGTGCAGCGTGATAGTATCACCCCCAACGGGAGGGGTATGGCCTCAGGGCAGCCGACGTGGATGATGGGGTAGCAGGGATCACTCAGAGACGATGCGGTGTGATTCAGGGTCTTTACTGGTGACAAAGATAGACCCTCCCGGAGTACTGGCTAGCGAACGGGGCCTGGTCAGTCCTTGAGCAGATGGGATCTCCCCTGGCCAGGCGGAGTTGTAGGCCTCCCAAACTGACTGTACTCTTCTGGCTACCTTGCTAGAGGCGGGTAAAAGTAGCCCACGTCCCTGAGTGTACCGTGTGGTGCTCACCCGTATGGCCGGTGACTCGGGGCCTTCTAGTGGCGTCCGCTCCACGACGGCGGTGCTGGTCCCACGCGTGTGACCGTGCCTTCGGGTTCCTTGGCCAGAGGACCTGAAATCCCCTGCCGGGCGGTTTCTGCTGCTGGTAAAGATTAGTCCCCACAGCCTCGGACTCCGGGTCCGGTGATAGCTTCTCAGTCAGGGCGAGCTCTGCAGCTGCCAGCCCCTGACTCCTTATAGCACTGCTCCCACAGAGCTCCTGATGTTCTTTTCCTATATCTGCTTCTCTTCTCTGTCTCTACTTCTTCTCTACTCACTAACCCTGCCTCAGCCCTAGGTTTATATAGGGGAAGTCCTTCCCCTCCCAGGACTGGGCAGGAGGTGTGGCATGCATAGGATTCCTGACCAAGAGACCTCCCACCCGCTCTCAGACATAACATTGCTGTTACTGTGGAAACCAGACCCCTGGGGTGCCACATTCCCCCCTAGTGAAATTTAGTACTCCGGGATTAAACATATGTTTAAACATAACAAGGTATAAACAATAATAGTACAATAAGAAAAACATATAAAGATGGTCACGGCGTGTCCGCAACCGGGTGCAGTTTTTGAAGAAAAGCAAGGTGTCCATTTCACCAAAACAGGGAGACGTAACCAGGTAGGGGTCTGTCCTGCCCCGAGTCCTTAACAGTCTTTAGTCCATTCCTAGGTTACGCTCCAACCATGTACAAGGATTCCCGGTAAATCCACCAAGGACTCCTATAAATAACTAGAAACACATAGTTATACACAAGCAACAAGAAAAACAGGTAACCACAAATAAAACAATTTATACACTTCAAATCCTCCAACGTGCGGGTAACTGGCCTCTAGTGGCCCTAGTGGACCTACGGAGCTGACTGTCTAGCCCTGAACTACAGGGTGTAGGAGCTGTCAAGGGTAAACTGGGCAGCTGTCTACCGGCTCTTTGGCTCACTAGGGGTACGGCAGGCTCACTATAAGCAGAGGGTTGATCCTCCTGTTCTGCTTGTGTGGAGTCTTCTGCCTCCTGGACCTGTTGCTCCGTAGGCACTTGGGATGCTGGTTGGAGGAACGTGAGGACGGGTACCACAACTGCACCATTGACTTGAGTCCAGGACCGAGGGAAGTCTCCGAGCACAGTACTAACCATATCTTCCCTTTCCTCTATGGGTCGAAGGTCTTCTTGTACCTCTTCAGGGTTCCGTAGCTGTTCAGGACACTTCTTCAGGTGATCCCGGGATACAATGGCTATGGTCTCCCCTCCGTCTTTACTGATGGTATAGACTTTCGGGTTCTCGTGGCTTGAGGGCAGTACGGTGTACGGGTCCTTCTCCCACTGGTCGTCCAACTTGTGGAGCCGTCTTTTCCTCTTCAAGACCTGCTCTCCGGGTACCAGGGGAACAGCGGGAGCATACTGGTTGTAAGTTTTCTCTTGTCTTTCCCTAGCCTGACAGAGACTTCGCTCCACGCTCTCCTGTACTTTCCGGTACTGCTGCTGCCTCTCTGTGTCCCAGTCTGCCTCTGGTGAAGTGTCCTCGGGTGTCAGGACTCCCATTTCCAGGTCAACAGGTAACTTACCAGGTCTCGCCCTCATTAGGTAAGCCGGGGTACAGTTGGTGGAACCTACCAGGATGTGGTTGTATAGGTCCACCAGATCGGGCAGCTTCTCAGGCCACAGACTGCGTTCTTCCAGGGGCAACGTTTTCAGGAGATCCATTACCACCTGGTTCATTTTTTCACAAAGTCCATTAGTTTGCGGATGATAGGGTGTCGTCCTTATCTTCCGGCAGCCATACAGATTGCAGAATTCCTGGAAGACCTCCGCTTCAAAGGCAGGTCCCTGGTCCGTCAGCACTTGGTCCGGGTACCCGTGTGGGCGGCAGAAGTGCTGCTGGAAGGCTCTACCTGCTGTTTGAGCCGTTAAGTCCTTAACGGGGACGACAACCAAGAACCGGGAGTAATGATCCACAATGGTTAACGCGTAGACGTAGCCACTTCTGCTTGGGGTCAGTTTTACATGATCCAAGGCTACCAGTTCCAATGGCTGCCGGGTGACGATGGACTGCAGGGGAGTCTTCTGGCTGGCACGGTCCTTCCTTCTTAGGTTGCACGGGCCACAGTCTCTGCACCACCTCTCGATGGTTCCCCTCATGCCTACCCAGTGGAACCGCCCACGCAGCAGGAACTCCAGCTTCTTCCATCCGAAGTGTCCAGCCCCGTCGTGGTATGCTTCCATCACCATGGCTGCGTCTCTCCGTGGCACCACTACTTGCCAGATTAGTTCATGCGTCCGGGAGTTAACCATTCTGCGGCACAACTTCCCCTTGTCAAGGAACAGTCGACTCTTCTCAGCCCACAGTTGCTTGGCTTCCTCCGGTGCGTCTGGGTCAAGGCGAGCCTCTGGCCGAGTCAGCATCTCCTTCACCAGCCGGACGGCAGGGTCACTGTCTTGCGTTTCCTCCCAGTTGTAGTGAGGCAAGGGGTTAAACGTAGCGGCTTGCTTACTCCTTACCCGATGGGAATACTGGATAGTCCCATGACGGTGGAACGCGGGGAGTTCGACTTCTTCCAGTCCCTCTGGATCTTCTCCTACGTCCGGTAGGTTTGGCATCCTGGACAGGGCGTCCGCGTTGGTATTGGAGCGTCCTGCCCGGTATTTGATTGTGAACTCGTAGTTGGACAGACGGGCCATCCATCTCTGCTCTAGGGCACCGAGTCTTGCCGTGTCCAGGTGTGTCAACGGGTTGTTATCCGTGTACACGGTGAACCGGGAAGAAGCGAGGTAGTGCTTAAAGCGTTCGGTGACTGCCCACACCACTGCCAGGAACTCTAGCTTAAATGAGCTGTAATTCTCAGGGTTTCTTTCGGTGGATCGCAGTTTTCGGTTAGCGTAAGCGATTACTCGTTCTTTCCCCTGCTGGATCTGGGACAGTACGGCTCCTAGCCCGATGTTACTTGCGTCGGTGTAGAGGATAAAGGGCTGGCTGTAATCAGGGTACGCCAGGATTTCATCCCCCGTGAGGGCCATCTTCAGCTGGCGGAAGGACTCTTCTTCTAACTTCTCCCATTTGAAGGGCGGCTTCTGGTTCTTGGCCTTCCGGGACTGGCCTATCAGTCCACACATATACACACATATACTGGCCTATCAGGAGGTCCTGCATAGGAGCTGCCTTTTTGGTGAAACCGGGGATGAATCTGCGGTAATAGCCTACCAACCCGAGGAACTGCCGCACTTCCTTTACACTGGAGGGACTTGGCCATTCCTTAATTGCGGTGATCTTATCAGGGTCGGGAGCCACTCCGTCAGCGCTCACCACGTGTCCCAGGTACTGCACCTTTGGTTTCAAGAGGTGACACTTGGAGGGTTTTACCTTTAAGCCGTAGCTTGCCAGAGCTTCGAACACTTCCGCCAGGTGTTTCAGGTGGTCCTCATAAGTCTTGGAATATACGATGACATCGTCCAGGTACAACAGGACCGTCTCGAAGTTTCTGTGGCCCAGACAGCACTCCATTAATCGTTGGAAGGTTCCCGGTGCGTTGCAGAGTCCGAACGGCATACAGGTAAACTCGCTAAGTCCCATCGGGGTGGTGAATGCGGTCTTCTCCCGGTCCGCCTCTGCTACAGGAACCTGCCAGTACCCGCTAGTGAGATCCAAGGTAGAGAAGAAGTTAGCAGATCTTAAAGCAGCCAAAGACTCCTCTATCCTTGGTAAGGGGTACGCATCCTTGTGTGTGATACGGTTAATTTTCCGGTAATCTACACACATCCTCATGGTGTTGTCTTTCTTTTTGACTAAGACTAGTGGAGCTGCCCAGGGGCTACAGCTATCCCTGATCACCCCAGCCTCCTTCATGTCCCTAAGCATCCCCTTGGCGTGTTGGTAGTGTGCAGGGGGTACGGGTCGATACCTCTCTTTTATAGGAAGATGGTCTCCTGTGGGGATGTGGTGTTCTACCCCCTTGACTCGCCCGAAGTCTAACGGGTGTTTACTAAACACTCTCTCGTACTCTTGAACCACCCGATAGACTCCCTGTTTCTGGTGTGAGGGAGTGGAGTCAGTACCCAAATGTAGTTGCTGACACCAGTCCTCCATTGTTTCCTTAGAGCCGTTACCTTCCTCCGGGGAAGATGGAGGCAAGGGTTCTACGGACTGTATGGAATTTTGATTGATGGTATACAATTTGGCTAGCGTGGCATACCGGGGCAGGTACACTTCCCTCTTCCCGATATTTATTATGCGAACGGGCACCCTCCCATGGCGTACATTGACCACCCCCCGTGCTGTCAAAATGGTGGGCCTACTGTCTGAGTAAACTGGTTCTACCATTGCCTGGTAATCTCTACCTCTCAGACCAATAGCTGCCCGGCACCAAATCATCATTTCACTTTTTGGGGGCATGGCAATAGGGAAAGGGTCACACATTCTTACGCTACCAATCTCACCACCGGAGAGTTCTATCTGTTGCCGTCGCATCAGTGCCCGGATCTCTTTCTGGAGCACTCGCTGCTGGCCGGAGCTGGCGTTCTTGGCAACCTGTTGTAAAAGGAAAATCACCTCTGCAAGACAATTTTCAATTACATTAGTTCCTAGAGTTATCTTTGGGTGACTCTCGTGTTTGTCAATGTCTACAATGATCAGTCCCTGTGCTGCCAGTTCGACCCTACCGATTTTAATGGTCACCTCTTTAAATCCAATCTGTGGCACGGGCTGACCATTGCTGGCGATGATACTCAAGTCGTCGTCAGGGTAGCGGGTGATATCCGAGTCATTCCAGTACTGCTTGAAGAGCACGTACGGGAAAGTGGTAACCTGTGACCCGGTGTCCAGTAGGGCACTCATGGGGATGCCATCCAGTACCACGGGCAAGACTGGACGTCCTCCCACATATTTGTCGCGCCAGTTCGATGGGCCTGATGATCTTTTTCCTGGGGTTTGGCCCTCTACCCCAGGTTGTGCCAGTTTAAAGGACAGTACCTTGCCATATGTCCGGGTTGATTGCAGCGGCGGCAGATGGGTTGTCCGTCCTCGTTGTATCGGTCGCTGGGTCTTCCTCTGGCCGGTGGGGTCCTCCTTGGTCGACGCCACGGGATGTCCTCCGGTCCGGATGCCAGCTGGATCTTCCCTGGAGTGGAAACCTGTAAAGACTGCACAGTTCGGGTTAGCGCGGCAACGCTTTTAGCTAGCTCTTGGACCTGATGGTGCAGGTCTGGAGCCGGGTCATTGTTCAAAGCCTGCGCATCAGCTCCCACAGGCCCTGCCGACAAGGGTGCCGCCTCCTGGTGGTAAGTGGTAGTGGTGCGTCTGTGGGTCACAACGCCACCTGGTGCCGGTTCTCGGAGCACCCGGATGGCTCTGTCCTTGAACTGTGCAAATTCCAGATGAGGGTCCTGTAAGGCCATTGCCCGCAACTGGGTTCGGTGGGCATTGCAATATAAACCCTCTATAAATTGTTCAGTCAACAGCCTGTCCTCGTCTCCCACGCCGTCAGGGTCGGTCTGCTTAATGGCTCTCAGGGCCTCTTGTAGGTTCAGGGCATAGTCCCTTATACTCTCATGTGCCCGCTGTTTGCACCCGTAGAATCTAAGCTTGATCTCGGCTGAGGTGCGGGTATCAAAGGTGTCCCTCAGCCGGGTTAGTATCTCTGCGACAGTCCTCCTCCCAGGTGGCCAGGACTTTACCTCCCTTTGGGCTGCCCCGGTTAATTGGGCCACCAGGATGCTCACTTTTTGCTCCTCTTTGAGGGGATACACCTGGAAGAGGCTATCCAGCTTTTCTCTAAAGTCATGCAGGGTATGTGACTCCCGTGAGTACTGGGGTAGCCAGGCTGCCCCCGGGATATAGGGCATGGTGAAAGGCATGACTGCAGCAGCGGTGGCGCTGGCGGGGGTTGAGGCAGTGAAGCTCTCCTCCGTATCCGACATCTTCCTCCCCCCTAGTGGACCGTGGCCTACCTTGCGATGATCCTCTTCCGTAGGCCGCGGCTCCGCAATGGATCGTCAGGGTTGAGGACCTTCCGTCGCGCTCCTGTGACGTCGGCGTCTGCTGGGCTCCTTCCAGGACCGTACGCAACGTCCGGACGTGAGGCGGGGCTTCAGTTCTCGCGCGCATTCGGAGTCCACGCCCCTCTTCTTCCCGCGCGGCGTCTTCAAGATGGCGTCCAACGGCGGGAAAACTCCACGGATGGCGGGAAGAAGGCAGAAGATGGCGCCGGATGGCGGGAAAACTTCGCGGATGGCGGGAAGAAGACAGAAGATGGCGCCGGATGGCGGGAATCTTCACCACTGGTAAGTTTGAACAGTCTTTTTCAGGCACGCAGTACCCGGTGGTTGCGGGCGCGAGATCCTGCCGACTACGCCAAAATCTAACGCACCCCTGGGCCTGTGTCGCGCAGCGTTGCGCACGCGGGAGCTTACCCGGAGCCGGATCTGTTGAGGGTTGTAGTCTCGTGGCGGTGACCCGGTCCGTGCCCAGGGAGTCAGACTAAGTGGCGCTGTATTAGCGGTAGATGTTGGACGACTACGCCACCCGTTGAATGCAGCGAAGGAGCTGCCGCTGCAGGGCAGACCGCTGAGGCCGGTGGTAGGATTGTGCAGCGTGATAGTATCACCCCCAACGGGAGGGGTATGGCCTCAGGGCAGCCGACGTGGATGATAGGGTAGCAGGGATCACTCAGAGACGATGCGGTGTGATTCAGGGTCTTTACTGGTGACAAAGATAGACCCTCCCGGAGTATTGGCTAGCGAACGGGGCCTGGTCAGTCCTTGAGCAGATGGGATCTCCCCTGGCCAGGCGGAGTTGTAGGCCTCCCAAACTGACTGTACTCTTCTGGCTACCTTGCTAGAGGCGGGTAAAAGTAGCCCACGTCCCTGAGTGTACCGTGTGGTGCTCACCCGTATGGCCGGTGACTCGGGGCCTTCTAGTGGCGTCCGCTCCACGACGGCGGTGCTGGTCCCACGCGTGTGACCGTGCCTTCGGGTTCCATGGCCAGAGGACCTGAAATCCCCTGCCGGGCGGTTTCTGCTGCTGGGTAAAGATTAGTCCCCACAGCCTCGGACTCCGGGTCCGGTGATAGCTTCTCAGTCAGGGCGAGCTCTGCAGCTGCCAGCCCCTGACTCCTTATAGCACTGCTCCCACAGAGCTCCTGATGTTCTTTTCCTATATCTGCTTCTCTTCTCTGTCTCTACTTCTTCTCTACTCACTAACCCTGCCTCAGCCCTAGGTTTATATAGGGGAAGTCCTTCCCCTCCCAGGACTGGGCAGGAGGTGTGGCATGCATAGGATTCCTGACCAAGAGACCTCCCACCCGCTCTCAGACATAACATTGCTGTTACTGTGGAAACCAGACCCCTGGGGTGCCACACATACATATGGGAAGGAAAAATGGAAGTCACCAGTACTCACTGAATGGGAAATCATTGGGGAATTCAGAGATGGAGAAGGACTTGGGCATCTTGATTGATAGCAAACTAAATTGGAGTGCCCAAAGTCAGGCCGCTGCTGTAAGGGCAAACAGGGTAATGGGATGTATCAGAAGAGGTATAGCTGCAAAGGAGGAGAACATTGTTCTTCCACTGTACAAAGCATTGGTCAGACCACACTTGGAATACTGTGCTCAGTTATGGGCCCCAATATATAGAAAGGATATAAATGAGCTTGAAAAGGTACAAAGGAGGGCAACAAAATTAATAAGGGGAATGGAGGGACTGCAATACCCAGAGAGGTTGGCAAAACTAGGACTATTCAGCCTGGAAAAGAGAAGGTTGAGGGGGGACATAATAAATGTGTACAAATATGTTAGGGGACAGTATAGAGATCTTGCCCGGGATTTGTTCAAAAGGAGGGATATTACGGTAACAAGAGGGCATTCACTAAGACTGGAAGAGAAAAGGTTTCAGCACCAGCATAGGAAGGGGTTCTTTACGGTAAGAGCAGTGAGAATATGGAATTCACTGAGTGAGGAGACGGTAATGTCGGATTCACTACACCAGTTCAAGCGGGGACTGGATGCATTTCTAGATACCAGGCAGATTTCAGCATATACTTAAAAATAAAATAAAATAGTAAGTTGATACAGGGATTTATTCTGACTGCTGGTTTCAGAGTCGGGAGGGAATTTTTCCTCAGGTGAAGATTGGCCAAATCATTTGGGGTTTTTGCCCTCCTCTGGATCAACTTTAGCAATTACAGAACTAACAGGTCGAACTTGATGGACGCAAGTCTTTATTCGGCTTTACAAACTATGACTATGACTATGACCCATAAACAGTATACATATATATACACACACATATACAGTATACACATATATACACACACATATACAGTATACATATATATATATACACACACATATACAGTATACATACATATACACACACACACATATACAGTATACATATATATATACACACACACACATATACAGTATACATATATATATATATACACACACATATACAGTATACATATATACACACATAGAGTATACATATATACACACATATACAGTATACATATATACACCCATATACAGTATACATATATACACACATATACAGTATACATATATACACACACATACAGTATACATATATACACACATATACAGTATACATATATACACACACATACAGTATACATTTATATACACCCATATACAGTATACATATATACACACATATACAGTATACATATATACACACATATACAGTATACATATATATACACACATATACAGTATACACATATACACACATATACAGTATACATATATACACCCATATACAGTATACATATATACACACATATACAGTATACATATATACACACACATACAGTATACATATATACACACATATACAGTATACATATATACACACACATACAGTATACATTTATATACACCCATATACAGTATACATATATACACACATATACAGTATACATATATACACACACATACAGTATACATATATACACACATATACAGTATACATATATACACACACATACAGTATACATTTATATACACCCATATACAGTATACATATATACACACATATACAGTATACATATATACACACACATATACAGTATACATATATATACACACATATACAGTATACATATACACACACATATACAGTATACATATATACACCCATATACAGTATACATATACACACACATATACAGTATACATATATATACACACATATACAGTATACATATATATATACACACATACAGTATACATATATACACACATACAGTATACAAATATACACATACAGTATACATATATATACACACATATACAGTATACATATACACACACATATACAGTATACATATATACACATACAGTATACATATATATACACACATATACAGTATACATATATATACACATATACAGTATACATATACACACACATATACAGTATACATATATATACACATATACAGTATACATATATACACATACAGTATACATATATATACCCATATACAGTATACATATATATACACACGTATACAGTATACATATACACACCCATATACAGTATACATATATATACACATATACAGTATACATATATATACACATATACAGTATACATATATACACACATACAGTATACATATATATACACATATACAGTATACATATATATACACACGTATACAGTATACATATACACACCCATATACAGTATACATATATATACACATATACAGTATACATATATATACACATACAGTATACATATATACACCCATATACAGTATACATATATATACACACATAAACAGTATACATATATACACCCATATACAGTATGCATATATATACACATATACAGTATACATATATATACACATACAGTATACATATATATACACACATATACAGTATACATATATACACACCCATATACAGTATACATATACACACACATATACAGTATACATATATACACCAATATACAGTATACATATACACACCCATATACAGTATACATATATATACACCCATATACAGTATACATATATACACATACAGTATACATATATATACCCATATACAGTGTACATATATACACCCATATACAGTATACATATATATACACACATAAACAGTATACATATACACACCCATATACAGTATACATATATATACACATATACAGTATACATATACACACACACATATACAGTATACATATACACACATATACAGTATACATATATACACCCATATACAGTATACATATACACACCCATATACAGTATACATATATATATACACACATACAGTATACATATATATACACACATATACAGTATACATATATACACCCATATACAGTATACATATACACACCCATATACAGTATACATATATATACACATATACAGTATACATATATACACACATATACAGTATACATATATATACACACACATATACAGTATACATATACACACACATATACAGTATACATATACACACATATACAGTATACATATACACACATATACAGTATACATATATATATATACACACATATACAGTATACATATATACACATATACAGTATACATATATACACCCATATACAGTATACATATACACACACATATACAGTATACATATATATATACACACATATAGTATACATATACACACACATATACAGTATACATATATATATATATATACACATACAGTATACATATATATACAGTACAGACCAAAAGTTTGGACACACCTTCTCATTTAAAGGTTTTTCTGTATTTTCATGACTATGAAAATTGTACATTCACACTGAAGGCATCAAAACTATGAATTACCACATGTGGAATTATATACTTAACAAAAAAGTGTGAAACAACTGAAAATATGTCTTATATTCTAGGTTCTTCAAAGTAGCCACCTTTTGCTTTGATGACTGCTTTGCACACTCTTGGCATTCTCTTGATGAGCTTCAAGAGGTAGTCACCGGAAATGGTCTTCCATCAATCTTGAAGGAGTTCCCAGAGATGCTTAGCACTTGTTGGCCCTTTTGCCTTCACTCTGCGGTCCAGCTCACCCCAAACCATCTCGATTGGGTTCAGGTCGGGTGACTGTGGAGGCCAGGTCATCTGGCGTAGCGCCCCATCACTCTCCTTCTTGGTCAAATAGCCCTTACACAGCCTGGAGGTGTGTTTGGGGTCATTGTCCTGATGAAAAATAAATGATGGTCCAACTAAACGCAAACCGGATGGAATAGCATGCCACTGCAAGATGCTGTGGTAGCCATGCTGGTTCAGTATGCCTTCAATTTTGAATAAATCCCCAACAGTGTCACCAGCAAAGCACCCCCACACCATCACACCTCCATGCTTCACGGTGGGAACCAGGCATGTAGAGTCCATCCGTTCACCTTTTCTGCGTCGCACAAAGACACAGTGGTTGGAACCAAAGTTCTCAAATTTGGACCCATCAGACCAAAGCACAGATTTCCACTGGTCTAATGTCCATTCCTTGTGTTCTTTAGCCCAAACAAGTCTCTTCTGCTTGTTGCCTGTCCTTAGCAGTGGTTTCCTAGCAGCTATTTTACCATGAAGGCCTGCTGCACAAAGTCTCCTCTTAACAGTTGTTGTAGAGATGTGTCTGCTGCTAGAACTCTGTGTGGCATTGACCTGGTCTCTAATCTGAGCTGCTGTTAACCTGAGATTTCTGAGGCTGGTGACTCGAATAAACTTATCCTCAGAAGCAGAGGTGACTCTTGGACTTCCTTTCCTGGGGCGGTCCTCATGTGAGCCAGTTTCTTTGTAGCGCTTGATGGTTTTTGCAACTGCACTTGGGGACACTTTCAAAGTTCGCCCAATTTTTCGGACTGACTGACCTTCATTTCTTAAAGTAATGATGGCCACTCGTTTTTCTTTACTTAGCTGCTTTTTTCTTGCCATAATACAAATTCTAACAGTCTATTCAGTAGGACTATCAGCTGTGTATCCACCAGACTTCTGCACAACACAACTGATGGTCCAAACCCCATTTATAAGGCAAGAAATCCCACTTATTAAACCTGACAGGGCACACCTGTGAAGTGAAAACCATTTCTGGTGACTACCTCTTGAATCTCATCAAGAGAATGCCAAGAGTGTGCAAAGTAGTCATCAAAGCAAAAGGTGGCTACTTTGAAGACCCTAGAATATAAGACATATTTTCAGCTGTTTCACACTTTTTTGTTAAGTATATAATTCCACATGTGTTAATTCATAGTTTTGATGCCTTCAGTGTGAATGTACAATTTTCAAAGTCATGAAGATACAGAAAAATCTTTAAAAGAGAAGGTGCGTCCAAACTTTTGGTCTGTACTGTATATACACCCATATACAGTATACATATATATATACACACATACAGTATACATATATATACACACCCATATACAGTATACATATATATATATACACACCCATATACAGTATACATATACACACACATATACAGTATACATATATACATACATATACAGTATACATATACACACATATACAGTATACATATATACACACACATATACAGTATACATATATACACATATACAGTGTACATATATACACATATACAGTATACATATATACACCCATAAACAGTATACATATACAGTACAAACCAAAAGTTTGGACACACCTTCTCATTTAAAGATTTTTCTGTATTTTCATGGCTTTGAAAATTGTACATTCACACTGAAGGCATCAAACTATGAATTAACACATGTGGAATTATATACTTAACTAAAAAGTGTGAAACAACTGAAAATATGTCTTATATTCTAGGTTCTGCAAAGTAGCCACCTTTTGCTTTGATGACTGCTTTGCACACTCTTGGCATTCTCTTGATGAGCTTCAAGAGGTAGTCACCGGAAATGGTTTTCACTTCACAGGTGTGCCCTGTCAGGTTTAATAAGTGGGATTTCTTGCCTTATAAATGGGGTTGGGACCATCAGTTGTGTTGTGCAGAAGTCAGTTGGATACACAGCTGATAGTCCTACTGAATAGACTGTTAGGATTTGTATTATGGCAAGAAAAAAGCAGCTAAGTAAAGAAAAACGAGTGGCCATCATTACTTTAAGAAATGAAGGTCAGTCAGTCTGAAAAATTGGGAAAACTTTGAAAGTGTCCCCAAGTGCAGTTGCAAAATCCATCAAGCACTAAAAAGAAACTGGCTCACATGAGGACCGCCCAAGGAAAGGAAGACCAAGAGTCACCTCTGCTTCTGAGGATAAGTTTATCAGAGTCACCAGCCTCAGAAATCTCAGGTTAACAGCAGCTCAGATTAGAGACCAGGTCAATGACACACAGAGTTCTAGCAGCAGACACATCTCTTCAACCACTGTTAAGAGGAGACTTTGTGCAGCAGGCCTTCATGGTATAATAGCTGCTAGGAAACCACTGCTAAGGACAGGCAACAAGCAGAAGAGACTTGTTTGGGCTAAAGAACACAAGGAATGGACATTAGACCAGTGGAAATCTGTGCTTTGGTCTGATGAGTCCAAATTTGAGATCTTTGGTTCCAACCACCGTGTCTTTGTGCGACGCAGAAAAGGTGAACGGATGGACTCTACATGCCTGGTTCCCACCGTGAAGCATGGAGGAGGAGGTGTGATGGTGTGGTGGTGCTTTGCTGGTGACACTGTTGGGGATTTATTCAAAATTGAAGGCATACTGAACCAGCATGGCTACCACAGCATCTTGCAGCGGCATGCTATTCCATCCGGATGGCGTTTAGTTGGACCATCATTTATTTTTCAACAACACAATGACCCCAAACACACCTCCAGGCTGTGTAAGGGCTATTTGACCAAGAAGGAGAGTGATGGGGTGCTACGCCAGATGACCTGGCCTCCACAGTCACCAGACCTGAACCCAATCGAGATGATTTGGGGTGAGCTGGACCGCAGAGTGAAGGCAAAAGGGCCAACAAGTGCTAAGCATCTCTGGGAACTCCTTCAAGATTGTTGGAAGACCATTTCCGGTGACTACCTCTTGAAGCTCATCAAGAGAATGCCAAGAGTGTGCAAAGCAGTCATCAAAGCAAAAGGTGGCTACTTTGAAGAACCTAGAATATAAGACATATTTTCAGTTGTTTCACACTTTTTTGTTAAGTATATAATTCCACATGTGTTAATTCATAGTTTTGATGCCTTCAGTGTGAATGTACAATTTTCAAAGTCATGAAAATACAGAAAAATCTTTAAATGAGAAGGTGTGTCCAAACTTTTGGTCTGTACTGTATATACACACATACACAGTATACATATATACACACACATATACAGTATACATATACACACACATATACAGTATACATATATACACCCATATACAGTATACATATATACACACATATACAGTATATAGATATATGCACACATCTACAGTATACATATATATACACACATACAGTATACATATATATACACACACATATACATTATACATATACAGTATACATATATACACATATACAGTATACATATATACACCCATAAACAGTATACATATATATACACACATATACAGTATACATATATACACACATATACAGTATACATATACACACACATATACAGTATACATGTATACATATATATACACACACATATACAGTATACATATATATACACACACATATACAGTATACATATACACACATATATACAGTATACATATACACACACATATACAGTATACATATATATATACACACACATATACAGTATACATATATACACACATACAGTATACATATATACACACACATATACAGTATACATATATACACACATATACAGTATACATATATATATACACATACAGTATACATATATACACCCATAAACAGTATACATATATATACACACATATACAGTATACATATACACACACATATACAGTATACATATATACACACATATACAGTATATATATACACACATATACAGTGTACACATATATACACACATACAGTATATATATATATACACATATACACACATATACAGTATACATATACACACACATATACAGTATACACATATATACACACATACAGTATATATATATATACACATATACAGTATACATATACACACACACATACAGTATACATATATATACACACATACAGTATACATATATATACACACACATATACAGTATACATATATATACACACATACAGTATACATATATATATATACACACCCATATACAGTATACATATATATACATATACAGTATACATATATATACACATATACAGTATACATATACACACACACATACAGTATACATATATACACACATATACAGTATACATATATATACACACATACAGTATACATATATATATACACACCCATATACAGTATACATATATATACACACACATACAGTATACATATATATATACACACCCATATACAGTATACATATATATACACACACATACAGTATACATATATACACATATACAGTATACATATATATACACCCATATACAGTATACATATACACACACATATACAGTATACATATATATACACACATATACAGTATACATATATATACACACACATACAGTATACATATATATATACACACCCATATACAGTATACATATATATACACACATATACAGTATACATATATACACACATACAGTATACATATATATATACACCCATATACAGTATACATATACACACCCATATACAGTATACATATATACACACATATACAGTATACATATATACACACATATACAGTATACATATATACACATATACAGTATACATATATACACATATACAGTGTACATATATACACATATACAGTATACATATATACACCCATAAACAGTATACATATATATACACACACATACAGTATACATATATATATACACACATACAGTATACATATATATACACATACAGTATACATATACACACACATATACAGTATACATATACACACACATATACAGTATACATATATATACACACATATACAGTATACATATATACACACACATATACAGTATACATATATACACACATATACAGTATACATATACACACATATACAGTATACATATATACACCCATATACAGTATACATATACACATATACAGTATACATATATATATACACACACATACAGTATACATATATATACACACACATATACAGTATACATATATATACACACACATACAGTATACATATATATACACACACATATACAGTATACATATATACACACATATACAGTATACATATATACACACATATACAGTATACATATATACACCCATATACAGTATACATATATACACACCCATATACAGTATACATATATACACACATATACAGTATACATATATACACACATATACAGTATACATATATACACACATATACAGTATACATATATATACACATATACAGTATACATATATACACACATATACAGTATACATATATATACACATATACAGTATACATATATACACACATATACAGTATACACATATACACACATACAGTATACATATATACACATATACAGTATACATATATATACACACACATATACAGTATACATATATACACCCATATACAGTATACATATATATACATCCATATACAGTATACATATATACACCCATATACAGTATACATATATATACACACACACCCATATACAGTATACATATATACACCCATATACAGTATACATATATACACATATACAGTATACATATATACACATATACACACACATATACAGTATACATATACACACACATATACAGTATACACATATACACACATATACAGTATATATATACATACATATACAGTATACACATATACACACATATACAGTATACATATATACACCCATATACAGTATACATATATACACACACATACAGTATACATGTATATACACACACATATACAGTATACATATATACACCCATATACAGTTTACATATACACACACATATACAGTATACATATACACACACATATACAGTATACACATATATACACCCATATACAGTATACATATACACACACACATATACAGTATACATATATATACACCCATATACAGTATACATATACACACACATATACAGTATACATATATACACACATACAGTATACATATATACACACATATACAGTATACACATATACACACATATACAGTATACATATACACACACATATACAGTATACATATATATACACCCATATACAGTATACATATACACACACATATACAGTATACATATATATACACACATACAGTATACATATACACACACATATACAGTATACACATATACACACATATACAGTATACATATACACACACATATACAGTATACATACATATACACACATATACAGTATACATATATATACATACATATACACACAGTATATATACAGTACATATATACACCCATATACAGTATACATACAGTACAGACCAAAAGTTTGGACACACCTTCTCATTTAAAGATTTTTCTGTATTTTCATGACTTTGAAAATTGTACATTCACACTGAAGGCATCAAAACTATGAATTAACACATGTGGAATTATATACTTAACAAAAAAGTGTGAAACAACTGAAAATATGTCTTATATTCTAGGTTCTTCAAAGTAGCCACCTTTTGCTTTGATGACTGCTTTGCACACTCTTGGCATTCTCTTGATGAGCTTCAAGAGGTAGTCACCGGAAATGGTTTTCACTTCACAGGTGTGCCCTGTCAGGTTTAATAAGTGGGATTTCTTGCCTTATAAATGGAGTTGGGACCATCAGTTGTGTTGTGTAGAAGTCTGGTGGATACACAGCTGATAGTCCTACTGAATAGACTGTTAGAATTTGTATTATGGCAAGAAAAAAGCAGCTAAGTAAAGAAAAACGAGTGGCCATCATTACTTTAAGAAATGAAGGTCAGTCAGTCCGAAAAATTGGGCAAACTTTGAAAGTGTCCCCAAGTGCAGTTGCAAAAACCATCAAGCGCTACAAAGAAACTGGCTCATGTAAGGACTGCCCCAGGAAAGGAAGACCAAGAGTCACCTCTGCTTCTGAGGATAAGTTTATCCGAGTCACCAGCCTCAGAAATCGCAAGTTAACAGCAGCTCAGATTAGAGACCAGGTCAATGCCACACAGAGTTCTAGCAGCAGACACATCTCTTCAACAACTCTTAAGAGGAGACTTTGTGCAGCAGGCCTTCATGGTAAAATAGCTGCTAGGAAACCACTGCTAAGGTCAGGCAACAAGCAGAAGAGACTTGTTTGGGCTAAAGAACACAAGGATTGGACATTAGACCAGTGGAAATCTGTGCTTTGGTCTGATGAGTCCAAATTTGAGATCTTTGGTTCCAACCATCGTGTCTTTGTGCGACGCAGAAAAGGTGAACGGATGGACTCTACATGCCTGGTTCCCACCGTGAAGCATGGAGGTGTGATGGTGTGGGGGTGCTTTGCTGGTGACACTGTTGGGGATTTATTCAAAATGGAAGGCATACTGAACCAGCATGGCTACCACAGCATCTTGCAGTGGCATGCTATTCCATCCGGTTTGCGTTTAGTTGGACCATCATTTATTTTTCAACAGGACAATGACCCCAAACACACCTCCAGGCTGTGTAAGGGCTATTTGACCAAGAAGGAGAGTGATGGGGTGCTACGCCAGATGACCTGGCCCCCACAGTCACCAGACCTGAACCCAATCGAGATGGTTTGGGGTGAGCTGGACCGCCGAGTGAAGGCAAAAGGGCCAACAAGTGCTAAGCATCTCTGGAAACTCCTTCAAGATTGTTGGAAGACCATTTCCGGTGACTACCTCTTGAAGCTCATCAAGAGAATGCCAAGAGTGTGCAAAGCAGTCATCAAAGCAAAAAGTGGCTACTTTGAAGAACCTAGAATATAAGACATATTTTCAGTTGTTTCACACTTTTTTGTTAAGTATATGATTCCACATGTGTTAATTCATAGTTTTGATGCCTTCAGTGTGAATGTACAATTTTCAAAGTCATGAAAATACAGAAAAATCTTTAAATGAGAAGGTGTGTCCAAACTTTTGGTCTGTACTGTATATACACACATATACAGTATACATATACACACATATACAGTATACACATATACACACATATACAGTATACACATACACACACATATACAGTATACATATACACACACATATACAGTATACATATATACACCCATATACAGTATACATATATACACACATATACAGTATACATATATATATACAGTATACACATACACACACATATACAGTATACATATATATATACATACATATACAGTATACATATATATACATACATATACACACATATACAGTATACATATACACACATATACAGTATACATATATATACACATATACACACATATACAGTATACACATATACACACATATACAGTATACACATACACACACATATACAGTATACATATATACACCCATATACAGTATACACATACACACACATATACAGTATACATATATACACCCATATACAGTATACATATACACACACATATACAGTATACATATACACACACATATACAGTATACATATATACACCCATATACAGTATACATATATACACACATATACAGTATACACATACACACACACATATACAGTATACATATATATATACATACATATACAGTATACATATATATACATACATATACACACATATACAGTATACATATACACACATATACAGTATACATATATATACACATATACACACATACAGTATACATATACACACATATACAGTATACATACATATACACACACACATACAGTATACATATATATACACACATACAGTATACATATATATATACACACCCATATACAGTATACATATATATATACATATACAGTATACATATATATACACATATACACACATATACAGTATACATATACACACATATACAGTATACATATATCATGTCATGCAGTGCTTGTCTCATCGCTGTAATTTCCTGCTGATGCCACCTGGTGGACAGCATTGGTCAGTACACGCTGGGAATGCTCACATGGTGGGGGAGGGGCAGCTTATATATGTATATACAGTCACAATGCAGTTAGGGTTATGTTCACAGTGTTTTTTTAAATGTTTTTTTCCACATTATAAAACTCAGTGTTGTCAGGAAAAGCATTGCCTGTATTTTTGATGTATGCCTCATACAAAATACATTTTTGAAGATTTTTTTTAATCTTCCATCCTATACTCGGGCACTGGCTGTATATTGTTGAGGCCCCGGGACTTGCTTAGATCCGCTGGGTGGCATTGCCAGCTACATTGCAGTAAATGGGTGACCTGAAATCCCACATTCATCCTGTGACCAGTTAGGGACTGTTTTTTCTTAAAGAAGGGGCTCGAGTTATTAATCCCAGACAATCCATTAATGGAGTTTCCAGTAGTATAATAATGATGATTTATCCTGGGGATGGGTTATCAATATCAGATCGGTGGGCTCCGACACGCGGCACTGGCTCTACCCATCAGCTGATTGCAGCGCTCAGATGTAAATAGTGTGAAGATTGAACATCACTGCTCCATTCACTGTACTGTGGGTCCTGCAAGTCAGCTAATATTCATGTAATAGGAGCTGATCTGCAGCACCAGGGAGCAGCCACTACACAGTGACCAAAGCTGTGATGTTCAGCTCCTCAACAATGTTTACATCTGACCTCTGCCGAAGCTGCAAACAGCTGAGTAGTGGAGGTGCCACGTGCCGGACCCCCACAAATCTGATATTAATGAGCTAACCAGGGGATAGGCCATCAATATGTTTGTCCTGGAAATTCCCTTTAAGGCCCACCTGCACATACTATGTATATAATATATATATGGCAAAGAGTGGGAAGGGGTTAATCACAGGCTCATAAAACGGACAAACAACACGAATATTGGTTCTATCTTTACACATTTGGGGTAGCCCTTAAGAGGGCCGTTGGGTCAAAGAGAGAGAGAGAGAGAAGAGAGAGGGGAGGGAGAGATACCGGGAGATACCAAGAGAGAGAATAAAAGAGAGACCCAACCAGTGCAAGGCTAAGCCGGGCAGGCGGCAGCGGCTATTTATACCCACTGCTGATCTCTGGTGGAAAATCTGGGTGTGGCTGCTCTCTGATTGGTGGAAAATCTGGGTGTGGCTGCTCTGTGATTGGTCAGCATTATGACCTCACAGTGGCGATGACTCGTACCTCCTGGGTGGTTCTTCTGGGCGGTTCTGTTTTCTGACTGGTGGAAATTCTAATCAGCATTATGACCTCACAGTGGCCGTGACTCATGTTTCATGGACTGTTCTATCTGGGTGACCTGAAACATGCTGATCTCTGATTGGGGGAAATTCAAGTCATCTTCATGACATCACGATCAGCATGTTATTACTGCTGAGATGTTCAGTTTTTTCCTAAATTTCCTACGTTTTGTCCTAATTTATTAGCACATATATACCACTCATTCCTACAATCAAAGGATCAGGAAACCCCTCTGAAATCAATATCCTACAATTTACCCCAACAGCAAAAAAACAACTATAAACAAAATACCAAAAGGTATATCAGATTATTAATGACTAGTGTTGAGCATTCCGATACTGAAATATCGGGTATCGGCCGATATTCGCGGTATCAGAATTCTGATACTTAATTCCGATACTTTTAGAATATCGAATACCGGAATCGGAAGTTCCCATAATGCCTGCGCTCTGCAGTGTCTCTGAAGGATGACAAGCTGGATGGCAGCGCTCAGCTGCGATCCAGCCTGTCATCAGAATGCCATCCTAGCGTGAGAGAATTCTCCTGATTGTTTAAAAGCCGGCGGGCGGTAAAAAGCCACCGGCTTTTAAACAATCACACAGCCCCACACTCGCTTCCCCGCAGCCTCCCACCCCGATCCTCCGCTCTCCTCGCCACCTCCCATCCCGATCGTAAGTTAGGACCGGGCGGGGAGCGCAGCACCAAGGAGCGGGGAGCGGAGGACCCGGGCGGGGAAGCCGGCAGTGAAAAGACTTCACCGCCGGCTTTCCCGTTCTGTGCTGCGCTTTCCCGCCAGTTATTTCAAATGAACAGCTGAGGTATCAGGTGATGCTGATCAGCTGTTCATTTGAAGTAGCCGCGGTGCCCTCAGAGGGTTCATGTGAGTTCATGCTTGACTGCATTGCATGAACTCACATGAACTTTCCCACGGTCGCACAGGTCAGCCTCACCTCCCAGACCGGTCATGATTGGTGTGTGTGGGTGTCTGTGCGATGTCTGCGGGTGTGTGCGGGGTGTCTGTGCGATGTGTGCGGGTGTGCGTGGTGTGTGTGCGGTGTGTGTGCGATGTCTGCGGGTGTGTGCGGGGTGTCTGTGCGATGTGTGCGGGTGTGCGTGGTGTGTGTGTGGTGTGTGTGCGATGTCTCCGTAAAGCAGCCCCGTCATTGCATAAGCGGGTTCGCCGAAGTTCAGGCAGCGCTGCTCCGGTTAGCTGCTTTACGGCCCCGCTGTACCGTGAGAAATTCCCACGGTACAGCAGTGCCGTAAAGGAGGTCACCGGAGCTGCGCTGACTGAATCCACTCCGGTGACCTCAGTCAGTGGCTCCCGCTGCCGGGAGCGGACGTGTTCCCGACAGCGTGAGCTTACAGCAGCCATGCACAGCTGTCACCATCTCCAGATGTGACAGCTGTGCATGGGAGATCAGCGCAGGAACGTGGACAGGTAACTATTTTTTTTTTTAGTAAACTAAGAATTAAATAAAATGGTGTGTTTTATTTCAAATAAATTATTTTTTTTCTGGGTGTAGTGTGTGTTTTTTATTTTTAACACTTTGTAGGTTAGTAATGGGGGTGTCTTATAGACGCCCATCATTACTAACCTGGGCTTCATGGCAGCTGGCGCTGACATGAACCCCACCACTATTACCCCCTGCCACCGCACCAGGGCAGCGTGGAAGAGCGAGGCCAAGTGCCAGAATTGGTGCATCCTATGGATGTGCCATTTCTGGGGCGGCTGACGGCTGGTGTTTCTAGCCTGGGAGGGGGCCAATATTCATGGCACCCTTCCTGGGTTATTAATATCAGCCCCCAGCTGTCTGCCTAGCCTTTGCTAGCTATTAAAATAGGGGGGACCCTACATCATTTTTTTGGGGGGTCTCCCATTTTAATAGCTAGTAAAGGCTAGGTATTCAGCTGGGGGCTGATATTAGTAGCCTGGGAAGCTCCGTGGGTATTACCCCCTTCCCAAGCTTCAAACATCTGCCCCAGCCGTCTGCTTAACCTCCGCTAGAGACTAAAATTATGGGGGATCCCACGCCAATTTTATTTTTAATAAATCCTTTATTTTAACACTAAATGACACTTGAGGGGTTAATAAAGATGCAGTCCCTAAATTAATATTTATTTTTTAATTAGTTTTTCCCAAAAATTCTGACGTGGGCTTTGCCATATTTTTGTATGCCAGCCAGGTACAGCATCCAGGGACGGGCTGCCCCCAACTCCCAGGTGCCTATTTGTACCTGGCCGAACACAACAATATAGGGAAGCCCTTTTTTAATTATTTCATGAAATAATTAAAAAAAAATTGACGTGGGGCTTCGCACTATATTTGTGTCCAGCCAGGTACAGCAGGCAGGAACGGGCTGCCCCCAACCACCAGCTGCCTATTTGTACCTGGCCGGACACAACAATATAGGGAAGCCCTTTTTTTTTTTATTATTTCATGAAATAATTAAAAAAAAATTGATGTGGGGCTTCGCCCTATATTTGTGTCCAGCCAGGTACAGCAGGCAGGAACGGGCTGCCCCCAACCACCAGCTGCCTATTTGTACCTGGCCGGACACAACAATATAGGGAAGCCCTTTTTTTTTTAATTATTTCATGAAATAATTTAAAAAAAATTGACGTGGGGCTTCGCCCTGTTTTTGTATCCAGCCAGGTACAACTAGGCAGCTGGGGGCTGGAATCCGCAGCGCTGGGAGGCCCAAGCTTTCTGGGCCACCCCCGCTGCAAATTGCAGTCCGCAGCCACCCCGGAAAATGGTGCGTTCAAAGAAGTGCCATCTTCTGGCGCTGTACCCAACTCATCCAGGGCCCTGGTGCGGTGGCTCACTGGGTAATAAAGGGGTTAGGGCCAGCTTGGCATTATCAGCTGGCCCTAAGCCCGAAATTCATGGGGTCACGCCAATATTAGACATGACCACCATGAATTTCTAGTAAAGTATTTAAAAAAAACACAACACCCAGAAAAAAGTCCTTTAATTGAAATAAACACACAATTCTTTATTGTTCTAAACTAAACCATACTTACCATTACGCCCATTCCAGCTGAAGCCAACGATCTCCTGCAATAAAAGAAAAATAATAAAGCAACCTCATCCTTACCTTTCCATGGTTCCCACGACAGCTTCAGCTCTGCTACATCGAGATGACAGGCTGGACCGCAGCAGAACGCTGCCATCCAGCCTGTCATCCCGCGGACACTGAGAAGTGCAGGCAAGCTTGCGCTCCTCAGTGTCTCGCTGTGACGGCATAAAGATGAGCCGAGGTCATGTCCAATGAACTCGGCTCACCTCATGCACGTCACTGACAGCGTGGGAGAATTCTAAGTGCTGAGTGCAGGAGAATTTTCCCACGCTGTCAGTGACGTGCATGAGGTGAGCCGAGTTCATTGGACATGACCTCGGCTCATCTTTATGCCGTCACAGCGAGACACTGAGGAGCGCAAGCAAGCCTGCACTTCTCAGTGTCCGCGGGATGACAGGCTGGATGGCAGCGTTCTGCTGCGGTCCAGCCTGTCATCTCGATGTAGCAGAGCTGAAGCTGTCGTGGGAACCATGGAAAGGTAAGGATGAGGTTGCTTTATTATTTTTCTTTTATTGCAGGAGATCGTTGGCTTCAGCTGGAATGGGCGTGATGGTAAGTAGAGTTTAATTTAGAACAATAAAGAATTGTGTGTTTATTTCAATTAAAGGACTTTATTCTGGGTGTTTGTGTTTTTTTTTAACTTTGACTATGGGGTTAGTAATGGGGGTGTCTTATAGACGCCTCTCCATTACTAACCTGGGTTTGATGTCAGCTGGCATTATAAGCTGACATCAACCCCAACCCTATTACCCCACTGCTACCGCTACAGGGCAGTGGGAAGAGCGAGGCTAAATGCCAGAATTGGCGCATCCTATGGATGCGCCATTTCTGGGGTGGCTGACGGCTGGTGTTTCTAGCCTGGGAGGGGGCCAATATTCATGGCACCCTTCCTGGGCTATTAATATCAGCCCCCAGCTGTCTGCCTAGCCTTTGCTAGCTATTAAATTAGGGGGGACCCCACGTCATTTTTTTGGGGGGTCCCCCATTTTAATAGCTAGTAAAGGCTAGGTATTCAGCTGGGGGCTGATATTAGTAGCCTGGGAAGCTCCGTGGGTATTACCCCCTTCCCAGGCTTTAAACATCTGCTCCAGCCATCTGCTTAACCTCCGCCAGAGCCTAAAATTACGGGGAACCCCACGCCAATTTTTTTTTAAATAAATCCTTTATTTTAACACTAAATGACAAGTACAGTAATCAACACTGTCACTGTACTTCATATATGTGTGACTGACATGTTTCTATTTATCTAATCTATGTGTGATTCTCTATTCCTTCTATTCTAAATTGTTGGGTACCGCTGCTGAATTGCCGGCCGGCTTTTTTAAAGAGACGGTGCATGAAAACACTATTATTTTTTTTAATAAATCCTTTACACTAAATGACAAGTACAGTAAGCAACACTGTCACGGTACTTCATATATATTTGACTGACATGTTTCTATCTATCTAATCTATGTGTGAAGCTCTATTCTTTCTGTTGTAAATTGTCGGGTACCGGTGTATGCCGCTGCTGAATTGCCGGCTTTTCGTGTAATACATTCAACATTATTCTTAGTTGTTTTACTTCATGTAGAATTAACCTGCAAGGAAAGAAAGGGTTTATTTTCATTCCGATATTTGTGTCCCATTGACTTGCATTGGTTTCCGGTATCGGAATCAGCGATATCTGATACTTTTTGGGTATCGGTCCGATCCAATCCGATACGATATTTCTTGATATCGGAAGGTATCGCTCAACACTATTAATGAGCAAATAAAAGACACAATCACATAAAAATAATTTTTAGAAAGGTGTAGAAAAAATGCTGTAAAGTAAGAACGCTTCAAAAATAGAAATGTTAATGATTTATTTAATCAATTAACAAAATACAAAGTGATACAAAGTGAATGAACAAACGAAAAATCTAGATCCAATTAATATTTGGTGTGACCAACTTTTCACTTTAAAACAGCATCAATTATTCCAGGTACACCTGCGCAAAGTCAGGGATTTTGTAATAATACAGTCAGGTGTCTGGTCATACACCATGGCAAGACTGAGCACGAATACACAAGGAAGTTATACTACATCAGCAAGTCTCTAAGGCACAAATTTCAAAGCAGATTGAGGGTTCAAGATGTGTCATTCAAGCACTTATGAAGAAGCAAGAAAATGTGCAACGTTGGGGTCAGTAGATGCAGTGGTCGGCCAAGGAAACTTAGTGCAGCAGATGTATGACACATTATGGTTACTTTCCTTCAAAAGCGGAAGATGTCCAGCAGTGCCATCAGCTCAGAACTGGCAGCAACCAGTGGGACTCAGCTTCACTCATCTACTGTTCAGAGAAGACTGGCCAGAAGTGGTCTTCATAGCAGAATTGTGGCGAAAAAGCCATATCTTCCACATCAAAACAAGGCCAAGTGACTCAACTATGCATTAAAACAGAGGAACCAGGGTGTAGAAAATTGGCAGGATGTGCTCTGGACGGTTGAGTCAAAATATGAAAAATGTTGTTAATACAGAAGAGATTTTGTTCACTAAAGGGCTGGAGAGCAGTACAATAATGAGTGTCTGTGGGCAATAGTGATGCATAAGCACGGTGGAGGGTCCTGTAAGTTTGGGGCTGCATTTCAGCAAATGGAAGTGGGAATTGGGTTAGAATTATTGGTTCCCTCAATGCTGAGATATAGAGGCAGATACTTATCCATCCTGCAATATCATCAGGGAGGTGTCTGATTGGATCCAAATGTTTTATTCAGCACAACAACAACCCCAAACGTACAGCCAATGTCATTAAGAATTATCTTCAATGTAAAGAACAAGGAGTCCTGGAAATGATCTGGTCCCATCCAGTGGAGTAACTAGAGTCTGATAGGCCCCCACCTGCATGTTGGTCAGATGTATGGGCCCTTGTAGCGTTCTGGATCCTATAAAGATACAGTATATGTGTTCTCTCCCTATGTAGTAATGTCTCCCATCCTGGCTCTTTCTTGTAATAATCTCCCACATGATGGGCCTTATGCTATAACATTTTCCCCCACCTGTGCCCCTGTCTGGTAATGTCCCCATTCTGGCATCATTTCCTTCATTCTGGTTTAATGTCCCCATCCTGGAATAGTGTATCCATTCTGATATCATGTCCCCCTTTTGGTATAATATCTCTAATCTGGTATAATATCCCCCATGATGGTGTAATGCTCTCAATTCTGCTATAATGTCCCCAAAGCTGGTATAATGCCCCACATCCTGGTATAGTATCTCCAGTTCTGGCATAATGTCCCCCATGCTGCTATAATATCCCTTATACTGGTATAATATCATCATTGTGATATAATGTCCCCCATCCTGGTATAACATCATCATTGTGATATAATGTTCCCATTCTGATATAGTGTCACCCATCCGGGTATGGTATACCCCATTCTGGTATAGTGTCCCTTATTCTAGTATAATGTCCCCAATTCTGGTATAATTTCCCCATTCTGATATAATGTCCCCATTCTGATTTAATGTCCCCCTTCCTGGTATATTGTCCCCATTCTGATATAGTGTCCTTCATCTTGGTAAAATGTCCCCATACTAGTATAGTGTCCCCATTCTGGTATAATGTCCCCATCCTGGTATAATGCCCCCCATCCTGGTTTAAAGACCATTATACTGTTTAATGTCCCTCGCCCTGGTTTAATGTCCCCCATCCTGGTACAATGTACTCCATTCTGTTACAGTGTCTCACATTCTGGCATAATGACCTAATTCTGATATAATGTCCCCATTCTGGTATAATGTATCCATTCTGGCATAATGTCCCCCATCCTGGTATGGTATCTACTGAGCTGCCATCCTGGGGATGGGTTATCAATATCAGATCGGTGGGCTCCGACACGCTGCACTGGCTCTACCCATCACTTGTTTGCGACGCTCAGATGTAAATAGTTTGAAGATCTGAACATCACTGCTCCATTCACTGTACTGTGGGTCCTGCAAGTCAGCTAATATTCATGCAATAGGAGCTGATCTGCAGCACCAGGTAGCAGCCACTACACAGTGACCAGAGCTGTGATGTTCAGCTCCTCAACAATGTTTACATCTGACCTCTGCCAGAGTTTCAAACAACTGAGTAGTGGAGGTGCCACGTGCCGGAACCCCACAAATCTGATATTAATGAGCTAACCAGGGGATAGGCCATCAATATGTTTGTCCTTTAAATTCCCTTTAAGGCCCACCTGCACATACTATGCATATAATATATATATGGCAAAGAGTGGGAAGGGGTTAATCACAGGCTCATAAAACGGACAAACAACACAAATATTGGTTCTATCTTTTACACATTTGGGGTAGCCCTTAAGAGGGCCGTTGGGTCAAAGAGTGAGAGAGAAGAGAGAGGGGAGGGAGAGATACCGGGAGATACCAAGAGAGAGAAAAAAAGACTGACCCAACCAGTGCAAGGCTAAGCCGGGCAGGCGGCAGCGGCTATTTATACCCACAGCTGATCTCTGATTGGTGGAAAATCTGGGTGTGGCTGCTCTCTGATTGGTGGAAAATCTGGGTGTGGCTGCTCTGTGATTGGTCAGCATTATGACCTCACAGTGGCGATGACTCATACCTCCTGGGTGGTTCTTCTGGGCGGTTCTGTTTTCTGACTGGTGGAAATTCTAATCAGCATTATGACCTCACAGTGGCCGTGACTCATGTTTCATGGACTGTTCTATCTGGGTGACCTGAAACATGCTGATCTCTGATTGGGGGAAATTCAAGTCATCATCATGACATCACAATCAGCATGTTATTACTGCTGAGATGTTCAGTTTTTTCCTAAATTACCTACGTTTTGTCCTAATTTATTAGCACATATATACCACTCATTCCTACAATCAAAGGATCAGGAAACCACTCTGAAATCAATATCCTACAATTTACCCCAACAGCAAAAAAACAACTATACACAAAATACCAAAAGATATATCAGATTATTAATGAGCAAATAAAAGACACTATCACATAAAAATAATTTTTAGAAAGGTGTAGAAAAAATGCTGTAAAGTAAGAACGCTTCAAAAATAGAAATGTTAATGATTTATTTAATCAATTAACAAAATACAAGTGAATGAACAAACGAAAAATCTAGATCCAATCAATATTTGGTGTGACCAACTTTACACTTTAAAACAGCATCAATTATTCCAGGTACACCTGCGCAAAGTCAGGGATTTTGTAATTATACAGTCAGGTGTCTGGTCATACACCATGGCAAGACTGAGCAAGAATACACAAGGAAGTTATACTACATCAGCAAGGTCTCTAAGGCACAAATTTCAAAGCAGATTGAGGGTTCAAGATGTGTCATTCAAGCACTTATGAAGAAGCACAAGAAATTGTGCAACGTTGAGGTCAGTAGATGCAGTGGTCGGCCAAGGAAACTTAGTGCAGCAGATGTATGACACATTATGCTTACTTTCCTTCAAAAGCGGAAGATGTCCAGCAGTGCCATCAGCTCACTACTGGCAGCAACCAGTGTGACTCAGCTTCACTCATCTACTGTTCAGAGAAGACTGGCCAGAAGTGGTCTTCATAGCAGAATTGTGGCGAAAAAGCCATATCTTCCACATCAAAACAAGGCCAAGTGACTCAACTATGCATTAAAACAGAGGAACCAGGGTGTAGAAAATTGGCAGGATGTGCTCTGGACGGTTGAGTCCAAATATGAAAAATTTTGTTGTTACAGACGAGATTTTGTTCACTGAAGGGCTGGAGAGCAGTACAATAATGAGTGTCTGGGCAATAGTGATGCATAAGCACGGTGGAGGGTCCTGTAAGTTTGGGGCTGCATTTCAGCAAATGGAGGTGGAAATTGGGTCAGAATTATTGATTCCCTCAATGATGAGATATAGAGGCAGATACTTATCCATCATGCAATATCATCAGGGAGGTGTCTGATTGGATCCAAATATTTTCTTCAGCAGAACAACAACCCCAAACGTACAGCCAATGTCATTAAGAATTATCTTCAATGTAAAGAACAAGGAGTCCTGGAAATGATCTGGTCCCACCCAGTGGAGTAACTAGAGTCTGATAGGCCCCCACCTGCATGTTGGTCAGATGTATGGGCCCTTGTAGCTTTCTGAATCCTATAAAGATATATGTGTTCTCTCCCTATGTAGCAATGTCCCCCATCCTGGCTCCTTCTTGTAATAATCTCCCACATGCTGGGCCTTATGCTATAACATTTTCCCCCACCTGTGCCCCTGTCTGGTTATGTCCCCATTCTGGCATCATTTCCTTCATTCTGGTTTAATGTCCCCATCCTGGTATAGTGTCCCCATTCTGATATAATGTCCCCATTTTGGTATAATGTCTCTAACCTGGTATAATATCCCCCATGCTGGTGTAATGCTCCCAATTCTGCTATAATGTCCCCAAAGCTTGTATAATGCCCCACATCCTGGTATTGTATCTCCAGTTGTGGCATAATGTCCCCCATGCTGCTATAATATCCCTCATACTGATATAATATCATCATTGTGATATAGTGTCCCCCATCCTGGTATAACATTATCATTGTGATATTATGTCCCCATTCTGATATAGTGTCACCCATCCGGGTATGGTGTACCCCATTCTGGTATAGTGTCCCTTATTCTGGTATAATGTCCCCAATTCTGGTATAATTTCCCCATTCTGATATAATGTCCCCATTCTGATTTAATGTCCCCCTTCCTGGTATATTGTCCCCATTCTGATATATTGTCCCCATTCTGATATAGTGTCCTTCATCTTGGTAAAATGTCCCCATACTAGTATAGTGTCCCCATTCTGGTATAATGCCCCCCATCCTGGTTTAAAGACCATCATACTGGTTTAATGTCCCTCGCCCTGGTTTAATGTCCCCCATCCTGGTACAATGCACTCCATTCTGTTACAGTGTCTCACATTCTGGCATAATGACCTAATTCTGGTATAATGTACCCATTCTGGCATAATGTCCCCCATCCTGATATGGTATCTACTGAGCTGCCATCCTGGGGATGGGTTATCAATATCAGATCGGTGGGCTCCGACACACGGCAGTGGCTCTGCCCATCAGTTGTTTGCAACGCTCAGATGTAAATAGTTTGAAGATCTGAACATCACTGCTCCATTCACTGTACTGTGGGTCCTGCAAGTCAGCTAATATTCATGTAATAGGAGCTGATCTGCAGCACCAGGTATCAGCCACTACACAGTGACCAGATCTGTGATGTTCAGCTCCACAACAATGTTTACATCTGACCTCTGCCAGAGTTTCAAACAACTGAGTAGTGGAGGTCCCACGTGCCAGACCCCCACAAATCTGATATTAATGAACTAATCAGGGGATAGGCCATCAATATGTTTGTCCTGGAAATTCCCTTTAAGGCCCACCTACACATACTATGTATATGTAGCACCCTGAGGATTCGGCTGCTACAGGGGTATTGCACCTCAACCCAGAGGTGTGATATTCCACTCCCGGGTAAGGATGGAGTGTGGATCTGAGCTCGGTAGGCTGCATGCACTACACACATCCCATTTCCGAGGAGCAGACCGACGGTACTCCCACTTAGAAATGTGCAGGTACGACCGAGTCTGTTCCTGGCTGGAGTGGGAGGGGGGTGGTACATCCCAAGTAGTGTAGGGGCAGATAGGGGGAGCAGCCTGGGTAAAGTTAGGAGCTCATTGGGTGCTGGTCACCTGAGCTCACACATAGAGGGTGTATATAAGGTGGGCACCAACTAAGAACAGGGTCAGATGCAGAGAACAAGTTAGATGCAGAGAGAAAGCCAGGAGCAGAGGAGAAGGAAAGACCCAGAGTGAGAGAGGAGAGAGAGAGACCCAGAGGCACAGAAGAAAAGGACTCTAAGATCCCAAATTAAAACCCCGGGTGAAGAGTCGGCATCAGGGTACCGGAACCCAAGCTGGTGGGGGTAAAAACATTCCCTAGCCAGAGACCGGAGACCGTGGGCAGCGTTTGCCACGGTCACCCACCACATCCACCCCGAAGGCACACCACATGAAGGGTCAGGGAACCCAAGGCCAAGGGTGTCCCAACAGAAGGCCCGAGGGAGCTGGACCTAGGTGGATCACTGGTGGGGACGGCCAGAGAACGGGACAGAAGGAGAGCTCAGGGCCACGCTCCGGACTTGTTTGGGGGTTGGCTGGATCCAGGACCTGGTGGACGCAGCACGGCTCGGGTGGTCACTCGGAGCTGGAGTGACCAGTACAACATCTGCAGTAAGTAAACACCCTTAACTGCACAACCCGACTCTGTCTTCACTGCCGTCTGCACTGCACCACCACAACCCCCATCCTCTGCACCTGTCCCCCCTGAGGCTATACCCCACCCGTTGGGGGTTATACCATCTCAAGCTGCACCTGCACCATCAGCCTCAGCGGACCCTGCTGCAGCGGCGGCCACAGTGACCGCATCACAACGGGTGGCGTAGTCGACACAAAAGAACTCTTAATAACATCTGTAGGACTGCCACATAACACTGAGCTTGACGCCCTGGGCACGGGCCGGGTCACAGCCGCTCGGAGACTACAACCCCCCATCTGATCCGGTGCCGGGTATTCCCCTCAAAAAGGAATATGTCCCAGGGGGCGCGTCAGCTTTGGCGTAGTCGGCAGGATTACGTGCCCACAACACCCGGGTACTGCGTGCCTGAAGAAAAGTGCAAGTTTACCTCAGAAAGAAGTCTCCCGCCGGTTCCGGAGGGTCCACGCCATCGGACCCCATCACAGGTCGTTTCCCGCCGATTGTCCGCCATTTCCAGCTTGTTCCCGCCATCTGCAGAGTTTCCCGCCACTGGGCGACGCTTCCCGCCAAATCCGAAGATTTCCCGCCTTGGAAGAGCAGCGGACGCCATTATGGGCGTGCCAAAGGAGGGCAAGAGGCCACCTCCCATCGTGGGCCAGGACCGAAAATGGCGCCAAAAGTGGAAACCGCCCCCACCAACAGAGACTGTGATGCTAGAGGTGTCTGTCAGCGTGAAAGAACAGCCCCTGGAGCTGACAGTCACCAAGTGGCCCCGGGACCGCCCTCGAAGTGGGAGGAGACGAAAGAAAAGAGCAAAGATGGGTGCCGCCTGGAGCAGTCTGGAGCGAGCGCACCCGGAGGCAAGAAGCCTGGAGAGGAGCAGCAGAGAAGCTCACCCGGAGATGTCCAGAGAGCAGAGCAGCACCGGCCCGCTGGCCAGGAGCCTGCTGGAAGAAGAGCAGAGCAGCACCGACCCGTTGGTCAGGAGCCTGCTAGACACCACGACCCCACTAGGCCTAGTGGAGGTCCTCGCACAGCTCCCCCGAGACCGGGAGTGTGCACAGACTGCCCTGGAGGGCCTCGCACGGAGGATGGCCCGGGTACAGCGCGAGATATTGGCGGAATGGAGCCGGGAGATGGCCCAGCAAGCTGAAACCAAGACCCGGAGCACGCCAGCCAAGATGAGGAGACAGACCGCCTCTGAGGATGGCGCGGGAGGACCAAAGGCCGGAGACGGCGCCGAGAAGGGAGCCGAACGCATGGAGGCAGGTAAAGGGGACGTCTACACCCCAAGCCGGGACACCGCCCACCTGCCCCAGCTCCCCGTCGCAGAGCCCGAAAGTCCCCCTGCTGTGCCCGAAAACGCCATGTCACCGACGCAGACTAGGCCCCAACCGGAAGCCGCCGCCGCGACCCCTGTGACGTCACACGCCTCGACCCCGAGCGTGACCAAGCAGGAAGTACCACCAGCCTGGTCGCAAGGCCTAGTACCCCCGGGCGCCGCAACACCAACAGCGCCCCCTACCTCCGCGGAGCCTCCGGCCTGGCCGCAAGGCCAGGTAGCCCAGGGTGCCGCCGTCCTAACGGTGCCCTTCACCTTCCAGGTGCCCCAGGCCTGGCCGCAAGGCCTGGGCAACCCGGGCGCCACCACCACCGCGCCCGCACCCGTAAAACCAAGGGTGCCGCGTCTGGGAGAGGACTTGTTTGCCCAGCACACGTGGCCGGACGGGCAGCCCTTCATCTGGCCCCAGAAATATTATGAACTGGAGCACCAGAGGAGAGTTGGGGCCATGTGTGCACCCCTGATTCCGGCTCCGAAGCCCGTGATAAGGATCTCGCCTCCTCTGGAAGAAGCCCAATTTGAGTGGGACCCCACCGGAGAAGACCTAATGGGGTTCACTCAGGAAACCAGGGCAGCTGCAGCGGAGCGTGCTGAGTGTTGCCGACAGCAGCTCGAAGAGTTTGCGAGGGAGCGGAGAGAGAGGCGGGTCCGGGAGCAACAGGCCCAAATAAGGAGCGCCGAGCAGAAGAGCCGGACCAGGAGGGACCCCCGTGCAGCGCATTGTCCCCGCACCATCGGGACAGTGATCAAGTTCAACCAGCAGCATGGGTGGGGCTTCATCAGAGACCACAACACCCCCGGCGACGTCTTTGTCACGCGCAGAGATGTGGAGTCCCATCTGCCGGAGGGGCACAGAGGTCGTGACCTCTACATCGGAGACGAGGTCACCTTCACCCGGCACAAGTGTGCCAAAGGACCTTACGCCCTTCACGTACACCGCCTGACGGAGGAGGAGTTGCGGTGCGAGGAGGAAGAGCAAGAGGACCCGGACGGGTCTGAAGTTACCACCAGCTACAAGCAAAGAGCAGGAGGAAGACGCCGTTGAGTGCGGCAGAGCAGTAGATGTAAATAGTTACCCGATCGGGGTATAAAGAAACTGAAACTGTTGCTAACCAGAAACAAGAGACGACGAGAATGTTATATGAAAAGTTTTATATATATATAATGTTTTATATGTTTTATATGTTCTTATGAAAAAAATTTGTATGTTTTGGTGATGTTTTATGTCTTACAGCCCGAGGACGTGCTGTGATTTACCAGGGGGGAATGTAGCACCCTGAGGATTCGGCTGCTACAGGGGTATTGCACCTCAACCCAGAGGTGTGATATTCCACTCCCGGGTAAGGATGGAGTGTGGATCTGAGCTCGGTAGGCTGCATGCACTACACACATCCCATTTCCGAGGAGCAGACCGACGGTACTCCCACTTAGAAATGTGCAGGTACGACCGAGTCTGTTCCTGGCTGGAGTGGGAGGGGGGTGGTACATCCCAAGTAGTGTAGGGGCAGATAGGGGGAGCAGCCTGGGTAAAGTTAGGAGCTCATTGGGTGCTGGTCACCTGAGCTCACACATAGAGGGTGTATATAAGGTGGGCACCAACTAAGAACAGGGTCAGATGCAGAGAACAAGTTAGATGCAGAGAGAAAGCCAGGAGCAGAGGAGAAGGAAAGACCCAGAGTGAGAGAGGAGAGAGAGAGACCCAGAGGCACAGAAGAAAAGGACTCTAAGATCCCAAATTAAAACCCCGGGTGAAGAGTCGGCATCAGGGTACCGGAACCCAAGCTGGTGGGGGTAAAAACATTCCCTAGCCAGAGACCGGAGACCGTGGGCAGCGTTTGCCACGGTCACCCACCACATCCACCCCGAAGGCACACCACATGAAGGGTCAGGGAACCCAAGGCCAAGGGTGTCCCAACAGAAGGCCCGAGGGAGCTGGACCTAGGTGGATCACTGGTGGGGACGGCCAGAGAACGGGACAGAAGGAGAGCTCAGGGCCACGCTCCGGACTTGTTTGGGGGTTGGCTGGATCCAGGACCTGGTGGACGCAGCACGGCTCGGGTGGTCACTCGGAGCTGGAGTGACCAGTACAACATCTGCAGTAAGTAAACACCCTTAACTGCACAACCCGACTCTGTCTTCACTGCCGTCTGCACTGCACCACCACAACCCCCATCCTCTGCACCTGTCCCCCCTGAGGCTATACCCCACCCGTTGGGGGTTATACCATCTCAAGCTGCACCTGCACCATCAGCCTCAGCGGACCCTGCTGCAGCGGCGGCCACAGTGACCGCATCACAACGGGTGGCGTAGTCGACACAAAAGAACTCTTAATAACATCTGTAGGACTGCCACATAACACTGAGCTTGACGCCCTGGGCACGGGCCGGGTCACAGCCGCTCGGAGACTACAACCCCCCATCTGATCCGGTGCCGGGTATTCCCCTCAAAAAGGAATATGTCCCAGGGGGCGCGTCATATATAATATATATATATATATATATATATGGCAAAGAGTGGGAAGGGGTTAATCACAGGCTCATAAAACGGACAAACAACACAAATATTGGTTCTATCTTTTACACATTTGGGGTCGCCCTTAAGAGGGCCGTTGGGTCAAAGAGAGAGAGAGAAGAGAGAGGGGAGGGAGAGATACCGGGAGATACCAAAAGAGAGAGAAAAAAAGAGAGACCCAACCAGTGCAAGGCTAAGCCGGGTAGGCGGCAGCGGCTATTTATACCCACTGCTGATCTCTGATTGGTGGAAAATCTGGGTGTGGCTGCTCTCTGATTGGTGGAAAATCTGGGTGTGGCTGCTCTGTGATTGGTCAGCATTATGACCTCACAGTGGCGATGACTCATACCTCCTTGGTGGTTCTTCTGGGCGGTTCTGTTTTCTGACTGGTGGAAATTCTAATCAGCATTATGACCTCACAGTGGCCGTGACTCATGTTTCATGTACTGTTCTATCTGGGTGACCTGAAACATGCTGATCTCTGATTGGTGGAAATTCAAGTCATCTTCATGACATCACAATCAGCATGTTATTACTGCTGAGTAGTGTTGAACGAGCACTAAAATGCTCGGGTGCTCGAAACTCGGGCAGAGCTCGCCGTGATACTCGGGTGCTCGACCCGAGCAACGAGTCCAATGTTAGTCTATGGGAGACTCGAGCATTTTTGCGGTGGCACCCCCGGCAGTCTTTTAAAAGCCTAACAAGTGCCCAAAACGATAGTGACAGTGCTCAAATGACATGGGAACAGCATCGGGATCGCCCCAGGAAGCATTTCTGTCCCCCAGGTCACTGCTGTCAACAACGTGGTCAGAGGTATTAAGCCACTTTTACGGGCTCACAATAAAACGTTCAAAAACGAAAGTGAAACGTTAAGGAACATCCTTTCCAGGGAAAAGACTTGTGTATAAGTTAAAATAAATGACCAAAAACAAAAATACTCCTCCACACCTTCGGCTATGTTCACAAGTAGCATTTTTTTTTGCGTTTTTGCACTTTTGTATTGCTTTCAACTATGACAAATGCATTCACCGGGAAATGTCATTTTAACATTTTACAACCTTATCTGGCCATGTGCTGTGTGACACATGCATAAAGTGCTGAAAAGACATGGGAACAGCATGGGGAAGACCCCTGGAAGCATCTCTGACTCCCAGGTCACTGTCTAGAAGTGTGCCCATCATAAGTGATCCTTGCCGCATCAGAAGATGCAGACTTGCAACTATCCCCATGCAAGTTCTAGTCCCAGGGCAGTGTTCAATTGTACCTCCCCCATTCCTTGCAATACAAGCGCAAGTATGCAGCCTGCCACCCACCCACCCCCAGGCTGCAATACCATACTGCTTGCTTGCTTGAACTTGAAATTGGGCCTTTTAGGCATGTGGAGGCGGAATCTGGCCACCACGTCATGGCTGTGTTGGCGGCCTGGAATCCATACTCAGTCCCCAGCCGCCCGGCGGCCGGGTGTCCATACTCGGTCCCCAGCCGCCCCGCGGCCGGGTGTCCACACACGGTCCCCAGCCGCCTGGGGGCAGCCGGGTGTCCATAAACGGTCCCCAGCCACCCCTATTTCTCCTTGGAACATCCCCCACACACTTTTCTTAGCACGGCCTGCTTTAGGCAGCATTGGACGAGCCCACCAGAGAACCAGACTCCTCCGGTGGGCCCTGACTTCTCCATCGGTGGAGTTGAGAGTGCCAAGGTGAGGAGCATGATGATGATGACAGAAGTTAGCATCTGCTATGTTTTCTTTTAATGCAAGTGTAAGTGTGCAGCCTGCCACCCACCCACCCCCAGACTGCAATTCCATACTGCTAGCTTGCACTTAAAATGGGGCCTTTTAGTTTGGAGGAGGCCGAAGCTGGCCACTACCTCATGGCTGCTTCGGCAGCAAGGTATCCATACTCAGTCCCCAGCCGCCCCTATTTGTCCTGGTGTGCCTTATACATAAGATTAAGCGCGTATACCAAAACATTACCCGTGCCCTCCCCAGTGCATTTAGTGGGAAGGAGAGCCTATTCCGCTGTAGTGTGTGCATGCCAAACCCCTGTTCATGGTACATGCGAAGATGCCTCCCACCTTGCACCTGTCGTTGCAGACTTGCAACTATCCCCATTCAAGTCCTTGTCCCAGGGCAGTGTTCAATTGTACCTCTCCCATTCCTTGCAATGCAAGCGCAAGTATGCAGCCTGCCACCCACCCACCCCCAGGCTGCAATACCATACTGCTTGCTTGCTTGAACTTGAAATTGGGCCTTTTAGGCATGTGGAGGCGGAATCTGGCCACCACGTCATGGCTGTGTTGGCGGCCTGGAATCCATACTCAGTCCCCAGCCGCCCGGCGGCCGGGTGTCCATACTCGGTCCCCAGCCGCCCCTCGGCCGGGTGTCCACACACGGTCCCCAGCCGCCTGGGGGCAGCCGGGTGTCCATAAACGGTCCCCAGCCGCCCCTATTTCTCCTTGGAACATCCCCCCACACACTTTTCTTAGCCCGGCCTGCTTTAGGCAGCATTGGACGAGCCCACCAGAGAACCAGACTCCTCCGGTGGGCCCTGACTTCTCCATCGGTGGAGTTGAGAGTGCCAAGGTGAGGAGCATAATGATGATGACAGAAGTTAGCATCTGCTATGTTTTCTTTTAATGCAAGTGTAAGTGTGCAGCCTGCCACCCACCCACCCCCAGACTGCAATTCCATACTGCTAGCTTGCACTTAAAATGGGGCCTTTTAGTTTGGAGGAGGCCGAAGCTGGCCACTACCTCATGGCTGCTTCGGCAGCGAGGTATCCATACTCAGTCCCCAGCCGCCCCTATTTGTCCTGGTGTGCCTTATACATAAGATTAAGCGCGTATACCAAAACATTACCCGTGCCCTCCCCAGTGCATTTAGTGGGAAGGAGAGCCTATTCCGCTGTAGTGTGTGCATGCCAAACCCCTGTTCATGGTACATGCGAAGATGCCTCCCACCTTGCACCTGTCGTTGCAGACTTGCAACTGTCCCCATTCAAGTCCTTGTCCCAGGGCAGTGTTCAATTGTACCTCTCCCATTCCTTGCAATGCAAGCGCAAGTATGCAGCCTGCCACCCACCCACCCCCAGGCTGCAATACCATACTGCTTGCTTGCTTGCACTTTAAATTGGGCCTTTTAGGCATGTGGAGGCGGAATCTGGCCACCACACCATGGCTGTGTCGGCGGCCTGGTATCCATACTCAGCCCCCAGCCGCCTGGTGGCCGGGTGTCCCCGCTTGCTCCCCAGCCTCCAGGGGGTGGCCGGGTGTCCATACTCGGTCCCCAGCCACCCCTATTTGTCCCGGTAACCTTTCCCACACTTTTCTTAGCCTGGCCTGCTCTAGGGCAGCATTGGCCGAGCCCACCGGACTATCAGACTCCTCCGGTGGGCCCTGGCTTCTCCATCAGGGGAGTTGAGAGTGCCAAGGTGAGGAGCATGATGAGGATGATAGAAGTTAGCATCTGCTTTGTTTTGTTGTAATGCAAGCGCGCGCATGTATGTAGTAGCGGCTAGACCTGAGGTGGTCAGCGTTTTGGCGCATATCCTACCTCCTCCGAAGATTGCTGGATGTTTTCCTGCTACTATCCAAGTTCTATGACTCCCATTAAAACAAAGCTTCAGGTGATAAATGATGGATGAGGTAGTGGCAAAGGAGAAAGAGCAGGAGGAACAGGGACCATTCACATCAATATCAGGCCAGTCAACCAGATATGTCTTGTAGGATATGTTTCTGTAACAAAAGGAGCGGTTCGGCTACACAGTTATAGGGCATACAGTGTGTGCAATACCTACCAAAAATTTCGAGGCACTCCAATGCCCCTTGGAAATGACATGGAGGTCAGAGGGCGTTAACTAAACCTTTTTTTCCATTTATAGCAACTGGGTATCCTGTGCACTGTTGGCCTAAGCAGTGAATGGAAGGCTTTCCAAAAATTATGAGGAGCTGCAATGCCCCTTACAAGAGCCATGTGTGGCACCCCAGGGGTCTGGTCACCACAGTAATAGAGACATTACGTCGGAGAGCAAGTGGGAGGTTTCCTGGTCAGGATCCCTTAAACATGCAACATCCTCCTGCCCCAGTCCTGGGAGGGGAGAATTCTGCCCTTATAAACTGGATCTGGGGCGGGGTTGAGTGAGTCAGAGAACAGTCAGAGTCAGAGTGAGAGCAAGGGAAAGTAACAGCAAGGAGTTCTGTAGGAGCTAGGAGCTAAAGACCAGGGGCTGGAAGCTGAGCAGAGCTCGCCCTGGCAGAAGACAATAGGAACCGGACACAGGAGTCCGAGGCTGTGAGGACTTATATATCCAGCAGCAGGAACCAGCCGGCAGGGGATTTCAGGTCCTCTGGCCATAGAAGCCCGGAGGCTCAGTCACAAGCAAGGGACCAGCACCGCCGTCGTGGAGCGGAGGCTAACAGAAGGCCCCAAGTCACCAGCCATACGGGTGAGCACTACACGGTGCACGCAGGGACGTGGGGTACTTCTACCCGCTTACAGCAAGGTAGCCAGGAAGAGTGCAGACAGACGGGGAGGCCTACAACTCCACCTGGCCAGGGGAACTCCTGCTTGCTCACAGACTGACCAGGCCTCTTATGCTAGCCAGTACTCCCGGGAGGGTCTACCTTATAATCATCAGTAAAGACCCTGAACTGCACTGCAAAGACTCTGAGTCGTTCCTGCTGCGCTCATGCACCATCACCCCCATCATCCACACTCACTGCCCTGAGGCTATACTCCTCCCGTGGGGAGTTATCCCATTCTCTGCTGCGCACACAACACCAGCCGCAGCGGTGGTACTCCCTGACCGCAATCCACGGGTGGCGCAGTCGGACAATTAACCTCAAAACCTAAGAAAGACTGCCACTGGTTTGAGCAGCCTGAGCCACGGGACCGGGTCACCGCCACGGAGACTACAGACCCCAGAGACCCGGCACCGGGTATCCCACACACGTGTACACACGGCCCAGGGGGCGCGTCACATGCAGTACAGCATATTGCAAACATAAGTCTCATTATTGGGGAGTGGGTCTCCCATAGTATTTGCTTATGCTTTCCAAGCAAAAGCTGCCAAAAATTAGGACGGAGCAACTTGCAATGCCCCTTACAAGAGCCATGCAGTACAGCATATTACAAACATAAGTCCCATTATTGGGGAGTGGGTGTCCCATAGTATTTGCTTATGCCTTGCAAGCAAAAGCTGCCAAAAATAAGGATGGAGGAACTTGCAATGCTGGCACCCTGGTGGTATAGTGGTGGTGGAGGCTGAGGATAAGGAGAAGAAGATAAAACAGCCGAAATGAGGAAGCGTATACCCATGTGTGGGTGTGAAGCGGTGCATGTGAATACACCTCCCGAAATAACACAGTGGATTTGACTTTATGTTACTCTGCTGTCATTTGGTGGTGATGAGAAGTCTGGCCCAATCCAGCCCTTCTTCATTTTGATAAGGGTCAGCTTGTCAGCATTGTCAATTGACAGGCGAGTGCGCTTATCAGTTATAATTCCCCCAGCGGCATTAAAAACACGCTCCGATAACACGCTAGCGGCAGGGCAGGCCAGGACCTCCAAGGCGTACAGAGCGAGTTCATTCCAAGTGTCCAGCTTGTAAACCCAATAATTAAAAGGCACAGAGGAATCACGGAGGACGCTGGTACGGTCGGCAAGGTACTCCCTCACCATCTTTTGAAACTTTCCACTCCTTGTGAGAGTACCCCGCGCCTCAGGGCCTGTAAGCTGGGCGGGTGTCAGAAAACTGTCCCAGAACGTTGACAGTGTTCCCCTGCCTCTGCTGGATTGGAGTTGCATCTCTCTCGCCTGTACGCCTTGGTTGGGCTACGAACTGTGACCTCTGCCGCTAGCGTGTTCAGATGGGAATTTTTTTAAGAGTTCTGCAGCAAGGGCCTTCTGGTACTGCCCCATTTTTGTAGACCTCTCCACCACAGGAATAAGAGACTGAAAGTTCTCCTTGTAGCGGGGGTCCACAAGTGTCACCAACAAGTAATGACTGTCACCCAACATTTTGACAACGCGAGGGTCACGGTTAAGGCAGCGTAACATAAAGTCAGCCATGAGTGCCAGACTGGTAACGGGCAAGATTTCCGTGTCCTCACCAACATGACGACTGACCATGCTCTCCTCCTCCTCCTCCTCTTCCTCCTCCCCCCTGTCCTCAGGCCACCCACGCTGAACCGACGGTATGACACTTGTACAGGTACTACCATCTACAACGCATGATAGCAGCTCCTGTTCTTCCTCCTCCTCCTCCTACTCTCCCTCATTGTCCCCCAATGCACGTTGGGATGAGATGAGGCTGGGCTGTGTGTAATCGCCCGCTACGGCTTCTTGATCCATCTCATCATATTCTGGCTGCAATGCCTCCTCTTTAATTCTCTGCAGAGAGCGTTGCAAAAGACAGACAAGTGGGATGCTGACACTAATGATGGCGTTATCGCCACTCACCATCTTGGTGGCCTCCTCAAAGTTTGTCAGGATGGTACATATGTCAAACATCCAGGTCCACTCCTGAGGTCTTATGTGTGGAGTCTGACCTGAATATCGACGGCCTTGTTGCAGCTTGTACTCCACAACTGCTCTCTTCTGCTCACAAATCCTTTGCAACATGTGGAGGGTAGAGTTCCAACGTGTGGGGACATCACACACCAGTCGGTGTGCCGGAAGCTGCAAACGCTGCTGCAACATAGCAAGGGCGGCGGAAGCTGTAGCCGACTTGCGAAAATGAGCTGACAGGCGGCGTACTTTCACGAGCAGATCTGGCAACTCGGGGTACGATTTAAGAAACCGCTGAACCACGAGGTTAAGCACATGAGCCAGGCATGGTACGTGTGTGATCTCACCTCGCCTCAGAGCCGCCACCAGGTTACGGCCATTGTCACACACGACCATGCCGGGATGTAGGTTCAGCGGTCTCAGCCACAGATCTGCCTGCTCTTTCACAGCTGTCCACAACTCACAAGCAGTGTGAGGTTTATCACCTAAGCTTATGAGTTTCAGCACAGCCTGTTGCCGCTTGGCGGAGGCAGTACTGCAATGCTTCCAGCTTGTAACTGATGTGGTGATATCTGAGAGGGAGGCTGAACATAAGGAGGAGGAGGAGGATGCGCAGGAGCTGTACACTGTGGGGGCAACTCTGACTGACATAGGGCCCGCAATCCTCGGTGTGGGAAGGATGTGTTCCGTCCCAAGGTCCGACTGGGTCCCGGCTTCCACTATGTTTACCCAGTGTGCCGTCAGAGAGATGTACCGTCCCTGGCCACAAGCACTTGTCCACGTGTCCGTTGTCAGGTGGACTCTCCCAGTAACTGCGTTGTTGAGGGCACGGCAGATGCTTTGGGACACGTGCTTGTGTAGTGCGGGGATGGCACACCGGGCAAAATAGCGTCGGCTGGGGACCGAGTACCGAGGGACGGCCACCGCCATAAGATTGCGGAAGGATTCCGTCTCCACCAGCCTAAAAGGCAGCATTTCCAACGCAAGCAGTCATGAAATGTGCGAATTTAGGACTGTGGCCTGTGGGGCGTTAGCTGCGAATTTCCGCTTTCGTTCAAAGGTCTGGGATATGGACAATTGAACGCTGCGGTGGGACGTGGACGTGGACGTTGATGCTGTTTCTTGAGAAACTGCCATAACAAGTGAAGACTGAGAGGAGGGGGCATCTTTACATGCAGTATGGACAGGGGATTGCCTTGCACACACAACAGGGGGTTCTATTGCACGCACAACAGTGGAAGAAGCAGTGGTGACACCCGCTGACACTGGTCGTGGACCCTGGGTTTCGCTCCACAAAGTCGGGCGCTTTGCTGCCATGTGCCTGATCATGCTGGTGGTGGTCAGGCTGGTAGTTTTGTCACCCCTGCTGATGCTGGCATGGCAGGTGGAACATATGGCCTTTTTGGGGTTATCAGCAGAGTCTTTAAAAAAATTCCAGACTCTGGAAGACCTACCTCTTGTACTGGCAACGTCCCTCGTGTTGGTGTTATGGGGAATGGTTGCCTGCCTTCTGTCTGCGGCCACCACACTGCTTCTTCCTGCCTGTTGGGGTACTCTGCCTCCCTCCGCCTGTGTGCTGCTGGCCTCACTCTGCATGTCCTCCTTCCACGTTGGGTCAGTTACTAGATCATCCACCACCTCCTCCTCTTCCACTTGCGCACCACGATCCTCCTCCTCACTTCCTGTCAATTGTGTCTCGTCATCGTCCACCTCTTGTGACAGATTGCCAACGTCGACTTCCTGTGGCCGTGGCTGTTCAAATATTTGGGCATCGCAACATGGGATCTCCTCTTCCACCACTTCAAGCGTATCAGGCGAGGGGCCCAAATATGGAAATGGACCAGTGAACAGCTCTTCAGAGTGTCCAAGTGTGGGATCACTTGCTGTCTGACGACACTCGGCATGGTGGGAGGAAGGAGCATCAGGGTGAGGAGGAGTATGCAGTCAAGACTCACGGCTACTAAGAGTTGACCGTGTGGAAGACAGACCGGAGGTGGTGGTGCCCAGGTAACTGTAAGTTGTAAGGCAGCGCTCGTCATCATACTGGGGGTAACTCGCTTCGCTGCGTCAATCAATGCACACGTGCAATGTCTTTACGTTTTTCACACAGTGTTGCAGTTTATTATGGCACTTCATAAACCGCTGTTCACACACAGTTCATCTTAGTCCGCCACCGGCAGGTTTACACACATAAACAATTCATGAGCCAAGTGGCACACCGGCCCACTTGCTCCAGGGTACAGCTTACGGCAAGGTAATAAAGTAGCAATGTTCATATCACAATGTCCATATAGCACCGGGTATTACCTTTGCCGGGTATAGCTGTCTCAGTCCGTTACTCTGCCACCACTGTGGCTCTGCGGCTTCCCAGGTAGGGGTCTCCAGCCGTCGTTCCCTCAAAGGCCACTGACATCCACACAGGATCCAGGCTCTGCCTTCCAGGACTCTTACTCAAGCAGGCTCTCCCTCAAAGGCCACTGACATCCGCACAGGATCCAGGCTCGACCTTTCAGGTACCAGGCTTCACTTCAAAGCCGCTGCCTTCCAAGGCCACCAGCATCCGCACAGGATCTAGTCTTTGCCTTCAGGCTGCCAGGCTCCACGGTATCACGGTATCCCACACACATGGGGAACAGGCCTCACGCCTCTCACACCGAACACACCTGTCTCAAATTAAGCAGGTTTATATATGCTGTGCACAGACAGCCACATACTGACAGGACCTTGCTGATGTCACAGTCATGTGATCAGTCAGCTGTGTGTATAGGTCCTGTGTGCTGTCCCAGTCATGTATCCAGAGCTTTACTGTGCATGCAGGACCTGGGTGATGTCACAGTCATGTGACCAGTCAGATAAAGGGGAAGGTACATGGTCCGGTAAGCACATCCTGGACCATTTACAGTAATGCTAGCAACCTGCTGCATTACATAAGTATTATCTGCTATCCAATTAATAACCTGTTCACACTGATCTGTTCTCAATACTGGTGTTGTTCTGTGCTTCCCTAGTAATTCGGTCAAGAAGTGGGAGCGAGAAGATGTGGCTGTTGGTTGTGGCTCATTTTCACCTTGGCCACGTCCCCGTCCTCTGCACGAACCATCACCAGAACGTCCACTTCCACGTCCCTTGCCACGCGCCTTGCCCATTGTAAATGAAGTAAAATAGCTTACACTTGCACTATCAATGGAAAAAGGGTAATAAAGAGTAGATTAGAACCGTGGAAGAGGAAAACCACAGTTATTGTTTACTGGGGTATACCACACTTTTTTAAATAGAGATATTTGCGGCTGAACAGTGAGTGACACACTCAAACTGCTTTTTTTTTAGATACCAAAGGCCCAAAACTGGATAGTACAGCGATTTGACCCGTGGAACTGCGAAACCACACTGGGATGTCGGGCCTACACAAGACTATTTTCAACAGATATATTTTTGTGTCACAACAGTCAGGAGACACTACTGTTTTTCTTTACGGAAAAAACTACCAAAAGCTGAATAATAGAGATTTTTTACTGTGGGATGGCAAAACCACAGTTATTGTTTACTGGGGTATACCACACTTTTTAAATAGAGATATTTGCGGCTGAACAGTGAGCAACACACTCAAACTGCTTTTTTTTAGATACCAAAGGCCCAAAACTGGATGGTACAGCGATTTGACCCGTGGAACTGCGAAACCACACTGGGATGTCAGGCCTACACAAGACTATTTTCAACAGATATATTTTTGTGTCACAACAGTCAGGAGACACTACTGTTTTTCTTTACGGAAAAAACTACCAAAAGCTGAATAATAGAGATTTTTTACTGTGGGATGGCAAAACCACAGTTATTGTTTACTGGGGTATACCACACTTTTTTAAATAGATATATTTGCGGCTGAACAGTGAGCGACACACTCAAACTGCTTTTTTTTTAGATACCAAAGGCCCAAAACTGGATAGTACAGCGATTTGACCCGTGGAACTGCGAAACCACACTGGGATGTCGGGCCTACACAAGACTATTTTCAACAGATATATTTTTGTGTCACAACAGTCAGGAGACACTACTGTTTTTCTTTACGGAAAATATACCAAAACCTGAAGAATAGAGATTTTTTACCGTGGGATGGCAAAACCACAGTTATTGTTTACTGGGTTATACCAGACTTTTTTAAATATATAGATTTGCAGCTGAACAGTGAGCGACACACTCAAACTGTTTTTTTTTTTAGATACAAATGGCCCAAAATGGATAATACAGAGGTTTGAAGCGTGGAAGTGCAAAACAACACTTCTGTTTCTCTAGCCTACACCAGACTATTTTCAACAGTTATATTTGTGTCTGAAAAATCAGAGACACGCTTTTTTTTTGGGGGGGGCGACACACCAAAAGGTTAATAAGACGGGTATTTGTACAGTGTGAAGGAGGGAAAAAAAAGGAGGATTTAGATGAAAAAAAAGGATTTTTCCTGGCCCCCGACACCTGGTGCTAAGTCCAGCAATTTCGGCAACAGGAGCACACAGGACTGTAATGCAGCGTTTGCTGGTATAACCACTGTGTCTCCTATACAGCCTGCCTGCCTGGTATCTGGGATGGATATTAGTCCTGAAAAGGACTGTTTGTTTGTTCTGGCAGCCTTTACAGACCCTACACTAACTATTTCGCAGTTTATATCTCTCCCTAAATCAGCAGCGCTGTCCCTACACTGTCTAATCTGGAGCGACTGTGTCCAAGATGGCGGCGCCCGGTTTTAAATACTCGAGGTGACGCTGTGCGGCCAGCCAATCACTGTAATGCCCACAACCAACATGGCTGCAGCATTACAGTGACTGGCTGGCAATCCCTGCATGTTCATTGGCTCTGTAAAGAGCGCCAAACATGCAGGGCGGAGACCCGAGCTCCCGCCCGAGTAACCCGGAAATGCTCGGTGCTCGCCGAACATCCCGAGTAGCGTGATGCTCGGGCGAGTACCGAGCAGTGTCGAGCATGTTCGCTCAACACTACTGCTGAGATGTTCAGTTTTTTACTAAATTTCCTACGTTTTGTACTAATTTATTAGCACATATATACCACTCATTCCTACAATCAAAGGATCAGGAAACCACTCTGAAATCAATATCCTACAATTTACCCCAACAGCAAAAAAACAACTATACACAAAATACCAAAAGATATATCAGATTATTAATGAGCAAATAAAAGACACTCACATAAAAATAATTTTTAGAAAGGTGTAGAAAAAATGCTGTAAAGTAAGAACGCTTGAAAAATAGAAATGTTAATGATTTATTTAATCAATTAACAAAATACAAAGTGAATGAACAAACGAAAAATCTAGATCCAATTAATATTTGGTGTGACCAACTTTTCACTTTAAAACAGCATCAATTATTCCAGGTACACCTGCGCAAAGTCAGGGATTTTGTAATAATACAGTCAGGTGTCTGGTCATACACCATGGCAAGACTGAGCAAGAATACACAAGGAAGTTATACTACATCAGCAAGGTCTCTAAGGCACAAATTTCAAAGAGGGTTGAGGGTTCAAGATGTGTCATTCAAGCACTTATGAAGAAGCACAAGAAATTGTGCAACGTTGAGGTCGGTAGATGCAGTGGTCGGCCAAGGAAACTTAGTGCAGCAGATGTATGACACATTATGGTTACTTTCCTTCAAAAGCGGAAGATGTCCAGCAGTGCCATCAGCTCAGAACTGGCAGCAACCAGTGGGACTCAGCTTCACTCATCTACTGTTCAGAGAAGACTGGCCAGAAGTGGTCTTTATAGCAGAATTGTGGCGAAAAAGCCATATCTTCCACATCAAAACAAGGCCAAGTGACTCAACTATGCATTAAAACAGAGGAACCAGGGTGTAGAAAGTTGGCAGGATGTGCTCTGGACGGTTGAGTCCAAACATGAAAAATGTTGTTATTACAGAAGAGATTTTGTTCACTGAAGGGCTGGAGAGCAGTACAATAATGAGTGTCTGTGGGCAATAGTGATACATAAGCACGGTGAAGGGTCCTGTAAGTTTGGGGCTGCATTTCAGCAAATGGAGGTGGAAATAGGGTCAGAATTATTGGTTCCCTCAATGCTGAGATATAGAGGCAGATACTTATCCATCATGCAATATCATCAGGGAGGTGTCTGATTGGATCCAAATATTTTCTTCAGCAGAACAACAACCCCAAACGTACAGCCAATGTCATTAAGAATTATCTTCAATGTAAAGAACAAGGAGTCCTGGAAATGATCTGATCCCACCCAGTGGAGTAACTAGAGTCTGATAGGCCCCCACCTGCATGTTGGTCAAATGTATGGGCCCTTGTAGCGTTCTGGATCCTATAAAGATACAGTATATGTGTTCTCTCCCTATGTAGCAATGTCCCCCATCCTGGCTCCTTCTTGTAATAATCTCCCACATGCTGGGCCTTATGCTATAACATTTTCCCCCACCTGTGCCCCTGTCTGGTAATGTCCCCATTCTGGCATCATTTCCTTCATTCTGGTTTAATGTCCCCATCCTGGTATAGTGTCCCCATTCTGATATAATGTCCCCATTTTGGTATAATGTCTCTAACCTGATATAATATCCCCCATGCTGGTGTAATGCTTCCAATTCTGCTATAATGTCCCCAAAGCTGGTATAATGCCCCACATCCTGGTATAGTATCTCCAGTTCTGGCATAATGTCCCCCATGCTGCTATAATATCCCCCATACTGGTATAATATCATCATTGTGATATAATGTCCCCCATCCTGGTATAACATCATTATTGTGATATAATGTCCCCATTCTGATATGGTGTCACCCATCCGGGTATGGTGTACCGCATTCTGGTATAATGTCCCCAATTCTGGTATAATTTCCCCATTCTGATATAATGTCCCCATTCTGATTTAATGTCCCCCTTCCTGGTATGTTGTCCCCCTTCCGATATATTGTCCCCATTCTGATATAGTGTCCTTCATCTTGGTAAAATGTCCCCATACTAGAATAGTGTCCCCATTCTGGTATAATGTCCCCATCCTGGTATAATGCCCCCCATCCTGGTTTAATGACCATCATACTGGTTTAATGTCCCTCGCCCTGGTTTAATGTCCCCCATCCTGGTACAATGCACTCCATTCTGTTACAGTGTCTCACATTCTGGCATAATGACCTAATTCTGATACAATGTCCCATTCTGGTATAATGTACCCATTCTGGCATAATGTCCCCCATCCTGGTATGGTATCTACTGAGCTGCCATCCTGGGGATGGGTTATCAATATCAGATCGGTGGGCTCCGACACGCGGCACTGGCTCTACCCATCACTTGTTTGCAACGCTCAGATGTAAATAGTTTGAAGATCTGAACATCACTGCTCCATTCACTGTACTGTGGGTCCTGCAAGTCAGCTAATATTCATGTAATAGGAGCTGATCTGCAGCACCAGGTAGGAGCCACTACACAGTGACCAGAGCTGTGATGTTCAGCTCCACAACAATGTTTACATCTGACCTCTGCCAGAGTTTCAAACAACTGAGTAGTTCAGGTGCCACGTGCCGGACCCCCACAAATCTGATATTAATGAGCTAACCAGGGGATAGACCATCAATATGTTTGTCCTGGAAATTTCGTTTAAGGCCGACCTGCACATACTACGTATATAATATATATATATGGCAAAGAGTGGGAAGGGGTTAATCACAGGCTCATAAAACGGACAAACAACACAAATATTGGTTCTATCTTTTACACATATGGGGTAGCCCTTAAGAGGGCCGTTGGGTCAAAGAGAGAGAGAGAGAGAAGAGAGAGGGGAGGAAGAGATACCGGGAGATACCAAGAGAGAGAAAAAAAGAGAGACCCAACCAGTGCAAGGCTAAGCCGGGCATGTGGTAGCGGCTATTTATACTCACTGCTGATCTCTGATTGGTGGAAAATCTGGGTGTGGCTGCTCTCTGATTGGTGGAAAATCTGGGTGTGGCTGCTCTGTGATTGGTCAGCATTATGACCTCACAGTGGCGATGACTCATACCTCCTGGGTGGTTCTTCTGGGCGGTTCTGTTTTCTGACTGGTGGAAATTCTAATCAGCATTATGACCTCACAGTGGCCGTGACTCATGTTTCATGGACTGTTCTATCTGGGTGACCTGAAACATGCTGATCTCTGATTGGTGGAAATTCAAGTCATCTTCATGACATCACAATCAGCATGTTATTACTGCTGAGATGTTCAGTTTTTTCCTAAATTTCCTATGTTTTGTCCTAATTTATTACCACATATATACCACTCATTCCTACAATCAAAGGATCAGGAAACCACTCTGAAATCAATATCCTACAATTTACCCCAACAGCAAAATAACAACTATACACAAAATACCAAAAGATATATCAGATTATTAATGAGCAAATAAAAGACACAATCACATAAAAATAATTTTTAGAAAGGTGTAGAAAAAATGCTGTAAAGTAAGAACGCTTCAAAAATAGAAATGTTAATGATTTATTTAATCAATTAACAAAATACAAAGTGAATGAACAAACGAAAAATCTAGATCCAATTAATATTTGGTGTGACCAACTTTTCACTTTAAAACAGCATCAATTATTCCAGGTACACCTGAGCAAAGTCAGGGATTTTGTAATAATACAGTCAGGTGTCTGGTCATACACCATGGCAAGACTGAGCAAGAATACACAAGGAAGTTATACTATATCAGCAAGGTCTCTAAGGCACAAATTTCAAAGCAGATTGAGGGTTCAAGATGTGTCATTCAAACACTTATGAAGAAGCACAAGAAATTGTGCAACGTTGAGGTCAGTAGATGCAGTGGTCGGCCAAGGAAACTTAGTGCAGCAGATGTATGACACATTATGGTTACTTTCCTTCAAAAGCGGAAGATGTCCAGCAGTGCCATCAGCTCAGAACTGGCAGCAACCAGTGGGACTCAGCTTCACTCATCTACTGCTCAGAGAAGACTGACCAGAAGTTCTCTTCATAGCAGAATTGTGGTGAAAAAGCCATATGTTCCACATCAAAACAAGGCCAAGTGACTCAACTATGCATTAAAACAGAGGAACCAGGGTGTAGAAAATTGGCAGGATGTGCTCTGGACGGTTGAGTCAAAATATGAAAAATGTTGTTATTACAGAAGAGATTTTGTTCACTAAAGGGCTGGAAAGCAGTACAATAATGAGTGTCTGTGGGCAATAGTGATCCATAAGCACGGAGGAGGGTCCTGTAAGTTTGGGGCTGCATTTCAGCAAATGGAAGTGGGAATTGGCTTAGAATTATTGGTTCCCTCAATGCTGAGATATAGAGGCAGATACTTATCCATCATGCAATATCATCAGGGAGGTGTCTGATTGGATCCAAATGTTTTCTTCAGCAGAACAACAACCCCAAACGTACAGCCAATGTCATTAAGAATTATCTTCAATGTAAAAAACAAGGAGTCCTAGAAATGATATGGTCCCACCCAGTGGAGTAACTAGAGTCTGATAGGCCCCCACCTGCATGTTGGTCAGATGTATGGGCCCTTGTAGCGTTCTGGATCCTATAAAGATATATGTGTTCTCTCCCTATGTAGTAATGTCCCCTATCCTGGCTCCTTCTTGTAATAATCTCCCACATGCTGGGCCTTATGCTATAACATTTTCCCCCACCTGTGCCTCTGTCTGGTAATGTCCCCATTCTGGCATCATTTCCTTCATTCTGGTTTAATGTCCCCATCCTGGTATAGTGTCCCCATTCTGATATAATGTCCCCATTTTGACTAGAGCTGTGATGTTCAGCTCCACAACAATGTTTACATCTGACCTCTGCCAGAGTTTCAAACAACTGAGTAGTTGAGGTGCCACGTGCCGGACCCCCACAAATCTGATATTAATGAGCTAACCAGGGGATAGACCATCAATATGTTTGTCCTGGAAATTCCGTTTAAGGCCGACCTGCACATACTACGTATATAATATATATATATGGCAAAGAGTGGGAAGGGGTTAATCACAGGCTCATAAAACGGACAAACAACACAAATATTGGTTCTATCTTTTACACATATGGGGTAGCCCTTAAGAGGGCCGTTGGGTCAAAGAGAGAGAGAGAGAAGAGAGAGGGGAGGGAGAGATACCGGGAGATACCAAGAGAGAGAAAAAAAGAGAGACCCAACCAGTGCAAGGCTAAGCCGGGCAGGTGGTAGCGGCTATTTATACCCACTGCTGATCTCTGATTGGTGGAAAATCTGGGTGTGGCTGCTCTCTGATTGGTGGAAAATCTGGGTGTGGCTGCTCTGTGATTGGTCAGCATTATGACCTCACAGTGGCGATGACTCATACCTCCTGGGTGGTTCTTCTGGGCGGTTCTGTTTTCTGACTGGTGGAAATTCTAATCAGCATTATGACCTCACAGTGGCCGTGACTCATGTTTCATGGACTGTTCTATCTGGGTGACCTGAAACATGCTGATCTCTGATTGGTGGAAATTCAAGTCATCTTCATGACATCACAATCAGCATGTTATTACTGCTGAGATGTTCAGTTTTATCCTAAATTTCCTATGTTTTGTCCTAATTTATTACCACATATATACCACTCATTCCTACAATCAAAGGATCAGGAAACCACTCTGAAATCAATATCCTACAATTTACCCCAACAGCAAAAAAACAACTATACACAAAATACCAAAAGATATATCAGATTATTAATGAGCAAATAAAAGACACTATCACATAAAAATAATTTTTAGAAAGGTGTAGAAAAAATGCTGTAAAGTAAGAACGCTTCAAAAATAGAAATGTTAATGATTTATTTAATCAATTAACAAAATACAAAGTGAATGAACAAACGAAAAATCTAGATCCAATTAATATTTGGTGTGACCAGCTTTTCACTTTAAAACAGCATCAATTATTCCAGGTACACCTGCGCAAAGTCAGGGATTTTGTAATAATACAGTCAGGTGTCTGGTCATACACCATGGCAAGACTGAGCAAGAATACACAAGGAAGTTATACTACATCAGCAAGGTCTCTAAGGCACAAATTTCAAAGCAGATTGAGGGTTCAAGATGTGTCATTCAAGCACTTATGAAGAAGCACAAGAAATTGTGCAATGTTGAGGTCAGTAGATGCAGTGGTCGGCCAAGGAAACTTAGTGCAGCAGATGTAGGACACATTATGGTTATTTTCCTTCAAAAGCGGAAGATGTCCAGCAGTGCCATCAGCTCAGAACTGGCAGCAACCAGTGTGACTCAGCTTCACTCATCTACTGTTGAGAGAAGACTGGCCAGAAGTGGTCTTCATAGCAGAATTGTGGCGAAAAAGCCATATCTTCCATATCAAAACAAGGCCAAGTGACTCAACTATGCATTAAAACAGAGGAACCAGGGTGTAGAAAATTGGCAAGATGTGCTCTGGACGGTTGAGTCAAAATATGAAAAATGTTATTACAGAAGAGATTTTGTTCACTAAAGGGCTGGAGAGCAGTACAATAATGAGTGTCTGTGGGCAATAGTGATCCATAAGCACGGTGGAGGGTCCTGTAAGTTTGGGGCAGCATTTCAGCAAATGGAAGTGGGAATTGGGTTAGAATTATTGGTTCCCTCAATGCTGAGATATAGAGGCAGATACTTATCCATCATGCAATATCATCAGGGAGGTGTCTGATTGGATCCAAATGTTTTCTTCAGCAGAACAACAACCCCAAACGTACAGCCAATGTCATTAAGAATTATCTTCAATGTAAAGAACAAGGAGTCCTGGAAAGGATATGGTCCCACCCAGTGGAGTAACTAGAGTCTGATAGGCCCCCACCTGCATGTTGGTCAGATGTATGGGCCTTTGTAGCGTTCTAGATCCTATAAAGATACAGTATATGTGTTCTCTCCCTATGTAGCAATGTCCCCCATCCTGGCTCCTTCTTGTAATAATCTCCCACATGCTGGGCCTTATGCTATAACATTTTCCCCCACCTGTGCCCCTGTCTGGTAATGTCCCCATTCTGGCATCATTTCCTTCATTCTGGTTTAATGTCCCCATCCTGGTATAGTGTCCCCATTCTGATATAATGTCCCCATTTTGGTATAATGTCTCTAACCTGGTATAATATCCCCATGCTGGTGTAATGCTCCCAATTCTGTTATAATGTCCCCAAAGCTGGTATAATGCCCCACATCCTGGTATAGTATCTCCAGTTCTGGCATTATGTCCCCCATGTTGCTATAATATACCCCATACTGGTATAATATCATCGTTGTGATATAATGTCCCCCATCCTGGTATAACATCATCATTGTGATATAATGTCCCCATTCTGATATAGTGTCACCCATCCGGGTATGGTGTACCGCATTCTGGTATAATGTCCCCAATTCTGGTATAATTTCCCCATTCTGATATAATGTCCCCATTCTGATTTAATGTCCCCCTTCCTGGTATGTTGTCCCCCTTCCGATATATTGTCCCCATTCTGATATAGTGTCCTTCATCTTGGTAAAATGTCCCCATACTAGAATAGTGTCCCCATTCTGGTATAATGTCCCCATCCTGGTATAATGCCCCCCATCCTGGTTTAATGACCATCATACTGGTTTAATGTCCCTCGCCCTGGTTTAATGTCCCCCATCCTGGTACAATGCACTCCATTCTGTTACAGTGTCTCACATTCTGGCATAATGACCTAATTCTGATACAATGTCCCCATTCTGGTATAATGTACCCATTCTGGCATAATGTCCCCCATCCTGGTATGGTATCTACTGAGCTGCCATCCTGGGGATGGGTTATCAATATCAGATCGGTGGGCTCCGACACGCGGCACTGGCTCTACCCATCACTTGTTTGCAACGCTCAGATGTAAATAGTTTGAAGATCTGAACATCACTGCTCCATTCACTGTACTGTGGGTCCTGCAAGTCAGCTAATATTCATGTAATAGGAGCTGATCTGCAGCACCAGGTAGGAGCCACTACACAGTGACCAGAGCTGTGATGTTAAGCTCCACAACAATGTTTACATCTGACCTCTGCCAGAGTTTCAAACAACTGAGTAGTTCAGGTGCCACGTGCCGGACCCCCACAAAATCTGATATTAATGAGCTAACCAGGGGATAGACCATCAATATGTTTGTCCTGGAAATTTCGTTTAAGGCCGACCTGCACATACTACGTATATAATATATATATATGGCAAAGAGTGGGAAGGGGTTAATCACAGGCTCATAAAACGGACAAACAACACAAATATTGGTTCTATCTTTTACACATATGGGGTAGCCCTTAAGAGGGCCGTTGGGTCAAAGAGAGAGAGAGAGAAGAGAGAGGGGAGGAATAGATACCGGGAGATACCAAGAGAGAGAAAAAAAGAGAGACCCAACCAGTGCAAGGCTAAGCCGGGCAGGTGGTAGCGGCTATTTATACTCACTGCTGATCTCTGATTGGTGGAAAATCTGGGTGTGGCTGCTCTCTGATTGGTGGAAAATCTGGGTGTGGCTGCTCTGTGATTGGTCAGCATTATGACCTCACAGTGGCGATGACTCATACCTCCTGGGTGGTTCTTCTGGGCGGTTCTGTTTTCTGACTGGTGGAAATTCTAATCAGCATTATGACCTCACAGTGGCCGTGACTCATGTTTCATGGACTGTTCTATCTGGGTGACCTGAAACATGCTGATCTCTGATTGGTGGAAATTCAAGTCATCTTCATGACATCACAATCAGCATGTTATTACTGCTGAGATGTTCAGTTTTTTCCTAAATTTCCTATGTTTTGTCCTAATTTATTACCACATATATACCACTCATTCCTACAATCAAAGGATCAGGAAACCACTCTGAAATCAATATCCTACAATTTACCCCAACAGCAAAATAACAACTATACACAAAATACCAAAAGATATATCAGATTATTAATGAGCAAATAAAAGACACAATCACATAAAAATAATTTTTAGAAAGGTGTAGAAAAAATGCTGTAAAGTAAGAACGCTTCAAAAATAGAAATGTTAATGATTTATTTAATCAATTAACAAAATACAAAGTGAATGAACAAACGAAAAATCTAGATCCAATTAATATTTGGTGTGACCAACTTTTCACTTTAAAACAGCATCAATTATTCCAGGTACACCTGAGCAAAGTCAGGGATTTTGTAATAATACAGTCAGGTGTCTGGTCATACACCATGGCAAGACTGAGCAAGAATACACAAGGAAGTTATACTATATCAGCAAGGTCTCTAAGGCACAAATTTCAAAGCAGATTGAGGGTTCAAGATGTGTCATTCAAACACTTATGAAGAAGCACAAGAAATTGTGCAACGTTGAGGTCAGTAGATGCAGTGGTCGGCCAAGGAAACTTAGTGCAGCAGATGTATGACACATTATGGTTACTTTCCTTCAAAAGCGGAAGATGTCCAGCAGTGCCATCAGCTCAGAACTGGCAGCAACCAGTGGGACTCAGCTTCACTCATCTACTGCTCAGAGAAGACTGACCAGAAGTTCTCTTCATAGCAGAATTGTGGTGAAAAAGCCATATGTTCCACATCAAAACAAGGCCAAGTGACTCAACTATGCATTAAAACAGAGGAACCAGAGTGTAGAAAATTGGCAGGATGTGCTCTGGACGGTTGAGTCAAAATATGAAAAATGTTGTTATTACAGAAGAGATTTTGTTCACTAAAGGGCTGGAGAGCAATACAATAATGAGTGTCTGTGGGCAATAGTGATCCATAAGCACGGAGGAGGGTCCTGTAAGTTTGGGGCTGCATTTCAGCAAATGGAAGTGGGAATTGGCTTAGAATTATTGGTTCCCTCAATGCTGAGATATAGAGGCAGATACTTATCAATCATGCAATATCATCAGGGAGGTGTCTGATTGGATCCAAATGTTTTCTTCAGCAGAACAACAACCCCAAACGTACAGCCAATGTCATTAAGAATTATCTTCAATGTAAAGAACAAGGAGTCCTAGAAATGATATGGTCCCACCCAGTGGAGTAACTAGAGTCTGATAGGCCCCCACCTGCATGTTGGTCAGATGTATGGGCCCTTGTAGCGTTCTGGATCCTATAAAGATATATGTGTTCTCTCCCTATGTAGTAATGTCCCCTATCCTGGCTCCTTCTTGTAATAATCTCCCACATGCTGGGCCTTATGCTATGACATTTTCCCCCACCTGTGCCTCTGTCTGGTAATGTCCCCATTCTGGCATCATTTCCTTCATTCTGGTTTAATGTCCCCATCCTGGTATAGTGTCCCCATTCTGATATAATGTCCCCATTTTGACCAGAGCTGTGATGTTCAGCTCCACAACAATGTTTACATCTGACCTCTGCCAGAGTTTCAAACAACTGAGTAGTTGAGGTGCCACGTGCCGGACCCCCACAAATCTGATATTAATGAGCTAACCAGGGGATAGACCATCAATATGTTTGTCCTGGAAATTCCGTTTAAGGCCCACCTGCACATACTACGTATATAATATATATATATGGCAAAGAGTGGGAAGGGGTTAATCACAGGCTCATAAAACGGACAAACAACACAAATATTGGTTCTATCTTTTACACATATGGGGTAGCCCTTAAGAGGGCCGTTGGGTCAAAGAGAGAGAGAGAGAAGAGAGAGGGGAGGGAGAGATACCGGGAGATACCAAGAGAGAGAAAAAAAGAGAGACCCAACCAGTGCAAGGCTAAGCCGGGCAGGTGGTAGCGGCTATTTATACCCACTGCTGATCTCTGATTGGTGGAAAATCTGGGTGTGGCTGCTCTCTGATTGGTGGAAAATCTGGGTGTGGCTGCTCTGTGATTGGTCAGCATTATGACCTCACAGTGGCGATGACTCATACCTCCTGGGTGGTTCTTCTGGGCGGTTCTGTTTTCTGACTGGTGGAAATTCTAATCAGCATTATGACCTCACAGTGGCCGTGACTCATGTTTCATGGACTGTTCTATCTGGGTGACCTGAAACATGCTGATCTCTGATTGGTGGAAATTCAAGTCATCTTCATGACATCACAATCAGCATGTTATTACTGCTGAGATGTTCAGTTTTATCCTAAATTTCCTATGTTTTGTCCTAATTTATTACCACATATATACCACTCATTCCTACAATCAAAGGATCAGGAAACCACTCTGAAATCAATATCCTACAATTTACCCCAACAGCAAAAAAACAACTATACACAAAATACCAAAAGATATATCAGATTATTAATGAGCAAATAAAAGACACTATCACATAAAAATAATTTTTAGAAAGGTGTAGAAAAAATGCTGTAAAGTAAGAACGCTTCAAAAATAGAAATGTTAATGATTTATTTAATCAATTAACAAAATACAAAGTGAATGAACAAACGAAAAATCTAGATCCAATTAATATTTGGTGTGACCAGCTTTTCACTTTAAAACAGCATCAATTATTCCAGGTACACCTGCGCAAAGTCAGGGATTTTGTAATAATACAGTCAGGTGTCTGGTCATATACCATGGCAAGACTGAGCAAGAATACACAAGGAAGTTATACTACATCAGCAAGGTCTCTAAGGCACAAATTTCAAAGCAGATTGAGGGTTCAAGATGTGTCATTCAAGCACTTATGAAGAAGCACAAGAAATTGTGCAATGTTGAGGTCAGTAGATGCAGTGGTCGGCCAAGGAAACTTAGTGCAGCAGATGTATGACACATTATGGTTACTTTCCTTCAAAAGCGGAAGATGTCCAGCAGTGCCATCAGCTCAGAACTGGCAGCAACCAGTGGGACTCAGCTTCACTCATCTACTGTTCAGAGAAGACTGGCCAGAAGTTCTCTTCATAGCAGAATTGTGGTGAAAAAGCCATATGTTCCACATCAAAACAAGGCCAAGTGACTCAACTATGCATTAAAACAGAGGAACCAGGGTGTAGAAAATTGGCAGGATGTGCTCTGGACGGTTGAGTCAAAATATGAAAAATGTTGTTATTACAGAAGAGATTTTGTTCACTAAAGGGCTGGAGAGCAGTACAATAATGAGTGTCTGTGGGCAGTAGTGATCCATAAGCACGGTGGAGGGTCCTGTAAGTTTGGGGCTGCATTTCAGCAAATGGAAGTGGGAATTGGGTTAGAATTATTGGTTCCCTCAATGCTGAGATATAGAGGCAGATACTTATCCATCATGCAATATCATCAGGGAGGTGTCTGATTGGATCCAAATGTTTTCTTCAGCAGAACAACAACCCCAAACGTACAGCCAATGTCATTAAGAATTATCTTCAATGTAAAGAACAAGGAGTCCTGGAAATGATCTGGTCCCACACAGTGGAGTAACTAGAGTCTGATAGGCCCCCACCTGCAAGTTGGTCAGATGTATGGGCCCTTGTAACGCTCTGGAACCTATAAAGATACAGTATATGTGTTCTCTCCCTATGTAGCAATGTCCCCCATCCTGGCTCCTTCTTGTAATAATCTCCCACATGCTGGGCCTTATGCTATAACATTTTCCCCCACCTGTGCCCCTTTCTGGTAATGTCCCTGACGCGCCCTCTGGGCCAGTGTTGTTTTTGGGGGATACCCGGAGCCGGATCAGATGGGGGTTGTAGTCTCCGAGTGGCGGTGACCCGGTCCGTGCCCAGGGTGTCAAGCTCAGTGTGTGGCAGTCCTACAGATGTTGCTGGATGTTCTTTAATGTCGACTATGCCACCCGTTGATTTGCGGTCACTACGGCCGCCGCTGCAGCAGGGTCCGCTGAGGCTGGTGGTGTGTGTGCAGCTCAGGTAGTATAACCCCCAACGGGAGGGGTATAGCCTCAGGGGGTCAGTTGCAGAGGATGGTGGTTGTGGAGGTGCAGTGAGAGTGGTAATAAGACTCCGAGTCGGCTTGTGCAGTTCAGGGTTTTACTTACTGCTTTTGTGTTGGTCACTCCGGCCTTGAGTGACCACCCGAGCCGTGCTGCGTCCACCAGGTCCTGGACTCGGCCAACCCCCAGGTGATTCTGGAGCGTGGTCCTGAGCTCCCTTTCTGACTTGTCCTTCTCTCTGGCCTTCCCCACCAGGGATCCACCTAAGTCCGGCTCCCTCGGGCCTCTTGTTGGTAAACCCTTGTCTCTGGGTTCCCTGACCCTATTCTTGGTGTGCCTTCCGGGTGGATTTAGTGGGTGGTCGTGGCAGATCCTGCCCACGACCTCCGGTCTCTGGCTAAGGATTAGGGCCCTCCACCAGCTTGGGATCCGGTACCCTTGTGCCAACTCTTCACCCTCTGGTCTAATTTTGGGTTCTTGGAGTTCCCTCTTCTCCCCCTCTGGGTCCTTCCTTCTCCTCTCTCTCTCTCTTGGCCTTGGAGCTGGCTGAGCTGCTCTGCTTCTCTGACTCAACTCTGACAGACTGACCCTGATCTAAGAAGGTTCCCACCTTATATACTCCCTCTATGTGTGAGCTCAGGTGACCAGCACCCAATGAGCTCCTAGCATTACCCAGACTGCTCCTCCTATCTGCCCCTACACTACTGGGATGTTCCACCCCCCTCCCACTCCAGCCAGGGACAGACACTGTCGTACCTGCACATTTCTCTAGTGGGAGTACCATTGGTCTGTCCCCCGGAAATGGGATGTGTGTAGTGCATGCAGCCTACTGAGCTCAGTACCACACTCCATCCTTACCCGGGAGTGGAATACCACACCTCTGGCTTGAGGTGTAATACCCCTGTAGCAGCCGAATCCTCAGGGTGCTACATTCCCCCCTGGTAAATCACAGCACGTCCTCGGGCTGTAAGATATAAAAACATCCAAAACATACAATTTTTTTTCATAAACATAAACATATAAAACATCACATAAAACTTTTCATAAAAACTCTTCATAAATAACGTCCTTGTAAACACTCTTGCTCCTCCGGCCACGGTGCAGCTTGTGACCGGGAAAAGCGCGACAGTCTCTTTAAGAAAAACAACAGTTTACTATAAATCCGGTAGGGGGCGCCTTAGGAAGCGCAACTATATACAAGGGGAATATGGCCGCTCTCAGTCCTCGGCCAGGTAATGGGAATAGGGACACATGGTTTAACAGTTCACTCTTGTCCCAACGGGGACTTATTTAAAGCAGCAACAGTTCACTGTACCCCAATAGGTAACTATTTACAGTCTCTTTACCGTACTTTAACGACGGCGTCCTCCTGCTCCTTCCTTGGATCTAGACCCGTCCGGGTCCTCCTGCTCCTCCTCACACCGCAGCTCCTCCTCCGTCAGGCGATGTACATGGAGGGCGTAGGGTCCTTTGGCACACTTGTGCCGGGTGAAGGTGACCTCGTCCCCTACGTACAGGTCACGACCTCTGTGTCCCTCCGGCAGATGGCTTTCTACGTCTCTGCGGGTGACAAAGACGTCGCCGGGGGTATGATGGTCTTTTATGAAGCCCCACCCATGCTGCAGGTTGAATTTAATCACAGTCCCGGTGGTACGGGGACCATGAGCTGCACGGGGGTTCCTCCTGGTCCGGCTCTTCTGCTCCGCGCTCCTTATCTGTGCTTGCTGTTCCCGGACCCGCCTCTCTCTCCGCTCCTTCTCGAAGACCTCGAGCTGCTGGCGGCAGCACTCTGCACGCTCCGCTGTGGCCGCCCGAGTCTCCTGAGTGAACCCCATGAGGTCTCCTCCGGTGGGGTCCCACTCAAACTGTGCCTCCTCTAGCGGGGGCTGGGTCCTCCTGACGGGCTTCGGAACCGGAATCAGGGGTTCATCTAGGGGTCTTTCTTTCCGGAGTCGGTGATGGTGAAACTCCGGTGGCCATATGAAGGGCTGCCCATCCGGGCACGTATGCTGGGCGAACAGGTCCTCACCCAGGTGCGGTACTTTAGGTGTTATGGGCGCTGTGGTTGTAGCGGCGCCCGGGTTGACCAGGCCTTGCGACCAGGCTTGGGGCACGCTAAAGGAAAAGGGCACCGTAAGAACGGCGGCGCCCGTGGATACTCGGCCCTGCGACCAGGCTGGTAGCTCCGCGGAGGTAGGGGGCGCTGTTGGAATGGCGGCGCCCGGGGGTACTAGGCCTTGCGACCAGGCTGATGGTATTTCCTGCTTTGCCGCGCTCAGGGTCGAAGCGCGTGACGTCACAGGGGTCGCGGCCGCGGTTTCCGGTTGAGGCCTAGTCTGCGGCGGTGACGATGCAGCGACGGGCACGGCAGGGGGAATTTCGGGCTCTGCGACGGGGAGCTGGGGCAGGCACGCGGTTTCCCGGCTCGGGGTAGAGACGTCCCCTTTACCTGCCTCCGTCCGTTCGGCTCCCTTCTCGGCGCCGTCTCCGGCCTTGAGTCCTCCTGCACCATCCTCAGAGGCGGTCTGTCTCCTCGTCTCGGGTGGCGTGCTCCGCTGACGGGTTCCGGTCTGCTGGGCCATCTCTCGGCTCCACTCCGCCAACGTCTCTCGCTGCACCCGGGCCATCCTCCGTGCGAGGCCCTCCAGCGCAGTCTGTGCACACTCCCGGTCTCGGGGGAGCTGTGCCAGGACCTCCACTAGGCCTAGTGGGGTTGTGGCTTGTAGCAGGCTCCTGACCACTGGGTCGGTGCTGCCTGACTCTCCCTCCATCTCCGGGTAGGCTCTCTCTGGACTCCTCTCCAGACTTCTTGTCTCCGGGTGCGCTCTCTCCAGACTGCTCCAGGCGACACCCATCTTTGCTCTCTTGTTCTGTCTCCGCCCACATTGAGGGTGGTCCCGGGGAAACTTTGTGATTGTCAGTTCCAGGGGCAGTTCTCTTACGCTGATGGACACTTCCAGCATCACAGTCTCTGTTGGTGGGGGCGGTTTCCGCTTTTGGCGCCATTCTTCGACCTGGCCCACGATGGGAGGTGGCCTTTTGCCACCCTCTGGCACGCCCATAATGGCGTCCGCTCTTCCAAGGCGGGAAATCTTTGGAAATGGCGGGAATCGTCTCCCAGTGGCGGGAAACTCCATGGATGGCGGGAAAAAGCTGCAAATGGCGGACAACCGGCGGGAAACGACCTGTGATGGGGTCCGTTGGCGGGGACCCTCCGGAACCGGCGGGAGACTTCTTTTTAAGGTAACGGTGAACTTTTCTTCAGGCACGCAGTACCCGGTTGTTGCGGGCACGTAATCCTGCCGACTACGCCAAAGTTGACGCGCCCCCTGGGCCAGTGTTGTTTTTGGGGGATACCCGGAGCCGGATCAGATGGGGGTTGTAGTCTCCGAGTGGCGGTGACCAGGTCCGTGCCCAGGGTGTCAAGCTCAGTGTGTGGCAGTCCTACAGATGTTGCTGGATGTTCTTTAATGTCGACTACGCCACCCGTTGATTTGCGGTCACTACGGCCGCCGCTGCAGCAGGGTCCGCTGAGGCTGGTGGTGTGTGTGCAGCTCAGGTAGTATAACCCCCAACGGGAGGGGTATAGCCTCAGGGGGTCAGTTGCAGAGGATGGTGGTTGTGGAGGTGCAGTGAGAGTGGTAATAAGACTCCGAGTCGGCTTGTGCAGTTCAGGGTTTTACTTACTGCTTTTGTGTTGGTCACTCCGGCCTTGAGTGACCACCCGAGCCGTGCTGCGTCCACCAGGTCCTGGACTCGGCCAACCCCCAGGTGATTCTGGAGCGTGGTCCTGAGCTCCCTTTCTGACTTGTCCTTCTCTCTGGCCTTCCCCACCAGGGATCCACCTAAGTCCGGCTCCCTCGGGCCTCTTGTTGGTAAACCCTTGTCTCTGGGTTCCCTGACCCTATTCTTGGTGTGCCTTCCGGGTGGATTTAGTGGGTGGTCGTGGCAGATCCTGCCCACGACCTCCGGTCTCTGGCTAAGGATTAGGGCCCTCCACCAGCTTGGGATCCGGTACCCTTGTGCCAACTCTTCACCCTCTGGTCTAATTTTGGGTTCTTGGAGTTCCCTCTTCTCCCCCTCTGGGTCCTTCCTTCTCCTCTCTCTCTCTCTTGGCCTTGGAGCTGGCTGAGCTGCTCTGCTTCTCTGACTCAACTCTGACAGACTGACCCTGATCTAAGATGGTTCCCACCTTATATACTCCCTCTATGTGTGAGCTCAGGTGACCAGCACCCAATGAGCTCCTAGCATTACCCAGACTGCTCCCCCTATCTGCCCCTACACTACTGGGATGTTCCACCCCCCTCCCACTCCAGCCAGGGACAGACACTGTCGTACCTGCACATTTCTCTAGTGGGAGTACCATTGGTCTGTCCCCTGGAAATGGGATGTGTGTAGTGCATGCAGCCTACTGAGCTCAGTTCCACACTCCATCCTTACCCGGGAGTGGAATACCACACCTCTGGCTTGAGGTGTAATACCCCTGTAGCAGCCGAATCCTCAGGGTGCTACATCCCCATTCTGGCATCATTTCCTTCATTCTGGTTTAATGTCCCCATCCTGGTATAGTGTCCCCATTCTGATATAATGTCCCCATTTTGACCAGAGCTGTGATGTTCAGCTCCACAACAATGTTTACATCTGACCTCTGCCAGAGTTTCAAACAACTGAGTAGTTGAGGTGCCACGTGCCGGACCCCCACAAATCTGATAATGTCTCTAACCTGGTATAATATCCCCATGCTGGTGTAATGCTCCCAATTCTGCTATAATGTCCCCAAAGCTGGTATAATGCCCCACATCCTGGTATAGTATCTCCAGTTCTGGCATTATGTCCCCCATGTTGCTATAATATACCCCATACTGGTATAATATCATCATTGTGATATTGTTATGTTCTGCTACCAAAGCTAAGGAAAGAGAGGAGATCTGTCCCTACTATAGGACTCAGCTGAATCCCTACGATGTAACAGGGAACCTGATCCTGCGATCAGACCTGCTAAAGTCCTAATCTAGTCTGTACGGAGACCTATAGATGTGGGGAGGGAATCCCTACAAGTACTAAGGACTGGGAGGAATATGGGACACCTCCTAACAGAAATAGTAGCAGACAGACGAACAAACAAAATAGATAGAACATAGAGGTCCGTAGACCAAGCAAACTAACAGAGCTAGATATAGAGCACAGGCTAGCTAGAAAGTAGATATACAATGAAGTCCAGCAAAGCCAGAAGGGCGGAGCAGGATTAAATAGGCCAACAAGGTCATGTGACCAGCAAAGGAAAAAAAACCTAACAGCAAGGTTCTAACAGTACCCCCCCTTCTAAGAGGATCCTCCGGATCCCCTAGGACCAGGCTTATCAGGAAATCTCCTGTGAAACGCTCTGATAAGTCTGGACGCGGAAACATCATCTGACCTCACCCAAGAGTTATCCTCGGGTCCGAAACCTTTCCAGGCCACAAGATACTGCAAACTACCTCTATACCGTCTAGAGTCAAGGATGCGAGAAATTTCATATTCCCCGTCCTCCACCACCGGAGGAACAGAGGCAGAGGCGTCACCATCCGACACAACAGCTTTTTTTAACAGAGAGACATGAAAGACCGGATTAATTCTCCAGGAGGTAGGAACCTCCAACCTAACAGCAGATTGGTTGACAACCTGAAGCACCTTAAAGGGCCCTACAAACTTGGGACCCAATTTCTTAGAAGGAATCCTCAACCGCAGATTCCTAGAGGACAACCAAACCATGTCACCAACAGCGAACAAAACCTCCTGTCGTTTCCTATCAAAGTAGTCTTTAGATTTTCTGTTGGCCTCCTGAAGATTACCACGCACATCCGTCCAAACTCTTTCCAAATCACCGGAAAAATTCTCCTCCTCAGGCACGGCAGATCCCAACTTGGAGAACGACCCAAACGACGGATGTCTCCCAGAACAACAAAAAAAAGGCGAACAACCAGCAGAAGAAGATGTATGATTGTTCAGAGCAAATTCAGCAAGTGGCAGAAACTCAGACCACCCCTCTTGATTGTCTGCCACAAAACAACGCAAGAACTGCTCAACATCCTGGTTTTTCCTTTCTGTCTGGCCATTAGATTCAGGATGATATCCGGACGAAAACGACAAATGAATTCCCAACCTGTCACAAAAGGCACGCCAAAAACGAGCCACGAACTGAGGACCCCTATCAGAAACAATGTCAGTAGGAACGCCATGAAGTCTGACAATTTCCTTGACAAAGGCCTTAGCGAGAGTTTTAGCGCAGGGCAGTTTGACGAAGGGAACCAAGTGACACATCTTGCTAAAACGGTCCACGACCACCCAGATGACAGTAAAACCCTCAGAGGGGGGAAGGTCAGTTATAAAGTCCATAGCCAAATGTGTCCAAGGAGCACTGGGGACCTCCAAAGGACAAAGTAACCCCGCAGCAGGAGTATGTGAGGACTTAGATCTAGCACATATAGTACATTGGCGCACCCACTTAATGACTTCCTTCTGCCATCCAGGCCACCAAAAACTGCGACCCACCAGTCTCTTGGTCTCAGAGATTCCGGGATGACCTGCCAACCGAGATTCGTGACACTCAACAAACAAATCTCTCCTAAAGGTCCCAGGCACAAACAACCTCCCATGAGGAGTGTTAGATGGGGCATTCTCCTGAGCTTTAAGAATCTCATCTTCCAAAACGGAGTCTAAAGCAGCTATCACAACACCTTCTTGTAAAATATTTTCCTCTTTCTCAGCACCGACTATGGGAGAAAAACTGCGAGACAAGGCATCCGCCTTAACATTCTTAGTACCAGGGATGTAAGTAACGGAGAAATTAAACCGCGAGAAAAACAGTGCCCACCTAGCCTGACGGGCATTCAGGCGCTTGGCAGCATCAAGATATATCAGATTTTTATGATCCGTAAGAACCTGAACGGGAAATTCCGCACCTTCCAAGAAGTGGCGCCAGTGTTCAAATGCGAGTTTAATAGCCAATAATTCCCGATTACCAATATCGTAATTCAATTCAGTCTCCGAAAATTTTTTTGAAAAAAAGGCACAGGGATGTAATCCATCCCCGTTATCCTGAGACAATACTGCGCCAACCCCCACAGAGGAAGCATCAACCTCAACCAAAAACGGCCTAGTAACATCAGGCTGCATAAGGATGGGAGCAGAGGTGAACCTCTCCTTGAGATACACAAAAGCTTCAATGGCCTCAGAAGACCACTGAACCGCATCAGCACCTTTCCTGGTGAGATCAGTCAGAGGTTTGACAATACTAGAAAAATTTTTTATGAATTTTCTATAGTAATTGGCGAAACCCAAAAACCTCTGTATCGATTTCAAACCAATAGGCCTAGGCCATTCCTGCACAGCCTGAACCTTAACCGGATCCATCTCAAAACCTTGGCTGGAGATAATGTAGCCCAAAAAACTAATTCTCTGTACAGCGAACTCACATTTCTCCAGCTTAGCAAAAAGCGAATTGTCCATTAATAACTGTAATACCTCACGCACGCTCCGCCAATGAGACTCCAGATCTGGCGAATAAATCAAAATGTCATCCAAATACACAACCACATTTTTACCGATCAAAGGTCTAAGGATGTCATTAATCAGATTCTGAAAAAATGCAGGAGCATTAGTAAGACCAAAAGGCATAACCAGATTCTCAAAATGACCCACAGGAGTGTTAAAAGCAGTCTTCCATTCATCACCCTCCTTCATGCGCAACAGATTGTATGCCCCCTTAAGGTCAATTTTAGAGAACCACTTGGCCCCCAATAACTGGTTAAACAGATCAGGAATCAATGGCAGTGGGTAAGGATTGCGTACCGTAATTTTGTTAATCTCACGAAAATCCAGACAAGGACATAAACCGCCGTCCTTTTTTTTTACAAAAAAAAATCCAACCGCCACAGGAGACTTAGAGGGCCTAATGTGACCGGCGGCCAAACTTGTCTGTATGTATTCCTCCAAAGCCTTCCTCTCAGGAATAGTAAGGTTAAATAAACGACTTTTAGGAAGAATCGCTCCAGGGACAAATTCAATAGAACAATCATAGTCTCTATGGGGAGTCAAAACCTGCGATTCTTTCTCAGAAAAAACTCTCCAAAAATCCTGAATAGGAACAGGCAATTCTCCCCTATCCAAAGCTGCAATACGCCCGTTACAACACTTGTCATAACATTTATGGCTCCAGGATTTAATTTCACTGGTAGACCAATCCAGTACAGGATTGTGAAATTTTAACCAGGGCAAACCCAATATTACTGGAGAAGGCAAGTTATTCAACACTACCAAATCCAATTTCTCATGGTGAACACCATTAATAGTGAGAGGAAATTCACTGACCTTGAGAGTAATATTCTTCAAAGGGGAGCCATCCACAGAAACCACAGCAATGGGGGATGATAAAGGTTCAGGTTTTAAATTGAGTTTTTCCACGAATCCCCCATCAATTACATTCAGTGTAGACCCGCAATCAACAAACACCCGAAATTCCATTAATTTTTCCTGAGCAATCGTGGAAGCAGCTAAAAATATGCCCTTGGAATTTAAACAGGCAATACGGGCGTGACTGACCATTTTTTTTTCTTTCTTCATACGAAGCTCACAGCCTTTAATCAAATGACCAGATTTTCCGCAATAGAAACACAAGCCTTCCGAAAAACGACGGTCTTTTTCTTGAGAGCGAGGTGCCACCGATCCAATCTCCATCGGTTCACCACTGTTAGTACACACATTATCATAACCAGAAACTGACATAGCAGAGGATTTGCTCTCATTAACCCTAGCACGCAGTCTTCTATCCACCCGTATAGCTAATTGCATAGCCTGTTGCAAATCCTCAGGTGTAGGATAAGCAATTAGCAGGTCTTTAACCCTTTCACTGAGCCCAGCAAGAAATAGACTTTTCAGAGCAGAATCGTTCCACCCTGTTTGAGTGGACCAACGACGAAAATGAGTACAATATTTTTCCACATTACCTGATCCTTGTTTTAAACGTCTCAACTCAGTCTCAGCTGATGCCACATGGTCAGGATCATCATATAATAATCCTAAAGCAGAAAAAAAACTATCCACTGATCTGAAGCATGTATCACTAGGTTGCAAAGAAAAGGCCCACTCCTGAGGCTCTTTGCGCAAAAGTGACATTATGAACCCTACGCGCTGGGATTCACCCCCAGAGGACTTGGGTCTCAAACGAAAATACAATAAGCAAGCATTTTTAAATGAAAAAAATTCTCGATGTTCACCAAAAAATAAATCCGGCAAACATACCTTAGGCTCCAAGAAATATGCTCCAGGACAGTTACTCACGTGCTGACGGTGCTCGGCCACTTCCAGAGAGAGTCCCTGCAGGTGTTTAGTCAAATCCTGAACCGACACCATGATGGAACAAAAAAAAAAAAAAAAATCTTTCCTTAGAGAATTTGCAGGCTGGACTTACTGTTATGTTCTGCTACCAAAGCTAAGGAAAGAGAGGAGATCTGTCCCTACTATAGGACTCAGCTGAATCCCTACGATGTAACAGGGAACCTGATCCTGCGATCAGACCTGCTAAAGTCCTAATCTAGTCTGTACGGAGACCTATAGATGTGGGGAGGGAATCCCTACAAGTACTAAGGACTGGGAGGAATATGGGACACCTCCTAACAGAAATAGTAGCAGACAGACGAACAAACAAAATAGATAGAACATAGAGGTCCGTAGACCAAGCAAACTAACAGAGCTAGATACAGAGCACAGCCTAGCTAGAAAGTAGATATACAATGAAGTCCAGCAAAGCCAGAAGGGCGGAGCAGGATTAAATAGGCCAACAAGGTCATGTGACCAGCAAAGGAAAAAAAACCTAACAGCAAGGTTCTAACAGATATAATGTCACCCATCCTGGTATAACATCATCATTGTGATAAAATGTCCCCATTCTGATATAGTGTCACCCATCCGGGTATGGTGTACCCCATTCTGGTATAGTGTCCCTTATTCTGGTATAATGTCCCCAATTCTGGTATAATTTCCCCATTCTGATATAAGGTCCCCATTCTGATTTAATGTCCCCCTTCCTGGTATGTTGTCCCCCTTCCGATATATTGTCCCCATTCTGATATAGTGTCCTTCATCTTGGTAAAATGTCCCCATACTAGAATAGTGTCCCCATTCTGGTATAATTTCCCCATCCTGGTATAATGCCCCCCATCCTGGTTTAATGACCATCATACTGGTTTAATGTCCCTCGCCCTGGTTTAATGTCCCCCATCCTGGTACAATGCACTCCATTCTGTTACAGTGTCTCACATTCTGGCATAATGACCTAATTCTGATACAATGTCCCCATTCTGGTATAATGTACCCATTCTGGCATAATGTCCCCCATCCTGGTATGGTATCTACTGAGCTGCCATCCTGGGGATGGGTTATCAATATCAGATCGGTGGGCTCCGACACGCGGCACTGGCTCTACCCATCACTTGTTTGCAACGCTCAGATGTAAATAGTTTGAAGATCTGAACATCACTGCTCCATTCACTGTACTGTGGGTCCTGCAAGTCAGCTAATATTCATGTAATAGGAGCTGATCTGCAGCACCAGGTGGCAGCCACTACACAGTGACCAGAGCTGTGATGTTCAGCTCTACAACAATGTTTACATCTGACCTCTGCCAGAGTTTCAAACAACTGAGTAGTTGAGGTGCCACGTGCCGGACCCCCACAAATCTGATATTAATGAGCTAACCAGGGGATAGGCCATCAATATGTTTGTCCTGGAAATTCCGTTTAAGGCCCACCTGCACATACTACGTATATAATATATATATATGGCAAAGAGTGGGAAGGGGTTAATCACAGGCTCATAAAACGGACAAACAACACAAATATTGGTTCTATCTTTTACACATTTGGGGTAGCCCTTAAGAGGGCCGTTGGGTCAAAGAGAGAGAGAGAGAGAAGAGAGAGGGGAGGGAGAGATACCGGGAGATACCAAGAGAGAGAAACAAAGAGAGACCCAACCAGTGCAAGGCTAAGCCGGGCAGGTGGCAGCGGCTATTTATACCCACTGCTGATCTCTGATTGGTGGAAAATCTGGGTGTGGCTGCTCTCTGATTGGTGAAAAATCTGGGTGTGGCTGCTCTGTGATTGGTCAGCATTATGACCTCACAGTGGCGATGACTCATACCTCCTGGGTGGTTCTGTTTTCTGACTGGTGGAAATTCTAATCAGCATTATGACCTCAAAGTGGCCGTGACTCATGTTTCATGGACTGTTCTATCTGGGTGACCTGAAACATGCTGATCTCTGATTGGTGGAAATTCAAGTCATCTTCATGACATCACAATCAGCATGTTATTACTGCTGAGATGTTCAGTTTTTTCCTAAATTTCCTACGTTTTGTCCTAATTTATTAGCACATATATACCACTCATTCCTACAATCAAAGGATCAGGAAACCACTCTGAAATCAATATCCTACAATTTACCCCAACAGCAAAAAAACAACTATACACAAAATACCAAAAGATATATCAGATTATTAATGAGCAAATAAAAGACACTATCACATAAAAATAATTTTTAGAAAGGTGTAGAAAAAATGCTGTAAAGTAAGAACGCTTCAAAAATAGAAATGTTAATGATTTATTTAATCAATTAACAAAATACAAAGTGAATGAACAAACGAAAAATCTAGATCCAATTAATATTTGGTGTGACCAGCTTTTCACTTTAAAACAGCGTCAATTCTTCTAGGTACACCTGCGCAAAGTCAGGGATTTTGTAATAATACAGTCAGGTGTCTGGTCATACACCATGGCAAGACTGAGCAAGAATACACAAGGAAGTTATACTACATCAGCAAGGTCTCTAAGGCACAAATTTCAAAGCAGATTGAGGGTTCAAGATGTGTCATTCAAGCACTTGTAGCACCCTGAGGATTCGGCTGCTACAGGGGTATTACACCTCAAGCCAGAGGTGTGGTATTCCACTCCCGGGTAAGGATGGAGTGTGGAACTGAGCTCAGTAGGCTGCATGCACTACATACATCCCATTTCCGGGGGACAGACCAATGGTACTCCCACTAGAGAAATGTGCAGGTACGACAGCGTCTGTCCCTGGCTGGAGTGGGAGGGGGGTGGAACATCCCAGTAGTGTAGGGGCAGATAGGGGGAGCAGTCTGGGTAATGCTAGGAGCTCATTGGGTGCTGGTCACCTGAGCTCACACATAGAGGGAGTATATAAGGTGGGAACCATCTTAGAACAGGGTCTTTTGTAGAGGTTTGGTCAGACAAGCAGAGCAGCTCAGCCAGCTCCAAGGCCAAGAGAGTGAGAGAGAGGAGAAAAGAAGGACCCAGAGGGGGAGAAGAGGGAACTCCAAGAACCCAAAATTAGACCAGAGGGTGAAGAGTTGGCACAAGGGTACCGGATCCCAAGCTGGTGGAGGGCACTAATCCTTAGCCAGAGACCGGAGGTCGTGGGCAGGATCTGCCACGACCACCCACTAAATCCACCCGGAAGGCAAACCAAGAATAGGGTCAGGGAACCCAGAGACAAGGGTTTTACCAACAAGAGGCCCGAGGGAGCCGGACTTAGGTGGATCCCTGGTGGGGAAGGCCAGAGAGAAGGACAAGTCAGAAAGGGAGCTCAGGAACACGCTCCAGAATCACCTGGGGGTTGGCCGAGTCCAGGACCTGGTGGACGCAGCACGGCTCGGGTGGTCACTCAAGGCCGGAGTGACCAGAACAACACAAAAGCAGTAAGTAAAAACCCTGAACTGCACAGCCCGACTCTGAGTTTCATTACCATCCTCACTGCACCTCCACAACCACCATCCTCTGCAACTGACCCCCTGAGGCTATACCCCTCCCGTTGGGGGTTATACTACCTGAGCTGCACACACACCACCAGCCTCAGCGGACCCTGCTGCAGCGGCGGCCGTAGTGACCGCAAATCAACGGGTGGCGTAGTCGACACTAAAGAACATCCAGTAACATCTGTAGGACTGCCACACACTGAGCTTGACACCCTGGGCACGGACCGGGTCACCGCCATTCGGAGACTACAACCCCCATCTGATCCGGCTCCGGGTATCCCCCAAACAACACTGGCCCAGGGGGCGCGTCAACTTTGGCGTAGTCGGCAGGATAACGTGCCCGCAACAACCGGGTACTGCGTGCCTGAAGAAAAGTTCACCGTTACCTTAAAAAGAAGTCTCCCGCCGGTTCCGGAGGGTCCCCGCCAACGGACCCCATCACAGGTCGTTTCCCGCCGGTTGTCCGCCATTTGCAGCTTTTTCCCGCCATCCGTGGAGTTTCCCGCCACTGGGAGACGATTCCCGCCATTTCCAAAGATTTCCCGCCTTGGAAGAGCGGACGCCATTATGGGCGTGCCAGAGGGTGGCAAGAGGTCACCTCCCATCGTGGGCCAGGTCGAAGAATGGCGCCAAAAGCGGAAACCGCGCCCACCAACAGAGACTGTGATGCTGGAAGTGTCCATCAGCGTGAGAGAACTGCCCCTGGAACTGACAATCACAAAGTTTCCCCGGGACCACCCTCAATGTGGGCGGAGACAGAACAAGAGAGCAAAGATGGGTGTCGCCTGGAGCAGTCTGGAGAGAGCGCACCCGGAGACAAGAAGTCTGGAGAGGAGTCCAGAGAGAGCCTACCCGGAGATGGAGGGAGAGTCAGGCAGCACCGACCCAGTGGTCAGGAGCCTGCTACAAGCCACAACCCCACTAGGCCTAGTGGAGGTCCTGGCACAGCTCCCCCGAGACCGGGAGTGTGCACAGACTGCGCTGGAGGGCCTCGCACGGAGGATGGCCCGGGTGCAGCGAGAGACGTTGGCGGAGTGGAGCCGAGAGATGGCCCAGCGGACCGAAACCCGTCAGCGGAGCACGCCACCCGAGACGAGGAGACAGACCGCCTCTGAGGATGGTGCAGGAGGACTCAAGGCCGGAGACGGCGCCGAGAAGGGAGCTGAACGAATGGAGGCAGGTAAAGGGGACGTCTCTACCCCGAGCCGGGAAACCGCGTGCCTGCCCCAGCTCCCCGTCGCAGAGCCCGAAATTCCCCCTGCCGTGCCCGTCGCTGCATCGTCACCGCCGCAGACTAGGCCTCAACCGGAAACCGCGGCCGCGACCCCTGTGACGTCACACGCTTCGACCCTGAGCGCGGCAAAGCAGGAAATACCATCGGCCTGGTCGCGAGGCCTAGTACACCCGGGCGCCGCCATTCCAACAGCGCCCCCTACCTCCGCGGAGCCACCAGCCTGGTCGCAGGGCCGAGTAACCACGGGCGCCGCCGTTCTTACGGTGCCCTTTTCCTTTAGCGTGCCCCAAGCCTGGTCGCAAGGCCTGGTCAACCCGGGCGCCGCTACCACCACAGCGTCCATAACACCCAAAGTACCGCACCTGGGTGAGGACCTGTTCGCCCAGCATACGTGCCCGGATGGGCAGCCCTTCATATGGCCCCAGGAGTACTACCAACTGGAACTCCAAAGGGCGAGGCCCCTGTGTGAGCCCCTGATTCCGGCTCCGAAGCCCGTCAGGAGGACCCAGCCCCCGCTAGAGGAGGCACAGTTTGAGTGGGACCCCACCGGAGGAGACCTCATGGGGTTCACTCAGGAGACTCGGGCGGCCGCAGCGGAGCGTGCAGAGTGCTGCCGCCAGCAGCTCGAGGTCTTCGAGAAGGAGCGGAGAGAGAGGCGGGTCCGGGAACAGCAAGCACAGATAAGGAGCGCGGAGCAGAAGAGCCGGACCAGGAGAGATCCCCGTGCAGCTCATGGTCCCCGTACCACCGGGACTGTGATTAAATTCAACCTGCAGCATGGGTGGGGCTTCATAAGAGACCATCATACCCCCGGCGACGTCTTTGTCACCCGCAGAGACGTAGAAAGCCATCTGCCGGAGGGACACAGAGGTCGTGACCTGTATGTAGGGGACGAGGTCACCTCCACCCGGCACAAGGGTGCCAAAGGACCCTACCCCCTCCATGTACATCGCCTGACGGAGGAGGAGCTGCGGTGTGAGGAGGAGCAGGAGGACCCGGACGGGTCTGAATCCAAAGAAGGAGCAGGAGGACGCCGTCGTTAAAGTATGGTAAAGAGACTGTAAATAGTTACCCATCGGGGTACAGTGAACTGTTGCTGCTTTAAATATGTCCCCGTTGGGACAAGAGTGAGACTGTCGCACTTTTCCCGGTCACAAGTTGCACCGTGGCCGGAGGAGCAAGAGTGTTTACAAGGATGTTATTTATGAAAAGTTTTATATGAAAAGTTTTATTGCTGATAATGTATGTGATGTTTTATATGTTTATGTTTATGAAAAAAAATTGTATGTTTTGGATGTTTTTTATATCTTACAGCCCGAGGACGTGCTGTGATTTACCAGGGGGGAATGTAGCACCCAGAGGATTCGGCTGCTACAGGGGTATTACACCTCAAGCCAGAGGTGTGGTATTCCACTCCCGGGTAAGGATGGAGTGTGGAACTGAGCTCAGTAGGCTGCATGCACTACAAACATCCCATTTCCGGGGGACAGACCAATGGTACTCACACTAGAGAAATGTGCAGGTACGACAGCGTCTGTCCCTGGCTGGAGTGGGAGGGGGGTGGAACATCCCAGTAGTGTAGGGGCAGATAGGGGGAGCATTCTGGGTAATGCTAGGAGCTCATTGGGTGCTGGTCACCTGAGCTCACACATAGAGGGAGTATATAAGGTGGGAACCATCTTAGAACAGGGTCTTTTGTAGAGGTTTGGTCAGACAAGCAGAGCAGCTCAGCCAGCTCCAAGGCCAAGAGAGTGAGAGAGAGGAGAAAAGAAGGACCCAGAGGGGGAGAAGAGGGAACTCCAAGAACCCAAAATTAGACCAGAGGGTGAAGAGTTGGCACAAGGGTACCGGATCCCAAGCTGGTGGAGGGCACTAATCCTTAGCCAGAGACCGGAGGTCGTGGGCAGGATCTGCCACGACCACCCACTAAATCCACCCGGAAGGCAAACCAAGAATAGGGTCAGGGAACCCAGAGACAAGGGTTTTACCAACAAGAGGCCCGAGGGAGCCGGACTTAGGTGGATCCCTGGTGGGGAAGGCCAGAGAGAAGGACAAGTCAGAAAGGGAGCTCAGGAACACGCTCCAGAATCACCTGGGGGTTGGCCGAGTCCAGGACCTGGTGGACGCAGCACGGCTCGGGTGGTCACTCAAGGCCGGAGTGACCAGAACAACACAAAAGCAGTAAGTAAAAACCCTGAACTGCACAGCCCGACTCTGAGTTTCATTACCATCCTCACTGCACCTCCACAACCACCATCCTCTGCAACTGACCCCCTGAGGCTATACCCCTCCCGTTGGGGGTTATACTACCTGAGCTGCACACACACCACCAGCCTCAGCGGACCCTGCTGCAGCGGCGGCCGTAGTGACCGCAAATCAACGGGTGGCGTAGTCGACACTAAAGAACATCCAGTAACATCTGTAGGACTGCCACACACTGAGCTTGACACCCTGGGCACGGACCGGGTCACCGCCACTCGGAGACTACAAACCCCATCTGATCCGGCTCCGGGTATCCCCCAAACAACACTGGCCCAGGGGGCGCGTCACACTTATGAAGAAGCACAAGAAATTGTGCAACGTTGAGGTCAGTAGATGCAGTGGTCGGCCAAGGAAACTTAGTGCAGCAGATGTATGACACATTATGGTTACTTTCCTTCAAAAGCGGAAGATGTCCAGCAGTGCCATCAGGTCAGAACTGGCAGCAACCAGTGGGACTCAGCTTCACTCATCTACTGTTCAGAGAAGACTGGCCAGAAGTTCTCTTCATAGCAGAATTGTGGTGAAAAAGCCATATCTCCCACATCAAAACAAGGCCAAGTGACTCAACTATGCATTAAAACAGAGGAACCAGGGTGTAGAAAATTGGCAGGATGTGCTCTGGACGGTTGAGTCAAAATATGAAAAATGTTGTTATTACAGAAGAGATTTTGTTCACTAAAGGGCTGGAGAGCAATACAATAATGAGTGTCTGTGGGCAATAGTGATCCATAAGCACGGTGGAGGGTCCTGTAAGTTTGGGGCTGCATTTCAGCAAAAGGAAGTGGGAACTGGGTTAGAATTATTGGTTCCCTCAATGCTGAGATATAGAGGCAGATACTTATCCATCATGCAATATCATCAGGGAGGTGTCTGATTGGATCCAAATGTTTTCTTCAGCAGAACAACAACCCCAAACGTACAGCCAATGTCATTAAGAATTATCTTCAATGTAAAGAACAAGGAGTCCTGGAAATGATCTGGTCCCACCCAGTGGAGTAACTAGAGTCTGATAGGGCCCCACCTGTATGTTGGTCAGATGTATGGGCCCTTGTAGCGTTCTGGATCCTATAAAGATACAGTATATGTGTTCTCTCCCTATGTAGCAATGTCCCCCATCCTGGCTCCTTCTTGTAATAATCTCCCACATGCTGGGCCTTATGCTATAACATTTTCCCCCACCTGTGCCCCTGTCTGGTAATGTCCCCATTCTGGCATCATTTCCTTCATTCTGGTTTAATGTCCCCATCCTGGTATAGTGTCCCCATTCTGATATAATGTCCCCATTTTGGTATAATGTCTCTAACCTGGTATAATATCCCCATGCTGGTGTAATGCTCCCAATTCTGCTATAATGTCCCCAAAACTGGTATAATGGCCCGCATCCTGGTATAGTATCTCCAGTTCTGGCATTATGTCCCTTATGTTGCTATAATATACCCCATCCTGGTATAAAATCATCATTGTGATATAATGTCCCCATTCTGATATAGTGTCACCCATCCGGGTATGGTGTACCCCATTCTGGTATAGTGTCCCTTATTCTGGTATAATGTCCCCAATTCTGGTATAATTTCCCCATTCTGATATAATGTCCCCATTCTGATTTAATGTCCCCCTTCCTGGTATGTTGTCCCCCTTCCGATATATTGTCCCTATTCTGATATAGTGTCCTTCATCTTGGTAAAATGTCCCCATACTAGAATCGTGTCCCTATTCTGGTATAATGTCCCCATCCTGGTATAATGCCCCCCCATCCTGGTTTAATGACCATCATACTGGTTTAATGTCCCTCGCCCTGGTTTAATGTCCCCCATCCTGGTACAATGCACTCCATTCTGTTACAGTGTCTCACATTCTGGCATAATGACCTAATTCTGATACAATGTCCCGATTCTGGTATAATGTACCCATTCTGGCATAATGTCCCCCATCCTGGTATGGTATCTACTGAGCTGCCATCCTGGGGATGGGTTATCAATATCAGATCGGTGGGCTCCGACACGCGGCACTGGCTCTACCCATCACTTGTTTGCAACGCTCAGATGTAAATAGTTTGAAGATCTGAACATCACTGCTCCATTCACTGTACTGTGGGTCCTGCAAGTCAGCTAATATTCATGTAATAGGAGCTGATCTGCAGCACCAGGTAGCAGCCACTACACAGTGAGCAGAGCTGTGATGTTCAGCTCCACAACAATGTTTACATCTGAACTCTGCCAGAGTTTCAAACAACTGAGTAGTTGAGGTGCCACGTGCCGGACCCCCACAAATCTGATATTAATGAGCTAACCAGGGGATAAGCCATCAATATGTTTGTCCTGGAAATTCCGTTTAAGGCCCACCTGCACATACTATGTATATAATATATATATATGGCAAAGAGTGGGAAGGGGTTAATCACAGGCTCATAAAATGGACAAACAACACAAATATTGGTTCTATCTTTTACACATTTGGGGTAGCCCTTAAGAGGGCCGTTGGGTCAAAGAGAGAGAGAGAGAGAGAGAAGAGAGAGGGGAGGGAGAGATACCGGGAGATACCAAGAGAGAGAAAAAAAGAGAGACCCAACCAGTGCAAGGCTAAGCCGGGCAGGTGGTAGCGGCTATTTATACCCACTGCTGATCTCTGATTGGTGGAAAATCTGGGTGTGGCTGCTCTCTGATTGGTGGAAAATCTGGGTGTGGCTGCTCTGTGATTGGTCAGCATTATGACCTCACAGTGGCGATGACTCATACCTCCTGGGTGGTTCTTCTGGGCGGTTCTGTTTTCTGACTGGTGGAAATTCTAATCAGCATTATGACCTCACAGTGGCCGTGACTCATGTTTCATGGACTGTTCTATCTGGGTGACCTGAAACATGCTGATCTCTGATTGGTGGAAATTCAAGTCATCTTCATGACATCACAATCAGCATGTTATTACTGCTGAGATGTTCAGTTTTTTCCTAAATTTCCTGTTTTGTCCTAATTTATTAGCACATATATACCACTCATTCCTACAATAAAAGGATCAGGAAACCACTCTGAAATCAATATCCTACAATTTACCCCAACAGCAAAAAAACAAATAAACACAAAATACCAAAAGATATATCAGATTATTAATGAGCAAATAAAAGACACTATCACATAAAAATAATTTTTAGAAAGGTGTAGAAAAAATGCTGTAATGTAAGAACGCTTCAAAAATAGAAATGTTAATGATTTATTTAATCAATTAACAAAATACAAAGTGAATGAACAAACGAAAAATCTAGATCCAATTAATATTTGGTGTGACCAACTTTTCACTTTAAAACAGCATCAATTATTCCAGGTAGACCTGCGCAAAGTCAGGGATTTTGTAATAATACAGTCAGGTGTCTGGTCATACACCATGGCAAGACTGAGCAAGAATACACAAGGAAGTTATACTACATCAGCAAGGTCTCTAAGGCACAAATTTCAAAGCAGATTGAGGGTTCAAGATGTGTCATTCAAGCACTTATGAAGAAGCACAAGAAATTGTGCAACGTTGAGGTCAGTAGATGCAGTGGTCGGCCAAGGAAACTTAGTGCAGCAGATGTATGACACATTATGGTTACTTTCCTTCAAAAGCGGATGATGTCCAGCAGTGCCATCAGCTCAGAACTGGCAGCAACCAGTGGGACTCAGCTTCACTCATCTACTGTTCAGAGAAGACTGGCCAGAAGTTCTCTTCATAGCAGAATTGTGGTGAAAAAGCCATATGTTCCACATCAAAACAAGGCCAAGTGACTCAACTATGCATTAAAACAGAGGAACCAGGGTGTAGAAAATTGGCAGGATGTGCTCTGGACGGTTGAGTCAAAATATGAAAAATGTTGTTATTACAGAAGAGATTTTGTTCACTAAAGGGCTGGAGAGCAGTACAATAATGAGTGTCTGTGGGCAATAGTGATCCATAAGCACGGTGGAGGGTCCTGTAAGTTTGGGGCTGCATTTCAGCAAATGGAAGTGGGAATTGGTTTAGAATTATTGGTTCCCTCAATGCTGAGATATAGAGGCAGATACTTATCCATCATGCAATATCATCAGGGAGGTGTCTGATTGGATCCAAATGTTTTCTTCAGCAGAACAACAACCCCAAACGTACAGCCAATGTCATTAAGAATTATCTTCAATGTAAAGAACAAGGAGTCCTGGAAATGATATGGTCCCACCCAGTGGAGTAACTAGAGTCTGATAGGCCCCCACCTGCATGTTGGTCAGATGTATGGGCCCTTGTAGCGTTCTGGATCCTATAAAGATACAGTATATGTGTTCTCTCCCTATGTAGCAATGTCCCCCATCCTGGCTCTATCTTGTAATAATCTCCCACATGCTGGGCCTTATGCTACAACATTTTCCCCCACCTGTGCCCCTGTCTGGTAATGTCCCCATTCTGGCATCATTTCCTTCATTCTGGTTTAATGTCCCCATCCTGGTATAGTGTCCCCATTCTGATATAATGTCCCCATTTTGGTATAATATCTCTAACCTTCTATAATATCCCCATACTGGTGTAATGCTCCCAATTCTGCTATAATGTCCCCAAAGCTGGTATAATGCCCCACATCCTGGTATAGTATCTCCAGTTCTGGCATTATGTCCCCCATGTTGCTATAATATACCCCATACTGGTATAATATCATCGTTGTGATATAATGTCCCCCATCCTGGTATAACATCATCATTGTGATATAATGTCCCCATTCTGATATAGTGTCACCCATCCGGGTATGGTGTACCCCATTCTGGTATAGTGTCCCTTATTCTGGTATAATGTCCCCAATTCTGGTATAATTTCCCCATTCTGATATAATGTCCCCATTCTGATTTAATGTCCCCCTTCCTGGTATGTTGTCCCCCTTCCGATACATTGTCCCCATTCTGATATAGTGTCCTTCATCTTGGTAAAATGTCCCCATACTAGAATAGTGTCCCCATTCTGGTATAATGTCCCCATCCTGGTATAATGCCCCCCATCCTGGTTTAATGACCATCATACTGGTTTAATGTCCCTCGCCCTGGTTTAATGTCCCCCATCCTGGTACAATGCACTCCATTCTGTTACAGTGTCTCACATTCTGGCATAATGACCTAATTCTGATACAATGTCCCCATTCTGGTATAATGTACCCATTCTGGCATAATGTCCCCCATCCTGGTATGGTATCTACTGAGCTGCCATCCTGGGGATGGGTTATCAATATCAGATCGGTGGGCTCCGACACGCGGCACTGGCTCTACCCATCACTTGTTTGCAACGCTCAGATGTAAATAGTTTGAAGATCTGAACATCACTGCTCCGTTCACTGTACTGTGGGTCCTGCAAGTCAGCTAATATTCATGTAATAGGAGCTGATCTGCAGCACCAGGTAGCAGCCACTACACAGTGACCAGAGCTGTGATGTTCAGCTCCACAACAATGTTTACATCTGAACTCTGCCAGAGTTTCAAACAACTGAGTAGTTGAGGTACCACGTGCCGGACCCCCACAAATCTGATATTAATGAGCTAACCAGGGGATAGGCCATCAATATGTTTGTCCTGGAAATTCCGTTTAAGGCCCACCTGCACATACTACGTATATCATATATATATATGGCAAAGAGTGGGAAGGGGTTAATCACAGGCTCATAAAACGGACAAACAACACAAATATTGGTTGTATCTTTTACACATTTGGGGTAGCCCTTAAGAGGGCCGTTTGGTCAAAGAGAGAGAGAGAGAGAGAGAGAAGAGAGAGGGGAGGGAGAGATACCGGGAGATACCAAGAGAGAGAAAAAAAGAGAGACCCAACCAGTGCAAGGCTAAGCCGGGCAGGTGGTAGCGGCTATTTATACCCATTGCTGATCTCTGATTGGTGGAAAATCTGGGTGTGGCTGCTCTCTGATTGGTGGAAAATCTGGGTGTGGCTGCTCTGTGATTGGTCAGCATTATGACCTCACAGTGGCGATGACTCATACCTCCTGGGTGGTTCTTCTGGGCGGTTCTGTTTTCTGACTGGTGGAAATTCTAATCAGCATTATGACCTCACAGTGGCCGTGACTCATGTTTCATGGACTGTTCTATCTGGGTGACCTGAAACATGTTGATCTCTGATTGGTGGAAATTCAAGTCATCTTCATGACATCACAATCAGCATGTTATTACTGCTGAGATGTTCAGTTTTTTCCTAAATTTCCTATGTTTTGTCCTAATTTATTAGCACATATATACCACTCATTCCTACAATCAAAGGATCAGGAAACCACTCTGAAATCAATATCCTACAATTTACCCCAACAGCAAAAAAACAACTATACGCAAAATACCAAAAGATATATCAGATTATTAATGAGCAACTAAAAGACACTATCACATAAAAATAATTTTTAGAAAGGTGTAGAAAAAATGCTGTAAAGTAAGAACGCTTCAAAAATAGAAATGTTAATGATTTATTTAATCAATTAACAAAATACAAAGTGAATGAACAAACGAAAAATCTAGATCCAATTAATATTTGGTGTGACCAACTTTTCACTTTAAAACAGCATCAATTATTCCAGGTACACCTGCGCAAAGTCAGGGATTTTGTAATAATACAGTCAGGTGTCTGGTCATACACCATGGCAAGACTGAGCAAGAATACACAAGGAAGTTATACTACATCAGCAAGGTCTCTAAGGCACAAATTTCAAAGCAGATTGAGGGTTCAAGATGTGTCATTCAAGCACTTATGAAGAAGCACAAGAAATTGTGCAACGTTGAGGTCAGTAGATGCAGTGGTCGGCCAAGGAAACTTAGTGCAGCAGATGTATGACACATTATGGTTACTTTCCTTCAAAAGCGGAAGATGTCCAGCAGTGCCATCAGCTCAGAACTGGCAGCAACCAGTGGGACTCAGCTTCACTCATCTACTGTTCAGAGAAGACTGGCCAGAAGTTCTCTTCATAGCAGAATTGTGGCGAAAAAGCCATATCTTCCACATCAAAACAAGGCCAAGTGACTCAACTATGCATTAAAACAGAGGAACCAGGGTGTAGAAAATTGTCAGGATGTGCTCTGGACGATTGAGTCAAAATATGAAAAATGTTGTTATTACAGAAGAGATTTTGTTCACTAAAGGGCTGGAGAGCAGTACAATAATGAGTGTCTGTGGGCAATAGTGATGCATAAGCACGGTGGAGGGTCCTGTAAGTTTGGGGCTGCATTTCAGCAAATGGAAGTGGGAATTGGGTTAGAATTATTGGTTCCCTCAATGCTGAGATATAGAGGCAGATACTTATCCATCATGCAATATCATCAGGGAGGTGTCTGATTGGATCCAAATGATTTCTTCAGCAGAACAACAACCCCAAACGTACAGCCAATGTCATTAAGAATTATCTTCAATGTAAAGAACAAGGAGTCCTGGAAATGATCTGGTCCCACCCAGTGGAGTAACTAGAGTCTGATAGGCCCCCACCTGCATGTTGGTCAGATGTATGGGCCCTTGTAGCATTCTGGATCCTATAAAGATACAGTATATGTGTTATCTCCCTATGTAGCAATGTCCCCCATCCTGGCTCCTTCTTGTAATAATCTCCCACATGCTGGGCCTTATGCTATAACATTTTCCCCCACCTGTGCCCCTGTCTGGTAATGTCCCCATTCTGGCATCATTTCCTTCATTCTGGTTTAATGTCCCCATCCTGGTATAGTGTCCCCATTCTGATATAATGTCCCCATTTTGGTATAATGTCTCTAACCTGGTATAATATCCCCATGCTGGTGTAATGCTCCCAATTCTGCTATAATGTCCCCAAAGCTAGTATAATGCCCCACATCCTGGTATAGTATCTCCAGTTCTGGCATTATGTCCCCCATGCTGCTATAATATCCCTCATACTGGTATAATATCATCGTTGTGATATAATGTCCCCCATCCTGGTATAACATCATCATTGTGATATAATGTCCCCATTCTGATATAGTGTCACCCATCCGGGTATGGTGTACCCCATTCTGGTATAGTGTCCCTTATTCTGGTATAATGTCCCCAATTCTGGTATAATTTCCCCATTCTGATATATTGTCCCCATTCTGATTTAATGTCCCCCTTCCTGGTATGTTGTCCCCCTTCCGATATATTGTCCCCATTGTGATATAGTGTCCTTCATCTTGGTAAAATGTCCCCATACTAGAATAGTGTCCCCATTCTGGTATAATGTCCCCATCCTGGTATAATGCCCCCCATCCTGGTTTAATGACCATCATACTGGTTTAATGTCCCTCGCCCTGGTTTAATGTCCCCCATCCTGGTACAATGCACTCCATTCTGTTACAGTGTCTCACATTCTGGCATAATGACCTAATTCTGATAAAATGTCCCCATTCTGGTATAATGTACAAATTCTGGCATAATGTCCCCCATCCTGGTATGGTATCTACTGAGCTGCCATCCTGGGGATGGGTTATCAATATCAGATCGGTGGGCTCTGACACGCGGCACTGGCTCTACCCATCATTTGTTTGCAATGCTCAGATGTACATAGTTTCAAGATCTGAACATCACTGCTCCATTCACTGTACTGTGGTTCCTGCAAGTCAGCTAATATTCATGTAATAGGAGCTGATCTGCAGCACCAGGTAGCAGCCACTACACAGTGACCAGAGCTGTGATGTTCAGCTCCACAACAATGTTTACATCTGACCTCTGCCAGAGTTTCAAACAACTGAGTAGTTGAGGTGCCACGTGCCGGACCCCCACAAATCTGATATTAATGAGCTAACCAGGGGATAGGCCATCAATATGTTTGTCCTGGAAATTCCGTTTAAGGCCCACCTGCACATACTACGTATATAATATATATATATATTTCAAAGAGTGGGAAGGGGTTAATCACAGGCTCATAAAACGGACAAACAACACAAATATTGGTTCTATCTTTTACACATTTGGGGTAGCCCTTAAGAGGGCCGTTGGGTCAAAGAGAGAGAGAGAGAGAAGAGAGAGGGGAGGGAGAGATACCGGGAGATACCAAGAGAGAGAAAAAAAGAGAGACCCAACCAGTGCAAGGCTAAGCCGGGCAGGTGGTAGCGGCTATTTATACCCACTGCTGATCTCTGATTGGTGGAAAATCTGGGTGTGGCTGCTCTCTGATTGGTGGAAAATCTGGGTGTGGCTGCTCTGTGATTGGTCACCATTATGACCTCACAGTGGCGATGAATCATACCTCCTGGGTGGTTCTTCTGGGCGGTTCTGTTTTCTGACTGGTGGAAATTCTAATCAGCATTATGACCTCACAGTGGCCGTGACTCATGTTTCATGGACTGTTCTATCTGGGTGACCTGAAACATGCTGATCTCTGATTGGTGGAAATTCAAGTCATCTTCATGACATCACAATCAGCATGTTATTACTGCTGAGATGTTCAGTTTTTTCCTAAATTTCCTATGTTTTGTCCTAATTTATTAGCACATATATACCACTCATTCCTACAATCAAAGGATCAGGAAACCACTCTGAAATCAATATCCTACAATTTACCCCAACAGCAAAAAAACAACTATACACAAAATACCAAAAGATATATCAGAATATTAATGAGCAAATAAAAGACACTATCACATAAAAATAATTTTTAGAAAGGTGTAGAAAAAATGCTGTAAAGTAAGAACGCTTCAAAAATAGAAATGTTAATGATTTATTTAATCAATTAACAAAATACAAAGTGAATGAACAAACGAAAAATCTAGATCCAATTAATATTTGGTGTGACCAACTTTTCACTTTAAAACAGCGTCAATTCTTCTAGGTACACCTGCGCAAAGTCAGGGATTTTGTAATAATACAGTCAGGTGTCTGGTCATACACCATGGCAAGACTGAGCAAGAATACACAAGGAAGTTATACTACATCAGCAAGGTCTCTAAGGCACAAATTTCAAAGCAGATTGAGGGTTCAAGATGTGTCATTCAAGCACTTATGAAGAAGCACAAGAAATTGTGCAACGTTGAGGTCAGTAGATGCAGTGGTCGGCCAAGGAAACTTAGTGCAGCAGATGTATGACACATTATGGTTACTTTCCTTCAAAAGCGGAAGATGTCCAGCAGGGCCATCAGCTCAGAACTGGCAGCAACCTGTGGGACTCAGCTTCACTCATCTACTGTTCAGAGAAGACTGGCCAGAAGTGGTCTTCATAGCAGAATTGTGGCGAAAAAGCCATATCTTCCACATCAAAACAAGGCCAAGTGACTCAACTATGCATTAAAACAGAGGAACCAGGGTGTAGAAAATTGGCAGGATGTGCTCTGGACGATTGAGTCAAAATATGAAAAATGTTGTTATTACAGAAGAGATTTTGTTCACTAAAGGGCTGGAGAGCAGTACAATAATGAGTGTCTGTGGGCAATAATGATGCATAAGCACGGTGGAGGGTCCTGTAAGTTTGGGGCTGCATTTCAGCAAATGGAAGTGGGAATTGGGTTAGAATTATTGGTTCCCTCAATGCTGAGATATAGAGGCAGATACTTATCCATCATGCAATATCATCAGGGAGGTGTCTGATTGGATCCAAATGTTTTCTTCAGCAGAACAACAACCCCAAACGTACAGCCAATGTCATTAAGAATTATCTTCAATGTAAAGAACAAGGAGTCCTGGAAATGATCTGGTCCCACCCAGTGGAGTAACTAGAGTCTGATAGGCCCCCACCTGCATGTTGGTCAGATGTATGGGCCCTTGTAGCGTTCTGGATCCTATAAAGATATATGTGTTCTCTCCCTATGTAGTAATGTCCCCCATCCTGGCTCCTTCTTGTAATAATCTCCCACATGCTGGGCCTTATGCTATAACATTTTCCCCCACCTGTGCCCCTGTCTGGTAATGTCCCCATTCTGGCATCATTTCCTTCATTCTGGTTTAATGTCCCCATCCTGGTATAGTGTCCCCATTCTGATATAATGTCCCCATTTTGGTATAATGTCTCTAACCTGGTATAATATCCCCATGCTGGTGTAATGCTCCCAATTCTGCTATAATGTCCCCAAAGCTGGTATAATGCCCCACATCCTGGTATAGTATCTCCAGTTCTGGCATTATGTCCCCCATGTTGCTATGATATACCCCATACTGGTATAATATCATCGTTGTGATATAATGTCCCCCATCCTGGTATAACATCATCATTGTGATATAATGTCCCCATTCTGATATAGTGTCACCCATCCGGGTATGGTGTACCCCATTCTGGTATAGTGTCCCTTATTCTGGTATAATGTCCCCAATTCTGGTATAATTTCCCCATTCTGATATAATGTCCCCATTCTGATTTAATGTCCCCCTTCCTGGTATGTTGTCCCCCTTCCAATATATTGTCCCCATTGTGATATAGTGTCCTTTATCTTGGTAAAATGTCCCCATACTAGAATAGTGTCCCCATTCTGGTATAATGTCCCCATCCTGGTATAATGCCCCCCATCCTGGTTTAATGACCATCATACTGGTTTAATGTCCCTCGCCCTGGTTTAATGTCCCCCATCCTGGTACAATGCACTCCATTCGGTTACAGTGTCTCACATTCTGGCATAATGACCTAATTCTGATACAATGTCCCCATTCTGGTATAATGTACCCATTCTGGCATAATGTCCCCCATCCTGGTATGGTATCTACTGAGCTGCCATCCTGGGGATGGGTTATCAATATCAGATCGGTGGGCTCCGACACGCGGCACTGGCTCTACCCATCATTTGTTTGCAACGCTCAGATGTACATAGTTTGAAGATCTGAACATCACTGCTCCATTCACTGTACTGTGGTTCCTGCAAGTCAGCTAATATTCATGTAATAGGAGCTGATCTGCAGCACCAGGTAGCAGCCACTACACAGTGACCAGAGCTGTGATGTTCAGCTCCACAACAATGTTTACATCTGACCTCTGCCAGAGTTTCAAACAACTGAGTAGTTGAGGTGCCACGTGCCGGACCCCCACAAATCTGATATTAATGAGCTAACCAGGGGATAGGCCATCAATATGTTTGTCCTGGAAATTCCGTTTAAGGCCCACCTGCACATACTACGTATATAATATATATATATATGGCAAAGAGTGGGAAGGGGTTAATCACAGGCTCATAAAACGGACAAACAACACAAATATTGGTTCTATCTTTTACACATTTGGGGTAGCCCTTAAGAGGTCCGTTGGGTCAAAGAGAGAGAGAGAGAAGAGAGAGGGGAGGGAGAGATACCGGGAGATACCAAGAGAGAGAAAAAAAGAGAGACCCAACCAGTGCAAAGCTAAGCCGGGCAGGTGGTAGCGGCTATTTATACCCACTGCTGATCTCTGATTGGTGGAAAATCTGGGTGTGGCTGCTCTCTGATTGGTGGAAAATCTGGGTGTGGCTGCTCTGTGATTGGTCAGCATTATGACCTCACAGTGGCGATGACTCATACCTCCTTGGTGGTTCTTCTGGGCGGTTCTGTTTTCTGACTGGTGGAAATTCTAATCAGCATTATGACCTCACAGTGGCCGTGACTCATGTTTCATGGACTGTTCTATCTGGGTAACCTGAAACATGCTGATCTCTGATTGGTGGAAATTCAAGTCATCTTCATGACATCATAATCAGCATGTTATTACTGCTGAGATGTTCAGTTTTTTCCTAAATTTCCTATGTTTTGTCCTAATTTATTAGCACATATATACCACTCATTCCTACAATCAAAGGATCAGGAAACCACTCTGAAATCAATATCCTACAATTTACCCCAACAGCAAAAAAACAACTATAAACAAAATACCAAAAGGTATATCAGATTATTAATGAGCAAATAAAAGACACAATAACATAAAAATAATTTTTAGAAAGGTGTAGAAAAAATGCTGTAAAGTAAGAACGCTTCAAAAATAGAAATGTTAATGATTTATTTAATCAATTAACAAAATACAAAGTGAATGAACAAACGAAAAATCTAGATCCAATTAATATTTGGTGTGACCAACTTTTCACTTTAAAACAGCATCAATTATTCCAGGTACACCTGCGCAAAGTCAGGGATTTTGTAATAATACAGTCAGGTGTCTGGTCATACACCATGGCAAGACTGAGCAAGAATACACAAGGAAGTTATACTACATCAGCAAGGTCTCTAAGGCACAAATTTCAAAGCAGATTGAGGGTTCAAGATGTGTCATTCAAGCACTTATGAAGAAGCACAAGAAATTGTGCAACGTTGAGGTCAGTAGATGCAGTGGTCGGCCAAGGAAACTTAGTGCAGCAGATGTATGACACATTATGGTTACTTTCCTTCAAAAGCGGAAGATGTCCAGCAGTGCCATCAGCTCAGAACTGGCAGCAACCAGTGGGACTCAGCTTCACTCATCTACTGTTCAGAGAAGACTGGCCAGAAGTGGTCTTCATAGCAGAATTGTGGTGAAAAAGCCATATCTTCCACATCAAAACAAGGCCAAGTGACTCAACTATGCATTAAAACAGAGGAACCAGGGTGTAGAAAATTGGCAGGATGTGCTCTGGACGGTTGAGTCCAAATATGAAAAATGTTGTTATTACAGAAGAGATTTTGTTCACTGAAGGGCTGGAGAGCAGTACAATAATGAGTGTCTGTGGGCAATAGTGATGCATAAGCACGGTGGAGGGTCCTGTAAGTTTGGGGCTGCATTTCAGCAAATGGAAGTGGGAATTGGGTTAGAATTATTGGTTCCCTCAATGCTGAGATATAGAGGCAGATACTTATCCATCATGCAATATCATCAGGGAGGTGTCTGATTGGATCCAAATGTTTCTTCAGCAGAACAACAACCCCAAACGTACAGCCAATGTCATTAAGAATTATCTTCAATGTAAAGAACAAGGAGTCCTGGAAATGATCTGGTCCCACCCAGTGGAGTAACTAGAGTCTGATAGGCCCCCACCTGCATTTTGGTCAGATGTATGGGCCCTTGTAGCGTTCTGGATCCTATAAAGATACAGTATATGTGTTCTCTCCCTATGTAGTAATTAGAGATGAGCGGTGTTCGACTAGAACTGTTCGCCAATCTCAAATTCGAGCTGTTTTGGGTGGTGTTCGAGTTGTTCGACGAACCCGAACGATTTGCAAAAAATTCGGCTGTTCGAGGTTATGTTCGATAACTGTTCGTGCACCAAAAGCGTGTCCTGCATGTCTGGCGCTATTTAGAGCACCAATCATGCAGGGATTGTCTGCCACTCACTGTAATGCCACAGCCATGGTGGTTGTGGCATTAGAGTGATTGCCCAAATCGATGGGAACAGTGCTCACAGTGAAACATGAAAAGCCGGCAATTCAGCAGCGGCATATACCGGTACCCGACAATTTAGAACCGAAAGAATAGAGCTTCACACATAGATTAGATAGATAGAAACATGTCAGTCACACATATAAGAAGCACAGTGACAGTGTTGCTTACTGTACTTGTCATTTAGTGTAAAGGATTTTTCAAAAAAAATAATAGTGTTTTCATGCACCGTCTCTTTAAAAAAGCCGGCCGGCAATTCAGCATCTGTATCCGACAATTTAGAATAGAAGGAATAGAGAATCACACATAGATTAGATAGATAGAAACATGTCAGCCACATATATACGAAGTACAGTGACAGTGCTGCTTACTGTACTTGTCATTTAGTGTAAAGGATTTATTAAAAAATATAATAGTGTTTTCGTGCACCGTCTCTTTAAAAAAGCCGGCCGGCAATTCAGCATCTGTACCCGACAATTTATAACAGAAAGAATAGAGAATCACACATAGATTAGGTAGATAGAAACATGTCAGTCACATATATACGAAGTACAGTGACAGTGTTGCTTACTGTACTTGTCATTTACTGCAAAGGATTTATTAAAAAAAATAATAGTGTTTTCATGCACCGTCTCTTTAAAAAAGCCGGCCGGCAATTCAGCATCTGTACCCGACAATTTATAACAGAAAGAATAGAGAATCACACATAGATTAGATAGATAGAAACATGTCAGTCACATATATATGAAGTACAGTGACAGTGTTGGTTACTGTACTTGTCATTTAGTGTTAAAATAAAGGATTTATTATTAAAAAAAATTGGCGTGGGGTTCCCAGTAATTTTAGTCTCTAGCGGAGGTTAAGCAGACAGCTGGGGCAGATGTTTGAAGCCTGGGAAGGGGGTAATACCCACGGAGCTTCCCAGGCTGCTAATATCAGCCCCCAGCTGAATACCTAGCCTTTACTAGCTATTAAAATGGAGGACCCCCCCCAAAAAAATGACGTGGGGTCCCCCCTAATTTAATAGCTAGCAAAGGCTAGGCAGACAGCTGGGGGCTGATATTAATAGCCCAGGAAGGGAGCCATGAATATTGGCCCCCTCCCAGGCTAGAAACACCAGCCGTCAGCCGCCCCAGAAATGGCGCATCCATAGGATGCGCCAATTCTGGCACTTAGCCTCGCTCTTCCACGCTGCCCTGGTGCGGTGGCAGGGGGTAATAGGGTTGGGGTTGATGTCAGCTTATAATGCCAGCTGACATCAAGCCCAGGTTAGTAATGGAGAGGCGTCTATAAGACACCCCCATTACTAACCCCATAGTCAAAGTTAAAAGAAAACACAAACACCCAGAATAAAGTCCTTTAATTGAAATAAAGACACATTCCTTTATTGTTCTAAATTAAACCATACTTACCATCAAGCCCATTCCAGCTGAAGCCAACGATCTCCTGCAATAAAAGAAAAATAATAAAGCAACCTCATCCTTACCTTTCCATGGTTCCCACGATGGCTCCAGCTCTGCTACATCGAGATAACAGGCTGGACCGCAGCAGAACGCTGCCATCCAGCCTGTCATCCTGCAGACACTGAGAAGCGCAGGCATGCTTGCGCTCTGCAGTGTCTGGCTGTGACGGCATAAAGATGAGACGAGTTCATGTCCAATGAACTCGGCGCACCTCATGCACGTCACTGACAGCGTGGGAGAATTCTCCTGCACTCAGCACTTCAGCGTGAGAATTCTCCCACGCTGTCAGTGACGTGCATGAGGTCAGCTGAGTTCATTGGACATGAATGAGCTCACCTCATGCACGTCACTGACAGCGTGGGAGAATTCTCACGCTGTAGCGCTGAGTGCAGGAGAATTTTCCCACGCTGTCAGTGACGTGCCTGAGGTGAGCCGAGTTCATTGGACATGACCTCGGCTCATCTTTATGCCGTCACAGAGAGACACTGTGGAGCGCAAGCATGCCTGCGCTTCTCAGTGTCTGCGGGATGACAGGCTGGATGGCAGCGTTCTGCTGCGGTCCAGCCTGTCATCTCGATGTAGCAGAGCTGAAGCTGTCGTGGGAACCATGGAAAGGTAAGGATGAGGTTGCTTAATTATTTTACTTTTATTGCAGAAGACATTGGCTTCAGCTGGAATGGGCGTGATGGTAAGTATGGTTTAATTTAGAACAATAAAGAATTGTGTGTTTATTTCAATTAAAGGACTTTATTCTGGGTGTTGTGTTTTTTTAAATACTTTACTAGAAATTCATGGTGGTCATGTCTAATATTGGAGTGACCCCATGAATTTCGGGCTTAGGGCCAGCTGATAATGCCAAGCTGGCCTTAACCCCTTTATTACCCAGTGAGCCACCGCACCAGGGCCCTGGATGAGTTGGGTACAGCGCCAGAAGATGGCGCTTCTATGAACGCGCCATTTTCTGGGGCGGCTGCGGACTGCAATTTGCAGCGGGTGGGGCCCAGAAAGCTTGGGCCTCCCTGCGCTGCGGATTCCAGCTCCCAGCTGCCTAGTTGTACCTGGCTGGGCACAAAAATAGGGCGAAGCCCCACGCATATTTTTTTTTAATTATTTCATGAAATTCATGGAATAATTAAGAAAAAAAGGGCTTCCCTATATTGTTGTGTCCAACCAGGTACAAATAGGCAGCTGGTGGTTGGGGGCAGCCCATTCCTGCCTGCTGTACCTGGCTGGACACAAATATAGTGCGAAGCCCCACGTCAATTTTTTTTTAATTATTTCATGAAATAATTTTTTTAAAAAAGGGCTTCCCTATATTGTTGTGTCTGGCCAGGTACAAATAGGCAGCTGGTGGTTGGGGGCAGCCCGTTCCTGCCTGCTGTACCTGGCTGGACACAAATATAGTGCAAGCCCCACGTCAATTTTTTTTTAATTATTTCAGGAAATTCATGAAATAATGAAAAAAAAATTGATGTGGGGCTTCGCCCTATATTTGTGTCCAGTCAGGTACAGCAGGCAGGAACGGGCTGCTCCCAACCACCAGCTGCCTATTTGTACCTAGCCGGACACAACAATATAGGGAAGCCCTTTTTTTCTTAATTATTCCATGAATTTCATGAATTTAAAAAAAAAATGCGTGGGGCTTCGCCCTATTTTTGTGTCCAGCCAGGTACAACTAGGCAGCTGGGGGCTGGAATCTGCAGCGCAGGGAGGCCCAAGCTTTCTGCCCCCCGCTGCAAATTGCAGTCCGCAGCCGCCCCGGAAAATGGCGCGTTCATAGAAGCGCCATCTTCTGGCGCTGTACCCAACTCATCCAGGGCCCTGGTGCGGTGGCTCACTGGGTAATAAAGGGGTTAAGGCCAGCTTGGCATTATCAGCTGGCCCTAAGCCCGAAATTCATGGGGTCACGCCAATATTAGACATGACCACCATGAATTTCTAGTAAAGTATTTAAAAAAAACACAAACACCCAGAAAAAAGTCCTTTAATTGAAATAAACACACAATTCTTTATTGTTCTAAATTAAACCATACTTACCGCCACGCCCATTCCAGCTGAAGCCAATGATCTCCTGCAATAAAAGTAAAATAATAAAGCAACATCATCCTTACCTTTCCATGGCTCCCACGACAGCTTCAGCTCTGCTACATCGAGATGACAGGCTGGACCGCAGCAGAACGCTGCCATCCAGCCTGTCATCCTGCAGACACTGAGAAGCGCAGGCATGCTTGCGCTACTCAGTGTCTGGCTGTGACGGCATCCAGATGAGCCGAGGTCATGTCCAATGAGCTCGGCTCACCTCATGCACGTCACTGACAGCGTGGGAAAATTCTCACGCTGAAGCGCTGAGTGCAGGAGAATTTTCCCACGCTGTCAGTGACGTACATGAGGTGAGCCGAGTTCATTGTCGGCTCATCTGGATGCCGTCACAGTCAGACACTGAGGAGCGCAAGCATGCCTGCGCTTCTCAGTGTCCGCGGGATGGCAATCTGGATGGCAGCGTTCTGCTGCGGTCCAGCCTGTCATCTCGATGTAGCAGAGCTGAAGCTGTCCTGGGAACCATGGAAAGGTAAGGATGAGGTTGCTTTATTATTTTTCTTTTATTGCAGGAGATCGTTGGCTTCAGCTGGAATGGGCGTGATGGTAAGTATGGTTTAATTTAGAACAATAAAGAATTGTGTCTTTATTTCAATTAAAGGACTTTATTCTGGGTGTTTTTGTTTTTTTTTTAACTTTGACTATGGGGTTAGTAATGGGGGTGTCTTATAGACGCCTCTCCATTACTAACCTGGGCTTGATGTCAGCTGGCATTATAAGCTGACATCAACCCCAACCCTATTACCCCCTGCCACCGCACCGGGGCAGTGTGGAAGAGCGAGGCTAAGTGCCAGAATTGGCGCATCCTATGGATGCGCCATTTCTGGGGTGGCTGACGGCTGGTGTTTCTAGCCTGGGAGGGGGCCAATATTCATGGCACCCTTCCTGGGCTATTAATCTCAGCCCCCAGCTGTCTGCCTAGCCTTTGCTAGCTATTAAATTAGGGGGGACCCCACGTCATTTTTTTGGGGGGGGTCCTCCATTTTAATAGCTAGTAAAGGCTAGGTATTCAGCTGGGGGCTGATATTAGTAGCCTGGGAAGCTCCGTGGGTATTACCCCCTTCCCAGGCTTCAAACATCTGCCCCAGCCGTCTGCTTAACCTCCGCTAGAGACTAAAATTACGGGGAACCCCACGCCAATTTTTTTTAATAATAAATCCTTTATTTTAATACTAAATGACAAGTACAGTAACCAACACTGTCACTGTACTTCATATATATGTGACTGACATGTTTCTATCTATCTAATCTATGTGTGAAGCTCTATTCTGTCTGTTATAAATTGTCGGGTACCGCTGCTGAATTGCCGGCAGGCTTTTTTAAAGAGACGGTGCATGAAAACACTATTATATTTTTTAATAAATCCTTTACACTAAATGACAAGTACAGTAAGCAACACTGTCACTGTACTTCATATATATGTGACTGACATGTTTCTATCTATCTAATCTATGTGTGATGCTCTATTCCTTCATGTCTAAATTGTCGGGTACCGGTGTATGCCGCTGCTGAATTGCCGGCCGGCTTTTTTAAAGAAAGCGTCTTCTGAGCAGTTTGTCAGCTTTTGGACACCTTTGAAGGTGTTTTCTATGTGTTCCTATGTGTTTTTGTTTGCCTGCCATTGGTTTTAACGGTGTTCGACGGTGTTCTAAGGTGTTCGACGAACAGTTCGACGAACAGTTCCTCGAACATCCCGGTGTTCGACGAACCGAACCGAACCCGAACACTACGGGGGTGGCTCAACACTAGTAGTAATGTCCCCCATCCTGGCTCCTTCTTGTAATAATCTCCCACATGCTGGGCCTTATGCTATAACATTTTCCCCCAACTGTGCCCCTGTCTGGTAATGTCCCCATTCTGGCATCATTTCCTTCATTCTGGTTTAATGTCCCCATCCTGGTATAGTGTCCCCATTGTGATATAATGTCCCCATTTTGGTATAATGTCTCTAAGCTGGTATAATATCCCCCATGCTGGTGTAATGCTCCCAATTCTGCTATAATGTCCCCAAACCTGGTATAATGCCCCACATCCTGGTATAGTATCTCCAGTTCTGGCATAATGTCCCCCATGCTGCTATAATATCCACCATACTGGTATAATATTATCATTGTGATATAATGTCCCCCATCCTGGTATAACATCATCATTGTGATATAATGTCTCCATTCTGATATAGTGTCACCCATCCGGGTATGGTGTACCCCATTCTGGTATAGTGTCCCTTATTCTGGTATAATGTCCCCAATTCTGGTATAATTTCCCCATTCTGATATAATGTCCCCATTCTGATTTAATGTCCCCCTTCCTGGTATATTGTCCCCATTTTGATGTATCGTCCCCAATCTGATATAGTGTCCTTCATCTTGGTAAAATTTCCCCATACTAGTATAGTGTCCGCATTCTGGTATAATGTCCCCATCCTGGTATAATGCCCCCCATCCTGGTTTAATGACCATCATACTGGTTTAATGTCCCTCACCCTGGTTTAATGTCCCCCATCCTGGTACAATGCACTCCATTCTGTTACAGTGTCTCACATTCTGGCATAATGACCTAGTTCTGATATAATGTCCCCATTGTGGTATAATGTCCCCCAGGGGCGTACATAGGAATCATGGGGCCCCATAGCAGAAGCTCTAAATGGGCCCCCTACCCCCCACAAAAAAATGTAAATAATTGTCGGGGTCACAGAAGATCAGATCTCACAACTTTTCATCCTTTACATAGTAATTTTCCTCCTGCTGAAGTCCTAGATTCCTCTTTCATTGCCCCATAAAGTGTGATGCCAACAAAAGTGCCCCCAAACACAGTGTGATACCCCCATGGTGAATTCCTCCACATGCGCAGTATAATGACCCTACTGTACCCCACCTCAACTCCCAGGGCAAAGTATGCTGACCCCAACATAGTATGATCCCCCAACTGTGACCTCCTAGAGCTAGAAAGAATGGTACATAATAAGGGAGAGTGTTATACATAATAAAAGAGGAAACTATATAACTAAGGATGGCGCTATACATAATAAGTGAGTACACTATATACTAAGTGACTGTGCCATACATAATAAGGCTACATTCCTGCATCTGTGTGCAGTGTCGGTGTGCTGCCCTGTTTTACTGACGCATTGAGCATGTCCTATTCTAATCCTCAAAATCAGATCAGAACAGGACATTCTCTGACCCTCTTAGATCTCATTCTCAGATCCGTGATTTTCATGGATGTGTGAATGGATCTATAAAACTCTACGAGTCCGTGGACCATCCGATAAAAAAATCTGGCAGCACACGGACATTTCACAAAAATGTGAGAGTACAGCCTAAGGGATTTTACAGATAACATTATCACTCCAAGTCACACACTGCAGATACAGAATAATATTTACATCCAGGCACTTACCGCTGACGTCTCATCTGATCAGAGTCGGTTTCTGCTGCTTCTTCTCCATCTGGTCAGACCTTCATGTCGACATCTCCCAGCCACGACTCGTCTTGTCACAATGATCTCCAGCCTAGAAAATAACAAGGTCACATATATTGTACATGCATCTCCCCCACACTGCGCTACTGACTACAGATATGTACCCCCCCATTAATATACTATTATCCACTTAGTAATCAAAATATAAAGTGATAAGCAGCACTGTGCCCCCCATTAACTATAATCTCCACCAGCCAATAATATAAATTATTCAGTCTCTGTGACTCTCCCCAATTAACTGTAAGGCTATGTGCACACGGAAAACATACAAGGCTTCACAGTACAAGCAAAGTGAAACCCCCATAATTGCTCTCTCCCACCACCTCCATCATTGCTCTGTCCCAGCATCTCTATCATTGGTCTGTCCCAGCCCCCCTGTCATTGCTCTCTCCCAGCACCCCCATCATTGCTCTCTCCCAGCACCCTCATCATTGCTCTCTCCCAGCACCCTCATCATTGCTCGCTACCAGCACCCCGATCATTGCTCTCTTCCAGCACCCCGATTATTGCTCTCTCCCAGCACCCTCATCATTGCTCTCTCCCAGCACCCTCATCATTGCTCTCTCCCAGCACCCCGATCATTGCTCTCTCCCAGCACCCCGATCATTGCTCTCTCCCAGCACCCCCGTCATTGCTCTCTCCCAGCACTCCCGTCATTGCTCTCTCCCAGCACCCTCATCATTGCTCTCTCCCAGCACCCTCATCATTGCTCTTTCCCAGCACCCTCATCATTGCTCTCTCCCAGCACCCTCATCATTGCTCTGTCCCAGCACCTCCATCATTGCTCTGTCCCAGCACCCCGATCATTGCTGTGTCCCAGCACCCCGATCATTGCTCTCTCCCAGCACCCCCATCATTGCTCTCTCCCAGCACCCCGTCATTGCTCTCTCCCAGCACCCCCGTCATTGCTCTCTCCCAGCACCCCCGTCATTGATCTCTCCCAGCACCTCCATCATTACTCTCTCCCAGCACCCCCATCATTGCTCTGTCCCAGCACCCCCGTCATTGCTCTCTCCTAGCACCCCCGTCATTGCTCTGTCCCAGCACCCCGTCATTGCTCTTACTGAGCACCCCGTCATTGCTCTCTCACAGCAAACCCCGTCATTGCTCTCTCACAGCACCATCATTGCTGTCACAGCACCCCCATCATTGCTCTCTCCCAGCACTCCCATCATTGCTCTCTCCCAGCAACCCGTCATTGCTCTCTCCTTCCCCACATCCCTATCATTGCTCGCCCCAGCCCCACTATCCCCATCATTGCTCTCCCCAGCCCCACTATCCCCATCATTGTTCACTGCTCTCCCCATCTCCACCATCCCCATCATTGCTCTCCCCAGCCCCCCCATCCCCACCATTGCTCTCCCCAGCCCCCATCACCATATTTGCTCTCCCCAGCCCCACCAATCCCATCATTGCTCTCTCCAGCCCCATCATTTCTCTCCCCAGCCCCACCATCCCTATCATTGCTCTCCCCAGCCCCATCATTGCTCTCCCAAGCCCCATAAGCCCCATCATTGCTCTCCCCAGCCCCATCCTTGCTCTCCTTAACCCCATCATTGCTCTCCCCAGCCCCATGAGCCCCATTATTGCTCTTCGCAGCCCCATCATTCCTCTCCCCAGCCCCATCATTCCTCTCCCCAACCCCATAAGCCCCATTATTGCTCTGCCCAGCCCCACCATCCCATAATTTCTCTCCCCAGACCCATTATTGCCCTCCCCAGCCCCACCATCCCATAATTTCTCTCCCCAGACCCATTATTTCTCTCCTCAGCCCCACCATCCCATCATTGCTCTCCCCACCTCCCCTCCCCAGCGGTAAAAAAAAACCCAAAAAACAACAACTTACCTCAGCTCGCTCCCCTACAGCATTCTCCTGGTTGCCGGCAGCTTCCTACCTAACCCAGGCGCACGCAGCATGATGACATCATCAAGCTGCGCGCTCCTAGGTCAGGGAGGAAGCAGAGGAGGAATCCCTTCAGCGCCGCTGCCATTCTCCTCCTGTCAGCAGCGGAGCTGCAGGGATCGCTCCCTGCCCGCCGCTGGCAGGGAGCAGCTGCACTGGCGGCCCCCCCGGCGCAGCTGCACCGGCAGCGGTATGTCCGCCCCTGGACTGCTATGGGGCGCCCAGGGGCCCCATAGCAGTCACATGGCCTGCCGCCATTGGCGGTACGCCACTGATGTCCCCCATCTTGGTATGGTATCTACTGAGCTGCCATCCTGGGGATGGGTTTTCAATATCAGATCGGTGGGCTCCGACACGCAGCACTAGCTCTACCCATCAGTTGTTTGCAACGCTCAGATGTAAATAGTTTGAAGATCTGAACATCACTGCTCCATTCACTGTACTGTGGGTCCTGCAAGTCAGCTAATATTCATGTAATAGGAGCTGATCTGCAGCACCAGGTAGCAGCTACTACACAGTGACCAGAGCTGTGATGTTCAGCTTCTCAACAATGTTTACATCTGACCTCTGCCAGAGTTTCAAACAACTAAGTAGTTGAGGTGCCTCATGCCGGACCCCCACAAATCTGATATTAATCAGCTAACCAGGGGATAGGCCATCAATATGTTTGTCCTGGAAATTCCCTTTAAGGCCCACCTGCACATACTACGTATATAATATATATATATATGGCAAAGAGTGGGAAGGGGTTAATCACAGGCACATAAAACGGACAAACAACACAAATATTGGTTCTATCTTTTACATATTTGGGGTAGCCCTTAAGAGGGCCGTTGGGTCAAAGAGATAGAGAGAGAGAAGAGAGAGGGGAGGGAGAGATACCGGGAGATACCAAGAGAGAGAAAAAAAGAGAGACCCAACCAGTGCAAGGCTAAGCCGGGCAGGCGGCAGCGGCTATTTATACCCACTGCTGGTCTCTGATTGGTGGAAAATCTGGGTGTGGCTGCTCTCTGATTGGTGGGAAATCTGGGTGTGGCTGCTCTGTGATTGGTCAGCATTATGACCTCACAGTGGCGAATACTCATACCTCCTGGGTGGTTCTTCTGGGCGGTTCTGTTTTCTGACTGGTGGAAATTCTAATCAGCATTATGACCTCACAGTGGCCGTGACTCATGTTTCATGGACTGTTCTATCTTGGTGACCTGAAACATGCTGATCTCTGATTGGTGGAAATTCAAGTCATCTTCATGACATCACAATCAGCATGTTATTACTGCTGAGATGTTCAGCTTTTTCCTAAATTTCCTGCATTTTGTCCTAATTTATTAGCACATATATACCACTCATTCCTACAATCAAAGGATCAGGAAACCACTCTGAAATCAATATCCTACAATTTACCCCAACAGCAAAAAAACAACTATACACAAAATACCAAAAGATATATCAGATTATTAATGAGCAAATAAAAGACACAATCACATAAAAATAATTTTTAGAAAGGTGTAGAAAAAATGCTGTAAAGTAAGAACGCTTCAAAAATAGAAATGTTAATGATTTATTTAATCAATTAACAAAATACAAGTGAATGAACAAACGAAAAATCTAGATCCAATCAATATTTGGTGTGACCAACTTTTCACTTTAAAACAGCATCAATTCTTCTAGGTACACCTGCGCAAAGTCAGGGATTTTGTAATAATACAGTCAGGTGTCTGGTCATACACCATGGCAAGACTGAGCAAGAATACACAAGGAAGTTATACTACATCAGCAAGGTCTCTAAGGCACAAATGTCAAAGCAGATTGAGGGTTCAAGATGTGTCATTCAAGCACTTATGAAGAAGCACAAGAAAATGTGCAACGTTGAGGTCAGTAGATGCAGTGGTCGGCCAAGGAAACTTAGTGCAGCAGATGTATGACACATTATGGTTACTTTCCTTCAAAAGCGGAAGATGTCCAGCAGTGCCATCAGCTCAGAACTGGCAGCTACCAGGGGCACTCTGCTTCACTCATCTACTGTTCAGAGAAGACTGGCAAGAAATGGTCTTCATAGCAGAATAGCAGAATTGTGGCAAAAAAGCCATATCTTCCACATCAAAACAAGGCCAAGTGACTCAACTATGCATTAAAACAGAGGAACCAGGGTGTAGAAAATTGGCAGGATGTGCTCTGGACGGTTGAGTCCAAATATGAAAAATGTTGTTATTACAGAAGAGATTTTGTTCACTGAAGGGCTGGAGAGCAGTACAATAATGAGTGTCTGTGGGCAATAGTGATCCATAAGCACGGTGGAGGGTCCTGTAAGTTTGGGGCTGCATTTCAGCAAATGGAGGTGGAAATTGGGTCAGAATTATTGGTTCCCTCAGTGCTGAGATATAGAGGCAGATACTTATCCATCATGCAATATCATCAGGGAGGTGTCTGATTGGATCCAAATGTTTTCTTCAGCAGAACAACAATCCCAAACGTACAGCCAATGTCATTAAGAATTATCTTCAATGTAAAGAACAAGGAGTCCTGGAAATGATCTGGTCCCATCCAGTGGAGTAACTAGAGTCTGATAGGCCCCCACCTGCATGTTGGTCAGATGTATGGGCCCTTGTAGCGTTCTGGATCCTATAAATATATATGTGTTGTAATAGGTCTAGGAGCTGGAACCTCTGAGCAACTATACAAGGGGGCAGTCCTTGTAAGGAAGCGGGTGGCTCCCAGGGACGGCGGGCAGGTAGTCACGGCTAGTGACGGGGACAGTCTCTGGGTAGAAGGGCAGGAGGTGACGGCAGGTGACGGGGACAGTCTCTGGGTAGAAGGGCAGGAGGTCACGGCAAGTGATGGGGACAGTCTCTGGGTAGAAGGGCGGGTGGTCACGGCAAGTGACGGCAGAACCTCCAGGTAGGCTAGCAGGCAGGTAGCAGGTGGACGCTCCCAGTTGAGCGGGCAAGAGTCTCTGGACAGGCCGGTGGTCACAGCAAGTGACGGCTCCAGGTAGGCTAGCAGGCAGGTAGCAGATGAGCGCTCCCAGGAGAACGGGCAAGAGTCTCTGGACAGGCAGGTGGTCACGGCACGTGACGGCAGAGCCTCCAGGTAGGCTAGCAGGCAGGTAGCAGGTGAGCGCTCCCAGGTGAGCGGGCAAGAGTCTCTGGACAGGCAGGTGGTCGCAGCACGTGACGGCGGAGCCTCCAGGTAGGCTAACAGGCAGGTAGCAGATGAGCGCTCCCAGGTGAGCGGGCAAGAGTCTCTGGACAGGCAGGTGGTCACAACACGTGACGGCGGAGCCTCCAGGTAGGCTAGCAGACAGGTAGTAGGTGAGCGCTCCCAGCTGAGCGGGCAGACTGATCCATAGACAGACTGGCAGGGCTGGTAGGCAGACTGTCGGACCGCAGATAGATAAGTATCAGGCAGGAATCTGGCAGGTGACTGGCAGGTGACTGGCAGGTAACTGGCAGGTAACTGGTAACAGGACCTGAGGGCTGAAGCAGAGTTGAAAGGCTTTGCAACAACATTGCTCGGGCACCTCCAGTTTGGAGGAGGTGCTTTATATATGGTGAGGTCCTCTGGCCATTGGCCGGGGACTCCTTAGGACGGCTCGCGCGGCCCCTTAAAGAGAGGGGGAGCGCGCGTGCGCGCCCTAAGCACAGAGCCCGGGAAGCAGCGCGTGCTGCCAGCAGAGCGGGAGGAAGCCGCCGGGCACGGAGCGGAGAGGTGAGGGGAACGGCGTCCCTGCCTAGCAGGGGGCAGGGACGCCGATGCTGCATGTGTTCTCTCCCTATATAGTAATGTCCCCCGTCCTGGCTCCTTCTTCTAATAATCTCCCACATGCTGGGCCTTATGCTATAACATTTTCCCCCACCTGTGCCCCTGTCTGGTAATGTCCCCATTCTGGCATAATTTCCTTCATTCTGATTTAATGTCCCCATCCTGGTATAGTGTCCCCATTCTGACATAATGTCCCCATTTTGGTATAATGTCTCTAACCTGGTATAATATCCCCCATGCTGGTGTAATGCTCCCAATTCTGCTATAATGTCCCCAAAGCTGGTATAATGCCCCACATCCTGGTATAGTATCTCTAGTTCTGGCATAATGTCCCCATGCTGCTATAATATTCCCCATACTGGTATAATTTCATCATTGTGATATAATGTCCCCCATCCTGGTATAACATTATCATTGTGATATATTGTCCCCATTCTGATATAGTGTCACCCATCCGGGTATGGTGTACCCCATTCTGGTATAGTGTCCCTTATTCTGGTATAATGTCCCCAATTCTGGTATAATTTCCCCATTCTGATATAATGTCCCCATTCTGATTTAATGTCCCCCTTCCTGGTATATTACATAGTAACATAGTTTTTAAGGTTGAAGGAAGACTAAGTCCATCTAGTTCAACCCATAGCCTAACATGTTGATCCAGAGAATGGCAAAAAAAAAACCATGTGGCAAACACTAAGCTCCACATTGGGGAAAAAAATAAATTCCCGACTCCATACGACAATCAGACTAGTTCCCTGGATCAACGCCCTATCAAGGAATCTAGTATTTATAACCTGTAATATTATACTTTTCAAGAAAGGCATCCAGGCCCTTCTTAAATTTTAACAGTGAATCACTCATTACAACATCATGCGGCAGAGAGTTCCATAGTCTCACTGCTCTTACAGTAAAGAATCCCGTCTGTGATTATGATTAAACCTTCTTTCCTCCAGACGTAGAAGATGCCCCCTTGTCCCCGTCTCAGGCCTCAGAGTAAAAAGATCAGTAGAAAGGTCTTTGTACTGTCCCCTCATATACTTGTACATAGTAATAAGATCACCCCTAAGCCTTCTTTTTTCCACAGTAAATAACCCCAAGTGTAATAACCTGTCTTGGTATTGCAGACCCCCCAGTCCTCTAATAGCCTGTCTTGGTATTGCAGGCTGTTATGCACACGCCCGGGCTGAGCGGCGTGTGCGTGTGATTGGTAGTGATTCCACTGGACCGTGCCGGAGAGTGAATGCCTGGAGGGGCGTGACTAAGTATTCACCCGATCCGACCAGGGTCGCACGACGGCATACGACGCCAGTGCACCAAGGAGGAACCGAGCAGAGGGACCAGGTGCTACTCCAGGACAGACCCCGGACACGGCTGTTGACCCACACAGGGGAATACAGGAACAGGCTGGTAGGCTGGCACACAGACTGGAGGGTATAGGCAGGCACGACTGGTATGCAGGCAGGCGGGTATGCAGGCAGGGGGGTAAAGGCAAGCACAGCTAGAGTGCAGACAGGGAGGAACTAGCAGGTAGGAACACAGGCGGGATAGGACCCAGTACACACCGGGACTCAGGAACAATACAGGCAGAGGGTTACAGGCAAGCACAGCTAGAGTGCAGACAAGGCTGAGCAGGGAGGACAGGGCTCTGTTCACACGGAACAGACAGGAAGGGAAAGACAGAGCCAGATACTCACACAGTACTTGCAGAGACAACAAGCAGGAGTTAGGTACGAGTTCAGACTCTGCAGAAAAAGGAAGGGAACGGACATAGAGGCAAAACAGGTAAAGGACAGGAGAGAGTTCAGACTGGAACTGAGTGTACGGAGGAGACCGACACTGCAGAGGGATACAGGAGCGGGTCTGGGAATATGGCCCCCAGAGAGGCGGAACGAACAGGCAAGGAGCGTGTTCAGACAGGACAGACCAGAGAACACAAAAAGGACACAGTTCAGACACGGGAGCTGATACCGCAAAGCAGGAGACATACAGGACTCAGTTCAGACACGGGAGCTGAAACCGCAAAGCAGGAGACATACAGGACTAAGTTCAGACACGGGAGCTGATACCGCAAAGCAGGAGACATACAGGACTCAGTTCAGACACGGGAACTGATACAAAAAGCAGGAGACAAGAGACGGGACCTGGCACCTTCAGAGTGCAAGCACACACTGAAGGAAACACTATGCTCAGGCAGGGATAGAAGGGAGCTGCTGAGCTATATACCAAGTGACAGACAGCAATAGGCTGAGGACGCACAAGGGGTGTGACCCACAGCAGGTACAAAAGGCAGGAAGTGATCGGGCGCCGCCCTTAAGCAGCAGAAACAGACACAAACAGACAGCATGGAGGGAAGCCAGAGAGACATTCTGGACAGGAGATCAAGTGCGCCCTCTTGCACAGTGGGAGATGGACCACCATGCAAGGACGCCGCCAGGTATGTTACAGTACCTCCCCCCTTACGCCCCCTCTTCTTCAGGCCTGCCAGAATCTTCCGCAGGGAATTCGAGGGCCAGTCGTTCACTGGGTTGGAGGGGGACAGAGACTTAAGGGTAATCTCTGCTTCGAGGTACATCTTGTCAAGCTCACAGGAAGAAATAGACGGGTTATCAGGTACATAATGAGGAAAAGTCACTGTCTCTTTGTTATCTGGTGGTATCCCGGAGGATTCAGGAAACAACTGGAGGTCCTCCGCCGGGTCAGAAGAGTGCAGAGGCTCAGAGAAAACAACTGCTTCAGAGTACACTAGGTCGGACTCACTGGAGGAAGCAGGCGAGGTATCGGGTACCGAGTATAGGAAAGTCTCTGTCCATTCACCACCAGGTGGCACCCCGAAGGGTTCTGGAGACAGCTGGCGGTCCTCCGCCTGGTCAGAGGGGTGTAGAGACTCACGGGTAACCTCTGCTTCAGAGTACACTAGGTCGGACTCACTGGAGGAAGCAGGCGAGGTATCGGGTACCGAGTATAGGAAAGTCTCTGTCCATTCACCACCAGGTGGCACCCCGAAGGGTTCTGGAGACAGCTGGCGGTCCTCCGCCTGGTCAGAGGGGTGTAGAGACTCACGGGTAACCTCTGCTTCAGAGTACACTAGGTCGGACTCACTGGACGAAGCAAGCGAGGTATCAGATCCAGGATATAGGAAAGTCTCTGTCCATTCACCACCAGGTGGCACCCCGAAGGATTCTGAACACAACTGGAGGTCCTCCGCCTGGTCGGAGGGGTGTAGAGACTCAGGAGTAACCTCTGCTTCGGAGTACACTAGGTTGGACTCACTGGACGAAGCGAGCGAGGTATCAGGTACAGAGTATAAGAGAGTCTCTGTCCTTTCGCTACCAGGTAGCACCCCGAAGGGTTCAGGAGACAACTGGAGATCCTCCGCCTGGTCGGAGGGGTGTAGAGACTCGGAGGTAACTACCACTTTGGGGTACCCATTGTCAGGCTCACAGGACGAAGCGGACAAAGTATTGAGTACCGGGTGTAGAGAAGTCTCTCTCCATTTGTCATCGAGTGGTATCCCGGAGGGTTCAGGAGGCAACAGGGGATCCTCCGCCAGGTAGTAGAGGTGCACAGACTCTGAGGTAACCACAGCTTTGGAGCATCCTTGGACATGCACACCGGTTAAAGAGAAAGAAGCATCTGATGCCGGGTGCAGGAAGTTCTCCTGTGTGGAGTCTGGATGGGCAGAAGTCTCTTCGGCCAGGAGAACTGGTGCACTACCCACGCACATTACCCATTGGGGTTTCTCCGGGATACAGGGAGATGAAGCTTCAGTAGGGACTTCAAGGTTGGGGTCAGGAGGTCTCAGGGAGGACAGACCCTGGCGTGACGGCTTGCCTCTAAGTCTAGCACGTCTGGACTGCCTCTTGAGGTTGAGAGAAGTATTCCGGAAAGCGTAGTCACCCTGTGAGGATTCTGGGTGGGCAGTAGTCTCATTGGGCTGGAGGACTATTGCGCTACCCACACACATTACCCGTCGGGGCTGCTCCGGGATATTGGGAAGTGAAGCTTCAGCAGGGGCTTCAGAGTTAGGGTCCTCGAAGACCATACGAAAGGCCACCAGGAAGGCCTGCAGGTCAAGGATGACAGGATCCCATGCTTCCCATAGGGGGGTGACCCATTTCAAGGCATCACCCGCTAGGTAGTCAATCATAAAGGCCACTTTAGCCCAATCGGAAGGAAAATAGAGAGGGTAGGCCTTAAAGTGTAGCATGCATTGCTCCACAAATGCACGACACTGTCTTGGATCCCCATAGTAACGTGGCGGATCCGCAGGAACGAGAGCTGATAGATCCATCTGGACGGGTGCGTAATTCGCCTGGAACTCAGCTAAAGGGGGAAAAAAATTTATTTATTTTAATGCATGTATTCGCTGGAAAAACTTCTCAAAGAGCGAAGGCCGTGGGGCTCAACGGGAACCATGGCCTGAGCATGCTGTTATGCACACGCCCGGGCTGAGCGGCGTGTGCGTGTGATTGGTAGTGATTCCACTGGACCGTGCCGGAGAGTGAATGCCTGGAGGGGCGTGACTAAGTATTCACCCGATCCGACCAGGGTCGCACGACGGCATACGACGCCAGTGCACCAAGGAGGAACCGAGCAGAGGGACCAGGTGCTACTCCAGGACAGACCCCGGACACGGCTGTTGACCCACACAGGGGAATACAGGAACAGGCTGGTAGGCTGGCACACAGACTGGAGGGTATAGGCAGGCACGACTGGTATGCAGGCAGGCGGGTATGCAGGCAGGGGGGTAAAGGCAAGCACAGCTAGAGTGCAGACAGGGAGGAACTAGCAGGTAGGAACACAGGCGGGATAGGACCCAGTACACACCGGGACTCAGGAACAATACAGGCAGAGGGTTACAGGCAAGCACAGCTAGAGTGCAGACAAGGCTGAGCAGGGAGGACAGGGCTCTGTTCACACGGAACAGACAGGAAGGGAAAGACAGAGCCAGATACTCACACAGTACTTGCAGAGACAACAAGCAGGAGTTAGGTACGAGTTCAGACTCTGCAGAAAAAGGAAGGGAACGGACATAGAGGCAAAACAGGTAAAGGACAGGAGAGAGTTCAGACTGGAACTGAGTGTACGGAGGAGACCGACACTGCAGAGGGATACAGGAGCGGGTCTGGGAATACGGCCCCCAGAGAGGCGGAACGAACAGGCAAGGAGCGTGTTCAGACAGGACAGACCAGAGAACACAAAAAGGACACAGTTCAGACACGGGAGCTGATACCGCAAAGCAGGAGACATACAGGACTCAGTTCAGACACGGGAGCTGAAACCGCAAAGCAGGAGACATACAGGACTAAGTTCAGACACGGGAGCTGATACCGCAAAGCAGGAGACATACAGGACTCAGTTCAGACACGGGAACTGATACAAAAAGCAGGAGACAAGAGACGGGACCTGGCACCTTCAGAGTGCAAGCACACACTGAAGGAAACACTATGCTCAGGCAGGGATAGAAGGGAGCTGCTGAGCTATATACCAAGTGACAGACAGCAATAGGCTGAGGACGCACAAGGGGTGTGACCCACAGCAGGTACAAAAGGCAGGAAGTGATCGGGCGCCGCCCTTAAGCAGCAGAAACAGACACAAACAGACAGCATGGAGGGAAGCCAGAGAGACATTCTGGACAGGAGATCAAGTGCGCCCTCTTGCACAGTGGGAGATGGACCACCATGCAAGGACGCCGCCAGGTATGTTACACAGACCCCCCAGTCCTCTAATAGCCTTGGTCGCTCTTCTCTGCACCCTCTCTAGTTCAACTATGTCTTTCTTATACACCGGAGACCAGAACTGTACACAGTATTCTAAGTGTGGTCTCACTAATGACTTGTATAGAGGTAAAATTATGTTCTCCTCATGAGCATCTATGCCTCTTTTAATGCATCCCATTATTTTATTTGCCTTTGCAGCAGCAGCCTGACACTGGCCACTAAACGTGAGCTTGTCGTCCACCAATACACCCAGGTCTTTTTCAGTTACAGTTTTGCACAGTGTTTTACAATTAAGCATATAATTATACATTTTATTTCCTTTGCCCAAGTGCATTACCTTACATTTATCCCCATTAAAGCTCATTTGCCATTTATCAGCCCAAGCTTCTAGTTTACATAGATCCTCCTCTAATATAAAATTGTCCTCCTCTGTATTGATTACCCTACAGAGTTTAGTGTCATCTGCAAATATTGAAATATTACTCTGTATGCCCCCTACAAGGTCATTAATAAATATGTTAAAAAGAAGGGGGCCCAATACTGACCCCTGTGGTACCCCACTGTTAACTGAGACCCAGTCTGAGTGTTTTCCATTAATAACCACCCTTTGTTTCCTATCATTGAGCCAGTTCTTAACCCACATACATGTATTTTCCCCTATCTCCATTGTTCTCATTTTATGTATCAACCTTTTATGTGGAACCGTATCAAAAGCTTTTGAAAAGTCCATATACACAACATCCACTGCATTTCCTTGGTCCAGTCCAGAACTTGCATCCTCATAAAAACTGATCAGATTAGTTTGACAGGAACGGTCCCTCGTAAACCCATGTTGATATTGGGTCATGAGGTTATTCTTCTTCAGATACTCTATTATAGCATCTCTTAGGAAGCCCTCCAGGATTTTACCCACAGTAGAGGTTAAGCTTACTGGCCTACAATTTCCAAGTTCAGTTTTTGTCCCCTTTTTGAATATTGGCACCACATTTGCTATACGCCAGTCCTGTGGTACAGACCCTGTTATTATGGAATCTTTAAAGATTAAAAATAATGGTCTATCTATGACTTTACTTAATTCCTGCAGTACTCGCGGGTGTATCCCATCCAGGCCCGGGGATTTGTCAACTTTAGTGATTTTTAGACGCCGCCGTACTTCCTGCTGGGTTAAGCAAGTGACATTTAATGGAGAATTTTTGTTATCACTAATCATGTTTTCTGTTATGCGATTTTCTTGTGTAAATACGGTTGAAAAAAAATCATTTAGCATATTGGATTTTTCCTCATCCTCATCTACCATTTCACCCAGACTATTTTTAAGGGGGCCAACACTATCATTTTTTAGTTTTTTACTATTTATGTAGTTAAAGAATATTTTGGGGTAATTTTTACTTTCTCTGGCAATGATTCTCTCTGCCTCAATCTTTGCTGCCTTGATTTGTTTTTTACATCATTTATTTAATTTTCTATATTTATTTAATGCCTCATCACTACCTACTTGCTTTAGTTCCCTAAATGCTTTCTTTTTGTCACTTATTGCGCCCCTTACAGCTCTATTTAGCCATAGTGGTTTCCTCCTATTTCTAGCATGTTTATTCCCAAAGGGTATATATTGTGCACAGGTCCTATTCAGGATGTTAATAAATGTCTCCCATTTGCTTTGTGTAGCTTTATGTCTCAGGATATCATCCCAGTTTATTTCACTAAGATCATCTCTCAACCGTTGGAAATTTGCCTTCCTGAAGTTTAGTGTCCTTATAACCCCTCTACTACACATCTTATTAAAGGTTACATGAAAACGTAGTATTTTGTGATCACTATTACCCAAGTGACCCCCAACTCATATATTTGATATGCGGTCTGGCCTATTGGTTAATATTAGGTCTAGCAGTGCCCCCCTTCTTGTTGGGTCCTGAACCAGTTGTGAAAGGTAATTGTTTCTCATAGTTGTCAAAAACCTATTACCTTTGCTTGAACTACATGTTTCTGTCCCCCAATATATTTCAGGGTAGTTTAAGTCTCCCATAATAATGACTTCTCCTTGAGTCGTTGCTTCATCTATTTACTTTATGAGGACATTCTCCGCTACTTCCATTATTTTTGGAGACTTATAACAAACCCCTATCAGTAATTTATTTTTTTTCCCCCTCCCCTTATCTACACCTACAGGGACTCTACATTTTCATTAGATTCACCTATATCCTCCCGCAAGACGGGTTTTAAAGATGATTTTACATATAAACACACACCCCCCCCTCGCTTGTTTGTACGGTCATTTCTGAACAGACTATAGCCCTGTAAATTAACTGCCCAGTCATGGCTCTCGTCAAGCCACGTCTCAGATATCCCTACCATGTCATAATTATTTTCCAGCAAAATTAATTCTAATTCCTCCATTTTGTTGGTGAGGCTTCTGGCATTAGTGTACATGCATTTTATGTATCTCTCTGTACCTCTATTCCTTCTTACTTTATTGACTGTTCTAACCCCACCCCCAATTTCTTTATTTGTGCCCAGGTCACTATCTGCACTATCTTCCCCACCTATAAAATGAATACCCTCCCCCCCAATCCCTAGTTTAAACACTCCTCCAACCTTCTAGCCATTTTCTCCCCCAGCACAGCTGCACCCTCCCCATTGAGGTGCAGCCGGTCCCTAGCGTAGAGTCTGTAGTCAACTGAGAAGTCGGCCCAGTTCTCCAGGAACCCAAATCCCTCCTTCCTACACCAGTTCTTGAGCCACTTATTTATCTCCCTAATCTCCCGTTGCCTCTCTGGCGTGGCACGTGGTACCGGTAGTATTTCAGAGAATACCACCTTGGAGGTCCTTGCTTTCAGCTTGCAGCCTAATTCCCTGAAATCATCTTTAAGGACCTTCCACCTACCTCTAACTTTGTCATTTGTGCCAATGTGCACCATGACTGCTGGGTCCTCACCAGCCCCTCCCAGTAATCTGTCATCCCGATCAGCGATGTGCCGGACTCGAGCACCAGGTAGGCAGCACACTGTTCGACGATCCCTGTCTTTGTGACAGATTGCCCTATCTTTTCCCCTAATAATTGAGTCGGCCACTACCAGCACCTGCCTGGCCTGCCCTGCTCTCCTATTTCCCTCTTTACTGGAGCTGACACTCCTCTGACTTTCAGGGGACATGCCTTGCTGCAGCAGTGCTACCCCTGGACCGTCACTCCCCTCATCTGCCAACTTTGCAAACTTATTGGGTTGTGCCAGATCAGGACTAGCCTCCCTGGCACTCTTCCCTCTACCCCCCTTCTAACTGTCACCCAACTAACAGCCTCACTGTCCTGCAGCTCCCGACTACCACCCTCCCCCACATCTACCCCAGTGAGCTACTGCTCAGTGAGCAGCAGACTCCTTTCCATATTGTCAATGGATCTCAGTGTTGCCAGCTGCTCATTTAGATCCAGTATCTGGGCTTCCAAACGCACAACGTGCACACATCTCACACAGCAATAAGCAACCCCGACCGGCTGTTTAAGGAATGCATACATGTGGCAAGATGTACACTGGATAGCATTGTCAATAATGGAGCTCATTTCCTAATGGGGATTGCAATAGACAGAATGTTAAGTAAAAAGAAAAGTAAAAAGTTAATAAAATACAGACAGCAATTCAGTCCAAAGTCCTCCCTTCCAAACTCGCTGAATCCAAAGTCACTGAAAAACAAGTCACACACTTACTTTCGTTCGCACTTACGCTCCGGTCCCACTCAGCTCGTTCACACTCGCCAACTAAGAGATTTAAAGAGTTTTTTTTTTTCCCCTTTTCCAGCAATGCACCCTACAGCTCAATGCACTTCCAAAGGACTGGATGCCCAACTAGCTGCCCCTTATAAACCCTTAATTATGACCCCTCTCCCTTAATTAACAGCTTGTGAGTATAGCTACACCTCAGGATTTTAGTGCAATGTAGTTAACCCTTAAATACACAGGTAGTAAACTAAGAAGCTGTAAAACTGTAGTGAGAAAATAGGTTTTAAAAAGCCCAATAAAACTAAACAGGTAGAAAAGCACTCAGCAGGTCACAATGCAGCAACTCACCGCAATTCACACAGGTATTTTCTGCAGGATTCCCAAATACCTCTTCACTGAAAAACAAGTCACACACTTACTTTCGTTCGCACTTACGCTCCAGTCCCACTCAGCTCGTTGACACTCGCAAACTAAGAGATTTAAAGAGTTTTTTTTTTTTTACCCTTTTCCAGCAATGCACCCTACAGCTCAATGCACTTCCAAAAGGGTATTGTATGATTTTTACATAATTAAATTGTATTTTATTGAATGAAATAAGTATTTGATCACCTACAAACCAGCAAGAGTTCTGGTTCTCCCAAACCTGTTAGTTTTTCTTTAAGAAGCCCTCCTACTCTGCACTTATTACCTGTATTAACTGCATCAGTTTGAACTCATTACCTGTATAAAAGACACCAGTCCACACAATCAATCACACTCCAACCTCTCCACCATGGCCAAGAGCAAAGAGCTATCTAAGGACACCGGGGACTAAATTGTAGACCTGCACAAGGCCATCCCAGTGCTAAAGGAGAATAGGCAAGCAGCTTAGTGAGAAGTCAACAACTGTTGGCACAATTATTAGAAAATGGAAGAAACACATGATGACTGTCAATCTTCCTTGGTCTGGGGCTCCATGCAAGATCTTGCCTTGTGGGGTAAGGATGATTCTGAGAAAGGTCAGGAATCAGCCCAAAACTACAAAGGAGGACCTGGTCAATAATGTAAAGAGAGCTGGGACCACAGTCTCAAGCATTACCGTTAGTACCACTACACCGTAATGAATTAAAATCCTGCAGGGCACGCACGGTCCCCCTGCTCATGCCAGCACATGTCCAGGCCCGTTTGATGTTCGCCAATGATTATCTGCATGATCCAGAGGAGGCATGGGAGAAGGTCATGTGGTCAAATGAGATCAAAATAGAACCTCTTGGTATCAACTCCACTGCACCGCATTGAATGGAGGATGGATGGGGTCATGTTTCACGAGATTTTGGTTAACAACTTCCTTCCCTCAATAAGAGCATTGAAGATGGGTCATGGTTGGTTCTTCCAGCATGACAATGACCCGAAGCACACAGCCAGGGCAACTAAGGAGTGGCTCCATAAGAAGCATTTCAGTGTCCTGAGTGGCCTATCTAGTCTCCAGAACTAAATCCAATAGAAAATCTTTGGAGGGAGTTGAAACTCAATGTTGCCCAGCTACAACCCCGAAACCTGAAAGATCTGGAGAAGATCTGTATGGAGGAGTGGGCCAAAATCCCTGCTGCAGTGCGTGCAAACCTGGTCAAGAACTACAGGAATCGTCTGACCTCTGTAATTGCAAACAAAGGTTTCTGTACCAAATATTAAGTTCTGCTTTTCTTATGTATCAAATACTTATTGAATGCAATAAAATGCAAATTAATTATCTAAAAATCATACAATGAGATTTTCTGGATTTTACTTTTAGATTCTGTCTCTCACAGGTAAAGTGTACCTACGAAATAAATTACGGACCTCTCCATTCTTTGTAGGTGGGAAAACTTGCAAAATTGACAGTGTATTAACTACTTATTTTCCCTACTGTATGTACAGTATATGTATATATATATATATATCTGTAAGGAGGCGGTGTTCACACCGTGCAGTAACTGAGGCAGTGACCCAAGCAAGTCCAACATAAGCAGCTTTTATTCAGCAACTCACGGGTAAACAGAAAGTCCTCCGGTTCGCAGCCGGGTTAACATAAGTCCTTAAACAATGGTCGCCGTGGGCAACGGCCGGTCCGGGCCGCTCAGAGCCTGACGGGTGCAGAGCTTTCCCAGGCGTGGGTTCAGCTACACACAGGCCCGCCAAGCTTTCCTGCTATGCGCCTAGCAGGTCCCAACACTGAACACCACTAACCTTAATGCAGGGTTTTTAAAGGACCTGTGGCAAGAGCCACTGGAAAACCCGGGTTGGAGGGAGGAGGCCGCCCCACTGCCTTCTTGTAGCCTCCTCCAAGAAATGAAGGCCCTGCCGGGTTTTACTTAATCTGCCTTAGCCAGATAGCCTGACCAGGTCAATGCTCACCTTCATTCCTGCATTGCAGGTGTGTCTGTGACTGCAATGCACTTCAATGGGTTTAATAGGTCTCTGTACACATTCTGGGGGATATATAACGGCCGTCATATAAGATCCCAGTCACTGCCTCACATATGGTAAAAGTTGTTTCGTGGAATATATGTATTATATATATACACTGCTCAAAAAAATAAAGGAAACACTTAAACAACAGAATATAACTCCAAGTAAATGAAACTTCTGTGAAATCAAACTGTCCACTTAGGAACCAACACGGATTGATAATCAATTTCACATGCTGTTGTGCAAATGGAATAGAGAATAGATGGAAATTATTGGCAATTATCAAGACACCCTCAATAAAGGAGTGGTTCTGCAGGTGGGGACCACAGACCGCATCTCAGTACCAATGCTTTCTGGCTGATGTTTTGGTCACTTTTGAATGTTGGTTGTGCTTTCACACTCGTGGTAGCATGAGACGGACTCTACAACCCACAGAAGTTGCTCAGGTAGTGCAGCTCATCCAGGATGGCACATCAATGCGAGCTGTGGAAAGAAGGTTTGCTGTGTCTGTCAGCGTAGTGTCCAGAGGCTGGAGGCGCTACCAGGAAACAGGCCAGTACACCAGGAGATGTGGAGGGGGCTGTAGGAGGGCAACAACCCAGCAGCAGGACTGCTACCTCCGCCTTTGTGCAAGGAGGAACAGGAGGAGCACTGCCAGAACCCTGCCAAATGACCTCCAGCAGGCCACAAATGTGCATGTGTCTGCCCAAACGGTTAGGTGGTATGAGGGCCTGACGTCCACAGATGGGGCTTGTGCTCACAGCCCAAAACTGTGCAGGACGCTTGGCATTTGCTACAGAACACCAGGATTGGCAAAGTCGCCACTGGCGCCCTGTGCTCTTCACAGATGAAAGCAGGTTCACACTGACCACATGTGACAGATGTGACAGAGTCTGGAGAAGGCGTGGAGAACGATCTGCAGCCTGCAACATCCTTCAGCATGACCGGTTGGGCAGTGGGTCAGTAATGGTGTGGGGTGGCATTTCTTTGGATCACAGCCCTTCATGTGCTCGCCAGCGGTAGCCTGACTGCCATTAGGTATCGAGATGAGATCCTCAGACCCCTTGTGAGACCATATGCTGGTGCGGTTGGCCTTGGGTTCCTCCTAATGCAGGACAATGCCAGACCTCATGTGACTGGAGTGTGTCAGCAGTTCCTGCAAGATGAAGGCATTGAAGCTATGGACTGGCCCGTCCATTCCCCAGACCTGAATCCGATTGAGCACATCTGGGACATCATGTCTCTCTCCATCCACCAACGTCAAGTTGCACCACAGACTGTCCAGGAGTTGGCGGATGCTTTAGTCCAGGTCTGGGAGGAGATGCCACAGGAGACCATCCGCAACCTCATCAGGAGCATGCCCAGGCGTTGTAGGGAGGTCATACAGGCACGTGGAGGCAACACACAACACTGAGCCTCATTTTGACTTGTTTTAAGGACATTACATCAAAGTTGGATCAGCCTGTAGTGTGTTTTTCCACTATAATTTTGGGGGTGACTCCAAATCCAGGCCTCCATTGGTTAATAAATTTGATTTCCAATGATGATTTTTGTGTGATTTTGTTGTCAGCACATTCAACTTTGTACAGAACAAAGTATTCAATGAGAATATTTCATTCATTCATTCATTCATTCAAATCTAGGATGTGTTATTTGAGTGTTCCCTTTATGTTGTTGAGCAGTGTATATCTATCTATATAATTGTCTTATCCCATCTGTCTGTCTGTCTGTCTATCTTTCTGTCTGTCTGTCTGTCCTGGAAATCCCGCGTCGCTGATTGGTCCGGCCGCGGCCAATCAGCGACGCGGCATTTCAGAAAAACATGGCGGCCGTTAGCGGCTCATGTGAGGCACGGAGGTCAGCGGCGATGCAGCCGGGAGATGCAGCCGGCTGCTCGCAGCATAAGTCCCCCGACCGCAGGCGCCGCTGACCTACATGCGGCTATCGTCGGAAGATCAGCGGCTACGGCCGCTTATCTCCCAAGGACAAGTGTGATGCCCCTCCCCTCCCCTCGTCTCCCCTCCTTTCCCCTCCTCTCCCCTCCCCTGTCCTCTCGATGCGGCGTCAAACTTACCCCTCCCCTCCACTCTCCTCTCCTCTCGTCCCTCCCCCCACTCGATCAGGACCCCGGCGTCATACTTACCCCTCCCCGTGCCTCCGCTGCAGCTCTGTGATGTCTCAGGTCAGAGGGCGCAGTGACGTCTTTACACCGCGCTCTCTCCTGACCGATCACAGCGGACAGCGTGAAGATGCCGGCTACGCTGGAGTCCAGAGAAGCAGCTGAGAAGGGAGGTGAGTATTGGATTTTTTTTTTTTGTATGGGGCAATAGGGGACCTGCATGGGGCACTATGGGGGTATGGGACATCCTGCATGGGGTATTATATGGGGGGAGAGGTGACATCCTACATGGGGCATTATATGGGCGAGAGGTGACATTCTACATGGGCCATTATATGGGGGGAGAGGTGACATCCTACATGGGGCATTATATGGGGGAGAGGTGACATCCTACATGGGGCATTATATGGGGGAAGAGGTGACATCCTGCATGGGGTATTATATAGGGGGATGTGACAGCCTGCATGGGGCATTATATGGGGGGAGAGGTGACATCCTGCATGGGGCATTACATGGGGGGAGAGGTGACATCCTACATGGGGCATTATATGAGGGAGAGGTGACATCCTGCATGGGGCATTATATGGGGGGAGAGGTAACATCCTACATGGGGCATTATATAGGGGAGAGGCATTCTTCATGGGGCATTATATGGGGGAGAAGTGACATCCTACATGGGATATTATATAGGGGGGATGTGACATTCTGCATGGGGCACTATAGTGGGATGTGACTTCCTGCATGGGGCATCATATAGGGGGGATGTGACATCCTGCATGGGGTATTATATACGGGGGATGTGACTTCCTGCATGGGGCATTATGAAGGAGGGTCGGGAGACATATGCTAGAATACCCGATGCTTTAGAATCGGGCCACCATCTAGTGTATAATATATGTCTATGCACAGGTGCATCTCACTAAGTTAGAATATCATTAAAAAGTTAATTTATTTCAGTTCTTCAATAAAAAAAAGTGAAACTCATATAGAGTTATTACAAACAGTGATCTATTTCACGTGTTTATTTCTGTTAATGTTGCTGATTATGGCTTACAGCCAATGAAAACACAAAAGTCATTATCTCAGTAAATTAAAATAATTAACAAAAACACCTGCAAAGGCTTCCTACGTGTTTAAAAAAGTCCCTTAGTCTGTTTCACTAGGCTTCACAATCATGGGGAAGACTGCTGACTTGACAGATGTCCAGAAGGCAGTCAGTGACACACTCCACAAGGTCCCAGATTTCCAATTTTCATTTGGAAATCCACGTCTCAGAGTCTGGAGGAAGAGTGGAGAGGTACACAATCCAAGCTGCTTGAGGTCTAGTGTGAAGTTTCCACCATCAGTGATGGTTTGGGGAGCCATGTAATCTGCTGGTGTAGGTCCACTCTGTTTTATCAAGACCAAAGTCAGCGCAGCTGTCTACCAGGAAATTGTTGAGCACTTCATGCTTCCCTCTGCCGACAAGCTTTTTGGAGATGGAAATTTATTCTCCAGCAGGACTTGGCCCCTGTCCACACTGCCAGAAGCACCAATACCTGGTTTACACACAACAGTATCACTGTGCTTGATTGGCAGCAAACTCGCCTGACCTGATCCCCATAGAGAATCTATTATAGAGAATCTATGGGGTATTGTCAAGAGGAAGATGAGAGACACCAGACCCAAAAATGCAGACGAGCTGAAGGCTTCTATCAAAGCAACCTGGGCTTCCATAACACCTCAGCAGTGCCACAGGCTGATCCCTCCATGCCACATTGCCGCATTGATGCAGTAATTGATGCAAAAGGAGCCCCGACCAAGTATTGAGGGCATTTACTGAACATACATTTCAGTCGGACAACATTTCGGATTTCAAAAACATTTTCAATCTGTTGTTACAAAGTATTCTAATTTACTGAGATAATGACTTTGTGTTTCCATTGGCTGTAAGCCATAATCATCAACATTAACAGAAATAAACACTTGAAATAGATCACTCTGTCTGTAATGACTCTATATAATATATGAGTTTCACTTTTTGTATTGAAGAACTAAAATAAATTAATTTTTTGATGATATTCTAATTTAGTGAGATGCACCTGTGTAGACAGTGGTGTGGAATAAGTGTTTGCCCCCTTCCTGATTTCTTATTCTTTTTCATGTTTGTCACACTTAAATGTTTCAGATCACAAAAACTAATTTAAATATTAGACAAAGATAACACAAGTAACCACAAAATGCATTTTTTAAATGAAGATCTTTATTAAGGGAAAAAGAAATCGAAACCTACAGGGCCCTGTGGGGAAAAAAGTGATTGCCCCCTAAACCTAATAACTGGTTGGGCCAGCCTTAGCAGCAACAACTGCAATAAAGTGTTTGCGATAACTGGCAGTAAGTCTTTTACAATGCTCTGGAGGAATTTTGGCCCATTCATCATCGCAACATAGTTGTAATTCAGCCACATTGGAGGGTTTCTGAGCATGAATCACCTTTTTAAGATCATGCCACAGCATCTCAATCGGATTAAGGCCAGGACTTTGACTAGGCCACTCCAAAGTCTTAATTTTGTTTTTCTTAAGCCACTCAGAGCTGGTCTTGTGGGTGTGTTTTGAATCATTGTCCTACTGCATAACCCAAGTGCGCTTCAGCTTGAGGTCATGAACAGATGGCCGGATATTCTCCTTCAGGATTTTTTGGTAGACAGCAGAATTCATGGTTCTATTTACCACAGCAAATCTCCCAGGTCCTGAAGAAGCAAAACAGCCCCAGACCATCACACTACCAGCAGAAATTCTGAAATGCTGCGTTACTTCTACTCCAGATGTAATGGGACATACATCTTCCAAAAAGTTCAACTTTTGTCTCGTCAGTCCAAAGAATATTCTCCCAAAAGTCTTGGCGATCATCAAGATGTTTTCTGCCAAAACTGAGACGAACCTTTATGTTCTTTTTGCTCAGCAGTGGTTTTTGTCTTGGATCTCTACCATGCATGCCATTTTTGCCAAGTCTCTTTCTTATGGTGGAGTCATGAACACTGACCTTAACTGAGGCAAGTGAGGCCTGCAGTTCTTTGGATGCTGTTGGGGGGGCTTTTGTGACCTCTTAGATGAGTCGTCACTGCGCTCTTGGGATAATTTTGGTCGGCCGACCACTCCTGGGAAGGTTCACCGCTGTTCCATGTTTTCACCATTTGTGGATAATGGCTCTCACTGTTGTTTGCTGGAGTCCCAAAGCTTTAGAAATTACTTTATAACCTTTTCCAGACTGATACATGTAAATTACTTTGTTTCTCATTTGTTCCTGAATTTGTTTGGATCGCAGCATGATGTCTAGCTTTTGAGGATTTTTTGGTCTACTTCACTTTGTCAGGCAGGTCCTATTTAAGTAGCTTCTTGATTGAGAACAGTTGTGGCAGTAATCAGGCCTGTGTGTGGCTAGGGAAATTGAACTCAGCTTCCCAAAGATGTGTTAAACCACAGTTAATTTATGTTTTAAGTGGGTGGGGGGGGGGCAATCACTTTTACACACAGGGCCTTGTAGGTTTGGATTTCATTTTCTCTTAATAATAAAGACCATAATTTAAAAACTGCATTTTGTATTAACTTTCAAAATAGTTTTGTGATTTGAAACATTTAAGTGTGACAAACATGCAAAAGAATAAGAAATCAGGAAGCGGGCAAACACTTTTCATACACACACTGCTCAGTACCACTTCTCTTGTCCTGTATACGGTATACATATATATGTTATATTACAGTGCTCAGTAATAATGAGTATCCCCCCCCCGTGAAAGAAAGATATTAATCATTATGTTACTGAATACAAGAACAATTTCCAAATGTTGACAAGACTGAGTTTCTTAGAACATGTTTTTGACCCATAACATGAAAATAAGGTTAATAATTTAACTTTAATTACAAAATTATTATTATTTATTATTATAGCGCCATTCATTCCATGGCACTTTACATGTGAAAGGGATATACATAGCACAAATAATTACAATAAATTTGAACAATACAAGTTGGCGACTGATACAGGAGGAGCGAGGACCCTGCCCGCGAGGGCTCACAATCTACAGATCTTCAGTTTTACTCAAATTAGTTGTTGCAAAAATGAGTACACCCTACATTAAATACTATTACTATTTTGTATGACCCCCATGATTTTTAAGGATCGCACCAAATCTTCTAGGCCTGGAATGAACAAGTTGATGACCTGTTGCACCATGTTTTTCCATTCTTCACAAACTCACTTTTTAGAGCCTGGATGATGGATGGAGAGTGATGACTACTTGTCTCTTCAGAATTCCTCATAGGTGTTCGGTTGGGTTCAGATCAGAAGACATAATTGGCCACTAAATCACTTTCACCCTGTTCTTCAGAAATACAACAGATGTGTGTTTTGGATAATTGTCATGTTGGAAATGTGCACGTCTACCAAGGGCACAGAGTGATGGTAGTATCTTGTCTTTCAATATAGAGCAGTACATCTGTGAATTCATGACACCATCAATGAGATGTAGCTTCCCAACACCAGCAGCACTCATGCAGCCCCACATATAGACACTGAGACCGTCATGTTTCACTGTAGACACCATGTATTTTACAAAATTCATTTTTCTAAATGCATGGTGCACACCAGGATATAAAGAAGCACTCCAAGCTATTTTTCCTAATCCATCCTAAATATCTATGTAAAGTATTGTTAGCACTTCAATCTTCTCTCCCTCACCGCCCCCCCAATACACATGTATGACTGTTTCGGCCGAGCGTGCATGTGCTTTCTTTAGGATAATGAGACTCTCCAACCAAAATCAGCAGTTTCAGATAAATTAGCTTTAATGTGAATGGGCACAAGAGAAATGGACTTTTTTTCTGAGATGAATCTTAATTTTCTACCGTACATTATTTTATATATTTTTCATTCATCTAAGGGGCCTATGTACAGGGGGGGCCTGGTGCCGAATGGCCCCATCCCCTGCTCATGCCGTATATGTACAGTATAAGATGATTTATAAGGAGCAGACTCACAAGCTGAGCCCGCTCTATATCCACTGGGTGCCGGCTGTTCTACACCTGCTGCAATTCAAGCTCGCTCAGTTTAACCCCTTAGACTCCATAGTGACCAGCAACTAAGCAGTTAGACAGGAGGCCTCTGTCATCTCCACCAGGTTGCTTAATAGCTGCCGGGGGCCAATGGGAGATTCCAATTCGGACCTTTGCTATTGGGTCTGAGGGTCTCTATGTACGCCCCTGTATGACCTGATTATTTTCCTGTGGGTTAAGCAGGTGGACTAACAAGATCTGTGTCCTCCCAGTATTCTTCTCTCTGCATATCATACCATAAGTATCCATCTTCATACATGCCATTTTCTGAAAATCATATTTATCTGTTTTCTTTAAACAAATGAATAGGAAATTTGTATTAAAGTAACTGATCGGCTGCAGTGGTCACCCAATGGCCTTTGCTAGAAGAGGAAGCCAGGAGATTGGTGGAGGACTCTGGCAGCAGTACCGAGGAGCAGCTGGGGTCTGCAGGCGAGTTTGTGTTTTGCTTTATTTCAGGACCACCGTGAGAAACCGGTTCTGCAGTGGCTGAGGTTTCTATAGGGAATAATGCGCAGATTAATATAAATGATAAAATGATTCTTATTCCCAGGTGTCTATTATTCTTACAATGTATGCATGTAATTTGTTTTGTTGTATGTGTGTATATAGAGGACATATAACAGATTGGACAGTCAGCCATTATGACAGCGCGTTGTTGCTCTCACATGTGATGTCACAATGACATAGAATGCTGTGAGGTTATACAATCTCTGCGCACGGTGACATCAGCGCCATTTTCAGAGTTGATGTATTTGCAGAGACTCCACTTTGGTCTTGGAAGCACGAGCTAGATTGTTCTGTACGTCTAGTATTTACTTCCACAGCTTCTTACTGTTATTTGGGCGCTATAACATCTGCGCCATCAGAGAACTAAGTTCTTTTACATTTCACCATCTCAGCCCCGGGTAACCAAGCCATGACTTCCCGGGAGCTTCATCAGCTAAATGCTAACAACGACACATGGATGAGCCGACCTGAAAATCAGGGTAAGTGACAGAATATTCCGCCTTATAGGGGCTTTTCTGAGAGTTTTCCCTGGGGTAAGATGTTTTATAACACACAGTGTGTCCTCCACCCTCCATTCATATTCATTGGGGGCCGATCAGGGCCAGTTTTGGACAAAGTGGGACCATGGGAAAAAGTTAAAACTGGGGCCCCAAATGCTAACATATTTGCACCCCTGTGATGTCTTAAGTGAAGGGATACTGAAACTGAGCAGGATTATGTAGTCCAAAGATGAAATAATTTTTGCTTCTCTCCCTGAATCCCGAAGCATCAGCTGGTTCTATCCCTTTGGCCAAAAAGTGTTTTTTTTTAAATTTAGCATAATAATAGTAATCTTTTTCTTTATAGGTCAGGCCATAATCCTCCACCATCGATTAAGATCTTCTCAAAGGGATGAGAGAAGGCTAATCAGCAATGATGGACATCAGGCAGACCCCACTGCCGTCACCGCGAGTGGGAGATGGGCCAGAGCTCCTCTGCGGCAGACAGCACAAGAGAACAGGGAAAGAAGCCGCTCGCCACTAAGACCGGTCCCTGCAGAACCCTCCAGACCCAGGGAGCTTCCAGCGCCAAGCCGATCTGCTGTACAGCTACACCAGGACAACCGTCTGGTTGACCCCATCATTCAGCTGCAGGGAATGGGAATGGTGACATCTCGGCCACAGATGCAGCCACCATCCCCACCTGCACAGTATAATCTGGTTAATATTCTGCAGCGAAGGCAAGCTCTGCGAGCTAGGAACTTCCCAACAAGGAATATAAAATCTCAGGAGGAGGCCGAATCTTGTGCCATCTGTATAATGGATTATGAGATTGGAGAGGAAGTCGTAGTTCTGCCATGCAATCATTCCTACCATCACGGTTGCATCTCTACATGGCTCCACTCCAACCCTCACTGCCCCCTATGCCGTAGTCACTGCTTCCTTTGAAGCTTCAGAACATCTTAAAGATTCAAGGAATGAGATAAGATTGTGGCAGTGATACTGGAAGAGACCATGAGTCCATTCAGCAGCTATCTAATGGCAGCAGTGTTGTCAGCTCTGCGCCCCTGGACTCCATTGCCTGATTGTTCTGTTAGGGCTTACCTGGTGAGGTGGGTTCACTAAGCCAAGGTGAGCACAAGGACTGAAGGCGATGGCACATGGTACAGACACGGATGTCGCCAGACATTACATCCACTGGCAAAATATTCATTCAAATAAATATCATTTGTCATCTTTATGTCCGGCTGTTACTCTTTACTGTATAGAATTAGGCTACACATCTGAATACTGGGTACGGTGCTGGGTTCTGTTGGACTGTAAAGGTATGTTCACACAATGTCATATACATGCAGATTCTGCCTGAAACACGCCTGAAAAAGAGCTTGATAAATGGCAAATAGAATGAATATATACACAGCAAAGTCAAAACGCCTTGCTGAGAATATGTCCCGTCTTTTGTCACTTCTTTTAACCACTTCAGATTTCAACAGCAGTGAAGAGGCTAAAAGACGTGACCGGGCCATTCTTCAGACGGAGCCACTATCTTAGGTATAAAAGTAAAGAAAAAGGACATTGACAGCAAAGCCGCCACAGAAATGACAAGAAAGACGGCAAAGAAGTCGCTTCAGGAAACACACCGCCATTGTTTTCCTGAAGTGTCATCTGCTTCAAAAATGATGCGGATAGTTTGGCTTCTAAAAAATGTTGTTTGATGGGTCACACAACATTTCAGGTGGGTCAGTAGACATACACAACACTTCAGGTGGGTCAGTAGACATACCCCCTGTATTTTGTACACCTTATTTGGAAGGCTGCCTGCATCTTCTATACTTATATAGTGGACCTCAGGTTGCTGTACAGGGGCTTGCACCCAATATTTCACGGTGCAGCTGTTACTGTCTATTCCTACCTATCTATATACTGTCGTTGTCTTACGGTGTGTCACTGCCATGCACCGTCCATGACGGGCTGGCCGACGTCAGCTGCCGGCCTCTGATTGGCCTTTGGCTTCGATTGTTGTGCAGGGAGCCAGTTGGTCTCGGAGACACATCCCCCCTATAGCTTGTTATATACAGTATGAACCCCCTATAGCTTGTTATATAAAGTATGAGCCCCCATAGCTGGTTATATACAGTATGAGCCCCCATAGCTGGTTATATACTGTATGAGCCCCCTATAGCTTGTTATATACAGTATAAGCCCCTCTATGGCTTCTTACATACAGTATGAGACCCCCATAGCTGGTTATATACAGTATGAGCCCCCCATAGCTTGTTATATACAGCATGAGCCCCCATAGCATGTTATATACAGTATGAGTCCCCCTATAGCTTATTATATACAGTATGAGCCCCCATAGCTGGTTATATACATTATGAGCCCCTCACAGCTGGTTATATACAGTATGAGCCCCCATAGCTGGTTACAAACAGTATGAGCCCCCTATAGCTTGTTATATACAGTATGAGCCCCCATAGCTGGTTATATACAGTATGAGCCCCCCATAGCTTGTTATATACAGCATGAGCCCCCATAGCGTGTTATATACAGTATGAGTCCCCCTATAGCTTGTTATATACAGTATGAGCCCCCATAGCTGGTTATATACATTATGAGCCCCTCACAGCTGGTTATATACAGTATGAGCCCCCATAGCTGGTTATATACAGTATGAGCCCCCTATAGCTTGTTATATACAGTATGAGCCGCCATAGGTGGTTATATACAGTATTTGCCCCCCATAGCTGGTTATATACAATATGAGCCCCAAAAGCTGGTTATATACAGTATGAGCCCCCCACAGCTGGTTATATACAATATGAGCACCCCATAGCTGGTTATATACAATATGAGCCGCCCATAGCTGGTTATATTTAGTATGAGCCCCCATAGATGGATATATATATATATAGTTAAAAAAATAAACACAACACATACTCACCTCGCTCCCGTACCCAAGACGCTGTGCTCCAGATGGTACCCGGGGCCATTCCTGCTCTGCCTGCCGTCATGAGGCAGGGCGGGCCCAGCATCTGCGCGCGATGGTGACCATATGCGACCACTGCGGGCGGCTGGGTCGTGACATGAGTGGGAAAATAGACGCGCCCGGCCTCCCGCGCTGTGTATGCTGAGTCCACTCTGCCTGACGTCATGCGGCAGAGCGGGCTCAGCATCATTCAAGCCGCCTGCTGCCGCGGGCCTGCAGCGGTAACTTAAATAACACATGGGATTGCCAATTATAATGAGGGAAATTCATGGACCCCCCCCCCCCCCCCGGAGCCTCAGGCCCTGGGCAATAGCCCAGATTGCCCTCATTATAATCCGCCTATGCTCACCTTGCCTCTTAATTGCTGCTGGCTCTCTGAGGAACACTGACCAATCTTCTATTAGTCTGATGCTCATTGGTCAGTGCTCTTCTCCTGCACGACACGCCCCTTTGACCTGTATTGGTGTCAGTTTACGCCATCACAGTTCAATGCAGCAGTAGCAGGAGATCCAGGGCTCTAAGCAAAACGTTTGGGGCTGGAGCACCAGATCTTTGATGGTAGCGATGCCCCTGACCAGCATTCTGATAGGGGACATGGCAGACCCCCATCTACCTCCGCAGTCATCTGTTTGGGGCCCCCATAAATATTAGGTTAAGTTCAAATAATATTTTATTTGAGGATTTTACCCATAGACTTGAATGAGATGAGGAAAATCTGCATAGAGCAAACACTTTTTGTATTTTTATTGCATTTCTGCAGTGAAAAGTTAATAAATGCGCATGTAACTTTCACATGACTGTGTGACACCCCAGGGGTCTGGTTGTCACAGTGATAGAGATATTACGTCTGAGAGCAGGTGGGAGGTCCTTTGGTCAGGGATCCTGTGCATGCCACACCTCCTGCCCAGCCTTGGGAGGGGAAGAACTTCCCCTGTATAAACCCGGGGCTGAGGCAGGGTTAGTGAGTCCAGGAAGAGTAGAGACAAGAGCAGCATAGGAAGCAGCAGAGTCACAAGGAGTCAGGGGCTGGCAGCTAAAGAGCTCGCCCTGACTAAGAAGATTCTTTACCGGACCCGGAGTCCGAGGCTGTGGGGACTAACTTCTACCCAGCAGCAGAATCCGTCAGGCAGGGGATTTCAGGTCCCCTGGCCCAGAAGCCCGAAGGCCCGGTCACACGCGTGGAGCGGAAGCCATTAGAAGGCCCCGAGTCACCGGCCATACGGGTGAGCACCACACGGTACACTCAGGGACGTGGGCTACTTACATCAGCTTCTAGCAAGGTAGCCAGAAGAGTACAGTCAGCTTGGGAGGCCTACAACTACGCCTGGCCAGGGGAGATCCCATCTGCTCAAGGACTGACCAGGCCCCGTTCGCTAGCAAGTACTCCGGGAGGGTCTATCGTTGTTACCAGTAAAGACCCTGAACGCTACCATACCGTCTCTGAGTGGTTCCTGCTACCCCCATCATCCACGTCGGCTGCCCTGAGGCCATACCCCTCCCGTTGGGGGTTATACTATCACGCTGCACCATCCTTCCACCGGCCTCAGCGGTCTGCCCTGCAGCAGCAGCCCCCTGGCTGCATTCAACGGGTGGCGTAGTCATCAACCATTTTCTACCGCTAACAGACTGCCGTCCAGTTTGACTCCCTGGGCACGGACCGGGTCACCGCCACGAGACTACAACCCTAAACAGATCCGGCTCCGGGTAAGCTCCCGCGTGCGCAACGCAGCGCGACACAGGCCCAGGGGCGCGTCAACTGTATCAGTGAGGTCCACATAACAGCAAGCCTAAAAATACAGTGTGGATGTGGCCACGGGGGGATCTGAGCCCACAACCCCAGCACCGCCTGGTCACTAAGCTCTGAGCCACCAAACCTGTAGGAAAAAGTGTGTGCAGCGGAGAGACCACTTCGTGTCACGAGTTCCAGTTATGTATCACCACATATGAGAACTCTCAGGTAAGGTGGGCTGCCTTGTAAACCATCTAATCGTATGTGCACATGGCAAGTACCTGGATCACTAAGTACGGTAATCCCCAAACAGATACCTGCGTCACTTCCGTGCTCTCCATGCAAATGCCTGGATGACGACCTCAACCTCTGCTCCACACACAATTATACAGGAGAAATTCAGCTCTATTTATGGGACTGTAATGGAGAATTTTTTACCTTAGGGAGACAAAAAAAAACAAAACTCAAAAGTAACGTGCTGACAATATGACCCGCCCCTGCTGACAAATTGACCCGCCCCTGCTGATAAATTGACCTGCCCCTGCTGACAAATTGACCCGCCCCTTCTGAAAAATTGACCCACCCCTCCTGACAAATTGACCCGCCCCTCCTGACAAATTGACCTGCCCCTGCTGACAAATTGACCCGCCCCTGCTGACAAATTGACCCACCCCTGCTGACAAATTGACCCGCCCCTCCTGACAAATTGACCTGCCCCTGCTGACAAATTGACCCGCCCCTTCTGAAAAATTGACCCACCCCTCCTGACAAATTGACCCGCCCCTCCTGACAAATTGACCTGCACCTGCTGACAAATTGACCTGCCCCTGCTGACAAATTGACCCGCCCCTGCTGAATATTTAGGCATTGGAGGGCGGGTGCAAAAGACGCCAGGGGGCGGCGCCACCATGAAGGAGTTAAAAAACTAATATTAATTTCCCCCTGCTTCACCACTGGACCAAATATCAGTATCACGGTTTTTATTTGGAGAGGATGGGAGGGGAAAGATGGTGGAGGTTCAGGAGTCGCCCGTGTGCTGCATGGGCGGAGGAGCACTGAGTAGCTCACTGCTACCACAGGAAACAATGAATCCTAGAGGACAGGTAAAGGACCTGTGAGGACGTCATGCCCATGTGACTCATATAGGAGGAGCCATCCTCCCATGCAAGTTTGCAGGAAGTGAAGTGGGGGGTTCATGGTGTGTAGGCTGTATATGGGGGGTGCAGGCTGTATGAGGAGTACATGGAGTTTAGGCTGTATATGGGAGGTACATGGAGTGCAGGTTGTATATGGGGGGTGCAGGCTGTATGAGGGGTACATGGAGTTTAGGCTGTATATGGGAGGTACATGGAGTGCAGGTTGTATATGGGGGGTGCAGGCTGTATATGTGGGTACATGGCGTGCAGGCTGTATATGGGGGGTACATGGAGTTTAGGCTGTATATGGGAGGTACATGGAGTGCAGGTTGTATATGGGGGGTGCAGGCTGTATATGGGGGTACATGGTGTGCAGGCTGTATATGGGGGTTGCAGTCTGTATGAGGGGTACATGGAGTTTAGGCTGTATATGGGAGGTACATGGAGTGCAGGTTGTATATGGGGGGGTGCAGGCTGTATATGTGGGTACATGGCGTGCAGGCTGTATATGGGGGGTACATGGTGTGCAGGCTGTATATGGGGGGTACATGGAGTGCAGGCTGTATATGGGGTGTGCAGGCTGTATATGTGGGTACATGGTGTGCAGGCTGTATATGGGGGGTACATGGAGTGCAGGCTGTATATGGGGGGTGCAGGCTGTATATGGGGGTACATGGTGTGCAGGCTGTATATGGGTGGTGCAGGCTGTATATGGGGGTACATGGAGTGCAGGCTGTATATGGGGGGTACATGGAGTGCAGGCTGTATATGGGGGGTGCAGGCTGTATATGTGGGTACATGGAGTGCAGGCTGTATATGGGGGGTGCAGGCTGTATATGTGGGTACATGGTGTGCAGGCTGTATATGGGGGGTACATGGAGTGCAGGCTGTATATGGGGGGTGCAGGCTGTATATGGGGGTACATGGAGTGCAGGCTGTATATGGGGTGTGCAGGCTGTATGAGGGGTACATGGAGTGCAGGCTGTATATGGGGGGTACATGGAGTGCAGGCTGTATATGGGGGGTGCAGGCTGTATATGTGGGTACATGGTGTGCAGGCTGTATATGGGGGGTACATGGAGTGCAGGCTGTATATGGGGGGTGCAGGCTGTATATGGGGGTACATGGAGTGCAGGCTGTATATGGGGTGTGCAGGCTGTATGAGGGGTACATGGAGTGCAGGCTGTATATGGGGGGTACATGGAGTGCAGGCTGTATATGGGGGATGCAGGCTGTATATGTGGGTACATGGTGTGCAGGCTGTATATGGGGTGTGCAGGCTGTATGAGGGGTACATGGAGTGCAGGCTGTATATGGGGGGTACATGGAGTGCAGGCTGTATATGGGGGGTGCAGGCTGTATATGTGGGTACATGGAGTGCAGGCTGTATATGGGGGGTGCAGGCTGTATATGGGGGTACATGGTATGCAGGCTGTATGAGGGGTACATGGGGTGCAGGCTGTATATGGGGGGTGCAGGCTGTATGAGGGGTACATGGAGTTTAGGCTGTATATGGGAGGTACATGGAGTGCAGGTTCTATATGGGGGGGTGCAGGCTGTATATGTGGGTACATGGCGTGCAGGCTGTATATGGGGGGTACATGGAGTGCAGGCTGTATATGGGGGGTGCAGGCTGTATATGGGGGTACATGGTGTGCAGGCTGTATATGGGGGGTGCAGGCTGTATATGGGGGTACATGGTGTGCAGGCTGAATATGGGGTGTGCAGGCTGTATGAGGGGTACATGGTGTGCAGGCTGTATATGAGGGGTTGATCACTCCCTGAGGAAGCTGAGTGACTGAGCGGGAGGCGGCGGCAGCAGCATCGACAGCATGAACCCGTGTTAGTAATTTTCCCTATTTATTTAATGAGGACTTATACCACTTATGCCATAGCCTCTTCACATTCATTTGCCACTGTTGCTTCAGTAAGGCTAAGTGCCCACGATGCAGAAATGCTGCTGATTTTTTCTGCATTTCCCTGGCAGCAAAAACGCATGCAGATTTTACATGCTTTTTTCCTGCCATGTAGAAGCATTTGTCAAGCGTTTTTGCATGCATTTTCGCATGCGGGTTATCAAGCGCTTTTCCAAGCGATTTAGCATCACTTGGAAAAGTGCTTGACAACTATATATATATATATATATATATATATATAAATCGGCATGGATTTATACAGTGTGACCAAGTTAATAGTTAAAAAAGAATAAAAATGTAAAAATAAAAAACATTATACTCACCTTCTGATGGCCGCCAGTCTCCGGTGCGTCCGGTGTCTTGGGCGGCTAGCGAAGGTGTAAAAGGACCTTCCATGCTGACGTCAGCGGTCACGTGACCTGTCACATGACTAAATGACGTCATGGAAGGTCCTTTTACACCATCGCGAGCCACCGGGGAACCAGGACGCACCGGAGAGAAGACCGCGGGCCATCAGAAGGTGAGTATAATTTTTTTTTTATTTTAAATTCTTTTTTTTTTACAGGTACTATGGAACCCGGGTCTGGATGAGAGTCTCCTCTTCTCCAGACGTGGGTACCATCCGCACATAGAATCGCTTCATGTAGTCATGCGGATATTATGCGATTCAATGCAAGTCAATGGCGGCAATTACGCCGCGTTTCCACAAAAATAATGGACATGCTGCAGATTTTTCCGCAATGATAACCGCAGCGGAAATTTCCGCAGCATGTGCACAGCACATGCGGATTGTCATTGGGGACCCTGGGGCACGTTTAACCAAGTGTTTTTTAAGCGTTTTTGCTGCAGAAATTCAGCGGCAAAAATGATTGAAAAACGGATAGTGGGCACGCAGCCTTACTCTTTATCTTCTCTATTTACTTACCGTAGGTCCACACTACGACCCCTTTATACTTAAGTGTTATTTGTGCTTAAGTAAATCTTACTCTGCACTTAATAATAATGATAATTTTTATTTTTATAGCACCAACATATTCTGCAGCAAAAAGAACTACCTGCGCATCCAGTAAAAGACCTGGATGCGCAGGTAGTTTTTTCTTCTATCCTTCCAGTAGATGGGCATGGCGTCAGGAGATGGAACAGGATCCTTGATGTGAACAACTGGCTGAGACGATGGTGCAGACAACAAGGATTTGGATTCCTGGACCACGGTGTGAATTACCTCTATGACGGACTCCTTGCCAGAGACGGACTACACCTCAACAAACCCGGGAAACACACATTCGCCAGGAGACTCGCAGCACTCATCAGGAGGGCGTTAAACTAGAAGAAGAGGGGATGGGAAGAAAAACGCCGGACACGAACATGAAACCAGAGAACATACTAATGAAAGATATGAAGTGCGACAAAGAAGGTCCAAGACAAGATACCTGGAAGGGAGGTAAGAAAATTTCTAATACAATCCACAGGGAGAAGATTGGAACAAAACAAAATTGTGTAAACTGCGTGCTAGCAAATGCCAGGAGCCTGACAAACAAGATGGATGAACTGGAAGCAGAAATATCTACAGGTAACTATGACATAGTGGGAATAACCGAGACATGGTTAGATGAAAGCTATGACTGGGCAGTTAACTTACAGGGTTACAGTCTGTTTAGAAGGGATCGAAGAAATCGGAAAGGGGGTGGAGTCTGTCTATATGTAAAGACGTGTCTAAAGCCTACAATACGGGAGGATGTATGGGAGGGAAATGAGGAGGTCGAGTCCTTATGGGTGGAGATACATGGGGCAAAAAACAATAATAAAATTATCATAGGAGTCTGTTATAAACCACCAAATATAGCAGAAGCCACGGAAAGTCTATTAATGAGACAAATAGACGAAGTAGCAAAAAATAACGAGGTGATTATTATGGGGGACTTCAACTACCCCGATATAGACTGGGAAACCGAAAGCTGTAGATCTCAGAAAGGAAACAGGTTTCTGTCAATTATCAAAGACAATTATTTGTCACAACTTGTGCAGGAACCAACTAGAGGGACGGCCCTTTTAGACTTAATATTAACTAACAGGCCAGACAGAATAACTGAGGTGCAGGTCGGGGGGCACCTGGGAAATAGTGACCACAACATTATACAATTCCACATGTGCTTCAGTAGGTGCCCAGCAAGGGAGTCACAAAAACACTGAACTTCAGGAGGGCAAAGTTTGATCAGCTAAGAGATGCCCTTCACCTTATAGACTGGGATAGTATCTTCAGTAATAGGAGCACGGATAGAAAGTGGGAAATTTTCAAAACAGTCCTACATAGTCACTGTAGAAGGTACATACCTTATGGGAATAAAAGGGCTAGGAATAGGAGGAAGCCAATGTGGCTAAATAAGGAAGTCAAGAGGGCAATGAAAAACAAAAAAAGGGCTTTCGGTAAACTTAAACAAGAAGGCAGCGAGGAAGCGCTAATATCTTATAGAGAAAAAAACTAAATCTGTAAGAAACAAATAAGAATAGCAAAAGAGGAGACAGAGAGACTAATTGCCAAGGAAAGTAAAACGAATCCCAAACTGTTCTTTAACTATATAAACAGTAAAAGGATTAAAACTGATGGAGTTGGCCCATTGAAAAATAACCTGGGTAAAATTATAGAGGGCGATGAGGGTAAAGCAAACCTACTCAATAGCTTCTTCTCCACTGTTTTCACAAAAGAAAACAATTTATCGGAGGAAATGCAGAGTGATAAAGTAAACCCTCCGCTAAATATCACCCACCTAACCCAGGAGGAAGTCCAGAAACGCCTAAATAATATCAAAATAGACCAGTCACCAGGCCCAGATGGCATACACCCCCGGGTACTAAAAGAATTAAGTAATGTGATAGACAGGCCGCTGTATCTTTTATTCAAGCACTCTTTATGGACAGGGACTGTCCCACTAGACTGGCGCCAAGCAAATGTGGTACCAATATTCAAAAAGGGGTCTAAAAGTGACCCTGGGAACTATAGACCAGTAAGCTTAACGTCTGTTGTGGGTAAATTGTTTGAAGGATTTCTTAGAGATGCTATTGTAGAATATCTTAATGATAATAACTGTCTAACTCCATATCAACATGGATTCATGAGGGATCGCTCCTGCCAAACAAACCTGAAGGCCTTCTATGAGGAGGTGAGCTCACAGCTGGACCGGGGAGAGTCAGTGGATGTTGTATACCTTGACTTCTCCAAAGCGTTTGATACCGTGCCACACAAAAGGTTGGTGTTATGATCTGCTACCAGAGCTAAGGAAAGAGAGGAGGTCTGTCCCTACGATAGAACTCTGCTTAATCCCTACGATGTAACAGGGGACCTGATCCTGCGATCAGACCTGCTAAAGTCCTAAGCTAGTCTGTACGGAGACCTATAGATGTGGGGAAGGAATCCCTACAAGTACTAAGGACTGGGAGGAATATGGGACACCTCCTAACAGAAATAGTAGCAGACAGACGAACAAACAAAATATATAGAACAAAGAGGTCAGTAGACCAAGCAAACTAACAGAGCAAGACACAGAGCACAGGCTAGCTAGAAAGTAGATATACAATGAAGTCCAGCAAAGCCAGAAGGGCGGAGCAGGATTAAATAGGCCAACAAGGTCATGTGACCAGCAAAGGAAAAAAAACCTAAGAGCAAGGTTCTAACAGTACCCCCCCTTCTAAGAGGATCCTCCGGATCCCCTAGGACCAGGCTTATCAGGAAATCTCCTGTGAAACGCTCTGATAAGTCTGGACGCGGAAACATCATCCGACCTCACCCAAGAGTTATCCTCGGGACCGAAACCTTTCCAGGCCACAAGATACTGCAAACTACCTCTATACCGTCTAGAGTTAAGGATGCGAGAAATTTCATATTCCCCGTCCTCCACCACCGGAGGAACAGAGGCAGAGGCGTCACAATCCGATACAACAGCTTTTTTCAACAGAGAGACATGAAATACCGGATTAATTCTCCAGGAGGTAGGAACCTCCAACCTAACAGCAGATTGGTTGACAACCTGAAGCACCTTAAAGGGCCCTACAAACTTGGGACCCAATTTCTTAGAAGGAATCCTCAACCGCAGATTCCTAGAGGACAACCAAACCATGTCACCAACAGCGAACAAAACCTCCTGTCGTTTCCTATCAAAGTAGTCTTTAGATTTTCTGTTGGCCTCCTGAAGATTACCACGCACATCCGTCCAAACTCTCTCCAAATCACCGGAAAAATTCTCCTCCTCAGGCACGGCAGATCCCAACTTGGAGAACGACCCAAACGACGGATGTCTCCCAGAACAACAAAAAAAAGGCGAACAACCAGCAGAAGAAGATGTATGATTGTTCAGAGCAAATTCAGCAAGTGGCAGAAACTCAGACCACCCCTCTTGATTGTCTGCCACAAAACAACGCAAGAACTGCTCAACATCCTGGTTTTTCCTTTCTGTCTGGCCATTAGATTCAGGATGATATCCGGACGAGAACGACAAATGAACTCCCAACCTATCACAAAAGGCACGCCAAAAACGAGCCACGAACTGAGGACCCCTATCAGAAACAATGTCAGTAGGAACGCCATGAAGTCTGACAATTTTCTTGACAAAGGCCTTAGCGAGAGTTTTAGCGCAGGGCAGTTTGACGAAAGGAACCAAGTGACACATCTTGCTAAAACGGTCCACGACCACCCAAATGACAGTAAAACCCTCAGAGGGGGGAAGGTCAGTTATAAAGTCCATAGCCAAATGTGTCCAAGGAGCACTGGGAACCTCCAAAGGACAAAGCAACCCCGCAGCAGGAGTATGTGAGGACTTAGATCTAGCACATATAGTACATTGACGCACCCACTTAATGACTTCCTTCTGCCATCCAGGCCACCAAAAACTGCGACCCACCAGTCTCTTGGTCTCAGAGATTCCGGGATGACCTGCCAACCGAGATTCGTGACACTCAACAAACAAATCTCTCCTAAAGGTCCCAGGCACAAACAACCTCCCATGAGGAGTGTTAGAAGGGGCATTCTCCTGTGCTTTAAGAATCTCATTTTCCAAAACGGAGTCCAAAGCAGCTATCACAACACCTTCTTGTAAAATGTTCTCCTCTTTCTCAGCACCGACTATGGGAGAAAAACTGCGAGACAAGGCATCCGCCTTAACATTCTTAGTACCAGGGATGTAAGTAACGGAGAAATTAAACCGCGAGAAAAACAGTGCCCACCTAGCCTGACGGGCATTCAGGCGCTTGGCAGCATCAAGATATATCAGATTTTTATGATCCGTAAGAACCTGAACGGGAAATTCCGCACCTTCCAAGAAGTGGCGCCAGTGTTCAAATGCGAGTTTAATAGCCAATAATTCCCGATTACCAATATCGTAATTCAGTTCAGTCTCCGAAAATTTTTTTGAAAAAAAGGCACAGGGATGTAATCCATCCCCGTTATCCTGAGACAATACTGCGCCAACCCCCACAGAGGAAGCATCAACCTCAACCAAAAACGGCTTAGTCACATCAGGCTGCATAAGGATGGGAGCAGAGGTGAACCTCTCCTTGAGATACACAAAAGCTTCAATGGCCTCAGAAGACCACTGAACCGCATCAGCACCTTTCCTGGTGAGATCAGTCAGAGGTTTGACAATACTAGAAAAATTTTTTATGAATTTTCTGTAGTAATTGGCGAAACCCAAAAACCTCTGTATCGATTTCAAACCAATAGGCCTAGGCCATTCCTGCACAGCCTGAACCTTAACCGGATCCATCTCAAAACCTTTGCTGGAGATAATGTAGCCCAAAAAACTAATTCTCTGTACAGCGAACTCACATTTCTCCAGCTTAGCAAAAAGCGAATTGTCCATTAATAACTGTAATACCTCACGCATGCTCCGCCAATGAGACTCCAGATCCGGCGAATAAATCAAAATGTCATCCAAATACACAACCACATTTTTGCCGATCAAAGGTCTAAGGATGTCATTAATCAGATTCTGAAAAAATGCAGGAGCATTAGTAAGACCAAAAGGCATAACCAGATTCTCAAAATGACCCACAGGAGTGTTAAAAGCAGTCTTCCATTCGTCACCCTCCTTCATGCGCAACAGATTGTATGCCCCCTTAAGGTCAATTTTAGAGAACCACTTGGCCCCCATTAACTGGTTAAACAGATCAGGAATCAATGGCAGTGGGTAAGGATTGCGTACAGTAATTTTGTTAATCTCACGAAAATCCAGACAAGGACGTAAACCGCCGTCCTTTTTTTTTACAAAAAAAAATCCAACCGCCACAGGAGACTTAGAGGGCCTAATGTGACCGGCGGCCAAACTTGTCTGTATGTATTCCTCCAAAGCCTTCCTCTCAGGAATAGTAAGGTTAAATAAACGACTTTTAGGAAGAGTCGCTCCAGGGACAAATTCAATAGAACAATCATAGTCTCTATGGGGAGGCAAAACCTGCGATTCCTTCTCAGAAAAAACTCTCCAAAAATCCTGAATAGGAACAGGCAATTCTCCCCTATCCAAAGCTGCAATACGCCCGTTACAACACTTGTCATAACATTTATGGCTCCAGGATTTAATTTCACTGGTAGACCAATCCAGTACAGGATTGTGAAATTTTAACCAGGGCAATCCCAATATTACTGGAGAAGGCAAGTTATTCAACACTACCAAATCCAATTTCTCATGGTGAACACCATTAATAGTGAGAGGAAATTCACAGACCTTGAGAGTAATATTCTTCAAAAGGGAACCATCCACAGAAACCACAGCAATGGGGGATGATAAAGGTTCAGGTTTTAAATTGAGTCTTTCCACGAATCCCCCATCAATTACATTCAGAGTAGACCCGCAATCAACAAACACCCGAAATTCCATTAATTTTTTCTGAGCAATCGTGGAAGCAGCTAAAAATATACCCTTGGAATTTAAACAGGCAATACGGGCATGACTGACCATTTTTTTTTCTTTCTTCATACGAAGCTCACAGCCTTTAATCAAATGACCAGATTTTCCGCAATAGAAACACAAGCCTTCAGAAAATCGACGGTCTTTTTCTTGAGAGCGAGGTGCCACCGATCCAATCTCCATCGGTTCACCACTGTTAGTACACACATTCTCATAACCAGAAACTGACATAGCAGAGGATTTGCTCTCATTAACCCTTGCACGCAGTCTTCTATCCACCCGTATAGCTAATTGCATAGCCTGTTGCAAATCTTCAGGTGTAGGATAAGCAATTAGCAGGTCTTTAACCCTTTCACTGAGCCCAGCAAGAAATAGACTTTTCAGAGCAGAATCGTTCCACCCTGTTTGAGTAGACCAACGACGGAAATGAGTACAATATTTTTCCACATTACCTGATCCCTGTTTTAAACGTCTCAACTCAGTCTCAGCTGATGCGACACGGTCAGGATCATCATATAATAGTCCCAAAGCAGAAAAAAAAACTATCCACTGATCTGAAGCATGTATCACTAGGTTGCAAAGAAAAGGCCCACTCCTGAGGCTCTTTGCGCAAAAGTGACATTATGAACCCTACGCGCTGGGATTCATCCCCAGAGGACTTAGGTCTCAAACGAAAATACAATAAGCAAGCATTTTTGAATGAAAAAAATTCTCGGTGTTCACCAAAAAATAAATCCGGCAAACATACCTTAGGCTCCAAGAAATGTGCTCCAGGACAGTTACTCACGTGCTGACGGAGCTCGGCCACCTCCAGAGAGAGTCCCTGCAGGCGATGAACCAAATCCTGAACCGACACCATGATGGAACAGAAAAATCTTTCCTTAGAGAATTTGCTGGCTGGACTTACTGTTATGATCTGCTACCAGAGCTAAGGAAAGAGAGGAGATCTGTCCCTACGATAGAACTCTGCTTAATCCCTACGATGTAACAGGGGACCTGATCCTGCGATCAGACCTGCTAAAGTCCTAAGCTAGTCTGTACGGAGACCTATAGATGTGGGGAAGGAATCCCTACAAGTACTAAGGACTGGGAGGAATATGGGACACCTCCTAACAGAAATAGTAGCAGACAGACGAACAAACAAAATATATAGAACAAAGAGGTCAGTAGACCAAGCAAACTAACAGAGCAAGACACAGAGCACAGGCTAGCTAGAAAGTAGATATACAATGAAGTCCAGCAAAGCCAGAAGGGCGGAGCAGGATTAAATAGGCCAACAAGGTCATGTGACCAGCAAAGGAAAAAAAACCTAAGAGCAAGGTTCTAACAGTTGGTATATAAAATGAGAATGCTTGGTCTGGGGGATAATGTGTGCAAGTGGGTAAATAGCTGGCTGAGTGATAGAAAGTGTAGCGTCGGCGTCCCTGTCCTCTGCTAGGCAGTGACGCTGTTCCCCTCACCTCTCTGCTCCGAGCCCGGCGTCCTCCTCCCGCTCTGCTGGCAGCGCGCGCTCCTTCCCGGCCACTGTGCTTATGGCGCGCGCGCGCGCGCTCCCTCCCTCTTAAAGGGGCCGCGCGCGCCGTCCTAAGGAGTCCCCGGCCAATGGCCGGAGGACTTCACCATATATAAGGCACCTCCTCCAAAATGGAGGTGCCCGAGCAATGTTGTTGCACTGTTCACTACTCTGCTTCAGCCCTCAGGTCCCGTTGCCAGTTACCTGCCTGATTCCTGCCAGAGTCCTGCCAGTTTGCTGTCTGTTTCCTGCCTGATATTCCTGCTACCTGCTTGCTAGCCTGTGGTCCGACGGTCTGCCTTCCTACTCCTGTCAGTCTGTCTAAGGACCAGCTTGGCCGCTCACCTGGGAGCGCACATCTGCTACCTGCCTGCTAGCCTTCCTGGAGGCTCCGCCGTCACGTGCTGTGACCACCTGCTATTCCAGAGACTCCTGCCTGCTCACCTGGGAGCGCACATCTGCTACCTGCCTGCTAGCCTTCCTGGAGGCTCCGCCGTCACGTGCTGTGACCACCTGCTATTCCAGAGACTCCTGCCCGCTCACCTGGGAGCGCACATCCGCTACCTGCCTGCTTGCCTACCAGGAGGCTCCGCCGTCACGTGCTGTGACCACCTGCTATTCCAGAGACTCTTGCCCGCTCACCTGGGAGCGCTCATCTGCTACCTGTCTGTTGGTCTTCCTGGAGGCTCCGCCGTCACATGCTGTGACCACCCGATTGTCCAGAGACTCTCGCCTGCTCACCTGGGAGCTCACGTCTATCATCTGCCGCCACAGGTCGTACCAATCCTTTACCCAGAGACTGCCCCGGTCACTTGCCGTGACCTCCTGCCCGTTCATCCAGAGACTGCCCCGGTCACTTGCCGTGACCTCCTGCCCGTTCATCCAGAGACTGCCCCGGTCACTTGCCGTGATCTCCTGCCCGTTCATCCAGAGACTGCCCCGGTCACTTGCCGTGACCTCCTGCCCGTTCATCCAGAGACTGCCCCGGTCACTTGCCGTGACCTCCTGTCCGTTCATTCAGAAACTGTCCCAGTCACCTGCTGTGACTGCCTGCCCGTCTACCCTGGTCGCCACCCGCTCCCTTACAAGGACCGCCCCCTTGTATAGTAGCTCAGAGATTCCGCCTCCCAGACCCGTTACAGTTTGCTCGGGCCATGGAACCCGGTGGCACCCAAGCTCCCTCGCTCTCGGACCTCTGTCATGAACTGTCCCGTCAGAGGTCCCAACAGTAGTCCATCCTGGGTCACCTGCGGAATGTCAATTCTCGCCTGGACACTCTGACTGCTCCACCAGCAACCACCGCCAGTGCCATGACTCGCAACCCGGCAGCTCCGCTGCCCACCAATACCATGGTATCCTACCCCGGACCCCGGCTTTCTGCACCTCCTCGCTTCGGAGGCGACTCTGCCCAGGCTCGGGGCTTCATAAATCAGTGCACCCTGCACTTTGAACTCCTGTCCCACCAGTTTAACTCCGACCGGGCCAAAATTGCCTTCATCATGTCCCATCTCACCGGGGAGGCCCTGGCCTGGCTAAATCCTCTATGGGAGAGAGGAGACCCCCTGGTGTCCGACTTGCCTGCCTTTCTCATGGCTTTCCGGAAAGTCTTCGACGAACCCGGACGGAAGACCTCATCCGCATCATCTCTGCTACGCCTCCGTCAGGGAAGTCTCACCGTGGGCCAATATGCCATACGGTTCCGTACCCTTGCCTCGGAGCTGGCCTGGGATAACGACGCTCTGGTATCCGTCTTCTGGGAGGGTCTGTCCGGCCGTATTAAAGATGAACTTGCCGGTCGGGACATTCCTACCACTCTCGATGACCTAATAACTCTTGCCACCCGGATTGACCTACGGTTCCAGGAGCGTGCCAAAGAGGTCACCCGTGAGAGGAGGTTTCCACGTCTAGCTCCTACTTTTCAGAAATCCGTCTCTCCCCAGGTACACTCTCCTGAGCCTATGCAGGTCGACCAGACCAAGATGGTCAAAACCCGTCAGGACTTACGCCGTGCCGAAGGGAGCTGCTTCTACTGTGGCAGTAAGGAGCACCGGATCCGTACCTGCCCGGAGAGGTCGGGAAACGCCTGTGTCTAGGTTCGCTCAGAGAGGTCAACCTAGACAAGAATAAATCCTCTCCATCTCTGCTACTGTCAGTCTCTATTATCTGCGGGGAGAATCGTTATTTCGAACTAGCCCAACTTGACTCTGGAGCGGCCGGGAATCTTATCTCACAGTCCCTGGTAGAAAAATACCGCATTCCCACCAAACCTCTGGCTGTACCATTATCTGTCGCTGCTGTGGATGGGGGCCTCTTACCACGTCCCATCCAACTCGTCACCGAATCCGTAACTCTGCAGGTGGGAATGCTGCATTCTGAGAGCATCTCTTTTCATGTTCTGCCTGGACTCTCTCACGCCCTCTTACTAGGTCTACCTTGGCTCCAGAGACATGCACCCGTGCTTGACTGGCAGACCGGAGAAGTCCTTCGCTGGGGACAGGACTGTCATAAGACTTGTTTGGTTCCTGTTCATCCCGTCCGTCCTTCTCCTACCCCAACTAATCTACCTGGACTTCCGATTCCCTATTGGTCATTTGCTGATGTCTTTAATAAAAAGGAGGCAGAGACATTACCCCCTCATAGACCATACGACTGTCCTATCGACCTGTTACCCGGTACTACTCCTCCCCGTGGGCGTATTTACCCATTGTCCGCTGCTGAGACCCGGTCGATGTCCGAATATATTGAGGAGAATTTGGCCAGGGGATTCATCCGGAAATCTACCTCCCCGGCGGGAGCAGGCTTCTTCTTCGTAAAAAAGAAGGACGGCTCTCTCCGTCCCTGTATAGACTATAGAGGCCTTAACCAGATCACGGTGAAGAATAAGTACCCCCTTCCGCTCATTCCAGAATTATTTGATCGCCTGAGGGGGGCTAGAGTCTTCACCAAACTGGACCTCCGTGGGGCGTACAACCTGGTCCGTATCCGTCAAGGGGATGAATGGAACACTGCATTCAACACCCGGGACGGCCACTATGAATATCTGGTAATGCCCTTTGGTCTCTGTAACGCTCCTGCCGTCTTTCAAGAGTTGGTCAATGACATCTTCCGGGACCTTCTCTACTCCTGCGTTGTGGTGTACCTGGACGACATCTTGGTCTTCTCTCCGGATCTCCAGACTCACCGGAGGGACGTTCGTCAGGTCCTGCTCAGGCTCAGGCAGAACCACCTCTTCACTAAATATGAGAAGTGCCTCTTTGAGCAGACCTCGCTTCCGTTTTTGGGCTACATTATTTCTCAGACCGGCCTACGAATGGATCCAGAGAAACTGTCTGCCATCGAGAAATGGCCCCGACCGGAGGGGTTGAAGGCCATTCAGCGGTTCCTGGGTTTCGCCAACTACTACCGCCTCTTCATACCGCACTTCTCTTCCCGGACTGCCCCAATTTCCGCGCTCACCCGTAAGGGTACTAATCCCAAAGAGTGGCCGCCCGAAGCAGAGGAGGCCTTTCTTTCCTTAAATCAGGCCTTCTCTTCCGCCCCGGTGCTGCATCGTCCGGACGGCAACAAGCAGTTCTTTCTGGAGGTTGACGCCTCCTCCTCTGGAGCCGGAGCTGTACTTACTCAAAAATCTTCTTCCGGGAGGATGGTAACTTGCGGCTTCTTCTCCAAACTCTTCTCCTCTTCTGAGCGCAATTATTCCATAGGAGACCGAGAGTTATTGGCCATCAAGCTGGCATTGGAGGAGTGGCGTTACCTACTCGAGGGGGCTCTTCATCCGGTAATAATTTACACTGACCACAAGAACTTGGCTTATCTCCAGCATGCCCAGAGACTTAATCCGCGCCAAGCCCGGTGGTCCTTGTTTTTTGCTCGCTTTGATTTTGTTCTACATTTTCGCCCGGCTGACAAGAACATCAAAGCAGACGCCTTGTCCCGATCCTTTCTGGTATCTGATCTCGAGGAAGAACCTAAACATATCATCGATCCCGCCAGAGTAATGCAGGTGGCTCCCGTGAGTCTAAATCGTCTCCCTCCCGGTAAGACGTTCGTATCGGTACCTGATCGGGAGAAGATCCTACACTGGGGTCATTCGTCTAAACTAGCTGGCCACGTCGGTCAGAAAAAGACCCTCCAGCTTATTTCCCGGCACTACTGGTGGCCTAACCTGCGCAAGGATGTAATAGACTTTGTTTCTGCCTGTGTGTCCTGTGCCCGCAACAAAGTTCCGAGACACCTGCCAGCCGGTCGCCTCCTTCCTCTGCCAGTACCTGCTGCCCCCTGGCAGCATATAGCGATGGACTTCATAACTGATCTTCCCGTCTCTGCCGGTTGTACGGTCATTTGGGTGGTCGCTGACCGCTTTTCCAAGATGGCTCACTTCATTCCCCTGCCAGGCCTCCCGTCTGCACCCGAGCTGGCTAAAGACTTTATCCGCCACATCTTCCGTCTTCATGGCCTGCCCCGTCACATCGTGTCGGATCGTGGGGTACAGTTCACTTCTCGTTTCTGGAGAGCCACTTGTAAATTGCTAGACGTCACCCTGGACTTCTCCTCCGCTTACCACCCACAGTCTAATGGTCAAGTGGAGCGGATCAATCAGATCCTGACCAGTTACCTCCGGCACTTCGTTAATGCCCACCATTCTGACTGGGTGGATCTCCTGCCATGGGCCGAATTCTCGTACAACAATCACGAGAGCGAATCTTCCTCCAAATCCCCGTTTTTTGTTGTCTTCGGTCAGCATCCTCTGATCCCGTTTCCCGTCTCCACCTCGGTGGACAATCCGGCTGCGGAATCTCTTGTTAACAAATTTTCCTCCACATGGGAGAGTACCCGGTCCGCACTCCTTCTGTCATCCGAGCGTATGAAAAGACATGCAGACAAAAAACGTCTGGATCCTCCTCAATTCCGTCCAGGGGATAAGGTCTGGCTCTCGTCCAAGTATGTCCGGCTCAAGATTCCTTCCTATAAGTTAGGGCCTCGGTTCATCGGTCCTCTGGAGGTCATCAGTCAGATCAACCCGGTGGCCTATAAATTGAAACTCCCGGCCAACTTGCGGATCCCTAACTCCTTCCATGTATCTCTCCTCAAACCTGTGGTACTTAACTCTTTTTCCAAGTCTACAGGCACGCCTCCTGCTCCGGTTTCCGCTGAAAACGAATTTGAGGTAGAGAACATTCTGGCCACCAAAAGGGTAAGAGGGAAGACCTTTTTTCTAGTAGATTGGAAGGGGTTTGGTCCTGAAGAGAGAACGTGGGAGCCCCGGGAGAACATCCATGCCCCTCTCATCCTTGCTAAATTTCTGTCTGGCCTAAAAAAGGGGGGGCCTAAAGGGGGGGGTACTGTAGCGTCGGCGTCCCTGTCCTCTGCTAGGCAGGGACGCTGTTCCCCTCACCTCTCTGCTCCGAGCCCGGCGTCCTCCTCCCGGCCACTGTGCTTAGGGCGCGCGCGCGCGCGCTCCCTCCCTCTTAAAGGGGCCGCGCGCGCCGTCCTAAGGAGTCCCCGGCCAATGGCCGGAGGACTTCACCATATATAAGGCACCTCCTCCAAAATGGAGGTGCCCGAGCAATGTTGTTGCACTGTTCACTACTCTGCTTCAGCCCTCAGGTCCCGTTGCCAGTTACCTGCCTGATTCCTGCCAGAGTCCTGCCAGTTTGCTGTCTGTTTCCTGCCTGATATTCCTGCTACCTGCTTGCTAGCCTGTGGTCCGACGGTCTGCCTTCCTACTCCTGTCAGTCTGTCTAAGGACCAGCTTGGCCGCTCACCTGGGAGCGCACATCTGCTACCTGCCTGCTAGCCTTCCTGGAGGCTCCGCCGTCACGTGCTGTGACCACCTGCTATTCCAGAGACTCCTGCCCGCTCACCTGGGAGCGCACATCTGCTACCTGCCTGCTAGCCTTCCTGGAGGCTCCGCCGTCACGTGCTGTGACCACCTGCTATTCCAAAGACTCCTGCCCGCTCACCTGGGAGCGCACATCCGCTACCTGCCTGCTTGCCTACCAGGAGGCTCCGCCGTCACGTGCTGTGACCACCTGCTATTCCAGAGACTCTTGCCCGCTCACCTGGGAGCGCTCATCTGCTACCTGTCTGTTGGTCTTCCTGGAGGCTCCGCCGTCACATGCTGTGACCACCCGATTGTCCAGAGACTCTCGCCTGCTCACCTGGGAGCTCACGTCTATCATCTGCCGCCACAGGTCGTACCAATCCTTTACCCAGAGACTGCCCCGGTCACTTGCCGTGACCTCCTGTCCGTTCATTCAGAGACTGTCCCAGTCACCTGCTGTGACTGCCTGCCCGTCTACCCTGGTCGCCACCCGCTCCCTTACAAGGACCGCCCCCTTGTATAGTAGCTCAGAGGTTCCGCCTCCCAGACCCGTTACAGAAAGCAGAGGGTGGTTATCAATGGAGTAAGCTCAGGGTGTGTCAGGGTTACTAGCGGGGTGCCTCAAGGGTCTGTCTTGGGCCCTATATTATTTAATATATTTATTAATGATCTAGTGGAAGGGTTGCATAGTAAAATAGCAATATTTGCAGATGATACTAAACTTTGTAAAGTAGTTAATACAGATGAGGATAGGGCACAGCTACAGGAGGATTTAGATAAATTGGGGAGTTGGGCCAAAAAATGGCAAATGGGGTTCAATGACTATAAATGTAAGGTCATGCACATGGAAAAGAAAAACAGCAGTCACCCATACATATTAAATGGGAAACCGTTGGGGAAATCTGACATGGAGAAGGACCTGGGCGTCTTGGTTAACAGCAAATTAAATTGGAGTGCCCAGTGTCAGGCAGCAGCTGCGGAGGCAAATAGAGTCATGGCATGCATCAGAAGAGGAATAGGGGCATATGATGAGAACATTGTTCTTCCTCTGTATAAAGCGCTGGTAAGGCCGCACTTAGAATATTGTGCACAGTGCTGGGCTCCGGTGCTCAGGAAAGACATATTGGAGCTAGAGAGGGTACAAAGGAGGGCGACTAAGGTAATAAAGGGAATGGAGGGACTAGAATACCCAGAGAGGTTGTCAAAATTAGGCCTATTTACGTTGGAAAAGAGAAGGCTTAGGGGAGACCTCATAAACATGTATAAATACATCAGGGGGCAGTACAGAGATCTCTCCCATGACCTGTTTATACCAAGGATGGTGACAAAGACGAGGGGGCACACTATGCGTCTGGAGGAAAGGAGGTTCCTGCACCAGCATAGAAGGGGATTCTTTACGGTCAGAGCCGTGAGACTCTGGAACTCTCTGGGAGAGGAAGTAGTGATGTCCAACTCACTTAATGAGTTCAAGAGAGGCCTGGACGCCTTTCTTGAGAACAATAAAATTACATCTTATGCTTAGTGATAGTTAACTAATCCAGATTGGAGTCGGGAAGTGAATTTTTCCTCAATGATGTAAATTGGCCTATACCGCATGGGGTTTTTTTGCCTTCCCCTTGATCAACGCTGCGGAATAGCTGCAGTGCACAAGAAATAGGCTGAACTGGATGGACGCTTGTCTTTTTTCGGCCTTATAAACTATGTAACTATGTATCTTCAATGTAAAGAACAAGGAGTCCTGGAAATGATCTGGTCCCACCCAGTGGAGTAACTAGAGTCTGATAGGCCCCCACCTGCATGATGGTCAGATGTATGGGCCCTTGTAGCGTTCTGGATCCTATAAAGATACAGTATATGTGTTCTCTCCCTATGTAGTAATGTCCCCCATCCTGGCTCCTTCTTGTAATAATCTCCCACATGCTGGGCCTTATGTTATAACATTTTCCCCCACCCGTGCCCCTGTCTGGTAATGTCCCCATTCTGGCATCATTTCCTTCATTCTTGTTTAATGTCCCCATCCTGGTATAGTGTCCCCATTCTGATATAATGTCCCCATTTTGGTATAATGTCTCTAACCTGGTATAATATCCCCCATGCTGGTGTAATGCTCCCAATTCTGCTATAATGTCCCCAAAGCTGGTATAATGCCCCACATCCTGGTATAGTATCTCCAGTTCTGGCATAATGTCCCCCATGCTGCTATAATATCCCCCATACTGATATAATATCATCATTGTGATATAATGTCCCCCATCCTGGTATAACATCATCATTATGATATAATGTCCACATTATGATATAGTGTCACCCATCCCGGGTATGGTGTACCCCATTCTGGTATAGTGTCCCTTATTTTGGTATAATGTCCCCAATTCTGGTATAATTTCCCTATTCTGATATAATGTCCCCATTCTGACTTAATGTCCCCCTTCCTGGTATATTGTCCCCATTCTGATATATTGTCCCCATTCTGATATAGTGTCCTTCATCTTGGTAAAATGTCCCCATACTAGTATAGTGTCCCCATTCTGGTATATTGTCCCCATTCTGATATATTGTCCCCATTCTGATATAGTGTCCTTCATCTTGGTAAAATGTCCCCATACTAGTATAGTGTCCCCATTCTGGTATAATGTCCCCATCCTGGTATATGCCCCCCATCCTGGTTTAATAACCATCATACTGGTTTAATGTCCCTCGCCCTGGTTTAATGTCCCCCATCCTGGTACAATGCACTCCATTCTGTTACCATGTCTCACATTCTGGCATAATGACCTAATTCTGATATAATGTCCCCATTCTGGTATAATGTACCCATTCTGGCATAATGTCTCCCATCCTGGTATGGTATCTACTGAGCTGCCATCCTGGGGATAGGTTATAAATATCAGATCGGTGGGCTCCGACACGCGGCACTGGCTCTACCCATCAGTTGTTTGCAACGCTCAGATGTAAATAGTTTGAAGATCTGAACATCACTGCTCCATTCACTGTACTGTAGGTCCTGCAAGTCAGCTAATATTCATGTAATAGGAGCTGATCTGCAGCACCAGGTAGCAGCCACTACACAGTGACCTGAGCTGTGATGTTCAGCTCCTCAACAATGTTTATGACTCGCCCCCTGGGCCGTGTGGCACCCGGAACCGGGCTTTAGTGCGATGATGGGGGTAGTAGTGGCAACCCGATCCCGTGGCTCAGGGTGGTCAGACCAAATGCTGTGGCAGTCTATTTATAGATTTGAATGTCCGACTACGCCACCCGTGGATTGCGGTCAGGGATAACCGCCGCTGCAAGGCAGACCGCTGAGGCTGGTGTTGGTGTGCAGCAGAGGGATAGGACAACTCCCCACGGGAAGAGTATAGCCTCAGGGCAGTGTAAGAGGATGCTGGGGGTGATGGTGCAGGCGCAGCATAAATAACACAGAGTCCAATGATGCAGTCCAGGGTTTTACTCACAGTTGTTATCCATGTCATTTCTGTCAGCAGTGACTGCCCAAGCCATGCTGCGTCCACCAGGTGAGGGGCTCGGTCAACCCCCAGACAATTCAGGAGTACGGCACAGGACCCCCTTCTGTCCTTTCTCTGGCCTCTCGTGCCCCACCAGTGACCAAACTTCTGTCCAGCTGCCGCGGATCTTTGCGGACAAACGTTGGCCCCCGTTTCCCGTTATCCTATATGGTGCCTTCCTAGCAGGTGGGGGGTCGCACCAATAGATGATCACGACCCCCGGTTTTTGTCTGAGGGATAATTTACCTCCACCAACTTGGGAATCCGGTACCCTTCCACGACCTGACCCTTCACCCGATATAACGTGGGTTTGCAACGGTTGCTGTCCGTTCTACTCTCTCTAAGGGTCCCTTCTGCCTCCTTGTTTCTGGAGCCTTTCTACTCCTCTGTCTCTCCTCTTTCCTTCCTTCTCCTTCTTCTCTTCTCCTCTCTGGCTCCGGCCTTCACCCCAGGCCTGCCTTCTGAGCAGAGCTCCTACAGAGCCTCTGCTCCCTGTCACCTCTCCACTGTACTGGACTGACCCGACTCCTCAACTAAGATGGCTCCCACCTTTTATCTGCCTCTGTGTATGAGCTCAGGTGACCAGCACCCAATGAGCTCCTTCCTATGCTCCAGAAACCGTCCCCTTCTGCTCCTACATCACTGGGTTCTCTCCCCCCTCCCCACTCCTGCCAGGGACATGGTCAGTTGTGCCTGCAATTATATGGGAGCACCGTCGAACTGTCCCCCGGAAATGGGGTGAGTGTGTGTATGCAGATACTGGGCCCTGGTCCATACTCCATCCTTACCTGGGAGTGGAATATCACACCTCTGGTTGAAGTGCAATACCCCTGTAGCAACCGAACCCTCGGGGCGCTACATTTACATCTGACCTCTGCCAGAGTTTCAAACAACTGAGTAGTGGAGGTGCCACATGCCGGACCCCCACAAATCAGATATTAATGAGCTAACCAGGGGATAGGCCATCAATATGTTTGTCCTGGAAATTCCCTTTAAGGCCCACCTGCACATACTATGTATATAATATATATGGCAAAGAGTGGGAAGGGGTTAATCACAGGCTCATAAAACGGACAAACAACACAAATATTGGTTCTATCTTTTACACATTTGGGGTAGCCCTTAAGAGGGCCGTTGGGTCAAAGAGAGAGAGAGAGAAGAGAGAGGGGAGGGAGAGATACCAAGAGAGAGAAAAAAAGAGAGACCCATCAAGTGCAAGGCTAAGCCTGGCAGGCGGCAGCGGCTATTTATACCCACTGCTGATCTCTTATTGGTGGAAAATCTGGGCGTGGCTGCTCTCTGATTGGTGGAAAATCTGGGTGTGGCTGCTCTGTGATTGTTCAGCATTATGACCTCACAGTGGCGATGACTCATACCTCCTGGGTGGTTCTTCTGGGCGGTTCTGTTTTCTGACTGGTGGAAATTCTAATCAGCATTATGACCTCACAGTGGCCGTGACTCATGTTTCATGGACTGTTCTATCTGGGTGACCTGAAACATGCTGATCTCTGATTGGTGGAAATTCAAGTCATCTTCATGACATCACAATCAGCATGTTATTACTGCTGAGATGTTCAGTTTTTTCCTAAATTTCCTATGTTTTGTCCTAATTTATTAGCACATATATACCACTCATTCCTACAATAAAAGGATCAGGAAACCACTCTGAAATCAATATCCTACAATTTACCCCAACAGCAAAAAAACAACTATACACAAAATACCAAAAGATATATCAGATTATTAATGAGCAAATAAAAGACACAATAACATAAAAATAATTTTTAGAAAGGTGTAGAAAAAATGCTGTAAAGTAAGAACGCTTCAAAAATAGAAATGTTAATGATTTATTTAATCAATTAACAAAATACAAGTGAATGAACAAACGAAAAATCTAGATCCAATCAATATTTGGTGTGACCAACTGTTCACTTTAAAACAGCATCAAGTCTTCTAGGTGCACCTGCGCAAAGTCAGGGATTTTGTAATAATACAGTCAGGTGTCTGGTCATACACCATGGTAAGACTGAGCAAGAATACACAAGGAAGTTATACTACATCAGCAAAGTCTCAAAGGCACAAATTTCAAAGCAGATTGAGGGTTCAAGATGTGTCATTCAAGCACTTATGAAGAAGCACAAGAAAATGTGCAACGTTGAGGTTAGTAGATGCAGTGGTCGGCCAAGGAAACTTAGTGCAGCAGATGTATGACACATTATGGTTACTTTCCTTCAAAAGCGGAAGATGTCCAGCAGTGCCATCAGCTCAGAACTGGCAGCAACCTGTGGGACTCAGCTTCACTCATCTACTGTTCAGAGAAGACTGGCCAGAAGTGGTCTTCATAGCAGAATTGTGGCGAAAAAGCCATATCTTCCACATCAAAACAAGGCCAAGTGACTCAACTATGCATTAAAACAGAGGAACCAGGGTGTAGAAAATTGGCAGGATGTGCTCTGGACGGTTGAGTCAAAATATGAAAAATGTTGTTATTACAGAAGAGATTTTGTTCACTGAAGGGCTGGAGAGCAGTACAATAATGAGTGTCTGTGGGCAATAGTGATGCATAAGCACGGTGGAGGGTCCTGTAAGATTGGGGCTGCATTTCAGCAAATGGAGATGGAAATTGGGTCAGAATTATTGGTTCCCTCAATGCTGAGATATAGAGGCAGATACTTATCCATCATGCAATATCATGAAGGAGGTGTCTGATTGGATCCAAATGTTTTCTTCAGCAGAACAACAACCCCAAACGTACAGACAATGTCATTAAGAATTATCTTCAATGTAAAGAACAAGGAGTCCTGGAAATGATCTGGTCCCACCCAGTGGAGTAACTAGAGTCTGATAGGCCCCCACCTGCATGTTGGTCAGATGTACAGTACAGACCAAAAGTTTGGACACACCTTCTCATTTAAAGATTTTTCTGTATTTTCATGACTATGAAACTTGTACATTCTCACTGAAGGCATCAAAACTATGAATTAACACATGTGGAATTATATACTTAACAAAAAAGTGTGAAACAACTGAAAATATGTCTTATATTCTAGGTTCTTCAATGTAGCCAACTTTTGCTTTGATGACTGCTTTGCACACTCTTGGCATTCTCTTGATGAGCTTCAAGAGGTAGTCACCGGAAATGGTTTTCACTTCACAGGTGTGCCCTGTCAGGTTTAATAAGTGGGATTTCTTGCCTTATAAATGGGGTTGGGACCATCAGTTGTGTTGTGCAGAAGTCGGGCGGATACACAGCTGATAGTCCTACTGAATAGACTGTTAGAATTTGTATTATGGCAAGAAAAAAGCAGCTAAGTAAAGAAAAATGAGTGGCCATCATTACTTTAAGAAATGAAGGTCAGTCAGTCCGAAAAATTGGGCAAACTTTGAAAGTGTCCCCAAGTGCAGTTGCAAAAACCATCAAGCGCTAAAAAGAAACTGGCTCACATGAGGACCGCCCCTGGAAAGGAAGACCAAGAGTCACCTCTGCTTCTGAGGATAAGTTTATCCGAGTCACCAGCCTCAGAAATCGCAGGTTAACAGCAGCTCAGATTAGAGACCAGGTCAATGCCACACAGAGTTCTAGCAGCTGACACATCTCTACAACAACTGTTAAGAGAAGACTTTGTGCAGCAGGCCTTCATGGTAAAATAGCTGCTGGGAAACCACTGCTAAGGACAGGCAACAAGCAGAAGAGACTTATTTGGGCTAAAGAACACAAGAAATGGACATTAGACCAGTGGAAATCTGTGCTTTGGTCTGATGAGTCCAAATTTGAGATCGTTGGTTCCAACCAAGCAGTCATCAAAGCAAAAGTTGGCTACTTTGAAGAACCTAGAATATAAGACATATTTTCAGTGGTTTCACACTTTTTTGTTAAGTATATAATTCCACATGTGTTAATTCATAGTTTTGATGCCTTCAGTGTGAATGTACAATTTTCATAGTCCTGAAAATACAGAAAAATCTTTAAATGAGAAGTTGTGTCCAAACTTTTGGTCTGTACTGTATATGCAAGCTTTCAGAGCACAGAGGCTCCTTCTTCAGGCAATATTACAAATGAATTGATAACATTTGTAATCCTGCCTGAAGAAGGAGCCTGTGTGCTCTGTAAGTTTGCATATATATATATATTTTCTGGTTAGCCAATAGAGGTATCACTCCAAGAATACTTTTGCCATTTTTGGGCATAAAAGTATTTACATCAATTTGTACTGTACATCACAATTAGGGGATAATAATTGCGTATGGACATAATGGCCAACGATAGATAAGTTCCTGTCAGGGTGAGGGGCAGCATCCTATCACAACATATAGTTGCCCTGAGACATCTGAATGCATCGGCTTTCCTTTATGCCATTCATCAAACATGTCGTATATTTTGTGTATAGCGAGTCACAAGCCTCGCACTGCTCTGCGTCTTATCATTTGGTTCTATGAGCTGCAGTAAAACGTGACGTATATTCCAGGTGCTGACGATAACAATGCCGGTGCAGCCAGCATAGGGGTGGGCTCAGAAGATCAGCTTTGGAAAATGTTCCTCTTTACTCTGTCGCCTCATTGGGGGACACAGGACCATGGGTGTTATGCTGCTGTCCACTAGGAGGCGACACTAGGTTTATTCTGAAAAAGATTAACGGTGGCTCCTCCTCTGCAGTATACACCCCTGGACAGCATCAGTCATCTTCAGTTTTTGCTTAGTGTCGCAAGGAGGCACACCTAAAGATTTTTACTCCATTTTTTTCCGATTTTTTTTCTTTTTTCAACGGAATTACAGATGGAGATAAGTGGGTCTCCGGAGAGACTCCCGGCATGGCTCCTTCCTCTGCCCCCTTCTAGGGGTGCACAGTTGAAGTCGAGACGTCTCCCTACCATGTCGCTCCTTCCCAATCCCTCAGGTGTTGGTTCGAAGTCGAGAACCCCCTGCTTCCCCAGTTCCCTTTGGTCTCTGGGTTGAGGTCGAGGCGAGAATTACAGCCCCCTGACGGTGACGACAGCCCCCTGACGGTGACGGCAGCACCCTCCCTAATCCCCCTCTGGGGTTATTAGGTTGAGACACCGCAGGTAGGGTCTGTGCAGGCAGCAATATACAGCTCCCAGTAGCTGATGCTCTGCACCAACTTCCAGGAATCACAGCTCTGCTGCAGACTCCTGCTGGGGCCGGGGGACAGTGCAGGCAGATAGGCATCAGAGACAAAGGCTACTCTTAGCTCTGTCTCTCTGCTGGCACCAGCACTCTGGTGCCTCAGGGGGACCCTTTAAGGGCCCCCCTTAAGCTAATACCCCCACCGCCTTCACTGCCATTAAAACCGGGGGGGTCCGGTTCAGATCCGGCACCCCCCCAGACTACTGCGCCGGCCTGGAGCCCTTTTGGGCATAGATTATAAATTTAGACCGCGGCTCCGGCCTAGCTGAAGCTGCCGCCCCCCGGGCCGGAGGACCAATATGACACTACACAGTGTCATAGAAGGGGCGGAGATGAACTGAAAGGGCGTGCTTTCCAGCATACTGCCGCCCCTTTCAGCGCTCCACCCACCTTCTTCTCCGCACTCCGGCGGCCATTATCTACTGAAGGAGCGTTAACCCTTCAGTTACCGGTCGGCAGCTAGTCTCTGGGGGGCACAGGATCGCGGATGTAAGCGGCGCTGGACTTCAAGAGGCACACTGGTGGGGTAAGATCACAGCTGGAGTCTCTCACTCGGCTGTGAATTCTATAAGCTTCTCTGCATTGCTGGCCCCCTCTGCATAGCCACCCCTGTATACTATACCGGGCTCAAAGTCCAAGAGAACCAGGCAGGATTGCTATTATGCACTCTGTACAGCCTGCAGTAATACTCTCCCTAGTGGCAGCACGTATCCACATTGCCAGGACTGCAGGCAGACTGCTGCGCCAGAGCCCCATGAAGCACTTGCCAATACTTCGGTGCCTAATACCACACCGGAATGGGTCACTCAGATGTCGCAATCTATGATGCAGTCTATAGATAACCTCACATACACATTGCTTCAGGCTTTGCAGACTCATGCCTCGGCTATGAACATTACTCAGCAAAGGGAGAGTTCCAATCGGGGACATGATGGCACGGTCACATCCACGTCTAGATCAGGACACAAGCGAACTCACAGGTTACGTTCATTTGCGTCATCCCATACCCACACGGTCGTCCCCTTCCAGTGAGAGACACCGTACTCCCAGCTCATCTAGACTGTCCCCTGACAGGGACAGGCAACGTAGCTCCAAACAGCCATCCCTGACCAGAGAAGGCCTCTGCTCCGGTTCTCCCAGCAGGAGACGCCTTAGTGATACTCAGGATTCGGAAGATATCTGTGATTCCGACTCAGACAAGGAAACGAAGGGTCCCTAATTCCTATTCCCCCTGGCAATACAGTGCTAGTTGATGATTTAATCTCATCCATCCATCGGGTGCTGGACATCTCCGATCCACCCCTGGAGACACCAGGACATAAGATTTCCTTTGAAGGAGTCCTGAAACCACCTAAGGTCTTCTTTGACCACCCAGAGTTTAATGCGATCTTTAAAAAGCAGTTCTCACAACCTGAGAAAAAGTTTACTAATCGCAAATATCTGGAGGCGCGGTACCCCTTTCCACAGGAGGTCACCAAACAGTGGACAGCTCCACCTGAAGTGGATCCCCCAGTCTCCAGACTAGCAGCACAGACACTCCTTTCACTGCCAGATAGCTCAACCCTCAGGGACACAGCCGACCGGCAGGTGGAACGCATGGCTCGTTCAATTTTCGAGGCCGCAGGGGCCTCCCTGGCTCCCGCGTTCGCCTCAGTTTGGGCTGCCAAGGCAATCTTGGCCTGGGCCTCCAAAATGTACAAACTGGCCTACAAGCATCTACCCCTGAACTGTCGGACCAAGCGGCTCAAATAGCAGTTGTGGAAGATTGCATGCTCCATGCAGCTCTGGATTCTGCAAGGGGTGCAGCCAGGATAGCATCAAACGCCATCACGATTCGGCGTATCCTCTGGCTGCAGGAATGGAAAGCTGATGCAGCTTCAAAGAAGTCCCTCACACACCTCCCATACCTCAGTGGTCGGCTTTTCGGTGAACAGTTGAACACAATGATATCCAACGCCACCGGGGGTAAGAGTACCTCTCTCCCGGAACTAAAGCCCAAACATACACTTACAAAAAGCGCAATCAAGCACGATACCGATCCTTTCGGAACTCTTCCGGCTGGTCCGTCTTGCGACCAGCACAGAATAACAACCGTGCTCCACGCAGGGACAACTCGAGGTCGACGCAAAAGTCGGACAAGACCTGGCAATCAAGGGCAAGCCAGTCAAAATTTAAAGGAGGAAAATCTCTTATTTCCTCCTCATCATGACTCACGAACTCCGGAAGACACCCCACCTGTAGGCGGCCGTCTTTTGCTCTTTCACCAAGTCTGGCTGCCTATTACAGAGTACAGGTGGGTCAAGGAACTAGTGTCTTCAGGATACAAAATAGAGTTCACTTCCAACCCGCCAAACAGATTCTTTCTGTCTGTTCCCCCAAAACCCCCAGCCAAGGCTCGTGCCTTCCACCATGCGGTTTCCTCGCTTCTTCAAGCAGGTGTCATAGTATCGGTCCCCACGGCCGAACGTTTCCAAGGGTTCTACTCAAATTTATTCGTAATCCCCAAAAAAGGAGGCAGCGTACGGCCCATATTGGACCTAAAACAGCTCAACAAATATGTACGGGTACGTCATTTTCGCATGGAGTCCCTTCGGTCCATCATTGCGTCCATGGAGAAGGGAGAATTTCTCGCCTCCATAGACATTCAAGATGCATACCTACATATACCAATTACGCCCGCTCATCAGAGATTTCTGAGGTTCGCAATCAAACAGGAACACTAGCAGTTCGTGGCTCTCCAGTTCGGACTCGCCACGGCTCCCAGAGTGTTTACCAAGGTCATGGCAGTCACCATGGACATCCTGCACTCCAGAGGCATAATAGTCGTTCCATCTCTGGACGATCTCCTCATCAAGGCTCCCACCTTCAAGGACTGCGAAATCAGCGTCTCAATCACAATCGACATTCTGAGTCGTTTGGGCTGGTTAGTCAACTTAAAAAAGTCATCACCAACCCCGAGTCAGTCTCTGACCTTCTTGGGAATGTTATTCAACACCCTCAAGGGTCTTGTACCCCTACCCAAGGAAAAAGCACTGCCTCTCCGTATAGGAGTCCGCACCCTACTTCGCAAACCCCCTTGGTCTCTCCGGTTTGCCATGAGAGTCCTTGGCAGGATGGTGGCGGCAATAGAAGCGGTCCCATTGCCCAGCTTCACCTCAGGCCTCTCCAACTAGCTATCCTCAAGTCATGGGACAGGAATCCTTTTTCTCTCGACAGGGAGTTTCAGTTGACATCGTCAACCAGGAGATCCCTGCACTGGTGGCTCAAGCCAACCTCACTAACAAAAGGAAAATCCTTTCTCACGGGTCAATGGAAAGTTCTGACCACCGACGTGAGCCTGACGGGTTGGGGTACGGTACACCTACACCACAGAGCACAGGGCAAGTGGTCCCCAACAGAAGCGACCATGCCCATCAACATCTTGGAAATTCGTGCCATTCTCCTGGAGTTGAGAGCCTTCTATCATTTATTGGCAGCCTCTCACATCAGAGTACTGTCGGACAATGCCATAGCTGTGGCATATGTAAATCACCAAGGGGGGACCCGCAGTGCCCAGGCGATGCGAGAAGTGACACACATTCTCCACTGGGCGGAAGACACAGGTTCTGGTCTCTCTGCGGTCCACATTCCGGGTGTGGACAACTGGGAAGCAGACTTCCTCAGCCGGCAAGGAATGGACTCGGGAGAGTGGTCTCTCCATCCAGAAGTTTTTCACCAGATCTGCCATCGCTGGGGGACTCCGGACGTGGACCTAATGGCATCCCACTTCAATGCCAAAGTCTCCAACTTCATGACCAGAACACACGACCCGCGGTCGCTGGGAGCGGACGCCCTGGTTCAGGACTGGATTCAGTTCCAGCTCCTGTACATCTTTCCACCTCTTCCCCTGATATCCAGAATGGTGAGGAAGATCAAGCAAGAAGGAGTTCCAACCATTCTCATCGCACCAGACTGGCCCAGACGTACATGGTGCGCTGACATCGTGCAGCTTACAGCAGACGTCCCCTGGTGTCTCCCCAACTGCCCGGATCTTCTGTCACAAGGCCCGTTCTACCACCAGAACTCAGGGGCCCTCAATTTGACGGCATGGCCATTGAGACCTGGGTTTTAACCCAGTCAGGGTTCTCGCCTGACGTCATCAAAACCATGATCAGAGCACGAAAGCCAAACTCTGCAAAGATTTATTACCGTACCTAGAAAGCTTTCTTTACCTGGTGCGATTCTCGTGACCAGACCCCATTCCCTTATTCCCTCCCCAGGGTACTTGGGCTTCTCCAATCGGGTCTGGAGGCCAAACTGTCTCTGGGCTCTCTTAAGAGCCAGGTGTCAGCTCTCTCTGTGCTCTTTCAGACGCGCATTGCTAACAAGCCGCAAGTAAATACATTTCTTCAGGGGGTTTCCCGATTGGTTCCTCCCTACAGACGGCCACTAGAAACTTTGGATCTCAACCTGGTGCTGACAGCATTGCAGGAAACACCTTTTGAACCCCTTAGGGAAGTCTCACTCCGCCTTCTATCCCAGAAAGTGGTTTTCCTAGTGGCAATCACCTCGCTACGTAGGGTGTCTGAACTCGCAGCACTCTCCTGCAGACAACCCTTCCTGGCTTTTTACCAGGACAAGGTAGTTCTCCATACGGTTCCATCCTTCCTTCCGAAGGTTGTGTCCAACTTCCACCTCAATGAGTAAATTTCACTGCCATCCCTCTGTCTGGCCCCGGTTCATAGAGTGGAAAAGGCTCTGCATACACTTGACCTTGTCAGGGCATTACGTATCTATGTGTCTAGGACTGCTCTGATTCTCTTTTCCTTCTTCTGGAAGGCGGCCGCAAGGGTCTACCAGCTTCCAAAGCTACCCTTGCCAGGTGGATCAAATCCACCATACAAGAGGCGTACCGCCTCAAAAATTCTCCTCTTCCAGCAGGTATTACGGCACACTCTACTCGTGCGGTAGGGGCCTCCTGGGCCATTCGGCACCAGGCTTCGGCGCAACAAGTGTGTAAGGCAGCCACCTGGACTAGTCTACACACGTTTACCAAGCACTACAGGGTTCATACCCAATCCTCGACAGACGCGAGCCTGGGTAGACCTATCCTGCAGGCGGCAGTGCCCCAATTATAGGGGCCTGTCTACACAATATTCGTCCATTGCTTCCCACCCAGGGACTGCTTTGGGACGTCCCATGGTCCTGTGTCCCCCAATGAGGCGACAGAGTAAAGGAGATTTTTGTGTACTCACCGTAAAATCTCTTTCTCTTAGCCTCTAATTGGGGAACACAGCTCCGACCCTGTTGCCTGTCTCGGGCCGTTGTTACGTTGAGTTCTCATATTGGTGTTTTTCTTGAGCTCGTTCATAGTTGCCTTCTTATAGGCATGGTTATGTTATCCATGTTACGTTCCTCCTACTGCTTTTGCACAAAACTGAAGATGGCTGACGCCGTCCAGGGGTGTATACTGCAAAGGAAGAGCCACCATTAATCTTTTTCAGATTAAGCATAGTGTCGCCTCCTAGTGGACAGCAGCATAACACCCATGGTCCTGTGTCCCCCAATTAGAGGCTAAGAGAAAGAGATTTTACGGTGAGTACACAAAAATCTCCTTATATAGATCCAGTGGATCCTACTTACATTCGCTGCTGTTTACATTGTATGGTTACAAGTCTATTTACACTTCAATATGACTCCAGAATAAATTTTTGTCTTTCTTATACTTGCCATATATTTTTCCCAAGGAGGGGGTTTAGGTATTGTGCTTTTTTTTTTTCTTTTTTATTTCTACTGTAATATTTCATAATATCTGTGAATAAGTCTTGAAAATAATTTGCATTGAAAAGGTTGAGATCCTCTGAATCTACAGGGATTTTTAGGAATTAAAAATCTACAGCAGTAAATCTGCAGCAGAATTTACATTTTGCACCATGTCTGGATTTAGTAGCAGCTGCCCCTTTAAATGGAATATGTCAGCAGGTTTTTGCTACCCCATTTGAGAGCAGCATAATCCGAGGCCCTGATTCCAACGATGTATCACTTACTGGGCTGCTTGGTGTTATTTTGATAAAATTGCAGGGTTTTTTTCTCATGCAGATCTCTGAATGCTGAGCTCTGTATAATAACCCCACCCACACCACTGATTGGCCGCTTTCTGTGTACACTGTATATAAACTGCCAATCAGTGGTGGGGGGCGTGGTTGGACTACCTGGCTGCAGGTTTACTAGTTCTCTAGTGATAATCTTCTGCTAATAAAAGTGTGATTTTTATCAAAACTACAACAAGCAGCCCTGTAAGTGAGACGTCCCTAGAATCAGGGTCTTTGTCTCTACATCATGCTGCTCTCAACAACAACCAATATATAGTACATCCGACAAGGGGTCAATGTGTTAAAAAAGACCTTTATTATAATAATTTGGGTACATGGCGGCAAAGAAAAGAGCGCACACACATATATATAGTAATACCATATAATAGTGAGGAGGTATAATGTAAATATTTGAATTGCAGAGACACCAGGGCTAAATAGTAGTAGCTCCAATTGTGCTAATGCATACTGATAGTATATCCTAGGTCACATAGTAAAAGGATATAATCCCAAATAATAAAAGCCAATATAGGCATTCCCAAGATAATGACCTTTTGGTATATACATATCAAGGGATGTATTATATCCAAGTAGGTTCATTCCCAAGTAACAATAATGTTGTATTGGATTCATTCATACCTGGTATATATTGTCTGCACGTCTTGCAATAGCTCTGGGCTCGGTGGTCCTACTCCTAGTGTGGCGCTCACCCCATCATGCTGCTCTCAGAATAGCCAAGAAAAACCTGCTGACAGATTCCCTTTACAAATAGCTGAAATGGCTCCTAGATACCAGAGAAGGAAAACGGTATTAAAACGGTTTTGTTTCCTAAATAGAAAAGCAAATTAAACACCACTGGATAATGTGGTGTGTGAAACCGTCCATTGGATTGCTGTTTCGGGTGGGCTCAGGAGCAGAGCCCCCATCCTACACAGCTGACATCTTGCTGTAACAGCAGCGGCCAGAGCGGAGCGTCAATCACTGCTGTTTAACCATTTATATGCCGTCAATCACTGATGGCAAGTTAAATAGCGCAATCACCGGTACGCTATGCAATGTTACTAGAATTTTTTTTTTACTTTTCCATTTCCTTGAATTACTTGTTGTGATTTGCAGATCCATTGACTGGCCAAGTGGAAGGGCTGCAGCCGATCATTCATGTCCGTAGCAGATACACATTTACATGTGTAAATAGGCCCTTATGGAAATCAATCAATAGAACGTATACCTGGATATCCAGGTTTATCCTTTGCATACATTTAAAGAGGTATAAGTCATGGCATATTACTAGGATGTCATTCTTGGGGGTCTGACAGCCTAATTTAGAAAGAAGTGGATGCATTATTTTTTTCACGCTCCCAATTTAACAATTTGAGTACAGTTGGATCTATTGTTTTTTTTATTTTTTTGCACTATGGGTGGGTGGTTGGGAGCACAGCTGTGCAGGAAAAAAAAAGCTTACAGGTTCTCAATTCCTTCATTCTTGGGATCAGTGGCGGAACCACAGGTCGGACCATCGCCAATCAAGATATTATATCCCTTCACACTCATCATTGCTCCCAATTAACAATTTGAGTACGTGCATTTTTTAGGGTATTTTTTTTAGGGTATTTTTGCGCAATGGGTGGGAGCACAACTGTGCAGGAAAAAAAGCTAATAGGTTCCCCATTTCTTCATTCTCAGAATCAGTGGATGGAACATCGCCAATCACAATATTATATCCTTCACACTAATCGTTGCTCCCAATTATCAATTTGAGTACGGTTATACCTATTGTTTTTTTAGGGTTTTTTTTTGCACTGTGGGCGGTTGGGAGCACAGCTGTGCAGGAAAAAAAAAGCTGATAGGTACCCCATTCCTTCATTCTCAGGATCAGTGGTGGAACCAGAGGGTGGATCATCTCCAATCAAAATATTATATTATTCACAATAATCATTGCTCCTAGTTAACAATTTGAGTACGGTTGAACCCATTGTGTTTTTTTAGGGTTTTTTTTTTTTTTTGCACTATGGGTGCAAGTTATAGTAATATGTGTCACCTTAAAAAAAAAACTAATAGTGTCTCCTGATTGTTCAGACACAAATATATCTGTTGAAAATAGTCTGGTATTCACCAGTAAATTATAACTGTGGTTTTGCTGTTCCACAGTAAAAAATCTCTATTATCCTGCTTTTGGCATTTTTTGCCGCAAAGAAAAACAGTAGTAGTGTCTCCTAATTGTTCAGACACAAATATATCTGTTGAAAATAGTCTGGTATACACCACTAAATTATAACTGTGGTTTTGCTGTTCCACGGTAAAAATCTCTATTATCCTGATCTTGGCATTTTTTGCCGTAAAAAAAAACTAATAGTGTCTCCCTGATTTTTCAGACACAAATATATCTGTTGAAAATAGTCTGGTGTGGGCCCGAGAAATACAAGTGTGGTTTTGCAGTTCCACGGGTCAAATCTTTGTATTATCCACTTTTGGGCCATTTTTACCTAAAAATAAACAGTTTGAGTGTGTCGCTCAGTGTTCAGCCGCAAATATATCTATTCAAAGTTTTCTGGTATACCCCAGTAAACAATAACTGTGGTTTTGCCATTCCACGGTAAAAATCTCTATTATTCACCTTTTGGTATTTTTTCCGTAAAGAAAAACAGTAATAGTTTCTCCCTGATTGTTCAGATTGTTTAAAAGAGTCGGGTGTAGGCCAGAGAAATAGAACTGTGATTTTCCTCTTCCACGGTTCTAATCTACTTTATTACCCTTTTTCCATTGATAGTGCGAGTGTAAGCTATTTTACTTACTTTACAATGGGCAAGGCGCGTGGCAAGGGACATGGAAGTGGACGTTCTGGTGATGGTACATGCAGAGGACGGGGCCGTGGCCAAGGTGAAAATGTGCCACAACCAACAGCCATATCTTCTCGCTCCCACTTCTTGACCGAATTACTAGGGAAGCACAGAACAACACCAGTATTGCGAACTGATCAGTGTGAACAGGTTATTAATTGGATAGCAGACCACCACTTCCGGTCTGTCTTCCACACGGTCAACTCTTAGTAGCCGTGAGTCTCGACCGCATACTCCTCCTCACCCTGATGCTCCTTCCTCCCACCATGCCGAGTATCGTCAGACAGCAACTGATCCCACACTTGGACACTCTGAAGAGCTGTTCACTGGTCCATTTCCAGATTTGTGCCCCTCGCCTGCTCCGCTTGAAGTGGTGGAAGAGGAGATCCCATGTAGAGATGCCCAAATATTTGAACAGCCACGGCCACAGGAAGTCAACGCTGGCAATTTGTCACAAGAGGTTGACGATGACGAAACACAATTGCCAAGAAGTGAGGAGGAGGATCGTGGTGCGCAAGTGGAAGAGGAGGAGGTGGTGGATGATCTAGTAACTGACCCAACGTGGCAGGAGGACATGCAGAGCAAGGCCAGCAGCAGACCGGGTGAGGGAGACAGAGTACCCCAACAGGCAGGAAGAAGCAGTGTGGTGGCCGCACACAGAAGGCCGGCAACAGTTCCCCGTAACACCAACACGAGGGACGTTGCCAGTACAACCTGTGGGTCTTCCAGAGTCTGGAATTTTTTTAAAGACTCTGCTGATAACCCCAAAAAGGCCATTTGTACCACCTGCCATGCCAGCATCAGCAGGGGTGACAAAACTACCAGCCTGACCACCACCAGCATGATCAGGCACATGGCAGTAAAGCACCCGACTTTGTGGGGCGAACCCCAGGGTCCACGACCAGTGTCAGCAGGTGTCACCTGTTGTGTGTGCATGGCAATCCCCTGTCCATACTGCATGCAAAGATGCCCCCTCCTCTCAGTCTTTATGGCAGACTCTCAAGTGTGTGCAAAGCAGTCATCAAAGCAAAAGGTGGCTACTTTGAAGAATCTAGAATATAAGACATATTTTCAGTTGTTTCACACTTTTTTGTTAAGTATATAATTCCACATGTGTTAATTCATAGTTTTGATGCCTTCAGTGTGAATGTACAATTTTCATAGTCATGAAAATACAGAAAAATCTTTAAATGAGAAGGTGTGTCCAAACTTTTGGTCTGTACTGTATGTACCATCTTGACCAACTTTGAGGAGTCCACCAAGATGGTGAGTGGCGATGACTCCATCATTAGCGTCAGCATTCCACTTGTCTGTCTTTTGCAATGCTCTCTGCAGAGAATTAAAGAGGAGGCATTGCAGCCAGAGTATGATGAGATGGATCAAGAAGCCGTAGCGGTCTATTACACACAGCCCAGCCTCATCTCATCCCAACGTGCATTGGAGGACAATGAGGGAGAGGAGGAGGAGGAAGAACAGGAGCTTGTATCATGCGCTGTAGGCGGTAGTACCTGTACAACTGTCATACCGTCGGTTCAGCGTGGGTGGCCTGAGGACAGGGGGGAGGAGGAGGAGGAGAGCATGGTCATTCGTCATCTTGGTGTGGACACGGAAGTCTTGCCCGTTACCAGTCTGGCGCGCATGGCTGACTTTGTTACTCTGCCTTAACCGTGACCCTCGCGTTGTCAAAATGTTGGGTGACAGTCATTACTGGTTGGTGACACTTTTAGACCCCCGCTACAAGGAGAACGTTCACTCTCTTATTCCTGAGGTGGAGAGGTCTACAAAAATGGGGCAGTACCAGAAGGCCCTTGCTGCAGAACTGTTAAAAAAAAATTCCATCTGAAGACACTAGCGGCAGAGGTCACAGTTCGTTGACCAACCAAGGCGTACAAGCGAGAGAGAGGCAACTCCAATCCAGCAGAGGCAGGGGAACACTGTCAACATTCTGGGACAGTTTTCTGAGACCTGCCCAGCTTACAGGCCCTGAGGCGCGGGGTACTCTCACAAGGAGTGGAAAGTTTCAAAAGATGGTGAGGGAATACCTTGCCGACCGTACCAGCGTCCTCCGTGATTCCTCTGTGCCTTTTAATTATTGGGTATCCAAGCTGGACACTTGGAATGAAATCGCTCTGTACACCTTGGAGGTCCTGGCCTGCCCTGCCGCTAGCGTGTTATCGGAGCGTGTTTTTAGTGCTGCTGGGGTAATTATAACTGATAAGCGCACTCGCCTGTCAACTGACAATGCTGACAAGCTGACCCTTATCAAAATGAACAAGAGCTGGATTGGGCCAGACTTCTCATCACCACCAAATGACAGCAGAGTAACATAAAGTCAAATCCACTGTGTTATTTCGGGAGGTGTATTCAAATGCACCACTTCACACCCACACATGGGTATACGCTTCCTCATTTCGGCTGTTTTATGTTCTTCTCCTTATCCTCAGCCTCCACCACCACTATACCACCAGGGTGACCGTGGTCCGTGTTGCCATTATTGAAAGTTCCTCAGTCCTTATTTTTGTCAGCTTTTGCTTGGAAGGCATAAGCAAAGACTGTGGGAGACCCACTCCCCAATAATGGGAATAATATATTTAAAATGCTGTACTGTATGGCTCTTGTAAGGGGCATTAAAAGCGTCTTGTTAAGCTACTGCGACCTCCACCACTATTCCGAGGAGCATGAAAAGCGTCTTGTTAAGCTACTGTGACCTCCACCACTTTTCCGAGGGCCATTAAAAGCGTCTTGTTAAGCTACTGGGACGTCCACCACTTTTCCGAGGAGCATTAAAACCGTCTTGTTAATCTACTGGGACTTCCACGTCTCTTCCAAGGGGCATTCAAACCGTCTTGTTAAGCTACTGCGATCTCCACCACTTTTCCGAGGGGCATTAAAAACGTCTTGTTAAGCTAGTTGGACCTCCACGTCTCTTCCAAGGGGAATTCAAACTGTCTTGTTAAGCTACTGGGACATCCACGTCTCTTCCAAGGGGCATTCAAACCGTCTTGGTAAGCTACTGCGACCTCCACCTCTTTTTCGAGGGGCATTAAAAGCGTCTTATTAAGCTACTGGGACCTCCACCACTTTTCCGAGAAGCATTAAAACCGTCTTTCTAAGCTACTGGGAACTCCACGTCTCTTCCAAGGGGCATTAAAAGCGTCTTGTTAAGCTACTGGGACCTCCACCACTTTTCCGAGGGGCATTAAAACCGTCTTTTTAAGGTACTGGTACCTCCACGTCTCTTCCAAGGGGCATTCAAACCGTCTTGTTAAGCTACTGGGACCTTCACCACTTTTCCAAGGGGCATTCAAACAGTCTTGTTAAGCTACTGCGAACTCCACCACTTTTTCAAGGGGCATTAAAACCGTCTTGTTAAGCTACTGGGACCTCCACCACTTTTCCGAGGGGCATTAAAAGCATCTTGTTAAGCTATTGGGACCTCCACCACTTTTCTGAGGAGCATTAAAACCGTCTTGTTAAGCTACTGGGACCTCCACGTCTCTTCCAAGGGGCATTCAAACAGTCTTGTTAAGCTACTTAGACCTCCACGTCTCTTCTGAGGACATTAATAGCGTCTTGTTAAGCTACTGTGACCTCCACCACTTTTCCGAGGGGCATTCAAACTGTCTTGTTAAGCTACTGGGACCTCCACGTCTCTTCCAAGGGGCATTCAAACAGTCTTGTTAAGCTACTGGGACCTCCACGTCTCTTCCAAGGGGCATTCAAAGCGTCATGTTAAGCTACTGGGACCTCCACCACTTTTCCGAGGGGCATTAAAAGCATCTTGTTAAGCTACTGGGACCTCCACCACTTTTCCGAGGAGCATTAAAACCATCTTGTTAAGCTACTGGGACCTCCACCACTTTTTCGAGGAGCATTAAAACCATCTTGTTAAGCTACTGTGACCTCCACGTCTCTTCCAAGGAGCATTCTGACCGTCTTGCTAAGCTACTGCGACCTCCACCACTTTGGCGAGGGGCATTAAAACCGACTTGTTAAGCTACTGGGACCTCCACGTCTCTTCAAAGGGGCATTCAAACCGTCTTGTTAAGCTACTGGGACCTAAACGTCTCTTCCAAGGGGCATTCAAACCGTCTTGTTAAGCTACTGCGACCTCCACCACTATTCAAAGGGGCATTAAAACCGTCTTGTTAAGCTACTGGGACCTCCACCACTTTTCCGAGGGACATTAAAACAGTCTTGTTAAGCTACTGGGACCTCCACGTCTCTTCCAAGGGGCATTCAAACCGTCTTGTTAAGCTACTGGGACCTCCACTTCTCTTCTGAGGGGCATTAAAAGCGACGTGTTAAGCAACTGTGACCTCCACCACTTTTCCGAGGGGCATTAAAACAGTCTTGTTAAGCTACTGGGACCTCAACGTGTCTTCCAAGGGGCATTCAAACCGTCTTGTTAAGCTACTGGGACCTCCATGTCTCTACCAAGGGGCATTCAAACCGTCTTGTTAAGCTACTGCGACCTCCACCACTTTTTCGAGGGGCAGTAAAAGCGTCTTATTAAGCTACTGGGTCCTCCACCACTTTTCCGAGAAGCATTAAAACCGTCTTGTTAAGCTACTGGGACCTCCACGTCTCTTCCAAGGGGCATTCAAACCGTCTTGTTAAGCTCCTGGGACCTCCACGTCTCTTCAAAGGGGCATTCAAACAGTCTTGTTAAGCTACTTAGACCTCCACGTCTCTTCTGAGGACATTAATAGCGTCTTGTTAAGCTACTGTGACCTCCACCACTTTTCCGAGGGGCATTCAAACCGTCTTGTTAAGCTACTGGGACCTCCACGTCTCTTCCAAGGGGCATTCAAACAGTCTTGTTAAGCTACTGGGACCTCCACGTCTCTTCCAAGGGGCATTCAAAGCGTCATGTTAAGCTACTGGGACCTCCACCACTTTTCCGAGGGGCATTAAAAGCATCTTGTTAAGCTACTGGGACCTCCACCACTTTTCCGAGGAGCATTAAAACCATCTTGTTAAGCTACTGGGACCTCCACCACTTTTCCGAGGAGCATTAAAACCATCTTGTTAAGCTACTGTGACCTCCACGTCTCTTCCAAGGGGCATTCTGACCGTCTTGCTAAGCTACTGCGACCTCCACCACTTTGGCGAGGGGCATTAAAACCGACTTGTTAAGCTACTGGGACCTCCACGTCTCTTCAAAGGGGCATTCAAACCGTCTTGTTAAGCTACTGGGACCTAAACGTCTCTTCCAAGGGGCATTCAAACTGTCTTGTTAAGCTACTGCGACCTCCACCACTTTTCAAAGGGGCATTAAAACCGTCTTCTTAAGCTACTGGGACCTCCACCACTTTTTCGAGGGGCATTAAAACAGTCTTGTTAAGCTACTGGGACCTCCACGTCTCTTCCAAGGGGCATTCAAACCGTCTTGTTAAGCTACTGGGACCTCCACTTCTCTTCTGAGGGGCATTAAAAGCGACGTGTTAAGCTACTGTGACCTCCACCACTTTTGCGAGGGGCATTAAAACCGTCTTTTTAAGCTACTGGGACTTCAACGTCTCTTCCAAGGGGCATTCAAACCGTCTTGTTAAGCTACTGGGACCTCCACGTCTCTTCCAAGGGGCATTCAAACCGTCTTGTTAAGCTACTGGGACCTCCACTTCTCTTCTGAGGGGCATTAAAAGCGACGTGTTAAGCAACTGTGACCTCCACCACTTTTCCGAGGGGCATTAAAACAGTCTTGTTAAGCTACTGGGACCTCAACGTCTCTTCCAAGGGGCATTCAAACCGTCTTGTTAAGCTACTGGGACCTCCATGTCTCTACCAAGGGGCATTCAAACCGTCTTGTTAAGCTACTGCGACCTCCACCACTTTTTCGAGGGGCAGTAAAAGCGTCTTATTAAGCTACTGGGTCCTCCACCACTTTTCCGAGAAGCATTAAAACCGTCTTGTTAAGCTACTGGGACCTCCACGTCTCTTCCAAGGGGCATTCAAACCGTCTTGTTAAGCTCCTGGGACCTCCACGTCTCTTCAAAGGGGCATTCAAACAGTCTTGTTAAGCTACTTAGACCTCCGCGTCTCTTCTGAGGACATTAATAGCGTCTTGTTAAGCTACTGTGACCTCCACCACTTTTCCGAGGGGCATTCAAACCGTCTTGTTAAGCTACTGGGACCTCCACATCTCTTCCAAGGGGCATTCAAACAGTCTTGTTAAGCTACTGGGACCTCCACGTCTCTTCCAAGGGGCATTCAAAGCGTCATGTTAAGCTACTGGGACCTCCACCACTTTTCCGAGGGGCATTAAAAGCATCTTGTTAAGCTACTGGGACCTCCACCACTTTTCCGAGGAGCATTAAAACCATCTTGTTAAGCTACTGGGACCTCCACCACTTTTCCGAGGAGCATTAAAACCATCTTGTTAAGCTACTGTGACCTCCATGTCTCTTCCAAGGGGCATTCTGACCGTCTTGCTAAGCTACTGCGACCTCCACCACTTTGGCGAGGGGCATTAAAACCGACTTGTTAAGCTACTGGGACCTCCACGTCTCTTCAAAGGGGCATTCAAACCGTCTTGTTAAGCTACTGGGACCTAAACGTCTCTTCCATGGGGCATTCAAACTGTCTTGTTAAGCTACTGCGACCTCCACCACTTTTCAAAGGGGCATTAAAACCGTCTTCTTAAGCTACTGGGACCTCCACCACTTTTTCGAGGGGCATTAAAACAGTCTTGTTAAGCTACTGGGACCTCCACGTCTCTTCCAAGGGGCATTCAAACCGTCTTGTTAAGCTACTGGTACCTCCACTTCTCTTCTGAGGGGCATTAAAAGCGACGTGTTAAGCTACTGTGACCTCCACCACTTTTGCGAGGGGCATTAAAACCGTCTTTATAAGCTACTGGGACTTCAACGTCTCTTCCAAGGGGCATTCAAACCGTCTTGTTAAGCTACTGGGACCTCCACGTCTCTACCAAGGGGCATTCAAACCGTCTTGTTAAGCTACTGCGACCTCCACCACTTTTTCAAGGGGCAGTAAAAGCATCTTATTAAGCTACTGGGTCCTCCACCACTTTTCCGAGAAGCATTAAAACCGTCTTGTTAAGCTACTGGGACCTCCACGTCTCTTCCAAGGGGCATTCAAGCCGTCTTGTTAAGCTCCTGGGACCTCCACGTCTCTTCCAAGGGGCATTCAAACCATCTTGTTAAGCTACTGGGACCTCCACGTCTCTTCTGAGAGGCATTAAAAGCGTCTTTTTAAGCTACTGTGACCTCCACCACTTTTCCGAGGGGCATTAAAACCGTCTTGTTAAGCTACTGGGACCTCCATGTCTCTTCCAAGGGGAATTGAAACCGTCTTGTTAAGCTACTGGGACCTCCACCACTTATCTGCGGGGCATTAAAAGCGTCTTGTTAAGCTACTGTGTCCTCCACCACTTTTTCGAGGGGCATTAAAACCGTCTTGTTAAGCTACTGGGACCTCCACGTCTCTTCCGAGGGGCATTCAAACCGTCTTGTTAAGCTACTGGGACCTCCACGTCTCTTCCAAGGGGCATTCAAACCATCTTGTTAAGCTACTGCAACCTCCACCACTTTTCCAAGGGGCATTAAAACCGTCTTGTTAAGCTACTGGGACCTCCACCACTTTTCCGAGGGGCATTGAAAGCATCTTGTTAAGCTACTGGGACCTCCACCACTTTTCTGAGGAGCATTTAAACCATCTTGTTAAGCTACTGGGACCTCCACGTCTCTTCCAAGGGGCATTCAAACCGTCTTGTTAAGCTACTGGGACCTCCACGTCTCTTCTGAGGGGCATTAAAAGCGTCTTGTTAAGCTACTGTGACCTCCACCACTTTTCCGAGGGGCATTAAAACCGTCTTGTTAAGATACTGGGACCTCCACGTCTCTTCCGAGGGGCATTCAAACCGTCTTGTTAAGCTACTTGGACCTCCACGTCTCTTCCGAGGGGCATTAAAAGCGTCTTGTTAAGCTACTGTGACCTCCACCACTTTTCCGAGGGGCATTAAAACCGTCTTGTTAAGCTACTGGGACCTCCACCACTTTTCTGAGGAGCATTAAAACCGTCTTGTTAAGCTACTGGGACCTCCACGTCTCTTCCAAGGGGCATTCAAACCGTCTTGTTAAGCTACTGGGACCTCCACGTCTCTTCTGAGGGGCATTAATAGCGTCTTGTTGAGCTACTGTGACCGCCACCACTTTTCCAAGGGGCATTAAAACCGTCTTGTTAAGCTACTGGGATCTCCACTTTTCTTCTGAGGGGCATTAAAAGCTTTTTCTTAAGCTACTGTGACCTCCACCACTTTTCCGAGGGGCATTAAAACCGTCTTGTTAAGCTACTGGGACCTCCACCACTTTACCAAGGGGTATTAACACCGTCTTGTTAAGCTACTGGGACCTCCACATCTCTTTTGAGGGGCATTAAAAGTGTCTTGTTAAACCACTCTGAACTCCACAGCTCTTCCAAGGGGCATTGATATGTTGTTTTTAATTAACTCTAACCTCCACGACTCTTCGAACGGGCATTGCATTTCCTCTTAATATAATGTTTGTAATATGCTGTACTGCATGGCTCTTGTAAGGGGCACTGCAAGTTCCTCCGTCCTAATTTTTGGCATCTTTTGCTTGGAAGGCATAAGCAAAGACTATGGGAGACCCACTCCCCAATAATGGGAATAATGTTTGTAATATGCTGTACTGCATGGCTCTTGTAAGGGGCATTGCAAGTTCCTCCGTCCTAATTTTTGGCAGCTTTTGCTTGGAAGGCATAAGGAAAGACTATGGGAGACACATTCCCAATAATGGGAATAATGTTTGTAATATGCTGTACTGCATGGCTCGTGTAATGGGCATTGCTAGTTCCTCCGTCCTAATTTTTGGCAGCTTTTGCTTGGAAGGCATAAGCAAATACTATGGGAGACCCACTCCCCAATAATGGGAATAACGTTTGTACTATGCTGTACTGTATGGCTCTTGGAAGGGGCATTCAAATCGTCTGGTTAAGCTACTGGGACCTCCACGTCTTTTCCGAGGGGCATTAAAACCATCTTGTTAAGCTACTATGACCTCCACGTCTGTTCAAAGGGACATCAAAAGTCTTCTTAAGCCACTCTGAACTCCACAGCTCTTCCTAGGGGCATTGAAATGTTGTTTTTAATTACCTCTAACCTCCACGACTCTTCCAACGGACATTGCATTTCCTCCTAATTTTAGTCAGCTTTTGCTTTTCAATGCAAAGGCGAAAACTAAGGGAGACCCACTCCCCAATAGTGGGTAGAAGGTTTTTAGTACGCTGTAATCCATGTCTGTTTCAAGGGGCATTGCAGTTCCTCATAATTTTTGGAAAGCCTTCCATTCACTGCTTAGGCCAACAGTGTACAGGAGACCCAGTTGCTATAAATGGAAAAAAACGGTTTAGTTAAGGCCCTCTGACCTCCATGTCATTTCCAAGGTACATTGGAGTGCCTCGAAATTTTTGGTAGGCATTGCACTCACTATATGCCCTATAACTGTGTAGCCAAACTGCTCCTTTTGTTACAGAAACATATCCTACAAGACATATGTGGTTGACTGGCCTGATATTGATGTGAATGGTCCCTGTTCCTCCTGCTCTTTCTCCTTTGCCACCACCTCATCCATCATTCATCACCTGAAGCTTTGTTTTAACGGGAGTCATAGAACTGGGATAGTAGCAGGAAAACATCCAGCAATCCTCGGAGGAGGTAGGATATGCGCGAAAACGCTGACCACCTCAGGCCTAGCCGCTACTACATACATGCGCTTGCATTCCAACAAAACAAAGCAGATGCTAACTTGTATCATTATCATCATGGTCCTCACCTTGTCACTCTCAACTCCCCTGATGGAGAAGCCAGGGCCCACCGGAGGAGTCTGGTTCTCTGGTGGGCTCGTCCAATGCTGCCCTAAAGCAGGCCAGGCTAAGAAAAGTGTGTGGGGGGATGTTCCAAGGAGAAATAGGGGCGACTGGGGACCGTTTATGGACACCCGGCTGCCCCCACGCGGCTGGGGACCGTGTGTGAACACCCGGCCGCGGGGCGGCTGGGGACCGAGTATGGACTCCCGGCCGCCCCCTGGCGGCTGGGGACCGAGTGTGGACACCTGGCAGCCGGGCGGCTGGGGACTCAGTATGGATTACAGGCCGCCAATGCTGCCTTGACGCGGTGGTCAGATTCCGCCTCCACGTGCCTAAAAAGGTCCAATTTCAAGTGCAAGCAAGCAAGCAGTATGGTATTGCAGCCTGGCGGTGGGTGGGTGGATGGCAGGCTGCACACTTTGCTTGCATTCCAAGAAAACAAAGCAGATGCTAACTTGTATCATCATCATCATGGTCCTCACCTTGTCACTCTCAACTCCCCTGATGGAGAAGCCAGGGCCCACCGGAGGAGTCTGGTTCTCTGGTGGGCTCGTCCAATGCTGCCCTAAAGCAGGCCGGGCTAAGAAAAGTGTGTGGGGGGATGTTTCAAGGAGAAATAGGGGCGGCTAGGGGCCGTTTATGGACACCCGGCTGCCCCCAGGCGGCTGGGGACCGAGTATGGACACCCGGCCGCCCCCTGGCGGTTGGGGACCGAGTGTGGACACCCCGCCGCCGGGCGGCTGGGGACTGAGTATGGATACCAGGCCGCCAACGCTGCCATGACATGGTGGCCAGATTCCGCCTCCACATGCCTAAAAGGCCCAATTTCAAGTGCAAGCAAGCAGTATGGTATTGCAGCCTGGGGGTGGGTGGGTGGTTGGCTGCATATTTGCGCTTGCATTGCAAGGAATGGGAGAGGTACAATTGAACCCTGCCCTGGGACAAGAACTTGCACGGGGATAATTGCAAGTCTGCATCTTCTGATGCTTCAAGGATGACTTCTGATGGGCACACTTTTAGGCAGTGACCGGGGAGTCAGAGATGCTTCCAGGGGTCTTCCCCATGCTGTCCCCATGTCTTTTCAGCACTGTATGCATGTGTCACACAGCACATGGCCAGATAAGGTTGTAAAATGTTAAAATGACATTTCCCGGTGAATGCATTTGTCACGGTTGAAGCAATACAAAAGTGCAAAAACGCATAAAAAATGCAACTTGTGAACATAGCCCAAGGTGTGGAGGAGTATTTTTTTTTTTGTTATTTATTTTACCTTATACACAAGTCTTTACCCTGGAAAGGAACTTCCTTAACTGAAAGCAGTTTCAGTTTCGTTTTTGAACGTTTTATTGTGAGCCCTTAAAAGTGGCTTAATACCTCTGACCACGTTGTTGACAGCAGTGACCTGGGGGTCAGAAATGCTTCCTGGGACGATCCCCATGCTGTCCCCATGTCATTTTAGCACTGTCACTATCGTTTTGGGCACTTGTTAGGCTTTTAACAGACAGCCGGGGATGCCGCCGCGAAAATTCTCGGGTCTCCCATTGACTAACATTGGGCTCGTGGCTCAGGTCGAGCAACCGAGTATCATGGCGAGCTCGGCCCGAGCTTCGAGCCCCCGAGCATTTTAGTGCTCGCTCTTCACTACTAAATACCCTTCATTATTTATTATTTTTGCACTTTGCGATTTACCCATTCACTTCCGGTTACTTGGGTATTTTGCTTGTCTTTGGTTTTTCTTTGTCTAGTGGCCTTGTGTGAACATACATTTACATTTTGCATGCACATCAATTTATGTTTCAGTTCAGACTTCTAGGTTTTTTCTTTGTAGTTCAGTGTGCTTTAGTACATATAAGGGTGTGGCCGCCCTTTGTCTGAGCTGAAATGTTTATTCTGCCTCAGGTCTATGCTTCTACTAGGGGGTCAGTCTCTCTGCCCTTATCCATATGTACGTCACTTGACAAATGGTAAGGTTTTAATATTAGAGTTAGGACTGTCCCATAAGGGTTGCCGTGATGTGGCGGTATAGCTTTTGCATTATTTTTATCAAAATTATGTTAACTAAATACCCTTCATTATTTATTATTTTTGCACTTTGCGATTTACCCATTCACTTCCGGTTACTTGGGTATTTTGCTTGTCTTTGGTTTTTCTTTGTCTAGTGGCCTTGTGTGAACATGCATTTACATTTTGCATGCACATCAATTTATGTTTCAGTTCAGACTTCTAGGTTTTTTCTTTATATGCTATATATGCTGTATGTGCGGGAAGGGAGCTTGTATGTACACTGCTTGCTATGTATGGGGGAGGGAAGCTGTCGGACAAAGAGGGGTCCTGCAAACATCCAACTAATGGCCCCCCATATATATTACAGGAAGGTAGGTCAAACCCAAGGATTTTTGCTGGAGCAGCCGACCATGTGCTGTGTATGGGGCCATCTCCCCCACACATATAACCACATTCATGTATATGGGGGAGTCGGGATGTGTTGTGTGGACAAGCGTCCGGTCTAAAGCTAACTAGTGTATGGGCACCTGAGACTAAGGCAAGTTATCATCCATTAAGTCTTTCTCCAGCCTGCTGCAAAAATGCCGGATAGAGAAAGGCTTTTATCACCTAAGCCGGATCTCACTGGAGGGGAAGCAAGAAGAAAAAAGGAGAAATGTAAAATAAGACACAAGTCCAGACAGTTGTCATCCAAAACTTTATCTGGTATCGACCAAGAAAATTACAATCAGTAAAAGTATAATCCACATTTAGGAAAAACACAGATGAGCTGCGGGACCATCGCTTCTTCTTCTGGGACTTTTTGGCGGACAGGTTGCTCTGCTGTCGGAGGCCTTTCTTGCTCTTGGACTTCTCCTTCATGTGGATTCTGAAGACTAGGAGGCTCCTGAGGGTCCATCTCTCCTGCCAGCAGCTCAGAGTGACTTGGAGATATGTTTACTTCTGTCCAGGAAAGCAAGAGAGGAAAAAGATGAATGTGATGTAATAACAAGACAAACCTAAAAAAAACATGTATAAAAAATCATGTAACTGCAAACTGCACAAAAATGACCCCAATAACGTAAGTGCTGTAGTATTAAAGAACCTGCAAAACGACTGGTGTGAAAAGACCTGGGACTTGTCAGGAATATGTAATGTTTTGTCTAAAATGACAAAAAAAAGAAAAGATTCAAGGGATCAGCAGCATTTTATAACAGGTAAAAAATATACAAATTTGTGACAAGTGACCAGTATTAAGTATTGTGGATGATAACCAGACGTTTATTTCTAATGAAGAGTTTAATGAACGTCTTGTATTCGGCCAATTGGAACCTTCCCGGAAATGTCTGCGCCGGTGATAAAATCTACTTACTAATAGAGTTCCCGACTGGACACAAAGAACTGCAGCTCATGGAGGAATGAAGCTTCTTTCCTTCTCAGCCAAGAACTTCTTATATCAGTCCCGTACGGCCTCTATCATGTGCTGATATCTATCAGAAAGAGAAAAAATCAACTATAAACTAAATAAAATTTATTAAAGAAAAAAAAACCTCCTGCAAACATGAAGCATTTGTAGCAAAGCACAGCCATTATTTACAGAGCACAATTGTTTTACTTTATTCTATATTAGTGGCCGCTCTGTGCAAAAACTTGTGGGAAATTACTGCAGCACTAATATTGTCCGTCCAGAGAGCACCCAAGTATTCCCCAATTTCTGACTCCACCGCCCGATTGCCCCCACAAGCACAATGCTGCACCGCTGTCACCTGCCTGGTACAGGCTCCTTTATAGGGTCCTTTCAGCTGTTGTTCACCAAGATGTGAAGTAATCCGAGTACAGGGTTTCCCATGTCTGAGTGCAGGGGTGGAGAGCAGAGAGGATCAGACAGGGACAGGCCCATACACAGACTGCTGGTATATAGAGGAGAAATCTCACTGAACAGCAGCTACAAGAAGCTTCTGGATGGGGGCAGTGGGGGTGAGACAGCACTTCAGCAACGTGTTTGGGAGAGAAGGAAGAAAATAAGCAAATGAAGAATATTTATAAAGTTCACAAGTCTGCAATGTGAGGAGGATAATTACATGAAGAAAACCCTCTAGGTGCAGCGTCGGCAACCGGAAAACCGCCCCAAGGTCCACCTCTGTCATCAGCGCCCCCCTGCTGGACCCCTAATCAGTTGTACTGCAGACTCAGATGATTGATAGTGACACTAGGTCAGCTCTTTCCCTATGGCGGCACTAGCTGACCATCCTGTGCATAGGACAGGTGCCGGATCATTCAGTCCTTTCCCTCTTCCCCAACGTGAAGCAAACATCCCTCTGACCAGACAAACATCCATCTGACCAGACAAACATCCCTCTGACCAGACAAACATCCCCCTGACCAAGCAAACATCCCCCTGACCAGACAAACATCCCCCTGACCAGGCAAACATCCCCCTGACCAGGCAAACATCCCCCTGACCAGGCAAACATCCCCCTGACCAGGCAAACATCCCCCTGACCAGGCAAACATACAACCCGTTTTTTTCTTTCCAATTTTACTTCCTTTATTAATTTCGCCTCCAACATTACTGACAACTCCAAGTTCAATAGTTTGATAGTCTCATCTCCTGCCTTTGTATGTGGAGGAGACAATAAACAGCCGTATACATCGTAAACCTGTCACAAGGACTTTCTCTGCAACTCCCTACTCTCAGCTGTCCCCCTGTAACAATCCACCTTTTTCTCTTTCTCGCTCATACATTTCAGACACTTTATTAACATGTTAATCATATTTCCAAACTTACTGCATTCCACTTCATCTGATCATACATCACCGTTTAAAACAATCACAATCACTTACTTGTCTGCTGCGGTAATTCTTGGATTGTTTTCTTGCTGTTACTTGGTCTTATTTTGCTGTTTGTTGTCCTTAAACCACCATCTGCCGCACAGTGTCCACATCTTGTTCCACCGGGTCGCTCTTTTGATCCCTGCAACAACAGACACTATGCGAGTATGACTTCACATGTGACATTTCCAAGTCCCTTTACCATTGTGGTGCCAATGGAGTACCCCTTTTCTCGTTATCATGCCACCGAAGCACGCCATTTCCTGCTAGCATGCCACCGTAGCACACCTTTTCCCTTTAGTATGCCACTGGGCACACCTATTCCCGTTAGCATGCCATCGGAGGACACCTATTCCCGTTAGCATGCCACCGGAGCATACCTTTACCATTAGCATGTGACCGGAGCACACCTTTACCGTTAGCATGCCACTGGAGCACACCTTTACCATTAGCATGCCACCGGAGCACACCTTTTCCCGTTAGCATGCCACCGGAGCATACCGTTTCCCGTTAGCATGCCACAGGAGCACGCCACTTTCCCGCTGGCTTGCCACCGGAGCACGCCACTTTCCCGTTGGCTTGCCACCGGAGCACGCCACTTTCCCGTTGGCTTGCCACCGGAGCACGCCACTTTCCCGCTGGCTTGCCACCGGAGCACGCCACAGTCCCGTTGGCTTGCCACCGGAGCACGCCACAGTCCCGTTGGCTTGCCACCGGAGCACGCCACAGTCCCGTTGGCTTGCCACCGGAGCACGCCACTTTCCCGTTGGCTTGCCACCGGAGCACGCCACTTTCCCGTTGGCTTGCCACCGGAGCACGCCACTTTCCCGTTGGCTTGCCACCGGAGCACGCCACTTTCCCGTTGGCTTGCCACCGGAGCACGCCACTTTCCCGTTGGCTTGCCACCGGAGCACGCCACAGTCCCGTTGGCTTGCCACCGGAGCACGCCACTTTCCCGTTGGCTTGCCACCAGAGCACGCCACTTTCCCGTTGGCTTGCCACCGGAGCACGCCACAGTCCCGTTGGCTTGCCACCGGAGCACGCCACTTTCCCGTTGGCTTGCCACCGGAGCACGCCACTTTCCCGCTGGCTTGCCACCGGAGCACGCCACTTTCCCGCTGGCTTGCCACCGGAGCACGCCACTGTCCCGCTGGCTTGCCACCGAAGCACGCCACAGTCCCGCTGGCTTGCCACCGGAGCACGCCACTTTCCCGCTGGCTTGCCACCGGAGCACGCCACTTTCCCGCTGGCTTGCCACCGGAGCACGCCACTTTCCCACTGGCTTGCCACCGGAGCACGCCACTTTCCCGCTGGCTTGCCACCGGAGCACGCCACTTTCCCGCTGGCTTGCCACCGGAGCACGCCACTGTCCCGCTGGCTTGCCACCGGAGCACGCCACTGTCCCTCTGGCTTGCCACCGGAGCACGCCACAATCCCGTTGGCTTGCCACCGGAGAACGCCACAGTCTCGCTGGCTTGCCACCGGAGCACGCCACTTTCCCGCTGGCTTGCCACCGGAGCACGCCACTGTCCCGCTGGCTTGCCACCGGAGCACGCCACTGTCCCTCTGGCTTGCCACCGGAGCACGCCACAATCCCGTTGGCTTGCCACCGGAGAACGCCACAGTCCCGCTGGTTTGCCACCGGAGCACGCCACAGTCCCACTGGCTTGCCACCGGAGCACGCCACTTTCCCGCTGGCTTGCCACCGGAGCACGCCACTTTCCCGCTGGCTTGCCACCGGAGCACGCCACTGTCCCGCTGGCTTGCCACCGGAGCACGCCACTGTCCCTCTGGCTTGCCACCGGAGCACGCCACAATCCCGTTGGCTTGCCACCGGAGAACGCCACAGTCCCGCTGGCTTGCCACCGGAGCACGCCACTTTCCCGCTGGCTTGCCACCGGAGCACGCCACTGTCCCGCTGGCTTGCCACCGGAGCACGCCACTGTCCCTCTGGCTTGCCACCGGAGCACGCCACAATCCCGTTGGCTTGCCACCGGAGAACGCCACAGTCCCGCTGGTTTGCCACCGGAGCACGCCACAGTCCCACTGGCTTGCCACCGGAGCACGCCACAATCCCACTGGCTTGCCACCGGAGCACGCCACAGTCCCGTTGGCTTGCCACCGGAGCACGCCACTTTCCCGTTGGCTTGCCACCGGAGCACGCCACTTTCCCGTTGGCTTGCCACCGGAGCACGCCACTTTCCCGTTGGCTTGCCACCGGAGCACGCCACTTTCCCGTTGGCTTGCCACCTGAGCACGCCACTTTCCCGTTGGCTTGCCACCTGAGCACGCCACTTTCCCGTTGGCTTGCCACCTGAGCTCGCCACTTTCCCGTTGGCTTGCCACCGGAGCACGCCACTTTCCCGCTGGCTTGCCACTGGAGCACGCCACTTTCCAGTTGGCTTGCCACCGGAGCACGCCACTTTCCCGCTGGCTTGCCAACGGAGCACGCCACTTTCCCGTTGGCTTGCCACCGGAGCACGCCACTTTCCCGTTGGCTTGCCACCGGAGCACGCCATTTTCCCGTTGGCTTGCCACCGGAGCACGCCACTTTCCCGCTGGCTTGCCACCGGAACACGCCACTTTCCCGTTGGCTTGCCACCGGAGCACGCCACTTTCTCGTTGGCTTGCCACCGGAGCACGCCACTTTCCCGTTGGCTTGCCACCGGAGCACGCCACTTTCCCGTTGGCTTGCCACCGGAGCACGCCACTTTCCCTCTGGCTTGCCACCGGAGCACGCCACAGTCCCGTTGGCTTGCCACCGGAGCACGCCACAGTCCCGTTGGCTTGCCACCGGAGCACGCCACAGTCCCGTTGGCTTGCCACCGGAGCACGCCACAGTCCCGTTGGCTTGCCACCGGAGCACGCCACTTTCCCGTTGGCTTGCCACCGGAGCACGCCACTTTCTCGTTGGCTTGCCACCGGAGCACTCCACTTTCCCGTTGGCTTGCCACCGGAGCACGCCACTTTCCCGTTGGCTTGCCACCGGAGCACGCCACTTTCCCGTTGGCTTGCCACCGGAGCACGCCACTTTCCCGTTGGCTTGCCACCGGAGCACGCCACTTTCCCGTTGGCTTGCCACCGGAGCACGCCACTTTCCCGCTGGCTTGCCACCGGAGCACGCCACTTTCCCGCTGGCTTGCCACCGGAGCATGCCACTTTCCCGCTGGCTTGCCACCGGAGCACGCCACTTTCCCGCTGGCTTGCCACCGGAGCACGCCACTGTCCCGCTGGCTTGCCACCGGAGCACGCCACTGTCCCGCTGGCTTGCCACCGGAGCACGCCACTTTCCCGCTGGCTTGCCACCGGAGCACGCCACTTTCCCGCTGGCTTGCCACCGGAGCACGCCACTTTCCCGCTGGCTTGCCACCGGAGCACGCCACTTTCCCGCTGGCTTGCCACCGGAGCACGCCACTTTCCCGCTGGCTTGCCACCGGAGCACGCTACTGTCCCGCTGGCTTGCCACCGGAGCACGCCACTGTCCCGCTGGCTTGCCACCGGAGCACGCCACTGTCCCGCTGGCTTGCCACCGGAGCACGCCACTGTCCCGCTGGCTTGCCACCGGAGCACGCCACTGTCCCGCTGGCTTGCCACCGGAGCACGCCACTGTCCCGCTGGCTTGCCACCGGAGCACGCCACTGTCCCGCTGGCTTGCCACCGGAGCACGCCACTGTCCCGCTGGCTTGCCACCGGAGCACGCCACTGTCCCGCTGGCTTGCCACCGGAGCACGCCACTGTCCCGCTGGCTTGCCACCGGAGCACGCCACTTTCCTGCTGGCTTGCCACCGGAGCCCGCCACTGTCCCGCTGGCTTGCCACCGGAGCACACCACTTTCCCGCTGGCTTGCCACCGGAGCACGCCACTGTCCCGCTGGCTTGCCACCGGAGCACGCCACTTTCCCGCTGGCTTGCCACCGGAGCACGCCACTGTCCCGCTGGCTTGCCACCGGAGCACGCCACTTTCCCGCTGGCTTGCCACCGGTGCACGCCACTGTCCCGCTGGCTTGCCACCGGAGCACACCACTGTGCTGCTGGCTTGCCACCGGAGCACGCCACTGTCCCGCTGGCTTGCCACCGGAGCACGCCACTGTCTCGCTGGCTTGCCACCGGAGCACGCCACTGTCCCGCTGGCTTGCCACCGGAGCACGCCACTGTCCCGCTGGCTTGCCACCGGAGCACGCCACTGTCCCGCTGGCTTGCCACCGGAGCACGCCACTGTCCCGCTGGCTTGCCACCGGAGCACGCCACTGTCCCGCTGGCTTGCCACCGGAGCACGCCACTGTCCCGCTGGCTTGCCACCGGAGCACGCCACTGTCCCGCTGGCTTCCCACCGGAGCACGCCACTGTCCCGCTGGCTTGCAACCGGAGCACGCCACTGTCCCGCTGGTTTGCCACCGTAGCACGCCACTTTCCCTCTGGCTTGCCAAGGGAGCACGCCATCATCCATTTAATAAAATGGGCCACACTTAGCTTTTTCTTTTATATAATGGGCCCATATAGTTTTTCATTGAATATATTGGGCCCCACATAACCTTACATTTAATATATATAATTGTCTTATCATATCTGTCTGTCTTGTCCAGGAAGTCCTGCGTCGCTGATTGGTCCGACCGTGGTCAGTTAGCGACGTGGGATTTCAGAAAAAGATGGCGGCCATTAGCGGCTCATCTGCCGCACGGAGGTCAGCGGTGATGCAGCCGGGAGATGACCGGTTGCTCGCAGCAGAAGCACCCCGACCGGCGGCGCCGCTGACCTCCATGCGGCTACCGTCAGGAGATCAGCGGTTAGGGCCGCTGATCTTCCGACGGCAAGTGTGAAGGGAGGACCGGGGAGCGGCGCCACCAGTCGAGATACTTCTGCTGCGAGCAGCCGGTCATCTCCCGGCTGCTCACAGTGGAAGTACCCGCTCCCTGGTTCTCACTAATACAATTCGCTGATTGGTCGCGGCCGCCGGCCGTGACCAATCACCGGTTTTGGCGCCAAATTTAAACATGCTCTCCGGTTCGCTGATATGTCGCGGCCGGCCGCATACATATTCTAGAATACCCGATGAGTTAGAATCGGGCCACCATCTAGTTTAATATAATGGGCCACAAATTGCCTTCTAGTTATTACAAGAGGTCCTGCATAGTCTTCCATTTATTTTAATAGGCCCCATATAACCTTTCAGCATCTGAAACAACGGATACTGAAAGCCTGTGCTAGCATTTCTTCTGCGGTGTTGCTATCAGTGTGTCAAGAGTGGGAGAAGAGGGTTGCATTGACAATCCAACACAATGGGCAGCACTTTGAACACATTTTATAAGTGGTCATAAACTTGTAAAAAATTCATGAAAGAATAAAGTTATGTTAAAACCAAGCACACCATTGTATTTTCTTATGAAATTCTCAATGAGTTTGATGTGTCACATGACCCTCTTCCCATTGAAAAAAATAAAGTTAGATCCAAAATGGCCGACTTCAAAATGGCCACCATAGTCACCACCCATCTGGAAAAGTTTCCCCCTCCCATATACTAATGTGCCATAAACAGGAAGTTGACATCACCAACCATTCCCATTTAATTTAGGTGTATCCATATAAATAGCCCACCCTGTATTATTACCATTTTTATTATTGCTGTACATACTGTAGCTTTTCATTTAATTTATTGGGCCCCATATAGGCTTCCATTTAATATAATGGGCCCCACATAGCCTTCCATTTAATATAATGGGCCCCACATAGCCTTCCATTTAATTTAATGGGGTCCACATAGCCTTCCATTTAATTTAATGGGGTCCACATAGCCTTCCATTTAATTTAATGGGGCCCACATATGTTTTTATTTAATATAAAGAGCCCCACATAAGCCCCTAATTAATATAATGGGCCCCACCTTGCTTTCCATATAAAATAATGGGTCCCACATAGCCCTCCCTTTTGTTATGATGAGCCTTACATATCACACCATTTCCCGATGGTCTGCCACCGAAGTACACCATTGGCTGCTGGGGTGCCACTGGAACACACTCTTTACAGTTGGGGTGCCAACAGAGCACACCTTTCACCATTAGCACGCCACCGGAGTACACTTTTTGCCACTGGCATGCCACTGAAGCACACCCTTTACCATTGGAGTACCATCGGGCACACCCTATACTGTTGGCGTGCCATCGGAGAACTCTATTTCCCGTAGGCCTACCAGAGGGGCCCAATATGTGACCTTTTTTGCTTACCACCGGGGCACCCATCTTGGGCTTTTTAGCTTCCACCAGGGTGCACTCTTTGGCCTTTTAGTTTACCACCGGGGCACCCAACTTGGGCTTTTTAACTGCGACCGGGGTACACTCTGACCATTTTGCTTACCACCGGGGCACTCATTTTAGGCTTTTTAGCCTGCCACCGGGGTGCACTTTTTGGCCTTATTGCTTACCACTGGGGCGCACTCTAGAGCTTTTTAGCCTGCCACCAGGGTGCATTCTTTGGCCTTATTGCTTACCACTGGGGCGCACTCCAGGGCTGCTCAGTCTGCCACCAGGGTCTACTCTTTGGCCTTTTTGCCATTGGTGTGCCACCAGAGCACACCCTATGACGTTGAAGTGCCACCGGAGCACACCCTTTACCTTTGGAGTGCCACCGGAACACACAATTTGCCATTGGCAAAAGTATAATGGACCCCCACATAGCCCTCTATATAGTATAATGAGCCGCACATTGCCTTCCATGTACTATAATTTAATTTATTGGGCTCCACATAGCTTTTCATTTAATTTATTGAACCCCACATAACCTTCAATTTAATATAATAGGCCGCACTGGACTCCATTTAATATATTGGACCTGACATAGCCTTCCATTTAATAAAGATAACATAGTGGGCCCCAATATAGCTTTCTTTTTAATGTATTTGTCCCCACATAGCCCTCTATTTAATATAATGGGCTCCACATAGCCTTCCATTTAATATCATGTGCCCCACATAGAATTTATCATAATTAAATGGGCCCTGCATAGCCTTCCATTAAATATAATGGAACACACATAGTCATCCATTTAATATAATGGGCCCCATATAGTCATACATTTATTATAATGGGCCATACGTAGCTCTCTCTTTAATATAATGGGCTCCACATAGCCATCCATTTAATATAATGGGCCTCACATAGCTTTCCCTTTAATATAATGGGCCCCACATAGCTTTCTCTTTAAAATAATGGGCCCCACATAGCTTTCCCTTTAATATAATGGGCCCCACATAGCTTTCTCTTTAATATAATGGGCCCCACATAGCTTTCCCTTTAATATAATGGGCCCCACATAGCTTTCGATTTAATATAATGGGCCCCACATAGCTTTCCCTTTAATATAATGGGCACCACATAGATTTTATTATTATATAATGGGCCCCACATAGCTTTCCCTTTAATATAATGGGCCCCACATAGCTTTCCCTTTAATATAATGGGCCCCACATAGCTTTCCCTTTAATATAATGGGCACCACATAGATGTTATTATTATATAATGGGCCCCACATAGCTTTCTCTTTAATATAATGGGCCCCACATAGCTTTCTCTTTAATATAATGGGCCCCACATAGCTTTCTCTTTAATATAATGGGCCCCACATAGCTTTCTCTTTAATATAATGGGCCCCACATAGCTTTCCCTTTAATATAATGGGCCCCACATAGCTTTCCCTTTAATATAATGGTCACCACATAGATTTTATTATTATATAATGGGCCCCACATAGCTTTCCCTTTAATATAATGGGCCCCACATAGCTTTCCCTTTAATATAATGGGCACCACATAGATTTTATTATTATATAATGGGCCCCACATAGCTTTCCCTTTAATATAATGGTCACCACATAGATTTTATTATTATATAATGGGCCCCACATAGCTTTCTCTTTAATATAATGGGCCGCACATAGCTTTCCCTTTAATATAATGGGCACCACATAGATTTTATTATTATATAATGGGCCCCACATAGCTTTCCCTTTAATATAATGGGCCCCACATAGCTTTCTCTTTAATATAATGGGCCCCACATAGCTTTCTCTTTAATATAATGGGCCCCACATAGCTTTTTCTTTAATATAATGGGCCGCACATAACTTTCCCTTTAATATAATGGGCCCCACGTAGCTTTCCCTTTAATATAATGGGCCCCACATAGCTTTCTCTTTAATATAATGGGCCCCACATAGCTTTCTCTTTAACATAATGGGCCCCACATAGCTTTCTCTTTAATATAATGGGCCCCACATAGCTTTCTCTTTAATATAATGGGCACCACATAGATTTTATTATTATATAATGGGCCCCACATAGCTTTCCCTTTAATATAATGGGCCCCACATAGCTTTCTCTTTAATATAATGGGCACCACATAGCTTTCCCTTTAATATAATGGGCCGCACATAGCTTTCCCTTTAATATAATGGGCCCCACATAGCTTTCTCTTTAATATAATGGGCCCCACATAGCTTTCTCTTTAATATAATGGGCCCCACATAGCTTTCCCTTTAATATAATGGGCCGCACATAGCTTTCTCTTTAATATAATGGGCCGCACATAGCTTTCCCTTTATTATAATGGGCCCCACATAGCTTTCCCTTTAATATAATGGGCCCCACATAGCTTTCTCTTTAATATAATGGGCCCCACATAGCTTTCTCTTTAATATAATGGGCCCCACATAGCTTTCTCTTTAATATAATGGGCCCCACATAGCTTTCTCTTTAATATAATGGGCCCCACATAGCTTTCTCTTTAATATAATGGGCCCCACATAGCTTTCCCTTTAATATAATGGGCCCCACATAGCTTTCCCTTTAATATAATGGTCACCACATAGATTTTATTATTATATAATGGGCCCCACATAGCTTTCCCTTTAATATAATGGGCCCCACGTAGCTTTCTCTTTAATATAATGGGCCGCACATAGCTTTCCCTTTAATATAATGGGCACCACATAGATTTTATTATTATATAATGGGCCCCACATAGCTTTCCCTTTAATATAATGGGCCCCACATAGCTTTCTCTTTAATATAATGGGCCCCACATAGCTTTCTCTTTAATATAATGGGCCCCACATAGCTTTTTCTTTAATATAATGGGCCGCACATAACTTTCCCTTTAATATAATGGGCCCCACATAGCTTTCCCTTTAATATAATGGGCCCCACATAGCTTTCCCTTTAATATAATGGGCCCCACATAGCTTTCCCTTTAATATAATGGGCCCCACATAGCTTTCTCTTTAATATAATGGGCCCCACATAGCTTTCTCTTTAACATAATGGGCCCCACATAGCTTTCTCTTTAATATAATGGGCCCCACATAGCTTTCTCTTTAATATAATGGGCACCACATAGATTTTATTATTATATAATGGGCCCCACATAGCTTTCCCTTTAATATAATGGGCCCCACATAGCTTTCTCTTTAATATAATGGGCACCACATAGCTTTCCCTTTAATATAATGGGCCGCACATAGCTTTCCCTTTAATATAATGGGCCCCACATAGCTTTCTCTTTAATATAATGGGCCCCACATAGCTTTCTCTTTAATATAATGGGCCCCACATAGCTTTCCCTTTAATATAATGGGCCGCACATAGCTTTCTCTTTAATATAATGGGCCGCACATAGCTTTCCCTTTATTATAATGGGCCCCACATAGCTTTCCCTTTAATATAATGGGCCCCACATAGCTTTCTCTTTAATATAATGGGCCCCACATAGCTTTCTCTTTAATATAATGGGCCCCACATAGCTTTCCCTTTAATATAATGGGCCCAACATAGCTTTCTCTTTATTATAATGGGCCGCACATAGCTTTCTCTTTAATATAATGGGCCCAACATAGCTTTCTCTTTAATATAATGGGCCCCACATAGCTTTCCCTTTAATAAAATGGGCCCCACATAGCTTTCCCTTTAATATAATGGGCCCCACATAGCTTTCCCTTTAATATAATGGGCCCCACATAGCTTTCTCTTTATTATAATGGGCCCCACATAGCTTTCCCTTTAATATAATGGGCCCCACATAGCTTTCCCTTTAATATAATGGGCCGCACATAGCTTTCCCTTTAATATAATGGGCCCCACATAGCTTTCCCTTTAATATAATGGGCCCAACATAGCTTTCTCTTTAATATAATGGGCCCCACATAGCTTTCCCTTTAATATAACGGGCCCCACATAGCTTTCCCCTTAATATAATTGGCCCCACATAGCTTTCCCTTTAATATAATTGGCCCCACATAGCTTTCCCTTTAATATAATGGGCACCACATAGATTTTATTATTATATAATGGGCCCCACATATCCGTCCCTTTAATATTATGGACCCCACATAGATTTATTATAATATAATGGGCCCCACACAGATTTATTATAATATAATGGGCCCCACCTAACCCTCCAGTTTATACACTGCAGTCGCTCTCTTTCTTCTCTTCTTTACCTAGTCCAGTCTTTCGTGACGACTTCCCGCCATGATTCGTCTTTTCAGTTTGCTGTCCAGGTTTCGGCTGCTCCACACTTTTCAGCAGATCACCGCACTCCTGAAAAACAAAAATTTTACAAATATAAGCGACTTAAATAAATAATGCCGCCCACTGTGCCACCAAATGCAAATATGTGCCACACTGTGCCCATGAGTATATCATTCACCGCAATGAAGTCTGCTCCACTGAGAATATAAATCAGTCACTAGCTTGTGCCCCCGTTATAAATAGTGTTGAGCGAGCACTAAAATGCTCGGGTGCTCGAAGCTCGGCCCGAGCTCGCCGTGATACTCGAGTGCTCGACCCGAGCAAGAAGCCCATGTTAGTCTATGGGAGACCCGAGCATTTTTGCGGCGGCACCCCCGGCAGTCTGTAGAAAGCCTAAAAAGTGCCCAAAATGATAGTGACAGTGCTCAGATGACATGGGGACAGCATGGGGATCGCCCCAGGAAGCATTTCTGACCCCCAGGTCACTGTTGTCAACAACGTGGTCAGAGGTATTAAGCCACTTTTACAGGCTCATAAGAAAACGTTCAAAAACGAAAGTGAAACTTTTTTCCTGTGAAATATGTTAAGGAACATCCTTTCCAGGGTAAAGACTTGTGTATAAGGTAAAATAAATAACCAAAAACAAAAATACTCCTCCACACCTTGGGCTATGTTCACAAGTAGCATTTTTTATGCGTTTTTGCACTTTTATATTGCTTTCAACTGTGACAAATGCATTCACCGAGAAATGTCATTTTAACATTTTACAACCTTATCTGGCCATGTGCTGTGTGACACATGCATACAGTGCTGAAAAGACATGGGAACAGCATGAGGAAGACCCCTGGAAGCATCTCTGACTCCCAGGTCACTGCCTAAAAGTGTGCCCATCAGAAGTGATCCTTGCCGCATCAGAAGATGCAGACTTGCAACTATCCCCGTGCAAGTCCTTGTCCCAGGGCAATGTTCAATTGTACCTCCCCCATTCCTTGCAATGCAAGCGCAAATATGCAACCAACCACCCACCCACCCCCAGGCTGCAATACCATACTGCTAGCTTGCACTTGAAATGGGGCCTTTTAGTTTTGAGGAGGCCGAAGCTGGCCACTACCTCATTACTGCTTCGGCAGCGAGGTATCCATACTCAGTCCCCAGCCCCCCGGCGGCCGGGTGTCCACGCTCGGTCCCCAGCCGCCCCGCGGCTGGGTGTCCACACCTGGTCCCCAGCCGCCTGGGGGCGGCGGGGTGTCCATAGACGGTCCCCAGCCACCCCGATTTCTCCGCGGAACATCCCCACACACTTTTCTTAGACTGGCCTGCTTTAGGGCAGCATTGGACGAGCCCACTAGAGAACCCGACTCCATCAGGGGAGGTGAGAGTGCCAAGGTGAGGAGCATGATGATGATAGAAGTTAGCATCTGCTTTGTTTTGTTGGAATGCAAGCATAAGTGTGCAACCTGCCACCAACCCACCCCCAGGCTGCAATACCATACTGCTAGCTTGCGTGCACTTGAAATTGGGCCTTTTAGGCATGTGGAGGCCGAAGCTGGCCACTACCTCATGGCTGCTTCGGCAGCGAGGTTTCCATACTCAGTCCCCAGCCGCCCGGCAGCCGGGTGTCCATGCTCGGTCCCCAGCCGCCAGGGTGCGGCCGGGTGTCCATGCTCGGTCCCCAGCCGCCAGGGGGCGGCCGGGTGTCCACACTCTGTCCCCAGCCGCCCCGCGGCCAGGTGTCCATAAACGGTCCCCAGCCACCCCGATTTCTCCGCGGAACATCCCCACACACTTTTCTTAGATTGGCCTGCTTTAGGGCAGCATTGGACGAGCCCACCAGAGAACCCGACTTCTCCGGTGGGCCCTGGCTTCTCTATCAGGGGAGTTGAGTGCCAAGGTGAGGAGCATGATGAGGATGATAGAAGTTAGCATCTGCTTTGTTTTCAAGGAATGCAAGCGCATGTATGTAGTAGCGGCTAGGCCTGAGGTGGTCAGCGTTTTGGCGCATATCCTACCTTCTCCGAGGATTGCTGGATGTTTTCCTGCTACTATCCAAGTTCTATGACTCTCGTTAAAACAAAGCTTCAAGTGATAAATGATGGAGGAGGTAGTGGCAAAGGAGAAAGAGCAGGAGGAACAGGGACCATTCACATCAATATCAGGCCAGTCAACCACATATGTCTTGTAGGATATGTTTCTGTAACAAAAGGAGCGGTTCGGCTACACAGTTATAGGGCATACAGTGAGTGCAATGCCTACCAAAACTTTTGAGGCACTCCAATGCCCCTTGGAAATGACATGGAGGTCAGAGGGCCTTAACTAAACCTTTTTTTCCATTTATAGCAACTGGGTCTCCTGTGCACTGTTGGTCTAAGCAGTGAATGGAAGGCTTTCCAAAAATTATGAGGAACTGCAATGCCCCTTGGAAATGACATGGAGGTCAGAGGGCCTTAACTAAACCGTTTTTCCATTTATAGCAACTGGGTCTCCTGTGCACTGTTGGCCTAAGCAGTGAATGGAAGGCTTTCCAAAAATTATGAGGAACTGCAATGCCCCTTGAAACAGACGTGGATTACAGCGTACTAAAATCCTTCTACCCATTATTGGGGAGTGTGTCTCCCTTAGTTTTCACCTTTGCATTGAAAAGCAAAAGCTGACTAAAATTAGGAGGAAATGCAATGCCTGTTGGAAGAGTCGTGGAGATTAGAGGTAAGGTAATTAAAAACAACATTTCAATGCCCCTTGGAAGAGCTGTGGAGTTCAGAGTGGCTTAAGAAGACACTTTTAATGCCCCTTTGAAGAGACGTGGAGGTCACAGTAGCTTAACAAGACGGTTTTAATGCCCCTTACAAGAGCCATACAGTACAGCATCTTAAAAACATTATTCCCATTATTGGGGAGTGGGTCTCCCATAGTATTTGCTTATGCCTTCCAAGCAAAAGCTTCCAAAAATTATGAGGAAATGCAATGCCCGTTTGAAGAGTCGTGGAGGTCCCAGTAGCTTAACAAGACGCTTTTAATGCCCCTTACAAGACACGTGGAGGTCAGAGTGGTATAACAAGACGCTTTTCATGCCCCTCAGAAGAGACGTGGAGGTCAGAGTGGTATAACAAGACGGTTTTAATGCCCCTTACAAGAGACGTGGAGGTCAGAGTGGTATGACAAGATGGTTTTAATGCCACTCAGAAGAGACGTGGAGGTCAGAGTGGTATAACAAGACGGTTTTAATGCCCCTTACAAGAGACGTGGAGGTCAGAGTGGTATAACAAGACTCTTTTAATGCCCCTCAGAAGAGACGTGGAGGTCAGAGTGGTATAACAAGATGCTTTTAATGCCCCTTACAAGAGGCGCTCATTATTCTGGCATTTGGCAAATATTAAAAATGATGGTAATCCTAATTGACCTAAAATGGGAAAGGTTTATTCTGATTTCATGTCAGATATTGAGAAAAACATGCAGATGTGTCTATTTATACAGTGTATGGAAACTTCTGATTTCAACTGTGTATATATATATATATGTGTATATTATATACACGGCGAAGCTCACACACCACAACACCCACAGCAGAGGAACTGGCTGCACACACACCTGCTCCTGTCAGTGCTGTGAGCGCCCATCATATCTCTGCTGGCTCCGCCCCTCATATCGCTGCTGGCTCCGCCTCTCATATCACTGCTGGCTCCGCCCCTCATGTCGCTGCTGGCTCCGCCCCTCATATCGCTACTGGCTCCGCCCATCAGCTGCTCACAGTCCTCAGCAATATGGAGACATCCGCACTGATCAGAATCCTCGGGGGCGTGGCCTGTCACTGTAGTCACACAAGAGTTGTCATGGAGATCTCAAGGGAAGGCAGGTGGGCGGGGCTTAGAGCAGGAAGTAGAAGCCGTGCAGTGTGATTGGCTCCTTACCTTCTGCCAGTAATGGAGCAGATATATGGCTCCTATATAATGGAGGGGGCTCAGGAGGGGTTCCCCACCCAAAAGGTCAGGGGATAAATAATACTGGACATGAGCGAGGGCAGGAGGACATTATTCTATATTGTAAGAAATCTGATTTCTTCTTTCCTCACAGTTTTTCCTGTGCAAGGCCACATGTATTGTGCGATAATCTGTGACTATGGGGGGATTGGCTCCTCACATCCACATCAATCCCCCCACATCTGAGCTCTCCCTTACAGGGGTCTTCTGCTCTGCACATTGATGCCGTATCCATGGAGATGACATCATGGCCGGCACATGCGGATCTCCCCGATGGGACCCTCATGTATCTGGAGGACGAGGCACTGCTGCTCCTCGGGGAGAGGGGGCACAATTCCTGTACACATGATACAGGGGCTTCTGCCATCTCTGGGCTGAGAATAATGCTGGCAGCGCGCAGTCTACATGATGTGAGGATTACAAGTCTGCAGTCACAGAGAGTCACACAGATGACTGCAGGCCTTCAGCTTCACACCGGACAATCCCTTTAAATACATGTATATTGCTCTAAAAAGACTTTTTACTATTTCTCTTCATGTAACATTTGCTCTGTTCGGCCTTTACCAGCTTTTTGTTTCCCAGCAGCACATTGATGGCTGCAGAATGAGTTAACTTGAGATTCAGTCAGTGAGCTCCTTATGATCTGGAGTTTCCAGCTCTTTTATTTCTGCGATGATTTATGACTGCATCAGAGATCAGCCCAACTTTCATGCTGGTCTGTGAACATAATCAGCACAGAGAAGGTCAGAATGAGCTCACTGATAAATTCTCAGTGAGCTCATTCTGCAACTAGCAATGCAAAGGAAATAAAAAAGCCAAATTGTTTATGAAACGTTATTGAAAAAATATTTGTATGTATATATTTAGCCCAAAATGTCTGAGTGTCCATATCCTTAGTACCAGCACAGCTGAGGATTTGGTACAATCAGGGGCGTACATAGGAATCATGGGGCCCCATAGCAGAAGTTCTAATTGGGCCCCCCCCCCAAAAAAATGTAAAAATGTAAATAATTGTCGGGGTCACAGAAGAGCAGATCTCACAACCTTCCAGCCTTTACATAGTAATTTTCCTCCTGCTGAAGTCCTAGATCCCTTTTTCATTGCCCATGAAGTGTGGTGCCAACAAAAGTGCCCCCCAAACACGGTATGATACCCCCATGGTGAATTCCTCCATATGCGCAGTATAATGACCCTACTGTACCTGACCTCAACTCCCAGGGTAAAGTATGATGACACCAACACAGTATGATCCCCCAACTGCCCCACACCTCTCCACACTCAATAGAGTATAATGCACTCGCCATGGTCCTCCACACAGTATAAGACTCTCGCCATGGTTCTCCACACAGTATAAGGCACTCGCCATGGTAATCCACGCAGTATAATACAGTCCCCATGGTCCTCCACGCAGTATAATGCACTCCCTCGTGGTCCTCCACACAGTATAATGCACTCCCTCGTGGTCCTCCACGCAGTATAATGCACTCCCACGTGGTCCTCCACGCAGTATAATGCACTCCCTCGTGGTCCTCCACGCAGTATAATGCACTCCCACGTGGTCCTCCACACAGTACAATGCACTCCCCATGGTCCTCCACACAGTATAATGCACTCCCCCATGGTCCTCCACACAGTACAATGCACTCCCCCATGGTCCTCCACACAGTACAATGCACTCCCCCATGGTCCTCCACACAGTACAATGCACTCCCCCATGGTCCTCCACACAGTACAATGTACTCCCCCATGGTCCTCCACACAGTGCAATGCACTCCCCCATGGTCCTCCACACAGTACAATGTACTCCCCCATGGTCCTCCACACAGTATAAGACACTCGCCATGGTCCTCCACGCAGTATAATGCACTCCCACGTGGTCCTCCACACAGTACAATGCACTCCCCGTGGTCCTCCACACAGTATAATGCACTCCCCCATGGTCCTCCACACAGTACAATGTGACGCGCCCCCTGGGACATATTCCTTTTTGAGGGGAATACCCGGCACCGGATCAGATGGGGGGTTGTAGTCTCCGAGCGGCTGTGACCCGGCCCCGTGCCCAGGGCGTCAAGCTCAGTGTTATGTGGCAGTCCTACAGATGTTATTAAGAGTTCTTTTGTGTCGACTACGCCACCCGTTGTGATGCGGTCACTGTGGCCGCCGCTGCAGCAGGGTCCGCTGAGGCTGATGGTGGGTGCGCAGCTTGGTGAGATAACCCCCAACGGGAGGGGTATAGCCTCAGAGGGGACAGGCGCAGAGGATGGGGGTTGTGGTGGTGTAGTGCAGACGGCAGTGAAGACAGAGTCGGGTTGTGCAGTTAAGGGTGTTTACTTACTGCAGATGTTGTACTGGTCACTCCAGCTGCTAGTGACCACCCGAGCCGTGCTGCGTCCACCAGGTCCTGGATCCAGCCAACCCCCAAACAAGTCCGGAGCGTGGCCCTGAGCTCTCCCTCTGTCCTTTCTTCAGCCGTCCCCACCAGTGATCCACCTAGGTCCAGCTCCCTCGGGCCTGCTGTTGGGACACCCTTGGCCTTGGGTTCCCTGACCCTTCATGTGGTGTGCCTTCGGGGTGAATGTGGTGGGTGGCCGTGGCAGATGCTGCCCACGGCCTCCGGTCTCTGGCTGGGGATTGTTTTTACCCCCACCAGTTTGGGTTCCGGTACCCTTTTGCTGACTCCTCACCCGGTGCTTTTATTTGGGTTCTTGGGTCCCTTCAGTCTTCCCCCTCTGGGTCTTTCTCTGCTCCACTCTCTCTCTCTCCAGGGCTGCTGTTTCCTTCTCTCTGCCGATTTGTTCTCTGCATCAGACAGGCTCCTCTCCAACTGACTTGTTCTCTACAACTGACCCTGATTCTAGTTGGTGCCCACCTTATATATCCCTCTATGTGTGAGCTCAGGTGACCAGCACCCAATGAGCTCCTATCACTACCCAGACTGCTCCCCCTATCTGCCCCTACACTACATGGGATGTTCCACCCCCCTCCCACTCCAGCCAGGAACAGACTCGGTCGTACCTGCACATTTCTAAGTGGGAGTACCGTCGGCCTGTTCCTCGGAAATGGGATGTATGTAGTGCATGCAGCCTACCGAGCTCAGTCCCACACTCCATCCTTACCCGGGAGTGGAATATCACACCTCTGGGTTGAGGTGCAATACTCCTGTAGCAGCCGAATCCTCAGGGTGCTACATTCCCCCCTGGTAAACCACAGCACGTCCTCGGGCTGTAAAGACAAAAACACCAAAACATACAAAATTTTCATATAAACATAATAAAACATATAAAACATTATATATATAAAACTTTTCATATAACATTCTCGTCGTCTCTTGTTTCTGGTTCCTCCTCCGGACACTGTGCAACGTGTGTCCGGGAAAAGTGCGACAGTCTCTTAGAAAAACTGGTTTTCCTATAAAACCGGTAGGGGGTGCTTTAGGACGCGCAACTATATACAGGGGAAGTTGGCCGCTCTCAGTCCTCGGCCAGGTAGAGGGAAGGGAATGGCTGCTCACAGTCCTCAGCCTGTAGGATGAAGGGGTTAACGGGTAAACAGTTCACTGGTCCCAACGGGGACTATTTTAGCAGCAACGGTTCACTGTGCCCCGACGGGCAACTATATACAGTCTCTACTCCCGTCCTCAACGACGGCTCCCTCCTGCTTTTTCTTGGTGATATGGTGTTGCTTCAGACCCGTCCAGGTCCTCTGGCTCCTCCTCCCCGTACCGCAACTCCTCCTCCGTCAAGCGGTGTACGTGGAGGGCGTAAGGTCCTTTGGCACACTTGTGCCGGGTGAAAGTGACCTCGTCCCCGACGTAGAGGTCACGGCCTTTGTGACCTTCCGGCAGGTGGGACTCCACGTCTCTGCGGGTCACAAAAACGTCACCGCGGTTGTTACGGTCCCGAATAAAGCCCCACCCATGCTGCGGGTTGAACTTTATCACCGTCCCGATGGTGCGGGGACAGTGCGCTGCACGGGGGTTCCTCCTAGTCCGGCTCTTCTGCTCCGCGCTCCGGATTTGGGCCTGTTGTTCTCTGACCCGCCTCTCTTCCCGTTCTCTCGCAAACTCTGCTAGCTGCTGACGACAACACTCAGTACGCTCAGCGGCGACTGCCCGTGTTTCTCCGGTGAACCCCATCAAATCTTCTCCCGTGGGGTCCCACACGAATTGGGCTTCTTCTAAAGGAGGCGAGACCCGAGTCACGGGCTTCGGAGCCGGGATCAGGGGCTCACACAAGGGCCCTAGTCTTTGTTGCCGCTCCAGCTCACAAAACTCCTCGGGCCAGATAAAGGGCCGCCCGTCCGGCCATGTGAGCTGGCTGAAGAGGTCCTTTCCCAAACTCGGCACCCTTGGTTTTACGGGTGCGGGCGCGGTGGTGGTGGCGCCCGGGTTGCCCAGGCCTTGCGGCCAGGCCTGGGGCACCTGGAAGGTGAAGGGCACCGTTAGGACGGCGGCGCCCTGGGCTACCTGGCCTTGCGGCCAGGCCGGAGGCTCCGCGGAGGTAGGGGGCGCTGTTGGTGATGCGGCGCCCGGGGGTACTAGGCCTTGCGACCAGGCTGGTGGTATTTCCTGCTTTGTCACGCTCCGGGTCGAGGCGCGTGACGTCACAGGGGTCGCTGCGGCGGCTTCCGGTCGGGGCCTAGTCCATAGCGGTGACATGGCGGCTACGGGCACAGCAGGGGGACTTTCGGGCTCTGCGACGGGGAGCTGGGGCAGGTGGGCGGTTTCTCGGCTTGGGGTATAGGCGTCCCCTTTACCTGCCTCCATTCGTTCGGCTCCCTTCTCGGCGCCGTCTCCGGCCTTTGGTCCTCCCGCGCCATCCTCAGAGGCGGTCTGCTTCCTCTTCCAGGGTAGCGTGCTCCGTTGACTGGTCTCAGCTTGCTGGGTCATCTCCCGGCTCCACTCCGCCAATATCTCGCGCTGTACCCGGGCCATCCTCCGTGCGAGGCCCTCCAGGGCAGTTTGTGCACACTCCCGGTCTCGGGGGAGCTGCGCTAAGATCTCCGCTAGACCTAGCGGGGTTGTGGACTCTAGCAGGCTCCTGACCATCGGGTCGGTGCTGCTCTGCTCTTCTTCCGGCAGGCTCCTGGCCAGCGGGCCGGTGCTGCTCTGCCCTCCTTCCTCGGTCTCTAGCAGACTCCTGGCCAGCGGGCCGGTGCTGTTCTGCTTTCTCTCCATCTCCGGGTGAGCTCCTCCGCTACTCCTCGTTAGACTTCTTGCCTCCGGGTGCGCTCGCTCCAGACTGCTCCAAGCGGCACCCATCTTTTCTCTTCTCTTTCGTCTCCTCCCACTTCGAGGGCGGTCCCGGGGCAACTCGGTCACTGTCAGCTCCAGGGGTAGTTCTTTCACGCTGACAGACACCTCTAGCATCACAGTCTCTGTTGGTGGGGGCGGTTTCCACTTTTGGCGCCATTTTCTGTCCCGGCCCACGATGGGAGGTGGCCTCTTGCCCTCCTTTGGCACGCCCATAATGGCGTCCGCTGCTCTTCCAAGGCGGGAAATCTGCGGTTTTGGCGGGAAGCGTCGCCCAGTGGCGGGAAACTCTGCAGATGGCGGGAACAAGTTGGAAATGGCGGACAATCGGCGGGAAACGACTGGTGATGGAGTCCGATGGCGTGGACCCTCCGGAACCGGCGGGAGACTTCTTTCTGAGGTAACCTTGCACTTTTCTTCAGGCACGCAGTACCCGGGTGTTGCGGGCACGTAATCCTGCCGACTACGCCAAAGTTGACGCGCCCCCTGGGACATATTCCTTTTTGAGGGGAATACCCGGCACCGGATCAGATGGGGGGTTGTAGTCTCCGAGCGGCTGTGACCCGGCCCCGTGCCCAGGGCGTCAAGCTCAGTGTTATGTGGCAGTCCTACAGATGTTATTAAGAGTTCTTTTGTGTCGACTACGCCACCCGTTGTGATGCGGTCACTGTGGCCGCCGCTGCAGCAGGGTCCGCTGAGGCTGATGGTGGGTGCGCAGCTTGGTGAGATAACCCCCAACGGGAGGGGTATAGCCTCAGAGGGGACAGGCGCAGAGGATGGGGGTTGTGGTGGTGTAGTGCAGACGGCAGTGAAGACAGAGTCGGGTTGTGCAGTTAAGGGTGTTTACTTACTGCAGATGTTGTACTGGTCACTCCAGCTGCTAGTGACCACCCGAGCCGTGCTGCGTCCACCAGGTCCTGGATCCAGCCAACCCCCAAACAAGTCCGGAGCGTGGCCCTGAGCTCTCCCTCTGTCCTTTCTTCAGCCGTCCCCACCAGTGATCCACCTAGGTCCAGCTCCCTCGGGCCTGCTGTTGGGACACCCTTGGCCTTGGGTTCCCTGACCCTTCATGTGGTGTGCCTTCGGGGTGAATGTGGTGGGTGGCCGTGGCAGATGCTGCCCACGGCCTCCGGTCTCTGGCTGGGGATTGTTTTTACCCCCACCAGTTTGGGTTCCGGTACCCTTTTGCTGACTCCTCACCCGGTGCTTTTATTTGGGTTCTTGGGTCCCTTCAGTCTTCCCCCTCTGGGTCTTTCTCTGCTCCACTCTCTCTCTCTCCAGGGCTGCTGTTTCCTTCTCTCTGCCGATTTGTTCTCTGCATCAGACAGGCTCCTCTCCAACTGACTTGTTCTCTACAACTGACCCTGATTCTAGTTGGTGCCCACCTTATATATCCCTCTATGTGTGAGCTCAGGTGACCAGCACCCAATGAGCTCCTATCACTACCCAGACTGCTCCCCCTATCTGCCCCTACACTACATGGGATGTTCCACCCCCCTCCCACTCCAGCCAGGAACAGACTCGGTCGTACCTGCACATTTCTAAGTGGGAGTACCGTCGGCCTGTTCCTCGGAAATGGGATGTATGTAGTGCATGCAGCCTACCGAGCTCAGTCCCACACTCCATCCTTACCCGGGAGTGGAATATCACACCTCTGGGTTGAGGTGCAATACTCCTGTAGCAGCCGAATCCTCAGGGTGCTACACAATGCACTCCCCCATGGTCCTCCACACAGTACAATGCACTCCCCCATGGTCCTCCACACAGTACAATGCACTCCCCCATGGTCCTCCACACAGTACAATGTACTCCCCCATGGTCCTCCACACAGTGCAATGCACTCCCCCATGGTCCTCCACACAGTACAATGTACTCCCCCATGGTCCTCCACACAGTATAAGACACTCGTCATGGTTCTCCACTCAGTATAATGCAGCCCCCCATAGGGTAAAATGCAGCCCCCCCCACCCGTAGGGTAAAATGCAGCCCCAGTCCTCCAGTATTATCAGTACACACTGATTTATAAATAAATACATACTTACCGCTCCTCGTTCCCCGCTGCTTCAGTCTCTGCAGCTGATCCCCTCAGCAGCTGCCAGCTCCACTGTCTGACACAGCGCGGCGCGTCATCATGCCGCTGCGTCAGACGCAGAGGAGGAATGATGGGAGAGGGAGTGTCACATGATGCTCCCTCCTCCAGGTTTTCGTGGGCCCCGGGCGAAAGAGTCTCAGTGGCCCCTTTAACACATCCAACCATTCATGATACACAGATACAGCAGAGAAATTATAGATATAGATATAGTACAATGCCAAACATTTCACTGACTTCTTACATTTCATGAGTGATATCTACTGTAAATTCTACAATAGCTGAGAAACCGGTGAATCCTGATAGCGCACAGTGCAGACCGGACAGTATAGTCCTCCATACAGTGTTATGGCACCACTAAGTCCTCCATACAATATTATGGGCACCACATAGTCCTCCATACAGTATTATGAGCCCCATATAATGCTCCATACAAAATACTGGATCCCATATAATTCACCATAGAGAATACTGCCTGGTCCCCATGTAATGCCATATGCAGGCTGGACCCCATACAGAGGCCCCACAAGCCCGCTGCATCCTCCCCGGGGCCCCCACAAGCCGGCTGCATCCTCCCTGGGGCCCCCACAAGTCGGCTGCATTCCCCCGGGGCCCCCACAAGTCTGCAGCACCCCCCCCAGAGCCCCCACAAGCCTGCAGCATCCCCCCCAGAGACCCCACAAGCCTGCAGCATCCCCCCCAGAGCACCCACAAACCCGCAGCATTCCCCCCCAGAGCACCCACAAGCCCACAGCATCCCCCCCAGGGCCCCACAAGCCCGCAGAATCCCCCCCAGGGCCCCACAAGCCCGCAGCATCCCCTTAGGGCCCCCACAAGCCCGCAGCATCCCCCCAGGGCCCCCACAAGCCCTGGACCGTACCTGCATCACCACCAGTAAAGGTATTGAAGTTTACCCTTGTGTGTGTGCCTGTACTTCCTTTGGGACCGTCCTGCCGTCTCCCTCCTGCTTCCACCATCTTTCTATACCTCTACACTGCCCTGAGGCCTGCTCCACCTGTGGGGAGCCGTCCCATCATAGCTGCCCCTAACATCAGCCTCAGTGGACTGTCGCAGCGCTGGTAACCTCTTACCAGAATCCACAGGTGGCGTCACGACAAATTCCCCTATAAGCATTTCCCCCCTTTTGAGTGACCACCCTGGGCCACGGACTGGGCCAGCCACCGTGATATCCCCCGGCAACCAGAGGCCCGGCTGCTGAGTGCCCCACGGCCCTGGGGGCGAGTCACTATGCACAGTGGTTCATGAATTAATATTCACAGTGACCCTCCATCCTGCGATTAAAAGAGTCCATACATTTGACACCTCCGTCTGACTCCCACAGTCTCCTCCGCACAGATCGATATTAAGATGGCCACCGCAATGGCATGGGGAGTGCAGCGGTGAGTCCAGAGCGCAGCTCCTCGCTCTAAAATGCCCATCAGAAAGAAGAGGTCAGACATTTATTTTCTATGAGCGCTCTATTATCCTATTTATCAAACATCAGCACTACAAGAATCCGTCCTGAGCCGTGCTGGGATCTTTGAACGTGGGCCCCGGGAGGATCGGGCCCCTCATGGTGGAGCAGATCACACTCATTATAATCCATCACTGATAGAAGATACATAAACAACAATACAGGATGATTGTAAAACAGTGAGGTAATATTTTATTGAGCCACCAAACACACAATAAACATATCGAACAGTCCCAGCAAATACCTAATATGGTGCAAATTACAGAGTCTCACCCTTCCGCTGACTCGCTGGGATTAAAGCAGCTGCCAATCCGAGGGGCTTCTGGGGCTGACTACCCCCACCAATGGCACCCCCACCAAAGAGCACCCACAAAGAGGAGGTAACAACAAGCTTAGAAAGCTGACAGTCCATTGAGGTACGTGGCCAGGAGACCAGAATTTCCAACCTGGCTTCTCCGAACTTATCCATGGAACTAGGTGACCGGAAGGTCCCGACTTGGCTTTTTCACGAGTTCCAGGTGGCCGGAGTGTCCCAACCTAGCTACTCCAAACATCTCCATGGGACCAGGTGACTGGTGGGTCCCAACCTGGTTTTCCCAGATGTATCCATGGGTTCTGTGGTAGTCAATGGAGCAGATCTGTATTCCTCCAGCCAGGACTGTGGTCCCTTAACCTGGCATCCTGTAGAAACCAAATCTGTGTCCCTCTTAATGGATTCATGGTGTTCTGTAGAGCTGTCCCATAGAGTGTTCCTGGCAGTGGTTTTGTAAAAAGACTCCTTTATGTAGTTCACAACTGTCCTTCTTCATGACTTCATCCACAGGTCAAGAGAAAGGGGTGGTGTTACTAATTCCCATTACTGGAGCATCCACAGTTCATCCCCCAATGTTGACTTGCAAACATTGCAAACATTGAAGGATAAACTATAAATTCCGAATCAATGCAAGTCAACAAATTGCATGAACTTATAAAATGGTAATCAACATATTTAGCAAACATCCATTGTTCAAAGAGCCTGCGTCCCTGTATTGCAAAGATAACAGTACAATAAACCAGAAGAGTTGATATAAGAGGTAAATAACCATTTATCAATTAACAAATATCACCTCAACCTACAAGATGAGTCAACATTCGGACTCATGACAAAAGATCATGTACGTTGACCAACCGAAGAAAGAAACACATAAATTCAATAGTTAATAATTCAGGCAATAGTCTATCATTCTGGGCCTATGGAATTTACATCTGGATAATTACGATTAAATGCTGTGTCGTCACAGACCCCTTTAGTTTTAGGGACTGGCAGGGGTCCTTTACAGTTGCTCTCCCACTAGTTCATCCTTCTTTCCTTTACTCCGTTTCAATAAAATATTTTGAAATATACAAAGTAAAAACTCAAATATAATTTTTTTTTCTTACATTAAAACTTGATTTTATTAAAATAAACCCCCAAAAAACATGATGCCAGAATGTGGACATTACCAGACAGGGGCACAGGTGGGGGAAAATGTTATAGCATAAGGCCCAGCATGTGGGAGATTATTACAAGAAGGAGCCAGGATGGGGGACATTACTACATAGGGAGAGAACACATATACTGTATCTTTATAGGATCCAGAACACTACAAGGGCCCATACGTCTGACCAACATGCAGGTGGGGGCCTATCAGACTCTAGTTACTCCACTGGGTGGGACCAGATCATTTCCAGGACTCCTTGTTCTTTACATTGAAGATAATTCTTAATGACATTGGCTGTACGTTTGGGGTTGTTGTTCTGCTGAAGAAAACATTTGGATCCAATCAGACACCTCCCTGATGATATTGCATGATGGATAAGTATCTGCCTCTATATCTCAGCATTGAGGGAACCAATAATTCTGACCCAATTTCCACCTCCATGTGCTGAAATGCAGCCCCAAACTTACAGGACCCTCCACCGTGCTTATGGATCACTATTGCCCACAGACACTCATTATTGTACTGCTCTCCAGCCCTTCAGTGAACAAAATCTCTTCTGTAATAACAACATTTTTCATATTTTGACTCAACCGTCCAGAGCACATCCTGCCGATTTTCTACACCCTGGTTCCTCTGTTTTAATGCATAGTTGAGTCACTTGGCTTTGTTTTGATGTGGAAGATATGGCTTTTTCGCCACAATTCTGCTATGAAGACCACTTCTGGCCAGTCTTCTCTGAACAGTAGATGAGTGAAACTGAGTCCCACTGGTCGCTGCCAGTTCTGAGCTGATGGCACTGCTGGACATCTTCCGCTTTTGAAGGAAGGTAACCATAATGTGTCATACATCTGCTGCATTAAGTTTCCTTGGCCGACCACTGCATCTACTGACCTCAACGTTGCACATTTTCTTGTGCATCTTCACAAGTGCTTGAATGACACATCTTGAACCCTCAATCTGCTTTGAAATTTGTGCCTTAGAGACCTTGCTGATGTAGTATAACTTCCTTGTGTATTCTTGCTCAGTCTTGCCATGGTGAATGACCAGACACCTGACTGTATTATTACAAAATCCCTGACTTTGCGCAGGTGTACCTGGAATAATTGATGCTGTTTTAAAGTGAAAAGTTGGTCACACCAAATATTGATTGGATCTAGATTTTTCGTTTGTTCATTCACTTGTATTTTGTTAATTGATTAAATAAATCATTAACATTTCTATTTTTGAAGCGTTCTTACTTTACAGCATTTTTTCTACACCTTTCTAAAAATTATTTTTATGTGATTGTGTCTTTTATTTGCTCATTAATATTCTGATATATCTTTTGGTATTTTGTGTATAGTTGTTTTTTTGCTGTTGGGGTAAATTGTAGGATATTGATTTCAGAGTGGTTTCCTGATCCTTTGATTGTAGGAATGAGTGGTAATATATGTGCTAATAAATTAGGACAAAACGTAGGAAATTTAGCAAAAAACTGAACATCTCAGCAGTAATAACATGCTGATTGTGATGTCATGAAGATGACTTGAATTTCCACCAATCAGAGATCAGCATGTTTCAGGTCACCCAGATAGAACAGTCCATGAAACATGAGTCACGGCCACTGTGAGGTCATAATGCTGATTAGAATTTCCACCAGTCAGAAAACATAACCGCCCAGAAGAACCACCCAGGAGGTATAAGTCATCGCCACTGTGAGGTCATAATGCTGACCAATCACAGAGCAGCCAAACCCAGATATTCCACCAATCAGAGAGCAGCCACACCCAGATTTTCCATCAATCAGAGATCAGCAGTGGGTATAAATAGCCGCTGCCGCCTGCCCGGCTTAGCCTTGCACTGGTTGGGTCTCTCTTTTTTTCTCTCTCTTGGTATCTCCCGGTATCTCTCCCTCCCCTCTCTCTTCTCTTCTCTCTCACTCTTTGACCCAACGGCCCTCTTAAGGGCTACCCCAAATGTGTAAAAGATAGAACCAATATTTGTGTTGCTTTTCCGTTTTATGAGGCTGTGATTAACCCCTTCCCACTCTTTGCCATATATATATATATATATATATATATATATATATATATATTATAAACATAGTATATGCAGGTGGGCCTTAAAGGGAATTTCCAGGACAAACATATTGATGGCCTATCCCCTGGTTAGCTCATTAATATTAGATTTGTGGGGGTCCGGCACGTGGCACCCCCACTACTCAGCTGTTTGCAGCTTCGGCAGAGGTCAGATGTAAACAGTGTGGAGGAGCTGAACATCACTGATCTGGTCACTGTGTAGTGGCCGCTCCCTGGTGCTGCAGATCAGCTCCTATTACATGAATATTAGCTGACTTGCAGGACCCACAGTACAGTGAACGGAGCGGTGATGTTCAATCTTAACACTATTTACACTTGAGCGCTGCAATCAGCTGATGGGTAGAGCCAGTGCCGCGTTTCGGAGCCCACCGATCTGATATTGATAACCCATCCCCAGGATAAATGTTTGGACACACCTTCTCATTTAAAGCTTTTTCTGTATCTTCATAACTATGAAAATTGTACATTCACACTGAAGGCATCAAAACTATGAATTAACCCATGTGGAATTATATACTTAACAAAAAAGTGTGAAACAACTGAAAATATGTCTTATATTCTAGGTTCTTCAGAGTAGCCCCCTTTTGCTTTGATGACTGCTTTGCACACTCTTGGCATTCTCTTGATGAGCTTCTAGAGGTAGTCACCGGAAATGGTTTTCACTTCACAGGTGTGCCCTGTCAGGTTTAATATGATAAAGTGCTTTATTCTTTGTCGGGTCCAGGGGTCCTGTAGAATGTGAATCCCTGAGGAACAGCGCATCCTTGGCTTGTTGCTGAACACTTGGTACCCCAAAGTGATCAATCTATTTGTCAATCAAGATGCCCTGCAGTTGATTAATGCGGACAAATTGGATTCCTTTTATAACTGCATCTCAACACTTATGTCCAACCAGGTAAAGGCGGCTGCGAGATCCGTGATATATAAGGATTCATGTTCATTATTGTATCTCTGGATCAAACATAGACTCAGAGTGGTATTCCCATCTCATATATGTATGGCACTTCCACAGTCTGAGGACGCACATCCGGCTGAAGTATATTGCTGCGCAGGGACATGCCGGGTCCCTGAGCTGCAATGCATGCCGCCAGCCAATCAAAGGCCGGTAGCTGATGTCGGCATGCCAGTCACGAGCGACACATGGAAGTGACGTCATGCGCTGCCCGTGCCGGCACACTGAAATCAGCTGCAGAAGAAGACGCCGCATGTCGTGGGAGCGGAGGAAGGTAAGAAGAATAATTTATTTCTGTTTATTTAATGTATTGGAAAAGAACGACAGAACATTATACCAGGAAAGGGCCAAGGATGGGGAGCATTATACAAGGAAGGGGCTCAGGGTGGGGAGAATTAGACAAGGAAGGGGCCCAGGATGGGGAGCATTATATAAGGAAGGGGCCCAGGATGGGGAGCATTATACAAGGAAAGGGCCCAGGATAGGGGGAATTAGACAAGGAAGGGTCCCAGGATGGGGAGCATTATACAAGGAAGTAGCCTAGGATGAGAAGCATTATACAAGGAAGGGTCCCAGGATGGGGAGAATTAGACAAGGAAGGGTCCCAAGATGGGGAGCATTATACAAGGAAGTAGCCTAGGATGAGGAGCATTACACAAGAAAGGGGCGCAGGATGGGGAGCATTACACAAGGAAGGATCGCAAGATGGAGAGCATTATACAAGGAAGGGGCACAGGATGGGGAGCATGACACAAGGAAGGGGCGCAGGATGGGGAGCATTACACAAGGAAGGGGTGCAAGATGGGGAGCATTATACAAGGAAGTAGCCTAGGATGAGGTGCATTACACAAGGAAGGAGCACAGGATGGGGAGCATTATACAAGGAAGGGGCGCAAGATGGGGAGCATTATACAAGGAAGGGGCGCAAGATGGGGAGCATTAGACAAGGAAGGGGCGCAGGATGGGGAGCACTATACAAGGGAAGAAGGGAAGGAAAAAATGCAAAACAAAAAATTATCCGGTCCTGAAGGGATTAAGGAGTTCCCACCCACAGTAAATGTTGTCACTCAGCCTTCTTCTCTTATGGCCCAGTCCGTCTCCCTGTTTTCTGCACCACTCTCGTAGTCATGTATTTTTTCTCCTTATAAACACTAATATATACTTGCTGATTTCTCCCCCCGGAGCACGAGCATATCATTATCTCCAAACTGAAAGTAAAGGTTACACAAGAACCACAGGACGGATTTAATCAACTAAGGTATCATTTTAATCAGTGTAGTGGCACCCACCTGACAATGTATGTGTTTTACTGAGCTCAGTCCTGCTGACAGGTGCGCTTTAAATGTATAAGTGGTTAAATCTGAATTTTTGGGGTGACAGATGCCCTTTAAGCTCCCTTTAGTGGCCACTGAGGATACACAGCATGGCAGCTTTTATTCCATGTCTATGCTGAGGATATGGAGCTTTGTATGGAGTTTTTGATTTATTTATATCAAAATAGGTGGATGTTCAGGGGGTTTATATTAGAGACTTCTGCAGTATTCATGTCACTTTATAGAACGTTCTTCTTTGTCCAGAATATTCAGACGGTGCAGCCGTGGCTTTCTGGTAGTAACACGGTTCAGATCATCGAGGCCAAACTCCCTGATTACATCTTTGATTCTGCCGCGCTGAAGCTGAAGGAGGCCGTCAGCCACAATCTGCACCAGCCATTCAGGCATTTCCAAACCTACGGTAAGCGGGACGTGAATCATTAAAAGAATGATACATACGGTAAGCTGGACGTGAATCATTAAAGGGATGGTACATATGGTAAGCTGGACGTGAATCATTAAAGGGATGGTACATACGGTAAGCTTGACGTGAGTCATTAAAGGGATGGTACATACTGTAAGCTGGACGTGAATCATTATAGGGATGGTACATACAGTAAGCAGGATGTGAGTCATTAAAGGGATGGTACATACGGTAAGCTGGACGTGAATCATTATAGGGATGATACATACAGTAAGCAGGACGTGAGTCTTTAAAGGGATGGTACATACGGTAAGCTGGCTGCGAATCATTAAAGGCATGGTACATACGGTAAGCTGGACATGAGTCATTACAGGGATGGTACATACGGTAAGCTGGACATGAGTCATTACAGGGATGGTACATATGGTAAGCTGGCCGCGAATAATTAAAAGAATGGTACATACAGTAAGCTGGACGTGAATCGTAAGTATTAAAGCGATGGAACATATGGGAAGCTGGACGTGAATCTAGTATTAAAGGGATGGAACAATCACAATCAGAAATCTCCTGCCGGCGCTTGCAGCGTGATCTTCCTGTGGACGCTTTGATCCTGATACCTTTCCAAAAGCCATTGAACTCAGTGTTAGGGGTTCCCAGAGGTGTGATCCTCATCTATCAGACATTATCATGCAGAAATACTATATATCATTGGTCTAACAAGCACTGCAAAGAGGATCTCTCTCTAGATTTCACCATATAAATGTAGATTATCAAATTGATTTCTTAGACCTGATGAAGCCAGAGAACTCGCTTTCAAAAATCCATGTCCGATCAGCTGTATAATCCTCTTTGAAAGTTTTCTCCGCCCGACATTAAGATGAGTCTAGATACAACTATAAATTCTGTGTTATATTATTTGATAGTTGAAAGCTTCAGCTGGCTGGTGGATGGTTCAGCCGCGGAGAAAGTAGAAACTGTGTGCAAAGCAGTCATCAAAGCAAAAGGTGGCTACTCTGAAGAACCTAGAATATAAGACATATTTTCAGTTGTTTCACACTTTTTTGTTAAGTATATAATTCCACATGTGTTAATTCATAGTTTTGATGCCTTCAATGTGAATGTACAATTTTCATAGTCATGAAAATACAGAAAAATCTTTAAATGAGAAGGTGTGTCCAAACTTTTGGTCTGTACTGTATGTGTGATCATAATGTGTTTTTTTTTTTTTACATATTGGACCTTCTTGTATATTATCTCGAACCGTCATTAAATTGACTCATCCCTGCACAGCAACACTGGCTTTGATGTTTCTAGTAAAAATCGACTGCTTATGCGCCGTTCATCATATGCAAGTTATCTAGGACTAGTCCAGCGGGACGGCACTTCCCACAAACAAATCCGACCTCAGATGCTGTGATCACACCCAAATCATGGCATCTTAGTCTCACCTGGCGAGGTGGATCTTCTAAGCCTCGGGTCCGGGTGGGCACACGGACCCCGGGCATTGGTGTGGCAAGCAGGAAGGCACATGAGCAGCAACATGAGACCCACCGAAGAGGAGACCCACCGAAGAGGAGACCGAAGAGAAGTCCCACCGAAGAGGAGACCCATCGAAGAGGAGTCCCACCGAAGAGGAGTCCCACCGAAGAGGAGACCCACCGAAGAGGAGACCCACCGAAGAGGAGACCGAAGAGAAGTCCCACCGAAGAGGAGACCCACCGAAGAGGAGTCCCACCGAAGAGGAGTCCCACCGAAGAGGAGTCCCACCGAAGAGGAGACCCACCGAAGAGGAGTCCCACCGAAGAGGAGACCGAAGAGGAGTCCCACCGAAGAGGAGTCCCACCGAAGAGGAGTCCCACCGAAGAGGAGACCCACCGAAGAGGAGTCCCACCGAAGAGGAGACCCACCGAAGAGGAGACCCACCGAAGAGAGACGAAGAGGAGTCCCACCGAAGAGGAGACCCACCGAAGAGGAGACCCACCGAAGAGGAGTCCCACCGAAGAGGAGACCCACCGAAGAGGAGACCCACCGAAGAGGAGTCCCACCGAAGAGGAGTCCCACCGAAGAGGAGAACCACCGAAGAGGAGTCCCACCGAAGAGGAGACCCACCGAAGAGGAGACCCACCGAAGAGGAGTCCCACCAAAGAGGAGTCCCACCGAAGAGGAGACCCACCGAAGAGGAGTCCCACCGAAGAGGAGTCCCACCGAAGAGGAGACCCACCGAAGAGGAGTCCCACCGAAGAGGAGACCCACCGAAGAGGAGACCCACCGAAGAGGAGTCCCACCGAAGAGGAGTCCCACCGAAGAGGAGTCCCACCGAAGAAGAGTCCCACCGAAGAGGAGACCCACCGAAGAGGAGACCCACCGAAGAGGAGACCGAAGAGAAGTCCCACCGAAGAGGAGACCCACCGAAGAGGAGTCCCACCGAAGAGGAGTCCCACCGAAGAGGAGACCCACCGAAGAGGAGACTGAAGAGAAGTCCCACCGAAGAGGAGACCCACCGAAGAGGAGTCCCACCGAAGAGGAGACCCACCGAAGAGGAGACCCACCGAAGAGGAGTCCCACCGAAGAGGAGTCCCACCGAAGAGGAGACCCACCGAAGAGGAGTCCCACCGAAGAGGAGTCCCACCGAAGGGGAGACCCACCGAAGAGGAGTCCCACCGAAGAAGAGTCCCACCGAAGAAGAGTCCCACCGAAGAGGAGTCCCACCGAAGAGGAGTCCCACCGAAGAGGAGACCCACCGAAGAGGAGACCGAAGAGAAGTCCCACCGAAGAGGAGACCCACCGAAGAGGAGACCCACCGAAGAGGAGACCGAAGAGAAGTCCCACAGAAGAGGAGACCCACCGAAGAGGAGTCCCACCGAAGAGGAGACCCACCGAAGAGGAGACCCACCGAAGAGAAGTCCCACCGAAGAGGAGTCCCACTGAAGAGGAGACCGAAGAGGAGTCCCACCGAAGAGGAGTCCCACCGAAGAGGAGACCCACCGAAGAGGAGTCTCACCGAAGAGGAGACCCACCGAAGAGGAGACCCACCGAAGAGGAGACCCACCGAAGAGGAGTCCCACCGAAGAGGAGACCGAAGAGGAGTCCCACCGAAGAGGAGACCCACCGAAGAGGAGTCTCACCGAAGAGGAGACCCACCGAAGAGGAGTCCCACCAAAGAGGAGTCCCACTGAAGAGGAGTCCCACCGAAGAGGAGTCCCACCGAAGAGGAGACCGAAGAGGAGTCCCACCGAAGAGGAGTCCCACCGAAGAGGAGACCCACCGAAGAGGAGACCCACCGAAGAGGAGTCCCACCGAAGAGGAGTCCCACCGAAGAGGAGACCCACCGAAGAGGAGTCCCACCGAAGAGGAGTCCCACCGAAGAGGAGACCCACCGAAGAGGAGACTGAAGAGGAGACCCACCGAAGAGGAGTCCCACCGAAGAGGAGTCCCACCGAAGAGGAGACCCACCGAAGAGGAGACCCACCGAAGAGGAGACCGAAGAGGAGTCCCACCGAAGAGGAGACCCACCGAAGAGGAGACCGAAGAGGAGGCCCACCGAAGAGGAGACCGAAGAGGAGTCCCACCGAAGAGGAGTCCCACCAAAGAGGAGTCCCACCGAAGAGGAGTCCCACTGAAGAGGAGTCCCACCGAAGAGGAGACCCACCGAAGAGGAGACCGAAGATGAGTCCCACAGAAGAGGAGACCCACCGAAGAGGAGTCCCACCGAAGAGGAGTCCCACCGAAGAGGAGACCCACCGAAGAGGAGTCCCACCGAAGAGGAGTCCCACCGAAGAGGAGACCGAAGAGGAGACCGAAGAGGAGTCCCACCAAAGAGGAGACCGAAGAGGAGTCCCACCGAAGAGGAGTCCCACCGAAGAGGAGACCCACCGAAGAGGAGTCCCACCAAAGAGGAGTCCCACCGAAGAGGAGACCCACCGAAGAGGAGTCCCACCGAAGAGGAGTCCCACCGAAGAGGAGACCGAAGAGGACAGAACTGCACCTTAAGATCCCTAGGGGGAAAGGGATGGCCAAAGGCCAGAAAAGACAACAATCGATCCTACAACAAAAAGGAAGAAGCAGAACCAGAACAACGTCCGCCATTACATCAACCGGTATTTGAGAGGAAAGAGGAACATCATGTGGACCATCCTGCTGGGACCTCTCTGCCGATAGCATCATACGGCAATACCGGCTGGTAAGTATAAATCCACCAAAGTAATAATAGCAGGATAGTAGTTATATAGTGGTAGTATATGAGTATTAGTGTAATTTGAGTAATAATACTAGTGATAATAGTAAGAAAGTAATAAAATAACAATAGTAATAGTAGTAGGTAGAATAGCAGTGTGATCCAGGGTTCTAGGACTGATCGCCTTTTCTCGGGGTCAAGAAGGAATTTTTCCGCTGTGACACAAATTGGCTGAAGGTGTCCTGAGGTTTTTGCCTTCTTTTGGATCAACACTCTAGGTATAGGGTAGTATTAGTAGCAATAGGAAAGAAGAATAATACCGTAATAAGACATCAGGTTATTATTATTAATAAATATAAACTAGCTATATCTATAGAAAGAACAAAGAGTAAATAAAAATAATTATAGACGTAGTTCAATCAATACTGTAATATTAAATAGTTATAGAAAAGTTAGAGTAGTACTTTAATAAGAAAGCAGGACATAAGACAAAATATATAAAAAACTATATTAAAAACAACTGTAGTAGTACATTTAGTACAGTAATAGTAATTACATAACTAGTAACATAATTAGGTTTGATCCGGGGTCCTAGGACTGATCGTCTTTTCTCAGGGTCAAGAAGGAAATTTTTCCCTGTGACACAAATTGGCTGAAGGTGTCCTGGGGTTTCTGCCTTCTTCTGGATCAACACTGTAGGTATAGGGCAGTATTAGTAGTGATAGGAAAGAAGAATAATACTGTAATAAGATAGCACAATGTTAATAATAACCATATCAAATAGTTAGATTTATAAAAACAAATTAAAATAACTCCAGTAGTACAATAATTAGTGTAATATATAACTTGTAATAACATTATTAGGTTTGATCCAGGGTCCTAGGACTGATCGCCTTTTCCCGGGGTCAAGAAGGAATTTTTCCCGTGACACAAATTGGCGGTAGGTGTCCTGGGGTTTTTGCCTTCTTCTGGATCAACAGCTTTAGGCATAGGGATTTTAGTAATACCATTATTAGAATCACAAGAATAATAAAAAAATTCGAATTAAATTTTTTAATTAGTTTTATAACAGTTACAATTAATTGGATTAATGCAATAATAATAAATAGTAAAAATGGTGGTAATAACAATAAAAAAAACTAGTCCCAGTTACTAAGTTAGTGTAGTGTTAGTGTAGGGACCCATCTGAAGAGGTCGCCTTGACGTTGGCTGATGGGCTCGCACAATTTGCTCAAAATGTGTGCTAAGAACCTCATATTTCTATGTACAGGAGATCTAGCAGTAATTCCATTCAGGAGATAGATATCTGTGTACACACACACTTTGTTATATACTTTTGTGCAGCACACAGGGCAGGTATACAGGTACAGGGCGAGAGTGTTACAGTGATATTATAACTCGGCCTTAAGGATAAAATGCTGACAACTACAGAACCTGGAAACACATCCGAAACTAGACCTTGTAAGTAACTGGTTCCCAGCTAGTGGTGAATATGTACAGGGCAGTCCGGTACCAGGACCCGCTCTATAGGACACATTATCATCAGGCAGGTCCTGTCAGGGCTCTTACAAGATCTGCGGCAGAAGTGTGGCTGTATAACACATTCCTGCTCCTGCCTCAGCCTCCGACAGTGGAGCCAACCCTGACCCTGGCAGTTTAATCCACTGTATGACACAGTAGGGGGCTTCCACAGCATTTAGGCACTTTAGACAGGAGAGGGAGGCGCGATCATGGTGCCGATGAGTTTCTATGGCAGCCGAGATCTAACAATAGACCCCATGACGGCCATCTTACTGCTCCTATTAGACCCCGGCTGAGCAACGGTCTATGAGGATGCCGGTGAGACTTATGTCGCCTGCTCTGCACATATTAGAAATGCCTAGGGCTGATTAGTTTTCCATTTGTAAATCTGATCCAGCAGCGCTGGGCTACCACTGACGTGATCAGGGCTGTTGAGCTCCTAGATTGGGCAGAGGAGCTCAGTCTTCAGCAGGAGCTGGCCGAGGAGAGCGGAGCAACTTGCATGGGGCAGCTGCACAAGAAGTAACTCAAAAGGTGGAGATTTACCCGGAGACGTGGTGCCCGGGCTGTGATCTGCTGTGCAGGCTGCATAGTCGATGCCTCCTAGGACCCGAACTTCTGACTCGCCCCCTGGGCCGTGGGGCACGCGGAACCGGGCAATAGGGAGACTCTGGGAGTAGTAGTGGCGGCCCGGTCCCGCGGCTCAGGGTGGTCAGACCAATGGTAGTCTGCTGCTGTACTTTAGATAATGTCCGACTACGCCACCCGTGGATTGCGGTTATTAGGAACCACCGCTGCAAGGCAGTCCGCTGGGGCTGATGTTACTCCCCACGGGATGAGTGCGGCCCCAGGGCAGTGTAGTGGATGGTGGGAGTAATGGTAGTGAGAGTCCCAGTACCGGTAGTGCTGGAGGAGCGAAAGAGCACACAAACAACGTCCAATGTCTTTTACTCACAGTTCAGGTACTCCGGGTCACTTCTGTGCACGTAGTGACCACCCGAGCCGTGCTGCGTCCACCAGGTGAGGGGCTCGGTCAACTCCCAGGCAGCTCAGGAATATGGCACAGGACCCCCTTCTTTCCTTTCTCTGGCCTGCCTCACCAGTGACCCACTTCTGTCCAGCTGCCGCGGACTTGTGCGGTTAAACGTGGGCCCCGTCCTCCGCTGTCCTATATGGTGCCTTCCTAGCAGGTTTGATGAGGTGTCGCACCAATAAATGATCACGACGACCGGTCTTTGGCTGAGGGTTGTTTCTCCTCCACCAACTTGGGATCCGGTACCCTTAATCTGCCTGACCCTTCACCCTGGATTCTCATGGGTTCTTAGGGTCCCTTCCACCTTCTTGTTCCTGAGCCCTTCTGTTTCTCTGTCTCTCCTCCGTCTTTCCTGTTCCTTCTTCTCCTCCCTTCTCATGGAGCTGGGCTCAGGTGGCACCACAGCTCCCCTTCACTTCCTCCTCGGCCTCTCACTAGGCCCTCCTGGAGTAGAGCTCCTACAGAGCCTATACTCCCTGTCTTCTCCTCTCTGGACAGAACCTAGATCTAAGATGGTGCCCACCTTTTATACCTCCCTCTGACCATGAGCCCAGGTGACCAGCAACCAATGGGCTCCTACCTACACTCAGGAACCAACCCCTATCTGCCCCTACAGCACTGGGTTTTCCACCGCCCTCCCCACTCCAGGCAGGGTCATAATCGGTCGTGCCTGCACTACTGTCTAGTGGGAGCACCGTTGAGCTGTCCCTCGGAAATGGGGTGTGTGTGCTGCATGCAGCTAACTGAGCCCTGGTCCACACTCCATCCTTACCCGGGAGTGGAATATCACACCTCTGGCAGAGGTGCAATACCCCTGTAGCGGCCGAACCCTCGGGGCGCTACACTTCACCCCTAACAGGCACAGCAGAGCTCGGACGGCTGCAAGTGAACGGAGAACGGCTGATTAGTAACTGCTGCGTCTCCTGCAGCTCAGATAAGAGCCATACAGAGCGGGGGCTCAGTAATGATGAATACGGGAAGTGTCCGCCCCTCACATATCCTATATGCGGCCTCCAGAGGTAAAGTCTCCCCTGTAACCAGCGCCTTCTCCCACCTTCTCTGCTGGCATGCTCCATTGCTTAAAGGGGATGTCTGAAGAAAACAAGTTATCACTTATCCACAGGCTCGGTGATCACTTACTGATCGTGGGGGTCTGACCGCTGCGAACCATCGTCTGATCGGGAAGGAGTGGAAAGTCAGGATTCAACTGCAGCTCCATTCATTCTCTATGGGGCTCCAGAAAAGCCGAGCTCAGGGCTTGAATGCCACATAGGGAAGGAATGGAGCGGATCCTGGAGTAATAACATGTCCTCCTCTCCTCAGCTTTCTGTCTGTGTAAGTGGCTCAGCCCTTGTCTCCCCTTCTGCACCGGCTTCTGTACTGGTCCCTGTAGACTTTCTCCTATGAGGAAGAGGAACCCCTCTGCCCTTCTGCTCTCAGTCCTCTGCGGCTTTTCCCCATCGCTCAGTGCAGCCATTATATATAATAAGGATCATTCTTGTCCGGCTTTCATCCCGCCCAGCTGACAAGGTAATAAACATGTGAGGTGGAAGGTTCACAATTATTAGATGTGTTGTGAAAAGTCTCCACAGCAAATTCAGAGAAAACTGCAGGGTGACCGCTTGTGAAACCAGCACAAAATCCAGCGGACAGCGCCTCCCTGCCCCCCGCCGGTCTCTGTATCTTGGCATTCAGCTATTCCATTTGGTGCTTATTCAGGGAGGAAAATAAAAATGTGATGTTCTTACACAGACGCCTGAAGACGCGACGTTTGCTGCGGTGACACCCAGCTGCGCTTGGTATCACAGATCCTAGAAGTGTGCATTGATGGATTCCTCCACAAGAGGCCTTCATAAGCATTCACACACCTCCACCTTCCACCTCAGACCACCAGAGGGAGACCGTTAGGGATATATAAAGGGAAGGTGGAGCCAGGCAGCCCAGAAAGTGATTCAGAAGTTTCCTGCTCAGACACAGAAGGACTCAGTTCAGTCGAGCCAGAGCCTAGCAGTTCCTGCAGAAAGAGTTCAGTACAGTCTGTAGAGTGATTCCAGACTAGAACTCACAGAGCTCAGGATAGAGAGCTAGGAGTGTGCCGACGCTCTGAGAGCGGCGAAGAAGAGCAGTGTCCCGGCTGCAGTGTGTGTAGCCTAGTGAGGGCCCCGAGAGGGTCTGAAGGCGAGTGGAGAGTGAGTACATAGGGGGCAGAGGAGCTTAATTAGCTCACCCTGAAGCATTTACCGGACACTGGGTCCGAAGCTTACCGTGATCTCTATGACCCAGTAAAGCATAACCGGAATCCCTGGAGAACTACAGGTCCCAGGATCGCTAGAGTGCTGATACGTAACAGAGCCAGGAGACACATAGGCCTCGCAAGCTGAGGAGCGTGTACTCCAAGAAAAGGCCCTACCACAAGGTCAGCCAGCGCAGGACAGAGAAAAAGTTAGGCCTAGCTCCAGGCAGGTCAGAAACTTACTACGCAGAGGCAAGAAACAGGAGGCCCTACACCCACTCATTGGGGAGGATCCTGATATGCACCCTTCACCCTACAGTGCTCCAGGATGTGCCTGACTTTCCATCAGTAAAAGGTACTGAAGTGACTACCGTGTCCGTCCCCGTTCTTGCTCTGACCCGGCTGGGTCTCGCCTGTCCTGCATTCCCCTTGCATACGCTGCCCTGAGGCCTAGATCCACCTGTGGGGAGCTATACCATCGAGCTGCCTCATCACCGGCCTCAGTGGACTGCCGCAGCGCTGGTGATTATCATCAGAAACCACAGGTGGCGTCACGAACTTTCATAAAATGAACAAACAACCACCCTTTTAAAGAGTGACCCCAGGGTACGGGCCCAGGAGCCGACCACCGCGACATCCCCAAGGCCAGGCAAAGGCCCGGGTACCGAGTCATCCCCATCCCCTGGGCTGGTCACTGCTTTTCATCATCCATGTTGGGCTGTTGTACGACGTGTGGACTACTCTGCTTGTTGGATTCTTGCATTACCACAAACACTGCCTTTATTTTGTGATTTCTGTGCCGCTTCCCATTTCTATTGGCAGCGTGATATACCAGCACGTGAGGGCTGCCACAATCATGTGTCAATAGGTTATTGATGGAGGCCGTGATACAGAGACTGTCCTGGACCAGGGAGGAGTTGGTACAGAAGCACCTAGAGAGGGGGGTACAGGGACTTCATTTCAATTTTAAAACTTAGCTGGATTGTGTTTAGCTACAAGACTGGAAAGAAAAATAGAAAAAAAAAATTAAGATTTTATTATTTGGCAAAATCGTCCATCAGAGGTTTGGCCACTACCAAAAAGTTTTTGATGAACTTACAGTAGCAGCTGGCGAAACCCAAAAAACTTTGTAACGCCTTTAAGTCCTGAATATAATACCAATCCAGTACCGTCCGGACTTTTGCCAGATCCATGCAAAAACAGTGAATGATAAGAAATAACCCAAAAAAGGGACCTCCTGAATGGAGAACATAAATTATTTGTCAAACCAGAGAAATGTATTATCTTTGAGTATCTGTAAGACCTGCCTGACATGTACCTGATGTGATACGAGGTGAATAAATTAGACTGTGGGGACCCCCAACGAAACCCCGACGCTCAGCCCCCCTACCGCCACCCCTTCCTTAACAATACAATAATGTAACTCTTACAACTGGATGGGTGAGGATCGGTCACAGCTTTATTAACTCTTTAACTCATTCCACTAGAAAGGCATTTTATTTCCAAAAATAATTCCGCTTGTTGCAGCATGCCCTGTGTCTCCACACCGGCAAGTTGGCCAACAAGAGTAACTTTCCAACATGTCCTTTCTATTTCAGGCGAAGGAGGATCCTGCGTACTCGTATGCAGGACTCCGACCCCCACCCATCATCATTAACGCTTGCTCCACTCCGTCCTGGAGTCCTGACAGGAATATGTCCAGTCCAATATCCGTTAAATGAACACCGTCGGGCCGTATGAGGCCAGCTTTATCTCCTTCCAGTTCTCGGTGTCTTATCACTACACCACCTCTTTCCTTTAAAAATCTTGCCATCCGAATATTTATTAGCCGCCTTGTCCGTTCGATGGCTGCACTGTCTCGCGCACCTCGCCATACCGTTCTCGGCACAATCTCTGACCATATTATAGTTAGTTTACTAAAAAATGCTCTGAAGCACTCAGTGTCTAGCTTCATTATTGCCATTAGTTCTGCGCTCTTGTAATGACCGAAGTCGTTTCCCCCAGCGTGTATAACTAAGATAACCGGACCTGTTGCTTCTCTCCCTATGTTGATTACCTCCATTAGTACCTGTGGCCATCGCAGGCCTCTAATACCTCTCCAGTTGAAATATGTGTCATGAAACCCCATATTCCTCCCGCCTGGGCGGACTGTCGCCCTTTTTTCTGCCCAGTATATGTACGAGTGGCCTATCACCCACACTGTTGGCTTATCGTCACCTATAAAAGAAACAAACCACGTTAGAATAACAAGTCCTGTCTTATGTATCTCGCAAAACACGCGGATCGCCATCTGCCTATCCTCTGCACTTCCGTTTCTGACAGTCCTGCTCTAGCTGCTTCCGTGGCCGCGCCTATGCGGAATGAGTGTGTCCCGTAATCTTTGGGGTGGTTCCCTGCTGATGTTAGGCATTTATTAAATATAAATTGGAACTGGTATCTTGATAATGGCGTTCCATCAATGTGTGATAGGAAGAAATTACTTTGTGGCCTGATGGCTGCATATGTTTTTTCTATTGTTACCGGACACAGTGTACTGTTTGTGGGTTTTAGAAGCACCCAAGTGCCCTTGCCCGCTGGGTCTGTTTTGGATTTGCGTATGCGTAGGCGTATTGCATTATTGGCTATGACTACGTCCTGGTGTAATAAGCCTCCACTGGTGGTGATTTTGGATCGAGGGACTAATTCGCTTATGCGTAGCGCCCTGAAAAAGGCGATCACAAATGCAGTAGACAGTAGTGTTGCTTCAAATTGTGAGTGGCATGTTAATGGTGTTAGGGATATGATTTTTGAGAGCAGATTTAGTGACACAGGACGTCTGCACTCCTGACTTGGCTGACCTCTTTTCCACCCTTTTAAGGCTTGACTGATGATGAATCTTTTTGTCACATCTCCCCAATTCAGTAGTTGGAAATGAAATGCTACTCCGGTCCGCCACCGCTGCGCTGACGCCCCTGATATTCCCCTCATTATTAGCTGGTGGAGAAATTCTATGGTTACATCTAGTCTGGCTTGTTCACATTGGTTAACCCGTCTGCCTGCTACTAGTCGTATCCAGTCTTCCCATGCCTTACCGTATGCTTTCCATGTTGACGGGGCGACTGACGCTCTGATTAATGGCATCAGCTGTTCGCCACTAGATCCCATAGGGAGGGTGGGCAACTGGTGCCCGACGGGTGGGCGTTGGGGAGGAGCTCTCTGAAAACCTGCCAATTGAATTGTGATAAAGCGTTAGCAGCAGCGTTAGATCCCCCCTCCACATTGTGGCTAGCGCGGACCCATACATTGTGTTTTAGGCACAGGAATGCTAGCCGGCGTAGTAGGCCTAGCACTGGGAGAAACGATGATGCCATCTTATTAATGCAGTGCGCTAGGCTGGTGTTATTTGTTATGAAGCGTATATTTTTGTTCGCTAGGTACGTGCCCCATATTTCTATGGCTACCACTATTGGGAAGAGTTCCAGGAGTGTCTGTTTTTTTGTTAACCCTTGTTCAGACCAATACGGAGGCCATAAGCCTGTGCACCACTAGTTATCTAGTATCGCTGCATATCCGCCCGCCTCTGCTGCCCCGGTGAATAATTATAGTTCATTGTTGGACTGTTCTGCTGACATAAATAACGTGTGACCATTGAATGATTGTAAGAAGGTTTTCCACACCTCTAAGTCCGCCCGAAGCTGCCTGCTGATTCTGATTCTATGACTCGGTTTTAATGCACGTTTTGTTGCAGGGGATAAACGACGAGAGAAAACCCTTCCGACTGGCATCACCCGGCTCGCGAACACGAGGAGACCTAGTAACACTTGCATCTGTTGTAGTGTTACTTTCCGTACTGTGCAAAATCCCTCGATGAGGTGCAGTGTTTTTTGTATTTTTTCTGTTGGGAGGTGGAATAACCTTGCTGTGGTGTCGATTTCGATGCCTAAGAACGATAGCTTTGTTGTGGGGCCTATGCTTTTTGTAGGGCACAATGGGACTCCAAACCGTTGAAAGATGTTTGTGAATTCGTTAAGTAATGATTGGCATTGATTTGAGTCTTTGGGTCCGACGAATAGGAAGTCATCTAGGTAATGTGTGACGGACCTATTGCCGGTTTTGTACCTCAACACCCATTCTAGGAAGGAACTGAATAGTTCGAAGTAATAACAGATATTGAACAACCCATTGGGAGGCAAGTGTCGTAGAAGTATTCATTGTCCACTTGGCATCCCAGCAGGTGGTAGCAATTTGGGTGCACCGGTAGTAGGCGAAAGGCGGATTCTATGTCGGATTTAGCGAGCAGCACTCCGGGCCCCGCATCGCGTACTAACATTACTGCTCTGTCGAACGACGCGTAGGAGACCGAGGCGTCTTCAGACGAAATACCGTCATTTACAGACTCTCCTTTTGGGTAAGATAAATGATGGATAAGCCGGAATGAACCTGGCTCTTTTTTGGGGATTATTCCCAGAGGGGAAACTCTTATGTTACTGAATGGTGGGGTTGGGAAAGGGCCCGCCACTCTGCCTAGAGCTACTTCTTTTTGTATTTTTTGCCTAAGTATTTCAGGGTGCTCTTTTGCAGATTTAAGGTTATTTGCAAAGGTGGGTGATTTATTAAGTTTGAAAGGGAGGAAAAAACTGTATGTGAAACCAAAACGTAACTGCCCCGCTGCGTCTTTCTTAGGATATTGGTCTAGCCAGGGGCCCATCGTGTTTACGCTCACCGGGGTCCTTGGATTCTGACTGTGGGAGTTTAATTGATAATTTGCTTGCGGGATGAGAACATCTTGCCGCGGGTTGGGCTGCACCGCAGGCTGAGCATTCATGTTTGTATCTGCATAAGGCGCAGAAACGACAGCGTCCCTCATTGTACTGCCAGCAGGCCCCTGGTCTACGTACTACCACTGAATTTTGGCCTGCTGTTGCCTGTTGTCCAGTAGCCGTTGTTGGAAAGGGATGGTGTTTCTGTAACAGCATTAATCGCAACCATATGTCTGTAGCTTTTACCCCCCAGCCTAGCTGTGGTTGCAGGGCCAACCGCCTCCGGAACTCTTCATCGTAGCGCCACCATGCTGAACCGCCGTGGGCTTTGTACGAGTTATCCTGGTATATGAATAGTTCCGAGCAGCGTTCCGGATGCTTTTGGCCCATGATGCAACTCAGCACTGAAAACGCCTGTAACCAGTTACTCATTGTCTTCGCGACCTTTTGTCTATTTCTGTTGAATGGTCTGTCGACTATCCTTTTCTCTTTGTCTATAGTATGTTGGTCAGCGGTTACAAGTGCCCATATGTCGATGTAGTCATTATTCCATATTTTAATTCTGGTTTCCTTGTCTATGTGTGAGCCCAATGGGCTTATCCTGCAAAAGAATACGTCCTTGTGTACGCTGGCTAATGGTGGAGTTGTTTTAGTAGAATTATGTATAGCGCCTGGTGGCACGGATAGTTGTTCGACTATGGCCTTAAGGGCCGCTATTAAGTTGGTGTTACTATTTCCCATTTCAGTTATACTTATATTGCACGCACCCATTCCTGCGGCTGGAGGAGGGACTCCGATGTGTGGAGGGACTCTGACACCTGTCTCGCTCGGGGTGAGCGGCGTGCCTCTGCTCTTAGACCTGCGTGAAATCGTTGTATCGTGCAGACTGTAAGCTCTGGAGGGTGCCATTGTATCGTTTCTGTCCCCCGGAGGACGGGATCGTTGGGGCTCGACATCTCTGATGCAGAGGATGGTGAGCGCCACCTTGAGGGCCGCGACCTGTGACCCCTCCTGTGGGATGCCGATCTCCACTTTGCTTGTGACGACCGCTTCCTTCGCCGGTGACTTGTGTGCGATGGCGTAGATCTGTCGTCGGAGGAACTACAGCGAGTTCACCTAGAGTGAGTACGCCTGGAGTCTCTGTGTCCCTAAGGGTGTATGGGGGGTTCTGCGCAGTTTACATGTGTCCCGCCGGGACATGTCGGTGCTATTTGTGGCCAGGGCGATGCTATAGCGGTGTCAAGCGCGTGCGTCGCTGCGCTATTATAGGGGTATATGGGGGAGGCGAGGATGGTCGCTGAAGTGTTTAGGCTCTGCATCGTGTCCATCAGGGGGGTATTGATACTGTGACTGGGCGCTGGATGGGCTGCGGTGATTACAGGGGCCGCAATGTCCCCAGGATGTGTAGTGTCACGTGTTCTGTTTTGGGAACTTTTTCTTTTATTTTTAATATTAGTTTTTCTGTGGGGGATTGTTTGGGGGGGAAGCAGAGCACAGCCCCCGGCAGAGGATTCCTGTCCGGAGCTCTGCTCTGCCACAGCCCCTGCTGTGTGTTGAGGGGGCGGGGAATGGTTACTAAGTGGCCCGCAGCTTCTTCTGTGAGGCTTCGGGGTGCTGTGCCTAAAGCGCTCTGGAGGACGGGAGTGCCTGCTGGACCTCCGCCCTCCAGGGCGCTCCTCGGCAGGATGCGGGACAGGAGTGTTAACGGGGGTGGGGAACAACAGGCTGTGTGCTGTCTCCAGCGCCGGTGGCAGGCAGGAGACCTGAATCCCCTCTGTGCCCGCCGCCGACATGGAAGACAGCCCGCACTCATTTATTAGTGCAGAGGAGACCTGCGCCCGCAGTAAGTGAGGCGCAGGGTCCACCGCCGCACTAGCTTCAGCTTCCTGCTCCGCCCCGCAGCATTCTGAACTGGGGGGCGTGACCTGTGGGGTCACGTGGGGCGGACACGCGCCCTGTACATGCGCATCGAGCGCTTCCTGCCCTCCAGCTCCGCCTCCCCCAACATGCCTCTCCAGCCTAGTGGAGTCACGCGCCCGCTTCCCTGCTCCGGCGCGCGACCGCAGAGAGGAACCCCCCAACCCCACGCCGGCGCGCGCCCGCCGCCCTGCTGTCGCTGCGCGCCCTTCCCCACTGGCGTGCGGCCACCGGACCGCCACGGCTGCCCGCTTCCCCGAGTCAGCGAGCGCCCGCAGCACTACCGCAGCCGCCTACCGCCCCGGGTTGAGTGGCCCGATGAACACTGTAAAGTTGTGCGGATGCGGCGATCGGGTGAGGAAGGGGATCGGGACCAAGCCGCGGAAGTAATGCAGCCCCCCGTTCCAGATGACCCGACCGCCGTGGAGGGGACCGTTGTACCGTGGGCAATTGGAGTGGGTGAGTAGGCCCAAGTGGTGAGGGGACTGGGACTGGGGAATATGATGTTCCCATAAGGGGTTGAGGGCCAGGGGCAGGGTGATCTGGGGATTTAGAGCTGGGGCCAGGGGGATGAGCGCTGAGCCCCGACATGAGAGCCTGTAACCAGCGCTCGCCCCCCTGTGCAAACCCAGCCTGGAGGGCCTCAGCAATCTGACCTGATCCTGAAATCTCCATGACGTTCGACTCCGGGACCAGCAAAGAAAGGAAGTAACGTGGGATGTCCCGGTGTTTATGTATCCATGGGACGGCTTGTAGCAGCCGTCCCTTTCGCTTCATTGGATCCTTCTGGGGGCTTCAGGATCACTGGTCAGTAAGGGGCAGCGAAGGGGGGGGTCACCAATCGCCATGGCCCGGGGAGGGGCCACCACAGTCAGTGACTCCCTCCTTATTTAGTATGGAGTCTACCATTATGTCATCAAGATGGGTTTGTTGTGATCTACATGCCAGATGAGTAAAAATGGGAGCATTAGTCAACCCAAATGCCATCACAAGGTTTTCATAGTGCCCCTCAGGAGTATTTAAGGCCGTCTTCCACTCATCTCCTCAATGTGAATGAGATTATAAGCCCCCCTGAGGTCTAGTTTAATCAAATTGTAGGAGCCAAATGGTTTTCTAAAGAGGTCTGGGATGAGAGGGAGAGGATATGCATCCCAGACCGTGATCTTATTAAACTCACAAAAATCAAGGCAGGGGCGCAACCCCTAGTCTTTTTTTTTTTTTGACAAAGAAAAACCCCACTGCAACGGGAGATGAAGAACGTCTTATATGGCCCTTTGGTAGACTTTCAGTGATCTAGTTTTTCATGGCCTGCCTCTCTGAACCAGAGATATTATATAACCTGCTTTTTTGGCAGCTTCGCCCCAGGAATAATATTACCGACGCAATCATAAGGATGATGGGGAGGAAGTTCTTGACACCCCTGTTCAGAAAACACATTCCTGAAATCAGACCCACCATGGCTATCCGAGTGACCAAGCAGTGTTCTTGGCAATACTCGCTCCATTTTACCACCTCCCGAGTCTGCCAGTCTACGGCTAAGTGCCCACGATGCAGAAATGCTCTGGATTTTTCCTGAGCGTTTCTGCATCTCCCTGGCAGAAAAAATGCATGCGGATTTTACATGCGTTTTTCCTGCCAGGGACAAGCGTAGGTGAAGCGTTTTTTCACATGCATTTCCGCATGCGGGTTGTCAAGCGGTTTCCAAGCGATTTTAGCATCACTTGGAAAGTGCTTGACAACTTGGTCACACTATATAAATCCATGCAACCGGCATGGATTTATATAGTGTGACCAAGTTAATAGTTGAAGAAAAAAGATTAAAAATGGTAAAAAAAAAACAAAAAACAAAAACATTTTACTTACCTTCTGATGGCCCCTGGTCTCTTGTATGGCTCACGGTGGTGTGAAAGGACCTTCCATGACGTCATTTAGTCATGTGACAGGTCACGCGACCGCCGACGAGCCGTACAAGAGACTCGACTCAGCGGAGAAAAGACCGGGGGCCATCAGAAGGTAAGTATAATGTATTTTTTTCTTGTCTTTTTTTTTTTTTTTACAGGTACCATGGTACCCGAGTCTGGAGGAGAGTCTCCTCTTCTCCAGACCCGGGTACCATCCGCACGTTGAATCGCTTAATATCCGCATGTGCACATGTAGTCATGCGGATATTAAGCGATTCAATGCAAGTCAATGGAGGTAAAACGTCGCGATTACGCAAAATAACTGGTAGTGCTGCGGATTTTTCCGCACTGATAATGCGCAGCGGAAATTTCCGCAGCATGTGCACAGCACATGCGGATTATCATTGGGGAACATTGCAGACCTTCTACCAAGCGTTTAAGCGTTTCTGCAATGGAATTGCCGCTGCGGAAACGCTTAAAAGATAAAGTGGGCACACAACCTACCACAGGATTGTGCAGCGTAAACCAAGGTAGTCTAAGGACCACAGGAGAGGGCAAGCCCTCTAGCACATAACAGTCAATAAATTTTGAGTGCAAGGCCCCTACCTGCAGATGTAGCACACGAGCGATAAGAGTAAAATACCCCTAGCTCAAGGGTGCAGAGTCAATGGCGATTATGGGTGTTGAGCCAGAAAATTTATGAGGTTTGAGGTCCTGATCGAACCTAGCGTCGATCAAAATAAACCCCGCCCCACTGTCCAGAAAGGCAGAAATTACCACCATACTTTTGCCAAGATGGATCTTGGACGGTAAAAAAAAAAAAATTGTGACCTACCCACAGAGGAAATAAGTACACCCCCGAGTTGCCAATTCACCCCGCAACTCGGGCGCCTTAGTTTTCTGGTGGGTGTTTAGGAATTTAGGAAAGACACACACACACACACACACACTCCCCCTTTCCGCCAAACTACAGTTGGACCAACAGAACAAGTTGCCACACCCAACAGCATGGGTTCCTCAGTTAACTCAAACCTAGGGGCCCTTGACCCCAGGCCCCCTGCAAATTGGAGTGTCTCCTTATGTCTCTGGCAATGACAGTGGTTAACACACAAACGCCTCTTCAAAACAACCAACACCTCCGACTCCAGAACTAGGCAGCATAAATCTAACACTGGCAATCCAAGATTGCCAGAGGCGAGTATATATAGGAGAGGCGAGAGGCCAACACTGAACAGCTGAGACCATCAATGCTGGAAAGCTCTAGCAGCTCTCAACTGAACAGATTAACCTTTGCACTGCTAGCAGAAACCTTCACGGTTTAATATGATAGTGAAGTGCTTCTAATCAGTGCAGGAGCTCAGACGTCGCAGTCTTCTGGCCCCTCTAGTTACGGTAAACCCGTGGTTCCTGGATTCCAGCGATGTGTCACTTACCGAGCTGCTTGATGCAGTGTTGATAAATTCCCTTTATTAGCTGCAGATGTTCTGCCTATGCACAGGGTACACAGAAAGCTGTCAATCAGTGGTGCGGGTGGGGCTATATATAGAGCTCATGAATGTGGAGGACTACATGGTAGCAGGTTTACTAGTCCTTGAGTGATAAAACTAAAACAAGCAGCCAGTTATTGACACATGGCTGGAATCAGAGTCTCTGTCTTTATATAATCAGAATCTAATAAGAGTATAGATGCAAGTGTACAATAAATCTGGAAGAATAAAGAAGTAATCAGTATATCATAAATTATATCTACCCTACAGGTAGCATATGCATTATAATTACATACAACGTCACTAAGGAAAAGTACCTCATTTGCGTCGACCACCAATAATACACCTTGGCAAGCAGAAAGGGACCTTGAAACTTCGTAGCTAAAATCAACATGACCCTACAAAAGTACAAAAACGTTAAAAGGGAAAACATGTTGGACAAATATGGATTGATGGATACAAGGCACATTCTTAAATAACCATGTATAAATGTGAGGGGAGTCATTTCGTATGTAGATGGACAAAGAATGCTGAGCGTTGGAAACATGTTGCTATGTTGCAAAAATTTTTCACTTGAACCTTGTGGATTAATGGACTTTTAAAGATGAAATAATAAAGATGGATTTTATGGAGCTGGAGTTCCTTTTCTTTTTCCTGTGATTTACACACGTGTGGCCACACGATCTCCGGGCTTCAGCACGCCGAGAGCCGCTGTGGGTGAGCTGGTGGTTTTTTTTCTATAGCATTCTTAAATAGGCTGTGCCAAGATTGCAACTTTTTGGCTATTCTGTGGGGGGGTTGACAAGCGGGACCTCCAATGATCAGAAGAACAGATGTCTCACATCCCCTTTTTTAATGGAGTGGTGCCATTGTCTACGGGACTGATGGAGATAGCTGAGCTCTGAATTCGGCCATCTCCGGCAGCCCATTACACTTTGAGTGGAGCAGCAGTGCACACGCTCATCGGCCAATCCATTGGCGTAATATGGCTCCTGCACCTGATTTCCTGTGATTGGGGTCCCAGAGATGGGTCCCCAGCTATTAGCAAGCAATCTGTTCTGTAGAAAAGTGATAAGTTGTAATCGGAGAGCAAACTCTTTCAATTTTACAATATTGGATAGCTCTTATGGGCGTCTATAAAAAAAACAAAACAGTGTTAGATCTACAGGGTCGGCCATTTATATGGATACACCTAAATTAAATGGGAATGGTTGGTGATATCAACCTGAAACAACGGATACTGGAAGCCTGTGCTAGCATTTCTCCTGCGGTGTTGCTATCAGTGTGTCAAGAGTGGGAGAAGAGGGTTGCATTGACAATCCAACACAATGGGCAGCACTTTGAACACATTTTATAAGTGGTCATAAACTTGTACAAAACTCACGAAAGAATAAAGTTACGTTAAAACCAAGCACACCATTGTTTTTCTTATGAAATTCTCAATAAGTTTGATGTGTCACATGACCCTCTTCCCATTGAAAAAATAAAGTTGGATCCAAAATGGCCGCCATGGTCACCACCCATCTGGAAAAGTTTTCCCCCTCCCATATACCAATGTGCCACAAACAGGAAGATGATATCACCAACCATTCCCATTTCATTTAGGTGTATCCATATAAATGGCCCACCCTGTAAAATAATAAATTATTATTATTATTATTGCAGCTGCTGCATTTTGTATAACTCATTCAGTATCTGAACATCTGCAACAAGAGCACAGAGAAACAAATCAAGAAGAAACGTCACACTCACCGGAGTGTGGATCAGGTTCAGGAGATACTTCTTTCCCTCCTAAGTGTAAAACAGAGACGCAGTCTGGGCCTTCACCGTAATCCGGGCTCCCTCTCCACCTGCAGCTCGTCCAGAACTTGCTTATTGGAGGCGGCTTTTGGAATACACCCTGAGGGAAGGAGCGAGACCCCAGAATCCACACTGTTAGCTCGTGGTGGCAGTGTCCCCCTCCATACTAGTCTGTCAAGGTTAGCTTGTTTCTGTGTTTTATATATGTATTTTATGTGTGTAAACCCTCTTCATGTGTACAGCAGCCTGGAATGAACGCTGCTTAAGAAATAAATAATAGAGTAAGGCCTCATTCAGACCACAGTGATTTCTCTTGTAGGTAAAAAAAAAAAAAAAGACCGATTTTCATCAGCTTTGTTTTGCATCCGAGAAGTTCTAAACTTTGATTTGGATCAAAATCCGACAGGTCAACGTGTTTCGGTGAAAAATACGCGATCCGCAGAAATATGTGAACAGCCCTAGACTATAATAGATATGAGTTCTGTGAAAAACAAGGATCGAGCTCGTACGAGATCCAACATTTCATTCTATAAATCTACATAAATAATTAATAACGTGCCAAATTGCTTTTTTTTGTGTATGCTTTGCGTGTACGGAGGGAAAGTTCCCAGTGCTAGTGTCTATGGTGCTCCATTAGGCTAGGGCTACCTTGTGACTGTGTGTGGCGCTACTGATTGAGCAATAGCTCCAGTTCAAAGCAATACACTCATTTTAAAAGGAAATCTGTTTGACCTCAGATGTGGGCATGCAGGCCTTTGACATGTAAATCTAAACCAATGGACACTTTTATATCTTATACCTGTTGCTGCACTCCTAAGTAATTAGAATTTTGGTTCACATGCAAATGAGGAGTTAAGTCTCTGTCTCCTGAGATTATCTCCGACAGCAAGCATCCGTTCTCTTTAGGCTACGTTCCCTTCACTTTTGATGAGTTTTCGATGTTGCAGATTTTCTACAGCATTCCTGCACCTATTAAGTAAAATAGGTTACTTGTTTTTTTTTCTTTAAATCTGTAACATCAGAAGCTCACTGAAAGCTCGTGGTGGGAACTTAGCCTCAGTGTCAATGATAGCTCACAGTTTTTTGGGATGTCAGGCACCAAGCAAGGAAAATCAGAAAGTAAGCTATAACTCAAGATAAAGAGGCTGGTGCTGGGCAGGGAAGCAACCTTGGAAGGCTGAGGCTCGGTAAGTGCTCCGTTACACCTAGAGCACTCAGAAATGCAGCAACAGATAAAAGATATAGAGGTGTCTATGGATTTAGCTTTCCAAATCCTGCATGGTCATGAATGGGAATTGGAGGGAGGGGTATATCTGATGGATTCCCTTAAATTATTAAATGGCAATTGCAGTTCACATAGTTGCATACTACTTAATCTTTAGCGCTACAAAAATTTGTACTTCAAGCACCAGTAAAAAAGATTCCTTAGAGGTATCTGGTCACTATTAGTGATGATCGAGTGTGTTCTATCAACCCCTTCGGCGAGCACGCTCGGGTGCTCGCTGAGTATTTTGGCATGCTCGGCATTTCTTTTAATGTCGCCGTGCCTGCAAGTGTCACGGCTGTTAGACAGCGTGCTCGCCGAAGGGGTTCATAGAACACGCTCGATCATCACTAGTCACTATACATGAGTATACCATAAAAAATAACATATTATATAGTGAATAACACAGACACTATTCAATACAGCAGGGTTGAGGTGTATTTTGTGGTACAAAATTACAGTATTTTTGAATGACACCATTCACTTTACTGTGCAAGATATAGAAAAAAAGGGTAATGAACTCCAAATAAAGTGAAATGGTGCAGAAGAAAAAAAAACAAAAACATTTCACTGCTTTTAAAAAATTCTAAACTTTGCAAACAAATTGTTTGGCTCGTGTTTAAATTTTCTAAGACCGTTTTTAATACTTACCATTTTGGGGTACAACTTTTTGATTGCTCCATCAAATGAATAGTCATAAGTTACTTACCGGTAACGGGATTTTTCAGAGACCATGACAGCACCACGAGAGAGGGGATCCGCCCACCAAGGAGAGGAAACCTACAGGCTTAAAAGGGCGCCGCCTCTCTCCCGCCTCAGTTTGGATTACAGAGCACTGAGAGGACCGCCAGGTTAATGAACACAGCAAACAATCACAAAGTTGCCATACCACACGACACCTATTGAGTGTGAGATTATAATTTATAAAAGGGGAGTGCTCCCACAAAGGTGAAAGGAGGGAATGTAAGGGTGCTGTCATGGTCTCCGAAAAATCCCATTACCGGTAAGTAACTTAAGATTTTATCGGTCGACCATGACAGCACCACGAGAGAATTACAGGGATGAAGTAATCTATTGAAGGACCACAGCCTGGAACACTCTTCTCCCAAAGGTGAGGTCAGCCGATACTATATAGGTTAGATATGGGTGTGTCTATGGAATGTAGAGGGACAGGACCAGGTAGCAGCCTTACATATGTCTTCTAATCAAGACACCTGTCTTCTCAGCCCAGGAGGTTGCCACAGCCCGGGTGGACTGAGCCTTCAACCCTCCTGGCACTTCCTTGCCGCTAGATGTATATGCTAGAGAAATGGCCGTAACGGAACGCTTCAAGCATTACCTGGCCTCCGCAAAGTTCACTGTGTACACGGACAACAACCCGTTGACACACCTAGACAATGCAAGACTTGGTGCCCTGGAACAGCGGTGGATGGCCCGGCTATCAAATTATGACTTCACAATCAAATACCGGGCAGGCAGAACCAACGCCAACGCAGATGCCCTATCAAGAATCCCTGCTCCAATTCTCTATGGCCCTTTTCATACCGACCCAGTAGAACCGCTCTCTCAGTAGGAACTCCAGTTTCTTCCACCCGAAGTGCCCCGCTCTGTCATGGTAGGCCTCCAGGACCATTGCTGCATCTCGTCTTGGGACCACCACCTGCCAGGTCAGCTCGTGCGTCCGGTGGTTGACAAGCCTTCTGCACAGCTTACCTTCATAGAGGAATAGCCTGCTTTTCTCCTTCCATAACTGCTTGGCTTCCTCTGGAGCGTCCGGGCCAGGGCTAGAGTCCTCCTGGGTTAACATGTCTTGCACCAGGCGAATTGCAGGGTCACTATCTTGCGTTTCAGCCCAGGCGTGGTGGGGTAAGGGATTGAACATGATGGTGGTTAGGTCTTTGTCTCTTACCCGGTGAGAATACTGAGTGGCCCCATACCGGTGGAATGCAGGGAGCTCTACTTCCTCCAGCTCTTCTGAGTCTTCTTCTCCTTCAGGCAAGTGGGGCATCCTTGGTGAAGGCGGTCTTCTCCTTGTCAGCCTCTGCCACAGGAACCTGCCAGTACCCGCTAGTAAGGTCCAAAGTAGGAAAGAAGTTAGCTGATTTTAGGGCTGCTAAAGACTCCTCTACCCTAGGTAACAGGTACGCGTCTTTATGGGTGATACGATTGACCTTTCTATAGTCCACGCACATTCTCATGGTACCGTCTTTCTTTTTTACCAAAACTAAGGGAGCTGCCCAGGGGCTACAGCTATCTCTAATGACCCCAGCTTCTTTCATTTCTCTCAGCATGCCCTTTGCGTTCTGATAATGTGCAGGAGGTACAGGTCTGTGTCTCTCTTTTATTGGTGGGTGGCTCCCCGTGGGGATGTGGTGTTCTATCCCTTTTACTCTGCTGAAGTCTAGCGGGTGCTTACTAAAGATTCTCTCGTACTCCTGTACCACCCGGTAGACTCCTTGTTTTTTGTGCAGGGGAGTGGAGTCAGCACCCACATGGAGTTTCTGGCACCAGTCCTCCTTGTGTTTCTGGGAGCCATTACCCTCCACCGGTTAAGATGGAGGCAAGGGTTCCACGACCCTGATAGCATTGTGTTGGACGGCAAACAATTTGGCTAGTGTAGCATACCGGGGCAAGTAGACTTCCCTTTCCCCGATGCTTAAGATCCAGACGGGCACCCTTCCATGGCGGACATCAACCACCCCCCTGGCTGTCAAAATGGTGGGCCTGCTGTCTGAGTACACGGGTTCTACCATGGCTTGGTAGTCTCTCCCCCTTAACCCGATTGCAGTCCGACACCAGATCATCATTTCACTTTTGGGAGGCATGGCAATGGGGAACGGGTCGCTCATCCTCACGCTACCGATCTCACCACCAGACAGTTTTACCTGTTGCCGTCTCACCAGGGCCCTTATCTCCTTCTGGAGGACTCTCTGCTGGCTGGAACTAGCATTCATCACCACCTTCTGCAAAATCACAATTACTTCTGCAAGACAATTTTCAATCACGTTAGTACCCACAGTTATTTTAGGGTGACTTTCACGGCGATCAATGTCCACAATGATCACTCCCTGTGCCGGCAGTTCAACCTTACCAATCTTGATGGTCATCTCTCTGAACCCCACTTGCGGCACAGGTTGGCCATTGCTGGCGATGATGCTTAAGTCATCGTCTGGATAACGGGTTATATCCGCGTCACTCCAGTACCGCTTGAAAAGTACGTAGGGGATGGTAGTCACTTGAGACCAGGTGTCCAGCAGTGCACTTATGGGGATACCGTCCAGCACTACGGGTAAGACCGGGCGTCCCCCCACGTACTTATCACGCCAATTAGACGGGCCTGATGACCTTATGCCTGGGGGATGGCCCTCTGCCCCAGGTCGGACCCATTTAAAGTACAGTACCTTGCTATGTGTCCTGGCTGACTGCAACGGTGGCAAATCGGCTGTCCATCCTCAGTGTAACTGTCGGCGGGCCTCCCTCTGAACGACGGGATCCTCCTCTGTCGACGCCACGGGACATCCTCCGGACTGGAAGCCAGCTTGATGGGTCCTGACGGGTCCACCTGTAACGACTGTAAGGTCCTGGTCAATGCAGCAACACTCCTGGTTAGTTCCTGGACCTGATGGTGCAGGTCTGCAGGCGGGGATGGGATTGAGGCCTGCGCATCAGCCCCCACAAGGTCTGCAGGGTAGGGCGCCGCCCCCTGGTGGTAAGTAATGGCAGGGCGCCGGGAAGCTACAGCGCTACTTGGTGCGGGTTCTCGGAGCACCCGGATGTCCCTATCCTTGAACCGCGCAAAAGTCAAATCGGGGTTCTGAAGGGCCATGAGGCACAGCTGGGTTCTGGGGGCGCTGGACAGCAGACCTTCTATGAACTGGTCAGTTTACAGCTTATCGGTGTCCTGCACGCTACCAGGGTCAGCTTGTTTGATAGCTCTCAGGGCTTCTTGCAGGTTCAAGGCATAATCTCTGATACTATCCTGGGCTCGCTGCTTACAGCCATAGAACCGCATTTTGATTTCTGCTGAGGTACGGGTATCAAAGGTACTCCGCAACCGGGTCAGAATGTCCTTTACAGTCCTTTTCTCCTCATCTGACCATGATTTCACTTCCCGCTGGGTTGCACCGGTGAGCTGCCCCGTCAGAATGCTCACTTTCTGTTCTTCTGTCAGGGGGTAAACTTTAAATAAACTGTGCAGTCTTTCCTTAAAGTCAGTCAATGTATGGGATTCCCCTGAGTATTGGGGCAGCCAGGCTGCTCCAGGGATGTAGGGCATGGAGAATGGCATCACCGCTGCTGCAGCCACGCTGGTGGTAGAGGGTCCCTCCGCGTCCGTCATCTTCCTCCCCCATAGTTAACCGTGGCCTACCTTCTGTTGATCATCTTCCGTAGGCCGCGGCTCCGCTGGTGCTGCTCTGGACGAGGACCGTGCGTCGCGTCCTGGTGACGTCAGCGTCGCTCTCTCTCCTTCCAGGACCTTACGCAGCGTCGGTGAGTAGGGCGGGGCTTCAGGTCTCGCGCGGTTTGGACGTCCACGCCCCTCTTCTTCCCGCGCGGCGTCCTGAAGATGGCGTCCGATGGCGGGAAAACGGCTGAAGATGGCGGGAAAATGGCTGAAGATGGCGGGAAACTGGCTGAAGATGGCGGGAAACGACTGAAGATGGCGGGAAACGGCTCTGGATAGCGGGAAACAAGGTACGCAAACAGCCCTTTCAGGCACGCAATACCCGTTTGTGGCGAGTTGGTCACAATCCTGCCGACTACGCCAAAAGCTGACTCGCCCCCTGGGCCGTGGGGCACTCGGGAACCGGGCTTCAGTGTGATGATGGGGGTAGTAGTGGCAACCCGATCCCGTGGCTAAGGGTGGTCAGACCATATGCTGTGGCAGCCTATTTGTAGGGTTTTGAATGTCCGACTACGCCACCCGTGGATTGCGGTCGGGGATGACCGCCGCTGCAAGGCAGACCGCTGAGGCTGATGTTGGTATGCAGCACTGGGATAGAATAGCTCCCCACGGGAAGAGTGTAGCCTCAGGGCAGATAATAGGATGCTGGGGGTGATGGTGCAGGCCGCAATAATAAAGGTCCAGAGTCTACTTCAAACAGTCCAGGGTCTTTATTGTAGGTAGTACTTATGACCCAACAGGAGTACAGGGTAGAAATGGGCCTGGGTGTCTGAGAACATTCGGGCGAGCCCCACTGGTCAGGGTGAGTGGGTAGGCCTACCGTTCTCTCTCTGCCCTTGCTGACTATCCCCCTTTTAGTGGTGTGATAGCCCACGTCCCTGAGCTGGCCGTGTACTACGCCTGTATGGCTTGCGACTCGGGCCTTAGGTACCTGTTGCTTCTCTGTGCTGTACCGGTCCCTCTGTGTGGTGGTGCCTCCAGGCTTCTCAGGCCAAGGGACCTAAAATCCCTCACAGGTAGGTTATCTGCTGCCGGGCTTGCAACCCTGACAGCCTCGGACCCCAGTGTCCGGTTGTGTAGTTCTCTCTCAGCCAGGACCGGCTCTCGTTGCCTCTGTCCCTGGCTTGCTGTTCCTCCTCAGCCTCCTTGACTCCTCAGCTGCTGCTGACCTGTCCCTCTCCTCTGGGAACCCTTCTGGATGCTTCAGAAGTGGGTCCTGGTCTCTCTAACCCTGTCCTCAGTTCCAGCTTTTATAGGGGCAGCCAGCTCTCCCTACTGGCCTGGGACAGGAGGTGCGGCATGCTAATTGTCCCTGACTAGGGAACCTCCCTCCTGCTCTCAGACACAGCCTTTAATACTTGTGGCATCCAGGCCTGGGGTGACACACATCCACAGCTAGGGGATTTAGGGAACACAAGATCTTTGTCTTCCGATTTAGTTTTGTGGCAAACAGATCTACCTGACCGGAGGGCCCCCCACCCCCCCATCTTCGGCTATTTGGGTAAAAATTCCTTGATTTAGTTCCCATTCCCCTTGCATCAGAGGATAGCAGCTTAGGAAATCTACTCTGGTGTTTTCTTTTTCCCTTATATGGAGGGCCATCAGGGAAAGGAGGTGACTTTCTGTAATCTGGAAGAGATGATCTGTCACTCATCAGCAATCTTGACCATGTGTCCCCTGGTGGTTCACATATGCTACCGCAACTAGATTATCCAAGAGGATCTTTACATTCTGGCCCTGAAGGAAAGGTAAGAAATTATTCACCGCCTTGTCTACCGCCAGAAGTTCTTTTGCATTGGAGGAGAGACTCTTTTTGATATCTGACCAGGTCCCCTGGGCTCCCCACCCTCTGGGACTCGCATCTGTGGTAATTGTGCTAGTGACCCCAAGTACCCAGGGAACCCCTCGAGATTGGTGGCAGGATGAACCTAACCTCTATAAAGATTTTACTGACCGGGGTGATAAGGACATCTTCCCTTCCAAGTGCCCCTTAAGAGAAACTTCATTATGTATCAGATCCCACTGTAAAACCCTGGAATGGTATTGTGCTCACAGAACCCCTGGGAAGCACGATATCAGGGTACCCAACAGGTACATTGCACCTCCAAGGGACATGACCGAATTTGCTATGGCTTTCTTCACCTGGCCCCTCATTTATTGTATTTTAGCTTCCGGGAGGTGGCATTCTTGAGATTCGCAATCCCCAAAAACGGCTGAACTGTCGAGTAATCTGGATCGTGTGCTCACGATTCCGGGCGAAATCCGTGACACAGTGATGGCAGGGTGAGATATGGAGTGTGTCAGCCTCATTTTGACTTGTTTTAAGGACATTACATCAAAGTTGGATAAGCCTGTAGTGTGTTTTTCAACTTAAATTTTGGGGGTGACTCAAAATCCAGGCCTCCATTGGTTAATAAATTTGATTTCCATTGATGATTTTGTATGAACATTTGCTAAAGAAGAACTGCGCCCAGCGGAGTCAAGCTGAAGGAAGAGAATGGACTTGATCTGACTTCAGACATTTTTTCAAGTTTTCCCTCAGGAGGGGGCCAGTTCACTTTTTAGCTGGGTTAAAATACACTGCTCAAAAAAATAAAGGGAACACTCAAATAACACATCCTAGATCTGAATGAATGAAATATTCTCATTGAATACTTTGTTCTGTACAAAGGTAAATGTGCTGACAACAAAATCACACAAAAATCATCAATGGAAATCAAATTTATTAACCAATGGAGGCCTGGATTTGGAGTCACCACCAAAATTAAAGTGGAAAAACACACTACAGGCTGATCCAACTTTGATGTAATGTCCTTAAAACAAGTCAAAACGAGGCTCAGTGTTGTGTGTGGCCTCCACGTGCCTGTATGACCTCCCTACACCGCCTGGGCATGCTCCTGATGAGGTTGCGGATGGTCTCCTGTGGGATCTCCTCCCAGACCTGGACTAAAGCATCCGCCAACTCCTGGACATTCTGTGGAGCACCGTGACGTTGATGGATGGAGCGAGACATGATGTCCCAGATGTGCTCAATCGGATTCAGGTCTGGGGAATGGGCGGGCCAGTCCATAGCTTCAATGCCTTCATCTTGCAGGAACTGCTGACACACTCCAGCCACATGAGGTCTGGCATTGTCCTGCATTAGGAGGAACCCAGGGCCAACCGCACCAGCATATTGTCTCACAAGGGGCCTGAGGATCTCATCTCGGTACCTAATGGCAGTCAGGCTACCTCTGGCGAGCACATGGAGGGCTGTGCGGCCCTCCAAAGAAATGCCACCCCACACCATTACTGACCCACTGCCAAACCGGTCGTGCTGAAGGATGTTGCAGGCAGCAGATCGCTCTCCACGGTGTCTCCAGACTCTGTCACGTCTGTCACATGTGCTCAATGTGAACCTGCTTTCATCTGTGAAGAGCAAAGGGAGCCAGTGGCGAGTTTGCCAATTCTGGTTTTCTGTGGCAAATGCACAGTGTTGGGCTGTGAGCACAACCCCCATCTGTGGACGTCGGGCCCTCATACCACCCTCATGGAGTCAGTTCTAACCGTTTGTGCAGACACATGCACATTTGTGGCCTGCTGGAGGTCATTTTGCAGGGCTCTGGCAGTGCTCCTCCTGTTGCTCCTTGCACAAAGGTGGAGGTAGCAGTCCTGTTGCTGGGTTGTTGCCCTCCTACGGCCCCCTCCACGTCTCCTGGTGTACTGGCCTGTCTCCTGGTAGTGCCTCCAGCCTCTGGACACTACGCTGACAGACACAGCAAACCTCCTTGCCACAGCTCTCACTGATGTGCCATCCTGGATGACCTGCACTACCTGAGCATCTTCTGTGGGTTGTAGAGTCCGTCTCATGCTACCACAAGTGTGAAAGCACAACCAACATTGAAAAGTGACCAAAACATCAGCCAGAAAGCACTGGTACTGAGATGTGGTCTGTGATCCCCACCTGCAGAACCACTCCTTTATTGAGGGTGCCTTGATAATTGCCAATAATTTCCATCTATTGTCTATTCCATTTGGACAACAGCATGTGAAATTGATTGTCAATCAGTGTTGTTTCCTAAGTGGACAGTTTGATTTCACAGAAGTTTGATTTACTTGGAGTTATATTCTGTTGTTTAAGTGTTCCCTTTATTTTTTTGAGCAGTGTATATAAAAAAATTACTGCAGCTTTAATGCTATTTATTACGTCTCAGGTAATTTTGTGACTAATACAGCATCAAAACTACCAAAAAGCTTAAATCTCCAATGGAAGCCGATAGCACCAGTGAGAACATGGCATAAGCGTAAATTAAAGGAAGAGGAGGACATTATTCACTCCAGTTTCCTGCGGCCCCTCGGGAGTATAGGTTGCTGCACAGTAGTCTGCATTCTGTGTAAAACAGGAAAAACACTTTTACTTAGCGGGATGAGGGCAGCGCGGTGGTCAGTAGTGACACTCTGTCAGTTGAGGATTGCTCCTATTATCTGGTTGTGTATCCTGAGAAGAGGAGACCCACCGAAGAGGAGACCCACCGAAGAGGAGACCGAAGAGGGGACCCAGAGAAGAGGAGACCGAAGAGGGGACCCACCGAAGAGGAGACGCAAGAGGAGACCCACCGAAGAGGAGACCCAGGAGGAGACCCACCGAAGAGGAGACCCAAGAGGAGACCCATCAAAGAGGAGACCCAAGAGGAGACGCACCGAAGAGGAGACCCACCGAAGAGGAGACCCACCGAAGAGGAGACCCACCGTAGAGTAGACCCACCGAAGAGGAGACCCACCGAAGAGGAGACCCACCGTAGAGGAGACCCACCGTAGAGAAGACCCACCGAAGAGGAGACCCACCGAAGAGGAGGGGACCCAGCGAAGAGGAGACCGAAGAGGGGACCCACTGAAGAGGAGACGCAAGAGCAGACCCACCGAAGAGGAGACCCAGGAGGAGACCCACCGAAGAGGAGACCCAAGAGGAGACCCACCAAAGAGGATACCCAAGAGGAGACGCACCGAAGAGGAGACAGAAGAGGAGACACACCGAAGAGGAGACCCACCATAGAGTAGACCCACCGAAGAGGAGACCCACCGTAGAGTAGACCCACCGAAGAAGAGACCCACCGAAGAGGAGACCCACCATAGAGGAGACCCACCGTAGAGAAGACCCACCGAAGAGGAGACCCACCGAAGAGGAGACCCAATAGGAGACCCACCGAAGAGGAGACCCAAGAGGAGACCCAAGAGGAGACCCACCGAAGAGGAGACCCAAGAGGAGACCCACCAAAGAGGAGACCCAAGAGGAGACCCACCGAAGAGGAGACCCACCAAAGAGGAGACCCTCCGAAGAGGAGACCGAAGAGGAGACCCACCAAAGAGGAGACCCACCGAAGAGGAGACCGAAGAGGTGAACTACCGAAGAGGAGACCGAAGAGGGGACCCAGCGAAGAGGAGACCGAAGAGGGGACCCAGTGAAGAGGAGACCGAAGAGGGGACCCAGCGAAGAGGAGAACGAAGAGGGGACCCAGCGATGAGTAGACCCAAGAGGAGACCCACCCAAGAGGAGACCCAAGAGGAGACCAAAGAGGAGACCCACTGAAGAGGATCACTCTGCAGCCTCCATTCTGTACAGTTTGGTGTTAAGCTGACTGGAATTCAGTTTTTCAAAAAGTGGCGGAGCCTCGCAGGGATAAACATAACAGAGCGCAGCCGACAGTCCTCATAATTTACCACATTGGATCGGAGTGGATTTTTTGAGGACCTCATTTTAGTAACTCCATTCTAGCTGATTCTCTAGTAAGCCGTCTAGATCGGAGTGGATTTTTTGAGGACCTCATTTTAGTAACTCCATTCTAGCTGATTCACCATTGAGCCATCTAGATCGGAGTGGATTTTTTGTGGACCTCTTTTAGCAACTCCATTCTGTACAGTTTTGTGCTGAAGTGACTGGAAATGAGTTTTTTGGAGAGTGGGCGGAGCCTCGCGGGGAGAAACGTAACAGAGCGCAGCCGAGAGAGTCCTCATAATTTACCACACTGGATCGGAGTGGCTTTTTTTGAGGACCTCATTTAGCAACTCCATTCTAGCTGATTCACTAGTGAGCCGTCTAGATTGGAGTGGATTTTTAGATGATCTCCCTGTAGTCTCCATTCTGTACAGTTCATTGCTGACCTGACTAGACTGGAGTTGCTGGAGCGATATCCTCATAGGATCAAATCCAATCTAGACGGCTCATGACTGAAACATCGAGAATTGAGTTAATTCCAGGAGCTGCTCATAGATTCCAATCTAGTGGCATAGGAATTATAAATGGATGGATGTATTGTTACTTTTTGTGACATACATAATTACACACAGCACTGATTGTTCAGTTTTGCCCGAATTTGACTCTTACTGTATTTCCACCAATCACAGCCACAGCACCGACATTTCTGAAGAGTGGGCGGAGCTAGAGAACATTTATGTAATCATTTTTGCCACTTTTGTGATGTAAATTATGATAATGTTGTCGGCTGCGCTCCGTCACGCTCACGACCTCCCTGCATATGTTCACCCGCTCTTCAAAATGCTGGTGCTGACCAGGACTGGTGGACAGACAAGAAAAGTAACATTTTGTCAAACATGAACAATCAGAGCTTTGTGTAAGTTTTTAAACTATGAAAACTGATAATATAAAAAAAACTAATTTTTTAATTTAACAAAAAAAAAAAAGTGGCCCAGCTTTCTACCTCTCACCTTTTATTAATACTGGCATGCGAAATTTGTTTCTTCAAGAATTGTGGCAGTAATGTTGTATAATGTCTGCCAAGAAATAATAAAACAACCTGCAGCAACTCCAATCTATATGTCTCAGTACAGAGATGACAAGATTGAGCTGCTGCACTGAGGTCCATGATTTGTGGGCACAATGTACTGTGTATAAGGACGTCCACTGTACAGAAACTCCATTCTACAACCCCTGGCAAAAATTATGGAATCACCGGGCTCGGAGGATGTTCATTCAGTTGTTTAATGTTGTTGAAAAAAAGCAGATCACAGACATGGCACAAAACTAAAGTCATTTCAAATAGCAACTTTAGGGCTTTAAGAAACACTAAAAGAAATCAAGATTAAAAATGTGGTACTCAGTAAGGGTAATTTTTTCCAGACCAAGCAGAGGGAAAAAATTATGGAATCACTCAATTCTGAGGAAAAAATTATGGAATCACCCTGAAAATTTTCATTTCCAAAACTAACACCTGCATCAAATTAGATGTGTTCGTTAGTCTGCATCTAAAAAGGAGTGATCACACCTTGGAGAGCTGTTGCACCAAGTGGACTGACATGAATCATGGCTCCAACACAACAGATGTCAGTTGAAACAAAGGAGAGGATTATAAACCTCTTAAAAGAAGGTAAATCGTCACGCAATGTTGCAAAAGCTGTTGGTTGTTCACAGTCAGCTGTATCTAAAATCTGGACCAAATACAAACAACATGGGAAGGTTGTTAATGGCAAACATACTGGTAGACCAAGGAAGATATCAAAGAATCAAGACCGGAAACTTAAAGCAATATGTCTCCAAAACAGGAAATGCACAACAAAACAAATGAGGAACGAATGGGAGGAAACTGGAGTCAATGTCTGTGACCGAACTGTAAGAAACCGCCTAAAGGAAATGGGATTTACATACAGAAAAGCTAAACATTAGCCATCATTAACACCTAAACAGAAAAAAACAAGGTTACAATGGGCTAAGGAAAAGCAATCGTGGACTGTGAATGACTGGATGAAAGTCATATTCAGTGACAAATCGAGAATCTGCATTGGGCAAGGTGATGATGCTGGAACTTTTGTTTGGTGCCGTTCCAATGAGATTTATAAAGATGACTGCATGAAGAGAACATGCAAATTTCCACAGTCATTGATGATATGGGGCTGCATCTCAGGTAAAGGCACTGGGGAGATGGCTGTCATTACATCTTCAATAAATGCCCAAGTTTACATTGATATTGTGGTCAGTTTTCTTATCCCATCAATTGAAAGGTTGTTTGGGGATGATGACATCATTTTTCAAGATGATAATGCATCCTGCCATAGAGCAAAAACTGTGAAAACATTCCTTGAAAGAAGACACATAAGGTCAATGTCATGGCCTGCAAATAGTCCGGATCTCAATCCAATTGAAAATCTTTGGTGGAAGTTGAAGAAAATGGTCCATGTCAAGGCTCCAACCTGCAAAGCTGATCTGGCAACAGCAATCAGAGAAAGTTGGAGCCAGATTGATGAAGAGTACTGTTTATCACTCATTAAGTCCATGCCTCAGAGACTGCAAGCTGTTATTAAAGCCAGAGGTGGTGCAACAAAATACTAGTGATGTATTGGAGTGTTCTTTTATGTGTTTGTTTTTCATGATTCCATATTTTTTTCCTCAGAATTGAGTGATTCCATAATTTTTTCCCTCTGATTGGTCTGAAAAAAATTATTCTTACTGAGTACCACATTTTTAATCTTGATTTCTTTTAGTGTTTCTTAAAGCCCTAAAGTTGCCATTTGAAATGACTTTAGTTTTGTGCCATGTCTGTGATCTGCTTTTTTTCAACATTAAACAACTGAATGAACATCCTCCAAGCCCGGTGACTCCATAATTTTTGCCAGGGGTTGTATACACCTTTTCATCACTTGTTTATAATATTTTTTGCAGATTTATTTATTTTCTGTTATGGGGTATAATAATTTTATAGGTTGGGTTATTACAGATGACCGATAACAAGTGTGCACTTTTTTGGCTTTATTTTAGTTTATTTATAAAAAAATAAACATTTTTATAGGCACTAAAACATTGAAGCCAATATTTAGAATTTTTTTTGTTTTCTTTTACATTTTAGCCCCTTTTTGTAATACGATCTTACTATTAGCGCCATATAGTAATTTTGGCCATTATCTTGTAGTAATGTCCCCATCATGGTCCCTATCTTGTGCTTATGTCCCCCATCATGGTCCTCATCTTGTTTTCTTGTCCCCCATCATGGCCATCTTGTAGAAATATCCTCCAACCTGGTCCCCTTCTTGTAGCAATCTCACCATTCGGCTCCCTATCTCATAGTAACGTGTCCCTTCCTGGTCCCCTTTTAGTAGTAATGTCTCTTTGCAGTAATGTCAGGATCCTGATCCTCATCTTCTAGTCCTGTTCCCATCCTGGTCCCCTGCGGACATTAGCTGCTGGCCTGTGATTGACCCACAGTTGGCATTGGTATAGCTGAGCAAAGAGCTTGTCTGTGCACGGCGCCTGCAATATGTTCCGCTGAAAAAGTGCTGACGTGCCACAATCCTCAAGGTGTATGGTGCCTGCGGCCTGCATGAAGCAGCCCCTGTGGCCAAATGTTTGAGACCCCCGCTCGAGTCTATAAAGCTACATCTGCCAATCAAAATACAGGGTGCCATGATACACTGAGGGGCTGCCATTGGTTTGATTAGTTAGTCTGTGATGACAGAGTCTCTTTACCCCCCGAGTGATTTCAGACCAATCACCTATTCTGTGGAGAAGTGATAAAGATTTACAAGACAGTGACTTGAAGGGTCAACGTGATATTTGACATTTTTTCTCAACATTTTATTTCAGTTCTATTTTCAAGCAGATCAGGGGGTGTTCATATCCTGAGACGACCATAAGCTGCCCCCAAAAAACTCACTGTCTTCACCGAGGGGTGCGCAGTTCAGGCATAAGAAAGGTATACTCAGTCCATAATATGGATATCCATGGAAAACGGAGGGCTTGTAGTGATCGATGGGTTATTGCATTGTGGGGTGTCTAGGTTCTGCTTGAAAGTATAAGAACATTCACAAATGAAAAAGATATCATACAAGGTTTACTTAAATCTTGCAAATGAGAAAACAGGTGTACTGGTGTGATAATTCTAATAATACAGGTGCATCTCACTAAATTAGAATATCATCAAAAAGTTAATTTATTTCAGTTCTTCAATACAAAAAGTGAAACTCATATATTATATAGAGTCATTACAGACAGGGTGATCTATTTCAAGTGTTTATTTCTGTTACTGTTGATGATTATGGCTTACAGCCAATGAAAACACAAAAGTCATTATCTCAGTAAATTAGAATAATTAACAAAAAACACCTGCAAAGGCTTCCTAAGCATTTAACAAGGTCCCTTAGTCTGTTTCAGTAGGCTCCACAATCATGGGGAAGACTGCGACATGACAGATGTCCAGAAGGCAGACATTGACAAACTCCACAAGGTCTCAGAGTCTGGAGGAAGAGTGGAGAGGCCACAATCCAAGCTGCTTGAGGTCTAGTGTGAAGTCTCCACAATCGGTGATGGTTTGGGGAGCCATGTCATCTGCTGGTGTAGGTCCACTGTGTTTTATCAAGACCAAAGTCAGCGCAGCCGTCTACCAGGACATTTTACAGCACTTCATGCTTCCCTCTGCTGACAAGCTTTTTGGAGATGGAAATGTCATTCTCCAGCAGGACTTGGCCCCTGTCCACACTGCCAGAAGTACCAATACCTGGTTTACACACAACAGTATCACTGTGCTTGATTGGCAGCAAACTCACCTGACCTTAACCCCATAGAGAATCTATTATAGAGAATCTATGGGGTATTGTCAAGAGGAAGATGAGAGACATCAGACCGAACAATGCAGACGAGCTGAAGGCTGCTATCAAAGCCACCTGGGCTTCCATAACACCTCAGCAGTGTCACAGGCTGATCCCTCCATGCCACATTGCCACATTGATGCAGGAATTGATGCAAAAGGAGCCCCGACCAAGTACTGAGTGCATTTACTGACCATACATTTCAGTAGGATAACATTTCGGATTTTAAAATAATTTTTCAAGCTGTTATAAAAGTATTCTAATTTACTGAGATAATGACTGTTGTGTTTTCATTGACTGTAAGCCATAATCAACATTAACAAGAATAAACACTTGAAATAGATCACTCTGTGTGTAATGACTCTATATATGAGGTTCACTTTTTGTATTGAAGAACTGACAAATTAACTTTTTGATGATATTCTAATTTAGTGAGATGCACCTGTAGATAAAAGGGTTTCTTAACTTGAATTGACGTCATAGCACAGACCTGCATCAACTCAGCTTAAACAGAACAAACCCATAGGACCCCATTCATCATAGTGTTTACTCCAGAATTCTGTTATAAAATGCTCAATCGTATAATTTGGATGCAACTGAAGGCTATGTAAAAACGTTGCACCTTTTTGCTTTCTAATGGCATTTTTATGGGTAAGTGGGCAGGGTTGTGATGACTGCTGTTTGGCAACTTCATCATGAGCAGCGGTGGTCGCTACAAATCCTACTCCAGTCAGTGGCATAGCATGGAGGCGCTGCCCAGCCATCAGACGCCTCTGATGAATATGTCTCTTAATGAATCAGGAGCTGCGTCTGACGCGCCCCCTGGGCCTGTGCTGTGCAGGGGGTTACCCGGAGCCGGGCCTTCTGTAAGATGCTGGGGGTTGTAGTCTCCGTGTGGCGGCGACCTGGTCCGTGCCCAGGGTGGTCAAACCAGTGGCAGTCTATTGGTATTGTAATTGTCCGACTACGCCACCCGTGGATTGCGGTCAGTGGGGACCGCCGCTGCGCTGCAGACCGCTGAGGCTGATGTTATATGCGCAGCCAGGAATGGAATGACTCCCCACGGGAGAAGTATTGCCTCAAGGCAGCTAGAGTGAATGTTGGGAGTGATGGTGTGAGCGTCCCAGTACTGATGGTGCTGGTGCGGCGATGAAACACAGAGATTTGTAATTGCAGTTTCCAATGCTTTAATCACAGTTGTTATTCTGGTCACTTGTGCACATGAGGGACCGCCTGAGCCGTGCTGCGTTCACCAGGCAAGGGGCTCGACCAACTCCCAGGCAATTCCAGAGCGTGGCACACGGCTCCCTTCCTTTCCTTTCTCTGGCCGTCCCCACCAGTGACCCACCTTTGTCCAGCTCCCTCGGGCCTTCTCTTGGCGGAACCTGTCTTCGGTTTCCCTGACCCTATGCGGTATGCTTTCCTGGTGGATGTAGTGAGGGGTGCACCAAGATGTGGTAACAACCTCCGGTCTTTGGCTGAGGATTCTGTTGCCTCCACCAATTTGGGTTCCGGTACCCTGTTTTGCCAACCCTTCACCCTGTATCTCCTGGGCACATGGGGTTCCTTCTGTCCTCGTGTCTCTGGGCCTTTCTCTGTGTTCCTTGCTTCCTTTCTCCTCTGTTCCAGTTCCTTTCTTACTTTCCTTTCTGTTCTTTCTTCTCTCTCTCAGGCTCCAGCCTTCTGACAAGGCCTGCCTGCGGAGCAGAGCCCATGCAGAGGCTCTGCTTCCTGTCTTCTCCTCTCACTCTTACTGTCTGAACTTCTAAGATGGTGCCCACCTTATATACCTCCTTCTAACACCCGAGCCCAGGTGACTAGCAACCAATGGGCTCCTACCTATGCCCAGAAACCCACCCCTACCTGCTCCTATACCACTGGGTGTTCCACCACCCGCCCCACTCCAGCCAGGGACAGATGCTGTCGTGCCTGCACTTCTGTCTAGTGGGAGCACCGTTCACCTGTCCCTCGGAAATGGGGTGTGTGTGGTGCATGCAGCTTACTGAGTCCTGGTCCATACTCCATCCTTACCCGGGAGTGGAATATCACACCTCTGGTTCAAGGTGCAATACCCCTGTAGCAGCCGAGCCCTCGGGGTGCTACACGTCCTTCACTCCCGCCCTCTCATCAAGACATTAATCAGGTGCATAGTTCTTTTAAGGTGACAATGCAGCAATTTAGCTGGAGTAATTAATATTTTCTATGCATTTATGTACATAAATGACATAGCCGAGTGCTGTGATGGCCTATTTTTATTAGTCCCATACAGAATCCATGAATGGACGGACAGACCTGTACTAAGCATACGTGAAAATTATTTTATTAAACATGGACATAGTCTTTCCTAAGTAACATTGGGGTCCCTGGTGGTCCTAACCTCAGCAACTTATGTTTTATCCAATATGACAGTAACAGTGTGTCCCTCCCCAGCCTGTGTTCATGTACTCTATGTACTGTAACCTGCTTTAGTGTAAGGGGTGTAAGGCTATGTGCCCACGATGCAGAAATGCTCAGTTTCTGCATCTCCCTGGCAGAAAAAACGCATGCGGATTGTACATGCGGATTGTACATGCGTTTTTCCTGCCAGGGACATGCGGAACTGAAGCGTTCTTCACATGCATTTCCGCATGCGGGTTGTCAAGCGCTTTCCAAGCGATTTTAGCATCACTTGGAAAGTGCTTGACAACTTGGTCACACGATATAAATCCATGCAACCGGCATGGATTTTTATAGTGTGACCGAAAGAATGGTAAAAAATAAATCTATACTTACCTTCTGATGGCCCCCGCTGTCTTGCTTCGCTCCGTCCTGGCTGCCGGCAGCTCGCGGTACACTGAAGGACCTGCCGTCACATGACTATGACGTCAGCGCAGGTCCTTCAGTCCACAGCACGCTGCTGACAAGTGAAGACAAGGACACCGGGGGCCATCAGAAGGTAAATATAATATTTATTCTTTTTTTCACAGGTACTATGGTACCCGGGTCCAGAGGAGAGTCTCCTGTCCTCCACACCCGGGTACCATCCGCACATAGAAACGCATATTATCCGTGTGTGCAAATGCCAATGGCGGCAATTATGCTGCGTGTCCGCAAAATTAATGGACATGCTGCGTATTTTTCCGGAATGATAATCCGCAGCATGTGCACAGCACGGATTATCATTGGGGAACATGGCAGGTCTTCTACCATGCGTTTAAGCGTTTCTGCAGCGTTTTTGCCGGTGCTTAAACGCATGGTGGGCACACAGCCTAACAGCGTGTCTCTCCCCCAGCCTGTGTTCATGGACTGTAATGTAATCAGGCCTGGGTCAACATCTCTTGTAGCATCTATAGGGTGTGAACCCTTTACCCATCCAGGGGCTGATCCCAGTAGACAGAACAATAGACTCATGTTTGGCCCAGTCAGTTGCGTGGTGCCTCCTGACGCTGGAGGGTCTCAGGCTGCGACCAGACCCTCGTGGCGTATGTGGATTGATAGAAGCTGCCACGTGGGATTGTGTTGTGTCCCTCATCTGCTGGATTCATTGAACTCATCCAAGGACTATTTCTATATTTTCCCTGGCGGGAGCCGCCCCCGGACTTGTTTCTGCTGTTATATAGCAAAAAAGAACCAAATACAGAGTATATGGCAAAGAATCAAAAAACTTTATTGTAAACAATATACAGAAAAGACAAACCTGATTAAAAAGGACGACACACAGACAACCAAACTGGGTGACACATATACAACATAATAACAGATGTTAAATATCTATTGGGACAAAGTGCAAGAAGTGCTCGTATTCAAGGCATTTATGCACTGGTACAAAATTATGGCATATTTCATCACTATGGATATGTACCACGTGCCATATGGCCTATAGTGCCCTATGAAAAAATGCTAAAGAATTATATTGCACTCTTACCCATATTAGATCAGCACCCAGAATAAACAAGGACCCCAATGCGTTTTTCGCGTGGTATATCCTATGGCTTCCTCGGGGGGTGGGGGGGATTGTTTAATAGGACCTTCCATGTCTGTTTAAATATACTTTAGGGCCTGCGGTCTCGTGACCGGAACGGACCAATCATCTCCTGGTCCATCAGTGCATGCGCGCTGAACCGCCCGAGCCAGATGCATCATGTACGGCCATCAAGATGAACCACACATGACAGGGAACCAGGACACGTTGCCATGGCCCCCCAACATGCGCAGACACCATGCAGATGCCGTGCATGACGCAGAGGCAAGGGGAGGCACAGCACCCACGCGCTCGCCAAAGAGACCACAGCAACGCATTTAGACAAGTATAGTAACGCAACTACTTAATAATGCAAAAATGTGTTAGAGTAAGAAGTATCATCTCCCTATAATTGCAACACGATTCTGTCAGTACGAAAATCTATTTTCTTGGTCCAATTTAATTGTTGCTCGTAGTATCCTCATATTGATTAACCATATGTAGGTGATCCATATAGATGGTGCATATAGACTATGGAGGGAGAAAGTTACAAATGACAAAGAAAAGGAATTAAAATCAACACATACAATTGTATAAAAATACCACAAAGATTATATCTATTAAAGAAATGGGTGAAGCTCAGAGCCTCATTAAGGCCATTTGGCGTCATTGTTCCCAGTTCCACTATCCATTTGGTTTCCCTTTGAGCCAGAAGTTTTTTTACATTTCCACCCTTAATGCCACTATGGATGACATCAATACCACGTACCATAAAAGATTTTAAAATGGCGTAGTATCGTCTTTAAGGAGGTTGTGTCGGCCACCGTCCTCATACCCCATGCCCTCTCACACCAGCCACGCGGCCCCCTGGATACCCTTCTACATAACCTCTCACACCAGCCACGCAGCCCCCTGGATGTCCCTCTACATACCCCATGCCTCCTCACACCAGCCACGCAGCCCCCTGGATGCCCCTCTACATACCCCATGCCTCCTCACACCAGCCACGCAGCCCCCTGGATGCCCCTCTACATACCCCATGTCTCCTCACACCAGCCACGCAGCCCCCGGGATGGCCCACTACATACCCCATGCCCCTCACACCAATCACGCATCCCCCTGGACGCTCCTCTACATACCCCATGCCCCCTCACACCAGCCCCCTGGATGCCCCTCTATATACCCCATGCCCACTCACACCAGCCACACAGCCCCCTGGATGCCCCTCTACATACCCCATGCTTCCTCACACCAGCCACACAGCCCCCTGGATGCCCCTCTACATACCCCATGCCTCATCACACCAGCCACGCAGCCCCCCTGGATGCCTCTCTACATACCCCATGCCCCTCACACCAGCCACACCGCCCACTGGATGCCCCTCTACATACCCCATGCCTCCTCACACCAGCCACGCAGCCCCCCTGGATGCCCCTCTACATATCCCATGCCCCCTCACACCAGCCACACAGCCCCCTGGATGCCCCTCTACATACCCCATGCCTCCTCACACCAGCCACGCAGCCCCCCTGGATGCCCCTCTACATATCCAATGCCCCCTCACACCAGCTTCACCGCCCCCTGGATGCCCCTCTACATATCCCATGCCTCCTCACACCAGCCAGACAGCCCCCTGGATGCCCCTCTACATACCCCATGCCTCCTCATACGAGCCACGCTGCCCCCTGGATGCCCCTCTACATACCCCATGCCTCCTCACACCAGCCACGCAGCCCCCTGCATGCCCCTCTACATACCCCATGCTTCCTCACACCAGCCACGCCGGACCCCTGGATGCCCCTCTACATACCCCATGCCCCTCACACCAGCCACGCCGCCCCCTGGATGCCCCTCTACATACCCCATGCCTCCTCATACGAGCCACGCTGCCCCCTGGATGCCCCTCTACATACCCCATGCCTCCTCACACCAGCCACGCAGCCCCCTGGATGCCCCTCTACATACCCCATGCTTCCTCACACCAGCCACGCCGGACCCCTGCATGCCCCTCTACATACCCCATGCCCCTCACACCAGCCACGCCGCCCCCTGGATGCCCCTCTACATACCCCATGCCTCCTCACACCAGCCACGCAGACCCCTGCATGCCCCTCTACATACCCCATGCCCCTCACACTAGCCACACCGCCCCATGGATGTCCTTCTACATACCCCATGCCTCCTCACACCAGCCACGCAGCCCCCTGGATGTCCCTCTACATATCCCATGCTTCCTCACACCAGCCACGCAGCCCCCCTGGATGCCCCTCTACATACCCCATGCTTCCTCACACCAGCCACGCAGCCCCCCTGGATGCCCCTCTACATACCCCATGCTTCCTCACACCAGCCACGCAGCCCCCCTGGATGCCCCTCTACATACCCCATGCTTCCTCACACCAGCCACGCAGCCCCCCTGGATGCCCCTCTACATATCCCATGCCCCCTCACACCAGCCACACAGCCCCCTGGATGCCCCTCTACATATCCCATGCCCCCTCACACCAGCCACACAGCCCCCTGGATGCCCCTCTACATATCCCATGCCCCCTCACACCAGCCACGCAGCCCCCCTGGATGCCCCTCTACATACCCCATGCCTCCTCACCAGCCACGCAGCCCCCCTGGATGCCCCTCTACATACCCCATGCCTCCTCACACCAGCCACGCAGCCCCCCTGGATGCCCCTCTACATACCCCATGCCTCCTCACACCAGCCACGCAGCCCCCCTGGATGCCCCTCTACATACCCCATGCCTCCTCACACCAGCCACGCAGCCCCCCTGGATGCCCCTCTACATATCCCATGCTCCCTCACACCAGCTTCACCGCCCCCAGGATGCCCCTCTACATACCCCATGCCCCTCACGCCAGCCACACCGCCCCCTGGATGTCCCTCTACATACCCCATGCCTCCTCACGCCAGCCACGCAGCCCCCCTGGATGCCCCTCTACATATCCCATGCCTCCTCACGCCAGCCACGCAGCCCCCTGGATGTCCCTCTATATACCCCATGCTCCTCACACTAGCCACACAGCCCCATGGATGTCCCTCTACATACCCCATGCCTCCTCACACCACCCACACAGCCCCCTGGATGCCCCCTCACACCAGTCACACAGCCCCCTGGATGCCCCTCTACATACCCCATGCCTCCTCACACCACACACACAGCCCCCTGGATGTCCCTCTACATATCCCATGCCCCTCACACCAGCTTCACCGCCCCCTGGATGTCCCTCTACATATCCCATGCCTCCTCACACCACCCACACAGCCCCCTGGATGTCCCTCTACATACCCCATGCCTCCTCACACCACCCACACAGCCCCCTGGATGTCCCTCTACATACCCCATGCCCCTCACACCAGCCACGCAGCCCCCTGGAAGCCCCCTCACACCAGCCATACAGCCCCCTTTATGCCTCCACAGCATTTATTCACATGGTCAGTTCCCCCCACCTCAGGCCTCAAAGCACAACGCTGAACACGAGCTCCTCATCACCATCCTCCGGTCCCGGCACAATGTGCACTGCTGCAGCTGCAGGTGGAAGAGCGTCCACTGGACTGAGAAGCCCCGCCCCTTCCAGTGACGTCATGACAGAATGAAATCACTCATCCCCCTCAAGAGATCAACTCTAATCTAGACGCTACCGTGGAGGTATGTGGAGACCCCATTACTGGAGCAGGGGGCATTAACCCCTTCAGCACGGAGGCTCTTTTGGGGTCTTGTGTTGCCCCTTTATAAGAATCATAAGGTTTCTGTTCTGTTTCCTGTAATAGATACATACGACCCAACTATGGAGACAGGAAGGGAGGAAACGTATTGTTCTCAGAGTACAGGACCCCCACAGTGTAATGCCCCCATTATGCAGGATGTATGATGCCCCCACACAGTGTAATGCCCCCATTATGCTCCTTATGCAGGATGTATGATGCCCCCCACAGTGTAATGCCCCCATTATGACCCTTATGCAGGATGTATGATGCCCCCCACAGTGTAATGCCCCCATTATGCCCCTTATACAGGATGTATGATGCCCCCACACAGTGTAATGCCCCCATTATGCCCCTTATGCAGGATGTATGATGCCCCACACAGTGTAATACCCCCATTATGCCCCTTATGCAGGATGTATGATGCCCCCACACAGTGTAATACCCCCATTATGCCCCTTATGCAGGATGTATGATGCCCCCACACAGTGTAATACCCCCATTATGCCTCTTATGCAGGATGTATGATGCCCCCACACAGTGTAATACCCCCATTATGCCTCTTATGCAGGATGTATGATGCCCCCACAGTGTAATACCCCCATTATGCCCCTTATGCAGGATGTATGATGCCCCACACAGTGTAATGCCCCCATTATGCCCCTTATGCAGGAAGCATGATGCCCCCACACAGTGTAATGCCCCCATTATGCAGGATGTATGATGCCCCCACACAGTTTAATGCCCCCATTATGCCCCTTATGCAGGATGTGTGATGCCCCCACACAGTGTAATGCCCCCATTATGCCCCTTATATAGTATGTATGATGCCCCACACAGTGTAATGCCCCCATTATACCCCTTATGCAGGATGTATGATGCCCCCACACAGTGTAATGCCCCCATTATGCCCCTTATATAGTATGTATGATGCCCCCACACAGTGTAATGCCCCCATTATGCCCCTTATGCAGGATGTATGATGCCCCCACACAGTTTAATGCCCCCATTATGCCCCTTATGCAGGATGTGTGATGCCCCCACACAGTGTAATGCCCCCATTATACCCCTTATGCAGGATGTATGATGCCCCCACACAGTGTAATGCCCCCATTATACCCCTTATGCAGTATGTATGATGCCCCCACACAGTGTAATGCCCCCATTATGCCCCTTATGCAGGATGTATGATGCCCCCCACAGTGTAATGCCCCCATTATGCCCCTTATGCAGGACTTATGATGCCCCCACACAGTGTAATGACCCCATTATGCCCCTTATGCAGGATGTATGATGCCCCCACACAGTGTAATGCCCCCATAATGCCCCTTATGCAGGATGTCTGATGCCCCAACACAGTGTAATGCCCCTTATGCAGGATGTCTGATGCCCCCACACAGTGTAATGCCCCCATAATGCCCCTTATGCAGGATGTATGATGCCCCCACAGTGTAATGCCCCCATTATGCCCCTTATGCAGGATGTATGATGCCCCCATACAGTGTAATGCCCCCATTATGCCCCTTATACAGGATGTATGATGCCCCCACACATTGTAATGCCCCCATTATGCCCCTTATGCAGGATATATGATGCCCCCACACAGTGTAATGCCCCCATTATGCCCCTTATGCAGTAAGTATGATGCCACACAGTGTAATGCCCCCATTATGCCCTTTATGCTGGATGTATGATGCCCCCACACAGTGTAATGCCCCCATTATGCCCCTAATGTATTATGTATGATGCCCCACACAGTGTAATGCCCCCATTATGCCCCTTATGCAGGATGTATGATGCCTCACACAGTGTAATGCCCCCATTATGCCCCTTATGCAGGATGTATGATGCCCCCACACAGTGTAATGCCCCCATTATGCCCCTTATGCAGTATGTATGTTGCCCCCACACAGTGTAATGCCCCCATTATGCCCCTTATGCAGTATGTATGATTCCCTGCACAGTGTAATGCCCCCATTATGCCCCTTATGCAGAATGTTTGATGCCCCCTCACAGTGTAATGCCCCCATTATGCCCCTTATGGAGGATATATGATGCCCCCATTATGCCCCTTATGCAGGATGTATGATGCCCCCATTATGCCCCTTATGCAGGACGTATGATGCCTCACACAGTGTAATGCCCCCTATTATGCCCCTTATGCAGTATGTATGATGGCCCCCACACAGTGTAATGCCCCCATTATGCCCCTTATGCAGGACGTATGATGCCTCACACAGTGTAATGCCCCCATTATGCTCCTTATGCAGTATGTATGATGCCCCCACACAGTGTAATGCCCCCATTATGCCCCTTATGCAGTATGTATGATGCCTTCTCACAGTGTAATGCCCCCATTGTGCCCCTTATGCAGTATGTATAATGCCCCCTCACAGTGTAATACCCCCATTATGCCCCTTATGCAGGATGTATGATGCCCCCATTATGCCCCTTGTGCAGGATGTATGATGCCCCTACACAGTGTAATGCCTCCATTATGCCCCTTGTGCAGGATGTATGATGCCCCCACGCAGTGTAATGCCCCCATTATGCCCCTTATGCAGGATGTATGATGCCCCACACAGTGTAATGCCCCCATTATGTCCCTTATGCAGGATGTATGATGCCCCCATTATGCCCCTTATGCTTGATGTATGTTGCCCCCACACAGTGTAATGCCCCCCATTATGCCCCTTATGCAGGATGTATGATGCCCCACACAGTGTAATGCCCCCATTATGCCCCTTATGCAGGATGCATGATGCCCCCACACAATGTAATGCACCCATTATGCCCCTTATGCAGGATGTATGATGCCCCCACACAGTGTAATGCCCCCATTATGCCACTTATGCAAGTTGTATGATGCCCCCACACAGTGTAATGCCCCCCATTATGCCCCTTATGTAGGATGCATGATGCCCCCCACACAGTGTAATGCCCCCATTATGCCCCTTATGCAGGATGTATGATGCCCCCACACAGTGTAATGCCCCCATTATGCCACTTATGCAGGATGTATGATGCCCCCACACTGTGTAATGCCCCCATTATGCCCCCCCTTATGCTTGAGGTATGTTGCCCCCACACAGTGTAATGCCCCCCATTATGCCCCTAATGCAGGATGTATGATGCCCCCACACTGTGTAATGCCTCCAGTATGCCCCTTATGCAGGATGTATGATGCCCCACACAGTGTAATGCCCCCATTATGCCCCTTATGCAGGATGTATGATGCCGCTTCACAGTGTAATGCCCCCATTATGCCCCTTATGCAGTATGTATGATGGCCCCCACACAGTGTAATGCCCCCATTATGCCCCTTATGCAGGATGTATGATGCCCCCACACAGTGTAATGCCCCCATTATTCCCCTTATGCAGGATGTATGATGCCCCTACAGTGTATTGCCCCCATTATGCCACTTATGCAGTATGTATGTTGCCCCCACACAGTGTAATGCTCCCATTATGCCCCTTATGCAGGATGTATGATGCCACCACACAGTGTAATGCCCCCATTATGCCCCTTATGCAGGATGTATGATGCCCCCCACACAGTGTAATGCCCCCATTATGCCCCTTATGCAGGATGTATGATGCCCCCCACACAGTGTAATGCCCCCATTATGCCCCTTATGCAGGATGTATGATGCCACACACAGTGTAATGCCCCCATTATGCCTCTTATGCAGGATGTATGATGCCCCCTCACAGTGTAATGCCCCCATGATGCCCCCACACAGTGTAATGCCTCCATTATGCCCCTTATGCAGGATGTATGATGCCCCCACATAGTGTAATGCCCCCATTATGCCCCTTATGCAGGATGTATGATGCCCCCCACACAGTGTAATGCCCCCATTATGCCCCTTATGCAGGATGTATGTTGCCCCCACACAGTGTAATGCCCCCATTATACCCCTAATGTATTATGTATGATGCCCCACACAGTGTAATGCCCCCATTATGCCCCTTATGCAGGATGTATGATGCCTCACACAGTGTTATGCCCCCATTATGCCCCTTATGCAGTATGTATGATGCCCCCACACAGTGTAATGCCCCCATTATGCCCCTTATGCAGTATGTATGTTGCCCCCACACAGTGTAATGCCCCCATTATGCCCCTTATGCAGTATGTATGATTCCCTGCACAGTGTAATGCCCCCATTATGCCCCTTATGCAGAATGTTTGATGCCCCCTCACAGTGTAATGCCCCCATTATGCCCCTTATGGAGGATATATGATGCCCCCATTATGCCCCTTATGCAGGATGTATGATGCCCCCACACAGTGTAATGCCCCTTATGCAGTATGTATGATGCCCCCACACAGTGTAATGCCCCCATTATGCCCCTTATGCAGGATGTATGATGCCCCACACAGTGTAATGCCCCCATTATGCCCCTTATGCAGGACGTATGATGCCTCACACAGTGTAATGCCCCCATTATGCCCCTTATGCAGTATGTATGATGCCCCCACACAGTGTAATGCCCCCATTATGCCCCTTATGCAGTATGTATGATGCCCTCTCACAGTGTAATGCCCCCATTGTGCCCCTTATGCAGTATGTATAATGCCCCCACACAGTGTAATGCCCCCATTATGCCCCTTATGCAGGATGTATGATGCCCCCACACAGTGTAATGCCCCATTATACCCCTTATGCAGGATGTATGATGCCCCCTCACAGTGTAATGCCCCCATTATGCCCCTTATGCATGATGTTTGATGCCCCCTCACAGTGTAACGCCCCCATTATGCCCCTTATGCAGGATGTATGATGCCCCCACACAGTGTAATGCCCCCATTATGCCACTTATGCAAGTTGTATGATGCCCCCACACAGTGTAATGCCCCCTATTATGCCCCTTATGTAGGATGCATGATGCCCCCCACACAGTGTAATGCCCCCATTATGCCCCTTATGCAGTATGTATGATGGCCCCCACACAGTGTAATGCCCCCATTATGCCCCTTATGCAGGATGTATGATGCCCCCACACAGTGTAATGCCCCCATTATTCCCCTTATGCAGGATGTATGATGCCCCTACAGTGTATTGCCCCCATTATGCCACTTATGCAGTATGTATGTTGCCCCCACACAGTGTAATGCTCCCATTATGCCCCTTATGCAGGATGTATGATGCCACCACACAGTGTAATGCCCCCATTATGCCTCTTATGCAGGATGTATGATGCCCCCCACACAGTGTAATGCCCCCATTATGCCCCTTATGCAGGATGTATGATGCCCCCCACACAGTGTAATGCCCCCATTATGCCCCTTATGCAGGATGTATGATGCCACACACAGTGTAATGCCCCCATTATGCCTCTTATGCAGGATGTATGATGCCCCCTCACAGTGTAATGCCCCCATGATGCCCCCACACAGTGTAATGCCTCCATTATGCCCCTTATGCAGGATGTATGATGCCCCCACATAGTGTAATGCCCCCATTATGCCCCTTATGCAGGATGTATGATGCCCCCCACACAGTGTAATGCCCCCATTATGCCCCTTATGCAGGATGTATGTTGCCCCCACACAGTGTAATGCCCCCATTATACCCCTAATGTATTATGTATGATGCCCCACACAGTGTAATGCCCCCATTATGCCCCTTATGCAGGATGTATGATGCCTCACACAGTGTTATGCCCCCATTATGCCCCTTATGCAGTATGTATGATGCCCCCACACAGTGTAATGCCCCCATTATGCCCCTTATGCAGTATGTATGTTGCCCCCACACAGTGTAATGCCCCCATTATGCCCCTTATGCAGTATGTATGATTCCCTGCACAGTGTAATGCCCCCATTATGCCCCTTATGCAGAATGTTTGATGCCCCCTCACAGTGTAATGCCCCCATTATGCCCCTTATGGAGGATATATGATGCCCCCATTATGCCCCTTATGCAGGATGTATGATGCCCCCACACAGTGTAATGCCCCTTATGCAGTATGTATGATGCCCCCACACAGTGTAATGCCCCCATTATGCCCCTTATGCAGGATGTATGATGCCCCACACAGTGTAATGCCCCCATTATGCCCCTTATGCAGGACGTATGATGCCTCACACAGTGTAATGCCCCCATTATGCCCCTTATGCAGTATGTATGATGCCCCCACACAGTGTAATGCCCCCATTATGCCCCTTATGCAGTATGTATGATGCCCTCTCACAGTGTAATGCCCCCATTGTGCCCCTTATGCAGTATGTATAATGCCCCCACACAGTGTAATGCCCCCATTATGCCCCTTATGCAGGATGTATGATGCCCCCACACAGTGTAATGCCCCATTATACCCCTTATGCAGGATGTATGATGCCCCCTCACAGTGTAATGCCCCCATTATGCCCCTTATGCATGATGTTTGATGCCCCCTCACAGTGTAACGCCCCCATTATGCCCCTTATGCAGGATGTATGATGCCCCCACACAGTGTAATGCCCCCATTATGCCACTTATGCAAGTTGTATGATGCCCCCACACAGTGTAATGCCCCCTATTATGCCCCTTATGTAGGATGCATGATGCCCCCCACACAGTGTAATGCCCCCATTATGCCCCTTATGCAGGATGTATGATGCCCCCACACAGTGTAATGCCCCCATTATGCCACTTATGCAGGATGTATGATGCCCCCACACTGTGTAATGCCCCCATTATGCCCCTTATGCTTGATGTATGTTGCCCCCACACAGTGTAATGCCCCCCATTGTGCCCCTAATGCAGGATGTATGATGCCCCCACACTGTGTAATGCCTCCAGTATGCCCCTTATGCAGGATGTATGATGCCCCACACAGTGTAATGCCCCCATTATGCCCCTTATGCAGGATGTATGATGCCGCTTCACAGTGTAATGCCCCCATTATGCCCCTTATGCAGTATGTATGATGGCCCCCACACAGTGTAATGCCCCCATTATGCCCCTTATGCAGGATGTATGATGCCCCCACACAGTGTAATGCCCCCATTATTCCCCTTATGCAGGATGTATGATGCCCCCACAGTGTATTGCCCCCATTATGCCACTTATGCAGTATGTATGTTGCCCCCACACAGTGTAATGCTCCCATTATGCCCCTTATGCAGGATGTATGATGCCACCACACAGTGTAATGCCCCCATTATGCCCCTTATGCAGGATGTATGATGCCCCCCACACAGTGTAATGCCCCCATTATGCCCCTTATGCAGGATGTATGATGCCACACACAGTGTAATGCCCCCATTATGCCTCTTATGCAGGATGTATGATGCCCCCTCACAGTGTAATGCCCCCATTATGCCCCTTATGCAGGATGTATGATGCCCCCACACAGTGTAATGCCCCCATTATGCCCCTTATGCAGGATGTATGATGCCCCCACATAGTGTAATGCCCCCATTATGCCCCTTATGCAGGATGTATGATGCCCCCCACACAGTGTAATGCCCCCATTATGCCCCTTATGCAGGATGTATGTTGCCCCCACACAGTGTAATGCCCCCATTATACCCCTAATGGATTATGTATGATGCCCCACACAGTGTAATGCCCCCATTATGCCCCTTATGCAGGATGTATGATGCCCCACACAGTGTAATGCCCCCATTATGCCCCTTATGCAGGACGTATGATGCCTCACACAGTGTAATGCCCCCATTATGCCCCTTATGCAGTATGTATGATGCCCCCACACAGTGTAATGCCCCCATTGTGCCCCTTATGCAGTATGTATGATGCCCTCTCACAGTGTAATGCCCCCATTGTGCCCCTTATGCAGTATGTATAATGCCCCCACACAGTGTAATGCCCCCATTATGCCCCTTATGCAGGATGTATGATGCCCCCACACAGTGTAATGCCCCATTATACCCCTTATGCAGGATGTATGATGCCCCCTCACAGTGTAATGCCCCCATTATGCCACTTATGCAGGATGTATGATGCCCCCACACAGTGTAATGCCCCCATTATGCCCCTTATGCAGGATTTATGATGCCCCCACACAGTGTGATGCCCCCATTATGCCCCTTATGCAGGATTTATGATGCCCCACACAGTGTAATGCCCCAATTATGCCCCTTATGCAGGATGTTTGATGCCCCCTCACAGTGTAATGCCCCCATTATGCCCCTTCTGCAGGATGTATGATGCCCCCACACAGTGTAATGCCCCTTCTGCAGGATATATGATGCCCCCTCACAGTGTAATACCCCCATTATGCCCCTTATGCAGGATGTATGATGCCCCCATTATGCCCCTTGTGCAGGATGTATGATGCCCCTACACAGTGTAATGCCTCCATTATGCCCCTTGTGCAGGATGTATGATGCCCCCACGCAGTGTAATGCCCCCATTATGCTCCTTATGCAGGATGTATGATGCCCCACACAGTGTATTGCCCCCATTATGTCCCTTATGCAGGATGTATGATGCCCCCATTATGCCCCTTATGCTTGATGTATGTTGCCCCCACACAGTGTAATGCCCCCCATTATGCCCCTTATGCAGGATGTATGATGCCCCACACAGTGTAATGCCCCCATTATGCCCCTTATGCAGGATGCATGATGCCCCCACACAATGTAATGCACCCATTATGCCCCTTATGCAGGATGTATGATGCCCCCACACAGTGTAATGCCTCCATTATGCCACTTATGCAAGTTGTATGATGCCCCCACACAGTGTAATGCCCCCCATTATGCCCCTTATGCAGGATGTATGATGCCCCACACAGTGTAATGCCCCCATTATGCCCCTTATGCAGGATGTATGTTGCCCCCACACAGTGTAATGCCCCCATTATACCCCTAATGTATTATGTATGATGCCCCACACAGTGTTATGCCCCTTATGCAGTATGTATGATGCCCCCACACAGTGTAATGCCCCCATTATGCCCCTTATGCAGTATGTATGTTGCCCCCACACAGTGTAATGCCCCCATTATGCCCCTTATGCAGTATGTATGATTCCCTGCACAGTGTAATGCCCCCATTATGCCCCTTATGCAGAATGTTTGATGCCCCCTCACAGTGTAATGCCCCCATTATGCCCCTTATGGAGGATATATGATGCCCCCATTATGCCCCTTATGCAGGATGTATGATGCCCCCACACAGTGTAATGCCCCTTATGCAGTATGTATGATGCCCCCTCACAGTGTAATGCCCCCATTATGCCCCTTATGCAGGATGTATGATGCCCCACACAGTGTAATGCCCCCATTATGCCCCTTATGCAGGACGTATGATGCCTCACACAGTGTAATGCCCCCATTATGCCCCTTATGCAGTATGTATGATGCCCCCACACAGTGTAATGCCCCTATGATGCCCTCTCACAGTGTAATGCCCCCATTGTGCCCCTTATGCAGTATGTATAATGCCCCCACACAGTGTAATGCCCCCATTATGCCCCTTATGCAGGATGTATGATGCCCCCACACAGTGTAATGCCCCCCATTATGCCCCTTATGTAGGATGCATGATGCCCCCCACACAGTGTAATGCCCCCATTATGCCCCTTATGCTTGATGTATGTTGCCCCCACACAGTGTAATGCCCCCCATTATGCCCCTAATGCAGGATGTATGATGCCCCCACACTGTGTAATGCCTCCAGTATGCCCCTTATGCAGGATGTATGATGCCCCACACAGTGTAATGCCCCCATTATGCCCCTTATGCAGGATGTATGATGCCGCTTCACAGTGTAATGCCCCCATTTTGCCCCTTATGCAGTATGTATGATGGCCCCCATACAGTGTAATGCCCCCATTATGCCCCTTATGCAGGATGTATGATGCCCCCACACAGTATAATGCCCCCATTATTCCCCTTATGCAGGATGTATGATGCCCCCACAGTGTATTGCCCCCATTATGCCACTTATGCAGTATGTATGTTGCCCCCACACAGTGTAATGCTCCCATTATGCCCCTTATGCAGGATGTATGATGCCACCACACAGTGTAATGCCCCCATTATGCCCCTTATGCAGGATGTATGATGCCCCCCACACAGTGTAATGCCCCCATTATGCCCCTTATGCAGGAAGTATGATGCCACACACAGTGTAATGCCCCCATTATGCCTCTTATGCAGGATGTATGATGCCCCCTCACAGTGTAATGCCCCCATTATGCCCCTTATGCAGGATGTATGATGCCCCCACACAGTGTAATGCCTCCATTATGCCCCTTATGCAGGATGTATGATGCCCCCACATAGTGTAATGCCCCCATTATGCCCCTTATGCAGGATGTATGATGCCCCCCACACAGTGTAATGCCCCCATTATGCCCCTTATGCAGGATGTATGTTGCCCCCACACAGTGTAATGCCCCCATTATACCCCTAATGTATTATGTATGATGCCCCACACAGTGTAATGCCGCCATTATGCCCCTTATGCAGGATGTATGATGCCTCACACAGTGTTATGCCCCCATTATGCCCCTTATGCAGTATGTATGATGCCCCCACACAGTGTAATGCCCCCATTATGCCCCTAATGCAGGATGTATGATGCCCCCACACTGTGTAATGCCTCCAGTATGCCCCTTATGCAGGATGTATGATGCCCCACACAGTGTAATGCCCCCATTATGCCCCTTATGCAGGATGTATGATGCCGCTTCACAGTGTAATGCCCCCATTATGCCCCTTATGCAGTATGTATGATGGCCCCCATACAGTGTAATGCCCCCATTATGCCCCTTATGCAGGATGTATGATGCCCCCACACAGTATAATGCCCCCATTATTCCCCTTATGCAGGATGTATGATGCCCCCACAGTGTATTGCCCCCATTATGCCACTTATGCAGTATGTATGTTGCCCCCACACAGTGTAATGCTCCCATTATGCCCCTTATGCAGAATGTATGATGCCACCACACAGTGTAATGCCCCCATTATGCCCCTTATGCAGGATGTATGATGCCCCCCACACAGTGTAATGCCCCCATTATGCCCCTTATGCAGGAAGTATGATGCCACACACAGTGTAATGCCCCCATTATGCCTCTTATGCAGGATGTATGATGCCCCCTCACAGTGTAATGCCCCCATTATGCCCCTTATGCAGGATGTATGATGCCCCCACACAGTGTAATGCCTCCATTATGCCCCTTATGCAGGATGTATGATGCCCCCACATAGTGTAATGCCCCCATTATGCCCCTTATGCAGGATGTATGATGCCCCCCACACAGTGTAATGCCCCCATTATGCCCCTTATGCAGGATGTATGTTGCCCCCACACAGTGTAATGCCCCCATTATACCCCTAATGTATTATGTATGATGCCCCACACAGTGTAATGCCGCCATTATGCCCCTTATGCAGGATGTATGATGCCTCACACAGTGTTATGCCCCCATTATGCCCCTTATGCAGTATGTATGATGCCCCCACACAGTGTAATGCCCCCATTATGCCCCTTATGCAGTATGTATGTTGCCCCCACACAGTGTAATGCCCCCATTATGCCCCTTATGCAGAATGTTTGATGCCCCCTCACAGTGTAATGCCCCCATTATGCCCCTTATGGAGGATATATGATGCCCCCATTATGCCCCTTATGCAGGATGTATGATGCCCCCACACAGTGTAATGCCTCTTATGCAGTATGTATGATGCCCCCACACAGTGTAATGCCCCTTATGCAGGATGTATGATGCCCCACACAGTGTAATGCCCCCATTATGCCCCTTATGCAGGACGTATGATGCCTCACACAGTGTAATGCCCCCATTATGCCCCTTATGCAGTATGTATGATGCCCCCACACAGTGTAATGCCCCCATTATGCCCCTTATGCAGGATGTATAATGCCCCCACACAGTGTAATGCCCCCATTATGCCCCTTATGCAGGATGTATGATGCCCCCACACAGTGTAATGCCCCATTATACCCCTTATACAGGATGTATGATGCCCCCTCACAGTGTAATGCCCCTATTATGCCCCTTATGCATGATGTTTGATGCCCCCTCACAGTGTAATGCCCCCATTATGCCCCTTATGCAGGATGTATGATGCCCCCACACAGTGTAATGCCCCCATTATGCCCCTTATGCAGGATTTATGATGCCCCCACACAGTGTGATGCCCCCATTATGCCCCTTATGCAGGATTTATGATGCCCCACACAGTGTAATGCCCCCATTATGCCCCTTATGCAGGATGTTTGATGCCCCCTCACAGTGTAATGCCCCCATTATGCCCCTTATGCAGCATGTATGATGCCCCTTATGCAGGATGTATGATGCCCCCATTATGCCCCTTGTGCAGGATGTATGATGCCCCTACACAGTGTAATGCCTCCATTATGCCCCTTGTGCAGGATGTATGATGCCCCCACGCAGTGTAATGCCCCCATTATGCTCCTTATGCAGGATGTATGATGCCCCACACAGTGTAATGCCCCCATTATGTCCCTTATGCAGGATGTATGATGCCCCCATTATGCCCCTTATGCTTGATGTATGTTGCCCCCACACAGTGTAATGCCCCCCATTATGCCCCTTATGCAGGATGTATGATGCCCCACACAGTGTAATGCCCCCATTATGCCCCTTATGCAGGATGCATGATGCCCCCACACAATGTAATGCACCCATTATGCCCCTTATGCAGGATGTATGATGCCCCCACACAGTGTAATACCCCCATTATGCCACTTATGCAAGTTGTATGATGCCCCCACACAGTGTAATGCCCCCCATTATGCCCCTTATGCAGGATGTATGATGCCCCACACAATGTAATGCCCCCATTATGCCCCTTATGCAGGATGCATGATGCCCCCCACACAGTGTAATGCCCCCATTATGCCCCTTATGCAGGATGTATGATGCCCCCACACAGTGCAATGCCCCCATTATGCCACTTATGCAGGATGTATGATGCCCCACACAGTGTAATGCCCCCATCATGCCCCTTATGCAGGATGTATGATGCCCCCACACTGTGTAATGCCTCCAGTATGCCCCTTATGCAGGATGTATGTTGCCCCCACACAGTGTAATGCTCCCATTATGCCCCTTATGCAGGATGTATGATGCCCCACACAGTGTAATGCCCCCATTATGCCCCTTATGCAGGATGTATGATGCCCCTTCACAGTGTAATGCCCCCATTATGCCCCTTATGCAGGATGTATGATGCCCCCACACAGTGTAATGCCCCCATTATGCCCCTTATGCAGGATTTATGATGCCCCCACACAGTGTAATGCCCCCATTATACCCGTTATGCAGGATATATGATGCCCCCACACAGTGTAGTGCCCCCATTATACCCCTTATGCAGGATGTATGATGCCCCCTCACAGTGTAATGCCCCCATTATGCCCCTTATGCAGGATGTATGATGCCCCCACACAGTGTAATGCCCCCATTATGCCACTTATGCAAGTTGTATGATGCCCCCACACAGTGTAATGCCCCCATTATGCCCCTTATGCTTGATGTATGTTGCCCCCACACAGTGTAATGCCCCCCATTATGCCCCTTATGCAGGATGTATGATGCCCCCACACAGTGTAATGCCCCCATTATGCCACTTATGCAAGTTGTATGATGCCCCCACACAGTGTAATGCCCCCATTTTGCCCCTTATGCTTGATGTATGTTGCCCCCACACAGTGTAATGCCCCCCATTATGCCCCTTATGCAGGATGTATGATGCCCCACACAGTGTAATGCCCCCATTATGCCCCTTATGCAGGATGCATGATGCCCCCACACAATTGGAAGTGCATTGAGGTGAAGGGTACATTGCTGGAAAAGGGAAAAAAAAAAAAAACTCTTTAAATCTCTTAGTTTGCGAGTGTGAACGAGCTGCGTGTGTCCGGAGCGTAAGTGCGAACGAAAGTAAGTATGTGACTTGTTTTTCAGTGACTTTGGATTCAGGGAGTTTGGAAGGGAGGACTTAGGACTGAATTGCTGACTGTATTTCATTCTTTCTTTACTTTACTTTTTGCTTAATTAATCCACCTGACCTACTTATCTGATTCCCCCGTCCATACTTGATACTTAACTGATCCCCCGCCGATATCTAATTGATACACTTGCACATCCCTAATTGATCCCCGTCCATACACCTATATATAAATAATTGTGTTTTGTACTTGTATATATATACTGACTGTATCCCCATATTTAGAATGACGTCCATTTTGGCCGGAGCCGTGCAGTGTACATCTTGCGCAATGTATGAATTCCGTGAGCAACCGCTCGAGGATCCATACTGCTGCGAGAGATGTGAGCATATCGTGCACTTGGAAGCCCAAATTCTGGATCTAAGTGCTCAGATAGCGGTACTGAGGAGCATCGACAACATGGAACGGAGTTTGCTGCTCACCGAGCAGACACTCAATGGGTCAACACTGGGGGTGGAGCTTAGTGGGGAAGCGCAGGCTGAACAGGCAGGGAGCTGGATAACAGTTAGGAGGGATAGAGGGAAGAAGTATAGGAAGGCTGGTTCAGAACCGGCATTATTGGAGCACGACAGATCCTCTGACCGCCGGGGGAGTGTATGCTCCAGTAATGAGGGGGAGAGGGGAAGTGTAGGGCAGGCAAGACAGGTTCTGGTAGTGGGTGACTCTATTATTAGGGGGACAGACAGGGCAATCTGTCACAAAGACCGGGATCGCCGAACGGTGTGCTGCCTCCCTGGCGCTCGAGTCCGGCACATCGCGGATCGGGTTGACAGGTTACTGGGTGGGGCTGGCGAAGACCCAGCGGTCATGGTCCACATCGGCACCAATGACAAAGTGAGTGGTAGATGGAGGGTCCTTAAAAATGATTTCAGGGACCTAGGTAGGAAGCTTAGGGCAAGGACCTCCAAGGTAGTTTTCTCAGAAATACTACCAATCCCGCGAGCCACACAGGAGCGCCAACAGGAAGTTAGGGAGGTGAATAAGTGGCTAAAGAATTGGTGCAAGGCAGAAGGGTTTGGGTTCATGGAGAACTGGGCCGACTTCGCGGTCGGCTACAGGCTCTACCATAGGGACGGGCTGCACCTCAATGGGGAGGGTGCAGCGGTGCTGGGGAAGAAGATGGCTAATAGGTTGGAGGAGATTTTAAACTAGAGACGGGGGGGGGGAAACCAAGGAAATAGGTGGGATGTGAGGCAAGCAAGGGGGAAGGGGAGAAGTGAATATAATGAGGGTGTAGAGGGGGGTGGGGATAGTACAGTTAGATCGTTAGAGAAGAATAGGATGCTAAATAACCCCAAAGTTTTATCTTGCATGCTGACCAACGCAAGAAGCCTGACCAATAAGGCGGATGAGCTGCCGGCGCTTATATCGGAGGAGAGGTATGACATCGTAGGTATAACAGAGACTTGGCTAGACGATAGCTACGACTGGGCGGTAAATTTATTAGATTATAGTTTATTTAGAAGGGACCGGAAACAGGGGAAAGGCGGAGGAGTCTGCTTATATGTAAAGTCATGTCTAAAACCCAGACTAAGGGAAGATATAGGAGAGGGAGAAGAGGGGGTCGAGTCCATGTGGGTAGAGATAGAGGGAACTAAAAATAATAATAAAATATTACTGGGGGTCTGCTATAAGCCACCAAATATAACAGAGGAGAATGAGAATCTGCTATTAGGACAAATAGACAAAGTAGCAAAACATAATGAACTGATTGTAATGGGGGATTTCAACTACCCGGATATTGACTGGGAAACAGAAACCTGTAGATCTCAGAAAGGAAAAAGGTTCTTGACAAATATTAAGGATAATTATCTCTCCCAACTAGTGCAGGAACCAACGAGAGGGAAGGCAGTGTTGGACTTAATATTGACTAATAGGCCTGATAGAATAACTGAGGTACAGATAGGGGGGCACCTAGGTAATAGCGACCATAATATTATCGACTTCAAAATGCCCTTCAGTAGGGTTATCAATAAGGGAACAACAAAAACATTAAACTTTAGGAGGGCGAAGTTTGATCAGCTGAAAGAAAGCCTTCAACTTATTGACTGGGACAAAGTTCTTAATCAAAGGAATACGAATAGTAAATGGGAAACCTTCAAAAGAATTCTGAATACTCAGTGCGAGAGGTATATACCGTATGGGAATAAAAGGGCCAGAAATAAGAGGAAACCAATATGGTTGAACAAGAACGTAAAAGGGGCGTTAAATAGCAAAAAAGAGGCATTCAAGAGATTAAAACAGTAAGGAGGCACTAATGTGTTACAAGGAAAAAACGAGAACCTGTAAAAAACAAATAAAAATAGCGAAGGAGGAAACAGAGAAACGTATTGCTAGGGAAAGTAGATCAAATCCCAAACTGTTCTTTACGTATATAAATAGTAAAAGGATTAAATCGGATAATATTGGACCGATAAAAAGTGAGGAAGGCAAAATCATAGAGAAAGATGAGGATAAAGCTAATCTATTAAATAAATTTTTTTCGTCAACTTTCACAAAGGAAAAAGAACTAACAGGCGAAATGAGAAGTGACAAGCTTAATCCTCCACTAAGTATGACAAATCTAACCCAAGCTGGGGTACAGAAACGCCTCAGTAACATTAAAATAAACAAATCACCAGGACCTGATGGCATACACCCACGGGTACTAAGGGAACTAAGTAATGTGATAGACAGACCGTTATATCTTATATTTAAGGACTCTGTTGAGACTGGGTCTGTACCACTTGATTGGCGACAGGCGAATGTAGTGCCAATATTCAAAAAGGGAGCGAAAAGTGAAGCCGGAAACTATCGGCCGGTGAGTCTGACGTCCGTTGTGGGCAAAATTTTTGAAAGCTTCATTAAAGAGGCAATTACGCAGCATCTTGATGCTAATAATCTTTTAATCCCGAACCAACATGGATTCATGAGGAATCGCTCCTGCCAAACAAACCTGATTGACTTCTACGAGGAGGTTAGCTCTCGAGTAGATCAGGGGGAACCAGTGGATGTCGTGTATCTCGACTTCTCAAAAGCTTTCGATAGCGTGCCACATAATAGGTTGGTATACAAAATGAGAATGATGGGGCTGGGGGAAAATGTCTGCAAGTGGGTAGCTAACTGGCTAAGGGATAGAAGGCAGAGGGTGGTTATAAATGGAATATACTCAGATTGGGTAAGCGTCACTAGTGGGGTACCACAGGGGTCTGTACTAGGCCCAATGTTATTTAATATCTTTATTAACGACATAGTCAACGGGATAAATAGTAAAATATCAATATTTGCAGATGACACAAAGTTATGTAAAACAATTAATACAAAAGAGGACAGTGCAGACCTACAGAGGGATCTGGATAAGCTGGGTAGGTGGAGCATTAAATGGCAAATGAGGTTTAACGAGGAGAAATGTAAGGTCATACATATGGGAAGGAAAAATGGAAGTCACCAGTACACACTGAATGGGAAATCATTGGGGAATTCAGAGATGGAGAAGGACTTGGGCATCTTGATTGATGGCAAACTAAATTGGAGTGCCCAAAGTCAGGCCGCTGCTGTAAGGGCAAACAGGGTAATGGGATGTATCAGAAGAGGTATAGCTGCAAAGGAGGAGAACATTGTTCTTCCACTGTACAAAGCACTGGTCAGACCACACTTGGAATACTGTGCTCAGTTATGGGCCCCAATATATAGAAAGGATATAAATGAGCTTGAAAAGGTACAAAGGAGGGCAACAAAATTAATAAAGGGAATGGAGGGACTGCAATACCCAGAGAGGTTGGCAAAACTAGGACTATTCAGCCTGGAAAAGAGAAGGTTGAGGGGGGACATAATAAATGTGTACAAATATGTTAGGGGACAGTATAGAGACCTTGCCAGGGATTTGTTCAAAAGGAGGGATATTACGGTAACAAGAGGGCATTCACTAAGACTGGAAGAGAAAAGGTTTCAGCACCAGCATAGGAAGGGGTTCTTTACGGTAAGAGCAGTGAGAATATGGAATTCACTGAGTGAGGAGACGGTGATGTCAGATTCACTACACCAGTTCAAGCGGGGACTGGATGCATTTCTAGATACCAGGCAGATTTCAGCATATACTTAAAAATAAAATAAAATAGTAAGTTGATACAGGGATTTATTCTGACTGCTGGTTTCAGAGTCAGGAGGGAATTTTTCCTCAGGTGAAGATTGGCCAAATCATTTGGGGTTTTTGCCCTCCTCTGGATCAACTTTAGCAATTACAGAACTAACAGGTCGAACTTGATGGACGCAAGTCTTTATTCGGCTTTTACTAACTATGTTTACAAACTATGTTACTATGTTTTGGAAGAATGTTCTCTGGTCAGATGAGACAAAAGTCGAGCTTTTTGGGAAAAACCATCAACATAGAGTGTACAGGAAAAAAAAAGAGGCATTCAAAGAAAAGAACATGGTCCCTACAGTCAAACATGGCGGAGGTTCCCTGATGTTTTGGGGTTGCTTTGCTGCCTCTGGCACTGGACTGCTTGACCGTGTGCATGGCATTATGAAGTCTGAAGACTACCAACAAATTTTGCAGCATAATGTAGGGCCCAGTGTGAGAAAGCTGGGTCGCCCTTAGAGGTCATGGGTCTTCCAGCAGGACAATGACCCAAAACACACTTCCAAAAGCACTATAAAATGGTTTTAGAGAAAGCACTGGAGACTTCTAAGGTGGCCAGCAATGAGTCCAGACCTGAATCCCATAGAACACCTGTGGAGAGATCACAAAATGGCAGTTTGGAGAAGGCACCCTTCAAATATCAGGGACCTGGAGCAGTTTGCCAAAGAAGAATGGTCTACGATTCCAGCAGAGCATTGTAAGAAACTCATTGATGGTTACCGGAAGCGGTTGTTCGCAGTTATTTTGGCTAAAGGTTGTGCAACCAAGTATTAGGCTGAGGGTGCCAATACTTTTGTCTGGCCCATTTTTGGAGTTTTGTGTGAAATGATCAAGGTTTTGATTTTTGCTTCATTCTCTTTTGTATTTTTTCCTTGCAAGCAAATTAAATGAAGATAATAATACCAAAGAATTTGTGATTGCAATCATTTTCAGGAAGAAACTGAGTATTATCTGTCAGAATTGCAGGGGTGCCAATACTTTTGGCCACCACTGTAATAAGTGAGCTGTCATTTATTCATAAGACGTTCTATTCTTCAGAGCTGAGACTGTAAAATAAAAAGTGAACAATAAAATATCTGATGACTGTTCTTTCACTGTGAGTAAGAAACAGATAATAAAATTAAAGGAAAAATAACTGAGGGGAGAACCCTGCAGGTTTATTGTCCTTCTATAGCTGTATGGTGGCAGGATGGTGACACTGCTGGAGTCCTGGTGAGGATCTGCATGATATTCATTTCTGTTGACTTTTTATTGCCAACATATTCTGCAGTGATGTACATATAGTCCCTGCCCACAATGCGGTACACATGAGGGACAATTTCATATTAAGCCAAGTAACCTATGATGTCAAGGTGCTTATTGGCAATCTGAGCCGGCAAATGGCTCTGTGTCCGTATATTCGCTATATACTGCCCGCAATATCTTGTAGAAAGCTCACAGTGACTAAAATGTATAAATAGTTCTCTTTGGAGAATTTAATTAGATCCATTCATACCTTACCTTATAATGAGGACTTAAAGGGCTTTTATAACTAGGTAAAACAAGCTTAACGGGACTGTCCAGGACTTATATATTAATGACCGATTTTAGGATAAGTCATCAACAGGGAGGGACTGGGCTGGCGGGGTACCCTTCTGCAGAGGAGAGGGGGAGAAGAGAATGAAAAAATAAAAAAACCTGCGGTTTTAAGGGGCACGGGCCCTTTAAAAGCGCAGGCACAGTGTATGCAGGGACGCGCTCACGCGGCGTTCATTACCTGAACCGCCGTGACACACGTCCCAGTGAAGCAGCTGAAGCTGCGCGTCTCCCTTCCCCGGCCGGCGTATGACGTCATCGTCATGCGCCTGCAGTGAAGGAGGCGCGCAACTCAGCCGCCGGAGAAGGAGGACACCGCACGGGAGAGCAGGAAGGTAAGAGGTGTCTGTGTGTGTGTCTGTGTGTATATGAGTGGATGCAGAATGGGATGGGCCCCTGGCTGGACACACAAGGGGGGGCCCGGCTAGACACACAAGGGGGGATCCTGGCTGGACACACAAGGGGGAGCCCTGGCTGGACACACAAGGGGGAGCCCTGGCTGGACACACAAGGGGGAGCCCTGACTGGACACACAAGGGGGAGCCCTGGCTGGACACACAAGGGGGGAGCTGGATCGACACACAAGGGGGAACCCTGGCTGGACCCACAAGGGGGAGCCCTGGCTGGACACACAAGGGGAAGCCCTGACTGGACACACAAGAGGGAACCCTGGCTGGACACACAAGGGGGAACCCTGGCTGGACACACAAGGGGGAACACTGGCTGGACACACAAGGGTGAGAGCCTGGCTGGACACACAAGGGGGAACCCTGGCTGGACACACAAGGGGGGGAGCCTGGCTGGACACATAAGGGGGAGCCTGGCTGGACACATGGGAAAGGGTGGGCAGGATGGCTATATGGTGGGGCAGGCTGGACACATGGAGGCCAGGATGGATATGTGAGGGGGATGGATATATGGGGGGCCGGATATATGGGGGGCGGGGCAGGCTGGACACATGATGGCCAGGATGGATATGTGGGGGGGCAGGCTGGACACATGGGGGGCTAGGATAGGTATGTGGGGGGGCAGGCTCGATACACGTGGGCTAGGATAAATATATGGAGGGGCCACGCTGGACATATGGGGGCCAGTATGGATATATGGGGGGTGTCAGGATGGATATATGCAGGGGGGAAGGGCAGGATGGATATATGAGGGGGCAGGCTGGACACATGGAGGCCAGGATGGATATATGGGGGGCAGGCTGGAAACATGGAGGCCAGGATGGATATATTGTGGGGGGCAGGCTGGACACATGGAGGCCAGGATGGATATGTAGGGGGGGCATGCTGGACACATGGAGGCCAGGATGGATATATGGGGGGGCAGGCTTGACACATGGGGCTTTAGGACAGATATATGGGAGGGGGCAGGCTGGACACATGGAGGCCAGGACAGATATATGGGGGGGCAGGCTGGAAACATGGAGGCCAGGATGGATATGTGGGGGGGCAGCTGGACACATGGAGGCCAGGATGGATATATGGGGGGAACAGGAGGGCCACATGGGGGACTAGGATGGGTATATGGGAGGGGGCAGGCTCGATACACGTGGGCTAGGATAAATATATGGAGGGGTCACACTGGACATATGGGGGCCAGAAGGGATATATGGGGGGTGTCAGGATGGATATATGCAGGGAAGGGGGGGCCAGGATGGATGTATGGGGGTGCCAGGCTGAACAAGGGACTTAATTACTGTTTGGTGCCAGATTGAGGAACATACTTTATTAGTTTATGGTGGCCAGTGAGGAACATTATTATTTTAGAGTCCAATTAGAGACATTATTACTTCTGTAATATAATTTACTTTTTAGGAAATTGTTTTCCATGGGATAGGACAAAAGCAGGCTCCTGTTACTGTGCAGGGCGGCACTATCTCGCTTTTTTTCTTCAACTGGTGTAACGTAGAAGTCGGGGGGTGGAGTGGGAATATTCCCTAGAAGAGATCAGTTATTGATAACTGTGTGTTATTTTCTGCAGAGATGATTCCTGGCTGGAAGAAGTGATGGCCGTCTGTGCCAGATGAAGAAGAAAAGCGAAGATGAAGGACTTCACCTAGAGACGTCACTGGTGAGTCAGTGTATTACATGTGACTTGCCCCCTGGGCCGTGGGGCACTCGGATCCGTGCAATAGGGAGACGATGGGGGTAGTAGTGGCGACCCGGTTCTGTGGCTCAGGGTGGTCAGGCCAATGGTAGTCTGCTATGTTCTGCTGATAATGTCCGACTACGCCACCCGTGGATTGCGGTTATTAGGAACCGCCGCTGCATGCAGACCGCTGGGGCTGATGAGGTGTGCAGCTAGGGTAGTGTGACTCTCCACGGGAAGAGTGCGGCCCCAGGGCAGTATAATGGATGTTGGGAGTGATGGTAGTGGGAGTCCCAGTGCTGATTGTGCTGGAGGAGCAAGGAGCACACAGACAACAGGTTGCAGTCCAGGGTCTTTACTAAACAGGTAAACTGACCCACAAACAGTCCCGGCTAGGAGGGGACCTGGATGTCTGAGAGCAACGGGGAAATTGGCCCTGGTCAGGGTGAGGGTGTAGGCCTACCGTGCTTTCTGCACTCCTTCTGGCTATCTCCTCCTGATAGGGTAACAGCCCACGTTTCCGAGCTTTCCGTGTTTTCTCGCCTGTATGGCCTGCGACGTGGGTTCCTTTCTGCTCCCAGCCTTGTATGGCTTTACTGGTCCCTTCTGTTGTGGCAGGGCCTCCAGGCTTCTTAGGCCAAGGAATATACAGTCGCTTGCGGACTGGTTCTCTGCTGGGGGATGTGGAATCCTTCCAGCCTCAGACACCAAAGTCTGGTAGATTAAGTCTGTTATCTGCCAAGACAGGCTTGCTTCGCCTCTTGTCTCTGGCTTGTGGCTCTCCTCCTGCCACACTTCCTCTTAGGTGCAGTGCAACTGTCTGTCCCTGCTCTGCTGAGACACGTCTCAGTCCTGAGACAGGTCATCTGGGTACTCTCTAACCCTGCCCCCAGCACCAGCTTCTATAGGGGCAGCCTGCTCCCCCTACTGGCCTGAGACAGGAGGCATTGCATGCTAATGTTCCCCTGACTAGAGAACCTCCCCCCTGCTCTCAGACACAGCTTTAATTACACTTGTGGCATCCAGGCCAGGGTGACACATTCCCCCCTAGTGAAATTTAGTACTCCGGGACTAAACAGTAAACAAAGACAATATGCATAACAATAAAACATTAATAGACAGACGACGCACAAATTGAGTTCTTAAGGTCACAGTGTGGCCTGTGACCGGGTGTCCATATCACCAGCACAACGGGGAGCCTTAACCAGGTGGGGGTCTGTCCTACCCCAAGTCCTTCACAGTCTTAGTTCATTCCTGGGTTAGGCTCTGAACGCAGTCCATACAAGGTCCCGGTTATAAAAAGTCCATAACCTGTGAGTCCTTACGGTAGCTGCAAGAAACTGAAACAGAGTATTACCAAACATGCATGTAACTTTGCAAACAATTCAACATTTGGCAACAGGGTTATTTACAATTTTAGTACACTCTATATTCTCCAGCGAGCGGGTATCTGTCCCTTTGTGCTCCTGGTTGACCTACGTAGCCCACTGTCTGGTGGTGGACTGACTTGGCTTTCCCCACTAGCGTTAGGGGTGCAGCTACCAGCTGGGTGTACAGGTAGGGCAGGCAGCTGTCTGCGGGTGTAACGGGTCCGGGAGGCGGACTGTAACGGGTCCGGGAGGCGGAACCTCTGAGCTACTATACAAGGGGGCGGCCCTTGTAAGGGAGCGGGTGGCAGTCTCTGGGTGAACGGACAGGGAGTTACGGCAAGTGATCAGGGCAGTCTCTGGGTAAGGGGTAGGTACGACCTGTGATGGCAGAGCCTCCGGGTAGGCTAGCAGGCAGGTGGTAGATGTGTGCTCCCAGGTGAGCAAGCGAGAGTCTCTGGAATAGCTGATGGTCACCGCACGTGACAACGGGACCTCCGGGCTGGCAAGCAGGCAGGTAACGGAGATGCGCTCCCAGGTGAGCGGGCAAGAGTCTCTGGAATAGCTGATGGTCACCGCACGTGACAACGGGACCTCCGGGCTGGCAAGCAGGCAGGTAACGGAGATGCGCTCCCAGGTGAGCGGGCAAGAGTCTCTGAGATAGCTGGTGGTCACAGCACGTGACAACGGAGCCTCCGGGCTGGCAAGCAGGCAGATAACGGAGAAGCGCTCCCAGGTGAGCGGGCAAGCTGGTCCATAGACAGACTGACCGGAGTAGTAAGGCAGACCGTCGGACCTCAGGCAAGCAGGCAGGTAGCTGACATGCGCTCCCAGGTGAGCGGGCAGGCTGGTCCTTAGACAGACTGACAGGAGAAGTAAGGCAGACCGTCGGACCTCAGACTGGCAGACAGGTAACAAGTATTCAGGCAGGAATCAGGCAGGTAACAGGCAGGTACTGGCAGGTAACTAGCAGGAAACTGGCAGGTAACTGGCAACGGGACCTGAGGGCTGAAGCACAGGTGAGACACAGGTGCAAACAACATTGCTCGGGCACCTCCATTTTGGAGGAGGTGCCTTATATATGATGAAGTCCTCCGGCCATTGGCCGGGGACTCTTTAGGGCGGCGCGCGCGGCCCCTTTAAGAGGAGGGGAGCGCGCGCGCGCGCGCCCTAAGCACAGGGGCCGGGAAGGAGCGCGCGCTGAGAGCAGAGCAGGAGGAGGACGCCGGGACGGAGCGCGCGCTGACAGCAGAGCGGGGGAAGGAAGCCGGGCACGGAGCAGAGCGGTGAGAGGAGCAGCGTCCCTGCCTAGCAGAGGGCAGGGACGCCGGCACTACAGTACCCCCCCCTTTAGGCCCCCCCTTTTTTAGGCCAGACAGAAATTTAGCTAGGATGAGAGGGGCATGGATGTTCTCCCGGGGCTCCCACGTTCTCTCCTCAGGACCAAACCCCTTCCAATCTACCAGGAAAAAGGTCTTTCCTCTTACCCTTTTGGTGGCAAGAATGTTCTCTACCTCAAACTCGTCCACAGCAGAAACCGGAGCAGGAGGCGTACCTGTAGACTTGGAAAAAGAGTTAAGTACCACAGGTTTGAGGAGAGACACATGGAAGGAGTTAGGGATCCGTAAGTTGGCCGGGAGTTTCAATTTATAGGCCACCGGGTTGATCTGACTGATGACCTCCAGTGGGCCGATGAACCGAGGCCCTAACTTATAGGAAGGGATCTTGAGCCGGACATATTTGGACGAGAGCCAGACTTTATCCCCAGGGCGGAATTGAGGAGGGTCCAGACGTTTTTTGTCAGCGTGTCTTTTCATACGCTCGGATGACAGAAGAAGTGCGGACCGGGTACTCTCCCATATGGAGGAAAATTTGTTAACAAGAGATTCCGCAGCCGGATTGTCCGCCGAGGTGGAGACGGGAAACGGGATCCGAGGATGCTGACCGTAGACTACAAAAAACGGGGATTTGGAGGAAGACTCGCTCTCGTGATTGTTGTACGAGAATTCGGCCCATGGCAGGAGATCCACCCAGTCAGAATGGTGGGCATTAACGAAGTGCCGAAGGTAACTGGTCAGGTTCTGATTGATCCGCTCCACTTGACCATTAGACTGTGGGTGGTAAGCGGAGGAGAAGTCCAGGGTGACGTCCAGCAATTTACAAGTGGCTCTCCAGAAACGGGAAGTGAACTGTACCCCACGATCCGACACGATGTGACGGGGCAGGCCATGAAGACGGAAGATGTGGCGGATAAAGTCTTTAGCCAGCTCGGGTGCAGACGGAAGACCTGGCAGTGGAATGAAGTGAGCCATCTTGGAGAAGCGGTCAGCGACCACCCAAATGACCGTACAACCGGCAGAGACAGGCAGATCAGTAATGAAGTCCATCGCTATATGCTGCCAGGGGGCAGCAGGTACTGGCAGAGGTAGGAGGCGGCCGGCCGGCAGGTGTCTCGGAACTTTGTTGCGGGCGCAGGACACACAGGCAGAAACAAAGTCTATTACATCCTTGTGCAGGTTAGGCCACCAGTAGTGCCGGGTAATAAGCTGGAGGGTCTTTTTCTGACCGGCGTGGCCAGCTAATTTAGACGAATGACCCCAGTGTAGAATCTTCTCCCGATCAGGTACTGGTACGAACGTCTTACCAGGAGGAAGACGATTTAGACTCACGGGAGCCACCTGCATTACTCTGGCGGGATCGATGATATGTTTCGGATCCTCCTCGAGATCAGACACCAGAAAGGATCGAGACAAGGCATCCGCCTTGACGTTTTTGTCAGCCGGGCGAAAATGAAGGACAAAATCAAAACGAGCAAAAAACAAGGACCACCGGGCTTGGCGCGGGTTAAGTCTCTGGGCATGCTGGAGGTAAGCCAAGTTCTTGTGGTCAGTGTAAATTATTACCGGGTGAAGAGCCCCCTCGAGCAGGTAACGCCACTCCTCCAATGCCAGTTTGATGGCCAATAACTCTCGGTCTCCTATGGAATAGTTGCGCTCAGAGGAGGAGAAGAGTTTAGAGAAGAAGCCACAAGTTACCATCCTCCCGGAAGATGATTTTTGAGTAAGTACCGCTCCGGCTCCAGAGGAGGAGGCGTCAACTTCCAGGAAGAACTGCTTGTTGCCATCTGGGCGATGCAGCACCGGGGCGGAAGAGAAGGCCTGTTTAAGGGAAAGAAAGGCCTCCTCTGCTTCGGGTGGCCACTCTTTGGGATTAGTACCTTTACGGGTGAGCGCAGAAATTGGGGCCGTCCGGGAAGAGAAGTGTGGTATGAAGAGGCGGTAGTAGTTGGCGAAGCCCAGGAAACGCTGAATGGCCTTCAACCCCTCCGGTCGGGGCCATTTCTCGATGGCAGACAGTTTCTCAGGATCCATTTGAAGGCCGGTCTGAGAGATAATGTAGCCCAGAAACGGAAGCGAGGTCTGCTCAAAGAGGCACTTCTCAAATTTAGCGTAGAGATGGTTCTGCCTTAGCCTGAGCAGGACCTGACGAACGTCCCTCCGGTGAGTCTGGAGATCCGGAGAGAAGACCAAGATGTCGTCCAGGTACACCACTACGCAGGAGTAGAGAAGGTCCCGGAAGATGTCATTGACCAACTCTTGAAAGACGGCAGGAGCGTTACAGAGACCAAAGGGCATTACCAGGTATTCATAGTGGCCGTCCCGGGTGTTGAATGCCGTCTTCCATTCATCCCCCTGACGAATACGAACCAGGTTGTACGCCCCACGAAGGTCCAGTTTGGTGAAGATCCTAGCCCCCCTCAGACGATCAAATAATTCTGGAATGAGCGGAAGGGGGTACTTATTCTTCACCGTGATCAGGTTTAGGCCTCTATAGTCTATACAGGGACGGAGAGAGCCGTCCTTCTTTTTGACGAAAAAGAAGCCTGCTCCCGCCGGGGAGGTAGATTTCCGGATGAATCCTCTGGCCAGATTCTCCTCAATATATTCGGACATTGACCGGGTCTCAGCAGCGGATAAAGGATAGATACGCCCACGGGGAGGAGTAGTACCGGGTAGCAGATCGATGGGACAGTCGTATGGTCTATGTGGTGGTAATGTCTCTGCCTCCTTTTTATTAAAGACATCTGCATAAGACCAATAAGGAATCGGAAGTCCAGGTAGATTAGCTGGGGTAGGAGAGGGACGAACGGGATGGACGGGAACCAGGCAGGTCTTATGACAGTCTTGTCCCCAGCGAAGGACCTCTCCGGTTTGCCAGTCTAGCACGGGTGCATGTCTCTGGAGCCAGGGCAGACCTAGCAAGAGGGCGTGAGAGAGTCCAGGCAGAACATGAAAGGAGATACTTTCAGAATGCAGCATTCCCACCTGCAGGGTAATGGATTCGGTGATGAGTTGAATGGGGCGAGGTAAGAGGCCCCCATCCACGGCAGCGACAGACAAGGGTACAGCCAGAGGTTTGGTGGGGATGCGGTATTTCTCAACCAGGGACTGTGAAATAAGGTTCCCGGCTGCTCCAGAGTCAAGTTGGGCTAGTTCGAAATAACGGTTCTCCCCGTAGATGATCGAAACTGACAACAGCAGGGATGGAGAGGATTTATTCTTGTCTAGGTGGACCTCTCTGAGCGAACCTAGACACAGGCGTTTCCCGACCTCTCCGGGCAGGCACGGATCCGGTGCTCCTTACTGCCACAGTAGAAGCAGCTCCCCTCGGCACGGCGTGAGTCCTGACGGGTTTTGACCATCTTGGTCTGGTCGACCTGCATAGGCTCAGGAGAGTGTACCTGGGGAGAGATGGAGGGAATGACGGGTTTCTGGAAAGTAGGAGCTAAACGTGGAATCCTTCTCTCACGGGTGACCTCTTTGGCACGCTCCTGAAACCGTAGGTCAATTCGGGTGGCAAGAGTTATTAAGTCATCGAGAGTGGTAGGAATGTCCCGACCGGCAAGTTCATCTTTAATACGGCCGGACAGACCCTCCCAGAAGACGGAAACCAGAGCGTCGTTATCCCAGGCCAGCTCCGAGGCAAGGGTACGGAACCGTATGGCATATTGGCCCACGGTGAGACTCCCCTGACGGAGGCGTAGCAACGATGATGCAGATGAGGTCTTCCGTCCGGGTTCGTCGAAGACTTTCCGGAAAGCCGTGAGAAAAGCAGGCAAGTTGGACACCAGGGGGTCTCCTCTCTCCCATAGAGGATTCAGCCAGGCCAGGGCCTCCCCGGTGAGATGGGACATGATGAAGGCAATTTTGGCCCGGTCGGAGTTAAACTGGTAGGACAAAAGTTCAAAATGCAGGGTGCACTGATTCAAGAAGCCCCGAGCCTGGACGGGGTCGCCTCCGAAGCGAGGAGGTGCAGAAAGCCGGGGTCCGGGGTAGGATACCATAGTATTAGTGAGCAGCGGAGCCGCCGGATTGCAAGATATGGCACTAGCGGAGGTTGTTGGTGGATCAGACAGAGTGTTCAGGCGAGTATTAACATTCCGCAGGTGACCCAGGATGGCCTCCTGTTGGGACCTCTGACGGGACAGTTCAAGAGCGAGGTCCGAGAGCGAGGGAGCTTGGGTGCCACCGGGTTCCATGGCCCGAGCAAACTGTAACGGGTCCGGGAGGCGGACTGTAACGGGTCCGGGAGGCGGAACCTCTGAGCTACTATACAAGGGGGCGGCCCTTGTAAGGGAGCGGGTGGCAGTCTCTGGGTGAACGGACAGGGAGTTACGGCAAGTGATCAGGGCAGTCTCTGGGTAAGGGGTAGGTACGACCTGTGATGGCAGAGCCTCCGGGTAGGCTAGCAGGCAGGTGGTAGATGTGTGCTCCCAGGTGAGCAAGCGAGAGTCTCTGGAATAGCTGATGGTCACCGCACGTGACAACGGGACCTCCGGGCTGGCAAGCAGGCAGGTAACGGAGATGCGCTCCCAGGTGAGCGGGCAAGAGTCTCTGGAATAGCTGATGGTCACCGCACGTGACAACGGGACCTCCGGGCTGGCAAGCAGGCAGGTAACGGAGATGCGCTCCCAGGTGAGCGGGCAAGAGTCTCTGAGATAGCTGGTGGTCACAGCACGTGACAACGGAGCCTCCGGGCTGGCAAGCAGGCAGATAACGGAGAAGCGCTCCCAGGTGAGCGGGCAAGCTGGTCCATAGACAGACTGACCGGAGTAGTAAGGCAGACCGTCGGACCTCAGGCAAGCAGGCAGGTAGCTGACATGCGCTCCCAGGTGAGCGGGCAGGCTGGTCCTTAGACAGACTGACAGGAGAAGTAAGGCAGACCGTCGGACCTCAGACTGGCAGACAGGTAACAAGTATTCAGGCAGGAATCAGGCAGGTAACAGGCAGGTACTGGCAGGTAACTAGCAGGAAACTGGCAGGTAACTGGCAACGGGACCTGAGGGCTGAAGCACAGGTGAGACACAGGTGCAAACAACATTGCTCGGGCACCTCCATTTTGGAGGAGGTGCCTTATATATGATGAAGTCCTCCGGCCATTGGCCGGGGACTCTTTAGGGCGGCGCGCGCGGCCCCTTTAAGAGGAGGGGAGCGCGCGCGCGCGCGCCCTAAGCACAGGGGCCGGGAAGGAGCGCGCGCTGAGAGCAGAGCAGGAGGAGGACGCCGGGACGGAGCGCGCGCTGACAGCAGAGCGGGGGAAGGAAGCCGGGCACGGAGCAGAGCGGTGAGAGGAGCAGCGTCCCTGCCTAGCAGAGGGCAGGGACGCCGGCACTACAGCGGGTCCTTTGGCTTACCGCAGGCATGGCAGGCTCACTGTCAGCAGAGGGTTGACTCTCCTGGGCTGCTGGTACAGGCTCTTCTGCCTCTGGAACTGCTTGCTCCTCTTCACCTTCCGGCTCTGGTGTTGGTTGTTGCTGTGCCGGTTGCAGGAAATGCAGGACAGGTACCACTATGGCATCATTTATGCGAGTCCAGGACTGAGGGAACTCTCCGAGAACGGTGCTGATCATTTCTTCTTTGTCCTCTGCGGGTTCAAGGTCACTCTGATCCTCTTCTGCACTACGGAGTTGCTCAGGGCACCTTTTGAGATGGTCTCTGGAGATGACACTAGTGGTTTCTCCTCCGTCCTTGGTGATTACGCACACCTTTGGGTTGTCGTGGTCAGACTGCAGTACGGTGTAGGGTTCCCTTTCCCACTGGTCGTCCAACTTATGTAGCCTTCTTTTTCGCTTTAGGACTTGCTCACCAGGTTCTAGGGGACTAGCAGGGGCGTGTTGATTGAAGAGTCTTTCTTGCTTCTCTCTCACCTGGGCCAGGCTCTTCTCCACACTCTCCTGTACCTTCTTGTACTGCAGTTGCCTTTCCGTATCCCAGTCCGCATCCGGGGAGGTGTCCTCAGGTATTAGGACTCCCATCTCCAGGTCTACGGGCAGCTTTCCTGGTCTAGCTCGCATCAGGTAAGCCGGGGTGCAGTTTGTAGCATTCACCGGGATATTGTTGTATAGGTCTATCAGGTCCGGCAGTTTTTCTGGCCACAGGCTGCGTTCCTCCAGGGGCAACGTCTTCAGGAGATCAATGACTATATTGTTCATCTTCTCACACATCCCGTTGGTTTGGGGGTGGTAAGGCGTTGTACGAATCTTCTTACAGCCATAGAGGTTGCAGAACTCCTGGAAGATTTCAGCCTCGAACGCTGGACCCTGGTCTGTCAGGACCTGTTCCGGATACCCGTGTGGACGGCAGAAATATTGCTGGAAGGCTCTGGCCGCTGTTTGGGCTGTCAAGTCCTTTACCGGGACCACCACTAGAAAACGGGAATAGTGGTCCACGATTGTCAGGGCATAGATGTATCCTGACCGGCTGGGAGCCAATTTGACGTGGTCCAGAGCTACCAGCTCAAGAGGCTGCGTGGTGACGATGGGCCTCAAGGGTGTCTTCTGGCTGGCACGGTCCTTCCTCCTTAGGTGACAAGGGCCACAGTCTCTGCACCATTTTTCTACAGCTCCTCTCATGCCGACCCAAAAGAATCTTCCTCTTAGTAGGAACTCCAGTTTCTTCCAACCGAAGTGTCCCGCTCTGTCATGGTAAGCCCCCAGGACCATAGCTGCATCCCTCCTTGGGACCACGACTTGCCAGGTCAGCTCGTGCGTCCGGTGGTTGACAATCCTTCTGCACAACTTGCCTTCGTAGAGGAACAGCTTGCTCTTCTCCTTCCATAGCTGCTTGGCTTCCTCTGGGGCATCTGGATCTAAGCGGGCGTCTTCCCGGGTCAGCAGATCTTTCACCAGGCGGACTGCAGGGTCACTATCTTGGGTCTCGGCCCAGCTGTGGTGAGGTAGGGGATTCATCATCACAGTTGTTAGATCCTCCTCCTTCACGCGGTGAGAGTGTTGAGCGGCTCCATACCGGTGAAACGCGGGGAGTTCTACCTCCTCCAGCTCTTCTGGGTCTTCGTCACCTTCAGGTAAGTGAGGCATCCTTGATAGGGCGTCCGCGTTGGCGTTGGTTTTGCCTGCCTGGTACTTGATCACGAAGTCATAGTTGGAGAGACGGGCCATCCACCGCTGTTCCAGGGCACCCAGTCTTGCATTGTCCAGGTGTGTCAACGGGTTGTTGTCCGTGTACACGGTGAACTTTGCGGAGGCCAGGTAATGCTTGAAGCGTTCCGTCACGGCCCACACCACCGCCAAGAATTCTAGCTTGAAGGAGCTGTAATTCTCCGGGTTCCTTTCGGTGGGCCTCAGCTTCCGGCTGGCGTATGCGATCACCTGTTATCTGCCCTGTTGGTTTTGGGACAATACGGCTCCCAGTCCCACATTACTGGCATCTGTGTGGAGAATGAACGGCTGGCCATAATCAGGGTAGGCCAGGATCTCATCCCCTGTGAGGGCCATCTTTAGCTGGCGGAAGGACTCCTCTTCCGGTTTATCCCACTTGAAGGGCGGCTTTTGGCTCCTGGACTTAGACTGTCCGATCAGGAGGTCCTGCATAGGAGCTGCCATCTTGGTGAACCCGGGGATGAATCTTCGGTAGTAGCCTACCAACCCGATAAACTGTCTCACCTCTTTGATGTTCGAGGGGCTTGGCCAGCTCTTGATTGCCGTGACCTTGTCAGGGTCGGGGGCCACTCCTTCCGCGCTTACCACGTGCCCTAGGTACTGGACCTTTGGTTTCAGCAGGTGACACTTCGATGGTTTCACCTTCAGGCCATAGCCTGCCAGGGCTTCGAACACCTCGGCCAGGTGCTTCAGATGGTCCTCGTAGGTCTTCGAATAGACGATCACGTCGTCCAGGTAAAGGAGGACCGTCTCGAAGTTTCGGTGCCCTAGACAGCATTCCATCAGCCGCTGGAAGGTCCCTGGTGCGTTGCAGAGCCCGAAAGGCATGCAGTTGAATTCGCTCAGTCCCATCGGGGTGGTGAAGGCGGTCTTCTCCTTGTCAGCCTCTGCCACAGGAACCTGCCAGTACCCGCTAGTAAGGTCCAAAGTAGAAAAGAAGTTAGCTGATTTTAGTGCGGCTAAAGACTCCTCTATTCTAGGCAGCGGATATGCGTCTTTGTGAGTGATACGGTTGATTTGTCTATAGTCGACGCACATTCTCATGGTGCCGTCTTTCTTTTTGACCAGAACCAAGGGGGCTGCCCAGGGGCTACAGCTGTCTCTAATAACCCCAGCTTCTTTCATCTCTCTTAGCATGCCCCTTGCGTTCTGATAATGTGCAGGGGGTACAGGTCTGTGCCTCTCTTTTATCGGTGGGTGGCTCCCTGTGGGGATGTGGTGTTCTATCCCCTTTACTCTGCCGAAGTCTAGCGGGTGCTTACTAAAGACTCTCTCGTACTCCTGTACCACCCAGTAGACTCCTTGTTTTTGGTGCAGGGGAGTGGAGTCAGCACCCACGTGGAGTTTCTGGCACCAGTCCTCCTTTTGTTTCTGGGAGCCATTACTCTCCGCCTGTGGAGATGGAGGCAAAGGTTCCACGGCCCTGATAGCTTTGTGTTCGACCACAAACAGCTTGGCAAGTGTAGCGTACCTGGGTAAGTGTACCTCCCTCTCCCCAATGTTGAGGATGCGGACGGGCACCCTCCCATGACGGACATCAACCACCCCCCGGGCTGTCAAAATGGTGGGCCTGCTGTCTGAGTACACGGGTTCTACCATGTCTTGGTAGTCTCTACCTCTCAACCCGATTGCAGTCCGACACCAGATCATCATTTCACTTTTGGGAGGCATGGAAATGGGGAATGGGTCACTCAGTCTTACGCTACCGATCTCACCACCAGACAGTTCTACCTGCTGCCGTCTCATCAGGGCCTTTATCTCCTTGTTGAGGATTCTCTGTTGGCTGGAACTAGCATTCACCGCCACCTGTTGTAAGATTACAATTACCTCTGAAAGACAATTTTCAATCACGTTAGTACCCACAGTTATTTTAGGGTGACTTTCATGACGGTCAATGTCCACAATAATCACTCCCTGTGCCGGTAGTTCAACTTTACCAATCTTAATGGTCATCTCCTTGAACCCCATCTGCGGCACGGGTAAGCCATTACTGGCGATGATGCTCAAGTTACCGTCTGGATACCGTGTGATATCAGCATCAGTCCAATATTGCTTAAAAAGTACATAAGGGATAGTGGTTACTTGTGACCCAGTATCCAGCAAGGCGCTCATGGGGATACCGTCCAGCACCACGGGTAAAACCGGGCGCCCCCCAACGTACTTATTACGCCAATTGTAAGGGCCTGGTGATCTTATGCCTGGGGGTTGGCCCTCTGCCCCAGGTTGGACCCGTTTAAATTACAGTACCTGGAAATGTGTCCGGGCTGGTTGCATCGACGGCAAATGGGCTGTCCATCCTCTGCGTAGCGGTCTGTGGGCCTCCCTCGGAACGACGGGATCCTCCTCTGTCGACGCCATGGGACATTCTCTGGACTTGAAGCCAGCTCGATGGGTCTTGACGGGTCCACTTGCAACGCCTGGACGGTCCTGGTCAACGCCGCGACGCTCCTGGTCAGCTCCTGGACTTGGTGGTGCAGATCTTTCGACGGGGCTTGGTTCAGGGCCTGTGCATCAGCCTCCACGGAGTCCATAGAGGAGGGCGCCGCCTCCTGGTGGTAAGTGATAGCAGGGCGCCGGGGGTTTATAGCGCTACTGGTTGCAGATTCACGGAGCACCCTTATGGCCCTGTCCTTAAATTGGGCAAAGGTCAGGTCGGGGTTCTGAAAGAACATGAGGCGCAGTTGGGCCCTGTGGGCGCTAGACAGCAGACCTTCTATGAATTGTTCTGTTAGCAGCTTATCCGTTTCCTGCACACTGCCAGGGTCAGTTTGTTGAATAGCCCTCAAGGCTTCCTGCAGATTTAGGGCATAGTCTCTGATGCTGTCCTGTGCCCGCTGCTTACATCCATAGAACCTCATTTTAATCTCAGCGGAGGTACGTGTGTCAAAGGTACCCCGCAGCCGGGCCAGAATACCCTTCACAGTCCTTTTCTCCTCAGTGGGCCATGATTTTACCTCCCGCTGGGCTGCGCCAGTTAACTGCCCTGTTAATATGCTGACCTTCTGTTCCTCTGTCAGGGGGTAAACGTGGAACAAACTGTATAGCCTTTCCTTGAAGTCAGTTAGGGCATGGGGCTCCCCTGAGTATTTGGGCAGCCAGGCCGCTCCAGGGATGTAGGGCAAGGAAAAGGGCATCACCGCTGCTACAGCTGCGTTGGTGGTAGTGGGCGCCTCTGTGTCCGTCATCTTCCTCCCCCCCTAGTTACGCGTGGCCTACCTTCCGACGATCCTCTTCTGTAGGCCGCGGCTCCGCTGCTGCTGCTATGGACGAGGACCTGGCGTCGCGTCCTGATGATGTCAGCGTCGCTCTCTCTCCCTTCCAGCACCTTGCGCAGCGTCGGTGCGTGGGGCGGAGCTTCGGATCTCGCGCGGTTTTGACGTCCACGCCCATCTTCTTCCCGCGCGGCGTCCTGAAGATGGCGTCTGATGGCGGGAAGCAGCTGCGGATGGTGGGAAGGCGGCAGAAGACGGCGGGAAACGGTCCAAGATGGCGTCCGATGGCGGGAATCGGCTCCGGATGGCGGGAAACGACTCCGGACGGCGGGAAACTTTGCCACAGGTAAGTTACAAAAGTCTTTTTCAGGCACGCAGTACCCGGTGGTTGCGGGCACGAAATCCTGCCGACTACGCCAAAGCTGACTCGCCCCCTGGGCCGTGGGGCACTCGGATCCGGGCAATAGGGAGACGATGGGGGTAGTAGTGGCGACCCGGTTCCGTGGCTCAGGGTGGTCAGGCCAATGGTAGTCTGCTATGTTCTGCTGATAATGTCCGACTACGCCACCCGTGGATTGCGGTTATTAGGAACCGCCGCTGCATGCAGACCGCTGGGGCTGATGAGGTGTGCATCTAGGGTAGTGTGACTCTCCACGGGAAGAGTGCGGCCCCAGGGCAGTATAATGGATGTTGGGAGTGATGGTAGTGGGAGTCCCAGTGCTGATAGTGCTGGAGGAGCAAGGAGCACACAGACAACAGGTTGCAGTCCAGGGTCTTTACTAAACAGGTAAACTGACCCACAAACAGTCCCGGCTAGGAGGGGACCTGGATGTCTGAGAGCAACGGGGAAATTGGCCCTGGTCAGGGTGAGGGTGTAGGCCTACCGTGCTTTCTGCGCTCCTTCTGGCTATCTCCTCCTGATAGGGTAACAGCCCACGTTTCCGAGCTTTCCGTGTTTTCTCGCCTGTATGGCCTGCGACGTGGGTTCCTTTCTGCTCCCAGCCTTGTATGGCTTTACTGGTCCCTTCTGTTGTTGCAGAGCCTCCAGGCTTCTTAGGCCAAGGAATATACAGTCCCTTGCGGACTGGTTCTCTGCTGGGGGATGTGGAATCCTTCCAGCCTCAGACACCAAAGTCTGGTAGATTAAGTCTGTTATCTGCCAAGACAGGCTCTCTTCGCCTCTTGTCTCTGGCTTGTGGCTCTCCTCCTGCCACACTTCCTCTTAGGTGCAGTGCAACTGTCTGTCCCTGCTCTGCTGAGACACGTCTCAGTCCTGAGACAGGTCATCTGGGTTCTCTCTAACCCTGCCCTCAGCACCAGCTTTTATAGGGGCAGCCTGCTCCCCCTACTGGCCTGAGACAGGAGGCATTGCATGCTAATGTTCCCCTGACTAGAGAACCTCCCCCCTGCTCTCAGACACAGCTTTAATTACACTTGTGGCATCCAGGCCAGGGTGACACATTCCCCCCTAGTGAAATTTAGTACTCCGGGACTAAACAGTAAACAAAGACAATATGCATAACAATAAAACATTAATAGACAGACGACGCACAAATTGAGTTCTTAAGGTCACAGTGTGGCCTGTGACCGGGTGTCCATATCACCAGCACAACGGGGAGCCTTAACCAGGTGGGGGTCTGTCCTACCCCAAGTCCTTCACAGTCTTAGTTCATTCCTGGGTTAGGCTCTGAACGCAGTCCATACAAGGTCCCGGTTATAAAAAGTCCATAACCTGGAAGCTGCAAGAAACTGAAACAGAGTATTACCAAACATGCATGTAACTTTGCAAACAATTCAACATTTGGCAACAGGGTTATTTACAATTTTAGTACACTCTATATTCTCCAGCGAGCGGGTATCTGTCCCTTTGTGCTCCTGGTTGACCTACGTAGCCCACTGTCTGGTGGTGGACCTACTTGGCTTTCCCCACTAGCGTTAGGGGTGCAGCTACCAGCTGGGTGTACAGGTAGGGCAGGCAGCTGTCTGCGGGTCCTTTGGCTTACCGCAGGCATGGCAGGCTCACTGTCAGCAGAGGGTTGACTCTCCTGGGCTGCTGGTACAGGCTCTTCTGCCTCTGGAACTGCTTGCTCCTCTTCACCTTCCGGCTCTGGTGTTGGTTGTTGCTGTGCCGGTTGCAGGAAATGCAGGACAGGTACCACTATGGCATCATTTATGCGAGTCCAGGACTGAGGAAACTCTCCGAGAACGGTGCTGATCATTTCTTCCTTGTCCTCTGCGGGTTCAAGGTCACTCTGATCCTCTTCTGCACTACGGAGTTGCTCGGGGCACCTTTTGAGATGGTCTCTGGAGACGACACTAGTGGTTTCTCCTCCGTCCTTGGTGATTACGCACACCTTTGGGTTGTCGTGGTCAGACTGCAGTACGGTGTAGGGTTCCCTTTCCCACTGGTCGTCCAACTTATGTAGCCTTCTTTTTCGCTTTAGGACTTGCTCACCAGGTTCTAGGGGACTAGCAGGGGCGTGTTGATTGAAGAGTCTTTCTTGCTTCTCTCTCACCTGGGCCAGGCTCTTCTCCACACTCTCCTGTACCTTCTTGTACTGCAGTTGCCTTTCCGTATCCCAGTCCGCATCCGGGGAGGTGTCCTCAGGTATTAGGACTCCCATCTCCAGGTCTACGGGCAGCTTTCCTGGTCTAGCTCGCATCAGGTAAGCCGGGGTGCAGTTTGTAGCATTCACCGGGATATTGTTGTATAGGTCTATCAGGTCCGGCAGTTTTTCTGGCCACAGGCTGCGTTCCTCCAGGGGCAACGTCTTCAGGAGATCAATGACTATATTGTTCATCTTCTCACACATCCCATTGGTTTGGGGGTGGTAAGGCGTTGTACGAATCTTCTTACAGCCATAGAGGTTGCAGAACTCCTGGAACATTTCAGCCTCGAACGCTGGACCCTGGTCTGTCAGGACCTGTTCCGGATACCCGTGTGGACGGCAGAAATATTGCTGGAAGGCTCTGGCCGCTGTTTGGGCTGTCAAGTCCTTTACCGGGACCACCACTAGAAAACGGGAATAGTGGTCCACGATTGTCAGGGCATAGATGTATCCTGACCGGCTGGGAGCCAATTTGACATGGTCCAGAGCTACCAGCTCAAGAGGCTGCGTGGTGATGATGGGCCTCAAGGGTGTCTTCTGGCTGGCACGGTCCTTCCTCCTTAGGTGACAAGGGCCACAGTCTCTGCACCATTTTTCTACAGCTCCTCTCATGCCGACCCAAAAGAATCTTCCTCTTAGTAGGAACTCCAGTTTCTTCCAACCGAAGTGTCCCGCTCTGTCATGGTAAGCCCCCAGGACCATAGCTGCATCCCTCCTTGGGACCACGACTTGCCAGGTCAGCTCGTGCGTCCGGTGGTTGACAATCCTTCTGCACAACTTGCCTTCGTAGAGGAACAGCTTGCTCTTCTCCTTCCATAGCTGCTTGGCTTCCTCTGGGGCATCTGGATCTAAGCGGGCGTCTTCCCGGGTCAGCAGATCTTTCACCAGGCGGACTGCAGGGTCACTATCTTGGGTCTCGGCCCAGCTGTGGTGAGGTAGGGGATTCATCATCACAGTTGTTAGATCCTCCTCCTTCACGCGGTGAGAGTGTTGAGCGGCTCCATACCGGTGAAACGCGGGGAGTTCTACCTCCTCCAGCTCTTCTGGGTCTTCGTCACCTTCAGGTAAGTGAGGCATCCTTGATAGGGCGTCCGCGTTGGAGTTGGTTTTGCCTGCCCGGTACTTGATCACGAAGTCATAGTTGGAGAGACGGGCCATCCACCGCTGTTCCAGGGCACCCAGTCTTGCATTGTCCAGGTGTGTCAACGGGTTGTTGTCCGTGTACACGGTGAACTTTGCGGAGGCCAGGTAATGCTTGAAGCGTTCCGTCACGGCCCACACCACCGCCAAGAATTCTAGCTTGAAGGAGCTGTAATTCTCCGGGTTCCTCTCGGTGGGCCTCAGCTTCCGGCTGGCGTATGCGATCACCCGTTCTCTGCCCTGTTGGTTTTGGGACAATACGGCTCCCAGTCCCACATTACTGGCATCTGTGTGGAGAATGAAAGGCTGGCCATAATCAGGGTAGGCCAGGATCTCATCCCCTGTGAGGGCCATCTTTAGCTGGCGGAAGGACTCCTCTTCCGGTTTATCCCACTTGAAGGGCGGCTTTTGCCTCCTGGACTTAGACTGTCCGATCAGGAGGTCCTGCATAGGAGCTGCCATCTTGGTGAACCCGGGGATGAATCTTCGGTAGTAGCCTACCAACCTGAGAAACTGTCTCACCTCTTTGATGTTCGAGGGGCTTGGCCAGCTCTTGATTGCCGTGACCTTGTCAGGGTCGGGGGCCACTCCTTCCGCGCTTACCACGTGCCCTAGGTACTGGACCTTTGGTTTCAGCAGGTGACACTTCGATGGTTTCACCTTCAGGCCATAGCCTGCCAGGGCTTCGAACACCTCGGCCAGGTGCTTCAGATGGTCCTCGTAGGTCTTCGAATAGACGATCACGTCGTCCAGGTAAAGGAGGACCGTCTCGAAGTTTCGGTGCCCTAGACAGCATTCCATCAGCCGCTGGAAGGTCCCTGGTGCGTTGCAGAGCCCGAAAGGCATGCAGTTGAATTCGCTCAGTCCCATCGGGGTGGTGAAGGCGGTCTTCTCCTTGTCAGCCTCTGCCACAGGAACCTGCCAGTACCCGCTAGTAAGGTCCAAAGTAGAAAAGAAGTTAGCTGATTTTAGTGCGGCTAAAGACTCCTCTATTCTAGGCAGCGGATATGCGTCTTTGTGAGTGATACGGTTGATTTGTCTATAGTCGACGCACATTCTCATGGTGCCGTCTTTCTTTTTGACCAGAACCAAGGGGGCTGCCCAGGGGCTACAGCTGTCTCTAATAACCCCAGCTTCTTTCATCTCTCTTAGCATGCCCCTTGCGTTCTGATAATGTGCAGGGGGTACAGGTCTGTGCCTCTCTTTTATCGGTGGGTGGCTCCCTGTGGGGATGTGGTGTTCTATCCCCTTTACTCTGCCGAAGTCTAGCGGGTGCTTACTAAAGACTCTCTCGTACTCCTGTACCACCCGGTAGACTCCTTGTTTTTGGTGCAGGGGAGTGGAGTCAGCACCCACGTGGAGTTTCTGGCACCAGTCCTCCTTTTGTTTCTGGGAGCCATTACCCTCCGCCTGAGGAGATGGAGGCAAGGGTTCCACGGCCCTGATAGCTTTGTGTTCGACCACAAACAGCTTGGCGAGTGTAGCGTACCTGGGTAAGTGTACCTCCCTCTCCCCAATGTTGAGGATGCGGACGGGCACCCTCCCATGACGGACATCAACCACCCCCCGGGCTGTCAAAATGGTGGGCCTGCTGTCTGAGTACACGGGTTCTACCATGGCTTGGTAGTCTCTACCTCTCAACCCGATTGCAGTCCGACACCAGATCATCATTTCACTTTTGGGAGGCATGGAAATGGGGAATGGGTCACTCAGTCTTACGCTACCGATCTCACCACCAGACAGTTCTACCTGCTGCCGTCTCATCAGGGCCTTTATCTCCTTGTTGAGAACTCTCTGTTGGCTGGAACTAGCATTCACCGCCACCTGTTGTAAGATTACAATTACCTCTGAAAGACAATTTTCAATTACATTAGTACCCACAGTTATTTTAGGGTGACTTTCACGACGGTCAATGTCCACAATAATCACTCCCTGTGCCGGTAGTTCAACTTTACCAATCTTAATGGTCATCTCCTTGAACCCCATCTGCGGCACGGGTAAGCCATTACTGGCGATGATGCTCAAGTTACCGTCTGGATACCGTGTGATATCAGCATCAGTCCAATACTGCTTAAAAAGTACATAAGGGATAGTGGTTACTTGTGACCCAGTATCCAGCAAGGCGCTCATGGGGATACCGTCCAGCACCACGGGTAAAACCGGGCGCCCCCCAACGTACTTATTACGCCAATTGTAAGGGCCTGGTGATCTTATGCCTGGGGGTTGGCCCTCTGCCCCAGGTTGGACCCGTTTAAATTACAGTACCTGGAAATGTGTCTGGGCTGGTTGCATCGACGGCAAATGGGCTGTCCATCCTCTGCGTAGCGGTCTGTGGGCCTCCCTCGGAACGACGGGATCCTCCTCTGTCGACGCCATAGGACATCCTCCGGACTTGAAGCCAGCTCGATGGGTCTTGACGGGTCCACTTGCAACGCCTGGACGGTCCTGGTCAACGCCGCGACGCTCCTGGTCAGCTCCTGGACTTGTTGGTGCAGATCTTTCGAAGGGGCTTGGTTCAGGGCCTGTGCATCAGCCTCCACGGAGTCCATAGAGGAGGGCGCCGCCAGGGTCAGTTTGTTGAATAGCCCTCAAGGCTTCCTGCAGATTTAGGGCATAGTCTCTGATGCTGTCCTGTGCCCGCTGCTTACATCCATAGAACCTCATTTTAATCTCAGCGGAGGTACGTGTGTCAAAGGTACCCCGCAGCCGGGCCAGAATACCCTTCACAGTCCTTTTCTCCTCAGTGGGCCATGATTTTACCTCCCGCTGGGCTGCGCCAGTTAACTGCCCTTCTGTTCCTCTGTCAGGGGGTAAACGTGGAACAAACTGTATAGCCTTTCCTTGAAGTCAGTTAGGGCATGGGGCTCCCCTGAGTATTTGGGCAGCCAGGCCGCTCCAGGGATGTAGGGCAAGGAAAAGGGCATCACCGCTGCTGCAGTTGCGTTGGTGGTAGTGGGCGCCTCTGTGTCCGTCATCTTCCTCCCCCCCTAGCTACGCGTGGCCTACCTTCCGACGATCCTCTTCTGTAGGCCGCGGCTCCGCTGCTGCTGCTATGGACGAGGACCTGGCGTCGCGTCCTGATGACGTCAGCGTTGCTCTCTCTCCCTTCCAGGACCTTGCGCAGCGTCGGTGCGTGGGGCGGAGCTTCGGATCTCGCGCGGTTTTGACGTCCACGCCCCTCTTCTTCCCGCGCGGCGTCCTGAAGATGGCGTCCGATGGCGGGAAGCAGCTGCGGATGGCGGGAAGGCGGCAGAAGATGGCGGGAAACGGTCCAAGATGGCGTCCGATGGCGGGAATCGGCTCCGGATGGCGGGAAAAGACTCCGGACGGCGGGAAACTTTGCCACAGGTAAGTTACAAAAGTCTATTTCAGGCACGCAGTACCCGGTGGTTGCGGGCACGAAATCCTGCCGACTACGCCAAAGCTGACTCGCCCCCTGGGCCGTGCGGCACTCGGATCCGGGCAATAGGGAGACGATGGGGGTAGTAGTGGCGACCCGGTTCCGTGGCTCAAGGTGGTCAGGCCAATGGTAGTCTGCTATGTTCTGCTGATAATGTCCGACTACGCCACCCATGGATTGCGGTTATTAGGAACCGCCGCTGCATGCAGACCGCTGGGGCTGATGAGGTGTGCAGCTAGGGTAGTGTGACTCTCCACGGGAAGAGTGCGGCCCCAGGGCAGTATAATGGATGTTGGGAGTGATGGTAGTGGGAGTCCCAGTGCTGATAGTGCTGGAGGAGCAAGGAGCACACAGACAACAGGTTGCAGTCTAGGGTCTTTACTAAACAGGTAAACTGACCCACAAACAGTCCCGGCTAGGAGGGGACCTGGATGTCTGAGAGCAACGGGGAAATTGGCCCTGGTCAGGGTGAGGGTGTAGGCCTACCGTGCTTTCTGCGCTCCTTCTGGCTATCTCCTCCTGATAGGGTAACAGCCCACGTTTCCGAGCTTTCCATGTTTTCTCGCCTGTATGGCCTGCGACGTGGGTTCCTTTCTGCTCCCAGCCTTGTATGGCTTTACTGGTCCCTTCTGTTGTGGCAGGGCCTCCAGGCTTCTTAGGCCAAGGAATATACAGTCCCTTGCGGACTGGTTCTCTGCTGGGGGATGTGGAATCCTTCCAGCCTCAGACACCAAACTCTGGTAGATTAAGTCTGTTATCTGCCAAGACAGGCTCTCTTCGCCTCTTGTCTCTGGCTTGTGGCTCTCCTCCTGCCACACTTCCTCTTAGGTGCAGTGCAACTGTCTGTCCCTGCTCTGCTGAGACACGTCTCAGTCCTGAGACAGGTCATCTGGGTTCTCTCTAACCCTGCCCTCAGCGCCAGCTTTTATAGGGGCAGCCAGCTCCCCCTACTGGCCTGAGACAGGAGGCATTGCATGCTAATGTTCCCCTGACTAGAGAACCTCCCCCCTGCTCTCAGACACAGCTTTAATTACACTTGTGTCATCCAGGCCAGGGTGACACACATGTACACTTACACTACACACGTGGTCAAAACTGTTGGTACCCCTCGTTTAATGAAAGAAAAACCCACAATGGTCACAGAAATAACTTGAATCTGACAAAAGTAATAATAAATTAAAAATCTATGAAAATGAACAAATGAAAGTCAGACATTGCTTTTCTGCTTCCACAGAATAAAAAAAAATAAATAAACTGATGAAACAGGCCTGGACAGAAATGATGGTTCTTCTTAACTTTATATTTTGCTGAACAACCTTTTGAGGCAATCACTGCAATCAAACGACTCCTGTAACTGTCAATGAGACTTCTGCACCTCTCCACAGGTATTTTGGCCACTCCTCATGAGCAAACTGCTCCAGTTGTCTCATGGTTGAAGGTTGCCTTTTCCAGACGTCATGTTTCAGCTCTTTCCAAAGATGCTCAATAGGATTTAGGTCAGGGCTCATAGAAGGTCACTTCAGAATAGTCCAATGTTTTCCTCTTAGCCATTGTTGGGTGTTTTTAGCTGTGTGTTTTGGGTCATAATACTGTTGCAAGACCCATGACCTGCGACTGAGACCACGCTTTCTGACACTGGGCAGCACATTTCTCTCTAGAATCCCTTGATAGTCTTGAGATTTCATTGTACCCTGCACAGATTCAAGACACCCTGTGCCAGATGCGGCAGACCAGCCCCAAAACATAAAAGAGACTCCTCCATGTTTCACAGTAGGGACAGTGTTCTTATCTTGATATGCTTCATTTTTCCATCTGTGAACATAGATCTGATGTGCCTTGCCAAAAACTTCCATTTTTGTCTCATCTGTCCATAGGGCATTCTCCTAAAAGCTTTGTGACTTGTGAACATGTAGTTTGGCAAATTCCAGTCTGGCTTTTTTATGATTTTTTTTCAACAATGGTGTACTCCTTGGTCGTCTCCCATGAAGTCCACTTTAGATCAAACAACGACGGATGGTGCGATCTGACACTGATGTTCCTTGAGCTTGAAGTTCACCTTTAATCTCTTTAGAAGTTTTCCTGGGCTCTTTTGTTACCATTCATATTATTCGTCTCTTTGATTTGTTATCAATTTTCCTCCTGCGGCCACGTCCAGGGAGGTTGGCTACAGTCCCATGGATCTTAAATTTCTGAATAATATGTGCAACTGTAGTTACAGGAACATCAAGCTGCTTGGAGATGGTCTTATAACCTTTACCTTTAACATGCTTGTCTATAATTTTCTTTCTAATCTCCTGAGACAACTCTTTCCTTTGCTTCCTTTGGTCCATGTTGAGTGTGGTACACACCATGTCACCAAACAGCACAGTGAGTATCTGTAGCCCTATATACAGGCCCACTGACTGATTACAAGATTGTCGACACCTGTGATGCTAATTAGTGGACACAACTTGATTTAACATGTCCCTTTTGTCACATTATTTTCAGGGGTACCATCATTTCTGTCCAGGCCTATTTCAAGAGTTTAATTTTTTTTTAAATTCTGTGGAAGCAGGGTTGAAAATCAATGTCTGTCTTTCATTTGTTCATTTTCATCGATTTTTAATTTATTATTACTTTTGTCAGATTCAAGTTTTTTCTGTGACCATTGTGGGTTTTTCTTTCATTAAACGAGGGGTACCAACAATTTTGACCACGTGTGCATATAGTATATACAGAGCTCCTGTGTATGTCACTGGTGATCACTGTATTACCTATACACTATATAAAGAGCTCCTGTCTATAATGTCACTGGTGATCACTGTGTTACCTGTACACTGACACTATATACAGAGCTCCTGTGTATAATGTTGCTGGTGGTAATAACAGTGTTGTTAGTATTGTGGTTTTGTATTCATGATCAGTATTGTAGTATTTGGTCACCTTGGGGTGGTAATATATGGTCTGGTCATAGTTTGGCCATATTTGTTCCTTGTATGTGGTATTATTCGGTCACTATGTAGTGGTAATATGTGATCTAGTCAAGGTGTGGCGATATTTGTCCCTTTTGTATGTGGTATTATTGGTGTTGATATAGTAGACTGTGTTGTGTATGGCGGTCATTTTATTCTCGCTGATCTTAACTAGGAAAAGATTTTTTTCCATTAGGCCACAGCCCCACCATCAGTATTTGGTCAGTATTTTTCTCAGGAGTGGCTGCCGAAACCAGGAATGGTTGATTAATGCAGAATTGGTGACTTGTTTCTATTATACCTTTTCTCTGATTGTTCATCACCTGTTTTGGCTCCCACTCCTGAGAAAAAATACTGACTGGATACTGACCGAATACTGATAGTAGGGCCGTGGCCTTAGCGATTAAATACTTGGACCAGAGCGGCAGAGATGCACTTACAGGGGTTCTCCGGTGAAAACAAGTAATCACCTTTCCACAGGATCATTGATAATATTGATTGGTGGGGGTCTGACTGCTTGCACACACCGGCAGAATGTGGAGCTTTTCTCCCCATTAGACTGGAGCGGCATGTGAGATGCGACCACTGATCCATTCATTCTCTCAGTGGCTGTGAGCGCTGCTCTTTTTTGCAAGTCTCTAAGAGAATGAATAGAGCTGCGGTCAGACGTCCCACCTGCCGCAGCATTTTAAAATAGGGATGTGTTCTGTCAGGGATAAAACTTCCCCATTCTTCCGATAGGTGCGTTTTCCAATGTTCGGACACAAATGCTCAATAAGTGATCACCTATCCTGTAGAGCCCATGGATCGGTGATAACTTGTTTTAACTAGTGTTGAGCGAGTATGTTCTGTCCGAGTATGCTCGGGCCGAGCGCCGAGTATTTACAGCTGCTCGGTGATATGGTTGAATCGCTCCCGTGTGCATGATTTGCAACTGTTTGACAGCTTTAACCCCTTAACGACATGTCACGTATTAGTACGCGCATGTCGTTATCCTCCGGTTCAGTGAGGGCTCCGGCGCTGAGCCCGCACTGAACCAAGCACATGTCAGCTGATTATTACAGCTGACATGTGCCCGCAACAGGCGCGGGTGGAATCGCGATCCACCAGCGGCTGTTAACATATTAAATGCCGCTGTCAATCTCCGACAGCGGCATTTAATGCGCGCTTCCTGGAAGCGCGTCACTTACCCCGCCCATCGGCGACCCCGTCACATGATCGCGGGTCGGCGATGTGTGGTCATGACAACCCTGGGTCTGCAGCAGACACCAGTGGTTGTAATGATCCTGTCGCTATGAGCGCCATCTAGTGGTCGGCGCTCATAGGACAGGACCATTTCTGCTGCATACAGGGGAACTGCTGGTCCCCTGTATGTAGCAGAGGCGATCGGACAGTTGCTGCTTCAAGTCTCCTATGGAGACTACAGAAGCAAGCAAAAAGTGAAAAAAAAAAGTTTTAAAAAATATGAAAAAAAATAAAAAAATGTAAAAGTTTAAATCACCCCCTAAAATCATAAAATAAACCCCACATACACATATTTGGCATTGCCGCGTTCAGAATCGCCTGATCTATCAATATAAAAATAGAATTAATGTGATGGGTAAATGACGTAATGAGAAAAAAATTCTAAACGCCAGAATTACGTTTTTTGGTCACCGTAAAATTGCAATAAAATGCAATAACGGGCGATCAAAACATCGGATCTACCCCAAAATAGCATCTATAAAAACTTCAGCTCGGTTCACAAAAAATAAGCCCTCACCCTGCCCCAGATCCCGAAAAATGGAGACGCTACGGGTCTCGGAAAATGGCACCATTTTTTTTTTTTTTACCAAACTTTGGAATTTTTTTTCATCACTTAAATAAAAAAGAACCTATACATGTTTGGTGTCTACGAACTCGTAATGACCTGGAGAATAATAATGGCAGGTCAGTTTTAGCATTCAGTGAACGTTGTAAAAAAAATAAAAAAAAAACCTCAGTGGTATTGCACTTTTTTTGCAATTTCACGGCGCTTGGAATTTTTTTCCCGTTTTCCCGTACACGGCATGGTAAAACTAGTAATGGCGTTGAAAAGTACAACTCGTCCCGCAAAAAATAAGCCCTAACATGGCCATATTGACCAAAAAATAAAAACGCTATGGCTCTGGGAACAAGTGGAGCAAAAAGCGAAAATGCAAAAACGGAAAATGCTCCGCGGCTTAAGGGGTTAATACATGTGAGGAATGTCTATTTCTTACACATTCCTCACATGTATTAAAACCGTCAAACAGTCGCAAATCATGCACACGGGAGCGATTCAACCATATCACCGAGCAGCTATAAATACTCGGAGCTCGGCCCGAGCATACTCGCCGAAAGGGTTAACAGAACATACTCGCTCAACACTAGTTTTAACCAAAGAAGCCCTTTAATGCAAACATGTCCATCCCAGTTAGAGTGTCGCCCAGTAGATGTGCAGGAGCCGCCAGTCAATGCTCCACTATAACAGCGAGAGCGGATAACAGATATTTGCATCTTGCTGTAGGTGGGCCCCTAGAGTTAATTTCCCCTGTGGGCCCCAGACACCGCAGTCCGACCCTGGTCATCAATATCAGATCAGTGAGGTTCCAACACACGGCCCCCTCACCAATAAGACAGCAGCTGGAAATACTCAGCGTAGAGACCAAACAGCACAGCGCTGTACACTGTGTAGTGGCCGATCTTGGTACTGCAGCTCCTATTGAAATGATTGTGATCTGAGCTGTAGTACCTGAAACCAGCCATTGCACAGTGTGCGGAGCTGTGCTATTCCAGCTCTTAACACTGTGTACATCATCTTGCAGAAGTAGCTGATGTCTGGGGATTTCAGGTGTCAGACCCCCACTAATCACTGTATGAGTTCTGCTCTACTCCTTTATTAAAGGGGTGGTCTTGTGTTCCTCTCATCAGAAGCTGAAGATTTACAGTTCTGGCCGGTGGCTTGGCTGAGCCGCTTGTCTGAATTGTGCCCTCTTGCATTCTGCGGGCAGAGGCGGCTTTGCCTCTGCAGAATGGGACAGGCACAGGGGCGCTGAAGTCCACCAGTCTGCAAGTGAGCGCTTCTTGCCAAGGAGACCAGCCACTTCTCAGGTGGTCAGTAACCATAGCAATGAGCTGTACACTGCAGAATTAAAAATCGCAAAGTTTCTTGTTTTTACAAGCTCTTTGCAATCTTAGCCTTTTAATACATTCATTTTATTTAGTTATATATTTATTTTACTCTCTTATATAGCGCCGTTAGATTTCGTAGCACCTTACAGACATTATCATCACTGTCCCCATTGGGGCTCACAATATGAATTCCCTATCAGTATGTCTTTGGAGTGTGGGAGGAAACCGGAGAACCCGGAGGAAACCCACACAAACACGGGGAGAACATACAAACTCCTTGCAGATGTTGTCCTTGCTATTATATGAACCCAGCCCCACAGCGTTAATCATTGACCCACCATGTTGCCCACATTCCTCGGCTTTTTTAAGATTTTCTGCAATGAATAAGAACACTGAAGAAAATCTAGATTGATCAACATTTCCTATCACAAATGCAGCTGCTGCAAAACTTGTCCATAGTCCTGTTCCCAGCTGAAAATTGGATACAATTGTATCTTGTGTAGACAATGCTCTGTGAGCTAAATAGCCGGGATCCACTGCTACAAGGCAGGAAACAGACAGATTCTGCTGATGGGTTCTGCTCCCAGAGCATTATTCAGCCCAGACATCTCAGCTCAGAGCAAAACCAGCTATAAGGCTGTGTGCACACCTAGCAGATTTGATGCAGATTTACATGCGTTTTTTCTGCTAGAGAGAAGCGTTTTCACATGCATTTTTTCAAGCAATTTTCCAAGCGATTTTGAGCATCACTTGGAAAAGTGCTTGACAAGTTGATCACACAATATAAATCCATGCAACCGAAATGGATCTATAATGTGTGAACAACTTAGATGCTTTAAATGCAGCATCTATAGTAAAAAAAAGAAAACGTTAATAAATAAAAAAAAACAACGGTATATTCACCTCTCCGGCGGCCCCCGGTCTGCTCTCCGGTCTCCTCCGGTCTGCTCCCGGCCGCGTCTTCTCTCTTCAGCGTCCCGCAGTGTACGGTCAGGACCTGCGGTGACGTCATTTAGTCAGCTGATGGTCACGCGACCATCACCTGATGCCGACGTCAGCGGTCATGCGACCATCACCTGACTAAATGACGTCAGCGCAGGTCCTGACAGTACAGACAGCAGACCGGAGGAGACCGGAGAGCAGACCGGGGGCCGCCGGAGAGGTGAATATACAGGTTTTGTTTATTTTTAACTTTTTTATTTCTTTTTTTCACCGCGTGGTAGCCGGGATGAAGAGGAGTTGTAGTCTCGTCTTCCTCCCAGATACCACACGCATCGCGAATAAGCTTCAGCGTAATCGCAGTAGAAATGGTCATGCTGCGTTTTGCAAAGTAATGCGAATTCGGCGCGCAAATTAGCGCATCATGTGCACAGCACATCCGAATTCACATGGCTTTGCATGGCAGACTATTTACAAGCGTTTTCGCGGTCGTAAAAACGCCGCAAAAACGCTACAAAAACGCTACGTGGGCACATAGCCTAAGGCTGTGTGCCCACGACGCGTATTTTAAGCGTTTCCGCATGGCAAAAACGCTGCAGAAACGCTTAAAGACGCATGTTAGAAGGTCTGCCATGTTCCCCAATGATAGTCCGCATGTGCTGTGCACATGCTGCGGAAATTTCCGCTGCGGATTATCATTGCGGAAAAAAACGCAGCACTACCAATTATTTTGCGGAAGCGCAGCGTTTTCCTGGCCATTGACTTGCATTGGAACGCATGGATTCCGCTTCACTAGATAAGCACATGCGGAATACATGCGTTCAATGTGCGGATGGTACCCGGGTGTGGAGGATGGGAGACTCTCCTCCGGACCCGGGTACCATAGAACCTGTCAAAATAAAGAATAAAATAAAAAATAAATGTTATATTTACCTTCTGACGGCCCCCGCTGCGCTCGTCCTCCCATGTCGGCAGCTCGCGATGGACTGAAGGACCAGCGCTGACGTCATAGTCATGTGACGGCAGGTCCTTCAGTGTACCGCGATCTGCCGGCAGCCAGGACGGAGCGAAGCGAGACTGCGGGGGCCATCGGAAGGTAAGTATAGATTTATTTTTTTATTTTTAACCAGTCGTTGGGGTCACACTATATAAATCCATGCCGTTTTCATGGATTTCTATAGTGTGACCAAGTTGACAAGCACTTTCCAAGTGATGCTAAAATCGCTTGTAAAGCGCTTGTAAACCCGCATGCGGAAATGCATGTGAAGAGCGCTTCACTTCTGCATGTCCCTGGCAGGAAAAACGCATGTACAATCCGCATATACAATCCGCATGTACAATCCGCGTGTACAATCCGCATATACAATCCGCATGTACAATCCGCATATACAATCCGCATGTACAATCCGCGTGTACAATCCGCATATACAATCCGCATGTACAATCCGCATATACAATCCGCGTGTACAATCCGCATATACAATCCGCATGTACAATCCGCGTGTACAATCCGCATATACAATCCGCATATACAATCCGCATGTACAATCCGCGTGTACAATCCGCATATACAATCCGCATGTACAATCCGCATGTACAATCCGCGTGTACAATCCGCGTGTACAATCCGCATATACAATCCGCATGTACAATCCGCGTGTACAATCCGCATATACAATCCGCGTGTACAATCCGCGTGTACAATCCGCATATACAATCCGCGTGTACAATCCGCGTGTACAATCCGCATGTACAATCCGCATGTACAATCCGCATGTACAATCCGCATGTACAATCCGCATGTACAATCCGCGTGTACAATCCGCGTGTACAATCCGCGTGTACAATCCGCATATACAATCCGCGTGTACAATCCGCGTGTACAATCCGCATATACAATTCGCGTGTACAATCCGCGTGTACAATCCGCATGTACAATCCGCATGTACAATCCGCATATACAATCCGCATGTACAATCCGCATGCGTTTTTTCTGCCAGCGAGATGCAGAAACGCTCAGGAAAAATCCGGAGCATTTCTGCATCGTGGGCACATAGCCTAAGTCTCTGCATTTGTCTGCTTACACATCTGTACATTTCTGAACACATTCAGCAAAAATTGCAGTACATTTGTTAAAATTGGGCATATAGCATACTACAGGTGCTTCTCACAAAATTAGAATATCATCAAAAAGTTAATTTATTTCAGTTCTTCAATACAAATAGTAAAACTCATATTATATAGAGTCATTACAGACAGAGTGATCTATTTCAAGTGTTTATTTCTGTTAATGTTATTATCTCAGTAAATTAGAATACTTTATAACACCAGCTTGAAAAATGTTTTTAAAATCTGAAATGTTGTCCTACTGAAATATATGTTCAGTAAATGCCCTCAATACTTGGCCAGGCTCCTTTTACATCAATTACTGCATCAATGCGGCAATGTGGCATGGAGGCGATCAGCCTGTGACACTGCTGAGGTGTTATGGAAGCCCAGGTGGCTTTGATAGAAGCCTTCAGCTCGTCTGCATTGTTGGGTCTGGTGTCTCTCATCTTTCTCTTGACAATACCCCATAGATTCTCTATAATAGATTCTCTATGGGGTTAAGGTCAGGTGAGTTTACTGCCAATCAAGCACAGTGATACTGTTGTGTAAACCAGGTATTGGTACTTTTGGCCGTGTGGACAGGTGCCAAGTCCTGCTGGAAAATGACATTTCCATCTCCAAAAAGCTTGTGGGCAGAGGGAAGCATGAAGGGCTCTACAATGTCCTGGTAGACGGGTGCGCTGACTTTGGTCTTGATAAAACACAGTGGACCTACACCAGCAGATGACATGGCTCCCCAAACCATCACCGATTGTGGAAACTTCACACGAGACCTCAAGCAGCTTGGATTGTGGCCTCTCCACTCTTCCTCCAGACTCTGGGACCTTGATTTCCAAATTAAATGCAAAATTTACTTTCATCGGAAAACAACACCTTGGACCACTGAGCAACAGTCCAGGTGTTTTTCTCCTTGGCCCAGGTAAGATGCTTCTGGCGTTGTCTATTGGTGATGAGTGGCTCGACACAAGGAATGTGACACTTGTAGCCCATGTCCTGGATACGTCTGTGTGTGGTGGCTCTTGAAGCAATGACTCCAGCAGCAGTCCACTCCTTGTGAATCTTCCCCAAATGTTTGAATGGCCTTTCCTTAACAATCTTTTCAAGGCTGCGGTTATCCCGGTTGCTTGTGCACCTCTTCCTACCACACTTTTTCTTTCCACTCAACTTTCCATAAATATGCTTGGATACAGCACTCTGTTAACAGCCAGCTTCTTTAGCAATGACCTTTTGTGGTTTACACTCCTTGTGGAGTGTGTCAATGACTGCCTTCTGGACATCTGTCAAGTCAGCAGTCTTCCCCATGATTGTGGAGCCTACTGAAACAGACAAAGGGACCTTTTTAAATGCGTAAGAAGCCTTTGCAGGTGATTTTTGTTAATTATTCTAAATTACTGAGATAATGACTTTGTGTTTTCATTGGCTGTAAGCCATCATTATCAACATTAACAGAAATAAACACTTGAAATAGATCACTCTGTAATGACTCTGTATAATATATGAGTTTCACTTTTTGGATTGAAGAACTGAAATAAATTAACTTTTTGATGATATTCTAATTTTGTGAGAAGCACCTGTATGTTTGATGCATCTCATTAGCTAAGCTCAACCTCTTCCTTGCTTCACCTCAATTTGAGCCATAAATTGTGATATTTCATTTTGGTGCATTTTATGACTCCTTTTTGTCACACTTTTCTCATAACTATTTTTTGTATAACTGAGGGAAAATAACAAAATCTTATTTGTTGTACTCAAGTTTTCACAGAAACATCTAATAAAGTGTTGACTTATTTTTCTGAGTTAAACTCTTCCTTTTGGCCCTCTATATATTTGAGTTTGACAGCCCTGATGTAGATGGATGATGATGTGGCAAGAAGGGGCAGAGGGGCAGAGCCTCCTGGCTCTCAGCTTCGCTCTCCACTGCTCACAGGAGACAGCAGTTACTTCACAAATGTAACTGATAGAAAAGATGTCACGTAAGAGGGGGTCAGGGGAGCGATGTGCTGCAGGAGCGGGAAGATTAGCCAGGGGAGTGGTGTGCTGCAGGGAGAGGAGGATTATGCAGGGGAGTGATGTAATGCAGGATAGGGAGAATCATGCAGGGAGCGATGTGCTGCAGGAAGAGGAGGATTAGGCAGGGAGCGCTGTGCTGCAGGAAGAGGAGGATTAGGCAGGGGAGTGATGTAATGCAGGAGGGGGAGGCTTAGGCAGGGAAGCGATGTGCTGCAGGAAGAGGTGGCTTATGCAGGGGAGTGATGTAATGCAATAGGAGAGGATTAGGCAGGGAGCGATATGCTGCAGGAAGTGCAGGATTTGGCAGTGGGCGATGTGGTGCAAGAGGGGATTTGGCAGTGGGTGATGTGGTGCAGGAAGGGGGAGATTTAGAAAGGGCACAATGTGCTGCAAGGAGGGGAGGATTAGACGGGAGCAATGTGCCGCAAGAGGGGGAGGTTTAGACAGGGGAGTGATGTGCTGCAGGAGTGGGAGAATTAAGCGGTGAGAAATATGCTGCAGGACGGGGAGGGTTAGGCAGGGGAGCAATGTGCTGCAGGTGGAAGGAGAATCTGTGACTACAGCCCAGTGTTTAAGGTTTATTGGAGCCTGTCTTTTATATATTTTATTGTTTTTTTTTCTGACAAAACTGCATAACATCTGACATGAAGTCCGCTTAGCAGTCACAGTCCCTGTAGATTGTTACTGTCCAGGTTCACCGCGGTCTCTTTTTGTTTTTAGTGCCAATCTGACAGCAGTGAAGGTTCCGCTGATAATGGCGGTCGGGTTCCGAATAGAATGTTCATGTCTGTTCTCATTGTAGTAACATCACGGAATATGCTAATTTCTTCTGACCACACCCGATGACTGAATAAAGGCGCCTCACCCACTTGTCTATGTCATCACTTTGTGGTGTCACAATGATCTAAGGGGATAAAAAAACGCTCCTGGCAGCTTTACAGTCGTCCCTTCGTGTTAAAGGAGCAGGATGATAGAGCCGCACCATGCCAGCCAGAAGAAAAGAAAGTGGAGCCCTTCAAGATGATGAAGCAAGAAAGCAGACTGTGGAAGGCCATCCAGGACCAAGAGCATCATGAGGGCCTGGTAACGTATACTACACAACTGTTCTGTATATGCTCATGCCATGTAAACCTATGGTGGCCGATTCATCAAGGCTGGTGGATTTCTATACCAGCATTCATGAAGCGCCTATTGGAGGAACGTGCACCAAATTCATTAAAAAGACTAAACCTCTTAATGAACTTGACTCATCCTTAAAGGGGTTGTTCCCTTTCAATAAATGAATGTCCCTAGCTGCAGGTCATTTAATTAAAAAAAAGAGGTTCCACCATCTCAGAGCTGCAGCAGCTCAGTGCGCTCAGCTGGGCAGTCCGTCTGATTACATTTGTTGGCTGCGGCAGTATTGAGGTGATGTCAGTGCCATACACAATCCCAGGAATGGGTCAGGACAGCACAGTTTGATTCTTTATACCTGCAGCCAGGGTCATTCATTTATTGAAATATCCCCTTAAAGCTGACGTACTAGACCTCAAGAAATGTACTCCAGTCAAAAGATGGAGTCAATTTCAGTCCTAATTTACACCACTTTTCCAGCCTAATTTGTAATAAGTTTTCAGGTAAAGCTAAGCCACAAGCGGTCCAGATAAGCTCTGTTCACTATTTAAGAAGTTAAAAGAGTGGGTGTGAAAAGGTCAGAGTATTCAAATGTAAGTTGTGCAGGAATTTACTGAGATTCAAACAGTTGTGCAACACATTTCCGGTGAAAACTGCTTGATGAAAAATGTTCCTTGAATAATATAACATTTCAGGTTAGTGGTAATAGATTTTATTATGGGACGTTGATCCAGGGAACTAGTCTGATTGCCATATGTGGAGTCGGGAAGGAATTTTTCCCCTAAAATGGGGCAATTAGCATCTGCCTCATGGGGTTTTTGCCTTCCTCTGGATCAACACATTAGCTTTTAGGTTGAACTTGATGGACTTGTGTCTTTCAACCTTAAAACTATGAAACTGTCCCTGTATTGAGGTTCAAGGGTGAAGCCCAGGGTTCATTTGGAACCATCAGAAATGGTGTGTTTTGCGCCCAGTCTGTCCAAGGAAGCCTGTTTGAGCCAACGGCCTCAGAAATATCCTAACATTTAAGAAAGTAGCAATAGTTAGGGTGGCTGAACCATTCTAGCCTTAAGTTTGCCCCTCCAGTCAGCATCTACTATGTAGATGCAATCAAGGCCATGTAATAAGTCTTTATCGCTGTACAGGGCTGTAAGAGTGAAGGCCAGAGTTCCTTTGGAACCTGTAGGATAGACTGGCTTTTGCCAAGTCTTTCCAAAGAAGCTTTTTTGAGCCATAGGCCTCAGACAGGTCCTAACAAGAAAGTGGCTTTAGATAGGTTTTTCTTTAGTTAGGATTGATTCAACTACTCAAGCCTCAAGCGCACTCCTCCGGCCAGCAGCTACTCTGTAGATGCAACCCTGGGCCTATGGTAAGTATCTATCCCTGTACAGGGGTGTAATGGTAAAAACCTGGGTTCCCTTGGGATCTGCAGAATGGAGTAGCTTGCGCCAAGTCTGTCCGAGGAAGTCTGTTTGAGCCAACAGCCTTAAACAGATCCCAGTATTTAGGGAAAAAAAAAGCTTCAGTTAGAGTTGAATCAACCACTATAGCCTCAAGCTCGCTCCTCCGGCCAGCAGCTACTCTGTAGATGCAGCCCTTGGCCTATGGTAAGTATCTATCCATGTACAGGCGTGTAATGGTAAAGGCCAGGGTTCCCTTGGGATCTGCAGAATGGAGTAGCTTGCGCCAAGTCTGTCCGAGAAAGCCTTTTTGAGCTGATGGATTTAAACAAATTTCAACATTTAGGAAAAAAGCATTAATCTATTTCAGTTAGAGTTAATTCAATTACTCTAGCATAAAGATCCTAATTCACTTTGTCTAAAGGAAGTTAGTTGGCAAATTTTTATTGTGTGAGCAATGAGGTTATGGAACTCTCTACCACATGAACTTGAAATACTTAATTTTCTAAAAAAAATTCAAGGAGGGCATATGTGTGCCTTTCTTGAATAATATAAAATTTAAGGTTATCCGTACTAGATTTTGTTATGGGACGTTGATCCAGGGAACTAGTCTGATTGCCATATGTGGAGTCGGGAAGGAATTTTTCCTCTAATATGGGGCAATTAGCATCTGCCTCATGGGGTTTTTGCCTTCCTCTGGATCAACACATTAGCTTTTAGGTTGAACTTGATGGACTTGTGTCTTTCAACCTTAAAACTATGAAACTGTCCATGTATTGAGGTTCAAGGGTGAAGCCCAGGGTTCATTTGGAAACATCAGAAATGGTGTGTTTTGCGCCCAGTCTGTCCAAGGAAGCCTGTTTGAGCCAACGGCCTCAGAAATATCCTAACATTTAAGAAAGTAGCAATAGTTAGGGTTGGCTGAACCATTCTAGCCTTAAGTTTGCCCCTCCAGTCAGTATCTACTATGTAGATGCAATCAAGGCCCTGCAATAAGTTTTTATCGCTGTACAGAGCTGAAAGAGTGAAGGCCAGAGTTCCTTTGGAACCTGTAGGATAGACTGGCTTTTGCCAAGTCTTTCCAAAGAAGCTTTTTTGAGCCATAGGCCTCAGACAGGTCCTAACAAGAAAGTGGCATTAGATAGGTTTTTCTTTAGTTAGGATTGATTCAACTACTCAAGCCTCAAGCGCACTCCTCCGGCCAGCAGCTACTCTGTAGATGCAACCCTGGGCCTATGGTAAGTATCTATCCCTGTACAGGGGTGTAATGGTAAAAAACAGGGTTCCCTTGGGATCTGCAGAATGGAGTAGCTTGCGCCAAGTCTGTCCGAGGAAGTCTGTTTGAGCCAACAGCCTTAAACAGATCCCAGTATTTAGGAAAAAAAAGCTTTAGTTAGAGTTGAATCAACCACTATAGCCTCAAGCTCGCTCCTCCGGCCAGCAGCTACTCTGTAGATGCAGCCCTGGGCCTATGGTAAGTATCTATCCCTGTACAGTGGTGTAATGGTAAAGGCCAGGGTTCCCTTGGGATCTGCAGAATGGAGTAGCTTGCGCCAAGTCTGTCCGAGAAAGCCTTTTTGAGCTGATGGATTTAAACAAATTTCAACATTTAGGAAAAAAGCATTAATCTATTTCAGTTAGAGTTAATTCAATTACTCTAGCATAAAGATCCTAATTCACTTTGTCTAAAGGAAGTTAGTTGGCAAATTTTTATTGTGTGAGCAATGAGGTTATGAAACTCTCTACCACATGAAATTGAAATACTTAATTTTCTAAAAAAAATTCAAGGAGGGCATGTGTGTGCCTCTCTTGAATAATATAAAATTGCAGGTTATCCGTACTAGATTTTGTTATGGGACGTTGATCCAGGGAGCTAGTCTGATTGCCATATGTGGAGTCGGGAAGGAATTTTTCCCCTAATATGGGGCAATTAGCATCTGCCTCATGGGGTTTTTGCCTTCCTCTGGATCAACACATTAGCTTTTAGGTTGAACTTGATGGACTTGTGTCTTTCAACCTTAAAACTATGAAACGGTCCCTGTATAGAGGTTCAAGGGTGAAGCCCAGGGTTCATTTGGAAACATCAGAAATGGTGTGTTTTGCGCCAAGTCTGTCCAAGGAAGCCTGTTTGAGCCAACGGCCTCAGAAATATCCTAACATTTAAGAAAGTAGCAATAGTTAGGGTTGGCTGAACCATTCTAACCTTAAGTTTGCCCCTCCAGTCAGCATCTACTATGTAGATGCAATCAAGGCCCTGTAATAAGTCTTTATCACTGTACAGGGATGTAAGAGTGAAGGTCAGAGTTCCTTTGGAACCTGTAGGATAGACTGGCTTTTGCCAAGTTTTTCCAAAGAAGCTTTTTTGAGCCATAGGCCTCAGACAGGTCCTAACAAGAAAGTGGCATTAGATAGGTTTTTCTTTAGTTAGGATTGACTCAACTACTCAAGCCTCAAGCGCACTCCTCCGGCCAGCAGCTACTCTGTAGATGCAACCCTGGGCCTATGGTAAGTATCTATCCCTGTACAGGGGTGTAATGGTAAAAACCAGGGTTCCCTTGGGATCTGCAGAATGGAGTAGCTTGCGCCAAGTCTGTCCGAGGAAGTCTGTTTGAGCCAACAGCCTTAAACAGATCCCAGTATTTAGGAAAAAAAAGCTTTAGTTAGAGTTGAATCAACCACTATAGCCTCAAGCTCGCTCCTCCGGCCAGCAGCTACTCTGTAGATGCAACCCTGGGCCTATGGTAAGTATCTATCTCTGTACAGGGGTGTAATGGTAAAGGCCAGGGTTCCCTTGGGATCTGCAGAATGGAGTAGCTTGTGCCAAGTCTGTCCGAGAAAGCCTTTTTGAGCTGATGGATTTAAACAAATTTCAACATTTAGGAAAAAAGCATTAATCTATTTCAGTTAGAGTTAATTCAATTACTCTAGCATAAAGATCCTAATTCACTTTGTCTAAAGGAAGTTAGTTGGCAAATTTTTATTGTGTGAGCAATGAGGTTATGGAACTCTCTACCACATGAACTTGAAATACTTAATTTTCTAAAAAAAATTCAAGGAGGGCATATGTGTGCCTTTCTTGAATAATATAAAATTTAAGGTTATCCGTACTAGATTTTGTTATGGGACGTTGATCCAGGGAACTAGTCTGATTGCCATATGTGGAGTCGGGAAGGAATTTTTCCTCTAATATGGGGCAATTAGCATCTGCCTCATGGGGTTTTTGCCTTCCTCTGGATCAACACATTAGCTTTTAGGTTGAACTTGACGGACTTGTGTCTTTCAACCTTAAAACTATGAAACTGTCCATGTATTGAGGTTCAAGGGTGAAGCCCAGGGTTCATTTGGAAACATCAGAAATGGTGTGTTTTGCGCCCAGTCTGTCCAAGGAAGCCTGTTTGAGCCAACGGCCTCAGAAATATCCTAACATTTAAGAAAGTAGCAATAGTTAGGGTTGGCTGAACCATTCTAGCCTTAAGTTTGCCCCTCCAGTCAGTATCTACTATGTAGATGCAATCAAGGCCCTGCAATAAGTTTTTATCGCTGTACAGAGCTGAAAGAGTGAAGGCCAGAGCTCCTTTGGAACCTGTAGGATAGACTGGCTTTTGCCAAGTCTTTCCAAAGAAGCTTTTTTGAGCCATAGGCCTCAGACAGGTCCTAACAAGAAAGTGGCATTAGATAGGTTTTTCTTTAGTTAGGATTGATTCAACTACTCAAGCCTCAAGCGCACTCCTCCGGCCAGCAGCTACTCTGTAGATGCAACCCTGGGCCTATGGTAAGTATCTATCCCTGTACAGGGGTGTAATGGTAAAAAACAGGGTTCCCTTGGGATCTGCAGAATGGAGTAGCTTGCGCCAAGTCTGTCCGAGGAAGTCTGTTTGAGCCAACAGCCTTAAACAGATCCCAGTATTTAGGAAAAAAAAGCTTTAGTTAGAGTTGAATCAACCACTATAGCCTCAAGCTCGCTCCTCCGGCCAGCAGCTACTCTGTAGATGCAGCCCTGGGCCTATGGTAAGTATCTATCCCTGTACAGTGGTGTAATGGTAAAGGCCAGGGTTCCCTTGGGATCTGCAGAATGGAGTAGCTTGCGCCAAGTCTGTCCGAGAAAGCCTTTTTGAGCTGATGGATTTAAACAAATTTCAACATTTAGGAAAAAAGCATTAATCTATTTCAGTTAGAGTTAATTCAATTACTCTAGCATAAAGATCCTAATTCACTTTGTCTAAAGGAAGTTAGTTGGCAAATTTTTATTGTGTGAGCAATGAGGTTATGAAACTCTCTACCACATGAAATTGAAATACTTAATTTTCTAAAAAAAATTCAAGGAGGGCATGTGTGTGCCTTTCTTGAATAATATAAAATTGCAGGTTATCCGTACTAGATTTTGTTATGGGACGTTGATCCAGGGAGCTAGTCTGATTGCCATATGTGGAGTCGGGAAGGAATTTTTCCCCTAATATGGGGCAATTAGCATCTGCCTCATGGGGTTTTTGCCTTCCTCTGGATCAACACATTAGCTTTTAGGTTGAACTTGATGGACTTGTGTCTTTCAACCTTAAAACTATGAAACGGTCCCTGTATAGAGGTTCAAGGGTGAAGCCCAGGGTTCATTTGGAAACATCAGAAATGGTGTGTTTTGCGCCCAGTCTGTCCAAGGAAGCCTGTTTGAGCCAATGGCCTCAGAAATATCTTAACATTTAAGAAAGTAGCAATAGTTAGGGTTGGCTGAACCATTCTAGCCTTAAGTTTGCCCCTCCAGTCAGCATCTACTATGTAGATGCAATCAAGGCCCTGTAATAAGTCTTTATCGCTGTACAGGGCTGTAAGAGTGAAGGCCAGAGTTCCTTTGGAACCTGTAGGATAGACTGGCTTTTGCCAAGTCTTTCCAAAGAAGCTTTTTTGAGCCATAGGCCTCAGACAGGTCCTAACAAGAAAGTGGCATTAGATAGGTTTTTCTTTAGTTAGGATTGATTCAACTACTCAAGCCTCAAGCGCACTCCTCCGGCCAGCAGCTACTCTGTAGATGCAACCCTGGGCCTATGGTAAGTATCTATCCCTGTACAGGGGTGTAATGGTAAAAACCAGGGTTCCCTTGGGATCTGCAGAATGGAGTAGCTTGCGCCAAGTCTGTCCGAGGAAGTCTGTTTGAGCCAACAGCCTTAAACAGATCCCAGTATTTAGGAAAAAAAAGCTTTAGTTAGAGTTGAATCAACCACTATAGCCTCAAGCTCGCTCCTCCGGCCAGCAGCTACTCTGTAGATGCAGCCCTGGGCCTATGGTAAGTATCTATCCCTGTACAGGGGTGTAATGGTAAAGGCCAGGGTTCCCTTGGGATCTGCAGAATGGAGTAGCTTGCGCCAAGTCTGTCCGAGAAAGCCTTTTTGAGCTGATGGATTTAAACAAATTTCAACATTTAGGAAAAAAGCATTAATCTATTTCAGTTAGAGTTAATTCAATTACTCTAGCATAAAGATCCTAATTCACTTTGTCTAAAGGAAGTTAGTTGGCAAATTTTTATTGTGTGAGCAATGAGGTTATGAAACTCTCTACCACATGAAATTGAAATACTTAATTTTCTAAAAAAAATTCAAGGAGGGCATGTGTGTGCCTTTCTTAAATAATATAAAATTGCAGGTTATCCATACTAGATTTTGTTATGGGACGTTGATCCAGGGAACTAGTCTGATTGCCATATGTGGAGTCGGGAAGGAATTTTTCCCCTAATATGGGGCAATTAGCATCTGCCTCATGGGGTTTTTGCCTTCCTCTGGATCAACACATTAGCTTTTAGGTTGAACTTGACAGACTTGTGTCTTTCAACCTTAAAACTATGAAACGGTCCCTGTATAGAGGTTCAAGGGTGAAGCCCAGGGTTCATTTGGAAACATCAGAAATGGTGTGTTTTGCGCCAAGTCTGTTCAAGGAAGCCTGTTTGAGCCAATGGCCTCAGAAATATCCTAACATTTAAGAAAGTAGCAATAGTTAGGGTTGGCTGAACCATTCTAACTTTAAGTTTGCCCCTCCAGTCAGCATCTACTATGTAGATGCAATCAAGGCCCTGTAATAAGTCTTTATCACTGTACAGGGCTGTAAGAGTGAAGGCCAGAGTTCCTTTGGAACCTGTAGGATAGACTAGCTTTTGCCAAGTCTTTCCAAAGAAACTTTTTTGAGCCATAGGCCTCAGACAGGTCCTAACAAGAAAGTGTCATTAGATAGGTTTTTCTTTAGTTAGGATTGATTCAACTACTCAAGCCTCAAGCGCACTCCTCCGGGCAGCAGCTACTCTGTAGATGCAACCCTGGGCCTATGGTAAGTATCTATCCCTGTACAGGTGTGTAATGGTAAAAACCAGGGTTCCCTTGGGATCTGCAGAATGGAGTAGCTTGCGCCAAGTCTGTCCGAGGAAGTCTGTTTGAGCCAACAGCCTTAAACAGATCCCAGTATTTAGGAAAAAAAAGCTTTAGTTAGAGTTGAATCAACCACTATAGCCTCAAGCTCGCTCCTCCGGCCAGCAGCTACTCTGTAGATGCAGCCCTGGGCCTATGGTAAGTATCTATCCCTGTACAGGGGTGTAATGGTAAAGGCCAGGGTTCCCTTGGGATCTGCAGAATGGAGTAGCTTGCGCCAAGTCTGTCCGAGAAAGCCTTTTTGAGCTGATGGATTTAAACAAATTTCAACATTTAGGAAAAAAGCATTAATCTATTTCAGTTAGAGTTAATTCAATTACTCTAGCATAAAGATCCTAATTCACTTTGTCTAAAGGAAGTTAGTTGGCAAATTTTTATTGTGTGAGCAATGAGGTTATGAAACTCTCTACCACATGAAATTGAAATACTTAATTTTCTAAAAAAAATTCAAGGAGGGCATGTGTGTGCCTTTCTTGAATAATATAAAATTGCAGGTTATCCGTACTAGATTTTGTTATGGGACGTTGATCCAGGGAACTTGTCTGATTGCCATATGTGGAGTCGGGAAGGAATTTTTCCCCTAATATGGGGCAATTAGCATCTGCCTCATGGGGTTTTTGCCTTCCTCTGGATCAACACATTAGCTTTTAGGTTGAACTTGATGGACTTGTGTCTTTCAACCTTAAAACTATGAAACGGTCCCTGTATAGAGGTTCAAGGGTGAAGCCCAGGGTTCATTTGGAAACATCAGAAATGGTGTGTTTTGCGTCAAGTCTGTCCAAGGAAGCCTGTTTGAGCCAACGGCCTCAGAAATATCCTAACATTTAAGAAAGTAGCAATAGTTAGGGTTGGCTGAACCATTCTAACCTTAAGTTTGCCCCTCCAGTCAGCATCTACTATGTAGATGCAATCAAGGCCCTGTAATAAGTCTTTATCACTGTACAGGGATGTAAGAGTGAAGGTCAGAGTTCCTTTGGAACCTGTAGGATAGACTGGCTTTTGCCAAGTTTTTCCAAAGAAGCTTTTTTGAGCCATAGGCCTCAGACAGGTCCTAACAAGAAAGTGGCATTAGATAGGTTTTTCTTTAGTTAGGATTGACTCAACTACTCAAGCCTCAAGCGCACTCCTCCGGCCAGCAGCTACTCTGTAGATGCAACCCTGGGCCTATGGTAAGTATCTATCCCTGTACAGGGGTGTAATGGTAAAAACCAGGGTTCCCTTGGGATCTGCAGAATGGAGTAGCTTGCGCCAAGTCTGTCCGAGGAAGTCTGTTTGAGCCAACAGCCTTAAACAGATCCCAGTATTTAGGAAAAAAAAGCTTTAGTTAGAGTTGAATCAACCACTATAGCCTCAAGCTCGCTCCTCCGGCCAGCAGCTACTCTGTAGATGCAGCCCTGGGCCTATGGTAAGTATCTATCCCTGTACAGGGGTGTAATGGTAAAGGCCAGGGTTCCCTTGGGATCTGCAGAATGGAGTAGCTTGCGCCAAGTCTGTCCGAGAAAGCCTTTTTGAGCTGATGGATTTAAACAAATTTCAACATTTAGGAAAAAAGCATTAATCTATTTCAGTTAGAGTTAATTCAATTACTCTAGCATAAAGATCCTAATTCACTTTGTCTAAAGGAAGTTAGTTGGCAAATTTTTATTGTGTGAGCAATGAGGTTATGAAACTCTCTACCACATGAAATTGAAATACTTAATTTTCTAAAAAAAATTCAAGGAGGGCATGTGTGTGCCTTTCTTAAATAATATAAAATTGCAGGTTATCCATACTAGATTTTGTTATGGGACGTTGATCCAGGGAACTAGTCTGATTGCCATATGTGGAGTCGGGAAGGAATTTTTCCCCTAATATGGGGCAATTAGCATCTGCCTCATGGGGTTTTTGCCTTCCTCTGGATCAACACATTAGCTTTTAGGTTGAACTTGACAGACTTGTGTCTTTCAACCTTAAAACTATGAAACGGTCCCTGTATAGAGGTTCAAGGGTGAAGCCCAGGGTTCATTTGGAAACATCAGAAATGGTGTGTTTTGCGCCAAGTCTGTTCAAGGAAGCCTGTTTGAGCCAATGGCCTCAGAAATATCCTAACATTTAAGAAAGTAGCAATAGTTAGGGTTGGCTGAACCATTCTAACTTTAAGTTTGCCCCTCCAGTCAGCATCTACTATGTAGATGCAATCAAGGCCCTGTAATAAGTCTTTATCACTGTACAGGGCTGTAAGAGTGAAGGCCAGAGTTCCTTTGGAACCTGTAGGATAGACTAGCTTTTGCCAAGTCTTTCCAAAGAAACTTTTTTGAGCCATAGGCCTCAGACAGGTCCTAACAAGAAAGTGTCATTAGATAGGTTTTTCTTTAGTTAGGATTGATTCAACTACTCAAGCCTCAAGCGCACTCCTCCGGGCAGCAGCTACTCTGTAGATGCAACCCTGGGCCTATGGTAAGTATCTATCCCTGTACAGGTGTGTAATGGTAAAAACCAGGGTTCCCTTGGGATCTGCAGAATGGAGTAGCTTGCGCCAAGTCTGTCCGAGGAAGTCTGTTTGAGCCAACAGCCTTAAACAGATCCCAGTATTTAGGAAAAAAAAGCTTTAGTTAGAGTTGAATCAACCACTATAGCCTCAAGCTCGCTCCTCCGGCCAGCAGCTACTCTGTAGATGCAGCCCTGGGCCTATGGTAAGTATCTATCCCTGTACAGGGGTGTAATGGTAAAGGCCAGGGTTCCCTTGGGATCTGCAGAATGGAGTAGCTTGCGCCAAGTCTGTCCGAGAAAGCCTTTTTGAGCTGATGGATTTAAACAAATTTCAACATTTAGGAAAAAAGCATTAATCTATTTCAGTTAGAGTTAATTCAATTACTCTAGCATAAAGATCCTAATTCACTTTGTCTAAAGGAAGTTAGTTGGCAAATTTTTATTGTGTGAGCAATGAGGTTATGAAACTCTCTACCACATGAAATTGAAATACTTAATTTTCTAAAAAAAATTCAAGGAGGGCATGTGTGTGCCTTTCTTGAATAATATAAAATTGCAGGTTATCCGTACTAGATTTTGTTATGGGACGTTGATCCAGGGAACTTGTCTGATTGCCATATGTGGAGTCGGGAAGGAATTTTTCCCCTAATATGGGGCAATTAGCATCTGCCTCATGGGGTTTTTGCCTTCCTCTGGATCAACACATTAGCTTTTAGGTTGAACTTGATGGACTTGTGTCTTTCAACCTTAAAACTATGAAACGGTCCCTGTATAGAGGTTCAAGGGTGAAGCCCAGGGTTCATTTGGAAACATCAGAAATGGTGTGTTTTGCGTCAAGTCTGTCCAAGGAAGCCTGTTTGAGCCAACGGCCTCAGAAATATCCTAACATTTAAGAAAGTAGCAATAGTTAGGGTTGGCTGAACCATTCTAACCTTAAGTTTGCCCCTCCAGTCAGCATCTACTATGTAGATGCAATCAAGGCCCTGTAATAAGTCTTTATCACTGTACAGGGATGTAAGAGTGAAGGTCAGAGTTCCTTTGGAACCTGTAGGATAGACTGGCTTTTGCCAAGTTTTTCCAAAGAAGCTTTTTTGAGCCATAGGCCTCAGACAGGTCCTAACAAGAAAGTGGCATTAGATAGGTTTTTCTTTAGTTAGGATTGACTCAACTACTCAAGCCTCAAGCGCACTCCTCCGGCCAGCAGCTACTCTGTAGATGCAACCCTGGGCCTATGGTAAGTATCTATCCCTGTACAGGGGTGTAATGGTAAAAACCAGGGTTCCCTTGGGATCTGCAGAATGGAGTAGCTTGCGCCAAGTCTGTCCGAGGAAGTCTGTTTGAGCCAACAGCCTTAAACAGATCCCAGTATTTAGGAAAAAAAAGCTTTAGTTAGAGTTGAATCAACCACTATAGCCTCAAGCTCGCTCCTCCGGCCAGCAGCTACTCTGTAGATGCAACCCTGGGCCTATGGTAAGTATCTATCTCTGTACAGGGGTGTAATGGTAAAGGCCAGGGTTCCCTTGGGATCTGCAGAATGGAGTAGCTTGCGCCAAGTCTGTCCGAGAAAGCCTTTTTGAGCTGATGGATTTAAACAAATTTCAACATTTAGGAAAAAAGCATTAATCTATTTCAGTTAGAGTTAATTCAATTACTCTAGCATAAAGATCCTAATTCACTTTGTCTAAAGGAAGTTAGTTGGCAAATTTTTATTGTGTGAGCAATGAGGTTATGGAACTCTCTACCACATGAACTTGAAATACTTAATTTTCTAAAAAAAATTCAAGGAGGGCATATGTGTGCCTTTCTTGAATAATATAAAATTTAAGGTTATCCGTACTAGATTTTGTTATGGGACGTTGATCCAGGGAACTAGTCTGATTGCCATATGTGGAGTCGGGAAGGAATTTTTCCTCTAATATGGGGCAATTAGCATCTGCCTCATGGGGTTTTTGCCTTCCTCTGGATCAACACATTAGCTTTTAGGTTGAACTTGATGGACTTGTGTCTTTCAACCTTAAAACTATGAAACTGTCCATGTATTGAGGTTCAAGGGTGAAGCCCAGGGTTCATTTGGAAACATCAGAAATGGTGTGTTTTGCGCCCAGTCTGTCCAAGGAAGCCTGTTTGAGCCAATGGCCTCAGAAATATCTTAACATTTAAGAAAGTAGCAATAGTTAGGGTTGGCTGAACCATTCTAGCCTTAAGTTTGCCCCTCCAGTCAGCATCTACTATGTAGATGCAATCAAGGCCCTGTAATAAGTCTTTATCGCTGTACAGGGCTGTAAGAGTGAAGGCCAGAGTTCCTTTGGAACCTGTAGGATAGACTGGCTTTTGCCAAGTCTTTCCAAAGAAGCTTTTTTGAGCCATAGGCCTCAGACAGGTCCTAACAAGAAAGTGGCATTAGATAGGTTTTTCTTTAGTTAGGATTGATTCAACTACTCAAGCCTCAAGCGCACTCCTCCGGCCAGCAGCTACTCTGTAGATGCAACCCTGGGCCTATGGTAAGTATCTATCCCTGTACAGGGGTGTAATGGTAAAAACCAGGGTTCCCTTGGGATCTGCAGAATGGAGTAGCTTGCGCCAAGTCTGTCCGAGGAAGTCTGTTTGAGCCAACAGCCTTAAACAGATCCCAGTATTTAGGAAAAAAAAGCTTTAGTTAGAGTTGAATCAACCACTATAGCCTCAAGCTCGCTCCTCCGGCCAGCAGCTACTCTGTAGATGCAGCCCTGGGCCTATGGTAAGTATCTATCCCTGTACAGGGGTGTAATGGTAAAGGCCAGGGTTCCCTTGGGATCTGCAGAATGGAGTAGCTTGCGCCAAGTCTGTCCGAGAAAGCCTTTTTGAGCTGATGGATTTAAACAAATTTCAACATTTAGGAAAAAAGCATTAATCTATTTCAGTTAGAGTTAATTCAATTACTCTAGCATAAAGATCCTAATTCACTTTGTCTAAAGGAAGTTAGTTGGCAAATTTTTATTGTGTGAGCAATGAGGTTATGAAACTCTCTACCACATGAAATTGAAATACTTAATTTTCTAAAAAAAATTCAAGGAGGGCATGTGTGTGCCTTTCTTAAATAATATAAAATTGCAGGTTATCCATACTAGATTTTGTTATGGGACGTTGATCCAGGGAACTAGTCTGATTGCCATATGTGGAGTCGGGAAGGAATTTTTCCCCTAATATGGGGCAATTAGCATCTGCCTCATGGGGTTTTTGCCTTCCTCTGGATCAACACATTAGCTTTTAGGTTGAACTTGACAGACTTGTGTCTTTCAACCTTAAAACTATGAAACGGTCCCTGTATAGAGGTTCAAGGGTGAAGCCCAGGGTTCATTTGGAAACATCAGAAATGGTGTGTTTTGCGCCAAGTCTGTCCAAGGAAGCCTGTTTGAGCCAACGGCCTCAGAAATATCCTAACATTTAAGAAAGTAGCAATAGTTAGGGTTGGCTGAACCATTCTAACCTTAAGTTTGCCCCTCCAGTCAGCATCTACTATGTAGATGCAATCAAGGCCCTGTAATAAGTCTTTATCACTGTACAGGGATGTAAGAGTGAAGGTCAGAGTTCCTTTGGAACCTGTAGGATAGACTGGCTTTTGCCAAGTTTTTCCAAAGAAGCTTTTTTGAGCCATAGGCCTCAGACAGGTCCTAACAAGAAAGTGGCATTAGATAGGTTTTTCTTTAGTTAGGATTGACTCAACTACTCAAGCCTCAAGCGCACTCCTCCGGCCAGCAGCTACTCTGTAGATGCAACCCTGGGCCTATGGTAAGTATCTATCCCTGTACAGGGGTGTAATGGTAAAAACCAGGGTTCCCTTGGGATCTGCAGAATGGAGTAGCTTGCGCCAAGTCTGTCCGAGGAAGTCTGTTTGAGCCAACAGCCTTAAACAGATCCCAGTATTTAGGAAAAAAAAGCTTTAGTTAGAGTTGAATCAACCACTATAGCCTCAAGCTCGCTCCTCCGGCCAGCAGCTACTCTGTAGATGCAACCCTGGGCCTATGGTAAGTATCTATCTCTGTACAGGGGTGTAATGGTAAAGGCCAGGGTTCCCTTGGGATCTGCAGAATGGAGTAGCTTGCGCCAAGTCTGTCCGAGAAAGCCTTTTTGAGCTGATGGATTTAAACAAATTTCAACATTTAGGAAAAAAGCATTAATCTATTTCAGTTAGAGTTAATTCAATTACTCTAGCATAAAGATCCTAATTCACTTTGTCTAAAGGAAGTTAGTTGGCAAATTTTTATTGTGTGAGCAATGAGGTTATGGAACTCTCTACCACATGAACTTGAAATACTTAATTTTCTAAAAAAAATTCAAGGAGGGCATATGTGTGCCTTTCTTGAATAATATAAAATTTAAGGTTATCCGTACTAGATTTTGTTATGGGACGTTGATCCAGGGAACTAGTCTGATTGCCATATGTGGAGTCGGGAAGGAATTTTTCCTCTAATATGGGGCAATTAGCATCTTACTCATGGGGTTTTTGCCTTCCTCTGGATCAACACATTAGCTTTTAGGTTGAACTTGATGGACTTGTGTCTTTCAACCTTAAAACTATGAAACTGTCCATGTATTGAGGTTCAAGGGTGAAGCCCAGGGTTCATTTGGAAACATCAGAAATGGTGTGTTTTGCGCCCAGTCTGTCCAAGGAAGCCTGTTTGAGCCAACGGCCTCAGAAATATCCTAACATTTAAGAAAGTAGCAATAGTTAGGGTTGGCTGAACCATTCTAGCCTTAAGTTTGCCCCTCCAGTCAGTATCTACTATGTAGATGCAATCAAGGCCCTGCAATAAGTTTTTTTCGCTGTACAGAGCTGAAAGAGTGAAGGCCAGAGTTCCTTTGGAACCTGTAGGATAGACTGGCTTTTGCCAAGTCTTTCCAAAGAAGCTTTTTTGAGCCATAGGCCTCAGACAGGTCCTAACAAGAAAGTGGCATTAGATAGGTTTTTCTTTAGTTAGGATTGATTCAACTACTCAAGCCTCAAGCGCACTCCTCCGGCCAGCAGCTACTCTGTAGATGCAACCCTGGGCCTATGGTAAGTATCTATCCCTGTACAGGGGTGTAATGGTAAAAAACAGGGTTCCCTTGGGATCTGCAGAATGGAGTAGCTTGCGCCAAGTCTGTCCGAGGAAGTCTGTTTGAGCCAACAGCCTTAAACAGATCCCAGTATTTAGGAAAAAAAAGCTTTAGTTAGAGTTGAATCAACCACTATAGCCTCAAGCTCGCTCCTCCGGCCAGCAGCTACTCTGTAGATGCAGCCCTGGGCCTATGGTAAGTATCTATCCCTGTACAGTGGTGTAATGGTAAAGGCCAGGGTTCCCTTGGGATCTGCAGAATGGAGTAGCTTGCGCCAAGTCTGTCCGAGAAAGCCTTTTTGAGCTGATGGATTTAAACAAATTTCAACATTTAGGAAAAAAGCATTAATCTATTTCAGTTAGAGTTAATTCAATTACTCTAGCATAAAGATCCTAATTCACTTTGTCTAAAGGAAGTTAGTTGGCAAATTTTTATTGTGTGAGCAATGAGGTTATGAAACTCTCTACCACATGAAATTGAAATACTTAATTTTCTAAAAAAAATTCAAGGAGGGCATGTGTGTGCCTTTCTTGAATAATATAAAATTGCAGGTGATCCGTACTAGATTTTGTTATGGGACGTTGATCCAGGGAACTAGTCTGATTGCCATATGTGGAGTCGGGAAGGAATTTTTCCCCTAATATGGGGCAATTAGCATCTGCCTCATGGGGTTTTTGCCTTCCTCTGGATCAACACATTAGCTTTTAGGTTGAACTTGATGGACTTGTGTCTTTCAACCTTAAAACTATGAAACGGTCCCTGTATAGAGGTTCAAGGGTGAAGCCCAGGGTTCATTTGGAAACATCAGAAATGGTGTGTTTTGCGCCCAGTCTGTCCAAGGAAGCCTGTTTGAGCCAACGGCCTCAGAAATATCTTAACATTTAAGAAAGTAGCAATAGTTAGTGTTGGCTGAACCATTCTAGCCTTAAGTTTGCCCCTCCAGTCAGCATCTACTATGTAGATGCAATCAAGGCCCTGTAATAAGTCTTTATCGCTGTACAGGGCTGTAAGAGTGAAGGCCAGAGTTCCTTTGGAACCTGTAGGATAGACTGGCTTTTGCCAAGTCTTTCCAAAGAAGCTTTTTTGAGCCATAGGCCTCAGACAGGTCCTAACAAGAAAGTGGCATTAGATAGGTTTTTCTTTAGTTAGGATTGATTCAACTACTCAAGCCTCAAGCGCACTCCTCCGGCCAGCAGCTACTCTGTAGATGCAACCCTGGGCCTATGGTAAGTATCTATCCCTGTACAGGTGTGTAATGGTAAAAACCAGGGTTCCCTTGGGATCTGCAGAATGGAGTAGCTTGCGCCAAGTCTGTCCGAGGAAGTCTGTTTGAGCCAACAGCCTTAAACAGATCCCAGTATTTAGGAAAAAAAAGCTTTAGTTAGAGTTGAATCAACCACTATAGCCTCAAGCTCGCTCCTCCGGCCAGCAGCTACTCTGTAGATGCAGCCCTGGGCCTATGGTAAGTATCTATCCCTGTACAGGGGTGTAATGGTAAAGGCCAGGGTTCCCTTGGGATCTGCAGAATGGAGTAGCTTGCGCCAAGTCTGTCCGAGAAAGCCTTTTTGAGCTGATGGATTTAAACAAATTTCAACATTTAGGAAAAAAGCATTAATCTATTTCAGTTAGAGTTAATTCAATTACTCTAGCATAAAGATCCTAATTCACTTTGTCTAAAGGAAGTTAGTTGGCAAATTTTTATTGTGTGAGCAATGAGGTTATGAAACTCTCTACCACATGAAATTGAAATACTTAATTTTCTAAAAAAAATTCAAGGAGGGCATGTGTGTGCATTTCTAGAATAATATAAAATTGCAGGTTATCCGTACTAGATTTTGTTATGGGACGTTGATCCAGGGAACTAGTCTGATTGCCATATGTGGAGTCGGGAAGGAATTTTTCCCCTAATATGGGGCAATTAGCATCTGCCTCATGGGGTTTTTGCCTTCCTCTGGATCAACACATTAGCTTTTAGGTTTAACTTGATGGACTTGTGTCTTTCAACCTTAAAACTATGAAACGGTCCCTGTATAGAGGTTCAAGGGTGAAGCCCAGGGTTCATTTGGAAACATCAGAAATGGTGTGTTTTGCGCCAAGTCTGTCCAAGGAAGCCTGTTTGAGCCAACGGCCTCAGAAATATCCTAACATTTAAGAAAGTAGCAATAGTTAGGGTTGGCTGAACCATTCTAACCTTAAGTTTGCCCCTCCAGTCAGCATCTACTATGTAGATGCAATCAAGGCCCTGTAATAAGTCTTTATCACTGTACAGGGATGTAAGAGTGAAGGTCAGAGTTCCTTTGGAACCTGTAGGATAGACTGGCTTTTGCCAAGTTTTTCCAAAGAAGCTTTTTTGAGCCATAGGCCTCAGACAGGTCCTAACAAGAAAGTGTCATTAGATAGGTTTTTCTTTAGTTAGGATTGACTCAACTACTCAAGCCTCAAGCGCACTCCTCCGGCCAGCAGCTACTCTGTAGATGCAACCCTGGGCCTATGGTAAGTATCTATCCCTGTACAGGGGTGTAATGGTAAAAACCAGGGTTCCCTTGGGATCTGCAGAATGGAGTAGCTTGCGCCAAGTCTGTCCGAGGAAGTCTGTTTGAGCCAACAGCCTTAAACAGATCCCAGTATTTAGGAAAAAAAGCTTTAGTTAGAGTTGAATCAACCACTATAGCCTCAAGCTCGCTCCTCCGGCCAGCAGCTACTCTGTAGATGCAACCCTGGGCCTATGGTAAGTATCTATCTCTGTACAGGGGTGTAATGGTAAAGGCCAGGGTTCCCTTGGGATCTGCAGAATGGAGTAGCTTGCGCCAAGTCTGTCCGAGAAAGCCTTTTTGAGCTGATGGATTTAAACAAATTTCAACATTTAGGAAAAAAGCATTAATCTATTTCAGTTAGAGTTAATTCAATTACTCTAGCATAAAGATCCTAATTCACTTTGTCTAAAGGAAGTTAGTTGGCAAATTTTTATTGTGTGAGCAATGAGGTTATGAAACTCTCTACCACATGAAATTGAAATACTTAATTTTCTAAAAAAAATTCAAGGAGGGCATGTGTGTGCCTTTCTTAAATAATATAAAATTGCAGGTTATCCGTACTAGATTTTGTTATGGGACGTTGATCCAGGGAACTAGTCTGATTGCCATATGTGGAGTCGGGAAGGAATTTTTCCCCTAATATGGGGCAATTAGCATCTGCCTCATGGGGTTTTTGCCTTCCTCTGGATCAACACATTAGCTTTTAGGTTGAACTTGACAGACTTGTGTCTTTCAACCTTAAAACTATGAAACGGTCCCTGTATAGAGGTTCAGGGGTGAAGCCCAGGGTTCATTTGGAAACATCAGAAATGGTGTGTTTTGCGCCAAGTCTGTCCAAGGAAGCCTGTTTGAGCCAATGGCCTCAGAAATATCCTAACATTTAAGAAAGTAGCAATAGTTAGGGTTGGCTGAACCATTCTAACTTTAAGTTTGCCCCTCCAGTCAGCATCTACTATGTAGATGCAATCAAGGCCCTGTAATAAGTCTTTATCACTGTACAGGGCTGTAAGAGTGAAGGCCAGAGTTCCTTTGGAACCTGTAGGATAGACTGGCTTTTGCCAAGTCTTTCCAAAGAAGCTTTTTTGAGCCATAGGCCTCTGACAGGTCCTAACAAGAAAGTGTCATTAGATAGGTTTTTCTTTAGTTAGGATTGATTCAACTACTCAAGCCTCAAGCGCACTCCTCCGGTCAGCAGCTACTCTGTAGATGCAACCCTGGGCCTATGGTAAGTATCTATCCCTGTACAGGTGTGTAATGGTAAAAAACAGGGTTCCCTTGGGATCTGCAGAATGGAGTAGCTTGCGCCAAGTCTGTCCGAGGAAGTCTGTTTGAGCCAACAGCCTTAAACAGATCCCAGTATTTAGGAAAAAAAAGCTTTAGTTAGAGTTGAATCAACCACTATAGCCTCAAGCTCGCTCCTCCGGCCAGCAGCTACTCTGTAGATGCAGCCCTGGGCCTATGGTAAGTATCTATCCCTGTACAGGGGTGTAATGGTAAAGGCCAGGGTTCCCTTGGGATCTGCAGAATGGAGTAGCTTGCGCCAAGTCTGTCCGAGAAAGCCTTTTTGAGCTGATGGATTTAAACAAATTTCAACATTTAGGAAAAAAGCATTAATCTATTTCAGTTAGAGTTAATTCAATTACTCTAGCATAAAGATCCTAATTCACTTTGTCTAAAGGAAGTTAGTTGGCAAATTTTTATTGTGTGAGCAATGAGGTTATGAAACTCTCTACCACATGAAATTGAAATACTTAATTTTCTAAAAAAAATTCAAGGAGGGCATGTGTGTGCCTTTCTTGAATAATATAAAATTGCAGGTTATCCGTACTAGATTTTGTTATGGGACGTTGATCCAGGGAACTTGTCTGATTGCCATATGTGGAGTCGGGAAGGAATTTTTCCCCTAATATGGGGCAATTAGCATCTGCCTCATGGGGTTTTTGCCTTCCTCTGGATCAACACATTAGCTTTTAGGTTGAACTTGATGGACTTGTGTCTTTCAACCTTAAAACTATGAAACGGTCCCTGTATAGAGGTTCAAGGGTGAAGCCCAGGGTTCATTTGGAAACATCAGAAATGGTGTGTTTTGCGTCAAGTCTGTCCAAGGAAGCCTGTTTGAGCCAACGGCCTCAGAAATATCCTAACATTTAAGAAAGTAGCAATAGTTAGGGTTGGCTGAACCATTCTAACCTTAAGTTTGCCCCTCCAGTCAGCATCTACTATGTAGATGCAATCAAGGCCCTGTAATAAGTCTTTATCACTGTACAGGGATGTAAGAGTGAAGGTCAGAGTTCCTTTGGAACCTGTAGGATAGACTGGCTTTTGCCAAGTTTTTCCAAAGAAGCTTTTTTGAGCCATAGGCCTCAGACAGGTCCTAACAAGAAAGTGGCATTAGATAGGTTTTTCTTTAGTTAGGATTGACTCAACTACTCAAGCCTCAAGCGCACTCCTCCGGCCAGCAGCTACTCTGTAGATGCAACCCTGGGCCTATGGTAAGTATCTATCCCTGTACAGGGGTGTAATGGTAAAAACCAGGGTTCCCTTGGGATCTGCAGAATGGAGTAGCTTGCGCCAAGTCTGTCCGAGGAAGTCTGTTTGAGCCAACAGCCTTAAACAGATCCCAGTATTTAGGAAAAAAAAGCTTTAGTTAGAGTTGAATCAACCACTATAGCCTCAAGCTCGCTCCTCCGGCCAGCAGCTACTCTGTAGATGCAACCCTGGGCCTATGGTAAGTATCTATCTCTGTACAGGGGTGTAATGGTAAAGGCCAGGGTTCCCTTGGGATCTGCAGAATGGAGTAGCTTGCGCCAAGTCTGTCCGAGAAAGCCTTTTTGAGCTGATGGATTTAAACAAATTTCAACATTTAGGAAAAAAGCATTAATCTATTTCAGTTAGAGTTAATTCAATTACTCTAGCATAAAGATCCTAATTCACTTTGTCTAAAGGAAGTTAGTTGGCAAATTTTTATTGTGTGAGCAATGAGGTTATGGAACTCTCTACCACATGAACTTGAAATACTTAATTTTCTAAAAAAAATTCAAGGAGGGCATATGTGTGCCTTTCTTGAATAATATAAAATTTAAGGTTATCCGTACTAGATTTTGTTATGGGACGTTGATCCAGGGAACTAGTCTGATTGCCATATGTGGAGTCGGGAAGGAATTTTTCCTCTAATATGGGGCAATTAGCATCTGCCTCATGGGGTTTTTGCCTTCCTCTGGATCAACACATTAGCTTTTAGGTTGAACTTGATGGACTTGTGTCTTTCAACCTTAAAACTATGAAACTGTCCATGTATTGAGGTTCAAGGGTGAAGCCCAGGGTTCATTTGGAAACATCAGAAATGGTGTGTTTTGCGCCCAGTCTGTCCAAGGAAGCCTGTTTGAGCCAACGGCCTCAGAAATATCCTAACATTTAAGAAAGTAGCAATAGTTAGGGTTGGCTGAACCATTCTAGCCTTAAGTTTGCCCCTCCAGTCAGTATCTACTATGTAGATGCAATCAAGGCCCTGCAATAAGTTTTTTTCGCTGTACAGAGCTGAAAGAGTGAAGGCCAGAGTTCCTTTGGAACCTGTAGGATAGACTGGCTTTTGCCAAGTCTTTCCAAAGAAGCTTTTTTGAGCCATAGGCCTCAGACAGGTCCTAACAAGAAAGTGGCATTAGATAGGTTTTTCTTTAGTTAGGATTGATTCAACTACTCAAGCCTCAAGCGCACTCCTCCGGCCAGCAGCTACTCTGTAGATGCAACCCTGGGCCTATGGTAAGTATCTATCCCAGTACAGGGGTGTAATGGTAAAAAACAGGGTTCCCTTGGGATCTGCAGAATGGAGTAGCTTGTGCCAAGTCTGTCCGAGGAAGTCTGTTTGAGCCAACAGCCTTAAACAGATCCCAGTATTTAGGAAAAAAAAGCTTTAGTTAGAGTTGAATCAACCACTATAGCCTCAAGCTCGCTCCTCCGGCCAGCAGCTACTCTGTAGATGCAGCCCTGGGCCTATGGTAAGTATCTATCCCTGTACAGTGGTGTAATGGTAAAGGCCAGGGTTCCCTTGGGATCTGCAGAATGGAGTAGCTTGCGCCAAGTCTGTCCGAGAAAGCCTTTTTGAGCTGATGGATTTAAACAAATTTCAACATTTAGGAAAAAAGCATTAATCTATTTCAGTTAGAGTTAATTCAATTACTCTAGCATAAAGATCCTAATTCACTTTGTCTAAAGGAAGTTAGTTGGCAAATTTTTATTGTGTGAGCAATGAGGTTATGAAACTCTCTACCACATGAAATTGAAATACTTAATTTTCTAAAAAAAATTCAAGGAGGGCATGTGTGTGCCTTTCTTGAATAATATAAAATTGCAGGTGATCCGTACTAGATTTTGTTATGGGACGTTGATCCAGGGAACTAGTCTGATTGCCATATGTGGAGTCGGGAAGGAATTTTTCCCCTAATATGGGGCAATTAGCATCTGCCTCATGGGGTTTTTGCCTTCCTCTGGATCAACACATTAGCTTTTAGGTTGAACTTGATGGACTTGTGTCTTTCAACCTTAAAACTATGAAACGGTCCCTGTATAGAGGTTCAAGGGTGAAGCCCAGGGTTCATTTGGAAACATCAGAAATGGTGTGTTTTGCGCCCAGTCTGTCCAAGGAAGCCTGTTTGAGCCAACGGCCTCAGAAATATCTTAACATTTAAGAAAGTAGCAATAGTTAGTGTTGGCTGAACCATTCTAGCCTTAAGTTTGCCCCTCCAGTCAGCATCTACTATGTAGATGCAATCAAGGCCCTGTAATAAGTCTTTATCGCTGTACAGGGCTGTAAGAGTGAAGGCCAGAGTTCCTTTGGAACCTGTAGGATAGACTGGCTTTTGCCAAGTCTTTCCAAAGAAGCTTTTTTGAGCCATAGGCCTCAGACAGGTCCTAACAAGAAAGTGGCATTAGATAGGTTTTTCTTTAGTTAGGATTGATTCAACTACTCAAGCCTCAAGCGCACTCCTCCGGCCAGCAGCTACTCTGTAGATGCAACCCTGGGCCTATGGTAAGTATCTATCCCTGTACAGGTGTGTAATGGTAAAAACCAGGGTTCCCTTGGGATCTGCAGAATGGAGTAGCTTGCGCCAAGTCTGTCCGAGGAAGTCTGTTTGAGCCAACAGCCTTAAACAGATCCCAGTATTTAGGAAAAAAAGCTTTAGTTAGAGTTGAATCAACCACTATAGCCTCAAGCTCGCTCCTCCGGCCAGCAGCTACTCTGTAGATGCAACCCTGGGCCTATGGTAAGTATCTATCTCTGTACAGGGGTGTAATGGTAAAGGCCAGGGTTCCCTTGGGATCTGCAGAATGGAGTAGCTTGCGCCAAGTCTGTCCGAGAAAGCCTTTTTGAGCTGATGGATTTAAACAAATTTCAACATTTAGGAAAAAAGCATTAATCTATTTCAGTTAGAGTTAATTCAATTACTCTAGCATAAAGATCCTAATTCACTTTGTCTAAAGGAAGTTAGTTGGCAAATTTTTATTGTGTGAGCAATGAGGTTATGAAACTCTCTACCACATGAAATTGAAATACTTAATTTTCTAAAAAAAATTCAAGGAGGGCATGTGTGTGCCTTTCTTAAATAATATAAAATTGCAGGTTATCCGTACTAGATTTTGTTATGGGACGTTGATCCAGGGAACTAGTCTGATTGCCATATGTGGAGTCGGGAAGGAATTTTTCCCCTAATATGGGGCAATTAGCATCTGCCTCATGGGGTTTTTGCCTTCCTCTGGATCAACACATTAGCTTTTAGGTTGAACTTGACAGACTTGTGTCTTTCAACCTTAAAACTATGAAACGGTCCCTGTATAGAGGTTCAGGGGTGAAGCCCAGGGTTCATTTGGAAACATCAGAAATGGTGTGTTTTGCGCCAAGTCTGTCCAAGGAAGCCTGTTTGAGCCAATGGCCTCAGAAATATCCTAACATTTAAGAAAGTAGCAATAGTTAGGGTTGGCTGAACCATTCTAACTTTAAGTTTGCCCCTCCAGTCAGCATCTACTATGTAGATGCAATCAAGGCCCTGTAATAAGTCTTTATCACTGTACAGGGCTGTAAGAGTGAAGGCCAGAGTTCCTTTGGAACCTGTAGGATAGACTGGCTTTTGCCAAGTCTTTCCAAAGAAGCTTTTTTGAGCCATAGGCCTCTGACAGGTCCTAACAAGAAAGTGTCATTAGATAGGTTTTTCTTTAGTTAGGATTGATTCAACTACTCAAGCCTCAAGCGCACTCCTCCGGTCAGCAGCTACTCTGTAGATGCAACCCTGGGCCTATGGTAAGTATCTATCCCTGTACAGGTGTGTAATGGTAAAAACCAGGGTTCCCTTGGGATCTGCAGAATGGAGTAGCTTGCGCCAAGTCTGTCCGAGGAAGTCTGTTTGAGCCAACAGCCTTAAACAGATCCCAGTATTTAGGAAAAAAAAGCTTTAGTTAGAGTTGAATCAACCACTATAGCCTCAAGCTCGCTCCTCCGGCCAGCAGCTACTCTGTAGATGCAACCCTGGGCCTATGGTAAGTATCTATCCCTGTACAGGGGTGTAATGGTAAAGGCCAGGGTTCCCTTGGGATCTGCAGAATGGAGTAGCTTGCGCCAAGTCTGTCCGAGGAAGTCTTTTTGAGCCAATGGCCTTAGACAGAACCCATCATTTAGTAATAAAAAAGCTTTAGTTAGAGTTATAGCCTCAAGCTCGCTCCTCTGGCCAGCAGCTACTCTGTAGATGCAACCCTGAGCATGTGGTAAGTCTCCATTCCTGTAAAGGGGTGTAATGGTAAAGATCAGGGTTCCTTTTGACCTGCTTATGCCAAGTCTGTCAAAGGAAGCCTTTTTGAGCTGATGGCTCTAAACAGATCCTAATGTTTAGGAAAAAAGCTTATGTGTATTTCAGTTAGATTAAAAGTAAAGCCAACAAAAGAGAATTTAACTTTCCCCAAAAAATCAATTATTAATATAGCATTTACCTGCCCAGATCTCAGAACTAATGCACTATTAGGATGTAGCAATCCCATATAATTTTGTGTGCAGTTTTAATACTATGTAATCACCCCCCTCCATTAATTGGTAATATGTGAGTGGTTGTCACATCAGTATTTTGCACCTGTGTTGCTGTCATCGTTATTATATGGTATGATTAGTACTGAGACCTAGGCAGGTAAACACTGTTGCCCTTTTTTCCTGTGTTAATTCTTGAATTTTGGTGGGAATTTAAATTAGTCTTTGCTTTTAATGTTAGTGTAGGGACTCGCAAGTATGAGGACCCTTGACGCGGGTTGCGAGCTTGTGTATTTTGGCCAAAATATTTACTAATACCTCATATATATCATATATATTTTTTGCACGTTATTTTTATGCAGGGTGCAGCCAGACCCATCAATGTTGGCCTTGTAAACTAGGGTGTCTGTCTTCATGGGGTGCACTTAAAAAGTGCTGGGCAGCCCGCCTAATCTAATAGTTTGGGCTTCACTAATAGGCTGTAAGCCAGACATTGTGCACTACCTATGTGTGACCAGTGCCCTATACAAGGCTTATTTGTGTGCAGTTTTAATACTAAGCTATCACCCCCTCCATGAATTGGTAGGTTGTGAGTGGTTGTCTCATCAATATTTTGCACCTGTGTTGCTGACTTCTTCATTATATGGGTTTGCTGCATCCTTGTAATTATTGTTGCTGTATTTGCTGTGTTAATTCTTGAATTTTGGTGGGAACTTTAATTCCTTGTTTTTGTGACTTTGCTTTTAATGTTAGTGTAGGGACTCGCAAGTATGAGGACCCTTGAGCAGGTTGCGAGCTTGTATATTTTGGCCAAAATATCGACCAATACCTCATATATATCATATATATTTTTTTCATGCTATTTTTATTCAGGGTGCAGCAGGGGCGGACACAGACTGTAGTGGGCCCCTGTGCAAGAAATTTTGGGGGGCCCCCCCTGCCCTTCATAAGGCAACAAAGTTATGTAAACATAACCCCCCATGTGCATCTCACCCCCCCATGTGCATCTCTCACCCCCCCATGTGCATCTCTCACCCCCCCATGTGCATCTCTCATCCCCCCCCATGTGCATCTCTCACCCCCCCCATGCGCATCTCTCACCCCCCCCCATGTGCATCTCTCACCCCTCCCCATGTGCATCTCTCATCCCCCCCACTCCTAGTTAATTAATTGTATTTAAAAAAAATAAAACTATACTTACCCCCATGCGATCCCTGCAGAATCCTGGCGCTCGTCCACGTCGCTGCCACCAGGCTCTCCTGACGTTCGGCCATGTGATAAGGTAGCCACCACGATAAGGTAGACTCTTCTGGCCGGGCCCTACTCTAACCTATTAAAATTTTCTTAAAATATCCAATACTCTTTTTAGATATATTTTTATTTAGTTTTCTTTAAGGGCATGTGTCATATACATTTTTTTTTAAAATGACCAATAATACCACATACAGGGAATACCGCCACACCATGACCAGACCACATATTACCACAACATAGTGACTGAATAATACCACACAGAAGGGAGAAAAACTGCCACACCATGACCAGACCACATATTACCACCACATTACTAATATTACCATAAGTGTCATTATACACGGGAGCTCTATACATGGTATGTATAACGTAAGTGTCCAGGTAATCTAGTGATCACCAGTGAAATTATACACAGGAGCTCTGTATATAGTGTCAGTGTCCAGGTAATACAGTGATCACCAGTGACATTATACACAGGAGCTCTGTATATAGTGTCAGTGTACAGGTAATACAGTGATCACCAGTGATATTATACACAGTGTACATGTAATACACTGACTCACCGGTGACGTCTCTAGGTGAAGTCCTTCATCTTCGCTTTTCTCCTTCATCCTGCACAGACCGCCATCACGTCTTCCAGCCAGGACTCGTCTCTGCATAAAATAACACAGTTATCTAGAGCACATTCCCCAACTTCTACATTACGCAGCTGAATACAGACGTGCACCCACCATTAATATATGGTTAGTTATTATGCAACCTACCATTCCAAATATAAATTGTAATCCACCACGGTGCCCTCCATTAACTGTAAATAGGCACTTAATATATAATTTAATTAGAACCTCTACTCTTTCCGCCAATTTGTTACCAGTCACACTCCTGCATCCGCAACGCCCCCTACTCTATACTTCCTGCTCCCCGCATTCAATATTTACATGCACCCCCTGCCCCAATTCATTATATCATGTCCATGCTCTCCCCACCCCATCATCATTTACTCTCCCCCACCCCACATTCGTTATGTGCAGCTCATTATCCCCCTACTCCCAATTCCCCCATATGCAGCTCTCAAACCCCCCCATGTGCACATCTCTCATCCCCCCCCCACATGTGCATCTCCCATCTCCCCCCTCCCACGTGTGCATCTCCCACCCCCCCCACACATTTACATCTCCCACCCCCCCACACATGTGCATCTCCCACCCCCCCACACATGTGCATCTCCCACCCCCCCACACATGTGCATCTCCCATCCCCCCCACACATGTGCATCTCCCACCCCCCCCCCCCACATGTGCATCCCCCCACACATGTGCATCTCCCATCCCCCCCCACATGTGCATCCCCCCCACACATGTGCATCTCCCATCTCCCCCCCCACACATGTGCATCTCCCATCTCCCCCCCCACACATGTGCATCTCCCCCCCACACATGTGCATCTCCCATCTCCCCCACACACACACACACACACACACACATACATCTCCCATCTCTCCACTCCTAGTTAATTGTATTTTAAAAAAAAATAAAACTTGTTATACTTACCCCCATGCGATCCCTGTAGAATCCTGGCGCTCGTCCAAATCGCTGACAGCAGGTTCTCCTCACTTCCGGCCATGTGACGGCGCCGTCACATGACCGGAAGTCAGGGGAATCATGAAGGCGCTGCTACAACAGCGCAGCGCAGCGCTGAGACGTCCCGGACCCGGCGCTTAGCATGGGGCCGGGGGCCTCATGAGGAGAGAGACGCACAAGAGGGGGGCCCCCGAGGGGGCCCCTACCGGCCGGGCCCCATACTGGAGTCAGGGCAGTCATGCCCTGATGGCGGCCCTGCTGGAGGCTGGAGGGGCCCCCTCTCCCTCGGGGCCCCCGTTCAATGAACCGGCTGCACGGGCGGTAGTTCCGCCCCTGGGGTGCAGCCAAGCCCATCTACAGGTGCATCTCACAAAATTAGAATATCACCATAAAAGTTAATTTATTTCAGTTCTTCAATACAAAACGTGAAACTCATATATTATATAGAGCCATTACACACAGAGTGATCTATTTCACGTGTTTATTTCTGTTAATGTTGATGATTATGGCTTACAGCCAATGAAAACTCAAAAGTCATTATTTCAATTAATTAGAATACCTTATAACAACAGCTTGAAAAATGTTTTCAAAATCCAAAATGTTATCCTACTGAAATGTATGTTCAATAAATGCCCTCAATACTTGGTCGGGGCTCCTTTTACATCAATTACTGCATCAATGCGGCAATGTGGCATGGAGGGATCAGCCTGTGGCACTGCTGAGGGGTTATGGAAGCCCAGGTGGCTTTGATAGAAGCCTTCAGCTCGTCTGCATTGTTGGGTCTGGTGTCTCTCATTTTCCTCTTGACAATACCCCATAGATTCTTTATGGGGTTAAGGTCAGGTGAGTTTGCTTTCAATCAAGCACAGTGATACTGTTGTTTTAAACCAGGTATTAGTACTTTTGTCAGTGTGGACAGGGGCCAAGTCCTGCTGGAGAATGAAATTTCCATCTCCAAAAAGCTTGGCGTAGCTAAGGTTTTGGTTCAGGGGGCCGAAACTTCTGAGTGGGCCTCTAACCAGGTAACCCTGATTCCAACTATAGCGGCGCACCCAGATAGTTGATGTAGGAAAACCTCAGCAGATGACCGCGCTGTTACTAAAAATAATCTCTATACAAAGACCAGCACTGATATTACCGCCATATGGTGACATATATTGATAGATGCCAGTCCTGCAGAACATATAAGAGATCATAGCTCAGTTATATATAGTACCTTACAGCTGACGTTCTTTCTGATTAAATTGTTCACTTTTCCCGTCTTTTCCATCTCGCCCAGACCGACACGACAACTTCTCCAGCCAGGACTCAGAGTCTCAGGTATGCAGAGATCACAACAAAGACACATTTGACTCCTTACATTTCAGGCACTGACCACATCTATCCCCAACCTGCACAAACTTCTCATCCTGCTGATACCCCAATACTGAGCCTCTGCTGCAAAATGTGTCCCTATTACTGCACCTACTGTGTGCCCTCTAGATGGTAAAACAAACCTCTAAAATAAAGTAATGCCGTGTGCAAGTGTCCTAGAAAACAGTGCCCACATTGTGCCCCCTAGAAAGTAATAGTGCCCCTTCGACAGTCACGATAACCTGAGTTCCCCTATAACAATAAGTGCCCACCTAAGATTTAATAATGTCCTGAGTCTCCCCCCATGTAGAGCTCCGCTCTAACCAGTATGATGTTCTCCTATTCACTATATAATTCCCCCTCACTGTATAGTACCCCCACACAGTATACTGACCCCTTAGTAGCCCACAAGCTGATGGCTCCAACACTGTATGATGGCCTCCACACCATACAAAGATCCCACATTATCTCCCACACTGTATGATGGCCCCCACACTGTTCAAAGAACCCACATTATCTCCCACACTGTATAAATAGAGTACATATAGTATAATGCACCAGATAGTCCTCAATATAGTATAATGCACTCCCCATAGTCCTTCGTATAGTATAATGCGCCCCCATAGGCAGAGTCTGTAGTATAATGTGCCCCCCCTCCTCATAGGCAGAGTCTGTGATATAATGCCCCCCCCATCTCATAGGCAGCGTCTGTAGTATAATGCCCCACCTATAGGCAGAGTCTGTAGTAAAATGCACCCCCCATAGGCAGAGTCTGTAGTATAATGCTCCCCCTCTTATAGGCAGAGTCTGTAGTACAATGTCCCCCCATAGGCAGAGTCTGTAGTCTACTGCTCTCCCCTGCTCATAAACAGAGTCTGTAGTATAATGCCCCCCATAGGCAGAGTCTGTAGTAGAATGCCCCCCCATAGACAGAGGCTTTAGTATAATGCTCCCCCCCTCCCCATAGACAGTCTGTAGTATAATGCCCCCCCTCCCCATAGGCAGAGTCTTTAGTATAATGCCCCCCCTCTCTGTGGGCAGAGTCTTTAGGATAATGCTCCCCCATAGGCAGAGTCTGTAGTATAATGCACCTCCCCCTTCCCATAGGCAGAGTCTGTAATATAATGCCGCCCCCCACCCGGCAAAAAATAAATAAACAGTACTCATCTCTCCTCCTGGTTCCCTCGCTGCTCAGAGCACCCAGCACGCACACATCTTCAGCACAGCGGGCTGGGCGCCAAGTGATGATGTCAGAGACGTCAGTCACAGAAGGGACTAATGGGAGAGAGATCCGCGCTCCCTCTCTCATCAGTAAACTTGCGGCGGTGGCGGGCAGTGGGGCCCGATGCTGGCACCAGGGGCATGCTAGATACAGTTACACTGGCGTAGCCCTGGATGGGCCCCCTAAGAGCGAGGGGCCCGGGGCCACCGCCCCCTTTGCCCCCCTGGTAGCTTGATACTGTGGCAGAGGGAAGCATGAAGTGCTCTAAAATTTCCTGGTAGACGGCTGTGCTGACTTTTGTGTTGAAAAAACACAGTGGACCTACACCAGCAGATGACACGGCTCCCCAAACCATCACTGATTGTGGAAACTTCACACTAGACCTCAAGCAGCTTGGATTGTGGCCTCTCCACTCTTCTTCCAGACTCTGGGACCTTGATTTCAAATGAAAATTGGAACTCTGGACATCTGTCAAGTCAGCAGTCTTCACCATGATTGTCATGATTGTGGAGCCTACTAAAACAGACTAAGGGACCTTTTTAAATGCTTAGGAAGTCTTTGCAGGTGTTTTTTGTTAATTATTTTAATTTACTGAGTTAATGACTTTTGTGTTTTCATTGGCTATAAGCCATAATCATCAACATTAACAGAAATAAACACTTGAAATAGATCACTGTGTTTGTAATGACTCTATATAATATATGAGGTTCACTTTTTGCATTGAAGAACTGAAATAAATTAACTTTTTGATGATATTCTAATTTTGTGAGATGCACCTATATGTTATGGCCTTGTAAATTAGAGTGTCTATCTTCATGGGGTGCACTTAAATAGTGCTGGGCAGCCCGTGTTCTTGCCTCAGCAGCGAATTTAGCTATCCAGGGAATCTAGTCACTTTATGTGTATATCAGTTCTGACATTATGTTGCTTGCATTTGAATCCTGTCTCTTTTTTATTGTTTGATAACTGCACTGTCTGCTAGTGATTTAATGTATTTGCTCTAGTTTCAATTTGCAATGCATTATGGGAAAGTTCCAAGAGCATTGTGAGACAGTTCTTGTTGCATTGTGGTCCTGTTCTTGTCACAGTTTGGGCAGCGACCATTATTTCCTCTTCTCTTCTGATGGAGAAGTTCCCTTATCACTCATCTTGTAAAGTGGCACAGAGCGGTAGTCGTGACTGAACGTCGGTCTGATTTCGCTCTGGCACTTTACAGACAATGGGTGTCCCAGTCCCAGTGTGCTCTAGGGTGTGGGGTGCAGCACACTCTCTTGTAGGCCGCAGGCCTCCACTGCCTTCAGGCTTCTGTCCTCAGAAGCCGCCGCACACAATTTAGGGGACACGAAGTTCTTTGTAACAGTCAAACATATACTTGACAGTTCAAGTTCATCAGGTGGGTACAGATGGGATAAGGCACAGCAATTCACATTATCCTCCTTCTTAGCATAACTCCTCTTCAGCCCTGTTGCTAGCTCATCCTGTATTTCTCGTCCACCTCTGCAGTGCACCCGGGACTGGCCTTCAACTTCCATCTATGCAGGTCCCTGTCCATCTTCCTTTGTACTTCAGAGCACACAAAGTGTCCGGCAGCTCCTATGCCAGACCTTAGGCTCTGGACGTGACTGGAGCGACTGCTCTGGATCCCAGTAATGCCTCCCACTGCCTGGAACATTGAGTACTATATACAGTGGGTACGGAAAGCATTCAGACCCCTTTACATCTTTCACTCTTTGTTTCATTGCAGCCATTTGGTAAATTCTAAAAAGTTCTTTTTTTTTTCTCATTAAAGTACACTCTGCACCCCATCTTGACTGAAAAAAAACAGAAATGTAGAAATTTTTGCAAATTTATTTAAAAAGGAAAACTGAAATATCACATGGTCATAAGTATTCAGACCCTTTGCTCATATTTAAGTCACATGCTGTCCATTTCTTGTGATCCTCCTTGAGATGGTTCTACTCTTTCATTGGAGTCCAGCTGTGTTTAATTAAACTGATAGGACTTGATTTGGAAAGGCACACACCTGTCTATATAAGACCTCACAGCTCACAGTGCATGTCAGACCAAATGAGAATCATGAGCTCAAAGGAACTGCCTGTTACGATGTTAGTAGATACCCTGAAGTCCAATGGCGTGGGCCAAAAGCAGAGACTGAGACAAGAGTAGTGTGAAAGTCTATTTTAAACTCAAGTGCAAAAGATCACAGCAAACAGTTTATGAAGGTAAGTTCATTCCAAACAATACTTCTTAGAGCCTAATCTGTAAGGCACGGCCTTCATTACTATTAGGGTATGCAAAAGTTAACCATAGTTCAAGTTTACTTAGGTACAGTAATATGCAAACAGAAATAAGGATAGTAAGCAGACGTAGGCATTCCTCAGTTGATTGTGGACTCACGTAGTGCTGAAGAGAAGACAAACTGGAATATGGATCTGGATATTGAAGAATGCAGGAGGTGCAGCGGAGGAAACAGCGATGTCTTAAGCAGAGCTGGAGCCGGGTATTTAAACACAGAGCAAGATGGTGACTATACCAGAGGTGTAGAGATCCAGGAGAAGTTTGCTTCAGGAAGACAAAAGTTCAGAGATCCCAGCGTGAGTGAACAACAGCCAGTGGTTCCTTTCAGCAGAAGTCCCCTTAGCAGAGGATTCAGGCAGCAATCCTTTCAGCGGATGACTAGGAGTAAACACAAGGTCAGCAAGACTCTATTCAGAGGGCTAGCACAGGTGAGTAGCAAGCTACAAGCACACAATACTCAGGCAAGGCATGATTGCAACACATGCAGTTTAAGTAGGTCCACAGGCAGGAAACACATGACCCCAGTGAGGCAATGGAAGCCATCTTGGCTAAGGGAAAAACTACTGGCAAAGTAAAATTAAACCTGGCATCCTGACACTGCCAAAGGAGCTTAGAGACAGAATTGTGGCAAGGCACAGATCTGGCCAAGTTTACAAAAGAATTTCTGCATTAGTCAAGGGTCCTAAGAACACAGTGGCCTCCATAATCCTTAAGTGGAAAAAGTTTGGGACCACCAGAAGTCTTCCTAGACCTGGCCGTCCAGCTCAACTGAGCAATCGTGGGAGAAGAGCCTTGGTGAGAGAGGTAAAGATGAACCCCAAGATCACTGTGGCTGAGCTCCAAAGATGCAGTAGGGAGATGGGAGAAAGTTGCATAAAGTCAACTATCACTGCAGCCCTCCACAAGTCGAGCCTTTATGGCAGAGTGGCCCAACGGAAGCCTCTCCTCAGTGCAAGACATATGGAAGCCTGCACAGAGTTTGCTTAAAAACACATGAAGGACTCCCAGTCTATGAGAAATAAGATTCTTTGGTCTGATGAGACTAAGATAGAACTTTTTGGTGATAATTCTAAGGGGTATGTGTGGAGAAAACCAGGCACTGCTCATCACCTGCCCAATACAATCCCAACAGTGAAACATGGTGGTGGCAGCATCATGGGGGTGTTTTTCAGCTGCAGGGACAGGACGACTGGTTGGAATTGAAAGAAACATGAATGTGGCCAAGTACACAGATATCCTGGATGAAAACCTCTTCCAGAGTGCTCTGGACCTCAGACTTGGCCGAAGGTTCACCTTTCAACAAGACAATGACCCTATGCACACAGTTAAAATAACAAAGGAGTGGCTTCAGAACAACTCTGTGACCATTCTAGACTGGCCCAGCCAGAGCCCTGACCTAAACCCAATTGAACATCTCTGGAGAGACCTGAAAATGGCTGTCCACCAACGTTCACCATCCAACCTGACAGAACTGGAGAGGATCTGCAAGGAAGAATGGCAGAGGAACCCCAAATCCAGGTGTGAAAAACTTGTTGCATCATTCCCAAGAAGACTCATGGATGCACTAGCTCAAAAGGGGACTTCTACTCAATACTGGTCATTTGGTCTGACATGCACTGTGAGCTGTGAGATCTTATATAGACAGGTGTGTGCCTTTCCAAATCAAGTCCTATCAGTTTAATTAAACACAGCTGGACTCCAATGAAAGAGTAGAACCATCTCAAGGAGGATCACAAGGAAATGGACAGCATGTGACTTAAATATGAGCAAAGGGTCTGAATACTTATGACCATGTGATATTTCAGTTTTCCTTTTTAAATAAATTTGCAACAATTTCTACATTTCTGTTTTTTTCAGTCAACATGGGGTGCAGAGTGGACTTTAATGAGAAAAAAATGAACTTTTTAGAATTTACCAAATGGCTGCAATGAAACAAAGAGTGAAAAATTTAAAGGGGTCTGAATGCTTTCCGTACCCACTGTACTTCAATAAAACTCACCCTATAGATACCCTAGCCTGAACCTGCATGTCAACGGAGATGGGCATCCTACATATAGATGACAATGGCACCCTTGCTGAACGGCAGCTGCCCCTAGACCCTAAAAGTCCCTTATTCGTACTTACATAGACCAAAGATCTGACAGTCTACCAGAAACTGGTACAGATATCACATCAAACAATCAATCCTCAGTGTGTACTAAATGATTAAAGTGACAACAGTGAATAAAGTGACAATGTGCAAATTTATAAAAACACCCAAGAACGTTCCTAATATCTTTGGACCTCCAAGCCAAAGGATACATTCGGGCATCCAAACAAAGGCTACAATCAGCCCTGTTCAACACCCTAGATGCTGATTACCTGCCTTATAGTGGAGGGTGACACCCTAGTTAATGTTGACACTGTGGCGCCCCCGCTCCACGGCGGCTATCCCTGGATAACCCTAGCCAGCCCTGGAATTAATCACCCATAGAGGTATCAATGACATAAATTATCACAAGACTAAACAATAAAAGGAACTTATCTTGATAAAGTGCAATACTGATGCGGATCATCTTTATGCCGCATGTCCCGATTTTAAAGAGATTTAATAAAATTTGTATTTTAGGGTTTATGTTATACTTATGTCTTATGGTATCCTAAGCTTATCTTATGCTATACTCACATTATGCATTAACACTTCACATGCTGTTACATCACCATTATACATTACATAAGACACATATCACTTTTACATATAAAACCGCAAGAGAGTGTTCACATGAGGTGTTTGTTGTCTTCAGGGGCAGGAACAGGGTAAGACAGTCCACATCCCTACAGTTTTGTATCTTGGGCTCTGTGCACACAGCCTGCTCCAAGCTTAGCCGGTAAGAGTCCTATCTATGTGGTACAATACTGGGTTCATCGTATGTTTTCCGCATCTACTGTATGGAGGTTTCTCTACTATCAATAAAGAGAAGGGTTTTCGCAGCCTTTTTCTTAAGAAGACAGGGGGTTTAGCTCCATGTCACACTACACACCGTGGTAAGGTGTATGAGGGGAGCATAGCCTGCCTAATCTAATAGTATGGGCGTCACTAATAGGCTGTAAACCAGACACTGTGCGTGACCAGCGCCAAAATATTTACCAGAACCTCATATATAGATTTTGCATGTTATTTTTATTCAGGGTTCAGACAAGCCCATCAATGCTGGATTTGTAAACTAGGGGGTCTGTCCTCATGGGGTGCACTTAGATAGTGCTTTGCAGCCCACCTAATCTAACAGTATGAGGGTCACTAATAGGCTGTAAGCCCTATATTGAGCACTATCTGTGTTAGGCGTCAGGTGTTTTCTGGATCTGAAATGGGTTCAGAATCATCAGTGGATTCTGTGGTCTCCCATTCCGGTCCAGATGCTGCTCAGCATCGTCATTGGTCCCAACGCCTAGCTGGTGCACGAGATGTACAAGCTGTCTCTTGGGTCTTTGTTCCTAGCAACATGAAGGATAGGTTGCGGAGGGAAACAGGGCTGTTACAGCCTAAGTCCAGGATACACTGCACTGAGCATGCCCGTGACATGGCGGACCGTGATTAGTGGTTTGGGAGTCAGCTGATCCGGTGACCTGGCACCGCCTGATTGGTCGCGGGTGACGTCACCAATAATGTGACGGTGGGCAGGGCTTAATATTTAAATAGCACGCCCACAAACATGGCGGCGCGCTCTGATCATTGAGCTGAGTTGGTGTTATTGTGTGGACGCTTGGTCGTTTCGGCTCCACGTGTACTTTTGCTGTTATAGCTTCTGACAGGCAGGTTTAGCGGGGGATAGACAGCCTTAGATGGAGGGAGGCAGGTAGCTTCGTCTGACAGTCTGGCTCCAACAAGGGGGTCGCTATACACCCCGAGCAGACTGCGGACTCCGTATTCCCGGCACCGCCTGTTAGCCACGTGGAGAGATACTCCTCAGTCCGGTAGCAAGCCGGCTGGGAGCACGTATAAGCCGGCGTGAATCACACATGCATCCTAGCGCCTGCTGCGTAGCCTCTGTGCAGTTAACAGGGCTACAGCTACATTATGTGTCGCACATCTCTCGTGCAGTTAACGGAGATAGTGCGAATCCCTATTCCCGTTCCGGTGTGCAGTAACACAGGGGGGATTGTTATTTCAGTTGGTTGTTTTACCTTCTTACCCGGAAGGTGTTCGTCCGCAGTCCCCCAGGCTGCATCGCGGACCCCGGGTTCGTTTGCTTTCCATTATTTAATAAAGTTGTTTGCAACCATTCCCCTAACAATCTGTGTGTGACCAGTGACCTATACAAGCCATTTTTTGTGTGCAGTTTTAATACTAAGCAATGACCCCCTCCAAGAATTGGTAGGTTATGAGTTGGTTGTCTCATCAGTATTTTGCACCTGTGCTGCCCCTGCCTTTATTATATGGTTTGCTTCATCCTGATTAGTGCATTCGTTTTGAGACCTGGGCAGGTGAATAAATACTGTTCCTCTTTTTTGCTGTGTTAATAATTTTTTTCAGTTTTAATTCAACTACTCTAGCATCAAGCTCCTAATTCGCTTTGTCTAAAGGAAGTTAGATGGCAATGTTTTATTGTGTGAGGTATGGAACTCTCTACCACATGACCTTGTAATACTTAATTCTCTAAAAAAAAGTTCAAGGAGGTCCTGTGTGACTTTCTTGAATAATATTACAGGTTATTCATACTAGATTTTGTTATGGGACGTTGATCCAAGCAACTAGTCTGATTGCCATATGTGGAGTCGGGAAGGAATTTTTCCCCTAATTTTGGGCAAGCAGCATCTGCCTCATGGGGTTTTTTGACTTCCTCTGGATCAACACATTAGCTTTTCACAGGTCTCTATATATAGTGTGATGGCTCCCACAGCTCTTTATATACAGTACTAGATGGTGTCCCGATTCTAACGCATCGGGTATTCTAGAATCTATATGCGGAGTGGTGTTTAAATGTGGCGCCAAAATCGCTGATTGGTCGCGGCCGCCGTCCACGACCAATCAGCAGAGCGGTGTTTAAATTTGGCGCCAGTATCGCTGATTGGTCGCGGCGCCAATATCGCTGATTCCGACCAATCAGCGAATTGTATTACTGAGGACCGGGCAGCGACGCTACCTGTGCGGGTACTTCCGCTGCGAGGAACCGGGAGATGGCCGGCTGCTCACAGCCGAAGTATCCCGACTGGCGGCGCCGCTCCCCGGTCCTCGCTTCACACTTGCCGTCGGGAGATCAGCGGCCCTAGCCATTGATCTCCCGACGGTAGCCGCATGGAGGTCAGCAGCGCCGCCGGTCGCGGTACTTCTGCTGCGAGCAGCCGGGAGATGAGCGGCTAGCGCCGGTCATCTCCCGGCTGCATCGCCGCTGACCTCCGTGCGGCAGATGAGCTGCTAACGGCCGCCATCTTTTTCTGAAATCCCGCGTCGCTGATTGGCCGCGGCTGGACCAATCAGCGACGCAGGATTTCCTGGACAGAAGGACAGACAGACAGACGGGATTAGACGATTATATACAGTACAGACCAAAAGTTTGGACACACCTTCTCATTTCAAGATTTTTCTGTATTTTCATGACTATGAAAATTGTACATTCACACTGAAGGCATCAAAACTATGAATTAACACATGTGGAATTATATACTTAACAAAAAAGTGTGAAACAACTGAAAATATGTCTTATATTCTAGGTTCTTCAAAGTAGCCACCTTTTGCTTTGATGACTGCTTTGCACACTCTTGGCATTCTCTTGATGAGCTTCAAGAGGTAGTCAATGGAAATGGTCTTCCAACAATCTTGAAGGAGTTCCCAGAGATGCTTAGCACTTGTTGGCCCTTTTGCCTTCACTCTGCGGTCCAGCTCACCCCAAATCATCTCGATTGGGTTCAGGTCTGGTGACTGTGGAGGCCAGGTCATCTGGCGTAGCACCCCATCATTCTCCTTCTTGGTCAAATAGCCCTTACACAGCCTGGAGGTGTGTTTGGGGTCATTGTCCTGTTGAAAAATAAATGATGGTCCAACTAAACGCAAACCGGATGGAATAGCATGCCGCTGCAAGATGCTGTTGTAGCCATGCTGGTTCAGTATGCCTTCAATTTTGAATAAATCCCCAACAGTGTCACCAGCAAAGCACCCCCACACCATCACACCTCCTCCTCCATGCTTCTCGGTGGGAACCAGACATGTAGAGTCCATCCGTTCACCTTTTCTGCATCGCACAAAGACACGGTGGTTGGAACCAAAGATCTCAAATTTAGACTCATCAGACCAAAGCACAGATTTCCACTGGTCTAATGTCCATTCCTTGTGTTCTTTAGCCCAAATAAGTCTCTTCTGCTTGTTGCCTGTCCTTAGCAGTGGTTTCCTAGCAGCTATTTTACCATGAAGGCCTGCTGCACAAAGTCTCCTCTTAACAGTTGTTGAAGAGATGTGTCTGCTGCTAGAACTCTGTGTGGCATTGACCTGGTCTCTAATCTGAGCTGCTGTTAACCTGCGATTTCTGAGGCTGGTGACTCGGATAAACTTATCCTCAGAAGCAGAGGTGACTCTTGGTCTTCCTTTCCTGGGGCAGTCCTCATGTGAGCCAGTTTCTTGCAGCGCTTGATGGTTTTTGCATCTGCACTTGGGGACACTTTCAAAGTTTTACCAATTTTTTGCATTGACTGACCTTCATTTCTTAAAGTAATGATGGCCACTCATTTTTCTTTACTTAGCTGCTTTTTTCTTGCCATAATACAAATTCTAACAGTCTATTTAGTAGGACTATCAGCTGTGTATCCACCAGACTTCTGCACAACACAGCTGATGATCCGAACCCCATTTATAAGGCAAGAACTCCCACTTATTAAACCTGACAGGGCACACCTGTGAAGTGAAAACCATTTCCGGTGACTACCTCTTGAAGCTCATCAAGAGAATGCCAAGAGTGTGCAAAGCAGTCATCAAAGCAAAAGGTGGCTACTTTGAAGAACCTAGAATATAAGACATATTTTCAGTTGTTTCACACTTTTTTTGTTAAGTATATAATTTCACATGTGTTAATTCATAGTTTTGATGCCTTCAGTGTGAATGTACAATTTTCATAGTCATGAAAATACAGAAAAATCTTTAAATGAGAAGGTGTGTCCAAACTTTTGGTCTGTACTGTATATTAGATGATGACCCCACAGACCCTTTACACAGCATTATGTTTCCACAGCTCCTTGTATACAGTATGATTCCCTCATTGTTCCCTAAATACAGTATGATGTGCTCACAGCTCCATATACACCGTATGATGTCCCCACACATGCAGATACACAATATGATACCTATACACAATATGATGCCCCTACATCTCCCTATACACAATATGATGCCCCTACATCTCCCTCCATCTGAACAAGTCTCTCCAACTTCAGAAAGATTATGGACGCATCACATTTTTTTTTACGGACAGGGAAAAAAGTGCCCTATTTTTATGGACTGTCCAAGAATTTCTGGACAGTTGGCTACCCTGCTATTAGTTCCACTGGGGTGGCAGCCTAGGTGGATGCTGGAAGCACAACCGTCTCTCCCTAAGATTCGGAGAGGGAAGGCCACCGATTCCTGACCCTTGCTGTGGCCTTTTCGTTGAGAGGGATGGTTTATTGAGGGCCCATATATACACACAGTCATGGCCGGAAGTGTTTAGCAACCTTGAGATTGTTCCAGAAAGTGAAGTATTTCTCCCAGAAAATTATTACAATTACACATGTTTTGTTATACATTTGTTATAATATTAATTTCCTTTGTGTGTATTGAAACAGCACAAAAAAATGGGAAAAAAAGGCAAATTGGACATAATTTCACACAAAACTCCAAAAATGGGCCGGACAAAATTGTTGGCACTTTTCCAAAATTGTGGAAAAACAACTTTGCTTCAAGCATGTGATGCTCGTTAAAACTCACCTGTGGCAAGTAACAGTCGTGGGTAATATGAAAGTCATACCTGAGACCAGATAAAAAGTGGAGAAGATAGATAGATATGAGATTGATAGATAGATAGATATGAGATAGATAGATGGATATGTGGCACCCCAGGGGTCTGGTTACCACTGTAATAGAAATATTATGTCTGAGAGCAAGTGGGAGGTTTCCTGGTTCGGAGCCCTTAAACATTCAACACCTCCTGTCCCAGACCAGATAGGGGAGGAACCTGCCCTATATAAACTGGATCTGGGGCGGGGTTAGTGAAGTCAGAGCCTGGAGTTAGTTCCAGACACAGGGAAAGTAACAGCGAGGAGCTCTGTAGGAGCAGGAGCTGAAGACCAGGGACTTGAGCTAAGTGGAGTTCGTCCTGGCAGAAGACTCTGAGAACCGGACACAGGAGTCCGAGGTTGCGGGGACTTATATATACCCAGCAGCAGAAACCCGCCGGCAGGGGATTTCAAGTCCTCTGGCCATAGAAGCCCGGAGGCTCAGTCACGAGCAAGGGACCAGCACTGCAATCGAGGAGCGGGGGCTATCAGAAGGCCCCAAGTCACCAGCCATACAGGTGAGCACCACACGGAACACTCAGGGACGTGGGCTACTTCCACTCGCTTACAGCAAGGTAGCCAGGAAGAGTGCAGATAGTCGGGGAGGCCTACAACTCCACCTGGCCAGGGGAACTCCAGTTTGCTCACAGACTGACCAGGCCTCTTATGCTAGCCAGTACTCCCGGGAGGGTCTGCCTTATCACCATCAGTAAAGACCCTGAACTGCACTGCAAAGCCTCTGAGTCGTTCCTGCTGCGCTCGTGTACCATCACTCCTATCATCCACACTCACTAGCCTGAGGCTATACTGCTCCCGTGGGGAGTTATACTACACTCTGCTGCCCTCACAACATCAGCCTCAGAGGTCTGCTCAGCAGCGGCCGTTCTTATTGACCGCAATCCACGGGTGGCGTAGTCGGACATTGCATTATACTGATACAGAGACTGCCACAATATTGGTCTGGCCACCCTGAGCCACGGGACCAGGTCGCCACAACTACTCCCAGCATTGCCCTGAAGTCCGGTCCCGGGTGCCCCATGGCCCAGGGGGCGCGTCATATAGATAATAGATAGATGATAGATAGTCCTATGATATGAGATAGAGGTCGTTATAGACAGGTTTATACACTCTCTCCCGAAGTCGGTAAAATCCTGGGTTGCCCAGGGAGATCCCTATAATGCTGATGACTTGGTGGGGTTGGTGGAAAGATACCAGGCGGTTGAGAGTCCGTTGGGAAAACAAGGGGTCGTAGCCTCTCAATACTGGGGTTCCCAAAAGGAGGCGGACACCCAAAAGAAGGGAGCTAGCGCCACACCTGGGGGGCATCCTAGAGTTCAGGAGGGGTCTGAGTTGCTGCCCAAGGTCCCACCCCATAATATAGTGTGTTGGAGATGTCATACCCCTGGCCATATTGCCTCCCGGTGTCCCATAACCTCTGAACCAATGGACTGTAACATGGGCCGGCGTTGCTCTTATTTTGCCTACCCCGCCTGCAGCGCGGTTCGTCAACATGGCGAGGGCCCTCAGGGATGCTCAGTGTCAGTTAACGGGGCACAAGTCTCTGGACTATTGGTCTCAGGAAGTTTGGTGACCCTGATAAGGGCCACACTCCCTCATCGGCTGGTTTCTGGGAAGGTGGTGGGTGTCCGGTGTATCAATGGGGACGCTAAGAACTATCCTGTGGCCCAGGTGGATGTAAACACAGACTGTGGCACCACATCTCATGAAGTGGCGGTCGTTAAGGACCTATTGCATCCCATAATAATTGGACGTTACTTTGCATTATTCTGGGAAATGTGGGGGAAAGCGGGGACACCTGGTTGCTTGGACGACAGCCAGATCGCCCCTAAGGAAACTTACCCGCAGAACATAGTAGATGAGTTTCCCATGTGTGTGCTGGTGGGCAATGAGGCTGAAGTAGCATCCCCTGAGTCCAATATCCCTGAGCTTTAGGTGTCCGAGGGAAACTTTGGAACTGCCCAACTCAGGGATTTAACTCTGAAAGGGGCCTTTGAAAATGTTACTGTGTTAAATGGGGTGCCTCAGGAACCGGGGGCTGACACTCGGTTCCCTCATTTTGCTGTGAATGGGGATTTGCTGTACAGAATAACCAAGCCAAGGGGTGAGGTAATAGAACAGTTGCTGGTGCCAGGGCCCTATAGACGCAGGGTGTTAGACATGGCTCATTCTCATGTGTTGGGTGGTCACCTGGGTGCAGACAAGATTCAAGAACGGATCCTCCAAAGATTCTACTGGCCAGGTTGCTATAGAGAAATATAGAGTTATTGTCGTTCCTGCCCCACATGCCAGATAACCTCCCCAGTGGCCCACTTCCGCAGTCCCCTAGTGCCACTACCAGTCATCGAGGTTCCATTCGAACGCATAGCAATGGATCTAGTGGGGCCTCTGGTCAAGTCCGCCCAAGTGCATCAGTATATCCTGGTGGTATTAGATTATGCTACATGGTATCTGGAGGCCGTACCACTACGAAACTCCTCCACCAGGTGTATAGCCCGGGAGTTAGTCCACATGTTTTCAAGAACTGGGTTGCCTAACGAGATCCTAACAGACCAAGGAACTCCATTTATGTCGAAGGTCATGAGGGAATTGTGCAAGACACTGCAGATTGCACAACTGAGAACCTCCGTGTACTCTCCCCAGACGGACGGACTGGTAGAGAGGTTTAACAAAACCTTGAAAGCAATGTTGAGGAAAGCAGTGGAAAAGGATGGCCGAGACTGGGACTATATGTTGTTCGCCATGAGGGAAGTTCCCAAAGCTTCCACAGGTTTCTCCCCGTTTGAACCACTCTATGGACGACACCCTCAGGACTCCTGGAGGTGGAGAAAGAGTCCTGGGAAGCTGAGACCACTCCCTATAGGAGAGTGGTGGAGCACGTTGCCCAGATGCAAGAGAGGATTGCCCATGTGATGCCCATTGTGAGGGAGCACCTCCTTAAGGCACAAAAGGCACAGTCCAGGGTGTATAATAGGTCGGCCAGGGTGAGATCGTTCAACCCAGGAGATCGAGTGCTTGTGCTAGTCCCACAGTGGAGACAAGTTCATGGCCAAGTGGCAGGGCCCCTATGAGGTGGTAGAGAAAGTGGGGGAAGTCAACTTTAAGATCCACCAACCAGGGAAGAGGAAGCCCTACCAAATTTACCATGTTAACTTGATTAAGCCATGGCAAGATAGAGAGCCTGCGGAAGCTCCCTGTTTAATGGCTGAGGCCGATGTGAAAGAGGTCAAGGTGGCAGAGTCACTGTCACATGCCCAAAAGCAACAGTGCAAAGAGTTGTTACAGCGAAATAAAGACATGTTTTCGGAGTTGCCAGGACTCACTCAGGTCATAGAGCATGAGGTTCTCACAGAGCCTCATGTTCGCGTCAATCTAAAACCATACCGGATCCCCGAAGCCCGCAGAGAGGTGATCTCTAAAGAAGTAAGGCGGATGCTAAACCTGGGAGTCATTGAAGAGTCCAAAAGTGGATGGTCCAGTCCTATAGTCTTAGTGCCGAAACCAGATGGGGAATGGCGGTTTTGCAACGACTATAGGAAGCTGAACGAGGTCTCAAAGTACGACGCCTACCCAATGCCTAGGGTAGATGAGCTTATCGAAAGGCTAGGACCCGCTCGGTACATCACCACTCTGGACCTCACCAAAGGATATTGGCAAATTCCCCTGTCCAAAGAGGCTAAGGAGAAGACAGCCTTCTCAACGCCAATACGTCAGGATGCCGTTTGGGTTGAAGGGAGCTCCGGCCACCTTCCAGAGAGCCATGGACCGGATCTTAGCACCCCACAAACAGTATGCAGCGGCCTACCTAGATGCCATCGTCATATTTAGCCAGGACTGGGAAAGTCATCTGGACAAAGTTCAAGCCATACTTGATGCCCTAAGGAAGGCGGGCTTTACTATCAACCCGAAGAAATGTGCCATGGGGATGGAGGAAGCCAAGTACCTAGGGTACGTGGTTGGTAGAGGGGAAATAAAACCACAAATAAATAAGGTCGAGGCGATCTTGAACTGGCCACAGCCCCTCTCGAAGAAGCAGGTCATGGCGTTTCTAGGCATTGTGGGCTACTATCGAAGATTTGTCCCTAACTTTGCCCTGATAGCAGCCCCACTGATGGATCTTCTGAAAGGGATGAAGTCAGCTATGGCCAAGTGGTCCCCGGAAGCAGAAGCGACCTGCCAGGAATTGAAACTGGTCCTCTGTAAACAACCAGTCTTGGTGGCACCCAGCTTCTCCAAGGAGTTTGTGGTCCAGATGGATGCATCGGATGTCGGGCTGGGAGCAGTCTTGTCCCAGGAGATTAACGGAGAAGAACACCCTGTAAAATACCTCAGTCTGAAGCTCTCCGCTTGTGAGAAGGACTACTCCATTGTAGAAAAAGAATGTTTGGCCATTAAGTGGGCGTTAAACACTCTGAGGTATTACCTATTAGGTAGAAGGTTCAGGTTAGTGTCAGACCATGCCCCATTGAGGTGGATGCGAGAAAAGAAGGGAAACAATGCCAGAGTGACTAGGTGGTTCCTGGCTCTACAAGATTTTAGTTTCCGGGTAGAGCATAGGCCTGGGAAACAACATGGGAATGCCGCTGCCTTGTCAAGGGTTTATTGTATGGTGACAGAAGGTGCCAAGCCCTACGGCTTTGGACAGAGGGGGGGTGTATGTAAGGTTGCTGCCGGACAGATCGTGGACGGGAGGTATGTGTCCTCGAAGTGCCATGCTTCGGTGATGTAGGATCCGGAGAAGCAGGCTCCAGCACACATAGTGCTGAGAGGAATTTAATGGGTCCGGATTACAGGGCCGGGTTTTATGAGCAGCTGAAAGAGCACCTGTGGCACCTAACAGGTGTTGGCAATAACTAAATCACACTTGCAGCCAGTTAACATGGATTAAAGTTGACTCAACTTCTGTCCTGTGTCCTTGTGTGTACCACATTGAGCATGGAGAAAAGAAAGAAGACCAAAGAACTGTTTGCGGACTTGTGAAACCAAATTGTGAGGAAGCATGAGCAATCTGAAGGCTACAAGTCCGTCTCCAAAGACCTGAATGTTCCTGTGTCTTCCATACGCAGTGTCATCAAGAAGTTTAAAGCCCATGGCACTGTGGCTAACCTCCCTACATGTGGACGGAAAAGAAAAATTGACGAGAGATTTCAACGCAAGATTGTGCGGATGGTGGATAAAGAACCTCGACTAACATCCAAACAAGTTCAAGCTGCCCTGCAGTCCGAGGCTACAACAGTGTCAACCCGTACTATCCGTCGGCGTCTGAATGAAAAGGGACTGTATGGTAGGATACCCAGGAAGACCCCACTTCTTACCCCGAGACATAAAAAAGCCAGGCTGGAGTTTGCCAAAACTTACCTGATAAAGCCTAAAACTGGAAGTGCATTGAGGTGAAGGTGAAGAGGTATTGGGAATCCTGCAGAAAATACCTGTGTGAATTGCGTGAAGAGGTATTGGGAATCCTGCAGAAAATACCTGTGTGAATTGCGTGAAGAGGTATTGGGAATCCTGCAGAAAATACCTGTGTGAATTGCGGTGAGTGCTGCATTGTGATCTGCTGAGTGCTTTTCTACCTGTTTAGATTGATTGGGCTTTTTAAAATCTATTTTCTCACTACAGTTTTAGTTTCTTAGTTTACTACCTGTGTATTTAAGGGTTAACTACATTGCACTAAAATCCTGAGGTGTAGATTTACTCACAAGGGGTTAATTAAGGGGAAGGGGTCATAATTAAGGGTTTATAAGGGGCAGCTGGTTGGGCATAAAGTCCTTTGGAAGTGCATTGAGGTGAAGGGTACATTGCTGGAAAAGGAAAAAAAAAAAAAAAAAAACACTTTAAATCTCTTAGTTTGCGAGTGTGAACGAGCTGCGTGTGTCCGGAGCGTAAGTGCGAACGAAAGTAAGTGTGTGACTTGTTTTTCAGTGAAGAGTAGTGTTGAGCGATACCTTCCGATATCAGGAAATATCGTATCGGATTGGATCGGGCCGATACCCAAAAAGTATCGGATATCGCCGATTCCGATACCGGAAACCAATGCAAGTCAATGGGACACAAATATCGGAATGAAAATAAACCCTTTCTTTCCTTGTAGGTTAATTCTACATGAAGTAAAACAACTAAGAATAATGTAGAATGACATGAAAAGCCAGCAATTCATCAGCGGCATTCACCGGTACCCGACAATTTACAACAGAAAGAATAGAGCTTCACACATAGATTAGATAGATAGAAACATGTCAGTCACATATATATGAAGTACAGTGACAGTGCTGCTTACTGTACTTGTCATTTAGTGTAAAGGATTTATTTAAAAAAATAATAGTGTTTTCATGCACCGTCTCTTTAAGAAAGCCGGCCGGCAATTCAGCATCTGTACCCGACAATTTAGAATAGAAAGAATAGAGAATCACACATAGATTAGATAGATAGAAACATGTCAGTCACATATATATGAAGTACAGTGACAGTGTTGCTTACTGTACTTGTCATTTAGTGTTAAAATAAAGGATTTATTTAAAAAAAAATTGGCGTGGGGTTCCCAGTAATTTTAGTCTCTAGCGGAGGTTAAGCAGACAGCTGGGGCAAATGTTTGAAGCCTGGGAAGTGGGTAATACCCACGGAGCTTCCCAGGCTACTAATATCAGCCCCCAGCTGAATACCTAGCCTTTACTAGCTATTAAAATGGGGGACCCCCAAAAAAATGACGTGGGGTCCCCCCTAATTTAATAGCTAGCAAAGGCTAGGCAGACAGCTGGGGGCTGATATTAATAGCCCAGGAAGGGTGCCATGAATATTGGCCCCCTCCCAGGCTAGAAACACCAGCCGTCAGCCGCCCCAGAAATGGCGCATCCATAGGATGCGCCAATTCTGGCACTTAGCCTCGCTCTTCCACGCTGCCCTGGTGCGGTGGCAGGGGGTAATAGGGTTGGGGTTGATGTCAGCTTATAATGCCAGCTGACATCAAGCCCAGGTTAGTAATGGAGAGGCGTCTATAAGACACCCCCATTACTAACCCCATAGTCAAAGTTAAAAGAAAACACAAACACCCAGAATAAAGTCCTTTAATTGAAATAAAGACACAATTCTTTATTGTTCTAAATTAAACCATACTTACCATCACGCCCATTCCAGCTGAAGCCAACGATCTCCTGCAATAAAAGTAAAATAATAAAGCAACCTCATCCTTACCTTTCCATGGTTCCCACGACAGCTTCAGCTCTGCTACATCGAGATGACAGGCTGGACCGCAGGAGAAAGCTGCCATCCAGCCTGTCATCCCGCAGACACTGAGAAGCGCAGGCATGCTTGCGCTCCTCAGTGTCTCTCTGTGACGTCATCCAGATGAGCCGAGTTCATGTCCAATGAACTCAGCTCACCTCATGCACGTCACTGACAGCGTGGGAAAATTCTCCTGCACTCAGCGCTTCAGCGTGAGAATTCTCCCACGGTGTCAGTGACATACATGAGGTGAGGTCATGTCCAATGAACTCAGCTCACCTCATGCACGTCACTGACAGCGTGGGAAAATTCTCACGCTGAAGTGCTGAGTGCAGGAGAATTTTCCCACGCTGTCAGTGACGTACATGAGGTGAGCTGAGTTCATTGGACATGACCTCGGCTCATCTGGATGCCGTCACAGCCAGACACTGAGGAGTGGAAGTATGCCTGCGCTTCTCAGTGTCTGCGGGATGACAGGATGGATGGCAGCGTTCTGCTGCGGTCCAGCCTGTCATCTCGATGTAGCAGAGCTGAAGCTGTCGTGGGAGCCATGGAAAGGTAAGGATGATGTTGCTTTATTATTTTACTTTTATTGCAGGAGATCGTTGGCTTCAGCTGGAATGGGCGTGATGGTAAGTATGGTTTAATTTAGAACAATAAAGAATTGTGTGTTTATTTCAATTAAAGGACTTTTTTCTGGGTGTTGTGCTTTTTTAAATACTTTACTAGAAATTCATGGTGGTCATGTCTAATATTGGCGTGACCCCATGAATTTCGGGCTTAGGGCCAGCTGATAATGCCAAGCTGGCCTTAACCCCTTTATTACCCAGTGAGCCACCGCACCAGGGCCCTGGATGAGTTGGGTACAGCGCCAGAAGATGGCGCTTCTATGAACGCGCCATTTTCTGGGGCGGCTGCGGACTGCAATTTGCAGCGGGGGTGGCCCAGAAAGCTTGGGTCTCCCTGCGCTGCGAATTCCAGCCCCCAGTTGCCTAGTTGTATCTGGCTGGGCACAAAAATAGGGCGAAGCCCCACGCATTTTTTTTTAAATTATTTCATGAAATTCATGGAATAATTAAGAAAAAAAGGGCTTCCCTATATTGTTGTGTCCAACCAGGTACAAATAGGCAGCTGGTGGTTGGGGGCAGCCCGTTCCTGCCTGCTGTACCTGACTGGACACAAATATAGTGCGAAGCCCCACGTCAATTTTTTTTAAATCATTTCAGGAAATTCATGAAATAATTAAAAAAAATTGATGTGGGGCTTCGCCCTATATTTGTGTCCAGTCAGGTACAGCAGGCAGGAACGGGCTGCCCCCAACCACCAGCTGCCTATTTGTACCTAGCCGGACACAACAATATAGGGAAGCCCTTTTTTTCTTAATTATTCCATGAATTTCATGAATTTAAAAAAAAAAAACGTGGAGCTTCGCCCTATTTTTGTGTCCAGCCAGGTACAACTAGGCAGCTGGGGGCTGGAATCTGCAGCGCAGGGAGGCCCAAGCTTTCTGGGCCCCACCCGCTGCAAATTGCAGTCCGCAGCCGCCCCGGAAAATGGCGCGTTCATAGAAGCGCCATCTTCTGGCGCTGTACCCAACTCATCCAGGGCCCTGGTGCGGTGGCTCACTGGGTAATAAAGGGGTTAAGGCCAGCTTGGCATTATCAGCTGGCCCTAAGCCCGAAATTCATGGGGTCACGCCAATATTAGACATGACCACCATGAATTTCTAGTAAAGTATTTAAAAAAAACACAAACACCCAGAAAAAAGTCCTTTAATTGAAATAAACACACAATTCTTTATTGTTCTAAATTAAACCATACTTACCATCACGCCCATTCCAGCTGAAGCCAACGATCTCCTGCAATAAAAGAAAAATAATAAAACAACCTCATCCTTACCTTTCCATGGCTCCCAAGACGGCTCCAGCTCTGCTACATCGAGATGACAGGCTGGACCGCAGCAGAACGCTGCCATCCAGCCTGTCATCCCGCAGACACTGAGAAGCGCAGGCATACTTCCACTCCTCAGTGTCTGGCTGTGACGGCATCCAGATGAGCCGACAATGAACTCGGCTCACCTCATGTACGTCACTGACAGCGTGGGAGAATTCTCCTGCACTCAGCGCTTCAGCGTGAGAATTTTCCCACGCTGTCAGTGACGTGCATGAGGTGAGGTCATGTCCAATGAACTCGGCGCACCTCATGCACGTCACTGACAGCGTGGGAAAATTCTCACGCTGAAGCGCTGAGTGCAGGAGAATTTTCCCACGCTGTCAGTGACGTGCATGAGGTGAGCTGAGTTCATTGGACATGACCTCGGCTCATCTGGATGCCGTCACAGCGAGACACTGAGGAGCGCAAGCAAGCCTGCGCTTCTCAGTGTCTGCGGGATGACAGGCTGGATGGCAGCGTTCTGCTGCGGTCCAGCCTGTCATCTCGATGTAGCAGAGCTGAAGCTGTCCTGGGAACCATGGAAAGGTAAGGATGAGGTTGCTTTATTATTTTACTTTTATTGCAGGAGATCGTTGGCTTCAGCTGGAATGGGCGTGACTGTAAGTATGGTTTAATTTAGAACAATAAAGAATTGTGTGTTTATTTCAATTAAAGGACTTTTTTCTGGGTGTTTGTGTTTTTTTTAAATACTTTACTAGAAATTCATGGTGGTCATGTCTAATATTGGCGTGACCCCATGAATTTCGGGCTTAGGGCCAGCTGATAATGCCAAGCTGGCCTTAACCCCTTTATTACCCAGTGAGCCACCGCACCAGGGCCCTGGATGAGTTGGGTACAGCGCCAGAAGATGGCGCTTCTATGAACGCGCCATTTTCCGGGGCGGCTACGGACTGCAATTTGCAGCGGGTGGGGCCCAGAAAGCTTGGGCCTCCCTGCGCTGCGGATTCCAGCCCCCAGCTGCCTTGTTGTACCTGGCTGGACACAAAAATAGGGCGAAGCCCCACGTTTTTTTTTTTTTAATTATTTCATGAAATTCATGGAATAATTAAGAAAAAAAGGGCTTCCCTATATTGTTGTGTCCGGCTAGGTACAAATAGGCAGCTGGTGGTTGGGGGCAGCCCGTTCCTGCCTGCTGTACCTGACTGGACACAAATATAGGGCGAAGCCCCACATAATTTTTTTTTAATTATTTCATGAATTTCCTGAAATAATTAAAAAAAAATTGACGTGGGGCTTTGCACTATATTTGGGTCCAGCCAGGTACAGCAGGCAGGAACGGGCTGCCCCCAACCACCAGCTGCCTATTTGTACCTGGTTGGACACAACAACATAGGGAAGCCCTTTTTATCTTAATTATTCCATGAATTTCATGAAATAATTAAAAAAAAAAAAACGTGGAGCTTCTCCCTATTTTTGTGTCCAGCCAGGTACAACTAGGCAGCTGGGGGATGGAATCTGCAGCGCAGGGAGGCCCAAGCTTTCTGCCCCCCGCTGAAAATTGCAGTCCGCAGCCGCCCCGGAAAATGGCGCGTTCATAGAAGCTGGATGCTGTACCTGGCTGGCATACAAAAATATGGCGAAGCCCACGTCAAAAGTTTTGGGAAAAATTAATTAAAAAATAAATAATAATTTAGGGACTGCATCTTTATTAACTCCTCAAATGTCATTTAGTGTTAAAATAATGGATTTATTTAAAAAAAAAAATAGCGTGGGATCCCCCATAATTTTAGTCTCTAGCGGAGGTTAAGCAGACGGCTGGGGCAGATGTTTGAAGCCTGGGAAGGGGGTAAAACCCACGGAGCTTCCCAGGCTACTAATATCAGCCCCCAGCTGAATACCTAGCCTTTACTAGCTATTAAAATGGGGGACCCCCCCAAAAAAAATGACGTGGGGTCCCCCCTATTTTAATAGCTAGCAAAGGCTAGGCAGACAGCTGGGGGCTGATATTAATAGCCCAGGAAGGGTGCCATGAATATTGGCCCCCTCCCAGGCTAGAAACACCAGTCGTCAGCCGCCCCAGAAATGGCGCATCCATAGGATGCGCCAACTCTGGCACTTAGCCTCGCTCTTCCACGCTGCCCTGGTGCGGTGGCAGGGGGTAATAGTGGTGGGGTTCATGTCAGCGCCAGCTGCCATGAAGCCCAGGTTAGTAATGATGGGCGTCTATAAGACACCCCCATTACTAACCTACAAAGTGTTAAAAAAAAAAAAACACACACTACACCCAGAAAAAAATAATTTATTTGAAATAAAACACACAATTTTATTTAATTCTTAGTTTACTAAAAATAATAGTTACCTGTCCACGTTCCTGCGCTGATCTCCCATGCACAGCTGTCACATCTGGAGATGGTGACAGCTGTGCATGGCTGCTGTAAGCTCACGCTGCCGGGAACACGTCCGCTCCCGGCAGCGGGAGCCACTGACTGAGGTCACCGGAGTGCATTCAGGCAGCGCAGCTCCGGAGACCTCCTTTACGGCACTGCTGTACCGTGGGAATTTCTCACGATACAGCAGGGCCGTAAAGGAGCTAACCGGAGCAGCGCTGCCTGAACTCCGGTGAACCCTTACGGCCCCGTCATTCTAGCGGCGGCAGCGGTTCAGAGCGGTCATATTCTATGTGGCTGCTCTGAACTGGAGATCTTCGTGGGACACTCGTGGACTGCTACGGAGGGGTAAGGATAAGGTTGTGGTTTATTATTTTATATTTTATTACAGGAGATCGATGGCTTCGGGGAATTAGGTGTCTTGGTGAGTATAGGTGTAGTTTTTTATTTTTTACTTTATTTTAGGTGGCGATCGGCGGGGACAGGTAATGTATGAACTAATTTCTTTTAGGTAACCACTGGCCACCAATGACATGTATTTAACATTTATTGGGGACACAGTAGGGCAATTTAAATAGCAGGATCAGGCTGATGGGAACTACTGCTCCCATCGAGCTGATCCTGCTGGCAGGAGTGGACGGGGGACAGACATAGGCCGATGGGAGTAGTAGTGTCACATCGGCCTATGTCTGCCTGCACGCACACACACCGCACACACACCCGCACACATCGCAGACACCCGCACACACACCCCGCACACACACCCGCACACACACCCGCACACACACACCCCGCACACACACACCCCGCACACACACACCCCGCACACACACCCGCACACACCCCGCACAAACATCGCGCACACACCCCGCACACACACCCCGCACACACACTAATCATGACGGGTCTGGGAGGTGAGGCTGACCTGTGCGGCCGTGGGAAAGTTCATGTGAGTTCATGCAGTCAAGCATGAACTCACATGAACCCTCTGAGGGCAACGCGGCGACTTCAAATGAACAGCTGATCGGCATCAGCTGATACCTCAGCTGTTCATTTGAAATAACCGGCGGGAAAGCGCAGCACAGAACGGGAAAGCCGGCGGTGAAGTCTTTTCACTGCCGGCTTCCCCGCCCGGGTCCTTCACTCCCCGCTCCTTGGAGCTGCGCTTCCCGCCCGGTCCTAACTTACGATCGGGATGGGAGGTGGCGAGGGGAGCGGAGGATCGGGGTGGGAGGCTGCGGGGAAGCAGTATGGGGCTGTGTGATTGTTTAAAAGCCGGCGGCTTTATACCGCCCGCCGGCTTTTAAACAATCAGGAGAATTCTCCCCCGCTGGGATGGCATTCTGATGACAGGCTGGATCGCGCTGCCATCCAACTTGTCATCCTTCACAGACACTGCAGAGCGCAGGCATTATGGGAACTTCCGATTCCGGTATCCGATATTGTAAAAGTATCGGAATTAAGTATCGGAATTCCGATACCGCGAATATCGGCCGATACCCGATATTACAGTATCGGAATGCTCAACACTAGTGAAGAGGTATTGGGAATCCTGCAGAAAATACCTGTGTGAATTGCGGTGAGTGCTGCATTGTGATCTGCTGAGTGCTTTTCTACCTGTTTAGATTTATTGGGCTATTAAAAATCTATTTTCTCACTACAGTTTTAGTTTCTTAGTTTACTACCTGTGTATTTAAGGGTTAACTACATTGCACTAAAATCCTGAGGTGTAGATTTACTCACAAGGGGTTAATTAAGGGGAAGGGGTCATAATTAAGGGTTTATAAGGGGCAGCTGGTTGGGCATCAAGTCCTTTGGAAGTGCATTGAGGTGAAGGGTACATTGCTGGAAAAGGAAAAAAAAAACAAACAAAAAAAAAACACTTTAAATCTCTTAGTTTGCGAGTGTGAACGAGCTGCGTGTGTCCGGAGCGTAAGTGCGAACGAAAGTAAGTGTGTGACTTGTTTTTCAGTGACTTTGGATTCAGGGAGTTTGGAAGGGAGGACTTAGGACTGAATTGCTGACTGTATTTCATTCTTTCTTTACTTTACTTTTTACTTAATTAATCCACCTGACCTACTTAGCTGATTCCCCCGTCCATACTTGATACTTAATTGATCCCCCGTCCATACTTAACTGATCCCCCGCCGATATCTAATTGATACACTTGCACATCCCTAATTGATCCCCGTCCATACACCTATATATAAATAATTGTGTTTTGTACTTGTATATATATACTGACTGTATCCCCATATTTAGAATGACGTCCATGTTGGACGGAGCCGTGCAGTGTACATCTTGCGCAATGTATGCATTCCGTGAGCACCCGCTCGAGGATCCATACTGCTGCGAGAGATGTGAGCATATCGTGCACTTGGAAGCCCAAATTCTGGATCTAAGTGCTCAGATAGCGGTACTGAGGAGCATCGACAACATAGAACGGAGTTTGCTGCTCACCGAGCAGACACTCAATGGGTCAATACTGGGGGTGGAGCATAGAGGGGAAGTGCAGGCTGAACAGGCAGGGAGCTGGATAACAGTAAGGAGGGATAGAGGGAAGAAGTATAGGAAGGCTGGTTCAGAACCGGCATTATTGGAGCACGACAGATCCTCTGACCGCCGGGGGAGTGTATGCTCCAGTAATGAGGGGGAGGGGGGAAGTGTAGGGCAGGCAAGACAGGTTCTGGTAGTGGGTGACTCTATTATTAGGGGGACAGACAGGGCAATCTGTCACAAAGACCGGGATCGCCGAACGGTGTGCTGCCTCCCTGGCGCTCGAGTCCGGCACATCGCGGATCGGGTTGACAGGTTACTGGGTGGGGCTGGCGAAGACCCAGCGGTCATGGTCCACATTGGCACCAATGACAAAGTGAGTGGTAGATGGAGGGTCCTTAAAAATTATTTCAGGGACCTAGGTAGGAAGCTTAGGGCAAGGACCTCCAAGGTAGTTTTCTCAGAAATACTACCAATCCCGCGAGCCACACAGGAGCGCCAACAGGAGGTTAGGGAGGTGAATAAGTGGCTAAAGAGTTGGTGCAAGGCAGAAGGGTTTGGGTTCATGGAGAACTGGGCCGACTTCGCGGTCGGCTACAGGCTCTACCGTAGGGACGGGCTGCACCTCAATGGGGAGGGTGCAGCGGTGCTGGGGAAGAAGATGGCTGATAGGTTGGAGGAGTTTTTAAACTAGAGACGAGGGGGGGGAAACCAAGGAAATAGGTGGGATGTGAGGCAAGCAAGGGGGAAGGGGAGAAGTGAATATAATGAGGGTGGAGAGGGGGGTGGGGATAGTACAGTTAGATCGTTAGAGAAGAATAGGATGCTAAATAACCACAAAGTTTTATCTTGCATGCTGACCAACGCAAGAAGCCTGACCAATAAGGCGGATGAGCTGCGGGCGCTTATATGGGAGGAGAGGTATGACATCGTAGGTATAACAGAGACTTGGCTAGACGATAGCTACGACTGGGCGGTAAATTTATTAGATTATAGTTTATTTAGAAGGGACCGGAAACAGGGGAAAGGCGGAGGAGTCTGCTTATATGTAAAGTCATGTCTAAAACCCAGACTAAGGGAAGATATAGGAGAGGGAGAAGAGGGGGTCGAGTCCATGTGGGTAGAGATAGAGGGAACTAAAAATAATAATAAAATATTACTGGGGGTCTGCTATAAGCCACCCAATATAACAGAGGAGAATGAGAAACTGCTATTAGGACAAATAGACAAAGTAGCAAAACATAATGAAGTGATTGTAATGGGGGATTTCAACTACCCGGATATTGACTGGGAAACAGAAACCTGTAGATCTCAGAAAGGAAAAAGGTTCTTGACAAATATTAAGGATAATTATCTCTCCCAACTAGTGCAGGAACCAACGAGAGGGAAGGCCGTGTTAGACTTAATATTGACTAATAGGCCTGATAGAATAACTGAGGTACAGATAGGGGGTCACCTAGGTAATAGCGACCATAATATTATCGACTTCAAAATGCCCTTCAGTAGGGTTATCAATAAGGGAACAACAAAAACATTAAACTTTAGGAGGGCGAAGTTTGATCAGCTGAAAGAAAGCCTTCAACTTATTGACTGGGACAAAGTTCTTAATCAAAGGAATACGAATAGTAAATGGGAAACCTTCAAAAGAATTCTGAATACTCAGTGCGAGAGGTATATACCGTATGGGAATAAAAGGGCCAGAAATAAGAGGAAACCAATATGGTTGAACAAGAACGTAAAAGGGGCGTTAAATAGCAAAAAAGAGGCATTCAAGAGATTAAAACAGGAAAACAGTAAGGAGGCACTAATGTGTTACAAGGAAAAAACGAGAACCTGCAAAAAACAAATAAAAATAGCGAAGGAGGAAACAGAGAGACGTATTGCTAGGGAAAGTAGATCAAATCCCAAACTGTTCTTTACGTATATAAATAGTAAAAGGATTAAATCGGATAATATTGGACCGATAAAAAGTGAGGAAGGCAAAATCATAGAGAAAGATGAGGATAAAGCTAATCTATTAAATAATTTTTTTTCGACAACTTTCACAAAGGAAATCGAACTAACAGGAGAAATGAGAAGTGACAAACTTAATCCTCCACTAAGTATGACAAATCTAACCCAAGCTGGGGTACAGAAACGCCTCAGTAACATTAAAATAAACAAATCACCAGGACCTGATGGCATACACCCACGGGTACTAAGGGAACTAAGTAATGTGATAGACAGACCGTTATATCTTATATTTAAGGACTCTGTTGAGACTGGGTCTGTGCCACTTGATTGGCGACAGGCGAATGTAGTGCCAATATTCAAAAAGGGAGCGAAAAGTGACGCCGGAAACTATCGGCCGGTGAGTCTGACGACCGTTGTGGGCAAAATTTTTGAAAGCTTCATTAAAGAGGCAATTATGGAGCATCTTGATGCTAATAATCTTTTAATCCCGAACCAACATGGATTCATGAGGAATCGCTCCTGCCAAACAAACCTGATTGACTTCTACGAGGAGGTTAGCTCTCGAGTAGATCAGGGGGAACCAGTGGATGTCGTGTATCTCGACTTCTCAAAAGCGTTCGATAGCGTGCCACATAATAGGTTGGTATACAAAATGAGAATGATGGGGCTGGGGGAAAATGTCTGCAAGTGGGTAGCTAACTGGCTAAAGGATAGAAGGCAGAGGGTGGTTATAAATGGAATATACTCAGATTGGGTAAGCGTCACTAGTGGGGTACCACAGGGGTCTGTACTAGGCCCAATGTTATTTAATATCTTTATTAACGACATAGTCAATGGGATAAATAGTAAAATATCAATATTTGCAGATGACACAAAGTTATGTAAAACAATTAATACAAAAGAGGACAGTGCAGACCTACAGAGGGATTTGGATAAGCTGGGTTGGTGGAGCATTAAATGGCAAATGAGGTTTAACGAGGAGAAATGTAAGGTCATACATATGGGAAGGAAAAATGGAAGTCACCAGTACTCACTGAATGGGAAATCATTGGGGAATTCAGAGATGGAGAAGGACTTGGGCATCTTGATTGATAGCAAACTAAATTGGAGTGCCCAAAGTCAGGCCGCTGCTGTAAGGGCAAACAGGGTAATGGGATGTATCAGAAGAGGTATAGCTGCAAAGGATGAGAACATTGTTCTTCCACTGTACAAAGCACTGGTCAGACCACACTTGGAATACTGTGCTCAGTTATGGGCCCCAATATATAGAAAGGATATAAATGAGCTTGAAAAGGTACAAAGGAGGGCAACAAAATTAATAAAGGGAATGGAGGGACTGCAATACCCAGAGAGGTTGGCAAAACTAGGACTATTCAGCCTGGAAAAGAGAAGGTTGAGGGGGGACATAATAAATGTGTACAAATATGTTAGGGGACAGTATAGAGACCTTGGCCGGGATTTGTTCAAAAGGAGGGATATTACGGTAACAAGAGGGCATTCACTAAGACTGGAAGAGAAAAGGTTTCAGCACCAGCATAGGAAGGGGTTCTTTACGGTAAGAGCAGTGAGAATATGGAATTCACTGAGTGAGGAGACGGTGATGTCGGATTCACTACACCAGTTCAAGCGGGGACTGGATGCATTTCTAGATACCAGGGAGATTTCAGCATATACTTAAAAATAAAATAAAATAGTAGGTTGATACAGGGATTTATTCTGACTGCTGGTTTCAGAGTCGGGAGGGAATTTTTCCTCAGGTGAAGATTGGCCAAATCATTTGGGGTTTTTGCCCTCCTCTGGATCAACTTTAGCAATTACAGAACTAACAGGTCGAACTTGATGGACGCAAGTCTTTATTCGGCTTTACTAACTATGTAACTATGTTACTATGGTAACAGTGTTATCCCAGACAGCACATGGATGGCAATGCCAGCTGTCAGCGATGTCATGGACCCATAGATCTGACTGGAGAATTTTCATCAACCACTAGGATAAAAAACGGACACTACATGGTTTTCAACAAAAAAATGACATGTGGACGACTCCACAGATTATATTGTGTATGTGATCTATCCGTAACAAATATGGAGAGGACACAAACATGAAAAACAGACGTCTGAATGAGGCCAAAGATATATGTTTCCACACTGATAAGGGAGCGAGAAATATCTATTTCAGATTTGCCAATGAGTCCATGGCAGAAAATTCCAGTTAACCCCTTTATCACCTCAGGTTTTTCCGTTTTTGCGCTTTCATTTTTTGCTCCCCTTCTTCCCAGAGCCATAACTTTTTTATTTTTCCGTCAATATGGCCATGTGAGGGCTTGTTTTATTGTGGGATGAGTTATTCTTTTGAACACCACCATTGATTTTACCATATTGTGTACTGGAAAATGGGAAAAATATCCAAGTGCAGTGAAATGGCAAAAAAAGTGCAATTCCACAAAAGGTTTTTTTTTACCATGTTCACTAAATGCTAACACTGACCGGCCATTATGATTCTCCAGGTCATTACGAGTTCGTAGTTACCAAACATGTGGAGCTTCTATTTTATTTAAGGGGTGAAATCAAAATTCAAAGCTTGTAAAAAAAAAATAAAATTTTTCCGAGACCCGTAGCGTCTCCATTTTTCGTGATCTAGAGCCGGGTCAGGGGTTATTTTTTGCACACTGAGCTGACATTTTTATTGATACCGTTTTGGTGTAGATATGATGTTATCATCGCCTGTTATTACATTTTAATGCAATGTTGCGGCGACCAAAACAACTTAATTTTGGAGTTTTGTTTTTTTTCTCGTTATACAGTTTACTGATCAAAGTCATTCTTTTTATATATTGATAGATCGGGCGATTCTAAATGCAGCGATACCAAACGTGGATTTTTGATTGTTTTATTTTGAATGGGGTAAAAGGGGGGTGATTTGAACTTTTAAATATTTTTTTTTTCCTTTTTACATGCTTCAATAGTCTCCTTAGCAGACTAGAAGCTGTGATCTTCCGATCGCTTGTGTTACACAAATGGCCGCCTGAGGCAGCAGATGCGCAATTGAGACCTCAGTAGCCAAGATCTCAGGAGACATTTACTTGGTTTGGCTTTCTACTTCTTTATCTAACTGTATTGCCCTCTATATCATCCATTCTGTATGGACTGCTCTGTACTCATATTGGACATTTATGCATTTAGTAGGGCTTAAGGGGATTATTGTGCATGTTACCCATCAAATCTGTAGATGCGCTCACTAATTAGACTTTGTTTAGGGCAATTTTAAAGTATAATATTGATAACGGTCCTGCATAGTGACAAGATTATGTTACAGGATTCCGGACAAATGTACAGTGCCAGTCATTCAAGGGTTAATTCTTTGGAACACTGAGAGAGACTTTCTAGCCAGTGAAGCACCAGTAATAAACACCTGTGGTAACTACGGCAACTGTGCTGATGTCATAAACACATACATCTATGATATAGAAGATGATTCCGGAACCACAGGTCATTCAGCCGTATGAAGCGCCGTACTTGATGTGTCTGGAGACCTGGAGCTTCATCACTCCACAACCTGTAAGGGAGGAAGGGGATACGGCCTAGCCAGCCGGATCAGCCATACCGCCTAGCCAGCCAGATCAGCCATACCGCTTAGCCAGCCAGATCAGCTATACCGCCTAGCCAGCCAGATCAGCCATATCGCCTAGCCAGCCAGATCAAACTAACCCTAGCGATCAATGGGGTGACAGATGTTGCAGCCAGATCTCCCTCACGTCCGGTACTAGTTGCCTTCACCTTTATGTGTACGGCCTGGAGATGTCGCATTAGACTTCTCCATATGGTGCTCGCACAGGGCACCTACTTTGACCTTCTCCATTACTGTCTGTTTTCTGATGATGTAATGTGTAACTTGTGTGACTATGTGATGTCACTGCTATCATATCTATAGTGGATGTATATCATGTCTCACTGTAAATATGATACAATGTACAAATTCTAGTACAATTTGCTGTTACTTGTTGGCACTATCCTTCTAAGCCCGAGGGATGGGCAAGTCCTCCAGCCATGGTTCCCTAGAGGTTTCCTCCACAGGGGGTTTTCCTCTCCTGAGTGCTGACGGATGATTCTTCGTGAGTCGGAGGTTTGCCATTTTCAGTGTCTTTTTCATAGCAATTGGCTGATTCTAAATTTCAGACACTGAATGAAATCATATGATTTGTAATAAAATTTGGTCTATTTAACATTCACTAAAAGTGTTTTGTGCATTTCTTTCACAATCTTGGGTTGGTGGGATTTTCTTGGGAATCAGGATCCAGCATCTATGATCAAGCCATGAAGCCGGATATGAAGTCAGAGCATTGTTAACCCTGTGCTTGAAGACAGAATGGAGCAGAAATGACAAAGTGTTACTGCACAAGTAGCACAAGTTCACAATCTTCCTTGCATTCAGATAATGGAGGTGGCTGCTGCAGAAAAACATACCCACAGCATGATACTGCAACCACCATGTTTCACTGTGGGGATGGTGTTCTTGGAGTGATGAGCTGTTGGTTTGGTGCCAGACATAGCGTTTACATAGCGTTTACCTTGGTGGCCAAAAAGTTCAATTTTGGTCTCATCTGACCACAGCACATTCCTCCATATATTTTGGGAGTCTCCCACATGTTTTTTGGCAAACTCAAATCGAGACTTACAATTTTTAAGCAAAAGCTTTTTTCTGCCCACTGAACAAGACAACTGTAGACTGGACAAGGGGATCAGAGGATGCCCACAAGCTCGTGACACTGAGTTTTCAGCTCCTGCAGTGTCAGTGTGTGCAGGGCTGAGGATTCAATATAGGTTGTGCTGTCAATCATCGTAAGGGACAGAGGATGGTAATTAAGCGTGGGGTGTAAATGCTGTTTTTGCATAAAAATATCATCTGTACCTAAAGTATATATTTTTTTATAGGGGCCAAGATTCCTATACAAATCCATAAATGATTTGAGTATTGGGGTGACAGACTCCCTTTAAGAAACTGAGACCACCCCATTAACTGGTTGTACAAAAAAACATGAAAAATGTGAATTAACCAGACAGGTAAATTACAAAAAGGAGATAAACACCAATGGAAATTCTTTGAAAATGTTATCAGTTTATTTCTATTAAGCATAAAACACGTTTTCCTGGAATATCCCTGTGTTTCCAAATAAATACCAGTAGCGCAGTGAAGGATGGACATGGTGGAACAGGTTTCTATTAAAGTGCTTGAGCATATATTATGGATGCACCAAAATTCTGTAGTATAATAAAGCCTGCATCTTGGAGGGTTTCGTCCATATCTGGAGTAATATTAATAAAAATGTGGAGTTGGTGCATCCCTAGTATACTGCTATATCACTAGTAACACAATGGGACACACACAAAGCACTGCGTGCTGCCACCTAGACAGGGTAGCTGCTCAGCAGTGAGGGGTGCGGATTCGGCACAGATTGTCTATGATGACAGATATGTTGAGCTGTCCTCCACATTTATCTGATCGAAACTAGAGGGCTCCACAGCAAACAGTCTTAGCATATCCAGTTCTAGGGGATGCATGCAGCCGCTGATCACCAGGGAATGAAGAGGACCTCCAAAGTCAACAGTGCTGAGTTGCTGCAGAGTGCCCGCCGCTATATGTTGGCCAGATGCCCCCCACGCAGATTGTGTTCTCAGGTAGAGCTGAGGATCGCAACAGAAACATTTGTATCTCAATGATATCGCAGTACGGTCTTCTATTTAAAACCATTATAAGAAAACTCACATGCAAAAATACTTATTTTATATATATATAAACCTTTAGGCACAATGGATATTGATGCAAATCAAGGTATTTATTCAGACAATAAATTGTTCATGATACAGATGTTTGACCAACATTTCGGCCTCAGCCTTTATCAAGGTTTATCTAAAACAATACAAAAATGGGAAGAACTGTATAAAAAACGAAAATCCATCGTCTCATGATAAATCAAATTACAATCATATCTGAGAAAAAGAGGGGGGGGGGGGGTAACAAATAAGCCGACACTCAGCACATGAAAATATCTCATATAAATGAATACAAAGCGGTGCTTCATTCCAGAGTTAACCACTAAAGAGGAAAAATGAAAAAATATACACGATTTAGTTATGGATTGTAACACATATATGCTTCAAGTGTAAAACAGCCTCCTTCAAAAGAGTAAAAAGGGGGGACATACTATGAGGTCAGACGTATCACAGGTATCAAAAGAGCCTAAGCGTAATGACACCATATACGCCCTACAGTATATGCCCCTCATCCTTCTATATGCCCCATCCTGGTATATGGAATATGGTCCCCATCCTGGGTAGGTGTATATGCCCCTCCATCCATCCATCCTGAGTAAGTGTATATGCCCCTCCATCCATCCATCCTGGGTAGGTGTATATGCCCCTCCATCCATCCATCCTGGGTAGGTGAATATGCCTCTCCATCCATCCATCCTGGGTAGGTGAATATGCCCCTCCATCCATCCATCCTGGGTAGGTGTATATGCTTCTCACTCCATCCAACCTGGGTAGGTGAATATGCCTCTCCATCCATCCATCCTGGGTAGGTGAATATGCCTCTCCATCCATCAATCCTGGGTAGGTGTATATGCCCCTCCATCCATCAATCCTGGGTAGGTGTATATGCCCCTCCATCCATCCATCCTGGGTAGGTGAATATGCCTCTCCATCCATCAATCCTGGGTAGGCGTATATGCCTCTCCATCCATCAATTCTGGGTAGTTGTAGATGCCCCTCCATCCATCAATCCATCCTGGGTAGGTGTTTCGGCCCCTCCATCCATCCTGGGTAGGTGTATTTGCCCGTCCATCCATCCTGGGTAGGTGTATATGCCTCTCCATCCATCCATCCTGGGTAGCAGTATATGTCCCTTCCTCCATCCATCCTGGGTAGGTGTATATGCCCCTCCATCCATCCTGGGTAGGTGTATATGCCTCTCCATCCATCCAACCTGGGTAGGTGTATATGCTTCTCACTCCATCCAATCTGGGTAGGTGTATATGCCTCTCCATCCATCCATCCTGGGTAGGTGTATATGCCTCTCCATCCATCCATCCTGGGTAGGTGTATATGCCTCTCCATCCATCAATTCTGGGTAGTTGTAGATGCCCCTCCATCCATCAATCCATCCTGGGTAGGTGTTTCGGCCCATCCATCCATCATGGGTAGGTGTAGATGACCCTCCATCCATCCATTCTGGGTAGGCGTAGATGACCCTCCATCCATCCATCCTGGGTAGGTGTAGATGACCCTCCATCCATCCATTCTGGGTAGGCGTAGATGACCCTCCATCCATCCATCATGGGTAGGCGTAGATGACCCTCCATCCATCCATCCTGGGTAGGTGAATATGCCTCTCCAACCATCAATCCTGGGTAGGTGTATATGCCTATCCATCCATCCATCCTGGGTAGGTGAATATGCATCTCCATCCATCAATCCTGGGTAGGTGTATATGCCTATCCATCCATCCATCCTGGGTAGGTGAATATGCATCTCCATCCATCAATCCTGGGTAGGTGTATATGCCCCTCCATCCATCCATCCTGGGTAGGTGTATATGCCCCTCCATCCATCCATCCTGGGTAGGTGAATATGCCTCTCCATCCATCAATCCTGGGTAGGTGTATATGCCCCTCCATCCATCCATCCTGGGTAGGTGTATATACCCTTCCATCCTTCCTCAGTAGGTGTAAATGCCCCTCCATCCATCCATCCTGGGTAGCAGTATATGTCCCTCCCTCCATCTATCCATCCTGGGTAGGTGTATATGCCCCTCCATCCATCCATCCTGGGTAGGTAAATATGCCTCTCCATCCATCAATCCTGGGTAGGTGTATATGCCTCTCCATCCATCAATTCTGGGTAGTTGTAGATGCCCCTCCATCCATCAATCCATCCTGGGTAGGTGTTTCGGTCCCTCCATCCATCCTGGGTAGGTGTATTTGCCCGTCCATCCATCCTGGGTAGGTGTATATGGCCCTCCATCCATCCATCCTGGGTAGCAGTATATGTCCCTTCCTCCATCCATCCTGGGTAGGTGTATATGCCCCTCCATCCATCCTGGGTAGGTGTATATGCCTCTCCATCCATCCATCCTGGGTAGGTGTATATGCCTCTCCATCCATCCATCCTGGGTAGGTGTATATGCCTCTCCATCCATCAATTCTGGGTAGTTGTAGATGCCCCTCCATCCATCAATCCATCCTGGGTAGGTGTATCGGCCCATCCATCCATCATGGGTAGGTGTATATGCCCCTCCATCCATCCATTCTGGGTAGGCGTAGATGACCCTCCATCCATCCATCCTGGGTAGTCTATTCTAGTATGTGTTTATGCCCCTCCATCCATCCTGGTTAGGTGTAGATGACCCTCCATCCATCCATGCTGGGTAGGAGCATATGCCCCTCCATGCATCCTTGGTAGGAGAATATGCCCCTCCATCCATCCATCCTGGGTAGGTGTATATACCCCTCCATCTATCCATCCTGGGTAGGTGTATATGCCCCTCCATCCATCCATCCTGGGTAGGTGTATATGCGCCTCCATCCATCCATCTTGGGTAGGTGTATATGCCCCTCCATCCATCCATCCTGGGTAGGTGTATATGCCCCTCCATCCATCCATCCTGGGTAGGTGTATATGCCCCTCCATCCATCCATCCTGGGTAGGTGTATATGCCCCTCCATCCATCCATCCTGGGTAGGTGTATATGCCCCTCCATCCATCCATTCTGGGTAGGTGTAGATACCCCTCCATTCATCCATTCTGGGTAGGTGTAGATGTCCCTCCATCGATCAATCCATCCTTGGTAGGTGTAGTTGCCCCTCCATCCATCCATGGTGGGTGTGGATACCCCTCCATCCATCCTTCCATCCATTCTGGGTAGGTGTATATCCCCCTCCATCCATCCATCATGGGCAGGTGTATATGCCCCTCCATCCATCCATCCTGGGTAGGTGTATATACCCTTCCATCCATCCATCCTGGGTAGGTGTATATCCCCCTCCATCCATCCATCCAGTGTAGGTGTATATCCCCCTCCATCCATCCATCCTGGGTAGGTGTATATGCCCCTCCATCCATCCATCCTGGGTAGGTGTATATGCCCCTCCATCCATCCATCCTGGGTAGGTGTATATGCCCCTCCATCCATCCATCCTGGGTAGGTGTATATGCCCCTTCATCCATCCATCCTGGGTAGCTGTATATGCCCCTTCATCTATCCATCCTGGGTAGCTGTATATGCCCCTCCATCTATCCATCCATCATGGGTAGGTGTATATGCCCCTTCATCCATCCATCCTGGGTAGTCTATTCTGGTAGCTGTATATGCCCCTCCATCCATCCATCCATCCACCCTGGGTAGGTGTAGATGCCCCTCCATCCATCCATCCTGGGTCTGTGTATATTCCCCTCCATCCATCCATCCTGCGTAGGTGTATATTCCCCTCCAACCATCCATCCTGGGTAGGTGTATATGCCCCTCCATCCATCCATCCTGGGTAGGTGTATATGCATCTCCATCCATCCATCCTGGGTAGGTGTATATGCCCCTCCATCCATCCATCCTGGGTAGGTGTAGATGCCCCTCCATCCATAAATCCATCCTGGGTAGGTGTATCGGCCCCTCCATCTATCCTGGGTAGGTGTATATGCCCCTCCATCCATCCTGGGTAGGTGTATATGCCCCTCCATCCATCCTAGGTAGGTGTATATGCCCCTCCATCCATCCTAGGTAGGTGTATATGCCCCTCCATCCATCCTGGGTAGGTGTATATGCCCCTCCATCCATCCTGGGTAGGTGTATATGCCCCTCCATCCATCCTGGGTAGGTGTATATGCCCCTCCATCCATCCTGGGTAGGTGTATATGCCCCTCCCTCCATCCAGGGTAAGTATATATGCTCCATCATCTATCCATCCTCGTTAGGTGTAGATGCCCCTTTATCAATCCAGCCATCCTGGGTAGGAGTATATGCCCCTCCTTCCATCCTTGGTAGGAGAATATGCCCCTCCATCCATCCTTGGTAGGAGAATATGCCCCTCCATCCATCCATCCTGGGTAGGTGTATATGCCCCTCCATCCATCCATCCTGGGGAGGTGTATATGCCCCTCCATCCATCCATCCTGGGTAGGTGTATATGCCCTTCCATCCATCCATCTTAGGTAGGTGTATATGCCCCTCCATCCATCTATCCTGGGTAGGTGTATATGCCCCTCCATCCATCCATCCTGGGAAGGTGTATATGCCCTTCCATCCATCCATCTTGGGTAGGTGTATATGCCCCTCCATCCATCTATCCTGGGTAGGTGTATATGCCCCTCCATCCATCCATCCTGGGTAGGTGTATATGCCCCCTCCCTCTACTCCCTCTATTCTGGTGAGTATATGCCACCTCTCCATCCTGGTGGGTATATGCCACCTCTCCATCCTGGTGGGTATATGCCCCCCTCCATCCTGGTGGGTATATGCCCCCCCTCCATCCATCCTGGTGGGTATATGCCTCCCTCCATCCATCCTGGTGGGTATATGCCCCCCCTACATCCATCCTGGTGGGTATATGCCCCCCCTCCATCCATCCTGGTGGGTATATGCCCCGTCCATCCATCCTGATGGGTATATGCCCCCCTCCATCCATCCTGATGGGTATATGCCCCCCTCCATCCATCCTGATGGGTATATGCCCCCCTCCATCCTTGTCGGCATAAGCCCCACCTTCATCCTTGTGGATATATGCCCCCCCTCCATCCATCCTGGTGGATATATGCCCCCTTCATCCATCCTGGTGGGTAAATGCCCCCCTTCATTGGTGGGTATATGCACACTCCCTACATCCTGGTGGGTATATGCCCCTTCCATCCATCCTGGTGGGTATATGCCCCCCCCCCTTCACCCTGGTGGGTATATGCCTCCAACTACACCCTTGTGTGTATATGCCCCCATATATTCAATGCAAAGGAAAAAAAACAAATAAAACAATAAACGCTTCTACTCACCTTCCATGTTCCCACGCAGCGCTGTGTCTGTGGTGCCTGAAGATGTCGGCAGTGATAACAGCAGAGAAGCTGAGATCACCGCACGGCGCCGCCGCAGATACTCACTCGGGACGTCCACTCCCAGGCATTTCCTCCCCGGCAGCTCCTCTCATGGCACGCTCTGACTGAGCAGTGCGTGCGACGACAGGGGGAATGTACAGCTTACACTGCAGGCTCCACAAAGATGGCTGCAATCTCCTCCCACGGCTGCGACCTGGACAGCCAAGGGGGCGTGCCCAGGTCACAGCTAGAGGCAGGAGGAGCGGCCTGTAATGTTAGAGATAGGGTCGGTGACAGACTACTGTCTCTTATGGCCAGGGCTGCCGTAAATGAGGTGTGTAAGAGCGCTTCTTACACCCCCCCCCCAAATAAAAATGGCAGCCCCTAGTGGCCAATGTCAACATAAATAAATAAAAAACTAATAAAGTGGGACATTTAATTTTTGTATTAAAAATAATTGATTACATAATTATTAATACAAAACATAAAATGGTGGCCCCTTCCCTGTAAGAATAGCACATGGCTCTTTTCACGTCTGGTTATTTCTCTAACAGGTAGAATATGCTCCGTTATAGACCGGGGACAGGTTTACAGCTCTATTTTTTGTGGACGATTGATCTGCAAATCAGAACTGAGACCGGTCCGATTTTCATCCGATTTGTAGATAAAGATCATCTATTGAAGTCAATGAGTCGGTCAGAAAAATGGGCAGAACCAACCATGTTGCCTGTACTGCTTGTTCTCCAGTGTCTATAGGCCGGGCAAGCGAGGCGAGGAAACCTTTAGCTTTTTACTTTACATATAAAAAAATATGCCCCACTGAGGAGAAAAACTGACACCCTGACCAAAATCAGATGAAAATGAGAAAAAAACACTGATTAAAACCTGACATGTGAACGGGGCCTTAGGCCTTAATCAGATGTCAGCAGGGTCGGACTGGGGTGTCTGGGCCCACAGGGGACAGTGACTCTAGGGGCCACCTCCAGCAATATGCAGATCTCTTTTCTCTGCTCTCCCTGTTATAGTGGAGCAGTGACCGGCGGCTCCTCACATCTACTGTGCACAGACTACAACAGGGATGGACAATTTCTGGAGTTTGCATGAAAGAGCTTCTGTGGTTAAAACAAGTGATCACAGATTCATGGGCTACACAGGATAGGTGATCACTTATTGATTGGAAGAATGGGGAAGTTTTATCCCTGACAGGACACTTATCCCCATTTTAAAATGCAGCGACAGGTGGGACGTCTGACCACAGCCTCATTCGTTCTCTTGGGGGCTTCCAAAAAAGAGCAGCGCTCGCAGCCTCTGAGGGAATGAATGGATCAGTGGTCGAGTCGCACATGAGCTCCAGTCTAATGGGGAGAAAAGCTCCACATTCTGCCGATCGGTGCAGGTCCCAGTAGTCAGACCCCCGCCAACCAATAAGTTATCACTGATCCTGTGGAGAGGTGATTACTTGTTTTCACCGGAGAACCCCTGTAAGTGCATCTCTGACGCTCTGCTCCAAGTATTTCATCTCTAAGGCCACAGCCCCACTATCAGTATTCAGTCAGGATTATTCTCAGGAGAGGGAGCCAAAACCAGGTGAGGAACAATCAGAGAAAAGGTAGAATAGAAACAAGTCACCAATTCTGGATTTATCACCCACTCCTGCTTTTGCCTCTCACTACTGAGAAAAAATACTGACCAAATACTGATAGTGAAGCCGTGGCCTCATGGAAAAAAATCTTTTCCTAGTTAATCTCAGCGAGAACAAATGACCGCCATACACAACATAATCCACTATAATAACACCAATAATACCACATACAAAAGGGAGAAATATCGCCACACCATGACCAGACCACATATTACCACCACATAGTGACCAAATAATACAATACTGATCAGGAATACAAACCACAATACTAACAACACTGTCACTATACATATGAGCTCTGTATATAGTGTCAGTGTACATGCAATACAGTGATCCCCAGTGACATTATAAACAGGATCTCTGTATATAGTGTCAGTGTACAGGTAATACAGTAATCACCGGTTACATTATACACAGGAGCTCTGTATATAGTGTACAGGTAATACAGTTATCACGAGTGACATTATACACAGGAGCTCTGTATATAGTGTATAGGTAATACACTGGTCACGAGTGACATACACAGGAGCTCTGTATATACTATATAGTGTAAGTGTACAGTAATACACTGACTCACTAGTGATGTCTCTAGGTGAAGTTCTTCATCTTCGCTTTTCTTCATCTGGCACAGTCCGCCATCACTTCTTCCAGCCAGGAATCATCTCTGCAGAAAATAACACACAGTTATCAATAACTGATCTCTTTTAGAGCACATTCCCACTTTTCCCCAGGCTTCTACACTACACCAGTTGAAGAAATAAAGCGACATAGTGGCGCCCTGCACAGTAACAGGACCCCCCTTTTGTCCCCTCTTATGGAAAACAGTTTCCTAAAAAGTAAATTATATTACAGAAGTAATAATGTCTCTAATTGGACTCTAAAGTAATAATGTTCCCCACTCGCCATCATAAACTAATAAAGTTCCTCAATCTGGCCCCTAAACAGTAATAAAGTCCCTTGTCCAGCGTGGCCACCCATCTATCCAACCTGACCCCCCCCCCCATATATCCATTCTGGTCTCCATGTGTCCAGCCTGCCCTCCCATATATCCATCTGGGCCTCCATGTGTCCAGCCTGCCCCCCTCATATATGCATCCCACCCCACCCCATATATCTATCCAGGTCCCCATGTGTCCAGCTTGCCGCCCTTCATCTCCATGTGTCCATCCAGGTCTCCAACTTGGCCACCTTCACCTCCATATGTCCGATCATGCGTCCATCCAGCCCCCCCCTTCAGCCCCATGCCTCAATCCATGTCTCCCCATGTATCCAGCCAGCCCCCCCTTCAGCCCCCTGCCTCCATCCATATGTCCCCCCATGCGTCCACCCAGCCCCCCCTTCAGCCCCATGCCTCCATCCATATGTCTCCCCATGCGTCCAGCCAGCCCCCCCCCTTCAGCCCAATGTCCCCATCCATGTCCCCATGGGTCCATCCAGCCCCCCCTTCAGCCCCATGTCCCCATGGGTCCATCCAGCCCCCCCTTCCGCCCCATGTCCCCCTCCATGTTCCCATGGGTCCAGCCAGCCTCCCCTTCCGCCCCATGTCCCCCTCCATGTCCCCATGGGTCCAGCCAGCCCCCCCTTCAGCCCCATGTCCCCCTCCATGTCCCCATGGGTCCAGCCAGCCCCCCCTTCAGCCCCATGTCCCCCTCCATGTCCCCCCCTTCAGCCCCATGTCCCCCTCCTTGTCCCCATGGGTCCAGTCAGCCCCCGCTTTAGCCCCATGTCCCCCTCCATGTCCCCATGGGTCCAGCCAGCCCCCCCTTCAGCCCCATGTCTCCATCCATGTCCCCATGTGACCAGCCTGCGACCCCTCCATATATGGATGATGACCAATGCTGGGAACACTCACCCAGAAAAACGTGGCTATTGCACTAGACTTGAAGTTGAAGCAGGGAGAGCTGTAGCCGGGGCCTGCAGCCTTGTTTCCAGGGTGATAGTGAGAGAGCAGAGTGCAGGTCACCGCATACTCAGCCCAGGAGCCGGCTTAAAAGGCCAAGAGAGCAGGAGAGAAGAGGGTGGTGCGCGGTGCTGGTGCGGTGTTACATACCCGGACGGGAGCCGGTGTTACAAGGCCAATTCCAAGGGAGCAGGAGCCGGGACTGGAGAGCAGAGCGCGGCGTCGGCGTATCAAAAGCCGGCAGGGGAGCAGGGAGAGGAGAGCGTGACGTCAGCGTGTCACCTGACACCACACCACTGCCAGCCACCAGCGGGAAAGCAGAGCGCGGTGCGTGTCACCGCCCACCAAGAACACGTTCTCCTGTCATGTGACTATGCGCGTCACCCGCTGTCACCACTGAATAGTATGAGCGCCGCACGCGACGCTACATTTCCTTCGGCTGCGCTTTTAAAGGGTCCGCACTTTTTAAGAGCCCCCGTTACCAATTCTCTCACTCTCTCATCGGGGCCCACCGGGAATTTTTCGCGCTATCACACCAGGCCAGTCCGACCCTGCATGGGCCCATCAGATAAAGTGATGGAATGACGTTTTCTCTCCTCATGTTGAAAAATGACATTTTCTGCCACCTATTGATGAGAGAAAAAAAGTGATGAAGATTTACAAACTTCTAACATTAGTCAGTGAAAAACATACAGAACAAGGAAGCAAATGGATCTTTTTTTGGCAATCCAATCATTTGAATGGGCCAGCTTTATCTGCAAATCAGATTACAATCAAACATGTCTCAAATTTCTTTTGTGAACCATCAGCATCAGAAAAGGTCCATAGACTATAATTATTATGTTTTTATAAGCTAAGAAAAGAAACACAATGCAAACTCTAAAATCAGACATTTAAATGGATCAGTTTGGTGGGCAAACAGGGTCTGACTGGAGCACCGGGACACTGGACGATTATCCGGTGGCCCAGGGTCCTTGGCAGGACCCTGAGCAGGACGTAGAGGGGGCCCACTGGTTTCAACTGAATGTGCGTCCGAGGACATTTCATTAATGATCAGTATTGTAATATTCGGTCACTATGTTGTAATATCTGGTCCGGTCATGGTGTGGTATTTATCCCTGTATGTGTTATTATTTGGTCACTATGTGGTGTGGACATGGTGTGGTGGTATTTCTCCCTTGTATGTGGAATTATTTGGTCGCTATATGTTGGTAATATCTGGTCTGGTCATGGTGTGGCGATATTTCTCCCTTTTACAGTATGAGGTATTGTTCGGTCACTATGTGGTGGTCATATGTGGTCTGCTCACGGTGTGACGGTAGTTCTCCCTTCTATGTGGAATAATTTGGTCGCTATATGCTGCTAAAATCTGGTCTGGTCATGGTGTGGCGATATTTGTCCCTTATACAATATGTGGTATTGTTCGGTCACTATGTGGTGGTCATATGTGGTCTGCTCACGGTGTGACGGTAGTTCTCCCTTCTATGTGGAATAATTTGGTCGCTATATGCTGCTAAAATCTGGTCTGATCATGGTGTGGCAATATTTGTCCCTTATACAATATGTGGTATTATTCGGTCACTATGTGGTGGTAATATGTGGTCTGGTCACGGTGTGGCTGTATTTCTCCCTTCTACGTGGGATTATTTGGTCGCTTTATGCTGGTAATATGTGGTCTGGTCACAGTGTCATGTTAGTTCTCCCTTGAATGTGGTATTATTGGTCTTGAAAAAGTGGAGTGTGTTGTGTACAGCAGTCAATTGTTCTCTCTGATATTAGGAGAATAATCTTTATTTAGATTTGTGATTAAATACTTGGAACAAGATGCACTTACAGGAATTCTACTGTGAAAACAAGTAATCACCTTTCCAAAGGATAAGTGATAAGGTATTGATTGGTGGGGGTCTGACTGCTGGGACCCGCACCGATTGGTAGAATGTGGAGCTTTTATCCCCACTAGACTGGAGCAGCATGTGCGACTTCACCACTGATCCATTCATTCCCTCAATGGCTGCGAGCGCTGCTCTTGTTTTTTTCTGGAAGCCCCAAAGAGAATGAATGGATCTGCGGTCAGACATCCCACCTGCCGCTGCATTTTAAAATGGGGATAAGTGTCCTGTCAGGGATAAAACTTCCCAATTCTGATCAGTGCAGTTTCCAATGGTCGGACCCAAACGATCATTAAGTTATCACCAATCCTGAGGAGCCCATGGATCGGTGATAACTTGTTTTCACCAAAGAAGCCCTTTAATGCAAACGACCGTAATTGTCCATCCCAGTTGTGCTGTGCGCACAGTAGATGTGCAGGAGCCGCCTGTGTTTTACAGTCGAGGTCCCACTATAACGGGGATAACGGCTATCAGGTATCTGCATCTAGCTGTAGGGTGGGCCCCAGTCTCCCCAGTCCCACGCTGTGGGCAAATATAACCTGTCTGGGCAATTGTAGCCAATTTTGCTGCAAAAAAAGAAAAGTCTTTTTACCTTTTTAACCATAACTTTCAATGTCTTGGATAAATGTGTAACCCTTTATTAAATTCTGCCTTTATTATGGGGATCTCATGGTAGTAGAGAATACCAGAGGTTGACTATATTTTATTTTTTATTTCTCTTTTACAGAAAGATCCACGTAAAGAAAAAAAAAAAGTAAAAAAAAAATGGAAACCGAAAGAAAATAAACAGACCACACCTTTTTGGTAAATGTTTATACTTTGAGCAGCCCCATGATATAAGCTGGTGCAGGTCACTAATCAGACAAATCCACATGAATGAGTGTAAGAAGTGAATGCAGCACTCACCGCTATAATAAAACATTGTATTCCATCATTAATAACCATCAGCTTCTCACAGAGGGAGGTCTGCGAGTGGTAGATACAGCGCATTGTGAAAGGATTTGGCCCCCTTGAACTTTTCCTCCTTTTGCCACATTTCTGGCTTCAAACATAAAGATATAAAATTCAAATTTTTTTGGGAAGAATCAACAAGTGGGAATGAAATTTATTGGATATTTTAAACTTAAAAATAAAAAATGAAAAGTGGGGCGTGCAATATTATTCGGCCCCTTTACTTTCAGTGCAGCAAACTCACTCCAGAAGTTCAGTGAGGATCTCTGAATGATCCAATGTTGTCCTAAATGACTGGTAATGATAAATAGAATCCACTGATCCAATGTTGTCCTAAATGACTGGTAACGATAACTAGAATCCACCTGTGTGTAATCAAGTCTCTGTATAAATGCACCTGCTCTGTGATAGTCTCAGGGTTCTGTTTCAAGTGCAGAGAGCACCATGAAGACCAAGGAACACACCAGGCAGGTCCGAGATACTGTTGTGGCGAAGTTCAAAGCCGGATTTGGATACAAAAAGATTTCCCAAGTTTTAAACATCTCAAGGAGCACTGTGCAAGCGATCATATTGAAATGGAAGGAGTATCAGACCAATGCTAATCTACCAAGACCCGGCCGTCCCTCTAAACCAGTGTTTCCCAAACTCCAGTCCTCACGGACCACCACAGGTCATGTTTTCAGGATCTCCTTAGTATTGCATAGGTGATGGAAGTATCATCAAGGCATCAGGAATTTTCTCACCTGTGCAATACTATGGAAATCCTGAAAACATGACCTGTGGGGTCTGTGAGGACTGGAGTATGGGAAACACTGCTCTAAACTTTCATCTCGAACAAGGAGAAGACTGATCAGAGATGCAGCCAAAAGGCCCATGATCACTCTGGATGAACTGCAGAGATCTAGAGCTGAGGTGGGTTAGTCGGTCCATAGGACAACAATCAGTTGTACACTGCCCAAATCTGGGCTTTATGGAAGAATGGCAAGAAGAAAGCCATTTCTCAAAGATATTCATAAAAAGTCTCGTTTGAAGTTTGCCACAAGCCATCTGGGAGACACACCAAACATGTGGAATAAGGTGCTCTGGTCAGATGAAACCAAAATCGAACTTTTTGGCCACAATGCAAAACGATATGTTTGGCGTAAAAGCAACACAGCTCATCACCCTCAAAAGACCCTCCCCACTGTCAAACATGGTGGTGGCAGCATCATGGTTTGGGCCTGCTTTTCTTCAGCAGGGACAGAGAAGATGGTTAAAATTGATGGGAGGATGGATGGAGCCAAATACAGGACCATTCTGGAAGAAAACCTGTTGGAGTCTGCAAAAGACCTGAGACTGGGACGGAGATTTATCTTCCAACAAGACAATGATCCCAAACATAAAGCAAAATCTACAATGGAATGGTTCAAAAATAAACATATCCAGGTGTTAGAATGGCCAAGTCAATGTCCAGACCTGAATCCAAACGAGAATCTTGGAAAGAGCTGAAAACTGCTGTTCACAAACGCCCTCCATCCAACCTCAATGAGCTCGAGCTGTTTTGCAAGGAAGAATGGGCAAGAATTTCAGCCTCTCGATGTGCAAAACTGATAGAGGCATACCCCAAGCGACTTGCAGCTGTAATCGCAGCAAAAGGTGGCGCTACAAAGTATTAACTCAAGGGGGCTGAATAATATTGCACGCCCCACTTTTCAGTTTTTAATTTGTTAAAAAAGTTTAAAATAGCAAATAAATTTCATTCCACTTCACGATTGTGCCCCACTTGTTATTGATTCTTCCCCCAAAAAATAGAATTTTATATCTTTATGTTTGAAGCCAGAAATGTGGCAAAAGGTAGAAAAGTTCAAGGGGGCCAAATCCTTTCACAATGCAGTGTATAGGCGACGGCAGTGCTGTGTATCTGCAGGATTCCAGGCCAGTATCTGCCACCCGCTGGATTTCCCATGGGAGAAGCTCTGGGATTTTATTACAGGGAAACTGTCATCAGGTTTTTGCTATGTAATCTAAAAGCAACAAGTCGGGGCAGAGGACCTTATCCCAGCAATGTGTCACTTGCTGGTCTGCATGATGGCATTTTGATATAATCCCTCTTTTATCTGCTGCAGATCGAGCAGTTCCCTGAATTCACAGATTATGTAGAGACCAATGAGGGAAAGTTACCCCAAATGTTATAGAAGTCAGCATTGGATTCTCTTCTTTCTGATCACCTCACAGACCAATGTAAGTTAAGGGACAAGTTCAGATCACTGTTTATCCCACTGTTTTTTGATAGAAAATCGCCATTAAAACTCATGCATACAGTACAAAAAGAAATAGATGCCACAACCAGGGCCGGCTCCAGGATTTCATGGGCCCCGGGCAAAAGTCTCAGTGGGCCCCATTCACACCTACCACGATTCATGATGCACAGAAATATAGGTATAGTACAATGCTAAAGATTTCACTGACTTCTCACATTACATGAGTGATATCTATTGTAAAGTCTACAACAGCTCAGAAACCGGCGAATCCTCCCAGCGCACAGTTCAGACCAGACAATATAGTCCTCTATACAGTATTATGGGCCCCATGTAGTCCTCCATATACAGTATTATGGGCCCCACGTGGTCCTCCATATACAATATTATGGGCACCACGTGGTCCTCCACATACAGTATTATGGGCACCACGTGATCCTCCATATACAGTATTATGGGCACCACATGGTCCTCCATATACAGTATTATGGACACCACGTGGTCCTCCATATACAGTATTATGGGCACCACATGGTCCTCCATATACAGTATTATGGGCACCACATGGTTCTCCATATACAGTATTATGGGCACCACATTGTCCTCCACACAGTATTATGGGCACCACATGGTCCTCCATATACAGTATTATGGGTACCACATGGTCCTCCACACAGTATTATGGGCACCACATGGTCCTCCATACAGTATTATGGGCACCACATGGTCCTCTATACAGTATTATGGGCACCACATGGTCCTCCATACAGTATTATGGACACCACATGGTCCTCTATACAGTATTATGGGCAGCACATGGTCCTGCATCCAGTACTATGGGCACCATATATTTCTCCATACAGAATAATGGACCGCATATAATGCTCCATACAGTATGATCCCCATATATTGCTCCATTCAGTATAATGGACCCCATATATTGCTCCATAAAGTAAAATGAGCCCCATATATTGCTCCATACATAATGGGTACGATATAATGCTCCATACAGAATAATGGAGCCCAAATATTGCTCCATACAGTATGGGCCTTATATATTGCTCCATAAATAGTGGGCCCAATATATTGCTCCATAAAGAATAGGCCCCATATAATGCTCCATAGATAATGAGCCCTATATAATACTCCATACATAATGGGCCCCATATATTGTTCAATAGATAATGAGCCCTATATAATACTCCATACATAATGGGCCCCATATATTGTTCAATAGATAATAAGCCCCATATAATACTCCATACACAAAAAAAAAATCAAATACTCACCACTCCTTGCTGGAAGCAGGCCTGTCTCATCAGCGTCTTCCGACTCTCTGCACTGGGACTGCTCAGCAGAGGGCGCTCTGTAGTGACGTCATCGTGCCCTCTGCCCTGAGATGTCACAGAGTAAGGACGCAGAAGACAGAGGAGCAGCAGAGGAACAGGGAGAGGTAAGTATTGCAAACAGTTTAAAGCACTGGGGAAGGCCCAGTGCAAGTGCCCATTCGCTGGCATCAGGCTCCGCTGACTCATGGGCCCCATAGCGCGCTGGTGTCCCAGAGGGTGAGTGGGCCCCCTGCTCGCTGAGGGTCCAGGCACTTGCCCGGGTGGTGATGCCGGCCCTGGGTACAACACATACGACACCCGTTTTTAACTGATCCGCTGCAATGATTATGTAGGAAACTGTATTCATTTACAATCATCCACAGTGTGAGAGAAAACAGCTACAACATTACTGAATAAACAGAAACCCTGCAAGTATAAGAAAATGATTTTATTAAAAATATTTTGCATATCAATCCAGTTTGAAAAAAAATAACTTATTAAGCATTTTTTGCAACGTAGCAGTCCACATCTGACCGACTCCTGTAACTCTGGACACAGTATAATAGTGTGGCAGCTGTTCTCTAGCAGGACCCTCTAATGATAGAAGCAGGACGGCATACTGGATCTCGCACAACGCTACCTGCATGCCATCTGATTGGCTACTGTAAGTGCTCCAGCCGTATAAAGATCACTATGTATACAATATACTCCGAAAAGATGTCAGTGATTACTGTGAAGTCAAAATATTGTGGCCCCCATTGAGCAGGAATGATTAGAGATGGACAAGCTCCAGTCTGCAGACAGTCAGTGATGGCGGAGAGCTGATCATCTTTACTCGCTGCTCATTAGGAAAGTGGTCGCTTTCTGAAACCATTTGACTCTGAACTCGGCGTCAGACGCCATTATGTAAGAGGCCAATGTCTGAGTGGTTTTTGTGTCCATTTGTCCTTCCTCTGTTCTTTCTGCCAAAAGATCCTCACCCATAACCTAAGGATTAAAATAAAGTTGAATTGTTCCTAATATTTTTTTACATTTAGCGCATGAATTGAATTTCATAAATTAAAAGAAAACTTTCCCTCCGATGTCCACAAAACTGAGCGCCACTACATAAGCCCCAAATAGTCTCCCCTCTCTCTCCCAGTCTGTGCAGCGGACGGGAACCATTTAAATGGGTGCAGGGCCGATTTTAGATAAAGTGGGGCCCTGGGGAAAAGTTTAAAGTGGGGTCCCAAATGCTGACATACAGCACCACACAAACATTTAGCTTGTATGTACATGCGCTGAGATCAGGCCGCTAAACGAGCGCAATCCACAATACTGAAGCCGTTCGACGCTTGTTTCCCGACCTCTTTACACCAGCTGAGGAAGAATGATGGATACAGAACAATCACTAATAGATCAATCTGTCCCCATACAGCATCATGCTATCAGCAGCACATCTGCAGGTTACACCGGCCGATGTGCTGCTGAGAACAAGGATTTTTGTTCTGGCATAAACAATCCAATTACTCGATGAATAGGCAGCATTTTGCTTGTTTAGTATAATACATGCCATAGTCCTCCATATTTTATAATGTGCCCCACAGCCCCCCATATTGTATAATGAGGCCCATAGTCCTCCATATAGTATAATACACTCCCGATAGCCCTCCATATAGTATAATGCACTCCCCATAACCCTCTATGTAGTATAATATACTCCCCATAGTCCTCCATATTGTATAATGTGCCCCACAGCCCTCCATATTGTATAATGCACTCCCCATAGCCCTCCTATTGTATAATGCACTCCCCATAGTCCTCCATATAGTATAATACACTCCCGATAGCCCTCCATATAGTATAATGCACTCCCCATAGCCCTCTATATAGTATAATATACTCCCCATAGTCCATCCACATAGTATAATGCACCTCATAGTCCTCCATATAGTATAATGAACCTCATAGTCCGCCATATAGTATAATACACTCCCCATAGCCCTCCATATAGTATAATGCACTCCTCATAGCCCTCCATATAGTATAATGCACTTCATAGTCCTCCATATAGTATAATACACTCCCTATAGCCCTCTAAATAGTATAATGCACTCCCCAAAGTCCTCCATATAGTATAATATACTCCCCATAGTCCTCCATATAGTATAATATACTCCCCATAGTCCTCCATATAGTATAATGCACTCCCAATAGTCCTGAATATAGTATAATGTGCCCCACAGCCCTCCATATTGTATAATGTGGCCCATATTCCTCAATATAGTATAATACATTCCCCATAGTCCTCCATATAGTATAATACACTTCCCATAGCCCTCCATATAGTATAATACACTCCCCATAGCCCTCCATATAGTATAATACACTCCCCATAGCCCTCCATATAGTATAATGCACTCCCCATAGCCCTCCATATAGTATAATACACTCCCCATAGCCCTCCATATAGTATAATACACTCCCCATAGCCCCCTATATAGTATAATGCACCTCATAGTCCTCCATATAGTATAATACACTCCCCATAGCCCTCCATATAGTATAATACACTCCCCATAGCCCTCCATATAGTATAATACACTCCCCATAGCCCTCCATATAGTATAATGCACCTCATAGTCCTCCATATAGTATAATACACTCCCCATAGCCCTCCATATAGTATAATACACTCCCCATAGCCCTCCATATAGTATAATGCACCTCATAGTCCTCCATATAGTATAATACACTCCCCATAGCCCTCCATATAGTATAATATACTCCCCATAGTCCTCCATATAATGGAATGCACCTCATAGTCCTCCATATAGTATAATGCAATCCCTATAGCCCTCCATATAGTATAATGCACTCCCTATAGCCCTCCCTATAGTATAATGCACTCCCCATAGCCCTCCCTATAGTATAATGCACTCTCCATAGTCCTTCATAGTGTATAATGCACTCCCCATAGTCCTTCATATAGTATAATGCATTCTCCTCAGTCCTTAATAGAGTATAATGCAGCCTCCCTATAGTATAATGCAGCCAAACATATAGTATATATAATATAATGAAACCCATAGTCCTCGTAATGTATAATTCGGCCCCAACCATAGAGTATAATTCAGCCACTCCATACAGTATAATGCAGCCCCCCAGTTCTGCAGTATTATGGTCACCACGTATAAAAAACAAATACATACAATACTCACCTCTCCTCGTTCTCCAGCTGCTCCATGCTCTGCAGAGCGTCTCAGCAGCTCCACTCTGCAGGCACAGTCATTCCCCCGCTACCGATTCAGTTCAATGCCCAATGCGGGGGAACGAACTCACGGGCCCTATAGCGGCACGCCACGGGCTGGAGGCCCCAGGCAGATGCCTAGTCTGCCTGCCCTTACATCGGCCCTGAATGGGTGTCTCATATTGGGGACGTGTTTTTCTGCTTTTTTTCTTGCCATATTACAAATTCTATTCAGTAGGACTATCAGCTGTGTATCCACCAGACTTCTGCACAACAAAACTGATGGTCCCAACCCCATTAATAAGGCAAGAAATCTCACTTATTAAACCTGAAGTGAAAACCATTTCCGGTGACTACCTCTTGAAGCTCATCAAGAGAATGCCAAGAGTGTGCAAAGCAGTCATCAAAGCAAAAAGTGGCTACTTTGAAGAACCTAGAATATAAAACATATTTTCAGTTGTTCAGTTGTTTCACACTTTTTGTTAAGTATATAATTCCACATGTGTTAATTCATAGTTTTGATGCCTTCAATGTGAATGTACAATTTTCATAGTCATTGAAAATACAGAAAAATCTTTAAATGAGAAGGTGTGTCCAAACTTTTGGTCTGTTACTGTATATATCCAGGATGTGTGATCAAGGGGTGCCATACATACCAGAATGGGGGATCAAGGGGTGCCATGCATAACAGGATGGGGGATCAAGGGGTGCCATGCATAGCAGGATGGGGGATCAAGGGGTGCCATGAAAACTAGGATGGGGATCAGGGGGTGCCATGCATACCAGGATGGTAGATCAAAGGGGTGCCATGAATACCAGGATGGGGGATCAAGGGGTGCCATGCATTCCAGGATGGGGATGAGGGCCACGTATACCAAGATGGGATGGGAGCCACATATAACCAGGAAGGAGGGACCATACATACCAGGATGGAGGATATTAACAGAATTAGGGGACATTACCCCAATACCAATGTCAGCAGCAGACTCCTATTAGACAAAGATAGCACAAGTATACAGAAAATGCAGTTTTTAAAAGGAAGGTTTTTATGATTAAGTGAAAAGGAAATCCAAACCTACAGGGCCCTGTGTGAAAAAGTGATGCACCTCCCTCCTTAAAACATAAATTAACTGTAATTTGTCACATCTTTGGGAAGCTGAGTTCAATTTCCGTAGCCCCACACAGCCCTGTTTACTCCCACACGTGTTCTCAATCAAGAAATCACTTAAATAGGACATGCCTGACAAAGTGAAGTAGAACAAAAGATCCTCTAAAGCTAGACATCATGCTGCGATCCAAAGAAATTCAGGACCAAATGAGAAACAAAGTAATTGAGATCTATCAGTCTGGAAAAAGTTCTAAAGCCATTTCTAAAGATTTGGGACTCCAGCGAACCACAGTGGGAGTCATTATCCACAATAGGCGAAAATATGGAACAATGGTGAACTTTCCTAGGTGTGGCCGGCTGATCAAAATTACCCCAAGAGCGCAGCAACGACTCATCCAAGAGGTCACAAAAGACCCCACAACAACATCCAGAGAACTGCAGGTCTCACTTGCCTCAGTTAAGGACAGTGTTCATGACTACACCATAAGAAAGAGACTGGGCAAAAATGACACGCATAGCAGAGTTCCAAGACGAAAACCACTGCTGAGCAATAAGAACAAAGGCTCATCTCAGTTTTGGCAGAAAACATCTTGATGATCGCCAAGACTTTTGGGAGAATACTCTGTGGACTGACAAGACAAAAGTTGAACTTTTTGCAAGGCGTATGTCCCATTACATCTGGTGTAGAAGTAACACTGCATTTCAAAAAAGGAACATCATACCAACAGTAAAATATGGTGGCAGTAGCTTGATGGTCTGGGACTGTTATGCTGCTTCAGGACCTGGAAGACTTGCTGTGGTAAATGGAACCATGAATTCTGCTGGTTAACCAAAAAATCCTGAAAGAGAATGTCCGGCCATCTGTTCATGACCTCAAGCTGAAGTGCACTTGGGTTATGCTGCAGGACAATGATCCAAAACACACTATTAAGTCCACCTCTGAATGGCTTAAGGAAAACAAAATTAAGACTTTGCAGTGGCTTAGTCAAAGTCCTGACCTTAAGAAAGCGGTTCATGCTTGGAAACCCTCCAATGTGGCTAAATTACAACAATTTTGCAAAGATGAGTGGGCAAAAATTCCTCCAGAGTGTTGTAAAAGACTCATTGCCAATTATCCCAAACACTTGATTGTAGTTGTTGTTGCTGAGGGTGCTTCAACCAGTTATTAGGTTTAGAGGGCAATCACTTTTTCACACAGGGCCCTGTAGGTTTGGATTTCTTTTTCCCTTAATAATTAGGATCTTCATTTAAAAACTGCATTTTGTGTTTACTTGTGTTATCTTTGTCTAATATTAAAATTTGTTTTGACATCTGAAATATTTAAGTATGACAAACATGCAAAAGAATGAGAAATCAGGAAGGGGCAAACAACTTTTCACACATACACATATACATATATATATATATTCATCCCACAATGTCCCATTCATGGTAGAAGAGAGGGATTGGTAAGATGGGACAACCATTACAAACCAGCCACCTGATCAGATGTTATTGAACACCTTTCCAGAAGCTTTAATCAATCTTATCTGCTGTTATTTTCTGAAGAGAGGAAACAAATGTCCTAAAAATAAAAAAATATAAAAAAAAGTTAAAAAATAAAAATAAAACAAAATAATCGGCTCACCTCCACTATGAGCATATTTTGCTCTTCTAATAATCCAAGCTTTCCTAATTGTTCTTCTATTTGCTCCTGCGTCTTCATATTCCTCTCGAGCACAAATGATGCATGCTGGGGCTGTAAGAGCTGTAATAGAAGCCTAGAAGAACCATCAGAGGTCAGGCCCATCTGGTTACAGAAAGAACACAGATACACGCTGTATAAGACAATGGGATGGAAACAAGATTTTAAAAGGAGTTATCAAACACTTTTATACTCCACTGGATAGGTCATTAATATAAGATAGGTGGGGGTCCAACCATCGGCCCCCCGATGATCAGCTGTCATCACCTCTGGCAAGATGCAGGCAATGTTCAAAGTGGAACAAAACCGCTCCGTACACTGCGGCCGCTGCCGGGTGCAGACCAGCTATTGAGGAGTACCGGAGGTGATCTGCAGCACCAGGCAGTGGCCACTGGGGTGCGCTCTGTTCACAAGTTACATCCGGCCGTTGCCAGAGCTATAAACAGCTTATTGGTGGGGAGCCAAGAGTCGGACCTACAACGATCTGATATAGACCACCTATTTTATGCATAAATCATCAGCATTAAAGCATTAGAGAACGTCTTTAAGAGCCCTGCATTTTCAGAGCCAAACTTCAGTGAACATCTAATAACCAATTCCAAGGTCTTTCTTAGGACTCGTTCACACGAATGTATTTTCAGTAGGAAAGTTGTCTGTGGAACAAATGGACGGCACTCAGACCAATGGGATTCAATGGGAAAGTGCAGAGGAGTCATTTTTCTTTTTTGTCACTGATCGAATCTGTGTGTGAGCAAAAAATAAAGAAAGAAAATGGCAGCATGTCCTCGTTTCATCCGTCAGACAAGATTCACCCATTCAAGTCTATGGGTACAGAAAAAAATCTGCTTTATACAGATACATTGCAATCCTGTAGCCCTGGAAACTGTAAATGGTTAAAAAGCCAGATTAGATCTGGACTGCACATGGACGACAAGTGAGAAAAGAATTCTCCCACTTTTCTGGATGAAACTCTGAATGATATTTTATCTGCTTGTGTGAACAGGCCCTTAGAGGTCTCGACAAGACGGAGGAGCTGATCCAGAGCGTACAGGTAAAGCTAGCAGTCCAGGTAATGGCGGATACGGGGGCAACCGTCCACATCGTGCTCCATGCCCTTCTAATCTGACCTCCGTGACAGTGATGCTCAGTGTAAAGCCTGAGCTCAGGAGATGTGGGCTCGGACCCTGTTCAGACACACTGGAACTGATCAATCTCCATTCAACATTATGAACGTAAAACTGGAGCACTAGCCCCACTCAAATATATTGTATTATGGTCAAATCATTCCCTTTAGGAGCTGAGTGCTGTGTAATAGAGGAGGATAAGGCCCCCCGTATACAGTAATCTATTCTCTGATAGGCGAGAGGGCAGAGACGTCATCTCCTCCTTTCTGATAATGTCCCCTGTATCCTGCTGACAGTGATTGTGCCATCCCAGCCGGTGACACTAGAGCCGCTCCCCGCTCTTAGGCTATGTGCCCATGTAAAACCGTCTGCCATGCAAAGCAATGTGAATTGGGATGTGCTGTGCACATGATGCGCTAATTAGCGCGCCAAATTCACATTGCGTTGCAAAACGCAGCATGACCATTTCTACCGCGATTACGCGGCCATTGAAAAGCAGCAAACCCGCAGGTATATGTGGATTTACTGCGTTTCAATTAAATTCAATGGCCGAGAATTTGCAGCGTAATCAGGGTGCGTGTGGTACCCAGGATGAAGAAGAGACTACAACTCCTCTTCATCCCGGCTACCAAGCGGTGAAAAAAAGAAATAAATAAGTTAAAAATAAAAAACCCTGTATACTCCCCTCTCCGGTCTGCTCCCGGCGGCGATCCTCTCTCCTCGGCGTCCAGCGGTGTACTGGCAGGACCTGCGGTGACGTCATCTAGTCAGCTGATGGTCACGCGACCGCTGACGTCAGAGGTCAGGTGATGGTCGCGTGACCATCAGCTGACTAGATGACGTCACCACAGGTCCTGCCAGTATACCGCGGGACGCTGAAGAGAGAGGACGCCGCCGGGAGGAGACCGGAGAGGTGAGTATACAGGGTTTATTTTATTTTTAACTTTTTAATTCTTTTTTTTTTTACTATAGATGCAGCATTTAAAGCATCTAAGTTGGTCACACAATATAAGTCTATGCCGGTTGCATGGATTTATATTGTGTGACCAACTTGTCAAGCACTTTCCAAGTGATGCTCAAAATCACTTGGAAAAGTGCTTGAAAAAATGCTGAAAAAACACCTCTCTGGCAGAAAAAATGCATGTAAATCTGCTACGTGTGCACATAGCCTTAGCGTGTATGTGCTGTACTTATCATTCAGGACTGTGCAAAGACCTGCCTGTGACCAAAAGAACAACAAGGCTGTGTGCACACGCTGCAGATTTGGTGCGTTTTTCAATGGAACAGGCTGCCACGAGAGGTGGTGAATTCTCCTTCAATGGAAGTCTTCAAACAGAGGCTGGACAGACATTTGTCTGAGATGGTTTAGTGAATCCTGCATTGAGCAGGGGTTGGACACTAGGACCCTGGAGGTTCCTCCAATTCTAATGTTCTAGGATTCTATGTATAAACACCAGCTGCAATCTTCCATGGAGAAGTAACTGTGGTTTCAGGAGAACTTGCAGCAGAAGGTCTGTGCCTTCCGCTAGCTCCTCCCCCTTCCGCTAGCTCCTCCCCTTCCTTCTGTAAAGAGTATTAATAGCACTAACTGTCATCTATCTCACTAATAGGAAAGTTTCTCTTCACTGAATACAGATTTTACAGATGTTACCGCGAATTGAGACTGAAAGATCAATCCAGCAGGAAAAAGAAGACTTCTCTGATAAGATGATAAAATTACTTATTTTCATGTGTAATATTAATTTACAAAACAAAAATTAAAATAACGGTTATTCTTTAACTAATAAAGCACTTAGGACACGGATTCATTAAGACTGGCCATATTCAAGCTGCTCTTGATGAGGGAGCGTGCTGGAGTCAGACGGTCCAGATTCATTAAGTGGCGCATGAATTATGCGCTTCTGACAAGTGGTGCGTGCACCTTGCCACAAATCTTACTCCAGTCACGGACTGGAGTAAGATTTCTGGTGTAAGGGAAGCCACAGTTCGCTATGAATTAGACAAGCTGTGGTGCCACACTTCCATCCTGCCCCAACTCTGCCCATTTTGGTGAAGCTGGGCAAAACTGACGTGAAAACACCAAACGTCACAACATTTTTGATCAACTCAACAATGTAATAGGTGTATGAAGCGGAGCCGCGCGTGGACAAGGTGTGCGGAGCGGAGCCGCGCGTGTACGAGGTGTGTGGAGCGGAGCCGCGCGTGTACGAGGTGTGTGGAGCGGAGCCGCGCGTGTACGAGGTGTGTGGAGCGGAGCCGCGCGTGTACGAGGTGTACGGAGCGGAGCCGCGCGTGTACGAGGTGTGTGGAGCGGAGCCGCGCGTGTACGAGGTGTGCGGAGCAGAGCCCCGCGTGTACGAGGTGTGCAGAGCAGAGCCACGCGTGTACTAGGTGTGCGGAGCGGAGCCGCGGGTGTACGAGGTGTACAGAGCAGAGCCGCGCATGTATGAGGTGTGCGGAGTGGAGTCGAGCGTGTACGAGGTGTGCGGAACCACGCGTATACGAGGTGTGCGGAGCAGAGCCACACGTGTACGAGGTGTGCGGAGCGGAGCCGCACGTGTACGAGGTGTGCAGAGCAGAGCAGCGCATGTACGACGTGTAAGGAGCGGAGACGCGCGTGTACGAGGTGTGCGGAGCAGAGTCACACGTGTACGAGGTGTGCGGAGTGGAGCCGCGCGTGTACGAGGTGTGCAGAGCAGAGCAGCGCATGTACGACGTGTAAGGAGCGGAGACGCGCGTGTACGAGGTGTGCGGAGCAGAGTCACACGTGTACGAGGTGTGCGGAGTGGAGCCGCGCGTGTACGAGGTGTGCAGAGCAGAGCAGCGCATGTACGACGTGTAAGGAGCGGAGACGCGCGTGTACGAGGTGTGCGGAGCAGAGTCGCGCGTTTACGAGGTGTGCAAAGCAGCGCATGTACGACGTGTAAGGAGCGGAGACGCACGTGTACGAGGTGTGCAGAGCAGAGCCGCACGTGTCCGAGGTGTGCGGAGCGGAGTGGAGCCGCAAGTGTACAATGTGTACGGAGCGAGGCCGCGCAAGTACGAGGTGTACGGAGCGAAACTGCGCAAGTACGAGGTGTACGGAGCGGAGCCGCGTGTGTACGACGTGTACGGAGCAGAGCCGCGCGTGTACGAGGTGTGCGGAGAGGGGCCGCGCGTGTACGAGTTTTACGGAATGGAGACGCGCGTGTACGAGTTGTACGGAGCGGAGCCGAGCGTGTATGATGTGTGCGAAACGGAGCCGCGTGTGTACGAGGTGTATGGAGCAGAGCTGCGCATTTACGAGTGTGCGGAGCGGATCCGCGCGTGTTCAAAGTGTACAGAGAAAAGCCGCGCGTGTATGAGCTGTACGGAGCGGGCCGCACGTGTACGAGGTGTACGGAGCAGAGCAGCGCGTGTACGAGTGTGCGGAGCGGAGCCGCGCGTGTAAGAGTGTGCGGAGCCGGGCATGTATGAGGTGTGCAGAGCGGAGCCGCGCGTGTACGAGGTGTGTGGAGCGGAGACACGCGTGTACAAGGTGTGCGGAGTGGAGCTGCGCGTGTACGAGGTGTGTGGAGCGGAGCCGCGCGTGTACGAGGTGTATGGAGTGGAGACAGGCATGTACAAGGTGTGCAGAGCAGAGCCGTACGTGTACGAGGTGTGTGGAGCAGAGCCGCGCGTGTACGAGGTGTGTGGAGCAGAGCCGCGCGTGTAAGAGGTGTGCGGAGCGGAGCCGCGCGTGTACAAGGTGTGCGGAGCAGAGCCGCACATGTACGAGTGTGCGGAGCGGAGCCAATCGTGTACAAGGTGTGCGGAGTGGGGCGGATCCACACGTGTACAAAGTGTACAGAGCGGAGCCGCGCGTGTATGAGCTGTACAGAGCGGAGCCGTGCATGTACGAGGTGTGCAGAGCGGAGCTGCACGTGTAGAAACCATGCGTGTTCAAGGTGTACGGAGCAGAGCCAATCGTGTATGAGTTGCATGGAGCGGAGCCGCATGTGTACGAGGTGTGCGGAGCGGATCCGCGCGTGTACAAAGTGTACAGAGAAAAGCCGCGCGTGTACGAGCTGTACGGAGCGGGCCGCACGTGTACGAGGTGTACGGAGCAGAGCAGCGCGTGTACGAGTGTGCGGAGCGGATCCACGCATGTACAGGGTGTACGGAGCGGAGCTTAGCGTGTACGAGGTGTGCAGAGCGGAGCCGTGCGTGTACGGGGTATGTGGAGCAGAGCCGCACAAGTACAAGGTGTGGAGAGGAGACACGCGTGTACGAGGTGTGTGGAGTACAGCCGCGCGTGTACGAAGTGTGCGGAGCGGAGTCGCGCGTGTACGAGGTGTGCAGAGCAGAGCCGCACATGTACGAGTGTGTGGAGCGGAGCCAATCGTGTACGAGGTGTGCGGAGTGGATCCGCGCGTGTACAAAGTGTATGGAGCGGAGCCGCGCGTGTATGAGTTGTATGGAGCGGAGCCGTGCATGTACGAGGTGTGCAGAGCAGAGCTGCGCGTGTACAAAGTGTATGGAGCGGAGCCGCGCATGTACGGGGTGTGCGGAGCGGATCCGAGAGTGTACAAAGTGTACGGAGCGGAGCCGCGCGTGTGCGAGCTGTACGGAGCGGAGCCGCGCGTGTATGAGCTGTACGGAGCGGAGCCGCATGTGTACGAGCTGTACAGAGCGGAGCCGTGCATGTACGAGGTGTGCAGAGCGCAGACATGCGTGTACGAGGTGTGCGGAGCGGACCCACGCGTGTACGAGGTGTGCGGAGCAGAGCCGCAAGTGTACGAGTGTGCGGAGCTTAGCCGCTCGTGTACAAGGTGTACGGAGTGGAGCCGCGCGTGTACGAGGTGTATAGAGCGGAGACACGCGTGTATTAGGTGTGTGGAGCGGATCCGTGTGTGTACAAGGTGTACGGAGTGGAGCTGCGCGTGTACGAGCTGTACGGAGCGGAGCCGCGCGTGTACGAGCTGTACGGAGCGGAGCCGTGCGTGTACGAGATGTGCGGAGCAGAGCTGCGCATGTACGAGTGTGCGGAGTCACGCGTGTACGAGGTGTGCAAAGCGGAGTTGCGCGTGTACAAGGTGTGCGGAGCGGAGCCGCGCATGTACAAGGTGTGCGGAGCGGAGCCGCGCATGTACGAGGTGTGTGGAGCGGAGCCGTGTGTGTATGAGGTGTACACAGCATGGCAGTGCGTGTACGAGTGTGTGGAGCGGATCCGCGCATGTACGAGTGTGCGCAGCAGAGCCGCGCGTGTACGAAATGTGCAGAGCGGAGCCGCGCATGTACGAGGTGTGTGGAGCGGAGACACGCGTGTACGAGGTGTGTGGAGCTGAGCCGCGCGTGTACGAGGTGTGCGGAGCGGAGCCGCACGTGTACGAGTTGTGGAGCACAGCCGTGCGTGTACGAGGTGTGCAGAGCGGAGACACGCGTGTATGAGGTGTGCGGAGCAGATCCGCACGTGTACAAGGTGTACGGAGCGGGGCCGCGCATGTACGAGCTGTACGGAGCGGAGCCACGCGTGTACGAGTTGTGGAGCACAGCCGTGCGTGTACGAGGTGTGCAGAGCGGAGACACGCGTGTATGAGGTGTGCGGAGCAGATCCGCACGTGTACAAGGTGTGCGGAGCGGAGCCACGCGTGTACGAGGTGTACGGAGCAGAGCCACACGTGTACGCGGTGTACGGAGGGGTATTGCGCGTCTATGAGGTGTACGGAGCAGAGCCGCGCGTGTACGAGGTGTATAGAGCGGAGCCGCGCTTCTACGAGTTGTACGGAGTTGAGCCGCACATGTACAAGGCGTACGGAGCAGCGTCACGTGTGTACGATGTGTGCGGAGCAGAGCCACCCATGTACGAGGTGTACAGAGCAGAGCAGCATGTGTGCGAGTGTGCAGAGCTGGAGCGGAGCCGCGTGTGTACTAGATGTACGCAGCGAAGCAACGCGTGTACGAGGTGTACGGAGCGGAGCCACATGTGTACTAGGTGTACGGAGCAGAGCCGCGCATGTACAAGGTGTGCGGAGCGGAGCCGCATGTGTACGAGGTGTACAGAGCAGAGCAGTGAGTGTACGAGTGTGCGGAGCAGATCCGCGCTTGTACTAGGTGTACGGCGCGGAGCCGCACGTGTACTAGCTGTACGGAGCATAGCTGTGCATGTACGAGGTGTACGGAGCAGAGCCGCACGTGTACGAGTGTGCAGAGCGGAGCCGCGCGTGTACGAGGTGTACAGAGCAGAGCAGCGTGTGTACGAGTTTGCGGAGCGGATCCGCACGTGTACAAGGTGTACGGAGCGGAGCCGCGCATGTACAAGCTGTACGGAGAGGAGCCACGCGTGTACGAGCCGTACGGATCGGAGCCGCGCGTGTACGAGGTGTACGGATCAGAGCAGCGCGTGTACGAGTGTGCGGAGCGGAGCCGCACGTGTATGAGGTGTACGGAGTGGAGCTGCGCATGTACAAGCTGTACGGAGAGGAGCCACGCGTGTACGAGCCGTACGGATCGGAGCCGCACGTGTACGAGGTGTACGGATCAGAGCAGCGCGTGTACGAGTGTGCGGAGCGGATCCGCGCATGTACGAGTGTGCGCAGCAGAGCCGCGCGTGTACGAAATGTGCAGAGCGGAGCCGCGCATGTACGAGGTGTGTGGAGCGGAGACACGCGTGTACGAGGTGTGTGGAGCTGAGCCGCGCGTGTACGAGGTGTGCGGAGCGGAGCCGCACGTGTACGAGTTGTGGAGCACAGCCGTGCGTGTACGAGGTGTGCAGAGCGGAGACACGCGTGTATGAGGTGTGCGGAGCAGATCCGCACGTGTACAAGGTGTACGGAGCGGGGCCGCGCATGTACGAGCTGTACGGAGCGGAGCCACGCGTGTACGAGTTGTGGAGCACAGCCGTGCGTGTACGAGGTGTGCAGAGCGGAGACACGCGTGTATGAGGTGTGCGGAGCAGATCCGCACGTGTACAAGGTGTGCGGAGCGGAGCCACGCGTGTACGAGGTGTACGGAGCAGAGCCACACGTGTACGCGGTGTACGGAGGGGTATTGCGCGTCTATGAGGTGTACGGAGCAGAGCCGCGCGTGTACGAGGTGTATAGAGCGGAGCCGCGCTTCTACGAGTTGTACGGAGTTGAGCCGCACATGTACAAGGCGTACGGAGCAGCGTCGCGTGTGTACGATGTGTGCGGAGCAGAGCCACCCATGTACGAGGTGTACAGAGCAGAGCAGCATGTGTGCGAGTGTGCAGAGCTGGAGCGGAGCCGCGTGTGTACTAGATGTACGCAGCGAAGCAACGTGTGTACGAGGTGTACGGAGCGGAGCCACATGTGTACTAGGTGTACGGAGCAGAGCCGCGCATGTACAAGGTGTGCGGAGCGGAGCCGCATGTGTACGAGGTGTACAGAGCAGAGCAGTGAGTGTACGAGTGTGCGGAGCAGATCCGCGCTTGTACTAGGTGTACGGCGCGGAGCCGCACGTGTACTAGCTGTACGGAGCATAGCTGTGCATGTACGAGGTGTACGGAGCAGAGCCGCACGTGTACGAGTGTGCAGAGCGGAGCCGCGCGTGTACGAGGTGTACAGAGCAGAGCAGCGTGTGTACGAGTTTGCGGAGCGGATCCGCACGTGTACAAGGTGTACGGAGCGGAGCCGCGCATGTACAAGCTGTACGGAGAGGAGCCACGCGTGTACGAGCCGTACGGATCGGAGCCGCGCGTGTACGAGGTGTACGGATCAGAGCAGCGCGTGTACGAGTGTGCGGAGCGGAGCCGCACGTGTATGAGGTGTACGGAGTGGAGCCGCGAGTTTACGAGGTGTACGGAGCGGAGCCACGCATTTACGAGGTTTACAGAGCGGAGCCGCGTGTGTACAAGGTGTGCGGAGCCGCACGTGTACGACATTTAAGGAGTGGAGCCGTGCGTGTACGAGCTGTAGGGAGAGGAGCCGTGCGTGTACGAGGTGTGCAGAGCGGAGCCCAGCGTGTATGAGGTTGTGGAGCAGAAACACATGTGTACGAGGTGTGCGGAGCGGAGCCGCGCGTGGACGAGGTGTGCGGAGCGGAGCCGTGCGTGTGCGAGGTGTACGGAGCGGAGCCACGCGTGTATGAGGTGTACGGAGCGGAGCAGCAAGTGTACGAGCTGTACGGAGCGGAACCGTGCGTGTACGAGGTGTGCGGAGCGGAGCCGCACGTGTACGTGGTGTGTGGAGCGGAGTCGAGCGTGTACGATGTGTGTGGAGCTGAGCCACGCGTGTATGAGGTGTGCCGAGCGGAGCCGCGCGTGTACGAGGTGTACGAAGCAGAGTCGGGCGTGTACGATATGTGCAGAGCGGAGCCACGCGTGTATGAAGTGTACGGAGAAGAGCCGCGCTAGTACCAGTGTGCGGAGCGGATCCGCGCGTGTACAAGGTGTACGGAGCAAAGCCACGCGTTTACGAGGTGTGCGGAGCGGAGCCGCACGTGAACAACGTGCAAGGAGCAGAGCCGCGCGTGTACGAGGTGTACGGAGCGGAGCCACGCTTGTACGAGGTGTACGGAGCGGAGCCGCGCGTGTTCGAGGTGTTCAAAGCGGAGCCACGCGTGTAGGAGGTGTATGGAGCAGAGTCTCCAGTGTACGAGTGTGCGGAGCGGAGCCGCGTGTGTACGAGGTGTACAAAGCGGAGCCACGCGTGTAGGAGGTGTATGGAGCAGAGTCTCCAGTGTACGTGTGTGCAGAGCGGAGCCGCGTGTGTACGAGATGTAAGGAGCAGAGCCGCGCATGTACGAGTGTGCGGAGCGGAGCCGCGAGTGTACGAGGTGTACAGAGCAGAGTCACGCGTGTATGAGGGGTACGGAGCAGAGCTGCGCATGTACGAGGTGTACGGAGCAGAGCCGCGCATGTACGAGTGTGCGGAGCGGAGCCACGCGTGTACGAGTGTGCGGAGCGGAGCTGCGAGTGTACGAGATGTACGGAGCAGAGACGCGCGTGTACGAGGTGTACGGAGCAGAGCCGCGCGTATACGAGTGTGCGGAGTGGAGCCGCGCGTGTACGAGTGTGCGGAGCGGAGCCGCGTGTGTACGAGATGTAAGGTGCAGAGCTGCGCGTGTATGAGTGTGCGGAGCGGAGCCGCGAGTGTACGAGGTGTTCGGAGCAGTCACGCATGTGTGAGGTGTACGGTGCAGAGCCGCGCGTGTACGAGGTGTACGGAGCAGAGCCGCGTGTGTACGAGTGTGCGAAGCGGAGCCGCCCATGTACGAGTGTGCGGAGCGGAGCCGCGCGTGTACGAGGTGTACAGAGCAGAGCCGCACGTGTACGAGGTGTACAGAGCAGAGCAGCGAGTGTACGATGTGTAAGGAGCGGAGCCACACGTGTACGAGGTGTATGGAGCGGAGCCGCACGTGTATGAGGTGTGCAGAGCGGAGCCGCGCATGTACGAGGTGTGCAGAGCAGAGCCGCACGTGTACGCGGTGTACAGAGCAGAGCAGCGAGTGTACGACGTGTAAGGAGCGGAGCCACGCGTGTACGAGGTGTATGGAGCGGAGCCGCACGTGTATGAGGTGTGCGGAGCAGAGTCGCGCATTTACAAGGTGTGCAGAGCAGAGCAGCGCGTGTACGAGGTGTACGGAGCGGAACCGCACGTGTACGATGTGTGCGGAGCGGAGTGGAGCCGCACGTGTACAAGGTGTACGGAGAGACGCCGCCAAGTACGAGGTGTACGGAGCAAAGCTGCACAAGTACGAGGTGTACGGAGCGTAGACGCGCGTGTACAAGGTGTGCGGAGCAGAGCAGCGTGTGTACGAGTGTTCAGAGTGGAGCGGAGCCGCGCATGTACGAGGTGTACGGAGCGGAGCCACGCTTATATGAGGAGTACGGACCGGAGCCACGCGTTTACGAAGTGTACGAAGCAGAGCCGCGCGTGTTTGAGGTGTACAGAGCGGAGTCGCGCGTGTACGAGTGTGCGGAGCAGAGCCGCGTGTGTACGAGATGTAAGAGCAGAGCCGTGCGTGTACGAGTTTGCGGAGCAGAGTCACGTGTGTACAAAGCAGAGCTGCACGTGTACGAGGTGTAAGAAGCAGAGCCGCGCGTGTACGAGTGTGTGGAGCGGAGCCGCACATGTACGAATTGTACGGAGCTGAGCCGCGCGTGTACAAGGCGTACGGAGCGGCGTCGCACGTGTACGATGTGTGCGGAGCAGAGCCGCCCGTGTACGAGATGTGCAGAGCGGAGCCGCGCATGTTCGAGGTGTACAGAGCAGAGCAGCACGTGTACGAGTGTGCCGAGCTGGAGAGGAGCCGCACGTGTACAAGGTGTACGGAGTGAGACCGCACAAGTATGAGGTGTGCGGAGCCGCCCGTGTTCGAGGTGTACAGAGCAGAGCGTGTACAAGTGTGCAGAGCTGGAGCGGAGCGTGGCGTGTACGAAATGTACAGAGTGAAGCCACATGTGTACGAGGTGTACGGAGCAGAGCCGCGGGTGTACAAGTGTGCGGAGCGGATCCGCTTGTGTACAAGGAGTACGAAGCGGATTCGCATGTGTACAAGGTGTACGGAGCAGAGCCGCGAATGTACGAGGTGTACGGAGTGGTGCCACATGTGTACGAGGTGTACGGAGCAGAGCCGCGAATGTACGAGTGTGCGGAGCGGATCATCATGTGTACAAGGTGTACGGAGTGGCGTCGCGCGTGTACGATGTGTGCGGAGCAGAGCAGCGCTTGTACGATGTGTGCGGAGCTGGAGCGGAGCCGAGCGTGTACAAGATGTATGGAGCGAAGCCACGCGTGTATGAGTTGTACAGAGCGGAGCCACAAGTGTACGAGGTGTACGGAGCAGAGCCGAGCGTGTACGAGGTGTTCGGAGCGGAGCCGCGCGTGTACGAGGTGTACAGAGCAGAGCAGCGCGTGTACGAGTGTGCGGAGTGGATCCGCACGTGTACAAGGTGTACGGAGCGGAGCCGCGCGTGGACGAGCTGTACGGAGAGGAGCCGCGCGTGTACGAGCTGTACGGAGCGGAGCCGAGCGTGTACGAGGTGTATGGAGCGGAGTCGCGCGTGTACGAGTGTGCGAAGCAGAGCCGCGTGTGTATGAGGTGTACAGAGTAGTTTGCACGAGTTGTACGGAGCGGAGTCGCGCTTGAATGATGTGTGCGGAGCGGAGTCGCGCGTGTACGAGGTGTATGGAGCAGAGCCGCGCAATTACGAGTCTGCGGAGCGAAGCTGCGCGTGTACGAGGTGTGCGGAGCCACGCGTGTACGAGGTGTACAGAGCAGAGCAGTGCATGTACGAGGTGTACGGAGCGGAGCCGCATGTGTACTAGGTGTACAGAGTGGAGCCGCACATGTACGAGTTGTATGGAGCTGAGTCGCGCGTGTACGATGTGTGCGGAGCAGAGCCGCGCGTGTACGATGTGTGCAGAGCAGAGCCACGCGTGTACGATGTGTGCAGAGCAGAGCCACGCGTGTACAAGATGTGCAGAGCGGAGCCGCGGGTGTATGAAGTGTACTGAGCAGAGCAGCGCGTGTACGAGTGTGCGGAGCTGGAGCGGAGCCGCGCGTGTACGAGATGTACGGAGCGGAGCCACGCGTGTACAAGGTGTGCGGAGGAGAGCCGCATGTGTACGAGGTGTACAGAGCAGAGCAGCGCGTGTACGAGTGTGCAGAGCGGAGTTGCATGTGTACGAGGTGTAAGGAGGGGAACCGCGCGTGTACAAGGTGTGCGGAGCCACGCGCGTACGAAGTGTACGGAGCAGAGCCACGCGAGTACGAGTGTGCAGAGCCGCGTGTGTACGAGGTGTGAGGAGCGGAGCCGCGCGTGTACGACGTGTAAGGAGCGAAGCCGCGCGTGTACGACGTGTATGGAACGGAGCCATGCGTGTACGAGGTGTGCGGAGCGGATCCACGCGTGTACAAGGTGTACGGAGCGGAGCCGCGCGTGTATGAGGTGTGTGGAGCGGAGCCACGCGTGGACGAGGTGTACGGAGCAGAGCCGCGTGTGTACGATGTGTGCGGAGCGGAGCCACGCGTGTACGAGGTGTACGGAGCAGAGCGGATCCACGCGTGTACAAGGTGTACGGAGCGGAGCCACACGTGTACGAGCAGTACAGAGTGTACAAGCTGTACGGAGCAGAGCCGTGCATGTACGAGGTATGCAGAGCGGAGCTGCGCGTGTACAAAGTGTACGAGGTGTGCGGAGCAGAGCCGCGCGTATACGAGGTGTGCAGAGCGTAGCTGTGCGTTACGAGGCTTGTGGAGCGGAAACACGCATTTACGAGTTGTACGGAGCGGAGCTGCGCGTGTACGAGGTGTGCGGAGCGGAGCGGATCCGTGCGTGTACAAAGTGTACGGAGCGGAGCCGCGCGTGTACGAGCAGTACAGAGTGTACAAGCTGTACGGAGCAGAGCCGTGCATGTACGAGGTATGCAGAGCGGAGCTGCGCGTGTACAAAGTGTATGGAGCGGAACCATACGTGTACGAGGTGTGCGGAGCAGAGCTGCGCGTGTACGAGCTGTGCGGAGCAGAGCTGCACGTGTACGAGTGTGCGGAGTGGAGCCGCTCATATACGGAGCATAGCCGCGCGTGTATGAGTTGTATGGAGCAGAGACACGCGTGTATGAGGTGTGCGGAGCGGAGCGGATCCATGCGTGTACAAGGTGTACGGAGCGGAGCCGCGCGTGTACGAGCTGTACGGAACGGAGCCGCACGTGTACGAGTTGTACGGAACGGAGCCTGCGTGTACGAGCTGTACGAGGTGTGCAGAGCGGAGCTGCGCGTGTACAAAGTGTATGGAGCGGAGCCGTGCGCGTACGAGCTGTACGGAGTGGAGGAGTGCGTGTACGAGGTGTGCAGAGTGGAGCTGCGCGTATACAAAGTGTATGGAGCGGAGCAGTGCGTGTACGAGGTGTGCAGAGAGGAGCCGCGTGTGTACGCGGTGTGTGGAACAGAGCCGCACGTGTACGAGGTGTCTCTGCATACAGCTGAATTTTACCACCACAAAAGGACTAGGTGGACTCTGGCTAGCAACAGAAAAAAAATTATATTTTTTTTACTGTGCATACAAATCAATTTCACCCCCAAAAACTGATAAGGTGGGCTACTATAGCTTGCGCTATCACACTGGCAAATTATAAAAATATATTTTTGTGTTCTGCACTCAGCTCTGTATAACAGCTGAATTTCAATCCCACAAAATGAAAAGGTATGCTAGTCTTTATTAAAGCCATAAAAATTAAATAAAAAGTTGAATAAAATGTAACACTAAAGCCAAGTTCACACAACATGAAGACTGCATTTTTTTATGCAGGTGTCCGCACCATACAACAAAATAACAATCTTATTATTGTGTGTTTGCTGAGTTTCTTTTGAGTTTTCCCCCTTAAAATGTGTTTTGGTGAAGCTGTGAATCTACATTTTTAATACTACAGAAAAACTTAGATTTTTGAGCTTAAAAATGTTTTTTTTTTTACAGGCTCCACAGAGGCTTATATATAAAAAATAAAAAAAATGCATGAAATCCGCACAGTTCAGCAGCGTCTTTAGACTCACTGCAGGCGTAGATTTCATTAAATCACATCCACTGCACTTGCACATTTAGGCCGTGTTCAGATGTAGCATAAGTGCTGTGTTTTTTCAGCTGCTTTTTTGGAACAGTCATTTTGCAGCATTTAAATGGCCAAGAAAAGTGAATGTGATTTCATGAAAACGGCTCTGTGGTCTAAAGACGCTGCTGATCTGTACGGTTATGGTTTATTTTACGTCTGGAGACTTCTATGTGGAAAAAGAGAGAAAACGCAGGTAAAAAGACTGCAGTTACCTTAAGAGCAGAATCAAAGCCATTCTGTATTATAACAAAAAATGAACAATGCGGCTTCACATCTGCACCAAAAAACATCAAATAAGGGGGAAAAGGCATAAAAAAATGCAGCAAGTACGCAATAATCAGAGAAGATTGTTATTGTGTAGTTTGGTGCGGACATCTGCAGAAAACAAAAAAAAAATACAGTATTTATTCAACATGTGAACACGGCCTTGCAGACACAAAAAAGCCAATGTCAAATAGTGAAGCTACATACAGATGAGAAAGTGGAATGGACAGAAAATAAATCCATAGATCCCAAGAGAAAGAAGCACGACGCACAGATGACACCATGCCAGCCTCATCAAAAGTCACGCCGGATGAGGCAAGGTTAGTAGTGACGCATGAGCGTGTTCTCTTAACCCTCTCACAGAGCACGCTCAGGTGCTGCCTGAGTATTTTCGGCATCTATGCTCGAGCCTCCGCGGCTGCATGTGTCGCGGCTGTTAGACAGCTGTGACACATGTGTGGCAACCCAGGGGTCTGGTTTTCCACAGTAATGTAATGTTATGTCTGAGAGCAGGTGGGAGGTCCTTTGGTCAGGGATCCTGTGCATGCCACACCTCCTGCCCAGTCTTGGGAGGGGAAGGACTTCCCCTGTATAAACCCGGGGCTGAGGCAGGGTGAGTCAGACAAGGAGAGTGGAGACAAGAAGCAGCATAGGAAACAGCAGAGTTACAAGGAGTCAGGGGCTGGCAGCTGCAGAGTTCGCCCTGACTAAGAAGATTCTTTACCGGACCCGGAGTCCGAGGCTGTGGGGACTAACTCCTACCCAGCAGCAGAATCCGTCAGGCAGGGGATTTCAGGTCCTCTGGCCCAGAAGCCCGAAGGCACGGTCACACGCGTGGGACCAGCACCGCCATCGTGGAGCGGAAGCCATTAGAAGGCCCCGAGTCACCGGCCATACGGGTGAGCACCACACGGTACACTCAGGGACGTGGGCTACTTACATCAGCTTCTAGCAAGGTAGCCAGAAGAGTACAGTCAGTTTGGGAGGTCTACAACTACGCCTGGCCAGGGGAGATCCCATCTGCTCAAAGACTGACCAGGCCCCGTTTGCTAGCAAGTACTCCGGGAGGGTCTGTCGTTGTTACCAGTAAAGACCCTGAACTACACCGTACCGTCTCTGAGTGGTTCCTGCTACCCCCATCATCCACGTCGGCTGCCCTGAGGCCATACCCCTCCCGTTGGGGGTTATACTATCACGCTGCACAATCCTACCACCGGCCTCAGCGGTCTGCCCTGCAGCAGCAGCTCCCTGGCTGCACTCAACGGGTGGCGTAGTCCTCAACTATTTACTACTAATAGACTGCCGTCTAGTTTGACTCCCTGGGCACGGACCGGGTCACCGCCACGAGACTACAACCCTCCACTGATCCGGCTCCGGGTAGGCTCCCGCGTGCGCAACGCAGCGCGACACAGGCCCAGGGGCGCGTCAACTTTGGCGTAGTCGGCAGGATCTCGTGCCCGCAACCACCGGGTACTGCGTGCCTGAAAAGCAAAGACTGTTCAAACTTACCAGTGGTGAAGATTCCCGCTATCCGTGGAGGTTTCCCGCCATCCGGCGCCATCTTCTACCTTCTTCCCGCCATCGGTGAAGTTTCCCGCCATCCGGCGCCATCTTCGGCCTTCTTCCCGCCATCCGTGGAGTATTCCCGCCGTTGGACGCCATCTTGGGGACGCCGCGCGGGAAGAAGAGGGGCGTGGACTCTGAAAGCGCGCGAGAACTGAAGTCCCGCCTCACGTCCGGACGTTGCGTAAGGTCCTGGAAGGAGCCCAGCAGACGCCGACGTCACAGGAGCGCGACGGAAGGTCCTCAACCCTGACGATCCACTGCGGAGCCGCGGCCTACGGAAGAGGATCATCGCAAGGTAGGCCACGGTCCACTAGGGGGGAGGAGAGCTTCACTGCCCCAACCCCCGCCAGCGCTACCGCTGCTGCAGTTATGCCCTTCACCATGCCCTATATCCCGGGAGCAGCTTGGCTACCCCAGTACTCAGGGGAGTCACATACCCTGCATGACTTTAGAGAAAAGCTGGATAGCCTCTTCCAGGTGTACCCCCTCACAGAAGAGCAAAAAGTGAGCATCCTGGTGGCCCAACTAACCGGGGCAGCCAAAAGGGAAGTAAAATCCTGGCCACCTGGGAGGAAGACTGTCGCAGGGATACTAACCCGGCTGAAGGACACCTTTGATACCCGCACCTCAGCCGAGATTAAGCTTAGATTCTACGGGTGCAAGCAGCGAGCGCATGAGAGTATAAGGGACTATGCACTAAACCTACAAGAGGCCCTGAGGGCCATAAAGCAGACCGACCCTGATGGGGTGGGAAACGAGGACAGGCTGTTGACTGAACAATTTATAGAGGGTTTATATTGCAATGCCCACCGAACCCAGTTGCGGGCAATGGCCTTACAGGATCCCCATCTGGACTTTGCACAGTTCAAGGACAGAGCCATCCGGGTGCTCCGAGAACCGGCACCAGGTGGCGTTGTGACCCACAGACGCCCCACTACCACTTACTACCAGGAGGCGGCGCCCTTGTCAGCAGGGCCTGTGGGAGCTGATGCGCAGGCTTTGGACAATGACCCGGCTCCAGACCTACACCATCAGGTCCAAGAGCTGGCTAAGAGCGTTGCTGCGCTAACCCGAACTGTGCAGTCTTTACAGGTTTCCACCCCAGGGAAGATCCAGCTGGCATCCGGACCGGAGGACATCCCGTGGCGTCGACCAAGGAGGACCCCACCGGCCAGAGGAAGACCCAGTGACCGATACAGCGAGGACGGACGACCCATCTGCCGCCGCTGCAATCAATCCGGACATATGGAAAGGTACTGTTCTTTAAACGGGCACAACCTGGGGTAGAGGGCCAACCCCCAGGAAAAAGATCACCAGGCCCATCGAACTGGCGCGACAGATATGTGGGAGGACGTCCAGTCTTGCCTGTGGTACTGGATGGCATTCCCATGAGTGCCCTACTGGATACCAGGTCACAGGTCACCACCATCCCGTACGTGCTCTTCAAGCAGTACTGGAATGACTCGGATATTACCCACTACCCTGACGACGACTTGAGTATCATCGCCAGCAATGGCCAGCCCGTGCCACAGATCGGATTTAAAGAGGTGGCCCTCAAAATCGGTAGAGTCGAACTGGCCGCACAGGGACTGATCATTGTAGATATTGATAAACATGAGAGTCACCCAAAAATAACTCTAGGAACTAACGTAATTGAAAATTGTCTTGCAGAGGTGATTTTCCTTTTACAGCAGGTTGCCAAGAACGCCAGCTCCGGCGAGCAGCGGGTGCTCCAGAAAGAGATCCGGGCACTGATGCAACGGCAACAAGTGGAACTCTCCGGCGGTGAGATTGGTAGCGTAAGAATGTGTGACCCTTTTCCTATTGCCATGCCCCCAAAAAGTGAAATGATGATTTGGTGCCGGGCAGCTATTGGTCTGAGAGGAAGAGATTACCAGGCAATGGTAGAACCAGTTTACTCAGACAGTAGGCCCACCATTTTGACAGCACGGGGGGTGGTCAATGTACGCCATGGGAGGGTGCCCATTCGCATAATAAATATCGGGGAGAGGGAAGTGTACCTGCCCCGGTATGCCACGCTAGCCAAATTATATACCACTAATCAAAATTCTATACAATCTGTGGAACCCTTGCCTCCATCTCACCCGGAGGAAGGTAACGGCTCTAAGAAAGACATGGAGGACTGGTGTCAGCAACTACATTTGGGTACTGATTCCACTCCCTCACATCAGAAACAAGGAGTCTATCGGGTGGTTCAAGAGTACGAGAGAGTGTTTAGTAAACACCCGTTAGACTTTGGGCGGGTCAAGGGGGTAGAACACCGCATCCCCACGGGAGATCATCCTCCCATAAAAGAGAGGTATCGACCCGTACCCCCTGCACACTACCAACACGCCAAGGGGATGCTTCGAGACATGAAGGAGGCTGGGGTAATCCGGGATAGCTGTAGCCCCTGGGCAGCCCCACTAGTTTTAGTCAAAAAGAAAGACAACACCATGAGGATGTGTGTAGATTACCGGAAAATCAACCGTATCACACACAAGGATGCGTACCCCTTACCAAGGATAGAGGAGTCATTGGCTGCTTTAAGATCTGCTAACTTCTTCTCTACCTTGGATCTCACTAGCGGGTACTGGCAGGTTCCTGTAGCAGAGGCGGACCGGGAGAAGACCGCATTCACCACCCCGATGGGACTTAGCGAGTTCACCTGCATGCCGTTCGGACTCTGCAATGCCCCAGGAACCTTCCAACGATTAATGGAGTGCTGTCTGGGCCACAGAAACTTCGAGACGGTCCTGTTGTACCTGGACGATGTCATCGTATACTCCAAAACTTATGAGGACCACCTGAAACACCTGGCGGAGGTGTTCGAAGCTCTGGCGAGTTACGGCCTAAAGGTGAAACCCTCCAAGTGTCACCTCCGGAAACCAAAGGTGCAATACCTGGGACACGTGGTGAGCGCTGACGGAGTGGCTCCCGACCCCGATAAGATCACCGCAATTAAAGGATGGCCAAGCCCCTCCAGCGTAAAAGAAGTGCGGCAGTTCCTAGGGTTGGTAGGCTACTACCGAAGGTTTATTCCCGGTTTCACCAAAAAGGCAGCGCCTATGCAGGACCTCCTGATAGGCCAGTCCCGGAAGGCCAAGAACCAGAAGCCGCCCTTCAAATGGGAAGAGCTAGAAGAAGAGTCCTTCCGCCAGCTGAAGATGGCCCTCACGGGGGATGAAATCTTGGCGTACCCGGACTATAGCCAGCCCTTCATCCTCTACACCGACGCCAGTAACATCGGGCTAGGAGCCGTACTGTCCCAGATTCAGCAGGGGAGAGAACGAGTAATCTCCTATGCCAGCCGAAAACTGCGACCCACCGAAAGGAACCCCGAGAATTACAGCTCATTTAAGCTAGAGTTCCTGGCCGTGGTATGGGCAGTCACCGAGCGCTTTAGGCATTACCTCGCTTCTTCCCGGTTCACCGTATACACGGATAACAACCCGTTGATACACCTGGACACGGCAAGACTCGGTGCCCTGGAGCAGAGGTGGATGGCCCGTCTGTCCAACTACGAGTTCACAATCAAATACCGGGCAGGACGCTCCAATACTAACGCGGATGCCCTGTCCAGGATGCCCAACCTGCCGGACGAAGGAGAAGATCCGGAGGGACTGGAAGAAGTTGAACTCCCTGCGTTCCACCGTCATGGGACTATCCAGTATTCCCACCGGGTAAGGGGTAAGCAGGCTGCTACGTTGAACCCCTTACCCCACTACAACTGGGCGGAAACGCAAGACAGCGACCCTGCCGTCCGACTAGTGAAGGAGATGCTGACTCGGCCGGAGGCTCGCCTTGAACCAGACGCTCCGGAGGAAGCCAAACAACTATGGGCGGAGAAGAGTCGACTATTCCTTTACAAGGGGAAGTTGTGCCGCAGAATGGTCAACTCCCGGACGCATGAACTACTCTGGCAAGTAGTGGTGCCACGAAGAGACGCAGCCATGGTGATGGAGGCATACCACGACGGAGCTGGACACTTCGGGTGGAAAAAGCTGGAGTTCCTGCTGCGCGAGCGGTTCCACTGGGTAGGCATGAGGGGAACCATCGAGAAGTGGTGCAGAGACTGTGGCCCGTGCAATCTGAGAAGGAAGGACCGGGCCAGCCAGAAGACTCCCCTGCAGTCCATCGTCACCCGGCAACCGTTGGAACTGGTAGCCTTGGATCATGTAAAACAGACCCCTACCTGGTTACGTCTCCCTGTGTTGGTGAAATGGACACCTTTGCTTTTCTTCAAAGACTGCATCCGGTTGCGGACACGCCGTAACCATCTTATGTGTTTTCTTATAGTATTGTTATTGTTATACTTTGTTATGTTTTTCTAAATGTGTTTAGTCCCGGAGTACTAAATTTCACTAGGGGGGAATGTGGCACCCCAGGGGTCTGGTTTTCCACAGTAATGTAATGTTATGTCTGAGAGCAGGTGGGAGGTCCTTTGGTCAGGGATCCTGTGCATGCCACACCTCCTGCCCAGTCTTGGGAGGGGAAGGACTTCCCCTGTATAAACCCGGGGCTGAGGCAGGGTGAGTCAGACAAGGAGAGTGGAGACAAGAAGCAGCATAGGAAACAGCAGAGTTACAAGGAGTCAGGGGCTGGCAGCTGCAGAGTTCGCCCTGACTAAGAAGATTCTTTACCGGACCCGGAGTCCGAGGCTGTGGGGACTAACTCCTACCCAGCAGCAGAATCCGTCAGGCAGGGGATTTCAGGTCCTCTGGCCCAGAAGCCCGAAGGCACGGTCACACGCGTGGGACCAGCACCGCCATCGTGGAGCGGAAGCCATTAGAAGGCCCCGAGTCACCGGCCATACGGGTGAGCACCACACGGTACACTCAGGGACGTGGGCTACTTACATCAGCTTCTAGCAAGGTAGCCAGAAGAGTACAGTCAGTTTGGGAGGTCTACAACTACGCCTGGCCAGGGGAGATCCCATCTGCTCAAAGACTGACCAGGCCCCGTTTGCTAGCAAGTACTCCGGGAGGGTCTGTCGTTGTTACCAGTAAAGACCCTGAACTACACCGTACCGTCTCTGAGTGGTTCCTGCTACCCCCATCATCCACGTCGGCTGCCCTGAGGCCATACCCCTCCCGTTGGGGGTTATACTATCACGCTGCACAATCCTACCACCGGCCTCAGCGGTCTGCCCTGCAGCAGCAGCTCCCTGGCTGCACTCAACGGGTGGCGTAGTCCTCAACTATTTACTACTAATAGACTGCCGTCTAGTTTGACTCCCTGGGCACGGACCGGGTCACCGCCACGAGACTACAACCCTCCACTGATCCGGCTCCGGGTAGGCTCCCGCGTGCGCAACGCAGCGCGACACAGGCCCAGGGGCGCGTCACATGCAGGGATTGCATGTTTGTTAGGCAATCCCTGCATGTGTCACAGCTGTCTAACAGCCCCAGCGGCCCGAGCATAGATACCGAGCACGCCGAAAATACTCGGGCAGCAACCGAGCGTGCACGGTGAAAGGGTAAACCGAGCACGCTCGTGCAACACTATAGGTAAGAGATTCGTGGCCTCCTGTCCAGCGTCCCAAGAATTGATCCTCTCAGCTCTAGTTCCAACTGTCCCGGATACGGTGAACAGCCCCGTATAAATAAACTAGCTACTGTGAGCGAAATACGCTCTCTTCTACGCCTTCCGAACTCCAAATTAATAAGATTTGTTTTACGAGCGCTCGGGAAATCAATACAGCACAGCCTTGTATGGTGACTAGAAAAGACTTCTGCTTTATTAGCACATGTGGCACTTTAAATAGGGTCAGAGACAAAGGAATAGTTCCCTCTGACCTATGAACCAATAGTAACCTTAAGGGAGTGAATAGTAATGTGAAACCTCAATGCCCATCAGTGTTACCTGATGACCATTACATAAGAGTGAAAATAAAATGGATACCACAGACAAACAAGATGGATTCTTTTCTCTCACACTACTGAATCCGTTCTACACCCGGGTGGCGAGCATCTTTATTGGTATATGGTCTCCCATGCTGGTATGTGCTGCCCCCCTCCTGGTATTTGTGCTGCCCCCATCATCCTATACTGGGATGCATGGCACCTCTCACCCCCCAATCCTGGTATGCGTGGCCCCCCTCATCCCCCAATGCTGGTATGTGTGGCCCCCTCATCCCCCAATCCTGGTATGCATGGTACCCCTCATCCCCCAATCCTGGTATGCGTGGCCCCCCTCATTGCCCAATGCTGGTATGCGTGGCACCCCTCATCCCCAATCCTGGTATGCATGGCACCCCTCATCCCCCAATTCTGGTATGCATGGCACCCCTCATCCCCCAATCCTGGTATGTATGGCATCCCTCATCCTCTAATCCTGGTATGCATAGGGCCCCTCATCCCCCAATCCTGGTATGGATGGGGCCCCTCACCCCCCAATCCTGGTATGTATGGGCCCCTTACCCCCCAATCCTGGTATGTATGGCATCCCTCATCTCCCAATCCTGGTATGCATGGCGTCCCTCATCCCCCAATCCTGGTATGCATGGCGTCCCTCATCCCCCAATCCTGGTATGCATGGCGTCCCTCATCCCCCAATCCTGGTATGCATGGCGTCCCTCATCCCCCAATCCTGGTATGCATGGCGTCCCTCACCCCCCCAATCCTGGTATGCATGGCATCCCTCACCCCCCAATCCTGGTATGTGTGGCCCCCTCATCTCTTTCACGCTGCACACACATACAAAAAAATAAACACTTATACTCACCTTTCTTCCCTGTGCTCCAGCGCTGCTGTGTCCTGCTCTGCCGGGGGAGGAGTGCGGCGCCGGAGTACGTGTGCGGCGCCGGAGTACGTGCGTGCCCATACCGCGCTGTCTGGCGCCACTTTGCTGAAGAGACACTGCAAATGTGTCTTCAGTAAAATGGCGCTGGATAGCGCTATGCGCATGCGCCGATACGACGCCTCACTCCTGCCCCGGTCTCCGGCGAAGAGAGAGGCGCCGCGACAACGCTCCTCCCGGTCAGGTAAGTATATAAGTATGCATTTAGTGTCTAGGCATACCGCGATCTCCGGCGCCATACACTCCTCTTACCTGTAACGGCTCCATGCGTTCTTCTGTCTAGAGCCAGACTGCGCGTCGCACATGCACAGTCTATCGAGGCTTCAGACAGAGGGACGCTTAGCTGATTATATTATAGATATAATTATAACACTGTTTATCAATGTACTATATTTTGTTGCTGTGGTGCTCTTTCAGTCATATTTTGATTTATTTTTTTATCTGCAGCATGTGGTCTGAAGAGCGGCAGGCACTATCTAGTACCGTCCTCCCGTGCGGTCTGAGTCACGGCAGGCACAATCTAGTACCGTCCTCCCGTGTGGTCTGAAGAACGGCAGGCACAATCTAGTACCGTCCTCCCGTGTGGTCTGAAGAACGGCAGGCACAATCTAGTACCGTCCTCCCGTGTGGTCTGAAGAGCGGCAGGCACAATCTAGTACCGTCCTCCCGTGTGGTCTGAAGAGCGGCAGGCACTATCTAGTACCGTCCTCCCGTGTGGTCTGAAGAGCGGCAGGCACAATCTAGTACCGTCCTCCCGTGTGGTCTGAAGAACGGCAGGCACAATCTAGTACCGTCCTCCCGTGTGGTCTGAAGAGCGGCAGGCACAATCTAGTACCGTCCTCCCGTGTGGTCTGAAGAACGGCAGGCACAATCTAGTACCGTCCTCCCGTGTGGTCTGAAGAGCGGCAGGCACTATCTAGTACCGTCCTCCCGTGTGGTCTGAAGAGCGGCAGGCACAATCTAGTACCGTCCTCCCGTGTGGTCTGAGGCACGGCAGGCACTATCTAGTACCGTCCTCCCGTGTGGTCTGAGGCACGGCAGGCACTATCTAGTACCATCCTCCCGTGCGGTCTGAAGAGCGGCAGGCACTATCTAGTACTGTCCTCCCGTGTGGTCTGAAGAGCGGCAGGCACAATCTAGTACCGTCCTCCCGTGTGGTCTGAGGCACGGCAGGCACAATCTAGTACCGTCCTCCCGTGTGGTCTGAGGCACGGCAGGCACAATCTAGTACCGTCCTCTCGTGTGGTCTGAGGCACGGCAGGCACTATCTAGTACCGTCCTCCCGTGTGGTCTGAGGCACGGCAGGCACTATCTAGTACCGTCCTCCCGTGCGGTCTGAGGCACGGCAGGCACAATCTAGTACCATCCTCCCGTGCGGTCTGAGGCACGGCAGGCACAATCTAGTACCGTCCTCTCTTGTGGTCTGAGGCACGGCAGGCACTATCTAGTACCGTCCTCCCGTGTGGTCTGAGGCACGGCAGGCACTATCTAGTACCGTCCTCCCGTGTGGTCTGAAGAGCGGCAGGCACTATCTAGTACCGTCCTCCCGTGTGCTCTGAGGCACGGCAGGCACAATCTAGTACCGTCCTCCCGTGCGGTCTGAAGCACGGCAGGCACAATCTAGTACCGTCCTCTCGTGTGGTCTGAGGCACGGCAGGCACTATCTAGTACCGTCCTCCCGTGCGGTCTGAGGCACGGCAGGCACTATCTAGTACCGTCCTCCCGTGTGGTCTGAAGCACGGCAGGCACTATCTAGTACCGTCCTCCCATGTGGTCTGAAGCACGGCAGGCACTATCTAGTACCATCCTCCCGTGTGGTCTGAAGCACGGCAGGCACTATCTAGTACCGTCCTCCCGTGTGGTCTGAAGCACGGCAGGCACTATCTAGTACCGTCCTCCCGTGTGGTCTGAAGCACGGCAGGCACAATCTAGTACCGTCCTCCCGTGTGGTCTGAAGAACGGCAGGCACTATCTAGTACCGTCCTCCCGTGTGGTCTGAAGCACGGCAGGCACTATCTAGTACCGTCCTCCCGTGTGGTCTGAAGCACGGCAGGCACTATCTAGTACCGTCCTCCCGTGTGCTCTGAGGCACGGCAGGCACTATCTAGAACCGTCCTCTCGTGTGGTCTGAGGCACAATCTAGTACCGTCCTCTCGTGTGGTCTGAGGCACTATCTAGTACCGTCCTCCCGTGCGGTCTGAGGCACGGCAGGCACAATCTAGTTCCGTCCGACTTCTTTACAGCACTCTAGGGCATACAGGTGGTGGTCGTACTTTATATGGGGAAAAACAGGTGACAGGTTCCCTTAAGGCTGTGTGCCCACGATGCATTTTTTAAGCAAAAACGCTGCAGAAACGCTTAAAAAACGCATGATAGAAGGCCTGCCTTGTTCCCCAATGATAATCCACATGTGCTGTGCACATGCTGCGGAAATTTCCTCTGCGGATCATCATTGCGGAAAAAAACACAGCACTACCAATTATTTTGCGGAAGTGCTGCATTTTCACCGCCATTGACTTGCATTAGATCGCATGGATTACGCATCACTGTATATGTAGATGCGCATTCCATGCGTTCTAGTGTGCGGATGGTACCCAGGTATAGAGGAGAGGAGACCGTCCTCCGGACCTGGGTACCATAGAAAACTGTAAAGAAAAAAAAAAGAATAAAATAAAAAATAAATATATACTTACCTTCTGGCGGCCCCCGCTGCACTCCTCCTCTCATGCCGGAAGTTCGCGATGTACTGAAGGACCTGCGCTGACATTATAGTCATGTGACAGGTCACGCGACGCTGACGTCGGCAGGTCCTTCAGTGTATCGCTGCTGGCAAGGGAGAACGGAGGGAAAGCAGGACACCGGGGGCCATCAGAGGGTAAGTATATATTTATTTTTTTAACATTCTTTCGGTCACACTATATAAATCCATGCCGGTTGCATGGATTTCTATAGTGTGACCAAGTTGTCAAACACTTTCCAAGTGATGCTAAAATCGCTTGGAAAGCGCTTGACAACCCGCATGCGGAAATGCAAGTGAATAACGCTTCACTTCCGCTTGTCCCTGGCAGCAAAACGCATGTACAATCCGCATGCATAATCCGCATGTACAATCCGCATGTACAATCCGCATGTACAATCCGCATGCATAATCCGCATGCACAATCCGCATGCATAATCCGCATGCACAATCCGCATGTACAATCCGCATGTACAATCCGCATTGTGATGCAGCAGGCATCCCTTTAATGGTTCAGTGTGTGTTTTGACGGACCACGTACCTCCCTCAGCTGACTGGTCACATGACTGTGACATCACACAGGTCCTTTTGCACAACAGAAGGTCTGGACATGTGACTGTGAGATAAGCACAGGTCCTGTGGCTGTTTCTATAGGATATAAAAACCCTGGTAATTTGAGACAGAAGTATGCAGGGGTGCAATAGGCGTGAGATAGGCGTGAGATAGGCGTGAGGCCTGTTACCCATGTGTGTGGCACCGTGTGAGGCCTGATGAAGCTTGGTGGACTCCTGGAGGGAGAAGCCTGGATCCTTGTGTGTGTAAGTGATGCCAGTAAGCCTTGGAGAGCCAGAGGTTTTGGAGGATAAGCGTCCTGGAGGGCAGAGCCTGGATCTGTGTGTGAGAGATGCCAGTGGCCTTGGACGGGATAAGGGCTGAAGACCACGTGTGGTAAGCTCTAGAGCCACAGTGGTGGTGGAACCAAATGGACTGAAGCAGCTAAAACCTGACAAAGGTAATACACTTTGTTATATGGACATTGCTATAGTATTACCTTGCTGAAGGCTGTATCTGAAGCCAAGTGGGCCTGTCTGCCACTTGGACTCGTGGACATTATATGTGTGAACTGCGGTTTATGAAGTATAATAAACTGCTGAAGTGTGAAAACCGGAAAGACATTGCTGGTGTGCATTAATTGACGCGCTGCAGCGAGTATTCCCCAGGATGATGACTAGCGCTGCCTTACAGCATGCACAATCCGCATGCACGATCTGCATGCACGCTCTGCATGCACAATCCGCATGCACGATCCGCATGCACGATCCGCATGCACGATCCGCATGCGTTTTTTTCTGCCAGGGAGTTGCAGAAAATCTCAGGATAAAATCCTGAGCATTTCTGCATCGTGGGCACACAGCCTAAAGCAGGTTTTCATCTATGCAGCTTGTACAAGTGAACTTCATTGTTTGAAAAGTGGGTTACCTGTCTAAGCCATGTTATTACAGTACCTTTTATATGGTTTACACAGGTGCATCATGGGCTTTCCCTGCCCTATGAGTAAAATGAAAGGCTAAAATACAATGTGGAAACTTAATCAGAGAAATGTTTTATTTACATTCAGAACAGGTTTAAAAGAAACAAAATAACCATTACCACAGAAATCTCAAACGTTTAATTGTAGAAATATTATAGAAATAACATTTTACCATTATGTATAGAAATAATTCTAATTTTATAAAAGTGCATTTATGGGAGGATTGTGGGTAAGGTCTTTGGCTTTGCCCCGACCCCTCGGCCTGCCTCCGGTGTCTGATGTCTCAGCGTCCTGGAACTGAGATCATGATGCTGCTTTGGATAGCAAATCAATAGCCTTGAAAAACCCAGGAATAAGGGAAGGGGGTCTTTAGGGAAATTGGTCTCGAAAACAAGGCAGCGTGGAAAAATCTATTTTGTGGCTGTAGGCGACAACGTCTCAGACCCAAGCGTTGTTGACTACCGAGAGCCACTCATCCTGGAACCAAAGGAGACGGCCGCCCACCCTGAGAAACATCCCAGGTGGGAATCTTCTAGATCCGGGCCTGGCAGACCAGCGCTGGTGGGTTCGTTGATGCCAGGAGGGGGCTAGCCTAAAGGAAGGTCTCTTCTTTTCCTGGTGGGCCGGAGTGTTGTCCTTTTGGTTGCTTTTCCACACTGAAAATTTCCGAAAGGACCATAACTGGACTGTGCATCTCTTGGGAGGAGGGCATTTGGCCCTCTGTTGCGGAAACAAAATACTCTTACTCCCCATGGCATTAGAGATCATCTTATCTAGCTATTCGAAAAGGCGGGAGCCCTGGAAGGTGAGGCTGGTGGACTTTTTGGAAGCTGAATCCACGTTCCATGATTTCAGCTATGAGGCCATGGGGATGGTGATGTTGCCGGCTACCAGGGCTGAATAGGGGGCTGCAGGGGGGTGGGCACACTCTCCTTATGGGGTCTCTGGGGGGATATAATGTTTGCAGGGGGCCATCTGCTGGGACGCCCCCCCCCACAAGCGTGCATCATCCGCCCCCCCCCACACAAGCGTGCATCATCCACCCCCCCCCACAAGCATGCATCACCCCCCCTCCACACACAAGCGTGCATCATCTGCCCGCCCTGTAAAGATGTGCGGTTGTGGATTTTAATAATCACCTAGGCAGGTTATCGATGCAATTAGTTTTATTCCTTCTGACCTCGGTGAAGAGCAATTCCAGGTAAATGTCCAACAGGCAATTCTCTTAGTCCTTGAGTTTCCAACCTGGGATCAGTAGTTCCACTGTCCCGTACCAGGTGATACCCACTGTCCCCCAACTTTTGGTTGGCCCACAGCTTTTTGTATCTCCCGCCGGTATATTGGCAGTCACAGCATATGCTCTTTCGGATGATGGATATCACGACCGCAGCCCGTGATACCACCCAGCTCTCCGTCCGACCAGCAATGCCTGTTCTCTTCCCCACAGAGCACCCAGAGCCTGCAGCATGCACCCAGAGCCCCCACAAGCCTGCAGCATCCCTCCGGAGCAACCACCAGCCTGCAGCATGCCCCCACCAGAGCCATAGACATGCCACCACAGCCCGCAGCATCCCCACAGAGCCCCCACACGCATGCATCATCAGCCCCCCCCAGAGCCCCCACCAGCCCGCAGCATGCCCCCAGCGTCCCCACAAGCCCGCAGCATTCCTCCAGAGCCACCACCAGCCCGCAGCATGCCCACACAGCCCCCACCAGAGCAATAGACATGCCACCGCAGCATGCTCCCAGCATCCCCACCAGCCCACAGCATCCCCCCCAGAGCCACCACCAGCCCGCAGCATCCCCCCAGAGCCACCATGAGCCCGCAGCATCCCTCCAGAGCCACCACCAGCCCGTAGCATGCCCACAGAGCCCCCACCAGAGCCATAGACATGCCACCACAGCCCGCAGCATCCCCACAGAGCTCCCAGAGCCCCCACACGCGTGCATCATCAGCCTCCCCACAGAGCCCCCACCAGCCCGCAGCATGCCCCCACAAGCCCGCAGCATTCCTCCAGAGCCACCACAGCCCGCAGCATGCCCCCAGCATCCCCACAAGCCCGCAGCATCCCTCCATAGCCCCCACCAGTCCGCAGCATGCCCACACAAGCCCGCAGCATTCCTCCAGAGCCACCACCAGCCCGTAGCATGCCCACGGAGCCCACACCAGAGCCATAGACATGCCACCACAGCCCGCAGCATCCCCACAGAGCTCCCAGAGCCCCCACACGCGTGCATCATCCCCCCCCCCGCGTGCATCATCCGCCCCCCCCACAAGCGTGGATCACCAAGCCCGCAGCATCCCCCCCAGAATACCTCCAGAGCCCGCATCATGCCCTCAGCATCCCCACAGAGCACTCAGAACCCGCAGCATGCACCCAGAGCCCCCACAAGCCTGCAGCTTCCCTCCAGAGCAACCACCAGCCCGCAGCATGCCCCCACCAGAGCCATAGACATGCCACCACAGCCCGCAGCATCCCCACAGAGCCCCCACACGCGTGCATCATCCGACACCCCCCCCCCCCCCAGAGCCCCCACACGGGTGCATCACCCCCCCCCCAGATTACCTCCAGAGCCCGCAGCATGCTCCCACAGAACCCGCACCAGCCCCATAGAGCACCCACGAGCCCGCAGCATGCCCCCAGAGCCACGAGCCCACAGCATGCCCCCACCATCCCCCACAGACCCGCAGCATCCCCCCCAGAGCCACCACAAGCCCGCAGCATCCCTCCAGAGCCCCCACCAGCCAGCAGCATGCCCGCATCATCCCTCCAGAGCCCCCACAAGCCCGCAGCATCCCTCCAGAGCCACCACCAGCCCGCAGCATGCCCACAGAGCCCCCACCAGAGCCATAGACATGCCACCACAGCCAGCAGCATCCCCACAGAGCTCCCAGAGCCCCCACACGCGTGCATCATCAGCCCCCCCAGAGCCCCCACCAGCCCGCAGCATGCCCCCAGCATCCCCACCAGCCCGCAGCATGCCCCCAGCGTCCCCACAGAGCCCCCACCCACAAGCCCGCAGCATCCCTCCAGAGCCACCACCAGCCCTTAGCATGCCCACAGAGCCCCCACCAGAGCCATAGACATGCCACCGCAGCATCCCCACAGAGCTCCCAGAGCCCCCACAAGCGTGCATCATCACCCCCCCCCAGAGCCCACACGAGCCCGCATGCCCCCAGCGTCCCCACAGAGCCCCCACAAGCCCGCAGCATTCCTCCAGAGCCACCACCAGCCCGCAGCATGCCCACACAGCCCCCACCTGAGCAATAGACATGCCACCACAGCCCGCAGCATGCCCCCAGCATCCCCCCCAGAGCCACCACAAGCCCGCAGCATCCCTCCAGAGCCCCCACCAGCATGCCTCTTGCATCCCCACAGAGCCCCCACAAGCCCGCAGCATTCCTCCAGAGCCACCACCAGCCCGTAGCATGCCCACGGAGCCCCCACCAGAGCCATAGACATGCCACCACAGCCCGCAGCATCCCCACAGAGCTCCCAGAGCCCCCACATGCGTGCATCATTCCCCCCCCACACGTGTGCATCATAATCCCCCCCCCCCTACACACACACACACACACACACACACACACACACACACACACACACACACACACACACACACACACACACACACACACACACACACACAATCCCCCCAGAATACCCAGAACATAGCCCCACAGACCACCCAAAGCCCGCAGCATCCCCCCAGAGCCCAGCACTGACCTCCTCCTGAAGCTTCACCATATCACTTTCTGCATGAATCTATGGCGTCTGGTGCTAAACTAGAACACGCCCATAATGCTGTCAGGACACGCCCCCGGAAACGACGTCATACCTGGAAGGAGCCCATACATTCTAGCGTTTACCAGGGAGGAGGCTGCAGAGCGAGTGGTTGGTGGTGAGGCTGCTGAGTATTGGGGAGACATGGCGGATGACTGCGCACCCCACACTGAGCTCCTGGGGGGGGGCAGCCTCAGTCCTGGGGGGGCACCCTGGCTTCCTGTGGATGTGGTTAGTCCCCTGCACTATAGAGAGCGGCTCATAGACTGCTGTAGAGCAGCAATGGTCGGTGACGGGTCAGAGCCGGGGATTACAGGGAGCCGCAGCCTCTCACCTGTCAGCAGTTGGACTATAAACCAGGTTTCCAGTCACTGACAGTATGGCTGGAGCTGCGCCCATTATGCACTGTTAGAACTTGGCGATTTCTGCCATGTTTGGAGGTTCCTGGATTCTGTATTTTTCTGCACAGGGTTTGTCCATGAGAAAAAGGAACACAGAGCGCCAGTCCTGGCCACAGGTTGTGTCTGGTACTACAGCTCCGGTCTAGTGACGTGACAGGTGCTGAGCTGTAATGCCACACACAGCCTGTGCCCAGGGGTGGCGCTGTAATCCAACAGCTCTGGCTTTCTACTCTGGGACAACTTCTGCAAGGCTGAATTCACACATCTGTGCTCCACGGAGCGAGCTCAGATCTGACAACCGCTGGGTCACCAGTGCTGATCTGTGATTACCTCCTAGGAATAGATGAGGCACTGATCAGGTCCGGAGAGCCGGGCCGGGTCCTCCGATCCCACCACGGATGTGTGAATTCCTCCTTAAGTTAATATCTTAGTGTTAGAGTTCTCCTTTAGAATTTGTGTTCACATGAGAGTAATTTATTATAGTTTATTGTGTAACGTTTGAAAAACGTATCGATTACTAATCCTGAGTTACAGCCAGTAATAATCTAGAGCTGCGTTCAGAGATCTGCAGGCTTCTGAGCTGAAATCTCCCAGCAGTCCTTGCTGAGATCACTATTGTTAGTGTTGCAATGTTAAGGCAGGTGCAGATAGCAGTGTTTTCGGCTGGAGTGCGACCTGACAAAACATTGAATCGCACTGTGACCAGTGTTTGTCCAAGGAGAAAAATCGGACTTGTGCACGGCCCGATAGACAGTCTGTCCGAGGACAAAAATCACTATGCTTGAGTTTCATCTAATATTCGGATCATTCTCGGCCATACAAGTTAATGAGTTCTTGGAAAAGATCGCACTGCACTCAGATGACATCTGAGTGCAGTCCATTTTTCACGGATTGACGTAACGAAGAAGATGGAGAATTTTTTTTGACCTATGTCTTGTATCTTGTTTTGTGTCACTTTATGTACAGTTCTGGCCAAAAGTCTTGTGACTGATAGAAATTTTGGTGTTCACTTCAGTGTTTTTAGATCTTTTAGTCAGATGTTTCTGTGGTTACTGTAATACAATTATCAGCATTTTATAAGTTTTACACTTTTATTGACAAATACATCAAGTTTATGGAAAGATTCAATATTCAGTGTTGACCCTTATTTTTCAAGACTCGTTCCCTTCGCCTTGGCAGCTGGATATCGGCTGCTGGGCCAAATCCTGACTGACGACGGACAATTTTTGTCTAATCAGTGCTAGGAGCTCACTACATACATTTCTGTTTGTCCACCCGCTTTTTGAGGAGTGACCACAATCGAATTGACATCTGGAGAGTTTACTGGCCATGAACCCAAAATGTCAGTGTTACCCAGACACTTAGTTGTCACTTTTGCCTTGTGACATATTCTCCGTCATGCTGGTATATGCATTGTTAATCACCAAAAATGCTCCTGCAGTGTTCTTAGGCAAAATTGTGAGTGAGCCCACTCCCTTTTGATGATGGATAACTCCACACATGACTCGTCTCGGGTGCTTTACTGTTGGCATAACACAGGACTCAAAGTAGCGCTCAGCTTTTCTTCTCCGGACATTCATTCTTCCATATGTCCCTAACAGTTTGAAGGGGGCCTTCATCAGGGAAATAACTTTACCCCAGTCCTCTGTAATCCAATCACTGTAGTTTACTGCATTTTATAATCCTGTTCTTAATCTTTTTCATGGAGAAAAGTGGTTTCTTTGCTGCCCTACTTGACACCAGCACAGCCTCCAAAATCCTTCTCCTCACGGTGTGTACAGATGCACTGACGCCTGCCTGCTGCCATTCTTGAGCAAGCTCTGCACTGATGTTGAACCAATTCCATAGCTGAATCCTATGGAATCCTAGCTGAATCCTATGTAGGAGGTGATACAGGGACTTGCTGGACTTTCTTCGGAGTCATGAAGTCTTCACAGCAAATTAACCTCCCCCTATTAAGTTATTATTTATTATAGTGCCATTTATTACATGCAGCTTTACATGTGAAAAGGGATATACATAGCAAAAAACAAGTACAATAACCTTGAACAAAAACGAATCACCGACTGGTACAGGAGGAGCGAGGACCCTGCCCGCGAGGGCTTACAGTCTACAATGAATGGGTGAGGATACAGTAGGTGAGGGTAGAGCTGGTCGTGCAGTGGTATGATGGAGCGGTGGTTACTGCAGATTGTCAGAAGAGGTGGATCTTCAGCTTCATTTTGAAGGTTTCCATGGTTGGCAACAGTCTGATATATTGGGGTAGAGAGTTCTAGAGTAGGGGGATGCATGGGAGAAATCTTGCGTGCGATTGTGGGAAGAGGAGATAAGAGGGGAGTAGAGAAGGAGATCTTGTGAGGATTGGAGGTTGAGTGCAGGTAAGTACCGGGACACTAAGTCACAGTTATATGGAGGAGACAGGTTGTGGATGGCTTGGTATGTCATGGTTAGGGTTTTCAACTGGAGTCTCTGGATAATGGGGAGCCAGTGAAGGGATTGACAGAGGGGAGAGGCCAGGGAATAGCGGCGGGGACAGCTGGATTAGTCGGGCAGCAGAGTACAGTTATCTGACAGGAGAAAACAAACTCCTTTGCCATGCTTGCCGATGGGGCGAGGGGTGTGGGAAACGTGGAATCCAACATATGAAAGTGCAGCTGGAGAGGCCATGTCAGAGGGGGTGAGTCAGGTACCATTGATGCCAAGGAAGGAAAGTTTGTTAGTAATGAAAAGGTCATGGATGTAGGAAAGTTTGTTGCAGACGGAGAGAGCATTCCATAGAGCTCCTGTTAGTGGGATTGGGGAAGCGGGGGATGGGCAATGGGTATAGGGTTAGGAAGGTTGTGGAAATTTGATAGATTGTGGATGAGAGGTAGAAGTGACTGTGGGGATGTGGTGAGGAGGGCCATGATTTGGAGAGATATCGCCAGCAGTGAGGAGCAGCAGGAGAGAGCGTGAGGTGGCTGTATGTGTTTGGAGACAGAGGATTGTATGTTGAGGAACAGATCTGAGGAGGAGGTGAGATGGAGGGAAAGATGACCAGTTCATTACTAGGTGTAGGGATGAGAAGGGTTAGTAGAACGTGTAGGACTATAGGGGTGAGAGTGAAAACAAAGAGAAACATTTTTTACTCTGGCTGTGCAGTTACCTTCAGTTATCTTCTGGTTCAATTCTGGTCTAACTCAGTGCAACACAATGTAAGGTGGCTGCCAGACAGGTCGTGGACGGGAGGTATGTGTCCCCGAAGTACCAAACTTCGGTGATGTAGGACATGGAGAAGCAGGCTCCAGAACACATAGTGCTGGGAGGGAGTTAATGGGCCTGGATTAAAGGGCCGGGTTTCAAGAGCAGCTGAAAGAGTTGGGGGGAAACAGCTGCTCACTTACCTCCAGTCCAGGTCTTGGAAGGCTGATTTAAGACAGCTGCGCATGTCTCAGTGGTGCTGTGTGTTGTGCAAGGTGAGCAAACCTTGCATGTGCTGCTCAGTCTGCTGGAGGCCGAGAAAAATGGTTTTTAACAGGGAAAAATGCAAAGTACTACATCTGGGCAATAAAAATGAAAAAAGCATATACAGAATGGGAGGAATAGAGCTAAGCAACAGTACATGTGAAAAAGACTTAGGTATACTAATAAATCACAGACTGAATATGAGTCAACAGTGTGATGCAGCAGCAAAAAAGGCAAATACAATTCTGGGATGTATTAACAGAAGCATACAGTCTAGATCACGTGAAGTCATTATCGGTCTTTACTCCTCTTTGGTCAGACCTCATCTGGAATACTGTGTACAGTTTTGGGCACCACATTTTAAAAAAGACATAGACAAACTGGAGCAAGTTCAGAGAAGAGCGACCAGAATGGTGACTGGTCTGCAAACCATGTCCTATGAGGAACGGTTACAGGATTTGGGAATGTTTAGCTTGCAAAAAAGAAGACTGAGAGGAGACTTAATAGCTGTCTACAAATATGTCAAGGGCTGTCACATTGTAGAAGGATCATCTTTATTCTCATTTGCACAAGGAAAGACTAGAAGCAATGGGATGAAACTAAATGGGAGGAGACACAGATTAGATATTAGAAAAAACTTTTTGACAGTTAGGGTGATTAATGAGTGGAACAGGCTGCCACGAGAGGTGGTGAGTTCCCCTTCAATGGACGTCTTCAAACAGAGGCTGGACAGACATCTGTCTGAGATGATCTAGTGAATCCTGCTTTGAGCAGGGGGTTGGACCAGATGACCCAGGAGGTCCCTTCCAACTCTACCATTCTATGATTCTATGATTCTAAAAGCACTACATTTAAACGGCTGATGCCGTGCTGTATGGACTGGTTATTTTTAGTTTTGTTCTGTTATAGCAGTGTTTCCCAAACCCTATCCTCACGGACCCCCATAGGTCATGTTTTCAGAATCTCCTTAGTATTACACAGGTGAGAGAATTCCTGATGCCTTGATGATTCTTCAATCACCTGTGTAATACTAAGGAGATCCTGAAAACATGACCTGTGGGGTCTGTGAGGATGGGGTTTGGGAAACACTGCGTTCTACCTTTTGTGTATCTATTATATGGTGGCAGAAGGTGCCAAGCCCCCCCCCCCCTGCTTTGGGCAGAGGGGAGGTATGTAAGGTTGCTGCCGGACAGGTCGTGGACGGGAGGTATGTGTCCCCGAAGTGCCAAGCTTTGGTGATGTAGGACCCGGAGAAGCAAGCTCCAGCACACATAGTGTAGTGATAGGGTTTTGTGGTTAAGTAATTTCCTTGGGAAAAAATTAATATGCATTTTTTTTTTTTAACAATTCATCTGATCATTCTTCATAACAATCTACAGTTAATGCAAATTGACACTATAAAAACTGAAGCAGCAAACTTTATGAAAGCCAGAATGTGTTTCAGTCTCCAAACTTGACGACTGTGTATTATTGTGTTCCCTCTTATGTATATTATTGTGTCACCTCTTATCTTGTGTATCGCTTCTCTCTTCAGTTTGTTAGCCTCATGCGGCTGGTGATTCTTGATGACTATGCCCGGGCTGCGAATGGGCAGCAAAATACCTAAGTAATCGCATCGCCCAGTTCAATCCTGGACCTGACAATTACTTCACACTTGGGCTACCCACAGGTAATGTGCCTTTTATCTATCTTTATCCAGTTTTCCACGAGTTGGTTCAAGCGTTTTAGTTGTGGATTGAACTATTTTTGCACATGTGAATTACGAGAAGTCCTCACGAGTAAGTCAGATGTGTACGGCAAAGCTTCATAGAGGAGGGAGACTCCAAGTTCACTGCTGAACATCTGCTCTCTCCATGTTTCGTTGCGATCTACCAGTGTCTCCGTAAGATTTGGCCATTCTCTTCTGTTATATGCAAGAGTGTGCCAATTTTCCAAAGGAACAAGGAGATTGAGTAGCTCAACAGCCTCTTGCCACTGATCGGCAAACAAATTTGGAGAAAATAATTGGACAAAGCCTGAAGGACGCTGTAATGCAGGGCTGTGTTCTGGGGGATCGATGAAGACATAAGAAGCATGATCTGTGCTGAACAGTATGGATGGTAATCCAAAGCCTCCATAACCAAGCTTGGCGTGGAAGGCACTCGGGAAATAGGAGTGTGAGTTGGGGGTCTCCCAGTGGTAATACAGTTGGAATCACTGCCTTATTAATACAACGGGGAACTGTTTTGATTTCAATTAACAATTTAAAGAGGTTGTCCGAAACCAACACTGATTTAATCCTAAATCTCTATTTAATTTAATAATCTACCGTATTTTTCGGACTATAAGACGCACTTTTTTCCTCCAAAATTTTGGCGGAAAATGGGGGGTGCGTCTTATAGTCCAAATGTTGGGGGGGGGGGGTGTGTATATATATGTGGGAGGAGCGGGGCACAGGAGGCAGCGGCCGCCCGCTGCAGCCTACACTGTCCCCGCTGCTAAAGAAAATGAATATTCACTGCTCCTCACGCCCATGGGGCATGGGGAGCACTGAATATTCATGCTCCTTAATAGCAGCACACAGTGTAGCCGCGCTGCTGCTCCTGCTGCTGCCGGAATCGCCTGTGCCCGCTGTTAAAGGGCATGAATATTCAAACTCTCTCCACGCCCATGGGTGTGGGGAGGGGGTGAATATTCATGCCTTTTAACAAGCGGGCACACGCTATAGCCCGGCAGCAGCAGGAGCCGCAGCGCGGCTAAGCTGTGTGCCGGCTATGAAGGAGAGTGAAGTCCCTGCTCCCCGCGCACACAGACCCGGTGTGGGGAGCAGTGACTTCCGGCAGCTGATCTCTCCATGTGAACCGCGCATGGCCGTGACGTGCGGCTCACATGGAGAGATCAGTGCGGGCAGACAGGAGGAGAGAGAAGAAAGGTGAGTATAAGTGTTTATTTATTTTTTTTTATGTGCAGCCTGATGGGGATTAGGGGGACCATGAATATTAGGGTATGGATGAGGGGGCCATACAAAACAGGATAAAGAGGAGGGGGCCATACATACCAGGATAGGGATGATGGCCGCCGTGCGTACCTGGACGGGGATGATGGCCACGTATAAAAGGAAGGGGGTTGGGCATATATACCAGGATAGGGGATATTGTCAGAATTGGGTATTACTCCTATACCAGTGTCAGCAGAAGACCCCCCTCCCCCTTAAAAGTGCATCATGAACAATTTTTTACTTAATTTTTTTTTTTATTTTCCTCTTCTAAAACCTAGGTGCGTCTTATGGTCCGGTGCGTCTTATAGTCCGAAAAATACGGTAATTGCTTTTCTAATATACTTTAATTAAAAGTTAATCTAAATTTATCTAACTGGGGTGTGTTTGTATGTGTGTATATATTTGTGTTTTTTTACCAACTTCCTGTTTGATAACATTTAGTTTGAAATCCCCAGTGCATCCTGGGATATGAAGACGGACGTGATCAGGAGCAGAGGCTGCGGTCCCTGCTGCTGCCTCTTTCCCCACCCTGAATGAAGCGTCATCAGTGATGCCTGTTTCAGGGGCTGGGCTAGTCCCTGCTACTCTGCGCATGTGTCGGTTGTCAATTCTAACTCTCAGTTGCTCAGCAGGATCTTGTCACTGTGCAATATTCTTTTTAATGCGCAGCGTCAGGGATTCCTCAGAGACGACACCGGGGAGATCACGCAATATCTCACCCTGCCGTCACTGTGTCACGGATTTCGTCCGGAATCGCGAGTACACGATTCAGATTACTCGACAGTTCAGCAGTTTTTGTGGATTGCGAATGTCAAGAATGCTACCTCCCGGAAGCTAAAATACGATAAATGAGGGGCCAGGTGAAGAAAGCCATAGCAAATTCGGTCATGTCCCTTGGAGGTGCAATGTACCCTGATATCGTGAGCACAATACAATTCCAGCGTTTTACAGTGGGATCTGCTACATAATGAAGTTTCTCTTAAGGGGCACTTGGAAGGGAAGATGTCCTTATCACCCCGGTCAGTAAAATCTTTATAGAGGTTAGGCTCATCCTGCCACCAATCTCAAGGGGTTCCCTGGGTACTTGGGGTCACAAGCACAATTACCACAGATGCGAGTCCCAGAGGGTGGGGAGCTCACAGGACCTGGTCAGATATCGAAAAGGGTCTCTCCTCCAATGCAAAAGAACTTTTGTCGGTCCGAGCTCTGCTGTGCCTATTTGGGGTGAAGTTCGGGTCCTAGGAGGCATCGACTATGCAGCCTGCACAGCAGATCACAGCCCGGGCAAAGCGTCTCCGGGTAAATCTCCACCTTGTGAGTTGCTTCTTGTGCAGCAGCCCCATGCAAGTTGCTCCGCTCTTCTCGGCCAGCTCATGCTGAAGACTGAGCTCCTCTGCCCAATCTAGGAGCTCAATAGCCCTGATCACGTCAGTGGTAGCCCAGCGCTGCTGGATCAGATTTACAAATGGCAAACTAATCAGCCCTAGGCATTTCTAATATGTGCAGAGCAGGCGACATAAGTCTGACCGGTGTCCTCATAGACCTTTCCTCAGCCGGGGTCTAATAGCAGTAAGATGGCCGTCATGGGGTCCATTGTTAGATCTCAGCTGCCATAGAAACTCATCAGCACCATGATCGCGCCTCCCTCTCCTGTCTAAAGTGCCTAAATGCTGTGGAAGCCCCCTACTGTGTCATACAGTGGATTAAACTGCCAGGATCAGGGTTGGCTCCACTGTTGGTGGCTGAGGCAGGAGCAGGACTGTGTTATACAGCCACACTTCTGCCGCAGATCTTGTAAGAGCCCTGACAGGACCTGCCTGATGATAATGTGTCCTATAGAGCGGGTCCTGGTACCGGACTGCCCTGTACATATTCACCACTAGCTGGGAACCAGTTACTTACAAGGTCTAGTTTCGGATGTGTTTCCAAGATCCGTAGTTATCAGCATTTTATCCTTAAGGCCGAGTTATAATATCACTGTAACACTCTCGCCTTGTACTTGTATACCTGCCCTGTGTACTGCACAAAATTATATAACAAAGTGTGTGTACACAGATATCTATCTCCTGAATGGAATTACTGCTAGATCTCCTGTACATAGAAATATGAGGTTCTTAGCGCACATTTTGAGCAAATTGTGCGAGCCCATCTGCCAACGTCAAGGCGACCTCTTCAGATGGGTCCCTACACTAACACTACACTAACTTAGTAACTGGGACTAGTTTTTTGTATTATTATTACCACCATTTTTACTATTTATTATTATTGCAATAATGCAATTAATTGTAACTGTTATAACACTAATTAAAAAAAAATAATTCTAATTTTTTTATTATACTTGTGATTCTAATAATGGTATTACTAAAATCCCTATGCCTAAAGCTGTTGATCCAGAAGTAGGCAAAAACCCCAGGACACCTAACGCCAATTTATTTCATAGGGGAAAAAATTCCTTCTTGACCCCTGGAAAAGGCGAACAGTCCTAGGACCCTGGATCAAACCTAATAATGTTATTACAAGTTATATAATATTACGCTAATTATTGTACTACTGGAGTTATTTTAATTTGTTTTTATAAATCTAACTATTTGATATGGTTATTATTAACATTGTGCTATCTTATTACAGTATTATTCTTCTTTCCTATCACTACTAATACTGCCCTATACCTACAGTGTGGATCCAGAAGAAGGCAAAAACCCCAGGACACCTTCAGCCAATTTGTGTTACAGGGGAAAAATTCCTTCTTGACCCTGAGAAAAGACGATCAGTCCTAGAACCCTGGATCAAACCTAATTATGTTACTAGTTATGTAATTACTATTACTGTACTAAATGTACTACTACAGTTTTTAATATAATTTTTTTTTATATATTTTGTCTTATGTCCTGCTTTCTTATTAAAATACTACTCTAACTTTTCTATAACTATTTAATATTACAGTATTGATTGAACTACGTCTATAACTATTTTTATTTACTCTTTGTTCTTTCTATAGATATAAGTAGTTTATATTATTATCCTGCTATCTTATTACAGTATTATTCTTCTTTCCTATTACTACTAATACTACCCTATACCTACAGTGTTGATCCAAAAGAAGGCAAAAACCTCAGGACACCTTCAGCCAATTTGTGTCACAGCGGAAAAATTCCTTCTTGACCCCGAGAAAAGGCGATCAGTCCTAGAACCCTGGATCACACTGTTATTCTACCTACTACTATTACTACTGTTATTTTATTACTTTCTTACTATTATCACTAGTATTATTACTCAAATGACACTAATAATGATATACTACCACTAGATTACTACTATCCTGCGATTATTACTTTGGTGGATTTCTACTTACCAGCCGATATTGCCGTATGATGTTATCGGCAGAGAGGTCTCAGTAGGATGGTCCACATGGTGTTCCTCTTTCCTCTCAAATACCGGTTGATGTAATGGCGGATGTTGTTCTGCTTCTTCCTTTATGTTGTAGGATCGATTGTTCTGTCCTCTTCTGTCCTCTTCTGTCCTCTTCTGTCCTCTTCTGTCCTCTTCTGTCCTCTTCTGTCCTCTTCTGTCCTCTTCTGTCCTCTTCTGTCCTCTTCTGTCCTCTTCTGTCCTCTTCTGTCCTCTTCTGTCCTCTTCTGTCCTCTTCTGTCCTCTTCTGTCCTCTTCTGTCCTCTTCTGTCCTCTTCTGTCCTCTTCTGTCCTCTTCTGTCCTCTTCTGTCCTCTTCTGTCCTCTTCTGTCCTCTTCTGTCCTCTTCTGTCCTCTTCTGTCCTCTTCTGTCCTCTTCTGTCCTCTTCTGTCCTCTTCTGTCCTCTTCTGTCCTCTTCTGTCCTCTTCTGTCCTCTTCTGTCCTCTTCTGTCCTCTTCTGTCCTCTTCTGTCCTCTTCTGTCCTCTTCTGTCCTCTTCTGTCCTCTTCTGTCCTCTTCTGTCCTCTTCTGTCCTCTTCTGTCCTCTTCTGTCCTCTTCTGTCCTCTTCTGTCCTCTTCTGTCCTCTTCTGTCCTCTTCTGTCCTCTTCTGTCCTCTTCTGTCCTCTTCTGTCCTCTTCTGTCCTCTTCTGTCCTCTTCTGTCCTCTTCTGTCCTCTTCTGTCCTCTTCTGTCCTCTTCTGTCCTCTTCTGTCCTCTTCTGTCCTCTTCTGTCCTCTTCTGTCCTCTTCTGTCCTCTTCTGTCCTCTTCTGTCCTCTTCTGTCCTCTTCTGTCCTCTTCTGTCCTCTTCTGTCCTCTTCTGTCCTCTTCTGTCCTCTTCTGTCCTCTTCTGTCCTCTTCTGTCCTCTTCTGTCCTCTTCTGTCCTCTTCTGTCCTCTTCTGTCCTCTTCTGTCCTCTTCTGTCCTCTTCTGTCCTCTTCTGTCCTCTTCTGTCCTCTTCTGTCCTCTTCTGTCCTCTTCTGTCCTCTTCTGTCCTCTTCTGTCCTCTTCTGTCCTCTTCTGTCCTCTTCTGTCCTCTTCTGTCCTCTTCTGTCCTCTTCTGTCCTCTTCTGTCCTCTTCTGTCCTCTTCTGTCCTCTTCTGTCCTCTTCTGTCCTCTTCTGTCCTCTTCTGTCCTCTTCTGTCCTCTTCTGTCCTCTTCTGTCCTCTTCTGTCCTCTTCTGTCCTCTTCTGTCCTCTTCTGTCCTCTTCTGTCCTCTTCTGTCCTCTTCTGTCCTCTTCTGTCCTCTTCTGTCCTCTTCTGTCCTCTTCTGTCCTCTTCTGTCCTCTTCTGTCCTCTTCTGTCCTCTTCTGTCCTCTTCTGTCCTCTTCTGTCCTCTTCTGTCCTCTTCTGTCCTCTTCTGTCCTCTTCTGTCCTCTTCTGTCCTCTTCTGTCCTCTTCTGTCCTCTTCTGTCCTCTTCTGTCCTCTTCTGTCCTCTTCTGTCCTCTTCTGTCCTCTTCTGTCCTCTTCTGTCCTCTTCTGTCCTCTTCTGTCCTCTTCTGTCCTCTTCTGTCCTCTTCTGTCCTCTTCTGTCCTCTTCTGTCCTCTTCTGTCCTCTTCTGTCCTCTTCTGTCCTCTTCTGTCCTCTTCTGTCCTCTTCTGTCCTCTTCTGTCCTCTTCTGTCCTCTTCTGTCCTCTTCTGTCCTCTTCTGTCCTCTTCTGTCCTCTTCTGTCCTCTTCTGTCCTCTTCTGTCCTCTTCTGTCCTCTTCTGTCCTCTTCTGTCCTCTTCTGTCCTCTTCTGTCCTCTTCTGTCCTCTTCTGTCCTCTTCTGTCCTCTTCTGTCCTCTTCTGTCCTCTTCTGTCCTCTTCTGTCCTCTTCTGTCCTCTTCTGTCCTCTTCTGTCCTCTTCTGTCCTCTTCTGTCCTCTTCTGTCCTCTTCTGTCCTCTTCTGTCCTCTTCTGTCCTCTTCTGTCCTCTTCTGTCCTCTTCTGTCCTCTTCTGTCCTCTTCTGTCCTCTTCTGTCCTCTTCTGTCCTCTTCTGTCCTCTTCTGTCCTCTTCTGTCCTCTTCTGTCCTCTTCTGTCCTCTTCTGTCCTCTTCTGTCCTCTTCTGTCCTCTTCTGTCCTCTTCTGTCCTCTTCTGTCCTCTTCTGTCCTCTTCTGTCCTCTTCTGTCCTCTTCTGTCCTCTTCTGTCCTCTTCTGTCCTCTTCTGTCCTCTTCTGTCCTCTTCTGTCCTCTTCTGTCCTCTTCTGTCCTCTTCTGTCCTCTTCTGTCCTCTTCTGTCCTCTTCTGTCCTCTTCTGTCCTCTTCTGTCCTCTTCTGTCCTCTTCTGTCCTCTTCTGTCCTCTTCTGTCCTCTTCTGTCCTCTTCTGTCCTCTTCTGTCCTCTTCTGTCCTCTTCTGTCCTCTTCTGTCCTCTTCTGTCCTCTTCTGTCCTCTTCTGTCCTCTTCTGTCCTCTTCTGTCCTCTTCTGTCCTCTTCTGTCCTCTTCTGTCCTCTTCTGTCCTCTTCTGTCCTCTTCTGTCCTCTTCTGTCCTCTTCTGTCCTCTTCTGTCCTCTTCTGTCCTCTTCTGTCCTCTTCTGTCCTCTTCTGTCCTCTTCTGTCCTCTTCTGTCCTCTTCTGTCCTCTTCTGTCCTCTTCTGTCCTCTTCTGTCCTCTTCTGTCCTCTTCTGTCCTCTTCTGTCCTCTTCTGTCCTCTTCTCAGGAAACGTAACCAGACATTAGGAGCAATCCTCAACTGACAGAGCGCCATTACTGACCTCATCCCGCTAAGTAAAAGTGTTTTACACAGAATGCAGACTACTGTGCAGCAACGTATACTCCCGAGGGGCCGCAGGAAACTGGAGTGAATAATGTCCTCCTCTTCCTTTGGATTACGCTTATGCCGTGTTCTCACTGGTGCTATTGGCTTCCATTGGAGATTTAAGCTTTTTGGTATTTTTGATGCTGTATAGTTAGTCACAAAGTTACCTGAGACGTAATAAATAGCATTAAAGCTGCAGTAATTTTTTTATGTAGACTGCTCAAAAAATAAACGGAACACTTAAACAACAGAATATAACTCCAAGTAAATCAAACTTCTGTGAAATCAAACTGTCCACTTAGGAAACAACACTGATTGACAATCAATTCCACATGCTGTTGTGCAAATGGAATAGACAATAGATGGAAATTATTGGCAATTATCAAGACATCCTCAGTAAAGGAGTAGTTCTGCAGGTGGGGACCACAGACCACATCTCAGTACCAGTGCTTTCTGGCTGATGTTTTGGTCACTTTTGAATGTTGGTTGTGCTTTCACACTCGTGGTAGCATGAGACGGACTCTACAACCCACAGAAGTTGCTCAGGTAGTGCAGCTCATCCAGGATGGCTCATCAGTGAGAGCTGTGGCAACGAGGTTTGCTGTGTCTCAGCGTAGTGTCCAGAGGCTGGAGACACTACCAGGAGACAGGCCAGTACACCAGGAGACATGGAGGGGGCCTTAGGAGGGCAATAACCCAGCAGCAGGACCGCTACCTCTGCCTATGTGCAAGGAGGAACAGGAGGAGCACTGCCAGAGCCCTGCAAAATGACCTCCAGCAGGCCACAAATGATCCTCCTTAAGACTGTCAGAAGGAGCTCACTGATAGATTCTCAGTTAGCTAATTTTGCAGCCAGGAATAGACAGTGCAGCACAGATGCTTCAGAAGGCAACATTTTTAATGAAACTCAATTACAGAAATCAATTTTAGCCCCAAATACTTGCATTAAAGTAAAAAAAACAAATGGCCCCAAATCTGGACAACCGCTTTAACTCCTTACCAACATCTGCCGTACATGTCTGGTATAAGTCAGTAGCGGGTGTATGGAGTAGGGTCAGCTCGCCCCGTACATGGCAGATAATGGCTGTGACAAACAACCAGGACCTGCCTCTAAGAGCTGCGAGTGGAGCGAAGATCTGCCCACCACTGTTAACCTGTTCAGTGCTGCTGTCAATCTCTAACAGCAGCATTAACAGCGCGCCGGCATTGGGACGCATCGTTCCATGCGCTCACCGGCGCTCCTGTGACGCGATCACAGGGCGCAGATGGACTGCTATGACATCCGGGGGTCTGCTGAAGCCTCCGTGCCTGTCATCATAAAGCTTCATTTGGGCTGTAAAGAAGACCGTGATTTTGCTATATGGAGCATTACTGTGGTATCGCTGTATATAGCACAAGCAATCAGATAATGTATACAAATGCAGTGAAAATTAAAAAAAAAAAAGTGTAAAATATTAAAACCCCACACGTTCAACTCACCTCCCACTAAAAACAAATATAATAAAAATATACACATTTGTGGTATGGTCTCTTTCAGAGAAATACAATCTATCCAAATATAAAAAACAAACGATCAGTGAACACAGAAAAAAATTCAAAAAGCCAAAATTGCATTTTTTTCGTTCGCCACAATACTACAGAAAACCCTGTAAGAAGCGATGACCATGACATATGTGTCCCAAAATGTTATCAATAAAGTCCTCTTGCCCTTCAAAAAATAAGCCCCCACACAGCTCCATCAACCCGAAAAATGAAAATGTTACGGGTCTCAGAAAAAATGGTGACACCATAAAAAAAAGTTTTTTTCTTTTGCCAAAACTATTGGAGAAGTTTGGTCTTGCTGTAATCACACTGAGGAGTAGGATCCTATTACCAGGTCATTTTCACCACACTATGTACGCCGTTAAAACCGTTCCCAGAAAAACAGGGTCAGGCTTTTTTTTTCCTCGCACTTTTACTGCACTTGGACTTTTTTTCCCGTTTTCTAGTACTATGTGGTAAATGAATGGTGGGATTTATAAGTACCGCTCATCCTGCAAAATAACAAGACCTCACACTATGTGGACAGACATGAAAAAGTTATAGCCCTTGGAAAAAGCGAAGGAAAAAACAGAAAAAAAACATCAATTGGTTCTGTTGGGAAGGGGCAAAGCTGAAGAAACGCATGTAACAGCAGAATATGGAGGAAGGTGAGATATCACCGGCTGGTGGATACTACCTGCTCCATCGCTGGCAGAGTAACCCATCCCCATGGTGGCCGCTGAGATCTTCTCTTGTAGAAACGGATCCAAAATCTATAAAACATGGGGAACAGTCAGCAGAGGGTTTGGTGATTGGCTCATATTGGCGATATACCCAGGGGCATTACTGGGCACAGGGAAGATTGGGAATGAATAGGATTGGCTGTTAGATATGTGATCTCTTCAATTAAAGGGGATGTCTAGTTGGAAGAAGTTCTCACTGATCTCTGGATAGGTGATGACTCTTAGATCGGTGGGTTTGGCCGCTATGACCCAATCAGCAGAACAGCACTTATAGATAGAAGTGAGCGAAGTGCAAATGTTCAGCCGCCGGTCCGTTCATTCTCTATGGGGGGCGCTGTACTCAGCTTTCTCCTGCATAGAGAATGAATGGAGCGGTGGTCCGGGGAGGGTCTAGCAGGGATTAGTTGGGTTCCCAGCAGATCTAGAAGTTGTCACTTATCATGTGTTGGGGAATAATGACTTCTCCTCTGATAAATGTGCTGATTCCTGTCAGTTGTGGTCGCTGAGTGCGTGTGATGGGATGCGGCTCCGTCCGTTATATTATATCACGTCTTATACCTATAATCTCGCTGATCGCAGGTGTCTGTCTTCACACTCAGATGAGATGGAACAAACTGACCATATAGGACTTTTTTTTTTTCTTCAAATTCAAACCGAGCAATCCTATTGGCTGAGTATGAATGCAGTTACCATGGTGACAGAAGTAGCTGCAGATTTAAAGGGACAAGATACTAATATTATACTAAAGTGTATTTTATTATATACTTCACATAACTGACTGGGTACACCTTGGTGCTGGTGGGATGGCTTTTTTTTTTTTTAATCAAAAACCATGTTTACTAAGTACCCTATATTATATATATTTCCTATTGCTTTTTACTTACTTATAGCAGGGTATATGTTCATATTGTTTCTATCCTAAGTTTGTCTATTTTCTAATAGATGGTGGCAAACTTCTTCCTGGCCTTTGAAGCACAGCTTTCAATTATTCCTGTCGTAAACCAGGTAAAAAGCTTCGAGCCGAGCGCGATCAGACTCCTTCAGTCCCGCAGCAGGTAAATCTGTGACCATCGCCGGCACTCCTGCTGTTCCTAGTACCGATCCCTCTGAGCGGCTGTGCAGTAATGAAGGCTGGATTCACCCCAAACTTGCTTGTCTTTTTTTTCGATTTCCAGTTCTGGTAATTAGTGATACACATGTGTATATCCAGTGGTCAACTCAAAACCTGTGTATGGAAAATTAATTGTTTGCTGTATGCATCTCATTTGTAGGATGCACACTATTCATTTCAATATGGAGCGGAGTAGGAGGAGACTTTCATTGCTGTCGCCCTTTACTTCCTCCCTGCTGATAGGAAATGCCATGCTGTTTGCTTGTGTCCTGTGATTACAGCAGCCTGCAACAGTTTTCAGCGTGCACTCCCCGGCTCAGGCATCAAGCAGTAAATGATAACATTAAAACGCTGCTACCCCTTTGTTAGTCACTTTTTTATCTTCTTCCCCTTCTACGAATGCTATAGTCCGTTATTCTAGAACTGCTCTGAAAATGGTTCTCTCTGGAGTGTTGGGATTTGGGTTTAGGGTGGGTTATGGGAATTGAAGTTCAGATACTTTGTTCATATTTTTACTATGGAATTACTATGTCATGTATGTTATTTGAAAGATGGAATATTTGTAGTTGGAGTTTTTCAATAAAAATGATTTGATTAAAAAAAAAATGAAATTAAAATTCCTCTGTTCTTGAGAAAGCATAGGATTTTACTAAGAGGTAAATTGCACGTTCCTTGTTTTCCAGGCACTTTACATTTTTGCTAGTTTTGTACGATTACACAATCCCTTTTATAGGCCAGTGCCAGTTGTACATCTCTCCCTAAACTCTTGTTCACACTATATTTTAAGGCAGTTTTATTCTATGGTTTCTAGATGTTGTCCAGCTTTGATAAATAATTAGTATTTATACTTTTGCTTTTAGATAGACTTGAAGAATGCCGATCCGGAAAGGGTGGAGAAACAAATTGAGAAGATGTTTGACGTTCCCGCTAGTGACTGTATCCGGGTACGATGCGCTCCACATCAAAATCATTCCTGTAGGCAAATTTAACTCCGCTGTCTGTACCTTGTCTTTTATTTTTTTCTACAAAATGTGGCTGGAAAAGGGGCAATGTAGCGAGGAATTTACATCAATTTTTGGTGTTAAAAAAAAAAACTTTTGTGACGCGTCATTTTTGCGCAAAAATGTGCAGCTTCCTATTTTACAGCACTCTTGCAACTTTTAGAAATTGGGCTTGGTAAGCTACACAGGTCTAAGAACGACGGGTGACGTTAAAAGTGGATAAAGACACACGGTGGCTCAGTGGTTAGCATTGTTGTTTTGCAGCGCTGGGATCCTGGGTTCAAATCCCACCAAGGACGACATCTGCAAGAAGTTTGTATGTTCTCCCTGTGTTTGCGTGGGTTTCCTCCGGGTTCTCCGGTTTTCTCCCACACTCCAAAGACATACTGATAGGGAATGTAGATTGTGAGCCCCGATGGGGGCAGTGATGATAATGTCTGTAAAGTGCTGTGAAATAAATGGCGCCATATAAGTGAGTATAATAAATAAAGATAGATGGAAGTGCTACATAAACATTTATCAAACATCGTGCAACACTTTGATACATTTGGCACAAATAATGGTAACACAACCACAAGCAAAACTGACCTGAGAAAGTCCCTTTATGATACATTTTTCGGAAAGAATTTGAAAGATTTAAAGCATTAGAAATGAACAAGATTATCCAATATCACAGAAAAAGGAAAAGTCTCCAGATGTCTTTATGCCGGATGCCGGTCTGTGTCCATACCTAAAGAAGAGCTGCCAAAAGAATGGGAAAGGAATCCTTTAGTAAACATAAATATCCATTGGGGTTTTAGGTGTTAAAAAAATGATCATATGAAAGATTTTGTGATCTGCGGTTACATGATTGTAATAACAACATTAAAGCCCCATTCAGATGTACAGGTTTTATCCATGAGAAACTGAGCAGAACGATATATAGGTTTGTGGGAGAAGATTCAGTATAAATTGTAATTTATTCATTAGATTTGAGAGTCCTCAGTGGTTGATACTAGTGTTGAGCCACCCCCGTAGTGTTCGAGTTCGGTTCGGTTCGTCGAACACCCGTGTGTTCGCCGAACTTTCGTCGAACTGTTCGTCGAACACCTTCGAACACCGTTAAAACCAATGGCAGGCAAACAAAAACACATAGAAACACATAGAAAACACCTTCAAAGGTGTCCAAAAGCTGACAAACTGCTCAGAAGACACAACTAACACATGGAAAAGTGACAAGTACATATAGTCATGCGAAAAGAAAAAAGGTGGAGGAGTAAAAGGAGGGGGAGACACAGATATAGGCATGTCATGCCCTTCTAAAATCCAAAAAGTGAGAAGCCGACACGTTCAGTCCGCTCCTGCCCGTGCCACCTCCGTGTCGCCGGGTTTGTGCCAGAGCCGCGGTGAACCCTGACGGCCAGCCCCCCTCTCCCAATACTGGTGCCTGTCCGCTGGTGGGTCGAGCGAGCCCCCCTGTGGTGGAGGCAGCTCTAAGCTTTTTAATTTAAATTGTCTCTCTAATTTGAATGAATACACTTTAAATCCATTTACAAGGATCTATTGGAGGGCAAGTCTCATGCCAACAGCCGCGTAATTCCAGCTCCAGTAGCGTCCACTAAAGCTGCTGCAGTTAAAAAGCTTTTATAAGGATCGAGCTCGGCTGTCCACCACAAGGCATCCTACTGCCAGTCCCAGTCCCTATGCCTTGGGGTGCCTCCTGATGCTCTTCACTGAGTATCCCGTGGTCCCGAAGCATTTCCTTTGAAAAAATTAAGTGTCCAAACTACAGGTGGTGTAGCTTGCTTAACAGCCGGGATAATCCGCTGACTAGCAGACACTGCTACTAGGCACAAAGTATTTCCTGGGCTAGATGCAGTTAAAAATTTGTAATTAGATACTCTCGTTGGATGCTGAGAAAGCATTCCATAGAGTCTCCTGGCACGCCATATATGATTCTCTTAAAAAGCTTGGGGTAGGGGTCTAGGGGACCCTTTTATAGCCAAAATCACGGCCCTGTATCACAATACGTCACCTAGGCTGAAGATAAATGGAACTGTAGCACCCTGAGGGCTCGGTTGCTACAGAGGTATTGCACCTCACCCAGAGGTGTGATATCTCACTCTCAGGTAAGGATGGAGTGTGGATCAGGACCCGACACCTGCATGCATTACACCACATTGCCGTGGGGCAGGGCGACCAATATGCCTCTGAGATGGGCACGACAGTCCCTGTCCCTGGCTGGAGTGGGGGGAGGGAACACTGAGGAAGGGGAACCCTGTAGTGCAGGAGCAGGGAGGAAGCAGTTCCTGGGTGCATTGAGAAGGGAGTATAAAAGGTGGGCACCATCTTAGTTCAGTGCAGAGAAGTCTGAGCAGAAGTGGCAGGGAGCAGGGGCTCTGCATGAGCTCTGCTCCGGAGGCGGGCCTAGTAACAGAGGCCCAGGCCTGGAAGAGGGAGAAGGAAAGAAGAGGAGCGGAGAAGGCTCCAGGAACGAGGAACGAAGGGATCCCAGGGGTGCGGACGGGCGAGTCGCCACCGCACTCCCGAATCCACCTGCGTGGAGGGGTCAGGCCAAAGGGGGAGACCGGTCCCCGAAACTAGTGGAGGCAGGAAACGACCCTCAGCTAGAAACCGGAGGCTGTGACATTTTATGTGGCGCAGCCCCTCGCTACACCCGCTAGGAAGGCACCACATAGGGTCAGGGAAACTGGCACCAAGTTTACCAAGAGGAGGCCCGAGGCAGCCGGACAGAAGGGTTGGTAAGAAAGGCCAGACAAAGGACACACAAAGGGGGTCCTGTGAAGCGCTCCAAAGTTATCTGGGAGTTGTCTGAGCCCCTCACCTGGTGAACACAGTACGACGTGGGCAGCCGTTACCTGCAGACGTGGTCTGGATAATAAGAACTGTGAGTAAAGGCCCTGGACTGCATCACTGACTCCGTGTCGTTACTGCTGCTGCCCTGCACCATCACCCCCATCCTCTGCATACACTGCCCTGAGGCTATACTCCCGTGCGGAGTTATGCTACGCTCTGCTGCACCCACAACACCATCCTCAGCGGTCTTCCCTGCAGCGGCGGTTCACTCTGACCGCAATCCACGGGTGGCGTAGTCGGACATTTAAACATCAAAACCACATAAATAGTTCCGCCACTGGTTTGACCACCCTGAGCCACGGAACCGGGTCGCCGCCACGAAGACCACCAGCATCCACCAAAAAGCGTCCGGCTCCGGGTGTCCAAAGGCCCAGGGGGTGCATCAGAACATTTTCATCACCTTTCACAATCACCAATGGGACAAGGCAGGGATGTCCTCTGTCCCCTCTCTTATACATCCTAGTGACGGAGCACCTGCTCTCATCAATTCGCCATAACCCCAATATTAGGTGGATTGAGGTGGGAGGCACCGAGTACAAGTGCTCTCTATTTGCTGATGATGTCCTAGTATATATCACTCAATCACATATATCCATCCATGCTGTTATGGCTGAAATAGATCACTTTGTTACATGGTCAAATTTTAAAATCAATGCAGCGAAGTCTGAGGCCCTTGATGTCTCCCTCCCCAAATCCATATAGGATTCCATCCAGTCCAACTTTCCCTTTGCCTGGCCCTCACAGGGTATCAAATACTTAGGAATTCCTATTCATAGAGACCTCTCCCATCTATGTTATCTTAATTTTGGGCCCTTTATTGAACAACTCCATACAGACCACGGTTGGCAAGTTAGAACTGTAAGATTCACTACGTGAACCACTGGTGTTTTGTGGAAAAGCACATGTACACTGTGTTCCAAATTATTATGCAAAAAGTGTTTAGGAGTGATAAGGGAAGAATTTGTTTGTTTGTCAGTTAAACTCATTGATGGTGATGTGTGTCAGGGCTCTTTATATCACTGTAAGCAATTGCAGACACCTGTGCTAATTAGTTTGGCAGGTGTGTCCAATGAAAGGCAAGACTACTTAAGAAGGCTGTCTCACATTATTAAGCAGCCTACATTTTCTGCCAAAATGGGAAAGAAAAAGGATGTGTCGGCTGCTGAGAAGCAACAAATTGTGGAGTGTTTAGGTCAAGGCATGACTACAATCAACATTGTGCGATGATCAGGATGAAGTGTCTTGGCAATCAAGAAGTATGTAGCTGATTCACAGTACACACGTGTGCGTGCTGATAAGGGCAAATTGAGGACTCTTTCCTTCAGGCAATTACGTCAGGTTAAAAGAGCAGCGGCAAAAAAGCCTTGTCATAGCAGCAGACAAGTTTTTGAAGCTGCTTGTGCCTCCAACGTCCCCCGAACAACAAGATGCAGGGTCCTTCAGAGGTTTGCAGCTGTGCATGCGCCATCCTGTCGACCTCCTCTATCCACTTCACACAAGCAGAAACGGCTCCAGTGGGCCAAACATTACATGAAGACTGATTTCAAAACTGTTTTGTTCACGGATGAGTGCCGTGCAGCGCTCGATGGTCCAGATGGATGGAGTGGAGGATGGCTGGTTGATGGACACCCCACGCAAACACGGCTACAGCGCCAACAAGGAGGAGGTGGAGTAATGTTTTGGGCTGGAATCATGGGGAGAGAGATTGTCGGCCCCTTTAGGATCCCTGAAGGCGCTAAAGATGAACTCCATAATGTATGTGGATTTTCTCAAACAGCACTTCCTGCCATGGTTCAAGAAGAAGAACCGTGTATTTCACAGCAAGATCATTTTTCTGCATGATAATGCACCATCTCATGCTGCACATAAAACATCTGCATCTCTGGCTGATATGGGCATAAAAGGGGACAAACTTATGGTGTGACCCCCATGCTCCTCTGACCTCTACCCCATTCAGAACCTTTGGAGCATCATTAAAAGGAGTGTCTATGATGGCGGGAGGCAGTTCACATCTAAGCAACAGCTCTGGGAGGGTATTCTGTCCTCATGCAAAACAATTGAAGCAGAAACCATCCAAAACCTGACAAATTCAATGGACGAGAGAGTTCAGAAGCTCCTTTCGAACAAGGGGTCCTATGTGAAAATGTAACATCACCTAGAATAAAGTTTTGAGTTGAAAACAGTTTGATTTCAGTTTCTAACAACCTGCTAATGCTTATAATTTCAAAAATGACCATTTTTTTGGTCTTTATTAAAATGAAAAGGTTGATCGAAAAGTTTGGGGGATCTAAGAGTGTGGCAACCCAGTAGTCATGATTACTTCGAATTCTGACAATATGAGGGTCATGCTGCAGGTAGTGCAGCAAGAAGGCACTTATGTGCCTTGCGCATCTCGGAGCCCCAAAATTATTTTCCGGGCTAGATGCAGCTAAAAATTATTTTTAATTTTAAATCTGGTGAAGCTTTAGTATAGATGGCCTAATAGGATCAGTGCTGCACACTGCTACAAAGCCCAAATTATTTTCCAGTCAAGATACAGATAAACATGATTAGTAATTTGAAAGCTTAAAACGGTTGGTAGGGTGATTTTAACCAATCATCAAGCTTTTACTCTCCCCAGGATGACACAGGGGTAGAAAAGTCGTTTCGGATCCATGATTTGTTCATCTTTATGAACGTGAGTCTGTCTACATTATCAGTGGAGAGCCGCGTGCGCTTATCTGTCAGCACACCACCAGCAGCGCTGAACACACGTTCAGACAGAACGCTGGCTGCGGGGCATGACAAGATCTCCAAGGCGTAAGTGGCTAGCTCCGGCCATTTATCCAGATTGGAAGCCCAAAAAGAGCAAGGGTCCAGTGACACAGTCGTGGCTTCAATGTTTACTTGGAGATACTCCTGTACCATCGTCTCTAGGCGTTGACTATGTGTCAGACTTCTTGTCTCCTGTGGCCTTGCAAAGGATGGGCTAAAAAAGTGGTGAAATGATTCCGCAAAATTGATGTTACCAGCAGATACTGTGGTTCTGTTACGGTTTGAGTGCTGAACACTTGACGGTCCCACGGTTGGCAAGTTGGAACTGTGAGATTCACTACGTGCACCACTGGTATTTTGTGGAAAAGCACATGTAAGATTCTGCAACAGTCTCTGCTGATACTCCTGCATGCGTGCATCCCTTTCTATGGCAGGAATAATTTCTGCAAATTTACTTTTGTACCGGGGATCTAACAGTGTGGCAACCCAGTAGTCAGGATTATTTCTAATTCTCACAATTCGAGGGTCATGTTGCAGGTAGTGCAGCAAGAAGGCACTCATGTGTGTTGCGCATCCAGGAGCACCAAGTCCCTGTTGTGTTGGTGGCGAGGTAACAATCATGCTTCCTTCCTCTGTCCTCTCCCCCCAACCTCGCACAACAGAAATGTGATCAAGGTCTCCCTCATCTGATGAGTCTTCCATCAGTTCGTCCTCCACTTCTTCCTGGGCTCCTGCACCTTCCTCACTAGTTTGGCTGCTACCATGCGCCCTGGTAAAACCATCTCCCCCACCCTCACATGCCTGCCGCCTTGGTGCTGCCGACCGTCTGGACCTTGCAGATGTTAGCCCTTCCGCATACAACTCCTCCTCCTCTACTTCCTCCACCTCCTCTTGTGCCACCACCTGACTCCGAATTCTGTTTAACATGTGCTCCAGCATGTAAATCACCGGAATAGTCATGCTGATAATGGCATCGTCAGCACTAAACATCTTCGTCGCCATTTCAAAACTGTGCAGAAGGGTGCATAGGTCCCTGATCTGAGACCACTCCTCCAGCGTGATTTGCCCCACCTCTGAATCTCGTTGGCCCAGGCTATACGTCAGAACGTATTGCACCAGGGCTTGTCGGTGCTGCCACAGTCGCTGCAACATGTGCAGAGTTGAATTCCACCGGGTAGGCACATCGCATTTTAGCCGGTGAAGTGGCAGGCCCAACGACTTCTGTAGAGATGTAAGTCGCTGAGCTGCGGGATGCGAACGGCGGAAGTGAGCACACAGCGACCGTGCCCTCTGCAGAAGGCCATCTAGTCTGGGATAGTGGGCTAAAAATTGCTGGACAACCAGGTTCAACACGTGAGCCATACAAGGCACGTGTGTGACATTGCCCCGGCGAAGGGCCGCACCCAGGTTTGCAGCATTGTCGCACACGGCCTTCCCTGGTTTCAGGTCCAGTGGAGACAACCATTCATGAAATTGGTTCTCCAGAGCTGACCACAACTCCTCAGCTGTGTGACTCACATTTCCCAGACATTTCAATGTAAAAACCGCCTGATGACGTTGAGCCCTACTGCCAGCATAGTAAGGAGGTGTGCAGGATCCCTTCTGCGCAGTTAGAAAGCTTGTGGCATGACCAGACAGGCTTTGGGTGCAGGTGGAAGACCGAGAGGAGGTTGAGGAGGCAGAAGCAGTGGAGGAACTTTGACATAAAGAGGATTGACGCACAACTCGGGACGGCAAGACTTGGACAGCAGCCCCTTGTCCTGCTGTCACCATAGTTACCCAGTGCCCAGTCAGCGACATGTAACGCCCCTGTCCATGCCTACTCGTCCAAGTGTCTGTGGTGAAATGCACCCTGTCACACACAGAGTTTCTCAAAGAAGCGGTGATGTTGTGTGCGACATGCTGGTGGAGCGCAGGCACACCTTTCTTTGAGAAGTAGTGCCGACTGGGCATCTGGTACTGGGGCACTGCGACGGACATAAGGTCTCGAAAATCCTCTGTGTCCACCAGGCGGAAAGGCAGCATTTCTGTAGCCAAGAGCTTGCAGATGGTGAAATTCAACCTCTTAGCTTTCTCATGGCTAGGAGGAAATGGTCTTTTACTTGTCCACATCTGAGGGACCGAGGGCTGGCTATTGTGCTTAGACGGGGTTGATAAGGGTGTCCCCGGCAAACTGCCGGTCTGTGAGGAAGATGCAGGCGGACATGTTAGGTTGCCTTGATCCAAAGGTGGTGCTATCGATGTCGGACAGCGCTCAACACCAGCTGGTGTTACCACCTCCAAAGAAAATGATGACCTGCCAATCACGCTGGCTGTTGCGGGTAAAGAGGTGGCAGGTCTGCGCCCCAAAACAGGTGTGACTGCTGTTCCCCCAGTCACAGAGGATGAAGAGGCCGCGGATGCACAAGATATGGCAGACGGTGATTGGCCCGGCCGGCTAGGCCGCATTGTAGCACACTGAGCTTCCCACTGCAACTTATGCTTCATGTCCATGTGCCGGTTCATGCATGAAGTACTCAAACTATGTATTTTTTGGCCTCTACTTAGCTTTTGCTGACAAATGTTACAGATAACACGAGTTGGGTCATCTTTATCGATCTGAAAAAATGCCCAGGCTATGCAAGGCTTAGCACCCATGCGACCTGAAGAGCCACCACGACTTGTGGTGAGAGGCAGAGTTGTGTTTGAGGATGCAGTTGTTGACGTGCTTCCAGTACTACGTCTCTGTCCAGGAAGGCGCAACCTGACCTCGTCGTCACTAGCATCTTCCTCCACCTCCTCTGCTGACCTCATCTCTTGGCTGACTGTGGGTTGACAGTAAGTGGGATCTCCGACCTCATCATCATCACCCTGTGCGTTATCACACCCGTCGTCCTCAGAGCCAACCTGTTCCTGCCCTGACAAAAAACTAAAGTTGTCGCTCCAATCAGGTATTTGAGTCTTATCATCGTCTTCCTCATTGTCTCCACCAACAGGAGTTACAGTTTGGGAATGAGGGTCTACATTATGGTCAGAACCTTCTGCGTCTGGTCCTGGATCCGACTCATAAAGATTCTGGGCATCAGTGCAGATCATTTCCTCGTCTGGATTCACAGAAGCGCTGGAGTCGACCTCTGATTCCCAGGCTATAGTATGAGTAAACAGCTCTGCAGACTCAACCATCTGTTCTACCTCATACTCAGACGGGCAGCTGGAGATTTGGGAGCTGTGAGGAAGCAAGTGCGATTTGGGTGACACCTTTGAGGACTGGAGTATTTGTGATGTTGAAGTTGATGTGGAGGAGAGCCCACTTAAAGGAGCACTTGATATCCGTTGAAGCACCTGCTGTTTTTGTGCCTCATCTGGAATTTGTAGCGATTGGCGTGGCTGTAAGAAAGGGATCTTATCACATTGTCCGCTAAAAGAAGTAGACGTTTTAGTTTGGCTGGAAGATGGTCTTTCTTCTGCAGATGTTACTGTTGCTTTAACACCTACCCCACGGACACAACCTTTTTTCCCCTTCCCAACACGCCTATTCCCCTTTCCACCAGCAGCAGGCCTTTTTCCACTCATTTTGGTGGTTAACTAATTCACAACTCTGGAGTTGTTTGCACAAAAAAACAATGGATGGTAACCGAGCAGAGCTGAGTGGCCAAACTGTGGTATTAGGCCAAAACTATTGGCTGGGTTAGATGCAGAAAAAAATTATTTTGAATTTGCAACCTGTTGGAGGTCAGTATAGATGGACTAATACAAATAGTCCCACACACTGCTAGAAGCCCAAATATTTTTTCAGAGGTAGATGCAGAAAAAAATTATTTTTAATTTGCAACCTGATGGAGGTCAGTATAGATGGACTAATAGAACAAGTCCCACACACTGCTAGAAGCCCAAATATTTTTTCAGAGCTAGATGCAGAAAAAAATTATTTTTAATTTGCAACCTGATGGAGGTCAGTATAGATGGACTAATAGACCAAGTCCCACACACCGCTAGAAGCCCAACTATTTTTTCAGAGCTAGATGCAGAAAAAAATTATATTCAATTTGCAACCTGCTGGAGGTCAGTATAGAAGGACTAATAGAACAAGTCCCACACACTGCTAGAAGCCCAAATATTTTTTCAGAGCTAAATGAAGAAAAAAATTATTTTTAATTTGCAACCTGATGGAGGTCAGTATAGATGGACTAATAGACCAAGTCCCACACACTGCTAGAAGCCCAAATATTTTTTCAGAGCTAGATGCAGAAAAAAATTATTTTTAATTTGCAACCTGATGGAGGTCAGTATAGATGGACTAATAGACCAAGTCCCACACACTGCTAGAAGCCCAAATATTTTTTCAGAGCTAGATGCAGAAAAAAATTATTTTTAATTTGCAACCTGATGGAGGTCAGTATAGATGGACTAATAGACCAAGTCCCACACACTACTAGAAGCCCAACTATTTTTTCAGAGCTAGATGCAGAAAAAAATTATATTCTGTTTGCAACCTGATGGAGGTCAGTATAGATGGTCTAATAGAATGATGCTATGCCCAAAAGATTTTACTTCACTAGGTGCAGTAAAAAAATTGGTATTCTATACACAGGTGTTATATCTTGCAACACAGATAGGCTACTCCACTGACTAACACACTCTGCAATAGGCCAAAAAGGATTAGCTTTGCTAGATTCAGCCAAATGCTGTGAAAAAACTTGCACAGCACTGGCACAGACCTGCCTGGCAAAAACTGATAGGAACTGATGTAACCTAGTCCTGAAAAAGACTCCAATTACAATTAGTCTTTACTCCCACAATCTATCTATTTAAGAGCACAGACCTGCCTGATAAAAGTCGTAGGAAATGCTGTAACCTAGTCCTTAAAAGGACTGCAATCACAACTATTCCCTACTCCCAAGCTATCTGTAGATTTGTGCGAAAATTGGCTTGAAATTAACAAGGTATAGCGCACACAGCAACAGCGGTGCCGTCTAACACGCAGCTGCAGCAGTGAGAAAATGGTGGCGACGGGGAAAATGGCTTGGTCTTATAGGGCAAGGACATGTGACATACACTGCCAATGACACATGCCCTTGCTTGTGTGAAAAAAAGCACTTCGCTCCGTGTGTGCGCTGCTGATAGGCTGACAGATTGCACCTCCCCACTGCAAATGCGGGAAAGAGAAAAAAAAATGGAGATCTTCATTGTTCCTGCAGAGATCCATCCCCTGCCCCTCCCCCCACCCCGCTGTACACTCAAACTGCGTATTAACATTAATTTTCATCATTACTGAGAAAAAATCCAGTTATGATTTTGGTGCACGAACAGTTATCGAACATAACCTCGAACAGCCGAATTTTTCTCAAATTGTTCGTGTTCGCCGAACGGCTCGAACACCGCCCAAAACAGCTCGAATTTGAGATTGGCGAACAGTTCGAGTAGAACAACGCTCATCTCTATTTAAGACACTCCCAATGTGAGCATCTTAAAGTGATAATAGATGCAGAGGGTCAGTACGTATATTTGTTCTTTAAGTTATTACTAAATCTCTATTAATAATCTATCTACATGTCACCCCCATATTCCAGGAGAATCATACATAAAATTATCACTATTATTTCGGGCTTCTCGCACACCCCCCTATATTATAATAGAGGACTTCAATAATATACCGGACTCTCTCTGGGATAGAGGGAGACATGAAGCTAAGAGGGTAGAAGGCAATTGTACTCCTTTTGGTCACTTAAGGAGACAGTCATAATTAATCTTTGAAGAGCCCGTCATCCTAATGTATACCAAGACTGTGGGGACCCCCAACCACACCCAGACGCTCAGCCCCCCTACCGCCCCCCTTTTCTTGACAATACAATAATGTGACTCTTACAACTGGATGGGTGAGGATCGGTCACAGCTTTATTAACTCTTTATACTTTCCATTAAAAAGGCATTTTATTTCCAAAATTATTCAGCTTGTTGCAGCATGCCCTGTCTCTCCACATCGGCAGCAAGTTGACCAACAAGTGTAACTCTCCAACATGTCCTTTCTATTTCCAGGCCGCTGTGACTTCAAAAGTCTATGATTGTCCTTTTTCCAGTCTTCACACCTGGGAGGGTGGGTGGGACGTTTGACTCCGGGACCAACAGAGAAAGGAAGGAACGTGGGATGTCCCGGTGTTTATGCATCCATGTGACGGCTTGTGGCAGCCATCCCTTCCGCTTCATTGGAGCCTTACGGGGACTTCAGGATCACTGGTCAATAAGGTTCAGTGAAGGGGGATCACCAATCGCCACGGCCCGGGGAGGGGCCACCACAGTCAGTGACTCCTTCCTTATTTAGAATGGAGTCTACTAGACTGTGGGGACCCCCAACCACACCCAGACGCTCAGCCCCCCTACCGCCCCCCTTTTCTTGACAATACAATAATGTAACTCTTACAGCTGGATGGGGGAGAATCGGTTACAGCTTTATTAACTCTTTATACTCATTCCATTAGAAAGGCATTTTATTTCCAAAATTATTCAGCTTGTTGCAGCATGCCCTGTGTCTCCACACCGGCAAGTTGGCCAACAAATGTAACTCTCCAACATGTCCTTTCTATTTCCAGGCCACGGAGGATCCTGCGTACTCGTACGCAGGACTCTGACCCCCACCCATCATCATTAACGCTTGCTCCACTCCGTCTTGGAGTCCTGATAGGAATATGTCCAGTCCAATATCCGTTAAGTGAACCCCATCGGGCCATATGAGGCCTGCTTTATCTCCTTCCAGTTCTCGGTGTAGTATTACTACACCGGCTCTTTCATTAACAAATTTTGCCATCCGAATATTTATTAGCCGCCTTGTCCATTCGATGGCCGCGCTGTCTTGCACACCTCGCCATACCGCTCTCGGCACAATCTCTGACCATACTATAGTTAGTTTTCTAAAAAATGCTCTTAAGCGCTCAGTGTCTAACTTCATTATTGCCATTAGTTCTGCGCTCTTTTAATGACCGAGGTCGTTTTCCCCCAGCATGTATAACTAATATGACCGGACCTGTTGCTTCTCTCCCTATCTCGATTACCTCCATTAGTACCTGTGGCCATCGCAGGCCTCTAATACCTCTCCAGTTGAAATATGTGTTATGAAACCCCATATTCCTCCCGCCCGGGCGGAGTTTCACCCTTTTTTCTGCCCAGTATATGTACGAGTGGCCTATCACCCACACTGTTGGCTTATCGTCACCTATAAAAGAAACAAACCACGTTAGGATAACAAGTCCGGTCCTTTGTATCTTGCAAAACACGAGGATCGCCATCTCCCTATCCTCTGCACTTCTGTTTCTGACAGTCCTGCTCTAGCTGCTTCCGTGGCTGCGCCTATGCGGAATGAGTGTGTCCCGTAATTTTTGGGGTGGTTCCCTGCCGATGATAGGCATTTATTAAATATTGATTGGAACTGGTATCTTGATAATGGAGTTCCGTCAATGTGTGATAGGAAGAAATTACTTTGTGGCCTGATGGCTGTTTATGTTTTTACTATTGTTACCAGACACAGTGAATTGTTTGTGGGTTGTAAAAGCACCCAAGTGCCCCTGCCCGTTGGATCCGTTTTCGATTTGCGTATGTGTATTGCATTATTGGCTATGACTACGTCCTGGTGTAATAAGCCTCCTCTGGTGCAAATTTTGGATTGAGGGACTAATTCGCTTATGCGTAGCGCCCCAAAGAAGGCGATCTCAAATGCAGTAGACAGTAGTGTCGCTTCAAATTGTGATTGGCATGTTAAAGGTGTTAGGGATATGATTTGGGAAAGCAGTTTTAGTGACATGGGACGACTACACTCCTGACTTGGCTGAGCCCTTTTCCACCCTTTTAAGGCTTGTTTGATGATGAATCTTTTTGTCACATCTCCCCAATTCAGTAGTTGGAAGTGAAATGCCACTCTGGTCAGCCACCGCTGCGCTGACGCCCCGGATATGCCTCTCATCATTGGCTGGTGAAGAAATTCTATGGTGACTTGTAATCTGGCTTGTTCACATTGGTCAACCCGTCTACCTGCTACTAGTCGTGTCCAGTCTTCCCATGCCTTACCGTATGCTTGCCATGTCGACGGGGTGACTGACGCTCTGATTAATGGCATCAGCTGTTCGCCACTATATCCCATAGGGAGGGTGGGCAACTGGTGCCCGACGGGTGGGCGTTGGGGAGGAGTTCTCTGAAAATCTGCCAATTGAATTGCGATAAAGCGTTAGCAGCGTTTGACCCCTCCGTGCCGTGGCTAGCGCGGACCCATATATTGTGTTTTAGGCACAGGAATGCTAGCCGGCGTAGTAGGCTTAGCACTGGGAGAGACGATGATGCCATCTTATTAATGCAGTGCGCTAGGCTAGTGTTTCTTGTTATGAAGCGTATATTTTTGTTCGCCAGGTGCGTGCCCCATATTTCTATTGCTACCACAATTGGGAAGAGTTCCAGGAGTGTCTGTTTTTTTGCCAGCCCTTGATCAGACCAATACGAAGGCCATAAGCCCGTGCACCATTGTATATCCGCTGCATATCCGCCAGATTCTGCCACCCCGATGAATAATCTTAGTTCAATGTTGGACTGCTCAGCTGACATAAATAACGTGTGACCGTTGAATGATTGTAAGAAGTTTTTCCACACATCTAAGTCCGCCCGTAGCTGCCTGTTAATTCTGATTCAATGACTCGGCTTTGATGCCCCTTTTGTTGCGTGGGATAAACGACGAGAAAAAACCCTTCCGACTGGCATCACCCGGCTCGCAAACACGAGGAGGCCTAGTAACACTTGCATCTGTTGTAGTGTTACTTTCCGTACTGCGCAAAATCCCTCGACCTGGTGTGGTGTTTTTTGTATTTTTTCCGTTGGGAGGCGGAACAACCTTGCTGTGGTGTCAATTTTGATGCCTAAGAACAACAGCTTTGTTGTGGGGCCTATGGTTTTTGTTGGGCATAATGGGACTTTAAACCAACGGGAGATGTTTGTGAATTCGTTAAGTAATGATTGGCATTGCTTTGAATCTTTGGGTCCGACGAATAGGAAGTCATCTAGTTAATGTGTGACGGACCTATTGCCTGTTTCGCACCCATTCTAGGAAGGAACTGAATAGTTCGAAGTAATAGCAAGATATTGAACAACCCATTGGGAGGCAAGTGTCGTAGAAGTAGTCGTTGTCCACTTGGCATCCCAACAGGTGGTAGCAATCTGGGTGCACCGGTAGTAGGCGAAAGGCGGATTCTATGTCGGATTTAGCGAGCTGCGCTCCGGGCCCTGCATCGTGTACTAACATTACTGCTCTGTCGAAGGACGCGTAGGAGACCGAGGCATCTTCAGACGAAATACCGTCATTCACAGACTCTCCTTTTAGGTAAGAAAAATGATGGATAAGCCGGAATGAACCTGGCTCTTTTTTGGGTATTATTCCCAGAGGGGAAACTCTTAGGTTACTGAATGGTGGTGTTGGGAAAGGGCCCGCAACTCTGCCTAGAGCTACTTCTTTTTGTATTTTTTGCCTAAGTATTTGGGGGTGATCTCTTGCAGATTTAAGGTTATTTGCAAAGGTAGGCGATTTATTAAGTTTGAAAGGGATGAAAAACCGTATGTGAAACCAAAACGTAACTGCCCCGCCGCGCCTTTCTTAGGATATTGGTCTAGCCAGGGGCCCATCGCGTTTACGCTCACCGGGGTCCTTGGATTCTGACTGAGGGAGTTTAATTGATAATTTGCTTGCGGGACGAGAACATCTTGCCGCGGGGTGGGCTCCACCACAGGCAGAGCATTCATGCTTGTATCTGCTTAAGGCGTAAAAACGACAGTGTCCCTCGTTAAACTGCCAGCAGGCCCCTGGTCTATGTACGACCACTGAATTTTGGCCTGCTGTTGCCGGTTGTCCAGTAGCTGTTGTTGGAAAGGGATGGTTTTTCTGTGACAGCATTAGTCGCAACCATACGTCTGTAGCTTTTACTCCCCAGCCTAGCTGTGGTTGCAGGGCCAACCACCTCCGGAACTCTTCGTCGTAGCGCCACAATGCTGAACCGCCGTGGGCTTTGTACGAGTTATACACCGTATCCTGGTATATGAATAGTTCCGAGCAGCATTTCGGATGCTTTTGGCCCATAACGCAACCCAGGACAGAAAATGCAACCAGTTACTCATTGTCTTTTCAACTTTTTGTCTGTTTCTGTCGAATAGTCTGTTGGCTACCCTTCTTTCTTTGTCTATAGTATGTTGGTCCGTGGATACTAGGGACCAAATGTCGATGTAGTCATTATTCCATATTTTAATTCTTGTTTCCTCGTCTATGTGTGAACCTAATGAACTAATCCCGCAAAAGAATGCGTCCTTGTGTACGCTGGCTAATGGTGGAGCTGTTTTCGTAGAATTATGTACCGCGCCTGGTGGGGCAGATAGTTGTTCGACTAGGGCCTTAAGGGCCGCTATTAAGTTGTTATTATTTCCCATTTCAGTTATACTTATATTGCACTCACCCATTCCTACGGCTGGAGGAGGGACTCCAATGTGTAGAGGAACTCCGGCACCAGTCTTGCTCGGGGTGAGTGGCGTGCCTCTGCTCGTAGACTTGAAAGAAATCGTTGCATCGTGCAGGCTGTAAGCTCTGGAGGGTGCCATTGTATCATTTCTGTTCCCCGGAGGACGGGATCGGTGTAAGCGGCTATTGGTGCTCGACATCTCTGAAGTGGAGAATGGTGAGCGCCACCTTGAGGACCTTGATCTGTGACCCCTCCTGTGACTCCTTCCTTATTTAGAATGGAGTCTACTAGACTGTGGGGACCCCCAACCACACCCAGACGCTCAGCCCCCCTACCGCCCCCCTTTTCTTGACAATACAATAATGTAACTCTTACAGCTGGATGGGGGAGAATCGGTTACAGCTTTATTAACTCTTTATACTCATTCCATTAGAAAGGCATTTTATTTCCAAAATTATTCAGCTTGTTGCAGCATGCCCTGTGTCTCCACACCGGCAAGTTGGCCAACAAATGTAACTCTCCAACATGTCCTTTCTATTTCCAGGCCACGGAGGATCCTGCGTACTCGTACGCAGGACTCTGACCCCCACCCATCATCATTAACGCTTGCTCCACTCCGTCTTGGAGTCCTGATAGGAATATGTCCAGTCCAATATCCGTTAAGTGAACCCCATCGGGCCATATGAGGCCTGCTTTATCTCCTTCCAGTTCTCGGTGTAGTATTACTACACCGGCTCTTTCATTAACAAATTTTGCCATCCGAATATTTATTAGCCGCCTTGTCCATTCGATGGCCGCGCTGTCTTGCACACCTCGCCATACCGCTCTCGGCACAATCTCTGACCATACTATAGTTAGTTTTCTAAAAAATGCTCTTAAGCGCTCAGTGTCTAACTTCATTATTGCCATTAGTTCTGCGCTCTTTTAATGACCGAGGTCGTTTTCCCCCAGCATGTATAACTAATATGACCGGACCTGTTGCTTCTCTCCCTATCTCGATTACCTCCATTAGTACCTGTGGCCATCGCAGGCCTCTAATACCTCTCCAGTTGAAATATGTGTTATGAAACCCCATATTCCTCCCGCCCGGGCGGAGTTTCACCCTTTTTTCTGCCCAGTATATGTACGAGTGGCCTATCACCCACACTGTTGGCTTATCGTCACCTATAAAAGAAACAAACCACGTTAGGATAACAAGTCCGGTCCTTTGTATCTTGCAAAACACGAGGATCGCCATCTCCCTATCCTCTGCACTTCTGTTTCTGACAGTCCTGCTCTAGCTGCTTCCGTGGCTGCGCCTATGCGGAATGAGTGTGTCCCGTAATTTTTGGGGTGGTTCCCTGCCGATGATAGGCATTTATTAAATATTGATTGGAACTGGTATCTTGATAATGGAGTTCCGTCAATGTGTGATAGGAAGAAATTACTTTGTGGCCTGATGGCTGTTTATGTTTTTACTATTGTTACCAGACACAGTGAATTGTTTGTGGGTTGTAAAAGCACCCAAGTGCCCCTGCCCGTTGGATCCGTTTTCGATTTGCGTATGTGTATTGCATTATTGGCTATGACTACGTCCTGGTGTAATAAGCCTCCTCTGGTGCAAATTTTGGATTGAGGGACTAATTCGCTTATGCGTAGCGCCCCAAAGAAGGCGATCTCAAATGCAGTAGACAGTAGTGTCGCTTCAAATTGTGATTGGCATGTTAAAGGTGTTAGGGATATGATTTGGGAAAGCAGTTTTAGTGACATGGGACGACTACACTCCTGACTTGGCTGAGCCCTTTTCCACCCTTTTAAGGCTTGTTTGATGATGAATCTTTTTGTCACATCTCCCCAATTCAGTAGTTGGAAGTGAAATGCCACTCTGGTCAGCCACCGCTGCGCTGACGCCCCGGATATGCCTCTCATCATTGGCTGGTGAAGAAATTCTATGGTGACTTGTAATCTGGCTTGTTCACATTGGTCAACCCGTCTACCTGCTACTAGTCGTGTCCAGTCTTCCCATGCCTTACCGTATGCTTGCCATGTCGACGGGGTGACTGACGCTCTGATTAATGGCATCAGCTGTTCGCCACTATATCCCATAGGGAGGGTGGGCAACTGGTGCCCGACGGGTGGGCGTTGGGGAGGAGTTCTCTGAAAATCTGCCAATTGAATTGCGATAAAGCGTTAGCAGCGTTTGACCCCTCCGTGCCGTGGCTAGCGCGGACCCATATATTGTGTTTTAGGCACAGGAATGCTAGCCGGCGTAGTAGGCTTAGCACTGGGAGAGACGATGATGCCATCTTATTAATGCAGTGCGCTAGGCTAGTGTTTCTTGTTATGAAGCGTATATTTTTGTTCGCCAGGTGCGTGCCCCATATTTCTATTGCTACCACAATTGGGAAGAGTTCCAGGAGTGTCTGTTTTTTTGCCAGCCCTTGATCAGACCAATACGAAGGCCATAAGCCCGTGCACCATTGTATATCCGCTGCATATCCGCCAGATTCTGCCACCCCGATGAATAATCTTAGTTCAATGTTGGACTGCTCAGCTGACATAAATAACGTGTGACCGTTGAATGATTGTAAGAAGTTTTTCCACACATCTAAGTCCGCCCGTAGCTGCCTGTTAATTCTGATTCAATGACTCGGCTTTGATGCCCCTTTTGTTGCGTGGGATAAACGACGAGAAAAAACCCTTCCGACTGGCATCACCCGGCTCGCAAACACGAGGAGGCCTAGTAACACTTGCATCTGTTGTAGTGTTACTTTCCGTACTGCGCAAAATCCCTCGACCTGGTGTGGTGTTTTTTGTATTTTTTCCGTTGGGAGGCGGAACAACCTTGCTGTGGTGTCAATTTTGATGCCTAAGAACAACAGCTTTGTTGTGGGGCCTATGGTTTTTGTTGGGCATAATGGGACTTTAAACCAACGGGAGATGTTTGTGAATTCGTTAAGTAATGATTGGCATTGCTTTGAATCTTTGGGTCCGACGAATAGGAAGTCATCTAGTTAATGTGTGACGGACCTATTGCCTGTTTCGCACCCATTCTAGGAAGGAACTGAATAGTTCGAAGTAATAGCAAGATATTGAACAACCCATTGGGAGGCAAGTGTCGTAGAAGTAGTCGTTGTCCACTTGGCATCCCAACAGGTGGTAGCAATCTGGGTGCACCGGTAGTAGGCGAAAGGCGGATTCTATGTCGGATTTAGCGAGCTGCGCTCCGGGCCCTGCATCGTGTACTAACATTACTGCTCTGTCGAAGGACGCGTAGGAGACCGAGGCATCTTCAGACGAAATACCGTCATTCACAGACTCTCCTTTTAGGTAAGAAAAATGATGGATAAGCCGGAATGAACCTGGCTCTTTTTTGGGTATTATTCCCAGAGGGGAAACTCTTAGGTTACTGAATGGTGGTGTTGGGAAAGGGCCCGCAACTCTGCCTAGAGCTACTTCTTTTTGTATTTTTTGCCTAAGTATTTGGGGGTGATCTCTTGCAGATTTAAGGTTATTTGCAAAGGTAGGCGATTTATTAAGTTTGAAAGGGATGAAAAACCGTATGTGAAACCAAAACGTAACTGCCCCGCCGCGCCTTTCTTAGGATATTGGTCTAGCCAGGGGCCCATCGCGTTTACGCTCACCGGGGTCCTTGGATTCTGACTGAGGGAGTTTAATTGATAATTTGCTTGCGGGACGAGAACATCTTGCCGCGGGGTGGGCTCCACCACAGGCAGAGCATTCATGCTTGTATCTGCTTAAGGCGTAAAAACGACAGTGTCCCTCGTTAAACTGCCAGCAGGCCCCTGGTCTATGTACGACCACTGAATTTTGGCCTGCTGTTGCCGGTTGTCCAGTAGCTGTTGTTGGAAAGGGATGGTTTTTCTGTGACAGCATTAGTCGCAACCATACGTCTGTAGCTTTTACTCCCCAGCCTAGCTGTGGTTGCAGGGCCAACCACCTCCGGAACTCTTCGTCGTAGCGCCACAATGCTGAACCGCCGTGGGCTTTGTACGAGTTATACACCGTATCCTGGTATATGAATAGTTCCGAGCAGCATTTCGGATGCTTTTGGCCCATAACGCAACCCAGGACAGAAAATGCAACCAGTTACTCATTGTCTTTTCAACTTTTTGTCTGTTTCTGTCGAATAGTCTGTTGGCTACCCTTCTTTCTTTGTCTATAGTATGTTGGTCCGTGGATACTAGGGACCAAATGTCGATGTAGTCATTATTCCATATTTTAATTCTTGTTTCCTCGTCTATGTGTGAACCTAATGAACTAATCCCGCAAAAGAATGCGTCCTTGTGTACGCTGGCTAATGGTGGAGCTGTTTTCGTAGAATTATGTACCGCGCCTGGTGGGGCAGATAGTTGTTCGACTAGGGCCTTAAGGGCCGCTATTAAGTTGTTATTATTTCCCATTTCAGTTATACTTATATTGCACTCACCCATTCCTACGGCTGGAGGAGGGACTCCAATGTGTAGAGGAACTCCGGCACCAGTCTTGCTCGGGGTGAGTGGCGTGCCTCTGCTCGTAGACTTGAAAGAAATCGTTGCATCGTGCAGGCTGTAAGCTCTGGAGGGTGCCATTGTATCATTTCTGTTCCCCGGAGGACGGGATCGGTGTAAGCGGCTATTGGTGCTCGACATCTCTGAAGTGGAGAATGGTGAGCGCCACCTTGAGGACCTTGATCTGTGACCCCTCCTGTGGGATGCCGATCTCCGCTTTGTTTGTGACAACCGCTTCCTTCGCCGGTGACTTGTGTGCAATGGTGTTGACCTGTCATCGGAGGAACTACGGCGAGTTCGCCTGGAGCGAGTACGCCTGATGTCTCTCTGTCCGTGAGGGTGTATGGGGGGTTCTGCGCCATTTACCAGCGTCCTGCCTGGACATGTCGGTGCTATTTGTGGCCAGCGGGTGGGTGTCAGGGGAACATTAACTAATACATTTTCAATCTGGTGCTGCGATGCTATAGCGGTGTCAAGCGCGTGCGTCGCTGCGCTATTATAGGGGTATATGGAGGAGGCGAGGATGAGCGCTGAAGCGTTTAAGCTCCGCGTAGTGTCCATCAAGGGGTTATTGTTACTGTGAATGGGCAACAGATGGGCTGCGGTGATTACAGGGGCCGCCATGTCCCCTGGTTGTGTAGTGTCTTGTGTTCTGTTTTGGGCACTTTTTCTTTTATTTTTATTACAGGGTTTTCTGCGGGGGAGTGTTTGGGGGGTTTGCAGAGCACCACTCCTGGCAGAGGATTACCGTCCAGAGCTCTGCTCTGCCACAGCCCCTGCTGTATGTTGAGGGGGCGGGGACTGATTACTAAGTGGCCAGCAGCTTCTTCTATGTGGCTGTGGCTTACTGTGCCTAAAGCGCTCTGGAGGGCGGGAGTGCCGACTGGACCTCCACTTTCCAGGGCGCCCCTCGGCGGGATGCAGAACGGGTGTGTGCTGGGGGGTGTGGGACAACGGGCTCAGTGTTGTCTCCAGCCCCGGCGGCGGGCACGAGCCCTGAATCCACTCTGCGCCCGCCGCCGAAGAAAGCCCCCACTCATTTATTAGCGCAGCGGAGCCCTGCGCCCGCTGTGAGTGAGGCGCAGGGCCTGCCGCCGCATCAGTCGCAGCCTCCTGCTCTGCCCCACAGCATCCTGGACTGGGGGGCGTGGCCTGCAGGGTCACGTGCGGCGGGCCCTGACCCAGCACATGCGCATTGAGCGCTGCCGGCTCTCCAGCCATGCCTCCACCAGCATGCCACTCCGACCTCGAGGAGTCGCGCGTCCGCTCCCCTGCGCCGGCGCGCTCGGCGAACCGCTGCAGCTGCCCGCTCCCCTGCTCTGGTGTGCGCCCGCCGAACCGCCACAGCAGCCCGCTCTTCTGTGCCAGCGCGCGCCTGCCGAGTCGCCTCAGCTGCCCAATCCCCTGCTGCTATGAGCGTGGCCTTATGAATCTCCTGCAGCTGTGCGGCTGCGACGGCCGGGCAAGAATGGAGGTCCAGGCAGCCGCAGATGCGCAGTCCCCTGTCCCAGAGGATCCGACCGCAGCACGTGGAGTGGGGGAAACCGCGTTACCAGCGGAACTTGATCCTGATGGAGAGGGTGAGTGGGCCAAAGGGGTGATGGGACTGGGTCCGGGGAATATGATGTTCCCATAAGGGGTTGAGGGCCTGGGGCCGGGTAATCTGGGGATTTAGAGCTGGGATCGGGGGGATGAGCGCTGAGCCCACACATGAGGGCATGTAACCAGCGCTCGCCCCCCCTGTGCAAACCCAGCCCGGAGGGCCTCAGCAATCTGACCTGATCCTGAATTGTCCAAAGCGACGTTTGACTCCGGGACCAACAGAGAAAGGAAGGAACGTAGGATGTCCCGGTGTTTATGTATCCATGGGACGGCTTGTGGCAGCCATCCCTTCTGTTCCATTGGACCCTTCCGGGAACTTCAGGATCACTGGTCAGTAAGGGGCAGCGAAGGAGGATCACCAATCGCCACGGCCCGGGGAGGGGCCACCACAGTCAGTGACTCCTTCCTTATTTAGTATGGAGTCTACCATACTCCTGCTCTTCGTCCACATTCTCCTCTTTGTCAAGAATGGATTTGGCTCTTGGAAATGAACTGATGCAGGGTCTTGTATCTGACATCAGCTCCTGCCCAGAATGCTATCCCATCATTCTCCTGTGTGTCTCCCTAAGCTTAATCTCCCAATGCAGTACAGACCCACAGGGAAATTAACCCCTTTTGGTTGCAAGTTATAAATCTTAAGGGGAAAATTGAGGGGGATATAAAGGAATATCTTGTGATTAATAAAAATACAACTTATTATTTATATGTATGGGAAGCCATGAAGGCCGACCTTAAAGGAATATTTATAAAAGAAATCTCAGCTGCTAAATCCCAGACTAAGCAGCAGGATCAATTGGTGTTTCTGTATCTCTCAAATCCTGAGAGTGCCATGATTACAGATCCAACGCCGGCTGTGCAAAACAGAAAGCAGTTCAGGACCTGCTGAATCAGGGAACATTGCAGCTGCAGGAAGGAAGAAGCTGATTCACAAGATGCAAGAATGTGAAGAGGGAAAAAAGCAGGTCACTTATAATGTGATAGCTGCCACCCAGAGGGACTCCGCCTTTATATCCAGTCTGGAGACTAGGGAGGGTAACGTGGTACAGTCCACAGTGGACATACTGAAAGTGTTGGAGGAATACTATGCAAATCTGTATACAGTGCTGGCCAAAAGTATTGGCACCCCTGCAATTCTGTCAGGTAATACTCAGTTTCTTCCTGAAAATGATTGCAATCACAATTTCTTTGGTATTATTATCTTCATTTAATTTGTCTTCGATGAAAAAACACAAAAAGAATTGTCCTAAAGCCAAACTGGATATAACTCCACACCAAACCCAAAAAAAAGGGGTAGACAAAAGTATTGGCACCCTTTGAAAAATCATATGATGCTTCTCTAATTCATGTAATTAACAGCACCTGTAACTTACCTGTGGCACCTAACAGGTGTTGGCAATAACTAAATCACACTTGCAGCCAGTTAACATGGATTAAAGTTGACTCCACCTCTGTCCTGTGTCCTTGTGTGTACCACATTGAGCATGGAGAAAAGAAAGAAGACCAAAGAACTGTCTGAGGACTTGAGAAACCAAATTGTGAGGAAGCATGAGCAATCTCAAGGCTACAAGTCCATCTCCAAAGGCCTGTATGTTCCTGTGTCTTCCGTGCGCAGTGTCATCAAGAAGTTTAAAGCCCATGGCACTGTGGCTAACCTCCCTAGATGTGGACGGAAAAGAAAAATTGACGAGAGATTTCAACGCAAGATTGTGCGCATGGTGGATAAAGAACCTCGACTAACATCCAAACAAGTTCAAGCTGCCCTGCAGTCCGAGGGTACAGCTGTGTCAACCCGTACTATCCGTCGACGTCTGAATGAAAAGCGACTGTATGGTAGGATACCCGGGAAGACCCCACTTCTTACCCCGAGACATAAAAAAGTCAGGCTGGAGTTTGCCAAAACTTACCTGAGAAAGCCTAAAACGTTTTGGAAGAATGTTCTCTGGTCAGATGAGACAAAAGTAGAGCTTTTTGGGAAAAAGCATCAACATAGAGTGTATAGGAAAAAAAAAGAGGCATTCAAAGAAAAGAACACGGTCCCTACAGTCAAACATGGTGGAGGTTCCCTGATGTTTTGGGGTTGCTTTGCTGCTTCTGGCACTGGACTGCTTGACCGTGTGCATGGCATTATGAAGTCTGAAGACTACCAACAAATTTTGCAGCATAATGTAGGGCCCAGTGTGAGAAAGCTGGGTCTCCCTCAGAGGTCATGGGTCTTCCAGCAGGACAATGACCCAAAATACACTTCCAAAAGCACTATAAAATGGTTTGAGAGAAAGCACTGGAGACTTCTAAGGTGGCCAGCAATGAGTCCAGACCTAAATCCCAAAGAACACCTGTGGAGAGATCTCAAAATGGCAGTTTGGAGAAGGCACCCTTCAAATAACAGGGACCTGGAGCAGTTTGCCAAAGAAGAATGGTCTACAATTCCAGCAGAGCATTGTAAGAAACTCATTGATGGTTACCAGAAGCGGTTGTTTGCAGTTATTTTGGCTAAAGGTTGTGCAACCAAGTATTAGGCTGAGGGTGCCAATACTTTTGTCCAGCCCTTTTTTGGAGTTTTGTGTGAAATGATCAATGATTTGATTTTTGCTTCATTCTCTTTTGCGTTTTTTCCTTGCAAGCAAATTAAATGAAGAGAATAATACCAAAGAATTTGTGATTGCAATCATTTTCAGGAAGAAACTGAGTATTATCTGACAGAATTGCAGGGGTGCCAATACTTTTGGCCAGCACTGTACTTCTCAGGTTCAACCCTCAGAAGAACACTCTCAGAATTTATTAGATGAACTACTTGATATAGAAGAGTTAGAATGGGCACTGAGCTCAATGGCCAACGATAAAGCATCGGGAATGGACGGTCTTCTAGTGGAAGAATATAACAGATATAAGGAAGTATTACTACCAGTATTATTGGAGGTATACAATTCGAAGGAGGATCATTGCCACATCCATGCATGAAGCCATAATTACAGTATTACCTAAATAAGGCAAAGACCCTAGCATGCAGGCATCCTATAGACTCATCTCTCTTTTGACGCTATGTGCCCACGATGCAGAAATGAAGCAGAAAATTTCTGCAGCATTTGTGCATCTCCCTGGCAGAAAAAAACGCATGCAGATTGTACATGCAGATTGTGCATGCGTTTTTCCTGCAGAATACATGCGGGTTCACATGCGTTTCCGCATGCAGATTGACAAGCACTTTCCAGGCGATAGCATCACTTGAAAAGTGCTTGACAACTAGGTCACACTGTATAAATCCATGCAAACAGCATGGATTTATACAGTGTGAACCGTAAAAATTAAAACAAATAAAGCTATACTCACCCCCGAGGCCCCGGTGTGTGCTGCAGCGCTCGTTCCTGTCTGGTTCCCGGCTGCCGGCATATCGCGAGACACAGCGGTGAAGGGCCTGCGGTCACATGACTGTGACGTCACCGAAGGTCCTTCAGCGCTGCTGGCATTCAGAGAGAAGATGCCGGACAGGTGAGTATAAACTTTATTTGTTATTTTATTCTTTTTTTACAGGTACAATGGTACCCAGGTCTGGATGAGAGTCTCCTCTCCTCCAGAACTGGGTACCATCCGCACATAGAGACGCATAGAAGCCGCTTGTAAAAATGTACAGTCGCGGTTTCTGTGCGTCTCAATGCAAGTCAATGGCGGGAGTTCCGCTGCACTTCCGCAAAATTAAATGACATGCTGCGGTTTTTTGTACGCAGCATAAACGCTGCGGAAAAATCCGCAGCATGTGCATAGAACATGCGGAATCCCCTTGGGGACCATGGGGTGCGGATTACCTAGCGTTTTACAAGCGTTTCCGCTGCGGAAATTCCGCAGCATAAACGCTTGAAAAACGCTACGTGGGCACACAGCCTAACAGTAGACGTCAAACTTCTTGCTAACAAACTCTCAAAAGTAATCTCAATAATACACCCCGGTCAGTCTGGGTTTATGCCTGATATGTCCACCACGATCAATCTCAGAAGGCTTTATATTAATATACAAGCAAGGGCTGATAATATTGGTCAAAGGATGATCCTGTCTTTGGACGCTGCTAAGGCCTTTGACAGTGTAGAATGGCAATATTTCTCAGCTACATTGCGGCAGATGGACAAATTTATATAATGGGTGCAATTGCTTTATTCAGACTCAAAGGCCAAAATAAGAGCGAATGACTCTATGGCTAATCGATTTTTGTTGCACAGAGGTACAAGACAAGGGTGCCCCCTGTCTCTCATTGTTTTCAAGAGCAACTGAACCTCTTGCGGCAGGAATTAGTAAAATGTCGGAGATAAATGGATTTAAATATGGGACCAAGGAAGAGAAGGTGGCATTGTTTGCCGATGATTTACGATTATTCCTTGAGGACGCTCGGGGGTCTCTGGAGAGCATGATGGCGACTATCTCTAGCTGACTTATTCCTTCCAAAGACCATACTAAGGACTAGGGAGCACTTAATACGGGTGGAGAAATGGCCATTCGGGCAAACAGGAAAGAGAAAGGAAAATTTAAAAAAATGGGGATGATCACCATAATTACAATAAAATGGCAAGGTTCCAGCAGACTGAATGATACGACTGTTAGGCCACGGCCCCACTATCAGTATTTGGTTCAGTATTCGGTCAGTATTTTTTCTCAGGAGTGGGAGCCAAAACCAGGTGAAGAACAATCAGAGAAAATATATAATAGAAACAACTCACCAATTCTACAATTATCACCCACTCCTGGTTTTGGCTCCCACTCCTGAAAAAAATTACTGGCCAAATACTAATAGTGGGGCGGTGGCCTTAAAGGCAAACTCAGCAAGCAGTAAGAATGAAGTCACAACAAAACACTGAGCTGTAACAAAACACCTTAAGGGTATGTGCCCACGATGCGCAAATGAAGCGGAATTTTGCGCTTCATTTCCGCATGTCCTTTTCCTGGAAAAATGCATGCGGAATTTGACATGCGTTTTTCAAGCGGAATTCGTGCGTTTTGCACATGCGGAATTGCCTTGCGTATTCTACTGCATTGTATATGGCCATTCCGCATGCGTAAATGCACAAAGAATTGACATGCTGCGGAATTTTCCGCACATCAAAAATGCTGCGGAAAATTCCGCAGTATGGGCATTACAATTGCGGAATGCCATAGGGGACCATGGGGGGAGGCTAACATGCGTAATTCATGCGTTTATGCAGCGGAAATTTCCGCACAAAATACGCATGAATTACGCATCGTGGGCACATACCCTAAAATTTGTTATAGAGATTGATTAGTCCTTTCTGTCTGACCATTGGTTTCAGGGTGGTAGGCGCAGGAAAATAAATGAATTCCCAGTTTATTACAAAAATCTCTGCAGAATTTGGGGACAAATTGCACTCCCCTATCAAACACAGTGTTAAGAGGGATCCCATGTAGCCTTACTTTATGAGAAATAAAAAACCTGGAGAATGTCTCTGCATCAGGTAATCCTCTGAGAAAGGAACAAAATGAGCCCGTTTAATGAATCAGTCAATGACCACCCAAAGACAGTCTTCCCACCAGACAGAGGCAAATCTGTGATGAAATCCATGGACAGATGAGTTCACTGTCTTTCTGGAATTGCAATGGAGCCAATACTCCAACCGGACTGTTATGACAGACTTTAGCATGTGTGCAAACTTCATGAACAGATACAAAATCTTTAATATAATTAAAATAATAATTTCAGCAGATGAAAATTTTCTTGATAAAAAAGCACAAATTGGTCAGAGTCTTGGAACATTGACATAAAACGGCCCCTACCCCGACCTCCGAAACATCCACCTCCACAATGAATGGTTCTTCGAGATCGGGTTTGATTAGAACAGGAGCAGACATAAAACACTCCTTCAATTTTTCAAAAGCCCCAATAGCATCTGGTGACCAAACCTTGAGATCTGCCCCCTTACGTGTGAAGTCAGTAATCTGAGAAAAAAACCCTAAAGAATTTCCTATAATAGTTGGCGAATCCTACAAAATGTTGCAACACTTTCAGGTCACCAGGTTGGACCCAATCTATTATGGCTTTCACCTTGCCAGGATCCATCGTAAACCCATCAGCCGATAAAATGATCCCCGGGAATGAAACTTCCTGAACAGAAAAAAAACATTTCTCAATTGTAACAAAGAAAGAATTCTCCCTCAACCTTTCTAATACAAGACGGACATGATCCTGGTGAGAATCCAAATCAGGAGAGAAAATTCTATCATCAAGATAAATCACAACAAATCTCCCGATGTAATCAGAGAAATATCATTCAGAAAGTCGTGAAATCCTGTTGGTGCATTGGAGAATCCAAAGGGCAGAACAAGATTATCGAATAAAACCTCAGCACCGTACACCTCGTACACACGCGGCTCCGCTCCGTACACCTCGTACACACACGGCTCCGCTCCGTACATCTCGTACACGCGCGGCTCCGCTCCGTACACCCCGTACACACACGGCTCCGTACACCTCATACACATGCGGCTCTGCTCCATACACCTCGTACACACGCGGCTCTGCTCCGTACACCTCGTACACACGGCTCCGCTCCGTACACCTCGTACACACGCGGCTCTGCTCCGTACACCTCGTACACGCGCGGCTCTGCTCCGTACACCTCGTACACACGGCTCTGCTCCGTACACCTCGTACACGCGCGGCTCTGCTCCGTACACCTCGTACACGCGCGGCTCTGCTCCGTACACCTCGCACACGCGCAGCTCCGCTCCGTACACCTCGTACACGCGCGGCTCTGCTCCGTACACCTCGCACACGCGCGGCTCCGCTCCGTACACCTCGTACACGTGCGGCTCCGCTCCGTACACCTCGTACATGCGCGGCTCCGCTCCGTACACCTCGTACACGCGCGGCTCCGCTCCGTACACCTCGTACACACGCGGCTCCGCTCCGTACACCTCGTACACACACGGCTCCGCTCCGTACACCTCGTACATGCGCGGCTCCGCTCCGTACACCTCGTACACGCGCGGCTCTGCTCCGTACACCTCGTACACACGCGGCTCTGCTACATCCACACTGTAAACCCCTCCTGACCCCACACATAAACTTCAGCTCATCCAGCACCATGACAACCAGCACAGCAGAGTCCTGCATCCACTGAGGCCCCTGATCATGTGACCCCTGACTCCTCCCCTCCTGTGACCTCATCACAGGTCCTGTGCGCACACAACAGCCATATATGTGGTGGCGGCTCTGCAGGTGGAGGTATGTGGAGACCCCATTACTGGGCGCAGGGGGCATTAACCCCTTCAGCACGGAGGTTCTTTTGGGGTCTTGTGTTGCCTCTTTATAACAATCATAAGGTTTCTGTTCTGTTTCCTGTAATAGATACATACGACCCAACTATGGAGACAGGAAGGGAGGAAACGTATTGTTCTCAGAGTACAGGACCCCCACAGTGTAATGCCCCCATTATGCCCCTAATGCAGGATGTATGATGCCCCCCACACAGTGTAATGCCCCCATTATGTCCCTTATGCAGTATGTATGATGCCCCCCACACAGTGTAATGCCCCCATTATGCCCCTTATGCAGGATGTATGATGCCCCGACACAGTGTAATGCCCCCATTATGCCCCTTATGCAGGATGTATGATGCCCCCCACACAGTGTAATGCCCCCATTATACCCCTTATGCAGGATGTATGATGCCCCCACACAGTGTAATGCCCCCATTATGTCCCTTTCTTTGCCCCACACAGTGTAATGTTCCCATAGTACCGCCATCCCCCCGCACAGTACAATCAGAGGCATAACTAGGGTCTGATAGGACCCGTTGCGAGATTTCGACCACCCCCCATCCTGATATGTACAGTGGGTACAGAAAGTATTCAGACCCCTGTAAATTTTTCACTCTTTGTTTCATTGCAGCCATTTGGTAAATTCTAAAAAGTTCATTTTTTTCTCTCATTAAAGTACACTCTGCACCCCATCTTCACTTAAAAAGAAACAGAAATGTAGAAATGTTTGCAAATTTATTAAAACGAAAAACTGAAATATCACATGGTCATAAGTATTCAGACCCTTTGCTCAGACACTCATATTTAAGTCACATGCTGTACATTTCCTTGTGATCCTCCTTGAGATGGTTCTACTCCTTCATTGGAGTCCAGCTGTTTTAATTAAACTGATAGGACTTGATTTGGAAAGGCACACACCTGTCTATATAAGACCTCACAGCTCACAGTGAGAATCATGAGCTCAAAGGAACTGCCCAAGGAGCTCAGAGACAGAATTGTGGCAAGGCACAGATCTGGCCAAGGTTACAAAAGAATTTCTGCATTACTCAAGGTTCCTAAGAGCACAGTGGCCTCCATAATCCTTAAATGGAAGAAGTTTGAGACCACCAGAAATCTTCCTAGACCTGGCCGTCCAGCCAAACTGAGGAATCGTGGTAGAAGAGCCTTGGTGAGAGAAGTAAAGAAGAACCTCAAGATCACTGTGGCTGAGCTCCAGAAATGCAGTAGGGAGATAGGAGAAAGTTCTCAAAGTCAACTATCACTGCAGCCCTCCACCAGTCGGGCCTTTATGGCAGAGTGGCCCGACGGAAGACTCTCCTCAGTGCAAGACATATGAAAGACTGCATAGAGTTTGCTGAAAAACACATGAAGGACTCCCAGACTGTGAGAAATAAGATTCTCTAGTCTGATGAGATGAAGATACAACTTTTTGGTGATAATTCTAAGTGGTATGTGTGGAGAAAACCAGGCACTGCTCATCACCTGCCCAATACAATCCCAACAGTGAAACATGGTGGTGGCAGCATCATGCTATGGGGGTGTTTTTCAGCTGCAGGGACAGGACGACTGGTTGCAATTGAAGGAAACATGAATGCGGACAAGTACAGAGATATCCTGGATGAAAACCTCTTCCAGAGTGCTCTGGACCTCAGACTTTGCCGTAGGTTCACCTTCCAACAAGACAATGACCCCAAGCACACAGCTAAAATAACAAAGGAGTGGCTTCAGAACAACTCTGTGACCATTCTTGATTGGCCCAGCCAGAGCCCTGACCTAAACCCAATTGAGCATCTCTGGAGAAACCTGAAAATGGCTGTCCACCAACGTCCACCATCCAACCTGACGGAACTGGAGAGGATCTGCAAGGAAGAATGGCAGAGGATCCCCAAATCCAGGTGTGAATAACTTGCTGCATCATTCCCAAAAAGACTCATGGCTGTACTAGCTCAAAAGGGGGCTTCTACTCAATACTGATCAAAGGGTCTGAATACTTATGACCATGTGATATTTCAGTTTTTCTTTTTTAATAAATTTGCAAAAATTTCTACATTTCTGTTTTTTTTTTCAGTGAAGATGGGGTGAAGAGTGTACTTTATTGGGAAAAAATGAACTTTTTAGAATTTACCACATGGCTGCAATGAAACAAAGAGTGAAAAATGTACTTTTATACCAATTAAATATGTGAATAGAGTTGATATAGACCCAGTCTGTGTCCGGGCACTCTGACCTCTCTATGTACCAGATTAGATGTATGTTATGTATTTATGTTTTGAAAAATAAAATAAAAATGATGTTGAAAAAAAAAAAGAGTGAAAAATGTAAAGGGGTCTGAATACTTTCCGTACCCACTGTATATGTATGTCCTTTATCCTGGGCCTCAACCTAGTATATGTCCCCTGTTCTGCCCCTGTTCTTTAGTGTATAGAAAAAAAATAAACTATTACACTCACCAGGGGCGAACATAGAAGTGATGGGGCCCCATAACAGAAGTATAATGCACAGCCCATAATCCTCCATGTAGTATAATGCACAGCCCATAGTCTGTACATGTAGTATAATGCACAGCCCATAGTCCGTACATGTAGTATAATGCACAGCCCATAATAATAATAATTTTTATTTTTATAGCGCCAACATATTCTGCAGCACTTTACAAATTTTAGGGGGGACATATACAGACAATACAAAATAAGCATATCTCATATCGAAAGGAGTGAGGGCCCTGCTCGCAAGCTTACAGTCTATGAGGAAATGGGGGAGACACAAAAGGTAGAATGTACATATATTGTATAATGCAGCCTTGATATACTAAGTAGGATAAATAATAATACATGGACTGGTCGCCAGCCAGTATGCGTACAGTCCTGACTGAGGCTATTAAGTACATGGTTGCTATGAACCTGAAATTGAAGAATATTTTAATATGGGGGTGTATTGCCAAGTTTTTAGCAATAAGGTTCGGATACGGCTTTAAAGAAGGCAACCACTTGTAATATAACACAATTTTATAAATAATAGTTAATTTGAAAGATAAAATACAGAATCAAAGGAATAGTATGATATTATGATATTGCGTACACTTTTGTAGATTAAAGGTTACAAAGGTTAAATACTTATAAAGGTTACATACTTACTATAAGATAGCAGAAGAAAAAGATTTCCCTAGTAGCATGTACATCATCTGTCTGGAAACATCAGCTGGAGAAGCGTTCAGCGATGGGCAGAGAATGCGTCCTAGGTCCTACACTGTGAAGAGCGTCCTCTTCACAGGTCCACAATGCTTCTGCCATAACTGAATTCTTCAACAGCTTTATACATTTTAGAAAAAGGCTTACCCAACCTAATATTACGTAAGCATGAAAGTTCATAGGTTGTTGTCCAACATTCCAATCCCATGACAGTGGCCAGCTATCACAGATAAGCAATGCCGGACAAGACCTGTTCACGGACCATTCTACTTCTGTCATAATGTTTACATATGATAAGAGTAAATCCTACACCGGGTTATAAATCAGAACAAGGTTTTCTTCCCAGACAGTATATTGTGTTAAGAAGCTACGTATCAGTGAGATACATTCACAGATAAAGTATACCTTAACACAGAATATATAATCAGAATATTAATTAATGGTTGGATACATCATAATGGGTTTCAGATAGCCACTTATATTTTTTGTACTACAATAAGCTTCTCCATCTTAAGCCATATGCCTGTAGTCTTATTTACAATATTGTGCAATCGTCTGTCTCTGGTTCTACATCGGATCTCTCATGGCGTATACAAAAGGCTAATTCCCTTCAGTAATAAAGATTAAACCTCAGACTGTTACTAAAACATAGCATTAGTTTAAGTTTACTATGTCTGGACTAATGACCCCTAGTCTACTGAGGTAGGATACCGACAAATGCTGACATGTTTGGCTCCTATTTTATTTCAATATGGATCTGAAATATAAAATAGCTATTTTTCATGTTCATACTACAGTTATGTATTTATGTTTTGAAAAATCGAATAAAAATGATGTTAAAAAAAAAAGAGTGAAAAATTTAAAGGGAACACTTTCCGTACCCCCTGTATATGTATGTCCCTTATCCTGGGCCTCAACCTACTATATGTCCCCCGTTCTTCCTCTGTTCTTTAGTGCATTGAAAAAAATAAACTATTACACTCACCAGGGGCGAACATAGAAGTGTTGGGGCCCCATAACAGAAGTATAATGCACTCCCCTTAATCCTCCATACAGTATAATGCACAGCCCATAGTCATCCATGTAGTATAATGCACAGCCCATAGTCCGTACATGTAGTATAATGCACAGACCATAGTCCGTACATGTAGTATAATTCACAGACCATAGTCCGTACATGTAGTATAATTCACAGACCATAGTCCGTACATGTAGTATAATGCACAGACCACAGTTCATACATGTAGTATAATGCACAGCCCATAGTCCATACATGTAGTATAATGCACAGCCCACAGTCATCTATTTAGTATAATGCACAGCCCATAGTCTGTACATGTAGTATAATGCACAGCCCTTAGTCCGTACATGTAGTACAACCCCTGGCAAAAATTATGGAATCACCGGGCTCGCAGGATGTTCATTCAGTTGTTGAAAAAAAGCAGATCACAGACATAGCACAAAACTAAAGTCATTTCAAATGGCAACTTTATGGCTTTAAGAAACACTAAAAGAAATCAAGAAAAAAAATGTGGTACTCAGTAAGGGTAATTTCTTTCCGACCAAGCAGAGTGAAAAAATTATGGAATCACTCAATTCTGAGGAAAAAATTCTGGAATCATGAAAAACAAAACACAAAAGAACACTCCAATACATCGCTAGTATTTTGTTGCACCACCTCTGGCTTTAATAACAGCTTGCAGTCTCTGAGGCATGGACTTAATGAGTGACAAACAGTACTCTTCATCGATCTGGCTCCAACTTTCTCTGATTGCTGTTGCCAGATCAGCTTTGCAGGTTGGAGCCTTGTCATGGACTATTTTCTTCAACTTCCACCAAAGATTTTCAATTGGATTGAGATCCGGACAATTTGCAGGCCATGACATTGACCTTATGTGTCTTGTTTCAAGGAATGTTTTCACCGTTTTTGCTCTATGGCAGGATGTATTATCATCTTGAAAAATGATGTCATCATCCCCAAACATCCTTTCAATTGATGGGATAAGAAAACTGTCCAAAATATCAATGTAAACTTGGGCATTTATTGAAGATGTAATGACAGCCATCTCCCCAGTGCTTTTACCTGACATGCAGCCCCATATCATCAATGACTGTGGAAATTTGCATGTTCTCTTCATGCAGTCATCTTTATAAATCTCATTGGAACGGCACCAAACAAAAGTTCCAGCATCATCACTTTGCCCAATGCAGATTTGCGATTCATCACTGAATATGACTTTCATCCAGTTATCCACAGTCCACGATTGCTTTTCCTTAGCCCATTGTAACCTTGTTTTTTCTGTTTAGGTGTTAATGATGGCTTTTGTGTAGCTTTTCTGTATGTAAATCCCCTTTCCTTTAGGCTGTTTCTTACAGTTCGGTCACAGACATTGACTCCAGTTTCCTCCCATTCGTTCCTCATTTGTTTTGTTGTGCATTTCCTGTTTTGGAGACATATTGCTTTAAGTTTCTGGTCTTGATGCTTTGATGTCTTCCTTGGTCTACCAGTATGTTTGCCTTTAACAACCTTCCCATGTTTGCATTTGGTCCAGATTTTAGACACAGCTGACTGTGAACAACCAACATCTTTTGCAACATTGCATGATGATTTACCTTCTTTTAAGAGTTTGATAATCCTCTCCTTTGTTTCAATTGACATCTCTCGTGTTGGTGCCATGATTCATGTCAGTCCACTTGGTGCAACAGTTCTCCAAGGTGTGATCACTCCTTTTTAGATGCAGACTAACGAGCAGATCTAATTTGATGCAGGTGTTAGTTTTGGAAAGGAAAATTTACAGAGTGATTCCATAATTTTTTCCCTCTGCTTGGTCGGAAAAAAATTTACCCTTACTGAGTGCAACATTTTTTTTCTTGATTTCTTTTAGTATTTCTTAAAGCCATAAAGTTGCCATTTGAAATGACTTTAATGTTGTTGAAAAAAATCAGATCACAGACATGTCACAAATCTAAACAACTGAATGAACATCCTCCGAGCCCGGTGATTCCATAATTTTTGCCAGGGGTTGTATAATGCACAACCCATAGTCCATACATGTAGTATAATGCACAGCCCATAGTCCATACATGCAGTATAATGCACAGCCCATAGTCCGTACATGTATAATGCACAGCCCATGGTCCGTACAAGTAGCATAATACACAGCCCATGGTTCGTACATGTAGTGTAATGCACAGCCCATGGTCCGTACATGTAGTATAATGCACAGCCCATACTCATACATGTAGTATAATGCACAGCCCATAGTCCGTTCATGTAGTATAATGCACAGACCATAGTCCATACATGTAGTATAATGCACAGCCCATAGTCCATACATATAGTATAATGCACAGCGCATAGTCCGTTCATGTAGTATAATGCACAGCCCATAGTCCTTTCATGTAGTATAATGCACAGCCCATAGTCCATACATATAGTATAATGCACAGCCCACACTCTTACATGTAGTATAATGCACAGCCCATAGTCCGTACATGTAGTATAATGCACAGCCCACAGTCATACATGTAGTATAATGCACAGCCCATACTCATACATGTAGTATAATGCACAGCCCACACTCTTACATGTAGTAGTATGGCAAAGGGCACCGTGTAGTCGCTGATTAAAAGAAAACAGAACATTATACTCGCCTTCTCTCCGCTCCCTCGCCGCTCGGTGTCTTTTTTCTGGAGCTGCCGCTGACTTCAGCTGCAAGTGACAGGAGAGCATGATGTTACTTCCATGCGCCCCCTAATGGCGTACATGCCGATGTCAGCTGCTGGCCTCTGATTGGTCAGCAGCGTGTATTGTGGCACTTCAGCTGAATGTCAGTCCGAGAACACATCCAGCTGAAGTAGGGGTCGGTCGCAGGAGCCACTGCGGTTATTAAGCCTCTCACTATAATGCTCTCATAGTACCTCTATTTCCCCGCACCGTATAATGTTCTCACAGTACCCCCATCCCCCCACATACAGTATAATGTTCCCACAGTACCGCCATCTTCCCACATACAGTATGATGTTCTCACAGTACCGCCATCCCCCCACATACAGTATAATGTTCCCACAGTACCACCATCCCCCCACATACAGTATAATGTTCTCACAGTACCGCCATCTTCCCACATACAGTATAATGTTCTCACAGTACCGCCATCTTCCCACATACAGTATAATGTTCTCACAGTACCGCCATCCCCCCACATACAATATAATGTTCCCACAGTACCGCCATCTTCCCACATACAGTATAATGTTCTCATAGTACCGCCATCTTCCCACATACAGTATAATGTTCCCACAGTTCCGCAATCTTCCCACATACAGTATAATGTCACAGTCCCGCCATCCCCCCACATACAGTATAATGTTCTCACAGTTCCACCATCCCCCCACATACAGTATAATGTTCCCACATTACCACCATCCACCCACATACAGTATAATGTTCCCACAGTACCACCATCCCCCCACATACAGTATAATGTTCCCACAGTGCCACCATCCCCAATTTTATTTTATGTTTGAACACTTGGTTTTCTTTTTTTGGTGTTTTTCATGTAATATATGGAAGCCTACAGGAAAATGCTAAAAGAAACATAATATCCAGGAAAAATCCACTGTACATGGAGACATTAGCATCAAATAACTGTCTTGTTCTTACAAACACGCTCTTATAAATGAGATCTAACTAGTGTTGAGCGAGTATGTTCTGTCCGAGTATGCTCGGGCCGAGCTCCAAGTATTTACAGCTGCTCGGTGATATGCTTGAATCACTCCCTTGTGTATGATTTGCGACTATTTGACAGTTTTATTACATGGGAGGAATGTCTATTTCTTACACATTCCTCACATGTAATAAAGCTGTCAAACAGTTGCAAATCATGGGGAGCGATTCAACCATATCACCGAGCAGCTGTAAATACTCGGAGCTCGGCCCGAGCATACTCGGACAGAACATACTCGCTCAACACTAGATCTAACATGATAAAAGATTACAACCTGGGAAAGATGGGAAACATTCATATAGACAGTCGGTGATGATGTAGTCAGTGACGGACTCTGGCCAAATTTGTTTCCAGAGCCGTATTAGAAGATGAAGATGTCTTCCTCATCATGAAGTTATTATTTCTCATGCCATGTGTAATGTATATGACGAGAATTATCGTTATGGAAGATGAGTCTATAAGAAACGTATTCAGCTGCCAACTCCGAGGAAGAAACTGCTTCTTGTCTGTGGCCTAAAATATATAGGTTTTATTAGTACGTCAGGGACAAAAGCAGAATGTTGTAAAATAATAAAAATACCATTGCTGCTTGGGTTTCTGGGTGATTCTTACTGAAGCAGTGGCCAACTTAGCCAGTGATTGGAAGTATGGAGGAGATGTCTAAGTCAGCAATTCAACTTATGTTCCAGTCCATAAAAAACTAGAGAACACAACATCTACACATTCTATCTCCTGATATATTTCCCTTATTGTCTCCAGTAATTGTATTATTACACAGGATTCTTTATGATGTTACATCGGCTCATCTTCTTCTCATTCAGGTTTCTACAATATCAGATCCTCTCAGTGAAGATCTTCTATATAAGAGAATTTTTCTGAATGACCTATCAAGGATGGACATGGACAGAGACAAGATGGCGGAGAGGATATTACACCTCACCCTAGAGATCCTCTTCCGGTTTACTGGAGAGGTGAGAGATTCTGATGACGTCACATTACATCATTCTTATCTATGGGAATAACAGATGGACAGAACTGGAGAGGTGAGGACTCTGGAAATGTCTGGAGTGAGATTTATTAATGTGTCTCTCCATAACCAGGATTACACAGTAGTGAAGAAGACCTCTAGTGAGCGCTGTCAGGACTCTGTGTCTGAGGGATGGGGAAGACCCCTGAGCCCAATCACAGGGCCTCCATCTCACCCCCTGATACATGAGGACATCAATGACCAGAAGATCCTAGAACTCACCTACAAGATGATTGAGCTGCTGACTGGAGAGGTGACACTGCTGGGAATGCTGGGACATTATACAGTAATGCTATGGAGGGATTGGGGGGATGACTGTATCATTGTATGTGTCAGGTTCCTATAAGATGTCAGGATGTCACAGTCTATTTCTCCATGGAGGAGTGGGAGTATTTAGAAGGACACAAATATCTGTACAAGGACATCATGATGGAGGTTCCCCAGCCCCTCGCATCACCAGGTAATAGGACTAAATACCCACGGCCTATAATTCTCTGTATGTAAAGAATTAATTCAGTCCCTGTATGTGTTTCCTCCAGATCTATCCAGTAAGAGGACAACACCAGAGAGATGGGACTGTAAACAAGAAGATCCCAATGTTCCTCAGGATCATCAGGTAGATGGAGAGAAGGTGTCATGAGATTTCCCCTATGATGTGTAGACGGCTGTGAAGGTCTTGTGCTCAGTCTTGTTTCATCCACCAGTATTATATATTTTATACTTGTGTAAAGAGAACGTTGGAGATGACAGGATTAGAGCTGATCATAGATGGGACTTCTCCATCTGTCTGTGACTTTTATAATATTTGTTTCAGGGTGAAGATCTGACCCATATTAATACTACAGAGACATATGTGAGGGGTGATGAGTGGTGTAAGGAGGAGATTCCTACATATGACTACCCAGGTGAGTAGTAACCACTAAATGCAGAGAAGTCACAGATTCTTCTCAGTCACCGGCTGTGGCTGCTTTATCGGTGGTGTAGTCCGGCCGTATCACAATCGTGTGATCACCATTTTCCCTCTAGACCACAACATTCTTCTCCATCCAAATATGTTCACATTACTTTGTGTAATTGTGAAAGCCTTTTTCTGTAGAACTTACAACCTGGAGGATCCACCTACCCCCTGGGATTAGGAGACGCTGGCCATTACCTGCCCAGATCTGTAAACTACAAAGCCAAATGACAGCGTACGTAGAAAATGCTGACAAGTGAGAAAATCACTTGACAAAACATTCTGATGGACCTGTAAGAGAAAGCGGAGGGTAATGATGCTGTTGGCTTCCTAGATCCCTGATATCTTATTGGATGAATCTACCTTCTCTCCCTTCTCTGCGGCTGAATGTGCTCGTATGGTCCCTACAAGACCAGGTCCAGTCTTTCTGGCCAAACTTCACTTTTATGATCGCAAATATTAAATGCGCAGTGAGGGCCAAGTGTGAATTTCTGTACAAAGTTTCCCTTTATTCTGACTTTTTAATTTCTTTTAAAACTGAATAACTTCAAGCAGGATTGGGATAAAACTACATAAATAACATTACACCTGTGCCATGATATATCTAAGCTGTGCGTGGCTGATGGCTGTAATATACATTTAGGCTGTGTGCCCACGTAGCGTTTTTCAAGCGTATATGCTGCGGAATTTCCGCAGCGTAAACGCTTGAAAAACGCATGTATATCCGCACCCCATGGTCCCCAATGGCATTCTGCAATGTTAATGCCCATGCTGCGGATTTTTCCGCAGCGTATATGCTGCGGTCAAAAATCCGCAGCATGTTCATTAATTTTGCGGAAGCGCAGCGGAATCAATGTGCGGATGGTACCCAAGTCTGGATGAGAGGAGACTCTCATCCAGACCTGGGTACCAAAGAACCTGTAAAAAAAAGAATAAAATAAAGTTTATACTTATCTTCTGATGTTTTCCCTCCGTCGCGCTGTTGTCTGAAGGACCTGCCACGTCATTGAGTCATGTGACCCACCACATGACTCAATGACGTCACCGCAGGTCCTGCACACAACAGCGTGAGCCGCTCAAGACTCCGGACGGGGCAGAGAATGCATCGGAAGGTGAGTATAAAGTTTATTTTTCTATTTTTTACCATTCTGAACAAGTTGTCAAGCACTTTTCCAAGTGATGCTTGGAGAAGTGCTTGATAACCCGCATGCGGAAATGCATGCAAAGACGCCTCACAAACGCTTCTACCTGGCGGGAAAACCGCATGTAATATCCGCATGCGATTTTCCCGCCAGGGAGAAGCGTAAAAAATATGCTTCAGGTCCGCAACGTGGGCACATAGCCTTATTCCCGCCTGCAGGAGATGTGGTGGCATGGCTCGAGCCCTGGTTTCATGGATTCACTCCACGTCATAAATTACATTATGTTTTCAATCCTAAAGAATTCAGATTCCAGCACAATCTCTCCTGAAATGGGGGCACTAATACTTTCTCTACTCTTCTGGTCAGGACTCATCATACCTCCAATGGTCCACCATAAATGAGTGCGACTCCGGTTTAGTGTTGGAGCTCACCCTTCATACATACATTGGTGTTGGGAATGTAACATATATTTTTATTGTTATATTTTTTTTACATGTTCATTCTGTATGATAGTTTATTTGGGGTTGGATCGGCCGGCCTCACCTATGTGAGTCTTTAACTACCTACTAGTTACAGTTACAGACTGAAGGGTTTTTTTACTGAAGAAGACTGTTCAGCTTGATCGTTTCAGTCGGTGTTATTATCTGTAGTCACAGTTTTGCCCATTACCCTTTAATCCTTCCTTATGGATCTGGACTTACGCAGATACTCCTAGGCTTGGGCCATAGTGTTACTTGCTGTTCTGTGGAGTGAGATGGGAAGAAGAATAGTCAGGTAGCCAGAACCAGGAGGGCAGAGTAAACGGGCCGGGGTCACAGTGGAAAACAAATACACAAGCCGGGAGCTGATCACAGAGGACTGAACCAGAGGAGAACAAGGCTGGATCTGGCAGCTTCCGGCAATATGCTTCCAGCTTTAGTAGGGTGCGGTGCTTTCCAATTGGCTGAAGCAGGGAGCAGATTACTTCAGCTGGACAGCACACACACCCATACTGCCAGACTGGATGGTACTACTGGTCCCATGCAATCTAATCTAAATGGCTGGACAGAGCCTGCGCCGCCCAGAACTTTTGGTCCCGACGTCTTCTCAGTCACCAGCGCCGCCTGCAGAATAAATAGGACAGCACCTGGTGACAGAAGCAGACGTCGCCGGAGCAGGTCCCAGAGGATATGGGACACACCACACCATACAAAATGTCAGAAAATCAGAGCAGTAGAAATTCCCATATATTGACTCCATTTTGAAAATTATGACCCTCAATGAATTAATCTTTAGAAGTTGTCACTACTTTGACTCCACAGTCACTTTCCGAAAATTAGCACACAGTAGATGTTTCAAAGTGAAAATTACAAATATTATTGCCCAACACGTAGTGCCCAGATTGCGCTCCAGGAGACACACACCGTGAATTAAGTATGTTCTTCTCACTATAGTAATGCCAAATACATGGATGATAAATGTGGTTTGGACGCACTGCAAGGCTCAGAAGAGAGCGGGAGATCTGACTGTGGGAGAGCGGATGTTGCTGGATTGGTTTATAGAAACAAAGTTGCTTTTCAAGACCCTTTGAGCCACTGATAATGTGAAAATCTCTGTTTTTCCACTGACAAATGATGGACCTGAGTGGGGACTTGTTTTTTGTGAGATGAGTAGAAGTTTTTATTGGTATCATTTTCATCTACATAACATTGTTTGGTGGCTTTTTATTCCATATTTGGGAGACTGAATGAACAAACAGTTGAACACCGCTCCACTGGTTCATGCTATGAGGTTTTCTATTAGACTGTGAACTGTCATTGTCTTGGTGAATAATTCAATATTTTTTACATGAGTTGCTATTTTACAGTTTAAGTAGAAATGTTAAAAAATATATAATTCAAGGATATTTTATTCATAAATAATAATTGGTTTTATTCTTGGCAGATGACTGTACCAGGAGATCAGAGGGACAGCTGACATCTTCAGTTTTTAAATCAGATGATCTTGAGATCCCACAGGATACAATTGAAGTGAAAACCATTACTCCAGATATCCCATCATCCCTTCACAGCAAAGATCTGTCATCTGATCCTGTGAAACAGGTCCTGTCTTCTGATTCATTACCGACTACTAATGAAAATCAAAGTCGCAAAATAAGTATTAAAAAACAAACTGATACTAATTCAAAGAAGCCATTTTCACGTTCAGAATATGAAAATAGTTTTTCCCTCGAAAAGTCTTTTCTTAAACATCAAAACATTCACACAGCGGAGAAAAGATTTTTTTGTTTCAAGTGTGGGAAATGTTTTAATCAGAAATCAAATCTTGTTAATCACCAGAGAAGTCACACAAAGAAGAAGCCATTTTTTTGTTCAGAATGTGGAAAATGTTTTACAGAGAAGTCAAGGTTTATCAGACATCAGAGAACTCACACAGGGGAGAAGCCTTTTTCCTGTTTTGAATGTGAGAAATGTTTTAACCAGAAATCAGATTTGGTCAATCACCAGAGAACTCACACAGGGGAGAAGCCTTTTTCCTGTTCAGAATGTGGGAAATGTTTTAACCGTAAAGCGATTCTTGATAGCCACCAGAGAACCCACACAGGGGAGAAGCCTTTTTCATGTTCAGAATGTGGGAAATGTTTTAAACAGAAATTTGATTTGGTCAATCACCAGAGAACTCACACAGGGGAGAAGCCTTTTTCCTGTTCAGAATGTGGAAAATGTTTTAACCATAAATCAGATTTGCTTAAGCACCAGAGAACTCACACAGGGGAGAAGCCTTTTTCCTGTTCAGAATGTGGGAAATGTTTTAACCGTAAAGCAATTCTTGATAGCCACCAGAGAACTCACACAGGGGAGAAGCCTTTTTCTTGTTCAGAATGTGCAAAAATTTTTAACCAGAAATCAGGTTTGGTTAAGCACCAGAGAACTCACACAGGGGAGAAACCTTTTTCCTGTTCAGAACGTGGTAAATGTTTTAACCGTAAAGAGATTCTTGATAGCCACCAGAGAACTCACACAGGGGAGAAACCTTTTTCCTGTTATGAATGTGGGAAATGTTTTAACCGTAAAGCGATTCTTCATAGCCACCAGAGAGCCCACATGGGGGAGAAGCCTTTTTCATGTTCAGAATGTGGGAAATGTTTTAACCAGAAATCAGATTTGGTCAATCACCAGAGAACTCACACAGTGGAGAAGCCTTTTCCTGTTCAGAATGTGGAAAATGTTTTAAACAGAAATCAGATTTGGGTAAGCACCAGAGAACTCATACAGGGGAGAAACCTTTTTCCTGTTCAGAATGTGGAAAATGTTTTAACCAGAAATCAAATCTGATTAAGCACCAGAGAACTCACACAGGGGAGAAGCCTTTTTCCTGTTCAGAATGTGGGAAATGTTTTAACCAGAAATCAGATGTTGTTATACACCAGAGAACCCACACAGGGGAGAAGCCTTTTTTGTGTTCAGAATGTGGAAAATGTTTTGTGAAGAAATCCTCACTTCTTAGTCACCAAAGTACTCACACAGGCGAGAAGCCATTTTCATGTTCTTAATGTGGGAAATGTTTTACACAGAAATCAACTCTTAATAAACTTCAGAGAAGTCACACAGGGGAGAAGCCTATTTAAATTCTAACCGAAAATTGTATCTTCTTAAAGGGGTTTTCCACTTCTATTGGTACAACTCCTTCTCATTCCTCATGTTTGGCCTTGTTAAAATAAAAACACTCATACAAACCTCCCGTTGCGTTGTGGTGACGTTCCATTGGTGTCACAACTCGCATTTCTGGGGCTCACATAAGGTTGTTACATCACACAATCCTGGTCCCAATCAACGCCGCCTTCGGACGTATTTAATATCAACAGGAAAGACATGGCCTGGACGTAACACGGAGAGGATGCACAAACTGAAAGCACTCTCTTCAGACAGTGTTTCTGGGGAATTATAAGCAATTTCTGGCCTTAAATATGACGTCTGATATGGGAAAGAAAGACGATATCTGAGGTTAATCTGAGGTCCTCCACCTCGGTCATCATGTCTGGTATGCAGTGTTTCTTATCGAAAGTCTTATCATCCTGCTCCGGAGCCATTACTGCCTCATCTCTGCTTGGAAAAAGAAGCAGTATTAACCCTCATGATGCCAGACAGCTCAAGCCTGTAAGTCCTGCACCATCTTCTCTCTTAATGTAGGCCTCACAAGAAAACCGCACCACAAATCTCCCTGTATTCTCACCAAAGCCCACATACTGAGCAGTGCTTGCTTCACAGGGAAATTTACTCCCCTCCCTCCGCAGCCACAGAGGATTCTGATATAGGGAACGCCATAATTGATTTATATTTCATATTGTGTCTATCCCTACTAAACAAGAGATAGAGCAATATATACAAAGGCTGAAGACCACGTACAAAACTGACATATGTCCCCTCACTTCTAGCCTATCACGGCTTACCGAGAAGGTACAGATATTCGAGGCTGATGTCGTACAAGTTGTGGCCATCAAAATGCTCAGAAACAAACACTGGATCTTCACAGCCAGCAAATAAACAGTCTGTTTAATATCATTGATGACCAAGAAAATCACAATAATATCCTGAAATCATCAATGCACAAGCGATCAGGCCAACACTGTGGACATTGTTCAATTACATCCTTGGTGACCCTATTGATAAGGAGCTGGAGATCGACAGGGCGCACCGTACATTAGGCAATCATGGCTCAGATCCTGAGCGTCCAAGGGACATTATCGGTCACATACATTTTTCCAATATAAAAGAGGCCGTTCTGAGGAAAGCAGGGGAGTTGGGTCCTGGTGATTTCAATGGAAAACGCATACAGATCTATCCTGAATGGCACTCGCTCAAAGAAGGGTATTGAAACCACTACTTGATACTCTCTAGGAAAATGGTCTGATGTACTCCTGTGGTACCCTTTCCACCTGCGAGTCCGAAAAAAAAGGAACATTGTATACTTTGAAAGATCAAAGCGACATGAGACCATTCTGTGATGTCCTGGACATTCCCAGAATCCATATATCTGATTGGCCACCTTCTCCACCATTGCCACAGAGTTTCGGCACCTCACATAAGGTTTTCAATGGATCAGGAATTTGATGGTGATGCACCCAGACGGGAAAGGAACCTGCCAATCATATGAGCTCCTGAAATGAATCTTCTTTTCCCTGATGAGAGAGACAGTTTGCAGATGCGTACTTATTTCTTTCAGAATATAATAAGATATATCTAAATAGAGTTTTAGGTGCCACTCTTCCACTATACGGAATGTCTCAGTTCATATCTTAGAACGGCATTTAATTTGAGTTCACATTATATTACTGTAATATCAGGCTGTATTACTTTGCTCGCTATATATTCTGTGGTTCCCCCTAATAGGAACCCTAGGACTAAAGGTTTGACTTACGCCTGTAAAGACAACCCCCAGTTAAGGACTTGCATTGGGATCTGCTTGTTTCGTAATTTCCTAGTGTTCGATATATTCATAATCTATACCTCTTGGCCACTGAGAGGTAGACATTACTATCTACCATCTATACCTCCTCTTTGCTCTTGATCTTTCTCTCCTCCTCCTTTTTTTTCATATAATATGACACAACGCAGAACTCGTTCATTGAATGTCAGAGGACTTAATGTTCGAGAGAAAGGAGCTCAAGTGTTTTATCATATGAATAAACAACACGTTCATTTTCTCTTTCTTCAGGAGACCCACTTTAGAGGCGATCATATACTGTACCTCAGATTACTAACAGATATTATTCATCTTGGCATCACAGTACAAATGCTGTTTTGAAGTCTAAGGTGCGGAGTATAGGCCGCCACAGATCACTGCCGCATACCATTGTAGAAACACTGTCTGACACGGAGAGGATGTATGTGTTTAAGATTTCGATCTATTCCAACATTTTGACTTTGGCAAACTTATATCTCCCTAATTGTGACTTAATTAAGACATGATATCAATACTTAAACAAACTAAAACATTTTCTGTAGGACCTTATCATCATTGAAGGTGACTTTCATTTTGTCTTGGATCCTTCTTTAGAGGCGTTCCTGGGCTGGAGTCACCAATCTAAATCACCCAAAAGCTTTGCTAAACGTGCTCCGGCCTTTCCAACTGGTCGATGTATGGAAGATACAACATCCAGATGTAAAGGATTATACACATTATTCTCCTTTACACAATATGCATAGCCGTAGAGACTTTTCATTAAATTGCCATCACTTGCTTACATGGCAACCTACATCTCTGATAGGGACTGCTATATGGTCAGATCATGCTCCTGTATATTGTTATCTGACTATACCTGACTCCACCAAGGCTTCAAATGTGGAAACTTAAATGATAATCTGCTGAAAGACTCACTCTGTGTCTCAGACCTTCTTGAGACTATAGACTCCTTCACAAATATGAGCATGATGAAACTGCCTTACCATTTCAATGGGAAGCTCTCAAATGCGTCCTCAGAGGGATACTAATAAAACAGATCCAGGCTTAAAAGAGAAAGCCGCTAAAGTCTACCATTTGCTTGAGCGGATTGATCTCCTTGACAAACAACATAAATGATCTGCTTCCCTCAAGACATACGCAGACCTGCTTAACGCTAGAAAGCAGCTAAGGTGGTTTCAGGGATGGGTACTCGCAAATATTGTGGAATTTCAGGGCACCTACTTATGGAAGAAACCAAGCGGAAGCTTCCATTCTCCATACTAGATATGGGGCCTCCTGGAGAAAATGACCTAAAAGGTCTTAAGCTAAAGTTAATATATAAGGTGTGGGATAGGGGTAAAAATATTCTGGGGATTGAAAGGTACACAAACTATACTCTTTTATGGCACAACTATAACTTACCTTAGCTACAGAAACTAAATAATGTTAGTGAGTGTGTGGATAGGGGTATATGTTCGGTATCACAACTCTTAAGGAATGGATTATTCAAGGGCTTTGAACAAATAAAGGCAGATTTTAGCCTTTCACATAGGGTGCTTTATCAGTATCTGCAAATACGTCATGCATATAACACACAACTAGAATAAACGCCATACTGATTGATAGACATCACCCGATAGATACCATTGCTACAGCGGTGGATACAAAATGTCTAATATCCCTTATTTATAGGCAGTTACTTGCCCTACATTTGGGTAAATATCCTTTGATCGTTAAGACAAAATGGGAAGAGGATGTGGGTCCTTTATCTGAGGAAACTTGGATTTGACACCGAATCTTTCATTGTCAGAGTCACAAAGATTGTCCCAAATTCTTCTCATTCATAGGGTATATAGATCCCCAAGTATTTTATTTAAAATTTTAATACAAACGGATGACACATGCCCTAGATGTGGTCAAAATGATGCCCACCTGATACATATGATGTGGGAATATTGGCGACTACTGTAATGTGGTGATCGCTCTTGTACTATCTGTATCTGGGATACAACTTCAGTTGGAACCTAAAATCTGTATCCTAGGACTCCTGGGAGAGGACGTAGACCAGACTCCCATATGGCAATAGCTAGCTCCAGAATATTATTCCAAGCCAGATAGTTGTTGGCACTACATTGGATAGACAATTCTCCCCCAACGATAACAGAACTAAAATCCAGGATACATAGCACTATGCTTGGAAAGGGAGCTTATATATGAAGAAACGCTGTCAAGAAATCCATACACATATGGAACAATGGTTTATTACCCCCGGTATGGCTTCAGAAAACCTTCTCAGAAATACTATACTGGACCGTTTGTCCATTTCCTTACAGTAACCCAGGAATTTATATCATTTTACCCAAGGTGTCAGCGAATAATAATTGTCTCAGTCCTTATAATTGTCCCTTCTTAGATATATTCTTTTTCTTTTGTTGTCCCAATAGGGAAAAAAATAAGCAGTCAGGAATATTTCAGATATTTATGTACAAATGTAAAATTACTATTCCAAAACCTTGTACTATAGAGCGATATTGGGATTTATATCATTGTAAACCGGTTGTTGTATTGTTACTGGTTTTTCTTTCTTTTTATTGTTTTTCTCACAATGTTTGAATAAGAAAAACAAAATGTTGGTAATTCTTTGTTTTGTTCAATAAAAACGGTCTGATTGGAAAAAGAAAGGAGCGAAGGTCATTAATAGATGAAACGTGTATAAAATACCAAGATCGCATGTGAAGATACTCGTATGAATTCACAGATAAATGTGGCCGCTCATTGACAAGGAGGTTACATCCAGACATGCAAAGGACATACGTATCCAGAATAAAAGGGGCACCCGGCTATAGATTCATAACCCCACTGACATAGAGGAAGCATTTCATTGCTGTTATAGCTCACTATATAATATTTATGCACAATACCACAACATGCCACTGTTACGCTCACGCCCGGACAGACTGGCGTGAGCATGATTAGTGATCCCACTGTACCATGAACCGAGGAGTGCCTGGAGGGGTGTAACTAAGTATCAACCCGATCCGACCAAGGTCGCACGGCGGCTAACGCCTCCATGAACCAGGGAGGAACCAAGCAGAGGGACCAGGGGCTACTCCAGGTCAGACCCCGGTCACAGCTGTTAACCCACACCACGGAATGCAGGAACAGGCAGGTAAGACTGGCGTACAGACAGGTCGTTATTGGCAGGCACGGCTGGTATGCAGACAGGTGGGTGCTGGCAAGCACAGCTGGTATGCAGACAGGTGGGTGCTGGCAAGCACAGCTGGTATGCAGACAGGTGTTGCTGGCAAGCACAGCTGGTATGCAGACAGGTGGTTACTAGCAGATAGGAGCGCAGGCTGGATAGGGTCCAGTACAGACTGGGAGACAGGAACAGAGCTGCAGATGTGGTAGACAAGTAGAGTAGAGAGGAACCGCCGGAGCGGTGAGCTAGGCAGAGCAGAGCGGAACCGCTGGAGTTGTGAGCAAGGCAGAGCGGGAAGGAACCGCCGGAGCGGTGAGCAAGGCAGAGCAGGAAAGAACCGCCGGAGCGGTGAGCAAGGCAGAGCAGAGAGGAACCGCCAGAGCAGTGAGCAAGGCAGAGCAGAGAGGAACCACCGGAGCGGTGAGCAAGGCAGAGCAGGAAGGAACCGCCGGAGCGGTGAGCAAGGCAGAGCAGGAAGGAACCGCCGGAGCGGTGAGCAAGGCAGAGCAGGAAGGGACCGCCGGAGCAGTGAGCAAGGCAGAGCAGGAAGGAACCGCCGGAGCAGTGAGCAAGGCAGAGCAGGAGGGAACCACCGGAGCAGTGAGCAAGGCAGAGCAGGAAGGACAGGGCTCTGTTCACACTGAACAGACTGGAAGGGACAAGCAAAACCAGATGCACACAAGGTACTTGCAATGAAGTAGCGAGTGGACTCTAAACTCACAAACAGAAGTACAGAGACAACGAGTAGGAGTTAGGTGCAGGTTCAGACACTGCAGGAAAAGGGAGGGTACGAACATAGAGATGAAACAAGTAACAGGCTAAGAGACAGTTCAGACAGGAACTGCTACTGCAACGAGATACAGGAACGGGTCTGGGTATACAGCCCCCAGAGATGGCGGAGATGGACTAGAAGTAACAGGTCTGGGAATGCAGCCCCCAGAGATGGCGGACACAGACTAGAAGACACAGGTAAGAGGACAGGACCTGGCAATACAGTTGCAAGAACAAACTGAGTGAAGGTGTTGCACAGGCACCTCCTTCTGGGTGGAGGGGGTTTAAATATCCAGTGACTGACAGCAATAGGCTGGAGACGCATTAGGGGTGTGCCCACAGCAGCTATAAGAATCAGGAAGTAACTGGGCCGCCGCCCTAAGCAGACAGTCAAGAGGAATGCACACAGCATGAACTGGAACACGGCTTGCAGGCTGGACTGAAGGGTAAGATTGCAGTCTTGCATGGTGGGAGGTGGTGCACCATGCAAGCAAAAATTGACAAATATATTATGGACACTGCCCTACTTTCCTTACAGCCCCCCGAGCAGGAGGTACTAGACAAAGCTTTCATTGAGCAACAGCTATGAGAGGCCATTAAATCATTCCCTATTGGGAAGAGCCCTGGGCCAGGTGGATTCAATAATAGATTTTATAAGATGTTTGCACCTCTGTTATTACCATTTTTAGCAAAAGTGTTCAATAATATCTCAGAAGACTCCCCCTTTGCCCCCCAATCACTTGAGGCTCATATAATGGTTATATCAAAGCCTGGAAAAGAACCAAATACCTGCCCTTATATTTATCCAATATCATTAATTAATGTAAATTAATGTACACGTCAAAATATTCTCTAAAATAATTGCAACACAGCTCTCCCACTATCTACCCTCAATTGTTAGCAACGATCAGGTTGGCTTTGTTAAGGCTAGAGAAGCTCATGATAATACAAATAAAACATTGTTAATTTCCCATGCAAAAAGCCAGGGGATCCCAATGTGCCATGTTTCTGTTGACGCCATTAAAGCATTCGACACAGTGCATTGGACTTTCTTGAAGAGCGCCCTACCACAAACTGGGTTTGGTTATTTCTTGTTATCTAAAATTCTATTTTTATACACTGACCCTAAAGTGATAGTTGGGGTAAACAGCCTTCTATCTTTCTATCGGACACATTTTCTATTAAAAATGGGACGAGGCAAGGTTGTCCCTTATGTTCCTCTGATGGAACATTTAGTGGTAGCATTACATACAAATCCAGATATTAGTGGAGTTACTATAGGCTCACATCACTATAAACCAGCTCTATATTCAGATGACCTGTTGCTCTATGTTTCAAACCCAATGATCTCATTTTCCTCTATAATAACGGATGGCTGGCTGTAGAGGACATCATTTTATATCAGGGACTGTGGAGGACATTATACTGGGAGCTGTGGGGGACATTATACTGGGAGCTGTGGGGGACATTATACTGGGAGCTGTAGGGGGACATTATACCTGTGCTGTGGGATACAGTTTGGAGAGAGCAGTATGAGGGCATAGTGTGAAAAGAGACACAGAATGGATATTGAGAGAGGGCAGTGTGAAATGGCACAATATGGAGAGAGGTTAGCATGGTGGGGGGCAGTCTGGAGATATAGAGAGTGTAAGGGAAAACTAGAGAGGAGACAGCCATGGTATAGGCCATGGTTGATAAGGGCGGATGGTGTAGCGGTTATAGCTGATAATGGCCGACAATGTGGTGGGTATAGCTCATTAAGGCGGACAGTGTGGAGGCCTTATAGTATAGGAGGATTATTTAGGTCATTGGGAAAACTAGAGAGGAGACAGCCATGGTGTAGGCCATGGTTCATAAGGGCGTATGGTGTGGCGGTTATGGCCGATAATGGCAGACAATCGGATCAGACTCCTAATTCCATGTTTGACAACTTAAGGAAACTTAAAAAAAATCATGATTTATGAAATGAAAACATGGTGGGACAAAACAACATTATGGAAGTATATTGATCAAGATATGGTCCCTAGAGGACTGCGGATCAAAAAACTTCTGACAACCATTTATTCCCAGCAATTTGTGGAGCAATGGAACCATTTACTTACTACATGTTCTCTAAATCTCATGTGTCTTATTGTTAATAATGAGGAGTAAAAATTAATTGCTGTTCAATCATAAATTAATGATATTAAACTAACATTGGAGCCATATAAATCTAACACAGAACATGGAGAATTTATAAGTAAAACACAACAAACGATCACCAAATTGGAAGACAGCATTATGTCTATGAAGAAAAATAAATTCCAGCACGATAATAATGACTATACACTTAACCAGGTGTATGAATGGGGTAGATGGAGTGGAACACTACACCCCCCCAAATCAATATTAATACCCCATTCATACCACAAATCTTCCTCCAAATCCCATGTTCCAGCTCCTCTGAATTTGATTCCTCTGACAATACTTTCCAGGACTCTGACTCCAACGATTCCTATCATAACCCTTCTTAGGCCGCAGTCACACTCGCGTCTTATTTTAATGCAGGAGTCGGATGAGTGTCACGCTATTTTTCTTTCAATTGCTCTGTGAGTGTAGTGTGTTGTGCGGTCTTTTTCACATATGAGCGTATGCGATGCGAATGGCATCCGTCTGCCTTGTAATTTTCATCATGTATTTTCACTAAGATACCTAAGAAATCCTTGTGTAGAACCCTATAAAAAGCCTCGTTTCCATGTCCCATACTGTGAGCACATATATCATGTTGGGATATTCCCCCATAATACCGCTGTAGCCTGGTTTTGAAGTATTTTTTGGCAACAACATCCCCCCGCTATTCCCCGGCCTCTCCCCTCTGTCAATCCCTTCACTGGCTCCCCATTGCCCAGAGACTCCAGTTCAAAACGCTAACCAAGGCATACAAAGCCATCCAGAACCTGTCTCCTCCATATAACTGTGACCTAGTCTCCCGATACATACCTGCACGCAACCTCCGATCCTCATAAGATCTCCTTCTCTACTCCCCTCTTATCTCCTCCTCCCACAATCACATACAAGATTTCTCCCGTTCTTCCCCCCTACTCTGGAACTCTCTACCCCAACACATCAGACTCTCGCCTACCATGGAAGCCTTCAAAAGAAACCTGAAGACCTACCTCTTCCGACAAGAATACAACCTGCAGTAACCACCGCTCCACCACATTACTGCATGACCTCCTCTACCCCCACCTACTGTATCCTCACCCATCCCTTGTAGACTGTGAGCCCTCGCGGGCAGGGTCCTCGCTCCTCCTGTACCAGTCGCTGACTCGTTTTGTTAAGATTATGTAAATGTTTTTGCTATGTATATCCCTATCACATGTAAAGCGCCATGGAATAAATGGCGCTATAATAATTAATAATAATAATAATAATTCAACCTGATAGAGAGCGCATCCTTTTCCACTGGGTCTTATCTTGACGCTATGGCGAGCCCTACCCAACTGTAGCTGATCCGAGGAGGCGGCGTCCATACTGGATCCATCCACTTCTGACAAAAAGGGCCACAAAAGGTAAGTTTAGTAGACTGTATTATGAGCTACGCTTGCATCCTCAAAAGTTTTAATGACTATTGTCGGATGAGCGTATCCACATTTGACCATCTTTTGGAGGTGCTGAGGTCAGGAATATCATACCAGAATACCTCAATGCGGAGAAGTACTTATTCTTATGACACTAAGGTATTTTTGTTGTAATTTTTTTTAAATAAGAATTTGATCTCCAGGCCTATAACATGTTCACTACCAATTTTTTAAGGTTTAAAAATGAATTAGTCTGTTGGTTTCACTATTAATTAACATTATTACAGGTCCGAATATCTATGTGTCAAGCAAGGTGTGGGAAAGACTAGTGTAACATGAAGGGATGGGGAAAGGGAGCCCTGACACTAGGGAAAGGGGGAGTGGAGACCTCCTTCCTCACCAATTGCCACACGTGAACCTAAACCCTGTATTTACCTAGCGCTTGACCCTGTATAGGGAAGGGGGGAGGTGGCCACTAGTCAATCCCCACTAGCGACTAAAGACAACAAGGTAGACAAACACGGGGGAAAGTAGCTTAGCGTTAGTTGACTTCAGAGAAATAACTCCAAGCGTCCTCCTAGCACCACAGCACACGATAGCAGTCTGAGAGCTCCAAGCATTCACAAGGAGTCATGTGAATATCACAGGCAACTTCCTACTGAAAGTGAAACTATTTAAACACCCAGACCAGGGTGTCAATTAGCAGGAAGGAGGTAGCAGCTGGGTCCTAGAGTGAAACAGTTAAGAAGGTGTCTGTAATGCTAAACGAAGGGATCTCCTGCAACCACCTGCAGGACGACTGTCTGTCACATCTGATACACCCGTGACACTATGTGGCCTTGCTTTTCAATAGTGGATGGAAAAGTCTGTGTGTGTGTTACCAAGTGTAGAGACTATAGCTTAATTGTATGCTTGTGTTATTTTGTAAAAATATAATGTTTGCCTTATTATGGTCAATGTTTAACTCCTTTCTGACCCAGGGCGTATTAGTACGTATCTGTGCCCTAGGCCTTATGGGCCTGATACGCATCTCGGGGGGGTGTCGCTGCCCCCCCCGCACCCACGATCGCTGTGATTGGCTGTTCAATTCTGAACAGCCAATCACAGCATTTCTCACTGTTTACGGCAATCAGATTTCTGGAAACAGTGATGTGCAGCCTAGGATCGGTGCTCCTAAGAGCACCGATTCTAGGCTGTTGCCTAGTAACCCCAGCCCTCTCCCCAAACTGCTATGATCGGTGCGATCGCCGATCACATCGATCGCACCGATCATTGCGGGACCGCGCGGTAACAGGGCGGTCACGGGGCGGTGACCGGCTTGTGACCTGCCTGTCACCGCCCCATGACCCCCTGTGATGTCATAGAAGCCCCCAGCCAGCTCTGATTGGAGCGATCGATGATGACATCGATCGCTCCAATCAGAGTACCTGAACACAGGTGACAGGGCGGTCACAGGGCGGTGACCGGCTTGTGATCTGTCTGTCACCTGCCTGTGACCCCCTGTGGTGCGTGCCCAGGCCCCAGCCATCTTTGATTGGTGCGATCGATGTCATCATCGATCGCACCAATCAGAGTACCTGACCGGGAGGTGACCGGGAGGTGACCGGGTGGTGACCGGCCTGTGACCTGCCTGTCACCACCCTATCACCCCCCCTGTGACCGCCCTGCAGATCCTCACACTTGGTGAGGATTTCTATAGAGCGGTCACACTACTGATCTCTCTGTGCTGGGCCTTGTAGTGCCACAGAATCTTCTGAGACACTACAAGGCTTTTCTCCTACCTGCTCCAGTCGCTGCTGCTGCTCCGGCGTCCTGCTGCGGTCTCCAGGGTCCTGGATCTCCTGCTCCGGCGTCCTGCTGCTGTCTCCAGGGTCCTGGGTCTCCAGCTCCTTATCCTGCTGCTGCGGATCCTGCTCCAGAGCCTCTTCCAGAACCTGCTGCTGATCCTGCTGCTGAAAGAAGAACAGAGAAGACTTTGGTAAGTCCATCTCTGTTCTCCCCTCATCCACCCCTCTCCCCCCTCCTCCTCTCCCCCCCTCCTTTTACCCCCAATCCTCCTCCCCCCAGTTTGTTTTTTTTCGTGCGTCCTGCAGCGGCCGAGCGCTGACCAGTGACGTCACTGATCAACGTCCGTGCTCGCTGCTTTCCAGGACTTTTTTTTGTCCCTGTCAATTCTCCCCCCTCCCCACTTTGGACCACCTCCGTGTGTGCATCAAGCAGCCGCCGAGAGTTGATCGGTGACACAAAACACCGATCAGCAATCGTGCTCGCTACTTTACCCTTTTTTTTTCAACTAACCTTTTTTCTTCTCTAGAGGGCGGTCGCGTTGTCTGATTGTGCATCGTGCTGGGCCTTGCGGTACCACAGAAGCCTGTGACACCACAATCGACACTCCTGCTCCAGAAGACATCGTACAGAAGACATTTGAAAGATGACATCTTACAGAAGACATCTGAAAGACGACAACTGTAAGTAGGATTTTTTGATCCGTCCTCATCCACCCCAATCCCCCTCTCTCCCCTCTCCTCCTTCCCCCCTTCCCATTCCCCTTTCTCCCACCAAGTGCTGATCATTACTTGATCAGTACTTGATCGCTTGACTTTTATCCATTTTTTTTTCTTTGCTTTCTGCAGCGGCCGAGCGCTGATCAGTGACCACAGATCTCTGATCCGCACTCGTGCTCGCTGTTTGCACCACCTACAGTAGTTCCTTTTTTTCTCTTTTTTTTCAGAAAAAAAAGTTCACAACAAGCACACTGACACACATACACTCTAAATAAAGTACTGACACACACGCACCACATACACAAGAAAAAAAAATGGCCGGCTCATCCCAAACTCGCTATTCAGCGGAGGAGGCATACGCTATTCTTGCCTCCGACACTGAGACTGACAGCGAGGGCGAGGATCCCACACTTCTTTACTTTTCCGACGCCTCATCATCCTCCTCTTCTTCCTCCTCCTCCTCTTTCTCCTCAGGTGCTGCTGGACCGCCCCACAGTCGTCGCAGGAGAGAAGATGATCCAGCGCCCCCCACTGCTGACCCCATGTGGACCTCGCCCCCCGATAATTATGAGCCGCTGATTCCTGATTTTGTGGCGCTATCAGGAATCAAGTTTGACACCACCGGCCTCACAGAAATAGACTTTTTCAAAGTCTTTTTCTCTGATGATTTTATAAACGTCATGGTGGGCCACACTAATTTATACGCTCATCAATTTTTGGAACAAAACCCCTCTTCATCATTTTCTAACTGGTCTGTAGACGCAGAAGAAATGATGAAGTTTTGGGGCCTGGTCCTTCATATGGGGATCCTGAAGAAACCAGAGGTTCGGCAATACTGGAGTATTGACGTTTTGTATAACACTCCAGTGTTCCGAATGGCCATGACCCAGAGACGCTTTGAGGCCATCCACAAATTCTTGCATTACCAAGATAATGCAAGGTGTCCTGCACGCGATGACCCGAACTTTGATCGTCTTTTCAAAGTTCGGCCGGTCATCGAGCACTTCAACAACAAGTTTGCTGAAGTGTATGTGCCCCAAAGGGACATCTGCGTTGATGAGTCCCTAGTTCATTTTAAGGGCTTGTATTCCGGCATTACCTGCCCAGTAAGAGGGTCAGGTACGGGATCAAGCTGTATAAACTTTGTGAGAGTACCTCAGGGTACACTCACAAGTTTAGAGTTTATGAAGGGAAGGACTCCCGGATTGAACCCTCTGAATGCCCCCCTGTTCTGGGAGTGAGTGGGAAAATTGTGTGGGACTTGGTGCACCCACTGCTGGATAAAGGTTATCACCTGTACGTGGATAACTTTTATACAAGTATCCCGCTCTTCAAGTCCCTCTCTGTGCGACGTACCGCAGCTTGCGGTACTGTCCGCAAAAATCAGAGAGGCCTCCCAAAGACGCTAATTGGGCAGCTGCTCAGAAGGGGTGAGAGCAGAGCCCAATGTAGCGACCACCTGTTGGTGGTCAAGTACAAGGACAAGAGGGATGTCCTTCTCTTGACCACCATACATGGTGATGGCAGCACCCTCAGCACTGTACGAGGTTCCACTACACAGGTCACCAAACCAGACTGTGTAGTGGGGTACAACAAGTACATGGGGGGAGTTGATCTCTCTGATCAAGTCCTCCAGCCATACAGTTCTTTGAGAAAGGCCAAGGTATGGTATAAAAAGCTGGCAGTGCACCTTGTACAGATGGCAATGCACAACGCTTTCCTTCGGTCACAATGTGCAGGCCAGACTTCTGCGTCGTATCTTCACTTTCAGGAGACAGTTATCAAGGCCCTGATATTTGGCAGTGGTGACGGAGCGGGCCCCACTACTTCTGGAACTGAAGGATCTCGAATTGTACTGAGCCAGCGTTTCCCAGGGCAGATCCCTCACAGCGGAAAAAAAGGTAAGTCACAAAAGAGGTGCCGAGTGTGTTACCGAAGGGGAATACGCAAGGACACCATTTACGAATGTGACTCCTGCCCCGACAAACCTGGCCTGTGTATGAAAGACTGCTTCAAAAGGTACCATACTTTCATGGACTATTAAATTAATTTCTGACGTATGACAACCTGACGAACACTACACAGCTGACGTAGTGTTCGTCAGGTTGTCATACATCAGTTGTGTAGTGTTTGAAGTGAAAAACGCAGCACAACTGGACCAGGGTGCACGAGCAGGATCCAAAACTGTAGAATTAATAGTAAAACCTCGGCACACCAATAATTAGAAATTTTTTCTGATTTATTTTAGCAGTCCACATCATACGTTTCGGTCCACAAGTTGGACCTTCATCAGTGTACCACTTGCTAAAGAATGGAAGAGAGGAGGAAGGAGTGGGAGGCGCAGTGTCCCTGGCAGGGAATCCTTAGGCGCCGATAGGAGTGGTGTAAATGCCTTGGATGCGCGGTATCCACCGCTGATAGCCGGTGGGGCTCTCCAAACGCGACATGGGGTCCGCTGTGAATTCCAGCAAGTTTTGCATTGATAACATCAAATGGCGCTCCTTCCCTTCCGAGCCCTGCCGTGCGCCCAAACAATGGCTTTCCCCCACATATGAGGTATCAGCGTACTCAGGAGAAATTGCACAACAACTTTTGGGGTCCAATTTTTTCTAGTACCCTTGTGAAAATAAAAAATTGGGGTCTAAAATAAAATTTTAGTGAAAAAAAGTTAAATGCTCATTTTTTCCCTTCATGTTCAATTAACTGGTGTGAAGTACGTGAAGGGTTAATAAACTTCTTGAATGTGGTTTTGAGCACCTTGAGGGGTGAAGTTTTTATAATGGTGTCACTTTTGGGCATTTTCTGTCATAAAGACCTCTCAAAGTGACTTCAAGTGTGATATGGTACCTTAAAAAAAATGGTTTTGTAAATTTTGTTGTAAAAATGAGAAATCGCTGGTCAACCTTTAACCCTTATAGCTCCCTACCAAAAAAAAAATTTTTGTTCCAAAATTGTACTGATGTAAAGTAGACATGTGGGAAATGTTATTTATTAACTATTTTGTGTGACATATCTCTCTGATTTAAGGGCATAAAAATTTAAATTTTGAAAATTGCAAAATTTTCTACATTTTCGCCAAATTTCCTTTTTTTTTCACAAATAAACGCAAGTGATATCGAAGAAATTTTACCACAATCATGAAGTACAATATGTCACGAAGAAACAATCTCAGAATCAGGGGGATCCGTTGAAGCGTTCCAGAGTAATTACCTCATAAAGTGACAGTGGTCAGAATTGTAAAAATTGGCCTGGTCATTAACGTGCAAACCATCCTCGGGGGTAAAGGGGTTAAGAATGTCTAATATAGTATTAATAAGAGTTTTTTTTTATCTATTTATTAATTATGGATATATTTTAAGCATTATTATTAGATATTGATTATGTTAAAATATCCTCCTCCACCATCTCATTATGCATTGTTACATCTATCCAATAGGTTTCTATCTACTGATGTATCATTTGTGGCCCTTCATTTGGAATTCCTCCTGGGCAAGTCAACAATTTCAGGAATTGTCTGGAACATATGTGCCCAGATATGGGACAGACTCCATTCTGTGGTGGTGCCGGAGCCGGCACAACTTGCCTGGGAGCGGATATCATGAGGCTTTTTGCTGAAAACTCAATTTCCAAACTGCCTCGGGCCTTGGATAGGAAACACATCAGGGTCAAGAAGCCATCCAACTCTCAATTATAAGCAGCCCCAATATTTCAATTCTAAGCAGTATTTTTCTGTTGTACTATTGGCGGTAGTTGACAGTAAATACATGTATAGAATTGTTGATATTGGGGCCTATGGGAGTACAGGTGATCCCCGCATCTTTAAAACATCGGTAATGGGTCTATGCCTTCTAAATAATGACCTTGCTCTCCCACCTCCATGTGTTCTTCCAGGTTCAAGGTCTGAAGCAGCACCATGTCTTCACTGCTGATGAGGCTTTCCAATTAACAAGAGATGTGATGCGGTCGTTCCCACATCGAGGCCTCAATCACCAGAGGTAAGTTGTCAATTATTTGCTGTCTCATGCTCGCAGAATGGTTGAGTGTGCCTTTGTCATCCTGTGCGCTGAATGGCGTGTGCTCCAGTCTGTCCTCTAACTTAGCGAACCGAATGTGAATGGCGGGATCAAGGCATGTGTGCTGTTGCACAACTTTACCCGCATGCATGAGTGTCGTTATGGTCCAGGTCCTGAAGATGTCCAGGATGTGCCCAATCCCTTCCTTTATCCATTTGTGCCGACTACATGACGACAGTCTTCTGTCATTAAGGTTCGGGGTCTTTTTGCCTCCTGTTTCTTAACTAAATAGGATGAGACGTCATGGCAGAATCCCCCAGTTATTGTTCCTTGAATTAATAATGTGTTTATGTTTTTTTGTTTTTAACTTTCCTTGTGCAATAATGTGTCAAACATCCAACATATGTGATTTTTGCTCCCTTTACTAGCAACATGTATTTTTTATTTTCTTAAAATGAAAAACATGGCTTTTTTTGTTAACAAAAACTTCAATAAAATATATATATACAAATAAGTGCATACATATTTTGTCATATGTACACCTTTTTTATTTTTAGAATCCAAACAATCTGGCATAAAGAAATAAAACATTCAGAATTTTAACATCGTAATCCTAACATTACAAATTATGATAGGTGAAGGCCTTCTGTTGGGAGGCAGAAACGTTTCCAGACAAAGATGCTGGTGCTGTGGAAATCGTTTGGGCCATGAATTGAGGGCTATATGACCCTGAAGGGAAAGGACGTCTGTGTGTGTGTGGCTCTTGGGGGTGATGATATTGCCCTCCATGAGCATAATAATATTCTCCTCCAGTAGGCCCATGCCTGGACCATTGTAGTGGCCTATCACTAACAAAGGATCCAGCCATTGGAGCTCCTGCAGCAGCCCACTCCTCCTTCCTTTGCCCCCTCATGTGCTCTCACTGAATGGGTGGTTGTCGATCCACAGGGGATGTTGGTTGGGAAGTAGGGAGCTGAGGCATGATGGGTTTTGTGATGAACCCGCATAGTCCTCATCTGCCGAGTGCAGACGGTTTCTGTCTGACCGATGGCAGTTTTACAGACAGTCAAACACCTCATGAAGATTATTAGGTCACATGCAAGCATCCAAAATAATGTGGAAGGCATTCCTGGCAGGCAGCTGCACACATGTGTCGATATCGCTCAGATACCATGCCTAGGCTCCACGTAAACGCCTCCTCCCCATCATAATTCGCCGTGCGGGCAAGATAATCTAATACCCCACTATCTACCTCGTGCCTAGTGGTGATAATGGGGAGCTCCCTCCTACGTCTAACTCTTCGTGGGATGGGAGCAGCAACAGGGGAGTTGTCAAGTCGAAGGGTTGGGCTGCTGCTCCGGCGTCCTTCCACTTCCTCTGAGGCTGGTGCTGTTGATGGTGCTGACGCAGATGTTGCTGCGGAATCCGATGACTGCCCTGCTGCTGGTCCAGCACCTCGGCAGAATCGGCCACTGGATCCAACAGGGCGTCATCTGACTCCGAGGCCATCTCCCTGTCCTGTAAGTTGGATTCAGTTCTGCAAGTGACAAAAAGGATGTGATGTTGGGTAAAATTAGATAACTTAATATGTTTCTAATCATTAACAATGATTAGACAAGCCAAAACGTATGGACATAGGTCTATAATGGGGGCCAAGACATTGAGCTAGTCCATATAAATATAGGGATGCTTTCTGGACGCCGCAGACCCATTATTGGCACGCTCCATTGTATACGTTTCCTGACAGCTGTGCCAGCGTCGGGTGATATCATTCACTGTTATAAGAGGAACCAGAAATGAACACAAATGATACCTTTACCATTATTAGCCAATATCTTGACATTCCAATAAGGAGAACACAAGAAGCCTCCATAAATATAAATACAACCTTTAATGTTCAAAATACACCAGAAAAGTGCATGTGTGGCCGTACAAATATTAAGTCATTACGTAGTGCTGACGTACATGTACAATCAAGAAAAAAGTAAAGCCGATCAGCTGTGTGGTTCATGAATGGAGAACGGGAGAACATTCTGAGCAAAACATGAGGAATGGCCAAAGAAATCGTGTAATCCAGCTCCAAGTAAAAACATGCGTTTAATTAGTCCATGTTGAAACTGACATCCATGAGGAAAGGGTGGGGGGGTAGGTTGACAGTGCTACGCGTTTCGAATGATCTGTCGTCCTTTGTCACAGCTTCTGGAACAGTGTGTCAGTGCATCTTAAATTCCATTGATAATTACAGACCGGTGTGCTGATTTAATCACACATGTCCACAGACCATAATCAGCATGGATTTCGTGACGGTGTGTCGGCGCATCCTGAATACTCTCAGAAATTGCAGACCGGTGAAATAATTAGCTCATATTATCAAAGTATGAACCGACATCGCTGCCAGAAGAAAACGCAAACACAATTATACAATGGCACATAGACAAAAAGTGCAAATACAAAAAGTGAAAAACAAATATACAATAGGCAATTTAAAAATAGGAATGAGTATAAAAAACATCCAAAACCCAACTAGGAGACACATAGAGACAAGACGGGAAATGCATGTGTCTCTGGATTATTTAGTAATGATCATCACTAGTGTTGAGCCACCCCCGTAGTGTTCGAGTTCGGTTCGGTTCGTCGAACACCCGTGTGTTCGCCGAACTGTTCGTCGAACACCTTCGAACACCGTTAAAACCAATGGCAGGCAAACAAAAACACATAGAAACACATAGAAAACACCTTCAAAGGTGTCCAAAAGCTGACAAACTGCTCAGAAGACACAACTAACACATGGAAAAGTGACATGTACATATAGTCATGCGAAAAGAAAAGAGGTGGAGGAGTAAAAGGAGGGGGAGACACAGATATAGGCATGTCATGCCCTTCTAAAATCCAAAAAGTGAGAAGCCGACACGTTCAGTCCGCTCCTGCCCGTGCCACCTCCGCGTCGCCGGGTTTGTGCCAGAGCCGCAGTGAACCCTGACGGCCAGCCCCCCTCTCCCAATACTGGTGCCTGTCCGCCCGTGGGTCGAGCGAGCCCCCCTGTGGTGGAGGCAGCTCTAAGCTTTTTAATTTAAATTGTCTCTCTAATTTGAATGAATACACTTTAAATCCTTCTACAAGGATCTATTGGAGGGCAAGTCTCATGCCAGCAGCCGCGTAATTCCAGCTCCAGTAGCGTCCACTAAAGCTGCTGCAGTTAAAAAGCTTTTATAAGGATCGAGCTCGGCTGTCCACCGCAAGGCATCCTACTGCCAGTCCCAGCCCCTATGCCTTGGGGTGCCTCCTGATGCTCTTCACTGAGTATCCCGTGGTCCCGAAGCATTTCCTTTGAAAAAATTAAGTGTCCAAACTACAGGTGGTGTAGCTTGCTTAACAGCCGGGATAATCTGCTGACTAGCAGACACTGCTACTAGGCACAAAGTATTTCCTGGGCTAGATGCAGTTAAAAATTTGTAATTAGATACTCTCGCTGGATGCTGAGAAAGCATTCCATAGAGTCTCCTGGCACGCCATATATGATTCTCTTAAAAAGCTTGGGGTAGGGGTCTAGGGGACCCTTTTATAGCCAAAATCACGGCCCTGTATCGCAATACGTCACCTAGGCTGAAGATAAGTGGAACTGTAGCACCCTGAGGGCTCGGTTGCTACAGAGGTATTGCACCTCACCCAGAGGTGTGATATCTCACTCTCAGGTAAAGATGTAGTGTGGATCAGGACCCGACACCTGCATGCATTACACCACATTGCCGTGGGGCAGGGCGACCAATATGCCCCTGAGATGGGCACGACAGTCCCTGTCCCTGGCTGGAGTGGGGGGAGGGAACACTGAGGAAGGGGAACCCTGTAGTGCAGGAGCAGGGAGGAAGCAGTTCCTGGGTGCATTGAGAAGGGAGTATAAAAGGTGGGCACCATCTTAGTTCAGTGCAGAGAAGTCTGAGCAGAAGTGGCAGGAAGCAGGGGCTCTGCATGAGCTCTGCTCCGGAGGCGGGCCTAGTAACAGAGGCCCAGGCCTGGAAGAGGGAGAAGGAAGGAAGAGGAGCGGAGAAGGCTCCAGGAACGAGGAACGAAGGGATCCCAGGGGTGCGGACGGGCGAGTCGCCACCGCACGCCCGAATCCACCTGCGTGGAGGGGTCAGGCCAAAGGGGGAGACCGGTCCCCGAAACTAGTGGAGGCAGGAAACGACCCTCAGCTAGAAACAGGAGGCTGTGACATTTTATGTGGCGCAGCCCCTCGCTACACCCGCTAGGAAGGCACCACATAGGGTCAGGGAAACTGGCGCCAAGTTTACCAAGAGGAGGCCCGAGGCAGCCGGACAGAAGGGTTGGTAAGAAAGGCCAGACAAAGGACACACAAAGGGGGTCCTGTGAAGCGCTCCAAAGTTATCTGGGAGTTGTCTGAGCCCCTCACCTGGTGAGCACAGTACGACGTGAGCAGCCGTTACCTGCAGACGTGGTCTGGATAATAAGAACTGTGAGTAAAGGCCCTGGACTGCATCACTGACTCCGTGTCGTTACTGCTGCTGCCCTGCACCATCACCCCCATCCTCCGCATACACTGCCCTGAGGCTATACTCCTCCCGTGGGGAGTTATGCTATGCTCTGCTGCACCCACAACACCAGCCTCAGCGGTCTGCCCTGGAGCGGCGGTTCACTCTGACCGCAATCCACGGGTGGCGTAGTCGGACATTTAAACATGAAAACCACATAAATAGTTCCGCCACTGGTTTGACCGCCCTGAGCCACGGAACCGGGTCGCCACCACGGAGACTACAACCACCAGCATCCACCAAAAAGGGTCCGGCTCCGGGCGTCCCAAGGCCCAGGGGGCGCGTCAGAACATTTTCATCACCTTTCACAATCACCAATGGGACAAGGCAGGGATGTTCTCTGTCCCCTCTCTTATACATCCTAGTGACGGAGCACCTGCTCTCATCAATTCGCCATAACCCCAATATTAGGTGGATTGAGGTGGGAGGCACCGAGTACAAGTGCTCTCTATTTGCTGATGATGTCCTAGTATATATCACTCAATCACATATATCCATCCATGCTGTTATGGCTGAAATAGATCACTTTGTTACATGGTCAAATTTTAAAATCAATGCAGCGAAGTCTGAGGCCCTCGATGTCTCCCTCCCCAAATCCATATAGGATTCCATCCAGTCCAACTTTCCCTTTGCCTGGCCCTCACAGGGTATCAAATACTTAGGAATTCCTATTCATAGAGACCTCTCCCATCTATGTTATCTTAATTTTGGGCCCTTTATTGAACAACTCCATACAGACCACGGTTGGCAAGTTAGAACTGTAAGATTCACTACGTGAACCACTGGTGTTTTGTGGAAAAGCACATGTACACTGTGTTCCAAATTATTATGCAAAAAGTGTTTAGGAGTGATAAGGGAAGAATTTGTTTGTTTGTCAGTTAAACTCATTGATGGTGATGTGTGTCAGGGCTCTTTATATCACTGTAAGCAATTGCAGACACCTGTGCTAATTAGTTTGGCAGGTGTGTCCAATGAAAGGCAAGACTACTTAAGAAGGCTGTCTCACATTATTAAGCAGCCTACATTTTCTGCCAAAATGTGAAAGAAAAAGGATGTGTCGGCTGCTGAGAAGCAACAAATTGTGGAGTGTTTAGGTCAAGGCATGACTACAATCAACATTGTGCGATGATCAGGATGAAGTGTCTTGGCAATCAAGAAGTATGTAGCTGATTCACAGTACACACGTGTGCGTGCTGATAAGGGCAAATTGAGGACTCTTTCCTACAGGCAATTACGTCAGGTTGAAAGAGCAGCGGCAAAAAAGCCTTGTCATAGCAGCAGACAAGTTTTTGAAGCTGCTGGTGCCTCCAACGTCCCCCGAACAACAAGATGCAGGGTCCTTCAGAGGTTTGCAGCTGTGCATACGCCATCCTGTCGACCTCCTCTATCCACTTCACACAAGCAAAAACGGCTCCAGTGGGCCAAACATTACATGAAGACTGATTTCAAAACTGTTTTGTTCACGGATGAGTGCCGTGCAGCGCTCGATGGTCCAGATGGATGGAGTGGAGGATGTCTGGTTGATGGACACCCCACGCAAACACGGCTACAGCGCCAACAAGGAGGAGGTGGAGTAATGTTTTGGTCTGGAATCATGGGGAGAGAGATTGTCGGCCCCTTTAGGATCCCTGAAGGCGCTAAAGATGAACTCCATAATGTATGTGGATTTTCTCAAACAGCACTTCCTGCCATGGTTCAAGAAGAAGAACCGTGTATTTCACAGCAAGATCATTTTTTTCAATGATAATGCACCATCTCATGCTGCACATAAAACATCTGCATCTCTGGCTGATATGGGCATAAAAGGGGACAAACTTATGGTGTGACCCCCATGCTCCCCTGACCTCTACCCCATTCAGAACCTCTGGAGCATCATCAAAAGGAGTGTCTATGATGGCGGGAGGCAGTTCACATCTAAGCAACAGCTCTGGGAGGGTATTCTGTCCTCATGCAAAACAATTGAAGCAGAAACCATCCAAAACCTGACAAATTCAATGGACGAGAGAGTTCAGAAGCTCCTTTCGAACAAGGGGTCCTATGTGAAAATGTAACATCACCTAGAATAAAGTTTTGAGTTGAAAACTGTTTGATTTCAGTTTCTAATAACCTGCTAATGCTTATAATTTCAAAAATGACCATTTTTTTGGTCTTTATTAAAATGAAAAGGTTGATCGAAAAGTTTGGGGGATCTAAGAGTGTGGCAACCCAGTAGTCATGATTACTTCGAACTCTGACAATATGAGGGTCATGTTGCAGGTAGTGCAGCAAGAAGGCACTTATGTGTCTTGCGCATCTCGGAGCCCCAAAATTATTTTCCGGGCTAGATGCAGCTAAAAATTATTATTAATTTTAAATCTGGTGGAGCTTAGTATAGATGGCCTAATAGGATCAGTGCTGCACACTGCTACAAAGCCCAAATTATTTTCCAGTCAAGATACAGGTAAACATGATTAGTAATTTTAAATCTGGGGGAGCTTATTATAGATGGCCTAATAGAATCAGTGCTGCACACTGCTACAAAGCCCAAATTATTTTCCAGCCAAGATACAGATAAACATGATTAGTAATTTGAAAGCTTAAAACGGTTGGTAGGGTGATTTTAACCAATAATCAAGCTTTTACTCTCCCCAGGATGACACAGGGGTAGAAAAGTCGTTTCGGATCCATGATTTGTTCATCTTTATGAACGTGAGTCTGTCTACATTATCAGTGGAGAGCCGCGTGCGCTTATCTGTCAGCACACCACCAGCAGCACTGAACACACGTTCAGACAGAACGCTGGCTGCGGGGCATGACAAGATCTCCAAGGCGTAAGTGGCTAGCTCCGGCCATTTATCCAGATTGGAAGCCCAAAAAGAGCAAGGGTCCAGCGACACAGTCATGGCTTCAATGTTTACTTGGAGATACTCCTGTACCATCGTCTCTAGGCGTTGACTATGTGTCAGACTTCTTGTCTCCTGTGGCCTTGCAAAGGATGGGCTAAAAAAGTGGTGAAATGATTCCGCAAAATTGATGTTACCAGCAGATACTGTGGTTCTGTTACGGTTTGAGTGCTGAACACTTGACGGTCCCACGGTTGGCAAGTTGGAACTGTGAGATTCACTACGTGCACCACTGGTGTTTTGTGGAAAAGCACATGTAAGATTCTGCAACAGTCTCTGCTGATACTCCTGCATGCGTGCATCCCTTTCTATGGCAGGAATAATTTCTGCAAATTTACTTTTGTACCGGGGATCTAACAGTGTGGCAACCCAGTAGTCAGGATTATTTCTAATTCTCACAATTCGAGGGTCATGTTGCAGGTAGTGCAGCAAGAAGGCACTCATGTGTGTTGCGCATCCAGGAGCACCAAGTTCCTGTTGTGTTGGAGGCGAGGTAACAATCATGCTTCCTTCCTCTGTCCTCTCCCCCCAACCTCGCACAACAGAAATGTGATCAAGGTCTCCCTCATCTGATGAGTCTTCCATCAGTTCGTCCTCCACTTCTTCCTGGGCTCCTGCACCTTCCTCACTAGTTTGGCTGCTACCATGCGCCCTGGTAAAACCATCTCCCCCACCATCACATGCCTGCCGCCTTGGTGCGGCCGACCGTCTGGACCTTGCAGATGTTAGCCTTTCCGCATACAACTCCTCCTCCTCTACTTCCTCCACCTCCTCTTGTGCCACCACCTGACTCCGAATTCTGTTTAACATGTGCTCCAGCATGTAAATCACCGGAATAGTCATGCTGATAATGGCATCGTCAGCACTAAACATCTTCGTCGCCATTTCAAAACTGTGCAGAAGGGTGCATAGGTCCCTGATCTGAGACCACTCCTCCAGCGTGATTTGCCCCACCTCTGGATCTCGTTGGCCCAGGCTATACGTCAGAACGTATTGCACCAGGGCTTGTCGGTGCTGCCACAGTCACTGCAACATGTGCAGAGTTGAATTCCACCGGGTAGGCACATCGCATTTTAGCCGGTGAAGTGGCAGGCCCAACGACTTCTGTAGAGATGTAAGTCGCTGAGCTGCGGGATGCGAACGGCGGAAGTGAGCACACAGCGACCGTGCCCTCTGCAGAAGGCCATCTAGTCTGGGATAGTGGGCTAAAAATTGCTGGACAACCAGGTTCAACACGTGAGCCATACAAGGCACGTGTGTGACATTGCCCCGGCGAAGGGCCGCACCCAGGTTTGCAGCATTGTCGCACACGGCCTTCCCTGGTTTCAGGTCCAGTGGAGACAACCATTCATGAAATTGGCTCTCCAGAGCTGACCACAACTCCTCAGCTGTGTGACTCACATTTCCCAGACATTTCAAAGTAAATACCGCCTGATGACGTTGAGCCCTACTGCCAGCATAGTAAGGAGGTGTGCAGGATCCCTTCTGCGCAGTTAGAAAGCTTGTGGCATGACCAGACAGGCTTTGGGTGCAGGTGGAAGACCGAGAGGAGGTTGAGGAGGCAGAAGCAGTGGAGGAACTTTGACATAAAGAGGATTGACGCACAACTCGTGGGGACGGCAAGACTTGGACAGCAGCCCCTTGTCCTGCTGTCACCATAGTTACCCAGTGCCCAGTCAGCGACATGTAACGCCCCTGTCCATGCCTACTCGTCCAAGTGTCTGTGGTGAAATGCACCCTGTCACACACAGAGTTTCTCAAAGAAGTGGTGATGTTGTGTGCGACATGCTGGTGGAGCGCAGGTACACCTTTCTTTGAGAAGTAGTGCCGACTGGGCATCTGGTACTGGGGCACTGCGACGGACATAAGGTCTCGAAAATCCTCTGTGTCCACCAGGCGGAAAGGCAGCATTTCTGTAGCCAAGAGCTTGCAGATGGTGAAATTCAACCTTTTAGCTTTCTCATGGCTAGGAGGAAATGGTCTTTTACTTGTCCACATCTGAGGGACCGAGGGCTGGCTATTGTGCTTAGACGGGGTTGATAAGGGTGTCCCCGGCAAACTGCCGGTCTGTGAGGAAGATGCAGGCGGACATGTTAGGTTGCCTTGATCCAAAGGTGGTGCTATCGATGTCGGACAGCGCTCAACACCAGCTGGTGTTACCACCTCCAAAGAAAATGATGACCTGCCAATCACGCTGGCTGTTGCGGGTAAAGAGGTGGCAGGTCTGCGCCCCAAAACAGGTGTGACTGCTGTCCCCCCAGTCACAGAGGATGAAGAGGCCGCGGATGCACAAGATATGGCAGACGGTGGTTGGCCCGGCCGGCTAGGCCGCATTGTAGCACACTGAGCTTCCCACTGCAACTTATGCTTCATGTCCATGTGCCGGTTCATGCATGAAGTACTCAAACTATGTATTTTTTGGCCTCTACTTAGCTTTTGCTGACAAATGTTACAGATAACACGAGTTGGGTCATCTTTATCGATCTGAAAAAATGCCCAGGCTATGCAAGGCTTAGCACTCATGCGACCTGAAGAGCCACCACGACTTGTGGTGAGAGGCAGAGTTGTGTTTGAGGATGCAGTTGTTGACGTGCTTCCAGTACTACGTCTCTGTCCAGGAAGGCGCAACCTGACCTCGTCGTCACTAGCATCTTCCTCCACCTCCTCTGCTGACCTCATCTCTTGGCTGACTGTGGGTTGACAGTAAGTGGGATCTCCAACCTCATCATCATCACCCTGTGCGTTATCACACCCGTCGTCCTCAGAGCCAACCTGTTCCTGCCCTGACAAAAAACTAAAGTTGTCGCTCCAATCAGGTATTTGAGTCTCATCATCGTCTTCCTCATTGTCTCCACCAACAGGAGTTACAGTTTGGGAATGAGGGTCTACATTATGGTCAGAACCTTCTGCGTCTGGTCCTGGATCCGACTCATAAAGATTCTGGGCATCAGTGCAGATCATTTCCTCGTCTGGATTCACAGAAGCGCTGGAGTCGACCTCTGATTCCCAGGCTATAGTATGAGTAAACAGCTCTGCAGACTCAACCATCTGTTCTACCTCATACTCAGACGGGCAGCTGGAGATTTGGGAGCTGTGAGGAAGCAAGTGCGATTGGGGTGACACCTTTGAGGACTGGAGTATTTGTGATGTTGAAGTTGATGTGGAGGAGAGCCCACTTAAAGGAGCACTTGATATCCGTTGAAGCACCTGCTGTTTTTGTGCCTCATCTGGAATTTGTAGCGATTGGCGTGGCCGTAAGAAAGGGATCTTATCACATTGTCCGCTAAAAGAAGTAGACATTTTAGTTTGGCTGGAAGATGGTCTTTCTTCTGCAGATGTTACTGTTGCTTTAACACCTACCCCACGGACACAACCTTTTTTCCCCTTCCCAACACGCCTATTCCCCTTTCCACCAGCAGCAGGCCCTTTTCCACTCATTTTGGTGGTTAACTAATTCACAACTCTGGAGTTGTTTGCACAAAAAAACAATGGATGGGAACCGAGCAGAGCTGAGTGGCCAAACTGTGGTATTAGGCCAAAACTATTGGCTGGGTTAGATGCAGAAAAAAATTATATTCAATTTGCAACCTGATGGAGGTCAGTATAGATGGACTAATAGAACAAGTCCCACACACAGCTAGAAGCCCAAATATTTTTTCAGAGGTAGATGCAGAAAAAAAATATATTCAGTTTGCAACCTGATGGAGGTCAGTATAGATGGACTAATAGAGAAAGTCCCACACACTGCTAGAAGGCCAAATATTTTTTCAGAGCTAGATGCAGACAAAAAATTATTTTGAATTTGCAACCTGATGGAGGTCAGTATAGGTGGACTAATAGAACAAGTCCCACACACTGCTAGAAGCCCAAATATTTTTTCAGAGCTAGATGAAAAAAAAAATTATATTCAGTTTGCAACCTGATGGAGGTCAGTATAGATGGACTAATAGAACAAGTCCCACACACTGCTAGAAGGCCAAATATTTTTTCAGAGCTAGATGAAAAAAAAAATTATATTCAGTTTGCAACCTGATGGAGGTCAGTATAGATGGACTAATAGAACAAGTCCCACACACTGCTAGAAGGCCAAATATTTTTTCAGAGGTAGATGCAGAAAAAAATTATATTCAGTTTGCAACCTGATGGAGGTCTGTATAGATGGATTAATAGAACAAGTCCCACACACTGCTAGAAGGCCAATATTTTTTCAGAGGTAGATGCAGAAAAAAAATATATTCAGTTTGCAACCTGATGGAGGTCAGTATAGATGGACTAATAGAGAAAGTCCCACACACTACTAGAAGGCCAAATATTTTTTCAGAGCTAGATGCAGACAAAAAAATATTTTTAATTTGCAACCTGGTGGAGGTCAGTATAGATGGACTAATAAAGAAAGTCCCACACACTGCTAGAAGGACAAATATTTTTTCAGAGCTAGATGCAGATAAAAATTATTTTTAATTTGCAACCTGATGGAGGTCAGTATAGATGGACTAATAGAACAAGTCCCACACACTGCTAGAAGGCCAAATATTTTTTCAGAGCTAGATGCAGATAAAAATTATTTTTAATTTGCAACCTGATGGAGGTCAGTATAGATGGACTAATAGAGAAAGTCCCACACACTGCTAGAAGGCCAAATATTTTTTCAGAGCTAGATGCAGAAAAAAATTATATTCAGTTTGCAACCTGATGGAGGTCAGTATAGATGGACTAATAGAACAAGTCCCACACACAGCTAGAAGCCCAAATATTTTTTCAGAGCTAGATGCAGAAAAAAATTATATTCAATTTGCAACCTGATGGAGGTCAGTATAGATGGACTAATAGAATGATGCTATGCCCAAAAGATTTTACTTCACTAGGTGCAGTAAAAAAATTGGTATTCTATACACAGGTGGTATATCTTGCAACACAGATAGGCTACTCCACTGACTAACACACTCTGCAATAGGCCAAAAAGGATTAGCTTTGCTAGATTCAGCCAAATGCTGTGAAAAAAACTTGCACAGCACTGGCACAGACCTGCCTGGCAAAAACTGAAAGGAACTGATGTAACCTAGTCCTGAAAAGGACTTCAATTACAATTAGTCTTTACTCCCACAATCTATCTATTTAAGAGCACAGACCTGCCTGATAAAAGTCGTAGGAAATGCTGTAACCTAGTCCTTAAAAGGACTGCAATCACAACTATTCCCTACTCCCAAGCTATCTGTAGATTTGTGCGAAAATTGGCTTGAAATTAACAAGGTATAGCGCACACAGCAACAGCGGTGCCGTCTAACACGCAGCTGCAGCAGTGAGAAAATGGTGGCGACGGGGAAAATGGCTTGGTCTTATAGGGCAAGGACATGTGACATACACTGCCAATGACACATGCCCTTGCTTGTGTGAAAAAAAGCACTTCGCTCCGTGTGTGCGCTGCTGATAGGCTGACAGATTGCACCTCCCCACTGCAAATGCGGGAAAGAGAAAAAAAAATGGAGATCTTCATTGTTCCTGCAGAGATCCATCCCCTGCCCCTCCCCCCGCCCCGCTGTACACTCAAACTGCGTATTAACATTAATTTTCATCATTACTGAGAAAAAATCCAGTTATGATTTTGGTGCACGAACAGTTATCGAACATAACCTCGAACAGCCGAATTTTTCTCAAATCGTTCGTGTTCGCCGAACGGCTCGAACACCGCCCAAAACAGCTCGAATTTGAGATTGGCGAACAGTTCGAGTCGAACAACGCTCATCTCTAGTAATAACATCTGAACATTATATATAGAAAAGTACTTTTTTCTAAAAGTGATTTTTTAGCCTTGTAAACTTTATACTTTAGTAGGTTTTATTTTCGTTATTTCTGATGTATTTGAAAAATGACAACTTCACCTTCTTACAATAATGCTAAGAACACAATCCCTTTTATAAGTACAATTTTTTTTCATAAAAGTGCAAAACTTTATAACATAAAAAAATTGGTCAAATACAAAAAAAAATAAATCAGGAGAGTGCCTAAAAATTTGCACAGCCCCACCTCATAGGATGCATCATCCACAAGAAACAAGGAGGACAGTGATTGCAAGAAGAGAGGAGGCACTGGATCAAAACCAGAGATGCCCATCGGACCGGATTGCATGTGAGTATGATTAAAGGTCTTTTTTGCATTATGCAGAGCGGCTTGAAGACTTATACATGTGGTCAAAATTGTTGGTACCCCTCGTTTAATGAAAGAAAAACCCACAATGGTCACAGAAATAACTTGAATCTGACAAAAGTAATAATAAATTAAAAATCTATTAAAATGAACAAATGCAAGTCAGACATTGCTTTTCTGCTTACATAGAATTTTAAAAAAATTAAACTGATGAAATCGGCCTGGACAGAAATGATGGTACTCCTGAAAATAATGTGACAAAAGGGACATGTTTAATCAAGTTGTGTCCACTAATTAGCATCACAGGGGTCTACAATCTTGTAATCAGTCAGTGGGCCTGTATATAGGGCTAGAGATACTCACTGTGCTGTTTGGTGACATGGTGTGTACCACACTCAACATGGACCAGAGGAAGCAAAGGAAAGAGTAGTCTCAGGAAATTAGAAAGAAAATGATAGACAAGCATGTTAAAGGTAAAGGTTACAAGACCATCTCCAAGCAGCTTGATGTTCCTGTGACTACAGTTGCACACATTATTCAGAAATTTAAGATCCATGGGACTGTAGCCAACCTCCCTGGATGTGGCTGCAGGAGGAAAATTGATCACAAATCAAAGAGACAAATAATACAAATGGTAACAAAAGAGCCCAGGAAAACTTCTAAAGAAATTAAAGGTGAACTTCAAGCACAAGGAACATCAGTGTCAGATCGCACCATTCGTTGTTGTATGATCCAAAGTGGACTTCATGTGAGACAACCAAGGAGAACACCATTGTTGAAAAAAATCATAAAAAAGCCAGGCTGGAATTTGTCAAACTACATGTTGACAAGCCATAAAGCTTCTGGGAGAATGTCCTATGGATAGATGAAACAAAATGGAAGCTTTGGGCAAGGCACATGAGCTCTATGTTCACAGATGGAAAAATGAAGCATATCAAGAAAAGAACACTGTACCTACTGTGAAACATGGTGAAGGCTCTTATGTTCTGGGGATGCTTTGCTGCATCTGGCACAGGGTGTCTTGAATCTGTGCAGGGTACAATGAAATCTCAAGACTATCGAGGGATTCTAGAGAGAAATGTGCTGCCCAGTGTCAGAAAGCTTGGTCTCAGTCGCAGGTCATGGGTCTTGCAACAGGATAATGACCCAAAACACAGCTAAAAACACCCAAGAATTGCTAAGAGGAAAACATTGGACTATTCTGAAGTGGCCTTCTATGAGCCCTGACCTAAATCCTATTGAGCATCTTTGGAAAGAGCTGAAACATGCCGTCTGGAGAAGGCAGCCTTCAAACACGAGACAACTGGAGCAGTTTGCTCATGAGGAGTGGGCCAAAATACCTGCTGAGAGGTGCAGAAGTCTCATTGACAGTTACAGGAATCATTTGATTGCAGTGATTGCCTCAAAAGGTTGCTCAACAAAATATTAAGTTAAGAAGAGAACCATCACTTCTGTCCAGGCCGATATCATGAGTTTAATTTTTTTTTTAAATTCTGTGGTAGCAGAAAAGCAATGTCTGACTTTCATTTGTTCATTTTCATAATAAGGAAGGAGCACCATATTATAGTGCAGATTTTACTGTTGTGGTTTGCAGGTGACATGACCCACTGGGAGAACCCCTGAGGTGCCAGAACAGCAGATTTCCCCATAAATTACCCCATTTTACAAACTACGCCTCTCAATGAAGTAATCTAGGGGTGCAGTGATCATACTGACACCACAGGTGGGTCACAGAATTTTATTCCATTGGGCAGGGAGGAAAAATAATTACATTTTTACCGCAAAATTTTTGTTTTCTCCCCAGATTTGACATTTTCACAGTGGATAATGGACAAAAATGGCAAAAAAATTTGTCCTATACTTTCTGCTGAATGTGACAATACCTCATATGTGGCTGTACAGTACTGCTTGGCCACAAGGCGACACTCAGGAGGGACGGAGCGCTATTTGCCTCTTGGAGTGAAGATTTTCCTAGAATATTTCGTGAACTCCATATACAGAGCCCCTAAATGCTAGAAGAGCAGAATCCCCCCCTCAAGTGACCCCATTTAGGAAATTATACTCCTGCCAAACATGTGGACACTAAATGTGGTTTAGATACACTGCGGTGCTCAGAAGGGAGGGGGATTTGGATTTGGGAGCGCAGAATTTGCTAAATTTCTTTTGGGGGGCGAGGAGCCATTTTGCTTTTCCAGAGCCTTTGTACTACCAGTAACGTGGAAGCCCCTATATTTCCATTAACACATGACGGACCTGAGTGTGAAGCTTTTATTGAGAATATTTTACATAACATTTTAGATCACATTTATCCGGCGCTATGCGCTGAGCACTTACTTTGGGGTTTCCATCTAAATCTCTGAATGACGTGATTCAGATGAAACCCCTGAGGGATCCATTCACTATAATGAGATGAGACAGCAGAGTTACTCTGGACTCCATCTGGCCTCTGTTCAGCGTTGTCCTTCTTTTCAGAGGTGCACAAAGCTGTGGCCGACCACGTTTTTATCTGCTCCTAAAAAGAAGGACACCGCCGGATCATAGGTCAGACGGCGTCCACGGTGCCTCCATCGGCCTCATTACAGGGAATCTTCCATCAGGGGTTTGGTCTAAATCACGTATTTCAGAGATTTACACGGAAATCCCGGTGTAAGCGCTCAGCGTAGAGCGCAGGATAAATGTGAACCGAGCCTTACTGCGATCTTTGGGGGGCAGAATAAACAAATCAGCAGCAGGTGAAGAATTGGTTTTATTTATTTTTTACGCCATTCCTCGTGCAGTATAAAAGTGATTAGGCGACTTTATTATTTGGATCGGTGCGATTACAGTGATACCAGATTCATATCGGGTTTTTATGATTGACAGCTGTCACTCACTAAAAAACGCTTTTTTTTGCAAAAACTAATGTTTGCATCGCCATATTTAGAGAGCTATAATTTTTCCATATTTTGGCCGACAGAGTCATGTGATGGCTTGTTTTTTGCGGGACAAGTTGACATTTTTATTAGTACCATTTTCGGGCAAATTACATTTTTTGATCGCTTTTTATTCTGATTTTTGGGAGGCAGAATGAACAAAAACTAACAATTCAGGATTTTTTTTTTTTTTTTTTTTGTTACTTGTGTGGTAAAATTGATAAGGCAGCTTTATTCTTCGGGTCACTACGTTTACAGCGGTACCACATTTATGTAATTTTTTTATGTTTTTGCGCTTTTACACAAAAGCTTTTATTGAAAAAATAATTATCTTTGCATCGTTGTATGCTGAGAGCTGTAACTTTTTAATTTTTCGGCCGTTGGAGCTGTATGGCAGCTTGATTTTTGCGGGACAAGATGACGTTTTCAGCGGTACCATTTTTATTTACATCCGTCTTTTTGATCGTGTTTTATCCCACTTTTTTCCAGCGGTATGATGAAAAGGCATAGTTTCCCATGTGGTGTTTTTTTTTTTTTTACGCTGTTCACTGAAGGGGTTAACTAGTGTGACATGTTTATAGATCGGGTCATTATGGACGTGGCAATACCATACACTGTGTGCAGAATTATTAGGCAAGTTGTATTCTAGAGGATTATTTTTATTATTGATCAACAACTATGTTCTCAATCAACCCAAAAGACTCATAAATATCCAAGCTTAATATTTTTGGAAGTTGGATTTTTTTTTTTTTTTAGATTTGGCTATCTTAGGAGGATATCTGTTTGTGCAGGTAACTATTACTGTGCAAAATTATTAGGCAACTTAATAAAAACCAAATATAATCCCATCTCACTTGTTTATTTTCACCAGGTAAACCAATATCAGTGCACAAAATTTAGAAATAAACATTTCTGACATGCAAAAACAAAAAAAAATGAGTGATGAATATAGCCACCTTTCTTTATGATGACACTCAACAGCCTCCATCCATAGATTCTGTCAGTTGCTTGATGTTTTCCATCAACATTGCGTGCAGCAGCCACCACAGCCTCCCAGACACTGCTCCGAGAGGTGTACTGTTTTCCCTCCCTGTAGATCTCACCACAGCCTCCCAGACATTGTTCCGAGAGGTGTACTGTTTTCCCTCCCTGTAGATCTCACATTTTATGATGGACCACAGGTTCTCTATGGGGTTCAGATCAGGTGAACAAGGGGGCCATGTCATTATTTTTTCTTCTTTTAGACCTTTACTGGCCAGCCATGCTGTGGAGTAGTTGGATGCATGTGATGGAGCATTGTCCTGCATGAAAATCATGTTTTTCTTGAACGATACCGACTTCTTCCTGTACCACTTCTTGAAGAAGTTGTCTTCCAGAAACTGGCAGTAGGTCTGGGAGTTGAGCTTCACTCCATCCTCAACCCGAAAAGGTCCCACAAGTTCATCTTTGATGATACCAGCTCATACCAGTACCCCACCTCCACCTTGCTGGCGTCTGAGTCGGAGTGGAGCTCTCTGCCCTTTACTGATCCAGCCTCTGGCCCATCCATCTGGCCCATCAAGAGTCACTCTCATTTCATCAGTCCATAAAACCTTTGAAAAATCAGTCTTAAGATATTTCTTGGCCCATTCTTGACGTTTTATCTTATGTTTCTTATTCAAAGGTGGTCGTTTTTCAGCCTTCCTTACCTTGGCCATGTCCCTGAGTATCGCACACCTTGTGCTTTTTGATACTCCAGTAACGTTGCAGCTCTGAAATATGGCAAAACTGGTGGCGAATGGCATCTTGGCAGCTTCACGCTTGATTTTCCTCAATTCATGGGCAGTTATTTTGCGCCTTTTTTGGCCAACACTCTTCTTGCGACCCTGTTGTCTATTTGCCATGAAACGCTTGATTGTTCGGTGATCACGCTTCAAAAGTTTGGAAATTTCAAGACTGCTGCATCCCTCTGCAAGACATCTCACAATTTTGGACTTTTCAGAGCCTGTCAAATCTCTCTTCTGACCCATTTTGCCAAAGGGAAGGAAGTTGCCTAATAATTAAGCACACCTTATATAGGGTGTTGATGTCATTAGTCAACACCCCTCCCCATGACAGAGATGCACATCACCAGATTTACTTAATTGGTAGTTGGTTCTCAAGCCTATGCAGTTTGGAGTAGGACAACATGTATAAAAAATATCATGTGATCAAAATACTCATTTGCCTAATAATTCTGCACGCGGTGTATATGTGTACTTTTTTTGTTTATTTTTTACACAGGAATCTGTCTTTATTAGTGTAATATTTTATTATTTTTTGACATTTTTTTTATTTTTTTTTTAGATTTTTACAATTTTTTTTTACTTTTTTTTTTTTAAATTTTTACTTAGGGACTTTTACTTTTTCACCTTTTCCATATGTATAATGTACTGCAATACACTAGCATTGCAATATATTATACCTGTAATGAAAGCTCCTGAGACCATGCTGTGCATTGGTCTCAGGAGCTTTCTGTAGCTTGGTAACCTGGGGGTCGCCATGACAACCCCATGTCACCATGGCAACGGTCGGGCCCCCGCGATGACATCACGGGGGCGCCAACCTGGAGGCAGAGGGAGCTCCCAGCCCTCTGCCTACCTCCTGAACATTGCAATCGCACTCGATCGCAGCATTCAGGGGGTTAACAGCCAGGGGCGGCACTGACACCGCTCCTGACTGTTTAGTGCCGCAGCTCAGCCACTGGCAGCGCTGAGCTCCGGCACTGATAGAGCAGCAGACACTAAAATTTCAGCTTCTCCTGCGCGATCATGCTGTGATCGGTCAGTCAGACTGACTGACCGATCACAGCGATCTGGGTGCAGGGACCGATGGCATGGGTCCCTGCACCCCTTCTCATGCCGCCCAGCTGTCACAGGCAGCTGTTGGCACTGAACTGTCACTGCGTGGATCCACACAGTGACAGTTCAAAGTCATGACGGGGATAACCCGTCATGGTGCGCAAACGTGCATCCAGCCATGACGGGTTATCCCTGTCATTGGTCGTTAAGGGGTTAAGACAATTAAATCTACCTATATATCTTTGATAATGTAATATTAGATTTATAAGTGTTATTCATAAAAGCAATAACGGGTGTAGGTGTGTCTGTTACGCTTTCCTCTTTTTCTTTAAAGTATAGTTAATTGGACAGAGCAAGCTTTCAAGGACGACTCTGTTATTTCCAATTAAAATACTTCCTCTGTTAGGTAATGTTAGCCACCCTCTTTCTTCTGGGGGTGTAATAAAATACTTATTGCTTGGGATCTGAGGGCAGACAAAAATTGTACACTCAGACACTGGCTGTGTGTTATTTTCTTTTCTCCGATGTATCGTATTTATTTTTTTTATTTATTTAATTTAACCAAAAATGGCAGATTTGGAGATAATTTGTATCTTAATCCAAATTAGCTCTTCTTGGAAGGGCAACCACGACACTAATAACAAAGTCCCCAGTTCTGATAGGCTTCAGAAAGCTTTAACAGCAATTTGGCTACATTCTGCTGCCTAAGTTCAGGAAGATTTAATAGAAAGAGACCCCAAATATCACTATTCTACACCCAAATTGGTTCAGAGACGAAAACAGTTGAACTCAACTAATTTTGTGAGGCCGAAAACAAATATGATGCTTAACCCCTTTAACTCCGAGGGTGGTTTGCACGTTAATGACCAGGCCAATTTTTACAATTCTGACCACTGTCACTTTATGAGGTAATTACTGTGGAATGCTTCAACGGATTCCGCTGATTCTGAGAATGTTTTTTTCGTGACATATTGTACTAATGGTAAAATTTCTTCGATATCAGTTGCGTTTATTTGTGAAAAAAAATCGGAAATTTGGTGAAAATTTTGAAAATGTCGCAATTTTCAAAGTATAACTTTTTATGCCCTTACATCAGAGAGTTATGTTACACAAAATAGTAAATAAATAACATTTCCCATATGTCTACTTTACATCAGCACAATTTTGGAACCAAATTTTTTTTTTTTAGTAGGGAGCTATAAGGGTAAAAAGTTGACCAGCGATTTCTCATTTTTACAACAAAATTTACAAAAACATTTTTTTAGAGACTACATCCCATTTGAAGTGACTTTGAGGGGCCTTTATGACAGAAAATACCCAAAAGTGACACCATTCTAAAAACTGCACCCCTCAAGGTGCTCAAAATCACATTAAAGAAGTTTATTAACCCTTCAGGTGCTTCACAGGAATTTTTGGAATGTGGAAGAAAAAAATGAACATTTTAACTTTTTTCACAAAAATGTTACTTTAGACCCAATTTTTTTTTATTTTCGCAGGGGTAACAGGAAAAATGGACTCCAAAATTTGTTGTGCAATTTCCCCTGAGCATGCAGATACCCCATATGTGAGGAAAAACCACTGTTTGGGTGCACGGCAGGGCTCAGAAAGGAAGGAGCGCCATTTGACTTTTTGAATGTAAAATTTGCTTGAATAATTAGCGGACGCCATGTTGCATTTGGAGAGCCCCTGATGTGCCTAAACAGTGGAAACCCCACACAAGTGACACCATTTTGGAAACTAGGCCCCCCTGGGGAACTTATCTAGATGTGTGGTGAGCACTTTGAACCCCCAGGTGCTTCACAGAAGTTTATAACATTGAACCGTAAAAATAAAATTCACATTTTTTCAACAAAAATGTTTTTCAGCCCCCAATTTTGCATTTTCATAAGGGTAACAGGAGAAATTGCACCATGCAATTTGTTGTGCACTTTCTCCTGAGTAAGCCGATACTCCATATGTGGGGGAAACCCACTGTTTGGGTGCACGGCAGGGTTCGGAAGGGAAGGAGCGCCATTTGACTTTTTGAATGTAAAATTTGCTTGAATAACTAGCTGACGCCATGTTGCGTTTGGGGAGTTCTGATGTGCCTAAATAGTGGAAACCACACACCCCTCCCCCCAGTGACTCCATTTTTGAAACTACACCCCTCCAGGATTTTATCAAGGGGTATAGTGAACATTTTGAACCCAGAGGTACGACACAGAATTTGATAACATTAGGTCATCATATTGAATAAGTTGTCATTAGTCTTGAGTGCAAGTGCTCGCTATTTGAGTTTGTATTGGGTACTCGGGTATGCACAAAGTATCGCGGGTGCTCAAGTGACATGCTCGAGTTCCCGTCCCGCATGTTTCACGGTTATTAAACACCCCAAAGAAAACATTTTGCATGGCAGGCAATCCCTGCGAGTTTTTTTTTGGTTGATAACCGCTGCAAAACATTTGGGGCGGAGACTCGAGCACCCGCTATACTCAGTGCATTCCCGAGCACCCGATGCAAACTCAAGTAGCGAGCACTTGCGCTCAACATTAGTCGCCATATCGTCGTCATTTTTTTTCCTTACTTCTGAAAAAATCCCGACCCCCAACCCTAACCTTAGCCCAACCCTAACCCTAGTACAAGCCTAACCCTAGCCCAACCCTAGCACTCCCCTAACCCTAGCACAACCCTAACCCTAGCCAAACCCTAACCCTAGCCAAACCCTAACCCTAGCCAAACCCCAACCCTAGCCCAACCCTAACCCTACCATAACCCTAGCCCAACCCTAACCCTACCATAACCCTAGCCCAACCCTAACCCTAGCCCAACTCTTGCCCAACTCTAACCCTAGCCTAATCATAACCTTAGCCTAACCCTAGCACAACTCTAACCCTAGCACAACCCTAACCCTAGCACAACCCTAACCCTAGTACAAGCCTAACCCTAGCCCAACCCTAACCCTACCATAACCCTAGCCCAATCCTAACCCTACCATAACCCTAGCCCAACCCTAACCCTAGAACAACCCCAACGATAGCACAACCCTAACCCTAGCACAACCCTAACCCTAGCACAACCCAAACCCTAGCACAACCCAAACCCTAGCACAACCCTAACCCTAGCACAACCCTAACCCTAACCCTAGCACAACCCTAACCCTAAAGTTTATTTTTTACGCCATTCCTCGTGCGGTATAAGTGATTAGACGTCTTTATTCTTCGGGTCGGTGCAATTACAGCGATGCCAGATTCATATCGGGTTTTTATGATTGACAGCAGTCACACACTAAAAGACGCAAAGACTAGTTTTTTGCAAAGACTAGTTTTTGCATCGCCATATTTCGAGAGCTATAATTTTTCCATATTTCGGCCGACAGTGTTATGTGACGGCTTGTTTTTTGCACGACATGTTGACGTTTTTATTGGTACCATTTTCGGGCATGTGACATTTTTAGATCACTTTCTATTATGATTTTTAGAAGGCAGAATGAACAAAAAACTCAATTCAAGAATTGTGTTTTTTGTTTTTTTTATGCCGTTCTGCGTGTGGTAAAATTAATAAGGTAGCTTTATTCTTCAGGTCAGTATGTTTACAGCGGTAACGGATTTATTTTTTTTATATTTTGGCGCTTTTACACAATAAAAACAATTTTATAGAAAAAAGAATTGTTTTTGCATCGCTTTATTCTGAGAGCTATAACTTTTTTATTTTTCAGCCGTTGGAGCTGTATGATGACTTGTTTTTTGCGGGACAAGATGACGTTTTCAGCGGTACCATTTTTATTTACATTCGTCTTTTTGATCGTGTTTTATTCCATTTTTTGTTTGGCGGTATGATGATAAAACATCATTTTAGGTTTCGTTTTTTTTTTTTTTACCGTGTTCACTAAAGGAGTTAACTAGTGGGACAGTTTTATAGGTCAGGTCGTTCTGGAAGTGGCGATACCAAATATGTGTACTTTTATTGGTTTATTTTTTTTCATAAGATTATTTATTTATGGGTACAATAGATATATTTATTTTTTTAAAATATTTTTATAATTTTTTTTTTTTTCACTTTCTGACATTTTTATGACTTTTACACATTGTCCCACTATGGGACTTTCACTTTTTGCAGCCTGATCGACTGTATAGCACAGGAATGCAGAGCCATCCCTGTGCAATGCAGCTTGTCAGCGCTGAACAGGGAGAAGTTACTTTGGTCGTGCACTGCGCATGACCAAAGCAACTTCCTGCCTTCTGGTGTCCCGGATGTTGTCATGATGACATCGGGTCATCATGGCAACATCCGGCACCGGACTCAGAAGCCGCGGGACGCCGGCAGAGAAGGTAAGTATAGCGCTTACCTCCTCTTGCCACCGGAATGCTGCGATCGATTTCGCAGGTTGTAGGCTTGTCGGAAGAGGTGGGTCTTCAGGTTCCTTTTGAAGGTTTCCACGGTAGGCGAGAGTCAGCAACCTCAACTGAACCACACTTTATAATAAAGTAAAATGAATGATCTTGTTAGAGATTTGAATCTGTCCAAGAGTAAGGTTAAGTGCCCACGTAGCGATTTTGCGGCGTTTTTACGGCTGCGAAAATGCTTGTAAAACAGTCTGCCATGCAAAGCAATGTGAATTCGGATGTGCTGTGCATATGATGCGCTAATTTGCGCGCCGAATTCGCATTGCGTTGCAAAACGCAGCATAACCATTTCTACCGTGATTACGCTGCAAATTCACGGCCATTGAGGAACATTGAAACGCAGCAAACCCGCAAGTATATGTGGATTTGCTGCGTTTCAATTAAATTCAATGGCCGCAAATTTGCAGCGTAATCGCGGAGCGTGTGGTACCCGGGATGAAGAGGAGACTACAACTCCTCTTCATCCCGGCTACCACGCGGTGAAAAAAAGAAATAAAAAAGTTAAAAATAAACAAAACCTGTATACTCACCTCTCCGGTCTCCTCCAGTCTGCTCCCGGCCGTGTCCTCTCTCCTTGGCATCCCGCGATGTACTGTCAGGACCTGCGGTGACGTCATTTAGGCAGTCAGGTGATTGTCGCATGTGGACTCCTGGAAACATCATTACCGTCAAAACTCATTCTGTTTTTTTTTCCAGTACATCCTCATGACAGCACCATAGGAGTATACCCAAGAACTCAAAGCTTAGGGTGGGATAAATGCCTGAAGCACCTTCCTACCAAACACAGATCTCTGCTGTGAGAGAATATCTAGTTTGTAGTGTTTGCAAAATGTAGTATGTCCTGACCATGTGACTGCGGTACAAATCTGTTCAATGGTAGCCCCTGCTCTAGTTGCCCAAGAGTTGGAAACTGCTCTGGTAAATGGGCTTTGATAATTTCAGGGGGAGACTGTCCTTCTGAAAGGTACGCTAGATTAATCATGGATCTAACTGATCTAGCTAAGGATGGTTTTGAAGCCTTCCTGCCTATATTTTTCCCCCCACACTGTAAGAAAAGATTAGTCTAATCTCCAGTTCCGAGTGGCTTCCAAATAGGCCAACACTGCTCTGCGGACATCAAGATGGTGAAACTCTTCCTCTCTCGGATTTCTAGGGTTTTCACCGAACGATGGAAGAAACACTTCTTAGTTTAAAGACACCACCTTCGGGTAGAAACTTGGATCCAGTTTGAGAATGATTCAATTATCCCAAATATGCATACATGGCTCGACAACAGAGAGAGCCTGGATCTCACCCAACCGTTTAGACGTGGTAATTGCCACCAAGAAGACTGTTTAGAGAGTCAAGTTCTTTATTTCTAATTCATGAACTGGGCCGAAGGAAGGTTTGCAAAGGACTCTCAGGACAGATCCCACAGAGGGGAAGAAATTCTCTGGGCAGGCCTATGTCTCTGGATTGCCTTGGCAAATCTGATTATCAAGGGATGCAAGGACAATGATATGTCAAAGAAAGCACTTAGTGTCGCAATCTGCACCTTCAAGGTACTTGGTCTAAGACCTGTATCAAATCCCACCTGCAAGAAATCAAGGATCACAGGGATATCTTGTTGAGAGGTGTCTACCTTCCTGTGGAACTGACAAAAGGTCCTCCAGACTTTTTTATATATGGTTTGGGTTACAGGTTTTCTACTAGCCTTGATCACTCTGGCGGATAAGCCTTTGGTTTTCAGTATCTCCCCTTCAGAAGCCAGGCTGAAGGCTGGAGTTGTTGAAGATTCCGATAAAACAGTGGACTTTTTATGATGTTTGTCTGTCACTTCCAGGATGGATTTCTGTAGAGGCCTGTAATGGAATTGGCTCCATCTGACGCAGGTGATGCACGATGTCATGATTCCCAAAATACTCATTGCCTTTCGAATCAATGTTTTTTTCTCCCTTGCAAAAGAACGAATCCTTTATGGGATTGAGAGTATCTTGTCTTCCGGGAGATAAGACGTTTGCGTTCGGGAGTCGAGATAGACTCCCAAGAAGATGTGTGAAGTACCTGGGACAAGATTGGATTTTTCTTTGTTCACAATCAAACCCAGGCTGGTTAATGTCCGTAGGACAAATTCCAGATGTTGAGTCATATCTAGAGGGGATCCTGCCACCATCAGGAAGTCGTCTAAGTACGGAATAATGGTAATATCCCTGAGTCGGATATAGGCTACCACCTCTGCCATGATCTTCGTAAAGATTCTGGGAGCAGATGACAGGCTGAAGGGAAGACATCGGAACTGGTAGTGTAGAATCTGACTGCCTGATGATAGCGCAAACCTCAGATATTGCTGACTTGAGGAATGTATCGGCAGGTGGTAATATGCATCCCTGAGGTCCAGGGTGCAAATTACCGCATCTGTCTCTATCAGGGAAATGGCTGATCTCACAGATTCTAAGCGGAAATTTTTGTAGTGGACCCATCGGTTTAGGGGTTTCAGATTGATAATTGTACGGAACTCCCCTGATGTTTTTTTTTACTGAAAACAGAGGAGTATTGGCCCCGATGTTGGTCGTGTTCTGGAACTGGAACAATAACCTTCTGTTGTAGAAGTTTCTCTACATCTGCACGTAGACGGGAAAGTGAGGTAGGGGAATGCTTGTTAGGTGGAATCTTTGAGGGAGATTTTGAGAAAACTCTATCCTGTAACCCTGCGCTATAGTTGATAATATCCAGGGATTTTGAGTTACCTGATGCCAACTGTTTTTGAAAAACCTTACCCACTCCCCTATTCTGACATAGTCATTGTCGTTTTGAACGGGAGATAGTACTGGGCTGGTATTTTTTATCTTTGTTCCCCTTATTAAAACTCCAGCTCATGGATCCCCCTTTTTTCTGAGTGTTATGTTTACGGCAGGGGAAAGGTTTGCGAAAGGGCTGCTCCTTCTCTTTCTCCTCAGAAAAGCCCTTCTTTTTATCGGACGCTTTTTCTAGTATGTCATCTAACACTGGTCCGAATACTTTGAGCCCTGAAAAAAGAATGGAGCACAGCTTGTTCTTAGAAGCTGTATCCCCATACCATGCCTTTAACCAAATAGCTCTTCTGGCTGATTTAGAAAGCTCATTATTCCTGGCAGCAAATCTGACCGATTCTGCCAAAGCGTCGGCCATAAAATTCGTTGCCATTTTTAATAGGGGCAATGATTGACTGAGAGATTCCCTCAGGGTGCCATCCCGTAGGTGACCCTCTAGCTCATCTAGCCAGACTTTCATGGATCTGGCAAAAGATGTAGCAGCGACATTAGACTTAATAACTGCCACCGAGGCTTAACAGGCTTTTTTCAAAAGTCCATCCACCTTTCGATCCATAGGATATTTAAGTTCTGATGAATCCTCAAAGGGGAGAGAGGTTTTCTTGACCACCTTGGCTACTGGGACGTTGATCTTAGGAATAGTGTCCCAAACATTGGTGTTTTCTGGATCAAAGGAGAGTCGGATGCAGAAGTCTCGTGGAATAGAGTCTCTTCTCCGCATCCTCCCATTCCTCCAGGATCATGTCTTTCACATGAGTATTAACAGGGAAAACCATGGATCTATGGGTTCTAAGTCCACCAAACATTTCATTTTGAATGTTTCTGCTCTTCTCCGCCCCTTTACCTGGATCGTGTTTCGGACGGCTCGTAGAAGAATCTCCATACCATCTGAGTGGAACATGTACTTTTTACGTTCCCCGCCCTGAGGTGGACTAATGGTATCACCGTTGTCAGAGTCGCCAGATGGGTTGATTTCACCTTCAGAAGATGGTGCTGTATCTTCTCTAGATCTTTTGCGTCCCCGGACATCCTGGACCCCTGAACCTGGGGACTGCAGAGACGTAATAGAAGCCTGAACTTCTTCTTTGATCATACTACGCATCTCGTTTAATAAAGCTCTATGCTCCTCCTTTAGCATGGAGGCTCTACATTCAGCACACAGACACTTTGCATATGAGTCGGGAAGTCTGATGTTACAATCCAGGCACCTCCTGGTTTTCACTGTGGCCTTTTTCCCTTTTCAGAAGGAGGTGGTAACTGCACAGAGACATCATCACTGTGGGGCGATCCAGGGAGGGTATCAGGGTGTGACACATCAGCCATTGTAGCGTACTGCTAGGAGTGCCAAAGCTGTAAACCTGCCTTTGATTCTCCCCAGCTTCCCTTTTTATACCTTACCTGGTCGTCCTGTCATGTTCTCCTGCTCCACTAGCGTCCACAGTCGATCCACGCTTGAATATTCCGTGCGGCCGCCGACTGGAAGTCGTCATCCCTGAACTTCCGGTTTCGACGCCGGGCGGTCCCCGAAGCCGGGAGAAGCTGGGCCCGCCCTGAGCAGGACGACGAGAGCCCCAGCGATGGGGAAGCGGCACCCGGAGGCTCCAGCATACCGGTGGGCTGAGGGACTCCCGACAGGGAGTGTCGGCCCAGGACCCACTTGACGGCGGGAAGGAGAGAGCCGCGGCCCTCCCAATCCCCCAGGGCCCTGTAAGTATCAGTGTTCTTCTGCACTAGTGCTCCCTGCACCAGCGCTCCTCCTGTACTCCCTGTCCTGTGTAGGAACAGGAAAAACACTGAGGAGGTTGGGGGTGGGAGGGCTTTTAACCTCTTGTGCTTCCTGTCCCTACAGAGGATATGAGATTACTCCTCCTATGGTGCCGTCATGGGGACGTACTGGAAAAGGGGAATTTTTTATAGGTTTCCTTCCTTTATAATAGACTCCTGGCAATTTAATTTAAAAAATAATGGATAATTTGCAACATTCGGTGAGAACTGAATATTTCCTTTCATAATGGAGCTATTGAATAAACTGAACTACTGTGCTAAGCACCTTCTGTGCGCAGAGAGGTCACAATTGTCCTGCATTTGTTTGCTGGATAACACAAAGAGATGAGGCAAACGCTAATTATAATCAGTCTAAATGAGCTTGGTGGACTCATTCTAAAAGTAGTGGTCCATACTCTGAGGTTTCCAGTAATTTCTCCTCATACAGCAAAAGGGATAAGGGCTATGAAGGCCCTGACCCAAGGCTCTTGTCCAATGCCTGAAATTAATGCACACAAAGGGTTTGAAGACTATTGTGTGATCACGGATACAATCAATACCTACAGGAGACTACACAACATTGTAATCAATAAAATAATAGTTTATTCATTATATTATTAAAATCCGAACAAGGAAATATAGGCAATAGGTGGAAAAATCAAGGCAGGGGACAAATATTCAATATACCATAGTGCTGCTAGCAGTCAAAATATATCAAGTAAGGTAAAATCCATGTTGAAGAGCGATATTGAAACAGACTCAAGAATATAAATTGCCTCCAAAAAAAAAAAAGTATGACTGCTAGTCAAGAAATGTAATGTGTACCTAGGAATCCTAGTATAAGCAAAATATATAAAATACCAGTGGCTGGCTATAAGTATAGTCTATGATAAATAATGGATAGTTGGTACAGCTCTTAAATAGAAAGCAATATGCTATACTGCAAATGTGATTAACCCCTTAATAACATTTGACGTACTAATACGCGTCTGTGCCCTGGGACTTAAGAGCCAGACCCGTATTAGTACGTCATGGCGATCGCGCGCGCACACAGGCTGTGCGGGCGCGATCGCCGCCGGGTGTCAGCTGATTGTCACAGCTGACACCCGGTACTATGTGCAGGGAGCGGTCCTGCACCGCTCCCAGCACATTAACCCCCGCTATGCTGCGATCGAAATCGATCGCGGCATTGCGGGGGCAAGGGGAGGTGATCGGCGATACTCACCTCCTCTTCCGGCTTCCAGCGCAGACTGCAGCGGCTTCCCGGGTGTTGCCATGACGACCCGATGTCGTCATGACAACATCCGGGTCACCAGAGAGCAGGAAGATTGCTTGGACATGCGCAGTGCATCTCCAAGCAATCTTAACACTGTGCACTTCTGACAGCCTGCATGGCATAGGGATGGTGCTCCATTCCTATGCCATGTAGGTGATCAGAAAAAAAAAAGTGAAAGTCCCAGAGTGGGACAAAGTAATAAGGTGTACAAACTGTCTGAAAGTGGAAAAAAAAAAAAATGTGCAAAAATATTATAAAAAAATAAAAAAAATAATACACCAAAAATAAAAATATAATGTACCCATCAATAAATATTATTATAAAAAAAACAAAAAAAACAATAAAAGTACACATATTTGGTATCGCCGCGTCCGGAACAGCCTGACCTATAAAACTGTCCCACTAGTTAACCCCTTCAGTGAACACGGTAAAAAAAAAAAAAAAAACGCAGCAAAAAACAATGCTTTATCACCATACCGCCAAACAAAAAGTGGAATAACACGCGATCAAAAAGACGCATATAAATAAAAATGATACCGCTGAAAACGTCATCTCGTCCCACAAAAAACAAGCCGCCATACAGCTCCATCAGCCGAAAAATAAAAAAGTTTCAGCTCTCAGAATAAAGCGATGCTAAAAAATATTTTTTTCTATAAAATAGCTTTTATTGTGTATAAGCGCCAAAACATAGAAAAATTATACAAATGTGGTACCGCTGTAAACGTACTGACCCGAAGAATAAAGCTACCTCATCAATTTTACCACACGCAGAACAGAATAAAAAAAAAAAAAACAATTCCTGAATTGTTGGTTTTTGTTTATTCTGCCTCCCAAAAATCGGAATAGAAAGCAATCAAAAAATGTCACGTGCCTGAAAATGGCACCAATAACAACGTCAAGTCATCCCGCAAAAAACGAGCCGTCACATGACTGTCTGCCAAAATCTGGAAAAATTATAGCTCTCAAAATATGGCGATGCAAAAACTAGATTTTACAAAAAATGCGTCTTTTAGTGTGTGACAGCTGTCAGTCATAAAAACCCCATATGATTCTGGCATTGCTGTAATCACACCGACCCGAAGAATTAAGTCGTCTAATCACTTATACCGCACAAGGAACGGCGTCAAAAATAAACTCTTGGGTTAGGATTGGGCTAGGGTTAGGGCTGGGTTTGGGGCTAGGGTTGTGCTGGGGCTAGGGTTGTGCTGGGGCTAGGGTTGTGCTGGGGCTAGGGTTGTGCTGGGGCTAGGGTTGTGCTAAGGCTAGGGTTGTGCTAGGGCTAGGGCTGGGGTTGGAGAGTCCCTGTGTGCCCAAACATTGGAGCTCCCCCACAAGTGACCCCATTTTGGAAACTAGACCCCCCAAGGCACCTATCTAGATGCATAGTGAGCACTTGGAACCCCAGGTGCTTCACAAATTGATTCATAAAAATGAAAAAGTGTTTTTTTTTTCACTTTTTCATTATTACGAATCAATTTGTGAAGCACCTGGGGGTTCCAAGTGCTCACTATGCATCTAGAAAGGTGCCTTGGGGGGTCTAGTTTCCAAAATGGGGTCACTTGTGGGGGAGCTCCAAAGTTTGGGCACAGAGGGGCTCTCCAAACGCAATGTGGTGTCCGCTAACAATTTGAGCCGATTTTCCATTCAATTTGTTAGCGGATACCATGTTGCATTTAGAGAGTCCCTGTGTGCCCAAACATTGGAGCTCCCCCACAAGTGACCCCATTTTGGAAACTAGACCCCCCAAGGCACCTTTCTAGATGCATAGTGAGCACTTGGAACCCCCAGGTGCTTCACAAATTGATTCGTAATAATGAAAAAGTGAAAAAAAAAACACTTTTTCATTTTTATGAATCAATTTGTGAAGCACCTGGGGTTCCAAGTGCTCACTATGCATCTATATAGGTGCCTTGGGGGGTCTAGTTTCCAAAATGGGGTCACTTGTGGGGGAGCTCCAAAGTTTTGGCACACAGGGGCTCTCCAAACAGAACATGGTGTCCGCTAATTATTCAAGCAAATTTTACAATCAAAAAGTCAAATGGCGCTCCTTCCCTTCCGAGCCCTGCTGTGCGCCCAAACAGTGTTTCTTCCCCAAATATTGGGTATCTGCGTGCCCAGGGGAAATTGCACAACAAATTTTGGGGTCTATTTTTTCTTGTTACCCCTGTTAAAATAAAAAAAATTGGGTCTAAAGTAACATTTTTGTGAAAAAAGTTAAATGTTCATTTTTTTCTTCCACATTCAAAAAATTCCTGTGAAGCACCTGAAGGGTTAATAAAGTTCTTGAATGTGGTTTTGAGCACCTTGAGGGGTGCAGTTTTTAGAATGGTGTCACTTTTGGGTATTTTCTGTCATAAAGACCTCTCAAAGTGACTTCAAATGTGATGTGGTCCCTAAAAAAATGGTTTTATAAATTTTGTTGGAAAAATGAGAAATCGCTGGTCAACTTTTAACCCTTATAGCTCCCTAACAAAAAAAAATTTTGGTTCCAAAATTGTGCTGATGTAAAGTAGACATGTGGGAAATGTTATTTATTAACTCTTTTGTGTGACATATCGCTCTGATTTCAGGGCTTAAAAATTCAAATTTTGAAAATCGCAAAATTTTCAAAATTTTCGCCAAATTTCCGTTTTTTTCACAAATAAACGCAAGTGATATCGAAGAAATTTTTCCACAATCATGAAGTACAATATGTCACGAAAAAACAATCTCAGAATCAGGGGGATCCGTTGAAGCGTTCCAGAGTAATTACCTCATAAAGTGACAGTGGTCAGAATTGTAAAAATTGGCCCGGTCATTAACGTGCAAACCACCCGCGGGGCTTAAGGGGTTAATGGAAAGGTAAATAAAGTGCCAATATGCTGTAAAAGAGGCAGTGCAATCTGCATATAAAACATTTACAGGTAGCAGGAAAAGAAGAAACTTTATCCAGCGATGATATTGTTAATAAAATTCATTTCTCTTTATTGAGTAAAATTTAAAAGATAATCCAGTGGATACAATCAAGAGCAACTACCATGCACCCTCCATGGCGATCCAGATCGACGGGCTTTGACTCGTTAGGTGTTAGTCATGATTATGACTAACGAGTTGAAACCCGTCGATCTGGATCACCATGGAGGGCGCATGGTAGTTGCTCTTGATTGTATCCACTGGATTATCTTTTAAATTTTACTCAATAAAGAGAAATGAATTTTTATTAACAATATCATAAATTTTATATAACATATTTACATAGTTAATATGGTTGAAAACAGAGAAATGTCCAAAGATTTTAATTGGATGGGAGAAAATAAAAGTACAACCATAATGCAAGTTCCGTTCTGACCCCAAAAAACCTAATTATTTGCTTCTGATCTCAATTGCCAATCCACTGGACATTCAAGAAAGCACCTTACATATTTACATAATTATTTATGCTATTTGTTTTTAATAAAAGCATCTAAGTCTGAAAAAAATATCTATATTGTATAAAAAGGTATAAAAACCCCTCCAGACCGATGGTTTTGTTCTGTTCAAGAGCTGAAAAGTAATTTTGTCTTATCCTTTATCGTTATTTTACAAAGAGCTGTCACCCAGCTTATATTATCTTGGTTAAGAATTACTTTTGATGTGGCGCATATATATATACACAGTGCTGGCCAAAAGTATTGGCACCCCTGCAATTCTGTCAGATAATACTCAGTTTCTTCCTGAAAATGATTGCAATCACAAATTCTTTGGTATTATTATCGTCATTTAATTTGTCTTCAATGATAAAACACAAAAAGAATTGTCCTAAAGCCAAATTGGATATAATTCCACACCAAACCCAAAAAAGGGGGTGGACAAAAGTATTGGCACTGTTTGAAAAATCATGTGATGCTTCTCTAATTCGTGTAATTAACAGCACCTGTAACTTACCTGTGGCACCTAACAGGTGTTGGCAATAACTAAATCACACTTGCAGTCAGTTAACATGGATTAAAGTTGACTCAACCTCTGTCCTGTGTCCTTGTGTGTACCACATTGAGCATGGAGAAAAGAAAGAAGACCAAAGAACTGTCTGAGGACTTGAGAAACCAAATTGTGAGGAAGCATGAGCAATCTCAAGGCTACAAGTCCATCTCCAAAGACCTGAATGTTCCTGTGTCTTCCGTGCGCAGTGTCATCAAGAAGTGTAAAGCCCATGGCACTGTGGCTAACCTCCCTAGATGTGGACGGAAAAGAAAAATTGACGAGAGATTTCAACGCAAGATTGTGCGGATGGTGGATAAAGAACCTCGACTAACATCCAAACAAGTTCAAGCTGCCCTGCAGTCCGAGGGTACAACAGTGTCAACCCGTACTATCCGTCGACGTCTGAATGAAAAGGGACTGTATGGTAGGATACCCAGGAAGACCCCACTTCTTACTCCGAGACATAAAAAAGCCAGGCTGGAGTTTGCCAAAACTTACCTGACAAAGCCTAAAATGTTTTGGAAGAATGTTCTCTGGTCAGATGAGACAAAACTAGAGCTTTTTGGGAAAAAGCATCAACATAGAGTGTACAGGAAAAAAAAAGCATACAAAGAAAAGAACACAGTCCCTACAGTCAAACATGGCGGAGGTTCCCTGATGTTTTGGGGTTGCTTTGCTGCCTCTGGCACTGGACTGCTTGACCGTGTGCATGGCATTATGAAGTCTGAAGACTACCAACAAATTTTGCAGCATAATGTAGGGCCCAGTGTGAGAAAGCTGGGTCTCCCTCAGAGGTCATGGGTCTTCCAGTAGGACAATGACCCAAAACACACTTCCAAAAGCACTATAAAATGGTTTGAGAGAAAGCACTGGAGACTTCTAAGGTGGCCAGCAATGAGTCCAGACCCGAATTCCATAGAACACCTGTGGAGAGATCTCAAAATGGCAGTTTGGAGAAGGCACCCTTCAAATATCAGGGACCTGGAGCAGTTTGCCAAAGAAGAATGGTCTACAATTCCAGCAGAGCATTGTAAGAAACTCATTCATGGTTACCGGAAGCGGTTGTTCGCAGTTATTTTGGCTAAAGGTTGTGCAACCAAGTATTAGGCTGAGGGTGCCAATACTTTTGTCCGGCCCTTTTTTGGAGTTTTGTGTGAAATGATCAATGATTAGATTTTTGCTTCATTCTCTTTTGTGTTTTTTCCTTGCAAGCAAATTAAATGAAGATAATAAGACCAAATAATTTGTGATTGTAATCATTTTCAGGAAGAAACTGAGTATTATCTGACAGAATTGCAGGGGTGCCAATACTTTTGGCCAGCACTGTATATATATATTACCATGAGAAGAATCTGTGACTTCTCTGCATTTAGTGATCACTACTCACCTGGGTAGTCATATGTATTTATCTCCTCTTTACACCGCTCATCACCCCTCACATATGTCTCTGTAGTATTAATATGGATCAGATCTTCACCCTGAAACAAATATTATAAAAGTCACAGACAGAAGGAGAAGTCACTGTAGCGCCGGCGTCCCTGCCCTCTGCTAGGCAGGGACGCTGTTCCCCTCACCTCTCTGCTCCGTGCCCGGCGTCCTCCTCCCGCTCTGCTGGCAGCGCGCGCTCCTTCCCGGCCACTGTGCTTAGGGCGCGCGCGCTCTCCCTCCCTCTTAAAGGGGCCGCGCGCGCCGTCCTAAGGAGTCCCCGGCCAATGGCCGGAGGACTTCACCATATATAAGGCACCTCCTCCAAAATGGAGGTGCCCGAGCAATGTTGTTGCACTGTTCACTAGTCTGCTTCAGCCCTCAGGTCCCCTTGCCAGTTACCTGCCAGATTCCTGCCAGCTTGCTGTCTTATTCCTGCCTGATATTCTGCTACCTGCCTGCTAGCCTGAGGTCCGACGGTCTGCCTTACAACTCCTGTCAGTCTGTCTAAGGACCAGCTTGCCCGCTCACCTGGGAGCGCACATCAGCTACCTGCCTGCTTGCCTGAGGTCCGACGGTCTGCCTTCCAACTCCTGTCAGTCTGTCTATGGACCAGCTTGCCCGCTCACCTGGGAGCGCACATCTGCTACCTGCCTGCTAGCCTACCTGGAGACTCCGCCGTCACATGCTGTGACCACCCGTTTATCCAGAGACTCTCGCCTGCTCACCTGGGAGCTCACGTCTACCATCAGCCGCCACAGGTCGTACCAACCCTTTACCCAGAGACTGCCCCGGTCACTTGCCGTGACCATCTGCCCGTTCATCCAGAGACTGCCCCGGTCACTTGCCGTGACCATCTGCCCGTTCATCCAGAGACTGCCCCAGTCACTTGCCGTGATCTCCTGCCCGTTCTTCCAGAGACTGTCCCGGTCACCTGCTGTGACTGCCTGCCTGGTCGCCACCCGCTCCCTTACAAGGACCGCCCCCTTGTATAGTAGCTCAGAGGTTCCGCCTCCCAGACCCGTTACAGTCACATCTATGATCAGCTCTAATCCTGCCATCTCCACCGTTCTCACTACACAAGTATAAACCATATAATACTGGTGGATAAAACAAGACTGAGCACAAGACCTTCACAGCCGTCTACACATCATAGGGGAGATCTCATGACACCTTCTCTCCATCTACCTGATGATCCTGAGGAACATTGGGATCTTCTTGTTTACAGTCCTGTGGAAGAAGAGGACGGGGACATCTCTCTGGTGTTGTCCTCTTACTGGATAGAGCTGGAGGAAACACATACAGGACTGAATTCATTCTTTACATACAGATAATTATAGGCCGTGTGTAGTTAGTTCTGTCTATTACCTGGTGATGTGAGGGGCTGGGGAACCTCCATCATGACGTCCTTGTACAGATCTTTGCGTCCTTCTAAATACTTCCACTCCTCCATGGAGAAATGGACAGCGACATCCTGACACCTTATAGGAACCTGACACATACAATGATACCGTCATCCCCCCGATCCCTCCATAGCGTTACTGTATAATGTCCCAGCATTCCCAGCAGTGTCACCTCTCCAGTCAGCAGCTCAATCATCTTGTAGGTGAGTTCTAGGATCTTCTGGTCATTGATGTCCTCATGTATCAGGAAGTGAGACTGAGGTCCTGTGATTGGGCTCAGGGGTCTTCCCCATCCCTCAGACACAGGGTCCTGACAGCGCTCACTAGAGGTCTTCTTCACTACTGTGTAATCCTGGTTATGGAGAGACACATTAATAAATCTCACTACAGACATTTCCAGAGTCCTCACCTCTCCAGTTCTGTCCATCTGTTATTCCTATAGATAAGAATGATGTAATGTGACGTCATCAGAATCTCTCACCTCTCCAGTAAGCTGGAAGAGGATCTCTAGGGTGAGGTGTAATATCCTCTCCGCCATCTTCTTTCTGTCTCTATCCATTCTTCTCTAGGAAAATGATATAGATAAATTATTAGTATACGGTATTGTGGGAATGTGAGTGGATAGAAGATGAGTCATTGCAAGATATATAAAATACTGTATAATAAATAAAATTAATAGCATGATGCCGGTATAAAGCAATAATGTGGTAGAGCACTTCATACATCTTGAGGTCAGACAGGGATATTTATGTGCTATCAATTAGGATTGCAGAAGTTATAAAATAAATTATCTGAATTAACAATATACGCAACAGTCTTTGTACAGCCAATAAAATATGGTCTTTTAACCCCACCTGCTATTCTACACCGTGTGCACGATTATTGGGCAATTTGTATTTTTGATGATTACTTTTATTATTTAACATCACCAGTGCTGTCGGTCAATCTAAAAGGGTAATAAACCTGAATATTTAAGAAAGTAAAAGTGCGGTGTTGTCTTAGGAGAATATCTCTATGTGCAGAATTATTATGCAAATATATGAAAAATTTAAATTTTCCATCTCAATTGTCTATTTTCATCTGTTCTAGTGAGAATAAGAACCAAACGAGTCAATGTCCAAAAATACATTTCTGACATTTTAAAAAAATATATCAGCGACCAACATAGCCACACATTCTTCTTAATACCAGTGATAAGTCATCCATCCATGGAGTCCATTAGTTTCTTAATCTGTCGATGATCATCTTTTTGGGCAGCACCAGCCACAGCCCCCGACACTGATCAGAGAGGGGCTGTTTTCCTTCACCATAAATGTTGAGTTTAAGAAAAGCCCAACAATTCGCAGTAAGGTCTACACTGTGTGCAGAATTATTAGGCAAATGAGTATTTTGATCACATGATACTTTTTCTACATGTTGTCCTACTCCAAGCTGCATAGGCTTGAGAGCCAACTACCAATTAAGTAAATCTGGTGATGTGCATCTCTGTAATGAGGAGGGGTGTTGACTAATGACATCAACACCCTATATAAGGTGTGCTTAATTATTAGGCAAAATAACTGCCCATGAATTGAGGAAAATCAAGCGTGAAGCTGCCAAGATGCTATTCGCCACCAGTTTTGCCTTATTTCAGAGCTGCAATGTTACTGGAGTATCAAAAAGCACAAGGTGTGCGATACTCAGGGACATGGCCAAGGTAAGGAAGGCTGAAAAACGACCACCTTTGAACAAGAAACATAAGATAAAACGTCAAGAATGAGACAAGAAATATCTTAAGACTGATTTTTCAAAGGTTTTATGGACTGATGAAATGAGCGTGACTCTTGATGGGCCAGATGGATGGGCCAGAAGCTGGATCAGTAAAGGGCAGAGAGCTCCACTCCGACTCAGACGCCAGCAAAGTGGAGGTGGGGTACTGGTATGGGCTGGTATCATCAAAGATGAACTTGTGGGACCTTTTTGGGTTGAGGATGGAGGGAAGCTCAACTCCCAGACCTACTGCCAGTTTCCGGAAGACAACTTCTTCAAGCAGTGGTACAGGAAGAAGTTGGTATCGTTCAGGAAAAACATGATTTTCATGCAGGACAATGCTCCATCACATGCATCCAACTACTTCACAGCATGGCTAGCCAGTCAAGGTCTAAAAGAAGAAAAAATAATGACATGGCCCCCTTGTTCACCTGATCTGAACCTCATAGAGAACCTGTGGTCCATCATAAAATGTGAGATCTACAGGGAGGGAAAACAGTACACCTCTCGGAGCAGTGTCTGGGAGGCTGTGGTGGCTGCTGCACGCAATGTTGATCGAAAACAGATCAAGCAACTGACAGAATCTATGGATGGAAGGCTGTTGAGTGTCATCATAAAGAAAGGTGGCTATATTGATCACTAATTTTTTTGGTTTTTGTTTTTGCATGTCAGAAATGTTTATTTCTAAATTTTGTGCACTGATATTGATTTACCTGGTGAAAATAAACAAGTGAGATGGGATTATATTTGGTTTTTATTAAGTTGCCTAATAATTCTGCACAGTAATAGTTACCTGCACAAACAGATATCCTCCTAAGATAGCCAAATCTAAAAAAAACCCCACTCCAACTTCCAAAAATATTACGCTTGGATATTTATGAGTCTTTTGGGTTGATTGAGAACATAGTTGTTGATCAATAATAAAAATAGTCCTCTAAAATACAACTTGCCTAATAATTCTGCACACAGTGTAGGTCCAGTGAGGAAGAGGCCATGTCATTATGTCATTTTTTCATCTTTAAGACCTTTCCTGGCACTGATGCTGCGATTGAGTATTGTCCTGCAGAACAATCCTGTTTTTTTTAAAGATGCAGATATTTTCCTGTACCTCTGCTTAAAGAAAGCGTCTTCTAAAAACTGGCAGAAGGTTAGGGAGTTGATTTTGAGTCCATCTTCAACTCGAAAAGGTCCAACTAGCTCACCTGTAATAATACTAGCCCATAACAGTGCCCATCCTGCTGGTGTCTGAGTCAAAGTCAAGGTCCCTGCCCATTACTGATCCAGCCACAGGCCCATCCATCTGGTCCATCAAGAGTCACTCTCATCAGTTCATAAAACCTTAGAAATATCTGAAAACAGATTTTTCATGGACAAGTCTTTTCTTGTGTCTTGTTCAGTGATGGTCGGGGTTCAGCCTCAGTCTTGTCGCTGAGCACTGAACACCTAGTTCTTCTGGGTCTCCAGGGAGGCTGCAGTTCTGAAATACAACAGCACTGGAGGATAATATCTTCCTGGTCGCTTCACATTTGAGTCTTCTGAAATCTTTTGCAGTTAATGCTATTCTTTTTTTCTTTTGGGACCCTGTAGAATTTTGAAGTTTATGTGGTCACTCCCCAATATCTGAACAATTTAAGGAGTGCTGCATCTCTCTGTAAGATTTTTAACCATTTTTGACTTTTTAGAGTCAGTTGAAACTCTTTTTGGCCCATTTTGCCTGAGGAAAAGAAGCTGCCTAACAATTTTGCCACCCCCCCCCCCTCCCCGATAAAGGGTGTCAATATCCATAGGCCACACACCCCTCATCACACGAGTACACATCACCTGATCTACTTCATCCGATAAACATAAAAGTTTATATAGCTTGCATTTGGAAAATCTGCATAAGAATGATATGGTCAACATAGTCACTTGCCTAATAATTGCGCACACGGTGTATGTTTCAAAGTGATCAAGAAAACTAAATTTTTTATTGTCAACTGCTATCAGCTATGGGTGCAATGTTCAAGAAACATCCCACAATTCATAGAATGTGGATTCCACATCTGACCCCTGACAAAGCAAGAAAAGTGAAAATAGTTGGGCAATAATCTAAAGCTTGTCTCCATTGTGATTATGATATGTTATAAGCAAGTTTAAATCTCTCAGCTATTTCAAGATGTGTATTTGGTGGGGGCACTGTTTTTGATGATAACACATTAGAAACACTGGTATGGTTGCATGCAGCAGGGTGCAGTGCATGTTCAGGGGTTAATTTCTGGTGCAACAAAAAAAATAATTATAACCATGTCCTGTCGATTACAGCAAGAGAAGAAGAGCTACCCTGAAAGCCTAGAAGGCCTGAGAGCAGAGAGAAGTGCTGAGGAGACAACCTGAGGGTAGAAAGTAGCGCTGAGGAAACGGCCTGAGGGCAGAAAGGAGCGCTGAGGGGATGGCCTCAGGGTAGAAAGGAGCGCTGAGGAGACGTCCTGAGGGTAGAAAGGAGCGCTTACGAGACAGCCTGAGGGCAGAAAGGAGCGCTCAGGGGACGGCCTGAGGGCAGAAGGGAATGCTGAGAGGATGGCCTGAGGGCAGAGAGGAGCGCTGAGGAGACGGCCTGAGGGCAGAGAGGAGCGCTGAGGAGATGGCCTGAGGGTATAAAGAAGTTCTGAGGAAACGGCCTGAGGGCAGAAAGGAGCGCTGAGGAGATGGCCTGAGGCCAGAGAAGAGCGCTAAGGAGATAGCCTAAGGGCAGAAAGGAGCGCTGAGGGGATGGCCTGAGGCCAGAGAAGAGCGCTAAGGAGATAGCCTAAGGGCAGAAAGGAGCGCTGAGGAGATGGCCTGAGGGTAGAAAGGAGCGCTGAGGAGACGGCCTGAGGGCAGAAAGGAGCGCTGAGGGGACGGCCTGAGGGCAGAAAGGAATGCTGAGAAGATGGCCTGAGGGCAGAGAGGAGCGCTGAGGAGACGGCCTGAGGGCAGAAAGAAGTGCTGAGGAGATGGCCTGAGGGCAGAAAGAAGCGCTGAGGAGATGGCCTGAGGGCAGAGAGAAGCTCTGAGGAGACAACCTGAGGGTATAAAGAAGCTCTGAAGAAATGGCCTGAGGGCAGAAAGGAGCGCTGAGGAGATGGCCTGAGGCCAGAGAGGAGCGCTAAGGAGATAGCCTAAGGGCAGAAAGGAGCGCTGAGGGGATGGCCTGAAGGTAGAAAGGAGCGCTGAGGAGACGGCCTGAGGGCAGAAAGGAGCGCTGAGGGGACGGCCTGAGGGCAGAAGGGAATGCTGAGAGGATGGCCTGAGGGCAGAGAGAAGCGCTGAGGACACGGCCTGAGAGCAGAGAGGAGCGCTGAGGAGACGGCCTGAGGGCAGAGAGGAGCGCTGAGGAGATGGCCTGAGGGCAGAAAGGAGCCCTGAGGAGACGGCCTGAGGTCATAAAGGAGCGTTGAGGAGATGGCCTGAGGGCAGAGAGGAGCGCTGAGGAGACGGCCTGAGGGTATAAAGAAGCTCTGAGGAAACGGCCTGAGGGCAGAAAGGAGCGCTGAGGAGATGGCCTGAGGCCAGAGAGGAGCGCTAAGGAGATAGCCTAAGGGCAGAAAGGAGTGCTGAGGGGACGGCCTGAGGGCAGAAAGGAGCGCTGAGGGGACGGCCTGAGGGCAGAAAGGAATGCTGAGAAGATGGCCTGAGGGCAGAAAGGAGCGCTGAGCAGATGACCTGAGGGCAGAAAGGAGCGCTGAGGAGACGACCTGAGGGCAGAAAGGAGCGCGAAGAGATGGCCTGATGTCACGGGTGTGTTGGAGGTGACGGACAGTCGCCCTGCAGGGGGTTGCAGGAGATCTCTACGTTTGGCATTCCAGACAGCTTTTTAGATAAGAGGCTGTCTTTAGGACCAAGCGGCTACCTCTCTCTTGCTAATTAGCTCTCTGGTCTGGGTGTATATATACCTGGGGTGGCTGAGAGGGAGTCACCGGTTATATTCATTTCTACTTGTCAAGCTTAGCAAGAACAGTACTTCATCCTCTCTGGAGCTTGAGGCCGTGTGCTTATTTGGAGTTCATCTAAAGCAAAGCCGTTTTCCCCCTTTTATGTCTACCCATGTTGTCTATACATTTAGCGGAGGTTGACTACTGCTCATCTCCTCCCATCCCCACCTGTAGCCATACTCCAGGGAGAGCAGGGCGAGGCACACGTGCGGCGATTGCTGAAAAGGCAATATAGAGACGGTAGTTGAGACAGGGTGATGCTAGAACAGACTAGGAGGTCTCCACTTCCCCTTTTCCCTAGTGTCTGGGCTCCCTTTCCCTTTTCCCTCTGTGTTGCACTAGTATTCCCACACCTGGCATGACACCTGAGGGCAGAAAGGTGCGCTGAGGGGACGGCCTGAGGGTAGAAAGGAACGCTGAGGAGATGGCCTAAGGGTATAAAAGAGCACTGAGGAGACAGTCTGAGGGCAGAAAGGAGCGCTGAGGAGATGGCCTGAGGGCAGAAAGGAGCGCTGAGGGGACAGCCTGAGGGTAGAAAAGAGCGCTAAGGAGACCGCCTGAGCATAGAAGAGCACTGAGGAGACAGCCTGAGGGTAGAAAGGAGCGCTGAGGAGATGGCCTGAGGGCAGAAAGGAGCGCTGAGGAGATTGCCTGAGAGTAGAAAGGAGCGCTGAGGAGATGGTCTGAGGGCAGAAAGGAGCGCTGAGGAGATGGCCTGAGGGCAGAGAGGAGCACTGAGGGGACGGCCTGAGGGTAGAAAGGAGCGCTGAGGAGATGGCCTGAGGGCAGAGAGGAGCGCTGAGGGGACGGCCTGAGGGCAGAAAGGAGCGCTGAGGAGATGGCCTGAGGGCAGAGAGGAGCACTGAGGGGACGGCCTGAGGGCAGAAAGGAGTGCTGAGGAGACCGCCTGAGGGCAGAAAGGAGCGCTGAGGAGACCCCCTGAGGGTAGAAAGGAGCGCTGAGATCGCCTGAGGGTAGAAAGGAGCGCTGAGGAGAAGGCCTGAGGGCAGAGGGGAGCACTGAGGGGACGGCCTGAGGGTAGAAAGGAGCACTGAGATCGCCTGAGGGTAGAAAGGAGCGCTGAGATGGCCTGAGGGCAGAGAGGAGCACTGAGGGGACGGCCTGAGGGTAGAAAGGAGTGCTGAGGAGATGGCCTGAGGGCAGAGAGGAGCACTGAGGGGACGGCCTGAGGGTAGAAAGGAGCGCTGAGGAGATGGCCTGAGGGCAGAGAGGAGCACTGAGGGGACGGCCTGAGGGTAGAAAGGAGTGCTGAGGAGATGGCCTTAGGGCAGAGAGAAGCGCTGAGGAGACGGCCTGAGGGCAGAAAGGAGCGCTGAGGAGATGGCCTGAGGGTAGAAAGGAGCGCTGAGGGGACGGCCTGAGGGCTGAGAGGAGCGCTGAGGAGACGGCCTGAGAGCAGAGAGGAGCGCTGAGGACATTGCCAAGAAATGCCGAGGAGACGGCCTGAGAGTAAGCGCTGAGTGTGGAATTTAGAAGAAAAAGAACTTAGGTGTGAAATATAACAGGAATCCTGAGAGAAAGTGGATGGAGCTCAATATAAAGGAGCAGAACTGACGAATTTAGCAGTAAACACAGCCTTAAAGGGGTTGTCCATTTACTTTGTGTTCGGGGTAGACTTATATGGTACATGAGTGTGGTTAGATGTATGGTTAAGGACGTGGCAGATGTAAAAAAGTGAGTGTGAGCCCCAATATGGACAATGTTAATAATGTGTGTACAGCGCTGCAGATTATGGTGGCGATATGGAAGAAAGTGCAACAAATAATCCTAATAGAGAATAAGGGGGAATCTCCACATACCTCCACCTGCAGAGCCGCCACCACATATATGGCTGTTGTGTGCGCACAGGAGCTGTGATGAGGTCACAGGAGGGGAGGAGTCAGGGGTCACATGATCAGGGGCCTCAGTGGATACAGGACACTGCTGTACCCTGCAGGATGGAGCATGTACAAGTGTTTAGTGTGTGGTGAGCGTCTCTATTAGGTCATAGGCCAGACACTATGTTCCTCACTTATCTGTGTGACTGGCGCCTCATACCAGCCTTATCCATGTGCATTTATAATACTAGGCAGCCGCCCCTCCGTGAACCGTCGGTGTGTGAGTGGTTGTTCCATCCATTTTGCACCTGTGCTGCCTCCGCCTTTATCATGGGGACTGTTGTGTCCTGCGGTGTATTTGATATTATGTCTGTCATGTCACTGTGTGTCTTGGACGCAGTGACTGACAGCTCAGTCGTCTAATCTACTGCAGTGGTGTGCTGAGTGGTTGGTATTTTGATTGACAGCTCAGCCGTCCAATCTGAGACTGGGAGGAGCTGAGTTTCCTTCAGGTGTTCCCTGTTCAAAGTGATGACCAAGTCAGTTGTAGCTGCAGCTCTCTGTGGTTTGTTTCCTCTGCGCTTTGTGCGCAGAATTCAGATATTCTGATCTTTTGTTGCCGGACCCTGGATTTGCCTATTGACTACCCGTTTTTATTACCCCTTTTGCCTTGACACACCCTGAGCTTGGAATTCTGACTCTAGACTGTGACCTGACTAGGCCTTTGTCTTTTCGCTCTGTTTATAACGTACCCTCCTGGCTCTTGACCTAGGACTACTGTAGTGATGAGCGAGCACTAAAATGCTCGGGTACTCGTTGCTCGGGTCGAGCAAATTGGAATACTCGGGTGCTCAACCCGAGCAACGAGCCCAATGTAAGTCTATGGGAAACTTGAGTATTTTTCAGGCGGCTCCCCCCAGTTGAATTTTTTTTAATAGTTCCGCAACAAGGGCCTTCTGGTACTGTCCCATTTTTCTAGACCTGACCGCCTCAGGAATAAGAGATAGAAAGTTCTCCTTGTAGCATGGGTCTAGAAGTGTCACCAACCAGTAGTGACTGTCACCCAAAATTTGAGAATGCGAGGGTCACAGGAAAGGCAGTGTAACATAAATTCAGCCATGCGTGCCGGACTGCTAACAGGCAAGACTTCCGTGTCCTCACCAAGAGGATGACTGACCATGCTCTCCTCCTCCTCCGTCCTAACGCCATCCACACTGAACTGTTTAGGTAGTACCGTCTATAGCGCATGAAACTAGTTCCTGTCCTTCCCCCTCCTCCTCCTCTTCCTCATTGTCACTCAATCCACGTTGGGATGAGATGAGGCTGGGCTGTGTGTAATCACCCTATATGGTTCCTTGCTCCATCTCATCGTGCTCCGCCTGCAATGCATCCTCTTTAATTGTAAGCAGAGAGCGTTTCAGAAGACAGAGAAGCGGGATGGTGGCGTTAATTATGGCGTCATCGCCGCTCACCATCTTGGTGGAGTCCTCAAAGTTTTGGAGAATGGTACATATGTCTGATATCCATGTCCACTCCTGAGGTCTTATGTGTGGAGTCTGAACTGAATACCGACGGCTTTGTTGATGTTGGTACTCAACAACTGCCCTCTTCTGCTCACAAATCCTTCCCAACATTTGCAGTGTAGAGTTCCAACGCGTGGGGACATCACATACCAGTCAGTGAGCCAGAAAGCAGCAAAGGCTGCTGAAGCACGGCAAGGGCGGCGGAAGCTGTAGGTGACTTTCTAAAATGGCCACACAGGCGGCATACTTTAACAAGCAGATCCGGCAGCAAAGAGTATGTTTTGAGAAACCGCTGAACCATGAGGTTAAGCACATGGGACAGGCATGATACCTGTGTGAGCTCGCCTCACCTCAGAGCCGCCACCAGGTTCGAGCCATTGTCACACATGGCCATGCCTGGCTGTAGGTTCAGCGGTGTGAGCCACAGATGTGCCTGCTCTTTCAGAGCTGCCCACAACTCTTCAGCATTGTGCGGTTTGTCACCTAAGCATATTAGCTTCAGCACAGCCTGTTGCCGCTTGGCTAAGGCAGTTCTGCAGTGCTTCCAGCTTGTGATTGATGAGGTCTTTTCGAAGATGGAGGCTGAAGAGGAGGAGGTGCAGGAGCTGTAGACTGTGGGGGCAACCCTGGTTGACCTAGGGCCCACAATCTTCGGCGTTGGGAGGATGTGTTCCGTCCCAAGGTCCGACTGGGTCCCGGCTTCCACCATGTTAACCCAGTATGCCGTCAGCGAGATGTACCGTCCCTGCCCACAAGCACTTGGGGTACAATAGGGCACTTTTAGAATTGAGCAGCAGTGCATATGCTTAGTCTGAGCTCCATTCTTGCCTTATGGGGCGGCCAAGCGCTCTGCTTTTTCCAGCAGCCCCATTGAGAATGAACGGAGTAATGGTTGGGCATCCAACCAGCCGCTCCATTTTGTAACAGGGATAGAAAGTCCCTGTTTTGTCAATCAGAGCTGGTCCCAGCGGTCTCACACTCACTAATCAGCAAATTATCACCTATCCCATAGTTAAATGATAACTTGTTTTCACTGAAAAATCGCTTTAAAGTGACTCGTTGTGGCTAAATATACATCAGACTGAACCTGCAGACTTTAGCCTTATGTGCATGGAAGCCTTAGAGTAACCAGTACAATAGACAGTATGGTGTGCACAGAAATGATGAGCCTCAGTGCAGCAACTCTGATCTAGTTATCTCTGTAGTGAGACAGCTACAATGGAGTTGCTGTACAGAGAACATACTTATAGACAGTACAGTGTGCCCAGAAATCATGAACCTCAGTGCAGCAACTCCGATCGCATCATCTCTGTAGTGAGACAGCTAGAATGGAGTTGCTGTACAGAGAACATCCTTATAGACAGTACAGTGTTCCCAGAAATCATGAACCTCAGTGCAGCAACTCCGATCGCATCATCTCTGTAGTGAGACAGCTAGAATGAAGTAGCGGCAGGGAACTATTTCTTGGCACACAATTACACAAGATTACAGCCCCAATTCATAAAGAACAGAATTTTGTATGCCAGTCTTCTGGGGGATATATCCGGAACTAAATTGCCCCCAAAAAATGTGCCTAAGTATTAACAGGCAGGTTGTTGCTTCTTACATGCCTGTTGTGCCCGCCGCCAATCTTCCCCGTCACAGAGCGGTCACAGACCGATGCTGCCAGGGATTCCGTTGTCTCTGCTGACGTGGCGGAGTATGGCTTCCAAAGTCATTCTAATTGACCTCCGGCAATCCAGTTGTCAATCAGAATGACGTCGGTAGTCCCGCACTGTCAACAGAGCAGAAAAGAAGCCTCCGTTCTGTCGACATGACGTCAGCAGAGGCAGCTGAATCCTCGATAGGAGCGGTCTGTGACTGCTCTGTGACGGGAAAAAATGGCGCCGGCACAACAGGCAGGTGAGTAGCAATTACCTGCCTGTTAGTGCTTAGGCACATTTTTTGTTTTTCATAAAGTCCTGCATACTCACGTCAGCACAAATTGGAAGCACTGAGAACTCAAATGCGCGGGCGGTGCCAGCCCTGACTGAATGCGAGGAATCAAACACCTATGATTCGCAGCACAGTGCGCTGTGTCTGCTAGTAATGACGGCAGGGGCGACACAAGCACAATTATAGGCGCAGTGTCGCCTCTGCCGTCATTACTACAAGACACAGCCGCACAGCGCACTGCACGCGGCCATGCCTGAAGACAGTGCCGGCGGGCAGCAGCAATCAAGCTGCGGAGCAGGGGGTGCAGGAGGAGGGGTGACTCCTATGGGGCCCCCCCAGCTCACGGGATCCATAGCAGTCGCGTGGTCTGCCGCCATATAGATCATTTATGACATATTTACCTTTTTATTTCATCTGATCAGACACATTCCCCCTTGGTACTTACCTCCATTGTTCTACCCTGTTTTATCTAATGGTCTCTATGATCCCTGGAACATATGCTGGGGATATCCTCATGTAGTACGCCTCTCCCCAGAGCTCCGTCCACTCTGCACAAAGTCCGTGCTGTACGTTATGGTGACTGTCGGGGGCGCTCTTTTACGCCTTTCCCCGGAGCTCCGCCCACTCTGCACAATGTCGGTGCTGTACATTATGGTGACTGTCGGGGGCGCTCTTTTACGCCTTTCCCCGGAGCTCCGTCCACTCTGCACAATGTCGGTGCTGGACGTTATTATGACTGCCGGGGGCGCTCTTCTTTTACACCTCTCCCCAGAGCTCCATCCACTCTGCACAATGTCGGCGCTGTACGTTATGGTGACTGTCGGGGGCGCTCTTTTACGCCTTTTCCTGGAGTTCCGCCCACTCTGCATAATGTCGGTGCTGTACATTATGGTGACTGTCGGGGGCGCTCTTTTACGCCTCTCCCCGGAGCTCCCCCCACTCTGCACAATGTCGGTGCTGTACATTATGGTGACTGTCGGGGGCGCTCTTCTTTTACGCCTCTCCCCTGAGCTCCGCCCACTCTGCACAATGTCGGTGCTGTACATTATGGTGACTGTCGGGGGCGCTCTTTTACGCCTCTCCCCGGAGCTCCGTCCACTCTGCACAATGTCGATGCTGTACATTATGGTGACTGTCGGGGGCGCTCTTTTACGCCTCTCCCCGGAGCTCCGTCCACTCTGCACAATGTCGGTGCTGTACATTATGGTGACTGTCGGGGGCGCTCTTTTACGCCTCTCCCCGGAGCTCCCCCCACTCTTTTATATATTACAAAAAGCCACAATAATAATATGATTTATTAATCAGGAAAAAAGGAATTTTGACCAAATCCATAAACTATAAGGCTGTGTGCCCACTATGTGTTTTTTAAGTGTTTCCACTGCGAAAACTTTTAAAAAATGTTTGGTAGAAGGTCTGCCATGTTCCCCAATGACAATCCGCATGTGCTGTGCACATGCTGCGGAAATTTCCGCTACGGATTATCATTTCGGAAAAAAAACGCAGCATTACCAATTATTTTGCGGAATCGCAGCGTTTTCGACGCCATTGACTTTAATTGGGACGCATGCGGATATCATGCGATTCAATGTGCGGATGGTACCCGGGTCTGGAGAAGAGGAGACTCTCTGGGTACTATAGAACCTGTAGTTAAAAAAATAAATAAATAAAAAACCTTATGCTCACTTTTCCGGTGTCCCCAGTCTCCTGAGCGGCGCTGCGGTCTCCTTGGCTTCCGGCGATGGTCTGGAAGGACCTTCTGTGAGGTCATTTAGTCATGTGACGGTCACGCGACCGCTAACGTCAGCGGTCAGGTGATGGTCGCGTGACCAGTCACATGACTAAATGACGTCACCGCAGGTCCTGACAGTACATCGCGGGACGCCAAGGAGAGAGGACGTGGCCGGGAGCAGACCGGAGAGGTGAGTATACAGGTTTTCTTTTTTATGGAAGGTCCTTTTACACCACCGCGAGCCGCAGGGGAGCCAGGATGCACCAGAGAAAAGACAGCAGGCCATCAGAAGGTGAGTAGGTTTATTTCTTATTTTAATTTTTTTTTTTTTTTTTTTTTTTTTTTTTTTTACACAGGTACTATGGTACCCGGGTCTGGATGTGAGTCTCCTCTTCTCCAAACCTGGGTACCATCCACACATTGAATCACATGGAAATTTGCACAGCACATGCAGATTATCATTGGGGAACATAGCAGACCTTCTACCAAGTGTTTTCTAGGCATTTCTGCAGCGGAACTGCTGCTGCAGAAACGCTTAAAAACGCATAGTGGGCACACAGCCTTAGGCTATGTGCCCACGATGCAGAAATGAAGCAGAAAATTTCTGCATTCTGCATCTCCCTGGCAGAAAAAACGCATGAAGATTGTACATGCGGATTGTACATGCAGATTGTACATGCGTTTTTCCTGCAGAATACATGCATTTCCGCATGCAGATTGACAAGCGCTTTCCAGGCGATAGCATCACTTGCAAAGTGCTTGACAACTAGGTCACACTGTATAAATCCATGCAAACAGCATATACAGTGTGAACCGTAAAAATGAAAACAAATAAAGCTATACTCACCCCTGAGGCCCCGGCGTGGCTGCAGCGCTCGTTCCTCTCTGCTTCCTGGATGCCGGCATATCGCGAGACAGAGCGGTGAAGGGCCTGCGGTCAAATGACTGTGACGTCGCCGCAGGTCCTCAAGCGATGCCGGCATTCAGAGAGAAGCCTTCGGAAAGGTGAGTATAAACTTTATTTATTTTATTCTTTTTTTACAGGTACAATGGTACCCAGGTCTGGAGGAGAGTCTCCTCTCCTCCAGAACTGGGTACCATCCGCACATAGAGACGCATAGAAGCCGCTTGTACAAATGTACAGTCGCGGTTTCTATGCGTCTCAATGCAAGTCAATGGCGGGAGTTCCGCTGCGCTTCCGCAAAATTAAATGACATACTGCAGATTTTTGTACGCAGCATAAACGCTGCGGAAAAATCCGCAGCATGTGCATAGAACATGCGGAATCCCCTTGGGGACCATGGGGGGCCGATAACCTAGCGTTTAACAAGCGTTTCCGCTGCGGAAATTCCGCAGCATAAACGCTTGAAAAACGCTACGTGGGCACCCAGCCTATGCGATTCAATGCAAGTCAATGGCGGCGAAAACGCAGCAATTCCACAAAATAATTGGTAGTGCTGCGGAAATTTGTGCAATGATAATCCGCAGTGGAAATTTTCACAGCATGTGCGGATTATCATTGGGGAACATGGCAGACCTTCGACCAAGCGTTTCTTAAGCGGAATTGCCGCTGCTTAAACGCATAGTGGGCACACAGCCTAACAGTGTAATAAACCCTGTCTGACCTGTGATGCGGCTGCAGGAAACGCCTCAGACTGTCCAGAAAAAGCAGAAGAGGCGACTACACAGCAGAGTGTATGAGGAGCCGGGAGCAGCGCCATCTAGTGGTGGCAGTGCGGGACTGTGTACAGCGCAGGAGACAATGAGGAGCCGGGAGCAGCGCCATCTAGTGGTGGCAGTGCGGGACTGTGTACAGCGCAAGAGACAATGAGGAGCCGGGAGCAGCGCCATCTAGTGGTGGCAGTGCGGGACTGTGTACAGCGCAGGAGACAATGAGGAGCACAGAAGAACAGCTCAGATGTAGACACCTCAGCACAGCAGCACTGAGCGCTGCTTCCTGCCATCGGCTCAGCGGTGTGTGAAGGCACCGCCCCTTCCGGTGACGTCATCACTCCGCATGGTCACATGACCTGACGTCAGCAGAGGTCCTAGGATTCAGCTTCGAACGCAGTGGACTGGAAGAGGCCCCGCCCTTTCTGGTGACGTCAACCAATCAGCAGCTTCCATACTTCACTCTGCCTTTCCCCACGTGGCTCCTCCTGTTCCGGTGTGCGGCTCTGTACAGACTCCGCGTTATACTCTATGCGGATTATTTCTTCCTTCTATATCGCCGCCATACTCTGCAGCGCTGTACTCAATTATCACACTCGCTATAGTCCTTATTCACACCTGCGATTCCTATTTGTGTCTGCAGTGATTGCGGTTTCCTGTTCTCCTCCAGACAGTAATGGCCTCCCCTCTGTACCGGCCGCTGTAATAACTCTCCCTTCTCCCCTGTGACCCCACAAGATAATATTCCCCTCAGAACTCCTCCTATGTGCCCGAAATAGTATTACTGCCCCCTGTGTGCCCCCGTATATCAGTAATATCCCGTGTGCCCCCATATATCAGTAATGCCCCCTGTGTGCCCCCATATATCAGTAATGCCCCCTGTGTGCCCCCATATATCACTAATATCCCCTGTGTGCCCCCATATATCAGTAATGCCCCTGTGTGCCCCCATATATCACTAATATCCCCTGTGTGCCCCCATATATCACTAATATCCCCTGTGTGCCCCCATATATCACTAATATCCCCTGTGTGCCCCCATATATCAGTAATGTCCCCTGTGTGCCCCCATATATCAGTAATATCCCCTGTGTGCCCCCATATATCAGTAATGCCCCTGTGTGCCCCCATATATCACTAATATCCCCTGTGTGCCCCCATATATCACTAATATCCCCTGTGTGCCCCCATATATCAGTAATGTCCCCTGTGTGCCCCCATATATCAGTAATGTCCCCTGTGTGCCCCCATATATCAGTAATGTCCCCTGTGTGCCCCCATATATCAGTAATGTCCCCTGTGTGCCCCCATATATCAGTAATGCCCCCTGTGTGCCCCCATATATCAGTAATGCCCCCTGTGTGCCCCATATATCAGTAATGCCCCCTGTGTGCCCCCATATATCAGTAATATCCCCTGTGTGCCCCCATATATCAGTAATGCCCCCTGTGTGCCCCCATATATCAGTAATGCCCCCTGTGTGCCCCCGTATATCAGTAATGTCCCCTGTGTGCCCCCATATATCAGTAATGCCCCTGTGTGCCCCCATATTTCACTAATATCCCCTGTGTGCCCCCATATATCAGTAATGCCCCTGTGTGCCCCCATATATCACTAATATCCCCTGTGTGCCCCCATATATCACTAATATCCCCTGTGTGCCCCCATATATCACTAATATCCCCTGTGTGCCCCCATATATCACTAATATCCCCTGTGTGCCCCATATATCACTAATATCCCCTGTGTGCCCCCATATATCAGTAATGTCCCCTGTGTGCCCCCATATATCAGTAATATCCCCTGTGTGCCCCCATATATCAGTAATGCCCCTGTGTGCCCCCATATATCACTAATATCCCCTGTGTGCCCCCATATATCACTAATATCCCCTGTGTGCCCCCATATATCACTAATATCCCCTGTGTGCCCCCATATATCAGTAATGTCCCCTGTGTGCCCCCATATATCAGTAATGTCCCCTGTGTGCCCCCATATATCAGTAATGTCCCCTGTGTGCCCCCATATATCAGTAATGTCCCCTGTGTGCCCCCATATATCAGTAATGCCCCCTGTGTGCCCCCATATATCAGTAATGCCCCCTGTGTGCCCCATATATCAGTAATGCCCCCTGTGTGCCCCCATATATCAGTAATATCCCCTGTGTGCCCCCATATATCACTAATGCCCCCTGTGTGCCCCCATATATCAGTAATGCCCCCTGTGTGCCCCCATATATCAGTAATATCCCCTGTGTGCCCCCATATATCAGTAATGCCCCCTGTGTGCCCCCATATATCAGTAATATCCCTTGTGTGCCCCCATATATCAGTAATGCCCCCTGTGTGCCCCCATATATCAGTAATGCCCCCTGTGTGCCCCCATATATCAGTAATGTCCCCTGTGTGCCCCCATATATCAGTAATGTCCCCTGTGTGCCCCCATATATCAGTAATGTCCCCTGTGTGCCCCCATATATCAGTAATGTCCCCTGTGTGCCCCCATATATCAGTAATGTCCCCTGTGTGCCCCCATATATCAGTAATGTCCCCTGTGTGCCCCCATATATCAGTAATGTCCCCTGTGTGCCCCCATATATCAGTAATGTCCCCTGTGTGCCCCCATATATCAGTAATGCCCCCTGTGTGCCCCCATATATCAGTAATGCCCCCTGTGTGCCCCCATATATCAGTAATGCCCCCTGTGTGCCCCCATATATCAGTAATGCCCCCTCTGTGCCCCATATATCAGTAATGCCCCCTGTGTGCCCCCATATATCAGTAATATCCCCTGTGTGCCCCCATATATCAGTAATGCCCCCTGTGTGCCCCCATATATCAGTAATGCCCCTGTGTGCCCCCATATATCAGTAATGCCCCTGTGTGCCCCCATATATCAGTAATATCCCCTGTGTGCCCCCATATATCAGTAATGCCCCCTGTGTGCCCCCATATATCAGTAATGCCCCCTGTGTGCCCCCATATATCAGTAATGCCCCCTGTGTGCCCCCATATATCAGTAATGCCCCCTGTGTGCCCCCATATATCAGTAATACCCCTGTGTGCCGCCATATATCAGTAATGCCCCCTGTGCGCCCCCATATATCAGTAATGCCCCCTGTGCGCCCCCATATATCAGTAATGCCCCCTGTGTGCCCCCATATATCAGTAATGCCCCCTGTGTGCCCCCATATATCAGTAATGCCCCCTGTGTGCCCCTATATATCAGTAATGCCCCCTGTGTGCCCCCATGTATCAGTAATGCCCCCTGTGTGCCACCATGTATCAGTAATGCCCCCTGTGTGCCCCCATGTATCAGTAATGCCCCCTGTGTGCCCCCATGTATCAGTAATGCCCCCTGTGTGCCCCCATGTATCAGTAATGCCACCTGTGTGCCCCATGTATCAGTAATATCCCCTGTGTGCCCCATGTATCAGCAATGCCCCCTGTGTGCCCCATGTATTAGTAATGCCCCCTGTGTGCCCCATGTATCAGTAATATCCCCTGTGTGCCCCATGTATCAGTAATGCCCCCGTGTGCCCCCATGTATTACTAATGTCGCCTATGTGCCCCCATATATCAGTAATGCCCCCTGTGTGCCCCCATATATTAGTAATGTCCCCTGTGTGCCCCCATATATCAGTAATGCCCCCTGTGTGCCCCATATATCAGTAATGCCCCCTGTGTGCCCCCATATATCAGTAATATCCCCTGTGTTTCCCATATATCAGTAATGCCCCCTGTGTGCCCCCATATATCAGTAATATCCTCTGTGTGCCCCCATATATCAGTAATATCCCCTGTGTGCCCCCATATATCAGTAATATCCCCTGTGTGCCCCCATATATCAGTAATGCCCCCTGTGTGCCCCCATATATCAGTAATGCCCCCTGTGTGCCCCCATATATCAGTAATGCCCCCTGTGTGCCCCCATGTATCAGTAATGCCCCCTGTGTGCCCCCATGTATCAGTAATGCCCCCTGTGTGCCCCCATGTATCAGTAATGCCCCCTGTGTGCCCCATGTATCAGTAATGCCCCCTGTGTGCCCCCATATATCAGTAATGCCCCTGTGTGCCCCCATATATCAGTAATGCCCCTGTGTGCCCCCATATATCAGTAATATCCCCTGTGTGCCCCCATATATCAGTAATGCCCCCTGTGTGCCCCAATATATCAGTAATATCCCCTGTGTGCCCCCATATATCAGTAATGCCCCCTGTGTGCCCCCATATATCAGTAATGCCCCCTGTGTGCCCCCATATATCAGTAATACCCCTGTGTGCCGCCATATATCAGTAATGCCCCCTGTGCGCCCCCATATATCAGTAATGCCCCCTGTGCGCCCCCATATATCAGTAATGCCCCCTGTGTGCCCCCATATATCAGTAATGCCCCCTGTGTGCCCCCATATATCAGTAATGCCCCCTGTGTGCCCCTATATATCAGTAATGCCCCCTGTGTGCCCCCATGTATCAGTAATGCCCCCTGTGTGCCCCCATGTATCAGTAATGCCCCCTGTGTGCCCCCATGTATCAGTAATGCCCCCTGTGTGCCCCCATGTATCAGTAATGCCCCCTGTGTGCCCCCATGTATCAGTAATGCCCCCTGTGTGCCCCATGTATCAGTAATATCCCCTGTGTGCCCCATGTATCAGCAATGCCCCCTGTGTGCCCCATGTATTAGTAATGCCCCCTGTGTGCCCCATGTATCAGTAATATCCCCTGTGTGCCCCATGTATCAGTAATGCCCCCGTGTGCCCCCATGTATTACTAATGTCGCCTATGTGCCCCCATATATCAGTAATGCCCCCTGTGTGCCCCCATATATTAGTAATGTCCCCTGTGTGCCCCCATATATCAGTAATGCCCCCTGTGTGCCCCATATATCAGTAATGCCCCCTGTGTGCCCCCATATATCAGTAATATCCCCTGTGTTTCCCATATATCAGTAATGCCCCCTGTGTGCCCCCATATATCAGTAATATCCTCTGTGTGCCCCCATATATCAGTAATATCCCCTGTGTGCCCCCATATATCAGTAATATCCCCTGTGTGCCCCCATATATCAGTAATATCCCCTGTGTGCCCCCATATATCAGTAATGCCCCCTGTGTGCCCCCATATATCAGTAATGCCCCCTGTGTGCCCCCATATATCAGTAATGCCCCCTGTGTGCCCCCATATATCAGTAATGCCCCCTGTGTGCCCCCATGTATCAGTAATGCCCCCTGTGTGCCCCCATGTATCAGTAATGCCCCCTGTGTGCCCCCATGTATCAGTAATGCCCCCTGTGTGCCCCATGTATCAGTAATATCCCCTGTGTGCCCCATGTATCAGCAATGCCCCCTGTGTGCCCCATGTATTAGTAATGCCCCCTGTGTGCCCCATGTATCAGTAATATCCCCTGTGTGCCCCATGTATCAGTAATGCCCCCGTGTGCCCCCATGTATTACTAATGTCGCCTATGTGCCCCCATATATCAGTAATGCCCCCTGTGTGCCCCCATATATTAGTAATGCCCCCTGTGTGCCCCCATATATCAGTAATGCCCCCTGTGTGCCCCATATATCAGTAATGCCCCCTGTGTGCCCCCATATATCAGTAATATCCCCTGTGTGCCCCATATATCAGTAATGCCCCCTGTGTGCCCCCATATATCAGTAATATCCTCTGTGTGCCCCCATATATCAGTAATGCCCCTTGTGTGCCCCCATATATCAGTAATGCCCCCTGTGTGCCCCCATATATCAGTAATATCCCCTGTGTGCCCCCATATATCAGTAATATCCCCTGTGTGCCCCCATATATCAGTAATATCCCCTGTGTGCCCCCATATATCAGTAATATCCCCTGTGTGCCCCCATATATCAGTAATATCCCCTGTGCGCCCCCATATATCAGTAATGCCCCCTGTGCGCCCCCATATATCAGTAATGCCCCCTGTGCACCCCCATATATCAGTAATGCCCCTGTGTGCCCCCATATATCAGTAATGCCCCCTGTGTGCCCCCATATATCAGTAATGCCCCCTGTGTGCCCCCATGTATCAGTAATGCCCCCTGTGTGCCCCGATGTATCAGTAATGCCCCCTGTGTGCCCCCATATATCAGTAATGCCCCCTGTGTGCCCCCATATATCAGTAATGCCCCCTGTGTGCCCCATATATCAGTAATGCCCCCTGTGTGCCCCCATATATCAGTAATATCCCCTGTGTGCCCCCATATATCAGTAATGCCCCCTGTGTGCCCCCATATATCAGTAATGCCCCCTGTGTGCCCCCATATATCAGTAATATCCCCTGTGTGCCCCCATATATCAGTAATGCCCCCTGTGTGCCCCCATATATCAGTAATATCCCTTGTGTGCCCCCATATATCAGTAATGCCCCCTGTGTGCCCCCATATATCAGTAATGCCCCCTGTGTGCCCCCATATATCAGTAATGTCCCCTGTGTGCCCCCATATATCAGTAATGTCCCCTGTGTGCCCCCATATATCAGTAATGTCCCCTGTGTGCCCCCATATATCAGTAATGTCCCCTGTGTGCCCCCATATATCAGTAATGTCCCCTGTGTGCCCCCATATATCAGTAATGTCCCCTGTGTGCCCCCATATATCAGTAATGTCCCCTGTGTGCCCCCATATATCAGTAATGCCCCCTGTGTGCCCCCATATATCAGTAATGCCCCCTGTGTGCCCCCATATATCAGTAATGCCCCCTGTGTGCCCCCATATATCAGTAATGCCCCCTCTGTGCCCCATATATCAGTAATGCCCCCTGTGTGCCCCCATATATCAGTAATATCCCCTGTGTGCCCCCATATATCAGTAATGCCCCCTGTGTGCCCCCATATATCAGTAATGCCCCTGTGTGCCCCCATATATCAGTAATGCCCCTGTGTGCCCCCATATATCAGTAATATCCCCTGTGTGCCCCCATATATCAGTAATGCCCCCTGTGTGCCCCCATATATCAGTAATGCCCCCTGTGTGCCCCCATATATCAGTAATGCCCCCTGTGTGCCCCCATATATCAGTAATGCCCCCTGTGTGCCCCCATATATCAGTAATACCCCTGTGTGCCGCCATATATCAGTAATGCCCCCTGTGCGCCCCCATATATCAGTAATGCCCCCTGTGCGCCCCCATATATCAGTAATGCCCCCTGTGTGCCCCCATATATCAGTAATGCCCCCTGTGTGCCCCCATATATCAGTAATGCCCCCTGTGTGCCCCTATATATCAGTAATGCCCCCTGTGTGCCCCCATGTATCAGTAATGCCCCCTGTGTGCCACCATGTATCAGTAATGCCCCCTGTGTGCCCCCATGTATCAGTAATGCCCCCTGTGTGCCCCCATGTATCAGTAATGCCCCCTGTGTGCCCCCATGTATCAGTAATGCCACCTGTGTGCCCCATGTATCAGTAATATCCCCTGTGTGCCCCATGTATCAGCAATGCCCCCTGTGTGCCCCATGTATTAGTAATGCCCCCTGTGTGCCCCATGTATCAGTAATATCCCCTGTGTGCCCCATGTATCAGTAATGCCCCCGTGTGCCCCCATGTATTACTAATGTCGCCTATGTGCCCCCATATATCAGTAATGCCCCCTGTGTGCCCCCATATATTAGTAATGTCCCCTGTGTGCCCCCATATATCAGTAATGCCCCCTGTGTGCCCCATATATCAGTAATGCCCCCTGTGTGCCCCCATATATCAGTAATATCCCCTGTGTTTCCCATATATCAGTAATGCCCCCTGTGTGCCCCCATATATCAGTAATATCCTCTGTGTGCCCCCATATATCAGTAATATCCCCTGTGTGCCCCCATATATCAGTAATATCCCCTGTGTGCCCCCATATATCAGTAATGCCCCCTGTGTGCCCCCATATATCAGTAATGCCCCCTGTGTGCCCCCATATATCAGTAATGCCCCCTGTGTGCCCCCATGTATCAGTAATGCCCCCTGTGTGCCCCCATGTATCAGTAATGCCCCCTGTGTGCCCCTATGTATCAGTAATGCCCCCTGTGTGCCCCATGTATCAGTAATGCCCCCTGTGTGCCCCCATATATCAGTAATGCCCCTGTGTGCCCCCATATATCAGTAATGCCCCCTGTGCGCCCCCATATATCAGTAATGCCCCCTGTGCGCCCCCATATATCAGTAATGCCCCCTGTGTGCCCCCATATATCAGTAATGCCCCCTGTGTGCCCCCATATATCAGTAATGCCCCCTGTGTGCCCCTATATATCAGTAATGCCCCCTGTGTGCCCCCATGTATCAGTAATGCCCCCTGTGTGCCCCCATGTATCAGTAATGCCCCCTGTGTGCCCCCATGTATCAGTAATGCCCCCTGTGTGCCCCCATGTATCAGTAATGCCCCCTGTGTGCCCCCATGTATCAGTAATGCCCCCTGTGTGCCCCCATGTATCAGTAATGCCCCCTGTGTGCCCCATGTATCAGTAATATCCCCTGTGTGCCCCATGTATCAGCAATGCCCCCTGTGTGCCCCATGTATTAGTAATGCCCCCTGTGTGCCCCATGTATCAGTAATATCCCCTGTGTGCCCCATGTATCAGTAATGCCCCCGTGTGCCCCCATGTATTACTAATGTCGCCTATGTGCCCCCATATATCAGTAATGCCCCCTGTGTGCCCCCATATATTAGTAATGTCCCCTGTGTGCCCCCATATATCAGTAATGCCCCCTGTGTGCCCCATATATCAGTAATGCCCCCTGTGTGCCCCCATATATCAGTAATGCCCCCTGTGTGCCCCCATATATCAGTAATGCCCCCTGTGTGCCCCCATATATCAGTAATGCCCCCTGTGTGCCCCCATGTATCAGTAATGCCCCCTGTGTGCCCCCATGTATCAGTAATGCCCCCTGTGTGCCCCCATGTATCAGTAATGCCCCCTGTGTGCCCCATGTATCAGTAATATCCCCTGTGTGCCCCATGTATCAGCAATGCCCCCTGTGTGCCCCATGTATTAGTAATGCCCCCTGTGTGCCCCATGTATCAGTAATATCCCCTGTGTGCCCCATGTATCAGTAATGCCCCCGTGTGCCCCCATGTATTACTAATGTCGCCTATGTGCCCCCATATATCAGTAATGCCCCCTGTGTGCCCCCATATATTAGTAATGCCCCCTGTGTGCCCCCATATATCAGTAATGCCCCCTGTGTGCCCCATATATCAGTAATGCCCCCTGTGTGCCCCCATATATCAGTAATATCCCCTGTGTGCCCCATATATCAGTAATGCCCCCTGTGTGCCCCCATATATCAGTAATATCCTCTGTGTGCCCCCATATATCAGTAATGCCCCTTGTGTGCCCCCATATATCAGTAATGCCCCCTGTGTGCCCCCATATATCAGTAATATCCCCTGTGTGCCCCCATATATCAGTAATATCCCCTGTGTGCCCCCATATATCAGTAATATCCCCTGTGTGCCCCCATATATCAGTAATATCCCCTGTGTGCCCCCATATATCAGTAATATCCCCTGTGCGCCCCCATATATCAGTAATGCCCCCTGTGCGCCCCCATATATCAGTAATGCCCCCTGTGCACCCCCATATATCAGTAATGCCCCTGTGTGCCCCCATATATCAGTAATGCCCCCTGTGTGCCCCCATATATCAGTAATGCCCCCTGTGTGCCCCCATGTATCAGTAATGCCCCCTGTGTGCCCCGATGTATCAGTAATGCCCCCTGTGTGCCCCCATATATCAGTAATGCCCCCTGTGTGCCCCCATATATCAGTAATATCCCCTGTGTGCCCCCATATATCAGTAATGCCCCCTGTGTGCCCCCATATATCAGTAATATCCCTTGTGTGCCCCCATATATCAGTAATGCCCCCTGTGTGCCCCCATATATCAGTAATGCCCCCTGTGTGCCCCCATATATCAGTAATGTCCCCTGTGTGCCCCCATATATCAGTAATGTCCCCTGTGTGCCCCCATATATCAGTAATGTCCCCTGTGTGCCCCCATATATCAGTAATGTCCCCTGTGTGCCCCCATATATCAGTAATGTCCCCTGTGTGCCCCCATATATCAGTAATGTCCCCTGTGTGCCCCCATATATCAGTAATGTCCCCTGTGTGCCCCCATATATCAGTAATGTCCCCTGTGTGCCCCCATATATCAGTAATGTCCCCTGTGTGCCCCCATATATCAGTAATGTCCCCTGTGTGCCCCCATATATCAGTAATGTCCCCTGTGTGCCCCCATATATCAGTAATGCCCCCTGTGTGCCCCCATATATCAGTAATGCCCCCTGTGTGCCCCCATATATCAGTAATGCCCCCTCTGTGCCCCATATATCAGTAATGCCCCCTGTGTGCCCCCATATATCAGTAATTTCCCCTGTGTGCCCCCATATATCAGTAATGCCCCCTGTGTGCCCCCATATATCAGTAATGCCCCTGTGTGCCCCCATATATCAGTAATGCCCCTGTGTGCCCCCATATATCAGTAATATCCCCTGTGTGCCCCCATATATCAGTAATGCCCCCTGTGTGCCCCCATATATCAGTAATGCCCCCTGTGTGCCCCCATATATCAGTAATGCCCCCTGTGTGCCCCCATATATCAGTAATGCCCCCTGTGTGCCCCCATATATCAGTAATACCCCTGTGTGCCGCCATATATCAGTAATGCCCCCTGTGCGCCCCCATATATCAGTAATGCCCCCTGTGCGCCCCCATATATCAGTAATGCCCCCTGTGTGCCCCCATATATCAGTAATGCCCCCTGTGTGCCCCCATATATCAGTAATGCCCCCTGTGTGCCCCTATATATCAGTAATGCCCCCTGTGTGCCCCCATGTATCAGTAATGCCCCCTGTGTGCCACCATGTATCAGTAATGCCCCCTGTGTGCCCCCATGTATCAGTAATGCCCCCTGTGTGCCCCCATGTATCAGTAATGCCCCCTGTGTGCCCCCATGTATCAGTAATGCCCCCTGTGTGCCCCATGTATCAGTAATATCCCCTGTGTGCCCCATGTATCAGCAATGCCCCCTGTGTGCCCCATGTATTAGTAATGCCCCCTGTGTGCCCCATGTATCAGTAATATCCCCTGTGTGCCCCATGTATCAGTAATGCCCCCGTGTGCCCCCATGTATTACTAATGTCGCCTATGTGCCCCCATATATCAGTAATGCCCCCTGTGTGCCCCCATATATTAGTAATGTCCCCTGTGTGCCCCCATATATCAGTAATGCCCCCTGTGTGCCCCATATATCAGTAATGCCCCCTGTGTGCCCCCATATATCAGTAATATCCCCTGTGTTTCCCATATATCAGTAATGCCCCCTGTGTGCCCCCATATATCAGTAATATCCTCTGTGTGCCCCCATATATCAGTAATATCCCCTGTGTGCCCCCATATATCAGTAATATCCCCTGTGTGCCCCCATATATCAGTAATGCCCCCTGTGTGCCCCCATATATCAGTAATGCCCCCTGTGTGCCCCCATGTATCAGTAATGCCCCCTGTGTGCCCCCATGTATCAGTAATGCCCCCTGTGTGCCCCCATGTATCAGTAATGCCCCCTGTGTGCCCCATGTATCAGTAATGCCCCCTGTGTGCCCCCATATATCAGTAATGCCCCTGTGTGCCCCCATATATCAGTAATGCCCCTGTGTGCCCCCATATATCAGTAATATCCCCTGTGTGCCCCCATATATCAGTAATGCCCCCTGTGTGCCCCAATATATCAGTAATATCCCCTGTGTGCCCCCATATATCAGTAATGCCCCCTGTGTGCCCCCATATATCAGTAATGCCCCCTGTGTGCCCCCATATATCAGTAATACCCCTGTGTGCCGCCATATATCAGTAATGCCCCCTGTGCGCCCCCATATATCAGTAATGCCCCCTGTGCGCCCCCATATATCAGTAATGCCCCCTGTGTGCCCCCATATATCAGTAATGCCCCCTGTGTGCCCCCATATATCAGTAATGCCCCCTGTGTGCCCCTATATATCAGTAATGCCCCCTGTGTGCCCCCATGTATCAGTAATGCCCCCTGTGTGCCCCCATGTATCAGTAATGCCCCCTGTGTGCCCCCATGTATCAGTAATGCCCCCTGTGTGCCCCCATGTATCAGTAATGCCCCCTGTGTGCCCCCATGTATCAGTAATGCCCCCTGTGTGCCCCCATGTATCAGTAATGCCCCCTGTGTGCCCCATGTATCAGTAATATCCCCTGTGTGCCCCATGTATCAGCAATGCCCCCTGTGTGCCCCATGTATTAGTAATGCCCCCTGTGTGCCCCATGTATCAGTAATATCCCCTGTGTGCCCCATGTATCAGTAATGCCCCCGTGTGCCCCCATGTATTACTAATGTCGCCTATGTGCCCCCATATATCAGTAATGCCCCCTGTGTGCCCCCATATATTAGTAATGTCCCCTGTGTGCCCCCATATATCAGTAATGCCCCCTGTGTGCCCCATATATCAGTAATGCCCCCTGTGTGCCCCCATATATCAGTAATATCCTCTGTGTGCCCCCATATATCAGTAATATCCCCTGTGTGCCCCCATATATCAGTAATATCCCCTGTGTGCCCCCATATATCAGTAATGCCCCCTGTGTGCCCCCATATATCAGTAATGCCCCCTGTGTGCCCCCATATATCAGTAATGCCCCCTGTGTGCCCCCATGTATCAGTAATGCCCCCTGTGTGCCCCCATGTATCAGTAATGCCCCCTGTGTGCCCCCATGTATCAGTAATGCCCCCTGTGTGCCCCATGTATCAGTAATATCCCCTGTGTGCCCCATGTATCAGCAATGCCCCCTGTGTGCCCCATGTATTAGTAATGCCCCCTGTGTGCCCCATGTATCAGTAATATCCCCTGTGTGCCCCATGTATCAGTAATGCCCCCGTGTGCCCCCATGTATTACTAATGTCGCCTATGTGCCCCCATATATCAGTAATGCCCCCTGTGTGCCCCCATATATTAGTAATGCCCCCTGTGTGCCCCCATATATCAGTAATGCCCCCTGTGTGCCCCATATATCAGTAATGCCCCCTGTGTGCCCTCATATATCAGTAATATCCCCTGTGTGCCCCATATATCAGTAATGCCCCCTGTGTGCCCCCATATATCAGTAATATCCTCTGTGTGCCCCCATATATCAGTAATGCCCCTTGTGTGCCCCCATATATCAGTAATGCCCCTTGTGTGCCCCCATATATCAGTAATGCCCCCTGTGTGCCCCCATATATCAGTAATATCCCCTGTGTGCCCCCATATATTAGTAATATCCCCTGTGTGCCCCCATATATCAGTAATATCCCCTGTGTGCCCCATGTATCAGTAATGCCCCCGTGTGCCCCCATGTATTACTAATGTCGCCTATGTGCCCCCATATATCAGTAATGCCCCCTGTGTGCCCCCATATATTAGTAATGTCCCCTGTGTGCCCCCATATATCAGTAATGCCCCCTGTGTGCCCCATATATCAGTAATGCCCCCTGTGTGCCCCCATATATCAGTAATATCCCCTGTGTTTGCCATATATCAGTAATGCCCCCTGTGTGCCCCCATATATCAGTAATATCCTCTGTGTGCCCCCATATATCAGTAATATCCCCTGTGTGCCCCCATATATCAGTAATGCCCCCTGTGTGCCCCCATATATCAGTAATGCCCCCTGTGTGCCCCCATGTATCAGTAATGCCCCCTGTGTGCCCCCATGTATCAGTAATGCCCCCTGTGTGCCCCCATGTATCAGTAATGCCCCCTGTGTGCCCCATGTATCAGTAATGCCCCCTGTGTGCCCCCATATATCAGTAATGCCCCTGTGTGCCCCCATATATCAGTAATGCCCCTGTGTGCCCCCATATATCAGTAATATCCCCTGTGTGCCCCCATATATCAGTAATGCCCCCTGTGTGCCCCAATATATCAGTAATATCCCCTGTGTGCCCCCATATATCAGTAATGCCCCCTGTGTGCCCCCATATATCAGTAATGCCCCCTGTGTGCCCCCATATATCAGTAATACCCCTGTGTGCCGCCATATATCAGTAATGCCCCCTGTGCGCCCCCATATATCAGTAATGCCCCCTGTGCGCCCCCATATATCAGTAATGCCCCCTGTGTGCCCCCATATATCAGTAATGCCCCCTGTGTGCCCCCATATATCAGTAATGCCCCCTGTGTGCCCCTATATATCAGTAATGCCCCCTGTGTGCCCCCATGTATCAGTAATGCCCCCTGTGTGCCCCCATGTATCAGTAATGCCCCCTGTGTGCCCCCATGTATCAGTAATGCCCCCTGTGTGCCCCCATGTATCAGTAATGCCCCCTGTGTGCCCCCATGTATCAGTAATGCCCCCTGTGTGCCCCCATGTATCAGTAATGCCCCCTGTGTGCCCCATGTATCAGTAATATCCCCTGTGTGCCCCATGTATCAGCAATGCCCCCTGTGTGCCCCATGTATTAGTAATGCCCCCTGTGTGCCCCATGTATCAGTAATATCCCCTGTGTGCCCCATGTATCAGTAATGCCCCCGTGTGCCCCCATGTATTACTAATGTCGCCTATGTGCCCCCATATATCAGTAATGCCCCCTGTGTGCCCCCATATATTAGTAATGTCCCCTGTGTGCCCCCATATATCAGTAATGCCCCCTGTGTGCCCCATATATCAGTAATGCCCCCTGTGTGCCCCCATATATCAGTAATATCCTCTGTGTGCCCCCATATATCAGTAATATCCCCTGTGTGCCCCCATATATCAGTAATATCCCCTGTGTGCCCCCATATATCAGTAATGCCCCCTGTGTGCCCCCATATATCAGTAATGCCCCCTGTGTGCCCCCATATATCAGTAATGCCCCCTGTGTGCCCCCATGTATCAGTAATGCCCCCTGTGTGCCCCCATGTATCAGTAATGCCCCCTGTGTGCCCCCATGTATCAGTAATGCCCCCTGTGTGCCCCCATGTATCAGTAATGCCCCCTGTGTGCCCCATGTATCAGTAATATCCCCTGTGTGCCCCATGTATCAGCAATGCCCCCTGTGTGCCCCATGTATTAGTAATGCCCCCGTGTGCCCCCATGTATTACTAATGTCGCCTATGTGCCCCCATATATCAGTAATGCCCCCTGTGTGCCCCCATATATTAGTAATGCCCCCTGTGTGCCCCCATATATCAGTAATGCCCCCTGTGTGCCCCATATATCAGTAATGCCCCCTGTGTGCCCTCATATATCAGTAATATCCCCTGTGTGCCCCATATATCAGTAATGCCCCCTGTGTGCCCCCATATATCAGTAATATCCTCTGTGTGCCCCCATATATCAGTAATGCCCCTTGTGTGCCCCCATATATCAGTAATGCCCCTTGTGTGCCCCCATATATCAGTAATGCCCCCTGTGTGCCCCCATATATCAGTAATATCCCCTGTGTGCCCCCATATATCAGTAATATCCCCTGTGTGCCCCCATATATCAGTAATATCCCCTGTGTGCCCCCATATATCAGTAATATCCCCTGTGTGCCCCCATATATCAGTAATATCCCCTGTGTGCCCCCATATATCAGTAATATCCCCTGTGTGCCCCCATATATCAGTAATATCCCCTGTGCGCCCCATATATCAGTAATGCCCCCTGTGCGCCCCCATATATCAGTAATGCCCCCTGTGCACCCCCATATATCAGTAATGCCCCTGTGTGCCCCCATATATCAGTAATGCCCCCTGTGTGCCCCCATATATCAGTAATGCCCCCATGTATCAGTAATGCCCCCTGTGTGCCCCGATGTATCAGTAATGCCCCCTGTGTGCCCCCATGTATCAGTAATGCCCCCTGTGTGCCCCATGTATCAGTAATATCCCCTGTGTGCCCCATGTATCAGCAATGCCCCCTGTGTGCCCCATGTATTAGTAATGCTCCCTGTGTGCCCCATGTATCAGTAATATCCCCTGTGTGCCCCATGTATCAGTAATGCCCCCGTGTGCCCCCATGTATTACTAATGTCGCCTATGTGCCCCCATATATCAGTAATGCCCCCTGTGTGCCCCCATATATTAGTAATGTCGCCTATGTGCCCCCATATATTAGTAATGTCGCCTATGTGCTCCCATATATTAGTAATGCCCCCTGTGTGCCCCAGTATATCAGTAATGTCCCCTGTGTGCCCCCATATATTAGTAATGTCGCCTATGTGCCCCCATATATCAGTAATGCCCCCTGTGTGCCCCCATGTATTAGTAATGTCGCCTATGTGCCCCCATATATTAGTAATGTCGCATATGTGCCCCCATATATTAGTAATGTCGCCTATGTGCCCCCATATATCAGTAATGCCCCCTGTGTGCCCCCATATATTAGTAATGTCGCCTATGTGCCCCCATTTGTATTATTATTATTATTTATATAGCGCCATTGATTCCATGGTGCTGTACATAAGAAGGGGTTACATACCAAATACAGATATCGCTTACAGTAAACTAACAATGATAGACGGGTACAGGGGGAGGAGGACCCTGCCCCTGCGGGCTTACGTTCTACAGGAACTGGGGAGGAGACAGTCGGTTGGGGGGTTGTAGTCAGGGCTGTGGAGTCGGTAAGCCAAACCTGCGACTCCGACTCCTCAATTTCCCTTACACCGACTCCGACAATTTATTGTAGTACAATGTGAACATCAGACATTTAATCATTTTTTGATACAATAATCAAGATATTTAGATAGAACGTAATATGTACACTGCTCAAAAAAATAAAGGGAACACTGAAATAACACATCCTAGATCTGAATGAATGAAACATTCTCATTGAATACTTTGTTCTGTACAAAGTTGACAACAAAATCACACAAAAATCATCAATGGAAATCAAATTTATTAACCAATGGAGGCCTGGATTTGGAGTCACCCCCAAAATTAAAGTGGAAAAACACACTACAGGCTGATCCAACTTTGATGTAATGTCCTTAAAACAAGTCACAATGAGGCTCAGTATTGTGTGTGGCCTCCACGTGCCTGTATGACCTCCCTACAACGCCTGGGCATGCTCCTGATGAGGTTGCGGATGGTCTCCTGTGGGATCTCCTCCCAGACCTGGAGTAAAGCATCCGCCAACTCCTGGACAGTCTGTGGTGCAACGTGATGTTGGTGGATGGAGCGAGACATGATGTCCCAGATGTGCTCAATCGGATTCAGGTCTGGGGAATGGGCGGCCAGTCCATAGCTTCAATGCCTTCATCTTGCAGGAACTGCTGACACACTCCAGCCATATGAGGTCTGGCATTGTCCTGCATTAGGAGGAACCCAGGGCCAACCGCTCCAGCATATGGTCTCACAAGGGGTCTGAGGATCTCATCTCGGTACGTAATGGCAGTCAGGCTACCTTTGGCGAGCACGTGGAGGGCTGTGCGGCCCTCCAAAGAAATGCCACCCCACACCATTACAGACCCACTGCCAAACCGGTCATGCTGAAGGATGTTGCAAGCAGCAGATAGCTCTCCACGGCGTCTCCAGACTCTGTCATGTCTGCCACATGTGCTCAGTGTGAACCTGCTTTCATCTGTGAAGAGCCCAGGGCGCCAATGGCGACTTTGCCAATCCTGGTGTTCTGTGGCAAATGCTAAGTGTCCTGCACGGTGTTGGGCTGTGATCACAACCCCCCATCTGTGGACGTCGGGCCCTCATACCACCCTCATGGATTCGGTTTCTAACCGTTTGTGCAGACACATGCACATTTGTGGCCTGCTGGAGGTCATTTTGCAGGGCTCTGGCAGTGCTCCTCCTGTTCCTCCTTGCACAAAGCCGGAGGTAGCAGTCCTGCTGCTGGGTTGTTGCCCTCCTATGGCCCTCTCCACGTCTCCTGGTGTACTGGCCTGTCTTCTGGTAGCGCCTCCAGCCTCTGGACACTACGCTGACAGACACAGCAAACCTTCTTGCCACAGCTCCCATTGATGTGCCATCCTGGATGAGTTGCATTACCTGAGCAACTTCTGTGGGTTGTAGGGTCTGTCTCATGCTATCACGAGTGTGAAAGCACAACCAACATTCAAAAGTGACCAAAACATCAGCCAGAAAGCATTGGTACTGAGATGTGGTATGTGGTCCCCACCTGCACAACCACTCCTTTATTGAGGGCGACTTGATAATTGCCAATAATTTCCATCTATTGTCTATTCCATTTGCACAACAGCATGTGAAATTGATTGTCAATCAGTGTTGCTTCCTAAGTGAACAGTTTGATTTCACAGAAGTTTGATTTACTTGGAGTTATATTCTGTTGTTTAAGTGTTCCCTTTATTTTTTTGAGCAGTGTACTTACCTATATTTCTTCTTTTTTCCCATACTTATCCTCTCGTACCTACAGTTATCCTTACCTAGCTATACTTATCCTTAATTACACTTACCCTTTTTTTCTTATTTTTATTGAATTGAAATATATTTAGCCTTTATTATGTATTCTTATCTTTTTTTACCTATACTTATTTTTTTTTTTTTAAATATACTTATTGTTTCTTACCTATATTTATCTATAGTTATGCTTTTTTATCAATACTTATCCTTCCCTACCTATACTTATCTTCTTTTTTGTTATTTTTGTTTTTTTTTACATATACTTATTGTTTCTTGCCTATCCTTATACAATATATATTGTGAGGCAGTGACCCGGATCGTGTACGAGGGACGGTCTATCTCCCCCAGAATGTGTACAGAGACCTATTAAAACCATTGGAGTGCATTGCAGTCACAGACACACCTGTGGCTACAATGCAGGAATGAAAGTGAGCATTGACCTAGTCAGGCTATCTGGCTAAGGCAGATTAGTAAAAACCTGACAGGGCCTTCATTTCTGGGAGGAGGTCACAGGAGGCAGTGGGGCGGCCTCCTCCCTCCAACCCGGGTTTTCCAGTGGCTCTTGCCACAGATCCTTTAAAACCCATGCTCTAAGGATTATTGTTGTTCTATGTTGGAACCTGCTAGGAGCACAGCAGGAAACCTCAGCAGGATTAAGGGTGGCTGAACCCATGCCTGGGAACCCTCTGCACCTGTCAGGCTCTGAGCGGCCGGCACAGCCGTTGCCCACGGCAACCATTGTGTATGGACTTTCTGTTAATCCGGCTGCTAACCGGAGGACTTTCTTTTAACCCGTGAGTTGCTGAAATAAAAGCTGTTTATGTTGGACTTGCTTGGGTCACTGCCTCAGTTACTGCACGGTGTGAACACCGCCGCCTTACAATATATATATATATATATATTTTGAATGATGGGGCCCATCAGACTCTAGATACTTCACTGCCATGCACCATTATTAGGCATTTAAGTACCGTAGTATCTAGGCAGTCCCATGCTACTTGGGGGAGGAGGTCCGTTGAGTCAAACCTTCTTAGATGCCATGTTTGCTTTTGACAGCAGCAAGTGGTTCAGCTGTCAGGGTTTTTGTTGCGGCTGCACCTGTTCATCCCTGCGGTGTACATCTGTTATGGTGCCTAAAAGAGTTAATTTTTTTTAAATCAACTGTTTAACTTGTTAATAATAAAAAGTAATAATCCAGCAAAAAAGAAAAATGAAGATGGCATTTACCAGTCTCGAAGAAACGTCATGTCCTTTCATGTCATTTCTAGTTTAAAAGTGGCAAGCATGGAGAGTGGGGAGGAAATAGACGGACAACCGCCGTTTCGCGCTTGTAGCAGCGCTTCTGCGGGTCCTGGTAATCAGGTGACGTAGAGACACAGGTGTAAACACATAATACGTCAACAACATTGTTATTATTATTTATTATTATAGCGCCATTCAATCCATTTGAAGGGGATATACAGTACAGACACACCTTCTCATTTAAAGATTTTTCTGTATTTTCATGACTATGAAAATTGTACATTCACACTGAAGGCATCAAAACTATGAATTAACACATGTGGAATTATATACTTAACAAAAAAGTGTGAAACAACTGAAAATATGTCTTCTATTCTAGGTTCTTCAAAGTAGCTACCTTTTGCTTTGATGACAGCCTTGCACATTCTAGGCATTCTCTTGATGAGCTTCAAGAGGTAGTCACCGGAAATGGTCTTCCAACAATCTTGAAGGAGTTCCCAGCGATGCTTAGCACTTGTTGGCCCTTTTGCCTTCACTCTGCGGTCCAGCTCACCCCAAACCATCTCGATTGGGTTCAGGTCTGGTGACTGTGGAGGCCAGGTCATCTGGCGTAGCACCCCATCACTCTCCTTCTTGGTCAAATAGCCCTTACACAGCCTGGAGGTGTGTTTGGGGTCATTGTCCTGTTGAAAAATAAATGATGGTCCAACTAAACGCAAACTGGATGGAATAGCATGCCGCTGCAAGATGCTGTGGTAGCCATGCTGGTTCAGTATGCCTTCAATTTTGAATAAATCCCCAACAGTGTCACCAGCAAAGCCCCCCCACACTATCACACCTCCTCCTCCATGCTTCGCGGTGGGAACCAGGCATGTAGAGTCCATCCGTTCACCTTTTCTGCGTCGCACAAAGACACGGTGGTTGGAACCAAAGATCTCAAATTTGAACTCATCAGACCAAAGCACAGATTTCCACTGGTCTAATGTCCATTCCTTGTGTTATTTAGCACAAGCATGTCTCTTCTGCTTGTTGCCTATCCTTTGCAGTGGTTTCCTAGCAGCTATTTTACCATGAAGACTTGCTGCACAAAGTCTCCTCTTAACAGTTGTTGTAGAGATGTGTCTGCTGCTAGAACTCTGTGTGGCATTGACCTGGTCTCTAATCTGAGCTGCTGTTAACCTGCGATTTCTGAGGCTGGTGACTCGGATAAACTTAGGAGCAGAGGTGACTCTTGGTCTTCCTTTCCTGGGGCGGTCCTCATGTGAGCCAGTTTCTTTGTAGCGCTTGATGGTTTTTGCAACTGCACTTGGGGACACGTTCAAAGTTTGCCCAATTTTTCGCACTGACTGACTTTCATTTCTTGAAGTAATGATGGCCACTCGTTTTTCTTTACTTAGCTGCTTTTTTCTTGCCATATTACAAATTCTAACAGTCTATTCAGTAGGACTATCAGCTGTGTATCCACTAGACTTCTGCACAACACAACTGATGGTCCCAACCCCATTCATAAGGCAAGAAATCCCACTTATTAAACTTGACAGGGCACACCTGTGAAGTGAAAACCATTTCCGGTGACTACCTCTTGAAGCTCATCAAGGGAATGCCAAGAGTGTGCAAAGCAGTCATCAAAGCAAAAGGTGGCTACTATGAAGAACCTAGAATATAAGACATATTTTCAGTTGTTTCACACTTTTTTGTTAAGTATATAATTCCACATGTGTTAATTCATAGTTTTGATGCCTTCAGTGTGAATGTACAATTTTCATAGTCATGAAAATACAGAAAAATCTTTAAATGAGAAGGTGTGTCCAAACTTTTGGTCTGTACTGTACACAGCACAAACAATTACAATAAATTTTGAACAATACAAGTCGGCGAGTGGTCCAGGAGGAGCGAGGACCCTGCCCGCGAGGGCTCACAGTCTACAGGGGATGGGTAAGGATACAGTATGCGGGGGTAGAGCTGGTCGTGCAGCGGTATGGTGGAGCGAGGGTTACTGCAGGCTGCAACATGTTAAAAAAACAAATATAAAATGTTATAAAAACATAGAAAAATTGGATCAATTGTTTAATCCTAAAGGGCCATTAGCGTTGGATCACAGAATCCACTAAGCTTCTCTTTGCAGAAGTATTTTTTTTGTGATCCCCCCCCTCTATCAGGGGATTTAACTATTTCTAACCCGGCAAATTTCAAGACTTTTGAGTCGGCACCATGACAGTCAGTTACATGTTTGATAAACCTCTGTGATCCTTTTTTTGTCTCTATAGAATGAAGGCACTCTCTAATCCTAATAAAAAGGTGACAAATAGTTTTATGTGTTTACACCTGTCTCTACGTCACCTGATTACCTGGACCCGCAGAAGCGCTGCTACAAGCGCGAAACGGCTGTTGTCCGTCTTTTTCCTCCCCGCTCTCCATGCTTGCCACTTTTAAACTAGAAATGAAATAAGGGACATGACGTTTTTTTACGAGACTGATGAGTGCCGCCTTCATTTTCTTTTTTGCTGGATTATTACTTTTTGTATTTTGAGCAGAACACCACGTACCCTTGAATTTTGGTATATGTTCATGATAACAGGTGGATCTGTTCAAGTATCAACGAGGTGGTGCAGGAGCCTTGATACTTGAAATAATAAAATGTGTCTTGCTTTTTGCATGTTTTTTTCTTTTTACAAGAATTGTTGGCACCAATTTTCTTTTGAAACATTGCTTTTTCCTGGTATTTTTCTTGTAATATAGGAAAGCCTAACACCAGAAATAAGCCCCATAAAACACTGTACATGGAGACTTTGGTATCAAATAATTTCTATTCCCAGTGTTTGTGGAACAAAAAAGCATTTCTAAATGCCTCAAACTTCTGTGTGTAAATCAGACATGAGATCTAACGTGATAGAAGATTACAGTCTGGGGAAGACGGGAAACATTCATATAGACAGCCGGTGGTGATGTAGTCAGTGACTGACTGTGGCCAAATAGGTTTCTAAACCCGTAGTAGAAGATGAAGATGTCGTCCTCATCATGAAGTAGTTAGCAGGGCTGTGGAGTCCGTGTCCATTTTGGTGGAGTCGGAATCAGTATAACATGGACCGACTCCAACTCCTAAAATAAATAATAAATTGGGTATAGTAGTTCAATGCAGTTTGTGGGGAATATTTTTTCATAAGAATTTGGGAAAGTTATGAAATGTCCTATAAATGTCTGTCCTATTCCTGATCTAAGAGTTTAGACTTCTAGCTGAGATGAATCTGTGCTACAGTAGTTATCACTTAAACATGAGCCGTGTATGAGGGAGTCGTGGAGTTGGTATCATGGAAATTGTGGAGTTGGAGGTTTGGCTTTCCAACTCCACAGCCCTGGTAGTTAGTTCTCATGTCACGTGTAATGAATATCTTTCACGGGTGTGTCAGATGTGACAGACAGCCGCCCTGCAGTTGGTTGCCGGAGATCTTTGTTTGGCATTACAGGCACCTTCTTATATCTTTTTGACTCTAGGACCCAGCGGCTACCTTCCTGTTGCTAGTTAACACCCTGGCCTGGGTGTATAAATACTTTCACTTTGCAGTAGGGAGGTGCCGGTGATATTCACATGACCTTTTGTGAAGGCTTGGAGCAAGTGCAGTTCTTACTTCCTCTCTGGTGGGAAGAGGACATGTGTGCAATCTCTCTTAAGTCGACTCAAGCTAAGCTACTTCCCCCGTGTCTGTCTCTCCTTGCTGTCTTTGGTGTTAGTGGGGAGCGACTAGCGCTCATCCCTTTTTCGTTTCCTAGCCAGACCCTAGCTCTAGAGAGAGACAGTGTTTTAGGTTCCTGTTCGGCTATTGGTGAGCAACCAATATAGGGATGGTAGGGAAGGACAGGGTGATATCAGATCAGCCTAGGAGGTCTCCATCCTCTCTGTCCTTAGTGTCTGGGCTCCCTTCCCCTGATCTCTTTGTGTTGCACTTTGTCTTTCCTACACTGTGCGTGACAATATCTCCTGCAGTATTGCTAATGCCGATTCCAGTGTCAGTAAATGAGATGAGAATTAGCGTTATGTACGATGAGTCTATGAGAAACGTATTCAGCTGCAGATTCAGAGGAAGAAACTGCTTGTTGTCTGTGGCCTAAAATATATAGATTTTATTACTAGATGTAAAGAAGAAAACTAAATACAGTAAAATAATAAATCTCATATGTTTCCCTTATTGCACTGGATTTTTATGATATTACATCGGCTCATGATCTTCTCATTCAGGTCTTTACAGTATTGGATACTCTACTGAAGATCCTCTATATATGATTGAACCATCCAGGATGGACATGGACAGAGACAAGATGGCGGAGAGGATATTACACCTCACCCTAGAGATCCTCTTCCGGATTACTGGAGAGGTGAGAGATTCTGATGATGTCACATTACATCATTCTTATCTATGGGAATAACAGATGGACAGAACTGGAGAGGTGAGGACTCTGGAAATGTCTGGAGTGAGATTTATTAATGTGTCTCTCCATAACCAGGATTACACAGTAGTGAAGAAGAGTGAGCAGTGTCAGGACCCTGTGTCTGAGGGATGGGGAAGACCCCTGAGCCCAATCACAGGGCCTCCATCTCACCCCCTGATACATGAGGACATCAATGACCAGAAGATACTAGAACTCACCTACAAGATGATTGAGCTGCTGACTGGAGAGGTGACACTGCTGGGACATTATACAGTAACGCTATGGAGGGATCGAGGGGGTGACGGTATCATTGTATGTGTCAGGTTCCTATAAGGTGTCAGGATGTCGCTGTCTATTTCTCCATGGAGGAGTGGGAGTATTTAGAAGGTCACAAAGATCTGTACAAGGACGTCATGATGGAGGTTCCCCAGCCCCTCACATCACCAGGTAATAGACAGGACTAAATACACACGGCCTATAATTATCTGTATGTAAAGAATGAATTCAGTCTCTGTATGTGTTTCCCCCAGATCTATCCAGTAAGAGGACAACACCAGAGAGATGTCCCCGTCCTCTTCTTCCACAGGACTGTAAACAAGAAGATCCCAACGTTCCTCAGGATCATCAGGTAGATGGAGAGAAGGTGTCATGAGATCTCCCCTATGATGTGTAGGCACCTGTGAAGGTCTTGTGTTCAGTCTTGTTCTATACTTGTGTAATGAGACCAGTGGAGATGGCCGGATTAGAGCTGATCATAGATGGGACTTCTCCATCTGTCTGTGACTTTTATAATATTTGTTTCAGGGTGAAGATCTGACCCATATTAATACTACAGAGACATATGTGAGGGCTGATGAGCGGTGTAAGGAGGAGATTCCTACATATGACTGCCCAGGTGAGTAGTAACCACTAAATGCAGATTCTTCTCAGTCACCGGCTGTGGCTTCTTTATCGGTGGTGTAGTCCGGCCGTATCACAATCGTGTGATCACCATTTTGCCTCTAGACCACAATATTCTCCTCCACCCAAAACTGTTCAAATGACTTTGGGCATTAAAAGCCCTTTTCTATAGAACTTTCAACTTGGAGGAGCCAGGAAGAATGAGCCGCTCCGGAGCTGCGCTCAGTGAGTGACAGAACATCGCTCCTGAGCTGCAGCTTTGGAGCGGCTTATTGTCCATGGTTCCTCTGCAGCAGCAGTTGGATGGATTACAGCGGGGAACACCTAGGAGAGGTGAGTACATGGATTTTATTATTTCATTCTTATTTTTACACAGGTGGACACTGGGAACAGACTACCACTACCCTCAGCATTGTCCCTGCTGGTGCTGATCACAGCACTGGCAGGAACCATGATGAGGGAAGTGTTCAGCGCCGGCGTTTGGGAACAGCGCTAACTAGCGCTGATTCCCAGGCGCCGTTATGTGTCACATGAATGACACATGGATGTCATCCGTGTGGTACATTTTGCGGACCGTGTGTCCGCAAAAAAGCAGACTTGTCTCCGTGTGGCTCACACGGACAAGCGGTCTGTGAAAACACACTAACATGTGCACAGACCCATTCTGCGTGTGTCAGTGTCTCTGGTACATGTGGAAACTGTCACCACTCGTACCGGAGATACTGACATGTGAAAGAGCCCTAAGTAAGGCTGGCACCATCCAGAGATCAACATATGCATATAATACAATATACCAAAGAGAAGATATGCAAAAAATAGGGATCACTTTAACCCCTTAAGGACGGAGCCAATTATGTCCTTAATGACCAGGCCAAATTTTACAAATCTGACCAGTGTCACTTTGTGGTAATAACTCTGGATGCTTCAACGGATCCCACTAATTCTGAGAATGTTTGTTTTTTCATGACTTATTGTACTTCATGATAGTGGTAAAATTTCTTTGATATCACTTGCGTTTATTTGTGAAAAAATCAGAAATTTGGTGAAAATGTTGAAAATTTTGCAATTTTTAAACTTTGAATTTTCATGCCCTTAAATCTGAGAGATATATCACACAAAATAGTTAATAAATAACATTTCCCACATGTCTACTTTACATCAGCACAATTTTGGAGCCAAAATTTTGTTTTGTTAGGAAGCTATAAGGGTTAAAAGTTGACCAACGATTTCTAATTTTTCCAACAAAATTTACAAAACCATTTTTTTAGGGACCACATCACATTTAAAGTGATTTTTAGGGGCCTTTATGACAGAAAATACCCAAAAGTGACACTATTCTAAAAGCTGCACCCCTCGAAACCACATTCAAGAAGTTTATTAACCCTTCAGGTGCTTCACAGGAATTTTTGGAATGTGGAAGAAAATAATGAACATTTAACTTTTTTTCACAAAAATGTTACTTTATTTTTACAAGGGTAACAGGAAAAAATGGACCACAAAATTTGTTGTGCAATTTCTCCTGAGTAAGCAGATACCCCATATGCGGGCGAAAACCACTGTTTGGGCGCGCGGCAGGGTTCAGAAGGGAAGTGAGTGACATGCTTGAGTCCCCGCCCGCATGTTTCACGGTTGTTAGACACCCCAAAAAAAACATGCAGGGATTGCTCTTGTATGGCAGGCAATCCCCGCGTGTTTTTTTGGCTGTTTCATAACCGCAAAACATATGGGGCGGAGACTTGAGCATGTCACCCGAGCACCTGCGATACTCTTGCAAACTCAAGTAGTAAGCACTTGCACTCAACACTAGTTGCCATATCATCATCGTTTTTTTTCTTTACTTTTGAAAAAATCACAGACACAGCCCCAGCCTCACCACAGCCCCAGCCTCAACACAGCCCCAGCTTCAACACAGCCCCAGCCTCAACACAGCCCCAGCCTCAACACAGCCCCAGCCTCAACACAGCCCCAGCCTCAACACAGCCCCAGCCTCACCACAGCCCCAACACAGCCCCAGCCCCAACACAGCCTCAACACAGCCCCAGGCTCAACATATCCACAGCCCCAGCCCCAACACAGCCCCAGCCTCACCACAGCCTCACCACAGCCTCACCACAGCCTCAACACAGCCCCAACACAGCCCCAGCCCCAACAGAGCCCCAGCCCCAACACAGCCTCAACACAGCCCCAGGCTCAACATATCCCCAGCCCCAACACAGCCCCAGCCCCAACACAGCCCCAGCCTCACCACAGCCTCAACACAGCCCCAACACAGCCCCAACACAGCCCCAGCCCCAACACAGCCCCAGCCCCAACACAGCCCCAGCCCTAACACAGCCCCAGCCCTAACACAGCCCCAGCCTCAACACAGCCCCAGCCTCAACACAGCCCCAGCCTCAACACAGCCCCAGCCTCAACACAGCCCCAGCCTCAACACAGCCCCAGCCTCAACACAGCCCCAGCCTCAACACAGCCCCAGCCTCAACACAGCCCCAGCCTCAACACAGCCCCAGCCTCAACACATCCCCAGCCCCAACACAGCCCCAACACAGCCACAGCCCCAACCCTATCCCGAGGGATCCATTCACTATAATGAGGCAGCAGAGTTACTCTGGACTCCCTCTGGCCTCTGTTTAACGGTGTCCTTTTTTCCGAAGTTCACAAAACTGTGGCCAACGGCACTTTTATGCACGCCTAATAAAAAGACAGACACCGTGAGATCACAGGCCAGACGGCGTCTACGGTGCCTCCATCTGGCTCATTACAGGGAATCTTCCGCCGGGGGTTCCATATTTCAGAGATTTACATGGAAACCCCGGTGTAAGTGCTCAGCGTAGAGCGCAGGATAAATGTGAGCAGAGCCTTACTGCTATCTTTGGGAGGCAGAATGAACAATTCAGCAGCAGGTGAAGAATTGGTTTTATTTTTTATGCCATTCCTCGTATGGTATAAGTGATTAGACAGCTTTATTCTTTAGGTCGGTGCGATTGCAAAGATACCAGATTTATATCGGGTTTTTATGATTGGCAGCTGTCACACACTAAAAGACGCTTTTTTTTGTTGCAAAGACTAGTTTTTGCATCGCCATATTTTGAGAGCTATAATTTTTCCATATTTTGGCTGAAAGAGTCATGTGGCGGCTTGTTTTTTGCGGGATGAGCTGACGTTTTTATTGGTACCATTTTCGGGCATGTGACCTTTTTTTATCGCTTTCTATTCCAATTTTGGGAGGCAGAATAAACAAAAACCAACAATTCAGGAATTGTTTTTTTTGTTATTTTTTTATGCCGTTCCGCGTGTGGTAAAATTGATAAGGCAGCGTTATTCTTCGGATCAGTATGTTTACAGCGGTTACCACATTTATATCTTTTTTTTATGTTTTGGCACTTTTACACAAAACTATTTTGTTGAAAAAAGATTTTTTTTGCATCTCTATTCTGAGAGCTATAACTTTTTTATTTTTCGGCTGATGGAGATGTTTGGTGTCTTGTTTTTTGCGGGACAAGATGATGTTTTCAGCGGCGGTATCATTTTTATTTACATTCGTCATTTTGATCGAGTTTTATTCCACGTTTTGTTCGGCGGTATGATGATAAAGCAGCGTTTTTTGATTTGTTTTTTATTTTTTTTACCGTGTTCACTAAAGAGTTTAACTAGTGTGACAGTTTAATTGATCAGGTCGTTCTGGATGCGGCGATACCAAATATGTGTTCTTTTATTGTTTATTTTTTATTTTTTCATAATATATATTTGTGGTATAATATATATTATTGTTTTTGGATTACTATTCTTTTCATTTTTTTAAAAAAATATTTTTACTATATATTTTTTTTTTTTTACTTTCTTTCACTTTTTTACTTTGTCCCACTATGGGACTTTCATTTTTTGCAGGCTGATCGTTTATATAACTATGCGGGCTGTCAGCGCTGCACTGACACAACTTAGTTAGATCATGCACTGCGCACGATCTAACTAACTTGCTTGTGCAAGTTCACGTAAAGGCTGCATGAACCGGTCACCAACCAGCATGGGTATGTACACAGAAGGCTATTATGTGCGTGTAGGGTGTGTGAAGAGATGATACGAGGGTCCTGGTTTTGAAGAAAGTTTTGTATGGCAAAACAGGGACAGTTTAAGTTGAAATCTTGAAAAATATCAAATTCAAGGATATTTTATTCAAAAATAATAATTGGTTTTATTCTTGGCAGATGACTGTACCAGGAGATCAGAGGGACAGCTGACATCTTCAATTTTTAAATCAGATGATCTTGAGATCTCACAGGATACAATTGAAGTGAATGCCATTTCTCCAGATTTACCATCATCCCTTCACAGCAAAGATCTGTCATCTGATCCTATGAAACAGGTCCTGTCTTCTGATTCATTTCCGACTACTAAGGAAAATCATAGTCACAAAAGAGGCATTAAAAAACAAACTGTTCCTAATGCAAAGAAGCCATTTTCACATTCAGAATATGGAAATAATTTTCCCCTCGAAAAGTCTTTTCTTAAACATCAAAATATTCACACAGCGGAGAATAGATTTTCTTGCTCCAAGTGTGGGAGATGTTTTAACCAGAAATCAAATCTTGTTAGGCACCAGAGAACTCACACAGGGGAGAAGCCTTTTTCATGTTCAGAATGTGGGAAATGTTTTGTAGATAAATCAAATCTTTTTACACATCAAAGAATTCACACAGGAGAGAAGCCATTTTCATGTTCAGAATGTTGCAAATGTTTTAACCAGAAATCACTTCTTGATAGCCACATGAGAACGCACACAGGGGAGAAGCCATTTTCCTGTTCAGAATGTGGAAAATGTTATAGACAGAAATCAGGTTTTATCAGACATTCTAAAACTCACACAGGGGAGAAGCCTTTTTCATGTTCAGAATGTGGGAAATGTTTTTTAGATAAATCAACTCTTTTTAACCATCAAAGAACTCACACAGGGGAGAAGCCATTTTCATGTTCAGAATGTGGGAAATGTTTTAACCGGAAAGATCATCTTAATATCCACCAGAGAACCCACACAGGGAAGAAGCCTTTTTCATGTTCAGAATGTGGGAAATGTTTTACAGAAAAATCATATTTAGTTCAGCACCAGAGAACTCACACAGGGGAGAAGCCTTTTTCATGTTCAGAATGTGGGAAATGTTTTATCCTGAAATCGATTCTTGTCATGCACCAAAAAACTCACACAGGGGAGAAGCCTTTTTCATGTTCAGAATGTGGGAAATGTTTTAACCGGAAAGATCATCTTGATATCCACCAGAGAGCTCACACAGGGAAGAAGCCTTTTTCATGTTCAAAATGTGGCAAATGTTTTACCCGGAAAGTGAATTTTAATATCCATCAGAGAAGTCACACAAAGGAGAAGGCTATTTCATGTTCTTAATGTGGGAAATGTTTTACATGGAAATCAACTCTTGATAAACATCAAGTCACACAGGGGAGAAGCCTTTTTCATGTTCAGAATGTTGGAAATGTTTTAACCAAAAATTGTATCCTAAAGGTGTTGTCCACCACTAGGACAACCCCTTGACATCCCCCATGTTTGGCTACAATTAAAATTAAAACTGAGCTCCTGTGCCGGCACCATTCCAGCGGTGTCGGGACTCGCGTTCTCGTGGCTAATGTGAGGTTGTTAACATCACACGAGCCTTGTACCCAATCAGCACCGACTTCACTGTCCTCATCTGCAGATGTATTAAACATCAACAGGAAGCCAGGGGTGCGGATAGTCTCTGACTTCATCTTAATGTTCAATTTGTCCAAAGGTGGGGACAGTGATGCCAGCACTGATTGAGCGCAGGGCTCACATTACATAGCAATCTCACATGAGCCCTGGGGACGCAAGTGCCAACACCGCTGAAGCGGCACCAGTATTGGAGGTCTGCATAAGTGTTTTTATTTTAACAGAACCAAACATGTAGTGGACAACCCCTTTAAATTTCTAAAATACTACACAGAAGTTATTGTCGTACCTAGAATGTGAAAAATTAAGTACTGGAAAATCATACTTTGTTGGCCATGAAATATAATTCAGATGGGGAGAATCTATATACATTATTGACAAATTGTTCAAAAACATAATGGACAATCATATAATTAAATGAGAAAGGGAAATTACTTTAGAACTTACCTTATTTTTGGACTATAAAATACACTTTTAGTATGAAAAAATCTTGCTAATAAGTGATTGCATGTTACAGATTGGAGCCAGCTTCCTGTGACAGAGGAGAACGCTGAGACAGTGTTGTTCCTGATAACTGAGAGAACTGCTCACCTCCAGCCCCACACTTATCTAACTGATTAGTGCAGAGCAGGAGAGGAAGGTTCCGGGACCTGCACAGAGGCTGCACATCCTGAGTGAGCCTCTGAAGAACTTTTCACCCAACTAGCTCAAGGATCTTTCCAATTATCTAATCATTCACATAACCTGGAAGGAACTGCAAATACAGTGTATGCGCATATGTAGGAGAATTGTGTAAATGTGCATGTGTAGCAGAGCTGTGTATGTAAATGTTCGTATGTAGCAGAGCTGTGTGTATGTAAATGTTTATATGTAGCAGAACTGTATATGTATGTAAATGTGTATATGTATGTAAATGCGTATGTAGCAGAGCTGTGTGTGTAGCAGAGCTGTGTATATGTAAATGTGCATATGTAGTAGAGCTATGTGTGTATGTAAATGTGGGTATGTAGCAGAGTTGTGTATGTATGTAAATGTGCATATGTAGCAGACGGCGACCAGGCAAATGCCCACAGAAAAAAGCCCACAGCCATAATTGCCCACAAGGAAAGTTGCCCACATGGAAAATTGGCCTCAAAGAAAATTGCCCACACGGAAAACACAGTGATATCTCTGATTAAAGATACTGTAGTAGATGTCACCTGCAGTCCTATGTAACACAAACGATAACACAGCGATACCTTTGTGAGTACAGATAGCAGAAATAGCAATCCTCTGGATCACACTGCTTGCTAGCTTTTCCTGAACTCTGCGTGTGCTGGGCTTTTGGGGGGGGAGTAAACAGGAGTTAGGTAGAATCAGTGATTGATTCGACCAGACAGTAACTATCTATTGATAATGACAGACTGGTGCAAATATTTTTCAAAACAACAGATCTTCATAATTTTTGCGCTAGATCAACCCAAAATCACAAGTTAATCACATATGTGAACATCTTCACCTTGCACCTCCACTATCACAGATATGAAACTGTGTGATGCTGCAATGGTGAAAAACGATGTGGGCAAATTTCCGTGTGGGCAACTTACCTCATGAGCAAACTTCTATGTGGGCAAATTTCCTTCTGGTTAATTTTCTTGTGGGCTTTTTTTTCTGTGGCCATTTTTCCTTAGTTCATGACACGCAACGTCATTTTGACACATTGTTGTGATGGACGTGAGACTCAGCCATGAAGAGAAGCGCACTCTGCTTCACCCTAATGGATAAACTGATTATTTCAGTTTCGCTACAATTACATAGTTATTCCAGCCATATCCCCACTTAACATAGCAGTATATAGAATGGTATCATGACTAAGGACATAAATTCATTAACCCATTAGGATTTTAAACATGTAGTTAAAGAGAGATAGCAGTGTCAACAATTATATCAAGAATTACATTTATAGTTAATACTAAAAATCCACAAAAAATGTCTACACCATGCATAAAAAAACACTTTGTGGATTAAAGATAAAGGTATATTGTACGGGACTACAAATAGAAGTCCAGAACATTTAATAAAGACTTACAGAAAACCTAGTGCTGCTAATTTGTTAGATATGCTCTTCTGTGACCCCACTGGGGAGACACGAGGGTCAGTAGATGCTCTCGTCCGCTGACCTGGCTGTCTTAAGAAAGACGGCATGGACCAGGGCTCATCCCACTGAACACCCGTACTCCTTCCCCGTGGGCAGGACACTACTCAGACAACACAGGATGAGGGTAACACACTACGGTAATAATTTATTGGATCACCAACAGCGAACAGCATATAGTACAGTTTCAGCAAGTACGTAAGATGGTGCAGGTGGCAGAGTCTCACCCTTCCGGTAGCTCGTCGTTAATTAGAACATCTGCAACTTCGGTGCTTCCAGAGCCAACTACCCCAACCAGTAACACCCCGCTTTTGGCTGGCAACCTCACAGAGGAGGTAGCGGCTAACTTAGGAAGCTGATAGTCTATTGAGGTATGTGGCTAGATGACCTGATTGTTCCAACCTGGGTTCTACAAACGTCTCCATGGGTTAAGTAATGAGCCGTGAATCAAATTATAATAGGTAATCAACATGTTTATAAACATTGATTGTTCAATTAACTTGCGCCTTTAGTTCTCTAAGGATAGCAGAACAATAAGCTGCAGGGTCGGATAAAATAGGTAGTCAACGAGCATTTAACAAACATCAATTCAAGAGTCAACATTAAGGCTAATATGAAGAGTGGCTTATGTCTATTATCCTACTGAAAAATACATCTGGCATTATTAAGAACTAGCTATTGAACCTGTTCTACACCCGGGTGGCGAGCATTTTTATTGGTATATGGCCCCCCCTCCTGCTATGTGCTGCCCCCCTCCTGGTATTTGTGCTCCCCAATCCTGTTCCCCCATCCTGTTATGTGCTGCCCCCATCCTATCCTGGTATGCATGGCACTCCTCATCCCTATCCTGGTATGCATGGTACCCCTCATCCCTATCCTGGTATGCATAGCACCACTCATCCCTATCCTGGTATGCATGGCACCCCTCATCCATATCCTGGTATGCATGGTACCCCTCATCCCTATCCTGGTATGCATGGCACCCCTCATCCGTATCCTGGTATGCATGGTACCCCTCATCACTATCCTCGTATGCATGGCACCCTTTATCCCAATCCTGGTATGCATGACCCCCTCAGCCTTATCCTGGTATGCATGACCCCCTCAGCCTTATCCTGGTATACATGGGCCCCTCACCCCCATCGTGGTATGCATGGCACTCCTCATCCCTATCCTGGTATGCATGGCACTCCTCATCCCTATCCTGGTATGAATGGTACCTCATCCCTATCCTGGTATGTATGGTACCCCTCATCCTGGTATGCATGGCCCCCCATCCGAATCCTGGTATACATGGCCCCTCCACATCCCAATCCTGGTATACATAGCACCCCTCATCCCCAATCCTGGTTTTCATGGCACCTCTCATCCCCAATCCTGGTATGCATAGCACCCCTCATCCCCAATCCTGGTACGTATGGCACCCCTCATTCCAAATCTGGTATGCATGGCACACCTCATCCGAATCCTGGTATGCATGGCACCGTATTCCTCATGCTGGTATGCATAGCCCCCTCATCCCCAATCCTGGTATGCATGGCACCCCTCATCCCAAATCTGGTATACATGGCACCCCTCATCCCCCAATCCTGGTATGCATGGCACCCAATCCCTCATCCTGCTATGCATGGCTCCGTCATCCCCAATCCTGGTATGTATGGTCCCCTCATCCCTATCCTGGTATGTATGATACTCTCATCCCCCAATCCTGGTATGTATGGCACCTCTTTTCCCTATCCTGGTATGCAAGTCACTCCTCATCCCCCAATCCTGGTATGCATTGCACCCCATCCCTTATCCTGGGATGTATGGTACCCCTCATTCCTTTTCTGATATGCATGGCACCCCGCATCCCTATTCTGGTATGCATGGTACCCTTCATCCTGGTATGCATGGCACCCCATCCCTCATCCTGGTAAGCATGGCACCCCTCATCCCTATCCTGGTATGTATGATACTCTCATCCCCCAATCCTGGTATGTATGGCACCTCTTTTCCCTATCCTGGTATGCATGGCACCTCCTCATCCCTTTCCTGGTATGCATGGTACCCCATTCATCCCTATCCCAGTATGCATGGTACCCCCTCATCCCAATCGTGGTATGTATGGCACCCCTCTTCCCTATTACGCTGGACACATACAAAAAAATAAACACACTGACCTTTCTTCCCTGTGCTCCAGTGCTGCGTCCTGTTCTGCCGGAGGACGGGGGAGGAGTGTGGCGCCAGAGTACACGCATGCCCATACCTCGCTGTCCGGCGCCATTTTGCTGAAGACACGCTGCAAATGTGTCCAGTAAAATGTCGCCCGATAGCATGTGCCGATTCCGATGCCTCACTCCTGCTCCGGTCTTCGGACAAAAGAGAGGCGCCGCAGCAACGCTCCTCCCAGTTAGGTAAGTATGGCGCCGGAGATCAGTGTCTACGCATACCACGATCTCTGGCGCTATACACTCTTCTTACCTGTAACTGTTCTTCTGTCTGAAGCCAGACTGCGCAGGCAAATGTGTCTTCAGTAATATGCTGGTACGCATGGCACCCCTCATTCCAAATCTGGTATGCATGGCACCCCAACCCTCATCGTGGTACACATGGTACCCCTCATCCCCAATCCTGGTACGCATGGCACCCCTCATTCCAAATCTGCCATTGTGTAGTAGGAAACCATCTTTTACGGGACCGTGGGCTAGCTGCTGTGCTGAGAGTGGGCGGAGGACGGTGAACCAGACAAACTGCTGGACCATGAGTGAGATGCTGGCGGAGATGTTACGATGGATTGATAAAGTTGTGGTGTACTCATTTTCTGAGATCGGTCAAAAACAGCAGGCATGTCCACTCCTGTTTCAGATCACAGGTTCTCACTCAGCCTGTCTGGAGCATGTAAAGAACCGGAGGTTCTGTGGTGGGAGACCTGCGTGACAATACTTGGTACGGTTACAGGAAAAGGAAGAAGCAGCAGATGCGGTTGAAGGGGCAGCTGATGTTTGTTGAGGTCTGCATTTTATTGCAGTGAGATTGCCAGAGTAACGCATGTTGATTGCGCATGTGAAGGTTCATGCATGTAATAGTCAAATTATTGCACTTTTTCCCTCTACTGAGTTTTTTTATCGCAAAGTTTGCAGATAACGTGAGTTGGCTTATCCTTTGCGGTCTCAAAAAAGGCCCAGGCTTGGCAATCCTTGCTGTTCCTCTGAGCTGAAGACCCGCAACCGCTGCTGGCCACAGGCACAGTTGTAGCTAAGGATGCAGTGCTCGTCGCGGTTGCATCACTCTGTGTGTACCATAGGACACAACGTAACCTCCTTGTCTTCCTCCTCCACCTCACATGAGTTACTCAGCTGTGTGCCTCTGGGTTCACACCCAGTGGGATCTACAAACTCATCATCAGCCAGTGTGTTATGCCATTCCTCGCCCTGAGAGTCACCCTCCTCCTCTTCTTGCCCCGACAGCACAGTACAGTCAAGGGTCAGGAAGCTGCTCCGACCCAACCTTTTTTTTTTTCCCCCTGTGTGAAGAACAATATCTGCCCAAAAGAATTTTAAGCTGAGATGTAGTCTGCTTTTTATACCAATTTTGAGTTTATCAGGTCTGTGTACCCCTGTGTGAGAACAATATCTGCCCCAAAGAATTCAACTGAGATGGTGCCTGCTTTATATTCCACAGCAGAAAGAAAAACAATTTCTATTTCATCATGTGTTCTCCTGTGAGAACAATATCTGCACCAAACAATTAATTTAAATTGAGTATTATAATGGGGACCGAGACCTCTTCCACTACAGCCAACCCAGCAGATGCAAACACAATCAGGCGTGTTAACATTTCAAAAAAATTAGGGCCTAACACCACCATTTCTGTGGCAAACAGATTGGAGATGGTGGAGTTCAATCTCTTATATCAGTCATGTGTAGGATGAAACAATCTTTTACCTGACCACAACAGCGGGACCGAGGGCTGGCTGCAGTGCTGAGAGAGGGTAGAGTGCTGTGAACCGGACAAACTGCTGGACCATGAGTGACAGAAGGAGGAAGAAGCAGCGGATATGGTTGATGGGGCAGCTGGTGGTTGTTGAGGTCCGCATTTTAGCACAGTGAGATTCCCAGTGTAACGCATGTTGTGTGCACATGTGAAGGTTCATGCATGTAGTAGTCAAATTATTGCACTTTTTCCCTCTACTGCATTTTTTATCGCAAAGTTTGCAGATAACCGGAGTTAGCTCAACCTTTGCAGTCTCAAGGCAACCCTTGCCGCCCCTGCGAGCTGCAGACCCGCGACCGCTGCTGGCCACAGTTGTGGCTAAGGATGCAGTGCTCCTCGTGCTTGCATCACTCCGTGTCTGTGCCATAGGACGCAAAGTAACCTCCTCGTCTCCCTTCTCCACCTCTTCAGATGAGCTATTCAGCTGCGTGCCTCTGGGTTCACACCAAGTGGGATCTACAACCTCATCATCATCCAATGTGTTAACCCATTCCTCGCCCACAGTCACCCTCCTCTTTTTGCCCTGACAGCACAGCACAGTCCGTATGACCGTCAGATATCTGAGTCTCATCAGGATCACCTCCCCCTCCAGGGGTTAATGTCTGGTGACAAGGATCAGGAAGCTGCGCGGACCCTACTTTTTTTTCCCCCTGTATGGAGAGCAATATTTGCACCAAAGTATTTTAAGCGGAGATGTAGCCTGCTTTATATACCACGGTAGTAAGATAAACAATTTTGAGTTTATCATGTCTGTGTACCTTTGTGTGGAGAACAATATCTGCACCAAAAAATTAATTTCACTAGAGTATAACAATTGTAAAGGAGACCAAAACCTCTTCCAGTACAGCCAACCCACCAGGAGATCGAGACCCTAACCAGGAGTGTTCACTAGGCCCGAAATTAAGGCCTAATACCACCAAAGTGGCATCAATTTCACCAGAGTAGAAGTAGTTTAATGAAGACCAAAATCTCTTCCACTACAGCCAACCCAATAGATGGAGACCCAATCAGGATTCTCCACATTTCCAAAAATTAATGGCAGACACCAGCGAAGTGGCATCAATTTCACTACAGTAGAAATTGTACAATTAGGACTGACACCTCTTCCACTACAGCCAACCCAGCAGATGGAGACACAATCAGGAGTGTTCACATTTAAAAAAATGAGGGCCTAAAACCTGCAGCAAGAGCAGGCACAAAAGCCATATCGCAGACTGCCGCACACTAAAAACTAGAACATCGCCTAGTCTGTACCGTCTGCTATTGGGGTGCAAAAGTACTTGGAGATCCATGACTTGTTTATCTTGATGAAAGTTAGGCAGTCTACATTTTCATGGGACAGCCGGCTGCGCTTATCCATCAGGACACCACCAGCAGCACTGAAGACATGTTCTGCTGGCTGCCGGGCATGATAAAACCTCCAAGGCGTGACAGGCGAGCTCAGGCCATGCATCCATTTTTGAAGACCAAAATGTAAAAGGTTCCACATCCTCCCTGATGGTATTCATATTGAGCTCTAGATACTTCTGCACCACCCTATCCAGTCGTTCACCACGTGTCAGACTTGTACTCTGTTGTGCTGGTGCACGATCTGGTCTAAAAAATGTGTGAAAGGACTCTCAGAAATTGCTTCTGCCATTTACTCTGCTGCTGCTAATGTTTTGGTGTTGACGAAAGACTACAGCTGTGATGCACACTGTGTGCCTCACTGCTATCTTGGGGAACACCTCTCTTAAGGTTGCTTAAAAGCTTGTTTCGATACTCCAGCATTAGCAGGTCCCGTTCCAGGGCGGGAAGCATCAGGCAAAATTTACTCTTATAACGTGGATCTAACAGAGTGGCAACCCAGTCGTCAGCATTATTTCGAATCCTATTTATACGGGGATCCTGCTGCAGATAGTGCATCATATCGGGCTCTTCCAGGAGGTCCAAAGGCTGGCTGTATTGATGGCTGTGTAACACTGATGCTTGTTTCCTCCGTTCCCTCCTGCCAACCACCTCGTTCAACAGAGAGGGGATGATTATCCTTTTCATCTTCTGACTGTTGCTCACCCATCACCTCTTACTCCTCCATTTGTTCCTCGACTCTTGCACCTTCATTAACTGTTTTATCACCAACCCCCCATTGATCATAGTAATCCACCGTCACTTGGCATCCGCCTGTGTGACGACAGTCTTTAACTTTGAGACATTCTTATCCTTTCGGCATCCTCCTCTTCTTCTGGGACAACCACCTCCTGCCGCAGGCTATTCAAAGTCTGATGATGGCATAGTCAGCGCTATTTTAGTAGCCATTTCAAAACTGTTCAGAAGGGTGCAGAAGTCCTTAATCTGTGCCTACCCAATAAACGTGTAAAGAGAGGAGAGAACAAGGCGCAATGGGTGACTCAGTATTGCAATTGTTAGAGGGGTGTGGGAATGGCTACTAACCTTATGAAGTTGTGCACCTCTGCACAACCCCAGTGTAAAGCCCCACAAGCTCCGCTCTGTTGGTGGCTGTCATCTAATTCCAGCGGCGTTCACACATCCTGATCTCTCGGTGGTGGATCACGTGGTCAGGTTAGTTGCATGTAACGCCGAGATGGACGCCCAGCTTCACCAACACCCCCGGCGGCATTCCGGAGGGGTTAGGGCAGCGCAGCTTGGAAAACCAGGGTAGTAATTCTGATTAAAATCCTCCCACAGGTGAAATAACAATTAATTAAAGGCAGCTCTACCGCACCCCAACAGGGGGAAAGGGACAATCAGTAAATATGAATAGCGGTACCAGAGCGCCTATAACAGGGCAAAAATGAGAGGACAGCCACCAACAGAGCGGAGCTTGTGGAGCTTTACACTGGGGTTGTGCAGAGGTGCACAACTTCATAAGGTTAGTAGCCATTCCCACACCCCTCTAACAATTGCAATACTGAGTCACCCATTGCGCCTTGTTCTCTCCTCTTTACAGTAGCTTAACAAGACGCTTTTAATGCCCCTTGGAATAGTGGTGAAGGTCGCAGTGGAATAAAAAGACAATATCAATGCCCCTTGGAAGAGTGGTGGAGGTCGCAGTGGAAAAAAAAGACAATATCAATGCCCCTTGGAAGAGGCGTGGAGATCACAGTAGCTTAACAAGACGGTTTTAATGCCCCTTACAAGAGCCATGCAGTACAGCATATTAAACACATTATTCCCATTATTGGGGAGTGGGTCTCCCATAGTCTTTGCCTATGCCTTCCAAGCAAAAGCTGCCAAAAATTAGGATGGGGGAACTTGCAATGCCCTGTACAAGAGCCATGCAATACAGCATATTAAAAACATTATTCCCATTATTGGGGAGTGGGTCTCCCATAGTCTTTGCCTATGCCTTCCAAGTAAAAGCTGCCAAAAATTAGGATGGAGGAACTTGCAATGTCCCTTACAAGAGCCATGCAGTACAGCATATTACAAACATAAGTCCCATTATTGGGGAGTGGGTCTCCCATAGTATTTGCTTATGCTTTCCAAGCAAAAGCTGCCAAAAATTAGGACGGAGCAACTTGCAATGAACCTTACAAGAGCCATGCAGTACAGCATATTACAAACATTATTCTCATTATTGGGGAGTGGGTCTCCCATAGTCTTTGCCTATGCCTTCCAAGCAAAAGCTGCCAAAAATTAGGACGGAGGAACTTGCAATGCCCCTTACAAGAGCCATGCAGTACAGCATATTAAAAACATTATTCACATTATTGGGGAGTGGGTCTCCCATAGTCTTTGCCTATGCTTTCCAAGCAAAAGCTGCCAAAAATTAGGACGGAGGAACTTGCAATGCCCCGTACAAGAGCCATGCAGTACAGCATATTAAAAACATTATTCCCATTATTGGGGAGTGGGTCTCCCATAGTCTTTGCTTATACCATCCAAGCAAAAGCTGCCAAAAATTAGGATGGAGGAACTTGCAATGCTTGCAACATGGACCATGGTCACTCTGTTGGTATAGTGCTGGTGGAGGCTGAGGATAAGGAGAAGAGCAAAAAACAGCCGAAATGAGGAAGCGTATACCCATGTGTGGGTGTGAAGCGGTGCATGGGAATACACCTCCCGAAATAACACAGTGGATTTGACTTTATGTTACTCTGCTGTCATTTGGTGGTGATGAGAAGTCTGGCCCAATTCAGCCCTTGTTCATTTTGATAAGGGTCAGCTTGTCAGCATTGTCAGTTGACAGGCGAGTGCGCTTATCAGTTATAATTCCCCCAGCGGCACTAAAAACACTCTCCGATAACACGCTAGCGGCATGGCAGGCCAGGACCTTCAAGGCGTACAGATCGAGTTCATTCCAAGTGTCCAGGTTGGATACCCAATAATTAAAAGGCACAGAGGAATCACGGAGGACGCTGGTACGGTCGGCAAGGTACTCCTTCACCATCTTTTGAAACTTTCCACTCCTTGTGAGAGTACCCCGCGCCTCAGGGCCTGTAAGCTGGGCGGGTCTCAGAAAACTGTCCCAGAATGTTGACAGTGTTCCCCTCCCTCTTTACTTAGAATTTGTATTATGGCAAGAAAAAAGCAGCTAACAGTCTATTCAGTAGGACTATCAGCTGTGTATCCACCAGACTTCTGCACAACACAACTGAAGGTCCCAACCCCATTTATAAGGCAAGAAATTCCACTTATTAAACCTGACAGGGCACACCTGTGAAGTGAAAACCATTTCCGGTGACTACCTCTTGAAGCTCATCAAGAGAATGCCAAGAGTGTGCAAAGCAGTCATCAAAGCAAAAGGTGGCTACTTTGAAGAACCTAGAATATAACACATATTTTCAGTTGTTTCACACTTTTTTGTTAAGTATATAATTCCACATGTGTTAATTCATAGTTTTGATGCCTTCAGTGTGAATGTACATTTTTCCTAGTCATGAAAATACAGAAAAATCTTTAAATGTGTAGGTGTGTCCAAACCTTTGGTCTGTACTGTATATATACACACTGCTCAAAAAATAAAGGGAACACTTAAACCGCAGAATATAACTCCAAGTAAATCAAACTTCTGTGAAATCAAACTATCGACTTAGGAAGCAACACTGATTGACAATCAATTTCACATGCTGTTGTGCAAATGAAATAGACAATAGTTGGAAATTATTGGCAATTATCAAGACACCCTCAATAAAGGAGTGGTTCTGCAGGTGGGGACCACAGTCCACATCTCAGTACCAATGTTTTCTGGCTGATGTTTTGGTCACTTTTGAATGTTGGTTGTGCTTTCACACTCCTGGTAGCATGAGACAGACTCTACAACCCACAGAAGTTGCTCAGGTAGTGCAGCTCATCCAGGATGGCTCATCAATACGAGCTGTGGCAAGAAGGTTTGCTATGTCTTGTCAGCGTAGTGTCCAGAGGCTGGAGATGCTACCAGGAGACAGGCTAGTACACCAGGAGACGTGGAGGGGCCATAGGAGGGCAACAACCCAGCAGCAGGACTGCTACCTCTGCCTTTGTGCAAGGAGGAGCACTGCCAGAGCTCTGCCAAGCGACCTCCAGCAGGCCACAATTGTGCATGTGTCTGCACAAACGGTTAGAAACTGACTCCATGAGGGTGGTATGAGGGCCCGACATCCACAGATGGGGGTTGTGCTCACAGCCCAACACCGTGCAGGACGATGGCATTTGCCACAGAACACCAGGATTGGCAAAGTCGCCACTGGCGCCCTGTGCTCTTCACAGATGAAAGCAGGTTCACACTGAGCACATGTGACAGAGTCTGACATTGGCTTCAGGTGGAATGGGCGTGAAGGTAAGTAGAGTTTAATTTAGATTATTAAAGGAGTCTGTCTTTATTTCAAATAAATTATTTTCTTCATGGTGTGGTTGTCTTTTTTTCACATATCATTATCACTGTGGGGTTAGTAATGGGGGTGTCTTATAGACGCCTCTCCATTACTAACCTGGGCTTTATGCCAGCTGGCATCATAAGCTGACATCAACCCCAACCGTATAACCCCACTGCCACCGCTACAGGGCAGTGGGTAGATCGAGGCTAAGTGCCAGATTTGGCGCATTCTATGGATGTGCCATTTCTGGGGCAGCTGAGGGCTCCTGTTTCTAGCCTCGGAGGGGGCCAATATTCATGGCCCCTTCCTAGGCTATTAATATCAGCCCCCAGCTGTCTGCATAGTCTTTGCTAGCTGTTAAAATAGGGGTCTCCCATTTTAATAGCCAGTAAAGGCAAAGTATTCAGCTGGGGGCTGATATTAGTAGCCTGAGAAGCTCCGTGGGTATTACCCCTTTCCTAGGCTTCAAACATCTGCCCCAGCCGTCTGCTTAACCTCTGCTAAAGTATAAAATTACGGGGGACCCCACAGCAATTTTCTTTTTTTTTTTTTTTTTTTTTATATAAATTCTTTATTTTAACAAATGGCAAGTACAGTAACCAGCAGGGTCACTGTACTACTTATGTATGTGACTGACATTTTTCTATCTACACATGTGGTCCAAATTGTTGGTACCCCTCATTTAATGAAAGAAAAACTCACAATGGTCACAGAAATAACTTGAATCTCACAAAAGTAATAATACATTAAAAATCTATGAAAATTAATAAATGAAATTCAGACATTGCTTTTCTGCTTCCACAGAATTTAAAAGAAAAACTCATGAAATAGGCCTGGACAGAAATGATGGTCCCCTGAAAATAATGTGACAAAAGGGACATGTTAAATCACGTTGTGTCCACTAATTAGCTTCACAGGTATCTACAATCTTGTAGTTAGTCAGTGGGCCTGTATATAGGGCTACAGATACTCACTGTGCAGTTTGGTGACATGGTGTGTACCACACTCAACATGGACCAAAGGAAGCGAAGGAAAGAGTTGTCTCAGGAGATTAGAAAGAAAATTATAGACAAGCATGTTAAAGGTAAAGGTTATAAGACCATCTCCAAGCAGCTTGATGTTCCTGTGACTACAGTTGCACATATTATTCAGAAATTTAAGATCCATGGGACTGTAGCCAACCTGGACGTGGCCGCGGGCCGCAGGAGGAAAATTGAAGACAAATCAAATAGATAATACAAATGGTAACAAAAGAGGTCAGGAAAACTTCTAAAGAAATTAAAGGTGAGCTTCAAGCTCAAGGAACATCAATGTCAGATTGAACCATTCATCATTGTTTGATCCAAAGTGGACTTCATGGTAGATGACCAAGGAGAACACCATTGTTGAAAAAAAATCATAAAAAAGCCAGACTGGAACTTGCCAAACTACATGTTGACAAGCCATAAAGCTTCTGGGAGAATGTCCTATGAACAGATGAGTCAAAAATGGAAGTTTTTGGCAAGGCACATCAGCTCTATGTTCACAGATGGAAAAATTAAGCATATGAAGAAAAAAACACTGTCTCTACTGTGAAACATGAAAGAGGCTCTGTTACGTTCTGGGGCTGCTTTGCTGCATCTGGCACAGGGAGTCTTGAATCTGTGCAGGGTACAATGAAATCTCAAGACTATCAAGGGATTCTAGAGAGAAATGTGCTGCCCAGTGTCAGAAAGCTTGGTCTCAGTCGCAGGTCATGGGTCTTGCAACAGGATAATGACCCAAAACAGGATAATGACTGAGAAGCTCCGTGGGTATTACCCCTTTCCTAGGCTTCAAACATCTGCCCCAGCCGTCTGCTTAACCTCTGCTAAAGTATAAAATTACGGGGGACCCCACAGCAATTTTCTTTTTTTTTTTTTTTTTTTATATAAATTCTTTATTTTAACAAATGGCAAGTACAGTAACCAGCAGGGTCACTGTACTACTTATGTATGTGACTGACATTTTTCTATCTACACATGTGGTCCAAATTGTTGGTACCCCTCATTTAATGAAAGAAAAACTCACAATGGTCACAGAAATAACTTGAATCTCACAAAAGTAATAATACATTAAAAATCTATGAAAATTAATAAATGAAATTCAGACATTGCTTTTCTGCTTCCACAGAATTTAAAAGAAAAACTCATGAAATAGGCCTGGACAGAAATGATGGTCCCCTGAAAATAATGTGACAAAAGGGACATGTTAAATCACGTTGTGTCCACTAATTAGCATCACAGGTATCTACAATCTTGTAGTTAGTCAGTGGGCCTGTATAAAAACACCCAAGAATGGCTAAGAGGAAAACATTGGACTATTCTGAAGTGGCCTTCTATGAGTCCTGACCTAAATCCTACTGAGCATCTTTGGAAAGAGCTGAAACATACCGTCTGGAGAAGACAACCTTCAAACACCAGACAACGGGAGCAGTTTGCTCATGAGGAGTGGCCAAAATACCTGTCGAGAGGTGCAGAAGTCTCATTGACAGTTACAGGAATTGTTTGATTGCAGTGATTGCCTCAAAAGGTTCTTCAACAAAATATTAAATTAAGAAGAACCATCATTTCTGTCCAGGCCGATTTCATGAGTTTATTTTTTTTTTAAATTCTGTGGAAGCAGAGAAGCAATGTCTGACTTTCATTTGTTAATTTTTAAAGATTTTTAATTTATTATTACTTCTGTCAGATTCAAGTTATTTCTGTGACCATTGTGAGTTTTTCTTTCATTAAACGAGGGGTACCAAAAATTTTGACCACGTGTGTATCTATTCTATGTGTGTTGTTCTATTCTTTCTATTCTAAATTGTCGGGTATCAATGTATTGCAACTGTACGGGGCTGATGAATTAACGGCTTTTTTAAAGAGAAGGGTGCGTGAAAATCGGATGGCACTCGCATGGTCCGTATGACGTCCGTTTTTTTTCTAGGACCCATTGATTTGCATTGGCGAGTCTCATCAGATATATGCAGCATGCTGCCATTTTTTTTCTCAGTCCTATTTTAGCTGAGAAAAAAATTTCATATGAGATGTACCTCATAGATTGACATTGGTCCGAGTGCAATCCGATTTTTTTATCGGATTGCTCTCATCCGTTTTTCTCCCAAGTGAGTATGAGCCCTTACAGACATACTCTTTAATATCCTTAAGAGCATTCTGCCAACAAAAGGACCTAGATGGAGATCTCCGAATGGCAAACGAACCCGCATGCCCAGCTAAAACGGAATCATGTACTTTATTAATAAAATGTACGCATAAAGAGAGCGATACCTAAAGTTTGTTAATAGGAAACCCTTCCGGCGCACTGTCCTGAGCATCCTGAATGTGCTGCCTGAGGACTACCCCCACTCCCTCACTAACAATCTTGACTCGATTTTCATGTTGACATTATTAGATCCAGGGAGATAAGCAGCGACAAAACCAAACTGGCAAAAAATACAGGGTCCACCAAGCCTATCTGGTGTTTAAGCACTTAGTAGCATCAATATCCAACAGGTTCTTATGATCGGTAAAGACCTTATATCTTGCCCCCTCCAACCAATGTCTCCATTTCTCAAAGACTCTATATCAAGGATGTAGATACCCACTTTTTTTTCTATGAAAGAACAGCTCTCATCCCAAAAGCAGAAGCGTCTACCTCTACTAAAAAAAAGCAGATTGAAAAATGTAATTTATGAAATTTTTTTAAAGACTGCTGGAGCATTGGTTAACCCAAATGGCATCATCAAATTTTCAAAATGACCCTAAGGTGAATTGAACGCTGTCTTCCCTTCATCACCCTGACGTACATGTATAAGGTTATATGCCCCTTTCAAGTCAAGTTTGGAAAATCATTTATCTCCAGATAATTGTTTAAACATCTCAGGTTAAAGGACAGGGATTGTGAACAGTGATTTTATTAATCTCTCTAAAATCCAAGTACGGACATAACTCTCCATATCTATATTTTTTTTAACAAACCCCCCCCCCCACTGTGACTGGAGAGGTAGATGGAGGTGGATGGCCGAATAATACCCTTACCCCTAAAATTGTAAAGTGCTGCGGAATATGTTCCCACAAGCTGGGAAGGGTAATTAATTATAAATAAAAGATATATATCTCTGCGCTGGATCGAGTGAGTACAGGAGTAAGATAAAATAGAAAATGGACTAAGATGCCAAGTGGATATTAAAAATATATGGTTTATTTAAACGAAGGTAGAGAATTAAAATCCGTTAAAAAAAGAGATCATGTAGGTTCTTCTTGTTCACTTCCGCGAGGCTTTGTCTGCAAGAATGTATAAGTAGGCAGGAGGCTCCGGTGGGGGAATCCAAAGAAGATAGATTAGAGATGAGGTAGAGAATTCGTATGGGTGTTGTTGACTGGGTACACAATTGGGTGAGAAGTACCTGATGTTCCTTGGTGCAGATCTGGACGTGCCGGATAGGGATAGATATGGTGGATGATTTTTCTTTCTATTAGATTCTGCAAATAGACAATGGGATTAGATAAGTGCTATTGAGTAAGTATAAAGAATAAGTAATAGATTTGATGAAATATGCTATCTGGCAAAATACCTGGTGACCTTATCTGGTCTATGGAGTCTGTGACTGGTATGTGATAGCTAGTAAAAGGCTTGCCAATGTGGTTGAACCATCTAGAAGAGGAAGTATGTGAAAACCAGGAGTTCTGCGATGGCAGCGCAGCTGGGTGCTTGTGTCCCGTAGATGCCGACATTGGTGGACTGTTTGGAGGTAGGACCTTTATACTACTGATAGGTGGAGGGCGATGGATCCAGAGGTTAGGAGTAGGCACGGCGGGCGGCACACTGGATACACTTAATCCCGGCTGGTGACTAAGTGGGAGGGTCGCCTCTGGAGGTTGGCGCGCTTGGCGCTTCAACGCTTGAGAACCTGCGAGACACGTGGTCACGTGGTTCGGATCCATACGGAGGCCACAGAGGACCAGTTTCTACCCGTTTCAGAAATCTAGTGGTTTCCTTCATCAGGGATGGTCCTTCAGGGTTTGTGGATTTTTATATCCATGCTGGTAAGTTGGATACAAATGTCATGTATCAATCAGTCGCATGATAATCCCCTTTCCTCGTTAGATTTAGTTGCAGGCAAATAGTTTGATTTCACTATTGAGGCCCTTTGGTCTCAGTGTCCAGTGTAAATATCCAGTGTCTTTCTGCTCAGGACATCTGTTTAATGAAGTCACCCTTTCGCCAGTATTTCTGTACCACTTCAATACCCATAACTTGGATATTTTCGGAGGAGCCTCCATATTTTTCAATATAGCTGATGACCATCAAATTTATTCTTAATATTCCTAAAATGTTCGCCTATCCTCGTGCTCATCTGGCAAATAGTTTGTCCTGTGTATAACTTGTTGCATGGACATTTGAGGCTATACACTACACCTTTACTGGAACAGGTTATGTGGTCTTTTATACTGTATTCGTTTACTCCATGGCCACTCCATGGCCAACTCGTACACACGACTCCGCTTCGTACACCTCGTACACACGGCTCTGCTCCGTACACCTAGTACACACGGCTCTGCTCCGTACACCTCGTACACGCGCAGCTCCGCCCCGTACACCTCGTACACGCGCGGCTCCGCTTCGTACACCTCGTACACGCGGCTCCGCTTCGTACATCTCGTACACGCGCGGCTCCTCTCCGTACACCTCGTACACGCGCGGCTCCTCTCCGTACGCCTCGTACACGCGCGGCTCCTCTCCGTACGCCTCGTACACGCGCGGCTCCTCTCCGTACGCCTCGTACACGCGCGGCTCCTCTCCGTACGCCTCGTACACGCGCGGCTCCTCTCCGTACGCCTCGTACACGCGCGGCTCTGCTCCGTACGCCTCGTACACGCGCGGCTCTGCTCCGTACGCCTCGTACACGCGCGGCTCTGCTCCGTACGCCTCGTACACGCGCGGCTCTGCTCCGTACGCCTCGTACACGCGCGGCTCTGCTCCGTACGCCTCGTACACCTCGTACACGCGCGGCTCCGCTCCGTACACCTCGTACACACACGCAGGGGTGGAGTAAGAGTAGCAAGGGCACCGGGCAGTTTAGAAGGCGCCCCCCCCCCCCCCACACACACACACACACACCTGATTTATCACGTGACATGTCACATGATCCCCTGTGATAGATCATGTCATAGTTCACGTGAAATTAATTTGGCACAATATTAATTATAATATTTTTTTTAGGCTGTGTGCCCACTATGCGTTTTTTAAGCGTTTCCGCAGCGGCAATTCCGCTGCAGAAACGCTTAAAAAAACGCTTGGTAGAAGGTCTGCCATGTTCCCCAATGATAATCCGCACATGCTGCGGAAATTTCCGCTGCGTATTATCATTGCGGAAAAATCCGCAGCACTACCAATTACTTTGTGGAAGCGCTGCGTTTTCGCCGCCATTGACTTGCATTAGAACGCATGGAATCCGCATCACTGCATCTGTACATGCAGAATCCATGCGTTTCAATGTGCGGATGGTACCCGGGTGTGGAGGACAGGAGACTCTCCTCCGGACCGGGGTACCATAGTACCTGTAAAAAAAAGAATAAAATAAAAAATAAATATTATATTTACCTTCTGATGGCCCCCGGTGCCTTTATCCGATGCGTCCTGGCTTGCCGGCTGCTCGCGATGGTCTGAAAAGGACCTGCCGTGACATAATTTAGTCATGTGACGGGTCACGCGACCGTTGACGTCGGCAGGCCATCAGAAGGTAAGTATATATTTTTTATTTTTTACCATTCTTTTACGGTCTCACTATATAAATCCATGCTGTTTGCATGGATTTATATAGTGTGACCAAGTTGTCAAGCACTTTCCAAGTGATGCTAAAATTGCTTGGAAAGCGCTTGACAACCCGCATGCGGAAATGCATGTGAAGAACGCTTCACTTCCGCATGTCCCTGGCAGGAAAAACGAATGTACAATCCGCATGTACAATCCGCATGCGTTTTTTCTGCCGGGGAGATGCAGAAACGCTCAAAAAAAATCCGGAACATTTCTGTATCGTGGGCACCTAGCCTTACATTAATTGTATGACTCAATATTGAGCACACGTAGCCATCTATACACAGCGGGAGGCCGCACTGCGCCATCTATACACAGCGGAAGGCCGCACGGCGCCATCTATACACAGCAGGAGGCCGCACGGCGCCATCTATACACAGCAGGAGGCCGCACGGCGCCATCTATACACAGCGGGAGGCCGCACGGCGCCATCTATTCACAGCGGGAGGCCGCACGGCGCCATCTATACACAGCGGGAGGCCGCAAGGCGCCATCTATACACAGCGGGAGGCCGCACGTAGCCATCTATACACAACGGGAGGCAGCACGTAGCGATCTATACACAGCGGGAGGCCGCATGGTGCCATCTATACAGCGGGAGGCAGCACGGTGCCATCTATACACAGCGGGAGGCAGCACGCTGCCATCTATACACAGCAGGGGGCCGCACGGTGCCATCTATACACAGCGGGAGGCCGCACGGTGCCATCTATACACAACGGGAGGCCGCACGTAGCCATCTATACACAACGGGAGGCCGCACGTAGCCATCTATACACAGCGGGAGGCCGCACGGCGCCATCTATACACAGCGGGAGGCCGCACGGCGCCATCTATACACAGCGGGAGGCCGCACGGCGCCATCTATACACAGCGGGAGGCCGCACGGCGCCATCTATACACAGCGGGAGGCCGCACGGCGCCATCTATACACAGCAGGGGGCCGCACGGCGCCATCTATACACAGCAGGGGGCCGCACGGCGCCATCTATACACAGCAGGGGGCAGCACGGCGCCATCTATACACAGCAGGGGGCCGCACGGCGCCATCTATACACAGCAGGGGGCCACACGGCACCATCTATACACAGCAGGGGGCCGCACGGCACCATCTATACACAGTGGGAGGCCGCACGACCCCCCCCCCCGGAGACAGCAGGAGGCCGCACAGCGCCATCTATACTCAGCAGGAGGCCGCACGCAGTCAAGCACACAGACATATACATACATTCATAAACATATTTGAAACACAAAAATACATATAAACAGACATCACACAATGATATCTGCCTGCACACACATACTGTACATACATACATACACACACACACACACACACACACAGACTCACCATCCCCCGGCTCCATTCCTCCTGCCTGCTCTGACTTCTCCGTTGCAGCAGTGCAGGCCGGGCACACACGGCTCCGCTCCGTACGCCTCGCACACGCGCGGCTCCGCTCCGTACGCCTCGCAGACGCGCGGCTCCGCTCCGTACGCCTCGTAGACGCGCGGCTCCGCTCCGTACGCCTCGTAGACGCGCGGCTCCGCTCCGTACGCCTCGTAGACGCGCGGCTCCGCTCCGTACGCCTCGTAGACGCGCGGCTCCGCTCCGTACGCCTCGTAGACGCGCGGCTCCGCTCCGTACGCCTCGTAGACGCGCGGCTCCGCTCCGTACGCCTCGTAGACGCGCGGCTCCGCTCCGTACGCCTCGTAGACGCGCGGCTCCGCTCCGTACGCCTCGTAGACGCGCGGCTCCGCTCCGCACGCCTCGTAGACGCGCGGCTCCGCTCCGCACGCCTCGTAGACGCGCGGCTCCGCTCCGCACGCCTCGTAGACGCGCGGCTCCGCTCCGCACGCCTCGTACACGCGCGTCTCCGCTCCGCACGCCTCGTACACGCGCGTCTCCTCTCCGCACGCCTCGTACACGCGCGTCTCCGCTCCGCACGCCTCGTACACGCGCGTCTCCGCTCCGCACGCCTCGTACACGCGCGTCTCCGCTCCGCACGCCTCGTACACGCGCGTCTCCGCTCCGCACGCCTCGTACACGCGCGTCTCCGCTCCGCACGCCTCGTACACGCGCGTCTCCGCTCCGGACGCCTCGTACACGCGCGTCTCCGCTCCGGACGCCTCGTACACGCGCGTCTCCGCTCCGCACGCCTCGTACACGCGCGTCTCCGCTCCGCACGCCTCGTACACGCGCGTCTCCGCTCCGCACGCCTCGTACACGCGCGTCTCCGCTCCGCACGCCTCGTACACGCGCGTCTCCGCTCCGCACGCCTCGTACACGCGCGTCTCCGCTCCGCACGCCTCGTACACGCGCGTCTCCGCACGCCTCGTACACGCGCGTCTCCGCACGCCTCGTACACGCGCGTCTCCGCTCCGCACGCCTCGTACACGCGCGGCTCCGCTCCGCACGCCTCGTACACGCGCGGCTCCGCTCCGGACGCCTCGTACACGCGCGGCTCCGCTCCGGACGCCTCGTACACGCGCGGCTCCGCTCCGGACGCCTCGTACACGCGCGGCTCCGCTCCGGACGCCTCGTACACGCGCGGCTCCGCTCCGGACGCCTCGTACACGCGCGGCTCCGCTCCGGACGCCTCGTACACGCGCGGCTCCGCTCCGGACGCCTCGTACACGCGCGGCTCCGCTCCGGACGCCTCGTACACGCGCGGCTCCGCTCCGTACGCCTCGTACACGCGCGGCTCCGCTCCGTACGCCTCGTACACGCGCGGCTCCGCTCCGTACGCCTCGTACACGCGCGGCTCCGCTCCGGACGCCTCGTACACGCGCGGCTCCGCTCCGGACGCCTCGTACACGCGCGGCTCCGCTCCGTACGCCTCGTACACGCGCGGCTCCGCTCCGGACGCCTCGTACACGCGCGGCTCCGCTCCGGACGCCTCGTACACGCGCGGCTCCGCTCCGGACGCCTCGTACACGCGCGTCTCCGCTCCGGACGCCTCGTACACGCGCGTCTCCGCTCCGGACGCCTCGTACACGCGCGTCTCCGCTCCGGACGCCTCGTACACGCGCGTCTCCGCTCCGGACGCCTCGTACACGCGCGTCTCCGCTCCGGACGCCTCGTACACGCGCGTCTCCGCTCCGCACGCCTCGTACACGCGCGTCTCCGCTCCGCACGCCTCGTACACGCGCGTCTCCGCTCCGCACGCCTCGTACACGCGCGTCTCCGCTCCGCACGCCTCGTACACGCGCGTCTCCGCTCCGCACGCCTCGTACACGCGCGTCTCCGCTCCGCACGCCTCGTACACGCGCGTCTCCGCTCCGCACGCCTCGTACACGCGCGTCTCCGCTCCGCACGCCTCGTACACGCGCGTCTCCGCTCCGCACGCCTCGTACACGCGCGTCTCCGCTCCGCACGCCTCGTACACGCGCGTCTCCGCTCCGCACGCCTCGTACACGCGCGTCTCCGCTCCGCACGCCTCGTACACGCGCGTCTCCGCTCCGCACGCCTCGTACACGCGCGTCTCCGCTCCGCACGCCTCGTACACGCGCGTCTCCGCTCCTTTTACGGTCTCACTATATAAATCCATGCTGTTTGCATGGATTTATATAGTGTGACCAAGTTGTCAAGCACTTTCCAAGTGATGCTAAAATTGCTTGGAAAGCGCTTGACAACCCGCATGCGGAAATGCATGTGAAGAACGCTTCACTTCCGCATGTCCCTGGCAGGAAAAACGAATGTACAATCCGCATGTACAATCCGCATGCGTTTTTTCTGCCGGGGAGATGCAGAAACGCTCAAAAAAAATCCGGAACATTTCTGTATCGTGGGCACCTAGCCTTACATTAATTGTATGACTCAATATTGAGCACACGTAGCCATCTATACACAGCGGGAGGCCGCACTGCGCCATCTATACACAGCGGAAGGCCGCACGGCGCCATCTATACACAGCAGGAGGCCGCACGGCGCCATCTATACACAGCAGGAGGCCGCACGGCGCCATCTATACACAGCGGGAGGCCGCACGGCGCCATCTATTCACAGCGGGAGGCCGCACGGCGCCATCTATACACAGCGGGAGGCCGCAAGGCGCCATCTATACACAGCGGGAGGCCGCACGTAGCCATCTATACACAACGGGAGGCAGCACGTAGCGATCTATACACAGCGGGAGGCCGCATGGTGCCATCTATACAGCGGGAGGCAGCACGGTGCCATCTATACACAGCGGGAGGCAGCACGCTGCCATCTATACACAGCAGGGGGCCGCACGGTGCCATCTATACACAGCAGGGGGCCGCACGGCACCATCTATACACAGTGGGAGGCCGCACGACCCCCCCCCCCGGAGACAGCAGGAGGCCGCACAGCGCCATCTATACTCAGCAGGAGGCCGCACGCAGTCAAGCACACAGACATATACATACATTCATAAACATATTTGAAACACAAAAATACATATAAACAGACATCACACAATGATATCTGCCTGCACACACATACTGTACATACATACATACACACACACACACACACACACAGACTCACCATCCCCCAGCTCCATTCCTCCTGCCTGCTCTGACTTCTCCGTTGCAGCAGTGCAGGCCGGGCACACACGGCTCCGCTCCGTACGCCTCGCACACGCGCGGCTCCGCTCCGTACGCCTCGCAGACGCGCGGCTCCGCTCCGTACGCCTCGTAGACGCGCGGCTCCGCTCCGTACGCCTCGTAGACGCGCGGCTCCGCTCCGTACGCCTCGTAGACGCGCGGCTCCGCTCCGTACGCCTCGTAGACGCGCGGCTCCGCTCCGTACGCCTCGTAGACGCGCGGCTCCGCTCCGTACGCCTCGTAGACGCGCGGCTCCGCTCCGTACGCCTCGTAGACGCGCGGCTCCGCTCCGTACGCCTCGTAGACGCGCGGCTCCGCTCCGTACGCCTCGTAGACGCGCGGCTCCGCTCCGCACGCCTCGTAGACGCGCGGCTCCGCTCCGCACGCCTCGTAGACGCGCGGCTCCGCTCCGCACGCCTCGTAGACGCGCGGCTCCGCTCCGCACGCCTCGTAGACGCGCGTCTCCGCTCCGCACGCCTCGTAGACGCGCGTCTCCGCTCCGCACGCCTCGTACACGCGCGTCTCCGCTCCGCACGCCTCGTACACGCGCGTCTCCTCTCCGCACGCCTCGTACACGCGCGTCTCCGCTCCGCACGCCTCGTACACGCGCGTCTCCGCTCCGCACGCCTCGTACACGCGCGTCTCCGCTCCGCACGCCTCGTACACGCGCGTCTCCGCTCCGGACGCCTCGTACACGCGCGTCTCCGCTCCTCACCTCGTACACGCGCGGCTCCGCTCCGCTCACCTCGTACACGCGCGGCTCCGCTCACCTCGTACACGCGCGGCTCCGCTCACCTCGTACACGCGCGGCTCCGCTCACCTCGTACACGCGCGGCTCCGCTCCGCTCACCTCGTACACGCGCGGCTCCGCTCCGTACACCTCGTACACGCGCGGCTCCGTACACCTCGTACACGCGCGGCTCCGTACACCTCGTACACGCGCGGCTCCGTACACCTCGTACACGCGCGGCTCCGTACACCTCGTACACGCGCGGCTCCGTACACCTCGTACACGCGCGGCTCCGCTCCGCACACCTCGTACACGCGCGGCTCCGCTCCGCACACCTCGTACACGCGCGGCTCCGCTCCGCACACCTCGTACACGCGCGGCTCCGCTCCGCACACCTCGTACACGCGCGGCTCCGCTCCGCACACCTCGTACACGCGCGGCTCCGCTCCGCACACCTCGTACACGCGCGGCTCCGCTCCGCACACCTCGTACACGCGCGGCTCCGCTCCGCACACCTCGTACACGCGCGGCTCCGCTCCGCACACCTCGTACACGCGCGGCTCCGCTCCGCACACCTCGTACACGCGCGGCTCCGCTCCGCACACCTCGTACACGCGCGGCTCCGCTCCGCACACCTCGTACACGCGCGGCTCCGCTCCGGACACCTCGTACACGCGCGGCTCCGCTCCGGACACCTCGTACACGCGCGGCTCCGCTCCGGACACCTCGTACACGCGCGGCTCCGCTCCGGACACCTCGTACACGCGCGGCTCCGCTCCGGACACCTCGTACACGCGCGGCTCCGCTCCGGACACCTCGTACACGCGCGGCTCCGCTCCGGACACCTCGTACACGCGCGGCTCCGCTCCGGACACCTCGTACACGCGCGGCTCCGCTCCGGACACCTCGTACACGCGCGGCTCCGCTCCGGACACCTCGTACACGCGCGGCTCCGCTCCGTACACCTCGTACACGCGCGGCTCCGCTCCGTACACCTCGTACACGCGCGGCTCCGCTCCGTACACCTCGTACACGCGCGGCTCCGCTCCGTACACCTCGTACACGCGCGGCTCCGCTCCGTACACCTCGTACACGCGCGGCTCCGCTCCGTACACCTCGTACACGCGCGGCTCCGCTCCGTACACCTCGTACACGCGCGGCTCCGCTCCGTACACCTCGTACACGCGCGGCTCCGCTCCGTACACGCGCGGCTCCGCTCCGTACACCTCGTACACGCGCGGCTCCGCTCCGTACACGCGCGGCTCCGCTCCGTACACCTCGTACACGCGCGGCTCCGCTCCGTACACGCGCGGCTCCGCTCCGTACACCTCGTACACGCGCGGCTCCGCTCCGTACACGCGCGGCTCCGCTCCGTACACCTCGTACACGCGCGGCTCCGCTCCGTACACCTCGTACACGCGCGGCTCCGCTCCGTACACCTCGTACACGCGCGGCTCCGCTCCGTACACCTCGTACACGCGCGGCTCCGCTCCGTACACCTCGTACACGCGCGGCTCCGCTCCGTACACCTCGTACACGCGCGGCTCCGCTCCGTACACGCGCGGCTCCGCTCCGTACACGCGCGGCTCCGCTCCGCACGCCTCGTACACGCGCGGCTCCGCTCCGGACGCCTCGTACACGCGCGGCTCCGCTCCGGACGCCTCGTACACGCGCGGCTCCGCTCCGGACGCCTCGTACACGCGCGGCTCCGCTCCGGACGCCTCGTACACGCGCGGCTCCGCTCCGGACGCCTCGTACACGCGCGGCTCCGCTCCGGACGCCTCGTACACGCGCGGCTCCGCTCCGGACGCCTCGTACACGCGCGGCTCCGCTCCGGACGCCTCGTACACGCGCGGCTCCGCTCCGGACGCCTCGTACACGCGCGGCTCCGCTCCGGACGCCTCGTACACGCGCGGCTCCGCTCCGGACGCCTCGTACACGCGCGGCTCCGCTCCGGACGCCTCGTACACGCGCGGCTCCGCTCCGGACGCCTCGTACACGCGCGGCTCCGCTCCGGACGCCTCGTACACGCGCGGCTCCGCTCCGGACGCCTCGTACACGCGCGGCTCCGCTCCGTACGCCTCGTACACGCGCGGCTCCGCTCCGTACGCCTCGTACACGCGCGGCTCCGCTCCGTACACCTCGTACACGCGCGGCTCCGCTCCGTACACCTCGTACACGCGCGGCTCCGCTCCGTACACCTCGTACACGCGCGGCTCCGCTCCGTACACCTCGTACACGCGCGGCTCCGCTCCGTACACCTCGTACACGCGCGGCTCCGCTCCGTACACGCGCGGCTCCGCTCCGTACACCTCGTACACGCGCGGCTCCGCTCCGTACACGCGCGGCTCCGCTCCGTACACCTCGTACACGCGCGGCTCCGCTCCGTACACCTCGTACACGCGCGGCTCCGCTCCGTACACCTCGTACACGCGCGGCTCCGCTCCGTACACCTCGTACACGCGCGGCTCCGCTCCGTACACCTCGTACACGCGCGGCTCCGCTCCGTACACCTCGTACACGCGCGGCTCCGCTCCGTACACCTCGTACACGCGCGGCTCCGCTCCGTACACCTCGTACACGCGCGGCTCCGCTCCGTACACGCGCGGCTCCGCTCCGGACGCCTCGTACACGCGCGGCTCCGCTCCGCACGCCTCGTACACGCGCGGCTCCGCTCCGGACGCCTCGTACACGCGCGGCTCCGCTCCGGACGCCTCGTACACGCGCGGCTCCGCTCCGGACGCCTCGTACACGCGCGGCTCCGCTCCGGACGCCTCGTACACGCGCGGCTCCGCTCCGGACGCCTCGTACACGCGCGGCTCCGCTCCGGACGCCTCGTACACGCGCGGCTCCGCTCCGGACGCCTCGTACACGCGCGGCTCCGCTCCGGACGCCTCGTACACGCGCGGCTCCGCTCCGGACGCCTCGTACACGCGCGGCTCCGCTCCGGACGCCTCGTACACGCGCGGCTCCGCTCCGGACGCCTCGTACACGCGCGGCTCCGCTCCGGACGCCTCGTACACGCGCGGCTCCGCTCCGTACGCCTCGTACACGCGCGGCTCCGCTCCGTACGCCTCGTACACGCGCGGCTCCGCTCCGTACGCCTCGTACACGCGCGGCTCCGCTCCGTACGCCTCGTACACGCGCGGCTCCGCTCCGTACGCCTCGTACACGCGCGGCTCCGCACCGTACGCCTCGTACACGCGCGGCTCCGCACCGTACACGCGCGGCTCCGTACGCCTCGTACACGCGCGGCTCCGCTCCGGACGCCTCGTACACGCGCGGCTCCATACGCCTCGTACACGCGCGGCTCCGGACGCCTCGTACACGCGCGGCTCCGCTCCGGACGCCTCGTACACGCGCGGCTCCGCTCCGGACGCCTCGTACACGCGCGGCTCCGCTCCGGACGCCTCGTACACGCGCGGCTCGGCTCCGGACGCCTCGTACACGCGCGGCTCGGCTCCGGACGCCTCGTACACGCGCGGCTCGGCTCCGGACGCCTCGTACACGCGCGGCTCGGCTCCGGACGCCTCGTACACGCGCGGCTCGGCTCCGGACGCCTCGTACACGCGCGGCTCGGCTCCGTACGCCTCGTACACGCGCGGCTCGGCTCCGTACGCCTCGTACACGCGCGGCTCGGCTCCGTACGCCTCGTACACGCGCGGCTCGGCTCCGTACGCCTCGTACACGCGCGGCTCGGCTCCGTACGCCTCGTACACGCGCGGCTCGGCTCCGTACGCCTCGTACACGCGCGGCTCGGCTCCGTACGCCTCGTACACGCGCGGCTCGGCTCCGTACGCCTCGTACACGCGCGGCTCGGCTCCGTACGCCTCGTACACGCGCGGCTCGGCTCCGTACGCCTCGTACACGCGCGGCTCGGCTCCGTACGCCTCGTACACGCGCGGCTCGGCTCCGTACGCCTCGTACACGCGCGGCTCGGCTCCGTACGCCTCGTACACGCGCGGCTCGGCTCCGTACGCCTCGTACACGCGCGGCTCGGCTCCGTACGCCTCGTACACGCGCGGCTCGGCTCCGTACGCCTCGTACACGCGCGGCTCCGCACGCCTCGTACACGCGCGGCTCCGCTCCGTACGCCTCGTACACGCGCGGCTCCGCTCCGTACGCCTCGTACACGCGCGGCTCCGCTCCGTACGCCTCGTACACGCGCGGCTCCGCTCCGTACGCCTCGTACACGCGCGGCTCCGCTCCGTACGCCTCGTACACGCGCGGCTCCGCTCCGTACGCCTCGTACACGCGCGGCTCTGCTACATCCACACTGTAAACCCCTCCTGACCCCACACATAAACTTCAGCTCATCCAGCACCATGACAACCAGCACAGCAGAGTCCTGCATCCACTGAGGCCCCTGATCATGTGACCCCTGACTCCTCCCCTCCTGTGACCTCATCACAGCTCCTGTGCGCACACGACAGCCATATATGTGGTGGCGGCTCTGCAGGTGGAGGTATGTGGAGACCCCATTACTGGGGCAGGGGGCATTAACCCCTTCAGCACGGAGGCTCTTTGGGGGTCTTGTGTTGCCCCTTTATAAGAATCATAACGTTTCTGTTCTGTTTCCTGTAATAGATACATACGACCCAACTATGGAGACAGGAAGGGAGGAAACGTATTGTTCTCATAGTACAGGACCCCCACAGTGTAATGCCCCCATTATGCCCCTTATGCCGTATGTATGATGCCCCCACACAGTGTAATGCCCCCATTATGCCGTATGTATGATGCCCCCAACACAGTGTAATGCCCCCATTACACCCCTTATGCAGGATGTATGATGCCCCCACACAGTGTAATGCCCCTTATGCAGGATGTATGATGCCCTCACACAGTGTAATGCCCCCATTATGCCCCTTATGCAGGATGTATGATGCCCCCCACAGTGTAATGTCCCCATTATGCCACTTATGCAGGATGTATGATGCCCCCACACAGTGTAATGCCCCCATTATACCCCTTATGCAGGATGTATGATGCCCCCATACAGTGTAATGCCCCCATTATGCCCCTTATGCAGGATGTATGATGCCCCCACACAGTGTAATGCCCCCATTATACCCCTTATGCAGGATGTATGATGCCCCCATACAGTGTAATGCCCCCATTATGCCCCTTATGCAGTATGTTTGATGCCTCCACACAGTGTAATGCTCCCATTATGCCCCTTATGCAGGATGTATGATGCCTCCACACACTGTAATGCCCCCATTATGCCCCTTATGCAGGATGTATGATGCCCCCACACAGTGTAATGCCCCCATTATGCCCCTTATGAAGGATGTATGATGCCCCCCCACAGTGTAATGCCCCCATTATGCCCCTTATGCAGTATGTATGATGCCCCCACACAGTGTAATGCCCCCATTATGCCCCTTATGCAGTATGTATGATGCCCCTTATGTAGTATGTATAATGCCCCCATTATGCCCCTTATGTAGTATGTATAATGCCCCCATTATGCCCCTTATGCAGTATGTATAATGCCCCCACACATTGTAATGCCCCCATTATGCCCCTTATGCAGTATGTTCGATGTCCCCATTATGCCCCTTATCCAGTATGTATGATGCCCCCACACAGTTTAATGCCCCCATTATGCCCCTTATGCAGGATGTATGATGCCTCCACACACTGTAATGCCCCCATTATGCCCCTTATACAGGATGTATGATGCCCCCACACAGTGTAATGCCCCCATTATGCCCCTTATGCAGGATGTATGATGCCCCCCCACAGTGTAATGCCCCCATTATGCCCCTTATGCAGTATGTATGATGCCCACACACAGTGTAATGCCCCCATTATGCCCCTTATGCAGTATGTATGATGCCCCTTATGTAGTATGTATAATGCCCCCATTATGCCCCTTATGTAGTATGTATAATGCCCCCATTATGCCCCTTATGCAGTATGTATAATGCCCCCACACATTGTAATGCCCCCATTATGCCCCTTATGCAGTATGTTCGATGTCCCCATTATGCCCCTTATCCAGTATGTATGATGCCCCCACACAGTGTAATGCCCCCATTATACCCCTTATGCAGGATGTATGATGCCCCCACACAGTGTAATGCCATTATGCCCCTTATGCAGGATGTATGATGCCCCCACACAGTGTAATGCCCCTTATGCAGTATGTATTATTCTGCCACCGACGTACGTGGGTGAGATATGTCTTAGGGATGTGAACGTGGATCTCTGTATAAGCAATGGCAGATAGCGTTACTCACTAACCTGTGCTTCTATTTTTATGAACTCCTTGTGTTAGTCCAGAAGGATGATGCAATTATGAATTTCAACAGGTTTTATTCACAGTACCTTGATGAGATGAGGTGAGAGGTCAGGGAAGGTAAATGGATGAAGATGCCATAGAAGTTAGTATTGATATTAGAAGCGCCAGGTAGAGGTAATGAGACAATCCTTATCCAGACCTGTAGCATGTGTTGTCCAAGATGGCACTGAGAGAAGAAGGAAGTGGAGGAAGGAGATAGGAGTTGCAGACAGAAAGGTCTTATGGGTAAAATAGTGGTGATACATAAGCAAAGTATTATAACAACGGCCAGTAGATGGCAGCAAAGTACAACAAATGCAATATATGGTAAAACCATGTAACATTAGGAAAATGTTCCTGTAATGGCTGAAAGTCTCTGCAAACAATTAGCTAACAGCACACTCCCCGTCTGAAATCCCTGAATTTTACTATTTTAACAGTTTTGAGGTGGAGGTGCTTTCCTGAAGTACCCCGAGGGATACCTCAATCTGAAAGATAAAAACATTGCATGCAATGCAACAATAACCTATAAACGAGATAGACAAATGTCTAGAACAGTTCCTGAAGTAATCCAAAAGATAACCCATCTTCGGATTGGAGAAGCCACACTAGGCCAAACTGTCTCCAACCCAATTGTAATCCAATGGTTTAAGTTCCTGGTTGCAATCAAATGAGTGTCTTAAGTGGTCCGAAAGTTCCTTGAAAGTTCCATCTGGTTGAATGGATAGTTGTTAATTCTCAACTGACATAAGTAAGATAACCTCTGATAAGATTTGGGGTCATCTTGCTTCATGACTGTCACTTCCACTTTGCGTACCTTGCCATCTTTGCTTTGACTGGTTTTTGATATAAGTCCCATAGGCCATGCGCTTCTTTCCGCCTTCTGGTCTTTCATGAGGACAAGATCTCCTACTTGTAAGCTTGGTTTTACTTGTTGCCATTTTCTTCGTGTTTGTAGGAGAGTAAGGTACTCCATCTTCCATCTACTCCAGAAACAGCCAGATGTTGTATGTGTTTCCAATGTCTCTGATATTTGTTGCCAGACACAGAGTCTCCAGGTGGGCTAGGAACGGTTCCAAGTTTCTTGCAATGACACGAACAATCCTTGTCGATCTGGAGAAGCGACCAAATCGCCGACAGTCCCAGCCAACCTTCTCCTTGGAAGTGGTGATGAGGGTGTTGACATCAGGACGGATCTCTGGGTCAACGTCTGGATCCTGAAGGCTGAAGCTGTCTTCAACGGCAGTCTCTTCACACTGACTGAGAAGGAACTCCAGTCCTGTTAACCAAGAAGAATTTGAAAAAGCACCAACAGACCCTGGCCTAGTAGCAAGGTCAGCAGGGTTAAGATGGGATGGAACATACTGCCATTGATTAGGTTTGGAGGATTTCCTGATCCTTTCAACGTGGTTAGTGATATAGACATAGAAGCGTTTTGTCTGGTTGTATATGTAGCCCAGAACAACCTTGCTGTCTGTGTAGAATCTTGTCATCCATGTGAAAAGCTAGTTCACTCTGTATGGAGTCTGCAATCTCAACGGCTAGTACAACCCCACAGAGCTCAAGTCTGGGTATGGTGTGCTCTGGTTTAGGAGCCAATTTAGCCTTTCCAAATAGAAATCCAACATGGGCTTCATTGTTAGAGTCTATAACCTTCAAATAGGCAACAGCTGCAATAGCTTCAGTAGAGGCATCAGAGAATATATGAATCTCTTTCCTTTGACTCGTAGAACGGGATGCTGGAGTGTTACAACGTGGTATGTGGATTTTATCCAAGGCACAAAGAGATTCCCTCCATGTCTTCCACTTTAGTTGTTTGTCAGCAGAGAGTGGTACATCCCAGTCCTTAATAGACGCTGAGAGTTGTCTTAACAGAAGCTTGCCTTGTATAGTCAGGGATGCAACAAATCCTAGTGGATTGTATAGACTGTTCACCACTGACAGAACCCCACGCTTAGTATATGTTTTTTCAGCACCACTAACCTGAAAGCTGAAGGAGTCCTTTAACAAGTTCTATCTCAAGTCCAGGCTTCTCTGTACTGGTGGATTATCAGATTCTAGATTCAAGTCTCTGAATTCTGCAGCATGATCATTAGGGTGAAAGGCCTTCATGACAACAGCACTATTGGAGGCAATTTTATGCAATCTTAAATGAGCTTTTGAAAGCATACCTTGTGTCCGTTTGAGCAGATCCATGGCTTCTTCTGCTGTGGGCAGGGATTTGAGACCACTGTCCACATAGAAATCCCTTTCAATGAACTGTGGGCCGCCTTCCCAAACTCTGATTCGCAATCTGAGGCAGTCCTACGTAGGCTGTATGTAGCAACTGCAGGAGAAGCACTGTTTCCCACCACGTGCATCTTCATATGGTTTTCAACCATTTGCTTGTCGGAGTCATTGTCTCAGTGCCATAGAAAATGGAGAAGATTTCCGTGATCTTGTCGCACGATGAAACATAGAAACATTTGTTCGATGTCAGCAGTAATGGCGACTGTCTCTTTTCTGAATCTCATGAGCACTCCCACCAGGTTATTTGTCAAGTTGGGGCCAGTGAGGAGAACATCGTTCAGAGATACACCATCATGTTTGGCACTTGAATCAAACACCACTCTGATTTGTTTAGGTTTTCTTGGATGATATACTCCAAAGGAAGGAAGATGCCAGCATTATTCATTGGCTTGCAAGAGTGCAGCTGGCTCTGCTTGATCATTGCAAAATATCTTGTCCATAAAGGCTACGAAATGGTCCTTCATTTGTTTCTCTATGTTCTCTGCAGTGGGATGAACCTGATAAGGCCTGTTCTCGGTTGTTAAGAAGCTTGGCCATTGTAACTTTGAAGGGTAAGGGAGCAACCCACCGGTCAGATTCGTTCTTGAAGAATCCACTGTCCATTATTTTAATAATTGTCTTCTATGGATACGGCGACCCTTTTGTCAACTTGTGTTGTGGGAAACACTGTTTTCCCTAAGTCATCACCATAGGGAGTAGGAATTATGTCAGGCTCTTTAATGAAGGTGGAGAACCTTTCTTTCACTTTGTAGTGATGAGAGCATGGTTTAAAGTGAGTTGTGCAACCATTTTGGAGTACATACGTTTTAAAGGAGTTGACTTCGGATGCCTTGTGACTCTTATCCAGACATACATTGCCGACGATTACCCAGTCTAGATCAAGTCTTTGGGCGTATGGAGCATCATCTGGGCCATTGCATTGTTGGCGCACCTTGTGGACCTTCGGAATGTCCCTCCCTTGTAGGATTAGAATATCAGCATTCATGTCCACAGGAGGAATTTCGTTAGGTGCCTCAAGTGGAGGTGATGAAGCGTGGCTTCCGGAGTGGGAATTTCTTCCCTTTTATCGGGTATCTGGTCACATTCAATTAAAGTTGGCAAGGGTATGTGCACGTTTCCCTTGATTGAAGAGATAATGTACCCAGAGGCACTCCTACCAGAAGTCTCAATATGACCAAACAAGTGTTGAGGGTGTATGGAACCAGGTGTCCCTTTATATTGAAGATCTCAAACAGTTTGGGCTTTGCTAGAGACCTGTTACTTTGCTCATCTATTATGGCATATATTTTGGAGACCTTGTCAGGTTGTCCTTCTGGATATAATTTTACCAGACATACTTTGGCACAGCATTTAGGACCAGTCCCTTCTCCACATACTGTACTTCAATACATGAGGAGGAAACAGCAGTTGCAGCTGGAACTTGTGGCTCTCCGCCATGCTTTTGAGCAGGGTTGGATGCTGCAGAAGGTTGAGAATTGTGTGCAGCTGGTGTGGGATGCATGGATGTAACGTGTTTGTCACTACTGCATTCAGTGCACTTAATGACGGCCTTACAGTGTTTAGCAAGGTAGTCTGAGGAGGTGCCACACTTATAACATATCCCAAGCTCCTTGAGAGTATCTCTGTGTTACTGCAAAGTCTTTGCCCTGAGTCCACTACATTCCTTAAGTGGGTGAGGTCGTTTGCGGATAGGGCACATACGGTTACTGTCCATAACTTTAGGAGCAACAGTATTTGTTTTAGTGAAGGAGGATGCTGTAAGTGGAACGTCAGTCTCTCACAAATACTGTGCCCCTTAACGCTCTACGTTTGGTGGTAATGCTATCTTACCTTGTCGATGAATCTGGTGGAGTAGGTTCAGTGAAGTTGAAGCTGGGATCATTCTTCTTCTGAGCTTGATCACTGACAAACCTGGAAAAATATGAAAAGGGAGGAAAAGACACATTATGTAGTCTTTTATACCGTAAGCCGTGGTCTGCCCATTTACCCTGCATGCTGTGTGGCAACTTTATCACTACTGGATTCACGCCATGAGCAGTATCAAGGTAACTCAGTCCTGAAAGACGTGGGTCTAATTTTGCCAATTCTATTTCCTTTAGCAGGTCACTCTCAGGTCTTGAAATTTTTGATTGTCCTTGTTAGTTATGTTTGGGAAAGTTTGCATTCTCTTAAATAAGGTTGACTCTATGGCTTCTGAGCTGCCGTAGGTTTGCTCCAGTCTCTCCCAAGCTGCAATAAGACCTGCATCTGAATAGTCCACATGAACTGCCCTTATTGTCTTGATACGCTCCATTGATTCAGGGCCTAACCAGTTAACAGCAAATCCAGTTGTTCCTTGCCGGTGAGGTTGAGGTCTTGCATTACTGCTTGAAAGGTCGATTTCCAGGCTCTATAATTTTCAGCACGATCATCAAACTTTGAGAGACTGATGTTTATTAACTCCCTGCGAATCATGTACCTGGCGAATTCAGACATGTCCGATCTCCCTGTCATAGTTGCAGGATTAACTTGTGGCATCCCTGGGGAATGTAAATTCTCTGGCTTATATGTCTGAGACGGATCAGGACGAAATGATGCGGCATGAGGGTTAAGTTGTGGTTTAGTCTCTATAGGGTCTGCTGGCTGCAGCCTAAATTGTAGTTTAGTGCTGCAACTTACCTTGTCGGCAGTATGTGGTAACATCTTTTGCGTTGCGGATGCATCGGTGTGGTAGATTGGAGGTGGCGCTGGTACAGATGGTAAATGCTTTAGCACATAGTCTGTACTGCGATCAGCTGGGTCCTCCATTTCTTCTGGAATAAAGCAGTCCGTATCAGCATCTTGACCTAGTGCTTGTTCAAAGACTTTCAGTTTAGCGAGGGCTGCTGCTTCTTCCCTTTCTGCTTGGAGTATTTTTAATTGGGTTTACATCTCAGATTCCTGCTTTTTTAATTGGGCTTCTACTTCAGCCTCCTTCCTAGCAAAGGAGCTTCTGACTCTAGCTTCCTCTGCAGGCTCACAGATTTCCAGTATCTTGTCAGACAATGTTGACTTCCTGGAGTGAGATGATCTGGAAGACCGAGATGTGATTTTGGTCGACGTTGTACAATGTGACTTAACCTCTTGGAGGTGTGCAATGCGGAGTTCTGCCTTATCCTGGCCATCTCGCACTAATGAAGTCTTTTCTTGGAGTAGTCTCCCTTTCAGCCAGCTCTGCTGGGGCATCTTCCATGTCACAGTTACTCAGGAATGTGATGTACTTTGCAGACAGTCTCTGGTAGCGATCATAGGCGGCAGATAAACTATTCAATTTGGCGGTTAAATCTGCTGTGTCATTATTAGTACATGGAAGAGCTTCTAAATAATGATCAGCTCTACCCCATACTGTGTTATCATGGAACTCATTCCTGGTTGTCTCCAGGTTCTCTCTGACCTTTTGTGTCAGTTTGGTTACACGTTTGGGTCGTACATCCTGCTCTGCAGTAAATGTGGACTCTGCTCCTGGATCATCTGTGATGTCAGGAACATGATGTGCTTCTCCCACAGAGGGATCCATGGTGCCTTTTGTGGACATGCTTTAGCTAAGATGGTGGATGGTCATAGACTTGCTAGCAGACAATGCACATGCACACAGACACTGTAGACTTAGGTCTCTCATTACTATTCTGCCACCGATGTACGTTGGTGAGATGTGTCTGAGGGATATGAACGTGGATCTCTGTATAAGCAATGGCAGATAGCGTTACTCACTAACCTGTGCTTCTATTTTTTATGAACTCCTTGTGTTAGTCCAGAAGGATGATGCAGTTATGAATTTCAACAGGTTTTATTCACAGTACCTTGATGAGGTGAGGCCAGGGAAGGTGAATGGATGAAGATGCAGTAGAAGTTAGAATTGATGTTAGAAGCGTCAGAGGTAATGAGAGAATCCTTTCTCCAGACCTGTAACATGTGTTGTCCAAGATGGCACTGAGATAAGAAGAAAGTGGAGGAAGGGAGATAGGAGGAATTGCAGACAGAAAGGTCTTATGGGTAAAATAGTGGTGATACATAAGCTACGTATTATAACAATGGCCAGTAGATGGCAGCAAAGTACAACAAATACAATATATTGTAAAACCATGTAACATTAGGAAAATGTTCCTGTAATGGCTGAAGTCTCTGCAAACAATTAGCTAACAGCACATGTATGATGCCCCCACACAGTGTAATGCCCCCATTATGCCCCTTATGCAGTATGTATGATGGCCCCACACAGTGTAATGCCCCCATTATGCCCCTTATGCAGGATGTATGATGCCCCCACACAGTGTAATACCCCCATTATGCCCCTTATGCAGGATGTATTATGGCCGCACACAGTGTAATGCCCCCATTATGCCCCTTATGCAGGATGTATGATGCCCCCACACAGTGTAATGCCCCCATTATGCCCCTTATGCAGGATGTATTATGGCCGCACACAGTGTAATACCCCCATTATGCCCCTTATGCAGGATGTATTATGGCCGCACACAGTGTAATACCCCCATTATGCCCCTTATGCAGTATGTATGATGGCCCCACACAGTGTAATGCTCCCATTATGCCCCTTATGCAGGATGTATGATGCCCCCACAGTGTAATGCCCCCATTATGCCCCTTATGCAGTATGTATGATGGCCCCACACAGTGTAATGCTCCCATTATGCCCCTTATGCAGTATGTATGATGGCCCCACACAGTGTAATGCCCCCATTATGCCCCTTATGCAGTATGTATGATGGCCCCACACAGTGTAATGCCCCCATTATGCCCCTTATGCAGTATGTATGATGGCCCCACACAGTGTAATGCCCCCATTATGCCCCTTATGCAGGATGTATGATGCCCCCACACAGTGTAATGCTCCCATTATGCCCCTTATGCAGTATGTATGATGGCCCCACACAGTGTAATGCTCCCATTATGCCCCTTATGCAGTATGTATGATGGCCCCACACAGTGTAATGCCCCCATTATGCCCCTTATGCAGTATCTATGATGCCCCCACACAGTGTAATACCCCCATTATGCCCCTTATGCAGTATGTATGATGCCCCCCACGCAGTGTAATGCCCCTTATGCAGGATGTGTAATGCCCCCATTATGCCCCTTATACAGTATGTATGATGCCCCCACACAGTGTAATGCCCCCATTATACCCCTTATGCAGGATGTATGATGCCCCCACACAGTGTAATGCTCCCATTATGCCCCTTATGCAGTATGTATGATGGCCCCACACAGTGTAATGCCCCCATTATACCCCTTATGCAGGATGTATGATGCCCCCCACACAGTGTAATGCTCCCATTATGCCCCTTATGCAGGATGTATGTTGCCCCCACACAGTGTAATGCCCCTTATGTAGTATCTATGATGCCCCCACACAGTGTAATACCCCCATTATGCCCCTTATGCAGTATGTATGATGCCCCCCACGCAGTGTAATGCCCCCATTATGCCCCTTATGCAGTATGTATGATGGCCCCACACAGTGTAATGCCCCCATTATGCCCCTTATGCAGGATGTATGATGCCCCCACACAGTGTAATGCCCCCATTATGCCCCTTATGCAGGATGTATGATGCCCCTACACAGTGTAATGCTCCCATTATGCCCCTTATGCAGAATGTATGATGCCCCTTATGCAGTATCTATGATGCCCCCACACAGTGTAATACCCCCATTATGCCCCTTATGCAGTATGTATGATTCCCCCACACAGTGTAATGCCCCCATTATGCCCCTTATACAGTATATATGATGCCCCCACACAGTGTAATGCCCCCATTATGCCCCTTATGCAGTATGTATGATGCCCCCCACACAGTGTAATGTCCCCATTATGCCCCTTATGCAGGATGTATGATGCCCCCACAGTGTAATGCCCACATTATGCCCCTTATGCAGTATGTATGATGCCCCACACAGTGTAATGCTCCCATTATGCCCCTTATGCAGTATGTATGATGCCCCCCACACAGTGTAATGCCCCCATTATGCCCCTTATGCAGTATGTATGATACCCCCCACACAGTGTAATGCCCCCATTATGCCCCTTATGCAGTATGTATGATACCCCCCACACAGTGTAATGCCCCCATTATGCCCCTTATGCAGTATGTATGATGCCCCCACACAGTGTAATGCCCCCATTATGCCCCTTATGCAGGATGTATGATGCCCCACACAGTGTAATGCCCCCATTATGCCCCTTATGCAGTATGTATGATGGCCCCACACAGTGTAATGCTCCCATTATGCCCCTTATGCAGTATGTATGATGCCCCCCACACAGTGTAATGCCCCCATTATGCCCCTTATGCAGTATGTATGATACCCCCCACACAGTGTAATGCCCCCATTATGCCCCTTATGCAGTATGTATGATGCCCCCCACACAGTGTAATGCCCCCATTATGCCCCTTATACAGTATGTATGATACCCCCCACACAGTGTAATGCCCCCATTATGCCCCTTATGCAGTATGTATGATGCCCCCCACACAGTGTAATGCCCCCATTATGCCCCTTATGCAGTATGTATGATACCCCCACACAGTGTAATGCCCCCATTATGCCCCTTATGCAGGATGTATGATGCCCCCACACAGTGTAATGCCCCCATTATGCCCCTTATGCAGTATGTATGATACCCCCCACGCAGTGTAATGCCCCTTATGCAGTATGTATGATGCCCCCACACAGTGTAATGCCCCCATTATGCCCCTTATGCAGGATGTATGATGCCCCCACACCGTGTAATGCCCCCATTATGCCCCTTATGCAGTATGTATGATACCCCCCACGCAGTGTAATGCCCCCATTATGCCCCTTATGCAGTATGTATGATGCCCCCACACAGTGTAATGCCCCCATTATGCCCCATATACAGTATGTATGATGCCCCCACACAGTGTAATGCCCCCATTATGCCCCTTATGCAGGATGTATGATACCCCCCACGCAGTGTAATGCCCCCATTATGCCCCTTATGCAGGATGTATGATGCCCCCACACAGTGTAATGCCCCCATTATGCCCCATATACAGTATGTATGATGCCCCCACACAGTGTAATGCCCCCATTATGCCCCTTATGCAGGATGTATGATGCCCCCACACAGTGTAATGCCCCCATTATGCCCCTTATGCAGGATGTATGATGCCCCCACACAGTGTAATGCCCCCATTATGCCCCTTATGCAGGATGTATGATGCCCCCACACAGTGTAATTCCCCCTTTATGCCCCTTATGCAGGATGTATGATGCCCCCCACACAGTGTAATGCCCCCATTATGCCCCTTATGCAGGATGTATGATGCCCCCATACAGTGTAATGCCCCCATTATGCCCCTTATGTAGTATGTATAATGCCCCCACACAGTGTAATTCCCCCATTATGCCCCTTATGCAGGATGTATGATGCCCCCATACAGTGTAATGCCCCCATTATGCCCCTTATGTAGTATGTATGATGCCCCCACACAGTGTAATGCCCCCATTATGCCCCTTATGCAGGATGTATGATGCCCCCATACAGTGTAATGCCCCCATTATGCCCCTTATGCAGGATGTATGATACCCCCACGCAGTGTAATGCCCCCATTATGCCCCTTATGCAGTATGTATGATGCCCCCCACACAGTGTAATGCCCCCATTATGCCCCTTATGCAGTATGTTTGATGCCCCCACACAGTGTAATGCCCCCATTATGCCCCTATAATCAGGTGACCAGATACAAAGCACAGACAAACACAAGGCCAATGTAACCAATATAATTATTTATGTCCCTGATATGGGGGAATTGTAATAACTATAGGAACAGTGAATAATGCAGAGCAGGGAAATTACAAGGTGAAATCTACAATATCAGATATACAATGAATTCTCCTGCTCACTCTATCTGTAATAGCCACCTCTAAACGTATGTTACTTTATCTACTGACAAGGGTGCTGGTCCCGACACATATAGGCCATTATGCTCTCCGGCGTGGAACACATAACTACCGGCATGAGCAGTCACGGGTACGAGTGGGGAGGCGGCAATCAGTTTACCTGTCGTTTCAGTGTAAAGCGCGTCACTTCAGGACATGCACACTAGGGGATGGACATTATTGGACCTCTAGCTCATGAGAAGTAGCGCAGTACATTATTGTAGACAGACTCGATTCTATATGTCCTATGACAATTCACCTATGGGAATGGGAATGGGTCTCCTAGTCTGGGGAGGGGTTTGGATGAAGTTGGATTTTTATACATGGACACCTGGCTATTAGGCACACTATGCTGAACATCCTGTATCATTATCCCTGTATCAAGCCTCCTGATGAAGTTGGTGGGGAAACTCGTTGAGGCGGATTATTGAAACATTCTGAGTACCATACCCTTTCCTTTATACAGTGGGGAAACTTAGTATTTGATACACTGATGATTTTGCATGCTTCCCCACCTACAAAGAATGGAGAGGTCTGTAATTTTTATCGTAGGTCACTTCACCTGTGAGAGACGGAATCTAAAAATGAAAAACAGAAAATCACATTGTATGATTTTTACATAATTAATTTGCATTTTATTGCATGAAATAAATATTTAATACAATAGAAAAACAGAACTTAATATTACCCCTTTAAGAATATATGTAGGTTGTTCAGTTTTTAATACATATATTTATTAAAGGTTTAAGATTTTACTTTAGAGGGCTTTTCCCACAGTACTGCCCCCTAAACACACAATATGGTATGTGACGACAGCATTTAATCTTAATTACCCAGACGTAAATTCAATAGGCCAGGAGACATAAGCTATTATCTTTATGTTGACTTTCAAATTGATGTTTTTTTTTTGGTCAAGAAGCATAGACTATTGTTTGTATGAGCCTGGATGTTGACACTTGAGGTGATATTTACTGCAACTTATTGTCTGCTATTCAAGACAATGACGCAGGGTCAGTGAACAATGAATGTTTGCTAAACATGTGGATTGACCATTGTGTGGGCCCTGTGACTTGTTGACCAGCAAAACAGAGAAGGGCGAACTATGCAGATTGATTAAATGCACAAACAATGAGAGTTAACCGCATCCTACCTCCCCCTAACCTGTGGATGATGACCCGAGTCACAGATGTAAGTATAAAATGGGATTTCTATCATTCTGCAAGAAGAATCAGAGACAACTACCAGAGCAACAGCTAGGACAATATGGCTCCATCAAGAGGGACACAGATTTGACTTTCTACAGGATGTTAGCTTAGGGGACCACGACCCCAGCTGGAAGAACACAGATATGCTACATTAAATATCACTGAACCCATGGATACGTTTGGGGAAGCAAGAATTGTGCCGCTCTGGTCACCTGATCCCCAGGGATATATTTGGGGAAACCAGGTTGGGACCCTCCTGTCAACTGTTCCTATGGAGATGTTTGGGGTAGCCAGGTTGGGACCCTCCGGTAACCTGGAACCCATGGATATGTTCGGAGAAGCTAGTTTGGGACCCTCCGGTCATCTGGTCACGTATCTCAATGGTCTGTCAGCTTCCTAAGCTTGAGGGGATTGTAGGGAGAGAAAATAGGAAGCGCAGGCTTCTAAGTGTAGTAGTTAGATTCCAAGGGTATATACTCAGTATAAATCCACTCACCTATTTGGTATCTTGAGGTAAAGCATGTAAATCCAATCAGTGGATCACTCCATTCCTCTTTCCATTCAGTTTGCTGCAGAAATCTGGGAGCTGATGAGAGCACTGGACAGAGCTTTCATAGGCAATACCACTTTGTAAATGTTTTTTCCCAGCAATATGCGCTCCTGAAGGATGATGATGGAACTTGATATTCGGATTCAAAGAATTTTTATTTCAAACTAAAATACAACCGGTTTCGACTTCTTTGAGTCTTCCTCAGGTATAACATCATGCATATAAACAGATCTATCTACACACTTTTTATAGCAGATATCCTTGCTTGTCATTTTGGGTGGAGACTGAAAGATCTGTTTTTCAGACACACCCAGATACTCAGATATGCAGGATTTTGCACTCTGAGGAATCTAACAAAACCCATATACTAAATGACTTTCATACAGTTTAAAAAAAAAAAAAAAAAATTTTACACACAAATTTTTTTTTTTTTTTTTTTATTTTATTTTATTTTTTTTTTCTCCTTTCCTTCCTTCCTTCACACAGAAAGTATTTTCTTTTCTAAAAACACTATAAATATAATTATAATTTTACTATATATAAAATGTCTTCTAAAATGTTATTGAACATACTAAAAGTTTGATTTCATACAGAAATGTAAAATCCTGCAAAAATGTACATTATGACAAAATTTAAAACCTTTTCTTTCTTCATATTAAAACCATTATCAAATACAATTTAGTAGAAAAAAAAAATATATATATATATATATATACACATACACATATATATATATATACATACATACACACATATACACATACATGCACACATGCATACATACACACGAAAAAATATATATATATATGCATGCACATGCATACCTGTCGACATTTGCATGTCAAATACCCTCTATAATATCATTTAATCCATCTGGGTATAATGTACCCAGACGGAAGATCCAATATGATTCTTTCCGGTTTAAATTTTGTACCCTATTAGTACAATTCTCAGGTATTTGCTCCAACGGGGTCACGGAAATATTAAATATTTTATTATGCTTCAAACATAAGTGCCGAGATAAGCTCTGTTTTAAAAACCCATTTTTGGTATTGTGCCTGTGGCCATTCATACGGGATCGGAGGGACTGGATGGTCCGACCCACGTATTGCAGGCCACAGGTACAGGTAATGACATATATTACAAAATCACTATCACATGTTAATTTTTGTGTGATTGCTATAGTTTCACCCGTACTGTACGATGTAATGTACTGAGTCATATGATTGATGATTTTGCAGGTACAACATTTTCGGGAGCCACATCGATGGACCCCCGATTTGAAAGCATCCGTTTTATTTGTCCTAGTTTTTTCTTTTTTCTTAATACATTCCTGTTCCCCATCTTTGGTCATTCTGAGATTACTAGGGGCAATTATACCCTTCACTGTTTGGCCCCTACGAAAGGTAATATTGGATCTATCTGGTAGAAGTTTTTTCAAAAATGTATCCTTTTTCAACAAGTACCAGTATTTATTTAAAATGTTTCTTATCTCCGTATTACTACGATTGAAAGCGGTAATAAAGTTATACTGCCACCCATCTTTTTTTCTTTCCTTATTCTTATTAATTATCTGCTTGGGCTTTTCTCCTCCTTCCTTCGTTATCCCCTCCTCCACATCCTTATTTTTGTTATTCTCTCTAGATAAACACTCCTGCTGAGTTCTTGCTAGATTAGTTCTGTATGCTGCCATAATTAATCGTTTTGGATATTTCTTATCTGTAAACCTATTGATCAGAATTTTTGATTGTTCCACATAATCTTCCTTATTTGTATTATTTCTCCTAATTCGACGAAATTGGCTATAAGGAATGTTTTGCTTCCATTTTTGATGGTGTGCGCTCCGAAAATCAAGGAAGCCATTAGTATCAGTTTTCTTAAAGTACGTTTTAGTGCTGATTTTTTTATTTTTATGGGATATTTCTAAATCGAGGAAATTTATTTTTTCTTTATTGACCTGTGCAGAAAACGTGATCCCCCAGTCATTCCTATTTAATGTCGTGATGAATTCTCGAGCTTCAACCTCAGTACCTTTCCAAAAAATGATTAGATCGTCAATATAGCGACGATAATATAATATGTTGTTACAGTGGGGGTGCTGACACAAGGGCGATGAGGACTCGAAGCATCCCATGAAAAGATTTGCGAAACTTGGGGCTACCCGAGTCCCCATCGCTGTGCCAAGCCGCTGTATATACAATTGCCCCTGGAAAGTGAAAAGGTTATGTTCCAATATAAATTTTAGACCCATTATTAAAAATCGTCTCTGATTTTCTGGCATATCTACTATCCCATTCAAGGAGATAGGAGACTCCAGTCAATTAATAAAAGAATGTGAACATTTTGCATGGGAAGAAGATTACATGTTCATAACCTTAGACGTACATGCTCTCTGCTCCAATATTGAACACATATTGGGAATCAATTCAGTTTCACATTATTTGAATGGGATAGTAGATATGCCAGAAAATCAGAGACGATTTTTAATAATGGGTCTAAAATTTATATTGGAACATAACCTTTTCACTTTCCAGGGGCAATTGTATATACAGCGGCTTGGCACAGCGATGGGGACTCGGGTAGCCCCAAGTTTCGCAAATCTTTTCATGGGATGCTTCGAGTCCTCATCGCCCTTGTATCAGCACCCCCACTGTAACAACATATTATATTATCGTCGCTATATTGACGATCTAATCATTTTTTGGAAAGGTACTGAGGTTGAAGCTCGAGAATTCATCACGACATTAAATAGGAATGACTGGGGGATCACGTTTTCTGCACAGGTCAATAAAGAAAAAATAAATTTCCTCGATTTAGAAATATCCCATAAAAATAAAAAAATCAGCACTAAAACGTACTTTAAGAAAACTGATACTAATGGCTTCCTTGATTTTCGGAGCGCACACCATCAAAAATGGAAGCAAAACATTCCTTATAGCCAATTTCGTCGAATTAGGAGAAATAATACAAATAAGGAAGATTATGTGGAACAATCAAAAATTCTGATCAATAGGTTTACAGATAAGAAATATCCAAAACGATTAATTATGGCAGCATACAGAACTAATCTAGCAAGAACTCAGCAGGAGTGCTTATCTAGAGAGAATAACAAAAATAAGGATGTGGAGGAGGGGATAACGAAGGAAGGAGGAGAAAAGCCCAAGCAGATAATTAATAAGAATAAGGAAAGAAAAAAAGATGGGTGGCAGTATAACTTTATTACCGCTTTCAATCGTAGTAATACGGAGATAAGAAACATTTTAAATAAATACTGGTACTTGTTGAAAAAGGATACATTTTTGAAAAAACTTCTACCAGATAGACCCAATATTACCTTTCGTAGGGGCCAAACAGTGAAGGGTATAATTGCCCCTAGTAATCTCAGAATGACCAAAGATGGGGAACAGGAATGTATTAAGAAAAAAGAAAAAACTAGGACAAATAAAACGGATGCTTTCAAATCGGGGGTCCATCGATGTGGCTCCCGAAAATGTTGTACCTGCAAAATCATCAATCATATGACTCAGTACATTACATCGTACAGTACGGGTGAAACTATAGCAATCACACAAAAATTAACATGTGATAGTGATTTTGTAATATATGTCATTACCTGTACCTGTGGCCTGCAATACGTGGGTCGGACCATCCAGTCCCTCCGATCCCGTATGAATGGCCACAGGCACAATACCAAAAATGGGTTTTTAAAACAGAGCTTATCTCGGCACTTATGTTTGAAGCATAATAAAATATTTAATATTTCCGTGACCCCGTTGGAGCAAATACCTGAGAATTGTACTAATAGGGTACAAAATTTAAACCGGAAAGAATCATATTGGATCTTCCGTCTGGGTACATTATACCCAGATGGATTAAATGATATTATAGAGGGTATTTGACATGCAAATGTCGACAGGTATGCATGTGCATGCATATATATATTTTTTTTTTCGTGTGTATGTATGCATGTGTGCATGTATGTGTATATGTGTGTATGTATGTATATATATATATGTGTATGTGTATATATATATATATATATATATATATTTTTTTTTTTTCTACTAAATTGTATTTGATAATGGTTTTAATATGAAGAAAGAAAAGGTTTTAAATTTTGTCATAATGTACATTTTTGCAGGATTTTACATTTCTGTATGAAATCAAACTTTTAGTATGTTCCATAACATTTTAGAAGACATTTTATATATAGTAAAATTATAATTATATTTATAGTGTTTTTAGAAAAGAAAATACTTTCTGTGTGAAGGAAGGAAGGAAAGGAGAAAAAAAAAAAAAAAAAAAAAAAAATTTGTGTGTAAAAATTTTTTTTTTTTTTTTTTAAACTGTATGAAAGTCATTTAGTATATGGGTTTTGTTAGATTCCTCAGAGTGCAAAATCCTGCATATCTGAGTATCTGGGTGTGTCTGAAAAACAGATCTTTCAGTCTCCACCCAAAATGACAAGCAAGGATATCTGCTATAAAAAGTGTGTAGATAGATCTGTTTATATGCATGATGTTATACCTGAGGAAGACTCAAAGAAGTCGAAACCGGTTGTATTTTAGTTTGAAATAAAAATTCTTTGAATCCGAATATCAAGTTCCATCATCATCCTTCAGGAGCGCATATTGCTGGGAAAAAACATTTACAAAGCTTCCTAAGCTTGTCATTACCTCCTCTCTGTGGGTGCCTGCCAAGAGCGGGATGCCACTGGTGGGGGTATTTGGCCCTGTAAGCCCAAAAGTCGCAGCAGCTTTGGAAAACCATAGAGAGATGTGTTTCCGCATAGACACAGTTTAATACGTGGGCCAGATGACTGAATGAGGATGTGTATTGCTTATAGATTAAGAGTATTGATTGAATAGATAGGAAATGGCTTGTTAAAGATCAAAGGGAATATCTTGCACTCTTTAGAAATAGCATTGTCCTTCACAGTTTCACATTCCTTTCATCCACACATAATTGCTGGACACTAAGGCACCAAAAGAAAATATAGAATATGGGAATTTCTATAAATTTGATTGTGATAGACATATTTTAGCAGCAGGGCTAATTGGGAAACAATATGCATATTTTTTCATATCTGACACCTGCCGATGAGCCGTTAATCAACAGTGAAAAGATAACTGACAACAGCTATGCTATGCTTGGTCTCTAAGTAAAAAATCCTGATTAAAAAATATGGCGTTAATCTCCAACTTCTAAGACACTGGAGAGGATTTATCTCATAGGTTGGATATTTCATAAAATCATGAAGGGCTGAGACCAGCCCACAACACGGCCCATGTGAGGTCATGACGGGGGAGTGTGTGGGTGGGACTCAGGGGTTGATAAAAGATCAAGCCGAATTCTGATCTGTGTTCGTGCAGAGAGATACATATCGTGTATGCAGGGACCCAGTTCACTGAAACGGCCAATTGAAGTGCTCTCCTTCGGCTAAACTGAATCGTCTCTGCGATCAGTATAATAAGTTCTTGTATCCCTTTTATTTTCTGTAACTGTATATGCTGTATTGTTTTGTCCCCTTTGTAAAATACTTTGTATATTTTTCATAAACACTGCCTCCCTTTTGAATTAAATATAAAATTTAATAGTTCTGTTCCTTTTGTTCTGTAAATTGCGGCCCCGAAGCCATACGCTACCTGAAACGGCGTCCAGTCAGCCGGAAAATGATTGGTGGTGGCAGCTAGTAACCCTGCCTCTTTGTTGGGTTATCGTGCAGTTAGTTGTGATCGTGCGCTGGTATATACAAATATTCCATGGGTTGGAATCCGGAGGTGTACATACCATATGCTCACTGTTAGTTTCCCGATAAGTGGCCTGTTAGTGCGAACAACCTGCGGCCTTCTCCTTTGATCTTCAGCCAATTGTGTAATTGACCGGACGATAGGGGGCAGCTGAGAGCTGTTCGCGCCTAAGATCACAGCAGGTGGTTTTTGTGACCTTCCCAGCCTGTGAATTTGTGATATTGGTGGATCTAATCCCTGACAGATAGGCAGAGGCATATCATCCATTGTCACTATGGTGCCTGTGAATTGAAAGGGCTCATGTGGCTCAGCACCAGGACCCTTTCCTTCCCCATCATCACAATTTCAGCAATATCCACCTTTCCATGATGACAATACCATTGAATAGACTAGCAAATCAGGGAGTTGATAGGTCCCTGACCCACCATTCAGCCTTCTCCTGTGAGTCTGAGACTCCATGCACTGCTGGCACAATGATGTCACAACATCACACCTGTAGTATGGAGCCTCAGTACTCAAACTGCACAGACCAGAGCAGAGGACCTCGGGAACAGGGTTGGTTGAGTAGTGTGTGTGTTATTTTTTTAAATATCAGGAATTGTGGGGGCATCATAATAAAGCCCACCTGTCAGGTGGGTGACATTACACTGATTAAAATGATGCCTAGGTTGATTAAATCCGTGCTATGGTTCTTGTGTAATCTTTACTTTCAGTTTGGAGATAATGATATGCTCGTGCTTTGGGGCAGCTTGTGGGGTGGGCTTTATCTGGTGCTCTGCTTAGCTATTCATCTGTATGCTCTTATGACAGGTCACTTATCGTTCACTGATGTACCTACTATTTTGCCTAGCCCTTTATTACTAGATGTATTATGTAAAATAGGAGTCTGGTCAGTGAAGGCACAGTTAGCTGTCATAAGAGCATACAGATGAATAAGTAATCAGAGCACCAGATAGAGCCACCACCCCCCCTTCCAGGAGCACAAGCATATCATTATCTCCAAACTGAAAGTAAGGATTACACAAGAACCACAGGACAGATTTCATCAACCAAGGTATCATTTTAATCAGTGTAATGTCACCAACCTGACAGTGTGTGTAGATTACTGAGCACAATCCTGCTCACAGGTGCACTTTTAATTGAAGGACTGTGAGGGAATCATATTAAGTGAAGGGCTGTGGGGGCTCTCATACTGAGTGGATGGTTGGTGGGGGGCCAGTATACTGAGTACTAAGTGGGGAACTGTGGTGGACTGTAAGAGCCTCCATACTGAGTGGGGGTCTTCATTTTGTGTAGGCTGTGGGGGCCATCATACTGTGTGGTGTCTAGGGGGGCATCATATGGGATCCCTTATTCAATGCTACAGGGGCACAGTAAGCAAGCGAGAAATACAGACCTTTGGTATATCTGATTACAGACTTGAATTGATATGGTGTTGTGTGCCAATGGGGAGAAATCAGTCCATTCTGAATGAAAGCAAAGATATAATGGCAATGAGAATGCGGATTCTAGGCAGGGAGCATAGCGGAGATAAAGAGCAGGGTGAGGTCCTTAGCTCAGCTGGTAGGCCTACTTAGCCGGTACAAATCTTTGCCCAAAGGCAGCAGAAGGTCTGGAGATTTAATTACAGGGATAAAACTTTGCTAAGGTGAGCAGCATGATGAGGCACTTGACTCTGGCCAGGAGACCAACTTAAAAAGTACAGAACTTTGCCCTTGGGGTCAGAAGGTCTAATTAAAGGGGATTACGTTAAGGCTGTGTGCCCACGATGCGTTTTCTAAGCATTTCCGCAGCGGCAAAAACGCTGCAGAAATGCTTAAAAAACGCATGGTAGAAGGCCTGCCATGTTCCCCAATGATAATCTGCATGTGCTGTGCCCACGATGCAGAAATGCTTCGGATTTTTTCCTGAGCGTTTCTGCTTCTCTCTGGCAGAACATGCGTTTTTCCTGCCAGGGACATGCGGATGTGAAGCGTTCTTCACATGCATTTCCGCATGCGGGTTGTCAAGCGCTTTCCAAGCGATTTTTAGCATCACTTGGAAATTGCTTGTCTACTTGGTCACGCTATATAAATCCATGCAAACGGCATGGATTTATATACTGTGACCTTAAAGAATGTTAAAAAAAAATAAATCTATACTTAACTTCTGATGGCCCCCGGAGTCTTGCTTCGATCCGTCCTGGCTTGCCGGCAGCTCGCGGTACACTACACTGAAGGACCTGCCGTCACATGACTATGACGTCAGAGCTGGTCCTTCAGTCCACCGCGAGCTGCCGGCAAGTGAAGACAAGGAGACCGGGGGCCATCAGAAGGTAAATATAATATTTATTTTTTATTTTATTCTTTTTTTTATAGGTTCTGTGGTACTTGGGTCCAGAGGAGAGTCTCCTGTCCTCCACATCCGGGTACCATTCGCACATTGAAACGCTTCTATTCCGCATGTACAGTTGCAGTGATGCGTAATCCATGCGTTCCAATGAAAGTCAATGGCAGCGAAAACGCAGCGCTTCCGCAAAATAATTGGTAGTGCTGCGTTTTTTTCCGCTATGATAATCCGCAGCAGAAATTTCCGCAGCATGTGCACAGCACATGTGGATTATCATTGGGGAACATGGCAGGCCTTCTACCATGCGTTTTTTAATCATTTCTGCAGTGTTTTTGCCGCTGCGGAAACGCTTAAAAAACGCAACGTGGGCACACAGCCGAAGGAAGGATTCCTTATCTTAGACAAACAGGATTTAAACAAACAATTGTCTATACTAGAGAGAAAGCTACAGTGTCTCCAAACGGGGACAGGAGTTCTCCTACGGAGAGCTGAAGAGACAGTGCCATAGAAAGGAGTGTGTGGCCCTCATCGAATGGACTTTGAGAGCACTAGTGAGGAGTTGTACCGAAGAACCTCAGCCAGTAAGGTCCTCCCAAATCAACTGGGAGCTGAAAGTAGGTCTAGGGGCCGTAGCAACACATCTCGCCCCCTACTGGTCTCCATAGGGGATGATGCTCGTTCCCATAATGGTTTTCTGGATTTTGTAGCTTGTAACAAAAGTTATGTACTGCCACATGTATCCGTAAAATTCTGCATAATGCAGAAGAAGCATTTATAAAGTGTTGTGCCTACTATCTGATGTATATACTTCTCATCAAGTTCTTGTTAAGTAAAGAAAAGTTTATTTTTGGAATTTGGTCTCCCTCATTCATCTCCATGCCATCTGGTCCGAGCCAGCGGAGTACAATGGTAGCATGCGATCTGCAGAGTCGGGAGATATGACTCTCATTATATATATCTATATCTATATCACTCAATACTTGGTCGGGGCTCCTTTTGTATCAATGTGGCGTGGCATGGAGGGGATCAGCTTGTGGCAATACTGAGGTGTTTTGGAAGCCCAGGTTGCTTTGATAGCCGCCTTCAGCTCGTCTGCATTGTTGGGTCTGGGGTCTCATCTTCCGCTTGACAATACCCCATAGATTCTCTATAATAGATTCTCTATGGGGTTAAGGTCAGGTGAGTTTGCTGGTCAATCAAGCACAGTGATACTGTTGTTTTTAAACCAGGTATTGGCACTTTTGGCAGTGTGAACAGGTGCCAAGTCCTGCTGGAGAATGACATTTCCATCTCCAAAAAGCTTGTTGGCAGAGGGAAGCATGAAGTGCTCTAAAATGTCCTGGTAGACGGCTGCGCTGACTTTGGTCTTGATAAAATACAGTGGACCTACACCAGCAGATGACCTGGCTGCCCAAACCATCACTGATTGTGGAAACTTCACACTAGACCTCAAGCAGCTTGGATTGTGGCCTCTCCACTCTTCCTCCAGACTCTGGGACCTTGATTTCCAAATGAAATGCAGAATTTACTTTCATCTGAAAACAACACCTTGGACCACTGAGTAACAGTCCAGGTCTTTTTCTCCTTGGCCCAGGTAAGACGCTTCTGGCATTCTCTATTGGTCATGAGTGGCTTGACACAAGGAATGCGACACTTGTAGCCCATGTCCTGGATACGTCTGTGTGTGGTGGCTCTTGAAGCAATGACTCCAGCAGCAGTCCACTCCTTGTGAATCTCCCCCAAATTTTTGAATGGCCTTTTCTTAACAATCCTTTGAAGGCTTCGGTTATCCTGGTTGCTTGTGCACCTTTTTCTACGACACTTTTTCCTTCCACTCAACCTTCCATTAATATGCTTGGATACAACACTCTGTGAACAGCCAGCTTCTTCAGCAATGACCTTTTATGGCTTACTCTCCTTGTGGAGTGTGTCAATGACTGCCTTCTGAACATCTGTCAAGTCAGCAGTCTTCCCCATGATTGTAGAGTCTACTGAAACTGACTAAGGGACCTTTTTAAATGCTTAGGAAGCCTTTGCAGGTGTTTTTGTTAATTATTCTAATTTACTGAGATAATGAATTTTGTGTTCTCATTGGCTGTAAGCCATAATCATCAACATTAACAGAAATAAACACTTGAAATAGATCACTCTGTTTGTAATGACTCAATATAATATATGAGTTTCACTTTTTGTATTGAAGAACTGAAATAAATTGACTTTTTGATGATATTCTAATTTTGTGAGAAGCACCTGAATATATGAGACCGTGCCAATATTGTCTGTGAAGCGCTGTGGAATTAATGGCGCTATATAAGTGAGTAAAATAAATAAATTATTTTCTTTTTTCCTTTTCAGCTGTTGCTGAGGAACCTGTGATTTCTATTTATCCCACTGTGTATGGGATAATAGAGTATAAAAGTTGTTATGGACATGATTTACCTAACATTCTGCTGTGAGTCTGCTTTCCCTATAGTGACGAATATTTCTCATGTCACGTGTAATGAATATCTCCTGCAGTATTGCTAATGCCGACCCCAGTGTCGGTAAATGAGATGAGACTTAGCGTTATAGAAGATGAGTCTATGAGAAATGTATTTAGCTACAGACTCCGAGGAAGAAACTGCTTGTTGTCTGTGGCCTAAAATATGTAGGTTTTATTACCAGATGTAATGAAGAAAGATAAATACTGTAAAATAATTTAATCTTCTCATATGTTTCCCCTTATTATCTGCAGTAATAGTATTATTACACAGAATTTTTATGATGTTACATCGGCTCATCTTCTTCTCATTCAGGTCTCTACAATATCAGATCCTCTCAGTGAAGATCTTCTATATTAAGAGAATTTTTCTGATTTACCCATCAAAGATGGAAATGGACAGAGACAAGATGGCGGAGCGGATATTACACCTCACCCTAGAGATCCTCTTCCGGCTTACTGGAGAGGTGAGAGATTCTGATGACGTCACATTACATCATTCTTATCTATGGGAATAACAGATGGACAGAACTGGAGAGGTGAGGACTCTGGAAATGTCTGGAGTGAGATTTATTAATGTGTCTCTCCATAACCAGGATTACACAGTAGTGAAGAAGACCTCTAGGGAGTGCTGTCAGGACCCTGTGTCTGAGGGATGGGGAAGACCCCTGAGCCCAATCACAGGGCCTCCACCTCACCATCTGATACATGAGGACATTAATGACCAGAAGATCATAGAACTCACCTTCAAGATGATTGAGCTGCTGACTGGAGAGGTGACACTGCTGGGAATGCTGGGACATTATACAGTAACGCTATGGAGGGATCGGGGGATGACGGTATCATTGTATGTGTCAGGTTCCTATAAGGTGTCAGGACGTCACCATCTATTTCTCCATGGAGGAGTGGGAGTATTTACAAGGACCCAAAGATCTGTACAAGGACGTCATGATGGAGGTTCCCCAGCCCCTCACATCACCAGGTAATAGACAGGACTAAACACACATGGGCTATAATTATCTGTATATAAACAATGAATTCATTCCCTGTATGTGTTTCCTCCAGATCTATCCAGTAAGGGGACAACACCAGAGAGATGTCCCCATCCTCTTCTTCCACAGGACTGTAAACAAGAAGATCCCAATGTTCCTCAGGATCATCAGGTAGATGGAGAGAAGGTGTCATGAGATCTCCCCTATGATGTGTAGATGGCTGTGAAGGTCTTGTGCTCAGTTTTGTTTTATCCACCAGTATTATATGTTTTATACGTCTGTAATGAGAACTGTGGAGATGTCAGGTTTAGACCTGATCATAGATGTGACTTCTCCATCTGTCTGTGAGTTTTACAATATTTGTTTCAGGCTGAAGATCTGATCCATATTGATACTACAGAGACATATGAAATGGGTGATGCGCAGTGTAAAGAGGAGATTCCTTCATATGACTACCCAGGTGAGTAGGAACCACTAAATGCAGAGAAGTCACAGATTCTTCTCAGTCACCGGCTGTGGATGCTTTATCAGTCGTGTAGTCTGGCGGTATCACAATCTTGTGATCACCATTTTGCCGTTAGACCACAACATTCTCCTCCATCAAAAATTGTTCAAATGACTTTGGGTAATGAAAGCCCTTTTCTATAGAACTTACAACCTGGAGGATCCACCTATTCCCTGGGATTAGAAGATCTTCACTCTTACCTGCCCAGATCTGTAAACTACAAATCCAAATGACAGAGTACGCAGAATGTGCTGACAAGTTAGAAAATCACTATTATGATGGGCCTGTAAGACAAAGTGGAGGGTGATGATGCTGTTGCCTTCCTATAAACCTGATATCTAATTGGATGAACCTTCCTTCTGTCCCTTATGTGCTGCTGAATGTGCTCATATGGTTCCTACAAGACCAGGTCCAGTCTTTCTGACCAAACTTCACATTTATGATCGACAACATTAAATGTGCAGTGAGGGCCAAGTGTGAATTTCTGTACAATAACAACAGAGTTTCCCTTTATCCTGACTTTTCAATATCTTTTAAAATCGACTAACTAATATTTCTTCTTGAAACTCATCTGACAGAAAATATTGGCTCTTACGATAGTTTAGATTGTCAAGAGCTACCGAGCCCCAGACTCTAATTACCCCAGAGAGGTTTCACCACTAGTTAATCATTGTTTACTGATGAAGACTGTTCAGTTCGATCATTTCAGTAGATATGTTATTATCTATACTCACAGTTTTTGACTACAGTAGTTAGTGCCCAAAATACTCAGATTTAACCACTTCCCGCAGCCAGTCTTTTGTTCCTAATCAGGCCCCATTTTTTTGCAAATCTGACGTGTGTCACTTTATGTGGTGATAACTTTGGAATTCTTCTTAAATTATAACAGGAAATAAATGGACTTTATAAATTATTTTCTAACTTCTCTTGAATCCGACAATACCCTATATACGGTTGTACGCTACTTTCTGGGCACATGGCAGGTTAAGAAGGGAAGGAGCACCATTTAGCTATTTGACTGCTGATCTTGGTCTAATAGTTTGCAGATACAATGTATTGGGGTTACTGTTTGTGGTCACCTGGCAGCTCAAAACATGGCCACCACGAACAGGCTTGGCGCTATCTACTCCATTGTCAAGATCCGAGGGATTGCCTTGGTCATCACCTTATAACCCCTCAACATGGATCTGGACTTACACCGAAACCTCTAGGCTTGTGCCACGGTGTTACATGCTGTTCCATGGTGTGAGATGGCAAGGAGAATAGTCAGATAGCCGGATCAGAACCAGGAGGGCAGAGAAAATACAAAATAAGAAGACACAAGAGTAGTCGGTAAACGGGCCGAGGTCACAACAGGGACCAAATACACAAGCCGGGAGCTGAGCACAGAGGACTGAACCAGAGGAGAACAAGGCTGTATCTGGCAGTTTCCGGCAATATGCTTCCAGTAGGGCGTGGTGCTCTTCAGTTGGCTGAAGCAGGGAGCAGATTACTCCAGCTGGACAGCACACACACCCATACTGCCAGACTCGATGGTACTACTAGTCCCAGGAACCCTAATCTTAGTGGCTGGATAGAGTCTGTGAAACCCAGAGCTTCTGGTTCTGACGTCTCCTCCATCACCAGCGCCGCCTGCAGAATGAATAACGCGGCTCCAGATGACAGAAGCAGACGTCGCAGGAGCAGATCTCAGAGGAGATGAGACACACCATTTGTAGAAGCCCTAATATGAAAAAATAACAGTAAACCAGAGCAGTAGAAATCCCCATAAAGTGACTCCATTTTGGAATTTTTAACCCTCCGTGAATTAATCTATAGGAGTAGTGATTATTTTGACTCCACAGCCACTTTCCGGAAATTAGCACGCAGTGGAGTTGGAGAGTAAAAATTACAAATATGTCATTTTATTGCCCAACACATAGTGCCCAGATTGTGCTCCAGGTCACACACACCGTGAATTAAGTGGGTACTTCTCACTATATTAATGCCAAATACATGGATGATAAATGTGGTTTGGGCACACGGCAAGGCTCAGAAGTGAGGGGGAGATTTGACTTTGGGAGAGTGGATTTTGCTGGATTGGTTTCTGGAAGCCATGTTGCATTTCAAGAACCATTGAGCCATTAATAATGTGAAAACCTCTGTTTTTCCACTGACAGATGATGGACCTGAGTGGGGACTTGTTTTAGTGTGAGATGAGTAGAAGTTTTTATTGGTATTCTTTTCGCCTACATAACATTGAGACTTTTATTCCATATTTGGTAGGCTGAATGAACAAACAGTTGAACACCACGTTCCACTGGTTCATGCTATGAGATCTTAAATTAGACTGTAAACTGTCATTGTCCTAGTGAATAATTAAATATTTTTACATAACTTGCCATTTTTACGACAATTTAAGTAGAAATGTTCAAAAATATTAATTTCAAGAATATTTTTCTCAAAATAATTGGTTTTATTCTTGGCAGGTGACTCTACCAGGAGATCAGAGGGACAGCTGACATCTTCAATTTTCAAATCAGATGAGCTTGAGATCTCACAGGATACAATTGAAGTGAATGCCATTACTCCAGATTTACTATCATCCCTTCACAGCAAAGATGTATCATCTGATCCTTTGAAACAGGTCCTGTCTTCTGATTCATTATCGACTACTAAGGAAAGTCAAAGTCACAAAATAAGAATTAAAAAACGAATTGCTCATAATGAAAAGAAGCCATTTTCATGTTCAGAATATGAAAATAGTTTTCCCGTCGAAAAGTCTTTTCTTAAACATCGAGACATTCACTCAGCTGATAATAGATTTTTTTGTTCCAAGTGTGGGAAATGTTTTAACCAGAAATCAGATCTTGTTATTCACCAGGGAACTCACACAGGGAAGAAGCCATTTTTATGTTCAGAATGTGGGAAATGTTTTACAGAGAAATCATCTCTTGTTACACATCAGAGAACTCACACTGGAGAGAAGCGTTTTTCATGTTCAGAATGTGGGAAATGTTTTAACCGGAAATCAGATGTTGTTAAGCACCAGAGAATTCACACAGGGGAGAAGCCTTTTTCATGTTCAGAATGTGGAAAAAAATTTAACCAGAAATCACATTTTGTTAGTCACCAGAGAATTCACACTGGGGAGAAGCCTTTTTCATGTTCAGAATGTAGGAAATGTTTTACACAGAAATCACATTTTGTTAGTCACCAGAGAACCCACACAGGGGAGAAGCCTTTTTCATGTTCAGAATGTGGGAAATGTTTTACAGAGAAATCATCTCTTGTTACACATCAGAGAACTCACACAGGGGAGAAGCCATTTTCATGTTCAGAATGTGGGAAATGTTTTAACCAGAAATCAGATTTTGTTGCACATCAGAGAACTCACACAGGGGAGAAGGCTTTTTCATGTTCAGAATGTGGGAAACGTTTTACAAAGAAATCAAGTGTTAGCAATCATCTGAGAACTCACATAGGGGAGAGGCCATTTTCCTGTCCAGAATGTGGAAAATGTTTTACAGAGAAGTCGAGTCTTATCAAACATCAGAGAACTCATACAGGGGAGAAGCCATTTTAATGTAAAATGGTTTGTGAAGAAATTATCTCTTCTTAGTCGCCATCGCAGACACACAGGGGAGAAGCCTTTTTTATATTCTTAATGTGGGAAATGTTTTACTTGGAAAGCCACATTTTTAGCAAGAAAAAATCTTGATAATAAGTGAGTGCTTCTTAAGGCCCCGTCACACTAAGCGATATCGCTAGCGAGATCGCTGCTGTGTCACGGTTTTGGTGACTCACCAGCGATGTCGCTATGTGTGACACTTTGCAACGATCAGGCCCCTGCTGTGAGGTCGCTGATCGTTGCAAAGTGTCCTGGACCATTTTTTGGTCGTTGGCCTCCCGCTGGCCAGCACACATCGCTGTGTGTGACCAGCGGGACCAACGATCTGGCTGGTAACCATGGTAAATATCGGGTTACTAGGGGCACGCGCGCACTTAGTAACCCGCTGTTTACCATAGATACCACTCTGCTATGGTGAGCGGAGGCTCCAGCGCACGGTAGCAGAGTGGTATCCATGGTAAACAGCTGGTTACTAGGGGCACACGCGCACTTAGTAACCCGATGTTTACCATAGTTACCAGCCTGCTCCTGCTTAAGCAGCAGGCTGGGAACGGGAGCAGGACATCGTGGAACGATTCTTTCCACGATATCGCTGCTCCCCTCATCGCTGGTGAGCCTGCCTGTTTGACAGCTCACCAGCGATGTATTAGCGATGCAGCAACGATCCATGACAGGTCGTATCGTTGTCGGGATCGCTGCTGCATCGCTTAGTGTGACGGGGCCTTTATAGACGCTAGGCAGCTTCCTGTGACCGAGGAGAACAATGAGACGCTGTCCTTCCAAATCACTGAGAAAATTTCTATTGTTTCTCCAGCCCCACACTTATCTGATTGGTGCAGAGCAGTAGAGGAAGGTACCGGGACTGGCACAGAGGATGATCTACTGAGTGAGCAGCTAAAGAACCTTCCACCCGACTAGCTAAATTAATTTTCAGGTCATGTAACACTGTTTTACATATCTTCAAAAGTTGTCAGGTTTAGTAATGAAATGAGCCATTTCTTAATGATTTTGACCTCCTGCATTCAAAGCTGATAATAAAATTTTTTAGTTGTCTTTTGTTTCTATGAAATCAAGAGTTTTCCTTTTACTGCTTCATATAATTAATACAACCTAGATCTGGATAGAGACTATCCAAGAAAACCACTTTAGAGCAAGATAATAAAGAATAATACTTTTATTTAGACAAAAATTAGTTAAAAACCCTGTGCCAAAACAGAAAAATGGCACTTAACAAGGTGATACAAGGAAGGATTATCAAGTGAGACAATACAGGGAGCGGCGAATATGCTTAATACTTGTATGGTTTAAGGTGCATTCAATACTGCCTATCTCTATGTCAATTGAACAGTGATCACCATCAGTCCGGCATATAGATACCTGATCAGACCTGTGCAAGTAGTATTTGACAGCAAGAGATACAAGGCTAGTAAGAGGTATTACCCTCATTCATTACCCATAGTCACAAGGCACCATCGCAACTGTCCGGTGCCTTGTGACTGTGGGTAAGGAATAATACCTCTTACTAGCCTTGTATCTCTTGCTGTCAAATACTACTTGCACAGGTCTGATCAGGTTATGCCGGACTGTTGGTGATCACTGTTCAATTGACATAGAGATAGGCACTATTGAATGCACCTTAAACCATACAAGTATTAAGCATATTCGCCGCTCCCTGTATTGTCTCACTTGATAATCCTTCCTTGTATCACCTTGTTATGTGCCGTTTATCTTTTTTGGCACATGGTTTTTAACTAATTTTATTGGTTGTCCATGGCCGAACCCCAACGAGGGATCCAACCTCCAAGGACAGGGAACCATCAGGCTTTAAAAGGGGACGGTTCCTTTCCCCATGTCAGTTGGTTTCCTGTCCTTGAACGGTGAGCCTCGGGAACGGCGGTTCCAGAAGATAGAATTTTTTTTTTGTTTTGGGCTTTTTTGCCTCTTTTCCCCTAAAAAGGGGGACATACCTGCAGGCCAGGGCAGCTGGAAGCTGGCGACAGGATAAACGGTTGGCTGTGGGTGTGGGCCCCGTGGCTCCACACACCAAGGGTTGCTGCCCCCTGTCCCAGCGGAGGCTTGTGGTCTTTCATGATGATGGCCCGGCGATGCCATGCTTTGGTTGGCGTCTGCCGGGGATGCACACACGTCTGGCCGGCCGGAAGAGGCGGGTCCAGGTGACGAGTGCACCGGACTTCCGGAGGTGGACCTATTACGTCACGCATGGCGGCGCTTTCTGATGGGCGGCCGCTGTTTTTCGGGTATGCACACGTCAGGGGGCTGTCCCCGATGACGAGTGCTCCGGTCATGTGACGCACCCGGACTTCCGGATTCAGGTCGGGAGGCGGGCTGCAGGGAGCCGAAGCACTTCCTGATAAAAGGCAGGAGGAGGGGATGGAGCAGTGCCTCAGTACTCCACTCTACTTCTGCCTGTGCCATTGCTCCAGACAGCAAGCAGTGCTCCTTTCAGCAGCCATGAGTGGGACGGAGGCTCCAGCAGAAACGGGGTCTCAGAAGATGACGCACCGCAGCAGCAGTCATTCTTCCCACAAGACCTCCAGAGGAGAATAGTCACAAGACAAGGGTCCTCCCCTGGCTTCAGTACTTCTTCACATCTGATGGGTGAGAGAACTCCAAGAATGTCATTTATTGAATGGTTTTCCCTGTTTTTTCTCTTTTGTCCTTAGACTCAGAAAAAATCTGGGAAGTTCGCGGCTACATCTAAACACTTGATGTGTAGGCTCTGAGTGTGAGCTCCCGGTCACCTGGGCTAAGAAATTATGCAGAGCCTGTATAGAATTTAATTCACAAGAAGAAGACTCTCAGAAATAAGAGAGCTTATACGACCAGAGTTTTTCAGAAAAAATTGATACTTTATTTAAACATTGCATACTAAAATATTATGGTGCTGCAAGAAGAGGGCACAGCTAGCTCACACATTATTCAAGGATTACATAAAAATATGTCGGGTATATTAATCCAACGTCATTGAAATGTATACAGAATATACCAAAGATACATCAAAAATACATGAGTAGCTATCGATGATATATATCCTTCAACAGCAATATGGAGTCCGATCGATATTTCAATATATCAAATTAAAGTGAACAGTGCATAGTGCGTAATGTAAACTTCACTATCTTATTGGACTCCCATATAGCCAATCAATTTATAGTAACACATTCGTATGCCTATAAATCTGATATTAAGTCACTCTGACATTGAGGCTGTACCTGGCATTAGACCCGATATAAGGTTCTGCCTCTATAGTATCCACACCGCCACATATTAATCAAAAGTACTTACTTGTGGAGGTGAATGAGTATCGCTCGTGCCCTCACGCCCCTACGCGCGTTTCGCCCTCGCTTCGTCGGGGGGCGGATGTTTTGGAGATGAGCCCATATTGCCTTAAATAGCGGCTTGTTCCGTCATTTTAGTATCCGGTCTGATCCGGTCTGATGAGAAGGATTATTTCCGGGTAACGCTCCCTCATGACGGCGCATGCGCCGCCCCACGTCACTTCCCACCTGACGCTTCCGTCGGCTAGGCAGCGGTGCCCACGTCCGCACACCTGGTGTCAGCGAGTGGAAGGTCTGAAGTGACAGCGGCGCGCATGCGCACCAGGGAGGAAAGCGGGGATAAAATAGTCACGAGTGAGTATAGAATCTATTTAGCATTTTGTGAATGTGGCTAAACGAATATACTTTGGTCCGTGCATATTAATCAGACGGAGATGAGGGCACGAATTCCTATGCCCAATTAGCTTCCCTCATCCATCTCCCCATTCTACCTGATAATGGGAAAGGGGATTTAAGGGTGTATTCAGTATATTCTATTTTATTGCATACGAGGCTACCATTTACTTTTAAAGACCCCTTATTCATCTATAAATCTCATGTTAACTATGTCCAAGATTGTAAGGTCCGACTGTAATAGGCTAAGCATGATCTAAAGAGGGGAAGGCATCGGTGGAAGAGGGGGGAGAGAAAAAAAAAAAAACCACATCCCCCATATACATTAATACTTATTCAGTGGCTTCCCCGATCTTATACCCATCAGGCATTGACCTATCCATTGTATTACATATCAAGAGGATATATTTTCTTTAGATAGGGTCCATTTCGGATAAGTCTCATAGAGTTCTGACAAGTCACTCGTGGCTCCACTTCTTTTCCGGATCACATAGGAAACTGAGTCTTGAATAGACACACAGGCTCAATATCGGTTAATCTAAAACTAAAAGAAGATTAATTAAAATCAAAAATGTATAAAAAAATTACACCCATACCCCAAACACCTAGGGAAACCAAGGAAAAGGAGAAACAGAGAGGGAAGGATAGGGAGGGACAGGAAGGTAGGGGAGAGGAAGAAGAAAAGGATATATAGGAGGGCCGAAAACCAGACAAAGGAAAGGCGGGAGATAAGAGGGAGGAGGGCTCATGGGGTACAAAGGGGATGAATCCCTTATCGTTTCAAAGAAAGGAGCTAAATCCAGAGTTCTCATAGAGCCTGTATAGAGCAGACCATTACGGAGGAGGCGCCAGGTTTTTCTTCCAGCCTGCAGTCCCTAATTAGGTCGGAAGTTCAAAATACCTTTAAGACCTTTTCTCAGGGAAAACAGCCGACTTCTTCTAATGTGTCCCCCCCAGCCCTTAGAAGACTCAGATAGATCGGAAGGAGAGTGTGGGTCCTTGGGGGCTTCTTCAGCATCCTCTTCAGATGACGACTCCAGTAGATGCCACTGTTTCTCAGTTGAGGAAGTGGGTAATCTAATCAAAGCCATCCGATCCACAATGGGGATTGAGGAGGAGAAGGCGCAACCATCTAAGATGAATTTGATGTTCGGAAGGTTGGGGCAGAAAAACTGGCGCCTTTTCCTTCTGGATGAAATAATCCAGGCCCTGATAACCAGAGAGTGGAAAAAAACGGATAGGAAAGGTGCTCCTACAGCTTTCATGAAACCCAAGTATCCCTTTGAGGAAGCTTCTTGCTCCTCTTGGGATAAAGCACCCAAACTAGATGTAGCAGTGTTGAAAGCCTCAAGGAAATATTCTTTGCCATTCAAAGATATGGGTACGCTGAATGATCCCCTAGACAAAAAAGCTGACCAGTTCCTCAAAAATACCTGGGAGTCATCGGCAGGTGGACTGAGACCAGGTATTGCGGCCGTCTATAGACCAACTAGTTAGCCAGCTGAAAGACTGGGTTCCTAGGGAGGAAATCTTGGCCTCAGTCCCTGTCATACAAGGGGCTGCAGAGTTTCTAGCACACGCCGCGTAGATTCCGCCATTTTGGCAGCAAGATCCGCAGCCTCTTCCAATGCAACCAAGAGGGCATTGTGGTTAAAGAATTGACCAGGTGACCTACAAACAAAAAATAAACAGCCTTCTTCCTTGTGAAGGGCAATATTTATTCGGAGCAGCCCTCGACGACATCCTGGAGAAGATGGGGGATAAGAAAAAAAAAATCCCGGATTTTTCTTATTTCTCCTTCAAGAAACTCTTGCGGACCAGAAGATACCCAAGGAAGTATTCCCCGAAGAAAGACCAGTCCAGTTGGTCTGACCGAAAAAGGGGAGGAAGAGGTTTCATGTTTAAGGGGTCCTCCCGTGACTCCAAGAAGGTCTCCAAATGACGCTTTTCCCCTTGTGGGAGGTCAGCTCTCCCACTTCTTCCTAGCCTGGGTACGGATTTCCTCGAGCGGCTGGATTCTAGACCTCATAAAATCAGGGCTGAAGCTGTGGTTTCCATATCTTCCTCCAACCAGGTTTCTCATCACTCCTCCCAGAGCATCGCAAGACGAACAACGGGCGCTGGAGAGCGAAATCCAAAGTCTCCTGGACAAAACAGTTCTAGTTCGGGTTCCGGCCCAGGAGGGTATTGCTCTTAAATAAATAATAATAATCTTTATTTTTATATAGCGCTAACATATTCCGCAGGGCTTTACATACATTATCATCGCTGTCCCCATCGGGGCTCACAATCTAGATTCCCTATCAGTATGTCTTTGGAGTGGTAAAAGAAAAACAGACAGTTCTTTCAGAACTATCCTGAACTTAAAAAACCTGAACGATTATCTAGTAATCCTGACTTTTAAAATGGAGTCAATTGGGTCAGCAATAAAATTGCTCTTTCCAGGCAGCCACATGGCAGTCCTGGACTTAAAAGACGCATACTATCATATTCCCATATGCGTCCAGTCCCGGCAGTTCCTCCTGGTAGCAGTACAGGTTGATTCTCAGATCAGGCACTTTCAGTATCAGGCCCTTCTGTTTGGCATAGCAATCGCCCCTCGAATTTTCACTAAGGTGATTTCGGAGGTATCGGCCCATCTTCGGGAAAACAGAATTCTGATTGTGCCATATCTGGACAATTTCCTGATAATCGGAAAGCCGGCTCAGCATTGTTCGGACCAGGTTCAACAAGTCCTCAAGATGTTGCAGAATCTGGGTTGGCTTATCAACCTGGACAAATCAAGACTGACTCCATCAACGTCTCAGATTTTTCTAGGAATTATATTGGACATACAAGAGTGTTGCCTTCCACCAGACAAAGTGAAGATGATCCAGACTCTTGTATTGAAGGCCATAGAATCACTGACTGACTCTGAGGCGGGCCATGTCATACCGGGAGTACCTTGGGCTCAAGCCCATACCAGGACTCTACAAAGGGGTTCCTGATTCTCCAGAATGTCCCAATGTCAGAATCTGAAGGGCAAACTGACTCTACAACCAGCTACACTGCAATCTCTCCGCTGGTGGTTGGACGATTCAGTACTGTCCACAGGAGTCCCCTGGTGGTCCCCAGCTACAAAGGTGGTCACAACAGCTGCTAGTCCTTCGGGATGGAGAGCCCACTTAGATCAGTAGATGCTTCAGGGGGGTTGGTCAAGTTCTCTAAAAACCAGTTCCTTCAACATGGAGTTGGTAGCCGTGGAAAAAGCTATATAGGGGTTTCTGCCAGCATTACAGGGCCAACACGTCAAGATCCTGTCTGACAATCAGGTGTCGGTAGCATATATAAACCACCAGGGAGGGACATGGTCCAAAACACTAATGGATGTAGCGGAACGAATCCTTCTTCTAGCAGAGACACATTTAGCCTCCATCTCTGCAGTACATACAGTGCATTGTGAAAGTATTTGGCCCCGATGAACTTTTCTACCTTTTGCCACATTTCTGGCTTCAAACATAACGATATAAAATTCTAATTTTTGGGGGAAAAAATCAACAACAAGTGGGACACAATCGTGAAGTAGAATGAAATTTATTGGATATTTTAAACTTTTTTAACAAATTAAAAACTGAAAAGTGGGGCGTGCAATATTATTCGGCCCCTTTACTTTCAGCAAACTCACTCCAGAAGTTCAGTGAGGATCTGTGAATGATCCAATGTTGTCCTAAATGACTGGTAATGATAAATAGAATCCACCTGTGTGTAATCAAGTCTCCGTATAAATGCACCTGCTCTGTGATAGTCTCAGGGTTCTGTTTCAAGTGCAGAGAACATCATAAAGACCAAGGAACACACCAGGCAGGTCTGAGATACTGTTGTGGCGAAGTTTAAAGCCGGATTTGGATACAAAAAGATTTCCCAAGTTTTAAATATCTCAAGGAGCACTGTGCAAGCGATCATATTAAAATGGAAGGAGACCACTGAAATCTACCAAGACCCGGCCATCCCTCTAAACTTTCATCTCGAACAAGGAGAAGACTGATCAGAGATGCAGCCAAAAGGCCCATGATCACTCTGGATGAACTGCAGAGATCTACAGCTGAGGTAGGACAGTCTGTCCATAGGACAACAATCAGTCGTACACTGCACAAATCTGGCCTTTATGGAAGAGTGGCAAGAAGAAAGCCATTTCTCAAAGATATCCATAAAAAGTCTCTGAAGTTTGCCACAAGCCACCTGGGAGACACACCAAACATGTGGAATAAGGTGCTCTGGTCAGATGAAACCAAAATCGAACTTTTTGGCTACAATGCAAAACGATATGTTTGGCGTAAAAGCAACACAGCTCATCACCCTCAAAACACCCTCCCCACTGTCAAACATGGTGGTGGCAGCATCATGGTTTGGGCCTGCTTTTCTTCAGCAGGGAGAGGGAAGATGGTTAAAACTGATGGTAAGATGGACGGAGCCAAATACAGGACCATTCTGGAAGAAAACCTGTTGGAGTCTGCAAAAGACCTGAGACTGGGACTGAGATTTATCTTCCAACAAGACAAAGATTCCAACCATAAAGCAAAATCTACAATGGATTGGTTCAAAAATAAACATATCCAGGTGTTAGAATGGCCAAGTCAAAGTCCAGACCTGAATCCAATCGAGAATCTGTGAAAAGAGCTGAAAACTGCTGTTCACAAACGCCCTCCATCAAACCTCAATGAGCTTGAGCTATTTTGAAAGGAATAATTGGCAAGAATTTCCGCCTCTCGATGTGCAAAGGAAACTGAGTCTTGAATAGACACACAGGCTCAATATCGGTTAATCTAAAACTAAAAGAAGATTAATTAAAATCAAAAATGTATAAAAAAATTACACCCATACCCCAAACACCTAGGGAAACCAAGGAAAAAGAGAAACAGAGAGGGAAGGATAGGGAGGGACAGGAAGGTAGGGGAGAGGAAGAAGAAAAGGATATATAGGAGGGCATCCTCTTCAGATGACGACTCCAGTAGATGCCACTGTTTCTCAGTTGAGGAAGTGGGTAATCTAATCAAAGCCATCCGATCCACAATGGGGATTGAGGAGGAGAAGGCGCAACCATCTAAGATGAATTTGATGTTCGGAAAGTTGGGGCAGAAAAACCGGCGACCTTTCCTTCTGGATGAAATAATCCAGGCCCTGATAACCAGAGAGTGGAAAAAAACGGATAGGAAAGGTGCTCCTACAGCTTTCATGAAACCCAAGTATCCCTTTGAGGAAGCTTCTTGCTCCTCTTGGGATAAAGCACCCAAACTAGATGTAGCAGTGTTGAAAGCCTCAAGGAAATATTCTTTGCCATTCAAAGATATGGGTACGCTGAATGATCCCCTAGACAAAAAAGCTGACCAGTTCCTCAAAAATACCTGGGAGTCATCGGCAGGTGGACTGAGACCGGGTATTGCAGCCTTCTATAGACCAACTCGTTAGCCAGCTGAAAGACGGGGTTCCTAGGGAGGAAATCTTGGCCTCAGTCCCTGTCATACAAGGGGCTGCAGAGTTTCTAGCAGACGCCGCGTAGATTCCGCCGTTTTGGCAGCAAGATCCGCAGCCTCTTCTAATGCAGCCAAAAGGCATTGTGGTTAAAGAATTGACCAGGTGACCTACAAACAAAAAATAAACAGCCTTCTTCCTTGTGAAGGGCAATATTTATTCGGAGCAGCCCTCGACGACATCCTGGAGAAGATGGGGGATAAGAAAAAAAAATCCCGGATTTTTCTTATTTCTCCTTCAAGAAACCCTTGCGGACCAGAAGATACCCAAGGAAGTATTCCCCGAAGAAAGACCAGTCCAGTTGGTCTGACCGAAAAAGGGGAGGAAGAGGTTTCATGTTTAAGGGGTCCTCCCGTGACTCCAAGAAGGTCTCCAAATGACGCTTTTCCCCTTGTGGGAGGTCAGCTCTCCCACTTCTTCCTAGCCTGGGTACGGATTTCCTCGAGCGGCTGGATTCTAGACCTCATAAAATCAGGGCTGAAGCTGTGGTTTCCATATCTTCCTCCAACCAGGTTTCTCATCACTCCTCCCAGAGCATCGCAAGACGAACAACGGGCGCTGGAGAGCGAAATCCAAAGTCTCCTGGACAAAACAGTTCTAGTTCGGGTTCCGGCCAAGGAGGGTATTGCTCTTAAATAAATAATAATAATCTTTATTTTTATATAGCGCTAACATATTCCGCAGGGCTTTACATACATTATCGTCGCTGTCCCCATCGGGGCTCACAATCTAGATTCCCTATCAGTATGTCTTTGGAGTGGTAAAAGAAAAACAGACAGTTCTTTCAGAACTATCCTGAACTTAAAAAACCTGAACGATTATCTAGAAATCCTGACTTTTAAAATGGAGTCAATTGGGTCAGCAATAAAATTGCTCTTTCCAGGCAGCCACATGGCAGTCCTGGACTTAAAAGACGCATACTATCATATTCCCATATGCGTCCAGTCCCGGCAGTTCCTCCTGGTAGCAGTACAGGTTGATTCTCAGATCAGGCACTTTCAGTATCAGGCCCTTCTGTTTGGCATAGCAATCGCCCCTCGAATTTTCACTAAGGTGATTTCGGAGGTATCGGCCCATCTTCGGGAAAACAGAATTCTGATTGTGCCATATCTGGACAATTTCCTGATAATCGGAAAGCCGGCTCAGCATTGTTCGGACCAGGTTCAACAAGTCCTCAAGATGTTGCAGAATCTGGGTTGGCTTATCAACCTGGACAAATCAAGACTGACTCCATCAACGTCTCAGATTTTTCTAGGAATTATATTGGACATACAAGAGTGTTGCCTTCCACCAGACAAAGTGAAGATGATCCAGACTCTTGTATTGAAGGCCATAGAATCACTGACTGACTCTGAGGCGGGCCATGTCATACCGGGAGTACCTTGGGCTCAAGCCCATACCAGGACTCTACAAAGGGGTTCCTGATTCTCCAGAATGTCCCAATGTCAGAATCTGAAGGGCAAACTGACTCTACAACCAGCTACACTGCAATCTCTCCGCTGGTGGTTGGACGATTCAGTACTGTCCACAGGAGTCCCCTGGTGGTCCCCAGCTACAAAGGTGGTCACAACAGCTGCTAGTCCTTCGGGATGGAGAGCCCACTTAGATCAGTAGATGCTTCAGGGGGGTTGGTCAAGTTCTCTAAAAACCAGTTCCTTCAACATGGAGTTGGTAGCCGTGGAAAAAGCTATATAGGGGTTTCTGCCAGCATTACAGGGCCAACACGTCAAGATCCTGTCTGACAATCAGGTGTCGGTAGCATATATAAACCACCAGGGAGGGACATGGTCCAAAACACTAATGGATGTAGCGGAACGAATCCTTCTTCTAGCAGAGACACATTTAGCCTCCATCTCTGCAGTACATACAGTGCATTGTGAAAGTATTTGGCCCCGTTGAACTTTTCTACCTTTTGCCACATTTCTGGCTTCAAACATAACGATATAAAATTCTAATTTTTGGGGGAAAAAATCAACAACAAGTGGGACACAATCGTGAAGTAGAATGAAATTTATTGGATATTTTAAACTTTTTTAACAAATTAAAAACTGAAAAGTGGGGCGTGCAATATTATTCGGCCCCTTTACTTTCAGCAAACTCACTCCAGAAGTTCAGTGAGGATCTGTGAATGATCCAATGTTGTCCTAAATGACTGGTAATGATAAATAGAATCCACCTGTGTGTAATCAAGTCTCCGTATAAATGCACCTGCTCTGTGATAGTCTCAGGGTTCTGTTTCAAGTGCAGAGAACATCATAAAGACCAAGGAACACACCAGGCAGGTCTGAGATACTGTTGTGGCGAAGTTTAAAGCCGGATTTGGATACAAAAAGATTTCCCAAGTTTTAAATATCTCAAGGAGCACTGTGCAAGCGATCATATTAAAATGGAAGGAGACCACTGAAAATCTACCAAGACCCGGCCATCCCTCTAAACTTTCATCTCGAACAAGGAGAAGACTGATCAGAGATGCAGCCAAAAGGCCCATGATCACTCTGGATGAACTGCAGAGATCTACAGCTGAGGTGGGAGAGTCTGTCCATAGGACAACAATCAGTCGTACACTGCACAAATCTGGCCTTTATGGAAGAGTGGCAAGAAGAAAGCCATTTCTCAAAGATATCCATAAAAAGTTTCTGAAGTTTGCCACAAGCCACCTGGGAGACACACCAAACATGTGGAATAAGGTGCTCTGGTCAGATGAAACCAAAATCGAACTTTTTGGCTACAATGCAAAACGATATGTTTGGCGTAAAAGCAACACAGCTCATCACCCTCAAAACACCCTCCCCACTGTCAAACATGGTGGTGGCAGCATCATGGTTTGGGCCTGCTTTTCTTTGGCAGGGAGAGGGAAGATGGTTAAAACTGATGGTAAAATGGACGGAGCCAAATACAGGACCATTCTGGAAGAAAACCTGTTGGAGTCTGCAAAAGACCTGAGACTGGGACGGAGATTTATCTTCCAACAAGACAATGATTCAAACCATAAAGCAAAATTTACAATGGATTGGTTCAAAAATAAACATATCCAGGTGTTAGAATGGCCAAGTCAAAGTCCAGACCTGAATCCAATCGAGAATCTGTGAAAAGAGCTGAAAACTGCTGTTCACAAACGCCCTCCATCCAACCTCAATGAGCTTGAGCTATTTTGAAAGGAAGAATTGGCAAGAATTTCCGCCTCTCGATATGCAAAACTGATAGACATACCCCAAGCGACTTGCAGCTGTAATCGCAGCAAAGGTGGCGCTACAAAGTATTAACTCAAGGGGGCTGAATAATATTGCACGTCCCACTTTTCAGTTTTTAATTTGTTAAAAAAGTTTAAAATATCCAATAAATTTCGTTCCACTTCACGATTGTGTCCCACTTGTTGTTGATTCTTCCCAAAAAGATTAGAATATTGTATCTTTATGTTTGAAGCCAGAAATGTGGCAAAAGGTAGAAAAGTTCAAGGCGGCCAAATACTTTCACAGTGCACTGTATAAGAGGGAAGGACAACAGCAAAGCAGATTTCCTCAGCCGATTACACCTTCACCAGGGCGAGTGGGTCTTGAGTCAAGCAGTATTCCACCAGATTACAGACATGTCCCCACCATAGGTCTATTTGGAACCAGATCCAACCGAAAAGTGGATCGCTTCTCCTCCCTGGATCCCAGGGATCGTCCATTTGCAGTAGATTCCCTACTGATCAATTGGGATTTCAGGCTAGCTTATGCCTTTCCCCCACTAATTCTGATACCGACAGTCCTCCGCAAAATTCGGGAAGACAGAGCATGGGTAATCTTGATAGCCCCCTTCTGGCCAAGGAGGCCATGGTTTTTATGGCTCCAGCAGATGTCAGTCTCCGTTCCCTGGGTCCTTCCGGATCTTCCAGACCTCCTCTCCCAGGGGCCAGTCCATCACCCGCAGGCAAACAGATTACACCTGACTGCCTGGAATTTGAAAGGGAGCTTCTGAGGAGTAGGGGGTTCTCTGCTGAGGTATCTTTGACTCTCCTCAAATCTAGAAAGCATGTAACTTCCAGGATTTATCACAGGACTTCACAGATCTGAAAGGGGAAGTCCCAATTAACTTAGTTTTGGAATTCCTACAGAAGATGGTGGAGATGGGGATCTCAGTAAGCACTCTTAAAGTCTAGGTTTCAGCCTGGAGCTCTCTATAACTTCAACTTAGCAGGGGACCCTTGGGTTTCCCGTTTCATAAAGCATGCGCAAGATCTAAACCTGTTCAGTCCATTAGCTCAGCCTCTTAGGATCTTAACCTGGTACTCTCAGCATTAATGGAATCCCTCTTTGAACACTTACAGGATGTTCAAATCAAAATCCTTTCCCTTAAGACAGTCCTCTTAGTAGCCCTGACCTCCACTCGGCGGATAGGAGATATTCAGGCCCTCTCAGCAGACCATCCCTTTACCCTGATTCGAGCTGATAGGGTAATCTTGAGATCTGACCCGGCATACCTCCCTAAGGTAGTCTCTACATCTCACCGGTCACAGGAGATTGTCCTGCCCACTTTTTGTAGTAGCCCCACCAACGATAAGGAACAAAAATTACATTCCTTAGATATTAAACGCTGTCTAGAAAGGTACCTAGAATCCGCTAGCTCCTGGAGAAAGGATAGGTCCCTTTTTGTCTGCTTTCAGGGACAAATGAAGGGATGTAGGGCCTCCAAAGCCACACTAGCGCGTTGGGTTAGGGAGGCTATCAGTATGGCCTATTCTGCAAGCGGCAAAGAAGTGGAGAAGAATATCAAAGCTCATTCCACCAGGGCTGTGGCTACTACCTGGGCAGAAAGGTCAGGAGTATCTATTAATCAAATCTGTAGAGCGGCAATGTAGTCTTCTACATTCTATAAACACTAAAGACTGGATCTTTCTGGTGCTGATATCACCTTTGGAAGTAGGATTCTACAGGCTGTGGTCCCTCCCTAATTCTACGCTTCTCTGTAATTCTCTTGTAGGGGTGCTGTCATGGATGACCGATAAACACGTAATTACTAGTGTTGAGCGAGCACTAAAATGCTCGGGTGCACGAAGCTCGGGCCGGGCTCACCGTGATACTCGGGTGCTCGACCCGAGCAACGAGCCCAATGTTAGTCTATGGGAGACCTGAGCATTTTTGCGGCGGCACCCCCGGCAGTCTGTAGAAAGCCTAAAAAGTGCCCAAAACGATAGTGACAGTGCTCAAATGACATGGGGACAGCATGGGGATCGCCCCAGGAAGCATTTCTGACCCCCAGGTCACTGCTGTCAACAACGTGGTCAGAGCTATTAAGCCACTTTTACGGGCTTACAATAAAACGTTCAAAAACGAAACTGAAACTGTTTTCCTGTGAAATATGTTAAGGAACATCCTTTCCAGGGTGAATACTTGTGTATAAGGTAAAATAAATAACCAAAAACAAAAATACTCCTCCACACCTTGGGCTATGTTCACAAGTAGCATTTTTAATGCGTTTTTGCACTTTTGTATTGCTTTCAACCGTGACAAATGCATTCACCGTGAAATGTCATTTTAACATTTTACAACCTTATCTGGCCATGTGCTGTGTGATACATGCATACAGTGCTGAAAAGACATGGGAACAGCATGGGGAAGACCCCTGGAAGCATCTCTGACACCCAGGTCACTGCCTAAAAGTGTGCCCATCAGAAGTGATCCTTTCCGCATCAGAAGATGCAGACTTGCAACTATCCCCGTGCAAGTCCTTGTCCCAGGGCAGTGTTCAATTGTATCTCCCCCATTCCTTGCAATGCAAGCTTAAATATACAGCCAACCACCCACCCACCCGCAGGCTGCAATACTATACTGCTAGCTTTCACTTGAAATGGGGCCTTTTAGTTTGGAGGAGGCCGAAGCTGGCCACTACCTCATGGCTACGTCAGCGGCGAGGTCTCCATACTCAGTCCCCAGCCGCCACTATTTGTCCCGGGAACCTTCCCTACACTTTTCTTAGCCTGATTATTACCAAACATATAGAAGGATTGCAAACCCAAATCATCATCTCATATTTTATAATGCCATTTAAGGCCAAATCCAAGCAAGAGAGAACAAACTTTAAATCTAAATAAATGCTCAGACAAAATATACTTCAATCATTAAGTAAAATCATTACATTTTATTAATCAATCAAGATACCAAAAAACCAAAACATATCTATATGAACTCATAGACAAAGGACAATTAAAAAAAAGGCAACAGGTGTATGCAGCATTGGATATCAAAAGTAAGTAAGACACAAATAAAGGATATCAAATGAATAGATTCTATTGTAAGCACAAGGCACTGACTCCAATAAATTACAAAGAGCACATTAGCATATTTAGAAGTCACTAAAAGGTGCAAAATACAAATAAAAAGACTATTCAAATAGTGACTCAGTGCTATGCTTTTCACCCAGCTAAAGACCTTAGATAACAATAAACTAAAAGGGCTGTGGCCAAACAAAAAAATGTCTGCTTACCCAGGCATTCAAATCTCAAAGAAGGACTATAAATCCATCCATAAATATAAAGTGCAGTGCACATAAAGTGACAAAATATAAGGATGACTCATACTCAAAGAGACTGCATCTTAGACATTAAATGATATACCTGGATTCATGCTGCAAGCACCATGTGCGATACTAGCCCACACTCCAATGCGCGTTTCACAGATATGCTTCCTCAGGGAGTGATACTCAATAGGATATGTGTAGTTCTTAAATACCTTGTGAGGATCATGTGATCCATCAAAGCAGATGCTTCCTACAGGGCGCATGATTGCATCCTGCCGCGATGTGGTCGCGCCGCACGTGACGCCACGTGCCGAGCGCGCGCCGGCACGCGTGGGAACAGCGGAACGATGACATGCGCATGTATCCTGGAGCCATATTGCTAGAGGGCAAGCAAAAGGGCAAGCCCTCTTAAACCAAGACAAGGCAGGTAAATAATCAAATGCAGACAAATAATTAGCACTAAATTACCCGAATCCCAGGTCCATTGCTAATAAATATATGAATAGTAAAGATCTTAATTACACACATAAAGATAATAAAAACAATGCCTCATCCAATGATATGTATACAATACAGCCGGTCCATATAAATCAAAAAGTACTGTAATCCATAAAAAAGGATGTAAATCACGATTAAGCAATACATGGCCAAGGCTGTCCCAATGTTGCCGGAAACATAGAACATCTAATAGGTGGTTCCTTTAGCATATCATCATCAAAGGAAATTCATCACAAGAGGATATGGATATAGTTGGAGAGCCATTAAAGGAATATGACCATAAATCCTAGCCACACTACTGGAGAGAAAAAAATGCGTTAAATCAAACATGGACAAACACACTCACAATTCTAAACGAACCAATTAAAAATCTATATGTATATTCCTATGACTAAGGACAATATATAAGCATGCATCTAAGCTTACCAGAGAGCATACATACATACGTATATATATCCGTATACAAATATGGGGCATAATGAATAAAATAAATAGTGTATATAAAAGAAGATGCAGGGAAGCAGCAACCAGAGATCAACCCAATTTATTATAAATAACTAGAAAAACCCCACTGGTCATTAAGGCCATGTGGCTTCATGGTTCTAAGTGTCGTTATCCAACGGCACTCCCTCTGTGCCAATCTATTCATAAGATGTCCACCATGTATACCCATATGGACAACGTCAATATCACAGACTTGTATTTCTATAATTCCCAGTGGATGATGACTACGATAATGGGCTGGTAATGTCTTCAGTTTCATAGTGTCCTCCTTATAGGTGCCATCCTGGTCCAAAAGCCTTGTAGATTTAATGTCCCTTATGTGTTCCTGTATCCGAACATGTAATTGCCTTGAGGTGAATCCAATATAAACTAGGCTACATGATTATAGCTGTCATATCCCTCCACCTACTATGGTAGTTAGTTATCATCCTTAGTCTAGAATCCTCTTTGCGTAGGGGTTTTTTATGGATAACAACATTTCGATCCATATCCCTAGCCTGTTGGTACCCATGATCAATAACACCTACAGTACAGACCAAAAGTTTGGACACACCTTCTCATTTAAAGATTTTTCTGTATTTTCTTGACTATGAAAATTGTACATTCACACTGAAGGCATCAAAACTATGAATTAACACATGTGGAATTATATACTTAACAAAAAAGTGTGAAACAACTGAAAATATGTCTTATATTCTAGGTTCTTCAAAGTAGCCACCTTTTGCTTTGATGACTGCTTTGCACACTCTTGGCATTCTCTTGATGAGCTTCAAGAGGTAGTCACTGGAAATGGTCTTCCAACAATCTTGAAGGAGTTCCCAGAGATGTTTAGCACTTGTTGGCCCTTTTTCCTTCACTCTGTGGTCCAGGTCACCCCAAACCATCTCGATTGGGTTCAGGTCTGGAGACTGTGGAGGCCAGGTCATCAGGTGGAGCACCCATCACTCTAGCCCTTGGTCAAATAGCCCTTACACAGCCTGGAGGTGTGTTTGGGGTCATTGTCCTGTTGAAAAATAAATGATGGTCCAACTAAACGCAAACCGGATGGAATAGCATGCTGCAGCAAGATGCTGTGGTAGCCATGCTGGATCAGTATACCTTCAATTTTGAATAAATCCCCAACAGTGTCACCAGCAAAGCACCCCCACACCATCACACCTCCTCCTCCATGCTTCACGGTGGGAACCAGGCATTTAGAGTCCATCCGTTCACCTTTTTTGCGTCGCACAAAGACACGGTAGTTGGAACCAAACATCTCAAATTTGGACTCATCAGACCAAAGCACAGATTTCCACTGGTTTAATGTCCATTCCTTGTGTTCTTTAGCCCAAACAAGTCTCTTCTGTTTGTTGCCTGTCCTTAGCAGTGGTTTCCTAGCAGCTGTTTTACCATGAAGGCCTGCTGCACAAAGTCTCCTCTTAACAGTTGTTGAAGAGATGTGTCTGCTGCTAGAACTCTGTGTGGCATTGACCTGGTCTCTAATCTGAGCTGCTGTTAACCTGCGATTTCTGAGGTTTGTGACTCAGATAAACTTATCCTCAGAAGCAGAGGTGACTCTTGGTATTCCTTTCCTGGGGCGGTCCTCATGTGAGCCAGTTTCTTTGTAGTGCTTGATGGTTTTTGAACCTGCACTTGGGGACACTTTCAAAGTTTTCCCAATTTTTCGCACTGACTGACCTTCATTTCTTAAAGTAACGATGGCCACTCGTTTTTCTTTACTTAGCTGCTTTTTTCTTGCCATAATACAAATTCTAACAGTCTATTCAGTAGGACTATCAGCTGGGTATCCACCAGACTTCTGCACAACACAACTGATGGTTCCAACCCCATTTATAAGGCAAGAAATCCCACTTACTAAACCTGACAGGGCACACCTGTGAAGTGAAGACCATTTCCAGTGACTACCTCTTGAAGCTCATCAAGAGAATGCCAAGAGTGTGCAAAGCAGTCATCAAAGCAAAAGGTGGCTACTTTGAAGAACCTAGAATATAAGATGCATTTTCAGTTGTTTCACACTTTTTTGTTAAGTATATAATTCCACATGTGTTAATTCATAGTTTTGATGCCCTCAGTGTGAATGTACAATTTTCATAGTCATGAAAACATAGAAAAATCTTTAAATGAGAAGGTGTGTCCAAACTTTTGGTCTGTACTGTATATCATAATCCCGACGCAAAAATCTAGACGTCAGAATCCTAGCTTGAGCTTCAAATTCACTATTAGAACCACAAATACGACGAGCTCTAATAAACTGTCCCTTAGGGATAGCTCTAATGGTGTGCAAAGGATGTGCCGAGTTAGCATGCAATATTGAGTTAGTACTAGTGTCCTTACGATGAATGCCACTGTGGATAGTTCCAAACTGATCAATAGTAATCAATAGATCCAGAAAATCAATCCTATCCCTAGTGACGTTAAAACTCAGCTTAACATTCCAATCGTTGGTGTTTAAATGTTTCAAAAACCGATCCAATTCAATCCTATCCCCTTGCCAGATGAAAAGGACGTCGTCTATAAATCGCATCCAACTGATTGCAGACGGACCAGATACACTAGAAAGATAAGGCAACATGTGGCTCCGTTCCCACAAACCCATAAAGAGGTTGGCATACGAGGGGGAACAAGTCACCCCCATCGCCACCCCTCGACGTTGTAGTTAGTAACGATCCTTAAATGTAAAATAATTATGAGTCAATACAAATTTCAATAATTCCAGAATTAGTTTCTGGAGTCTAGCATCCATGCCCTTATTAGTTAAAAAAATTTAACCAGACCATGATGATGATTTATACAGGTATAAATAAAGAGACTCCACATCACCACTAACCAGATACATGTCCCGTTCAAATGTAATTTCCTGTAATCGCTGCAAAACATCCCCAGAGACACACGGTTTCAAATAATAATCAAGAAATCTACAGGTTGCCTCACATAAGCCACCACAGCCAGAGACTATGGGCCTCCCAGGCGGTTTATCTAAATTCTTGTGTACCTTAGGCAAAAAATATATCGTTGGTACAACAGGATGTAAAGTACGTAAACCTTCCCATACAGATTTCGTAATACATCCATGATCCAAGGCCACATCCAATAGAGAAAAAAGTTGTTTTTGGAAGGTGGTAGTAGGATCAGAGCCTAACCTCTGATAACATACCGTATCATTTAATTGTTTAAAGGCTTCCTTCTCATAATCTTCCACAGCCCATAAAACAACGTTACCGCCTTTATCGGCGGGTTTTATCACCACTTGTTTCATATTAGCTAATTCAAATAAAACTCGTCGTTGTGGCCCAGTAAGATTGTCATATGGTTTTCTAACAGAGAGCTGATATAGTTCATTTACCACCATTCTAACAAAAATTTCCAATGAGGAATTAAGTGTCAAGGGAGGAAAGCTTATTGACGTCTTTTTAATAAAATCAGGAAACTTACTTCCTGATGATTCAACTTGCTCAAGTAATAATTCCTCTAGTACCCGGAGCGCTTCCAGTTCTGTCTCTGTAGAGAAAGGAGTGTCTATGAATTTTTTATGAAATTTTTTTAGAAGTTTGCGAGCAAACAAAAATACACCCTTGATAGCCAAAAAGGTATCAAAAGCTGCCGTAGGGCAAAAAGATAGCCCTAAAGACAAGACAGACATCTGTTCAGGGGATAATTCTATGTCAGATAAGTTGATTACCTTAAGATCGTCATTCTGCTTCAAGTCCTGATCCCTGTTGTTGAATCTCCGTCCAAAAATCATCTGTCGAATATTATACCGTTTAGGATTCAGGACAAATCCCTCGGTATAGTCGCAATGTCAGTAGATTTTTTGATTGATTAATAAAATGTAATGATTTTACTTAATGATTAAAGTATATTTTGTCTGAGAATTTATTTAGATTTAAAACTTTTCTTAGCCTGGCCTGCTTTAGGGCGCATTGGACGAGCCAACCAGACAACGAGACTCCTCCGGTGGGTCCTGGCTTCTCCATCAGGGGAGTTGAGAGTGCCAAGGTGGAGAGCATGATGATGATGATAGAAGTTAGCATCTGCTTTGTTTTCTTAGAATGCAAGCGTAAGTGTGCAGCCTGCCACCCACCCACCCCCAGGCTGCAATACCATACTGCTTGCACTTGAAATTGGGCCTTTTAGGCAAGTGGAGGCGGAATCTGGCCACCACGTCATGGCTGTGTCGGCGACCTGGTATCCATACTCACTCCCCAACCGCCCGGCGGCTGGGTGTCCACGCTTGGTCCCCAGCCGCCAGGTGGCGGCTGGGTGTCCATAAACGGTCCCCAGCCGCCCTCATTTGTCCCGGTGCGCCTTATACACAAGCGCGCATACCAAAACATTACCTGTGCCCTCCCCAGTGCATTTAGTGGGAAGGACAGCCTAACCACAAACATGTGGACAAGTGAATGTGGCCACAAGAGTTGTGCTGTGTGTGGAGAGAGCTCCTGGGAAGGGAGGAGAGCCAGGCGGAGGTGACCGAGCGGACCGGGAGGACCAGTAGGAGGCGACCGGAGGGACGAGCGCAAGAGAGCGCTGTGGCAGCGTGCAGTGCCGGCCGGCGGAGGGTGCCAGGTGGTGGTGACCAGGAGGTGATCAGGAGGACCGGTAAGAGGCGACCGGAGGGTCGAGCGCGCTGTGATAGCGTGCAGCGTCCCTAGAGGAGGTGAGTGAGGGGCAGGAGGCCGCGATAAGCGGCCCTACTGAACCCAAGTGTGTACTGTACTGTATTGTATTTGTATCTGTATTGTAATTGTATTGTATTCCCTAGTCCATATTTAATTGATTACCCCCCCGTCCATATTTAATTGATCACCCCCGTCCATATTTAAATTGATTCCCCTGAACACCCCCGTCCATATTTAACTGATCCCTCTGACCACATTAAATTGACCCCCCCGTCCTCATTTAATTGATCCCCGACCACCCCCCGTCCATATTAAAGTGATCCCCCTGACCACATTTAAATGATTGACCCCCCCAGCCCATAATTGATTGATCCCCCTTGTCCTATTTAATAGATTCCCCTTGTCCACTTTTACTCATCCCCAGTCCCTATCTATTTGCCTTATCCCCCACCATATTTAATTAACCCCTGTCCATAATTAATTGATTGATTCCCCAGACCACAATTAATTATTTCCCCAGTCCATATTTATTGATATTATTGATACTTATTGATCCCCAGTCCTTAGTTAATTGACCCACCGTCCATACCTATTTATTTGCTTTACCCCCCATCCTATTTAATTAAACCCCCTGTCCATAATTAATTGATTGATTCCCTAGTCCACAATTAATTATTTCCCCAGTCCATACTTATTGATCCCAGTCCATAGTTAATTGACACACCGTCCATACTTAATTAATCCACCTGACCCACTCAGCTGATCCCCCGTCCACACTTAATTGATACTTAATTGATCCCCCGTCCATACTTAACGGATCCCGCGTCGATATCTAATCGATACACTTGCACATCCCTAATTGATCCCCGTCCATACACCTATATATAAATAATTGTGTTTTGTACTTGTACATATATACTGACTGTATCCCCATATTTAGAATGACGTCCATGTTGGCCGGAGCCGTGCAGTGTACATCTTGCGCAATGTATGCATTCCCTGAGCTACCGCTCAGGGATCCATACTGCTGCGAGAGATGTGAGCATATCGTGCACTTGGAAGCCCAAATCCTGGATCTAAGTGCTCAGATAGCGGTACTGAGGAGCATCGACAACATGGAACGGAGTTTGCTGCTAACCGAGCAGACACTCAATGGGTCAACAATGGGGGTGGAGCTTAGTGGGGAAGCGCAGGCTGAACAGGCAGGGAGCTGGGTAACAGTTAGAAGGGATAGAGGGAAGAAGTATAGGAAGGCTGGTTCAGAACCGGCATTATTGGAGCACGACAGATCCTCTGACCGCCGGGGGAGTGTATGCTCCAGTAATGAGGGGGAGGGGGGAAGTGTAGGGCAGGCTAGACAGGTCCTGGTAGTGGGTGACTCTATTATTAGGGGGACAGACAGGGCAATCTGTCACAAAGACCGGGATCGCCGAACGGTGTGCTGCCTCCCTGGCGCTCGAGTCCGGCACATCGCGGATCGGGTTGACAGGTTACTGGGTGGGGCTGGCGAAGACCCAGCGGTCATGGTCCACATTGGCACCAATGACAAAGTGAGTGGTAGATGGAGGGTCCTTAAAAATGATTTCAGGGATCTAGGTAGGAAGCTTAGGGCAAGGACCTCCAAGGTAGTTTTCTCAGAAATACTACCAATCCCACGAGCCACACAGGAGCGCCAACGGGAAGTTAGGGAGGTGAATAAGTGGCTAAAGAGTTGGTGCAAGGCAGAAGGGTTTGGGTTCATGGAGAACTGGGCCGACTTCGCTGTCGGCTACAGGCTCTACCGTAGGGACGGGCTGCACCTCAATGGGGAGGGTGCAGCGGTGCTGGGGAAGAAGATGGCTAATAGGTTGGAGGAGTTTTTAAACTAGAGACGGGGGGGGGGAACCAAGGAAATAGGTGGGATGTGAGGCAAGCAAGGGGGAAGGGGAGAAGTGAATATAATGAGGGTGGAGAGGGGGGTGGGGATAGTACAGTTAGATCGTTAGAGAAGAATAGGATGCTAAATAACCCCAAAGTTTTATCTTGCATGCTGACCAACGCAAGAAGCCTGAGCAATAAGGCGGATGAGCTGCGGGCGCTTATATCGGAGGAGAGGTATGACATCGTAGGTATAACAGAGACTTGGCTAGATGATAGCTACGACTGGGCGGTAAATTTAACAGATTATAGTTTATTTAGAAGGGACCGGAAACAGGGGAAGGGCGGAGGAGTCTGCTTATATGTAAAGTCACGTCTAAAGCCCAGACTAAGGGAAGATATAGGAGAGGGAGAAGAGGGGGTCGAGTCCATGTGGGTAGAGATAGAGGGGGCAAAAAATAATAATAAAATATTACTGGGGGTCTGCTATAAGCCACCCAATATAACAGAGGAGAATGAGAAACTGCTATTAGGACAAATAGACAAAGTAGCAAAACATAATGAGGTGATTGTAATGGGGGATTTCAACTACCCGGATATTGACTGGGAAACAGAAACCTGTAGATCGCAGAAAGGAAAAAGGTTCTTGACAAATATCAAGGATAATTATCTCTCCCAACTAGTGCAGGAACCAACGAGAGGGAAGGCCGTGTTGGACTTAATATTGACTAATAGGCCTGATAGAATAACTGAGGTACAGATAGGGGGGCACCTAGGTAATAGCGATCATAATATTATCAATTTCAAAATACCCTTCAGTAGGGTTATCAATAAGGGAACAACTAAAACATTAAACTTTAGGAGGGCGAAGTTTGATCAGCTGAAAGAAAACCTTCAACTTATAGACTGGGACAAAGTTCTTAATCAAAGGAATACGAATAGTAAATGGGAAACCTTCAAAATAATTCTGAATACTCAGTGCGAGAGGTATATACCATATGGGAATAAAAGGGCCAGAAATAAGAGGAAACCAATATGGTTGAACAAGAACGTAAAAGGGGCGTTAAATAGCAAAAAAGAGGCATTCAAGAGATTAAAACAGGAAAACAGTAAGGAGGCACTAATGTGTTACAAGGAAAAAACGAGAACCTGCAAAAAACAAATAAAAATAGCGAAGGAGGAAACAGAGAGACGTATTGCTAGAGAAAGTAGATCAAATCCCAAACTGTTCTTTACGTATATAAATAGTAAAAGGATTAAATCGGATAATATTGGACCGATAAAAAGTGAGGAAGGCAAAATCATAGAGAAAGATGAGGATAAAGCTAATCTATTAAATAATTTTTTTTCGACAACTTTCACAAAGGAAATAGAACTAACAGGAGAAATGAGAAGTGACAAGCTTAATCCTCCACTAAGTATGACAAATCTAACCCAAGCTGGGGTACAGAAACGCCTCAGTAACATTAAAATAAACAAATCACCAGGACCTGATGGCATACACCCACGGGTACTAAGGGAACTAAGTAATGTGATAGACAGACCGTTATATCTTATATTTAAGGACTCTGTTGAGACTGGGTCTGTACCACTTGATTGGCGACAGGCGAATGTAGTGCCAATATTCAAAAAGGGAGCGAAAAGTGACGCCGGAAACTATCGGCCGGTGAGTCTGACGTCCGTTGTGGGCAAAATTTTTGAAAGCTTCATTAAAGAGGCAATCATGGAGCATCTTGATGCTAATAATCTTTTAATCCCGAACCAACATGGATTCATGAGGAATCGCTCCTGCCAAACAAACCTGATTGACTTCTACGAGGAGGTTAGCTCTCGAGTAGATCAGGGGGAACCAGTGGATGTCGTGTATCTCGACTTCTCAAAAGCGTTCGATAGCGTGCCACATAATAGGTTGGTATACAAAATGAGAATGATGGGGCTGGGGGAAAATGTCTGCAAGTGGGTAGCTAACTGGCTAAAGGATAGAAGGCAGAGGGTGGTTATAAATGGAATATACTCAGATTGGGTAAGAGTCACTAGTGGGGTACCACAGGGGTCTGTACTAGGCCCAATGTTATTTAATATCTTTATTAACGACATAGTCAACGGGATAAATAGTAAAATATCAATATTTGCAGATACACAAAGTTATGTAAAACAATTAATACAAAAGAGGACAGTGCAGACCTACAGAGGGATTTGGATAAGCTGGGTAGGTGGAGCATTAAATGGCAAATGAGGTTTAACGAGGAGAAATGTAAGGTCATACATATGGGAAGGAAAAATGGAAGTCACCAGTACTCACTGAATGGGAAATCATTGGGGAATTCAGAGATGGAGAAGGACTTGGGCATCTTGATTGATAGCAAACTAAATTGGAGTGCCCAAAGTCAGGCCGCTGCTGTAAGGGCAAACAGGGTAATGGGATGTATCAGAAGAGGTATAGCTGCAAATGATGAGAACATTGTTCTTCCACTGTACAAAGCACTGGTCAGACCACACTTGGAATACTGTGCTCAGTTATGGGCCCCAATATATAGAAAGGATATAAACGATCTTGAAAAGGTACAAAGGAGGGCAACAAAATTAATAAAGGGAATGGAGGGACTGCAATACCCAGAGAGGTTGGCAAAACTAGGACTATTCAGCCTGGAAAAGAGAAGGTTGAGGGGGGACATAATAAATGTGTACAAATATGTTAGGGGACAGTATAGAGACCTTGCCAGGGATTTGTTCAAAAGGAGGAATATTACGGTAACAAGAGGGCATTCACTAAGACTGGAAGAGAAAAGGTTTCAGCACCAGCATAGGAAGGGGTTCTTTACGGTAAGAGCAGTGAGAATATGGAATTCACTGAGTGAAGAGACGGTAATGTCAGATTCACTACACCAGTTCAAGCGGGGACTGGATGCATTTCTAGATACCAGGCAGATTTCAGCATATACTTAAAAATAAAATAAAATAGTAGGTTGATACAGGGATTTATTCTGACTGCTGGTTTCAGAGTCGGGAGGGAATTTTTCCTCAGGTGAAGATTGGCCAAATCATTTGGGGTTTTTGCCCTCCTCTGGATCAACTTTAGCAATTACAGAACTAACAGGTCGAACTTGATGGACGCAAGTTTTTATTCGGCTTTACAAACTATGTTACTATGTTACTATGACCTGTGGATCCTAAGATCGGTCGATTCTGGGGTAAAAATAGAGCTCTCCTCCTATCCTCCACGGAGAGTGAAAACAACACGGCTCTCCTCTCCGGAGCTACAAGCCACCTTAATATCTTTTATGGGAGAACTACTATCTTCAGAGGTGATCTCTCTAGTTCCAACAAAGGAGAGATGCAGAGGACACTACTCCAAACTCTTCTTGATAAAAAAAAAATGGGGGGATCCCATCGGATCACAATCAATCTGAAACCTCTGAATCAACACATACTTTACATAAGGTTCAAGATAGAATCGATCAAATCAACAGTTCCTCTGATAGGACAAGATTATGTCATGGCTACGATCGATCTCCAAGATGCATATTACCACGTCCCGATTCATCCAACTTATCGGGAGTTTCTAAGATTCGCGATCTTCTAAAGGTCCTAGAAGATCGTCTCATTTTTCGTCTGGACTGATCATTTCTATCTAAAGTAGTCTCATACTTCCACAGATCTCAGGATGTAATTCTCCCATCCTTCTGTGACAATCCGAGAGAGAAGAGTTCCAGACTCTGGATGTTCAAAGGATAGTCCTGCATTATCTTCAGGAAACACAAGAAGGGAGAAGAGACAAAAATCTATTTGTCCATTCTCAAGGCCAAAATAAGGGGAAGAAAGCGTCTAAATCTACAATCGCCAACTGGGTTAAGAAAGCAGTTATTGAAACTTATCAGATCCAAAACCTTTCACCTCCAGAGAAGCTCAAAGCTCACTCTAGAAAAGTGGTATCTGTCTCCTGGGCTGAGAAAGCCAACGCCTCCATCGAGCAGATTTGCAGAGCTGCTACCTGGTCCTCACTCCATACCTTCTCCAGACACTACAGATTGGACCTAGTGTCCATTAGAAGAGATTTAGCCTTTGGAAGGAAGGTCCTCCAGGCTATTGTCCCTCCCTAAATATATCTTGGGTATACCCCCAGTGTGCTGTCGTGGGGGGTTATTAGAGAAAATAGAATTAGACTTACCTGTAATTTGGTTTCTAATAACCCACCACGACAGCACGAGTAATTCCCTCCCTTTTGCTTATTATTTCTTACATGATCATATCAGTGAGAATAAAATATAATTTGAAGCATTCATTCTCTTGTGGTCCTTTATAATAACACTGGAGGGAGGATGTTTGAGGAGCTATTTCACCTCTTCATGTTTCCTGTCCCTATTAGGGTGGGGTTACATCCTCCGGTGTGCTGTCATGGTGGGTTATTATAAACCAAATTACCGGTAAGTCTAATTCTATTTTTATGGATTTTTCTTGTAATATATAGGAAAGCCTAAGGCCAGAAATAAACCCCATAAAACACTGTACATAGAGACATTGGTATCAAGTAACCCCTGTCTTGGTGTTCTTACAAACAAACTTTTATAAATGCCTCAAACTTCTGTGTGTGAATCAGACCTGAGATCTAACGTGATAGAAGATGACAGTCTGGTGAAGACGAGAAACATATAGACGGGCTCTGGCCATATATGTTTATACAGCCATAGTAGAAGATGAAGATTTGGTCCTCATCATGAAGTAGTTATTTCTCATGTCACGAGTAATGAATATCTCCTGCAGTATTGCTAATTCCAGTGTTGGTAAATGAGATGAGAATTAGCAATAAGGAAGATGAGTCTATGAGAAAGGTATTCTCCTGCAGATTCCGAGGAAGAAATTGCTTGTTGTCTGTGGCCTAAAATATATAGGTTTTATTAGTAGATATAAAGAAGAAAACTAGATACTGTAACAACAAAACAAAAATCTCCTCAAATGTTTCCCATATTATCTCCAGTAATTGTATTATTACACAGAATTTTTGATGTTACATCGGCTCATCTTCTTCTCATTCAGGTCTCTACAATATCGGATCCTCTCGGTGAATATCTTCTATATAAGAGAATTTTCCTGATGTACCCATCAAAGATGAATATGGACACAGGCAAGATGGCTGAGAAAATATTACACCTCACCCTAGAGATCCTCTTCCGGATTACTGGAGAGGTGAGAGATTCTGATGACGTCACATTACATCATTCTTATCTATGGGAATAACAGATGGACAGAACTGGAGAGGTGAGGACTCTGGAAATGTCTGTGGTGAGATATATTAATGTGTCTCTCCATAACCAGGATTACACAGTAGTGAAGAAGACCTCTAGTGAGCGCTGTCAGGACCCTTTGTCTGAAGGATGGGGAAGAACCCCGAGCCCAATCACGGAGCTTCCACCTCATCACCTGGTACATGAGGACATCAATGACCAGAAGATCCTAGATTTCACCTACAAGATGATTGAGCTGCTGACTGGAGAGGTGACACTGCTGGGAATGCTGGGACATTATACAGTAATGCTATGGAGGGATCGGGGGGATGACGGTATCATTGTATGTGTCAGGTTCCTATAAGGTGTCAGGATGTCGCTGTCTATTTCTCCATGGAGGAGTGGGAGTATTTAGAAGGACACAAAGATGTGTACAAGGACATCATGATGGAGGTTCCCCAGCCCCTCACATCACCAGGTAATAGACAGGACTAAATACACACGGCCTATAATTATCTGTATGTAAAGAATGAATTCAGTCCCTGTATGTGTTTCCTCCAGATCTATACAGTAAGAGGACAACACCAGAGAGATGTCCACGTCCTCTTCTTCCACAGGACTGTAAACAAGAAGATCCCAATGTTCCTCAGCATCATCAGGTAGATGGAGAGAAGGTGTCATGAGATCTCCCCTATGATGTGTAGGCGGCTGTGAAGGTCTTGTGCTCAGTCTTGTTTTATCCACCAGTATTATATGGTTTTTACTTGTGTAATGAGAACGGTGGAGATGGCAGGATTAGAGCTGATCATAGATGTGACTTCTCCATCTGTCTGTGACTTTTATAATATTTGTTTCAGGGTGAAGATCTGACCCATATTAATACTACAGAAACATATGTGAGGGGTGATGAGCGCTGTAAGGAGGAGATTCCTACATATGACTACCCAGGTGAGTAGTGACCACTAAATGCAGAGAAGTCACAGATTCTTCTCAGTCACATCCTGTGGCTGCTTTATCGGTGGTGTAGTCCGGCTTTATCACAATCATGTGATCACCATTTTTGCATCTAGACCAAAACATTCTCATCCACCCAAAACTGTACAAATGACTTTGGGCATTGAAACCCCTTAGAACTTACAACCTGGAGGATCCACCTCCCAACTGAAATTAGAAGATCCTGACTCTTACCTGACCTGATCTGTAAACTACCAATCCAAATGACAGCATATGTAGAAAGTGCTGACAAGTTAGAAAATACTTGAAGAAAAATAATATGATGGGACTGTGAGAGAAAGCGGAGGGTAATGATGCTGTTGGCTTCTTAGAACCCTTATATCTTATTAGATGAATCTATCTTCTCTCCCTTCTGTGTCGCTGAATGTTGTCATATGGTCCCTACAAGACCAGGTCCAGTCTTTATGACCAAACCTCGCTTTTAAGATCGACAACATTAAACCTGCAGTGAGGGCCAGGTGTGAATTTCTGTCCAATAACAGCAGAGTTTCCTGCTGTTTTGTGGTGTGAGATGACAAGAAGAATAGTCAGGTGGCCGGATCAGAACCAGGAGGGCAGAGAAAATACAAAATCAGAAGACACAATAGTAGACAGTAAACGGGCCGAGGTCACAAGAAGAAACTAAGAAGAAAAACAGAACACGGGAGCTGAACACAGAGAACTTAACCAGCAGAGAGCTAGGCTGTATCTGGCAGCATCCGGCATTATACATGAGCTTTAGTAGGGTGTGATGCTTTACATTTCACAAGGCGAAGCAAAATAGTGTTAGAGGTTAAAAACGTAACCTTTAATAAGTAAATGGATAAAAAAATCTAAATGGGTACTAAAAAGTCACATGGTAGAAAAGTGTCACTACCCAAGACAAATCTATCCTCATTCATACCAGGGATTATATGGGATAGTAACTAAGTACAGCCCACCTGCACACCAAACGAGATCATGGCAGATAATAATGGAGCTGTTACTAAGAGCATCACCAACCATGAACCGTATAAGACAATCAGTGGTTTAACATGAGAGTTCACACTTTACACATAATAATGGAACAATCTCACCATTTTCAATGTCCGTTCACATTCTTGCTCTAGATAGCTTATTATTATTTGCTGCCACTACCAACCCAATTTGAAATATAATACAAGCCTGGTCGGACGCCTGCGTTCTGATAGCGTATGGCTTCGGAGGAGGGAACAATTGCAGAACAAAAGAAACAGGACTATTAAATTTTATATTTAATCCAAAAGGGAGGCAGAGTTTAGGAAAAATATACAAAAGGTTTAACAAAAGGAGACAATACATATGCAGTTACACAAAATAAGGATTAAAGAACTTATTATAATATCTCAGAGATGATTCAGTATAGCTGGAGGGGGGGCGCCCCACTTTGATTTGACCGTTATCGAACGTGATCCTTTGCTTATGGTCTCTATACCACCCGGAAATTAACACTAACCCATCCTCAGTGGGGTCTTTTATGCTGAAGGGGGAGACCTGCCCACACACCCCCTGGGATGATATCATGTGGGCTGGGCTCCAGCCTTCACATTTTTATTAAAATAGCTGGCTCTGATGATAAATTATCACTGCTTGATCGCAGAAGCCTTAAAGTGATACCATATTTTCCATTATGAATTTATCTCTCTTTAGAGACCACACGTGACCTAGCTACGGTCTGTTATTTTGTACTCTTGCATTACCGCTCCCCGGAGGGGCGTAGTTCTACGGAAAATTATGCATATTGTTCCTTGGCTGACCCTGTCACTAAAAATATGAGGCCCATTTATTATCGGACATATGGAACTTTAGATATTCCATATTTCGTGTCCGTGTCGGCCCGGCAGCAGATTTCCGTTGAATTCTTTTGAAGCCCGGGAACTAAATCTTCCTTAGCTAGATGTAAATTTATCGCAGGTCTCTGTTAATTGGGTTTGCCACCTCTCTGGGTACTGGCATCTGCCTACAAGCCACTCTGCCTGAGCGTGCTAATTAGTGGATTGTTGGTGGATAAGGGAAGAGGAAAGAACGGCTTGGGGTGGCGGAGAAAATATTTTCTTAATTTCTATGACAGGAGAGAAGAGAGAATTTTCAATATTTCCATGACAGAAGCCAAGTTGCTTTCCAAGAGCCTTTGAGCCACTAATTATGTGGAAACTTTTTGTTTTTCCATTGACAGATGATGGACCTGAGTGGGGGCTTGTTTTTTGTGAGATGAGTAGAAATTTTTAGTGGTATCATTTTTGCACGTGTAATATTTGGGAGACGGAATGAACAAACAGTTGAACACCACGCTCTACTGGTTCATGCTATGAAGTTTTCTATTAGACTGTGAACTGTCATAGTCTTGGTGAATAATTCAATATTTTTACATAACTTGCCATTTGTACCAACATTTTAAGTAGAAATGTACAAAAATATAAATTTCAACAGTATTTTATACAAATGTAATATTTTTTTTTACTTAGATGACTGTCCCAGAAGATCAGAGGGACAGCTGACATCTTCAGTTTTCAAATCAGATGATCTTGAGATCCCACAGGATACAATTGATGGGAATGCCATTTCTCCAGATATACCATCATCCTATCACAGCAAAGATCTGTCATCTGATCCTTTGAAACAGGTCCTGTCTTGTGATTCATTACCGACTACTAAGGAAAATCAAAGTCACAAAATAAGCATTAAAAAACTAATGGCTCTCAAACCTAAGAAGCCATTTTCACGGTCAGAATATGGAAATAGTTTTCCCCTCAAAATGCTTTTTCTTAAACATCAAAAAATTCACACAGCAAAGAATAGATTTTCTTGTTCCAAGTGTATGAAATGTTTTAACAACAAATCACATCTTGTTACTCACCAGAGAACTCACACAGGGGAGAAGCCTTTTTCATGTTCAGAATGTGGGAAATGTTTTAACGATAAATCAAATCTTCTTAGTCACCAGAGAACTCACACAGGGGAGAAGCCTTTTTCCTGTTCAGAATGTGGGAAATGTTTTACAGTGAGATCATCTCTTGTTACACATCTTCGAATTCACACAGGGGAGAAGCCTTTTTCCTGTTCAGAATGTGGTAAATGTTTTAACCAGAAATCAGCTCTTGTTACACACCAGAGAACTCACACAGGGGAAAAGCCTTTTTCCTGTTCAGAATGTGGGAAATGTTTTAACAAGAAATTAGATCTTCTTAGTCACCAGAGAACTCACACAGGGGAGAAGGCTTTTTCCTGTTCAGAATGTGGGAAATGTTTTAACCGGAAATGGAATCTTGTTATACACCAAAGAACTCACACAGGGAAGATGTCTTTTTCATGTTCAGAATGTGGGAAACATTTTAACCAGAAATCAGATCTTGTTGGACATAAAATAACTCACACAGGGGAGAAGCCTTTTTCCTGTTCAGAATGTGGGAAATCTTTTATCAAGAAATCAAATCTTCTTAATCACCAGAGAACTCACACAGGGGAGAAGCCTTTTTCGTGTTCAGAATGTGGGAAATGTTTTAACCAGAAATTAGCTCTTGTTACACATCAGAGAACTCACACAGGGGAAAGCCTTTTTCATGTTCAGAATGTGGGAAATGTTTTACAGGGAAATCAAATCTTGTTAGGCACCAGAGAACTCACACAGGAGAGAAGCCTTTTTCATGTTCAGAATGTGGGAAATGTTTTACATGGAAAACAAATCTTGTTAAGCACCAGAGAATTCACACAGGGAAGAAGCCTTTTTCATGTTCAGAATGTGGGAAATGTTTTAATCAGAAAGCGCATCTTGATAGACATCAGAGAAGTCACATAGGGAAGAAGCATTTTGTATCTCCTTAATGTGGTAAATTTCACTTGAAAAGACACACTTTTATCTAGAAAAAATCTTGCTTATAAGTGAGTGCGTCCTATAGACTGGAGGTAGCTTTCTGTGACCGAGAACAATGAGACAGTGTCCTTCCTGATCAGTGAGACAACTGCTCTCTTCTCCAATTCCACACTTATCTAACTGATTGGTGCAGAGCAGGAAGGTACCGGGACCTGTGCAGAGGCTGCACTTACTGACTGAGCAGCTGAAGAACCTTCCACCTGACTAGCTCAAGGATCTTTCAGATCATGTAACACTGTTTTTACATATTTTTAAAAGTTGTCAGATTCCGCTATGAACTGAGCCATTTCTTAACGAGTTTGACCTCCTGAATTTAAATTGGACAATGAGTTTTCCTTTTACTGCTACATATATTAATGATAAAAGTTTCAGTACTTTGAAACATTATTATTTTTGTAAATATACAGATGCAGAATATCTTGTTATTCCAATTTTCTGAAATTTATTTAGAGAAAACTTAGCAACTATTCAAATAACTAAAACCTGTCTAAACACTATTGCGAATTATAATCAGTTACAGAAATTGCACTACAAAACTTGGTCCTCATTCAGTAACAACTGTTTTTTGCTTGTTTCTTGTACTCCTGCATCAGATCATCTCTTAAAATTATGCAACAGTAATCTGCAAGCATTGAGGGATTCCATTTTCTTTGATATCTTTTCTCCATAGCTACAATATCTTTGTTACATCTCTCACCATCCTCGTCTCTCACTACTCCGCAGCTTGGTGGAATAAAAGTCTAAAATGTAAGAAATTAATCGTTAAGGACATGTTACAGCCAAGATCCTTATATGTTTTGAGGAGAAATAAAACCAACTCTTCAAAGTTATTGTATCTGCTCATGAGTTTCCCAAAAAGTTAGTTACCACAAATCCAAATGTAGACCATACTGCCTTTTCCTTGCCCTGCAACAAACAAAGAAACTCCTCATCTTGAAGAAGCTTACGAATCTGAGGTCCAATAGAGACTCCTTGTTTTATATTTGCTTCACTTAACCTTGTAAAGTTATCAATCAGATGCATGAATGCTTTTACATTTTTATCCATTGCCTTTACAAAGTTCTTCATTAGGCCCAACTTGATAAGATTTTGTTACCACCATTGCCTAGGTGGGTCGTCAACTTCTGGATGCAGGACAGTTTACTCCCTTGCTGAAGTGAATGTCGGAGAGGCCAGTCACTTTTTTTGTAGCAATATTCTCTTGGACGACTATCCCACGCACACAGCAAGCAGCAGTACTTTTGTGTATCCTCCCTGGAGACCAAATAAGAGGGCAACAACCTTGATGAAATGTGTGAACAAGCAGGTGTAGGAGCTCCTGCCGAGCATCTAGCACAATACTCACTGCCCCACGGCCTAATCTGCACCAATAGCACTGAGGAACCTACTTTAAAATACTTTTTCATTGCAGTGGTACATTGTACATTTGCTCTATCTGCTTTGAATGTACATTTTGGTGGTCTTAAAGATGAGATAGCAGGTATATGACACCAACTGCAGAAAATAGAGCAGGGGCAGTGGAAGTCAGTCAGCGCCATTGAGGATCAGATAGCCGATACAAGCAATGAAAACAGGCTTGCCGCACAGCAAATATCAGCACTGGTGGCAGAAACAGATGATCTTGAAAATAGGTCAAGGCTCAATGATATACCACTTATTGGCGTGCCTGAAAAAATAAAAGGCTCCTTTCCTACTGAATTCTTTGAAAACTGGCTGAAATTAATAATCAGGCTTGAAACCTTAACCCCCTGTAAGCTGTAGAGCGAACTCACAGGATGCCTACCCATCCTCTTCCTCCTGGGCTTCCACAAAGACCTGTGCTGGCTAAAGTTTTACACTACCGGGACAGAGATATTATCCTGCGACAGGCAAGGGATCACCCAGATGTAACAATCAATGGGTCCAAAATCTCCATCTTTCCAGATTATTCTATAGAAGTGCAGAAACTAAGAACCAGATTCATTGATGTCAAAAAACATCTCAGATCTGCACGTTTCATATTCAATTATTTTATATTTAATAAACCTTTCTGAATTGACGTCTTCAATAAACCAGCAGCGCGGGAAGTATCCACAAATTTCTCCAGATCCTGATATTCATCGGCTTTGACAAATCCATGGATCCGCAGCAGCTGAACATCAAACTTAAAATGCCAAAGAATACGGATCAGGTTAGCACAATCTGATACAAATACTCATAAATGTTTGTTGGATAAGACCCTATTTGCGCTACTTTCTCCCTAGTGTTTTATCTTGGATACAGAAGCAATACCTTGGAACCGTCACCCGGTCTGGCAATTGTCAAAGGAGAGCCCGGCTGCAGAGGGAATTATCTATATATCTACATCATTGAATACTTTTACAATCGACTATCATCAAGGGAACGGCTCATGTTACAAACTATTGGACAAACAGGAGGATCCATTATGGACGTGGACAGTTCTACAAACTCATTCAGTGAGGAGGACACAAACGTTTTAAAGGAAAAAAAAACTTTTAGCACTTCAAAGATGCATTAAAAGAGGAACTTCATTTTAGTCTGGATGTCCGGTTTTTAACTATATGGATGAAAAAAATATGTCTGAGGGGCCTCAGGTTGGTACATACCTCTCCATTTTCTAAGGACAATACATTTACACTTGAATGAGACTCTAATTTAAATAATTGTATGCACATTATGTGTTAACATGTTTACATAAAAAGAGAACATAATTGTTTGAAACTGCAACTGAAAAAGTCCTATCTTTAGCTAAGGACTGTGAAGACCTGGGGTCTTCCTTGGGCATAATACTACTCAGATAACACAGGGCGAGGGTAAAGCAGTGTGGCAATATTTTATTGAATAACTAAACTGACATTAAACAGAACAATCCCAGCAAATACCCAAGATGATACAACATTACACAGTTTCACCCTTCCGCTGACCCGCCAGGGATAGAACAACTGCGACTTTGGGACTTCCAGGGCCGACTACCTCAACCAGTGGACCCCGCTTTTGGCGGGCCCCCTCAGAGAGGAGATAGCAGCAAGCTTAAGAAGCTGACAGTCCATCGAGGTGCAAGGCCAGGAGACCCAAGGGTCCCACCCTGGCCTGTCTGGGAGTTCCGTGGGTTCCAGGCGACTAGAGGGTTCCACCTGGCAGCCCCAAACAACATATACATGGGGCCAGATGACTTCATCATTCCAACCTGGTCTCCCAAAATGTATCCATGGGTTCTCTGATGGTAAATGGAGCAAATCCGAATCCTTCCAGTCAGGGCCGTATACCCTTAGGCAGGAATCATGTAGAATCCAAATCTGTGTCACTCTGGATCGAGCCATGCTACCAAGCTTTTGCCCTGAAAATTCTGACTGATTTTTGATTCTCTCTTTCAATTCTCACTGCTACAGAGGCATATGTCACTTAAATAGTTAGTTGTCCTTTCAAGTATGCATCCACAGGTCAAGGATTAGGGAGGGTATTATTCCACAGGGCTCATGTCTCATTGTTTGAGCATTTAATCAATTTATATAGTTGGTATAACAGTGGGTTCTTGTAAATCTACATCTAGATGGCTTTAGTACAATATGCAATTAGCATATCAACAAACATCATTGTTTAAAAACCAAGAGAAGTCACATTCACATAATCTTATCTCCTTCTTGACCAGCCACAGAAATACACTTACAAGTCAACACAAACTCAATAGTGTATTTCTCTTGGCTGAACAAATCTAGACTTCTGGCTGATTAAGATAAAAAACTGTTTTGTCACAAGGACCTATTAAGGTTTGAATCTCATCCATAGTATAAAAAAATTAATTACAACACTATCACATCCATATTACAATTAAAAAATGGAGCAATAATGAAAAAAATCGAAAAAACTGCATTGAGGCAGGGATTATCGTACTATAAAAAAGAAAGAAACACAAAGTGTGCCCCGAGTGACATAACAAAATCTAAAAATTCTCTACCTATACAATTAAAGGACAAGGCTAATGAATGTACTGATACAAATAAAAACATATTGCAAATAATAAGATCGAACCGAAGATAACAAATAACAAAATAATTGAGAAAGTCCTACCAAATAGAATTGAACCTTTATCAATTGCAACAGTTGAATCTACAAAAAGTACTGTGGGCAGGAGCACAGATTTGACAAACACTCCTCTTATACAAAATTCAAATATACTACTTCCATCCTCTGAGTGGAAAACCTCTACCTTCATTTTGGTTCTTAATGCAAAAAAACATCTTGACAACATTAGACTACAAATAAATAGACTCAATGAAGAAAGGGAAAGAGCTCGTCTAAGTAAAAATAAAATAAAGACAACTAGTGTCAATAAATGAAATATAAGTCTAATTTCACCTAATGAAATTGAATCTCTTGTTCTACTCGAATTCTCAGATCCCATTTCTACTCCACTACTGGACCTCTCAATATATGACACTACATCAGACCTTGTTTCCTCTACTAAAAAAACAAGCAATATTATAATAGTGGATGTCAGGAATTTCAACACACACAGAGGGACGACACCGAGGAGATCACGCAATATCTCACTGTGCCGTCACGCTGTCCGTATTTCGTCTGTAGTTGCGAGCACACGATCCAGACTACTCTACGTAGGTATCTGTAAGCGACCAATGAGCGTATGGCGTCACACCTCGGGGATTTCAAAGCCTGGAATCCGTGTTTAACGCCCTCCGTACAGTCACTGTCAGCTTCACGATAGCCCAATTATTATTCTCTGCCACCACCGGCCGAGTTTGAAATATAATACAGGCCTGGCCTGACGCCTGCGTTTTGGTAGCGTATATGGCTTCGGTGGAAGGGAACGATTACAGAACAAAAGAAACAGAACTATTAAATTTTATGTTTAATCCAAAAGGGAGGCAGTGTTTAGGAAAAATATATACATAAGGATGTTACAAAGGAGACATTAAAATACATACGCAGTTCCATAAAATAAATAGGATGAAAGAAGTTAACTTACACTATACGATCGCGGAGATGATTCAATATAGGTGGAGGAGGGATTCCCCAGCTGGATTGTGCTATAATTGAACAGGACCCGTTGCTTATAATTCTTATTCCCTCCTGGCAATGAGTGCTCCTGTCTTCTCCATGGATTCTCTTATACCTAAGGGGAGATCTGGCTACATGCCCCTGGTGGTGACATCATGTGGGCCGATCTCCAGCCTGTATATTTTTATTAAAAACGCTAACTTCTGCAATAGCTCATCGCTCGTTGATCGCAGAAGCTTGCAAACTACGCCATTTTTTCCCTTATGATTTTATCTTCATTTAGAGACCACACATCACATAGCTGCAGTCTGCTATTCTGGTGTTTTTGCGCTACAGCTCCCTGATTTTGCTTACAGCCCTGGAAAACTACATATACATTCCTGGGCTGATTTGATCAGTACACATATGGGTCCCATTACTGTCGGACGTATGGAACTCACAATATTTCATAGTTCATATCGGAGTCAGATCGTCTGCAAATTTCCCTTTGAAGCTCGGGAAGCAGCCTCATGGTTACAAGCAAATTAGTGCAAGTCAGCATTTTAATTACCTCCTGCGTCTTTCAGAGACAAGATGCTTGCTTCCTAACGAAGTTATAACACTCCTTGGCTGGCTTGTTTGCATAAGCTATTTCTCAGGCGTGCTCTAATTGGGACTTTTGTGCTGAGCAGAAGGGGAATAAGGGAGGGGGGCGAACATCTATGTCAGGCAGATGTGGGAGAACATTTTCCTGATATTAATATTTCCCTGACAGTGGACAATACCACAACTGGTACTAAAGGTCTGGTACCTTTTTTTTCCTTGGGCTGTGTCTCCTAAGAAAGGGCAATTAACCAATACTTCTTCCCCAAACCAGGGAAAAGAAAAAACCTACAAGAGGAACGCGAGGTGGAAGAAAAGGGAAAATAAACCTACCCCAAGGCCCAAACAATAATACTCACAAAATATTTTTAATCTGTCAGACTGCCTTTTATAAAATGATGAGAAATTAATATTATCAAAAGGACTTTGCTTTTGTGCCACAAACAAACCCAAAGACTTTGATCTGTTTTTAAATCTTCAGGTATTTACGAGGAACATGACACTGAAAAGACATAAAAGTGATATTCATAGGCAATTTCTCGCTTATGCATTAAGTGCACCCTATCTTTTACCATATGTGTTTCAGAAATACATAGTATAGCTGGATGGAACTGTTTTAAATATGTAAAAAACCGCACATCTCTTAGTGGCTTCCCCCATCAGCCGGACATTCCACGCTATCACATCTAACATTAATGTCATAGTGATATTCTTGTGTGTGTAATAAGATGTTGTACCTTAACAATATGTCTATAAGCACTTTTGAATGTGATGTAAGATAAATAAATTGGCAAATAAAGAGATAAGAAAAAAAACAAAGGGGAGGGGTGGAAAAGAAAAACATGGTGGAAGAAGTTAAAAACAACCATAAACAACCAACTTAACAATCTTGACATTTCTCTCAAATGGAGAGAAGTGGGGCTATCTAACAGCCTTAGTCCACATAAGGCAGAGACCAACGTGTCTTGCATCTTGCATAACAGGAATGCTCTGAGAAGCGCTCCGCTTTCATGACCACATTAGGACACCAAAGGTATGTATACTAGTATAAGTATTATGTTTCATATTTCAGTATGAAGGATATACGGATCAAGTGTCTCCCCTGTGCACAATCTTCTCATTTGTATCTAAACACTGTGCAAAGACCCCACATTATCTCTCTCACTGTATGATGGCCCCCACACCATACAAACGCCCCATTATCTCCCACACTGTATGATGGTCCCCACACTATACAAACACCCCACAATATCTCCCACACTGTATGATGGCCCCCACACTGTGCAAAGACCCCACATTATCTCCCACACTGTACGATGGCCCTACACTATACAAAGACCCCACATTATCTCCCACACTGTATGATGGCCCCCACACTATACAAACACCCCACAATATCTCCCACACTGTATGATGGCCCTCACACTGTGCAAAGACCCCACATTATCTCCCACACTGTATGATGGCCCCTACACTATACAAAGACCCCACATTATCTTCCACACTGTATGACCCTAACTGTAATCCCCACACTGTATATATAGCTTACATATAGTATAATGCACCAGATAGTCCTCAATATAGTATAATGATCCCCCCATAGGCAGAGTCTGTAGCATAATCCCCCCCATAGGCAGATTCTGTAGGATATTCCCCCCATAGGCAGAGTCTGTAGGATATTTCCCCCCATAGGCAGAGTCTATAGTATAATCCCCCCATTGGCAGAGTCTATAGTATAATCCCTCCATAGGCAGAGTCTGTAGCATAATCCCCCCGTTGGCCGTGTCTGTAGTATAATCCCCCCATAGGCAGAGTCTGTAGCATCCCCCCATAGGAAAAAAATAAACACAATATTCACCTCTCCTCCTCGTTCCCCCGCTACTACGAGCGCCCACACATCTTCAGAACAATGGGCCGGGAGCCAAGTGATGACGTCAGTGACGTCAGACGCAGAGGGGACTGATGGGCGCTGGAGCGTTGTCGCACTCCCTCTCTCATCACTGAACTTGCGGTGATGGGCGGGAACGGCCTGATGCTGGCACCGGGGGCCCTCTTCCTGCTCAAGGGCCCCATAGCAGCCACCGGGCAGTGGAGTCTCCCTGCTCTGCCTATACAGTTACAATAGCGTAGCTCCTGGTGGGCCCCTGAGAGCGTGGGGCCCGGGGTCACCGCCCCCTGGTAGCTACGCTACTAATTCAGAATGAACGAATAGCTCTTTACGGAAAGTATTGTCCTACAGTAACCGACAGGGACCAAGGTGGCTATTTCATGTATTTTATGACAATGTTGTTATGTATTGTGATGCAGCCCTATGCTTTTGCTTTATTTGATTTTTTTCACAGTCCTATGGCTTCCCATCTAAGATTTCTGTCTTGGAGCGTAAGGGGTCTCGGTTACCCTGGTAAGAGGATGAAAGTTTTTTCACAAATTAAGAAACACTAACCCCATATAATAAGTCTGGTAGAGACACACCTCACCCTGGATTCGGCAAGGTGATTGAAAAAACCCTGGGTTCAATGGGCGGTCCACTCCTTCCATACCAGCTATTCTAGGGGCAAATCGTTTCCAAGTACTAGAGAGATGATTGTTTTCCTTTATTCATCCAAATGCATCATGAAAGCAATGTTTCAGACCGCTTTCATGAAGCTTCATCTGCCATTTTGTTTATGCTTGAAAAAGGACACTTGCTGGTCGAAATATTGCTTTAATGATGCATTTGTATGAATAAAGGAATACAATAATCTCTCTAGTACTTGGAAACGATTTGGCTCTGAATTTGCTGGTAACTTGGTGGAAAATTGCTCCAAGGAAGCACAGAGCCTGTGGAGTGGTGCAAAGGGAACTACCATTATGGACACAGCTATTCTAGGGGGGTTACATTACTGGTACACAAATCGGTCAGGTGGGAAGCGAAGGTAACATGTAGGGATCCGGAAGGCCATTTTGTTTTTATATATGCATCAATAGACTCCAAAGTAATGCAAGAGCACCATAGGGTCTTATCCACGTTAAAGAGGTTGATAATTATAAGTAGAACAGCTCACCTTATGTGGTTGTGTGAGACACAACACTTCTGGAGCCTGAGAACCAGAGGCAGCAGCTTCCATGAGACAGTAGATTTAAGTAACTGGATAGGAAGTATTTCTGTGCTCTCTGGAATACAACACAAATATTGGGAAATAAAATAGGTTTATTGTCAACGTGTTTCAGAGTCCACTGCCTCCTTCTTTAGGACAACCATACATAAAACCTGTACTTATGGTTGTCCTAAAGAAGGAGTCAGTGGACTCTGAAACGCGTTGACAATAAGCCTCCAATTTTATTTCTCAATATTTGTGTCGTATTCCGGAGAGTGCTGAAACACTTCCTATCCTGCTACTTAAATAGACTCCAAGGAACTTGTCATAATGTGTTTATATACCCCTCTCCCAGCTAATAAAAAGATGATTAAGCAGGCGATGAGTTTCTCCTTAAGCTACCTAGATGCTCATGTTATATGTATGAGTGATTCAGAATGGGAGGAACAACCCCAGTGGTTAGACACCATACCACCACTTCATCGTCATATATGGAAGGCAATGGCTGGGTTGATTTACGATGTGCTTCTCACCCAGATACTCTGAAATTTACATGCCATTCTTTGGTGAGGCATATTCTGCCTCGAATAGATAATATCTTTGGCACTGTCAGAGTAGATACTCGGGTGGAGAAGGTGGAGCTCGGACAGGGAGGGATATAAGATCACAGCCCAGTAACACTTACACTTGCAGCAGTTCAAGTAGAACATAGGCCTCCTTGGAAACTTAACTCCTTTTGGCTGTCCCTCATAGGCCCTAATGATAAAATTCCTGACCAACTAGAATGCTTTGTGGCGGCACATGAACCTACTCACGATATTAATCTATTTTGGGACACATTGAAGCCATATCTTAGTGGTTACTTGTCCTCTACCATTTCTTATATAAAAAAGTGACATCCAGAGAGGACATGGAAATAGAATCCAACTTGAGGGAGGCAGAACGTGCCAATATATCCAAACCCCTCAGAGGCAAATAAAGGGAAATGGTTACAACTCCAACGTTTATATACACAGCATATGGACACTAAGTCTAAGTGTAAGTTATTTTTTACTCGGCAATCTTACTTTGAATTGGGAAATCAATCTAATGCTATCCTTAAGGTTCGTGTCACGGATGGCTCGGTAATTACATCAGCAGAGGGAATCACTCATTGTTTTCAAGATTACTACGAATCTCTATACAAGTCCAAATGCCCCGTAAACACAGTCAACTGCCTTTCATAACTAGCAGATCTAGACTTCCCCAATTTAAGTGAGAATCAGCAGATGCTGATATCACCTAAGAAGAAATCAGCACAGCCATGAGCGATATGGCCTCCGGTAAAGCACCCGGCCCGGATCGGCTGCCATTGAAATTATATATCAGATACCTAAAGCTTTTAACTCTCCACTTTCATAGAGGTTTTTTCATAGATGTCCCTCTGTGAGTCATTCATTACTCATGTCCTTTTACGAAGCTAATATTGTTTTGTTAAAAGAAGGGAAAGATCCTTTAGACTGTGGATCTTACAGATCTATTTCTTTAGTTAATGTTGATTTATAACATTTTTACCAAGATTTTAGCTATGAAACTCAATACAGTGATTCTAGATTTAATACATCCAGACCAGACTGGATTCATGCCTGGCGAAAAACTTCTATTAATATTAGAAGGGTACAGCCTGTAGTTCAATATAGTACCACACAAGCTGATAACAACTGGGCACTAGCTTCATTAGACGCAATGAAGGCATTTGATTCAGTAGAGTGGTCATTCCTGGCAACACGCCTTCAAAAGTTTGGATTTGGCCCAAAGTTCCGTAACTGTATACATATCCTATATGTAACCCCCAAAGCCAAATGTCACGGGTGTATCAGAGGTGACAGACGGTCGCCCTGCAGTTGGTTGCAGGCGATCTCTACGTTTCGCAGTACAGACATTTCCTAAGATGAGAGGCTGTCTCTAGGACCTAGCGGCTACCTCCCTCTGGTAATCAGCTCCCTGGCCTGAGTGTATATATTCCTGGTGTGTCTGAGAGGGAGGTGCCGGCTATGTTCATTTCTACTTGTGAAGGCTTAGCAAGAGCAGTGCTTCATCCTCTCTGGAGTTTGAGGCCGAGTTCGCATTTGTCTGGAGTCGTCTAAAGCTAAGCTTTCTTCCCCTTTTTGTCTACCCTTGTTGCCTATAGAGTTAAGAGGAAATCAACTAGTGCTCATCTACTTCGATCCCTAGCGTTAGCCATACGCCAGGGAAAGACAGGATGAGGCACGCGTGCGGCGATTGCTGAGGAGGCAATATAGGGATGGTAGTTGAGACAGGGTGACACTAGACTATGAGGTTCCCACCCCCCCTTTTCCCTAGTGTCTGGGCTCACTTTCCCTCTTTTCTCTGTGTTGCACTAAGTCTTTCCCACACCTGGCGTGACACCAAACTAGTAGTAAATGACCTTCCATCTTCATCCATCTCACTAGAAACGGGGACTCACCAGGGCTGTCCTCTCTTTCCTGGTTCATTGAGCCACTGGCTATCGGAATACGCTCGGCACCACCAATTAAAGGCATATTGATAGCTAACCAGACAGATATCATTGGGCTATACAAGACATAGTTATTTTTATGGATCAGGATTAGTGATGAGCGAGCACTAAAATGCTCGGGTACTCGTTATTCGAGTCGAGCAAATTCGAATGCTCGAGTGCTCTGCCCGAGTAACGAGCCCAATGTAAGTCTATGGGAAACTCGAGCGTTTTTCCGGCGACTCCCCCCGGCGGTATGCAGAGGGACTAAAAATTGCCCAAATCGATAGGAACAGTGCTCAAATTACATGGGAACAGCATGGGAAGACCCCTGGAAGCATTTCTGACTCCCAGGTCACTGCTGTCAACAACGTTGTCAGAGGTATTGCGCCACTTTTACAGACTCACAATAAAACATACAAAAATGAAGCCAAAATGGATTTTCCTAGGAAATATGTTAAGGAACATCCTTTCCAGGGTAATGACTTGTATATAAGGCAAAATAAATAACCAAAAACAAAAATGCTCCTCCACACCTTGGGCTATGTTCACACATGGCGTTTTTGATGCATTTTTGCACTTTTGCATTGTTTTCAACGATGAAAAAACATTTACCAGTAAATGTCATTTTAACATTTTACTACCTTATCTGGCCATGTGGTGTGTGACACATCATCAGACACATCCTTTATGAAGGATGGACTCTGAAAGTCACAAAGACTATTTTTATAGGGCCATCAGGCTGCCCTTACTATACTTAAAGGGCCAGCAGTCAGCTATGCTTTATTGTTCCCATTATTAACGAGTGGGTCTCCTATACTGTTATTGCAGTGACTGCAACGGCTGCCAAAAATTTGGAGGAACTCCAATGCCCCTTGCAAGAGACGTAGAGGTCGGAGGGCCTCCTGAAAACAATGTTCCCATTATTAGGAAGTGTGTCTCCCATATTGTTTGCCTATGCAGTGAAGCAACGGCTGCCAAAAATTTGGAGGAACTCCAATGCCTCTTGCAAGAGACATAGAGGTCAGAGGGCCTCCTGCAAAAAATGCTCCCATTATTAGGAAGTGTTGTTCCCCATACGGTTTGCCTATGCAGTGAAGCCACGGCTACCAAAAATTTGGAGGAACTCCAATGCCCCTTGCAAGAGACGTAGATATGTTGATATGGTACATATGGTGGTGATATGGTGGTAGAGGATGAGGATGCGGAGAAGGAGGAGGACAAGAGCAAATAGACAAAACCAGGAAGCTTATACCCATGTCTGGGTGTGAAGACGGAGGTGCATGGGAATAGAGTTAGACCTCCCAAAAAAAAGACACTGTATTTGAGTTTGTTACACTGCTATCATTCGGTGGTGTTGAGAAGTCTGGCCCAATCCAGCCCTTGTTCATTTTTATAAGAGTCAGCTCGTCAGCATTTTCAGTTGACAGGCGGATGCGCCTATCAGTTATGATTCCACCAGCGGCGCTAAAAACCCGCTCTGACAAAAAGCTAACGGCAGGGTAGGCCAGGACTTCCAAGGCGTAAAGAGCCAGTTCATGCCACGTGTCCAGCTTGGATACCCAATAATTATAAGGCACAGAGGAATCACGTTGGTACGGTCGGCAAGGTACTCCCTCACCATCTTCCGAAACTTTTCCTTCTTTGGGAGAATACCCCGCGCCTCAGGGCCTGTGCGATGGGAGGGTCTCAGAAAACTGTCCCAGAAGTTTGACAGTGTTCCCCTGCCTCTGCTGGATTGCATTTGTGTCTCTCTCGCCTGTACTCCTTGGTTGTCCAGCGAACTGTGACCTCTGCCGCCAGCGTTTTCAGATGGGAATTTTTTTTATTAATTCCGCAACAAGGGCCTTCTTGTACTATCCCATTTTATTAGACCTGTCCTGCAAGGGAATAAGAGACAGAAAGTTCTCCTTGTAGCGTGGGTCTAGAAGTGTCACCAACCAGTAATGACTGTCACCCAAAATTTGGACTATGCGAGGGTCATGGGAAAGGCAGCATAACATAAACTCAGCCATGTGTGCCAGATTGCAAAGAGGCAAGACTTCCGTGTCCTCACAAAGAGGATGATTAACCATGCTCTCCTCCTCTTCCTTCTCTTCCCTTTCCTCAGGCCACCCACGCTGAACAGACGGTATGACAGTTGTGCAGGTAGTACCGTCTATAGCACAGGAAACTAGCTCATGTTCTTCCTCCTCCTCCTCTTCATCATTGTCACCCAATCCACATTGGGATGAGGCTGGGCTATGTGGAACCACCCTGTATGGTTCATTGCTCCATCTCATTGTGCTCCGCCTACAATACATCCTCTTTAATTGTGAGCAGAGAGCATTTCAGAAGACAGAGAAGTGGTATGGTGACGCTAATTATGGCGTCATCACCGCTCACCATCTTGGTGGAGTCTTCAAAGTTTTGGAGGATGGTACAAATGTCTGACATCCATGTCCACTCCTGAGGTTTTATGTGCGAAGTATGACCTGAATACTGATGGCCTTGTTGATGCTGGTAGTCAGCATCTGCCCTTTTCTGCTTACAAATCCTTCCCAACGTCTGCAATGTAGAGTTTCAATGCGTGGAGACATCGCAGATCAGTCGGTGAGCTGGAAGCTGCAAACGCTGCTGAAGCACGGCAAGAGTGGGGGAAGCTGTAGCTGACTTTCTAAAATGGGCACACAGGCGGCCTACTTTGACAAGCAGATCCGACAGATCTGGTAGGTTTTGAGAAGCAGCTGAACCACAATGCTAATCACATGGGCCAGCATGGTATGTGTGTGAGCCCGCCTCGCCTCAGAGCCACCACTAGGTTCCGGCCATTGTCACACAGGACCATGCCTGGCTGTAGGGTCAGTGATGTCAGCCACAGATCTGCCTGCTCTTTCAGAGCTGTCCACAACTCTTCAGCATTGTGTGGTTTGTCACCTAAGCATATTAGCTTCAGCACAGCCTGTTGCCGCTTGGCTGAGGCAGTGCTTCCAGCTTGCAACTAATGTGGTCATTTTGGAGATGGAGGCTGAAGAGGAGGAGGAGGAGGTGCAGGAGCTGTAGAATGTGGGAGCAACTCTGATTGACCCAGGGCCCGCAATCCACGGTGTTGGGAGGAGGTGTTCCTTCCCAAGGTCCAACTGGGTCCCAGATTCCACTATATTTACCCAGTGTGCCATCAGTGAGATGTACCATCCCTGCCCACAAGCACTTGTCCACGTGTCGGTGGTTAAGTTGACTTTCCCAGTAACTATGTTGTTGAGGGCACGTTTAATGTTGTGGGACACGTGCTTGTGTAATGCGGGGACGGCACACCGGGAGAAATAGTAGCGGCTCGGGACTGAGTATCGAGGGACGGCCGCCACCATCAGGTTGCGGAAAGCTTCCGTCTCCACAAGCCTAAAAGGCAACATTTCGAGCGCAAGCATTCGCAAAATGTGTGAATATTTAGTAGTGTGGCCTGTGGGGCGTTGGGTGCATATTTGCGCTTGCGTTCCAAGGACTGGGGTAGGGACAGCTGAACGCTGCGCTGGGACAAGGACGTGGACGTGCTTGCTGATGGTGCTAGTTGAGTGTTGAAAGACAGGTGCAGGGCGGGAGGCATCTTCGCATGCGCCATGGATTGGCATGCACGCGCAACAGCGGAACAAGCAGTGGTGTCACCCACAGACACTGTTGCTGGACCCTGGGGTTTGGCCCACTTATTCGGGTGCTTTGCTATTATGTGCCTGATCATGCTGGTGGTGGTCAGGCTGCTAGTTTTGCTACCCTTGAGGATGCTGGCCTGGCCTGTGGTGCAAATGGCCTTTCCCCGGTTATCTGCTGAGTCTTTAAAAAATAACTAGACTCGGGAACACTTAACAGTTGTACAGGCAACTTCCGTCTTGGCAACTTCCGTCGTATTGGCGTTACGAGGAACGCTTTCTCGCCTTGTGTCTGCGGCCACCACATTGCTTCTTCCTGCCTGGTGTGGTACTATTCCTCCCTCCGCCTGTGTGCTGCGGTCCTCGCTCTGTATGTCCCCCTGCCAGGTTGGTTCGGCTACTATATCATCCACAACCTCGTCTTCCACTTCTGCACCCTGATCCTCCTGACTTTCTGGCAATTGTGTCTCATCATCATCCACCTCTTGCGACAGTAATTGCACTTTTCCACCGTCGCCTTCGTGTGACCATGGCTGCTCCAATATTTGGGCATCGCTACACGCGTTCTCCTTTTGACTCGCTTGAAGCTGGTCGGGCAAGAATCCGAATCTACAAATGGAAAAGTGGACAGCTCTTCTGAGTGTCCAAGTGTGGGATCAGTTGTCTCCGGGCACTCGGCATGGTCGGAGGAAGGAGGATCAGGGTGAGGAATATGCGGTGCCGACTCACGGCTAGTGAGACTTGACCGTGTGGAAGACAGGGTGGTGGTGGTGGCTAAGTGACTGGAAGCATTATAGGCTATCCAACCAATAACCTTTTGAGACTGCTTTGTGTTCAATAGTGGTGTTCTGCGGTCCCCTAGGAATTGGGACAGGAAGGTCGAGTGACAAGATGTGGATGTTTGTTGTGGCACAATTTCAGCTTGCCCACAGCCACGTCCTCTGCATGCACCATCACCATCACGTCCACTTCCCTGTCCCTTGACCTCGCACCTTGGCCATTTTTAATGGAGGACAATATTTTTCACGTTCACGAGAAATGGCTGATTTTGGAACGCAGTTATAGGTGTTATGTCTGACAGAGAACCACGGTTTTAAATAGTAGGCCTGTAATTTTGCTAATAATATTCTTCACAGACACCTAGTGTGAATAGCTTGACCGACACACTGCAACAGAATGGAAAAGGAGGCCAATATTTTCCACGTTCAGTTTAAATTTCTGGATTTTTATCACTGAAATATGGAACATATCTGGCTTTATTCTGCAGTAAGAACAAGCAAAGGGAGCAGAAAAATGGCATACTCTGGATTGCTTTTAAGCAAATAACCAGGATTAAGATAAAAAAAAAAAATTTCCTTGGCCCCTGATATCTGGGGCTATGTCTACAAATATCTGTAAGAACAGCAGCAGCAGGAACGTTCAATTTATCCTTTTGCACTATATGCACTGCAGTCTGCCACATACACTGCCTGCCTGCCTAATTCCTGCTATCACCACTGAATATATGCAGCTGGATTAGTCCTCAGAAATACTGTTAGTTCAGATGGATATATATATGCACTGCTCAAAAAAATAAAGGGAACACTCAAATAACACATCCTAGATCTGAATGAATGAAATATTCTCATTGAATACTTTGTTCTGTACAAAGTTGAATGTGCAGAAAACAAAATCACACACAAATCATCAATGGAAATCTAATTTATTAACCAATGGAGGCCTGGATTTGGAGTCACCCCCAAAATTAAAGAGGAAAAACACACTACAGGCTGATCCAACTTTGATGTAATGTCCTTAAAACAAGTCAAAATGAGGCTCAATATTGTGTGTGGCCTCCACGTGCCTGTATGACCTCCCTACAATGCCTGAGCATGCTCCTGATGAGGTTGGTGGATGGAGTGAGACATGATGTCCCAGATGTGCTCAATCGGACTCGGGTCTGGGGAACGGGCGGGCCAGTCCATAGCGTCAATGCCTTCATCTTGCAGGAACTGCTGACACACTCCAGCCACATGGAGGTCTGGCATTGTCCTGCATTAGGAGGAAACCAGGGCCAACCGCATCAGCATATGGTCTCACAAGGGGTCTGAGGATCTCATCTCGGTACCTAATGGCAGTCAGGCTACCTCTGGCGAGCACATGGAGGGCTGTGCGGCCCTCCAAAAAAATGCCACCCCACACCATTACTGACCCACTGCCAAACCGGTCATGCTGAAGGATGTTGCAGGCAGCATATCGCTCTCCATGGCGTTTCCAGACTGTCACGTCTGTCACATGTGTTCAGTGTGAACCTGCTTTCATCTGTGAAGAGCACAGGGCGCCAGTGGCGACTTTGCCAATCCTGGTGTTCTGTGGCAAATGCCATCATCCTGCACGATGTTGGGCTGTGAGCACAACCCTCATCTGTGGACATTGGGCCCTCATACCACCCTCATGGAGTAGATTTCTTACCGTTTGTGCAGACACATGCACATTTGTTGCCTGCTGGAAGTCATTTTGCAGGGCTCTGGCAGTGCTCCTCCTGTTCCTCCTTGCACAAAGGCGGAGGTAGCGGTCCTGCTGCTGGGTTGTTGCCCTCCTACGGCCCCCTCCACGTCTCCTGTTGTACTGGCCTGTCTTCTGGTAGCGCCTCCAGCCTCTGGACACTACGCTGATAGACATAGCAAACCTTCTTGCCACAGCTCGCATTGATGTGCCATCCTGGATGAGCTGCACTACTTGAGCAACTTCTGTGGGTTGTAGAGTCTGTCTCATGCTACCACGAGTGTGAAAGCACAACCAACATTCAAAAGTGACCCAGACATCAGCCAGAAAGCATTGGTACTGAGATGTGGTCTGTGGTCCCCACCTGCAGAACCACTCCTTTATTGAGTGTGTCTTGATAATTGCCAATAAATTCCATCTATTGTCTATTCCATTTGTACAACAGCATGTGAAATTGATTGTCAATCAGTGTTGCTTCCTAAGTGGACAGTTTGATTTCACAGAAGTTTGATTTACTTGGAGTTATATTCTGCTGTTTAAGTGTTCCCTTTATTTTTTTGAGCAGTGTGTATATATGTATGTATGTACAGTGCCTACAAGTAGTATTCAACCCCCTGCAGATTTAGCTGGTTGACACATGCGGAATTAACTTGGCATTGTGACATTTGTACTGTAGATCAGCCTGGAAGTGGGAAATGCACTGCAGCAATTTTTTTTTTTTTTTTTTTTTTTTAAAACATTAAAAGTTAATTCAGAGTGTCATTTATTATTCAACCCCTCAAACCACAAGAATTCTGTTTGGTCCCCCTAAAGTATTAAGAAGTAGTTCAGGCACCAAGAATAATGAGCTTCACATGTGTGGATTAAAGATCTCTTTTGCCAGCCTTTTCTGACTATTTAAGACCCTCCCCAAACTTGTGAACAGCACTCAGACATGGTCAACATGGGAAAGACAAAGGAGCATTCCAAGGCCATCAGAGACAAGATCATGGAGGGTCACAAGGCTGGCAAGGGGTACAAAACCCTTTCCAAGGAGTTGGGCCTACCTGTCTCCACTGTTGGGAGCATCATCCGTAAGTGAAAGGCTTATGGAACTACTGTTAGCCTTCCACGGCCAGGACAGCCTTTGAAAGTGTCCTCCCGAGCCGAGGCCAGGCTTGTCCGAAGAGTCAAGGCTAACCCAAGGACAACAAGGAAGGAGCTCCGGGAAGATCTCATGGCAGTGGGGACATTGGTTTCAGTCAATACCATAAGTAACGTACTCCACCGCAATGGTCTCCGTTCCAGACGAGCCCGTAAGGTACCTTTACTTTCAAAGCGTCATGTCAAGGCTCGTCTACGGTTTGCTCATGATCACTTGGAGGACTCTGAGACAGACTGGTTCAAGGTTCTATGGTCTGATGAGACCAAGATCGAGATGCCAACCACACACGTGACGTTTGGAGACTGGATGGCACTGCATACGACCCCAAGAATACCATCCCTACAGTCAAGCATGTTGGTGGCAGCATCATGCTGTGGGGCTGTTTCTCTGCCAAGGGGCCTGGCCATCTGGTCCGCATCCATGGGAAGATGGATAGCATGGCCTACCTGGAGATTTTGGCCAAGAACCTCCGCTCCTCCATCAAGGATCTTAAGATGGGTCGTAATTTCATCTTCCAACAAGACAACGACCCAAAGCACACAGCCAAGAAAACCAAGGCCTGGCTCAATAGGGAAAAAGTCAAGGTGTTGGAGTGGCCTAGTCAGTCTCCTGACCTTAACCCAATTGAAAACTTGTGGAAGGAGCTCAAGAATAAAGTCCACATGAGACACCCAAAGAACCTAGATAACTTGGAGAAGATCTGCATGGAGGAGTGGGCCAAGATAACTCCACAGACCTGTGCCGGCCTGATCAGGTCTTATAAAAGACGATTATTAGCTGTAATTGCAAGCAAGGGTTATTCCACAAAATATTAAACATAGGGGTTGTATAATAATTGACCCACACTTTTATGTTTAAAATTTAATAAAATTCAACTGAGCAACATAACTTTTTGGTTTGTACGATTTATGCTTCTGTTCATAAAACCTACTCTCATTTGCAGTTTGAAGGCTCTAACTTATTTGCATCTTATCAAACCAGCTAAATCTGCAGGGGGTTGAATACTACTTGTAGGCACTGTATGTATGTATATATATATATATATATATATATATATATATATATATATATATACAGTACAGACCAAAAGTTTGGACACATCTTCTCATTTAAAGATTTTTCTGTATTTTCATGACTGTGAAAATTGTATATTCACACTGAAGGCATCAAAACATGTGGAATTATATACTTGACAAAAAAGTGTGAAACAACTGAAAATATGTCTTATATTCTAGGTTCTTCAAAGTAGCCACCTTTTGCTTTGATGACTGCTTTGCACACTCTTGGCATTCTCTTGATGAGCTTCAAGAGGTAGTCACTGGAAATGGTCTTCCAACAATCTTGAAGGAGTTCCCAGAGATGCTTAGCACTTGTTGGCCCTTTTGCCTTCACTCTGCGGTCCAGCTCACCCCAAACCATCTCGATTGGGTTCAGGTCTGGTGACTGTGGAGGCCAGGTCATCTGGCGTAGCACCCCATCACTCTCCTTCTTGGTCAAATAGCCCTTACACAGCCTGGAGGTGTGTTTGGGGTCATTGTCCTGTTGAAAAATAAATGATGGTCCAACTAAACGCCAACCGGATGGAATAGCATGCCGCTGCAAGATGTGTGGTTGCCATGCTGGTTCAGTATGCCTTCAATTTTGAATAAATCCCCAACAGTGTCACCAGCAAAGCACCCCCACACCATCACACCTCCTCCTCCATGCTTCACGGTGGGAACCAGGCATGTAGAGTCCATCCGTTCACCTTTTCTGCGTCGCACAAAGACGCGGTGGTTGGAACCAAAGATCTCAAATTTGGACTCATGAGACCAAAGCACAGATTTCCACTGGTCTAATGTCTATTCCTTGTGTTCTTTAGCCCAAACAAGTCTCTTCTGCTTGTTGCCTGTCCTTAGCAGTGGTTTCCTAGCAGCTATTTTACCATGAAGGCCTGCTGCACAAAGTCTCCTCTTAACAGTTGTTGTAGAGATGTGTCTGCTGCTAGAACTCTGTGTGCCATTGACCAGGTCTCTAATCTGAGCTGCTGTTAACCTGCGATTTCTGAGGCTGGTGACTCAGATAAACTTATCCTCAGAAACAGAGGTGACTCTTGGTCTTCTTTTCCTGGGGCGGTCCTCATGTGAGCCAGTTTCTTTGTAGCGCTTGATGGTTTTTGCAACTGCACTTGGGGACACTTTCAAAGTTTGCCCAATTTTTCACACTGACTGACCTTCATTTCTTAAAGTAATGATGGCCACTCGTTTTTCTTTACTTAGCTGCTTTTTTCTTGCCATAATACAAATTCTAACAGTCTGTTCAGTAGGACTATCAGCTGTGTATCCACCAGACTTCTGCACAACACAACTGATGGTCCCAACCCCATTTATAAGACAAGAAATCCCACTTATTAAACCTGACAGGGCACACCTGTGAAGTGAAAACCATTTCCGGTGACTACCTCTTGAAGCTCATCAAGAGAATGCCAAGAGTGTGCAAAGCAGTCATCAAAGCAAAAGGTGGCTACTTTGAAGAACCTAGAATATAAGACATATTTTCAGTTGTTTCACACTTTTTTGCTAAGTATATAATTCCACGTTTGTTAATCCATAGTTTTGATGCCTTCAGTGTGAATGTACAATTTTCATAGTCATGAAAATACAGAAAAATCTTTAAATGAGAAGGTGTGTCCAAACTTTTGGTCTGTACTGTATATATATGTATGTGGTGGAATACCTATACTAACTATGAAGAAATAAATCTCTCCCTGACGCAGCAGCACCTCTCCCTACTCTGTCTGGTTCCGGAGTGACTGTGACGAGCATGGCGGCGCCCGGTCTTATATACACCTGATGATGCTGTGCAGCCAGCCAATCACTGTAATGCCCACAACCAACATGGTATGGCATTACAGTGCATTGCAGGCAATCCCTGCATGTTCATTGGCTCTCTAAAGAGCGCCAAACATGCAGGGAGGGGACCCGAGTTCCCGCCCAAGCAACCCGGAAATACTCGCTGAGTGCCAAGCTCGTTGAGCACAGTGATGCTCCGTCGAGTACCGAGAAGTAGCGAGCATGTTCGCTCATCACTTATCAGGATACTTTTGCCCCAGGTTATATCTACTATATAAAAATTTGGGAGATTTTCTGGACTCACCATAAACTGTAACAAGTTGGCGCTGTTGCCCTTCTCCAGGGAGTTTAATGCCCAACTAGATTCCTTGTCAAATTTGTCAGTGGTTATACATTTTAAATACTTAGGGATCAATATTCATTGACATAGTAAAAGGGGTCTTCCCACTAATATTCTGCCTCTATTATATTGTGCTAAACAAAAATTTAATCTATGGGGGAAGCTACCTCTATTGGTGCCAGGCTGCATAAATCTAATCAAGATGATACTGCTGCCAAAATTCAGTTATTTGCTACAGCATAGTGCGGTGCCAGGTCCCAAATCCTTTTTTACAACATTGAACTGGTTAATGTCCTTGTTTCTGTGGGGAAACTCTCATCCTAAACTGATATTATCCACTCTTCAAAGACCCAAAAAGTTAGGGGGTACAGCTCTACCAGATCTACTACATAGCAGGTCAGCTAAAAGTAATAAGTAGCTGGATGCCAGGCTCTCAACTGTCAAACTCAGAGTCACCTGGTGATAGGAAACATTTTCGGGGTATCGGGTTTATCTATGTTCAAAGACAGCCCGCCTGGTGTAGAGACAGGCGAGATGAATGTCAAACTTCACCCATATTCTGGCCGACATGCCTATTTTCCACCTCTGGTATCTCAACCATCCTCTCAGTTTTGGATCTCCCATAAAATCCTCTTACTTGGTGACATGTATGATCAGAATATATTGTTATCATTTTGATCAATTGTGCAATAAGCATGAGGTGCCAAGATCTCAATTTTGTAGGTATCTTCAATTGAGATCTGCGCTACATGCACAATTGCATACACAAGATGCACTTAATAATATCCACCTTTACGCTGATAGGTATCCTTAAATCACAAGGACTGCAAGGTCTCACATCGGCCCTGTACACATACTTGCTATCACTAGGCGTGAGCTCTGCCTCTCTGAAGGTGAAGGACAAGTGGGAGCTGCTCATTCCTACTATCAGCGAGGAAGACTGGGAGGAGGTGATTGAACCCCCCATTTATGTTTCCACCTCCGTGAACAATGAAATGACTGTTATGATCTGCTACAAGCACTAAGGAAAGAAAGGAGATCTGTCCTTACAATACAACTAAGCTAGATCCCTACGATGTAACGGGGAAGCTGATCCTGCGATCAGACCCGCTAAAGTCCTCGGCTAGTCTGTACGAAGACCTATAGATGCAAGGGAGGGATCCCTACAAGAACTAGGGACTGGGATAAAGTTGGGCACCTCCTAGCAGAAATTGTAGCAGTAAAAGACAAACACACAACATAGAACATAAAGGTCCGAAGACCAAGCTAAACAGACTGAGAAAGGTAACTAAGCACCAGGCTAACTTAAGAGTAGAAATTACAATGAAGTCCAGCAAGGCCAGGAGGGTGGAGCAGGATTAAATAGGCAAACAAGGTCATGTGACCAGCAAGATAGAAAAAACCTAACAGGAGAGTTCTAACAGTACCCCCTCTTCTATGAGGATCCTCCGGATCCCCTAGGCCCAGGCTTATCAGGAAACCTCTTGTGAAACGCTCTGACAAGTCTGGAAGCAGAAACATCATCCGCCCTCACCCATGAGTTATCCTCGGGTCCGAAACCCTTCCAAGCGACGAGATACTGCAAACTCCCTCTATACTGTCTAGAATTTTGGATGCGGGAAATTTCGTATTCCTTGTCCTCCACCACCGGAGGAACAGTGGCAGAGACGTCTCCATCCGACACACAAGCTCTTTTCAACAGAGAAACATGAAACACCGGATTAATCTTCCAGGAGGTAGGAACCTCCAACCTAACAGCAGATTGGTTAACTACCTGAAGCACCTTAAAGGGCCCTACAAACTTGGGACCCAATTTTTTAGAAGGAATCCTCAACCGCAGATTCATAGAGGACAACCAAACCATGTCACCAATAGCAAACAAAACCTCTTGCCGTTTCCTATCAAAGTACCTCTTAGATTTTTTGTTAGCCTCCTGAAGATTACCACGCACATCCGTCCAAACTCTCTCCAAGTCACCGGAAAAACTCTCCTCCTCAGGCACAGCCGATACCAATTTGGAGAATGACCCAAAAGACGGATGTCTCCCAGAACAAAAAAAAGGCAAACAACCAGCAGAAGAGGATGTATGGTTGTTAAGAGCAAACTCAGCAAGTGGCAGAAACTCAGACCACCCCTCCTGATTGTCTGCCACAAAACAACGCAAGAACTGCTCAACATCCTGATTCTTCCTTTCTGTCTGGCCATTAGACTCAGGATGATATCCGGATGAAAACGACAAATGAACTCCCAACCTGTCACAAAAAGCACGCCAAAAACAAGCCACGAACTGAGGTCCCCTATCCGAAACAATGTCAGTAGGAACGCCATGTAGTCTGACAATTTCCTTGACAAAGGCCTTAGCGAGTGTCTTAGCGCAGGGCAGTTTGATGAAAGGAACCAAGTGACACATCTTGCTAAAACGGTCCACGACCACCCAGATGACTGTGAAACCCTCAGAGGGGGGAAAGTCAGTAATAAAGTCCATAGCCAGATGTGTCCAAGGTGCACTAGGAACCTCCAGAGGGCAAAGCAACCCCGCTGCAGGAGTATGTGAAGACTTAGATCTAGCACACACCGTACATTGACGCACCCACTTAATGACTTCCTTCTGCCATCCAGGCCACCAAAAACTGCGACCCACAAGTCTCTTGGTCTCAGAAATTCCTGGATGACCTGCCAACTGAGTCTCATGACACTCAACAAACAAATCTCTCCTAAAGGTCCTAGGCACAAACAACCTCCCATGGGGAGTGTTAGATGGGGCATTCTCCTGTGCTTTAAGAATCTCATCTTCCAAAACGGAGTCCAATGCAGCAATCACAACACCTTCTTGTAAAATGCTCCCCTCCTCCTCAGCACCGACCATGGGAGAAAAGCTGCGAGACAAAGCATCAGCTTTAACATTCTTGGTACCCGGGATATAAGTAACTGAAAAATTAAACCGCGAGAAAAAAAGTGCCCACCTAGCCTGACGGGCATTCAAGCGCTTGGCAGCATCAAGATAGATCAGATTTTTATGATCAGTGAAAACCTGAATGGGAAATTCAGCACCTTCCAAGAGATGACGCCAGTGTTCAAATGCGAGTTTAATAGCCAGCAATTCCCGATTACCAACATCGTAATTAAGTTCAGTCTCAGAAAATTTTTTTGAAAAAAAAGCACAGGGATGTACTCCATCCTTGATTTCCTGAGACAACACCGCACCGACCCCCACCGAAGAAGCATCAACCTCAACCAAAAACGGCTTAGTCACATCAGGCTGCATAAGGATAGGAGCAGAGCTGAACCTCTCCTTTAGAAACACAAAAGCTTCAATGGCCTCAGTAGTCCACTGAACCGCATTAGCACCTTTCCTGGTGAGATCGGTCAGTGGTTTGACAATAATAGAAAAATTTTTAATGAATTTTCTGTAATAATTGGCGAAACCCAAAAACCTCTGTATCGATTTCAAACCAATAGGCCTAGGCCATTCCTGAACCGCCTGAACCTTCACAGGGTCCATCTCAAAGCCTTCGCTGGAGATAATGTAGCCCAAAAAACTAATTCTCTGTACAGCGAACTCACATTTCTCCAGCTTAGCAAAAAGCGAATTGTCCATTAATAACTGTAATACCTCACGTACGCTCCGCCAATGAGACTCCAGATCAGGCGAATAAATCAGAATGTCATCCAAATACACAACCACATTTTTGCCGATCAAAGGTCTAAGGATGTCATTAATAAGATTCTGAAAAAATGCTGGAGCATTGGTAAGACCAAAAGGCATCACCAGATTCTCAAAATGACCCACAGGAGTGTTAAAAGCAGTCTTCCATTCATCACCCTCCTTCATGCGCAACAAATTGTATGCCCCCCGGAGATCAATTTTAGAGAACCACTTGGCCCCCACTAACTGGTTGAACAAATCAGGAATCAATGGCACTGGGTAAGGATTGCGTACAGTAATTTTATTAATCTCACGAAAATCCAGACAAGGACGTAAACCACCGTCCTTTTTTTTAACAAAAAAAAAATCCAACAGCCACAGGAGACTTGGAAGGCCTAATGTGACCGGCGGCCAAGCTTGTCTGTATGTATTCCTCCAAAGCCTTTCTCTCAGGAATAGTAAGATTAAATAAACGACTTTTAGGAAGAGTTGCTCCAGGGACAAATTCAATGGTACAATCATAGTCTCTATGGGGAGGCAAAATTTGTGACTCCTTCTCAGAAAAAACTCTCCAAAAATCCTGAATAGGTACAGGTAATTCCCCTTTTTCCACCGCAGCAATACGTCCGTTACAACACTTGTCATAACACTTAGGGCACCAGGACTTAATTTCATTGGTAGACCAATCCAGTACAGGATTGTGCAATTTTAACCAGGGTAACCCCAATATTACTGGAGAAGGCAAATTATCCAATACCACCAAATCCAAATTCTCTTGATGAATACCATTAATAGTGAGGGGAAATTCACAGACCTTATGAGTAACACTCTTCAAGGGAGAGCCATCAACAGAAACCACAGCAATAGGGGATGACAAAGTTTTAGGTTCTAATCTAAGTTTTTCCAAGAATCCCCCATCAATCACATTTAGAGTAGAACCACAATCCACAAATACCCGAAATTCAATTAATTCATCCTGAGCAGCGGTAGTAGCAGATAGGAATACTCCCTTAGAAATTAAACAGGCAATACGTGCATGACTGACCTTTTTTTTTTCTTTCTTCATACGAAGCACACAGTTCTTAATAAAATGACCAGAATTTCCGCAATAGAAGCACAAGCCTTTAGAAAGCCTGCGGCCTTTTTCCTGAGAGCGGGGTGCCATCGCCCCAATCTCCATCGGCTCTCCATTGTCAGCACAGACCCTCTCAGGACTCGGAGCTGACATAGCAGAGGATTTGCTCTCATTAACCCTTGCACGCAGTCTCCTGTCCACCCGTATAGCTAATTACATTGCCTCCTGCAAGTTTCCAGGTGTGGGATAAGCAATCAGTAAATCCTTAACCCTTTCACCTAGCCCTGCAAGAAACAAGCTTTTCAAAGCTGAATCGTTCCACCCCACCTGGGCAGACCACCGACGGAAGTGAGAACAATATTTTTCCACATTACCTGATCCCTGCCTCAAACGTCTCAATTCAGACTCAGCAGATGAGACACGATCAGGATCATCGTACAACAAACCCAAAGCAGAAAAAAAACTATCCACTGATCTAAAGCACGGATCACTAGGTTGGAGAGAGAAGGCCCATCCCTGAGGATCTTTGCACAAAAGTGACATTATGAACCCTATGCGCTGTGATTCATCACCAGAGGATCCGGGTCTCAAACGAAAATACAATAAACAAGCATTTTTAAAAGAAAAAAAATCTTGTTGTTCGCCAAAAAATAAATCAGGCAGATGTACCTTTGGTTCCACAAAATGTGCTCCAGAACAGCTACTCACGTGTTGTTGGAGCTTGACCACCTCCAGAGAGAGTCCCTGCAAGCGTTGAGCCAAATCTTGAACCGATTGGCTGAATTTGGAGCGAACTTATATGTGATCCGTTTGACGATAAACCACAGTTTTAAATACCGGGCCTGTAGGTAACTATTTTTAACAGCAAACCGGTGTCAATAACTTCACTGACACACTGAAACAAAATTTTAATGGAGGCCAGAAATAGCAATATTTAATTAAAAATAAAGATTATACTTACCTTCCGATGTCCTCCCGGTGTTTTCTCCGCTACGTCTGGTGTCTTGGGCGGCTTGCGGTGGTGTGAAGGACCTGCGGTGACGTCATTGAGTCATGTGTCAGGTCACATGACTCAATGACGTCATGGCAGGTCCTTCACAACACCGCGACCCATACAGCAAACCAGAGGGAGGGGAGAAAACACCAGGAGGACATCGGAAGGTAAGTATAATCTTTATTTTTTATTTTAAATTATTTTTTTACCATGGTACCCAGGTCTGGATGAGAGTCTCCTCTTCTCCAGACCTGGGTACTATCCGCACATTGAACCATGTGATAGGCTATGTGCCCACGTTGCGGACCTGAAGCATATTTTTTACGCTTCTCCCTGGCGGGAAAATCGCATGCGGATATTACATGCGGTTTTCCCGCCAGGTAGAAGCGTTTGTGAGGCGTCTTTGCATGCATTTCCGCATGCGGGTTATCAAGCACTTCTCCAAGCATCACTTGGAAAAGTGCTTGACAACTTGTTCAGAATGGTAAAAAATAAAAAAATAAACTTTATACTCACCTTCTGATGCATTCTCTGCCCCGTCCGGAGGCTTGAGCGGCTCACGCTGTTGTGTGCAGGACCTGCGGTGACGTCATTGAGTCATGTGGTGGGTCACATGACTCAATGACGTGGCAGGTCCTTCAGACAACAGCGCGACGGAGGGAAAACATCAGAAGATAAGTATAAACTTTATTTTATTCTTTTTTTTACAGGTTCTTTGGTACCCAGGTCTGGATGAGAGTCTCCTCTCATTCAGACTTGGGTACCATCCGCACATTGATTCCGCTGCGCTTCCGCAAAATTAATGAACATGCTGCGGATTTTTGACCGTAGCATATACGCTGCGGAAAAATCCGCAGCATGGGCATTGACATTGCGGAATGCCATTGGGGACCATGGGGTGCGGATATACATGCGTTTTTCAAGCGTTTACGCTGCGGAAATTCCGCAGCATATACGCTTGAAAAATGCTACGTGGGCACACAGCCATATCCTCATGTACAGATGCAGTGGTGCGGATGTCACGCGGTCCAATGCAAGTCAATGGTGGCGATTACGCTGCGTGTCCGCAAAATTAATGGACATGCTGCGTATTTTTCCGCAATGATAATCCGCAGCGGAAATTTCCACAGCATGTGTACAGCACGGATTATCATTGGGGACCACGGGGCACGTATTACCAAGTGTTTTTTAAGCGTTTTCGCTGCGGAAATTCCGCGGCAAAAACACTTGAAAAACGCATAGTGGTCACACAGCCTCAAGATGGAGAAGCTTATTGTAGTACCAAACATATAAGTGGCTATCTGAAACCCATTATGATGTATCCAACCTTTAATTAATATTCTGATTATATATTCTGTGTTAAGGTATACTTTATCTGTGAATGTATCTCACTGATACATAGCTTCTTAACACAATATACTGTCTGGGAAGAAAACCTTGTTCTGATTTATAATACGGTGTAGGATTTACTCTTATCATATGTAAACATTATGACAGAAGTAGAATGGTCCGTGAACAGGTCTTGTCCGGCATTGCTGATCTGTGATCGCTGCCACTGTCACAGGATTGGAATGTTTTATACAAAGCAATAGGAGGCGCAGCTAAATATAAGAGGGGTGCTACAGGCGGCCTGTGTAATGCATATAGTATAAAGAGGGAGAGAAAGCCACAGGTACAAAAAGCCGGGCACACCCAGATACTTGTACTGCAAAAATATAATATTTTATTAAACAAGGATTTGACAAAGACCAATAAATCACACAAAAAAACATTAAAAACATTTAAAAAAGAGGAGGACCCATGCAAGGGTATAGTGTCCCAAACATGCACATACAGGTACTTAATAATTTGTGGTATCAATAATCATTTAGAATTTTAGATTTAAAAAAAGATATATATATGCTACTGACCATGAAGTAAATCATTAATAGCCCAATGTGCAAATATTCATGATTATAAAATACAATAGTGACGCACCCCCTGGGCCATGTTCAGGGGCTTACCCGGAGCCGGATCTGACAGGGGTAGTAGTCCTCGTGGCGGTGACCCGGTCCGTGCCCAGGGTGTCAAACTAAGTGGTTGGCAGTCTTGGTAGATGTTGTTTCAGTGTCGACTACGCCACCCGTTGATTTGCGGTCACAAGGCCGCCGCTGCAGAACAGTCCGCTGAGGCCGGTAGTATGTGTGCAGCATAGATGGTATAACCCCCAACGGGAGGGGTATGGCCTCAGGGCAGCTGGTGCGGATGATGGAGGTAGTGATAGTGCAGAAAGGAGAGTCAGAGACGTGAGATGCAGTTTCAGGGTTTTTACTCACAGGTGTTCCCTCGGTCACTCTGGCCTTGAGTGACCACCCGAGCCGTGTTGCATTCACCAGGTGTGGGACTCGGCTAACCCCCAGGCAGTTCTGGAGCGTGGTCCTGAGCTCCCTTCTCTTTCTCTCTCTGCTGGCCGTCCCCACCAGGGATCCACCTTTGTCCAGTTCCCTTGGGCCTTCTATGGTAAAACCTTCTCTGGCTTTCCTGACCCTACTCTTGGTGTACCTTCCTGGTGGATGTGGTGAGGGTCGTGGCAAAGTTTGACCACGACCTCCGGTTCCTGGTTAAGGGTTACTTTTGCCTCCGCCAGCTTGGGATCCGGTGCCCTCTTCTGCCAACCCTTCACCCTTCTGGCTTAATTCTGGGATCTCAGGGTTCCCTCTTGGTCTTATGTCTCCGGGCCTTTCTTCCTCCTTCTCTCTGCTTCAGGCCTGGCCCTGGAGCTGGGCCCAGCCGGAGCCACAGCTCCCTGTCAGCCCTCTCTGGCTGAACTCTCCCTCAGCTTCTCCTGGACTCTCTGACCCTGTTCCTAAGATGGTGCCCACCATATATACTCCCTCTATGTGTGAGCCCAGGTGACCAGCACCCAATGGGCTCCTACCTCTATGCCCAGAGCCCCTCCCCTATCTGCCCCTACACTACTGGGATGTTCCTCCCCCCCTCCCACTCCAGCCAGGGACAGACGCTGTCGTACCTGCACATCTAACTGGTGGGAGTACCGTAGTTCTGTCCCCCGGAAATGGGATGAGTGTAGTGCATGCAGCTTGCTGAGCTCAGTTCCACACTCCATCCTTACCCGGGAGTGGAATACCACACCTCTGGGTCGAGGTGCAATACCCCTGTAGCAGCCGAGTCCTCAGGGTGCTACAATAGTATATGACTATAAAATGCAGGATGTCAGGATGATTAGGTGACTCTAGCAAGCATCCCTTACTTTGACTCCTCAATAATACTTATTAGTGTTGAGAGAGCATGCTCGACACTGCTCGGTACTCGCCCGAGCATCACGCTACTCGGGATGTTCGGCGAGCACCGAGCATTTCCGGGTTACTCGGGCGGGAGCTCGGGTCTCCGCCCTGCATGTTTGGCGCTCTTTACAGAGCCAATGAACATGCAGGGATTGCCAGCCAGTCACTGTAATGCTGCAGCCATGTTGGTTGTGGGCATTACAGTGATGGGCTGGCCGCACAGCGTCACCTCGAGTATTTAAAACCGGGCGCCGCCATCTTGGACACAGTCGCTCCGGATTAGACAGTGTAGGGACAGCGCTGCTGAGCTAGGGAGAGATTTATACTGCAAAATAGTTAGTGTAGGGTCTGTAAAGGCTGCCAGAACAAACAAACAGTCCTTCTCAGGACTAATATCCATCCCAGATACCAGGCAGGCAGGCTGTATAGGAGACACAGTGGTTATACCAGCAAACGCTGCATTACAGTCCTGTGTGCTGCTCCTGTTGCTGAAATTGCTGGACTTAGCACCAGGTGTCGGGGGCCAGGAAAAATCCTTTTTTTTCATCTAAATCCTCCTTTTTTTTTCCTCCTTCACACTGTACAAATACCCGTCTTATTAACCTTTTGGTGTCCCCCCCCCCCCCCCCCCCAAAAAAAAGCGTGTCTCTGATTTTTCAGACACAAATATAACTGTTGAAAATAGTCTGGTGTAGGCCACAGAAACAGAAGTGTTGTTTTGCACTTCCACGGTTCAAATCGCTGCACTATCCATTTTTGGGCCATTTGTATCTAAAAAAAAACTGTTTGAGTGTGTCGCTCACTGTTCAGCCGCAAATATCTCTATTTAAAAAAGTGTGGTATACCCCAGTAAACAATAACTGTGGTTTTCCTCTTCCACGGTTCTAATCTACTCTTTATTACCCTTTTTCCATTGATAGTGCAAGTGTAAGCTATTTTACTTCATTTACAATGGGCAAGGCGCGTGGCAAGGGACGTGGAAGTGGACGTTCTGGTGATGGTTCGTGCAGAGGACGGGGCCGTGGCCAAGGTGAAAATGTGCCACAACCAACAGCCACATCTTTTCGCTCCCACTTCTTGACCGAATTACTAGGGAAGCACAGAACAACACCAGTATTGAGAACTGATCAGTGTGAACAGGTTACTAATTGGATAGCAGATAATACTTCCAGTTACCTGGGCACCACCACCTCCGGTCTGTCTTCCACACGGTCAACTCTTAGTAGCCGTGAGTCTCGACCGCATACTCCTCCTGACACTGATGCTCCTTCCTCCCACCATGCCGAGTGTCGTCAGACAGCAAGTGATCCCACACTTGGACACTCTGAAGAGCTGTTCACTGGTCCATTTCCATATTTGGGCCCCTCGCCTGATACGCTTGAAGTGGTGGAAGAGGAGATCCCATGTTGCGATGCCCAAATATTTGAACAACCACGGCCACAGGAAGTCGACGTTGGCAATCTGTCACAAGACGTGGACGATGACGAGACACATTTGCCAGGAAGTGAGGAGGAGGATCGTGGTGCGCAAGTGGAAGTGGAGGAGGTGGTGGATGATCTAGTAACTGACCCAACGTGGAAGGAGGACATGCAGAGTGAGGCCAGCAGCACACAGGGGGAGGGGAGGCAGAGTACCCCAACAGGCAGGAAGAAGCAGTGTGGTGGCCGCAGACAGAAGGCAGGCAACCGTTCCCCGTAACACCAACACGAGGGACGTTGCCAGTACAAGCGGTAGGTCTTCCAGAGTCTGGAATTTTTTTAAAGACTCTGCTGATAACCCCAAAAAGGCCATATGTTCCACCTGCCATGCCAGCATCAGCAGGGGTGACAAAACTACCAGCCTGACCACCACCAGCATGATCAGGCACATGGCAGCAAAGCACCCGACTTTGTGGGGCGAAACCCAGGGTCCACGACCAGTGTCAGCGGGTGTCACCACTGCTTCTTCCACTGTTGTGCGTGCAATAGAACCCCCTGTTGTGTGTGCAAGGCAATCCCCTGTCCATACTGCATGTAAAGATGCCCCCTCCTCTCTGTCTTCACTTGTTATGGCAGTTTTTCAAGAAACAGCATCAACGTCCACGTCCACGTCCCACCGCAGCGTTCAATTGTCCATATCCCAGACCTTTGAACGAAAGCGGAAATTCGCAGCTAACGCCCCACAGGCCACAGTCCTAAATTCGCACATTTCACGACTGCTTGCGTTGGAAATGCTGCCTTTTAGGCTGGTGGAGACGGAATCCTTCCGCAATCTTATGGCGGTGGCCGTCCCTCGGTACTCGGTCCCCAGCCGACACTATTTTGCCCGGTGTGCCATCCCCGCACTACACAAGCACGTGTCCCAAAGCATCTGCCGTGCCCTCAATAACGCAGTTACTGGGAGAGTCCACCTGACAACGGACACGTGGACAAGTGCTTGTGGCCAGGGACGGTACATCTCTCTGACGGCACACTGGGTAAACATAGTGGAAGCCGGGACCCAGTCGGACCTTGGGACGGAACACATCCTCCCCACACCGAGGATTGCGGGCCCTATGTCAGTCAGAGTTGCCCCCACAGTGTACAGCTCCTGCGCATCCTCCTCCTCCTCCTCCTCATGTTCAGCCTCCATCTCAGATATCACCACATCAGTTACAAGCTGGAAGCATTGCAGTACTGCCTCCACCAAGCGGCAGCAGGCTGTGCTGAAACTCATAAGCTTAGGTGATAAACCTCATACTGCTTGTGAGTTGTGGACAGCTGTGAAAGAGCAGGCAGATCTGGGGCTGAGACCGCTGAACCTACATCCCGGCATGGTCGCGTGTGACAATGGCCGTAACCTGGTGGCGGCTCTGAGGCGAGGTGAGATCACACACGTACCATGCCTGGCTCATGTGCTTAACCTCGTGGTTCAGCGGTTTCTTAAATCGTACCCCGAGTTGCCAGATCTGCTCGTGAAAGTACGCCGCCTGTCAGCTCATTTTCGCAAGTCGGCTACAGCTTCCGCCGCCCTTGCTGTGTTGCAGCAGCGTTTGCAGCTTCCGGCACACCGACTGGTGTGTGATGTCCCCACACGTTGGAACTCTACCCTCCACATGTTGCAAAGGATTTGTGAGCAGAAGAGAGCAGCTGTGGAGTACCAGCTGCAACAAGGCTGTCGATATTCAGGTCAGACTCCACACATAAGACCTCAGGAGTGGACCTGGATGTCTGACATATGTACCATCCTGACAAACTTTGAGGAGGCCACCAAGATGGTGAGTGGCGATGACGCCATCATTAGTGTCAGCATCCCACTTGTCTGTCTTTTGCAACGCTCTCTGCAGAGAATTAAAGAGGAGGCATTGCAGCCAGAGTATGATGAGATGGATCAAGAAGCCGTAGCGGGCGATTACACACAGCCCAGCCTCATCTCATCCCAACGTGCATTGGGGGACAATGAGGGAGAGGAGGAGGAGGAGGAGGAGGAAGAACAGGAGCTGCTATCATGCGTTGTAGACGGTAGTACCTGTACAAGTGTCATACCGTCGGTTCAGCGTGGGTGGCCTGAGGACAGGGGGGAGGAGGAAGAGAAGGAGGAGGAGGAGGAGAGCATGGTCAGTCGTCATCTTGGTGAGGACACGGAAATCTTGCCCATTACCAGTCTGGCACGCATGGCTGACTTTATGTTACGCTGCCTTAACCGTGACCCTCGCGTTGTCAAAATGTTGGGTGACAGTCATTACTGGTTGGTGACACTTGTAGACCCCCGCTACAAGGAGAACTTTCACTCTCTTATTCCTGAGGTGGAGAGGTCTACAAAAATGGGGCAGTACCAGAAGGCCCTTGCTGCAGAACTCTTAAAAAAATTCCCATCTGAACACGCTAGCGGCAGAGGTCACAGTTCGTTGCCCAACCAAGGCGTACAGGCGAGAGAGATGCAACTCCAATCCAGCAGAGGCAGGGGAACACTGTCAACGTTCTGGGACAGTTTTCTGACACCCGCCCAGCTTACAGGCCCTGAGGCGCGGGGTACTCTCACAAGGAGTGGAAAGTTTCAAAAGATGGTGAGGGAGTACCTTGCCGACCGTACCAGCGTCCTCCGTGATTCCTCTGTGCCTTTTAATTATTGGGTATCCAAGCTGGACACTTGGAATGAACTCGCTCTGTACGCCTTGGAGGTCCTGGCCTGCCCTGCCGCTAGCGTGTTATCGGAGCGTGTTTTTAGTGCCGCTGGGGGAATTATACCTGATAAGCGCACTCGCCTGTCAACTGACAATGCTGACAAGCTGACCCTTATCAAAATGAACAAGGGCTGGATTGGGCCAGACTTCTCATCACCACCAAATGACAGCAGAGTAACATAAAGTCAAATCCACTGTGTTATTTCGGGAGGTGTATTCACATGCACCGCTTCACACCCACACATGGGTATATGCTTCCTCGTTTCGGCTGTTTTATCTTCTCCTTATCCTCAGCCTCCACCACCACTATACAACCAGGGTGCCAGCATTGCAAGTTCCTCCGTCCTTATTTTTGGCAGCTTTTGCTTGCAAGGCATAAGCAAATACTATGGGACACACACTCCCCAATAATGGGACTTTTGTTTGTAATATGCTGTACTGCATGGCTCTTGTAAGGGGCATTGCAAGTTGCTCCGTCCTAATTTTTGGCAGCTTTTGCTTGCAAGGCATAAGCAAATACTATGGGAGACCCACTCCCCAATAATGGGACTTAAGTTTGTAATATGCTGTACTGCATGTGACGCGCCCCCTGGGCCGTGTGTACTCGTGTGTGGGATACCCGGTGCCGGGTCTCTGGGGTCTGTAGTCTCCGTGGCGGTGACCCGGTCCCGTGGCTCAGGCTGGTCAAACCAGTGGCAGTCTTTCTTAGGTTTTGAGGTTAATTGTTCCACTGCGCCACCCGTGGATTGCGGTCAGGGAGTACCACCGCTGCGAGGCAGACCGCTGAGGCTGGTGTTGTGTGCGCAGCAGAGAATGGGATAACTCCCCTCGGGAGGAGTATAGCCTCAGGGCAGTGAGTGTGGATGATGGGGGTGATGGTGCACGAGCGCAGCAGGAACGACTCAGAGTCTTTGCAGTGCAGTTCAGGGTCTTTACTGATGATTATAAGGTAGACCCTCCCGGGAGTACTGGCTAGCATAAGAGGCCTGGTCAGTCTGTGAGCAAGCAGGAGTTCCCCTGGCCAGGTGGAGTTGTAGGCCTCCAAGTCTGTCTGCATTCTCCCTGGCTACCTTGCTGTAAGCGGGTAGAAGTAACCCACGTCCGTGAGTGTACCGTGTAGTGCTCACCCGTATGGCTGGTGACTTGGGGCCTTCTGTTAGCCTCCGCTCCACGACGGCGGTGCTGGTCCCTTGCTTGTGACTGAGCCTCCGGGCTTCTATGGCCAGAGGACCTGAAATCCCCTGCCGGCTGGTTTCTGCTGCTGGATATATAAGTCCTCACAGCCTCGGACTCCTGTGTCCGGTTCCTATTGTCTTCTGCCAGGGCGAGCTCTGCTCAGCTTCCAGCCCCTGGTCTTTAGCTCCTAGCTCCTACAGAGCTCCTTGCTGTTACTTTCCCTTGCTCTCACTCTGACTCTGACTGTTCTCTGTTCTCTGACTCACTCAACCCCTCCCCAGATCCAGTTTATAAGGGCAGAATTCTCCCCTCCCAGGACTGGGGCAGGAGGATGTTGCATGTTTAAGGGATCCTGACTAGGAAACCTCCCACTTGCTCTCCGACCTAATATCTCTATTACTGTGGTGACCAGACCCCTGGGGTGCCACACATGGCTTTTGTAAGGGGCATTGCAGTTCCTCATAATTTTTGGAAAGCCTTCCATTCACTGCTTAGGCCAACAGTGCACAGGAGACCCAGTTGCTATAAATGGAAAAAAAGGTTTAGTTAACGCCCTCTGACCTCCATGTCATTTCCAAGGGGCATTGGAATGCATCGAAATTTTTGGTAGGCATTGCACTCACTGTATGCCCTATAACTGTGTAGCCGAACCGCTCCTTTTGTTACAGAAACATATCCTACAAGACATATCTGGTTGACTGGCCTGATATTGATGTGAATGGTCCCTGTTTCTCCTGCTCTTTCTCCTTTGCCACTACCTCATCCATCATTTATCACCTGAAGCTTTGTTTTAATGGGAGTCATAGAACTTGGATAGTAGCAGGAAAACATCCAGCAATCCTCGGAGGAGGTAGGATATGCGCCAAAACGCTGACCACCTCAGGCCTAGCCGCTACTACATACATGCGCTTGCATTACAACAAAACAAAGCAGATGCTAACTTCTATCATCCTCATCATGCTCCTCACCTTGGTACTCTCAACTCCCCTGATGGAGAAGCCAGGGCCCACCGGAGGAGTCTGATAGTCCGGTGGGCTCGGCCAATGCTGCCCTAAAGCAGACCAGGCTAAGAAAAGTGTGGGAAAGGTTACCGGGACAAATAGGGGTGGCTGGGGACCGAGTATAGACACCCGGCCACCCCCTGGAGGCTGGGGAGCAAGCGGGGACACCCGGCCACCAGGCGGCTGGGGACTGAGTATGGATACCAGGCCGCCGACACAGCCATGGCGTGGTGGCCAGATTCCGCCTCCACATGCCTAAAAGGCCCAATTTAAAGTGCAAGCAAGCAGTATGGTATTGCAGCCTGCATTGCAAGGAATGGGAGAGGTACAATTGAACACTGCCGTGGGACAAGGACTTGAATGGGGATAGTTGCAAGTCTGCAACGACAGGTGCAAGGTGGGAGGCATCTTCGCATGTACCATGAACAGGGGTTTGGCATACACACACTACAGCGGAATAGGCTCTCCTTCCCACTAAATGCACTGGGGAGGGCACAGGTAATGTTTTGGTATACGCGCTTAATCTTATGTATAAGGCACACCAGGACAAATAGGGGCGGCTGGGGACTGAGTATGGATACCTCGCTGCCGAAGCAGCCATGAGGTAGTGGCCAGCTTCGGCCTCCTCCAAACTAAAAGGCCCCATTTCAAGTGCAAGCTAGCAGTATGGAATTGCAGTGTGGGGGTGGGTGGGTGGCAGGCTGCACACTTACACTTGCATTAAAAGAAAACATAGCAGATGCTAACTTCTGTCATCATCATCATGCTCCTCACCTTGGCACTCTCAACTCCACCGATGGAGAAGTCAGGGCCCACCGGAGGAGTCTGGTTCTCTGGTGGGCTCGTCCAATGCTGCCTAAAGCAGGCCGGGCTAAGAAAAGTATGTGGGGGGATGTTCCAAGGAGAAATAGGGGCGGCTGGGGACCGTTTATGGACACCCGGCTGCCCCAAGGCGGCTGGGGACCGTGTGTGGACACCCGGCCGCGGGGCGGCTGGGGACCGAGTATGGACACCCGGCCGCTGGGCGGCTGGGGACTGAGTATGGATTCCAGGCCGCCAACACAGCCATGACGTGGTGGCCAGATTCCGCCTCCACATGCCTAAAAGGCCCAATTTCAAGTTCAAGCAAGCAAGCAGTAAGGTATTGCAGCCTGGGGGTGGGTGGGTGGCAGGCTGCATACTTGCGCTTGTGTTGCAAGGAATGGGGGAGGTACAATTGAACACTGCCCTGGGACTAGAACTTGCATGGGGATAGTTGCAAGTCTGCATCTTCTGATGCGGCAAGGATCACTTATGATGGGCACACTTTTAGACAGTGACCTGGGAGTCAGATATGCTTCCACGGGTCTTCCCCATGCTGTTCCCATGTCTTTTCAGCACTTTATGCATGTGTCACACAGCACATGGCCAGATAAGGTTGTAAAATGTTAAAATGACATTTCCCGGTGAATGCATTTGTCATAGTTGAAAGCAATACAAAAGTGCAAAAACGCATAAAAAATGCTACTTGTGAACATAGCCGAAGGTGTGGAGGAGTATTTTTGTTTTTGGTGATTTATTTTAACTTATACACAAGTCTTTTCCCTGGAAAGGAACTTCCTTAACATATTTCACAGGAAAAAAGTTTCACTTTCGTTTTTGAACGTTTTATTGTGAGCCCGTAAAAGTGGCTTAATACCTCTGACCACGTTGTTGACAGCAGTGACCTGGGGGTCAGAAATGCTTCCTGGGGCGATCCCCATGCGGTCCCCATGTCATTTGAGCACTGTCACTATCGTTTTGGGCACTTGTTAGGCTTTTAAAAGACTGCGGGGGTGCCACCGCAAAAATGCTCGAGTCTCCCATAGACTAACATTGGGCACGTTGCTCGGGTCGAGCACCCGAGTATCACGGCGAGCTCGGCCCGAGCTTCGAGCACCCGAGCATTTTAGTGCTCGCTCAACAATAATACTTATGCATATTGCATTTTACCCATATCTTATATACTATTGCATTTTATAGTCATATAAAATTATTGTTGATACCACAAATTATTAAGTACCTGTTTGTGCATGTTTGGGACACTATACCCTTGCATGGGTTCTCCTCTTTTTTAAATGTTTTTAATGTGTTTTTTTTTGTGATTTATTGGTCTTTGTCAAATCCTTGTTTAATAAGATATTATATTTTTGCAATTCAAGTATCAGGATTGGAATGTTGGACAACAACCTATGAACTTTCATACTTACGTAATATTAGGTTGGGTAAGCCTTTTTCTAAAATATAAAAGCTGTTGAAGAATTCAGTTATGGCAGAAGCATTGTGGACCTGTGAAGAGGACGCTCTTCACAGTGTAGGACCTAGGACGCATTCTCTGCCCATCGCTGAACGCTTCTCCAGCTGAAGTTTCCAGACAGATGATGTACATGCTACTAGTGAAATCTTTTTCTTCTGCAATCTAATAGTAAGTTTGTAACCTTTATAAGTATTTAACCTTGGTAACCTTTAATCTACAAAAGTGTACGCAATATCATAATATCATACTATTCCTATTCCTTTGATTCTGTATTTCATCTTTCAAATTAACTATTATAAATAAAATCACGTTATATTACAAGTGGTTGCCTTCTTTAAAGCCGTATCCGAACCTTATTGCTAAAAACTTGGCAATACAGATGCCCGTAAAAAAAATTTTTCTACAGTATGTTCATGTATATCCCCCAGGGTTAAATGTTTGTCAGCCCATACACTTAGTGCATGGGCATTACAAGTATAGGAGACCCGCTCCTTTCTAATGGGAACATTTTTTTATGAGGACCTCCTCCACGTCTCTTCCAAGGGGCATTGGAGTGCCTGCCAATTTTTGGCAGCCCTTACATTCACTGCATAGACCAACACTATGGGAGACCCACTTCCTAATAATGGAAACATTTCTACATGAGGCCCTCTATGTCTCTTGCAAGGGGCATTGGAGTGCCTCCCAATTTTTGGCAACCCTTGCATTCACTGCATAGACCAACACTATGGGAGACCCACTTCCTAATAATGGGAACATTGTTTTCAGCAGGCCCTCTGACCTCCACGTCTCTTCCAAGGGGCATTGGAGTGCCTCCAAATTTTTGGCAACCCTTGCATTCACTGCATAGTTAAATAGAATAGAATTCAGCATTCAGGGTTATACAAATACTATGACATTTTTGATCAGCAAGAGATATACAAATACATTTATAAGTCAACACAACACAATAGTGTATTACTCTTGACTTAACAAATCTAATTGTCTGGCTTATTAAGATTTTAGGCTGTATCGTCACATTGCTCCCCCAATCTTAATTAGCCTGACATGGCAGGATCCCAATCATCCTTCTCCACTTATTTGAGACAGTCCATCAGCACGTCTTTAAGCACAGACATGAATGTAAGAGGTCTCACCTTCATTAGAACAAAACTCTGTATCATCCAGTTTGCTCAAAGCATATTCCACTTCTTCCTTGCAAATAAACTCCAAACGTAATTCACGAAAACAGACTGGTATCCATTGTGTCCACACATGCTGTCCTCTGCATCCTTTGGTTCCTGAATTAAATCCGATGAGTGTCGGTAGTCTGGTATTAAATCTATGGAAGCTGGCACAGCTCCTGTAGTTGCCATTTCTTGTTGAGGCTATACATCCACTCTGATCCTATTCCCAAGGCCGGGCTGGTGGGGTTGGACATAATGGTGTCGTAAACCTGCTGTGTATGCCTCACCTATGGTCTGCTGGGTCTGTCTAAATGCCTCCCTGGTTGTGGAGCCCTTTGGATGGTGTGTGCTCCCACCTGTTAGCAGGAGAATGAGAGACATCCTTCAAGAAAGTAGATGGATTGCATGGCGTCCAAAGAGACACGGATTTTGATTCTACATTCTAGCCTAAGGGTACCGGTTCTGACTGGAAAGATTCAGATCTGCTCCATTAACCATCAGAGAGACATGGATACATTTTGGGGAGTCCAGGAGAGGACGAAGAAGTCACCTGGCCCCATGGATATGTTGTTTTAGGGTTGCTAGGAGGGACCCACCGGTCTCCTAGAACCCATGAAGACATTTGGAGTTGCCAGGAGGGACCCACCGGTCGCCTGGTCCCTTGGAAACTCTCAGAGAGGTCAGATTTGGACCCTCGGGTCTCCTGGTCTTGTACCTCGATGGACTGCTAGCTTTCTAAGCTTGCCGCTACCTTCTGTCTGTAGGGGTCCGCCAGAAGTGGGGGGCCACTGGTTGGGGGTAGTCGGCTCTGGAAGTCTCCAAAGTCACAGCTGGTCTGTCCCAGGCAGGCGGAGAAGAAAGGGTGAGACTGTGTAATGTTGTACCATATTGGGTATTTTCTGGGAAATGTTTACGCCCACGGAAGACCCTGGGTGTTCCCTGTGGTCCTTCCCACTTAAGTGCACTGGAGAGGGCATGGGCAATGTTCTGGGACCTGTGCAAGGTGGAGCCGACACCAGGAGAAATAGTGACGGCTGGGGACCGAGTATGGACACCCGGCCCCCGCCATGAGGTTGTGAACAGCTTCCACCTCCACAAGCCTAAAAGGCAGTTTAGTATTGCGGCCTGTGGGTGGATGGATGGCTGCATACTTGCGCTTGCATTCCAAGTAACAGAAAACTAAGGAGATGGATGGCCTCATCATCATCACAACCTGCCAGGTTTGCACTATGAACTCTCCTGATAGAGAAGCCAGAACCCACCGGAGGAGTCTCTGGTGGGACTGTCCAACCCCGCCGAGAAGCAGCCCTGGCTAAGAAAAGTGTGTGGGAAGGTTCCCGGACACTTTATGGTAGCTTTGTTACTGTAGCCTGACTCCAGTGAGATGTACCATTCCTGGCCACATAAACCAGTCCACAGCTTCTGCGTGCACGAGCCTAAAAGTCCAAATTTCAAGTTCAAGCAATCAGTCTAGAAATCTAGCAGTATAGTATTGCAGCCTGTGGGTGATAGTTGCAAGTCTGCAACGACAGGTGCAGGGCGGGAGGCATCTTCGTATGCGCCAAGGATCACGTCTGATGAGCACAGTTTTAGGCACTGACTTTGGAGTCAGAGATGCTTTCAGGGGTCTTCCCCATACTGTTCCATATCTTTTCAGCACTGTATGGATGTGTCTGATCATGTCTCACACACCACATGGCCAGATAAGCTAGTAAAATGTTAAAATTACATTTACCTGTGAATGTACTTTTCACCTTTTAAAGCAATGCAAAAGTGAAAAAACGCATCTGAACCGCTATGTGTGAACATAGTCCAAGGTGTGGAGGATCATTTTTGTTTTTGGTTCCTTATTTTGCCTTATATACAAGTCTTTACCCTGGAAAGGATGTTCCTTAACATATTTCCCAGGAAAATCCATTTTGGATTCGTTTTTGTATGCTTTATTGTGAGTCTGTAAAAGTGGCGTAATACTCTGACAACATTGTTCACAGCAGTGACCTGGGAGTCATAAATGCTTCCGGGTGTCTTCCCCATGCTGTTCCCATGCCATTTGAGCACTGTTCCTATTGATTTGGGCAATTTCTAGGCCCCCTGCAGATGTCCGGAAGGGGAGGAGGGCGACGGAAAAATGCTTGATTTTTCCATAGACTTACATTGGGCTCGTTGCTTGGAGCACCTGAGCATTGCTCGCTCATCACTACTAAGCACCTTATATTATTTTCATGCACTCACTATTGTTGTTCATTTACTGCGAGAGTAGTTACTTTTTATCTTGGGTCTTTTAAAGTATTAAACATGAACATTTTATTTATGGTAAAGCTAATTTGTCCAATTACTTCTGAGACGCTGAAATGAGGAGACTTCATAGAAAAATAGTAGCAATTCCTAAACGTTTCACAGGATATGTTTGTTCAACTCTTTTAATAAAAACCTGAAAGTCGCCACTTCAATTACATCTCACTTGTTTCATTTTAAGTCCAAATTCGTGGCCTGCAGAGCTGAAATCACAAAGATTCAATCACAGTCCAAATATTTCTGGACCTAACTGTATTCATATATTTACACTTAATGCACAAATATTACATCTCTGGCCCCCAAAACAAAACTCAAAATGTTCTCCTGCCCCTTTTCCTAACTCCCAATCCCAAAATAGACGAGGACATTGGGAGTTGCCCATCCTCCCTCTTTTGTAGACTTCTGGAGATAAAGCATCTTCAGCCTCGGCTCTTTACTTCTCCTACAAACAAAAAGGGGGGAAAATGAAACACTTTTTTTAATCAGTTATTTTTTATTACAGGTTTTGTTTTTTTAAAGGGAAATTACAATAAAATGTCCCCAATCCCTTCTCCCAATCCATAATACTGGGGTAAGATTATCTCTAGAGACCCCTGTACAGGAATATTAGGTCTCCAGCGACATCTATTATACAGAGAATAGCGCTGTCTCCATAGCTCTGTACACAAGGACATAGAGATCAGACCAGCTCCTCATATTCAGCTTCTATTCTACTCAAACCCTCTTTATAAGAACAGATCAGACTCTCATTATACCGAGCAGAGAAGCTCCAGGGACAAAGACCCCGTCTGCTCCTAACACGCTGGGGGCCCGGAATATCCAGCCACGGGGCCCCGATTCTCTCATTTGTGGCCCCAGCGTTTCTTGTAGAATAAATCCCTTTCTCATCCAGTCCTGTAGTAACGACTTTATCAGGTTTTGTAGGAGGGTTCGTCTGACTCCATCTTATGTCATCAATATCTGTGCGAGAAACAAGAGACGGCCGAGCGCAGATTTACCGAGTGTCCAGTGTCAGTTCTTCTACAGTCTGATAAAGAGCCGAACCTGAGGAGTATACAGCTGTATACAGCGTACACACACGGCTCCGCTCCATACACTCTGATGAAGAACCACGGTGTCTCCGAGCGAACCTGGGGAGTATACAGCTGTATACAGCGTACACACACGGCTCCGCTCCATACACTCTGATGAAGAACCACGGTGTCTCCGAGCGAACCTGGGGAGTATACAGCTGTATACAGCGTACACACACGGCTCTGCTCCATACACTCTGATGAAGAACCGCGGTGTCTCTGAGCGAACCTGGGGAGTATACAGCTGTATACAGCGTACACACACGGCTCCGCTCCATACACTCTGATGAAGAGCCGCGGTGTCTCCGACCGAACCTGGGAGTATACAGCTGTATACAGTGTACACACATGGCTCCGCTCCATACTCTCTGATGAAGAACCACGGTGTCTCCGACCGAACGTGGGGAGTATACAGCTGTATACAGCGTACACACACGGCTCCGCTCCATACTCTCTGAAGAACCACGGTGTCTCCGAGAGAACCTGAGGAGTATACAGCTGTATACAGCGTACACACACGGCTCTGCTCCATACTCTCTGATGAAGAACCGCGGTGTCTCCGAGCGAACCTGGGGAGTATACAGCTGTATACAGCGTACACACACGGCTCTGCTCCATACACTCTGATGAAGAACCGCGGTGTCTCCGACCGAACCTGGGGAGTATACAGCTGTATACAGCATACACACACTGCTCTGCTCCATACACTCTGATGAAGAACCGCGGTGTCTCCGAGCGAACCTGAGGAGTATACAGCTGTATACAGTGTACACACACGGCTCCGCTCCATACACTCTGATGAAGAACCGCGGTGTCTCCGACCGAACTTGGGGAGTATACAGCGTACACACACGGCTCCGCTCCATACACTCTGAAGAACCGCGGTGTCTCCGACAGAACCTGGGAGTATACAGCTGTATACAGTGTACACACACGGCTCCGCTGCGTACACACAGCTCCATACACACGCGGCTCCACTCCATACACTCTGATGATGAACCGCGGTGTCTCCGAGCGAACCTGAGGAGTATACAGCTGTATACAGTGTACACACATGGCTCCGCTCCATACACTCTGATAAAGAGCCAAACCTGGGGAGTATACAGCTGTATACAGCGTACACACACAGCTCCGCTCCATACTCTCTGATGAAGAACCGCGGTGTCTCCGACCGAACCTGGGGAGTATACAGCTGTATACAGTGCACACACATGGCTCCGCTCCATACTCTCTGATGAATAACCGCGGTGTCTCCGACCGAACCTGGGGAGTATACAGCTGTATACAGCGTACACACACGGCTCCGCTCCATACACTCTGATGAAGAGCCGCGGTGTCTCCGAGCGAACCTGGGAGTATACAGCTGTATACAGTGAAAACACACGGCTCCGCTCCATACACTCTGATGAAGAACCGCGGTGTCTCCGAGCGAACCTGAGGAGTATACAGCTGTATACAGTGTACACACACGGCTCCGCTCCATACACTCTGATGAAGAGCCGCGGTGTATCCGAGCGAACCTGGGAGTATACAGCTGTATACAGTGTAAACACACGGCTCCGCTCCATACACTCTGATGAAGAACCGCGGTGTCTCCGAGCGAACCTGAGGAGTATACAGCTGTATACAGCGTACACACACAGCTCCGCTCCATACTCTCTGATGAAGAACCGCGGTGTCTCCGAGCGAACCTGAGGAGTATACAGCTGTATACAGCGTACACACACACGGCTCCGCTCCATACTCTCTGATGAAGAACTGCGGTGTCTCCGACCGAGCCTGGGGAGTATACAGCTGTATACAGCGTACACACACGGCTCCACTCCATACACTCTGATGAAGAGCCGCAGTGTCTCCGAGCGAACCTGGGGAGTATACAGCTGTATACAGTATACACACACGGCTCCGCTCCATACACTCTGATGAAGAACCGCGGTGTCTCAGAGCGAACCTGAGGAGTATATAGCTGTATACAGCGTACACACAAGGCTCCGCTCCATACTCTCTGATGAAGAACCGCGGTGTCTCCAACCGAACCTGGGGAATATACAGCTGTATACAGTGTACACACACGGCTCTGCTACATCCACACCTCGTACATGTGCAGCTCCGCTCCGTACACCTCGTACACACGCGGCTCCGCTCCGTACACCTCGTACACACGCGGCTCCACTCCGAACACCTCGCACACGCGTGGCTCCGCTCCGTACACGAGTGGCTCCGCTCCGTACACCTCGTACACGCGCGGCTCCGCTCCGAACACCTCGTACACGCGCGGCTCCGCTCCGTACACCTCGTACACCCGGGTCTCCGCTCCGTACACCTCGTACACCCGGGGCTCCGCTCCGTACACCTCGTACACGCACGGCTCCGCTCCGTACGCCTCGTACACCCGGGGCTCCGCTCCGTACGCCTCGCACACGCGCGGCTCCGCTCCGTACGCCTCGCACACGCGCGGCTCCGCTCCGTACGCCTCGTACACGCGCGGCTCCACTCCGTACGCCTCGTACACGCGCGGCTCCGCTCCGTACGCCTCGTACACGCGCGGCTCCGCTCCGTACGCCTCGTACACGCGCGGCTCCGCTCCGTACACCTCGTACACGCGCGGCTCCGCTCCGTACACCTCGTACACACGCGGCTCCGCTCCGTACACCTCGTACACGCGCGGCTCCGCTCCGTACACCTCGTACACACGCGGCTCTGCTCCGTACACCTCGTACACACACGGCTCTGCTACATCCACACTGTAAACCCCTCCTGACCCCACACATAAACTTCAGCTCATCCAGCACCATGACAACCAGCACAGCAGAGTCCTGCATCCACTGAGGCCCCTGATCATGTGACCCCTGACTCCTCCCCTCCTGTGACCTCATCACAGGTCCTGTGCGCACACAACAGCTATATATCTTGTGGGGGCTCTGCAGGTGGAGGTATGTGGAGACCCCCATTACTGGGCTCAGGGGGCATTAACCCCTTCAGCACGGAGGCTCTTTGGGGTCTTGTGTTGCCTCTTTATAAGAATCATAAGGTTTCTGTTCTGTTTCCTGTAATAGATACATACGACCCAACTATGGAGACAGGAAGGGAGGAGACGTATTGTTCTCAGAGTACAGGACCCCCACAGTGTAATGCCCCCATTATGCCCCTTATGCAGGATGTATGATGCCCCCCACAGTGTAATGCCCCCATTATGCCCCTCATGCAGGATGTATGATGCCCCCACACAGTGTAATGCCCCCATTATGCCCCTCATGCAGGATGTATGATGCCCCCACACAGTGTAATGCCCCCATTATGCCCCTCATGCAGGATGTATGATGCCCCCCACAGTGTAATGCCCCCATTATGCCCCTCATGCAGGATGTATGATGCCCCCACACAGTGTAATGCCCCCATTATGCCCCTCATGCAGGATGTATGATGCCCCCCACAGTGTAATGCCCCCATTATGCCCCTCATGCAGTATGTATGATGCCCCCACACAGTGTAATGCCCCCATTATGCAGGATGTATGATGCCCCCACACAGTGTAATGCCCCCATTATGCCCCTTATGTAGTATGTATGATGCGCCCGCACAGTGTAATGCCCCCATTATGCCCCTTATGCAGGATGTATGATGCCCCCACACAGTGTAATGCCCCCATTATGCCCCTTATGTAGTATGTATGATGCGCCCGCACAGTGTAATGCCCCCATTATGCCCCTTATGCAGGATGTATGATGCCCCCACACAGTGTAATGCCCCCATTATGCCCCTTATGTAGTATGTATGATGCCCCCACACAGTGTAATGCCCCTTATGTAGTATGTATTATGCCCCTTATGCAGAATGTATCATGCCCCCATTATGCCCCTTATGTAGTATGTATGATGCCCCCACACAGTGTAATGCCCCCATTATGCTCCTTATACGGTATGTATGATTCCCCCACACAGTGTAATGCCCCTTATGCAGGATGTATGATGCCGCCCACACAGTGTAATGCCCCCATTATGACCCTTATGCAGTATGTATGATGCCCCCATTATACCCCTTATGCAGTATATATGATGCCCCTAGACAGTGTAGTGCCCCCATTATGCTCCTTATGTAGTATACAGTTATATGAAAAAGTTTGGGCACCCCTATTAATCTTAAGCTTAATGTTTTTTAAAAATTGGTGTTTTTGCAACAGCTATTTCAGTTTGATATATGTAATAACTGTTGGACACAGTAATGTTTCTGCCTTGAAATGAGGTTTATTGTACTAACAGAAAATGTGCAATCTGCATTCAAACAAAATTTGACAGGTGCATAAGTATTGGCACCCTTATCATTTTCTTGTTTTAAATTCTCTTACCTACTTTTTACTGACGTACTAAAGTACTTTTTTTGGTTTTGTAACCTCATTGAGATTTGAACTTCATAGCCAGGTGTATGCAATCATGAGAAAAGCTACTTAAAGTGGCCACTTGCAAGTTGTTCTCCTGTTTGAATCTCCTCTGAAGAGTGGCATCATGGGCTCCTCAAAACAACTGTCAAATGATCTAAAACAAAGATTATTCAACATAGTTGTTCAGGGGAAGGGTACAAAAAGCTGTCTCAGAGATTTAACCTGTAAGTTTCCACTGTGAGGAACATAGTAAGGAAATGGAAGAACACAGGGACAGTTCTTGTTAAGGCCAGAAGTGTCAGGCCAAGAAAAACATCAGAAAGGCAGAGAAGAAGAATGGTGAGATCAGTCAAGGACAATCCTCAGACCACCTCCAGAGAGCTGCAGCATCAACTTGCTGGAGATGGTGTCACTGTGCATCGGTCAACTATACACCGCCCTTTGCACAAGGAGAAGCTGTATGGGAGAGTGATGCAAAAGAAGCCGTTTCTGCAAGCACACCACAAACAGAGTCGGCTGAGGTATGCAAAAGCACATTTGGAGAAGCCAATTTCTTTTTGGAAGAAGGTCCTGTGGACTGATGAAACCAAGATTGAGTTGTTTGGTCATACAAAAAGGCGTTATGCATGGCGGCAAAAAAGCACTGTAGCGTCGGCGTCCCTGCCTCCTGCTAGGCAGGGACGCTGTTCCCCTCACCTCTCCGCTCTGTGCCCGGCGTCTTCCTCCCGCTCTGCTGGCAGCGCGCGCTGCTTCCCGGCCACGGTGCTTAGGGCGCGCGCGCGCTCCCCCTCTCTTAAAGGGGCCGCGCGCGCCGTCCTAAGGAGTCCCCGGCCAATGGCCGGAGGACTTCACCATATATAAGGCACCTCCTCCAAAATGGAGGTGCCCGAGCAATGTTGTTGCAAAGCCTTCACTCTGCTTCAGCCCGTTTCCAGTCACCTGCCAGATTCCTGCCTGTTACCTGCCAGTCACCTGCCAGATGCCTGCTTGATACCTGCCAGATATCCGTTTACCTGCTTGCAAGCCTGCGGTCCGACGGTCTGCCTTCCGACACCTGTCAGTCTGTCTATGGACCAGCCTGCCCGCTCACCTGGGAGCGCTCATCTGCTACCTGCCTGCTAGCCTACCTGGAGGCTCCGCCGTCACTTGCCGTGACCACCTGCCTGTCCAGAGACTCTTGTCTGCTCACCTAGGAGCGCTCATCTGCTACCTGCCTGCTAGCCTACCTGGAGGTCCCGCCGTCACTTGCTGTGACCACCTGCCTGTCCAGAGACTCTTGTCTGCTCACCTGGGAGCGCTCATCTGCTACCTGCCTGCTAGCCTACCTGGAGGCTCCGCCGTCACTTGCCGTGACCACCTGCCTGTCCAGAGACTCTCGCCTGCTCACCTAGGAGCGCTCACCTGCTACCTGCCTGCTAGCCTACCTGGAGGCTCTGCCGTCACTAGCCGTGACCACCTGCCTGTCCAGAGACTGTCCCTTCACTTGCCGTGAGTACCCGTCCTTCTACCCAGAGACTGTCCCTGTCACTTGCCGTGACTACCTGCCCTTCTACCCAGAGACGGTCCCTGTCACTTGCCGTGACTACCTGCCCTTCTACCCAGAGACTGTCCCTGTCACTTGCCGTGACTACCTGCCCTTCTACCCAGAGACTGTCCCTGTCACTTGCCGTGACTACCTGCCCGTCTTCCCTGGGAGCCACCCGCTTCCTTACAAGGACCGCCCCCTTGTATAGTTGCTCAGAGGTTCCGCCTCCCAGACCCGTTACAGTTTGCTCGGGCCATGGAATCCGGTGGCACCCAAGCTCCCTCGCTCTCGGACCTATGTCATGAACTGTCCCGTCAGAGGTCCCAACAGGAGTCCATCCTGAGTCACCTGCGGAGTGTCAACTCTCGCCTGGACACTCTGTCTGCTCCACCTGCAACCACCGCTAGTGTCATGACTCGCAACCCGGCAGCGCCGCTGCCCACCAATACCATGGTATCCTGTCCCGGACCCCGGTTTTCTGCACCTCCTCGTTTCGGAGGTGACTCCGCTCAAGCTCGGGGCTTCATAAACCAGTGCACCCTGCACTTTGAACTCTTGTCCCACCAGTTTATCTCCGACCGGTCCAAAGTAGCCTTTATCATGTCCCACCTCACGGGGGAGGCTCTGGCTTGGCTAAATCCTCTGTGGGAGAGAGGAGATCCCCTAGTGTCCGACCTGCCAGCCTTTCTCACGGCTTTCCGGAAAGTCTTCGACGAACCCGGACGGAAGATCTCACCGTGGGCCAATATGCCATACGGTTCCGTACCCTTGCTTCGGAGCTGGCCTGGGATAACGACGCTCTGGTGTCTGTCTTCTGGGAGGGTCTGTCCGGCCGTATTAAAGATGAACTCGCCGGTCGGGACATTCCTACCACTCTCGACGACTTAATAACACTTGCCACCCGGATTGACATCCGATTCCAGGAGCGCGCCAAAGAGGTCACCCGTGAGAGGAGGTTTCCACGTCTAGCCCCCACCTTCCAGAAACCCGTCTCTCCCTCCGTTACTCCCCAGGCACACTCACCTGAGCCTATGCAGGTCGACCAGACCAAGATGGTCAAAACCCGTCAAGACTTACGCCGTGCCGAGGGGAGCTGCTTCTACTGTGGCAGTAAGGAGCACCGGATCCGTTCCTGCCCAGAGAGGTCGGGAAACGCCTGTGTCTAGGATCGCTCAGAGAGGTCGCCCTAGACAAAAGTAAACCCTCTCCATCTCTGCTGCTGTCAGTCTCTATCACCTGCGGAGAGAACCGCTAATTCGAACTGGATCAACTTGACTCAGGAGCTGCTGGAAATCTCATTTCTCAGTCTCTGGTAGAGAAATACCGCATTCCCACCAAACCTCTGGCTGTACCCTTATCTGTCGCCGCCGTGGATGGGGGCCTCTTACCACATCCCATCCAACTCATCACCGAATCCATAACTCTGCAGGTGGGAATGCTGCATTCTGAGAGCATCTCCTTTCATGTTCTGCCTGGACTCTCTCACGCACTCTTGTTAGGCCTACCTTGGCTCCAGAAAAATGCACCCGTGCTTGACTGGCAGACCGGAGAAGTCCTTCGCTGGGGACAGGACTGCCATAGGACTTGTCTAGTTCCCGTTCATCCTGCTCGTCCTTCTCCTACCCCAGTCAGTCTACCCGGTCTACCGGTTCCCTATTGGTCTTATGCGGATGTCTTCAATAAAAAAGAAGCAGAGACATTACCCCCTCATAGACCATACGATTGTCCAATCGACCTGATACCCGGCTCTACTCCTCCCCGTGGGCGTATCTACCCTTTGTCCGCAGCGGAGACCTGGTCCATGTCAGAATATATTGAGGAGAATCTGGCCCGGGGATTTATCCGGAAATCTACCTCCCCGGCGGGAGCAGGCTTCTTCTTCGTCAAAAAGAAGGACGGCTCACTCCGTCCATGTACAGATTATAGAGGCCTTAACCAGATTACAGTGAAGAATAAATACCCCCTCCTGCTCATTCCTGAATTATTTGACCGCCTGAGGGGGGCTAGAATCTTCACCAAACTGGATCTCCGTGGGGCGTATAACCTGGTCCGTATCCGTCAGGGGGATGAGTGGAAGACGGCATTCAACACCCGGGACGGCCACTATGAGTACCTTGTAATGCCCTTCGGTCTCTGTAACGCTCCTGCCGTCTTTCAAGAGTTGGTCAATGACATCTTCCGAGACCTTCTCTACTCCTGCGTGGTGGTGTACCTGGACGACATCTTGGTCTTCTCTCCGGACCTTCCTACTCACCGGAGGGATGTTCGTCAGGTCCTGCTCAGGCTCAGGCAGAACCACCTCTACGCTAAATATGAGAAGTGCATCTTTGAGCAGACCTCTCTTCCATTTCTGGGCTACATAATCTCTCAGACCGGCCTACAAATGGATCCTGAGAAACTGTCTGCCATCCAGAAGTGGCCCCGACCAGAGGGGTTGAAGACTATTCAGCGGTTCCTGGGCTTCGCCAACTATTACCGCCTCTTCATACCGCACTTCTCTTCCCGGACTGCCCCCATCTCTGCGCTCACCCGTAAGGGTACTAATCCCAGAAGATGGCCGCCCGAAGCTGAGGAGGCCTTTCTTTCCTTAAAACAGGCCTTCTCCTCCGCCCCGGTGCTGCATCGTCCGGACGGCAACAAACAATTCTTCCTAGAAGTTGACGCTTCCTCCTCCGGAGCCGGGGCGGTACTTGCCTAAAAGTTATCTTCCGGGAGAATGGTAACCTGCGTTTTTTTCTCCAAACTCTTCTCCTCTTCTGAGCGCAACTATTCTATTGGAGATCGTGAATTGTTAGCCATCATGCTGGCACTGGAGGAGTGGCGTTACCTCCTCGAGGGGGCTCTTCACCTGGTAATAATTTACACGGACCATAAGAACTTGGCTTACCTTCAGAGCGCCCAGATACTTAACCCGCGCCAAGCCCGGTGGTCCTTGTTTTTTGCCCGCTTTGATTTTGTTCTTCATTTTCGCCCGGCAGACAAAAACATCAAAGCTGACGCCTTGTCCCGATCCTTCCTGGTGTCTGATCTAGAGGAGGAACATAAGCACATCATTGATCCCGCCAGAGTAATGCAAGTGGCTCCCGTGAATCTAAATCGTCTCCCTCGCTGTAAGACGTTTGTAACTGTACCTGATCGGAAGAAGGTCCTACACTGGGGTCATTCGTCTAAGCTAGCTGGCCACGCCGGTCAGAAAAAGACCCTCCAGCTCATTACCCGGCATTACTGGTGGCCTACCCTGCACAAGGATGTAATAGACTTTGTTTCTGCCCGTGTGTCCTGCGCCCGCAACAAAGTTCCGAGACACCTGCCAGCCGGTCGCCTTCTTCCTCTTCCAGTACCTGCTGCCCCGTGGCAGCATATTGCTATGGACTTTATAACGGATCTTCCTGTCTCTGCCGGTTGTACGGTCATTTGGGTGGTCGCTGATCGCTTCTCAAAGATGGCGCACTTCATTCCCCTGCTCGGTCTCCCGTCTGCACCCGAACTGGCTAAAGACTTTATCCGCCACATCTTCCGTCTCCATGGCCTGCCCCTCCACATCGTGTCAGATCGTGGGGTTCAGTTCACCTCACGCTTCTGGAGAGCCACATGTAAGTTGCTTGACGTCACTCTGGACTTCTCCTCCGCTTACCATCCACAGTCCAATGGTCAAGTGGAGCGGATCAATCAGAACCTGACCAGTTACCTCCGGCACTTCGTTAATGCCCACCATTCGGACTGGGTGGATCTCCTACCATGGGCCGAGTTCTCTTACAATAATCACGAGAGCGAATCTTCCTCCAAATCCCCGTTTTTTGTAGTCTTCGGTCAGCATCCTCGGATCCCATTTCCCGTCTCCACCTCGGTGGACAATCCGGCTGCGGAATCTCTCGTTCGCGAATTCTCCTCCATTTGGGAGAGTACCCGATCCGCACTCCTTCAGTCGTCCGAACGGATGAAAAAACACGCTGACAAGAAACGCCTGGATCCTCCACAATTCCGTCCTGGAGATAAAGTCTGGCTCTCGTCCAAATATGTCCGGCTCAAGATTCCCTCCTACAAGTTAGGGCCTCGGTTCATCGGCCAACTGGAAGTTATCAAACAGATCAACCCGGTGGCCTATAAATTAAAACTCCCGGCCAACTTGCGGATCCCTAACTCCTTCCATGTATCTCTCCTCAAACCCGTGGTACTTAACTCTTTTTCCAAGTCTACAGGTACGCCTCCTGCTCCGGTTTCCGCTGAGAATGAGTTTGAGGTAGAGAACATTCTGGCCACCAAAAGGGTAAGAGGAAAAACCTTTTTTCTGGTAGATTGGAAGGGGTTTGGTCCTGAGGAGAGAACGTGGGAGCCCAGGGAGAACATCCATGCCCCTCTCATCCTTGATAAATTTCTCTCTGGCCTAAAAAAGGGGGGGCCTAAAGGGGGGGTACTGTAGCGTCGGCGTCCCTGCCTCCTGCTAGGCAGGGACGCTGTTCCCCTCACCTCTCCGCTCTGTGCCCGGCGTCTTCCTCCCGCTCTGCTGGCAGCACGCGCTGCTTCCCGGCCACGGTGCTTAGGGCGCGCGCGCGCTCCCCCTCTCTTAACCCCTTCCCGACCCGTGTCACACCGTTTGTGACATGGAAAACAGTTCGTTCCCGACCCATGTCACAGCGTCTGTGACATGGAGGGAAAGACCCCCTGCAGCGCCTGCGAGCGGGGTCGCTCAGGTGTCACAGTTGCTACTGCAACTGGACATCCTGAAGTCGACCCCCCGGGGGGTGGATTAACCCCCCCGTGCCTGGGACCCCTCCGATTGGCTGTTTCATTTTCACTTTTAATGAAACTGCCAATCGGTATGAATTAAATATTTCACCAATGAAAATTGGTGTAATATTTAAATCTGGGCATGGCCTGATGCTTACAGCATCAGCCATTGGCTGGGGGGAGTGTCACCTCTGTCCCCCCCTCCCCCCAGATCTGATTGGGGGGCTAGCGTCACATGGATACTAGCCCCAATCAGATGTGGAGGGAGTTTTTAATGATGGCCGCAACTGCCCGTCCATGGATCGGGTGCCGGCCGTTGTGGACCCTCTGCTGCTGCCTCCTGTGGACCCTCTGCTGCTGCCCCCCCGTGGACCCTCTGCAGCTGCCCCCCCGTGGATCGCCTGCTGCCGCCGCTGATCGCCTGCTGCCGCCGCTGATCTGCATCAGGTAGTATTGCCCCCGCTCCCCCCCGACCCCCCCTCCACTCCACCCTGCCCCCCCCTCCACCCCCGACCCCCCCTCCACTTTCATACCTGCACCCCGACCTCCGCTCCCTCTGCTCCCTCTCCCACGTCTTCATCCACCGGCTGCTGCTCTCCTTCTGACAGCCGGTGGACTGTGATCACAGCAGCAGGCTCAGTGTAAATGCCCTGCTCCTGTGATCAAACCCACCATCCCCCAGTCCCAGTGATATCACCCCCCACCTCCCAATAATCACCCCTCCCCCAGTGTTCACCCCCCCTGTCCCCAGTGTTCACCCCCCCTGTCCCCAGTGTTCACCCCCCTGTCCCCAGTGTTCACCCCCCCTGACCCCAGTGTTCACCCCCCCAGTGTTCACCCCCCCTGTCCCCAGTGTTCACCCCCCCTGTCTCCAGTGTTCACTCCCCATCCCCAGTGTGCACCCCCCCATCCCAGTGATCATCCCCCCCCCCCGCAAACCCAGTGATCACCCCCCTTGCTGCTGCCGGCTCCTGCCCCAGTGATCACCCCCCTTGCTGCTGCCGGCTCCTGCCCCAGTGATCACCCCCCTTGCTACTGCCGGCTCCTGCCCCAGTGATCACCCCCCTTGCTGCAGCTGCTGGCTCCTCCATCTCTTCAGCCCCCCCCCTACGCCTGACAGCCCCGTACGCCTGACAGCCCCCGTACACCTGACAGCCCCCGTACGCCTGACAGCCCCCCTACGCCTGACAGCCCCCCTACGCCTGACAGCCCCCCTACGCCTGACAGCCCCCTACGCCTGACAGCCCCCTACGCCTGACAGCCCCCACACGTGACTGCAGAAGGTTACACCAAGCACACACACACACACACGTACACTCACACTATAATAAAGTTTCGATTTTTTTTTTTTTTTTTTTACACACGCACACAGCACACAAAATGTCCCGCCCGTCCCACTCATCCCAGTCTAGGGCGTACTCAGCTTAGTAGGCTATGTCAGGTTGGTGTGTGTGTTGTAGTGTGTGTGTGTGTGTGTGGTGTATACACTACAATATACCACACCGCACACCAACCTGACATACACTACACAATGGTGTCCACTAACAAATTGGAACCATGTTGCGTTTGGAGAGTCCCTGTGTGCCCAAACATTGGAGCTCCCCAACAAGTGACCCCATTTTGGAAACTAGACCCCCCAAGGCACCTATCTAGATGCATAGTGAGCACTTGAAACCCCCAGGTGCTTCACAAATTGATTCATAAAAATGAAAAAGTGGAAAAAAAAACACTTTTTTATTTTTACGGATTAATTTGTGAAGGACCTGGGGGTTCCAAGTGCTCACTATGCATCTAGATAGGTGCCTTGGGGGGTCTAGTTTCCAAAATGGGGTCACTTGTGGGGGAGCTCCAATGTTTGGCCACACAGCGGCTCTCCAAACGCAACATGGTGTCTTCTAACAATTTGAGCCGACAATTTGTTAGCGGACACCATGTTGCTTTTGGAGAGCCGCTGTGTGCCCAAACATTGGAGCTCCCCAACAAGTGACCCCATTTTGGAAACTAGACCCCCCAAGGCACCTATCTAGATGCATAGTGAGCACTTGGAACCCCCAGGTGCTTCACAAATTGATTCATAAAAATGAAAAAGTGGAAAAAAAAACACTTTTTTATTTTTACGGATTAATTTGTGAAGGACCTGGGGGTTCCAAGTGCTCACTATGCATCTAGATAGGTGCCTTGGGGGGTCTAGTTTCCAAAATGGGGTCACTTGTGGGGGAGCTCCAATGTTTGGCCACACAGCGGCTCTCCAAACGCAACATGGTGTCTTCTAACAATTTGAGCCGACAATTTGTTAGCGGACACCATGTTGCTTTTGGAGAGCCGCTGTGTGCCCAAACATTGGAGCTCCCCCACAAGTGACCCCATTTTGGAAACTAGACCCCCCAAGGCACCTATCTAGATGCATAGTGAGCACTTGGAAGCCCCAGGTGCTTCACAAATTGATTCATAAAAATGAAAAAGTGGAAAAAAAAACACTTTTTTATTTTTACGGATTAATTTGTGAATGACCTGGGGGTTCCAAGTGCTCACTGTGCATCTAGATAGGTGCCTTGGGGGGTCTAGTTTCCAAAATGGGGTCACTTGTGGGGGAGCTCCAATGTTTGGCCACACAGCGGCTCTCCAAACGCGACATGGTGTCCGCTAACAAATTGAATGGAAAATCGGCTCAAATTGTTAGCGGACACCATGTTGCGTTTGGAGAGCCCCTAATGTGCCTAAACAGTGGAGCTCCCCCACAAGTGACCCCACTTTGGAAACTAGACCCCCCAAGGCACCTATCTAGATGCATAGTGAGCACTTGGAACCCCCAGGTGCTTCACAAAATGATCTGTGAAAACAAAAAAGTACTTTTTTTTTCACAAAAATTTTCTTTTAGCCTAAATTTTTTAATTTTCACATGGGTAACAGGATAAAATGCATCCTAAAATGTATTGGTCAATTTCTCCTGAGTACACTGATACCTCATATGTGGTCGTAAACCACTGTTTGGGCACATGACAGGGCTCAGAAGAGAAGGAGCGCAATTTGACTTTTGGAGCTAATTTTCCATTCAAAAAGTAAAATGGCGCTCCTTCCCTTCTGAGCCCTGCCGTGTGCCCAAACAGTGGTTTATGACCACATATGAGGTATCAGTGTACTAAGGAGAAATTGACCAACAAATTTTAGGATGCATTTTATCCTGTTACCCATGTGAAAATTAAAAAATTTAGGCTAAAAGAAAATTTTTGTTAGAAAAATAAAAATGTTCATTTTTTTCTTCCATGTGGCTTTAGTTCCTGTGATGCACCTGAAGGGTTAATAATCTTCTTGAATGTAGTTTTGAGTAGCTTGAGGGGTGCAGTTTTTGGAATGGTGTCACTTTTGGGTGTTTTCTGTCATGTACACCCCTCAAAGGGACTTCAAATGTGATGTGGTCACTAAAAAAAATGGCTTTGCAAATTTTGCTGGAAAAAAGAAAATTTGCTGATGAACTTTGAACCCTTCTAACTTCCTACCAAAAATTTTTTTTTTTTCAAAAATTGTGCTGATGTAAAGTAGACATGTGGGAAATGTTATTTATTAACTATTTTGTGTCACATCACTCTCTAGTTTAGCAGAATAAAAATTCAAAATTTGAAAATTGCTAAATTTTCAAAATTTTTCCCATATTTTTGATTTTTTCACAAATAAACGCAAATATTATCGACCTAAATTTAATACTAACATGAAGCCCAATATGTCACGAAAAAACAATCTCAGAATCGCTAGGATCCGTTGAAGTGTTCCAGAGTTTTTACTTCGTAAAGGGACACTGGTCAGAATTGACAAAAATGCCAAGGTCTTTAGGGTCAAAATAGGCTGGGTCCTGAAGGGGTTAAAGGGGCCGCGCGCGCCATCCTAAGGAGTCCCCGGCCAATGGCCGGAGGACTTCACCATATATAAGGCACCTCCTCCAAAATGGAGGTGCCCGAGCAATGTTGTTGCAAAGCCTTCACTCTGCTTCAGCCCTCAGGTTCCGTTTCCAGTTACCTGCCAGTCACCTGCCAGATTCCTGCCTGTTACCTGCCAGTCACCTGCCAGATTCCTGCCTGTTACCTGCCAGTCACCTGCCAGATTCCTGCTTGATACCTGCCAGATATCCGTTTACCTGCTTGCAAGCCTGCGGTCCGACGGTCTGCCTTCCGACACCTGTCAGTCTGTCTATGGACCAGCCTGCCCGCTCACCTGGGAGCGCTCATCTGCTACCTGCCTGCTAGCCTACCTGGAGGCTCCGCCGTCACTTGCCGTGACCACCTGCCTGTCCAGAGACTCTCGCCCGCTCACCTAGGAGCGCTCACCTGCTACCTGCCTGCTAGCCTACCTGGAGGCTCTGCCGTCACTAGCCGTGACCACCTGCCTGTCCAGAGACTGTCCCTGTCACTTGCCGTGAGTACCCGTCCTTCTACCCAGAGACTGTCCCTGTCACTTGCCGTGACTACCTGCCCTTCTACCCAGAGACGGTCCCTGTCACTTGCCGTGACTACCTGCCCTTCTACCCAGAGACTGTCCCTGTCACTTGCCGTGATTACCTGCCCGTCTTCCCTGGGAGCCACCCGCTTCCTTACAAGGACCGCCCCCTTGTATAGTTGCTCAGAGGTTCCACCTCCCAGACCCGTTACAAACACAGCATTCCAAGAAAAACACTTGCTACCCACAGTAAAATTTGGTGGAGGTTCCATCATGCTTTGGGGCTGTGTGGCCAATGCCGGCACCGGGAATCTTCTTAAAGTTGAGGGACGCATGGATTCCACTCAGTATCAGCAGATTCTTGACAATAATGTTCAAGAATCAGTGACAAAGTTGAAGTTACGCAGGGGATGTATCTTTCAGCAAGACAATGATCCAAAACACCGCCCCAAATCTACTCAGGCATTCATGCAGAGGAACAATTACAATGTTCTGGAATGGCCATCCCAGTCCCCAGACCTGAATATCATTGAACATCTGGGGGATCATTTGAAGAGGGCTGTCGATGCTCGGCGACCATCAAACTTAACTGAACTGGGATTGTTTTGTAAAGAGGAATGGTCAAAAATACCTTCATCCAGGATCCAGGAAATCATTAAAAGCTACAGGAAGCGACTAGAGGCTGTTATTTTTGCAAAAGGAAGATCTACTAAATATTAATGTCACTTTTCTGGTGAGGTGCCCATACTTATGCACCTGTCAAATTTTGTTTGAATGCAGATTGCACATTTTCTGTTAGTATAATAAACCTCATTTCAAGGCAGAAACATTACTGTGTCCAACAGTTATTACATATATCAAACTGAAATAGCTGTTGCAAAAACACCAATTTTTATAAAATATTAAGCTTAAGATTAATAGGGGTGCCCAAACTTTTTCATATAACTGTATATGATGCCCCCACACAGTGTAATGCCCCCATTATGCCCCTTATGCAGGATGTATGATGCCCCTCACACAGTGTAATGCCCCCATTATACCCCTTATGCAGGATGTATGATGCCCCACAGTGTAATGCCCCCATTATGCCCCTTATGTAGTATGTATGATGCCCCCACACAGTGTAATGCCCCCATTATGCCCCTTATGCAGGATGTATGATGCCCCCACACAGTGTAATGCCCCCATTATGCCCCTTATGCAGGATGTATGATGCCCTCCACAAAGTGTAATGCCCTCATTATACCCCTTATGCAGGATGTATGATGCCCCACACAGTGTAATGCCCCCATTATGCCCCTTATGTAGTATGTATGATGCCCCCACACAGTGTAATGCCCCCATTATGCCCCTTATGCAGGATGTATGATGCCCCCACACAGTGTAATGCCTCCATTATGCCCCTTATGCAGGATGTATGATGCCCCCCACAAAGTGTAATGCCCTCATTATGCCCCTTATGCAGTATGTATGATGCCCCCCTGTAGTATGAACATGAAAAATGGCTATTTTATATTTCAAATCCATATTGAAATAATATAGGAACCAGACATGTCAGCATTTGTTGGTATCTTACCTCAGTAGACTAGGGGTCATTAGTCCAGACATACTAAAACATAGCTTTAGTTTGCTAAAGGCCCCGTCACACATAACGAGATCGCTAGCGAGATCGTTATTACGTCACGGTTTTGGGATCGCTGGAGAGTCGTTTAGTGATCGCTGGGAAGCTGTCAAACATGCAGAACTTCCCAACGATTTCGGCCGCCCCAGCGATCTAACTAACGATCTCGGCGGTCGTTGGGACTCTTTCACACAGCAGTTATTTCAACGATCCACACCTTGATAGGGACTGTACTGTGTCACAAAGGCGTGCATAAAATTACGCAAAATCAGGACTCAATCGAATGAACGGATATCAACAGCCCGGAGAATTCTGCTAGGATCTGCAATCCAGCATGAGGTCAGAAACAAAGGATGGAATCGCTATTCTGTTGCTTTCTTTATGCACGGCGGAAAATGAGAACGCTGTAGCGACCACCAATCGGGGACGAGGGGCGCGGAAAAGTCCAATTTATTCACGCCTACGTGTCTCAGTTCTGAATCGCTAACAAGGTCATTGATAAGGTGTCAAATACAGCGATGCACACTGCCCAGCGGGAGCGCAACGACCCAGGAATGGTCCAGGAGGGGCCTGATCGTTGCTACCTGTCAGACATAACGAGATCGCTAGCAAGATCGCTATTGCATCACAAAAACCGTGACGTATCAACGATCTCGCTAGCGATCTCATTATGTGTGACGGGGCCTTTACAGTCTGAGGTTTAATCTTTATTACTGAAGGGAATTAGTCTTTGTATACGCTGTGTTTGCTAGAACCAGAGACAGACGATTGCACAATATTGTAAATAAGACTACAGGCATATGGCTTAAGATGGAGAAGCTTATTGTAGTACCAAACATATAAGTGGCTATCTGAAACCCATTATGATGTATCCAACCATTAATCAATATTCTAATTATATATTCTGTGTTAAGGTATACTTTATCTGTGACTGTATCTCACTGATACATAGCTTCTTAACACAATATACTGTCTGGGAAGAAAACCTTGTTCTGATTTATAACCCGGTGTAGGATTTACTCTTATCTTATGTAAACATTATGACAGAAGTAGAATGGTCCGTGAACAGGTTTTGTCCGGCATTGCTTATCTGTGATAGCTGCCACTGTCACAGGATTGGAATGCTGGGCAATAACCTATGTACTTTCATGCTTACGTAATATTAGGTTGGGTAAGCATTTTTCTAAAATATAAAAGCTGTTGAAGAATTCAGTTATGGCAGAAGCATTGTGGACCTGTGAAGAGGACGCTCTTCACAGTGTAGGACCTAGGACGCATTCTCTGCCCATCGCTGAATGCTTCTCCAGCTGAAGTTTCCGGACAGATGATGTACATGCTACTAGGGAAATCTTTTTCTTCTTCTATCTAATAGTAAGTTTGTAACCTTTATAAGTATTTAACCTTTGTAACCTGTAATCTAGAAAAGTGTACGCAATATCATAATATCATACTATTCCTTTGATTCTGTATTTTATCTTTCAAATTAACTATTATAAATAAAATCACATTATATTACAAGTGGTTGCCTTCTTTAAAGCCGTATCCGAACCTTATTGCTAAAAACTTGGCAATACACAGTGTAATGCCTCCATTATGCCCCTTATACAGTATGTATGATGTCCCCACACAGTGTAATGCCCCCATTATGCCCCTTATGCAGCATATGTGATGCCCCCACACAGTGTAATGCCCCATTATGCCCCTTATGCAGGATGTATGATGTCCCCACACAGTGTAATGCCCCCATTATGCCCCTTATGCAGCATATGTGATGCCCCCACACAGTGTAATGCCCCATTATGCCCCTTATGCAGGATGTATGATGTCCCCCACACAGTGTAATGCCCCCATTATGCCCCTTATGCAGGATGTATGATGCCCCCACACAGTGTAATGCCCCTATTATGCCCCTTATGCAGGATGTATGATGCCCCCACACAGTGTAATGCCCCCACTATGCCCCTTATGTAGTAATGTAGTATGTATGATGCCCCCACAGTGTAATGCCCCCATTATGCCCCTTATGCAGAATGTATGATGCCTCCACACAATGTAATGCCCCCATTATGCCCCTTATGCAGTATGTATGATGCCCCCACACAGTGTAATGCCCCCCTTATGCAGGATGTATGATGCCCCCACACATTGTAATGCCCCCATTATGCCCCTTATGCAGTATGTATGATGCCCCCACACAGTGTAATGCCCCCATTATGCCCCTTATGCAGTATGTATGATGCCCCCACAATGTAATGCCCCCATTATGCCCCTTATGCAGTATGTATAATGCCCCCACACAGTGTAATGCCCCCATTATGCCCATTATGCAGTATGTATGATGCCCCCACACAGTGTAGTGCCCCCATTATGCCCCTTATGCAGTATGTATGATGTCCCCACAGTACTGTGTGAGGTTTTACAGTTGGAATAATCTCTCTGGAAAATGGTTTTCCTTTGCCTGCTCCCCTCCATGTATACCCTCGAGCATGTATACATGCATGTAGGGGAGCAGCCAGTCTTACTAGATATCGCGGCTTTGTACAGTAATATACCGCATGATGATGGTATCAGAGGATCATTTCTTGAAATCAAGATCAGTAGAGTGTAGCAGACATAATGACTTCATGGAGGATCTTCTAAAATTCACTCTTAGGCTGTGTGCCCACGATACGAGACTCTCCTCCAGACCCGGGTACCATAGAACCTGTAAAAAAAAGAATAAAATAAAAAATAAATATTATATTTACCTTCTGATGGCCCCCGGTGTCCTTGTCTTTGCTTGCCGGCAGATCGCGGTGAACTGTAGGACCTATGCTGACGTCATAGTCATGTGACGGCAGGTCCTTCTGTATACCGCGAGCTGCCGGCAAGCCAGGACGGAGCGAAGCAAGACAGCGGGGGCCATCGGAATGTAACTATAGATTTATTTTTTTATTTTTAAACATTCTTTAAGGTCACAGTATATAAATCCATGCCGTTTGTATGGATTTATATAGTGTGACCAAGTTGTCAAGCACTTTCCAAGTGATGCTAAAATCTCTTGGAAAGCGTTTGTGAACCCGCATGCGGAAACGCATGTGAAGAACGCTTCACATCCGCATGTCCCTGGCAGGAAAAATGCATGCACAATCCGCATGTACAATCCGCATGTACAATCTGCATGTACAATCTGCATGTACAATCTGCATGTACAATCTGCATGTACAATCTGCATGTACAATCCGCATGTACAATCCGCATGCTTTTTTTCTGCCAGGGAGATTCAGAAACGCTCAGGAAAAAATCCGGAGCATTTCCATTTCTGCATCGTGGGCACATTGCCTTACTTGTTTTTGACTGGCAGTACTTCCTCCAGCTCAGGGATACTGCGATGGGGAGCCGCTGTGCCCCCTCATATGCTAACTTATCCCTGTACTTTTGGGAGGAATCCATAATATTCAGAGATGATTATAAGTGGTGGCATCCATATACTGGGGTATGGTACAAATATATTGACTACATTTTTATCATCTGGTCGGGGACGAGTGAACAATCTTTTTCATTTGTTGGGGAACTCAACATCAATAGAGTGGGCTTTAGATTTACGTCTGAATTTAATTATAATAATGATAATATTTTTTATTTTTATAGCGCCAACATATTCCACAGCACTTTACAAATTTAGGGGGGACTTATACAGACTTTACAGAATTAGCATAACTCAGATATTAAAAGAGGTGAGGGTCGCAAGCTTCCAGTCTATAAGGAAATAGGGGAGACACAAAAGGTAAAATGTACTGTATTTTTCGGACTATAAGACGCACCGGACCACAAGACGCACCCCAAATTTTGGGGTGGAAAATAGGGAAAAACTTTTTTTTTGATAAGATGGGGGTCCCTCTTATAGTCTGAATAGGTATCTTACCTGGAAGGGCCGTGTAGCAGGGGACGCAGGAGGCAAGGTCTTTCAGGAAGCCGGGCCTGGCACTGGTGGCTTGCGCTGGTCACCTGGGTGCCTGGCGCTGGTGGCCTGGGGCTGGGCGCCCGGTGCTGATAGGCCTGCACTGGGCGCCTGGTGGCCTGGGGCTGGGCGCCCGGTGCTGATAGGCCTGCACTGGGCGCCTGGTGGCCTGGGGCTGGGTGCCTACTGACCTGGTGCTGGGGGGCTTGGGTGCCTGGGTGAGTGGTGGCTGGCGCTGGGGGCTTGGGGCCTGGGTGAGTGGTGGCTGGCGCTGGGGGCTTGGGGCTTGGGTGAGTGGTGGCTGGCTCTGGGGGCTTGGGGCCTGGGTGAGTGGTGTCTGGCTCTGGGGGCTTGGGGCCTGGGTGAGTGGTGGCTGGCTCTGGGGGCTTGGGGCCTGGGTGAGTGGTGGCTGGCTCTGGGGGCTTGGGGCCTGGGTGAATGGTGGCTGGCACTGAGGTTTGGGGCCTGGGTTAGTGGTGGCTGGGGGCTTGGGGCCTGGTTGAGTGGTGGCTGGGGCCTGGTACCGGGGCCGGTGTCTTGCTGTGAGTAGCGTGGCAGAGGGGCATGAGCGGCTTCCGGCATGCACAGCCATCTCTCTGAAGCTGAGATCTGCAGGAAAATTGCCTCTGGCGTAGCTGAGCACATGCGCTGGCTCCGGTGGATCTCAGCTTCAGAAAGATGGCCGCGCGCAGCGGAAGCTCACAGCAAGAAACTGGTAGATACCTCTTCTGCCACCACCTGCTGCCACTGTCGCCGCCACCTGCTGCCACTGCTGCCGCCGCCGATCCCGCTCCACCACCACTGGTAAGTTACTTTCAGACCATAAGACGCTCCCCTCATTTTCCTCCCAAATTTGGTGCGTCTTATGGTCTGAAAAATACGGTATATATATTGTATAATACAGCCATAATATACTAAATAGGGTAAGTACATAACACTACATGAACTGGTCACCAGCCAGTATGTGTACAGTACAGACATAGGCTAATCAGTGCATGGATGGTATGAACATGATTTTGAAGAAAATTTTAATATGGACCAAACTGGGACAGTTGGATGAGTGTGTTGAGGTGATAGGCCCGTCTAAAGAAATGGGTTTTTACGGCACGCTTAAAACTGTGGGTATTGGGAATTAATAGAATTGTCCTGGGTAGTGCATTCCAAAGAATTGGTGCAGCACGCGGGAAATCTTGGAGACGGGAGTGGGAGGCTCGGATTACGGAGGATTTTAGTTTAAAGTTATTAGCAGAACGGAGTGCATGGGTAGGGTGGTAGAATGGTGCTGAATCGTAAGACTAGATTAGGTGAGGGAAAGAGAATCATCATCGAGGGAAGAGAATCTAAAGGTGGTTATTGACAAGTAACAAACTACTCTTAAAGACCGGAAGCACAAACGATTTGTTAGGGCTCTGACTGATTTTAGAGAGAAAAAGGCTCATCCAGTTTATACTGACAAACCACCCCTACCAACCGATATTTCATCGTCAGAACTTGACTCCTCTGATAACGAGTATCACCAGAGGGATTCATATAGATCTTTTGGGAGATCAAGGGGTCGAGGTAGAAGAGGCCATTCAAAAAGATGGCAGGGTGGGCCACATGTACATCAGGGACAATCAAGCTTGTCCTTGCCCTCAGCTGCCTCCTCAGTTGCCCCGTCTTCTTCCTCTTTTTTAGAGAACAGGGATATTCGATATCCTCTACGAGGCAGGACAATAACATACAACAACTGAAGGGAGGTCATACAGGTATGTCTAGCCTGAGGTGTCCATGTGGGACACAGGATCAAACCAATCGGATTATTAATCACATAGTCTTACAAGCATCGAAGGTAGAGTTCTTGGATATGGTCTCTCCTTTGTACCTGTTACTCGTTTTGATCCTTTTGTCTGGACTGGATTAAGGACATCCATCTATTTCTCAGAAAATTGCGATGGAGGAAATTCTTTGCTCACAATGATAGAACAAAATGTCAGCAACTGGGTATCAATCAGGAGGATCTTCCGGATGTCCAGTTGCTGGCCGGTTTGGCTGAAGAGGGGGCAAGAGAACCAGGGGATGGCCCCTTCTCAAACCTCAAACTTAAGAGTGTAAAAATGCCACCAGTTGGTGAGATCAACAGCGTAGATATTTTCTCAAAACTTGTGAGTGAGGAGATTAAGAAAATTAATCCCAAAACCAATGTTATATCACCGAACCTCTCCTTTGAAGAACGCATGGCCTTAAGGAGTCTAAGTCAGGATACTTCTCTTGTCATTAAACCATCAGACAAGTGGGGGAATACAGTACTCCTTGATAGGGAACAGTATGTTGAGATGTGTCGAAGCATCTTATCGGACACTTCTGCCTATCAAATGCTTAGATGAGATCCCACTGCTGCGTATATGAAAACTCTTTCTAATATCTTACGCCAGGCGAAAATAACTGGACTCCTTTCCACAAGTGAGCATAATTATTTGCTGCCTAAATGTCCTGTCATCTCCACCTTCTATGCTCTCCCTAAAGTGCATAAGGGATACCCTTCCCTTAACGGTAGACTGATCATGTGGGGGGTTGATGCTTTGAGCCAGAACTGCAGTGTATATCTGGATCAAATATTGACACCTTTTGTTACCGCCTTACCTTCATATCTTAGAGATACCACGGATCTTATAACCAAATTGGATGGTATCATGGTGGACCCAGGTACTATTCTACATACTGATAGTATCTAATGAGTCCATAAGTTAAACCCTGAGCCAAAGGGAAGGTATAGTACCTAGTACATCTTGGTAGTTATCAATAGGCTCAAGGGAGAATACATATTAAATAATTGGACTCATGAACATACCCAGGAGTTGGAGATGGACGCCAATGGGACTGTCCCCTACGCACGTTTCGCTTCTATAAATGACCGCTTCATCATGGGGGAATCCCCCATGATGAAGCGGTCATTTATACAAGCGAAACGTGTGTAGGGGACATGGGGAATCTTCTCACCAAGCTGACGGTCCCATTGGCGTCCATCTCCAACTGCTGGGTATGTTCATGAGTCCAATTATATAATAGGTATTCTCCCTTGAGCCTACTGATAACTACCAAGATATACTAGGTACTATACCTTCCCTTTGGCTCAAGGTTTAACTTATGGACTCATTAGATACTATCAGTATGTGCGATGTATAGGAATGCCTTTGTGGCATAGTCACTATTCATGATATCACATTGTAATTGGCGCCACTGGCTACTCACAGCTTGAGGTCTGTGTTGATCACATTTTTGTGCATAAATGTTATATGGGTGTTTTTTGTTACTTATTTTAATCTTTATAAGCAATAAAATTTGAATAATCGTTCTAAGCTAGTGAAGACTCCATTTTTCTCTTGCTTATAAACTATTCTAGTATCTATAGATTTCGAGACACTGTATTCCGGCATACACCACGAGGCGGGCTTGGCAGCTGTTGAATTTTTCTTGAGCTCTATGGGAATACATCTTATGTAATAAGTTTATTTTACAGCTGCTTGACTATATCCTACAACACCACTATTTCCTGTTTAACGGGAAGTTTTACCACCAGCTCAGGGGCACAGCGATGGGGACCCCCTGTGCCCCCACATATGCTAATTTGCTCCTGGGCTGGTGGGAGGACAGGATAGTGTTTGGGGACGGGGATGTCGTCAGTGTCCCCCATATTCAATTTTGGGGACGGTATATCGACGACATCCTCGTCCTCTGGTCTGGTGATTCTACTTCTTTTTTGACATTTATTGACCATCTTAATGTCAACAACCTTGGTCTTAAAAATGACATATGAAATAGGGGGCGACAGCATAGCTTTTTTGGATGTCATGATCAGTATTGATATAAAAGGCTTCCTGAAGACATCAGTTTATAGGAAACCTACTGCAGCGAATGGCCTACTAAGATGGGAAAGCCATCAACCCGCCCCCTTGAAACGAGGTATCTCTAAGGGTCAATTTTTGAGATTAAAGAGAAATTGTTCCTCTCCCCTTGATTTCAGAAAAGGAGATTCCATGACCGGGGGTATCTCACGACTATAATCAATCAATCATATAATAATGCTTTGGGACAAGAAAGATCCATACTCTTGATACCAAAACACAAAGATGATAGTAGTCAAGGTACGAGACTTATAGGACCTTTGATAACCAGCAGGCTAAGGCCATGGGGATTCTCAGGAGATACTGGGGTATCTTAGCAACATCTGGGTCAGTTTTTAAGTGGATTTCTCCATATCCATCTGTCACCTATAGACGAGGGAAATCAATAAAGGACCACCTAGTGCTCAGTCACTATACTCCACCTGCCTGGGAAGGAACGTGGCTTGAGAGGAGGTCCCTAGGGACTTTTAGATGCGGACACTGTAGTTACTGTCAGTGTGTCATACCTTCTGATACGTTTTCCAGTGCCACCACTAAGAGGACTTATAAGAATACGTCATTTGCCAATTGTAAGACCATTGGGGTCATCTACATGTGCATGTGTACATGCCCCAAGGACTACATTGGTAAAACAAAAAGGTAACTACGAGTCCAAATTGGGGAACACATTGGGGATATCAGAAATAGTAGGGCTACTCCGCTTGCTAAACATATTAATGATGGCCATCACGGTGACCTGAAGTCCCTCTCTTTTTGGTCTATTGAAACAGTCCCTGTTTCTACTCGTCAGGGGGACTGGGATAGGAAAATCCTACAGCGTGAGTGCATATATTTTTTTGGGATGGAATCTGGGTCTAAACGAACAATTGAACTTTTCTAGCTTCATTGAGCCTAATCGGTAGTTGTCCATACGACATGAATCCTTTTTAAGCCTTGATGTAGGTCATGTTTGACCGTTTATGAGTTTCTCTTTAACCATCTGTGATATCAAATCAGATGTTTATGTATGGACATTGCATAATTATTAACAAGATACTAAATATGGGCCTTTTTTGTACTTACCTTTTTCTCTCCTTTCCCTCACCTAATCTAGTCCCGGGTTTGATTTATTGTGTCCAACATTGTACCGATAACTCTATATATTCTGTGTTGTATAGTCAACCTTCTAGGACCTGCCATTGGGTGGAGCGCATATTTGCGTTCCACCCTTGATGATATTTGCTAGTAGGACCTTTTGGAGGATTTGACGTCCGCTTGGGGTGGAATTTCTTACCCCCTTCCAACGGAAGTGATGTTGTTGGAAATATAGTTGACCAAAATCAGTGCTTTCATGTAACTTTAGTCTAAAGTTTATGGAGGCGTTAAAAAGTAAGTTATGGAACTCTGCCTCTGGCCCGGTCTAATAGACTTTTGTACATTACAGGCCCAGTACTTGGGGGAGGAGGGCATTCAGCCGAACTGTCACACCTTCTTAGATGCCATGTTTGCTTTTTGCTGGAGCAAGTGGTTAAACTGCCAGGGATTTTATTGCAGCCGCACCTGTGCCATCCCTGAGGTGTACATCTATGTTCTGGTGCCCAAAAGAGTTCATAACATGTTAAAAAATTACAAAATGTGTCTTCTGCTTTTTGCATGTTTTTTCTTTTTACAAGAATTGTTGGTGCCAATTTTCTTTTGAAACATTTTAATATCTGCTTTTTTTCTGTTTTTTTTCTTGTAATATAGGAAAGCCTAAGGCTAGAAATAAAACCCATAATAAACTGTACATGTAGACTTTAGTATCAAATCATTTCTGTCCACGGCATTTGTGCAAACAAAACAGCTTTTATAAAAGCCTCAAACTTCTGTGTGTGAATCAGACATGAGATCTAACTTGATAGAAGATTACAGTTCGGGGAAGACTGGAAACATTCATACAGACGGCCAGTGGTGAAGTAGTCAGTGACGGACTTTCTCCAAATATGGTTTTAGATCGGTAGTAGAAGATGTTGCGTCATCATGAAGTAGTTATTTCTCATGTCACATGAAATAAATCTCTCCTGCATTATTGCTAATGCCAATTCCAGTGATGGAAAATGAGACGAGAATTAGCATTATGGAAGGTGAGTCTATGAGAAACGTATCCAGCTGCAGACTTCGAGGAAGAAATTGCTTGTTGTCTGTGGCCTAAAATATAAAGGTTTTATTACTAGATGTAAAGAAAAAACTAAATACTGTAAAATAATAAATCTCCTCATATGTTTCCCTTATTATCTCCAGTAATTATTATTATTACACAGGATTTTTATGATGTTACATCGGCTCATCTTCTGCTCATTCAGGTCTCTACAATATCGGATCCTCTCAGTGAAGATCGTCTATATAAGAAAACTTTCCTGATTTACCCATCAAAGATGGATATGGACAGAGACAAGATGGCGGAGAGGATATTACACCTCACCCTAGAGATCCTCTTCCGGCTTACTGGAGAGGTGAGAGATTCTGATGACGTCACATTACATCATTCTTATCTATGGAAATAACAGATGGACAGAACTGGAGAGGTGAGGACTCTGGAAATGTCTGTAGTGAGATTTATTAATGTGTCTCTCCATAACCAGGATTACACAGTAGTGAAGAAGACCTCTAGTGAGCGCTGTCAGGACCCTGCGTCTGAGGGGTGGGGAAGACCTCTGAGCCCAGTCACGGGGCCTCCACCTCACCCCCTGATACATGAGTACATCAATGACCAGAAGATCGTAGAACTCGCCTACAAGATGATTGAGCTGCTGACTGGAGAGGTGACACTGCTGGGAATGCTAGGACATTATACAGTAACGCTATGGAGGGATCGGGGGGGATGACGGTATCATTGTATGTGTCAGGTTCCTATAAGGTGTCAGGATGTCGCCGTCTATTTCTCCATGGAGGAGTGGGAGTATTTAGAAGAACACAAAGATCTGTACAAGGACGTCATGATGGAGGTTCCCCAGCCCCTCACATCACCAGGTAATAGACAGAACTAAATACACACGGCCTATAATTATCTGTATGTAAAGAATGAATTCAGTCCTGTATGTGTTTCCTCCAGCTCTATCCAGTAAGAGGACAACACCAGAGAGATGTCCCCGTCCTCTTCTTCCACAGGACTGTAAACAAGAAGATCCCAATGTTCCTCAGGATCATCAGGTAGATGGAGAGAAGGTGTCATGAGATCTCCCCTATGATGTGTAGACGGCTGTAAAAGTCATGTCTTCAGTCTTGTTTTATCCACCATTATTATGTTTTATACTTGTGTAATGAGAATGGTGGAGATGGCAGGATTAGAGCTGATCATATATGTGACTTCTCCATCTGTCTGTGACTTTTATAATATTTGTTTCAGGGTGAAGATCTGACCCATATTAATACTACAGAGACATATGTGAGGGGTGATGAGCGGTGTAAAGAGGAGATTCCTACATACCCAGGTGAGTAGTAACCACTAAATGTAGGGAAGTCACAGATTCTTCTCAGTCACCGGCTGTGGATGCTTTATCGGTCGTGTAGTCCGGCCTTATCACAATCGTGTGATCACCATTTTGCCTCAACATTCTCCTTCATCCGAAAATATTCAATTTACTTTGTGTAATTGTAAAAGCCCTTTTCTATAGAACTTACAACCTGGAGGATCCACCTACCCCCTGGTATTAGTAGACGCTGACCGTTACCTGCCCAGATCTGTAAACTACAAAGCCAAATGACAGCGTACGTAGAAAGTGCTGACAAGTGAGAAAATCACTTGAAGAAAAATATTCTGATGGGCCTGTAAGAGAAAGCGGAGGGTGATGATGCTGTTGGCTTCCTAGATCCCTGATATCTTATTGGATGAATCTACCTTCTCTCCCTTCTGTGCGGCTGAATGTGCTCATATGGTCCCTACAAGACCAGGTCCAGTCTTTCTGGCCAAACTTCACTTTTATGATCCACAATATTAAATGTGCAGTGAGGGCCAAGTGTGAATTTCTGTACAATAACAACGGAGTTTCCCTTTATTCTGACTTTTCAAACTATCTTCAAACAGGATCTTGATAAACTACATAAATAACATTACACCTGTGCCATGATATCTCTCTAAGCTGTGCGTGGCTGATGGCTGTAATATACATTTATTCACGCCTGCAGGAGATGTGGTGGCATGGCTCGAGCCCTGGTTTCATGGATTCACTCCACATCATAAATTCCATTATGTATTCAATCCTAAAGAATTCAGATTCCTGCACAATCTCTCCTGAAATGGGGGCACTAATGCAGTGCATTGTGAAAGTATTTGGCCCCCTTGAACTTTTCTACATTTTGCAACATTTCTGGCTTCAAACATAAAGATATAAAATTCTAATTTTTTGGGAAGAATCAACAACAAGTGGGGCACAATCGTGAAGTGGAACGAAATTTATTGGATATTTTAAACTTTTTAAAAAAAATAAAAAATGAAAAGAGGGGCATGCAATATTATTCGGCCCCTTTACTTTCAGTGCAGAAGTTCAATGAGGATCTCTGAAGGATCCAATGTTGTCCTAAATGATTGGTAATGATAACTAGAATCCACCTGTGTGTAATCAGGTCTCCTTATAAATGCACCTGCTCTGTGATAGTCTCAGGGGTCTGCTTCAAGTGCAGAGAGCATTATGAAAACCAAGGAACACACCAGGCAGGTCCGAGATACTGTTGTGGCGAAGTTTAAAGCCGGATTTGGATACAAAAAGATTTTCCAAGCTTTAAATATCTCAAGGAGCACTGTGCAAGCGATCATATTGAAATGGAAGGAGTATCAGACCACTGCAAATCTACCAAGACCCGGCCGTCCCTCTAAACTTTCATCTCGAACAAGGAGAAGACTGATCAGTGATGCAGCCAAAAGGCCCATAATCACTCTGGATGAACTGCAGACATCTACAGCTGAGGTGGGAGAGTCTGTCCATAGGACAACAATCAGTCATACACTGCACAAATCTGGCCTTTATGGAAGAGTGGCAATAAGAAAGCCATTTCTCAAAGATATCCATAAAAAGTCTCGTTTGAAGTTTGCCACAAGCCACCTGGGAGACACACCAAACATGTGGAATAAGGTGCTCTGGTCAGATGAAACCAAAATCGATCTTTTTGGCCACAATGCAAAACGATATGTTTGGCGTAAAGGCAACACAGCTCATCACCCTCAAAACACCATCCCCACTGTCAAACATGGTGGTGGCAGGATCATGGTTTGGTCCTGCTTTTCTTCAGCAGGGATAGGGAAGATGGTTAAAATTGATGGGAAGATGGACGGAGCCAAATACAGGATTATTCTGGAAGAAAACCTGTTGGACTCTGCAAAAGACCTGAGACTGGGACGGAGATTTATCTTCCAACAAGACAATGATCCCAAACATAAAGCAAAATCTACAATGGAATGGTTCAAAAATAAACGTATCCAGGTGTTAGAATGGCCAAGTCAAAGTCCAGACCTGAATCCAATCGAGAATCTGTGGAAAGAGCTGAAAACTGCTGTTCACAAACGCCCTCCGTCCAACCTCACTGAGCTCCAGCTGTTTTGCAAGGAAGAATGGGCAAGAATTTCAGCCTATCGATGTGCAAAACTGATAGAGACATACCCCAAGCAACTTGCAGCTGTAATTGCAGCCAGAGGTGGCGCTACAAAGTATTAACACAAGGGGGCCGAATAATATTGCACGCCCCACTTTTCATTTTTTATTTTTTTTTTAAAGTTTAAAATATTCAATAAATTTCATTCCACTTCACGATTGTGTCCAATTTGTTGTTGATTCTTCCCAAAAAAAATAGAATTTTATATCTTTATGTTTGAAGCCAGAAATGTGGCAAAAAGTAGAAAAGTTCAAGGGGGCCAAATACTTTCACAATGCACTGTACTTTCTCTACTCTTCTGGTCAGGACTCATCATACCTCCAATGGTCCACCATAAATGAGTGCGACTCCTGTTTAGTGTTGGATTTCTCCCTTCATACATACGTTGTTGTTGGGGATGTTAAATGTTTATATATTCTTTCTTTTTTTTACAAGTTCATTCTGTATGATAGTCTGATTGTGGTGGGATCGGCCGGCCTCACTTATGTGAGTCTGTAACTCCATGGTAGTCTTTGAATGAAGGTCTCCATTGCTTCTTCCAAATGCCAGAGATCTAAAATTAAGACACTTCAGCTCTGCAGTATTGTAAAAAACATCACTTAAAATGTCCAATATTTCTTCTTGACACTTATCTGACAGAAAATATTGTCCCTTACGATAGTTTAGATTGCCAAGAGGCACCGAGCCCCATAGTCTAGTTACCCCAGACAGGTTTCATCACTAGTTACTCATTTCTCCTTCCCCCATGACGGCTCCACGGAGAGAGGGGATCCGCCCTTCAAGGACAGGAAACCTACAGATAAAAGGGCGGTACCTCTCTCCCGCATCAGTTGGTTTCCTGTCCTTGACGGGATCCTACAGGCACCGAGCCCCATAGTCTAGTTACCCCAGACAGGTTTCATCACTAGTTACTCATTTCTCCTTCCCCCATGACGGCTCCACGGAGAGAGGGGATCCGCCCTTCAAGGACAGGAAACCTACAGATAAAAGGGCGGTACCTCTCTCCCGCATCAGTTGGTTTCCTGTCCTTGACGGGATCCTACAGTTCCGGAGGAGGCATACCTGCGGGGTGCCAGAAGATGGACGTCGTGGGATGCCAGGCCTGGCCAGTCCGATCCCGGCAGCGGGGGTCCCCTGCCTCGGCTGGTGCGGTGTCCTGATGCGCCACCGCTGGGGTCAGTGGGCCTTTAGGGTGTGCGGAGGGGTGTCCAGACGAAGAGGACAGGGCCTGTCTGGGCCCGCCGAGGACTGTGCTGGACCCCCCTGATTGCGGCAGGTGGGAGCGCGGCGCTGCCTGGCGGCGTTCTTTTCAACTTCTGAGTCCCCCGCGCATGCGCGGGGCGCCCCCGGATCGCGTGGCGCCGCAATGCATGACTGGGTAGCTAGTCTGCGCAGACGTCCTCCCGCAGGTGCGGGAAAGGAGGGGGTGCCGGGTCACCACAGGCACTATGGGACGGACTCCCAGTGCCTTAAAAGACAGCGGAGGACGCCAGTAGCTCTGGCAAGCTGTCAGGAAAAAAAAAAAAGGAAAAGAAAACTTAATTATATACATTTATAATATACGCTATATAGGAAAAAAAAAAAAAGAATGACCAGGAGCTGCCTGAGGAGCAAGAGCTGCATCCTCAGTCGCCACCACCACCGCCAGCCCAACGAAAGAAGAAGCCGGAAAAAACGGGGCACCAGGACCGTAACAGTGGAAGCGGGCGCTCCGGCAAATCGCAGCACAGCAAGGACTCCACCTCAGCATCTTCCAGGAGGACTCCGTCTACAAAGATTGCTCCACCTCCTGAACCGGTACCCGCTCTTCCTTCTGGTTGGTAAGTGAGCTTTGTGAAAGTCCATGTTGTAACTAGGGGCCCTCGCTCTCTCTCTTTTTGTCTCTTATAGGGAAAAAAGAGTACAAGGAAAACAAAAAATAGGACCTGTGCACTATGCACTGAAGCCTTGCCCACTACTTGGGATAAGAGACTCTGCAGCTCCTGCATTGAGCAAACTATATGCGAGGGAACCCCAAGATTTGCCTCTGAAATTGGAGACCTAATTAAATCGCAGGTTGAAAACACCATTAAATCCTTTCAGGGGGGAAAAGGTTAAGGAAAACTAAAAACATATCCCCCAAGTCCGGCTCTAGCAGTTCTGAGCTTGGCGGAGATTCGGACATTTCCATCTCTTCCTCTTCCTCGTCTACAGATAGGGAAGCAGCTCCGTCCTCCTCTATCGAGGAAACAGCCTCATTAAGGCAGTCAGGTCTACCATGGGGTTAGCAGATCCCCGGCCCAAAAAATCTATCCAAGACGTAATGTTCAGCGGTCTAGAGCAAAAAAAGAGGAGATCTTTTCCACTAAATTAACATGTTCACTCTCTGATTAAGAGAGAGTGGAACAGACCGGAGAGGAAGGGCTTCCTTTTTCCTAAACGAAAGTACCCGTTTGAGGACCCTGCATGTTCCTTTTGAGAGAAAGCGCCAAAACTGGATGTCGCCAAAGCCTCAAAGAAATACTCCCTTCCATTTGAGGACATGGGCGTCTTAAAAGACCCCATGGATAAAAAGGCAGACACCTTCCTAAAGGGCTCCTGGGAAGCCGCTGGGGGGGGGTTAAAACCCGCGGTAGCTGCCACATGTATGGCCAGGTCATTAATGGTCTGGCTGGATCAGCTTTAAACACAACTGAGGCAGAAAACATCTAGAGGCACAATTCTTGAAACACTCCCGATAATGAAAGGGGCAGCGGCCTTCCTAGCTGACGCCTCGGTGGACTCCGTCAGATTAGGTGCTAGAGTGACGGGGCTCGCTAGCGCGGCTAGACGAGCCCTCTGGCTCAAATGTTGGCCAGGGGATCTACAGACTAAATCTAGATTGTGCTCCATCCCCTGTGAGGGCGAGTTTCTATTTGGGCCCGCTGTTTCCCGATTGTTTCCTGGCCGTCCTGGATTTAAAAGACGCTTATTATCACGTCCCGATACACAAAGACTACCAGAAGTTCCTCAGGGAAGCAGTTCCTATGGGTGGAGTGGTCAAACAATATCAATATTCGGCCCTCCCATTCGGCATCGCCATAGCCCCAAGGGTTTTCACCAAAGTTGTTGCAGAGGTGATGGCTCATCTAAGGGAACAGAACACCCTAGTCGTCCCATACCTAGACGACTTCCTGGTAATAGGCAGCTCCTTCCTAGACTGCAAATCCCATCTGGAAAAGGTCATGGATTCCTTGACTCGCTTAGGATGGCTTTTGAATCTGGAAAAGTCCAAAACAGAACCATGCCAGATACAGGAATACCTAGGCATCGTGCTGGATTCAAAAAGACAGGAGTGTCGTCTCCCCTCAGGGAAAATTCACAAAATCATAGGCCAGATATCATGGGCAAAGTCCCACCCGTCTATGTCCCTTCGGAAAGCCATGTCCCTTCTAGGCTCCCTGACCGCATGTTTCCCGGCCTTCCAATGGGCTCAAATACATACCCTTCAGTGGGAAATCCTAGAGGCAGAAAAAGCCCTAAAAGGGCTTTTAGAAGGGCAGTTAACGCTATCTGCAGAAGCCACACTTTCCCTAGAGTGGTGGGGGAACATACACAATCTATCCCGGGGGATTCCTTGGACAATCCCGACACCACAAGTCCTGACCACAGATGCAAGTCCCGGGGGCTTGGGGGCTCACCTCAACAACCTTGTAGCTCAGGGGGTCTGAACAGAACGCCTAAAGCTGGTGTCCTCAAACATGAAGGAGCTCCTAGCAGTAGAGCTGGCACTCTGGGAGTTCATGCACACACTACAAGGACACCTCATGAGGGTCTTTTCAGACAACTGAGTAGTAGTGGCGTACCTGAACCACCAGGGGGGTACACGGTCCCATTCCCTAATGCAGGCGACAGAGGTCATCTTTCGCTAAGCCGAGAGGAACTTGCAATCCCTATCAGCCCTACACGTAAAAGGGATAGAAAATCGCACCGCAGACTTTCTGAGTTGGACACAGCTAAAGCAGGGCGAGTGGGAGTTAAAAGTCAGTTTTTCGGCAGATTGTACAAATGTGGGGTCATCCCTCCATAGATCTGTTCACCAACAATCGGAACAAGAAAACACACTCTTTTTGCTCCATAGACCCCAAAGGGAACCCCGTAGCCATGGATGCCTTCATGATCCCGTGAAGTTACCCGCTAGCTTACGCTTTTCCTCCGACCGCTCTGATTCCAGCTGTTCTGAGGAAAATCAGGGAAGAGAAAGCTAGGGTAATTTTTATAGGCCCCTTTTGGCCAAAAAGGGTGTGGTTTTCGTGGCTGAGGAGGTTATCAATCTCCGACCCATGGGTTCTTCCGGAGCTTCCGGACCTTCTTTCTCAGGGTCCGGTTCTCCATCCTCGGGCTTCAAGCTTACACTTGACAGCCTGGAATTTGAGATGGCTCTTCTGAAGAACAAAGGTTTGTCCCCAAATCTTACCACACTACTTCAAAGTAGAAAACCAGTGGCCACCAAACTGTACAGGAAAACCTGGAAGAAATTCCTTTCAGTCTCAGGTTCCCGGTTGGGTGGGGAGGTTCCATTAACAGCTATCCTGGAATTTTTAGAGGGGTTTGGAGCAGGGCCTGGCCACATGTACTTTAAAAGTTCAAGTTGCGGCCCTGGGAGCGCTCTACAATTTTGATCTAGCTAGGGATAGATGGGTATCTAGGTTTACTAAAGCATCAGCTAGATCCTGACCCATCCCATCTCGAAATACTACACCCTGGGATTTAAACTTGGTACTTTCAGCTTTAACGGGGGCCCCCTTTTGAACCTCTGTCGGAAGCATTCTTAAAAATTCTGTCCCTCAAAACAGCACTCTTGGTAGCTCTCACATCCGCACGTAGGGTTAGTTCAGGCCCTATCGGCAGGCCCCCCCTTCACACAAATCTTGGAGGATAGGGTTACTCTGAAAACCGACCCTGCCTATCTACCAAAAGTGGCGTCAAGATTTCACAGGTCCCAGGAAATCACCCTCCCTTCTTTCTGCCCTAACCCTAGGAACACGAAAGAGAGGGTCTTGCATACACTAGACGTCAGAAGGTGCCTAATCCGGTACTTAGAAGTGACACGAGTGTAGGGAGGATAGTTCTCTTTGCTTGCTTTCAGGGCCCTCGTAAGGGGATGAAAGCTTCTAAGGGCACGCTGGCCAGATGGATAAGGGAGGCCATCACACTATCGTACTCCTCACGTGGGGAAGCTGCCCCGCAGAAACTGAAGGCCCACTCAACAAGAGCGGTGGCAGCCTCCTGGGCGGAGAAGGCCAGTGCTACGATAGAGCAGATATGTAGAGCGGCAACCTGGTCTTCCCCCTCAACCTGGTCCCCCCCTAATGAGTCACTTCTCTGTAATTCTCTCCGTGGTGCCGTCATGGGGGAAGGAGAAAGACGTAGTTACTTACCGGTAACGGGATTTCTCAGAGCCCATGACGGCACCCGTACATTCCCTCCCTTCACTTGTGGGTGCGCACACTTATTAGTTACTTGTTGTAGCCACGTGGTGTGTGACGAGTTCTTAAATTGTAAAATTTTTGTGTTACTAACCTGGTGGTCCTCTCATGGTCTGTAAACAACTGATGCGGGAGAGAGGCACCGCCCTTTTATCTGTAGGTTTCCTGTCCTTGAAGGGCGGATCCCCTCTCTCCGTGGTCCATCATGGGCTCTGAGAAATCCCGTTACCGGTAAGTAACTACGTCTTTTTCTCTGATGGAGACTGTTCAGTTTGATCATTTCAGTAGATGTTTTATTGTCTATAGTCAGTTTTTGACTTCAGTAATCCTCTGATTTAACCCCTTCCTGCAGACAGTTTTATGTTCCTAATCTGGCCCCATTTTTCAAATTTGACGTGTGTCACTTTATGTTGTGATATTTTTTGTGAAGTATTCCAAAATTAATAGGAAACAAATGGACCTTACAAATTATTTTCAATTTCTCCTGAATCTGACAATCCCCTGTATACGATTGTACACTACTGTCTGGGCACATGGCAGGGTAAGAAGGGAAGGAGCGCAATTTAGCTATTTGAATGCAGATCTTGCTGGAGTAGTTTGCAGACACAATGTATTGGGGGCGCTGTTCATGGTCACCTGGCAGCTCAAAAGATGGCCACCGCAAACAGGCTTGTCACTATCTACCCTGTTTACAGATTTCACAAATTACTTTGCTCATCACCCTTTAACCCCTCTACATGGATCTGGACTTACACAGAGACCCCTAGGCTTGGGCCACGGTGTTACCTGCTATTCTGTGGAGTGAGATGGGAAGAAGAATAGTCAGGTAGCCGGATCAGAACCAGGAGGGCAGAGAAAGTACAAAATCAGAAGACACAAGAGTAGTCAGTAAACGGGCCGGGGTCACAACAGGAACCAAATACACAAGCCGGGAGCTGAGCACAGAGGACTGAACCAGAGGAGAACAAGGCTGGATCTGGCAGCTTCCGGCAATATGCTTCCAGCTTTAGTAGGGTGCGGTGCTTTCCAAATGGCTGAAGTAGGGAGCAGATTACTCCAGCTGGACAGCACACACACCCATACCGCCAGACTGGATGGTACTACTGGTCCCAGGCTACCTAATCTTAGTGGCTGGACAGAGCCTACGCCTTTTACTCTATATTGGGGAGGCAGAATGAACAAACAGTTGAACACCACGCTCCACTGGTTCATCCTATGAGGTTTTCTATTAGATGGTCATTGTCCTGGTGAATAAGTGATTTTTTTTTTATATAACTTGCCTTTATTTACAGACAGTTTAAGTAGAAATGTTGAAAAATATAAAATTCAAGGATTTTTTATTAAAAAATAAGAATTGGTTTTATTCTTGGCAGATATCTGTACCCGGAGATCAGAGGGACAGCTGACATCTTCAATTTCTAAATCAGATGATCTTGAGATCCCACAGGATACAATTGAAGTGAATGCCATTACTCCAGATTTACCATCATCCCTTCACAGCAAAGATCTGTCATCTGATCCTATGAAACAGGTCCTGTCTTCTGATTCATTACCGACTACTAAGGAAAGTCAAAGTCACAAAATAAGCATTAAAAAACGAACTACTAATGCAAAGAAACCATTTTCACATTCAGAATATGGAAATAGTTTTCCTCTGAAAAAGTCTTTTCTTAAACATCAAAAAATTCACACAGTGAAGAATAGATTTTCTTGCTCCAAGTGTCAGAGATGTTTTAATCGGAAATCAAATCTTGTTAGGCATGAGATAACTCACACAGGAGAGAAACCATTTTCATGTTCAGATTGTGGGAAATGTTTTACAGACAAATCAACTCTTATCAAACATCAGAGAACTCACACAGGGGAGAAGCCTTTTCCATGTTCAGAATGTGGGAAATGTTTTAACCAGAAATCTAGTTTTCTTAAGCACGAAAGAACCCACACAGGGGAGAAGCCATTTTCATGTTCAGAATGTGGGAAATGTTTTACAGACAAATCAACTCTTATCAAACATCAGAGAACTCACACAGGGGAGAAGCATTTTCCATGTTCAGAATATGGAAAATGTTTTAACCAGAACGCGCATCTTGATAACCACCGGAGAACCCACACAGGGGAGAATGCTGCAACTACACACAACTAGTCTCTGTACAGACAAGAAAGGCCCTAGCTGCACAACTAAAAACGCCACCACAGACCTAACTCCCTAATAAGCCGTTGAGGAGTTTCTCATACCTCCGGAGGAACCAGAAGGGAGGCTGCAACACACTGTCAACAAGGGGAAAGTAAAGTATGAACAGCCATGACCTAGGATGCAAACCCAGCTTTCTGACACTAGGCACTAAATTGTGACCCAAAATCCTTTGCTAATCTTCAGATTTCATGATGTCTTGCACACAGTCAAGGCACCTAGTGCCAGAGGCAGCAAAACAACCCCAAAACAGCTTTGAACCTCCACCATATTTGACTGTATGGGTTGTAAATTTATTGATTATGCTGCGCACCTTGGACAAAGGAACATGCGGATCCCTAAAGATGGACTTATAACCTTGAAATTGTTGATATTTTTCAACAATTTTGGTTCTCAAGTCCTCAGACAGTTCTCTTCTCCTTTTTCTGTTTTCTCCATGCTTAGTGTGGCACACATATGCACACAATGCAAAGATTGAATCAACTTCTCCCTTTTTTATCTAGTTTTAGTTGTGATTTTCATATTGCCCACACCTGTTACTTGCCACAATTGCGTTTGAACAAGCTTCACATGCTTGAAACAAAGTTATTTACCCACAATTTTGGCAAGGTGCCAACAATTTTATCCGGCCTATTTTCTGTGAAATTATGTTCAATTTGCCTTATTTTCTCAGTTTTCTTGTGTTATTCCAATACACGCAATGGAAATAAACGTGTATACCAAAACATGTAATTGCGATAATTTTCTGGGAGAATTACTTCATTTTCTGGAACAATTTCAAGCCAACACTTTTCACCATGACTTGTTTTTGTTGCCTTTTTAATTTGTTGCAGCATTTCATCCTCTACGTGTTCAGCTATATTAGGAGGCTTGTAGCAAACTCCAGTTAGCAGCTTTCCATTATTGCCATGTCCATGTACATTTACCCAGACTGATTCTACATCAGGAATGTAAAACTCACAACATGAAAACTTTGACAAAGTCGTGGGCCAACCAGTATACAGTATAATGGGCCCCACATCCTCCTCCATACATAAGAAACAAGAGGAAAAAACTTCAAGTCAGAGTCCCATATAATAGTGAAAAAATTACAAAATGTTATTAATTATAATTTATACAGGAAAAAAATATGAATCGCAGAAACAGAGACAGTTAATAGTAAAACAATGGAGGAGCACTAATGAGGAGCATGAGACAAATTAACATGATTCTTTTCTGATGTAAGTACATAATTGGGCTGCCAAAAAATAAGAATATATTGTTAAAATGCAGAGAAGCATTCAATAAAAGTGCAGGTGCTTGTGAGGTAGGTCAGAAGTAGTTGCTATATAAGAGGTTAGTGACACCGCTGTCTATATATAGGTACTAATATAGATAGCTCATACCGGGGACAACAGATCTTTATAAGTGGTATCACTGCCCTGACCTCTTAGGCTAAAGGGTAAAAGTATATCCTAATGCATATTAAAGCCTAGAAAATGCACCTAAGTAGGAAAAAAGATTAAAGAACGGCAGCAAAAAGAGTGTAGCATGAACCCTATAGAATACTTACAGCCACAGTGGATGTGAACACGCCCCTCAATTGCGCTCACCCTGATGCGCGTTTCGGCACGGCTGCCTTCATCAAGAGGTGGGGTCAATGAAGGTGGGTAGGGTTTAAAAAGGACCCTTGAGCCAATAGAAAAGGGGGTGTGTAGTCTCTCGGCCAATGGGTGTGGGGAGGGCGTGGCATGACACATGGCAATCACTGCTACACCGCCGCATCCATGGCAAACGCGTCATATGATCCATCATGCAGCAAGCACATGGGGAACCACGTGACCCCGCATCATGGAGCATAGATTGATACGGCCAGCGAGGACACCACAGAGAACAGTGAAGCATGAAGTATAACACGATTATATGAGATCATAGTATAAATGCATAATAAGATATAAGAAAATATCTCTCAAAATATCGATCTATAAATGCGAAATATATATAAATTATATATAAATTATATTCTATTATATATATAAAATATATAGAAATTATTAACTACTACCCAACCATACTACACTGCTCAAAAAAATAAAGGGAACACTTAACAGAATATAACTCCAAGTAAATCAAACTTCTGTGAAATAAAACTGTCCACTTAGGAAGCAACACTGATTGACAATCAATTTCACATGCTGTTGTGCAAATGGAATAGACAATAGATGGAAATTAATGGCAATTATGAAGACACCCTCAATAAAGGAGTGGTTCTGCAGGTGGGGACCACAGACCACATCTCAGTACCAATGCTTTCTGGCTGATATTTTTGTCACTTTTGAATGTTGGCTGTGCTTTTACACTCGTAGTAGCATGAGACGGACTCTGCAACCCACAGAAGTTGCTCAGGTAGTGCAGCTCATCCAGGATGGCACATCAATGCGAGTTGTGACAAGAAGGTTTGCTGTGTCTGTCAGCGTAGTGTCCAGAGGCTGGAGGCGCTATCAGGAGACAGGCAAGTACACCAGGAGACGTGGAGGGGGCCGTAGAAAGGCAACAACCCAGCAGCAGAACCGCTACCTCCGTCTTTGTGCAAGGAGGAACAGGAAGAGCACTACCAGAGCCCTGCAAAATGACCTCCAGCAGGCCACAAATGTGCATGTGTCTGCACAAACGGTTAGAAACCGACTCCATGAGGGTGGTATGAGGGCCCGACGTCCACAGATGGGGGTTGTGCTCACAGCCCAAGACCGTGCAGGACACTGTGCTCTTCACGGATGAAAGCAGGTTCAAACTGAGCACATGTGACAGACGTGACAAAGTCTGGAGACGCCGTGGAGAGCGATCTGCTGCCTGCAGCATCCTTCAGCATGACCGGCTTGGCAGTGGGTCAGTAATGGTGTGGGGTGGCATTTCTTTGGAGGGCCGCACAGCCCTCCATGTGCTCGCCAGAGGTAGCCTGACTGCCATTAGGTACCGAGATGAGATCCTCAGACCCCTTGTGAGACCATATGCTAGTGCGGTTGGCTCTGCGTTCCTCCTAATACAAGACTATGCCAGACCTCATGTGGCTGGAGTGTGTCAGCAGTTTCTGCAAGATGAAGGCATTGAAGCTATGGACTGGCCCGCCCGTTCCCCAGACCTGAATCCGATTGAGCACATCTGGGACATCATGTCTCGCTCCATCCACCAACGTCACGTTGCACCACAGACTGTCCAGGAGTTGGCGGATGCTTTAGTCCAGGTCTGGGAGGAGATCCCACAGGAGACCATCCGCAACCTCATCAGGAGCATGCCCAGGCGTTGTAGGGAGGCCATACAGGCACGTGGAGGCCACACACAATACTGAGCCTCATTGTGACTTGTTTTAAGGACATTACATCAAAGTTGGATCATCCTGTAGTGTGTTTTTCCACTTTAATTTTGGGGGTGACTCCAAATCCAGGCCTCCATTGGTTAATAAAGACATACTGATAGGGAATTTAGATTGTGAGCCCCGATGGGGACAGCGACGATAATGTATGTAAAGCGCTGCGGAATATGTTAGCGCTATATAAAAATAAAGATTATTATTATCATTAATAAATGTGATTTCCATTGCTGATTTTGTGTGATTTTGTTGTCAGCACATTCAACTTTGTACAGAACAAAGTATTCAATGAGAATATTTCATTCATTCAGATCTAGGATGTGTTATTTGAGTGCTCCCTTTGTTTTTCTGAGCAGTGTGTGTGTGTGTGTGTGTGTGTGTGTGTATATATATATATATATATATATATATATATATATATATATATATATATATACAGTGAAGGAAATAAGTATTTGATCCCTTGCTGTTTTTATAAGTTTTCCCACTGACAAAGACATGAACAGTCTATAATTTTAAGAGTAGATTAATTTTAACATTGAGATATAGAATATCCCAAAAAAATCAAGAAAATCACAGTGCCCCTGACGAAGCATCAGCAATACGGCGTTGGGGTGGTGTGAGGGGGCCGGGGTATGTTCTGAATACGTTTTCTCTTTTGATCCCTCTGGCTGTAGCCATTATGGGAAGGTGTCGCAGCTTTTATTTGAGTATTATCTCTTGATAACAAATATTCATTTCATATATAAATTTAATACATGTATATTTATGTATATTAAAAAAAATTCTTTCCAAATCAGACAATGTGATTTTCAGGATTTGTTTTCTCATTTTGTCTCTCATAGTCGAGGTCGACCTATGATGTCAATTACAGGCCTCTCTCATCTCTGTAAGTGGGAGAACTTGCACAATTGGGGGCTGACTAAATACTTTTTTCCCCCACAGTATACATATAATATATATACAAATATTTTCATGTGTGTGAGTATATATTATTATTATTATATATATATATATATATATATATATATATATATATATATATATAAAATGTGTGCATATAAGACTGTGTGCTTTGCTGGAGGGGGAAGGACTTTTCTCTGAACAGAAGCTCAGTCTGGGCAAATCAGAAGCAGATTTACAATAGTTGTGTGAAGGTGGTGTATACAACTCGTAACACCAGTTCCCTTCTGTCCTATCAGCTGAGGTTACAGGGTTCATCATAGATCTTAAGCCCCCGTCTCACATAGCGAGATCGCTAGCGAGATCGCTGCTGTGTCACGGTTTTGGTGACGCAACAGCGACCTCACCAGCGATGTCGCTATGTGTGACACTTTGCAGCGATCAGGCCCCTGTTGTGAGGTCGCTGATCGCTGCAAAGTGTCCTGGACCATTTTTTGGTCGTTGCCCTCCCGCTGGTCAGCACACATCGCTGTGTGTGACCAGCGGGAGCAGCGATCAGGCTGGTAACCATGATAAACATCGGTTAGGTTACCGCTCACTTTAGCAGGCTCGTAACCATGATAAACAACGGGTTACTAGGTGCGCGTGTGCCCCTAGTAACCCGATGCTTACCATGGTTACCAGCCTGCTCCAGCAGGCTGGTAACCAGGAGCAGGACATCGTGGAAAGATTCTTTCCACGATGTCGCTGCTCCCCTGATTGTTGGTGAGCCTGCCTGTTTGACAGCTCACCAGCGACCACATAACGACGCAGCAACGATCCCTGACAGGTCGTATCGTTGTCGGGATCGCTGCAGCGTCGCTAAGTGTGACGGGGCCTTTAGTGATGGGGGGAAAATGGGAGAATACAATAGGCTGGTGATATCAGTCCCCCACATCGGGGGCTGGAGATACCCCTCTTGGACTGGATGTAAAATCACAAGACACATGTGCTGTCTCTCTCTTACTCCATGGACACAATGACGACCATATCTGGTTGATACATTACAGACCAAAAGTTTGGACACACCTTCTCATTTAAAGATTTTTCTGTATTTTCATGACTATGAAAATTGTACATTCACACTGAAGGCATCAAAACTATGAATTAACACATGTGGAATTATATACTTAACAAAAAAGTGTGAAACAACTGAAAATATGTCTTATATTCTAGGTTCTTCAAAGTAGAAGGGAAGGACCAAATGTATGACGATGGGAAAATGAGGGAACCCAACAACTAGGGAAAATGAGAGAGGAGACCCCCTAGCCAGATCTTACAACACCCTGACTCCCCTATCGTCCCTAATCACCAAGAAACTCCAAGAAGAAACTAGCTGACTGCTAGAACTCCAGGCCTGAACAGAGGAAAATAGTTCACCGGTGACTCTCTGGAGACACTGTGGGTTTTTAAATATCAAGCAAGGGTGTGTCAATTAGCAGCAGAAAGAGGAGATCACTGCTGGGTCCTAGCGAGAGAAGAATAGCACTACACTACAGGGATGAAAGAATCAAAAAGGTGTCTGCAAAGCCAAGCGCAGCGACCTTCTACAGCTGGATCCAGAATGACTCTGTCAAGACACCCATGACACCCTCCCAGAATGTTAGACATAATTATTCCAGCAGCCTTTACGCCCATCGTGGGGGCGGAATAATAACAAATGTGGGATTAGAGGCTTAGAATACATAGGGGCGTGATGGATTCTAAGTCTTTGTATGAAATAGAATAAAAATGATAACAAAGATGGACGGGCACATTGGGAGATGAGAGGAAATAGGATGGGGTTTATTGATAATTACTATTTCATCCTTATTACTACTAACACTGAATGACTGCGGAGGTTGGCACCCTAAGAAGTCCATAGTCTAAAGAAAAGACTTAGAATTCATCATGTCCCTTTGTATTCTAAACCTCTAATACCAGAGGAATATCGTTTCCTAAGTGGATTCACTGTAGTGGGAGAGGGGGTCTGCTGTTTTGGCAGCTACACACAATATTCCAGACAAATCAGCAATCCAGAAACCATATACAGTGAATACGGAAAGTATTCAAACTCCTTTAAATTTTTCACTCTTTGTTTCATTGCAGCCATTTGGTAAATTCTAAAAAGTTCATTTTTTTCTCATTAAAGTACACTCTGCACCCCATCCTGACTGAAAAAAACAGAAATGTAGAAATTTTTGCAAATTTATTAATAAAGAAAAACTGAAATATCACATGGTCATAAGTCTTCAGACCCTTTGCTCAGGCACTCATATTTAAGTGACATGCTGTCCATTCCTTGTGATCCTCCTTGAGATGGTTCTACTCCTTCATTGGAGTCCAGCTGTGTTTAATTAAACTGATAGGACTTGATTTGGAAAGGCACACACCAGTCTATATAAGACCTCACAGCTTACAGTGCATGTCAGACCAAATGAGAATCATGAGCTCAAAGGAACTGCCCAAGGAGCTCAGAGACAGAATTGTGGCAAGGCACAGATCTGGCCACGGTTACAAAAGAATGTCTGCATTACTTAAGGTTCCTAAGAGCACAGTGGCCTCCATAATCCTTAAATAGAAGAAGTTTGAGACCACCAGAAGTCTTCCTAGACCTGGTCGTCCAGCCAAACTGAGCAATCGTGGGAGAAGAGCCTTGGTGAAAGAGGTAAAGAAGAACCCCAAGATCACTGTGGCTGAGCTCCAGAGATGCAGTAGGGAGATGGGAGAAAGTTCCACAAAGTCAACTATCACTGCAGCCCTCCACCAGTCGGGCCTTTATGGCAGACTGGCCCAACGGAAGCCTCTTCTCAGTGCAAGACATATGAAATCTGTTATGATCTGCTACAGGGACTAAGGAAAGACAGGAGAACTGTCCCTACAATAGAACTAAACTAGATCCCTACGATGTAACGGGGAACCTGATCCTGCGATCAGACCCGCTAAAGTCCTCGGCTAGTCTGAACGAAGACCTATAGATGTGAGGGAGGGATCCCTACAAGAACTAGGGACTGGGATAAGTTGGACACCTAGCAGAAATAGTAGCAGTCAAAGACAAACACACAACAAAAAGCATAGAGGTCAGAAGACCTAGCAAAACTAACAGAGAACGGCAACAGAGCACCAAGCTAGCTCAAGAGTAGTAAATACAATGAAGTCCAGCAAGACCAGGAGGGCGGAGCCGGATTAAATAGGCAAAAATGGTCATGTGACCAGCAAACTAAAAAAAAACTAACAGGAGAGTTCTAACAAAATCCCGCATAGAGTTTGCTCAAAAACACATGAAGGACTCCCAGACTATGAGAAATGAGATTCTCTGGTCTGATGAGATGAAGATAGAACTTTTTGGTGATAATTCTAAGCGGTATGTGTGGAGAAAGCCAGGTACTGCTCATCACCTGCCCAATACAATCCCCACAGTGAAACATGGTGGTGGCAGCATCATGCTATTGGGGTGTTTTTCAGCTGCAGGGACAGGACAACTGGTTGCAATTGAAGGAAACATGAATGCGGCCAAGTACAGAGATACCCTGGATCAAAACCTCTTCCAGAGTGCTCTGGACCTCAGACTTGTCCGAAGGTTCACCTTCCAACAAGACAATGACCCTAAGCACACAGCTAAAATAACAAAGGAGTGGCTTCAGAACAATGCTGTGACCATTCTTTACTGGCCCAGACAGAGCCCTGACCTAAACCCAATTGAACATCTCTGGAGAGACCTGAAAACGGCTGTCCACCAACGTTCACCGTCCAACCTGACGGAACTGGAGAGGATCTGCAAGGAAGAATGGCAGAGGATCCCCAAATCCAGGTGTGAAAAACTTGTTGCATCATTCCCAAGAAGACTCATGGCTGTATTAGCTCAAAAGGGGGCTTCTACTCAATACTGAGCAAAGGGTCTGAATACTTATGACCATGTGATGTTTCAGTTTTTCTTTTTTAATAAATTCGCAAAAATTTCTACATTTCTGTTTTTTTCTCAGATCAGATGGGTTGCAGAGTGTACTTTAATGGGAAAAAAATGAACTTTTTAGAATTTACCAAATGGCTGCAATGAAACAAAGAGTGAAAAATGTAAAGGGGTCTGAATACTTTCCGTACCACTGTAGTGATTCTTCCCTTCCGAGCCGTGGAAGCGAGATCTTCTGCCACATTCTGGTGTCGCCTTATTGTTGAGAAACTGCGTTAAAAATTGTGTAGCCCCCTATAAGCTATTCCTGCCCACAGTGCCCCCATCCAGCGAGTGTTTGAGAAAGGTTATTACACTGAAACGTCCCGATATTCACAACCAAGGATCACAATCTCATTTATCATTGCTGCGCGCTGTTTACTGCATCAATGGAGGGAACAGCTGAGATTCTCTATTACTGGGATCCAACTCCCCTCGCTCCTCACACTCAGCAATGTCTGCACTCCAGACTATATTCCCGAGGCATCGTACACTAACTACTTCTGTTACATACGTTCTGCTCCATACACACACGGCTCCGCTCCGTACGCCTCGTACACACGGCTCCGCTCCGTACACCTCGTACACACACGCGGCTCCTCTCCGTACACCTCGTACACAAGGCTCCGCTCCGTACACCTCGTACACGTGCGGCTCCGCACCGTACACCTCGTACACGCGCGGCTCAGCTCCGTACGCCTCGTACACGCGCTGCTCCGCTCCATACGCCTCGTACACACGCGGCTCCGCTCCGTACGCCTCGTACACGCGCGGCTCCGCTCCGTACGCCTCGTACACGTGCGGCTCCGCTCCGTACGCCTCGTACACGTGCGGCTCCGCTCCGTATGCCTCGTACACGTGCGGCTCCGCACGCCTCGTACACGCGCGGCTCCGCTCCGTACGCCTCATACACGTGCGACTCCGCTCCGTACGCCTCGTGCACACGGGGCTCGGCTCCGTACGCCTCGTACACGCGCGGCTCCGTACAACTCGTACACGCGCGGCTCCGCTCCGTACACCTCGCACACCCGCGGCTCCGCTCCGTACGCCTCGTACACACGCGGCTCCGCTCCGTACGCCTCGTCACACGCGGCTCCGCTCCGTACACCTTGTACACGCGCGGCTCCGCTCCGTACGCCTCGTACACGCGCGGCTCCGCTCCGTACGCCTCGTACACGCGCGGCTCCGCTCCGTACGCCTCGTACACGCGCGGCTCCGCTCCGTACGCCTCGTACACGCGCGGCTCCGCTCCGTACGCCTCGTACACGCGCAGCTCCGCTCCGTACACCTCGTACATGCGCGGCTCCGCTCCGTACACCTCGTACACGCGCGGCTCCGCTCCGTACACCTCGTACACGCGCGGCTCCGCTCCGCACGCCTCGTACACGCGCGGCTCCGCTCCGTACACCTCGTACACACGCAGCTCCGCTCCGTACACCTCGTACACGCGCGGCTCCGCTCCGTACACCTCGTACATGCGCGGCTCCGCTCCGTACACCTCGTACACGCGCGGCTCCGCTCCGTACACCTCGTACACGCGCGGCTCCGCTCCGTACGCCTCGTACACACGCAGCTCCGCTCCGTACACCTCGTACATGCGCGGCTCCGCTCCGTACACCTCGTACACGCGCGGCTCCGCTCCGTACACCTCGTACACGCGCGGCTCTGCTACATCCACACTGTAAACCCCTCCTGACCCCACACATAAACTTCAGCTCATCCAGCACCATGACAACCAGCACAGCAGAGTCCTGCATCCACTGAGGCCCCTGATCATGTGACCCCTGACTCCTCCCCTCCTGTGACCTCATCACAGCTCCTGTGCGCACACAACAGCCATATATGTGGTGGCGGCTCTGCAGGTGGAGGTATGTGGAGACCCCATTACTGGGGCAGGGGGCATTAACCCCTTCAGCACGGAGACTTTTGGGGTCTTGTGTTGCCCCTTTATAAGAATCATAACGTTTTGTTCTGTTTCCTGTAATAGCTACATACGACCCCACTATGGAGACAGGAAGGGAGGAAACGTATTGTTCTCAGAGTACAGGACCCCCACAGTGTAATGCCCCCATTATGCCCCTTATGCAGGATGTATGATGCCCCACACACTGTAATGCCCCCATTATACCCCTTGTGCAGGATGTATGATGCCCCCATTATGCCCCTTATGCAGGATGTATGATGCCCCCACACAGTGTAATGCCCCAATTATGCCCCTTGTGCAGGATGTATGATGCCCCCATTATACCCCTTATGCAGGATGTATGATGCCCCCACACAGTGTAATGCCCCCATTATGCCCCTTATGCAGTATGTATGATGCCCCCCACACAGTGTAATGCCCCCATTATGCCCCTTATGCAGTATGTATGATGTCCCCACAGTACCGCCTGAGGTCCTGCAGTTGGAATAATCCCTCTGGAGTTGGTTTTCCCTTTGCCTGCTCCCCTCCATGTATACCCTCGAGCATGTATACATGCATGTAGGGGAGCAGCCGGCCTTACTAGATATCGAGGCTTTGTACAGTAATATACGGCCTGAGGATGGTATCAGAGGAGTAAGACATTTCTTTAAATCGAGATCAGTACAGTGTAGCAGACATAATGACTTCATGGCGAATCTTCTAAAATTCACTCTTACTTGTAACTACTTTCTTATTGACAGGCAGTACTTCCTCCAGCTCAGGGGTACTGCGATGGGGAGCCGCTGTGTCCCCTCATATGCTAACCTATCCCTGGACTGGTGGGAGGAAACCACAATATTCTAAGATGATTATAAGTGGTGGCATCCATATACTGGGGTATGGTACAAATATATTGACTACATTTTTATCATCTGGTCAGGGACGAGTGAACAATCTTTTTAATTTGTCAGGGAACTCTGCATCAATAGAGTGGGCCTTAGATTTACATCTGAATTTAATTATAATAATAATAATAATTTTTATTTTTATATCACCAACATATTCCACAGCACTTTACAATTTTAGGGGGGACTTATACAGACAATACAGACTTTACAGAATAAGCATAACTCAGATGTTAAAAGGAGTGAGGGTCGCAAGCTTACAGTCTATAAGGAAATAGGGGAGACACAAAGGTAAAATGTAGATATATTCTATAATACAGCCTTAATATACTAAATAGGGTAAGTACATAACACTACATGAACTGGTCGCCAGCCAGTATGTGTACAGTACAGACAGAGGCTAATCAGTGCATGGATTGTATGAGCATGATTTTGAAGAAAATTTTAATATGGCCCAAACTGGGACAGTTAGATAGTGTGTTGAGGTGATAGGCCAGTCTAAAGAAATGGGTTTTTATGGCACACTTAAAACTCTCCTTATTGGGCATTAATCGAATTATCCTGGGTAGTGAGAAATCTTGGAGATGGAAGTGGGAGGTTCGGATTACAGAGGATTTTAGTTTAAAGTTATTAGCAGAGCGGAGGGCACGTGAAGGGTGGTAGACTGAGACGAGGGAGGAGATGTAGGGGGGTACTGAAGCATGGAGCGCTTTGTGGGTGAGAGTGATACGTTTATATTGAACTCTGTATTGGATGGGCAACCAGTGCAATGGCTGGCACAGGGAAGAGGCATCGGTGTAGCGGTTGGCGAGGAATATGATCCTGGCTTCTGCATTCAGGATGGATTTGAGAGGGGAGAGTTTAGAAAGAGGGAGACTGATTAGTAGAGAGTTGCAATAGTCTAGACGAGAATGAATAAGAGCTACAGTAAGAGTTTTTGCAGAGTCAAAGGTAAGAAAATTTCTGAATCTAGAGATGTTTTTGAGGTGTAGATGACACGAGCGAGTGAGTGATTTGATATGAGGAGTGAAGGAAAGATCTGAATCAAGTATGACCGCAAGACAAGCGGGCATGTTGCTGGTGAGTAAAGGTGGAGCCACAAACGGAAATGGCAATATCGGGCACAAGTAGGTTAGTGGAGGGAGGAAATATGAGTAGTTCAGTTTTTGACAGATTCAATTTTAGATAGAGGAAAAACATAATGTTAGAGACAGCGTAAAGACAATCACTGTTGTTTTGTAATAAGTCAGGGGTGATGTTTGGAGAAGAGGTGTATGATTGGATCATCAGCATAGAGATGGTACTGAAAACCTAATCTGCTGATTGTCCAATAGGAGCGATGTATAAGGAGAAAAGAAGGGCGCCTAGAACTGATCCTTGAGGAACCCTGACAATAAGGGGAAGGAGAGAAGAAGAGGAGCCAGCAAAAGATACAGTGAAGGAGCGGTCAGAGAGTTAGGAGGAGAACCAGGAGAGGACATTGTCCTTGAGGCCGATAGAGCGGAGCGTAGTGAGGAGGAGCTGGTGGTCCACAGTGTCGAATGATTCAGAGAGATCAAGAGAATCAGCAGGGAGTAGTGACCATTAAATTTAGCTGTTAGTAGATCATTAGGGACTTTAGTGAGGGCAGTTTCAGTAGAATGTAAAGAGCGGAAGCCAGATTGTAAAAGGTCAAGAAGAGAGTTATCTGAGAGATAGCGGATTAGGAGTGAACCAGGCGTTCCAGGAGTTTAGAGATAAAGGGAAGATTGGAGACAGGTCTGTAGTTAGCAGCACAGTTCTGGTCCAGGGATGGTTTTTTTCTTCTTCTTCCGTGACTGGTTCGAAGTCAGAAAATGAGCAAGATGCAGTGTGGGAGGGAGGAGCATGCATTACATTTGAGGATTGGGAGAAAAGTTTGTGTCGGATATGGTTAATTTTCTCTTTGAAATAATTGACCAGATCGTCAGCGCTGAGGTCGGTGGTTGGGGCCTGTGCTGTTTGATTGAGGAGAGAGTGAAAAGTGTCAAACAGGCGTTTTGGCTTATTGGGCCGTGAGATGATGAGGTTGTTAAAGTAGGTTTGTTTGGAGAGGTGAAGCGCAGAGTTATAGGTTTTAAGCATAAATTTATAATTGAGGAAATCTTCAATTAGATTTTCTCCACAGCCGTTCAGCACGCGTGGAGCACCGCTGGAGAAGACGTGTTTACAGCGTGTGCCAGGGTTGTCCTCATCTGCGCCGAGTTGTTCTCTATGTAGGAGGTGCAGCTTCATCCAGGGAGCATTGCAATGTTTCGTTATAATGCTTCAGTGCAGAGTCAGGACATGAGAGGGAGGAGATTGGACCAATGATGTTTGCAACGTTTTCATAAATTTCTAGGTGTTAATGGATTGTATATTTCTGTAAGTGTGGAAAGTGGGGGTGTCCTGAGCAGGGAGACAGTCCTTGACAGAGAATGAATGAAGGTTGTGATCAGAGAGTGCAAGAGGAGCGTTAGTAAAGTCATGTATTGAACAGAGCCGGGCGAAGATCAAGTCAAGAGTATTTCCATTTTCATGTGTAGGAGAATTAGCATGTTGTGAAAGGCCGAAGGAGGAAGTTAGAGATAAAAGATGAGCGGCAGATGGGGAGACGGAATCGCCAATTGGGATGTTAAAGTCTCCCATGATGAGGGTGGGGATGTCATAGGATAGAAAATTTGGAAGCCAAGTGGCAAAATGATCCACAAACTGACGGGAGGGGCCCGGAGGGCGATACACAACCGCCACTCGCAGGGAGAAGGGCCAGTAGAGTCTGACTCTGTGGGCCTCAAAAGAAGGGAAGATAAGTGAGGGTGCTGGGGGGATAACCTGAAAAGTACATTTTGTTTAAAGGGGCAGACCAACACTAATTATTACCTGTTGACGTTCCTGTATGTACTGATCAAGAAAGATTGAAATGGGACCCTAGGGACACTCATCTACCATAAACCTTCAAGCACTAATAAACTATTAAAGTGGGATAACCATCACCCCCATCCCCATATTAAGAGGAAAACCCAAGGGCCAATTTTTACAGTTGAGAAGGTACTGCTCGAATGTCACAGATTTTAATATACAGGCAATAGACCTGAACACCAGATTAAGGGATAATGGGTACTCATGGTACATTTTCGATTCCGCATCATCATTTGCAGAAAAATGGGAGAGAGAGACACTCCTTCATACCAATCCAAGAGATCAAGAAGAAGATTGGACTACACGAGTAAGAAAAACTTATGACAAACAGAGTGACTGTATCTTTCATATCCTCAGAAAACACTGGGATATACTTGTGGTCGACCCGGACCTGAGGGTGCTGTGGAATCTACTCCCACAATAACTTTCAGAAAGGGTTGGTCAATTAGGGACCATTTAGTGCACAGTGTCTATAAAACACCTGCAACCAAGGGGACTTGGTTAGATAGAAGACTCTGCGGTTTCTTTAGATCTAGGGAATGTTGTACATGTAATTGGATGAGACAATGTAAATCTTTCTCAAGTTCCTCCATGGTTAAAATCTTTTTCCAGTGGGATTATTCCAGCTGTAAAACCTCAGGACTAGTATATATGGCCACATGCACCTGCCCCCTAGAATATGTAGACAAGATCAAGAGGGAGTCTAGGAGGAGAGTAGGGGAGCATTTGGGCGATATACGCCATGGTCGGGAGATCTCATTAGTGAGACACATAAACAGTGCACATCAAGGTGAACCCGGAGACCTCTCCTTTTCTATCATTGTGGTGGTTAAACCCAATGTGAGAGGAGGTGATCACAATAGATGTATCCTCTGAAAGGAAAGTGAGTGGATTGTTAGACTGGATTCTCGAGCCCCTAAGGGACTCAATGAGCAAATTTCCTATGCCTGTTTTGTGTGACTACAGCCCCATTCTGGATTATATTTTTGGATTTTATGCTCTACCCATTGCTAGTCAGTTCCCTGTGAATGGGGTTCACATATTGTTGTACTTCATCGAGATATCTGAGCTTCTATATCAGAATTATTACTTATCAATTATATTCCACTTATACTGTTTCGTCATTAACAAGTGTGGTGATCCTTGTGTATCTCTAATTGTGCAATAGAGGTCAAATTTGACCATTTAGGAATATACTGTGGGCCACCATTCCATATTTTTTGTGGTGATAAAGTAGATCTACATGCCTATTACATGATGGGAGGATGTGCAGTACTTGTTTTTAGTTTCCCATGACGCTGATATCAGAGATAGGATTTTTCTATGTTGGTGGTATGTAATCCAATACCATATGCGATCCGGAGTGGTACGCATGTTTCCGGACATGCGCATGCGCAGATAGGAGACCGTGATGCCCTCCGGCATGGAATGCACATGTCCGGGCACGTTTGAGCTTTCTTCCCGCCCGTTGTTTTGTGCTGGATTGTGGGGCGTTCTTGAGAATTTATTTTTGTTCCATCTTTCTTTAGTTGATCCCACTGATGCATCAGATAAGTCCTCAGAGAATTATAATTAGAGGAACCCATGGACACATTAGGATTTGTGAAGCTGACCTCCGCTCTCCTCTATTTCCTTTGAATTTATTGTGTGACCTGTATTTCAGAACAGTAGCTCCTGGTTTGTTTCATTTCCTTGTGTAAATTGAATTTGACTCGTAGTCTTTGATATCTCTCTCAATCTTAGTTTTTTGATGTCTGAGATGGCATCCTCCAGACTTTGTAAATTCTTTTGCATATTTTGTTTGAGTTTTGAATCCAAAAAGGCTTCTACACCAGGCGGAATAAGCAAGAAACAAATATCAAACGCAATGTAACTTGGTTATCCTATAAGGGTTTTTTTAAACGTGGACACCCTGTAAAGCATGCAACTATGTTAATAAAACCAACACATTTGAAGAAAACCAAACGGTACAGCAATTTTCAATACACAATTTCATCAATTGTAACACTATAGGGGGGTCATTTATTTAATAGAGTGTATAGAGAGTTAACTACAATACGTGGGATGCACATCAGGTCCGCTAAAAAAATGTATTAGAAGACATAAATATCTTAATAGATTAGTCAGTCGGCACCACACAATCTAAATCACTGAAATATGATACGGGGTGCAATGGTAACTCTGCACCAAAGCACATAAAGAAGTAGGTAGAGAAAAGCTTGCACAGTGAGATAATGCACACCCAAAAATAATAAGAATTACTACAAATAATAAATAAAATAGCAACTTTATTTCATGTAGGGACACACAAGTGGTTAAAAAACATACGACCCCTGACGAAGCTACTGTAGAAGCGATACAGGTAGGGCATAGATACCTACGGAGGGTTTCCACTGTAGAGGGGTAAGCCCTACGCGTATCGCTACTACAGTATCTTCGTCAGGGGCTGTATTTCTCTTGCTGATCAAAACGGTCATAGTATTTGTATAATCCTGAATGCTGAATTCTATTCGTTTGGAAACAATCATGTTTACTGTGCTAATGACAAATTGTACTAAGTCAGCTGAAAGTTTATTTACAACAGCCCCTGTGATACCAACTATGTAAATAGATTAGCTCAAACAATGATAGGTGATCCCTGCACCTTTACCTCTTTTACCTGGGCTTTATGACCTCACACAGATGTAAATATAAACAGGGGTGTCTGTAATGCTGTAGACAGAATGAAATTTGGGACAGAGAATCACGGAACATCAGAAGGACTTTGGAAGGAGAATGGGAGACATCCTTCAGGAAAGTAGATGGATTGCATGGCATCTAAAGAGACACAGATTTGTATTCTACATGATTCTAGTCTAAGGGTATCAGCCCTCACTGGAAAGTTTCACATCTGCTCCATTAACCATCAGAGAGACCATGGATACTTTTGGGAAGTCCAGGAGAGGACGAAAAAGTCACTTGGCCCCATGGATATGCTGTTTTGGTGTTACTAGGAGGGACCCACCGGTCACCTAGAACCCATGGAGACATTTGGAGTTGCCAGGAGGGACCCACCGGTCGTCTGGTCCCATGGAAACTCTCGGAGAGGCCAGGATGGGACCATCGGGTCTCCTGGTCTTGTACCTCGATGGACTGTTGACTTCCTAAGCTTGCCGCTACCTTCTCTCTTTGGGGGCCAACCAGAAGCGGAGGGCCACTGGTTGAGGTAGTTGGCCCTGGAAGTCTCCAAAGTCGCAGCTGTTCTATCCCAGGCGGGCGGAGAAGGAAGGGTGAGACTGTGTAATGTTGTACCATCTTGGGTATTTGCTGGATAGTTCTGTATGTTTAATGTCTGCTTTGTGGTTCAATAAAGTATTACCACGCTGTTTTACCCTCACCCTGTGTTGTTTGAGTAGCATTACGCCCACAGAAGACCCCAGGTCTTCACAGTCCCTGACCAGGGCGGCTCATGCTGTGTTCTTCAGACAAGGTGCATTAAATAAACAGTGAGCTGACCTCTCTCTCCATTTTCTCATTATATGCATGTTTTCCTTATAGAGACAAGTATTTATTTTTGCTAAAACTGTGATATTTTCACTTTAAAAATTTTTTAAACCTTTTTTTTATAAACTTTTTAAAATAACTCTCATTAGTGCGATCATACAACACAGAAGCCTTTGATTGCTCAGGTGATGCACTGTACTACTGTAGTGCCGTGTATTATCACTGCCTGTCAGTGTAATACTAACTGCCCCATACACATGAGATAAGTATTGGCTGAATGATCATTTGGCAGATGGCTATCTCTCCAGACTCCCCCATACACAAATATTCCAGCTTTCCTGTGGTTTGTATGACTGACTGCATCTGTAGGGAGGTCCCCAAATACATTATATAGTCGACCAAAATCAGTGCTTCCATGTAACTTTAGTCTAATGTTTATGGAGGCGTTAAAAAGTAAGTTATGGAACGCTGCCTCTGGCCCGGCCTAATAGACTTTTGTACATTACATGCCCAGTACTTGGGGGAGGAGGGCATTCAGCCGAACTCTGTCACACTTCTTGGATGCCATGTTTACTTTTTGCAGGAGCAAGTGGTTAAACTGCCAGGGATTTTATTGCAGCCGCACCTCTGCCATCCCTGAGGTGTACATCTATGTTCTGGTGCCCAAAAGAGTTCATAACTAGTGTTGAGCGATACCTTCCGATATCGGGAAATATCGGATCGGATTGGATCGGACCGATACCCAAAAAGCATCTGGTATCGCCGATTCCGATACCGGAAACCAATGCAAGTCAATGGGACAGAAATATCGGAATAAAAATAAACCCTTTCTTTCCTTGTAGGTTAATTCTACATGAAGGAAAACAACTAAGAATAATGTAGAATGTATTGGGGGAGGTGGGGGAGACAATAAAGGCATAGAGGTTTAGCCCAATCAAATGGAATAGCAGGAATTAATATTTTTTTTTAGACGTTCTGAGTTACGGAAATATCGACTATGTTAAGTATTTTTATATTTTGTCAGATATTTATGTTTCACTACTTCCATGCTCTTCACCTTCTTTTTTACTTCTCCCATACTTTCTCCTTCATCATCCTCAGCATCAGCATCTTTTTCATCCACTTCTTCTTCACCTTCTTCATCTTCTTCTTCTTCACCTTCTTCGTATTATTCTTTTTTTTTACATTCTTCATATTCTTCTTATTCAACTATTATTCTTCTTCATATTATACTTCTTCATCTTCTTCTTCTTCATCATATTCTTATTTGTGACAGGCATTCCTGTAGTTGTTATCTATAAAAGTTTGAACATTACACCTTTCGTTCTGCCCGTCACAAAAAAATTACAACAGGATTTGTCCGCGTTCAGTTTGGCCTGCAGCAGCAGGTCTTTTCCAGGGGCACCACGAGGAGGAACGGACTCACCCCCATACACTGCTTAGTCATCTTCTGCTTATAATTTAGATATTATCTTTTGCTCTGATTTTTAGTCTTATGCTTAATGTTCTTCCGCTTTTTGTTCTGCAGCTTCTTGTACTTCTGCTTCTTGGTTTTCTGTCTCTTGTTCTTCTGTATCTTGGTGGTTGTCTTCTCTTCTTTGTCCTCTTGGTCAACTTCTTCAGGGTCATCTTCTTGGTCTTCTTCGGGGTGGTCTTCAGGGTCGTTGTCTTCGGGGTCCTCGTCTTCTTCGAGGTGGTCTTCAGGGTCCTCGTCTTCAGGGTCCTCGTCTTCTTCGGGTTGGTCTTCAGGGTCCTCGTCTTCTTCGGGTTGGTCTTCGGGGTCCTCGTCTTCGGGGTCCTCGTCTTCATCGGGTTGGCCTTCATGGTCCTCGTATTCAGGGTCCTCGTCTTCGGGGTCCTCGTCAGGGTGATCCAGAGTGATTACCAAGAACCATTTCAAAAAGCTTGAACTTGGAAATGTAGCAGAAGGTACAAGAAGGCTGAGGAACTATCGAGGACCAGCTGACGGTACTGGAACCCGGATGGGTAGCAGAAGGTACAAGAGCCAATGGAACTACCGAAGACCAGCTGACGGTACTGGAACTCGGTTACTAAGCAGGAGGTACCTGTGCCAGAAAGCACTACCAAGGACCAGCAGACGTTGGCGGAACTTGGATACCGAGAAGGAGGCACCTAAGCCAAAGGCACTGCCGAGAACCAGCTGACGGTACTGGAACCCGGATGGGTAGTAGAAGGTACAAGAGCAAATGGAACTAACGAGGACCAGCTGACGGTACTGGAACCCGGATGGGTAGCAGAAGGTACAAGAGCCAATGGAACTACCGAAGACCAGCTGACGGTACTGGAACTCAGTTACTAAGCAGGAGGTACCTGTGCCAGAAAGCACTACCAAGGACCAGCAGACGTTGGTGGAACTTGGATACCGAGAAGGAGGCACCTAAGCCAAAGGCACTGCCGAGAACCAGCTGACGGTACTGGAACCCGGATGGGTAGCAGAAGGTACCCATGTAAAAAAAAGTTTCAAGGCCGCGAACCGGCCGCAGTTACCAAAACCCACAGTCCTACAGGGGGTGCTTGTCCTATTGGCACTATGGAACCAGCCTTCATTGCCAGATCCCGCAGCCCACATAGGAGTCACCTAAACTGCAGGCACCTTAGAGTCGGCTAACCCGACCGCAACACGACAGGACAACGCATTGGAGGCAAAGTGACGTTGACACTACCCGGAAACAGCTGGCGTGCTGGAACCAGGCTGGGCAGTAGGGAGTACCCGTGCCAAAGACACTGCTGGGAAAAATCTGGCGGTGCTGGAACCCAGGGTAAATACTAAAAACAGAGGAGCCAGAGGTGTAATTGGAGCAAGTTTTAAATCAGTAGTACAGTGGATGTGGACAAAGCAGGAGAATTTGCCGGACACAGAGCTGGGAATCAGCTGACGTTACTGAACCCCAATAACACTGGAGCAAGCGTTGACTGTGCAGACGGCACTTCTGAGCAGCAACTAGCGGTATTGGAGCCCAGGGTAAATACTAAAAACAGAGGAGCCTGAGGTGTAATTGGAGCAAGTTTTAAATCAGTAGTACAGTGGATGTGGACAAAGCAGGAGAATTTGCCGGACACACAGCTGGGGAACAGCTGACGTTACTGAACCCCAATAACACGGCAGCAAGTGTTGACTGTGCAGACGGCACTTCCGAGTGCCAACTGGCGGTGTTGGAGCTCAGGGATAATACTGAAAACAGAGGAGCCAGAGGTGTAATTGGAGCAACTTTGAAATCTGTAGTAGTGAGAATGTGGACAGAGCAGGAGAAATTGCCGTCCGCACAGCAGAGGAACAGCTGACGTTACTGAACCCCAATAACACGGCAGCAAGTGTTGACTGTGCAGACGGCACTTCCGAGCGCCAACTGGCGGTGTTGGAGCTCAGGGATTACAGTTCAGGTGGTAGAAACATGAACACAACAGGAGACCTTGATACTGTTGCCAACCAATTATTTATTCTGTAAGAGGACTGGCAAATTCATGAGAGATCCAGGCCTTGTTCATTTTGAGAAAAGTAAGCCGGTCAACGTTATCGGAGGATAGTCGCATGCGACGGTCTGTTAGTACACCACCTGCGGCACTAAAGACGCGTTCCGATAATACACTAGCAGCAGGGCAAGCTAGCACCTCCAATGCATACTGACTAAGCTCTGGCCATGTATCCAGCTTACAGACCCAAAACTTGAAGGGAGAAGAGCCGTCTGGGAGTACACTGAGAGGGCAAGACATGTAGTCTGTCACCATCTGACGGAAACGTTGCCTCCTGCTGACTGGAGCCGTCTGTGATGCTGTAGATATTTGTGGCGGCGGGGACACAAAACTTTGCCACATTTCGGCCATACTGGTCTTGCCTTGTGCTGAGGCGCTGCTTCTGCTCCCTCTTTGTGCAGAGCTTTCTCCACTGCCTCAACGCACTGAGCTGCTTTGTAAAGCACTAGCAGCACTGCTCTCGGTTGGAATGGAGAACATGATGGAATGCACCAGTGCGTCTTGGTACTCCCGCATTTTACGCTCCCGGTTCAATGGTGTTATGAGGCTTTGTAAGTTGTCCCGGTAGCGACGATCTAGGAGGGTGGACACCCAATAATCAGCCGTGTTGAGAATGTGGGCGATACGGCGGTCGTTTCTCAGGCACTGCAGCATGAAATCAACCATGTGCTGCAGACTGCCAACTGGCCAAGAAACGCTGTCCCCTGCTTGAGGCTTGATCTCTGCCTGCTCTGCATCACCCCACCCTCGCTCTAGATACTGACTACTAGAGCATAGTGTACCTCCCTCCTCTGGACAGATGTCTTCCTCATCCATTGACTCCTCCTCATCCTCCTCACAAAGTGTCCCCTGCCTAGGCCTTTGTGAGGAACCACGTTGCGCAGACTGTAGAGAAGCAGATGGCATTTGTGACTCCTCATCCTCCACCTCTTCCAAAACCTCGTCCCTTAGTGCTTGCAGTGTTTTTTCAAGCAGGCAGATAAGGGGGATAGTCATGCTGACTAGTGCATCATCTGCACTCGCCATCCACGTGGAATAATTGAAGGCACGCAAAACGTGGCAAATGTCGTTCATAGAGGCCCACTCAGTGGTGGTGAAGTGATAACGGCGCGCACTGCGACTTGTTTGCTCCTGCTGCAGCTGGTACTCCATTACTGCTGCCTGCTGCGCACACAACCTCTCCAACATATGTAACGTTGAATTCCACCTGGTGGGTAGGTCACATATGATGCGATGTTCCGGAAGACGTAATCGGCGCTGCAGAGCTGCAATGCGTGATCTTGCGTTGCTGGAACACCGCAAGTGAGCGCACTCTATGCGGACCTTGTGAAGCAGTGCATCAAGATCTGGATTGTCCCTCAAAATACTCTGCACGACCAAGTTGAGCACATGTGCCAGACATGGGATGTGAGTGAGTTTGCCTAGGCCCAGAGTTGCCACCAGATTTCGGCCATTCTCACACACTACCATGCCTGGCTGGAGATTCGCTGGCACAAACCACACGTCGCTCTGCTGCTTGATGGCATTCCAGAGCTCCTGCGCTGTGTGGCTTCGATTCCCCAAAGAAATAAATTTTAATACGGCCTGTTTAAGTTTGGCCACGGCTGTGCTCATATTGGTCATCATAACAGGTAACCGTTCACGGGTCGATGTGGAGGTAGACCGTGACGGCTCCTGCAGCGCTGATTCAGAGGAACTGGAGTATGAGGAGGAGTCAATGTGTACAGACTGGATTCCTGCAATCCTTGGAGTTGGCAGAACACGTACAGCACCACTCTCGAGATCTGTACCCGGCTCCACAACATTTACCCAATGGGCAGTGAGGGAAAGGTATCGTCCCTGTCCATGCTTACTGGTCCACGCATCGGTGGTCAGGTGGACCTTGCTACTGACGGCGTTTTGTAGCGCATGTTTAATTTTTCCCTCCACATGATGTTGCAGGGCAGGGACGGCTTGCCTGCTGAAATAAAAGCGGCTGGGCACGTTGTATTGTGGGACTGCCAATGCCATAAAGTTACGGAAGGTGTCAGTCTCCACCAGCCTGAATGATAGCATTTCAAGGGCCAGTAGTTTAGCAATGCCAGCATTCAGAGCCTGTACTCGGGGGTGGTTTGCCGAGTATGGGCGCCTTTTCTCCCATGCCTGTGCTAACGATGGCTGTAGACTGGCCTGGGAGTGTGAGGATGACTGGGAAAGTGGTGCTGTGGGTGGAATTACACTGTGTCTCTGTACAACAGTGCCAGAGATTCTTCCATGGCGATCCTGTGAGGAAGCCGAACCAGCTGTGTGTGAGCTGGAGGAAGAGGCTACAACACGAGCTGAAGAGGTGGTAGGTGGCGCTGTAGGTTGGCCTAGGTCTTCAGTGTGTTTTTGTAACTCCACCACGTGCTTGGTCCGCACATGTTTCCACATATTTGTGGTATTGAGGTTGCTGACACTTTTCCCTCTTTTCACCTTCTGATTACACAGCTTGCATTTGACAAAGCAAATGTCATCTGCAACTGTGTCAAAAAAGGACCAGGCACTGCAAGTCTTGGGAGCGCCCGATTGGATTTTGGAAGAGCCATGCTCCTAATGGGTGCCGAAGTGGAGGCTACAGGCAACCAAGTCTGCCCCCTCCCTCTCCCTCCTTTTTGGGCTGTTCGGGGAATCTCTTCCTCAGAGCTGCTCCCACCACCTTCCTGTCCCTCACGCCATGATGGGTCAAGGACCTCATCATCTACACCACCCTCTTCAAACAACTGCTTCTCCTGGGTAGTCTCGACAGCACAGTATGCACCAGAAAGTGGCACCTGAGTCTCATCATCAGATGCGTACTGAGGTGTGCTGCTGAGCATAGGCACTGGCCCACCCGCCTCTTCAGATTCAGAGAGACAAAACGGTTGCGCATCACTGCATACTACCTCTTCTTCAAATTCTCAAATTCTGCTTGGCTGGCCCCCTCTTTCCAAGCCAAGAGATTCAGAGAACAGAAGTAGAGATGGCTCCTGTCCAGGGCTCTCTTGACTGCCTGGGCAATTTGGCATGTGGTGAAGAGACAGATGGGTGCTCTTCAGTGCTCAGGACCTGAAAGGATCTGAAACTAATTGAAGTCGATGCATTAGCTGCCATCCATCCGACAACGGCTTCAATTTGGTCCTCCCGCAGCAGTGGGGTATGGCTAGCTCCTACAAAGCTGCACATAAAGGACTGTTCCCTGGTAAAACTGGGGGATGCTGAGTCACTGGTGCCCGCAGCAGGCACAGAATCCCCACGTCCTCTCCCTGCAGGCACAGAATCCTCACGTCCTCTCCCTGCAGAAACTCCACGCCCACGACCACATGCCTTACTCCCTGCCTTCTTCATCTTGGTAGACTGATAAAGATAGGCAGAAAAGTACTAAGGGCTTAGTGTGCTTATTCCTGAACAGCTGCTAACAGGTATAAGAAACACTAATTTTATAAAGTGTGGACTAGACTTTAATATGAGCTAATGTGGCCTACACAACTGTAAAGTTGAGTGTTTGGTGAACTTTATTTAGGTTTTTTTTGTCACAAAAAGACACTGGATGTGCCCAAAGATGTAATACCGATAGTATCACAAACTTTTTGTAGCTATTACAATGTTGGAAGGTAACCTACAATGCAATAGATGAGGCTACAAAAAATAGGCTAATACTAATCTGGCTTGGGCTGCAGGGCACAATGCTGCAGAAAGGCTCCTTTAACTACTCCTATATAGTGTGTTTGGAACCACCACACTAATAGGAAAAATCAGGAAAAATTATGAATTGGCAAAAAAGGACAATGTATGAGGCAGTGACACACACTGAGTGCACTACAACCAGACGTGGCTGAAGCACACACTACAGGGTGAGCTGCACTCACACACAGAGACCTTGCAGACAGCGGTGAACAGTGCAGATGCAGAGCACTGTGCACTAGCGCTGCAAGACAAAAAAAAATTTTCTTTCTACTCCTATATAGTGTGTTTGGAACCAATTTAGCTGAATACGGATGGAACCACCACACTAATAGGAGATATCAGGAAAAATTATGAATTGGCAAAAAAGGACAATGTATGAGGCAGTGACACACACTGAGTGCACTACAACCAGACGTGGTTGAAGCACACACTGCAGAGTGAGCTGCACTCACACACCAGACCTTGCAGACAGCGGTGAACAGTGCAGATGCAGAGCACTGTGCACTAGCGCTGCAAGACCAAAAAAATTCTCTATCTACTCCTATATAGTGTGTTTGGAACCAATTTAGCTGAATACAGATGGAACCACCACACTAATAGGAGAAATCAGGAAAAATTATGAATTGGCAAAAAAGGACAATGTATGAGGCAGTGACTCACACTGAGTGCACTACAACCAGACGTGGTTGAAGCACACACTACAGGGTGAGCTGCACTCACACACAGAGACCTTGCAGACAGCGGTGAACAGCACAGAGAACTGTGCACTAGCGCTGCAAGGCACAGCGATTTATAAAGTAGCTTGGGTAAAGCAGAATAGACCAAATAGGTAGCTAAAACTGTCCCTCAGAACAACAGCGTCCTATTCCTAACTGAATTCACAGCAGAGTGAGCTCAAAATGGCGGCGGCGGCTTTTATAGTGCATCATGACATCATTTCAGCAGCCAATCACAGCCATGCCATTAGTTAAGATGCCTACATGCCTAACAGGATGTGCCCACACTTCTTAGGATCCTCATTGGCTGAATAAAATGAAACTGGCTCATTGCATTATGGGAACTTCCGATTCCAGTATACGATATTGCAAAAGTCTCGGAATTAAGTATCGGAATTCCGATACTGCGAATATCGGCCGATACCCGATATTTCAGTATCGGAATGCTCAACACTAATTATTATACAGGATTTTTATGATGTTACATCGGCTCATCTTCTTCTCATTCAGGTCTCTACAATACCGGATCCTCTCAGTGAAGATCGTCTATATAAGAAAATTTTCCTGATTTACCTATCAAAGATGGATATGGACAGGGACAAGATGGCGGAGAGGATATTACACCTCACCCTAGAGATCCTCTTCCGGCTTACTGGAGAGGTGAGAGATTCTGATGACGTCACATTACATCATTCTTATCTATGGGAATAACAAATGAACAGAACTGGAGAGGTGAGGACTCTGGAAATGTCTGTAGTGAGATTTATTAATGTGTCTCTCCATAACCAGAGATTAATGACAGGGCCTCCACCTCACCCCCTGATACATGAGGACATCAATGACCAGATCCTAGAACTCGCCTACAAGACGATTGAGCTGCTGACTGGAGAGGTGACACTGCTGGGACATTATACTGTAACGCTATAAAGGGATCGGGGAGATGACGGTATCATTGTATGTGTCAGGTTCCTATAAGGTGTCAGGATGTCGCCATCTATTTCTCCATGGAGGAGTGGGAGTATTTAGAAGGACACAAAGATCTGTACAAGGACGTCATGGTGGAGGTTCCCCAGCCCTTCACATCACCAGGTAATAGACAGGACTAAATACACACGGCCTATAATTATCTGTATGTAAAGAATGAATTCAGTCCCTGTATGTGTTTCCTCCAGATCTATCCAGTAAGAGGACAACACCAGAGAGATGTCCCCGTCCTCTTCTTCCTCAGGACTGTAAACAAGAAGATCCCAATGTTCCTCAGGATCATCAGGTAGATGGAGAGAAGGTGTCATGAGATCTCCCCTATGATTTGTAGACGGCTGTGAAGGTCTTGTGCTCAGTCTTGTTTTATCCACCAGTATTATATGTTTTATACTTGTGTAATGAGAACGGTGGAGATGGCAGGATTAGAGCCGATCATACATGTGACTTCTCCATCTGTCTTTGACTTTTATAATATTTGTTTCAGGGTGAAGATCTGACCCATATTAATACTACAGAGACATATGTGAGGGGTGATGAGCGGTGTAAAGAGGAGATTCCTACATATGACTACCCAGGTGAGTAGTAACCATGAAATGTTGAGAAGTCTCAGATTTTTCTCAGTAATAGTGCTGGAGAACGCAGCACTAGTGGACCAGGGTGCACGAGTAGGGTCCAAACCACATATAATATAAGAGGAACGTCGGCACTCAGGTAATGAATTTTAGCAAAAGCAATTTTAATTGCAGTCCACAGCAGAAAAAAAACAAAAACACGTTTCGGTCTATACGACCTTCATCAGTGTACCACTTGTTGGGAATGACAATAGGAAAGGAGAGTGAGGACGCAGTGTCTCAGGCACGTAATCCCTTAGGACCAGAAGACAGGGAGAATGGGCTAAGGGATCACGTGCCTGAGACACTGCATCCTCTACCCTGGTGAGTAGTGACCACTAAATTCTGAGAAGTCACAGATTCTTCTCAGTCACCGGCTGTGGCGGCTTTATCAGTCGTGTAGTCCGGCCGTATCACAATCTTGTGATCACCATTTTCCCTCTAGACCACAACATTCTCCTCCGTCCGAAAATATTCAATTTTCTTTGTGTAATTGTGAAATTCTATAGATCTTACAACCTGGAGGATCCACCTACCCCCTGGGATTAGTAGATGCTGACTGTTACCTGCCCAGATCTGTAAACTACAAAGCCAAATGACAGCGTACGTAGAATGTGCTGACAAGTGAAAAAATCACTTGAAGAAAAATATTCTGATGGACCTGTAACAGAAAGTGGAGCGTAATGATGCTGTTGGCTTCCTCGATCCCTGATATCTTATTGGATGAATCCACCTTCTCTCCCTTCTGTGCGGCTGAATGTGCTCATATGGTCCCTACAAGACCAGGTCCAGTCTTTCTGGCCAAAGTTTGCTTTTTTGATCGATAACATTAAATGTGCAGTGAGGGACAAGTGTGAATTTCTGTACAATAACAACAGAGTTTCCCTTTATACTTTTCAATTTCTTTTAAAACCAACGAACTTCAAACAGGATCTTGATAAACTACATAAAAACATTACACCTGTGCCATGACATATCTCTAAGCTGTGCGTGGCTGATGGCTGTAATATACATCTATTCACGCCTGCAGGAGATGTGGTGGCATGGCTCGAGCCCTGGTTTCATGGATTCACTCCACGTCATAAATTCCATTATGTTTTCAATCCTAAAGAATTCAGATTCCTGCACAATCTCTCCTGAAATGGGGGCACTAATACTTTCTCTACTCTTCTGGTCAGGACTCATCATACCTCCAATGGTCCACCATAAATGAGTGCAACTCCGGTTTAGTGTTGGATTTCTCCCTTCATACATACATTGTTGTTGGGGATGTTACATGTTTATATATTCTTTCTTTTTTTTACAAGTTCATTCTGTATGATAGTTTGATTGTGGTGGGATCGGCCGGCCTCACTTATGTGAGTCTGTAACTCCCTGGTAGTCTTTCTAAAAGATCTCCATTTCTTCTTCCAAATGCCAGAGATCTAAATTTAAGACCCCTCAGCTCTGCAGTATTGTAAAAAACTTCACTTTAAATTTATAATATTTCTTCTTGACACTCATGTGATAGAAAATATTGTCCCTTAGGATAGTTTAGATGATGAAGAGCCCCCGAGCCCCAGACTCTAATTACCCCAGAGAGGTTTCTCCACTAGTTACTCATTTTTCTCTGATGGAGACTGTTGAGTTTGATCATTTCAGTAGATGTGTTGTTGTCTATAGTCACAGTTTTTGACTTCAGTAATCCTCTGATTTAACCCCTTCCCGCAGATAGTTTTATGTTCCTAATCAGGCCCCATTTTTCATATTTGACGTGTGTCACTTTATGTGGTGATAATTTTGGAATTCTTCACAAAGGATAATAGGAAACAAATGGACCTTACAAATTATTTTCCAACTTCTCTTGAATCTGACAATCCCCTATATACGGTTGTACACTACTGTCTGGGCACATGGCAGGGTAAGAAGGGAAGGAGCGCCATTTAGCTATTAGGAATGCAGATTTTCCTGGAATAGTTCGCAGACACAATGTATTGGGGGCACTGTTCATGGTCACCTGGCAGCTCAAAAGATGGCCACCACAAACAGATTTGTCACTATCTACCCTGTTTACAGATTTCACAAATTACTTTGCTCATCACCCTTTAACCCCTCTACATGGATCTGGACTTACACAGAGACCCCTAGGCTTGGGCCACGGTGTTACCTGCTATTCTGTGGAGTGAGATGGGAAGAAGAATAGTCAGGTAGCCGGATCAGAACCAGGAGGGCAGAGAAAGTACAAAATCAGAAGACACAAGAGTAGTCAGTAAACGGGCCGAGGTCACAACAGGAAACAAATACACAAGCCGGGAGCTGATCACAGAGGACTGAACCAGAGGAGAACAAGGCTGGATCTGGCAGCTTCCGGCAATATGCTTCCAGCTTTAGTAGGGTGCGGTGCTTTCCAAATGGCTGAAGCAGGGAGCAGATTACTGCAGCTGGACAGCACACACACCCATACCGCCAGACTGGATGGTACTACTGGTCCCAGGCTCCCTAACCTTAGTGGCTGGACAGAGCCTGCGCCTTTTACTCCATATTTGGGAGGCAGAATGATCATACAGTTGAACACCACGCTCCACTGGTTCATCCTATGAGGTTTTCTATTAGATGGTCATTGTCCTGGTGAATAAGTGAATTTTTTTATATGACCTGCCTTTATTTACAGACAGTTTAAGTAGAAATGTTCAAAAATATAAAATTCAAGGATTTTTTATTAAAAAATAATAATTGGTTTTATTCTTGACAGATGACTGTACCAGGAGATCAGAGGGACAGCTGACATCTTCAATTTTGAAATCAGACGTTTTTCAGATCCCACAGGATACAATTGAAGTGACTGACGTTACTCCAGATTTACCATCATCCCTTCACAGCAAAGATCTGTCATCTGATCCTATGAAACAGGTCCTGTCTTCTGATTCATTACCGACTACTAAGGAAAATCATAGTCACAAAATAAGCATTAAAAAACAAACTGATACTAATGCAAAGAAGCCATTTTCACATTCAGAATATAGAAATAGTTTTCCTCTCAAAAAGTCTTTTCTTAAACATCAAAAAATTCACACAGCGAAGAATAGATTTTCTTGCTCCAAGTGTGGGAGATGTTTTAATCGGAAATCAAATCTTGTTAGGCATGAGATAACTCACACAGGAGAGAAGTCATTTTCCTGTTCAGAATGTGGGAAATGTTTTGTACAGAAATCACATCTTATCTCACATCAGAAAACCCACACAGTGGAGAAGCCATTTTCCTGTTCAGAATGTGGGAAATGTTTTGTACATAAATCAAACCTTATCACACATCAGAGAATCCACACAGTGGAGAAGCCTTTTTCATGTTCAGATTGTGGGAAATGTTTTGTGCAGAAATCATATCTTATCAAACATCAGAGAACTCACACAGGGGAGAAGCCTTTTCCATGTTCAGAATGTGGGAAATGTTTTACAGAGAAATCAACTCTTATCAACCATCAGAGAACTCACACAGGGGAGAAGCCATTTTCATGTTCAGAATGTGGGAAATATTTTACACAGAACTCAACTCTTATCACACATCAGAGAACTCACACAGGGGAGAAGCCTTTTCCATGTTCAGAATGTGGGAAATGTTTTGTACAGAAATCAAATCTTATCGCACATCAGAGAACCCACACAGTGGAGAAGCCTTTTTCATGTTCAGAACATGGAAAATGTTTTAACCAGAAATCTGATTTTGATAAGCACCAGAGAACCCACACAGGGGCGAAGCCTTTTTCATGTTCAGATTGTGGGAAATGTTTTAACCAGAAAGCGCATCTTGATAACCACCGGAGAACCCACACAGGGGAGAATGCTGCAACTACACACAACTAGTCTCTGTACAGACAAGAAAGGCCCTAGCTGCACAACTAAAAACGCCACCACAGACCTAACTCCCTAATAAGCCGTTGAGGAGTTTCTCATACCTCCTGAGGAACCAGAGGGGAGGCTGCAACACACTGTCAACAAGGGGAAAGTAAAGTATGAAGACCCATGACCTAGGACGCAAACCCAGCTTTCTGACACTAGGCACTAAATTGTGACCCAAAATCCTTTGCTAATCTTCAGATTTCATGATGTCTTGCACACAGTCAAGGCACCTAGTGCCAGAGGCAGCAAAACAACCCCAAAACACCTTTGAACCTCCACCATATTTGACTGTATGGGTTGTAAATTTATTGATTATGCTGCGCACCTTGGACAAAGGAACATGCGGATCCCTAAAGATGGACTTATAGCCTTGAAATTGTTGATATTTTTCAACAATTTTGGTTCTCAAGTCCTCAGGCAGTTCTCTTCTCCTCTTTCTGTCTTCTCCATGCTTAGTGTGGCATACATATGCACACAATGCAAAGATTGAATCAACTTCTCCCTTTTTTATCTAGTTTTAGTTGTGATTTTCATATTGCCCACACCTGTTACTTGCCACAATTGCGTTTGAACAAGCTTCACATGCTTGAAACAAAGTCGTTTACCCACTATTTTGGCAAGGTGCCAACAATTTTTTCCGGCCTATTTTGTGTGAAATTCTGTTCAATTTGCCTTATTTTCTCTGTTTTCTTGTGTTGTTCCAATACACGCAAAGGAAATAAACGTGTATAACAAAACATGTAATTGCAATAATTTTCTGGGAGAATTACTTCATTTTCTGGAACAATTTCAAGAGATCCAACACTTTTCACCATGACTTGTTTTTGTTGCCTTTTTAATTTGTTGCAGCATTTCATCCTCTACGTGTTCAGCTATATTAGGATGCTTGTAGCAAACTCCAGTTAGCAGCTTTCCATTATTGCCTTGTCCATGTACATTTACCCAGACTGATTCTACATCAGGAATGTAAAACTCAAAACATGAAAACTTTGACAAAGTCGTGGGCCAACCAGTATACAGTATAATGGGCCCCACATGCTCCTCCATACATAAGAAACAAGAGGAAAAAACTTCAAGTCAGAGTCCCATATAATAGTGAAAAAATTACAAAATGTTATTAATTATAATTTATACAGGAAAAAAATATGAATCGCAGAAACAGAAACAGTTAATAGTAAAACAATGGAGGAGACTAATGAGGAGCATGAGACAAATTAACATGATTCTTTTCTGATGTAAATACATAATTGGGCTGCCCAAAAATAAGAATATATTGTTAAAATGCAGAGAAGCATTCAATAAAAGTGCAGGTGCTTGTGAGGTAGGTCAGAAGTAGTTGCTATATAAGAGGTTAGTGACACCGCTGTCTATATATAGGTACTAATATAGATAGCTCATACCGGGGACAGCAGATCTTTATAAGTGGTATCAGTGCCCTGACTCTTAGGATACAGGGTAAAAGTATATCCTAATACATATTAAAGCCTAGAAAATGCACCTAAGTAGGAAAAAAGATTAAAGAACGGCAGCAAAAAGAGTGTAGCATGAACCCTATAGAATACTTACAGCCAGTGGATGTGAACACGCCCCTCAATTGCGCTCACCCTGATGCGCGTTTCGGCACGGCTGCCTTCGTCAGGAGGTGGCGTCAATGAAGGTGGGTAGGGTTTAAAAAGAACCCTTGAGCTAATAGAAAAGGGGGTGTGTAGTCTCTCGGCCAGTGGGTGTGGGGAGGGCGTGACATGACACATGGCAATCACTGCTACACCGCCGCATCCATGACTAGCGCGTCATATGATCCATCACGCCGCAAGTACGTGGGGAACCACGTGATCACGCGTCATGGAGCACAGACTGATACGGCCAGCGAGGACACCACAGAGAACAGTGGAGCCATGCGTACCGCCCAGTCCACAGACATATAGTCAAATACAACCGGAGAGAAAAAGAAACAAGCATAATGGGGTAATCTGTCAATAATAGCATAGCCCAAATGTATATATGTATCTAAGGGTTATAGGCGATAGCCAGTTCTATATAAGTCAGAGAAGTTAATTGGCCATGACAAAACATAGCATATATTTAAGAAAAGCATGAAGTATAACACGATTATATGAGATCATAGTATAAATGCATAATAAGATATAAGGAAATATCTCTCAATATATCGATCTATAAATGCAAAATATATACAATAATAACTGGACAAAATGCCCACACAGAAAAAAAGTTACAGATCTTGAGAGACAACACAGTGCCAGCAATTATGTCCATGTTATCCAATAGCAGAATGGAAGTCCTCAACGTCATTGACAGATAGAAATTATTAACTACTACCCAACCATACTAGATAAAAAGGTAGCACAAATAAAATAGCTAAAACAATGTGGATATAGGTGATCAAAGTCCAAATCCATCTGCTCTCTTTCTGGGCTAATAGTTGGCTCACTCGACCTTCCCTAATATTAGTGGTGATCATGTCAATACCCCGAACTTTAAGTTTAGATGCGTCACACTTATGGTGTATTCTCAAATGCTTGGGAATAGTTTTAACGTAGAAATATCCGTTTCATTTACCGCCGCTTCAATACCTAGGACGTGTTCACATATTCTTGTCTTAAGTTAGCTAGTTGTGAGCCTTAGATTTTAGGACAGAGGCATGTCGCATAATAGACCACCGCTTTAGAGGTACAAGTTATCGGTTTGGTGATGTAATAGGTCCTAGAGCCCTGGGAATCTCTGAAAGAGTTAGCATGTTCGACATTAGGACATGCCACAGATCAACCACATGGTACACATCCATTTACTGGAGGTGGTCTTTTCAAAAAATTAGGGGGAGTGGTAGAATAATAGTGGCTTCTCATAAGATGATCACAGAGATTTTTTGCCTTTCTGAAGGTGATTTGCTGTCTCTCTGGTAGATTTTTTGCCAATATGGGGTCAGCCATTAAGATGGGCCATGATTTGTTAAGACAGTCACATAATTCTGTAGCTTTAGAGTGGAATGTTGTAATGAACCGTAACTAGTGATGAGCCAGCATGCTCGCAACTGCTCGCCCGAGCATCTCACTGCTCGCAACTGCTCGCCCGAGTATCTCACTGCTCGCAACTGCTTGCCCTAGCATCTCACTGCTCGCAACTGCTCGGCGCTCGCCTAGTATTTCCGGGGTTGCTCGGTGGGAGCTCGGGTCCCCTCCCTGCATATTTGGCGCTCTTTAGAGTGCCAATCAACATGCAGGGATTGTCTGCAACACACTGTAAAGCCGCAGCCATGTTGGTTGTGGCATTACAGTGATTGGCTGGCCACACAGGGTCATCAGGTCTATATCAGACCTAGCGCCCCCATGCTAGGCAGGCAGGGTATATAGCAGACTGCAGTGCATATAGCAAGAGGGTCCACTCCAGTTCTGTCTGCTGGTGCTTTTACAGATATTTGTAGAAATCGCCCCAGGTATTAGGGGCCAGGAATCATTTTTTTTTATCTTTATCCTGACTATTTGCTTAAAAGTCAATCCAGAGAACACCGTTTTTCTGCGCCATTTGCTTGTTGGCACTGCAGAATACAGCCAGGTCCTTTCCATATTATAGCGCTAAAAATCCTGCTATTTAAAACGGTGGTTTGTCCATCACATGGATGACATATAATTGCGCTCCATTGGCCTCCATTGAAATTTTGTTTCAGTGGGTCAGTGAACTTACTAACACAAGGTCGGCGCTGTTAAAAATAGTTACCTACAGGCCAGCTATTTAAAACTCTGTTTTCTCCGTCACACGGATCACATATAAGTTCACTCCAAATTCAGCCATTTGTAGTGAGCGTGGAAGATACTGTCCTCCATTTAAAATGGGCAAGGCATGTGGCAACGGACGGGGAACTGGACATGATGGTGCATGCAGAGGCCGAGACCGTGGGCAAGCTGAAATTGTGCCACAACAAACACCCACATCTTCTCGCTCAACCTTCCTGTCCCAATTAATAGAGGACTGCAGTACACCACTATTGAACACAGAGCAGTGTGAAGAGGTTATTGGTTGGATAGCAGATAATGCTTACAGTCACTTAGCCACCACCACCACCCTGTCTTCCACACGGTCAAGTCTCAGTAGCCGTTAGTCTGGACCGCATATTCCTCACCCTGATCCTCCTTCCTCCCACCATGCCGATTGCCCAGAGACAACTGATCCCACACTTGGACACTCCGAAGAGCTGTTCACTTTTCCATTTATAAATTCGGGCCTCTTGCCTGGTCCACTTGAAGCGGGGCAAGAGGAGATCGCATGTAGCGATGCCCAAATATTTGAGCAGCCAAGGTCACACGAAGGCGATGGTGGGAAAGTGTCCCAAGAGGTGGACAATGATGAGACACAATTGCCAGAAAGTCAGGAGGAGGACCAGGGTGTGGAAGTGGAAGACAAGGCGGTGTATGATATAGTAACTGACCCAACTTGGCAGGAGGACATGCAGAGCGAGGACAGCAGCACACAGGGGGGGGTGGGGGGGGGGGGCAGAGCACCCCAACAGGCAGGAAGAAGCAGTGTGGTGGCCACAGACAGAAGGAGGGCAACCGTTCCCCGTAACACCAACACGACGGAAGTTGCCAGTACAACTGTTAGGTCTTCCCGAGTCTGGTTGTTTTTTAAAGACTCTGCCGATAACCCCAAAAAGGCCATTTGCACCACCTGCCAGGCCAGCATCAGCAGGGTTAGCAAAACTACCAGCCTGACCACCACCAGCATGATCAGGCACATGGCAGCAAAGCACCCGACATTGTGGGCCGAACCCCAGGGTCCAGGAACAGTGTCTGCGGGTGGCACCATTGCTTCTTATGCTGTTGTGCGTGCAAGCCAATCCCCTGTCCATAGTGCATGTGAAGATGCCTCCTGCCCTACACCTGTCATTGCACACTCAACTAGCACCATCAGCAAGCATGTCCTTGTCCCAGCGCAGCGTTCAGTTGTCCATACCCCAATCCTTGGAACGCAAGCGCAAATACGCAGCCAACGCCCCACAGGCCACACTACTATATTCCCACATTTCGCGACTGGTTTCACTCAAAATGTTGCCTTTTAGGCTCGTGGAGACGGGAGCTTTCCACAACCTGATGGCGGTGGCCGTCCCTCAGTACTCGGTCCCCAGCCACCACTATTTCTTGTGGGCAAGGACGGTACATCTTGCTGACCGCACACTGGGTTAACATAGTGGAAGCCGAGGATTGCGGGCCAAAGGTCAATCAGGGTTGCCCCCACAGTCTACAGCTCCTGCACCTCATCCTCCTCAGCCTCCTTCTACTCTTCAGCCTCCATCTCCGAAATGACCACATTAGTCACAAGCTGGAAGCACTGCCTCGGCCAAGCGGCAACAGGTTGTGCTGAAGCTAATATGCTTAGGTGACAAACCGCACAATGCTGAAGAGTTGTGGACAGCTCTGGAAGAGCAGGCAGATCTGTGGCTGACACCGCTGAACTTACAGCCAGGCATTGTCATGTGTGACAATGGCCGAAACCTGGTGGTGGCACTGAGGCGAGGCGAGCTCACACATGTACCATGCCTGGCCCATGTGTTTAACCTCATGGTTCAGCGGTTTCTCAAAAGCTACCCGGAGGTGTCGGATCTGCTTGTCAAAGTACACCACCTGTGTGCCCATTTTAGAAAGTCAGCTACAGCTTCCACCGCCCTTGCCGTGCTTCAGCAGCGTTTGCAGCTTCCGGCTCACTGACTGGTGTGTGATGTCCCAACGCATTGGAACTCTACATTGCAGATGTTGGGAAGGATTTGTGACCAGAAGAGGGCAGTTGTTGGGTATAGACTTCCTGATTTGGGCTATTTGCTCTTGTCCTCCTCCGTCTTCTGATCCTCATCCTCCACCACCATATCACCAGGGTGACCGGTGCAACATCCACATAATTTTTTTAAAGGGTGTTTATGATGGCAGTAAAAATTTTTTTTTTATACAGTATGTTCATGTATACCCCCCAGGGGTAAATGTTTGTCAGCCCATACACTTAGTGCATGGGCATTACAAGTATACGAGACCAGCTCCTTTCTAATGGGAACATTTTTTGTGAGGCCCTCCTCCACGCCTTTTCCAAGCTGCATTGGAGTGCCTCCCAATTTTTGGCAGCCCTTACATTCACTGCATAGGCCAACACTATGGGAGATCCAGTTGCTAATAATGGGAACATTTTTTCATGAGACCCTCTGCCCCTTCCAAGGGGCATTGGAGTGCCTCCCAATTTTTGGCAGCCCTTGCATTCACTGCATAGGTCAACACTATGGGAGACCCACTTCCTAATAATGGGAACATTTTTTCATGAGGCCCTCTGTCTCTTCCAAGGGGCATTGGAGTGCCTCCCAATTTTTGGCAGCCCTTGCATTTACTGCATAGGTCAACACTATGGGAGACCCACTTCCTAATAATTGGAACATTTTTTCATGAGACCCTCTACGTCTCTTCCAAGGGGCATTGGAGTGCCTCCCACTTTTTGGCAGCCCTTGCATTCACTGCATAGGCAAACTGTATGGGAGACCCACTTCCTAATAATGGGAACATTGTTTTCAGGAGGCCCTCCTCTAAGTCTCTTCAAAGGGGTATTGGGGTGCGTCCAAATTTTCAAAGGGGTATTGGGGTGCGTCCATCTTTTGCGCAGCCTTGCCACTCACTGCATACGCAATAACAGTATAGGAAACCCACTCTTTAGTAATGGGAACAACAAAGCATAGCCGGCTGATGGCTCTCTAAGAATAGTGAGGGCCGACTGCTGGCCCTTTAAGAATAGTAAAGGCCGCCTGATGGCCCTATAAAAATAGGCTTTGTGACTTTCAGAGTCCCTCCTTCATAAATGAAACAGGATGTGTCTGATCATGTCTCACACACCACATGGCCAGATAATGTTGTAAAATGTTAAAATTACATTTCCCAGTGAATGCATTTGTCACGGTTGAAAGCAATGCAAAAACGCATCAAAAACGCTATGTGTGGACATAGCCTATGGTGTGGAGGAGTATTTTTGTTTTTTGTTATTTATTTTGCCTTATATACAAGTCATTACCCTAGAAAGGATGTTCCTTATCATATTTCCCAGGAAAATCCATTTTGGTTTAGTTTTTTGTATGTTTTATTGTGAGTCCGTAAAAGTGGTGTAATACCTCTGACAATGTTGTTGACAGCAGTGACCTGGGAGTCAGAAATGCTTCCAGGGGTCTTCCCCATGCTGTTCCCATGTAATTTGAGCACTGTTCCCATCGATTTGGGCAATTCCAATGTGCTCGACCCGAGCATCGAGCACCCGAGCATTTTAGTGCTCACCCATCACTAATATTCATGTCTATTAATTTCCAAGAAATTTTAACTTTAAAGGGAACCGGTCAGGATCTCCTATTTGTAACCACTTATTTATTGATCCCTTTATACCCTTCTTACAAGGCTTTTTTTTGACTTATTAATTGCTGCCTATGCATAAAATCAGTTTTATAACAGGGCTTGCAATTTGCTAAGTAGTGGGGGACTAGTTGTGGGGGCGTTGTTTTCCCCCGACTAATTGTCCCACTAATGACGTTATACCCCTGTGAGCATGAGTCACGTTATTTACAAGAGCGTTGTTACCACTGGCTCTTTGACATTGCGCAGTAAGTCCGGCGTACGCACCCCAAGTTTATCGGCGCACTGTGTATTAACTAGAGGCAGTGATGACAGGACACAGTCCGCCTTCACAGGCGGTTCTCTGCAAATTCCGCAGCCGGCTGTTTCCTGCGTCCATACTGCATACCCGGCCATGCACAGTGTACCTGGCTTACTGTGCATTATCAGAGATGCTGAAATTTACAAAGAGCTGTTAGTGGCACCGCTCTTGCAAATAATGTCACTCAAACCCACAAGGCATGATAACATGATTAGTGGGACTGTAGAACAATTACTCTAAGGAAAACAATGCCCACCAGACCAGTCACCCATTAGTTATCATATTTCAAGCCCAGTTACAAAACTGATTTCTTGGGTATGCAGCAGCAGATAAAAGATATAAAGGTGTCATTGGATTTAGCTTTCAATGATCTGCATGTCTATATATGTGGTTTGGGCCAGGTTCATATTATTTAACGATTCCCTTTAAAGAGGAACTGGTTACTTTACATTCAAGTGGCTGAAGATATGAATAAAACACGGTTTCTTTTATTTCTCATCTCCATTGCAGAGATATTAACTTGTAAACTTTTACGCCAATTTACCCTTCAACTAAGGGGGCGTTTACTTTTCCCCTGTATGACGTTGTCCAATAATATGCAGGAGGTGTCAGGCAGAGGATAAAGAGCACACCCCCAGAGAATATCAGAACTGTCTTTCTTTGTACCTGATATAATACTTATGTCTCACTTCCAGGGATTACTATGCAGAGATGTGTGATTCCATATACTGCTCTGCTTCCGTCCCAGGCTTTGGGGAATAACTTCCCGGTACCTGGGATAAATGCTGATCGCACACTGCAGCTCTAGTCTCACAGCAGCAGGGCAGCACTGGGATGAGAGCTGCAGTGTCCGATCAGCATTTACCCCAGGTCCCAGGACATTATTCCACAATTTGAAGGTCAAATTAACCAATAAAATGTAACAAGTAACAAACCCAAAGCTATCTGGTGTGCTTGAGTTTAGGTTTAGAGAGAGGACACTTTGCTTCTACAGTTTATGGTTCTGGCAGCTTTTGAAATATATATATGTTTATTTTAAGTTCTACATTTTGACACTTTGTTATTGACATAATGACTGATGTTTCTATTGCAATGGAAATGTGATACTGTAAATGTTTTCTACAGTATTCTGTGTTTGTGCTGCACTATTGATAGGAAAACCTTGTGGAAATTGGAAAGTGACTTGTTTACATATTAAAATTGATCTGCTCAATACTGTAGCTTAAAGTCTTTTTAACTGAAGGTAAATTGTAGCTTAATGGGGTTTTTTTAGGTTATAGATTTTCAGAAATAATCTGTTTCAGGCATATTTTGACCCGTCGGGGGTCCACACAGTCTGAACTGTCCGGGGCCCTGGCTATCCTTAATCCACCCCTGGATATATGGATATATATTGTGGTAGATCGCTCCCTTGGTGCGCACGGAGGTAGACACAGTTACGCTGTCTCTTTGGTTGGTTTATTGTAATGTGGCATAAACCAACATTTAGTCCGTGAAAATAAACACAGCCCGCTGGGCAAAACCAGGAAAACAAAGCAAAAATGGTCACACAAAGAACACAGTCCTTGAAGTAGCAGGCATCCACCTGCTGAGAGTTCAGTAACTCGACATGGTTCAGAAACAAACACAACCTCCCTTCCAGAGCTTACTTCTCCAGACATTGAACTCTGAATGCCTCAGCTGGCTGAGTATTTAAACTCCCCCAGACCACACCCTGAGGCGGAGAGATATGGTGAATGACCTCACACCCTTCACAATGGTCATTCATAAAAACCACTCGCTTTTACAAATGGACTTAACCCCTCTCAACAAATAACATGCTGGAGGAAACTTAATGGTTTTAGTTCACTGAGGCTCACATCCTCAGGGAAACATATCTCCCCTCCAGCACTTTACCAGTGACTTTGTCACAATATATACAGTACAGACCAAAAGTTTGGACACACCTTCTCATTTAAAGATTTTTCTGTATTTTCATGACTATGAAAATTGTACATTCACACTGAAGGCATCAAAACTATGAATTACCACATGTGGAATTATATACTTAACAAAAAGTGTGAAACAACTGAAAATATATGTTATATTCTAGGTTCTTCAAAGTAGCCACCTTTTGCTTTGATGACTGCTTTGCACATTTTTGGCATTCTCTTGATGAGCTTCAAGAGGTAGTCACCGGAAATGGTTTTCACTTCACAGGTGTGCCCTGTCAGGTTTAATAAGTGGGATTTCTTGCCTTATAAATGGGTTTGGGACCATCAGTTGTGTTGTGCAGAAGTCAGGTGGATACACAGCTGATAGTCCCACTGAATAGACTGTTAGCTGCTTTTTTTCTTGCCATAATACAAATTCTAAGTAAAGAAAAATGAGTGGCCATCATTACTTTAAGAAATGAAGGTCAGTCAGTGCGAAACATTGGGAAAACTTTGAAAGTGTCCCGAAGTGCAGTTGCAAAAACCATCAAGTGCTACAAAGAAACTGGCTCACATGAGGACCGCCCCAGAAAAGGAAGACCAAGGGTCACCTCTGCTTCTGAGGAGAAGTTTATCCGAGTCACCAGCCTCAGAAATTGCAGGTTAACAGCAGCTCAGATTAGAGACCAGGTCAATGCCACACAGAGTTCTAGCAGCAGACACATCTCTTCAACAACTGTTAAGAGGAGACTTTGTGCAGCAGGCCTTCATGGTAAAATAGCTGCTAGGAAACCACTGCTAAGGACAGGCAACAAGCAGAAGAGACTTGTTTGGGCTAAAGAACACAAGGAATGGACATTAGACCAGTGGAAATCTGTGCTTTGGTCTGATGAGTCCAAATTTGAGATCTTTGGTTCCAACCACCGTGTCTTTGTGCGACGCAGAAAAATACAGAAAAATCTTTAAATGAGAAGGTGTGTCCAAACTTTTGGTATGTGTATATATATAATCAACTTACAGCTAACTTTTTTTTTCTGATGAAGTTGTTCATTTTTCCTGTCTTTTCCATCTGGTCCAGGCCAATATCACGACTTCTCCAGCCAAGACTCGTCTGCAGAGGTTACAACAAAGACACATATGACTTCTTACATTTCCTGTCCCCATCTGTTCCCAACCTGCATAAACTCCTCATCCTGCTGTCACCCCAATGCCAAGCCACTGTGTCCCTATTTCTGATCCTCTTAATACCCCACATAATAATGACACCACTGTGCCACTTACAAAGTAAGACACCTCCTTTCCGCCCTTAGATGGTAAAATTGTGCCCTAGAAATCACTGCCCACACTTTTCCCCTAGAAAGTAATAATTCCTCCACTAAGCCCATCTGACAATCACAATACCCTGAGTGCCCTTATAACAATTATGCATCTTAAGGTCCCCCTTAAAATGTAATAATGTCCCGAGTCCCCTCATATATAGTTCTCCTGTATACAACATGATACACCACACCTCTCACATACCTGCAACTCCTTATACACAGTATGATGGGCCCCACAGTAGCCGCTCCCACACTGTATGATGGCCCCACAGTAGCCCCTCCCACACTGTATGAAGGTCCCCTATAGTCCTCCCACACCGTATATTGCCCCCAGTAGTTCCTCCACACTGTAAATGGCCCCCAGTGTTTCCCCTACACTGTATAGATAGTACCCAGTAGTCCAATAGCCTCCCTTCACTATAGATGGCCCCCAGTCTTCCCCCACATTGCATGGATGGCCCCCAGCAGTCCAGTAGCCCCTACACTGTGTGGATAGCCCCCAGTCTCCCCCCCCACACTGTATGATGGCCCCAGTAGTCCCCTCACACTGTGTGGATGGCCCCCAGTCTCCCCCCCACACACTGTATGATGGCCCAAGTAGTCCCCTCACACTGTATGATGGCCCCAGTAGTCCCATCACACTGTATGATGGCCCCCAGAAGTCCCCCATGAGCACTATTAAAATAAAAAGAAACATCTTATACTCACCTCAATATGGATCCTGAGAAGTCCGCTGACAGAAAGGACAAGGCATGGGAGGACCAATGCGGTGATATCATGGCTCTGGGGCAGAGTCCGCCTTGCCCGTGTGTCACTGCTTTCCTGTAGACCACAGGCTTAATCGTTAAATCGACCTGCGGTCTACAGAATGTGAAGCGGACGTGCAGGGAGACCATGTCTCTCTTCTTCACCGCAGAATTGTATCTGTGTCGGCGATCTGTGCACAGTGATACAGTTTAGAGTAGTGGTAGCTCCGGGTGGGCCCCTCTGAACCTGGGGCCAGGGACCACCGCACCCTCTTCCCCTTGGTAATTACGCTACTGTATTTGTTAGAATAGTAAGTTGTCAGTACCTCCTTCTCTTACCTGGTGTGACTGGGGGGCATCCACTACAAAACCACCTATTCCGTCTAAAATGATTACAATTTTCCAATGTATATCTCCCACTCATGATAATTACCCAAAACTGCCATCACTAAGGTTTGGTTCAGGAGCTAGCACTCTTCTCCCTCCTCCTCCATTTTATCCGAGGTTCTCTGAGAGAAAGAGAACAGAGCTGCCTCCAGTTTCTCTGCACTCGATAATGTGGGAACATTTTATACTGTGTGGGGGCATCATACATATTACACGGGAGGCACAGTGGGGGCATCATACATATTACACGGGAGGCACAGTGGGGGCATCATACATATTACACGGGAGGCACAGTGGGGGCATCATACATATCACACGGGAGGCACAATGGGGCATCATACATATTACACGGGAGGCACAGTGGAGGCATCATACATATTACACGGGAGGCACAGTGGAGGCATCATACATATTACACGGGAGGCACAGTGGGGGCATCATACATATTACACGGGAGGCACAGTGGAGGCATCATACATATTACACAGGAGGCACAGTGGGGGCATCATACATATTACACGGGAGGCACAGTGGGGGCATCCTACATATTACACAGGAGGCACAGTGGGGGCATCATACATATTACACGGGAGGCACAGTGGGGCATCATACATATTACACGGGAGGCACAGTGGGACATCATACATATTACATGGAGGCACAGTGGGGGCATCATACATATTACACAGGAGGCACAGTGGGGGCATCATACATATTACACAGGAGGCACAGTGGGGGCATCATACATATTACATGGAGGCACAGTGGGGGCATCATACATATTACACAGGAGGCACAGTGGGGGCATCATACATATTACACAGGAGGCACAGTGGGGGCATCATACATATTACATGGAGGCACAGTGGGGGCATCATACATATTACACAGGAGGCACAGTGGGGGCATCATACATATTACACGGGAGGCACAGTGGGGGCATCATACATATTACACGGGAGACACAGTGGGGGAATCATACATATTACACGGGAGGCACAGTGGGGGCATCATACATATCACACGGGAGGCACAGTGGGGGCATCATACATATCACACGGGAGGCACAGTGGGGGCATCATACATATTACACGGGAGGCACAGTGGGGGCATCATACATATTACACGGGAGGCACAGTGGGGGCATCATACATATTGCACGGGAGGCACAGTGGGGGCATCATACATATTACATGGGAGACACAGTGGGGGAATCATACATATTACACGGGAGGCACAGTGGGGGAATCATACATATTACACGGGAGGCACAGTGGGGGCATCATACATATTACATGGGAGGCACAGTGGGGGCATCATACATATCACACGGGAGGCACAGTGGGGGCATCATACATATTACACGGGAGGCACAGTGGGGGCATCATACATATTACACGGGAGGCACAGTGGGGGCATCATACATATTACACGGGAGACACAGTGGGGGAATCATACATATTACACGGGAGGCACAGTGGGGACATCATACATATTACATGGAGGCACAGTGGGGGCATCATAGATATTACACGGGAGGCACAGTGGGGGCATCATACATATCACACGGGAGGCACAGTGGGGGCATCATACATATTGCACGGGAGGCACAGTGGGGGCATCATACATATTACACGGGAGGCACAGTGGGGGCATCATACATATTACATGGAGGCACAGTGGGGGCATCATACATATTACATGGGAGGCACAGTGGGGGCATCATACATATTACACGGGAGGCACAATGGGGGCATCATACATATTACACGGGAGACACAGTGGGGGAATCATACATATTACACGGGAGGAACAGTGGGGGCATCATACATATTACACGGGAGACACAGTGGGGGAATCATACATATTACACGGGAGGCACAGTGGGGGAATCATACATATTACACGGGAGGCACAGTGGGGGCATCACAATGTGAGGGACCAATAATGGTACACCGTACTTTCAGAGCAGAACGTCTTTCCATGTTGTCGTCTTTCATAGTTGGGTCGTATTTATCTATCAGAGGAAAAGGAACAAATAAAGTTCTGAGTCTTAGAAAGTGGTAACATAAAATTACTAAAATAGTCTTTGTGCTGAAGGGGTTAATGTGGCCTGCGTCCCGTAATGGGAATCTCCACATACCGCTTCCTGCAGAGCCGGGGGAGAAACGTCTCCGCAGTCAGGGACATTTCCGCCATTATTTGCCCCTCACTTCTGGCACAATTACCCCGCGCCGCCTTTTCTGCAGTTTTATGTGAGGATGTAACGTGGGACGACACATGAGGTGATTATCACCAGTTACCGGACCTCTACTATATGGCGGCATTATATTTTTGAATGTCCTTTTATGTTTTAGGATATTAGAAGGTTTATTGGTTCAGTAACAAATATCCAACATGGATCTTTCTTCTTTGGAAACCAAGTCATTTTATAAGTGGATTTGAGGGGCCACATTTCTCCTGTATTGGAGAAGCTCGGCCATTAAGTGTTATATTCAGTAAATGTGTGCATGTAATGGAGTGAGTGTATTAATACAGTGTACTGACCTACCGCCGCTGTAAGGGTGGTCCGATGCTACTCAGAAAGAGCCCCAGTGCAGGTAAATTCTTATAGGGAGGGATAATCAGGCTGCCTTGGAAAGAGAAATTGTGTCTCTTCAAAAAGCCAAATGGAGAGTTCAGAATGTATCAGAATCGCCCGATCAATATAAAAAAAGAATTAATCCGATCGGTAAACGGCGTAACGAGAAAAAAAATCGAAATACCAGAATTACATTTTTTTTGGTCGCCGCAACATTGCAATAAGCAATAATAACGGGCGATGAAAACATCATATCTATCCCAAAATGGTATCAATAAAAATGTAAGCTCAGCACGCAAAAATTAAGCCCCTCAACCGGTCCCAGATCCCAAAAAATGGAGACGCTATAGTTCTGGGAAAATGGCGCCATTTTATTTTTTTTGACAAATTTTGTACTATTTTTTCACCACTTAAATAATAAAGAACCTCTACATGTTTATCATCTAAAAACTCCTAATGACTTGGAGAATCATAATGGCAGGTCAGTTTTAGCATTTAGTGAACACGATAAAAAAAATAATAAAATTGTGGAATTGCACTTTTTTTTTGTAATTTCACTGCACTTGGAATTTTTTGCCTGTTTTCCAGTAAACTATATGGTAAAATCAATGGTTCTGTTCAAAAGTACAACTTGTCCCTCAACAAACGAGCCCTCACATGGCCACATTGACGGAAAAAAAAAAAAAAGTCATGGCTCTGGGAAGAAAGGGAGCAAAAAACAAAAACGCAAAAATCCAAAGGTGGTGAATGAGGTTAATAATAATGGGAGACTTTACTAATATTTGTAACCAGTTTTGGGATATATTCCCCAGAGGCGAGGATCCAATCTCCCCATTTGGTCGCCTTACAGCAGAGGCGGGATGGATTGACGTTTGGAGGGAGAGGTTTGCCAACTCAAAGGTTTACTTCTGGGCTTCATCAACATATCGGTCCCTCTCTAGAATTTATCTAGTGTTATGTAATTCTCTTATGATCCCGGTACTCACTGAGGTCCAATATTCCCCTAGACCTTTATCAGACCATTGCTGTTCAAGATGCAAGCGGCACCGACAAGGGCCGGGGTCTCACAAGATTGGAAACTCAGTCCATTCTGGTCAAAAATTATTGACTGTAAAAATGTTAAGAGCGGCTGGAGGAATTGTTTATTATTAACATAGGGCCGGCGTCAATCAATGTGGTATGGGATACTATGAAAGCCTTTCTGAGGGGGGCATGGAGTAGAGAGATAAAGATTGTCAAAAATACTACACAACAGTATTAGAGAACAATTAGAGAACAAAGTCCGGTAAACGGGAGCATCTTTCATTTCGAACAACTGCCCTGAAAATGTAACACAGTGGAAGGAATCTCAGCGGAAACTAAGATCTATTGAAATAGAACAAGTCGCTAATAAAATAGAGGTTTTTAAAACAACAATTCTATGAGGAAGAGGAGACCACCGGTCGGCTACTTGGAAGGATGACGCACGCCCCCAAAATAAAATGCTTTCATATATCATCTGAGAGATGCAGAGGGTAATGTTGTTTCTGAGACACCTGACATATTGGAAGTTATGGGCAGTTTTTATTCTAAGTTATACTCAACTAGGGTTGAATATTCTCAGGAAGATTTGTTGGGGTATTTGTCTGGGATAGCTCTTCGCTCCTTAGGGGACAAGGACAGAGTATTCCTAGATCCGCCAATTTCCCTGGAAGAAGTTCAGAAGGCTGTAGGGAATATGGCCAATGATGAAGCTCCGGGGGTAGATGGACTTCCAATAGAAGTAATTAAATGCTTTGAGGGAGAATTACCACGGTATTTCGAAATGATTAATAATGCCTTTTGAACGCGGTCACTCCCAAGTAGAGATGAGCGTTGTTTTACTCGAACTGTTCGCCAATCTCAAATTCGAGCTGTTTTGGGCGGTGTTCGAGCCGTTCGGCGAACACGAACGATTTGAGAAAAATTCGGCTGTTCGAGGTTATGTTCGATAACTGTTCGTGCACCAAAATCATAACTGGATTTTTTCTCAGTAATGATGAAAATTAATGTTAATACGCAGTTTGAGTGTACAGCGGGGCGGGGGGAGGGGCAGGGGATGGATCTCTGCAGGAATAATGAAGATCTCCATTTTTTTTTCTCTTTCCCGCATTTACAGTGGGGAGGTGCAATCTGTCAGCCTATCAGCAGCGCACACACGGAGCGAAGTGCTGTTTTTCACACAAGCAAGGGCATGTGTCATTGGCAGTGTATGTCACATGTCCTTGCCCTATAAGACCACCATTTTCTCACTGCTGCAGCTGCGTGTTAGACGGCACCGCTGTTGCTGTGTGCGCTATACCTTGTTAATTTCAAGCCAATTTTCGCACAAATCTACAGATAGCTTGGGAGTAGGGAATAGTTGTGATTGCAGTCCTTTTCAGGACTAGGTTACATCAGTTCCTATCAGTTTTTGCCAGGCAGGTCTGTGCCAGTGCTGTGCAAGTTTTTTTCCCATCATTTGGCTGAATCTAGCAAAGCTAATCCTTTTTGGCCTATTGCAGAGTGTGTTAGTCAGTGGAGTAGCCTATCTGTGTTGCAAGCTACACCACCTGTGTATAGAATACCAATTTTTTTACTGCACCTAGTGAAGTAAAATCTTTTGGGCATAGCATCATTCTATTAGTCCATCTATACTGACCTCCATCAGGTTGCAAATTGAATATAATTTTTTTCTGCATCTAGCTCTGAAAAAATATTTGGGCTTCTAGCAGTGTGTGGGACTTTCTCTATTAGTCCATCTATACTGACCTCCATCAGGTTGCAAATTAAAAATAATTTTTATCTGCATCTACCTCTGAAAAAATATTTGGGCTTCTAGCAGTGTGTGGGACTTGTTCTATTAGTCCATCTATACTGACCTCCATCAGGTTGCAAACTGAATATAATTTTTTTCTGCATCTAGCTCTGAAAAAATATTTGGCCTTCTAGCAGTGTGTGGGACTTTCTCTATTAGTCCATCTATACTGACCTCCATCAGGTTGCAAATTAAAAATAATTTTTATCTGCATCTACCTCTGAAAAAATATTTGGGCTTCTAGCTGTGTGTGGGACTTGTTCTATTAGTTCATCTATACTGACCTCCATCAGGTTGCAAACTGAATATAATTTTTTTCTGCATCTAGCTCTGAAAAAATATTTGGCCTTCTAGCAGTGTGTGGGACTTGTTCTATTAGTTCATCTATACTGACCTCCATCAGGTTGCAAACTGAATATAATTTTTTTCTGCATCTAGCTCTGAAAAAATATTTGGCCTTCTAGCAGTGTGTGGGACTTTCTCTATTAGTCCATCTATACTGACCTCCATCAGGTTGCAAACTGAATATATTTTTTTTCTGCATCTACCTCTGAAAAAATATTGGGCTTCTAGCTGTGTGTGGGACATGTTCTATTAATCCATCTATACAGACCTCCATCAGGTTGCAAACTGAATATATTTTTTTTCTGCATCTACCTCTGAAAAAATATTGGGCTTCTAGCTGTGTGTGGGACTTGTTCTATTAATCCATCTATACAGACCTCCATCAGGTTGCAAACTGAATATAATTTTTTTCTGCATCTAGCTCTGAAAAAATATTTGGCCTTCTAGCAGTGTGTGGGACTTTCTCTATTAGTCCATCTATACTGACCTCCATCAGGGTGCAAATTAAAAATAATTTTTATCTGCATCTACCTCTGAAAAAATATTTGGGCTTCTAGCAGTGTGTGGGACTTTCTCTATTAGTCCATCTATACTGACCTCCATCAGGTTGCAAATTAAAAATAATTTTTTTTCTGCATCTACCTCTGAAAAAATATTGGGCTTCTAGCTGTGTGTGGGACTTGTTCTATTAATCCATCTATACAGACCTCCATCAGGTTGCAAACTGAATATAATTTTTTTCTGCATCTACCTCTGAAAAAATATTTGGGCTTCTAGCAGTGTGTGGGACTTGTTCTATTAGTCCATCTATACTGACCTCCATCAGGTTGCAAACTGAATATAATTTTTTTCTGCATTTAGCTCTGAAAAAATATTTGGCCTTCTAGCAGTGTGTGGGACTTTCTCTATTAGTCCATCTATACTGACCTCCATCAGGTTGCAAATTAAAAATAATTTTTATCTGCATCTAGCTCTGAAAAAATATTTGGCCTTCTAGCAGTGTGTGGGACTTTCTCTATTAGTCCATCTATACTGACCTCCATCAGGTTGCAAATTAAAAATAATTTTTATCTGCATCTACCTCTGAAAAAATATTTGGGCTTCTAGCTGTGTGTGGGACTTGTTCTATTAGTCCATCTATACTGACCTCCATCAGGTTGCAAACTGAATATAATTTTTTTCTGCATCTAGCTCTGAAAAAATATTTGGCCTTCTAGCAGTGTGTGGGACTTTCTCTATTACTCCATCTATACTGACCTCCATCAGGTTGCAAATTAAAAATAATTTTTATCTGCATCTAGCTCTGAAAAAATATTTGGCCTTCTAGCTGTGTGTGGGACTTGTTCTATTAATCCATCTATACAGACCTCCATCAGGTTGCAAACTGAATATAATTTTTTTCTGCATCTAGCTCTGAAAAAATATTTGGCCTTCTAGCAGTGTGTGGGACTTTCTCTATTAGTCCATCTATACTGACCTCCATCAGGTTGCAAATTAAAAATAATTTTTATCTGCATCTACCTCTGAAAAAATATTTGGGCTTCTAGCAGTGTGTGGGACTTTCTCTATTAGTCCATCTATACTGACCTCCATCAGGTTGCAAATTAAAAATAATTTTTATCTGCATCTACCTCTGAAAAAATATTTGGGCTTCTAGCTGTGTGTGTGACTTCTTCTATTAGTCCATCTATACTGACCTCCATCAGGTTGCAAACTGAATATAATTTTTTTCTGCATCTAGCTCTGAAAAAATATTTGGCCTTGTAGCAGTGTGTGGGACTTTCTCCATTAGTCCATCTATACTGACCTCCATCAGGTTGCAAATTAAAAATAATTTTTTTTCTGCATCTACCTCTGAAAAAATATTGGGCTTCTAGCTGTGTGTGGGACTTGTTCTATTAATCCATCTATACAGACCTCCATCAGGTTGCAAACTGAATATAATTTTTTTCTGCATCTAGCTCTGAAAAAATATTTGGCCTTCTAGCAGTGTGTGGGACTTTCTCTATTAGTCCATCTATACTGACCTCCATCAGGTTGCAAATTAAAAATAATTTTTATCTGCATCTACCTCTGAAAAAATATTTGGGCTTCTAGCTGTGTGTGGGACTTGTTCTATTAGTCCATCTATACTGACCTCCATCAGGTTGCAAACTGAATATAATTTTTTTCTGCATCTAGCTCTGAAAAAATATTTGGCCTTCTAGCAGTGTGTGGGACTTGTTCTATTAGTCCACCTATACTGACCTCCATCAGGTTGCAAATTCAAAATAATTTTTTGTCTGCATCTAGCTCTGAAAAAATATTTGGCCTTCTAGCAGTGTGTGGGACTTTCTCTATTAGTCCATCTATACTGACCTCCATCAGGTTGCAAACTGAATATATTTTTTTTCTGCATCTACCTCTGAAAAAATATTTGGGCTTCTAGCTGTGTGTGGGACTTGTTCTATTAGTCCATCTATACTGACCTCCATCAGGTTGCAAATCGAATATAATTTTTTTCTGCATCTAACCCAGCCAATAGTTTTGGCCTAATACCACAGTTTGGCCACTCAGCTCTGCTCGTTTCCCATCCATTGTTTTTTTGTGCAAACAACTCCAGAGTTGTGAATTAGTTAACCACCAAAATGAGTGGAAAAAGGCCTGCTGCTGGTGGAAAGGGAATAGGCGTGTTGGGAAGGGGAAAAAAGGTTGTGTCCGTGGGGTAGGTGTTAAAGCAACAGTAACATCTGCAGAAGAAAGACCATCTTCCAGCCAAACTAAAATGTCTACTTCTTTTAGCGGACAATGTGATAAGATCCCTTTCTTACGGCCACGCCAATCGCTACAAATTCCAGATGAGGCACAAAAACAGCAGGTGCTTCAACGGATATCAAGTGCTCCTTTAAGTGGGCTCTCCTCCACATCAACTTCAACATCACAAATACTCCAGTCCTCAAAGGTGTCACCCCAATCGCACTTGCTTCCTCACAGCTCCCAAATCTCCAGCTGCCCGTCTGAGTATGAGGTAGAACAGATGGTTGAGTCTGCAGAGCTGTTTACTCATACTATAGCCTGGGAATCAGAGGTCGACTCCAGCGCTTCTGTGAATCCAGACAAGGAAATGATCTGCACTGATGCCCAGAATCTTTATGAGTCGGATCCAGGACCAGACGCAGAAGGTTCTGACCATAATGTAGACCCTCATTCCCAAACTGTAACTCCTGTTGGTGGAGACAATGAGGAAGACGATGATGAGACTCAAATACCTGATTGGAGCGACAACTTTAGTTTTTTGTCAGGGCAGGAACAGGTTGGCTCTGAGGACGACGGGTGTGATAACGCACAGGGTGATGATGATGAGGTTGGAGATCCCACTTACTGTCAACCCACAGTCAGCCAAGAGATGAGGTCAGCAGAGGAGGTGGAGGAAGATGCTAGTGACGACGAGGTCAGGTTGCGCCTTCCTGGACAGAGACGTAGTACTGGAAGCACGTCAACAACTGCATCCTCAAACACAACTCTGCCTCTCACCACAAGTCGTGGTGGCTCTTCAGGTCGCATGGGTGCTAAGCCTTGCATAGCCTGGGCATTTTTTCAGATCGATAAAGATGACCCAACTCGTGTTATCTGTAACATTTGTCAGCAAAAGCTAAGTAGAGGCCAAAAAATACATAGTTTGAGTACTTCATGCATGAACCGGCACATGGACATGAAGCATAAGTTGCAGTGGGAAGCTCAGTGTGCTACAATGCGGCCTAGCCGGCCGGGCCAACCACCATCTGCCATATCTTGTGCATCCGCGGCCTCTTCATCCTCTGTGACTGGGGGGACAGCAGTCACACCTGTTTTGGGGCTCAGACCTGCCACCTCTTTACCCGCAACAGCCAGCGTGATTGGCAGGTCATCATTTTCTTTGGAGGTGGTAACACCAGCTGGTGTTGAGCGCTGTCTGACATCGATAGCACCACCTTTGGATCAAGGCAACCTAACATGTCCGCCTGCATCTTCCTCACAGACCGGCAGTTTGCCGGGGACACCCTTATCAACCCCGTCTAAGCACAATAGCTAGCCCTCGGTCCCTCAGATGTGGACAAGTAAAAGACCATTTCCTCCTAGCCATGAGAAAGCTAAGAGGTTGAATTTCACCATCTGCAAGCTCTTGGCTACAGAAATGCTGCCTTTCCGCCTGGTGGACACAGAAGATTTTCGAGACCTTATGTCCGTCGCAGTGCCCCAGTACCAGATGCCCAGTCGGCACTACTTCTCAAAGAAAGGTGTGCCTGCGCTCCACCAGCATGTCGCACACAACATCACCGCTTCTTTGAGAAACTCTGTGTGTGACAGGGTGCATTTCACCACAGACACTTGGACGAGTAGGCATGGACAGGGGCGTTACATGTCGCTGACTGGGCACTGGGTAACTATGGTGACAGCAGGACAAGGGGCTGCTGTCCAAGTCTTGCCGTCCCCACGAGTTGTGCGTCAATCCTCTTTATGTCAAAGTTCCTCCACTGCTTCTGCCTCCTCAACCTCCTCTCGGTCTTCCACCTGCACCCAAAGCCTGTCTGGTCATGCCACAAGCTTTCTAACTGCGCAGAAGGGATCCTGCACACCTCCTTACTATGCTGGCAGTAGGGCTCAACGTCATCAGGCGGTTTTTACATTGAAATGTCTGGGAAATGTGAGTCACACAGCTGAGGAGTTGTGGTCAGCTCTGGAGAACCAATTTCATGAATGGTTGTCTCCACTGGACCTGAAACCAGGGAAGGCCGTGTGCGACAATGCTGCAAACCTGGGTGCGGCCCTTCGCCGGGGCAATGTCACACACGTGCCTTGTATGGCTCACGTGTTGAACCTGGTTGTCCAGCAATTTTTAGCCCACTATCCTAGACTAGATGGCCTTCTGCAGAGGGCACGGTCGCTGTGTGCTCACTTCCGCCGTTCGCATCCCGCAGCTCATCGACTTACATCTCTACAGAAGTCGTTGGGCCTGCCACTTCACCGGCTAAAATGCGATGTGCCTACCCGGTGGAATTCAACTCTGCACATGTTGCAGCGACTGTGGCAGCACCGACAAGCCCTGGTGCAATACGTTCTGACATATAGCCTGGGCCAACGAGATCCAGAGGTGGGGCAAATCATGCTGGAGGAGTGGTCTCAGATCAGGGACCTATGCACCCTTCTGCACAGTTTTGAAATGGCGACGAAGATGTTTAGTGCTGACGATGCCATTATCAGCATGACTATTCCGGTGATTTACATGCTGGAGCACATGTGAAACAGAATTCGGAGTCAGGTGGTGGCACAAGAGGAGGTGGAGGAAGTAGAGGAGGAGGAGTTGTATGCGGAAGGGCTAACATCTGCAAGGTCCAGACGGTCGGCAGCACCAAGGCGGCAGGCATGTGAGGGTGGGGGAGATGGTTTTACCAGGGCGCATGGTAGCAGCCAAACTAGTGAGGAAGGTGCAGGAGCCCAGGAAGAAGTGGAGGACGAACTGATGGAAGACTCATCAGATGAGGGAGACCTTGATCACATTTCTGTTGTGCGAGGTTGGGGGGAGAGGACAGAGGAAGGAAGCATGATTGTTACCTCGCCACCAACACAACAGGGACTTGGTGCTCCTGGATGCGCAACACACATGAGTGCCTTCTTGCTGCACTACCTGCAACATGACCCTCGAATTGTGAGAATTAGAAATAATCCTGACTACTGGGTTGCCACACTGTTAGATCCCCGGTACAAAAGTAAATTTGCCGAAATTATTCCTGCCATAGAAAGGGATGCACGCATGCAGGAGTATCAGCAGAGACTGTTGCAGAATCTTACATGTGCTTTTCCACAAAACATCAGTGGTGCACGTAGTGAATCTCACAGTTCCAACTTGCCAACCGTGGGACCGTCAAGTGTTCAGCACTCAAACTGTAACAGAACCACAGTATCTGCTGGTAACATCAATTTTGCGGAATCATTTCACCACTTTTTTAGCCCATCCTTTGCAAGGCCACAGGAGACAAGAAGTCTGACACATAGTCAACGCCTAGAGACGATGGTACAGGAGTATCTCCAAATAAACATTGAAGCCATGACTGTGTCACTGGACCCTTGCTCTTTTTGGGCTTCCAATCTGGATAAATGGCCGGAGCTAGCCACTTACGCCTTGGAGATCTTGTCATGCCCCGCAGCCAGCGTTCTGTCTGAACGTGTGTTCAGCGCTGCTGGTGGTGTGCTTACAGATAAGCGCACGCGGCTCTCCACTGATAATGTAGACAGACTCACGTTCATAAAGATGAACAAATCATGGATCCGAAACGACTTTTCTACCCCTGTGTCATCCTGGGGAGAGTAAAAGCTTGATGATTGGTTAAAATCACCCTACCAACCGTTTTAAGCTTTCAAATTACTAATCATGTTTATCTGTATCTTGGCTGGAAAATAATTTGGGCTTTGTAGCAGTGTGCAGCACTGATTCTATTAGGCCATCTATAATAAGCTCCACCAGATTTAAAATTACTAATCATGCTTATCTGTATCTTGGCTGGAAAATAATTTGGGCTTTGTAGCAGTGTGCAGCACTGATCCTATTAGGCCATCTATACTAAGCTCCACCAGATTTAAAATTAATAATAATTTTTAGCTGCATCTAGCCCGGAAAATAATTTTGGGGCTCCGAGATGCGCAAGACACATAAGTGCCTTCTTGCTGCACTACCTGCAACATGACCCTCATATTGTCAGAATTCAAAGTAATCATGACTACTGGGTTGCCACACTCTTAGATCCTCCAAACTTTTCGATCAACCTTTTCATTTTAATAAAGACCAAAAAAATGGTCATTTTTGAAATTATAAGCATTAGCAGGTTATTAGAAACTGAAATCAAACAGTTTTCAACTCAAAACTTTATTCTAGGTGATGTTACATTTTCACATAGGACCCCTTGTTCGAAAGGAGCTTCTGAACTCTCTCGTCCATTGAATTTGTCAGGTTTTGGATGGTTTCTGCTTCAATTGTTTTGCATGAGGACAGAATACCCTCCCAGAGCTGTTGCTTAGATGTGAACTGCCTCCCGCCATCATAGACACTCCTTTTGATGATGCTCCAGAGGTTCTGAATGGGGTAGAGGTCAGGGGAGCATGGGGGTCACACCATAAGTTTGTCCCCTTTTATGCCCATATCAGCCAGAGATGCAGATGTTTTATGTGCAGCATGAGATGGTGCATTATCATTGAAAAAAATGATCTTGCTGTGAAATACACGGTTCTTCTTCTTGAACCATGGCAGGAAGTGCTGTTTGAGAAAATCCACATACATTATGGAGTTCATCTTTAGCGCCTTCAGGGATCCTAAAGGGGCCGACAATCTCTCTCCCCATGATTCCAGCCCAAAACATTACTCCACCTCCTTGTTGGCGCTGTAGCTGTGTTTGCGTGGGGTGTCCATCAACCAGCCATCCTCCACTCCATCCATCTGGACCATCGAGCGCTGCACGGCACTCATCCGTGAACAAAATAGTTTTGAAATCAGTCTTCATGTAATGTTTAGCCCACTGGAGCCGTTTCTGCTTGTGTGAAGTGGATAGAGGAGGTCGACAGGATGGCGTATGCACAGCTGCAAACCTCTGAAGGACCCTGCATCTTGTTGTTCGGGGGACGTTGGAGGCACCAGCAGCTTCAAAAACTTGTCTGCTGCTATGACAAGGCTTTTTTGCCGCTGCTCTTTTAACCTGACGTAATTGCCTGTAGGAAAGAGTCCTCAATTTGCCCTTATCAGCACGCACACGTGTGTACTGTGAATCAGCTACATACTTCTTGATTGCCAAGACACTTCATCCTGATCATCGCACAATGTTGATTGTAGTCATGCCTTGACCTAAACACTCCACAATTTGTTGCTTCTCAGCAGCCGACACATCCTTTTTCTTTCCCATTTTGGCAGAAAATGTAGGCTGCTTAATAATGTGAGACAGCCTTCTTAAGTAGTCTTGCCTTTCATTGGACACACCTGCCAAACTAATTAGCACAGGTGTCTGCAATTGCTTACAGTGATATAAAGAGCCCTGACACACATCACCATCAATGAGTTTAACTGACAAACAAACAAATTCTTCCCTTATCACTCCTAAACACTTTTTGCATAATAATTTGGAACACAGTGTACATGTGCTTTTCCACAAAACACCAGTGGTTCACGTAGTGAATCTTACAGTTCTAACTTGCCAACCGTGGTCTGTATGGAGTTGTTCAATAAAGGGCCCAAAATTAAGATAACATAGATGGGAGAGGTCTCTATGAATAGGAATTCCTAAGTATTTGATACCCTGTGAGGGCCAGGCAAAGGGAAAGTTGGACTGGATGGAATCCTATATGGATTTGGGGAGGGAGACATCGAGGGCCTCAGACTTCGCTGCATTGATTTTAAAATTTGACCATGTAACAAAGTGATCTATTTCAGCCATAACAGCATGGATGGATATATGTGATTGAGTGATATATACTAGGACATCATCAGCAAATAGAGAGCACTTGTACTCAGTGCCTCCCACCTCAATCCACCTAATATTGGGGTTATGGCGAATTGATGAGAGCAGGTGCTCCGTCACTAGGATGTATAAGAGAGGGGACAGAGGACATCCCTGCCTTGTCCCATTGGTGATTGTGAAAGGTGATGAAAATGTTCTCATGCACCCCCTGGGCCTTGGGACACCCGGAGCCGGACCCTTTTTGGTGGATGCTGGTGGTTGTAGTCTTCGTGGCGGTGACCCGGTTCCGTGGCTCAGGGTGGTCAAACCAGTGACGGAACTATTTATGTGGTTTTGATGTTTAAATGTCCGACTACGCCACCCGTGGATTGCGGTCAGAGTGAACCGCCGCTGCAGGGCAGACCGCTGAGGCTGGTGTTGTGGGTGCAGCAGAGCGTAGCATAACTCCCCACGGGAGGAGTATAGCCTCAGGGCAGTGTATGCGGAGGATGGGGGTGATGGTGCAGGGCAGCAACAGTAACGACACGGAGTCAGTGATGCAGTCCAGGGCCTTTACTCACAGTTCTTATTATCCAGACCACGTCTGCAGGTAACGGCTGCCCACGTCGTACTGTGCTCACCAGGTGAGGGGCTCAGACAACTCCCAGATAACTTTGGAGCGCTTCACAGGACCCCCTTTGTGTGTCCTTTGTCTGGCCTTTCTTACCAACCCTTCTGTCCGGCTGCCTCGGGCCTCCTCTTGGTAAACTTGGCGCCAGTTTCCCTGACCCTATGTGGTGCCTTCCTAGCGGGTGTAGCGAGGGGCTGCGCCACATAAAATGTCACAGCCTCCGGTTTCTAGCTGAGGGTCGTTTCCTGCCTCCACTAGTTTCGGGAACCGGTCTCCCCCTTTGGCCTGACCCCTCCACGCAGGTGGATTCGGGCGTGCGGTGGCGACTCGCCCGTCCGCACCCCTGGGATCCCTTCACTCCTCGTTCCTGGAGCCTTCTCCGCTCCTCTTCCTTCCTTCTCCCTCTTCCAGGCCTGGGCCTCTGTTACTAGGCCCGCCTCCGGAGCAGAGCTCATGCAGAGCCCCTGCTCCCTGCCACTTCTGCTCAGACTTCTCTGCACTGAACTAAGATGGTGCCCACCTTTTATACTCCCTTCTCAATGCACCCAGGAACTGCTTCCTCCCTGCTCCTGCACTACAGGGTTCCCCTTCCTCAGTGTTCCCTCCCCCCACTCCAGCCAGGGACAGGGACTGTCATGCCCATCTCAGAGGCATATTGGTCGCCCTGCCCCACGGCAATGTGGTGTAATGCATGCAGGTGTCGGGTCCTGATCCACACTCCATCCTTACCTGAGAGTGAGATATCACACCTCTGGGTGAGGTGCAATACCTCTGTAGCAACCGAGCCCTCAGGGTGCTACAGTTCCATTTATCTTCAGCCTAGGTGACGTATTGTGATACAGGGCCGTGATTTTGGCTATAAAAGGGTCCCCTAGACCCCTACCCCAAGCTTTTTAAGAGAATCATATATGGCGTGCCAGGAGACTCTATGGAATGCTTTCTCAGCATCCAACGAGAGTATCTAATTACAAATTTTTACTGCATCTATCCCAGGAAATACTTTGTGCCTAGTAGCAGTGTCTGCTAGTCAGCGGATTATCCCGGCTGTTAAGCAAGCTACACCACCTGTAGTTTGGACACTTAATTTTTTCAAAGGAAATGCTTCGGGACCACGGGATACTCAGTGAAGAGCATCAGGAGGCACCCCAAGGCATAGGGGCTGGGACTGGCAGTAGGATGCCTTGCGGTGGACAGCCGAGCTCGATCCTTATAAAAGCTTTTTAACTGCAGCAGCTTTAGTGGACGCTACTGGAGCTGGAATTACGCGGCTGCTGGCATGAGACTTGCCCTCCAATAGATCCTTGTAAATGGATTTAAAGTGTATTCATTCAAATTAGAGAGACAATTTAAATTAAAAAGCTTAGAGCTGCCTCCACCACAGGGGGGCTCGCTCGACCCACCAGCGGACAGGCACCAGTATTGGGAGAGGGGGGCTGGCCATCAGGGTTCACCGCGGCTCTGGCACAAACCCAGCGACACGGAGGTGGCATGGGCAGGAGCGGACTGAACGTGTCGGCTTCTCACTTTTTGGATTTTAGAAGGGCATGACATGCCTATATCTGTGTCTCCCCCTCCTTTTACTCCTCCACCTCTTTTCTTTTCGCATGACTATATGTACTTGTCACTTTTCCATGTGTTAGTTGTGTCTTCTGAGCAGTTTGTCAGCTTTTGGACACCTTTGAAGGTGTTTTCTATGTGTTTCTATGTGTTTTTGTTTGCCTGCCATTGGTTTTAACGGTGTTCGAAGGTGTTCGACGAACAGTTCGACGAACAGTTCGGCGAACACACGGGTGTTCGACGAACCAAACCGAACTCGAACACTACGGGGGTGGCTCAACACTACTCCCAAGCTCACTGTATGAGGCGGTAATTGCGGTACTGTCTAAGAAAGGGAAAGATAAAGAGCTACCTGATTAGTACAAGCCAATATCGCTTTTAATGTTGGATGTTAAAATCCTGGCCAAAACTCTTGCCTCTAGGCTGAGCACTGTGAGTTATCAGTAATTCATCTGGACCAGGTAGGATTTATGCCATCTTAGTCAATAGCTATAAATCTGCCCAAGCTTTTTTTGAATTTGTAGGTGGCACGGGGTGGACCTTAAACAAAAAGCAATAGTATCCCTGGATACCGCTAAAGATTTTGATAGTGTAGAGTGGAGTTACATCTGGGTAGTGTTGGAGAAAATGGGGTTTGACCCTAATTTCATGAAATGGGTTAAGATACCATACAAAGCTCTATAGGTCAAAATTAGAGTGAATGGAGATACTTCTGACAATCTCGAGCTATTCAGGGGGACAAGGCAGGGGTGCCCGCTGTGCCTTATACTCTTTACTTTGCCAATTAAGCCCTTAGCTTATAAAATCAGACACATCCTGGGCTGGAAGGGTCTAGATATGGGAATAAAGAAGAAAGTGTCGCTCTATATGCGGATGACGTGTTATTACTAGTGATGAGCGAGCATGCTCGCCACTGCTCGGTACTCGCCCGAGCATCTCAGTACTCGAGATGCTCTGAGCTCGCCGAGTACTTTCGAGATGCTCGGGCGGGAGCTCGGGTCCCCGTCCTGCATGTTTGGCGCTATTTAGAGCACCAATCATAATGGGGGCATTACACTGTGTGGGGGCATCATGCATCCTGCATAAGGGGCATAATGGGGTATTACACTGTGTGGGAGGCATCATACATCCTGCATAAGGGGCATAATGGGGCATTACGCTGTGTGGGGCATCATACATACTGCATAAGGGGCATAATGGGGCATTACGCTGTGTGGGGGCATCATACATACTGCATAAAGGGCATAATGGGGGCATTACACTGTGTGGGGGCATCATACATCCGGCATAATGGGGGCATTACACTGTGTGGGGGCATCATACATCCTGCATAAGGGGCATAATGGGGGCATTACACTGTGTGGGGGCATCATACATCCGGCATAATGGGGGCATAATGGGGGCATTACACTGTGTGGGGGCATCATACATCCGGCATAATGGGGGCATTACACTGTGTGGGGGCATCGTACAAAGTGCATAAGGGGATTTAGATTTTTTTTTGTTTTCTTTTACATTTTAGCCCCTTTTTGTAATACGATCTTACTATTAGCGCCATATAGTAATTTTGGCCAATATCTTGTAGTAATGTCCCCATCATGGTCCCTATCTTGTGCTTATGTCCCCCATCATGGTCCTCATCTTGTTTTATTGTCCCCCATCATGGCCATCTTGTAGAAATATCCTCCAACCTGGTCCCCTTCTTGTAGCAATCTCACCATTCGGCTCCCTATCTCATAGTAACGTGTCCCTTCCTGGTCCCCTTTTTGTAGTAATGTCTCTTTGCAGTAATGTCAGGATCCTGATCCTCATCTTCTAGTCCTGTTCCCATCCTGGTCCCCTGCGGACATTAGCTGCTGGCCTGTGATTGACCCACAGTTGGCATTGGTATAGCTGAGCAAAGAGCTTGTCTGTGCACGGCGCCTGCAATATGTTCCACTGAAAAAGTGCTGACGTGCCACAATCCTCAAGGTGTATGGTGCCTGCGGCCTGCATGAAGCAGCCCCTGTGGCCAAATGTTTGAGACCCCCGCTCGAATCTATAAAGCTACAGCTGCCAATCAAAATACAGGGTGCCATGATATACTGAGGGGCTGCGATTGGTTTGATTAGTTATTCTGTGATGACAGAGTCTCTTTACCCCCTGAGTGATTTCAGACCAATCACCTATTCTGTGGAGAAGTGATAAAGATTTACAAGACAGTGACTTGAAGGGTCAACGTGATATTTGACATTTGTTCTCAACATTTTATTTCAGTTCTATTTTCAAGCAGATCAGGGGGTGTTCATATCCTGAGACGACCATAAGCTGCCCCCAAAAAACTCACTGTCTTCACCGAGGGGTGCGCAGTTCAGGCATAAGAAACGTATACACAGTCCATAATATGGATATCCATGGAAAACGGAGGGCTTGTAGTGATCGATGGGTTATTGCATTGTGGGGTGTCTAGGTTCTGCTTGAAAGTATAAGGACATTCACAAATGAAAAAGATATCATACAAGGTTTACTTAAATCTCACAAATGAGAAAACAGGTGTACTGGTGTGATAATTCTAATAATACAGGTGCATCTCACTAAATTAGAATATCATCAAAAAGTTAATTTATTTCAGTTCTTCAATACAAAAAGTGAAACTCATATATTATATAGAGTCATTACAGACGGAGTGATCTATTTCAAGTGTTTATTTCTGTTAATGTTGATGATTACGGCTTATAGCCAATAAAAACACAAAAGTCATTATCTCAGTAAATTAGAATAATTAACAAAAAAACACCTGCAAAGGCTTCCTAAGCATTTAACAAGGTCCCTTAGTCAGTTTCAGTAGGCTCCACAATCATGGGGAAGACTGCTGACTTAACAGATGTCCAGAAGGCAGTCATTGACACACTCCACAAGGTCTCAGAATCTGGAGGAAGAGTGGAGAGGCCACAATCCAAGCTGCTGGAGGTCTAGTGTGAAGTCTCCACAATCAGTGATGGTTTGGTGAGCCATGTCATCTGCTGGTGAAGGTCCACTGTGTTTTATCAAGACCAAAGTCAGCGCAGCCGTCTACCAGGACATTTTACAGCACTTCATGCTTCCCTCTGCCGACAAGCTTTATGGAGATGGAAATGTCATTCTCCAGCAGGACTTGGCCCCTGTCCACACGGCCAAAAGTACCAATACCTGGTTTACACACAACAGTATCACTGTGCTTGATTGACAGCAAACTCGCCTGACCTTAACCCCATAGAGAATCTATTATAGAGAATCTATGGGGTATTGTCAAGAGGAAGATGAGCGACACCAGACCCAACAATGCAGATGAGCTGAAGGCTGCTATCAAAGCCCCCTGGGCTTCCATAACCCCTCAGCAGAGCCACATGCTGATCGCCTCCATGCCACATTGCCGCATTGATGCAGTAATTGATGCAGAAGGAGCCCGACCAAGTATTGAGGCATTTACTGAATATACATTTCAGTAGGACATTTCGGATTTTAAAATAATTTTTCAAGCTGTTGTTATAAAGTATTCTAATTTACTGAGATAATGACTGTTGTGTTTTCATTGGCTGTAAGCCATAATCATCAACATTAACAGAAATAAACACTTGGAATAGATCACTCTGTGTGTAATGACTATATAATAGATCCCTCTGTGTGTAATGACTATATAATAGATCCCTCTGTGTGTAATGACTCTATATAATAGATCCCTCTGTGTGTAATGACTCTATATAATAGATCCCTCTGTGTGTAATGACTCTATATAATAGATCCCTCTGCGTGTAATGACTCTATATAATAGACCCCTCTGCGTGTAATGACTCTATATAATAGATCCCTCTGCGTGTAATGACTATATAATAGATCCCTCTGCGTGTAATGACTCTATATAATAGATCCCTCTGTGTGTAATGACTCTATATAATAGATCCCTCTGTGTGTAATGACTATAATAGACCTCTCTGTGTGTAATCTCTATATAATAGATCCCTCTGTGTGTAATGACTCTATATAATAGATCCCTCTGTGTGTAATGACTCTATATAATAGATCCCTCTGTGTGTAATGACTCTATATAATAGATCCCTCTGCGTGTAATGACTCTATATAATAGATCCCTCTGTGTGTAATGAGTCTCTATAATAGATCCCTCTGTGTGTAATGAGTCTCTATAATAGATCCCTCTGTGTGTAATGAGTCTCTATAATAGATCCCTCTGCATGTAATGACTCTATATAATAGATCCCTCTGTGTGTAATGACTCTATATAATAGATCCCTGTGTGTAATGACTATATAATAGATCACTCTGTGTGTAATGACTCTATATAGGAGTTTCACTTTTTGTATTGAAGAACTGACACAAATTAACTTTTTGATGATATTCTAATTTAGTGAGATGCACCTGTAGATAAAAGGGTTTCTTAACTTGAATTGACGTCATAGCACAGACCTGCATCAACTCAGCTTAAACAGAACAAACCCATAGGACCCTATTCATCATAGTGTTTACTCCAGAATTCTGTTATAAAATGCTCAATCGTATAATTTGGATGCAGCTGAAGACCATGTAAAAACGTTGCAACTTTTTCCTTTCTAATGGCATTTTTATCGGTAAGTGGGCCGGGTTGTGATGACTGCTGTTTGGCAACTTCATCATGAGCAGCGGTGGTCGCTACAAATCCTACTCCAGTCAGTGGCATAGCATGGAGGCGCTGCCCAGCCATCAGACGCTTCTGATGAATACGTCTCTTAATGAATCAGGAGCTGCGTCCTTCACCCCCGCCCTCTCATCAAGACATTAATCAGGTGCAGAGTTCTTTACGGCGAAAATGCAGCAATTTAGCTGGAGTAATTTATATTTTCTATGCATTTATGTACCTAAGTGACATAGCCGAGTGCTGTGATGGCCTATTATTATTAGCCCCATACAGAATCCATGAATGGACGGACAGACCTGTGCTAAGCATACGTGAAAATTACTTTATTAAACATGGACATAGTCTTTCCTAAGTAACATTGGGGTCCCTGGTGGTCCTAACCTCAGCATCTTATGTTTTATCCAATATGACACTAACAGTGTGTCCCTCCCCAGCCTGTGTTCATGTACTTTATGTAATGTAACCTGCTTTAGTGTAAGGGGTGTAAGGCTATGTGCCCACGATGCAGAAATGCTCAGTTTCTGCATCTCCCTGGCAGAAAAAACATGCAGACTGTACACGCAGACTCCTGCCAGGGACATGCGGATTGTACATGCGGATTGTACATGCGTTTTTCCTGCCAGGGACATGCGGATGTGAAGCGCTCTTCACATGTATTTTCGCATGCGGGTTGACAAGCGATTTCCAAGCGATTTTAGCATCACTTGGAAAGTGCTTGACAAGTTGGTCACACTATATAAATCCATGCAACCGGCATGGATTTATATAGTGTGACTGTGATGAAAGCCGGCCGGTGGGTGCAGCTCTCTGGCGCCCCCTTACCTCTCAGGTCAGTCAAGGTACTGCACCTAGAGAAAGTAGTGCCAGGAAGCTGCAACCAGCGCAGGGAACACGGTAGTGTGTTATCCCTTCAACGTCACTAAACCGTAACGTCACTACACAGCACAACTCGCTAGCGCCCTCTTAGCCTCAGGTCAGTCAAGGAACTGCACCTAGGATAAGCGGTCGCCAGGGAGACTGTCCTGTAACCTACTGGGTATCGGGGCCCTCTGTAGTGAGGGCGGTATATATATCTTCCTTGGCCGCGCCAGGAATATATATATCTGAACCTCCGACCGTCACTACCAGCCTTCCCCAATCCCCAGTTGGTATGCTGCCACCAGTCCCTATTTTAGATATACGCCCAGTCCGTGAATGGGCCTATATCGGGTCAGGAACCAACCCTGGGTAGCGTTTTTGGCTTGAGCCGAGCTCACACGGACGTGCGTTCGTTATGCAGAATAAAAGGCGGGCCCACAATTACTTGAGGTAATTGATTATAATAATACACTAGATACACGATATACAACTAAATATACACAGGTATAAGGTCAGGCTAAACTATACAACAATGGAATACAACACACAGAATCACCACAGCATATCAGTTACCGGTTTCTTGATTTTCTTGTGACGCAGGGAGAGGATTCTGCGGTCGCAGGCACGGTTCTTTGTTACAGGCTGAGGCCTACCACCGCATGGTCAAACTGCTCCTCCCCTTGGTGGCCTCAGCTGGTGCTCAGATGTTCAGCACACCACTCTTGGGTCAAGACTGACTTGTCTCTTGTCTGTCCTGCTATCTTACCTGCCCTGTCCCGCCCACTGCTGGTGAGGTCAGCTGGCTCAGTCTCCACCCTCAGGTCTAACTTCGATCAGAAGCCCAAATTCTATGGAACCCAATAACTTCTTCTGGGATGGTCTCATGATACCCCCAGGGGTTCCCATGGATTCGGGCCGCCGTAACCGACCTTTTGATATCAATTATGATACCATACGGTCCTCAGGAATGGCTCCGCGCTATATCTTGGCTTCCAGAGCACGTACAAACGTCTACCGCGGAGGCTTGTGTGCGCAATGGCTCCGGGACGCCGTGATATTTTTTTATTGGCCCATCCCACGCAACATGCGTGTACTATTCATGTTTCTATATCTTATGCCTCCATGCTTGTGACAGACAAAGAAACTAGTCCTATGGGACAAATGGTCAGGTACAGATAGACGAAGCACCCCCCCCTGCTGGCTGTGTTTCCTCTCGAAGTCTTTGAAGCTCCTAGCATTCAAGTGTTAAGTAGGCTTCTTATCTTACAGGAGCCTGGATGGGGGGAAACTATCTAGTTGACGTTTTAACAGAAGGTCCCAAGGGTGGGGGCTGCTGAAGTGTGGCCATCCCTGGATATGATTTATCATTACCAAGATGGCGGCTACAGGTTCATCACACCTCCCCCTATACGAGGGCGCGAGGGGGTAGCACATTCCTGTGTTCCCCCGTGCGTCCTTCTGCACCCTCCCCTTGCCGGGATAACCCGTCAGCGTTACCGTGGTCACGGCCTCTTCTGTGGCGAATGGAGAAGTGGTACTGCTGGAGAGCGAGGCTCCAGCGTAGCAACCTGCCATTCGACCCAGAGACCGTGTGTAACCAGCTGAGGGGGTTGTGGTCCGTCTCCACGGTGAAATGGCTCCCGTACAAGTAGGGCTGCAGACGCTGCAGGGCCCATACAATTGCCAGGCATTCTTTTTCCACCGTGGAGTAAGCCACCTCCCGGGGCAGTAGCTTCCTGCTCAGGTACAAGACAGGATGTTCCTGGCCTGTCGTGTTGACCTGACTTAGCACAGCACCGAGGCCAAAGTCACTGGCGTCGGTCTGTACCACAAACGGCCGGTCGAAGTCGGCAGCTTGCAGTACAGGGGAGCTACTTAGGGCGGCCTTGAGTGCCCCGAAAGCTGTCTCGCAGGCGACTGTCCAGTCGACTGCGACGGGCAGCTTCTTCTTGGTGAGGTCCGTCAGGGGCTTGGCCAGGGTGCTATAGTGTGGGACGAACCTCCTATAGTACCCGGCGGTCCCCAAGAAGGACATCACCTGCTTTTTGGTCCTAGGAGTGGGCCAGGATGCGATGGCATCCACTTTCCCCGGTTCTGGCTTCAGAACCCCCCCGCCTACCCGGTGACCCAGGTAGAGGACCTCACTCATGCCCAGCTGGCACTTTTCCGGCTTGATGGTCAAGCCTGCCCGGTGGATCCGACCGAGCACCTGCCGCAGGTGCTCTAGGTGATCCTCCCAAGTGGGACTGAAGACTGCAATATCGTCCAAGTACGCAGCCGCGTACCCTTCAAGTCCCTCAAGCAGCGTATTGACCATCCGCTGAAAAGTGGCAGGGGCATTCTTCATGCCGAATGGCATCACTGTGGACTCGTACAGTCCAAAAGGGGTGATAAAGGCAGAGCGTTCCCTTGCCGCGGGGGTCAGAGGAATCTGCCAGTACCCCCGGCTCAGATCCATGATGGTCAGGTACTTAGCCCCGGCCATCCGATCGAGCAGGTCATCGATGCGTGGTATGGGGAACGCATCGGTGACCGTTACAGCGTTGAGCCCCCGGTAGTCCACGCAGAACCGTGTAGTTCGGTCCTTCTTTGGTACGAGGACTACAGGCGAGGCCCACGCGCTGCTGGATGCCTGGATCACCCCCAGCTTCAGCATCTCGTCTATCTCTTGGCGCATGTTTCCCTGCACCTCGAAAGAGACCCGATATGCTGAACGCCGGATCGGCGGGTGATCGCCAGTGTCCACGTCGTGGACAGCCATCTCAGTCCTTCCGGGCAGGCTGCTGAACAGCCCCCGGAAGGGGTGCAGGGTGGTCCCCAGCTGGGACCGTTGGTCCTCCGTGAGCTGGTGGCCAACCCCCACATCCTCGATGGACCCACCCGCCTTGGCTTGGGTGAGCAGATCCAGGAGGGTTTCTACCTCTCCTTCCTCGGGAAGGTTGCACACTGGGTGGGCAGTCGCTTCCCGCTCATGATGAGCCTTCATCATGTTCACGTGGAAGGCCTTCCTCCTTCCACGGGCGTGATCCAGGGTGACCAGATAGGTGACGGCATTGAGTTTCTGGTGCACGAAGTAGGGACCTTCCCAGGCTGCCTGAAGCTTGTTCTGTGGTACGGGGACCAGTACCCACACCTTTTGACCCACCTGGTAGGTCCTCTCACAAGCATTCTGGTCGTACCACCGCTTCTGGTCGGCCTGGGCCTGGGCCATATTGTCCTGCACCAGCTTTGCCAAGGCCATCATCCTGTCCCGGTGGCGCACGACATACTCGATGACCGACACCTCGGGGGTGGCCAAATCCCCTTCCCATGCTTCCTTCACCAGAGCCAGGGGGCCCCGTACCCGTCGCCCGTACAGGAGCTCAAAGGGGGAGAACCCCGTTGAGGCCTGCGGAACCTCCCGGTAAGCAAATAGGAGGTGTGGGAGGTAACGCTCCCAGTCTCTCCCGTGGGAGTCGACCAACATCTTAAGCATCTGCTTTAAGGTGCCATTGAACCGCTCACACAGGCCATTAGTCTGTGGGTGATACGGGCTGGCCACCAGATGTTGCACCTGCATTTGCTTACAGAGGGACTCCATCAGCCGCGACATGAACTGGGTCCCTCGGTCGGTGAGCATTTCTTGGGGGAAACCCACTCTGGAGAAGATCTCCAGTAAGGCGGTAGCCACCTTGTCGGCCCGAATGGACGACAAAGCTACCGCTTCCGGGTACCGGGTGGCATAGTCCACTACCGTGAGTATGAAGCATTTCCCGGAGTGGCTGGGAGTGGACAGAGGTCCAATAAGATCCACAGCGACCCTCGAGAAAGGCTCTTCGATGATTGGCAGAGTTACCAGTGGGGCTTTGGGGCGCGGCCCCGCCTTCCCCACCCTCTGACAGGTGTCACACGAACGGCAGTAGGCACCCACCGCGGCTCCCATCCCAGGCCAGTAGAAATGCTGAGCTATCCTGGCCTTGGTTTTAGCGATCCCTAGGTGTCCGGCCATCGGAATCTCGTGTGCGATCCGCAACAATTCCGCCCTGAACGGATAGGGTACCACTAACTGTCGGTCCCTGGGCCACGCCTCCGGTGAACCCTGCTGGACCGTTACCCGGTACAGCCGTCCCTGGTCCCAGACCACACGCTCGCAGTCTGACTCCATGGGAGGCTGTGCCGCCTGTTCCTTGAGAGCTTTCAGGCTGTCGTCTGCTTCCAACGCAGCCTGAAATTCCTGACTTGATGTGGCCAGAATCGACGAAACTGCCACATCCTCTGTCAGCCCCTCCGGGCATGTCACCTGGCCGCTGTCTGACCCGGCAGACACTTGGTCAGAAGTGGGGAAGCCGTCGGACCTCTGCAAGGCTCCTTGGGCTCCGGCGCTCCCACTCCTGGTGACAGCGGCTATGACCGCTGTGACCGTGGGTAGTGCCTGCTTCCCCTCTGTTTCTGACCAAGCCGCCCGAACAGGCAGGCTTCCTAGGCCTTTGGACATCTCGGATGTGGGGAACTCCTGCCCTGGGGTCTTACCTGGCGGCTCCTCTCTTGGGACACCCCCACCCCCCATGGCCTGTTCCTCCCCCTGCAGTGGGCCTATACTCAGCAGCCTGGATACCCCTGGGAGCCCTACACTGCCGGTAGCTGCCCCCCTCTCCATCCCTGAGCTTCCCTCTACAGAATCCTGCCCGCCCCCTCCCTCACCGGAGGACAAGAGGTCACGGCACGCCGGCTGAGCACCTCTGCGGGCATCCCCACACTCCCCACCTGCTTTCACTAACCCTGTTTGTGTTGTGTCTGTGCAGGTGTTACCCTCAGGTTTCACTCCCTCCTCCTCAGCAGGACACACACTACATACAACATGGTTGGCATTAGCAGCAGACAAATCAATACACTCTTGGGGGGCCGAACTTGGGGGTTCAGAGGGTACATACTGCGATACTAGACGCCCCAAGTCGGTCCCTAATAAAACATTTGCGGGAATATTTGGCGTTACTCCCACCTCCCGCATCCCCCTTCCGGCACCCCAGTCCAAATACACCATGGCAACGGGAAGTGCCGGCTCCACGCCTCCAACCCCGGAGACGGAAAGAGTCTTTCCTGGTACCAAGTCCTGGGGGGACACCACCTCAGGCCGTACCAGTGTTCGTTCAGCGCCCGTGTCCCGCAGTCCCATGACCGCAGAACGGCCTATGGTGACGGGTTGGATGTTGTCCAGGGACCTACCACCACCCCCTCCCACACACAAAACATTGGGCGCTCTCTGGGACTGGGATGGGGTCTTTTGGCGCTGGGGACACTCAGCCCTAAAGTGTCCTGGTTTGTTGCATAGATGACAACGTCTTACGTCTGGTCCTTGCCTGGAGAGGGCAACAGGGGGATACACCCCTTGTGTTCTAGGGGCCGGGGAAACAGGGGCATGACTGGGCTTACCCCCTCTCCAGGTGCTGCTGGCAGACTTCTTCAGCTCAGGCGCCCTGTTATTGGCATACTCGTCTGCCAGGGCGGCTGTAGCAGAAGCCCCTGTTGGTTTTCGGTCACGGAGGAACTGTCGGAGGTCCTCTGGGCAGTTCCACAAGAACTGCTCCGTGACGAACAGTTCCTGGACCTCCTGGCGGGTAGTAAGCGCTAGACCCGAGGTCCAGTGCTCTGCGGCTCTCAACAGCGCCCGCATATGATCGGTCCAGGTGTCCTTGGGGCCACGCAGCAGGCTCCGGAACTTCTGGCGGTACGACTCGGGAGTGAGGTTGTACTGCCGGATCAGGGCCCGCTTGATGCAGTCGTAGTTCTGTACCTCCCCGGCAGGTAAGTCCCCCAAGGCATCCAGGGACTTACCCCTCAAACGGGGGGTCAGGTATCTGGCCCACTGATCCCGGGCCAGATGGTGCTGAAGACAGGTCCGTTCAAATGCCACCAGAAAGGAGTCCAGGTCCCCATCCTTCTCCAGTAGAGGGAAGTCCTCAGCTCGGACTTTGGACGACTTGGTCTCCTGATGGGTTGGTTGCTCTAGCGGAAGCCCCCGCTGGGCCAGGTCCAGTTGGTGCTGGCGCTCCGCAGCTCGCTCTGCACGCTCCGCAGCCTCCCGGCGCTCTGCAGCTTCACGCTCCGCAGCCTCCCGGCGCTCCGCAGCTTCGCGCTCCTCCTCCGCTGCCTTCTCTGATGCTGCCAGGAGGGTTTTGTAGACGGCATCGCCATGAGACTGGAGACTTGCCATAGCCGCTTGTAAAAGGGCTTGTGATCTGGACAGGCTGGGCTGGGTAGGTGGTGGGCAGCCCACTGCGGGACCGTATACTGGGGACTGGCTCCCTGAGGTGCCCGGGCTGGACTCCTCCTCGCCATGAGTAACAATGTCCTCCCCTCCTGCCACACGGACCGTAGCATTAGCCTCCTGCAGGGTCTTGCTCCTGGTGCCGTCTGCCATCTTGGTAACCGACACCGCTGCAACCCTGAGTTTGCACACACCTTGTTATACTTTTAGCCTGACCGTCTAACGTTGGGCTGACCTTAAGACTCCAGCAGTGGAAGTTACCACTGGCAGTCTTTAGTGCCTGGGAGTAGGGGTCCCACAACACTATTATTCTGCAATCCCACCGCTCTGCCACCAATGTGATGAAAGCCGGCCGGTGGGTGCAGCTCTCTGGCGCCCCCTTACCTCTCAGGTCAGTCAAGGTACTGCACCTAGAGAAAGTAGTGCCAGGAAGCTGCAACCAGCGCAGGGAACACGGTAGTGTGTTATCCCTTCAACGTCACTAAACCGTAACGTCACTACACAGCACAACTCGCTAGCGCCCTCTTAGCCTCAGGTCAGTCAAGGAACTGCACCTAGGATAAGCGGTCGCCAGGGAGACTGTCCTGTAACCTACTGGGTATCGGGGCCCTCTGTAGTGAGGGCGGTATATATATCTTCCTTGGCCGCGCCAGGAATATATATATCTGAACCTCCGACCGTCACTACCAGCCTTCCCCAATCCCCAGTTGGTATGCTGCCACCAGTCCCTATTTTAGATATACGCCCAGTCCGTGAATGGGCCTATATCGGGTCAGGAACCAACCCTGGGTAGCGTTTTTGGCTTGAGCCGAGCTCACACGGACGTGCGTTCGTTATGCAGAATAAAAGGCGGGCCCACAATTACTTGAGGTAATTGATTATAATAATACACTAGATACACGATATACAACTAAATATACACAGGTATAAGGTCAGGCTAAACTATACAACAATGGAATACAACACACAGAATCACCACAGCATATCAGTTACCGGTTTCTTGATTTTCTTGTGACGCAGGGAGAGGATTCTGCGGTCGCAGGCACGGTTCTTTGTTACAGGCTGAGGCCTACCACCGCATGGTCAAACTGCTCCTCCCCTTGGTGGCCTCAGCTGGTGCTCAGATGTTCAGCACACCACTCTTGGGTCAAGACTGACTTGTCTCTTGTCTGTCCTGCTATCTTACCTGCCCTGTCCCGCCCACTGCTGGTGAGGTCAGCTGGCTCAGTCTCCACCCTCAGGTCTAACTTCGATCAGAAGCCCAAATTCTATGGAACCCAATAACTTCTTCTGGGATGGTCTCATGATACCCCCAGGGGTTCCCATGGATTCGGGCCGCCGTAACCGACCTTTTGATATCAATTATGATACCATACGGTCCTCAGGAATGGCTCCGCGCTATATCTTGGCTTCCAGAGCACGTACAAACGTCTACCGCGGAGGCTTGTGTGCGCAATGGCTCCGGGACGCCGTGATATTTTTTTATTGGCCCATCCCACGCAACATGCGTGTACTATTCATGTTTCTATATCTTATGCCTCCATGCTTGTGACAGACAAAGAAACTAGTCCTATGGGACAAATGGTCAGGTACAGATAGACGAAGCACCCCCCCCTGCTGGCTGTGTTTCCTCTCGAAGTCTTTGAAGCTCCTAGCATTCAAGTGTTAAGTAGGCTTCTTATCTTACAGGAGCCTGGATGGGGGGAAACTATCTAGTTGACGTTTTAACAGAAGGTCCCAAGGGTGGGGGCTGCTGAAGTGTGGCCATCCCTGGATATGATTTATCATTACCAAGATGGCGGCTACAGGTTCATCACAGTGACCATAAAGAACGGTAAAAAATAAATCTATACTTACCTTCCGATGGCCCTCGCTGTCTTGCTTCGCTCCGTCCTGACTTGCCGGCAGCTCGCGGTACACTGAAGGACCTGCAGTCACATGACTATGACATCAGCGCAGGTCCTTCAGTCCACAGCGCGCTGCCGGCAAGTGAAGACAAGGACACCGGGGGCCATCAGAAGGCAAGTATAATATTTATTTTATTCTTTTTTTTTTTTACAGGTACTATGGTACCCGGGTCTGGAGGAGTCTCCTGTCCTCCACACCCGGGTACCATCCGCACATAGAAATGCATATTATCCGTGTGTGCAAATGTGCTGACACAGATAATATGCATTTCAATGCAAGTCAATGGCGGCAATTACGCTGCGTGTCCGCAAAATTAATGGACATGCTGTGTATTTTTCCGGAATGATAATCCGCAGCGGAAATTTCCGCAGCAGGTGCACAGCACGGATTATCATTGGGGAACATGGCAGGCCTTCTACCATGCGTTTAAGCGTTTCTGCAGCGTTTTTGCCGGTGCGGAAACGTTTAAACGCATCGTGGGCACATAGCCTAACAGCGTGTCCCTCCCCCAGCCTGTGTTCATGGACTGTAATGTAATCCGGCCTAGGTAAACATCTCTTGTTGCATCTAGAGGGTGTGAACCCTTTCCCCATCCAGGGGCTGATCCCAGTAGACAGAACAATAGACTCATGTTTGGCCCAGTCAGTTGCGTGGTGCCTCCTGACGCTGGAGGGTCTCAGGCTGCGACCAGACCCTCGTGGCGTGTGTGGATTGATAGAAGCTGCCACGTGGGATTGTGTTGTGTCCCTCATCTGCTGGATCCATTGAACTCATCCAAGGACTATTTCTATATTTTCCCTGGCGGGAGGCGCCCCCGGACTGGTTTCTGCTGTTATATAGCAAAAACGAACCAAATACAGAGTATATGGCAAAGAATCAAAAAACTTTATTGTAAACAATATACAGAAAAGACACACATGATTAAAAAGGACGACACACAGACAACCAAACTGGGTGACACATATACAACATAATAATAGATGTTAAATATCTATTGGGACAAAGTGCAAGAAGTGCTCGTATTCAAGGCATTTATGCACTGGTACAAAATTATGGGATATTTCATCACTATGGATATGTACCACGTGCCATATGGCCTATAGTGCCCTATGAAAAAATGCTAAAGAATTATATTTCACTCTTACCCATATTAGATCAGCACCCAGAATAAACAATGACCCCAATGCGTGTTTCGCGTGGTATATCCTGTGGCTTCCTCGGGGGGATTGTTTAATAGGACCTTCCATGTCTGTTTAAATATACTTTAGGGCCTGCGGTCACGTGACCACAACGGACCAATCATCTCCTGGACCATCGGCGCATGCACGCTGAACCGCCCGAGCCAGATGCGTCACACTTGGCCATCAAGGTGAACCACGCATGACAGGGAACCAGGACACGTTGCCATGACCCCCGAACATGCGCAGACACCATGCAGATGCCGTGCATGACGCAGAGGCAAGGGGAGGCACAGCACCCACGCGCTCGCCAAAGAGAACACAGCAACGCATTTAGACAAGTATAGTAACGCAACTACTTAATAATGCAAAAATGTGTTAGAGTAAGAAGTGTCATTTTCCTATAATTGCAACACGATTCTGTCAGTACGAAAATCTATTTTCTTGGTCCAATTTAATTGTTGCTCGTAGTATCCTCATATTGATTAACCATATGTAGGTGATTCATATAGATGGTGCATATAGACTATGGAGGGAGAAAGTTACAAATGACAAAGAAAAGGAATTAAAATCAACACATACAATTGAATAAAAATACCACAAAGATTATATCTATTAAAGAAATGGGTGAAGCTCAGGGCCTCATTAAGGCCATTTGGCGTCATTGTTCCCAGTTCCACTATCCATTTGGTTTCCCTTTGAGCCAGAAGTTTTTTTACATTTCCACCCCTAATGCCACTATGGATGACATCAATACCACGTACCATAAATGTTTTAGGATTTATCCCATGAAAGATTTTAAAATGGCGTAGTATCGTCTTTAAGGAGGTTGTGTCGGCCACCGTCCTCATACCCCATGCCCCCTCACACCAGCCACGCAGCCCCCTGGAGCCCCGCTACATACCCCATGCCCTCTCACACCAGCCACGTGGCCCCCTGGATAACCTTCTACATACCCTCTCACACCAGCCACGCAGCCCCCTGGATACCCTTCTACATACCCTCTCACACCAGCCACGCAGCCCCCTGGATGTCCCTCTACATACCCCATGCCTCCTCACACCAGCCACGCAGCCCCCCGGATGCCCCTCTACATACCCCATGTCTCCTCACACCAGCCACGCAGCCCCCGGGATGGCCCACTACATACCCCATGCCCCTCACACCAATCACGCATCCCCCTGGACGCTCCTCTACATACCCCATGCCCCCTCACACCAGCCCCCTGGATGCCCCTCTATATACCCCATGCCCACTCACACCAGCCACACAGCCCCCTGGATGCCCCTCTACATACCCCATGCTTCCTCACACCAGCCACACAGCCCCCTGGATGCCCCTCTACATACCCCATGCCTCATCACACCAGCCACGCAGCCCCCCTGGATGCCTCTCTACATACCCCATGCCCCTCACACCAGCCACACCGCCCACTGGATGCCCCTCTACATACCCCATGCCTCCTCACACCAGCCACGCAGCCCCCCTGGATGCCCCTCTACATATCCCATGCCCCCTCACACCAGCCACACAGCCCCCTGGATGCCCGTCTACATACCCCATGCCTCCTCACACCAGCCACGCAGCCCCCCTGGATGCCCCTCTACATATCCCATGCCTCCTCACACCAGCCAGACAGCCCCCTGGATGCCCCTCTACATACCCCATGCCTCCTCATACGAGCCACGCTGCCCCCTGGATGCCCCTCTACATACCCCATGCCTCCTCACACCAGCCACGCAGCCCCCTGGATGCCCCTCTACATACCCCATGCTTCCTCACACCAGCCACGCCGGACCCCTGCATGCCCCTCTACATACCCCATGCCCCTCACACCAGCCACGCCGCCCCCTGGATGCCCCTCTACATACCCCATGCCTCCTCACACCAGCCACGCAGACCCCTGCATGCCCCTCTACATACCCCATGCCCCTCACACCAGCCATACAGCCCCCTGGATGCCCCTCTACATACCCCATGCCTCCTCACACCACCCACACAGCCCCCTGGATGTCCCTCTACATATCCCATGCCCCCTCACACCAGCTTCACCGCTCCCTGGATGCCCCTCTACAAATCCCATGCCTCCTAACATCAGCCACACCACCCACACAGCCCCCTGGATGCCCCTCTACATATCCCATGCCTCCTCACACCAATCCACACAGCCCTCTGGATGCCCCTCTACATATCCCATGCCCCCTCACATCAGCCACACAGCCACCCTGGATGCCCCTCTACATATCCCATGCCTCCTCACACCAATCCACACAGCCCTCTGGATGCCCCTCTACATATCCCATGCCCCCTCACACCAGCTTCACCGCCCCCTGGATGCCCCTCTACATATCCCATGCCTCCTCACACCAAGCCACACAGCTCCCTGGATGCCCCTCTACATATCCCATGCCCCCTCACACCAGCTTCACCGCCCCCTGGATGCCCCTCTACATATCCCATGCCTCCTCACACCAAGCCACACAGCTCCCTGGATGCCCCTCTACATATCCCATGCCCCCTCACACCAGCTTCACCGCCCCCTGGATGCCCCTCTACATATCCCATGCCTCCTCACACCAAGCCACACAGCTCCCTGGATGCCCCTCTACATACCCCATGCCTCATCACATCAGCCACACAGCCCCCTGGATGTCCCTCTACACACCACATGCCTCCTCACACCACCCACACAGCCCCCTGGATGTCCCTCTACACACCACATGCCCCTCACACCAGCCACACAGCCCCCTGGATGCCTCCTCACACCAGCCACGCAGCCCCCTAGATGTCCCTCTACATACCCCATGCCTCCTCACACCAGCCACACAGCCCCCTGGATGCCCCTCTACATACCCCATGTCTCCTCACACCACCCACACAGCCCCCTTTATGCCTCCACAGCATTTATTCACATGGTCAGTTCTCCCACCTCAGTCCTCACAGCACAACGCAGAACACCAGCTGCTCATCACCATCCTCCGGTCCCGGCACAATGTGCACTGCTGCAGCCGCAGGTGGAAGAGCGTCCACTGGACTGAGAAGCCCCGCCCCTTCCGGTGACGTCATGACAGAATGAAATCACTCCTCCCCCTCAAGAGATCAACTCCAATCTAGACTCTACCGTGCAGGTATGTGGAGACCCCATTACTGGGCGCAGGGGGCATTAACCCCTTCAGCACGGAGGCTCTTTTGGGTTCTTGTGTTGCCCCTTTATAAGAATCATAAGGTTTCTGTTCTGTTTCCTGTAATAGATACATACGACCCAACTATGGAGACAGGAAGGGAGGAAACGTATTGTTCTCAGAGTACAGGACCCCCACAGTGTAATGCCCCCATTGTGCCCCGTATGCAGGATGTATGATGCCCCCACACAGTGTAATGCCCCCATTATGCCCCCATTATGCAGGATGTATGATGCCCCCACACAGTTTAATGCCCCCATTATGCCCCTTATGCAGGATGTATGATGCCCCCACACAGTGTAATGCCCCATTATGCCCCCATTATGCAGGATGTATGATGCCCCCACACAGTGTAATGCCCCCATTATGCCCCTTATATAGTATGTATGATGCCCCACACAGTGTAATGCCCCCATTATGCCCCTTATGCAGGATGTATGATGCCCCCACACAGTGTAATGCCCCCATTATGCCCCCATTATGCAGGATGTATGATACCCCACACAGTGTAATGCCCCCATTATGCCCCTTATGCAGGATGTATGATGCCCCACACAGTGTAATGCCCCCATTATACCCCTTATGCAGGATGTATGATGCCCCCACACAGTGTAATGCCCCCATTATGCCCCTTATATAGTATGTATGATGCCCCCACACAGTGTAATGCCCCCATTATGCCCCTTATGCAGGATGTATGATGCCCCCCACACAGTGTAATACCCCCATTATGCCCCTTATGCAGGATGTATGATGCCCCCACACAGTGTAATGCCCCCATTATACCCCTTATGCAGGATGTATGATGCCCCCACACAGTGTAATGCCCCCATTATGCCCCTTATGCAGGATGTATGATGCCCCCACACAGTGTAATGCCCCCATTATACCCCTTATGCAGGATGTATGATGCCCCCCACACAGTGTAATACCCCCATTATGCCCCTTATGCAGGATGTATGATGCCCCCACACAGTGTAATGCCCCCATTATACCCCTTATGCAGGATGCATGATGCCCCCACACAGTTTAATGCCCCCATTATGCCCCTTATGCAGGATGTATGATGCCCCCACACAGTGTAATGCCCCCATTATACCCCTTATGCAGGATGTATGATGCCCCCACACAGTGTAATGCCCCCATTATACCCCTTATGCAGTATGTATGATGCCCCCACACAGTGTAATGCCCCCATTATGCCCCTTATGCAGGATGTATGATGCCCCCCACAGTGTAATGCCCCCATTATGCCCCTTATGCAGGACTTATGATGCCCCCACACAGTGTAATGACATCATTATGCCCCTTATGCAGGATGTATGATGCCCCCACACAGTGTAATGCCCCCATAATGCCCCTTATGCAGGATGTCTGATGCCCCAACACAGTGTAATGCCCCCATAATGCCCCTTATGCAGGATGTCTGATGCCCCACACAGTGTAATGCCCCCATAATGCCCCTTATGCAGGATGTATGATGCCCCCACAGTGTAATGCCCCCATTATGCCCCTTATACAGGATGTATGATGCCCCCACACATTGTAATGCCCCCATTATGCCCCTTATGCAGGATATATGATGCCCCCACACAGTGTAATGCCCCCATTATGCCCCTTATGCAGTATGTATGATGCCACACAGTGTAATGCCCCTAATGTATTATGTATGATGCCCCACACAGTGTAATGCCGCCATTATGCCCCTTATGCAGGATGTATGATGCCTCACACAGTGTAATGCCCCCATTATGCCCCTTATGCAGGATGTATGATGCCCCCACACAGTGTAATGCCCCCATTATGCCCCTTATGCAGTATGTATGTTGCCCCCACACAGTGTAATGCCCCCATTATGCCCCTTATGCAGTATGTATGATTCCCTGCACAGTGTAATGCCCCCATTATGCCCCTTATGCAGAATGTTTGATGCCCCCTCACAGTGTAATGCCCCCATTATGCCCCTTATGGAGGATATATGATGCCCCCATTATGCCCCTTATGCAGGATGTATGATGCCCCCACACAGTGTAATGCCCCTTATGCAGTATGTATGATGCCCCCACACAGTGTAATGCCCCCATTATGCCCCTTATGCAGTATGTATGATGCCCCCACACAGTGTAATGCCCCCATTATGCCCCTTATGCAGAACGTATGATGCCTCACACAGTGTAATGCCCCCATTATGCCCCTTATGCAGTATGTATGATGCCCCCACACAGTGTAATGCCCCCATTATGCCCCTTATGCAGTATGTATGATGCCCTCTCACAGTGTAATGCCCCCATTGTGCCCCTTATGCAGTATGTATAATGCCCCCACACAGTGTAATGCCCCCATTATGCCCCTTATGCAGGATGTATGATGCCCCCACACAGTGTAATGCCCCATTATACCCCTTATGCAGGATGTATGATGCCCCCTCACAGTGTAATGCCCCCATTATGCCCCTTATGCATGATGTTTGATGCCCCCTCACAGTGTAATGCCCCCATTATGCCCCTTATGCAGGATGTATGATGCCCCCACACAGTGTAATGCCCCCATTATGCCCCTTATGCAGGATTTATGATGCCCCCACACAGTGTGATGCCCCCATTATGCCCCTTATGCAGGATTTATGATGCCCCACACAGTGTAATGCCCCCATTATGCCCCTTATGCAGGATGTTTGATGCCCCCTCACAGTGTAATGCCCCCATTATGCCCCTTATGCAGGATGTATGATGCCCCCACACAGTTTAATGCCCCTTCTGCAGGATATATGATGCCCCCTCACAGTGTAATACCCCCATTATGCCCCTTATGCAGGATGTATGATGCCCCCATTATGCCCCTTGTGCAGGATGTATGATGCCTCTACACAGTGTAATGCCTCCATTATGCCCCTTGTGCAGGATATATGATGCCCCCACGCAGTGTAATGCCCCCATTATGCCCCTTATGCAGGATGTATGATGCCCCCACACAGTGTAATGCCCCCATTATGCCCCTTATGCAGGATGTATGATGCCCCCACACAGTGTAATGCCCCCATTATGTCCCTTATGCAGGATGTATGATGCCCCCATTATGCCCCTTATGCTTGATGTATGTTGCCCCCACACAGTGTAATGCCCCCCTTTATGCCCCTTATGCAGGATGTATGATGCCCCACACAGTGTAATGCCCCCATTATGCCCCTTATGCAGGATGCATGATGCCCCCACACAATGTAATGCACCCATTGTGCCCCTTATGCAGGATGTATGATGCCCCCACACAGTGTAATGCCCCCATTATGCCACTTAAGCAAGTTGTATGATGCCCCGACACAGTGTAATGCCCCCCATTATGCCCCTTATGTAGGATGCATGATGCCCCCCACACAGTGTAGTGCCCCCATTATGCCCCTTATGCAGGATGTATGATGCCCCCACACAGTGTAATGCCCCCATTATGCCACTTATGCAGGATGCATGATGCCCCCACACTGTGTAATGCCCCCATTATGCCCCTTATGCTTGATGTATGTTGCCCCCACACAGTGTAATGCCCCCCATTATGCCCCTAATGCAGGATGTATGATGCCCCCACACTGTGTAATGCCTCCAGTATGCCCCTTATGCAGGATGTATGATGCCCCACACAGTGTAATGCCCCCATTATGCCCCTTATGCAGGATGTATGATGCCGCTTCACAGTGTAATGCCCCCATTATGCCCCTTATGCAGTATGTATGATGGCCCCCACACAGTGTAATGCCCCCATTATGCCCCTTATGCAGGATGTATGATGCCCCCACACAGTGTAATGCCCCCATTATTCCCCTTATGCAGGATGTATGATGCCCCCACAGTGTATTGCCCCCATTATGCCACTTATGCAGTATGTATGTTGCCCCCACACAGTGTAATGCTCCCATTATGCCCCTTATGCAGGATGTATGATGCCACCACACAGTGTAATGCCCCCATTATGCCCCTTATGCAGGATGTATGATGCCCCCCACACAGTGTAATGCCCCCATTATGCCCCTTATGCAGGATGTATGATGCCACACACAGTGTAATGCCCCCATTATGCCTCTTATGCAGGATGTATGATGCCCCCTCACAGTGTAATGCCCCCATTATGCCCCTTATGCAGGATGTATGATGCCCCCACACAGTGTAATGCCTCCATTATGCCCCTTATGCAGGATGTATGATGCCCCCACATAGTGTAATGCCCCCATTATGCCCCTTATGCAGGATGTATGATGCCCCCCACACAGTGTAATGCCCCCATTATGCCCCTTATGCAGGATGTATGATGCCCCACACAGTGTAATGCCCCCGTTATGCCCCTTATGCAGGATGTATGTTGCCCCCACACAGTGTAATGCCCCCATTATACCCCTAATGTATTATGTATGATGCCCCACACAGTGTTAATGCCCCCATTATGCCCCTTATGCAGGATGTATGATGCCTCACACAGTGTTATGCCCCCATTATGCCCCTTATGCAGTATGTATGATGCCCCCACACAGTGTAATGCCCCCATTATGCCCCTTATGCAGTATGTATGTTGCCCCCACACAGTGTAATGCCCCCATTATGCCCCTTATGCAGTATGTATGATTCCCTGCACAGTGTAATGCCCCCATTATGCCCCTTATGGAGGATATATGATGCCCCCATTATGCCCCTTATGCAGGATGTATGATGCCCCCACACAGTGTAATGCCCCTTATGCAGTATGTATGATGCCCCCACACAGTGTAATGACCCCATTATGCCCCTTATGCAGGATGTATGATGCCCCCACACAGTGTAATGCCCCCATTATACCCCTTATGCAGGATGTATGATGCCCCCACACAGTGTAATGCCCCCATTATACCCCTTATGCAGTATGTATGATGCCCCCACACAGTGTAATGCCCCCATTATGCCCCTTATGCAGGATGTATGATGCCCCCCACAGTGTAATGCCCCCATTATGCCCCTTATGCAGGACTTATGATGCCCCCACACAGTGTAATGACATCATTATGCCCCTTATGCAGGATGTATGATGCCCCCACACAGTGTAATGCCCCCATAATGCCCCTTATGCAGGATGTCTGATGCCCCAACACAGTGTAATGCCCCCATAATGCCCCTTATGCAGGATGTCTGATGCCCCCACACAGTGTAATGCCCCCATAATGCCCCTTATGCAGGATGTATGATGCCCCCACAGTGTAATGCCCCCATTATGCCCCTTATACAGGATGTATGATGCCCCCACACATTGTAATGCCCCCATTATGCCCCTTATGCAGGATATATGATGCCCCCACACAGTGTAATGCCCCCATTATGCCCCTTATGCAGTATGTATGATGCCACACAGTGTAATGCCCCTAATGTATTATGTATGATGCCCCACACAGTGTAATGCCCCCATTATGCCCCTTATGCAGGATGTATGATGCCTCACACAGTGTAATGCCCCCATTATGCCCCTTATGCAGGATGTATGATGCCCCCACACAGTGTAATGCCCCCATTATGCCCCTTATGCAGTATGTATGTTGCCCCCACACAGTGTAATGCCCCCATTATGCCCCTTATGCAGTATGTATGATTCCCTGCACAGTGTAATGCCCCCATTATGCCCCTTATGCAGAATATTTGATGCCCCCTCACAGTGTAATGCCCCCATTATGCCCCTTATGGAGGATATATGATGCCCCCATTATGCCCCTTATGCAGGATGTATGATGCCCCCACACAGTGTAATGCCCCTTATGCAGTATGTATGATGCCCCCACACAGTGTAATGCCCCCATTATGCCCCTTATGCAGTATGTATGATGCCCCCACACAGTGTAATGCCCCCATTATGCCCCTTATGCAGTATGTATGATGCCCCCACACAGTGTAATGCCCCCATTATGCCCCTTATGCAGTATGTATGATGCCCTCTCACAGTGTAATGCCCCCATTGTGCCCCTTATGCAGTATGTATAAGCCCCCACACAGTGTAATGCCCCCATTATGCCCCTTATGCAGGATGTATGATGCCCCCACACAGTGTAATGCCCCATTATACCCCTTATGCAGGATGTATGATGCCCCCTCACAGTGTAATGCCCCCATTATGCCCCTTATCCATGATGTTTGATGCCCCCTCACAGTGTAATGCCCCCATTATGCCCCTTATGCAGGATGTATGATGCCCCCACACAGTGTAATGCCCCCATTATGCCCCTTATGCAGGATTTATGATGTCCCCACACAGTGTGATGCCCCCATTATGCCCCTTATGCAGGATTTATGATGCCCCACACAGTGTAATGCCCCCATTATGCCCCTTATGCAGGATGTTTGATGCCCCCTCACAGTGTAATGCCCCCATTATGCCCCTTATGCAGGATGTATGATGCCCCCACACAGTTTAATGCCCCTTCTGCAGGATATATGATGCCCCCTCACAGTGTAATACCCCCATTATGCCCCTTATGCAGGATGTATGATGCGCCCATTATGCCCCTTGTGCAGGATGTATGATGCCTCTACACAGTGTAATGCCTCCATTATGCCCCTTGTGCAGGATATATGATGCCCCCACGCAGTGTAATGCCCCCATTATGCCCCTTATGCAGGATGTATGATGCCCCCACACAGTGTAATGCCCCCATTATGCCCCTTATGCAGGATGTATGATGCCCCCACACAGTGTAATGCCCCCATTATGTCCCTTATGCAGGATGTATGATGCCCCCATTATGCCCCTTATGCTTGATGTATGTTGCCCCCACACAGTGTAATGCCCCCCATTATGCCCCTTATGCAGGATGTATGATGCCCCACACAGTGTAATGCCCCCATTATGCCCCTTATGCAGGATGCATGATGCCCCCACACAATGTAATGCACCCATTGTGCCCCTTATGCAGGATGTATGATGCCCCCACACAGTGTAATGCCCCCATTATGCCACTTATGCAAGTTGTATGATGCCCCCACACAGTGTAATGCCCCCCATTATGCCCCTCATGTAGGATGCATGATGCCCCCCACACAGTGTAATGCCCCCATTATGCCCCTTATGCAGGATGTATGATGCCCCCACACAGTGTAATGCCCCCATTATGCCACTTATGCAGGATGCATGATGCCCCCACACTGTGTAATGCCCCCATTATGCCCCTTATGCTTGATGTATGTTGCCCCCACACAGTGTAATGCCCCCCATTATGCCCCTAATGCAGGATGTATGATGCCCCCACACTGTGTAATGCCTCCAGTATGCCCCTTATGCAGGATGTATGATGCCCCACACAGTGTAATGCCCCCATTATGCCCCTTATGCAGGATGTATGATGCCGCTTCACAGTGTAATGCCCCCATTATGCCCCTTATGCAGTATGTATGATGGCCCCCACACAGTGTATTGCCCCCATTATGCCCCTTATGCAGGATGTATGATGCCCCCACACAGTGTAATGCCCCCATTATTCCCCTTATGCAGGATGTATGATGCCCCCACAGTGTATTGCCCCCATTATGCCACTTATGCAGTATGTATGTTGCCCCCACACAGTGTAATGCTCCCATTATGCCCCTTATGCAGGATGTATGATGCCACCACACAGTGTAATGCCCCCATTATGCCCCTTATGCAGGATGTATGATGCCCCCCACACAGTGTAATGCCCCCATTATGCCCCTTATGCAGGATGTATGATGCCACACACAGTGTAATGCCCCCATAATGCCTCTTATGCAGGATGTATGATGCCCCCTCACAGTGTAATGCCCCCATTATGCCCCTTATGCAGGATGTATGATGCCCCCACACAGTGTAATGCCTCCATTATGCCCCTTATGCAGGATGTATGATGCCCCCACATAGTGTAATGCCCCCATTATGCCCCTTATGCAGGATGTATGATGCCCCCCACACAGTGTAATGCCCCCATTATGCCCCTTATGCAGGATGTATGATGCCCCACACAGTGTAATGCCCCCGTTATGCCCCTTATGCAGGATGTATGTTGCCCCCACACAGTGTAATGCCCCCATTATACCCCTAATGTATTATGTATGATGCCCCACACAGTGTTAATGCCCCCATTATGCCCCTTATGCAGGATGTATGATGCCTCACACAGTGTTATGCCCCCATTATGCCCCTTATGCAGTATGTATGATGCCCCCACACAGTGTAATGCCCCCATTATGCCCCTTATGCAGTATGTATGTTGCCCCCACACAGTGTAATGCCCCCATTATGCCCCTTATGCAGTATGTATGATTCCCTGCACAGTGTAATGCCCCCATTATGCCCCTTATGGAGGATATATGATGCCCCCATTATGCCCCTTATGCAGGATGTATGATGCCCCCACACAGTGTAATGCCCCTTATGCAGTATGTATGATGCCCCCACACAGTGTAATGCCCCCATTATGCCCCTTATGCAGGATGTATGATGCCGCACACAGTGTAATGCCCCCATTATGCCCCTTATGCAGGACGTATGATGCCTCACACAGTGTAATGCCCCCATTATGCCCCTTATGCAGTATGTATGATGCCCCCACACAGTGTAATGCCCCTTATGCAGTATGTATGATGCCCTCTCACAGTGTAATGCCCCCATTGTGCCCCTTATGCAGTATGTATAATGCCCCCACACAGTGTAATGCCCCCATTATGCCCCTTATGCAGGATGTATGATGCCCCCACACAGTGTAATGCCCCATTATACCCCTTATGCAGGATGTATGATGCCCCCTCACAGTGTAATGCCCCCATTATGCCCCTTATGCATGATGTTTGATGCCACCTCACAGTGTAATGCCCCCATTATGCCCCTTATGCAGGATGTATGATGCCCCCACACAGTGTAATGCCCCCATTATGCCCCTTATGCAGGATTTATGATGCCCCCACACAGTGTGATGCCCCTTATGCAGGATTTATGATGCCCCACACAGTGTAATGCCCCCATTATGCCCCTTATGCAGGATGTTTGATGCCCCCTCACAGTGTAATGCCCCCATTATGCCCCTTATGCAGGATGTATGATGCCCTCACACAGTGTAATGCCCCTTCTGCAGGATATATGATGCCCCCTCACAGTGTAATACCCCCATTATGCCCCTTATGCAGGATGTATGATGCCCCCATTATGCCCCTTGTGCAGGATGTATGATGCCCCTACACAGTGTAATGCCTCCATTATGCCCCTTGTGCAGGATGTATGATGCCCCTACGCAGTGTAATGCCCCCATTATGCTCCTTATGCAGGATGTATGATGCCCCACACAGTGTAATGCCCCCATTATGTCCCTTATGCAGGATGTATGATGCCCCCATTATGCCCCTTATGCTTGATGTATGTTGCCCCCACACAGTGTAATGCCCCCCATTATGCCCCTTATGCAGGATGTATGATGCCCCACACAGTGTAATGCCCCCATTATGCCCCTTATGCAGGATGCATGATGCCCCCACACAATGTAATGCACCCATTATGCCCCTTATGCAGGATGTATGATGCCCCCACACAGTGTAATGCCCCCATTATGCCACTTATGCAAGTTGTATGATGCCCCCACACAGTGTAATGCCCCCCATTATGCCCCTTATGCAGGATGTATGATGCCCCACACAGTGTAATGCCCCCATTATGCCCCTTATGCAGGATGCATGATGCCCCCCACACAGTGTAATGCCCCCATTATGCCCCTTATGCAGGATGTATGATGCCCCCACACAGTGTAATGCCCCCATTATGCCACTTATGCAAGTTGTATGATGCCCCCACACAGTGTAATGCCCCCATTATACCCCTTATTCAGGATGTATGATGCCCCCACACAGTGTAATGCCCCCAATATGCCCCTTATGCAGGATTTATGATGCCCCCACACAGTGTAATGCCCCCATTATACCCCTTATGCAGGATGTATGATGCCCCCACACAGTGTAGTGCCCCCATTATGCCCCTTATGCAGGATGTATGATGCCCCCTCACAGTGTAATGCCCCCATTATGCCCCTTATGCAGGATGTATGATGCCCCCACACAGTGTAATGCCCCCATTATGCCACTTATGCAAGTTGTATGATGCCCCCACACAGTGTAATGCCCCCATTATGCCCCTTATGCTTGATGTATGTTGCCCCCACACAGTGTAATGCCCCCCATTATGCCCCTTATGCAGGATGTATGATGCCCCACACAGTATAATGCCCCCATTATGCCCCTTATGCAGGATGCATGATGCCCCCACACAATTGGAAGTGCATTGAGGTGAAGGGTACATTGCTGGAAAAGGGAAAAAAAAAAAAACTCTTTAAATCTCTTAGTTTGCGAGTGTGAACGAGCTGCGTGTGTCCGAAGCGTAAGTGCGAACGAAAGTAAGTATGTGACTTGTTTTTCAGTGACTTTGGATTCAGGGAGTTTGGAAGGGAGGACTTAGGACTGAATTGCTGACTGTATTTCATTCTTTCTTTACTTTACTTTTTGCTTAATTAATCCACCTGACCTACTTATCTGATTCCCCCGTCCATACTTGATACTTAACTGATCCCCCGCCGATATCTAATTGATACACTTGCACATCCCTAATTGATCCCCGTCCATACACCTATATATAAATAATTGTGTTTTGTACTTGTATATATATACTGACTGTATCCCCATATTTAGAATGACGTCCATTTTGGCCGGAGCCGTGCAGTGTACATCTTGCGCAATGTATGAATTCCGTGAGCAACCGCTCGAGGATCCATACTGCTGCGAGAGATGTGAGCATATCGTGCACTTGGAAGCCCAAATTCTGGATCTAAGTGCTCAGATAGCGGTACTGAGGAGCATCGACAACATGGAACGGAGTTTGCTGCTCACCGAGCAGACACTCAATGGGTCAACACTGGGGGTGGAGCTTAGTGGGGAAGCGCAGGCTGAACAGGCAGGGAGCTGGATAACAGTTAGGAGGGATAGAGGGAAGAAGTATAGGAAGGCTGGTTCAGAACCGGCATTATTGGAGCACGACAGATCCTCTGACCGCCGGGGGAGTGTATGCTCCAGTAATGAGGGGGAGGGGGGAAGTGTAGGGCAGGCAAGACAGGTTCTGGTAGTGGGTGACTCTATTATTAGGGGGACAGACAGGGCAATCTGTCACAAAGACCGGGATCGCCGAACGGTGTGCTGCCTCCCTGGCGCTCGAGTCCGGCACATCGCGGATCGGGTTGACAGGTTACTGGGTGGGGCTGGCGAAGACCCAGCGGTCATGGTCCACATCGGCACCAATGACAAAGTGAGTGGTAGATGGAGGGTCCTTAAAAATGATTTCAGGGACCTAGGTAGGAAGCTTAGGGCAAGGACCTCCAAGGTAGTTTTCTCAGAAATACTACCAATCCCGCGAGCCACACAGGAGCGCCAACGGGAAGTTAGGGAGGTGAATAAGTGGCTAAAGAGTTGGTGCAAGGCAGAAGGGTTTGGGTTCATGGAGAACTGGGCCGACTTCGCGGTCGGCTACAGGCTCTACCGTAGGGACGGGCTGCACCTCAATGGGGAGGGTGCAGCGGTGCTGGGGAAGAAGATGGCTAATAGGTTGGAGGAGTTTTTAAACTAGAGACGGGGGGGGGGAACCAAGGAAATAGTTGGGATGTGAGGCAAGCAAGGGGGAAGGGGAGAAGTGAATATAATGAGGGTGTAGAGGGGGGTGGGGATAGTACAGTTAGATCGTTAGAGAAGAATAGGATGCTAAATAACCCCAAAGTTTTATCTTGCATGCTGACCAACGCAAGAAGCCTGACCAATAAGGCGGATGAGCTGCCGGCGCTTATATCGGAGGAGAGGTATGACATCGTAGGTATAACAGAGACTTGGCTAGACGATAGCTACGACTGGGCGGTAAATTTATTATATTATAGTTTATTTAGAAGGGACCGGAAACAGGGGAAAGGCGGAGGAGTCTGCTTATATGTAAAGTCATGTCTAAAACCCAGACTAAGGGAAGATATAGGAGAGGGAGAAGAGGGGGTCGAGTCCATGTGGGTAGAGATAGAGGGAACTAAAAATAATAATAAAATATTACTGGGGGTCTGCTTTAAGCCACCAAATATAACAGAGGAGAATGAGAATCTGCTATTAGGACAAATAGACAAAGTAGCAAAACATAATGAACTGATTGTAATGGGGGATTTCAACTACCCGGATATTGACTGGGAAACAGAAACCTGTAGATCTCAGAAAGGAAAAAGGTTCTTGACAAATATTAAGGATAATTATCTCTCCCAACTAGTGCAGGAACCAACGAGAGGGAAGGCCGTGTTGGACTTAATATTGACTAATAGGCCTGATAGAATAACTGAGGTACAGATAGGGGGGCACCTAGGTAATAGCGACCATAATATTATCAACTTCAAAATGCCCTTCAGTAGGGTTATCAATAAGGGAACAACAAAAACATTAAACTTTAGGAGGGCGAAGTTTGATCAGCTGAAAGAAAGCCTTCAACTTATTGACTGGGACAAAGTTCTTAATCAAAGGAATACGAATAGTAAATGGGAAACCTTCAAAAGAATTCTGAATACTCAGTGCGAGAGGTATATACCGTATGGGAATAAAAGGGCCAGAAATAAGAGGAAACCAATATGGTTGAATAAGAACGTAAAAGGAGCGTTAAATAGCAAAAAAGAGGCATTCAAGAGATTAAAACAGTAAGGAGGCACTAATGTGTTACAAGGAAAAAACGAGAACCTGTAAAAAACAAATAAAAATAGGAGGAAACAGAGAAACGTATTGCTAGGGAAAGTAGATCAAATCCCCAACTGTTCTTTACGTATATAAATAGTAAAAGGATTAAATCGGATAATATTGGACCGATAAAAAGTGAGGAAGGCAAAATCATATAGAAAGATGAGAATAAAGCTAATCTATTAAATAAATTTTTTTCGTCAACTTTCACAAAGGAAAAAGAACTAACAGGCGAAATGAGAAGTGACAAGCTTAATCCTCCACTAAGTATGACAAATCTAACCCAAGCTGGGGTACAGAAACGCCTCAGTAACATTAAAATAAACAAATCACCAGGACCTGATGGCATACACCCACGGGTACTAAGGGAACTAAGTAATGTGATAGACAGACCGTTATATCTTATATTTAAGGACTCTGTTGAGACTGGGTCTGTACCACTTGATTGGCGACAGGCGAATGTAGTGCCAATATTCAAAAAGGGAGCGAAAAGTGACGCCGGAAACTATCGGCCGGTGAGTCTGACGTCCGTTGTGGGCAAAATTTTTGAAAGCTTCATTAAAGAGGCAATTACGCAGCATCTTGATGCTAATAATCTTTTAATCCCGAACCAACATGGATTCATGAGGAATCGCTCCTGCCAAACAAACCTGATTGACTTCTACGAGGAGGTTAGCTCTCGAGTAGATCAGGGGGAACCAGTGGATGTCGTGTATCTCGACTTCTCAAAAGCGTTCGATAGCGTGCCACATAATAGGTTGGTATACAAAATGAGAATGATGGGGCTGGGGGAAAATGTCTGCAAGTGGGTAGCTAACTGGCTAAAGGATAGAAGGCAGAGGGTGGTTATAAATGGAATATACTCAGATTGGGTAAGCATCACTAGTGGGGTACCACAGGGGTCTGTACTAGGCCCAATGTTATTTAATATCTTTATTAACGACATAGTCAACGGGATAAATAGTAAAATATCAATATTTGCAGATGACACAAAGTTATGTAAAACAATTAATACAAAAGAGGACAGTGCAGACCTACAGAGGGATTTGGATAAGCTGGGTAGGTGGAGCATTAAATGGCAAATGAGGTTTAACGAGGAGAAATGTAAGGTCATACATATGGGAAGGAAAAATGGAAGTCACCAGTACTCACTGAATGGGAAATCATTGGGGAATTCAGAGATGGAGAAGGACTTGGGCATCTTGATTGATAGCAAACTAAATTGGAGTGCCCAAAGTCAGGCCGCTGCTGTAAGGGCAAACAGGGTAATGGGATGTATCAGAAGAGGTATAGCTGCAAAGGATGAGAACATTGTTCTTCCACTGTACAAAGCACTGGTCAGACCACACTTGGAATACTGTGCTCAGTTATGGGCCCCAATATATAGAAAGGATATAAACGAGCTTGAAAAGGTACAAAGGAGGGCAACAAAATTAATAAAGGGAATGGAGGGACTGCAATACCCAGAGAGGTTGGCAAAACTAGGACTATTCAGCCTGGAAAAGAGAAGGTTGAGGGGGGACATAATAAATGTGTACAAATATGTTAGGGGACAGTATAGAAATCTTGCCCAGGATTTGTTCAAAAGGAGGGATATTACGGTAACAAGAGGGCATTCACTAAGACTGGAAGAGAAAAGGTTTCAGCACCAGCATAGGAAGGGGTTCTTTACGGTAAGAGCAGTGAGAATATGGAATTCACTGAGTGAGGAGACGGTAATGTCGGATTCACTACACCAGTTCAAGCGGGGACTGGATGCATTTCTAGATACCAGGCAGATTTCAGCATATACTTAAAAATAAAATAAAATAGTAGGTTGATACAGGGATTTATTCTGACTGCTGGTTTCAGAGTCGGGAGGGAATTTTTCCTCAAGTGAAGATTGGCCAAATCATTTGGGGTTTTTGCCCTCCTCTGGATCAACTTTAGCAATTACAGAACTAACAGGTCGAACTTGATGGACGCAAGTCTTTATTCGGCTTTACAAACTATACTATACTAATGTAATGCACCCATTATGCCCCTTATGCAGGATGTATGATGCCCCCACACAGTGTAATGCCCCCATTATGCCACTTATGCAAGTTGTATGATGCCCCCACACAGTGTAATGCCCCCATTATGCCACTTATGCAAGTTGTATGATGCCCCCACACAGTATAATGCCCCCCATTATGCCCCTTATGCAGGATGTATGATGCCCCACACAGTGTAATGCCCCCATTATGCCCCTTATGCAGGATGCATGATGCCCCCACACAATGTAATGCACCCATTATGCCCCTTATGCAGGATGTATGATGCCCCCACACAGTGTAATGCCCCCATTATGCCACTTATGCAGGATGTATGATGCCCCCACACTGTGTAATGCCCCCATTATGCCCCTTATGCTTGATGTATGTTGCCCCCACACAGTGTAATGCCCCCCATTATGCCCCTAATGCAGGATGTATGATGCCCCACACAGTGTAATGCCCCCATCATGCCCCTTATGCAGGATGTATGATGCCCCCACACTGTGTAATGCCCCCATTATGCCCCTTATGCAGGATGGATGATGCCCCCACACAGTGTAATGCCCCCATTATGCCCCTTATGCAGGATGTATGATGCCCCCACACAGTGTAATGCCCCCATTATGCCCCTTATGCAATATGTATGATGATCCCACACAGTGTAATGCCCCCATTATGCCCCTTATGCAGGATGTATGATGCCCCCATTATGCCCCTTATGCAGGATGTATGATGACCCCACACAGTGTAATGCCCCCATTATGCCCCTTATGCAGGATGTATGTTGCCCCCACACAGTGTAATGCTCCCATTATGCCCCTTATGCAGGATGTATGATGCCCCACACAGTGTAATGCCCCCATTATGCCCCTTATGCAGGATGTATGATGCCCCCACACAGTGTAATGCCCCCATTATGCCACTTATGCAAGTTGTATGATGCCCCCACACAGTGTAATGCCCCCATTATACCTCTTATGCAGGATGTGTGATGCCCCCACAGAGTGTAATGCCCCCAATATGCCCCTTATGCAGGATTTATGATGCCCCCACACAGTGTAATGCCCCCATTATACCCCTTATGCAGGATGTATGATGCCCCCACACAGTGTAGTGCCCCCATTATACCCCTTATGCAGGATGTATGATGCCCCCTCACAGTGTAATGCCCCCATTATGCCCCTTATGCAGGATGTATGATGCCCCAACACAGTGTAATGCCCCCATTATGCCACTTATGCAAGTTGTATGATGCCCCCACACAGTGTAATGCCCCCATTATGCCCCTTATGCAGGATTTATGATGCCCCACACAGTGTAATGCCCCCATTATGCCCCTTATGCAGGATGTTTGATGCCCCCTCACAGTGTAATGCCTCCATTATGCCCCTTATGCAGGATGTATGATGCCCCCACACAGTGTAATGCCCCCATTATGCCACTTATGCAAGTTGTATGATGCCCCCACACAGTGTAATGCCCACATTATGCCCCTTATGCAGGATTTATGATGCCCCCACACAATGTAATGCCCCTTCTGCAGGATATATGATGCCCCCTCACAGTGTAATACCCCCATGATGCCCCTTATGCAAGTTGTATGATGCCCCCACACAGTGTAGTACCCCCATTATGCCCCTTATGCTGGATGTATGATGCCCCCATTATGCCCCTTGTGCAGGATGTATGATGTCCCCACACAGTGTAATGCCCCTTATGCAGGATGTATGATGCCCCACACAGTGTAATGCCTCCATTATGCCCCTTGTGCAGGATGTATGATGCCCCCCACAGTGTAATGCCCCCATTATGCCCCTTATGCAGGATGTATGATGCCCCCACACAGTGTAATGCCCCCATTATGCAACTTATGCAAGTTGTGTGATGCCCCCACACAGTGTAATGCCCCCATTATGCCCCTTATGCAAGTTCTATGATGCCCCCACACAGTGTAATGCCCCCAGTATGCCCCTTATGCAGGATTTATGATGCCCCACACAGTGTAATGCCCCCATTATGCCCCTTGTGCAGGATGTTTGATGCCCTCTCACAGTGTAATGCCCCCATTATGCCCCTTATGCAGGATGTATGATGCCCCCACACAGTGTAATGCCCCCATTATGCCACTTATGCAAGTTGTATGATGCCCCCACACAGTGTAATGCCCCCATTATGCCCCTTATGCAGAATTTATGATGCCCCCACACAATGTAATGCCCCTTCTGCAGGATATATGATGCCCCCTCACAGTGTAATACCCCCATTATGCCCCTTATGCAAGTTGTATGATGCCCCCACACAGTGTAATACCCCCATTATGCCCCTTATGCTGGATGTATGATGCCCCCATTATGCCCCTTGTGCAGGATGTATGATGCCCCCACACAGTGTAATGCCCCTTATGCAGGATGTATGATGCCCCACACAGTGTAATGCCTCCATTATGCCCCTTGTGCAGGATGTATGATGCCCCCCACAGTGTAATGCCCCCATTATGGCCCTTATGCAGGATGTATGATGCCCCACACAGTGTAATGCCCCCATTATGTCCCTTATGCAGGATGTATGATGCCCCCATTATGCCCCTTATGCTGGATGTATGTTGCCTTCACACAGTGTAATGCCCCCATTATACCCCTTATGCAGGATGTATGATGCCCCACACAGTGTAATGCCCCCATTATGCCCCTTATGCAGGAAGCATGATGCCCCCACACAGTGTAATGCACCCATTATGCCCCTTATGCAGGATGTATGATGCCCCCACACAGTGTAATGCCCCCATTATGCCACTTATGCAAGTTGTATGATGCTCCACACACAGTGTAATGCCCCCATCATGCCCCTTATGCAGGATGTATGATGCCTCCACACAGTGTAATGCCCCCATTATGCCCCTTATGCAGTATGTATGATGGCCCCCACACAGTGTAATGCCCCCATTATGCCTCTTATGCAGGATGTATGATGCCCCCAAACAGTGTAATGCCCCCATTATGCCCCTTATGCAGGATGTATGTTGCCCCCACACAGTGTAATGCTCCCATTATGCCCCTTATGCAGGATGTATGATGCCCCACACAGTGTAATGCCCCCATTATGCCCCTTATGCAGGATGTATGATGCCCCTTCACAGTGTAATGCCCCCATTATGCCCCTTATGCAGGATGTATGATGCCCCCACACAGTGTAATGCCCCCATTATGCCACTTATGCAAGTTGTATGATGCCCCCACACAGTGTAATGCCCCCATTATACCCCTTATGCAGGATGTATGATGCCCCCACACAGTGTAATGCCCCCAATATGCCCCTTATGCAGGATTTATGATGCCCCCACACAGTGTAATGCCCCCATTATGCCACTTATGCAAGTTGTATGATGCCCCCACACAGTGTAATGCCCCCATTATGCCCCTTATGCAGGATTTATGATGCCCCACACAGTGTAATGCCCCCATTAAGCCCCTTATGCAGGATGTTTGATGCCCCCTCACAGTGTAATGCCTCCATTATGCCCCTTATGCAGGATGTATGATGCCCCCACACAGTGTAATGCCCCCATTATGCCACTTATGCAAGTTGTATGATGCCCCCACACAGTGTAATGCCCCCATTATGCCCCTTATGCAGGATTTATGATGCCCCACACAATGTAATGCCCCTTCTGCAGGATATATGATGCCCCCTCACAGTGTAATACCCCCATTATACCCCTTATGCAAGTTGTATGATGCCCCCACACAGTGTAGTACCCCCATTATGCCCCTTATGCTGGATGTATGATGCCCCCATTATGCCCCTTGTGCAGGATGTATGATGTCCCCATACAGTGTAATGCCCCTTATGCAGGATGTATGATGCCCCACACAGTGTAATGCCTCCATTATGCCCCTTGTGCAGGATGTATGATGCCCCCCACAGTGTAATGCCCCCATTATACCCCTTATGCAGGATGTATGATGCCCCCTCACAGTGTAATGCCCCCATTATGCCCCTTATGCAGGATGTATGATGCCCCCACATAGTGTAATGCCCCCATTATGCCACTTATGCAAGTTGTGTGATGCCCCCACACAGTGTAATGCCCCCATTATGCCCCTTATGCAGGATGTATGATACCCCCACACAGTGTAATGCCCCCATTATGCCCCTTATGCAGGATGTATGATGCCCCCACAGTGTAATGCCCTCATTATGCCCCTTATACAGGATGTATGATGCCCCCACAGTGTAATGCCCTCATTATGCCCCTTATGCAGGATGTATGATGCCCCCACACAGTGTAATGCCCCCATTATGCCCCTTATGCAGGATGTATGATGCCCCCACACAGTGTAATGCCCCCATTATGCCCCTTATGCAGGATGTTTGATGCCCCCTCACAGTGTAATGCCCCCATTATGCCCCTTATGCAGGATGTATAATGCCCCCACACAGTGTAATGCCCCCATTATGCCCCTTATGCAGGATTTATGATGCCCCCACACAATGTAATGCCCCTTCTGCAGGATATATGATGCCCCCTCACCTTGTAATACCCCCATTATGCCCCTTATGCAAGTTGTATGATGCCCCCATACAGTGTAATACCCCCATTATGCCCCTTATGCTGGATGTATGATGCCCCCATTATGCCCCTTGTGCTGGATGTATGATGCCCCCACACAGTGTAATGCCCCTTATGCAGGATGTATGATGCCCCACACAGTGTAATGCCTCCATTATGCCCCTTGTGCAGGATGTATGATGCCCCCCACAGTGTAATGCCCCCATTATACCCCTTATGCAGGATGTATGATGCCCCCTCACAGTGTAATGCCCCTTATGCAGGATGTATGATGCCCCCACACAGTGTAATGCCCCCATTATGCCACTTATGCAAGTTGTATGATGCCCCCACACAGTGTAATGCCCCCATTATGCCCCTTATGCAGGATTTATGATGCCCCACACAGTGTAATGCCCCCATTATGCCCCTTGTGCAGGATGTTTGATGCCCCCTCACAGTGTAATGCCCCCATTATGCCCCTTATGCAGGATGTATGATGCCCCCACACAGTGTAATGCCCCCATTATGCCACTTATGCAAGTTGTATGATGCCCCCACACAGTGTAATGCCCCTTATGCAGGATTTATGATGCCCCCACACAATGTAATGCCCCTTCTGCAGGATATATGATGCCCCCTCACAGTGTAATACCCCCATTATGCCCCTTATGCAAGTTGTATGATGCCCCCACACAGTGTAATACCCCCATTATGCCCCTTATGCTGGATGTATGATGCCCCCATTATGCCCCTTGTGCAGGATGTATGATGCCCCCACACAGTGTAATGCCCCTTATGCAGGATGTATGATGCCCCACACAGTGTAATGCCTCCATTATGCCCCTTGTGCAGGATGTATGATGCCCCCCACAGTGTAATGCCCCCATTATGCCCCTTATGCAGGATGTATGATGCCCCACACAGTGTAATGCCCCCATTATGTCCCTTATGCAGGATGTATGATGCCCCCATTATGCCCCTTATGCTGGATGTATGTTGTCTTCACACAGTGTAATGCCCCCCTTATGCCCCTTATGTAGTTTGTATGTTGCCCCCACACAGTGTAATGCCCCCCATTATGCCCCTTATGCAGGATGTTTGATGCCCCCACACAGTGTAATGCCCCCATTATGCCCCTTATGCAGGAAGCATGATGCCCCCACACAGTGTAATGCACCCATTATGCCCCTTATGCAGGATGTATGATGCTCCCACACAGTGTAATGCCCCCATTATGCCACTTATGCAAGTTGTATGATGCTCCACACACAGTGTAATGCCCCCATCATGCCCCTTATGCAGGATGTATGATGCCTCCACACAGTGTAATGCCTCCATTATGCCCCTTATGCAGTATGTATGATGGCCCCCACACAGTGTAATGCCCCCATTATGCCCCTTATGCAGGATGTATGATGCCCCCAAACAGTGTAATGCTCCCATTATGCCCCTTATGCAGGATGTATGTTGCCCCCACACAGTGTAATGCTCCCATTATGCCACTTATGCAAGTTGTATGATGCTCCACACACAGTGTATTGCCCCCATCATGCCCCTTATGCAGGATGTATGATGCCCCCACACAGTGTAATGCCCCCATTATGCCACTTATGCAAGTTGTATGATGCTCCACACACAGTGTATTGCCCCCATCATGCCCCTTATGCAGGATGTATGATGCCTCCACACAGTGTAATGCCTCCATTATGCCCCTTATGCAGTATGTATGATGGCCCCCACACAGTGTAATGCCCCCATTATGCCCCTTATGCAGGATGTATGATGCCCCCAAACAGTGTAATGCCCCCATTATGCCCCTTATGCAGGATTTATGATGCCCCACACAGTGTAATGCCCCCATTATGCCCCTTATGTAGGATGTATGATGCCCCACACAGTGTAATGCCCCCATTATGCCACTTATGTAGGATGTATGATGCCCCACACAGTGTAATGCCCCCATTATGCCTCTTATGCAGGATGTATGATGCCCCCTCACAGTGTAATGCCCCCATTATGCCCCTTATGCAGGATGTATGATGCACCCACACAGTGTAATGCCCCATTATGCCCCTTATGCAGGATGTATGATGCCCCCACACAGTGTAATGCCCCCATTATGCCACTTATGCAAGTTGTCTGATGCCCCCACACAGTGTAATGCCCCCATTATGCCCCTTATGCAGGATGTATGATGCCCCCACACAGTGTAATGCCCCCATTATGATCCTTATGCAGGATGTATGATGCCCCCTCACAGTGTAATGCCCCCATTATGCCTCTTATGCAGGATGTATGATGCCCCCACACAGTGTAATGCCCCCATTATGCCCCTTATGCAGTATATATGATGCCCCACACAGTGTAATGCCTCCATTATGCCCCTTATGCAGTATGTATGATGCCCCCACACAGTGTAATGCCCCCATTATGCCCCTTATGCAGTATATATGATGCCCCACACAGTGTAATGCCTCCATTATGTCTCTTATGCAGTATGTATGATGCCCCCACACAGAGTAATGCCCCCATTATGCCCCTTATGCAGTATGTATGATGCCCCCACACAGTGTAATGCCCACATTATGCCCCTTATGCAGTATATATGATGCCCCACACAGTGTAATGCCCCCATTATGCCCCTTATGCAGTATGTATGATGCCCCCACACAGAGTAATGCCCCCATTATGCCCCTTATGCAGTATGTATGATGCCCCCACACAGTGTAATGCCCCCATTATGCCCCTTATGCAGTATATATGATGCCCCCACAGTGTAATGCCCCCATTATGCCCCGTATGCAGGATGTATGGTGCCCCCACACAGTGTAATGCCCCCATTATGCCCCTTATGCAGGATGTATGATGCCCCCACACAGTGTAATGCCCCCATTATGCCCCTTATGCAGTATGTATGATGCCCCCACACAGTGTAATTCCCCCGTTATGCCCCTTATGCAGTATGTATGATGCCCCTACAGTACAGCCTGAGGTCCTGCAGTTGGAATAATCCCTCTGGAGTTGGTTTTCCCTTTGCCTGCTCCCCTCCATGTAGACCCTCGAGCATGTATACATGCATGTAGGGGAGCAGCCGGCCTTACTAGATATCGAGGCTTTTTACAGTAATATACGGCCTGAGGATGGTATCAGAGGAGTAAGACATTTCTTGAAATCGAGATCAATCGAGTGTAGCAGACATAATGACTTCATGGAAGATTTGTCGGGGAACTCCGCATCAATAGAGTGGGCTTTAGATTTACATCTGAATTTAATTATAATAATAATTTTTATTTTTATAGCACCAACATATTCCACAGCACTTTACAATTTTAGGGGGGACTTATACAGACAATACAGACTTTACAGAATAAGCATAACTCAGATGTTAAAAGGGGTGAGGGTCGCAAGCTTACAGTCTATAAGGAAATAGGGGAGACACAAAGGTAAAATGTAGATATATTCTAGCTATTGAACCCTTTCTACGCCCGGGTGGCGAGCATTTTTATTGGTATATGGTCTTCTATGCTGGTATGTGCTGCCCCCTCCTTGTATTTGTGCTGCCCCCACCATCCAATCCTGGTATGCGTGGTACCCCTCACCCCCAATCCTGGTATGCGTGGCACCCCTCACCCCCAATATTGGTATGCGTGGCACCCCTCACCCCCAATCCTGGTATACGTGGTACCCCTCATCTCTATCCTGGTGTGTATTGTATCCCTCATCGTGGTATGCATGGCACCCTATCCCTCACCCCCTATCCCGGTATGCGTGGCACCCCTCACCCCCTATCCCGGTATGCGTGGCACCCCTCACCCCCAATCCCAGTATGCGTGACACCCCTCATCCTTATCCTGGTGTGTATGGTATCCCTCATCCTGGTATGCATGGTACCCCATCCCTATTCTGGTGTGTATGGTATCCCTCATCATGGTGTGCATGGCACCCCATCCCTCATCCCCAATCCTGGTATGCGTGGCACCCCTCATCCCCAATCCCGGTATGCATGGCACTCCTCATCCCCAATCCCAGTATGCGTGGCACCCCTCACCCCCAATCCCGGTATGCATGGCACCCCTCACCCCCAATCCCGGTATGCGTGGCACCCCTCACCCCCAATCCCGGTATGCGTGGCACCCCTCACCCCCAATCCCGGTATGCATGGCACCCCTCAGCCCCAATCCCGGTATGCGTGGCACCCCTCAGCCCCAATCCCGATAAGCGTGGCACCCCTCACCCCCCAATCCCAGTATGCGTGGCAACCCTCACCCCTCTATGCTTGGCACCCCTCACCCCGGTATACGTGGCACCCCTCATCCTTATCCTGGTATGTATGGCACCCCTCATCACTATCCTGGTGTGTATGTATGGTATCCCTCATCCTGGTATGTATGGTACCCCATCCCTCATCCTGGTATGCATGGCACTCCATCCCTCATCCCCAATCCCGGCATGCGTGGCACCCGTCATCCCCAATCCCGGCATGCGTGGCACCCGTCATCCCCAATCCCGGCATGCGTGGTACCCCTCATCCCCAATCCCGGCATGCGTGGTACCCCTCATCCCCAATCCCGGCATGCGTGGCACCCCTCATCCCCAATCCCGGCATGCGTGGCACCCCTCATCCCCAATCCCGGCATGCGTGGCACCCCTCATCCCCAATCCCGGCATGCGTGGCACCCCTCATCCCCAATCCCGGCATGCGTGGCACCCCTCATCCCCAATCCCGGTATGCGTGGCACCCCTCATCCCCAATCCCGGTATGCGTGGCACCCCTCACCCCCAATCCCGGTATGCGTAGCACCCCTCACCCCCAATCCCGGTATGCGTGGCACCCCTCAGCCCCAATCCCGGTATGCGTGGCACCCCTCAGCCCCAATCCCGATAAGCGTGGCACCCCTCACCCCCAATCCCAGTATGCGTGGCAACCCTCACCCCTCTATGCTTGGCACCCCTCACCCCGGTATACGTGGCACCCCTCATCCTTATCCTGGTATGTATGGCTCCCCTCATCACTATCCTGGTGTGTATGGTATCCCTCATCCTGGTATGTATGGTACCCCATCCCTCATCCCGGTATGCATGGCACTCCATCCCTCATCCCCAATCCCGGCATGCGTGGCACCCCTCATCCCCAATCCCGGCATGCGTGGCACCCCTCACCCCCAATCTCGGCATGCGTGGCACCCCTCACCCCCAATCTCGGTATGCGTGGCACCCCTCACCCCCAATCCCGGTATGCGTGGCACCCCTCACCCCCAATCCCGGTATGCGTGGCACCCCTCAGCCCCAATCCCGATAAGCGTGGCACCCCTCACCCCCAATCCCAGTATGCGTGGCAACCCTCACCCCTCTATGCTTGGCACCTCTCACCCTGGTATACGTGGCACCCCTCATCCTTATCCTGGTATGTATGGCACCCCTCATCACTATCCTGGTGTGTATGGTATCCCATCCCTCATCCCGGTATGCATGGCACTCCATCCCTCATCCCCAATCCCGGCATGCGTGGCACCCGTCATCCCCAATCCCAGCATGCGTGGCGCCCCTGATCCCCAATCCCGGCATGCGTGATGCCCGTCATCCCCAATCCCGGCATGCGTGGCGCCCCTCGTCCCCAATCCGGGCATGCGTGGCGCCCCTCGTCCCCAATCCGGGCATGCGTGGCGCCCCTCATCCCCAATCTGGCCATGCGTGGCGCCCCTCATCCCCAATCTGGCCATGCGTGGCGCCCCTCATCCCCAATCTGGCCATGCGTGGCGCCCCTCATCCCCAATCTGGCCATGCGTGGCGCCCCTCATCCCCAATCCGGGCATGCGTGGCGCCCCTCATCCCCAATCCGGGCATGCGTGGCGCCCCTCATCCCCTATCCGGGCATGCGTGGCGCCCCTCATCCCCTATCCGGGCATGCGTGGCGCCCCTCATCCCCTATCCGGGCATGCGTGGCGCCCCTCATCCCCTATCCGGGCATGCGTGGCGCCCCTCATCCCCTATCCGGGCATGCGTGGCGCCCCTCATCCCCTATCCGGGCATGCGTGGCGCCCCTCATCCCCTATCCGGGCATGCGTGGCGCCCCTCATCCCCTATCCGGGCATGCGTGGCGCCCCTCATCCCCTATCCGGGCATGCGTGGCGCCCCTCATCCCCTATCCGGGCATGCGTGGCGCCCCTCATCCCCTATCCGGGCATGCGTGGCGCCCCTCATCCCCTATCCGGGCATGCGTGGCGCCCCTCATCCCCTATCCGGGCATGCGTGGCGCCCCTCATCCCCTATCCGGGCATGCGTGGCGCCCCTCATCCCCTATCCGGGCATGCGTGGCGCCCCTCATCCCCTATCCGGGCATGCGTGGCGCCCCTCATCCCCTATCCGGGCATGCGTGGCGCCCCTCATCCCCTATCCGGGCATGCGTGGCGCCCCTCATCCCCTATCCGGGCATGCGTGGCGCCCCTCATCCCCTATCCGGGCATGCGTGGCGCCCCTCATCCCCTATCCGGGCATGCGTGGCGCCCCTCATCCCCTATCCGGGCATGCGTGGCGCCCCTCATTCCCAATTCCGGGCATGCGTGGCGCCCCACATCCCCAATTCCGGGCATGCGTGGCGCCCCACATCCCCAATTCCGGGCATGCGTGGCGCCCCACATCCCCAATTCCGGGCATGCGTGGCGCCCCTCATCCCCAAATCCGGGCATGCGTGGCGCCCCTCATCCCCAATCCGGGCATGCGTGGCGCCCCTCATCCACAAATCCGGGCATGCGTGGCGCCCCTCATCCACAAATCCGGGCATGCGTGGCGCCCCTCATCCCCAATGCCGGCATGCTTGGCGCCCCTCATCCCCAATGCCGGCATGCGTGGCGCCCCTCATCCCCAATGCCGGCATGCGTGGCGCCCCTCATCCCCAATGCCGGCATGCGTGGCGCCCCTCATCCCCAATGCCGGCATGCGTGGCGCCCCTCATCCCCAATGCCGGCATGCGTGGCGCCCCTCACCCCCCAATCCCGGCATGCGTGGCGCCCCTCACCCCCCAATCCCGGCATGCGTGGCGCCCCTCACCCCCCAATCCCGGCATGCGTGGCTCCCCTCACCCCCCAATCCCGGCATGCGTGGCGCCCCTCACCCCCCAATCCCGGCATGCGTGGCACCCCCCACCCCCCAATCCCGGCATGCGTGGCACCCCTCACCCCCCAATCCCGGCATGCGTGGTACCCCTCACCCCCCCAATCCTGATATATGCATGGTCCCTTCACCCCACAATCCTGTTATGTGTGGCTCTCCTCATCCCTTTCACACTGTACACACATACTAAAAAAAATAAACAGTTATATTCACCTTTCTTCTCTGTACTCCAGCGCTGCTGTGTCCTCTCTGCCGGAGGCCGGGGGAGGAGTGCGGAGCCGGAGCACCGCGCTGTCCGGTGCCATTTTGCTGAAGACACACTGTAAATGTGTCTTCAGTAAAATGGCGTCGGATAGCACAATGCGCATGCGCCGGTCCGACGCCTTCACTCCGCCCCCGGTCTCCAGCGAAGAGAGGCGTCGCGGCAACGCTCCTCCCGGTCAGGTAAGTATGGCGCCGGAGATCCGCAGTATGCATTCAGTTTGTACGCATACCACGCGATCTCCAGCGCCATACACCTCCTCTTACCTGTAACGGCTGGATGCGTGCTTCTCTCTGGAGCCAGACTGCGCGTCAGGCACGCGCAGTCTATCGAGGCTTCAGACAGAAACACGCATACCGCCTTTTTTTATAGATAATACAGCCTTAATATAGTAAATAGGGTAAGTACGTAGCACTTCATGAACTGGTCTCCATCCAGTATGTGTACAGTACAGAGGCTAATCAGTGCATGGATGGTATGAACATGATTTTGAAGAAAATTTTAATATGGGCCAAACTGGGACAGTGAGATAAGTGTGTTGAGGTGATAGGCCAGTCTAAAGAAATGGGTTTTTACTTCACTCTTAAAACTGTGGGTATTGGGAATTAATCAAATTGTCCTGGGTACTGCATTCCAAAGAATTGGTGCAGCACGCGAGAAATCTTGGATACGGGAGTGGGAGGTTCGTATTACGGAGGATTTTAGTTTAAAGTTCTTAGCAGAACGGAGGGCACGTGTAGGGTGGTAGACTGAGATGAGGGAGGAGATGTAGGGGGGTGCTGAAGCATGGAGCGCTTTGTGGGTGAGAGTGATAAGTTTATATTGAACTCTGTATTGGATGGGCAACCAGTGCAATGACTGGCACAGGGAAGAGGCATTGGTATATCGGTTGGTGAGGAATATGATCCTGGCTGCTGCATTCAGGATGGATTGGCGAGGGGAGAGTTTAGATAGAGGGAGACCGATTAGTAAAGAGTTACAATAGTCCAGAGGAGAATGAATAAGAGCTACAGTGAGAGTTTTTACCAAGTCAAAGGTAAGAAAATTTCTGATTCTAGAGATGTTTTTGAGGTGTAGATGATGCGAGCGAGTGATTTGATGTGAGGTGTGAAGACAAGATCTGAATCGAGTATGACCCCAAGACAAACCTGTGGGCTTGTTGCTGGTTGCTGGGGATTAATGGTGGAGCCACAAACTGAAGTGGCAATATTGGGCACAGGTACTGTAGGTTAGTGGAGGGAGGAAATACGAGTAGTTCAGTTTTTGACAGATTCAAATTTAGATAGAGGGAGACATAGTATTAGTTACAGCAGAAAGACAATCACTGGTGTTTTGTAATAAGTCAGGGGTGATGTTTGGAGAAGAGGTGTATGATTGGGTCATCAGCATAGAGATGGTACTTAAAACCAAATCTGCTGATTGTCCCATAGGAGCGATGTATAAGGAGAAAAGAAGGGTGCCTTGGACTGATCATTGAGGAACCCCGACAATAAGGGGAAGGAGAGAGGAGGAGGAGCCGGCAAAAGACACAGTGAAGGAGAGGTCAGAGAGATAGGAGGAGAACCAAGAGAGAAGGGTGTCCTTGAGGCCGATAGTGCTTAGCATAGTGAGGACGAGCTGGTGATCCATAGTGTCGAATGATGCAGAGAGATCTGGGAGAATCAGCAGGGAGTAGTGACCATTTGATTTGGCTGTTAGTAGATCATTAGAGACTTTAGTGAGGGCAGTTTCAGTAGAATGTAAAGAGCGGAAACCAGATTGTAAAGGGTCAGGAAGAGAGTTATCTGAGAGATAGCGGATCAGACTGGAATGGACGAGGCGTTCCAGGAGTTTAGAGATAAAGGGAAGATTGGAGATAGGTCTGTAGTTAGCAGCACAGTTCTCGCCCAGTGATGTTTTTTTTCTTCTTCCGTGACTGGTTCGAAGTCAGAAAATGAGCAAGATGCAGTGTGGGAGGGGGGAGCATGCATTACATTTGAGGATTGGGAGAAAATTTCCCGTCTGATGGGGTTAAATTTTTCTTTCAAATAATTGTCCAGATCGTCAGCGCTGAGGTCGGTGGTCGGACCTTGTGCTGTTTGATTGAGGAGAGAGTGAAACGTGTCAAACAGGCGTTTAGCATTATTGGACTGTGAGATGATGAGTTTGTTAAATAGGTTTGTTTGGAGAGGTGAAGAGCGGAGTTATAGGTTTTAAGCATACATTTATAATGGAGGAAATCTTCGGGCAGATTAGATTTTCTCCACAGCCGTTCAGCGCACGTGGAGCACCGCTGGAGAAGACGTGTTTACAGTGTGTGTCAGGGTTGTCCTCATCTGTGCCGAGTTGTTCTCTATGTAGGAGGTGCGGCTTCATCCAGGGAGCATTGCAATGTTTCGTTATAATGCTTCAGTGCAGAGTCGGGACATGAGAGGGAGGAGATTGGGGCCAATGATGTTTGCAACGTTTTCATAAATTTCTGGGTGTTAATGGATTGTATATTTCTGTAAGTGTGGAAAGTGGGGGTGTCCTGAGCAGGGGGACAGTGCTTGACAGAGAATGAAAGAAGGTTGTGATCAAAGAGCGGAAGAGGAGCGTTAGTAAAGTCCTATATTGAACAGAGCCGGGCGAAGATCCGGTCAAGAGTATTTCCATCATGTGTAGGAGAATTAGCAAGCTGTGAAAGGCCGAAGGAGGACGTTAGCGATAAAAGATGAGCGGCAGATTTGGAGATGGAATCGCCAATTGGGATGTTAAAGTCTCCCATGATGAGGGTGGGGATGTCATAGCATAGAAAGTTTGGAAGCCAAGTGGCAAAATGATCCACAAACTGACGGGAGGGGCCCGGAGGGCGATACACAACCGCCACTCGCAGGGAGAATGGCTGGTAGAGTCTGACTCTGTGGGCCTCAAAAGAAGGGAAGATAAGTGAGGGTGCTGGGGGGGGATAACCTGAAAAGTACATTTTGTTTAAAGGAGCAGACCAACACCAATTATTACCAGTTGCCGTTCCTGTATGTACTGATCAAGAAAGATTGAAATGGGACCCTAGGGACACTCCTCTACCATAAACCTTCAAGCACTAATAAACTATTGAAGTGGGATAACCACCACCCCCATCCCCATACAAAGAGGAAAACCCAAGGGCCAATTTTTACGGTTGAGAAGGTACTGCTCGAATGTCACAGATTTTAATATACAGGCAATAGACCTGAACACCAGATTAAAGGATAAAGGGTACTCATGGTACATTTTCGATTCCGCATCATCGTTTGCAGAAAAATGGGAGAGAGAGACACTCCTCCATACCAATCCAAGAGACCAAGAAGAAGATTGGACTACACGAGTAAGAAAAACTTATGACAATCAGAGTGACTGTATCTTTCATATCCTCAGAAAACACTGGGATATACTTGTGGTCGACCCAGACCTGAGGGTGCTGTGGAATCTACTCCCACAATAACTTTCAGAAAGGTTTGGTCAATTAGGGACCATGCGCAGTTTCTATAAAAAACCTGCACCCAAGGGGACTTGGCTAGATAGAAGAATCTGTGGTTTCTTTAGCTCTGGAGAATGTTGTACATGTAATTGGATGAGACCATGTAAATCTTTCTCAAGTTCCTCCATGGTTAAAATCTTTTTCCAGTGGGATTATTCCATCTGTAAAACCTCAGGACTAGTATATATGGCCACATGCACCTGCCCCCTAGAATATGTAGACAAGATCAAGAGGGTGTCCAGGAGGAGAGTAGGGGAGCATTTGGGCGATATACGCCATGGTCGGGATATCCCATTAGTGAGACACATGAACAGTGCACATCGAGGTGAAACCGGAGACCTCTCCTTTTGTATCATTGTGGTGGTTAAACCCAATGTGAGAGGAGGTGATCATAATAATAATAATAATAATTTTTACAATAGATGTATGCTCCGAAAGGAAAGTGAGTGGATTGTGAGACTGGATTCACTAGCCCCTAAGGGACTCAATGAGCAAATTTCCTATGCCTGTTTTGTGTGAATACATCCCCATTCTGGATTATATTTTTGGATTTTATGCTCTACCCATTGCTAGTCAGTTCCCTGTGAATGGGGTTTACATATGTTGTACTTCACCGAGATATCTGAGCTTCTATATCAGAATTATTACTTATCAATTATATTCCACTTATACTATTTCGTCATTAACAAGTGTGGTGATCCTTGTGTACCTCCAATTGTGCAATAGAGGTCAACTTTGACCATTTAGGAATATACTGTGGGCCACCATCCCATATTTTTGTGGTGATAAAGTAGATCTACATGCCTATTACATGATGGGAGGATGTGCAGTACTTGTTTTTAGTCTCCCATGATGCTGATCTCAGAGATAGGATTTTTCTATGTTGGTGGTATGCAATCCAATACCATATGCGATCCGGAGTTGTACGCATGCTTCCGGACATGCACATGCGCAGATAGGAGACCGTGATGCACTCCGGCATGGAACGCACATGTCCGGGAACGTTTGAGCTTTCTGCCCGCCCGTTGTTTTGTGCTGGATTGTGGGGCGTTCTTGAGAATTTATTTTTGTTCCATCTTTCTTTAGTTGATCCCACTGATGCATCAGATAAGTCCTCAGAGAATTATAATTAGAGGAACCCATGGACACATTAGGATTTGTGAAGCTGACCTCCGCTCTCCTCTATTTCCTTTGAATTTATTGTGTGACCTGTATTTCAGAACAGTAGCTCCTGGTTTGTTTCATTTCCATGTGTAAATTGAATTTGACTCGTAGTCTTTGATATCTCTCTCAAACTTCGTTTTTTTGATGTGTGAGATGGCATCCTCCAGACTTTGTAAATTCTTTTGCATATTTTGTTTGAGTTTTGGATCCAAAAAGGCTTCTACACCAGGCGGAATAAGCAAGAAACAAATATCAAGCGCAATGTAACTTGGTTATCCTATAAGGGTTTTTTTAAATGTGGCCATACACCCTGTAAAGCATGCAACTATGGTAATAAAACCGACACATTTGAAGAAAACCTAACGGTACAGCAATTTTCAATACACAATTTCATCAATTGTAACACTATAGGGGTCATTTATTTAATAGAGTGTATAGAGAGTTAACTACAATACGTGGGATGCACTTCAGGTCCGCTAAAAAAATGTATTAGAAGACATTAATCTATTAAGATATTTGTCAGTCGGCACAACACAATCTAAATCACTGAAATATGATACGGGGGGCAATGGTAACTGTGCAACAAAGCACATAAAGAAGTAGGTAGAGAAAAGCTTGCACAGTGAGATAATGCACATCCAAAAATAATAAGAATTACTACAAATAATAAATACAATAGCAACTTTATTTCATGTAGGGACACACAAGTGGTTAAAAAATATACGACCACTGACGAAGCTATTGTAGTAGTGATACACGTAGGGCATAGATGCCTACAGAGGGAGTACACTGTAGAGAGGTAAGCCCTACACGTATCGCTACTACAGTAGCTTCGTCAGGGGCTGTATTTCTCTTGCTGATCAAAAAGGTCATAGTATTTGTATAACCCTGAATGCTGAATTCTATTCATTTGGAAGCAATCATGTTTACTGTGCTAATGACAAATTGTACTAAGTCAGCTGAAAGTTTATTTACAACAGGCCCTGTGATACCAACTATGTAAATAGATTAGCTCAAACAATGATAGGTGATCCCTGCACCTCTACCTCTTTTACCTGGGCTTTATGACCTCACACAGATGTAAATATAAACAGGGATGTCTGTAGTGCTGTAGACAGAATGAAATTTGGGACAGAGAATTACGGAACATCAGAAGGACTTTGGAAGGAAAATGGGAGACATCCTTCAGGAAAGTAGATGGATTGCATGGCATCTAAAGAGACACAGATTTGTATTCTACATGACTAGCCTAAGGGTATCAGCCCTCACTGGAAAGTTTCAGATCTGCTCCATTAACCATCAGAGAGACCATTGATACTTTTGGGAAGTCCAGGAGAGGACGAAAAAGTCACTTGGCCTCATGGATATGCTGTTTTGGTGTTGCTAGGAGGGACCCACCAGTCACCTAGAACCCATGGAGACATTTGGAGTTGCCAGGAGGGACTCACCGGTCGTCTGGTCCCATGGAAACTCTTGAAGAGGCCAGGATGGGACCATCGGGTCTCCTGGTCTTGTACCTTGATGGACTGTTGACTTCCTAAGCTTGCCGCTACCTTTTTTCTGTGGGGGCCCGCCAGAATCGGAGGGCCACTGGTTGAGGTAGTCGGCCCTGGAAGTCTCCAAAATCGCAGCTGTTCTATCCCAGGCGGGCGGAGAAGGAAGGGTGAGACTGTGTAATGTTGTACCATCTTGGGTATTTGCTGGGACTGTTCTGTATGTTTAATATCCGCTTTGTGGTTCAATAAAGTATTGCCACGCTGTTTTACCCTCACCCTGTGTTGTTTGAGTAGCGTTACACCCACAGAAGACCGCGGGTCTTCACAGTCCCTGACCAGGGTGACTCCATGCGGTGTTCTTCAGACAAGGTGCATTAAATAAACAGTGAGCTGACCTCCCTCTCCATTTTCTCATTATATGCATGTTTTCCTTATAGTAACAAATATTTATTTTTGCTAAAACTGTGATATTTTCACTTTACAACTTTTTTAAAACCTTTTTTATAAACTTTTTAAAATACCTCTCATTAGTGCGATCATACAACACAGAAGCCTCTGATTGCTCAGGTGATGCACTGTACTACTGTAGTGCCGTGTATTATCACTGCCTGTCAGTGTAATACTAACTGCCCCATACACATGAGATAAGTGTTGGCTGTACGATCATTTGGCAGATGGCTATCTCTCCAGACTCCCCCATACACAAATATTCCAGCTTTCCTGTGGTTTGTATGACTGACTGCATCTGTAGGGCGGTCCCCAAATACTTTATATATTCGACCAAAATCAGTGCTTTCATGTAACTTTAGTCTAATGTTTATGGAGGCGTTAAAAAGTAAGTTATGGCCTCTGGCTCGGCCTAATAGACTTTTGTACATTACAGTCTCAGTACTTGGGGGAGGAGGGCATTCAGCCGAACTCTGTCACACCTTCTTAGATGCCATGTTTGCTTTTTGCAGGAGCAAGTGGTTAAACTGCCAGGGATGTTATTGCAGCCGCACCTGTGCCATCCCTGAGGTGTACATCTATGTTCTGGTGCCCAAAAGAGTTCATAACATGTTAAAAAATTATAAAATGTGTCTTCTGCTTTTTGCATGTTTTTTCTTTTTACAAGAATTGTTGGTGCCAATTTTCTTTTGAAACATTTTAATATCTGCTTTTTTTCTGGGTTTTTTCTTGTAATATAGGAAAGCCTAAGGCTAGAAATAAAACCCATAATACACTGTGCATGTAGACTTTAGTATCAAATAATTTCTGTCCGCGGCATTTGTGCAAACAAAACAGCTTTTATAAAAGCGTCAAACTTCTGTGTGTGAATCAGACATCAGATCTATCTTGATAGAAGATTACAGTCCGGGGAAGACGGGAAACATTCATACAGACGGCCAGTGGTGATGTAGTCAGTGACGGACTGTCTCCAAATATGGTTTTAGATCCGTAGTAGTAGATGTTTCCTCATCATGAAGTAGTTATTTCTCATGTCACGTGAAATAAATATCTCCTGCAGTATTGCTAATGCCAATTCCAGTGATGGAAAATGAGACGAAAATTAGCGTTATGGAAGGTGAGTCTATGAGAAACATATTCAGCTGCAGACTTTCAGGAAGGAATTGCTTGTTGTCTGTGGCCTAAAATATGTAGGTTGTATTACTAGATGTAAAGAAAAAACTAAAAACTGTAAAATAATAAATCTCCTCATATGTTTCCCTTATTGTCTCCAGTAATTGTATTATTACACAGGATTTTTATGATGTTACATTGGCTCATCTTCTTCTCATTCAGGTCTCTACAATACCTCCTTCAGTGAAGATCGTCTATATAAGAACATTTTCCTGATTTACCCCTCAAAGATGGATATGGACAGGGAAAAGATGGTGGAGAGGATATTACACCTCACCCTAGAAATCCTCTTCCGGCTTACTGGAGAGGTGAGAGATTCTGATGACGTCACATTACATCATTCTTATCTATGGGAATAACAGATAGACAGAACTGGAGAGGTGAGGACTCTGGAAATGTCTGTAGTGAGATTTATTAATGTTTCTCTCCATAACCAGAGATTAATCACGGGGCCTCCACCTCACCCCCTGATACATGAGGACATCAATGACCAGATCCTAGAACTCACCTACAAGATGATTGAGCTTCTGAGTGGAGAGGTGATATTGCTGGGAATGCTGGGACATTATACTGTAACGCTATGGAGGGATCGGGGGATGACGGTATCATTGTATGTGTCAGGTTCCTATAAGGTGTCAGGATGTCGCTGTCTATTTCTCCATGGAGGAGTGGGAGTTTTTAGAAGGACACAAAGATCTGTACAAGGACATCATGATGGAGGTTCCCCAACCCCTCACATCACCAGGTAATAGACAGGACTAAATACACACGGCCGATAATTATCTGTATGTAAAGAATGAATTCAGTCCCTGTATGTGTTTCCTCCAGATCTATTCAGTACGAGGACAACACCTGAGAGATGTCCCCGTCCTCTTCTTCCACAGGACTGTAAACAAGAAGATCCCAATATTCCTCAGGATCATCAGGTACATGGAGAGAAGATGTTATGAGATTTCCCCTATGATGTGTAGACGGCTGTAAAAGTCATGTCTTCAGTCTAGTATTATCCACCATTAATACGTTTTAGATTTGTGTAATGAGAACGTTGGAGATGGCAGGATTAGAGCCGATCATACATGTGACTTCTCCATCTGTCTTTGACTTTTATAATATTTGTTTCAGGGTGAAGATCTGACCCATATTAATACTACAGAGACATATGTGAGGGGTGATGAGCGGTGTAAGGAGGAGATTCTTACATATGACTACCCAGGTGAGTAGTGACCACTAAATGCAGAGAAGTCACAGATTCTTCTCAGTCACCGGCTGCGGCTGCTTTATCAGTCGTGTAGTCCGGCCGTATCACAAAATGTGATCACCATTTTGCCACTAGACCAAAACATTCTCCTCCATCCGAAAATATTCAATTTACTTTGTGTAATTGTGAAAGCCCTTTTCTGTAGAACTTACAACCTGGAGGATCCACCTACCCCCTGGGATTAGTAGGCGCTGACCGTCACCTGCCCAGATCTGTAAACTACAAAGCCAAATGACAGCGTACGTAGAAAGTGCTGACAAGTGAGAAAATCACTTGAAGGAAAATATTATAATGAGCCTGTAAGAGAAAGCGGAGGGTAATGATGCTGTTGACTTCCTAGATCCCTGATATCTTATTGGATGAATCTACCTTCTCTCCCTTCTGTGCTGCTGAATGTTCTCATATGGTCCCTACAAGACCAGGTCCAGTCTTTCTGGCCAAAGTTTGCTTTTTTGATCGATAACATTAAATGTGCAGTGAGGAACAAGTGTGAATTTCTGTACAATAACAGAGTTTCCCTTTATCCCGACTTTTCAATTTCTTTTAAAACCAACTAACTTCAAGCAGGATTGCGATAACCTACACAAAAAACATTACACCTGTGCCATGATATGTCTCTAAGCTGTGCGTGGCTGATGGCTGTAATATACATCTGTTCACGCCTGCAGGAGATGTGGTGGCATGGCTCGAGCCCTGGTTTCATGGATTCACTCCACGTCATCAATAGTGTTGAGTGAATTTGTTCGGCATTTCAAATTCTGGTTCGTGTTCGGGGTTCCGGCTTGTTTGCGCACATCTGCGTGACAGTGTGGCAAATCAGGGATATTCGTGGGTGGAGCCGATTTTTTTGGCGCGAACAAGCCAGAACCCCGAACACAAACCCGAATTTGAAATGCCGAACAAATTCACTCAACACTAATCAGAAATTCCATTATATTTTCAATCCTAAGAAATTCAGATTCCTGCACAATCTCTCCTGAAATGAGGGCACTAATACTTTCTCTACTCTTCTGCTCAGGACTCATCATACCTCCAATGGTCCACCATAAATGAGTGCATCTCCAGTTTAGTGTTGGATTTCTCCCTTCATACATACGTTGTTGTTGGGGATGTTACATGTTTATATATTCTTTCTTTTTTTACAAGTTCATTCTGTATGATAGTCTGATTGTGGTGGGATCGGCCGGCCTCACTTTTGTGTCTCTGTAACTCCCTGGTAGTCTTTCAAAAAGATCTCCATTGCCTCTTCCAAATGCCCAAGATCTAAATTTAAGACACCTCAGCTCTGCAGTATTGTAAAAAACTTCACTGTAAATGTCTAATGTTTCTTCTTGACACTCATCTGACAGAAAATATTGTCCCTTACGATAGTTTAGATGATGAAGAGCCACCGAGCCCCAGACTCTAATTACCCCAGAGAGGTTTCTCCACTAGTTACTCATTTTTCTTTGATGGAGACTGTTGAGTTTGATCATTTCAGTAGATGTTTTATTGTCTATACTCACAGTTTTTGACTTCAGTAATCCTCTGATTTAACCCCTTCCCGCAGACAGTTTTATGTTCCTAATCAGCCCCATTTTTCAAATCTGACATTCTGTCACTTTATGTGGTGATAATTTTGGAATTTTTCACAAAGGATGATAGGAGACAAATGGACCTTACAAATAATATTCCAACTTCTCCTGAATCTGACAATCCCCTATATATGGTTGTACACTACTGTCTGGGCACATGGCAGGGTAAGAAGGGAAGGAGCGCCATTTAGCTATTAGGAATGCTGATTTTCCTGGAATAGTTCGCAGACGCAATGTATTGGGGGCACTGTTCATGGTCACTTGGCAGCTCAAAAGATGGCCACCACAAACAGGCTTGTCATTATCTACTCCATTTAAAGATTTCACAAATTACTTTGCTCATCACCCTTTAACCCCTCTACATTGATCTGGACTTACAGAGAGACCCCTAGGCTTGGGCCACGGTGTTACCTGCTATTCTGTGGAGTGAGATGGGAAGAAGAATAGTCAGGTAGCCAGGACACAACCAGGAGGGCAGAGAAAGTAAAAAATCAGAAGACACGAGAGTAGTCCGTAAATGGGCCGAGGTCACAGCAGGAAACACATACACAAGCCGGGAGCTGATCACAGAGGACTGAACCAGAGGAGAACAAGGCTGGATCTGGCAGCTTCCGGCAATATGCTCCCAGCTTTAGTAGGGTGCGGTGCTTTCTAAATGGCTGAAGCAGGGAGCAGATTACTCCAGCTGGACAGCACACACACTCATACCGCCAGACTGGATGGTACTACTGGTCCCAGGAACCCTAATCTTAGTGGCTGGACATAGCCTGCGCCTTTTACTCCATATTTGGGAGGCAGAATGAACAAACAGTTGAACACCACGCTCTACTGGTTCATCCTATGAGGTTTTCTATTAGATGGTCATTGTCCTGGTGAATAAGTGAATTTTTTTTATATAACTTGCCTTTATTTACAGACAGTTATAAGTAGAAATGTTCAAAAATATAAAATTCAAGGCTTTTTTTATTAAAAAATAATAATTGGTTTTATTCTTGGCAGATGTTTGTACCCGGAGATCAGAGGGACTGCTGACATCTTCAATTTTCAAATCAGACGGTTTTCAGATCCCACAGGATACAATTGAAGGGAATGCCATTACTATAGATATACTATCATCCCTTCACAGCAAAGATCTGTCATCTGGTCCTATGAAACAGGTCCTGTCTTTTGATTCATTACCTACTACTAAGGAAAATCAAAGTCCCAAAATAAGCATTAAAAAACAAACTGCTCCTAATGCAAAGAAGCCATTTTCACATTCAGAATATAGAAATAGTTTTCCTCTCAAAAAGTCTTTTCTTAAACATCAAAAAATTCACACAGCGAAGAATAGATTTTCTTGCTCCAAGTGTGGGAGATGTTTTAATCAGAAATCAAATCTTGTTCGGCATGAGAGAACTCACACAGGAGAGAAACCATTTTCCTGTTCAAAATGTGGGAAATGTTTTGTACAGAAATCAAATCTCATCGCACACCAGAGAACTCACACAGTGGAGAAGCCATTTTCCTGTTCAGAATGTGGGAAATGTTTTGTACAGAAATCAAATCTCATCAAACATCAGAGAACTCACACAGGAGAGAAACCATTTTCCTGTTCAGAATGTGGGAAATGTTTTGTACAGAAATCAAATCTTATCAAACATCAGAGAACCCACACAGGGGAGAAGCCTTTTTCATGTTCAGATTGTGGAAAATGTTTTGTACAGAAATCATATCTTATCAAACATCAGAGAACTCACACAGGGGACAAGCCATTTTCATGTTCAGAATGTGGGAAATGTTTTACAGAGAAATCAACTCTTATCAAACATCACAAAACTCACACAGGGGAGAAGCCATTTTCATGTTCAGAATGTGGGAAATGTTTTACAGACAAATCAACTCTTCTCATACATCAGAGAACTCACACAGGGGAGAAGCCTTTTCCATGTTCAGAATGTGGGAAATGTTTTACAGACAAATCAACTCTTATCAAACATCAGAGAACTCACACAGGGGAGAAGCCTTTTCCATGTTCAGAATGTGGGAAATGTTTTACAGACAAATCAACTCTTATCAAACATCAGAGAACTCACACAGGGGAGAAGCCTTTTCCATGTTCAGAATGTGGAAAATCTTTTAACCAGAAATCTAGTTTTCTTAAGCACCAGAGAACCCACACAGTGGAGAAGCCTTTTTCATGTTCAGATTATGGGAAATGTTTTGTACAGAAATCATATCTTGATATACATCAGAGAACTCGCACAGGGGAGAAGCCATTTTCATGTTCATAATGTGGGAAATGTTTTAACCAGAAATCTGATTTTGATAAGCACCAGAGAACTCACACAGGGGCGAAGTGTTTTTCATGTTCAGATTGTGGGAAATGTTTTAACCAGAAAGCGCATCTTGATAACGCCACCACAGACCTAGCCCCCTAATAAGCCATTGAGGAGTTTCTCATACCTCCTGAGGAACCAGAGGGGAGGCTGCAACACACTGTCAACAAAGGGGAAAGTAAAGTATGAAGACCCATGACCTAGGACGCAAACCCAGCTTTCTGACACTTGGCACTAAATTGTGACCCAAAATCCTTTGCTTATCTTCAGATTTCATGATGTCTTACACACAGTCAAGGCACCTAGTGCCAGAGGCAGCAAAACAACCCCAAAACACCTTTGAACCTCCACCATATTTGACTGTATGGGTTGTAAATTTATTGATTATGCTGCGCACCTTGGACAAAGGAACATGTGGATCCCTAAAGATGGAGTTATAACCTTGAAATTGTTGATATTTTTCGATAATTTTGGTTCTCAAGTCCTCAGACAGTTCTCTTCTCCTCTTTCTGTCTTCTCCATGCTTAGTGTGGCATACATATGCACACAATGCAAAGATTGAATCAACTTCTCCCTTTTTTATCTAGTTTTAGTTGTGATTTTCATATTGCCCACACCTGTTACTTGCCACAATTGCTTTTGAACAAGCTTCACATGCTTGAAACAAAGTTGTTTACCCACTATTTTGGCAAGGTGCCAACAATTTTTTCCGGCCTATTTTGTGTGAGATTATGTTTAATTTGCCTTATTTTCTCTGTTTTCTTGTGTTGTTCCAATATACGTAAAGGAAATAAACGTGTATAACAAAACATGTAATTGCAATAATTTTCTGGGAGAATTACTTCATTTTCTGAAACAATTTCAAGGGATCCAACACTTTTCACCATGACTTGTTTTTGTTGCCTTTTTAATTTGTTGGAGCATTTCATCCTCTACGTGTTCAGCTATATTAGGAGACTTGTAGCAAACTCCAGTTAGCAGCTTTCCATTATTGCCTTGTCCATGTACATTTACCCAGACTGATTCTACATCAGGAATGTAAAACTCAAAACATGAAAACTTTGACAAAGTCGTGGGCCAACCAGTATACTGTATAATGGGCCCCACATCCTCCTCCATACATAAGAAACAAGAGGAAAAAACTTCAAGTCAGAGTCCCATATAATAGTGAAAAAATTACAAAATGTTATTAATTATAATTTATACAGGAAAAAAATATGAATCACAGAAACAGTTAATAGTAAAACAATGGAGGAGCACTAATGAGGAGCATGAGACAAATTAACATGATTCTTTTCTGATGTAAATACATAATTGGGCTGCCAAAAAATAAGAATATATTGTTAAAATGCAGTGAAGCATTCAATAAAAGTGCAGGTGCTTATGAGGTAGGTCTACAGTAGTTGCTATATAAGAGGTTAGTCACACCGCTGTCTATATATAGGTACTAATATAGATAGCTCATACCGGGGACAGCAGATCTTTATAAGTGGTATCAGTGCCCTGACTCTTAGGCTACAGGGTAAAAGTATATCCTAATATATATTAAAGCCTAGAAAATGCACCTAAGTAGGAAAAAAGATTAAAGAACGGCAGCAAAAAGAGTGTAGCATGAACCCTATAGAATACTTACAGCCACAGTGGATGTGAACACGCTCCACAATTGTGCTCACCCTGATGCGCGTTTCGGCATGGCTGCCTTCATCAGGAGGTGGCGTCAGTGTAGGTGGGTAAGGTTTAAAAAGGGCCCTTGAGCCAATAGAAAAGGGGGTGTGTAGTCTCTCGGCCAATGGGTGTGGGGAAGGCGTGGCATGACACATGGCAATCACCGCTACACCGCCGCATCCATGGCAACCGCGTCATATGATCCATCACGCCGCAAGCATGTGGGGAACCACGTGATCACGCGTCATGGAGCACAGATTGATACGACCAACGAGGACACCACAGAGAACAGTGAAGCATGAAGTATAACACGATTATATGAGATCATAGTATAAATGCATAATAAGATATAAGAAAATATCTCTCAAAATATCGATCTATAAATGCGAAATATATATAAATTATATTATATATATAAAATATATAGAAATTATTAACTACTACCCAACCATACTACACTGCTCAAAAAAATAAAGGGAACACTTAACAGAATAGAACTCCAAGTAAATCAAACTTCTGTGAAATCAAGCTGTCCACTTAGGAAGCAACACTGATTGACAATCAATTTCACATGCTGTTGTGCAAATGGAATAGACAATAGATGGAAATAATTGGCGATTATCAAGACACCCTCAATAAAGGAGTGGTTCTGCAGGTGGGGACCACAGACCACATCTCAGTACCAATGCTTTCTGGCTGATGTTTTGGTCACTTTTGAATGTTGGTTGTGCTTTCACACTCATGATAGCATGAGACGGACTCTGCAACCCACAAAAGTTGCTCAGGTAGTGCAGCTCATCCAGGATGGCACATCAATGCGAGCTGTGACAAGAAGGTTTGCTGTGTCTGTCAGCGTAGTGTCCAGAGGCTGGAGGCGCTATCAGGAGACAGGCCAGTACACCAGGAGATGTGGAGGGGGCCGTAGAAAGGCAACAACCCAGCGGCAGGACCCCTACCTCCGTCTTTGTGCAAGGAGGAACAGGAAGAGCACTGCCAGAGCCCTGCAAAATGACCTCCAGCAGGCCACAAATGTGCATGTGTCTGCACAAACAGTTAGAAGCCGACTCCATGAGGGTGGTATGAGGGCCCGACGTCCACAGATTGGGGTTGTGCTCACATCCCAAGACCGTGCAGGACACTGTGCTCTTCACGGATGAAAGCATGTTCACACTGAGCACATGTGACAGATGTGACAGAGTCTGGAGACGCCGTGGAGAGCGATCTGCTGCCTGCAGCATCCTTCAGCATGACCGGTTTGGCAGTGGGTCAGTAATGGTGTGGGGTGGCATTTCTTTGGAGGGCCGCACAGCTCTCCATGTGCTCGCCAGAGGTAGCCTGACATTAGGTACCGAGATGAGATCCTCAGACCCCTTGTGAGACCATATGCTGGTGCGGTTGGCCCTGGGTTCCTCCTAATACAAGACAATGCCAGACCTCATGTGGCTGGAGTGTGTCAGCAGTTCCTGCAAGATGAAGGCATTGAAGCTATGGACTGGCCCGCCCGTTCCCCAGACCTGAATCCGATTGAGCACATCTGGGACATCATGTCTCGCTCCATCCACCAACGTCACGTTGCACCACAGACTGTCCAGGAGTTGGCGGATGCTTTAGTCCAGGTCTGGGAGGAGATCCCACAGGAGACCATCCGCAACCTCATCAGGAGCATGCCCAGGCGTTGTAGGGAGGTCATACTGGCACATGGAGGCCACACACAATACTGAGCCTCATCAGGAGCATGCCCAGGCATTGTAGGGAGGTCATACAGGCACGTGGAGGCCACACACAATGCTCAGCCTCATCAGGAGCATGCTCAGGCGTTGTAGGGAGGTCATACAGGCACGTGGAGGCCACACACTATACTGAGCCTTATTTTGACTTGTTTTAAGGACATTACATCAAAGTTGGATCAGTCTGTAGTGTGTTTTTCCACTTTAATTTTGGGGATGACTCCAAATCCAGGCCTCCATTGGTTAATAAATGTGATTTCCATTGATGATTTTTGTGTGATTTTGATGTCAGCACATTCAGCTTTGTACAGAACAAAGTATTCAATGAGAATATTTCATTCAGATCTAGGATGTGTTATTTCAGTGTTCCCTTTGTTTTTCTGAGCAGTGTATGTGTATATATCTATATATACAGTGAAGGAAATAAGTATTTGATCCCTTGCTGTTTTTGTAACTTTGCCCACTGACAAAGACATGAAGAGTCTATAAGTTTAAGGGTAGATTAATTTTAACATTGAGAGAGAGAATATCCCAAAAAAATCAAGAAAATCACAGTACCCCTGATGAAGCATCAGCCATACGGCGTTGGGGTGGTGTGAGGGGGCCGGGGTATGTTCTGAATACGTTTTCTCTTTTGATCCCTCTGGCTGTAGCCATTATGGGAAGGTGTCGCAGCTTTTATTTGAGTTTTATCTCTTTATATATGAAATTAATATTTGTTATCAATTTAATACATGCATATTTATATATATTTAAAAAAATTCTTTCCAAATCAGACAATGTGATTTTCAGGATTTGTTTTCTCATTTTGTCTCTGATAGTTGAGGTCGACCTATGATGTCAATATACATATAATATAATATATATACATATATTATCCCACATGAATATTGCTCCACTCATGTAATTCCTCACGTGTTTGTGTATATGTGTGTGTGTATATATATATATATATAATGTGTGTATATAAGACAGTGTGCTTTGCTGGAGGGGGAAGGACTTTTCTCTGAACAGAAGCTCAGTCTGGGCAAATCAGAAGCAGATTTACAATAGTTGTGTGAAGGTGGTGTATAGAACTCGTAACACCAGTTCCCTTCTGTCCTATCAGCTGAGGTTACCAGGGTTCATCATAGCTCTTAGTCAGTGATGGGGAAAATGGGAGAATACAATAGGCTGGTGATATCAGTCCCCCACATTGGGGGCTGGAGATGCCCCTCTTGGACTGGATGTAAAATCACAAGACACATGTGACTTCTCTCTCTTACTCCATGGACACAATGACGACCATATCTGGCTGAGTATGTACTGATCCTCTGTGACCCCTTACTTACTAGGCCCTGCTTACCCTGTGCTCCTGCATTAACCCTATATATATATATATATATATATATATATATATATATATATATATATATATTACAGACCAAAAGTTTGGACACACCTTCTCATTTCAAGATTTTTCTGTATTTTCTTGACTATGAAAATTGTACATTCACACTGAAGGCATCAAAACTATGAATTAACACATGTGGAATTATATACTTAACAAAAAAGTGTGAAACAACTGAAAATATGTCTTATATTCTAGGTTCTTCAAAGTAGAAGGGAAGGACCAAATGTATGACTATGGGAAAATGGGGGAAGCCCAACAACTAGGGAAAATGAGAGAGGAGACCTCCTAGGCAGATCTTACAACACCCTGACTCCCCTATCGTCCCTAATCACCAAGAAACTCCAAGAAGAAACTAGCCGAATGCTGGAACTCCAGGCCTGAACAGAGGAAAATAGTTCACCGGTGACTCTCTGGAGACACTGTGGGTTTTTAAATATCAAGCAAGGGTGTGTCAATTAGCAGCAGAAAGAGGAGATCACTGCTGGGTCCTAGCGAGAGAAGGATAGCACTACACTACAGGGATGAAAGAATCAAAAAGGTGTCTGCAAAGCCAAGCGCAGCAACCTTCTACAGCTCAATCCAGAACGACTGTTTGTCAAACCTGATACACCCATGACACCCTCCCAGAATGTTAGACATAATTATTCCAGCAGCCTTTACACCCATCGTGGGGGCGGAATAATAACAAATGTGGGATTAGAGGCTTAGAATACATAGGGGCGTGATGAATTCTAAGTCTTTGTATGAAATAGAATAAAAATGATAACAAAGATGGACGGGCACATTGGGAGATGAGAGGAAATAGGATGGGGTGTATTGATAATTACTATTTCACCCTTATTACTACTAATACTGAATGACTGCGGAGGTTGGCACCCTAAGAAGTCCATAGTCTAAAGAAAAGACTTAGAATTCATCATGTCCCTTTGTATTCTTAACCTCTAATACCAGAGGAATATCGTATCCTAAGTGGGGTCACTGTAGTGGGAGAGGGGATCTGCTGTTTTGGCAGCTGCACAATATTCCAGACAAATCAGCAATCCAGAAACCATATAGAGTGGATACGGAAAGTATTCAGACTCCTTTAAATTTTTCACTCTTTATTTCATTGCAGCCAATTGGTAAATTCTAAAAAGTTCATTTTTTTTCTCATTAAAGTACACTCTGCACCCCATCTTGACTGAAAAAAACAGAAATGTAGAAATTTTTGCAAATTTATTAAAAAAGAAAAACTGAAATATCGCATGGTCATAAGTCTTCAGACCCCTTGCTCAGGCACTCATATTGAAATGACATGCTGTCCATTCCTTGTGATCCTTCTTGAGAAGGTTCTACTCCTTCATTGGAGTCCAGCTGTGTTTAATTAAACTGATAGGACTTGATTTGGAAAGGCACACACCTGTCTATATAAGATCTCACAGCTCACAGTGCATGTCAGACCAAGTGAGAATCATGAGCTCAAAGGAACTGCCCAAGGAGCTCAGAGACAGAATTGTGGCAAGGCACAGATCTGGCTAAGGTTACAAAAGAATGTCTGCATAACTTAAGGTTCCTAAGAGCACAGTGGCCTCCATAATCCTTAAATGGAAGAAGTTTGGGACCACCAGAAGTCTTCCTAGACCTGGTCGTCCAGCCAAACTGAGCAATCGTGGGAGAAGAGCCTTGGTGAAAGAGGTAAAGAAGAACCCCAAGATCACTGTGGCTGAGCTCCAGAGATGCAGTAGGGAGATGAGAGAAAGTTCCACAAAGTCAACTATCACTGCATCGGGCCTTTATGGCAGCGTGGCCCAACGGAAGCCTCTTCTCAGTGCAAGACATATGAAAGCCTGCATAGAGTTTGCTCAAAAACACATGAAAGACTCCCAGACTATGAGAAATAAGATTCTCTGGTCTGATGAGACGAAGATAGAACTTTTTGGTGATAATTCTAAGCGGTATGTGTGGAGAAAACCAGGCACTGCTCATCACCTGCCCAATACAATCCCAACAGTGAAACATGGTGGTGGTAGCATCATGCTATGGGGGTGTTTTTCAGCTGCAGGGACAGGACTACTGGTTGCAATTGAAGGGAACATGAATGCGGCCAAGTACAGAGATATCCTGGATGAAAACCTCTTCCAGAGTGCTCTGGACCTTAGACTTGGATGAAGGTTCACCTTACAACAAGACAATGACCCTAAGCACACAGCTAAAATAACAAAGGAGTGGCTTCAGAACAACTCAGAGCCCTGACCTAAACCCAATTGAGCATCTCTGGAGAGACCCGAAAATGGCTGTCCACCACCGTTCACCATCCAACCTGACGGAACTGGAGAGGATCTGCAAATCCAGGTGTGAAAAACTTGTTGCATCATTCCCAAGAAGACTCATGGCTATACTAGCTCAAAAGGGGGCTTCTACTCAATATGGAGCAAAGGGTCTGAATGCTTATGACCATGTGATATTTCAGTTTTTCTTTTTTAATTTGCAAAAATTTCTACATTTCTGTTTTTTTCAGTCAAGATGGGGTGCAGAGTGTACTTTAATGAGAAAAAAATGAACTTTTTAGAATTTACCAAATGGCTGCAATGAAACAAAGAGTGAAAAATGTAAAGGGGTCTGAATACTTTCCGTACCCACTGTAGTGATTCTTCCCTTCCGAGCCGTGGAAGCGAGATCTTTTGCCACATTCTGGTGTTGCCTCATTGTTGAGAAACTGCTTTAAAAATTGTGTAGCCCCCTATAAGCTATTCCTGCCCACAGTGCCCCCATCCAGCGAGTGTTTGAGAAAGGTTATTACACTGAAACGTCCCGATATTCACAACCAAGGATCACAATCTCATTTATCATTGCTGCGCGCTGTTTACTGCATCAATGGAGGGAACAGCTGAGATTCTCTATTACTGGGATCCAACTCCCCTCGCTCCTCACACTCAGCAATGTCAGCACTTCAGACTATATACCCAAAGCATCGTACACACGGCATCGTACACTAACTACTTCTGTTATATACGGCTCCGCTCCGTTCACACATGACTCCTCTCCGTACACCTCGCACACGCGCGGCTCCGCTCCGTACACCTCGTACATGCGCGGCTCCGCTCCTTACAACTCGTACACACGTGGCTCCGCTCCGTAACCTCATACACACGCGGCTCCGCTCCGTACAACTCGTGTACGCGCGGCTTCGCTCACCTCATACACACGCGGCTCCGCTCCGTACACCTCGTACACACGTGGCTCCGCTCCGTACACCTCGTACACACGCGGCTCCGCTCCGTACAACTCGTTTACGCGCGGCTTCGCTCACCTCATACACACGCGGCTCCGCTCCGTACACCTCGCACACGCGTGGCTCCGCTCCGTACACCTCGTACACACGCGGCTCCGCTCCGTACAACTCGTTTACGCGCGGCTTCGCTCACCTCATACACACGCGGCTCCGCTCCGTGCACCTCGTACACGTGCGGCTCCGCTCCATACACCTCGTACATGCGCGGCTCCGCTCCGTGCACCTTGTACACGCGCGGCTCCGCTCCGTACACCTCGTACACGCGCGGCTCCTCTCCGTATACCTCGCACACGCGTGGCTCCTCTCCGTATACCTCGCACACGCGTGGCTCCTCTCCGTATACCTCGCACACGCGTGGCTCCGCTCCGTACACCTCGTACACGCGCGGCTCCGCTCCGTACAACTCATTTACGCGCGGCTTTGCTCACCTCATACACACGCGGCTCCGCTCCCTACACCTCGTACACACACGACTCTGCTCCGTACACCTCGTACAAATGCGGCTCCGCTCCGTACACCTCGTACACATGCGGCTCCGCTCCGTACACCTCATACAAGTGCGGCTCCGCTCCGTACACCTCGTACACGCGCGGCTCCTCTCCGTATACCTCGCACACGCGTGGCTCCTCTCCGTATACCTCGCACACGCGTGGCTCCGCTCCGTACACCTCGTACACGCGAGGCTCCGCTCCGTACAACTCATTTACGCGCGGCTTTGCTCACCTCATACACACGCGGCTCCGCTCCCTACACCTCGTACACACACGACTCTGCTCCGTACACCTCGTACAAATGCGGCTCCGCTCCCTACACCTCGTACACACACGACTCTGCTCCGTACACCTCGTACACGCGCGGCTTCGCTCCGTACACCTCGTACACATGCGGCTCCGCTCCGTACACCTCATACAAGTGCGGCTCCGCTCCGTACACCTCGTACACACGCGGCTCTGCTCCGTACACCTCGTACACACGCGGCTCTGCTACATCCACACTGTAAACCCCTCCTGACCCCACACATAAACTTCAGCTCATCCAGCACCATGACAACCAGCACAGCAGAGTCCTGCATCCACTGAGGCCCCTGATCATGTGACCCCTGACTCCTCCCCTCCTGTGACCTCATCACAGGTCCTGTGCGCACACAACAGCCATATATGTGGTGGCGGCTCTGCAGGTGGAGGTATGTGGAGACCCCATTACTGGGCGCAGGGGGCATTAACCCCTTCAGCACGGAGGCTCTTTTGGGGTCTTGTGTTGCCCCTTTATGAGAATCATAAGGTTTTGTTCTGTTTCCTGTAATAGATACATACGACCCCACTATGGAGACAGGAAGGGAGGAAACGTATTGTTCTCAGAGTACAGGACGCCCACAGTGTAATGCCCCCATTATGCCCCTTATGCAGGATGTATGATCCCCCCCACAGTGTAATGCCCCCATTATGCCCCTTATGCAGGATGTATGATGCCCCCATACAGTGTAATGCCCCTTATGCAGGATGTATGATGCCCCCACACAGTGTAATGCCCCTTATGCAGGATGTATGATGCCCCCACACAGTGTAATGCCCCCATTATGCCCCTTATGCAGTATGTATGATGCCCCCCACAGTGTAATGCCCCCATTATGCCCCTTATGCAGGATGTATGATGGCTCCACACACTGGAATGCCCCCATTATGCCCCTTATGCAGGATGTATGATGCCCCCACACAGTGTAATGCCCCAATTATGCCCCTTATGCAGGATGTATGATGCCCCCACACAGTGTAATGCCCCCATTATGCCCCTTATGCAGGATTTATGATGCCCCCCACAGTGTAATGCCCCCATTATGCCCCTTATGCAGAATGTGTGATGCCCCCATTATGCCCCTTATGCAGGATGTATGATGCCCCCACACAGTGTAATGCCCCCATTATGCCCCTTATGCAGGATGTATGATGCCCCCACACAGTGTAATGCCCCCATTATGCCCCTTATGCAGGATGTATGATGCCCCCATACAGTGTAATGCCCCCAATATGCCCCTTATGCAGGATGTATGATGCCCCCCACAGTGTAATGCCCCCATTATGTCCCTTATGCAGGATGTATGATGCCCCCACACAGTGTAATGCCCCCATTATGCCCCTTATGCAGGATGTATGATGCCCCCATACAGTGTAATGCCCCCAATATGCCCCTTATGCAGGATGTATGGTGCCCCCCACAGTGTAATGCCCCCATTATGCCCCTTATGCAGGATGTATGATGGCTCCACACACTGGAATGCCCCCATTATGCCCCTTATGCAGAATGTATGATGCCCCCACACAGTGTAATTCCCCCATTATGCCCCTTATGTAGTATGTATGATGCCCCCACACAGTGTAATGCCCCCATTATGCCCCTTATGCAGGATGTATGATGCCTCCACACAGTGTAATGCCCCCATTATGCCCCTTATGCAGGATGTATGATGCCCCCACACACTGTAATGCCCCCATTATGCCCCTTATGCAGGATGTATGATGGCTCCACACACTGGAATGCCCCCATTATGCCCCTTATGCAGGATGTATGATGCCCCCCACACAGTGTAATGCCCCCATTTTGCCCCTTATGCAGGATGTATGATGCCCCCACACAGTGTAATGCCCCCATTATGCCCCTTATGCAGGATGTATGATGCCCCCACACAGTGTAATGCCCCCATTATGCCCCTTATGCAGGATGTATGATGCCCCCACACAGTGTAATGCCCCCATTATGCCCCTTATGCAGGATGTATGATGGCTCCACACACTGTAATGCCCCCATTATGCCCCTTATGCAGGATGTATGATGCCCCCACACAGTGTAATTCCCCCATTATGCCCCTTATGCAGTATGTATGATGCCACCACAGTGTAATGCCCCCATTATGCCCCTTATGCAGCATGTATGATGCCCCCACACAGTGTAATGCCCCCATTATGCCCCTTATGCAGTATGTATGATATCCCCACACAGTGTAATGCCCCCATTATGCCCCTTATGCAGTATGTATGATGCCCCACACAGTGTAATGCCCCCATTATGCCCCTTATGCAGGATGTATGAATCCCCCACACAGTGTAATGCCTCTATTATGCCCCTTGTGCAGGATGTATGATGCCCCCACACAGTGTAATGCCCCCATTATGCCCCTTATGCGTATGTATGATACCCCCACACAGGGAAATGCCCCCATTATGCCCCTTATGCAGTATGTATGATGCCCCCACACAGTGTAATGCCCAATTATGCCCCTTGTGCAGGATGTATGATGCCCCCACACAGTGTAATGCCCCCATTATGCCCCTTATGCAGTATGTATGATGCCCCCACACAGTGTAATGCCCCATTATGCCCCTTGTGCAGGATGTATGATGCCTCCACACAGTGTAATGCCCCCATTATGCCCCTTGTGCAGGATGTATGACGCCTCCACACAGTGTACTGCCCCCATTATGCCCCTTATGCAGGATGTATGATTCCCCCACACAGTGTAATGCCCCCATTATGCCCCTTATGCAGGATGTATGATGCCCCCACACAGTGTGATGCCCCCATTATGCCCCTTATGCGGGATGTATGATGCCCCACACAGTGTAATGCCCCCATTATGCCCCTTATGCAGGATGTATGATGCCCCCACACAGTGTAATGCCCCCATTATGCCCCTTATGCAGGATGTATGATGCCCCCACACAGTGTAATGCCCCCATTATGCCCCTTATGCAGGATGTATGTTGCCCCCACAGTACCGGTTTTACAGTTGGAATAATCCCTCTGGAGTTGGTTTTCCCTTTGCCTGCTCCCCTCCATGTATACCCTCGAGCATGTATACATGCATGTAGGGGAGCAGCCGGCCTTACTAGATATCGAGGCTTTGTACAGTAATATACGGCCTGAGGATGGTATCAGAGGAGTAAAACGTTTCTTGAAATCGAGATCAGTCGAGTGTAGCAGACATAATGACTTCATGGAAGATTTGTCGGGGAACTCCTCATCAATAGAGTGGGCTTTAGATTTACATCTGAATTTAATTATAATAATAATAATATTTTTTATTTTTATAGCACCAACATATTTCACATCACTTTACAATTTTAGGGGGGACTTGTACAGACAATACAGACTTTACAGAATAAGCATAACTCAGATATTAAAAGGGGTGAGGGTCGCAAGCTTACAGTCTATAAGCAAATAGGGAGACACAAAAGGTAAAATGTACATATATTCTATAATACAGCCTTAATATACTAAATAGGGTAAGTACGTAGCACTACATGAACTGGTCGCCATCCAGTATGTGTACAGTACAGACAGAGGCTAATCAGTGCATGGATGGTATGAACATGATTTTGAAGAAAATTTTAATATGGGCCAAACTGGGACAGTTAGATAAGTGTGTTGAGGCGATAGGCCAGTCTAAAGAAATGGGTTTTTACGGCACGCCTAAAACTGTGGGTATTGGGAATTAATCGAATTGTCCTGGGTACTGCATTCCAAAGAATTGGTGCAGCACGTGGAAAATCTTGGATACAGGAGTGGGAGGTTCTTATTACGGAGGATTTTAGTTTAAAATTCTTAGCAGAACGGAGGGCACTTGTAGGGTGGTAGACTGAGACTAGGGAAGAGATGTATGGGGGTGCTGAAGCATGGAGCGCTTTGTGGGTGAGAGTGATAAGTTTATATTGAACTCTGTATTGGATGGTCAACCAGTGCAATGACTGGCACAGGGAAGAGGCATTGGTGTATCGGTTGGTGAGGAATATGATCGTGGCTGCTGCATTCAAGATGGATTGGAGAGGGGAGAGTTTAGAAAGAGGGAGACCCAATAGTAAAGAGTTACAGTAGTCCAGAGGAGAATGAATAAGAGCTACAGTGAGAGTTTTTACCGAGTCAAAGGTAAGAAAATTTCTGATTCTAGAGATGTTTTTGAGGTGTAGATGACGCGAGCTAGTGATTTGATGTGAGGTGTGAAGACAAGATCTGAACCGAGTATGATCCCAAGACAAACCAGTGGGCTTGTTGCTGGTTGCTGGGGAGTAATGGTGGAGCCACAAACTGAAGTGGCAATATTGGGCACAGGTACAGTACAGACAAAAAGTTTGGACACACCTTCTCATTTAGATTTTTCTGTATTTTCATGACTATGAAAATTGTACATTCACACTGAAGGCATCCAAACTATGAATTAACACATGTGGAATTATATACTTAACAAAAAAAAGTGTGAAACAACTGAAAATATGTCTTATATTCTAGGTTCTTCAAAGTAGCCTTTTGCTTTGATGACTGCTTTGCACACTCTTGATATTCTGTTGATGAGCTTCAAGAGGTAGTCACCAGAAATGGTCTTCCAACAATCTTGAAGGAGTTCCCAGAGATGCTTAGCACTTGTTGTTGGCCCTTTTGCCTTCACTCTGCGGTCCAGCTCACCCCAAACCATCTCGATTGGGTTCAGGTCTGGTGACTGTGGAGGACAGGTCATCTCGCGTAGCACCCCATCACTCTCCCTCATGGGAGAGCAGAGCATAGTGAGCAGGAGCTGGTTATCCACAGTGTCGAATGATGCAGAGAGGTCTGGGAGAATCAGCAGGGAGTAGTGACCATTTGATTTGGCTGTTAGTAGATCATTAGAGACTTTAGTGAGGGCAGTTTCAGTATCTGAGAGATAGCGGATCAGACGGGAATGGACGAGGCATTCCAGGAGTTTAGAGATAAAGGGAAGATTGGAGACAGGTCTGTAGTTAGCAGCACAGTTCTCGTCCAGGGATGGTTTTTTTCTTCTTCTTCCGTGACTAGTGCGAAGTCAGAAAATGAGCAAGATGCAGTGTGGGAGGGAGGAGCATGCATTACATTTGAGGATTGGGAGAAAATTTCGCGTCTGATGGGGTTAAATTTTTCTTTCAAATAATTGTCCAGATCGTCAGCGCTGAGGTCGGTGGTCGGACCTTGTGCTGTTTGATTGAGGAGAGAGTGAAACGTGTTAAACAGGCGTTTAGCATTATTGGACTGTGAGATGATGAGTTTGTTAAATAGGTTTGTTTGGAGAGGTGAAGAGCGGAGTTATAGGTTTTAAGCATACATTTATAATGGAGGAAATCTTCGGGCAGATTAGATTTTCTCCACAGCCGTTCAGCGCACGTGGAGCACCGCTGGAGAAGACGTGTTTACAGTGTGTGTCAGGGTTGTCCTCATCTGTGCCGAGTTGTTCTCTATGTAGGAGGTGCGGCTTCATCCAGGGAGCATTGCAATGTTTCGTTATAATGCTTCAGTGCAGAGTCGGGACATGAGAGGGAGGAGATTGGGGCCAATGATGTTTGCAACGTTTTCATAAATTTCTGGGTGTTAATGGATTGTATATTTCTGTAAGTGTGGAAAGTGGGGGTGTCCTGAGCAGGGGGACAGTGCTTGACAGAGAATGAAAGAAGGTTGTGATCAAAGAGCGGAAGAGGAGCGTTAGTAAAGTCCTATATTGAACAGAGCCGGGCGAAGATCCGGTCAAGAGTATTTCCATCATGTGTAGGAGAATTAGCAAGCTGTGAAAGGCCGAAGGAGGAAGTTAGCGATAAAAGATGAGCGGCAGATTTGGAGACGGAATCGCCAATTGGGATGTTAAAGTCTCCCATGATGAGGGTGGGGATGTCATAGCATAGAAAGTTTGGAAGCCAAGTGGCAAAATGATCCACAAACTGACGGGAGGGGCCCGGAGGGCGATACACAACCGCCACTCGCAGGGAGAATGGCTGGTAGAGTCTGACTCTGTGGGCCTCAAAAGAAGGGAAGATAAGTGAGGGTGCTGGGGGGGATAACCTGAAAAGTACATTTTGTTTAAAGGAGCAGACCAACACCAATTATTACCAGTTGCCGTTCCTGTATGTACTGATCAAGAAAGATTGAAATGGGACCCTAGGGACACTCCTCTACCATAAACCTTCAAGCACTAATAAACTATTGAAGTGGGATAACCACCACCCCCATCCCCATACAAAGAGGAAAACCCAAGGGCCAATTTTTACGGTTGAGATGGTACTGCTCGAATGTCACAGATTTTAATATACAGGCAATAGACCGGAACACCAGATTAAGGGATAAAGGGTACTCATGGTACATTTTCGATTCCGCATCATCGTTTGCAGAAAAATGGGAGAGACAGACACTCCTCCATACCAATCCAAGAGACCAAGAAGAAGATTGGACTACACGAGTAAGAAAAACTTATGACAATCAGAGTGACTGTATCTTTAATATCCTCAGAAAACACTGGGATATACTTGTGGTCGACCCAGACCTGAGGGTGCCGTGGAATCTACTCCCACAATAACTTTCAGAAAGGTTTGGTCAATTAGGGACCATGCGCAGTTTCTATAAAAAACCTGCTCCCAAGGGGACTTGGCTAGATAGAAGAATCTGTGGTTTCTTTAGCTCTGGAGAATGTTGTACATGTAATTGGATGAGACCATGTAAATCTTTCTCAAGTTCCTCCATGGTTAAAATCTTTTTCCAGTGGGATTATTCCATCTGTAAAACCTCAGGACTAGTATATATGGCCACATGCACCTGCCCCCTAGAATATGTAGACAAGATCAAGAGGGTGTCCAGGAGGAGAGTAGGGGAGCATTTGGGCGATATACGCCATGCTCGGGAGATCCCATTAGTGAGACACATGAACAGTGCACATCGAGGTGAAACCGGAGACCTCTCCTTTTGTATCATTGTGGTGGTTAAACCCAATGTGAGAGGAGGTGATCATAATAATAATAATAATAATAATTTTTACAATAGATGTATGCTCCGAAAGGAAAGTGAGTGGATTGTGAGACTGGATTCACTAGCCCCTAAGGGACTCAATGAGCAAATTTCCTATGCCTGTTTTGTGTGAATACATCCCCATTCTGGATTATATTTTTGGATTTTATGCTCTACCCATTGCTAGTCAGTTCCCTGTGAATGGGGTTTACATATGTTGTACTTCACCGAGATATCTGAGCTTCTATATCAGAATTATTACTTATCAATTATATTCCACTTATACTATTTCGTTATTAACAAGTGTGGTGATCCTTGTGTATCTCTAATTGTGCAATAGAGGTCAAGTTTGACCATTTAGGAATATACTGTGGGCCACCATCCCATAATTTTTGTAGTGATAAAGTAGATCTACATGCCTATTACATGATGGGAGGATGTGCAGTACTTGTTTTTAGTCTCCCATGATGCTGATCTCAGAGATAGGATTTTTCTATGTTGGTGGTATGCAATCCAATACCATATGCGATCCGGCATGGAACGCATGCTTCCGGACATGCGCATGCGCCGATAGGAGACCGTGATGCCCTCCGGCATGGAACGCACGTGTCCGGGCACTTTTGAGCTTTCTTCCCGCCCGTTGTTTTGTGCTGGATTATCGGGCGTTCTTGAGAATTTATTTTTGTTCCATCTGTCTTTAGCTGATCCCACTGATGCATCAGATAAGTCCTCAGAGAATTATAATTAGAGGAACCCATGGACACATTAGGATTTGTGAAGCTGACATCCGCTCTCCTCTATTTCCTTTGAATTTATTGTGTGACCTGTATTTCAGAACAGTAGCTCCTGGTTTGTTTAGTTTCCATGTGTAAATTGAATTTGACTCGTAGTCTTTGATATCTCTCTCAAACGTAGTTTTTTTGATGTCTGAGATGGCATCCTCCAGACTTTGTAAATTCTTTTGCATATTTTGTTTGAGTTTTGGATCCAAAAAGGCTTCTACACCAGGCGGAATAAGCAAGAAACAAGTATCAAACGCAATGTAACTTGGTTATCCTATAAGGGTTTTTTTAAATGTGGCCATACACCCTGTAAAGCATGCAAGTATGTTAATAAAACCAACACATTTGAAGAAAACCTAACGGTACAGCAATTTTCAATACACAATTTCATCAATTGTAACACTATAGGGGGTCATTTATTTAATAGAGTGTATAGAGAGTTAACTACAATACGTGGGATGCACGTCAGGTCCGCTAAAAAAATGTATTAGAAGACATTAATCTATTAAGATATTTGTCAGTCGGCACAACACAATCTAAATCACTGAAATATGATACGGGGGGCAATGGTAACTGTGCAACAAAGCATATAAAGAAGTAGGTAGAGAAAAGCTTGCACAGTGAGATAATGCACATCCAAAAATAATAAGAATTACTACAAATAATAAATACAATAGCAACTTTATTTCATGTAGGGACACACAAGTGGTTAAAAACATACGACCCCTGATGAAGCTACTGTAGTAGTGATACACGTAGGGCATAGATACCTACGGTTGGAGTCCACTGTAGAGAGGTAAGCCCTACACGTATCGCTACTACAGTAGCTTCGTCAGGGGCTGTATTTCTCTTGCTGATCAAAAAGGTCATAGTGTTTGTATAACCTTGAATGCTGAATTCTATTCGTTTGGAAGCAATCATGTTTACTGTGCTAATGACAAATTGTACTAAGTCAGCTGAAAGTTTATTTACAACAGCCCCTGTGATACCAACTATGTAAATAGATTAGCTCAAACAATGATAGGTGATCCCTGCACCCTCACCTCTTTTACCTGGGCTTTATGACCTCACACAGATGTAAATACAAACAGGGATGTCTGTAGTGCTGTAGACAGAATGAAATTTGGGTCAGAGAATCACGGAACATCAGAAGGACTTTGGAAGGAGAATGGGAGACATCCTTCAGGAAAGTAGATATATTGCATGGCATCTAAACAGACACAGATTTGTATTCTACATGATTCTAGTCTAAGGGTATCAGCCCTCACTGGAAAGTTTCAGATCTGCTCCATTAACCATCAGAGAGACCATGGATACTTTTGGGAAGTCCAGGAGGGGACGAAAAAGTCACTTGGCCCCATGGATATGCTCTTTAGGTGTTGCTAGGAGGGACCCACCGGTCAACTAGAACCGATGGAGACATTTGGAGTTGCCAGGAGGGACCCACCGGTCGTCTGGTCCCATGGAAACTCTCGGAGAGGCCTGGATGGGACCATCGGGTCTCCTGGTCTTGTTCCTCAATGGACTGTTGACTTCCTAAGCTTGCCGCTACCTTCTCTCTGTGGGGGTCCGCCAGAAGGGGAGGGCCACTGGTTGAGGTAGTCGGCCCTGGAAGTCTCCAAAGTCGCAGCTGTTCTATCCCAGGCGGGCGGAGAAGGAAGGGTGAGACTGTGTAATGTTGTACCATCTTGGGTATTTGCTGGGACTGTTCTGTGTGTTTAATGTCCGCTTTGTGGTTCAATAAAGTATTACCATGCTGTTTTACCCTCACCCTGTGTTGTTTGAGTAGCGTTACGCCCACAGAAGACTCCGGGTCTTCACAGTCCCTGACCAGGGCGGCTCATGCTGTATTCTTCAGACAAGGTGCATTAAATAAACAGTGAGCTGACCTCCCTCTCCATTTTCTCATTATATGCATGTTTTCCTTATAGTGACAAATATTTATTTTTGCTAAAACTGTGATATTTTCACTTTAAAACTTTTTTAAACCTTTTTTATAAACTTTTTAAAATAACTCTCATTAGTGCGATCATACAACACAGAAGCCTTTGATTGCTCAGGTGATGGACTGTACTACTGTAGTGCCGTGTATTATCACTGCCTGTCAGTGTAATACTAACTGCCCCATACACATGAGATAAGTGTTGGCTGAAGGATCATTTGGCAGACGGCTATCTCTCCAGACTCCCCCATACACAAATATTCCAGCTTTCCCGTGGTTTGTATGACTGACTGCATCTGTAGGGAGGTCCCCAAATACATTATATAGTCAACCAAAATCAGTGCTTCCATGTAACTTTAGTCTAATGTTTATGGAGGCGTTAAAAAGTAAGTTATGGAACTCTGCCTCTGGCTCGGCCTAATAGACTTTTGTACATTACAGGCCCAGTACTTGGGGGAGGAGGGCATTCAGCTGAACTCTGTCACACTTTCTTAGATGCCATGTTTACTTTTTGCAGGAGCAAGTGGTTAAACTGCCAGGGATTTTGTTGCTGCCGCACCTGTGCCATCCCTGAGGTGTACATCTATGTTCTGGTGCCCAAAAGAGTTCATAACATGTTAAAAAATTACAAAATGTGTCTTCTGCTTTTTGCATGTTTTTTCTTTTTACAAGAATTGTTGGTGCCAATTTTCTTTTGAAACCTTTTAATATCTGCTTTTTTTCTGGGTTTTTTCTTGTAATATAGGAAAGCCTAAGTCTAGAAATAAAACCCATAATACACTGTGCATGTAGACTTTAGTATCAAATAATTTCTGTCCACGGCATTTGTGCAAACAAAACAGCTTTTATAAAAGCCTCAAACTTCTGTGTGTGAATCAGACATGAGATCTAACTTGATAGAAGATTACAGTTCGGAGAAGACGGGAAACATTCATACAGACGGCCAGTGGTGATGTCGTCAGTGACGGACTGTCTACAAATATGGTTTTAGATCCGTAGTAGTAGATGTTTCCTCATCATGAAGTAGTTATTTCTCATGTCACGTGTAATGAATATCTCCTGCAGTATTGCTAATGCCAATTCCAGTGACTGAAAATGAGACGAGAATTAGCGTTATGGAAGGTGAGTCTATGAGAAACGTATTCAGCTGCAGACTTTGAGGAAGAAACTGCTTGTTGTCTGTGGCCTAAATATACAGGTTTTATTACTAGATGTAAAGAAAAAACTAAATTTAAAATAATAAATCTCCTCATATGTTTCCCCTTATTATGTCCAGTAATTGTATTATTATACAGGATTTTTATGATTTTACATCGGCTAATCTTCTCGTTCAGGTCTCTACAATAACGGATCCTCTCAGTGAAGATCGTCTATATAAGAAAATTTTCCTGATTTACCCATCAAAGATGGATATGGACAGGGACAAGATGGCGGAGAGGATATTACACCTCACCCTAGAGATCCTCTTCCGGCTTACTGGAGAGGTGAGAGATTCTGATGACGTCACATTACATCATTCTTATCTATGGGAATAACAGATGGACAGAACTGGAGAGGTGAGGACTCTGGAAATGTCTGTAGTGAGATTTATAAATGTGTCTCTCCATAACCAGAGATTAATCACGGAGCCTCCACCTCCCCCCCTGATACATGAGGACATCAATGACCAGATCCTAGAACTCGCCTACAAGATGATTGAGCTTCTGACTGGAGAGGTGATATTGCTGGGAATGCTGGGACATTATACTGTAACGCTATGGAGGGATCGAGGGGATGACGGTATCATTGTATGTGTCAGGTTCCTATAAGGTGTCAGGATGTCGCCATCTATTTCTCCATGGAGGAGTGGGAGTATATAGAAGGACACAAAGATCTGTACAAGGACATCATGATGGAGGTTCCCCAGCCCCTCACATCACCAGGTAATAGACAGGGCTAAATACACACGGACTATAATTATCTGTATGTAAAGAATGAATTCAGTCCCTGTATGTGTTTCCTCCAGATCTATCCAGTAAGAGGACAACACCAGAGAGATGTCCTCGTCCTCTTCTTCCACAGGACTGTAAACAAGAAGATCCCAATGTTCCTCAGGTAGAGAGAAGATGTCATGAGATCTCCCCTATGATGTGTAGACGGCTGTAAAAGTCATGTCTTCAGTCTTGTTTTATCCACCATTATTGTGGTTTATACTTGTGTAATGAGAACGGTGGAGATGGCAGGATTAGAGCTGATCATAGATGTGACTTCTCCTTCTGTCTGTGACTTTTACAATATTTGTTTCAGGGTGAAGATCTGACCCATATTAATACTACAGAGACATATGTGGGGGGTGATGAGCGGTGTAAGGAGGAGATTCCTACGTATGACTACCCAGGTGAGTAGTAACTATGAAATGTTGAGAAGTCTTAGATTTTTCTCAGTAATAGTGGTGGAGAACGCAGCACTACTGGACCAGGGTGTACAAGTATGGTCCAAACCGCATATAATATAAGAGAAACCTCAGCACTCAGGTAATGAATTTTAGCAAAAGCAATTTTAATTGCAGTCCACAGCAGAAAAAAAACAAAAACACGTTTCGGTCTATAAGACCTTCATCAGTGTACCACTTGTTGGGAATGACAATAGGAAAGGAGGGTGAGGACGCAGTGTCTCAGGCACGTGATCCCTTAGGACCAGAAGACAGGGAGAATGGGCTATCAAAACCGCGATATCCACGCCGATGTATGGTGTGGATGCCGTGGTTTTGATACGACCAGAAGACAGGGAGAATGGGCTAAGGGATCACGTGCCTGAGACACTGCGTCCTCTACCCTGGTGAGTAGTAACTACTAAATTCTGAGAAGTCACAGATTCTTCTCAGTCACCGGCTGTGGCTGCTTTATCAGTCGTGTAGTCCGGCCGTATCACAATCTTGTGATCACCATTTTCCCTCTAGACCACAACATTTTCCTCCATCCGAAAATATTCAATTTACTTTGTGTAATTGTGAAAGACCTTTTCTATAGATCTTACAACCTGGAGGATCCACCTACCCCCTGGGATTAGTAGACGCTGACCGTTACCTCCCCAGATCTGTAAACTACAAAGCCAAATGACAGCGTACGTAGAAAGTGCTGACAAGTGAGAAAAACACTTGAAGAAAAATATTCTGATGGGCCTGTAAGAGAAAGCGGAGGGTAATGATGCTGTTGGCTTCCTAGATCCCTGATATCTTATTGGATGAATCTACCTTCTCTCCTTTCTGTGCCGCTGAATGTTCTCATATGGTCCCTACAAGACCAGGTCCAGTCTTTATGGTCAAAGTTTGCTTTTTTAATCGATAACATTAAATGTGCATTGAGGGACAAGTGTGAATTTCTGTACAATAACAACAGAGTTTCCCTTTATACTTTTCAATTTCTTTTAAAACTGACTATCTTCAAACAGGATCTTGATAAACTACATAAATAACATTACATCTGTGCCATGATATATCTCTAAGCTGTGCGTGGCTGATGGCTGTAATATACATCTTGTGGCAAGACGACTCGCTCGGCTCTCCTGGAGGCAGACTCGGGACCCACGTTCCCAGGTTTCCTTTCTGCTGGTTTATTATCAGCCATAAACTCATGCTGGTTTCGCAGGAAAAACAAACATGACCCCTCTGGGTTAAACGGAAAAAAACCCAAAACAAAGTATAACTCAGTCCATAGATGAGCTTGTTCCGCCCGCTCTCGGTAGCATAAACTGCACTGCTAAAGTCCTTGTGCAAAGCTCTGCAGCTTCCACAATACTCTCTGGAGACTTCCCTCTCCAGACCACACTCCACAGGATAAAAAACAGGACTGAGCTAGCACATTGCTCAGCCACACCCTGACGGGAGGTAGGGGGAATGGCGTCCCGCCCTCTTTGCCATTCCCATAAAACCGCACACCCTTTAACAGAGTAAATCTACCTGCAAATAACACGTTGGCAGAAAAATAAAGTAGGTCTTAGTTCACACAGGAGAGCATCCTGAGTGACACATACCTCCCCTCACATATAAAATCAGTGACACTGTCACATATTCCCCCCTCTGCCCAAAGCCGGGGGTTTGGGCACCTTCTGACACCAGGCAGGGAATCCTAGAGAGGGCATCTGCATTCCCATGTAACTTCCCGGGCCTATTCTCCACGTGAAAGTTAAACTCTTGAAGCCCTAGGGACCATCTAGTTACCCTGGCATTTTTACCCCTCTTCTCCCTCAACCATCTCAACGGGGCATGGTCTGATACTAATCTACAGTCATGGCCAAAAGTATTGAGAATGAGACAAATAGTAATTTTTCCAAAGTTTACTGCTTCATTTTTTGTAATGGCAATTTGCATATACTCCTGAATGTCAAAGAGTGATCAGCTTAACAGCAATTACTGTACTTGCAAAGTCAATATTTGCCCAGAAAATGAACTTTAACCCCCAAAACACATTTCAACATCATTGCAGTCCTGCCTTAAAAGGAGCAGCTAACATCGTTTTAGTGATTGATCCATTAACACAGGTGTGGGTGTTGATGAGGACAGGGCTGGCGATCATTCAGTCATGATTAAGTAAGAAAGACATCACTGGACACTTTAAAAGGAGGCTGGTTCTTGGTATCATTGTTTCTCTTCAGTTAACCATGGTTATCTCTAAAGAAACACGTGCAGCCATCATTGCACTGCACAAAAATGGCCTAACAGGGAAGAGTATCGCAGCTACAAAGATTGCACCTCAGTCAACAATCTATCGCATCATCAAAAACTTCAAGGAGAGAGCTTCCATTGTTGTCAAAAAGGCTCCAGGGCGCCCAAGAAAGACCAGCAAGCGCCAGGACCGTATCTTAAAACTGTTTCAGCTGCGGGATCGGACTACCAGCAGTGCCGAGCTTGCTCAAGAATGGCAGCAGGCTGGTGTGAGTGCTTCTGCACGCACTGCGAGGCGCAGACTCTTTGAGCAAGGGCTGGTTTCAAGGAGGGCAGCAAAGAAGCCACTTCTCTCCAGAAAAACATCAGGGACCGACTGATATTCTGCAAAAGGTACAAGGAATGGACTGCTGAGGCCTAGGGCAAAGTCATTTTCTCTGATGAATCCCCTTTTCGATTGTTTGGGACATCTGGAAAACAGCTTATTCGGAGAAGAAGAGGTGAGCACTACCACCAGTCTTGTCTCATGCCAACTGTAAAGCATCCTGAAACCATTCATGTGTGGGGCTGCTTCTCAGCCAAGGGAATCGGCTCACTCACAGTCTTGCCTAAAAACACAGCCATGAATAAAGAATGGTACCAGAATGTCCTCCAAGAGCAACTTCTCCCAACCGTCCAAGAGCAGTTTGGCGCCCAACAATGCCTTTTCCAGCATGATGGAGCACCTTGCCATAAAGCAAAGGTGATAACTAAATGGCTCATGGAACAAAACATAGAGATTTTGGGTCCATGGCCTGGAAACTCCCCAGATCTTAATCCCATTGAGAACTTGTGGTCAATCATCAAGAGACGGGTGGACAAACAAAAACCAACAAATTCTGGCAAAATGCAAGCATTGATTATGCAAGAATGGACTGCTATCAGTCAGGATTTGGTCCAAAAGTTGATTGAGAGCATGCCAGGGAGAATTACAGAGGTCTTGAAGAAGAAGGGGCAACACTGCAAATATTGACTTGCTGCATTAACTCATTCTAACTGTCAATATAACCTATTGCTACTCATAATATGATTGCAATTATATTTCTGTATGTGATATAAACATCAGACAAGCACTAATAAAAACCAGAGGCCAGCAGATCATGTGAAAATATAATTTTGGTGTCATTCTCAAAACTTTTGGCCATGACTGTAAACTTCCGGCCTAGTAGGTAATATTTCAGTGTATCCACGGCCCATTTTATGGCTAAACACTCTTTCTCTACTATGGCGTAGTTCTTCTCGCAGGAGGACAGCTTTCGGCTTAGATAGAGAATGGGATGTTCTTCCCCATTTATCTCTTGGGAGAGTACAGCCCCTAGACCAACCTCTGAAGCGTCCGTCTGGACCACAAATTCTTTTTCGAAGTCTGGCGTGACCAGGACCGGATGCTTGCACAGTGTTAGCTTCAACTGTTGAAACGCGGTCTCCGTTTCTTCTGTCCATTTCACCATGGTTGATTTGGTGCCTTTTAGAAGATCCGTTAGTGGCGCGGCAATCATGGCGAAATTCGGGATAAACCGCCGGTAGTATCCCACCATTCCTAGGAACGCTCTCACCTGCTTCTTCGAGAGTGGTTGCGGCCAGGTTTGAATTGCCTCCACTTTCTTGATTTGCGGCTTTATTTCGCCTCTCCCAACAACATAGCCCAGGTGCTTGGCCTCCTCCTTCCCGATGGCACACTTTTTCGGATTTACGGTAAATCCTGCCTTCCTTAGCGCGTCCAGAACGGCCTGTAGTTTAGGTAGGTGACTAGCCCAGTCTGGGCTAAAGACCCCAATGTCGTCGAGGTAGGCTGCGGCATACTTCTTATGTGGGGCTAGGATCCGATCCATAGCCCTCTGGAAGTAGCTGGGGCCCCCTGTAGTCCGAACGGCATCCGCGTGTATTGCAAACACCCATCAGGTGTTGAGAAAGCCGTCTTCTCCTTAGCCATGGGGATCTGCCAGTAGCCCTTCGTCAGGTCGAGAGTGGTGATGTACCTCGCCGGTCCAAGCCTCTCGATGAGTTCGTCGACGCGGGACATCGGGTACGCGTCACACTTGGATACCTCATTCAGCCGGCGGTAGTCATTACAAAACCTCCACTCTCCATTGGGTTTCGGCACGAGGACGGTTGGGCTCGACCACCCACTCTTTGACTCCTCTATTACTCCGAGGTCTAACATCCTCTTCACCTCGGCCGAGATCACCTCCTGGCGTGCTTCCGGAATCCGATACGGCTTCAGATTCACTCGTACGTGCGGCTCTGTCAGCACATCATGCTCTACCACTTGAGTATGCCCCGGCAACTCTGAGAACCGCTCCCGATTCCGCTGTAGTAATTCTCGACACTGTTGCTTTTGGGCCGGTGATAGAGTATCTGCAATAGTGACCTCCTCCACCTTGCCTTCTGGTGCGGCTCCCAGGCAAGGAGTTTCCACAGGTTCACGGTCCCGCCACGGCTTGAGCAAATTTATATGATATATTTGATGCGGCTTTCTTCGGCCAGGCTGGTGGACTTTATAATTAACCTCGCTGACTTTCTCCACCACCTCGTATGGACCTTGCCATTTGGCGAGGAACTTGCTCTCGATAGTAGGGATCAGCACCAAAACACGGTCCCCGGGCTGGAACTGTCTTAGTCTCGCCGACCCTCGCCTGGGCTTCCTGCGCCTGGAGGAGATGTTCCCTCACGATGGGCATTACCTTTGACATTCTCTCCTGTAACTGGGCGATATGTTCGATGATACTCCTGTGTGGCGTGACTTCAGCTTCCCAAGTTTCCTTGGCGATGTCTAGGAGACCTCTTGGATGCCGCCCATATAGGAGCTCAAATGGAGAGAAGCCAGTGGAGGCTTGAGGAACTTCTCTGACTGGGAAAAGCAGAAATGGGAGCAGGTAGTCCCAGTCTCGCCCATCCTTTTCAACGACCTTCTTGAGCATCGCCTTTAAGGTCTTGTTGAAGCGTTCCACTAGGCCGTCGGTCTGTGGATGATAAACCGAGGTCCGAAGCTGAGTTATCTGAAGGACTCTGCAAAGCTCCTTCATCACCTTGCTCATGAAGGGGGTTCCTTGGTCTGTCAGAATCTCTTTTAGTAGACCTGTCCGAGCAAAAATATGGACCAGCTCTCGGGCTATACTTTTACTGGACATGTTCCTTAGGGGAACCGCTTCCGGATACCGAGTCACATAGTCCATGACAACCAGGATATATTGGTGGCCCCGAGCTGATTTAACTAAGGGGCCCACGAGGTCCATGGCAATCCTCTCAAAGGGAACCTCTATCACAGGTAGTGAGACTAAGGGCCTACGGAAGTGGGAGGAGGGAGCGGTTATTTGGCAGGTGGGGCAGGACCTACAATAGTTTTGAACTTCTCGATAACACCCTGACCAATAAAACCTTCTCAATATCCTCTCCTGAGTTTTCTCGACCCCTAGGTGTCCCCCCAGAACATGTGAATGGGCCATATCTAGCACCCGCCGTCTGTATGGCCCCGGCACTAACAGCTGTTCCACTATCTCACTGCCCCTCAGTTTGGCCACCCGATATAGCAACTCCCCCTGCACTGCAAATTGGGGGAATCTGGTGTCGGCCCCGGCTCTTGGGCAACCCCATTACATACAGTAACCTGGTCAAACGCCCCTTTTAAGGTCAGGTCTCGAACTTGAGCAGTCCCAAAGTTCTCTCTGGACATATCTAACACAGGGAGGTCGGCCTCCTTGGTCACCGTCTCACCCTCATCACTGACAAGGACACACAGTGGGAACTCCTCCATCTGAGACTTCGTCGGGGGTTCTTCTTCAAGGACCTGGCTTTTCCCCATGCTACTTAGTCCAGTTCCCTTCCCCCACAAGTCCCAGAATAAGGAAAAATCACGGCCCAATATGACGGGATGTATCCAGTCCTTTACTACCCCGACTTCATGGGACTGGGCACCACAGTCTGTCCCCACTGTTTCTGTGGCCACGGGATAGTCATTGGCGTCACCATGGATGCACTGAACGCCCAGGGTTTTGGAAGGGATCAACTGGTGGGGAAGGGATGCTCTGATCAAGGTCACCAGACTCCCGGAGTCCAACAGCCCAAGCACTTTTATTCCATTAATGGACACTGCACACGCCTGCGGCCCCTCGCCGGGTCGACAGTCCACGCTACAGGCTGGATAGGCATAATAGGAGACCCGTCTGCCTAGGTTGCAGTCCATGGGCTCAGGGGATATTTGACACCTGGCGGCTACATGTCCAGGGTTGTGACACCGCCAGCAAACTATATCTTTACCAACTGTTCTAAAGGCACCTTCAGTAGGAGTGGGACGTCCCCCAGTGGTGGCTCTAGACCCCTTCCGTGGTGAACCCGCCCCCTTTTGGGTATTCCAGTAGGGAGAAGTGACTGCATCCGGTTTCCCAAGAGATCTCTCGACTACCTGGTACCTCTCTACCAGGCCGATGAAGTCATCTGCGTTCTGGGGATCACCCTGGGCAACCCAGGTCTGTACTGGCTTGGGAAGGGAATGCATGAACCTGTCAATCACCACCCGCTCAACCATCTGGGCCGGAGTGGAGGACTCCGGTTGTAGCCACTTCTGAACAAGATGCAGGAGGTCAAACATCTGCGAACGAGGGGGTTTGTTGCTAGCATACGCCCAGTGATGAACTCGCTGGGCTCTCACCGCCATATTTACTCCCAGACGTGCTAAGATCTCTGTCTTTAGTTTGGGATACTCCTTAGCATCTTGCAGCGCCAAGTCAAAATACGCCCTCTGGGGTTCACCCGATAAATATGGCGCCAGAACCTCTGCCCACTGTGCTGGTGGAAGTCTCTCCCGATCAGCCACCCTCTCAAAAACAGTCAGAAATGCTTCTACATCATCCCCAGGGGTCATCTTCTGCATTGCCATCCTTACCGCCTTCCTGACGTAAGAATCATCAGTCGTCTCTGAGGGTGGGGCGGCCGCTCTGCTCTGGATGGCGTCCGCCAAAAGCTGTATCTGCTGTTGCGCCTCCTGCTGGTGCTGCTGTTGCGACCTTTGCTGCAACTGGATCTGCTGAAGCAACAGTTTGGTCGTCTCCTGGTGCTGCTGCTGCATGCTCTGCTGGGCCTGCTGCATACTCTGCTGGGCCTGTAGGTGTTGCTGCTGCATGCTCTGCTGGGCCTGGACCAGGTGCTTAATGAGCTCCTCCATGCTGCTGGACTTCTCTGGCTGGCTGGCAGCCTTCACCCAGGACATCCACCGGTCTTTGTGGCAGGTACACGTGTTTCTGGAATCCTGCATGCACTCTCACACCAACTGTGGCAAGACGACTCTCTCGGCTCTCCTGGAGGCAGACTCAGGACACACGTTCCCAGGTTTCCTTTCTGCTGGTTAATTATCAGCCATAAACTCATGCAAGTTTCGCAGGAAAAACAAACATGACCCCTCTGGGTTAAACGGAAAAAAACCCAAAACAAAGTATAACTCAGTCCATAGATGAGCGGGTTCCGCCCGCTCTCGGTAGCATAAACTGCACTGCTTAAGTCCTTGTGCAAAGCTCTGCAGCTTCCACAATACTGTCTGGAGACTTTCCTCTCCAGACCACACTCCACAGGAAAAAAAACAGGACTGAGCTTTTACACAATGCTCAGCCACACCCTGAGGGGAGGTAGGGGGAATGGCGTCCCGCCCTCTTTGCCATTCCCATAAAACCGCACACCCTTTAACAGAGTAAATCTACCAGCATATAACACGCTGACAGAAAAATAAAGTAGGTCTTAGTTCACACAGGAGAGCATCCTGAGTGACACATACCTCCCCTCACATATAAAACCAGTGACACTGTCACAATCTATTCACGCCTCCAGGAGATGTGGTGGCATGGCTCGAGCCCTGGTTTCATGGATTCACTCCACGTCATAAATTCCATTATATTTTCAATCCTAAAGAATTCAGATTACTGCACAATCTCTCCTGAAACGGGGGCACTAATACTTTCTCTACTCTTCTGGTCAGGACTCATCATACCTCCAATGGTCCACCATAAATGAGTGCGACTCCGGTTTAGTGTTGGATTTCTCCCTTCATACATACGTTGTTGTTGGGGATGTAACATGTTTATATATTCTTTCTTTTTTTACAAGTTCATTCTGTATGATAGTCTGATTGTGGTGGGATCGGCCGGCCTCACTTATGTGACTCTGTAACTCCCTGGTAGTCTTTCAAAAAGATCTCCATTGCCTCTTCCAAATGCCAGAGATCTAAATTTAAGACCCCTCAGCTCTGCAGTATTGTAAAAAACTTCACTTTAAATGTCTAATATTTCTTCTTGACACTCATGTGACAGAAAATATTGTCCCTTACGATAGTTTAGATGATGAAGAGCCCCCGAGCCCCAGACTCTAATTACCCCAGAGAGGTTTCTCCACTAGTTACTCATTTTTCTCTGATGGAGACTGTTGAGTTTGATCATTTCAGTAGATGTGTTGTTGTCTATACTCACAGTTTTTGACTTCAGTAATCATCTGATTTAACCCCTTCCCGCAGACAGTTTTATGTTCCTAATCAGGTTCCATTTTTCAAATCTGATCTGTGTCACTTTATGTGGTGATAATTTTAGAATTTTTCACAAAGGATAATAGGAGACAAATGGACCTTACAAATAATATTCCAACTTCTCCTGAATCCGACAATCCCCTATATACGGTTGTACACTACTGTCTGGGCACATCGCAGGGTAAGAAGGGAAGGAGCGCCATTTAGCTATTAGGAATGCAGATTTTCCTGGAATAGTTCGCAGACACAATGTATTGGGGGCGCTGTTCATGGTCACCTGGCAGCTCAAAAGATGGCCACCACAAACAGGCTTGTCACTATCTACCCTGTTTACAGATTTCACAAATTACTTTGCTCATCACCCTTTAACCCCTCTACATGGATCTGGACTTACACAGAGACCCCTAAGCTTGGGCCATGGTGTTACCTGCTATTCTGTGGAGTGAGATGGGAAGAAGAATAGTCAGGTAGCCGGATCAGAACCAGGAGGGCAGAGAAAGTACAAAATCAGAAGACACGAGAGTAGTCAGTAAACGGGCCAAGGTCACAACAGGAACCAAATACACAAGCCGGGAGCTGATCACAGAGGACTGAACCAGAGGAGAACACGGCTGGATCTGGCAGCTTCCGGCAATATGCTTCCAGCTTTAGTAGGGTGCGGTGCTTTCCATATGGCTGAAGCAGGGAGCAGATTACTCCAGCTGGACAGCGCACACACACCCATACTGCCAGACTGGATGGTACTACTGGTCCCAGGCTCCCTAATCTTAGTGGCTGGACAGAGCCTGCGCCTTTTAAGGCCCCGTCACACTTAGCGACGCTGCAGCGATCCCGACAACAATACGACCTGTCAGGGATCGTTGCTGCGTCGCTATGTGGTCGCTGGTGAGCTGTCAAACAGGCAGGCTCACCAACGATCAGGGGAGCAGCGATATCGTGGAAAGAATCTTTCCACGATGTCCTGCTCCTAGTTACCAGCCTGCTGAAGCAGGAGCAGGCTGGTAACCATGATAAACAGCGGGTTACTAGGGGCACACGCGCACCTAGTAACCCGTTGTTTATCATGGTTATGAGCCTGCTACAGTGAGCGGGAGGTTACCGCTCACTTTAGCAGGCTCGTAACCATGATAAACAACGGGTTACTAGGTGCGCGTGTGCCCCTAGTAACCCGATGTTTACCATGGTTACCAGCCTGATCGCTGCTCCCGCTGGTCACACACAGCGATGTGTGCTGACCAGCGGGAGGGCAACGACCAAAAAATGGTCCAGGACACTTTGCAACGATCAGTGACCTCACAGCAGGGGCATGATCGCTGCAAAGTGTCACATATAACGACATCGCTGGCAAGGTCGCTGTTGCGTCACCAAAACCGTGACACAGCAGCGATCTCGCTATGTGAGACGGGGGCTTTACTCCATATTTGGGAGGCAGAATGAACAAACAGTTGTACACCACGCTCCACTGGTCCATCCTATGAGCCTTTCTATTAGATGGTCATTGTCCTGGTGAATAAGTGAATTTTTTTTATATGACCTGCCTTTTTTTTACAGACAGTTTAAGTAGAAATGTTCAAAAGTATAAAATTCAAGGCTTTTTTATTAAAAAATAATAATTGGTTTTATTCTTGGCAGATATCTGTACCCGGAGATCAGAGGGACAGCTGACATCTTCAATTTTCAAATCAGATAATTTTCAGATCCCACAGGATACAATTGAAGTGAATGCCATTACTCCAGATTTACCATCATCCCTTCACAGCAAAGATCTGTCATCTGATCCTATGAAACAGGTCCTGTCTTCTGATTCATTACCGACTACTAAGGAAAATCATAGTCACAAAATAAGCATTAAAAAACAAACTGCTCCTAATGTAAAGAAGCCATTTTCACATTCAGAATATAGAAATAGTTTTCCTCTCAAAAAGTCTTTTCTTAAACATCAAAAAATTCACACAGCGAAGAATAGATTTTCTTGCTCCAAGTGTGGGAGATGTTTTAATCAGAAATCACATCTTGTTAGGCATGAGATAACTCACACAGGAAAGAAGCCATTTTCCTGTTCAGAATGTGGGAAATGTTTTGTACAGAAATCATATCTTATCAAACATCAGAGAACGCACACAGAGGAGAAGCCTTTTTCATGTTCAGATTGTGGGAAATGTTTTGTACAGAAATCATATCTTATCAAACATCAGAGAACTCACACAGGGGACAAGCCTTTTCCATGTTCAGAATGTGGAAAATGTTTTACAGAGAAATCAACTCTTATCAACCATCAGAGAACTCACACAGGAGACAAGCCATTTTCATGTTCAGAATGTGGGAAATGTTTTACACAGAACTCAACTCTTATCAAACATCACAAAACTCACACAGGAGACAAGCCATTTTCATGTTCAGAATGTGGGAAATGTTTTGTACAGAAATCAAATCTTATTACACATCAGAGAACTCACACAGGGGAGAAGCCTTTTCCATGTTCAGAATGTGGGAAATGTTTTGTACGGAAATCAGATCTTATCGCACATCAGAGAACCCACACAGTGGAGAAGCCTTTTCCATGTTCAGAATGTGGGAAATGTTTTGCTAACAAATCAACTCTTATGAAACATCACAAAACTCACACAGGGGAGAAGCCATTTTCATGTTCAGAATGTGGGAAATGTTTTACACAGAACTCAACTCTTATCAAACATCAGAGAACTCACACAGGGGAGAAGCCTTTTTCATGTTCAGATTGTGGGAAATGTTTTAACCAGAAAGCGCATCTTGATAACCACCGGAGAACCCATACAGGGGAGAATGCAGCAACTACACACAACTAGTCTCTGTACAGACAAGAAAGACCCTAGCTGCACAACTAAAAACGCCACCACAGACCTAACTCCCTAATAAGCCGTTGAGGAGTTTCTCATACCTCCTGAGGAACCAGAGGGGAGGCTGCAACACACTGTCAACAAGGGGAAAGTAAAGTATGAAGACCCATGACCTAGGACGCAAACCCAGCTTTCTGACACTAGGCACTAAATTGTGACCCAAAATCCTTTGCTAATCTTCAGATTTCATGATGTCTTGCACACAGGCAAGGCACCTAGTGCCAGAGGCAGCAAAACAACCCCAAAACACCTTTGAACCTCCACCATATTTGACTGTATGGGTTGTAAATTTATTGATTATGCTGCGCACCGTGGACAAAGGAACATGCGGATCCCTAAAGATGGACTTATATCCTTGAAATTGTTGATATTTTTCAACAATTTTGGTTCTCAAGTCCTCAGACAGTTCTCTTCTCTTCTTTCTGTTTTCTCCATGCTTAATGTGGCACACATATGCACGCAATGCAAAGATTGAATCAACTTCTCCCTTTTTTATCTAGTTTTAGTTGTGATTTTCATATTGCCCACAACTGTTACTTGCCACAGTTGCGTTTGAACAAGCTTCACATGCTTGAAACAAAGTTGTTTACCCACAATTTTGGCAAGGTGCCAACAATTTTGTCCGGCCTATTTTGTGTGAAATTATGTTCAATTTGCCTTTTTTTCTCTGTTTTCTTGTGTTGTTCCAATACACGCAAAGGAAATAAACTTGTATAACAAAACATGTAATTGCAATAATTTTCTGGGAGAATTACTTCATTTTCTGGAACAATTTCAAGGGATCCAACACTTTTCACCATGACTTGTTTTTGTTGCCTTTTTAATTTGTTGGAGCATTTCATCCTCTACGTGTTCAGCTATATTAGGAGACTTGTAGCAAAGTCCAGTTAGCAGCTTTCCATTATTGCCATGTCCATGTACATTTACCCAGACTGATTCTACATCAGGAATGTAAAACTCAAAACATGAAAACTTTGACAAAGTCGTGGGCCAACCAGTATACTGTATAATGGGCCCCACATCCTCCTCCATACATAAGAAACAAGAGGAAAAAACTTCAAGTCAGAGTCCCATATAATAGTGAAAAAATTACAAAATGTTATTAATTATAATTTATACAGGAAAAAAATATGAATCACAGAGACAGAAACAGTTAATAGTAAAACAATGGAGGAGCACTAATGAGCATGAGACAAATTACCATGATTCTTTTCTGATGTAAATACATAATTGGGCTGCCAAAAAATAAGAATATATTGTTAAAATGCAGTGAAGCATTCAATAAAAGTGCAGGTGCTTGTGAGGTAGGTCAGAAGTAGTTGCTATATAAGAGGTTAGTCACACCGCTGTCTATATATAGGTACTAATATAGATAGCTCATACCGGGGACAGCAGATCTTTATAAGTGGTATCAGTGCCCTGACCTCTTAGGCTACAGGGTAAAAGTATATCCTAATACATATTAAAGCCTAGAAAATGCTCCTAAGTAGGAAAAAAGATTAAAGAACGGCAGCAAAAAGAGTGTAGCATGAACCCTATAGAATACTTACAGCCAGTGGATGTGAACACGCCCCTCAATTGCGCTCACCCTGATGCGCGTTTCGGCACGGCTGCCTTCATCAGGAGGTGGCGTCAATGAAGGTGGGTAGGGTTTAAAAAGGGCCCTTGAGCCAATAGAAAAGGAGGTGTGTAGTCTCTCCGCCAATGGGTGTGGGGAGGGCGTGGCATGACACATGGCAATCACCGCTACACCGCCGCATCCATGGCAACCGCGTCATATGATCCATCACGCTGCAAGTACGTGGGGAACCACGTGATCATGCGTCATGGAGCACAGATTGATACGGCCAGCGAGGTCACCACAGAGAACAGTGAAGCCATGCGTACCGCCCAGTCCACAGACATATAGTCAAATACAACCGGAGAGAAAAAGAAACAAGCATAATGGGGTAAACTGTCAATAATAGCATAGCCCAAATGTATATATGTATCTAAGGGGTATTGGCGATAGCCAGTTCTATATAAGTCAGAGAAGTTAATTGGCCATGACAAAACAAAGTATATATTTAAGAAAAGCATGAAGTATAACACGATTATATGAGATCATAGTATAAATGCATAATAAGATATACGAAAATATCTCTCAAAATATCGATCTATAAATGTGAAATATATACAATAATAACTGGACAAAATGCGCACACAGAAAAAAAGTTACAGATCTTGAGAGACAATACAGTGCCAGCAATTATGTCCATGTTATCCAATAGCAGAATGGAAGTCCTCAACGTCATTGACAGATAGAAATTATTAACTACTACCCAACCATGCTAGATAAAAAGGTAAGACAAATAAAATAGCTAAAACAATGTGGATATAGGTGATCAAAGTCCAAATCCATCGGCTCTCTTTCTGGGCTAATAGTTGGCTCACTCGACCTTCCCTAATATTAGTGGTGATCATGTCAATACCCCGAACTTTAAGTTTAGATGCGTCACACTTATGGTGTATTCTAAAATGCTTGGGAATAGTTTTAACGTAGAAATATCCGTTTCATTTACCGCCGCTTCAATACCTAGGACGTGTTCACATGTTCTTGTCTTAAGTTATCTAGTTGTGAGCCTTAGGCTGTGTGCCCACGATGCGTTTTAATGCGTTTTAATGCGTTTCTGCAGCGTTCTTGCAGCTGCGGAAAGGCATTAATAACGCATGGTAGAAGGTCTGCCATGTTCCCCAATGATAATCCGCATGTGCTGTGCACATGCTGCGGAAATTTCCGCTGCGGATTATCATTGCGGAAAAAAACGCAGCACTACCAATTAATTTGCGGAAATGCTGCGTTTTCGCCGCCATTGACTTGCATTGGAACGCACCAATTACGCAAGACTGCATCTGTACTTGTGTAATTGGTGCGTTCTAATGTGCGGATGGTACCCGGGTGTAGATGAGAGAAGAGTCTCCTCCACACCCAGGTACCATTAAAAAATCTGTAAAAAAAGAATAAAATAAAAAATAAATGTATATTTACCTTCCGGCGGCCCGCGCTGCGCTCCTCCTTGCTTCCCGGCACTTTGCAGTGGATTGAAGGACCTGCGCTGAAGTCAGAGTCATGTGACGGGTCACTCGACGCTGACGTCGGCAGGTCTTTCAATCCACCGCTGCGGGCACCGAGCGAAGCAAGCCAGCGCGGGCCATCGGAGGGTAAGTATATATTTATTTTTTTATTTTTAACCACTCTCTCGGGTCACACTATATAAATCCTTGCAGTTTGCATGGATTTATATAGTGTGACCTAGTTGTCACAAGCACTTTCCAAGTGATGCTAATCGCTTGGAAAGCGCTTGTCAATCCGCATGCAGAAATGTCAGTGAATAACGCTCCATTTCCGCATGTCCCTGGCAGGAAAACGCATGTACAATCCGCATGCGTTTTTTTCTGCCAGGGAGATGCAGAAACGCTCAGGAAAAAATCCTGAGCATTTCTGCATCGTGTGCACATAGCCTTACATAGATTTTAGGACAGCGGCATGTCGCATAATAGACCACCGCTTTAGAGGTACAAGTTATCGGTTTGGTGATCTAATAGGTCCTAGAGCCCTGAGAATCTGTGAAAGAGTTAGCATGTTCGACATTAGAACATGCCACAGATCAACCACATGGTACACATCCATTTACTGGAGGTGGTCTTTTCAAAAAATTAGGGGGAGTGGTAGGATAATGATGGCTTCTCATAAGATGATCACAGAGATTTTTTGCCTTTCTGAAGGTGATTTGCTGTCTGTCTGGTAGATATTTTGCCAACATGGGGTCAGTCATTAAGATGGGCCATAATTTGTTAAGACAGTCACGTAATTCTGTAGCTTTAGAGTGGAATGTTGTAATGAACCGTAACTAGTGATGAGCCAGCATGCTCGCAACTGCTCGCCCGAGCATCTCACTGCTCGCAACTGCTCGGCGCTCGCCGAGTATTTCCGGGGTTGCTCGGTGGGAGCTCGGGTCCCCTCCCTGCATGTTTGGCGCTCTTTAGAGCCCCAATGAACATGCAGGGATTGTCTGCCCCACACTGTAAAGCCGCAGCCATGTTGGTTGTGGCATTACAGTGATTGGCTGGCCGCACAGGGTCATCAGGTCTATATCAGACCTAGCGCCACCATGCTAGGCAGGCAGGCAGGGTATACAGCAGACTGCAGTGCACATAGCAAGAGGCTCCATTCCAATTCTGTCTGCTGGTGCTTTTACAGATATTTGTAGAAGTAGCACCAGGTCTCAGGAGCCAGGAATAATTTTTTTTTATCTTTATCCTGATTATTTGCTTAAAAGTCAATCCAAAGAACACTGTTTTTCTCCGCCATTTGCTTGTTGGCACTGCAGAATACAGCCAGGTCCTTTCCATATTACAGCGCTAAAAATCCAGCTATTTAAAACTGTGGTTTGTCCATCACACGGATCACATATGATTGCGCTAAAAATATTGCCATTTCTGGCCTCCATTGAAATTTTGTTTGTGTGTCAGTGAACTTACTGACACAAGGTCGGCACTGTTAAAAATAGTTACCTACAGGCCAGCTATTTAAAACTGTGGTTTGTCCGTCACACGGATCACATATAACTTCGCTCCAAATTCAGCCATTTGTAGTGAGCGTGGAAGATATTGTCCTCCATTTAAAATGGGCAAGGCATGTGGCAACGGACGGGGAACTGGACATGATGGTGATGGTGCATGCAGAGGACGTGGCCGTGGGCAAGCTGAAATTGTGGCACAACAAACACCCACATCTTCTCGCTTCACCTTCCTGTCCCAATTAATAGAGGACCGCAGTACACCACTATTGAACACAGAGCAGTGTGAAAAGGTTATTGGTTGGATAGCACATAATGCTTCCAGTCACTTAGCCACCACCACCCTGTCTTCTACACGGTCGAGTCTCAGTAGCCGTAAGTCTGGACCGCATATTCCTCACCCTGATCCTCCTTCCTCCCACTATGCCTAGTGTCCGGAGACAACTGATCCCACACTTGGACATTCCGAAGAGCTGTTCACTTTTCCATTTATAAATTTGGGCCGCTTGCCTGGTCCACTTGAAGCAGGGCAAGAGGAGATCACATATAGCTATGCTCAAATATTTGAGCAGCCAAGGTCATACGAAGGCGGCGGTGGGAAAGTGTCACAAGAGGTGGACAGTGATGAGACACAATTGCCAGAAAGGAGGAGGACCAGAGTGCGGAAGTGGAAGACAAGGTGGTGCATGATATAGTAACTTACCCAACTTGGCAGGAGGACATGCAGAGCGAGGCAGCAAACAGGGGTAGGGAGGTAGAGCAACCCAAAAGGCAGGAAGAAGCAGTGTTGAAGCCACAGACAGAAGGCGGGCAACCGTTCCCCATAACACCAACACGACGGAAGTGGCCAGTACAACTGTTAGATCTTCCCCAGTCTGGTTGTTTTTTAAAGACTCTACCGATAACCCCAAAAAGGCCATTTGCACCACCGGCCAGGCCAGCATCAGCAGGGTAGCAAAACTACCAGCCTGACCACCACCAGCATGATCAGGCACATGGCAGCAAAGCACCTGACTTTGTGGGCCGAAACCCAGGGTCCAGGAACAGTGTCTGCGGGTGACACCACTGCTTCTTCTGCTGTTGTGCGTGCAAGCCAATCCCCTGTCCATGGTGCATGTGAAGATGCCTCCTGCCCGGCACCTGTCGTTGCACACTCTCAAGTAGCAGCATCAGGAAGCACGTCCTTGTCCCAGTGCAGCGTTCAGTTGTCCATACCCCAGTCCTTGGAATGCAAGCGCAAATACGCAGCCAACGTCCCACAGGCCACACTACTAAATTTCCACATTTCACGACTGCTTGCGCTCGAAATGTTGCCTTTTAGCAACCAGCATTCCGCAAGCATTTCGCAACCTGATGGCGGCGGCCGTCCCTTGGTACTCGGTCCCCAGCCGCCACTATTTCTCCCAGTGTGCCGTCCCCGCATTACGCAAGCACGTGTCCCAAAACATTAGCCGTGCCCTCAACAACGCAGTTACCGGGAAAGTCCACCTAACCACGGACACGTGGACAAGTGCTTGTGGGCAGGGACGGTACATCTCGCTGACGGAACACTGGGCTAACATACTGGAAGTGGGGACCCAGTCGGATCTTGGGACGGAACACATCCTCCCGATGCCGAGGATTGCGGTCCCTAGGTCAATCAGGGTTGCCCCCAAAGTCTATAGCTCCAGCACCTCAGCCTCTTCCTCCTCTGCAGCCTCCATCTCCGAAATGACCACATCAGTCACAAGCTGGAAGCACTGCCTTGGCCAAGCGGCAACAGGCTGTGCTGAAGCTAATATGCTTAGGTGACAAATCGCACAATGCTGAAGAGTTCACTCATCTCTAGTCATGAGATCTCCCCTATGATGTGTAGATGTCTGTGAAGGTCTTGTGCTCAGTCTTGTTTTATCCACCAGTAGTAAGTAACGCCTTTCCACTTGGCATTATATGCCTCTGTTCCCTAGCGCTGCTTCCTACTGGTGTCCTGCTTCACTAGCAATCCGTCTGGTGAAGGTCATGGTTTAACCACTTTGCACCAGAGCCTGTTTTTGCCTTCGTGACCGGGCCAATTTTTTCAATTCTGACCACTGTCACTTTATGAGGTAATTACTCTGGAATGCTTCAACGGATCCCCCTGATTCTGAGATTGTTTTTTCATTACATATTGTACTTCATGATAGTGGTAAAATTTCTTCGATATCACTTGAGTTTATTTGTGAAAAAAATCGGAAATTTGGCGAAAATTTTGCAATTTTCAAACTTTGAATTTTCATGCCCTTAAATCAGAGAGATATGTCACACAAAATAGTTAATAAATAACATTTCCCACATGTCTACTTCACATCAGCACAATTTTGGAACCAAAATTTTTTTTTGTTAGGGAGCTATAAGGGTTAAAAGTTGACCAGCGATTTCTCATTTTTACAACAAAATTTACAAAAACATTTTTTTTAGGGACCACATCTTATTTGAAGTGACTTTGAGGGGCTTTTATGACAGAAAATACCCAAAAGTGATACGATTCTAAAAACTGTACCCCTCAATGTGCTCAAAACCACATTCAAGAACTTTATTAACTCTTCAGATGCTTCACGGAAATTTTTGGAATGTGGAAGAAAACAATGAACATTTAACTTTTTTTCACAAAACTGATACCCCATATGTGGTGCAAAACCACTGTTTGGGCGCACGGCATGGCTCGGAAGGTAAGGAGCACCATTTGACTTTTGGAATGGAAATTTGACTGGAATCGATAGCGGACGCCATGTTGCATTTGGAGAGCCCCTGAGGTGCCTAAACAGAGGAAACCCCCAACAAGTGACCCCATTTTGGAAACTAGACCCCTCAAGGAGCTTATCTAGATGTGTGGTGAGCACATTGAACCCCCAGGGGCTTCACAGAATTTTATAATGTTGAAGTGTGAAAATAAAAAAACACATTTTTAACACAAAACTGCTACTTTAGCCTCAAATTTTTAATTTTCACAAGGGCAGCCAGAAAAAATGGACCCCAAAATGTGTTGTGCAATTTCTCCTGAGCACACTGATACCCCATATGTGGTGCAAAACCACTGTTTGGGCGCACGGCATGGCTCGGAATGTAAGGAGTGCCATTTGACTTTTGGAATGGAAATTTGGTTGGAATCGATAGCGGACGCCTTGTTGCATTTGGAGAGCCCCTGAGGTGCCTAAACAGAGGAAACCCCCAACAAGTGACCGAATTTTACAATCTACTCCTCTGTATAAATTAATCTAGTCGTGGGAAAATAAGTAGATAGGTAAATGGTCACTAAACCCATAGATGAATTCCCAGAGAGGTGTCATTTCCAAAATGGGGTCACTTCAGGGGGGATTCTGCTGTTCTGCCACTTTTCAGAGGGGCTAAGTACCAGTACTAAAGAATCCCCCCTGAAATGACCCCATTTTGGAAATGACACCCCTCTGGGAATTCATCTATGGGTTTAGTGACCATTTTAACTCAATGGATGATTTCCAGAAACAAGCACGCAATGGAAGGTTTAGATTCTGGAGAACCCCCCCACCCCCACCCCTGGAAATTAAGTGAGCTCTACTCGAATGTGTCATTCACTAAATGAACCAAATGTTTGAATGACATAATGGGATACATTTTTACAGTTTAAAAAATGTGGTTCTGTGTGGAAGATTTTAAAGCAGTCAGTGACGCATAAGGCTGGCAATGATGGGCATTGTGGGCAATAGTAGCGGGTATCACGCCTCATTCCTCTCTTATTACATACACAACATCTTTTCTGGGGGTTCCTTCTCGTTTCCGTTGCTGGAATAAGTGCAATAAAATGTCGCTCAGTGAGTCTTTTCACATCCTCAGATTCTAATGGATGAGCGGGGCTAACACTTTCAAAAACAAGATTTTCAATGACCTTTTCTTGATAATCAAGAAAAGGATCTGAATTTCCTGCTTTTTTGTACAACACAAAAAAATTGTATGTGGCCACCTGAAACAAATAAATAACCAACTTTTTATACCAGGTATAGGACTTTCTTGATACCTGGTATGGCTGTAGAACCTGGTCTGCAAGGTCCACACCCCCCATGTGTTTGTTGTAGTCAATGACTAACACAGTTTTTTGCTTCGGAGTGGTGGATCCTAGTTCTACAGTGGCCCTTGTGGCATCTGTGTGGATCGAGCTGAGGACAAAAATATCCCTCTTATCCCTATATTTCAGGGCAAGCAGCTCTCCGTTGCGTACAGCCCCTGACTGCCCCTTTTGGAACTTTTGGTTGACCAATGGTTGTGGAAACCCCTGACGGTTTTTACGAATGGTCCCACAAGCTCCGGTGTTGTGTTCAACCAGACTTTTAAATAGGAGTATGCTGGTGTAATAATTGTCCACATATAGATTGTAGCCTTTTTGAAAAAATGGACTTATCAACTCCCAAATGATTTTTCCAGATGTCCCCAGATAAGTACGGCATCCTGGTGGGTTTAGTTGGCTATCTTTCCCCTCATATATGCGAAAAGCGGATGTGTATCCGGTTGAACTTTCGCACATTTTATAGAGCTTTATTCCAAACCTTACCCTTTTAGATGGGATAAATTGCTTGAGGTGCAGTCTTCCTTTGAATTTTACAAGGGACTCATCTATAGAAATATTTTGTGTTGGGGTGTAGAGCCTTAAGAATTTTTCTGACAAATTTTCAATGATGGGTCTAATTTTATATAACCTGTCATGTTCTGCGGCATTTCTGGGCAGGCATTGACTATTGTCGTTAAAATGCCAAAACCGCATGAGCATTTCATAATGGGTCCTAGGAAGAACGACTGAAAACATAGGGGTGGTTTGAACTGGGTGGTTGGACCAGTAGGATCGAATGCTCGGTTTTTTAACAAGCCCCATGGCAAATGTAAGTCCTAAAATTTTTTTTATTTCCAGGACATTAGTTGGTGTCCATAAATTTGCCCTAGCATAGTAAGATCAGGGATTATGGCTTATGAATTGGGATGCGTATAAATTTGTTTCCACGACAATATGCTCTAGAATTGGTCAAAATCCTTCCACCTCCACATTTATACCAGGAATGGCGTTGAAATCAGGGCTGAATGGAGCAGCCGAATCCGAAGCCTCCCATCTGGGAAATGCTAGACCATGTGGCAAAGCCCCTTGTACACTGGCGTGCGCCAATTCACTAGTAGCAGGGACAGCGCTTGTACTGGGCAGTGTTCCCTGATTTGGAGACGTTTCTCCAGTGGCTCTATTTGCCCCTATTGTTGTACTGGTCCTTGGGCTTGAGGATGGAACAGAATCACTGCTCATTTCTGAGCTCTCAGTGTCGCCGCTACTAAAGCCCTCAAAATCCACATCTCCATCTGACATTTCACTGTCATCACTGTCAGAACATAGCAGGGCATACACCTCTTCTGCGGTATAAGTCTGACGGGCCATTTTATTTTTATATTTTTTGACTGGACTGAACGGACCGGACTGGACTGACCGGACCGGGCTGACAGGACTGATTGATCTGACAGGACTGACTGACTGACAGGACTGACTGATCTGACAGGACTGACTGACTGACTGATCTGACAGGACTGACTGATCTGACAGGACTGACTGATCTGACAGGACTGACTGACTGACAGGACAGACTGACTGACAGGACTGACTAACCCTAACCTAACTCTTACTTTCTTTTTTGATTTTTTTTGTTTCACTTTTACAGTGGCAAGGCTGACAGCTCTTGTCACACTGTTTCTCCTCTGCTCTCTCACTGAGATCGGAGGGGAAACAGTGTATTTATCAGTCAAATCGCCCGGGAAAGTTTGTTGCTAAAACAAACTTCCCTAGTGATCTCTCTGATTGGCTGGTGTGACGCTGACATCATCGAGACCTGAGCCAATCAGGTCTCGACGATGTCAGAGGTCACAGCACCGGGATCCCCTCAGCTGCTAAGGTATGTGGGGGTCCCGATCGCCGACCACCAGCTGTCACTATCTTTTAAATGCCGCGATCGCTATGGATCGCGGCATCTAGAAGATAGGAACAGGTTAACATCATGGGGACCTGATCCAATCAGGTCCCCATGATGCCACATGTCAGAGCTATTGCTCTGAACCGGTACCGCAGCGCTTGCAGGACCCTGGAGGTCCTGAGCGCTGCGGGACCACCCACCGTTTTTAAACGTCGGCGCTGCACAGAGCCCAGGCAGCGCCGACGTTTATGTACAGTGGGCGGTCGGGAACCGGTTAATGATCTAGTGGAAGGGTTGCATAGTAAAATAGCAATATTTGCAGATGATACTAAACTTTGTAAAGTAGTTAATACAGATGAGCATAGGGCACAGCTACAGGAGGATTTAGATAAATTGGGGAGTTGGGCCAAAAAATGGCAAATGGGGTTCAATGCCGATAAATGTAAGGTCATGCATATGGGAAAGAAAAACAGCAGTCACCCATACATATTAAATGAGAAACCGTTGGGGAAATCGGACATGGAGAAGGACCTGGGCGTCTGGGTTAGCAGCAAATTAAATTGGAGTGCCCAGTGTCAGGCAGTAGCAGAGAAGGCAAATAGAGTCATGGCATGCATCAGAAGAGGAATAGGGGCATATGATGAGAACATTGTTCTTCCTCTGTATAAAGCGCTGGTAAGGCCGCACTTAGAATATTGTGCACAGTTCTGGGCTCCGGTGCTCAGGAAAGACATATTGGAGCTAGAGAGGGTACAAAGGAGGGCGACTAAGGTAATAAAGGGAATGGAGGGACTAGAATACCCAGAGAGGTTGTCAAAATTAGGCCTATTTACGTTGGAAAAGAGAAGGCTTAGGGGAGACCTCATAAACATGTATAAATACATCAGGGGGCAGTACAGAGATCTCTCCCATGATCTGTTTATACCAAGGATGGTGACAAAGACGAGGGGGCACACTATGCGTCAGGAGGAAAGGAGGTTCCTGCACCAGCATAGAAGGGGATTCTTTACGGTCAGAGCCGTGAGACTCTGGAACTCTCTGGGAGAGGAAGTGGTGATGTCCAACTCACTTAATGAGTTCAAGAGAGGCCTGGACGCCTTTCTTGAGAACAATAAAATTACATCTTATGCTTAGTGATAGTTAATTAATCCAGGGTTTTAATCTGACTGCCAGATTGGAGTCGGGAAGTGAATTTTTCCTCAATGATGTAAATTGGCCTATACCGCATGTTTTTTTTTTGCCTTCCCCTGGACCAACGCTGCGGAATAGCTGCAGTGCGCAAGAAATAGGCTGAACTGGATGGACGCTTGTCTTTTTTCGACCTTATAAACGATGTAACTATGTAATATCTACAAAGTGACAAGGAATCTGGTGGATTGGCGATTCCTAATGCACTAATATATTATATTGCAGCGCAACTGCAACATTTGGGTGGGTGGCATAGCGCTGCAAACCCAAATAATATTAAGGGGTTAATTACCTCAGGAACACTGTGGAATATTCCTATTCATATAGTTGAACTGGATGACCTTGAGCACAAGAAATCAATATACCCTACACTTGCTCTACTCTACAAGGTCTGGGATAGGGGTAACCATATAATGGAAATAGGAGACTGCAGTGAATATACACCTACTAGCTATTGAACCTGTTCTACGCCCGGGTGGCGAGCATTTTTATTGGTATATGGTCTCCCAAGCTGGTATGTGCTGCCCCCCTCCTTGTATTTGTGCTGCCCCCATCCTGTCCCCACCATCCAATCCTGGTATGCGTGGCACCCGTCACCCCCAATCCTGGTATACGTGGCAACCCTCACCCCCAATCCTGGTATGCGTGGCACCCCTCACCCCCAATCCTGGTATGCGTGACACCTCTCACCCCCAATCCTAGTATACGTGGCATCCCTCATCCTGGTATGCATGGCACCCTATCCCTCACTCCCAATCCCGGTATGCCTGGCACCCCTCACCCCCAATCCTGGTATGCGTGGCACCCCTCATCCCGGTATGCGTGGCACCCCTCACCCCCAATCCCGGTATGCGTGGCACCCCTCATCCTTATCCTGGTGTGTATGGTATCCCTCATCCTGGTATGCATGGCAACCCATCCCTCATTCCCAATCCCGGTATGCGTGGCACCCCCAATCCCGGTAAGCGTGGCACCCTCACCCCCAATCCCAGTATGCGTGGCACCCCTCATCCCCAATCCCGATATGCGTGGCACCCCTCACCCCCAATCCCGTTATGCTTGGCACCCCTCACCCCCAATCCTGGTATGCGTGGCACCCCTTATCCCCAATCCCGGTATGTGTGGCACCCCTCATCCCCAATTCCGGCATGCGTGGCACCCCTCATCCCCAATTCCGGCATGCGTGGCACCCCTCATCCCCAATTCCGGCATCCGTGGCACAACTCATCCCCAATCCCGGCATGCGTGGCACCCCTCATCCCCAATCTCAGCATGCGTGGCACCCCTCATCCTCAATCCTTGTATGTGTGGCTCCCCTCATCCCCAATCTCGGCATGCGTGGCACCCCTCATTCCCAATCCTTGTATGCGTGGCACCCCTCATCCCCAATCCCAGTATGCGTGGCACCCCTCATCCCCAATCCCGGTATGTGTGGCACCCCTCACCCTCAATTCTGGTATGCATGGTCCCCTCACACCCCAATCCTGGTATGTGTAGCACCCCTCACCCCCCAATCCTGGTATGCGTGGCACCCCTCACCCCCCAATCCTGGTATGCGTGGTAGCCCTCACCCCCCAATCCTGGTATGCGTGGTACCCCTCACCCCCCAATCCTGGTATGTGTGGCACCCCTTACCCCCCCAATCCTGGTATGTGTGGCACCCCTCACCCCCCAATCCTAGTATGCGTGGTACCTCTCACCCCCCCAATCCTGGTAAGCGTGGTACCCCTCACCCCCCAATCCTGGTATGTGTGGCACCCCTTACCCCCCAATCCTGGTATGTGTGGCACCTCTCACCCCCCAATCCTGGTGTGCGTGGCACCCCTCACCCCCAATCCCGTTATGCTTGGCACCCCTCACCCCCAATCCTGGTATGCGTGGCACCCCTCATCCCTATCCTGGTATGTATGGTATCCCTCATCCTGGTATGCATGGCACTCCATCCCTCATCCCCAATCCCGGTATGCGTGGCACCCCTCATCCCCAATCCCGGCATGCATGGCACCCCTCACCCCCAATTCCGGCATCCGTGGCACCCCTCATCCCCAATCCAGGCATGCGTGGCACCCCTCATCCCCAATCTCAGCATGCGTGGCACCCCTCATCCTCAATCCTTGTATGGGTGGCTCCCCTCATCCCCAAACTCAGCATGCGTGGCACCCCTCATCCCCAATCCCGGTATGCGTGGCACCCCTCATCTCCAATCCTGGTATGCATGGCACCCCTCATCCCCAATCCCGGTATGCGTGGCACCCCTCATCCCCAATCCCGGTATGCGTGGCATCCCTCGCCCTCAATCCTGGTATGCATGGTCCCCTCACCCCCCAATTCTGGTATGCGTGGTACCCCTCACTCCCCAATCCTGGTATGCGTGGCACCCCTTACCCCCCAATCCTGGTATGTGTGGCACCCCTCACCCCCCAATCCTGGTATGCGTGGTACCCCTCACCCTCCAATCCTGGTATACGTGGTACCCCTCACCCCCAATCCTGGTATGTGTGGTACCCCTCACCCCCAATCCTGGTATGTGTGGTACCCCTCACCCCCCAATCCTGGTATGTGTGGTACCCCTCACCCCCCAATCCTGATATATGCATGGTCCCCTCACCCCACGATCCTGTTATGTGTGGCCCCCTCATCCCTTTCACACTGTACACACATACAAAAAAAATAAACAGTTATACTCACTTTTCTTCTCTGTACTCCAGTTCTGCTGCGTCCTCTTTTGCCGGAGGCCGGGGAAGGAGTGCGGCGCTGGAGCACCGCGCTGTCCGGCGCCATTTTGCTGAAGACACACTGTAAATGTGTCTTCAGTAAAATGGCGCCGGATAGCGCAATGCGCACGCGCTGGTCCGACGCCTTCACTCCTCCCCCGGTCTCCAGCGAAGAGAGGCGCCGCGGCAACGCTCCTCCCGGTCAGGTAAGTATGTAAGTATGGCGCCAGAGATCGCGGTATGCGTTCAGTGTCTGCGCATACCGTGATCTCCAGCACCATATACAGTCAAGGCCAAAAGTATTGAGAATGACACCAAAATTATATTTTCCCATGATCTGCTGGCCTCTGGTTTTTATTAGTGTTTGTCTGATGTTTATATCACATACAGAAATATAATTGCAATCATATTATGAGTACCAATAGGTTATATTGACAGTTAGAATGAGTTAATGCAGCAAGTCAATATTTGCAGTGTTGCCCCTTCTTCTTCAAGACCTCTGTAATTCTCCCTGGCATGCTCTCAATCAACTTTTAGACCAAATCCTGACTGATAGCAGTCCATTCTTGCATAATCAATGCTTGCATTTTGCCAGAATTTGTTGGTTTTTGTTTGTCCACCCATCTCTTGATGATTGACCACAACTTCTCAATGGGATTAAGATCTGGGGAGTTTCCAGGCCATGGACCCAAAATCTCTATGTTTTGTTCCATGAGCCATTTAGTTATCACCTTTATGGCAAGGTGCTCCATCATGCTGGAAAAGGCATTGTTGGGCGCCAAACTGCTCTTGGACGGTTGGGAGAAGTTGCTCTTGGAGGACATTCTGGTACCATTCTTTATTCATGGCTGTGTTTTTAGGCAAGACTGTGAGTGAGCCGATTCCCTTGGCTGAGAAGCAACACCACACATGAATGGTTTCAGGATGCTTTACAGTTGGCATGAGACAAGACTGGTGGTAGTGCTCACCTCTTCTCCGAATAAGCTGTTTTTCCAGATGTCCCAAACAATCGAAAAGGGGATTCATCAGAGAAAATGACTTTGCCCCAGTCCTCAGCCGTCCACTGTACCTTTTGCAGAATATCAGTCGGTCCCTGATGTTTTTTCTGGAGAGAAGTGGCTTCTTTGCTGCCCTCCTTGAAACCAGCCCTTGCTCAAAGAGTCTCCGCCTCACAGTGCGTGCAGAAGCACTCACACCAGCCTGCTGCCATTCCTGAGCAAGCTCGGCACTGCTGGTAGTCCGATCCCGCAGCTGAAACAGTTTTAAGATACGGTCCTGGCGCTTGCTGGTCTTTCTTGGGCGCCCTGGAGCCTTTTTGACAACTATGGAAGCTCTCTCCTTGAAGTTCTTGATGATGCGATAGATTGTTGACTGAGGTGCAATCTTTGTAGCTGCGATACTCTTCCCTGTTAGGCCATTTTTGTGCAGTGCAATGATGGCTGCACGTGTTTCTTTAGAGATAACCATGGTTAACTGAAGAGAAACAATGATACCAAGAACCAGCCTCCTTTTAAAGTGTCCAGTGATGTCATTCTTACTTAATCATGACTGATTGATCACCAGCCCTGTCCTCATCAACACCCACACCTGTGTTAATGGATCAATCACTAAAACGATGTTAGCTGCTCCTTTTAAGGCAGGACTGCAATGATGTTGAAATGTGTTTTGGGGGTTAAAGTTCATTTTCTGGGCAAATACTGACTTTGCAAGTACAGTAATTGCTGTTAAGCTGATCACTCTTTGACATTCAGGAGTATATGCAAATTGCCATTACAAAAAATGAAGCAGTAAACTTTGGAAAAATTACTATTTGTCTCATTCTCAATACTTTTGGCCATGACTGTACTCCTCTTACCTGTAACGGCTGGATGCGTGCTTCTCTCTGGAGCCAGACTGCGCGTCACGCATGCGCAGTCTATCGAGGCTTCAGACAGAGACACACATCCCGCCTTATATTATAGATATGGTTTAATAATAAATATGCTGAGTCCTATAAATTAGAGGGATTTCGCAGTTGGATGATAAAGGTATACTGTATTTTTCGGACTATAAGATGCACCGGACCATAAGACGCACCTAGGTTTTCGAGGAGGAAAATAGAAAAAAAATGTAAGCAAAAAATGTGGTCATGATGCACTGTTATGGGGAAGGGAGTCTGCTGCTGACACTGTTATAGGGGTAATGTCCCCCAATTCTGTTAATATCACCCATCCTGGTATACTGTATATGCCCCCCTTCCTATTATGCGTGACACCCCAATCCCCTATCCTGGTATGCATGGCACCCCTCCATCCTGGTATGCATCAGGGCTGTGGAGTCGGAGTCGGAGACCATTTTAGTGGAGTCAGAATAAAATGGACTCCACTCCTAAAATATATAATAAATTGGGTACAGTAGTAAAATGCAGTTTGTGTGGAATATTTTTTCATAAGAATTTGGGAAAGTTCTGAAATGTCCTATAAATGTCTGTCCTATTCCTGATCTAAAGGTCTGGACTTTTAGCTGAGATGAATCTGTGCTACAGTAAATTCATCACTTAAACATGAGCCATGTATGAGGGAGTCGGAGTCGTGGTCATGGAAATCGTATGCATGGCACCCATCATCCCTATCCTGGTATGCAAGGCCCACCTCATTCCTATCCTGGTATGCAAGGCCCCCCTCATACCTTTTCCTGGTAAGCGTGGCACCCCTAGTCCCTCTTCCTGGTATGCATGGCACCCCTCGTCCCTCTTCCTGGTATACATGGCACCGCTCACCCCCCTTTCTGGTATGTATGGCACCCCTCAACCCTATCCTGGGATGCATGCCCCCCCGTATCCCTATCCTCGTATGCATGGCACCCCTCATCCCTATCCTGGTATGCATGGCATGCCTCATCCCTATCCTGGCATGCATGGCCCCCCTCATCCCTATCCTCGTATGCATGGCACCCCTCATCCCTATCCTGGTATGCATGGCCCCCATCATCCCTATCCTGGTATGCATGGCATGCCTCATCCCTATCCTGGCATGCATGCCCCCCCTCATCCCTATCCTCGTATGCATGACACCCCTCATCCCTATCCTGGTATGCATAGCCCCCATCATCCCTATCCTGGTATGCATGGCATCCCTCTTCCTGGTATGCATGGCATCCCTCTTCCTGGAATGCATGGCACGCCTCATCCCCATCCTGGTATGCATTGCCCCCCTCATCCCTATCCTGGTATGCATGGTACCCCTCATCCCTATCCTGGTATGCATGGCACCCTTCATCCATATCCTTGTATGCATGGCCCCTCTCATCCCTCTTCCTGGTATGCATGGCCCCGCTCATCCCTCTTCCTGGTAAGCATGGCACCCCTCATCCCTCTTCCTGGTAAGCATGGCACCCCTCATCCCCCTTCTGGTATGCATGGCCCCCTCATCCCTATCCTGGTATGCATGGCACCGCTCATCCTTATCCTGGTATACATGGCACCCTTCATCCCTCTTCCTGGTAAGCATGACACCCCTAGTCCGTCTTCCTGGTATGCATGGCACCCCTGGTATGCATGGCACCCCTCGTCCCTCTTCCTGGTATGCATGGCACCCCTCGTCCCTCTTCCTGGTATGCATGGCACCCCTAGTCCCTCTTCCTGGTATGCATGGCACCACTCATCCCCTTCCTGGTATGCATTGCACCCCTCATCCCCCTTCTGGTATGCATGGCCCCCTCATCCCTATCCTGGTATGCATGGCACCCCTCATCCTTATCCTGGTATGCATGGCACTCCGAATCCCTGTTGGTATGCAAGGCCCCTCTCATCCCTCTTCCTGGTATGCATGGCACCCGTGCATCCTGTTATGCATGGATGTCACCCCTCATCTCCATCCTAGTATGCATGGCGCCCCTCATCACTATACTGGTATGCATGGCCCCCCCTTAACCCTATTCTGGTATACATGGCACCCCTCATCCCCCTTCCTGGTATGAATGGCCCCCTCATCCCTATCCTGGTATGCATGGGATGCCTCGTCCCTATCCTCGTTTGCATGGCACCCCTCATCCCTATCCTCGTATGCATGGCACGCCTCATCCCTATCCTGGTATGCAAGGCCCCCCTCATCCCTATCCTGGTATGCATGGCGCCCTCATCCCTCTTCCTGGTATGCATGGCACCCCTTGTCCCTCTTCCTGGTATGCATGGCCCCCTCATCCCTATCCTGGTATGCATGGCACCCCTCATCCCTATCCTGGTATGCAAGGCACCCCTCGTTCCTCTTCCAGGTATGCATGGAACCCCTTGTCCCTCTTCCTGGTATGCATGGCAACCCTCATCCTCCTTCCTCGTATGCATGGCCCCCTCATCCCTATCCTGGTATGCATGGCACCCCTCATCCCTATCCTGGTATGCAAGGCCCCCCACGTTCCTCTTCCTGGTATGCATGGCACCACTCATCCCTCTTCCTGGTATGCATGGCCCCCTCATCGCTATCCTGGTATGCATGGCACCCCTCATCCCTATCCTGGAATGCAAGGCCCCCCTCATCCTTATCCTTGTATATATGGTCCCCCTCATCCCTCTTCCTGGTATGCATGACCCCCCTCATCCCTCTTCCTGGTATGCATGGCCCCCCTCATCCCTCTTCTTGGTATGCATGGCACCCCTCATTCCTCTTCCTGGCAAGCATGGCTCCCCTTGTCCCTCTTCCTGGTATACATGGCACCCCTCGTCCCTCTTCCTGGTATGCATGGCAACCCTTATCTCCATCACGCTGCAAAAAGAAAACAAAAAACACTTCTACTCACCTTCCTCCCCTCTGCTCCATCGCTGAATCTTGTCTACCAGCAACTGATCTCACTACCATGCGCCCTCACAAGGTGAGATGAGCTGCGGGAATAGTCACTGCTCCCCACACCAGAACTGTGTGCATGGGGAGCTGTGACTTCATTCTCCTTAATAGCCGGCACACAGTGTAGCTGCAGCGCGGATACTGCTGTTGAGCGATCGCGTGTGCCCGCTACTAAAGACCATGAATATTCACCCCCATGGGCGTGGGGAGCAGTGAATAGTCATTTTCTTTAGCACCAAGCACAGTGTAGGCTGCAGCAGGCGGCTCTTGCCTCCTGTGCCCCGCTCCCCAACCAGCCAGAGTATTATTTATATGCCACATTCAGACTGTAAGACGCACCCCCTACTTTCCTCCAAAATTTTGAAGGAAAAAAGTGCATCTTATAGTCCGAAAAATACGGTATATACGATATAAAACCTATTGTCTGAAGGGATACTTAAGTGCTTTGATCAATTAAAGGGGGGATTTGGGTTGACAAACAATTCTATAGATATTTATAGTTTCGGCATTCATTTAATGCACAATCAAAATGGACTCCCTTTTGGGTAAAAAATAATACTTTTGTTCAGTTGGTATTAGAGAAGGGAAATACTAAGATTCCTATGTAACATAGGATACCGGACTGATGCTGAATGTCCACGATGTAAAATGGATGATGCGGGCCTATTACATACGCTATGGGAATGCCGGGAGTCAGGTAAATGCTGGAAAGGAGTTCTGTCTATTATAAAGAGGGAATATAAAATATATATTCAACCAGACCCAAAAAATGCCTATTAGGTATATTACAAGATTATATGGAATTTGACCCAATTTCAATAGGGATTTTACGTATTTTATTTCAAACTAGGAAACATATTGCATCCAAATGGATTAACCCCTCACCCCCAGAAATTAGTGAACTCAAAAATAGGATAACTAATATCAGATTAGAAAAAGGGGTATATAAAAAACGAAACTCAATGAATAAATTTGAGAAAATATGAGGCTTATGGTTGGATACACCTGGAATGCCATCAAGGGGGTTATTGCTGGAGAGACAATTTGACTTATGGAGGAAGGGAGGCATTGACGAGGTCTAATGTTTCATTGTGTATTGGAATTCCTTAACATGTGGTCTGGGTAATATAGCACACCTATATGTGTATAGGCTTACAATGTTTATTACAATATTATGCTTATATAAGAGATTTCAAGAATGTGGAATGTTAATTGTAAGATATAGTAACTGCAAGTTATCAGACGGTAATGGGCAAGCTGAAAGGATATATCGGAGAGATGCATGTATGTTATTTTATTATTGTATGTACCGGTTTCTTGTTTTGTAAAAAAAAAACTAATGAAAAAACTCAAAAATTTATTGGATTAAAAAAAAAGAATAGGAAAAAGGCTTCTCCCCTGTGTGAGTTCTGTGGTGTCTAACAAGAGCTGATTTCTGGTTAAAACGTTTCTCACATTCAGAACAGGAAAAAGGCTTCTCCCCTGTGTGAGTTCTCTGGTGGTTAGCCAAAGCCGATTTATTGTAAAAACATTTCCCACATTCTGAACATGAAAAAGGCTTCTCCCCTGTGTGAGATCACTGGTGATTAACCAAAACTGATTTATGGTTAAAACATTTCCCACATTCTGGACAGGAAAAAGGCCTCTCCCCTGTGTGAGATCTCTGATGTCTAACAAGTTCGGATTTCCGGTTAAAACATTTCTCACATTCAGAACAGGAAAAAAGCTTCTCCCCTGTGTGACTTCTCTGGTGCTTAACCAAAGCTGATTTATTGCAAAAGCATTTCCCACATTCTGAACATGAAAAAGGCTTCTCCCCTGTGTGAGTTCTCTGATGTCTAACAAGTTTGGATTTCCGGTTAAAACATTTCCCACATTCTGAACATGAAAAAGGCTTCTCCCCTGTGTGAGTTCTCTGGTGAATAACAAAATATGATTTCTGGTTAAAACATTTCCCACATTCTGAACAGGAAAAAGGCTTCTCCCCGGTGTGAATTATCTGATGTCTTACAAGATCGGTTTTCCGGTTAAAACATTTCCCACATTCTGAACATGAAAAAGGCTTCTCCCCTGTGTGGGTTCTCTGGTGAATAACCAAAACTGATTTACGGTTAAAACATCTCCCACATTTGGAACAAGAAAATCTATTGTCCACTGTGTGTATTTTTTGACTTACAGACTTTTCGAGGGTAAAACTATTTCCATTTTCTGGCAGTGAAAATGACTTCTTTGCTTTAGGAGCAGTTCGTTTTTCAATCCTTATTTTTTTATTTTGACTTTCCTTAGTAGTCAGTAATGAATCAGAAGACAGGACCTGTTTCATAGAATCAGATGACAGATCTTTGCTTTGAAGGGATGATGGTAAATCTGGAGAAATGGCATTCACTTCAATTGTATCCTGTGGGATCTCAAGATCATCCGATATAAATATCTCCTGTCCCTCTGATCTCCAGGTACAGTCATCTGCCAAGAAAAAAAACCAATTATTAATTTTGAATAAAACAACCTGGAAATTTATATTTTTGAACATTTCTACTTAAAATGTCTGTAGAAATGACAACTTATTGACAGAATGACAATTCACAGTCTAATAGAAAACTTCATAGGATGAACCATTGGATCGTGGTGTTCAACTGTTCATTCTGCCTCCCAAATATGGAATAAGAAGCCACCAAACAATGTTATGTAGATGAAAATGATACCAATAAAAACTTCTACTCATCCATAAACCAATCCAGCAATATCCGCTCTCCCAAAGTCAAATCTCCCCCTCTCTTCTGAGCCTTGCAGTGCGTCCAAACCACATTTATCATCCATGTATTTGGCATTACTATAATGAGAAGAACCCTCTTCATTTACAGTGTGTGTCTCCTGGAGCACAATCTGGGCACTATGTGTTGGGGAATAAAATGGCCAATGGGCAATTTTTACTCTCCAACATCGACTGCAAGCTAATGTCCAGAAAGTGGCCGTGGAGTCAAAATAGTCACTACTCCTATAGATTAATTCACTGAGGGTTATAATTTCCAAAATGAAGTCACTTTATGGGGATTTCTATTGCTCTGGTTTTCTGCCATTTTGTCATATTAAGGTTTCTGCAAATGTTGTGTCCCATCTCCTCTGGGATCTGCAAGATCTGCATTCAAATAGCTAAATGGCGCTCCTTCCCTTCTTATCCTGCCATGTGCCCAGACAGTAGTGTACAACCATATATAGGGGATTGTCACATTCAAGAGTAGTTGGAAATAATTTGTAAGGTCCATTTGTTTCCTATTATCCTTTGTGAAGAATTCCAAAAGTTATCACCACATAAAGTGACACACGTCAGATTTGAAAAATGGAACCTGATTAGGAACAAAAAACTGTCTGCAGGAAGGGGTTAAATCAGAGGATTTTGGGAACGAACTGCTGTAGTCAAAAACTGTGAGTATAGACAATAACATCTACTGAAATGATCGAACTGAACAGTCTTCTCAGTAAATAGTGAGTAACTAGTGGAGAAACCTCTCTGGGGTAATTAGAGTCTGGGGCTCGGGGGCTCTTCATCATCTAAACTATCGTAAGGGACAATATTTTATGTCAGATAAATTCAAGAAGAAATATTAGATATTGAAGTAGAACTTTTTATAATAGTGCAGAGCTGAGGGGTCTTAAACCGGTGACTGAGAAGAATCTGTGACTTCTCTGCATTTAGTGGTCACTACTCACCTGGGTAGTCATATGTAAGAATCTCCTCCTTACACCGCTCATCACCCCTCACATATGTCTCTGTAATATTAATATGGGTCAGATCTTCACCCTGAAACAAATATATAAGTCACAGACAGATGGAGAAGTCACATCTATGATCAGCTCTAATCCTGCCATCTCCACCGTTCTCATTACACAAGTATAAAACATATAATACTGGTGGATAAAACAAGACTGAGCACAAGACCTTCACAGCCATCTACAGTCATGGCCAAAAGTATTGAGAATGAGACAAATAGTAATTTTTCCAAAGTTTACTGCTTCATTTTTTGTAATGGCAATTTGCATATACTCCTGAATGTCAAAGAGTGATCAGCTTAACAGCAATTACTGTACTTGCAAAGTCAATATTTGCCCAGAAAATGAACTTTAACCCCCAAAACACATTTCAACATCATTGCAGTCCTGGCTTAAAAGGAGCAGCTAACATCGTTTTAGTGATTGATCCATTAACACAGGTTTGGGTGTTGATGAGGACAGGGCTGGCGATCAATCAGTCATGATTAAGTAAGAATGACATCACTGGACACTTTAAAAGGAGGCTGGTTCTTGGTATCATTGTTTCTCATCAGTTAACCATGGTTATCTCTAAAGAAACACGTGCAGCCATCATTGCACTACACAAAAATGGCCTAACAGGGAAGAGTATAGCAGCTACAAAGATTGCACCTCAGTCAACAATCTATCGCATCATCAAGAACTTCAAGGAGAGAGCTTCCATTGTTGTCAAAAAGGCTCCAGGGCACCCAAGAAAGACCAGCAAGCGCCAGGACCGTATCTTAAAACTGTTTCAGCTGCGGGATCGGACTACCAGCAGTGCCGAGCTTGCTCAGGAATGGCAGCAGGCTGGTGTGAGTGCTTCTGCACGCACTGTGAGGCGGAGACTCTTTGAGCAAGGGCTGGTTTCAAGGAGGGCAGCAAAGAAGCCACTTCTCTCCAGAAAAAACATCAGGGACCGACTGATATTCTGCAAAAGGTACAGGGAGTGGACTGCTGAGGACTGGGGCAAAGTCATTTTCTCTGATGAATCCCCTTTTCGATTGTTTGGGACATCTGGAAAACAGCTTATTCGGAGAAGAAGAGGTGAGCGCTACCACCAGTCTTGTCTCATGCCAACTGTAAAGCATCCTGAAACCATTCATGTGTGGGGTTGCTTCTCAGCCAAGGGAATCGGCTCACTCACAGTCTTGCCTAAAAACACAGCCATGAATAAAGAATGGTACCAGAATGTCCTCCAAGAGCAACTTCTCCCAACCGTCCAAGAGCAGTTTGGCGCCCAACAATGTCTTTTCCAGCATGATGGAGCACCTTGCCATAAAGCAAAGGTGTTAACTAAATGGCTCATGGAACAAAACATAGAGATTTTTGGTCCATGGCCTGGAAACTCCCCAGATCTTAATCCCATTGAGAAATTGTGGTCAATCATCAAGAGACGGGTGGACAAACAAAAACCAACAAATTCTGGCAAAATGCAAGCATTGATTATGCAAGAATGGACTGCTATCAGTCAGGATTTGGTCCAAAAGTTGATTGAGAGCATGCCAGGGAGAATTACAGAGGTCTTGAAGAAGAAGGGGCAACACTGCAAATATTGACTTGCTGCATTAACTCATTCTAACTGTCAATATAACCTATTGGTACTCATAATATGATTTCAATTATATTTCTGTATGTGATATAAACATCATACAAACACTAATAAAAACCAGAGGCCAGCAGTCCATGTGAAAATATAATTTTGGTGTCATTCTCAAAACTTTTGGCCATGACTGTACACATCATAGGGGAGATCTCATGACACCTTCTCTCCATCTACCTGATGATCCTGAGGAACATTGGGATCTTCTTGTTTACAGTCCTGTGGAAGAAGAGGTCGGGGACATGTCTCTGGTGTTGCCCTCTTACTGGATAGATCTGGAGGAAACACATACAGGGGCTGAATTCATTCTTTACATACAGATAATTATAGGCCGTGTGTATTTAGTCCTGTCTATTACCTGGTGATGTGAGGGGCTGGGGAACCTCCATCATTATCTTGAACAGATCTTTGTGACCTTCTAAATACTCCCACTCCTCCATGGAGAAATAGACAGCGACATCCTGACACCTTATAGGAACCTGACACAACAATGATACCGTCACCCCCCGATCCCTCCATAGCGTTACTGTATAATGTCCCAGCATTCCCAGCAGTGTCACCTCTCCAGTCAGCAGCTCAATCATCTTGTAGGTGAGTTCTAGGATCTGGTCATTGATGTCCTCGTGTATCAGGGGGTGAGGTGGAGGTCCTGTGATTGGGCTCAGGGGTCTTCCCCATCCCTCAGACACAGGGTCCTGACAGCGCTCACTAGAAGTCTTCTTTATTACTGTGTAATCCTGGTTATGGAGAGACACATTAATAAATCTCACTACAGACATTTCCAGAGTCCTCACCTCTCCAGTTCTGTCCATCTGTTATTCCCATAGATAAGAATGATGTAATGTGACGTCATCAGAATCTCTCACCTCTCCAGTAAGCCGGAAGAGGATCTCTAGGGTGAGGTGTAATATCCTCTCCACCATCTTGTCTCTGTCCATATCCATCCTTGATAGGTGATTCAACAAATTCTCTTAATATAGAAGATCTTCACTGAGAGGATCTGATATTGTAGAAACCTGAATGAGAAGAAGATGAGGCGATGTAACATCATAAAGAATTCTGTGTAATAATACAATTACTGGAGACAATAAGGGAAATATATCAGGAGATAGAATGTGTAGATGTTGTGTTCTCTAGTTTTTTATGGACTGGAACATAAGTTGAATTGCTGACTTAGACATCTCCTCCATACTTCCAATCACTGGCTAAGTTGGCCACTGCTTCAGTAAGAATCACCCAGAAACCCAAGCAGCAATGGTATTTTTATTATTTTACAACATTCTGCTTTTGTCCCTGACGTACTAATAAAACCTATATATTTTAGGCCACAGACAACAAGCAGTTTCTTCCTCGGAGTTGGCAGCTGAATACGTTTCTTATAGACTCATCTTCCATAACGCTAATTCTCGTCATATACATTACACATGGCATGAGAAATAACAACTTCATGATGAGGACGACATCTTCATCTTCTAATACGGCTCTAGAAACAGATATGGCCAGAGTCCGTCACTGACTCCATCATCACCGACCGTCTATATGAATGTTTCCCGTCTTTCCCAGGTTGTAATCTTTTATCACGTTAGATCTCATTTATAAGAGCGTGTTTGTAAGAACAAGACAGTTATTTGATGCTAATGTCTCCATGTACAGTGGTTTTTTCCTGGATATTATGTTTCTTTTAGCATTTTCCTGTAGGCTTCCATATATTACATGAAAAACACCAAAAAAACACCCAGTTTTTCTTTTTTAATAAATTTGCAAAAATGTCTACATTTCTTGTTTTTTTTCAGTCAAGATGGGGTGCAGAGTGTACATTAATGAGAAAAAAAATTAACTTTTTAGAATTTACCAAATGGCTGCAATGAAACAAAGAGTGAAAAATGTAAAGTGGTCTGAATACTTTCCGTACCCACTGTATATATCAGGATGGGGGGTGGTCGAAAGCTCGCAACGGGTCCCATCATACCCTAGTTATGCCTGTATGTCCTGTACCCTGAGAACAATACGTTTCCTCCCTTCTTGTCTCCATAGTTGGGTCGTATGTATCTATTACAGGAAACAGAACAGAAACCTTATGATTCTTATAAAGGGGCAACACAAGACCCTCAGAGACCCTCAGTGCTGAAGGGGTTAATGCCCCCTGCGCCCAGTAATGGGGTCTCCACATACCTCTACCTGCAGAGCCGCCACCACATATATGGCTGCTCTGTGCGCACAGGAGCTGTGATGAGGTCACAGGAGGGGAGGAGTCAGGGGTCACATGATCAGGGGCCTCAGTGGATGCAGGACTCTGCTGTGCTGGTTGTCATGGTGCTGGATGAGCTGAAGGTTATGTGTGGGGTCAGGAGGGGTTTACAGTGTGGATGTAGCAGAGCCGCGTGTGTACAAGGTGTACGGAGCAGAGCCGCGCGTGTACGAGGTGTACGGAGCAGAGCCGCGCGTGTACGAGGTGTACGGAGCAGAGCCGCGCGTGTACGAGGTGTACGGAGCGAAGCCGCACGTGTACGAGGCGTACGGAGCGAAGCCGCACGTGTACGAGGCGTACGGAGCGAAGCCGCGTGTGTACGAGGCGTACGGAGCGAAGCCGCGTGTGTACGAGGCGTACGGAGCGAAGCCGCGTGTGTACGAGGCGTACGGAGCGAAGCCGCGTGTGTACGAGGCGTACGGAGCGAAGCCGCGTGTGTACGGAGCGAAGCCGCGTGTGTACGAGGTGTACGGAGCGAAGCCGCGTGTGTACGGAGTGGAGCCGCCTGTGTACGAGGTGTACGGAGCGGAGCCGCCTGTGTACGAGGTGTACGGAGCGGAGCCGCCTGTGTACGAGGTGTACGGAGCGGAGCCGCCTGTGTACGAGGTGTACGGAGCGAAGCCGCCTGTGTACGAGGTGTACGGAGCGGAGCCGCGCGTGTACGAGGTGTACGGAGCGGAGCCGCGCGTGTACGAGGTGTACGGAGCGGAGCCGCGCGTGTACGAGGTGTACGGAGCGGAGCCGCGCGTGTACGAGGTGTACGGAGCGGAGCCGCGCGTGTACGAGGTGTACGGAGCGGAGCCGCGCGTGTACGAGGTGTACGGAGCGGAGCCGCGCGTGTACGAGGTGTGCGGAGCGAAGCCGCGCGTGTACGAGGTGTACGGAGCGAAGCCGCGCGTGTACGAGGTGTACGGAGCGGAGCCGCGAGTGTACGAGGTGTACGGAGCGAAGCCGCGTGTGTACGAGGTGTACGGAGCGGAGCCGCGTGTGTACGAGGTGTACGGAGCGGAGCCGCGTGTGTACGAGGTGTACGGAGCGAAGCCGCGTGTGTACGAGGCGTACGGAGCGGAGCCGTGTGTACGAGGCGTACGGAGCGGAGCCGCGTGAGTACGAGGCGTACGGAGCGGAGCCGCGTGTGTACGAGGCGTACGGAGCGGAGCCGCGAGTGTACGAGGCGTACGGAGCGGAGCCGCGAGTGTACGAGGCGTACGGAGCGAAGCCGCGTGTGTACGAGGCGTACGGAGCGAAGCCGCGTGTGTACGAGGCGTACGGAGCGAAGCCGCGTGTGTACGAGGCGTACGGAGCGGAGCCGCGTGTGTACGAGGCGTACGGAGCGGAGCCGCGTGTGTACGAGGCGTACGGAGCGAAGCCGCGTGTGTACGAGGCGTACGCAGCGAAGCCGCGTGTGTACGAGGCGTACGGAGCAAAGCCGCGTGTGTACGAGGCGTACGGAGCGGAGCCGTGTGTACGAGGCGTACGGAGCGGAGCCGCGTGTGTACGAGGCGTACGGAGCGGAGCCGCGAGTGTACGAGGCGTACGGAGCGAAGCCGCGTGTGTACGAGGCGTACGGAGCGAAGCCGCGTGTGTAAGAGGCGTACGGAGCGAAGCCGCGTGTGTACGAGGCGTACGGAGCGAAGCCGCGTGTGTACGAGGCGTACGGAGCGGAGCCGCGTGTGTACGAGGCGTACGCAGCGAAGCCGCGTGTGTACGAGGCGTACGGAGCGAAGCCGCGTGTGTACGAGGCGTACGGAGCGAAGCCGCGTGTGTACGAGGCGTACGGAGCGGAGCCGTGTGTACGAGGCGTACAGAGCGGAGCCGCGTGTGTACGAGGCGTACGGAGCGGAGCCGCGAGTGTACGAGGCGTACGGAGCGAAGCCGCGTGTGTACGAGGCGTACGGAGCGAAGCCGCGTGTGTACGAGGCGTACGGAGCGAAGCCGCGTGTGTACGAGGCGTACGGAGCGAAGCCGCGTGTGTACGAGGCGTACGGAGCGAAGCCGCGTGTGTACGAGGCGTACGGAGCGAAGCCGCGTGTGTACGAGGCGTACGGAGCGAAGCCGCGTGTGTACGAGGCGTACGGAGCGAAGCCGCGTGTGTACGAGGTGTACGGAGCGAAGCCGCGTGTGTACGGAGTGGAGCCGCCTGTGTACGAGGTGTACGGAGCGGAGCCGCCTGTGTACGAGGTGTACGGAGCAGAGCCGCGCGTGTACGAGGTGTACTGAGCAGAGCCGCGCGTGTACGAGGTGTACGGAGTGGGGCCGCGTGTGTACGAGGTGTACGGAGCGGGGCCGCGTGTGTACGAGGTGTACGGAGCGGAGCCACGCATGTACGAGGTGTACGGAGCAGAGCCGCACATGTACGAGGTTTACGGAGCGGAGTTGCACGTGTACGAGGTGTATGGAGCGGAGCCGTGTGTACTGAGTGGAGCCCTGTGTGTACGTGGTGTACGGAGCGGAACCGCGTGTGTACGAGGTGTACGAAGTGGAGCCGTGTGTGTATAAGGTGTGCAGAGCCGCGTGTGTACGAGGTGTACGGTGCTGAGGTTTTATTCGATAATCTTCTCCTGCCCTTTGGATTCTCCAATGCACCAACAGGATTTCACGACTTTCTGAATGATATTTCTCTGATTACATCGGGAGATTTCTTGTGATTTATCTTGATGATAGAATTTTCTCTCCTGATTTGGATTCTCACCAGGAACATGTCCGTCTTCTATTAGAAAGGTTGAGGGAGAATTCTTTCTTTGTTACAATTGAGAAATGTTTTTTTTTCTGTTCAGGAAGTTTCATTCCTGGGGGTAATTTTATCAGCTGATGGGTTTACGATGGATCCTGGGAAGGTGAAAGCCATAATAGATTGGGTCCAACCTAGTGACCTGAAAGTGTTGCAACATTTTGTAGGATTCACCAACTGTTATAGGAAATTATTTAGGTTTTTTTTCTCAGATTACTGACCTCACATATAAGGGGGCAGATCTCAAGGTTTGGTCACCAGATGCTATTGGGGCTTTTGAAAAATTGAAGGAGTGTTTTATGTCTGCTCCTGTTCTAATCCAACCCGATCCCCAAGAACCATTCATTGTGGAGGTGGATGTTTCATTCATTGTGGAGGCGGATGTTTCGGAGATCGGGGTTGGGGCCGTTTTATGTCAATGTTCCAAGACTCTGACCAATTTGCGGCCATGTGCTTTTTTATCAAGAAAATTTTCATCTGCTGAAATAAATTTTGTGGTTGGGAATTGTGAGTTACTCACTGTTAAATCAGCCTTTAAAGTTTGAAGAAATTTTCTGGAGGGAGAAGTTCATCAAATCACTGTGGTCACTGACCAGCAGAATTTAGCTTATATTGAATCAGCTGAATGGCTAACTCCTAGACAGGCCAGAGGGTCCCTATTTTTCTCTAGATTCAATTTCTCTATCACTTTCAGGCCGGGATCCAAGCAGTTTTAGTTCTGTTTCTCCTCCAAAACCTCCATTCTCCCTGAGGGCATTGTGGTTTCTGTGATATCCTTGGAGGTTGAAGCTGAGATCCGTAAAGTCCTATCTGTTCTGTCTACTCATGAGCAGCTAAGGGAATGTTCATAGAGTTATTCTAGTTGCGACCTGTCGAGGTCACCAGTTGTCTGTTTATGTTGTTTAGAAGCTGCACATCATTTAGTAATACTCTAAGGCTATGTGCCCACGATGCAGAAATGCTGCATATTTTTTCTGCTTCTCCCTTCTCCCTTGCGGTTTTTACATGTATTTTTCCCGCCAGGTAGAAGCATTTGACGCGCCCCCTGGGACATATTCCTTTTTGAGGGGAATACCCGGCACCGGATCAGATGGGGGGGGGTTTGTAGTCTCCGAGCGGCTGTGACCCGGCCCGTGCCCAGGGCGTCAAACTCAGTGTTAAGTGGCAGTCCTACAGATGTTATTAAGAGTTCTTTTGTGTCGACTACGCCACCCGTTGTGATGCGGTCACTGGGGCCGCCGCTGCAGCAGGTTCCGCTGAGGCTGATGGTGGATGCGCAGCTTGGTGGGATAACCCCCAACGGGAGGGGTATAGCCTCAGAGGGGACAGGCGCAGAGGATGGGGGTTGTGGTGGTGTAGTGCAGACGGCAGTGAAGACAGAGTCGGGTTGTGCAGTTAAGGGTGTTTACTTACTGCAGATGTTGTACTGGTCACTCCAGCTGCTAGTGACCACCCGAGCCGTGCTGCGTCCACCAGGTCCTGGATCCAGCCAACCCCCAAACAAGTCCGGAGCGTGGCCCTGAGCTCTCTTTCTGTCCCGTTCTCTGGCCGTCCCCACCAGTAATCCACCTAGGTCCAGCTCCCTCGGGCCTTCTGTTGGGACACCCTTGGCCCTGGGTTCCCTGACCCTTCATGTGGTGTGCCTTCGGGGTGGATGTGATGGGTGACCGTGGCAGACGCTGCCCACGGTCTCCGGTCTCTGGCTGGGGAATGTTTTTACCCCCACCAGCTTGGGTTCCGGTACCCTGATGCCGACTCTTCACCCGGTGCTTTTAGTTGGGATCTCAGAGTCCTTCTCTTCTGTGCTCTGGGTCTCTCTCTTTTCTCCTCTCTCACTCTGGGTCTTTGTCTTTCTTCTCTCCTCTGCTCCTGACTTGTTCTCTGCAGCTGACTGACTCTCTGCATCTGATCCTCTGCATCTGACCCTGATCTTAGTTGGTGCCCACCTTATATACACCCTCTATGTGTGAGCTCAGGTGACCAGCACCCAATGAGCTCCTAACTTTACCCAGGCTGCTCCCCCTATCTGCCCCTACACTACTTGGGATGTACCACCCCCCTCCCACTCCAGCCAGGAACAGACTCGGTCGTACCTGCACATTTCTAAGTGGGAGTACCGTCGGTCTGCTCCTCGGAAATGGGATGTGTGTAGTGCATGCAGCCTACCGAGCTCAGTTCCACACTCCATCCTTGCCCGGGAGTGGAATATCACACCTCTGGGTTGAGGTGCAATACTCCTGTAGCAGCCGAATCCTCAGGGTGCTACATTCCCCCCTGGTAAATCACAGCACGTCCTCGGGCTGTAAGACATAAAACATCACCAAAACATACAAATTTTTTTTTTTTTTTTTTTTTCATATAAACATAATAAAACATATAAAACATTATATATATAAAACTTTTCATATAAACATTCTCGTCGTCTCTTGTTTCAGGTTCCTTCTCCGGACACTGTGCAACGTGTGTCCGGGAAAAGTGCGACAGTCTCTTAGAAAAACTGGTTTTCCATAAAACCGGTAGGGGGCGCTTTAGGACGCGCAACTATATACAGGGGAAGTTGGCCGCTCTCAGTCCTCGGCCAGGTAGAGGGAAGGGAATGGCTGCTCACAGTCCTCAGCCTGTGGGATTAAGGGGTTAACGGGTAAACAGTTCACTCAGCTGGTCCCAACGGGGACTATATATAAGTATCAACAGTTTCTTTGGTACCCGGTCGGGTAACTATTTACATCACTTCTCTGCCGCACTCAACGGCGTCTTCCTCCTGCTCTTTGCTTACAGCTGGTTGTTACTTCAGACCCGTCCGGGTCCTCTTGCTCCTCCTCCTCGCACCGCAACTCCTCCTCCGTCAGGCGGTGTACGTGGAGGGCGTAAGGTCCTTTGGCACACTTGTGCCGGGTGAAGGTGACCTCGTCTCCGATGTAGAGGTCACGACCTCTGTGCCCCTCCGGCAGATGGGACTCCACATCTCTGCGCGTGACAAAGACGTCGCCGGGGGTGTTGTTGTCTCTGATGAAGCCCCACCCGTGCTGCTGGTTAAACTTGATTACAGTCCCGGTGGTACGGGGACTGTGCGCTGCACGGGGGTCCCTCCTGGTCCGGCTCTTTTGCTCGGCGCTCCTTATTTGGGCCTGTTGTTCCCGGACCCGCCTCTCTCTCCGCTCCCTCGCAAACTCCTCGAGCTGTTGGCGGCAGCACTCCGCACGCTCTGCTGCAGCTGCCCTAGTTTCCTGAGTGAACCCCATTAGATCTTCTCCGGTGGGGTCCCACTCAAACTGTGCTTCCGCTAGCGGGGGCGAGATCCTTATTACGGGCTTCGGAGCCGGAATCAGGGGTGCACACATGGCCCCAACCCTCCTCTGGTGCTCCAGTTCGTAATACTTCTGGGGCCAGATGAAAGGCTGCCCGTCCGGCCACGTGTGCTGGGCAAACAAGTCCTCTCCCAGACGCGGCACCCTTGGTTTTACGGGTGCGGGCGCGGTGGTGGTGGCGCCCGGGTTGCCCAGGCCTTGCGGCCAGGCCTGGGGCACCTGGAAGGTGAAGGGCACCGTTAATACGGCGGCGCCCTGGGCTACCTGGCCTTGCGACCAGGCCGGAGGCTCCGCAGAGGTAGGGGGCGCTGTTGGTGTTGCGGCGCCCGGGAATTCTAGGCCCTGCGACCAGGCTGGTGGTACTTCCTGCTTGGTCACGCTCGGGGTCGAGGCGTGTGACGTCACAGGGGTCGCGGCGGCGGCTTCCGGTTGGGGCCTAGTCTGCGTCGGTGACATGGCGTTTTCGGGCACAGCAGGGGGACTTTCGGGCTCTGCGACGGGGAGCTGGGGCAGGTAAGCGGTGTCACGGCTTGGGGTATAGGCGTCCCCTTTACCTGCCTCCATGCGTTCGGCTCCCTCCTCGGCGCCGTCTCCGGCCTTGGGTCCTCCCGCGCCATCCTCAGAGGCGGTCTCCTTCCTCATCTCGGCTGGCGTGCTCCGGGTCTTGGTTTCAGCTTGCGTCTTGGTTTCAGCTTGCTGGGCCATCTCCCGGCTCCATTCCGCCAATATCTCGCGCTGTACCCGGGCCATCCTCCGTGCGAGGCCCTCCAGGGCAGTCTGCGCACACTCCCGGTCTCGGGGGAGCTGTGCAAGGACCTCCACTAGGCCTAGTGGGGTCGTGGTGTCCAGCAGGCTCCTGACCAACGGGTCGGTGCTGCTCTGCTCTTCTTCCAGCAGGCTCCTGGCCAGCGGGCCGGTGCTGCTCTGCTCTCTGGACATCTCCGGGTGAGCTCCTCCGATATTCTTCTCCAGGCTACTTGCCTCCGGGTGCACTCGCTCCAGACTGCTCCAGGCGGCACCCATCTTCGCTCTTTTCTTTCGTCTCCTCCCACTTCGAGGGCGGTCCCGGGGCAACTCGGTGACTGTCAGCTCCAGGGGTAGTTCTTTCACGCTGACAGACACCTCCAGCATCACAGTCTCTGTTGGTGGGGGCGGTTTCCACTTTTGGCGCCATTTTCTGTCCTGGCCCACGATGGGAGGCGGCCTCCTGCCCTCCTTTGGCACGCCCATAATGGCGTCCGCTGCTCTTCCAAGGCGGGAAATCTGCGGTTTTGGCGGGAAGCGTCGCCCAGTGGCGGGAAACTCTGCAGATGGCGGGAACAAGTTGGAAATGGCGGACAATCGGCGGGAAACGACTGGTGATGGAGTCCGATGGCGTGGACCCTCCGGAACCGGCGGGAGACTTCTTTCTGAGGTAAACTTGCACCTTTCTTCAGGCACGCAGTACCCGGGTGTTGCGGGCACGTAATCCTGCCGACTACGCCAAAGTTGACGCGCCCCCTGGGACATATTCCTTTTTGAGGGGAATACCCGGCACCGGATCAGATGGGGGGGGGGTTTGTAGTCTCCGAGCGGCTGTGACCCGGCCCGTGCCCAGGGCGTCAAACTCAGTGTTAAGTGGCAGTCCTACAGATGTTATTAAGAGTTCTTTTGTGTCGACTACGCCACCCGTTGTGATGCGGTCACTGGGGCCGCCGCTGCAGCAGGTTCTGCTGAGGCTGATGGTGGATGCGCAGCTTGGTGGGATAACCCCCAACGGGAGGGGTATAGCCTCAGAGGGGACAGGCGCAGAGGATGGGGGTTGTGGTGGTGTAGTGCAGACGGCAGTGAAGACAGAGTCGGGTTGTGCAGTTAAGGGTGTTTACTTACTGCAGATGTTGTACTGGTCACTCCAGCTGCTAGTGACCACCCGAGCCGTGCTGCGTCCACCAGGTCCTGGATCCAGCCAACCCCCAAACAAGTCCGGAGCGTGGCCCTGAGCTCTCTTTCTGTCCCGTTCTCTGGCCGTCCCCACCAGTAATCCACCTAGGTCCAGCTCCCTCGGGCCTTCTGTTGGGACACCCTTGGCCCTGGGTTCCCTGACCCTTCATGTGGTGTGCCTTCGGGGTGGATGTGATGGGTGACCGTGGCAGACGCTGCCCACGGTCTCCGGTCTCTGGCTGGGGAATGTTTTTACCCCCACCAGCTTGGGTTCCGGTACCCTGATGCCGACTCTTCACCCGGTGCTTTTAGTTGGGATCTCAGAGTCCTTCTCTTCTGTGCTCTGGGTCTCTCTCTTTTCTCCTCTCTCACTCTGGGTCTTTGTCTTTCTTCTCTCCTCTGCTCCTGACTTGTTCTCTGCAGCTGACTGACTCTCTGCATCTGATCCTCTGCATCTGACCCTGATCTTAGTTGGTGCCCACCTTATATACACCCTCTATGTGTGAGCTCAGGTGACCAGCACCCAATGAGCTCCTAACTTTACCCAGGCTGCTCCCCCTATCTGCCCCTACACTACTTGGGATGTACCACCCCCCTCCCACTCCAGCCAGGAACAGACTCGGTCGTACCTGCACATTTCTAAGTGGGAGTACCGTCGGTCTGCTCCTCGGAAATGGGATGTATGTAGTGCATGCAGCCTACCGAGCTCAGTTCCACACTCCATCCTTGCCCGGGAGTGGAATATCACACCTCTGGGTTGAGGTGCAATACTCCTGTAGCAGCCGAATCCTCAGGGTGCTACACATTTGTCAAGCGTTTTTGCATGCATTTTTGCATGCGGGTTATCAAGCTCTTTTCCAAGCGATTTTAGCATCACTTGGAAAAGTGCTTGACAACTTGTTCACACTATATAAATCCATGCAGCCGGCATGGATTTATATAGTGTGACCAAGTTAGTTAAAAAAAAAAAAAGAATAAGAATGGTAAAAAATAAAAAAAAAAGATTATACTTACCTTCTGATGTCCTCCCGGTGTTTTCGCTGCTCCCTCCGGTGTCTTGGGCGTTTCGCGGTGTTGTGAAGGACCTGCAATGACGTCATTGAGTCATGTGACGGGTCACATGACTCAATGACGTCATGGCAGGTCCTTCACAACACCGCAACCCATACAGCAGACCAGACGGAGGGGAGAAAACACCGGGAGGACATCAGAAGGTAAGTATAATCTTTATTTTTTATTTTAAACTCTTTTTTTTACAGGTTCTATGGTACCCGGGTCTGGAGGAGAGTCTCCTCTTCTCCAGACCTGGGTACCATCCGCACATTGAACCATGTGATATCCACATCTGGAGATGCAGTGATGCGGATGTCACGCGGTCCAATGCAAGTCAATGGCGGATTAATGGACATGCTGCGGATTTTTGAGCGCAGCACAAACACTGCGGAAAATCCGCAGCATGGGCATTGACATTGCGGCTTGTCATGGGGGACGGATTATCTAGCGTTTTTTAAGTGTTTTTGCTGCGGAAATTCCGCCGCAGAAACGCTTGAAAAATGCATAGTGGGCACGCAGCCTTAGGCTTAGCGCCCACGATGCAGAAATGAAGCAGAAATTTTCCTGAGCATTTCTGCATCTCCTTGGCAGAAAAATGCATGCAGTTTTCAAATGCGTTTTTGACACGTTTTTGCCATGCGTTTTTCCAATGCATTGTATAGGCAAATCTGCATGCAGAAATGCACAAGAATTGATCATGTCAGGATTTTTTCTGCGAGTAAAATCCGCGCAGAAAAAATCCTGACCATGTGCACAGAACTTGCAGAATGTCATAGGAAGTCATGGGATAAGATATGCAATGCGTTTCTGGAGCGTTTCTGCGCTGCAAATCCGCACCAAAAACGCATCTGGGCACATAGCCCTATAGTCACAAGAGTATGTCCCCTTTAAGAATAATGTGTGCTGATGGACCGACCCCCTCCTTCCTCAGGGAGAAAGAGTTCCTGTAATCAGTTTTCCCAGGCTTTCAGGGAAGCAGATAAGACGTGTGACTGGCTCTACACTCTCTACAACTTTTCCCTTGTCAGATGATTCCGGTAAGAGCAAATACAGTTTAATGTTTTGTGTGAAATACTGTAAAGTGAAGTGTATTGTGCTCTGAGATACACCATTTAGTTAATGCCTCTTGCACTGTACTCAGGTTGATGCATTCTGTATAGAATAGAGCCTGTGGCTGTGATCTTTACCTCATTTATTCCTGTTTACTGTAACCTGTATTATCACTATGTTAGTGCTAGTTTCTTTAATGTACCCAGTACTGACTGTCATCATTTTGTATTGTGTTATAGTTTTTACCACACTATCAAGTTCATACCATCACCATTAAATCAAGATTACAGAACGCTACAGTCTATTTAATTGAGTATGAATGAGGGTTAAGCTGTATGCTAAATCCCCCACAGCATCATATGTGGAGGAAGGCAGAACAGTAAAAACGGACCCTGGCCGCAGGCGGTGGTTGAACAGACTGTACGGGACCGCTAGCGCCCACGCTGCACCGCATACGGGCATTACAGCAGCCGTCATACAGCCACAGAGAACAAGAGCCCAGCCCCCCCCCCAGCAAGCACAACGCCATTCCCACCACGCGGAAGCCCGTCCGCATATAGACTCAGTTTCCCGCCAAAGTATTCAGCAGTCTACAGCTAAGCGCGCAATGTCTGGAAGCACTAATGTCTCGAAGACCTCACTCAAAACGAGGTCACGAGCAGGCTCTAGCAAGTCATAAATAGCAGAGCTTGCTGTAGTCGCTCGCGCCGAAGCCGAGGCGGCCAAAACGAGATCATCCTTCGCCGCGCAAGAGATGCAATTAAAGTTGAGACAAGTAGATCAAGAATCATAAACGGCTCTTCTACAAGCAGAGAGTGCTCGTCTGCAAGTGTCTCTGGAAAGACTTGCCACCGACAGAGAGGCAGCGGCCGCAATAGCCAAGGCAGAGTACTTGGAAGCAATGGAGTATCCTGATTATGAGAAACAGCAATGTTCTGGGACCAGATCTAGAAAAGCAGGATCTAGTACAGCGCGTCTCAGAGTACGTCAACCGACATCACGGAAGAGATGACAGCCCTCACGCATTACATCGACCAGCCTACGCCGATTACCAACAATCCAACCCCAAACTTCGCTACTACAAAAAAGAAGACATCCAGCACGGCGATGTTGGCCACAGCCACAGTTTTACCGAGCAGAAGGTACAATCCCCGTCCCTCCTCAAATAGACACCTTCCTCTCCAGAGAGGTATCATACAGACTATCTAAAGCCAGAAACGTCCGACAGGTATGGTGATACACCACACACTAGACGTGACTATAACACACCAGCTCGTATCAGCGATAACCAAGCCACCATGGACTTTGTAAAGCTCCTTGCTCGCCGGGAGCTGATTAAACAGGGACTTGTAAAGTTTACCGATCGAGCTGAGAACTATAGGTCATGGCGAGCCTCATTCCAGATTGCCATCAGAGGTTTGGAACTTTCTTACAGCGAGGAGTTAGACCTACTAGTAAAGTGGCATGGAAGCGAGTCCGCTGAACACGCCAAAAGAATCAGAGACATTAATATAAAGCATCCACACACAGGTCTACGCAAGGTGTGGGAAAGACTTGATGAGTGTTATGGGTCAATAGAAGCAATAGAAAATGCTTTATATAAGAGAATTGATGATTTTCCCAAAATAGCGTCTAAGGGTTACCAAAAGCTGGATTGGATTTACCTGGATTGGCATTCCTGGACACCGCCAGGGGTGTCAATCCGATTGTTCAAAAACTTCCTGACAATCTACGAGATAAGTGGGTCACATATGGTTCGCGTTATAAACAGACTTATAATGTACCGTTCCCCACTTTTACAGTGTTTGTCGATTTTGTCGCCCAACAAGCTAAAATCAGAAACATCCCACTGCCCCCGGTGTCAAAGCTAGTAGAACACCAGTGGCAGTCAACAAAACTAACATTACTTCCACAGGTCCTCCTCACAAGGCGAATAGGTCCCCTCCAGAAGAGAATAAACCTCAAGATGTCAGTAAGCAGTGTCCTCTACACAGGAAACCACATCCTCTCCCAAAATGCAGAGCCTTCAGGGATAAGTCTTTAGAGGAGCGCAGAGTGTTCCTTAAGGAAAATAACATCTGCTTCAAATGTTGTGCCACAACCTCTCACCTTGCCAGGAACTGTGAAGCTAGCGTGAAATGTGCAGAATGCAGCAGCACGAACCACAATACAGCCTTGCATCCTAGACCACCCCCTCGAGTGCTCTCGCAGACAGAGGAGTACAATGGGAGACAGAACAACACTGACGAAGGCACCCCCGAGGTCACTTCTAAATGTACAGAGATCTGCGGAGGGCTCGGGGGAGGAAGATCTTGTTCAAAAATCTGCCTTGTCTGAATCTACCCAGCAGGCCACAGGGACAAAGCGATCAAGATATACGCGATCCTGGATGACCAAAGTAACAGGTCTTTAGCCGAGTCCATCTTCTTTGACAACTTCAGCGTTGTAGGCACCGGTTCTCCCTACTCCCTGAAAACATGTTTTTAGGTACCATTGAGACGGCGGGGAGGAAAGCTACCGGATACAAAGTGGAGTGCATAGATGACCAGACCTGCCTATCGCTACCGACCATCCTGGAGTGCAACCAAATTCCCGAAAACAGGTCTGAGATACCTTCACCGGAGGTGGCGATACAACACCCCCATCTGAAGTGTATAGCTCACCTGATACCCGAGTTGGACCTAGAAGCTCAAATAGCTTTACTCTTGGGAAGAGATATACTAAGAGTCCACAAGCCTAGAGAGTCTATCAATGGCTTCCAGAACGCTTCGTATGCACAGAGGCTTGACCTTGGTTGGGTCATAATAGGAGACGTCTGTCTAGGAGGAGCAACCAAGCCGACCTCAGTCAACAGTATGCTCACCAGCGCGCTAGAAAATGGAAGTCCATCTCTCTTCCAGCCATGTCCAAATAGTCTGCTGGTAAAGGAGTTACCAAGCAGCACTCACCTGCCTTGCCCTTTCTCATCTCCTTCCAACGAAGACCATGCCTGTGAAGGTGAACAAGACCACATAGGATGTGCAGTTTTCCGCAGGACAAAGGAAGACGGCAAGACAGCGGTGTCCATAGAAGACAGGATGTTCTTGGACGTCATGGATCGAGAGATAGTCAAAGACAAGTCAAACAGTTGGGTCGCACCTCTACCATTCCGACCCCGGGAAGACATCTACCCAACAACCGGGAACTGGCCTATAGTCGAATTATCGCCCTCGGACACAAGCTTCGGAAGTCGCCTGAGACGAAGGAACATTTCTTTACCTTCATGGGGAAGATATTCGAGAACAAACACGCGGAGATTGCACCTGCACTTCGGCATTCAGAGAAGTGTTGGTACTTACCCTTCTTCGGAGTGAACTATCCTAAGAAGCCAGGTCAGATAAGAGTGGTATTCGACTCAAGCGCAAAATGCGAAGACGTCTCATTGAAAGATGTCCTACTGTCAGGCCCAGACCTCAACAACAGGCTCCTAGAGGTGCTAGTCTGTTTCCGCAGAGATACGGTGGCATTTATGACTGACATACAACAGATGTTCCACTGTTTCCTCGTCAAGGAGGACCACAGAAACTGCTTGAGGTTCTTCTGGTACCGTGATAATGACCCCAATGAGGACATCACAGAGTACCGGATGAGGGTCCATATCTTCGGGAACAGTCCCTCCCGAGCAGTCGCTATCTACGGCCTCCGAAATTCTGCCAAAGAGGGCAAAGAAAGGTACGGATCAGATGTCAGATCCTTCGTAGAAAAGGACTTCTACGTTGACGCCTGTCTGTTGTCCACACCAACAAACAAGGTTGCAATCAGCCTCCTGAAGAGGGCTCAAGAAATGCTCGCTCTTTCTAACCTGAGGTTACATAACATCCCCTCCAGCAGCAAAGAATTGATGGAAACCTTTCCTTCTCAAGACTATTCCAGCGATCTGAAGGACTTAGACCTAAGCATCGACTCCCTTCCCATGCAGTGGAGCCTAGGATTGCTTTGGAATTTGAAGACGGATGCCCTCGCCTTTCAGATCAACAAAGACGAGAAACCCTTCACGCGCAGAGGAGTTCTTTCCTTCATGAACAGCCTGTACGACCCCTTGGGGTTCGTAACTCCAGTAACTATCCAAGGCAAAATGATGCTGAGAGACTCCACCCAAGGGAAGTTTGATTGGGACAATCCACTCCCAGCAGAAAAGGCAGACTTGTGGACAGAGTGTAGGAAGTCTCTTGAAGCCTTGACCGACCTTCGTGTGAAACGGCCCTATGCTCTCGTGCCATCCACAGAAGTCAAGACTCAAATACTTTGTATCTTCTGTGACGCATCAGTCAAAGTGATCGCAGCAGTAGTGTATATAAAGACCACAGACATGAACGAACAAAGCCATATCGGGTTCGTCATGAGTCGGACAAAGCTGGCGCCACTCAGTGAACACACGATACCCAGACTGGAATTCTGTGCTGCCGTCCTTGCAGTTGAGTTGGCCAAACTTATCTCTGATGGGTTGAATCTGCAGATCAAAAATGCCAAATTCTACATGGATAGCAAGGTGGTACTGGGATACATCTGCAACGAGACACGACGCTTCTACGTCTATGTTAGCAATTGGGTACTGAGGATAAGAAGATCCACTTGCCTTAATCAGTGGCACTACATGTCTACTCACCACAATCCTGCAGACTATGTGACTAGATCTGTCGCACCCAGTCATCTTAAGGACACTGTGTTGTTCACAGGCCCTTCCTCCTTGTACTATTCGACGCCCCATAGCAGCAAGCCTGATACATTCAAACTAGTGGATCCAGATGCCGACAAAGAGCTTCGTCCTCAAGTGTCTGCCCTACATACAGTGATTTCAGGTCATCGCCTCGAATCTCATTGGTTCAGCAGGTTCTCAACCTGGAAGTCACTCGTTCGAGCCATCGCTTGCCTACTTCAAGTGGCTCAGTCTTACAAGTCTGCAATACCTACGAGTCAGAGACCTTGTAAAGGTTGGCATCACTGCAAACATTCGTTCACCGCCCCCAACCTAGAAAAGGCCAAGATTACGATACTTCGTGTAGTACAAAGGGAAGTCTACGACAAAGAAATAGACAACTTCAACAAGGGACAACCTGTTTTTAGAGACAGTGTGCTGAAGAAGCTCGACCCGATAGTCGACCAAAACGGACTGTTGATAATAGGTGGCCGTCTTCAAGAAGCCAAGGTAGAAGTTTCAGAGAAACACCCGGTAATAGTTCCAGGACCTCATCATGTCACAACCCTTCTCATACAACATCATCATGTCCTAGTGAGACACCACGGATGTTTGTTTACCGAAGGGAACCTACGTACCGGACTATGGATAATTGGAGCGAAGAGAAGAGTAAGCAAACTCATCTTTAACTGTGTTGCATGCCGCAAACTTCGTGGCATGTTTCAAAAGCAGAAGATGGCCAATCTTCCACCCGACAGACTTAGTACTGAACCCCCCCTTCACCAACGTCAGACTAGACGTGTTCGGCCCTTGGTCTGTGGCTACACGATGCACTAGAAAAGTCCATGCTGAAGCAAAGTGTTGGGCAGTTCTATTCACTTGTCTGTCCATCAGAGCTGTCCATATTGAAGTAATCGAATCTATGGACACATCGAGCTTCATAAATGTACTTCGACGCTTCATCGCGATCCGAGGCCCTGTGAAACATATTCGCTCTGACAGAGGCACGAAGTTCGTTGGAGCAGCCAGAGAACTCCAAATCCCTTCCAATCTAGACGTTACTAATGTAGAAAGGTACTTAGGTGAGCAAGGATGCACTTGGACTTTCAACCTACCACATTCTTCGCACATGGGAGGTGCCTGGGAAAGGATGATAGGCATAGCACGCAAAATACTAGACTATCTTCTTGCAAGCGAACACCAGACTCACACATGAGAGTTTGATTACATTCTTGGCCGAGGTCTCAGCTATCATAAATGCCAGACCGCTGACAGCACTTTCCAGTGATTCCGGAGACCCGATAGTCCTTACTCCTGCAGTATTGCTCACACAGAAAACCTGTGTCCCAAGTGCTCCACTTGGAGAGTTTAACGACAAAGGCCTCTACAGAAGACAATGGAGGCAAGTACAAAGCATGTCTAATGCCTTTTGGGACAGATGGAGAAAACAGTATCTTTTCACTCTACAAACCAGGACGAAGTGGCAGAAAGACCATCCTAACATCAAACCCGGCGATGTTGTACTCGTGAAAAACAGTCAATCGCATCAAAACGAGTGGCCACTCGGCCTAGCCACCAAATCCTTTCCCAGATAGGATGGGAAAGTATGCAAAATGGAGGTTAGAGTGGGTAAGCTTGGAGAGAACAAACTGTTCCTCAGGCCAGTTACCGAACTCGTGTTGCTGCTTTCCCCAAAAGAGTCAAATGGTGGCATCCATTGATGCCAAGCGGGGAGTGTTCTGTCTACTCATGAGCATCTAAGGGAATGTTCATAGTTATTCTAGTTGCAACCTGTAGAGGTCACCAGTTGTCTGTTTATGTTGTTTAGAAGCTGCACATCATCTAGTAATACTCTTATAGTCACAACAGTCTGTCCTCTTTAAGAATGTGTGCTGAGGGACCGCCCCCCTCCTTCCTCAGGGAGAAAGAGTTCCTGTAATCAGTTTTCCCAGGCTTTCAGGGAAGCAGATAAGATGTGTGACTGGCTCTACACTCTCTACAACTTTTCCCTTGTCAGATGATTCCGGTAAGAGCAAATACAGTTTCATGTTTTGTGTAAAATACTGTAAAGTGAAGTGTATTGTGCTCTGAGATACACCATTTAGTTAATGCCTCTTGCACTGTACTCAGGTTGATGCATTCTGTATAGAATAGAGCCTGTGGCTGTGATCTTTACCTCATTTATTCCTGTTTACTGTAACCTGTATTATCACTATGTTAGTGCTAGTTTCTTTAATGTACCCAGTACTGACTGTCATCATTTTGTATTGTGTTATAGTTTTTACCACACTATCAAGTTCATACCATCACCATTAAATCAAGATTACAGAACGCTAGTCTATTTAATTGAGTATGGATGAGGGTTAAGCTGAATGCTAAATCCCCCACAGCATCATACGTGGAGGAAGGCAGAACACTATCGTTTGCTCTTTTCGCCACGCCTAGGTCCAAATTATTTGTAGCTGTGTAACTAAGATTGCGTCTGTTGCAGGAGTTTCATGATTTAATCATGAGTGGTCATCCGCGGTTCACAGCTATGCAGAAAGCTATTACTAGCCTTTTTTGGTGGCCATCAATGTATAATTATATTAAAGATTTTGTATCTGCTTGTGAAGTTTGCGCACACGCTAAAGTCTGTCATAACAGTCCGGTTGGAGTATTGGCTCCATTGCAATTCCAGAAAGACAGTGAACTCATCTGTCCATGGATTTCATCACAGATTTGCCTCTGTCTGGTGGGAAGACTGTCTTTGGGTGGTCGCTGACTGATTCATTAAACTGACTCATTTTTTTCCTTTGTCAGAGGATTACCTAATGCAGAGACATTCTCCAGGTTTTTTATTTCCCGCAAAGTAAGGCTACATGGGATCCCTCTTAACACTGTGTTTGATAGGGGAGGGCAATTTGTCTCCAAATTCGGCAGAGATTTTTTTAATAAACTGGGAATTAATTTATTTTCCTGTGCCTACCCTGAAACCAATGGTCAGACAGAAAGGACTAATCAATCTCTATAACAAATTTTAAGGTGTTTTGTTGCAGCTCAGTGTTTTGTTGTGACTTCATTCTTACTTCTTGCTGAGTTTGCCTTTAAGGCCACTGCCCCACTATTAGTATTTGGCCAGTATTTTTTCTCAGTAGTGGAAGCCAAAACCAGGAGTGGGTGATAAATGTAGAATTTTTGACTTGTTTCTATTATACCTTTTCTCTGATGGTTCTTCACCTGGTGTTGGCTCCCGCGGAAAAATACTGACCAAATACTGACAGTGGAGTTGTGGCCTAACAGTCGTATCAGTCAGTCTGCTGGAACCTCGCCATTTTATTGTAATTATGGTGATCATCCCCATGTTTTTGAATTTTCCTTTCTCTTTCCTGTTTGCCCAAATGGCTATTTCTCCACCCGTATTAAGTGCTCCCTAGTCCTTAGTATGGTCTTTGGAAGGAATAAGTCAGCTAGAGATAATCACCATCATGCTCTCCAGAGACCCCCGAGCATCCCCAAGGAATAATCGTAAATCATCTGCAAACAATGCCACCTTCTCTTTCTTGGTCCCATATTTAAATCCATTTATCTCAGACATTTTACTAATTACAGCCACAAGAGGTTCAGTTGCTATTGAAAACAATGAGAGACAGGGGACACCCTTGTCTTGTACTTCTGTGCAACAAAAATCGATTAGCCATAGAGCTATTCACTGTTATTTTGGCCTTTGAGTCCGAAAAAAAGCAATTGCACCCATTTTGTATATTAATGTAAAGCCTTCTGAATTTGATTGTGGTGGACATATCAGGCATAAACCCAGACTGATCGGGGTGTATTACTGAGGTTACTTTTGAGAGTCTATTAGCAAGAAGTTTGACGTCTACTGTTAAAAGAGAGATGAGTCTATAGGATGCCAGCAAGCTGGGGTCTTTGCCTTGTTTAGGTAACACTGTAATTATGCCTTCATGCATGGATGTGGCAATGATCCTTCTTCGAATTGTATACCTCCAATAATACTGGTAGTAATACTTCCTTATATCTCTTATATACTTCCACTGGAAGACCGTTCATTCCCGGTGCTTTATCGTTGGCCATTGAGCTCAGTGCCCATTCTAACTCTTCTATGTCAAGTAGTTAATCTAATAAATTCTGAGAGTCTAAGGAAAGGACCGGGAGCTGAGTGTTACGGATCCGGTTGGTGGAACCTCTGTTCTGCGGTGCAAGGAGGGACCAGAGGGGTGTAACTAGGTATCAACTCGGACTGACCAAGGTTGCACGACTGCTCAATTGACTACGTGAACCAGGGAAGGAACGAGCAGAGGGACCAGGTGCTACTCTGGGCCAGTCCTTGTATGAGAGCAGGTGACTCCCATGGGTCAGAAGGCAGGGACTGACCGGTACAGCAGATGAGCACGGCAGGTAGGCTGACGGGTGAACTGGGTAGACGGACTGACAGACACCACGGGTAACTGGCAGGAGCCTCCAGGTAGGCAGGCTGGTTGGCACAGCAGGTAACAAGCAGGAGCCTCCAGGTAGGCTGGCTGGTAGGCACGGCAGGTAACTGGTACGTTCTCCGGGTAGGCAGGCTAGCCTGGCCCAAAGACAGACTGGGGGTTGGACCGTAGGCAGACCGTCGGGCTGGAGAGTGTACTTGGCTGGCGGAGACAGGTAGCAGGTAAAGGCTCCGGATAAGCGGACTGGCCAAACCCATAGACAGACTGGCGGACTGGGCCGTAAGCAGACTGTCGGGCTGGACTGGTAGGCTGGCGGACTGGACTGGTAGTCAGGCTAGCGGACTGGACTGGTAGTCAGACTGGCAGTGGGACCTGAGGGCTGAAGCAGAGTTAGTACACAGAGCAACAGCCTTGCACGGGCACCTCCATTTTGGAGGAGGTGCCTTTTATATGAGAAGTCCTCCGGCCATTGGCCGGGGACTCCTTAGTACGGCGCATGCGGCCCCTTTAAGAGGGAGGGAGTGCACGCGCCCTAAGCACAGTGCCCGGGAAGCTGCGTCCTCTGGCAGCAGCAGCAGGAGAGCCAGAAGACGCCGATGCTACAGTACCCCCCCTTTACTCCCCCTCTTTTTTAGGCTTGAAAAAAATTTTTTTCAGAAGAAGCGGGGCGTGGATGTTCTCCCTGGGTTCCCAAGTTCTCTCCTCTGGGCCAAACCCCTTCCAATCCACCAGAAAAAAAGTTTTTTCCTCTTACCTTCCTGGTGGCCAGAATGTTCTCTACCTCATAGACGTCCTCAGTGGAGACCGGAGCTGGGGAGGTACTGGATCGTCGGAAAAAGAGTTAAGAACAACCAGTTTGAGGAGAGATACGTGGAAGGAGTTGGGAATCCGTAAGGTGGCCGGGAGTTTTAACTTGTAGGCCACTGGATTGATTTGCTTGAGGACTTCAAATGGACCGATGAACCGTGGACCCAACTTATAGGAAGGTATTTTGAGACGAACATGTTAGGAGGAGAGCCAAACCTTGTCTCCCGGATGGAATTGAGGTGAGTCCAGACGTCTCTTGTCGGCATGTCTCTTCATCCGCTCGGAGGATTGAAGAAGTGCGGATCTAGTGTCCTCCCAAATGGTGGAAAATTCGCTGACCAGAGACTCCGTGGCAGGATTGTCCACTGAAGCGGAGACGGGAAACGGAATCCGGGGATGTTGACCGTAGACCACAAAAAACGGGGACTTGGAAGAAGATTCGCTCTCATGGTTGTTATAGGAAAACTCGGCCCATGGTAGGAGCTCTACCCAATCGGTATGGTGAGCGCTGACGAAGTGCCGGAGGAAGCTGGTAAGGAGCTGGTTGTAACGTTCCACTTGCCCATTGGACTGAGGATGATAAGCAGAGGAGAAATCCAGGGAGACATCCAGCAGCTTACAGGTAGCTCTCCAGAAGCACGAAGTGAACTGGACGCCTCGATCAGACACAATGTGGAGGGGTAGGCCGTGGAGACGAAAGATGTGATGAAGTACTAAGCCAGCACAGATGCACACGGTAGACCAGGCAGAGGGATGAAGTGGGCCATTTTAGAAAAGCGTTCAGTGACCACCCAAATGACAGTACAACCGGCAGAAACAGGGAGATCAGTAATAAAGCAATGTGTTGCCACGGGGCAGCAGGTATGGGAAGAGGCAGGAGACGGCCGGCTGGAAGATGTCTGGGAACCTTGTTGCGGGCACAGGATGAACAGGTCGTGACGAAGTCTACAACATCCTTGCGCAGGGTGGCCACCAGTAATGCCGGGTAATGAGCAGGAAGGTCTTCCTCTGGCCAGCATGGCCGGCTAGTTTAGATGAATGACCCCAGTGAAGAACCTTCTTACAATCCGGAACCGCTACAAACATCTTACCGGGTGGGAGACGAGACAGGTCCAAGGGAGCCACATTCATCACTTTGGAGGGATCGATGATATGTGTTACGGGTCAGGGAGGTGGAACCTCTGTGCCACGGTGCAAGGAGGGACCCAGAGGGGCATAACTAAGTATCAATTCAGACCGACCCTGGTCGTACGGCGGCTAACGACTCCTTGACCAGGGAGGGACCGAGCAAAGGGACCAGGTGCTACTCTGGGGACAACCTTGTAAGAGAGCAGGTGGCTCCCATGGGTCAGGTGACTGGGACTGACCGGTATAGCGGATGGATACAACAAGCAGGCAGAAGTCTCTGGGTTAGCTGACAGGTGGTCACGGCATGTGACGGCAGAGCAGGCAGAAGTCTCTAGGTTAGCAGACAAGTGGTCACGGCAAGTGACGGCTGAGCCTCCAGGTAGGCTAGCAGGTAACAAGCAGGTAACAGGCGAGTGCTCCCAGGTGAGCGGGCTAGCAGGCACGGCAGGTAGCAGGCAGGTAACTGACAGGTGCTCCCTGGTAAGCAGGCGGACTTGCCCATAGACAGACTGGCGGGTTGAACGGAAGACAGACTGTCGGGCTGGAGAGTAGTCAGGCTGGCGGACTGGAACAGTAGTTAGGCTGGCAACTGGACCTGAGAGCCGAAGCAGAGATAAGTATACTGTGCAACAACTATTGCTCGGGCACCTCCATTTTGGAGGAGGTGCCTTATATATGGCAGGTCCTCCGGCTATTGGCCGGGGACTCCTTAGGACGGCGCGCGCTGCCCCTTTAAGAGGGAGCGCGCGCGCTCCCTAAGCACAGTGCCCGGGAAGCAGCGGGCACCGACAGCAGCAACAGGAAGAGGAGCGCTGGAGAACGTCGAGCGGGGAGCGAGGAGGTGAGAGGGGTGGCGTCTCTGCCTGGCAGGGGGCAGAGATGCTGATGCTACAGTACCCCCCCCCCTTTACGCCCCCTCTTTTCTAGGCCAGAAAGAAATCTTTCAAGGAGAAGCGGGGCGTGGATGTTCTCCTTGGGTTCCCAAGTTCTCTCCTCTGGGCCAAACCCCTTCCAATCCACCAGAAAAAAGGTTTTTCCTCTTACCCTTTTGGTGGCCAGAATATTCTCTACCTCAAAAACGTCCTCAGCGAAAACCGGGGCAGGGGAAGTACCTGGATTGTTGGAAAAAGAATTAACGACAACTGGTTTGAGGAGAGATACGTGGAAGGAGTTGGGAATCCGTAAGGTAGCTGGAAGCTTTAACTTGTAGGCCACTGGATTGATTTGTTTAAGAACGTCAAATGGACCGATGAACCGAGGGCCCAACTTGTAGGAGGATACTTTGAGCTGAACATGTTTGGAGGAGAGCCAAACCTTGTCTCCTGGACGGAATTGAGGCGGATCCAGACGTCTTTTGTCAGCAAATCTCTTTATCCGCTCGGAGGACTGAAGAAGTGCGGACCTAGTATTCTCCCAAATGGTGGAAAATTTGCTGACCAGCGACTCCGCGGCAGGGTTGTCCACAGAAGCGGAGACGGGAAATGGAATCCGGGGATGTTGACCATAGACTATAAAGAATGGGGACTTCGAAGTCTATTCACTCTCATGGTTGTTGTAGGAGAATTCGGCCCATGGTAGGAGGTCCACCCAATCAGTATGGTGAGCATTAACAAAGTGCCGGAGGTAGCCGGTATGGATCTGGTTGATCCGCTCCACTTGACCATTGGACTGTGGATGGTAAGCAGAGGAGAAATCTAGGGTGACATCCAGCAGCTTACACGTTGCTCTCCAGAAACGTGAGGTGAACTGAACCCCTCGATTCGACACGATGTGGAGGGGTAGACCATGGAGACGGAAGATATGAAGGAAGAAGTCCTTAGCTAGCTCTGATGCAGACGGGAGACCAGGCAGAGGGATGAAGTGGGCCATGTTAGAACTCTCCTGTTAGTTTTTTTCTATTATGCTGGTCACATGACCGTTTTTGCCTATTTAATCCTGCTCCACCCTTCTGGCCTTGCTGGACTTCATTGTAATTTCTACTCTTAAGCTAGCCAGGTGCTTTGTTACCTTACTCAGTCAGTTTAGCTAGGTCTTTTGACCTCTATGTTCTATGTTGTATGTTTGTTTTTTTACTGCTACAATTTCTGCTAGGAGGTGTCCATCTTTCTCCCAGTCCCTAGTTCTTGTAGGGATCCTTCCCTCACATCTATAGGTCTTCGTTCAGACTAGCTGAGGACTTTAGCGGGTCAGATCGCAGGATCAGGTTTCCCGTTACATCGTAGGGATCTAGCTTAGTTCTATTGTAGGGACAGATCTCCTTTCTTTCCTTAGTGCTTGTAGCAGATCATAACAGTAAGTCCAGCCCAAAATATTTTCTCTAAGGAAAGACCTCCAGTTTCCATCATGGTGTCGGTTCAGGATTTGGCTCAACGCCTGCAGGGACTCTCTCTGGAGGTGGCCGAGCTCCAACAACACGTGAGTAGCTGTTCTGGAGCGCATTTTGTGGAGCCAAAGGTACGATTGCCTGATTTATTTTTTGGTGAACAAGATTTTTTTTTCTCTAAAAAATGCTTGTTTATTGTATTTTCATTTGTGACCCAGATCCTCTGGTGATGAATCACAGCGCATAGGGTTCATAATGTCACTTTTGCGCAAAGAACCTCAGGGATGGGCCTTTTCTCTCCAACCTAGTGATCCGTGCTTTAGATCAGTGGATAGTTTTTTTTTTGCTTTGGGGTTGTTGTATGATGATCCGGATCGTGTCTCATCAGCTGAGACGGAATTGAGACATTTGAGGCAGGGATCAGGTAATGTGGAAAATTATTGTACCCACTTTCTTCGGTGGTCTGCTCAGGTGGGGTGGAACGATTCAGCTCTGAAAAGTTTGTTTATTGCTGGGCTAGGTGAAAGGGTTAAGGATCTGCTGATTGCTTATCCTACACCTGGAAACTTGCAGGAGGCAATGCAATTAGCTATACGGGTGGACAGGAGACTGCCTGCAAGGGTTAATGAGAGTAAATCCTCTGCCATGTCAGCTCCGAGTCTTGAGAGGGTCTGTACTGACACTGGAGAGCCGATGGAAATTGGGGCGATGTCACCCCGCTCTCAGAAAAAAGACCGCAGGTTTTCTGAAGGTTTGTGCTTCTATTGCGGAAAATCTGACCATTTCATTAAGAACTGTGTGCTTCGTATGAACAAAGAAAAAAAAAAGGTCACTTATGCCCGTATAGCCTGTTTAAACACTAAGGGTGTATTTCTTTCTGCTACTACCGCAGCTCAGGAAGAATTAATTGAATTTCGAGTATTTGTGGATTGTGGTTCTACTCTGAATGTGATTGATGGGGGATTCTTGGAAAAACTTAATTTAAAACCCAAACCTTTGTCATCCCCTATTGCCGTGGTTTCTATCGATGGCTCTCCCTTGAAATGTGTTACTCACAAGGTTTATGAATTTCCCCTCACTATTAATGGTATTCACCAAGAAAATTTGGATTTGGTGGTATTAAATAATTTGCCTTCTCCAGTAATTTTGAGGTTGCCCTGGTTAAAATTGCACAATCCTGTACTGGATTGGTCTACCAATGAAATTAAGTCCTGGAGCCCTAAGTGTTATGACAAGTGTTGTAACGGGCGCATTGCTGCTGTGGATAAAGGGGAATTACCTGTACCTATTCAGGATTTTTGCAAAGTTTTTTCTGAGGAGGAGTCGCAAATTTTGCCTCCCCATAGAGACTATGATTGTACCATTGAATTTGTCCCTGGAGCGACTCTTCCTAAAAGTCGTTTATTTAATCTGACTATTCCTGAGAGAAAGGCTTTGGAGGAATACATACAGACGAGCTTGGCCGCCGGTCATATCAGACCCTCTAAGTCACCTGTGGCTGTTGGATTTTTTTTTTGTTAAAAAAAAGGAAGGCGGTTTACGTCCTTGTTTGGACTTTCGCGAGATTAATAAAATTACTGCATGCAATCCCTACCCACTGCCATTGATTCCTGATTTGTTTAACCAGTTAGTGGGGGCCAAGTGGTTCTCTAAAATTGATCTCCGGGGGGCATACAATTTGTTGCGCATGAAGGAGGGTGATGAATGGAAGACTGCTTTTAACACTCCTGTGGGTCATTTTGAGAATTTCGTTATGCCTTTTGGTCTTACCAATGCACCAGCATTTTTTCAGAATCTTATTAATGACATCCTTAGACCATTGATCGGCAAAAATGTGGTTGTGTATTTGGATGACATTTTGATTTATTCGCCTGACCTGGAGTCTCATTGGCGGAGCGTACGTGAGGTATTGCAGTTATTGATTGACAATTCGCTTTTTGCTAACCTGGAGAAATGTGAGTTCGCTGTACAGAGAATTAGTTTTTTGGGCTACATTATCTCCATCGAGGGCTTTGAGATGGACCCGGTGAAAGTTCAAGCTGTGCAGGAATGGCCTAGGCCTATTGGTTTGAAATCGATACAGAGGTTTTTGGGTTTCGCCAATTATTACAGAAAATTCATTAAAATTTTTTCTATTATTGTGAAACCACTGACTGATCTCACCAGGAAAGGAGCTAATACGGTTCAGTGGACTACTGAGGCCATTGAAGCTTTTGTGTTTCTAAAGGAGAGGTTCAGCTCTGCCCCCATCCTTATGCAGCCTGATGTGACTAAGCCGTTTTTGGTTGAGGTTGATGCTTCTTCTGTGGGGATCGGTGCGGTGTTGTCTCAGGAAAACAAGGATGGAGTACATCCCTGTGCCTTTTTTTCAAAAAAAATTTCTGAGACTGAACTTAATTACGATGTTGGTAATCGGGAATTGCTGGCTATTAAACTCGCATTTGAACACTGGCGTCATCTCTTGGAAGGTGCTGATTTTCCCATCCAGGTTTTCACTGATCATAAAAATCTGATCTATCTTGATGCTGCCAAGCGCTTGTATGCCCGTCAGGCTAGGTGGGCACTTTTTTTTCGCGGTTTAATTTTTCCGTTACTTACATCCCGGGTACCAAGAATGTTAAAACTGATGCTTTGTCTCGCAGCTTTTCTCCCATGGTCGGTGCTGAGGAGGAGGAGAGCATTTTACAAGAAGGTGTTGTGATTGCTGCATTGGACTCCGTTTTGGAAGATGAGATTCTTAAAGCACAGGAGAATGCCCCATCTAACACTCCCCATGGGAGGAGAGCATTTTACAAGAAGGTGTTGTGATTGCTGCATTGGACTCCGTTTTGGAAGATGAGATTCTTAAAGCACAGGAGAATGCCCCATCTAACACTCCCCATGGGAGGTTGTTTGTGCCTAGGACCTTTAGGAGAGATTTGTTGAGTGTCATGAGTCTCGGTTGGCAGTTCATTCTGGAATTTCTGAGACCAAGAGACTTGTGGGTCGCAGTTTTTGGTGGCCTGGATGGCAGAAGGAGGTCATTAACTGGGTGCGTCAATGTACTGTGTGTGCTAGATCTAAGTCTTCACATACTCCTGCTGCAGGGTTGCTTTGCCCTCTGGAGGTTCCTAGTGCACCTTGGACACATCTGGCTATGGACTTTATTACTGACCTTCCCCCCTCTGAGGGTTTCACGGTCATCTGGGTTGTCGTGGACCGTTTTAGCAAGATGTGTCACTTGGTTCCCTTCATCAAACTGCCCTGCGCTAAGACACTCGCTAAGGCCTTTGTCAAGGAGATTGTCAGACTCCATGGTGTTCCTACTGACATTGTTTCTGATAGGGGACCTCAGTTCGCGGCTCGTTTTTGGCGTGCCTTTTGTGACAGGTTGGGAGTTCATTTGTCATTTTCATCTGGATATCATCCTGAATCTAATGGCCAGACAGAAAGGAAGAACCAGGATGTTGAGCAGTTCTTGCGTTGTTTTGTGGCAGACAATCAAGAGGGGTGGTCTGAGTTTCTGCCGCTTGCTGAATTTGCTCTTAACAACCATACATCCTCTTCTGCTGGGTGTTCGCCTTTCTTTTGTTGTTCTGGGAGACATCCGTCTTTTGGGTCATTCTCCAAATTGGTATCGGCTGTGCCTGAGGAGGAGAGTTTTTCCGGTGATTTGGAAAGAGTTTGGACGGATGTGCGTGGTAATCTTCAGGAGGCTAACAAAAAATCTAAGAGGTACTTTGACAGGAAACGTCAAGAGGTTTTGTTTACGGTTGGTGACATGGTTTGGTTGTCCTCTAAGAATCTGCGGTTGAGGATCCCTTCTAAAAAATTGGGTCCCAAGTTTGTAGGGCCCTTTAAGGTGCTTCAGGTAGTTAACCAATCTGCTGTTAGGTTGGAGGTTCCTACCTCCTGGAAGATTAATCCGGTGTTTCATGTTTCTCTATTGAAAAAAGCTTATGTATCAGATAGAGACGCCACTGCCACTGTTCCTCCGGTGGTGGAGGACGGGGAATATGAAATTTCCCGCATCATTAATTCTAGACGGTATAGAGGGAGTTTGCAGTATCTCGTCGCTTGGAAGGGTTTCGGTCCCGAGGATAACTCATGGGTGAGGGCAGATGATGTTTCTGCTTCCAGACTTGTCAGAGCGTTTCACAAGAGGTTTCCTGATAAGCCTGGGCCTAGGGGATCCGGAGGATCCTCATAGAAGAGGGGGTACTGTTAGAACTCTCCTGTTAGGTTTTTTCTATTATGCTGGTCACATGACCGTTTTTGCCTATTTAATCCTGCTCCACCCTTCTGGCCTTGCTGGACTTCATTGTAATTTCTACTCTTAAGCTAGCCAGGTGCTTTGTTACCTTACTCTATGTTCTATGTTGTTTGTTTGTCTTTTTACTGCTACAATTTCTGCTAGGAGGTGTCCATCTTTCTCCCAGTCCCTAGTTCTTGTAGGGATCCCTCCCTCACATCTATAGGTCTTCGTTCAGACTAGCTGAGGACTTTAGCGGGTCAGATCGCAGGATCAGGTTCCCCGTTACATCGTAGGGATCTAGCTTAGTTCTATTGTAGGGACAGATCTCCTTTCTTTCCTTAGTGCTTGTAGCAGATCATAACAGGCCATCTTAGAAAAGCGGTCGGCGACCACCCAAATGACTGTACAACTGGCAGAGACAGGGAGATCAGTAATAAAGTCCATAGCAATGTGTTGCCACGGGGCATAAGGTACGGGAAGAAGTAGGAAATGACCGGCTGGTAGATGTCTGGGAATGTTGTTGCGGGCACAAGACGAACAGGCTGAGACGAAGTCTACCACATCCTTGCGCAGGGTAGGCCACCAGTAATGTCGGGTAATGAGCAGGAAGGTCTTTTTCTGGCCAGCATGGCCAGCTAGTTTAGATGAATGACCCCAGTGAAGAACCTTCTTCCGATCTGGTACTGCTACAAAAGTCTTGCCGGGTGGAAGACAAGTCAGATCCAAGGGGGCCACATTCATAACCTTGGAGGGATCGATGATGTGCATAGGCTCCTCCTCTTGGTCGGAGGACAGGAAGGATTGGGACAAGGCGTCGGCTTTGACATTCTTGTCCGCCGGGCGGAAATGTAGGACGAAGTCGAAGCGGGCAAAGAACAAAGACCACTCGGCCTGACGCGGATTGAGTCTTTGGGCATTTTGGAGATATGCCAGATTCTTGTGATCTGTATAGATGATCACTGGGTATAGAGCCCCTTCAAGCAGGTAACGCCACTCCTCCAGTGCCAACTTGATGGCTAACAATTCTCGGTCTCCAATGGAGTAGTTGTGCTCAGACGAGGAGAAGAGTTTGGAGAAGAAGCTGCAGGTTACCATTCTCACGGATGAAGATTTTTGGGTGAGCACCGCTCCGGCTCCGGAGGAGGAAGCATCAACCTCCAGGAAGAACTGTTTGTTGCAGTCTGGACGGTGCAGTACTGGGGCAGAGGAGAAGGCTTGCTTTAAGGAAAGGAAGGCCTCCTCAGCTTCGGGCGACCATACCTTGGGATTTGCTCCCTTACAGGTGAGCGCAGATATGGGAGCAGTCCAGGAAGAGAAGTGCGAAATGAAGAGACGATAGTAGTTGGCGAAGCCCAGGAATCGCTGAATCGCCTTCAACCCCTCCGGACGGGGCCACTTTAGGACAGCAGAGAGCTTCTCAGGATCCATTCGTAAGCCTGTCTGGGAGATGACATAGCCCAGAAATGGAAGAGAGGTCTGCTCGAAGAGTCACTTCTCGTATTTAGCATAGAGGTGGTTCTGCCTAAGCAGGACCTGACGAACATCCCTCCGGTGTGTGGGAAGATCCGGAGAGAAGACCAAGATATCGTCCAGGTATACCACCACGCAGGAGTAGAGAAGATCACGGAAGATGTCATTGACCAATTCTTGGAAGACGGCGGGAGCATTGCAGAGGCCGAAGGGCATCACACGGTATTCATAGTGACCGTCCCGGGTATTGAATGCCGTCTTCCACTCGTCTCCTTGACGGATACAGACCAGGTTATATGCTCCACGTAGATCCAACTAGGAAAAGATCCTGGCTCCCTTAAGGTGATCAAACAACTCGGAGATGAGCGGCAGGGGGTATTTGTTTTTTACCGTGATCTGATTGAGTCCTCTATAATCAATACAGGGGCGTAGCGAGCCATCCTTCTTCTTGACAAAGAAGAATCCGGCTCCAGCCGGGGAGGTAGATTTCCAGATGAATTCCCTAACCTGATTCTCCTCAATGTATTCGGACATGGCCTGGGTCTCGGCCACCGACAACGGATAAATACGCCCACGAGGTGGAGTGACGCCAGGTACCAGGTCGATCGGGCAATCATATGGCCTATGGGGTGGCAGTGTCTCTACTTCCTTTTTACCGAAGAAATCTGCATAGGACCAGCAAGGAGCCGGAAGACCGGGTAAATTAGCTGGGGTAGGCGGTGGACGAGCCGGGCGAACCGGAACCATGCAGGTCCTGTGGCAGTCCTGACCCCACCGGAGTACTTCACCGGATTGCCAGTTCAGCACGGGTTCATGTGTCTGGAGCCAGGGTAGACCTAGGAATAGGGAGTGGGAGAGTCTGGGTAGCACATGGAAGGAGATTTTCTCAGAGTGCAGCATTCCCACCTGCAGGGTTATGGGTTCAGTGACGAGCAGGATGGTCACCGAAAGGAGTCTTCCATCCACGGAGGCGACGGACAATGGTTCAGCCAGAGGTTTGGTGGGAATCCGGTATCTCTCTACCAGGGACTGGGAAATGAGGTTTCCAGCAGCTCCAGAATCCAGGTGAGCAATTTCAAAGTCACGGTTTTCACCCCAGGGAGATAGAGACGGACAAAGTCAGGGATGGAGAGGGCTTACTTTTGCCTAGGACGACCTCTCCGAGCGGTCCTAGACACTTGAGTTTCCCGGCTTCTCCGGGCAGGAACGGATGAGGTGCTCCTTACTGCCACAATATAAACAGCTCCCCTCGGCTCGGCGTGACTCTTGGCGAGATTTGACCATCTTGGTCTGATCGATCTGCATAGGTTCGGGCGAGTGCGCCCGGGGAGTGACTGGTTGAGAGGCAGGTCTCTGGAAAGTAGGAGCAAGGCGAGGAAACTTTCTCTCCCGAGTAGTCTCTTTGGTACTTTCTTGGAACCGGATGTCAATCCGGGTAGCCAGTGACACCAGGTCATCCAGGGTGGTAGGAATGTCCCGACCGGCTAACTCGTCCTTAATCCAACCGGAAAGACCTTCCCAGAAGATGGACACCAGAGCCTCGTTATCCCAGGCAAGCTCAGAGGCGAGGGTATGGAACCGTATGGCATATTGGCCCACGGTGAGACTCTCTTGGCGGAGATGTAGCAGAGAGGAGGCTGAAGAGGATTTTCGTCCTGGATCATCGAAGACTTTCCGGAAAGCAGCGAGGAAAGACGATAGGTCGGACACCAGGGGGTCCCCTCTCTCCCACAGGGGATTTAGCCATGGGACATGATGAATGCCACCTTAGCCCGGTCGGAGATGAACTGATGTGCCAAGAGTTCAAAGTGCAGGGTGCACTGGTTTATGAAACCCACAGCTAAAGCGGGGTCACCTCCAAAACGAGGAGGTGCAGAAAGCCGGGGGCCTGGGTTGGATGCCGTGGTATTGGAGGGCAGCGGCGCTGCCGGAGTGGGTGTTGCTCGACTAGGGGCGGACATAGGTGGTACGGACAGCGTGTCCAGGCGAGTGTTGACAGACCGCAGGTAGGTCAGGATGGTTTCCTGTTGGGATCTCTGACGAGAAACCTCCTGGTACAGGTCAGCAAGCGAAGGAGCCTGGGGGCCACCGGGTTCCATGGCCCGAGCAAACTGTTACGGGTCAGGGAGGTGGAACCTCTGTGCCACGGTGCAAGGAGGGACCCTGAGGGGCGTAATTAAGTATCAACTTAGACCGACCCTGGTCGTACGGCGGCTAACAACTCCGTGACCAGGGAGGGACCGAGCAGAGGGACCAGGTGCTACTCTGGGGACGACCTTGTAAGAGAGCAGGTGGCTCCCACGGGTCAGGTGACTGGGACTGACCAGTATAGCGGATGGATACAACAAGCAGGCAGAAGTCTCTGGGTTAGCTGACAGGTGGTCACGGCACGTGACGGCAGAGCAGGCAGAAGTCTCTAGGTTAGCAGACAGGTGGTCACGGGAAGTGACAGCCGAGCCTCCAGGTAGGCTAGCAGGTAACAAGCAGGTAACAGGCGAGTGCTCCCAGGTGAGCGGGCTAGCAGGCACGGCAGGTAGCAGGCAGGTAACTGGCAGGTGCTCCCTGGTAAGCAGGCGGACTAGCCCATAGACAGACTGGCGGGTTGAACGGAAGACAGAGTGTCGGGCTGGAGAGTAGTCAGGCTGGCGGACTGGAACAGTAGTCAGGCTGGCAACTGGACCTGAGGGCTGAAGCAACTATTGCTCGGGCACCTCCATTTTGGAGGAGGTGCCTTATATATGGGAGGTCCTCCGGCTATTGGCCGGGGACTCCTTAGGACGGCGTGCGCGGCCCCTTTAAGAGAGAGGGAGCGCGCGCGCCCTAAGCACAGTGCCCGGGAAGCAGCGCGCGCCGACAGCAGCAGCAGGAAGAGGAGCGTTGGAGGACGCCGCGCGGGGAGCGAGGAGGTGAGAGGGGCGGCGTCTGCCTGGCAGGGGGCAGAGATGCCAATGCTACAATATGCATAGGCTCCTCCTCTTGATCGGAGGACAGGAAGGATCAGGACAAAGCGTCGGCTTTAACGTTCTTGTCCGCAGGGCGGTAATGTAGGGTAAAGTTGAAACGGGCGAAGAACAAAGACCATCGGGCCTGACGCGGATTGAGTCTTTGGGCATTTTGTAGATATGCCAGGTTTTTGTGGTCAGTGTAGATGACCACCGGTTGCATCGCACCCTCTAGCAGGTAACGCCCTCCTCCAGCGCCAATTTGCTGGCTAGGAGTTCTCGGTCTCCTATGGAGTTGCGCTCGGACGAGCAGAAGAGCTTGGAGAAGAAGCCGCAGGTTACCATTCTCCCGGACGGAGATTTCTGGGTGAGCACCGCTGCGGCTCCGGAAGAGGAAGCATCAACCTCAAGAAAGAACTGTTTGTTGCAATCCGGACGGTGCAGCACCGGGGCAGAAGAGAAGGCTTGTTTTAAGGAGAGGAAGGCCTCCTCCGCTTCGGACGTCCATTCCTTAGGATTTGCTCCCTTACGGGTGAGCGCAGAGATGGGTGCAGTCCGGGAAGAGAAATGTGGGATGAAGAGGCGGTAATTGTTAGAAAAGCCCAGGAATCGCTGAATCGCCTTCAACCCCTCCGGTCAGGGCCACTTTAAGACGGCAGAGACCTTCTTGGGGTCCATCTGTAGACCAGTCTTCGAGATAATATAGCCCAGAAACGGAAGAGAGGTCTGCTCTAAGAGGCATTTCTCAAATTTTGCGTATAGGTGATTCTGCCTGACCTGACGAACATCCCTTCGGTGTGTGTGTAGATCCGGAGAGAAGACTAAGATGTCGTCCAGGTACACCACCATGCATAAATATAAGAGGTCACTGAAGATGTCGTTAACTAGTTCTTGGAACACGGCTGGAGCATTACAGAGGCCGAAGGGCATCACACGGTATTCATAGTGGCCGTCCCGGGTATTGAATGCCGTCTTCCACTCGTCTCCTTGGCGGATCCGGACCAAGTTATACGCCCCACGAAGATCGAGCTTGGTGAAGATCTTCGCGCCTTTAAGGCGATCAAACAGCTCAGAGATGAGCGGCAGGGGGTATTTGTTTTTGATGGTAATCCGGTGGAGTCCACTATAATCGATACAGGGGCATAGTGAACCATCTTTCTTTTTTACGAAGAAGAATCCTGCTCCAGCCGGGGAGGTAGATTTCTGGATGAATCCCCTAGCCAGATTTTCTTCGATATACTCAGACTTGACCTGGGTTTCGGCCAGCGAAAAGGGGTAGATACGCCCACGGGGTGGAGAGGCACCGGGTACCAGGTCGATAGGGCAATCATATGGCCTATGAGGTGGCAGTATCTCTGCTTCCTTCTTGTCGAAGACATCTGTAAGGTGCCGGTAGACCAGGTAAATTAGCCGGAGTAGACAGAGGTCGAGCTGGACGGACCGGAACCATGCAGGACTCATGGCATTCCTGACCTCAACGAAGCACTTCACTGGAGCTCCAATTCAGGATGGGCTCATGTTTCTGAAGCCAGGGCAGACCAAGCAGGAGAGCGTGAGAGAGACTGGACAGCACGTGAAAGCAGATCTTCTCAGAGTGCAGCATTCCCACCTGAAGGGTTACAGGCTCTGTGACGAGCAGGATGTTCACTGGAAGAGGCCTCCCATCCACAGAGGCACCCGCCAATGGTTCAGCCAGACGTATAGTAGGAATCTGGTACCGCTCCACTACCGCCTGTGAGATGAGATTCCCAGCGGATCCGGAATCCAGGTAGGCTGTCTCAAAGAAGCGTGTCTTGCCACTGAAAATACAAACAGATAGAGTCAATGACAGAGAGGTTTTACTCTTGTCTAGGACGACCTCTCCAAGCGGTCCTAGATGTTAGAACTCTCCTGTTAGGTTTTTTCTATTTTGCTGGTCACATGACCTTTTTGCCTATTTAATCCTGCTCCGCCCTTCTGGCCATGCTGGACTTCATTGTAATTTCTACTCTTAAGCTAGCCAGGTGCTTTGTAACATTTCTCAGTCAGTTTAGCTAGGTCTTTTGACCTTTATGTTATGTGTTGTGTGTTTGTCTTTTTACTGCTACAATTTCTGCTAGGAGGTGTCCATCTTTCTCCCAGTCCCTAGTTCTTGTAGGGATCCCTCCCTCACATCTATATGTCTTCGTTCAGACTAGCTGAGGACTTTAGCGGGTCTGATCGCAGGATCAGGTTCCCCGTTACATCGTAGGGATCTAGCTTAGTTCTATTGTAGGGACAGATCTCCTGTCTTTCCTTAGTGCTTGTAGCCTATCATAACAGTAAGTCCAGCCCAAAAATATCTCTAAGGAAAGACCTCCAGTTTCCATCATGGTGTCGGTTCAGGATTTGGCTCAACGCCTGCAGGGACTCTCTCTGGAGGTGGCCGAGCTCCAACTACACGTGAGTAGCTGTTCTGGAGCGCATTTTGTGGAGCCAAAGGTACGATTGCCTGATTTATTTTTTGGTGAACAACAAGATTTTTTTTCCTTTAAAAATGCTTATTTATTGTATTTTCATTTGAGACCCAGATCCTCTGGTGATGAATCGCAGCGCATAGGGTTCATAATGTCACTTTTGCGCAAAGAACCTCAGAGATGGGCCTTTTCTCTCCAACCTAGTGATCCGTGCTTTAGATAAGTGGATAGTTTTTTTTCTGCTTTGGGGTTGTTGTATGATGATCCTGATCGTGTCTCATCAGCTAAGACGGAATTGAGACTTTTGAGACAGGGATCAGGTAATGTGGAAAATTATTGTACTCACTTCCGTCGGTGGTCTGCTCAGGTGGGGTGGAACGATTCAGCTCTGAAAAGTTTGTTTTCTTGCTTATCCTACACCTGGAAACTTGCAGGAGGCAATGCAATTAGCTATACGGGTGGACAGGAGACTGCGTGCAAGGGTTAATGAGAGTAAATCCTTTGCCATGTCAGCTCCTAGTCTTGAGAGGGTCTGTACTGACATTGGAGAGCCGATGGAGATTGGGGCGATGTCACCCCGCTCTCAGGAAAAAGACAGCAGGTTTTCTGAAGGTTTGTGCTTTTATTGCGGAAAATCTGACCATTTCAATAAGAACTGTGAGCTTCGTATGAACAAATAAAAAAAAAAAAGGTCAGTTACGCCCTTATAGCCTGTTTAAACACTAAGGGGGTATTTCTTTCTGCTACTACTGCAGCTCAGGAAGAATTAATTGAATTTTGGGTATTTGTGGATTGTGGTTCTACTCTGAATGTGATTGATGGGGGATTCTTGGAAAAACTTAATTTAAAACCCAAACCTTTGTCATCCCCTATTGCCGTGGTTTCAGTCGATGGCTCTCCCTTGAAATGTGTTACTCACAAGGTTTATGAATTTCCCCTCACTATTAATGGTATTCACCAAGAAAATTTGGATTTGGTAGTATTAAATAATTTGCCTTCTCCAGTAATTTTGGGGTTACCCTGGTTAAAATTGCACAATCCTGTACTGGATTGGTCTACTAATGAAATTAAGTCCTGGAGCCCTAAGTGTTATGACAAGTGTTGTAACAGGCGCATTGCTGCTGTGGATAAAGGGGAATTACCTGTACCTATTCAGGATTTTTGCTAAGTTTTTTCTGAGGAGGAGTCGCAAATTTTGCCTCCTCATAGAGACTACGATTGTACAATTGAATTTGTCCCTGGAGCGACTCTTCCTAAAAGTCGTTTATTTAATCTTACTATTCCGGAGAGAAAGGCGTTGGAGGAATACATACAGACGAGCTTGGCCGCCGGTCATATCAGACCCTCTAAGTCACCTGTGGCTGTTGGATTTTTTTTTGTTAAAAAAAAGGACGGCGGTTTACGTCCTTGTCTGGAGTTTCGCGAGATTAATAAAATTACTGTACGTAATCTCTACCCACTGCCATTGATTCCTGATTTGTTTAACCAGTTAGTGGGGGCCAAGTGGTTCTCTAAAATTGATCTCCGGGGGGCATACAATTTGTTGCGCATGAAGGAGGGTGATGAATGGAAGACTGCTTTTAACACTCCTGTGGGTCATTTTGAGAATCTGGTTATGTCTTTTGGTCTTACCAATGCACCAGCATTTTTTCAGAATCTTATTAATGACATCCTTAGACCTTTGATCGGTAAAAATGTGGTTGTGTATTTGGATGACATTTTGATTTATTCGCCTGATCTGGAGTCTCATTGGCGGACCGTACGTGAGGTATTACAGTTACTAATTGACAATTCGCTTTTTGCTAAGCTAGAGAAATGTGAGTTCGCTGTACAGAGAATTAGTTTTTTGGGCTACATTATCTCCAGCGAGGGCTTTGAGATGGATCCGGTGAAAGTTCAAGCTGTGCAGGAATGGCCTAGGCCTATTGGTTTGAAATCGATACAGAGGTTTTTGGGTTTCGCCAATTATTACAGAAAATTCATTAAAAAAATTTCTATTATTGTTAAACCACTGACCGATCTCACCAGGAAAGGTGCTAATACGGTTCATTGGACTACTGAGGCCATTGAAGCGTTTGTGTTACTAAAGGAGAGGTTCAGCTCTGCCTCCATCCTTATGCAGCCTGATGTGACGAAGCCGTTTTTGGTTGAGGTTGATGCTACTTCTGTGGGGGTCGGTGCGGTGTTGTCTCAGGAAAACAAGGATGGAGTACATCCCTGTGCCTTTTTTTCAAAAAAATTTTCTGAGACTGAACTTAATTACGATATTGGTAATCGGGAATTGCTGGCTATTAAACTCGCATTTGAACACTGGCGTCATCTCTTGGAAGGTGCTGAATTTCCCATTCAGGTTTTCACTGATCATAAAAATCTGATCTATCTTGATGCTGCCAAGCGCTTGAAAGCCCGTCAGGCTAGGTGGGCACTTTTTTTTCGCGGTTTAATTTTTCCGTTACTTACATCCCAGGTACCAAGAATGTTAAATCTGATGCGTTGTCTCGCAGCTTTTCTCCCATGGTCGGTGCTGAGGAGGAGGAGAGCATTTTACAAGAAGGTGTTGTGATTGCTGCATTGGACTCCGTTTTGGAAGATGAGATTCTTAAAGCACAGGAGAATGCCCCATCTAACACTCCCCATGGGAGGTTGCTTGTGCCTAGGACCTTTAGGAGAGATTTGTTTGTTGAATGTCATGAGTCTCGGTTGGCAGGTCATCCAGGAATTTCTGAGACCAAGAGACTTGTGGGTCGCAGTTTTTGGTGGCCTGGATGGCAGAAGGAAGTCATTAAATGGGTGCGTCAATGTACTGTGTGTGCTAGATCCAAGTCTTCTCATGCTCCTGCTGCGGGGTTGCTTTGCCCTCTGGAGGTTCCTAGTGCACCTTGGACACATCTGGCTATGGACTTTATTACTGACCTTCCCTCCTCTGAGGGTTTCACTGTCATCTGGGTGGTCGTGGACCGTTTTAGCAAGATGTGTCACTTGGTTCCCTTCATCAAACTGCCCTGCGCTAAGACACTCGCTAAGGCCTTTGTCAAGGAAATTGTCAGACTCCATGGTGTTCCTACTGACATTGTTTCTGATAGGGGACCTCAGTTCTTGGCTCTTTTTTGGCGTGCCTTTTGTGACAGGTTGGGAGTTCATTTGTCGTTTTCATCTGGATATCATCCTGAGTCTAATGGCCAGACAGAAAGGAAGAATCAGGATGTTGAGCAGTTCTTGCGTTGTTTTGTGGCAGACAATCAAGAGGGGTGGTCTGAGTTTCTGCCGCTTGCTGAATTTGCTCTTAACAACCATACATCCTCTTCTGCTGGGTGTTCGCCTTTTTTTTGTTGTTCTGGGAGACATCCGTCTTTTGGGTCATTCTCCAAATTGGTATCAGCTGTGCCTGATGAGGAGAGTTTTTCCGGTGATTTGGAGAGAGTTTGGACAGATGTGCGTGGTAATCTTCAGGAGGCTAACAAAAAATCTAAGAGGTACTTTGACAGGAAACGTCAAGAGGTTTTGTTTACGGTTGGTGACATGGTTTGGTTGTCCTCTAAGAATCTACGGTTGAGGATTCCTTCTAAAAAATTGGGTCCCAAGTTTGTAGGGCCCGTTAAGGTGCTTCAGGTAGTTAACCTATCTGCTGTTAGGTTGGAGGTTCCTACCTCCAGGAAGATTAATCCGGTGTTTCATGTTTCTCTATTGAAAAAAGCTGATGTATCAGATAGAGACGCCACTGCCACTGTTCCTCTGGTGGTGGAGGACGGGGAATATGAAATTTCCCGCATCCTTAATTCTAGACGGTATAGGGGGAGTTTGCAATATCTCGTCGCTTGGAAGGGTTTCGGTCCCAAGGATAACTCATGGGTGAGGGCGGATGATGTTTCTGCGTCCAGACTTGTCAGAGCGTTTCACAAGAGGTTTCCTGATAAGCCTGGGCCTAGGGGATCCGGAGGATCCTCTTAGAAGAGAAGGTACTGTTAGAACTCTCCTGTTAGGTTTTTTCTATTTTGCTGGTCACATGACCTTTTTGCCTATTTAATTCTGCTCCGCCCTTCTGGCCATGCTGGACTTCATTGTAATTTCTACTCTTAAGCTAGCCAGGTGCTTTGTTACCTTACTCTATGTTCTATGTTGTTTGTTTGTCTTTTTACTGCTACAATTTCTGCTAGGAGGTGTCCATCTTTCTCCCAGTCCCTAGTTCTTGTAGGGATCCCTCCCTCACATCTATAGGTCTTCGTTCAGACTAGCTGAGGACTTTAGCGGGTCTGATCGCAGGATCAGGTTCCCCGTTACATCGTAGGGATCTAGCTTAGTTCTATTGTAGGGACAGATCTCCTGTCTTTCCTTAGTGCTTGTAGCCTATCATAACACAAGACACTGGAGTTTTCTGACTTCACAGGGCAAGAACTGATCTGATGCTCTTTAGTGCCGCAATAGAAGCAACTCCCCTCCACTCGGCGTGTCTCCAGACGAGATTTGGCCATCTTGGTTTGGTCAACTTGCATGGGTTCGGGCGAGCGTGCCCTTGAAATTGTTGGTTGCGGTACTGGCTCTTGGAAGGTTGGTGCGAGACGCGGAAATTTACTCTCCCGGGTTGTCTCCTTGGCACGTTCCTGGAAACAGATGTCAATCCGGGTAGCCAACGACACTAGGTCGTCCAGGGCGGAAGGAATGTCCTGACCGGCTAGTTCATCCTTAATCCGTCCGGAAAGACCTTCCCAGAAGACGGACACCAGGGGCTCTTTGTTCCAAGCAAGTTCCGATGCCAGGGTCCGGAAATGTATGGCATACTGACCCAAGGTGAGACTCCCTTGACGGAGACGGAGAAGAGCGGAGGCAGTAGAGGATTTTCGTCCTGGTTCATCAAAGACCTTCTGGAAGGCAGCGAGGAAAGCCGGTAGATTAGACACCGGGGGTCCCCTTTCTCCCACAGGGGGTTTAGCCATGCCAGTGCTTCTCCGGTGAGGTGAGACATGATGAATACCACCTTGGCCCGGTCAGAGTTCAACTGATGTGCCAGGAGCTCAAAGTGCAGGGTGCACTGATTGATGAAACCCCGAGCTAGGGCAGGGTCACCAGCAAAAAGGGGGTGTGCCGAGAGCCGGTATCCATAGCCGGACGCCATAGTGACACTGGATTTTGGTGCCCCCGGAGCAGGTGCTGCTCGGCTAGAGACAGACACAGACGGGGTGGACAGCGTGTCCAGGCGTGAGTTAACAGTCCGTAGAAAAGACAGGATAGTCTCCTGTTGGGCTCTCTGAAGTGAGACCTCCTGGTGGAGGTCAGAGAGCGCAGGGGCCTGGGGGCCACCGGGTTCCATGGCCCGTGTAAACTGTTACAGATCCGGTTGGTGGAACCTCTGTGCTGCGGTGCAAGGAGGGACCAGAGGGGCGTAACTAGGTATCAACTCGGACTGACCAAGGTCGCACGGCGGCTTAATCGACTCCGTGAACCAGGGAAGGACCGAGCAGAGGGACCAGGTGCTACTCTGGGCCAGTCCTTGTATGAGAGCAGGTGAGTCCCACGGGTCAGAAGGCAGGGACTGACCGGTACAGCAGATGAGCACAGCAGGCAGGCTGACGGGTGATCCGGGTAAACGGACTGGCAGACACCACGGGTAACTGGCAGGAGCCTCAAGGTAGGCAGGCTGGTAGGCACAGCAGGTAACAAGCAGGAGCCTCCAGGTAGGATGGCTGGTAGGCACGGCAGGTAACTGGTACGTTCTCTGGGTAGGCAGGCTAGCCTGGCCCATAGACAGACTGGCGGGTTGAACTGTAGGCAGACCGTCGGGCTGGAGAGTGTACTTGGCTGGCGGAGACAGGTAGCAGGTAAAGGCTCCGGATAAGCGGACTGGCCAAGCCCATAGACAGACTGCCGGACTGGGCTGTAAGCAGACTATCGGGCTGGACTGGTAGTCAGGCTGGCGGACTGGACTGGTAGTCAGGCTAGCGGACTGGACTGGTAGTCAGACTTGCAGCGGGACCTGAGGGCTGAAGCAGAGTTAGTACACAGAGCAACAGCCTTGCATGGGGAGGTGCCTTTTATATGAGAAGTCCTCCGGCCATTGGCCGGGGACTCCTTAGGACGGCGCGCGCGGCCCCTTTAAGAGGGAGGGAGCGCGTGCGCCCTAAGCACAATGCCCGGGAAGCTGCGCGCGCCGGCAGCAGCAGCAGGAGAGCCGGAAGACCCCGGGCCAGGAGCGCGGCGGTAAGGGGGACGACGTCTCTGCCTATCAGGGGGCAGAGACGTCGATGCTACACTGAGCTTTATCTAGGAAGGTCTTGGTCTGTTCTTCTGAGGGTCGAACCTGAGAAGTATACAGCTTTGCATAGTATTCCTCCAACACTTTCAGTATGTCCACTGTGGACTGTACACATTACCCTCCCTAGTCTCCAGACTGGATATACAGGCCGAGTCCCTCTGGGCGGCAGCGATCACAGATATAAGTAACCTGCTTTTCCCCTTCTTCACATTATTGCACCTTGTGAAGCAGCTTCTTCCTTCCTGCAGCTGCAATGTTCCCTGATTCAGCAGGTCCTGAGCTGCTTTCTGTTTTGCGCAGCCGGCGTTGGATCTGTAATCATCGCACTCTCTGCATCTCCCAATTCCTGAAACACCAAATGACCCTGCTGCTTAGTCCGGGATTTAGCTGCTGAGATTTCTTTTATAAATATTCCTTTAAGGTCGGCCTTCATGGCTTTTCATACATATGAAATAGAAGTTGTAATTTTATTAATCACAAGATATTCCTTTAGTTCCCCATCAATTTTCCCCTTAAGATCTATAACTTGCAACCAAAAGGGGTTCATTTCCCTGTGGGTCTGTACTGCATTGGGGGATTCAGTTTAGGAAGACATAGAGGAGAATGATGGGATAGCGCTCTGGGCAGGAGCTGGAGTCAGATATAAGACCCTGCATCAATTCATTTCCAAGAGCCAAATCCATTCTCCACAATGAGGAGACTGTGGAGGAGGAGCAGGAGTATTGGTATACATTAGGATGACGGACTCTCCAAAGAGCAATTATGACTGTCTCCTTAACTGACCAAAAGGGGCACAATTGCCTATTACCCTCTTAGCTTCATGTCTCCCTCTATCCCAGTGAGAGTCCGGTATATTATTAAAGTCCTCTATTATAATATAGGGGGGTGTGCGAGAAGCCGGAAATAATAGTGAGAATTGTATGTATGATTCTCCTGGAATATGGGGGTGACATGTAGATTTATTATTAATAGAGATTTAGTAATAACTTACAGAACAAATACACGTACTGACCCTCTGCATCTATTATCACTTTAAGATGCTCACATTGGGAGTGTCTTAAAGGGAAGGAGCCACGATTTTTAATTTTGTATTAATAATTATTGATTATATAATCAATTATTTTTAATAAAAAATTAAATGTACCACTTTATTAGTTTTTTTATTTATACATTTTTATTTCAGCCACTGGGGGCTGCCATTTTAATTTGGTGGGGGTGTAAGTGTCTGAGCAGGACACTTACACGCAGGGAGATGGGGTCCATACACGCCATGAGGAGGATGATGGGGGCCATGCATGCCGAGAGGAGGATGATGGGGGCCATGCACGCCGGGAGGAAGAGGATGGTGGCCATACATGATGGGAGGAGGATGGGGGCAATACACACAGGTAGGAGGAAAATGGAGGCCATACACGCAGGGAGGAGGAGGATGGGGGCCATACACGCTGGGAGATGGATGATGGGGGCCATACACGCTGGGAGAATGATGATGGGGGCAATATACACCAGGATGCACTTTATGGGGCATATTCTACTGTGGGGCACTATATGACACCATTACACTGTGGAGCAATATGTGAGGCACATTATATTATGTTGCACTATATGGGGCCATTATACTGTAGTGCACTATATGGGGCCATTATAGTGTAGTTCACTATATGGCGCCATTGTACTGTATGGAGGACTATGTGGACCCATTATACTGTATGGAGGACTATTTGGGGCCATTATACTGTATGGAGGACTATATGGGGCCATTAGACTGTGGGGCACTATAAGGGGCCATTATACTGTGGGGCACTATATGGGGCCATTATACAGAGGGGTCTGCGACTCTGATGAGCGGTGTAGTTACTGACTTCACTGCTCATCACAGCCGCCGGGTCTCGTGGAGCGCAGTGGGCCTCAGAGTGGCTGCTGCTACGGCCTATAAGGCCTCGTTCTCTGAAAAAGGCTCCATAGCCTTTGGACGTCGGATTCAGGGATCATCATGGGAACACCATGGACTATGTCGGACCTGCTTGGGATTTTTAAAAAAAAAAAATTAATTGGTGAACCAGGGAAAGTATCGGGGAGTCTTTATTCAAATAACATTTATTTTTCTGTTAATTTTTTCCATTAGTGGGTTAGTAGTGGGGGTGTCTGATAGACGCCTCTCCGTTACTAACCCCAGGTGTTGATGGCAGCTATGATTTTTGACAAATCACAGCTGTCATCAACCCCAACTACCATTACCCTGATTGCCACCACACCATGGCAATCAGGAAGAGGCGGACAAAGCGCCAGAATTCTCGCATCTAATGTGATGCAACACTTCTGGTGTGGCTGCGGGCTGTTATTTTTAGGTTGGGTAGGGCCCAATAACCAGGTACCTTTCCAGCCTCATAATATAAACCCACAGCTGTCTGCTTTACCTTGGCTGGTTACCAAAAATAGGCGTTTTTTTTTCCATTTATTAGGGTAAACGCCTTTTAGTGCCACATGAAAGGCACTAAAGAGTGCAAGTTTATTATATTTAGGGGCATGAGAAATGATATATTTGCAGGACATTTATGTATTCTATCTTATTACATCCCTGCTCCCATAGAAGTGGACAGCAGGGTCATGTATTACACCACATGTGTATTTTTCTGTGTGTATGAGCGTGCATGTGTTTTTCCCCGTGTGTATGAGAGTGCATGTGTATTTTTCTGTATGTGAGCGTGCGTGTGCATTTTTCGGTGTGTGTGAGCGTGCGTATTTTCCTGTGTGTGAGAATTTTTCTATTTTCCTGTGTGTATGAGCCCATGTGTATTTTGCTATGTATAGTAGAGATCAGATTATCACAACTTCAAGTAAAGTGAAAAACGATCTAATCCCTGCATGTGTGATACTCCCCAGACCCATGTATCTAATCACATCATCATGCACGATACTCCACAGACCGGTGTATCTAATCCCATCATCATGTGCGATGTTCCCCAAACCGGTGTATCTCATCCCATCATCATATGCGTTGTTCCCCAGACCGATGTATCCAATTCCATCATCATGCGCGATTCTCCCTATTGGCCTCCACAGAGTAGAATGCACTCCCCATCGGCCTCCATAGTAGAATGCACTCACCTTTGACCTCCACAGAGTAGAATGCAATCCCCATTGGCCTCCACAGAGTAGAATGCACTCTCCATTGGCCTCCACAGAGTAGAATGCACTCCCCATCGGCCTCCACAGAGTAGAATGCACTCCCCATCGGCCTCTATACAGGTCTCTGGAGCGAGCGCCTGCACATCTCAGCACAGTGGACTCCATGTAGTGACGTCATCGCCCCCGCTGTCAGTGCCTACATCAGTGACGTAAGACGCAGAGGGGGATTGATGGGAGTGTCACGCCCCCTCACTAAACATTGCTTTCAACTATATCGGCAACAAGTCGATACAGTTCAATTTGTGAGGACGGGCGGGGGAACCGGAGCTGGGCCCCTCCCCTCACCCGGCTCACAGGCCCCACATCAGCCGCATGTGATACACTACATTGAGACCTGTATCTATTCCCAGCGTGTTACTCTAAGCGTATCTAATCACACACGATACACTCCGCGTATCTAACCTCAGCTTATGATACAGCTAGCAGCACCATCTAACAGAATTGACACTGTACTCGTCAATATCACTGGCAGTCACCAACAAAATGGCTCCACACTGTGATCCTAAACTTCATCTTCTCTTATCCTGTTACAAACACCCAGAAGGGGAGGAGAGGAGCGACATCACACACACAGGAGATCTGATCCAGCCCCAATTTACTGCAGTCCGTAATGTGAGCTAGTTGTACACTAGGTTTTCATGGCAAATCTCAGCAGATGCTCCCCCTAGTGTTTAAAGGTGGAAATACCAAACCTTTTAAAATTATTTTTCATATTTTACTTAATTAAAAACAAATGTTAATATTTTTGAAAAAAATTCAACCATTAATACTTTACATTATTTCAATTGTTGAAAAAAAATTTTTTGATGGCACCTGCCCTTTAAAGGATGGACTAATATAGTGTGTGGAGTGATAGTCAGCCTGTAACCACTTCTTGTTTAGTAGATAAAGTTTCTCAGAGGTAAGATGTGTTTCTTGCAGACAAATCAAGGCAGGTTTTTCCATTTGAAGATACTGAAAGATCACCTGTCTTTTAACACTGGAAGAAAGACCCCTCACATTACAGCTAATTATTTTCACTGACCCCATCATATTTAATGTATTAGATATGTCGTTTCCAATATCCTATCAGCAGAACATTTCCGTTTTATATAGCTTGTTAAGCGCATATTACAAGATTGTCGACAATATAAAACATACCCCCCAAAAAATAAAAAAGACCTCCACCCATAAAACCCCAACCATAATAGGCAGATATAAAACACCTTTCTCCGGGTGAGAGACTGGGTGGAGTATTTCCATAGCTGTCGCTTTAAAGTAGAAAAAATGGCGGCTCAGTCACTGTTGAACATATGGGAGAATCTCGCCTAGAATTTAAGTCTCCTTGGGGGATAATTCAACCCCAATTAGACATAAGGACTGTGATATAATCATAATAGAACCTGAAGAAAAAAGCAACATTTGTAAAGAACAGTCCAACAAGCAGGGACACACTTCTTCCCATACACTCACGGATCACTGTGTTTTTGAAGAATTAGGGTTTGTACCACAGGATCTTCAACTTGTAAGATCCCGAATGTGATCCCGGTGTATTTCATATTTGATCCTCTCATTCATATCCAGCCAGTGAAGGGCTTATGAATCTTGAATAAAGTGCACAGTACCTCGGGCTACCACCCTTAACGTGGCAGGGTATGTCATTGAATGTCAGGATCTGGAGAAATTTGTGGATACTTCCCACGCTGCTGGTTCATTGAAGACGTCAATTCACAAAGGTTTATTAAATTGCTGTTTTTATTAGAGGAGTTTGAAAGTGACAAGCACTTCTTCTTCAGGAAACAACCACATACAGACAAAATCGTCCAAGACAGTTTAAAAGCCGGAGTTTTGAATTAAGGCACCAAATCAACACATGACTGACTGGTGTCAAAGTTCACTGGATTGGCACACGATTACATCGGAAAATAACACAATTGTGTGCATTTCAATTATACAAAGAAATTCCTCCTAAAAAAATGTATCACAATTCATATACTATGAAGTTATTTGACATTATTTAATTATTGTATATATACAAGTTCAAATGTTCTCTAAATAAATGTATTTATTCACTTATTCTAAAAGCAGGAGATGGGCTAGAACCTATGTCTCTATAAGGAAAACCACCGTGTCCTGTGTTCTTTACTCGATAAGCTGCTATGTGGATTTAGGAATTAACAAAAGAAAAGCAAATCCAAGAGTTGGGGAAAAGTCTGTAAAAAAAGTATGTAAAAAAATTCTTGTTTTATTTTATTTAATGTCTTTTTGATGAGCTCAAATGCTTTTATCTGAATTCCTCTAAATGTTCTTTTAGTTTATTATATTTGTTACAGTCCGTTTGTCGTGTTTCATAAGTCAGAATATTATTTTGTGTCATTCTACTGATATCAGGGTGTTTTATCAATTCCTGTATAATTTTATTAGAGGGAAAATAAATATTATAAATTATTTCCACGCTTCTTTAATTAATGTGTTTCTGATACAATGTGATGATAAAATATTGGGAGAGAGCGTGGTCTACCTCTGTGTGTGAATACGACCGCTGGAGTAAATATACGGCTATGTGCGTAACCTGGAAGGATTTCATCTGCTCAGGGGTCACCTGGGAATCAGGTCAGGGAGCAGATTCTTTTTACTACAAGCCTTCCTTATCAGGGGCTGTAGGGAAATAGAGGACGGGGGAGGGGAGGACATCGGGGGGGATCCCGTGCTTGCTACATGGATTCTCTTGGAATGTAAAAAGGTAGTGACCCGAATTATAATGAGAGGAGTTTTACACTCTACTGAGAAAAAAGGAGAACAACTTAATGGGAGATCTACATGCTTGATGTTCCGGGAGGTTGATAAAATGGTGACATCTAAAAAATATACATAAGATAATAAAAGATTATCATTCTACCATAGTTATATATTTTAATAAATCATAGGAAATATATATATAAGAACTAAAGATTAAAATCTGAAAGGTCGAGGGTTTTATCTAAAATAATTAATTTACATCAATTGGTTAATAAAACCATGTCACAGATCATGGATAATATTGTTGGAGATATTAATAGATAGTACAATAAAATATTTTATAAAAGATCATCTAAATTATTACAATTAATACTAATGTTAAAGGAGCTTCCACATCAGGCTTTCTATCTCCAAAATGACCATATATGTAGATTTCTTAACATCTAAAGGAACACTTCAGACATTCCATCTAATCCATGGGGTTTCAAGCTGTTCAGTCTCTATATCCAGGAAATCTCCTTCTTGTTCAGTTTCTGAATGCGGTTCGGCCTATTACCAGGAATATATTCAATTAGACAAATTTTCAATTTTTTATACTCTTTATTGTGCTCTTTTGTGTTGAGACCCACAAAGTGTATTATTTCACCTTACATAAGCTTGTTTAGATCAAAAGATGGCTGCCATTTCCTGTTTCATCACACCATGCTCTGTTCTGGGAGGAAGCTGCATTCCATAGAAGGACTAACCAACCACAGAGCGACACATCGCATAGTTCATGCCTCCTGATGACCTCATGGACCACACCCCCTGATGACCTCATGGACCATGCCCCCTGATGACCTCATGGATCACACCCCCTGATGACCTCATGGAACAACCCACCCTGATGACCTCATGGACTACGCCTCCTGATGACCTCATGGACTACGCCCCCTGATGACCTCATGGATCTGCCCATGGAATAACCAATGAATACATCTGGTTACTCTCATTCTAGGGTTAACCGAGCCCCTGTTTACAGGTTATAAGTGTCTATGTTGGAGTTGAATAAAGGACACTTGGAGCTGTGCCATAGCTGTTCAAGGAGAGCTTACATCCAACTGTGTGTGTCTGATGTTATTCTTTCTTGCATGCACTTGATCATATCCATTAGGCCAGGAGCAGGCAACTAGTGAACATACCAAAGTGTTCACCCTAACATTTTTACAGTGTCGAGATAAACCATGTTTAAGGAATCCCCCTACGGATATTGTATCTATGTGAATTAATTCTGTTGTGGAGCGGCTGAGTCGTTCTACCCACATATTGTTCATTACATATACATTGGATAATAAATCACAAAGTCCATGTTAGATGTTGCTTAACTGAAAAGCTCTCTCCAGTAGATGAGGAGGAAAAACTATCGACACCGTGACCTATAGATAAACAATACAAACAATTCCTTCATCCACATTTGTATATGCCATTTGATTTATCTGATTAGGTATACTGTATGATTTGAGGCGGCGAGGGGCCAAAATATTCCTTATTGTAGGAGCTCTACGAAAAGTGATTATGGGGTTTCTAGGTAGAGATTTTCCAAGAATAGGATCACTTTGTAATATGTGCCAATATTTATGAAAAATTTGGCTTATTTCTTTATGGCAGGAATTAAACTGGGTGATAAAATTGAATTCATATCCATTTACAGACTGATTTTTTATTTCCTAGTAGTGTTTTCTGATCATATTTCATTGAATTAGAATACGCTCGTTTGATTAATCCATTTGGGTATCTCTGAGCTTCACATCTCTCTTCCAAGATCTTGGCTTGTGTTATAAAATCAATGTCAAGACTACAATTCTTCCGAATTCTTTTGAATTGATTTTGTGGGATGTTATCCAGCCACTTCACATAATGTCCGCTCTTATAATGGTGGTAACTATTTGTGTCAACTTTTTAAAAAAAGGTTTTCGTACATATGGAATATCCCTTAATAAACACATTTATATCCAAAAAATTTATATTTACAAAATCATAGAGGGGTGAGAAGGAAATACCCCAATTATTAGAGTTTGTGTCGCTAATAAAGGAATGCATGTTATTGTTACAATTGTCCCATATAAAGAACACGTCATCAATGAAGCTTTTACATAAAGTTAAAAACAAGCAGCATAGCCAGAACAATAAACAGAATTTTTGAAAAAATTCCAAAGTAAAATGAGAAAATAGCAAAAGGCAATGGTACTCACCAGCCAAGATTACAAGAAAAATGCACGCCAGGCCGCAGCCGGCCCCCTTTTGTTGGAAGGAGGTAACACTGGTGCAGAATGCTGATGAACAATCACTCTCATCCACTCTCACTGGAGGAGCGACTGCCTAGCACTAAAACTGCACACAGATGAAACTTGCAGTAGGGTGCAATTCACACACACGCGGCACCGTGCTTAGTCAGCATCCTATTACACGCCCCTACTATTCGATTAGGCGGGATGCCCGGCACCCTATCCGTGCATCGCAGAGGTGCAAAGCCCCAACTCACAAGGTCACCATTAATGGGCCTGGCTGCGCCCTGACAGATAAAAAAGTGCAATAATATCATATGAGGTATTAGTTAATATTTTGGCCAAAATACAGTACAGACCAAAAGTTTGGACACACCTTCTCATTTAAAGATTTTTCTGTATTTTCATGACTATGGCAACAAGGGCTAAGCATCTCTGGGAACTCCTTCAAGATTGTTGGAAGACCATTTCCGGTGACTACCTCTTGAAGCTCATGAAGAGAATGCCAAGAATGTGCAAAGCAGTCATCAAAGCAAAAGGTGGCTACTTTGAAGAACCTAGAATATAAGACATATTTTCAGTTGTTTCACACTTTTTTGTTAAGTATATAATTCCACATGTGTTAATTCATAGTTTTGATGCCTTCAGTGTGAATGTACAATTTTCATAGTCATGAAAATACAGAAAAATCTTTAAATGAGAAGGTGTCTCCAAACTTTTGGTCTGTACTGTACGTAAGCTCGCAACCCATCGTCAAGGGTCCTCATGATTTTGCGAATCCCTACTCTATCATTAAAAACAAACTGCATAGCCAGAATAATAAGCAGAATTATTTTTGCACTTTTTTTTAATCCAATTTCAATAGGGATTTCACGTATTTTACTTCAAACTAGGAAACATATTGCATCCAAATGGATTAACCCCTCACCCCCAGAAATTAGTGAACTCAAAAATAGGATAACTAATATCAGATTAGAAAAAGAGGTATATAAAAAAATGAAACTCAGTGAATAAATTTGAGAAAATATGAGACTTATGGTTGGATACACCTGGAATGCCATCAAGGGGGTTATTGCTGGAGAGACAATTTGACTTATGGAGGAAGGGAGGCATTGACAAGGTCTAATGTTTCATTGTGTATTGGAATTCCTTAACATGTGGTCTGGGTAATATAGCACACCTATATGTGTATAGGATTATAATGTTTATTACAGTATTATGCTTATATAAGAGATTTCAAGAATGTGGAATGTTAATTGTAAGATATAGTAACTGCAAGTTATCAGACGGTAATGGGCAAGCTGAAAGGATATATCGGAGAGATGCATGTATGTTATTTTATTATTGTATGTACTGGTTTCTTGTTTTGTAAAAAAAAAAATAATGAAAAAAATTTATTGGATTAAAAAAAAAAAGAATAGGAAAAAGGCTTCTACCTTGTGTGGATTCTCTCGTGCTTAATTAAAGCTGATCTCCGGTTAAAACATTTCCCACATTCTGAACATAAAAAAGGCTTCTCCCCTGTGTGAGTTCTCTGGTGGTGAACCAAAGCTGGTTTATTGTTAAAACATTTCCCACATTCTGAACATGAAAAAGGCTTCTCCCCTGTGTGAATTCTCTGGTGGTTAACCAAAGCTGGTTTAAGGTTAAAACATTTCCCACATTCAGAACATGAAAATGGCTTCTCCCCTGTGTGAATTCTCTGGTGATTAACAAGATCTGATTTCTGGTTAAAACATTTCCCACATTCTGAACATGAAAAAGGCTTCTCCCCTGTGTGACTTCTCTGGTGCTTAACCAAAGCTGATTTATGGTAAAAACATTTCCCACATTCTGAACATGAAAAAGGCTTCTCCCCTGTGTGAGTTCTCTGGTGTATAACAAAATATGATTTCTGGTTAAAACATTTCCCACATTCTGAACAGGAAAAAGGCTTCTCCCCTGTGTGAATTATCTGATGTCTAACAAGATCGAATTTCCGGTTAAAACATTTCCCACATTCTGAACATGAAAAAGGCTTCTCCCCTGTGTGGGTTCTCTGGTGAATAACCAAAGCTGATTTATAGTTAAAACATCTCCCACATTTGGAACAAGAAAATCTATTGTCCACTGTGTGTAATTTTTGACTTACAGACTTTTTGAGGGTAAAACTATTTCCATTTTCTGGCAGTGAAAATGTCTTCTTTGCTTTAGGAGCAGTTCGTTTTTCAATCCTTATTTTTTTATTTTGACTTTCCTTAGTAGTCGGTAATGAATCAGAAGACAGGACCTGTTTCATAGGATCAGATGACAGATCTTTGCTGTGAAGGGATGATGGTATATCTGGAGTAATGGAATTCACTTCAATTGTATCCTGTGGGGTCTCAAGATCATCTGATATAAAAATGTCCTGTCCCTCTGATCTCCTGGTACAGTCATCTGCCAAGAAAAAAAACAATTATTAATTTTGAATAAAACATCCTTGAAATTTATATTTTTGAACATTTCTACTTAAAATGTCTGTAGAAATGACAACTTATTGACAGAATGACAGTGAATGACAATTCACAGTCTAATAGAAAACTTCATAGGATGAACCATTGGATCGTGATGTTCAACTGTTTGTTCATTCTGCCTCCAAAATATGGAATAAGAAGCCACCAAACAATGTTATGTAGATGAAAATGATACCAATAAAAACTTCTACTCATCCATAAACCAATCCAGCAATATCCACTCTCCCAAAGTCAGATCTCCCCCTCTCTTCTGAGCCTTGCAGTGCGCCCAAACCACATTTATCATCCATGTATGTGGCATTACTATAGTGAGAAGAACCCTCTTCATTTACGGTGTGTGTCTCCTGGAGCACAATCTGGGCACTACGTGTTGGGGAATAAAATGGCCAATGTGCAATTTTTACTCTCCAACATCGACTGCGAGCTAATGTCCAGAAAGTGGCCGTGGAGTCAAAATAGTCACTACTCCTATAGATTAATTCCTGACCAGAAGAGTAGAGAAAGTATTAGTGCCCCCATTTCAGGAGAGATTGTGCAGGAACCTGAATTCCTTAGGATTAAAAACATAATGTAATTTATGACGTGGAGTGAATCCATGAAACCAGGGGTCGAGCCATGCCACCACATCTCCTGCCGGTGTGAATAGATGTATATTACAGCCATCAGCCACGCACAGCTTAGAGACATATCATGGCACAGGTGTAATGTTATTTATGTAGTTTATCGCAATCCTGTTTGAAGATAGTTTGAAAAGTCAGGATAAAGGGAAACTCTGTTGTTATTGTACAGAAATTCACACTTGGCCCTCACTGCACATTTAATGTTGTCGATTATAAAAGTTAAGTTTGGTCAGATAGACTGGACCTGGTCTTGTAGGGACCATATGAGAACATTCAGCAGCACAGAAGGGAGAGAAGGTAGATTCATCCAATAAGATATCAGGGATCTAGGAAGCCAACAGCATCATTACCCTCCGCTTTCTCTTACAGGCCCATCAGAATATTTTTCTTCAAGTGATTTTCTCACTTGTCAGCACTTTCTACGTACGCTGTCATTTGGCTTTGTAGCTTACAGATCTGGGCAGGTAACGGTCAGCGTCTACTAATCCCAGGGGGTAGGTGGATCCTCCAGGTTATAGGTTCTACAGAAAAGGTCTTTTACAAGTACACAAAGTTATGTGAACATTTTTGGATGGAGGAGAATGTTGTGGTCTAGAGGGAAAATGGTGATCACGCGATTGTGATACGGCCGGACTACACCACCGATAAAGCAGCCACAGCCGGTGACTGAGAAGAATCTGTGACTTCTCTGCATTTAGTGGTCACTACTCACCTGGGTAGTCATATGTAGGAATCTCCTCCTTACACCAATCATCACCCCTCACATATGTCTCTGTAGTATTAATATGGGTCAGATCTTCACCCTGAAACAAATATTGTAAAAGTCACAGACAGATGGAGAAGTCCCATCTATGATCGGCTCTAATCCTGCCATCTCCACCGTTCTCATTACATAAGTATAAAACATATAATACTGGTGGATAAAACAAGACTGAGCACAAGACCTTCACAGCCGTCTACACATCAAATAGGAGATCTCATCACACCTTCTCTCCATCTACCTGATGATCCTGAGGAACATTGGGATCTTCTTGTTTACAGTCCTGTGGAAGAAGAGGAAGGGGACATCTCTCTGGTGTTGTCCTCTTACTGGATAGATCTGGAGGAAACACATACAGGGACTGAATTCATTCTTTACATACAGATAATTATAGGCCGGGTGTATTTAGTCCTATTACCTGGTGATGTGAGGGGCTGGGGAACCTCCATCATGATGTCCTTGTACAGATCTTTGCGTCCTTCTAAATACTCCCACTCCTCCATGGAGAAATAGACAGCGACATCCTGACACCTTATAGGAACCTGACACATACAATGATACCGTCATCCCCCCGATCCCTCCATAGCGTTACTGTATAATGTCACAGCATTCCCAGCAGTGTCACCTCTCCAGTCAGCAGCTCAATCATCTTGTAGGTGAGTTCTAGGATTTTCTGGTCATTGATGTCCTCATGTATCAGTGGATGAAGTGGAGGCCCTGTGATTGGGCTCAGGGGTCTTCCCCATCCCTCAGACACAGGGTCCTGACAGCGCTCACTAGAAGTCTTCTTCACTACTGTGTAATCCTGGTTATGGAGAGACACATTAATACATCTCACTACAGACATTTCCAGAGTCCTCACCTCTCCAGTTCTGTCCATCTGTTATTCCCATAGATAATGATGTAATGTGACGTCATCAGAATCTCTCACCTCTCCAGTAAGCCGGAAGAGGATCTCTAGGGTGAGGTGTAATATCCGCTCCGCCATCTTGTCTCTGTCCATGTCCATCCTTGATAGGTGATTCAGAAAAATTCTCTTAATATAGAAGATCTTCACTGAGAGGATCTGATATTGTAGAGACCTGAATGAGAAGAAGATGAGCCGATGTAACATCATAAAGAATTCTGTGTAATAATACAATTACTGGAGACAATAAGGGAAATATATCAGGAGAGAGAATGTGTAGATGTTGTGTTCTCTAGTTTTTTATGGACTGGAACATAAGTTGAATTGCTGATTTAGACATCTCCTCCATACTTCCAATCACTGGCTAAGTTGGCCACTGCTTCAGTAAGAATCACCCAGAAACCCAAGCAGCAATGGTATTTTTATTATCTTACAACATTCTGCTTTTGTCCCTGACGTAGTAATAAAATCTATATATTTTAGGCCACAGACAACAAGCAGTTTCTTCCTAGGAGTCTGCAGCTGAATACGTTTCTTATAGACTCATCTTCCATAACGCTAATTCTCGTCATATACATTACACATGGCATGAGAAATAACAACTTCATGATGAGGACGACATCTTCATCTTCTAATACGGCTCTAGAAACAGATATGTCCAGAGTCCGTCACTGACTCCATCATCAGCGACCGTCTATATGAATGTTTCCCGTCTTCCCCAGGTTGTAATCTTTTATAACGTTAGATCTCATTTATAACAGCGTGTTTGTAAGAACAAGACAGTTATTTGATGCTAATGTCTCCATGTACAGTGGTTTTATTCCTGGATATTATGTTTCTTTTAGCATTTTCCTGTAGACTTCCATATATTACATGAAGAACACCAAAAAAAGAAAACCAAGTGTTATACTGTATGTGGGGGGATGGTGGTAATGTGGGAACATTATACTGTATGTGGGGGGGATGGCGGTACTGTGAGAACATTATACTGTATGTGGGAAGATGGCGGTACTGTGAGAACATTATACTGTATGTGGGAAGATGGCGGTACTGTGAGAACATTATACTGTATGTGGGGGGATGGTGGCACTGTGGGAACATTATACTGTATGTGGGGGGATGGTGGTACTGTGGGAACATTATACTGTATGTGGGGGGATGGCGGTACTGTGAGAACATTATACTGTATGTGGGGGGATGGTGGTACTGTGAGAACATTATACTGTATGTGGGGGGGATGGTGGTAATATTATACTGTATGTGGGAAGATTGCGGAACTGTGGAAAAATTATATTGTATGTGGGAAGATGGCGCAACAGTGGGAACATTATACTGTATGTGGGGGGATGGCGGTATTGTGACAACATTACACTGTATGTGGGGGGGATGGCGGTACTGTGAGAACATTATACTGTATGTGGAGGGATGGCAGTACTGTGGGAACAGTATACTGTATGTGGGGGGGATGGCGGTACTATGAGAACATTATACTGTATGTGGGAAGATGGCGGTACTGTGAGAACATTATACTGTATGTGGAGGGATGGCGGTACTGTGGGAACATTATACTGTATGTGGGGGGGATGGCGGTACTATGAGAACATTATACTGTATGTGGGAAGATGGCGGTACTGTGGGAACATTATACTGTATGTGGGGGGATGGCGGTACTGTGAGAACATTATACTGTATGTGGGGGGATGGTGGTAATGTGGGAACATTATACTGTATGTGGGGGGATGGCGGTACTGTGAGAACATTATACGGTGTGGGGAAATAGAGGTACTATGAGAGCATTATATTGAGAGGCTTAATGACCGCAGTGGCTCCTGCGACCGACCCCTACTTCAGCTGGATGTGTGTTCCCGGACTGACATTCAGCTGAAGTGCCACAATACACGCTGCTGACCAATCAGAGGCCAGCAGCTGACATCGGCATGTACGCCATTAGGGGGCGCATGGAAGTAACATCATGCTCTCCTGTCGCTTGCAGCTGAAGTCAGCGGCAGCTCCAGAAAAAGACACCGCGCTGCGAGGGAGCAGAGGGAAGGTGAGTATAATGTTTTGTTTTCTTTTAATCAGCGAGTACACGGTGCCCTTTGCCATACTACTACATGTAAGAGTGTGGGCTGTGCATTATACTACATGTATGAGTATGGGCTGTGCATTATACTACATGGATGACTATGGGCTGTGCATTATACTACATGTACGGTCTATGGGCTGTGCATTATACTACATGTATGACTATGGGCTGTGCATTATACTACATGGATGACTATAGCCTGTGCATTATACTACATGTATGGACTATGAGCTGTGCATTATACTACATGTACGGACTATGGGCTGTGCATTATACTGCATGTATGGACTATGGGTTGTGCATTATACAACCCCTGGCAAAAATTATGGAATCACCGGGCTCGGAGGATGTTCATTCAGTTGTTTAATGTTGTTGAAAAAAAGCAGATCACAGACATGGCACAAAACTAAAGTCATTTCAAATGGCAACTTTAGGGCTTTAAGAAACACTAAAAGAAATCAAGAAAAAAAATGTGGTACTCAGTAAAGGTAATTTTTTTCGGACCAAGGAGAGGGAAAAAATTATGGAATCACTCAATTCTGAGGAAAAAATTATGGAATCACTCTGTAAATTTTCATTTCCAAAACTAACACCTGCATCAAATTAGATCTGCTCTTTAGTTTGCATCTAAAAAGGAGTGACCACACCTTGGAGAGCTGTTGCACCAAGTGGACTGACATGAATCATGGCTCCAACACGAGAGGAGAAACAAAGGAGAGGATTATCAAACTCTTAAAAGAAGGTAAATCATCACGCAATGTTGCAAAAGATGTTGGTTGTTCACAGTCAGCTGTGTCTAAAATCTGGACCAAATACAAACAACATGGGAAGGTTATTAAAGGCAAACATACTGGTAGACCAAGGAAGACATCAAAGCATTAAAACCAGAAACTTAAAACAATATGTCTCCAAAACAGGAAATGCACAACAAAACAAATGAGGAACGAATGGGAGGAAACTGGAGTCAATGTGTGTGACCGAACTGTAAGAAACCGCCTAAAGGAAATGGGATTTACATACAGAAAAGCTAAACAAAAGCCATCATTAACACCTAAACAGAAAAAACAAGGTTACAATAGGCTAAGGAAAAGCAATCATGGACTGTGGATGACTGGATGAAAGTCATATTCAGTGATGAATCGCGAATCTTCATTGGGCAAGGTGATGATGCTGGAACTTTTGTTTGGTGCCGTTCCAATGAGATTTATAAAGATGACTGCATGAAGAGAACATGCAAATTTCCACAGTCATTGATGATATGGGGCTGCATGTCAGGTAAAAGCACTGGGGAGATGGCTGTCATTACATCTTCAATAAATGCCCAAGTTTACATTGATATTTTGGACAGTTTTCTTATCCCATCAATTGAAAGGATTTTTGGGGATGATGACATCATTTTTCAAGATAATACATCCTGCCATAGAGCAAAAACTGTGAAAACATTCCTTGAAACAAGACACATAAGGTCAATGTCAGGGCCTGCAAATAGTCCGGATCTCAATCCAATTGAAAATCTTTGGTGGAAGTTGAAGAAAATGGTCCATGACAAGGCTCCAACCTGCAAAGCTGATCTGGCAACAGTAATCAGAGAAAATTGGGAGCCAGATTGATGAAGAGTACTGTTTGTCACTCATTAAGTCCATGCCTCAGAGACTGCAAGCTGTTATTAAAACCAGAGGTGGTGCAACAAAATACTAATGATGTATTGGAGTGTTCTTTTGTGTTTTGTTTTTCATGATTCCATAATTTTTTCCTCAGAATTGAGTGATTCCATAATTTTTTCCCTCTACTTGGTCGGAAAGAAATTACCCTTACTGAGTACCACATTTTATTTCTTGATTAATTTTAGTGTTTCTTAGAACCATAAAGTTGCCATTTGAAATGACTTTAGTTTTGTGCTATGTCTGTGATCTTCTTTTTTTCAACAACTGAATGAACATCCTCCGAGCCCGGTGATTCCATAATTTTTGCCAGGGGTTGTACTACATGTACGGACTAAGGGCTGTGCATTATACTACATGTACAGACTATGGGCTGTGCATTATACTACATGGATGACTATGGGCTGTGCATTATACTGTATGGAGGATTAAGGGGAGTGCATTATACTTCTGTTATGGGGCCCCATCACTTCTATGTTCGCCCCTGGTGAGTGTAATAGTTTATCTTTTTCAATACACTAAAGAACAGAGGCAGAACGGGGGACATATACTAGGTTGAGGCCCAGGATAAGGGACATACATATACAGGGGGTACGGAAAGTATTCCCTTTAAATTTTTCACTCTTTTTTTTTTTTTTACATCATTTTTATTTGATTTTTCAAAACATAAATACATAACTGTAGTATGAACATGAAAAATGGCTATTTTATATTTCAGATTTGAAATAAAATAGGAACCAAACATGTCAGCATTTGTAGGTATCTTACCTCAGTAGACTAGGGGTCATTAGTCCAGACATACTAAAACATAGCATTAGTTTAAGTTTACTAACAGTCTGAGGTTTAATCTTTATTACTGAAGGGAATTAGCCTTTTGTATATGCCATGAGAGATCCGATGTAGAACCAGAGACAGACGATTGCACAATATTGTAAATAAGACTACAGGCATATGGCTTAAGATGGAGAAGCTTATTGTAGTACAAAAAATATAAGTGGCTATCTGAAGCCCATTATGATGTATCCAACCATTAATATTCTGATTATATATTCTGTGTTAAGGTATACTTTATTTGTAACTGTATCTCACTGATACATAGCTTCTTAACACAATATACTGTCTGGGAAGAAAACCTTGCTCTGATTTATAACCCGGTGTAGGATTTACTCTTATCATATGTAAACATTATGACAGAAGTAGAATGGTCCGTGAACAGGTCTCATCCGGCATTGCTTATCTGTGATAGCTGCCACTGTCACGGGATTGGAATGTTGGACAACAACCTATGAACTTTCATGCTTACGTAATATTAGGTTGGGTAAGCCTTTTTCTAAAGTGTATAAAGCTGTTGAAGAATTCAGTTATGGCAGAAGTATTGTGGACCTGAAATGTAGAAATTTTTGCAAATTTTTTAAAAAGAAAAACTGAAATATCACATGGTCATAAGTATTCAGACCCTTTGCTCAGTATTGAGGAGAAGCCCCCTTTTGAGCTAGTATAGCCATGAGTCTTCTTGGGAATGATGCAACAAGTTTTTCACACCTGGATTTGGGGATCCTCTCCAGTTCTGTCAGGTTGGATGGTGAATGTTGGTGGACAGCCATTTTCAGATCTCTTCAGAGATGCTCAATTGGGTTTAGGTCAGGGCTCTGGCTGGGCCAGTCAAGAATGGTCACAGAGTTGTTCTGAAGCCACTCCTTTGTTATTTTAGCTGTGTGCTTAGGGTCATTGTCTTGTTGGAAGGTGAACCTTCGGCCAAGTCTGAGGTCCAGAGCACTCTGGAAGAGGTTTTCATCCAGGATATCTCTGTACTTGTCTGCATTCACGTTTCCTTCAATTGCAACCAGTGCCACCACCATGTTTCACTGTTGTGATTGTATTGGGCAGGTGATGAGCAGTGCCTGGTTTTCTCCACACATACCGCTTAGAATTATCACCAAAGAGTTGTATCTTCATCTCATCAGACTAGAGAATCTTATTTCTCACAGTCTGGGAGTCCTTCATGTGTTTTTGAGCAAACTCTGTGCAGTCTTTCATATGTCTTGCACTGAGGAGAGTCTTCTGTCGGGCCACTCTGCCATAAAAGCCCGACTGGTGGAGGGCTGCAGTGATAGTTGACTTTGTGGAACTTTCTCCCATCTCCCTACTGCATTTCTGGAGCTCAGCCACAGTGATCTTGAGGTTCTTCTTTACTTCTCTCACAAAGGCTCTTCTCCCACGATTGCTCAGTTTGGCTGGATGGCCAGGTCTTGGAAGATTTCTGGTGGTCTCAAACTTCTTCCATTTAAGGATTATGGAGGCCACTGTGCTCTTAGGAACCTTAAGTAATGCAGAAATTCTTTTGTAACCTTGGTCAGATCTGTGCCTTGCCACAATTCTGTCTCTGAGCTCCTTGGGCAGTTCCTTTGAGCTCATGAGCCTCATTTGGTCTGACATGCACTGTGAGGTCTTATATAGACAGGTGTGTGCCTTGCCAAATCAAGTCCTATCAGTTTAATTAAAACAGCTGGACTCCAATAAAGGAGTAGAACCATCTCAAGGAGGATCACAAGGAAATGGACAGCATGTGACTTAAATATGAGTGTCTGAGCAAAGGGTCTGAATACTTATGACCATGTGATATTTCAGTTTTTCTTTTTAATAAATTTGCAAAAATTTCTACATTTCTGTATTTTTTTTAGTCAAGATGGGGTGCAGAGTGTACTTTAATGAGAAAAAAATGAATTTTTTAGAATTTACCAAATGGCTGCAATGAAACAAAGCGTGAAAAATGTAAAGGGGTCTGAATACTTTCCGTACCCACTGTATATATCAGGATGGGGGGTGGTCGAAATCTCGCAACGGGTCCCATCAGACCCTAGTTATGCCTCTGATTGTACTGTGTGGGGGGATGACGGTACTATGGGAACATTACACTGTGTGGGGCATCATACATCCTGCATAAGGGGCATAACACGTCCTGCATAAGGGGCATAATAGGGGCATTACACTGTGTGGAGGCATCATAGATCCTGCATAAGGGGCATAATGGAGGCATTACACTGTGTGGGGGCATCATACATACTGCATAAGGGGCATAATGGGGGCTTTGCAATGTGGGGGCATCATACATACTGTATAAGGGGCATAATGGGGGCATTACACTGTGTGGGGCATCATACATCCTGCATAAGGGGCATAATGGGGGCATTACACTGTGTGAGGGCATCATACATCCTGCATAAGGGGCATAATGGGGGCATTACACTGTGTGGGGGCATCATACATCCTGCATAAGGGGCATAATGGGGGCATTACACTGTGTGGGGGCATCATACATACTGCATGAGGGGAATAATGGGGGCATTACACTGTGTGGGGGCATCATACATACTGCATAAGGGGCATAATGGGGGCATTACACTGTGTGGGGGCATCATACATACTGCATAAGGGGCATAATGGGGGCATTACACTGTGTGGGGGCATCATATATCCTGCACAAGGGGCATAATGGGGGCATTACACTGTGTGGAGGCATCATACATACTGCATAAGGGGCATAATGGAGGCATTACACTGTGTGGGGGCATCATACATACTGCATAAGGGGCATAATGGGGGCATTGCCATGTGGGGGTATCATACATACTGCATAAGGGGCATAATGGGGGCATTACACTGTGTGGGGCATCATACATACTGCATAAGGGGAATAATGGGGGCATTACACTGTGTGGGGCATCATACATACTGCATAAGGGGCATAATGGGGGCATTACACTGTGTGGGGCATCATACATACTGCATAAGGGGCATAATGGGGGCATTACACTGTGTGGGGGCATCATACATCCTGCATAAGGGGCATAAGGGGGGCATTACACTGTGTGGGGCCATCATACATACTGCATAAGGGGCATAATGGGGGCATTACACTGTGTGGGGGCATCATACATACTGCATAAGGGGCATAATGGGGGCATTACACTGTGTGGGGCATCATACATACTGCATAAGGGGCATAATGGGGGCATTACACCGTGTGGGGGCATCATACATACTGCATAAGGGGCATAATGGGGGCATTACACTGTGTGGGGGCATCATACATACTGCATAAGGGGCATAATGGAGGCATTACACTGTGTGGGGGCATCATACATCCTGCATAAGGGGCATAATGGGAGCATTACACTGTGTGGGGCCATCATACATACTGCATAAGGGGCATAATGGGGGCATTACACTGTGTGGGGCCATCATACATACTGCATAAGGGGCATAATGGGGGCATTACACTGTGGGGGGCATCATACATCCTGCATAGGGGTAATAATGGGGGCTTTACACTGTGTGGGGGCATCATACATCCTGCATAAGGGGCATAATGGGGGCATTACACTGTGTGGGGGCATCATACATCCTGCATAAGGGGCATAATGGGGGCATTACACTGTGTGGGGGCATCATACATCCTGCATAAGGGGCATAATGGAGGCATTACACTGTGTGGGGGCATCATACATCCTGCATAAGAGGCATAATGGAGGCATTACACTGTGTGGGGGCATCATACATAGTGCATAAGGGGCATAATGGGGGCATTGCAATGTGGGGGCATCATACATACTGCATAAGGGGCATAATGGGGGAAATACACTGTGTGGGGCATCATACATCCTGCATAAGGGGCATAATGGGGGCATTACACTGTGTGAGGGCATCATACATCCTGCATAAGGGGCATAATGGGGGCATTACACTGTGTGGGGGCATCATACATACTGCATAATGGGGGCATTACACTGTGTGGGGCATCATACATACTGCATAAGGGGCATAATGGGGGCATTACACCGTGTGGGGGCATCATACATACTGCATAAGGGGCATAATGGGGGCATTACACTGTGTGGGGGCATCATACATACTGCATAAGGGGCATAATGGAGGCATTACACTGTGTGGGGGCATCATACATCCTGCATAAGGGGCATAATGGGAGCATTACACTGTGTGGGGCCATCATACATACTGCATAAGGGGCATAATGGGGGCATTACACTGTGGGGGGCATCATACATCCTGCATAGGGGTAATAATGGGGGCTTTACACTGTGTGGGGGCATCATACATCCTGCATAAGGGGCATAATGGGGGCATTACACTGTGTGGGGGCATCATACATCCTGCATAAGGGGCATAATGGGGGCATTACACTGTGTGGGGGCATCATACATCCTGCATAAGGGGCATAATGGAGGCATTACACTGTGTGGGGGCATCATACATCCTGCATAAGGGGCATAATGGAGGCATTACACTGTGTGGGGGCATCATACATAGTGCATAAGGGGCATAATGGGGGCATTGCAATGTGGGGGCATCATACATACTGCATAAGGGGCATAATGGGGGCATTACACTGTGTGGGGCATCATACATCCTGCATAAGGGGCATAATGGGGGCATTACACTGTGTGAGGGCATCATACATCCTGCATAAGGGGCATAATGGGGGCATTACACTGTGTGGGGGCATCATACATCCTGCATAAGGGGCATAATGGGGGCATTACACTGTGTGGGTGCATCATACATACTGCATAAGGGGAATAATGGGGGCATTACACTGTGTGGGGGCATCATACATACTGCATAAGGGGCATAATGGGGGCATTACACTGTGTGGGGCATCATACATCCTGCATAAGGGCATAATGGGGGCATTACACTGTGTGGGGGGGCATCATACATACTGCATAAGGGGCATAATGGGGGCATTACACTGTGTGGGGGCATCATACATACTGCATAAGGGGCATAATGGGGGCATTACACTGTGTGGGGGCATCATATATCCTGCACAAGGGGCATAATGGGGGCATTACACTGTGTGGAGGCATCATACATACTGCATAAGGGGCATTACACTGTGTGGGGGCATCATATATCCTGCACAAGGGGCATAATGGGGGCATAACACTGTGTGGGGGCATCATACATACTGCATAAGGGGCATAATGGGGGCATTGCAATGTGGGGGCATCATACATACTGTATAAGGGGCATAATGGGGGCATTACACTGTGTGGAGGCATCATACATCCTGCATAAGGGGCATAATGGAGGCATTACACTGTGTGGGGGCATCATACATACTGCATAAGGGGCATAATGGGGGCATTGCCATGTGGGGGTATCATACATACTGCATAAGGGGCATAATGGGGGCATTACACTGTGTGGGGCATCATACATACTGCATAAGGGGCATAATGGGGGCATTACACTGTGTGGGGCATCATACATACTGCATAAGGGGCATAATGGGGGCATTACACTGTGTGGGGCATCATACATCCTGCATAAGGGGCATAATGGGGGCATTACACTGTGTGGGGGCATCATACATCCTGCATAAGGGGCATAAGGGGGGCATTACACTGTGTGGGGCCATCATACATACTGCATAAGGGGCATAATGGGGGCATTACACTGTGTGGGGGCATCATACATACTGCATAAGGGGCATAATGGGGGCATTACACTGTGTGGGGCATCATACATACTGCATAAGGGGCATAATGGGGGCATTACACCGTGTGGGGGCATCATACATACTGCATAAGGGGCATAATGGGGGCATTACACTGTGTGGGGGCATCATACATACTGCATAAGGGGCATAATGGAGGCATTACACTGTGTGGGGGCATCATACATCCTGCATAAGGGGCATAATGGGAGCATTACACTGTGTGGGGCCATCATACATACTGCATAAGGGGCATAATGGGGGCATTACACTGTGGGGGGCATCATACATCCTGCATAGGGGTAATAATGGGGACTTTACACTGTGTGGGGGCATCATACATCCTGCATAAGGGGCATTACACTGTGTGGGGGCATCATACATCCTGCATAAGGGGCATAATGGGGGCATTACACTGTGTGGGGGCATCATACATCCTGCATAAGGGGCATAATGGAGGCATTACACTGTGTGGGGGCATCATACATCCTGCATAAGGGGCATAATGGAGGCATTACACTGTGTGGGGGCATCATACATAGTGCATAAGGGGCATAATGGGGGCATTGCAATGTGGGGGCATCATACATACTGCATAAGGGGCATAATGGGGGCATTACACTGTGTGGGGCATCATACATCCTGCATAAGGGGCATAATGGGGGCATTACACTGTGTGAGGGCATCATACATCCTGCATAAGGGGCATAATGGGGGCATTACACTGTGTGGGGGCATCATACATCCTGCATAAGGGGCATAATGGGGGCATTACACTGTGTGGGTGCATCATACATACTGCATAAGGGGAATAATGGGGGCATTACACTGTGTGGGGGCATCATACATACTGCATAAGGGGCATAATGGGGGCATTACACTGTGTGGGGCATCATACATCCTGCATAAGGGCATAATGGGGGCATTACACTGTGTGGGGGGGCATCATACATACTGCATAAGGGGCATAATGGGGGCATTACACTGTGTGAGGGCATCATACATACTGCATAAGGGGCATAATGGGGGCATTACACTGTGTGGGGGCATCATATATCCTGCACAAGGGGCATAATGGGGGCATTACACTGTGTGGAGGCATCATACATACTGCATAAGGGGCATTACACTGTGTGGGGGCATCATATATCCTGCACAAGGGGCATAATGGGGGCATAACACTGTGTGGGGGCATCATACATACTGCATAAGGGGCATAATGGGGGCATTGCAATGTGGGGGCATCATACATACTGTATAAGGGGCATAATGGGGGCATTACACTGTGTGGAGGCATCATACATCCTGCATAAGGGGCATAATGGAGGCATTACACTGTGTGGGGGCATCATACATACTGCATAAGGGGCATAATGGGGGCATTGCCATGTGGGGGTATCATACATACTGCATAAGGGGCATAATGGGGGCATTACACTGTGTGGGGCATCATACATACTGCATAAGGGGCATAATGGGGGCATTACACTGTGCGGGGGGCATCATACATACTGCATAAGGGGCATAATGGGGGCATTACACTGTGTGGGTGCATCATACATACAGCATAAGGGGCATAATGGGGGCATTACACTGTGGGGGGCATCATACATCCTGCATAAGGGGCATAATGGGGGCATTACACTGTGGGGGGCATCATACATCCTGCATAAGGGGCATAATGGGGGCATTACACTGTGTGGGGGCATCATACATACTGTATAAGGGGCATAATGGGGGCATTACACTGTGTGGGGGCATCATAAATACTGTATAAGGGGCATAATGGGGGCATTACACTGTGTGGGGGCATCATACATATTGTATAAGGGGCATAATGGGGGCATTACACTGTGTGGGGGCATCATACATACTGTATAAGGGGCATAATGGGGGCATTACACTGTGTGGGGGCATCATACATCCTGCATAAGGGGCATAATGGGGGCATTACACTGTGGGGGGCATCATACATACTGTATAACGGGCATAATGGGGGCATTACACTGTGGTGGGCATCATACATACTGTATAAGGGGCATAATGGGGGCATTACACTGTGGTGGGCATCATACATACTGTATAAGGGGCATAATGGGGACATTACACTGTGGGGGTCCTGTACTCTGAGAACAATACGTTTCCTCCCTTCCTGTCTCCATAGTTGGGTCGTATGTATCTATTACAGGAAACAGAACAGAAACCTTATGATTCTTATAAAGGGGCAACAGAAGACCCCAAAAGAGCCTCCGTGCTGAAGGGGTTAATGCCCCCTGCGCCCAGTAATGGGGTCTCCACATACCTCCACCTGCAGAGCCGCCACCACATATATGGTAAACGCTAGAATGTATGGGCTCCTTTCAGGTATGACATCATTTCCGGGGGGCGTGTCCTGACTGTGCATTACCGGCGTGTTCTAGTTTAGCAGCCGACGCCATAGCCTCTTGCTGCAGATGGTCTGCGAGACAAGCTGCTGGTGAAGCTGCAGGAGGAGGTCAGTGCTGCGGGCTTGTGGTGGCTCTGGGGGCATTCTGCGGGCTCAGGGTTGAGCCTAGAATGTATGGGCTCCTGTCAGGTATATATTATTGGAGGCAGCAGAATCTATGGGCTCCTGTCATGTATATATTATTGGAGGCAGCAGAATGTATGGGCTCCTGTCAGGTATATATTATTGGAGGCTGCAGAATGTATGGGCTCCTGTCAGGTATATATTATTGGAGGCAGCAGAATGTATGGGCTCCTGTCAGGTATATATTATTGGAGGCAGGAGAATCTATGGGCTCCTGTCAGGTATATATTATTGCAGGTAGCAGAATGTATGGGCTCCTGTCAGGTATATATTATTGGAGGCAGGAGAATGTATGGGCTCCTGTCATGTATATATTATTGCAGGTAGCAGAATGTATGGGCTCCTGTCAGGTATATATTATTGGAGGCAGGAGAATCTATGGGCTCCTGTCAGGTATATATTATTGGAGGCAGCAGAATCTATGGGCTCCTGTCGGGTATATATTATTGGAGGCAGCAGAATGTATGGGCTCCTGTCAGGTATATATTATTGGAGGCAGCAGAATGTATGGGCTCCTGTCAGGTATATATTATTGGAGGCAGGAGAATCTATGGGCTCCTGTCAGGTATATATTATTGCAGGTAGCAGAATGTATGGGCTCCTGTCAGGTATATATTATTGGAGGCAGGAGAATCTATGGGCTCCTGTCAGGTATATATTATTGCAGGTAGCAGAATGTATGGGCTCCTGTCAGGTATATATTATTGGAGGCAGGAGAATGTATGGGCTCCTGTCATGTATATATTATTGCAGGTAGCAGAATGTATGGGCTCCTGTCAGGTATATATTATTGGAGGCAGGAGAATCTATGGGCTCCTGTCAGGTATATATTATTGGAGGCAGCAGAATGTATGGGCTCCTGTCAGGTATATATTATTGGAGGCAGCAGAATGTATGGGCTCCTGTCAGGTATATATTATTGGAGGCAGCAGAATGTATGGGCTCCTGTCAGGTATATATTATTGGAGGCAGGAGAATGTATGGGCTCCTGTCAGGTATATATTATTGGAGGCAGGAGAATCTATGGGCTCCTGTCAGGTATATATTATTGGAGGCAGCAGAATGTATGGGCTCCTGTCAGGTATATATTATTGGAGGCAGCAGAATGTATGGGCTCCTGTCAGGTATATATTATTGGAGGCAGGAGAATGTATGGGCTCCTGTCAGGTATATATTATTGGAGGCAGGAGAATGTATGGGCTCCTGTCAGGTATATATTATTGGAGGCAGGAGAATCTATGGGCTCCTGTCAGGTATATATTATTGGAGGCAGGAGAATCTATGGGCTCCTGTCAGGTATATATTATTGGAGGCAGGAGAATCTATGGGCTCCTGTCAGGTATATATTATTGGAGGCAGCAGAATGTATGGGCTCCTGTCAGGTATATATTATTGGAGGCAGGAGAATGTATGGGCTCCTGTCAGGTATATATTATTGGAGGCAGGAGAATGTATGGGCTCCTGTCAGGTATATATTATTGGAGGCAGCAGAATGTATGGGCTCCTGTCAGGTATATATTATTGGAGGCAGCAGAATATATGGGCTCCTGTCAGGTATATATTATTGGAGGCAGCAGAATGTATGGGCTCCTGTCAGGTATATATTATTGGAGGCAGCAGAATGTATGGGCTCCTGTCAGGTATATATTATTGGAGGCAGCAGAATGTATGGGCTCCTGTCAGGTATATATTATTGGAGGCAGCAGAATGTATGGGCTCCTGTCAGGTATATATTATTGGAGGCAGCAGAATGTATGGGCTCCTGTCAGGTATATATTATTGGAGGCAGCAGAATGTAATGGCTCCTGTCAGGTATATATTATTGGAGGCAGCAGAATGTATGGGCTCCTGTCAGGTATATATTATTGGAGGCAGCAGAATGTATGGGCTCCTGTCAGGTATATATTATTGGAGGCAGCAGAATGTATGGGCTTCTGTCAGGTATATATTATTGGAGGCAGCAGAATCTATGGGCTCCTGTCAGGTATATATTATTGGAGGCAGCAGAATGTATGGGCTCCTGTCAGGTATATATTATTGGAGGCAGCAGAATGTATGGGCTCCTGTCAGGTATATATTATTGGAGGCAGCAGAATCTATGGGCTCCTGTCATGTATATATTATTGGAGGCAGCAGAATGTATGGGCTCCTGTCAGGTATATATTATTGGAGGCTGCAGAATGTATGGGCTCCTGTCAGGTATATATTATTGGAGGCAGCAGAATGTATGGGCTCCTGTCAGGTATATATTATTGGAGGCAGGAGAATCTATGGGCTCCTGTCAGGTATATATTATTGCAGGTAGCAGAATGTATGGGCTCCTGTCAGGTATATATTATTGGAGGCAGGAGAATCTATGGGCTCCTGTCAGGTATATATTATTGCAGGTAGCAGAATGTATGGGCTCCTGTCAGGTATATATTATTGGAGGCAGGAGAATGTAATGGCTCCTGTCAGGTATATATTTTTGGAGGCAGCAGAATGTATGGGCTCCTGTCAGGTATATATTATTGGAGGCAGCAGAATGTAATGGCTCCTGTCAGGTATATATTATTGGAGGCAGCAGAATGTATCGGCTCCTGTCAGGTATATATTATTGGAGGCAGCAGAATGTATGGGCTCCTGTCAGGTATATATTATTGGAGGCAGGAGAATCTATGGGCTCCTGTCAGGTATATATTATTGCAGGTAGCAGAATGTATGGGCTCCTGTCAGGTATATATTATTAGAAGCAGCAGAATGTATGGGCTCCTGTCAGGTATATATTATTAGAAGCAGCAGAATGTATGGGCTCCTGTCAGGTATATATTATTGGAGGCAGCAGAATGTATGGGCTCCTGTCAGGTATATATTATTGGAGGCAGCAGAATGTATGGGCTCCTGTCAGGTATATATTATTGGAGGCAGCAGAATGTAATGGCTCCTGTCAGGTATATATTATTGGAGGCAGCAGAATGTATGGGCTCCTGTCAGGTATATATTATTGGAGGCAGGAGAATCTATGGGCTCCTGTCAGGTATATATTATTGCAGGTAGCAGAATGTATGGGCTCCTGTCAGGTATATATTATTAGAAGCAGCAGAATGTATGGGCTCCTGTCAGGTATATATTATTGGAGGCAGCAGAATGTATGGGCTCCTGTCAGGTATATATTATTGGAGGCAGCAGAATGTATGGGCTCCTGTCAGGTATATATTATTGGAGGCAGCAGAATGTATGGGCTCCTGTCAGGTATATATTATTGGAGGCAGCAGAATGTAATGGCTCCTGTCAGGTATATATTATTGGAGGCAGCAGAATGTATGGGCTCCTGTCAGGTATATATTATTGGAGGCAGCAGAATGTATGGGCTCCTGTCAGGTATATATTATTGGAGGCAGGAGAATCTATGGGCTCCTGTCAGGTATATATTATTGCAGGTAGCAGAATGTATGGGCTCCTGTCAGGTATATATTATTGGAGGCAGGAGAATCTATGGGCTCCTGTCAGGTATATATTATTGCAGGTAGCAGAATGTATGGGCTCCTGTCAGGTATATATTATTGGAGGCAGGAGAATGTATGGGCTCCTGTCATGTATATATTATTGCAGGTAGCAGAATGTATGGGCTCCTGTCAGGTATATATTATTAGAAGCAGCAGAATGTATGGGCTCCTGTCAGGTATATATTATTAGAAGCAGCAGAATGTATGGGCTCCTGTCAGGTATATATTATTGGAGGCAGCAGAATGTATGGGCTCCTGTCAGATTCTGCTACCTCCAATAATATATACCTGACAGGAGCCCATACATTCTGCTGCCTCCAATAATATATACCTGACAGGAGCCCATACATTCTGCTGCTTCTAATAATATATACCTGACAGGAGCCCATACATTCTGCTGCTTCTAATAATATATACCTGACAGGAGCCCATACATTCTGCTACCTGCAATAATATATACATGACAGGAGCCCATACATTCTCCTGCCTCCAATAATATATACCTGACAGGAGCCCATACATTCTGCTACCTGCAATAATATATACCTGACAGGAGCCCATAGATTCTCCTGCCTCCAATAATATATACCTGACAGGAGCCCATACATTCTGCTACCTGCAATAATATATACCTGACAGGAGCCCATAGATTCTCCTGCCTCCAATAATATATACCTGACAGGAGCCCATACATTCTGCTGCCTCCAATAATATATACCTGACAGGAGCCCATACATTCTGCTGCCTCCAATAATATATACCTGACAGGAGCCATTACATTCTGCTGCCTCCAATAATATATACCTGACAGGAGCCCATACATTCTGCTGCCTCCAATAATATATACCTGACAGGAGCCCATACATTCTGCTGCCTCCAATAATATATACCTGACAGGAGCCCATACATTCTGCTGCCTCCAATAATATATACCTGACAGGAGCCCATACATTCTGCTGCTTCTAATAATATATACCTGACAGGAGCCCATACATTCTGCTACCTGCAATAATATATACCTGACAGGAGCCCATAGATTCTCCTGCCTCCAATAATATATACCTGACAGGAGCCCATACATTCTGCTGCCTCCAATAATATATACCTGACAGGAGCCATTACATTCTGCTGCCTCCAATAATATATACCTGACAGGAGCCCATACATTCTGCTGCCTCCAATAATATATACCTGACAGGAGCCCATACATTCTGCTGCCTCCAATAATATATACCTGACAGGAGCCCATACATTCTGCTGCTTCTAATAATATATACCTGACAGGAGCCCATACATTCTGCTGCTTCTAATAATATATACCTGACAGGAGCCCATACATTCTGCTACCTGCAATAATATATACCTGACAGGAGCCCATAGATTCTCCTGCCTCCAATAATATATACCTGACAGGAGCCCATACATTCTGCTGCCTCCAATAATATATACCTGACAGGAGCCGATACATTCTGCTGCCTCCAATAATATATACCTGACAGGAGCCATTACATTCTGCTGCCTCCAATAATATATACCTGACAGGAGCCCATACATTCTGCTGCCTCCAATAATATATACCTGACAGGAGCCATTACATTCTCCTGCCTCCAATAATATATACCTGACAGGAGCCCATACATTCTGCTACCTGCAATAATATATACCTGACAGGAGCCCATAGATTCTCCTGCCTCCAATAATATATACCTGACAGGAGCCCATAGATTCTGCTACCTCCAATAATATATACCTATGGGCTCCTGTCAGGTATATATTATTGGAGGCAGGAGAATCTATGGGCTCCTGTCAGGTATATATTATTGGAGGCAGCAGAATGTATGGGCTCCTGTCAGGTATATATTATTGGAGGCAGGAGAATCTATGGGCTCCTGTCAGGTATATATTATTGGAGGCAGGAGAATGTATGGGCTCCTGTCAGGTATATATTATTGGAGGCAGCAGAATGTATGGGCTCCTGTCAGGTATATATTATTGGAGGCAGCAGAATATATGGGCTCCTGTCAGGTATATATTATTGGAGGCAGCAGAATGTATGGGCTCCTGTCAGGTATATATTATTGGAGGCAGCAGAATTTATGGGCTCCTGTCAGGTATATATTATTGGAGGCAGCAGAATGTATGGGCTCCTGTCAGGTATATATTATTGGAAGCAGCAGAATGTATGGGCTCCTGTCAGGTATATATTATTGGAGGCAGCAGAATGTATGGGCTCCTGTCAGGTATATATTATTGGAGGCAGCAGAATGTAATGGCTCCTGTCAGGTATATATTATTGGAGGCAGCAGAATGTATGGGCTCCTGTCAGGTATATATTATTGGAGGCAGCAGAATGTATGGGCTCCTGTCAGGTATATATTATTGGAGGCAGCAGAATGTATGGGCTTCTGTCAGGTATATATTATTGGAGGCAGCAGAATCTATGGGCTCCTGTCAGGTATATATTATTGGAGGCAGCAGAATGTATGGGCTCCTGTCAGGTATATATTATTGGAGGCAGCAGAATGTATGGGCTCCTGTCAGGTATATATTATTGGAGGCAGCAGAATGTATGAGCTCCTGTCAGGTATATATTATTGGAGGCAGGAGAATGTATGGGCTCCTGTCAGGTATATATTATTGGAAGCAGGAGAATCTATGGGCTCCTGTCAGGTATATATTATTGGAGGCAGGAGAATCTATGGGCTCCTGTCAGGTACATATTATTGGAGGCAGCAGAATGTATGGGCTCCTTTCAGGTATATATTATTGGAGGCAGAAGAATGTATGGGCACCTGTCAGGTATATATTATTGGAGGCAGGAGAATGTATGGGCTCCTGTCAGGTATATATTATTGGAGGCAGCAGAATGTATGGGCTCCTGTCTGGTATATATTATTGGAGGCAGGAGAATGTATGGGCTCCTGTCAGTTATATATTATTGGTGGCAGCAGAGTGTATGGGCTCCTGTCATGTATATATTATTGGAGGCAGCAGAATGTATGGGCTCCTGTCTGGTATATATTATTGGAGGCAGGAGAACGTATGGGCTCCTGTCTGGTATATATTATTGGAGGCAGCAGAATGTATGGGCTCCTGTCTGGTATGTATTATTGGAGGCAGGAGAATGTATGGGCTCCTTTCAGGTATATATTATTGGTGGCAGGAGAATGTATGGGCTCCTGTCAGGTATATATTATTGGAGGCAGCAGAATGTATGGGCTCCTGTCTGGTATATATTATTGGAGGCAGGAGAATGTATGGGCTCCTGTCAGGTATATATTATTGGAGGCAGCAGAATGTATGGGCTCCTGTCAGGTATATATTATTGGAGGCAGGAGAATGTATGGGCTCCTGTCAGGTATATATTATTGGTGGCAGGAGAATGTATGGGCTCCTGTCAGGTATATATTATTGGAGACAGCAGAATGTATGGGCTCCTGTCTGGTATATATTATTGGAGGCAGCAGAATGTATGGGCTCCTGTCAGGTATATATTATTGGTGGCAGCAGAGTGTATGGGCTCCTGTCATGTATATATTATTGGAGGCAGCAGAATGTATGGGCTCCTGTCTGGTATATATTATTGGAGGCAGGAGAATGTATGGGCTCCTGTCAGGTATATATTATTGGAGGCAGCAGAATGTATGGGCTCCTCTCTGGTATATATTATTGGAGGCAGAAGAATGTATGGGCTCCTGTCAGGTATATATTATTGGTGGCAGGAGAATGTATGGGCTCCTGTCAGGTATATATTATTGGTGGCAGCAGAGTGTATGGGCTCCTGTCATGTATATATTATTGGAGGCAGCAGAATGTATGGTCTCCTGTCAGGTATATATTATTGGTGGCAGGAGAATGTATGGGCTCCTGTCAGGTATATATTATTGGTGGCAGGAGAATGTATGGGCTCCTGTCAGGTATATATTATTGGAGGCAGCAGAATGTATGGGCTCCTGTCTGGTATATATTATTGGAGGCAGCAGAATGTATGGGCTCCTGTCTGGTATATATTATTGGAGGCAGGAGAATGTATGGGCTCCTGTCAGGTATATATTATTGGTGGCAGGAGAATGTATGGGCTCCTGTCAGGTATATATTATTGGAGGCAGCAGAATGTATGGGCTCCTGTCTGGTATATATTATTGGAGGCAGGAGAATGTATGGGCTCCTGTCAGGTATATATTATTGGAGGCAGCAGAATGTATTGGCTCCTGTCAGGTATATATTATTGGAGGCAGCAGAATGTATGGGCTCCTGTCAGGTATATATTATTGGAGGCAGCAGAATGTATGGGCTCCTGTCAGGTATATATTATTGGTGGCAGCAGAGTGTATGGGCTCCTGTCAGGTATATATTATTGGAGGCAGGAGAATGTATGGGCTCCTGTCGGGTATATATTATTGGAGGCAGGAGAATGTATGGGCTCCTGTCGGGTATATATTATTGGAGGCAGGAGAATGTATGGGCTCCTGTCGGGTATATATTAATGGAGGCAGGAGAATGTATGGTCTCCTGTCGGGTATATATTATTGGAGGCAGGAGAATGTATGGGCTCCTGTCGGGTATATATTATTGGAGGCAGCAGAATGTATGGGCTCCTGTCTGGTATATATTATTGGAGGCAGCAGAATGTATGGGCTCCTGTCAGGTATATATTAATGGAGGCAGCAGAATGTATGGGCTCCTGTCAGGTATATATTATTGGAGGCAGCAGAATCTATGGGCTCCTGTCAGGTATATATTATTGGAGGCAGCAGAATCTATGGGCTCCTGTCAGGTATATATTATTGGAGGCAGCAGAATCTATGGGCTCCTGTCAGGTATATATTATTGGAGGCAGCAGAATCTATGGGCTCCTGTCAGGTATATATTATTGGAGGCAGCAGAATGTATGGGCTCCTGTCAGGTATATATTATTGGAGGCAGCAGAATGTATGGGCTCCTGTCGGGTATATATTATTGGAGGTAGGAGAATGTATGGGCTCCTGTCAGGTATATATTATTGGAGGCAGGAGAATGTATGGGCTCCTGTCAGGTATATATTATTGGAGGCAGCAGAATGTATGGGCTCCTGTCTGGTATATATTATTGGAAGCAGGAGAATCTATGGGCTCCTGTCAGGTATATATTATTGGAGGCAGGAGAATCTATGGGCTCCTGTCAGGTATATATTATTGGAGGCAGCAGAATGTATGGGCTCCTTTCAGGTATATATTATTGGAGGCAGGAGAATGTATGGGCACCTGTCAGGTATATATTATTGGAGGCTGGAGAATGTATGGGCTCCTGTCAGGTATATATTATTGGAGGCAGCAGAATGTATGGGCTCCTGTCTGGTATATATTATTGGAGGCAGGAGAATGTATGGGCTCCTGTCAGGTATATATTATTGGTGGCAGCAGAGTGTATGGGCTCCTGTCATGTATATATTATTGGAGGCAGCAGAATGTATGGGCTCCTGTCTGGTATATATTATTGGAGGCAGGAGAATGTATGGGCTCCTGTCTGGTATATATTATTGGAGGCAGGAGAATGTATGGGCTCCTGTCAGGTATATATTATTGGTGGCAGGAGAATGTATGGGCTCCTGTCAGGTATATATTATTGGAGGCAGGAGAATCTATGGGCTCCTGTCGGGTATATATTATTGGAGGCAGCAGAATCTATGGGCTCCTGTCGGGTATATATTATTGAAGGCAGGAGAATGTATGGGCTCCTGTCAGGTATATATTATTGGAGGCAGCAGAATGTATGGGCTCCTCTCTGGTATATATTATTGGAGGCAGAAGAATGTATGGGCTCCTGTCAGGTATATATTATTGGTGGCAGCAGAGTGTATGGGCTCCTGTCATGTATATATTATTGGAGGCAGCAGAATGTATGGTCTCCTGTCAGGTATATATTATTGGTGGCAGGAGAATGTATGGGCTCCTGTCAGGTATATATTATTGGTGGCAGGAGAATGTATGGGCTCCTGTCAGGTATATATTATTGGAGGCAGCAGAATGTATGGGCTCCTGTCTGGTATATATTATTGGAGGCAGCAGAATGTATGGGCTCCTGTCTGGTATATATTATTGGAGGCAGGAGAATGTATGGGCTCCTGTCAGGTATATATTATTGGAGGCAGGAGAATGTATGGGCTCCTGTCAGGTATATATTATTGGAGGCAGCAGAATGTATGGGCTCCTGTCTGGTATATATTATTGGAGGCAGGAGAATGTATGGGCTCCTGTCAGGTATATATTATTGGAGGCAGCAGAATGTATTGGTTCCTGTCATGTATATATTATTGGAGGCAGCAGAATGTATGGGCTCCTGTCAGGTATATATTATTGGAGGCAGCAGAATGTATGGGCTCCTGTCAGGTATATATTATTGGAGGCAGCAGAATGTAATGGCTCCTGTCAGGTATATATTATTGGAGGCAGCAGAATGTATGGGCTCCTGTCAGGTATATATTATTGGAGGCAGCAGAATGTATGGGCTCCTGTCAGGTATATGTGACACCCCAGGGGTCTGGTTGTCACAGTGATAGAGATATTACGTCTGAGAGCAGGTGGGAGGTCCTTTGGTCAGGGATCCTGTGCATGCCACACCTCCTGCCCAGCCTTGGGAGGGGAAGAACTTCCCCTGTATAAACCCGGGGCTGAGGCAGGGTTAGTGAGTCCAGGAAGAGTAGAGACAAGAGCAGCATAGGAAGCAGCAGAGTCACAAGGAGTCAGGGGCTGGCAGCTAAAGAGCTCGCCCTGACTAAGAAGATTCTTTACCGGACCCGGAGTCCGAGGCTGTGGGGACTAACTTCTACCCAGCAGCAGAATCCGTCAGGCAGGGGATTTCAGGTCCCCTGGCCCAGAAGCCCGAAGGCCCGGTCACACGCGTGGGACCAGCACCGCCATCGTGGAGCGGAAGCCCTTAGAAGGCCCCGAGTCACCGGCCATACGGGTGAGCACCACACGGTACACTCAGGGACGTGGGCTACTTACATCAGCTTCTAGCAAGGTAGCCAGAAGAGTACAGTCAGCTTGGGAGGCCTACAACTACGCCTGGCCAGGGGAGATCCCATCTGCTCAAGGACTGACCAGGCCCCGTTCGCTAGCAAGTACTCCGGGAGGGTCTATCGTTGTTACCAGTAAAGACCCTGAACGCTACCATACCGTCTCTGAGTGGTTCCTGCTACCCCCATCATCCACGTCGGCTGCCCTGAGGCCATACCCCTCCCGTTGGGGGTTATACTATCACGCTGCACCATCCTTCCACCGGCCTCAGCGGTCTGCCCTGCAGCAGCAGCCCCCTGGCTGCATTCAACGGGTGGCGTAGTCATCAACCATTTTCTACCGCTAACAGACTGCCGTCCAGTTTGACTCCCTGGGCACGGACCGGGTCACTGCCACGAGACTACAACCCTAAACAGATCCGGCTCCGGGTAAGCTCCCGCGTGCGCAACGCAGCGCGACACAGGCCCAGGGGCGCGTCAACTTTGGCGTAGTCGGCAGGATCACGTGCCCGCAACCACCGGGTACTGCGTGCCTGAAAAGCAAAGACTGTTCAAACTTACCAGTGGTGAAGATTCCCGCCATCGGTGAAGATTCCCGCCATCCGGCGCCATCTTCAGCCTTCTTCCCGCCATCGGTGAAGTTTCCCGCCATCCGGCGCCATCTTCAGCCTTCTTCCCGCCATCCGTGGAGTTTTCCCGCCATTGGACGCCATCTTGAGGACGCCGCGCGGGAAGAAGAGGGGCGTGGACTCCGAAAGCGCGCGAGAACTGAAGCCCCGCCTCACGTCCGGACGTTGCGTAAGGTCCTGGAAGGAGCCCAGCAGACGCCGACGTCACAGGAGCGCGACGGAAGGTCCTCAACCCTGACGTTCCACTGCGGAGCCGCGGCCTACGGAACAGGATCATCGCAAGGTAGGCCACGGTCCACTAGGGGGGAGGAAGATGTCGGATACGGAGGAGAGCTCCACTGCCTCAACCCCCGCCAGCGCTACCGCTGTTGCAGTTATGCCCTTCACCATGCCCTATATCCCGGGAGCAGCTTGGCTACCCCAGTACTCAGGGGAGTCACATACCCTGCATGACTTTAGAGAAAAGCTGGATAGCCTCTTCCAGGTGTACCCCCTCACAGAAGAGCAAAAAGTGAGCATCCTGGTGGCCCAACTAACTGGGGCAGCCAAAAGGGAAGTAAAATCCTGGCCACCTGGGAGGAAGACTGTCGCAGGGATACTAACCCGGCTGAAGGACACCTTTGATACCCGCACCTCAGCCGAGATTAAACTTAGATTCTACGGGTGCAAGCAGCGAGCGCATGAGAGTATAAGGGACTATGCACTCAACCTACAAGAGGCCCTGAGGGCCATTAAGCAGACCGACCCTAATGGAGTGGGAAACGAGGACAGGCTGTTGACCGAACAATTTATAGAGGGTTTATATTGCAATGCCCACCGCACCCAGTTGCGGGCAATGGCCTTACAGGACCCTCATCTAGAATTTGCACAGTTCAAGGACAGAGCCATCCGGGTGCTCCGAGAACCGGCACCAGGTGGCGTTGTGACCCACAGACGCCCCACTACCACTTACTACCAGGAGGCGGCGCCCTTGTCAGCAGGGCCTGTGGGAGCTGATGCGCAGGCTTTGGACAATGACCCGGCTCCAGACCTACACCATCAGGTCCAAGAGCTAGCTAAAAGCGTTGCTGCGCTAACCCGAACTGTGCAGTCTTTACAGGTTTCCACTCCAGGGAAGATCCAGCTGGCATCTGGACCGGAGGACATCCCGTGGCGTCGACCAAGGAGGACCCCACCGGCCAGAGGAAGACCCAGTGACCGATACAGCGAGGACGGACGACCCATCTGCCGCCGCTGCAATCAACCCGGACATATGGAAAGGTACTGTTCTTTAAACGGGCACAACCTGGGGTAGAGGGCCAACCCCCAGGAAAAAGATCACCAGGCCCATCGAACTGGCGCGACAGATATGTGGGAGGACGTCCAGTCTTGCCTGTGGTACTGGATGGCATTCCCATGAGTGCCCTACTGGACACCGGGTCACAGGTCACCACCATCCCGTACGTGCTCTTCAAGCAGTACTGGAATGACTCGGATATTACCCGCTACCCTGACGACGACTTGAGTATCATCGCCAGCAATGGTCAGCCCGTGCCACAGATCGGATTTAAAGAGGTGACCATCAAAATTGGTAGAGTCGAACTGGCCGCACAGGGACTGATCATTGTAGATATTGACAAACATGAGAGTCACCCAAAAATAACTCTAGGAACTAATGTAATTGAAAATTGTCTTGCAGAGGTGATTTTCCTTTTACAGCAGGTTGCCAAGAATGCCAGCTCCGGCGAGCAGCGGGTGCTCCAGAAAGAGATCCGGGCACTGATGCAACGGCAACAAGTGGAACTCTCCGGCGGTGAGATTGGTAGCGTAAGAATGTGTGACCCTTTTCCTATTGCCATGCCCCCAAAAAGTGAAATGATGATTTGGTGCCGGGCAGCTATTGGTCTGAGAGGTAGAGATTACCAGGCAATGGTAGAACCAGTTTACTCAGACAGTAGGCCCACCATTTTGACAGCACGGGGGGTGGTCAATGTACGCCATGGGAGGGTGCCCGTTCGCATAATAAATATCGGGGAGAGGGAAGTGTACCTGCCCCGGTATGCCACGCTAGCCAAATTATATACCACTAATCAAAATTCTATACAATCTGTGGAACCCTTGCCTCCATCTCACCCGGAGGAAGGTAACGGCTCTAAGAAAGACATGGAGGACTGGTGTCAGCAACTACATCTGGGTACTGACTCCACTCCCTCACACCAGAAACAAGGAGTCTATCGGGTGGTTCAAGAGTATGAGAGAGTGTTTAGTAAACACCCGTTAGACTTCGGGCGAGTCAAGGGGGTAGAACACCGCATCCCCACGGGAGATCATCCTCCCATAAAAGAGAGGTATCGACCCGTACCCCCTGCACATTACCAACACGCCAAGGGGATGCTTAGAGACATGAAGGAGGCTGGGGTAATCCGGGATAGCTGTAGCCCCTGGGCAGCCCCACTAGTTTTAGTCAAAAAGAAAGACAACACCATGAGGATGTGTGTAGATTACCGGAAAATCAACCGTATCACACACAAGGATGCGTACCCCTTACCAAGGATAGAGGAGTCATTGGCTGCTTTAAGATCTGCTAACTTCTTCTCTACCTTGGATCTCACTAGCGGGTACTGGCAGGTTCCTGTAGCAGAGGCGGACCGGGAGAAGACCGCATTCACCACCCCGATGGGACTTAGCGAGTTCACCTGCATGCCGTTCGGACTCTGCAACGCCCCAGGAACCTTCCAACGATTAATGGAGTGCTGTCTGGGCCACAGAAACTTCGAGACGGTCCTGTTGTACCTGGACGATGTCATTGTATACTCCAAAACTTATGAGGACCACCTGAAACACCTGGCGGAGGTGTTCGAAGCTCTGGCGAGTTACGGCCTAAAGGTGAAACCCTCCAAGTGTCACCTCCTGAAACCAAAGGTGCAATACCTGGGACACGTGGTGAGCGCTGACGGAGTGGCTCCCGACCCCGATAAGATCACCGCAATTAAGGGATGGCCAAGCCCCTCCAGCGTAAAAGAAGTGCGGCAGTTCCTAGGGTTGGTAGGCTACTACCGAAGGTTTATTCCCGGTTTCACCAAAAAGGCAGCACCTATGCAGGACCTCCTGATAGGCCAGTCCCGAAAGGCCAAGAACCAGAAGCCGCCCTTCAAATGGGAAAAGCTAGAAGAAGAGTCCTTCCGCCAGCTGAAGATGGCCCTCACGGGGGATGAAATCTTGGCGTACCCGGACTATAGCCAGCCCTTCATCCTCTACACCGACGCCAGTAACATCGGGCTAGGAGCCGTACTGTCCCAGATTCAGCAGGGGAGAGAACGAGTAATCTCCTATGCCAGCCGAAAACTGCGACCCACCGAAAGGAACCCCGAAAATTACAGCTCATTTAAGCTAGAGTTCCTGGCCGTGGTATGGGCAGTCACCGAGCGCTTTAGGCATTACCTCGCTTCTTCCCGGTTCACCGTATACACGGATAACAACCCGCTGACACACCTGGACACGGCAAGACTCGGTGCCCTGGAGCAGAGGTGGATGGCCCGTCTGTCCAACTACGAGTTCACAATTAAATACCGGGCAGGGCGCTCCAATACCAACGCGGACGCCCTGTCCAGGATGCCCAACCTGCCGGACGGAGGAGAAGATCCGGAGGGACTGGAAGAAGTTGAACTCCCTGCGTTCCACCGTCATGGGACTATCCAGTATTCCCACCGGGTAAGGAGTAAGCAGGCTGCTACGTTGAACCCCTTACCTCACTACAACTGGGCGGAAACGCAAGACAGCGACCCTGCCGTCCGACTGGTGAAGGAGATGCTGACTCGCCCGGAGGCTAGCCTGGAATCAGACGCTCCAGAGGAAGCCAAACAACTATGGGCAGAGAAGAGTCGACTGTTCCTTTACAAGGGGAAGTTGTGCCGCAGAATGGTTAACTCCAGGACGCATGAACTACTCTGGCAAGTAGTGGTGCCACGAAGAGACGCAGCCATGGTGATGGAGGCATACCACGACGGAGCTGGACACTTCGGGTGGAAAAAGCTGGAGTTCCTGCTGCGCGAGCGGTTCCACTGGGTAGGCATGAGGGGAACCATCGAGAAGTGGTGCAGAGACTGTGGCCCGTGCAATCTGAGAAGGAAGGACCGGGCCAGCCAGAAGACTCCCCTGCAGTCCATCGTCACCCGGCAACCGTTGGAACTGGTAGCCTTGGATCATGTAAAACTGACCCCCAGCAGAAGTGGCTACGTCTACGCGTTAACCATCGTGGATCATTACTCCCGGTTTCTGGTTGTCGTCCCCGTCAAGGACTTAACGGCTCGAACAGCAGCTAGAGCCTTCCAGCAGCACTTTTGCCGTCCACACGGGTACCCGGACCAAGTGCTGACGGACCAGGGACCTGCCTTTGAAGCGGAGGTCTTCCAGGAATTCTGCAATCTGTATGGCTGCCGGAAGATAAGGACGACACCCTACCATCCGCAAACTAATGGACTTTGTGAGAAAATGAACCAGGTGGTAATGGATCTTCTAAAAACGTTGCCCCTGGAAGAACGCAGTCTGTGGCCTGAGAAGTTGCCCGATCTGGTGGACCTATACAACCACATCCCGGTAGGTTCCACCAACTGTACCCCGGCTTACCTAATGAGGGCAAGACCTGGTAAGTTACCTGTTGACCTGGAAATGGGAGTCCTGACGCCCGAGGACACTTCACCAGAAACGGACTGGGACACAGAGAGGCAGCAGCAGTACCGGAAAGTACAGGAGAGCGTGGAGCGAAGTCTCTGTCAGGCTAGGGAAAGACAAGAGAAGACTTACAACCAGTATGCTCCCGCTGTTCCCCTGGTACCCGGAGAGCAGGTCTTGAAGAGGAAGAGACGGCTCCACAAGTTGGACGACCAGTGGGAGAAGGACCCGTACACCGTACTGCCCTCAAGCCACGAGAACCCGAAGGTCTGTACCATCAGTAAAGACGGAGGGGAAACCACAGCCATTGTATCCCGGGACCACCTGAAGAAGTGCCCCGAACAACTGAGGAACCCTGAGGAGGAACAGGAAGACCATCGACCCGTGGAAGAAAGGGAAGATATGGTTAGTACTGTGCTCGGGGACTTCCCTCGGTCTTGGACTCAAGTCAATGGTGCAGTTGTGGTACCCGTACTCACCTTCCTCCAACCATCATCCCAAGAACCTACGGAGCAACGGGTAGAGCTGGAAGAGCAGCCGGTCCAGGAGGCAGAAGACTCCACCCAAGCGGAACAGGAGAATCCACCCTCTGCTTATAGTGAGCCTGCCGTACCCCTAGTGAGACAAAGAGCCGGTAGACAGCTGCCCAGTTTACCCTTGACAGCTCCTACACCCTGTAGTTCAGGGCCAGACAGTCAGCTCCGTAGGTCCACTAGGGCCACTAGAGGCCAGTTACCCGCACGTTGGAGGATCTAAATGTTTAAGTTGTTTTACAATGTTTACCTGTTTATTGTTGCTTGTGTGTAATTTTGTGTTTCTAGTTGTTTTTAGGAGTCTTCGGTGGATTTACCGGGAATCCTTTGTATATAGTTGGAGCGTAACCCAGGATGGACTAGAGACTGTTAAGGACTCGGGGTAGGACAGACCCCTACCTGGTTACGTCTCCCTGTGTTGGTGAAATGGACACCTTTGCTTTTCTTCAAAGACTGCACCCGGTTGCGGACATCCGTGACCATCTTATTGTGTTTCCTTATTGTATTTTATTGTTCTTTGATATACCTTGTTATATTTTTCTAAAAAGTGTTTAGTCCCGGAGTACTAAATTTCACTAGGGGGGAGTGTGACACCCCAGGGGTCTGGTTGTCACAGTGATAGAGATATTACGTCTGAGAGCAGGTGGGAGGTCCTTTGGTCAGGGATCCTGTGCATGCCACACCTCCTGCCCAGCCTTGGGAGGGGAAGAACTTCCCCTGTATAAACCCGGGGCTGAGGCAGGGTTAGTGAGTCCAGGAAGAGTAGAGACAAGAGCAGCATAGGAAGCAGCAGAGTCACAAGGAGTCAGGGGCTGGCAGCTAAAGAGCTCGCCCTAAGAAGATTCTTTACCGGACCCGGAGTCCGAGGCTGTGGGGACTAACTTCTACCCAGCAGCAGAATCCGTCAGGCAGGGGATTTCAGGTCCCCTGGCCCAGAAGCCCGAAGGCCCGGTCACACGCGTGGGACCAGCACCGCCATCGTGGAGCGGAAGCCCTTAGAAGGCCCCGAGTCACCGGCCATACGGGTGAGCACCACACGGTACACTCAGGGACGTGGGCTACTTACATCAGCTTCTAGCAAGGTAGCCAGAAGAGTACAGTCAGCTTGGGAGGCCTACAACTACGCCTGGCCAGGGGAGATCCCATCTGCTCAAGGACTGACCAGGCCCCGTTCGCTAGCAAGTACTCCGGGAGGGTCTATCGTTGTTACCAGTAAAGACCCTGAACGCTACCATACCGTCTCTGAGTGGTTCCTGCTACCCCCATCATCCACGTCGGCTGCCCTGAGGCCATACCCCTCCCGTTGGGGGTTATACTATCACGCTGCACCATCCTTCCACCGGCCTCAGCGGTCTGCCCTGCAGCAGCAGCCCCCTGGCTGCATTCAACGGGTGGCGTAGTCATCAACCATTTTCTACCGCTAACAGACTGCCGTCCAGTTTGACTCCCTGGGCACGGACCGGGTCACTGCCACGAGACTACAACCCTAAACAGATCCGGCTCCGGGTAAGCTCCCGCGTGCGCAACGCAGCGCGACACAGGCCCAGGGGCGCGTCATATATTTTATTGGAGGCAGCAGAATGTATGGGCTTCTGTCAGGTATATATTATTGGAGGCAGCAGAATGTATGGGCTCCTGTCAGGTATATATTATTGGAGGCAGCAGAATGTATGGGCTCCTGTCAGGTATATATTATTGGAGGCAGCAGAATGTATGGGCTCCTGTCAGGTATATATTATTGGAGGCAGCAGAATGTATGAGCTCCTGTCAGGTATATATTATTGGAGGCAGGAGAATGTATGGGCTCCTGTCAGGTATATATTATTGGAAGCAGGAGAATCTATGGGCTCCTGTCAGGTATATATTATTGGAGGCAGGAGAATGTATGGGCTCCTGTCAGGTATATATTATTGGAGGCAGGAGAATGTATGGGCTCCTGTCAGGTATATATTATTGGAGGCAGGAGAATGTATGGGCTCCTGTCAGGTATATATTATTGGAAGCAGGAGAATCTATGGGCTCCTGTCAGGTATATATTATTGGAGGCAGGAGAATCTATGGGCTCCTGTCAGGTATATATTATTGGAGGCAGCAGAATGTATGGGCTCCTTTCAGGTATATATTATTGGAGGCAGGAGAATGTATGGGCACCTGTCAGGTATATATTATTGGAGGCAGGAGAATGTATGGGCTCCTGTCAGGTATATATTATTGGAGGCAGCAGAATGTATGGGCTCCTGTCTGGTATATATTATTGGAGGCAGGAGAATGTATGGGCTCCTGTCAGGTATATATTATTGGAAGCAGGAGAATCTATGGGCTCCTGTCAGGTATATATTATTGGAGGCAGGAGAATCTATGGGCTCCTGTCAGGTATATATTATTGGAGGCAGCAGAATGTATGGGCTCCTTTCAGGTATATATTATTGGAGGCAGGAGAATGTATGGGCACCTGTCAGGTATATATTATTGGAGGCTGGAGAATGTATGGGCTCCTGTCAGGTATATATTATTGGAGGCAGCAGAATGTATGGGCTCCTGTCTGGTATATATTATTGGAGGCAGGAGAATGTATGGGCTCCTGTCAGGTATATATTATTGGTGGCAGCAGAGTGTATGGGCTCCTGTCATGTATATATTATTGGAGGCAGCAGAATGTATGGGCTCCTGTCTGGTATATATTATTGGAGGCAGGAGAATGTATGGGCTCCTGTCTGGTATATATTATTGGAGGCAGGAGAATGTATGGGCTCCTGTCAGGTATATATTATTGGTGGCAGGAGAATGTATGGGCTCCTGTCAGGTATATATTATTGGAGGCAGGAGAATCTATGGGCTCCTGTCGGGTATATATTATTGGAGGCAGCAGAATCTATGGGCTCCTGTCGGGTATATATTATTGAAGGCAGGAGAATGTATGGGCTCCTGTCGGGTATATATTATTGGAGGCAGCAGAATGTATGGGCTCCTCTCTGGTATATATTATTGGAGGCAGAAGAATGTATGGGCTCCTGTCAGGTATATATTATTGGTGGCAGCAGAGTGTATGGGCTCCTGTCATGTATATATTATTGGAGGCAGCAGAATGTATGGTCTCCTGTCAGGTATATATTATTGGTGGCAGGAGAATGTATGGGCTCCTGTCAGGTATATATTATTGGTGGCAGGAGAATGTATGGGCTCCTGTCAGGTATATATTATTGGAGGCAGCAGAATGTATGGGCTCCTGTCTGGTATATATTATTGGAGGCAGCAGAATGTATGGGCTCCTGTCTGGTATATATTATTGGAGGCAGGAGAATGTATGGGCTCCTGTCAGGTATATATTATTGGTGGCAGGAGAATGTATGGGCTCCTGTCAGGTATATATTATTGGAGGCAGCAGAATGTATGGGCTCCTGTCTGGTATATATTATTGGAGGCAGGAGAATGTATGGGCTCCTGTCAGGTATATATTATTGGAGGCAGCAGAATGTATTGGCTCCTGTCATGTATATATTATTGGAGGCAGCAGAATGTATGGGCTCCTGTCAGGTATATATTATTGGAGGCAGCAGAATGTATGGGCTCCTGTCAGGTATATATTATTGGTGGCAGCAGAGTGTATGGGCTCCTGTCAGGTATATATTATTGGAGGCAGGAGAATGTATGGGCTCCTGTCGGGTATATATTATTGGAGGCAGGAGAATGTATGGGCTCCTGTCGGGTATATATTATTGGAGGCAGGAGAATGTATGGGCTCCTGTCGGGTATATATTAATGGAGGCAGGAGAATGTATGGTCTCCTGTCGGGTATATATTAATGGAGGCAGGAGAATGTATGGGCTCCTGTCGGGTATATATTATTGGAGGCAGGAGAATGTATGGGCTCCTGTCGGGTATATATTATTGGAGGCAGGAGAATGTATGGGCTCCTGTCGGGTATATATTATTGGAGGCAGGAGAATGTATGGGCTCCTGTCGGGTATATATTATTGGTGGCAGGAGAATGTATGGGCTCCTGTCGGGTATATATTATTGGTGGCAGGAGAATGTATGGGCTCCTGTCGGGTATATATTATTGGAGGCAGCAGAATGTATGGGCTCCTGTCGGGTATATATTATTGGAGGCAGCAGAATGTATGGGCTCCTGTCGGGTATATATTATTGGAGGCAGCAGAATCTATGGGCTCCTGTCGGGTATATATTATTGGAGGCAGCAGAATCTATGGGCTCCTGTCAGGTATATATTATTGGAGGCAGCAGAATCTATGGGCTCCTGTCAGGTATATATTATTGGAGGCAGCAGAATCTATGGGCTCCTGTCAGGTATATATTATTGGAGGCAGCAGAATCTATGGGCTCCTGTCAGGTATATATTATTGGAGGCAGCAGAATCTATGGGCTCCTGTCAGGTATATATTATTGGAGGCAGCAGAATCTATGGGCTCCTGTCAGGTATATATTATTGGAGGCAGCAGAATCTATGGGCTCCTGTCAGGTATATATTATTGGTGGCAGGAGAATGTATGGGCTTCTGTCAGGTATATATTATTGGAGGCAGCAGAATCTATGGGCTCGTGTCAGGTATATATTATTGGAGGCAGCAGAATCTATGGGCTCGTGTCAGGTATATATTATTGGAGGCAGCAGAATGTATGGGCTCCTGTCAGGTATATATTATTGGAGGCGGCAGAATGTATGGGCTCCTGTCGGGTATATATTATTGGAGGTAGGAGAATGTATGGGCTCCTGTCGGGTATATATTATTGGAGGCCGCAGAATCTATGGGCTCCTGTCGGGTATATATTATTGGAGGCAGCAGAATGTATGGGCTCCTGTCTGGTATATATTATTGGAGGCAGCAGAATGTATGGGCTCCTGTCAGGTATATATTATTGGAGGCAGCAGAATGTATGGGCTCCTGTCAGGTATATATTATTGGAGGCAGGAGAATGTATGGGCTCCTGTCAGGTATATATTATTGGAGGCAGGAGAATGTATGGGCTCCTGTCAGGTATATATTATTGGAGGCAGGAGAATGTATGGGCTCCTGTCAGGTATATATTATTGGAGGCAGGAGAATGTATGGGCTCCTGTCAGGTATATATTATTGGAAGCAGGAGAATCTATGGGCTCCTGTCAGGTATATATTATTGGAGGCAGGAGAATCTATGGGCTCCTGTCAGGTATATATTATTGGAGGCAGCAGAATGTATGGGCTCCTTTCAGGTATATATTATTGGAGGCAGGAGAATGTATGGGCACCTGTCAGGTATATATTATTGGAGGCAGGAGAATGTATGGGCTCCTGTCAGGTATATATTATTGGAGGCAGCAGAATGTATGGGCTCCTGTCTGGTATATATTATTGGAGGCAGGAGAATGTATGGGCTCCTGTCAGGTATATATTATTGGAAGCAGGAGAATCTATGGGCTCCTGTCAGGTATATATTATTGGAGGCAGGAGAATCTATGGGCTCCTGTCAGGTATATATTATTGGAGGCAGCAGAATGTATGGGCTCCTGTCAGGTATATATTATTGGAGGCAGGAGAATGTATGGGCACCTGTCAGGTATATATTATTGGAGGCAGGAGAATGTATGGGCTCCTGTCAGGTATATATTATTGGAGGCAGCAGAATGTATGGGCTCCTGTCAGGTATATATTATTGGAGGCAGCAGAATGTATGGGCTCCTGTCAGGTATATATTATTGGAGGCAGGAGAATGTATGGGCTCCTGTCGGGTATATATTATTGAAGGCAGGAGAATCTATGGGCTCCTGTCAGGTATATATTATTGGAGGCAGGAGAATGTATGGGCTCCTGTCGGGTATATATTATTGAAGGCAGGAGAATCTATGGGCTCCTGTCGGGTATATATTATTGGAGGCAGGAGAATCTATGGGCTCCTGTCGGGTATATATTATTGGAGGCAGGAGAATCTATGGGCTCCTGTCAGGTATATATTATTGGAGGCAGGAGAATGTATGGGCTCCTGTCTGGTATATATTATTGGAGGCAGGAGAATGTATGGGCTCCTGTCAGGTATATATTATTGGAGGCAGCAGAATGTATTGGCTCCTGTCATGTATATATTATTGGAGGCAGCAGAATGTATGGGCTCCTGTCAGGTATATATTATTGGAGGCAGCAGAATGTATGGGCTCCTGTCAGGTATATATTATTGGTGGCAGCAGAGTGTATGGGCTCCTGTCAGGTATATATTATTGGAGGCAGGAGAATGTATGGGCTCCTGTCGGGTATATATTATTGGAGGCAGGAGAATGTATGGGCTCCTGTCGGGTATATATTATTGGAGGCAGGAGAATGTATGGGCTCCTGTCGGGTATATATTAATGGAGGCAGGAGAATGTATGGTCTCCTGTCGGGTATATATTAATGGAGGCAGGAGAATGTATGGGCTCCTGTCGGGTATATATTATTGGAGGCAGGAGAATGTATGGGCTCCTGTCGGGTATATATTATTGGAGGCAGGAGAATGTATGGGCTCCTGTCGGGTATATATTATTGGAGGCAGGAGAATGTATGGGCTCCTGTCGGGTATATATTATTGGTGGCAGGAGAATGTATGGGCTCCTGTCGGGTATATATTATTGGTGGCAGGAGAATGTATGGGCTCCTGTCGGGTATATATTATTGGAGGCAGCAGAATGTATGGGCTCCTGTCGGGTATATATTATTGGAGGCAGCAGAATGTATGGGCTCCTGTCGGGTATATATTATTGGAGGCAGCAGAATCTATGGGCTCCTGTCGGGTATATATTATTGGAGGCAGCAGAATCTATGGGCTCCTGTCAGGTATATATTATTGGAGGCAGCAGAATCTATGGGCTCCTGTCAGGTATATATTATTGGAGGCAGCAGAATCTATGGGCTCCTGTCAGGTATATATTATTGGAGGCAGCAGAATCTATGGGCTCCTGTCAGGTATATATTATTGGAGGCAGCAGAATCTATGGGCTCCTGTCAGGTATATATTATTGGAGGCAGCAGAATCTATGGGCTCCTGTCAGGTATATATTATTGGTGGCAGGAGAATGTATGGGCTTCTGTCAGGTATATATTATTGGAGGCAGCAGAATCTATGGGCTCGTGTCAGGTATATATTATTGGAGGCAGCAGAATCTATGGGCTCGTGTCAGGTATATATTATTGGAGGCAGCAGAATGTATGGGCTCCTGTCAGGTATATATTATTGGAGGCGGCAGAATGTATGGGCTCCTGTCGGGTATATATTATTGGAGGTAGGAGAATGTATGGGCTCCTGTCGGGTATATATTATTGGAGGCCGCAGAATCTATGGGCTCCTGTCGGGTATATATTATTGGAGGCAGCAGAATGTATGGGCTCCTGTCTGGTATATATTATTGGAGGCAGCAGAATGTATGGGCTCCTGTCAGGTATATATTATTGGAGGCAGCAGAATGTATGGGCTCCTGTCAGGTATATATTATTGGAGGCAGGAGAATGTATGGGCTCCTGTCAGGTATATATTATTGGAGGCAGGAGAATGTATGGGCTCCTGTCAGGTATATATTATTGGAGGCAGGAGAATGTATGGGCTCCTGTCAGGTATATATTATTGGAGGCAGGAGAATGTATGGGCTCCTGTCAGGTATATATTATTGGAAGCAGGAGAATCTATGGGCTCCTGTCAGGTATATATTATTGGAGGCAGGAGAATCTATGGGCTCCTGTCAGGTATATATTATTGGAGGCAGCAGAATGTATGGGCTCCTTTCAGGTATATATTATTGGAGGCAGGAGAATGTATGGGCACCTGTCAGGTATATATTATTGGAGGCAGGAGAATGTATGGGCTCCTGTCAGGTATATATTATTGGAGGCAGCAGAATGTATGGGCTCCTGTCGGGTATATATTATTGAAGGCAGGAGAATCTATGGGCTCCTGTCAGGTATATATTATTGGAGGCAGGAGAATGTATGGGCTCCTGTCGGGTATATATTATTGAAGGCAGGAGAATCTATGGGCTCCTGTCAGGTATATATTATTGGAGGCAGGAGAATGTATGGGCTCCTGTCGGGTATATATTATTGAAGGCAGGAGAATCTATGGGCTCCTGTCAGGTATATATTATTGGAGGCAGCAGAATGTATGGGCTCCTGTCAGGTATATATTATTGGAGGCAGGAGAATGTATGGGCTCCTGTCAGGTATATATTATTGGAGGCAGCAGAATCTATGATCTCTTCCCAGGTATATGTTAATGAAGCTATCAGAATGTAGCCTACCATGTATGGTCTCCATCCAGGTCTTGACTGGAGCCCATACATTCTAGCCGTTTCACTGTTAAAGACGCTATAATGTAAGGGCTCCTGGTGGTTTATAATAGTGAAGGCATCACAATATATTGGCTCCTGCCAGGTATACAATAGAACATCAGAATCAGGGCTGTAACGTATCCGGCGGACAAGAGGCTCGCCGCCACCAGCCCCTATTTCAGCTGAATGTGCATCCTCGGACACATATTCAGCTGAAGTGTATTGCAGCGCAAAAACTTGCCGGATCCGTGCTCCGCAATACATGCTGCCGGCCAATCAGAGGCGGCCGGGGGCGCATGGCAGTGACGTTATGTGCTCCTGTCTAAATCAACCAAAATCAGCTGCCAGCTTCAGATGTGGACGCCGCACAGCATGGTGAGTGCTAGGAAGGTGAGTAGGAGCGTTTATTGTTTTTTTCTGTATATTGACTAACAGCGGGGCCATATATCAGGATGGGGCCACACACCAGGATGGGGAACATATTTTAGAATGGGCTGTGCATTATACTATACAGAGGACTATAGGCTGTGCATTATACTACATGTATGACTATGGGCTGTGCATTATACTACATGTATGACTATGGGCTGTGCATTATACTACATGCTTGACTATCGGGTGTGCATTATACTGTATGGTGGATTATTGAGGGTGCATTATACTGTATGGAGGAGTATAGGGAGTACATTATACAATAGGGAGGACTATGGGCTGTGCATTATACTGTATAGAGTACTATGGGGTTCATTATAGTGTATGGAGGAGTATGGGGAGTGCATTATACTATAATTAGGAGCACAATACTGTAGGTGGGACTATGGAGTACTATGACTTCTGTGTTCACCCCTGGGGAGTGTAATGCTTTGCTTTTTTTTCTATACAGTAAAGAACAGCACCAGAATGGGGGATATATACCGTATATACCAGTATGGGGCTCTAAGATAAGGGACCATGATGAGGGACATATATACCAGATGGAAGAGATATATATATATATATATATATATATATATATATATATATATATATATATATATATATATATATATATATACACATACACACACACAGTACAGACCAAAAGTTTGGATACACCTTCTCATTTAAATATGTTTCTGTATTTTCATGACTATGAAAATTGTACATTCACACTGAAGGCATCAAAATTATGAATTAACACATTTGGAATTATATACTTAACAAAAAAGTGTGAAACAACTGAAAATATGTCTTATATTCTAGGTTCTTCAAAGTAGCCACCTTTTGCTTTGATGACTGCTTTGCACACTCTTGGCATTCTCTTGATGAGCTTCAAGAGGTAGTCACCGGAAATGGTTTTCACTTCACAGGTGTGCCCTGTCAGGTTTAATAAGTGGGATTTCTTGCCTTATAAATGCGGTTGGGACCATCAGTTGTGTTGTGCAGAAGTCTTGTGGATACACAGCTGATAGTCCTACTGAATAGACTGTTAGAATTTGTATTATGGCAAGAAAAAAGCAGCTAAGTAAAGAAAAACAAGTGGCCATCATTACTTTAAGAAATGAAGGTCAGTCAGTCCGAAAAATTGGGAAAACTTTGAAAGTGTCCCCAAGTGCAGTTGCAAAAACCATCAAGCGCTACAAAGAAACTGGCTCACATGAGGACCGCCCCAGGAAAGGAAGACCAAGAGTCACCTCTGCTTCTGAGGATAAGTTTATCCAAGGCACCAGCCTCAGAAATCGCAGGTTAACAGCAGCTCAGATTAGAGACCAGGTTAATGCCACACAGAGTTCTAGCAGCAGACACATCTCTACAACAACTGTTAAGAGGAGACTTTGTGCAGCAGGCCTTCATGGTAAAATAGCTGCTAGGAAACCACCGCTAAGGACAGGCAACAAGCAGAAGAGACTTGTTTGGGCTAAAGAACACAAGGAATGGACATTAGACCAGTGGAAATCTGTGCTTTGGTCTGATGAGTCCAAATTTGAGATCTTTGGTTCCAACCACCGTGTCTTTGTGCGACGCAGAAAAGGTGAACGGATGGACTCTACATGCCTGGTTCCCGCCGACAAGCACGACGGAGGAGGTGTGATGGTGTGGGGGGGCTTTGCTGGTGACACTGTTGGGGATTTATTCAAAATTGAAGGCATACTGAACCAGCATGGCTACCACAGCATCTTGCAGCGGCATGCTATTCCATCCGGTTTGCATTTAGTTGGACTATCATTTATTTTTCAACAGGACAATGAACCAAAACACACCTCCAGGATGTGTAAGGGCTATTTGACCAAGAAGGAGAGTGATGGGGTGCTACGCCAGATGACCTGGCCTCCACAGTCACCAGACCTGAACCCAATCGAGATGGTTTGGGGTGAGCTGAACCGCAGAGTGAAGGCAAAAGGGCCAACAAGTGCTAAGCATCTCTGGGAACTCCTTCAAGATTGTTGGAAGACCATTTCCGGTGACTACCTCTTGAAGCTCATCAAGAGAATGCCAAGAGTGTGCAAAGCAGTCATCAAAGCAAAAGGTGGCTACTTTGAAGAACCTAGAATATAAGACATATTTTCAGTTGTTTCACACTTTTTTGTTAAGTATATAATTCCACATGTGTTAATTCATAGTTTTGATGCCTTCAGTGTGAATGTACAATTTTCAAAGTCATGAAAATACAGAAGAATCTTTAAATGAGAAGGTGTGTCCAAACTTTTGGTCTGTACTGTATGTCTGTTGTGAAAGAAGAATTTCTCAACTGGAAGCAGAGGAGAAAATCCAATCTACCCTGTCCCAATTGACATGAAATGGTTCCTGGATCTTGTCAGAGTTGATGAGATACAACTACTGATCCCTTAATGATACTGTAGATGTTCTGTATCCAGTAATGGTGTGATGTGCTCCTTACACAAAGATCATTTAAAATGTGCAGTCAGTGCAATAACAACAAAAAAAATACTAGTAAAGTGTCCTTTAAAATATTTTTAGATGTGTTTAGAAAAATATATAACTTATACTTAACGTCAAAAAAGTGCTCTGGTCTCCAATTCTCAACACTAGTCCTGGCAGATCCACTTCCAACTTGTGCCCGCTTTCCTGGACTATAATACGGGGGTCCTATTCTTCAGAGGATAGCACGCCCATCATTCAGCTGAGTGGAAGCAACGGATCTAAATTGACCCTCACATCAAACATTTGCTTAAAATATGTCTGGTGAAAACAAGTAACCGCCTATGCACAAGGTAGCTGATAACTTATTGATCGGTGGAGGTATGACCACTGCAACCTGCACCGATTGGTAAAAGGGGGCACTTTCATGCCCATTAGAAAGATGGTTGACCGCTGCTCTACTCATTCCCTGTGGGCTGTGGAATGCTGCTTTCGGCTTTTTCTGGCAGCCCCATAGAGAACGAATGGTCCTGCAATCAGGCATGTGCACTGCTGATGAACTTTAATGAGGGTAAAAGTACCCTGTTGGGGATAAAAATTTCTTGATTTTCCCCCACTAATCAATAAGTGATAACTCGTCTTTGGAGAATCCCTTTAGCCAAAATGTATTGGCTTCATGTGTGCTCTGAATGGAAGCCACTACAATAGTAATTACTCTGCACAACAAATGGCATCAATAACCGGTGTCAGACGCATCCAGCACTATGTCTACCATATTGTCCACCTGAACTAAGATTACACAGTGGGCTAGTCATCACTGACCAGTTATCAGCCACTAACAAATGTCACAACTGGCTCCACATAGTCAAGTGTTAGTTCTATCTGCATAATATTAGTTTCATTGTGTAATAAGGATTAAAGTTCCTTCTGCTTCCAAACAGTGCGGCACGACCCCCGCGATCAGTAAGTTACAGAACTTGTCTTCACTCAATATCCCCTTTAAGCAGTTGGAGAAAGAGCCGTTCCCATAACAGGTTCCTCTCATTTCTACCGTTTGATGCAGTTTTCTGCCGGATGATGGAAAGTTTCCGGTTCCCACTTTCTGCCCTGAAATCGGAGTAGACATATTGTCTACAGCAGCTTGTAGTCCGCCAACAGCTGGAATATACATAGAAATATGGACTTCTGCAGTCAATTTTCACTATTTATTAATATATATATATTTTATTTTTAGGTCTAATCCTTAGTTTGGAAAAAGACCTTGGCCCCTTGTTTGAAGAGCTTCGGCAAGTGGTGGAGGATTCTTCATCGGCGTGGTCCTCAAAAGAAGTCATGAACTTTTGGTGCGGGGAAAAAAAAAAGGTTCCAAAGCAATGAAACACTTTGTATTTGTAGTTCTGCCAGTGCACGGAGTAATATTCCTCTCTGCTAGAGAAATGAAGGAGAACTGCTGGATTTCTAGGGGGCATCAGCCCTAACATTTCACATTCACCCTAAGTGAAGGAGCTTATCCGCTGCAGAGATGGATCCAGCTGTGGTTACACCGGGCAATTAACCAACAAATTCCCTGCAGATAACCATTGTATAACACAGTAAGAGGCGTAGATCTGTATCGGTCGTATTCTCTGTTGCTTTTCTATCTGGAACCACATTAAATTGTAACTTGCTGATATTGAACCTAGGACATTGTGTACACAGGGCCAATGATGACGTGTGAGTGTCTCCTGATATCTGCAGATCTTTGTAGCTGGTTTCATAGCGGCTTATAATGACATTGGTCTGCACTGACGGGTAAAATCCAGACGCAGAATACTGCTAGAATGGTTTGCTCTCTAGCTCCCCCTGGTGTTAGTCCTCCTCATGGTCACTATGGAGGACGACTGATCAGAGTGAAGCTGCTATCCACCTTCCAAACCACAAATTCTTACCAACACATTAGGACTATAATAGCTAGCTATCTTCAGTGAACTTTCCACCTAGAACGGAGCAGAGCAGTGGCAATGGGGAAAGTCAGATACCTGTAATAATAAACCTCTCGCCACTAGATGTCAGCATAGGACCATTGTGAAAAGTTATTTTCTGCAACTATGAAGCTTGCCTATAGAATATAATGCACCTACCACTGTCTCTTGAGGAACCGAGGCTTGTAGCCTTAAGATTTTTACCTACAAGATTAACGGAATAAATATTCCCGATGTAATTGTGTGTGGAGCTCATTCTGCTTATGATGCAGTTTTTCAGCTCCCATTACTAGGTCTGACACTGGTCTGAGGACGCTCCTGATTGTGGAAAGGAGTAAGCTCCTTCCAATATAAAGTGATGTGCAGCCGCTGCTTTTGGAGGAAAGCTGCTCTTTTCTCAGCGGCATCAAGATTTTCTAACTGTCCATGGGAGGAGAATCACAGATTTGTTAGGGCCGCGTTAAACTGGGGTCTTTTGCGGTCAATGTATAATTAAAGTGACCCTACTGTGTAACTTTCTTCTGACATATCGCCAGATCATTTGTGGGACTTAGTGAGTCTGAGACTCGTATGGAAGGTTATAATAAGCGACGCTGAAGCATTGGAATAGAAGCGACGGCATTTGACACATTAACTGGTTTTACATCTTACAATACAATTTAACTTTAAAGAAAAATAAAACTAATGCCTTGATTGCAGATTTTGTGCTACTTGAGGTTGTGAAAAAATGTGGGAACTTTTGTCATTCTTAGCCCATTACTGGCCGGCTTCACCAGCTTTATCAAAAGTGGGTGGAACGTGGACTGGTCGTGAGCGAGCAAAGCCGACAAATCCACCATGAAAGGAGCCACAAAGTAGTGTCAGTCACTACAGCCATCGACACCGGCTCAGGGCTACTGGATATTTCCTGGGGTGGCGTACGGCAGTGTGAATATGCTCCTAATTCATTAACTTACTCCAGGGCGCTCATTACTAACATTGATGTACAGAAGGCCAGTCTCAATGAATCAGAGCCTTTATCTTTAATAGGTTGAGAATGACCATTGATTTTATAATTCATCTTCATGCACACCATATAGTGTTACATTAAACCAGAGTCGTATATGATTATTTCATTTTCTGTACAACTTTGGTTAATATTTTGTATACGAATAAATTGGCAAATCCTAAAAGTATACTTCCTAAAGAATGTCCAAAACCTGAGACAGAAACAAAATGCACATATACCCGGCTGTGAGTAAAAGCAATAGTGCATAGAAATAACATGGAGTACCTGGTAAAAAAAGCCTAAAAGCTATCCCACCAGCGTTAAGGTGTCCCCAAAGCGGGATGGTCCTCGCCTCTAGTATTAAAACCTTACCATGTGTCAGTGACGTCAGTGTGAATAAGGGGCTAAATCGCCTTCTTCCTGAATAGCTGGTAAACATTAAAAGCATTAAAATACCTGGGACTGTAAAGGCCTCTGCGGCTTCTATGGCGGCTTGTTTCCTCGCTGATTGATACAGTCTTCATTTCATTCTTCAATGATCTTGTTCTGAGGGGAGTTTGTAGCTGTTTTTTATTACTGGGCTTCTCTGGCCGACCATAGCGCTCCTTGTATTATATGGACACTTGGACAGTCATTCATCTGAATTGCTGATTTCTAATACAAAAAAAAATATATTGTTTGCTGCTTTCTCAGCAAGATAAGCTTTGATTAGACATCTCTTTTTAGATTTGCAGGACTGCCACCGGCAATTTCAGGGCCCCATACTGGGAAATTTTTCAGGCCTCCTTGAGACTCTGCCCAGGCTCCACCCCCCCAGCCTAGCCTCAACACCTCTCACTGCCCAGACTCCACCCCCAGCCTTGCCTCAACTTCTCCCACTGCCCAGGCTCCGCCCCCAGCCTAGCCTCAACTCCTCCCACTCTTGGAAAAACACCACTTCTGCGCCACGTCTTCACCAATCACACATTAACAGTTCCCATTGAACACCATATCACACTCATAGCCATCAGCTTTTGTTTTGACCAAAAGATTGTTTTAAGCCTGCCACCACAACAAGGGTAGACTCCTTTGGCAGTAACCTACTCTTCCTTAACTTATTAAAAATTTGTTAAAATATCCAATACTCTTTTTAGGCATTTTTATTTGTTTTTCTTTAAGGGAATGCGTCACATACCGTATATACTTGAGTATAAGCCGAGTTTTTCAGCACGTTTTTTGTGCCGCAGCTCCTGCTGATGGTGCTCGCTACTAAAGAGAATGCATATTCGCTCCTTTCCATGCACATAATCCCGACGTGGAGAGGAGTGAATATGCCGGCAGCTCACATCAGTGTCTGAGAGCGCATGGCAATGACGCCATGCGCTGCTCAGATGCTGACATGAGCTGCAGCAGAACAGGATGCAGCGCTGGAGCAAAGGTGAGGAAGGAAGGTGAGTATATGTGTTTATTTTTTTGTGTGTGCAGTGATGTGGCCGTACATACCAGGATTGGGGGATGAACAGGCCATGCATACCAGGATTGGGGAATGAGGGGTGCCATACATACCAGGATTGGGGGATGAGGAGGCCATGCATACCAGGATTGGGGGTTAGGAGGCCATGCATACCAGGATTGGGGGATGAGTTGTACCATACATACCAGAATTGGGGGATGAGGGGGGGGGGGGGCATGCATACCAGGATTGGGGATGAGGGGGCCATGCATACCAGGATTGGGGATGAGGGAGCAATGCGTACCAGGATGCGGAAATTTACCAGTAGCTGCTGCATTTCCCACCCTAGGCTTATACTCGAGTCAACACGTTTTCCTAGTTTTTTGTGGTAAAATTAGGTACCTCGGCTTATACTCTAGTATATATGGTACATTTTTTAAAATGACCAATAGTACCATATATAAGGGAAAAATACGGGCACACCATGGCCAGACCACATATTACCACCACATAGTGACCGAACAATACCACATACAAGGGACAAATACCGCCACACCATGACCAGACTACATATTGGCACTAGTGACATTATACTCAGGAGCTCTGTATATAGTGTCAGTGTACAGATAATACAGTAACTCACCGCTGACAACATACACAGGAGCTCTGTACATACAGTGGGGAAAATAAGTATTTGATACACTACCGATTTTGCAAGTTTTCCCACCTACAAAGAATGGAGAGGTCTGTAGTTTTTATCGTAGGTACACTTCAACTCTGAGAGACAGAATCTAAAGATAAGAACCAGAAACTTATATTGTATGATTTTTAAATAAATTGCATGAAATAAGTTTTTGATCACCTACCAACCAGCAAGAATTCTGGCTCTCACAGGCCTGTTAGTTTTTCTTTAAGAAGCCATCCTACTCTGCACTCATTAGCTGTTTTAATTGCACCTGTTTGCACTCATTACCTGTATAAAAGACACCTGTCCACACAATCACACTCCAACCTCTCCACCATGGCCAAGATCAAAGAACTGTCTAAGGACACCAGTGACAAAATTGTAGACCTGCACAATGCTGGATGGGCTAAAGGCCAATAGGCAAGCAACTTGATAAGAAGGCAACAACTGTTGGCACAATTAATAATATTTTTTTTATTTATATAGCGTCAACATATTCCGCAGTGCTTTACAATTCAGACATATTATTGGCACTGTCCCCATCGGGGCTCACAATCTAAATTCCCTATCAGTATGTCTTGGGCGTGTGGGAGGAAACCCACACAAACACAGGGAGAACATACCAACCCCTTGCAGATGTTGTCCTTGGTGGGATTTGAACCCAGGACCCCAGTGCTGCAAGGCTGCAATCCTAACTAACCACTGACCCACTGTGCTGCATTTTATTTGAAAATGGAAGAAACATAAGATGACTGTCTATCTTCCTCGGTCCGGGGCTACATGCAAGATCTCGCCTCTTGGGGTAATGATAATTGTAAGAGAGGTCGGGAATTAGCCCAGAACGACATGGGAGGACCTGATCAATGATGTGAAGAGAGCTGGAACCACAGTCTCAAACATTACCATTAGTAACACACTATGCCGTCATGGATTAAAATCCTGCAGGCCACGCAAGGTCCCCCTGCTCACGCCAGCATGTCAATGCCCGTTTGAAGTTTGCCGATGATCCAGAGGAAGTATGGGAGAAGGTCATGTGGTCAAAGGAGACCAAAATAGAACTTTTTGGTATCAACTCCACTCGCCGTGTTTGGAGGAAGAACACCGCCCTAACCATGAAGCATGGTGGGGGGAAACATCATACTTTGGGGGTGCTTTTCTGCAAAGGGGACAGGACGACTGCACCGTATTGAAGAGAGGATGGATGGGGTCATGTATCGCAAAATTTTGGCCAACAACCTCCTTCCCTCAGTAATAGCACTGAAGATAGGTCGTGGCTGGGTCTTCCATCATGACAATGACCCGAACAACATAGCCAGGGCAACTAAGGAGTGGCTCCATAAGAAGCATTTCAAGGTTCGGGAGTTTCCTAGCCAGTCTCCAAACCTGAACCCAATAGAAAATCTTTGGAGGGAGCTGAAACTCAACGTTGTTCAGCGACAGCCCCGAAATCTGAAAGATCTGGAGAAGATCTGTATGGAGAAGTGGGCCAAAATCCCTGCGCAGGAACCGACTGAACTCTGCAATTGCAAACAAAGGTTTCTGTTTTTCTATTGTATCAAATACTTATTCCATGCAATAAAATGCTAATTAATTATGTAATAATCAATAAAAATTACAGACCTCTCCATTCTTTGTAGGTGGAAAAACTTGCAAAATTGGCAGTGTATCAAATACTTATTTTCCCCACTGTAGTGTCAGTGTACAGGTAACATAGTGATCACCGGTGACATTATACACAGGTGCTCTGTATATAGTGTCAGTGTGCGTGTATAGGTAATATAGTGATCACCAGTGACATTATACACAGGAGCTCTGTATATAGTGTCAGTGTACAGGTAATACAGGGATCACCAGTGCCATTATACACAGGAGCTCTGTATATACTGTCAGTGTACAGGTGATACAGGGATCACCAGTGACATTATACACAGGAGCTCTGTATATAGTGTCAGTGTATAGGTAATACAGTGATCACCAGTGGCATTATACAAAGGAGCTCTGTATATAGTGTCATTGTACAGGTAATACAATGATCACCAGTGATATTATACACAGGAGCTCTGTATATAGTGTCAGTGTACAGGTAATACAGTGATCACCAGTGACATTATACACAGGAGCCCTGTATATAGTGTCAGTGTACAGGTAATACAGGGATCACCAGTGACATTATACACAGGAGCTCTGTATATAGTGTATAGTGTACAGGAAATACAGTGATCACCAGTGACATTATACACAGGAGCCCTGTATATAGTGTCAGTGTACAGGTAATACAGAGATCACCAGTGACATTATACACAGGAGCTCTGTATATAGTGTCAGTATACAGGTAGTACAGTGATCACCAGTGACATTATACACAGGAGCTTTGTACATAGTGTGTAGTGTCAGTGTACAGGTAATACAGGGATCACCAGTAACATTATACACAGGAGCTCTGTATATAGTGTTAGTGTTAGTGTACAGGTAATACAGTGATCACCGGTGACATTATACACAGGAGCTCTGTATATAGTGTCAGTGTACAGGTAATACAGTGATCACCAGTGACATTATACACAGGAGCTTTGTACATATTGTGTAGTGTCAGTGTACAGGTAATACAGGGATCAACAGTAACATTATACACAGGAGCTCTGTATATAGTGTCATTGTACAGGTAATACAGGGATCAACAGTAACATTATACACAGGAGCTCTGTATATAGTGTCAGTGTACAGGTAATACAGGGATCACCAGTGATATTATACACAGGAGCTCTGTATATAGTGTTAGTGTACAGGTAATACAGTGATCACCGGTGACATTATACACAGGAGCTCTGTATATAGTGTCAGTGTACAGGTAATACAGTGATCACCAGTGGCATTATACACAGGAGCTTTGTACATAGTGTGTAGTGTCAGTGTACAGGTAATACAGGGATCACCAGTGCCATTATACACAGGAGCTCTGTATATAGTGTCAGTATACAGGTAATACAGTGATCACCAGTGCCATTATACACAGGAGCTCTGTATATAGTGTCAGTATACAGGTAATACAGTGATCACCAGTGACATTATATACAGGAGCCCTGTATATAGTGTCAGTGTACAGGTAATACAGTGATCACCAGTGCCATTATACACAGGAGCTCTGTATATAGTGTCAGTATACAGGTAATACAGTGATCACCAGTGCCATTATACACAGGAGCTCTGTATATAGTGTCAGTATACAGGTAATACAGTGATCACCAGTGACATTATACACAGGAGCTTTGTACATAGTGTGTAGTGTCAGTGTACAGGTAATACAGTGATCACCAGTGCCATTATACACAGGAGCCCTGTATATAGTGTCAGTGTACAGGTAATACAGTAATCACCAGTGACATTATACACAGGAGCTCTGTATATAGTATACAGGTAATACAGTGATCACCAGTGACATTATACACAGGAGCCCTGTATATAGTGTCAGTGTACAGGTACTACAGTGATCACCAGTGACATTATGCACAGGAGCTCTGTATATAGTATACAGGTAATACAGGGATCACCAGTGACATTATACACAGGAGCTCTGTATATAGTATACAGGTAATACAGTGATCACCAGTGACATTATACACAGGAGCTTTGTACATAGTGTCAGTATACAGGTAATACAGTGATCACCAGTGCCATTATACACAGGAGCTCTGTATATAGTGTATAGTGTACAGGTAATACAGTGATCACCAGTGACATTATACACAGGAGCTCTGTATATAGTGTATAGTGTACAGGTAATACAGTGATCACCAGTGACATTATACACAGGAGCTCTGTATATAGTGTCAGTGTACAGGTAATACAGTGATCACCAGTGCCATTATACACAGGAGCTCTGTATATAGTGTCAGTATACAGGTAATACAGTGATCACCAGTGCCATTATACACAGGAGCTCTGTATATAGTGTATAGTGTACAGGTAATACAGTGATCACCAGTGACATTATACACAGGAGCTCTGTATATAGTGTCAGTGTACAGGTAATACAGTGATCACCAGTGCCATTATACACAGCTCTGTGTATAGTGTACAGGTAATACAGTGATCACCAGTGCCATTATACACAGGAGCTCTGTGTATAGTGTATAGTGTACAGGTAATACAGTGATCACCAGTGCCATTATACACAGGAGCTCTGTATATAGTGTCAGTGTACAGGTAATACAGTGCTCACCAGTGCCATTATACACAGGAGCTTTGTACATAGTGTGTAGTGTCAGTGTACAGGTAACACACTAGTCCTTCATCTTCGCTTTTTTCCTTCCAGCGCAGACCGCCATCACTTCTTCCAGCCACGACTCATCTCTGCATAAAATAACAGAGTTATCTAGAGCACCGCTTCCAGAGCACATTCCCCATTTTTTCCCCAACTTCTACACTATGCAGCTGAATACACACGTGAACCCACCATTAATATATAATTAGGTATTATGCAACCCACCATTCGAAATATCAATTTCAATCTATCACTGTACCCTCACTAACTATTAATAGCCACTTTCCCCCACCCAATAAATATATAAATTAATTAGCACATGTACTCTATTCCCAAATTCAATACCAGTCACACTCCTGCATCCTCAACACCCCCTACTCTGTACATCCTGATCCCCCGATTCATTATATTTACATGCCCCCTTTCACCCCAATTCATTATGTCATGTCCTCTCTCTCCCACCCCCACCCTCTATTCATTATCAGCTGCTGTCCCCCACCCTCCATGCATCATATGGTCTCCCCCACCCTCAATACTGCATCTTTTGCTCTCCCCCACATTCAATACATCATTTACTCTCCCCCATGTTCAATGTATCGATATCTGCTGATCACATTGTTCTATGCTTCCCCACTCAACACATAATTCTTTACTCTCCCACCCTTAATTCATCATCATTTGCTCTCCCCCACCTTCAATACATAATTCTTTACCCTCCACTCCCAATTCATCATCATTTGCTCTCCCCACCTTCAATACATAATTCTTTACTCTCCCACCCTTAATTCATCATCATTTGCTCTCCCCCACCTTCAATACATAATTCTTTACTCTCCCACCCTTAATTCATTATCATTTGCTCTCCCCACCTTCAATACATAATTCTTTACTCTCCCACCCTTAATTCATTATCATTTGCTCTCCCCACCTTCAATACATAATTCTTTACTCTCCCACCCTTAATTCATTATCATTTGCTCTCCCCCACCTTCAATACATAATTCTTTACTCTCCCACCCTTAATTCATTATCATTTGCTCTCCCCCACCTTCAATACATAATTCTTTACTCTCCCACCCTTAATTCATTATCATTTGCTCTCCCCACCTTCAATACATAATTCTTTACTCTCCCACCCTTAATTCATTATCATTTGCTCTCCCCACCTTCAATACATAATTCTTTACTCTCCCACCCTTAATTCATTATCATTTGCTCTCCCCCACCTTCAACACATAATTCTTTACTCTCCCACCCTTAATTCATCATCATTTGCTCTCCCCCACCTTCAATACATAATTCTTTACCCTCCACTCCCAATTCATCATCATTTGCTCTCCCCCACCTTCAATACATAATTCTTTACTCTCCCACCCTTAATTCATCATCATTTGCTCTCCCCACCTTCAATACATAATTCTTTACTCTCCCACCCTTAATTCATTATCATTTGCTCTCCCCACCTTCAATACATAATTCTTTACTCTCCCACCCTTAATTCATTATCATTTGCTCTCCCCACCTTCAATACATAATTCTTTACTCTCCCACCCTTAATTCATTATCATTTGCTCTCCCCCACCTTCAATACATAATTCTTTACTCTCCCACCCTTAATTCATTATCATTTGCTCTCCCCCACCTTCAATACATAATTCTTTACTCTCCCACCCTTAATTCATTATCATTTGCTCTCCCCACCTTCAATACATAATTCTTTACTCTCCCACCCTTAATTCATTATCATTTGCTCTCCCCACCTTCAATACATAATTCTTTACTCTCCCACCCTTAATTCATTATCATTTGCTCTCCCCACCTTCAATACATAATTCTTTACTCTCCCACCCTTAATTCATTATCATTTGCTCTCCCCACCTTCAATACATAATTCTTTACTCTCCCACCCTTAATTCATTATCATTTGCTCTCCCCCACCTTCAATACATAATTCTTTACTCTCCCACCCTTAATTCATCATCATTTGCTGTCCCTTACCCTCTATTCATCATTATTTGCTCTCCAGTCCTCATCATTTGCTGTTACCCCCGGTCTCATTTCATCACATTTTTTTAATCACTGATAACAAGTGAATAAAATCCTTCTGAATATAAGAGTGGGAGATATAACCTTTCCAACATGTCTATCAGTTCTGGCATTCTCATGGAGTCGTTTGATAATCATTATCTCCAATACATGACATCTACCTGGCGTACGCTGAGCCGGGGGTGCAGCGGGACCCCATTCATATGAACTGGGCTGCCTTAGAAGCGGATGCATTACATCAGCATTAGGGAACCTTCACTTTTAGGATTGAGGATGATCCTAAAGCTCTTGGTCACATAGGTTTGACACACAATTTATAGTATAAAACATGACTTCTATTTGGTACTTGTTTGGGGATTTTATCAAGACCGGCTATAAGCTTGCTGGAATAAAGTAAGCCCAATTTAACAAAAGCCTCATGCCTCTTGGCACATTTGGTACATTTTGGGGGCTGTTTGTGCACCAGAAAATAAAATCTTTTCCAGCTGTGGGCTGTTTTACATTTTAGCTACAAAGTATGCCAGTTTTCTAGTCATTAAAGACTATTTGTAATGTGGCAGTGGGCCATGCCCCTTTACCTTAGAAAAATGTTGGAGGCACTGTAAAAGGGGCAAAACGCATGGCGGAATTAAAAGGTTATTCTCACAATCACATTATTTTTCACAAATCGTAGTGCATACTTATTGCTAATATACAGACTAAGCTCAATATAATGTTTCTTTCCTATTCGTACACTACTAGAACTACAATTCCCAGCAACACTCTGCTGCCAACTCCTTTCTCTGAAGCGGACAAATCAGTGAAACTGCAAATGCCACTTTGTTGATGCATATGGCAGAGGATTATCTTCTGTCAGAGCTGCAGGCACCGCAGAGCTATGATAGAAGAAACCAGCTGAGAGACCCTGCACTCTGCATGATGGACCAGAGAAGGAGAACTACAGAAGCACAGATCTAAAGGCAATACAGCCTGGAGGCACCGCAGAGCTATGATAGAAGAAACCAGCTGAGGGACCCTGCACTCTGCATGATGGACCAGAGCAGGAGAACTACAGAAGCACAGATCTAAATGCAATACAGCCTGGAGGCACCGCAGAGCTATGATAGAAGAAGCCAGCTGAGAGACCCTGCACTCTGCATGATTGACCACAGCAGGAGAACTACAGAAGCTCAGATCTAAAGGCAATACAGCCTGCAGGCACCGCAGAGCTATGATAGAAGAAACCAGCTGAGAGACCCTGCACTCTGCATGATTGACCACAGCAGGAGAACTACAGAAGCTCAGATCTAAATGCAATACAGCCTGGAGGCACCGCAGACCTATGATAGAAGAAACCAGCTGAGAGACCCTGCACTCTGCATGATTGACCAGAGCAGGAGAACTACAGAAGCACAGATCTAAATGCAATACAGCCTGGAGGCACCGCAGAGCTATGGTAGAAGAAAACCAGCTGAGAGACCCTGCACTCTGCATGACTAACCACAGCAGAAGAACTACAGAAGCACAGATCTAAATGCAATACAGCCTGGAGGCACCGCAGAGCTATGATAGAGGAAACCAGCTGAGAGACCCTGCACTCTGCATGACTGACCAGAGCAGGAGAACTACAGAAGCACAGATCTAAAGCAATACAGCCTGGAGGCACCGCAGAGCTATGATAGAAGAAACCAGCTGAGAGACCCTGCACTCTGCATGATTGACCAGAGCAGGGGAACTACAGAAGCACAGATCTAAATGCAATACAGCCTGGAGGCACCGCAGAGCTATGATAGAAGAAACCAGCTGAGAGACCCTGCACTCTACATGATGGACCAGAGCAGGAGAACTACAGAAGCTCAGATCTAAAGGCAATACAACCTGGAGGCACCGCAGAGCTATGATAGAAGAAAACAGCTGAGAGACCCTGCACTCTGCATGATTGACCAGAGCAGGAGAACTACAGAAGCACAGATCTAAATGCAATACAGCCTGGAGGCACCGCAGAGCTATGATAGAAGAAACCAGCTGAGAGACCCTGCACTCTACATGATGGACCAGAGCAGGAGAACTACAGAAGCTCAGGTCTAAAGGCAATACAACCTGGAGGCACCGCAGAGCTATGATAGAAGAAAACAGCTGAGAGACCCTGCACTCTACATGATGGACCAGAGCAGGAGAACTACAGAAGCTCAGATCTAAATGCAATACAGCCTGGAGGCACCGCAGAGCTATGATAGAAGAAACCAGCTGAGAGACCCTGCACTCTACATGATGGACCAGAGCAGGAGAACTACAGAAGCTCAGATCTAAATGCAATACAGCCTGGAGGCACCGCAGAGCTATGATAGAAGAAACCAGCTGAGAGACCCTGCACTCTGCATGATGGACCAGAGCAGAACTACAGAAGCACAGATCTAAAGGCAATACAGCCTGGAGGCACCGCAGAGCTATGATAGAAGAAACCAGCTGAGAGACCCTGCACTCTGCATGATGGACCACAGCAGGAGAACTACAGAAGCTCAGATCTAAAGGCAATACAGCCTGGAGGCACCGCAGAGCTATGATAGAAGAAACCAGCTGAGAGACCCGGCACTCTGCATGATGGACCAGAGCAGGAGAACTACAGAAGCTCAGATCTAAAGGCAATACAGCCTGGAGGCACCGCAGAGCTATGATAGAAGAAACCAGCTGAGAGACCCTGCACTCTGCATGATGGACCAGAGCAGGAGTACTACAGAAGCACAGATCTAAATGCAATACAGCCTGGAGGCACCGGAGAGCTATGATAGAAGAAACCAGCTGAGAGACCCTGCACTCTGCATGATGGACCACAGCAGGAGAACTACAGAAGCTCAGATCTAAAGGCAATACAGCCTGGAGGCGCCGCAGAGCTATGATAGAAGAAACCAGCTGAGAGATCCTGCACTCTGCATGATGGACCAGAGCTGGAGAACTACAGAAGCACAGATCTAAATGCAATACAGCCTGGAGGCACTGCAGAGCTATGATAGAAGAAAACCAGCTGAGAGACCCTGCACTCTGCATGATTGACCAGAGCAGGAGTACTACAGAAGCACAGATCTAAAGGCAATACTGCCTGGAGGCACCGAAGAGCTATGATAGAGGAAACCAGCTGAGAGACCCTGCACTCTGCATGATTGACCAGAGCAGGAGAACTACAGAAGCACAGATCTAAATGCAATACAGCCTGGAGGCACCGCAGAGCTATGATAGAAGAAAACCAGCTGAGGGACCCTGCACTCTGCATGATTGACCAGAGCAGGAGAACTACAGAAGCTCAGATCTAAAGGCAATACAGCCTGCAGGCACCGCAGAGCTATGATAGAAGAAAACCAGCTGAGGGACCCTGCACTCTGCATGATTGACCACAGCAGGAGAACTACAGAAGCACAGATCTAAATGCAATACAGCCTGGAGGCACCGCAGAGCTATGATAGAAGAAACCAGCTGAGAGACCCTGCACTCTGCATGATGGACCAGAGAAGGAGAACTACAGAAGCACAGATCTAAAGGCAATACAGCCTGGAGGCACCGCAGAGCTATGATAGAAGAAACCAGCTGAGGGACCCTGCACTCTGCATGATGGACCAGAGCAGGAGAACTACAGAAGCACAGATCTAAATGCAATACAGCCTGCAGGCACCGCAGAGCTATGATAGAAGAAACCAGCTGAGAGACCCTGCACTCTGCATGATTGACCACAGCAGGAGAACTACAGAAGCTCAGATCTAAATGCAATACAGCCTGGAGGCACCGCAGACCTATGATAGAAGAAACCAGCTGAGAGACCCTGCACTCTGCATGATTGACCAGAGCAGGAGAACTACAGAAGCACAGATCTAAATGCAATACAGCCTGGAGGCACCGCAGAGCTATGGTAGAAGAAAACCAGCTGAGAGACCCTGCACTCTGCATGACTAACCACAGCAGAAGAACTACAGAAGCACAGATCTAAATGCAATACAGCCTGGAGGCACCGCAGAGCTATGATAGAGGAAACCAGCTGAGAGACCCTGCACTCTGCATGACTGACCAGAGCAGGAGAACTACAGAAGCACAGATCTAAAGCAATACAGCCTGGAGGCACCGCAGAGCTATGATAGAAGAAACCAGCTGAGAGACCCTGCACTCTGCATGATTGACCAGAGCAGGGGAACTACAGAAGCACAGATCTAAATGCAATACAGCCTGGAGGCACCGCAGAGCTATGATAGAAGAAACCAGCTGAGAGACCCTGCACTCTACATGATGGACCAGAGCAGGAGAACTACAGAAGCTCAGATCTAAAGGCAATACAACCTGGAGGCACCGCAGAGCTATGATAGAAGAAAACAGCTGAGAGACCCTGCACTCTACATGATGGACCAGAGCAGGAGAACTACAGAAGCTCAGATCTAAATGCAATACAGCCTGGAGGCACCGCAGAGCTATGATAGAAGAAACCAGCTGAGAGACCCTGCACTCTACATGATGGACCAGAGCAGGAGAACTACAGAAGCTCAGATCTAAATGCAATACAGCCTGGAGGCACCGCAGAGCTATGATAGAAGAAACCAGCTGAGAGACCCTGCACTCTGCATGATGGACCAGAGCAGAACTACAGAAGCACAGATCTAAAGGCAATACAGCCTGGAGGCACCGCAGAGCTATGATAGAAGAAACCAGCTGAGAGACCCTGCACTCTGCATGATGGACCACAGCAGGAGAACTACAGAAGCTCAGATCTAAAGGCAATACAGCCTGGAGGCACCGCAGAGCTATGATAGAAGAAACCAGCTGAGAGACCCGGCACTCTGCATGATGGACCAGAGCAGGAGAACTACAGAAGCTCAGATCTAAAGGCAATACAGCCTGGAGGCACCGCAGAGCTATGATAGAAGAAACCAGCTGAGAGACCCTGCACTCTGCATGATGGACCAGAGCAGGAGTACTACAGAAGCACAGATCTAAATGCAATACAGCCTGGAGGCACCGGAGAGCTATGATAGAAGAAACCAGCTGAGAGACCCTGCACTCTGCATGATGGACCACAGCAGGAGAACTACAGAAGCTCAGATCTAAAGGCAATACAGCCTGGAGGCGCCGCAGAGCTATGATAGAAGAAACCAGCTGAGAGATCCTGCACTCTGCATGATGGACCAGAGCTGGAGAACTACAGAAGCACAGATCTAAATGCAATACAGCCTGGAGGCACTGCAGAGCTATGATAGAAGAAAACCAGCTGAGAGACCCTGCACTCTGCATGAGTGACCAGAGCAGGAGAACTACAGAAGCACAGATCTAAAGGCAATACTGCCTGGAGGCACCGAAGAGCTATGATAGAGGAAACCAGCTGAGAGACCCTGCACTCTGCATGATTGACCAGAGCAGGAGAACTACAGAAGCACAGATCTAAATGCAATACAGCCTGGAGGCACCGCAGAGCTATGATAGAAGAAAACCAGCTGAGGGACCCTGCACTCTGCATGATTGACCAGAGCAGGAGAACTACAGAAGCTCAGATCTAAAGGCAATACAGCCTGCAGGCACCGCAGAGCTATGATAGAAGAAAACCAGCTGAGGGACCCTGCACTCTGCATGATTGACCACAGCAGGAGAACTACAGAAGCACAGATCTAAATGCAATACAGCCTGGAGGCACCGCAGAGCTATGATAGAAGAAACCAGCTGAGAGACCCTGCACTCTGCATGATGGACCACAGCAGGAGAACTACAGAAGCTCAGATCAAATGCAATACAGCCTGGAGACACCGCAGAGCTATGATAGAAGAAACCAGCTGAGAGACCCTGCACTCTGCATGATGGACCAGAGCAGGAGAACTACAGAAGCACAGATCTAAAGGCAATACAGGCTGGAGGCACCACAGAGCTATGATAGAAGAAACCAGCTGAGAGACCCTGCACTCTGCATGATTGACCAGAGCAGGAGAACTACAGAAGCTGAGATCTAAAGGCAGTACAGCCTGGAGGCACCGCAGAGCTATGATAGAAGAAACCAGCTGAGAGACCCTGCACTCTGCATGATTGACCAGAGCAGTAGAACTACAGAAGCACAGATCTAAAGGCAATACAGCCTGGAGGCACCGCAGAGCTATGATAGAAGAAACCAGCTGAGAGACCCTGCACTCTGCATGATTGACCAGAGCAGGAGAACTACAGAAGCACAGATCTAAAGGCAATACAGCCTGCAGGCACCGCAGAGCTATGATAGAAGAAAACCAGCTGAGGGACCCTGCACTCTGCATGATTGACCACAGCAGGAGAACTACAGAAGCACAGATCTAAATGCAATACAGCCTGGAGGCACCGCAGAGCTATGATAGAAGAAACCAGCTGAGAGACCCTGCACTCTGCATGATGGACCACAGCAGGAGAACTACAGAAGCTCAGATCAAATGCAATACAGCCTGGAGACACCGCAGAGCTATGATAGAAGAAACCAGCTGAGAGACCCTGCACTCTGCATGATGGACCAGAGCAGGAGAACTACAGAAGCACAGATCTAAAGGCAATACAGGCTGGAGGCACCGCAGAGCTATGATAGAAGAAACCAGCTGAGAGACCCTGCACTCTGCATGATTGACCAGAGCAGGAGAACTACAGAAGCACAGATCTAAAGGCAATACAGCCTGGAGGCACCGCAGAGCTATGATAGAAGAAACCAGCTGAGAGACCCAGCACTCTGCATGATTGACCAGAGCAGAACTACAGAAGCACAAATCTAAAGGCAATACAGCCTGGAGGCACCACAGAGCTATGATAGAAGAAACCAGCTGAGAGACCCTGCACTCTGCATGATTGACCACAGCAGGAGAACTACAGAAGCACAGATCTAAAGGCAATACAGCCTGGAGGCACCACAGAGCTATGATAGAAGAAACCAGCTGAGAGACCCTGCACTCTGCATGATTGACCACAGCAGGAGAACTACAGAAGCACAGATCTAAAGGCAATACAGCCTGGAGGCACCGCAGAGCTATGATAGAAGAAACCAGCTGAGAGACCCTGCACTCTGCATGATTTACCACAGCAGGAGAACTACAGAAGCACAGATCTAAAGGCAATACAGCCTGCAGGCACCGCAGAGCTATGATAGAAGAAACCAGCTGAGAGACCATGCACTCTGCATGATGGACCAGAGCAGGAGAACTACAGAAGCACAGATCTAAATGCAATACAGCCTGGAGGCACCGCAGAGCTATGATAGAAGAAACCAGCTGAGAGACCCTGCACTCTGCATGATTGACCACAGCAGTAGAACTACAGAAGCACAGATCTAAAGGCAATACAGCCTGCCGGCACCGCAGAGCTATGATAGAAGAAACCAGCTGAGAGACCCTGCACTCTGCATGATTGACCAGAGCAGGAGAACTACAGAAGCACAGATCTAAATGCAATACAGCCTGGAGGCACCGCAGAGCTATGATAGAAGAAACCAGCTGAGAGACCCTGCACTCTGCATGATTGACCAGAGCAGGAGAACTACAGAAGCACAGATCTAAAGGCAATACAGCCTGCAGGCACCGCAGAGCTATGATAGAAGAAACCAGCTGAGAGACCCTGCACTCTGCATGATTGACCACAGCAGGAGAACTACAGAAGCTCAGATCTAAATGCAATACAGCCTGGAGGCACCGCAGAGCTATGATAGAAGAAACCAGCTGAGAGACCCTGCACTCTGCATGATTGACCACAGCAGGAGAACTACAGAAGCACAGATCTAAAGGCAATACAGCCTGCAGGCACCGCAGAGCTATGATAGAAGAAACCAGCTGAGAGACCCTGCATTCTGCATGATTGACCACAGCAGGAGAACTACAGAAGCACAGATCTAAAGGCAATACAGCCTGCAGGCACCGCAGAGCTATGATAGAAGAAACCAGCTGAGAGACCCTGCACTCTGCATGATGGACCAGAGCAGGAGAACTACAGAAGCTCTGATCTAAAGGCAATACAGCCTGGAGGCACCGCAGAGCTATGATAGAAGAAGCCAGCTGAGAGACCCTGCACTCTGCATGATGGACCAGAGCAGGAGAACTACAGAAGCACAGATCTAAAGGCAATACAGCCTGGAGGCACCGCAGAGCTATGATAGAAGAAACCAGCTGAGAGACCCTGCACTCTGCATGATTGACCAGAGCAGGAGAACTACAGAAGCACAGATCTAAAGGCAATACAGCCTGGAGGCACCGCAGAGCTATGATAGAAGAAACCAGCTGAGAGACCCTGCACTCTGCATGATTGACCAGAGCAGGAGAACTACAGAAGCACAGATCTAAATGCAATACAGCCTGCAGGCACCGCAGAGCTATGATAGAAGAAACCAGCTGAGAGACCCTGCACTCTGCATGATTGACCACAGCAGGAGAACTACAGAAGCTCAGAGCTAAAGGCAATACAGCCTGGAGGCACCGCAGAGCTATGATAGAAGAAACCAGCTGAGAGACCCTGCACTCTGCATGATGGACCAGAGCAGGAGAACTACAGAAGCACAGATCTAAATGCAATACAGCCTGCAGGCACCGCAGAGCTATGATAGAAGAAACCAGCTGAGAGACCCTGCACTCTGCATGATTGACCACAGCAGGAGAACTACAGAAGCACAGATCTAAAGGCAATACAGCCTGCAGGCACCGCAGAGCTATGATAGAAGAAACCAGCTGAGAGACCCTGCACTCTGCATGATGGACCAGAGCAGGAGAACTACAGAAGCACAGATCTAAATGCAATACAGCCTGGAGGCACCGCAGAGCTATGATAGAAGAAAACCAGCTGAGGGACCCTGCACTCTGCATGATTGACCAGAGCAGGAGAACTACAGAAGCTCTGATCTAAAGGCAATACAGCCTGGAGGCACCGCAGAGCTATGATAGAAGAAGCCAGCTGAGAGACCCTGCACTCTGCATGATGGACCAGAGCAGGAGAACTACAGAAGCACAGATCTAAAGGCAATACAGCCTGCAGGCACCGCAGAGCTATGATAGAAGAAGCCAGCTGAGAGACCCTGCACTCTGCATGATTGACCAGAGCAGGAGAACTACAGAAGCACAGATCTAAATGCAATACAGCCTGCAGGCACCGCAGAGCTATGATAGAAGAAACCAGCTGAGAGACCCTGCACTCTGCATGATTGACCACAGCAGGAGAACTACAGAAGCTCAGATCTAAAGGCAATACAGCCTGGAGGCACCGGAGAGCTATGATAGAAGAAACCAGCTGAGAGACCCTGCACTCTGCATGATGGACCACAGCAGGAGAACTACAGAAGCACAGATCTAAATGCAATACAGCCTGGAGGCACCGCAGAGCTATGATAGAAGAAACCAGCTGAGAGATCCTGCACTCTGCATGATGGACCAGAGCTGGAGAACTACAGAAGCTCAGATCTAAAGGCAATACAGCCTGGAGGCGCCGCAGAGCTATGATAGAAGAAACCAGCTGAGAGATCCTGCACTCTGCATGATGGACCAGAGCTGGAGAACTACAGAAGCACAGATCTAAATGCAATACAGCCTGGAGACACTGCAGAGCTATGATAGAAGAAAACCAGCTGAGAGACCCTGCACTCTGCATGATTGACCAGAGCAGGAGAACTACAGAAGCACAGATCTAAAGGCAATACTGCCTGGAGGCACCGAAGAGCTATGATAGAGGAAACCAGCTGAGAGACCCTGCACTCTGCATGATTGACCAGAGCAGGAGAACTACAGAAGCACAGATCTAAATGCAATACAGCCTGGAGGCACCGCAGAGCTATGATAGAAGAAAACCAGCTGAGGGACCCTGCACTCTGCATGATTGACCAGAGCAGGAGAACTACAGAAGCTCAGATCTAAAGGCAATACAGCCTGCAGGCACCGCAGAGCTATGATAGAAGAAAACCAGCTGAGGGACCCTGCACTCTGCATGATTGACCACAGCAGGAGAACTACAGAAGCACAGATCTAAATGCAATACAGCCTGGAGGCACCGCAGAGCTATGATAGAAGAAACCAGCTGAGAGACCCTGCACTCTGCATGATGGACCAGAGAAGGAGAACTACAGAAGCACAGATCTAAAGGCAATACAGCCTGGAGGCACCGCAGAGCTATGATAGAAGAAACCAGCTGAGGGACCCTGCACTCTGCATGATGGACCAGAGCAGGAGAACTACAGAAGCACAGATCTAAATGCAATACAGCCTGCAGGCACCGCAGAGCTATGATAGAAGAAACCAGCTGAGAGACCCTGCACTCTGCATGATTGACCACAGCAGGAGAACTACAGAAGCTCAGATCTAAATGCAATACAGCCTGGAGGCACCGCAGACCTATGATAGAAGAAACCAGCTGAGAGACCCTGCACTCTGCATGATTGACCAGAGCAGGAGAACTACAGAAGCACAGATCTAAATGCAATACAGCCTGGAGGCACCGCAGAGCTATGGTAGAAGAAAACCAGCTGAGAGACCCTGCACTCTGCATGACTAACCACAGCAGAAGAACTACAGAAGCACAGATCTAAATGCAATACAGCCTGGAGGCACCGCAGAGCTATGATAGAGGAAACCAGCTGAGAGACCCTGCACTCTGCATGACTGACCAGAGCAGGAGAACTACAGAAGCACAGATCTAAAGCAATGCAGCCTGGAGGCACCGCAGAGCTATGATAGAAGAAACCAGCTGAGAGACCCTGCACTCTGCATGATTGACCAGAGCAGGGGAACTACAGAAGCACAGATCTAAATGCAATACAGCCTGGAGGCACCGCAGAGCTATGATAGAAGAAACCAGCTGAGAGACCCTGCACTCTACATGATGGACCAGAGCAGGAGAACTACAGAAGCTCAGATCTAAAGGCAATACAACCTGGAGGCACCGCAGAGCTATGATAGAAGAAAACAGCTGAGAGACCCTGCACTCTGCATGATTGACCAGAGCAGGAGAACTACAGAAGCACAGATCTAAATGCAATACAGCCTGGAGGCACCGCAGAGCTATGATAGAAGAAACCAGCTGAGAGACCCTGCACTCTACATGATGGACCAGAGCAGGAGAACTACAGAAGCTCAGATCTAAAGGCAATACAACCTGGAGGCACCGCAGAGCTATGATAGAAGAAAACAGCTGAGAGACCCTGCACTCTACATGATGGACCAGAGCAGGAGAACTACAGAAGCTCAGATCTAAATGCAATACAGCCTGGAGGCACCGCAGAGCTATGATAGAAGAAACCAGCTGAGAGACCCTGCACTCTGCATGATGGACCAGAGCAGAACTACAGAAGCACAGATCTAAAGGCAATACAGCCTGGAGGCACCGCAGAGCTATGATAGAAGAAACCAGCTGAGAGACCCTGCACTCTGCATGATGGACCACAGCAGGAGAACTACAGAAGCTCAGATCTAAAGGCAATACAGCCTGGAGGCGCCGCAGAGCTATGATAGAAGAAACCAGCTGAGAGATCCTGCACTCTGCATGATGGACCAGAGCTGGAGAACTACAGAAGCACAGATCTAAATGCAATACAGCCTGGAGGCACTGCAGAGCTATGATAGAAGAAAACCAGCTGAGAGACCCTGCACTCTGCATGATTGACCAGAGCAGGAGAACTACAGAAGCACAGATCTAAAGGCAATACTGCCTGGAGGCACCGAAGAGCTATGATAGAGGAAACCAGCTGAGAGACCCTGCACTCTGCATGATTGACCAGAGCAGGAGAACTACAGAAGCACAGATCTAAATGCAATACAGCCTGGAGGCACCGCAGAGCTATGATAGAAGAAAACCAGCTGAGGGACCCTGCACTCTGCATGATTGACCAGAGCAGGAGAACTACAGAAGCTCAGATCTAAAGGCAATACAGCCTGCAGGCACCGCAGAGCTATGATAGAAGAAAACCAGCTGAGGGACCCTGCACTCTGCATGATTGACCACAGCAGGAGAACTACAGAAGCACAGATCTAAATGCAATACAGCCTGGAGGCACCGCAGAGCTATGATAGAAGAAACCAGCTGAGAGACCCTGCACTCTGCATGATGGACCACAGCAGGAGAACTACAGAAGCTCAGATCAAATGCAATACAGCCTGGAGACACCGCAGAGCTATGATAGAAGAAACCAGCTGAGAGACCCTGCACTCTGCATGATGGACCAGAGCAGGAGAACTACAGAAGCACAGATCTAAAGGCAATACAGGCTGGAGGCACCACAGAGCTATGATAGAAGAAACCAGCTGAGAGACCCTGCACTCTGCATGATTGACCAGAGCAGGAGAACTACAGAAGCACAGATCTAAAGGCAATACAGCCTGGAGGCACCGCAGAGCTATGATAGAAGAAACCAGCTGAGAGACCCTGCACTCTGCATGATTGACCAGAGCAGTAGAACTACAGAAGCACAGATCTAAAGGCAATACAGCCTGGAGGCACCGCAGAGCTATGATAGAAGAAACCAGCTGAGAGACCCTGCACTCTGCATGATTGACCAGAGCAGGAGAACTACAGAAGCACAGATCTAAATGCAATACAGCCTGGAGGCACCGCAGAGCTATGATAGAAGAAAACCAGCTGAGAGACCCTGCACTCTGCATGATTGACCAGAGCAGGAGAACTACAGAAGCACAGATCTAAAGGCAATACTGCCTGGAGGCACCGAAGAGCTATGATAGAGGAAACCAGCTGAGAGACCCTGCACTCTGCATGATTGACCAGAGCAGGAGAACTACAGAAGCACAGATCTAAAGGCAATACAGCCTGGAGACACCGCAGAGCTATGATAGAAGAAAACCAGCTGAGGGACCCTGCACTCTGCATGATTGACCACAGCAGGAGAACTACAGAAGCACAGATCTAAATGCAATACAGCCTGGAGGCACCGCAGAGCTATGATAGAAGAAACCAGCTGAGAGACCCTGCACTCTGCATGATGGACCACAGCAGGAGAACTACAGAAGCTCAGATCAAATGCAATACAGCCTGGAGACACCGCAGAGCTATGATAGAAGAAACCAGCTGAGAGACCCTGCACTCTGCATGATGGACCAGAGCAGGAGAACTACAGAAGCACAGATCTAAAGGCAATACAGGCTGGAGGCACCGCAGAGCTATGATAGAAGAAACCAGCTGAGAGACCCTGCACTCTGCATGATTGACCAGAGCAGGAGAACTACAGAAGCACAGATCTAAAGGCAATACAGCCTGGAGGCACCGCAGAGCTATGATAGAAGAAACCAGCTGAGAGACCCAGCACTCTGCATGATTGACCAGAGCAGAACTACAGAAGCACAAATCTAAAGGCAATACAGCCTGGAGGCACCGCAGAGCTATGATAGAAGAAACCAGCTGAGAGACCCTGCACTCTGCATGATTGACCACAGCAGGAGAACTACAGAAGCACAGATCTAAAGGCAATACAGCCTGGAGGCACCACAGAGCTATGATAGAAGAAACCAGCTGAGAGACCCTGCACTCTGCATGATTGACCACAGCAGGAGAACTACAGAAGCACAGATCTAAAGGCAATACAGCCTGGAGGCACCACAGAGCTATGATAGAAGAAACCAGCTGAGAGACCCTGCACTCTGCATGATTGACCACAGCAGGAGAACTACAGAAGCACAGATCTAAAGGCAATACAGCCTGGAGGCACCGCAGAGCTATGATAGAAGAAACCAGCTGAGAGACCCTGCACTCTGCATGATTTACCACAGCAGGAGAACTACAGAAGCACAGATCTAAAGGCAATACAGCCTGCAGGCACCGCAGAGCTATGATAGAAGAAACCAGCTGAGAGACCATGCACTCTGCATGATGGACCAGAGCAGGAGAACTACAGAAGCACAGATCTAAATGCAATACAGCCTGGAGGCACCGCAGAGCTATGATAGAAGAAACCAGCTGAGAGACCCTGCACTCTGCATGATTGACCAGAGCAGGAGAACTACAGAAGCTCTGATCTAAAGGCAATACAGCCTGGAGGCACCGCAGAGCTATGATAGAAGAAGCCAGCTGAGAGACCCTGCACTCTGCATGATGGACCAGAGCAGGAGAACTACAGAAGCACAGATCTAAAGGCAATACAGCCTGGAGGCACCGCAGAGCTATGATAGAAGAAACCAGCTGAGAGACCCTGCACTCTGCATGATTGACCACAGCAGGAGAACTACAGAAGCTCAGATCTAAAGGCAATACAGCCTGGAGGCACCGCAGAGCTATGATAGAAGAAACCAGCTGAGAGACCCTGCACTCTGCATGATGGACCAGAGCAGGAGAACTACAGAAGCACAGATCTAAATGCAATACAGCCTGCAGGCACCGCAGAGCTATGATAGAAGAAACCAGCTGAGAGACCCTGCACTCTGCATGATTGACCACAGCAGGAGAACTACAGAAGCACAGATCTAAAGGCAATACAGCCTGCAGGCACCGCAGAGCTATGATAGAAGAAACCAGCTGAGAGACCCTGCACTCTGCATGATGGACCAGAGCAGGAGAACTACAGAAGCACAGATCTAAAGGCAATACAGCCTGGAGGCACCGCAGAGCTATGATAGAAGAAACCGGCTGAGAGACCCTGCACTCTGCATGATTGACCAGAGCAGGAGAACTACAGAAGCACAGATCTAAATGCAATACAGCCTGCAGGCACCGCAGAGCTATGATAGAAGAAACCAGCTGAGAGACCCTGCACTCTGCATGATTGACCACAGCAGGAGAACTACAGAAGCTCAGATCTAAAGGCAATACAGCCTGGAGGCACCGCAGAGCTATGATAGAAGAAACCAGCTGAGAGACCCTGCACTCTGCATGATGGACCAGAGCAGGAGAACTACAGAAGCACAGATCTAAATGCAATACAGCCTGCAGGCACCGCAGAGCTATGATAGAAGAAACCAGCTGAGAGACCCTGCACTCTGCATGATTGACCACAGCAGGAGAACTACAGAAGCACAGATCTAAAGGCAATACAGCCTGCAGGCACCGCAGAGCTATGATAGAAGAAACCAGCTGAGAGACCCTGCACTCTGCATGATGGACCAGAGCAGGAGAACTACAGAAGCACAGATCTAAATGCAATACAGCCTGGAGGCACCGCAGAGCTATAATAGAAGAAGCCAGCTGAGAGACCCTGCACTCTGCATGATTGACCAGAGCAGGAGAACTACAGAAGCTCTGATCTAAAGGCAATACAGCCTGGAGGCACCGAAGAGCTATGATAGAAGAAACCAGCTGAGAGACCCTGCACTCTGCATGATGGACCAGAGCAGGAGAACTACAGAAGCACAGATCTAAAGGCAATACAGCCTGGAGGCACCGCAGAGCTATGATAGAAGAAACCAGCTGAGAGACCCTGCACTCTGCATGATTGACCAGAGCAGGAGAACTACAGAAGCACAGATCTAAATGCAATACAGCCTGCAGGCACCGCAGAGCTATGATAGAAGAAACCAGCTGAGAGACCCTGCACTCTGCATGATTGACCACAGCAGGAGAACTACAGAAGTTCAGATCTAAAGGCAATACAGCCTGGAGGCACCGCAGAGCTATGATAGAAGAAACCAGCTGAGAGACCCTGCACTCTGCATGATGGACCAGAGCAGGAGAACTACAGAAGCACAGATCTAAATGCAATACAGCCTGCAGGCACCGCAGAGCTATGATAGAAGAAACCAGCTGAGAGACCCTGCACTCTGCATGATTGACCACAGCAGGAGAACTACAGAAGCACAGATCTAAAGGCAATACAGCCTGCAGGCACCGCAGAGCTATGATAGAAGAAACCAGCTGAGAGACCCTGCACTCTGCATGATGGACCAGAGCAGGAGAACTACAGAAGCACAGATCTAAATGCAATACAGCCTGGAGGCACCGCAGAGCTATGATAGAAGAAGCCAGCTGAGAGACCCTGCACTCTGCATGATTGACCACAGCAGGAGAACTACAGAAGCTCAGATCTAAAGGCAATACAGCCTGGAGGCACCGCAGAGCTATGATAGAAGAAACCAGCTGAGAGACCCTGCACTCTGCATGATTGACCACAGCAGGAGAACTACAGAAGCACAGATCTAAATGCAATACAGCCTGGAGGCACCGCAGAGCTATGATAGAAGAAAACCAGCTGAGAGACCCTGCACTCTGCATGATGGACCAGAGCAGGAGAACTACAGAAGCACAGATCTAAAGGCAATACAGCCTGGAGGCACCGCAGAGCTATGATAGAAGAAAACCAGCTGAGAGACCCTGCACTCTGCATGATGGACCAGAGCAGGAGAACTACAGAAGCACAGATCTAAAGGCAATACAGCCTGGAGGCACCGCAGAGCTATGATAGAAGAAAACCAGCTGAGAGACCCTGCACTCTGCATGATTGACCACAGCAGGAGAACTACAGAAGCTCAGATTTAAAGGCAATACAGCCTGGAGGCACCGCAGAGCTATGATAGAAGAAACCAGCTGAGAGACCCTGCACTCTGCATGATTGACCAGAGCAGGAGAACTACAGAAGCACAGATCTAAAGGCAATACAGCCTGGAGGCACCGCAGAGCTATGATAGAAACAACCAGCTGAGAGACCCTGCACTCTGCATGATGGACCAGAGCAGGAGAACTACAGAAGCACAGATCTAAAGGCAATACAACCTGGAGGCACCGCAGAGCTATGATAGAAGAAACTAGCTGAGAGACCCAGCACTCTGCATGATGGACCAGAGCAGGAGAACTACAGAAGCACAGATCTAAAGGCAATACAGCCTGGAGGCACCGCAGAGCTATGATAGAAGAAACCAGCTGAGAGACCCTGCACTCTGCATGATAGACCACAGCAGGAGAACTACAGAAGCTCAGATCTAAATGCAATACAGCCTGCAGGCACCGCAGAGCTATGATAGAAGAAACCAGCTGAGGGATCCTGCATTCTGCATGATTGACCAGAGCAGGAGAACTACAGAAGCACAGATCTAAATGCAATACAGCCTGCAGGCACCGCAGAACTATGATAGAAGAAAACCAGCTGAGAGACCCTGCACTCTGCATGATTGACCAGAGCAGGAGAACTACAGAAGCACAGATCTAAATGCAATACAGCCTGGAGGCACCGCAGAGCTATGATAGAAGAAAAACAGCTGAGAGACCCTGCACTCTGCATGATTGACCACAGCAGGAGAACTACAGAAGCACAGATCTAAATGCAATACAGCCTGGAGGCACCGCAGAGCTATGATAGAAGAAAACCAGCTGAGAGACCCTGCACTCTGCATGATTGACCAGAGCAGGAGAACTACAGAAGCACAGATCTAAATGCAATACAGCCTGGAGGCACCGCAGAGCTATGATAGAAGAAACCAGCTGAGAGACCCTGCACTCTGCATGATGGACCAGAGCAGGAGAACTACAGAAGCTCAGATCTAATTGCAATACAGCCTGCAGGCACCGCAGAGCTATGATAGAAGAAACCAGCTGAGAGACCCTGCACTCTGCATGATTGACCACAGCAGGAGAACTACAGAAGCTCAGATCTAAAGGCAATACAGCCTGGAGGCACCGCAGAGCTATGATAGAAGAAACCAGCTGAGAGACCCTGCACTCTGCATGATTGACCACAGCAGGAGAACTACAGAAGCTCAGATCTAAATGCAATACAGCCTGGAGGCACCGCAGAGCTATGATAGAAGAAAGCAGCTGAGGGACCCTGCACTCTGCATGATGGACCAGAGCAGGAGAACTACAGAAGCACAGATCTAAAGGCAATACAGCCTGGAGGCACTGCAGAGCTATGATAGAAGAAACCAGCTGAGAGACCCTGCATTCTGCATGATGGACCAGAGCAGGAGAACTACAGAAGCACAGATCTAAATGCAATACAGCCTGGAGGCACCGCAGAGCTATGATAGAAGAAACCAGCTGAGAGACCCTGCACTCTGCATGATTGACCAGAGCAGGAGAATTACAGAAGCACAGATCTAAAGGCAATACAGCCTGCAGGCACCGCAGAGCTATGATAGAAGAAACCAGCTGAGAGACCCTGCACTCTGCATGATTGACCACAGCAGGAGAACTACAGAAGCACAGATCTAAATGCAATGCAGCCTGCAGGCACCGCAGAGCTATGATAGAAGAAACCAGCTGAGAGACCCAGCACTCTGCATGATTGACCACAGCAGGAGAACTACAGAAGCACAGATCTAAAGGCAATACAGCCTGGAGGCACCGCAGAGCTATGATAGAAGAAACCAGCTGAGAGACCCGGCACTCTGCATGACTGACCAGAGCAGGAGAACTACAGAAGCACAGATCTAAATGCAATACAGCCTGCAGGCACCGCAGAGCTATGATAGAAGAAAACCAGCTGAGAGACCCTGCACTCTGCGTGATTGACCAGAGCAGGAGAACTACAGAAGCACAGATCTAAATGCAATACAGCCTGCAGGCACCGCAGAGCTATGATAGAAGAAAACCAGCTGAGAGACCCTGCACTCTGCGTGATTGACCAGAGCAGGAGAACTACAGAAGCACAGATCTAAATGCAATACAGCCTGGAGGCACTGCAGAGCTATGATAGAAGAAAACCAGCTGAGAGACCCTGCACTCTACATGATGGACTAGAGCAGGAGAACTACAGAAGCACAGATCTAAAGGCAATACAGCCTGGAGGCACCGCAGAGCTATGATAGAAGAAACCAGCTGAGAGACCCTGCACTCTGCATGACTGACCAGAGCAGGAGAACTACAGAAGCACAGATCTAAAGGCAATACAGCCTGGAGGCACCGCAGATCTATGATAGAAGAAACCAGCTGAGAGACCCTGCACTCTGCATGACTGACCACAGCAGGAGAACTACAGAAGCACAGATCTAAATGCAATACAGCCTGCAGGCACCGCAGAGCTATGATAGAAGAAACCAGCTGAGAGACCCTGCACTCTGCATGATGGACCAGAGCAGGAGAACTACAGAAGCACAGATCTAAATGCAATACAGCCTGGAGGCACCGCAGAGCTATGATAGAAGAAACCAGCTGAGAGACCCTGCACTACAGAAGCACAGATCTAAAGGCAATACAGCCTGCAGGCACCACAGAGCTACGATAGAAGAAAACCAGCTGAGAGACCCTGTACTCTGCATGATTGACCAGAGCAGGAGAACTACAGAAGCACAGATCTAAATGCAATACAGTCTGCAGGCACCGCAGAGCTATGATAGAAGAAACCAGCTGAGAGACCCTGCACTATGCATGATTGACCAGAGCAGGAGAACTACAGAAGCACAGATCTAAATGCAATACAGCCTGGAGTCACCACAGAGCTATGATAGAAGAAACCAGCTGAGAGACCCTGCACTCTGCATGATTGACCAGAGCAGGAGAACTACAGAAGCACAGATCTAAATGCAATACAGCCTGGAGTCACCACAGAGCTATGATAGAAGAAACCAGCTGAGAGACCCTGCATTCTGCATGATTGACCAGAGCAGGAGAACTACAGAAGCACAGATCTAAATGCAATACAGCCTGGAGTCACCACAGAGCTATGATAGCAGAAACCAGCTGAGGGACCCTGCACTCTGCATGATGGACCAGAGCAGGAGAACTACAGAAGCACAGATCTAAAGGCAATACAGCCTGGAGGCACCGCAGAGCTATGATAGCAGAAACCAGCTGAGGGACCCTGCACTCTGCATGATTGACCAGAGCAGGAGAACTAAGAAGCACAGATCTAAATGCAATACAGCCTGGAGGCACCGCAGAGCTATGATAGCAGAAACCAGCTGAGGGACCCTGCACTCTGCATGATTGACCAGAGCAGGAGAACTAAGAAGCACAGATCTAAATGCAATACAGCCTGGAGGCACCGCAGAGCTATGATAGCAGAAACCAGCTGAGGGACCCTGCACTCTGCATGATTGACCAGAGCAGGAGAACTACAGAAGCACAGATCTAAATGCAATACAGCCTGCAGGCACCGCAGAGCTATGATAGAAGAAACCAGCTGAGAGACCCTGCACTCTGCATGATTGACCACAGCAGGAGAACTACAGAAGCACAGATCTAAAGGCAATACAGCCTGGAATCACCGCAGAGCTATGATAGAAGAAACCAGCTGAGAGACCCTGCACTCTGCAGAATGGACCAGAGCAGGAGAACTACAGAAGCACAGATCTAAAGGCAATACAGCCTGCAGGCACCGCAGAGCTATGATAGAAGAAAACCAGCTGAGAGACCCTGCACTCTGCATGATTGACCGCAGCAGGAGAACTACAGAAGCACAGATCTAAAGGCAATACAGCCTGGAGGCACCGCAGAGCTATGATAGAAGAAACCAGCTGAGAGACCCTGCACTCTGCATGATGGACCAGAGCAGGAGAACTACAGAAGCACAGATCTAAAGGCAATACAGCCTGGAGGCACCACAGAGCTATGATAGAAGAAACCAGCTGAGAGACCCTGCACTCTGCATGATTGACCGCAGCAGGAGAACTACAGAAGCACAGATCTAAAGGCAGTACAGCCTGGAGGCACCGCAGAGCTATGATAGAAGAAACCAGCTGAGAGACCCTGCACTCTGCATGATTGACCACAGCAGGAGAACTACAGAAGCACAGATCTAAATGCAATACAGTCTGGAGGCACCGCAGAGCTATGATAGAAGAAACCAGCTGAGAGACCCTGCACTCTGCATGATTGACCACAGCAGGAGAACTACAGAAGCACAGATCTAAAGGCAATACAGCCTGCAGGCACCGCAGAGCTATGATAGAAGAAACCAGCTGAGAGACCCTGCACTCTGCATGATTGACCACAGCAGGAGAACTACAGAAGCACAGATCTAAAGGCAATACAGCCTGCAGGCAACGCAGAGCTATGATAGAAGAAAACCAGCTGAGAGACCCTGCACTCTCCATGACTGACCACAGCAGGAGAACTACAGAAGCACAGATCTAAAGGCAATACAGCCTGGAGGCACCGCAGAGCTATGATAGAAGAAAACCAGCTGAGAGACCCTGCACTCTGCATGATGGACCAGAGCAGGAGAACTACAGAAGCACAGATCTAAAGGCAATACAGCCTGGAGGAACCGCAGAGCTATGATAGAAGAAACCAGCTGAGAGACCCTGCACTCTGCATGACTGACCACACAGGAGAACTACAGAAGCACAGATCTAAAGGCAATACAGCCTGTAGGCACCGCAGAGCTATGATAGAAGAAAACCAGCTGAGAGACCCTGCACTCTGCATGATGGGCCAGAGCAGGAGAACTACAGAAGCTCAGATCTAAATGCAATACAGCCTGCAGGCACCGCAGAGCTATGATAGAAGAAACCAGCTGAGAGACCCTGCACTATGCATGATTTACCAGAGCAGGAGAACTACAGAAGCACAGATCTAAATGCAATACAGCCTGGAGGCACCGCAGAGCTATGATAGAAGAAACCAGCTGAGAGACCCTGCACTCTGCATGATTGACCACAGCAGGAGAACTACAGAAGCACAGATCTAAAGGCAATACAGCCTGGAGGCACCGCAGAGCTATGATAGAAGAAAACAGCTGAGAGACCCTGCACTCTGCATGATGGACCAGAGCAGGAGAACTACAGAAGCACAGATCTAAAGGCAATACAGCCTGGAGGCGCCGCAGAGCTATGATAGCAGAAACCAGCTGAGAGACCCTGCACTCTGCATGATTGACCAGAGCAGGAGAACTACAGAAGCACAGATCTAAATGCAATACAGCCTGGAGGCACCGCAGAGCTATGATAGAAGAAACCAGCTGAGGCACCCTGCACTCTACATGATTGACCACAGCAGGAGAACTACAGAAGCACAGATCTAAATGCAATACAGCCTGCAGGCACCTCAGAGCTATGATAGAAGAAACCAGCTGAGAGACCCTGCACTCTGCATGATGGACCAGAGCAGGAGAACTACAGAAGCACAGATCTAAAGGCAATACAGCCTGGAGGCACCGCAGAGCTATGATAGAAGAAACCAGCTGAGAGACCCTGCACTCTGCATGATGGACCAGAGCAGGAGAACTACAGAAGCACAGATCTAAAGGCAATACAGCCTGGAGGCACCGCAGAGCTATGATAGAAGAAACCAGCTGAGAGACCCTGCACTCTGCATGATTGACCAGAGCAGGAGAACTACAGAAGCACAGATCTAAAGGCAATACAGCCTGCAGGCACCGCAGAGCTATGATTGAAGAAACCAGCTGAGAGACCCTGCATTCTGCATGATTGACCAGAGCAGGAGAACTACAGAAGCACAGATCTAAATGCAATACAGCCTGGAGGCACCACAGAGCTATGATAGATGAAACCAGCTGAGAGACCCTGCACTCTGCATGATTGACCAGAGCAGGAGAACTACAGAAGCACAGATCTAAAGGCAATACAGCCTGCAGGCACCGCAGAGCTATGATTGAAGAAACCAGCTGAGAGACCCTGCATTCTGCATGATTGACCAGAGCAGGAGAACTACAGAAGCACAGATCTAAATGCAATACAGCCTGGAGGCACCACAGAGCTATGATAGATGAAACCAGCTGAGAGACCCTGCACTCTGCATGATTGACCAGAGCAGGAGAACTACAGAAGCACAGATCTAAAGGCAATACAGCCTGGAGGCACCGCAGAGCTATGATAGCAGAAACCAGCTGAGGGACCCTGCACTCTGCATGATTGACCAGAGCAGGAGAACTAAGAAGCACAGATCTAAATGCAATACAGCCTGGAGGCACCGCAGAGCTATGATAGCAGAAACCAGCTGAGGGACCCTGCACTCTGCATGATTGACCAGAGCAGGAGAACTAAGAAGCACAGATCTAAATGCAATACAGCCTGGAGGCACCGCAGAGCTATGATAGCAGAAACCAGCTGAGGGACCCTGCACTCTGCATGATTGACCAGAGCAGGAGAACTACAGAAGCACAGATCTAAATGCAATACAGCCTGCAGGCACCGCAGAGCTATGATAGAAGAAACCAGCTGAGAGACCCTGCACTCTGCATGATTGACCACAGCAGGAGAACTACAGAAGCACAGATCTAAAGGCAATACAGCCTGGAATCACCGCAGAGCTATGATAGAAGAAACCAGCTGAGAGACCCTGCACTCTGCATGATTGACCACAGCAGGAGAACTACAGAAGCACAGATCTAAATGCAATACAGTCTGGAGGCACCGCAGAGCTATGATAGAAGAAACCAGCTGAGAGACCCTGCACTCTGCATGATTGACCACAGCAGGAGAACTACAGAAGCACAGATCTAAAGGCAATACAGCCTGCAGGCACCGCAGAGCTATGATAGAAGAAACCAGCTGAGAGACCCTGCACTCTGCATGATTGACCACAGCAGGAGAACTACAGAAGCACAGATCTAAAGGCAATACAGCCTGCAGGCAACGCAGAGCTATGATAGAAGAAAACCAGCTGAGAGACCCTGCACTCTCCATGACTGACCACAGCAGGAGAACTACAGAAGCACAGATCTAAAGGCAATACAGCCTGGAGGCACCGCAGAGCTATGATAGAAGAAAACCAGCTGAGAGACCCTGCACTCTGCATGATTGACTACAGCAGGAGAACTACAGAAGCACAGATCTAAATGCAATACAGCCTGGAGGAACCGCAGAGCTATGATAGAAGAAACCAGCTGAGAGACCCTGCACTCTGCATGACTGACCACACAGGAGAACTACAGAAGCACAGATCTAAAGGCAATACAGCCTGGAGGCACCGCAGAGCTATGATAGAAGAAACCAGCTGAGAGAACCTGCACTCTGCATGATTGACCACAGCAGGAGAACTACAGAAGCACAGATCTAAAGGCAATACAGCCTGGAGTCACCACAGAGCTATGATAGAAGAAACCAGCTGAGAGACCCTGCACTCTGCAGAATGGACCAGAGCAGGAGAACTACAGAAGCACAGATCTAAAGGCAGTACAGCCTGGAGGCACCGCAGAGCTATGATAGAAGAAACCAGCTGAGAGACCCTGCACTCTGCATGATTGACCGCAGCAGGAGAACTACAGAAGCACAGATCTAAAGGCAATACAGCCTGGAGGCACCGCAGAGCTATGATAGAAGAGACCAGCTGAGAGACCCTGCACTCTGCATGATGGACCAGAGCAGGAGAACTACAGAAGCACAGATCTAAAGGCAATACAGCCTGGAGGCACCACAGAGCTATGATAGAAGAAACCAGCTGAGAGACCCTGCACTCTGCATGATTGACCGCAGCAGGAGAACTACAGAAGCACAGATCTAAAGGCAATACAGCCTGGAGGCACCGCAGAGCTATGATAGAAGAGACCAGCTGAGAGACCCTGCACTCTGCATGATTGACCAGAGCAGGAGAACTACAGAAGCACAGATCTAAAGGCAGTACAGCCTGGAGGCACCGCAGAGCTATGATAGAAGAAACCAGCTGAGAGACCCTGCACTCTGCATGATTGACCACAGCAGGAGAACTACAGAAGCACAGATCTAAATGCAATACAGTCTGGAGGCACCGCAGAGCTATGATAGAAGAAACCAGCTGAGAGACCCTGCACTCTGCATGATTGACCACAGCAGGAGAACTACAGAAGCACAGATCTAAAGGCAATACAGCCTGCAGGCAACGCAGAGCTATGATAGAAGAAAACCAGCTGAGAGACCCTGCACTCTCCATGACTGACCACAGCAGGAGAACTGCAGAAGCACAGATCTAAAGGCAATACAGCCTGGAGGCACCGCAGAGCTATGATAGAAGAAAACCAGCTGAGAGACCCTGCACTCTGCATGATGGGCCAGAGCAGGAGAACTACAGAAGCTCAGATCTAAATGCAATACAGCCTGGAGGCACCGCAGAGCTATGATAGAAGAAACCAGCTGAGAGACCCTGCACTCTGCATGATTGACTACAGCAGGAGAACTACAGAAGCACAGATCTAAATGCAATACAGCCTGGAGGAACCGCAGAGCTATGATAGAAGAAACCAGCTGAGAGACCCTGCACTCTGCATGACTGACCACACAGGAGAACTACAGAAGCACAGATCTAAAGGCAATACAGCCTGGAGGCACCGCAGAGCTATGATAGAAGAAACCAGCTGAGAGACCCTGCACTCTGCATGATGGACCAGAGCAGGAGAAATACAGAAGCTCAGATCTAAATGCAATACAGCCTGGAGGCACCGCAGAGCTATGATAGAAGAAACCAGCTGAGAGACCCTGCACTCTGCATGATTGACCACAGCAGGAGAACTACAGAAGCACAGATCTAAAGGCAATACAGCCTGGAGGCACCGCAGAGCTATGATAGAAGAAAACAGCTGAGAGACCCTGCACTCTGCATGATGGACCAGAGCAGGAGAACTACAGAAGCACAGATCTAAAGGCAATACAGCCTGGAGGCACCGCAGAGCTATGATAGCAGAAACCAGCTGAGAGACCCTGCACTCTGCATGATTGACCAGAGCAGGAGAACTACAGAAGCACAGATCTAAATGCAATACAGCCTGGAGGCACCGCAGAGCTATGATAGAAGAAACCAGCTGAGAGACCCTGCACTCTGCATGATTGACCAGAGCAGGAGAACTACAGAAGCACAGATCTAAAGGCAATACAGCCTGGAGGCACCGCAGAGCTATGATAGAAGAAACCAGCTGAGAGACCCTGCACTCTGCATGATGGACCAGAGCAGGAGAACTACAGAAGCACAGATCTAAAGGCAATACAGCCTGCAGGCACCGCAGAGCTATGATAGAAGAAACCAGCTGAGAGACCCTGCACTCTGCATGATGGACCAGAGCAGGAGAACTACAGAAGCACAGATCTAAAGGCAATACAGCCTGGAGGCACCGCAGAGCTATGATAGAAGAAAACCAGCTGAGAGACCCTGCACTCTGCATGATTGACCACAGCAGGAGAACTACAGAAGCACAGATCTAAAGGCAATACAGCCTGCAGGCACCGCAGAGCTATGATAGAAGAAACCAGCTGAGAGACCCTGCACTCTGCATGATTGACCACAGCAGGAGAACTACAGAAGCACAGATCTAAAGGCAATACAGCCTGCAGGCAACGCAGAGCTATGATAGAAGAAAACCAGCTGAGAGACCCTGCACTCTCCATGACTGACCACAGCAGGAGAACTACAGAAGCACAGATCTAAAGGCAATACAGCCTGGAGGCACCGCAGAGCTATGATAGAAGAAAACCAGCTGAGAGACCCTGCACTCTGCATGATTGACTACAGCAGGAGAACTACAGAAGCACAGATCTAAATGCAATACAGCCTGCAGGCACCGCAGAGCTATGATAGAAGAAACCAGCTGAGAGACCCTGCACTCTGCATGACTGACCACACAGGAGAACTACAGAAGCACAGATCTAAAGGCAATACAGCCTGGAGGCACCGCAGAGCTATGATAGAAGAAAACCAGCTGAGAGACCCTGCACTCTGCATGATGGGCCAGAGCAGGAGAACTACAGAAGCTCAGATCTAAATGCAATACAGCCTGCAGGCACCGCAGAGCTATGGTAGAAGAAACCAGCTGAGAGAACCTGCACTCTGCATGATTGACCACAGCAGGAGAACTACAGAAGCACAGATCTAAAGGCAATACAGCCTGGAGTCACCACAGAGCTATGATAGAAGAAACCAGCTGAGAGACCCTGCACTCTGCAGAATGGACCAGAGCAGGAGAACTACAGAAGCACAGATCTAAAGGCAGTACAGCCTGGAGGCACTGCAGAGCTATGATAGAAGAAACCAGCTGAGAGACCCTGCACTCTGCATGATTGACCGCAGCAGGAGAACTACAGAAGCACAGATCTAAAGGCAATACAGCCTGGAGGCACCGCAGAGCTATGATAGAAGAGACCAGCTGAGAGACCCTGCACTCTGCATGATGGACCAGAGCAGGAGAACTACAGAAGCACAGATCTAAAGGCAATACAGCCTGGAGGCACCACAGAGCTATGATAGAAGAAACCAGCTGAGATACCCTGCACTCTGCATGATTGACCGCAGCAGGAGAACTACAGAAGCACAGATCTAAATGCAATACAGCCTGGAGGCACCGCAGAGCTATGATAGAAGAAACCAGCTGAGAGACCCTGCACTCTGCATGATTGACCAGAGCAGGAGAACTACAGAAGCACAGATCTAAAGGCAATACAGCCTGGAGGCACCACAGAGCTATGATAGAAGAAACCAGCTGAGAGACCCTGCACTCTGCATGATGGACCAGAGCAGGAGAACTACAGAAGCACAGATCTAAAGGCAATACAGCCTGGAGGCACCGCAGAGCTATGATAGAAGAGACCAGCTGAGAGACCCTGCACTCTGCATGATGGACCAGAGCAGGAGAACTACAGAAGCACAGATCTAAAGGCAATACAGCCTGGAGGCACCACAGAGCTATGATAGAAGAAACCAGCTGAGAGACCCTGCACTCTGCATGATTGACCGCAGCAGGAGAACTACAGAAGCACAGATCTAAATGCAATACAGCCTGGAGGCACCGCAGAGCTATGATAGAAGAAACCAGCTGAGAGACCCTGCACTCTGCATGATTGACCAGAGCAGGAGAACTACAGAAGCACAGATCTAAAGGCAATACAGCCTGGAGGCACCGCAGAGCTATGATAGAAGAGACCAGCTGAGAGACCCTGCACTCTCCATGACTGACCACAGCAGGAGAACTACAGAAGCACAGATCTAAAGGCAATACAGCCTGCAGGCAACGCAGAGCTATGATAGAAGAAAACCAGCTGAGAGACCCTGCACTCTCCATGACTGACCACAGCAGGAGAACTACAGAAGCACAGATCTAAAGGCAATACAGCCTGGAGGCACCGCAGAGCTATGATAGAAGAAACCAGCTGAGAGGCCCTGCACTCTGCATGATGGACCAGAGCAGGAGAACTACAGAAGCTCAGATCTAAATGCAATACAGCCTGGAGGCACCGCAGAGCTATGATAGAAGAAACCAGCTGAGAGACCCTGCACTCTGCATGATTGACTACAGCAGGAGAACTACAGAAGCACAGATCTAAATGCAATACAGCCTGGAGGAACCGCAGAGCTATGATAGAAGAAACCAGCTGAGAGACCCTGCACTCTGCATGACTGACCACACAGGAGAACTACAGAAGCACAGATCTAAAGGCAATACAGCCTGGAGGCACCGCAGAGCTATGATAGAAGAAACCAGCTGAGAGACCCTGCACTCTGCATGATTGACCAGAGCAGGAGAACTACAGAAGCACAGATCTAAAGGCAATACAGCCTGGAGGCACCGCAGAGCTATGATAGAAGAAACCAGCTGAGAGACCCTGCACTCTCCATGACTGACCACAGCAGGAGAACTACAGAAGCACAGATCTAAAGGCAATACAGCCTGCAGGCAACGCAGAGCTATGATAGAAGAAAACCAGCTGAGAGACCCTGCACTCTCCATGACTGACCACAGCAGGAGAACTACAGAAGCACAGATCTAAAGGCAATACAGCCTGGAGGCACCGCAGAGCTATGATAGAAGAAACCAGCTGAGAGGCCCTGCACTCTGCATGATGGACCAGAGCAGGAGAACTACAGAAGCTCAGATCTAAATGCAATACAGCCTGGAGGCACCGCAGAGCTATGATAGAAGAAACCAGCTGAGAGACCCTGCACTCTGCATGATTGACTACAGCAGGAGAACTACAGAAGCACAGATCTAAATGCAATACAGCCTGGAGGAACCGCAGAGCTATGATAGAAGAAACCAGCTGAGAGACCCTGCACTCTGCATGACTGACCACACAGGAGAACTACAGAAGCACAGATCTAAAGGCAATACAGCCTGGAGGCACCGCAGAGCTATGATAGAAGAAAACCAGCTGAGAGACCCTGCACTCTGCATGATGGGCCAGAGCAGGAGAACTACAGAAGCTCAGATCTAAATGCAATACAGCCTGCAGGCACCGCAGAGCTATGATAGAAGAAACCAGCTGAGAGACCCTGCACTCTGCATGATTGACCACAGCAGGAGAACTACAGAAGCACAGATCTAAAGGCAATACAGCCTGGAGTCACCACAGAGCTATGATAGAAGAAACCAGCTGAGAGACCCTGCACTCTGCATGATTGACCAGAGCAGGAGAACTACAGAAGCACAGATCTAAATGCAATACAGCCTGGAGGCACCGCAGAGCTATGATAGAAGAAACCAGCTGAGAGACCCTGCACTCTGCATGATTGACCACAGCAGGAGAACTACAGAAGCACAGATCTAAAGGCAATACAGCCTGGAGGCACCGCAGAGCTATGATAGAAGAAAACAGCTGAGAGACCCTGCACTCTGCATGATGGACCAGAGCAGGAGAACTACAGAAGCACAGATCTAAAGGCAATACAGCCTGGAGGCGCCGCAGAGCTATGATAGCAGAAACCAGCTGAGAGACCCTGCACTCTGCATGATTGACCAGAGCAGGAGAACTACAGAAGCACAGATCTAAAGGCAATACAGCCTGGAGGCACCGCAGAGCTATGATAGAAGAAAACAGCTGAGAGACCCTGCACTCTGCATGATTGACCAGAGCAGGAGAACTACAGAAGCACAGATCTAAATGCAATACAGCCTGGAGGCACCGCAGAGCTATGATAGAAGAAACCAGCTGAGAGACCCTGCACTCTGCATGATTGACCAGAGCAGGAGAACTACAGAAGCACAGATCTAAAGGCAATACAGCCTGCAGGCAACGCAGAGCTATGATAGAAGAAACCAGCTGAGGGACCCTGCACTCTGCATGATTGACCAGAGCAGGAGAACTACAGAAGCACAGATCTAAAGGCAATACAGCCTGCAGGCACCGCAGAGCTATGATAGAAGAAACCAGCTGAGAGACCCTGCACTCTGCATGATTGACCACAGCTGGAGAACTACAGAAGCACAGATCTAAAGGCAATACAGCCTGGAGGCACCGCAGAGCTATGATAGAAGAAACCAGCTGAGAGACCCTGCACTCTGCATGATTGACCACAGCAGGAGAACTACAGAAGCACAGATCTAAATGCAATACAGCCTGCAGGCACCGCACAGCTATGATAGAAGAAACCAGCTGAGAGACCCTGCACTCTGCATGATTGACCAGAGCAGGAGAACTACAGAAGCACAGATCTAAATGCAATACAGCCTGGAGGCACCGCAGAGCTATGATAGAAGAAAACCAGCTGAGAGACCCTGCACTCTGCATGATTGACCAGAGCAGGAGAACTACAGAAGCACAGATCTAAATGCAATACAGCCTGCAGGCACCGCAGAGCTATGATAGAAGAAACCAGCTGAGAGACCCTGCACTCTGCATGATGGACCAGAGCAGGAGAACTACAGAAGCACAGATCTAAAGGCAATACAGCCTGCAGGCACCGCAGAGCTATGATAGAAGAAAACAGCTGAGAGACCCTGCACTCTGCATGATGGACCAGAGCAAGAGAACTACAGAAGCACAGATCTAAAGGCAGTACAGCCTGCAGGCACCGCAGAGCTATGATAGAAGAAACCAGCTGAGAGACCCTGCACTCTGTATGATGGACCAGAGCAGGAGAACTACAGAAGCACAGATCTAAAGGCAATACAGCCTGGAGGCACCACAGAGCTATGATAGAAGAAACCAGCTGAGAGACCCTGCACTCTGCATGATTGACCAGAGCAGGAGAACTACAGAAGCACAGATCTAAAGGCAATACAGCCTGGAGGCACCGCAGAGCTATGATAGAAGAAAACCAGCTGAGGGTCCATGCACTCTGCATGATGGACCAGAGCAGGAGAACTACAGAAGCACAGATCTAAAGGCAATACAGCCTGCAGGCAACGCAGAGCCATGATAGAAGAAAACCAGCTGAGGGACCCTGCACTCTGCATGATTGACCAGAGCAGGAGAACTGCAGAAGCACAGATCTAAATGCAATACAGCCTGGAGGCACCGCAGAGCTATGATAGAAGAAACCAGCTGAGAGACCCTGCACTCTGCATGACTGACCACAGCAGGAGAACTACAGAAGCACAGATCTAAAGGCAATACAGCCTGGAGGCACAGCAGAGCTATGATAGAAGAAACCAGCTGAGAGACCCTGCACTCTGCATGATTGACCAGAGCAGGAGAACTACAGAAGCACAGATCTAAAGGCAATACAGCCTGGAGGCACCGCAGAGCTATGATAGAATAAAACCAGCTGAGAGACCCTGCACTCTGCATGATTGACCAGAGCAGGAGAACTACAGAAGCACAGATCTAAATGCAATACAGCCTGGAGGCACCGCAGAGCTATGATAGAAGAAACCAGCTGAGAGACCCTGCACTCTGCATGATGGACCAGAGCAGGAGAACTACAGAAGCACAGATCTAAAGGCAATACAGCCTGGAGGCACCGCAGAGCTATGATAGAATAAAACCAGCTGAGAGACCCTGCACTCTGCATGATTGACCAGAGCAGGAGAACTACAGAAGCACAGATCTAAATGCAATACAGCCTGGAGGCACCGCAGAGCTATGATAGAAGAAACCAGCTGAGAGACCCTGCACTCTGCATGATGGATCAGAGCAGGAGAACTACAGAAGCACAGATCTAAAGGCAATACAGCCTGGAGGCACCGCAGAGCTATGATAGAAGAAAACCAGCTGAGAGACCCTGCACTCTGCATGATTGACCAGAGCAGGAGAACTACAGAAGCACAGATCTAAATGCAATACAGCCTGGAGGCACCGCAGAGCTATGATAGAAGAAAACCAGCTGAGAGGCCCTGCACTCTGCATGATGGACCAGAGCAGGAGAACTACAGAAGCACAGATCTAAAGGCAATACAGCCTGCAGGCACCGCAGAGCTATGATGGAAGAAAACCAGCTGAGGGACCCTGCACTCTGCATGATTGACCACAGCAGGAGAACTACAGAAGCACAGATCTAAATGCAATACAGCCTGGAGGCACCGCAGAGCTATGATAGAAGGAAGCAGCTGAGAGACCCTGCACTCTGCATGATTGACCACAGCAGAAGAACTACAGAAGACTAGATCTAAATGCAATACAGCCTGGAGGCACCGCAGAGCTATGATAGAAGAAACCAGCTGAGAGACTCTGCACTCTGCATGATGGACCAGAGCAGGAGAACTACAGAAGCACAGATCTAAAGGCAATACAGCCTGGAGGCACCGCAGAGCTATGATAGAAGAAACCAGCTGAGAGACCCTGCACTCTGCATGACTGACCAGAGCAGGAGAACTACAGAAGCACAGATCTAAATGCAATACAGCCTGCAGGCACCGCAGAGCTATGATAGAAGAAACCAGCAGAGAGACCCTGCACTCTGCATGACTGACCAGAGCAGGAGAACTACAGAAGCACAGATCTAAATGCAATACAGCCTGCAGGCACCGCAGAGCTATGATAGAAGAAACCAGCTGAGAGACCCTGCACTCTGCATGACTGACCAGAGCAGGAGAACTACAGAAGCACAGATCTAAAGCAATACAGCCTGCAGGCACCGCAGAGCTATGATAGTAGAAACCAGCTGAGAGACCCTGCACTCTGCATGACTGACCAGAGCAGGAGAACTACAGAAGCACAGATCTAAATGCAATACAGCCTGCAGGCACCGCAGAGCTATGATAGAAGAAACCAGCTGAGGGACCCTGCACTCTGCATGATGGACCAGAGCAGGAGAACTACAGAAGCACAGATCTAAATGCAATACAGCCTGGAGGCACCGAAGAGCTATGATAGAAGAAACCAGCTGAGAGACCCTGCACTCTGCATGATGGACCAGAGCAGGAGAACTACAGAAGCACAGATCTAAAGGCAATACAGCCTGGAGGCACCGCAGAGCTATGATAGAAGAAAACCAGCTGAGAGACCCTGCACTCTGCATGATTGACCACAGCAGGAGAACTACAGAAGCACAGATCTAAATGCAATACAGCCTGGAAGCACCGCAGAGCTATGATAGAAGAAAACCAGCTGAGAGACCCTGCACTCTGCATGATGGACCAGAGCAGGAGAACTACAGAAGCACAGATCTAAAGGCAATACAGCCTGGAGGCACCGCAGAGCTATGATAGAAGAAACCAGCTGAGGGACCCTGCACTCTGCATGATGGACCAGAGCAGGAGAACTACAGAAGCATAGATCTAAATGCAATACAGCCTGGAGGCACCGCAGAGCTATGATAGAAGAAACCAGCTGAGAGACCCTGCACTCTGCATGATGGACCAGAGCAGGAGAACTACAGAAGCACAGATCTAAAGGCAATACAGCCTGGAGGCACCGCAGAGCTATGATAGAAGAAACCAGCTGAGAGACCCTGCACTCTGCATGACTGACCAGAGCAGGAGAACTACAGAAGCACAGATCTAAAGCAATACAGCCTGCAGGCACCGCAGAGCTATGATAGAATAAACCAGCTGAGAGACCCTGCACTCTGCATGATTGACCAGAGCAGGAGAACTACAGAAGCACAGATCTAAATGCAATACAGCCTGCAGGCACCGCAGAGCTATGATAGAATAAACCAGCTGAGAGACCCTGCACTCTGCATGATTGACCAGAGCAGGAGAACTACAGAAGCACAGATCTAAATGCAATACAGCCTGGAGGCACCGCAGAGCTATGATAGAAGAAACCAGCTGAGGGACCCGGCACTCTGCATGATTGACCACAGCAGGAGAACTACAGAAGCACAGATCTAAAGGCAATACAAACTGGAGGCACCGCAGAGCTATGATAGAAGAAAATCAGCTGAGAGACCCTGCACTCTGCATGATGGACCAGAGCAGGAGAACTACAGAAGCAAAGATCTAAAGGCAATTCAGCCTGCAGGCACCGCAGAGCTATGATAGAAGAAACCAGCTGAGGGACCCTGCACTCTGCATGATTGACCACAGCAGGAGAACTACAGAAGCACAGATCTAAAGGCAATACAGCCTGGAGGCACCGCAGAGCTATGATAGAGGAAACCAGCTGAGAGACCCTGCACTCTGCATGATGGACCAGAGCAGGAGAACTACAGAAGCACAGATCTAAATGCAATACAGCCTGGAGGCACCAGCAGAGCTATGATAGAAGAAACCAGCTGAGAGACCCTGCACTCTGCATGATTGACCACAGCAGGAGAACTACAGAAGCACAGATCTAAATGCAATACAGCCTAGAGGCACCGCAGAGCTATGATAGAAGAAACCAGCTGAGAGACCCTGCACTCTGCATGACTGACCACAGCAGGAGAACTACAGAAGCACAGATCTAAAGGCAATACAGCCTGGAGGCACCGCAGAGCTATGATAGAAGAAACCAGCTGAGAGACCCTGCACTCTGCATGACTGACCACAGCAGGAGAACTACAGAAGCACAGATCTAAAGGCAATACAGCCTGGAGGCACCGCAGAGCTATGATAGAAGAAACCAGCTGAGAGACCCTGCACTCTGCATGATGGACTAGAGCAGGAGAACTACAGAAGCTCAGATCTAAATGCAATACAGCCTGCAGGCACCGCAGAGCTATGATAGAAGAAACCAGCTGAGAGACCCTGCACTCTGCATGATGGACCAGAGCAGGAGAACTACAGAAGCACAGATCTAAATGCAATACAGCCTGGAGGCACCGCAGAGCTATGATAGAAGAAACCAGCTGAGAGACCCTGCACTCTGCATGATTTACCAGAGCAGGAGAAATACAGAAGCACAGATATAAAGGCAATACAGCCTGGAGGCACCGCAGAGCTATGATAGAAGAAACCAGCTGAGAGACCCTGCACTCTGCATAATGGACCAGAGCAGGAGAACTACAGAAGCACAGATCTAAAGGCAATACAGCCTGGAGGCACCGCAGAGCTATGATAGAAGAAACCAGCTGAGAGACCCTGCACTCTGCATAATGGACCAGAGCAGGAGAACTACAGAAGCACAGATCTAAAGGCAATACAGCCTGGAGGCACCGCAGAGCTATGATAGAGGAAACCAGCTGAGAGACCCTGCACTCTGCATGATGGACCAGAGCAGGAGAACTACAGAAGCACAGATCTAAAGGCAGTACAGCCTGGAGGCACCGCAGAGCTATGATAGCAGAAACCAGCTGAGAGACCCTGCACTCTGCATGATTGACCAGAGCAGGAGAAGTACAGAAGCACAGATCTAAATGCAATACAGCCTGGAGGCACCACAGAGCTATGATAGAAGAAAACCAGCTGAGAGACCCTGCACTCTGCATGATGGACCAGAGCAGGAGAACTACAGAAGCACAGATCTAAAGGCAATACAGCCTGCAGGCAACGCAGAGCTATGATAGAAGAAAACCAGCTGAGAGACCCTGCACTCTGCATGATTGACCACAGCAGGAGAACTACAGAAGCACAGATCTAAATGCAATACAGCCTGCAGGCACCACAGAGCTATGAGAGAAGAAACCGGCTGAGAGACCCTGCACTCTGCATGATTGACCAGAGCAGGAGAACTACAGAAGCACAGATCTAAATGCAATACAGCCTGCAGGCACCGTAGAGCTATGATAGAAGAAACCAGCTGAGAGACCCTGCACTCTGCATGATTGACCACAGCAGGAGAACTACAGAAGCACAGATCTAAATGCAATACAGCCTGGAAGCACCGCAGAGCTATGATAGAAGAAACCAGCTGAGGTACCCTGCACTCTGCATGATTGACCACAGCAGGAGAACTACAGAAGCACAGATCTAAATGCAATACAGCCTGGAGGCACCGCAGAGCTATGATAGAAGAAACCAGCTGAGAGACCCTGCACTCTGCATGATGGACCAGAGCAGGAGAACTACAGAAGCACACATCTAAATGCAATACAGCCTGGAGGCACCGCAGAGCTATGATAGAAGAAACCAGCTGAGGGACCCTGCACTCTGCATGATTGACCACAGCAGGAGAACTACAGAAGCACAGATCTAAAGGCAATACAGCCTGGAGGCACCGCAGAGCTATGATAGAAGAAACCAGCTGAGAGACCCTGCACTCTGCATGATTGACCACAGCAGGAGAACTACAGAAGCACAGATCTAAAGGCAATACAGCCTGCAGGCACCGCAGAGCTATGATAGAAGAAACCAGCTGAGAGACCCTGCACTCTGCATGATTGACCACAGCAGGAGAACTACAGAAGCACAGATCTAAAGGCAATACAGCCTGGAGGCACCGCAGAGCTATGATAGAAGAAACCAGCTGAGAGACCCTGCACTCTGCATGATAGACCAGAGCAGGAGAACTACAGAAGCACAGATCTAAAGGCAATACAGCCTGGAGGCACTGCAGAGCTATGATAGAAGAAACCAGCTGAGAGACCCTGCACTCTGCATGATGGACCACAGCAGGAGAACTACAGAAGCACAGATCTAAAGGCAATACAGCCTGGAGGCACCGCAGAGCTATGATAGAAGAAACCAGCTGAGAGACCCTGCACTCTGCATGATTGACCACAGCAGGAGAACTACAGAAGCACAGATCTAAAGGCAATACAACCTGGAGGCACCGCAGAGCTATGATAGAAGAAATCAGCTGAGAGACCCTGCACTCTGCATGATTGACCAGAGCAGGAGAACTACAGAAGCACAGATCTAAATGCAATACAGCCTGGAGGCACCGCAGAGCTATGATAGAAGAAACCAGCTGAGAGACCCTGCACTCTGCATGATGGACCACAGCAGGAGAACTACAGAAGCACAGATCTAAAGGCAATACAGCCTGGAGGCACCGCAGAGCTATGATAGAAGAAACCAGCTGAGAGACCCTGCACTCTGCATGATGGACCAGAGCAGGAGAACTACAGAAGCACAGATCTAAATGCAATACAGCCTGGAGGCACCGCAGAGCTATGATAGAAGAAACCAGCTGAGAGACCCTGCACTCTGCATGATTGACCAGAGCAGGAGAACTACAGAAGCACAGATCTAAAGGCAATACAGGCTGGAGGCACCACAGAGCTATGATAGAGGAAAGCAGCTGAGAGACCCTGCACTCTGCATGATGGACCAGAGCAGAACTACAGAAGCACAGATCTAAATGCAATACAGCCTGGAGGCAACGCTGAGCTATGATAGAAGAAACCAGCTGAGAGACCCTGCACTCTGCATGATTGACCAGAGCAGGAGAACTACAGAAGCACAGATCTAAAGGCAATACAGCCTGGAGGCACCACAGAGCTATGATAGAGGAAAGCAGCTGAGAGACCCTGCACTCTGCATGATGGACCAGAGCAGGAGAACTACAGAAGCTCAGATCTAAATGCAATACAGCCTGGAGGCACCGCAGAGCTATGATAGAGGAAACCAGCTGAGAGACCCTGCACTCTGCATGATGGACCAGAGCAGGAGAACTACAGAAGCACAGATCTAAAGGCAATACAGCCTGGAGGCACCGCAGAGCTATGATAGAAGAAACCAGCTGAGAGACCCTGCACTCTGCATGATTGACCAGAGCAGGAGAACTACAGAAGCACAGATCTAAAGGCAATACAGCCTGGAGGCGCCGCAGAGCTATGATAGAAGAAACCAGCTGAGAGACCCTGCACTCTGCATGATTGACCACAGCAGGAGAACTACAGAAGCACAGATCTAAAGGCAATACAGCCTGGAGGCACCGCAGAGCTATGATAGAAGAAACCAGCTGAGAGACCCTGCACTCTGCATGATTGACCACAGCAGGAGAACTACAGAAGCACAGATCTAAAGGCAATACAACCTGGAGGCACCGCAGAGCTATGATAGAAGAAAACCAGCTGAGAGACCCTGCACTCTGCATGATTGACCACAGCAGGAGAACTACAGAAGCACAGATCTAAAGGCAATACAGCCTGGAGGCACCGCAGAGCTATGATAGAAGAAACCAACTGAGAGACCCTGCACTCTGCATGATTGACCACAGCAGGAGAACTACAGAAGCACAGATCTAAAGGCAATACAGCCTGGAGGCACCGCAGAGCTATGATAGAAGAAACCAGCTGAGAGACCCTGCACTCTGCATGATTGACCAGAGCAGGAGAACTACAGAAGCACAGATCTAAAGGCAATACAGCCTGCAGGCACCGCAGAGCTATGATAGAAGAAACCAGCTGAGAGACCCTGCACTCTGCATGACTGACCACAGCAGGAGAACTACAGATGCACAGATCTAAATGCAATACAGCCTGGAGGCACCGCAGAGCTATGATAGAAGAAACCAGCTGAGAGACCCAGCACTCTGCATGATTGACCAGAGCAGGAGAACTACAGAAGCACAGATCTAAAGGCAATACAGCCTGGAGGCACCGCAGAGCTATGATAGAAGAAACCAGCTGAGAGACCCTGCACTCTGCATGATTGACCACAGCAGGAGAACTACAGAAGCTCAGATCTAAAGGCAATACAGCCTGCAGGCACCGCAGAGCTATGATAGAAGAAACCAGCTGAGAGACCCTGCACTCTGCATGACTGACCACAGCAGGAGAACTACAGATGCACAGATCTAAATGCAATACAGCCTGGAGGCACCGCAGAGCTATGATAGAAGAAACCAGCTGAGAGACCCAGCACTCTGCATGATGGACCAGAGCAGGAGAACTACAGAAACACAGATATAAAGGCAATACAGCCTGGACGCACCGCAGAGCTATGATAGAAGAAAACCAGCTGAGAGACCCTGCACTCTGCATGATGGACCAGAGCAGGAGAACTACAGAAGCACAGATCTAAATGCAATACAGCCTGGAGGCACCGCAGAGCTATGATAGAAGAAACCAGCTGAGAGACCCTGCACTCTGCATGATTGACCACAGCAGGAGAACTACAGAAGCACAGATCTAAATGCAATACAGCCTGCAGGCACCGCAGAGCTATGATAGAAAAAACCAGCTGAGAGACCCTGCACTCTGCATGATGGACCAGAGCAGGAGAACTACAGATGCACAGATCTAAATGCAATACAGCCTGGAGGCACCGCAGAGCTATGATAGAAGAAACCAGCTGAGAGACCCTGCACTCTGCATGATTGACCACAGCAGGAGAACTACAGAAGCACAGATCTAAAGGCAATACAGCCTGCAGGCACCGCAGAGCTATGATAGAAGAAACCAGCTGAGAGACCCTGCACTCTGCATGATGGACCAGAGCAGGAGAACTACAGAAGCACAGATCTAAAGGCAATACAGCCTGGAGGCACCGCAGAGCTATGATAGAAGAAACCAGCTGAGAGACCCTGCACTCTGCATGATTGACCAGAGCAGGAGAACTACAGAAGCTCAGATCTAAAGGCAATACAGCCTGGAGGCACTGCAGAGCTATGATAGAAGAAACCAGCTGAGAGACCCTGCACTCTGCATGATTGACCAGAGCTGGAGAGCTACAGAAGCACAGATCTAAAGGCAATACAGCCTGCAGGCACCTCAGAGCTATGATAGAAGAAAACCAGCTGAGAGACCCTGCACTCTGCATGATAGACCACAGCAGGAGAACTACAGAAGCACAGATCTAAATGCAATACAGGCTGCAGGCACCGCAGAGCTATGATAGAAGAAAACCAGCTGAGAGACCCTGCACTCTGCATGATTGACCAGAGCAGGAGAACTACAGAAGCACAGATCTAAAGGCAATACAGCCTGCAGGCACCGCAGAGCTATGATAGAAGAAACCAGCTGAGAGACCCTGCACTCTGCATGATGGACCAGAGCAGGAGAACTACAGAAGCACAGATCTAAAGGCAATACAGCCTGCAGGCACCGCAGAGCTATGATAGAAGAAAAGCAGCTGAGAGACCCTGCACTCTGCATGATGGACCAGAGCAGGAGAACTACAGAAGCACAGATCTAAAGACAATACAGCCTGCAGGCACCGCAGAGCTATGATAGAAGAAAACCAGCTGAGAGACCCTGCACTCTGCATGATGGACCACAGCAGAAGAACTACAGAAGCACAGATCTAAAGGCAATACAGCCTGGAGGCACCGCAGAGCTATGATAGAAGAAACCAGCTGAGAGACCCTGCACTCTGCATGATTGACCAGAGCAGGAGAACTACAGAAGCACAGATCTAAAGGCAATACAGCCTGCAGGCACCGCAGAGCTATGATAGAAGAAACCAGCTGAGAGACCCTGCATTCTGCATGATTGACCAGAGCAGGAGAACTACAGAAGCACAGATCTAAAGGCAATACAGCCTGGAGGCACCGCAGAGCTATGATAGAAGAAACCAGCTGAGAGACCCTGCACTCTGCATGATGGACCAGAGCAGGAGAACTACAGAAGCACAGATCTAAAGGCAATACAGCCTGCAGGCACCGCAGAGCTATGATAGAAGAAAAGCAGCTGAGAGACCCTGCACTCTGCATGACTGACCAGAGCAGGAGAACTACAGAAGCACAGATCTAAATGCAATACAGCCTGGAGGCACCGCAGAGCTATGATAGAAGAAACCAGCTGAGAGACCCTGCACTCTGCATGATGGACCAGAGCAGGAGAACTACAGAAGCACAGATCTAAAGGCAATACAGCCTGGAGGTACCGCAGAGCTATGATAGAAGAAACCAGCTGAGAGACCCTGCACTCTGCATGATTGACCACAGCAGGAGAACTACAGAAGCACAGATCTAAAGGCAATACAGCCTGGAGGCACCGCAGAGCTATGATAGAAGAAACCAGCTGAGAGACCCTGCACTCTGCATGATTGACCACAGCAGGAGAACTACAGATGCACAGATCTAAATGCAATACAGCCTGGAGGCACCGCAGAGCTATGATAGAAGAAACCAGCTGAGAGACCCTGCACTCTGCATGATTGACCAGAGCAGGAGAACTACAGAAGCACAGATATAAAGGCAATACAGCCTGGAGGCACCGCAGAGCTATGATAGAAGAAAACCAGCTGAGAGACCCTGCACTCTGCATGATGGACCAGAGCAGGAGAACTACAGATGCACAGATCTAAATGCAATACAGCCTGCAGGCACCGCAGAGCTATGATAGAAAAAAACAGCTGAGAGACCCTGCACTCTGCATGATTGACCAGAGCAGGAGAACTACAGAAGCACAGATCTTAATGCAATACAGCCTGGAGGCACCGCAGAGCTATGATAGAAGAAACCAGCTGAGAGACCCTGCACTCTGCATGACTGACCACAGCAGGAGAACTACAGAAGCACAGATCTAAAGGCAATACAGCCTGCAGGCACCGCAGAGCTATGATAGAAGAAACCAGCTGAGAGACCCTGCACTCTGCATGATTGACCAGAGCAGGAGAACTACAGAAGCACAGATCTAAAGGCAATACAGCCTGGAGGCACCGCAGATCTATGATAGAAGAAACCAGCTGAGAGACCCTGCACTCTGCATGATGGACCAGAGCAGGAGAACTACAGAAGCACAGATCTAAATGCAATACAGCCTGGAGGCACCGCAGAGCTATGATAGAAGAAACCAGCTGAGAGACCCTGCACTCTGCATGATGGACCACAGCAGGAGAACTACAGAAGCTCAGATCTAAAGACAATACAGCCTGGAGGCACCGCAGAGCTATGATAGAAGAAACCAGCTGAGAGACCCTGCACTCTGCATGATTGACCAGAGCAGGAGAACTACAGAAGCACAGATCTAAAGGCAATACAGCCTGGAGGCACCGCAGAGCTATGATAGAAGAAAACCAGCTGAGAGACCGTGCACTCTGCATGATTGACCACAGCAGGAGAACTACAGAAGCACAGATCTAAAGGCAATACAGCCTGGAGGCACCGCAGAGCTATGATAGAAGAAAACCAGCTGAGAGACCCTGCACTCTGCATGATTGACCACAGCAGGAGAACTACAGAAGCTCAGATCTAAAGGCAATACAGCCTGGAGGCACCGCAGAGCTATGATAGAAGAAAACCAGCTGAGAGACCCTGCACTCTGCATGATGGACCAGAGCAGGAGAACTACAGAAGCACAGATCTAAATGCAATACAGCCTGGAGGCACCGCAGAGCTATGATAGAAGAAACCAGCTGAGAGACCCTGCACTCTGCATGATTGACCAGAGCAGGAGAACTACAGAAGCACAGATCTAAAGGCAATACAGCCTGCAGGCACCGCAGAGCTATGATAGAAGAAACCAGCTGAGAGACCCTGCACTCTGCATGATTGACCAGAGCAAGAGAACTACAGAAGCACAGATCTAAATGCTATACAGCCTGGAGGCACCGCAGAGCTATGATAGAAGAAACCAGCTGAGAGACCCTGCACTCTGCATGATGGACCACAGCAGGAGAACTACAGAAGCTCAGATCTAAAGACAATACAGCCTGGAGGCACCGCAGAGCTATGATAGAAGAAACCAGCTGAGAGACCCTGCACTCTGCATGATTGACCAGAGCAGGAGAACAACAGAAGCACAGATCTAAAGGCAATACAGCCTGGAGGCACCGCAGAGCTATGATAGAAGAAAACCAGCTGAGAGACCCTGCACTCTGCATGATGGACCAGAGCAGGAGAACTACAGAAGCACAGATCTAAAGGCAATACAGCCTGCAGGCACCGCAGAGCTATGATGGAAGAAAACCAGCTGAGGGACCCTGCACTCTGCATGATTGACCACAGCAGGAGAACTACAGAAGCACAGATGTAAAGGCAATACAGCCTGCAGGCACCGCAGAGCTATGATAGAAGGAAGCAGCTGAGAGACCCTGCACTCTGCATGATTGACCAGAGCAGGAGAACTACAGAAGCACAGATCTAAATGCAATACAGCCTGCAGGCACCGCAGAGCTATGATAGAAGAAACCCGCTGAGAGACCCTGCACTCTGCATGATGGACCAGAGCAGGAGAACTACAGAAGCACAGATCTAAATGCAATACAGCCTGCAGGCACCGCAGAGCTATGATAGAAGAAACCCGCTGAGAGACCCTGCACTCTGCATGATTGACCACAGCAGGAGAACTACAGAAGCACAGATCTAAATGCAATACAACCTGCAGGCACCGCAGAGCTATGATAGAAGAAACCAGCTGAGAGACCATGCACTCTGCATGATGGACCAGAGCTGGAGAACTACAGAAGCACAGATCTAAATGCAATACAGCCTGGAGGCACCACAGAGCTATGATAGAAGAAAACCAGCTGAGGGACCCTGCACTCTGCATGACTAACCACAGCAGGAGAACTACAGAAGCACAGATCTAAAGCAATACAGCCTGGAGGCACCGCAGAGCTATGATAGAAGAAACCAGCTGAGAGACCCTGCACTCTGCATGATTGACCACAGCAGGAGAACTACAGAAGCACAGATCTAAAGGCAATACAAACTGGAGGCACCGCAGAGCTATGATAGAAGAAAACCAGCTGAGAGACCCTGCACTCTGCATGATGGACAACAGCAGGAGAACTACAGAAGCAAAGATCTAAAGGCAATACAGCCTGGAGGCACCGCAGAGCTATGATAGAAGAAACCAGCTGAGAGACCCTGCACTCTGCATGATGGACCAGAGCAGGAGAACTGCAGAAGCTCAGATCTAAAGGCAATACAGCCTGGAGGCACCGCAGAGCTATGATAGAAGAAACCAGCTGAGAGACCCTGCACTCTGCATGATTGACCACAGCAGGAGAACTACAGAAGCACAGATCTAAAGGCAATACAGCCTGGAGGCAACGCAGAGCTATGATAGAAGAAAACCAGCTGAGGGGCCCTGCACTCTGCATGACTGACCAGAGCAGGAGAACTACAGAAGCACAGATCTAATTGCAATACAGCCTGGAGGCACCGCAGAGCTATGATAGAAGAAACCAGCTGAGAGACCCTGCACTCTGCATGATTGACCACAGCAGGAGAACTACAGAAGCACAGATCTAAAGGCAATACAGCCTGCAGGCACCGCAGAGCTATGATGGAAGAAAACCAGCTGAGGGACCCTGCACTCTGCATGATTGACCACAGCAGGAGAACTACAGAAGCACAGATCTAAAGGCAATACAGCCTGGAGACACCGCAGAGCTATGATAGAAGAAAACCAGCTGAGAGACCCTGCACTCTGCATGATGGACCAGAGCAGGAGAACTACAGAAGCACAGATCTAAAGGCAATACAGCCAGGAGGCACCGCAGAGCTATGATAGAAGAAACCAGCTGAGAGACCCTGCACTCTGCATGATGGACCAGAGCAGGAGAACTACAGAAGCACAGATCTAAAGGCAATACAGCCAGGAGGCACCGCAGAGCTATGATAGAAGAAACCAGATGAGAGACCCTGCACTCTGCATGATGGACCAGAGCAGGAGAACTACAGAAGCACAGATCTAAAGGCAATACAGCCTGGAGGCACCGCAGAGCTATGATAGAAGAAACCAGCTGAGAGACCCTGCACTCTGCATGATGGACCAGAGCAGAAGAACTACAGAAGCTCAGATCTAAATGCAATACAGCCTGGAGGCACCGCAGAGCTATGATAGAAGAAAACCAGCTGAGAGACCCTGCACTCTGCATGATTGACCAGAGCAGGAGAACTACAGAAGCACAGATCTAAAGGCAATACAGCCTGGAGGCACCGCAGAGCTATGATAGAAGAAACCAGCTGAGAGACCCTGCACTCTGCATGATTGACCACAGCAGGAGAACTACAGAAGCACAGATCTAAATGCAATACAGCCTGGAGGCACCGCAGAGCTATGATAGAAGAAACCAGCTGAGAGACCCTGCACTCTGCATGATTGACCACAGCAGGAGAACTACAGAAGCTCAGATCTAAATGCAATACAGCCTGCAGGCACCGCAGAGCTATGATAGAAGAAACCAGCTGAGAGACCCTGCACTCTGCATGATTGACCAGAGCAGGAGAACTACAGAAGCACAGATCTAAAGGCAATACAGCCTGGAGGCACCGCAGAGCTATGATAGAAGAAACCAGCTGAGAGACCCTGCACTCTGCATGATTGACCACAGCAGGAGAACTACAGAAGCACAGATCTAAAGGCAATACAGCCTGGAGGCCCCGCAGAGCTATGATAGAAGAAACCAGCTGAGAGACCCTGCACTCTGCATGATTGACCACAGCAGGAGAACTACAGAAGCACAGATCTAAAGGCAATACAGCCTGGAGGCACCGCAGAGCTATGATAGAAGAAACCAGCTGAGAGACCCTGCACTCTGCATGATTGACCACAGCAGGAGAACTACAGATGCACAGATCTAAATGCAATATAGCCTGGAGGCACCGCAGAGCTATGATAGAAGAAACCAGCTGAGAGACCCTGCACTCTGCATGATTGACCAGAGCAGGAGAACTACAGAAGCACAGATCTAAAGGCAATACAGCCTGGAGGCACCGCAGAGCTATGATAGAAGAAACCAGCTGAGAGACCCTGCACTCTGCATGATTGACCACAGCAGGAGAACTACAGATGCACAGATCTAAATGCAGTACAGCCTGGAGGCACCGCAGAGCTATGATAGAAGAAACCAGCTGAGAGACCCTGCACTCTGCATGATGGACCAGAGCAGGAGAACTACAGAAGCACAGATCTAAATGCAATACAGCCTGGAGGCACCGCAGAGCTATGATAGAAGAAACCAGCTGAGAGACGCTGCACTCTGCATGATTGACCACAGCAGGAGAACTACAGATGCACAGATCTAAAGGCAATACAGCCTGGAGGCACCGCAGAGATATGATAGAAGAAACCAGCTGAGAGACCCAGCACTCTGCATGATTGACCACAGCAGGAGAACTACAGAAGCACACATCTAAAGGCAATACAGCCTGGAGGCACCGCAGAGCTATGATAGAGGAAACCAGCTGAGAGACCCTGCACTCTGCATGATGGACCACAGCAGGAGAACTACAGAAGCACAGATCTAAATGCAATACAGCCTGGAGGCACCGCAGAGCTATGATAGAAGAAACCAGCTGAGAGACCCTGCACTCTGCATGATGGACCAGAGCAGGAGAACTACAGAAGCACAGATCTAAAGGCAATACTGCCTGGAGGCACCGCAGAGCTATGATAGAAGAAACCAGCTGAGAGACCCAGCACTCTGCATGATTGATCACAGCAGGAGAACTACAGAAGCACAGATCTAAATGCAATACAGCCTGGAGGCACCGCAGAGCTATGATAGAAGAAACCAGCTGAGAGACCCTGCACTCTGCATGATTGACCAGAGCAGGAGAACTACAGAAGCACAGATCTAAATGCAATACAGCCTGCAGGCACCGCAGAGCTATGATAGAAGAAACCAGCTGAGAGACCCAGCACTCTGCATGATGGACCAGAGCAGGAGAACTACAGAAGCACAGATCTAAAGGCAATACAGCCTGGAGGCACCGCAGAGCTATGATAGAAGAAAAGCAGCTGAGAGACCCTGCACTCTGCATGATGGACCACAGCAGGAGAACTACAGAAGCACAGATCTAAAGGCAATACAGCCTGCAGGCACCGCAGAGCTATGATAGAAGAAAACCAGCTGAGAGACCCTGCACTCTGCATGATGGACCACAGCAGGAGAACTACAGAAGCACAGATCTAAATGCAATACAGCCTGGAGGCACCGCAGAGCTATGATAGAAGAAAACCAGCTGAGAGACCCTGCACTCTGCATGATGGACCACAGCAAGAGAACTACAGAAGCACAGATCTAAAGGCAATACAGCCTGGAGGCACCGCAGAGCTATGATAGAAGAAACCAGCTGAGAGACCCTGCACTCTGCATGATTGACCACAGCAGGAGAACTACAGAAGCACAGATCTAAAGGCAATACAGCCTGGAGGCACCGCAGAGCTATGATAGAAGAAAAGCAGCTGAGAGACCCTGCACTCTGCATGATGGACAAGAGCAGGAGAACTACAGAAGCACAGATCTAAATGCAATACAGCCTGCAGGCACCGCAGAGCTATGATAGAAGAAACCAGCTGAGAGACCCTGCACTCTGCATGATTGACCACAGCAGGAGAACTACAGAAGCACAGATCTAAATGCAATACAGCCTGGAGGCACCTCAGAGCTATGATAGAAGAAACCAGCTGAGAGACCCTGCACTCTGCATGATGGACCAGAGCAGGAGAACTACAGAAGCTCAGATCTAAATGCAATACAGCCTGGAGGCACCGCAGAGCTATGATAGAAGAAACCAGCTGAGAGACCCTGCACTCTGCATGATGGACCAGAGCAGGAGAACTACAGAAGCACAGATCTAAATGCAATACAGCCTGGAGGCACCGCAGAGCTATGATAGAAGAAAACCAGCTGAGAGACCCTGCACTCTGCATGATGGACCAGAGCAGGAGAACTACAGAAGCACAGATCTAAAGGCAATACAGCCTGGAGGCACCGCAGAGCTATGATAGAATAAAACCAGCTGAGAGACCCTGCACTCTGCATGATTGACCAGAGCAGGAGAACTACAGAAGCACAGATCTAAATGCAATACAGCCTGGAGGCACCGCAGAGCTATGATAGAATAAAACCAGCTGAGAGACCCTGCACTCTGCATGATGAACCAGAGCAGGAGAACTACAGAAGCACAGATCTAAATGCAATACAGCCTGGAGGCACCGCAGAGCTATGATAGAATAAAACCAGCTGAGAGACCCTGCACTCTGCATGATGAACCAGAGCAGGAGAACTACAGAAGCACAGATCTAAATGCAATACAGCCTGGAGGCACCGCAGAGCTATGATAGAAGAAACCAGCTGAGAGACCCTGCACTCTGCATGATGGACCAGAGCAGGAGAACTACAGAAGCTCAGATCTAAATGCAATACAGCCTGGAGGCACCGCAGAGCTATGATAGAAGAAACCAGCTGAGAGACCCTGCACTCTGCATGATTGACCACAGCAGGAGAACTACAGAAGCACAGATCTAAAGGCAATACAGCCTGGAGGCACCGCAGATCTATGATAGAAGAAAACCAGCTGAGAGACCCTGCACTCTGCATGATTGACCAGAGCAGGAGAACTACAGAAGCACAGATCTAAAGGCAATACAGCCTGGAGGCACCGCAGAGCTATGATAGAAGAAACCAGCTGAGAGACCCTGCACTCTGCATGATGGACCAGAGCAGGAGAACTACAGAAGCTCAGATCTAAATGCAATACAGCCTGGAGGCACCGCAGAGCTATGATAGAAGAAACCAGCTGAGAGACCCTGCACTCTGCATGATGGACCAGAGCAGGAGAACTACAGAAGCACAGATCTAAATGCAATACAGACTGGAGGCACCGCAGAGCTATGATAGAAGAAAACCAGCTGAGAGACCCTGCACTCTGCATGATTGACCACAGCAGGAGAACTACAGAAGCACAGATCTAAAGGCAATACAGCCTGCAGGCACCGCAGAGCTATGATAGAAGAAACCAGCTGAGAGACCCTGCACTCTGCATGATTGACCAGAGCAGGAGAACTACAGAAGCACAGATCTAAAGGCAATACAGCCTGGAGGCACCGCAGAGCTATGATAGAAGAAACCAGCTGAGAGACCCTGCACTCTGCATGATTGACCAGAGCAGGAGAACTACAAAAGCACAGATCTAAAGGCAATACAGCCTGGAGGCACCGCAGAGCTATGATAGAAGAAACCAGCTGAGAGACCCTGCACTCTGCATGATTGACCAGAGCAGGAGAACTACAGAAGCACAGATCTAAATGCAATACAGCCTGCAGGCACCGCAGAGCTATGATAGAAGAAACCAGCTGAGAGACCCTGCACTCTGCATGATTGACCACAGCAGGAGAACTACAGAAGCACAGATCTAAATTCAATACAGCCTGGAGGCATCGCAGAGCTATGATAGAAGAAACCAGCTGAGAGACCCTGCACTCTACATGATTGACCAGAGCAGGAGAACTACAGAAGCTCAGTTCTAAATGCAATACAGCCTGGAGGCATCGCAGAGCTATGATAGAAGAAACCAGCTGAGAGACCCTGCACTCTGCATGATGGACCAGAGCAGGAGAACTACAGAAGCACAGATCTAAATTCAATACAGCCTGGAGGCACCGCAGAGCTATGATAGAAGAAACCAGCTGAGAGACCCTGCACTCTACATGATTGACCAGAGCAGGAGAACTACAGAAGCACAGATCTAAATGCAATACAGCCTGGAGGCACCGCAGAGCTATGATAGAAGAAAACCAGCTGAGAGACCCTGCACTCTGCATGATGGACCAGAGCAGGAGAACTACAGAAGCACAGATCTAAATTCAATACAGCCTGGAGGCACCGCAGAGCTATGATAGAAGAAAACCAGCTGAGAGACCCTGCACTCTGCATGATTGACCACAGCAGGAGAACTACAGAAGCACAGATCTAAAGGCAATACAGCCTGGAGGCACCGCAGAGCTATGATAGAAGAAACCAGCTGAGAGACCCTTCACTCTACATGATTGACCAGAGCAGGAGAACTAAAGAAGCACAGATCTAAATGCAATACAGCCTGGAGGCACCGCAGAGCTATGATAGAAGAAAACCAGCTGAGAGACCCTGCACTCTGCATGATGGACCAGAGCAGGAGAACTACAGAAGCACAGATCTAAATGCAATACAGCCTGGAGGCACCGCAGAGCTATGATAGAAGAAAACCAGCTGAGAGACCCTGCACTCTGCATGATGGACCAGAGCAGGAGAACTACAGAAGCTCAGATCTAAAGGCAATACAGCCTGCAGGCACCGCAGAGCTATGATAGAAGAAACCAGCTGAGAGACCCTGCACTCTGCATGATGGACCAGAGCAGGAGAACTACAGAAGCACAGATCTAAAGGCAATACAGCCTGGAGGCACCGCAGAGCTATGATAGAAGAAACCAGCTGAGAGACCCTGCCCTCTGCATGATTGACCAGAGCAGGAGAACTACAGAAGCACAGATCTAAAGGCAATACAGCCTGCAGGCACCGCAGAGCTATGATAGAAGAAACCAGCTGAGAGACCCTGCACTCTGCATGATGGACCAGAGCAGGAGAACTACAGAAGCACAGATCTAAAGGCAATACAGCCTGGAGGCACCGCAGAGCTATGATAGAAGAAACCAGCTGAGAGACCCTGCACTCTGCATGATTGACCAGAGCAGGAGAACTACAGAAGCACAGATCTAAATGCAATACAGCCTGGAGGCACCGCAGAGCTATGAAAGAAGAAAACCAGCTGAGAGACCCTGCACTCTGCATGATGGACCAGAGCAGGAGAACTACAGAAGCACAGATCTAAATGCAATACAGCCTGGAGGCACCGTAGAGCTATGATAGAAGAAACCAGCTGAGAGACCCTGCCCTCTGCATGATTGACCAGAGCAGGAGAACTACAGAAGCACAGATCTAAAGGCAATACAGCCTGCAGGCACCGCAGAGCTATGATAGAAGAAACCAGCTGAGAGACCCTGCACTCTGCATGATGGACCAGAGCAGGAGAACTACAGAAGCACAGATCTAAAGGCAATACAGCCTGGAGGCACCGCAGAGCTATGATAGAAGAAACCAGCTGAGAGACCCTGCACTCTGCATGATGGACCAGAGCAGGAGAACTACAGAAGCACAGATCTAAATGCAATACAGCCTGGAGGCACCGCAGAGCTATGAAAGAAGAAAACCAGCTGAGAGACCCTGCACTCTGCATGATTGACCACAGCAGGAGAACTACAGAAGCACAGATCTAAATGCAATACAGCCTGGAGGCACCGCAGAGCTATGATAGAAGAAACCAGCTGAGAGACCCTGCACTCTGCATGATGGACCAGAGCAGGAGAACTACAGAAGCACAGATCTAAAGGCAATACAGCCTGGAGGCACCGCAGAGCTATGATAGAAGAAACCAGCTGAGAGACCCTGCACTCTGCATGATGGACCAGAGCAGGAGAACTACAGAAGCACAGATCTAAAGGCAATACAGCCTGGAGGCACCGCAGAGCTATGATAGAAGAAACCAGCTGAGAGACCCTGCACTCTGCATGATTGACCAGAGCAGGAGAACTACAGAAGCACAGATCTAAATGCAATACAGCCTGGAGGCACCGCAGAGCTATGAAAGAAGAAAACCAGCTGAGAGACCCTGCACTCTGCATGATTGACCACAGCAGGAGAACTACAGAAGCACAGATCTAAATGCAATACAGCCTGGAGGCACCGCAGAGCTATGATAGAAGAAACCAGCTGAGAGACCCTGCACTCTGCATGATGGACCAGAGCAGGAGAACTACAGAAGCACAGATCTAAAGGCAATACAGCCTGGAGGTACCGCAGAGCTATGATAGAAGAAAACCAGCTGAGAGACCCTGCACTCTGCATGATAGACCAGAGCAGGAGAACTACAGAAGCACAGATCTAAAGGAAATACAGCCTGCAGGCACCGCAGAGCTATGATAGAAGAAACCAGCTGAGAGACCCTGCACTCTGCATGATGGACCAGAGCAGGAGAACTACAGAAGCACAGATCTAAATGCAATACAGCCTGGAGGCACCGCAGAGCTATGATAGAAGAAACCAGCTGAGAGACCCTGCACTCTGCATGATGGACCAGAGCAGGAGAACTACAGAAGCACAGATCTAAATGCAATACAGCCTGGAGGCACCGCAGAGCTATGATAGAAGAAACCAGCTGAGAGACCCTGCACTCTGCATGATTGACCACAGCAGGAGAACTACAGAAGCACAGATCTAAAGGCAATACAGCCTGGAGGCACCGCAGAGCTATGATAGAAGAAACCAGCTGAGAGACCCTGCACTCTGCATGATGGACCAGAGCAGGAGAACTACAGAAGCTCAGATCTAAAGGCAATACAGCCTGGAGGCACCGCAGAGCTATGATAGAAGAAAACCAGCTGAGGGACCCTGCACTCTGCATGATGGACCAGAGCAGGAGAACTACAGAAGCACAGATCTAAATGCAATACAGCCTGGAGGCACCGCAGAGCTATGATAGAAGAAACCAGCTGAGAGACCCTGCACTCTGCATGATGGACCAGAGCAGGAGAACTACAGAAGCACAGATCTAAATGCAATACAGCCTGGAGGCACCGCAGAGCTATGATAGAAGAAACCAGCTGAGAGACCCTGCACTCTGCATGATTGACCACAGCAGGAGAACTACAGAAGCACAGATCTAAAGGCAATACAGCCTGGAGGCACCGCAGAGCTATGATAGAAGAAACCAGCTGAGAGACCCTGCACTCTGCATGATTGACCAGAGCAGGAGAACTACAGAAGCACAGATCTAAATGCAATCTGAAGGGAAATACAGCCTGGAGGAACATATTTTGGGGTGTAATAAGTGCAAAACAGCTCAGATTTAATCATGAGTTATACTGATACAACTAAATAAATATATGTGTGCACTAATATGAGACAACATTGTGATTTGGGGAATTAACAGTTTAAATATTACCTAGTGCATGCCTCATCCAATAGGTGTATATATAGAAATCATTGGGCTCTAAACCATTATAGAGACTTTAGCCACGTACACTACAACTTTTTTCAAGTTAATGACCACGATTTGGTTTTAGGTCTAAAATGCGTTGAATGATTACATATTTCTACAGTGTTTTTCACATTTGATAAATGATATTTTTGTGGTTGAGTGCAGCTGATACTAATGAAAATGAATTGTACAAATATTTATAATGGCCCCGGTATAGATCTGTCCACATTGAGTGTGGGCTTCATCTATGAACTATGATAGCGTTATGGGAGCAAGAGAAGGTTATTTCCACTATGGTTTCCAGAGCTGCCATGTCCCCATCCTTTATGGTAAGTATCCAGGCTCAAATCTGCCTGAGCGAGATTTTACTGCTTTTTAGGCTCTGTTCACATCTACACTACAATGGGGAAAAAAAGTATTTAGTCAGCCACCAATTGTGCAAGTTCTCCCACTTTAAAAGATGAGGTCGGCCTGTAATTGACATCATAGGTCGACCTCAACTATGAGAGACAAAATGAGAAAACAAATCCTGAAAATCACATTGTCTGATTTGGAAAGAATTTTTTTTCCGAATTTGGTGGAAAATAAGTATTTAGTCAATTACAAACAAGCAAGATTTCTGCCTCTCACAGACCTGTAACTTCTTCTTTAAGAGGCTCCTCTGTCCTCCACTCATTACCTGTAGTACTGGCTCCTCTGTCCTCCACTCATTACCTGTAGTACTGGCTCCTCTGTCTTCCACTCATTACCTGTAGTACTGGCTCCTCTGTTCTCCACTCATTACCTGTAGTACTGGCTCCTCTGTCCTCCACTCATTACCTGTAGTACTGGCTCCTCTGTCCTCCACTCATTACCTGTAGTACTGGCTCCTCTGTCCTCCACTCATTACCTGTAGTACTGGCTCCTCTGTCCTCCACTCATTACCTGTAGTACTGGCTCCTCTGTCCTCCCCTCATTACCTGTAGTACTGGCTCTTCTGTCCTCCACTCATTACCTGTAGTACTGGCTCCTCTTTCCTCCACTCATTACCTGTAGCACTGGCTCCTCTGTCCTCCACTCATTACCTGTAGTACTGGCTCCTCTGTCCTCCACTCATTACCTGTAGTACTGGCTCCTCTGTCCTCCACTCATTACCTGTAGTACTGGCTCCTCTGTCCTTCACTCATTACCTGTAGTACTGGCTCCTCTTTCCTCCACTCATTACCTGTAGTACTGGCTTCTCTGTCCTCCACTCATTACCTGTAGTACTGGCTCCTCTGTCCTCCACTCATTACCTGTAGTACTGGCTCCTCTGTCCTCCACTCATTACCTGTAGTACTGGCTCCTCTGTCCTCCACTCATTACCTGTAGTACTGGCTCCTCTGTCCTCCACTCATTACCTGTAGTACTGGCTCCTCTGTCCTCCACTCATTACCTGTAGTACTGGCTCCTCTGTCCTCCACTCATTACCTGTAGTACTGGCTCCTCTGTCCTCCACTCATTACCTGTAGTACTGGCTCCTCTGTCCTCCACTCATTACCTGTAGTACTGGCTCCTCTGTCCTCCGCTCATTACCTGTAGTACTGGCTCCTCTGTCCTCCGCTCATTACCTTTAGTACTGGCTCCTCTGTCCTCCACTCATTACCTTTAGTACTGGCTCCTCTGTCCTCCACTCGTTACCTGTAGTACTGGCTCCTCTGTCCTCCACTCGTTACCTGTAGTACTGGCTCCTCTGTCCTCCACTCATTACCTGTAGTACTGGCTCCTCTTTCCTCCACTCATTACCTGTAGTACTGGCTCCTCTGTCCTCCACTCATTACCTGTAGTACTGGCTCCTCTGTCCTCCACTCATTACCTGTAGTACTGGCTCCTCTTTCCTCCACTCATTACCTGTAGTACTGGCTCCTCTGTCCTCCACTCATTACCTGCAGTACTGGCTCCTCTTTCCTCCACTCATTACCTGTAGTACTGGCTCCTCTGTCCTCCACTCATTGCCTGTAGTACTGGCTCCTCTGTCCTCCACTCATTACCTGTAGTACTGGCTCCTCTTTCCTCCACTCATTACCTGTAGTACTGGCTCCTGTTTGAACTTGTTATCAGTATAAAAGACGCCTGTCCGCAACCTCAAACAGTCACACTCCAAACTCCACTATGGTGAAGACCAAAGAGCTGTCGAAGGACACCAGAAACAAAATTGTAGCCCTGCACCAGGCTGACTAAATACTTTTTTTCCCCACTATGTTGTGATTTCCATATTTTTGTTCTATGATAAAAAAAGAAAAGATGAAGATAACGGAAGCGCCGGACCCCCTGTATATCGGACACTGAGGTTTGTCTAGTGTCCACTGGAACATCCAATATTTTACTGGACAGAATGGTGCAGCATGCTGCTATACATGCAACTCCTGGGGCGACTGTGCAGTGAATATTGTGTGACAAGGAGCGAGGACCTAGCAAGGACCAAGTTCTAAAATGGTTTGAAATCACTTTAATAAAGTCTGATGGTTACAGCTCTATATATTGCACAGTTTTATTATTTAAAAATACTTAGTTTAACCCCAGATTTCATCTCTAAGAAACAAGTTCAATGGCATTTACCATATGGCGTTTAGATTTGTGTCCGGGGTTTCTCACTTACAGATACAATCTGACACTTTCTCATCATGTCCTTCTGCTACAAATAGGGCAATGTAATAAGGAGCATCTGACAGATACAGCAAATCTTCCTAAGAGTGAATTAAAAAACGACTGGCATTTATATGGAACATATTCAATACAAGCCATGTATAAAAATGATGATATACAGTACAGACCAAAAGTTTGGACACACCTCATTTAAAGATTTTTCTGTATTTTCCTGACTATGAAAATTGTACATTCACACTGAAGGCATCAAAACTATGAATTAAGACATGTGGAATTATATACTTAACAACACATGTGTTAATTCATAGTTTTAATGCCTTCAGTGTGAATGTACAATTTTCATAGTCAGGAAAATACAGAAAAATCTTTAAATGAGAAGGTGTGTCCAAACTTTTGGTCTGTACTGTATATGCTTATATAGAATATACTAAATAAAGCTATTGGTCAGTTACTGGTCACATGGCCAGCCGTGCGGCCAGGCCAAGTGTGTATATAATATTTGAATGGAAGTTGACAGTTGAGAGTGACAGTTGGAGTTGACTTGCGACGGTGGAGGAGATATCTGCCAACCCTGAACTGAGTAGCAAAAATATGGAGATGAATGAAGACAGAGGACAACCGAGGAAGGGAAAGAAGAGGACAAATGCCACATTGATCTCATCAAATGAAGATAAGAAGACATCGAAGAACAGCAGCCAAGAGAGGAAGAAGAGAAGGACAAGCTCAAGGCCAGCTGAGAAGATGTCTTCCAATCTGAAGATGAATCAAGTGGATGAAGAGAGGAAAAAAAGTGCCAAGAAGAGAAAACACACCATAAACTCTTCAGGAGAAAAAAATCCGCTGCCCAAAAGAGCCAAAGGGGTCCTGAAAACAGAAGACCAGCAGGGACCCCAGAGAGGCTCAGGTAGAGTAACACATACATTTATGTGTTTTTTTTAAAACAAGTCATACCTACCATTGTGGAGGGTTTTCTTTACTATTTAGTGAGCAGACTATTTTGGGCCCTATTCTAATTTTTATTTTTTTTGTTTTTTTTTCATTGTAGAGCATTAGAACATCAAAAGGCATGACTTTATTATATCTTCATTGACACAGTTATAAAAGACTTACTTCTTCTGTGACAAATTGTATTTTAAGTCATAATTTGGGATACTGTATATTTAATGCATTGATTTCATTTACATTTAAATAACTTCTTGAGGGAAATCTAAAAAAACAGTTGCAATTCTGTCATTTATTCTTTTTTTTCATCATTCACTTTACAGTATACATTACAAATCTGAAGATAATGTTACTCTCTGGGTCAATGATGTATTCAGCTGATATCTATGGAAATCGCGGTCTGGGGGTGGGCTGCTTATATGTGGGGCACAATAAAGCATTGAACATCGGTGCGGTGAGGCCTCGGACTCTTGTGTCTTTATTATCGGGGTCAGGACAATTATGGGGATTCCAACTTCATAAAGTTTATTTCACTTCTACTGTTATTGCCATAAAAACACAAACACTTTAAACAATTATTGTTTTCTGCCATCATATTTCAAGACTAATAACAGTCTTTTATTTTTCCAGTGACAGTGGCATCCATTGGTCACCAAAGAATGTGGTTGTGGAGTGCTGATGGGATGTCATGGCAGCCAGGGGACAGATCATTATTCCCATGGCTGCCATATTGGTACCCCTGTGAAGCCCCGTCAATGGCTGGGGTTCATAGGAGACAGTGATTTAGCTAAATATTACATTACAAGACAAAAAATAAATAAATTATATATATATATATATATATAAATATTTATAGTTGTGTGCACAGTATACTGTATATATATATATATATATGTATATGACGCGCCCCCTGGGCCTGTGCTGCTGCTGCTGTGCAGGGGGAATACCCGGAGTCGGATCGCTGGGGGTTGTAGTTCTCCGTGGCGGTGACCCGGTCCGTGCCCAGGGTGGTCAAACCAATGGCAGTCTAAATGTTGTAATAAGTGTCCGACTACGCCACCCGTGGATTGCGGTCAGTGGGGACCGCCGCTGCGCTGCCGACCGCTGAGGCTGATGTTGGTTGCGCAGCCGAGTATGGGATAACTCCCCACGGGAGGAGTATTGCCTCAGGGCAGCTAATGTGAGAGATGATGGGAGTGATGGTGTGAGCGTCCCAGTACTTATGGTGCTGGTGCGGCAAGGAATCACAGAGACGTGTCGTGCAGTTCAGGGTCTTTACTGATGGTACAAGGCAGACCCTCCCGGGAGTACTGGCTAGTATAAGGGGCCTGGTCAGTCTGCGAGCAAGCAGGAGTTCCCCTGGCCAGGTGGAGTTGTAGGCCTCCCCGTTTATCTGCACTCTTCCTGGCTACCTTGTTGTCAGCGGTTACAAGTAGCCCACGTCCCTGAGTATACCGTGTGGTGCTCACCCGTATGGCTGGTGACTTGGGGCCTTCTGTTAGCCTCCGCTCCTGGATGGCGGCGCTGGTCCCTTCTTTGTGACTGAGCCTCCGGGCTTCTATGGCCAGAGGACCTGGAATCCCCTGCCGGCTGGTTTCTGCTGCTGGGTTTGTATCAGTCCCCACAGCCTCGGACTCCTGTGTCCGGTTTTAGTGTCTTCATCCAGGGCGAGCTCTGCTTAGCTCCAGCCCCTGGACTTCAGCTACTGCTCCTCCAGAGCTCCTGATCTCACTTTCCCTCTCCAGACTCTGACTCTGTCTGCAGCTTCACTCTGACTACTCTAATCCCGCCCCAGACCCAGTTTATAAGGGCAGATTCCTCCCCTCCCAGGTCTGGGTGGGCCGTGTTGCATGTTTAGGGCTCCTGACCAGAGAAACCTCCCACTTGCTCTCAGACATAATATCTCTATTACTGTGGCAACCAGACCCCTGGGGTGTCACATTCCCCCCTAGTAAATTTTAGTACTCCGGGACTAAACACATTTTTAAAGAAACATAAATACAAGGTATAACAATAACAAGACAACATATTTACAAGAAGCTTTAGTCTGTAGAGGTCACGGCGTTTCCGTGACCGGGTGTCCATATCACCCAAGGTGAAGTTTATGAAACAAAGGGGGTGTCCATGTCACCCAACAAGGCGAAGTCTTGGCACAGAATAGGGGACCTGTCCAAAGCAAACCCCTTGCGTTGTCCTTGGGCGTGGCTGCAAGGGTAGAGCTAGCTACTTTGGGCCGCAAGTAGGCCACGCCAGACAGGTTTACTCTTCTGCGACCGTCTTCGCAAGAGGCACCAAGGTGCAACTATCTACAAAACTGTTCCGGTTATCCAGTGTCCATAACCTGTTAGTCCAAATAAATCTGCAGGGTAACTGAGAAACATAATTAGTAACAGGCAACAAACATAAACCATAAACATTTTTCAATAAACAGTCAACTTTACAGTGCATTGGTTTAGATTCTCCAGCGAGCGGGCATCTGACCTCTAGTGACCCTAGTGGACCTACGGAGCTCACTAACTGGTTCTGCACTACAGGGTGTAGGAGGTGTTATGGGCAAGCTGGGCAGCTTTCTGCGCACTCTTTGGCTCACTAGGTGCACAGCAGGCTCACTACTAGCAGAGGGTTGATCCTCCTGTACTGCTGGTGTGGACTCTTCTGCCTCTTGGGCCGGCTGCTCTTCCAGCTCTACCGGTTCCTCTGTAGGCACTTGCGGGGCTGGTTGGAGAAAGGTGAGGACGGGTACTACGACAGCGCCGTTTACTTGTGTCCAAGACCGGGGGAAGTCTCCGAGTACGGTATTGATCATTTCTTCCCTTTCCTCTGCGGGTTGAGGGTTTTCTTGATCTTCTTCAGGGCTTTGCAGCTGCTCGGGACACTTCTTCAGGTGGTCTCTGGAGACAATGGCTGTGGTTTCTCCTCCATCCTTACTGATTACGCAGATTTTTGGGTTCTCATGGCTTGATGGCAGTACGGTGTACGGGTCCTTCTCCCACTGGTCGTCCAACTTGTGGAGCCGCCTCTTCCTCTTCAAGACCTGCTCTCCAGGTACCAGGGGAACAGCGGGAGCATACTGGTTATAAGCCTTCTCTTGCCTTTCTCTAGCTTGAGACAGACTTCGCTCGACGCTCTCCTGTACTTTCCGATACTGCTGCTGCCGTTCTGTATCCCAGTCTGCCTCTGGCGAGGTGTCCTCAGGTGTCAGGACTCCCATATCGAGGTCAATAGGCAGCTTACCAGGTCTTGCTCTCATTAGGTAAGCCGGGGTACAGTTGGTGGAACCTACAGGGATGTGGTTATACAGGTCCACCAGATCGGGCAGTTTCTCAGGCCACAGACTGCGTTCTTCCAGGGGCAATGTTTTTAGCAGATCTATCACCACCTGGTTCATCTTCTCGCAGAGTCCATTGGTTTGAGGGTGATAGGGCGTTGTTCTTATCTTCTTGCAGCCATACAGGTTGCAGAACTCCTGGAAGACCTCCGCTTCAAAGGCTGGTCCTTGGTCTGTCAGCACTTGGTCCGGGTACCCGTGTGGACGGCAGAAGTGCTGCTGGAAGGCTCTAGCTGCTGTTTGAGCCGTTAAGTCCTTGACCGGGACCACCACCAGGAACCGGGAGTAATGATCCACAATTGTGAGGGCGTAGACATACCCAGATCTGCTTGGAGCCAGTTTCACATGGTCCAGGGCTACCAGTTCCAGTGGCTGTCTGGTGATGATGGGCTGCAGGGGAGTCTTCTGGCTGGCACGGTCTTTTCTTCTCAGGTGGCACGGGCCACAGTCTCTGCACCACCTCTCGATGGCTCCTCTCATGCCTACCCAGTAGAACCGTTCACGCAACAAGAACTCCAGCTTCTTCCATCCGAAGTGTCCTGCTCCGTTGTGGTATGCTTCCAGAACCATAGCCGCGTCTCGTCTTGGGACCACTACCTGCCAGGTCAACTCATGTGTTCGAGAGTTAACCATTCTCCGGCACAGCTTCTCCCTGTAGAGGAACAGCTTACTTTTCTCCTTCCACAGTTGCTTGGTCTCCTCCGGAGCGTCTGGGTCAAGACTGGCATCGGCCTGGGTCAGCATTTCCTTCACCAAACGGACTGCGGGATCACTGTCTTGCGTCTCCGCCCAGTTGTAGTGGGGCAAGGGATTGAACGTCACGGAGCGCCTGTCCTTCACACGGTGGGAATACAGGGTAATCCCATGATGGTGGAACGCAGGGAGCTCAACTTCTTCCAGATCTTCTGGATCTTCCCCTACGTCCGGTAAGTTCGGCATTCTAGACAGGGCATCCGCGTTGGCATTTGAGCGTCCTGCCCGGTATTTGATGGTGAATTCAAAATTGGACAGGCGGGCCATCCATCTCTGTTCCAGGGCACCGAGCCTTGCAGTGTCCAGGTGTGTCAACGGGTTGTTATCCGTGTACACGGTAAATTTGGAGGAGGCAAGGTAATGCTTGAAACGTTCGGTCACTGCCCACACTACTGCCAGGAACTCCAGCTTGAATGAGCTATAATTCTCAGGGTTCCTCTCCGTGGGCCGTAGCTTTCGGCTGGCGTAAGCGATTACCCGTTCTTTCCCTTGCTGGATCTGGGACAGTACGGCTCCTAGCCCGATGTTGCTTGCATCCGTGTGGAGAATAAAGGGCTGGCTGTAGTCTGGATATGCCAGGATTTCATCCCCCGTGAGGGCCATCTTCAGCTGGCAAAAGGACTCCTCTTCCAGCTTTTCCCACCTGAGGGGCAGCTTCTGGTTTTTGGCTTTCCGAGATTGACCTATCAGGAGGTCCTGCATAGGGGCTGCCATTTTGGTGAAACCGGGAATGAATCTTCGGTAGTAGTGTTAGAACCTTGCTGTTAGTTTTTTTTTCCTTTGCTGGTCACATGACCTTGTTGGCCTATTTAATCCTGCTCCGCCCTTCTGGCTTTGCTGGACTTCATTGTATATCTACTTTCTAGCTAGCCTGTGCTCTGTATCTAACTCTGTTAGTTTGCTTGGTCTACGGACCTCTATGTTCTATCTATTTTGTTTGTTCGTCTGTCTGCTACTATTTCTGTTAGGAGGTGTCCCATATTCCTCCCAGTCCTTAGTACTTGTAGGGATTCCCTCCCCAAATCTATAGGTCTCCGTACAGACTAGATTAGGACTTTAGCAGGTCTGATCGCAGGATCAGGTTCCCTGTTACATCGTAGGGATTCAGCTGAGTCTTATAGTAGGGACAGATCTCCTCTCTTTCCTTAGCTTTGGTAGCAGAACATAACAGTAAGTCCAGCCCTGCTTTGCTTCCGGGATCAGACGAGATCGGGCATATCCAAGGTGGTATGGCCAGTAGACTGGGGTCTACAGCACCCGGTGTTCCCAGGAGGTCTCTCATCCAAGTACTGTCCGAGCCCAGCCCTGCTGCGGGGTTGCTTTGTCCTTTGGAGGTCCCCAGTGCTCCTTGGACACATTTGGCTATGGACTTTATAACTGACCTTCCCCCCTCTGAGGGTTTTACTGTCATCTGGGTGGTCGTGGACCGTTTTAGCAAGATGTGTCACTTGGTTCCCTTCGTCAAACTGCCCTGCGCTAAAACTCTCGCTAAGGCCTTTGTCAAGGAAATTGTCAGACTTCATGGCGTTCCTACTGACATTGTTTCTGATAGGGGTCCTCAGTTCGTGGCTCGTTTTTGGCGTGCCTTTTGTGACAGGTTGGGAATTCATTTGTCGTTTTCGTCCGGATATCATCCTGAATCTAATGGCCAGACAGAAAGGAAAAACCAGGATGTTGAGCAGTTCTTGCGTTGTTTTGTGGCAGACAATCAAGAGGGGTGGTCTGAGTTTCTGCCACTTGCCGAATTTGCTCTGAACAATCATACATCTTCTTCTGCTGGTTGTTCGCCTTTTTTTTGTTGTTCTGGGAGACATCCGTCGTTTGGGTCGTTCTCCAAGTTGGGATCTGCCGTGCCTGAGGAGGAGAATTTTTCCGGTGATTTGGAAAGAGTTTGGACGGATGTGCGTGGTAATCTTCAGGAGGCCAACAGAAAATCTAAAGACTACTTTGATAGGAAACGACAGGAGGTTTTGTTCGCTGTTGGTGACATGGTTTGGTTGTCCTCTAGGAATCTGCGGTTGAGGATTCCTTCTAAGAAATTGGGTCCCAAGTTTGTAGGGCCCTTTAAGGTGCTTCAGGTTGTCAACCAATCTGCTGTTAGGTTGGAGGTTCCTACCTCCTGGAGAATTAATCCGGTCTTTCATGTCTCTCTGTTAAAAAAAGCTGTTGTGTCGGATGGTGACGCCTCTGCCTCTGTTCCTCCGGTGGTGGAGGACGGGGAATATGAAATTTCTCGCATCCTTGACTCTAGACGGTATAGAGGTAGTTTGCAGTATCTTGTGGCCTGGAAAGGTTTCGGACCCGAGGATAACTCTTGGGTGAGGTCAGATGATGTTTCCGCGTCCAGACTTATCAGAGCGTTTCACAGGAGATTTCCTGATAAGCCTGGTCCTAGGGGATCCGGAGGATCCTCTTAGAAGGGGGGGTACTGTTAGAACCTTGCTGTTAGGTTTTTTTTCCTTTGCTGGTCACATGACCTTGTTGGCCTATTTAATCCTGCTCCGCCCTTCTGGCTTTGCTGGACTTCATTGTATATCTACTTTCTAGCTAGCCTGTGCTCTGTATCTAACTCTGTTAGTTTGCTTGGTCTACGGACCTCTATGTTCTATCTATTTTGTTTGTTCGTCTGTCTGCTACTATTTCTGTTAGGAGGTGTCCCATATTCCTCCCAGTCCTTAGTACTTGTAGGGATTCCCTCCCCAAATCTATAGGTCTCCGTACAGACTAGATTAGGACTTTAGCAGGTCTGATCGCAGGATCAGGTTCCCTGTTACATCGTAGGGATTCAGCTGAGTCTTATAGTAGGGACAGATCTCCTCTCTTTCCTTAGCTTTGGTAGCAGAACATAACAAGTAGCCTACCAACCCGAGGAACTGCCGCACTTCCTTTATGCTGGAGGGTCTTGGCCAGTCCTTAATTACGGTGATCTTATCAGGGTCGGGAGCCACTCCGTCAGCACTCACTACGTGTCCCAGGTACTGCACCTTTGGTTTCAGGAGGTGACACTTGGAGGGTTTCACCTTTAGGCCGTAGTTTGCCAGAGCTTCAAACACTTCTGCCAGGTGTTTCAGGTGGTCCTCGTAGGTCTTGGAATAGACGATGACATCGTCCAGGTATAACAGGACCGTCTCGAAGTTCCGGTGTCCCAGACAGCATTCCATCAACCGTTGGAAGGTTCCTGGTGCGTTGCAGAGCCCGAACGGCATGCAGTTAAATTCACTGAGACCCATCGGGGTGGTGAATGCGGTCTTCTCCCGGTCCGCCTCTGCTACAGGAACCTGCCAGTACCCACTAGTGAGATCCAAAGTAGAGAAGAAGTTAGCAGATTTTAATGCAGCTAAGGACTCTTCTATCCTTGGTAACAGGTACGCATCTTTGTGTGTGACACGGTTGACCTTCCTGTAGTCTACACACATTCTCATAGTGTTGTCTTTCTTTTTCACTAAGACTAGTGGAGCTGCCCAGGGGCTACAGCTGTCCCTGATTACCCCAGCCTCCTTCATGTCTCTAAGCATCCCCTTGGTGTGTTGATAGTGTGCAGGGGGTACGGGTCGGTATCTCTCCTTTATGGGAGGATGGTCTCCCGTGGGGATGTGGTGTTTTACCCCCTTTACTCGCCCGAAGTCTAGCGGGTGTTTACTAAACACTCTCTCGTACTCTCGAACCACCCGATAGACTCCCTATTTCTGGTGTGAGGGAGTAGAGTCAGTACCCAAATGCAGTTGCTGACACCAGTCCTCCATTGGTTTCTTAGAGCCGTTACCTTCCTCTGGTTGAGATGGAGGCAAGGGTTCCACGGCCTGTACAGAGTTCTGGTTGATGGTGAACAATTTGGCTAGCGTGGCATACCGGGGCAGGTGTACTTCTCTCTCCCCGATATTTATGATGCGAACGGGCACCCTCCCATGGCGTACATCGACCACCCCCCGTGCTGTCAAAATGGTGGGCCTACTGTCTGAGTAGACGGGTTCTACCATTGCTTGGTAGTCTCTACCTCTTAGACCAATAGCTGCCCGGCACCAAATCATCATCTCACTTTTTGGGGGCATGGCAATAGGGAACGGGTCACACATTCTCACGCTACCTATCTCACAACCAGATAGTTCCACCTGTTGCCGCTTCATCAGTGCCCGGATCTCTTTTTGGAGCACACGCTGCTGGCCGGAACTGGCGTTCTTGGCAACCTGCTGTAAAATGAGAATCACCTCTGCAAGACAATTTTCAATCACATTAGTTCCCAAGGTTATTCTAGGGTGACTCTCATGACGGTCTATGTCCACTATTATCAGTCCTTGTGCCACCAGTTCGACTTTACCGATCTTAATGGTCACCTCTTTGAATCCCACCTGCGGCACGGGCTGACCATTGCTGGCGATGATACTCAGGTCGTCATCTGGGTAGCGGGTTATGTCCGAGTCATTCCAGTACTGCTTGAAGAGCACGTATGGGATGGTGGTGACCTGTGACCCGGTGTCTAGTAGGGCACTCATAGGAATGCCATCCAGTACCACAGGCAAGATTGGACGTCCCCCTACGTATTTATCATGCCAGTTTGATGGGCCTGCTGGTCTTATGCCTGGGGGTTGGCCCTCTACCCCAGGTTGTGCCCGTTTAAATGACAGTACCTTGCTACATGTCCGGGTTGATTGCAGCGGCGGCAGATGGGTCGTCCGTCTTCGTTGTATCTGTCGCTGGGTCTTCCTCTGGCCGGTGGGGTCCTCCTCAGTCGGCGCCACGGGGCGTCCTCCGGTCCGGATGCCAGCTGGATCTTTCCTGGAGAAGAGACCTGTAAAGATTGCACAGTTCTGGTTAGCGCGGCAACGCTCTTAGTCAGCTCTTGGACCTGATGGTGCAGGTCTGTAGCCGGGTCACTGTTTAAAGCCTGCGCATCAGCTCCCACAGGCCCTGCAGACAAGGGCGCCGTCTCCTGGTGGTAAGTGATAGCAGGGCGCCTGTGGGTCACAGCGCCACCTGGTGCCGGTTCTCGGAGCACCCGGATGGCTCTGTCCTTGAACTGTGCAAAGTCCAGGTCAGGGTCCTGTAAGGCCATTGCCCGCAACTGGGTTCGGTGGGCATTGCACAGTAGACCCTCAATAAATTGTTCAGTCAACAGCTTATCTTCATTTCCCACGCTGTCAGGGTCTGCCTGCTTAATGGCTCTCAGGGCCTCTTGTAGGTTTAGCGCATAGTCTCTTATACTCTCATGTGCCCGTTGTTTGCACCCATAAAATCTTAGTTTTATTTCGGCTGAGGTGCGGGTGTCAAACGTGTCTTTCAGCCGGGCTAGTATCTCTCTGACAGTCCTCTTCCTCCCAGGTGGCCAGGACTTTACCTCCCTTTGGGCTGCCCCGATTAATTGGGCCACCAGGATGCTCACTTTTTGCTCTTCTGTGAGGGGGTACACCTGGAAGAGGCTATCCAGTCTTTCTCTAAAGTCATTTAGGGTATGTGACTCCCCTGAGTACTGGGGTAGCCAGGCTGCCCCCGGGATATAGGGCATGGTGAATGGCATGACTGTTGCAGCGGTTGCGCTGGCGGTGGCTGTGGCAGTGGAGCTCCCCTCGGTGTCCGGCATCCTCCTCCCCCCTAGTGGACCGTGGCCTACCTTGCGATGCTCTTCTTCCGTAGGCCGCGGCTCCGCAGTCGATCGTCGGGGTTGAGGACCTGGCGTCGCGCTCCGATGACGTCAGCGTCGCTCTTCCTCCCTTCCAGGACCTTGCGCAGCGTCACTGTGTGGGGCGGAGCTTCGGATCCCGCGCGCTTTCGGCGTCCACGCCCCCCTACATCCTGCTTGGCGTCCCGAAGATGGCGTCCGATGGCGGGAAGCAGCTGCGGATGGCGGGAAGAAGGCAGAAGACGGCGGGAAACGGTCCAAGATGGCGTCTAATGGCGGGAAACGGCTCCGGATGGCGGGAAACTACTCCGGACGGCGGGAAACTTCACCACAGGTAAGTTCAAAAGTCTTTTTCAGGCACGCAGTACCCGGTGGTTGCGGGCACGAAATCCTGCCGACTACGCCAAAGTTGACGCGCCCCCTGGGCCTGTGCTGCTGCTGTGCAGGGGGAATACCCGGATCGCTGGGGGTTGTAGTTCTCCGTGGCGGTGACCTGGTCCGTGCCCAGGGTGGTCAAACCAATGGCAGTCTAAATGTTGTAATAAGTGTCCGACTACGCCACCCGTGGATTGCGGTCAGTGGGGACCGCCGCTGCGCTGCCGACCGCTGAGGCTGATGTTGGTTGCGCAGCCGAGTATGGGATAACTCCCCACGGGAGGAGTATTTCCCCAGGGCAGCTAATGTGAGAGATGATGGGAGTGATGGTGTGAGCGTCCCAGTACTTATGGTGCTGGTGCGGCAAGGAATCACAGAGACGTGTGGTGCAGTTCAGGGTCTTTACTGATGGTACAAGGCAGACCCTCCCGGGAGCACTGGCTAGTATAAGGGGCCTGGTCAGTCTGCGAGCAAGCAGGAGTTCCCCTGGCCAGGTGGAGTTGTAGGCCTCCCCGTTTATCTGCACTCTTCCTGGCTACCTTGCTGTCAGCGGTTACAAGTAGCCCACGTCCCTGAGTATACCGTGTGGTGCTCACCCGTATGGCTGGTGACTTGGGGCCTTCTGTTAGCCTCCGCTCCTGGATGGCGGCGCTGGTCCCTTCTTTGTGACTGAGCCTCCGGGCTTCTATGGCCAGAGGACCTGGAATCCCCTGCCGGCTGGTTTCTGCTGCTGGGTATATCAGTCCCCACAGCCTCGGACTCCTGTGTCCGGTTTTAGTGTCTTCGTCCAGGGCGAGCTCTGCTCAGCTCCAGCCCCTGGACTTCAGCTACTGCTCCTCCAGAGCTCCTGATCTCACTTTCCCTCTCCAGACTCTGACTCTGTCTGCAGCTTCACTCTGACTACTCTAATCCCGCCCCAGACCCAGTTTATAAGGGCAGATTCCTCCCCTCCCAGGTCTGGGCGGACCGTGTTGCATGTTTAGGGCTCCTGACCAGAGAAACCTCCCACTTGCTCTCAGACATAATATCTCTATTACTGTGGCAACCAGACCCCTGGGGTGTCACATATATACATATATATGTCTTTATTTTATTGGAAAAGATGGGGTGATATGAATTTTCATGTTTTTTTTATTGTTACTGTATACATGTGGTATTGCTGCAACCATTAAAGTCAATTAAGTCCAATTAATGTGGTATGCTGCCAGTATTCATTACTATTTTAATGGTGGATGTGTGATACTAAGACCCTAATGATTGTAAGAATGGGGGTTCAATGAATCTTTTGCTACATGTGCATTGCGATTTACATTGCCGTCAATGAGAAGTGATGGAAAAACATCAATAGACAATGAACTACTATTCTAAAACTTGGGTGCGTGACCCAGCAGACACCCACCTCAGACTTTAAAGGATATTAGAAGATTATTTTTTTTATTCCAAATGCTTGGCTGCTATAACAATGATAAATGAAGCTGTCCTCCTCATCCTCCTCATCCTCCTCCTCATCCTCCTCATCCTCCTCCTCATCCTCCTCATCCTCCTCCTCATCCTCCTCATCCGTGCTAGGTTCGGCAATGTCTCTCCGCTGTCTCGGTCCCTGGTCTTTGGTGGCAGATTATAGCAGAAGCATCATGACCACAGTGCACATTATGGCAGCAGCCAATCATAGGGTTCAGCAATGATGTTGATACAGTCATCACAATACCACTGAGCCCAGCGATTGGCTGCAGCGGTCAGATATGCTGGAGTTGTGAAGTTATCCCTGTAGCCTATCAACTTTAAAGAATGGATGAGAATAGCTTTTTTAATATTTTTATAGTGGGAAAGTGTATGGAATAAAATAAATAATGTCTTTGGTATGAAAACTCCTTAATGTCTAATAAAAATGTGGTAAGGTCTATTCACAGTCCAGGTTTTGTCATGATTTTGATTGAGGTTTGGGAGTTTTATTGGGCTAAATGGGCCTGAATTATTTTGTGTTATTGGCATTTTTTGAGCCTCACTATTAAGGGTCTAGAAAAGGGGTTGATATAAAGTAAAGAAGTGTGGCTTAGTGTTCAACAGGTCTAGCAAGATCAAAATGTATCATACAGCATAGATGGGATAGGTCATCAATATAATATAGGTGAGGGACTGCCACCCAGCCCCCGCTGATCATCTGTTATCCGCCATTGGCAGGATGTAAATAGTGTATGGAGCAGAATAGCACAGCGCTGGACATTGTGTAGTGGCCGCTGCCAGGAACTGCAGATAGGTTTCTAGTGAAGTGACTAGGAGCTGATCGGCAGTACCCCACAGCAGCCATTACACAATGTCCACTGTGCACATCTAGCTGGTGGCAACTCACATACCAAGTGATCGTGGTGGTGCTGGGAGTCCGAGACCGATCACCAACCCCTTGAACATATGGCCTGAACATACAATCCATAAGTGAACATGTGCTATTTATTTTTTTAAAGCACATTCTGACATATGCTGATTAAAATACAGGGATGGAAAACCTCTTTATGGTAAGTTTAAGACCTTAAAAAGTTTATCCCAAGAACAAAAGTACATTTTACTCAATAGATGATGAAAAACTAAGCAGTTGCACAATTGGATATATTTAAAAAAAAATCATATTGTTGAGATAAACTTATAAATGTGCCCCTCATGTATACCGTGTATCTAGCTTTGCCCAAGTATGTAACATAGCAACATACAGTAGTAACATCGTTTTTAAAACCCCTTTACAACCTATGACGTCTTAGTGCGTCATAGGCTACCTTCCCCGGTTCAGTGAGGGCTCCGGCGCTGAGCCCGCACTGAACCGAGCACATGTCAGCTGATTCTTACAGCTGGCATGTGCCCGCAACAGCCCCGGGTGGAATCGCGATCCACCCGCGGCTGTTAACATGTTATATGCCGCTGTCAATCTCCGACATCGGCATTTAACGCGCGCTTCCGGGAAGCGCATCCTAAGCCCCGCCCATCGGCGACCCCGTCATGTGATCGCGGGTCACCGATGGGTGGGCATGACAACCCAGGGTCTGCAGCAGACGCCTGCGGTTGTCATGAGCTGGACGCTATGAGCGCCACCTAGTGGTCGGCGCTCATAGCACAGGACCAATTCTGCTATATGCAGGGGATCTGCTGATCCCCTGTATGTAGCAGAGGCGATCGGATAGTTGCTGCTTCTAGTCTCCTATGGAGACTACAGAAGCATGCAAAAAGTGAAAAAAAAGTTTTTAAAAATATTAAAAAAAATTAAAAAAATATAAAAGTTTATTCAAAATAAAATATTAAAAAAAAAACCCTACATACACATATTTGGTATCACCGCATTCCGAATCGCCCAATCTATCAAGATAAAAAAAGAATTAATCCAAACGGTAAACAGCGTAATGATAAAAAAATTCTAAACAACAGAATTACGTTTTTTGGTCGCCGCAAAATTGCAATAAAATGCAATAACAGGCGATCAAAACATCAGATCTACCCCAAAATGTTATCAATAAAAACGTCAGTCCGGCGCGCAAAAAATAAGCCCTCACCCAGCCCCAGATCCCAAAAAATGGAGATGCTACAGGTCTTAGAAAATTGCGCTATTTTTTTTTACCAAATTTTGGAATTTTTTTCACCACTTAAATATAAAAGAACCTATACATGTTTGGTGTCTACGAACTCGTAATGACCTGGAGAATAATGATGGCAGGTCAGTTTTAGCATTCAGTGAACGTGGTAAAAAAATAAATAAAAAACAACTGTGGTATTGAACTTTTTTTGCAATTTCACCGCACTTGGAATTTTTTTCCCGTTTTCTCGTACACGATATGGTAAAAGTAGTAATGGCGTTGAAAAGTAAAACTCGTCCCGCAAAAAATAAGCCCTCACATGGCCATATTGACCAAAAAATAAAAACGCTATGGCTCTGGGAACAAGGGGAGCAAAAAACGAAAATGCAAAAACGACAAAACCCAAGGTTGCGAAAGGGTTAAGGTTGAAGGAAGACTAAGTTCATCTAGTTCAACCCATAGCCTAACATTTTAATCCAGAGGAAGGCAAAAAAAAAACCATGTGGCAAACACTAAGCTCCACATTGGGGAAAAAAATTCCTTCCCGACTCAACGCCCTATCAAGGAATCTAGTATTTATAACCTGTAATATTATACTTTTCAAGAAAGGCATCCATGCCCTTCTTAAATTTTAGTAGTGAATCCCTCATTACAACATCATGCGGCAGAGAGTTCCATAGTCTCACTGCTCTTACAGTAAAGAATCCGCGCCTGTGATTATGATTAAACCTTCTTTCCTCCAGACGTAGAAGATGCCCCCTTGCCCTGTCTCAGGCCTCAGAGTAAAAAGATCAGTAGAAAGGTCGTTGCACTGTCCCCTCATATACTTGTACATAGTAATAAGATCACCCCTAAGCCTTCTTTTTTCCACAGTAAATAACCCCAAGTGTAAAAAGTGTAATTACTAATTAACCTGTCTTGGTATTGCAGACCCCCCAGTCCTCTAATAACCTGTCTTGGTATTGCAGACCCCCCAGTCCTCTAATAACCTTGGTCGCTCTTCTCTGCACCCTCTCTAGTTCAGCTATGTCTTTCTTATACACCGGACACCAGAACTGTACACAGTATTCTAAGTGTGGTTGCACTAATGACTTGTATAGAGGTAAAATTATCTTCTCCTCATGAGCATCTATGCCTCTTTTAATGCATCCGATTATGTTATTTGCCTTTGTAGCAGCTGCCTGACACTGGCCACCAAACGTGAGCTTGTCGTCCACCAATACACCCAGGTCTTTTTCAGTGACAGTTTTGCCCAGTGTTTTACAATTAAGCATATAATTATACATTTTATTTCCTCTACATTTATCCCCATTAAAGCTCATTTGCCATTTATCAGCCCAAGCTTCTAGTTTACATACTGTGCATTGTGAAAATGTTTGGACCCCTTGAACTTTTCTACCTTTTGCCACATTTCTGGCTTCAAACATAAAGATATAAAATTCAATTTTTTGGGGGAAGAATCAACAACAAGTGGGGCACAATCGTGAAATGGAACAAAATTTATTGGATATTTTAAACTTTTTTAACAAATTAAAAACTGAAAAGTGGGGCGTGCAATATTATTCGACCCCCTTGAGTTAATACTTTGTAGCGCCACCTTTTGCTGCGATTACAGCTGCAAGTCGCTTGGGGAATGTCTCTATCAGTTTTGCACATCGAGAGGTTGAAATTCTTGCCCATTCTTCCTTGCTAAACAGCTCGAACTCATTGAGGTTGGATGGAGGGCATTTGTGAACAACAGTTTTAAGCTCTTTCCACAGATTCTCGATTGGATTCAGGTCTGGACTTTGACTTGGCCATTTCAACACCTGGATACGTTTATTTTTGAACCACTCCATTGTAGATTTTGCTTTATGTTTGAGATCATTGTCTTGTTGGAAGATAAATCTCCGTCCCAGTCTCAGGTCTTTTGCAGATTCCAACAGGTTTTCTTCCAGAATGGACCTGTATTTGGCTCCGTCCATCTTCCCATCAATTTTAACCATCTTCCCTGTCCCTGCTGAAGAAAAGCAGGCCCAAACCATGATGCTGCCACCACCATGTTTGACAGTGGGGAGGGTGTTTTGAGGGTGATGAGCTGTGTTGCTTTTACGCCAAACATATCGTTTTGCATTGTGGCCAAAATGTTCGATTTTGGTTTCATCTGACCGAGCACCTTATTCCACATGTTTGGTGTGTCTCCCAGGTGGCTTGTGGCAAACTTCAAACGAGACTTTTTATGGATATCTTAGAGAAATGGCTTTCTTCTTGCCATTCTTCCATAGAGGCCAGATTTGTGCAGTGTACGACTGATTGTTGTCCTATGGACAGACTCTCCCACCTCAGCTGTAGATCTCTGCAGTTCATCCAGAGTGTTCATGGGCCTTTTGGCTGCATGTCTGATCAGTCTTCTTGTTCGAGATGAAAGTTTAGAGGGACGGTCGGGTCTTGGTAGATTTGCAGTGGTCTGATACTCCTTCCATTTCAATATGATCGCTTGCACAGTGCTCCTTGAGATATTTAAAGCTTGGTAAATCTTTTTGTATCCAAATCCAGCTTTAAACTTCGCCACAACAATATGTCGGACCTGCCTGGTGTGTTCCTTGATCTTCATGATGCTCTCTGCACTTGAAACAGAACCCTGAGACGATCACAGAGCAGGTGCATTTATACGGAGACTTGATTACACACAGGTGGATTCTATTCATCATTACCAGTCATTTAGGACAACATTGGATCATTCGAAGATCCTCACTGAAATTCTGGAGTGAGTTTGCTGCACTGAAAGTAAAGGGGCCTAATTATATTGCACGCCCCACTTTTCAGTTTGTAATTTTTTTTTTAGAAAGTTTAAAATATCCAATAAATTTCGTTCCACTTCACGATTGTGTCCCACTTGTTGTTGATTCTTCCCAAAAAAATTAGAATTTTATATCTTTATGTTTGAAGCCAGAAATGTGGCAAAAGGTAGAAAAGTTCAAGGGGGGCAAATACTTTCACAATGCACTGTAGATCCTCCTGTAATATAAAATTGTCCTCCTCTGTATTGATTACCTTGCAGAGTTTAGTGTCATCTGCAAATATTGAAATACTACTCTGTATGCCCCCTACAAGGTCATTAATAAATATGTTAAAAAGAAGCAGGCCCAATACTGACCCCTGTGGTACCCCACTGTTAACTGAGACCCAGTCTGAGTGTGTTCCATTAATAACCACCCTTCGTTTCCTATCATTGAGCCAGTTCTTAACCCCTTAACCTACATACATATATTTTCCCCTATCCCCATTGTTCTCATTTTATGTATCAACCTTTTGTGTGGAACCGTATCAAAAGCTTTTGAAAAGTCAATATACACAACATCCACTGCATTTCCTTGGTCCAGTCTGGAACTTAAAGTAAATCTTCATAAAAGCTGATCAGATTAGTCTGACAGGAATGGGGTAAACCCATGTTGATATTGGGTCATAAGTTTATTCTTCTTCAGATACTCTAGTATAGCATCTCTTAGGAAACCCTCCAGGATTTTACCCACAGTAGAGGTTAAGCTTACCGGCCTATAATTTCCAAGTTCAGTTTTTGTCCCCTTTTTGAATATTGACACCACATTTGCTATACGCCAGTCCTGTGGTACAGACCCTGTTATTATGGAATCTTTAAAAATTAAAAATAATGGTCTATCTATGACGTTACTTAATTCCTGCAGTACTCGTGGGTATATCCCATCCGGGCCCGGGGATTTGTCAACTTTAGTGGTTTTTAGACGCCGCCGTACTTACTGCTGGGTTAAGCAAGTGACATTTAATGGAGAATTTTTGTCATCACTAATCATGTTTTCTGTCATGCAATTTTCTTGGGCAAATGCTGTTGAAAAAAAAATCATTTAGCATATTGGCTTTTTCCTCATCCTCATGCACCATTTCACCCAGACTATTTTTAAGGGGGCCAAGACTATCATTTTTTAGTTTTTTACTATTTATGTAGTTAAAGAATATTTTGGGATTATTTTTACTTTCTCTGGCAATGTGTCTCTCTGTCTCAATCTTTGCTGCCTTGATTTTGTTTTTTACAGAATTTATTTAATTTTCTGTATTTATTTAATGCCTCATCACTACCTACTTGCTTTAGTTCTCTAAATGCTTTTTTTTGTCACTTATTGCGCCCCTTACAGCTTTATTTAGCCATAGTAGTTTCCTCCTATTTCTAGCATGTTTATTCCCATAGGGTATATATTGTGCACAGGTCCTATTCAGGATGCTAATAAATGTCTCCCGTTTGCTTTGTGTAGCTTTATGTCTCAGGATATCGTCCTAGTTTATTGCACTAAGATCATCTCTCAACCGTTGAAAATTTGCCTTCCTGAAGTTTAGTGTCCTTGTAACCCTTCTACTACATATCGTATTAAAGGATACATGAAAACTTATTATTTTGTGATCACTATTACCCAAGTGACCCCCAACTCGTATATTTGATATGCGGTCTGGCCTGTTGGTTAGTATTAGGTCTAGCAGTGCCCCCCTTCTTATTGGGTCCTGAACCAGTTATGAAAGGTAATTGTCTCTCATAGTTGTCAAAAAGCTATTACCTTTGCTGGAACTACAGGTTTCTGTTCCCCAATGTATTTCAGGGTAGTTGAAGTCCCCCATAATAATGACTTCTCTTTGAGTCACTGCTTCATCTATTTGCTTTATGAGGATATTCTCCGCTACTTCCATTATTTTTGGAGACTTATAACAAACCCCTATCAGTAATTTATTATTTTTTCCCCCTCCCCTTATCGCCACCCATAGGGACTCTCTACATTTTCATTAGACTCACATATATGCTCACGCAAGATGGGTTTTAAGGATGATTTTACATATAAACACCCCCCCCCTCGCTTGTTTGTACGGTCATTTCTGAACAGACTATAGCCCTGTAAATTAACTGCCCAGTCATGGCTCTCATCCAGCCATGTCTCAGATATCCCCACCATGTCATAATTATTTTCCAACAAAATTAATTCTAATTACTCCATTTTGTTGGTGAGGCTTCTGGCATTAGTGTACATGCATGTACATGTATCTCTCTGTACCTGTATTCCTTCCTACTATATTGACTGTTCTAAGCCCACCCCCAATTTCTTTATTTGTGCCCAGGTCACTATCTGCATTATCTTCCCCACCTATAAAATGAATACCCTCCCCCCCAATCCCTAGTTTAAACACTCCTCCAACCTTCTAGCCATTTTCTCCCCCAGCACAGCTGCACCCTCACCATTGAGGTGCAGCCAGTCCCTAGCGTAGAACCTGTAGCCACCTGAGAAGTTGGCCCAGTTCTCCAGGAACCCAAACCCCTCCTTCCTACACCAATTCCTGAGCCACTTATTTATCTCCCTAATCTTCCATTGCCTCTCTGGTGTGGCACATGGTACAGGCAGTATATCAGAGAATACCACCTTGGGAGTCCTTGCTTTAAGCTTGCAGCCTAATTCCCTGAAATCATCTTTAAGGACCTTCCACCTACCTCTAACTTTGTCATTTGTGCCGTGTGTACCATGACCGCTGGGTCCTCACCAGCCCCTCTCAGTAATCTGTCAACCTGATCAGCGATGTGCCGGACTCAAGCGCCATGTACGCAGCACACTGTTCGACGATCCCTGTCTTTGTGACAGATTGCCCTATCTGTTCCCCTAATAATTGAGTCCCCCACTACCAGCACCTGCCTGGCCTGCCCTGCTCTCCTATTTCCCCCCTTACTGGAGCTGACATTCCTCCGGCTTTCAGAGGACATGCTTTGCTGCAGCAGTGCTACCCCTGTACCGACACCCCCCTCATCTGCCAACTTTGCAAACTTATTTGGGTGTGCCAGATCAGGACTACCTCCCTGGCACTCTTCCCTCTACCCCCCCTTCTAACAGTCACCCAGCTAGCTGCCACACTGTCCTGCAGCTTCCTAATACCATCCTCCCCCACATCTACCCCAGTGAGCAGCTGTTCAGTGAGCAGCAGACTCCTTTCCATATTGTCAATGGATCTCAGTGTTGCCAGCTGCTCATTTAGATCCAGTATATGGGCTTCCAAACGCACAACGTGCACACATCTCGCGCAGCAGTAAGCAACCCCGACCGGCTGTTCAAGGAATGCATACATGTGGCAAGATGTACACTGGATAGCATTGCAAATAATGGAGCTCATTTCCTAATGGGGATTGCACTAGACAGAAATGTTAAGTAAAAAGAAATGTAAAGAATTAAGAAAATACAGACAGCAATTCAGTCCAAATTCCTCCCTTCCAAACTCCCTGAATCCAAGTCACTGAAAAACAAGTCACACACTTTACTTCTGTTTGCACTTACGCTCCGTTCACACTCGCTAAGGAAGAAGATTTAAAGAAGTTTTTTTTCTTCCCTTTAGCAGCAATCCAACCTACAGCTCAATGCACTTCCAAAGGACTGGATGCCCCAACCAGCTGCCGCTTATAAACCCTTATTTATAACCCCTCACCCTTAATTAACCCCTTGTGAGTATAGCTACACCTCCGGATTTAAGTGCAATGTAGTTAACCCTTAAATACAGAGGTAGTAGAGATGCTGCAGTTGATGGTGGCACATACACAGCTTCTGGCAGGGATCTAGCTGCTTCTTTGTATGTTTACTCCTGTAGTCTGCCTCCATGCAGCCACTATCCTGGAGGCAGATACAGTTGAAAGCAATGATGGAAGAGGGAGCCGTGAGCTCTTTCTTCCATCCTTCTCCCTGTTCGTCTTAAGGTTCAGCCTAGCAGGCACAATGACATCACTACATTGCGAGCGCTGTGCCGAGCAGTGCCGAGCTGTCAGACCACACGCTGCAGACACCGAAGCAGCAGGGGAACTGGGAGAGAGATTTATTTTTTGTGCGGGCCATCAAACTATATGGAAGGCTACTTGGGGGGCATCATACTACTTGGAGGGCTATGTGGGGTGCCAGCATACTATTATGAGGGCTATGTGAGGGCCACCATACTATTTGGAGGGCTATGTGGGGTGTGATCATACAATTTGAAGGGCTACGTGGCAGCCATTATACTATTTGGAGGGCAATCATATTATTTGGAGGGCTACTTGGGGGCTTATCATGCTATGGAGACTATGTGGGGACCATCATACTGTTTGGAGGGCTGAGTGGGGGCCACCATACTGTTTGGATGGCTGTGTGGGGCCATTATACTGTTTGGAGAGCTAGTGGGGGGGGGACATTATAATGTTTACAGGCCATTATATAGTGTGGAGAGTTGTTTGGGGACCATCATACTGTGTGGAGGGTTGTGGGGGCCACTATACTGTATGGAGGGCCACTATACTGTGTGCAGGTCATCATAATGTGTGGAGGGCTGTGTCAGGGGCCATCATACTATGTGTGGGGGACAATGTGGGCCATCATACTGTGGTGGGGGCATTGTGAGGGTATCATACTTTGGGGAGTGGGGTACTGTAGGGTCATCATACCATGTGTGTAGAGGAATTTACTGTGGGGGTATCTTACTGTGTTTGGGCGCACAATTGTTGGCATCATACTTTATGGTGGCCATGAAAAGGGTATCTTATTGCGTGGGAACACTAAGGGGCTTCAATAGGGGCAAAATTACTTTCTAAGGGCTGCAAAGTTGTAAAATATGCTCTTCTGTGACCCTGCTTAATTGTTATTCGTTTGGAGGGGAGGCGAGCAATTAGGACATCTGTCATGGGTTCCCATGATTTCAATGTACGCCCCTGTCCCTGCCTATTTGTTTAATCATATTAGTGCCTGTATCTTTACACAGCGGTATCTGCTGTGTTCCTGTAAGCTCATCATGAATCAAAGCAGTAAAATATAAGCTCAGCAGACGGACCCCTAAACTGAGCACACAGCTTACACCACGTCCCCACCTTCAGTATTTGGTCAGTATTTTACATCAGTATTTGTAAGTCAAAACCAGGAGTGGGAGAAAAATACAGAAGTGGTGACGAGTTTCTATTATACTTTTCCTCTGATTGTTCCACTCTTGGTTTTGGCTTACAAATACTGGTGTAGAATACTGTCCAAATACTGAAGGTGTGAACGTGGCCTTATCGTTACAAAAAAAACGGAGCTATCACTCAGCCCTAGAGTGAACGACGTTAGTCTTCTCTCTGCTTATTCCTCTCATCTAAGGACTAACAGCATTGCAACACTTACCTCATAGGCCCCTGATGAAGCCACCATGCGTGGCGACACGCGTTGGGCATTGACAGCTTATCCACACCACTCCGGTCCCTGGTATTGGTGATAGGTCTTTGCCTATTTAGGATATGCTAGTGTTATTTTCCTTCAATTTATAATCTACCCTTAAAATCTAATGGCTGAACAGGAAGCCTAAATTTGATCTATTGTCTAGTAACTTTTGTATCTTTATTAGGCTTCATCTGGTCATTGCTGACATTCATCTGGTGTCCTCTTCTTGGGCAATCATTGTTATTGTGGTGTGTGTGACTTTAATATCACACTCTTTATTCATGTACAACAAGATTAGAGGATTCCTTTTATCATATTATATTTCTGCCCAGGTGGGGTATTGATTATCGGAGATAGTTTTATTCCAGCCGGCTTTCATATAAAACTTTTACCTATCTTATTTATGATGATTTATTTTTGCAGGGTGGTCTTTGTAGTGGGTGGGCTCTCACTCAGTGAGGGATTCCACTGAGTTTTTACTTGTGTTTTAATGGATTTTGTGTCGTTGATGTGTATGTATTTTTCCTAATAAAATTGATATATATTTTTCTATTAATATCAGCTAATGATTTTTTATGCATGGCGATCACTGGTCTAATAGTATACCCCTATTCTTTTGGGCCTTTCATCTAAGGATACATGCTATTGCATTGGACTTTTTACTAGCTTCTTCATACTAAGACTGCACTGGGCTGGGGGGGAGGGATGTCCCACCGCGACGGTTCCCATGAAGATACTCAGGGGGGCTGCCGGGGAGCTGCACTGTAGCTGCTGTCCTGGCCACATCACAGTGATGCAGACATGCCAACTGCAGGCTATGTGTGCTGCGTCTGCAGAAGTGGCGTCACAGCGCGCCTGCAGCTGACTCATTCTGTTGGAGAGGAGCCTGTGGATCGGAGACCTCCGTGGATAAGTGTGACATTAAGAGGTCTGCAGTGAGGAGGTAGCAGGAAGCTGCTCATCTCCTCATAAGCCCACACGGAGGAGGTAGCAGGAAGCTGCTCATCTCCTCATAAGCCCACACAGAGGAGGTAGCAGGAAGCTGCTCATCTCCTCATAAGCCCACACAGAGGAGGTAGCAGGAAGCTGCTCATCTCCTCATAAGCCCACACGGAGGAGGTAGCAGGAAGCTGCTCATCTCCTCATAAGCCCACACGGAGGAGGTAGCAGGAAGCTGCTCATCTCCTCATAAGCCCACACGGAGGAGGTAGCAGGAAGCTGTTCATCTCCTCATAAGCCCACACGGAGGAGGTAGCAGGAAGCTGCTCATCTCCTCATAAGCCCACACGGAGGAGGTAGCAGGAAGCAGCTCATCTCCTCATAAGCCCACACGGAGGAGGTAGCAGGAAGCTGCTCATCTCCTCATAAGCCCACACGGAGGAGGTAGCAGGAAGCTGCTCATCTCCTCATAAGCCCACACGGATTTGTGTTTTGTCCTGTCGGTGGTCGCTCTGCTGGTGCTCAGTGTTAGTGACGCACCCCTGGGCCTGTATCGCGCAGCGTTGCGCACGCGGGAGCTTACCCGGAGCCGGATCTGTTGAGGGTTGTAGTCTCGTGGCGGTGACCCGGTCCGTGCCCAGGGAGTCAGACTAAGTGGCGCTGTATTAGCGGTAGATGTTGTACGACTACGCCACCCGTTGAATGCAGCGAAGGAGCTGCCGCTGCAGGGCAGACCGCTGAGGCCGGTGGTAGGATTGTGCAGCGTGATAGTATCACCCCCAACGGGAGGGGTATGGCCTCAGGGCAGCCGACGTGGATGATGGGGGTAGCAGGAACCACTCGGAGACGGTACGGTGTAGTTCAGGGTCTTTACTGGTGACAAAGATAGACCCTCCCGCCGGAGTACTGCTAGCGATTGGGGCCTGGTCAGTCCTTGAGCAGATGGGATCTCCCCTGGCCAGGCGGAGTTGTAGGCCTCCCAAACTAACTGTACTCTTCTGGCTACCTTGCTAGAGGCGGGTATAAGTAGCCCACGTCCCTGAGTGTACCATGTGGTGCTCACCCGTATGGCCGGTGACTCGGGGCCTTCTAGTAGCTTCCGCTCCACGACGGCGGTGCTGGTCCCACGCGTGTGACCGTGCCTTCGGGTTTCTTGGCCAGAGGACCTGAAATCCCCTGCCGGGCGGTTTCTGCTGCTGGGTAAGGATTAGTCCCCACAGCCTCGGACTCCGGGTCCGGTGATAGCTTCTCAGTCAGGGCGAGCTCTGCAGCTGCCAGCCCCTGACTCCTTGTAGCACTGCTCCCACAGAGCTCCTGATGTTCTTTTCCTATATCTGCTTCTCTTCTCTGTCTCTACTTCTTCTCTACTCACTAACCCTGCCTCAGCCCTAGGTTTATATAGGGGAAGTTCTTCCCCTCCCAGGACTGGGCAGGAGGTGTGGCATGCACAGGATCCCTCACCAAGAGACCTCCCACCTGCTCTCAGACATAACATTGCTGTTACTGTGGAAACCAGACCCCTGGGGTGCCACATTCCCCCCTAGTGAAATTTAGTACTCCGGGACTAAACATATTTTTAAACATAACAAGGTATAAACAATAATAGTACAATAAGAAAAACATATAAAGATGGTCACGGCGTGTCCGCAACCGGGTGCAGTTTTTGAAGAAAAGCAAGGTGTCCATTTCACCAAAACAGGGAGACGTAACCAGGTAGGGGTCTGTCCTGCCCCGAGTCCTTAACAGTCTTTAGTCCATTCCTAGGTTACGCTCCAACCATGTACAAGGATTCCCGGTAAATCCACCAAGGACTCCTATAAATAACTAGAAACACATAATTATACACAAGCAACAAGAAAAACAGGTAACCACAAATAAAACAGTTTATACACTTCAAATCCTCCAACGTGCGGGTAACTGGCCTCTAGTGGCCCTAGTGGACCTACGGAGCTGACTGTCTAGCCCTGAACTACAGGGTGTAGGAGCTGTCAAGGGTAAACTGGGCAGCTGTCTACCGGCTCTTTGGCTCACTAGGGGTATGGCAGGCTCACTATAAGCAGAGGGTTGATCCTCCTGTTCTGCTTGTGTGGAGTCTTCTGCCTCCTGGACCGGCTGCTCTTCCAGCTCTAACTGTTGCTCCGTAGGCACTTGGGATGCTGGTTGGAGGAACGTGAGGACGGGTACCACAACTGCACCATTGACTTGAGTCCAGGACCGAGGGAAGTCTCCGAGCACAGTACTAACCATATCTTCCCTTTCCTCTACGGGTCGATGGTCTTCTTGTTCCTCTTCAGGGTTCCGTAGCTGTTCAGGACACTTCTTCAGGTGATCCCGGGATACAATGGCTATGGTCTCCCCTCCGTCTTTACTGATGGTACAGACTTTCGGGTTCTCGTGGCTTGAGGGCAGTACGGTGTACGGGTCCTTCTCCCACTGGTCGTCCAACTTGTGGAGCCGTCTTTTCCTCTTCAAGACCTGCTCTCCGGGTACCAGGGGAACAGCGGGAGCATACTGGTTGTAAGTTTTCTCTTGTCTTTCCCTAGCCTGACAGAGACTTCGCTCCACGCTCTCCTGTACTTTCCGGTACTGCTGCTGCCTCTCTGTGTCCCAGTCTGCCTCTGGTGAAGTGTCCTCGGGTGTCAGGACTCCCATTTCCAGGTCAACAGGTAACTTACCAGGTCTCGCCCTCATTAGGTAAGCCGGGGTACAGTTGGTGGAACCTACCGGGATGTGGTTGTATAGGTCCACCAGATCGGGCAGCTTCTCAGGCCACAGACTGCGTTCTTCCAGGGGCAACGTTTTCAGGAGATCCATTACCACCTGGTTCATTTTCTCACAAAGTCCATTAGTTTGCGGATGATAGGGTGTCGTCCTTATCTTCCGGCAGCCATACAGATTGCAGAATTCCTGGAAGACCTCCGCTTCAAAGGCAGGTCCCTGGTCCGTCAGCACTTGGTCCGGGTACCCGTGTGGGCGGCAGAAGTGCTGCTGGAAGGCTCTAGCTGCTGTTTGAGCCGTTAAGTCCTTAACGGGGACGACAACCAAGAACCGGGAGTAATGATCCACAATGGTTAACGCGTAGACGTAGCCACTTCTGCTTGGGGTCAGTTTTACATGATCCAAGGCTACCAGTTCCAACGGCTGCCGGGTGACGATGGACTGCAGGGGAGTCTTCTGGCTGGCACGGTCCTTCCTTCTTATGTTGCACGGGCCACAGTCTCTGCACCACCTCTCGATGGTTCCCCTCATGCCTACCCAGTGGAACCGCCCACGCAGCAGGAACTCCAGCTTCTTCCATCCGAAGTGTCCAGCCCCGTCGTGGTATGCTTCCATCACCATGGCTGCGTCTCTCCGTGGCACCACTACTTGCCAGATTAGTTCATGCGTCCGGGAGTTAACCATTCTGCGGCACAACTTCCCCTTGTAAAGGAACAGTCGACTCTTCTCAGCCCACAGTTGCTTGGCTTCCTCCGGAGCGTCTGGGTCAAGGCGAGCCTCTGGCCGAGTCAGCATCTCCTTCACCAGCCGGACGGCAGGGTCACTGTCTTGCGTTTCCTCCCAGTTGTAGTGAGGCAAGGGGTTAAACGTAGCGGCTTGCTTACTCCTTACCCGATGGGAATACTGGATAGTCCCATGACGGTGGAACGCGGGGAGTTCGACTTCTTCCAGTCCCTCTGGATCTTCTCCTACGTCCGGTAGGTTTGGCATCCTGGACAGGGCGTCCGCGTTGGTATTGGAGCGTCCTGCCCGGTATTTGATTGTGAACTCGTAGTTGGACAGACGGGCCATCCATCTCTGCTCTAGGGCACCGAGTCTTGCCGTGTCCAGGTGGGTCAACGGGTTGTTATCCGTGTACACGGTGAACCGGGAAGAAGCGAGGTAGTGCTTAAAGCGTTCAGTGACTGCCCACACCACTGCCAGGAACTCTAGCTTAAATGAGCTGTAATTCTCAGGGTTTCTTTCGGTGGATCGCAGTTTTCGGCTAGCGTAAGCGATTACTCGTTCTTTCCCCTGCTGGATCTGGGACAGTACGGCTCCTAGCCCGATGTTACTTGCGTCGGTGTAGAGGATAAAGGGCTGGCTGTAATCAGGGTACGCCAGGATTTCATCCCCCGTGAGGGCCATCTTCAGCTGGCGGAAGGACTCTTCTTCTAACTTCTCCCATTTGAAGGGCGGCTTCTGGTTCTTGGCCTTCCGGGACTGGCCTATCAGGAGGTCCTGCATAGGAGCTGCCTTTTTGGTGAAACCGGGGATGAATCTGCGGTAATAGCCTACCAACCCGAGGAACTGCCGCACTTCCTTTACACTGGAGGGACTTGGCCATTCCTTAATTGCGGTGATCTTATCAGGGTCGGGAGCCACTCCGTCAGCGCTCACCACGTGTCCCAGGTACTGCACCTTTGGTTTCAAGAGGTGACACTTGGAGGGTTTTACCTTTAAGCCGTAGCTTGCCAGAGCTTCGAACACTTCCGCCAGGTGTTTCAGGTGGTCCTCATAAGTCTTGGAATATACGATGACATCGTCCAGGTACAACAGGACCGTCTCGAAGTTTCTGTGGCCCAGACAGCACTCCATTAATCGTTGGAAGGTTCCCGGTGCGTTGCAGAGTCCGAACGGCATACAGGTAAACTCGCTAAGTCCCATCGGGGTGGTGAATGCGGTCTTCTCCCGGTCCGCCTCTGCTACAGGAACCTGCCAGTACCCGCTAGTGAGATCCAAGGTAGAGAAGAAGTTAGCAGATCTTAAAGCAGCCAAAGACTCCTCTATCCTTGGTAAGGGGCACGCATCCTTGTGTGTGATACGGTTAATTTTCCGGTAATCTACACACATCCTCATGGTGTTGTCTTTCTTTTTGACTAAGACTAGTGGAGCTGCCCAGGGGCTACAGCTATCCCTGATCACCCCAGCCTCCTTCATGTCCCTAAGCATCCCCTTGGCGTGTTGGTAGTGTGCAGGGGGTACGGGTCGATACCTCTCTTTTATAGGAAGATGGTCTCCCGTGGGGATGTGGTGTTCTACCCCCTTGACTCGCCCGAAGTCTAACGGGTGTTTACTAAACACTCTCTCGTACTCTTGAACCACCCGATAGACTCCCTGTTTCTGGTGTGAGGGAGTGGAGTCAGTACCCAAATGTAGTTGCTGACACCAGTCCTCCATTGTTTCCTTAGAGCCGTTACCTTCCTCCGGGGAAGATGGAGGCAAGGGTTCTACGGACTGTATGGAATTTTGATTGATGGTATACAATTTGGCTAGCGTGGCATACCGGGGCAGGTACACTTCCCTCTTCCCGATATTTATTATGCGAACGGGCACCCTCCCATGGCGTACATTGACCACCCCCCGTGCTGTCAAAATGGTGGGCCTACTGTCTGAGTAAACTGGTTCTACCATTGCCTGGTAATCTCTACCTCTCAGACCAATAGCTGCCCGGCACCAAATCATCATTTCACTTTTTGGGGGCATGGCAATAGGAAAAGGGTCACACATTCTTACGCTACCAATCTCACCACCGGAGAGTTCTATCTGTTGCCGTCGCATCAGTGCCCGGATCTCTTTCTGGAGCACTCGCTGCTGGCCGGAGCTGGCGTTCTTGGCAACCTGTTGTAAAAGGAAAATCACCTCTGCAAGACAATTTTCAATTACATTAGTTCCTAGAGTTATCTTTGGGTGACTCTCGTGTTTATCAATGTCTACAATGATCAGTCCCTGTGCTGCCAGTTCGACTCTACCGATTTTAATGGTCACCTCTTTAAATCCAATCTGTGGCACGGGCTGACCATTGCTGGCGATGATACTCAAGTCGTCGTCAGGGTAGCGGGTGATATCCGAGTCATTCCAGTACTGCTTGAAGAGCACGTACGGGATAGTGGTGACCTGTGACCCGGTGTCCAATAGGGCACTCATAGGGATGCCATCCAGTACCACAGGCAAGACTGGACGTCCTCCCACATATCTGTCGCGCCAGTTCGATGGGCCTGATGATCTTTTTCCTGGGGGTTGGCCCTCTACCCCAGGTTGTGCCAGTTTAAAGGACAGTACCTTGCCATATGTCCGGGTTGATTGCAGCGGCGGCAGATGGGTTGTCCGTCCTCGTTGTATCGGTCGCTGGGTCTTCCTCTGGCCGGTGGGGTCCTCCTTGGTCGACGCCACGGGATGTCCTCCGGTCCGGATGCCAGCTGGATCTTCCCTGGAGTGGAAACCTGTAAAGACTGCACAGTTCGGGTTAGCGCAGCAACGCTTTTAGCTAGCTCTTGGACCTGATGGTGCAGGTCTGGAGCCGGGTCATTGTTCAAAGCCTGCGCATCAGCTCCCACAGGCCCTGCCGACAAGGGCGCCGCCTCCTGGTGGTAAGTGGTAGTGGGGCGTCTGTGGGTCACAACGCCACCTGGTGCTGGTTCTCGGAGCACCCGGATGGCTCTGTCCTTGAACTGTGCAAATCCCAGATGAGGGTCCTGTAAGGCCATTGCCCGCAACTGGGTTTGGTGGGCATTGCAATATAAACCCTCTATAAATTGTTCAGTCAACAGCCTGTCCTCGTCTCCCACGCCGTCAGGGTCGGTCTGCTTAATGGCTCTCAGGGCCTCTTGTAGGTCCAGGGCATAGTCCCTTATACTCTCATGTGCCCGCTGTTTGCACCCGTAGAATCTAAGCTTGATCTCGGCTGAGGTGCGGGTATCAAAGGTGTCCCTCAGCCGGGTTAGTATCTCTGCGACAGTCCTCCTCCCAGGTGGCCAGGACTTTACCTCCCTTTGGGCTGCCCCGGTTAATTGGGCCACCAGGATGCTCACTTTTTGCTCCTCTGTGAGGGGATACACCTGGAAGAGGCTATCCAGCTTTTCTCTAAAGTCATGCAGGGTATGTGACTCCCCTGAGTACTGGGGTAGCCAGGCTGCCCCCGGGATATAGGGCATGGTGAAAGGCATGACCGCAACAGCGGTGGCGCTGGCGGGGGTTGAAGCGGTGAAGCTCTCCTCCGTATCCGACATCCTTCTCCCCCCTAGTGGACCGTGGCCTACCTTGCGATGATCCTCTTCCGTAGGCCGCGGCTCCGCAGTGGATCGTCAGGGTTGAGGACCTTCCGTCGCGCTCCTGTGACGTCGGCGTCTGCTGGGCTCCTTCCAGGACCTTACGCAACGTCCGGACGTGAGGCGGGGCTTCAGTTTCTCGCGCGCTTTCGGAGTCCACGCCCCTCTTCTTCCCGCGCGGCGTCCTCAAGATGGCGTCCAATGGCGGGAAAACTCCACAGCTGGCGGGAAGAAGGCCGAAGATGGCGCCGAATGGCGGGAAAACTCCACCGATGGCGGGAAGGAAGCGGAAGATGGCGCCGGATGGCGGGAATCTTCACCACAGGTAAGTTTGAACAGTCTTTTTCAGGCACGCAGTACCCGGTGGTTGCGGGCACGAGATCCTGCCGACTACGCCAAAAGTTGACGCACCCCTGGGCCTGTATCGCGCAGCGTTGCGCACGCGGGAGCTTACCCGGAGCCGGATCTGTTGAGGGTTGTAGTCTCGTGGCGGTGACCCGGTCCGTGCCCAGGGAGTCAGACTAAGTGGCGCTGTATTAGCGGTAGATGTTGTACGACTACGCCACCCGTTGAATGCAGCGAAGGAGCTGCCGCTGCAGGGCAGACCGCTGAGGCCGGTGGTAGGATTGTGCAGCGTGATAGTATCACCCCCAACGGGAGGGGTATGGCCTCAGGGCAGCCGACGTGGATGATGGGGGTAGCAGGAACCACTCGGAGACGGTACGGTGTAGTTCAGGGTCTTTACTGGTGACAAAGATAGACCCTCCCGGAGTACTGCTAGCGATTGGGGCCTGGTCAGTCCTTGAGCAGATGGGATCTCCCCTGGCCAGGCGGAGTTGTAGGCCTCCCAAACTAACTGTACTCTTCTGGCTACCTTGCTAGAGGCGGGTATAAGTAGCCCACGTCCCTGAGTGTACCATGTGGTGCTCACCCGTATGGCCGGTGACTCGGGGCCTTCTAGTAGCTTCCGCTCCACGACGGTGGTGCTGGTCCCACGCGTGTGACCGTGCCTTCGGGTTTCTTGGCCAGAGGACCTGAAATCCCCTGCCGGGCGGTTTCTGCTGCTGGGTAAGGATTAGTCCCCACAGCCTCGGACTCCGGGTCCGGTGATAGCTTCTCAGTCAGGGCGAGCTCTGCAGCTGCCAGCCCCTGACTCCTTGTAGCACTGCTCCCACAGAGCTCCTGATGTTCTTTTCCTATATCTGCTTCTCTTCTCTGTCTCTACTTCTTCTCTACTCACTAACCCTGCCTCAGCCCTAGGTTTATATAGGGGAAGTTCTTCCCCTCCCAGGACTGGGCAGGAGGTGTGGCATGCACAGGATCCCTCACCAAGAGACCTCCCACCTGCTCTCAGACATAACATTGCTGTTACTGTGGAAACCAGACCCCTGGGGTGCCACATTAGTTTTTGCAGGAGTCTGAACTTCGATGCAGATTAGGGTCGCCCTGTCAATGCAGAAAGTTCAGTCTGGAGCAATAAGTCACACTGAGTCCCAGCAGAGAGGCCCACAGACATCACTATACAGGATCCTGGATTGACTGATCACACTTGAACCTACAGCACATGACAGATTGTACTATATGGCCCAATATGTAATATGCTAGGTCCTGTAGGCCGGTCCAGGTGTGATCAGTACACTGCATTGTATATCTGTGTACATAATATACCACATCTAGTATACAGATTGGTGTATGATCTATTGTGATACAGAAATCAGATACACATTGCTATATACCATCAGATGTCTGTGGTCACAGTATATTATATACCAGTCATGAATTCCCCCCCTATATTCTGGTAGCTCACAACTATCCCGGATTCAGCAGGACTCTCCCGAAACGTCAGCGCTTTTGTCCTGGCTTCTGATACTCACCTCTCTCCAATGTTTTCATCGCTCCATAACTCCTCCTTTTTGGGGCAGGGCCGCTTCTCTACTCAGTGCATAAATTAAGTTATATATGAGACGCCCTCCCTGGGAGATGGGGTTACTCGGTGCCGGTCGGTTGTAGGGGAGGGGGATGCAGTCGTGGCCTAGACCCATTCCGTGCCCAGGGCTGCCTCATAAAAAATTGGGCTTTTAAGTGAGAGTGGTATTTCGACTACACCACCTGTGGTTTCTGGTGATGGACACCAGCGCTGCTTCAGTCCACTGAGGCCGGTGTTACGGACAGCTAAGATGGGATGGCTCTGTAGCGCCCCGAGGGTTCGGCCGCTACAGGGGTATTGCACCTCTGCCAGAGGTGTGGTATTCCACTCCCAGGTAAGGATGGAGTATGGACCAGGGCTCAGTTAGCTGCATACAGCACACTCACCCCATTTCCGAGGGACAGCTCAACGGTACTCCCATTAGACAGAAATGCAGGTACGACAGACCATGTCCCTGGCTGGAGTGGGGAGGGGGGAGGAATACCCAGTGATGTAGGAGCAGATAGGGGTTGGTTCCTGAGCGTAGGTAGGAGCCCATTGGTTGCTGGTCACCTGGGCTCATGTTCTAGAGGGAGGTATATAAGGTGGGCACCATCTTAGTTCTGGGTCAGTTCAGCCAGTTCAGAGTAGAAGGAGAGAAGTTGAGTTCAGCCAGAGAGGGCTGATAGGGAGCTGTGGCTCAGTCTGGGCCCAGCTCCATGAGGCAGGCCTAGGGTGAAGGCCGGGAACAGAAAGGAACAAGAACAGAAAGGAACAAGAACAGAAAGGAACAGAAACAGCAAGAAACAGCAGGAAAGAGAGAGAGAAGAACAGAAGGGCTCAGGAACAAGAAGGCAGAAGGGACCCTAAGAACCCACGAGAATACAGGGTGAAGGGTCAGGCAGATTAAGGGTACCGGATCCCAAGTTAGTGGAGGAGAAACAACCCTCAGCCAAAGACCGGAGGTCGTGATCATTTATTGGTGCGACACCTCATCAAACCTGCTAGGAAGACACCATATAGAACAGCGGGGAACGGGATCCACGTTTACCCACACAAGTTCGCGGCAGCTGGACAAAAGTGGGTCACTCGTGAGGCAGGCCAGAGAAAGGATAAAAGGGGGTCCTGTGCCATGCTCCTGAATCGTCTGGGAGTTGACCGAGCCCCTCACCTGGTGGACACCGCACGGCTTGGGTGGTCACTACCTGTACAGAAGTGACCCGGAGAATCTGAACTGTGAGTAAAAGACATTGGACTGTAGTATGTTGTCTGTGTGCTCTTTCGCTCCTCCAGCACTAACGGCACTGGGACTCTCTGCACCATCACCCCCACCATTCACAGCACTGCCCTGGGGTTACACTTTTCCCGTGGGGAGTTACCCAATCTCAGCTGCACACACCATCAACCTCAGGGGACTGCCTTGCAGCGGCGGTTCCTAATAACCGCAATCCACGGGTGGCGTAGTCGGACATCACTTAAAATATCTAAAGGATTGCCACTGGTCTGACCACTCTGAGCCACGGGACCGGGTTGCCACTACTACCCCCATCGTCTCCCTATTGCCCGGTTCCGAGTACCCCACGGCCCAGGGGGCGAGTCAGCTCCCCACAGGCGGAGCAGGCCTCAGGGCAGTGAGATGAAGGTGATGATGGGTGCAGTGCCACACAGAAAATAACAGGCTGAAGCGGTGTGTGAAGTCATCCAGGGTTTTTACTCACTTTCAGATGAACTTTATCTGCAAAGCCTCCCTGTGCTACACACGGCGTACTGCGGCCACCGGGAAGGGGGTTCAGCACTTTCCAGGTAGGTCAGGAGCACCTGTCGAGACCCCTCTGGTGTGTTCCTCTCCTTGGTAAGTTCTCCCACTAAGTCTTCTCCTGACTGTGCGTGGTATGAACGTGGTGTAAGGCCGGGTCCCACTGGATAAACGCACTTTAAGAGATACAGGTGGCGTAAGCCGCTCCATCCATATCCCCCTGGGATCCACTAAGCCTCCGGGCTTTTCCGACTGAGACGTGAAGTAACAAAGTCAGATATCGGTGGCCGGTCACCCCTTTTGCAGCAGGAATCCCTCTGACTAAGCCAGAATAAAGAGTACAGGTGGCGTAGGCTGCTCCGTCCGTATCCCCTGGGATCCTTTTGCCTGTGGAGCCAATCTCCTCTGCTCCCCTCCAGGCCTTCATAGGTCAGGACCTTGACCAGGTAGAGACAGCTGTTAACTCTGACCCGCTCCTCGTCTCAAGGCCAGAGTACGAGGACCGTGTATCTTCAGCCAGCTACAGCCTCTTGCTGGACCCCGACAGAAGACCACAATCAAAGACCTTGAACTTAAGATGGCCGTAGATTAAATATGAAAGAATAAGTGTTTCCTAAAAGTGTGTCCTCCACCCTCACCCACTACATGGTTCCCCCTATCTTTGGTTCCCCCATCTCCTCTATCCCGGCCCGGGGCAGCACCCTGGTGCATTTAGGCCCCCTACAGGACAGGAGTGGTGTAGTGTTGAGTGGTGAAGTAGGATCCTGAGATATGCTCCACCCTTACCTGGAAGAGGAGATACCACACCTCGAGCGGAGGTGCAGTACCTCTGTGGCGACTAAACCCTCAGGGGCGCCACATTCCCCACCGGTGAAACACAGCATGTCCGCAGGCTGCAATAGAGTAAAAAGTTGGTACAGACATTCAAATTTTTAAATGCTTTTGTAAACAGTAAAACATTCTTCCCTTTATGGGAGGGTTAGGACTCTTTTAACGTTGCATGATATATATATATCTAGAATATAAATATAGAAAAATATTAAAGAGACATTATACATGTATGGAAAACATTAAAGAGACATTATGCATGTAGACAGTTCTGTAGAAAATACGGTAGAAAGTGTCAGTTCAGCAGCATGAGGGACCTGTCCCAAACCCTCAACGTAGGCCCTGGGGTGGCTGCAGGGCATGGATATCCCGAGTTGGACCTCCAGGAGAGCCACACCAGACAGGTTTTGCTTCTGAGGTCTGAGTTAGAAGGGGTTTTGTATAAAACCAATAGGGAGCACCGTAATAGGTGCAAACTATTTACAAAGTTAGTCTGTCTACTGCTCAACGTCCGCAGGGACAAATGTCTCTGTTAACTCAAATCCGGGTGAAGAAAAAGGAAAACACATAACTGTTCAAACTAAGGGGAGATACATCTCCGAGGGCTGCTCAGAAGTGGTATCCCCACCGGGGAAATGGTTCATCTTTCCCGACGGAGCCCGACCGGTCCTCTGTAGGTAGGTGAGTGGGGGTATCCTCCTTAAATACCCTGTGGACGATCAGGGCATACCACCCACACTCCCCATGGTGGCGGGTGTAGGACACCAAATCGCCCGGGTAGAGGTTCCGGCCAGGGTGGCCCTGCTCCAGCCGCGGCTTGACGTCCCGCCGGTTGACGAACACGTCCCGGTCGAACTGTGGGCTGCGGATGAAGCCCCATCCTGCCACCTGGTGGAAGCGCATGACTAGGCCCTCTTCCCGGGGGCTTGGACGGGTGGCCTCCGCCTGACGGTCCTGCGACTTAGCAGCCCTGGCGTGCACCTCCATGCGCTCACAGCGGACCCGCTTCTCCCGTCGCTCTTTTTCAAATTGGAGGAGTACCTTTCGGCACGTCTCCTCCCGGTCTTGGTTTCCCGGGGGAAGCCCATCAGGTCGCCCCCCCGGTTATCCCAGGCGAACTCTTCTGCCGCCGGGCAAGCGACCGGTGGCGCGGGCAGTGGCTGTAACGGGGGTTGCTGTGTACGCTCTGTTGATGCGACCCAGTCCGGGTTGGTGCAGGTGGACACCCAGGTTAGGGCAGGCGCTTCCGGATCGGGGGTCGGGAGACATAGCAGGTCTCCGACTATGGCGGTGGCTTGGGACAGGGGTATATCCGGGGACAGGGGTGCTGGCAGGATACTTAGGAGGGCTTCAGTGTGTCTCTCGCCCGGGGTAGGGGTTTTTGCCTTACCCGCACTTGGGCTGCACGGGGCCTCCTGGGCTTCCTCCTCCTGGGCTGGAGCCTCACTTGACAGGCGCAACGAGCTCTGGCGGCGGTCCCGGATCCTCCGCAACACATCCTCTCTCCACTCTGCGGCGGCCAGTCGCTGGGCCTCTTCGACCCTCCGGGTCAGGTCCTGCGATTCTCCACGGAGGAACTCGGCCTCCTCCGGGGTCAGGTGAATTCCCTCCATACCGAGGGAGGTGGCAGTTGGTGGGCCAGCGTCGGAGGACTCGGAGGACATCTCCTTTGCTGCTTCCATCTTTGCTGCTGGGTGCAGTCTGTTTCTCCTCCTTCTTTTGGGGCGGCTCCAGGGCAGCTGGCTGACGGGCACTCCTTGGGATGTCCCATCCGTCTTGACGGACACTACTATGCGGACTGTCTCTGCTGGAGAGGGCGGTCTGCAATTTTGGCGCCATTGGGGAGCCAGGCCCACGATGGGAGGACTTTGGTTGCTGTTGTTTTTGCACATAATGGCGTCCGTTCTTGGGCGGGCGCCACTTTAAGTGTGAAGCGACAGTCTTTTTGTGAAAAGGCGCACAGTACCCGTCGGCAATGGGGACTATCTTCTTCCGTTGCTGTGGGCACGCAATCCTGCCGACTAAGCCAAGTTTGAGACGCCCTCCATGGGAGAAGGGGTTACTCGGTGCCGGGTCGGTTGTAGGGGAGGGGGATGCAGTCGTGGCCTAGACCCGTTGAGTGCCCAGGGCTGCCTCATAAAAAATTGGGCTTTTAAGTGAGAGTGGTATTTCGACTACGCCACCTGCGCTTTCCGGTGATGGACACCAGCGCTGCTTCAGTCCACTGAGGCCGGTGTTACAGGCAGCTAAGATGGAATGGCTCCCCACAGGCAAAGCAGGCCTCAGGGCAGTGAGATGAAGGTGATGATGGGTGCAGTGCCGCACAGAAAATAACAGGCTGAAGCGGTGTGTGAAGTCATCCAGGGTTTTTACTCACTTTCAGATGATCTTTAGCCGCAAAGCTTCCCTCTGCTACACACGACGTAATGCGGCCACCGGGAAGGGGGTTCAGCACTTTCCAGGTAGATCAGAGCACCTGTCGAGAATCCTCTGGTGTGTGTTCTCTCCTTGGTTATTTCTCCCACTAAGTTTTCTCTACAGCCAGCTACAGCCTCTTGCTGGACCCCGACAGAAGACCACAATCAAAGACCTTGAACTTAAGATGGCCGTAGATTAAATATGAAAGAATAAGTGTTTCCTAAAAGTGTGTCCTCCACCCTCACCCACCCACTACATGGTTCCCCCTATCTTTGGTTCCCCCCATCTCCTCCATCCCGGCCCAGGGCAGCACCCTGGTGCATTTAGGCCCCCTACAGGACAGGAGTGGTGTAGTGTTGAGTGGTGAAGTAGGGTCCTGAGAAATGCTCCATCCTTACCTGGAAGAGGAGATACCACACCTTGAGCTGAGGTGCAGTACCCCTGTGGCAACTGAACCCTCAGGGGCACCACATATATTCACTGCTTCTCCAGTGATCTGGTCTTACACTCACATCTCCATGTTCACAAGCTGCCGCTCTACTAATGAGCCACAACTTATAATGATTCACATAGGAGAATTTGGCAATCTTGACCTCTATTGCAGGCAGTGAACCCAGAATCAGATTATACATGTCCATACAGATCCATTGTATATATAAAAATGTATTTCTATGTTCCTTGTATACTGAGGTGAAGAAAAAGATTGCTATAAAAGTGGTAAGAATAATAAGAAGCAATTACAAAAACATAATTTTCTCTAATTTTGTGAGTCTCCCCAGGTCCCGAACCCATAACCTTAACATTACAGGCAGGAGCCTAAGCTCCTGAGCTACAAGCTCTGGTGATGAGGAGAATTTAGTATACTTTATCTCTATTGCAGGCTCTGACTCAACAAACAGATTCTACTGATAGAAATACACTGCTGTGTACAATGTATGTATTTGTATTCTAGAGATAAAATTACTAAAAAATAATGAAAAACACTTGATAATGAAAAAAAATATTGTCATTTGTAATGCATTTTTTTAAATTTAAATAAAAAACATCACAAATCAGCAAATAACACTGACATATTTGGTGTTCCTGTAATCGTGATAACCCGCACAACACAGCCATCAAATTATTTATGGGAATCAGTAAATGGCATAAAAAAAGGCGTGATTGATATTTCTCTATTAAACCAATAAAAAATGTAATAAAACTGTAGTGCTGAGGCCGTGTTCACACGTAAGTGCAAATGCTGCGTTCTTTCTACAGCTTTTTTCTGCAGGTGTCCTCACCAAACGATGCAATAACAATCTTCCCTGATTGTTGTGTGCTTGCTGCGTTTCTTTTATGTGTGTTCCCCTTATTTCATGCCATTTTGTGGCAGATATAAAGCACAGTTTTTAGCACTTTTTTAATAGTACAGAAAAGCTTTGATTCTGCGCTTAAAAATGCATCAGCGTTTTTTTCATGCATTTTTTTCAGAAGAAGCCTATAGAGAAAAAGGCACTAAAACCGCAGAGTACAGCAGCGTATTTCCATGCACAGAGGGCGGAGATTTCATGCAATCACATTTACTTGTTCCCATGTAGCATAAATGTTGCATATTTTCTGCTGCTTTTTTTGCACATAAATTCTGCTGGGTTTAGCTATCCAAGCGAAGTGGATGTGATTTCATGAGAACTGCGCCTTCTGTGGTCTAGAGACGCTGCTAAACTGTGCAGTTTTCGTGTTTATTTCTTTCTCTTGTCTTCTATGTGGAGCCTAAAAAAAACGCATGTAAAAAACTGCAGTTACTTTTTTAAGTGCAGAATCAAAACTGGGGGAACAAGAGCGAAGTGAGATGGTGTTGTTTTTCTTTTATATATGTTTGGGATGTGTGTCTGCATAAAGAAGGCTGTGTGAGAACGCATACTGTATATAGGAGGTTATGTGTGGGCTCATACTGTATATAGGAGGTTATGTGTGGGCTCATACTGTATATAGGAGGTTATGTGTGGGCTCATACTGTATATAGGAAGCTATGTGAGGGCATATAGTATACAGAGGCTATGCAGGGGCTCATACTGTATATAGAGAGGCTATGTGGGGGGTCCCACTGTATATAGGAGGCTATGTAGGTCTCCACATTGTATATAGGAGGCTATATGGGGCCTCACACTGTATATAGGAGGTTATGTGGGGCCTCACGCTGTATATAGGAGCCTATGTGGGAGCTCATAATGTATATAGGAGGCTATGTGGGGGCTCACTGTATATAGGAGGCTATGTGGGGGTGCATACTGTATATAGGAGGCTGTGTGGGGTTCACACTGTATGTAGGGGTCTATGTTAGGGCTCACACTATATATAGAAGGCTATGCGGGGGCTCACACTATATATAGAAGGCTATGTGGGAGCTCATAATGTATATAAGAGGCTATGTGGGGCTCACACTGTATATAGGAGGCTGTGTGTGGCTCATATCGCATATAGGAGGCTATGTGAGGACTCATACTGTATATATGGGCTATGTGGGGACTCGCACTGTACATAGGGGGCTCATACTGTATATAGAAGGCTATGTGGGGCTCACACTGTATATAGGGGGCTATGTGAGGGCTCACACTGTATATAGGGGCTATGTGAGGGCTCATAATGTGTATTGGAGGTTATGTGAGGGCTCATACTGTATTTAGGAGGTTATGTGAGGACTCATTGTATGTAAGGGCTATGTGGGGTCTCACAGTGTATAATGGGCTTATACTGTGTATAAGGGGCTAGGTGGGGCTCATACTAAACAAAGGGGGCTATGTGTGTGCATTCATACGGTATTTAAGGGGATGTCAACATACTTAATTCTGCTCAATATTAAGTGATATAATTAATATTTTATATTAATATAAATTTTTGTTAATATTAATGTTTGTTAATATTAATATTGAGCAGAATTAACTTCAATCTATTGGTTCGACCCTCCACAACAGTCACGTTCTCTCATGTGGCCATTCGGGTAAATTAATTGCCCACCCCTGACATATGCTATCATATATTATCCAGTATATACCATCTTATGTCTGTATCAAAGTATGTCAAATACCATCCCATATTATGCTGTATACTGGATGTGATATACTTTGTGCACAGACATCAGATGGTATATACAGGATAATATGTGAGTGGTGTAATATCTGATGTCTGTAGTCATAGTGTAATATGCACTAGTTACATATTATCCTGTATGTGGTATACTATGTGCAAAGACATCCCATATTATATACAAGATAATTGATGGCTGTATCACAGTATATCATATACCATCACATATTATGCTGTATACTGGATGTAATATCCTGTGATACAGACATCCAGTGCTAGGCTGGGGTCACACTAGCGTATAGAATCTGCTGCGAGAGTGAGCCGAGTGTCAGTGCACTGTGCTTCCATCCTCTGTAGGTGCAGAGCAGGCGAAGAAAGTCATTTCTCCATCTCCTCCATTGCCAGCGTCCATGGTAATTGCACTGCACTCGGATGACATCCAAGTGCAGTCCGATGTTTCACACGCATCCATAGACTTGTATGGGTGAGTGTGAGCCAAGTCTTGCTGCCAATCGCAGCATGCTGCATCAGCATGAGAAAGTAATCACAGATTTAAGCCGGCCCATAGAATAACATTGGGCCGAGGGCTATCAGATCAAACATCCCATAATAGACACAACATAATATGGTGTCATATCTGATGTCTGTAGTCATAGTGTCATATATAGCTGTCACATGATATCCTGTATATAATATCTGATACTGTATGTATAGTCATGATATGTCAGATACCAGTACAGATGTGCGGATTGATTCCCAGGACACTGGTCAGTCACGTCAGTAGTCCATGGCCACCAGACCAGGGCCCTGCGAGCCTCCTCCTACCTGCCGGCATCTCGGACTCCTCTTTTGGTTTGTAGACCTTGAGTGGTGTCATCTTTGTGGCGTGACACATGCAAGACATTGTGCCTGCCTACAAATCAAAGAAAGACAAAAAGAATGGTGTCAGGTAGGAGGCGGCCATAGGGCTCTGATCAAGTAGCCGCTGAATATTCATCTGACCACTAGATGATTGCTGGTCTCTATATAGCAGCCATATCTTCTCCTATGTATATTGTACTGTATGTGGTATAATATGTACACTGTGTGCACAGACATCAGATGGTGCACACAGGATAATTAGTGACTGCTACAATAATGTGACATCATCTATAATATAACGTTGGATGCGTCCGTCTGTCCGAAGCATATGTGGACTGAGCCTGTGCAATACACCTGCGCAGTCTGGCCCCAGACAGAAGAACGCATCCAGCCGCTGCAGGTTACAGGGAGGAGGAGTGTGGCGCCAGAGATCGCGGTATGTGTAGGCACTTAACGCATACCGCCATCTCTGGCTCCATAAGCACATACCTACCTGGGAAGAGTGTCGCGCTTCTGTTCGGGCCGGAGGCCGGGGAGGAGTGTGGCGCCGGAATCGGCACCTGCACATAGCGCGATATCCGGCGCCATTTTAGTGCAGACACATTTGCAGTGTGTCTTCAACAAAATGGCGCCAGACAGCACAGTATGCACATGTGCGTACTCCGGCGCCATTTTGTTAAATACACTCTGCAAATGTGTCTTCACTAAAATGGCGCCGGATATCGTGCTATGCAGGTGTGACGCTCGCAGCCCTGCCCTGGGAAGATGGGGTACTCGGAGCCGGGGCAGATGTTGGGGGGGGATTCAGTCGTGGCCTGGACCCGTTCCGTGCCCAGGGCCGTCACATTAAAAAGGATGTAAGGGCTTTCAGGGTTGAGTGGTATTATCGACTACGCCACCTGTGGTGTCTGGTGATGGCCACCAGCGCTGCTAGCAGTCCTCTGAGGCTGGATGTAGTGGCAGCAGGCGATGTTATAATTTTCCACAGGCGGAGCTGGGCCTCAGGGCAGGTGTGACAGGAGGATGGGGAGAGTAGTCCTGTGTCACTCAGGTGCTGTGTGGTGCAGTGCAAAAATGAAGGAACCAGAGGCCATAGGGGTAGTCTTCCAGGTCTTTTACTCACAGTTCCTTTTAACCACTTAACCCCCGGGGACGTATTAGTACGCATATTTGCGTACCCTCCGTTCAGTGAGGGCTGCTGCGCTGAGCCCTCACTGAACGGAGCACATGTCAGCTGATTCTTACAGCTGACATGTGCCCGCAACAGCCGCGGGTGGAATCGCGATCCACCCGCGGCTGTTAACCAGTTAAATGCTGCTGTCAATCTCCGACAGCAGCATTTAACGCGCGCTTCCGGGTAGCGCGTCATAAGCCCCGCCCACCGGCGACCCCGTCACGTGATCGCGGGTCGCCGATGGGCGTGCATGACAACCCAGGGTCTGCAGCAGACGCCTGTGGTTGTCATGATCTTGTCGCTATGAGCGCCACCTAGTGGTCGGCGCTCATAGCACAGGACCATTTCTGCTGCATGCAGGGGACCTGCTCGTCCCCTGTATGTAGCAGAGGCGATCGGACAGTTGCTGCTTCTAGTCTCCTATGGAGACTATAGAAGCATGCAAAAAGTAAAAAAAAAAAGTTTTTAAAAATATAAAAAAAAATAAAAAAATATAAAAGTTTAAATCACCCCCCTTTCGCCCCATTCAAAATAAAATATATAAAAAAAACCCCACATACACATATTTGGTATCGCCGCGTTCAGAATCGCCCGATCTATCAATATAAAAAAAGAATTATTCCGATCGGTAAACGGCGTAGCGAGAAAAAAATTCTAAACGGCAGAATTACGTTTTTTGGTCGCCGCAAAATTGCAATAAAATGCAATAACGGGCGATCAAAACATCGGATCTACCCCAAATGTTATCAATAAAAACGTCAGCCTGGCACGCAAAAAATAAGCCATCAACCAGCCCCAGATCACGAAAAATGGAGACGCTACGGGTCTTAGAAAATGGCGCTATTTTTTTATTTTTTTTTTTACCAAATTTTGGAATTTTTTTTCACCACTTAAATATAAAAGAACCTATACATGTTTGGTGTCTATGAACTCATAATGACCTGTAGAATAAGAAGGGCAGGTCAGTTTTAGCATTCAGTGAACATGGTAAAAAAAATAAATAAAAAACAACTGTGGTATTGCACTTTTTTTGCAATTTTACCGCACTTGGAATTTTTTTCCCGTTTTCCCGTACAGGATATGATAAAACTAGTAATGGCGTTGAAAAGTACAACTCGTTCCGCAAAAAATAAGCCCTCACATGGCCATATTGACCAAAAAATAAAAACGCTATGGCTCTGGGAACAAGGGGAGCAAAAACGAAAATGCAAAAACGAAAAATGCTCCGGGGCTTAAGGGGTTAAGCAGCGACAAGGCTTCTCCCTGCTCCTCACGGCTCACTGCGGCCACCAGGGATGAGGGCTCAGCGCACCCAAGGAATTCAGGTACTTCAATCAGGACCCTCCGAGTGTTCCTAACAGTCCCCTTTGAACCTCTCCTGTGTGTGTGCGTGCAAAGGCTGGGTCTCCCTCTGGACTATGCACAGATATAGGGTAAGGCGGCAATTTTGTTCCGCCCCTCACCCGACGGGATCCACTGTAGCCTACCGGGCTTCTCTGACAGAGACGTGAAGTGGCAAAGTCAAATGTCGGGGGCCGGTACCCCTCTTGCAGCAGGAGTCCCTCTGGCAGGGCCAGAATGGAGAGTACAGGTGGCGTACGCCGCTCCGTCCGTGCTCCCTGGGATCCTTTTGCTTGTGGAGCTGTTTCACTATAGCTCCCGACCGTCTTAAGCAAGGGAACTTGACCGGGATAGAGACACTGTTAACTCATACCCGCTCCTCGTGTCAAGGTCAGAGCATGAGGACCGTGCATCTTCAGCACACTGCAGGCTCCTACACAAGGCCACTGTCAGCTGCAAAGACCACAATCAAAGAACCTTGTGCTTAAGATGGCTGGGTATTATATATGAAATTATGTGTGTAAACTAAAATTGTGTTCTACCCTTCACCCACTACATGGTTCCTGTTACTTTTGGTTCCCCTCACTTGTGATCCTGCTGAGGCAGCACTATGGTGCATACTTGCCTCCCATAGGTCAGGAGTCTGTAGTGTTGAATGTAGATTCAGGGTCCTGACCAGTGCACCTTCCTTACCTGGGTGAGGAGACACTACACCTGCTGACAGGCTGCAGTATCCCCCCTTGTGGCGACCGAACCCTCAGGGGCGCCACACAGGCGCTGATTCTGGTGCCATTTTAGTAAAATAACACAGGCAACGCACTGCAGGGGAGCGATGGAGAGGTGAGTAGGAGTGTTTTTTTTACTTAATTGATGGAGTATGGGGGAGCATATAACAGGATTGGGGGAGCATATACCAGGATGGGGAAAGCACATACCAGGATGGGAGAAGCACATACCAGGATGGGGGAAGCACATAACAGGATGGTGGGAGCACATAACTGGATGGGGGAAGCACATAACAGGATGGGGGAAGCACAGAACAGGATGGGGTAAGCACAGAACAGGTTGGGAGAGCACATACCGGGTTGGGAGAAGCACATACCAGGATGGGGGAAGCACATACCAGGATGGGAGAAGCACATACCAGGATGGGAGAAGCACATACCAGGATGGGGGAAGCACATAACAGGATGGGGGAAGCAAATAACAGGATGGGGGAAGCACAGAACAGGATGGGAGAGCACATACCAGGTTGGGAGAAGCACATACCAGGTTGGGAGAAGCACATACCAGGATGGGGGAAGCACATACCAGGATGGGGGAAGCACATACCAGTGTAGACCGTGTACCGGGGAGGTCGCTCTCAGAATACAGCGGCCCGAGGACAAAGGATACTAGCAGACAATTTGTTAGGGAACCACCGTTTTACTTAGAACAGGAACTGGGTTGCCCCAGCAACGTAAGAAAGGAACACAAATAAACTTCACACATACCTAGCTCAGCACTGCTAGCACCCCTGCACTGCACAACTGACAGGACCAGGATGTACTAAAAGATTAACTATAATTTGCCTGACCAGTGGTTCCACCTAATGTGGTATCCGAGGGTTATCCGAAGCAAGGATGTAATTAGATGGGTGCAAGGGGCGGCCCCTGCAGGGGTGCAGCGCAAAAGTTCACAAACTTAACAACTTACTACGATTACAATACTGTTACACTATCTATACACAAGCTCACCCACTGAGGGGAGTATCTAGCTAAGGTTCACACAACCCTATTAGCAAACAATGTCTCTAACTGAGAATCTATGGTGCCAAACTCTCTCTATAGTCTGCGTGCACGTTCCCACTGGGATCCCTATTTTGGGGCCTGAGCTCAGAACTTACCGGCCATTAACTGATCTCTGAAGAGGCTGTCTGATCGTCCGATCAGACACTTAGCTGCGAGACCAAGGAGGGAATGCTGGGCTTGTCACAGGAACGCAGTTTCAGTCTGACAGGCTAGCAGATGGCCCTTCACGTCACCGCAGACACCTTGGGGGGAATCCAACTCTGCATCCAACCGTACTTGTCTCCCCAAAGTGCTTCAGGATGTGGGAGCATTGACCAGGATGAGGACGCAAATACCGGGATGGGGGACCAGGATGGGGGAGCATATACCAGGATGGGGGACCAGGATGAGGTAGCACATAACAGGATGGGGCAGCATATAACAGGATGGGGGAGCATATATCAGGATGGGCGACCAGGGTGGGGGCACAAATACCTGGATGGGGGACCAGAATGGGGGAGCATGAACCAGGATAGGGGACCATATTCCAATAAAAATGCTCGCCACCAGGGCGTAGAACGGGTTCAATAGCTAGTATACTATAATATGGAATGGAATTTTACAATGATGATTTGCTTGATCAAGTTTGTTTGAAAAACTACACAAAATAATAATTCCCAGGTATCTATGTGGCAGATCTGGGCTTATGTGTGGCCACATTTACTCTGCTGATATGTTTTTTAGGAGTGTAGAAAAGCACAGCATACCTTGTTTTACTACATCTCTAATATTGTATATCCAATTAAAAAATGGTCATGCATAAGCATAATATGTACTGCGTCTTACCACTACAAACGCTCATCTGAACTGGTCCAAGTGCTGTGGGTTTTTCCATGGGCAGCTCTCAGACAGACAATATGGTTGTGTGAATATAGCCTATGAAGCTGCTGGAAATAAGCATGTTAAGGATGGGCCGCTACTTATGGGCCACTGCTGTGTGCTTGCCGGCCCCAGGCACTGCATGAGGTCTCAGCATTCACTGTAATGATAATCTGTGGGCTCAGATTAGGTGTCCGACCACTGAGCTTGTACTTCAATGGTTGGACTCATGATGAGCTGACAAGATGGTGAAGCAGCAGATACTCTCCTCCTTCAGGGAAACAAATGGGTAGAGAAAGGAGTGAATTCACACAAAGAAGCAGCTCTATCAGTCTCTTCCAGAAAGGGAATTAGGTGAAAGCCCCTCATGACTGAGATTGAATGAGAGGGTCAATCTGAAATAATTCAGGGGGTTTATAGGGTGGTCATTGGTGTTTAGAAAAAGGGGGTGGAGGATGAGCAGTATTTAGGGGAAAAATGCCGGAAAGAGGGGCCATCTTGGGTCAGTGAAGCTGACAGTGACCCACCCTCCTTCCCTTAGGTGAAGCAGGGATTGGTAGGAGCTGTATGTTCTTATAGTTATATATCTATACATATTTATTACAAAATAAATTGTCACAGTGGTTGTTGGCGGGAGGGGGGGAGGGGTCCTGGGAGTTGGTGTATTATTGGTGGTGGAAGGAATTATATTGGATAATTCACTCTCAGTATAATATGGAGAAAGGGTTAATCTGGCATTTGTTGGGCTCTGGACGGGGTTTTACCCTGGGAGCTTATGGTTTGATAAGCTATCCCAGACTGTGGTAGTATGGTGCACTCGAGCTAAGGTTTCACAGCTGAGGGTAAAATGGTCGGTTAATAATTTTATTAGGTGGTGCCAGATGTTTTAGCTCCAAGAAACCCTCCCACCTTCTTTCTTTAAAGAGGTTGTCCACTACTATAGAGAATGCCCCCGTCGATTTAAAAGGTGGAAATGTAGCACCCTGAGGATTCGGCTGCTACAGGGGTATTGCACCTCAACCCAGAGGTGTGATATTCCACTCCCGGGTAAGGATGGAGAGTGGAACTGAGCTCGGTAGGCTGCATGCACTACATACATCCCATTTCCGAGGAACAGGCCGACGGTACTCCCACTTAGAAATGTGCAGGTACGACCGAGTCTGTTCCTGGCTGGAGTGGGAGGGGGGTGGAACATCCCATGTAGTGTAGGGGCAGATAGGGGGAGCAGCCTGGGTAAAGTTAGGAGCTCATTGGGTGCTGGTCACCTGAGCTCACACATAGAGGGATATATAAGGTGGGCACCAACTAAGATCAGGGTCAGACGCAGAGAGTCAGATGCAGAGAGGATCAGCTGCAGAAAACAAGTTAGGAGAGGAGAGAAGAAAGACCAAGACCCAGAGTGAGAGAGGAGAAAAGAGAAAGACCCAGAGCACAGAAGAGAAGGGACCCAAGAACCCAAATCAGAGCACCGGGTGAGGAGTCAGCATCAGGGTACCGGAACCCAAGCTGGTGGGGGTAAAAACAATCCCCAGCCAGAGACCGGAGACCGTGGGCAGTGTCTGTCACGGTCACCCACCACATTCACCCCGAAGGCACACCACATGAAGGGTCAGGGAACCCAGGGCCAAGGGTGTCCCAACAGAAGGCCCGAGGGAGCTGGACCTAGGTGGATCACTGGTGGGGACGGCTGAAGAAAGGACAGAGGGAGAGCTCAGGGCCACGCTCCGGACTTGTTTGGGGGTTGGCTGGATCCAGGACCTGGTGGACGCAGCACGGCTCGGGTGGTCACTAGCAGCTGGAGTGACCAGTACAACATCTGCAGTAAGTAAACACCCTTAACTGCACAACCCGACTCTGTCTTCACTGCCGTCTGCACTACACCACCACAACCCCCATCCTCTGCGCCTGTCCCCTCTGAGGCTATACCCCTCCCGTTGGGGGTTATCTCACCAAGCTGCGCACCCACCATCAGCCTCAGCGGACCCTGCTGCAGCGGCGGCCACAGTGACCGCATCACAACGGGTGGCGTAGTCGACACAAAAGAACTTTAGTAATATCTGTAGAACTGCCACATCACACTGAGCTTGACGCCCTGGGCACGGGACCGGGTCACAGCCGCTCGGAGACTACAACCCCCCCCATCTGATCCGGTGCCGGGTATTCCCCTCAAAAAGGAATATGTCCCAGGGGGCGCGTCAATTTTGGCGTAGTCGGCAGGATTACGTGCCCGCAACACCCGGGTACTGCGTGCCTGAAGAAAAGTGCAAGTTTACCTCAGAAAGAAGTCTCCCGCCGGTTCCGGAGGGTCCACGCCATCGGACCCCATCACAGGTCGTTTCCCGCCGATTGTCCGCCATTTCCAACTTGTTCCCGCCATCTGCAGAGTTTCCCGCCACTGGGCGACGCTTCCCGCCAAAACCGCAGATTTCCCGCCTTGGAAGAGCAGCGGACGCCATTATGGGCGTGCCAAAGGAGGGCAAGAGGCCACCTCCCATCGTGGGCCAGGACAGAAAATGGCGCCAAAAGTGGAAACCGCCCCCACCAACAGAGACTGTGATGCTGGAGGTGTCTGTCAGCGTGAAAGAACTCCCCCTGGAGCTGACAGTCACCGAGTTGCCCCGGGACCGCCCTCGAAGTGGGAGGAGACGAAAGAGAAGAGAAAAGATGGGTGTCGCTTGGAGCAGTCTGGAGCGAGCGCACCCGGAGACAAGAGGTCTAACGAGGAGTAGCGGAGGAGCTCACCCGGAGATGGAGAGAAAGCAGAACAGCACCGGCCCGCTGGCCAGGAGTCTGCTAGAGACCGAGGAAGCAGGGCAGAGCAGCACCGGCCCGCTGGCCAGGAGCCTGCCGGAAGAAGAGCAGAGCAGCACCGACCCGATGGTCAGGAGCCTGCTAGAGTCCACAACCCCGCTAGGTCTAGCGGAGATCTTAGCGCAGCTCCCCCGAGACCGGGAGTGTGCACAAACTGCCCTGGAGGGCCTCGCACGGAGGATGGCCCGGGTACAGCGCGAGATACTGGCGGAGTGGAGCCGGGAGATGACCCAGCAAGCTGAGACCAGTCAACGGAGCACGCTGCCCTGGAAGAGGAAGCAGACCGCCTCTGAGGATGGCGCGGGAGGACCCAAGGCCGGAGACGGCGCCGAGAAGGGAGCCGAACGCATGGAGGCAGGTAAAGGGGACGCCTATACCCCAAGCCGTGACACCGCTTACCTGCCCCAGCTCCCCGTCGCAGAGCCCGAAAGTCCCCCTGCTGTGCCCGTAGCCGCCATGTCACCGCTATGGACTAGGCCCCGACCGGAAGCCGCCGCAGCGACCCCTGTGACGTCACGCGCCTCGACCCGGAGCGTGACAAAGCAGGAAATACCACCAGCCTGGTCGCAAGGCCTAGTACCCCCGGGCGCCGCAATACCAACAGCGCCCCCTACCTCCGCGGAGCCCCCGGCCTGGTCGCAGGGCCAGGTAGCCCAGGGCGCCGCCGTCCTAACGGTGCCCTTCACCTTCCAGGTGCCCCAGGCCTGGCCGCAAGGCCTGGGCAACCCGGGCGCCACCACCACCGCGCCCGCGCCCGCAATACCAAGGGTGCCACACCTGGGGGAGGACTTGTTCAGCCAGCTCACATGGCCGGACGGGCGGCCCTTCATCTGGCCCGAAGGATACCATGAGCTGGAACGGCAGCAGAGACTAAGACCCCTGGATGAACCCCTGATTCCGGCTCCGAAGCCCGTCGCACGGATCTCGCCCCCGCTAGCGGAAGCGCAGTTTGAGTGGGACCCCACCGGAGAAGATCTAATGGGGTTCACTCAGGAAACTAGGGCCGCTGCAGCAGAGCGTGCGGAGTGCTGCCGCCAACAGCTCGAGGAGTTTGCGAGGGAGCGGAGAGAGAGGCGGGTCCGGGAACAACAGGCCCAAATAAGGAGCGCCGAGCAGAAGAGCCGGACCAGGAGGGACCCCCGTGCAGCGCACAGTCCCCGTACCACCGGGACTGTAATAAAGTTCAACCAGCAGCACGGGTGGGGCTTCATTCGAGACAACAACACCCACGGCGACGTCTTTGTCACGCGCAGAGACGTGGAGTCCCACCTGCCGGAAGGTCACAAAGGCCGTGACCTCTACGTCGGAGACGAGGTCACTTTCACCCGGCACAAGTGTGCCAAAGGACCTTACGCCCTCCACGTACACCGCTTGACGGAGGAGGAGTTGCGGTGCGAGGAGGAGGAGCAAGAGGACCCGGACGGGTCTGAAGTTCAAAGAGCAGGAGGAAGACGCCGTTGAGTGCGGCAGAGCAGGTGCTGTAAATAAGTTACCCAATGGGGGTATAAAGAAACTGAAACTGTTGCTGCTAAAATAGTCCCCGTTGGGACCAGTGAACTGTTTACCCGTTAACCCCTTCATCCTACAGGCTGAGGACTGTGAGCAGCCATTCCCTTCCCTCTACCTGGCCGAGGACTGAGAGCGGCCAACTTCCCCTGTAAATAGTTGCGCGTCCTAAAGCGCCCCCTACCGGTTTTATAGAAAACCAGATTTTCTAAGAGACTGTCGCACTTTTCCCGGACACACGTTGCACAGTGTCCGGAGGAGGAACCAGAAACAAGAGACGACGAGAATGTTATATGAAAAGTTTTATATATATATAATGTTTTATATGTTTTATATGTTTATATGAAAAATTTTGTATGTTTTGGTGTTATTTATGTCTTACAGCCCGAGGACGTGCTGTGATTTACCAGGGGGGAATGTAGCACCCTGAGGATTCGGCTGCTACAGGGGTATTGCACCTCAACCCAGAGGTGTGATATTCCACTCCCGGGTAAGGATGGAGAGTGGAACTGAGCTCGGTAGGCTGCATGCACTACATACATCCCATTTCCGAGGAACAGGCCGACGGTACTCCCACTTAGAAATGTGCAGGTACGACCGAGTCTGTTCCTGGCTGGAGTGGGAGGGGGGTGGAACATCCCATGTAGTGTAGGGGCAGATAGGGGGAGCAGCCTGGGTAAAGTTAGGAGCTCATTGGGTGCTGGTCACCTGAGCTCACACATAGAGGGATATATAAGGTGGGCACCAACTAAGATCAGGGTCAGACGCAGAGAGTCAGATGCAGAGAGGATCAGCTGCAGAAAACAAGTTAGGAGAGGAGAGAAGAAAGACCAAGACCCAGAGTGAGAGAGGAGAAAAGAGAAAGACCCAGAGCACAGAAGAGAAGGGACCCAAGAACCCAAATCAGAGCACCGGGTGAGGAGTCAGCATCAGGGTACCGGAACCCAAGCTGGTGGGGGTAAAAACAATCCCCAGCCAGAGACCGGAGACCGTGGGCAGTGTCTGTCACGGTCACCCACCACATTCACCCCGAAGGCACACCACATGAAGGGTCAGGGAACCCAGGGCCAAGGGTGTCCCAACAGAAGGCCCGAGGGAGCTGGACCTAGGTGGATCACTGGTGGGGACGGCTGAAGAAAGGACAGAGGGAGAGCTCAGGGCCACGCTCCGGACTTGTTTGGGGGTTGGCTGGATCCAGGACCTGGTGGACGCAGCACGGCTCGGGTGGTCACTAGCAGCTGGAGTGACCAGTACAACATCTGCAGTAAGTAAACACCCTTAACTGCACAACCCGACTCTGTCTTCACTGCCGTCTGCACTACACCACCACAACCCCCATCCTCTGCGCCTGTCCCCTCTGAGGCTATACCCCTCCCGTTGGGGGTTATCTCACCAAGCTGCGCACCCACCATCAGCCTCAGCGGACCCTGCTGCAGCGGCGGCCACAGTGACCGCATCACAACGGGTGGCGTAGTCGACACAAAAGAACTTTAGTAACATCTGTAGAACTGCCACATCACACTGAGCTTGACGCCCTGGGCACGGGACCGGGTCACAGCCGCTCGGAGACTACAACCCCCCCCATCTGATCCGGTGCCAGGTATTCCCCTCAAAAAGGAATATGTCCCAGGGGGCGCGTCAGAAATAAGATTTTTTGTAATTACTTTGTGTTGTGATTCTTGCCTGTGGATGGCGCTATCACTGACTGCTAACCAGGCATCATGTGACCCGGCTGCAGCCGGCTCTGACATCCGCTGATGTCACGTCAGGTTCTGGCTGCAGCTGGGCGTGACCCGGTGACACGCTCCCTCCTGATTGGTGGGCTGTGGGCGGGATTTCACCGCACGTCACAGTCCAGCATCCACCAATGAATGCAGAGGAGAGGGAAAGCGCGGTGGATGCTGGGCTGTGACACGCGGGGAAATCCCACCCATAGCCCATCAATCAGGGGGGAGGGCGTCAATGGGTCATGCCTGGCTGCAGCCGGGATCACATGATCACTGGTGAGTGGTCTGCAATATCGCTGCTCACAGGCAAGAATCACAACACAAGGTACTTATAAAAAATCTTATTTCCACCTTTTAAATAGAAGGGGGCATTCTCTATACACTGTGCGCAGAATTATTAGGCAAATGAGTATTTTGAATACACGATACTTTTTATACATGTTGTCCTACTCCAAGCTGTATAGGCTTGAGAGCCAACTACCAATTAAGTAAATCTGGTGCTGTGCATCTCTGTAATGAGGAGGCGTGTTGACTAATGACATCAACACTGTAGTATCGGCGTCTCTGCCCCCTGACAGGCAGAGACTCTGTCCCAATTACCGCTGCACTCCCTGCCCGGCGTCCTCCGGCGCTCCTGCTTCTGTTGCTGCCGGCACGAGCAGCTTCCCGGGCACTGTTCTTAGGGCGAGCGCGCTTCCTCCCTCTTAAAGGGGCCACGCGCGCCGTCCTAAGGAGTCCCCGGCCAATGGCCGGAGGACCTTTCATATAAAAGGCACCTCCTCCAAAATGGAGGTGCCCGTGCAAGGTTGTAGCTTTGTGTGTTTTACTCTGCTTCAGCCCTCAGGTCCCGCTGCTAGCCTGACTACCAGTCCAGCCCGCCAGCCTGACTACCAGTCCAGCCCGCCAGCCTGACTACAAGTCCAGCCCGCCAGCCTGACTACCAGTCCAGCCCGCTAGCCTGACTACAAATCCAGTCTGCCAGCCTGACTACAAGTCCAGCCCGCCGGCCTGACTACAAGTCCAGTCCGCCAGCCTGACTACAAGTCCAGTCCACCAGCCTGACTACAAGTTCAGTCCGCCAGCTTGTCTATTCTCCAGCCCGACAGTCTGTCTACAGTCCAGTCTGCCAGTCTGTCTATGGGCTCTGCCCACCTGCTTACCTGGAAGCACCTGCCCGTTACCTGCCGTGCCTGCCAGACCACTTACCTACAAGCACCTGCCTGTTACCTGCCGTGCCTGCCAGCCCGCTTACCTAGAAGCACCTGCCTGTTACCTGCCGTGCCTACCAGCCAGCCTACTTGGAGGCTCCTGCTTGTTACCTGCCGTGTCTGCCAGTCCATCTGCCCGGATCACTCGTCAGCCTGCCTGCCGTGCTCATCTGCTGTACCGGTCAGTACCTGCCTTCTGACCCGTGGGAGTCACCTGCTCTCATACAAGGTCGGTCCCCAGAGTAGCACCTGGTCCCTCTGCTCGGTCCTTCCCTGGTCACGGAGTCGATTGAGCCGCCGTACGATCTTGGTCGGTCCAAGTTGATACCTAGTTACTCCCCTGAGGTCCCGTCTTTCACCGCAGCACAGAGGTTCCACCACCCGGATCTGTAGCAACACCCTATAGAAGGTGTGCTTAATTATTAGGCAACTTCCTTTCCTTTGGCAAAATGGGTCAGAAGAGAGATTTGACGGGCTCTGAAAAGTCCAAAATTGTGAGATGTCTTGCAGAGGGATGCTGCAGTCGTGAAATTTCCAAACTTTTGAAACGTGATCACGGAACCATCAAGCGTTTCATGGCAAATAGCCAACAGGGTCACAAGAAGCGTGTTGGCCAAAAAAGGCGCAAAATAACTGCCCATGAATTGAGGAAAATCAAGCGTGAAGCTGCCAAGATGCCATTCGCCACCAGTTTTGCCATATTTCAGAGCTGCAACGTTACTGGAGTATCAAAAAGCACAAGGTGTGCGATACTCGGGGACATGGCCAAGGTAAGGAAGGCTGAAAAACTACCACCTTTGAACAAGAATCATAAGATAAAACGTCAAGAATGGGCCAAGAAATATCTTAAGACTGATTTTTCAAAGGTTTTATGGACTGATGAAATGAGAGTGACTATTGATGGGCCAGATGGATGGGCCAGAGGTTGGATCAGTAAAGGGCAGAGAGCGCCACTCTGACTCAGACGCCAGCAAGGTGGAGGTGGGGTACTGGTATGGGCTGGTGTCATCAAAGATGAACTTGTGGGACCTTTTCGGGTTGAGGATGGAGTGAAGCTCAACTCCCAGGCCTACTGCCAGTTTCTGGAAGACAACTTCTTCAAGCAGTGGTACAGGAAGAAGTCGGTATCGCTCAAGAAAAACATGATTTTCATGCAGGACAATGCTCCATCACATGCATCCAACTACTCCACAGCGTGGCTGGCCAGTAAAGGTCTAAAAGAAGAAAAAATAATGACATGGTGCCCTTGTTCACCTGATCTGAACCCCATAGAGAACCTGTGGTCCATCATAAAATGTGAGATCTACAGGGAGGGAAAACAGTACACCTCTCGGAACAGTGTCTGGGAGGCTGTGGTGGCTGCTGCACGCAATGTTGATCGAAAACAGATCAAGCAACTGACAGAATCTATGGATGGAAGGCTGTTGAGTGTCATCATAAAGAAAGGTGGCTATATTCATCACTAATTTTTGGGGTTTTTGTTTTTGCATGTCAGAAATGTTTATTTCTAAATTTTGTGCACTGATATTGGTTTACCTGGTGAAAATAAACAAGTGAGATGGGATTATATTTGTTTTTCATTAAGTTGCCTAATAATTCTGCACAGTAATAGTTACCTGCACAAACAGATATCCTCCTAAGATAGCCAAATCTAAAAAAAAAACACTCCAACTTCCAAAAATATTAAGCTTGGATATTTATGAGTCTTTTGGGTTGATTGAGAACATAGTTGTTGATCAATAATAAAAATAATCCTGCCTAATAATAATTTGCCTAATAATTCTGCACACAGTGTAGTAGTGGACAACCTCTTTAAGTTTACATGGTATTGTTCTTAATATAATGTTATAATGTTATAATAAGTGGCCGCTGTGGTGAAAATTATCCAAAGGAAAAAAGTGTCAGTGTTTTAATTGGGGAGACGGAGTGAAGTGGTATTGGAGAGGGAAGATGAAGGGGTAATTTCGATCCATACCCAGTCATGTGGCATCAATACAATGTATTCTCTTATGCCTCTACCCCTTGCCAGAAGTTATGTGTGCATGGCCATCAGCTGTAGCATCTCTACAGGGTCGGGCATAGCTAGTTACACAGGATACAGCAGAGGCACCTTGATAAATTTATCACAGCACTTTTTATAAACCCATCCATTTGTGGAACTACTTTAGTTTTCATGATCTCTTGATTAAAATCTACTTTTGTTCATCGGACAATAAATCTGCCCCATGGTTTACTGAATGACAACTTAAAAATGACATCAATAGCAATTCCCCAATAATGTTATGAATCATAATTACTTTTCCAAAGATTATTCTGCACAGTGAACACTAGTGATGAGCGAGTACAGTAATATTCGTAATCGCTATACTCGTAACAAGTACTTTGTAATAATTGCGTATTCGTTCGGAATAGCGAGTACAATGTAAGTCAATGGAAATGCGAGTAATTTTCTGCTGGACCCTACAAAGGGGTCTGGGGGCCTGAGGAAAAGGCTAAAAAGGATGGGAAAGTGATGAAACAGAATGGGAAGAGCCTGGAGAATGGGCCTGCATGCATTTCTGACTCACACATGGTTTCTGGGAATAAGTTTGTCGCAGTATTACGCCACTTTTACAGACACACAAGAACAACTACCAAACCTAACCTAAATTGCATTTAACAGGCCAAAAAGGTTAAGAAACAGTTTTTCCTGCACAATCACTTGTTTATAAGGCCAAATAAACCAGAAAAACCCAAAAATATCCCTTTTAGCGTTTGTTCACACATACTGTTGTGGCTTTTTTTCGCCTTTTACAATTGGGAGGGCCCTGACTTATACATTTTGTAGGTCCCTCTGTCATACATCATTTTTAGCTCGCTATTCCCCAGCACTTTACAAGCACAGCTAGAACGTACTAGTAGGTATGTTGATCTTTGACTTGAGATTCCTCAGGTAGCTCTGTAACATGCGTTTTGGAGGGACAGCTGTTACTTAGACATTTGGGCGGTCCCTCCATCATTGACACTCAGATAGTGGAATACATATTCCATACCAGTTTACAATGTGCCCATTTTAGCGTTGGGCTTGACCCTCCTCCTCCTCCTCCACCACCATGTGATACTGCGGCCCTAAATTCACATGTTCAGAGGCCCTGCAGTAGGCAGGAAAGCTGAGTTTTGTGAGAGCCCTCGTGTGGCCCTGTAACATACATTTTGAAGTGCCCTCCTCTAGAAATTTTGGGGTTGCCTCTTGTGTACATTTGAGAGTGCCCTCACTTATTCATATTGTAGGGCCCTCACTATTATTTAACTAATTTAAGGGCAGAGACTACAGAGAAAATGGCAAAGAGACATGGCGTACTAGAAGGTAGCAGTGAGTGCGGCCTACGAACCTCAGGTATAGCTGAACTCTGTGATCCGGAAAAATAAAGCTGCACAAGTCAACTGGATGATGAGCTCAAATATATCACTTGTGCAAGTCAATGGACTAAGGATATATGGTACCCCCTTCCAGGATGGGTTGGAGAAGCTTCTCCAAATGGCTTAGAGATTTTGATTTTCAATATTCCCCAGATTATATAGCAAGTAAAGACTTCATGATACTGTTCTACTTGGTCCAGTGCAGAATGTGCATCGTATTTCCAAAAATTACTCCTGGGGCTGGGGGCTGTGTCATAGGTGCAGGAAGATTCCATGACAAGGGCCTCCCTTGACAAACATTATCTACGATGGAGTACTGTAGTAGTTGTGGCCCTCAATTCAAGTTTTCAGAGGGCCATCATTCGGTCATCAACAGTCAGTGTAAATTTCTATTGAATATGTATCCCCTATCTCAATCACAATGTGACACAACCTGTAACAAGGGCCCATAATGACAGATATTAGTTTGGTAGGACTACTGTAGATTCCAGATTTGTCCACTGCACAATGTGCATCTGGTTTGTGAAAATTAGCTCTATGGGCTGAGTCATGGTTGATGCAGTAAGTCCCCATCCCAAGGGCCTCCAACCACAAATAGTAGTTAGGTTGGAGTAGGAATACTGTCCTGGTTTGTCCACTGCGCAATGTGCATAGGATTTGTAACAAAAATTAGCCCTATGGCTATTTATTTATTGACTCACTATTTTGGCTGTGCCTGTGACAGCTAGCTTGGCTTGTGCTATCAACATCTGAAAATCTGTCAACAAAACCCAAAATGCCAAAAAAGCCTGTTGTTAAGGGACGTGGAGGTGGTGTTGTCAGTGGTGTTCGAGATGGCACTCAGTCTGTGTCAGGTTAGAAGAAGCTTGATGCATCCACTATGTTCCTGGAAAAATTTCCCGGTCTGGAACGTAAACGTGTGTGGAAGCCAGAAGAGCAAGAGCAGATTCTGTCTTGGATAGCAGACAAGGACTTTACACATTTTTCAAGCAGCAACATATCTTCCACGACCACACAGTCAACTGTGGATACACAGAAGGCTGGCCCTTCTAATCCTGAAGCTGGTTCTCCTTCCTCCCGCCATTATCAGTCACAGGAGACATATGACCCAAGCTTGGCTACTCCGAGGATCTGTTTGGTACGTATCATTTGGTTGGCTCTGGCCTATCATTGTGCAGCATTGAAGAGGGACAAGAGGAGGTGGCGTGCGTTGATGCTCAAGAATTTGAGGATCTATGGCCAGAAGAAAGCCACTTGGAGAAACGTCATTTACTGTCTTCAGAGGTGGAGGCTGATGATGATGAGACAAAGTTGCCATCAGGTCAGCCTACAACTGGGAAGGAGGATGAGATAGAAGATGAGGTGGTCGATGATGAGTCCACTGATCTGACCTGGACCGTTGGCATGCATAGCCATGACAGCAATACAGAGGAAGATGGATATGTAGCACCAATGCAGGCACCAAGGGTTCGTGGTTTACCCAGAGTGAGAACTGGGTCAACTGTTCCGAAGAGCACCCCCGCTGTGTGCCAAGTCAGGGCTAGGGGGTGTTCAGCTGTTGCGTGGAATTTTTTTTTCTGAAAGTCCTTCAGAGAAAAACATTGTTGTCTGTAGCATCTGCCATACCAAGTTGAGCAGAGGTCAGGGCAAAGGCAACCTGAGCACCACCAGTATGAGAAACCACATGGCAACCAAGCAGCCTAGTAGGTGGGCGGGACACCAGGGTACCAAATCTGCATCTACGGGTCAAACCAATAATAATAATAATAATAATAATACTCTTTATTTATATAGCGCCAACCTATTCCGCAGCGTTTTACAATTCAGAGGTTCATATTCAACAGTCATAAGTAACATAGCTAAAGATAATACTATAATTAAAGCAAAAATAATGACGACCCTGCTCGTAAGAGCTTACAATCTACAATGAGGTGGGGGTGACACAAAGTACAGGGGCTTATTTACAATGATGGTCCAGCCATCTTGAGGGGATGAGGGATAAATAAAGGCTGCATGAGCTCATCACCAGCCAGTATCTGTAGTGCTTTTGGGTTCGGTGGAGACTTATGCCATGTTGCCTGGGCTATGTCCTTCAGAATCTGCTGTTCAAGAAGCAGGCGCTCATATCTCCTGCCCACAAGCTGCGGTTGCTCTCACACAACAAACATCAACCACATCCACTTCCTTGTGCAAGCAAAGCGTCCAATTGTCCGTGTCTGAGAGCTTGGAAAGCTACGTAAATAACCAGCCACGCACCCACAGGCACAAATACTAAACTCGCACATTGCCAAATTGCTAGCTGTGGAGATGTTGCCATTTAGGCTTGTGGGAACACAGTGTACCGTGATCTCTTGGCTGTGGCTGCCCCACAATACAGTGTTTCAAGCCGCCACTATTTTGCCCGGTGTGCCGTCCCTGCGTTACACAAGCACGTGTTAAACAATCTGAACCGTGCTCTCACCAAAGCCGTAACCCAGAAGGTCCACCTAACAACAGACACCTGAACAAATTGTTGTGTACAGGGACAATACATTTCTGTCATGGCATACTGGGGTAACCTGGTGGAGAGTGGGACAAAGGCGCAAACTGGAACATCACACATCCCACCCACGCTAAGAATAGCGGGCCCAACTTCTGTCAGGGTTTCCACCTCTTCATATTCCACTTCCTCTCTCCCCTTCTCTTGCTCCTCATCCTCTGCTGAATTACCCTCCCCATCACTGCCAAGCTGGGACCTGTGCAGTAGTGCATCGGCAAAGTGGCAAGACGCTCTGCTGAAGCTGATCTGTTTAGGTCAGAAAGCACACACTGCAACAGAGCTGTGGCAAGCTTTAAAGCAACAGACCGATCAGTGGCTCTTCCCGCTGTACCTCCAACCCAGTCTGGTCGTCTGCGATAATGGGCCTAACCTGGTGGCGGCTTTAAAGATCGGCAAGCTGGTACACGTGCCATGCCTGGCTCACGTGCTGAACCTAGTTGTTCAGAAATTTCTGAAAACTTTCCGTGACTTGCCGTACCTACTTGAGAAGGTGCGCCATATTAGCACCCATTTTCGCCATTCCTTTACTGCTTTTGCTGCTTTTACAGCACTGCAAAAGCGCTTGAATTTGCCAAGTCACCGACTCATTTGCGACCTGCCCACACGGTGGAACAACTATCATATGTTGGCGAGGATTAGTGAACAGCAGAGGGCAGTAGCTGAATACCAGCTTCAGCATGCTGAAGAGTGGGTGTGGATCACTGACATTTGTGAGGTTCTTGAGAACTTTGAGTACTGCACCAACCTTGTGAGCGGTGATCAGGCTATTATCAGCGTAACTATCCCGCTGCTGTGTCTCTTTAAACAATCACTGCATAATCTCAAAGAGGAAGCTTTGAGTGCCCAGCATGTTGGTATGGAGCCAGATTTCCCAATGGGTGATACTACCCAGACCAGCCAATATTCTGAGGCAACATTGGGTGATGAGGAATAAGATGAGGAGGGAGAGGACTTGATTTTCTGTGCTACCGAGGGGACTCGTAATGCTACAGAGGGGACACCCAACCCAAACTTCATGTCTGTCCAGCCTGGATGGGCTGGAGAGGAGGAGGTGGAGGAGGAGGAGGCGAGTCAGCGTGAGGAGAGGATGGGTACTGTTTCTACTGTTGGGGACACAAAACATTTGCCTTTTTGCAGCTGGCCCACATGGCACCGTTCATGTATAAGTGTCTGTGGCAAGACCCTCGCTTGATACACATTTTATCCAACAGTAATAATAATAATATTTTGTATTTATATAGTGCAAACATATTCCGCAGCACTTTACAATAAAGCAGAGACATGTACATACAATAAATTCAATACAAGGTAAGACAGTTTAAACATAAGGCTATGTGCCCACGTTGCATTTATGAAGCAGAAAATTTCTGCTGCATAAATGCAAGTCCTCTCCCGGAAAAACGCATGCGGAATTCCGCACGCGTTTATCGCGCATTTTTCGCGCGTTTATCACGCGTTTTCCACATGCGGAATTGCCTTGCGTTTTTTATGCATTGGACAAAGGCAATTCCGCTTGCGGAAACGCAAAATTAAATGACATGCTGCGGATTTTTGAACGCGGCATAAACGCTGCGGAAAAATCCGCAGCATGTGCATAGAACTTGCGGAATCCCATTGGGGACCATGGGGTGCGGATATACATGCGTTTTTCAAGCGTTTACGCTGCGGAAATTCCGCAGCATATACGCTTGAAAAATGCTACGTGCATATACGCTTGAAAAATGCTACGTGGGCACACAGCCTTACATTAGGAGTGAGGTTCCTGCTCGCTGCTTACATTCAACAAGATAATGGGTGGACACAATAGGTGAAAAGTGCTTGTTATTTCAGGTCAGGCAATTATAATAAGAAGGGATTTTCATATAAGACTGCATGAGCCGGTCATCAGCCAGTATGTTTAAGTGCAATAATCAAGTATCGAGTGTAGTTATCGTGTGCATGGAGGGTGTGTAGACAGATGAATAGTAGGGTGCAGATTAAGAATAATATTTAGAAGGAGGGAACAGGGGAAAGTTAGTTTACTGAGTAGTTGAGGTGGTAGGCTTGTTTAAAGAGATGGGTTTTTAAAGCGCGCTTGAAGACGTGGTGGCTAGGCATCAGTCGGATCGTCTGGGGTAGAGCATTCCAGAGAACTGGTGCACCACGAGAGAAGTCTTGAAGACGAAGGAGCGAGGTTCGGATTATGGGGGATGTTAGTCTTAGGTCATTTGTAGAACGGAGGGCACGTGTACTGTAGGGCGATAGAGATGGGAAAGGAGATATAAGGCGGTGCAGAACTGTGGAGAGCTTTGTGGGTGAGAGTGATGAGTTTATATTGGATCCTGTAGCAAATGGGCAACCAGTGTAATGACTGGCACAAGATGGAGGCATCAGTGAAGCGGCTGGACAGAAATATGACCCTGGCTGCCGCATTCAGGACGGATTGAAGTGAAGAAAGTTTGGTAAGAGGGAGACCGATCAGAAGAGAGTTGCAGTAGTCCAGACGAGAGTGAATAAGACTGACAGTAAGAATTTTAGCAGTTTCAAAGGTGAGAAAAGGTCGGATTCTGGAGATATTTTTAAGGTGCAGGTGACAAGAGCGACCTATACTGGTTGGCCACTTTCTCGATCCATGGTACAAGGAGAAATTTCCTTCTCTCCTTGTGGAGTCAACAAAGAGTTTTACAATTGAATTGTTCAAGAAGGCCGTTGTAGATCAGTTGCTGAAAACATCACCCTCAGATAATGCTGGTGGCAGAGGTACCGGCTCTTTTCAACACCAAGGGATAATGAGAAGAGAAAAGAACACCAGCTCCAACAGAGGTGTGTGTGGGGGGGGGAATGTGCACAAATTGGGCAATTTTCAATAAACCAGCACAACAGTAAAGGCTATCTGTGCCTGTAACAATGCCAAGGAGGGATAAGTTGCAGAACATGGTCAAGGGGTACTTAAGTGACCATATGTGCGTCCTTTCTGACGCTTCAGTTCCCTTTAATTATTGGGTGTCTAAGCTGAACACTTGGCCCGACCTCTCCTTATATGCCTTGGAGGTGCTGGCCTGCCCGGCTGCTAGTGTGGTGTCAGAGCGTGTCTTCAGTTCCGCTGGGGCAGTCATCACTGATAGGCGCACACACCTCTCCATGTAAAATGCAGACAGACTTACTCTGATTAAATTCAACAAGGACTGGAGATCTCCATAGTTTGTAATCCCTCCAGATGATAGCAAGCCAACCTAAATTCACCAAAAATGCAGATTCATGCTACTGCTGTTAACATCACCCCCTTCCCATAAGAACCCTTTTCCTTCCTTCGTCAACCATGACTCAGCTTATAGGGCTAATTTTTACAAACCCTATGCAAATTGTGCAGTGGACAAACCAGGACAGTATTCCTACTCCAGCCTAACTACTATTTGTGATTGGTGGCCCTTGGGATGGTGGCTTCCAAAACAGTGGTTAAAATGGCCTGGTGCGTGCTTTGTAGCAGACAGTAGGAAATGTTTGGACTACTGCTTTGTGCAGGGCACTCAATGATTTTTTAAGTGGACTAATATGGACAGAAGAAAGGCTGACACCCCAAAATAGTGGTTAAAATGGCCTGGTGCGTGCTTTGTAGCAGGCCGTAGGAAATGTTTGGATTACTGCTTTGTGCAGGGCACTCAATGATTTTTTAAGTGGACTAATATGGACAGAAGGCAGGTTGACACCCCAAAATAGTGGTTAAAATGGGCTGGTGAGTGCTTGGTAACAGGCAGTAGGAAAGGTTTGGACTACTGCTTTGTGTAGGGCACAAAACGCCTTTTTAAGAGGACTAATGTGGACAGCATAAGCCAGGCTCTAACCCCTAAAACAGCAGGGAAAATAGACCGGTGCTAAAAAAAGAAAGGCAGCACAAAATACTACTTCTTTGTGTGCTGGAAAAATATTGCTTTGCATCTGACAAGAGCTGTTTTAAGATGGACACTGGAAGAACACTTTAACCTCTCCCAACCTAATACACAATCTTTCCCTCCCTGTACTCTGACTTTGTTGTGAGCCTTCAGCTCTTTTGGTGGAATTATGGAGCTAGTGAGCGGCTCCTTTAAACACAGAACTAGTATACACTGCAGGTAGCCCGTAAAATGGCTTTTGTTTTAGCAAGAGGCCTAAACACTCTCCCTAGCAGCTCAGCGATCTCTCCCTAGGCTATTACAACGCAGGCTCCAGATGCAATGTGCAAAAAATGGCAGCGGCAGGGCTTAAATAGACCCTATGACGCTGGGCAGCCAGCCAATCACAGTAATGCCAAAACCAAGATGTCTGCGGCATTACTGTGATTGGTTAAGAAGCCCAGAATGTCTAGTGGCGGCAAAGAAGGCACCAAAACTGCAGGGCGGGACATCCGAATATAGCGAGGCGAGTACACAAATACTCGCAGAATAGCGAGTAACCCGAATACCGTACTATCCGTGTGAATAGCGAATAGTAACGTATACACTCGCTCATCACTAGTGAACACTCAAGCTGTCAAAACTGTGCACAGAATGTGAAAGTCTGTACCACAGCGTATTGATGGAGCACAGGATCCATAAACAGCCTCCATTCAGGACTCCTCCAGGGAAGTTCTATAAGCTGACAATTCTGTATTTTAAGCTTCTATCAACACCGTGGAAACCTACAAAGAATAAATAGACAATCAAAAGATAACTGCAAATTCAATTTTCTTAAAGTAGATTCAACAAAATTCCTTTAAAATAAGTGTGTAGTCCTTGAGAAGGCTATGGCGAAACATCCATTGAAGTCCTGGGGGGTTCACTCTTCTGGTCAGTCTCTCTTCATGCACATGTTATCTTTACATTGGACATTTGTATTGAGTCAATGTTATGCTATTTTATTACGCCATATTATTTACATATGGTTTTATATCTATTGTGAGGCAGTGACTGGAATCGTATATGAGGGACGTTATATATCCCCCAGAATGTGTACAGAGACCTATTAAACCCATTGGAGTGCATTGCAGTCACAAACTCTCCTGCGGCTGCAATGCAGGAATGAAGGTGAGCATTGACCTGGTCAGGCTACCTGGCTAAGGCAGATTAAGTAAAACCCGGCAGGGCCTTCATTTCTTGAAGGAGGCTACAGGAAGGCAGTGGGACGGCCTCCTTCCTTCACCCTGGGTTTTCCAGTGGCTCTTGCCACAGGTCCTTTAACCCCTTTACAACCCAAGGTGGTTTGCACGTTAATGACCAGGCCAATTTTTACAATTTTGACCACTGTCACTTTATGAGGTAATTACTCTGGAACGCTTCAACGGATCCCCCTGATTCTGAGATTGTTTTTTCGTGACATATTGTGCTTCATGATTGTGGTAAAATTTCTTCGATATCACTTGCGTTTATTTGTGAAAAAAAACAGAAATTTAGCGAAAATTTTGAAAATTTAGCAATTTTCAAATTTTTTATTTTTATGCCCTTAAATCAGAGCGATATGTCACACAAAATAGTTAATAAATAACATTTCTCACATGTCTACTTTACATCAGCACAATTTTGGAACCAAAATTTTTTTTATTGGGGAGCTATAAGGGTTAAAAGTTGACCAGCGATTTCTCATTTTTCCAACAAAATTTACAAAACCATTTTTTTAGGGACCACATCATATTTAAAGTCACTTTGAGGGGTCTTTATGACAGAAAATACCAAAAAGTGACACGATTCTAAAAACTGCACCCCTCAAGGTGCTCAAACCACATTCAAGAATTTTATTAACCTTTCAGGTGCTTCACAGGAATTTTTGGAATGTGGAAGAAAAAAATTAACATTTAACTTTTTTCACAAAAATGTTACTTTAGACCCAACTTTTTTTATTTTTGCAGGGGTAACAGGAAAAATTGGACCTCAAAATTTGTTGTGCAATTTCTCCTGAGTAAGCAGATACCCCATATGTGGGGGAAAACCACTGTTTGGGTGCACGGCAGGGCTCGGAAGGGAAGGAGCGCCATTTGACTTTTTGAATGTAAAATTAGCTTGAATATTTAGCGGATGCCATGTTGCATTTGGAGAGCCCCTGATGTGCCTAACAGTGGAAACCCCCCACAAGTGACACGATTTTGGAAACTAGACCCCTCAGGGAACTTATCTAGATGTGTGGTGAGCACCTTGAACCCCCAGGTGCTTCACAGAAGTTTATAACATTGAGCCGTAAAAATAAAATTTTCACATTTTTCCCACAAAAATGTTTTTCAGCCCCCACTTTTGCATTTTCATAAGGGTAACAGGAGAAATTGAACCATGCAGTTTGTTGTGCAATTTCTCCTGAGTAAGCAGATACCCCATATGTGGGGGAAAACCACTGTTTGGGTGCACGGCAGGGCTCGGAAGGAAAGGAGCGCCATTTGACTTTTTGAATGTAAAATTTGCTTGAATAATTAGCGGACGCCATGTTGCATTTAGGGAGCCCCTGATGTGCCTAAACAGTGGAAACCCCCCACAAGTGACACCATTTTGGAAACTAGACCCCTCAGGGAACTTATCTAGATGTGTGGTGAGCACCTTGAACCCCCAGGTGCTTCACAGAAGTTTATAACATTGAGCCGTAAAAATAAAATTTTCACATTTTTCCCACAAAAATGTTTTTCAGCCCCCACTTTTGCTTTTTCATAAGGGTAACAGAAGAAATTGCACTATGCAGTTTGTTGTGCAATTTCTCCTGAGTTAGCAGATACCCCATATGTGGGGGAAAACCACTGTTTGGGCGCGCGGCAGGGTTTGGAAGGGAAGGAGCGCAATTTGACTTTTTGATTGTAAAATTTTCTTGAATAATTAGCGGATGTGCCCCTGATGTGCCTAAACAGTGGAAACCCCCACAAGTGACACCATTTTGGAAACTAGACCCCTCAGGGAACTTATCTAGATGTGTGGTGAGCACCTTGAACCCCCAAGTCCTTTACAGAAGTTTATGACATGGAGCCGTGAAAATAAAAAAATCAAACTTTTTCCACAAAAATGATGTTTTAGCCCCAATTTTTTTATTTTCACAAGGGTAAGAGTACAAAGTGGACCACAAAAAACTTTTGTGCAATTTCTCCTGAGTACGCCAATACCCCATATGTGGGGAAAATACAGTGTTTGGGCGCACGGCAAAGTTCAGAAGGGAAGGAGCACTGTGTGACTTTTTGAACGCAAAATCGGCTGGAATCGAGAGCGGACGCCATGTTGCGTTTGGAGAGCCCCTGATGTGCCTAAATAGTTGAAACCCCCCACTAGTGACCCCATTTTGGAAACTACACCCCTCAAGGATTTTATCAAGGGGTATAGTGAACATTTTGAACCCAGAGGTACGACACAGAATTTGATAACATTAGGTCATCATATTGAATAAGTTGTCATTAGTCTTGAGCGCAAGTGCTCGCTACTTGAGTTTGCATCGGGTACTCAGGTATGCACCATGTATCACGGGTGCTCAAGTGAAATGCTCGAGTCCCCGCCCGCATGTTTCACGGTTATTAGACACCCCCAAAAAAACATGCGGGGATCGCTCGTGCATGGCAGGCAATCCCCGCAAGGTTTTTTTGGCCGCGAAGCATATGGAGCGGAGACTCGAGCACCCACGATACTCAGTGCATACCCGAGCACCCGATGCAAACTCAAGTAGCGAGCACTTGCGTTCAACACTAGTTGCCATATCGTCATCTTTTTTTTTTTTTCACTTTTGGAAAAAAAAAACAACCCTAACTCCAACCCTAACATTAGCACAACCCTAACCCCAACCCCAGCCCTAGCGTTTATTTTTTACGGTATAGTGCGGTATAAGTTATTAGATGACCTTATTCTTCGGGTCGGTGCGACTACAGAGATACCAGAATCATATCGGGTTTTTATGATTGACAGCTGTCACACACTAAGAGACACATATTTTGTAAAATCTAGTTTTTGCATCGCCATATTTTGAGAGCTATATTTTTTTCATATTTTGGCCGACAGAGTCATGTGATGGCTTGTTTTTTGCGGGATGAGTTGATGTTTTTATTGGTGCCATTTTAAGGCACGTGACATTTTTTGATCGCTTTCTATTCCAGCTTTTGTGAGGCAGAATAAACAAAAACCAACAATTCAGGAATTTTTAAAAAAATTTTTTTTATTCTACTCCACGTGTGGTAAAATTGATAAGGTAGCTTTATTCTTCGGGTCAGTACGTTTACAGCGGTACCACATTTACTGTATATCGTTTTTCTATGTTTTGGCGCTTTTACACAGTAAAAGCTATTTTATAGAAAAAATAATTTTTTTGCATAACTTTATTCTGAGAGCTATAACTTTTTGATTTTTCGGATGATGGAGCTGTGTGGCGGCTTGTTTCTTGCGGGACGAGATGACATTTTCAGCGGTACCATTTTTATTTATATTCGTTTTTTTGATTGCGTGTTATTCCATTTTTTGTTTGACGGTATGATGATAAAGCATTGTTTTTTGCTTCGTTTTTTTTTATTTACCGTGTTCACTGAAGGGGTTAACTAGTGGGACAGTTTTATAGGTCAGGACGCGGCGATACCAAATATGTGTACTTTTATTGTTTGTTTGTTTTTTCATAATAATATTTATTGATGGGCACATTATATTTTTATTTTTAGTGGATTATTTTTTTTATTTTATTTTTAATATTTTTACAATTTTTTTTTATTTTTATTTTCACTTTCTGAGAGTTTTTTTTACTTGTTTACTTTGTCCCACTATGGGATTTTCACTTTTTTTTATTCTGATCGCCTGCATAGCATAGTGATGGAGCACCATCCCTGTGCCATGCTGGCAGTCAGCGCTGCACAGTGAGAAGATTGTTTGGTCATGCCCTGCGCATGACCAAAAAATCTTCCTGCTGTCTGGTGACCCGGATGTTGTCATGACGACATCAGGTCGTCATGGCAACACCTGGGAAGCCGCGACAGACAGCGCTGGAGGCGGAAGAGGAGGTGAGTATACCGATCACCTCCCCTTAGCCACCGCAATGCTGCGATCGACTTTGATTGCAGCATTGCGGGGGTTAATGTGCCGGGAGCGGTGCGGGACCGCTCCCTGCACATAGTACCGGGTGTCAGCTGTGACACTCAGCTGACACCCGGCGGCGATCACGCCCGCACAGCCTGTGTGCGCGCGCGATCGCGATGACGTACTAATACGGGTCAGGCTCTTAAGTCCCAGGGCACAGACACGTATTAGTACTTCATGGGCTTTAAAGGGGTTAAAAACCCTGCACTAAGGATTAGTGTTGTTCTATGTTGGAACCTGCTAGGAGCATAGCAGGAAAGCTCAGCAGGATTGAATGTGGCTGAACCCATGCCTGGGAAGGCTCTGCACCTGTCAGGCTCTGAGCGGCCCGGCGCGGCACCGTTGTTTAAGGACTCATGTTAACCCGGCTGCGAGCCAGAGGACTTTTCTGTTTACCCGTGAGTATCTGAATAAAGCTGTTTATGTTGGACTTGCTTGGGTCACTGCCTCAGTTACTGCACGGTGTGAACAACGCCGCCTTACACTGTATACCACTATTTTACCTGCATAAATACTATGTGTCTAATTCACCGCCACTTTACTTATTATAGAGTTGAATACTGATCATTAAATTATACCCATATGTGATATGCTTTCCATAAAATTTCTATTGTGTGACGCTCTCCATGTATTTTAACGGAATTTTGTTTAATTCTCAATATTAATACTTTAATAAAATTTAATTTGTAGTTATCTTTTGAGTGGTGGCCATTTATTCTTTATAGTTTTAAATAGCTTAATGGGAACCTGTGACATAAAAAAAACGGTATTAACCTGCAGATCTGGGGTTAATCTGCAAGTTAATAGCGTTCTGAACCTGCCCGGTGCCGGCACTTAGAACCCTGCTGCCAGGAGGAAATGAACTTTATTCCTTCCAGTTGTGTTTGGGTTTTAGTCACAGGGGTGAAAACTGATCCTAATGTAGAGCCTGCTGTCAGTCAGTGCCGGGGGTGTGATTACAGTCGCTGGTCTCTATACACAGAACTGTGGCTGAACCTGCACCAGCGCCACCTCCGTGACTGAAACCCAAATGGTAGCGGGAGGAATAAAGCAGGGTTATAAGTGTCGGTGTTGGGCATGTTAAAAATGCTATTAACCTGCAGATTAACCCCAGGTTAGTAGTGTTTTTTCATGTGACAGATTCCCTTTAAAGGGAATCGGTTAGTAGGATCCACCCTCCTAAGCCACCTATATGGGCATGCAGGTTTAAGGAAGCTGAATAAAATAATACCTTGATATCTGCGATCTGATGTCTTATTCCAGAGAAATGCACATTTTTCTGACCTTTTCCAGGCTATAGGGAGGATGTTGCCGGGAAGATAACTCGGCCTCAAGAGCTTATTTTAAATAAAAGGGGGAGTTACCAGTGTGAGACAAGTACCTGACACAGAACAGGAGAAATTAACTTTGTCTTCTTACAAACACATTTTTTGCAGCTCTCTGAGCTCTGCTGTATTGCAACAACATTGCAAGAGAGGAACCTGCAGATGTGTGAGGTATAATTGTGGTGCCCCTGAGGGTTCAGTCGCCACAGGGGTACTGCACCTCAGAACGAGGTGTGGTATCTCCTCTCCCAGGTAAGGATGGAGCACTACACAGGACCCCAACCACACACTGAACACTACACCACTCAAGTTCTGAAGGGGGCCTAAAGCACCATAGTGCTGCCCCGGGCCTGAATGGAGGAGTTGGGGGGAACCAAAGTAAGGGGGAACCACATAGTGAGCGAGGGTGGAGGAAGCATTTACCTAAGCACTTTATTAGAATTCTATATAACTGGAGGCCATTTTAATAACAAGGTCTTTGGTCGTGGTTCTTTGGGGCGGCAAGTCAGCACAAGGCTGCAGCCGGCTGAGGGTCCATGGTCGCCGGTCTCAGGCCTCGAGACGGGGGGTCGGGGCAGAGTTATAACCGACACTGTCCCTGGTCAGGGTCCAAGCAAGAAAGCCCAGGAGGGGAGCAGAGGAGATAGGCTCCACAGGCGAAAGGATCTCAGGGGGTGTGGACGGAGCGGAGTCGCCACCTGCATACCTTATTCTGGCCCAGCCAGAGAGACCCTGCCGCAAGAGAGGGTACCGGTCCCGATTATCTGACTTTGCACTTCACGTTTCTGTCGGAAAAGTCCGGAGGCTTATGTGGATCCCAGGGGGATACGGACAGAGCGGAGTCGCCACCTGTATGCCCTAATCTGAGATTATCCAGAGGGACCCGGCCTTACGCCACGTTCTCACCACAAGTCACCAAAAAGGGCACCCAGTCGGTCTGGGGACTACACGTTACCCACAAGGGACATCGCAGTACCTGTACGGGACTCAGTGGGGGACACAAGGCGGGAGAAGTTGAACAAGAGAGGAACACACTAGAGCGGGGGTCCTGTCAAGTGCTCCTGAACTATCTGGGGAGTGCTGAACCCCACCCTGGTGGCCACAGCTCATCGTGTGACAGCATAGAGAAGATCTGAGCTGAGTAAACACCAAAGTGAGTAAAGACTTGGATGACTTCAACTACCGCCTCTGTGTGGTCATTCCTCCGCGGCTCTGCACCCGCCAACGCTCTACTCTACACCCTCTCTACACTGCCCTGAGGCCCCGCTCCACCTGTGGTGAGTCGTACCAACTAAGTTGCCTAAACACCGGCCTCAGAGGACTGCTGCATCGCTGGTGATCCTCACCAGACACCACAGGTGGCGTCACGAACATTCCCTATCCCATATAACTTCCCCCCTTTCTTTTAAGAGTGACCCCAGGGTACAGGCCCGGGAGCCGGCCACCGCGACATCCCCCAAGATCAGGCAACAACTAGGCCCGGGCGCTGAGTCGTCCCCAATCCCCCTGGGCGCGTCATAATCACACACAGTTCTGCAGTGAGATCAGAGAGCGGCCTTTACACATCACACTGGTAACTCTCCCTTCATGGGAAATAAGCTCTGGAGGCAGATTCTCATGCAGATCAGTGTCCACCCCATAACCTGGAAAGCTCATTTACATAAAAAAACATCGATTTCTCTGGAAGAAGACATTGGATTCCAGATATCAACGTATCATTTTATTCAGCTTCCTATGACCTACATGCACATATAGATGGCTTAGGGGGGACGAGCCTACTGACAGATTCCCTTTAATACCCACTTAATTTTTGTATTTAGGATTTAACTCTTTTGTAGGTGCTTATAACTTTTTTTTCTATCAGCACAGTGTGAACAGTGTATAGTAAATGTAAATGTCTTCTCGTGCTCTCTTATTTTTCATTCTAATAGAGGACAGCAGTGTCCGGCCAACCTGCTCTAGAAGTGCAATCTCACATAACATCAGAAAGAGATTATTATTCCATCATGTGCTCGGGCAGGGGAGCTTTGGAAAAGTTGTGCTGGCGGAGGACACTTCTAACCATCAGAAGTATGCTGTTAAGATCATCAGCAAGAGATCCCTGCTGGCTTCTGGCAATGAGGAATATGTGATGGTGGAGCGCCGAGTGTTACAGCTGGCATCTGGGAGCCCCTTCCTTGTCCGCGCAGACTTTGCATTCCAGACCAAGGTACAGTAGTGACTTATTGCTCCTTATTAAATGTCCCCCTATGTAACACAAACTTTCCCATTGTATATAAAATAATCACAAATGTATTTTATATAACAAAGTGTTCTTTAAGGTTACCATCAATAAAAAAAAAGCTTAATATTTGGGGAATTACAACCCATACTTTATAGGATCATGAGAAAATTTCTAAAGATGTAGAGAAGCCACTGATCTCTTCTTTGTAGTAACTGTGTACATGTCACAATGGTTTGGCAACTATGGCTTTTTGATTCATCAAAGCTATAATGTCAAAATGATGGCATAAAAAGCTTTGAAAAGTCTCAAAATCTTTGTGCAACGCAAGGCTGCGCAAAAATGTTGCATCTTTTGGCATTTTCAAGCCATTTTCGCCAAACTCCAACAAGGTTGGTGGAGCTGGTGCATGATAGGACGTGGTGACGTCAAATTCTTGAAGAGCAGCTGCCACCTTTACGCCACAAATTTTACTCCAGTTACCTACAGGAGTAGCATTTGTGGCTAGGTGCGCACGAAGACAGACGCCACTAGGCGCCTGGCCTAATTCTTTAAGAGACGTGTCTCTTAACAAATCAGCACTCCATTCCACCTGCTCATCAAGAACGGTGTGAAAAATGCCAGTCCTGATGAATCAACTCAAAAGTCTTCTCTCTTTTATTTCTTCTATAGATGCTTGCGCTACTTGGGCTGGAATACATGAGCTGCGGGGACTTCTTCGACTTTCTAGAGATGAAGGGGCGGCTTGACATCCCCAGCGCAAGGTATAGTTTTAAGTTTTATCTTAGTTAAAGTAACTTGCAAATAATAGCCTACATTTCTCAAAGCTCCATCATGAGGATACAATACTTCTAATGTTTTCCTATAATACTAATGTCTTTTTTTTTCCATAACGATACAACACATTCTTATTTTTAATCCTTTCCTAACCACCCACTGTCTTTTGATGGTTGGTCGTGCAGGTCCTAAATCAGCAGTGACCTTCTCTGCAGTTGTTGCTTTAGCGCCCATGTTTCTGAAAGCCAGGAGGTACCGGTCAAGTCTCTGGCTGTTCACATCAAGCAGGGACCTTAAAGAGATAACAGTCTACTGACTCATGGGAATTTCTAAAAATTCCCTGTCATATTCTGACATTCTTTAATCTTCTTTTCCGATAGATTCTATGCCGCTGAGCTCGTGTGTGGCATCCAGTTTCTCCATTCGAAGGGCATTATCCACAGAGATCTCAAGCCCGAGAACATCCTGGTGGCTGACACCGGCCATATTAAGATCACAGATTTCGGTCTCGCACTTGAGAACATGCTTGGAGACCGCACAGCCACCAAATATGTTGGAACTAGGGAATTTATGGCTCCTGAGGTGAGAAGAAGAGAACTCTCTTGCTGACTGATGTATTAATGATTTAATTTGTATCTGTATTGCTATTAATGGAGTCATCCAACTTGTAGAAAAATTATAGAAATGGCTGCCGAAATTGTAAAATAACAAAATCATCACACACCCTCTTTCCTATTGATCCAACGGTAACATTATTGCAGCGCTCCCAGACTTTGCGGCATGTGACCACTCCAGTCAGTCTGTGGTCCTGGCGGTTATACGCCAAATTACTGGTATCATGGCGTACATCACAGATCAGTGATGCTTTTTATATGGCACATGACCACTGCACCCACTGACTGGCTGCAGTGGTCAAATGCCACCTCCATTTAAATGAAGACTGGGAGCACTGCAGTGGGAGAAGTGAGTAGTGATGATTTTGTTATTTTACAGTGTTGCTAGTTAATTTTACTAAATTTCTACAAGTTGGAAAACCCCTTTAAATATTCTCATGGAAAACCTAAGGGCTGGTTCAAAATATTTTGTTTGACTCTTTTTAATGTATGGGCCAGTAAAACCTATCAATTACGTTACATGGAAGCTTTGATGGATACCTGACAGTGGCATCCATCACCCATGGACCATAAAGGTATTCGCTTAACAGATACAAGTGCTTCTCACTAAATTAGAATATCATCAAAAAGTTAATTTATTTCAGTTCTTCAATACAAAAAGTGAAACTCATATATTATAGCGGGGCTCCTTTTGCATCAATTACTGCATCAATGCGGCAATGTGGCATGGAGGCGATCAGCTTGTGGCACTGCTGAGGTGTTATGGAAGCCCAGGTGGCTTTGATAGCAGCCTTCAGCTCGTCTGCATTGTTGGGTCTGGTGTCTCATCTTCCTCTTGACAATACCCATAGATCTCTATAATAGATTCTCTATGGGGTTAAGGTCAGGCAAGTTTGCTGCCAATCAAGCACAGTGATACTGTTGTGTGTAAACCAGGTATTGGTACTTTTGGCAGTGTGGACAGGGGCCAAGTCCTGCTGGAGAATGACATTTCCATCTCCAAAAAGCTTGTCGGCAGAGGGAAGCATGAAGTGCTCTAAAATGTCCTGGTAGACGGGTGCACTGACTTTGGTCTTGATAAAACACAGTGGACCTACACCAGCAGATGACATGGCTCCCCAAACCATCACTGATTGTGGAAACTTCACACTAGACCTCCAGCAGCTTGGATTGTGGCCTCTCCACTCTTCCTCCAGACTCTGGGGCCTTGATTTCCAAATGAAATGCAAAATTTACTTTCATCTGAAAACAACACCTTGGACCACTGAGCAACAGTCCAGGTCTTCTTCTCCTTGGCCCAGGTAAGACGCTTCTGGTGTTGTCTATTAGTCATGAGTGGCTTGACACAAGGAATGCGACACTTGTAGCCCATGTCCTGGATACGTCTGTGTGTGGCGGCTCTTGTAACAATGACTCCAGCAGCAGTCCACTCCTTGTGAATCTCCCCCAAATTTTCTAATGGTCTTTTCTTAACAATCCTTTCAAAGCTGCGGTTATCCTGGTTGCTTGTGCACCTTTTTCTACCACATTTTTTCCTTCTACTCAACTTTCCATTAATATGCTTGGATACAGCACTCTGTGAATAGCCAGCTTCGTTAGCAATGACCTTTTGTGGCTTACCCTCATTATGGAGTGTGTCAATGACTGCCTTCTGGACATCAGTCAAGTCAGCAGTCTTCCCCATGATTGTGGAGCCTACTGAAACAGACTAAGGGACCTTTTTAAACGCTTAGGAAGCCTTTGCAGGTGTTTTTTGTTAATTATTTTAATTTACTGAGTTAATGACTTTTGAGTTTTCATTGGCTGTAAGCCATAATCATCAACATTAACAGAAATAAACACTTGAAATAGATCACTCTGTTTGTAATGACTCTATATAATATATGAGTTTCACTTTTTGTATTGAAGAACTGAAATAAATTAACTTTTTGATGATATTCTAATTTAGAGCAAAGCACTTGTATATCAGTATAACCTATTGAAAAGTTCAGGATGTATCCCTGTAACAAATGCGTGTGATGGATGGCAAACAGTGGTATCCATAACTCACAGACCTACATGTTAAAAAAGTGTAAATGTAAAATATATGTTTATACTGTATTAAATGATGGAATAGTGTGTTCTACTAGCTATCCCATACTTTTTTTTCAGAATAGTAACATATACTGGACAAATAGACGGCAAAAAGACGCTCAAACGAACAAACATATGCATTTCAGTGTAAAAACGACTTGCCGTTCATATGTTGTCTTTTGAGAGGCTTTTAATCACTTCAGGCTTCCAAAGACGCAAAGTGGTTAAAAGAAGTGACCTTACCATTCTTAAAGCGTTTTCCAGCAAACGTCCAAGTATCTTTTTGAGCGTTGTGCTATTGTTTTTGCCAACACTAACGGTTTCTTCATTATTGAACATAGTTTTTTTTACAAAAAAGGAATGGAAAACAGCAGTAAAAAAATACCACAAAAATGCTGGAGAAATGCTAAAAAAATGCCAATGGTTAAAAATGTTGAAAAAGCACTCATGAAAATATTATTATTATTTATTTATATAGCGCCATTGATACTGTACATAAGGATGTACATGGTGCTGTACATAAGGAGGGGTTACATACCAAATACAGATATCACTTACGGTAAACAAACTAACAATGGTAGACTGGTACAGAGGGATGAGGACCCTGCCCTTGCGGGCTTACATTCTACAGGAATGGGGAAGGAGACAGTAGGTTGAGTTGTTGCGGTGGCTCCAGTGTTGTTGAGGTGGCAGCAGGCAAGGTCATGGCAGGCTGTAGGCTTGTTTGAAGAGATGGGTTTTCAGGTTCGGTCTGAAGGATCCAAGTGTGGAGGATAATCAGATGTGTTGAAGCACAGAATTCCATAGGATGGGGGATATTCGGGAGAAATCTTGGAGGCCATTGGGCGAGGAGCGAATAAGTGTGGAGGAGAGAAGGAGTTCTTGGGAGGACCGGAGATTACCGGGGTGAGGAAGTAGTGTGGGAGTGGGAGACACTAAATGTACGGTTAGAAAGGTATGAGGACATCCAGGATGGGGCAAGATTTTTGACGCCAAAGGAAGAGAGGATCTGTAGTAGGAGTCAGTGGTCAACTGTGTCGAAAGCAGAGGACAGGTCAAGAAGAAGGAGTACAGAGAATTGTCTGTTAGCTTTGGCTGTAATTGGTGATTTTGGTAAGGGCAGTTTCAGTGGAATGATGGGGGCGGAAGCCGGATTGTCGGTTGTCGAAGAGAGAGTTAGATGAGAAGTAAGAGGAAAGTTCAGTGTGAACGTGTTGCTCAAGGAGTTTGGAGGCAAATGGGAGCAGCAATATGGTAGCTGGACAAGGCGGTTGGCTCGAGGGATGGCTTTTTGAGGATGGGCGTGATTGTGGCATGTTTGAAGGCAGTAGGGAAGGTGCCAGAAGTTAGCGATAGGTTGAAGAGATGAGTTAGGGATGGGATGAATGGTGGGGTGAGGTTGGGGAGGAGGTGGGATGGGATGGGGTCGAGTGCACAAGTGGTGAGGTGTGATTTGGAGAGGAGACGAGTAAGGTCTCCTTCCGTGATGTTGTGAAGGTAGGTTATGGGGGAAGGGCAATGGTCTGGAAAACAAAGGGGTTGTGGTGGTTGGGCAGTATAGACTTGCCTTGTTTGGTCAATCTTGTTTTTGAAGTGTGTGGCAAACTCCTCAACAGAGATGACGGAGGTCGGAGGGGGCAGTGGGGGGTGGAGGAGAGATTTAAAAGTGTTGAATAGCTGTTTGGGGTTGTAGGATAAGCAATATATGAGGGTTGTGAAGTATGCATGTTTAGCAGAGGTGAGAGCTGATTTGAATGCAAGTGTTGCTTGTTTGAATGTAGTCATCTTGATAATGTGTTTTCTGCAACCCTGGACGCTTGTCGAAGCTGTTTAGTGAGGTTGTTGTGCCAGTGTTGCCTATTGACTCGTCGTGCTCTGCCATGCATAAGAGGGGCGACCGAGTCAATAGCTGATGCAAGAGTGGTATTGTAGAAAGCAGTGGCGCTGTCTGTGTCATGGAGTGAAGATATGGATGTCAGTGGTAGAATAGTGTCAGAGAGTGTATGAGTGTCTAGATGTGCAAGGTCTCTGCGGGGGTGTGCTAGTTGCTGGACATGGGTGACTGGTGAGGAGGACAGGGATGACAACATGAGTAGATGGTGGTCAGATAGGGGTAGTGGGGAGGTTGTAAGGTTATATAGGGAGCAGAGTTGGGTGAAGATGAGGTCTAGTGTGTGTCCGTCTGTGTGGGTGGCTGAGGAGGACCACTGAGTAATTCCAAAGGATGAAGTAAGCCACAGGAGTTTGGATGCTGCTGGCTGGTGAGTGTCAGTGGGGATGTTGAAATTGCCCATGATGATTGTGTGAATGTCAGCAGAGATAAAGTAAAGAAGCCAGATGGAGAATTGGTCAATAAAGGCAGTGACCGGGCCTGGAGGTCGGTATATGACAGCCACTTGGAGGTTGAAGGGAGAGTAAATGCGGACAGAATGGACTTCAAAAGAAGGTAGAATAAGAGAGGGTAGAGGTGGGATAGGGCTAAAGGTGCAGTTGCTAGAATGGAGTAGACCCACTCCTCCACCATGTCTGTTACCAGGGCGAGGAGTGTGGGTGAAGTGGAGGCCACCGTAACACAGCGCAGCAGGGGAGGCAGTGTCAGAGGGTGTCAACCATGTCTCTGTGATGCCCAGGAAGGAGAGATTGCGAGAGGTAAAGAGGCCATGGACAAAATGGAGCTTGTTGCAGACAGAGCAGGCATTCCAGAGTGCTCCAGAGAGAGGGAGCAGGGGGATGGGCGTCAGGGGCACGGAAATGACGAAGAAGGGTAAAAAAAAAAAGATGCTTCAGGATAAAAATAACTCATACTTTTCCTGAAGCGTCTTCCTCTTGAAAAACTCGGTGTACTTGCCCCTCCTTCCCAAAAAATACATCATGTGCATTACCTTAGAGTACACTAAACTTTGCCGACAGCCTAAAATGCAAGGTTAAAAAATAATGCACAAAACTACAGTGAAGTAGTCGGCAGTCGGCACATCTCTTCCAGGAAACTTAAAAGCCTCTTTTAGTAAACATCAATGACGCTTCTTACTTCAACTGACTCTGTGTCATTTTACCACAGAAGTGCACAAACGAGATACAAAGACTGATACATTCATGTGCTGACATGTCACCTATGTAGTAACTGTTCTCTCCTCTGTGACAGATGCTGGCTAGGGAGGAGTATGGCGCCGGAGTGGACTGGTACGCGCTTGGCCTCATCATAAATGAGATGGTTACCGGTGAGTGCACTTACCATCCTGCACTATTTGATACATCTTCCTCCGGCGCTGAAGACATCATTAGAGAGGTGAGAACAATACGGATATTGGATTTACTACTTAGTAATGTACTGCCATGGTAAATGTACTGAAGCCGCACAGAATAGGCCAATGTACTCTTAATTTTTCCCTTTCTAACCAGCAATGAATCCATTTGAGGATCTACATGAGTACTTGTTTTGCTGGGTAGAAGTGTTTAGTCACTGAGCATTGCTGTCATGGATCTACTGGCAGTCTACAGTCAGTTGGACCTAAGGGCTCTTTCACACGTCCTGATATTTCTGGTCCCGGAGATATGCGTGTCCTTGTGCACCTGTGTGGCACACGTGTGACGCTCATGTGCCACCCGTGTGGCGCATCAGGAGCACACGCACCGGAATTTGGGAATCAGCGGTACAGTTAGCACTGTTTCCAAGCACCGGGAGCAGAACACTGCCCTCATCATTGTCCCTTGCCGACGCTGCGATCGGCACCAGCAGGAGATAATGATGAGAGTAGTAGCAGAGGAGCAGGGGAGAATGACTCCTGCAGCGAGCAGGCCCCGGAGCTGCGCTGAGCTCAGTGACTGACAGGACACCGCTCACTGAGCACAGCTCCTCTGCTGAGCGGTTGCGTGGATTACAGCGGGGGACACTTAGGACAGGTGAGTATAAGGATTTTTTAACTTTTATTCTTATTTTTACAGGTGGAGACACCGGGAGCAGAATTCTACTCTCATCACTATCCCCTGCTGGTGCTGATCGCTGCGCCGGCAGGGAACTATGATGAGGACAGCGTTCAGCACCCGGCGCTTGGGATTAGCTCTAACTGTACCGCTGATTCCCAAGCCCAGAACATGTCACACGGATGGCATCCATGTGCGGTACATGTTTACACAGACCCATTGACTTGAATGGGTCCGTGTGATCCGTGCTGCCGGCTGGCAAAAACTGGCATGTCTGTGTGGATCACACAGACACACGGTCCGTGGAAACACACTGACATGTGCGCGTGTGTCAGTGTCTCCGGTACGTGTGGAAACTGTCACCACACATACTGGATACACAGACGTGTGAAAGAGCCCTAGGGTCTAACGTTGCACTACAGAAGTCCTGTAGAATTGTTCTGTTATAAGATATTTTACCTGCACTGATTGACTATTAAGCATATTTTTCATTTCCAGCTCCTCCAGAGAGATCCCGCCAAGCGCTTAGGAGTCCACAGAAACATCAGAGATCATCCCTTTTTCCAGCATATTGACTGGGTCTCTGTGGAAGCCCTTCAGATGCCCCCACCACACATCCCTGTAGTAAGTAAATGGACAGAAATTGTATCCAGGTCAGGGTGAACTTTTTACTATGTAATCTGCGGACAGCATGAGGAAGAGGTTAAATCACAGATTTCAATGATATGTCACCTGTAATGCTGTGTGCTGTTGTCTACTTACACTGAAAGTTTTATCACCTGGTGATTATCATTGCCAGGACTACAACAGCACATGCTTGCTAGTCCGACTCCGCCTCCTCCTGTGTTAAGCAGCTCAATGTCAATGGACTGTTTACATGCACAGCCTAGTGTGGGCGGGGTTAGCTTTCTCAACTCTGCTAAATTGCTAAATCTGAGAACTCTGTATCAGAACCACTGCACAAAGTAAACTAAGTGATACATTGTTGGATTCAGGGTCTCTTTATCTACATTATGCTGCTCTCAGATAAGGTAGCAAAAACCTGGTGACATATTGTCTTTAATAGATTTACTGTTACATATTATAGAAAATGATACAAGGGTAGCATAGATGTATTTATCTCTGTAAAACTATTCAAGCACCAGATTTTTGTAAAGGCCATGCACCTTGTCATAAATTTGGTGCATTTTACTCCAATACACATTAAACTATTGTTGGCCAAACCCACCGATAACGATAGATTCTACCAACAGTCTAATCTGTATAGGAACCCCCGGACAATTGATTTTTGCGGGAGTTAAGTATCTGACATGTCCAATTCAGGGTTGCCAATCCTTTTGTTCTCATTGAGATAAACCACCTATAGGCATGTCTGGCAGCAGCTCTCACATAGGGAACACCGCAGAGCTCGGGTGAGCGAGGGCCGACATGGTAGCTGGCCAAATATCTGGTGGCAACTTATCTCAGTAAGAACAAAAGGATTGGCAGTCTGAAATTGTACAGCCATCTAATGTTTAAGAAGAGTAAGACTAGTGAATGCAACGCCCAATATATTCTTCTTTAACCATTGTACATAAGAGAAAGTGCTCATGGATAAGGTCGAATTACAGCTCGAATTTGTGCAAAACTGTAATAGGTCTACCAGAAAAGTCTATATATGAGCATGAGCAGTCTTCTCAATCTTCATATACCTCGAGGAGGCATATAGAGGCTTCTGCTGTCCGAATTAGTAGGAATCTGAAAGAAAAAAAATGATGCCAAGTGCCATCGGATTGTGAATTTAATGCCCCTCCATCATTGATTGTGCACAGGGTCTGTACAGAGCACCCGGGTTTGATGTATCTAGCTTCAGCTCTTATGTTCATACACCAACAATCTTTAACGTCATCCTGCATACATTAATGTTTGCTAGCATGAGCCTTGTATGACGGCACACTGGATTAGTGGGTGAGCAGCCTAAAAGGCGGTAATTTGCCAGCCACCAAACGAACCTGGCATAAATGTTTCCCATGAAGATCACCAATCTCACATGACAGAAATATTACAGTATATTACCGATGGAACCTCCCATGATTAGGTAATAAACCAAATATAGTCAATTGCTGTATTGATTCTCATGCTAATTGCAGTACATTGACCAGAAAACCAATATGTAGGATTACTTGAGAATAAAATCTACACAAATGAAGAGCAAAGATTGTGACTTTATTTAATGTGATAAGTCATCATCCTTAAATACTAATCTTCTGTTGTGTTTCATCCAGACATCTGAACCTCATCACCGCCGCAAAAGGTTCCATCTAGGCAAGTTGGAGGCAGCAGAGGCCACAATGTCATCGATCCCCCCAGACAAACAGGCTGCATTCAGAGGGTTTTCATTTGTCAGCTAGAAAACCCTTGAAGACTCACGTGTCATCAGAGATAGTGCCCTCTTGAGTCCCTGGAAGAAGAACAGAAGGAAATGAAGATCATCAGAATATAGGAAGATTGAAGTATGGATCCCAGGATGGGCACTGGCTACAGGGAGTACGACGTGGAGTAAGAAGATTTCTCCAATATCCATCAGGCACTTAACCTCGGGAGGAGCGAAGATGCAACCAGCAAGATGGAGGAGCCAAGAGATGCTTGGTAAGTAGAAGTGCAATAACACCTGCACTTCCCCTCAGTCATAGGCATTTATAACCGGTGACTGCATTTCCTCTCACCCATCATAGCAGCAGATTATGGTGCTGTCCTGAGCTGAGAGGAAATAAAAGGTGCGAGACAGGCCGGCTATTAAGGGGTGGAAGGAGGCCGGACTTTTTTTTTTTTTAATGCCTATGACAATTTTTAAATATACCGGTAATTTACATTCCTCATATTCGTGACAGCAATGACACGGACTGTGAGGAATAAGGTGTGAGATGGCCGGCTATTAAGGGGTGGAAGGAGGCCGGATTTTTTTTTTTTTAAATCATAGCATTTAAAGCTATATTGCTTTGCTATGCAAAATAATTATATTTACCGGTGACTACCGATGACTATAGTTATACTTTTCCCCCTCCTCCATAACAACTCATTGAGCTGTTCTGGGTGACGGGGAAATAAGGTGTGAGATGGCTGGCTATTAAGGGGTGGAAGGAGGCCAGTTTTTTTTTTTTTTTTAAATCATAGCATTTAAAGCTATATTGCTTTGCTATGTAAAATAATTATATTTACCGGTGACTACCGATGACTATAGTTATACTTTTCCCCCTCTTCCATAACAACTCATTGAGCTGTCCTGGGTGACGGGGAAATAAGGTGTGAGATGGCTGGCTATTAAGGGGTGGAAGGAGGCCAGTTTTTTTTTTTTTTTTTTTAAATCATAGCATTTAAAGCTATATTGCTTTGCTATGTAAAATAATTATATTTACCGGTGACTACCGGTGACTATAATTACCCTTTTCTCCCTCCTCCATAACAACTCATTGAGCTGTTCTGGGTGACGGGGAAATAAGGTGTGAGATGGCTGGCTATTAAGGGGTGGAAGGAGGCCAGTTTTTTTTTTTTTTTTTTTAAATCATAGCATTTAAAGCTATATTGCTTTGCTATGTAAAATAATTATATTTACCGGTGACTACCGGTGACTATAATTACCCTTTTCTCCCTCCTCCATAACAACTCATTGAGCTGTCCTGGGTGACGGGGAAGTAAGGTGTGAGATGGCCGGCTATTAAGGGGTGGAAGGAGGCCAGTTTTTTTTTTTTAAATCACAGCATTTAAAGCTATACTGCTTTGCTATGTAAAATAATTATATTTACCGGTGACTACCGATGACTATAGTTATACTTTTCCCCCTCCTCCATAACAACTCATTGAGCTGTCCTGGGTGACGGGGAAATAAGGTGTGAGATGGCCGGCTATTAAGGGGTGGAAGGAGGCCAGTTTTTTTTTTTTTAAATCATAGCATTTAAAGCTATATTGCTTTGCTATGTAAAATAATTATATTTACCGGTGACTACCGATGACTATAGTTATACTTTTCCCCCTCCTCCATAACAACTCATTGAGCTGTCCTGGGTGACGGGGAAATAAGGTGTGAGATGGCCGGCTATTAAGGGGTGGAAGAAGGCCAGTTTTTTTTTTTTTTAAATCATAGCATTTAAAGCTATATTGCTTTGCTATGTAAAATAATTATATTTACCGGTGACTACCGATGACTATAGTTATACTTTTCCCCCTCCTCCATAACAACTCATTGAGCTGTTCTGGGTGACGGGGAAATAAGGTGTGAGATGGCCGGCTATTAAGGGGTGGAAGGAGGCCAGTTTTTTTTTTAAATCATAGCATTTAAAGCTATATTGCTTTGCTATGTAAAATAATTATATTTACCGGTGACTACCGATGACTATAGTTATACTTTTCCCCCTCCTCCATAACAACTCATTGAGCTGTCCTGGGTGACGGGGAAATAAGGTGTGAGATGGCTGGCTATTAAGGGGTGGAAGGAGGCCAGTTTTTTTTTTTTTTTTTTTTAAATCATAGCATTTAAAGCTATATTGCTTTGCTATGTAAAATAATTATATTTACCGGTGACTACCGGTGACTATAATTACCCTTTTCCCCCCTCCTCCATAACAACTCATTGAGCTGTCCTGGGTGACGGGGAAATAAGGTGTGAGATGGCTGGCTATTAAGGGGTGGAAGGAGGCCAGTTTTTTTTTTTTAAATCACAGCATTTAAAGCTATATTGCTTTGCTATGTAAAATAATTATATTTACCGGTGACTACCGATGACTATAGTTATACTTTTCCCCCTCCTCCATAACAACTCATTGAGCTGTCCTGGGTGACGGGGAAATAAGGTGTGAGATGGCTGGCTACTAAGGGGTGGAAGGAGGCCAGTTTTTTTTTTTTAAATCACAGCATTTAAAGCTATATTGCTTTGCTATGTAAAATAATTATATTTACCGGTGACTACCGATGACTATAGTTATAATTTTCCCCCTCCTCCATAACAACTCATTGAGCTGTTCTGGGTGACGGGAAAATAAGGTGTGAGATGGCTGGCTATTAAGGGGTGGAAGGAGGCCAGTTTTTTTTTTTTTTTTTTTAAATCATAGCATTTAAAGCTATATTGCTTTGCTATGTAAAATAATTATATTTACCGGTGACTATAATTACCCTTTTCCCCCTCCTCCATAACTCATTGAGCTGTCCTGGGTGACGGGGAAATAAGGTGTGAGATGGCCGGCTATTAAGGGGTGGAAGGAGGCCGGATTTTTTTTTCTATTGCTATTGCATGTCCATGTACATGTCTTTGGAATTCCTCATATTCAAGAAAGTAATGACATGAGCTATAAGGAATATAGTGTGAGGCAGACACCGCCCTAGATCCTAGGTGTATAATACCACTAATACCACCATACTGGATAACACACACACCCCGCCCCCCGACTTTGGGAAGAATGAAGATGGATGCTGAAAGATGAAGGAGCCCGCAGATTAGTGATGGGTCGTTCACAAACGAACTGAAACAAACTGACGGCTTCCTGCTGTGAACGATGGGGGTCAGCCCCCCAGTGAGAGCCACTATATTCTCTGAATGGCTCTAACTGGGTGTTAAATTCCAGTGTTCAGGGGTCGTAACTCCCACCCAGACCAAATTCTGCCCACTCATCAATTTAATTGGTCAACTGCAAGTAGGCAGAGTTTCAGCCTCATTAACATCATTTTAAATATGTGTTCACCTATTGTAAACACATATTTAACCCCTTAATAACATCTGACGTACTAATACGCGTCTGTGCCCTGGGACTTAAGAGCCAGACCCGTATTAGTACGTCATCGCGATCGCGCGCGCACACAGGCTGTGCGGGCGCGATCGCCGCCGGGTGTCAGCTGATTGTCACACCCGGTACTATGTGCAGGGAGCGGTCACGCACCGCTCCCAGCACATTAACCCCCGCGATGCTGCGATCGAAGTCGATCGCGGCATTGCGGGGGCAAGGGGAGGTGATCGGCGATACTCACCTCCTCTTCCGGCTTCCAGCGCAGTCTGCAAAGGCTTCCCGGGTGTTGCCATGACGACCCGATGTCGTCATGACAACATCCGGGTCACCAGAGAGCAGGAAGATTGCTTGGACATGCGCAGTGCATCTCCAAGCAATCTTCACACTGTGCACTTCTGACAGCCTTCATGGCATAGGGATGGTGCTCCATTCCTGTGCCATGCAGGCGATCAGAAAAAAAAAGTGAAAGTCCCAGAGTGGGACAAAGTAATAAAGTGGATAAACTGTGTGAAAGTGGAAAAAAAAAAAATGTGCAAAAATATTATAAAAAAATAAAAAAAATAATACACCAAAAATAAAAATATAATGTACCCATCAATAAATATTATTATAAAAAAAATAAAAAAAAAACAATAAAAGTACACATATTTGGTATCGCCGCGTCCGGAACAACCTGACCTATAAAACTGTCCCACTAGTTAACCCCTTCAGTGAACACGGTAAAAAAAAAAAAAAAAAAAAACAAGCAAAAAACAATGCTTTATCACCATACCGCCAAACAAAAAGTGGAATAACACGCGATCAAAAAGACGCATATAAATAAAAATGATACCGCTGAAAACGTCATCTCGTCCTGCAAAAAACAAGCCGCCATATAGCTCCATCAGCCGAAAAATAAAAAAGTTATAGCTCTCAGAATAAAGCGATACTAAAAAATATTTTTTTCTATAAAATAGCTTTTATTGTGTATAAGCGCCAAAACATAGAAAAATGATACAAATGTGGTACCGCTGTAAACATACTGACCCGAAGAGTAAAGCTGCCTCATCAATTTTACCACACGCGGAACAGAATAAAAAAAAAAAAAAAAAAAAACAATTCCTGAATTGTTGGTTTTTGTTTATTCTGCCTCCCAAAAATCGGAATAGAAAGCGATCAAAAAATGTCACGTGCCTGAAAATGGCACCAATAACAACGTCAAGTCATCCCGCAAAAAACGAGCCGTCACATGACTGTCTGCCAAAATCTGGAAAAATTATAGCTCTCAAAATATGGCGATGCAAAAACTAGATTTTACAAAAAATGCGTCTTTTAGTGTGTGACAGCTGTCAGTCATAAAAACCCCATATGATTCTGGCATTGCTGTAATCACACCGACCCGAAGAATAAAGTCGTCTAATCACTTATACCGCACAAGGAACGGCGTCAAAAATAAACTCTTGGGTTAGGATTGGGCTAGGGTTAGGGCTGGGTTTGGGGCTAGGGTTGTGCTAGGGCTAGGGTTGTGCTGGGGCTAGGGTTGTGCTGGGGCTAGGGTTGGGATTTTTTTCAAAAGTAAGAAAAAAAGATGACGATATGGCGACTAGTGTTGAGAGCAAGTGCTCGCTACTTGAGTTTGCATCGGGTGCTCTGGTATGCATTGAGTATCGTGGGTATTTGAGTGACATGCTCGAGTCTCTGCCCCATATGCTTCGCGGCCAAAAAACTTTACGGGGATTGCCTGCCATGCACGAGCGATCCCCGCATGTTTTTTTTTGGGTGTCTAATAACCGTGAAACATGCGGAGCAGGGACTCGAACATGTCACTCGAGCACACGCTGTACATGGTGCATACCTGAGTACCCGATGCAAACTCAAGTAGCGAGCACTTGCGCTCAAGAATAATGACAACTTATTCAATATGATGACCTAATGTAAACAAATAATGTGCCGTACCTCTGGGTTCAAAATGTTCACTATACACCTTAATAAAATCCTTGAGGGGTATAGTTTCCAAAATGGGGACACTTGTGGGGGAGCTCCACTGTTTAGGCACATCACGGGCTCTCCAAACGCGACATGGTGTCCGCTAACAAATTGAATGGAAAATCGGCTCAAATTGTTAGCGGACGCCATGTTGCGTTTGGAGAGCCCCTGTGTGCCCAAACATTGGAGCTCCCCCACAAGTGACCCCATTTTGGAAACTAGACCCCCCAAGGCACCTATCTAGATGCATAGTGAGCACTTAGAACCCCCAGGTGCTTCACAAATTGATTCGTAAAAATGAAAAAGTGAAAATAAAACACTTTTTCATTTTTATGAATCAATTTGTGAAGCACCTGGGGTTCCAAGTGCTCACTATGAATCTAGATAGGTGCCTTGGGGGGTCTAGTTTCCAAAATGGGGTCACTTGTGGGGGAGCTCCAATGTTTGGGCACACAGGGACTCTCTAAATGCAACATGGTATCCGCTAACAAATTGAATGGAAAATCGGCTCAAATTGTTAGCGGACACCACATTGCGTTTGGAGAGCCCCTCTGTGCCCAAACTTTGGAGCTCCCCCACAAGTGACCCCATTTTGGAAACTAGACCCCCCAAGGCACCTTTCTAGATGCATAGTGAGCACTTGGAACCCCCAGGTGCTTCACAAATTGATTCGTAAAAATGAAAAAAAAAACACTTTTTCATTTTTATGAATCAATTTGTGAAGCACCTGGGGTTCCAAGTGCTCACTATGAATCTAGATAGGTGCCTTGGGGGGTCTAGTTTCCAAAATGGGGTCACTTGTGGGGGAGCTCCAATGTTTGGGCACACAGGGACTCTCCAAATGCAACATGATATCCGCTAACAAATTGTCGGCTCAAATTGTTAGCGGATATCATGTTGCATTTGGAGAGTCCCTGTGTGCCCAAACTTTGGAGCTCCCCCACAAGTGACCCCATTTTGGAAACTAGACCCCCCAAGGCACCTATCTAGATGCATAGTGAGCACTTGGAACCCCAGGTGCTTCACAAATTGATTCATAAAAATGAAAAAGTGTTTTTTTTTTTCACTTTTTCATTATTACGAATCAATTTGTGAAGCACCTGGGGGTTCCAAGTGCTCACTATGCATCTAGAAAGGTGCCTTGGGGGGTCTAGTTTGCAAAATGGGGTCACTTGTGGGGGAGCTCCAAAGTTTGGGCACAGAGGGGCTCTCCAAACGCAATGTGGCGTCCGCTAACAATTTGAGCCGATTTTCCATTCAATTTGTTAGCGGATACCATGTTGCATTTAGAGAGTCCCTGTGTGCCCAAACATTGGAGCTCCCCCACAAGTGACCCCATTTTGGAAACTAGACCCCCCAAGGCACCTATCTAGATGCATAGTGAGCACTTGGAACCCCTAGGTGCTTCACAAATTGATTCGTAAAAATGAAAAAGTGTTTTTTTTTCACTTTTTCATTATTACGAATCAATTTGTGAAGCATCTGGGGGTTCCAAGTGCTCACTATGCATCTAGAAAGGTGCCTTGCGGGGTCTAGTTTCCAAAATGGGGTCACTTGTGGGGGAGCTCCAAAGTTTGGGCACAGAGGGGCTCTCCAAACGCAATGTGGTGTCCGCTAACAATTTGAGCCGATTTTCCATTCAATTTGTTAGCGGATACCATGTTGCATTTAGAGAGTCCCTGTGTGCCCAAACATTGGAGCTCCCCCACAAGTGACCCCATTTTGGAAACTAGACCCCGCAAGGCACCTATCTAGATGCATAGTGAGCAGTTGGAACCCCCAGGTGCTTCACAAATTGATTCATAAAAATTAAAAAGTGTTTTTTTTTTCACTTTTTCATTGTTACGAATCAATTTGTGAAGCACCTGGGGGTTCCAAGTGCTCACTATGCATCTAGATAGGTGCCTTGGGGGATCTAGTTTCCAAAATGGGGTCACTTGTGGGGGAGCTCCAATGTTTGGGCACACAGCAGCTCTCCAAACGCAACATGGTGTCGCTAACAATTTGAGACAATTTTGCGTTAAATTTGTTAGCGGACACCATGTTGCATTTAGAGAGCCGCTGTGTGCCCAAATATTGGAGCTCCCCCACAAGTGACCCCATTTTGGAAACTAGACCCCCCAAGGCACCTATCTAGATGCATAGTGAGCACTTGGAACCCTCAGGTGCTTCACAAATTGATTCATACAAATGAAAAAGTGTTTTTTTTTTCACTTTTTCATTGTTACGAATCAATTTGTGAAGCACCTGGGGGTTCCAAGTGCTCACTATGCATCTAGATAGGTGCCTTGGGGGGTCTAGTTTCCAAAATGGGGTCACTTGTGGGGGAGCTCCAATGTTTGGGCACACAGGGACTCTCTAAATGCAACATGGTGTCCTCTAACAAATTTAACGGAAAATCGGCTCAAATTGTTAGCGACACCATGTTGCGTTTGGAGAGCCGCTGTGTGCCCAAACATTGGAGCTCCCCCACAAGTGACCCCATTTTGGAAACTAGACCCCCCAAGGCACCTATCTAGATGCATTGTGAGCACTTGGAACCCTCAGGTGCTTCACAAATTGATTCATAAAAATGAAAAAGTGTTTTTTTTTTTCACTTTTTCATTGTTACGAATCAATTTGTGAAGCACCTGGGGGTTCCAAGTGCTCACTATGCATCTAGAAAGGTGCCTTGGGGGGTCTAGTTTCCAAAATGGGGTCACTTGTGGGGGAGCTCCAAAGTTTGGGCACACATGGGCTCTCCAAACACAACATGGCGTCCGCTAATTATTCAAGCAAATTTTACAATCAAAAAGTCAAATGGCGCTCCTTCCCTTCCGAGCCCTGCCGTGCGCCCAAACAGTATTTTTTCCCCAAATATTGGGTATCTGCGTGCCCAGGGGAAATTGCACAACAAATTTTGGGGTCCATTTTTTCTTGTTACCCCTGTGAAAGTAAAAAAAATTGGGTCTAAAGTAACATTTTTGTGAAAAAAGTTAAATGTTCATTTTTTTCTTCCACATTCAAAAAATTCCTGTGAAGCACCTGAAGGGTTAATAAAGTTCTTGAATGTGGTTTTGAGCACCATGAGGGGTGCAGTTTTTAGAATGATGTCACTTTTGGGTATTTTCTGTCATAAAGACCTCTCAAAGTGACTTCAAATGTGATGTGGTCCCTAAAAAAATGGTTTTGTAAATTTTGTTGGAAAAATGAGAAATCGCTGGTCAACTTTTAACCCTTATAGCTCCCTAACAAAAAAAAATTTTGGTTCCAAAATTGTGCTGATGTAAAGTAGACATGTGGGAAATGTTATTTATTAACTCTTTTGTGTGACATATCACTCTGATTTCAGGGCTTAAAAATTCAAATTTTGAAAATTGCAAAATTTTCTAAATTTTCGCCAAATTTCCATTTTTTTCACAAATAAACGCAAGTGATATCGAAGAAATTTTTCCACAATCATGAAGTACAATATGTCACGAAAAAACAATCTCAGAATCAGGGGGATCCCTTGAAGCGTTCCAGAGTAATAACCTCATAAAGTGACAGTGGTCAGAATTGTAAAAATTGGCCCGGTCATTAACGTGCAAACCACCCGCGGGGCTTAAGGGGTTAATAGGGATCGGTTTAGGATCCAAAAGAGCTGGCTGTTTTTGGTGAGCAGAGCCAGGAGAGACAGATCGCCAAAAAGAGCCAGACTGTCCATCACTACTGCAGATGCACTGTGGGTAAATGGAAGTACAAGAATACCTGTTATAGGCATTTGTAACCAGTGACTCCTTTTCCTCTAACCTACAATAGTAGTAGTCTGCATCATTTCCCAGAGATGTTGACTGTTAGGGTATGTGCACACCGCATATTCTGCCATGAACCCACCTGAAAAAAACACTTAAAAAACATTAAAAAGAATGAATATATGCACAGCAATGTCAAAACGACTTGCTGTGCATATTTTCATTTCTTGTCTCTTCTTTTAAGCACTTCAGGCTTCGAAAGCAACTAAAAGAAATGACCGATCCAATCTTAAGCTTCCACTATTTTATCTACCCACCCAGCCAGGGTTTTCCAGAAGCGTCTTTCTATAGAAAAAAAATAAGTGGATACGCCGATGTATAAAAGACTGCACATGCACATACCCCTATGTCACGGGCACACGTTGAGTATTTGGTGAGTTCTTTACATCAGTATATGTAAGCCAAAACCAGGAGTGGAACAATCAGAGGAAAAGTATAATAGGACCATGTCACCACCTCTAGATTTATCACCCACTCCTGGTTTTGGCTTACAAATACTGAGGTAAAAAACTCACCAAATACTCAATGTGTGTACGTGGCCTAATACAGCCAGCATCTGACTGTAACAGCAGCAGGCAGAGCTAAGCTCCACTCGCTGCTGTTAATTCCTTAAATGCTGCTGTCAATCTCATTTTTAAAGCGCAGTCTGGGGGTCACACCTTGCCCCTTCCTCCAGTAATGCAGGGTGCCGATGGGTTGTCATGGCTGCCGCTGGCCTGTTGAAGGCCCTGGAGCCTGTTCTGACGGCGCTCCATTGAAGATCAGCCTGTGGTGTGATTTTTACTACATATTGCAATATTCTGGTTTAGCATAGCATAGAATATAGCATAAGGATAATAGATTAGCATGTGAGATAGGAAATGGTTAAGGTTAGGTTTAGCCCAGTGGGAGGGCACTAGTGCTGATAAGAAGGGGGGCACTTCCTTGTTAGAGGGGATTCAGTGTCAGCCAGTGAAGGGTAGAAGAGAATTCAAGTTCAGGTGGGGTGGTGGGCTGCTAGGGGCAGCATGGGCCAAATGTTCTGTACAGTGGGAGGCCAAATGGAGATCCGTGATGGCCATTCCAACAGCACCTGGAGCCTATGGCTCAGGCCAGGTACCATGGAGCGGGCTGGTCTTCTGACATTGCGACATGGAGTTACATGAGGAGCAGGTGGCAGGTCCCGGGGGCACTGCTGGAGTGGACAATGAATCCCTGGGGCTGATGGAGTCAGCAGACTTGGGGGTAGTCCAGAATGAACGTGTGGCAGAAGAGAAGAGGAGTTGTGCTCAGGAGGAAGGAAGTCTGCATTGCTGGGCCCGATCCCACTTGTACCCACATGATGAACTTGTACTTGTTAGTGAAAGTTTGAATGTTGTTCCATGCATTGTGTACGGCGGCTCCTGAGGACGGAAGCCTGGAGGCAGCGGAGGCCTACGGCCCACAAGTGGGTGTGATGCCCCCCACACTTTATAGCACACTGGGACTGGGACACCCCTTGTGTGTAAAGTGCCAAAGGGACTGCAGCTCGGTCACGACTACAGCACTACAGCACTTTACACTCCCTCCACTGGTTTTATAGAGATGATAGAAGAGCCAATGCCTTCATTTTTATGATGTTTAATTGGCCAAAGGATTTAACTAAATGACTCTTATGAAAAATACATTTAGTTAGTGAAATGTTTACTGGGAATGTGTTAGGGAAGTTTTTATGTTGAGGGCATTGACCACTCTCTGGTTATTGTTAACCAATGTGTTTGTAGATGATAAAAGGCATTCAGTGCAGAAACTCAGCAGAGCCGAGATTTGTGTTTCCCATATTTGATATTTAGTGCTGAAATTCAAGAAAGGCCATATTAGTAAGTGCCTTACCTTCTTCTCAAACACACTGGTCAACAATAAGCAAAAAATGGCCAATCCTTTTAATCATAGTTTAAAGCCTTGGAATAATTGACTTTAAAGTTTGTCACCCCTTATATCATAAAATAATAAATAATCAGAAACCGCTTTTCTAATAGACTAACAAGTCCAGAAGAGATCCCTTTTCAGCAGTCAGCTCATTATCATAACAAGCAGGATTACAATGAGAGATAACATAATCCACCATTCACAGTAGGTAGTGTCACAGCTCACCTCTCCCCCCTTCCTGCACAATAACATCTGCATGTCACTAAACATGAGAACATGTATAGAAAGCTCTCTCAAGGAAATAGAGTCCTCTATAATACAGTATCTTGTGACATATGTCCAATGTCCATATCTCCAAACAGGCAAGAGAGCAGCTTCCATAAATGTACAGGAAACAGAATACAGTACCCTGAAATCAGAAATACAGATTATAAAAACATTATCACAATCTGGTTTCAATTAGTTTAAAAAATATATGTGACACATTCCCTTAAAGAAAAATAAATACAAATATACCTAAAAAGAGTATTGGATATTTTAACAAATTTTTAATGTTAGAGTAGAGTAGGGCCCTGCCAAAAGAGTCTACCTTGTCGTGGTGGCAGGCTTAAAAAATCTTTTGGCCAAAACAAAAAAACAATGTATCTAATATGGTGTTCCATGAGAACTGTTAATGTGGGATTGGGAAGGACGTGGTGCAGAAGTGGGCTGTGGCACTATGAAAGATGTGAGAGATGGAGGCGGAGCTGGGGTGGAGTCTGGGCGGAGTATCAAGGGGCCCAAAAATGTTGTCAGTATGGGGCCCTGAAAGTCCTGATGGCAGCCCTGCAAACATACTGTAAATATACACACTGTATTCACATACAGGTGCATCTCACTAAATTAGAATATCATCAAAAAGTGAATTTATTTCAGTTCTTCAATACAAAAAGTGAAACTCATATATTATATAGAGTCATTACACACAGAGGGATCTATTATATAGAGTCATTACACACAGAGGGATCTATTATATAGAGTCATTACACACAGAGTGATCTATTATATAGAGTCATTACACACAGAGTGATCTATTTCAAGTGTTTATTTCTGTTAATGTTGATGACTATGGTTTACCGCCAATGAAAACACAAAAGTCATTATCTCAGTAAATTAGAATAATTAACAAAAAACACCTGCAAAGGCTTCCTAAGCATTTAAAAAGGTCCCTTAGTTTGACACACTCCACAAGGTCCCAGAGTCTGGAGGAAGAGTGGAGAGGCCACAATCCAAGCTGCTTGAGGTCTACTGTGAAGTTTCCACAATCAGTGATGGTTTGGGGAGCCATGTCATCTGCTGGTGTAGGTCCACTGTGTCAGTGCAGCCGTCTACCAGGACATTTTACAGCACTTCATGCTTCCCTCTTTTTTTGGAGATGGAAATGTCATTCTCCAGCAGGACTTGGCACCTGTCCACACTGCCTAAAGTACCAATACCTGGTTTACACACAACAGTATCACTGTGCTTGATTGGCAGCAAACTCGCCTGACCTTAACCCCATAGAGAATCTATTATAGAGAATCTATGGGGTATTGTCAAGAGGAAGATGAGAGACCCCAGACACAACAATGCAGACGAGCTGAAGGCTGCTATCAAAGCCACCTGGGCTCCATAACACCTCAGCAGGGCCACAGGCTGATCGCCTCCATGCCACATTGCCGCATTGCTGCAGTAATTGATGCAAAAGGAGCCCGACCAAGTATTGAGGGCATTTACTGAACAGACATTTCAGGAGGACATTTCGGATTGTAAAATCATCTTTCAAGCTGTTGTTATAAAGTATTCTAATTTACTGAGATAATGACTTTTGCGTTTTCATTGGCTGTAAGCCATAATCATCAACAGAAATAAGCACGTGAAATAGATCACTGTGTGTAATGACTCTATATAATATATGAGTGTCACTTTTTGTATTGAAGAACTGATATAACTTAACTTTTTGATGATATTCTAATTTAGTGAGATGCACCTGTTCACACTCACACTGTAAATACAAACATGCTGTATATAAAAACACATACTGTATACAGTCATCCTTGAAAGTGTTGGTACCCTTGAAATTGTTCCAGAAAATGAAGTATTTCTCCCAGAAAATTATTGCAATTACACACGTTTTATTATACACACGTTTACTTCCTTTGAGTGTATTGGAACAACACAAAAAAACAGAGAAAAAAGGGCAAATTGGTCATAATTTCAAACAAAACTCAAAAAAATGGGCCGGACATTGTGTATGTATATACAGGGTGGTCCAAAAGTAGGTGGACAGAAAGTGTAATAAGTTTATGAAAGGACAGATTTATCAAACATGGTGTAAAGTGAAACTGGCTCAGTTGCCCTTAGCAACCAATCAGATTCCACTTTTCATTCCTTACAGACTCTTTGGAAAATGAAAGGTGGAATCTGATTGGTTGCTAAGGGCAACTGAGCCAGTTTCACAGATCTAGTTTTCACAGATAGATCTCCCCCAAATCTGTTTTCTTTTCAGATAACACATAATGGCAAATAATTTACATACAGATCAAAGAAAATGGATTTTAACAGAGTATTGGAAATCTCAAAATGCTGAAACCGTTAGAGCAAATTGGGTTGAAACATTTGGTACTCAAGCCCCAAAGAGACAAAGCATTTACCGCATTCGTGACAAATTCAATGCCACTGGCTCAATCCTTAATGCTCCAAAAACTGCTCGACCCAAAACAGTCTGTACAGAAGATAATAAACTACTTGTTGCTGAAACATTTGTTCAGAGTCCAAAAAAGTCCAGAAGAGCCTCTATGGAATTGGGAATTTTACGAGCTTCTATCATGCGAATCCTGAAATCTATTGGGTGGAAAGCTGATCGTCCACGTCTAATTCATGGTTTATTGGAGGATGATCCAGACAGGCGGCTGCAATTTAGTGAGATTATGCTTAACGAAACTGAAGAAAATCCAGTAATTTTAGATAACATTATGTGGAGTGATGAAGCTTCTTTCCCATTATCCGGCCATATTAACAGACATAATTGTATTTACTGGTATAATGAGAACATGCATTTGTGTCACCCCAGGCCTGGATGCCACAAATATTAAAGGCAGTGTCTGAGAGCAGGAGGGAGGTTCCCTGGTTAGGGACCATTAGCATGCAGCACCTCCTGTCCCAGGCCAGTAGGGGAAGCTGGCTGCCCTATAAAAGCTGGAACTGGGGCAGGGTTAGGGAGACCAGAACCCACTTCTGAAGTGACCAGAAGGGTTCTCAGAGAAGAGGGACAGGTCAGCCGCAGCTGAGGAGTCCGTGAGGCAGAGGAGAAACTGCAAGCCAGGGACAGAGGCGACAAGAGCCGGTCCTGGCAGAGAACCAATCTTACCGGAAATTGGGGTCCGAGGCTGCCCCGGGTTATCAAGCCCAGCAGCAGAGAACCAACCCGCGAGGGATTTCAGGTCCCTTGGCCTAAGAAGCCTGGAGGCTCCGCCACACAGAGGGACCAGTACAGCGAGGAGAAAGCAAAAAGGTACCCAAGGCCCGAGTCGCAAGCCATACAGGTGAGAAGTACACCGCCAGCTCAGGGACGTGGGCTATTACACCACGAAGAGGGGGATAGTCAGAAAGAGCATAGAGAGAACGGTAGGCCTACACACTCACCCTGACCAGTGGGGCTCGCCCGAATGCTCTCAGATACCCAGGCCCATTCCTAACCAGTACTACTGTTGGGTCATTAATAACATCTACAATAAAGACACAGGACTGTTTGAAACAGGCTCTGAACTTTTACTATCGCGGCCGGCACTATCACCCCCAGCATCCACCTACACTGCCCTGAGGCTACACTCTTCCCGTGGGGAGTTGTCCTACCGCTGTGCTGCACACCAACACCAGCCTCAGCGATATGCCTCGCAGCGGCGGTTATCTCTGACCGCAATCCACGGGTGGCGTAGTTGGACATTCACAAATCTATAAATAGACTGCCACAGTATTTGGTCTGACCACCCTGAGCCACGGGATCGGGTTGCCACTACTACCCCCACCATCGTACAGAAGCCCGGTTCCGAAAGCCCCACGGCCCAGGGGGCGAGTCAGCTTTGGCGTAGTTGGCAGGATTGTGAACAACCCGCCACAAACGGGTATTGCGTGCCTGAAAAAGACTTTATACTTACCTGAGTGAAGTTTCCCGCCATTCGGGGCCATTTCCCGCCAAACTAAGCCGTTTCCCGCCATCGGGCGCCATCTTCGGGACGCCGGGCGGGAAGAGGAGGGGCGTGGACATCAAAACCGCGCGAGACCTGAAGGCCCGCCCTAAGCTGATGACTCGCCCCCTGCGCCGTGGGGCACTCGGAACAGGACTTCAGTGCAATGATGGGGGTAGTAGTGGCAACCCGATCCCGTGGCTCAGGGTGGTCAGACCAAATGTTGTGGCAGTCTATTTGTAGGGTTTTGAATGTAGTGGATTGCGGTCAGGGATGACCGCTGCGGCAAGGCAGATCGCTGAGGCTGATGTTGGTATGCAGCACTAGGATAGAATAACTCCCCACGGGAAGAGTGTAGCCTCAGGGCAGGTAATAGGATGCTGGGGGTGATGGTGCAGACCGCAATAATAAAGGTCCAGAGTCTACCTCAAACAGTCCAGGGTCTTTATTGTAGGTGGCACTTATGACCCAACAGGAGTACAGGGTAGGAATGGGCCTGGGTGTCTGAGAACATTCGGGCGAGCCCCACTGGTCAGGGTGAGTGGGTAGGCCTACCGTACTCTCTCTGCCCTTGCTGACTATCTCCCACTTTAGTGGTGTGATAGCCCACGTACCTGAGCTGACCGTGCACTACGCCTGTATAGCTTGCGACTCGGGCCTTAGGTACCTGTTGCTTCTCTGTGCTGTACCGGTCCCTCTGTGTGGCGGATCCTCCAGGCTTCTCAGGCCAAGGGACCTAAAATCCCTCACAGGTAGGTGATCTGCTGCCGGGCTTGCAACCCTGACAGCCTCGGACCCCAGTGTCCGGTTGTGCAGTTCTCTCTCAGCCAGGACCGGCTCTCGTCGCCTCTGTCCCTGGCTTTCTGTTCCTCCTCAGCCTCCTGGACTCCTCAGCTGCCGCTGACCTGTCCCTCTCTTCTTGGAACCCTTCTGGATGCTTCAGAAGTGGGTCCTGGTCTCCCTAACCCTGCCCTCAGTTCCAGCTTTTATAGGGGCAGCCTGCTCCCCCTACTGGCCTGGGACAGGAGGTGCTGCATGCTAATGGTCCCTGACCAGAGAACCTCCCTCCTGCTCTCAGACACAGCCTTTAATGTTTGTGGCATCCAGAAACATGTTTGTGGCTGCGCAAGGTCCAAAAAGGAGATCCAGCAGACGCCGACGTCATCACCGTGCGACATAAGGTCCTCGCCCAGAGCATCGCGAGCGGAGCCGCGGCCTACAGAAGAGGATCGCCGGAAGGTAGGCCACGGTTAACTAGGGGGGAGGAGGATGTCGGAAGCGGAGGGACCCTCTACCACCAGCGTAGCCGCTGCAGCTGTGATGCCGTTTTCCATGCCCTATATTCCTGGAGCGGCCTGGCTGCCACAGTATGCCGGCGAGTCGCATACCTTGGGCGACTTTAAAGAAAGGCTGTATAGCCTGTTCAAAGTTTATCCCCTGACAGAAGAACAGAAAGTAAGCATACTGATAGGGCAGTTAACTGGTGCGGCCCAGCGGGAGGTAAAGTCTTGGACAGCTGAGGAGAAAAGGACTGTAAGGGGGGTTCTGACCCGTCTACGGGACACCTTTGATACCCGTACCTCAGCAGAAATCAAAATGCGGTTCTATGGATGTAAGCAGCGAGCTCAAGATAGCATCAGAGATTATGCCCTAAATTTACAGGAAGCTTTGGGGGCAATCAAGCAAGCTGACCCTGGCAGCGTGCAGGATACAGATAAATTGTTGACTGACCAGTTTATAGAAGGTCTGCTGTCCAGCGCCCACAGAACCAAGCTGCGCCTCATGGCCCTACAGAACCCCGATTTGACTTTTGCACAGTTCAAAGATAGGGCCATCCGGGTGCTCCGAGAACCCGCACCGGGTGGCGCTGTAGCTTCCCGGCGTCCTGCCATCACTTACCACCAGGGGGCAGCACCCTACCCCGCAGACCTTGTGGGGGCTGATGCGCAGGCCCTAAACCCATCCCCGCCTGCAAACCTGCACCATCAGGTCCAAGAACTAACAAGGAGTGTTGCTGCATTGACCAGGACCGTACAGTCGTTACAGATGGACCCGCCAGGACCAATCAAGCTGGCTTCCAGTCCGGAGGATGTCCCGTGGCGTCGACAGAGGAGGATCCCGTCGTTCAGAGGGAGGCCCACCGACCGTTACACGGAGGATGGACAGCCGATTTGACGCCGTTGCCGCCAGTCGGGACACGTAGCCAGGTGCTGTACTTTAAACGGGTCCGACCTGGGGCAGGGTGCCAACCCCCAGGCATAAGGTCATCAGGCCCGTCTAATTGGCGCGATAAGTACGTGGGGAGACGCCCAGTTTTACCCGTAGTGCTGGACGGTATCCCCATGAGTGCACTGCTGGATACCGGGTCACAAGTAACTACCATCCCCTATGTACTTTCTAAGCAGTATTGGAGTGACACTGACATAACCCGCTATCCAGACAATGACTTGAGCATCATCGCCAGCAATGGCCAGCCCGTGCCGCAGGTGGGGTTCAGAGAGATGACCATTAAGATTGGTAAAGTTGAACTGCCGGCACAGGGAGTGATCATTGTGGACATTGACCGTCGAGAAAGTCACCCTAAAATAACCTTGGGTACTAACGTGATTGAAAATTGTCTTTCAGAAGTAATTGTAATTTTACAGCAGGTGGCGAAGAATGCTAGCTCCAGCCAACAGAGGGTCCTCCAGAAAGAGATAAGAGCCCTGATGAGACGGCAACAGGTAGAACTGTCTGGTGGTGAGATCGGTAGCGTAAGGATGAGCGACCCGTTCCCCATTGCCATGCCTCCCAAAAGTGAAATGATGATCTGGTGTCGTACTGCAATCGGGTTAAGAGGGAGAGACTACCAAGCCATGGTAGAACCCGTGTACTCAGACAGCAGGCCCACCATTTTGACAGCCCGGAGGGTGGTTGATGTCCGCCATGAAAGGGTGCCCGTCCGGATCTTAAACATTGGGGAAAGGGAAGTACACTTGCCCCGGTACGCTACACTAGCCAAATTGTATACTGTTGAACACAATGCTGTCAGGGCCGTGGAACCCTTGCCTCCATCTCCCCAGGCGGAGAGTAATGGCTCCCAGAAACCCAAGGAGGACTGGTGCCAGAAACTCCACGTGGGTGCTGACTCCACTCCCTTGCACCAAAAACAAGGAGTCTACCGGGTGGTTCAGGAGTACGAGAGAATCTTTAGTAAGCACCCGCTAGACTTCGGCAGCGTGAAAGGGGTAGAACACCACATCCCCACGGGGAGCCACCCACCAATAGAGGAGAGATACAGGCCTGTACCCCCCGCACACTATCAGAACGCCAAGGGCATGCTGAGAGAAATGAAAGAAGCCGGGGTCATTAGAGACAGCTGTAGCCCCTGGGCAGCCCCCTTGGTTCTGGTAAAAAAGAAAGACGGTACCATGAGAATGTGCGTGGACTATAGACAAGTCAATCGTATCACCCATAAAGACGCATACCCATTACCTAGAATAGAGGAGTCTTTAGCAGCCCTAAAATCACCTAATTTCTTCTCTACTTTGGACCTTACTAGCGGGTACTGGCAGGTTCCTGTGGCAGAGGCTGACAAGGAGAAGACCGCCTTCACCACCCCGATGGGATTAAGTGAATTCAACTGTATGCCATTTGGGCTCTGCAATGCACCCGGGACCTTCCAGAGGCTGATGGAATGCTGTCTAGGGCACCGAAACTTTGAGACGGTCCTACTTTACCTGGACGACGTGATTGTATATTCAAAGACCTACGAGGACCATCTGAAACACCTGGCAGAGGTGTTTGAAGCCCTGGCAGGCTTTGGCCTGAAGGTGAAACCCTCAAAGTGTCACCTGTTGAAACCGAAGGTACAGTACCTAGGACACGTGGTGAGTGCAGAGGGAGTAGCCTCCGACCCCGACAAGGTTACAGTAATCAAGAGCTGGCCAAGCCCCTCTAACATCAAAGAAGTGAGGCAATTCCTCGGGTTGGTAGGCTACTACCGAAGGTTCATCCCCGGGTTCACCAAGATGGCAGCTCCAATGCAGGACCTCCTGATAGGGCAATCTAAATCCAGAAGTCACAAGCCACCCTTCAAGTGGGACAAGCCGGAAGAGGAGTCCTTCCGCCAGTTGAAGATGGCCCTCACGGGGGATGAGATCCGTGCCTACCCCAATTATGGCCAGCCTTTTATTCTCCACACAGATGCGAGTAATGTGGGTCTGGGAGCCGTACTGTCACAGAACCAACAGGGCAGAGAAAGGGTGATCGCGTATGCCAGCCGGAAGCTGAGGCCCACTGAAAGAAACCCGTAGAATTACAGCTCCTTCAAGCTAGAATTCTTGGCAGTGGTGTGGGCCGTCACAGAACGGTTTAAACATTACCTGGCCTCCGCAAAGTTCATTGTGTACACGGACAACAACCCGTTGACACACCTGGACAATGCAAGACTAGGTGCCCTAGAACAGCGGTGGATGGCCCGGCTATCAAATTATGACTTCACAATCAAATACCGGGCAGGCAGAACCAACGCCAACGCAGACGCCCTATCAAGAATGCCCCACCTACCCGAAGGAGAAGAGGACTCGGAAGAGCTGGAGGAAGTAGAGCTCCGTGCGTTCCACCGGTATGGGGCCACTCAGTATTCTCACCGGGTAAGAGACAAAGACCTAACCACCGTCATGTTCAACCCTTACCCCACCACGGCTGGGCTGAAACGCAAGATAGTGACCCTGCAGTTCGCCTGGTGAAAGACCTGTTAACCGAGGCAGATGCTAGCCCTGGCCCGGACGCTCCAGAGGAAGCCAAGCAGTTATGGAAGGAGAAAAGCAGGCTATTCCTCTATGAGGGTAAGCTGTGCAGAAGGCTTGTCAACCACCAGACGCACGAGCTGACCTGGCAGGTAGTGGTCCCAAGACGAGATGCAGCAATGGTCCTGGAGGCCTACCATGACAGAGCGGGACACTTCGGGTGGAAGAAACTGGAGTTCCTACTGAGAGAGCGGTTCTTCTGGATCGGTATGAGAGGGGCCATAGAGAAGTGGTGCAGGGACTGCGGCCCATGTAACCTTAGAAGGAAGGACCATACCAGCCAGAAGACACCCTTGAGGCCCATCGTCACCAGGCAGCCTCTTGAGCTGGTAGCTCTGGACCATGTGAAATTGGCTCCAAGCCGGTCGGGCTACGTCTATGCCCTGACAATAGTGGATCACTATTCCCGGTTCCTGGTGGTGGTTCCTGTTAAAGACTTGACAGTCCAAACAGCGGCCAGAGTCTTCCAACAACACTTCTGCCGTCCACAAGGGTATCTGGAACAGGTCTTGACAGATCAAGGTCCAGCGTTTGAGGCTGAAGTCTTCCAGGAATTCTGCAACCTCTACGGCTGTAAGAAGATTCGGACAACGCCTTACCACCCGCAAACCAACGGGCTGTGTGAGAAAATGAATAATATCATCATTGATCTCCTCAAGACGTTGCCCCTGGAAGAACGCAGCCTGTAGCCGGAGAAGCTGCCAGACCTGATAGACTTATACAACCATATCCCGGTGAATGCTACAAATTGCACCCCGGCTTACCTGATGCGAGCAAGACCAGGTAAGCTGCCTATGGACCTGGAGATGGGAGTCCTGACACCCGAGGACACCTCCCCAGACGCAGACTGGGATGCGGAACGGCGGCTACTGTACAAGAAGGTACAGGAGAGTGTGGAGAGGAGTGTGGCTCAAGCGAGAGAAAAGCAAGAGAGGCTCTTCAACCAACACGCCCCTGCTGGTCCTCTGGAACCTGGAGAGCAGGTCCTGAAGTGGAAGAGAAGGCTTCACAAGCTAGATGACCAGTGGGAGAGCGACCCGTACACAGTACTGCAGTCCGACCACAACAACCCGAAGGTATGTGTAATTACCAAGGATGGAGGAGAAACCACTAGCACCGTCTCCAGAGACCACCTAAAACGGTGCCCCGAGCAACTACAGAGTGCAGGAGAAGATCAACATGACCTTGAACCCGCAGAGGACAAGGAAGAAATGATCAGCACAGTTCTTGGAGAGTTTCCCCGGTCCTGGACTCGGATAAACGACGCAATAGTGGTACCCATCCTACACTTCCTTCAACCTACCCAGCAGGAACCTACAGGAGAGCGGGAAGAATCAAAAGAACAAGCAGCCCCGGAGGCAGAAGAACCCATGCCAGCAGCCCAGGAGAGTCAACCCTCTCCTGACAGTGAGCCTGCCATGCCTGTGGTAAACCAAAGGACCCGCAGACAGCTGCCTGCGCTGCCTGTAAACCCAGCTAGTAGCTGTACCCTAAATGCTAGTGGGGAAAGCCAGGTTAGACCACCACCAGACAGTGGGTTACGCAGGTCAACCCGGAGCACTAGGGGTCAAATACCAGCTCGCTGGAGAATCTAAATGCAAAGTATATAGTTAATGTTTTATATTTGTTACCTGGTTATTAATAATGTTTTTCCAGTTTTTCCTAGTACAATGGACTGACAGGTCATGGACACTGAATGGCCGGAACTGTCTTGTAGATAGTTGCACTTTGTGCCCTCTTGCGAAGATGGTCACAGAAGAAAAACATGTCCGGCGTGGCCCCTTGTGGCCCAAAGTAGGTAGCTCAGCCTTGTCGCCACGCCCAAGGCCAGGAACTTGGGGTCTATGGAGACAGGTCCCCGCACCGTTCCAAAACTTCACCTTATTGGGTGATATGGACACCCGGTCACGGAAGCGCCGTGACCTTAAGGACAAAATGTACTTTTATATATGTTATGTTATTGTTTATACCCTGTATTTGTGTTCCCTAAAAATGTGTTTAGTCCGGAGTACTAAATTTTACTAGGGGGGAATGTCACCCCAGGCCTGGATGCTACAAATATTAAAGTCTGTGTCTGAGAGCAGGAGGGAGGTTCCCTGGTTAGGGACCATTAGCATGCAGCACCTCCTGTCCCAGGCCAGTAGGGGGAGCTGGCTGCCCTATAAAAGCTGGAACTGGGGCAGGGTTAGGGAGGCCAGAACCTACTTCTGAAGTGACCAGACGAGTTCTCAGAGAAGAGGGACAGGTCAGCAGCAGCTGAGGAGTCCGTGAGGCAAAGGAGAAACTACAAGCCAGGGACAGAGGCGATGAGAGCCGGTCCTGGCAGAGAACCAATCTAACCGGACATTGGGGTCCAAGGCTGCCCCGGGTTATCAAGCCCAGCAGCAGAGAACCAACCCTCGAGGGATTTCAGGTCCCTTGGCCTAAGAAGCCTGGGGGCTCTGCCACACAGAGGGACCAGTACAGCGAGGAGAAAGCAAAAAGGTACCCAAGGCCCGAGTCGCAAGCCATACAGGCGAGAAGTACACGGCCAGCTCAGGGACGTGGGCTATTACACCACGAAGAGGGGGAAAGTCAGAAAGAGCATAGAGAGAACGGTAGGCCTACACACTCACCCTGACCAGTGGGGCTCGCCCGAATGCTCTCAGATACCCAGGCCCATTCCTAACCGGTACTACTGTTGGGTCATTAATAACATCTACAATAAAGACCCAGGACTGCTTGAAACGGGCTCTGAACTTTTACTATCGCGGCCGGCATTATCACCCCCAGCATCCACCTACACTGCCCTGAGGCTACACTCTTCCCATGGGGAGTTGTCCTACCCCTGTGCTGCACACCAATACCAGCCTCAGTGGTCTGCCTCGCAGCGGCGGTTATCTCTGACCGCAATCCACGGGTGGCGTAGTCGGACATTCACAAATCTATTAATAGACTGCCACAGTATTTGGTCTGACCACCCTGAGCCACGGGATCGGGTTGCCACTACTACCCCCAGCATCATACAGAAGCCCGGTTCCGGGTGCCCCACGGCCCAGGGGGCGAGTCAGCTTTAACATTAGAGCAACAACTAAATGAGCCTGGTGTCAATGTTTGGGGTGGTATTTCAAGTTTTGGTGTTTTAGGACCAATATTTTTTGATGGAACAGTCACAGGAGATAAGTATCTTGAAATTCTAATGAATCAAGTTGTTCCCCAGTTACAGCAACAGCCTAATTCACATGACCTTTGTTATTTCCAACAAGATGGGGCCCCTCCACATTATTCAAGAGTAGCCCGCGAGTATCTTGATGAAACATTTCCTAATAAATGGATTGGCCGAAGAGGCCCACTTGATTGGCCAGCACGTTCACCAGACTTGACCCCAATGGATTTTTTCTTTTGGGGAGTACTCAAGGACAAAGTTTATAGTCGAAAACCAAAAAGTGTCAGTGATTTGAAAAATTACATAAGAGATGGATTTCAAGAAATTAATACCCAAAGAGACTTGTGCAAAAAAGTTTGTCGAAGCGAAAGAGGCGACTTCAAAGCTGTGCAAATTGTAATGGAAAACAGTTTGAGCCCCTGCGCTGATAACATTTAAGGACTTTTGTATTATTGTTCAGAATAAAATGTAATTGTCAATGTTATGCTTGTGTTAGTAAATATAATTTTATATATAAATCAAAATAAATGTTATTAATTTCTGGCCACCTACTTTTGGACCACCCTGTATGTATACACCCCTGGTCAAAATTACTGTTATTGTGAACAGTTAAGCAAGTTGAAGATGAAATGATCTCTAAAAGGCCTAAAGTTAAAGATGACACATTTAATTTGTATGTTACGCAAAAACAAATATATATTTTTTCATCTTTTACATTTTAAAAATTTCAAAAAGGAAAATGTGCCGATGCAAAAGTTTGGGCACCCTGCATGGTTAGTACCTAGTAGCGCCCCCTTTTGAACGTATCACAGATTGTAAACGCTTTTTGTAGCCAGAAAAGAATCTTTCAATTCTTGCTTGAGGGATTTTCATCCATTCTTCCTTGGAAAATTCTTACAGTTCTGTGAGATTCCTTGGTCGTCTTGCATGCACTGCTATTTTGAGGTCTAGCCACAGATTTTCAATGATGTTCCGATCAGGGCAGTGTGAGGGCCATTGTAAAACCTTCAGCTTGCGCATTTTGAGGTATTGCCGATTTTGACTTGTATTTAGGATCATTATCCATTTGTATAAGCCATCCCCTTTTCAAATTCAGGTTTTCTACAGATGGTGTTATGTTTGCATCAAGAATTTGTTGAAATCTCATTGAATCCATTCTTCCCTCTACCTGTGAAATGTTCCCCGTGCCATTGGCTGCAACACAACCCCAAAGCATGATTGACCCACCCCCATGCTTAATGGTTGGTGAGATTTTCTTTTCCTGAAATTCTGTGTCCTTTTCCTCCACACATACCTTAGATCATTGTGGCCAAAGAGTTCTATTTTAACCTCATCGGTTCCAAAGTGCATGAAGCTTGTTTAGCTGTTCTTTTGCATACTTCTGACACTGAATTTTATGGTGAGGATGCAGGAGAGGTTTTATTCTGATGAATCTTCCATGAAGGCCATATTTGTGCAGGTGTCTCTGAAGATCTTATGCAGTCAAGTGGGGGTTATGATTTGCCTCTCTAGCAATCCTATGAGCAGCTCTCACTGAAATCTTGCTTGGTCATCCAGACCTTATCTTGACCTCCACAGTTCCTGTTAACTACCATTTCTTAATTACATTTCGAACTGGGGAAAGGGCAATTTAAAAACGCTTTTCTATCTGCTCATAGCCTTTTCCGGCTTTGTGGGCCTCCACCATTTTCATTTTCAGAGTGCTAGGCAGCTGCTTAGAAGAACCCATGGCTGCTGTTTTTTTTAGCACAAGGTTAGACGAGGCTGGGTTTTTATAAAGTTGGGAAATTTGCATCACCTGGCCTTTCCTAACGATGATAGTGAACAAGCCATAACCCTAATGGGCTAATTAAGGCCTGAAACCTTGGTCAAAGTTATCTGAGCACACAAATTTCCAAGGATGCCCAAATTTTTGCATTGGCCCATTTTCATTTTTGTAATTTTTAAAATGTAAAAAACAACAGTATATATATATTTTTGCCTAAAATTCAAAGTAAATGCGTCATCTTTAAATTTAGGTCTTTTAGAGATAATTTCACCTTCAGCTTGCTTAACTGTTCACAATAACAGTAATTTTGACCAGAGGTGTCCAAACTTTTACCTGTCACTGTATGTATATATATATGTTTGTATATACTGTTCTGCTCAAAAGTTTACATACCTCGGCAGAATTGTTCCTTTCTTGGCCTTGTTTCAGAGAATATGAATGATAACAAAAAAAAATCTTCTCCACTCGACAATTATTTTGCTTTCCCCATGACTCACAATCCAGAAACGTCAGTGGCTGGATGAAAGATGCAAGAGTCTGTCTGGATGCCAGAAACTCACTCAGCTTTTATGCACACACACTGATTACAAGCAAACAGGTCACAGGTGAGCATGTTACCTTTAGCAGCCATTCAAACCAATTTGTGTCAAATTCAGTCCAAAATCACCAGGGTATGTGAACTTTTGATCACGGTCATTTGGATGTTTTTGGTTGTCATTAAGATTTAAAAAGAGAAAACACAGTAGTTTGACAATAAATGACTTCACCCAACCAATAACCATGAGTGGAGAAAAAGTTTTTTTGTTCTCATTCATATTCTCTGAAACAAGGCCAAGAAAGGAAAAATTCTGCCGTTTTATGTAAACTTTTGAGCACGACTATATATATATATATCTATATCTATAATATAAGGCGGCATGCGTGTCTCTGTCTGAAGCCTCGATAGACTGCGCATGCGTGACGCGCAGTCTGGCTCCAGAGAGAAGCAGGCATCCAGCCGTTACAGGTAAGAGGAGTATATGGCGCCGGAGATCGCGGTATGCGTAGACACTGAACGCATACCGCGATCTCCGGCGCCATACTTACATACTTACCTGACCGGGAGGAGCGTTGTCGCGGCGCCTCTCTTCGCTGGAGACCGGGGGCAGAGTGAAGGCGTCGGACCGGCGCATGCGCATTGCGCTACCCGGCACCATTTTACTGAAGACACATTTACAATGTGTCTTCAGCAAAATGGCGCCGGACAGCGCGGTGCTCCGGCGCCGCACTCCCCCCCCCGGCCTCCGGCAGAGAGGACGCAGCAACGTTGGAGTACAGAGAAGAAAGGTGAGTATAACTGTTTATTTTTTTTTGTATGTGTGTACAATGTGAAAGGGATGAGGGGGCCACACATAACAGGATTGTGGGGTGAGGGGACCATGCATATATCAGGATTGGGGGGGGTGAGGGGTACCACACATACCAGAATTGGGGGGTGAGGGGTACCACACATACCAGGATTGGGGGTGAGGTGTACCACACATACCAGGACTGGAGGTGAGGGGTACCACGCATACCAGGATTGGGGGGTGAGGGGTACCACGCATACCAGGATTAGGGGGTGAGGGGTACCACACATACAAGGATTGGGGGGTGACGGGTACCACAGATACCAGGATTGGTGCCACACATACAGGGATTGGGGATGAGGGGTGCCACGCATACAGGGATTGGGGATGAGGGGTGCCACGCATACCGGGATTGGGAATGAGGGGTGCCACGCATACCGGGATTGGGAATGAGGTGTGCCACGCATACCGGGATTGGGAATGAGGTGTGCCACGCATACTGGGATTGGGTATGAGGGGTGCCCCACATACAAGGATTGGGGATGAGGGGTGCCACGCATGCCGGGATTGGGGATGAGGGGTGACACGCATGCCGAGATTGGGGATGAGGGGTGCCACGCATGCCGAGATTGGGGATGAGGGGTGCCACGCATGCCGGGATTGGGGATGAGGGATGGAGTGCCATGCATACCGGGATGAGGGATGGGGTAACATGCATACCAGGATGAGGGATACCATACACACCAGGATAGTGATGAGGGGTGCCATACATACCAGGATAGGGATGAGGGGTGCTACGCATACCGGGATGAGGGGTGAGGGGTGCCAAGCATAACGGGATGAGGGGTGAGGTGTGCCACGCATACTGGGATTGGGGGTGAGGAGTGCCACGCATACTGGGATTGGAGGTGAGGAGTGCCAAGCTTACCGGGATTGGGGCTGAGGGGTGCCAGGCATACTTGGATTGGGGATGAGGAGTGCCATGCATACCGGGATTGGGGATGAGGGGTGCCACGCATACCGGAATTGGGAATGAGGGATGGGGTGCCATGCATACCAGGATGAGGGATACCATACACACCAGGATAGGGATGAGGGATGGGGTACCATGCATACCAGGATGAGGGATACCATACACACCAGGATAAGGATGAGGGGTGCCACGCATACCGGGATTGGGGGTGAAGGGTGCCACGCATACCGGGATGAGGGGTGCCACGCATACCGGGATTGGGGGTGAGGGGTGCCACGCATACCGGGATTGGGAGTGAGGGATAGGGTGCCATGCATACCAGGATGAGGGATACCATACACACCAGGATAAGGATGAGGGGTGCCATGTATACCAGGATTGAGGGTGAGGGGTGCCACGTATACCAGGATTGGGGGTGAGGGGTGCCACGCATACCAGGATTGGGGGTGAGGGGTGCCACGCATACCAGTATTGGGGTGAGGGGTGCCACGCATACCAGGATTTGGGATGAGGGGTACCACGCATACCAGGATTGGATGGTGGGGACAGGATGGGGGCAGCACAAATACAAGGAGGAGGGCAGCACATACCAGCATGGGAGACCATATACCAATAAAAATGCTCGCCACCCGGGCGAAGAACGGGTTCAATAGCTAGTATATATATATATATATATATGTATATATATATATATATATATATATATATATATATACTAGATGGTGGTCCAATTCCAACGCATCGGGTATTCTAGAATATGTATGCGGCCGACCAGGCGCGACTAATCAGCGAAGCAGTGTTTAAATGGGTTGTGCACTACTTTAAATTAACCCCCCAATGTATCCCCCCGGGGCCCCTAATGAATTTTGTAATTACGTCATGTTGTCAATACTGCTTGTGACAACATCGCTGACCACGCACAGCCAGCACATAATTCCCCCGGCTGCAGCCGGATCTTGCTTCCGTTTACATCACGACTATTTGCAGCTGCAGCCAGGGGTCTCCTGTTCCGCGTACCACGGTGAATGACGGGCTGTGGGCGGGGTTATCCCCCATTGTGTCACACCCAGCATCCACCGCGCGCTCTGTCAATGAATGCGCGTGCTGTGGATGCCGGGTGTGACGGGATGGGGGATAACCCCGCCCACAGCCCATCACTCACTGTGGAACGCGAAACAGGCGACTCCCTGGCTGCAGCCGCAAATAGTCGTGACATAAGTGGAAGCAAGAGCCAGCTGCAGCCAGGGGTCACATGCAGCCTGTGCGCAGTGACCCGAATATAAGCCGAGACCCCTAATTTTACAACAAAAAACTGGGAAAATTTATTGACTTGAGTATAAGCCTAGGGTGGGAAATGCAGCAGCTACTGTTAGATTTCCATATCCTGGTATGTATGGCTCCAGGGCCGGCATCAACACCCGGCGCACCCGGGCAAGTGCCGGGGCCCTGAGCAGGCAGAGGGGCCTACTGGCGGTCGCGCACCGCGCTGGGCTATGGACGGAGGAGAGCGGTGTCAGCGCCCGCCCTTCTCCCCCGCTTGCTCAGGGCCCCGGCAGCCGGATACTTACCTCTCCCCGTGCCTCCGCAGATCCGCTGTCTTCCTGCTCTGCACTCCCTGTGACGTCTCAAGTCAGAGGGTGCGGTGATGTCTTTCCACCGCGCGCTCCCCTGAGCTGTCACAGGGAGCGCAGAGCGGGAAGATACCGGCGACGCTGGAGTCCGGACCCGAGCAGCTGCAGCAGGTGAGGAGGAGTGAGGTGAGTATTTGATTTTTTTTTAATGTTTGGAGGCATGGGGCATAATATGGGGGGGGTGACATCCTGCATGGGGCATAATATGGGGGGGTGACATCCTGCATGGGGCATTATAAAGGGGGGGTGACATCCTGCATGGGGCATTATAAAGGGGGGGGTGACATCCTGCATGGGGCATTATAAAGAGAGGAGGTGACATCCTGCATGGAGCATTATAAAGAGAGGGGGGGTGACATCCTGCATGGGGCATTATAAAGAGAGGGGGAGTGACATCCTGCATGGGGCATTATAAAGAGAGGGGGGTGACATCCTGCATGGGGCATTATAAAGAGAGGGGGTGACATGCTGCATGGGGCATTATAAAGAGAGGGGGTGACATCTTGCATGGGGCATTATAAAGAGAGGGGGTGACATCCTGCATGGGGCATTATAAAGGGGGGGAGGTGACATCCTGCATGGGGCATTATAAAGAGAGGAGGTGACATCCTGCATGGGGCATTATAAAGGGGGGGTGACATCCTGCATGGGGCATTATAAAGAAAGGAGGTGACATCCTGCATGGGGCATTATAAAGAGAGGGGGGGTGACATCCTGCATGGGGCATTATAAAGAGAGGGGGGTGACATCCTGTATGGGGTATTATAAAGAGAGGAGGGTGACATCCTGCATGGAGCATTATAAAGAGAGGGGGTGACATCCTGCATGGGGCATTATAAAGAGAGGGGGGTGACATCTTGCATGGGGCATTATAAAGAGAGGGGGGGTGACATCCTGCATGGGGCAATATAAAGAGAGGGGGGGTGACATCCTGCATGGGGCATTATAAAGAGAGGGGGGGTGACATCCTGCATGGGGCATTATAAAGAGAGAGGGGTGACATCCTGCATGGGGCATTATAAAGAGAGGGGGGTGACATCCTGCATGGGGTATTATAAAGAGAGGGGGTGACATCCTGCATGGGGCATTAAAAAGAGAGGGGGTGGCATCCTGCATGGGGCATTATAAAGAGAGGGGGGTGACATCCTGCATGGGGCATTATAAAGAGGGAGCGTGACATCCTGCATGGGGCCTTATAAAGAGGGGGGGTGACATCCTGCATGGGGCCTTATAAAGAGGGGGGGTGCATCCTGCATGGTGCATTATAAGGGGGGGGGACAGCCTGCATAGTGCTTTATGTGGGGTGAACAGCCTGCATGGAGCATTATAAGGGGGGGGACAGCCTGTATGGGGCATTATGTGGGGGGTAACAGCCTGCATGGAGCATTATAAGGGGGGGACAGCCTGTATGGGGCATTATGTGGGGGGTAACAGCCTGCATGGGGCATTACATGGGGGCCAGTATCCTGTATGGAGCGTTATAAGATGACCAGTATCCTGTATGGAGCGTTATATGGGGGCCAGTATCCTGTATGGAGCTTTATAAGGGGGCCAGTATCCTGTATGGAGCTTTATAAGGAGACCAGTATCCTGTATGGAGCATTATATGGGGGCCAGTATTCCGTATGGAGCCTTATATGGGGGCCAGTATTCCGTATGGAGCCTTATATGGGGGCCAGTATTCCGTATAGAGCCTTATATGGGGGGCCAGTATTCCGTATGGAGCCTTATATGGGGGCCAGTATTCCATATGGAGCCTTATATGGGGGCCAGTATTCCGTATGGAGCCTTATATGGGGGGCCAGTATTCCGTATGGAGCCTTATATGGGGGCCAGTATTCCGTATGGAGCCTTATATGGGGGCCAGTATTCCGTATGGGGCCTTATATGGGGGCCAGTGTTCCATATGGGGCCTTATATGGGGGCCAGTATTCCATATGGGGCCTTATATGGGGGCCAGTATTCCGTATGGGGCCTTATATGGGGGCCAGTATTCCGTATGCAGCCTTATATGGGGGCCAGTATTCCGTATGCAGCCTTATATGGGGGCCAGTATTCCGTATGCAGCCTTATATGGGGGCCAGTATTCCGTATGGAGCATTTTATGGGGGCCAGTATTCCGTATGGAGCATTTTATGGGGGCCAGTATTCTGTGTGGAGCGATTCGCCGGTTTCTGAGCTATTGTGGAATTTACAATAGATATCACATTGTACTATATATATATATATATATATATATATATATATATATATATATATATATTCTCTGCGGTATCTGTGCATCATGAATCGTGGTATGTGTTATAGGGGCCCATTGAGACTCTTTCGCCCGGGGCCCAGAGAAACCTGGAGCCGGCCCGGCTGACAGGAGCCCATAGATTCTGCTATCTTCCAGAATGTATGGGCTCCTTCCAGGACCTGACTACAGCCCATACATTCTAGGCTCAACCGTCCTGCATCCACTGAGGCCCCTGATCATGTGACCCCTGACTCCTCCCCTCCTGTGACCTCATCACAGGTCCTGTGCGCACACAACAGCCATATATGTGGTGGCGGCTCGGTTGCGTCTAGTTTGGAGTTGATTATTTTTGGTCCTCAAACAATCAACTCCATTCTAGCTGATTCACCAGTGAGCTGTCTAGATCGGAGTTGATTTTTTGAGGACGTCATTTGAGCAACTCCATTCTAGCTGATTCACTAGTGAGCCGTCTAGATTGGAGTGGGTATTTTGAGGACCTCATTTGAGCAACTCCATTCTAGCTGATTCACTAGTGAGCCGTATAGATCGGAGTGGATTTTTTGAGGACCTCATTTGAGCAACTCCATTCTAGCTGATTCACTAGAGAGCCGTCTAGATCGGAGTGGGTATTTTGAGGATCTCCCTGTAGCCTCCAAACTGTACAGTTTGGTGCTGAGGTGACTGGAATAGAGTTTTTCAAAGAGTGAGATTAGCTTCGCAGGGAGAAACATAACAGAGCGCAGCTGAGAGAGTCCTCATAATTTACAACATTGTATTGGAGTGGATTTTTTAAGGACCTCATTTGAGCAACTCCATTGTAGCTGATTCACTAGTGAGCCATCTAGATCGGATTGGATTTTTTGAGGATCTTCCTGTAGCCTTCACTCTGTACAGTTTGGTGCTGAGGTGACTGGAATCGAGTTTTTCAAATAGTGAGAGGAGCTTCGCAGGGAGAAACATAACAGAGCGCAGCAACAGAGTCCTCATAATTGACAACATTGTATTGGAGTGGATTTTTTGAGGACCTCATTTGAGCAACTCCATTCTAGCTGATTCACTAGTGAGCCGTCTAGATCGGAGTGGATATTTTGAGGACCTCATTTGAGCAACTCCATTCTAGCTGATTCACTAGTGAGCCGTATAGATCGGAGTGGATTTTTTGAGGACCTCATTTGAGCAACTCCATTCTAGCTGATTCACTAGAGAGCCGTCTAGATCGGAGTGGGTATTTTGAGGATCTCCCTGTAGCCTCCAAACTGTACAGTTTGGTGCTGAGGTGACTGGAATCGAGTTTTTCAAAGAGTGAGAGGAGCTTCGCAGGGAGAAACATAACAGAGCGCAGCTGAGAGAATCCTCATAATTTACAACATTGTATTGGAGTGGATTTTTTAAGGACCTAATTTGAGCAACTCCATTTTAGCTGATTCACTAGTGAGCCATCTAGATCGGAGTGGATTTTTTTGAGGATCTTCCTGTTGCCTTCACTCTGTACAGTTTGGTGCTGAGGTGACTGGCATCGAGTTTTTCAAATAGTGAGAGGAGCTTCGCAGGGAGAAACATAACAGAGCGCAGCAACAGAGTCCTCATAATTGACAACATTGTATTGGAGTGGATTTTTTGAGGACCTCATTTGAGCAACTCCATTCTAGCTGATTCACTAGTGAGCCGTCTAGATCGGAGTGGGTATTTTGAGGATCTCCCTGTAGCCTCCAAACTGTACAGTTTGGTGCTGAGGTGACTGGAATCGTGTTTTTCAAAGAGTGAGAGGAGCTTCGCAGGGAGAAAAATAACAGAGTGCAGCAACAGAGTCCTCATAATTTACAACATTGTATTGGAGTGGATTTTTGAGGACCTCATTTGAGCAACTCCATTCTAGCTGATTCACTAGTGAGCCTTCTAGATCGGAGTGGATTTTTTGAGGATCTTCCTGTAGCCTTCACTCTGTACAGTTTGGTGCTGAGGTGACTGGAATTTAGTTTTTCAAAGAGTAGGTGTAGCCTCGCGGGGAAAAACATAGCAGAGTGCAGCCGACAGTCCTCATAATTTACAACATAGGATTGGAGTGGATTTTTTGAGGTCCTCATTTGAGCAACTCCATTCTAGCTGATTCACTAGTGAGCCGTCTAGATCGGAGTGGATTTTTTAAGGACCTCATTTTAGTAACTCCATTCTAGCGGATTCACTAGTGAGCCGTCTAGATCGGAGTGGGTATTTTGAGGATCTCCCTGTAGCCTACAAACTGTACAGTTTGGTGCTGAGGTGACTGGAATCGAGTTTTTCAAAGAGTGAGAGGAGCTTCGCAGGGAGAAACAAAACAGAGCGCAGCAACAGAGGCCTCATAATTTACAACATTGTATTGGAGTGGATTTTTTGAGGACCTCATTTGAGCAACTCCATTCTAGCTGATTCACTAGTGAGCCGTCTAGATCGGAGTGGATTTTTTAAGGACCTCATTTTAGTAACTCCATTCTAGCGGATTCACTAGTGAGCCGTCTAGATCGGAGTGGGTATTTTGAGGATCTCCCTGTAGCCTCCAAACTGTACAGTTTGGTGCTGAGGTGACTGGAATCGAGTTTTTCAAAGAGTGAGAGGAGCTTCGCAGGGAGAAACATAACAGAGCGCAGCAACAGAGTCCTCATAATTTACAACATTGTATTGGAGTGGATTTTTTGAGGACCTCATTTGAGCAACTCCATTCTAGCTGATTCACTAGTGAGCCATCTAGATCGGAGTGGATTTTTTGAGGATCTTCCTGTAGCCTTCACTGTGTACAGTTTGGTGCTGAGGTGACTGGAATTTAGTTTTTCAAAGAGTAGGTGTAGCCTCGTGGGGAAAAACATAACAGAGTGCAGCCGACAGTCCTCATAATTTACAACATAAGATTGGAGTGGATTTTTTGAGGTCCTCATTTGAGCAACTCCATTCTAGCTGATTCACTAGTGAGCTGTCTAGATCGGAGTGGATTTTTTGAGGACCTCATTTTAGCAACTCCATTCTAGCTGATTCACTAGAGAGCCATCTAGATCGGAGTGGGTATTTTGAGGATCTCCCTGTAGCTTCCAAACTGTACAGTTTGGTGCTGAGGTGACTGGAATTGAGTCTTTCGAGAGTGGGCGGAGCCTCGCGGGGATAAACGTAACAGCGCAGCGACAGAGTCCTCATAATTAACAGTAATGGATTGGAGTGGATTTTTTGAGGACCTCATTTTAGCAACTCTATTCTAGCTGATTCTTCATTGAGCCGTCTGGATCGGAGTGGATTTTTTTGTGGACCTCCCTGTAGCCTCCAAACTGTACAGTTTGGTGATGAGGTGACTGAAATCAATTTTTTTTTAAAGAGTGCGGAACCTCGCAGGGAAAAGCGTAACACAGCGCAGCAACAGAGTCCTCATAATTTACAACATTGTATTGGAGTGGATTTTTTGAGGACCTCATTTTAGCAACTCCATTCTAGCTGATTCACTAGTGAGCTGTCTAGATCGGAGTGGATTTTTAGAGGATCACTCTGCAGCCTCCATTCTGTACAGTTTGGTGCTGAGGTGACTGGAATTCAGCTTTTCAAAAAGTGGCGGAGCCTCGCAGGGATAAACGTAACAGAGCGCAGCCGAGAGAGTCCTCATAATTTACCACATTAGATTGGAGTGGATTTTTTGAGGACCTCAAGCAGCCTCTGTGGCCAAATGTTTGAGACCCCCACTCGAGTCTATGAAGCTACAGCTGACAATCAAAATACAGGGTGCCATGATATACTGAGGGGCTGCCATTGGTTTAATTAGTTATTCTGTGATGACAGAGTCTCTTTACACCCTGAGTGATTTCAGACCAATCACCTATTCTGTGGAGAAGTGATAAAGATTTACAAGACAGTGACTTGAAGGGTCAACTTGATATTTGAATTTTTTTCTCAACACTTTATTTCAGTTATATTTTCAAGCAGATCAGGGGGTGTTCATATCCTGATACCACCATAAGCTGCCCCCAAAAAAACTCAGTCTTCACCTAGGGGTGTGCAGTTCAGGCATAAGAAAAGTATACACAGTCCATAATATGGATATCCATGGAAAACGGAGGGCTTGTAGTGATCGATGGGTTATTGCATTGTGGGTGTCTAGGTTCTGCTTGAAAATATAAGGACATTCACAAATGAAAAAGATATCATACAAGGTTTACTTAAATCTTGCAAATGAGAAAACAGGTGTACTGGTGTGATAATTCTAATAATACAGGTGCATCTCACTAAATTAGAATATCATCAAAAAGTTAATTTATTTCAGTTCTTCAATACAAAAAGTGAAACTCATATATTATATAGAGTCATTACAGACAGAGGGATCTATTTCAAGTGTTTATTTCTGTTAATGTTGATGATTATGGCTTATAGCCGATGAAAACACAAAAGTCATTATCTCAGTAAATTAGAATAATTAACAAAATACACCTGCAAAGGCTTCCTAAGCATTTAACAAGGTCCCTTAGTCTGTTTCAGTAGGCTCCACAATCATGGGGAAGACTGCTGACTTGACAGATGTCCAGAAGGCAGTCACTGACACACTCCACAAGGTCTCAGAGTCTGGAGGAAGAGTGGAGAGGCCACAATCCAAGCTGCTGGAGGTCTAGGGTGAAGTTTCCACAATCAGTGATGGTTTGGGGAGCCATGTCATCTGCTGGTGTAGGGCCACTGTGTTTTATCAAGACCAAAGTCAGTGCAGCCGTCTACCAGGACATTTTACAGCACTTCATGCTTCCCTCTGTCCACACGGCCAAAAGTACCAGTACCTGGTTTACACACAACAGTATCACTGTGCTTGGTTGGCAGCAAACTCGCCTGACCTTAACCCCATAGAGAATCTATTTATTATAATCTATTATAGAGAATCTATGGGGTATTGTCAAGAGGAAGATGAGAGACACCAGACCCAACAATGCAGATGAGCTGAAGGCTGCTATCAAAGCCACCTGGGCTTCCATAACCCCTCAGCAGTGCCACAGGCTGATCGCCTCCATGCCACATTGCCGCAATGATGCAGTAATTGATGCACAAGGAGCCCGACCAAGTACTGAGGGCATTTACTGAACAGTCATTTCAGTAGGACATTTTGGTTTTAAAATAATTTTTCAAGCTGTTATAAAAGTATTCTAATTTACTGAGATAATGACTGTTGTGTTTTCATTGGCTGTAAACCATAATCAACATTAACAAAAATAAACACTTGAAATAGATCCCTCTGCGTGTAATGACTCTATAATAGATCCCTCTGCGTGTAATGACTCTATAGAATAGATCACTCTGTGTGTAATGACTCTATAGAATAGATCACTCTGCGTGTAATGACTCTATAGAATAGATCCCTCTGTGTGTAATGACTCTATAGAATAGATCCCTCTGTGTGTAATGACTCTATAGAATAGATCGCTCTGTGTGTAATGACTCTATAGAATAGATCCCTCTGTGTGTAATGACTCTATAGAATAGATCCCTCTGCGTGTAATGACTCTATAGAATAGATCCCTCTGCGTGTAATGACTCTATAGAATAGATCCCTCTGCGTGTAATGACTCTATAGAATAGATCCCTCTGCGTGTAATGACTCTATAAAATAGATCCCTCTGCGTGTAATGACTCTATAAAATAGATCCCTCTGCGTGTAATGACTCTATATAATAGATCCCTCTGCGTGTAATGACTCTATATAATAGATCCCTCTGTGTGTAATGACTCTATATAATAGATCGCTGTGTGTAATGACTCTATATAATAGATCCCTCTGCGTGTAATGACTCTATATAATAGATCCCTCTGTGTGTAATGACTCTATATAATAGATCCCTCTGTGTGTAATGACTCTATATAATAGATCGCTCTGTGTGTAATGACTCTATATAATAGATCCCTCTGCGTGTAATGACTCTATATAATAGATCCCTCTGTGTGTAATGACTCTATATAATAGATCCCTCTGTGTGTAATGACTCTATATAATAGATCACTGTGTGTAATGTCTCTATATAATAGATCCCTCTGTGTGTAATGACTCTATATAATAGATCACTCTGTGTGTAATGTCTCTATATAATAGATCCCTCTGTGTGTAATGACTCTATATAATAGATCCCTGTCTGTAATGACTCTATATAATAGATCCCTGTGTGTAATGACTCTATATAATAGATCACTCTGTGTGTAATGACTCTATATAATAGATCCCTCTGTGTGTAATGACTCTATATAATAGATCCCTGTGTGTAATGACTCTATATAATAGATCCCTCTGTGTGTAATGACTCTATATAATAGATCGCTCTGTGTGTAATGACTCTATATAATAGATCCCTCTGCGTGTAATGACTCTATATAATAGATCCCTCTGTGTGTAATGACTATATAATAGATCCCTCTGTGTGTAATGACTCTATATAATAGATCACTGTGTGTAATGTCTCTATATAATAGATCCCTGTGTGTAATGACTCTATATAATAGATCACTCTGTGTGTAATGTCTCTTTATAATAGATCCCTCTGTGTGTAATGACTCTATATAATAGATCCCTGTCTGTAATGACTCTATATAATAGATCCCTCTGTGTGTAATGACTATATAATAGATCCCTCTGTGTGTAATGACTCTATATGAGTTTCACTTTTTGTATTGAAGAACTGACACAAAGTAACTTTTTGATGATATTCTAATTTAGTGAGATGCACCTGTAGATAAAAGGGTTTCTTAACTTGAATTGACGTCATAGCACAGACCTGCATCAACTCAGCTTAAACGGAACAAAACCCATAGGACCCTATTCATCATAGTGTTTACTCCAGAATTCTGTTATAAAATGCTCAATCGTATAATTTGGATGCAACTGAAGACTATGTAAAAACGTTGCACCTTTTTGCTTTCTAATGGCATTTTTATGGGTAAGTGGGCCGGGTTGTGATGACTGCTGTTTGGCAACTTCATCATGAGCAGCGGTGGCAGCTACAAATCCTACTCCAGTCAGTGGCATAGCATGGAGGCGCTGTCCAGCCATCAGACGCTTCTGATGAATATGTCTCTTAATGAATCAGGAGCTGCGTCCTTCACCCCTGCCCTCTCATCAAGACATTAATCAGGTGCAGAGTTCTTTTAAGGTGACAATGCAGCAATTTAGCTCGAGTAGTTAATATTTTCTATGCATTTATGTCCATAAGTGACAGCCGAGTGCTGTGATGGCCTATTTTTATTAACCACATACAGAATCCATGAATGGATGGACAGATCTGTGCTAAGCATATGTGAATTTTTTTTTATTAAACATGGACATAGTCTTTCCTAAGTAACATTGGGGTCCCTGGTGGTCCTAACTTCAGCAACTTGTTTTATCCAATATGACTAACAGTGCGTTCTTCACTTGCATTTCTGCATGCGGATTGCACCTGCAGATTGTAAATGCGTTTTCCTGCCAGGGACATGCTGATGTGAAACGTTCTTCACTTGCATTTCCGCATGCGGGTTGACAAGCGCTTTCCAAGAGATTTTAGCATCACTTGGAAAGTGCTTGACAACTTGGTCACACTATATAAATCCATGCAAACGGCATATATAGTGTGACCATAAAAGAATGGTAAAAAATAAATCTATACTTACCCTCTGATGGCCCCCAGTGTGTTGCTTTGCTCCGTTCTGGCTGCCGGCAGATCGCGGGACACTGAAGGACCTGCCGACGTCAGCGTCGCGTGACCCGTCACATGACTATGAAGTCAGCGCAGGTCCTTCAGTCCATCGCGTTCTGCCGGCATGGGAGGACGAGTGCAGCGCGGGCCGCCAGAAGGTAAATAACATTTATTTTTTATTTTATTCTTTTTTTCACAGTGTCTATGGTGCCCGGGTCCGGAGGAGAGTCTTCTCTCCTCTAGACCTGCGTACCATCCGCACATTGAACGCTTGTATTCCGCATGTGCTTATCTAGTGAAGCGGAATGCATGCCTTCTAATGCAAGTCACTGGCGGCAAAAACGCAGCGCTTCCGCAAAATAATTGGTAGTGCTGCGTTTTTTTCCCCAGCTCGCGGTACACTGAAGGACCTGCCGTCACATGACTAAATGACGTCAGCGCAGGTCCTTCAGTCCACAGCACGCTGCCGGCAAGTGAAGACTAGGAGAGCGGGGGCCATCAGAAGGTAAGTATAATATTTATTTTTTATTTATTCTTTTTTTCACAGGTTCTATGGTACACAGGTCCGGAGGAGAGTCTCCTGTCCTCCACACCCGGGTACCATCCGCACATAGAAACGCATATTATCCATGTGTGCAAATATACTGACACGGATAATATGCGTTTCAATGCAAGTCAATTACAGCAATTACGCTGCATGTCCGCAAAATTAATTGACATGCTGTGTATTTTTCCGCAATGATAATGCGCAGCGGAAATTTCCGCAGCATGTGCACAGCACAGATTATCATTGGGGAACATGGCAGGCCTTCTACCAAGCGTTTAAGCATTCCTGCAGAGTTTTTGCTGGTGCTTAAACGCATCGTGGGCACACAGCCTAACAGCGTGTCCCTCCCCCGGCCTGTGTTCATGGACTGTAATGTAATCAGGCCTAGGTCAACATCTCTTGTTGCATCTAGAGGGTGTGAACCCTTCCCCCATCCAGGGGCTGATCCCAGTAGACAGAACAATAGACTCATGTTTGGCCCAGTCAGTTGCGTGGTGCCTCCTGACGCTGGAGGGTCTCAGGCTGAGGCCAGATCCTCGTGGCGTGTGTGGATTGATAGAAGCTGCCACGTTGGATTGTGTTGTGTCCCTCATCTGCTGGATCCATTGAACTCATCCATGGACTATTTCTATATTTTCTCTGGCAGGAGACGCCCCCAGACTGGTTTCTGCTGTTATATAGCAAAAACGAACCATATACAGAGTATATGGCAAAGAATCAAAAAACTTTATTATAAACAATATACAGAAAAGACAGACATGATTAAAAAGGACGACACACAGACAACCAAACTGGGTGACACATATACAACATAATAATAGATGTTAAATATCTATTGGGACAAAGCGCAAGAAGTGCTCGTATTCAAGGCATTTATGCACTGGTACAAAATTATGGCATATTTCATCACTATGGATATGTACCACGTGCCATATGGCCTATAGTGCCCTATGAAGAAATGCTAAAGAATTATATAGCACTCTTACCCATATTAGATCAGCACCCAGAATAAACAAGGACCCCAATGCGTGTTTCGCGTGGTATATCCTATGGCTTCCTCAGGGGGATTGTTTAATAGGACCTTCCATGTCTGTTTAAATATACTTTAGGGCCTGCGGTCACGTGACCACAACGGACCAATCATCTCCTGAACCATCAGCGCATGCACGCTGAACCGCCCGAGCCAGATGCGTCACGCATGGCCATCAAGGTGAACCACGCATGACCGGGAACCAGGACACGTTGCCAAGGCCCCCGAACATGCGAAGACACCATGCAGATGCCGTGCATGACGCAGAGGCAAGGGGAGGCACAGCACCCGCGCGCTCACCAAAGAGAACACAGCAACGCATTTAGACAAGTATAGTAACGCAACTACTTAATAATGCAAAAATGTGTTAGAGTAAGAAGTATCATTTTCCTATAATTGCAACACGATTCTCTCAGTACAAAAATCAATTTTCTTAGTCCAATTTAATTGTTGCTCGTAGTATCCTCATATTGATTAACCATATGTAGGTGATCCATATAGATGGTGCATATAGACTATGGAGGGAGAAAGTTACAAATGACAAAGAAAACAAATTAAAATCAACACATACAATTGTATAAAAATACCACAAAGATTATATCTATTAAAGAAATGGGTGAAGCTCAGGGCCTCATTAAGGCCATTTGGTGTCATTGTTCCCAGTTCCACTATCCATTTGTTTTCCCTTTGAGCCAGAAGATTTTTTTACATTTCCACCCCTAAATGCCACTATGGATGACATCAATACCACGTACCATAAATGTTTTGGGATTTCTCCCATGACAGATTTTAAAATGGCGTGCTATCGTCTTTAAAGAGGTTGTGTCGGCCACCGTCCTCATACCCCATGCCCCCTCACACCAGCCACGCAGCCCCCTGGATACCCTTCTACATACCCCATGCCCCTCACACCATCCACGCAGCCCCCTGGATGTCCCTCTACATACCCCATGCCTCCTCGCACCACCCACACAGCCCCCTGGATGTCCCTCTACATACCCCATGCCCCTCACACCAGCAATACAGCCCCCTGGATGCCCCTCTACATACCCCATGCCTCTCACACCAGCAATACAGCCCCCTGGATGCCCCTCTACATACCCCATGCCTCTCACACCAGCAATACAGCCCCCTGGATGCCCCTCTACATACCCCATGCCTCCTCACACCAGCCACCTGGATGTCCCTCTACATACCCCATGCCTCCTCGCACCAGCCATACAGCCCCCTGGATGTCCCTCTACATACCCCATGCCTCCTCGCACCAGCCACACAGCCCCCTGGATGTCCCTCTATATATCCCATGCCTCCTCTCACCAGCCACACAGCCCCCTGGATGTCCCTCTACATATCCCATGCCTCCTCACACCACCCACACAGCCCCCTGGATGTCCCTCTACATACCCCATGCCTCCTCACACCAGCGACACAGCCCCCTGGATGTCCCTCTACACACCCCATGCCTCCTCACACCACCCACACAGCCCCCTGGATGTCCCTCTACACATCCCATGCCTCCTCACACCAGCCCCCTGGATGTCCCTCTACATACCCCATGCCCCTCACACCAGCCAGACAGCCCCCTGGATGTCCCTCTACATATCCCATGCCTCCTCTCACCACCCACACAGCCCCCTGGATGTCCCTCTACATACCCCATGCCCCCTCCACCAGCCACACAGCCCCCTGGATGTCCCTCTACATATCCCATGCCTCCTCTCACCACCCACACAGCCCCCTGGATGTCCCTCTACATATCCCATGCCTCCTCGCACCACCCACACATCCCCTGGATGTCCCTCTACATACCCCATGCCTCCTCACACCAGCGACACAGCCCCCTGGATGTCCCTCTACACACCCCATGCCTCCTCACACCACCCACACAGCCCCCTGGATGTCCCTCTACACATCCCATGCCTCCTCACACCAGCCCCCTGGATGTCCCTCTACATACCCCATGCCCCTCACACCAGCCAGACAGCCCCCTGGATGTCCCTCTACATAACCCATATGCCTCCTCGCACCACCCACAGCCCCCTGGATGTCCCTCTACATACCCCCTGCCTCCTCACACCAGCCACAGAGCCCCCTGGATGTCCCTCTACATACCCCCTGCCTCCTCACACCAGCCACAGAGCCCCCTGGATGTCCCTCTACATACCCCATGCCTCCTCACACCAGCCACAGAGCCCCCTGGATGTCCCTCTACATATCCCATGCCCCTCACACCAGCCACAGAGCCCCCTCGATGTCCCTCTACATATCCCATGCCCCTCACACCAGCCACACAGCCCCTTGGATGTCCCTCTACACATCCCATGCCTCCTCACACCAGCCCCCTGGATGTCCCTCTACATGTCCCTTGCCTACTCACACAGCCCCCTGGATGTCCCTCTACATACTCCATGCCTCCTCGCACCACACACACACAGCCCCCTGGATGTCCCTCTACATACTCCATGCCTCCTCGCACCACACACACACAGCCCCCTGGATGTCCCTCTACATACCCCATGCCTCCTCGCACCAGCCACACAGCCCCCTGGATGTCCCTCTACATACCCCATGCCTCCTCGCACCAGCCACACAGCCCCCTGGATGTCCCTCTACATACCCCCTGCCTCCTCACACCAGCCACAGAGCCCCCTGGATGTCCCTCTACATACCCCCTGCCTCCTCACACCAGCCACAGAGCCCCCTGGATGTCCCTCTACATACCCCATGCCTCCTCACACCAGCCACAGAGCCCCCTGGATGTCCCTCTACATATCCCATGCCCCTCACACCAGCCACAGAGCCCCCTCGATGTCCCTCTACATATCCCATGCCCCTCACACCAGCCACACAGCCCCTTGGATGTCCCTCTACACATCCCATGCCTCCTCACACCAGCCCCCTGGATGTCCCTCTACATGTCCCTTGCCTACTCACACCACCTACACAGCCCCCTGGATGTCCCTCTACATACTCCATGCCTCCTCGCACCACACACACACAGCCCCCTGGATGTCCCTCTACATACTCCATGCCTCCTCGCACCACACACACACAGCCCCCTGGATGTCCCTCTACATACCCCATGCCTCCTCGCACCAGCCACACAGCCCCCTGGATGTCCCTCTACATACCCCATGCCTCCTCGCACCAGCCACACAGCCCCCTGGATGTCCCTCTACATACCCCATGCCTCCTCACACCAGCCACACAGCCCCCTGGATGTCCCTCTACATATCCCATGCCCCTCACACAAGCCAGACAGCCCCCTGGATGTCCCTCTACATACCCCATGCCTCCTCTCACCACCCACACAGCCCCCTGGATGTCCCTCTACACATCCCATGCCTACTCACACCACCCACACAGCCACCTGGATGTCCCTCTACACATCCCATGCCACCTCACACCAGCCCCCTGGATGTCCCTCTACACATACCTTGCCACCTCACACCAGCCCCCTGGATGTCTCTCTACATACCCCATGCCCCCTCCACCAGCCACACAGCCCCCTGGATGTCCCTCTACATATCCCATGCCTCCTCTCACCACCCACACAGCCCCCTGGATGTCCCTCTACATATCCCATGCCTCCTCTCACCACCCACACAGCCCCCTGGATGTCCCTCTACATATCCCATGCCTCCTCACACCACCCACACAGCCCCCTGGATGTCCCATGCCTCCTCACACCACCCACACAGCCCCCTGGATGTCCCATGCCTCCTCACACCACCCACACAGCCCCCTGGATGTCCCTCTACATACCCCATGCCTCCTCACATCAGCCACACAGCCCCCTGGATGTCCCTCTACACATCCCATGCCTACTCACACCACCCACACAGCTCCCTGGATGTCCCTCTACACATCCCATGCCTCCTCACACCAGCCCCCTGGATGTCCCTCTACATACCCCATGCCTACTCACACCACCCACACAGCCCCCTGGATGTCCCTCTACATACTCCATGCCTCCTCGCACCACACACACACAGCCCCCTGGATGTCCCTCTACATACTCCATGCCTCCTCGCACCACACACACACAGCCCCCTGGATGTCCCTCTACATACCCCATGCCTCCTCGCACCAGCCACACAGCCCCCTGGATGTCCCTCTACATACCCCATGCCTCCTCGCACCAGCCACACAGCCCCCTGGATGTCCCTCTACATACCCCATGCCTCCTCACACCAGCCACACAGCCCCCTGGATGTCCCTCTACATATCCCATGCCCCTCACACAAGCCAGACAGCCCCCTGGATGTCCCTCTACATACCCCATGCCTCCTCTCACCACCCACACAGCCCCCTGGATGTCCCTCTACACATCCCATGCCTACTCACACCACCCACACAGCCACCTGGATGTCCCTCTACACATCCCATGCCACCTCACACCAGCCAGACAGCCCCCTGGATGTCCCTCTACATACCCCATGCCTCCTCTCACCACCCACACAGCCACCTGGATGTCCCTCTACACATCCCATGCCACCTCACACCAGCCCCCTGGATGTCCCTCTACACATCCCATGCCACCTCACACCAGCCCCCTGGATGTCCCTCTACACATCCCATGCCACCTCACACCAGCCCCCTGGATGTCCCTCTACACATCCCATGCCACCTCACACCAGCCCCCTGGATGTCTCTCTACATACCCCATGCCCCCTCCACCAGCCACACAGCCCCCTGGATGTCCCTCTACATATCCCATGCCTCCTCTCACCACCCACACAGCCCCCTGGATGTCCCTCTACATATCCCATGCCTCCTCACACCACCCACACAGCCCCCTGGATGTCCCATGCCTCCTCACACCAGCCCCCTGGATGTCCCTCTACATACCCCATGCCCCTTCCACACAGCCCCCTGGATGTCCCTCTACATATCCCATGCCTCCTCACACCACCCACACAGCCCCCTGGATGTCCCTCTACATATCCCATGCCTCCTTACACCACCCACACAGCCCCCTGGATGTCCCTCTACATATCCCATGCCTACTCACACCACCCACACAGCCCCCTGGATATCCCTCTACACATCCCATGTCTCCTCACATCAGCCCCCTGGATGTCCCTCTACATACCCCATGCCCCTCACACCAGCCATACAGCCCCCTGGATGCCCCTCTACATACCCGATGCCTCCTCATACCAGCCATACAGCCCCCTGGATGTCCCTCTACATACCCCATGCCTCCTCACACCAGCCACACAGCCCCCTGGATGCCCCTCTACAAACCCCATGCCGCCTCACACCACCCACACAGCCCCCTGGATGTCCCTCTACATATCCCATGCCTCCTCACACCAGCCACACAGCCCCCTGGATGTCCCTCTACATATCCCATGCCTACTCACACCAGCTTCATCGCCCCCTGGATGTCCCTCTACATACCCCATGCCCCTCACACAAGCCACACAGCCCCCTGGATGTCCCTCTACATACCCCATGCCCCTCACACAAGCCACACAGCCCCCTGGATGTCCCTCTACATACACCATGCCTCCTCACAGCACCCACACAGCCCCCTTTATGCCTCCACAGCATTTATTCACATGGTCAGTTCCCCCACCTCAGTCCTCACAGCACAAAGCTGAACACGAGCTCCTCATCACCATCCTCCGGTCCCGGCACAATGTGCACTGCTGCAGCTGCAGGTGGAAGAGCGTCCACTGGACTGAGAAGCCCCGCCCCTTCCGGTGACGTCATGATAGAATGAAATCACTCCTCCCCCTCAAGAGATCAACTCCAAACTAGACGCTACCGTGGAGGTATGTGGAGACCCCGTTACTGGCGCAGGGGGCATTAACCCCTTCAGCACGGAGGCTCTTTGGGGGTCTTGTGTTGCCCCTTTATAAGAATCATAAGGTTTCTGTTCTGTTTCCTGTAATAGATACATACGACCCAACTATGGAGACAGGAAGGGAGGAAACGTATTGTTCTCAGAGTACAGGACCCCCACAGTGTAATGCCCACATTATACCCCTTATGCAGGATGTATGATGCCCCCAAACAGTGTAATGCCCCCATTATGCCCCTTATGCAGTATGTATGATGCCCCCACACAGTGTAATGCCCTCATTATGCCCCTTATGCAGGATGTATGATGCCCCCACACAGTGTAATGCCCCCATTATGCCCCTTATGCAGGATGTATGATGCCCCCCACACAGTGTAATACCCCCATTATACCCCTTATGCAGGATGTATGATGCCCCCACACAGTGTAATGCCCCCATTATGCCCCTTATACAGTATGTATGATGCCCCCACACAGTGTAATGCCCCCATTATACCCCTTATGCAGGATGTATGATGCCTCCACACAGTGTAATGCCCCCATTATGCCCCTTATGCAGGATGTATGATGCCCCCACACAGTGTAATGCCCCCATTATGCCCCTTATGCAGGATGTATGATGCCCCCTCACAGTGTAATGCCCCCATTATGACCCCTTATGCAGGATGTATGATGCCTCCACACAGTGTAATGCCCCCATTGTGCCCCTTATGCAGGATGTATGATGCCTCCACACAGTGTAATGCCCCCATTATGCCCCTTATGCAGGATGTATGATGCCCCCACACAGTGTAATGCCCCCATTATGCCCCTTATGCAGGATGTATGATGCCCCCTCACAGTGTAATGCCCCCATTATGACCCCTTATGCAGGATGTATGATGCCCCCACACAGTGTAATGCCCCCATTATGCCCCTTATGCAGGATGTATGATGCCCCCACACAGTGTAATGCCCCCATTATGCCCCTTATGCAGGATGTATGATGCCCCCACACAGTGTAATGCCCCCATTATGCCCCTTATGCAGGATGTATGATGCCCCCACACAGTGTAATGCCCCCATTATGCCCCTTATGCAGGATGTATGATGCCCCCACACAGTGTAATGCCCCCATTATGCCCCTTATGCAGGATGTATGATGCCCCCACACAGTGTAATGCCCTCATTATGCCCCTTATGCAGGATGTATGATGCCCCCACACAGTGTAATGCCCCCATTATGCCCCTTATACAGTATGTATGATGCCCCCACACAGTGTAATGCCCCCATTATACCCCTTATGCAGGATGTATGATGCCTCCACACAGTGTAATGCCCCCATTATGCCCCTTATGCAGGATGTATGATGCCCCCACACAGTGTAATGCCCCCATTATGCCCCTTATGCAGGATGTATGATGCCCCCTCACAGTGTAATGCCCCCATTATGACCCCTTATGCAGGATGTATGATGCCTCCACACAGTGTAATGCCCCCATTGTGCCCCTTATGCAGGATGTATGATGCCTCCACACAGTGTAATGCCCCCATTATGCCCCTTATGCAGGATGTATGATGCCCCCACACAGTGTAATGCCCCCATTATGCCCCTTATGCAGGATGTATGATGCCCCCTCACAGTGTAATGCCCCCATTATGACCCCTTATGCAGGATGTATGATGCCCCCACACAGTGTAATGCCCCCATTATGCCCCTTATGCAGGATGTATGATGCCCCCACACAGTGTAATGCCCCCATTATGCCCCTTATGCAGGATGTATGATGCCCCCACACAGTGTAATGCCCCCATTATGCCCCTTATGCAGGATGTATGATGCCCCCACACAGTGTAATGCCCCCATTATGCCCCTTATGCAGGATGTATGATGCCCCCACACAGTGTAATGCCCCCATTATGCCCCTTATGCAGGATGTATGATGCCCCCACACAGTGTAATGCCCTCATTATGCCCCTTATGCAGGATGTATGATGCCTCCACACAGTGTAATGCCCCATTATGCCCCTTATGCAGGATGTATGATGCCCCCACACAGTGTAATGCCCCCATTATACCCCTTATGCAGGATGGATGATTCCTCCACACAGTGTAATGCCCCATTATGCCCCCTATGCAGGATGTATGATGCCCCCACACAGTGTAATGCCCCCATTATGCCCCTTATGCAGGATGTATGATGCCCCCACACGGTGTTATGCCCCCATTATGCCCCTTATGCAGGATGTATGATGCCCCCCACACAGTGTAATGCCCCCATTATGCCCCTTATGCAGGATGTATGATGCCCCCACAGTGTAATGCTCCCATTATGCCCCTTATGCAGGATGTATGATGCCCCCCCACAGTGTAATGCCCCCATTATGCCCCTTATGCAGGATGTATGATGCCCCCCACAGTGTAATGCTCCCATTATGCCCCTTATGCAGGATGTATGATGCCTCCACACAGTGTAATGCCCCCATTATGCCCCTTATGCAGGATGTATGATGCCTCCACACAGTGTAATGCCCCAATTATGCCCCTTATGCAGGATGTATGATGCCCCCACACAGTGTTATGCCCCCATTATGCCCCTTATGCAGGATGTATGATGCCCCCCACACAGTGTAATGCCCCCATTATGCCCCTTATGCAGGATGTATGATGCCCCCACACAGTGTTATGCCCCCATTATGCCCCTTATGCAGGATGTATGATGCCCCCCACACAGTGTAATGCTCCCATTATGCCCCTTATGCAGGATGTATGATGCCCCCCCACAGTGTAATGCCCCCATTATGCCCCTTATGCAGGATGTATGATGCCCCCCACAGTGTAATGCTCCCATTATGCCCCTTATGCAGGATGTATGATGCCCCCCACACAGTGTAATGCCCCCATTATGCCCCTTATGCAGTATGTATGATGCCCCCATTATGCCCCTTATGCAGGATGTATGACCCCCCCACAGTGTAATGCCCCCATTATGCCCCTTATGCAGGATGTATGATGCCCCACACAGTGTAATGCCCCCATTATGCCCCTCATGCAGGATGTATGATGCCCCCCACAGTGTAATGCCCCCATTATGCCCCTCATGCAGGATGTATGATGCTCCCACACAGTGTAATGCCCCCATTATGCAGGATGTATGATGCCCCCCACATAGTGTAATGCCCCATTATGCCCCTTATGTAGGATGTATGATGCCCCCACACAGTGTAATGCTCCCATTATGCCCCTTATGCAGGATGTATGATGCCCCCACACAGTGCAATGCCCCCATTATGCCCCTTATGCAGGATGTATGATGCCCCCACACAGTGTAATGCCCCCATTATGCCCCTTATGCAGGATGTATGATGCCCCACACAGTGTAATGCCCCCATTATGCCCCTCATGCAGGATGTATGATGCCCCCCACAGTGTAATGCCCCCATTATGCCCCTTATGCAGGATGTATGATGCCCCCACACAGTGTAATGCCCCCATTATGCCCCTTTTGCAGGATGTATGATGCCCCCCACAGTGTAATGCCCCCATTATGCCCCTTATGCAGGATGTATGATGCCCCCCACAGTGTAATGCCCCCATTATGCCCCTTATGCAGGATGTATGATGCCCCCACACAGTGTAATGCCCCATTATGCCCCTTATGCAGGATGTATGATGCCCCCCACAGTGTAATGCTCCCATTATGCCCCTTATGCAGGATGTATGATGCCCCACACAGTGTAATGCCCCCATTATGCCCCTTATGCAGGATGTATGATGCCCCCCACAGTGTAATTCCCCCATTATGCCCCTTATGCAGGATGTATGATGCCCCCACACAGTGTAATGCCCCCATTATGCCCCTTATGCAGGATGTATGATGCCCCCACACAGTGTAATGCCCCCATTATGCCCCTTATGCAGGATGTATGATGCCCCCACAGTGTAATGCCCCCATTATGCCTCTTATACAGGATGTATGATGCCCCCACACAGTGTAATGCCCCCATTATGCCCCTTATGCAGGATGTATGATGCCCCCACACAGTGTAATGCCCCCATTATGCCCCTTATGCAGGATGTATGATGCCCCCACACAGTGTAATGCTCCCATTATGCCCCTTATGCAGGATGTATGATGCCCCCACACAGTGCAATACCCCCATTATGCCCCTTATGCAGGATGTATGATGCCCCCACACCGTGTAATGCCCCCATTATGCCCCTCATGCAGGATGTATGATGCCCCACAGTGTAATGCCCCCATTATGCCCCTCATGCAGGATGTATGATGCCCCCCACAGTGTAATGCCCCCATTATGCCCCTTATGCAGGATGTATGATGCCCCCACACAGTGTAATGCCCCCATTATGCCCCTTATGCAGGATGTATGATGCCCCCCACAGTGTAATGCCCCCATTATGCCCCTTATGCAGGATGTATGATGCCCCACACAGCGTAATGCCCCCATTATGCCCCTTATGCAGGATGTATGATGCCCCCACACATTGTAATGCCCCATTATGCCCTATTATGCAGGATGTATGATGCCCCCCACAGTGTAATGCTCCCATTATGCCCCTTATGCAGGATGTATGATGCCCCACACAATGTAATGCCCCCATTATGCCCCTTATGCAGGATGTATGATGCCCCCCACAGTGTAATTCCCCCATTATGCCCCTTATACAGGATGTATGATGCCCCCACACAGTGTAATGCCCCCATTATGCCCCTTATGCAGGATGTATGATGCCCCCACACATTGTAATGCCCCCATTATGCCCCTTATGCAGGATGTATGATGCCCCCACAGTGTAATGCCCCCATTATGCCTCTTATACAGGATGTATGATGCCCCCACACAGTGTAATGCCCCCATTATGCCCCTTATGCAGGATGTATGATGCCCCCACACAGTGTAATGCCCCCATTATGCCCCTTATGCAGGATGTATGATGCCCCCACACAGTGCAATACCCCCATTATGCCCCTTATGCAGGATGTATGATGCCCCCACACCGTGTAATGCCCCCATTATGCCCCTCATGCAGGATGTATGATGCCCCACACAGTGTAATGCCCCCATTATGCCCCTCATGCAGGATGTATGATGCCCCCCACAGTGTAATGCCCCCATTATGCCCCTTATGCAGGATGTATGATGCCCCCACACAGTGTAATGCCCCCATTATGCCCCTTATGCAGGATGTATGATGCCCCCACAGTGTAATGCCCCCATTATGCCTCTTATACAGGATGTATGATGCCCCCACACAGTGTAATGCCCCTTATGCAGGATGTATGATGCCCCCACACAGTGTAATGCCCCCATTATGCCCCTTATGCAGGATGTATGATGCCCCCACACAGTGTAATGCTCCCATTATCCCTTTATGCAGTATGTATGATGCCCCCACAGTGTAATGCCCCCATTACGCCCCTTATGCCCCCATTACGCCCCTTATGCAGTATGTATGATGCCCCCACAGTACCGCCTGAGGTCCTGCAGTTGGAATAATCCCTCTGGAGTTGGTTTCCCCTTTGCCTGCTCCCCTCCATGTATACCCTCGAGCATGTATACATGCATGTAGGGGAGCAGCCGGCCTTACTAGATATCGAGGCTTTGTACAGTAATATACGGCATGAGGATGGTATCAGAGGAGTAAGATGTTTCTTTAAATCGAGATCAGTCGAGTGTAGCAGACATAATGACATCATTGAAGATCTTCTAAAATTCACTCTTACTTATAACTACTTTCTTATTGACAGGCAGTACTTCCTCCAGCTCAGGGGTACTGCGATGGGGAGCCCCTGTGCCCCCTCATATGCTAACTTATCCCTGGACTGGTGGGAGGAAACCACAATATTCTGAGATGATTATAAGTGGTGGCATCCATATACTGGGGTATGGTACAAATATATTGAGTACATTTTTATCATCTGGTCTGGGTCGAGTGAACAATCTTTTTAATTTGTCGGGGAACTCAACATCAATAGAGTGGGCCTTAGATTTACATCTGAATTTAATTATAATAATAATAATTTTTATTTTTATAGCGCTACAGCACTTTACAATTTTAGGGGGGACTTATACAGACAATACAGACTACAGAATAAGCATAAGTCAAAGGTAAGACAGTTTCTGATTCTAGAGATGTTTTTGAGGTGTAGATGACACGAGCGAGCGAGTGATTTTATGTGAGGAGTGAAGGAAAGACCTGAATCGAGTATGACCCCAAGACAGTGGGCATGTTGCTGGGGAGTAATGGTGGAGCCACAAACTGAAGTGGCAATATTGGGCACAGGTAGGTTAGTGGAGGGAGGAAATACGAGTAGTTCAGTTTTTGACAGATTCAGTTTTAGATAGAGGGAGGACATAGTGTTAGAGACGGCGGAAAGACAATCACTGGTGTTTTGTAATAATGCAGGGGTGATGTCTGGAGAAGAGGTGTATAATTGGGTGTCATCAGCATAGAGATGGTACTGAAAACCGAATCTGCTGATTGTTTTTCCAATAGAAGTGGTATATAAGGAGAAAAGAAGGGTGCCTAGGACTGATCTTTGAGGAACTCCGACAATAAGGGGAAGGTGAGAGGAAGAGGAGCCAGAAAAAGACTCAGTGAAGGAGCTGTCAGAGAGGTAGATCCACAGTATCGAATGCTGCAGAGAGATCCAGGAGAATCAGCAGGGAGTAGTGACTATTAGATTTGGCTGTTAGGAGATCATTAGAGACTTTAGTGAGTGCAGTTTCAGTAGAATGTAAAGGGTCAAGAAGGGAGTTATCTGAGAGATAGCGGATTAGACGGGAGTGGACCAGGAGTTCCAGGAGTTTAGAGATAAAAGGAAGATTGGAAACAGGTCTGTAGCTGGCCGTGCAGTTCTGGTCGAGGGATGTTTTTTTAAGTAACGGATGTACGCTGGCGTGTTTAAAAAAGGAGGGAAAAATACCAGATGAGAGGTAGAGGTTGAATATTTTAGTTAGGTGAGTGGTGGTGACAGCTGGAGAAAGGGACTGAAGGAGATGTGAGGGAATAGGGTCACTGGTGCAGGTGGTAGAGCGAGAGGAAGAAAGGAGCCTTGTCACTTCTTCTTCTTTCATGACTGGTTCGAAGTCAGAAAATGAGCAAGATGCAGTGTGGGAGGGAGGAGCATGCATAACATTTGGGGATTGGGAGAAAATTTCCTGTCTGATATGGTCAATTTTTTCTTTGAAATAATTGGACAGATCGTTAGCGCTAAGGTCAGTGGGCGGGCTTTGTGCTGTTTGATTGAGGAGAGAGTGAAAAGTGTAAAACAGGTGTTTTGGCTTTTTGGGCCGTGAGATGATGAGGTTGTTAAAGTAGGTTTGTTTGGAGAGGTGAAGGGCGGAGTTATAGGTTTTAAGCATAAATTTATAATGGATCAAATCTTCGGCCAGATTAGATTTTCTCCACAGCCGTTCTGCACCTGGAGCACCGCTGGAGAAAACGTGTTTACAGCGTGTGCCAGGGTTGTCCTCATCTGCGCCGAGTTGTTCTCTGTGTATGAGGTGCGGCTTCATCCAGGGCGCATAGCAATATTTCGTTATAATGCTTCAGTGCAGAGTCGGGATATGAGAGGGAGGAGATTGGGGCCAATGATGATTGCAACTTTTTAATAAATTTCTGGGTGTTAATGGATTGTATATTTCTGTAAGTGTGGAAAGTGGGGGTGTCTTGAACAGGGTGACAGTTCTTGACAGAGAATGAAAGAAGGTTGTGATCAGAGAGCGGAAGAGGAGCGTTAGTAAAGTCATGTATTAAACAGAGCCGGGTGAAGATCAAGTCAAGAGTATTTCCATTTTTATGTGTAGGAGAATTAGTAAGCTGTGAGAGGCCGAAGGAGGAAGTTAGCGATAAAAGATGAGCTGCAGATGGGGAGAATGGATCACCAATTGGGATGTTAAAGTCTCCCATGATGAGGGTGGGGATGTCATAGGATAGAAAGTTTGGAAGCCAAGTGGCAAAATGATCCACAAACTGACGGGAGGGGACACGAGGGGCCCGGAGGGCGATAGACAACCGGCACTTTAAGGGAGAAGGGCCGGTAGAGTCTGACTCTGTGGTCCTCAAAAGAAGGGAAGATAAGTGAGGGTACTGAGGATATAACCTGAAAAGTACATTTTGTTTAAAGGAGCAGACCAACACCAATTATTACCAGTTGCCGTTCCAGTATGTACTGATCAAGAAAGATTGAAATGGGACCCTAGGAACACTCATCTACCATAAACCTTCAAGCACTAATAAACTATTGAAGTGGGATAACCACCCCCCCCCCATCCCCATACAAAGAGGAAAACCCAAGGGCCAATTTTTACGGTTGAGAAAGTACTGCTCGAATGTCACAGATTTTAATATACAGGCAATAGACCTGAACACCAGATTAAGGGATAAAGGGTACTCATGGTACATTTTCGACTCCGCATCATCGTTTGCAGAAAAATGGGAGAGAGAGACACTCCTCCATACCAAGCCAAGAGACCAAGAAGAAGATTGGACTACACGAGTAAGAAAAACTTATGACAATCAGAGTGACTGTATCTTTCATATTCTCAGCAAACACTGGGATATACTTGTGGTCGACCCGAACCTGAGGGTGCTGTGGAATCTACTCCCACAATAACTTTCAGAAAGGGTTGGTCAATTAGGGACCATGCACAGTTTCTATAAAAAAAAACCTGCACCCAAGGGGACTTGGCTAGATAGAAGAATCTACGGTTTCTTTAGATCTGGAGAATGTTGTACATGTAATTGGATGAGACCATGTAAATCTTTCTCAAGTTCCTCCATGGTTAAAATCTTTTTCCAGTGGGATTATTCCATCTGTAAAACTTCAGGACTAGTATATATGGCCACATGCACCTGCCCCCTAGAATATGTAGACAAGATCAAGAGGGTGTCTAGGAGGAGAGTAGGGGAGCATTTGGGCGATATACGCCATGGTCGGGAGATCCCATTAGTGAGACACATGAACAGTGCACATCGAGTGAACCCGGAGACCTCTCCTTTTGTATCATTGTGGTGGTTAAACCCAATGTGAGAGGAGGTGATCACAATAGATGTATCCTCTGAAAGGAAAGTGAGTGGATTGTTAGACTGGATTCTCGAGCCCCTAAGGGACTCAATGAGCAAATTTCCTATGCCTGTTTTGTGTGAATACAGTCCCATTCTGGATTATATTTTTGGATTTTATGCTCTACCCATTGCTAGTCAGTTTCCTGTGAATGGGGTTCACATATTGTTGTACTTCACCGAGATATCTGAGCTTCTATATCAGAATTATTTCTTATCAATTATATTCCACTTATACTATTTCGTCATTAACAAGTGTGGTGATCCTTGTGTATCTCTAATTGTGCAATAGAGGTCAACTTTGACCATTTAGGAATATACTGTGGGCCACCATCCCATATTTTTGTGGTGATAAAGTAGATCTACATGCCTATTACATGATGGGAGGATGTGCAGTACTTGTTTTTAGTCTCCCATGATGCTGATCTCAGAGATAGGATTTTTCTATGTTGGTGGTATGCAATCCAATGCCATATGCGATCCGGCGTGGAACGCATGCTTCCGGACATGCGCATGCGCAGATAGGAGACCGTGATGCCCTCCGGCATGGAATGCACATGTCCGGGCACGTTTGTGCTTTCTTCCCGCCCGTTGTTTTGTGCTGGATTGTGGGGCGTTCTTGAGAATTTATTTTTGTTCCATCTTTCTTTAGTTGATCCCACTGATGCATCAGATAAGTCCTCAGAGAATTATAATTAGAGGAACCCATGGACACATTAGGATTTGTGAAGCTGACCTCCGCTCTCCTCTATTTCCTTTGAATTTATTGTATGACCTGTATTTCAGAACAGTAGCTCCTGGTTTGTTTCGTTTCCATGTGTAACTTGAATTTGACTCGTAGTCTTTGATATCTCTCTCAAACGTAGTTTTTTTGATGTCTGAGATCCATCCTCCAGACTTTGTAAATTCTTTTGAATATTTTGTTTGAGCTTTGGATCAAAAAAGGCTTCTACACCAGGCGGAATAAGCAAGAAACAAATATCAAACGCAATGTAACTTGGTTATCCTATAAGATTTTTTTAAATGTGGACATACACCCTGTAAAGCATGCAACGATGTTAATAAAACCGACACATTTGAAGAAAACCTAACGGTACAGCAATTTTCAGTACACAATTTCATCAATTGTAACACTATAGGGGGTCATTTATTTAATAGAGTGTATAGAGAGTTAACTACAATACGTGGGATGCACGTCAGGGCCCCTAAAAAAAATGTATTAGAAGACATTAATCTATTAAGATATTTGGCAGTCGGCACCACACAATCTAAATCACTGAAATATGATACGGGGGGCAATGGTAACTGTGCAACAAAGCACATAAAGAAGTAGGTAGAGAAAAGCTTGCACAGTGAGATAATGCACATCCAAAAATAATAAGAATTACTACAAATAACAAATAAAATAGCAACTTTATTTCATGTAGGGACACACAAGTGGTTAAAAAACATACGACCCCTGATGAAGCTACTGTAGTAGTGATACACGTAGGGCATAGATACCTACGTGTATCGCTACTACAGTAGCTTCGTCAGGGGCTGTATTTCTCTTGCTGATCAAAAAGGTCATAGTATTTGTATAACCCTGAATGCTGAATTCTGTTCGTTTGGAAACAATCATGTTTACTGTGATAATGACAAATTGCACTAAGTCAGCTGAAAGTTTATTTACAACAGCCCCTGTGATACCAACTGTGTAAGTAGATTAGCTCAAACAATGATAAGTGATCCCTGCACCTTTACCTCTTTTACCTGGGCTTTATGACCTCACATAGATGTAAATATAAACAGGGATGTCTGTAGTGCTGTAGACAGAATGAAATTTGGGACAGAGAATCACGGAACATCAGAAGGACTTTGGAAGGAGAATGGGAGACATCCTTCAGCAAAGTAGATGGATTGCATGGCATCTAAAGAGACACAGATTTGTATTCTACATGTTTCTAATCTAAGGGTATCAGCCCTCACTGGAAAGTTTCAGATCTGCTCCATTAACCATCAGAGAGACCATGGATACTTTTGGGAAGTCCGGGAGAGGACGAAAAAGTCACTTGGCCCCATGGATATGCTGTTTTGGTGTTGCTAGGAGGGACCCACCAGTCACCTAGAACCCATGGAGACATTTGGAGTTGCCAAGAGGGACCCACCGGTCGTCTGGTCCCATGAAAACTCTCGGAGAGGCCAGGATGGGACCATCGGGTCTCCTGGTCTTGTACCTCAATGGACTGTTGACTTCCTAAACTTGCCGCTACCTTCTCTCTGTGGGAGCCCACCTGAAGCGGAGGGCCACTGGTTGAGGTAGTCAGCACTGGAAGTCTCTAAAGTCGCAGCTGTTCTATCCCAGGCGGGCGGAGAAGGAAGGGTGAGACTGTGTAATGTTGTACCATCTTGGGTATTTGCTGGGACTGTTCTGTATGTTTAATGTCTTCTTTGTGGTTCAATAAAGTATTACCATGCTGTTTTACCCTCACCCTGTGTTGTTTTAGTAGCGTTACACCAACAGAAGACCCTGGGTCTTCACAGTCCCTGACCAGGGCGGCTCCATGCGGTGTTCTTCAGACAAGGTGCATTAAATAAACAGTGAGCTGACATCTCTCTCCATTTTCTCATTATATGCATGTTTTCCTTATAGTGACAAATATTTATTTTTGCTAAAACTGTGATATTTTCACTTTAAAACTTTTTTTTAAACCTTTTTTATAAACTTTTTAAAATAACTCTCATTAGTGCGATCATACAACACAGAAGCCTTTGATTGCTCATGTGATGCACTGTACTACTGTAGTGCCATGTATTATCACTGCCTGTCAGTGTAATACTAACTGCCCCATACACATGAGATAAGTGTTGGCTGAACGATCATTTGGCAGACGGCTATCTCTCCCGACTCCCCCATACACAAATATTCCAGCTTTCCTGTGGTTTGTATGTCTGACTGCATCTGTAGGGAGGTCCCCAAATACATTATATAGTCGACCAAAATCAGTGCTTCCATGTAACTTTAGTCTAATGTTTATGGAGGCGTTAAAAAGTAAGTTATGGAACTCTGCCTCTGGCCCGGCCTAATAGACTTTTGTATATTACAGGCCCAGTACTTGAGGGAGGAGGGCATTCAGCTGAACTCTGTCACACCTTCTTAGATGCCATGTTTGCTTTTTGCAGGAGCAAGTGGTTAAACTGCCAGGGATTTTGTTGCTGCCGCACCTGTGCCATCCCTGAGGTGTACATCTATGTTCTGGTGCCCAAAAGAGTTCATAACATGTTAAAAAATTACAAAATGTGTCTTCTGCTTTTTGCATGTTTTTTCTTTTTACAAGAATTGTTGGAGCAAATTTTCTTTTGAAACCTTTTAATATCTGCTTTTTTATGTTTTTTTTTCTTGTAATATAGGAAAGCCTAAGGCTAGAAATAAAACCCATAATACACTGTACATGTAGACTTTAGTATCGAATAATTTCTGTCCGCGGCATTTGTGCAAACAAAACAGCTTTTATAAAAGCCTCAAACTTCTGTGTGTGAATCAGACATGAGATGTAACTTGATAGAAGATTACAGTTCGGGGAAGACTGGAAACATTCATACAGACGGCCAGTGGTGATGTAGTCAGTGACGGACTGTCTCCAAATATGGTTTTAGATCCGTAGTAGAAGATGTTTCCTCATCATGAAGTAGTTATTTCTCATGTCACGTGAAATAAATATCTCCTGCAGTATTGCTAATGCCAATTCCAGTGACAGAAAATGAGACGAGAATTAGCGTTATGGAAGGTGAGTCTATGAGAAACATTTTCAGCTGCAGACTTCGAGGAAGAAACTGCTTGTTGTCTGTGGCCTAAAATATATAGGTTTTATTCCTAGATGTAAAGAAAAAACTAAATTTAAAATAATAAATCTCCTCGTATGTTTCCCCTTATTATCTTCAGTAGTTGCATTATTACACAGGATTTTTATGATGTTACATCGGCTCATCTTCTTCTAATTCAGGTCTCTACAATACCGGATCCTCTCAGTGAAGATCTTCTATATAAGAAAATTTTCCTGATTTACCTATCAAAGATGGATATGGACAGAGACAAGATAGTGGAGAGGATATTACACCTCACCCTAGAGATCCTCTTCCGGCTTACTGGAGAGGTGAGATATTTTGATGATGTCACATTACATCATTCTTATCTATGGGAATAACAGATGGACAGAACTGGAGAGGTGAGGACTCTGGAAATGTCTGTAGTGAGATTTATTAATGTGTCTCTCCATAACCAGAGATTAATCACGGGGTCTCCACCTCGCCCCCTGATACATGAGGACATCAATGACCAGATCCTAGAACTCGCCTACAAGATGATTGAGCTGCTGACTGGAGAGGTGACGCTGCTGGGAATGCTGGGACATTATACAGTAATACTATGAAGGGATCGGGGGATGACGGTATCATTGTATGTGTCAGGTTCCTATAAGGTGTCAGGATGTCGCCATCTATTTCTCCATGGAGGAGTGGGAGTATTTAGAAGGACACAAAGATCTGTACAAGGACATCATGATGGAGGTTCCCCAACCCCTCACATCATCAGGTAATAGACAGGACTAAATACACACGGCCTATAAGTATCTGTATGGAAAGAATGAATTCAGTCCCTGTATGTGTTTCCTCCAGATCTATCCAGTAAGAGGACAACACCAGAGAGATGTCCCCATCCTCTTCTTCCACAGGACTGTAAACAAGAAGATCCCAATGTTCCTCAGGATCATCAGGTAGATGGAGAGAAGGTGTCATGAGATCTCCCCTATGATGTGTAGACGGCTGTGAGGGTCTTGTGCTCAGTCTTGTTTCATCCACCAGTATTATATGTTTTATACTTGTATAATGAGAACGGTGGAGATGGCAGGATTAGAGCTGATCACACATGTGACTTCTCCATCTGTCTTTGACTTTTATAATATTTGTTTCAGGGTGAAGATCTGACTCATATTAATACTACAGAAACATATGTGAGGGGTGATGAGCGGTGTAAGGAGGAGATTCCTACATATGACTACCCAGGTGAGTAGTAACCACTAAATGCAGAGAAGTCACAGATTCTTCTCAGTCACCGGCTGTGGATGCTTTATCGGTGGTGTAGTCCGGCCATATCACAATCGTGTGATCACCATTTTGCTGCTAGACCACAACATTCTCCTCCTTCCGAAAATATTCAATTTACTTTGTGTAATTGTGAAAGCCCTTTTCTATAGAACTTACAACCTGGAGGATCTACCTACCCCCTGGGATTAGTAGACGCTGACCGTTACCTGCCCAAGTCTGTAAACTACAAAGCCAAATGACAGCGTACGTAGAAAGTGCTGACAAGTGAGAAAATCACTTGAAGAAAAATTATGATGGGACTGTAAGAGAAAGCGGAGGGTAATGATGCTGTTGGCTTCCTAGATCCCTGATATCTTATTGGATGAATCTACCTTCTATCCCTTCTGTGCTGCTGAATGTGCTCGTATGGTGCCTACAAGACCAGGTCCAGTCTTTCTGGCCAAAGTTTGCTTTTTTGATCGATAACATTAAATGTCCAGTGAGGGACAAGTGTAAATTTCTGTACAATAACAACAGAGTTTCCCTTTATCCCGACTTTTCAATTTCTTTTTAAACCAACTAACTTCAAACAGGATTTTGATAAACTACATAAAAAACATTACACCTGTGCCATGATATACAGTTAGGTCCATATATATTTGGACAGAGACAACATTTTTCTAATTTTGGTTCTAGACATTACCACAATGAATTTTAAACAAAACAGTTCAGATGCAGTTGAAGTTCAGACTTTCAGCTTGAGGGTATCCACATTAAAATTGGATGAAGGGTTTAGGAGTTTCAGCTCCTTAACATGTGCCACCCTGTTTTTAAAGGGACCAAAAGTAATTGGACAATTGACTCCAAGGCTATTTCATGGACAGGTGTGGGCAATCCCTTCGTTATGTCATTCTCAATTAAGCAGATAAAAGGCCTGGAGTGGTTTGAGGTGTGGTGCTTGCATTTGGAAGGTTTTGCTGTGAAGTAAACATGCGGTCAAAAGAGCTCTCCATGCTGGTGAAACAAGCCATCCTTAAGCTGCAAAAACAGAAAAAAAACATCCGAGAAATTGCTACAATATTAGGAGTGGCAAAATCTATAGTTTGGTACATCATGAGAAAGAAAGAAAGCATCGGTGAACTCATCAATGTAAAAAGACCTGGGCGCCCACGGAAGACAACAGTGGTGGATGATCGCAGAATAATCTCCATGGTGAAGAGAAACCCCTTCACAACAGCCAACCAAGTGAACAACACTCTCCAGGAGGTAGGCATATCAATATCCAAATCTACCATAAAGAGAAGACTTCATGAAAGTAACTACAGAGGGTTCACTGCACGGTGCAAGCCACTCATAAGCATCAAGAATAAAAAGCCTAGACTGGACTTTGCTTAAAAACATGAAAAAAAAGCCAGCACAGTTCTGGAAGAACATTCTATGGACAGATGAAACCAAGATCAACCTCTACCAGAATGATGGAAAGAGAAAAGTATGGCGAAGGCGTGGTACAGCTCATGATCCAAAGCATACCACATCATCTGTAAAACACGGCGGAGGCAGTGTGATGGCACGGGCATGCATGGCTGCCAGTGGCACTTGGTCACTAGTGTTTATTGATGATCTGACACAGGACAGAAGCAGCCGAATGAATTCCTTATGTATTCAGAGCCATACTGTGTGCTCAGATCCAGCCAAATGCAGCCAAACTGATTGGTCGTCGTTTCATACTACAGATGGACAATGACCCAAAACAAAGCCAAAGCAGCCCAGGAGTTTATTAAAGCAAAGAAGTGGAATATTCTTGAATGGCCAAGTCAGTCACCTGATCTCAACCCAATTGAGCATGCATTTCACTTGTTAAAGACTAAACTTCAGACAGAAAGGCCCACAAACAAACAGCAACTGAAAACCACCGCAGTGAAGGCCTGGCAGAGCATCAAAAGAAGGAAACACAGCGTCTAGTGATGTCCATGAGTTCAAGACTTCAGGCAGTCATTGACAACAAAGGGTTTTCAACCAAGTACTAGAAATGAACATTTTATTTACAATTATTTAATATGTCCAATTACTTTTGGTCCCTTTAAAAACAGAGTGGCACATGTTAAGGAGCTGAAACTCCTAAACCCTTCATCCAATTTTAATGTGGATAACCTCAAATGAAAGCTGAAAGTCTGAACTTCAACTGCATTTGAATTGTTTTGTTTAAAATTCATTGTGGTAATGTCTAGAACCAAAATTAGAAAAATGTTGTCCCTGTCCAAATATATATGGACCTAACTGTATCTCTAAGCTGTGCGTGGCTGATGGCTGTAATACACATCTATTCACGCCTGCAGGAGATGTGGTGGCATGGCTCGAGCCCTGGTTTCATGGATTCACTCCACGTCATAAATTCCATTATGTTTTCAATCCTAAAGAATTCAGATTCCTGCACAATCTCTCCTGAAATGGGGGCACTAATACTTTCTCTACTCTTCTGGTCAGGATTCATCATACCTCCAATGGTCCACCATAAATGAGTGCGACTCCGGTTTAGTGTTGGATTTTTCCCTTCATACATACGTTGTTGTTGGGGATGTTACATGTTTATATATTCTTTCTTTTTTTACAAGTTCATTCTGTATGATAGTTTGATTGTGGTGGAATCGGCCGGCCTCACTTATGTGTCTCTGTAACTCCCTGGTAGTCTTTCAAAAAGATCTCCATTGCCTCTTCCAAATGCCCGAGATCTAAATTTAAGACACCTCAGCTCTGCAGTATTGTAAAAAACTTCACTTTAAATGTCTAATATTTCTTCTTGACACTCATGTGACAGAAAAAATTGTCCCTTACGATAGTTTAGATGAAGAGCCACCGAGCCCCAGACTCTAATTACCCCAGAGAGGTTTCACCACTAGTTACTCATTTTTCTCTGATGAAGACTGTTGAGTTTGATCATTTCAGTAGATGTTTTATTGTCTATACTCACAGTTTTTGACTTCAGTAATCCTCTGATTTAACCCCTTCCCGCGTCACTTTATGTGGTGATAATTCTGGAATTCTTCACAAAGGATAATAGGAAACAAATGGACCTTACAAATTATTTTCCAACTTCTCTTGAATCTGACAATCCCCTATATACGGTTGTACACTACTGTCTGGGCACATGGCAGGGTAAGAAGGGAAGGAGCGCCATTTAGCTATTTGAATGCAGATCTTAACTGGAATAGTTCGCAGACGCAATGTATTGGGGGCACTGTTCATGGTCACCTGGCAGCTCAAAAGATGGCCACCACAAACAGGCTTGTCACTATCTACCCTCTTTACAGATTTCACAAATGACTTTGCTCATCACCCTTTAACCCCTCTACATGGATCTGGACTTACACAGAGACCCCTAGGCTTGGGCCATAGTGTTACCTGCTGTTCTGTGGAGTGAGATGGGAATAAGAATAGTCAGGTAGCCGGATCAGAACCAGGAGGGCAGAGAAAATACAAAATCAGAAGACACGAGTAGTCAGTAAACGGGCCGAGGTCACAACCGGAAGCAAATACACAAGCCGGGAGCTGATCACAGAGGACTGAACCAGAGGAGAACAAGGCTGGATCTGGCAGCTTCCGGCAATATGCTTCCAGCTTTAGTAGGGTGCGGTGCTTTCCAAATGGCTGAAGCAGGGAGTAGGTTACTCCAGCTGGACAGCACACACACCCATACTGCCAGACTGGATGGTACTACTGGTCCCAGGCTACCTAATCTTAGTGGCTGGACAGAGCCTGCGCCTTTTACTCCATATTTGGGAGGCAGAATGAACAAACAGTTGAACACCACGCTCCACTGGTTCATCCTATGAGGTTTTCTATTAGATGGTCATTGTCCTGGTGAATAAATGAATTTTTTTTTTTATATAACTTGCCTTTATTTACAGACAGTTTAAGTAGAAATGTTCAAAAATATAAAATTCAAGGATTTTTTATTAAAAAATAATAATTGGTTTTATTCTTGGCAGATGACTGTACCAGGAGATCAGAGGGACAGGAGATTTTTATATCAGATGATCTTGAGATCCCACAGGATACAATTGAAGTGAATGCCATTACTCCAGATCTACCATCATCCCTTCACAGCAAAGATCTGTCATCTGATCCTATGAAACAAGTCCTGTCTTCTGATTCATTACCGACTACTGAGGGAAATCAAACTCACAAAATAAGCATTAAAAAACAAACTGCTCCTAAAGCAAAGAAGCCATTTTCACGTTCAGAATATAGAAATAGTTTTCCTCTCAAAAAGTCTTTTCTCAAACATCAAAAAATTCACACAGTGAAGAATAGATTTTCTTGCTCCAAGTGTGGGAGATGTTTTAATCAGAAATCAAATCTTGTTAGGCATGAGAGAACTCACACAGGAGAGAAGCCATTTTCCTGTTCAGAATGTGTGAAATGTTTTACAGAGAAATCAACTCTTATCAAGCATCACAAAACTCACACAGGGGAGAAGCCATTTTCATGTTCAGATTGTGGGAAATGTTTTAACCGGAAATCTAGTTTTCTTGAGCACCAGAGAACTCACACAGGAGAGAAGCCATTTTCATGTTCAGAATGTGGGAAATGTTTTACAGAGAAATCAAATCTTATCAAGCATCACAAAACTCACACAGGGGAGAAGCCATTTTCATGTTCAGATTGTGGGAAATGTTTTGCACAGAAATCACATCTTAATATACATCAGAGAACTCACACAGGGGAGAAGCCATTTTCTTGTTCAGAATGTGGGAAGTGTTTTGCAAAGAAATCAAATCTTATCAAGCATCACAAAACTCACACAGGGGAGAAGCCTTTTTCATGTTCAGAATGTGGGAAATGTTTTACAGAGAAATCAACTCTTATCAAACATCAGAGAACTCACACAGGTGAGAAGCCTTTTTTTTGTTCAGAATGTGTGAAATATTTTACAGAGAAATCATCTCTTATCACACATCAGAGAACTCACACAGGGGAGAAGCCATTTTCTTCAGAATGTGTGAAATATTTTACAGAGAAGTCAGCTCTTATTGCACATCAGAGAACTCACACAGGGGACAAGCCATTTTCTTGTTCAGAATGTGGGAAATGTTTTGCAAAGAAATCAAAGCTTATCAAACATCAGAGAACTCACACAGGGGAGAAGCCTTTTTCATGTTCAGAATGTGGAAAATGTTTTGCAGAGAAATCAACTCTTACCAGTCATCAGAGAACTCACACAGGAGAGAAGCCATTTTCATGTTCAGAATGTGGGAAATGTTTTACAGCGCAGTCTACTCTTATAAAACATCACAAAACTCACACAGGGGAGAAGCCATTTTCATGTTCAGAATGTGGGAAATGTTTTGTAAAGAAATCAAAGCTTATCACACATCAGAGAACTCACACAGGGGAGAAGCCTTTTTCATGTCCAGAATGTGGAAAATGTTTTGCAGAGAAATCAACTCTTATCAACCATCAGAGAACTCACACAGGAGAGAAGCCATTTTCATGTTCAGAATGTGGGAAATGTTTTACAGCGCAGTCTACTCTTATAAAACATCACAAAACTCACACAAGGGAGAAGCCATTTTCATGTTCAGATTGTGGGAAATGTTTTGTACAGAAATCAGATCTTAATAAACATCAGAGAATTCACACAGGGAAGAAGCCTTTTTCTTGTTCAAAATGTGGGAAATGTTTTAACCAGAAAGCGAATCTTGATAACCACCGGAGAACCCACACAGGGGAGAATGCCACAACTACACCCAACTAGTCTCTGTACAGACAAGAAAGGCCCTAGCTGCACAACTAAAAACACCACCACTGACCTAACTCCTTAATAAGCCGTTGAGGAGTTTCTCGTACCTCCTGAGGAACCAGAGGGGAGGCTGCAACACACTGTCAACAAGGGGAAAGAAAAGTATGAAGTAAAATACGAAAACCCTGAATGAGAAACAAAAACACATTCATATAGGGCGAAGAAGTCAAGCTAAGGAGAACAAAAAATAGAAGGAACAAGTATAATCTCTCAAAAACCTATCATTGTTAGAATGAAAAGGTACTGGGAGGGAAAGCAAACTAACCGGGAGGATAGTTTCACCTTTGTGGTGAAACTTACAAAATTCATCCTCATCCACTGTATATGTAAAACCTGTCCATTTATAATGACCACGGACAAGATAAAGATTCCCAACTCACATCAGGACCACAAGATCCCAGATACTTTCAGCTGCATCACATCTAATGTACTTAATTATATGTACCAAATGTCCAACTGGGGGTCTGTATGTAGGGCAGACAGGGCAAAAACTTAGAACAAGGATGAATTCTCATCGCCACACAAAAAAAGACAAAAAGAATAGATCTACTTGTGGCCACTTATTTTTACGGCCACAACTTCTTCTCCCTTTCCAAAACTGATATTTCTGCTTCACATCACTTGTCTCATCTATTGCATTATTCCTGTGCCATGTTGTGTATAAATATGTGACTCTTCAGATTTTGTGTTATACTATGTCTGATGAAGAGACCTGAGTAGTCTCGAAAGCTTACTGACTAATGGCTAACTGAAAAGATGGTATCAAAAACTGAGGACTCTCAAACTGTAATATTTGTCTCCATACAGCAATTTTAAGATCTCTCCACAGGTGTTCAATGGGATTTAGATCCAGACTCCTTGCTGGTCAGAACTCTCCAGCACTTTGTTTCCATCCATTTTCTGGGTGCTTCTTGAAGTATGTTTGGGGTCATTGTCATGCTGGAAGACCCATGACCTAGGACGCAAATCCAGCTTTCTGACACTAGGCACTACATTGTGACCCAAGATCCTTTGCTAATCTTCAGATTTCATGATGTCTTGCACACAGTCAAGGCACCTAGTGCCAGAGGCAGAGAATCAACCCCAAAACACCTTTGAACCTCCACCATATCTGACTGTATGGGTTGTAAATTTATTGATTATGCTGCGTACCTTGGACAAAGGAACATGCTTATCCCTAAAGATGGACTTATAACCTTGAAATTGTTGATATTTTTCAACAATTTGGGTTCTCAAATCCTCAGACAGTTCTCTTCTCCTTTTTCTGTTTTCTCCATGCTTAGTGTGGCACACATATGCACACAATGCAAAGATTGAATCAACTTCTCCCTTTTTTATCTAGTTTTAGTTGTGATTTTCATATTGCCCACACCTGTTACTTGCCACAATTGCGTTTGAACAAGCTTCACATACTTGAAACAAAGTTGTTTACCTACAATTTTGTCCGGCCTATTTTGTGTGAAATTATGTTCAATTTGCCTTTTTCTCTCTGTTTTCTTGTGTTGTTCCAATACACGCAAAGGAAATAAACGTGTATAACAAAACATGTAATTGCAATAATTTTCTGGGAGAATTACTTCATTTTCTGGAACAATTTCAAGGGATCCAACACTTTTCACCATGACTTGTTTTTGTTGCCTTTTTAATTTGTTGCAGCATTTCATCCTCTACGTGTTCAGCTATATTAGGAGACTTGTAGCAAAGTCCAGTTAGCAGTTTTCCATTATTGTCATGTCCATGTACATTTACCCAGACTGATTCTACATCAGGAATGTAAAACTCACAACATGAAAACTTTGACAAAGTCGTGGGCCAACCAGTATACAGTATAATGGGCCCCACATGCTCCTCCATACATAAGAAACAAGAGGAAAAAACTTCAAGTCAGAGTCCCATATAATAGTGAAAAAATTACAAAATGTTATTAATTATAATTTATACAGAAAAAAATATGAATCGCAGAAACAGAGACAGTTAATAGTAAAACAATGGAGGAGCACTAATGAGGAGCATGAGACAAATTAACATGATTCTTTTCTGATGTAAATACATAATTGGGCTTCCAAAAAATAAGAATATATTGTTAAAATGCAGAGAAGCATTCAATAAAAGTGCAGGTGCTTGTGAGGTAGGTCAGAAGTAGTTGCTATATAAGAGGTTAGTTATACCGCTGTCTGTATATAGGTACTAATATAGATAGCTCATACCGGGGACAGCAGATCTTTATAAGTGGTATCAGTGCCCTGACCTCTTAGGCTACAGCGTAAAAGTATATCCTAATACATATTAAAGCCTAGAAAATGCTCCTAAGTAGGAAAAAAGATTAAAGAACGGCAGCAAAAAGAGTGTAGCATGAATCCTATAGAATACTTACAGCCAGTGGATGTGAACACGCCCCTGAATTGCGCTCACCCTGATGCGCGTTTCGGCACGGCTGCCTTCATCAGGAGGTGGCGTCAATGAAGGTGGGTAGGGTTTAAAAAGGGCCCTTGAGCCAATAGAAAAGGAGGTGTGTAGTCTCTCCGCCAATGGGTGTGGGGAGGGCATGGCATGACACATGGCAATCACCGCTACACCGCCGCATCCATGGCAACCGCGTCATATGATCCATCACGCTGCAAGTACGTGGGGAACCACGTGATCATGCGTCATGGAGCACAGATTGATACGGCCAGCGAGGACACCACAGAGAACAGTGAAGCCATGCGTACCGCCCAGTCCACAGACATATATAGTCAAACACAACCGGAGAGAAAAAGAAACAAGCATAATGGGGTAATCTGTCAATAATAGCATAGCCCAAATGTATATATGTATCTAAGGGGTATAGGCAATAGCCAGTTCTATATAAGTCAGAGAAGTTAATTGGCCATGACAAAACAAAGTATATATTTAAGAAAAGCATGAAGTATAACATGATTATATGAGATCATAGTATAAATGCATAATAAGATATAAGAAAATATCTCTCAATATATCGATCTATAAATGTGAAATATATACAATAATAACTGGACAAAATGCGCACACAGAAAAAAAGTTACAGATCTTGAGAGACAATATAGTGCCAGCAATTATGTCCATGTTATCCAATAGCAGAATGGAAGTCCTCAACGTCATTGACAGATAGAAATTATTAACTACTACCCAACCATACTAGATAAAAAGGTAAGACAAATAAAATAGCTAAAACAATGTGGATATAGGTGATCAAAGTCCAAATCCATCGGCTCTCTTTCTGGGCTAATAGTTGGCTCACTCGACCTTCCCTAATATTAGTGGTGATCATGTCAATACCCCGAACTTTAAGTTTAGATGCGTCACACTTATGGTGTATTCTCAAATGCTTGGGAATAGTTTTAACGTAGAAATATCCGTTTCATTTGCCGCCGCTTCAATACCTAGGATGTGTTCACGTGTTCTTGTCTTAAGTTATCTAGTTGTGAGCCTTAGGCTGTGTGCCCACGATGCTTTTTAATGCGTTTCTGCAGCGTTCTTGCAGCTGTGGAAACGCATTAAAAACGCATGTTAGAAGGTCTGCCATGCTCCCCAATGATAATCCGCATGTGCTGTGCACATGCTGCGGAAATTTCCGCTGCGGATTATCATTGCGGAAAAAAACGCAGCACTACCAATTATTTTGCGGAAATGCTGCGTTTTCGCCGCCATTGACTTGCATTGGAACGCACCAATTACGCAAGACTGCATCTGTACTTGCGTAATTGGTGCGTTCTAATGTGCAGATGGTACCCGGGTGTAGAGGAGAGAAGAGTCTCCTCCACACCCAGGTACCATTAAAAAATCTGTAAAAAAAGAATAAAATAAAAAATAAATGTATATTTACCTTCCGGCGGCCCGCGCTGCGCTCCTCCTTGCTTCCCGGCACTTTGCAGTGGATTGAAGGACCTGCGCTGAAGTCAGAGTCATGTGACAGGTCACTCGACGCTGACGTCGGCAGGTCTTTCAATCCACCGCTGCGGGCACCGAGCGAAGCAAGCCAGTGCGGGCCATCGGAGGGTAAGTATATATTTATTTTTTTATTTTTAACCACTCTCTCGGGTCACACTATATAAATCCTTGCAGTTTGCATGGATTTATATAGTGTGACCTAGTTGTCACAAGCACTTTCCAAGTGATGCTAATCGCTTGGAAAGCGCTTGTCAATCCGCATGCAGAAATGTCAGTGAATAACGCTCCATTTCCGCATGTCCCTGGCAGGAAAACGCATGTACAATCCGCATGCGTTTTTTTCTGCCAGGGAGATGCAGAAACGCTCAGGAAAAAATCCTGAGCATTTCTGCATCGTGTGCACATAGCCTTACATAGATTTTAGGACAGAGGCATGTTGCATAATAGACCACCACTTTAGAGGTACAAGTTATCGGTTTGGTGATCTAATAGGTCCTAGAGCCCTGGGAATCTGTGAAAGAGTTAGCATGTTCGACATTAGGACACACCACAGATCAACCACATGGTACACATACATTTACTGGAGGTGGTCTTTTCAAAAAATTAGGGGGAGTGGTAGGATAATGATGGCTTCTCATAAGATGATCACAGAGATTTTTTGCCTTTCTGAAGGTGATTTGCTGTCTGTCTGGTAGATATTTTGCCAACATGGGGTCAGTCATTAAGATGGGCCATGATTTGTTAAGACAGTCACTTAATTCTGTAGCTTTAGAGTGGAATGTTGTAATGAACCGTAACTAGTGATGAGCCAGCATGCTCGCAACTGCTCGCCGAGTATTTCCGGGGTTGCTCGGTGGGAGCTCGGGTCCCCTCCCTGCATGTTTGGTGCTCTTTAGAGCCCCAATGAACATGCAGGGATTGTCTGCCACACACTGTAAAGCCGCAGCCATGTTGGTTGTGGCATTACAGTGATTGGCTGGCCGCACAGGGTCATCAGGTCTATATCAGACCTAGCGCCACCATGCTAGGCAGGCAGGCAGGGTATACAGCAGACTGCAGTGCACATAGCAAGAGGCTCCATTCCAATTCTGTCTGCTGGTGCTTTTACAGATATTTGTAGAAGTAGCACCAGGTCTCAGGAGCCAGGAATAATTTTTTTTTATCTTTATCCTGATTATTTGCTTAAAAGTCAATCCAAAGAACATTGTTTTTCTCCGCCATTTGCTTGTTGGCACTGCAGAATACAGCCAGGTCCTTTCCATATTACAGCGCTAAAAATCCAGCTATTTAAAACGGTGGTTTGTCCATCACACGGATCACATATGATTGCGCTAAAAATATTGCCATTTCTGGCCTCCATTGAAATTTTGTTTGTGTGTCAGTGAACTTACTGACACAAGGTCGGCACTGTTAAAAATAGTTACCTACAGGCCAGCTATTTAAAACTGTGGTTTGTCCGTCACACGGATCACATATAACTTCGCTCCAAATTCAGCCATTTGTAGTGAGCGTGGAAGATATTGTCCTCCATTTAAAATGGGCAAGGCATGTGGCAACGGACGGGGAACTGGACATGATGGTGATGGTGCATGCAGAAGCCGAGACCGCGGGCAAGCTGAAATTGTGCCACAACAAACACCCACATCTTCTCGCTTCACCTTCCTGTCCCAATTAATAGAGGACCGCAGTACACCACTATTGAACACAGAGCAGTGTGAAAAGGTTATTGGTTGGATAGCACATAATGCTTCCAGTCACTTAGCCACCACCACCCTGTCTTCTACACGGTCGAGTCTCAGTAGCCGTAAGTCTGGACCGCATATTCCTCACCCTGATCCTCCTTCCTCCCACTATGCCTAGTGTCCGGAGACAACTGATCCCACACTTGGACATTCCGAAGAGCTGTTCACTTTTCCATTTATAAATTTGGGCCGCTTGCCTGGTCCACTTGAAGCGGGGCAAGAGGAGATCACATATAGCTATGCTCAAATATTTGAGCAGCCAAGGTCATACGAAGGCGGCGGTGGGAAAGTGTCACAAGAGGTGGACAGTGATGAGACACAATTGCCAGAAAGGAGGAGGACCAGAGTGCGGAAGTGGAAGACAAGGTGGTGCATGATATAGTAACAACCCAACTTGGCAGGAGGACATGCAGAGCGAGGCAGCAAACGGGTAGGGAGGTAGAGCAACCCAAAAGGCAGGAAGAAGCAGTGTTGAAGCCACAGACAGAAGGCGGGCAACCGTTCCCCATAACACCAACACGACGGAAGTGGCCAGTACAACTGTTAGATCTTCCCCAGTCTGGTTGTTTTTTAAAGACTCTACCGATAACCCCAAAAAGGCCATTTGCACCACCGGCCAGGCCAGCATCAGCAGGGTAGCAAAACTACCAGCCTGACCACCACCAGCATGATCAGGCACATGGCAGCAAAGCACCTGACTTTGTGGGCCGAAACCCAGGGTCCAGGAACAGTGTCTGCGGGTGACACCACTGCTTCTTCTGCTGTTGTGCGTGCAAGCCAATCCCCTGTCCATGGTGCATGTGAAGATGCCTCCTGCCCGGCACCTGTCGTTGCACACTCTCAAGTAGCAGCATCAGGAAGCAGGTCCTTGTCCCAGTGCAGCGTTCAGTTGTCCATACCCCAGTCCTTGGAATGCAAGCGCAAATACGCAGCCAACGTCCCACAGGCCACACTACTAAATTCCCACATTTCACGACTGCTTGCGCTCGAAATGTTGCCTTTTAGCAACCAGCATTCCGCAAGCATTTCGCAACCTGATGGCGGCGGCCGTCCCTTGGTACTCGGTCCCCAGCCGCCACTATTTCTCCCAGTGTGCCGTCCCCGCATTACGCAAGCACGTGTCCCAAAACATTAGCCGTGCCCTCAACAACGCAGTTACCGGGAAAGTCCACCTAACCACGGACACGTGGACAAGTGCTTGTGGGCAGGGACGGTACATCTCGCTGACGGAACACTGGGCTAACATACTGGAAGTGGGGACCCAGTCGGATCTTGGGACGGAACACATCCTCCCGATGCCGAGGATTGCGGTCCCTAGGTCAATCAGGGTTGCCCCCAAAGTCTATAGCTCCAGCACCTCATCCTCCTCAGCCTCTTCCTCCTCTGCAGCCTCCATCTCCGAAATGACCACATCAGTCACAAGCTGGAAGCACTGCCTTGGCCAAGCGGCAACAGGCTGTGCTGAAGCTAATATGCTTAGGTGACAAATCGCACAATGCTGAAGAGTTCACTCATCTCTAGTCATGAGATCTCCCCTATGATGTGTAGATGTCTGTGAAGGTCTTGTGCTCAGTCTTGTTTTATCCACCAGTAGTAAGTAACGCCTTTCCACTTGGCATTATATGCCTCTGTTCCCTAGCGCTGCTTCCTACTGGTGTCCTGCTTCACTAGCAATCCGTCTGGTGAAGGTCATGGTTTAACCACTTTGCACCAGAGCCTGTTTTTGCCTTCGTGAACGGGCCAATTTTTTCAATTCTGACCACTGTCACTTTATGAGGTAATTACTCTGGAATGCTTCAACGGATCCCCCTGATTCTGAGACTGTTTTTTCGTTACATATTGTACTTCATGATAGTGGTAAAATTTCTTCGATATCACTTGAGTTTATTTGTGAAAAAAATCGGAAATTTGGCGAAAATTTTGCAATTTTCAAACTTTGAATTTTCATGCCCTTAAATCAGAGAGATATGTCACACAAAATAGTTAATAAATAACATTTCCCACATGTCTACTTCACATCAGCACAATTTTGGAACCAAAATTTTTTTTTGTTAGGGAGCTATAAGGGTTAAAAGTTGACCAGCGATTTCTCATTTTTACAACAAAATTTACAAAAACATTTTTTTAGGGACCACATCTTATTTGAAGTGACTTTGAGGGGCTTTTATGACAGAAAATACCCAAAAGTGATACGATTCTAAAAACTGCACCCCTCAATGTGCTCAAAACCACATTCAAGAACTTTATTAACTCTTCAGATGCTTCACGGAAATTTTTGGAATGTGGAAGCAAACAATGAACATTTAACTTTTTTTCACAAAACTGATACCCCATATGTGGTGCAAAACCACTGTTTGGGCGCACGGCATGGCTCGGAAGGTAAGGAGCACCATTTGACTTTTGGAATGGAAATTTGACTGGAATCGATAGCGGACGCCATGTTGCATTTGGAGAGCCCCTGAGGTGCCTAAACAGAGGAAACCCCCAACAAGTGACACCATTTTGGAAACTAGACCCCTCAAGGAGCTTATCTAGATGTGTGGTGAGCACATTGAACCCCCAGGGGCTTCACAGAATTTTATAATGTTGAAGTGTGAAAATAAAAAAACACATTTTTAACACAAAACTGCTACTTTAGCCTCAAATTTTTAATTTTCACAAGGGCAGCCAGAAAAAATGGACCCCAAAATGTGTTGTGCAATTTCTCCTGAGCACACTGATACCCCATATGTGGTGCAAAACCACTGTTTGGGCGCACGTTATGGCTCGGAAGGTAAGGAGCGCCATTTGACTTTTGGAATAGAAATTTGACTGGAATCGATAGCGGACGCCATGTTGCATTTGAAGAGCTCCTGAGGTGTCTAAACAGAAGAAACCCCCAACAAGTGACCCCATTTTGGAAACTAGACCCCTCAAGGAACTTATCTAGATGTGTGGTGAGCACATTGAACCCCCTGGGGCTTCACAGAATTTTATAATGTTGAAGTGTGAAAATAAAAAAACAGATTTTTAACACAAAACTGCTACTTTAGCCTCAAATTTTTAATTTTCACAAGGGCAGCAAGAAAAAATGGACCCCAAAATGTGTTGTGAAATTTCTCCTGAGCACGATGATACCCCATATGTGGTGCAAAACCACTGTTTGGGAGCACGGCATGGCTCGGAAGGTAAGGAGCGCCATTTGACTTTTGGAATGGAAATTTGACTGGAATCAATAGCGGACGCCATGTTGCATTTGGAGAGCCCCTGAGGTGCCTAAACAGAGGAAACCCACAACAAGTGACCCCATTTTGGAAACTAGACCCCTCAGGGAACTTATCTAGCTGTGTGGTGAGCACCTTGAACCCCCAGGGGCATCACAGAATTTTATAATGTTGAAGTGTGAAAATAAAAAAACACATTTTTAACACAAAACTGCTACTTTAGCCTCAAATTTTTAATTTTAACAAGGGCAGCCAGAAAAAATGGACCCCAAAATGTGTTGTGCAATTTCTCCTGAGTACGCTGATACCCCATATGTGGTGCAAAACCACTGTTTGGGCGCACGGCATGGCTCGGAATGTAAGGAGCGCCATTTGACTTTTGGAATGGAAATTTGGTTGGAATCGATAGCGGACGCCTTGTTGCATTTGGAGAGCCCCTGAGGTGCCTAAACAGAGGAAACCCCCAACAAGTGACCGAATTTTACAATCTACTCCTCTGTATAAATTAATCTAGTCGTGGGAAAATAAGTAGATAGGTAAATGGTCACTAAACCCATAGATGAATTCCCAGAGAGGTGTCATTTCCAAAATGGGGTCACTTCAGGGGGGATTCTGCTGTTCTGCCACTTTTCAGAGGGGCTAAGTACCAGTACTAAAGAATCCCCCCTGAAATGACCCCATTTTGGAAATGACACCCCTCTGGGAATTCATCTATGGGTTTAGTGACCATTTTAACTCAATGGATGATTTCCAGAAACAAGCACGCAATGGAAGGTTTAGATTCTGGAGAACCCCCCCACCCCCACCCCTGGAAATTAAGTGAGCTCTACTCGAATGTGTCATTCACTAAATGAACCAAATGTTTGAATGACATAATGGGATACATTTTTACAGTTTAAAAAATGTGGTTCTGTGTGAAAGATTTTAAAGCAGTCAGTGACGCATAAGGCTGGCAATGATGGGCATTGTGGGCAATAGTAGCGGGTATCACGCCTCATTCCTCTCTTATTACATACACGACATCTTTTCTGGGGGTTCCTTCTCGTTTCCGTTGCTGGAATAAGTGCAATAAAATGTCGCTCAGTGAGTCTTTTCACATCCTCAGATTCTAATGGATGAGCGGGGCTAACACTTTCAAAAACAAGATTTTCAATGACCTTTTCTTGATAATCAAGAAAAGGATCTGAATTTCCTGCTTTTTTGTACAACACAAAAAAATTGTATGTGGCCACCTGAAACAAATAAATAACCAACTTTTTATACCAGGTATTGGACTTTCTTGATACCTGGTATGGCTGTAGAACCTGGTCTGCAAGGTCCACACCCCCCATGTGTTTGTTGTAGTCAATGACTGACACAGTTTTTTGCTTCGGAGTGGTGGATCCTAGTTCTACAGTGGCCCTTGTGGCATCTGTGTGGATCGAGCTGAGGACAAAAATATCCCTCTTATCCCTATATTTCAGGGCAAGCAGCTCTCCGTTGCGTACAGCCCCTGACTGCCCCTTTTGGAACTTTTGGTTGACCAATGGTTGTGGAAACCCCTGACGTTTTTTACGAATGGTCCCACAAGCTCCGGTGTTGTGTTCAACCAGACTTTTAAATAGGGGTATGCTGGTGTAATAATTGTCCACATATAGATTGTAGCCTTTTTGAAAAAATGGACTTATCAACTCCCAAATGATTTTTCCAGATGTCCCCAGATAAGTACGGCATCCTGGTGGGTTTAGTTGGCTATCTTTCCCCTCATATATGCGAAAAGCGGATGTGTATCCGGTTGAACTTTCGCACATTTTATAGAGCTTTATTCCAAACCTTACCCTTTTAGATGGGATAAATTGCTTGAGGTGCAGTCTTCCTTTGAATTTTACAAGGGACTCATCTATAGAAATATTTTGTGTTGGGGTGTAGAGCCTTAAGAATTTTTCTGACAAATTTTCAATGATGGGTCTAATTTTATATAACCTGTCATGTTCTGCGGCATTTCTGGGCAGGCATTGACTATTGTCGTTAAAATGCCAAAACCGCATGAGCATTTCATAACGGGTCCTAGGAAGAACGACTGAAAACATAGGGGTGGTTTGAACTGGGTGGTTGGACCAGTAGGATCGAATGCTCGGTTTTTTAACAAGCCCCATGGCAAATGTAAGTCCTAAAATTTTTTTTATTTCCGGGACATTAGTTGGTGTCCATAAATTTGCCCTAGCATAGTAAGTGTAGCGCTGGCGTCCCTGCCCTCTGCTAGGCAGGGACGCTGCTCCCCTCACCGCTCTGCTGTCAGCGCGCGCTCCGTCCCGGCGTCCTCTCCCCGCTCTGCTGTCAGCACGCGCTCCGTCCCGGCGTCCTCCTCCTGCTCTGCTCTCAGCGCGCGCTCCTTCCCGGTCCCTGTGCTTAGGGCGCGCGCGCGCGCGCTCCCCTCCTCTTAAAGGGGCCGCGCGCGCCGCCCTAAAGAGTCCCCGGCCAATGGCCGGAGGACTTCATCATATATAAGGCACCTCCTCCAAAATGGAGGTGCCCGAGCAATGTTGTTTGCACCTGTGTCTCACCTGTGCTTCAGCCCTCAGGTCCCGTTGCCAGTTTCCTGCCAGTTTCCTGCCAGTTACCTGCCAGTTACCTGCCTGATTCCTGCCTGAATACTTGTTACCTGTCTGCCAGTCTGAGGTCCGACAGTCTGTCTTACTACTCCTGTCAGTCTGTCTAAAGGACCAGCCTGCCCGCTCACCTGGGAGCGCATATCAGCTACCTGCCTGCTTGCCTGAGGTCCGACGGTCTGCCTTACTACTCCGGTCAGTCTGTCTATGGACCAGCTTGCCCGCTCACCTGGGAGCGCATCTCCGTTACCTGCCTGCTTGCCAGCCCGGAGGTCCCGTTGTCACGTGCGGTGACCACCAGCTATTCCAGAGACTCTTGCCCGCTCACCTGGGAGCGCTTCTCCGTTACCTGCCTGCTTGCCAGCCCGGAGGTCCCGTTGTCACGTGCGGTGACCACCAGCTATTCCAGAGACTCTTGCCCGCTCACCTGGGAGCGCTTCTCCGTTACCTACCTGCCTGCCAGTCCGGAGGTTCCGCCGTCACGTGCCGTGACCACCTGCTATTCCAGAGACTCTCGCTTGCTCACCTGGGAGCACACATCTACCATCTGCCTGCTAGCCTACCCGGAGGCTTTGCCATCACAGGTCGTACCTACCCCTTACCCAGAGACTGCCCTGATCACTTGCCGTAACTCCCTGTCCGTTCACCCAGAGACTGCCACCCGCTCCCTTACAAGGGCCGCCCCCTTGTATAGTAGCTCAGAGGTTCCGCCTCCCGGACCCGTTACAGTTTGCTCGGGCCATGGAACCCGGTGGCACCCAAGCTCCCTCGCTCACGGACCTGTGTCATGAACTGTCCCGTCAAAGGTCCCAACAGGAGTCCATCCTGGGTCACCTGCGGAATGTCAATACTCGCCTGGATACTCTGACAACACCACCTGCAACTACGGCCAGTACCATGGTATCCTTTTCCGGACCCCGGCTCTCTGCACCTCCTCGCTTCGGAGGCGACTCCGTCCTGGCTCGGGGCTTCATAAATCAGTGCACCCTGCATTTTGAACTATTGTCCCACCAGTTTAACTCCGACCGAGCCAAAATTGCATTCATCATGTCCCATCTCACCGGGGAGGCTCTGGCCTGGCTAAATCCTCTATGGGAGAGAGGAGACCCCCTGGTGTCCGACTTGCCTGCCTTTCTCACGGCTTTCCGGAAAGCCTTCGACGAACCCGGACGGAGGACCTCATCCGCATCTTCTCTGCTACGCCTCCGTCAGGGAAGCCTCACCGTGGGTCAATATGCCATACGGTTCCGTACCCTTGCCTCGGAGCTGGCCTGGGATAACGAAGCTCTGGTATCCGTCTTCTGGGAGGGTCTGTCCGGCCGTATTAAAGATGAACTTGCTGGTCGGGACATTCCTACCACTCTCGATGACCTAATAACTCTTGCCACCCGGATTGACCTACGGTTCCAGGAACGTGCCAAAGAGGTCACCCGTGAAAAGGGGCTTCCACGTCTGGTTCCTACTTTTCTGAAACCCGTCACTCCTTCCGTTTCTCCCCAGGTACACTCTCCTGAGCCTATGCAGGTCGACCAGACCAAGATGGTCAAATCCCGTCAGGACTTTCGCCGTGCCGAGGGGAGCTGCTTCTACTGTGGCAGTAAGGAGCATCGGATCCGTGCCTGCCCGGAGAGGTCGGGAGAACGCCTGTGTCTAGGTTCGCTCAGAGGACTTGATCTAGACAAAAATAAATCCTCTCCATCCCTGCTGCTGTCTGTCTCAATCATCTGCGGGGAGAATCGTTATTCCGAACTAGCCCAACTTGACTCTGGAGCAGCCGGAAATCTTATTTCACTGTCCCTGGTGGAGAAATACCGCATCCCCACCAAACCTCTGGCTGTACCCTTGTCTGTTGTTGCCGTGGATGGGGGCCTCTTATCTCGCCCCATCCAATTCATCACCGAATCCATTACTCTGCAAGTGGGTATGCTGCATTCAGAGAGTATCTCCCTTCACGTTCTGCCTGGACTCTCTCACGCCCTCTTGCTAGGTCTGCCTTGGCTCCAGAGACATGCACCCGTGCTTGACTGGCAAACCGGAGAAGTCCTTCGCTGGGGACAAGACTGTCATAAAACCTGTCTGGTTCCCGTCCATTCCGTCCGTCCCTCTCCTATCCCAGCTAATCTACCTGGACTTCCGATTCCTTATTGGTCTTGTGCTGATGTCTTTGATATGGAGGAGGCAGAGACATTACCACCTCATAGACCATGTGACTGCCCCATCGATCCCGCCAGAGTAATGCAGGTGGCTCCCGTGAGTCTAAATTGTCTCCCTCCTGGTAAGACGTTCGTATCGGTACCTGATCGGGAGAGGATCCTACACTGGGGTCATTCGTCTAAACTAGCTGGCCACGCCGGTCAGAAAAAGACCCTCCAGCTTATTACCCGGCACTACTGGTGGCCTAACCTGCACAAGGATGTTATGGACTTTGTTTCTGCCTGTGTGTCCTGCGCCCGCAACAAGGTTCCGAGACACCTGTCGGCCGGCCGCCTTCTTCCTCTGCCAGCACCTGCTGCCCCCTGGCAGCATATAACGATGGACTTCGTAACTGATCTGCCCGTCTCTGCCGGTTGTACGGTCATTTGGGTGGTCGCTGACCGCTTTTCCAAGATGGCTCACTTCATTCCCCTGCCAGGTCTTCCGTCTGCACCCGAGCTGGCTAGAGTCTTTATCCGCCACATCTTCCGTCTTCATGGCCTGCCCCGTCACATCGTGTCGGATCGAGGAGTACAGTTCACTTCTCGTTTCTGGAGAGCCACTTGTAAATTGCTAGACGTCACTCTGGACTTCTCCTCCGCTTACCACCCACAGTCTAATGGTCAAGTGGAGCGGATCAATCAGAACCTGACCAGTTACCTCCGGCACTTCGTTAATGCTCACCATTCTGACTGGGTGGATCTCCTGCCATGGGCCGAATTCTCGTACAACAATCACGAGAGCGAGTCTTCCTCCATATGGGAGAGTACCCGGTCCGCACTCCTTCTGTCATCCGAGCGTATGAAAAGGCACGCTGACAAAGGACGTCTGGATCCTCCTCAATTCCGTCCTGGGGATAAAGTCTGGCTCTCGTCCAAATATGTCCGGCTCAAGATCCCTTCCTATAAGTTGGGGCCTCGGTTCATCGGCCCACTGGAGGTTATCAGTCAGATCAACCCGGTGGCCTATAAATTGAAACTCCCGGCCAACTTACGGATCCCTAACTCCTTCCATGTATCTCTCCTCAAACCTGTGGTACTTAACTCTTTTTCTAAGTCTACAGGTACGCCTCTTGCTCCGGTTTCTGCTGAGGACGAGTTTGAGGTAGAGAACATTCTTGCCACCAAAAGGGTAAGAGGAAAGACCTTTTTCTTGGTAGATTGGAGGGGGTTTGGTCCTGAGGAGAGAACGTGGGAGCCCCGGGAGAATATCCATGCCCCTCTCATCCTAGCTAAATTTCTGTCTGGCCTAAAAAAGGGGGGGCCTAAAGGGGGGGGTACTGTAGCGCTGGCGTCCCTGCCCTCTGCTAGGCAGGGACGCTGCTCCCCTCACCGCTCTGCTGTCAGCGCGCGCTCCGTCCCGGCGTCCTCTCCCCGCTCTGCTGTCAGCACGCGCTCCGTCCCGGCGTCCTCCTCCTGCTCTGCTCTCAGCGCGCGCTCCTTCCCGGTCCCTGTGCTTAGGGCGCGCGCGCGCGCGCGCTCCCCTCCTCTTAAAGGGGCCGCGCGCGCCGCCCTAAAGAGTCCCCGGCCAATGGCCGGAGGACTTCATCATATATAAGGCACCTCCTCCAAAATGGAGGTGCCCGAGCAATGTTGTTTGCACCTGTGTCTCACCTGTGCTTCAGCCCTCAGGTCCCGTTGCCAGTTTCCTGCCAGTTTCCTGCCAGTTACCTGCCAGTTACCTGCCTGATTCCTGCCTGAATACTTGTTACCTGTCTGCCAGTCTGAGGTCCGACGGTCTGTCTTACTACTCCTGTCAGTCTGTCTAAAGGACCAGCCTGCCCGCTCACCTGGGAGCGCATATCAGCTATCTGCCTGCTTGCCTGAGGTCCGACGGTCTGCCTTACTACTCCGGTCAGTCTGTCTATGGACCAGCTTGCCCGCTCACCTGGGAGCGCATCTCCGTTACCTGCCTGCTTGCCAGCCCGGAGGTCCCGTTGTCACGTGCGGTGACCACCAGCTATTCCAGAGACTCTTGCCCGCTCACCTGGGAGCGCTTCTCCGTTACCTGCCTGCTTGCCAGCCCGGAGGTCCCGTTGTCACGTGCGGTGACCACCAGCTATTCCAGAGACTCTTGCCCGCTCACCTGGGAGCGCTTCTCCGTTACCTACCTGCCTGCCAGTCCGGAGGTTCCGCCGTCACGTGCCGTGACCACCTGCTATTCCAGAGACTCTCGCTTGCTCACCTGGGAGCACACATCTACCATCTGCCTGATAGCCTACCCGGAGGCTTTGCCATCACAGGTCGTACCTACCCCTTACCCAGAGACTGCCCTGATCACTTGCCGTAACTCCCTGTCCGTTCACCCAGAGACTGCCACCCGCTCCCTTACAAGGGCCGCCCCCTTGTATAGTAGCTCAGAGGTTCCGCCTCCCGGACCCGTTACAGTAAGATCAGGGATTATGGCTTATGAATTGGGATGCGTATAAATTTATTTCCACGACAATATGCTCTAGAATTGGTCAAAATCCTTCCACCTCCACATTTATACCAGGAATGGCGTTGAAATCAGGGCTGAATGGAGCAGCCGAATCCGAAGCCTCCCATCTGGGAAATGCTAGACCATGTGGCAAAGCCCCTTGTACACTGGCGTGCGCCAATTCACTAGTAGCAGGGACAGCGCTTGTACTGGGCAGTGTTCCCTGATTTGGAGACGTTTCTCCAGTAGCTCTATTTGCCCCTATTGTTGTACTGGTCCTTGGGCTTGAGGATGGAACAGAATCACTGCTCATTTCTGAGCTCTCAGTGTCGGCGCTACTAAAGCCCTCAAAATCCACATCTCCATCTGACATTTCACTGTCATCACTGTCAGAACATAGCAGGGCATACACCTCTTCTGCGGTATAAGTCTGACGGGCCATTTTATTTTTATATTTTTTGACTGGACTGAACGGACCGGACTGGACTGACCGGACCGGACTGACTGGGCTGACAGGACTGATTGATCTGACAGGACTGACTGACTGACAGGACTGACTGATCTGACAGGACTGACTGACTGACAGGACTGACTGATCTGACAGGACTGACTGATCTGACAGGACTGACTGATCTGACAGGACTGACTGACTGACAGGACTGACTGATCTGACAGGACTGACTGATCTGACAGGACAGACTGACTGACAGGACTGACTAACCCTAACCTAACTCTTACTTTCTTTTTTGATTTTTTTTGTTTCACTTTTACAGTGGCAAGGCTGACAGCTCTTGTCACACTGTTTCTCCTCTGCTCTCTCACTGAGATCGGAGGGGAAACAGTGTATTTATCAGTCAGATCGCCCAGGAAAGTTTGTTGCTAAAACAAACTTCCCTAGTGATCTCTCTGATTGGCTGGTGTGACGCTGACATCATCGAGACCTGAGCCAATCAGGTCTCGACGATGTCAGAGGTCACAGCACCGGGATCCCCTCCGCTGCTAAGGTATGTGGGGGTCCGGATCGCCGACCACCAGCTGTCACTATCTTTTAAATGCCGCGATCGCTATGGATCGCGGCATCTAGAAGATAGGAACAGGTTAACATCATGGGGACCTGATCCAATCAGGTCCCCATGATGCCACATGTCAGAGCTATTGCTCTGAACCGGTACCGCAGCGCTTGCAGGACCCTGGAGGTCCTGAGCGCTGCGGGACCACCCACCGTTTTTAAACGTCGGCGCTGCACAGAGCCCAGGCAGCGCCGACGTTTATGTACAGTGGGCGGTCGGGAACCGGTTAATGATCTAGTGGAAGGGTTGCATAGTAAAATAGCAATATTTGCAGATGATACTAAACTGTGTAAAGTAGTTAATACAGATGAGGATAGGGCACAGCTACAGGAGGATTTAGATAAATTGGGGAGTTGGGCCAAAAAATGGCAAATGGGGTTCAATGCCGATAAATGTAAGGTCATGCACATGGGAAAGAAAAACAGCAGTCACCCATACATATTAAATGAGAAACCGTTGGGGAAATCGGACATGGAGAAGGACCTGGGCGTCTTGGTTAGCAGCAAATTAAATTGGAGTGCCCAGTGTCAGGCAGTAGCAGAGAAGGCAAATAGAGTCATGGCATGCATCAGAAGAGGAATAGGGGCATATGATGAGAACATTGTTCTTCCTCTGTATAAAGCGCTGGTAAGGCCGCACTTAGAATATTGTGCACAGTTCTGGGCTCCGGTGCTCAGGAAAGACATATTGGAGCTAGAGAGGGTACAAAGGAGGGCGACTAAGGTAATAAAGGGAATGGAGGGACTAGAATACCCAGAGAGGTTGTCAAAATTAGGCCTATTTACGTTGGAAAAGAGAAGGCTTAGGGGAGACCTCATAAACATGTATAAATACATCAGGGGGCAGTACAGAGATCTCTCCCATGACCTGTTTATACCAAGGATGGTGACAAAGACGAGGGGGCACACTATGCGTCAGGAGGAAAGGAGGTTCCTGCACCAGCATAGAAGGGGATTCTTTACGGTCAGAGCCGTGAGACTCTGGAACTCTCTGGGAGAGGAAGTGGTGATGTCCAACTCACTTAATGAGTTCAAGAGAGGCCTGGACGCCTTTCTTGAGAACAATAAAATTACATCTTATGCTTAGTGATAGTTAATTAATCCAGGTGTAGCGCTGGCGTCCCTGCCCTCTGCTAGGCAGGGACGCTGCTCCCCTCACCGCTCTGCTCCGTGCCCGGCGTCCTCTCCCCGCTCTGCTGTCAGCGCGCGCTCCTTCCCGGCGTCCTCCTCCCGCTCTGCTCTCAGAGCGCGCTCCTTCCCGGCCCCTGTGCTTAGGGCGCGCGCGCGCGCGCTCCCCTCCTCTTAAAGGGGCCGCGCGCGCCGTCCTAAGGAGTCCCCGGCCAATGGCCGGAGGACTTCATCATATATAAGGCACCTCCTCCAAAATGGAGGTGCCCGAGCAATGTTGTTTGCACCTGTGTCTCACCTGTGCTTCAGCCCTCAGGTCCCGTTGCCAGTTTCCTGTCAGTTACCTGCCAGTTTCCTGCCAGTTACCTGCCTGATTCCTGCCTGAATACTTGTTACCTGTCTGCCAGTCTGAGGTCCGACGGTCTGCCTTACTACTCCTGTCAGTCTGTCTAAAGGACCAGCCTGCCCGCTCACCTGGGAGCGCACATCAGCTACCTGCCTACTTTCCTGAGGTCCGACGGTCTGCCTTACAACTCCGGTCAGTCTGTCTATGGACCAGCTTGCCCGCTCACCTGGGAGCGCTTCTCCGTTATCTGCCTGCTTGCCAGCCCGGAGGCTCCGTTGTCACGTGCTGTGACCATCAGCTACTTCAGACTCTTGTCCGCTCACCTGGGAGCGCTTCTCCGTTACCTGCCTGCTTGCCAGCCCGGAGGCTCCGTTGTCACGTGCTGTGACCATCAGCTACTTCAGAGACTCTTGCCCGCTCACCTGGGAGCGCTTCTCCGTTACCTGCCTGCTTGCCAGCCCGGAGGTTCCGCCGTCACGTGCCGTGACCACCTGTTTTTCCAGAGACTCTCGCTTGCTCACCTGGGAGCACACATCTACCATCTGCCTGCTAGCCTACCCGGAGGCTCTGCCATCACAGGTCGTACCTACCCTTTACCCAGAGACTGCCCTGATCACTTGCCGTATCTCCCTGTCCGTTCATCCAGAGACTGCCACCCGCTCCCTTACAAGGGCTGCCCCCTTGTATAGTAGCTCAGAGGTTCCGCCTCCCAGACCCGTTACACCAGGGTTTTAATCTGACTGCCAGATTGGAGTCGGGAAGTGAATTTTTCCTCAATGAAGCAAATTGGCCTATACCGCATGTTTTTTTTTTGCCTTCCCCTGGATCAACGCTGCGGAATAGCTGCAGTGCACAAGAAATAGGCTGAACTGGATGGACGCTTGTCTTTTTTCGGCCTTATAAACGATGTAACTATGTAATATCTACAAAGTGACAAGGAATCTGGTGGATTGGCGATTCCTAATGCACTAATATATTATATTGCAGCGCAACTGCAACATTTGGGTGGGTGGCATAGCGCTGCAAACCCAAATAATATTAAGGGGTTAATTACCTCAGGAACACTGTGGAATATTCCTATTCATATAGTTGAACTGGATGACCTTGAGCACAAGAAATCAATATACCCTACACTTGCTCTACTCTACAAGGTCTGGGATAGGGGTAACCATATAATGGAAATAGGAGACTGCAGTGAATATACACCTACTAGCTATTGAACCTGTTCTACGCCCGGGTGGCGAGCATTTTTATTGGTATATGGTCTCCCAAGCTGGTATGTGCTGCCCCCCTCCTTGTATTTGTGCTGCCCCCACCATCCAATCCTGGTATGCGTGGCACCCCTCACCCCCAATCCTGGTATACGTGGCAACCCTCACCCCCAATCCTGGTATGCGTGGCACCCCTCACCCCCAATCCTGGTATGCGTGACACCTCTCACCCCCAATCCTAGTATACGTGGCATCCCTCATCCTGGTATGCATGGCACCCTATCCCTCACTCCCAATCCCGGTATGCCTGGCACCCCTCAGCCCCAATCCTGGTATGCGTGGCACCCCTCATCCCGGTATGCGTGGCACCCCTCACCCCCAATCCCGGTATGCGTGGCACCCCTCATCCTTATCCTGGTGTGTATGGTATCCCTCATCCTGGTATGCATGGCAACCCATCCCTCATTCCCAATCCCGGTATGCGTGGCACCCCCAATCCCGGTAAGCGTGGCACCCTCACCCCCAATCCCAGTATGCGTGGCACCCCTCATCCCCAATCCCGATATGCGTGGCACCCCTCACCCCCAATCCCGTTATGCTTGGCACCCCTCACCCCCAATCCTGGTATGCGTGGCACCCCTCATCCCCAATCCCGGCATGCGTGGCACCCCTCATCCCCAATTCCGGCATCCGTGGCACAACTCATCCCCAATCCCGGCATGCGTGGCACCCCTCATCCCCAATCCTTGTATGTGTGGCTCCCCTCATCCCCAATCTCGGCATGCGTGGCACCCCTCATGCCCAATCCTTGTATGCGTGGCACCCCTCATCCCCAATCCCGGTATGAGTGGCACCCCTCATCCCCAATCCCAGTATGCGTGGCACCCCTCATCCCCAATCCCGGTATGCGTGGCACCCCTCACCCTCAATTCTGGTATGCATGGTCCCCTCACACCCCAATCCTGGTATGTGTGGCACCCCTCACCCCCCAATCCTGGTATGCGTGGCACCCCTCACCCCCCCATCCTGGTATGCGTGGTAGCCCTCACCCCCCAATCCTGGTATGCGTGGTACCCCTCACCCCCCAATCCTGGTATGTGTGGCACCCCTTACCCCCCCAATCCTGGTATGTGTGGCACCCCTCACCCCCCAATCCTGGTATGCGTGGTACCTCTCACCCCCCAATCCTGGTAAGCGTGGTACCCCTCACCCCCCAATCCTGGTATGTGTGGCACCCCTTACCCCCCAATCCTGGTATGTGTGGCACCCCTCACCCCCCAATCCTGGTGTGCGTGGCACCCCTCACCCCCAATCCCGTTATGCTTGGCACCCCTCACCCCCAATCCTGGTATGCGTGGCACCCCTCATCCCTATCCTGGTATGTATGGTATCCCTCATCCTGGTATGCATGGCACTCCATCCCTCATCCCCAATCCCGGTATGCGTGGCACCCCTCATCCCCAATCCCGGCATGCATGGCACCCCTCACCCCCAATTCCGGCATCCGTGGCACCCCTCATCCCCAATCCAGGCATGCGTGGCACCCCTCATCCCCAATCTCAGCATGCGTGGCACCCCTCATCCTCAATCCTTGTATGGGTGGCTCCCCTCATCCCCAAACTCAGCATGCGTGGCACCCCTCATCCCCAATCCTTGTATGCGTGGCACCCCTCATCCCCAATCCCGGTATGCGTGGCACCCCTCATCCCCAATCCTGGTATGCGTGGCACCCCTCATCCCCAATCCCGGTATGCGTGACACCCCTCATCCCCAATCCCGGTATGCGTGGCATCCCTCGCCCTCAATCCTGGTATGCATGGTCCCCTCACCCCCCAATCCTGGTATGCGTGGTACCCCTCACCCCCCAATCCTGGTATGCGTGGCACCCCTTACCCCCCAATCCTGGTATGCGTGGCACCCCTCACCCCCCAATCCTGGTATGCGTGGCACCCCTCACCCCCCATCGTGGTATGTGTGGCACCCCTCACCCCCCAATCCTGGTATGCGTGGTACCCCTCACCCTCCAATCCTGGTATACGTGGTACCCCTCACCCCCAATCCTGGTATGTGTGGTACCCCTCACCCCCAATCCTGGTATGTGTGGTACCCCTCACCCCCCAATCCTGGTATGTGTGGTACCCCTCACCCCCCAATCCTGATATATGCATGGTCCCCTCACCCCACGATCCTGTTATGTGTGGCCCCCTCATCCCTTTCACACTGTACACACATACAAAAAAAATAAACAGTTATACTCACTTTTCTTCTCTGTACTCCAGTTCTGCTGCGTCCTCTTTTGCCGGAGGCCGGGGAAGGAGTGCGGCGCTGGAGCACCGCGCTGTCCGGCGCCATTTTGCTGAAGACACACTGTAAATGTGTCTTCAGTAAAATGGCGCTGGATAGCGCAATGCGCACGCGCTGGTCCGACGCCTTCACTCCTCCCCTGGTCTCCAGCGAAGAGAGGCGCCGCGGCAACGCTCCTCCCGGTCAGGTAAGTATGTAAGTATGGCGCCAGAGATCGCGGTATGCGTTCAGTGTCTGCGCATACCGTGATCTCCAGCACCATATACAGTCATGGCCAAAAGTATTGAGAATGACACCAAAATTATATTTTCACATGATCTGCTGGCCTCTGGTTTTTATTAGTGTTTGTCTGATGTTTATATCACATACAGAAATATAATTGCAATCATATTATGAGTACCAAGAGGTTATATTGACAGTTAGAATGAGTTAATGCAGCAAGTCAATATTTGCAGTGTTGCCGCTTCTTCTTCAAGACCTCTGTAATTCTCCCTGGCATGCTCTCAATCAACTTTTGGACCAAATCCTGACTGATAGCAGTCCATTCTTGCATAATCAATGCTTGCATTTTGCCAGAATTTGTTGGTTTTTGTTTGTCCACCCATCTCTTGATGATTGACCACAACTTCTCAATGGGATTAAGATCTGGGGAGTTTCCAGGCCATGGACCCAAAATCTCTATGTTTTGTTCCATGAGCCATTTAGTTATCACCTTTATGGCAAGGTGCTCCATCATGCTGGAAAAGGCATTGTTGGGCGCCAAACTGCTCTTGGACGGTTGGGAGAAGTTGCTCTTGGAGGACATTCTGGTACCATTCTTTATTCATGGCTGTGTTTTTAGGCAAGACTGTGAGTGAGCCGATTCCCTTGGCTGAGAAGCAACCCCACACATGAATGGTTTCAGGATGCTTTACAGTTGGCATGAGACAAGACTGGTGGTAGTGCTCACCTCTTCTCCGAATAAGCTGTTTTTCCAGATGTCCCAAACAATCGAAAAGGGGATTCATCAGAGAAAATGACTTTGCCCCAGTCCTCAGCCGTCCACTCCCTGTACCTTTTGCAGAATATCAGTCGGTCCCTGATGTTTTTTCTGGAGAGAAGTGGCTTCTTTGCTGCCCTCCTTGAAACCAGCCCTTGCTCAAAGAGTCTCCGCCTCACAGTGCGTGCAGAAGCACTCACACCAGCCTGCTGCCATTCCTGAGCAAGCTCGGCACTGCTGGTAGTCCGATCCCGCAGCTGAAACAGTTTTAAGATACGGTCCTGGCGCTTGCTGGTCTTTCTTGGGCGCCCTGGAGCCTTTTTGACAACAATGGAAGCTCTCTCCTTGAAGTTCTTGATGATGCGATAGATTGTTGACTGAGGTGCAATCTTTGTAGCTGCGATACTCTTCCCTGTTAGGCCATTTTTGTGCAGTGCAATGATGGCTGCACGTGTTTCTTTAGAGATAACCATGGTTAACTGAAGAGAAACAATGATACCAAGAACCAGCCTCCTTTTAAAGTGTCCAGTGATGTCATTCTTACTTAATCATGACTGATTGATCACCAGCCCTGTCCTCATCAACACCCACACCTGTGTTAATGGATCAATCACTAAAACGATGTTAGCTGCTCCTTTTAAGGCAGGACTGCAATGATGTTGAAATGTGTTTTGGGGGTTAAAGTTCATTTTCTGGGCAAATACTGACTTTGCAAGTACAGTAATTGCTGTTAAGCTGATCACTCTTTGACATTCAGGAGTATATGCAAATTGCCATTACAAAAAATGAAGCAGTAAACTTTGGAAAAATTACTATTTGTCTCATTCTCAATACTTTTGGCCATGACTGTACTCCTCTTACCTGTAACGGCTGGATGCGTGCTTCTCTCTGGAGCCAGACTGCGCGTCACGCATGCGCAGTCTATCGAGGCTTCAGACAGAGACACACATCCCGCCTTATATTATAGATATGGTTTAATAATAAATATGCTGAGTCCTATAAATTAGAGCGATTTCGCAGTTGGATGATAAAGGTATACTGTATTTTTCGGACTATAAGATGCACCGGACCATAAGACGCACCTAGGTTTTCGAGGAGGAAAATAGAAAAAAAATGTAAGCAAAAAATGTGGTCATGATGCACTGTTATGGGGAAGGGAGTCTGCTGCTGACACTGTTATAGGGGTAATGTCCCCCAATTCTGTTAATATCACCCATCCTGGTATACTGTATATGCCCCCCTTCCTATTATGCGTGACACCCCAATCCCCTATCCTGGTATGCATGGCACCCCTCCATCCTGGTATGCATCAGGGCTGTGGAGTCGGAGTCGGAGACCATTTTAGTGGAGTCAGAATAAAATGGACTCCACTCCTAAAATATATAATAAATTGGGTACAGTAGTAAAATGCAGTTTGTGTGGAATATTTTTTCATAAGAATTTGGGAAAGTTCTGAAATGTCCTATAAATGTCTGTCCTATTCCTGATCTAAAGGTCTGGACTTTTAGCTGAGATGAATCTGTGCTACAGTAAATTCATCACTTAAACATGAGCCATGTATGAGGGAGTCGGAGTCGTGGTCATGGAAATTGAGGAGTCGTAGTCGGAGGTTTGGCTTACCAACTCCACAGCCCTGGTATGCATGGTACCCCTTATCCCTATCCTGGCATGCAAGGCACCCCTCATCCTGGCATGCATGATACCCCTCATCCTCGTATGTATGACACCCTCCATCTTGGTATGCATGACATTCCTCACCCTGGTATGTATGGCACCCCTCCATACTGGTATACATGGCACCCCTCATCCCCATCCTAGTATGAATGGCATCCCTCTTCCTGGTATGCATGGCACTCCTCATCCTCATCCTGGTATGCATGGCCCCCTCATCCCTATCCTGGCATGCATAGCCCCCCTCATCCCTATCCTCGTATGCATGGCACTCCTCATCCCTATCCTCGTATGCATGGCACCCATCATCCCTATCCTGGTATGCAAGGCCCACCTCATTCCTATCCTGGTATGCAAGGCCCCCCTCATACCTTTTCCTGGTAAGCGTGGCACCCCTAGTCCCTCTTCCTGGTATGCATGGCACCCCTCGTCCCTCTTCCTGGTATACATGGCACAGCTCACCCCCCTTTCTGGTATGTATGGCACCCCTCAACCCTATCCTGGGATGCATGCCCCCCCGTATCCCTATCCTCGTATGCATGGCACCCCTCATCCCTATCCTGGAATGCATGGCATGCCTCATCCCTATCCTGGCATGCATGGCCCCCCTCATCCCTATCCTCGTATGCATGGCACCCCTCATCCCTATCCTGGTATGCATGGCCCCCATCATCCCTATCCTGGTATGCATGGCATGCCTCATCCCTATCCTGGCATGCATGCCCCCATTCATCCCTATCCTCGTATGCATGACACCCCTCATCCCTATCCTGGTATGCATAGCCCCCATCATCCCTATCCTGGTATGCATGGCATCCCTCTTCCTGGTATGCATGGCATCCCTCTTCCTGGAATGCATGGCACGCCTCATCCCCATCCTGGTATGCATTGCCCCCCTCATCCCTATCCTGGTATGCATGGTACCCCTCATCCCTATCCTGGTATGCATGGCACCCTTCATCCATATCCTTGTATGCATGGCCCCTCTCATCCCTCTTCCTGGTATGCATGGCCCCGCTCATCCCTCTTCCTGGTAAGCATGGCACCCCTCATCCCTCTTCCTGGTAAGCATGGCACCCCTCATCCCCCTTCTGGTATGCATGGCCCCCTCATCCCTATCCTGGTATGCATGGCACCGCTCATCCTTATCCTGGTATACATGGCACCCTTCATCCCTCTTCCTGGTAAGCATGACACCCCTAGTCCGTCTTCCTGGTATGCATGGCACCCCTGGTATGCATGGCACCCCTCGTCCCTCTTCCTGGTATGCATGGCACCCCTCGTCCCTCTTCCTGGTATGCATGGCACCCCTAGTCCCTCTTCCTGGTATGCATGGCACCACTCATCCCCCTTCCTGGTATGCATTGCACCCCTCATCCCCCTTCTGGTATGCATGGCCCCCTCATCCCTATCCTGGTATGCATGGCACCCCTCATCCTTATCCTGGTATGCATGGCACTCGGAATCCCTGTTGGTATGCAAGGCCCCTCTCATCCCTCTTCCTGGTATGCATGGCACCCGTGCATCCTGTTATGCATGGATGTCACCCCTCATCTCCATCCTAGTATGCATGGCGCCCCTCATCACTATACTGGTATGCATGGCCCCCCCTTAACCCTATTCTGGTATACATGGCACCCCTCATCCCCCTTCCTGGTATGAATGGCCCCCTCATCCCTATCCTGGTATGCATGGGATGCCTCGTCCCTATCCTCGTTTGCATGGCACCCCTCATCCCTATCCTCGTATGCATGGCACGCCTCATCCCTATCCTGGTATGCAAGGCCCCCTTCATCCCTATCCTGGTATGCATGGCGCCCTCATCCCTCTTCCTGGTATGCATGGCACCCCTTGTCCCTCTTCCTGGTATGCATGGCCCCCTCATCCCTATCCTGGTATGCATGGCACCCCTCATCCCTATCCTGGTATGCAAGGCACCCCTCGTTCCTCTTCCAGGTATGCATGGAACCCCTTGTCCCTCTTCCTGGTATGCATGGCAACCCTCATCCTCCTTCCTCGTATGCATGGCCCCCTCATCCCTATCCTGGTATGCATGGCACCCCTCATCCCTATCCTGGTATGCAAGGCCCCCCACGTTCCTCTTCCTGGTATGCATGGCACCACTCATCCCCCTTCCTGGTATGCATGGCCCCCTCATCGCTATCCTGGTATGCATGGCACCCCTCATCCCTATCCTGGAATGCAAGGCCCCCCTCATCCTTATCCTTGTATATATGGTCCCTCTCATCCCTCTTCCTGGTATGCATGACCCCCCTCATCCCTCTTCCTGGTATGCATGGCCCCCCTCATCCCTCTTCTTGGTATGCATGGCACCCCTCATTCCTCTTCCTGGCAAGCATGGCTCCCCTTGTCCCTCTTCCTGGTATGCATGGCACCCCTCGTCCCTCTTCCTGGTATGCATGGCAACCCTTATCTCCATCACGCTGCAAAAAGAAAACAAAAAACACTTCTACTCACCTTCCTCCCCTCTGCTCCATCGCTGAATCTTGTCTACCAGCAACTGATCTCACTACCATGCGCCCTCACAAGGTGAGATGAGCTGCGGGAAGAGTCACCGCAGAGTCTGCCGGAACTGTGTGCATGGGGAGCAGTGACTTCATTCTCCTTAATAGCCGGCACACAGTGTAGCTGCAGCGCGGATACTGCTGTTGAGCGATCGCGTGTGCCCGCTACTAAAGACCATGAATATTCACCCCCATGGGCGTGGGGAGCAGTGAATAGTCATTTTCTTTAGCACCGAGCACAGTGTAGGCTGCAGCAGGCGGCTCTAGCCTCCTGTGCTCCGCTCCCCAACCAGCCAGAGTATTATTTATATGCCACATTCAGACTGTAAGACGCACCCCCTACTTTCCTCCAAAATTTTGAAGGAAAAAAGTGCATCTTATAGTCCGAAAAATACGGTATATACGATATAAAACCTATTGTCTGAAGGGATACTTAAGTGCTTTGATCAATTAAAGGGGGGATTTGGGTTGACAAACAATTCTATAGATATTTATAGTTTCGGCATTCATTTAATGCACAATCAAAATGGACTCCCTTTTGGGTAAAAAATAATACTTTTGTTCAGTTGGTATTAGAGAAGGGAAATACTAAGATTCCTATGTAACATAGGATACCGGACTGATGCTGAATGTCCACGATGTAAAATGGATGATGCGGGCCTATTACATACGCTATGGGAATGCCGGGAGTCAGGTAAATGCTGGAAAGGAGTTCTGTCTATTATAAAGAGGGAATATAAAATATATATTCAACCAGACCCAAAAAATGCCTATTAGGTATATTAGAAGATTATATGGAATTTGACCCAATTTCAATAGGGATTTTACGTATTTTATTTCAAACTAGGAAACATATTGCATCCAAATGGATTAACCCCTCACCCCCAGAAATTAGTGAACTCAAAAATAGGATAACTAATATCAGATTAGAAAAAGGGGTATATAAAAAACGAAACTCAATGAATAAATTTGAGAAAATATGAGGCTTATGGTTGGATACACCGGGAATACCATCAAGGGGGTTATTGATGGAGAGACAATTTGACTTATGGAGGAAGGGAGGCATTGACGAGGTCTAATGTTTCATTGTGTATTGGAATTCCTTAACATGTGGTCTGGGTGATATAGCACACCTATATGTGTATAGGCTTACAATGTTTATTACAATATTATGCTTATATAAGAGATTTCAAGAATGTGGAATGTTAATTGTAAGATATAGTAACTGCAAGTTATCAGGCGGTAATGGGCAAGCTGAAAGGATATATCGGAGAGATGCATGTATGTTATTTTATTATTGTATGTACCGGTTTCTTGTTTTGTAAAAAAAAAACTAATGAAAAAACTCAAAAATTTATTGGATTAAAAAAAAAGAATAGGAAAAAGGCTTCTCCCCTGTGTGAGTTCTGTGGTGTCTAACAAGAGCTGATTTCTGGTTAAAACGTTTCTCACATTCAGAACAGGAAAAAGGCTTCTCCCCTGTGTGAGTTCTCTGGTGGTTAGCCAAAGCCGATTTATTGTAAAAACATTTCCCACATTCTGAACATGAAAAAGGCTTCTCCCCTGTGTGAGATCTCTGGTGATTAACCAAAACTGATTTATGGTTAAAACATTTCCCACATTCTGGACAGGAAAAAGGCCTCTCCCCTGTGTGAGATCTCTGATGTCTAACAAGTTCGGATTTCCGGTTAAAACATTTCTCACATTCAGAACAGGAAAAAAGCTTCTCCCCTGTGTGACTTCTCTGGTGCTTAACCAAAGCTGATTTATTGCAAAAGCATTTCCCACATTCTGAACATGAAAAAGGCTTCTCCCCTGTGTGAGTTCTCTGATGTCTAACAAGTTTGGATTTCCGGTTAAAACATTTCCCACATTCTGAACATGAAAAAGGCTTCTCCCCTGTGTGAGTTCTCTGGTGAATAACAAAATATGATTTCTGGTTAAAACATTTCCCACATTCTGAACAGGAAAAAGGCTTCTCCCCGGTGTGAATTATCTGATGTCTAACAAGATCGGTTTTCCGGTTAAAACATTTCCCACATTCTGAACATGAAAAAGGCTTCTCCCCTGTGTGGGTTCTCTGGTGAATAACCAAAACTGATTTACGGTTAAAACATCTCCCACATTTGGAACAAGAAAATCTATTGTCCACTGTGTGTATTTTTTGACTTACAGACTTTTCGAGGGTAAAACTATTTCCATTTTCTGGCAGTGAAAATGACTTCTTTGCTTTAGGAGCAGTTCGTTTTTCAATCCTTATGTTTTTATTTTGACTTTCCTTAGTAGTCAGTAATGAATCAGAAGACAGGACCTGTTTCATAGGATCAGATGAAAGATCTTTGCTTTGAAGGGATGATGGTAAATCTGGAGAAATGGCATTCACTTCAATTGTATCCTGTGGGGTCTCAAGATCATCCGATATAAATATCTCCTGTCCCTCTGATCTCCAGGTACAGTCATCTGCCAAGAAAAAAAAACAATTATTAATTTTGAATAAAACAACCTGGAAATTTATATTTTTGAACATTTCTACTTAAAATGTCTGTAGAAATGACAACTTATTGACAGAATGACAATTCACAGTCTAATAGAAAACTTCATAGGATGAACCATTGGATCGTGGTGTTCAACTGTTCATTCTGCCTCCCAAATATGGAATAAGAAGCCACCAAACAATGTTATGTAGATGAAAATGATACCAATAAAAACTTCTACTCATCCATAAACCAATCCAGCAATATCCACTCTCCCAAAGTCAAATCTCCCCCTCTCTTCTGAGCCTTGCAGTGCGTCCAAACCACATTTATCATCCATGTATTTGGCATTACTATAATGAGAAGAACCCTCTTCATTTACAGTGTGTGTCTCCTGGAGCACAATCTGGGCACTATGTGTTGGGGAATAAAATGGCCAATGGGCAATTTTTACTCTCCAACATCGACTGCAAGCTAATGTCCAGAAAGTGGCCGTGGAGTCAAAATAGTCACTACTCCTATAGATTAATTCACTGAGGGTTATAATTTCCAAAATGAAGTCACTTTATGGGGATTTCTATTGCTCTGGTTTTCTGCCATTTTGTCATATTAAGGTTTCTGCAAATGTTGTGTCCCATCTCCTCTGGGATCTGCAAGATCTGCATTCAAATAGCTAAATGGCGCTCCTTCCCTTCTTACCCTGCCATGTGCCCAGACAGTAGTGTACAACCATATATAGGGGATTGTCACATTCAAGAGTAGTTGGAAATAATTTGTAAGGTCCATTTGTTTCCTATTATCCTTTGTGAAGAATTCCAAAGTTATCACCATATAAAGTGACACAAGTCAGATTTGAAAAATGGAACCTGATTAGGAACAAAAAACTGTCTGCAGGAAGGGGTTAAATCAGAGGATTTTGGGAACGAACTGCTGTAGTCAAAAACTGTGAGTATAGACAATAACATCTACTGAAATGATCGAACTGAACAGTCTTCTCAGTAAATAGTGAGTAACTAGTGGAGAAACCTCTCTGGGGTAATTAGAGTCTGGGGCTCGGTGGCTCTTCATCATCTAAACTATCGTAAGGGACAATATTTTATGTCAGATAAATTCAAGAAGAAATATTAGATATTGAAGTAGAACTTTTTATAATAGTGCAGAGCTGAGGGGTCTTAAACCGGTGACTGAGAAGAATCTGTGACTTCTCTGCATTTAGTGGTCACTACTCACCTGGGTAGTCATATTGTAGGAATCTCCTCTTTACACCACTCATCACCCCTCACATATGTCTCTGTAGTATTAGTATGGGTGAGATCTTCACCCTGAAAACAAATATTGCAAAAGTCACAGACAGATGGAGAAGTCACATCTATGATCAGCTCTAATCCTGTCATCTCCACCGTTCTCATTACACAAGTATAAAACATATAATACTGGTGGATAAAACAAGACTGAGCACAAGACCTTCACAGCCATCTACAGTCATGGCCAAAAGTATTGAGAATGAGACAAATAGTAATTTTTCCAAAGTTTACTGCTTCATTTTTTGTAATGGCAATTTGCATATACTCCTGAATGTCAAAGAGTGATCAGCTTAACAGCAATTACTGTACTTGCAAAGTCAATATTTGCCCAGAAAATGAACTTTAACCCCCAAAACACATTTCAACATCATTGCAGTCCTGGCTTAAAAGGAGCAGCTAACATCGTTTTAGTGATTGATCCATTAACACAGGTTTGGGTGTTGATGAGGACAGGGCTGGCGATCAATCAGTCATGATTAAGTAAGAATGACATCACTGGACACTTTAAAAGGAGGCTGGTTCTTGGTATCATTGTTTCTCATCAGTTAACCATGGTTATCTCTAAAGAAACACGTGCAGCCATCATTGCACTACACAAAAATGGCCTAACAGGGAAGAGTATCGCAGCTACAAAGATTGCACCTCAGATAACAATCTATCGCATCATCAAGAACTTCAAGGAGAGAGCTTCCATTGTTGTCAAAAAGGCTCCAGGGCACCCAAGAAAGACCAGCAAGCGCCAGGACCGTATCTTAAAACTGTTTCAGCTGCGGGATCGGACTACCAGCAGTGCCGAGCTTGCTCAGGAATGGCAGCAGGCTGGTGTGAGTGCTTCTGCACGCACTGTGAGGCGGAGACTCTTTGAGCAAGGGCTGGTTTCAAGGAGGGCAGCAAAGAAGCCACTTCTCTCCAGAAAAAACATCAGGGACCGACTGATATTCTGCAAAAGGTACAGGGAGCGGACTGCTGAGGACTGGGGCAAAGTCATTTTCTCTGATGAATCCCCTTTTCGATTGTTTGGGACATCTGGAAAACAGCTTATTCGGAGAAGAAGAGGTGAGCGCTACCACCAGTCTTGTCTCATGCCAACTGTAAAGCATCCTGAAACCATTCATGTGTGGGGTTGCTTCTCAGCCAAGGGAATCGGCTCACTCACAGTCTTGCCTAAAAACACAGCCATGAATAAAGAATGGTACCAGAATGTCCTCCAAGAGCAACTTCTCCCAACCGTCCAAGAGCAGTTTGGCGCCCAACAATGTCTTTTCCAGCATGATGGAGCACCTTGCCATAAAGCAAAGGTGATAACTAAATGGCTCATGGAACAAAACATAGAGATTTTTGGTCCATGGCCTGGAAACTCCCCAGATCTTAATCCCATTGAGAACTTGTGGTCAATCATCAAGAGACGGGTGGACAAACAAAAACCAACAAATTCTGGCAAAATGCAAGCATTGATTATGCAAGAATGGACTGCTATCAGTCAGGATTTGGTCAAAAAGTTGATTGAGAGCATGCCAGGGAGAATTACAGAGGTCTTGAAGAAGAAGGGGCAACACTGCAAATATTGACTTGCTGCATTAACTCATTCTAACTGTCAATATAACCTATTGGTACTCATAATATGATTTCAATTATATTTCTGTATGTGATATAAACATCATACAAACACTAATAAAAACCAGAGGCCAGCAGTCCATGTGAAAATATAATTTTGGTGTCATTCTCAAAACTTTTGGCCATGACTGTACACATCATAGGGGAGATCTCATGACACCTTCTCTCCATCTACCTGATGATCCTGAGGAACATTGGGATCTTCTTGTTTACAGTCCTGTGGAAGAAGAGGTCAGGGACATGTCTCTGGTGTTGCCCTCTTACTGGATAGATCTGGAGGAAACACATACAGGGGCTGAATTCATTCTTTACATACAGATAATTATAGGCCGTGTGTATTTAGTCCTGTCTATTACCTGGTGATGTGAGGGGCTGGGGAACCTCCATCATTATCTTGAACAGATCTTTGTGACCTTCTAAATACTCCCACTCCTCCATGGAGAAATAGACAGCGACATCCTGACACCTTATAGGAACCTGACACAACAATGATACCGTCACCCCCCGATCCCTCCATAGCGTTACTGTATAATGTCCCAGCATTCCCAGCAGTGTCACCTCTCCAGTCAGCAGCTCAATCATCTTGTAGGTGAGTTCTAGGATCTGGTCATTGATGTCCTCGTGTATCAGGGGGTGAGGTGGAGGTCCTGTGATTGGGCTCAGGGGTCTTCCCCATCCCTCAGACACAGGGTCCTGACAGCGCTCACTAGAAGTCTTCTTTATTACTGTGTAATCCTGGTTATGGAGAGACACATTAATAAATCTCACTACAGACATTTCCAGAGTCCTCACCTCTCCAGTTCTGTCCATCTGTTATTCCCATAGATAAGAATGATGTAATGTGACGTCATCAGAATCTCTCACCTCTCCAGTAAGCCGGAAGAGGATCTCTAGGGTGAGGTGTAATATCCTCTCCACCATCTTGTCTCTGTCCATATCCATCCTTGATAGGTGATTCAACAAATTCTCTTAATATAGAAGATCTTCACTGAGAGGATCTGATATTGTAGAAACCTGAATGAGAAGAAGATGAGGCGATGTAACATCATAAAGAATCCTGTGTAATAATACAATTACTGGAGATAATAAGGGAAATATATCAGGAGATAGAATGTGTAGATGTTGTGTTCTCTAGTTTTTTATGGACTGGAACATAAGTTGAATTGCGGACTTAGACATCTCCTCCATACTTCCAATCACTGGCTAAGTTGGCCACTGCTTCAGTAAGAATCACCCAGAAACCCAAGCAGCAATGGTATTTTTATTATTTTACAACATTCTGCTTTTGTCCCTGACGTACTAATAAAACCTATATATTTTAGGCCACAGACAACAAGCAGTTTCTTCCTCGGAGTCGGCAGCTGAATACGTTTCTTATAGACTCATCTTCCATAACGCTAATTCTCGTCATATACATTACACGTGACATGAGAAATAACAACTTCATGATGAGGACGACATCTTCATCTTCTAATACGGCTCTAGAAACAGATATGGCCAGAGTCCGTCACTGACTCCATCATCACCGACCGTCTGTATGAATGTTTCCCGTCTTCCCCAGGTTGTAATCTTTTATCACGTTAGATCTCATTTATAAGAGCGTGTGTGTAAGAACAAGACAGTTATTTGATGCTAATGTCTCCATGTACAGTGGTTTTTTCCTGGATATTATGTTTCTTTTAGCATTTTCCTGTAGGCTTCCATATATTACATGAAAAACACCAAAAAAACACCCAGTTTTTCTTTTTTAATAAATTTGCAAAAATGTCTACATTTCTTGTTTTTTTTCAGTCAAGATGGGGTGCAGAGTGTACATTAATGAGAAAAAAAATGAACTTTTTAGAATTTACCAAATGGCTGCAATGAAACAAAGAGTGAAAAATGTAAAGTGGTCTGAATACTTTCCGTACCCACTGTATATATCAGGATGGGGGGTGGTCGAAAGCTCGCAACGGGTCCCATCATACCCTAGTTATGCCTGTATGTCCTGTACCCTGAGAACAATACGTTTCCTCCCTTCTTGTCTCCATAGTTGGGTCGTATGTATCTATTACAGGAAACAGAACAGAAACCTTATGATTCTTATAAAGGGGCAACACAAGACCCTCAGAGACCCTCAGTGCTGAAGGGGTTAATGCCCCCTGCGCCCAGTAATGGGGTCTCCACATACCTCCACCTGCAGAGCCGCCACCACATATATGTCTGCTCTGTGCGCACAGGAGCTGTGATGAGGTCACAGGAGGGGAGGAGTCAGGGGTCACATTATCAGGGGCCTCAGTGGATGCAGGACTCTGCTGTGCTGGTTGTCATGGTGCTGGATGAGCTGAAGGTTATGTGTGGGGTCAGGAGGGGTTTACAGTGTGGATGTAGCAGAGCCGTGTGTGTACAAGGTGTACGGAGCAGAGCCGCGTGTGTACGAGGTGTACGGAGCAGAGCCACGCGTGTACGAGGTGTACGGAGCAGAGCCGCGCGTGTACGAGGTGTACGGAGCGAAGCCGCGTGTGTACGAGGCGTACGGAGCGAAGCCGCGTGTGTACGAGGCGTACGGAGCGAAGCCGCGTGTGTACGAGGCGTACGGAGCGAAGCCGCGTGTGTACGAGGCGTACGGAGCGAAGCCGCGTGTGTACGAGGCGTACGGAGCGAAGCCGCGTGTGTACGAGGCGTACGGAGCAGAGCCGCGCGTGTACGAGGCGTACGGAGCGGAGCCGCGCGTGTACGAGGCGTACGGAGCGGAGCCGCGCGTGTACGAGGCGTACGGAGCGGAGCCGCGCGTGTACGAGGTGTACGGAGCGGAGCCGCGCGTGTACGAGGTGTACGGAGCGGAGCCGCGCGTGTACGAGGTGTACGGAGCGAAGCCGCGCGTGTACGAGGTGTACGGAGCGAAGCCGCGTGTGTACGAGGTCTACGGAGCGGAGCCACGTGTGTACGAGGCGTACGGAGCGGAGCCGTGTGTACGAGGCGTACGGAGCGGAGCCGCGTGTGTACGAGGCGTACGGAGCGGAGCCGCGAGTGTACGAGGCGTACGGAGCGAAGCCGCGAGTGTACGAGGCGTACGGAGCGAAGCCGCGAGTGTACGAGGCGTACGGAGCGAAGCCGCGTGTGTACGAGGCGTACGGAGCGAAGCCGCGTGTGTACGAGGCGTACGGAGCGAAGCCGCGTGTGTACGAGGCGTACGGAGCGGAGCCGCGTGTGTACGAGGCGTACGGAGCGAAGCCGCGTGTGTACGAGGCGTACGGAGCAGAGCCGTGTGTACGAGGTGTACAGAGCAGAGCCGTGTGTACGAGGTGTACAGAGCGGAGCCGCGTGTGTACGAGGTGTACGGAGCGAAGCCGCGTGTGTACGAGGTGTACGGAGCAGAGCCGCGCGTGTACGAGGTGTACGGAGCGAAGCCGCGCGTGTACGAGGTGTACGGAGCGAAGCCGCGTGTGTACGAGGTCTACGGAGCGGAGCCACGTGTGTACGAGGCGTACGGAGCGGAGGCGTGTGTACGAGGCGTACGGAGCGGAGCCGCGTGTGTACGAGGCGTACGGAGCGGAGCCGCGAGTGTATGAGACGTACGGAGCGAAGCCGCGAGTGTACGAGGCGTACGGAGCGAAGCCGCGAGTGTACGAGGCGTACGGAGCGAAGCCGCGTGTGTACGAGGCGTACGGAGCGAAGCCGCGTGTGTACGAGGCGTACGGAGCGAAGCCGCGTGTGTACGAGGCGTACGGAGCGGAGCCGCGTGTGTACGAGGCGTACGGAGCGGAGCCGCGTGTGTACGAGGTGTACGGAGCAGAGCCGTGTGTACGAGGTGTACAGAGCGGAGCCGCGTGTGTACGAGGTGTACGGAGCGAAGCCGCGTGTGTACGAGGTGTACGGAGTGGAGCCGTGTGTGTACGAGGTGTACGGAGCAGAGCCGCGTGTGTACGAGGTGTACGAAGCGGAGCCGTGTGTGTACGAGGTGTACGGAGCAGAGCCGCGCGTGTACGAGGTGTACGGAGCAGAGCCGCGCTTGTACGAGGTGTACGGAGCAGAGCCGTGTACGAGGTGTACGGAGCAGAGCCGCGCGTGTACGAGGTGTACTGAGCAGAGCCGCGCGTGTACGAGGTGTACGGAGTGGGGCCGCGTGTGTACGAGGTGTACGGAGCGGGGCCGCGTGTGTACGAGGTGTACGGAGCGGAGCCACGCATGTACGAGGTGTACGGAGCAGAGCCGCACATGTACGAGGTTTACGGAGCGGAGTTGCGCGTGTACGAGGTGTATGGAGCGGAGCCGTGTGTACTGAGTGGAGCCCTGTGTGTACGTGGTGTACGGAGCGGAACCGCGTGTGTACGAGGTGTACGAAGTGGAGCCGTGTGTGTATAAGGTGTGCAGAGCCGCGTGTGTACGAGGTGTACGGTGCTGAGGTTTTATTCGATAATCTTCTCCTGCCCTTTGGATTCTCCAATGCACCAACAGGATTTCACGACTTTCTGAATGATATTTCTCTGATTACATCGGGAGATTTCTTGTGATTTATCTTGATGATAGAATTTTCTCTCCTGATTTGGATTCTCACCAGGAACATGTCCGTCTTCTATTAGAAAGGTTGAGGGAGAATTCTTTCTTTGTTACAATTGAGAAATGTTTTTTTTTCTGTTCAGGAAGTTTCATTCCTGGGGGTAATTTTATCAGCTGATGGGTTTACGATGGATCCTGGGAAGGTGAAAGCCATAATAGATTGGGTCCAACCTAGTGACCTGAAAGTGTTGCAACATTTTGTAGGATTCACCAACTGTTATAGGAAATTATTTAGGTTTTTTTTCTCAGATTACTGACCTCACATATAAGGGGGCAGATCTCAAGGTTTGGTCACCAGATGCTATTGGGGCTTTTGAAAAATTGAAGGAGTGTTTTATGTCTGCTCCTGTTCTAATCCAACCCGATCCCCAAGAACCATTCATTGTGGAGGTGGATGTTTCATTCATTGTGGAGGCGGATGTTTCGGAGATCGGGGTTGGGGCCGTTTTATGTCAATGTTCCAAGACTCTGACCAATTTGCGGCCATGTGCTTTTTTATCAAGAAAATTTTCATCTGCTGAAATAAATTTTGTGGTTGGGAATTGTGAGTTACTCACTGTTAAATTAGCCTTTAAAGTTTGAAGAAATTTTCTGGAGGGAGAAGTTCATCAAATCACTGTGGTCACTGACCAGCAGAATTTAGCGTATATTGAATCAGCTGAATGGCTAACTCCTAGACAGGCCAGAGGGTCCCTATTTTTCTCTAGATTCAATTTCTCTATCACTTTCAGGCTAGGATCCAAGCAGTTTTAGTTCTGTTTCTCCTCCAAAACCTCCATTCTCCCTGAGGGCATTGTGGTTTCTGTGATATCCTTGGAGGTTGAAGCTGAGATCCGTAAAGTCCTATCTGTTCTGTCTACTCATGAGCAGCTAAGGGAATGTTCATAGAGTTATTCTAGTTGCGACCTGTCGAGGTCACCAGTTGTCTGTTTATGTTGTTTAGAAGCTGCACATCATTTAGTAATACTCTAAGGCTATGTGCCCACGATGCAGAAATGCTGCATATTTTTTCTGCTTCTCCCTTCTCCCTTGCGGTTTTTACATGTATTTTTCCCGCCAGGTAGAAGCATTTGTCAAGCGTTTTTGCATGCGGGTTATCAAGCTCTTTTCCAAGCGATTTTAGCATCACTTGGAAAAGTGCTTGACAACTTGTTCACACTATATAAATCCATGCAGCCGGCATGGATTTATATAGTGTGACCAAGTTAGTTAAAAAAAAAAAAAGAATAAGAATGGTAAAAAATAAAAAAAAAAGATTATACTTACCTTCTGATGTCCTCCCGGTGTTTTCGCTGCTCCCTCCGGTGTCTTGGGCGGTTCGCGGTGTTGTGAAGGACCTGCAATGACGTCATTGAGTCATGTGACGGGTCACATGACTCAATGACGTCATGGCAGGTCCTTCACAACACCGCAACCCATACAGCAGACCAGACGGAGGGGAGAAAACACCGGGAGGACATCAGAAGGTAAGTATAATCTTTATTTTTTATTTTAAACTCTTTTTTTTACAGGTTCTATGGTACCCGGGTCTGGAGGAGAGTCTCCTCTTCTCCAGACCTGGGTACCATCCGCACATTGAACCATGTGATATCCGCATCTGGAAATGCAGTGATGCGGATGTCACGCGGTCCAATGCAAGTCAATGGCGGATTAATGGACATGCTGCGGATTTTTGAGCGCAGCACAAACACTGCGGAAAATCCGCAGCATGGGCATTGACATTGCGGCTTGTCATGGGGGACGGATTATCTAGCGTTTTTTAAGTGTTTTTGCTGCGGAAATTCCGCCGCAGAAACGCTTGAAAAATGCATAGTGGGCACGCAGCCTTAGGCTTAGCGCCCACGATGCAGAAATGAAGCAGAAATTTTCCTGAGCATTTCTGCATCTCCTTGGCAGAAAAATGCATGCAGTTTTCAAATGCGTTTTTGACACGTTTTTTTTTTTTTTCCAATGCATTGTATAGGCAAATCTGCATGCAGAAATGCACAAGAATTGATCATGTCAGGATTTTTTCTGCGAGTAAAATCCGCGCAGAAAAAATCCTGACCATGTGCACAGAACTTGCAGAATGTCATAGGAAGTCATGGGATAAGGTATGCAATGCGTTTCTGGAGCGTTTCTGCGCTGCAAATCCGCACCAAAAACGCATCTGGGCACATAGCCCTATAGTCACAAGAGTATGTCCCCTTTAAGAATAATGTGTGCTGATGGACCGACCCCCTCCTTCCTCAGGGAGAAAGAGTTCCTGTAATCAGTTTTCCCAGGCTTTCAGGGAAGCAGATAAGACGTGTGACTGGCTCTACACTCTCTACAACTTTTCCCTTGTCAGATGATTCCGGTAAGAGCAAATACAGTTTAATGTTTTGTGTGAAATACTGTAAAGTGAAGTGTATTGTGCTCTGAGATACACCATTTAGTTAATGCCTCTTGCACTGTACTCAGGTTGATGCATTCTGTATAGAATAGAGCCTGTGGCTGTGATCTTTACCTCATTTATTCCTGTTTACTGTAACCTGTATTATTACTATGTTAGTGCTAGTTTCTTTAATGTACCCAGTACTGACTGTCATCATTTTGTATTGTGTTATAGTTTTTACCACACTATCAAGTTCATACCATCACCATTAAATCAAGATTACTGAACGCTACAGTCTATTTAATTGAGAATGAATGAGGGTTAAGCTGTATGCTAAATCCCCCACAGCATCATATGTGGAGGAAGGCAGAACAGTAAAAACGGACCCTGGCCGCAGGCGGTGGTTGAACAGACTGTACGGGACCGCTAACGTCCACGCTGCACCGCATACGGGCATTACAGCAGCCGTCATACAGCCACAGAGAACAAGAGCCCAGCCCACCCCCCCCCCCCCAGCAAGCAAGATGCCATTCCCACCATGCGGAAGCCCATCCGCATATAGACTCAGTTTCCCGCCAAAGTATTCAGCAGTCTACAGCTAAGCGCACAATGTCTGGAAGCACTAATGTCTCGAAGACCTCACTCAAAACGAGGTCACGAGCAGGCTCTAGCAAGTCATCAATAGCAGAGCTTGCTGCAGTCGCTCGCGCCGAAGCCGAGGCGGCCAAAGCGAGATCATCCTTCACCGCGCAAGAGATGCAATTATAGTTGAGACAAGTAGATCAAGAATCAAAAACAGCTCTTCTACAAGCAGAGAGTGCGCGTCTGCAAGTGTCTCTGGAAAGACTTGCCACCGACAGAGAGGCAGCGGCCGCAATAGCCAAGGCAGAGTACTTGGGTGCAGTGGAGTATCCTGATTATGATAAACACAGCAATGTTCTGGGACCAGATCTAGATCAGCAGGATCTAGTACAGCGCGTCTCAGAGTACGTCAACCGACATCATGGAAGAGATGACAGCCCTCACGCATTACATCGACCAGCCTACGCCGATTACCAACGATCCAACCCCGAACTTCGCTACTACAAACGAGAAGACGTCCAGCACGGCGATGTCAGCCACAGCCACAGTTCCGCCGAGCAGAAGGTACAGTCCCCGTCCCGCCTCAAAGAGACACCTTCCTCTCCAGAGAGGTATCAGACAGACTATCCGAAGCCAGAAACGTCCGACAGGTAGGGTAATACACCACACTCTAGACGTGACTGTAACACACCAGCTCGTATCAGCGATAACCAAGCCACCATGGACTTTGTAAAACTCCTTGCTCGCTGGGAGCTGATTAAACAGGGACTTGTAAAGTTCACCGATCGAGCTGAGAACTATAGGTCATGGCGAGCCTCATTCCAGAATGCCATCAGAGGTTTGGAACTTTCTTGCAGCGAGGAGTAAGACCTACTAGTAAAGTGGCATGGAAGCGAGTCCGCTGAACACGCCAAAAGAATCAGAGACATTAATATAAAGCATCCACACACAGGTCTACGCAAGGTGTGGGAAAGACTTGATGAGTGTTATGGGTCAATAGAAGCAATAGAAAATGCTTTATATAAGAGAATTGATGATTTTCCCAAAATATTGTCTAAGGGTTACCAAAAGCTCAGGGAACTAAGCGATTTGTTAGCGGAACTAGAGGTGGCTCAGGCGGAAGGAGATTTACCTGGATTGGCATTCCTGGACACCGCCAGGGGTGTCAATCCGATTGTTCAAAAACTTCCTGACAACCTACAAGATAAGCGGGTCACATATGGTTCGCGTTATAAACAGACTCATAATGTACCGTTCCCCCCTTTTACAGTGTTTGTCGATTTTGTCGCCCAACAAGCTAAAATTAGAAACGACCCTAGCTTCGACTTCACTTTGTCATGTCCCACTGCCCCTGGTGTAAAAGCTAGTAGAAGACCAGTGGCAGTCCACAAAACTAACATTACTTCCACAGGTCCTCCTCACAAGGCAAATAGGTCCCCTCCAGAAGAGAATAAACTTCAAGATGTCAGCAAGCAGTGTCCTCTACACAGGAAACCAAATCCTCTCCCAAAATGCAGAGCCTTCAGGGATAAATCTTTAGAGGAGCGCAAAGGGTTCCTTAAGGAAAATAACATCTGCTTCAAATGTTGTGCCACAACCTCTCACCTTGCCAGGAACTGTGAAGCTAGCGTGAAATGTGCAGCATGCAGCAGCACGAATCACAATACAGCCTTGCACCCTGGACCACCCCCTCAAGTACTCTCGCAGCCAGAGGAGCACGATGGGAGACAGAACAACACTGACGAACGCACCCCCGAGGTCACCTCTAAATGTACAGAGATCTGCGGAGGGCTCGTGGGAGGAAGATCATGTTGAAAAATATGCCTTGTCCGAATCTACCCAGCAGGCCACAGAACAAAGAGATCAAGACATACACGATCCTGGATGACCAAAGTAACAGGTCTTTAGCCAAGCTCATCTTCTTTGACAACTTCAGCCTTGTAGGCCCCGGTTCTCCCTACTCCCTGAAAACATGTTTTTAGGTACCATTGAGACGGCGGGGAGGAAAGCTACCGGATACAAAGTGGAGTGCATAGATGGCCAGACCTGCCTATCGCTACCAACCATCCTGGAGTGCAACCAAATTCCCGACAACAGGTCTGAGATACCTTCACCAGAGGTGGTGATACATCACCCCCATTCGAAGTGTATAGCTCACCTGATACCCGAGTTGGACCCAGAAGCTCAAATAGCTTTACTCTTGGGAAGAGATATACTAAGAGTCCACAAGTCTAGAAAGTCTATCAATGGTTTCCAGAACACTTCGTATGCACAGAGGCTTGACCTTGGTTGGGTCATAATAGGAGACGTCTGTCTAGGAGGAGCACAAAAGCTGACCTCAGTCAACAGTATGCTCCCCAGCGCGCTAGAAAATGGACGTCCATCTCTCTTCCAGCCATGTCCAAATAGTCTGCTAGTAAAGGAGCTACCAAGCAGCACTCACCTGCCTTGCCCTTTCTCATCTCCTTCCGACGAAGACCACGCCTGTGAAGGTGAACAAGACCACATAGGATGTGCAGTTTTCCGCAGGACAAAGGAAGACAACAAGACAGCGGTGTCCATAGAAGACAGGATGTTCTTGGACGTCAGGGATCGAGAGATAGTCAAAGACAAGTCAAACAGTTGGGTCACACCTCTACCATTCCGACCCCGGAGAAGACGTCTACCCAACAACGGAGAACTGGCCTACAGTCGATTCATCTCCCTCGGACACAAGCTTCGGAAGTCGCCTGAGACGAAGGAACATTTCTTTACCTTCATTGGGAAGATATTCCAGAACAACAACGGAGAGATTGCACCTGCACTTCAGCATTCAGAGGAGTGTTGGTACTTACCCATCTTCGGAGTGTACCATCCTAAGAAGCAAGGTCAGATAAAAGTGGTATTCGACTCAAGTGCAAAATGTGAAGATGTCTCATTGAAAGATGTCCTACTGTCAGGCCCAGACCTCAACAATAGGTTCCTAGAGGTGCTACTCTGTTTCCGCAGAGATACGGTGGCATTTATGGCTGACATACAACAGATGTTCCACTGTTTCCTCGTCAAGGAGGACCACAGAAACTACTTGAGGTTCTTCTGGTACCGCGATAACGACCCCAATAAGGACATCACAGAGTACCGGATGAGGGTCCACATCTTCGGGAACAGTTCCTAACCAGTAGTCGCTATCTAAGGCCTCCGAAATTCTGCCAAAGAGGGCGCAGAAAGGTAAGGATCAGATGTCAGATCCTTCGTAGAAAAGGACTTCTACGTTGACGACTGTCTGGAGTCCACACCAACAAACGAGGTTGCAATCAGCCTCCTGAAGAGGGCTCAAGAAATGCTCGCTCTGTCTAACAGATCGCCTCCAACAGCAGAGAATTGATGGAAGCCTTTCCTTCTCAAGACTATTCCAGTGATCTGAAGGACTTAGACCTAAGTATCGACTCCCTTCTCATACAGCGGAGCCTAGAATTGCTTTGGGATTTGAAGACGGATGCCTTCGCCTTTCAGATCAACAAAGACGAGAAACCCTTCACGCGCAGAGGAGTTCTTTCCTTCGTGAATAGCCTGTACGAACCCTTGGGGTTCGTTACTCCAGTACTATCCAAGGCAAAATGATGCTGAGAGACTTCACCCAAGGGAAGTTTGATTGGGACGATCCACTCCCAGCAGAAAAGGCAGACTTGTGGACAAAGTGGAGGAAGTCTCTTGAAGCCTTGACTGACCTTCGTGTGAAACGGCCCTATGCTCTCGTGCCATCCACAGAAGTCAAGACTCAAAGACTTTGTATCTTCTGTGACGCATCAGTCAAAGCGATCGCGGCAGTAGCGTATCTCAAGACCACAGACGTGAACGAACAAAGCCATATTGGGTTCGTCATGAGTCGGACAAAGCTGGCGCCAGTCCGTGAACACACGATACCCAGACTGGGATTCTGTGCTGCCATCCTTGCAGTTGAGTTGGCCAAACTTATCTCGGATGGGTTGAATCTGCAGATCAAAAATGCTAAATCCTACATGGATAGCAAGGTGGTACTGGGATACATCTACAACGAGACGCGATGCTTCTACGTCTACGTTAGCAATCGGGTACTGAGGATAAGAAGATCCACTTGCCCTAATCAGTGGCACTACATGTCTACTCACCACAATCCTGCAGACTATGCGACTAGATCCGTCGCACCCAGTCATCTTAAGGACACTAAGTGGTTCACAGGCCCTTCCTCCTTGTACTATTCAACACCCCATAGCAGCAAGCCTGATACATTCGAACTAGTGGATCCGGATGCTGACAAAGAGCTTCGTCCTCAAGTGTCTGCCCTACATACAGTGATTTGAGGTCATCGCCTTGAATCTCATTGGTTCAGCAGGTTCTCAACCTGGAAGTCACTCGTTTGAGCCATCGCTTGCCTACTTCACGTGGCTCAGTCCTACAAGTCTGCAATACCTACGAGTCAGAGACCTTGTAAAGGTTGGCATCACTGCAAACATGCGTTCAACGCCCCCAACCTAGAAAAGGCCAAGATTACGATATTTCGTGTAGTACAAAGGGAAGTCTACGACAAAGAAATAGACAACCTCAACAAGGGACAACCTGTTTTTAGAGACAGCGTGCTGAAGAAGCTCGACCCGATAGTCGACCAAAACAGACTGTTGAGAATAGGTGGTCGCCTTCAAGAACCAAGGTAGAAGTTTCAGAGAAACACCCGGTAATAGTTCCGGGACGTCATCATGTCACAACCCTTCTCATACAACATCATCATGTCCTAGTGAGATACCAAGGACATTTGTTTACTGAAGGGAACCTACGTACCGGACTATGGATAATTGGAGCGAAGGGAAGAGTAAACAAACTCATCTTTAACTGTGTTACGTTCCGTAAGCTTCGTGGCATGTTTCAAAAGCAGAAGATGGCCAATCTTCCACCCGACAGACTTAGTACTGAACCCCCTTCACCAACGTCAGACTAGACGTGTTCGGCCCTTGGTCCGTGGCTACACGACGCACTAGGAAAGTCCATGCCAAAGCAAAGTGTTGAGCAGTTCTATTCTCATGTCTGTCCATCATAGCTGTCCATATTGAAGTAATCGAATCTATGGACACATCGAGCTTCATAAATGCACTTCGACGCTTCATCGCGATCAGAGGCCCTGTGAAGCATATTCGCTCTGACCGAGGCACAAACTTCGTTGGAGCAGCCAGAGAACTCCAAATCCCTTCCAATCTAGACATTACTAATGTAGAAAGGTACTTAGGTGAGCAAGGATGCACTTGGACTTTCAACCTACCACATTCTTCGCACATGGGAGGTGCCTGGGAAAGGATGATAGGGATAGCACACAAAATACTAGACTATCTTCTTGCAAGCGAACACCAGACTCACACATGAGAGTTTGATTACAATCTTGGCTGAGGTCTCAGCTATCATAAATGCCAGGCCGCTGACAGCACTTTCCAGCGATTCCAGATACCCGATAGTCCTTACTCCTGCAGTATTGCTCACACAGAAAACCTGTGTCCCAAGTGCTCCACTTGGAGAGTTCAACGACAAAGACCTCTACAGAAGACAATGGAGGCAAGTACAAAGCATGTCTAATGCCTTTTGGGACAGATGGAGAAAACAGTATCTCTCCACTCTACAAACCAGGATGAAGTGACAGAAAGACCATCCTAACATCAAACCCGGCGATGTTGTACACGTGAAAAACAGTCAATCGCATTGAAACGAGTGGCCACTCGGCCTAGTCACCAAATCCTTTCCCAGCAAGGATGGGAAAGTATGCAACGTGGAGGTTAGAGTGGGTAAGCTTGGAGAGAACAAACTGTTCCTCAGGCCAGTTACCAAACTCATGTTGCTGCTTTCCCCGAAAGAGTCAAATAATGGCATCCATTGATGCCAAGCGGGGAGTGTTCTGTCTACTCATGAACAGCTAAGGGAATGTTCATAGTTATTCTAGTTGCGACCTGCAGAGGTCACCAGTTGTCTGTTTATGTTGTTTAGAAGCTGTACATCATCTAGTAATACTCTTATAGTCACAAGAGTCTGTCCCCTTTAAGAATAATGTGTGCTGAGGTACCGCCCCCCTACTTCCTCAGGGAGAAAGAGTTCCTGTAATCAGTTTTCCTGGGCTTTCAGGGAAGCAGATAAGACGTGTGACTGGCTCTACACTCTCTACAACTTTTCCCTTGTCAGATAATTCCGGTAAGAGCAAATACAGTTACATGTTTTGTGTGAAATACTGTAAAGTGAAGTGTATTGTGCTCTGAGATACACCATTTAGTTAATGCCTCTTGCACTGTACTCAGGTTGATGCATTCTGTATAGAATAGAGCCTGTGGCTGTGATCTTTACCTCATTTATTCCTGTTTACTGTAACCTGTATTATCACTATGTTAGTGCTAGTTTCTTTAATGTACCCAGTACTGACTGTCATCATTTTGTATTGTGTTATAGTTTTTACCACACTATCAAGTTCATACCATCACCATTAAATCAAGATTACAGAACGCTACAGTCTATTTAATTGGGTATGAATGAGGGTTAAGCTGTATGCTAAATCCCCCACAGCATCATACATGGAGGAAGGCAGAACACTATCGTTTGCTCTTTTCGCCACGCCTAGGTCCAAATTATTTGTAGCTGTGTACCTAAGATTGCGTCTGTTGCAGGAGTTTCATGATTTAATCATGAGTGGTCATCCGCGGTTCACAGCTATGCAGAAAGCTATTACTAGCCTTTTTTGGTGGCCATCTATGTATAATTATAATTATATTAAAGATTTTGTCTCTGCTTGTGAAGTTTGCGCACATGCTAAAGTCTGTCATAACAGTCCGGTTGGAGTATTGGCTCCATTGCAATTCCAGAAAGACAGTGAACTCATCTGTCCATGGATTTCATCACAGATTTGCCTCTGTCTGGTGGGAAGACTGTCTTTGGGTGGTCGTTGACGGATTCATTAAACGGGCTCATTTTTTTCCTTTGTCAGAGGATTACCTAATGCAGAGACACTCTCCAGGTTTTTTATTTCCCGCAAAGTAAGGCTACATGGGATCCCTCTTAACACTGTGTTTGATAGGGGAGTTCAATTTGTCTCCAAATTCTGCAGAGATTTTTGTAATAAACTGGGAATTCATTTATTTTCCTGCGCCTACCACCCTGAAACCAATGGTCAGACAGAAAGGACTAATCAATCTCTATAACAAATTTTAAGGTGTTTTGTTGCAGCTCAGTGTTTTGTTGTGAGTGGTGACTTCATTCTTACTTCTTGCTGAGTTTGCCTTTAAGGCCACCGCCCCACTATTAGTATTTGGCCAGTATTTTTTCTCAGGAGTGGTAGCCAAAACCGGGAGGGGGTGATAAATGTAGAATTGGTGACTTTTTTCTATTATACCTTTACTCTGATTGTTCTTCACCTGGTTTTGGCTTCCACTCCCGAGGAAAAATACTGACCAAATACTGACAGTGGAGTTGTGGCCTAACAGTCGTATCAGTCAGTCTGCTGGAACTTCGCCATTTTATTGTAATTATCGTGATCATCCCCATTTTTTTGAATTTTCCTTTCTCTTTCCTGTTTGCCCGAATGGCCATTTCTCCACCCGTATTAATTGCTCCCTAGTCCTTAGTATGGTCTTTGGAAGGAATAAGTCAGCTAGAGATAGTTGCCATCATGCTCTCCAGAGACCTCCGAGCATCCCCAAGGAATAATCGTAAATCATCGGCAAACAATGCCACCTTCTCTTCCTTGGTCCCATATTTAAATCCATTTATCTCAGACATTTTACTAATTTCTGCCGCAAGAGGTTCAGTTGCTATTGAAAACAATGAGAGACAGGGGGCACCCTTGTCTTTTACTTCTGTGCAACAAAAAATCGATTAGCCATAGAGCCATTCGCTCGTATTTTGGCCTTTGAGTCAGAATAAAGCAGTTGCACCCATTATATAAATTTGTCCATCTGCCGCAATGTAGCTCACAAATATTGCCATTCTACACTGTCAAAGGCCTTAGCTGCGTCCAAAGACAGGATCCCTCTTTGACCAATATTATCAGCCCTTGCTTGTATATTAATATAAAGCCTTCTGAGATTGATCGTGGTGGACATATCAGGCATAAACCCAGACTGATCGGGGTGTATTACTGAGGTTACTTTTGAGAGTCTGTTAGCAAGAAGTTTGACGTCTACTGTTAAAAGAGAGATGAGTCTATAGGATGCCAGCAAGCTGGGGGCCTTGCCTTGTTTAGGTGACACTGTAATTATGGCTTCATGCATGGATGTGGCAATGATCCTCCTTCGAATTGTATACCTCCAATAATACTGGTAGTAATACTTCCTTATATCTCTTATATACTTCCACTGGAAGACCATCCATTCCCGGTGCTTTATCGTTGGCCATTGAGCTCAGTGCCCATTCTAACTCTTCTATATCAAGTAGTTCATCTAATAAATTCTGAGAGTCTAAGGAAAGGAGCGGGAGCTGAACCTTATCTAGGAAGGTCTGGGTCTGTTCTTCTGAGGGTTGAAGCTGAGAAGTATACAGCTTTGCATAGTATTCCTCCAACACTTTCAGTATGTCCACTGTGGACTGTACACGTTACCCTCCCTAGTCTCCAGACTGGATATACAGGCCAAGTCCCTCTGGGCAGCAGCTATCACAGATATAAGTAACCTGCTTTTCCGCTTCTTCACATTATTGCACCTTGTGAAACAGCTTCTTCCTTCCTGCAGCTGCAATGTTCCCTGATTCAGCAGGTCCTGAGCTGCTTTCTGTTTTGCGCAGCCGGCGTTGGATCTGTAATCATCGCACTCTCTGCAGCTCCCAATTCCTGAAACACCAATCGCCCCTGCTGCTTAGTACGGGATTTAGCTGCTGAGATTTCTTTTATAAATATTCCTCTAAGGTCGGCCTTCATGGCTTCCCATACACATAAAAAATAAGTTGTATTTTTACTAATCACAAGATATTCCTTTATATCCCCTTCAATTTTCCCCTTAAGATCTATAACTTGCAACCAAAAGGGGTTAATTTCCCTGTGGGTCTGTACTGCATTGGGAGATTAAGTTTAGGGAGACACAGAGGAGAATGATGGGATAGTGTTCTGGGCAGGAGCTGGAGTCAGATATAAGACCCTGCATCAGATCATTTCCAAGAGCCAAATCCATTCTCCACAATGAGGAGAATGTGGAGGAAGAGCAGGAGTATTGGTATACATTAGGATGACGGACTCTCCAAAGAGCAATTATGACTGTCTCCTTAAGTCACCAAAAGGGGTACAATTGCCTATTACCCTCTTAGCTTCATGTCTCCCTCTATCCCAGTGAGAGTCCGGTATATTATTAAAGTCCTCTATTATAATATAGGGGGATTTGTGAGAAGCCGGAAATAATGGTGAGAATTGTATGTAGGATTCTCCTGGAATATGGGGGTGACATGTAGATAGAGATTATTAATAGAGATTTAGTAATAACTTACAGAACAAATACACGTACTGACCCTCCGCATCTATTATCACTTTAAGATGCTCACATTGGGAGTATCTTAAAGGGAAGGAGCCACGATTTTTTAATTTTGTATTAAAAATTCTTGATTATATAATCAATTATTTTTAATACAAAATTAAATGTACCAATTTATTAGTTTTTTTATTTATACATTTTTATTTCAGCCACTGGGGGCTGCCATTTTAATTTGGTGGGGGTGTAAGTGTCTGAGCAGGACACTTACACGCAGGGAGATGGGGTCCATACACGCCATGAGGAGGATGATGGAGGCCATACAAGCCGGGAGGAGGGTGATGGGAGCCATGCACGCCGAGAGGAGGATGATGGGGGCCATGCATGCCGGGAGGATGATGATGGAGGCCATGCACACCGGGAGGAGGATGGGGGCCATACACACAGGTAGGAGAAGGATGGGGGCCATACACACAGGTAGGAGGAGAATGGGGGCCATATACGCCGGGAGCAGAAGGATGGGGACCATACACATAGGAGGAGAATGGGGGGCCATACACACATGGAGGAGGAGGATGGGAGCCATACACACATGGAGGAGGATGGTGGCCATACACGCAGGGAGGTGGATGATGGGGGCCATACACACCAGGATGCACTTTATGGGACACATTCTACTGTGGGGCACTATATGACACCATTACACTGTGGAGTAATATGTGAGGCACATTATAGTATGCTGCACTATATGGAGCCATTATAGTGTAGTGCACTACACACTGTGTGCAGAATTATTAGGCAAGTTGTATTTTAGAGGATTATTTTTATTATTGATCAACAACTATGTTCTCAATCAACCCAAAAGACTCATAAATATCCAAGCTTAATATTTTTGGAAGTTGGAGTGGTTTTTTTTTCCAATTTGGCTATCTTAGGAGGATATCTGTTTGTGCAGGTAACTATTACTGTGCAGAATTATTAGGCAACTTAATAAAAACCAAATATAATCCCATCTCACTTGTTTATTTTCACCAGGTAAACCAATATCAGTGCACAAAATTTAGAAATTTAGAAATAAACATTTCTGACATGCAAAAACAAAAACCAAAAAAATGAGTGATGAATATAGCCACCTTTCTTTATGATGACACTCAACAGCCTTCCATCCATAGATTCTGTCAGTTGCTTGATCTGTTTTCAATCAACATTGCGTGCAGCCGCCACCACAGCCTCCCAGACACTGTTCCGAGAGGTGTACTGTTTTCCCTCCCTGTAGATCTCACATTTCATGATGGACCACAGGTTCTCTATGGGGTTCAGATCAGGTGAACAAGGGGGCCATGTCATTATTTTCTCTTCTTTTAGACCTTTACTGGCCAGCCATGCTGTGGAGTAGTTGGATGCATGTGATGGAGCATTGTCCTGCATGAAAATCATGTTTTTCTTGAACGATACCGACTTCTTCCTGTACCACTGCTTGAAGAAGTTGTCTTCCAGAAACTGGCAGTAGGTCTGGGAGTTGAGCTTCACTCCATCCTCAACCCGAAGAGGTCCCACAAGTTCATCTTTGATGATACCAGCCCATACCAGTACCCCACCTCCATCTTGCTGGCGTCTGAGTCAGAGTGGAGCTCTCTTTTACTCCTTTACTGATCCAGCCTCTGGCCCATCCATCTGGCCCATCAAGAGTCACTCTCATTCCATCAGTCCATAAAACCTTTGAAAAATCAGTCTTAAGATATTTCTTGGCCCATTCTTGACGTTTTATCTTATGTTTCTTGTTCAAAGGTGGTCATTTTTCAGCCTTCCTTACCTTGGCCATGTCCCTGAGTATCGCACACCTTGTGCTTTTTGATACTCCAGTAACATTGCAGATATGAAATATGGCAAAACTGGTGGCGAATAGCATCTTGGCAGCTTCACGCTTGATTTTCCTCAATTAATGGGCAGTTATTTTGCACCTTTTTTGGCCAACACGCTTCTTGCGACCCTGTTGGCTATTTGCCATGAAACGCTTGATTGTTCGGTGATCATACTTCAAAAGTTTGGAAATTTCAAGACTGCTGCTTCCCTCTGAAAGACATCTCATAATTTTGGACTTTTCAGAGCCTGTCAAATCTCTCTTCTGACCCATTTTGCCAAAGGAAAGGAAGTTGACTAATAATTAAGCACACCTTATATAGGGTGTTGATGTCATTAGTCAACACCCCTCCTCATTACAGAGATGCACATCACCAGATTTACTGAATTGGTAGTTGGCTCTCAAGCCTATGGAGCTTGGAGTAGGACAACATGTATAAAAAGTATCATGTGATCAAAATACTCATTTGCCTAATAATTCTGCACACAGTGTATATTGTATTGTAAAGTTATAGGGTTGCAGAGCCAGGCTGCATCGTAGTAAGTATCCATTGTCCCCAGAAACTCTGTTCAGCCAGGTGAGAGGATTGTGATCAGTAACCACAGTGAATTCTCATCCATACAAATATGGCTTTAGTTTCCTAAGGGCCCATACTACAGCCAGGCATTCCTTTTCAACAGTTGCATAGGCCACTTCCCGGTCCAGCAGTTTCCTGCTGAGGTAGGCAATGGGGTGCTCCTCTCCAGCTGAATTCACCTGGCTGAGTGCAGCTCCAAGTCCATAAGAAGAGGCATCCGTCTGCACAATAAATCTCCTCTTGTAGTCTAGAGCAGCCAGAATAGGGTCACAGACCAGGGCGTTCTACAGCCGGTTAAAAGCCTCATCAGAGGATGGAGTCCAGGCCACCCGGGGCATTGTTTTCTTGGTGAGGTCTGTAAGAGGCTTGGCCACAGTGCTGAAATGAGAAACAAATTTTTGGTAATAACTAGCAGTGCGCAAAAAAGCCATAACTTGTTTCTTGGTTTGGGGTACAGGCCAATCTCTAATAGCCTGGATTTTGGCAGGTTCAGGCCGTAGCTTCCCCCCTCCTACTCTATGCCCTAGGTACTGGACTTTACCCATCCCCAACTGGCATTTATCTGGTCGAATGGTTAGGCCTGCTGCAAGAATCCGGTCAAGAACAACTGCTACTTGATTCAAATGTTCCTACCACGTCTGGCTGAAGATGGCAATATCATCTAAGTAGGCACAAGCAAAGTCGCCACATCCCCGGAGGATCTGGTCCACCATTCTCTGAAAGGTTGCAGGGGCATTCTTCATTCCGTAAGGCATGTTTAGAAATTCATACTGACCAAAGGGGGTTATAAAAGCCAACCTTTCTCTCTCTCCCTCCATTAGAGGGATTTGCCAGTATTCCATACTGAGATCCAAGGTAGTGACATATCGGGCCCCAGCTAGCCAGTCTAGAAGTTCATCAATACGGGGCATTGGGTAAGGATCACTGATGGTATGGTCATTTAGTCGTCTGTAGTCCACACAAAATCAAGTACTCACATTTTTCTTGGGTACTAACACCACAGGAGAAGCCCAAGGGCTATGGGAGGCCTGAATTACCCCGAGCTGTAACATCTCCTCCAGTTCGTGCTGCATGGTGGTTCTAACTGATTCTGGTTCTCGGAAAGGGGCCTGCTGTATAGGACAGATGCCCCGAGTGTCCACATGATGTTGGGCTACTGTGGTTCGACCTGGTCAGGATGAGAAAGCAGCCTGTCTTTGATGGAGCACTCCCAGCATCTGGGTTTTCTGTAAGGAATCCAGGTGATCTCTCAGAGGAACCTGTTCCACAGAGGATTGGGCACTCGCTGCTTCCACAAGATCAGGTAGTGAGTCCTCCTCCTCCTGACTGTCTTCTGAAGCTAGCCGACAGCTTGCTATCACTGGTAGTGACCGGTCATGGTACTCCTTAATCATATTCACATGGACAGTCTTTTGTCTTAAACCCTGGTCATATAAAGCAAGAAGATTATTGGTGTCAATAAGTTTCCTGAGAACCCGGAAGGGACCCTCCCATGTTGTCTGCAGTTTATGTTGCCAAGGGGGAACAATCATTAATACCTGTTGTCCTGCAAACTCCCGATAGCATGCTTTGCGGTCATACCACGTCTTCTGTCTGGTTTAAGCCATCCGCACATGATCCTGAGCAAAACTAGCAAGTTGAGCCAGGGTTTCACGAAGCTTCAGGACATATGGAACAACAGGGGTTCCTGTATCTTCAACTTGCCCCTCCCAATATTCTTTTAGCAGGGTTAAAGGTCCTCTGACCTTTCCTCCATAGAGAAGATCAAAGGGGGAGAACCCAGTGGACTCCTGGGGGACTTCCCAATAAGCGAACAGGAGATGGGGTAGGTACTTCTCCCAGTCTGAATCCCTGTCAGTGAAGGATCTAAGCATATTCTTCAAAGTGCCATTGAATCGTTCACAAAGTCCATTTGTTTGAGGATGATAAGGTGTCGTTCGGATCGCTCGTACTCCACAAGTGCGCCACAGACACTGTACCAGCTCTGACATGAACTGTGAGCCTTGGTCTGTCAGGATCTCACTTGGGAATCCTCCTTTGGTGAAAATGGTAACCAGGGCCTCGGCCACCTTGGCTGCAGAAATACTTGACAAGGCCACAGCTTCTGGATATTGGGTGGCATAGTCCACAACAGCAAGAATGTACTGCTTTCCAGATTTACTTGGTTTAGCCAGGGGTCCAATGATATTGACAGCTACTCTTTGAAAGGGTTCTTCTATTATAGGGAGCAGTTGCAAGGGTGCCTTTGGGTGATTTCCTGGTCGCCCTCTACGCTGACATATGTCGCATGTTCGGAAAAAATTGCCACGGCCTGAGAAATCCCAGGCCAATAGAAAATTTGAGTCAATCGTCTCTCAGTGCGGGTTTTCCCTTGATGGCCAGCAGTAGGAATGTCATGAGCAAAGTGTAATAGGGAGACTCTGTATTTCTGAGGGACATCAGCTGTTTGCTCTAAGTCCAGGGTCTATCTATGGAGTCAGGGTTGGTAACCCGATATAGAAGTCCATTTTCTCTGATAATTTTTTCCCCATTTTCCCCTAACTGCCCTATTTCAGCCCGAGTTCTAAAACTAGCTAGGGTGGGGTCAGTCTCTACCTCTTGTCTAAACTGAACTTTATCCCAAGTGACACTCATATGATCCCCCACAAGAAGAGTCACTCACCGGCCGTGACGGCTGTTCTGGTGGCATTACTTCCATTGACAGGGTGACACGTCCACATCTGCAGCTCTCTTGGCTTGACTTTGAGTTACCGCACCAACAAAGTCACATTGAAGATTCCCCTCATCGTTTCCTAGAAGAACGTCTGCAGGAAGGCCGCTCATCACACCATTCAGGCATTGTTTTGCCCCAAAGCCATAATCCAGGGTCACACTCGCTCTTGGAATATATCTCTGAGTACCTCCAGTCAATTCAATGACAATTCCTGGCCCCTTTTGAATTGCTTCTGATTGAATTATTCAAGGATCGGCTATGGTGAGAAAAGCCCCAGTGTCACGAAAGCCAACAACTTTTTGGCCATCTAGCACGACCTCCTGTACATGTAGACGAACATGTGGCTGTGGCTTGCACCCCATAGACTCCTGGTAGGGGAGCCAATATATCAGAGTCACTTGGCAAATCATCAGGGGGTGAATCCAGCTCTTCTCCTGTTGAAGGTGTCTCTAGATAATGGACAGGAAAAGGTGGTTTGTAGCTGTTCGGCCTCTGAACACCTGGACAGGTGGCTTGCAGATGACCAGGCTGCCCACATCCATAACATCTGCGTTCTTTGATTTTTTCTCCACGTCGTATTCCCAAAGAGGAGGCAGGATTAATGGGAGGCACATTCACATGGGGTCCCCCATAAGTTGGTAGTCTAGTGGGACGGTGAACATTGAAGGCCGACAATGTTGGAGAGCTGGTAGTTTTCTTCTCACTGGCTAGTAGTTTTTTCCACTGAGGTTTGATGGTGAGAACCTCATCAGCTAGAGCAGCAGCTTGTTCCACTGAGAGTCCATAGCTCTATAAGCCTCAGCAGCTCCCCCCCTCTAAGAGCCCCACTAGATGTCTGACTAGCTCCCTTTCCAGGACTTACATTAATCGACATTGATGTTCAAAGTCCTGGAAGAAGCCCTCAATGTCGCATGCAGCCTCATTAAATGGCTTGAAGTCCTTACGGGACACTCCACTCTTGGGAATTCCCTCGTGGTGGGTGCTGTGGTTACAGTCTGTCTGGAGCTTCTAGCTGCTTCCACCATGCGCTGACTCTCCTTAGCTGTGCGGATGGCCTCCCTCTTATCTTCTATGGTGGCCTCATCTCCAAGCAATGCCATCTCCTCTTCATACCACACAATCCACTGACTTTTTGGGTATTTACCTCCAGCTCCCGTCTTTCCTCCCCTTGCTGTGGAAATCCTTCCTCGGTGCCATGCTTCTTCCAAAGCCTCAATTAATTGCTCCTTGGACAGTCCTTTGTAACCGACTCCAAATTCACGGGCCTTTGTTTGTAGGCTCAACACAGTCCAGTTCCTGTATCCTGAGTTTCTGGTTCCAGATGTTGATGGGCCGCTGTCCTCCATTCCTTCTGCTCTGATCCCATGGTGGCCAACCAGTTTGTGACGGGGTGTGCGACAGAGCAAGAAGGGACACCAGGCCGATGATCAATCCAACAAGATTTAGTGAGGCAGGGAACATAGAACATCAAATATCAATATTGTTCCTTAGAGTCCACAATGAGTCCACACCAAAAGGGGAACTGTTCCGGGGGCGCCACCCGGCAATCGAACGCCAGGGAAAAGGTAGAAATAATCCTGCGATGAGTTTGATGGATCCAACAGATGAGGGACACAACACAATCCCATGTGGCAGCTTCTAACCATCCACACACAGGCACCAGGATCTCGCCTCAGCGTAAGATCCTAGCCCTTTGCACGGCAGCACCCAACTAACTGGCCAAAACCATGTGTCTATTGTTCTGTATCCTGGGATCAGCCCATCGATGGGGGAGGGGTACCACCTATTTTGAACATAAGGCTACCTTGAGAAGTTTCCAGAAGCCACAGGCTTATATTGGATGAGTCCTATCCTGAAAAGAACAAAGACCGAATCCCCCACTAGATGTTGACCCAGGCATGATTACATTGCAGTCCAGGAACACAGGCCGGGGGAGGGACACGTTGTTACACACATAAGCTACTGTAACTTGATTATCTGAGAGAACCTTAACATTTTGACCTTGGAGGGAGACTCAAGCCCCCGTCTCACATAGCGAGATCGCTAGCGAGATCGCTGCTGTGTCACTGTTTTGGTGACGCAACAGCGACCTCACCAGCGATGTCGCTATGTGTGACACTTTGCAACGATCAGGCCCCTGCTGTGAAGTCGCTGATCGCTGGAAAGTGTCCTGGACCATTTTTTGGTCATTGCCCTCCCGCTGGTCAGCACACATCGCTGTGTGTGACCAGCGGGAGCTGCGATCAGGCTGGTAACCATGGTAAACATCGGGTTACTAGGGGCACACACGCACCTAGTAACACGTTGTTTATCATGGTTACCACTCTGCAACAGTGAGAGGGAGGTTACCGCTCACTTTAGCAGGCTCGTAACCATGATAAACATCGGGTTACTATGGGCACACGCGCACCTAGTAACCCGTTGTTTATCATGGTTACGAGCCTGCTAAAGTGAGCGGTAACCTCCCGCTCACTGTAGCAGAGTGGTAACCATGATAAACAGCGGGTTACTAGGTGCGCTTGTGCCCCTAGTAACCCGATGTTTACCATGGTTACCAGCCGGCTCCTGCTTCAGCAGGCTCGTAACCAGGAGCAGGACATCGTTGAAAGATTCTTTCCACGATGTCGCTGCTCCCCTGATCGTTGGTGAGCCTGCCTGTTTGACAGCTCACCAGCGACCACATAGCGACGCAGCAACGATCCCTGACAAGTCGTATCGTTGTCGGGATCGTTGCTGCGTCGCTAATTGTGATGGGGCCTTAAGAAACTATTCGCTGCCTTATCCACTGCCAGAAGTTCTTTTGCATTGGAGGAAAGGTTCTTTTCGTTATCTGACCAGGTACCCTGAATCACCATATCCCCCAAATGGGCTCCCCACCCCCTGGGACTAGCGTAGGTAGTGATTTATCCTAGCAACTTTGGGTGCCCAGGAAACCCCTCAGGATAGATTTACCTCATCTTGCCACCATTGTAAGGCTTTCACTGACCGAGGTGATAAAGAGAAAATTCCTTCTAAGCGCCCTCTAAGAGAAACTTCATTATGCAACACATCCCACTGCAAAACCCTGGAACGATTTTGTGCCCATAAAAACCCTGGGAAACACGGCGTGAGGGTACCTAAACAGGGACATTGCTCCTCTAAAGGACAAGACCGGATTGGCTATGGTTTCTTCACCTGGCTCTTAATCCTTTGTATTTTAGTTTCCGGAAAGTAACATTTTTGAGCTACCTAATCCAGCATAATTTCTAAAAATTGTTGAATCCTTGAGGGGACCAATCTGGATTTTTCTAACTTCAGCACCCAGCCCAGATTATTAAGGATGGACATCACCTCCTTTAGGTGTTCTTTACATTGGTAGGCCGAATTCCCTACCACTAAAAAATCATCCAGATAAGGAATAATTAGAATATCTTGTTCCTGGATATGAGCCATAACTTCTGCCACTACTTTAGTAAACACCCGAGGGGCTATGGCTAGACCGAATGGTAGGGCCCTGAACTGAAAATGTTTTATTTCTCAGTAAATAATTATGGTCACCCTCAGGTATCTTTGATATTCTTGATGTGTAGGAACGTGATAGTACGCATCCTTCAAATCCAATACTACCATGTAACACCCAGTAAAAAGTAATTTTATTGTCAAACTAATAGACTCCATTTTAAATGTGCAAACATTCAAGAACCTATTTAGGGCTTTCAGGGTAATGATAGCTGTAAAGGAACCATCAGGTTTAGAAACCAGGAAGAGGGGAGAGTAGAACCTCAACCCTTTTTCTGACGCTGGGACCTCCACCAGGACTGCCTTCTGCACTAAATCCAGCACCTCTTTTTGTCGGGCTAGTTATTCTTTCTCAGATGAACGGACCGGGGTCAAGATGAATCTCTCATGAGGGATCGCCTGGAACTCAAACCTCAGACCCGAACCTATCAGATCAAGGATCCAGTTACTGGCTGAAATATTCATCCACGCAGGTAAGAAGCACAAACAGACTTTCCCTTACCTGGGCTACAAGTCATTTACTCAGCTTCCGGGGTCCCTGGAAAGAAGAACCGAACAGAAGCCCTCTACTTTTCGGCCTGGGATCCTCCCACTTGTCTTGATCTTTTTGCGGTCTTTTACAGACAAATTTTCTTTTATGAAATGAGTGTCTATAGGTAGACATGGATAGATTAGGGAATCCCTTTTTCGCATAGCTTGCTTTGTCCAAAATTTCATCTAGAGCCGGCCCAAAGAAATGATCTCCCTTGCATGGATAGAGCACAGTCTCGTTCTGGCCTGGATATCACCCGGCCAGCACTTGAGTTATAAAGCTCGACGAGCCGCATTGGACAGGGCAGCCGATCTTGCTGCCAACATGGCTGAATCTGCCGAGGCGTCCGCTAGGAAAGCAGCAGCTCCTTGCATCAGTGGGATGTTAGACAATATATCTTTCCTAGGCATCCTATCTTTCATATGGAATTCAAGCTGTTCCATCCATATCATCAGAGACCTGGCGGTACCTGCCACAGGTTCCCCATCAAGGACAGGAAGCCAACTGAGGCAAAGAGGGTTGCCGCCCTTTTTAAGCCTGTAGGTTTCCTGTCCTTGATGGGCGGACCCTCTCTAGTGGTGCTGTCATGGTTGACCAATAAATTACTACTAATGACTGATTGCTTAGTGAAGGCCACGAGAACGTCATCATCTATCTCTTTCTTATACAATGCAATGAGGGATGTGATGTTGGGAGTAAATCTTGAAATTTTTTTCAAACACTGGGAGAAACAATCTAATGATCAAGGCATTAGAGTAGACTTAAGAGAAGGTTGGGAAAAAAACCCTGAAAAGCAATAACTAATCAGATATGGAGGGAAACCCATTTTAAGATCATTCATAAAGGAAGATACGCCTTTGTTCTCCCCAAAACGCCCCTTAAACCTGATAGAATTACTTATTGTCCTAAATGTAAAACCCCTTCTTTAGACTTATTACATGGGCTTTCGCTGTGTCCAAAATTTCGCATCTTCTGGTGGGCTATTCTATTCATTGAAAAAATGTTGAACTTTAAAACACAACTCCCTCTTATGATGATATTGTTTCAGTACTGGCCTAGAGATAAATGAAGAACTTCCTTTTTTCGTTTTAAGATCCCCCATTATTATATGTTTTGGTTCTGTTGATTGGAACCTTCAATCCAGAAAAAAATAAGAAACTCACGAGCAAATACTTTGTGAAATGGAAAACTTTTATTGAAAAACACTGTAATCAAGAAGAAATCACACATATTGTAACGTCCTTTGTTAACTCTGTTTGGTATCACACTGAGAAACTGAGAGGGTCCCTAGGAAAACCCCTACAAGACCCAACAGTTGATACTGTAAATATTGTATGATACATAACAATCTATTGGGAAAAGTAATTAATATTAGAACACATAATGAGAAACCAACTTGCATAAAGGTGTGAAATGGTTAGACAAAGATTATAGCATGTAGATCAGGGAAAGGAAGGAGGATGAGAATACGAACAAATTAGAAAGGACGGATTGGTATGTGTAACAACGTATGGCTGAAAGCTCAAGAATCAACAGAAAGACCCATTTGGATTGATTTTTTCTTGTGTTTATGGTTGGATGTGTTTTGAATTATCTTTACAATAAAACCAATAAAATATGTTTAAAAACATAATAATAATAATAATAATGTGGGATGCCATGAAGGCGTATGTTATAGGAACACTTAGGAGATATTATTAGATACAAAGCTAAAAGTAAAGAATTCATACAAGATCTCCAAAATGGGGAGCAACAGGCTGAGGTGCAATACATCCTAAACCCATCAGCTGGTAATGGGCGAGAGCTGGAAGCAGCTCAGAGATTATTTCATGATCATCTTATCTCTAAGGCGGAAAACACGCAGTTCTTTACAGAGCAAAAGTATTTTTAACAGGGGGAAAGTGTGGAGCATCTTCTTTCTACCATAGTTAAATCACAGGAGGGTCCATCTGATGTCGCTCAGTTGATTATGGAAAATGGAGATACCATAACGGGAAACAATAATGTGCTCAATGCCTTTCATACTTACTATTCTAATATTTATGAATCAAGATTTGGAGCTAATGAAGATGAACTTGGATGGTTTCTTGATGATATAAAATTACCTAAAGTTTAAAGAGGAAAGTAGGTCCTACCTAGAAAACCCACTGACAATGTCTGAACTTGAGGATGCATTACAGTCCCTTGCTAATGGAAAGGCGCCCGGCTCTGATGGACTGTCATGTGAATTTTTTTAAAAATATAAGAATCTCCTAATCCCTAAACTATTAGATACTTTTAATCAAGCATTAGAATCGGGTCACATACCAAAATCTATCAATGACATTATTGTAGTGGCCCTTTTGAAACCAAGGAAAGACCCGCTGCACCCCGAGTCATATCGTCCCATTGCTCTTCTATAGGTAGACACTAAAATAATTGCAAAGGCCCTGGCAAATAGATTATTTCGCATTATTATGGAGATTATTCATCAGAATCAATCAGGCTTTATGCCAGACCGGTCCACAGCAAAACATTTACGACGGCTTTTTTTTGAATATTCAGAAATCAGATGTAATAATGGGGCATAAAGCTATTCTTTCTCTCGATGCGGCTAAAGCATTCGATAGCGTAGAATGGAAATACCTTTGCGAGGTTCTTAAAAGGTTTGGGGTCGGTCCCAAATTCCTATCATACATACAGGTTTTGTACTCTGGACCTCAGGCTAAAATAAGAACAAATGGTCTCTTATCTGCTTCAATCGTGTTGGGGAGGGGCACACGGCGGGGATGTCCCCTGTCTCCCCTCCTTTACGCGATCGCCATTGAACCTTTGGCCTGTATGTTATGTGCTGGTCCGGATATTGTAGGCTTTAAATATGGTAACTTAGATGAACAAGTTTCACTCTATGCTGACGATTTACTGATATATATACACTGTAGGTGATATCCAGAAGTCTATTGAACCTATTCCGATCATTATTGGAGAGTTTGGTGAATGGTCAGGACTGTCCATTAATTGGGATAAGTCGGTTATTCCACCATTTGATGATATCCCTAATTCGAGCATATTAGAACATACACGAATACAAACGGTTGAGAAATTCTAATACCGGGTATAACTATAACAAAAAGAACTCCGGATTACATTGCACTGAATCTATTTCTTCTTCTGGAAAAGTTTAAAAAGATAATCGATGCTTGGTGCAGATTACCATGATCGGCTGTAGGAAGAGGGAACGTATTAAAAATGATATTGATGCCCCAACTCTTATACATTCTGCATAATGCCCCTATTTGGATCCATAATTCCCATTTTCAGAAAATTCATAGTAAGTTTCATTCTCTTATATGGAAAAATAAATTGGCTAGGATAAAATGTGAATATCTACAAAGTGACAAGGAATCTGGTGGATTGGCGATTCCTAATGCACTAATATATTATACTGCAGCGCAACTGCAACATTTGGGTGGGTGACATAGCGCTGCAAACCCAAATAATATTAAGGGGTTAATTACCTCAGGAACACCGTGGAATATTCCTATTCATATAGTTGAACTGAATGACCTCGAGCACAAGAAATCAATATACCCTACACCTGCTCTACTCTCTACAAGGTCTGGGATAGGGGTAACCATATAATGGAAATAGGAGACTGCAGTGAATATACACCTACTAGCTATTGAACCTGTTCTACGCCCGGGTGGCGAGCATTTTTATTGGTATATGGTCTCCCATGCTGGTATGTGCTGCCCCCCTCCTTGTATTTGTGCTGCCCCCATCCTGTCCCCACCATCCAATCTTGGTATGCGTGGTACCCCTCACCCCCAATCCTCTTATGCGTGACACCCCTCACCCCCAATCCTGGTATGCGTGGCACCCCTCACCCCGAATCCTGATATGTGTGGTACCCCTCACCCCCCAATCCTGATATATGCATGGTCCCCTCACCCCACAATCCTGTTATGTGTGGTACCCCTCACCCCCCAATCCTGGTATATGCATGGTCCCATCACCCCACAATCCTGTTATGTGTGGTACCCCTCACCCCCCAATCCTGGTATATGCATGGTCCCCTTACCCCACAATCCTGTTATGTGTGGCCCCCTCATCCCTTTCACACTGTACACACATACAAAAAAAATAAACAGTTATACTCACCTCTCTTCTCTGTGCTCCAGCGCTGCTGTGTCCTCTTCTGCCGTAGGCCGGGGGAGGAGTGCGGCGCTGGAGCACTGCAAATGTGTCTTCAGTAAAATGGCGCCGGATAGTGCAATGCGCACGTGCCGGTCCGACGCCTTCACTCCGCCTCCGGTCCCAGCGAAGAGAGGCGCCGCGGCAACGCTCCTCCCGGTCAGGTAAGTATGTAAGTATGGCGCCGGAGATCGCGGTATACATTCAGTGTCTATGCATACCGTGATCTCCAGCACCATATACTCCTCTTACCTGTAACGGCTGGATGCCTGCTTCTCTCTGGAGCCAGACTGCGAATCACGCATGCGCAGTCTATAGAGGCTTCAGACAGAGACACGCATCCCGCCTTATATTATAGATATGGTTTAATAATAAATATGCTGAGTCCTATAAATTAGAGGGATTTCGCAGTTGGATGGATAAAGGTATACTGTATTTTTCGGACTATAAGATGCACCGGACCATAAGACGCACCTAGGTTTTCGAGGAGGAAAATAGAAAAAAAATGTAAGCAAAAAATGTGTTCATGATGCACTGTTATGGGGGAGGGAGTCTGCTGCTGACACTGTTATAGGGGTAATGTCCCCCAATTCTGTTAATATCACCCACCCTGGTATACTGTATATGCCCCCCTTCCTATTATGCGTGACACCCCAATGCCCTATCCTGGTATGCATGGCACCCCTCCATCCTGGTATGCATCAGGGCTGTGGAGTCGGAGCCCATTTTGGTGGAGTCGGAATAAAATGGACCCGATATATAATAAATTGGGTACAGTAGTTCAATGCAGTTTGTGTGGAATATTTTTTCATAAGAATTTGGGAAAGTTATGAAATGTCCTATAAATGTCTGTCCTATTCCTGATCTAAGGGTCTGGACTTTTAGCTGAGATGAATCTGTGCTACAGTAAATTCATCACTTAAACATGAGCCATGTATGAGGGAGTCGGAGTCGTGGTCATGGAAATTGAGGAGTCATAGTCATGGAAATTGAGGAGTCATAGTCGGAGGTTTGGCTTACCAACTCCACAGCCCTGGTATGTATGGTACCCCTTCCTTATCCCTATCCTGGCATGCAAGGCACCCCTCATCCTGGCATGCATGATACCCCTCATCCTCGTATGTATGACACCCTCCATCTTGGTATGCATGACACTCCTCACCCTGGTATGTATGGCACCCCTCCATACTAGTATACATGGCACCCCTCATCCCCATCCTAGTATGAATGGCATCCCTCTTCCTGGTATGCATGGCACTCCTCATTCCCATCCTGGTATGCATGGCCCCCTCATCCCTATCCTGGCATGCATGGCACCCCTCATCCCTATCCTTGTATGCATGGCACCCCTCATCCCTATCCTGGTATGCAAGGCCCACCTCATTCCTATCCAGGTATGCAAGGCCCCCCTCATCCCTTTTCCTGGTAAGCATGGCACCCCCAGTCCCTCTTCCTGGTATGCATGGCACCCCTCGTCCCTCTTCCTGGTATACATGGCACCTCTCACCCCCATTTCTGGTATGTGTGGCACCCCTCATCCCTATACTGGGATGCATGCCCCCCCGTATCCCTATCCTCGTATGCATGGCACCCCTCATCCCTATCCTGGTATGCATGGCATGCCTCATCCCTATCCTGGCATGCATGGCCCCCCTCATCCCTATCCTCGTATGCATGGCACCCCTCATCCCTATCCTGGTATGCATGGCATGCCTCATCCCTATCCTTGCATGCATGAACCCCCTCATCCCTATCCTCGTATGCATGAGACCCCTCATCCCTATCCTGGTATGCATAGCCCCCATCATCCCTATCCTGGTATGCATGGCATCCCTTTTCCTGGTATGCATGGCATCCCTCTTCCTAGTATGCATGGCACTCCTCATCCCCATCCTGGTATGCATGCACCCCCTCATCCCTATCCTGGTATGCATGGTACCCCTCATCCCTATCCTGGTATGCATGGCACCCTTCATCCATATCCTTGTATAAATGGCCCCTCTCATCCCTCTTCCAGGTATGCATGGCCCCGCTCATCCCTCTTCCTGGTAAGCATGGCACCCCTGATCCCTCTTCCTGGTACGCATGGCACCCCTCATTCCTCTTCCTGGTATGCATGACCCCCTCATCCCTATCCTGGTATGCATGGCACCACTCATCCTTATCCTGGTATGCATGGCACCCTTCATCCCTCTTCCTGGTATGCATGGCCCCGCTCATCCCTCTTCCTGGTATGCATGGCCCCGCTCATCCCTCTTCCTGGTAAGCATGGCACCCCTCATTCCTCTTCCTGGTAAGCATGACACCCCTAGTCCCTCTTCCTGGTATGTATGGCACCCCTGGTATGCATGGCACCCCTCGTCCCTCTTCCTGGTATGCATGGCACCCCTCGTCCCTCTTCCTGGTATGCATGGCACCCCTCGTCCCTCTTCCTGGTATGCATGGCACCCCTCATCCCCCTTCCTGGTATGCATGGCACCCCTCATCCCCCTTCTGGTATGCATGGCCCCCTCATCCCTATCCTGGTATGCATGGCACCCCTCATCCTTATCCTGGTATGCATGGCACTCAGAATCCCTGTTGGTATGCAAGGCCCCTCTCATCCCTCTTCCTGGTATGCATGGCACCCCTCCATCCTGTTATGCATGGCACCCCTCATCCCCATCCTAGTATGCATGGCACCCCTCATCCCCATCCTGGTATGCATGGCACCCCTTATCCCTATTCTGGTATACATGGCACCCCTCATCCCCCTTCCTGGTATGAATGGCCCCCTCATCCCTATCCTGGTATGCAAGGCCCCCCTCATCCCTATCCTGGTATGCATGGGATGCCTCGTTCCTATCCTCGTTTGCATGGCACCCCTCATCCCTATCCTCATATGTATGGCACCCCTCATCCCTATCCTGGTATGCAAGGCCCCCCTCATCCCTATCCTGGTATGCATGGGATGCCTCGTTCCTATCCTCGGTTGCATGGCACCCCTCATCCCTATCCTCGTATGCATGGCACCCCTCATCCCTATCCTGGTATGCAAGGCCCCCCTCATCCCTATCCTGGTATGCATGGCCCCCTCATCCCTCTTCCTGGTATGCATGGCACCCCTTGTCCCTCTTCCTGGTATGCATGGCCCCCTCATCCCTATCCTGGTATGCATGGCACCCCTCATCCCTATCCTGGTATGCAAGGCCCCCCTCGTTCCTTTTCCTGGTATGCATGGAACCCCTTGTCCCTCTTCCTGGTATGCATGGCACCCCTCATCCTCCTTCCTCGTATGCATGGCCCCCTCATCCCTATCCTGCTATGCAAGGCCCCCCACGTTCCTCTTCCTGGTATGCATGGCACCACTCATCCCCCTTCCTGGTATGCATGGCCCCCTCATCGCTATCCTGATATGCATGGCACCCCTCATCCCTATCCTGGAATGCAAGGCCCCCCTCATCCTTATCCATCTATATATGGTCCCCCTCATCCCTCTTCCTGGTATGCATGACCCCCTCATCCCTCTTCCTGGTATGCATGGTCCCCCTCATCCCTCTACTTGGTATGCATGGTGTTAGAACCTTGCTCTTAGGTTTTTTCCTTTGCTGGTCACATGACCTTGTTGGCCTATTTAATCCTGCTCCGCCCTTCTGGCTTTGCTGGACTTCATTGTATAACTACTTTCTAGCTAGCCTGTGCTCTGTATCTAACTCTGTTAGTTTGCTTGGTCTACGGACCTCAGTGTTCTATATATTTTGTTTGTTTGTCTGTCTGCTACTATTTCTGTTAGGAGGTGTCCCATTTTCCTCCCAGTCCTTAGTACTTGTATGGATTCCTTCCCCACATCTATAGGTCTCCGTACAGACTAGCTTAGGACTTTAGCAGGTCTGATCGCAGGATCAGGTCCCCTGTTACATCGTAGGGATAAAGCTGAGTTCTATCGTAGGGACAGATCTCCTCTCTTTCCTTAGCTCTGGTAGCAGAACATAACAGTAAGTCCAGCCTGCAAATTCTCTAAGGAAAGATTTTTCTGTTCCATCATGGTGTCGGTTCAGGATTTGGCTCATCGCCTGCAGGGACTCTCTCTGGAGGTGGCCGAGCTCCGTCAGCACGTGAGTAACTGTCCTGGAGCACATTTCTTGGAGCCTAAGGTATGTTTGCCGGATTTATTTTTTGGTGAACACCGAGAATTTTTTTCATTTAAAAATGCTTGCTTATTGTATTTTCGTTTGAGACCCAAGTCCTCTGGGGATGAATCCCAGCGCATAGGGTTCATAATGTCACTTTTGCGCAAAGAGCCTCAGGAGTGGGCCTTTTCTTTGCAACCTAGTGATACATGCTTCAGATCAGTGGATAGTTTTTTTTCTGCTTTGGGGCTATTATATGATGATCCTGACCGTGTCGCATCAGCTGAGACTGAGTTGAGACGTTTGAAACAGGGATCAGGTAATGTGGAAAAATATTGTACTCATTTCCGTCGTTGGTCTACTCAAACAGGGTGGAACGATTCTGCTCTGAAAAGTCTATTTCTTGCTGGGCTCAATGAAAGGGTTAAAGACCTGCTAATTGCTTATCCTACACCTGAAGATTTGCAACAGGCTATGCAATTAGCTATACGGGTGGATAGGAGACTGCGTGCAAGGGTTAATGAGAGCAAATCCTCTATGTCAGTTTCTGGTTATGAGAATGTGTGTACTAACAGTGGTGAACCGATGGAGATTGGATCGGTGGCACCTCGCTCTCAAGAAAAAGATCGCAGATTTTTTGAAGGCTTGTGTTTCTATTGCGGAAAATCTGGTCATTTGATTAAAGGCTGTGAGCTTCGTATGAAGAAAGAAAAAAAAATGGTCAGTCATGCCCGTATTGCCTGTTTAAATTCCAAGGGTGTATTTTTAGCTGCTTCCACAATTGCTCAGGAAAAATTAATGGAATTTCGGGTGTTTGTTGATTGTGGGTCTACTCTGAATGTAATTGATGGGGGATTCTTGGAAAGACTCAATTTAAAACCCGAACCTTTATCATCCCCCATTGCTGTGGTTTCTGTGGATGGTTCCCCTTTGAAGAATATTACTCTCAAGGTCTGTGAATTTCCTCTCACTATTAATGGTGTTCACCATGAGAAATTGGATTTGGTAGCTTTGAATAACTTGCCTTCTCCAGTAATATTGGGATTGCCCTGGTTAAAATTTCACAATCCTGTACTCGATTGGTCTACCAGTGAAATTAAATGCTGGAGCCATAAATGTTATGACAAGTGTTGTAACGGGCGTATTGCAGCTTTGGATAGGGGGGAATTGCCTGTTCCTATTCAGGATTTTTGGAGAGTTTTTTCTGAGAAGGAATCGCAGGTTTTGCCTCCCCATAGAGACTATGATTGTTCTATTGAATTTGTCCCTGGAGCGACTCTTCCTAAAAGTCGTTTATTTAACCTTACTATTCCTGAGAGGAAAGCTTTGGAGGAATACATACAGACAAGTTTGGCCGCCGGTCACATTAGGCCCTCTAAGTCTCCTGTGGCGGTTGGATTTTTTTTTGTAAAAAAAAAGGACGGCGGTTTACGTCCTTGTCTGGATTTTCGTGAGATTAACAAAATTACTGTACGCAATCCTTACCCACTGCCATTGATTCTTGATCTGTTTAACCAGTTAATGGGGGCCAAGTGGTTCTCTAAAATTGACCTTAAGGGGGCATACAATCTGTTGCGCATGAAGGAGGGTGACGAATGGAAGACTGCTTTTAACACTCCTGTGGGTCATTTTGAGAATCTGGTTATGCCTTTTGGTCTTACTAATGCTCCTGCATTTTTTCAGAATCTTATTAATGACATCCTTAGACCTTTGATCGGCAAAAATGTGGTTGTGTATTTGGATGACATTTTGATTTATTCGCCGGATCTGGAGTCTCATTGGCGGAGCGTACGTGAGGTATTACAGTTGTTAATGGACAATTCGCTTTTTGCTAAGCTGGAGAAATGTGAGTTCGCTGTACAGAGAATTAGTTTCTTGGGTTACATTATCTCCAGCGAAGGTTTTGAGATGGACCCGGTTAAAGTTCAAGCTGTACAGGAATGGCCTAGGCCTATTGGTTTGAAATCGATACAGAGGTTTTTAGGTTTCGCCAATTATTACAGAAAATTCATAAAAAATTTTTCTAGTATTGTCAAACCTCTGACCGATCTCACCAGGAAAGGTGCTGATGCGGTTCAGTGGTCTTCTGAGGCCATTGAAGCTTTTGTGTATCTCAAGGAGAGGTTCACCTCTGCTCCCATCCTTATACAGCCTGATGTGACTAAGCCGTTTTTGGTTGAGGTTGATGCTTCCTCTGTGGGGGTTGGTGCAGTATTGTCTCAGGATAACGGGGATGGATTACATCCCTGTGCCTTTTTTTCAAAAAATTTTTCGGAGACTGAACTGAATTACGATATTGGTAATCGGGAATTATTGGCTATTAAACTTGCATTTGAACACTGGCGCCACTTCTTGGAAGGTGCGGAATTTCCCGTTCAGGTTCTTACGGATCATAAAAATCTGATTTATCTTGATGCTGCCAAGCGCCTGAATGCCCGTCAGGCTAGGTGGGCACTGTTTTTCTCGCGGTTTAATTTCTCCGTTACTTACATCCCTGGTACTAAGAATGTTAAGGCGGATGCCTTGTCTCGCAGTTTTTCTCCCATAGTCGGTGCTGAGAAAGAGGAGAACATTTTACAAGAAGGTGTTGTGATAGCTGCTTTGGACTCCGTTTTGGAAGATGAGATTCTTAAAGCACAGGAGAATGCCCCATCTAACACTCCTCATGGGAGGTTGTTTGTGCCTGGGACCTTTAGGAGAGATTTGTTTGTTGAGTGTCACGAATCTCGGTTGGCAGGTCATCCCGGAATCTCTGAGACCAAGAGACTGGTGGGTCGCAGTTTTTGGTGGCCTGGATGGCAGAAGGAAGTCATTAAGTGGGTGCGTCAATGTACTATATGTGCTAGATCTAAGTCCTCACATACTCCTGCTGCGGGGTTGCTTTGTCCTTTGGAGGTTCCCAGTGCTCCTTGGACACATTTGGCTATGGACTTTATAACTGACCTTCCCACCTCTGAGGGTTTTACTGTCATCTGGGTGGTCGTGGACCGTTTAAGCAAGATGTGTCACTTGGTTCCCTTCGTCAAACTGCCCTGCGCTAAAACTCTCGCTAAGGCCTTTGTCAAGGAAATTGTCAGACTTCATGGCGTTCCTACTGACATTGTTTCTGATAGGGGTCCTCAGTTCGTGGCTCGTTTTTGGCGTGCCTTTTGTGACAGGTTGGGAGTTCATTTGTCGTTCTCGTCCGGATATCATCCTGAATCTAATGGTCAGACAGAAAGGAAAAACCAGGATGTTGAGCAGTTCTTGCGTTGTTTTGTGGCAGACAATCAAGAGGGGTGGTCTGAGTTTCTGCCACTTGCTGAATTTGCTCTGAACAATCATACATCTTCTTCTGCTGGTTGTTCGCCTTTTTTTTGTTGTTCTGGGAGACATCCGTCGTTTGGGTCGTTCTCCAAGTTGGGATCTGCCGTGCCTGAGGAGGAGAATTTTTCCGGTGATTTGGAGAGAGTTTGGACGGATGTGCGTGGTAATCTTCAGGAGGCCAACAGAAAATCTAAAGACTACTTTGATAGGAAACGACAGGAGGTTTTGTTCGCTGTTGGTGACATGGTTTGGTTGTCCTCTAGGAATCTGCGGTTGAGGATTCCTTCTAAGAAATTGGGTCCCAAGTTTGTAGGGCCCTTTAAGGTGCTTCAGGTTGTCAACCAATCTGCTGTTAGGTTGGAGGTTCCTACCTCCTGGAGAATTAATCCGGTATTTCATGTCTCTCTGTTAAAAAAAGCTGTTGTGTTGGATGGTGACGCCTCTGCCTCTGTTCCTCCGGTGGTGGAGGACGGGGAATATGAAATTTCTCGCATCCTTAACTCTAGACGGTATAGAGGTAGTTTGCAGTATCTTGTGGCCTGGAAAGGTTTCGGACCCGAGGATAACTCTTGGGTGAGGTCAGATGATGTTTCCGTGTCCAGACTTATCAGAGCGTTTCACAGGAGATTTCCTGATAAGCCTGGTCCTAGGGGATCCGGAGGATCCTCTTAGAAGGGGGGGTACTGTTAGAACCTTGCTCTTAGGTTTTTTCCTTTGCTGGTCACATGACCTTGTTGGCCTATTTAATCCTGCTCCGCCCTTCTGGCTTTGCTGGACTTCATTGTATAACTACTTTCTAGCTAGCCTGTGCTCTGTATCTAACTCTGTTAGTTTGCTTGGTCTACGGACCTCAGTGTTCTATATATTTTGTTTGTTTGTCTGTCTGCTACTATTTCTGTTAGGAGGTGTCCCATTTTCCTCCCAGTCCTTAGTACTTGTAGGGATTCCTTCCCCACATCTATAGGTCTCCGTACAGACTAGCTTAGGACTTTAGCAGATCTGATCGCAGGATCAGGTCCCCTGTTACATCGTAGGGATAAAGCTGAGTTCTATCGTAGGGACAGATCTCCTCTCTTTCCTTAGCTCTGGTAGCAGAACATAACACATGGCACCCCTCGTCCCTCTTCCTGGTAAGCATGGCTCCCCTCATCCCTCTTCCTGGCATGCATGGCACCCCTCGTCCCTCTTCCTGGTATGCATGGCAACCCTTATCTCCATCACGCTGCAAAAAGAAAACAAAAAACGCTTCTACTCACCTTCCTCCCCTCTGCTCCATCGCTGAATCCTGTCTACCAGCAGCTGATCTCACTGCCATGCGCCCTAACAAGGTGAGATGAGCTGCGGGAATAGTCACTGCTCCCCACACCGGAACTGTATGCATGGGGAGCTGTGACTTCATTCTCCTTAATAGCCGGCACACAGTGTAGCCGCAGCGCGGATACTGCTGCTGAGCGATCGCGTGTGCCCGCTACTAAAGACCATGAATATTCACCCCCATGGGCGTGGGGAGCAGTGAATAGTCATTTTCATTAGCACCGAGCACAGTGTAGGCTGCAGCAGGCGGCTCTTGCCTCCTGTGCCCCGCTCCTCAACCAGCCAGAGTATTATTTATAAGCCACATTCGGACTGTAAGATGCACCCCCTACTTTCCTCCAAAATTTTGAAGGAAAAAAGTGCATCTTATAGTCCGAAAAATACGGTATATACGATATAAAACATATTGTCTGAAGGGATACTTAAGTGCATTGATCAATTAAAGGGGGGATTTGGGTTGACACAATTCTATAGATATTTACAGTTTCGGCATTCATTTAATGCACAATCAAAATGGACTCCCTTTTGGATAAAACATAATACTTTTGTTAAGTTGGTATTAGAGAAGGGAAATACTAAGATTCCTATGTAACATAGGATACCGGACTGATGCTGAATGTCCAAGATGTAAAATGGATGATGCGGGCCTATTACATACGCTATGGGAATGCCGGGAGTCAGGTAAATGCTGGAAAGTTCTGTCTATTATAAAGAGGGTATATAAAATAGATATTCAACCAGACCCAAAAAATGCCTATTAGGTATATTAGAAGATTATATGGAATTTGACCCAATTTCAATAGGGATTTCACATATTTTATTTCAAACTAGGAAACATATTGCATCCAAATGGATTAACCCCTCACCCCCAGAAATTAGTGAACTCAAAAATAGGATAAATAATATTATCAGATTAGAAAAAGGGGTATATAAAAAACGAAACTCAATGAATAAATTTGAGAAAATACGAGACTTATGGTTGGATACACCGGGAATGCCATCAAGGGGGTTATTGATGGAGAGACAATTTGACTTATGGAGGAAGGGAGGCATTGACGAGGTCTAACGTTTCATTGTGTATTGGAATTCCTTAACATGTGGTCTGGGTAATATAGCACACCTATATGTGTAGAGGATTCTAATGTTTATTACAATATTATGCTTATATAAGAGATTTCAAGAATGTGGAATGTTAATTGTAAGATATAGTAACAGCAAGTTATCAGACGGTAATGGGCAAGCTGAAAGGATATATCGGAGAGAAGCATGTATGTTAGTTTATTATTGTATGTACTGGTTTCTTGTTTTGTAAAAAAAAAAAACTAATGAGAAAACCTCAAAAATTTATTGGATTTTAAAAAAAAGAATAGGAAAAAGGCTTCTACCCTGTGTGGGTTCTCTAGTGCTTAATTAAAGCTGATTTCCGGTTAAAACATTTCCCACATTCTGAACATGAAAAATGCTTCTCCCCTGTGTGAATTCTCTGGTGTCTAACAAGATCTGATTTACGGTTAAAACATTTCCCACATTCTGAACATGAAAAAGGCTTCTCCCCTGTGTGAATTCTCTGGTGGTCAACCAAAGCTGTTTTATGGTTAAAACATTTCCCACATTCTAAACATGAAAATGGCTTCTCCCCTGTGTGAGTTCTCTGGTGTCTAACAAGATCTGATTTCTGGATAAAACATTTCTCACATTCAGAACAGGAAAAAGGCTTCTCCCCTGTGTGAGTTCTCTGGTGCTTAACCAAAGCTGATTTATGGTAAAAACATTTCCCACATTCTGAACATGAAAAAGGCTTCTTCTCCCCTGTGTGAGATCTCTGGTGCTTAACCAAAGTTGATTTATGGTTAAAAAATTTCCCACATTCTGAACATGAAAAAGGCTTCTCCCCTGTGTGAGTTCTCTGGTGATGAACCAAATCTGATTTCAGGATAAAACATTTCCCACATTCTGAACAGGAAAAAGGCTTCTCCCCTGTGTGAATTATCTGATGTCTAACAAGAACTGATTTCCGGTTAAAACATTTCCCACATTCTGAACATGAAAAAGGCTTCTCCCCGGTGTGGGTTCTCTGGTGAATAACAAAAACTGATTTACGGTTAAAACCTCTCCCACATTTGGAACAAGAAAATCTATTGTCCACTGTGTGTATTTTTTGACTTATAGACTTTTCGAGGGTAAAACTATTTCCGTTTTCTGAAAGTGAAAATGTCTTCTTTGTTTTGGAAGCAGTTTGTTTTTCAATTCTTATTTTTTTATTTTGACTTTCCTTAGTAGTCGGTAATGAATCAGAAGACAGGACCTGTTTCATAGGATCAGATGACAGGTCTTTTCTATGAAGGGATGATGGTAGATCTGGAGTAATGGCATTCACTTCAATTGTATCCTGTGGAATCTCAATATCATCTGATTTAAAAATCTCCTGTCCCTCTGATCTCCTGGTACAGTCATCTGCCAAGAAAAAAAACAATTATTAATTTTGAATAAAACATCCTTGAAATTTATATTTTTGAACATTTCTACTTAAAATGTCTGTAGAAATGACAACTTATTGACAGAATGACAGTGAATGACAATTCACAGTCTAATAGAAAGATCCTAATTACTTACCGGTAACGGGATTTTACAGAGCCCATAACAGCACCACCTGAGAGAGGGTATCCGCCCACCAAGGACAGGAACCTACTGAATAAAAAGGCGGTACCTCTCTTCCACATCAGTTTTTGTTTCAGAGCATGAGAGGGCCTCCGAAAAATAGGTTAGTACATAACTGTCACCTAAACATTTCTAATAAAACACCCTAAGAAGTGCACACCATAAGTGATAAAGGGGAGGGAATTAATAGGGTGCTGTCATGGGCTCTGTAAAATCCCGTTACCGGTAAGTAACTAGGATCTTTTTGTTAGAACTCTCCTGTTATGTTTTTTTGAGTTTGCTGGTCACATGACCATTTTTGCCTATTTAATCCGGCTCCGCCCTCCTTGCCTTGCTGGACTTCATTGTATTTACTACTCTTGAGCTAGCTTGGTGCTCTGTTGCCGTTCTCTGTTAGTTTTGCTAGGTCTTCTGACTTCTATGCTTTTTGTTGTGTGTTTGTCTTTGACTGCTACTATTTCTGCTAGGAGGTGTCCAACTTATCCCAGTCCCTAGTTCTTGTAGGGATTCCTCCCTCACATCTATAGGTCTTCGTACAGACTAGCCGAGGACTTTAGCGGGTCTGATCGCAGGATCAGGTTCCCCGTTACATCGTAGGGATCTAGTTTAGTTCTATTGTAGGGACAGATCTCCTGTCTTTCCTTAGTCTCTGTAGCAGATCATAACACTTTTCCCCTTCTCCCATGACAGCACCACCTGAGAGATTTAGAGAGATCAGACACCAGAGGGAGGGATCACCGCTTGCAAAATCTTCCTCCCAAAGGACAGATCAGTAGAAGAGGAAAGGTCAAGACGGTAATGCTTGTAAAATGTAGTGGGGGATGACCAAGTTGCCGCCTTACATATGATCATATGATGTCGATGGGCACATCCGCCTTCTCAGCCCAGGAAGCAGCTACAGCTCTGGTGGAGTGGGCCTTCAGGTTCTCTGGAACTGGCAGATTGCTAGAAGAGTATGCTAAGCCATGGTGTCCCTGACCCACCTAGCTATGGTCCCCCTTGTAACCTTAAGCCCTTTCCTAGCCCCCTGAAAGGAGATGAATAAGGCGTCACTTTTCCTCCAGGCCTTCGTCACCTCCAAATACTGGACTAATACCCTCTTAACATCTAAGGTGTTGTAACATACCTGGCGGCGTCCTTGCATAGTGGTCCATCTCCCACTGTGCAGGAGCGCGCACTTGATCTCCTGTCCAGAATGTCTCTCTGGCTTCCCTCCATGCTGTCTGTTTGTGTCTGTCTCTGCTGCTTAAGGGCGGCGCCCGATCACTTCCTGCTTTTTGTACCTGCTGTGGGTCACACCCCTTGTGCGTCCTCAGCCTATTGCTGTCTGACACTTGGTATATAGCTCAGCAGCTCCCTTCTATCCCTGCCTGAGCAAAGTGTTTTCCTTCAGTGTGTGCTTGCACTCTGAAGGTGCCAGGTCCCGTCTTTGTTTCCTTGTCTGCCTTTCCTGGAGGCTGTATTTCCAGGCCTGTCTGAACTGAGTCCTGTATGTCTCCTGCTTTTTGTATCAGTTCCCGTGTCTGAACTGAGTCCTGTATGTCTCCTGCTTTTTGTATCAGTTCCCGTGTCTGAACTGAGTCCTGTATGTCTCCTGCTTTGCGGTATCAGCTCCCGTGTCTGAACTGAGTCCTGTATGTCTCCTGCTTTGCGGTATCAGCTCCCGTGTCTGAACTGTGTCCTGTATGTCTCCTGCTTTGCGGTATTAGTTCCCGTGTCTGAACTTAGTCCTGTATTTCTCCTGCTTTGCGGTATTAGTTCCCGTGTCTGAACTAAGTCCTGTATGTCTCCTGCTTTTTGTATCAGTTCCCGTGTCTGAACTGAGTCCTGTATGTCTCCTGCTTTTTGTATCCGTTCCCGTGTCTGAACTGAGTCCTGTATGTCTCCTGCTTTGCGGTATCAGCTCCCGTGTCTGAACTGTGTCCTGTATGTCTCCTGCTTTGCGGTATTAGTTCCCGTGTCTGAACTAAGTCCTGTATGTCTCCTGCTTTGCGGTATTAGTTCCCGTGTCCGAACTGAGTCCTTTCTGTGTTCTCTTGTCTGTCCTGTCTGAACTCGCTCCTAGCCTGTTCCTCCCGCCTTCTAGGGGCCGATTACCTAGACCCGCTCCTGTATCTTGTCTGTCCTGTCTGAACACGCTCCTTGCCTGTTCGTCCCGCCTCTCTGGGGGCAGTATTCCCAGACCCGCTCCTGTATCCCGCTGCAGTGTCGGTCTCCTCCGTACACTCAGTTCCAGTCTGAACTCTCTCCTATCCTTTACCTGTTTTGCCTCTATGTCCGTTCCCTTCCTTTTTCTGCAGAGTCTGAACTCGTACCTAACTCCTGCCTGTTGTCTCTGTACTCCCGTTTGTGAGTTTGTGGTCCACTCGCTACTTCACTGCAAGTACCCTGTGGGTGTCTGGCTCTGCCTTTCCCTTCCTGTCTGTTCCGTGTGAACAGAGCCCTGTCCTCCCTGCTCAGCCTTGTCTGCACTCTAGCCGTGCTTGCCTGTACCCCTTTGCCTGTATTGTTCCTGTGTCCCGGTGTGTACTGGGTCCTATCCCGCCTGTGTTCCTACCTGCTAGTGCCTTCCTGTCTGCACTCTAGCTGTGCTTGCCTTTACCCCCCTGCCTGCATACCCGCCTGCCTGCATATCAGTCGTGCCTGCCTATACCCACCAGTCTGTGTGCCAGCCTACCAGCCTGTTCCTGTATTCCCCTGTGTGGGTCAACAGCCGTGTCCGGGGTCTGTCCTGGAGTAGCACCTGGTCCCTCTGCTCGGTTCCTCCTTGGTGCACTGGCGTCGTATGCCGTCGTGCGACCCTGGTCGGATCGGGTGAATACTTAGTCACGCCCCTCCAGGCATTCACTCTCCGGCACGGTCCAGTGGAATCACTACCAATCACACGCACACGCCGCTTAGCCCGGGCGTGTGCATAACAGGTGTGAAGCTTATGTTCCTCAGAATCTCTAGGGTTAGGATAGAAGGAAGGGAGAGTAATTACTTGTGTTCTATGGAAATTGGAGGCTACCTTTGGAAGATAGGCCGGATCTGGTCTTAAGATTACTCTATCCATACACACTTGAGTGAACGGATTGTTAACTGACAGAACGTGCAGATCACTAATTCTATGAGCTGACGTTAGAGCTACCAGCATGGCTGTCTTTAAAGTTAGAATTTTTTCTGAAACTTCATCTAAGGGCTCAAAGGGAGGTTTTGTTAGCGCTTCTAGAACCAGATTAAGGTCCCAAGGAGGCATCCTTGGAGTAGGAATAGGTCTGGATCTACTGCAATCTTTAATGAATCTGATGATCCACCTATTCGCCGCCAAGTCGCAATTATATAGTGCCCCCAGAGCTGATACTTGTACCTTAAGGGTACTGGTGGCTAACCCCATGCTTAAACCCTTCTGAAGGAATTCCAGTATGGCCCCAATAGGAACCCTCCCTTTGGCGGACTGACCTGAGGTAGACAGAAATTTAGCCCAGGTTCTGCCATAGATCCTAGTCGTCACCTGCTTCCTACTCGCCAGTAGAGTAGTAACTAGATCTGGAGAAAACCCCTCTTGCGCTAGTAGCAACCTTTCAAAATCCAGGCCGTCAAATGCAGGCCCGATCTTTGGGGATGGAAGACTGGGCCCTGCCTGAGGAGATCTGGGGTGTCCGGAAGAACCCATGGATCCGCTTGGGACATTCTCTTCATCCAAGTGAACCATGGTCTCTTGGGCCAAAACGGCGTGATCAATATAACCCCTCGCCTGTTCTTCTCGGATCTTCCTTAGGATGGTAGGGATCAGCATTAGACGGGGAAAGGCATAGGCCAGGGAAAAATCCCAAGGAATTTGCAGTGCGTCCACCGCAAACGGCCTCTCTTTTGGATTCAGGGAGCAAAAGATTTTGGTTTTCCGATTGTGTTTGTTTGCAAACAGATTTATCTGAGGTTGTCCCCATCGGCCGACAATCTGCTGGAACACCGCTGGATTCATCTCCCATTCTCGTTTCAAGATGTGTTGACTTAGAAAATCGGCTTTTACGTTCTCCTCTCCTTTTATATGCAGCACCGAGAGCGTTAACAGATGACTCTCTGCAAAACGAAAGATCTGATCCGCTACTAACATCAGAGGAAGGGATCTGGTACCCCCCTGATGATTGATGTAGGCGACTGTCGTTCGGTTGTCCGACATGATCCGGATGTGATGACCCTGGAGAAAAGAACTGAACTCTACTAGTGCATTTCTGGCTGCCAACAGCTCCCTCATGTTGGAGGAGAGACCCGTCTCGCTGTCCGATCAGAGGCCTTGCACTGAATGATCTCTCAGGTGAGCACCCCAGCCTTCTGCACTTGCGTCTGTCGTAATTGTATCTGACACCTGGAAAGACCAAGGAACCCCCAGAGATAGATTTACCGGAATCCTCCACCAGTCCAGCGAGTTGATTACTACACTTGGAAGGTATATTCTCCCATCCTGTCAACCTCTTAGTCGCCTGTCTGCTGTCAGGATCTCCTGCTGAAGACGTCTGGAATGGAACTGGGCCCACTGAACTGCTGGGATACAAGCTGTCATTGTACCCAATAGAGACATTGAATTTCTCAAGGTCATGGTTGGATTGCTGATTACCCGTGATATTAGGGAACTGATCTTCAGTTTCTTGTCCTCTGGCAGAAGACAGGTCTGGTTTTCGGAGTCCAAAATGAGACCCAGGAATGATTTAACCTTTTTTGGTTCTAGTCTCGATTTTTCTAAATTTAACATCCAACCCAGGCCATTTAGACTGGCCATGACTTCCGCCAGAGTCAGTGCGCAGAGTTGCTTTGATCTGCCCACCACTAAAAAATCGTCCAGGTAAGGGATGACTAGGATATGTTTTTCCCTTAAATACGCTGTGACTTCCAGGATAATCTTTGTAAAAACCCTTGGAGCCATGGAGATGCCAAAGGGAAGAGCTGCAAACTGAAAATGCCTTATGTGCTTGCCGAACTGTACAGCTACCTTCAGAAACTGTTGGTGTGCAGGAAAGATTGGGACGTGGTAGTAAGCGTCCTTCAGATCGAGGACGTGCATATAACAGTCCGGAAACAACATTTTTATGGCCGATTTTATTGATTCCATCTTGAATGGCCTGTAGATCAAATGGTCGTTCAGCTTCTTCAAGTTGACAATGGTTCTGAAGGAACCATCCGGCTTCTTTATTAGGAAGAGAGTTGAGTAAAACCCTCTTCCTTGCTCGGGTACAGGTGTTTCTACTAGAACCCCCTTCACAACAAAAGTGAGTACTTCCTGCTGCAGGGCCATCTGCTCCCTTAGGCCTCTGGGGGCAGAAATCCTGACGGTGTTTCTGGGAATGTTTTTGAACTCCAACTTGAGCCCCCTCCTGATCATCCCTAAAATCCAAGTACTGGACGAGATTTTTTCCCAGGCAGGAAGGAAGTGGGACAACCTTCCTCCCACCTGGGGAGGTCTGTCACTTAGGGGCTTTCTTACTCTCGGAGGATGGACCCCCGAACATGAAGCCTCTGTTATTCGGCTTCCTGTCTCTCCAGCCACTTTGGTCTCTGGGAAACTTGCTCCGATTCTATTTCCTCTTCCGAAAGGAGCTCTTATATCGGGGAACAGACACAGAAACCCATGTTTCTTGTCTGCGGCTTTATCCAGGATATCATCTAAGGCCTTCCCAAAAAGAAAGTCCCCCTCGCAAGGGATTGAGCAGAGTTTAGATTTTGACTGCACATCCCCTGGCCAGCTCTTGAGCCATAATGCCCTATGGGCTGCATTAGAAAGATTTGCTGGCAGCCAGCCTAACTGAATCTGCCGATGCATCTGCAAGGAATGCAGCCGCCCCCTGCACGAGAGGAAGATCTGACAGAATTTTCTCTCTAGAGACATTCCCTTTGATCTGGTCTTCTAACTGTTGAAGCCAGATCATCATAGACCTGGCGGTGCAGGTGGCTGCCACTGCCAGTTTTAGAGCCCCTGCTGACTCCCAGGCCTGTTAAAGAAAAGATTCCGCCTTTTTATCAAGCGGATCTTTTAGGGTCCCCAAATCCTCAAAGGGCAGTGTGGATCTTTTTGAGGACTTCGCGATGGCCACATCAATTTTAGGGGTTTTGTCCCACTTAGCTGCATCCTCCTCTTCAAAAGGGTATCTCCTCTCTGTTTTTTTCCATTCTCTATCTATAAGAGACTTGATTCTCTCGTTTACTGGGAATGTGCATCTCTTCTTCTGATCTAAGCCCCCGAACATGACATCCTGAACTGTTCTGGGAGCTTTGGTATCAGCAATACCCATAGTCACTCTAATAGCCTTAACCAGTCTTTCAGTATTGTCCACCGAAAAACAAGGCCTACCCCTTCCATCATCATCCGAAGACTCTGATGACGATGATGAGGAGAGGTCAGAGGGGGAAGGATATTCTTTCGTGAAACGGGACTCTACTGATTCCTCTGAGTCCGAGGAAACCTGTTTCTGCTTCCTCTTCTTACGCGAGGTCAAGCCTTTTAAGGAATCCCTGACCTCTGTTTGGATCAAAGTTTTTAATTCCATAGAAAACCTAGGGGACTCCTCTGCTGTGGTTCTCTGGATACAATCCGAGCAAAGGTTTTTAGCGTAGGAGGTGAGAAAGTTAATTTTACATAATGCACACTCCTTATTTTTATTCTTGGAACTACACTTTTTTGGTCCCTAACAACCAGAAAGAACTGAAAGGAGAGAAAAGAGAAAAAAAAAACAGAGAAGAGCACATTACTAAGGTGAACTTTCACGAAGATCACTCACCACACTGCCGTTCAGACCAGGGTACCGGAGGCGGTGGTTGCCGTTCACATGAAGGCTCCCATCTGGCGGAGGTGGATTGACAAGATTTCTTCTGACCGGTTCTGCCGGCACTAGTACGACCCCCACTGCTGTGGCTCCGATGATGGGAAGACTCTCGATGCTCCGGTTGCTTGAGCTGTTTATGCTGCTTTGGCAGCTGTGGCTGCTGCTGTTCCTCCTGCGGCGGTGACAGCTGCTGCCCAGGTGACTGCGGCTCCTCACTCATCATGACGGGGATGCAGACACCGCCATCTCGACTGCTTCCCATCCTTAAAAAGCATAAGGGACTCCACTTCCTTTGGGCTCCTCCCCTTCCGGCAGCAGTGTGCTCTCTCTTTTCTGCTTAATGCAGGATTTTTTTTTATATATATATATATATATATATATATATATATATATATATATATATATATTTTTTTATATATATTTTTATTTTACTAAATTAAATATACTCTTTTTTTTTTTTTTAATGCCAGCTGGCGCGCTACGCCGCAGGATCCCTCATGCGCATGCGCAGCCCAGCGGCTCCCGGCGCGCTTGCAAATGGGGACAACCCGGCGCGCTATGTCACAGGGCGCGACGCAACCCTGCACATGCGCAGCCCGGAAGACCTGCCTGCCGGCGCGCTCAGCCAGGGCCACCATGTGAGCGCAGACCCAGCTGCAGGACCCAGCGCACATGGGAGAGGACCCCGGAAGGCACCCCCCCGCACGCAGACCCAGGTATCAGCAAGATGGGGCTGGGAACAGAGGACCATCTGCTGCATCTTCATGGCCTCCAGGCCGCATCGATCCCGGGATCCACGGTCCAGACCCCACGATCAGGTAGGCGAGGCACCACCTAGAGAGGCTCCCATCAAGGACAGGAACCAAAACTGATGCGGAAGAGAGGTACCGCCTTTTTATTCAGTAGGTTTCTGTCCTTGGTGGGTGGATACCCTCTCTCAGGTGGTGCTGTCATGGGAGAAGGGGAAAAACTTCATAGGATGAAGCATTGGATCGTGGTGTTCAACTGTTTGTTCATTCTGCCTCCAAAATATGAAATAAGAAGCCACCAAGCAATGTTATGTAGACAAAAATGATACCAATAATTAATTTTACTCATCCATAAACCAATCCAGCAATATCCGCTCTCCCAAAGTCAAATCTCCCCCTTGCTTCCGAGCCTTGCAGTGCGTCCAAACCACATTTATCATCCATGTATTTGGCATTACTATAGTGAGAAGAACCCTCTTCATTTACGGTGTGTGTCTCCTGGAGCACAATCTGGGCACTATGTGTTGGGTAATAAAATGGCCAATGGGCAATTTTTACTCTCCAACATCAACTGCGAGCTAATGTCCAGAAAGTGGCCGTGGAGTCAATATAGTCACTACTCCTATAAATTAATTCACTGAGGGTTATAATTTCCAAAATTCAGTCACTTTATGGGGATTTCTATTGCTCTGGTTTTCTGCCATTTTGTCATATTAATGTTTCTACAAATGTTGTGTCCCATCTCCTCTAGGATCTGCAAGATCTGCATTCAAACAGCTAAATGTCGCTCCTTCCCTTCTTACCCTGCCATGTGCCCAGACAGTAGTGTACAACCGTATATAGGGTATTGTCACATTCAAGAGTAGTTGGAAATAATTTGTAAGGTCCATTTGTTTCCTATTATCCTTTGTGAAGAATCTCACAGTTATCACCACATAAAGTGACACACGTCAGATTTGAAAAATGGTGCCTGATTAGGAACACAAAACTGGCTGCAGGAAGGGGTTAAATCAGAGAATTTTGGGAACGAACTGCTGTAGTCAAAAACTGAATATAGATAATAACACATCTACTGAAATGATCGAACTGAACAGTCTTCTCAGTAAATCGTGAGTAACTAGTGGTGAAACCTCTCTGGGGTAATTAGAGTCTGGGGCTCGGGGGCTCTTCATCATCTAAACTATCGTAAGGGACAATATTTTCTGTCAGATAAATTTCAAGAAGAAATATTAGACATTGAAGTAGAACTTTTTATAATATTGCAGAGCTGAGATGTCTTAAATTTAGGCCTCGACAGTGGAAAAAGGTAATGGAGACCTTCTTTTAAAGACCACCATGGAGTCACAGAGACACATAAGTGAGTCAGGCCGATCCCACCACAATCAAACTATCATAGAGAATGAACCTGTAAAAAAGACAGAATAAAAGATATGTTACATCCCCAACAACAACGTATATATAAGGGAGAGCTCCAACACTAAACCGGAGATGCACTCATTTATGGTGGACCATTGGAGGTATGAGGAGTCCTGACCAGGAGAGTAGAGAAAGTATTAGTGCCCCCATTTCAGGAGAGATTGTGCAGGAATCTGAATTCTTTAGGATTGAAAACATAATGGAATTGATGACGTGGAGTGAATCCATGAAACCAGGGCTCGAGCCATGCCACCACATCTCCTGCAGGTGTGAATAGATGTATATTACAGCCATCAGCCACACACAGCTTAGAGACATATCATGGCACAGGTGTAATGTTATTTATATAGATAATCGCAATCCTGTTTGAAGATAGTTTGAAAAGTCAGGATAAAAGGAAACTCCGTTGTTATTGTACAGAAATTCACACTTGGCCCTCACTGCACATTTAATGTTGTTGATCGTAAAAGCGAGGTTTGGTCATAAAGACTGGACCTGGTCTTGTAGGGACCATATGAGCACATTCAGCCGCACAGAAGGGAGAGAAGGTAGATTCATCCAATAAGATATCAGGGATCGAGGAAGCCAACAGCATCATTACTGTAGCGCCGGCGTCCCTGCCCTCTGCTAGGCAGGGACGCTGTTCCCCTCACCCCTCTGCTCCGAGCCCGGCGTCCTCCTCCCGCTCTGCTGGCAGCGCGCGCTCCTTCCCGGCCACTGTGCTTAGGGCGCGCGCGCGCTCCCTCCCTCTTAAAGGGGCCGCGCGCGCCGTCCTAAGGAGTCCCCGGCCAATGGCCGGAGGACTTCACCATATATAAGGCACCTCCTCCAAAATGGAGGTGCCCAAGCAATGTTGTTGCACTGTTCACTACTCTGCTTCAGCCCTCAGGTCCCGTTGCCAGTTACCTGCCAGATTCCTGCCAGTTTGCTGTCTGATTCCTGCCTGATATTCTGCTTACCTGCCTGCTAGCCTGAAGTCCGACGGTCTGCCTACCGACTCCTGTCAGTCTGTCTAAGGACCTGCTTGCCCGCTCACCTGGGAGCGCTCCTCTGCTACCTGCCTGCTAGCCTGAGGTCCGACGGTCTGCCCTCCAACTCCTGTCAGTCTGTCTATGGACCAGCTTGCCCGCTCACCTGGGAGCGCACATCTGCTACCTGCCTGCTAGCCTATCTGGAGGCTCCGCCGTCACGTGCTGTGACCACCTGCCATTCCAGAGACTCTTGCCCGCTCACCTGGGAGCGCACACCTGTTACCTGCCTGCTAGCCTACCTGGAGGCTCCGCTGTCACGTGCTGTGACCACCTGCCATTCCAGAGACTCCTGCCCGCTCACCTGGGAGCGCACACCTGTTACCTGCCTGCTAGCCTACCTGGAGGCTCCGCCGTCACGTGCTGTGACCACCTGCCATTCCAGAGACTCTCGCTTGCTCACCTGGGAGCACACATCAACCATCTGCCTGCTAGCCTACCTGGAGGCTCTGCCATCACAGGTCGTACCTACCCTTTACCCAGAGACTGCCCCAGTCACTTGCCGTGACCTCCTGCCCGTTCATCCAGAGACTGGCCCAGTCACTTGCCGTGACCTCCTGCCCGTTCATCCAGAGACTGCCCCGGTCACTTGCCGTGACCTCCAGCCCGCTCACTCAGAGACTGTCCCGGTCACCTGCTGTGACTGCCTGCCCGTCTTCCCTGGTCGCCACCCGCTCCCTTACAAGGACCGCCCCCTTGTATAGTAGCTCAGAGGTTCCGCCTCCCAGACCCGTTACAGTTTGCTCGGGCCATGGAACCCGGTGGCACCCAAGCTCCCTCACTCTCGGACCTGTGTCATGAACTGTCCCGTCAGAGGTCCCAACAGGAGTCCATCCTGGGTCACCTGCGGAATGTCAATACTCGCCTGGACACTCTGACTGCTCCACCAGCAACCACCGCCAGAGCCATGACTCGCAATCCGGCAGCTCCGCTGCCCACCAATACTATGGTATCCTACCCCGGACCCCGGCTTTCCGCACCTCCTCGCTTCGGAGGCGACCCCGCTCAGGCTCGGGGCTTTATAAATCAGTGCACCCTGCACTTTGAACTCCTGTCCCACCAGTTTAACTCCGACCGGGCCAAAATTGCCTTCATCATGTCCCATCTCACCGTGGAGGCCCTGGCCTGGCTAAATCCTCTATGGGAGAGAGGAGACCCCCTGGTGTCCGACTTGCCTGCCTTTCTCACAGCTTTCCGGAAAGTCTTCGACGAACCTGGACGGAAGACCTCATCCGCGTCATCTCTGCTACGCCTCCGTCAGGGAAGTCTCACCGTGGGCCAATATGCCATACGGTTCCGTACCCTTGCCTCGGAGCTGGCCTGGGATAACGACGCTCTGGTATCTGTCTTCTGGGAAGGTCTGTCCGGCCGTATTAAAGATGAACTTGCCGGTCGAGACATTCCTACCACTCTCGATGACCTAATAACTCTTGCCACCCGGATTGACCTACGGTTCCAGGAGCGTGCCAAAGAAGTCACCCGTGAGAGGAGGTTTCCACGTCTAGCTCCTACTTTTCAGAAATCCGTCACTCCCTCCGTTTCTCCCCAGGTACACTCTCCTGAGCCTATGCAGGTCGACCAGACCAAGATGGTCAAAACCCGTCAGGACTTACGCCGTGCCGAGGGGAGCTGCTTCTACTGTGGCAGTAAGGAGCACCGGATCCGTACCTGCCCGGAGAGGTCGGGAAACGCCTGTGTCTAGGTTCGCTCAGAGAGGTCGACCTAGACAAGAATAAATCCTCTCCATCTCTGCTGCTGTCAGTCGCAATTATCTGCGGGGAGAATCGTTATTTCGAACTGGCTCAACTTGACTCTGGAGCGGCCGGGAATCTTATTTCACAGGCCCTGGTAGAAAAATACCGCATTCCCACCAAACCTCTGGCTATACCATTATCTGTCGCTGCTGTGGATGGGGGCCTCTTACCACGTCCCATCCAACTCATCACCGAATCCGTAACTCTGCAGGTGGGAATGCTGCATTCTGAGAGCATCTCTTTTAATGTTCTGCCTGGACTCTCTCACGCCCTCTTACTAGGTCTACCTTGGCTCCAGAGACATGCACCCGTGCTTGACTGGCAGACCGGAGAAGTCCTTCGCTGGGGACAGGACTGTCATAAGACTTGTTTGGTTCCTGTTCATCCCGCCTGTCCTTCTCCTACCCCAACTAATCTACCTGGACTTCCGATTCCCTATTGGTCATTTGCTGATGTCTTTAATAAAAAGGAGGCAGAGACATTACCCCCTCATAGACCATACGACTGTCCTATCGACCTGTTACCCGGTACTACGCCTCCCCGTTGGCGTATTTACCCATTGTCCGCTGCTGAGACCCGGTCGATGTCCGAATATATTGAGGAGAATTTGGCCAGGGGATTCATCCGGAAATCCACCTCCCCGGCGGGAGCAGGCTTCTTTTTCGTAAAAAAGAAGGACGGCTCTCTCCGTCCCTGTATAGACTATAGAGGCCTTAACCAGATCACGGTGAAGAATAAGTACCCCCTTCCGCTCATTCCAGAATTATTTGATCGTCTGAGGGGGGCTAGAATCTTCACCAAACTGGACCTCCGTGGGGCGTACAACCTGGTCCGTATCCGTCAAGGGGATGAATGGAAGACTGCATTCAACACCCGGGACGGCCACTATGAATATCTGGTAATGCCCTTTGGTCTCTGTAACGCTCCTGCCGTCTTTCAAGAGTTGGTCAATGACATCTTCCGGGACCTTCTCTACTCCTGCTTAGTGGTGTACCTGGACAACATCTTGGTCTTCTCTCCGGATCTCCAGACTCACCGGAGAGACGTTCGTCAGGTCCTGCTCAGGCTCAGGCAGAATCACCTCTTCGCTAAATATGAGAAGTGCCTCTTTGAGCAGACCTCGCTTCCGTTTTTGGGCTACATTATTTCTCAGGCCGGCCTTCGAATGGATCCAGAGAAACTGTCTGCCATCGAGAAATGGCCCCGACTGGAGGGGTTGAAGGCCATTCAGCGGTTCCTGGGCTTCGCCAACTACTACCGCCTCTTCATTCCGCACTTCTCTTCCCGGACTGCCCCAATTTCCGCGCTCACCCGTAAGGGCACTAATCCCAGAGAGTGGCCGTCCGAAGCAGAGGAGGCCTTTCTTTCCTTAAAACAGGCCTTCTCTTCCGCCCCGGTGCTGCATCGCCCAGATGGCAACAAGCAGTTCTTCCTGGAGGTTGACGCCTCCTCCTCTGGAGCCGGAGCGGTACTTACCCAAAAATCATCTTCCGGGAGAATGGTAACTTGTGGCTTCTTCTCCAAACTCTTCTCCTCTTCTGAGCGCAACTATTCCATAGGAGATCGAGAGTTATTGGCCATCAAGCTGGCATTGGAGGAGTGGCGTTACCTGCTCGAAGGGGCTCTTCACCCGGTAATAATTTACACTGACCACAAGAACTTGGCTTACCTCCAGCATGCCCAGAGACATGCCCGCGCCAAGCTCGGTGGTCCTTGTTTTTTGCTCGCTTTGATTTTATTCTTCATTTTCGCCCGGCTGACAAAAACATTAAGGCGGACGCCTTGTCCCGATCCTTTCTGGTGTCTGATCTCGAGGAGGAACCGAAACACATCATCGATCCCGCCAGAGTAATGCAGGTGGCTCCCGTGAGTCTAAATCGTCTCCCTCCCGGTAAGACGTTCGTATCAGTACCTGATCGGGAGAAGATCCTACACTGGGGTCACTCGTCTAAACTAGCTGGCCACGCCGGTCAGAAAAAGACCCTCCAGCTTATTACCCGGCACTACTGGTGGCCTACCCTGCACAAGGACGTAATAGACTTTGTTTCTGCCTGTGTGTCCTGCGCCCGCAACAAGGTTCCGAGACATCTGCCAGCCGGTCGCCTCCTTCCGCTCCCAGTACCTGCTGCCCCCTGGCAGCATATAGCAATGGACTTTATAACTGATCTCCCCGTCTCTGCCGGTTGTACGGTCATTTGGGTGGTCGCTGACCGCTTTTCCAAGATGGCTCATTTCGTTCCCCTGCCAGGCCTCCCGTCTGCACCCGAGCTGGCTAAAGACTTTATCCGCCACATCTTCCGTCTTCATGGCCTGCCCCTCCACATCGTGTCGGATCGTGGGGTACAGTTCACGTCACGCTTCTGGAGAGCCACTTGTAAACTGCTAGACGTCACCCTGGACTTCTCCTCCGCTTACCACCCACAGTCTAATGGTCAAGTGGAGCGGATCAATCAGAACCTGACCAGTTACCTCCGGCACTTCGTTAATGCCCACCATTCAGACTGGGTGGATCTCCTGCCATGGGCCGAATTTTCTTACAACAATCACGAGAGCGAATCTTCCTCCAAATCCCCGTTTTTTGTTGTCTTCGGTCAGCATCCTCGGATCCCATTTCCCGTCTCCACCTCGGTGGACAATCCGGCTGCGGAATCTCTTGTTAACAAATTTTCCTCCATATGGGAGAGTACCCGATCCGCACTCCTTCTGTCATCCGAGCGTATGAAAAGACATGCTGACAAAAAACGTCTGGATCCTCCTCAATTCCGTCCAGGAGATAAGGTCTGGCTCTCGTCCAAGTATGTCCGGCTCAAGATTCCTTCCTATAAGTTAGGGCCTCGGTTCATCGGTCCTCTGGAGGTCATCAGTCAGATCAACCCGGTGGCCTATAAATTGAAACTCCCGGCCAACTTGCGGATCCCTAACTCCTTCCATGTATCTCTCCTCAAACCTGTGGTACTTAACTCTTTTTCTAAGTCTACAGGTACGCCTCCTGCTCCGGTTTCCGCTGAAAACGAATTTGAGGTAGAGAACATTCTGGCCACCAAAAGGGTAAGAGGGAAGACCTTTTTTCTAGTAGATTGGAAGAGGTTTGGTCCTGAAGAGAGAACGTGGGAGCCCCGGGAGAACATCCATGCCCCTCTCATCCTAGCTAAATTTCTCTCTGGCCTAAAAAAGGGGGGGCCTAAAGGGGGGGGTACTGTAGCGCCGGCGTCCCTGCCCTCTGCTAGGCAGGGACGCTGTTCCCCTCACCCCTCTGCTCCGAGCCCGGCGTCCTCCTCCCGCTCTGCTGGCAGCGCGCGCTCCTTCCCGGCCACTGTGCTTAGGGCGCGCGCGCGCTCCCTCCCTCTTAAAGGGGCCGCGCGCGCCGTCCTAAGGAGTCCCCGGCCAATGGCCGGAGGACTTCACCATATATAAGGCACCTCCTCCAAAATGGAGGTGCCGGAGCAATGTTGTTGCACTGTTCACTACTCTGCTTCAGCCCTCAGGTCCCGTTGCCAGTTACCTGCCAGATTCCTGCCAGTTTGCTGTCTGATTCCTGCCTGATATTCTGCTTACCTGCCTGCTAGCCTGAAGTCCGACGGTCTGCCTACCGACTCCTGTCAGTCTGTCTAAGGACCTGCTTGCCCGCTCACCTGGGAGCGCTCCTCTGCTACCTGCCTGCTAGCCTGAGGTCCGACGGTCTGCCCTCCAACTCCTGTCAGTCTGTCTATGGACCAGCTTGCCCGCTCACCTGGGAGCGCACATCTGATACCTGCCTGCTAGCCTATCTGGAGGCTCCGCCGTCACGTGCTGTGACCACCTGCCATTCCAGAGACTCTTGCCCGCTCACCTGGGAGCGCACACCTGTTACCTGCCTGCTAGCCTACCTGGAGGCTCCGCCGTCACGTGCTGTGACCACCTGCCATTCCAGAGACTCCTGCCCGCTCACCTGGGAGCGCACACCTGTTACCTGCCTGCTAGCCTACCTGGAGGCTCCGCCGTCACGTGCTGTGACCACCTGCCATTCCAGAGACTCTCGCTTGCTCACCTGGGAGCACACATCAACCATCTGCCTGCTAGCCTACCTGGAGGCTCTGCCATCACAGGTCGTACCTACCCTTTACCCAGAGACTGCCCCGGTCACTTGCCGTGACCTCCTGCCCGTTCATCCAGAGACTGCCCCGGTCACTTGCCGTGACCTCCAGCCCGTTCACTCAGAGACTGTCCCGGTCACCTGCTGTGACTGCCTGCCCGTCTTCCCTGGTCGCCACCCGCTCCCTTACAAGGACCGCCCCCTTGTATAGTAGCTCAGAGGTTCCGCCTCCCAGACCCGTTACAATTACCCTCCGCTTTCTCTTACAGTCCCATCAGAATATTTTTCTTCAAGTGATTTTCTCACTTGTCAACACTTTCTACGTCATTTGGTTTGTAATTTACAGATCTGGGCAGGTAAAGGTCAGCGTCTACTAATCCCAGGGGGCAGGTGGATCCTCCAGGTTGTAAGTTCTATAGAAAAAAGCTTTTACAATTACACAAAGTAATGTGAACATTTTTGGATGGAGGAAAATGTTGTGGTCTAGAGGGAAAATGGTGATCACACGATTGTGATACGGCCGGACTACACCACCGATAAAGCAGCCACAGCCGGTGACTGAGAAGAATCTGTGACTTCTCTGCATTTAGTGGTCACTACTCACCTGGGTAGTCATATGTAGGAATCTCCTCCTTATACCGCTCATCACCCCTCACATATGTCTCTGTAGAATTAATATGGGTCAGATCTTCACCCTGAAACAAATATTATAAAAGTCACAGACAGATGGAGAAGTCCCATCTATGATCAGCTCTAATCCTGCCATCTCCACTGGTCTCATTACACAAGTATAAAACATATAATACTGGTGGATAAAACAATACTGAGCACAAGACCTTCACAGCCGCCTACACATCATAGGGGAGATCTCAGGACACCTTCTCTCCACCTACCTGATGATCCTGAGGAACATTGGGATCTTCTTGTTTACAGTCCTGTGGAAGAAGAGGACGGAGACATCTCTCTGGTGTTGTCCTCTTACTGGATAGATCTGGAAGAAACACATACAGGGACTGAATTCATTCTTTACATAGAGATAATTATAGGCCGTGTGCATTTAGTCCTGTCTATTACCTGGTGATGTGAGCGGCTGGGGAACCTCCATCATGATGTCCTTGTACAGATCTTTGTGTCCTTCTAAATACTCCCACTCCTCCATGGAGAAATAGACGGCGACATCCTGACACCTTATAGGAACCTGACACATACAATGATACCGTCATCCCCTCGATCCCTCCATAGCGTTACTGTATAATGTCCCAGCATTCCCAGCAGTGTCACCTCTCCAGTCAGCAGCTCAATCATCTTGTAGGTGAGTTCTAGGATCTTCTGGTCATTGATGTCCTCGTGTATCAGGGGGTGAGGTGGAGATCCTGTGATTGGGCTCAGGGGTCTTCCCCATCCCTCAGACACAGGGTCCTGACAGCGCTCACTAGAGGTCTTCCTCACTACTGTGTAATCCTGGTTATGGAGAGACACATTAATAAATCTCACTACAGACATTTCCAGAGTCCTCACCTCTCCAGTTCTGTCCATCTGTTATTCCCATAGATAAGAATGATGTAATGTGACGTCATCAGAATCTCTCACCTCTCCAGTAAGCCGGAAGAGGATCTCTAGGGTGAGGTGCATTATCCTCTCCGCCATCTTGTCTCTGTCCATGCCCATCCTTGATAGGTGATTCAGAAAAATTCTCTTAATATAGAAGATCTTCACTGAGAGGATCTGATATTGTAGAAACCTGAATGAGAAGAAGATGAGCCGATGTAACATCATAAAGAATCCTGTGTAATAATACAATTACTGGAGATAATAAGGGAAATATATCAGGAGATAGAATGTGTAGATGTTGTGTTCTCTAGTTTTTATGGACTGGAACATAAGTTGAATTGCTGACTTAGACATCTCCTCCATACTTCCAATCACTGGCTAAGTTGGCCACTGCTTCAGTAAGAATCACCCAGAAACCCAAGCAGCAATGGTATTTTTATTATTTTACAACATTCTGCTTTTGTCCCTGACGTACTAATAAAACCTTTATATTTTAGGCCACAGACAACAAGCAGTTTCTTCCTCGGAGTCGGCAGCTGAATACGTTTCTTATAGACTCATCTTCCATAACGCTAATTCTCGTCATATACATTACACATGGCATGAGAAATAACAACTTCATGATGAGGACGACATCTTCATCTTCTAATACGGCTCTAGAAACAGATATGGCCAGAGTCCGTCACTGACTCCATCATCACCGACCGTCTGTATGAATGTTTCCCGTCTTCCCCAGGTTGTAATCTTTTATCACGTTAGATCTCATTTATAAGAGCGTGTTTGTAAGAACAAGACAGTTATTTGATGCTAATGTCTCCATGTACAGTGGCTTTATTCCTGGATATTAGGTTTCTTTTAGCATTTTCCTGTAGGCTTCCATATATTACATGAAAAACACCAAAAAAAGAAAACCAAGTGTTAAAACCTAAAATAAAATTGGGGATGGTGGCACTGTGGGAACACTATACTGTATGTGGGGGGGATGGTTGTAATGTGGGAATATTATACTGTATGTGGGGGGATGGTGGTACTGTGGGAACATTATACTGTATGTGGGGGGGATGGTTGTAATGTGGGAATATTATACTGTATGTGGGGGGATGGTGGTACTGTGGGAACATTATACTGTATGTGGGGGGGATGGTTGTAATGTGGGAATATTACACTGTATGTGGGGGGATGGTGGCACTGTGGGAACATTACACTGTATGTGGGGGGGATGGTGGTAATGTGGGAATATTATACTGTATGTGGGGGGATGGTGGTAATGTGGGAACATTATACTGTATGTGGGGGGATGGTGGTAATGTGGGAACATTATACTGTATGTGGGGGGATGGCGGTACTGTGGGAATGTTATATTGTATGTGGGGAGATGGTGGGACTGTGACAACATTATACTGTATGTGGGGGGATGGTGGTAATGTGGGAACATTATACTGTATGTGGGAAGATTGTGGAACTGTGGGAACATTATACGGTGTGGGGGGATGGCGCAACTGTGGGAACATTATACTGTATATGGGAGGATGGTGGTACTGTGGGAACATTATACTGTATGTGGGGGGATGGTGGTAATGTGGGAATATTATACTGTATGTGGGGGGATGGCGGCACTGTGGGAGCATTATACTGTATGTGGGGGGATGGTGGTAATGTGGGAACATTATACTGTATGTGGGGGGGATGGTGGTAATGTGGGAACATTATACTGTATGTGGGGGGATGGTGGTAATGTGGGAACATTATACTGTATGTGGGGAGATGGTGGGACTGTGACAACATTATACTGTATGTGGGGGGATGGTGGTAATGTGGGAACATAATACTGTATGTGGGGGGATGGCGCAACTGTGGGAACATTATACTGTATATGGGAAGATGGTGGTACTGTGAGAACATTATACGGTGTGGGGGGATTGCGGAACTGTGAGAACATTATACTGTATGTGGGGGGGATAGTGGTACTGTGAGAACATTATACTGTATGTGGGAAGATGGCGGTACTGTGAGAACATTATACTGTGTGTGGGAAGATGGCGGTACTGTGAGAACATTATACGGTGTGGGAAGATGGCGGTACTGTGGGAATATTATACTGTATGTGGGAAGATTGCGGAACTGTGGGAACATTATACTGTATGTGGGGGGATGACGGTACTATGAGAACATTATACTGTATGTGGGGGGATGGCGGTACTGTGAGAACATTATACTGTATGTGGGGGGATGGTGGTACTGTGGGAACATTATACTGTATGTGGGAAGATGGCGGTACTGTGAGAACATTATACTGTATGTGGGGGGATGGCGGTACTGTGAGAACATTATACTGTATGTGGGAAGATGGCGGTACTGTGAGAACATTATACTGTATGTGGGAAGATAGCGGTACTATGAGAACATTATACTGTATGTGGGGGGGATGGTGGCACTGTGAGAACATTATACTGTATGTGGGGGGGGTGGCGGTACTGTGAGAACATTATACTGTATGTGGGGGGATGGCGGTACTATGAGAACATTATACTGTATGTGGGGGGATGGCGGTACTGTGGGAACATTACACTGTATGTGGGGGGATGGCGGTACTGTGAGAACATTATACTGTATGTGGGGGGGATGGCGGTACTGTGAGAACATTATACTGTATGTGGGGGGATGGCGGTACTGTGGGAACATTACACTGTATGTGGGGGGATGGCGGTACTGTGGGAACATTATACTGTATGTGGGAAGATGGCGGTACTGTGAGAACATTATACTGTATGTGGGGGGATGGTGGTAATGTGGGAACTTTATACTGTATGTGGGAAGATGGCGGTAATGTGACAACATTATACTGTATGTGGGGGGATGGTGGTAATGTGGGAACATTATACTGTATGTGGGAAGATGGCGGTACTGTGACAACATTATACTGTATGTGGGGGGATGGGGGTACTGTGAGAACATTATACTGTATGTGGGAAGATGGCGGTACTGTGAGAACATTACACTGTATGTGGGGGGATGGCGGTACTGTGAGAACATTATACTGTATGTGGGGGGATGGCGGTACTGTGAGAACATTATACGGTGTGGGGAAATAGAGGTACTATGAGAGCATTATAGTGAGAGGCTTAATGACCGCAGTGGCTCCTGCGACCGACCCCTACTTCAGCTGGATGTGTGTTCTCGGACTGACATTCAGCTGAAGTGCCACAATACACGCTGCTGACCAATCAGAGGCCAGCAGCTGACATCGGCATGTACGCCATTAGGGGGCGCATGGAAGTAACATCATGCTCTCCTGTCACTTGTAGCTGAAGTCAGCGGCAGCTCCAGAAAAAAGACACCGAGCGGCGAGGGAGCAGAGAGAAGGCGAGTATAATGTTCTGTTTTCTTTAAATCAGCGAGTACACGGTGCCCTTGGCCATAATACTACATGTATGACTGTGGGCTGTGCATTATACTACATGTAAGAGTGTGGGCTGTGCATTATACTACATGGATGACTGTGGGCTGTGCATTATACTACATGTACAGACTATGGGCTGTGCATTATACTACATGTATGAGTATGGGCTGTGCATTATACTACATGTAAGAGTGTGGGCTGTGCATTATACTACATGTATGACTATGGGCTGTGCATTATACTACATGTATGGACCATGGGCTGCGCATTATACTACATGTAAGAGTGTGGGCTCTGCATTATACTACATGTATGGACTATGGGCTGTGCATTATACTGCATGTATGACTATGGGCTGTGCATTATACTACATGTATGGACTATGGGCTGTGCATTATACTACATGTATGGACTATGGGCTGTGCATTATACTACATGTATGAGTATGGGCTGTGCATTATACTACATGTATGACTGTGGGCTGTGCATTATACTACATGTATGACTATGGGCTGTGCATTATACTGTATGGAGGATTATGGGCTGTGCATTATACTGTATGGAGGATTAAGGGGAGTGCATTATACTTCTGTTATGGGGCCCCATCACTTCTATGTTCGCCCCTGGTGAGTGTAATAGTTTATTTTTTTCTATACACTAAAGAACAGAGGCAGAACGGGGGACATATACTAGGTTGAGGCCCAGGATAAAGGACATACATATACAGGGGGTACGGGAAGTATTCAGACCCCTTTAAATTTTTCACTCTTTTTTTTTCAACATCATTTTTATTTTATTTTTCAAAACATAAATACATAACATACATCTAATCTGGTACATAGAGAGGTCAGAGTGCCCGTACGCAGACTGGGTCTATAACAACTCTATTCACATATTTAATTGGTATAACAGTAAATTTTTCACTCTTTGTTTCATTGCAGCCATTTGGTAAATTCTAAAAAGTTCATTTTTTTCTCATTAAAGTCCACTCTGCACCCCTTCTTGACTGAAAAAAAACAGAAATGTAGAAATTTATGCACATTTTTTAAAAAGAAAAACTGAAATATCACATGGTCATAAGTATTCAGCCCCTTTGCTCAGTATTGAGGAGAAGACCCCTTTTGAGCTAGTACAGCCACAAGTCTTCTTGGGAATGATGCAACAAGTTCTTCACCCCTGGATTTGGGGATCCTCTGCCATTCTTCCTTGCAGATCCTCTCCAGTTCCGTCAGGTTGGACGGTGAACGTTGGTGGACAGCCATTTTCAGGTCTCTTCAGAGATGCTCAATTGGGTTTAGGTCAGGGCTCTGGCTGGGCCAGTCAAGAATGGTCACAGAGTTGTTCTGAAGCCATTGCTTTGTTATTTTAGCTGTGTGCTTAGGGTCATTGTCTTGTTGGAAGGTGAACCTTCGGCCAAGTCTGAGGTCCAGAGCACTCTGGAAGAGGTTTTCATCCAGGATATCTCTGTACTTGGCCGCATTCATGTTTCCTTCAATTACAACCAGTCGTCCTGTCCCTGCAGCTGAAAAACACCCCCATAGCATGATGCTGCCACCACCATGTTTCACTGTTGGGATTGTATTGGGCAGGTGATGAGCAGTGCCTGGTTTTCTCCACACATACCGCTTAGAATTATCACCAAAAAGTTCTATCTTCATCTCATGAGACCAGAGAATCTTATTTCTCACAGTCTGGGAGTCCTTCATGTGTTTTTGAGCAAACTCTATGCAGTCTTTCATATGTCTTGCACTGAGGAGAGTCTTCCGTCGGGCCACTCTGCCATAAAAGCCCGACTGGTGGAGGGCTGCAGTGATAGTTGACTTTGTGGAACGTTCTCCCATCTCCCTACTGCATCTCTGGAGCTCAGCCACAGTGATCTTGAGGTTCTTCTTTACTTCTCTCACTAAGGCTCTTATCCCACGATTGCTCAGTTTGGCTGGACGGCCAGGTCTTGGAAGATTTCTTGTGGTCTCAAACTTCTTCCATTTAAGAATTATGGAGGCCACTGTGCTCTTAGGAACCTTAAGTAATGCAGAAATTCTTTTGTAACCTTGGTCAGATCTGTGCCTTGCCACAATTCTGTCTCTGAGCTCCTTGGGCAGTTCCTTTGAGCTCATGATTCTCATTTGGTCTGACATGCACTGTGAGCTGTGAGGTCTTATATAGACAGGTGTGCGCCTTTCCAAATCAAGTCCTATCAGTTTAATTAAACAGAGCTGGACTCCAATGAAGGAGTAGAACCATCTCAAGGAGGATCACAAGGAAATGGACAGCATGTGACTTAAATATGAGTGTCTGAGCAAAGGGTCTGAATACTTATGACCATGCGATATTTCAGTTTTTCTTTTTAATAAATTTGCAAACATTTCTACATTTCTTTTTAGTCGAGATGGGGTGCAGAGTGTACTGTAATGAGAAAAAAAAGAACTTTTTAGAATTTACCAAATGGCTGCAATGAAACAAAGAGTGAAAAATGTAAAGTAGTCTGAATACTTTCCATACCCACTGTATATATCAGGATGGGGGGGTGGTCGAAATCTCGCAACGGGTCCCATCAGACCCTAGTTATGCCTCTGATTGTACTGTGTGGGGGGATGGCGGTACTATGGGAACATTACACTGTGTGGGGGCATCATACATACTGCATAACGGGGGCATTACACTGTGGAGGTCCTGTACTATGAGAACAATACGTTTCCTGTCTCCATAGTTGGGTCGTATGTATCTATTACAGGAAACAGAACAGAAACCTTATGATTCTTATAAAGGGGCAACACAAGACCCCAAAAGAGCCTCCGTGCTGAAGGGGTTATTGCCCCCTGCCCCAGTAATGGGGGTCTCCACATACCTCCACCTGCAGAGCCGCCACCACATATATGGCTGTTGTGTGCGCACAGGAGCTGTGATGAGGTCACAGGAGGGGAGGAGTCAGGGGTCACATGATCAGGGGCCTCAGTGGATGCAGGACTCTGCTGTGCTGGTTGTCATGGTGCTGGATGAGCTGAAGTTTATGTGTGGGGTCAGGAGGGGTTTACAGTGTGGATGTAGCAGAGCTGCGTGTGTACGAGGTGTACGGAGCGGAGCCGCGTGTGTACGAGGTGTACGGAGCGGAGCCGCGTGTGTACAAGGTGTACGGAGCAGAGCCGCGTGTGTACGAGGTGTACGGAGCGGAGCCGCGTGTGTACGAGGTGTACGGAGCGGAGCCGCGCGTGTACGAGGTGTACGGAGCAGAGCCGCGCGTGTACGAGGCGTACGGAGCAGAGCCGCGCGTGTACGAGGCGTACGGAGCAGAGCCGCGCGTGTACGAGGCGTACGGAGCAGAGCCGCGCGTGTACGAGGCGTACGGAGCGGAGCCGCGCGTGTACGAGGCGTACGGAGCGGAGCCGCGCGTGTACGAGGCGTACGGAGCGGAGCCGCGCGTGTACGAGGCGTACGGAGCGGAGCCGCGCGTGTACGAGGCGTACGGAGCGGAGCCGCGCGTGTACGAGGCGTACGGAGCGGAGCCGCGCGTGTACGAGGCGTACGGAACGGAGCCGCGCGTGTACGAGGCGTACGGAGCGGAGCCGCGCGTGTACGAGGTCTACGGAGCGGAGCCGCGCGTGTACGAGGTGTACGGAGCGGAGCCGCGCGTGTACGAGGTCTACGGAGCGGAGCCGCGCGTGTACGAGGTGTACGGAGCGGAGCCGCGCGTGTACGAGGTCTACGGAGCGGAGCCGCGCGTATACGAGGTCTACGGAGCGGAGCCGCGAGTGTACGAGGTCTATGGAGCGGAGCCGCGCGTGTACGAGGTGTACGGAGCGGAGCCACGCGTGTACGAGGTGTACGGAGCGGAGCCGCGAGTGTACGGAGCGGAGCCGCTCGTGTACGAGGTGTACGGAGCGGAGCCGTGTGTGTAAGAGGTGTACGGAGCGGAGCCGCGTGTGTACGAGGTGTACGGAGCGGAGCCGCGTGTGTACGAGGTGTACGGAGCGGAGCCGCGTGTGTACGAGGTGTACGGAGCGGAGCTGCGTGTGTACGAGGTGTACGGACCGGAGCCCTGTGTGTACGAGGTGTACAAAGCGGAGCCGCGTGTGTACGACGTGAATCCTGTCTACCAGCAGCTGATCTCACTGCCATGCGCCCTCACAAGGTGAGATGAGCTGCGGGAAGAGTCACCACAGAGTTTGCCGGAACTGTGTGCATGGGGAGCAGTAACTTCATTCTCCTTAATAGCCGGCACACAGTGTAGCCGCGGCGCGGATACTGCTGCTGCTGAGCGATCGCGTGTGCCCGCTATTAAAGACCATGAATATTCACTCCCATGGGTGTGGGGAGCAGTGAATAGTCATTTTCTTTAGCAGCGAGCACAGTGTAGGCTGCAGCAGGCGGCTCCTGCCTCCTGTGCCCCGGTCCTCAACCAGCCAGAGTATTATTTATATATATATATTGGGTTTAGGTCAGGGCTCTGGCTGGGCCAGTCAAGAATGGTCACAGAGTTGTTCTGAAGCCATTGCTTTGTTATTTTAGCTGTGTGCTTAGGGTCATTGTCTTGTTGGAAGGTGAACCTTCGGCCAAGTCTGAGGTCCAGAGCACTCTGGGAGAGGTTTTCATCCAGGATATCTCTGCACTTGGCCGCATTCATGTTTCCTTCAATTACAACCAGTCGTCCTGTCCCTGCAGCTGAAAAACACCCCCATAGCATGATGCTGCCACCACCATGTTTCACTGTTGGGATTGTATTGGGCAGGTGATGAGCAGTGCCTGGTTTTCTCCACACATACCGCTTAGAATTATCACCAAAAAGTTCTATCTTCATCTCATGAGACCAGAGAATCTTATTTCTCACAGTCTGGGAGTCCTTCATGTGTTTTTGAGCAAACTCTATGCAGTCTTTCATATGTCTTGCACTGAGGAGAGTCTTCCGTCGGGCCACTCTGCCATAAAAGCCCGACTGGTGGAGGGCTGCAGTGATAGTTGACTTTGTGGAACGTTCTCCCATCTCCCTACTGCATCTCTGGAGCTCAGCCACAGTGATCTTGAGGTTCTTCTTTACTTCTCTCACTAAGGCTCTTATCCCACGATTGCTCAGTTTGGCTGGACGGCCAGGTCTTGGAAGATTTCTTGTGGTCTCAAACTTCTTCCATTTAAGAATTATGGAGGCCACTGTGCTCTTAGGAACCTTAAGTAATGCAGACATTCTTTTGTAACCTTGGTCAGATCTGTGCCTTGCCACAATTCTGTCTCTGAGCTCCTTGGGCAGTTCCTTTGAGCTCATGATTCTCATTTGGTCTGACATGCACTGTGAGCTGTGAGGTCTTATATAGACAGGTGTGTGCCTTTCCAAATCAAGTCCTATCAGTTTAATTAAACACAGCTGGACTCCAATGAAGGAGTAGAACCATCTCAAGGAGGATCACAAGGAAATGGACAGCATGTGACTTAAATATGAGTGTCTGAGCAAAGGGTCTGAATACTTATGACCATGCGATATTTCAGTTTTTCTTTTTAATAAATTTGCAAAAATTTCTACATTTCTTTTTAGTCGAGATGGGGTGCAGAGTGTACTGTAATGAGAAAAAAAAGAACTTTTTAGAATTTACCAAATGGCTGCAATGAAACAAAGAGTGAAAAATGTAAAGGAGTCTGAATACTTTCCATACCCACTGTATATATCAGGATGAGGGGTGGTCGAAATCTCGCAACGGGTCCCATCAGACCCTAGTTATGCCTCTGATTGTACTGTGTGGGGGGATGGCGGTACTATGGGAACATTACACTGTGTGGGGGCATCATACATACTGCATAACGGGGGCATTACACTGTGGGGATCCTGTACTATGAGAACAATACGTTTCCTGTCTCCATAGTTGGGTCGTATGTATCTATTACAGGAAACAGAACAGAAACCTTATGATTCTTATAAAGGGGCAACACAAGACCCCAAAAGAGCCTCCGTGCTGAAGGGGTTATTGCCCCCTGCCCCAGTAATGGGGGTCTCCACATACCTCCACCTGCAGAGTCGCCACCACATATATGGCTGTTGTGTGCGCACAGGAGCTGTGATGAGGTCACAGGAGGGGAGGAGTCAGGGGTCACATGATCAGGGGCCTCAGTGGATGCAGGACTCTGCTGTGCTGGTTGTCATGGTGCTGGATGAGCTGTAGTTTATGTGTGGGGTCAGGAGGGGTTTACAGTGTGGATGTAGCAGAGCCGCGTGTGTACAAGGTGTACGGAGCAGAGCCGCGTGTGTACGAGGTGTACGGAGCGGAGCCGCGCGTGTACGAGGCGTACGGAGCGGAGCCGCGCGTGTACGAGGCGTACGGAGCGGAGCCGCGCGTGTACGAGGCGTACGGAGCAGAGCCGCGCGTGTACGAGGCGTACGGAGCGGAGCCGCGCGTGTACGAGGCGTACGGAGCGGAGCCGCGCGTGTACGAGGCGTACGGAGCGGAGCCTCGCGTGTACGAGGCGTACGGAGCGGAGCCGCGCGTGTACGAGGCGTACGGAACGGAGCCGCGCGTGTACGAGGCGTACGGAGCGGAGCCGGGCGTGTACGAGGCCTACGGAGCGGAGCCGCGCGTGTACGAGGCGTACGGAGCGGAGCCGCGCGTGTACGAGGCGTACGGAGCGGAGCCGCGCGTGTACGAGGTCTACGGAGCGGAGCCACGCGTGTACGAGGTGTACGGAGCGGAGCCGCTCGTGTACGGAGCGGAGCCGCTCGTGTACGAGGTGTACGGAGCGGAGCCGTGTGTGTAAGAGGTGTACGGAGCGGAGCCGCATGTGTACGAGGTGTACAGAGCGGAGCTGCGTGTGTACGAGGTGTACGGAGCGGAGCTGCGTGTGTACGAGGTGTACGGACCGGAGCCCTGTGTGCGGAGCCGCGCGTGTACGAGGTCTACGGAGCGGAGCCACGCGTGTACGAGGTGTACGGAGCGGAGCCGCTCGTGTACGGAGCGGAGCCGCTCGTGTACGAGGTGTACGGAGCGGAGCCGTGTGTGTAAGAGGTGTACGGAGCGGAGCCGCATGTGTACGAGGTGTACAGAGCGGAGCTGCGTGTGTACGAGGTGTACGGAGCGGAGCTGCGTGTGTACGAGGTGTACGGACCGGAGCCCTGTGTGTACGAGGTGTACAAAGCGGAGCCGCGTGTGTACGACGTGAATCCTGTCTACCAGCAGCTGATCTCACTGCCATGCGCCCTCACAAGGTGAGATGAGCTGCGGGAAGAGTCACCACAGAGTTTGCCGGAACTGTGTGCATGGGGAGCAGTAACTTCATTCTCCTTAATAGCCGGCACACAGTGTAGCCGCGGCGCGGATACTGCTGCTGCTGAGCGATCGCGTGTGCCCGCTATTAAAGACCATGAATATTCACTCCCATGGGTGTGGGGAGCAGTGAATAGTCATTTTCTTTAGCAGCGAGCACAGTGTAGGCTGCAGCAGGCGGCTCCTGCCTCCTGTGCCCCGGTCCTCAACCAGCCAGAGTATTATTTATATATATATATATACATACATATACAGTACAGACCAAAAGTTTGGACACACCTTCTCATTTAAAGATTTTTATATATTTAGGAGGTGTGATGGTGTGGGGGCGCTTTGCTGGTGACATTGTTGGGGATTTATTCAAAATTGAAGGCATACTGAACCAGCATGGCTACCACAGCATCTTGCAGCGGCATGCTATTCCATCCGGTTTGCATTTAGTTGGACCATCATTTATTTTTCAACAGGACAATGACCCCAAACACACCTCCAGGCTGTGTAAGGTCTATTTGACCAAGGGGGAGAGTGATGGGGTGCTATGCCAGATGACCTGGCCTCCACAGTCACCAGACCTGAACCCAATCGAGATGGTTTGGGGTGAGCTGGACCGCAGAGTGAAGGCAAAAAGGCCAAAAAGTGCTAAGCATCTCTGGGAACTCCTTCAAGATTGTTGGAAGACCATTTCCGGTGACTACCTCTTGAAGCTCATCAAGAGTGTGCAAAGCAGTCATCAAAGCAAAAGGTGGCTACTTTGAAGAACCTAGAACATAAGACATATTTTGAGTTGTTTCACACTTTTTTGTTAAGTATATAATTCCACATGTGTTAATTCATAGTTTTGATGCCTTCAGTGTGAATGTACAATTTTCATAGTCATGAAAATACAGAAAAATCTTTAAATGAGAAGGTGTGTCCAAACTTTTGGTCTGTACTGATATATATATATATATATATATGCCACATTCGGACTGTAAGATGCACCCCCTACTTTCCTCCAAAATTTTGGAGGAAAAAAGTGCATCTTATATTCAGAAAAATATGGTATAAAACATTAGAAAAAGGGGTATATCAAAAATGAAACTCAATGGATACATTTGAGAAAATACGAGACTTATGGTTGGATACACCTGGAATGCCATCAAGGGGGTTATTGCTGGAGAGACAGTTTGACTTATGGAGGAAGGGAGGCATTGACGAGGTCTAATGTTTCATTGTGTATTGGAATTCCTTAACATGTGGTCTGGATAATATAGCACACCTATATGTGTATAGGATTATAATGTTTATTACAATATTATGCTAATAAGAGATTTCAAGAATGTGGAATGTTAATTGTAAGATATAGTAACTGCAAGTTATCAGACGGTAATGGGCAAGCTGAAAGGATATATCGGAGAGATGCATGTATGTTATTTTATTATTGTATGTACTGGTTTCTTGTTTTGGAAAAAAAAAACTAATGAAAAAAACTGAAAAATTTATTGGATTAAAAAAAAAAAAGAATAGGAAAAAGGCTTCTACCCTGTGTGGGTTCTCTGGTGCTTAATTAAAGCTGATTTCCGGATAAAACATTTCCCACATTCTGAACATGAAAAAGGCTTCTCCCCTGTGTGAGTTCTCTGGTGTCTAACAAGATCTGATTTCTGGATAAAACATTTCTCACATTTTGAACAGGAAAAAGGCTTCTCCCCTGTGTGAGTTCTCCCGTGAATAACAAAATATGATTTCTGTTTAAAACATTTCCCACATTCTGGACAGGAAAAAGGCTTCTCCCCTGTGTGAATTATCTGATGTCTAACAAGTTTGGATTTCCAGTTAAAACATTTCCCACATTCTGAACATGAAAAAGGCTTTTCCCCGGTGTGAATTATCTGATGTCTAACAAGTTCAGATTTCCGGTTAAAACATTTCCCACATTCTGAACATGAAAAAGGCTTCTCCCCTGTGTGGGTTCTCTGGTGAATAACCAAAACTGATTTACGGTTAAAACATCTCCCACATTTGGAACAAGAAAATCTATTGTCCACTGTGTGTATTTTTTGACTTATAGACTTTTCGAGGGTAAAACTATTTACATTTTCTGAAAGTGAAAATGGCTTCTTTGCTTTAGGAGCAGTTCGTTTTTCAATCCTTATTTTTTTATTTTGATTTTCCTTAGTAGTCGGTAATGAATCAGAAGACGGGACGTGTTTCATATGATCAGATGACAGATCTTTGATGTGAAGGGATGATGGGATATCTGGAGTAATGGCATTCACTTCAATTGTATCCTGTGGGATCTCAAGATCATCTGATATAAAAATCTCCTGTCCCTCTGATCTCCTGGTACAGTCATCTGCCAAGAAAAAAAAACAATTATTAATTTTGAATAAAACAACCTGGAAATTTATATTTTTGAACATTTTTACTTAAAATGTCTGTAGAAATGACAACTTATTGACAGAATGACAGTGAATGACAATTCACAGTCTAATAGAAAGCTTCATAGGATGAACCATTGGATCGTGGTGTTCAACTGTTCATTCTGCCTCCAAAATAAGGAATAAGAAGCCACCAAACAATGTTATGTAGATGAAAATGATACCAATAAAAACAATCCAGCAATAGCCGCTCTCCCAAAGTCAGATCTCCCCCTCTCTTCTGAGCCTTGCAGTGCGTCCAAACCACATTTATCATCCATGTATTTGGCATTACTATAGTGAGAAGAACCCTCTTCATTTACGGTGTGCGTCTCCTGGAGCACAATCTGGGCACTATGTGTTGGGGAATAAAATGGCCAATGTGCAATTTTTACTCTCCAACATCGACTGCGAGCTAATGTCCAGAAAGTGGCCGTGGAGTCAAAATAGTCACTACTCCTATAGATTAATTCACTGAGGGTTATCATTTCCAAAATGCAGTCACTTTATGGGGATTTCTATTGCTCTGGTTTTCTGCCATTTTGTCATATTAAGGTTTCTGCAAATGTTGTGTCCCATCTCCTCTGGGATCTGCAAGATCTGCATTCAAATAGCTAAATGGCGCTCCTTCCCTTCTTACCCTGCCATGTGCCCAGACAGTAGTCTACAACCGTATATAGGGGATTGTCACATTCAAGAGTATCTGGAAATAATTTGTAAGGTCCATTTGTTTCCTATTATCCTTTGTGAAGAATTTCAAAGTTATCATCACATAAAGTGACACACGTCAGATTTGAAAAATGGAACCTGATTAGGAACAAAAAACTGTCTGCAGGAAGGAGTTAAATCAGAGTATTTTGGGAACGAACTGCTGTAGTCAAAAACTGTGAGTATAGACAGTAACACATCCACTGAAATGATCAAACTGAACAGTCTTCTCAGTAAATAGTGAGTAACTAGTGGTGAAGCCTCTCTGGGGTAATTAGAGTCTGGGGCTCGGTGGCTCTTCATCATCTAAACTATCGTAAGGGACAATATTTTCTGTCAGATAAATTTCAAGAAGAAATATTAGACATGGAAAGAGAACTTTTTATAATAGTGCAGAGATGAGGGGTCTTAAATCTAGACCTCGGGCATTGGGAAGACGTATTGGAGACCTTCTTTTAAAGACCACCATGGAGTTACAGAGACACATAAGTGAGTCAGGCCGATCCCACCACAATCAAGCTATCATAGAGAATGAACCTGTAAAAAAGACAGAATAAAAGATTTGTTACATCCCCAACAGGAACGTATATATAAGGGAGAGCTCCAACACTAAACCGGAGTCGCACTCGTTTATGGTGGGCCATTGGAGGTATGATGAGTCCTGACCAGGAGAGTAGAGAAAGTATTAGTGCCCCCATTTCAGGAGAGATTGTGCAGGAATCTGAATTCCTTAGGATTGAAAACATAATGGAATTTATGACGTGGAGTGAATCCATGAAACCAGGGCTGGAGCCATGCCACCACATCTCCTGCAGGCGTGAATAGATGTATATTACAGCCATCAGCCACGCACAGCTTAGAGACATATCATGGCACAGGTGTAATGTTATTTATGTAGTTTATCGCAATCCTGCTTGAAGATAGTTTGAAAAGTCGGGATAAAGGGAAACTGTTGTTATTGTACAGATATTCACACCTGGCCCTCACTGTACATTTAATGTTGTCGATCATAAAAGTGAAGTTTGGTCAGAAAGACTGGACCTGGTCTTGTAGGGACCATATGAGCACATTCAGCCGCACAGAAGGGAGAGAAGGTAGATTCATCCAATAAGATATCAGGGATCTAGGAAGCCAACAGCATCATCACCCTCCGCTTTCTCTTACAGGCCCATCAGAATATTTTTCTACAAGTGATTTTCTCACTTGTCAGCACTTTCTACGTACGCTGTCATTTGACTTTGTAGTTTACAGACCTGGGCAGGTAACGGTCAGCGTCTTCTAATCCCGGGAGGTAGGTGGATCCTCCAGGTTGTAAATTCTACAGAAAAGGGCTTTTACAATTACACAAAGTAATGTGAACAGTTTGGGATGGAGGAAAATGTTGTGATCTAGAGGGAAAATGGTGATCACCCGATTGTGATACGGCCGGACTACACACGACTGATAAAGCAGCCACCGGCTGTGACTGAGAAGAATCTGTGACTTTTCTGCATTTAGTGGTCACTACTCACCTGGGTAGTCATATGTAGGAATCTCCTCCTTACACCAATCATCACCCCTCACATATGTCTCTGTAGTATTAATATGGGTCAGATCTTCACCCTGAAACAAATATTGTAAAAGTCACAGACAGATGGAGAAGTCACATCTATGATCAGCTCTAATCTTGCCATCTCCACCGGTCTCATTACACAAGTAGAAAACATATAATACTGGTGGATAAAACAAGACCGAACACAAGACCTTTACAGCCATCTACACATCACAGGGGAGATCTCATGAAACCTTCTCTCCATCTCCCTGATGATCCTGAGGAACATTGGGATCTTCTTGTTTACAGTCCTGTGGAAGAAGAGGACGGGGACATCTCTCTGGTGTTGTGCTCTTACTGGATAGATCTGGAGAAAACACATACAGGGACTGAATTCATTCTTTACATACAGATAATTATAGGCCGTGTGTATTTAGTCCTGTCTATTACCTGGTGATGTGAGGGGCTGGGGAACCTCTATCATGATGTCCTTGTACAGATCTTTGTGTCCTTCTAAATACTCCCACTCCTCCATGGAGAAATAGACGGCGACATCCTGACACCTTATAGGAACCTGACACATACAATGATACCGTCATCCCCCGATCCCTCCATAGCGTTACTGTATAATGTCCCAGCATTGCCAGCAGTGTCACCTCTCCAGTCAGCAGCTCAATCATCTTGTAGGTGAGTTCTAGGATCTTCTGGTCATTGATGTCCTCATGTATCAGGGGGTGAGATGGAGGCCCTGTGATTGGGCTCAGGGGTCTTCCCCAACCCTCAGACACAGGGTCCTGACAGCGCTCACTAGAGGTCTTCTTCACCACTGTGTAATCCTGGTTATGGAGAGACACATTAATAAATCTCACTACAGACATTTCCAGAGTCCTCACCTCTCCAGTTCTGTCCATCTGTTATTCCCATAGATAAAAATGATGTAATGTGACGTCATCAGAATCTCTCACCTCTCCAGTAAGCCGGAAGAGGATCTCTAGGGTGAGGTGTAATAACCTCTCCGCCATCTTGTCTCTGTCCATGTCCATCCTTGATAGGTGATTTAGAAAAATTCTCTTAATATAGAAGATCTTCACTGAGAGGATCTGATATTGTAGAAACCTGAATGAGAAGAAGATGAGCCGATGTAACATCATAAAGAATTCTGTGTAATAATACAATTACTGGAGACAATAAGGGAAATATATCAGGACATAGAATGTGTAGATGTTGTGTTCTCTAGTTTTTATGGACTGGAACATAAGTTGAATTGCTGACTTAGACATCTCCTCCATACTTCCAATCACTGGCTAAGTTGGCCACTGCTTCAGTAAGAATCACCCAGAAACCCAAGCAGCAATGGTATTTTTATTATTTTACAACATTCTGCTTTTGTCCGTGACGTACTAATAAAACCTATATACACTGCTCAAAAAAATAAAGGGAACACTCAAATAACACATCCTAGATCTGAATGAATGAAATATTCTCATTGAATACTTTGTTCTGTACAAAGTTGAATGTGCTGACAACAAAATCACACAAAAATCATCAATGGAAATCAAATTTATTAACCAATGGAGGCCTGGATTTGGAGTCACCCCCAAAATTAAAGTGGAAAAACACACTACAGGCTGATCCAACTTTGATGTAATGTCCTTAAAACAAGTCAAAGTGAGGCTCAGTGTTGTGTGTGGCCTCCACGTGCCTGTATGACCTCCCTACAACGCCTGGGCATGCTCCTGATGAGGTTGCAGATGGTCTCCTGTGGGATCTCCTCTCAGATCTGGACTAAAGCATCCACCAACTCCTGGACAGTCTGTGGTGCAACGTGACGTTGGTGGATGGAGCGAGACATGATGTCCCAGATGTGCTCAATCTGATTCAGGTCTGGGGAACGGGCGGGCCAGTCCATAGCTTCAATGCATTCATCTTGCAGGAACTGCTGACACACTCCAGCCACATGAGGTCTGGCATTGTCCTGCATTAGGAGGAACCCAGGGCCAACCACGCCAGTATATGGTCTCACAAGGGGTCTGAGGATCTCATCTCAGTACCTAATGGCAGTCAGGCTACCTCTGGAGAGCACATGGAGGGCTGTGCGGCCCTCCAAAGAAATGCCACCCCACACCATTACTGACCCACTGCCAAACCGGTCATGCTGAAGGATGTTGCAGGCAGCAGATCGCTCTCCACGGCGTCTCCAGACTCTTTCACGTCTGTCACATGTGCTCAGTGTGAACCTGCTTTCATCTGTGGGGACTTTGCCAATCCTGGTGTTCTGTGGCAAATGCCAAGCGTCCTGCACAGTGTTGGGCTGTGAGCACAACCCCCATCTGTGGATGTCGGGCCCTCATACCACCCTCATGGAGTCGGTTTCTAACCATTTGTGCAGACACATGCACATTTGTGGCCTGCTGGAGGTCATTTTGCAGGGCTCTGGCAGTGCTCCTCCTGTTCCTCCTGGCACAAAGGCGGAGGTAGCGGTCCTGCTGCTGGGTTGTTGCCCTCCTACGGCCCCCTCCACATCTCCTGGTGTACTGACCTGTCTCCTGGTAGCGACTCCAGCCTCTGGACAGTACGCTGACAGACACAGCAAACCTTCTTCCCACAGCTTGCATTGATGTGCCATCCTGGATGAGCTGCACTACCTGAGCAACTTCTGTGGGTTGTAGAGTCCGTCTCATGCTACCACGAGTGTGAAAGCACAACCAACATTCAAAAGTGACCAAAACATCAGCCAGAAAGCATTGGTACTGAGATGTTGTCTGTGGTCCCCACCAACAGAACCACTCCTTTATTGACTGTGTCTTGATAATTGCCAATAACTTCCATCTATTGTCTATTCCATTTGCACAACAGCATGTGAAATTGATTGTCAATCAGTGTTGCTTCCTAAGTGGACAGCTTGATTTCACAGAAGTTTGATATACTTGGAGTTATATTCTATTGTATAAGTGTTCCCTTTATTTTTTTGAGCAGTGTATTTTAGGCCACAGACAACAAGCAGTTTCTTCCTCGGAGTCGGCAGCTGAATACGTTTCTTATAGACTCATCTTCCATAACGTTAATTCTCGTCATATACATTACACATGGCATGAGAAATAACAACTTCATGATGAGGACGACATCTTCATCTTCTAATACGGCTCTAGAAACAAATTTGGCCAAAGTCCGTCACTGACTACATCATCACCGACCGTCTATATGAATGTTTCCCGTCTTCCCCAGGTTGTAATCTTTTATCACGTTAGATCTCATTTATAAGAGCGTGTTTGTAAGAACAAGACAGTTATTTGATGCTAATGTCTCCATGTACAGTGGTTTTATTCCTGGATATTATGTTTCTTTTAGCATTTTCCTGTAGGCTTCCATATATTACATGAAAAACACCAAAAAAAGAAAACCAAGTGTTAAAACATAAAATAAAACTGGGGATGGTCGTACTGTGGGAACATTATACTGTATGTGGGGGAGGATGGTTGTAATGTGGGAACATTATACTGTATGTGGGGGGATGGTGGTAATGTGGGAACATTATACTGTATGCGGGGGGATGGTGGCACTGTGGGAACATTATACTGTATGCGGGGGGGATGGTGGTAATGTGGGAATATTATATTGTATGTGGAGGGATGGCGGTACTGTGACAACATTATACTGTATGTGGGAAGATTGCAGAACTGTGGGAACATTATACTGTATATGGGGGGGATGGTGGCACTGTGGGGACATTATACTGCATGTGGGGGGAATGGTTGTAATGTGGGAATATTATATTGTATGTGGGGGGATGGCGGGACTGTGACAACATTGTACTGTATGTGGGAAGATTGCGGAACTGTGGGAACATTATACTGTATGTGGGAAGATGGCGGTACTATGAGAACATTATACTGTATGTGGGGGGATGGTGGTAATGTGGGAACATTATACTGTATGTGGGGGGATGGCAGTACTGTGAGAACATTATACTGTATGTGGGAAGATGGCGGTACTGTGAGAACATTATACTGTATGTGGGGGGATGGCGGTACTGTGAGAACATTATACTGTATGTGGGGGGATGGTGGTACTGTGAGAACATTATACTGTATGTGGGGGGATGGCGGTACTGTGGGAACATTATACTGTATGTGGGGGGGATGGTGGTAATGTGGGAACATTATACTGTATGTGGGGGGATGGCGGTACTGTGAGAACATTATACGGTGTGGGGAAATAGAGGTACTATGAGAGCATTATATTGAGAGGCTTAATGACCGCAGTGGCTCCTGCGACCGACCCCTACTTCAGCTGGATGTGTGTTCTCGGACTGACATTCAGCTGAAGTGCCATAATACACGCTGCTGACCAATCAGAGGCCAGCAGCTGACATCGGCATGTATGCCATTAGGGGGCGCATGGAAGTAACATCATGCTCTCCTGTCACTTCCAGCTGAAGTCAGCGGCAGCTCCAGAAAGAAGACACCGAGCGGCGAGGGAGCAGAGAGAAGGCGAGTATAATGTTCTGTTTTCTTTAAATCAGCGAGTACACGGTGCCCTTGGCCATAATACTACATGTAAGAGTGTGGGCTGTGCATTATACTACATGTAAGAGTATGGGCTGTGCATTATACTACATGTATGGACTATGGGTTGTGCATTATACTACATGTATGAGTATGGGCTGTGCATTATACTACATGTATGAGTATGGGCTGTGCATTATACTACATGTATGGACTATGGGCTGTGCATTATACTACATGTATGGACTATGGGCTGTGCATTATACTACATGTATGAGTATGGGCTGTGCATTATACTACATGGATGACTATGGGCTGTGCATTATACTACATGTATGACTGTGGACTGTGCCAGGGGCGGAACTACCGCCCGTGCAGCCGGTTCATTGAACGGGGGCCCCGAGGGAGAGGGGGCCCCTTCAGCCTCCAGCAGGGCCGCCATCAGGGCATGACTGCCCTGACTCCAGTATGGGGCCCAGCCGGTAGGGGCCCCCTTGGGGGCCCCCCTCTTGTGCGTCTCTCTCCTCATGGGGCCCCCGGCCCCATGCTAAGCGCCGGGGCATCTCAGCGCTGCGCTGCTTCGGCAGCGCTTTCATGATTCCCCTGACTTCCGGTCATGTGACGGCACCGTCACATGACCGGAAGTCAGGAGAACCTGGTGTCAGCGATTTGGACGAGCGCCAGGATTCTGCAGGGATCGCATGGGGGTAAGTATAACAAGTTTTTTTTTTTTTTAAATACAATTTACTAGGAGTGGGGGGAATGGGAGATGCACATGTGGTGGAGGGGGATGAGAGAGGTGCACATGTGGGGGAGGGGGATGAGAGAGGTGCACATGTGGGGGAGGGGAATGAGAGAGGTGCACATGTGGGGGAGGGGGATGAGAGAGGTGCACATGTGGGGGAGGGGAATGAGAGAAGTGCACATGTGGGGGAGGGGGATGAGAGATGTGCACATGTGGGGGAGGGGGATGAGAGATGTGCACATGGGGGGATGAGAGAGGGGCACATGTGGGGGAGGGGAATGAGAGAGGTGCACATGTGGGGGAGGGGGATGAGAGAGGTGCACATGTGGGGGAGGGGGATGAGAGAGGTGCACATGGGGAGGGGGATGAGAGAGGTGCACATGTGGGGGAGGGGAATGAGAGAGGTGCACATGTGGGGGAGGGGGATGAGAGAGGTGCACATGTGGGGGAGGGGGATGAGAGAGGTGCACATGTGGGGGAGGGGGATGAGAGAGGTGCACATGTGGGGGAGGGGGATGAGAGAGGTGCACATGTGGGGGAGGGGAATGAGAGAGGTGCACATGTGGGGGAGGGGGATGAGAGAGGTGCACATGTGGGGGAGGGGGATGAGAGAGGTGCACATGTGGGGGAGGGGGATGAGAGAGGTGAACATGTGGGGGAGGGGGATGAGAGAGGTGCACATGTGGGGGAGGGGGATGAGAGATGTGCACATGTGGGGGAGGGGGATGAGAGATGTGCACATGGGGGGATGAGAGAGGGGCACATGTGGGGGAGGGGGATGAGAGATGTGCACATGGAGGGGTGAGAGCTGCACATGGGGGAATTGGGAGAAAATGAGCTGCACATGGGGGAATTGGGAGTAGGGGGGATAATGAGCTGCACATAATGAATGTGGGGTGGGGGACAGTAAATGATAAATGATGATGGGGTGGGGAGAGCAGGACATGATATAATGAATTGGGGCAGGGGGTGCATGTAAATAATGAATGCGGGGAGCAGGAAGTATAGAGTAGGGGGCGTTGCGGATGCAGGAGTGTAACTGGTAACAAATTGGCGGAAAGAGTAGAGGTTCTAATTAAATTATATATTAAGTGCCTATTTACAGTTAATGGGGGCACCGTGGTGGATTACAATTTATATTTGGAATGGTAGGTTGTATAATAACTAACCATATATTGATGGTGGATGCACGTCTGTATTCAGCTGCGTAATGTAAAAGTTGGGGAATGTGCTCTAGATAACTGTGTTATTTTATGCAGAGACGAGTCCTGGCTGGAAGACGTAATGGCGGTCTGTGCTGGATGAAGGAGAAAAGTGACGCGCCCCCTGGGCCAGTGCTGTTAGGGATACCCGGAGCCGGATCAGATGGGGGTTGTAGTCTCCGAGTGGCTGTGACCCGGTCCGTGCCCAGGGTGTCAAGCTCAGTGTGTGGCAGTCCTTACTGATGTTACTAAAGTTCTTTATGTCGACTACGCCACCCGTTGAATTGCGGTCACTACGGCCGCCGCTGCAGCAGGGTCCGCTGAGGCTGATGGTGTTTGTGCAGCTTAGGTGGTATAACCCCCAACGGGAGGGGTATAGCCTCAGGGGGTCAGGTGCAGAGGATGGTGGTTGTGGAAGTGCAGGGATGATGGTAATGAGAGTCAGAGTCGGGTTGTGCAGTTCAGGGTTCTTTACTTACTGCAGATGTTCCGGTCACTCCGGCCTTGAGTGACCACCCGAGCCGTGCTGCGTCCACCAGGTCCTGGACTCGGCCAACCCCCAAGCAGTTCTGGAGCGTGGTTCTGAGCTCCCTTTCTGTCCTGTCCTCGTCTCTGGCCTTCCCCACCAGGGATCCACCTATGTCCGGCTCCCTCGGGCCTTCTGTTGGTAACCCTTGACTCTGGGTTCCCTGACCCTACGCGTGGTCTGCCTTCCGGGTGGATATGGTGGGTGGCCGTGGCAGATGCTGCCCACGGCCTCCGGTCTCTGGCTGAGGTATGCTGTAGCCCCCACCAGTTTGGGATCCGGTAGCCTGTTGCCAACTCTTCACCCTGTGATTGTATTTGGGTTCTCAGAGTTCCTTCTTTCTCCCCCTCTGGGTCTTTCGTTCTCTCCTCTCTCACTCTGGCTCTGGGGCTGCTCTGCTCCTCTGCTCTCTTCCACTCCTCTGCAAAGACTGATGTCTCTCTGACTTCTCACAGACTGACCCTGATCTTAGATGGTGCCCACCTTAAATACTCCCTCTATGTGTGAGCTCAGGTGACCAGCACCCAATGAGCTCCTAACTTTACCCAGGCTGCTCCCCCTATCTGCCCCTACACTACTGGGATGTACCACCCCCCTCCCACTCCAGCCAAGGACAGACTCGGTCGTACCTGCACATTTCTAAGTGGGAGTACCGTTGGTCTGCCCTCCGGAAATGGGATGTGTGTAGTGCATGCAGCCAACTGAGCTCAGTTCCACACTCCATCCCTACCCGGGAGTGGAATATCACACCTCTGGGTTGAGGTGCAACACCCCTGTAGCAGCCGAATCCTCAGGGTGCTACAAAAGCGTAGCTGAAGGACTTCACCTAGAGACGTCACCAGTGAGTCAGTGTATTACATGTACACTTACACTATATACTATGTACCGGGCTCCTGTGTATAATGTCACTGGTGATCACTGTATTACCTGTACACTGACACTATATACAGAGCTCCTGTGTATAATGTCACTGGTGATCACTAGATTACCTGGACACTTACATTATACATACCATGTATAGAGCTCCCGTGTATAATGACACTTATGGTAATATTAGTAATGTGGTGGTAATATTAGTAATGTGGTGGTAATATGTGGTCTGGTCATGGTGTGGCAGTTTTTCCCCCTTCTGTGTGGTATTATTCGGTCACTATGTTGTGGTAATATGTGGTCTGGTCATGGTGTGGCGGTATTCCCTGTATGTGGTATTATTGGTCATTTTAAAAAAAAATGTATATGACACATTCCCTTAAAGAAAACTAAATAAAAATATATCTAAAAAGAGTATTGGATATTTTAAGAAAATTTTAATAGGTTAGAGTAGGGCCCTGCCAGAAGAGTCTACCTTATCGTGGTGTATGAGTATGGGCTGTGCATTATACTACATGTATGAGTATGGGCTGTGCATTATACTACATGTATGAGTATGGGCTGTGCATTATACTACATGTAAGGACTATGGGCTGTGTATTATACTACATGTAAGGACTATGGGCTGTGTATTATACTACATGTATGAGTATGGGCTGTGCATTATACTACATGTATGAGTATGGGCTGTGCATTATACTACATGTATGAGTATGGGCTGTGCATTATACTACATGTAAGGACTATGGGCTGTGCATTATACTACATGTATGAGTATGGGCTGTGCATTATACTACATGTAAGGACTATGGGCTGTGCATTATACTACATGTATGAGTATGGGCTGTGCATTATACTACATGTATGAGTATGGGCTGTGCATTATACTACATGGATGACTATGGGCTGTGCATTATAGTACATGGATGAGTATGGGCTGTGCATTATACTACATGGATGACTATGGACTGTGCATTATACTACATGGATGACTATGGGCTGTGCATTATACTACATGGATGACTATGGGCTGTGCATTATACTACATGTATGAGTATGGGCTGTGCATTATACTACATGGATGAGTATGGGCTGTGCATTATACTACATGGATGAGTATGGGCTGTGCATTATACTACATGGATGACTATGGGCTGTGCATTATAGTACATGGATGAGTATGGGCTGTGCATTATACTACATGGATGAGTATGGGCTGTGCATTATACTACATGGATGAGTATGGGCTGTGCATTATAGTACATGGATGAGTATGGGCTGTGCATTATAGTACATGGATGAGTATGGGCTGTGCATTATACTACATGTATGGACTATGGGCTGTGCATTATACTACATGTATGGACTATGGGCTGTGCATTATACTACATGTATTGACTATGGGCTGTGCATTATACTACATGTATGGACTATGGGCTGTGCATTATACTACACGTATTAGTATGGGCTGTGCATTATACTACATGGATGACTATGGGCTGTGCATTATACTACATGTTTGGACTATGGGCTGTGCATTATACTACATGTATGAGTATGGGCTGTGCATTATACTACATGGATGACTATGGGCTGTGCATTATACTACATGTATGAGTATGGCCTGTGCATTATACTACATGGATGACTATGGGCTGTGCATTATAGTACATGGATGACTATGGGCTGTGCATTATACTACATGTATGACTGTGGGCTGTGCATTATACTACATGTATGAGTATGGGCTGTGCATTATACTACATGGATGACTGTGGGCTGTGCATTATACTACATGTACGGACTATGGGCTGTGCATTATACTACATGTATGACTATGGGCTGTGCATTATACTACATGTATGGACTATGGGCTGTGCATTATACTACATGTAAGAGTATGGGCTGTGCATTATACTACATGGATGACTATGGGCTGTGCATTATACTACATGTATGGACTATGGGCTGTGCATTATACTACAGGTATGAGTTGGGGCGCGCCACCTTCATCATCACCAGTGGCGGGGGGGTCCTATTGACGTGGGGATCGTGTGGGCACCTAACTTGGGTGAGTTCTACATGTGATGCTACTCTGACCTGTGTGGGATGGGCTGGACCGCGAATGGGACTGTCTGCATATCTTACTATTACTCTTTACTATCTGCATAAGCAGTCTAGCATTTTGCTGTGGTTTTTGTTACCATAATCCCTTTGGATGAATGTCCTCATGCCCACCCTGAATCTATATATGCAGCCACTTACACATATAGCCCGGTTGCCACACTATCCGTGGGACCCCCCGGCATCCGGCACTCTGCACCTTACTTCCCTTGTGTTGTGATTTATATGAAATAATTTTGTATGTGCTATTTTGTAAATTTTACCTAATAAAATCATGTTCTTTATGCTGTAAAACAAATTTTTTCTCCTTTTTTTCGAACCATTTATTATATGAGTAGGCAACAACCGGACGATTTTTGCTCTCATTTGAGAGCTTGAGGAAGGTGAGCTACAATGCTCCCTTCTTGTGGTGTTGGTGCAGTGTGTCGGCCATTGTTGCTGTCGTTTTGTGCTTGTGGGGCGGCGTGGCCTGGGGTCATGGGGACTAGGTCTTGCAGCATGGGTGCTGTGAGGCACCAGGCCGCCCGCCCTGCTGGTGCATTGTCGCTGTGGTGGTGGTTGGCGCACGGCTCCGCTCCCGTTCAGGTAGGAAATGTAGGAACCCACTACGAGGTTTGCCGTGACGTGGCAGTGGGCTTCATACAGTCTGATCAGAATGTAAAACTAAGAACCTCATGTTCAGTTATATACATTTTTGCCGAGAGGCATTAGATCAAATGTATGATTTTTGGAGGTGCGGTCCATGCTCCTTTTTTTTGCATTGCATATTCTTTCCCCTTTCTTGGACCAGCACTCCTCCCATTTGGCACAGGTGATTTTAATTAGCAGGAGACTGCAAAGAGGGTCTAGCCTATTTTTGCTCTCATTTGAGAGCTTGAGGAAGGTGAGTCACAATGCTCCCTTCTTGTGGTGTTGGTGCAGTGTGTCGGCCATTGTTACTGTGGTTTTGTGCTTGTGGGGCAGCGTGGCCTGGAGTCATGGGGACTCTGTCTTGCAGTATGGGTGCTGTGAGGCACCAGGTCGCCCGCCCTGCTGGTGCATTGGTCGCTGTGGCGGTGGTTGGCGCACGGCTCCACTCCCGTTCAGGTAGGAAATGTTAGGACCCGCTACGAGGTTTGCCGTGACGTGGCAGTGGGCTTCATACGGTTTGATCAGAATGTTAAACTAAGAACCTCATGTTCAGTTATATATATTTTTGCCGAGAGGCATTAGATCAAATGTATGATTTTTGGAGGTGCGGTCCATGCTCTTTTGTTGCACTACATGTACAGACTATGGGCTGTCCATTATAGTACATGTATGGACTATGGGCGGTGCAATATACTACATGGATGACTATGGGCTGTGCATTATACTACATGGATGACTATGGGCTGTGCATTATACTACATGGATGACTATGAGCTGTGTAATATACTACATGTATGGACTATGGGCTGTGCAATATACTACATGGATGACTATGGGCTGTGCATTATACTACATGGATGACTATGGGCTGTGCAATAAACTACATGGATGACTATGGGCTGTGCAATATACTAAATGGATGACTATGGGCTGTGCATTATACTACATGGATGACTATGGGCTGTGCATTATACTAAATGGATGACTATGGGCTGTGCATTATACTACATGTGTGGGCTATGGGAAGGTGCATTATAATACATGTGTGGACTATGGGCGGGTGCATTATAATACATGTGTGGACTATGGGCGGTGCATTATAATACATGTGTGGACTATGGGCGGTGCATTATACTACATGTGTGGACTATGGGCGGTGCATTATACTACATAGATGATTATGGGCTGTGCAGTTTACTACATGTATGGACTGTGGGCTGTGCATTATACTACATGTACAGACTGTGGGCTGTGCATTATACTACATGTACGACTATGTGCTGTGCATTATACTACATGTACGGACTATGGGCTGTGCATTATACTACATGGATGATTATGGGCTGTGCATTATACTACATGTATGGACTATGAGCTGTGCATTATACTGTATGGAGGATTATGGGGAGTGAATTATACTTCTGTTATGGGGCCCCATCACTTCTATGTTCGCCCATGGTGAGTGTAATAGTTTATTTTTTTCTATACACTAAAGAACAGAGGCAGAACGGGGGACATATACTAGGTTGAGGCCCAGGATAAGGGACATACATATACAGTGGGTACGGAAAGTATTCAGACCCCCTTAAAATTTTCACACTTTGTTTCATTGAAGCCATTTGGTAAATTCTAAAAAGTTCATTTTTTTCTCATTAAAATACACTCTGCACCCCATCTTGACTGAAGAAAACAGAAATGTAGAAATTTTTGCAATTTTATTAAAAAAGAAAAACTGAAATATCACATGATCATAAGTATTCAGACCCTTTGCTCAGTATTGAGTAGAAGCCCCCTTTTAAACTAGTACAGCCATGAGTCTTCTTGGGAATGATGCTACAAGTTTCTCACACCTGGATTTGGGGATTCTCTGCCATTCTTCCTTGCAGATCCTCTCCAGTTCTTTCAGGTTGGATGGTGAACGTTGGTGGACAGCCGTTTTCAGGTCTCTCCAGAGATGCTCAATTGGGTTTAGGTCAGGGCTCTGGCTGGGCCAGTCAAGAATGGTCACAGAGTTGTTCTGAAGCCACTCCTTTGTTATTTTAGCTGTGTTCTTAGGGTCATTGTCTTGTTGGAAGGTGAACCTTCGGCCAAGTCTGAGGTCCAGAGCACTCTGGAAGAGGTTTTCATCCAGAATCTCTCTGTACTTGGCAGCATTCATGTTTCCTTTGATTGCAACCAGTCGTCCTGTCGCTGCAGCTGAAAAACTGTCACGGGTGTGTCGCCACGAAGATCGTCGCGATTACACAGCCTGACTTCTCGCAGCTGAGTTTTTGGTGCTTGGTGTTTTTCGGCAGGGAGGGAGTTAATTCTCTCTCTCTGTGCTAGACGAGGCCCAGCCTCGCCCAGCTGCAGTTAATTCTGCAGTATTGGGACTCCTTCAAATACCTGCCGTTCTGATAGGGTGGTTGTCGGTGAAAGCTTTTCATGCAGACTATCGGAGTGATACGTGGTATTGTTAAGTAGGAGCGAAGTGTACTCGGTGTGGTTTTTTCCCTTCCTCGCTTTATTCTTTATCCCCTTACCTGTTGGTGTTCCCTCCGTTGTAGTGGTGTAAGTTTTTTGTATGCAAGGTGGTTTTTGGTTTGCCCCTTGTACTGTCTCGTTCGTCTTGTACTGTGTTTGCCATATACGGTCCTGTCCCCAATTGTTGTGATCGGGGTCCTTCTCAGGACTAGATTACTGAGGTTCAGGGATTCTCAGGAGGTAGGTTTACGCTGGCGGCCTGGACCTCTGTACCATCAACAGTACCTCCAGGTAGAGGGATTAGGCAGGGCCTCAGTGTAAGGTCAGCATAGGCTCCTGACCTCCTGAACGCCGAGACAGCGTGACATTTTCACCGACCCACTAAAAGATTCTCTCCAGCCACCACGGATCCAGTAGCCAATATAGCTCGGCAGTTGCAGAGTTTGTCCTTGGAGCTGCCGGACGTTAAGTCCAAGGTTTTGTATCCCCTGGAGCAAGCCGGATCAGAACCCAAAGTAGCTCTCCCTGACAGGTTCACGGTGGGGCGGGACAAGTTTTTTGTTTTCCGGGAGGCATGTAAGTTGTACTTTCGGCTGCGACCTCGGTCATCGGGGAGTGAAGAACAAAGGGTGGGAATAGTCATCTCGCTCCTTCAAGGGGACCCCCAATCTTGGGCGTTCTCTCTTCCCCCGGGCTCTCCGGACAGTGGATGGGTTTTTCTCTGCTCTGGGTCTTGTATATGATGACCCGGATCGGATCTCCCTTGCTGAATTTAAGTTACGTAGGATCCAGCAGGGAGATCGTCCAGCGGAGGAATTCTGTTCAGAGTTCCGTAGGTGGGCCACGGACACCCAGTGGAATGACCCGGCTCTTCGGAGCCAGTTTTGTCAAGATTTATCTGACAAATTAAAGGATATGTTGGCACAGTATGACTCTCCCGCGTCGCTGGAAGCCGCTATGGCCCTTGCTATTCGCATTGACAGACGGCTTCGGGAGAGGTGCGGGATAACTCCACCCCCTGTGATGACTCCACCTTCTACAAGGGTCCCTTTTATGGAGGTTCCCCTGGTCAGTCCAGAGGAGCCTATGCAGTTAGGAGGGACATCCTTTCGGTGGAGGGGACCGGCGGTGCGCCACAAGACAGGAAGATGTTTCTTCTGCGTGAGAAAGGGACATTTTATTGGGGGGTGTCCTTCCCGTCCTTCGCAGAGCAAAGAGTCGTCGGAAAACTATTGATCCCAGGTTGTGTGGTGGACGGCAATCTGGGAGTAGGTATTTCGTCCCTAGGTTCGTCTCAGTTTCTTGTACCGGCGGAGGTGGTGGTGGGTACGAGAACTGAGAGGTTATCTGTTCTTCTGGATAGTGGGGCCGGGGCTAATCTGGTGGACGCTCGGTTTGCTCGGGTTCAAGGTATGCGATTGAGTGTGTTGGCTAAACCCATCCCCATATTCTCGATCGACGCCAGGCCTCTCGGTCAGGGAAGTTTTTCGCAAGCCTGGATTTCCGTGAACTTAATCGGATTACTGTCCGAGATCCGTATCCGCTCCCACTTATCCCCGATCTCTTCAATCAGATCATGGGCGCCAAATGGTTCTCTAAATTGGATCTCAGGGGGGCATACAATCTGATAAGGATGAAGGAGGGGGATGAGTGGAAGACGGCTTTTAACACTCCGGAGGGACATTATGAGAACCTGGTCATGCCATTTGGTCTGACTAATGCCCCGGCGGTGTTCCAACACTTTGTTAATGACATTTTTCGCTGCCTGGTAGGTCAGTTTCTTGTTATTTATCTGGATGACATCTTAATTTACTCGCCTGATCTTGTGTCTCATCAGGAGCATGTTAGGCAGGTGTTACAGATCTTGCGGGATAATAAACTGTACACCAAGTGGGAAAAGTGTGTGTTCGCCGTTCAGGAACTCCAGTTTCTAGGCTTCCTGGTGTCAGCTTCTGGTTTTCGTATGGACCCTGGGAAAGTGCGGGCAGTTCTTGAGTGGGATCTGCCAGAGAATCTTAAGGCACTACAACGTTTTCTGGGGTTTGCTAATTATTACCGGAAATTCATTCGTAATTTCTCGTCCATGGTTAAACCTCTCACAGACATAACAAAAAAAGGGACGGATTTTTCTAGGTGGTCTGACAAGGCTTGTCAAGCTTTCTCCTCCTTGAAAAAATGTTTTGCCTCGGCACCCATACTCATTCAACCTGATGCGTCACAGCCATTCATTGTAGAGGTAGACGCTTCTGAGGTAGGGGTAGGGGCAGTATTATCACAAGGTTCGTCTCCTGGTAAATGGCGTCCGTGCGTTTTTTTCTCTAAAAAATTGTCGTCCGCTGAGAGGAATTACGATGTCGGCAATAGGGAACTCTTGGCCATTAAGTTAGCTTTTGAGGAGTGGCGCCATTTTTTGGAGGGGGCTATCCATCCGGTCACCGTCATCACCGATCACAAGAACCTGCTATATCTGGAGTCCGCAAAACGTCTGAATCCCAGACAAGCTAGGTGGTCATTGTTTTTTACCAGGTTTAATTTTGTCGTCACATATCGTCCTGGATCAAAAAATGTAAAGGCGGATGCCTTATCTTGTAGTTTCCCTGGGGCCGGGAATACGGATGACCCAGTTCCTATCCTTCAGGAGGGGGTGGTGGTGTCGGCAGTATTCTCTGAGCTTGAGGAGGAAGTATTGGAGGCTCAGGGGGATGCCCCTGTTGGACCTCCTGGGAGACTGTTTGTTCCAGATCAGTTGCGACAAAAGGTGATCGAGGCACACCATAACTCAGCTTTGGCAGGACACCCAGGGAGTAAAGCAACTGTGGATCTCCTTTCGCGTCGGTTTTGGTGGCCTAATTTACATAGGGAGGTGGGAACTTTTGTTGCGTCCTGTGGGGTTTGTGCGCGCTCTAAGACCCCACGTACCCATCCGTCTGGGGCTCTCTTACCTTTGAAGATCCCGGAGCGTCCTTGGACTCATCTGTCTATGGACTTTATTACGGATCTCCCGCCATCTTCGGGTAAAACGGTCATACTCGTTGTAGTGGACAGGTTCAGCAAGATGACACATTTTATCGCTCTTCCTAATGCTAAAACTCTTGCGCAGGTGTTCATTGGGGAGATTGTAAGGCTTCACGGTGTACCCTCTGATGTGGTGTCTGATCGGGGGTCTCAGTTTGTGTCCAAATTCTGGAGGGCATTTTGTACACAGCGGGGGATGCATTTATCGTTTTCTTCGGCTTTTCATCCTCAGACCAATGGTCAGACGGAACGTCTGAACCAGAGTTTGGAGACATATCTCCGGTGTTTTGTGTCAGAGAACCAGGAGGACTGGGCTTCTTTCTTACCTCTGGCGGAGTTTGCTCTTAATAATAGGCGGAGTGAGTCCACTGGTAAGTCCCCGTTTTTTGGGGCATATGGTTTTCACCCCCAGTTTTGTACTTTCAGTAGGGGGGGCTCTTCGGGGGTTCCTGAGGAGGAACGATTTTCGTCATCACTCGCTTCGATATGGAAAGGGTTGCTGTATAATCTAAGTTCTATGGGGAACCGATACAAACGTATGGCTGATAGGAAGAGAGTGTCTGGTCCGGACCTAAGTGTGAACGATCGGGTATGGTTGTCTACCAAGAATATAAAACTTAAGGTTCCCTCCTGGAAACTGGGTCCCAGGTTCATTGGGCCGTATAGGATCTGCTCTATAATTAATCCAGTGGCATTTCGTCTTGACCTCCCCTCTACTTTTAAAATTCACAACGTGTTCCACAGATCTTTGCTTAAAAGGTATGTGGCGCTGGTGATACCGTCACCTTTACCTCCTCCTCCTGTGGTGGTCAATGGTAACCTGGAGTTTCAGGTATCGAAGGTCGTCGATTCACGTTTTAATCGACGGTCCCTTCAGTACCTGGTTCATTGGAAGGGGTATGGTCCTGAGGAGAGGATGTGGGTTCCTGCATCGGATATTAACGCAGACCGATTAATTCGGGCCTTCCACACGACTCACCCGGATAAACCTAGCCCTGAGGGTCCGGAGGCCCCTCGTAGAAGGGAGAGTACTGTCACGGGTGTGTCGCCATGAAGATCGTCGCGATTACACAGCCTGACTTCTCGCAGCTGAGTTTTTGGTGCTTGGTGTTTTTCGGCAGGGAGGGAGTTAATTCTCTCTCTCTGTGCTAGACGAGGCCCAGCCTCGCCCAGCTGCAGTTAATTCTGCAGTATTGGGACTCCTTCAAATACCTGCCGTTCTGATAGGGTGGTTGTCGGTGAAAGCTTTTCATGCAGACTATCGGAGTGATACGTGGTATTGTGAAGTAGGAGCGAAGTGTACTCGGTGTGGTTTTTTCCCTTCCTCGCTTTATTCTTTATCCCCTTACCCATTGGTGTTCCCTCCGTTGTAGTGGTGTAAGTTATTTGTATGCAAGGTGGTTTTTGGTTTGCCCCTTGTACTGTCTCGTTCGTCTTGTACTGTGTTTGGCATATACGGTCCTGTCCCCAATTGTTGTGATCGGGGTCCTTCTCAGGACTTGATTACTGAGGTTCAGGGATTCTCAGGAGGTAGGTTTACGCTGGTGGCCTGGACCTCTGTACCATCAACAGTACCTCCAGGTAGAGGGATTAGGCAGGGCCTCAGTGTAGGGTCAGCATAGGCTCCTGACCTCCTGAACGCCGAGATAGCGTGACAAAAACACCCCCATAGCATGATGCTGCCACCACCGTGTTTCACTGTTGGGATTGTATTGGGCAGGTGATGAGCAGTGCCTGGTTTTCTCCACACATACCGCTTACAATTATCACCAAAAAGTCTCATCAGACCAGAGAATCTTATTTCTCATAGTCTGGGAGTCATTCATGTGTTTTTGAGCAAACTCTATGCAGGCTTTCATATGTTTTGCACTGAGGAGAGGCTTTCGTCGGGCCACTCTGCCATAAAGGCCCGACTGGTGGAGGGCTGCAGTGATAGTTGACTTTATGGAACTTTCTCCCATCTGCCTACTGCATCGCTGGAGCTCAGCCACAGTGATCTTGGGGTTCTTCTTTACCTCTCTCACCAAGGCTCTTCTCCCATGATTGCTCAGTTTGGCTGGTCTAGGAAGACTTCTGGTGGTCCCAAACTTCTTCCATTTAAGGATTATGGAGGCCACTGTGCCCTTAGGAACCTTGAGTAATGCAGAAATTCTTTTGTAACCTTGGCCAGATCTGTGCCTTGCCACAATTATGTCTTTGAGCTCCTTGGGCAGTTCCTTTGAGCTCTTGATTCTCATTTGGTTTGACATGCACTGTGAGCGGTGAGGTCTTATATAGACAGGTGTGTGCCTTTCCAAATCCAGTCCTATTAGTTCAATTAAACACAGCTGGACTCCAATGAAGGAGTAGAACCATCTCAAGGAGGATCACAAGGAAATGGAGAGCATGTGACTTAAATGAGTGTCTGAGCAAAGGGTCTGAATACTTATGACCATGTGATATTTCAGGTTTTCATTTTTAATAAATTTGCAAAAATTTGTACATCTGTTTTTTTTCAGTCAAGATGGGGTGCAGAGTGGACATTAATGAGAAAAAAATGAACTTTTTAGAATTTACCAAATGGCTGCAATGAAACAAAGAGTGAAAAATTTAAAGGGGTCTGAATACTTTCCGTACCCACTGTATATAAGACAAAGCTACTCCCCTGATTTTTTGGTAATTGCAATTTTTCTGTCTTTATTCTAAGGGTCCCTCTCTTCTACACAAAGTCTCTAAAGCTGTTGTGCATTTGCCTAAACCAGTATTTAGGAATCCAGAGAGGTGGCTTATGTACAATGTACAGAATGCATGGCATTAAGTACATGTGACGCGCCCCTGGGCCTGTGTCGCGCTGCGTTGCGCATGCGGGAGCTTACCCGGAGCCGGATCTCTTGAGGGTTGTAGTCTCGTGGCGGTGATCCGGTCCGTGCCCAGGGAGTCAGACTAAGTGGCGCTGTATTAGCGGTAGATGTTGGACGACTACGCCACCCGTTGAGTACAGCTAAGGAGCTGCTGCTGCAGGGCAGACTGCTGAGGCCGGTGGTAGGATTGTGCAGCGTGATAGTATAACCCCCAACGGGAGGGGTATGGCCTCAGGGCAGCTGACGTGGATGATGGGGGTAGCAGGAACCACTCAGAGACGATGCGGTGTAGTTCAGGGTCTTTACTGGTGACAAAGATAGACCCTCCCGGAGTACTGGCTAGCGGTTGGGGCCTGGTCAGTCCTTGAGCAGATGGGATCTCCCCTGGCCAGGCGGAGTTGTAGGCCTCCCAAACTAACAATACTCTTCTGGCTACCTTGCTAGAAGCGAGTATAAGTAGCCCACGTCCCTGAGTGTACCGTGTGGTGCTCACCCGTATGGCCGGTGACTCGGGGCCTTCTAGTAGCTTCCGCTCCACGACGGCGGTGCTGGTCCCATGCGTGTGACCGTGCCTTCAGGTTTCTTGGCCAGAGGACCTGAAATCCCCTGCCTGACGGATTCTGCTGCTGGGTAGGAGTTAGTCCCCACAGCCTCGGACTCCGGGTCCGGTAAGAAATCTTCTCAGTCAGGGCGAGCTCTGCAGCTGCCAGCCCCTGACTCCTTGTAACACTGCTCCCACAGAGCTCCTGTTGTTTCTTCCCATAGCTGCTTCTCTTCTCTGTCTCTACTTCTGGCATGGCCCAGGAGCTGGGCCCAGCCGGAGCCACAGCTCCCTGTCAGCCCTCCTGGCTCAACTCTCCCTCTGAACTCCCTAACCCTGCCTCAGCCCCAGGTTTATACAGGGGAAGTCCTTCCCCTCCCAGGACTGGGCAGGAGGTGTGGCATGCATAGGATTCCTGACCAAGAGACCTCCCACCTGCTCTCAGACATAACATTGCATTACTGTGGAAACCAGACCCCTGGGGTGCCACGGGGGGAATGTGGCTTGTAGCAGGCTCCTGACCACTGGGTCGGTGCTGCCTGACTCTCCCTCCATCTCCGGGTAGGCTTTCTCTGGACTCCTCTCCAGACTTCTTGTCTCCGGGTGCGCTCTCTCCAGACTCCTCCAGGCTGCACCCATCTTTGTTCTTTTCTTCAGTCTCCGCCCACATTGAAGGTGGTCCCGGGGCAACTTTGTGATTGTTAGTTCCAGGGGCAGTTCTCTTACGCTGATGGACACTTCCAGCATCACAGTCTCTGTTGGTGGGCGCGGTTTCCGCTTTTGGCGCCATTCTTCGACCTGGCCCACGATGGGAGGTGACCTCTTGCCACCCTCTGGCACGCCCATAATGGCGTCCGCTCTTCCAAGGCGGGAAATCTTTGGAAATGGCGGGAATCGTCTCCCAGTGGCGGGAAACTCCATGGATGGCGGGAAAAAGCTGCAAATGGCGGACAACCGGCGGGAAACGACTTGTGATGGGGTCCGTTGGCGGGGACCCTCCGGAACCGGCGGGAGACTTCTTTTTAAGGTAACGGTGAACTTTTCTTCAGGCACGCAGTACCCGGTTGTTGCGGGCATGTAATCCTGCCAACTACGCCAAAGTTGACGCACCCCCTGGGCCAGTGTTGTTTGGGGGAAACCCGGAGCCGGATCAGATGGGGGTTGTAGTCTCCGAGTGGCGGTGACCCGGTCCGTGCCCAGGGTGTCAAGCTCAGTGTGTGGCAGTCCTACAGATGTTGCTGGATGTTCTTTTAGTGTCGACTACGCCACCCGTTGAATTGCGGTCAATACGGCCGCCGCTGCAGCAGGGTCCACTGAGGCTGGTGATATGTGTGCAGCTCAGGTAGTATAACCCCCAACGGGAGGGGTATAGCCTCAGGGGGTCAGGTGTAGAGGATGGTGGTTGTGGAGGTGCAGTGAGGATGGTAATGAGACTCAGAGTCGGGCTGTGCAGTTCAGGGTCTTTACTTACTGCTGTTATGCTGGTCACTCCGGCCTTGAGTGACCGCCCGAGCCGTGCTGCGTCCACCAGGTCCTGGACTCGGCCAACTCCCAAGTAATTCTGGAGCGTGGTCCTGAGCTCCCTTTCTGACGTTCCTTCTCTCTGGCCTTCCCCACCAGGGATCCACCTAAGTCCGGCTCCCTCGGGCCTCTTGTTGGTAAACCCTTGTCTCTGGGTTCCCTGACCCTATTCTTGGTTTGCCTTCCGGGTGGATTTAGTGGGTGGTCGTGGCAGATCCTGCCCACGACCTCCGGTCTCTGGCTAAGGATTAGGGCCCTCCACCAGCTTGGGATCCGGTACCCTTGTGCCAACTCTTCACCCGCTGATCTAATCTTGGGTTCTTGGAGTTCTCTCTTCTCCCCCTCTGGGTCCTTCTTTCTCCTCTCTCTCTGGGCCTTGGAGCTGCTCTTCTCCTCTGCTCTCTTCCTCTGACTCACTCTACAAAAGACTGACAGACTGACTGACTCTGATCTCAGATGGTTCCCACCTTATATACTCCCTCTATGTGTGAGCCCAGGTGACCAGCACCCAATGGGCTCCTAGCACTACCCAGACTGCTCCCCCTATCTGCCCCTACACTACTGGGATGTTCCACCCCCCTCCCACTCCAGCCAGGGACAGACACTGTCGTACCTGCACATTTCTCTAGTGGGAGTACCATTGGTCTGTCCCCCGGAAATGGGATGTATGTAGTGCATGCAGCCTACTGAGCTCAGTTCCACACTCCATCCTTACCCGGGAGTGGAATACCACACCTCTGGCTTGAGGTGTAATACCCCTGTAGCAGCCGAATCCTCAGGGTGCTACACATGTTAATGAGGTTTACTCTGCCCAAGGCTGACACAGGTAGTGTTTCCCATATACACACTTTGTTACTCAATTTAATAACCAGTGGACTTAAGGTCCCATCACACATAACGAGATCGCTAGCGAGATCGTTATTACGTCACGGTTTTGGGATCGCTGGGGAGCTGTCAAACATGCAGAACTTCCCAACGATTTCGGCCACCCCAGCGATCTAACTAACGATCTCGGCGGTCGTTGGGACGCTTTCACACAGCAGCTATTTCAACGATCCACACCTTGATAGGGACTGTACTGTGTCACAAAGGCATGCATAAAATCACTTTTTCGCGCCCCCTCATCTCCGATTGGTGGACGCTACTGCGTTCTGATTGGGCGGCCTTGGTTTAAAAGAAGGCCACGTTGTAGCAATTCCGTCCCTTTGTTCCTGTCAGCGTCCTGATTTTCGGATTGTAGTAGCGTTCTCTGGCTGTGACTCCAGATGTACAGCCAGTCACAGCCGGAGAACGCTAACGATCCGCAAAATCAGGACTCAGTCGAATGAACGGATATCAACAGGCCGGAGAATCCTGCTAGGATCTGCAATCCAGCACGTATGAGGATGGGGGGAGGTCGAAATCTCGCAACGGGTCCCATCAGACCCTAGTTATGCCTCTGATTGTACTGTGTGGGGGGATGGCGGTACTATGGGAAAATTACACTATGTGGGGCCAAGAACGGGGCCCTGTACTATGAGAACAATACGTTTCCTCCCTTCCTGTCTCCATAGTTAGGTCGTATGTATCTATTACAGGAAACAGAACAGAAACCTTATGATTCTTATAAAGGGGCAACACAAGACCCCCAAAGAGCCTCCGTGCTGAAGGGGTTAATGCCCCCTGCGCCCAGTAATGGGGTCTCCACATACCTCCACCTGCAGAGCCGCCACCACATATATGGCTGTTGTGTGCGCACAGGACCTGTGATGAGGTCACAGAAGGGGAGGAGTCAGGGGTCACATGATCAGGGGCCTCAGTGGATGCAGGACTCTGCTGTGCTGGTTGTCATGGTGCTGGATGAGCTGAAGTTTATGTGTGGGGTCAGGAGGGGTTTACAGTGTGGATGTAGCAGAGCCGCGCGTGTACGAGGCGGACGGAGCGGAGCCGCGCGTGTACGAGGCGGACGGAGCGGAGCCGCGCGTGTACGAGGCGGACGGAGCGGAGCCGCGCGTGTACGAGGCGTACGGAGCGGATCCGCGCGTGTACGAGGCGTACGGAGCGGATCCGCGCGTGTACGAGGCGTACGGAGCGGATCCGCGCGTGTACGAGGCTTAAGGAGCGGATCCACGCGTGTACGAGGCTTACGGAGCGGATCCGCGCGTGTACGAGGCTTACGGAGCGGAGCCGAGCGTGTACGAGGCTTACGGAGCGGAGCCGCGCGTGTACGAGGCGCACGGAGCGGAGCCGCGCGTGTACGAGGCGTACGGTGCGGAGCCGCGCGTGTACGAGGCGTACGGTGCGGAGCCTCGCGTGTGCGAGGCGTACGGAGCGTTGCCATGCGTGTAGGAGGCGTACGGAGCGGAGCCGAGTGTGTACGAGGTGTGCGGAGCCGCGTGTGTACGGAGCCGTATGTGTTCGAGGTGTACGGAGCAGAGCCGAGTGTATACGAGGTGTACGGAGCGGAGCCGAGTATGTACGAGGTGTACGGAGGGGAGCCGAGTGTGTACGAAGCGGAGTCGTGTGTATGAGGTGTACGGAGCGGAGCCCCGTGTGTATGGAGCCGTATGTGTGTGAGGTGTATGGAGCAGAGCCGCATGTGTACGAGGTGTACGGAGCGGAGCCGCACATGTACGAGGTGTACGGAGCAGAGCAGAGTGTGTGCGAGTTGTACGGAGCGGAGCCGTGTGTGTACGAGGTGTACGGAGCGGAGCCGCACGTGTACGAGGTGTACGGAGCAGAGCAGAGTGCGTGCGAGTTGTACGGAGCGGAGCCGTGTGTGTACGAGGTGTACGGAGCTGCGCGTGTACGAGGTGTACGGAGCGAAACCGTATGTGTATGAGGAGTACGGAGCGGAGCCGCGTGTGTACGGAGCCGTATGTGTGCAAGGTGTACGGAGCCGTATGTGTGTGAGGTGTATGGAGCAGAGCCGCGCGTGTACGAGGTGTACAGAGCGGAGCCGCGTGTGTACGAGGTGTACGGAGCGGAGCCGCACGTGTACGAGGTGTACGGAGCGGAGCCGAGTGTGTCCGAGGTGTACGGAGCGGAGCCGAGTGTGTACGAGGTGTACGGAGCTGCGCATGTACGAGGCGTACGGAACGGAACCGTGTGTGTACGAGGTGTACGGAGCGGAGCCGTGTGTGTACGAGGTGTACGGAGCGGAGCCGCGTGTGTACGGAGCCGTATGTGTGTGAGGTGTATGGAGCAGAGCCGCGTGTGTATGAGGTGTACGGAGCGGAGCCGCGTGTGTACGGAGCCGTATGTGTGTGAGGTGTATGGAGCAGAGCCGCGTGTGTACGAGGTGTACGGAGCGGAGCCGTGTGTGTACGAGGTGTATGGAGCGGAGCCGCGTGTGTACGGAGCCGTATGTGTGTGAGGTGTATGGAGCAGAGCCGCGTGTGTACGAGGTGAGCGGAGTCGCGCGTGTACAAGGTGTACGGAGCGGAGCCACGTGTGTATGAGGTGTACGGAGCGGAACCGCGTGTGTACGAGGTGTACGGAGCCGCACGTGTACGAGGCGAGCGGAGCCGCGTGTGTACGAGGTGTACGGAGCCGAGCCGCGTGTGTACGAGGCGTACGGAGCCGCGCATGTACAAGGCGTAAGGAGCAAAGCCGTGTGTGTACGAGGCGTACGGAGCGGAGCCGTATGTGTGCAAGGTGTACGGAGTGGAGCCGCGTGTGTACGAGGTGTATGGAGCGGAGCCGAGTGTGTACGAGGCGTAGGGAGCAGAGCCGTGTGTGTACGAGGTGTACGGAGCGGAGCCGCGTGTGTACGGAGCCGTATGTGTGTGAGGTGTATGGAGCAGAGCCGCGTGTGTACGAGGTGAGCGGAGCCGCGCGTGTACAAGGTGTACGGAGCGGAGCCACGTGTGTATGAGGTGTACGGAGCGGAACCGCATGTGTACGAGGTGTACGGAGCCGCACGTGTACGAGGCGAGCGGAGCCGCATGTGTACGAGGTGTACGGAGCCGAGCCGCGTGTGTACGAGGTGTACGGAGCCGAGCCGCGTGTGTACGAGGCGTACGGAGCCGCGCATGTACAAGGCGTACGGAGCAAAGCCGTGTGTGTACGAGGCGTATGGAGCGGAGCCGTATGTGTGCAAGGTGTACGGAGTGGAGCCGCGTGTGTACGAGGTGTATGGAGCGGAGCCAAGTGTGTACGAGGCGTACGGAGCAGAGCCGTGTGTGTACGAGGTGAGCGGAGCCGTGTGTGTACGAGGTGTACGGAGCCGAGCCGCGTGTGTACCCGGCCATCGAACGGACAAGGCAGGTAATAAACATTCGGATGGCAAAATTTAGAAGAGACAGAGGCGGTGTAGTGATACGACACCGACAACTGGAAGGAGATAAAGCAGGCCTCATACGGCCCGCCTGTGTTCACTTAATGGATATTGGACAGGACACATTCCTGTCAGGACTCCAGGACGGAGTGGAACAACCGTTAAGAGTGATGGATGGGGGTCAGAGTCCTGCATACGAGTACGCAGGATCCTCCGTGGCCTGGAAATAGAAAGGACATGTTGGAGAGTTACACTTGTCTGCCAACTTGCCAGTGTGGAGACACAGGGCATGCTGCAACAAGCTGAAATATTTTAGAAATAAAATGCCTTTCTAATGGAATGAGTATAAAGAGTTAATAAAGCTGTGACCGATCCTCACCCATCCAGTTGTAAGAGTTACATTATTGTATTGTCAAGGAAAGGGGGGCGGTAGGGGGGCTGAGCGTCTGGGTTTGGTTGGGGTCCCCACAGTCTGCCTAGGCTAGATGCAGTTAAAAATTCTTATTAGATACACAGGCGGTGTAGCTTGCTTCAGAGCTGGGCTACTACCCTGACTAGCAGACACTGAAGCTTTGGAGCAGCCCTCTGAGTAAACAGCTCTTCAGACTCAACCATCTTTGTTACCCCAAGCCATATACTGTGTGCCGAATTATTATGCAAATGAGTATTTTGATCACATGATACTTTTTATACATGTTGTCCTACTCCAAGCTGCATAGGCTTGAGAGCCAACTACCAATTAAGTAAATCTGGTGATGTGCATCTCTGTAATGAGGAGGGGTGTTGACTAATGACATCAACACCCTATATAAGGTGTGCCTAATTATTAAGCAACTTCCTTTCCTTTGGCAAAATAGGTCAGAAGAGAGATTTGATGGGCTCTGAAAAGTCCAAAATTGTGAGATGTCTTGCAGAGGGAAGCAGCAGTCTTGAAATTCCCAAACTTTTGAAGCGTGATCACCGAACAATCAAGCGTTTCATGGCAAATAGCCAACAGGGTCACAAGAAGAGTGTTGGCCAAAAAAGGCGCAAAATAACTCCTCATGAATTGAGGAAAATCAAGCGTGAAGCTGCCAAGATGCCATTCGCCACCAGTTTTGCCATATTTCAGTGCTGCAACGTTACTGGAGTATCAAAAAGCGCAAGGTGTGTGATACTCAGTGACATGGCCAAGGTAAGGAAGGCTGAAAAACGACCACCTTTGAACAAGAAACAAAGGATAAAACGTCAAGAATGGGCCAAGAAATATCTTAAGACTGATTTTTCAAAGGTTCTATGGACTGATGAAATGAGAGTGACTCTTGATGGGCCAGATGGATGGGCCAGAGGTTGGATCAGTAAAGGGCAGAGAGCTCCACTCCAACTCAGATGCCAACAAGGTGGGGGTGGGGTACTGGTATGGGCTGGTATCATCAAAGATGAACTTGTGGGACCTTTTTGGGTTGAGGATGGAGTGAAGCTCAACTCCCAGACATACTGACAGCTTCTGGAAGACAACTTCTTCAAGCAGTGGTCCAGGAAGAAGTCGGTATTGTTCAAGAAAAACATGATTTTCATGCAGGACAATGCTCCATCACATGCATCCAACTGCTCCACAGCGTGGCTGGCCAGTAAAGGTCTAAAAGAAGAAAAAATAATGACATTGCCCCCTTGTTCACCTGATCTGAACCCCATAGAGAACCTGTGGTCAATCATAAAACGTGAGATCTACAGGGAGGGAAAACAGTACACCTCTCGGAACAGTGTCTGGGAGGCTGTGGTGGCTGCTGCACGCAATGTTGATGGAAAACTGATCAAGCAACTGACAGAATCTATGGATGGAAGGCTGTTGAGTGTCATCATAAAGAAAGGTGGCTATATTGATCACTAATTATTTTGGTTTTTGTTTTTGCATGTCAGAAATGTTTAATTCTAAATTTGGTGCACTGATATTGGTTTACCTGGTGAAAATAAACAACTAAGATGGGATTATATTTGGTTTTTATTAAGTTGCCTAATAATTTGGCACAGTAATAGTTACCTGCACAAACAGATATCCTCCTAAGATAGCCAAATCTAAAAAAAAAACCACTCCAACTTCCAAAAATATTAAGCTTGGATATTTATGAGTCTTTTGGGTTGATTGAGAACATAGTTGTTGATCAATAATAAAAATAATCCTCTAAAATACAACTTGCCTAATAATTCGGCACACAGTGTAGTGTATGTAGTTTCTTACGGTTAAAAGGGGGGAGGAGCGACCCAACCCACCTGGAATTGACGATGCCAACGTCAAGTAAAACACAGCAAGGGGACTCCAAACAGAGTCTCCATTTTTTCCAAAAATTGTGGCACAGACACCACTTAAGTGGCATCAATTGCCCCAGAGTTGCTTAAAACGGTTGGTGAGGTGATTTTACCAAATCCTCAAGCTTTTAGTCTCCCCAGGATGACACAGGGGTAGAAAAGTCCTTGCGGATCCATGATTTGTTCATCTTTATGAACGTGAGTCTGACTACATTCTCAGTGGACAGCCATGTGCGCTTATCTGTCAGCACACCACCAGCAGCGCTGAATACACGTGCAGAGAGAACGCTGGCTGCAGGGCATGACAAGATCTCCAAGGTGTGAGTGGCGAGCTCCGGCTATTTTTCCAGATAGGAAGCCCAAAATGAGCAAGGGTCCAGTGACACAGTCATGGCTTCGATGTTCACTTGGAGATACTCCTGTACCATCCTCTCTAGGCGTTGACTATGTGTCAGACTTCTTGTCTCCTGTGGCCTTGCAAAGGATGGTCTAAAAAATTGGTGAAACGATTCCACAAAATTGCTGTTACCAGCAGATACAGTGTTACTGTTAAGGTTTGAGTGATGAAGACTCGACAGTCCCACGGTTGGCAAGTTAGAACTGTGAGATTCACTACGTGCACCACTGGTGTTTTGTGGAAAAGCAGATGTAAGATTCTGCAACAGCCTCTACTGATACTCCTGCATGCGTGAATCCCTTTCTATGGCAGGAATTATTTTGGCAAATTTACTTTTGTACCGGGGATCTAAGAGTGTGGCAACCCAGTAGTCGGGATTACTTCGAATTCTGACAATCCGAGGGTCATGTTGCAGGTAGTGCAGCAAGAAGGCACTCATGTGTCTTGCGCATCCAGGAGGACCAAGTCCTTGTTGTGTTGGCGGCGAGGTAAGAATCATGCTTCCTTCCTCTGCCCTCTCCCCCCAACCTCGCACAACAGAAATGTGATCAAGGTCTCCCTCATCTGATGAGTCTTCCATGCCCATCGCCAGTTCGTCCTACATTTCTTCCTCGGCTCCTGCACCTTCCTCAACAGTTTGGCTGCTACCATGCGCCCTGGTTAATCCCTCTCCCCCACCCTCCCATGCCTGCCACCTTGGTGCTGCCAACCGTCTGGACCTTGGAGATGTTATCCCTTCCGCATACGACTCCTCCTCTACTTCCTCCACCTCCTCTTGTCCCACCACCTGACTCCGAATTCTGTTTAACATGTGCTCCAGCATGTAAATCACGGGAATAGTCATGCTGATAATGGCATCGTCAGCACTAAACATCTTCGTCGCCATTTCAAAACTGTGTAGAAGGGTGCATAGGTCCCTGATCTGAGACCACTCCTGCAGCGTGATTTGCCCCACCTCTGGATCTCGTTGGCCCAGGCTATACGTCAGAACGTATTGCACCAGGGCTTGTCGGTGCTGCCACAGTCGCTGCAACATGTGCAGAGTTGAATTTCACCGTGTCGGCACATCGCATTTCAGCCGGTGAACTAGCAGGCCCAACGACTTCTGTAGAGATGTAAGTCGTTGAGCTGCGGGATGCGAATGGCGGAAGTGAGCACACAGCGACTGTGCCCTCTGCAGAAGGCCATCTAGTCCGGGATACTGGGCTAAAAATTGCTAGACAACCAGGTTCAACACGTGAGCCATACAAGGCACGTGTGTGACATTGCCCCGGCAAAGGGCCGCACCCAGGTTTGCAGCATTGTCGCACACGGCCTTCCCTGGTTGCAGGTCCAGTGGAGACAACCATTCATGAAACTGGGTCTCCAGAGCTGACCACAACTCCTCAGCTGTGTGACTCACATTTCCCAGACATTTCAAAGTAAAAACCGCCTGATGACGTTGAGCCCTGCTGCCAGCATAGTAAGGAGGTGTGCAGGATTCCTTCTGCGCAGTTAGAAAGCGGGTGGTATTACCAGACAGGCTATGGCTGCAGGTGGAGGACCGAGAGGAGGTTGAGGAGGCAGAAGCAGTGGAGGAACTTCTAGATAAAGAGGATTGACGCACAACTCGTGGGGACGGCAAGACTTGGACAGCAGCCCCTTGTCCTGCTGTCACCATAGTTACCCAGTGCCCAGTCAGCGACATGTAACGCCCCTGTCCATGCCTACTCGTCCAAGTGTCTGTGGTGAAATGCACCCTGTCACACACAGAGTTTCTCAAAGAAGCGGTGATGTTGTGTGCGAGATGCTGGTGTAGCGCAGGCACAGATTTCTTTGAGAAGTAGTGCCGACTGGGCATCTGGTACTGGGGCACTGCGACGGACATAAGGTCTCGAAAATCCTCTGTGTCCACCAGGTGGAAAGGCAGCATTTCTGTAGCCAACAGCTTGCAGATGGTGAAATTCAACCTCTTAGCTTTGTCATGGCTAGGAGGAAATGGTCTTTTACTTGTCCACATCTGAGGGACCGAGGGCTGGCTGTTGTGCTTAGATGGGGTTGAGTAGGGTGTCCCCGGCAAACTGCCAGTCTGTGAGGAAGATGCAGGCGGACATGTTATGTTGCCTTGATCCAAAGGTGGTGCTCTCGATGTCGGAGAGCGCTCAACACCAGCAGGTGTTTCCACTTCCAAATGAACTGACGACCTCCCAATCACACTGACTGTTGCTGATAAAGAGGTGGCAGGTCTGCGTCCAAAAACATGTGTGACTGCTGTCCCCCCAGTCACAGAGGATGAAGAGGCCGCGGATGCACCAGATGGGGAAGATGGTGGTTGGCCCGTCCCACTAGGCCGCATTGTAGCACAGTGAGCTTCCCACTGCAACTTATGCTTCATATCCATGTGACGGTTCATGCATGAAGTACTCAAACTATGTATTTTTTGGCCTCTACTTAGGTTTTGTTGACAAATGTTACAGATAACATGAGTTGGGTCATCCTTATCGATCTCCAAAAATGCCCAGGCTATGCAAGGCTTAGAACCCATGTGACCTGAAGAGCCACCACGACTTGTGGTCAGAGGCAGAGTTGTGGTTGAGGATGCAATTGTTGACGTGCTTCCATTACTCCGTCTCTGTCCAGGAAGGTGCAACCTAACCTCGTCGTCAATAGCATCCTCCTCCACCTCCTAAGCTGACCTCATCGACTGGCTGACTGTGGGTTGACAGTAAGTGGGATCTCCAACCTCATCATCATCACCCTGTGTGTTCTCACACCCGTCGTCCTCAGAGCCAACCTCTTCCTGCCCTGACTGAAATGTCAAGTTGTCGCTCCAATCAGGTATCTGAGTCTCATCATCGTTCTCCTCATTGTCTCCACCAACAGGAGTTACAGTTTTGGAACGAGGGTCTACATTATGCTCAGAACATTCTTCATCTGGGCCTGGATCCAACTCATAAACATTCTGGGCCTCAGTGCAGATAATTTCGTTTGGATTCACAGAAGCTCTGGAGCAGACCTCTGATTCCCAGGCTATAGTATGAGTAAACAGCTCTGCAGACTCAACCATCTGTGTTACCCCATACTCAGACGGGCAGCTGGAGACTTGGGAGTAGAGATGAGCGGTGTTCGACTAGAACTGTTCGCCAATCTCAAATTCGAGCTGTTTTGGGCGGTGTTCGAGTTGTTCGACGAACCCGAACGATTTGCAAAAAATTCGGCTGTTCGAGGTTATGTTCGATAACTGTTCGTGCACCAAAAGCGTGTCCTGCATGTCTGGCGCTATTTAGAGCACCAATCATGCAGGGATTGTCTGCCACTCACTGTAATGCCACAGCCATGGTAGTTGTGGCATTAGAGTGATTGCCCAAATCGATGGGAACAGTGCTCACAGTGAAACATGAAAAGCCGGCAATTCAGCAGCGGCGTACACAGGTACCCGACAATTTAGAACCGAAAGAATAGAGCATCACACATAGATTAGATAGATAGAAACATGTCAGTCACATATATAAGAAGTACAGTGACAGTGTTGATTACTGTACTTGTCATTTAGTGTAAAGGATTTATAAAAAAAAATAATAGTGTTTTCATGCACCGTCTCTTTAAAAAAGCCGGCCGGCAATTCAGCAGCGGTACCCGACAATTTAGAATAGAAGGAATAGAGAATCACACATAAATTAGATAGATAGAAACATGTCAGTCACATATATAAGAAGTACAGTGACAGTGTTGATTACTGTACTTGCCATTTAGTGTAAAGGATTTATTAAAAAAAATAATAGTGTTTTCATGCACTGTCTCTTTAAAAAAGCCGGCCGGCAATTCAGCAGCGGTACCCGACAATTTAGAATGGAAGGAATAGAGCATCACACATAGATTAGATAGATAGAAACATGTCAGTCACATATATATGAAGTACAGTGACAGTGTTGATTACTGTACTTGTCATTTAGTGTTAAAATAAAGGATTTATTTAAAAAAAAATTAGCGTGGGGTTCCCCTTAATTTTAGGCTCTAGCGGAGGTTAAGCAGACGGCTGGGGCAGATGTTTGAAGCCTGGGAAGGAGGTAATACCCATGGAGCTTCCCAGGCTACTAATATCAGCCCCCAGCTGAATGCCTAGCCTTTACTAGCTATTAAAATGGGGGACCCCCCAAAAAATTGACGTGGGGTCCCCCCTATTTTAATAGCTAGCAAAGGCTAGGCAGATAGCTGGGGGCTGATATTAATAGCCCAGGAAGGGTGCCATGAATATTGGCCCCCTCCCAGGCTAGAAACACCAGCCGTCAGCCGCCCCAGAAATGGCGCATCCATAGGATGCGCCAATTCTGGCACTTAACCTCGCTCTTCCCACTGCCCTGTAGCGGTGGCAGTGGGGTAATAGGGCTGGGGTTGATGTCAGCTTATAATGCCAGCTGACATCAAGCCCAGGTTAGTAATGGAGAGGCGTCTATAAGACACCCCCATTACTAACCCCATAGTCAAAGTTAAAAAAAAACACAAACACCCAGAATAAAGTCCTTTAATTGAAATAAAGACACAATTCTTTATTGTTCTAAATTAAACCATACTTACCGTCACGCCAATTCCAGCTGAAGCCAACGATCCCCTGCAATAAAAGAAAAATAATAAAGCAACATCATCCTTACCTTTCCATGGTTCCCACGACAGCTTCAGCTCTGCTACATCGAGATGACAGGCTGGACCGCAGCAGAACGCTGCCATCCAGCCTGTCATCCCGCGGACACTGAGAAGAGCAGGCATGCTTGCGCTCCTCAGCGTCTCTCTGTGACGGCATCCAGATGAGCCGAGGTCATGTCCAATGAACTCGGCTCACCTCATGCACGTCACTGACAGCGTGGGAAAATTCTCACGCTGAAGCGCTGAGTGCAAGAGAATTCTCCCACGCTGTCAGTGACGTGCATAAGGTGAGCTCATGTCCAATGAACTCAGCTCACCTCATGCACGTCACTGACAGCGTGGGAAAATTCTCCTGCACTCAGCGCTTCAGCGTGAGAATTCTCCCACGCTGAAGCGCTGAGTGCAGGAGAATTTTCCCACGCTGTCAGTGACGTGCATGAGGTGAGCCGAGTTCATTGGACATTAACTCGGCTCATCTGGATGCCCTCACAGAGAGACACTGTGGAGCGCAAGCATGCCTGCGCTTCTCAGTGTCTGCGGGATGACAGGCTGGATGGCAGCGTTCTGCAGGTCCAGCCTGTCATCTCGATGTAGCAGAGCTGGAGCCGTCCTGGGAACCATGGAAAGGTAAGGATGATGTTGCTTTATTATTTTTCTTTTATTTCAGGAGATCGTTGGCTTCAGCTGGAATGGGCGTGACGGTAAGTATGGTTTAATTTAGAACAATAAAGAATTGTGTCTTTATTTCAATTAAAGGACTTTATTCTGGGTGTTGTGTTTTTTTTAAACACTTTACTAGAAATTCATGGCGGTCATGTCTAATATTGGCGTGACCCCATGAATTTCGGGCTTAGGGCCAGCTGATAATGCCAAGCTGGCCCTAACCCCTTTATTACCCAGTGAGCCACCACATCAGGGCCCTGGATGAGTTGGGTACAGCGCCAGAAGATGGCGCTTCTATGAACGCGCCATTTTCCAGGGTGGCTGCGGACTGCAATTTGCAGCGGGGGTGGCCCAGAAAGCTTGGGCCTCCCTGCGCTGCGGATTCCAGCCCCCAGCTGCCTAGTTGTACCTGGCTGGACACAAAAATAGGGCGAAGCCCCACGTCAATTTTCTTTAAATTATTTCATGAAATAATTAAGAAAAAAAGGGCTTCCCTATATTGTTGTGTCCGGCCAGGTACAAATAGGCAGCTGGTGGTTGGGGGCAGCCCGTTCCTGCCTGCTGCACCTGACTGGACACAAATATAGTGCGAAGCCCCACGTCAATTTTTTTTTAATTATTTCATGAATTTCCTGAAATAATTTAAAAAAATTGATGTGGGGCTTCGCACTATATTTGTGTCCAGCCAGGTACAGCAGGCAGGAACGGGCTGCCCCCAACCACCAGCTGCCTATTTGTACCTGGCCGGACACAACAATATAGGGAAGGCCTTTTTTTCTTAATTATTTCATGAATTTCATGAAATAATAAAAAAAAATTGAAGTGGGGCTTCGCACTATATTTGTGTCCAGCCAGGTACAGCAGGCAGGAACGGGCTGCCCCCAACCACCAGCTGCCTATTTGTACCTGGCCGGACACAACAATATAGGGAAGCCCTTTCTTTCTTAATTATTTCATGAATTTCATGAAATAATTAAAAAAAAAAATACGTGGGGCTTCGCCCTATTTTTGTGTCCAGCCAGGTACAACTAGGCAGCTGGGGGCTGGAATCTGCAGCGCAGGGAGACCCAAGCTTTCTGGGCCACCCCCGCTGCAAATTGCAGTCTGCAGCCGCTCCAGAAAATGGCGCGTTCATAGAAGCGCCATCTTCTGGCGCTGTACCCAACTCATCCAGGGCCCTGGTGCGGTGGCTCACTGGGTAATAAAGGGGTTAGGGCCAGCTTGGTATTATCAGCTGGCCCTAAGCCCAAAATTCATGGGGTCACGCCAGTATTAGACATGACCGCCATGAATTTCTAGTAAAGTATTTAAAAAAAACACAACACCCAGAATAAAGTCCTTTAATTGAAATAAACACACAATTCTTTATTGTTCTAAATTAAACCATACTTACCATCACACCCATTCCAGCTGAAGCCAACGATCTCCTGCAATAAAAGAAAAATAATAAACCAACATCATCCTTACCTTTTGATGGTTCCCAGGACGGCTCCAGCTCTGCTACATCGAGATGACAGGCTTGGACATGACCTCGGCTCATCTGGATGCCGTCACAGCGAGACACTGAGGAGCGCAAGCATGCCTGCGCTTCTCAGTGTCCGCGGGATGACAGGCTGGATGGCAGCTTTCTCCTGCGGTCCAGCCTGTCATCTCGATGTAGCAGAGCTGAAGCTGTCCTGGGAACCATCGAAAGGTAAGGATGATGTTGGTTTATTATTTTATTTTTATTACAGGAGATCGTTGGCTTCAGCTGGAATGGGCGTGACGGTAAGTATGGTTTAATTTAGAACAATAAAGGATTGTGTCTTTATTTCAATTAAAGGACTTTATTCTGGGTGTTTGTGTTTTCTTTTAACTTTGACTATGGGGTTAGTAATGGGGGTGTCTTATAGACGCCTCTCCATTACTAACCTGGGCTTGATGTCAGCTGGCATTATAAGCTGACATCAACCCCAACCCTATTACCCCACTGCCACCGCTACAGGGCAGTGGGAAGAGCGAGGCTAAGTGCCAAAATTGGCGCATCCTATGGATGCGCCATTTCTGGTGTTTCTAGCCTGGGAGGGGGCCAATATTCATGGCACCCTTCCTGAGCTATTAATATCAGCCCCCAGCTGTCTGCCTAGCCTTTGCTAGCTATTAACATAGGGGGGACCCCACGTCATTTTTTTTGGGGGGGTCCCCCATTTTAATAGCTAGTAAAGGCTAGGTATTCAGCTGGGGGCTGATATTAGTAGCCTGGGAAGCTCCGTGGGTATTACCCCCTTCCCAGGCTTCAAACATCTGCCCCAGCCGTCTGCTTAACCTCCGCTAGAGACTAAAATTACAGGGAACCCCACGCCAATTTTTATTTTAAATAAATCCTTTATTTTAACACTAAATGACAAGTACAGTAACCAACACTGTCGCTGTACTTATTATAAATGTGACTGACATGTTTCTATCTATCTAATCTATGTGTGAAACTCTAATCCTTCCATTCTAAATTGTCCGGTACCGCTGCTGAATTGCCGGCCGGCTTTTTTAAAGAGACAGTGCATGAAAACACTATTATTTTTTTTAATAAATCCTTTACACTAAATGGCAAGTACAGTAACCAACACTGTCACTGTGCTTCTTATATGTGTGACTGACATGTTTCTATCTATCTAATCTATGTGTGATGCTCTATTCCTTCTTGTCTAAATTGTCGGGTACCGGTGTATGCCGCTGCTGAATTTGCCGGCCGGCTTTTTTAAAGAGAGTGTCTTCTGAGCAGTTTGTCAGCTTTTGGACACCTTTGCAGGTGTTTTCTATGTGTTTCTATGTGTTTTTGTTTGCCTGCCATTGGTTTTAACGGTGTTCGACGGTGTTCTAAGGTGTTCGACGAACAGTTCGACGAACAGTTCCTCGAACATCCCGGTGTTCGACGAACCGAACCGAACCCGAACACTATGGGGGTGGCTCAACACTACTTGGCAGCTGTGAGGAAGCAAGTGCGATTGGGGTGACACCTCTGAGGACTGGAGTATTTGTGATGTTGAAGTTGAGGTGGAGGAGAGCCCACTTGAAAGAGCACTTAATATCCGTTGAAGCACCTGCTGTTTTTGTGCCTCATCTGGAGTTTGTAACGATGGGCATGTCCGTAAGAAAGGGATCGTATCACATTGTCCACGAAAAGAAGTAGACATCTTAGTTTGGCTGGAAGATGGTCTTTCTTCTGCAGATGTTACTCCCCCCCCCCCCGCCACAGGGGGGCTCGACCCACCAGCGGACAGGCACCAGTATTGGGAGAGGGGGGCTCGCCATCAGGGTCCACCACGGCTCTGGCACAAACCCGGTGACACGGAGGTCGCACGGGCAGGAACAGACTGGCCACGTCGGCTTCGCACTCCAGCGTAGTCCCTCTGCCCGCTCACGCCCGTAACCTCAAAGGGATGCGCAAGCAGCTTTTCTTCCCAGGGCTGTTCCCCGCCCAGCAGGAACATGGGGGAGCTCAGGTCAGCCTTTCACCGTACTCCCTTACCTCCCTCGCCCTCTTTCCTTCTTCCGTTCTCCATCTAGCCCCTCGGATCTGTGGTGTCCGCTCTCCCTGCAGCTCTCTCCTTCTCACATGTGGACTACCGCGTGTATTCACACTGTGGCGAATCTTTTGGGCCCAGGCATAAGAAGTTGTCGAGGTAATGGATAATATGTGCTCCCTTAGAAACGTCCATTACAACCCATTCGAGGAAGCAACTAAACACCTCAAATAGTGAGCAGGATCTGGACCACCCCATGGGCAAACAGCGATCTATATAGTATGCTCCTTCCCAGAAGCAGCCCAATAGGCGCCCCTTCAATGTCTGTTTTGGCCATTAGGGTGCCCCTTCCCAACTTCTTGACCCGCCTGATTGCCTTGTCAAAGGAGGTACAGTATATACTACTGTACTTGGTTCCGCGTCGATGTTGTTGTTTACTGACCTTCCCCTTGGATATGACAAATGGTGGATTAGTCCGAATGTATTGGGTTCCGTTTTTGGCACAACTCACAACGGGGATACCACTACGTCTTGTAAGGAAAGTGTTCTGAATGGAACCGCCATTCTACCTAAAGATATTTCTTTTTTTAATTTTCTTGTCACGGCGTCTGGGTGTTGTTAGGCTTATTTTAGATTTTTACTCCAGTCTTTCTTGATTTTAGAAGGGCATGACATGCCTATATCTGTGTCTCCCCCTCCTTTTACTCCTCCACCTCTTTTCTTTTCGCATGACTATATGTACTTGTCACTTTTCCATGTGTTAGTTGTGTCCTCTGAGCAGTTTGTCAGCTTTTGGACACCTTTTGAAGGTGTTTGTAAGTGTTTTTGTTTGCCTACCACTGGTTTTAACGGTGTTCGACGAACAGTTCGACGAACAGTTCGGCGAACATACCGGTGTTCGATGAACCGAACCCAAACACTATGGGGGTGGCTCAACTCTACTGATTATGAGAAACACAGCAATGTTCTGGGACCAGATCTAGATCAGCAGGATCCAGTACAGCGCGTTTCAGAGTACGTCAACCGACATCACGGAAGAGATGACAGCCCTCACGCATTACATCGACCAGCCTACGCCGATTACCAGCGATCCAACCCCGAACTTTGCTACTACAAGCGAGAAGACGTCCAGCACGGAAATTTCGGCCACAACCACAGTTCTGCCGAGCAGAAGGTACAGTCCCCATCCCGCCTCAAAGAGACACCTTCCTCTCCAGAGAGGTATCATACAGACTATCCGAAGCCAGAAACGTCCGACAGGTATGGTGATACACCACACACTAGACATCACTATAACACACCAGCTCGTATCAGTGATAACCAAGCCACCATGGACTTTGTAAAGCTCCTTGCTCGCCGGGAGCAGATTAAACAGGGACTTGTAAAGTTCACCGATCGAGCTGAGAACTATAGGTCATGGCGAGCCTCATTCCAGAATGCCATCAGAGGTTTGGAACTTTCTTACAGCGAGGAGTTAGACTTACTAGTAAAGTGGCTTGGAAGCGAGTCCGCTGAACATGCCAAAAGAATCAGAGACATTAATATAAAGCATCCACACACAGGTCTACGTAAGGTGTGGGAAAGACTTGATGAGTGTTATTGGTCAATAGAAGAAACAGAAAATGCTTTATATAAGAGAATTGATGATTTTCCCAAAATAGTGTCTAAGGGTTACCAAAAGCTCAGGGAACTAAGCGATTTTTTAGCAGAGCTACAGGTGGCTCAAGCAGAAGGAGATTTACCTGGATTGGCATTCCTGGACACCACCAGGGCTGTCAATCCGATTGTTCAAAAACTTCCTGACAACCTACAAGATAAGTGAGTCACATATGGTTCGCGTTATAAACAGACTCATAATGTACCGTTCCCCCCTTTTACAGTGTTTGTCGATTTTGTCGCCCAACAAGCTAAAATCAGAAACGACCCTAGCTTCGACTTCACTTTGTCATGTCCCACTGCCCCCGGTGTCAAAGCTAGTAGAACACCAGTGGCAGTCCACAAAACTAACATTGCTTCCACAGGTCCTCCTCACAAGGCGAATAGGTCCCCTCCAGAAGAGAATAAACCTCAAGATGTCAGTAAGAAGTGTCTTCTACACAGGAAACCACATCGTCTCCCAAAATGCAGAGCCTTCAGTAAGAAGTCTTTAGAGGAGCGCAAAGGTTTCCTTAAGGAAAATAACATCTGCTTCAAATGTTGTGCCACAACCTCTCACCTTGCCAGGAACTGTGAAGCCAGCGTGAAATGTGCAGAATGCAGCAGCACGGATCACAATACAGCCTTGCACCCTGGACAACCCTCTCGAGTGCTGTCGCAGCCAGAAGAGCACGATGGGAGACAGAACAACACTGACGAAGGCACCCCCGAGGTCACCTCTAAATGTGCAGAGATCTGCGGAGGGCTCGTGGGAGGAAGATCCTGTTCAAAAATCTGCCTTGTCCGAATCTACCCAGCAGGCCACAGGGACAAAGCGATCAAGATATACGCAATCCTGGATGACCAAAGTAACAGGTCTTTAGCCAAGTCCATCTTCTTTGACAATTTCAGCGTTGTAGGCCCCGGTTCTCCCTACACCCTGAAAACATGTTTTTAGGTAACGTTGAAACGGCGGGGAGGAAAGCTACCGGATACAAAGTGGAGTGTATAGATGGCCAGACCTGCCTATCGCTACCGACCATCCTGGAGTGCAACCAAATTCCCGACAACAGGTCTGAGACACCTTCACCGGAGGTGGCGATACATCACCCCCATCTGAAATGTATAGCTCACCTGATACCTGAGTTGGACCCAGAAGCTCAAATAGCTTTACTATTGGGAAGAGATATACTAAGAGTCCACAAGTCTAGAGTCTATCAATGGCTTCCAGAACGCTCTGTACGCACAGAGGCTTGACCTTGGTTGGGTCATAATAGGAGACGTCTGTCTAGGAGGAGCACACAAGCTGACCTCAGTCAACAGTATGCTCACCAGCGAGCTAGAAAATGGACATCCATCTCTCTTCCAGCCATGTCCAAATAGTCTGCTGGTAAAGGAGTTACCAAGCAGCACTCACCTGCCTTGCCCTTTCTCATCTCCTTCCAACGAAGACCACGCCTGAGAAGGTGAACAAGACCACATAGGATGTGCAGTTTTCCACAGGACAAAGGAAGACAACAAGACAGCGGTGTCCATAGAAGACAGGATGTTATTGGATATAATGGATCGAGAGATAGTCAAAGACAAGTCAAACAGTTGGGTCGCACCTCTACTATTCTTACCCCGGAGAAGACGTCTACCCAACAACAGGGAACTGCCCTACAGTCGATTCATCTCCCTCGGACACAAGCTTCAGAAGTCGCCTGAGACGAAGGAACATTTCTTTACCTTCATGGGGAAGATATTCCAGAACAACCACGCGGAGATTGCACCTGCACTTCGGCATTCAGAGGAGTGTTGGTACTTACCCATCTTCGGAGCATACCATCCTAAGAAGCCAGGTCAGATAAGAGTGGTATTCGACTAAAGCACAAAATGAGAAGACTTCTCGTCTAAAGATGTCCTACTGTCAGGCTCAGACCTCAACAGCAGGCTCCTAGAGGTGCTACTCTGTTTCTGCAGAGATACGATGGCATTTATGGCTGACATATAACAGATGTTCCACTGTTTCCTCGTCAAGGAGGACCACAGAAACTACTTGAGGTTCTTCTGGTACCATGATAACGACCCCGATAAGGACATCACAGAGTACCGGATGAGGGTCCACATCTTCGGAAACAGTCCCTCCCCAGCAGTCGATATCTACAGCCTTCGAAATTCTGCCAAAGAGGGTGAAGAAAGGTACGGATCAGATGTCAGATCCTTAGTAGAAAATGACGTCTACGTTGACGACTGTCTGAAGTCCACACCAACAAACGAGGTTGCAATCAGCCTCCTGAAGAGGGCTCAAGAAATGCTCGCTCTGTCTAACCTGAGGTTACATAACATCGCTTCCAACAGCAGAGAATTGATGGAAGCCTTTCCTTTTCAAGACTATTCCAGTGATCTGAAGGACTTAGACCTAAGCATCAACTCCCTTCCCATGCAGCGGAGCCTAGGATTGCTTTGGGATTTGAAGACTGATGCCTTCGCCTTTCAGATCAACAAAGACAAGAAACCCTTCATGCGCAGAGGAGTTCTTTCCTTCGTGAATAGCCTGTACGACCCCTTGGGGTTCGTAACTCCAGTAACTATCCAAGGCAAAATGATGCTGAGAGACTTCACCCAAGGGAAGTTTGATTGGGATGATCCACTCCCAGCAGAAAAGGCAGACTTGTGGACAGAGTGGAGGAAGTCTCTTGAAGCCTTGACCGACCTTCGTGTGAAACGGCCCTATGCTCTCGTGCCATCCTCAGAAGTCAAGACTCAAAGACTTTGTATCTTCTGTGACGCATCAGTCAAAGCGATCGCAGCAGTAGGGTATCTAAAGACCACAGACGTGAACGAACAAAGCCATATCGGGTTCGTCTTGAGTCAGACAAAGCTGGCGCCACTCCGTGAACACACGATACCCAGACTGGAATTCTGTGCTGCCATCCTTGCAGTTGAGGTGGCCAAACTTATCTCGTATGGGTTGAATATGCAGATCAAAAATTCCAAATTCTACACGGATAGCAAGGTGGTACTGGGATACATCTGCAACGAGACGCGATGCTTCTACGTCTACGTTAGCAATCGGGTACTGAGGATAAGAAGATCCATTTGCCCTAATCAGTAGCACTACGTGTCTACTCACCACAATCCTGCAGACTATGCAACTAGATCCGTCGCACCCAGTCATCTTAAGGACACTACGTGGTTCACAGGCCTTTCCTCCTTGTACTATTCGATGCCCCATCGCAGCAAGCCTGATACAATCGAACTAGTGGATCCGGATGCCGACAAAGAGCTTCGTTCTCAAGTGTCTGCCCTACATACAGTGATTTCAGGTCATCGCCTTGAATCTCATCGGTTCAGCAGGTTCTCAACCTGGAAGTTACTCATTCAATCCATCACTTGCCTACTTCACGTGGCTCAGTCCTACAAGTCTGCAATACCTACGAGTCAGAGACCTTGTAAAGGTTAACATCACTGCAAACATGCATTCACCGCCCCCAGCCTAGAAAAGGCCAAGATTACAATACTTCATGTAGTACAAAGGGAAGTCTAGGACAAAGAAATAGACAACCTCAACAAGGGACAACCTGTTTTTAGAGACAGCGTGCTGAAGAAGCTCGACCCGATAGTCGACCAAAACGGACTGTTGAGAATAAGTGGCTGCCTTCAAGAAGCCAAGATAGAAGTTTCAGAGAAACACCCGGTAATAGTTCCGGGACGTCATCATGTCACAACCCTTCTCATACAACATCATCATGTCCTAGTGAGACACCAAGGATGTTTGTTTACCGAAGTGAACCTACCTACCGGACTATGGATAATTGGAGCGAAGAGAAGAGTAAGCAAACTCATCTTTAACTGTGTTACGTGCCGCACACTTCATGGCATGGCATTGAAACTCCATGTTTCAAAAGCAGAAGATGGCCAATCTTCCACCCGACAGACTTAGTACTGAACCCCCGTTCACCAACGTCAGACTAGACGTTTTCGGCCCTTGGTCCGTAGCTACATGACGCACTAGGAAAGTCCATGCCGAAGCAAAGTGTTGGGCAGTTCTATTCACATGTCTGTCCATCAGAGCTGTCCATATTGAAGTAATCGAATCTATGGACACATCGAGCTTCATAAATGCACTTCGAAGCTTCATCGCGATCAGAGGCCCTGCGAAGCATATTCGCTCTGACAGAGGCACGAACTTCGTTGGAGCAGCCAGACAACTCCAAATCCCTTCCAATCTAGACGTTACTAATGTAGAAATGTACTTAGGTGAGCAAGGATGCACTTGGACTTTCAACCTACCACATTCTTCGCACATGGGAGGTGCCTTGGAAAGGATGATAGGGATAGTCTAGTATTTTGCGTGCTATCTTCTTGCAAGTGAACACGAGACTCACACATGAAAGTTTGATTACATTCTTGGCTGAAGTCTCAGATATCATAAATGCCAGGCCGCTGACAGCACTTTCCAGCGATTCCGGAGACCCGATAGTCCTTACTCCTGCAGTATTGCTCACACAGGAAACCTGTGTCCCAAGTGCTCCACTTGGAGAGTTCAATGACAAAGACCTCTACAGAAGACAATGGAGGCAAGTACAAAGCATGTCTAATGCCTTTTGGGACAGATGGAGAAAACAGTATCTCTCCACTCTACAAACCAGGAAGAAGTGGCAGAAAGACCATCCTAACATCAAACCCGGCGATGTTGTATTCGTGAAAAACAGTCAATCGCATCGAAACGAGTGGCCACTCGGCCTAGTCACCAAATCCTTTGATGGGATGGGAAAGTATGCAAAGTGGAGGTTAGAGTGGGTAAGCTTGGAGAGAACTAACTGTTCCTCAGGCCAGTTACTGAACTCGTGCTGCTGCTTTCCCCGAAAGAGTCAAATGGTGGCATCCATTGATGCCAAGCTGGGAGTGTTCTGTCTACTCATGAGCAGCTAAGGGAATGTTCATAGAGTTATTCTAGTTGCGACCTGTAGAGGTCACCAGTTGTCTGTTTATGTTGTTTAGAAGCTGCACATCATCTAGTAATACTCTTATAGTCACAAGAGTCTGTCCCCTTTAAGAATAATGTGTGCTGAGGGACCGCCCCCCTCCTTCCTCAGGTAGAAAGAGTTCCTGTAATCAGTTTTCCCAGGCTTTCAGGGAAGCAGATAAGACATGTGACTGGCTCTACACTCTCTACAACTTTTCCCTTGTCAGATGATTCCGGTAAGAGCAAATACAGTTTCATGTTTTGTGTAAAATACTGTAAAGTGAAGTGTATTGTGCTCTGAGATACACCATTTAGTTAATGCCTCTTGCACTGTACTCAGGTTGATGCATTCTGTATAGAATAGAGCCTGTGGCTGTGATCTTTACCTCATTTATTCCTGTTTACTGTAACCTGTATTATCACTATGTTAGTGCTAGTTTCTTTAATGTACCCAGTACTGACTGTCATCATTTTGTATTGTGTTATAGTTTTTACCACACTATCAAGTTCATACCATCACCATTAAATCAAGATTGCAGAACGCTACAGTCTATTTAATTGAGTATGAATGAAGGTTAAGCTAAATCCCCCACAGCATCATACGTGGAGGAAGGCAGAACACTATTGTTTGCTCTTTTCGCCATGCCTAGGTCCAAATTATTTGTAGCTGTGTACCTAAGATTGCGTCTGTTGCAGGAGTTTCATGATTTAATCATGAGTGGTCATCTGCGGTTCACAGCTATGCAGAAAGCTAGTACTAGCCTTTTTTGGTGGCCATCTATGTATAATTATAATTATATTAAAAATTTTGTATCAGCTTGGGAAGTTTGCACACGCGCTAAAGTCTGTCATAGCAGTCCGGTTGGAGTATTGGCTCCATTGCAATTCCAGAAAGACAGTGGACTCATCTGTCCATGGATTTCATCACAGATTTGCCTCTGTCTGGTGGGAAGACTGTCTTTGGGTGGTCGTTGACTGATTCATTAAACAGGCTCATTTTATTCCTTTGTCAGAGGATTACCTAATGCAGAGACGTTCTCCAGGTTTTTTATTTCTCATACAGTAAGGGTACATGGGATCCCTCTTAACACTGTGTTTGATAGGGGAGTTCAATTTGTCTCCAAATTCTGCAGAGATTTTTGTAATAAACTGGGAATTCATTTATTTTCCTGTGCCTACCACCCTGAAACCAATGGTCAGACAGAAAGGACTAATCAATCTCTGTAACAAATTTTAAGGTGTTTTGTTGCAGCTCAGTGTTTTGTTGTGACTTCATTCTTACTTCTTGCTGAGTTTGCCTTTAAGGCCACCGCCCCACTATTAGTATTTGGCCAGTATTTTTTCTCAGGAGTGGTAGCCAAAACCGGGAGGGGGTGATAAATGTAGAATTGGTGACTTTTTTCTATTATACCTTTACTCTGATTGTTCTTCACCTGGTTTTGGCTTCCACTCCCGAGGAAAAATACTGACCAAATACTGACAGTGGAGTTGTGGCCTAACAGTCGTATCAGTCAGTCTGCTGGAACTTCGCCATTTTATTGTAATTATCGTGATCATCCCCATTTTTTTGAATTTTCCTTTCTCTTTCCTGTTTGCCCGAATGGCCATTTCTCCACCCGTATTAATTGCTCCCTAGTCCTTAGTATGGTCTTTGGAAGGAATAAGTCAGCTAGAGATAGTTGCCATCATGCTCTCCAGAGACCTCCGAGCATCCCCAAGGAATAATCGTAAATCATCGGCAAACAATGCCACCTTCTCTTCCTTGGTCCCATATTTAAATCCATTTATCTCAGACATTTTACTAATTTCTGCCGCAAGAGGTTCAGTTGCTATTGAAAACAATGAGAGACAGGGGGCACCCTTGTCTTTTACTTCTGTGCAACAAAAAATCGATTAGCCATAGAGCCATTCGCCCGTATTTTGGCCTTTGAGTCCGAATAAAGCAGTTGCACCCATCATATAAATTTGTCCATCTGCCGCAATGTAGCTCACAAATATTGCCATTCTACACTGTCTAAGGCCTTAGCTGCGTCCAAAGACAGGATCCCCCTTTGACCAATATTATCAGCCCTTGCTTGTATATTAATATAAAGCCTTCTGAGATTGATCGTGGTGGACATATCAGGCATAAACCCAGACTGATCGGGGTGTATTATTGAGATTACTTTTGAGAGTCTGTTAGCAAGAAGTTTGACGTCTACTGTTAAAAGAGAGATGAGTCTATAGGATGCCGGCATGCTGGGGCCTTGCCTTATTTAGGTAACACTGTAATTATGGCTTCATGCATGGATGTGGCAATGATCCTCCTTCGAATTGTATACCTCCAATAATACTGGTAGTAATACTTCCTTATATCTCTTATATACTTCCACTGGAAGACTGTCCATTCCCGGTGCTTTATCGTTGGCCATTGAGCTCAGTGCCCATTCTAACTCTTCTATATCAAGTAGTTCATCTAATAAATTCTGAGAGTCTAAGGAAAGGAGCGGGAGCTGAGCTTTATCTAGGAAGGTCAGGGTCTGTTCTTCTGAGAGTTGAGCCTGAGAAGTATACAACTTTGCATAGTATTCCTCCAACACTTTCAGTATGTCCACTGTGGACTGTACACATTATCCTCCCTAGTCTCCAGACTGGATATAAAGGCCGAGTCCCTCTGGGCAGCAGCTATCACAGATATAATTAACCTGCTTTTCCCCCTCTTCACATTATTGCACCTTGTGAAACAGCTTCTTCCTTCCTGCAGCTGCAATGTTCCCTGATTCAGCAGGTCCTGAGCTGCTTTCTGTTTTGCGCAGCCGGCGTTGGATCTGTAATCATCGCACTCTCTGCAGCTCCCAATTCCTGAAACACCAACTGATCCTGCTGCTTAGTCCGGGATTTAGCTGCTGAGATTTCTTTTATAAATATTCCTCTAAGGTCGGCCTTCATGGCTTCCCATACATATAAAAAATAAATTGTATTTTTATTAATCACAAGATACTCCTTTAGTTCCCCTTCAATTTTCCCCTTAAGATCTATAACCTGCAACCAAAAGGGTTTTAATTTCCCTGTGGGTCTGTACTGCATTGGGAGATTAAGTTTAGGAAGACACAGAGGAGGATGATTGGGGCCATGGACGCCGGGAGGATGATGATGGAGGCCATGCACGCCCGGAGGAAGAGGATGGTGGCCATACATGCTGGGTGGAAAATGGAGGCCATACACGCAGGGAGGAGGAGGATGGAGGCCATACACGCAGGGAAGAGGAGGATGGGGGCCATACACGCAGGGAGGAGGAGGATGGAGGCCATACACGCAGGGAGGAGGATGATGGGGGCCATACATGCCGGGAGGTGGATGGTGGGGGCCATACACGCAGGGAGGTGGATGATGGGGGCCACACATGCTGGGAGAAAGATGATGGGGGCCATATACACCAGGATGCACTTTATGGGGCACATTCTACTGTGGGGCACTATATGACAACATTACACTGTGGAGCAATATGTGAGGCACATTATAGTATGGTGCACTATATGGGGCCATTATACTGTAGTGCACTATATGGGGCCATTATAGTGTAGGTCACTATATGGCGCCATTATTATGTAGGGCACTATATGGGGCCATTATACTGTATGGAGGACTATATGGTGCCATTAGACTGTGGGGCACTGTAAGGGGCCATTATACTGTGGGGCACTATATGGGACCATTATGCAAAGGGCTCTGCGACTCTGATGAGCGGTGTAGTTACTGACGCCACTGCTCATCACAGCCGTCGGGTCTTGTGGAGTGCAGTGGGCCTCGGATGGGCTGCTGCTACGGCCTATAAACCCTCGTTCTCTGAAAAAGGCTCCATAGCCTTTTGACGTCGGATTCAGGGATCGTCATGGGAACACTATGGACTATGTCGGACCTGCTTGGGATTTTTTTTTTTTTCAAAAATAAATTGGTGAACCAGGGTAAGTATCGGGGAGTCTTTATTCAAATAACATTTATCTTTCTGTTTTTTTTTCCATTAGTGGGTTAGTAGTCGGAGTGTCTGATAGATGCCTCTCCGTTACTGGTGTTGATGGCAGCTATGATTTTTGACAAATCACAGCTGTCATCAACCCCAACTACCATTACCCTGATTGCCACCACACCATGGCAATCAGGAAGAGGCGGACAAAGCGCCAGAATTCTCGCATCTAATGTGATGCGACACTTCTGGTGCGACTGCGGGCTGTTATTTTTAGGTTGGGTAGGGCCCAATAACCAGGTACCTTTCCAGCCTGATAATATAAACCCACAGCTGTCTGCTTTACCTTGGCTGGTTACCAAAAATAGGCGCTGTTTTTTTTCATTTATTAGGGTAAACACCTTTTAGTGCCACATGAAAGGTAAGTTTATTATATGTAGGGGCATGTGAAATTATATATTTACAGGACATTTATCTATTCTATCTTATTACACCCCTGCACCTATAGAAGTGGACGGAGCGGGGTCATGTATTACACCACATGTGTATTTTTCTGTGTGTATGAGCGTGCATGTGTTTTTTCCTGTGTGTATGAGAGTGCATGTGTATTTTTCTGTGTGCAAGCGTGCGTGTGCATTTTTTGGTGTGTGTGAGCCTGCGTATTTTCCTGTGTGTGAGAATTTTTCTGTTTTCCTGTGTGTATGAGCGCATGTGTATTTTGCTATGTATAGTAGAGATCAGATTATCACAACTTCAAGTAAGAAATACAGCATAAAGTGAAAAACTATCTAATCCCTGAATGTGTTATACTCCCCAGACCCGTGTATCTAATCACATCATCATGCACGATACTCCACAGACCAGTGTATCTAATCCCATCATCATGTGCGATGTTCCCCAGACCGGTGTACCTCATCCCATCATGTGCGTTGTTCCCCAGACCGATGTATCCAATTCCATCATCATGCGCGACACTCCCTATCGGCCCCCACAGAGTAGAATGCACTCCCCATCGGCCTCCAGAGTAGAATGCACTCCCCTTCGACCTCCACAGAGTAGAATGCACTCCCCATTGGCCTCCACAGAGTAGAATGCACTTTTTTTATCTGCCAGGGCGCAGCCAGGCCCATTAATGGTGACCTTGTGAGTTGGGGCTTTGCACCTCTGCGATGCACGGATAGGGTGCCGGGCATCCCGCCTAATCGAATAGCAGGGGCTTGTAATAGGATGCTGACTAGGCACGGTGCCGCATGTGTGTGAATTGCACCCTACTCCAAGTTTCATCTGTGTGCAGTTTTAGTGCTAGGCAGTTGCTCCTCCAGTGAGAGGGGATGAGAGTGATTGTTCATCAGCATTCCGCACCTGTGCTACCTACTTCTAACAAAAGGGGGCCGGCTGGTGTGCATTTTTATTGAAATCTTGGCTGGTAAGTACCATTGCCTTTTGCTATTTTTTATATAAAGTTATATACTTTTTCAATTTTTTTTTTTTAATAAACATCTCCTCAAATACCCCCATGAATAGATTTGCGTAGGTTGGTGCGACCTTTGAACCCATCGCAGTGCCTCGTGTCTAATGGTAATGTTCACCTTCAAATGTAAAATAATTATTTTTTTAAAATAAAGGCTAGCCCTGTATAGATGAATTATTTTTGTCTACTGGACAATCTGACATCCGTCAATTTTTTTTTGAAACATGTCAATCTGATATGATATATTTGAATATAAAGATAATACATCTAAAGTGAGAAAAGCATAATTCGGTTCCCATTGTATCACTTGTAGAAGTGGAGTTAGATGTGTAGAATCTTTTAGATGGCTAGGTAATTTTGACACATGATCCTGCATTATTTTGTCAATATATTCTGACAGATTGCTAGTCAGAGATCCAATGCCTTATACTATAGGTCTCCCAGGGGGACTGGTAAGACTCTTATGGATTTTTGGAAGGTGATAAAAGAAGGGAGTAGTGGGATTTTTGATTGAGAAACTTTTTTTCTTTTAGATTTAATATATTTTCCTCCATTGCTCTGTTGATCAAATTATTATATATTACTATCACTTTAGGTAATGGGTCTGAAGGAATTTTCCGATAGTATTATACTTCTGATATTATTCTGCATACTTCTTTGCAATAATCTGTGCAGTTTTGTATTACTATACCCCCTTTATCAGCAGCTCTAATGACTAAGTTGTCATTATTACATAAGGATTGTAGGGCTTTCTTCTCAGATATTGAAAGATTATTTTTATTTTTTTGTGGTGGACCTCCTTTAATTGTAAGTTCTTTTAATTTATCAAGAACTATATCATGGAAGGTGCTAATGTGATGTCCCTCACTCTCTATTGGATAACAATTGGATTTTGTTTTTACATTCACATGAAATTGGAAAACAGTTTGTGATAAAGAAACAACAGGCTGTTCTCGCACTTTTATTGTAAAATGTCTTCTCAGTGTAATTTTCCTCGTAAATACCTAAAGATTTAAAAAAAAGATCAAAGTCTTTGGGTTTGTTTGTGGGACAAAAGGAAAGTTCTTTTGATAATATTAATTTCTCATCATTTGATAAAAGGTAGTCGACAGATTAAAACATTTGTGGGTATTATTGTTTGGGGCTTGGGGTAGGTTTATTTTCCCTCTTTTCTTTTTTTTTCTTCTTCCTCCTCACGTTCTTCTAGTAGTTTTTTTTCTTTTCCCTGGTTTGCGGGAGAAGTATTGGCTAATTGCCCTTTCTTGGGAGATATAGCCCGGGGTAAAAAAGATACCAGACCTTTAGTACCAGTTGTGGTATTTTCCACTATAAGGCTATGTGCCCACGATGCAGAAATGCTCAGGATTTTTTCCTGAGCGTTTCTGCATCTCCCTGGCAGAAAAAAATGCATGCGGATTGTACATGTGGATTGTGCATGTGGATTGTACATGCAGATTGTACATGCGGATTGTACATGCGGATTGTGCATGCGGATTGTGCATGCGGATTGTACATGCGTTTTCCTGCCAGGGACATGCGGATGTGAAGCGTTCTTCACTTGCATTTCCGCTTGCGGGTTGACAAGCGCTTTCCAAGCGATCAGCATCACTTGGAAAGTGCTTGTCAACTTGGTCACGCTATATAAATCCATACAAACAGCATGGATTTATATACTGTGACCCGAGAGAATGTCAAAAAATAAAAAAATAAATCTATACTTACCCTCCGATGGCCCGCGCTGGCTTGCTTCACCGTCCCGGCTGCGGTACACTGAAGGACCTGCCGACGTCAGCGTCGCATGACCCGTCACATGACTCTGACGTTAGCGCGGGTCCTTCATTCCATCGCGAACTGCTGCCAAGCAAGGAGGAGCGCACCGCGGGCCGCCAGAAGGTAAGTATATATATTATTATTTTTTATTTTATTCTTTTTTTTACAGTTTTCAATGGTACCCACGTCCGGAGGAGAGTCTCCTCTTCTCTAGACCTGGGTACCATCCACACATTAGAACGCATGGAATGCGCATCTACTTATGCAGTGATGCGTAATCCATGCGGTCTAATGCAAGTCAATGGCGGCAAAAACACAGCATTTCTGCAAAATAATTGGTAGTGCTGCGTTTTTTTCCGCAATGATAATCCGCAGCGGAAATTTTCACAGCATGTGCACAGCACATGCGGATTATCATTGGGGAACATGGCAGGCCTTCTACCATGCATTTTTTAAGCGTTTTTGCCGCTGCGGAAACGCTTAAAAAACGCATTGTGGGCACACAGCCTAATAGTGTGACGATACAGAGTAAAATCTTAATAAGCCAGATTAGATTTGTTAAGTCAAGAGAATACACTATTGTGTTTACAGTACATTATTGTGTTTAAATTGTCTTGTACATGTTTGTGTATTTCTAAAGGTCAGATTAGTATTTGTCTAACCCTGATTGGGGTCTCCTCTTGGAAACAATGCTGTTTGCTAATATGCTAATTGTACTAAAAGCCAGCTTTTTACAACAGCCCAGTGATACCAACTATGTAAATAGATTAGCTCAATAATAACTGAGACCTGCACCATTACCTCTTACCTGTGCCTGATGACCTCACACAGAGATTAATATAAACAGGGATGTCTGTAGTCAGAAGCAAAGAGAAGCAGAAGGGACATGTGTTTTTTGTAGCAGTGAGTCTTGGGACAGAGAATCAAGGAACATCAGAAAGACTTTAGAAGGAGAATGAGAGACATCCTTCAGGACAATAGATGGATTGCATGGCATTATCCAAAGAGACACAGATTTGTATTCTACATGATTCTGGCCTAAGTGTACTGGCCCTGACTGAAAAGATTTGGATCTGCTCCATTAACCATTAGAGACCATGGATACTTTTGGGGAGTCTGGGAGAGGACGAAGAAGTCACTTGGTCCCATGGATATGTTGTTTTGGGGTTGCTAAGAGGGACCCACCGGTCGCTTAGAGCCCATGGAAACTCTCGGAGAGGCCAGGGTGGGACCCTTGGGTCTCCTGGTCCTGTATCTCGATGGACTGCTAGCTTTCTATGCTTGCCGCTACCTCCTCTCTGTGGTGACCCACCAGAAGCGGGGGGGGGGGGCAACTGGTTGAGGTAGTCGGCCCTGGAAGTCTCCAAAGTGGGAGCTGTTCAATCCCAAGCGGGCGGAGAAGGAAGGGTGAGACTGTGTAATGTTGTACCATCTTGGGTATATGCTGGGACTGTTCTGTGTGTTTATTGTCCACTTTGTGGTTCAATAAAGTATTGCCACGCTGTTTTACCATCACCCTGTGTTGTCTGAGTAGCGTTACACCCACGGAAGACCCCGGGTCTTCACAAATAGTATTGCTTGTTATTTTAGTAGAGGAAACAATGTCTGATGTAGTGTCATATATCGAGAGGTACAGTAGTGGAGTAGAAATGGGATCTGAGAATTTGATTAGAGCAAGAGATTCAATTTCCTTAGGTGGAATTAGACTTTTATTTAGTTTATTGCCACTAGTTGTCTCCGTTTTTCATTTTTACTTAGACAAGCTCTTTTCCTTTCTTCATTGATTCTATTTATATGTAGTCTAATGTTGTCTAGATGTTTTTTTGCATTAAAAACCAAAATGAAGGTAGAGGTTTTCCATTCAGAAGATGGAAGTAGTATATTTGAATTTTGTATAGGAGGAGTGTTTGTCAAATTTCTGCTCTTGCTCACTGTACTTTTTGTAGATTTAACTGTTGCAATTGATAAAGGTTCAATTCTTTGTGGTAGGACTATCTCAATTATTTTGTTATTTGTTATCTTCGGTTCAATCTTATTTTCATTTTTTTCAATATTTTTTTTTGTTTGTATCAATACATTCATTAGCCTTGTCCTTTAGTTGTATATGTAGAGAATTTTTAGATTTTTGCTCTATCACTCGGGGCACACTTTGTGTTTCTTTCTTTTTTATAATACGATAATCATCCCGGTCTCTTTGCCCACGGAAGACCCCGGGTCTTCACAGTCCTTAGCTAAAGATAGAACTTTTTCAGTTTCAGTTTCACACAATTGTGTTCTCTTTTTAGGGAAACATGTTAACATAATGTGCATACAATTATTTAAATTAGGGTCCCATTCAAGTGTAAACGTATTGTCATTAGGAAATGGAGAGGTATGTACCAACCTGAGGCCCCTCAGACATATTTTTTCATCCATACAGTTAAAAACCGGGCATCCAGACCAAAATGAAGTTCCTCTTTTAATGCATCTTTGAAGTGATAAAAAGTGTTTCTTAAAACATTTGTGTCCTCCTCACTAAATGAGTTTGTAGAACTGTCCATGTCCATAATGAATCCACCTGTTTGTCCAATAGTTTCTAACATGAGCCGTTCCCTTGATGATAGTCGATTGTAAAAATATTCCATGATGTAGATATATAGATAATTCCCTCTGCTGCCGGGCTCTCATTTGACAATTGCCAGACCGGGAGACGGTTCCAAGGTATTGCTGCTGTATCCAAGAAAAAACACAAAGAGGAAAGTAGCGCAAATAGGGTCTTATCCAACAAACATTTAAGAGTATTTGTATCAGATTGTGCTAACCTGATCCATATTCTTTTCTTTGGTGTTTTAAGTTTGATGTTCAGTTGCTGCGGATCCATAGGTTTGTCAAAATTGATGAATATCAGGATCTGGAGAAATTTGTGGATACTTCCCGTGCTGCTGGTTTATTGAAGACGTCAATTCAGAAAGGTTTATTAAATATAATAATTGAATATGGAACATGCAGATCTCTCAGATGTTTTTTGATATCAATGAATCTGGCTCTTTGTCTCTGCACTTCTATAGAATAATCTGGAAAGATCAAGATTTTGGATCCATTGATTGTTACATCTGGGTGATCCCTTGCCTGTCGCAGGATAATATCTCTGTCCCGGTAAAACTTTAGCCAGCACAGGTCTTTGTGGAAGCCCAGGAGGAAGAGGATGGGTAGGCATCCTATGAGCTTGTTCTACAGCTTATAGGGGGTTAAGGTTTCAAGCCTGATTATTAATTTCAGCCAGTTTTCAAAGAATTCAGTAGGAAAGGAGCCTTCTATTTTTCCAGGCACACCAATAAGTGGTATATCATTGAGCCTTGACCTATTTTCAAGATCATCTGTTTCTGCCAGCAGTGCTGATATTTGCTGTGCTGCAAGCCAGCTCTCATTGCTTGTATCGGCTATCTGATCATCAATGGTGCTGACTCTGACTTCCACTGCCCCTGCTCTATTTTCTGCAGTTTGTGTCATATACCTGCTATCTCATCTTTAACCCCTTAAAGACCCTGGGATTTTCTGTTTTTGCATTTTCGTTTTTTGCTCTCCTTGTTCCCAGAGCCATAGCGTTTTTATTTTTTGGTCAATATGGCCGTGTGAGGGCTTATTTTCCAAGTGCGGTGAAATTGCAAAAAAATTGCAATACCACAGATGTTTTTTGTTTTTTTTTACCACGTTCACTGAATGCTAAAACTGACATGCCATCATTCTTATTCTCCAGCTCATTACGAGTTTGTAGATACCAAACATGTATAGGTTCTTTTTTATTTAAGTGGTGAAAAAAAATCCAAAGTTTGGTAAAAAAAAAAAAAAATGGCACCATTTTCCGAGACCCGTAGCATCTCCATTTTTAGGAATCTGGGGCCCCATTTTGGGGTAGATCTGATGTTTTGATCGCCCCTTATTGCATTTTATTGCAATGTTGCAGCAACCAAAAAACGTAATTCTGGCATTTAGAATTTTTTTCTTGTTACGCCGTTTACTGTTCGGATTAATTCTTTTTTTTATATTGATAGATCGGGCAATTCTGAACGCGGCGATACCAAATATGTGTATGTGGGTTGTTTTTTTTTATTATTTTATTTTGAATGGGGCAAAAGGGGGGTGATTTAAACGTTTATATTTTTTAAATTTTTTTAAAAACATTTTTTTTACACTTTTTGCTTCCTTTTATAGTCTCCATAAGAGACTAGAAGCAGCAACTGTCCGATCGCCTCTGCTACATAGAGGTGATGAACAGATCACCTTTATGTAGCAGAAATGCTCCTGTGCTATGACTGCCAACCACTAGCTGGCGCTCATAGCGATCATTACATGACAACCACTGGGGTCTGCTGCAGACCCAGGGTTGTCATGCCCACCTATCAGTGACCCGCAATCACATGACGGGTTACCGATGGACGGGGTAAGTGACGCGCTTCCAGTGCGGCGCTGTTAAATGCCGCTGTCATAGATTGACAGTGGCATTTAACTGGTTAACAGCTGCGGTTGGATCATGATTCCACCCGCGGCTGTTGTGGGCACACGTCAGCTGTAATACTCAGCAGACATGTGCTCGGTTTAGTCCGGGCTCACCGCCAGAGCCCTCACTGAACCAGGGGTGATAGCCTGGGGCGTACTAATACACCCCAGGCTTTAAAGGGGTTAAGACCACCAAAATGTACATTCAAAGCAGAAAGAGAATTTACAATGTACCACTGCAATGAAAACGTCTTTTAAAGTAGGTTCCTCAGGTACCTGTATGTCCCATTGGTGCAGATTAGGCAGTGGGGCAGTAAGTATTGTGCCACATGTAATTTTGTAGTCTTTTTGCCCCCTTCAACGTGGCTGCCTCTCCCATCTCCTGCTCACCCAACTCCTCCACTCTGGAGCCCATGCACAGGTGCAAGGTAGCTGTTATAAGATGGCCACTGTCACCTGCTGAGACCTGCCTTTCTGTGTAGGCAAACTGTTCCAGCCTCGCCACCACTTCCCTCCTGCTAATCTTCCCTGCTCAATCTGTCTCCAGTGTGATGACTGTGGTGTCATCTTGGAGCTGAGAGCCTGCTTCTCCCACAGTCTCTGTGGCTTTTCTTGGTCATTTTTTCCCCTGGAGCAAAGCACCTCCACACTCAGAAAGTTATCTGGTAGATGTATGACAATTTTCAGGATGGTCATCAGGTCCAATATCGGATAAATAGCTAGATGCTCAGCAGGAGCTCCTACATGTGCTTGTTCACACATGTCGTTACGGTTGTTGCCCTCTTATTTGGTCTCCAGGGTGGATACACTGGACACCAACTTACTGTGTGAGTGGGGTAGTCGCGCAAGAGAATATTGCTACAATAAAAGGGACTGGCCATCTTCTTCGTTTGTTGCAGGGCAAGGAAAAGGCTGTATGGTTTACATTTTCATTTGTGGTAACTAACTTTTTGGGAAACTCAAGAGCAGAGTTGGTGTTATTTCTCCTCAAAACATATAAGGATCTTGGCAGTAACATGTCCTTAACGATTAATTTCTTACATTCTAGACTTTCTTCCATCAAACTGCGGAGTAGTGAGATGAAGATGGTGATGATGTAACCAAGATATTGAAGCTATGGAGAAAATATATCAAGGAAAATGGAATCCATAAATGCTTGCAGATTACTGTTGCATAATTTTAAGAGATGATCCAATGCAGCAATACAAGAAACAAGCAAAAAACAGTTGTCACTGAACGAGGACCAAGTTTTGTAGTGCAATTTCTGTAACTGTTTATAATTTGCAATAGTGTTTAGACAGGTTTTAGTTATTTGAATTGTTGCTAAGTTTTCTCTAAATAAATATCAGAAAATTGTCATAACAAAATATTCTGCATCTGTATATTTACAAAAAGAATAATGTCTCAAGGTACTGAAACTTTTATCATTAATTATATGTAGCAGTAAAAGGAAAACTCATTGTCCAATTTGAATTCAGGAGGTCAAACTCATTAAGAAATGGTTCAGTTCATAAAAGAACCTAACGACTTTTAAAAATATGTAAAACAGTGTTACATGATCTGAAAGGTCCTTGAGCTAGTCGGGTGGAAGGTTCTTCAGCTGCTCAGTCAGGACGTGCAGCCTCTGTACAGGTCCCGGTACCTTCTTCTCCTGCTCTGCACCAATCAGTTAGATAAGTGCAGAGCTGGAGGAGAGAGCAGTTCTCTCACTGATCAGTAAGGACACTGTCTCATTGTTCTCGGTCACATGAAGCTACCCCCAGTCTATAGGACACACTCACTTATTAGCAATATTTTTTCTTGCTAAAAGTGTGTCTTTTCAAGTAAAACATTTTCCAAATTAGGATATAAAAAAGGCTTCTCCCCTGTGTGACTTCTCTGATGTCTAACAGCAGCTGATTTCTGGTTAAAACATTTACCACATTCTGAACAGGAAAAAGGCTTCTCCCCTGTGTGACTTCTCTGATGTCTAACAACAGCTGATTTCTGTTTAAAACATTTCCCACATTCTGAACAGGAAAAAGGCTGCTCCCCTGTGTGACTTCTCTGATGAATAACAAGACCTTATTTCTGGTTAAAACATTTCCCACATTCTGAACAGGAAAAAGGTTTCTCCCCGGTGTGAATTCTCTTATGTCTAACAACATCTGATTTCTGGTTAAAACATTTCCCACATTCTGAAGAGGAAAAAGGCTTCTCCCCTGTGTGAGTTCTCTGGTGACTAAGAAGATTTGATTTCTTGTTAAAACATTTACCACATTCTGAACAGGAAAAAGGCATCTTCCCTGTGTGAGTTCTCTGGTGACTAAGAAGATTTGATTTCTTGTTAAAACATTTCCCACATTCTGAACAGGAAAAAGGCTTCTCCCCTGTATGAGTTCTCTTATGTGTAACAAGATTCAATTTCTGGTTAAAACATTTCCCACATTCTGAACAGTAAAAAGGCTTCTCCCCTGTTTGAATTCTCTGATGTGTAACAAGATGTGATTTCTGGTTAAAACATTTCCCACATTCTGAACAAGAAAAAGGCTTCTCACCTGTGTGAGTTCTCTGGTGCTTAACAAGATCTGATTTCTTGTTAAAACATTTCATACACTTGGAACAAGAAAATCTATTCTTTGCTGTGTGAATTCTTTGATGTTTAAGAAAAAAGTTTTTGAGGGGAAAACTATTTCCATACTCTGAACATGAAAATGGCTTCTTAGCTTTAGGAGCAGTTAGTTTTTTAATGCTTATTTTGTGACTTTGATTTTTTTTAGTAGTCGGTAATGAATCAGAAGACAGGACCTGTTTCAAAGGATCAGATGACACATCTTTGCTGTGAAGGGATGATGGTATATCTGGAGTAATGGCATTTCCTTCAATTGTATCCTGTGGGATCTCAAGCTCATCTGATTTGAAAATTGAAGATGTCAGCTGTCCCTCTGATCTCCTGGTACAGTCATCTAAGTAAAAAAAAATATTATATTTGAATAAAATATTCTTGAAATTTATATTTTTGAATATTTCTACATAAACTGTTGGTACAAATGGCAAGTTATGTAAAAATATTGAATTATTCACCTAGACAATGACAGTTCACAGTCTAAACTGTGAATGAACAAACAGCGGTGCTCAACTGTTTATTCATTCTGCCTCCCAAATATGAAATATGCGAAAATGATGCCAATAAAAATTTCTAGTCCTCTCACAAAAACACAAGCTCCCACTCAGGTCCATCATCTGTCAATGGAAAAACAGAGGTTTCCACATCATTAGTGGCTCAAAGGCTCTTGAAAAGCAACATGGCTTCAAGAAACCAATCCAGCAAAATCCGCTCTTCCAAAATCAAATATACTTCCTACTTAACTCAAATGTAAAGCACTACACCCTACTAAAGCTCATGCATAATGCCGGAAGCTGCCAGATACAGCCTTGCTCTCTGCTGGTTAAGTTCTCTCTGTGCAGCTCCCGTGTTGTGTATTTTCTTCTTAGTTTCTTCTTGTGATCCCAGCCTGTTTACTGACTCCTATTGTGTCTTCAGATTTTGTATTTTCTCTGCCCTCCTGGTTCTGATCCGGCCACCTGACTAGACTTCTTGTCATCTCACAAAACAGCAGGCTACACTGTAGCCAAAGCCTAGGGGTCTTTGTGCAAGTACAGATCCATGTAGAGGGGTTAAAGGGTGATGGGCAAAACTTTGACTATAGATAATAACACATCTAATGAAAAAAAAAAAAAAAGAGTAACTAGTGGTGAAACCTTTCTGGGGTAAATAGAGTATGTTTCTTGGTAGCTCCTGGCATTTTGAACTATAGTAAGGGCCAATATTTTCTATCAGATGAGTTTCAAGAAGAAATATACATTTAATGAGAACTTTTTATAATAGTGCAGAGCTGAGGTGTCTTAAATTTAGATCTTGGGCATTTGGAAGAGACAATGGAGACCTTTTTTTTTAAAGACTACCAGGGAGTTACAAACTCACATAAGTGAGGCAGGCCTATCCGACCATAATCAAACTACCATGGAGAATGAACCTGTAAAAAAAAGACAGAATTAAAAAAAAACAAAAACACGTTACTGTTAGAACCTTGCTGTTAGGTTTTTTTTCCTTTGCTGGTCACATGACCTTGTTGACCTATTTAATCCTGCTCCGCCCTTCTGGCTTTGCTGGACTTCATTGTATATCTACTTTCTAGCTAGCCTGTGCTCTGTATCTAGCTCTGTTAGTTTGCTTGGTCTACGGACCTCTATGTTCTATCTATTTTGTTTGTTCGTCTGTCTGCTACTATTTCTGTTAGGAGGTGTCCCATATTCCTCCCAGTCCTTAGTACTTGTAGGGATTCCCTCCCCACATCTATAGGTCTCCGTACAGACTAGATTAGGACTTTAGCAGGTCTGATCGCAGGATCAGGTTCCCTGTTACATCGTAGGGATTCAGCTGAGTCCTATAGTAGGGACAGATCTCCTCTCTTTCCTTAGCTTTGGTAGCAGAACATAACAGTAAGTCCAGCCTGCAAATTCTCTAAGGAAAGGTTTTTTTTTTTTTTTTTTTGTTCCATCATGGTGTCGGTTCAGGATTTGGCTAAACACCTGCAGGGACTCTCTCTGGAAGTGGCCAAGCTCCGTCAGCACGTGAGTAACTGTCCTGGAGCATATTTCTTGGAGCCTAAGGTATGTTTGCCGGATTTATTTTTTGGTGAACATCGAGAATTTTTTTCATTTAAAAATGCTTGCTTATTGTATTTTCGTTTGAGACCCAAGTCCTCTGGGGATGAATCCCAGCGCGTAGGGTTCATAATGTCACTTTTGCGCAAAGAGCCTCAGGAGTGGGCCTTTTCTTTGCAACCTAGTGATACATGCTTCAGATCAGTGGATAGTTTTTTTTCTGCTTTGGGGCTATTATATGATGATCCTGACCGTGTGGCATCAGCTGAGACTGAGTTGAGACGTTTAAAACAAGGATCAGGTAATGTGGAAAAATATTGTACTCATTTTCGTCGTTGGTCCACTCAAACAGGGTGGAACGATTCTGCTCTGAAAAGTCTATTTCTTGCTGGGCTCAGTGAAAGGGTTAAAGACCTGCTAATTGCTTATCCTACACCTGAGGATTTGCAACAGGCTATGCAATTAGCTATACGGGTGGATAGAAGACTGCGTGCTAGGGTTAATGAGAGCAAATCCTCTGCTATGTCAGTTTCTGGTTATGAGAATGTGTGTACTAACAGTGGTGAACCGATGGAGATTGGATCAGTGGCACCTCGCTCTCAAGAAAAAGACCGTCGTTTTTCGGAAGGCTTGTGTTTCTATTGCGGAAAATCTGGTCATTTGATTAAAGGCTGTGAGCTTCGTATGAAGAAAGAAAAAAAAATGGTCAGTCACGCCCGTATTGCCTGTTTAAATTCCAAGGGTATATTTTTAGCTGCTTCCACGATTGCTCAGGAAAAATTAATGGAATTTCGGGTGTTTGTTGATTGCGGGTCTACACTGAATGTAATTGATGGGGGATTCGTGGAAAAACTCAATTTAAAACCTGAACCTTTATCATCCCCCATTGCTGTGGTTTCTGTGGATGGCTCCCCTTTGAAGAATATTACTCTCAAGGTCAGTGAATTTCCTCTCACTATTAATGGTGTTCACCATGAGAAATTGGATTTGGTAGTGTTGAATAACTTGCCTTCTCCAGTAATATTGGGTTTGCCCTGGTTAAAATTTCACAATCCTGTACTGGATTGGTCTACCAGTGAAATTAAATCCTGGAGCCATAAATGTTATGACAAGTGTTGTAACGGGCGTATTGCAGCTTTGGATAGGGGAGAATTGCCTGTTCCTATTCAGGATTTTTGGAGAGTTTTTTCTGAGAAAGAATCGCAGGTTTTGCCTCCCCATAGAGACTATGATTGTTCTATTGAATTTGTCCCTGGAGCGATTCTTCCTAAAAGTCGTTTATTTAACCTTACTATTCCTGAGAGGAAGGCTTTGGAGGAATACATACAGACAAGTTTGGCCGCCGGTCACATTAGGCCCTCTAAGTCTCCTGTGGCGGTTGGATTTTTTTTTGTAAAAAAAAAGGACGGCGGTTTACGCCCTTCTCTGGATTTTCGTGAGATTAACAAAATTACGGTACGCAATCCTTACCCACTGCCATTGATTCCTGATCTGTTTAACCAGTTATTGGGGGCCAAGTGGTTCTCTAAAATTGACCTTAAGGGGGCATACAATCTGTTGCGCATGAAGGAGGGTGATGAATGGAAGACTGCTTTTAACACTCCTGTGGGTCATTTTGAGAATCTGGTTATGCCTTTTGGTCTTACTAATGCTCCTGCATTTTTTCAGAATCTGATTAATGACATCCTTAGACCTTTGATCGGTAAAAATGTGGTTGTGTATTTGGATGACATTTTGATTTATTCGCCAGATCTGGAGTCTCATTGGCGGAGCGTGCGTGAGGTATTACAGTTATTAATGGACAATTCGCTTTTTGCTAAACTGGAGAAATGTGAGTTCGCTGTACAGAGAATTAGTTTTTTGGGCTACATTATCTCCAGCAAAGGTTTTGAGATGGATCCGGTTAAGGTTCAGGCTGTGCAGGAATGGCCTAGGCCTATTGGTTTGAAATCGATACAGAGGTTTTTGGGTTTCGCCAATTACTATAGAAAATTCATAAAAAATTTTTCTAGTATTGTCAAACCTCTGACTGATCTCACCAGGAAAGGTGCTGATGCGGTTCAGTGGTCTTCTGAGGCCATTGAAGCTTTTGTGTATCTCAAGGAGAGGTTCACCTCTGCTCCCATCCTTATGCAGCCTGATGTTACTAGGCCGTTTTTGGTTGAGGTTGATGCTTCCTCTGTGGGGGTTGGCGCAGTATTGTCTCAGGATAACGGGGATGGATTACATCCCTGTGCCTTTTTTTCAAAAAAATTTTCGGAGACTGAATTGAATTACGATATTGGTAATCGGGAATTATTGGCTATTAAACTCGCATTTGAACACTGGCGCCACTTCTTGGAAGGTGCGGAATTTCCCGTTCAGGTTCTTACGGATCATAAAAATCTGATATATCTTGATGCTGCCAAGCGCCTGAATGCCCGTCAGGCTAGGTGGGCACTGTTTTTCTCGCGGTTTAATTTCTCCGTTACTTACATCCCTGGTACTAAGAATGTTAAGGCGGATGCCTTGTCTCGCAGTTTTTCTCCCATAGTCGGTGCTGAGAAAGAGGAAAACATTTTACAAGAAGGTGTTGTGATAGCTGCTTTAGACTCCGTTTTGGAAGATGAGATTCTTAAAGCTCAGGAGAATGCCCCATCTAACACTCCTCATGGGAGGTTGTTTGTGCCTGGGACCTTTAGGAGAGATTTGTTTGTTGAGTGTCACGAATCTCGGTTGGCAGGTCATCCCGGAATCTCTGAGACCAAGAGACTGGTGGGTCGCAGTTTTTGGTGGCCTGGATGGCAGAAGGAAGTCATTAAGTGGGTGCGCCAATGTACTATATGTGCTAGATCTAAGTCCTCACATACTCCTGCTGCGGGGTTACTTTGTCCTTTGGAGGTCCCCAGTGCTCCTTGGACACATTTGGCTATGGACTTTATAACTGACCTTCCCCCCTCTGAGGGTTTTACTGTCATCTGGGTGGTCGTGGACCGTTTTAGCAAGATGTGTCACTTGGTTCCCTTCGTCAAACTGCCCTGCGCTAAAACTCTCGCTAAGGCCTTTGTCAAGGAAATTGTCAGACTTCATGGCGTTCCTACTGACATTGTTTCTGATAGGGGTCCTCAGTTCGTGGCTCGTTTTTGGCGTGCCTTTTGTGACAGGTTGGGAATTCATTTGTCGTTTTCGTCCGGATATCATCCTGAATCTAATGGCCAGACAGAAAGGAAAAACCAGGATGTTGAGCAGTTCTTGCGTTGTTTTGTGGCAGACAATCAAGAGGGGTGGTCTGAGTTTCTGCCACTTGCCGAATTTGCTCTGAACAATCATACATCTTCTTCTGCTGGTTGTTCGCCTTTTTTTTGTTGTTCTGGGAGACATCCGTCGTTTGGGTCGTTCTCCAAGTTGGGATCTGCCGTGCCTGAGGAGGAGAATTTTTCCGGTGATTTGGAAAGAGTTTGGACGGATGTGCGTGGTAATCTTCAGGAGGCCAACAGAAAATCTAAAGACTACTTTGATAGGAAACGACAGGAGGTTTTGTTCGCTGTTGGTGACATGGTTTGGTTGTCCTCTAGGAATCTGCGGTTGAGGATTCCTTCTAAGAAATTGGGTCCCAAGTTTGTAGGGCCCTTTAAGGTGCTTCAGGTTGTCAACCAATCTGCTGTTAGGTTGGAGGTTCCTACCTCCTGGAGAATTAATCCGGTCTTTCATGTCTCTCTGTTAAAAAAAGCTGTTGTGTCGGATGGTGACGCCTCTGCCTCTGTTCCTCCGGTGGTGGAGGACGGGGAATATGAAATTTCTCGCATCCTTGACTCTAGACGGTATAGAGGTAGTTTGCAGTATCTTGTGGCCTGGAAAGGTTTCGGACCCGAGGATAACTCTTGGGTGAGGTCAGATGATGTTTCCGCGTCCAGACTTATCAGAGCGTTTCACAGGAGATTTCCTGATAAGCCTGGTCCTAGGGGATCCGGAGGATCCTCTTAGAAGGGGGGGTACTGTTAGAACCTTGCTGTTAGGTTTTTTTTCCTTTGCTGGTCACATGACCTTGTTGACCTATTTAATCCTGCTCCGCCCTTCTGGCTTTGCTGGACTTCATTGTATATCTACTTTCTAGCTAGCCTGTGCTCTGTATCTAGCTCTGTTAGTTTGCTTGGTCTACGGACCTCTATGTTCTATCTATTTTGTTTGTTCGTCTGTCTGCTACTATTTCTGTTAGGAGGTGTCCCATATTCCTCCCAGTCCTTAGTACTTGTAGGGATTCCCTCCCCACATCTATAGGTCTCCGTACAGACTAGATTAGGACTTTAGCAGGTCTGATCGCAGGATCAGGTTCCCTGTTACATCGTAGGGATTCAGCTGAGTCCTATAGTAGGGACAGATCTCCTCTCTTTCCTTAGCTTTGGTAGCAGAACATAACAGTTACATCCCCAACAAGAACGTATGTTTAGGGGGGAAAACTCCAACACTAAACCAGAGTTGCACTTATTTATGGTGGACCATTGGAGCTACTATGAGTCCTGACCAGAAGAGTAGAGAAAGTATTAGTGCTCCCCATTTCAGGATAGATTGTATCTGAATTCTTTAGGATCGATAATATAATTTATGACGTGGAGTGAATCCATGAAACCAGGGCTCAACTCATGCTAAATTATCTCCTACAGGCATGAATAAATGTATATTACAGCCATCAGCCATGCACAGTTTAGAGATATATTATGGTACAGGTGTAATGTTTTTTGTATACTTCATCGCGATTCTATTTGAAGTTATTTGGTTTAAAATTAAATTGAAAAGTCAGGATAAAGGGAAACTCTGTTGTTATTGTACAGAAATTCACACTTGGCCCTCACTGCATGTTTAAAGTTGTCAATCGCAAAAGCAAGGTTTGGTTACAAAGACTGGACCTGGTCTTGTAGGGACCATATGAGCACATTCAGCGGCACAGAAGGGAGAGAAGGTAGATTCATCCAATAAGATATCAGGATTCTAGGAAGCCAACAGCATCATTACACTCCGCTTTCTCTCACAGGCACATCATAATATATATCTTCAAGTGATTTTCTAACTTGTTAGCACTTTCTACATATGCTGTCATTTGGATTGGTAATTTACAGATCTGGGCAGATAAGAGTCAGGATCTTCTCATTTCAGTTGGTAGGTGGATCTTCCAGGTTGTAAGTTCTATAGAAAAGGGGTTTCAATGCCCAAAGTCATTTGAACAGTTTTTGGTGGAGGACAATGTATTGGTCTAGATGCAAAATGGTGATCACACGATTGTGATATGGCCTGACTACATGACCGGTAAATGAGCCTGTGACTGAGAAGAATCTGTGACTTCTCTGCATTTAGTGGTTACTACTCACCTGGACTGCTATCTGTAGGGATCTCCTCTTTACACCGCTCATCACCCCTCACATATGTTTCTGTAGTATTAATATGGGTCAGATCTTCACCCTGAAACAAATATTGTACAAGTCACAGACAGATGGAGAAGTCACACCTATGATCAGCTCTAATCCACCGTTCGCATTACACAAGTATAAACCATATAATACTGGTGGATAAACCAAGAACGAACACAAGACCTTCACAGCCGTATACACATCATAGGGGAGATCTCATGAAACCTTCTCTCCATCTACCTGATGATCCTGAGGAATATTGGGATCTTCTTGTTTACAGTCCTGTTGTAAAAGAGGACGTGGACATCTCTCTGGTGTTGTCCTCTTACTGGATAGATCTGGAGAAAACACATACAGGGACTGAATTCATTCTTTAAATATGGATAATTATAGGCCGTGTGTATTCAGTCCTGTCTATTACCTGGTGATGTGAGGGGCTGGGGAACCTCCATCATGATGTCATTGTACAGATCTTTGTGTCCTTTTAAATACTCCCACTCCTCCATGGAGAAATAGACGGTGACGTCCTGACACCTTATAGGAACCTGACACATACAATGATAGAGTTATCCCTCCGATCCCTTCATAGCTTTACTGTAAAATGTCCCAGCATTCCTAGCAGTGTCACCTCTCCAGTCAGCAGCTCAATCATCTTGTAGGTGAGATCTAGGATCTTCTGGTCATTGATGTCCTCATGCATCAGGGGGTGAGGTGAAAGCTCCGTGATTGGGCTCAGGGTTCTTTCCCATCCCTCAGACAAAAAGTCCTGACAGCGCTCACTAGAGGTCTTCTTCACTACTATGTAATCCTGGTTATAGAGAGACACATTAATACATCTCACTATAGACATTTCCAGAGTCCTCACCTCTCCAGTTCTGTCCATCTGTTATTCCTATAGATAAGAATGATGTAATGTGACATCATCAGAATCTCTCACCTCTCCAGTAAACCAGAAGAGGATCTCTAGGGTGAGGTGTAATAGGGTGAGGTGTAATATCTGCTCCGCCATTTTGTCTCTGTCCATATTCATCTTTGATGGGTAAATCAGGAAAATTCTCTTACATAGAAGATATTCACTGAGAGGATCCGATATTGTAGAGACCTGAATGAGAAGTTGAACTGATGTAACGTCATAAATATCCTGTGTAATAATACAATTACTGGAGATAATAAGGGAAACATTTGAGGAGATTTATGTTTTACAGTATCTAGTTTTCTTCTTTACATCTACTAATAAAACCTATATATTTTAGGCCACAGACAACAAGCAGTTTCTTCCACAGAATCTGCAGGTGAATACCTTTCTCATAGACTCATCTTCCTTATTTTTAATTCTTATCTAATTTACCGACACTGGAATCGGCATTAGCGATACTGCAGGAGATATTCATTACACGTGACATGAGAAATAACTACTTCATGTTGAGGACGAAATCTTCATCTTCAACTACGGCTCTATAAACGTATTTGGCCAGAGTCGGCCACTGACTACATCACTATATGTTTCCCGTCTTCACCAGACTGTCAACTTCTATAACGTTAGATCTCAGGTCTGATTGACACACAAAAGTTTGAGGCATTTATAAAAGCTTGTTTGGAAGAACACCAAGATAGGAGTTATTTGATACCAAAGTCTCCATGTACAGTGTTTTATGGGGTTTATTTCTGGCCTTAGGATTTCCTATATGACAAGAAAAACTCCATAAAAAAGCAGATATTAAAATCAGAAATAGCAGGAATGATCCGGCGTATGAGGCTATAAACTTGAGTAAAACATAGCTTTTATTGAGCCATTAAAATATGTTGCTAGCACCATAATAAGTCTTAGTGCACAGAAGGATCACAGCTGTCTCGACCTGCGTGTTTCGACGTGCAGACTTAATCATGGTCTGTTTGAACTGTGGACTAGTGAGTAGTGTTGAGCGAGCACTAAAATGCTCGGGTGCTCGAAGCTCGGGCCGAGCTCGCCGTGATACTCGGGTGCTCGACCCGAGCAACGAGCCCAATGTTAGTCTATGGGAGACCCGAGCATTTTTGCGGCGGCACCCCCGGCAGTCTTTTAAAAGCCTAACAAGTGCCCAAAACGATAGTGACAGTGCTCAAATTACATGGGGACAGCATGCGGATCGCCCCAGGAAGCATTTCTGACCCCCAGGTCACTGCTATCAACAACATGGTCAGAGGTATTAAGCCACTTTTAAGGGCTCACAATAAAATGTTCAAAAACGAAACTGAAACTGCTTTCCTGTGAAATATGTTAAGGAAGTTCCTTTCCAGAGTAAAGACTTGTGTATAAGGTAAAATAAATAACCCCAAAAAAATACTCCTCCACACCTTGGGCTATGTTGACAAGTAGCATTTTTTATGTGTTTTTGCACTTTTGTATTGCTTTCAACCGTTACAAATGCATTCACAGGGAAATGTCATTTTAACATTTTACAACCTCATATGGCCATGTGCTATGTGACACATGCATACAGTGCTGAAAAGACATGGGAACAGCATGGGGAAGACCCCTGGAAGCATCTCTGAAACCCAGGTCACTGCCTAAAAGTGTGCCCATCAGAAGTCATCCTTGCCGCATCAGAAGATGCAGACTTGCAACTATCCCCGTGCAAGTCCTTGTCCCAGGGCAGTGTTCAATTGTACCTCCCCCATTCCTTGCAATGCAAGCGCAAATATGCAGCCAACCACCCACCCACCCGCAGGCTGAAATACTATGCTGCTAGCTTGCACTTGAAATGGGGCCTTTTAGTTTGAAGGAGGCCGAGGCTGGTCACTACCTCATGGCTGCTTCGGCAGCGAGGTATCCATACTCAGTTCCCAGCCGCCCGGCGGCCGGGTGTCCATGCTCGATCCCCAGCCACCCCTATTTCTCCTGTCACCTTCCCACACACTTTTCTTACCCTTGCCTGCTTTAGGGCAGCATTGGACGAGCCCACCAGAGAACCAGCATGATGATGATGATAGAAGTTAGCATCTGCTTTGTTTTCTTGGAATGCAAGCGTAAGTGTGCAGCCTGCCACCCACCCACCCCCAGGCTGTTATACCATACTGCTTGCTTGCACTTGAAATGGGGCCTTTTAGTTTGGAGGAGGTCGAAGCTGGCCACTACCTCATGGCTGCTTCGGCAACGAGGTATCCATACTCAGTCCCCAGCCGCCCCTATTTGTCCCGGTGTGCCTTATACATAAGATTAAGCGCGCATACCAAAACATTACCTGTGCCCTCCCCAGGGCATTTAGTGGGAAGGACAGCCTATTCCGCTGTAGTGTGTGCATGCCAAACCCCTGTTCATGGTACATGCGAAGATGCCTCCCACCCTTCACCTGTCGTTGCAGACTTGCAACTATCCCCGTTCAAGTCCTTGTCCCAGGACAGTGTTCAATTGTACCTCTCCCATTCCTTGCAATGCAAGCGCAAGTATGCAGCCTGCCACCCACCCACCCCCATACTGCATGCTTGCACTTGAAATTAGGCCTTTTAGGCATGTGGAGGCGGAATCTGGCCACCAAGTCATGGCTGCGTTGGCGGCCTGGTATCCATACTCAGTCTCCAGCCGCCCGGCGGCCGGATGTCCACACTCAGTCCCCAGCCACCAGGGGGGGCCCGGGTGTCCATACTCGGTCCCCAGCCGCCCCTCGTCCGGGTGTCCACACACGGTCCCCAGCCGCCTGGGGGCAGCCGGGTGTCCATAAAAGGTCCCCAGCCGCCCCTATTTCTCCTGTCAACTTCCCCCCACACACTTTTCTTAGCCTGGCCTGCTATAGGGCAGCATTGGATGAGCCCACCAGAGAACCAGACTCCTCCGGTGGGCCCTGGCTTCTCCATCAGGGGAGTTGAGAGTGCCATGGTGAGAAGCATGATGATGATGATAGAAGTTAGCATCTGCTTTGTTTTCTTGGAATGCAAGCGCATGTATGTAGTAGCGGCTAGGCCTGAGGTGGTCAGCGTTTTGGCGCATATCCTACCTCCTCCGAGGATTGCTAGATGTTTTCCTGCTACTATCCCAGTTCTATGACTCCCGTTAAAACAAAGCTTCAGGTGATAAATGATGGATGAGGTGGTGGCAAAGGAGAAAGAGCAGGAGGAACAGGGACCATTCACATCAATATCAGGCCAGTCAACCACATATGTCTTGTAGGATATGTTTCTGTAACAAAAGGAGCGGTTCGGCTACACAGTTATAGGGCATACAGTGAGTGCAATGCCTACCAAAAATTTCGAGGCACTCAAATGCCCCTTGGAAATGACATGGAGGTCAGAGGGCCTTAACTAAACTGTTTTTTCCATTTATAGCAACTGGGTCTCCTGTACACTGTTGGCCTAAGCAATGAATGGAAGGCTTTCCAAAAATTATGAGGAACTGCAATGCCCCTTGAAACAGACGTGGATTACAGCATACTAAAAACCTTCTACCCATTATTGGGGAGTGGGTCTCCCTTAGTTTTCGCCTTTGCATTGAAAAGCAAAAGCTGACTAAAATTAGGAGGAAATGCAATGCCCGTTGGAAGAGTCGTGGAGGTTAGAGGTAATTAAAAACAACATTTCAATGCCCTTTGGAAGAGCTGTGGAGTTCAGAGTGGCTTAAGAAGATGCTTTTAATGCCCATTTGAAGAGACATGGAGGTCACAGTAGCTTAACAAGATGGTTTTAATGCCCCTCGGAAGAGATGTGGAGGTCACAGTAGCCTAACAAGACGGTTTTAATGCCCCTCGGAAGAGACGTGGAGGTCACAGTAGCTTAACAAAATGGTTTTAATGCCCCTTGGAAAAGTGGTGGAGGTCACAGTAGCTTAACAAGATGGTTTTAATGCCCCTTGGAAAAGTGGTGGAGGTCGCAGTAGCTTAACAAGACGGTTTTAATGCCCCTCGAAAGAGACGTGGAGGTCACAGTAGCTTAACAAGACGGTTTTAATGCCCCTCGGAAAAGTGGTGGAGGTCGCAGTAGCTTAACAAGACGGTTTTAATGCCCCTTACAAGAGCCATACAGTACAGCATCTTAAAAACATTATTCCCATTATTGGGGAGTGGGTCTCCCATAGTCTTTGCTTAAGCCTTCCAAGCAAAAGCTGCCAAAAATTAGGACGGACGAACTTGCAATGCCCCTTACAAGAGCCATGCAGTACAGCATATTACAAACATTATTCCCATTATTGGGGAGTGGGTCCCCCATAGTCTTTGCTTATGCCTTCCAAGCAAAAGCTGCCAAAAATTAGGAGGAAATGCAATGCCCGTTCGAAGAGTCGTGGAGGTTAGAGGTAATTAAAAACAACATTTCAATGCCCCTTGGAAGAGCCGTGGAGTTCAGAGTGGTTTAACAAGGCGCTTTTAATGCCCCTCAGAAGAGACGTGGAGGTCCCAGTAGCTTAACAAGACGGTTTTAATGCCCCTTGGAAAAGTAGTGGAGGTCACAGTAGCTTAACAAGACGGTTTTAATGCCCCTCGGAAGAGACGTGGAGGTCACAGTAGCTTAATAAGACGGTTTTAATGCCCCTCGAAAAAGTGGTGGAGGTCACAGTAGCTTAACAAGACGGTTTTAATGCCCCTTACAAGAGCCATACAGTACAGCATCTCGAGAATATTATTCCCATTATTGGGGAGTGGGTCTCCCACAGTCTTTGCTTATGCCTTCCAAGCAAAAGAAGACAAAAATGAAGACGGAGGAATTTTCACTAATGGCAACACAGACCACGGTCACCCTGGTGGTATAGTGGTGGTGGAGGCTGAGGATAAGGAGAAGAACATAAAACAGCCGAAATGAGGAAGCGTATACCCATGTGTGGGTATGAAGCGGTGCATGTGAATACACCTCCCGAAATAACACAGTGGATTTGACTTTATGTTACTCTGCTGTCATTTGGTGGTGATGAGAAGTCTGGCCCAATCCAGCCCTTGTTCATTTTGATAAGGGTCAGCTTGTCAGCATTATCAGTTGACAGGCGAGTTCACTTATCAGTTATAATTCCCCCAGAGGCACTAAAAACACGCTCCGATAACACGCTAGCGGCAGGGCAGGCCAGGACCTCCAAGCTATACAGAGCGAGTTCATTCCAAGTGTCCTGCTTGGATACCCAATAATTAAAAGGCACAGATGAATCACAGGGGACGCTGGTACGGTCGGCAAGGTACTCCCTCACCATCTTTTGAAACTTTCCACTCCTTGTGAGAGTACCCCGCGCCTCAGGGTCTGTCCGAAGGGAGGGTCTGAGAAAACTGTTCCAGAACATTGACAGTGTTCCCCTGCCTCTGCTGGATTGGAGTTGCCTCTCTCTCGCTTGTACGCCTTGGTTGGGCAACGAACTGTGACCTCTGCCGCTAGCGTGTTCAGATGGGAATTTTTTTAACAGTTCTGCAGCAGGGGCCTTCTGGTACTACCCCATTTTTATAGACCTCTCCACCTCAGGAATAAGAGAGTGAAAGTTCGACCGATATGGCTTCTTGATCCATCCCATCACACTCTGGCTGCAATGCCTTCTCTTTAATTCTCTGCAGAGAGCGTTGCACAAGACAGACAAGTGGAATGCTGACGCTAATGATGGCGTCATCGCCACTCACCATCTTGGTGGACTCCTCAAAGTTTGTCAAGATGGTACATAAGTCAGACATCCAGGTCCACTCCTGAGGTCTTATGTGTGGAGTCTGACCTGAATATCGACGGCCTTGTTGCAGCTGGTACTCCACAACTGCTCTCTTCTGCTCACAAATCCTTTGCAACATGTGGAGGGTAGAGTTCCAACGTGTGGGGACATCACACACCAGTCGGTGCGACGGAAGCTGCAAACGCTGCTGCAACACAGCAAGGGCGGCGGAAGCTGTAGCCGACTTGCGAAAATGAGCTGACAGGCGGCGTACTTTGATGAGCAGATCTGGCAACTCGGGGTACGATTTAAAAAACCGCTGAACCACGAGGTTGAGCACATGAGCCAGGCATGGTACGTGTGTGATCTCGCCTCGCCTCAGAGCCGCCACCAGGTTACGGCCATTGTCACACACGAGCATGCCTGGATGTAGGTTCAGCGGTGTCAGCCACAGATCTGCCTGCTCTTTCACAGCTGTCCACAACTCACAAGCAGTGTGAGGTTTCTCACCTAAGCTTATGAGTTTCAGCACAGCCTGTTGCCGCTTGGCGGAGGCAGTACTGCAGTGCTTCCAGCTTGTAACTGATGTGGTGATATCTGAGATGGAGGCTAAACATGAGGAGGAGGAGGAGGATGATGCGCAGGAGCTGTACACTGTGGGGGCAACTCTGACTGACATAGGGCCCGCAATCCTCGGTGTAGGGAGGATGTGTTCTGTCCCAAGGTCCGACTGGGTCCCGGCTTCCACTATGTTTACCCAGTGTGCCGTCAGGGAGATGTACCGTCCCTGGCCACAAGCACTTGTCCACGTGTCCGTTGTCAGGTGGACTCTCCCAGTAACTGCGTTGTTGAGGGCACGGCAGATGTTTTGGGACACGTGCTTGTGTAGTGAAGGGATGGCACACCGGGCAATATAGTGTCGGCTGGGGACCGAGTACCGAGGGACGGCCACCGCCATAAGGTTGCGGAAGGATTCCGTCTCCACCAGCCTAAAAGGCAGCATTTCCAACGCAAGCAGTCGTGAAATGTGCGAATTTAGGACTCTGGCCTGTGGGGCGTTAGCTGCGAATTTCCGCTTTCGTTCAAAGGTCTGGGATATGGACAATTGAATGCTGCGGTGGGACGTGGACGTGGACGTTGATGCTGTTTCTTGAGAAACTGCCATAACAAGTGAAGACTGAGAGGAGGGGGCATCTTTGCATGCAGTATGGACAGGGGATTGCCTTGCACACACAACAGGGGGTTCTATTGCACGCACAACAGCGGAAGAAGCAGTGGTGACACCCGCTGACACTGGTCGTGGACCCTGGGGTTCGCTCCACATAGTCAGGTGCTTTGCTGCCATGTGCCTGATCATGCTGGTGGTGGTCAAGCTTGTAGTTTTGTCACCCCTGCTGATGCTGGCCTGCCAGGTGGTACAAATGGCCTTTTTGGGGTTATCAGCAGAGTCTTTAAAAAAATTCCAGACTCTGGAAGACCTACAGGTTGTACTGGCAACGTCCATCGTGTTGTTGTTACGGGGAACTGTTGCCTGCCTTCTGTGTGCGGCCACCACACTGCTTCTTCCTGCCTGTTGGGGTACTCTGGCTCCATCACCCTGTGTGCTGCTGGCCTCGCTCTGCGTGTCCTCCTGACACGTTGGGTCAGTTACTAGATCATCCACCACCTCCTCCTTTTCCACTTGCGCACCACGATCCTCCTCCTCACTTCCTGGCAATTGTGTCTCGTCATCGTCCACCTCTTGTGACAAATTGCCAGCGTCGACTTCCTGTGGCCGTGGCTGTTCAAATATTTGGGCATCACTACATGGGATCTCCTCTTCCACCACTTCAAGCGGAGCAGGCAAGTGGCACAAATCTGGAAATGGACCAGTGAACAGCTCTTCAGAGTGTCCAAGTGTGGGATCAGTTGCTGTGTGATGACACTCGGCATGGTGGGAGGAAGGAGCATCACGGTGAGGAGGAGTATGCGGTTGATACTCACGGCTACTAAGAGTTGACCGTGTGGAAGACAGACCGAAGGTGGTGGTGCCCAGGTAACTGGAAGTATTATCTGCTATCCAATTAATAACCTGTTCACACTGATCAGTTCGCAATACTGGTGTTGTTCTGTGCTTCCCTAGTAATTTGGTCAAGAAGTGGGAGCGAGAAGATGTGGCTGTTGGTTGTGGCACATTTTCACCTTGGCCACAGCCCCATCCTCTGCACGCACCATCACCAGAACGTCCAGTTCCACGTCCCTTGCCACGTGCCTTGCCCATTGTAAAGGAAGTAAAATAGCTTACACTCGCACTATCAATGGAAAAAGGGTAATAAAAAGTAGATTAGAACCGTGGAAGAGGAAAACCACAGTTCTATTTCTCTAGCCTACACCCGACTCTTTTAAACAATCTGAAAAATCAGGGAGACACTATTAGTTTTTTTTTTACGGCATAAAATGCCAAAAGCAGGATAATAGAGATTTTTTTACCGTGGAACAGCAAAACCACAGTTATAATTTACTGGTGTATACCAGACTTTTTTAAATATATATATTTGCGGTTGAACAGTGAGCGACACACTCAAACTGTTTTTTTTTAGATACAAATGGCCCAAAAGTGGATAATACAGAGGTTTGAACCGTGGAACTGCAAAACCACACTTCTGTTTCTCTGGCCTACACCAGACTATTTTCAACAGATATATTTGTGTCTGAAAAATCAGGGAGACACTATTAGTTTTTTTTACGGCAAAAAATGCCAAAAGCAGGATAATAGAGATTTTTTACCGTGGAACAGCAAAGCCACAGTTATAATTTACTGGTGTATACCAGACTTTTTTAAATATATATATTTGCGGTTGAACAGTGAGCGACACACTCAAACTGTTTCTTTTTTAGATACAAATGGCCCAAAAGTGGATAATGCAGAGGTTTGAACCGTGCAACTGCAAAACCACACTTCTGTTTCTCTGGCCAACACCAGACTATTTTCAACAGATATATTTGTGCCTGAAAAATCAGAGACACACTTTTTTTATTTTATTTTTTTTTTTGGGGGGGGGGGGGGGACACCAAAAGGTTAATAAGACGGGTATTTGTACAGTGTGAAGGAGGAAAAAAAAAAGAGGACTTAGATGAAAAAAAATGGATTTTTCCTGGCCCCCGAGACCTGGAGTTAAGTCCAGCAATTTCAGCAACAGGAGCACACAGGACTGTAATACAGCGTTTGCTGGTATAACCACTGCGTCTCCTATACAGCCTGCCTGCCTGCCTGATATCTGGGATGGATATTAGTCCTGAGAAGGACTGTTTGTTTGATCTGGCAGCCTTTACAGACCCTACACTAACTATTTCGCAGTATATATCTCTCCCTAAATCAGCAGCGCTGTCCCTACACTGTCTGATCCCAGCCGTTCGTGTCCAAGATGGCGGCACCCGGTTTTAAATACTCGAGGTGTCGCTGTGCGGCCAGCCAATCAATGTAATGCCCACAACCAACATGACTGCGGCATTACAGTGACTGGCTGGCAGTCCCTGCATGTTCATTGGCTCTGTAAAGAGCGCCAAACATGCAGGGCAGAGACCCGAGCTCCCGCCCGAGTAACCCGGAAGTGCTCGGTGCTCGCCGAACATCCCGAGTAGCGTGATGCTCGGGCGAGTACGGAGCAGTGTCGAGCATGTTCGCTCAACACTACTAGTGAGCATATAAAGGTAGGTTGTAATTAAAGAAAAGTTATCATGTGCTCACTAGTCTCGGAGGTCAGTATGATTGGCATAGACAAAAGTTAAATAAAAACGTTAGTGACACACATATATTATTATCCTCTAAAATTAATATCATTGATATGTAGAAAAAATAAAAATATTTGTGATACAAATATAGAATAAATATAAATACTAGAGATATACCATGTCCAAGCTGTAAACAAAACTGTCTTTAATATTGTAGTATTAGATCCTATCTAAAGGGTACTCGGGTTTCTAACATAAAAATGCAATATGATCCCTATTTATCAGTTTGCGTCTATGGTCTCCCTCCTTGGATAGGTCTATATACTTTTTCTATGCCTTGAAATTTCAGTGCTGAATCTTCCCCTTTATGGAACATTTGGAAGTTTCGACACTGCTGAAATATTTGTGGCCAAAGGATTAACCGCATCAGGTATGTCTTCTAATCCGAAGTTTTAAAGGGACGGTAGTACAACCAATGTATTGGATGTTACATGTAATACATTCAACAAGGTATATAACCAAGGGTGTGCTGCAATTAATAAAGTCATGTATTTTGTACATACGATTATTATGCAGTGAGATAAAAATCCTTTTCACTGCATTTTACACAGGGCTGTGGAGTCGGAGTCGTGGAGTCGGAGCCCATTTTGGTGGAGTCGGAGTCGGTATAAAATGGACCGTAGTAGTAGTTCAATGCAGTAGTTCAATGCAGTTTGTGGGGAATTTTTTTCATAAGCATTTGGGAAAGAAATGAAATGTCCTATAAATGTCTATCCTATTCCTGATCAAAGGTTCTAGACTTTTAGCTGAGATTAATCTGTGCTACAGTAAATTTATCACTTAAACATGAGCGGGTATGAGGGAGTCGGAGACATGCAAATTGAGGAGTCGGAGGTTTGGTTTACCGACTCCACAGCCCTGGTTTTACAGCGGTTTGCTCCGCATTTGAAAAAAACACTAAGGTTTAACCAGGTAGTAGATTCAGAGTATGCTTTTCACTTTTCAGGAAAAGACCGGGGGACAGGATGGTACCCAGCGTGGGTGCTTTCTTAGCCACAAATCAAATATCATTGGTAAGAATTTTATTAAGCCCCATATCCTGGTGTAACATTAGTATTTCTCTATAATGGACACCACTTTGTTATACGGCGGACTATAAGTTGTAGAGAATGTTACACTGGAAGTTTCACATCCCAAATATTTTTTTCGTCCCTTATTTTTGAGAAGATCCTTACGCTCTAGGCTCAATACCATTTTGTATGCTTTTTTAAGATTCCAATCAGGATAACCTCTTTTTGCCAATCTGTCACAAACTTCTCTGGCCTCCATATCAAAAGCAATATTATCCGTACAATTTTGTTTCGCCCTAATTAATTCCCCATATGGAATATTGCGCTTGATATGCAGGGGGTGGCAAGAATTGGCCTGCAGAATACTATTACTGGCAGTCTCTTTTCTATAGGGTATTATTTTTACTGTATTGAGATATTTATCACCGTTCAATTTAAGATCCAAATAATGTATTTCTCTAGGATCAAACTAATGTGGGAATCTCAAATTGAAATCATTGTTGAGATTTTCTGCAAATTTCAACGCCTCCTCCTGTGTGCCTCCCCACATGAGGAGGAGGTAGTCGATAAATCGACCGTACCATATGATTTTGGGGCTGTAAATATTGCTCTCATTGTAAATGTGTTGCTCCTCCCATTTGGATATTATTACATTAGCCAATGACGGTGAAAATTTGCTACCCATACTTACTCCCCTCCTTTGTAAAAAAAAAAAACTGATTGTCAAAGCAGAAATAATTATCATCCAGAAGAAATTTAACTGACATGATAATGAAATCTTTAATTCCTACTGTATGCGTAGCATTGGTATCCAAGTGATAGCTCAGGCTAGTTAATGCTACACTGTGTGGTATGGATGGATATAGAGCTATAACATCGCATGATAGCCGGTGATAATTTTCTTGCTATAGAAAAATCTTCATATACAGTAGCCAAAAATTTAGAGTCCCTAATGTAGCTGGGGAGGGGATATCTTGCATTAGTGGTTGTAGATAGAAATCTATCCATGCACCCAGTCTCTCTCCCATAGAACCTATGCCCGCTAATATTGGTCTGAGTGGTGGTGGAAATATGTTTTTGTGGATCTTAGGAAATGAATGATATATACAGTACAGACCAAAAGTTTGGACACACCTTCTCATTTAAAGATTTTTCTGTATTTTCGTGACTGAAAATTGTACATTCACACTGAAGGCATCAAAACTATGAATTACCACATGTGGAATTATATACTTAACAAAAAAGAATGAAACAACTGAAAATAAGTCTTATATTCTAGGTTCTTCAAAGTAGCCACCTTTTGCTTTGATGACTGCTTTGCACACTCTTGGCATTCTCTTGATGAGCTTCAAGAGGTAGTCACCGGAAATGGTGACACTTAAAACTAGCAAAATTACAAGCTGAATGGCTTGTCATAGAAGTATATAAACAGATCTAAACAATCATGCTGCTGAAAAATTGATACAGTCACTACTTTTCCTCAATCCTGTACCTAAACAAAGCTGATACTGCCTAGTCACGGATGTTGGCACCCCGAGAAATGCCAATGGTGCCGCCACTCACCGGTGGGTGTCCCTCAGAAACCCTAGTTAATTCTGATATATATATTAAAAAGTACACTGATACATTAAATAGAACCAGATATGTCTCAAGGCATATATAAAAGAAAGGGTTTGGTACTCATCAGAGAATGGTTCAATAATCTGCCTCAATGCGTATCCCCAACAGCTTCATCAGGAGGCTTGAAACAGGGATGATAATCCATGATGTTCAGCATAGTGTGCCTAATAGCCAGGTGTCCATGTATAAATATCTCACTTCATCCAAACCCCTCCCCAGACTAGGAGACCCATTCCCATTCCTAAAGGTGAATTGTCATAGGATATATAGAATGGAGTCTGTCTACAATAATGTACTGCGCTACTTCTCATGAGCTAAAGGTCCGATAATGTCCATCCCCTAGTGTGCATGCCCGGAAGTGCCGCGCTTCACACTGAAACGCCGGTAAACGGATTAACGCTGCACCACTCGTACCCTAGACTGCGCATGCCTGTAGTTACGTGTTCCACGCCAGAGAGCATAATGGCCTATATGTGTCCGGACCATCATCCTTGTCAGTAGATAGGCTGCGATTACAGTTAGAGTGAGCCGGAGAATTCATTGTATACAGTATCTCATATTGTAGATTTCACCTTGTAATCTCCCTGTTCTGCATTTTGTTGCTATAATTATCACAAGTCCCCCATATCAGGGACATAAATAATTATATTGGTTACTTCAGCCTGGTGTTTGTCTATGTGTTGTATCCGGTCACATGATTACAGGGGCATAATGGGGGCATTACACTGTGTGGGGGCATTATACATCCTGCATAAGGGGTATAATGGGGGCATTACACTGTGTGAGGGCATCATACATACTGCATAAGGGGCATAATGGGGGCATTACACTGTGTGGGGGCATCATACATCCTGTATAAGAGGCATAATGGGGGCATTACACTGTGTGGGGGCATCATACACCCTGCATAAGGGGCATAATGGGGGCATTACACTGTGTGGGGGCATCATACATACTACATAAGGGACATAATGGGGGAATTACACTGTGGGGGGGCATCATACATACTGCATAAGGGGTATAATGGGGGCATTACACTGTGTGGGGGCATCATACACCCTGCATAAGGGGCATAATGGGGGCATTACACTGTGTGGGGGCATCATACATACTGCATAAGGGGTATAATGGGGGCATTACACTGTGTGGGGGCATCATAAATCCTGCATAAGGGGCATAATGGGGGCATTACACTGTGGGGGCATCATACATTCTGCATAAGGGACATAATGGGGACATTACATTGTGTGGGGGCATCATACATACTGTATAAGGGGCATAATGGGGGCATTACACTGTGTGGGGGCATCATACATACTGCATAAGGGGCATAATGGGGGCATTACACTGTGTGGGGGCATCATACATCCTGCATAAGGGGCACAATGGGGGCATTACACTGTGGGGGGTCCTGTTCTATGAGAACAATACGTTTCCTCCCTTCCTGTCTCCATAGTTGGGTCGTATGTATCTATTACAGGAAACAGAACAGAAACCTTATGATTCTTATAAAGGGGCAACACAAGACCCCCAAAGAGTCTCCGTGCTGAAGGGGTTAATGCCCCCTGCGCCCAGTAATGGGGTCTCCACATACCTCCACCTGCAGAGCCGCCACCACATATATGGCTATTGTGTGCACACAGGAGCTGTGATGAGGTCACAGGAGGGGAGGAGTCAGGGGTCACATGATCAGGGGCCTCAGTGGATGCAGGACTCTGCTGTGCTGGTTGTCATGGTGCTGGATGAAGTTGTCTATTGGCTATAGAGATAGATTAGATAGTGTGTCTCTCCATAACCAGGATTACACAGTAGTGAAGACCTCTAGTGAGCGCTGACATGACTGTAAACAAGATCCCAATGTTCCTCAGGATCATCAGGTAGATGGAGAGAAGGTGTCATGAGATCTCCACTATGATGTGTAGATGGCTTTGAAGGTCTTGTGCTCAGTCTTGTTTTTTCCACCAGTACTACAACCCCTGGCAAAAATTATGGAATCACTGGGCTCGGAGGATGTTCATTCCGTTGTTTAATGTTGTTGAAAAAAAGCCGATCACAGACATGGCACAAAACTAAAGTCATTTCAAATGGCAACTTTAGGGCTTTAAGAAACACTAAAAGAAATCAAGATTAAAAATGTGGTACTCAGTAAGGGTAATTTTTTTCAGACCAAGCAGAGGGAAAAAATTATGGAATCACTCAATTCTGAGGAAAAAATTATGGAATCATGAAAAACAAACACACAAAAGAACACTCCAATACATCACTAGTATTTTGTTGCACCACCTCTGGCTTTAATAACAGCTTGCAGTCTCTGAGGCATGGACCAAGGGTTGTATATGTTTTATACTTGTGTAATGAGACCGGTGGAGATGGCAGGATTAGAGCTGATCATAGATGTGACTTCTCCATCTGTCTGTGACTTTTATAATATTTGTTTCAGGGTGAAGATCTGACCCATATTAATACTACAGAGACATATGTGAGGGGTGATGAGCGGTGTAAGGAGGAGATTCCTACATATGACCACCCAGGTGAGTAGTGACCACTAAATGCAGAGAAGTCACAGATTCTTGGGATATTCTTGGGAATATATATACTGTATATGCGCCACAGCAAAAGCAATTTGTATCCAATAAAATATAAGCTGACATTTCTTTGTAAAACAACAATGATAAAGGATAAAAGAAAAATTACTTGGAGGGTGAGGGCTTTTTAGCTCCTTTATTTGAACCGGACAAGCCCGGTCTGGATGGGTTTTTATACCATATAGATGTTTTTTTAGACTTAGATGCTTTTATTTTAAAACAAATAACATAAATAATTATGTAAATATGTAAGGTGCTTTCTTGAATTTCCCGTGGATTGACAGTTGAGATCAGAAGCAATAATCGGAACATGGGTCGGAACGGAACTTGCATTTTGGTTGTACGTTTATTTTCTCCCATCCGATTAAAATTTGTGAACATTTGTCTTTTTTCATTCGTATTAACTATGTAAATATGTCAGATAATACATTATTACTGTGTGATAATATAGCCAAACAACAGTAGATTCTTAGGAGGATGGAAGATCAGTGCAATGGGTGTCGAGAACGCTGCTCATCTTCCTTCTGTTGCAGATTTACTTCTGTTGATTCTGTTCAAAGTATTCATCCGAAAGAGATTAAATGCTGGAAATATCTTCTGGTTTTTCCAGCCTCAGAAAGCCTTTAAACAGATGTACAGTGGGGAGAATAAGGATTTGATACGTGGCCGATTTTGCAAGTTTTCCCACCCACAAAGAATGGAGAGGTCTGTAATTTTTATCGTAGGTCACTTCACCTGTGAGAGACAGAATCTAAAAATAAAAAAAACAGAAAATCACATTGTATGATTTCTAAATAATTAAATTGCATTTTATTGCATGAAATAAGTATTTGATCACCTACCAGCCAGCAAGAATTCTGGCTGTCACATACCTGTTAGTTTTTCTTTAAGAAGCCCTCTTACTCTGTACTCATTACCTGTATTTATTGCAGCTGTTTGAACTCATTACCTGTATAAAAGACACCTGTCCACACACTCAATCAATCACACTCCAACCTCTACCCCATGGCCAAGACCAAAGAGCTGTCTAAGGACACCAGGGACAAAGCTGTAGACATGCACAAGGCTGGGATGGGCTAGAGGACAATAGGCAAGCAGCTTGGTGAGAAGGCAACAACTGTGGGCACAATTATTAGAAAATGGAAGAAACACAAGATGACTGTCAATCTTCCTTGGTTTGGGCCTCCATACGAGATCTCGCCTCATGGGGTAAGAATGTTTTTGAGAAAGATCAGGAATCAGTCCAGAACTACATGGGAGGACCTAGTCAATGACCTGAAGAGAGCTGGGACCACAGTCTCACACATTACTGTTAGTAACATACTACGCTGTCATGGATTAAAATCCTGCAGGCCACGCAAGGTCCCCCTGCACATGCCAGCACATGTCCAGGAAGCATCATACTTTGGGGGTTCTTTTCTGCAAAGGGGACAGGACTACTGCACCATATTGAAGGGAGGATAGATGGGGTTATGTATCGTGAGATTTTAGCCAACAACCTCGTTCCCTCAGTAAGAGCATTGAAGATGGGTCGTGACTGAGTCTTCCAGCATGACTTGATCTGAAACACACAGCCAGGGTCACTAAGGAGTGGCTCCGTAAGAAACATTTCAATGTCCTTGAGTGGCCTAGCCAGTCTCCAGACCTGAACTCAATATAAAATCTTTGGGGGAAGCCTAAACTCCATGTTTCCCAGCGACAGCCCCGAAACCTGAAAGATCTGGAGAAGATCTGTATGGAGGAGGGGGCCAAAATCCCTGCTGCAGTGTGTGCAAACCTGGTCAAGAACTACAGGAAACGTCTGTCCTCTGTAACTGCAAATAAATGTTTCTGTACCAAATATTAAGTTCTGTTTTTCTATTGTATCAAATACTTATTTTATGCATTAAAATACAAATTAATTATGTAAAAATCATACAATGTGATTTTCTGGATTTTTTTTTAGATTCTGTCTCTTACAGGTGAAGTGACCTATGATAAAAATTACAGACCTCACCATTCTTTGTAGGTGGGAAAACATGCAAAAATTGGCAGTGGATCAAATACATATTTTCCCTACTCTATGGCATCCTGAGATATTATTCCACCTTCAGCAATAAAAAACACAAGTTGGCTGTAAGGTAGCACTCTATTTGTGTGTGTAAAACCTCCATGGATACTGTTCTTGTGGCATGAGCTATGAGATTCTGATTAACTGCAACCTTTCACCAGTGGATTGATTTTCTGTCTGATTTCACCTTAGAAGCCATCTTTTTAAGACAGTAGTTTTCAGAGTCGTATGACTTGTACTCCAGTCATGTAGACAAAAAAACCTTATCACGGAAATGATGATTGAGAACGCAGATCTTGATGCATAAGTGAATATTTTATTTTGATCCAGCAAGAAAAGATCCAAAATTTATATTATAGAGGAACTGGGCATGAGGCAGATGCAGCTGTGTGCAGGCCACAGGTATTCCTGAGTGTACCGGGAAATACAAGGAGGCCTTGTGTAGTAAGGTTGTAAGTCCATACTATCAGTCTTGCACTGATTACCACAGACCAATTCTTATTATTCTCTCTTCATGTTGTGTACATTATAATATTTAAGCCATATGACAAGAGCGTTGGGGCAGGGCCTTCATAACCCTTCTCCATTTTGCTGTATGAGGAGAAATTCCGGGAAACCTCCGAGTATGGACCACTACTTTCAGAATGAGCCCACCAAGCTCATTTAGACTGAATATAATTAGTTTGCCTCCTCTCTTTGTGTTATAAAGCAACAAGACAAATGTGACCTCTCTGCGCACAGGAGGCGCTTAGCGCAGCAGTTCAGTTTATTCAATAGTTCCATTAGGAAAGAAAATCCTCAGCTCTCACCGAATGTTGCAAATTATCCATTATTTTTTTTTGTTAAAAGCCAGGAGTCGATTATAAAGAAAAGAAAACTATAAAAAAAAGTCCCCTTTTTATCCACTCCTAACTTTTTATACATTCCCTTTACAATTCTCCACTGAGGATTTAACTAGAAAAGACTGATGACGGGCAACACTGATATACAGTACAGACCAAAAGTTTGGACACACCTTCTCATTTAAAGATTTTTCTGTATTTTCATGACTATGAAAATTGTACATTCACACTGAAGGCATCAAAACTATGAATTACCACATGTGGAATTATATACTTAACAAAAAAGTGTGAAACAACTGAAAATATGTCTTATATTCTAGGTTCTTCAAAGTAGCCACCTTTTGCTTTGATGACTGCTTTGCACACTCTTGGCATTCTCTTGATGAGCTTCAAGAGGTAGTCACCGGAAATGGCCTTCCAACAATCTTGAAGGAGTTCCCAGAGATGCTTAGCACTTGTTGGCCCTTTTGCCTTCACTCTGTGGTCCAGCTCACCCCAAACCATCTCGATTGGGTTCAGGTCTGGTGACTGTGGAGGCCAGGTCATCTGGCGTAGCACCCCATCACTCTCCTTCTTGGTCAAATAGCCCTTACACAGCCGGGAGGTGTGTTTGGGGTCATTGTCCTGTTGAAAAATAAATGATGGTCCAACTAAACGCAAACCAGATGGAATAGCATGCCACTGCAAGATGCTGTGGTAGCCATGCTGGTTCAGTATGCCTTCAATTTTGAATAAATCCCCAACAGTGTCACCAGCAAAGCACCCCCACACCATCACACCACCTCCTCCATGCTTCACGGTGGGAACCAGGCATGTAGAGTTCATCCGTTCACCTTTTCTGCGTCGCACAAAGACACGGTGGTTGGAACCAAACATCTCAAATTTGGACTCATCAGACCAAAGCACAGGTTTCCACTGGTCTAATGTCCATTCCTTGTGTTCTTTAGCCCAAACAAGTCTCTTCTGCTTGTTGCCTGTCCTTAGCAGTGGTTTCCTAGCAGCTATTTTACCATGAAGGCCTGCTGCACAAAGTCTCCTCTTAACAGTTGTTGTAGAGATGTGTCTGCTGGTAGAACTCTGTGTGGCATTGACCTGGTCTCTAATCTGAGCTGCTGTTAACCTGCGATTTCTGAGGCTGGTGACTCGGATAAACTTATCCTCAGAAGCAGAGGTGACTCTTGGTCTTCCTTTCCTGGGGCGGTCCTCATGTGAGCCAGTTTCTTTGTAGCGCTTGATGGTTTTTGCAACTGCACTTAGGGACACTTTCAAAGTTTTCCCAATTTTCGCACTGACTGACCTTCATTTCTTAAAGTAATGATGGCCACTCATTTTTCTTTACTTAGCTGCTTTATTCTTGCCATAATAGAAATTCTAACAGTCTATTCAGTAGGACTATCAGCTGTGTAGCCACCAGACTTCTGCACAACACAACTGATGGTCCCAACCCCATTTATAAGGCAAGAAATCCCACTTATTAAACCTGACAGGGCACACCTGTGAAGTGAAAACCATTTCTGGTGACTACCTCTTGAAGCTCATCAAGAGAATGCCAAGAGTGTGCAAAGCAGTCATCAAAGCAAAAGGTGGCTACTGTGAAGAACCTAGAATATTAGACATATTTTCAGTTGTTTCACACTTTTTTTGTTAAGTATATAATTCCACATGTGTTAATTCATAGTTTTGATGCCTTCAGTGTGAATGTACAATTTTCATAGTCATGAAAATACAGAAAAATCTTCAAATGAGAAGGTGTGTCCAAACTTTTGGTCTGTACTGTATGAACCTATGAAAATATTTTTGATTCATTAATAATAAACTGCAAAAAAGTAGCATGAGGCCTAGTGTTTGTTATCTTCTGGTTTATGTTTTAAAGCCTACTGTTAGATTGTGATCGGAATTTTTTTTATCACTGTTTTATTTAAAAAGAAAATTTTGCTGCATGCCTTGTAGTTTGGATGAAAATTTTTACATATTAATGTTACAAAATTTCATTAGACATTTTATTATTAAAAAATAAGAAAACCAGTTTTATTCTTTTCATATGACTGTCCCGGGATCTCTGAGGGACATCAGATATCTTTAGATTGTAAAGCTGATAATCGTGGTATCCCACACGATACATATGAAGAACATGTCCTAATTCCATATGTCGCTGTTCCCGGTAACAGTCTATCATCAGATCCGTTCAAACAGGTCCTGTCTTCTGATTCATTACCGAATGTTAAGGAAAATAAACGTAACAGAAAAGATGTCGTGAACCAAAGTGCTAATAGTGGAGAGAAGTCATATACATGTTTGGAATGTGGAAAATGTTTTTACAGGAAATCAAAATGTATTCAACATAACAGAAGTCACACAGGGGAGAAGCCATCTTCTTGTGAACATTGTGAGAAATGTTTTAGCGAAAGATCTTTTCTTTTTAGACATCAGAGAAGCCACACAGATGCAAAGCCGTTTTCATGCTCACAATGTGGAAAATTATTTAAACAGAAATGGGGTCTTGTTACCCACGAGAGAATTCACACAGGGGAGAAGCCATATTCATGTTCAGAATGTGATAAATGCTATAGTGATGAATCAAGTCTTGTGAGACATCAGTGGGTTCACACAGGGGAGAAGCCATTCTCATGTTCAGAATGTGGAAAACTTTATAATAATAAAACACATTTTGCAAGACATCAGGGGGTGAAGCCATTTTCATGTTCAGAGTGTGGAGCATTTTTTACCGATAAATCATCTCTTGTTAACCATCAAAATGTTCATCCAGGATCAATGCCATATTCATGTTCAGAATGTGGGAAATGTTTTAGTAATAAATCAAGTCTTGTTAGACATCAGTGGGTTCACAAAGATGTGAAGCCGTTTTCATGTTCAGAATGTGGAAAATGTTTTAGTAAGAAGTTAGAAGTTGTTAGACATCAAAGAATTCACACAGGGGAGAAGCCATTTTCATGCCCATAATGTCAGAAATATCTTACCAGGAACTCAAGTCTTAACTATTGAAAACTCAAATATATCAGAAAAAATGTTCACGTACCGTATTGGGAGAGTGTTTTAATCGTAGCCAGCTCTAATTCCACATCAGAAATCTTTCACCGGAAAAACATTTCCAATTTCTGAATGTTTTACACACAAATCACATCAGCTTAAAAATAGACATTCAATTTATAGTCAAAATAAATCATTGATGAGATCGGAAAAGATATTTATAACACTAAACATTGGTCAAGAAATTAAGGGGTTGTGTCCTTTCAAAAAATCCTCGTCCCTTGCTGCCATTTGTTATAAAATAAGCAACCACTCTTCACTCACTTTCTCCGGGTCCAACACTGAGTCTCTGGCGCTGCTTTAGGTGTCCAGTATTGGATGCGGCGTTGACTTTACGGCAAAAGTGTGGCAACCAATCAGAGAGCTTAGTGACTCTACCCATATTAACTGAGCCTGCCCCATTCAGAGTTGTTGAGTTCTCTGATTGGCCACCGCGCTGTCGACGTGGAGTCAGCACCGCAGCCAATACCAGACACCAGGAGCATGGGTAAAGACTTAGCGCTAGACCCTGGGAAGGTGAGTAACGAGTGGTTGGTTATTTTATAACAAACTTCAGTTGGAGACGAAGATTTTCTAAAAGGGGATAACCCCTATAAAAATGTATATAAAAAAGTATTTGCCTTTTTGTAGTTTCTTTCAGTTTTACCTTTTTTGTCACATGTAAATGTTTGTGATCATCCAACTATTTTTACCATAAAATAAAATTTAAACAAGTAAATACAAAATGCAGCTCCTAATTGATCATTCCATTTACTGAAGTTCAAAGATTTATACAAACCCTATAAATCCACCAAAGAATAATTGCTTCCCTAAACCAAATAATTGGTCGTGCCATCCTCTACAGTAGCAGCTGCAAATCATTAACTTGCAATAACCTGTGATGAGTTTTTTTATATCACTGTGGAGGAATTTCGGCCACTTGTCTTTGCAGAATTGTTTTTATTCGGCTACATTGGAAGGTTTTCAAGCATAAACTACTCGTTGAAAGTCTTGCCACAGCATCTCAATGAAGTTCAAGTTAGGACGTTGACTAAGCCACTCCAACACCCTAGTTTTGTTTCTTTTTAGTCATTCAGAGAGAAACACCTATTTCTGTGAATTTGTGTTAAAGTTCAGAATACATGTTTCTGTCAATTCTGGTAACTCGGCCACTTCTTGTAGAAGCAGCTCCACACCATCACAGTACCTCATTTGTCTGTTAGTGTGATGTTCTTATGGTGGAATTCTGTGTTAATCAGATATGATGGGACCCATGTCTTCAAAAAAATTTCCACCTATGAATCATAATTTCAAAGAATATTATAATAAAAGTCTGGGGGTCAAGCCTGTCACGATTCCTCCACTCAGTGAGTGACTGTTGTGCTGCCCTATGGAAAATGGGTCATGCTGAATTGTTGTTGTTTTGACTGACAGCTCGGTCATCCAATCTTGTGAAGAGCGTGCTGAGCTGTCAGTACCTTGATTGACAGTTTTACCGTCCGATCTGTGACTGGGAGGTAAGGAACTTTCTCCAGGCGTTCTCTGTTCTGGAGATTGCCCAGCTACTTAACTGAGCTGTCTGCCGTTAATCCCTGCCAAATGTAGTTTGTGCTTCCTGGTGAGTGTTTGCCTGGTTCTGTTGTGCTGAGTTCTGATCTTCCGCTGCCTGACCCTTTGGGCCTTGTTCTGACTATCCCTTCGTCTTGTCCTTTTGCCTTGATCCGCTATCTCCAGGTATATTGACCCAGAACAGTGACCTGACTTATGTCTTTGTCTATCCCCTTGGTTTTCTATGTTCTCTCTTGGTACTGACCCCGCAACGTCTGACTCCTCTGCCTCACAGTCTGTCCATAAATAGTGACTAGCATCACAAAACCTTTATGTTCTTTTTGGTCAGCCACAATTTGCAACTCTCCCATGCAATTTCTTCCCATCATCTTTCTTATTGTGAAATTAAGGACATTGACATTAACTGAGGAGAGAATTGAGGCCTGTAGTTCTTTAGATATTCATCTTGGTTCTTTTGTGACATCCTGGATAAGTTGTAGGTGAAATTTTGGCAGGTTGGATCCTCCAAGGAATATTCAACATGGTTCCAAATTTTTTTTCCATCTCACTCTCACTTTAATTCACTAGAATCCCAGAAGCATAACAGTTGCTTTGTAATCCTTTCCAGATGGCTAGATTTCAATGACTTTAGAATCTGTATTTCATCATATCCAGCTTTTTTGAGACCTTCCACTCTGCTTCACATTGCTAGAAATCTTCTGCTTGAGTTATGTTTTGATTCCATTGGTCTGATAGTAATCATGGCTAGGCATGTCAACATGTGACAGCTGAATTTGGTTAACTGGTTGATTTGTAGCTAAGGGGGCAATTACTTAGCAACAGTTAGATTTTCTACAATACATTAAGTCAGCAACAAAACTTTTAAAAAGTAATTTCTTGTCCTTGGGATATATTTTGTTATTTGGAAATTTTATCTATTTAGTAGAAATGAGCAGATAGCTTCGCTCAACCCTGGTCCATGGATTAGGTCAGTGATCTCTAGCCGATGACAGGAGTTGCGAGAATTTCTTTACCCTCTGGGATCTAAGGCTCAGCTTATTCTTTGCCGGGCTGGCGCATCATCAGCTTTGCACCATGCCGCACAGATGGTGCTAGATGTTAGTCAAATGCTGTGGCTGGGAACCTGGAAGCTCAAGAAATTCACATTGCTCCTGTCCATGGCCAGAGAGCATGGACTTGGACCGTGGACCAGGGTTGCGCAAAGCGATTCTCTCATATCTACTATTTTGACATTACATAATTTTTTAGATATTAAGCACTGCCTTCCATCTGCCAAACCTCAACTGAGAAATCAACTTGTTCTATTAACGTTTCACCTCTCCCTGATAATAAGCTACAAGAAACCTAGATGGAAACTGATTAACTATACGGAAGCCATTCCAGATGTATTAATATCACACGCAAATTTTGCAATGACATCTCATTTAGTATACACTGCCTTCTCCAGAGTTATAAGCCAGTTTATCTTAGAAATAAATTCTTGTACAGTCGTACCCTTCGCCTGTATCCAATATTGTGCTAACAACTTCATTACCATGTAAACCATTCTTCCACTGCAGACAGACTTTCCCTGCTCCTCAGTTTCGAGATCCTCCACATACCCTAAAAGTTTCAACTTTCCACTAAACCCTATGGATCAAGGTAAGGGTGAGCATTTGATATAGCTTTATTCTAAATTTATAGGCCTCTAAAACTTCATTGAGACTAGATTGTTATTGGAGCTGTAAGTACTGAGCTTTCCTTCCTCCTCCCAACCACGGATATGCTCCAACTGTGCTGCCAAAAAATATACCCAAAGATTCAGCACTGACAAACCTCCATCATATTTTCTTCACATTGGAGATTCTAAGTTATGAGCCGGATGCTTATTCCATATAAATGTCTTAGAGTTATTTTGGGGTAAATACCATAGTGGAATCTACACTGGATAATTGTGTAGTATATATAATAGCTGCGGCACCTATACTAGTTTAATAAGATTTGTGTGTCCCACTACTGACAGAGGGAACCTGGACCAAACCTCTATCTTCTGTTTTATATTTTGTAATAATTGATGTCTTGTAACCCATGACTGTGGTCGTTATCTTTAGTCCGAAATATTGGACCTCTGAAACCACCTGCAACAGAAGCTGGAGCGATCAAAGAGCAACACATTTTCCCTCTGAGAAGTAGAACGGATTTAGACCAGGCGATGGTCAAATCAGACAAATATCCAAATCTTTCAATTACGGATATTACCACTAATAACGTAGAGGAAGCATGTGCTAAAAATAACAATGGGTCATCAACTTAAAGGGCAACCATTAACTCCACATCTTAAAAACGAAAATCAGCAATGTCTGGATGCTCTTCAATATCTGCTGCCAGTAGCTCTGTGGCCATCACAATGAGCAGGGGAAACAAGAGACACCTCTTCCGCGTGACCCAGCCCAAAGACTTTGTGAGAAGATCCATTGATTCTTAACCTTGCCCTTGGATACAGGTACAGCAATTTAATCCAAGAGATCAATTTATGTCCCAATCCGAACCTTCCCAACACTACCAGAGGTACACCCACTCTATTAAATGCCTTAGTGGCATTCATCAAGCCGATGACCCTGTCTTCTGAATTGTCAGGTGGCATCTAAAGATTACAATAATAATTTTTATTTTTATATAGCGCTAATGTATTCCACTGCGCTTTACATACATCATCATCACTGTCCTCATTGAGGCTCATAATCTAGATTCCCTATCAGTATGTCTTTGGAGTGTGGGAGGACCAGAGAACCGGAGGAAACTCAGGAAAACATGGGGAGAACATACAAACTCCTTGCAGATGTTGTCCTTGGTGGGATTTGAACCCAGAACCCCAGCGCTGCAAGGCTGCAGTGCTAACCACTGAGCCGCCCACAGATTCAAGTGAACCTACAAATGTTAACAGCAGTAGACCTCATAAGCATAAGCATTAACCCAGATTGATCAGCATGGCTTACTGTAAAAATAAATTTACTCAACCTCAGAGCCAACACCTTGGCCAATATTTTGATGTCTGTGGGTAGTAAAAATATTGGCTTTTAAGAATCAGGTAGAAGTGGATCCTTTTTCTGCTTCAATAATGCTACAATAATGGCTTCATGCAATGAACTTGGTTAGCTATTGGCATCAGCAGCTTCCTGGAAAGTGTGTAATACAAGGAAATTCACTTGAATGAGGCCCTGAATATTCTGTAACAACTCTTACTATGACGAAGCAATCTGATCGAAACAATGTGCAAAGTGCACCTCAGTATATGGAGCTTCGAACAAGCCAGGATGCATTGAGGTAGACTGCAGTTGCAACATTTAACCTCCATTTGTGACTTCCATCCATTGGCAAGGGACACGGCAGAAATTGAGTCCTTTTTCGGCAACAGGGTAATTGACAATCACAGTTGCTGGATCTAACACCACCAGACGTCTTCCTTTGGGGGTATGCTTAAAGGAAAAGTTTATCAGAACTAGTCTTGCACTTTGGAAGATTCGAAGGAAAATATCCAATGTGAAATTACTGCTATACTCCCAATATGCTTGTCAATGCCTTCAGGAACATAAAACGCAGCTTCAAAACGTGTCAAAACGGGTATTACTTCCAGCATGGCAAGTAATGCAATCGATTATACATACGTCATGGTATGTAGCATTTTTTTTTATTCAGATTACTTCATTCTACAGAATACACTGTTCTACATATTTTCAAAAGTTGTCAGGTTCAGTTAAGAAATGAGCCATTTCCCAATGATTTTTACCTCTTTAATTCAAATCTAACAATGAAAAACTTTGCAATAATTCAAATAACTAAAACCTGTCTAAACACTATTGCGAATTATTAACAGTTACAGAAAAATGTGAAGACACTGGGTCTTCCATGGGCGTAATACTACTCAGACAACACAGGGTGAGGGCAAAACAGTGTGGCAATACTTTATTGAACCACAAAGCGGACAATAAACACATAGAACAGTCCCAACACATACCGAAGATGGTACAATATTAAACAGTCTCACCCTTACGCTCCGCCCGCCTGGGATAGAACAACTGCGACTTTGGGACTTCCAGGGCTAACTACCTCAACCAGTGGCTCCCCGTTTTTGGTGGTCCCTCACCAAGAGGAGGTAGCGGCAAGCTTAGGAAGCTGACAGACCACTGAAGAACAAGGTCAGGAGACCCGAGGGTCCCACCCTGGCCTCTCCAAGGGTTTCCATGGGGCCAGATGACCGGCTGGTCCCAATCTGGCTTCTCCGAATGTCTCCATGGGTTCCAGGCAACCGGAGGGTCACACCTGATAACCACAAACAACATATCCATGGGGCCAGGTGACTTCATCGTCCCAACCTGGTCTCCCCAAATGTATCCATGGGCTCTCTGATGGTCAATGGAGGAGATCCGTATCTTTCCAGTCAGGGCAATATACCCTTAGGCTGGAATCATGTACAATACAAATCTGTGTCTCTTTCGATAAACCCATGCTACCAAGCTGAGGGTCTGAAGAGAGTCTGCTCTTTGATTCTCCTTGTAAAGTCTCTTTCAATTCTCTGTTTCAAATCAGCCTCCTACAGAGGCATATGCTCCTTAAATAGTTAATTTGTTCTTTCAAGTACACATCCACAGGGCAAGGGTTGGGGGTATTATTCCACAAGGCTCAGGTCTCATTGTATGAGCCTTTAATTGATTTACATATTTTGTATAGCATTGTTTCAGAGCCAAGAGAAGACAACACTCAGAGTTACACAAATAGTTTGTTCTTCTTTACCAGCCACAGAAATACACATACAGTACAGACCAAAAGTTTGGACACACCTTCTCATTTAAAGATTTTTCTGTATTTTCTTGACTATGAAAATTGTACATTCACACTGAAGGCATCAAAACTATGAATTAACACATGTGGAATTATATACTTAACAAAAAAGTGTGAAACAACTGAAAATATGTCTTATATTCTAGGTTCTTCAAAGTAGCCACCTTTTGCTTTGATGACTGTTTTGCACACTCTTGACATTCTCTTGATGAGCTTCAAGAGGTAGTCACCGGAAATGGTCTTCACTTCACAGGTGTGCCCTGTCAGGTTTAATAAGTGGGATTTCTTGCCATATAAATGGGGTTGGGACCATCAGTTGTGTTGTGCAGAAGTCAGGTGGATACGCAGCTGTTAGTCCTACTGAATAGACTGTTAGAATTTGTATTATGGCAAGAAAAAAGCAGCTAAGTAAAGAAAAACGAGTGGCCATCATTACTTTAAGAAATGAAGGTCAGTCAGTCTGAAAAATTGGGAAAACTTTGAAAGTGTCCCCAAGTACAGTTGCAAAAACCATCAAGCGCTACAAAGAAACTGGCTCACATGAGGACCGCCCCAGGAAAGGAAGACCAAGAGTCACCTCTGCTTCTGAGGATAAGTTTATCTGAGTCACCAGCCTCAGAAATCGCAGGTTAACAGCAGCTCAGATTAGAGACCAGGTCAATGCCACACAGAGTTCTAGCAGAAGACACATCTCTTCAACAACTGTTAAGAGGAGACTTTGTGCAGCAGGCCTTCATGGTAAAATAGCAGCTAGAAAACCACTCCTAAGGACAGGCAACAAGCAGAAGAGACTTCTTTGGGCTAAAGAACACAAGGAATGGACATTAGACCAGTGGAAATCGGTCTGATGAGTACAAATTTGAGATCTTTGGTTCCAAGCACCGTGTCTTTCTGCGACGCAGAAAAGGTGAACGGATGGACTCTACATGCCTGCTTCCCACCGTGAAGCATGGAGGAGGAGGTGTGATGGTGTGGGGGTGCTTTGCTGGTGACACTGTTGGGGATTTATTCATAATTGAAGGCATACTGAACCAGCAGGGCTACCGCAGCATCTTGCAGCGGCACGCTATTCCATCCGGTTTGCGTTAAGTTGGACCATCAATTATTTTTCAACAGGACAATGACCCCAAACACGCCTTCAGGATGTGTAAGGGCTATTTGACCAAGACGGAGAGTGATGGGGTGCTACGCCAGATCACCTGGCCTCCACAGTCACCAGACCTGAACCCAATCGAGATGGTTTGGGGTGAGCTGGACCGCAGAGTGAAGGCAAAAGGGCCAACAAGTGCTAAGCATCTCTGGGAACTCTTTCAAGATTGTTGGAAGACCATTTCCGGTGACTACCTCTTGAAGCTCATCAAGAGAATGCCAAGAGTGTGCAAAGCAGTCATCAAAGCAAAAGGTGGCTACTTTGAAGAACCTAGAATATAAGACATATTTTCAGTTGTTTCACACTTTTTTGTTAAGTATATAATTCCACATGTGGTAATTCATAGTTTTGATGCCTTCAGTGTGAATGTACAATTTTCATAGTCATGAAAATACAGAAAAATCTTTAAATGAGAAGGTGTGTCCAAACTTTTGGTCTGTACTGTACATTTACAAGTCAACACAAACACAATAGTGCATTTCTCTGGGCTTAACAAATCTAGATGTCTCTGACTGATTAAGATTAGAAGCTGTTTCGTCACAATGTCAATATGCTAAGAAATCCTAAAACTATACCTTACACAGAGCTCATTTCCAAAAGTAGGTGATGCAACTGTGATTAGGATGATGTCATCGAAGCCGTGTTGGTGGTTTTTGGTTGGAGCGAAGATCTGAGGTTGTAGGTTGTAAATATTCACCTAGGTACGTTAACAATGTGTTACGGATCCGGGTGGTGGAACCTCTGTGCTGCGGTGCAAGGAGGGACCAGAGGGGCATGACTAACTATCTACTCGGCCCGACCAAGGTCGCACGGCGGCTCAGTCGACTCCGTGAACCAGGGAGGAACCGAGCAGAGGGACCAGGTGCCATTCTGGGACCGACCTTGTATGAGAGCAGGTGACTCCCATGGGACAGAAGGCAGGAACTGACCGATACAGCGGATAAGCACGGCAGGCTGACGGGTGGTCCGGGTAGACAAGCAGGCGGGCACAACAGGTAACAGGCAGGTGCTTCCAGGTAAGCGGGCTGGCGGGCACGGCAGGTAACAGGCAGGTGCTTCCAGGTAAGCAGGCTGGTGAGCACAACAGGTAACAGGCATGTGCTTCCAGGTAAGCAGGCAGGCTGACGCAGCAGGTAACAGGCAGGTGCTTCCAGGTAAGTGGGCTGGCGGGCACGGCAGGTAACAGGCAGGTGCTTCAGGTAAGCAGACTGGTGAGCACAACAGGTAACAGGCAGGTGCTTCCAGGTAAGCAGGTGGGCAGACACGGCAGGTAACAGGCAGGTGCTTCCAGGTAAGCAGGCGGGCAGACATGGCAGGTAACAGGCAGGTGCTTCCAGGTAAGCAGGCGGGCAGAGCACATAGACAGACTGGCGGACTGGACTGTAGACAGACTGTCTGGCTGGAACGAAGATCAGACTGGCGGACAGGGCTGACTTGCAGAGGACCTGAAGGCTGAAGCAAAGTAAGTATCACAGAGAAACAACCTTGCACGGGCACCTCCATATTGGAGGAGGTGCCTTTTATAGAGGAAAGTCCTCTAGCCATTGGCCGGGGACTTTTCAGTACGGCGTGCACGGCCCTTTAAGAGGGAGGGGGCGCGCGCCCTAAGCACAGAGCCAGGGAAGCTGCGTGCACCAGCAGCAGTAGCAGGGAGGCCGGAAGACGCCAGAGCAGGACCGCGGTGGTAAGGGGGACGACGTCTCTGCCTGGCAGGGGGCAGAGATGCCGATGCTACACAATGCAACAATATTTTATTCCTTACATCAAGGTTTTACATCATCTCCAGGTAAATGACCAAAATACAATTGTCTCAGTACACATGATCCCCTCCCCGGGACTGCAGTTCCACGGCCTTTGTACCAGGTGATACTCACTGTCTCCCAACTTTTGGTTGGTCCACAGATTTTGTATCTCCAGCCAGTATAGTCTGATCCTCCAGACGACAGATAAAATTATGGAAGCACAGGTATCAAGTAGCAGCAGCCCTTTACGAAAGCTTAAATCCAAACGACAGACCCCACAACTGTAGCACATTTATCCAGCCCGGTTGGTTCTGATTTCCAACACTCCATAGACCATCCATCCATCCCTGGGCTAGAAGACCTCAGTCTCGATCCTATCCCTTCGACGACATTCCACACAACTGCTGACTAAACATGTGGCTTTTATTCTCCTTCACTGGACTAGCCCCTTAAAAACTAAGTGTGCATTAGTGGAGGTATTTTTCTCAGGCCGAACTTATCACCTGGGACTGCATGTGTGACTCCCTGTGATGACTGCTCCTCTGGATCTACTTTTCCCATCTACACAATGGGCCTAGTTGCTGTTTGAACAATGGCTTAAAGGGGTTGTCCAGTCAAAGGTGATAAGTCTGTGTCAGAAAAATATTAAGAAAATATTAAGAATTTCTCCCTCCCAGACCCCTCTTCATCCCCCCTTCCCTATAGTATTTGTTAAAAGAGAAGAACTGACACTTTGGCCAGTGGCGTCTATGTAAATTAACACACACAGCAGAAGTAGCTTGTAGACAAATGCAGCACAAAAGGTGCTACTGACCCAATTAACATACAAACACAGTCCCTCTTAGCACAGACCTGATAAATAGACACCTCCGCATATGGGCAGAGATTGAATGATGAGGAAATGGCTCGTTTAGTCTTCAAGGAAATTCTGTCACACTACTCACAATAGCCATTTGCAAACTACAGACGTTTAGGCACCGATACAAACTATTGAATATTGGACGTTCCATAATACCGATAATAATAGGGCCCATATTTTTAGTGGCAGGGTCAGCTAAGGAACAATATGCTTATTTTCCCGTAGCTGTAAGCCCCTCCGGTAAGCTGTGGTGCAAAAATACCAGAATAACAGACCGCAGCCAGGCCATGTGTGGCCTCTGGAGAAAGGTAAATTCATACTAGAAAATATGGTACCACTTTCGGGCTTCTGCGATCAACCAGCGATAAGTTATCCCAGAAGTTAGAGATTCCAATAAAAATATGACTTTTTCCTCTCAAATTCCCTTAACCTTCTGTCATGCAAGGTGTGGAAAAGACTTAGTGCAACACAAAGGGAAGAGGGAAAGGGAGCCCAGACTCTAGGGAAAGGGGGGAAAGTGGAGACCTCCTAGTTTGATCTAGCATCACCCTGTCTCTCCTAACATCCCTGTATTGTCTCTTAACCAATCGCCTCATGCGTACCTCGCCCTGTTTTTCCTTGGCGCTTTGCTCAAGCTAGGAAGGAAGGAGATGAGCACTAGTCGATCTCCACTAAACACTATAGACAACAAGGAAGGACAAACGGGGAAATTGCTTAGCTTAGCTTTAGATGACTCCAGACAAATGCACAAACACGTCCTCAAACTCCAGAGAGGAAAAGGTACTGCTCTTGCTAAGCCTTCACAAGGAATAATGAATATCGCTGGCAACTCCCTCTGGAACACACCAGGTATTTATACTTCCAGGCCAGGGAGCTAATTAGCAAGAGGAAGGTAGCCGTTGGGTCTTAGAGACAGCTTCTAGGAAGATGTCTGTATTGCCAAACGAAGAGATCTCCTGCAACCAACTGCAGGGCGACTGTCTGTCACTTCTGACACACCTGTGACACCTTCTGGCTCTCACTGAAACCTGGATCCAGCAGTCGGACACCACCGCCGCTGCTCATATGGTGGCCTACACTTCTCTCATACTCCGAGACCTGACAACAGATCAGGTGGAGGTGTTGGTCTGCTCCTTTCAACAAAATGTACTTTTAAGGTTATCCCCCAGTACCCTCTCTTATCTTCCCTTCTTTTGAGGCCCACACAGTCAGACTCTACCGGCCCTTCTCCCTGCAAGTGGCGGTTGTGTATTGCCCTCCGGGCCCCTCCAGTCAGTTTCTGGATAACTTTTCCACTTGGCTTCCAAATCTTCTATCCTGTGACATCCCCACTCTCATCATGGGGGACTTTAACATCCCAATTGGCGATCCATTCTCCCCACCTGTTGATCATCTTTTATCTCTAGCTTCTTCCTTCGGCCTTTCACAGCTTGCTAATTCTCCTACACATGATGGAAATACTCTTGACCTGATCTTCGCCCAGCTCTGTTCAATAGATGACTTTACTAACTCTCCTCTTCCACTCTCTGACCACAGCGTTCTTTCATTCTCTGTCAAGAACTGTCACCCTGCTCAAAGCACCCCCACTTTCCACACTTATAGAAATAGTTGCACCATTAACACCCAGAAATTCATGAAAATGTTGTAATCATCATTGGCCCCAATCTCCTCCCTCTCATGTCCTGACTCTGCACTGAAGCATTATAATGAAACATTGCAATGCGCCCTGGGTGAAGCCGCACCTCCTACATAGAGAACAACTCAGCGCAGACGATGACAACCCTGGCACACGCTGTAAACACGTCTTCTCCAGCGGTGCTCCAGGTGTGCCGAATGGCTGTGGAGAAAATCTAATCTCGCCGAAGATTTCCTCCATAATAAATTTATGCTTAAAACATATAACTTCGTCCTTCGCCTCTCCAAACAAACCTATTTTAACAACCTCATCATCTCATTGTCCAATAATCGCCTCTTTGACACTTTTCACTCTCTCCTTAATTAAATAGGCCCCGACCACCGACCTCAGCGCTGACGATCTGGACAATTATTTCAAAGAAAAAATTGATCATATCTGACAGGAAATTTTCTCCCACTACCTAAATGTTATGCATGCTCCTCCCTCCCTAACTCTCTTCTTGACCCTTTACAATCTGGTTTCCGCTCTTTACATTCTACTGAAACTGCACTCCACTAAAGTCTCTAATGATCTACTAACAGCCAAATCAAATGGTCACTACTTCCTGCTGATTCTCCCAGATCTCTCTGCATCATTCGACACTGTGGATCACCAGCTCCTCCTCACTACGCTCTGCTCTATTGGCCTAAAGGACACTGTTCTCTCTTGGTTCTCCTCCTACCTTTCTGACCGCTCTTTCACTGTGTCTTTTGCTGGCTCCTCTTCCTCTCCGCTTCCCCTTATTGTCGGGGTTCCTCAAAGGTTCAGTCCTAGGCCCCCTTCTTTTCTCCTTATACTCCGCTCCTATTGGACAATCAGCAGATTCGGTTTTCAGTACCATCTCTATGCTAATGACACCCAATTATACACCTCTTCTCCTGACATCACCCCTGCATTATTACAAAATACCAGTGATTGTCTTTCCGCTGTCTCTAACACTTTGTCCTCCCTCTATCTAAAATTGAATCTCTCAAAAACTGAACTACTCGTATTTTCTCCTCCACTAACCTACCTATGCCCTATATTGCTATCTCCGTTTGTGGCTCCACCATTACTCCCCAGCAACATGCCCACTGTCTTGGGGGTCTTACTTGATTCAGATCTTTCCTTCACTCCTCACATCAAATCACTCGCTCGTGTCATCTACACCTCAAAAACATCTCTAGAATCAGAACTTTTCTTACCTTTGACTTGGTAAAAACTCTTACTGTAGCTCTTATTCATTCTCCTCTGGACTATTGCAACTCCTTTTTAATCGGTCTCCCTCTTTCTAAACTTTCCCCTCTCTAATCCATCCTGAACGCAGCATACAGGATCATATTCTTCACCAACCGATACACTGATGCCTCTTCCCTGTGCCAGTCATTGCACTGGTTGCCCATCCAATACAGAGTTCAATATAAACTTATCACTCTCACCCACAAAGCGCTCCACGATTCAGCACCGCCCTACATCTCCTCCCTCGTCTCAGTCTACCACCCTACCCGTGCCCTCCGTTCTGCTAATGACTTAAAACTAAAATCCTCCATAATCCGAACCTCCCGCTCCCGTCTCCAAGATTTCTCGGGTGCTGTGCCAGTTGTTTGGAATGCACCACAAAGGACAATTTGAGTAATTCCCAATACCCCCAGTTTTAAGCGTGCCCTAAAAACCCATTTCTTTAGACTGGCCCATCGCCTCAACACACTCATGTAACTGTCTCAGTTTTTGCCCATATTAAAATTTTCTTCAAAATCATGCTCATACCATCCATGCAGTGATTAGCCTCTGTCTGTCCTGTACACATACTGGCTGGCGACCAGTTCATGTAGTGTTATGTACTTACCCTATTTAGTATATTAAGGCTGTATTATACAATATATGTACATTTTACCTTTGTGTCTCCCCTATTTCCTTATGGACTGTAAGCTTGCGACCCTCACTCCTTTTAATATCTGAGCTATGCTTCTGTAACGTCTTTTTGTCTGTTCAACCCCCCCTAAAATTGTAAAGTGCTGCAGAATATGTTGGTGCTATAAAAAATATTACTATTATTAGCAGCAACAGCCTCCTCTAATTCCTCTAGCTAGATTGGGCTGTTTAAAGAAAAAAATCTCACAATTTTCACATTAATTATTATTAATTTTATAAAGATTTACAAATTATTTTTGTTTTTATCATTTATACTTTTTCTACATCACTGGGAGCTGCCATATTTTTTTTAAAATCAAATGTTTTTTATTGATTTTTATAAAGATTTACACAAAGGAAAAAATAAAAAAAGGAAAAAACAACAACAACAACCAGACAAACATTGGAGAAACACAGTTCTCCACCCCTAAACCTTAAGAAACATTAAACATGAGTTATTTATACGTCCTGGCTCTGCAAAACCAGCAGAATTAAATGAACAAATATTTGAACATAGTAACAATAGTCAATCCAATTACATATAACTTGCGGAAGTACTAATAACATTTTAATTAATTTTCAAAGATGTTTAATTTAAGGCGTCATATAAACATAACTCAAAGGAAGCCGAGGCAAAATCTCCTCAGTTCCCTAGATGTCTAACCAGAGCCATCAATCCATAGACCCCATATCTTGTCAAATTTAGAGATAGCCTCTCTTTTTAGGAGCTGCCATTTTTATTTGCTAGTGTTTGAGAACTACGCTTACAGAACATACGGCAGCCTCAGACCACAGGAGCTTGCAGAAGGCGTCCGACCTCATCTCCTATGCTGTGGGGGAGCCAGGCGCCATTTAATTGTATTATCATTGTATGTTCCAAAATTATACATAGCACTTCAATAAGACTTGAAATACCATAAGTCTGTGACATAAAATGTCAAAGACAAAGAAGAGCTCTGTGATCATAAGAAAATTCTAATTTTATTAAATTACATAATAAAAATGACAATAAAATCATGTAAAAAAACAAGGATACCGCAAAAGTGCAGACCATTAGATTGTGACTTTATCAGATTAGTAATATGTAGAAGTATAATAGGAAAGAATTAATAAATTCTTAAATGCTAGTGCAATATATTCTCCCTATCTGTTAATAATTACCCGCAGTCTATATATCACTTAAAATCTTTTTTTCTATTGAACCACTATCATAATTAAGCCCCACATAGGATCCTTATCAGGTAAACTTATTTCACTTGAATGAATATAGGGAGTAGTCAATCTGTATACAAGTCTGTCCCCTTTTAACCCGACGCACGTTTCACACCTCTGGCTTCTTCCTGGGGGTGTGTCTTAAGTGGGGGGCATAGCCTGGTTAAATATGTCACTGGACCAATCAGTTACAGATACGCTTTTACTCAATCGGCCAATAAAAAATGGCGTCTGACATCATGAAGTGGGTGGTGTCGTTGGCGCATGATGTTCCTGTGCCGCCTCATAAGGAAGTGATCTCCTTCATGCGCGAGGTGAACCACAAACAGGATACGCGAGCGGTTACTATGATACGCACTGAGTGAGGTCTATGAGGTCCTCAGGAGACGCATGCACATTATCGCCCATTATTACTTAGATGGTTCTCTGCGCTGTTTTTATATATGTTTGTATATTGACAGGAGAAGAAGGGGGATATAAAAGAATTATACGCATGAGAATGTTTGAATTACCAAAATAATCCAGACTATTTATTATTTTTTGAATACTATATATGTGTTCAGATTCCTATAAATTGCATATGTTGTTATAGCGTATACCTATCACTGTGAAAACTGTACAACTAATTTAAACAAGAAGAGCCCATGGGAGAAGAGTATTATTATACTTATTGTCTGGATAAGTGAAATTAGTGTAGGAAAAATAATTTGCCCAAATGTGTGAAAAGAAATTGTGACTAAGGGAGTATGAGGGAAATGGCGTGTGTTAAGCAGCAAATATGGAGAGGAGATGCCGAGAAACTGTAAGAAAAGTGCAAAAATATACAGACGTGTAGAAGTGATGAGACGGGAATAGTGGAGAAAATAGAGAAAAGACTTTATATGATTTATAAACTGCGGGGAATTATTAACATACAGTGAGAATATATTGCACTAGCACTTAATCATTTATTAATTCTTTCCTATTTTACACATAGTTCTGCACATTACTAATATGATAGTCACAATCTAATGCTCTGCACTTTTTGAGCTATCCTTGTATTTTACATGAATTTATTGTAATTTTTATTATGTAATTTAATAAAAGTAGAATTTTCTTATAATCCTAGAGCTCTTCTTTGTCTGTGATATTTTATGTCCCAGACTTATGAATTGTCATTTATTTGTAGCCCACAGCAAATAACACTGGGAAATCCTGACGGCCGGCACTGAATGACCGGACAAAGCCTTCACAGCAGAGCTCAGACGACCATGACAGCCGCCACCGACTGACCAGACAAAGCCTTCACAGCAGAGCTCAGATGACCATGACAGCCGGCACCGACTGACCGGACAAAGCCTTCACAGCAGAGCTCAGACGACCATGACAGCCGGCACCGACTGACCGGACAAAGCCTTCACAGCAGAGCTCAGACGACCATGACAGCCGGAACCGACTGACCGGACAAAGCCTTCACAGCAGAGCTCAGACAACCATGACAGCCGGAACCGACTGACCGGACAAAGCCTTCACAGCAGAGCTCAGACGACCATGACAGCCGGCACCGACTAACCGGACAAAGCCTTCACAGCAGAGCTCAGACGAGTCTCATCCCTATTGTTATTTCGTCCATGTGTCGTCATCATGTCCGGATTTATCAGCAATGTACAAAAGGTAATGCGGTAAATAATGTAGACGTAACTGTAAGAAATGTATCTATGTAGGGTCAGTATGTATATATTCTGCACTGTATGTGTACATTTATAGAGATAAGTGATATAGTAACACTGCTCCGCACACCTAAAACACACGCGGCGCCGCACGCCTCGTACACACACGGCTCCGTACATCTCGTCCACGCGCGTCTTGGCTCCGTACACCTCGTACACACGCGGCTCCGCTCCGTACGCCTCGTACACGCGCATCTCCACTCCGTACGCCTCATACACACGCGACTCCGCTCCGTACACCTCGTACACACGCGGCTCCTCTCCGTACACCTCGTACACGCGCGGCTCCGCTCCGTACACCTCGTACACGCGCGGCTCCGCTCCGTACACCTCGTACACGCGCGGCTCCTCTCCGTACGCCTCGTACACGCGCGGCTCCGCTCCGTACGCCTCGTACACGCGCGGCTCCGCTCCGTACACCTCGTACACGCGCGGCTCCGCTCCGTACACCTCGTACACGCGCGGCTCCGCTCCGTACACCTCGTACACGCGCGGCTCCGCTCCGTACACCTCGTACACGCGCGGCTCCGCTCCGTACACCTCGTACACACGCGGCTCCTCTCCGTACACCTCGTACACACGCGGCTCTGCTCCGTACACCTCGTACACACGCGGCTCCTCTCCGTACACCTCGTACACGCGCGGCTCCGCTCCGTACACCTCGTACACGCGCGGCTCCGCTCCGTACATCTCGTACACGTGCGGCTCCGCTCCGTACGCCTCGTACACGCGCGGCTCCGCTCCGTACACCTCGTACACGCGCGGCTCCGCTCCGTACACCTCGTACACACGCAGCTCCGCTCCGTACACCTCGTACACACACGGCTCTGCTCCGTACACCTCGTACACACGCGGCTCTGCTACATTCACACTGTAAACCCCTCCTGACCCCACACATAAACTTCAGCTCATCCAGCACCATGACAACCAGCACAGCAGAGTCCTGCATCCACTGAGGCCCCTGATCATGTGACCCCTGACTCCTCCCCTCCTGTGACCTCATCACAGCTCCTGTGCGCACACAACAGCCATATATGTGGTGGCGGCTCTGCAGGTGGAGGTATGTGGAGACTCCATTATTCTCTACTAGCTATTGAACCTGTTCTACGCCCCGGTAGCGAGCATTTTTATTGGTATATGGCCTCCTGTCCTGGTATGTACGGTACCCTCAGCCCCACTATCCTGGTATGTGTGGCCCCCTCTTCCCTACTACGCTGGACACATACAAAAAATAAACCTTTATACTCCCCTTTATTCCCTGTGCTCCAGCGCTGCGGTGTCCCGTTCTGCCGGAGGCCGGGGGAGAAGTGTGGTGCCGGAGTACGCCCGTGCCGATACCGCGTTGTCTGGCGCCATTTTGCTGAAGACACGCTGCAAATGTGTCATCAGTAAAATGGCGCCGGATAGCGCTATGCGCATGCGCCAATTCCGACGCCTCACTCCTGCTTGTACTATATTGTATTGCTTGTATTATATTATAGATGTGGATTATTTTTTCCTCTTCTATGTCGCCTCCATACTCCGCAGCGCTGTACACACATTATTATCATCGTCCCCATCGGGCCTCTCTCTCCTTAGTCTTAATTCACACATGGTTACATTTGCCATAAATCCGTCTTCTTCATCTGTGTAATGATGTTTTTAATTCATTTTTAGGAATGTTTAACCCCTTGGCGTCTGGCGATTTAAAGTTTTTGTGCTTTAGAACTAAATTCACTTTAAAATGTAATGAAAAAAAGGAAAAAGCACTTCATTAAATGTCCAGTGTGAATGAGCGGCGATGTGATCCTCCCGGTTGGTGCGATACCAAAATTAAGAAGAATTTATTATTATTTACTGGTTAAAATAAAATTCTGAATTTGGGGAAGAAGGGGAAGGATTTTAATGTTTATTGTTTTTAATATATATTATATATATTATATTTTTTTATATTTTCAATTATTCCCCCTTTGGCCCCTGCTCATCCCCCCCCCCCCTCACCTCCATAGTGTTATAACCATCCATGGTGACCTAGATACCGGGGCTAGCTGGCACATTATATCCTGGGGTTATAAGCCCTAGCACGTGAGAAGCGTCCCATCCATAAAGGTCACCATCCACATTGGACTATAGTTGGCCGATCCCATCGATTCACCTAACAGTCTAATGTGTATGGGCGCTTTCCTAATCTTATGAATAAGATGATGTTGTAGAGAAAAGGATCTGAAACTTTGGACTTCTGAAGGCTGATTCTTTTGTTCACAGGGAGATCCATTTTCCTTTGGCTGCCTTATAAACATAACTGCGTTATTAGGCTTTAAAGCAGCCACTATTAACCCCTTGACGAAATACAATGTACTAGGTATGTCAAATGCTAGCTCCCTGACTTTAATGCAGGCTCGTAAGACAAGCCCGTGTCTTTGCCGGCAGATGATGGCTGTGATAATCAGCCATCATCTGACTCGCTGTTAATCTGTGACAGCGGCATTTACAACGAGTCAGCAGGGGGCGCGCTGTTCTAACTGCTCATCAGCGCTCCCGCAATGAGTAGGACACCGATGGGTCGTCGTGACAGCTAGGGGTCTGCTGAAAACCCTGTGCCTATCATAACGGTACTCTTGTGAAAGCCAACCCATGGCTGGCATTGATAAGATACTATGATTGTTGCTATACATATCAATACTGCGGCATTGCTGTATATAGCACAAGCGATCACATGATTGCAGGTTCAAGTCCCCTAAGGGGACTAAAAAGTCTTAAATATATAATATTTTTTTGTATGTTCAAATCACTATTAAAAATTAGGAAATACCAAATATGTGTATTTTTTTTATCGCTACATTTGTAAAATTCTTTGTAAGCGGGGGATTCTTCCACTGTGGGGTCCATGCATGGCGCTACACTTTGCCTAGGTTGGGCATGGTATTCTTCAACCACACTTTGTAACATCATGCCTTACGTTGTGATTATTTTCTATCTGTCCTTTTGTGGTTTTATGTTTCACAATCTTTGTGGTCTGTAGACAAATATGGTCATTTGTGATCGTTCTAATATATATTTGATATGGGTTGACATTATTCTGTTTACTACCATAACCTGTGGACTTATGACTGTATATCAAGTGTACAATATATAGTGTACAATTGTGGGTGCTATGCATTGACCTCTTTTTGTATCCACCTTTCTGGTTCCAGAAAAAAAGCTGTGAAAATTATATATTATCACTTGATTAAAGTATCTTAAATTGCACACCTTCTCTCCTCTTTTTTCCTTTTGTTATCCATGGTTGGAGTTTCATGTGCCTGGTGACCATATGTCCCTCAGACACATTTTATGGATTGTATGGAAATCTTATATCTAATATTTGTAAAAATCAGATCAAATGAATCTGATCTGTAAATGATGTAACGCGAAAAAAAATCAAACTCCAGAATTGCATTTTTTTGGCCACTGCAACAACCCGAAATTTTTTTTTAATAAGAGGCGATTAAAACATTGTATCTACCCAAAATTATATCAATAAAAAAATTGGCTAGGGGTGCAAAAAAATAAGCCGCTCACAGCTCCATATCCTGAAAATTGAAAACGCTATGACTCTTGAAAAATGGCGTCACAAGCTAAAGCTTTTTTACAAATTTCCGATTTTTTTTTCACCACTTAAATAAAACAAAAACTAAAACAAAAACTATGCATGTTTGGTATCTGCATAATCGTGCTGTCTGATAAATTAACGCTCTAAATAAGGCTAAGTGCCCACGATGCAGAAATGCACCGGATTTTTCCTGAGCGTTTCTGCATCTCCCTGGGAGAAAAAATGCATGCGAATTTTACATGCATTTTTTCAGCCAGGGACAAGCATTTTGCACATGCGATTTCGCGTGCGAGTTGTCAAACACTTTTCCAAGCAATTTTAGCATCCCTTGGAAAAGTGCTTGACAACTTGGTCATACTATATAAATCCATGCAACCGGCATGGATTTATATAGTATGACCAAGTTAAGTTAAAAAAAAGAGTAAAAAAAAACATTATACTCACCGTCCGATGGCCCCCGGTCTCCTTCTCCTGTGTCTTCAGCGGCGTAATAAGACCTTCCATGACGTCATTTAGTCATGTGATAGGTCATGCGACCGTCGATGTCAGCGGACGCGTGACCTGTCACATAACTAAATGACGTCATGGAAGGTCCTTTTACACCATCGCGAGCCACTGGAGAGACTGGACGCACCATACCGGAGACCGGGGGCCATCAGAAGGTGAGTATCATTTATTTTTTTTTTTTTACAGGTACTATGGTACCCATGTCTAGATGAGAGTCTCCTCTTCTCCAGACCCAGGTACCATCCGCACAGTGAATCACTTAATATCCGCATGTGCACATGTAGTCATGCAGATATTATGCGGTCCAATGCAATTCAATGGTGGCGAAAACGCTGCGATTACACAAAATTAATAGTAGTGCTGCGGATTTTTCCGCAATGATAATGCGCAGTGGAAATTCCCACAGCATGTGCACAGCACATGCGGATTATCATTGGGGAACATGGCTGACCTTCTACCAAGCGTTTTTTTTAAGCGTTTCCACGGCGAATTGCCGCTGCGGAAACGCTTAAAAAACACATAGTGGGCACAAAGCCTAAAAAAAAACAATTGCAGAATTTTGCTCTTTTTGCTATTTCCTAACACTTTTTTCACCACATTTTTTTCCCCACTATCGAGTATCACATGATAAAATGGATGGCGTTATTCAAAAGTACAACTCATCCCACAAAAAACAAGTACTCACATGCTTATGTGGATGGAAAAATAAAATAGTTCTGGCTCTTGGAATAAGGGGAGGAAAAAACAGAAAGGTAAAAACGGAAAGTCGTCTGGCCCTTTAAAGAGTTAAAGAAGGCGCAGGGGTTGTGTGTTCATGTTGGGATTGTATTTGTAATGTAGTCACGAACCCATGATTGAACAGACTACAGATATGGTAAAAAAAAACAAAAACTACTGAATAAATATGATAGCCAAGTGTACTAAATAGATCCTGTACCAGGACCAAGCATACTACCTAGATTCGGTATCAGGACTAAGCGTACTACTTTGATACAGTACCAGAACCAAGCTTACTACAGTACCAGAACTAAGCTTACTACACAGCTACAGGAACAGAACCAAGTCTATTAGAAGCAGACTGAAACAGAACCTGGGTTACTGTTGATATACCTATACAAAAGAAAGGTTACTGTATATATATGGTATCAATGAAAACTTACTGCGTAGAAATAATAACATATCCATACTCGCTATGTAGATACAATAACACAATCAAACTTGCTACATTGATACCACAACAATTATATAATAAAAAATGTGTGGCTTGGAAACTGCTGTCCTAATTGTGCTGCATTCAAGCAGCTTTGTGATAACAATAGCGAACATTACATGAGGGTCATAGTAAAGTCCCCACACACCAATTGTTTTTTTTTTTAATTCACCTAAAAAAATCTGATAGGTAATGTGTACATAAGTCTCTGAATCATAACAGTGGTAGTTTGGGAAGCTTGGGGACCCTGACATGATGGAGAGGAGATGACTTTAATGACAAGCTTATGAAAACATTATGTCTACATAACCTGCATTTTCTTACATCATAAGACACAATACATATATTCACATCATTGGTTTTTTCCTTTTAACATAATTGAGAAAGTGGTATCCTTTTTTTTTGTAGTAGACATATATATATATGTGTGTGTGTGTGTGTGTGTGTGTGTGTGTGTGTGTGTGTGTGTGTGTGTGTGTGTGTGTGTGTGTGTGTGTGTGTGTGTGTGTGTGTGTGTGTGTATATATATATATATATATATATATATATATATATATATATATATATATATACACATATATATATATATACACATATATATATATATATATATTAGTACAAACCAAAAGTTTGGACGCACCTTCTCATTTAAAGATTTTTCTGTATTTTCATGACTATGAAAATTGTACATTCACACTGAAGGCATCAAAACTATGAATTAACACATGTGGAATTGTATACTTAACAAAAAAGTGTGAAACAACTGAAAACATGTCTTATATTCTAGGTTCTTCAAAGTAGCCACCTTTTGCTTTGATGACTGCTTTGCACACTCTTGGCATTCTCTTGATGAGCTTCAAGAGGTAGTCACCGGAAATGGTCTTCCAACAATCTTGAAGGAGTTCCCAGAGATACTTAGCACTTGTTGGCCCTTTTTCCTTCACTCTGCGGTCCATTTCACCCCAAACCATCTCGATTGAGTTCAGGTCTGGTGACTGTGGAGGCCAGGTCATCTGGCGTAGCACCCTATCACTCTCCTCCTTGGTCAAATAGCCCTTACACAGCCTGGAGATTTGTTTGGGGTCATTGTCCTGTTGAAAAATAAATGATAGTCCAACTAAACGCAAACCGGATGGAATAGCATGCCGCTGCAAGATGCTGTGGTAGCCATGCTGGTTCAGTATGCCTTCAGTTTTGAATAAATCTCCAACAGTGTCACCAGCAAAGCACCCCCACACCATCAAACCTCCTCCTCTATGCTTCACGGTGGGAACCAGGCATGTAGAGTCCATCCGTTCACCTTTTCTGCGTCGCACAAAGACACGGTGGTTGGAACCAAAGATCTCAAATTTGGACTCATCAGACCAAAGCACAGATTTCCTCTGGTCTAATGTCCATTCCTTGTGTTCTTTAGCCCAAACAAGTCTCTTCTGCTTGTTGCCTGTCCTTAGCAGTGATTTCCTAGCAGCTATTTTACCATGAAGGCCTGCTGCACAAAGTCTCCTCTTAACAGTTGTTGTAGCGTTGTGTCTGCTGCTAGAACTCTGTGTGGCATTGACCTGGTCTCTAATCTGAGCTGCTATTAACCTGTGATTTCTGAGGCTAATGACTCAGATAAACTTATCCTCAGAAGCAGAGGTGACTCTTGGTCTTCCTTTCCTGGGGCGGTCCTCATGTGAGCCAGTTTCTTTGTAGTGCTTGATGGTTTTTGCAACTGCACTTGGGGACACATTCAAAGTTTTCTCAATTTTTCGGACTGACTGACCTTCATTTCTTAAAGTAATGATGGCCACTTGTTTTTCTTTACTTAGCTGCTTTTTTCTTGCGATAATACAAATTCTAACCGTCTATTCAATAGGACTATCAGCTGTGTATCCACCAGACTTCTGCACAACACAACTGATGGTCCCAACCCCATTTATAAGGCAAGAAATCCCACTTATTAAACCTGACAGGGCACACCTGTGAAGTGAAAACCATTTCCGGTGACTACCTCTTGAACCTCATCAAGAGAATGCCAAGAGTGTGCAAAGCCGTCATCAAAGCAAAAGGTGGCTACTGTGAAGAACCTAGAATATAAGACATATTTTCAGTTGTTGCACACTTTTTTGTTAAGTATATAATTCCACATGTGGTAATTCATAGTTTTGATGCCTTCAGTGTGAATGTACAATTTTCAAAGCCATGAAAATACAGAAAAATCTTTAAATGAGAAGGTGTGTGTATATGTATGTATATATATATATATATATATATATATATATATATATATATATATATATATAATGTCATACATATATGCAGACCTTATCCATACATACACCCACATATAGACAGGCTTACAGTATGACAGCGCCCACCATAAAGCTTCTTTTCTCATTTTTTACCTCGCAATTATAGAAATATGAGGCTGTCCTCATGCTCTAGTCAGGAGAATCGAGGCCAGTCCATGCATTGTAGTCTGTACTTGGACAGGTGAATGAGCCATAACAAGGTTGGTTTTATCCTCTTTGCTGTAATCTATAGGACACAGTTCAGACCGAACTTTCGTCAGTCCTCATAGAGCAGAGCTGCTTAGCACATGATACCAGTAGAGCTCACAGCATTAGAAATATTTATTTTTTTCTCCCACCACACATTCAAAAAACATCACGGAAAAAAGGTGGCCATATTTACCAAAAGCAAGATGCTGTTACACTGATTCACTTCTCACGGACAAGCCATGAGTTAGGACAGTCAAGGAATTCAAGGACAAGAGCCAGGAGGGTACATCATAAAAAGAGGGAAGAAACAATGGCCTAGTCAGGTCACAGTCCAGAGTCAGAATTCCAAAGTCAGCGTGTGTCAAAGCAAAAGGGGTAATACAAATGGGTAGTCAATAGGGAAAGCCAAGGTCCGGCAATAGAAGATCAGAATGTCTAAATTCAGAGCACAAACCACAGAGGGAACAAACCACATTGAGCTTTAAGCTACGACCGGCAGCTATCTGGGACTGACAGCTCAGCTAAGAAGCAGGTTAATCACTAGGAACAGGGAACACCTGAAGGAAACTCAGACTGGGAGGTGCTCAGATTGGATGGCTGAGCTGTCAATCAAAATACACGTCCCTGCACTAGATTGGACGACTGAGCTGTCAGTCACTACGTCCAAGACACATTGAGCGGAGGAATCGTGACAGACACAATATCAAATACACTGCAGGACACAACAGTCCCCATGATAAAGGCGGAAGCAGCACAGGTGCAAAATAGATGAAACAACCACTCACACACCGACGGTTCATGGAGGGGCGGCTGCCTAGTATTATAAGTGCACATGGATAAGGCCGATATAGAGCGCCAGTCATACAGATAAGTGAGGTACATAGTGTCTGGCCTATAACCTAATAGAAACGCTCACCACACACTAAACACTTGTACGCGCTCCATCCTGCAGGGTACAGCGGAGTCCTGCATTCACTGAGGCCCCTGATCATGTGACCCCTGACTCCTCCCCTCCTGTGACCTCATCACAGGTCCTATAATCACAGAACAGCCATATATGTGGTGGCGGCTCTGCAGGTGGAGGTATTTATTCATGTGGAGATTCCCCATTATTCTCTATATCGCCACCATATTCCATGGCGCTGTACACACATTATTATCACCGTCCCCATTGGGGCTCACACTCTCTTTAGACTTTATTCACACATTGCAATTGCATTTTGCAGCTACAAAAACAATTAGATTTCTACATTTGTGTGACCTCCCAACTTTCAAAGAATATAAAGAGGGGTAGATTGTACATCATGACAGCATCTTAGGCCACGTTCATAACCATTCCTCTAACCCCTAACCACACTCATGTACCATTTAATTCTACCCTGAACACATAAAGTAAATGGACGACCCCTTTAAGGCTGTGTTTACTGCTAAATCCATCCGTAGTTATGTTCCTTTGTAGAAATAGAGCAATGGAAAACAGACTGGGGACGGATTCATGACTAGATGCCCAGGAGCGGAGCCCGACTGTCCCCACTGACTATAATGAGCTCCGTCAACTTTCTCTCAAGGTTCCCATCATATTTTACACCTAAGTTGTTCTTGTTCTTATAAGTCCAGACTCAGACCGTCGCTTCGGTGTTCCTCTCTATCCTCTGCATTTCTTGTCGGTCTCCTCAGCGCTCCTCTTTACTCTCAGGCCGTCTCCTCAGCGTCCTCTTTACTCTCAGCCTGTCTTCTCAGTGCTTCTCTCTACACTCAGGACAACTCCTCAGCGCTCTTCTATATATGCTCCCAGGTCATCTCCTCGGGACCCCTCTCTGCCCTCAGTCTGTCTCATCATCGCTTTTCTATGCTCTCAGGCAGTCTCCCCAGCATTCCTTTCTGCCCTTAGGCCATCTCCTTAGCGCTCCTCTCTGCCCTCAGGCCATCTCCTCAGCGCTCCTCTCTGCCCTCAGGCCATCTCCTCAGCGCTCCTCTTTACTCTCAGACCTTCTCCTCAGCGCTCCTCTTTACTCTCAGGCCATCTCCTCAGCATTCCTCTTTACTCTCAGGCCGTCTCCTCAGCGCTCCTCTCTGCCCTCAGGCCATCTCCCCAGCGCTCCTCTTTACTTTCAGGCCATCTCCCCAGCGCTCCTCTTTACTCTCAGGCCATCTCCTCAGCGCTCCTCTTTAGTCTTAGGCCATCTCCTCAGCGCTCCTCTTTACTCTCAGGCCATCTCCTCAGCGCTCCCCATTACTCTCAGCCCGTCTCCTCAGCGCTCCTCTTTACTCTCAGCCCGTCTCCTCAGTGCTTCTCTCTACACTAAGGACAACTCCTCAGCGCTCATCTTTGCTCTCAAGCCATCTCCTCAGTGCTCTTCTATGCTCCCAGGCCATCTCCTCGGGACCCCTCTCTGCCCTCAGTCTGTCTCCTCATCACTTTTCTATGCTCTGAGTTTGTCTCCTCAGTGCTTCTCTCTACACATAAGCTGTCTCCCCAGTGTCCCTCTCTGCTCTCAGGCTGCCTCATTTGCATTCATCTCTAACCCCAGGCTGTCTCCTTAGCACTCATCTCTTCCTTCAGGCTGTCTCCTGAGTGCTCTTCTTTACACTGTCTGTCTCATCAGTGCTCCTTTCTACCCTCAGGTTATCTCTTCAGTGCTCCTGTCTGCTTTCAGGACCTCTGCTCAGCGCTCTGCTCTCAGGCTGTGTCCACAACGCTCCTCTCTGTATTCGGACCATCTCCTTTCTTCTCTGCTCTCTGGATGCTTCCTTGGGCCTAACCACAGGCCATCCCTTCAACACTCTATTTCACTTTCAGGCTACAGCATTGTTGTCTGTAGTAGGATGAAGTAGGTGCCGGGAAAAAAATCCGCGCTCCTCCGTAGCGAAGAAATTTGACGAGAGATTGTATAATTAAACAATCTTGTAGTTTATTGGTAAAAGCTATGATTACTACGCGTTTCATGGACATCCCGTCCACTTCCTCAGGTACATAGCTGATGTGGACTGATTTATCAAACGGTCTTATATACATAAAACCACACGTGGTAAAAAAAAAAAAAGCCTGCTGTTATTCTTGGCGCCAAGACCAACAAACGGTTTACAGAGAGACAGTGAAATTATTTATAAATAGATTAAATTAAATTATTGATCGACTAATTACACTCTTGTGGAAATAAAATTAAAACCATAGAACAAATAATTAAAATGACCTCTGACATGTAATCATCCAAATATATAATTACATTTATATTACAGCACATAGGATAAAACATTTGTAGTTGATCATGGACCGCAGTGTATGCGATCCCAAAGTCCTGGCTCTTTTGTATCATGTGTGAAAGATCAGAGAGTCCAGACCGCTCTGCCAGACCTCACACCTCGTCGGCTGACAGGCAGAAAACCAAGAGCTGAAGGAATGGCAGAAGGTGCAAGCCTGCTTCCAGTGTATTAGGTATGAGGTGTTTGTCAGTAAGGAAAGGGGGTGAAGGAGGGAGGACGGGCATGAGGAGATAACTGTGGACCACAAGTGTGTAAACTCCTGAAGGATTGGTTTATTACCATGTATTGAAGATAAGAGCTTCCAGATCGCTGCGCTGGATCTCACACTTCGTCGGCTGACTGACAGAGGACAGGGGACTAAAGGAATAGAAGAAAATGCAAACTAGTCTCCGTGTGAGGTACTAGTCTGCTAATGGTATATTGTGTATGTTATCAGTTATCATCCTACTACAGACAACCTTACAAGATCCCTAGGGATTCTGTGCTGGCTGCAGCCCTTCGTTACTAATTCTTACATGAGTTGTGCATTACACAACCCATAAAGGTGAGCACATTTTCTTTTTACCTATTTGGTTGTTGTTGAGCCTACCTCTTGGGAAGACATATCTCGACTTCCTGAAGAAGAAGCCAATAAATGGATAGAGGCAACAGAAATAGAAATAAAATCCATGCATGACTGAAAAACATGGACACTAACAGAATTACCAGAAGGAAGAAAAGCTATAGGATATAAATAGGTTTTTAAAGTAAATTACCAAACAGATGGCACAGCTGAACGATACTGAGCAAAACTCGTAGCTAAAAGTTATTCTCAAAAATATGGAGAAGACTATGATGAAACATTTGCTCCAGTTGTCAAACAAACATACTACAATAAGAACTTTGTTTGCAGTTGCAGCAATGAAACAAATGGAACTGAAACATCTGGATGTAAAGACAGCATTTTTGAATGGAAGTTTAACAGAAGTTATTTACATGGAACAACCTCCAGGATTCAAAGATGAAAGTAACCCAAACATGGTTTGCAAATTACAGAAAAGTATATACGGTTTAAAACAAGCTGCTAAAGTGTGGAATGATAAAATCACGGAGGTGCTCACAAATGAAAAATTTAAAAGAAGCAAATCTGATCCTTACCTGTACACAAAAAGACTAATGGACAGATGGATCTATGTACTCACATATGTTGATGACATTTTAGTTTGTTTTGAAAAAGAAAGGGATAAAGAGGACATACTAAAAATCCTGAATCAACATTTCGAGATCAAAGACTTGGGAAATGTGAAACAGTACTTAGGAATACAGATAGAAAGAGAAGAAGATGGAAGTTTCCTACTTAATCAAAATCGCATGATTCAAGACATAACCAAAACATTTGGATTGAAGGATGCAAAACCAGCAAAGTCTCCAATGGAAACTAATTATCTTAAAGAAATCAGTAGTGAGAAAAATGTGTTACCAAATAATGAAGAGTACACAATGGCGATAGGAAAATTACTGTATCTAGTGACTGTTACAAGACATTGCAGCAGCAGTAGGAATTCTGAGTAGAAAAGTGTCCAAGCCAAATAAAGCGGATTGGAATGCTGTGAAAAGAGTAATACATTATTTGAAAGGAACCAGCAATGTTAAACTGAAACTGCCTACAAGTGATAAATGCATTTTAACTGGATACGTTGATGCAGATTGGGCTTGAGATCCAATTGACAGAAAATCTACCAGTGGCTATCTTTTCTTTCTCTCAGGTGGACCAATTAGTTGGACTAGTAAAAAACAATCAATAGTAACGCTGTCATCAACAGAAGCAGAATATGCTGCAGCAGCACATTTCTTGAGGGACCATCAGGAACAAGGAATTCTGAAATTAGAATATTGTCCAACTGAAGATATGACAGCAGACATTTTCACAAAGGCATTGAATGCTGAAAAACATCAGAGACTAATGAAGGAATTGGGTTTGACTGAATAAGTCCTTACTGTTGAGATAGGGTGTTGGTATATGCAACAGTTGTGGACTTCTTTGTTTGTGTGAAGGAGGACTTTATGCTGATCTGACAGTAGATGGTGATATTGTGTAAAGTTTCCTTGTAAAAGAAAAAAGTCTCTTGTTTTTTTCTGTTTTGTTCTTACTTCCTGGTGCAGTACTGTGTGACTGTGCATTTTTTCCTTTACCTCATGTTCTGAGAAGTAAAAGCTTGTTATCCCATGTAATCTGCTCTGTGAAGTTTCTACCGTAACTGTGGGTATCCAGAAGCTGTGCAACAAGCATTCCTCTCTTTCCTCAGACCATCTCATCAGTGTTCCTCTCTGCTCTCAGGCCATCTCATCATTATTCCTGTCTGTCCTCAGGCTAAGGCTCATAACAACGTTGAACATCACGATGTGCCCTGGACCAGCAGCAGAGAGGAGTATCATAGAAGAGGTTTCCCTTTCAATCTTATGTACACAATCTATGAGCCTGTGTAGCAAATACTATAATCAGCATTACTCACCTTCCCCCTGCTCCAGTGCCGGCTCTCTACTGCTGCTCGGGTCTTGTTTATAGGCTGCTTTGGTGATGTCATGTCTTTAGCGTGTGTACCAACCGCAGGCAATCACTGAGCTCAACGATTCATACTGAATAAATTGGCATCAGTTCTGAGATCAGTGGTTGACTGCAGCGGTCTAATGCGCTACAGTTATAATGTCACCAGGGCTGAAAATTTAGTATCTAACAATTTTTTTGTGTCGCCATTTTTTGAGACCCGTAACGATTTTCATTCTTCCATCAATAGCCCGGTTTCAATGATTTGTTCTTGTTTTCTTTGCTTTTGTTGATACAATTTTGGAGGAAATATGACATTTTAATAGCTTTTTATTACATGGAATTGTGGTGACCAAAAACATTATTCCTAGTGTTTTGATTTATACCACATGGGAAAAAAATATTTCAAAATTTTATTAATTCAGGCAGTTACGTACATGGCAATACTGAATAATTTTTTCAATGTATTACATTTTGCTATTTACTTTGGGGGGAGGGGAATGATATAAACATTTATTGTTTATGTGTTTTTTTAATATTTTGTCTTTTTCACATATTTATTTTTCATTACTCTCCTTAGTTGTTCTGCCCATTTTTCCCCACAGTGCTATAACTATCTATAGTGCCATATAAGGTAATAGCCCCCCTCTCATTGCCATATACAGTAATGACCCTCATCTTTGTTACCCCCATAGTTTTAGTTCCCCACACCACTAATAGGGTTGTTCTTCTCTTTTGTTGTAAGATGCAAGACATGGTTGTAATCATTTATTTTTTGTAACACCAGAAATTAACACCTGAGCATGTACTGCACTCTGCTAGGTGCAACCATGTCAGTGTTTCTTTTTGTATTACCATATAAAACAGTGCACCCCTAATACACATTGCTTAAAACATATCATAATCACAATGGAGACAAGCTTCAGAATATTGCCAAACTATTTTCACTTTTTTTGCTTTGTCAGAGGTCAGATGTGGAATCCACATTCTATATATTGAAGGTTGATTCCTGAACATTGCACCCGTAGCTTATAGCAGTTGAGAATAAAAATGAGTTTTCTTGATCACTTTGAAACATACACTGTGTGCGCAATTATTAGGCAAATGAATATTTTGACTATATCATCGTTTTTATGCAGTTTTTCCAAATGCAAGCTATATAAATGTTTGTTTATTGGATGAAGTAGATCAGGTGATGTTTATTTGTGTAATGAGGGCGTGTAGCTTATGTAGGATATTGACACCCTTTATCAAGGGGGCAGAATTATTAGGCAGCTTACAGAATTTCAGCCTCCCTGGAGACAGGGCTGTGGAGTCGGTAAGCCAAACCTGCGACTCCGACTCCTCAATTTCCCTTACACCGACTCCGACTCCCACATATATTGCTTATATTTAAGTGAAAAATTTATTGTAGTACAATGGAACATCAGACATTTAATCATTTTTATGATACAATAATCAAGATATTTAGATAGAATATAATGATGGATAGCTAGAGGGATGGATAGATGGAGGGATAGAGTGTGATAGACAGCTACAGACAGCAAATAGTACATTGCACATATAGTTCACACACATTGTACAGAGAGCACATAATAATCACCTACAATATTAGCATTAGTTACCTTCTTGTGACAGAGATGAGCAGTAGTACTTTCACTTTCTCCAGCACGGGGCCCAGGAATCGGATCTTGTGCAGGGCAGGCACCCCTCCCCCTCCTCTCTCTGGTGAAGACGGCAGAAGACAGGACAGAGGAGGAGAGATTGCCCCCTGCAGTCTGGAGCCAGTGCAGGACGGGAGCACTGCAGCGTACAAGTGAATTTTGATAGGTGTGTACCCCTGCTTCTGGGGGGGGGGGCAACTGCCCCTCGCTGGCTACGGCCATGATTCACACACAGCGTTTTTGCGGATCCGTTTTTTGCAGTAAAATGCAGTGTCTCTGGGCATCCCAGCAAAGTCAGTGGGTTTCAAGATATGACATTTAGACACATCGGTTTGTGACGATCCGTTTTTGGGCTCAAAAACGGATCCTCACAAAGAATGAGCATGTCAGTTTGTTCGGCGTTTTTCTAATCTGCTTTTGCTATTGAAAACATTATCTATGAGCTCAAAAACCTTTCAGGTGATGCGTTTTTTTAAAAAAGCTGATGTGCTTTTGCAGCTGAAAAAGTATCCTCAAAAAACGCAGCAAAAACACCATGTGTGAATGTAGCCTTAGATCAGGAATAGAACAGCCATTTATAGGACATTTCATAACTTTCCCAAATTCCTATGAAAAAATATTCCCCACAAACTGCATTGATCTACTGCACCCAATTTATTATATATTTTAGGAGTCAAAGTCGGTCCATTTTATACCGACTCCGACTCCACCAAAATGAGCACCGACTCCGACTCCACAGCCCTGCCTGGAGACCCAGAAGAACTAGGTGTTCAGTGCTCAGAGACAAGGTTGAGGATGAATATCAACCACCACTGAACAAGACACAAGTGCAAACATCAAGACTTAACCAAAAGATATCTGAATACGGATTTTTTTAAAGGTTTTATGAACTGATGAGAGTGACTCTTGACGGACCAGATGGATGGGCTCTTGGCTGGATCGGTAATGGGCACAGACCTCGACTTCGACTCAGACGCCAGCGAGATGGAGTTGGGCAATGCTATGGGCTGGTTTAACTACAGATGAGCTAGTTGGACCTTTTCGAGTTGAATATGGACTCAAAATCAACTCCCAAACCTACTGCCAGTTTTTAGAAGACACTTTCTTTAAACAGAGGTACAGAAAAAATCTGCATCCTTAAAAAAAAAACAGGATTGTTCTGCGGGACAATGCTCAATCGCAGCATCGAAGTCTTCACTGCTCAGTACCCGGAAAGGCCTTAAAGATGAAAGAATAATGACATGGCCTTTTCCTCAATGGACCTAAACCTTACTGAGAACTTTCAAGCTTTTCTTAAACTCAAGATTTATGGTGAAGGAGAATAGTCCCCTCTCTGATCAGTGTCTGGGGCTGTGTCTGCTGCTGCCCACAAAGATGATCGTTAACAGATTAAGAAACTAATGGACTCCATGGATGGATGACTTATCACTGGTATTGAAAAGAATGGTGGCTATATTGGTCACTGATAAATTTTTATTAAATGTCAGAAATGTATTTTTGGACATTGAGTTGTTTGGGTCTTATTCTCACTATAACAGATGAAAATAAACACAATGGAAAATTTACATTTTTCATATAGTTGCATAATAATACTGGACACAGAGATATTCTCCTAAGACAACACCTCACTTTTACTTTCTTAAATATTCAGGTTTCAGGTTTATTACCCTTTGGATTGACCGACAGCACTGGAGATATTAATAAAAGTAATCATCAAAAATACAGATTGCTTAATAATTGTGCACACAGTGTAGAATAGGCGGTGGAGTTAGAAGACCTCTTCTTTCTAGAACTTATCGTGGAGAAAACTGTTGTTTCTTTATATTGTTGAATTGACTGAATTATTTTATAACTTCCGTAATCCCAACTGACAGCATATAGCTATCTCTGTATGACCTGAAGATGTAAGAGGTGCTCTACCACATTATTGCTTTATACCGGCATCACAATGCTATTGATTTTTTTTATTACACAGAATTTTATATATTTTACACCAACTTATCTTCAATCCACTCAGATTCCCACAATATGAGATACTAGTAATTTATCTATATAATTTACCTAGAGAAAAATGGATAGAGACAGAAAGAAGATGGCAGAGAGGATATTACACCTCACCCTAGAGATCCTCTTCCGGCTTACTGGAGAGGTGAGAGATTCTGATGACGTCACATTACATCATTCTTATCTATGGGAATAACAGATGGACAGAACTGGAGAGGTGAGGACTCTGGAAATGTCTGGAGTGAGATTTATTAATGTGTCTCTCTATAACCAGGATTACACAGTAGTGAAGAAGACCTCTAGTGAGCGCTGTCAGGATCCTGTTTCTGAGGGATGGGGAAGACCCCTGAGCCCAATCACAGGACCTCCATCTCACCCCCTGATACATGAAGACATCAGTGACCAGAAGATCCTAGAACTCGCCTACAAAATGATTGAGCTGCTGACTGGAGAGGTGACACTGCTGGGAATGCTGGGACATTATACAGTAACGCTATGGAGGGATCGGGGGGATGACGGTATCATTGTATGTGTCAGGTTCCTATAAGGTGTCAGGATGTCGCCGTCTATTTCTCCATGGAGGAGTGGGAGTATTTAGAAGGACACAAAGATCTGTACAAGAACATCATGATGGAGGTTCCCCAACCCCTCACATCACCAGGTAATAGACAGGACTAAATACACACAGCCTATAATTATCTGTATGTAAAGAATGAATTCAGTCCCTGTATGTGTTTCCTCCAGATCTATCCAGTAAGAGGACAACACCAGAGAGATGTCCCCGTCGTCTTCTTCCACAGGACTGTAAACAAGAAGATCCCAATGTTCCTCAGGATCATCAGGTAGATGGAGAGAAGGTGCCATGAGATCTCCCCTATGATGCATAGATGTTTGTGAAGGTCTTGTGTTCAGTCTTGTTTTATCTACCAGTATTATATGTTTTATACTTGTGTACTGAGAACGGTGGAGATGGCAGGATTAGAGCTGATCATAGATGTGACTTCTCCATCTGTCTGTGACTTTTACAATATTTGTTTCAGAGTGAAGATTTGACCCATATTAATACTACAGAGACATATGTGAGGGGTGATGAGCGGTGTAAAGAGGATATTCCTACATATGACTACCCAGGTGAGTAGTAACCACTAAATGCAGAGAAGTCACAGATTCTTCTCAATCACCAGCTGTGGCTGCTTTATCGGTGGTGTAGACCGGTCGTGTCACAATTGTGTGATCACCATTTTACCTCTAGACCACAACATTTTCCTCCATCCAAAAATCTTTACATTACTTTGTTGTAAGGGATCCACAGCGGCGACATTGGGGAGATCACACAATATCCCACCGCTGCCGTCACTCTGTCAGGATTGTCAGGGATTGCACACACGACCCTGATAACCCACTACGTAGCTATCGAAAGTGAGCAGAAAGCTTATGGCGTACACACCTCCGGATTCCAATGCATGGAATATGTATAGATGCCCCAGTGCGGTCACTGCCAGCTTCACGATAGCCCACTTAATATTACTCACTGCCACCACTGACCAGATTTGAAATATAATACAGGCCTGATCAAACTCCTGCTTTCTGGTAGCGTGTATGGCTTCGGGGGAGGGAACGACAGGACAAAAGAAACAGGACTATTAACTTTTATATTTAATCCAAAAGGGAGGCAGTATTTATGAAAAATATACAAGAGGTTTTAAAAAAAAGAGACATTACAATACAGAATATACAGTTACACAAATAAAATAGGTTTAAAGAAGAACTAACTTGACAGATCGCAGAGACGATCCAGTCTAGCTGGAATGGAGGCGATCCAATTGATTTGATCGTTATCGAACGGGACCCCTTGCTTATAGAATCTATACCTCCCTGCAATGAATACTGATACATCTTCAGCTGGGTCGTTTATGCCGAAGGGGAAACCTGCCCACACACCTCCTGTGTTGACCTCATGAAAGCTGGAGCCCAGCCCACGTATTTTCATTAACATATCTGGCTTCTGCGATAACTTTTCGCTGGTTGATCGCAGAAGCCCGAAAGTGATACCATGTTTTCTATTATGAATTTACCTTTCTTTAGAGACCACACATGACATAGCTGCAATCTGTAATTTTGTACTTTTGCATTACTGCTCACCGGAGGGGCGTTCAGCTATGGAAAATTATGCATATTGTTCCTTGGATGACCCGGCCACTAAAAATATGGGCCCCATTATTATCAGAAGTATAGAACTTTAGATATTCCATATTTTGTGTCGGTGGCGGCCAGACTGCAGATTTCTGTTGAATTATTTTGAGCCCGGAACTACATCTTTCTCACCTCGGTGTATATTGGTCGCAGGCCTGTGCCACTAGAAAATACACTTGCATGTTAATTGGGTTAGTAGCTCCCTTTGTCCTAGCATTTGCTATTAGCCTCTTCTCAGGGTGTAAACTCTTGATCCCTTGACAAATACTATATGGGAGGAGGGAAAAGTGGCTGGGAGGAGAAGAGAGATTTTCAATATTTCTATGACATCTCCCCCTCTTTGAGGTAGCATAGGGGCTGATTTACAGATCGCCCCTTAAGCCTACCTCGAGGCCCACCCTTCCTGCTGATCCAAAAAGCAATGGACCCAACTCGCCCACCACTCTGACCGACTGGGGATCCAGCTTTCCAATCACCCTGACCGGTTCGGGGTACATTTTCCCCACCCCTCTGACATTCTATGGGTACCTTCTTCCCATGCCCCTGACAGACATTTATTTTACCTTGCCTGGTTGTGGGGCCTACCTTTCCACCCCTCATTGTTACCTTGGGAGCCTTGCTCACTATGGGTGAGCTACGACTGGTCATGTCACAGTCCGTTGTGACACCGGTTGGCGGCACGAGACCACTTTCCTATGATCCCCGTGTTTCTCCTCATCCTTTCTCATTACTTCTGGAGCCGTGCTAGTCATGGGGCAACTACCACCGACCATGTCACCATCTGGCGTGACACTGGTCACCTGCACAGGGCGACTTGCGTCCTGGTGTCCGTGCCTGCTCCCATTGCCGATAGCACTTATGCTGGCTTGTGTTAGGGGACCCTCAGCAGTATCACCCCACGGCATGATGTGGCTGAGTTCCCTTTTACCACAACACACATTTTCATTATGCATCACATTGACATTACTGACAGTGGCATTACATGACATATCAGATCTGGGAGGGCTGCTAGGAATGTATCGGGCAACCAACCGTCCCAGATCAGTTCCCAATAGCACGTTAGTAGGGAGATTCTTCGACACGCCCACTTCCCTTAACCTCCTCCCCGCACCCCAGTCCAGGAAAACTCGGGCCATCAGTATGGGACGGCGAACACCCCCAAACCCGGTGACAGTCAGGGTCTTCCCAGGAATGAGTTCATCTGGTAACACGAACTAAGTGCGGATGAGGGTCCGTTCTGCGCCAGTGTCCTTAAGTCTAACAGTAATGGTGTTGCCCACAGTAACCAGTTTTAAGTTCTCACGGGCCCTTCCAATCGCCCCACCCACAAAAAGAATGGCTGCAGTTGGTCCTGGGGCCTCAGGTGTGGGGTTCATCTTCTGCCTCTCCAAGCAGACAAGGCTAATGTGACCAATTTGGTTACAAGTATAACACTTATGGGAGTCAAATGCAGGGCGGGTGCTGGAAGATGAAGCAGGACCCACTGAGAACTGGTTGCCTGTTGGCTTATCCCCTGTCCCGCTGGTGGCTGACTTCCGCACCTCTGGTGTATGGTTGGCCTCATAGGCATCCGCGATCTGGGCTGCTTTGGCGGATCCTTTGGCTTCCGGTCAAGCACAAATTATCGCACTTCCACAGGGCAAAGATGAAGAAACTGGTCCTTCACCATCAGATCCATCAGGTCCTCGAAGGTGGTGACTGACAATCCTCGGACCCACTGCTCAAAGTTGGTCCTGAGCCCATCTGCTACATCACTGTAGCTATCATGTGGCCCACGTTGGAGGGCTCTGAACCTTTTCCGGTAAACATCCGAAGTCAGCTGGTACTTTTTTATCAAGGCCTGCTTGATGGCCTCAAAGTCTCCATCTTGGTCTCGAGGGAGAGAAGCAAACACCTCCAGAGCTTTTCCACTGAGCCCTGGAGTTAAATACCTGGCCGACTGGTCTTCAGGCAGCTGGTACAGCCTGCAGGCTTTTTCAAACCCTCGCAGAAATATGTCAGGAAAATTACAGGAAAATGCCCAGGACAGGGTTTAAAGCTGTTGGACTCACGGATCTGCAGGGTGGATGGCTCCATCTGAATCAGGGCTAGCTTCAGCTGGTACAGACTCTCCTCTTGGGCCTGTCGCTTGGCTCTCTCAGCCTGGACCTCTCGCTCAGCAGCCTCTCGGTCAGCTTGGGCCTGCTGCTCGGCTCTCTCGGCCTCTTGCTCAGCAGCCTCTCGGTCAGATTGGGCCTGTCGCTCAGCTCTCTCAGCCTCTTGGAATTTCATGATCAGCTGCAGTCATCAGTCACGATCGTCTGCTGCGATCTGCTCCAAGACCATCTGTAGGTGGGGTCCACACTACCCGGGCTGCGGGTATGGCTGGTAATCACAGGTGGGACCCCTGCAGCAGCGCTGGCCGCCCCATCATCAGGGCTCTGCTGTCGGACTGGCTCTGCGGCACCTTGCAACAGTTCAGCAATCAGTTGGGCCTTGGTTTTGCCCGTGGGGTCAATCTGTCTCCGCTCACAGAGGGCAGTGATAGTGTTCTTTGACTGCTGGTGATACCAGGGCTCTCCACGCTTAGCCATTATTGGCAAACAAAAGATAGAACAGAAAAACTAGAGAAGGGGAGGGGATGCAACTGGTACACTTATAGTAATGTCTCAGATAAAAAAATATTAAAAACTGAGTCTGATTTCTTAAAACTTTGCACAGAGTTCTCGCAAGAACCGTGCAAGTTTTCAGTAACAGGAATGATTGCGCAGTCCAGCCACTGATGTTCTGTAATATCCCACCGCTTGCCACCAATTTGTCAGGGATCCACAGCGACGACACCTGGGCGATCACACAATATCCCACCACTGCTGTCACTCTGTCAGGATTGTCAGGTATTCGTGCACACACGACCCTGATAACCCACTACGTAGCTATCGGCAAGCGAGCAGAAAGAGTTTGGCGTACACACCCCTGGATACCAATGCATGGAATGTGTGTATACGCCCCAGTACGGTCGCTGCCAGCTTCACGATAGCCCACTTAATATTACTCGCTGCCACCACCTACCAGATTTGAAATATAATACAGGCTGATCGGATGCCTGCTTTCTGTTAGCATATATTTGGGGGAGGGAACGATTACAGGACAAAAGAAACAGGACTATTAAATTTTATATTTAATCCAAAAGGGAGGCAGTGTTTATGAAAATATACAAAGGGTTTTACAAAAGAAGACCTTACAATACACAATATACAGTTACACAAATAAAATAGGATTAGGCTATGTGCACACGATGCGGTTTTAATACGTTTCTCTTCAAGAAAGCTTACAGCCTGCAATGACCACACTGCCTCCTCAACAACGCCGAAGCTACTACTACTGCAACCCCCCAACCTACTGTCTCCTCTCCATTCCCGTAGAATGTAAGCCCGCAAGGGCAGGGCCCTCTTCCCTCCGTACCAGTCTATCATTGTTAGTTTGTTTACTGTAGTGATATTCTTATTTTATATGTAACCCCTTATGTACAGCGCCATGGAATCAATGGCGCTATATTAATTATTAATAATAATGATAATAATAATAAAACCGCCACAGAAACGCATTAAAACCGCTTGTTAATAGGTCTGCCATGTATAGCAAGGGTAATCCGCATGTGCTGTGCCCATGATGCGGAAATTTCCACTTTTTGGTTTATCATTGCGGCAAAAACAGCAGCAGAACCATTTCTAGTGCAATTCCGCACCGAATTCGCGCCCATTGACTTGCATTAAATCGCAGCAAATCCGCATGTATAATATCTATACATGCGGATTTGCTGCATTTCAGTCACAGTCAATAGGCGCAAATCCACGGCGGAATCGCGCTGCGGGTGGAACCCGGGTCGGGTAAGGAGATTGCTACTCCTCTCATCCGACTGCTGCTCTGGCTGATAACAGCGAGAGCAGCGTGGATGGAAAGAGCAGCAGTCTGTTCTTCCCAGCCCGCAGTAGTAAAAAAATAAATAAAGTAAAAATAAAAAAATAAACATTTACACTCACTGTCCAGCGGCCCCCAGTGTCCTCCTGGTTCCCGGCGGTGATGCTATCTGTCCGGCGGCCAGCGATACACTGCAGGGTGCAGGCTCGCGCACTGCAGTGTACTGCCAGGACCTGCGCTGACGTCATCGATCACCTGATGGTCGCATGACCATCAGGTGATCGCTGACATCACCAATCAGCTGATGGTCGCATGACCATCAGGTGATCGTCGCATGACCATCAGGTGATCAGTGCTGGCAGCAATCAGTTGATGGTCACTTGACCATCAGCTGATTGCTGACGCCGGTAATCAGCGGATCGGTTTTGTGACCGATCAGCTGATGCTCACCCTGGGATCATTGGCAAGAATGTTCCCACGGTGGTTAGCTCACCAGGGCTCTTCAGCTGATGAACCCCAGTGACCTCCTGCAGCCTGTATACTGACAGGGGGTGATTTTACACCCCTGTTAGTATATAGTGCTATATTCTACAGCTGTGACATCAGTGATTTATGATGTCACAGCTGTAGAAGTGACCCGGAACGTCGTGGGACACTCGACGGTAATCGTGGACTGCGTCACTGACGGTGAACAGGTGAGGGATACTGTTGTTTGGTATTTTAAGTTTTTTTCAGGAGATCGAGGGCTTCACGGAGGCGTGGAATAAAAAAAATTGAAGAACCGTGTGTGTTTGATTTCATTAAAATACTTTATTATGGCCATGTTTTTATTGAAAAAGCGCCGACCACATTACTACGCGGTTAGTAATGGGGGCGTCTTATAGACGCCCTCCATTACTAGCCTGGGCTTCACGTCAGCTGCCAATACAAGGCTGACGTGAACTCCAACCCCATTACCCCACTGCCACCGCTTCAAGGCAGTGGGAAGAGCGAGGCTAAGCGTCAGATTTGGGGTCGGCTTTCCCTCTGCTGGTTATAAAAATGACACAGGAGCCTACGCCATTTTTTTTTTTAAATTGTAGGCTCTGTTCCCATAATTCAGATGTAGCACCCCTTTGGACGCAAATTTTTGCTGCGTCCAAAACACTGCATTCTATTGTACGCAGTATGTTCACTGAACCATGCGGATTTACCGCATTCAATACATTCTAGTGGTCAAATTTCTGTTGTGGAGACTAGCAACTCCACAAGAGAATTTGACATGCTGCGGTCCTGAAAGATGCGCTGCATGTCAGTGTCCACGGGTGATTCGCAGCCTCTGATGCACGCATAGTGGACATGGGATTTCTAGAGATCCCATCCACTATGCTGTAACATCTGGACGCTGTGGGTTTGATGCTGTATAAACTCGCAGCGTCAAACCTGCAACGGCTCCTGATCATGGCCACATACCTAAACTCACCCGCAGCATATGAATTTCTGTAGCGGACACGCTAGTCTCCGCAGCAGATTTTGACCGATTGAAGTGTGATTATATGCGGTGGATTCACATATACCGACAACGAAAGTGCGGCATTAGAACATCGCGTTTTGGACGCAACATAAATATGTTATGTCCAAAGCGCTGCTGAGTGCTGATCAGGGGGTAGTAGTGGCTAACTAACCAGCTGTGAGATGTTATTTAATGGCCAAGGACCATGTTTGCCTAATGGCACTTTCCCAGGCTAAAATTAACAGCTCACAGCAGTTGCATAAATTACATGAATAGAAATGCTAGTGAAGATTGGATGAATGGGACTAGCTGACACCCAGCACTTTGTTTGGTGATGTCAAGGTGTAAATCATACCTTTTCATGACCAAACTATGACCAAACTTTAATAAGTAAAGAGACACACAGACACAGTGTAAACACGTTATTTCAAATATACTAACCCCAGTTCTTATGGTAATCCAAGGGCTTAAGCAATGTACCACCAAATAACTTTATTTAGTTCCATACATTTATTGATGTACAAAAACGCTTCAAAAAACGCATGTAAAACCTCATGTAAAAACGCGTCAAAAACACATGTCAATCTGCATGTGTTTTTTTTCTGCCAGGGAGAGGCAAAAACGCTCAGGAAATTGCTGCTTCAAATCCTGAACGTGTGCACATACCCTTAAATAAGAAATTACTCAACAGATTGCAGAGATGATCCAGTCTAGCTGGAAGGGAGGCGATCCAATTGATTTGACCGTTGTCGAACGGGATCGCTTGCTTATTGAATCTATACCCCCCGGTAATGAATACTGATCCATCTTCAGATGGGTCTTTTATGCTGAAGGGGGAACCTGCCCACACACCTCCTGTGCTGACCACACGTGGGCTGGGCTCCAGCTTTCATATTTTCATTAACATATCTGGCTTCTGTGATAACTTCACACTGGTTGATCACAGAAGCCCGAAAGTGATACCATATTTTCCATTATGAATTTACCTTTCTTTAGAGACCACACATGACATAGCTGCGGTCTGTTATTTTGTACTTTTGTATTACCGCTCACTGGAGGTGCGTACAGCTATGGAAAATTAAGTATATTGATCCTTGGCTGACCCTGCCACTAAAAATATGGGCCCCATTATTATTGGTAGTATAGAACTTTAGATATTCCATATTTTGTGTCGGTACCGGCCAGACTGCAGATTTCTGTTGAATTCTTTTAAGGCATGAACTACATCTTTCTCACCTAGGTGTATATTGGTCGCAGGCCTGTGCCACTAGAAAATACACTCGCATGTTAATTGGGTTAGTAGCTCCCTTTGTCCTAGCATTTGAATATTAGCCTCTTCTCAGAGTGTAAGCTCTTGATCGCTTGACAAATACTATAGGAGAGGAGGGAAGAGTGGCTTGGAGGAGAAGAGAGATTTTCAATATTTCTTTAATATGTGTAATTGTGAAAGTCCTTTTCTGTAGAACTTACAAACTGGAGAATCCACCTACCCCCTGGGATTAGAAGACGCTGTCCTTTACCTGCCCAGCTTGGTAGACTATAAAGCCAAATGACAGCGTACGTAGAATGTGCATTCAAGTGAGAAAATCACTTGAAGAGAAAGCGGAGGATAATGATGCTGTTGGCTTCCTAGAACCCTGATATTGGATGAATCTACCTTCCCTCCCTTCTGTGCTGCTGAATGTGCTCGTATGGTCCCTACAAGACCAGGTCCAGTCTTTCTGGCCAAACTTCACTTTTATGATCAACAGCATTAAATGTACAGTGAGGGCCAAGTGTGAATTTCTGTATAATAACAACAGAGTTTCCCTTCATCTTGACCTTTCAATTTCTTTTCAAACCAACTAACTTCAAACAGGATTGTGATAAACTAAAGAGAAAACATTACACTTGTGCCATGATATGTCTCTAAGCTGTGCTTGTTTCATAACTGTAATATACATCTATTCACGCCTGCAGGAGATGTGGTGGCTCGAGCCCTGGTTTCATGGATTCACTCCACATCATAAATTCCATTATGTTTTCAATCCTAAGGAATTCAGATTCCTGCACAATCTCTCCTGAAATGGGGGCACTAATACTTTCTCTACTCTCCTGGTCAGGACTCATAGTAGCTCCAATGGTCCACCATAAGAATGCAACTCCGGTTTAGTGTTGGAGCTTTCCCTTATATATACGTTGTTGTTGGGGATGTAGCATATCTTTTATTCCATCTTTTTATACAGGTTCATTTTGTAGGATAGCTTTATTGTGGTTGGATTAGCCTGACTCACTTATTTGTCTCTGTAACTCCATGGTAGTCTTTACAAGAAGGTCTCCATTACATCTTCCCAAAGCCTGAGGTCTAAATTTAAGACACCTCAGCTCCGCACTATTATAAAAAAGTTCTCTTTCAATGTCTAATATTTCTTTTTGAAACTCATCTGACAGAAAATATTGGCCCTTATCATAGTTTAGATTTCGAAAAGTTACCGAGCCCCAGACTCTAATTACCCAGAGAGGTTTCACCACTAGTTACTCATTTTTTAGACAGTTGAGTCATTTCAGTAGATGTGTTATTGTCTATACTCACAGTTGTGACTACAGTAGTTAGTTCACAAAATACTCTGATGTAACCCCTTCCCGCAGGCAGTTTTGTGTTTGTTATCCGGCTCCATTGTATTTTTTAAATCTGACGTGTGTCACTTTATGTGGTGATAATTCTGGAATTCTTCACAAAGGATAATAGGAGACAATTGGACCTTACAAATTATTTTCCAACTTCTCTTGAATCCGACAATACCCTATATACGGTTGTACACTACTGTCTGGGCACATGGCAGGTTAAGAAGGACGAACCACAACTTACACAGTTTTAGGTGCTCCGTAAAAACACACCTGCTTAGGGCGGCCTATCACATTCCCTAATCGAAGTCCTTTTATCTTCTTATAGCCCATCAGTTATTTCTCCAAACATAACTCTCCACCGAACCCAAAAGCACTACAGATACTGGCTGGTGATGAGATCATGCAGCCTTTATCTATCCCTCATCCCCTCAAGATTGCTGGACCATCCTTGTAAATAAGCCCCTGTACATTGTGTCACTCCCACCTCATTGTAGATTGTAAGCTCTTAGGAGCAGGGTCGTCATTATTTTTGCTGTAATTATTGTATTATCTTTAGCTATGTTACTTATGACTGTTGAATATGAACCTCTGGATTGTAAAGCGCTGCGGAATATGTTGGCGCTAGATAAATAAAGATTATTATTATTATTAAGGGAAGGAGCGCCATTTAGCTATTTGAATGCAGATCTTGCTGGAATATATTGCAGACACAATGTATTGGGGGCACTGTTCATGGTCACCTGGCAGCTCAAAAGATGGCCACCACAAACAGGCTTGGTGCTATATACTCCAGATCCCTTGGATTGCCTTGCTTATCACCCTTTAACCCCAAGAAGAATAGTCAGGTAGCCGGGTCAGAACCAGGAGGGCAGAGAAAATACAAAATCAGAAGACACAAGAGTAGTCAGTAAACGGGCCAAGGTCACAACAGGAACCAAATACACAAGCCGGAAGCTGAGCACAGAGGACTGAACCGGAGGAGAACAAGGCTGGATCTGGCAGCTTCCGGCAATATGCTTCCAGCTTTAGTAGGGTGCGGTGCTTTCCAATTGGCTGAAGCAGGGAGCAGATTACTCCAGCTGGACAGCACACACACCCATACTGCCAGACTGGATGGTACTACAGATCTCAGGAACCCTAATCTTAGTGGCTGGACAGAGCCTGTGCCACCCACAGATCCTGGTCCCGACGTCTCCTCCATCACCAGCGCCGCCTGAGGAATGAATAAGGCGGCTCCTGGTGGGAGAAGCCGACGTTGCAGAAGCAGATAGATCCCAGAGGAGATGGGACACACCAACTGCATAAGCCCTGATATGACAAAATGGCAGAAAACCAGAGCAATAGAAATCACCATAAAGTGACTCCATTTTCGAAATTATAACCCTCAGTGAATTAATCTATAGGAGTAGTGACTATTTTGACTCCACAGCCACTTTCTGGACATTAGCTCGCAGTCGATGTTGGAGAGTAAAAATTGCACATTGGCCATTTTATTACCCAACACATAGTGCCCAGATTGTGCTCCAGGAGACACACACCGTAAATGAAGAGGGTTCTTCTCACTATAGTAATGCCAAATACATGGATGATAAATGTGGTTTGGACGCACTGCAAGGCTCAGAAGAGAGGGGGAGATCTGACTTTGGGAGAGTGGATATTGCTGGACTGGTTTATGGAAGTCATGTTTCTTTTCTCTGAGCCACGAATAATGTGGAAACCTCTGTTTTTCCATAGACAGATGATGGACCTGAGTGGGATTTGTTTTTTGCCGATTGAGTAGAAGTTTTTATTGGTGTTATTTTCATCTACATAACATTGTTTGGTGGCTTCTTATTCCATATCTTTGAGGCAGAATGAACAAAGAGTTGGACACCGCGCTCCACTGGTTCATCCTATGAGGTTTTCTATTAAACTGTGAACTGTCATTCTGTCAATAACTTGCCATTTCTACAGACATCTTAAGTACAATTAACATAAGAATCCGTAGAAAAATAAATAAAGATTGCATACCTCTTCTAAATCAATCTAAATAAACACTTCCTTGGGCTACATGCTAGTCCAGGAAAATGAAGAGATACCTCAAGCTTAAAAATCAGTTTTATTAGACACAAATCTAAAAAATAGAAGAATATTTAAAATATTTGAAATGTTCCTCTATTTTTTAGATTTGTGTCTAATATGTAGCCCAGGAATGTGTGTGTTTAGACATTTTAAGTAGAAATGTTCAAAAATGTAAATTTCAAGGATATTTTATTCAAAATTAATAATTGTTTTTTTTCCTTGGCAGATGACTGTACCAGGAGATCAGAGGGACAGGAGATTTTTAAATCAGACAATCTTAAGATCCCTCAGGATACAATTGAAGTGAATGCCATTACTCCAGATCTACCATCATCCCTTCACAGCAAAGATCAATCATCTGATCCTACGAAACAGGTCCTGTCTTCTGATTCATTACCGACCACTAAGGAAAATCAAAATAAAAAAATAAGCATTACAAAACGAACTGCTGCTAAAGCACAGAAGACATTTTCAGGTTCAGAATATGGAAATAGTTTTACCCTCGAAAAGTCTATAAGTCAAAAAATACACACAGTGGACAATAGATTTTCTTGTTACAAATGTGGGAGATGTTTTAACCAGAAATCAGATTTTGATATACACCAGAGAACTCACACAGGGGAGAAGCCTTTTTCATGTACAGAATGTGGGAAATGTTTTAAACGGAAATCACATCTTATCCTACACCAGAGAACTCACACAGGGGAGAAGCCTTTTTCCTGTTCAGAATGTGGGAATTGTTTTAAACAGAAATCACATCTTATCCTACACCAGAGAACTCACACAGGGGAGAAGCCTTTTTCCTGTTCAGAATGTGGGAAATGTTTTAACCAAAATTGGATCCTTGTTAATCACCAGAGAACTCACACAGGGGAGAAGCCTTTTTCATGTTCAGAATGTGGGAAATGTTTTAATCAGAGATCAGATTTGATTAAACACCAGAGAATTCACACAGGGGAGAAGCCTTTTTCATGTTCAGAATGTGGGAAATGTTTTAACCAGAAACCAGCTTTGGTTAAGCACCAGAGAACCCACACAGGGGAGAAGCCTTTTTCATGTTCAGAATGTGGGAAATGTTTTAATCAGAGATCAGACTTGATTAATCACCAGAGAATTCACACAGGGGAGAAGCCTTTTTCATGTTCAGAATGTGGGAAAGGTTTTTTACAGCAATCAAATCTTATCAACCATCACAGAACTCACACAGGGGAGAAGCCTTTTTCATGCTCAGAATGTGGGAAATGTTTTAATCAGAGATCAGATTTGATTAAGCACCAGAGAATTCACACAGGGGAGAAGCCTTTTTCATGTTCAGAATGTGGGAAATGTTTTAACCAGAAACCAGCTTTGGTTAAGCACCAGAGAACCCACACTGGGGAGAAGCCTTTTTCATGTTCAGAATGTGGGAAATGTTTTAATCAGAGATCAGACTTGATTAATCACCAGAGAATTCACACAGGGGAGAAGCCTTTTTCATGTTCAGAATGTGGGAAATGTTTTAACCGGAAATCAGCTTTGGTTAAGCACCAGAGAACCCACACAGGGGAGAATCCTTTTTCCTGTTCAGAATGTGGGAAATGTTTCAACCGGAAAGTACATCTTATCCTACACCAGAGAACTCACACAGGGGAGAAGCCTTTTTCATGTTCAGAATGTGGGAAACATTTTAAGTGTAAATCAGTTTTGGTTAAGCACCAGAGAATTCACACAGGGGTGAAGCCTTTTTCATGTTCAGAATGTGGGAAATGTTTTAACCAGAAATCAGCTTTGGTTAAGCACCAGAGAACTCACACAGGGGAGAAGCCTTTTTCATGTTCAGAATGTGGGAAATGTTTTAACCAGAAATCAGCTTTGGTTAAGCACCAGAGAACCCACACAGGGTAGAAGCCTTTTTCATGTTCAGAATGTGGGAAAGGTTTTTTACAGCAATCAAATCTTATCAACCATCACAGAACTCACACAGGGGAGAAGCCTTTTTCATGCTCAGAATGTGGGAAATGTTTTAATCAGAGATCAGATTTGATTAAGCACCAGAGAATTCACACAGGGGAGAAGCCTTTTTCATGTTCAGAATGTGGGAAATGTTTTAACCAGAAACCAGCTTTGGTTAAGCACCAGAGAACCCACACTGGGGAGAAGCCTTTTTCATGTTCAGAATGTGGGAAATGTTTTAATCAGAGATCAGACTTGATTAATCACCAGAGAATTCACACAGGGGAGAAGCCTTTTTCATGTTCAGAATGTGGGAAATGTTTTAACCGGAAATCAGCTTTGATTAAGCACCAGAGAACCCACACAGGGGAGAAGCCTTTTTCCTGTTCAGAATGTGGGAAATGTTTCAACCGGAAAGTACATCTTATCCTACACCAGAGAACTCACACAGGGGAGAAGCCTTTTTCATGTTCAGAATGTGGGAAACATTTTAAGGGTAAATCAGTTTTGGTTAAGCACCAGAGAACTCACACAGGGGAGAAGCCTTTTTCATGTTCATAATGTGGGAAAGGTTTTTTTACAGCAATCAAATCTTATCAACCATCACAGAACTCACAAAGGTGAGAAGACTTTTTATGTTCAAAATGTGAGAAATGTTTTACAAAGAAATCAGATTTGGTTAAGCACCAGAGAACCCACACAGGGTAGAATCCATTTTCCTATTGTTTTTTTTAATCCAATAAATTGAAGATTTTTTTCATTCGTTTTTTTTTTTTTTTACAAATCAAGAAACCAAATACGCAAAGGGTCTGAATACTTATGACCATGTGATATTTCAGTTTTTTTCTTTTTTAATAAATTTGCAAAAATTTCCACATTTCTGGGTTTTTTTTTCATTCAAGATGGGGTGCAGAGTGTACTTTAATGAGAAAAAAATGAACTTTTTAGAATTTACCAAATGGCTGAAATGACACAAAGAGTGAAAAATTTAAAGGGGTCTGAATACTTTCCGTGCCCACTGTATATGACGACTAAGTACTTGTTGCTGGAGGAGTAGGACATGATTTCCAGAACAAAATTGGTTTGGATGGTAAGGGATGGACATGAAGACAACTTCCAAAAAAGAACATTTGAGCTGCATTTACGTTGGGTTGCTGTCATCCATTGGGATTACAAAAGGAAATCCAGCCCTTGTTCAATTTTAGAAGAGTCAGCCTGTCTGCATTTTCCATTGACAGGCCTATGCGCCTATCCGTTATGATTTCAGAGGCCGAACTAAAAACTCGCTCAGACAATACACTTGCGACAGGTCATGGCAGCAACTCCAAGGCGTACAAGGAGAGGTCGGGCCAAGTGTGCAGCTTGGACAACCAATAGTTAAACGGCACTGCAGAATCAGGAGGGATGCTGGTATGGTCACGTAAGTACTTCTTCGCCATCTTGGTTGACTTCTCCCTCCTTGTCATAGTTATACCCACAGATAGCCCTTGCTGATGTGATGGTTTCATGAAAATGGCCCAGTTGGTGGACCCCTCCCCCCACCCCGAGTTGCACCTGGTGTGCGTGTCCCTCCCCTGTAATCCTTGTGGGTGAAAAGAGCCAGTACCTCTGCCAGCAGCGTTGTCTGAGGGTAATCTCTTCAGCAACTCTTCAACAATGTCCCTCTGTCATGCATGCACTGAAAATGTCACGTCTGCCTCCGTCATGAGAGAAGGAAATTTCTCCTTGTACAGTGGGTCAAGAAAGTTACACAGCCAGTATTTAATGGTGGACAAAGGGTCCACCACGCAAGGGTCTTGGGAAAGGCATCTGGACATGAACTGTGCCATGTGTGGCAGACTACAACGAGTCAAACGTTCAGTGTCCCCACGAGGACGAAGATTAACCATCCTCTTCTCCTCACATGGCATCACCTCCTCCTCTTCCTCCTCCTCTTCCTCCTCCTCTTCAGGCCATTCATGCTGGACAGGCGTTAAGCTGGGATTGGGAGTCCCCTCTGTAGCGCAGACCAAAAACTCCTGATCCTCCTCCTGTTCCTTGTCATCACCCAATGTGGCCTGAGAATATTGTCTGAGGCTGGGCTGTGTGGTATCAGCCACTGTAAAATCTTGCTACATAGCCACCTGCTTGGCATTCAAGGCTTCCTCTTTGAGATTCTGCAGCAAACGTTTTAATAGACAGAGCAGCAGGATGGTTACACTGATAATAGCATCATTAGCGCTCACTATCTTGGTGCAGTATTCAGTTTTGAAGAACCTCACATATGTCAGCGATCCACACGCACTCGGCAGTTGTTATGTGTGGGGCTGAGTATTACTCTGACGGACATTGAGAAGTTGGAATTCAGCCACTGCCCTCTGCTGCTCAAGTCTTGCCAACATAGGAAAGGTCGAATTACAGCGTGTGGGCAAGTCACAAATCAGTCGGTGACGAGGCAAATTAAAGCGCTGCAGCAGCACAGCCGGACCGGCGAAAGCCTGAGATGACTTTTGGAAATGGGCACTGACACGGCGTACCTTGGCAAATAGATCCAGCAAGTCAGGGTATTATTTTAAAAACCGCTGTACAACCAAGTTCAGCACGTTGGCCATGCATGGAACATGTACCAGCTTGCTGAGCTTTAAAGCCGCCACCAAGTTACGCCCATTATCGCACACAACCAGACCTGGTTTTAGGTTCAGCGAGGAGAGCTACTGATCGGTCTGGTCTTTTATCCCTTTCAATAGCTCTACTGCGTTGTGAGCTTTAGCACCTAAAGAGATGAGCTTCAGCAGGGCATGCTGCTGCTTTGTCAAAGCAGTGCTGCAGAGCTCCCAGCTGAGGAGTGATGTGGAGGCTAGTTCAGCTGAGAAATGAGAAGGAGAGACAGGAACTGGCATACGAGGAGACTGAAACCCTGATGGAAGTTGAGCCCGCTATTCTTGGTGTGGGTAAGATGGTTGATATCCCAGACTCCACCAGGTTCACCCAGTGTGCCATCAGGGAAATGTAGCATCCCTGTCCTCAAGAACTTGTCCACGTGTCTGTGGTTAGGTGGACCTTCCCTGTGACTGCATTGGCCAAAGTACGGCTGATATTGTGTAACACATGCTTCTGTAATGTGAATGGACGGCACACTGGGAAAAATAGTGGTGGCTGGGAATCGAGTACCGGGGGGCTGCCACCACCAAGAGGTCACGGAAAGACTCAGTTCCCACAAGCTGAAACGGTAAAATTTCCAGGGCTAGCAATGTGGGCGTTTAGAGTTTGGGCATGTGGGTGGATATTTCTGCTTCCTGTGAAATGTCTTGGGCAAGGACAACTGAACGCTGCGCTGGGACAACATACTGGTTGTGGTTGCTGACTGTTGTGTCTGTGCAACTGCAGCTTGTGGGCAGGAGGCATCAGCGCCTGCTTCCTGGACAGCAGATTGGGAAGGCCATAACACAGGGGAAGGGGCAGTGGTTTCACCTTCAGACACAGATTTTGTACCCAGGCGTTCCGCCCACCTACTGGGGTGCTTGGCTGCCATGTGCTTCTGCTCAGGTTGGTAGTGTTATTGCCTCTTCTTAGCTTGGTATGGCAGATGCTGCAAATTGCAGTTGTTTTGTCTGAAGAACTTTCAGAAAAAAACTGCCATACAGGGGAACAACGTACCCTTGGCCTGTTATCTAGCCGAATGGAGGGGCTCTGTGAAACAGTTGATCGATTTCTACCTCTGGTCAAACGACTGCCTCTTTTTGCCTGTTTTCGTTCTATGGATCTGTAGCACCCTGAGGATTCGGCTGCTACAGGGGTATTGCACCTCAAGCCAGAGGTGTGATATTCCACTCCCGGGTAAGGATGGAGTGTGGAACTGAGCTCAGTAGGCTGCATACACTACATACATCCCATTTCCGGGGGACAGATCAACGGTACTCCCACCAGTTTATGTGCAGGTACGATAGTGTCTGTCCCTGGCTGGAGTGGGAGGGGGGTGGAACATCCCAGTAGTGTAGGGGCAGATAGGGGGAGCAGTCTGGGTAAAGCTAGGAGCTCATTGGGTGCTGGTCACCTGAGCTCACACATAGAGGGAGTATATAAGGTGGGAACCATCTTAGATCAGGGTCAGACAGGCAGACAGCTACTAGTCAGTCTGTTGTAGAGGGTCAAGCAGTCCTGAAAGAAGAGAGAGAGGAGTCAGAAGGACCCAGAGGGGAAGAAGAGGGAACCCCAAGAGCCCAAATACAAGCAACAGGGTGAAGGGTTGGCACAAGGGTACCGGATCCCAAGCTGGTGGAGGGCACTAATCCTCAGCCAGAGACCGGAGGTTGTGGGCAGGATCTGCCACGACCCCCCACTAAATCCACCAGGAAGGCAGACCAAGTATAGGGTCAGGGAACCCAGAAGAGGTGTACCCACCAAGAGACCCGAGGGAGCCGGACATAGGTGGATCCCTGGTGGGGAAGGCCAGAGAAAAGGAACGACAGAAAGGGAGCTCAGGATCACGCTCCAGAATTACCTGGGGGTTGGCCGAGTCCAGGACCTGGTGGACGCAGCACGGCTCGGGCGGTCACTCAAGGCCGGAGTGACCAGAACAACAGCAGTAAGTAAAAACCCTGAACTGCACAGCCCGACTCTGAGTCTTATTACCATCCTCACTGCACCACCACAACCACCACCCTCTACAACTGACCCCCTGAGGCTATACCCCTCCCGTTGGAGGTTATACCACCAGAAGCTGCACACACACCATCAGCCTCAGCGGACCCTGCTGCAGCAGCGGCCGTATTGACCGCAAATCAACGGGTGGCGTAGTCGACACTAAAGAACATCCAGCAACATCTGTAGGACTGCCACACACTGAGCTTGACACCCTGGGCACGGACCGGGTCACCGCCACTCGGAGACTACAACCCCCATCTGATCCGGCTCCGGGTATCCCCCAAACAACACTGGCCCAGGGGGCGCGTCAACTTTGGCGTAGTCGGCAGGATTACGTGCCCGCAACAACCGGGTACTGCGTGCCTGAAGAAAAGTTCACCGTTACCTTAAAAAGAAGTCTCCCGCCGGTTCCGGAGGGTCCCCGCCAACGGACCCCATCACAGGTCGTTTCCCGCCGGTTGTCCGCCATTTGCAGCTTTTTCCCGCCATCCATGGAGTTTCCCGCCACTGGGAGACGATTCCCGCCATTTCCAAAGATTTCCCGCCTTGGAAGAGCGGACGCCATTATGGGCGTGCCAGAGGGTGGCAAAAGGCCACCTCCCATCGTGGGCCAGGTCGAAGAATGGCGCCAAAAGCGGAAACCGCGCCCACCAACAGAGACTGTGATGCTGGAAGTGTCCATCAGCGTAAGAGAACTGCCCCTGGAACTGACAATCACAAAGTTGCCCCGGGACCACCCTCAATGTGGGCGGAGACTGAACAAAAGAACGAAGATGGGTGCAGCCTGGAGGAGTCTAGAGAGAGCGTACCCGGAGACAATAAGTCTGGAGAGGACTCCGGAGAAAGCGTACCCGGAGATGGAGGGAGAGACAGGCAGCACCGACCCAGTGGTCAGGAGCCTGCTGCAAGCAACAACGCCACTAGGCTTAGTGGAGATCCTAGCACAGCTCCCCCGAGACCGGGAGTGTGCACAGACCGCGCTGGAGGGCCTCGCACGGAGGATGGCCCAGGTGCAGCAAGACACGCTGACGGAGTGGAGCCGTGAGATGGCCCAGCAGACCGGAACCCGTCAGCGGAGCACGCCACCCGAGACGAGGAGACAGACCGCCTCTGAGGATGGTGCAGGAGGAGTGAAGGCCGGAGACGGCGCCGAAGAGGGAGCTGAACAGATGGAGGCAGGTAAAGGGGACGTCACTACCCCGAGCCGAGAAACCGTGTACCTGTCCCAGCTCCCCGTCGCAGAGCCCGAAATTCCCCCTGCCGTGCCCGTCGCTGCATCGTCACCGTGCCGGACTAGGCCTCAAGCAGAAGCCGCGGCCGCGACCCCTGTGACGTCACACGCCTCGACCCTGAGTGCGACGAAACAGGAAATACCATCGGCCTGGTCGCAAGGTCTAGTACCTCCGGGCGCCGCAATTCCAACAGCGCCCCCTTCCTCCGCGGAGCCACCGGCCTGGTCGCAGGGCCGAGTACCCCCGGGCGCCGCCGTCCTTACGGTGCCCTTTACCTTTAGGGTGCCCCAAGCCTGGTCGCAAGGCCTGGTCAACCCGGGCGCCGCTACCATCAACGCGCCCTCAACATTTCGAGTGCCGCACCTGGGCGAAGATCTATTTGCCCAGCAGACGTGCCCGGATGGGCAGCCCTTTGTATGGCCCCAGGAGTACTACCAACTGGAACTCCAAAGAGCAAGGCCCCTGTGCGAGCCCCTGATTCCGGCTCCGAAGCCCGTCAGGAGAACCCCGCTCCCGCTAGAAGAAGCACAATTCGAGTGGGACCCCACCGGAGGAGATCTCATGGGGTTCACTCAAGAAACGCGGGCAGCCGCAGCAGAGCGAGTGGAGTGCTGCCGCCAGCAGTTGGCAGACTTCGAGCGAGAACGGAGAGAGAGGCGGGTCCGAGAGCAGCGGCTGCAAGAACAGAGCGCCGGGCAGAAGAGCCGGACCAGGAGGAACCCCCGTGCAGCTCATGGTCCCCGTACCACCGGGACTGTGATTAAATTCAACCTGCAGCATGGGTGGGGCTTTATAAGAGACCATCATACCCCCGGCGACGTCTTTGTAACCCGCAGAGACGTAGAAAGCCATCTGCCGGAGGGACACGGAGGTCGTGACCTGTACGTAGGGGACGAGGTCACGTTCACCCGGCACAAGTGTGCCAAAGGACCCTACGCCCTCCATGTGCATCGCCTGACGGAGGAGGAGCTGCGGTGTGAGGAGGAGCAAGAGGACCCGGACGGGTCTGAAGACTAAGAAGGAGCAGGAGGACGCCGTCGTTAAAGTGCGGTAAAGAGACTGTAAATAGTTACCCGTCGGGGTACAGTGAACTGTTGCTGCTTTAAATATGTCCCCGTTGGGACAAGTGTAAACTGTAACCCGTGTGTCCCTTAATCCCACTGACCGAGGACTGAGAGCGGTCATTCCTTCCTTATACCTGGCCGAGGACTGAGAGCGGCCACTTTCCCCCTTGTAAATAGTTGCGCTTTCTAAGGTGCCCCCTACCGGTTTTATAGGAAACTGTTGTTTTTCTTGAAGAGACTGTCGCACTTTACCCGGTCACAAGTTGCACCGTGGCCGGAGGAACAAGAATGTTATTTATGAAAAGTTTATGCTGATATATATGATGTTTTATATGTTTGTGTTTTATGAAAAAAAAAAAAATGTATGTTTGTGGATGTTTTTATTCTTTTACAGCCCGAGGACGTGCTGTGATTTACCAGGGGGGAATGTAGCACCCTGAGGATTCGGCTGCTACAGGGGTATTGCACCTCAAGCCAGAGGTGTGATATTCCACTCCCAGGTAAGGATGGAGTGTGGAACTGAGCTCAGTAGGCTGCATACACTACATACATCCCATTTCCGGGGGACAGATCAACGGTACTCCCACCAGTTTATGTGCAGGTACGATAGTGTCTGTCCCTGGCTGGAGTGGGAGCGGGGTGGAACATCCCAGTAGTGTAGGGGCAGATAGGGGGAGCAGTCTGGGTAAAGCTAGGAGCTCATTGGGTGCTGGTCACCTGAGCTCACACATAGAGGGAGTATATAAGGTGGGAACCATCTTAGATCAGGGTCAGACAGGCAGACAGCTACTAGTCAGTCTGTTGTAGAGGGTCAAGCAGTCCTGAAAGAAGAGAGAGAGGAGTCAGAAGGACCCAGAGGGGAAGAAGAGGGAACCCCAAGAGCCCAAATACAAGCAACAGGGTGAAGGGTTGGCACAAGGGTACCGGATCCCAAGCTGGTGGAGGGCACTAATCCTCAGCCAGAGACCGGAGGTTGTGGGCAGGATCTGCCACGACCCCCCACTAAATCCACCAGGAAGGCAGACCAAGTATAGGGTCAGGGAACCCAGAAGAGGTGTACCCACCAAGAGACCCGAGGGAGCCGGACATAGGTGGATCCCTGGTGGGGAAGGCCAGAGAAAAGGAACGACAGAAAGGGAGCTCAGGATCACGCTCCAGAATTACCTGGGGGTTGGCCGAGTCCAGGACCTGGTGGACGCAGCACGGCTCGGGCGGTCACTCAAGGCCGGAGTGACCAGAACAACAGCAGTAAGTAAAAACCCTGAACTGCACAGCCCGACTCTGAGTCTTATTACCATCCTCACTGCACCACCACAACCACCACCCTCTACAACTGACCCCCTGAGGCTATACCCCTCCCGTTGGGGGTTATACCACCAGAAGCTGCACACACACCATCAGCCTCAGCGGACCCTGCTGCAGCAGCGGCCGTATTGACCGCAAATCAACGGGTGGCGTAGTCGACACTAAAGAACATCCAGCAACATCTGTAGGACTGCCACACACTGAGCTTGACACCCTGGGCACGGACCGGGTCACCGCCACTCGGAGACTACAACCCCCATCTGATCCGGCTCCGGGTATCCCCCAAACAACACTGGCCCAGGGGGCGCGTCAGATCCATCCCTCTCTGCACTGCTGTGCTCACTATGTGTGCCATCGTGCCAGGTTGGATCAGTGGCCTCATCATAGACCACATCGTCTTCCAATTCATGAATCTGATCCTCATTCTGAGTTGCGATTGCATGCTGACCTGATGGCAACTGTGCATCATGATTATCTTCCACCTCTTCAGACATGAATTTACCTTCCCCAATTTGGCTTTCTTCTTGCAGTGGGTACTCAAATGTTTGTGCATCACTGCACTCCACCTCCTCATGACCCTCTTTAATGGTGCACAGTGAGAGGCCAGAATACTTACAAGGAAACGTAAACTGTTCCTCAGAGTGGCCAGTGTTGGGGTCATATGTCTCCTGGGACTCTTGATGGGGGGGGAGGAAGGAAGACCAGGTTGAGGATTGTGAGGCCCAGCCTCTTGGCTAATGAGGCTAGACCGTGTGGAAGACTTGGTGGTGCTGGTTGTTGACACACTGGAGCCTGTGTCTGCTATCCAACTCACAACATCCTTGCACTTGCCTGGGTTTGACAGCGGTGTAGCATGCAGACCGAATTTTGACCGGAAGCTAGAAAAAGATAGTCACCTTCTGATCTGTCACACGGTCTTGGCGGGCACCACCACAACCACGTCCCCATTCCTTATCCTTCGTCACCCTTTCCCATATTGAATGCGTTATGAAAAAAAAAATCCTGTCTTTATTTTTCACAAGTAGCCTCACAGAGATGTTATGTACAAATTCCCTGTGTCTAGCAATTTTTTTTAGCTATCAGCTTTATTAAACATCGCAATAGCAGACTCTGGAAAATTACTGGTAAATAGTGATGTCTGCGTATCTCAGCAGGCTTTGCTCCAGTCGCACAACTGCTAGATAAATATACGCTATTTATTTAATCATGATCAGAGTATTTTTTTGTTATATTGCCTTTATGACACACGCCAACAGCAGACTCAGGAAAATTACTGGTAAATAGTGATGTTTGCGTATCTGAGCAGGCTTTGCGCATCTCAGCAGACTTTGCGTCAGTCGCACAACTGCTAGATAAAGAGATGATATTTATTTAACCATACATGAATGACTCCGAGAGCAAAGCAGCATATAGGTAATGAATATATGAATTCCATACATATCTTAAACTACTGCCTAAAGGACAAACTGGTAAAGACCCAGTCATTTATAAAAATGAGACAGAGAGAGTGGCCATGAGCCAAGATACGACAGAAAAGGTCCATCTATTAAAAGTAAAAAACTTTTAATATTTATAAATAAGGACGACGTGATAAAGGAGCAAATGCAAAAGGACAATACATACATATTAAAAACAAAGAAAGCGGCGCAGCAATGTGAAGAAATTCACTATCATTATATCTCTATTAAGAAAAGTAAGTACTAGGCAGCAAACTCATATATCATATATTAAGACCACTAGATTCACTTGACAAATTATGGAGCAATTGTGCTTGGCAAAGCCCACATCATACCTCCATGAACAAGTGGCAGCTGCCCAAATCACCATGATGCACAACATCACCCCAACGCGTGTTACGGCCCGAGCCTTTCTCAAGGAGTACTGATTGTTCATACCTGCCTACTATAAATAGGGGACCAACACACCCACGAGTCACATGTGCACACCCAAAACACTGCCCGCTACAAGAATCAATACCGCATTGATTCTTGCGCCAGTTGCAGAACTAATAGATAAATATACGCTATTTATTTAACCAATAGAGTAATTTTTTTTTGTATATCACCTTTATGACACACGCCAACAGCAGACTCAGGAAAATTACTGGTAAATAGTGACGTTTGCGTATCTCAGCAGACTTTGCCCAGTCGCACAACTGCTAGATAAATATACGCTTTTCAGAAATAGGCCACGAATATTATTTAGCTCTAAAAAAAGCGGTTTAGTATATGCTGGAACTGAGGAATATTATTTTGCTCTAAAAAGAGCTGTTTTGTATATTATGGTGCTGGATATGAAACCCTGCCTCTCTCCCTACTCCCACAATCTGTTCCTACACTATACACAATGCGACCTAGCAGAGATCATGTACTTGCAATGCTAACACCCTGCCAGCTTTTCCCTCTCCCTTGTATTAAATCTCTCTACGCTATCTAAACCTAACAGAGAATTTATCTTCACTCTAAATAGCTCTTAAAAGAGCTTTTTGGACTCAGAAACTCTCCCTATTCGCTGCTTTCACTCTCCCTACGCTCGCAATACGCTGTTTCTGCATGTAATGAGCGCAAGATGGCGCCAGCGGGGCTTAAATATCCCCCTATGATGCTGTAAGGCCAGCCAATCACAGTAATGCCACAACAAAGATGGCAATTATGATAACAAACACTGCACTTCCGGGTATACTTTGGTGCACAAGTGGGACCCTGATCCTTTAACCCCTTTAAAGCCCAAGACGTATTAATACGTATCTGCGCCCTGGGCTTTAAGAGCCTGATGCGTATTCATATGTCTTTGCGATCGCTCGCGCACACAGGCTGCACGGGCACGATCGCCGCCGGGTGTCAGCTGATTCTTACAGCTGACACCCGATGCTATGTGCAGGGAGTGGTCCTGCACCGCTCCCGCCACATTAACCCCCGCAATGCTGCGATCGAAGTCGATCGCAGCATTGCGGTGGCAAGGGGAGGTGATCGTGATACTCACCTCTCCTGCCGGCGTCCAGCGCTGTCTGCCGCGGCTTCCCGGATGTTGCCATAATGACCTGATGTCGTCATGACAACATATCGGGTCACCAGACAGCAGGAAGATATTTTGGTCGTGCGCAGTGCATGACCAAAATATCTTCTGCATCTGCAGTGCTGACAGCCTGTATAGCACAGGGATGCTGCTCCATTCCTGTGCTATGCAGGTGATCAGAATAAAAAAGTGAAAGTCCCATAGTGGGACAAAGAATATACTGTGTGCCGAATTATTAGGCAAATGAGTATTTTGATCACGTGATGCTTTTTATACATGTTGTCCTACTCCAAGCTGCATAGGCTTGAGAGCCAACTACCAATTAAGTAATTTTGGTGATGTGCATCTCTGTAATGAGGAGGGGTGTTGACTAATGACATCAACACCCTATATAAGGTGCGCTTAATTATTAGGCAACTTCCTTTCCTTTGGCCAAATGGGTCAGAAGAGAGATTTGATGGGCTCTGAAAAGTCCAAAATTGTGAGATGTCTTGCAGAGGGATGCGGGGAAAACAAAAACAGTAGGAGCGCCAATGGTGAAGAGCCTGAGGTTTGGGGGGGGGAATGAAGGGGGAAATGTAGTGACCACTCACCTGGTCCTGTTGTGCAAAGGAGCCCCGCACAACAAGGGAAAACGCTTCCAGGTGGGAGTCTGTAAGATGATCACAACTTAGCAGGAACTGTTGTAGGGAGCTTCTGTCTGCTTCAGCGGTCACATGACCAGGACCGTGTGACCGTGTGGGCGTTCCACAATGACATCACGGCAGGTGGTGTAGTGAGCTAGTTGTAAACAGAGCAGCTTCCACCGCTCTCCACAGGGGAGATTAGCAATCAAGAAAGAAGGAATTCTGCGGTGTTAGTGAAGCGCTAGAACAACTAGACAGTGGATTAGGTTATAACACACAAACCTTTTATTGTTTAGTACGCTCTCTAAATCAATAATTTTAAGCCTTAAGTCAGTAGGATCCTTATTATGCGCCACAGAAAAATGTTTAGAAATGCTATGTAGAAGGAAACCACTACGAATGTTAGACCTATGCTTATTCATCCGTGCATGCATGGCCTGTATTGTACGGCCCACGTATTGTAGGCCGCACGTACATTCAAGAAGATATACCACGAACATGGAGTGACAGTTTAAAAATTGTCTAATGGTATATGTTTTGCCAGTGGTATTCGAGGAGAAAGTCTTTGAACCACTAAAGATGCTCTGGCAACACATGCATTTTGGGGACCCACAAGAGAAACAACCACTGATCAAATTGCCCATGCTGGTAGATTGGGTTGGAGAGGATTCACATAGCGTATTGCTAGGAGCCACCATATTGCGGAGGTTCTTACCCCTTCTGAACACCACCCTTGGTTTATCAGGAAGGTGCCTAGAGAGGACCGGATCGCTCTTAAGGATAAACCAGAATTTGTCTAGTAACTTCTGGATGTTCCTGTGAGACTGGTTATAAGTAGTCACCAGGCTCCAGTTACTCAACTCAGTAGCATCATCAGGGTTTTTATCACTGGCCGAAGTCATACTCTTAACAATACTGTCTTGGGAACGGAGCTGGAGTTTTTTGATACAGGACTCTTGAGATAATGCTCTACATTTCTGAAAGGCATCACTCAGTAATTTCCGTGGATATCCTTTTTGCCTGAACCGTTTGTTGAGGATTTTGGCCTCCAGGGCAAAATCAGAATTATTAGTGCAGTTTTTTCTGATCCTCCAGTATTGGCCATATCTGACCCATCTAGGGAGGTGTCCACTGTCAAAGCAAAGGTAGCTGTTAACATCAACCTGTTTAAAATGGGTAGACGTGGACAACCTCCCCGACGGGTCAACCCGCACCAAAAGGTCCAAATAATGGAGGGCTGTTTCTGACACAGTTGCTGTAAAGGCAAGACCCCATGTATTCAAATTTAATTCTTCCACAAACATAGATGCCTCCTCTTTAGTCCCTGACCACAAAAAGAAGAGATCATCAATGAAACGCTTGTAGAGGAGAACATGTCCTGCTGCAGAGGAGGACTGCGCGATGAAGACAGACTCAAACACCCCCATAAACAAGTTAGCGTAACTGGGGGCGAATCTCATCCCCATCGCGCAGCCCCTCAACTGCTTGTAAACAGATGTCCCAAAAGTAAAAACATTATTGTTCAAAATGAATAGGATCCCCATCTTAAGAAATTCCTTCTGGTCCTCCAAGAGAGTATCATCCAAGGACAGAAAATGATCTACCGCAGATATGCCTAGCTCGTGAGGAATATTGGAATAAAGAGCTGTGACGTCTAAAGTCATCAGCAAACAAGCTGGCACTGAAGGAACATCTCTAAGATGTCTGATCAATTGGGATGAGTCCTTCAGATAGGACGCTAACTTAAGAACAAACTTTTGCAAAAAAAGGTCTATATAATGTGATAAGTTGCAAGTAATAGAACCTACCCCTGAAATTATGGGGCGGCCAGGAGGGTTTTTGGCGTCCTTATGGACTTTGGGCAAAAAATAGAAAAAAGGGGTCTGATACCTCGAGATGTTTAAAAATTTCATCTCTTTCTTATTTAAAATGCCTCGAGCATAGGCATTCTTAATAAGTTTATTGTAATTTAGAAAAATAGAGACGGAAGGATCATTATCAAGTCTCTCATAGTAATTTACGTCGTCGAGAATTTGTTTACCTTCACTCAGATACCAAACGCGATTCATCACCACTATGTCCCCCCCCCTTATCCGCATTCTTTATAACAATCTCCCTATTTTCTCTTAGAGTATTAATAGCCTGCCTTTCCCCCGGAGTTAGATTATCTCTTTTTCTAATATTCGCAAAGGACCGTATTTCTTTTAAGGCTAAATGTTGGAAGGTTTCCAAGTGGGGGCCCCTATGATGTAAAGGGAAAAATTTACTGGTATTTTTTGGGTTCACATGTTGGAACCCATCTGTAAGAGGTTCATTAGGGGCACTCATCATATCAATTGGACCACATTTTTTGCACTGCCTTTCTAAAATAAAATGGCGTTGAACAGTTAGTTTCCTCGTGTACTCATTAAAATCAAGATACAAGGTAAAGGGATTAGCCGGTGAGTTTCGGCAAAATGAAAGGCCCCTTTTAAGTAGTGACACTTGTTCCTCCGTGAGAGTAATATCGGAGAGCTATTGGATTTTTAGATTGGGCACTCTGTCCCCTGAGGGCCTTAATTTAACAATTGAGAATGCGATTCATTAACCCTATTTCTCTCTTGGTTCTTATTCATGCATTACTAGTTTTTATTTCATTTTATATTATATTATTTGTTTTTTTATTAATTTTATATTTTATTCATAATCCCTGCTTTTAGTACATCATTACATTGCTCCTACTATATACTAATGGTACGTGACCCAACTTTTCCATCCTGATTTCCATGCAGCCTTCCCTATATCTCTCTGCTCCTACTATATACTAATGGTACGTGACCCAACTTTTCCATCCTGATTTCCATGCAGCCTTCCCTATATCTCTCTGCTCCTACTATATACTAATGGTACGTGACCCAACTTTTCCATCCTGATTTCCATGCAGCCTTCCCTATATCTCTCTGCTCCTACTATATACTAATGGTACGTGACCCAACTTTTCCATCCTGATTTCCATGCAGCCTTCCCTATATCTCTCTGCTCCTACTATATACTAATGGTACGTGACCCAACTTTTCCATCCTGATTTCCATGCAGCCTTCCCTATATCTCTCTGCTCCTACTATATACTAATGGTACGTGACCCAACTTTTCCATCCTGATTTCCATGCAGCCTTCCCTATATCTCTCTGCTCCTACTATATACTAATGGTACGTGACCCAACTTTTCCATCCTGATTTCCATGCAGCCTTCCCTATATCTCTCTGCTCCTACTATATACTAATGGTACGTGACCCAACTTTTCCATCCTGATTTCCATGCAGCCTTCCCTATATCTCTCTGCTCCTACTATATACTAATGGTACGTGACCCAACTTTTCCATCCTGATTTCCATGCAGCCTTCCCTATATCTCTCTGCTCCTACTATATACTAATGGTACGTGACCCAACTTTTCCATCCTGATTTCCATGCAGCCTTCCCTATATCTCTCTGCTCCTACTATATACTAATGGTACGTGACCCAACTTTTCCATCCTGATTTCCATGCAGCCTTCCCTATATCTCTCTGCTCCTACTATATACTAATGGTACGTGACCCAACTTTTCCATCCTGATTTCCATGCAGCCTTCCCTATATCTCTCTGCTCCTACTATACACTAATGGTACGTGACCCAAGTTACACTACCCACCCCCCACTTTCATTTATGACCTTGTTTACTGAACCTTTGAGTATCCTACATCTGGTTCAGCCTTAATCAGCTGATCAAGATGAGCACAGACGACACTCCCCTCTGGTTCACAGCTGAATGCATTCTGTAGGCCATACATTGAGAACTAGGAGTCTGTGTCAGACTGAAGTCTGTGTCCATGAGCTGAAGTGTCCATGAGCTGAAGTGTCTGAAATTTGAATTAATCCTGAATTGAACCTGAAGTGAACTGAAGGTACCTGGATACTAAGTCACAGTAAACAATGTTTGTTTTTGTTTTCACTCTCACCCCCTTAATCCTTCACTTCTTTCAACCACCCCTAATCCCTACACCTGGAAAGGAACTCTTCATCTCTCCCTCCATTCTCCCCACCCATCTCACCTCTTCCTCAGAGCTATTCCACAACATACAATCCTTTGTCTCCAAACACAGACAGCCACCTCATGCCCTCTCCTGCTCCCACCTAATAACGCTTTCTCTGCTCCTCCTTACTGCCGGCGACATCTCTCCAAATCCTGGCCCTCCTCACCACATCCCTACATTCACTTCCACCTCCTACCCCCGATCAATCCCAAACTCTCGTAACCCTTCTAACCTTACACCCATCCGCCCAGCCCCCGCTTCCCCAGTTCCACTAACAGGAGCTCTATGGAACGCTCGCTCTGTCTGCAATAAACTTTCCTACATTCACGATCTCTTCATCACTAACAAGCTTTCCTTCCTCGGAATCACTGAAACCTGGCTCACCCCCTCCGACACAACCTCTCCTGCTGCACTTTCGTATGGCGGATTCCACCTCTCCCATACCCCCCGCCCCAACGGCAAGCACGGTGGAGGAATAGGTTTCCTCCTCTCAGAAAACTGCTCCTTCACCCAGATCCCACTGCCGCCCGCAATTACTCTCCCGTCTTTTGAAGTGCACTGTGTGCGCATCTACTCCCCCTCCAACCTCCAACTGGCTGTCATCTACCGCCCCCCAGGATCAGCCACCACTTTCTTTGACCACTTCACCACCTGGCTACTTCATTTCCTCTCTGTTGACATCCCCACTATCATCATGGGCGACTTTAACATCCCCATTGATACTTCCCTCTCAGCTGCCTCTAAGCTTCTATCCCTCACTTCCTCCTTTGGTCTTACCCAGTGGTCTTCCACACCCACCCACAAAGACGGCCACACGCTGGACCTCATCTTCACCCGCCTCTGTTCCCTATCTAACCTCTCTAACTCACCTCTCCCTCTCTCTGACCACAACCTACTCACATTCTCTTCTCTCTCCTCCCCGGGGCAACAATCCCCACTCCACAAACTTGAATACCCTCGTAGAAATCTCAAACACCTTGACCTACACTCTCTCTCTGAATCCCTCCTCCCTCTTACAGACATTAGTCCCTTACATGATGCAGATGCTGCTGCCACTTTATACAACACCACAACAGCTGCAGCTCTCGATTCGGTCGCCCCCCTCATGCATACCAAGACTCGTACAATCAACAGACAACCCTGGCACACCAGCCTAACTAAAGAACTGCGACGGGCCTCCAGGGCTGCTGAACGTAGATGGAAAAGGTCCCACTCCCATGAGCACTTCATCGCATTCAAACAGTCCCTCACTACCTTCAAGTCCACACTCACTGCAGCAAAACAAACATACTTCACATCTCTCATATCCTCCCTGTCCCACAACCCCAAACAACTATTCAACACCTTCAATTCTCTCCTCCGTCCCCCAGTGCCTCCTCCCTTATTTCAGCCGAAGACTTTGCCTCATTCTTCAAGCAGAAGATTGACACCATCAGACAAAGCTTTTGCCTAAAGCCCCCACAGCCCCTCTCCACACCTACTCAACCCTCCTCCTCCAAAACTACATTCTCCACCATTTCTGAAGATCAACTTTCCTCCTTACTCTCCAAATCACACCTCACCACCTGTAAACTTGACCCAATCCCGTCCCACCTCATCCCAAACCTTACCACTATCTTCATCCCAGCCCTAGCCCACCTCTTCAACCTGTCACTAACAACTGGTGTCTTTCCCTCATGTTTCAGACATGCCTCAATCACACCCATCCTCAAAAAGCCCTCCCTTGACCCATCCTCTGTGTCTAGCTATCGCCCCATATCACTTCTCCCCTATGCCTCAAAACTACTGGAACAACATGTCCATTCTGAACTGTCCTCCCACCTCTCCTCCTGCTCCCTCTTTGACCGCCTACAATCTGGTTTCCGACCGCACCATTCTACTGAAACTGCACTGACTAAAGTCACAAACGACCTTCTAACCGCCAAATCTAAGCGACACTACTCTGTCCTCCTCCTCCTAGACCTGTCATCTGCCTTTGACACAGTGGACCATTCCCTCTTACTACAGACTCTCTCATCTCTCGGCATCACAGACTTGGCCCTATCCTGGATCTCCTCATACCTAACAGACCGGACATTCAGTGTCTCCCACTCACACACCACCTCTTCATCTCGCCCCCTATCTGTCGGTGTCCCCCAAGGTTCAGTTCTAGGACCCCTGCTCTTCTCCATCTACACCTTAGGCCTGGGACAGCTCATAGAGTCTCATGGCTTTCATTATCACCTCTATGCTGATGACACACAGATCTACCTCTCTGGACCCGATATCACCTCCGTATTAACCAAAATCCCACAATGTCTGTCTGCAATTTCATCCTTCTTCTCTGCTAGATTTCTAAAACTTAACATGGACAAAACAGAATTCATCATCTTTCCGCCATCTCATTCAACCCTCCCAACTGACCTATCCATCATAGTCAATGGCTGCCCACTCTCCCCAGTCCCTCAAGCTCGCTGCCTCGGGGTAACCCTGGACTCGGAACTCTCCTTCAAACCACATATCCAAGCCCTTTCCACTTCCTGCCGACTCCAACTTAAAAATATCTCCCGGATCCGCACATTCCTAAACCATGAATCTGCAAAAACACTAGTGCACGCCCTCATCATCTCCCGCCTTGACTACTGCAACCTCCTGCTCTGTGGCCTCCCCTCTAACACTCTCGCACCCCTCCAATCTATCATAAACTCTGCTGCTCGACTAATCAACCTGTCCCCCCCGCTATTCCCCGGCCTCTCCTCTCTGTCAATCTCTTCACTGGCTCCCCATTGCTCAGAGACTCCAGTTCAAAACCCTAACCATGACATACAAAGCCATTCACAACCTGTCTCCTCCATATATCTCCGACCTAGTCTCCCGTTACATACCTGCACGCAACCTCCGATCCTCACAAGATCTCCTGCTCTACTCCCCTCTTATCTCCTCCTCCCACAACCGTATACAAGATTTCTCCCGTGCTTCCGCCCTACTCTGGAACTCTCTACCCCAACGTATCAGACTCTCGCCTACCGTGGAAACCTTCAAAAGGAACCTGAAGACCCACCTCTTCCGACAAGCCTACAACCTGCAGTAACCACCGCTCCACCATACCGCTGCATGACCAGCTCTACCCTCACCTACTGTATCCTCACCCATCCCTCGTAGATTGTGAGCCCTCGCGGGCAGGGTCCTCGCTCCGCCTGTACCAGTCGCTGTCACATTGTGTTCAAGATTATTGAAATTGTTCTTGTATTATACCCCCTTTTTCACATGTAAAGCGCCATGGAATAAATGGCGCTATAATAATAAATAATAATAATAATTACATTATTGGGTATACTGTGGCATCTTTTATCCTCTCTTTTAACCTGCTGATCTAATGTAGTATTTATATTCATATTTATATGATATTCATTTCTTTTACTTATCTTTTTTTTTTTTTTTTTTAACTTCCTGTTTTGTATTTCCTGTGTTGTCATAATTGTTAGTGTCCTTTGATTGGTGCACCTACCCTATATAATGGTTGCTCTTTCATTTGCTCTCTAATCTACCTGAGGAAGATAGCGTCTGCTATCGAAACGCGTCGTGGCGTTAGAGAGCGTACTAAACAATAAAAGGTTTGTGTGTTATAACCTAATCCACTGTCTAGTTGTTCTAGCGCTTCACTAACACCGCAGAATTCCTTCTTTCTTGATTGCTAATCTCCCCTGTGGAGAGCGGTGGAAGCTGCTCTGTTTACAACTAGCTCACTACACCACCTGCCGTGATGTCATTGTGGAACGCCCACACGGTCACACGGTCCTGGTCATGTGACCGCTGAAGCAGACAGAAGCTCCCTACAACAGTTCCTGCAAAGTTGTGATCATCTTACAGACTCCCACCTGGAAGCGTTTTCCCTTGTTGTGCGGGGCTCCTTTGCACAACAGGACCAGGTGAGTGGTCACTACATCTCCCCCTTCATTCCCCCCCCCCCCCAAAACCTCAGGCTCTTCACCATTGGCGCTCCTACTGTTTTTGTTTTCCATGTCATGGCGCTCTCTGAGTGAGTGATTTTTTCCTACCTGGATGCCGCTCTTTGGTTTGGATCCATCTTAAAGCTTATAAGACTGGTTTCTTGGAAACTTTACCCCTGGAACTCTATCCCCGGACCTTGCAACATTGTTACGGAGGTTTGATTGTGCAGTGACATTATCTGGACAAATTTCTAGTCATCACTTTGGACATATGTATCGTAGAATTTTGTCCAATTTTCAATTTTTGAACTAACTTGCATGTTTCAGGTGTTACTACAATTATCGTTTCTGTCCGCAATTTAATATTGGGGGTGTTCTCTTATTGGTTCTTTGTTGCTGCTTATTGCTGTTTATGCTGTGGGTTTTATTTACATTACTCATATTACCTACTTTGCCCACATTTTGGTTTTTGTGTGTATGTATATGTACATATATATGTATATATGTGTGTGTATGTGTATACATGTATATGTATATAATTTTTAATTTTTTATTTATTTTTTTTTTCTTTTATTTTTTTAATTTAATTTTTTTTTTTTTTTTTCCTTTTCATTTTTTAATTTTTTATTTTTTTATTATTATTTATTTTTTTTATTTATTTTTTTTATTACATTTCCCCACATCCTAGTTGAGTGATATGGATTTTTATGTGACCAATCGGGAATCACATAGGGAATTCCTAATATGCAAAGCTTTGGATGATCCTGGTGGTGTACCCAAATCCTCACACAAATTAATTGATCTTCACCATTTAAGCGAAGTGGATAAGAAACACCTGATGGAATTGTTCCATGAAGATGAGAATAAGTGCAAAGTAGAGATTACGAATCACCTTGATGCAATATTTTTGAAACGTTATTTATCCAAAGGCATAGCACCTAAGGGTTTGCGCTTATCTTTACTAAACTCTGGGATGAATTTTCCTTAAAATGCTCATTAGGGATGATACAATTATAAATTCAGAAGAGGGTTTCCTTAGCGGAAAAAGCCTTGAGTGATATGGTCTCTTTAAGAACTAGTATTGACTATTATTCCTTTTCTTTGGAGTACAAGGATTTGGATTCCAAATTGAGAATAAGACTAAGTAAATTAGAGGACGATATAATTAGAAAAAAGGTGGCAAAACTTTTACGAGATAGGGGCTTCACTGATTTAGATGAATTTATGGAGGTCTCCCCACAGCCGATACTGGAAGGCCCACAGGTCCCAATCCAAATCTCACAGAAGTCAGTGGGGGTTGAATCGCATATAGATCAATTACCCAGTAGTAATTCCTTAAGTGTACTAAAAACGGACAAACAGAGGAATTTCTACGAATTGCATAAAAAAACTTTGAAGAAGGGTTCCTTGTTTCATAAGCAAACGGTGGATGATACCATGTTAGGGACTCAAAAGGCATTATCACTTGTAACGAACAGATCACATGACACTATAATTAATTTGGACACCTCTGCACCCCATACACGGCTATTGGCTCCGGTAATATTGCCTGATCCACCAGTCCCCATTGAGACAGAATCTACTGTTCCATGTATTTCCCCCACTTTTGATTTTGGTTTAGACCTTTCACAACCACTAGTCTCCACACAAGGTAATACGGATTCCCTTAATTTATCCCTATTAACTACACATGAAGTTATTTATTCCCAAAAAACCCAAACACAGTCCCTTTCTCCACTTGATGAAACGATGTACCAAATTCTACCTGAACCTTTGCCAGAACCTCCTGCTATACCAGTACCTTCAGCTGTGCCACCTATAAGAGATTATATATTCCCAATAACTAGTATAATAGATAATATAGCCCCAAAAACTGCATTGTGTTTGAATCCTCAACAGGACTCCATGCCTTTACACCCATCTGAAATAATTATTGAGGATTCAGCTAATAAAATAAACATTGAGATAGTAAGCAGTGAATCAAGGGGTAATGAGATTGACCTAATCCTCAATAAACCTCCTCCTCGGTTGAGCTTTTCCTCCTCACTGGATCTTATTGTACCTTTACAAGAAGTAGTGGCTAATGATTCTTTGTTGACATCTGTTGAATTAGTAAGGAAATCTCCTTCTCCTAAGACTCTCAAGAACACAAAAATTACACAGTTTTTTCGGGTGGCTCCAGGGCGCCACCCAAAAAGAAAAAGAGGAGGCGTGGATGCAGAGGCAGTGGACAAAGCTTCCGCTGAGCTGTTGATGGCGACAGACCTCACATTGAAAAGGACGAAAATCAATTAAAATCTCTTTCTGACTGTTCCTCTGAGTGCACGGGGATTTTTAATATCTCCGATATTACTCTCACGGAGGAACAAGTGTCACTACTTAAAAGGGGCCTTTCATTTTGCCCAAACTCACCGGCTAATCCCTTTACCTTGTATCTTGATTTTAATGAGTACATGAGGAAACTAACTGTTCAACGCCATTATATTTTAGAAAGGCAGCGCAAAAAATGTGGTCCAATTGATATGATGAGTGCCCCTAATGAACCTCTTACAGATGGGTTCCAACATGTGAACCCAAAAAATACCAGTAAATTTTTCCCTTTACATCATAGGGGCCCCCACTTGGAAACCTTCCAACATTTAGCCTTAAAAGAAATCCGGTCCTTTGCGAATATTAGAAAAAGAGATAATCTTACTCCGGGGAAAGGCAGGCTATTAATACTCTAAGAGAAAATAGGGAGATTGTTATAAAAAATGCGGATAAGGGGGGGGCATAGTGGTGATGAATCGCGTTTGGTATCTGAGTGAAGGTAAACGAATTCTCGACGACGTAAATTACTATGAGAGACTTGATAATGATCCTTCCGTCTCTATTTTTCTAAATTACAATAAACTTATTAAGAATGCCTATGCTCGAGGCATTTTAAATAAGAAGAGATTAAATTTTTAAACATCTCGAGGTATCAGACCCCTTTTTTCTATTTTTTGCCCAAAGTCCATAAGGACGCCAAAAACCCTCCTGGTCGCCCCATAATTTCAGGGGTAAGTTCTATTACTTGCAACTTATCACATTATATAGACCTTTTTTTGCAAAAGTTTGTTCTTAAGTTAGCGTCCTATCTGAAGGACTCATCCCAATTGATCAGACACCTTAGAGATGTTCCTTCAGTGCCAGCTTGTTTGCTGATGACTTTAGACGTCACAGCTCTTTATTCCAATATTCCTCACGAGCTAGGCATATCTGCGGTAGATCATTTTCTGTCCTTGGATGATACTCTCTTGGAGGACCAGAAGGAATTTCTTAAGATGGGGATCCTATTCATTTTGAACAATAATGTTTTTACTTTTGGGACATCTGTTTACAAGCAGTTGAGGGGCTGCGCGATGGGGACGAGATTCGCCCCCAGTTACGCTAACTTGTTTATGGGGGTGTTTGAGTCTGTCTTCATCGCGCAGTCCTCCTCTGCAGCAGGACATGTTCTCCTCTACAAGCGTTTCATTGATGATCTCTTCTTTTTGTGGTCAGGGACTAAAGAGGAGGCATCTATGTTTGTGGAAGAATTAAATTTGAATACATGGGGTCTTGCCTTTACAGCAACTGTGTCAGAAACAGCCCTCCATTATTTGGACCTTTTGGTGCGGGTTGACCCGTCGGGGAGGTTGTCCACGTCTACCCATTTTAAACAGGTTGATGCTAACAGCTACCTTTGCTTTGACAGTGGACACCTCCCTAGATGGGTCAGAAACGTAGCATATGGCCAATACTGGAGGATCAGAAAAAACTGCACTAATAATTCTGATTTTGCCCTGGAGGCCAAAATCCTCAACAAACGGTTCAGGCAAAAAGGATATCCACGGAAATTACTGAGTGATGCCTTTCAGAAATGTAGAGCATTATCTCAAGAGTCCTGTATCAAAAAACTCCAGCTCCGTTCCCAAGACAGTATTGTTAAGAGTATGACTTCGGCCAGTGATAAAAACCCTGATGATGCTACTGAGTTGAGTAACTGGAGCCTGGTGACTACTTATAACCAGTCTCACAGGAACATCCAGAAGTTACTAGACAAATTCTGGTTTATCCTTAAGAGCGATCCGGTCCTCTCTAGGCACCTTACTGATAAACCAAGGGTGGTGTTCAGAAGGGGTAAGAACCTCCGCAATATGGTGGCTCCTAGCAATACGCTATGTGAATCCTCTCCAACCCAATCTACCAGCATGGGCAATTTGATCAGTGGTTGTTTCTCTTGTGGGTCCCCAAAATGCATGTGTTGCCAGAGCATCTTTAGTGGTTCAAAGACTTTCTCCTCGAATACCACTGGCAAAACATATACCATTAGACAATTTTTAAACTGTCACTCCATGTTCGTGGTATATCTTCTTGAATGTACGTGCGGCCTACAATACGTGGGCCGTACAATACAGGCCATGCATGCACGGATGAATAAGCATAGGTCTAACATTCGTAGTGGTTTCCTTCTACATAGCGTTTCTAAACATTTTTCTGTGGCGCATAATAAGGATCCTACTGACTTAAGGCTTAAAATTATTGATCAGATTGCTGAAACCACGACTGACCGCTTGGGCCGTTTAATTAATCGTGAGAGCTATTGGATTTTTAGATTGGGCACTCTGTCCCCTGAGGGCCTTAATTTAACAATTGAGAATGCGATTCATTAACCCTATTTCTCTCTTGGTTCTTATTCATGCATTACTAGTTTTTATTTCATTTTATATTATATTATTTGTTTTTTTATTAATTTTATATTTTATTCATAATCCCTGCTTTTAGTACATCATGACATTATTGGGTATACTGTGGCATCTTTTATCCTCTCTTTTAACCTGCTGATCTAATGTAGTATTTATATTCATATTTATATGATATTCATTTCTTTTACTTATCTTTTTTTTTTTTTTTTTTTTAACTTCCTGTTTTGTATTTCCTGTGTTGTCATAATTGTTAGTGTCCTTTGATTGGTGCACCTACCCTATATAATGGTTGCTCTTTCATTTGCTCTCTAATCTACCTGAGGAAGATAGCGTCTGCTATCGAAACGCGTCGTGGCGTTAGAGAGCGTACTAAACAATAAAAGGTTTGTGTGTTATAACCTAATCCACTGTCTAGTTGTTCTAGCGCTTCACTAACACCGCAGAATTCCTTCTTTCTTGATTGCAGAGGGATGCAGCAGTCTTGAAATTTCCAAACTTTTGAAGCGTGATCACCAAACAATCAAGCGTTTCATGGCAAATAGCCAACAGGGTCGCAAGAACCGTGTTTGCCAAAAAAGGCACAAAATAACTGCCCATGAATTGAGGAAAATCAAGCATGAAGCTGCCAAGATGCCATTTGTCACCAGTTTTGCCATATTTCAGAGATGCAATGTTACTGGAGTATCAAAAAGCACAAGGTGTGCAATACTCAGGGACATGGCCAAGGTAAGGAAGGCTGAAAAATGACCACCTTTGAACAAGAAACATAAAATAAAACGTCAAGAATGGGCCAAGAAATATCTTAAGACTGATTTTTCAAAGGTTTTATGGATTGATGAAATGAGAGTGACTCTTGATGGGCCAGATGGATGGGCCAGAGGCTGGATCAGTAAAGGGCAGAGAGCTCCACTCCGACTCAGACGCCAGCAAGGTGGAGGTGGGGTACTGGTATGGGCTGGGATCATCAAAGATGAACTTGTGGGACCTTTTTGGGTTGAGGCTGGAGTGAAGCTCAACTTCCAGACCTACTGCCAGTTTCTGGAAGACAACTTCTTGAAGCAGTGGTACAGGAAGAAGTCGGTATCGTTCAAGAAAAACATGATTTTCATGCAGGACAATGCTCCATCACATGCATCCAACTACTCCACAGCGCGGCTGGCCAGTAAAGGTCTAAAGGAAGAAAAAATAATGACATGACCCCCTTGTTCACCTGATCTGAACCCCATAGAGAACCTGTGGTCCATCATAAAATGTGAGATCTACAGGGAGGGAAAACAGTACACCTCTCGGAACAGTGTCTTGGAGGCTCTGGTGGCTGCTGCACACAATGTTGATCGAAAACAGATCAAGCAACTGACAGAATCTATGGATGTAAGGCTGTTGAGTGTCATCATAAAGAAAGGTGGCTATATTGATCACTAATATTTTTGGTTTTTGTTTTTGCATGTCAGAAATGTTTATTTCTAAATTTTGTGCACTGATATTGGTTTAACTGGTGAAAATAAACAAGTGAGATGGGATTATATTTGGTTTTTATTAAGTTGCCTAATAATTCTGCACAGTAATAGTTTCCTGCACAAACAGATATCCTCCTAAGATAGCCAAATCTAAAAAAAACCCACTCCAACTTCCAAAAATATTAAGCTTGGATATTTGAGTCTTTAGGGTTGATTGAGAACATACAGTGGTGGCCAAAAGTATTGGCACCCCTGCAATTCTGTTAGATAATACTCAGTTTCTTCCTGAAAATGATTGCAATCACAAATTCTTTGGTATTATTATCTTCATTTAATTTGTCTTCAATGAAAAAACACAAAAAGAATTGTCCTAAAGCCAAATTGGATACAATTCCACACCAAACCTAAAAAAGGGGTGGACAAAAGTATTGGCACTGTTTGAAAAATCATGTGATGCTTCTCTAATTCGTGTAATTAACAGCACCTGTAACTTACCTGTGGCACCTAACAGGTGTTGGAAATAACTAAATCACACTTGCAGCCAGTTAACATGGATTAAAGTTGACTCAACCTCTGTCTTGTGTCCTTGTGTGTACCACATTGAGCATGGAGAAAAGAAAGAAGACCAAAGAACTGTCTGAGGACTTGAGAAACCAAATTGTGAGGAAGCATGAGCAATCTCAAGGCTACAAGTCCATCTCCAAAGACCTGAATGTTCCTGTGTCTTCCGTGCGCAGTGTCATCAAGAAGTTTAAAGCACATGGCATTGTGGCTAACCTCCCTAGATGTGGACGGAAAAGAAAAATTGACGAGAGATTTCAATGCAAGATTGTGCGGATGGTGGATAAAGAACCTTGACTAACATCCAAACAAGTTCAAGCTGCCCTGCAGTCCGAGGGTACAACAGTGTCAACCCGTACTATCCGTCGGCGTCTGAATGAAAAGGGACTGTATGGTAGGATACCCAGGAAGACCCCACTTCTTACCCTGAGACATAAAAAAGCCAGGCTGGAGTTTGCAAAAACTTACCTGAGAAAGCCTAAAACGTTTTGGAAGAATGTTCTCTGGTCAGATGAGACAAAAGTAGAGCTTTTTGGGAAAAAGCATCAACATAGAGTGTACAGGAAAAAAAAGAGGCATTCAAAGAAAAGAACACGGTCCCTACAGTCAAACATGGCGGAGGTTTTTGGGTTGCTTTGCTGCCTCTGGCACTGGACTGCTTGACTATGTGCATGGCATTATGAAGTCTGAAGACTACCAACAAATTTTGCAGCATAATGTAGGGCCCAGTGTGAGAAAGCTGGGTCTCCCTCAGAGGTCATGGGTCTTCCAGCAGGACAATGACCCAAAACACACTTCCAAAAGCACTATAAAATGGTTTGAGAGAAAGCACTGGAGACTTCTAAGGTGGCCAGCAATGAGTCCAGACCTGAATCCCATAGAACACCTGTGGAGAGATCTCAAAATGGCAGTTTGGAGAAGGCACCCTTCAAATATCAGGGACCTGGAGCAGTTTGCCAAAGAAGAATGGTCTACAATTCCAGCAGAGCATTGTAAGAAACTCATTGATGGTTACCGGAAGCAGTTGTTCGCAGTTATTTTGGCTAAAGGTTGTGCAACCAAGTATTAGGCTGAGGGTGCCAATACTTTTGTCTGGCCCATTTTTGGAGTTTTCTGTGAAATGATCAATGATTTGATTTTTGCTTCATTCTCTTTTGTGTTTTTTCCTTGCAAAAAAATTAAATGAAGATAATAATACCAAAGAATTTGTGATTGCAATCATTTTCAGGAAGAAATTGTCAGAATTGCAGGGGTGCCAATACTTTTGGCCACCACTGTAGTTGATCAATAATAAAAATAATCCACTAAAATACAACTTGCCTAATAATTCTGCACACAGTGTAAAAGTAAAAAAAAAAGTGTCAGAAAGTAAAAAAAAATAAAAAAAAAATAGTAAAAATATATACAAAAATAATAATAATCCACCAAAAATAAAAATATAATGTACCCATCAGTAAATATTATGAAAAAAACAAAAAAAGCAATAAAAGTTCACATATTTGGTATCGCCGCGTCCAGAACGACCTGACCTATAAAACTGTCCCACTAGTTAACCCCTTTAGTGAACATGGTAAAAAAAAAAAAACGAAGCAAAAAACAATGGTTTATCATCATACCGCCAAACAAAATATGGAATAACACGCGATCAAAAAGACGAATATAAATAAAAATAGTACCGCTGAAAACGTCATCTTGTCCCGCAAAAAAACAAGCCGCCATACAGCTCCATCAGCCGAAAAATCAAAAAGTTATAGCTCTCAGAATAAAGCGATGCAAAAAAATAATTTTTTCTGTAAAATAGTTTTTATTGTGTAAAAGCGCCAAAACATAGAAAAACTATATAAATGTGGTACCGCTGTAAATGTACTGACCCGAAATATAAAGCTACCTTATAAATTTTACCACACGCGGAACAGCATAAAAAAATGAAAAAAAAACAATTCCTGAATTGTTGGTTTTTGTTTATTCTGCCTCCGAAAAGCTGGAATAGAAAGCAATCAAAAAATGTCACGTGCCTGAAAATGGCACCAATAAAAACGTCAACTCGTCCCGCAAGAAACAAGCCATCACATGACTCTCCCAAAATATGGAAAAATTATAGTTCTCAAAATATGGCGATGCAAAAACTAGATTTTACAAAAAAAAGCATCTTTTAGTGTGTGACAGCTGTCAATCATAAAAACCCCATATGATTCTGGTATCTCTGTAGTCGCACCGACCCGAAGAATAATGTCGTCTCTTATACCGCACGAGGAACGGCGTGAAAAATAAACTCTAGGGCTGGGGTTGGGCTAGGGTAGGGTTAGGGTTAGGGTTAAGGTTGGGATTTTTTTCAAAAGTAAAAAAAAAAAAAGATGACGATATGGCGACTAATGTTGAGCGCAAGTGCTCGCTACTTGAGTTTGCATCGGATGCTCGGGTATGGACTGAGTATCGCGGGTGCTCGAGTCTCCGCTCCATATGCTTCGCGGCCAAAAAACCCTCACGGGGATTGCCTGCCATGCATGAGCGATCCCCGCATGTTTTTTTTTTGGGTGTCTAATAACCGTGAAACATGCAGGCGGGGACTCAAGCATGTCACTCGAGCACGCGCGATACATGGTGCATACCTGAGTACCTGATGCAAACTCAAGTAGCGAGCACTTGCGCTCAAGACTAATGACAACTTGTTCAATATGATGACCTAATGTTATCAAATTCTGTGTCGTACCTCTGAGTTCAAAATGTTCACTATACCCCTTGATAAAATCCTTGAGGGGTGTAGTTTCCAAAATGGGGTCACTTGTGGTGGGTTTCCACTATTTAGGCATATCAGGGGCTCTCCAAATGCGACATGGCGCCCGCTCTTGATTCCAGCCAATTTTGCATTCAAAAAGTCACACAGTGCTCCTTCCCTTCTGAACTCTGCCGTGCGCCCAAACACTGTATTTTCCCCACATATGGAGTATCTGCGTACTCAGGAGAAATTGCACAAAAGTTTTTGGGTTCCATTTTCTCCTCTTACCACTGTGAAAATAAAAAAATTGGGGCTAAAACATATTTTTTTGTGGAAAAAGTTAGATTTTTTTTATTTTCACGGCTCCATGTTATAAACTTCTGTAAAACACTTGGTGGTTCAGGGTGCTCACCACACATCTAGATAAGTTCCCTGAGGGGTCTAGTTTCCAAAATGGTGTCACTTGTGGGTTTTTTCCAATGTTTAGGCACATCAGGGGCACATCCGCTAATTATATCAAAAAGTCAAATGGTGCTCCTTCCCTTCCGAACCTTGCCGTATGCCCAAGCAGTGGTTTTCCCCCACATATGGGGTATCTGCTTACTCAGTAGAAATCGTACAACAAACTGCATGGTGCAATTTCTCCTGTTACCCTTATGAAAATGCAAAAGTGGGGGCTGAAAAACATTTTTGTGGGAAAAATGTGAAAATTTTATTTTTACGGCTCAATGTTATAAACTTCTGTGAAGCACCTGGGGGTTCAAGGTGCTCACCACACATCTAGATAAGTTACCAGAGGGGTCTAGTTTCCAAAATGGTGTCACTTGTGGGGGATTTCCACTGTTTAGGCACATCATGGGCTCTCCAAACGCAACATGCCATCCACTAATTATTCAAGCAAATTTTACAATCAAAAAGTCAAATTGCGCTCCTTCCCTTCCGAACCCTGCCGTGCACCCAAACAGTGTTTTTTCCCCACATATGGGGTATCTGTGTGCTCAGGGGAAACTGCACAACAAATTTTGGGGTCCATTTTTTCCTGTTACCCCTGCAAAAATAAAAAAAAATTGGGTCTAAAGTAACATTTTTGTGAAAAAACTTAAATGTTCATTTTTTTTTTCTTCCTCATTCCAAAAATCCCTGTGAAGCACCTGAAGGGTTAATAAACTTCTTGAATGTGGTTTTGACCACCTTGAGGGGAGCAGTTTTTAGAATGGTGTCACTTTTGGGTATTTTCTGTCATAAAGACCCCTCAAAGTGACTTCAAATGTGATGTGGTCCCTAAAAAAAATGGTTTTGTAAATTTTGTTGGAAAAATGAGAAATCGCTGGTCAAATTTTAACCCTTATAACTTCCTAATAAAAAAAAAATTTGTGATTCCAAAATTGTGCTGATGTGAAGTAGACATATGGGAAATGTTATTTATTAACTATTTTGTGTGACATACAGTACAGACCAAAAGTTTAGACACACCTTCTCATTTAATGATTTTTCTGTATTTTCTTGACTTTGAAAATTTCACATTCACACTGAAGGCATCAAAACTATGAATTAACACATGTGGAATTATATACTTAACAAAAAAGTGTGAAACAACTGAAAATATGTCTTATATTCTAGGTTCTTCAAAGTAGCCACCTTTTGCTTTGATGACTGCTTTGCACACTCTTGGCATTCTCTTGATGAGCTTCAAGAGGTAGTCACCGGAAATGGTCTTCCAACAATCTTGAAGGAGTTCCCAGAGATGCTTATCACATGTTGGCCCTTTTGCCTTCACTCTGCGGTCCAGCTCACCCCAACCCATCTCGATTGGGTTCAGGTCTGGTGACTGTGGAGGCCAGGTCATCTGGCGTAGCACCCCATCACTCTCCTTCTTGGTCAAATAGCCCTTACACAGCCTGGAGGTGTGATTGGGGTCATTGTCCTGTTGAAAAATAAATGATGGTTCAACTAAACGCAAACCGGATGGAATGGCATGCCGCTGCAAGATGCTGTGGTAGCCATGCTGGTTCAGTATGCCTTCAATTTTGAATAAATCCCCAACATTGTCACCAGCAAAGCACCCCCACACCATCACACCTCCTCCTCCATGCTTCATGGTGGGAACCAGGCATGTAGAGTCCATCCGTTCACTTTTTCTGCGTCACACAAAGACACAGTGGTTGGAACCAGAGATCTCAAATTTGGACTCATCAGACCAAAGCACAGATTTCCACTGGTCTAATGTCCATTCCTTGTGTTCTTTAGCCCAAACAAGTCTCTTCTGCTTGTTGCCTGTCCTTAGCAGTGGTTTCCGATCAGCTATTTCACCATGAAGGCCTGCTGCACAAAGTCTCCTCTTAACAGTTGTAGAGATGTGTCTGCTGCTAGAACTCTGTGTGGCATTGACCTGGTCTGTAGTCTGAGCTTCTGTTAACATGCGATTTCTGAGGCTGGTGACTCGGATAAACTTATCCTCAGAAGCAGAGGTGACTGATGTGAGCCAGTTTCTTTGTAGCACTTGATGGTTTTTGCAGCTGCACTTGGGGACACTTTCAAAGTTTGCCCAAGTTTTTTGACTGACTGAACTTCATTTCTTAAAGTAATGATGGCCACTCGTTTTTATTTACTTAGAATTTGTATTATGGTAAGAAAAAAGCAGCTAACAGTCTATTCAGTAGGACTATCAGCTGTGTATCCACCTGACTTCTGCACAACACAACTGATGGTCCCAACCCCATTTATAAGGCAAGAAATCCCACTTATTAAACCTGACAGGGCACACCTGTGAAGTGAAAACCATTTCCGGTGACTACCTCTTGAAGCTCATCAAGAGAATGCCAAGAGTGTGCAAAGCAGTCATCAAAGCAAAAGGTGGCTACTTTGAAGAACCTAGAATATAAGACATATTTTCAGTTGTTTCACACTTTTTTGTTAACTATATAATTCCACATGTGGTAATTCATAGTTTTGATGCCTTCAGTGTGAATGTACAATTTTCAAAGTCATGAAAATACAGAAAAATCTTTAAATGAGGTGTGTCCAAACTTTTGGTCTGTACTGTATCTCTCTGATTTAAGGGCATAAAAATTCAAATTTTTAAAATTGCAAAATTTTCGCCAAATTTACATTTTTTCACAAATAAACGCAAGTGATATCGAAAGAAATTTTACCACAATCATGAAGTACAGTATGTCACCAAAAAACAATCTCAGAATCAGCGGGATCCATTGAAGCGTTTCAGAGTAATTACCTCATAAAGTGACAGTGGTCAGAATTGTAAAAATTGGCCTGGTCATTAACGTGCAAACCATCCTTGGGGGTAAAGGGGTTAAACAGAGTTTACACAACAAAGATGGCGACGGCATTACTGTGATTGGCAAGCAAGTCCAGCATGTTCATTGGCTGCTAATAAAGCCCCATACATGCTGGGCGGATCACTTGAATATACCGAGGCGAATTGCTAATTACTCGCCGAATAATGAATAGCGTAATATTCGTGCAAGTAACGAATAGTGCCGAATGTATTCGCTCATCACTACCTGTTTCTCTTGCAAAAATTAAAAAAAAAAAATGGAGAAAAAAAGTTAAATGTTCATTTTTTTCTTCCACATTCCAAAAATTCCTGTGAAGCACCTGAAGGGTTAATAAACTTCTTAAATGTGGTTTTGAGCACCTTGATGGGTGCAGATTTTAATATGGCGTCACTTTTGGGTATTTTTTGTCATATAGACCCCTCAAAGTGACTTCAAACGTGATGTGGTCTCTAAAAAAATGATTTTGTAAATTTTGTTGGAAAAATGAGAAATCGCTCGTCATCTTTTAACCCTTATAGCTCCCTAACAAAAAAAAATTTGGTTGAAAAATTGTGCTGATGTAAAGTAGACATGTGGGAAATGTTATTTATTAACTCTTTTGTGTGACATATCTCTCTGATTTAAGTGCATAATAATTCAAATTTTGAAAATTGCAACATTTTTTTCCAAATTTCTGATTTTTTCACAAATAAACACAAGTCATATCAAATAAATTTTACCACTATCATGAAGTATAATATGTCACGAAAAAACAATCTCAGAATCAGGGGGATCCATTGAAGTGTTCCAGAGTAATTACCTCATAAAGTGACATTGGTCAGAATTGTAAAAATTGGCCTGGTCATTAACGTGCAAACAGTCTTTGGGGGAAAAGGGGTTAATTATGGGAACAAAGAAGAAAAGATTGCTGATGATCTATTAATATTCATTAATGAGTCAGATAACTCTATTCCAAACAATGGACACAATTGAGAGTTTTGGGACCTTTTCGAGTCTGACAATCAGGGTTGCCACCAGGAATTTCAGGGCCCCATGCTGGAAAAATTTTTGGGCCCCCCTGAGACTCCGCCCCAGGCTCCACTCCAGCTTCGCCTCCACCCGTCAAACCTTCCATAGTGCCACCGCCCACTCTTGGAAAAACTCCACTTCTGCACCATGTCCTCACCAATCACACATTAACAGTTCCCATCATACACCACATCACATACAGGTGCATCTCACTAAATTAGAATATTATCAAAAAGTAAATTTATTTCAGTTCTTCAATACAAAAAGTGAAACTCATATATGACTGCCTTTTGGACATCTGTGTTTTTTGTTAATTATTCTAATTTACTGAGATAATGACTTTTGTGTTTTCATTGGCTGTAAGCCATAATAATCAACATTAACAGAAATAAACACGTGAAATAGATCACTCTGTGTGTAATGACTCTATATAATATAGGAGTTTCACTCTTTGTATTGAAGAACTGAAATAAATTACCTTTTTGATGATATTCAGATTTAGTGAGATGCACCTGTACATAGCTATCAGCTTTTGTTTTGGCCAAAAGATTTTTAAGCCGCCATCAGGACAAGGTAGACTCTTCTGGCCGGGCCCTACTCTACTTTAACCTAAACATTTCTTATAATACCCAATACACGTTCTAAGTATATTATTCTTTAAGGGAATGTGTCACATGCATTTTTTAAAAAGTACCAATAATACCACATACAAGGGACAAATACTGCCACATTATCACCACATAGTGACCGAATAATACCACCACACCATAACCAGACCACATATTACCACCACATAGTGAGTGAATAATGTCACATACAAGGAACAAATACTGCCACACCATGACCAGACCAAATATTATCACCACATAGTGACCTAATAATGTCACATACAAGGGACAAATACAGACACACCATGACCAGACCATATATTACCACCACATAGTGACCGAATAATGCCCCATACAAGGGACAAATACTGTCATACCATGACCATACCACATATTACTGTTACGCTCACACCCGGACTGTTTAGCGTGAGCGTGATTAGTGGTCCCACTGGGCCACGAACTGAGGAGTGCCTGGAGGGGCGTGACTAGGGGCCTCGCCAGATCCGACTTGGTAGCTTAATCCACTCCGTGGTCCGAGGAGGGATGTGGGAGGTGGCCCAGGTGCTACTCCAGGTCAGACCCCGGTCACACAGCTGTTAGCCCACACCAGGGAATGCAGGAACGGGCAGGTTTGTCTGGTATGCAGACAGGCGGGTAGTGGCAGGCACGGCTGGATAGGGACCAGTACAGACTGGGATACAGGAACAGATCCGCAGGTGCGGAGGGGAAGCGGAGCAGGGCAGAGCCACAGGTGCGGAGGGCAAGCAGAGCAGAGCCGCAGGTGCGGAGGACAAGCGGAGCAGGGCAGAGCAGAGCCACAGGTGCGGAGGGCAAGCGGAGCAGAGCAGAGCCGCAGGTGCAGAGGGCAAGCGGAGCAGAGCCGCATGTGCGGAGGGCAAGCAGAGCAGAGCCACAGGTGTGGAGGGCAAGCAGAGCAGGGCAGAGAAGAGCAGAGCCGCAGGTGCGGAGGACAAGCGGAGCAAGGCAGAGCAGAGCCGCAGGTGTGGAGGACAATCGGAGCAGAGCAGAGCTGCAGGTGCAGAGGAGAAGCAGAGCAGAGCCGCAGGTGCAGAGGAGAAGCAGAGCCACAGGTGCGGAGGACAAGAGGAGCAGGGCAGAGCAGAGCCGCTGGTGCGGGCAGACAGGACAGGGCTCTGTTCACATGGAACAGACTGGGAAACACAGGAAGATAGCTAGAACGCAGGAGGTAGATACGGAGGCTTGGAAACAGGACAAGCAGAACCAGATACACACAAGGTACTTGCTATGAAATAGTGAGTGGACACAAAACTCACAAACAGAAGTACAGAGACAACGAGTAGGAGTTAGGTACTGGTTCAGACACTGCAGGAAAAGGGAAGGATCAGACATAGAGACAAACAGGTAATGGGCTAGGACACAGTTCAGACAGGAACTGACACAGGAACGAGATACAGGAACGAACCTGGGCATTCAGCCCCCAGTGTGGCAGAAATAGACTTGAAGTCACAAATACAGGTAACGGGCCTGGGTACTCAGCCCCCAGGGTGGCGGAAATAGAGTAGAAGTCACAGATACAGGTAACGGACCTGGGTACTCAGCTCCCAGGGTGGCGGAAACAGGCAAGATTCATGACAGGACCTGGCAACTCACATTTGCACAGAACACACTGTAAGAAAGTGTTGCTCAGGCCCCTCCTACTGGGCGGAGAAGGTTTAAGTATCCAGTGACTCACAACAATAGGTTGGGGATGCATTAGGACTGCGCACACTGTAACTTTAAGAATCAGGAAGTTCCACCGCTGCCGCCCTAAGCCAGCAGGCAAGAGACATGCACACAGCAAGTAGAAGAGCATAATGCACAGCCTGGACTGGTAGGTAAGTTGGCGGTCTTGCATGATGGGAAATGGTAAGCCATGCCAGCACGCCGCCAGGGGTGTTACAATTACCATCACATATTGACCAACTAATACCACATACAAGGAACAAATACTGCCACACCATGGATGGCCACATATTACCATGACATAGTGACTGACTACTACAATACTGATCATTAATAAAAAAAAAAACACAATACTAATATTACCATAAGTGCCATGATAAACAGGAGCTCTGCACATAATATACAGTGTATAGTGTAAGTGTATAGGTAATACAGTGATCACCAGTGACATTATACACAGGAGCTCTGTATATAGTGTCAGTGTACAGGTAATACAGGGATCACCAGTGACATTATACACAGAGCTCTGTATATAGTGTCAGTGTACGGGTAATACAGGGATCACCAATGATATTATACGCAGGAACCCTGTGTATATGTCATGGGTGTATCACAGGTGACAGACAGTCGCCCTGCACTTGGTTGCAGGAGATCTCTACATTTGGCATTACAGACTTCTTAGAGGCTACAGGCTGTCTTTAGGACCCAGCGGCTACCTCCCTCTGGCTAATTCGCTCCCTTGCCTGGGTGTATAAATACCTGGTGTGTCTGAAAGGAAGGTGCCGGCAATATTCATTACTACCTGTGAGGCTTTAGCAAGAGTAGTACTTCGTCCTCTCTGGAGCTTGAGGCCATGTGCGCATTTGTCTGGAAGTTGTCTAAAGCTAAGCAATCTCCCCATTTGTCTACCCTTGTTGTCTATAGAGTTTAGTAGAGATCGACTAGTGCTCATCTCCTCCCTTCCCTAGCTTTAGCCATATGCCAGGGCGAGGCACGCGTGCAGCGATTGCTGAAGAGACAGTATAGGGTCGGCAGTTGAGACAGGGTGACACTAGACCAGACTAGGAGGTCTCCACTTCCCCCTTTTTTCCCTAGAGTCTGGGCTCCCTTTCCCTCTTCCATTTGTGTAGCATTAAGTCTTTCCCACACCTGGAGTGACATTATCACTGGCCGAGCACATTTTGAAAAGTGAAAAAAAAAAACTGACATTTAGTTTTTTTTTCTCTGTGTGTTCTTGGGTGTGGACCATTTTTTTTCCTTCCTCCCTTGGTATAGGTTCAAGTTGCAGAGCTCGCAGAGCAGTTTCGCTCTCTGTCTCAGGAGGTGAATGACCTCCGCTGTGAGGTTCAACAGCAGCATCAGCAGCTGCAGGTCGCCAATATGGCAAGTAGGCCTGCCCAGCCAGAACCCAAGGTTGCCCTCCTGGACAGGTTTTCTGGAGGTAGAGACAAGTTTTTGTGCATTCAAGGAGGCCTGCAAACTGTATGTTAAACTTCGTCCCTATTCCTCCAGAAATAAGGAGCAACGGGTTGGAATTGTAATCTTTCTACTGCAGGAAGATCCTCAATCCTAGACATTTTCTTTACCGCAGGACCCTGTTTGTCTCCAGTCTGTGGAGGGATTTTCTGGGGCTCTGGCCCTCATCTATGATGACCCTGACTGAGTCGCCTTGGCTGAGTCTAGGCTACATTGCCTTCAGCAGGGGAATCGGCCAGTGGAGACATACAGTTCGGAATTCCATAGATGGGCAATGGATTCCAAATGGAATGACTCAGCCCTTAGAAGTAAGTTTTGTGAGGGGCTTAGTGAAAGGTTGAAAGATGCCTTGGCAGTATTTGAAACCCCTCAGTCCTTGGAGGCTGCCATGTCATTGGCCCTACGTCTTGAATAGATGCCTTCCGGATAGACGGTTGAGACCACCTTCTCCAGGGCCTACTTGTCAAGGTTGTGTACCTCTGTCAGGGGAGTGGTCTGGGGGTGAACCAGTACTGGGGGAGGTGGAGGAACCCATGCAGTATGGGGGTGTCTCTTCATCATACATCTCCCCGGAGATTCGCAAAAAAAAGGCATATGTTTTTTTTTGTGGGAAAAAGGGACATTTTGTTGGGACCTGTGCTTCAATTCCTAAACAAAAGGAGACTCGATTAACTCTTGGTAGTCTGGAGTGGAATAAACAAGGGGTGCATTTGTGGTCAAACTGCAGTTCCCGCTTTGTCCTGACAGCAGAGGTGGTGCTAGAGAGCAAAACAAAGAAAATTTCTGTGTTTGTTGACAGTGGAGCCGGAATCAGCATAGTGGATGCTGAGTTTGTGAAAACTCATGGTCTTGCTTGCTGTACTTTAGATAAACCTATTTCCATTTTCGCCATCGACTCGGCACCACTTGCACTGAAAGCATTTACTCAGTACATAATGTAAAACTGAGGGTGGAGTCAGTTCATTGTGAAATAATCCCTTGCTATGTTCTGGACAATCTTTTCACACCGATTGTCTTGGGTATCCCTTGGTTTATTAAACATAATCCGTTGGTGGATTGGCAAGCCGGGGAGGTTATTGAATGGGGAGATTACTGCCATGAGAACTATTTAGATATTTCCCTTGCTGCTGTCTCTACGGAAATATTACCTGCTTTTCTGTCTGGTTTTGGGGACATTTTTTCTGAGATGGGTTGTCAGAATTTGCCTCCTCATCGTGCTTATGACTGTCCTATTAACCTGACCCCCGGAGCTAAACTACCGAAGTCCAGACTGTATAATCTTTCTGGCCTTGAGAGACAAGCCGTGAAGGATTTCATTGCGGAAAGTCTGGAGAAGGGACAAATCAGACCCTCATCTTCACCCATGGCAGCAGGGTTCTTCTTTGTGAAAAAAAATATGGTGGTCTACATCCCTGTAAATCAAATTACCATCCATGATCCATACTGTCTTCCTCTGATTTCTGATTAGTTCAGCCAGGTTGTGGGAGCTAAGGTATTCTCCAAGTTGAATTTAAGGGGAGCCTACAACCTGGTTAGAATCAGAGAAGGGGACGAATGGAAAATGGCGTTCAATACCCCAGAAGAACATTTCGAGAGTCTGGTTATGCCTTTTGGTTTGACCAATGCACCTGAGGTATTCTGGCATTTCATAAATGATATTTTCCATCATTTGGTGTGTGTGTGTGTGGGTGTGTGGGTGTGTGGGTGGGTGTGGGGGGGGTTGTGGTGGTCTACCTGGACGATATTTTGGTTTACTCATCTGATTTTGAGACTTATCAGGGGCATGTTAAGCAGGTGTTCAAGAATATAAACTCCTCTCTCACCCACAAAGCTCTCCACAGTTCTGCACCACCTTATATCTCCTCTCTCATCTCTGTCTATCGCCCTACATGTGCCCTCCGTTCTACAAATAACCTAAGACTAACATCCCCCATAATCCGAACCTCGCACCTCCGTCTCCAAGACTTCTCTCGTGCTGTGCCAGTTCTCTGGAATGCTCTACCCCACACGATCCGACTGATGCCTAGCCACCATGTCTTCAAGCGCACTTTAAAAACCCATCTCTATAAACAAGTGTGTCACCCTGGCCTGGATGCCACAAGTGTAATAAAGCTGTGTCTGAGAGCAAGGGGGAGGTTCTCTAGCCAGGGGAACATTAGCATGCAATGCCTCCTGTCTCAGGCCAGTAGGGGGAGCTGGCTGCCCCTATAAAAGCTGGTACTGGGGGCAGGGTTAGAAAGAACTGGATGACCTGTCTCAGCACTGAGAGGTGTCCCAGAGCAGGGACAGAAAGTTGTATTGCACCTAAGAGGACGTGTGGCAGGAGGAGAGCCACAAGCCAGAGACAAGAGGCGAAGTGAGCCTGTCTTGGCAGATAAAGGACCTAATTTACCAGACTTTGGTGTCTGAGGCTGGGAGGATTCCACATTCTCCAGCAGATAACCAGTCCGCAGGGGACTGTATATTCCTTGGCCTAAGAAGCCTGAAGGCCCTGCCACAACAGAAGGGACCAGGAAAGCCGCACCAGGCCGGGAGCAGAAAGGAACCCACGTTGCAGGCCATACAGGCGAGAGTACACGGAGAGCTCGGAAACGTGGGCTGTTACCCTATAAGGAGGAGATAGCTAGAAAGAGCGCAGAAAGCACGGTAGGCCTACACCTTCACCCTGACCAGGGCCAATTTCCCATTTGCTCTCAGACATCCAGGTCCCCTCCTAGCCGGGACTGTTTATGTGTCAGTTTACCTGTTTTAGTAAAGACCCTGGACTGCAACCTGTTGTCTGTGTGCTCCTTCGCGCCTCCAGCACTACTGGTACTGGGACTCTCACCACCATCACTCCCACCATCCATTATACTGCCCTGGGGCCGCACTCTTCCCGTGGGGAGTCACACTACCCTAGCTGCACACCTCATCAGCCCCAGCGGTCTGCATGCTGCGGCGGATCCTAATTACCGCAATCCATGGGTGGCGTAGTCGGACATTATCAATAGTGCATAGCAGACTACCATTGGTCTGACCACCCTGAGCCACGGAACCGGGTTGCCACTACTACCCCCATCATTTCCCTACTGCCCGGATCCGAGTGCCCCACGGCCCAGGGGGCGAGTCACAAGCCTACCACCGCAACTACTCCGTAAACTAACTTTCCCCTGTTCTCTCCTTCTAAATATTATTCTTAATCTGCACCCTACTATTCATCTGTCTCCACACCCTCCATGCACACGATAACTACACTCGATACTTTATTATTGCACTTAAACATACTGGCTGATGACCGGCTCATGCAGTCTTATATGAAAATCCCTTCTTATTATAATTGCCTGACCTGAAATAACAAGCACTTTTCACCTATTGTGTCCCCCCAATTCCTTGTAGATTGTAAGCTTGCGAGCAGGGACCTCACTCCTAATGTAACTGTTTAAACTGTCTCACCTTGTATTGAATTTATTGTATGTACATGTCCCCGCTTAATTGTAAAGTGCTGTGGAATATGTTGGTGCTATATAAATAAAAAATATTATTATTATATTAAGGGATAACAAACTTGACACCACACTTGAAAAAATGTGTTTTCGATTTTCAGGAGGTGCAGTTTTTGGGGTACTTGTTGTCATCTTCCGGTTTTCGGATGGATCCGGAGAAGATCCGTGCAGTCCTTGACTGGGAACGTCCCAAGAACCTGAAGGCTCTACAACGTTTTCTGGGCTTTACTAATTTTTACCGGAAATTCATCCAAAATTACTTAGTTATTGTGAAACCCCTTACTGACATGACTAAGAAGGTGTCTGATTTTTCCAAATGGTCGGATGCTTCCCTACAGGCTTTTTCTTCTTTAAAAAATAATTTTGCCACTGCATCTATACTCAGTCAACCCGATGTTTATCAACCCTTTATTGTGGAGGTTGATGCTTCGGATATCGGGGTTGGGGCTGTGTTGTCTCAGGATTCGTCCCCTTGTAAATGGTGTCCATGCAACATCTTTTCTAAAAAATTGTCTTCGGCTGAGAGAAATTATGACATGGGTAATAGGGAACTTTTGGCGATCAAAGTGGCGTTGAAGGGGGCTGTCCATCCCATTACTGACCATAAGAATCTGTCATGTCTTCATATCAGCTAAACGTCTCAACCCTAGGCAAGCCAGATGTTCCCTGTTTTTTACTAGGTTCAATTTTGTTGTCACTTTTGGTCCAGGGGTCAAAAATGTCAAGGCTGATGCTTTGTCTCAGAGCTTCCCTGGTGGTGATGACCATGAGAACCCTGCCCCAATATTAAAGAAAGGGGTAGTCATTTCGGCACTTTATCCTGAACTGGAGGGTGAGGTGTTGGAGGCACAGGGGGACGCCCCTGCCTCCTTTCCTTCAGGAAAGTTTTTTGCACCATCTGATCTGCGCTGCAAAGTAATTAAGGAACATCATAACTGTGCTTGCTGGGCATCCAGGTGGTAAGGCAACCTATGACCTCCTCTCTCGTTTTTTTTGGTGGCTAGGGTTGCATTGGGATGTGATTGAACACGTAGCTGCTTGTAGTATTTGCTCGCGTTCTAAGGTTTTGCATACCCGTCCGTCTGGTACTCTTCTACAACTACCTATCCTTAGTAGGCCATGGACACACTTGTCCATGGATTTTATTACTGACCTACCAGTTTCTGCAGGCAAAACAGTGGTTTTGGTGGTAGTAGATAGGTTTAGTAAAATGGTTCACTTTGTCACACTGCCTGCACTTCAAAATGCCAAGACACTTGCTCAGGTGTTCATAAATGAGATTGTGAAGCTTCACGGGGTTCCCTCCAATGTGGTGTTAGATTGGGGAATCCAGTTTGTTTCCAAGTTCTGGAAGGCATTCTGTTCTCGACTGGGGGTGCAGCTGTCCTTTTTCTCTGCCTTCCACCCTCAGTCGAATGGTCAGACCGAGCGGGTCAATCAGAATTTGGATACCTACCTCAGGTGTATAGTCTCCGAAAATCAGGAGGATTGGGCATCTTACTTACCGCTGGCAGAATTTGCCATTAATAATCATCAGCAAAAATCCACTGGCAGGTCACCGTTCTTCGATGCATACGGTTATCACCCACAGTTTGGTACCTTTAGTTTGGGAGGAGCTTCAGGAGTTCCTGAGGAGGAGCGGTTTGCTTCGTCGCTCTTCTCGGTATGGCAGGGTGTGCTGAGTAATTTAAAGATCATGGGAGACAGGTATAAACGTATGGCTGGCAGAAAACACTTGTCAGGTCTGGACCTGAATGTGAATGACTTTGCGTGGTTGTCTACCAGGAATATAAAACTGAAAGTCCCTTCTTGGAAGCTGGGACCTAGGTATATTGGTCACTATAAAATAACCGGCGTCATTAACCCAGCAGCGTTTCGTCTTGAACTTCCTCAGGCCCTTAAGGTCCACATTGTGTTCCACAGGTCTTTACTCAAAAAGTATGTGGAACCTCTTCAGCCCTCACCTCTAAACCCTGCCCACAGTAATGGTTGTTGGTAATTTGGAGTTCCAGATTTCGAGGATTGTAGGTTCTTGTCTTCAACGACATTCTCTACAATACTTGGTGCACTGGAAAGGCTATGGTCCAGAGGAGAAGATGTGGGTTTCAGCATCAGAGGTGAACGCTCCCAGATTGGTTCGCTCATTCCACACCTCTTTTCCTGAGAAACCCGCTCCTGAGTGTCCAGAGGCCACTCGTAGAGGGGGTGTCACACCAGGTGATAGTGCAACACAGAGGGAAAAGGGAGAGGGAGCCCAGACACTAGGGAAAGGGGGAAGTGGAGACCTCCTAGCCTGGTCTAGCGTCAACCTGTCTCAACTAACGTCCCTATATTGCCTCTTCAGTAATCACCGCACGCGTGCCTCGCCCTACTTTCCCTGGCGTATGCCTACTGAGAGGGATGGAAGGAGATGAACCCTAGTCAACCTCCACTAAACACTAAAGACAACAAGGGAAGACAAAACAGGGGGAAATTGCTTAGCTTTTAGAAGATGCCAAATATGCACACGGCCTCAAGCTCCAGAGAGGACGAAGTACTGCTCCTGATAAGCCACACAAGTAGAAATGAGTATACCCAGCGACTCCCTCTCAGACACACCAGGTATATACAGTCATGGCCAAAAGTATTGAGAATGAGACAAATAGTAATTTTTCCAAAGTTTACTGCTTCATTTTTTGTAATGGCAATTTGCATATACTCCTGAATGTCAAAGAGTGATCAGCTTAACAGCAATTACTGTACTTGCAAAGTCAATATTTGCCCAGAAAATGAACTTTAACCCCCAAAACACATTTCAACATCATTGCAGTCCTGCCTTAAAAGGAGCAGCTAACATCGTTTTAGTGATTGATCCATTAACACAGGTGTGGGTGTTGATGAGGACAGGGCTGGCGATCAATCAGTCATGATTAAGTAAGAATGACATCACTGGACACTTTAAAAGGAGGCTGGTTCTTGGTATCATTGTTTCTCTTCAGTTAACCATGGTTATCTCTAAAGAAACACGTGCAGCCATCATTGCACTGCACAAAAATGGCCTAACAGGGAAGAGTATCGCAGCTACAAAGATTGCACCTCAGTCAACAATCTATCGCATCATCAAGAACTTCAAGGAGAGAGCTTCCATTGTTGTCAAAAAGGCTCCAGGGCGCCCAAGAAAGACCAGCAAGCACCAGGACCGTATCTTAAAACTGTTTCAGCTGCGGGATCGGACTACCAGCAGTGCCGAGCTTGCTCAGGAATGGCAGCAGGCTGGTGTGAGTGCTTCTGCACGCACTGTGAGGCGGAGACTCTTTGAGCAAGGGATAGTTTCAAGGAGGGCAGCAAAGAAGCCACTTCTCTCCAGAAAAAACATCAGGGACCGACTGATATTCTGCAAAAGGTACAGGGAGTGGACTGCTGAGGACTGGGGCAAAGTCATTTTCTCTGATGAATCCCCTTTTCGATTGTTTGGGACATCTGGAAAACAGCTTATTCGGAGAAGAAGAGGTGAGCGCTACCACCAGTCTTGTCTCATGCCAACTGTAAAGCATCCTGAAACCATTCATGTGTGGGGTTGCTTCTCAGCCAAGGGTAGACAAAAAGGGGGAGATTGCTTAGCTTTAGACGACTTCCAGACAAATGCGCACACGGCCTCAAGCTCCAGAGAGGACAAAGTACTGCTCTTGCTAAAGCCTAACAAGTAGTAATGAATATTGCCGGAACCTCCCTCTCAGACACACCAGGTATTTATACACCCAGGCCAGGGAGCTAATTAGCCAGATGGAGGTAGCCGCTCGGTCCTAAAGACAGCCTCTTATCTAAGAAGCTGTCTAGAATGTCAAACGTAGAGATCTCCTGCAACCAACTGCAGGGCGACTGTCTGTCACCTCTGACACACAGGGGGGGGTACTGTCACGGGTGTATCAGAGGTGACAGTCGCCCTGCACTCGGTTGCAGGAGATCTCTACGTTTGGCATTACAGACATCTTCTTAGAGGCAAGAGGCTGTCTCTAGGACCCAGCGGCTACCTCCATCTGGCTAATTAGCTCCCTGGCCTGGGTGTATAAATACCTGGTGTGTCTGAGAGGGAGGTTCCGGCAATATTCATTACTACTTGTTAGGCTTTAGCAAGAGCAGTACTTTGTCCTCTCTGGAGCTTGAGGCCGTGTGCGCATTTGTCTGGAAGTCGTCTAAAGCTAAGCAATCTCCCCCTTTTTGTCTACCCTTGTTGTCTATAGAGTTTAGTGGAGATCGACTAGTGCTCATCTCCTCCCTTTCCTAGCCTTAGTCATATGTGGCGCCCCTGCGGGTTCAGTCGCCACAGAGGTACTGCATCTCACCCAGAGGTGTGGTATCTTACTCTCAGGTAAGGATGGAGTACTGCCCGGGACCCTAACACCTGCATCCAACACTACACTACTCCAGACCGGCAGGAGGGGCAAGATGCGTCGCTCTCCTGCTGAGCCCTGTCCCTGGCTGGAGTGGGGGGGGGGACCAAAGTAGGGGGAAGCATGTAGTGGGTGTGTGTGTGGAGGAAGTAGTTCAAGGGAGCTCAGTAGGAAGCAATATAAAATGGGATGGAACCATCTAGAAGGAGTTCAGTTCCAGTCAGAGGAGAAGTGAGAAAGAGTCAGAGGAAGAGTTGGGAGCAGGAGCTCTGTAGGAGCTCTGCTCAGGGAAGCGCGGGCCTGAGTGAAGAGGCCCAGGAGAAGGAGAGGAGGAAGGAAAGGAAACAGAGAGAAGGCTCCAGGAGTGAAGAAAGGATCCCAGTGGTACAGGCAGTGCTGGAAGCCACATTTAACTCACTGAAAAGGTGGCTATAGAGGACCCAGGGGACAGAGAAGATGCCGCCCGACAAAGTCCGCGGTCACTGGATTGAGACACTGGTTGTGAGGTGCAGGAAGACGGCCAGAAGGAACACACAGAAGGGGGTCCCGTTATGTACTCCGGAGGTAAATGAGGGTTTGCTGAACCCCTCCCTGAGTAAGCACAGGACGACGTGGGAAGTTATGATCTGCAGTTGTAACCAGGAGCAAAGTGAGAACTGTGAGTAAATCCGGAAGACTGCACCCCACTGTCTCTGTGAATTATTACTGCTGCGCCATCACTCCCTGCACTACACTGCACCACGAGCGCTACCTCAATATCTACAACATCTACACAGCCCTGGAGCTAAGCTCTGCCTGTGGAGAGCTGAACCAACTCTGCTGCGTCACCATCGGCTCCAGAGGTTCGGCACCGCAGCGGCGGCTCCATATAGCCGCATATCACAGGTGGCGTCACAAACTGTATATAAGAACTTTAATTCCCCTGTAAATATCACGGACTGGGTCACCGCTACTGTGAATCTCCCCTAGCAACAACCGGCCCAGCTCAGAGTACCCCACGGCCCAGGGGGTGCGTCACATACGCTAGGGAAAGTCAGGGTGAGGCACGCGTGCGGCGATTGGTGAAGAGCCAATATAGGGTCAGTAGTTGAGCTAGGGTGACACTAGACCAGACTAGGAGGTCTCCACTTCCCCCTTTGTTCCCTAGAGTCTGGGCTCCCTTTCCCTCTTTCTTTTGTGTAGCACTAAGTCTTTCCCACATATGGCGTGACAGCATAGTATGTAGTGTATAGTGTCAGTGTACAGGTAACACACTGACTCACCAGTGCCGTCTCTAGTTGAAGTCCTTCATCTTAGCTTTTCTTGTTCATCCAACACAGACTGCCATCACTTCTTCTAGCCAAGACTCATCTCTGCAGAAAACAACACATCTAGAGCAGTTTCCAAAGCACATTCCCTAGTTTTTCCCCAATTTCTACACTACATCAGATGAAGAAAAAAAGCGACAAAGTGTCACCCTACACAGTAATAGGGCCCCCTCCCCCACTGAAAACAGTATCCTCAAAATTAAAATACATCACAGCAGTAATAAAATCCTTTAATTAGCCCCTACAGTAATATTGTTCCACATCCTGCCCTCATATGTTCTCTTATCCTGCCCGCATGTCTCTCCATTCTGCCCCCGTCTCATCTCCCATTCTGCCCCCATGTCTCTCCATTCTGCCCCCATGTAGCATTTCCCAATTTGCCCCCCATGTCTCATCTCTCATTCTGCCCCCATGTCTCTCAATTCTACCCCCAAGTGTCATCTCCCATTCTACCCCATGTGTCATCTCCCAATTTGCCCCAAGTCTCATTTCTCATTCTGCCCCATGTCATATCTCCCATTCTGGCCCTATGTGTCTCCATTCTGCCCCCGTGTGTCATCTTCCATCCGCCCCAATGTGTCATCTCCCATTCCGCCCCCATGTGTCATCTCCCATTCCGCCCCCATGTGTCATCTCCCATTCTGCCTCCAAGTCTCAAAAAAAATAAAGTTCCTCCTCACCTTGCTGCTGCTCCAGCAGCGACGCTCCTTCGTTGATTTGAAGCACGGATGTTAGCCAGTCACAGGCAGGCAGTGACATCCTACACCAGCGACGTGCACACGGACGTCAGCTACCGGCCTGTGATTGGCTGGTGACTTAACTATTGCGGTGCGGGAAGACTCCCACACGACAATAGATTTAAAGTGAACCTGTGTCTGAGGACGCAAGTTCAGTTCGCTGGGGCCCGGTGAGCAGACGGAGGGGCCCTCTACTCACCGGGCCCCATACGGGAGTAAGGGCAGTAATGCCCTGATGGCGACCCTGCTGACAATAAACTGGTCTAAATCCGCTCCTTTTGGATTTGCAAAAATTGCTATATTTCTGGGTTTTTTTTCAGTTAAGATGGGGTGTGTTACGCTCACGCCTGGACTGACTAGCGTGTGCGTGATTAGTGATCCCACTGTGCCATGAACCGGAGAATGCCTGGAGGGGCGTAACTAAGTATCAACCTGATCCGACCGAGGTCGCATGCCGGCTACGACACCGTGCACCAGGGAGGAACCGAGCAGAGGGACCAGGTGCCACTCCAGGTCAGACCCCGGACGCGGCTGTTGACCCACACTGGGGAATACAAGAACAGGCAGGTTAGAGCACAGGCTGGGTAGGGTCCAGTACAGACTGGGAGACGGGTTCAGAGCCGCAGATGCGGTAATCAAGCAGAGTAAAGCAAAACTGCAGATGCGGTGGACAAGGCTGAGCAGAGCGAAACCGCAGATGCGGTGGACAAGGCAGAGCAGAGCAAAACCGCAGATGCAGTGAACAAGGCTGAGCAGAGCAAAACCGCAGATGCGGTGGACAAGATAGAGCAGAGCGAAACCGCAGATGCAGTGGACAAGGCTGAGCAGAGCGAAACCGCAGATGCGGTGGACAAGGCTAAGCAGAGCGAAACCGCAGATGCAGTGGACAAGGCTGAGCAGAGCGAAACCGCAGATGCGGTGGACAAGGCAGAGCGGGCAGGAACCGCCGGAGCGGTAAGCAAGGCAGAGCAGAGATAAACCGCAAAAGCGGTGAGCAAAGACAGAGCAGAGGGGACAGGGCTCTGTTCACATGGAACAGACTGGAAGGGAAAGGCAGAACCATATACACACAAGGTACTTGCAAAGAAGTAGCGAGTGGACTCCAAACTCACAAACGGAAGTACAGCGACAACGAGTAGGAGTTAGGTGCAGGTTCGGACTCTGCAGAAAAAGAGAGGAAACGAACATAGAGACAAAACAGGTAACAGGTTAGGAGACAGTTCAGACAGGAACTGTTACTGCAACGAAATACAGGAACGAGCCTAGGTATAGCCAAGTGCTGGTTCAGAAACTGCAGCAAAAGGGAGGAAATGGACATAGAGACAAAACAGGTAAGAGGCTAGGAGAGTGTTCAGACAGGAACTGAGTGTTCAGACAGGAACTGACACTGCAGCGAGATACAGGAGCGAGTCTGGGTATGCGGCCCCCAGAAGGCGGGACGAACAGGCTAGGAGCGTGTTCAGATTGGCCTGGAAATACAGCCTCCAGGAAGGCGGACAGACAACAGGCTAGGAGATAGTTCAGACAGGCCTGGGAATACAGCTCCCAGGTTGGCGGACAGGCAAGAACAGAACAGGACCTGGCACATTCAGAGTCAAGGAGCACACTGAATGTTAGAGTTGCTCAGGCACCAGCTTCCAGGTGAAGCTGGTTTAAATATCCAATGACAGACAGCAATAGGCTGAGGACACATCAGGGGTGTGCCCACAGCAGCTACAAGAAACAGGAAGTAACCGGGCCGCCGCCCTAAACAGTCAGAACAGAGACAAACAGACAGCATGAATAGAAGCCAGGCTAGCAGACTGGACTGAAGATCAAGTTTGCGATCTTGCATAGTGAGAGATGGTGCACCATGCAAGCCCGCCGCCAGGTATGTTACAGTGTGCAGAGTGTACTTTAATGAGAAAAAGAATGAACTTTTTAAAATTTACCAAATGGCTGCAATGAAACAAAGAGAGAAAAATTTAAAGGGGTCTGAATACTTTCTGTACCCACTGTATGGGGGTACTACTTAGCTTCCCAATTTCAGCACTTTTAAGGCTAGACACTGAAGGTGGCCCAGGAATCAGGATCGATTATATTAAAACACTTGGCGAGGGGAGGAAGAATTTACTGGAGATACCGGAATCCCACAAATTTGTAGGTAGCTCGAGTATATAACCTACCCAGTAACTGGTACATAAAATTTGGTGGACATGTAAAAGGTTGTTTGGAATGACATACCAAAGTGCATGCCTATCTGGTATAACTTTATTCTAGAGGAGTTGCGGAGATTGGAGGGATTTGGAGAATGGAAGAATCAGGGATTGAAATTTGTGCATCAGCTATACTCAGATAACCATCAGTAGTTCAAACAGCTGAAACAGGAGTTTAATTTGATTTGCGTGAATCTGAATTGGGTGACCCCATGGCTCAGGTTCGGAGTAATTGGGAGGAGGATGTGGGTAGCATTTCTACAGAGGAATGGAACAAGGTGCTGGAATCTCCAGAGTTGCTTTCAATAATTACGTCGCAAAGGTCTCAACTGTTTCTAGTTCATAGAGTTTATAAGATTCTCAAAGTATTGTATAGAATGGGCCTAAAGATGCGTGGCTGTTGTCAGTGTTGCAGGGGAAAATATGCGGACCTGATGCAAATGTTTTGGACATGCCCGAGACTGGTGGTGACTTGGGAGGGGAGGTGGGGAGGTGTTAGGTAGATTGTCATGGAGATACTGAGAAAATATTAAAAATCTCCCCCAAACCTCTTTTCCCTCTCACCCCTCCCTTATCCACCATTTTTCAAAGAGAAGAGCTGACACTTGGACCATCTGACTGTATGCAAATTAACACACACATGAGAAGTGCCTTGTAAACAAATGCTAGGTGCTGCCAGCCCAATTAAAATGGGAGGGAAGATGCCTCTGACACAGACTTGTGATAAATGTACATCTAGCCAAGGAAGATTAGTTCCCGGGAATTCAACAGAGCTCTGCAGACGGCCTGAGCCGTGGATAAAGGAATCCACGGAGGATGGAGTAGTATTCATTGCTGGGAGTATACATTTATTATAAGCAACAGATCCCATTCGGTAACGGTCAAGTCATAGGAGAGCTCCCTTCCACCTATATTGAGTCATCTCTGCGAACGTATAGTAAGTTTCTTCTTTAATCCTGTTTTATTTGTGTAACTGCGTATGTATTGTCCCCTTTTGTAAAATCTTGTATATTTTTCATAAACACTGCCTCCCTTTTGGATTAAATATAACATTTAATAGCTCTGTTTCTTTTGCTCTGTAATCGTTCCCTCACCCAAAGCCACATGCTACCAGAACGCAGGCGTCCGGCCAGGCCTGTATTATATTTCAAACTCGGCCGGTGGTGGCAGCGAATAATAATAATTGGGCTATCGCGAAGCTGGCAGTAACAGTCAGGGGGCGAATACACATATTCCATGTGTTGGAATCCGGAGGTGTGACACCATTCGCTTTCTGCTCGCTTGCCGATAGCTGTGTAGTGAGTAGTCTGGATCGTGTGCTTATGGATCCCTGACGAAATCCTGACAGAGTGAAGAGAGCGGTGAGATATTGTGTGATCTCCCCGGTGTTGTGCCTGTGGAACCCTGACATAGATTAATAGCAGAAGTGTTTAATATCCAAACCACGCTTAGTGCGAAAACCTGTGTTTGGATTAACCGGGGAGGTGGGAGGATCTCCCCAGGTACAGTTAGCTATTGCTAAAATCCTCTACTAGACTAGAAGATCCATCCATTGCCAAACACTAGCTGGCAACCAGACAACCCTATGTAGAAGAAGTGGTCCAAGCTCTCAACTCTATTATTTAATGGAAAAAAAGGTTTATATAAAGAGGGGATGATTGGTACATTGGGTAAAGTATGGGGAGACTGGATTAGGTGCACAGCTGTGGTTTCGGAAGAGCTGGCTAGAGATGTCTTATTTAATTTACTGATCCTATCAATTATGATCATCACCGGTCTGGGTAGTAGGTTGATGTACTTGAGTAACACCTACTTGAGTATGGGCATGGTTTTACTGTAATGCACACAGTCAGAGAGGGTGGGGAGGGTGGATGTTATTTCTGGGTTGGGAACGGGAGAACTATATGGTCTTTATTTGAATGACATTGAATGAGCAATTGGTTTATATAGGTACAATTCCTGTACATGTACTGTATGATGACATGTAAAATAATTATTCTGCTGTAAACTATGTTATTTGGTGTTCAATAAAGTTTATTGATTAAATTTTTTTTTCTCACATTCTGATCATGAAAGAGGCTTCTCCCCTGTGTGAATTCTCTGGTGATTAAGAAGAGATGATTTCTTCACATAACATTTCCCACATTCTGAACAGGAAAAGGTTTTTTCCCCTGCGTGGGTTATCTGGTGCTTAACAAAAGCTAATTGATGGCTAAAATATTTCCCACATTCTTAACAAGAAAAAGGCTTCTTCCCTGTGTGGGTTCTCTGGTGGCTATCAAGATGCGATTTTTGGATAAAACATTTCCCACATTCTGAACATGAAAAAGGCTTCTTCCCTGTGTGAATTCTCCGGTGTATAACATGATCTGATTTCTGGTTAAGATATTTTCCACATTCTGAAGAGGAAAAATTCTTCTACCCTGTGTGTTTTTGCTGGGGCTTAACAACATTCAATTTTAGAACCAAAATTTTTTTTGTTAGGAAGTTATAAGGGTTAAAAGTTGACGAGCGATTTCTCATTTTTACAACAAAATTTACAAAACCATTTTTTTAGGAACCATGTCACATTTGAAGTAACTTTGAGGGGCCTTTATGACAGAAAATACTGAAAAGTGACACCATTCTAAAAACTGCACCCCTCAAGGTGCTCAAAACTACATTCAATAAGTTTATTAACCCTTCAGGTGCTTCACAGGAATTTTTGTAATGTGGAAGAAAAAATTAACATTTAATTTTTTCACAAAAATGTTACTTTAGACCCAATTTTTTTATTTTCGCAAGGGTATCAGGAAAAAATGGACCACAAAATGTGTTGTGTAATTCATTCTGAGAACGCCGATACCCCATATATGGAGGAAAACCACTGTTTGGGCGCACGGCAGGGTTCGGAAACGAAGGAGCGCCATTTGACTTTTTGAATGTAAAATTTGCTTGAACAATTAGCGGATGCCATGTTGTGCTTGGGGAGCCCCTAATGTGCCTAAACAGTGGAAACCCCCCACAAGTGACCCCATTTTGGAAACTAAACCCCCTCAGGGAACTTATCTAGATGTGTGGTGATCACCTTGAACCCCCAGGTGTTTCATAGAAGTTTAGAACATTGAGCCGTAAAAATAAAATTTTAACATTTTTCCAACAAAAATGCTTTTCAGCCTCCAATTTTGCATTTTCATAAGAATAATAAGAGAAATTGCACCATGCAATTTCTTGTGCAATTTCTCCTGAGTAAGCCTACACCCTATATGTGGGGAAAATACACTGTTAGGGCACACGGCAGAGTTCGGAAGGGAAGGAGCCATTTGAATTTTTGAATATAAAATTTTCTTGAATAATTAGCGGACGTCATGTTGCTTTTGGAGAGCCCCTGATGCGCCTAAATAGTGGAAATCCCCAAGAAGTGACCCCATTTTGGAAACTAGACCCCTCAAGGATTTTATTAAGGGGTATAGTGAACATTTTAAACCCAGAGGTACGACACAGAATGTGATAACATTAGGTCATCATATTGAATAAGTGGTCATTACTCTTGAGCGCAAGTGCTCTCTACTTGAGTTTGCATCGGGTACTCAGGTATGCACCATGTATCGCGGGTGCACAAGGAACATGCTCGAGTCCCCGCCCACATGTTTCGCGGTTATTAGACACCCAAAAATAAACATGCGGGGATCGCTCGTGCATGGCTGGCAATCCCCGCAAGTTTTTTTTTGCTGTATAACAGCTGCAAAACATATGAGGCGGAGACTCAAGCATGTCACTCGAGCACCCACTATTCTCAGGGCATACCCGAGCTCCCGATGCAAACTCAAGTAGAGAGCACTTAACACTAGTCACCATATCGTCGTCATTTTTTTTCTTTACTGTTGAAAAAATCCCAACCCCAACCCTAACCCTAGCCCAACCATAAACCTAGCCCAACCCTACCACAACCCTAACCCAACCATAACCCTAGCCTAACCTTGGCCGAACCCTAACACAACCCTAGCCCAACCCTAACCCTAGTCTATCCCAACCCTAACCCAACCCTAACCCTAGCCCAACCGTAACCCTAGCCTAACACTAACCCAACCCTAACCCTAGCCCAACCCTAACCCTAGCACAACCCTAACCCTAGCACAACCCTAACCCTAGCACAACCCTAACCCTAGCACAACCCTAACCCTAGCACAACCCTAACACTAGCACAACCCTAGAGTTTATTTTTTATGCCGTTCCTCGTGCGGTATAATTGAATAAGAGACTTTATTCTTCGGCTTGGTGCGATTACAGCGATACCAGATCCATATCAGTTTTTTATGACTGACAGATGTCACATAAAAAGACGCGGCAATCGGCCCGCACCGCTTGTGTGTGGGCGTGATCACCACATGAAGTAACATGAAAAAGGCTTTTCCCCTGAGTGAGTTATTTGGTGTATAACAAAAATCAATTTATGGTTAAACAATTCCCACTTTCTGAACAGGAAAAAGGCTCCTTCATTGTGTGACTTTTCTGATGTTTATTAACAGCTGATTTCCTCATAAAATATTTCCCACATTAAGAACATGAAAATGGCTTCTCCCCTGTGTGAAGTGTCTGGTGTCTAACAAGGTGTGATTTCTGCACAAAACATTTTCCACAATCTGAACATAAAAAGGGCTTCTCCCCTGTGTGAGATCTCTGGTGACTAACAAGATCTGATTTCTGGTTAAAACATTTTCCACATTCTGAACATGAAAAAGGCTTCTCTCCTGTGTGGGTTCTCTGGTGCTTAGCAAAATCTGATTTCTGGTTAAAACATTTCCCACATTCTGAACATGAAAAAGGTTTCTCCCCTGTGTGAATTCTCTGGTGTGCGATAAGCTGTGATTTCTGTATAAAACATTTCCCACATTCTGAACATGAAAAAGGCTTCTCCCCTGTGTGAATTCTCTGATGTGTATTAAGGTGTGATTTCTCTACAAAACATTTCCCACATTCTGAACATGAAAAAGGCTTCTCCAATCTGTGAGTTCTCTGGTGATTAACAAGAACTGATTTGCGGTTAAAACATTTCCCACATTCTGAACATGAAAAAGGCTTCTCCCCTGTGTGAATTCTCTGGTGATTAACACAATCTGATTTATGTTTAAAACATTTTTCACATTCTGAACATGAAAAAGGCTTCTCCCCTGTATGAGTTTTCTGATGTGCGATAAGCTGTGATTTCTGTACAAAACATTTCCCACATTCTGAGCATGAAAAAGGCTTCTCCCCTGTGTGAATTCTCTGGTGATTAATAAGATCTGATTTCTGGTTATAACATTTCCCACATTCTGAACATGAACAAAGCTTCTCCCCTGTGTGAATTCTCTGGTGATTAACAAGGATCCAATTTTGGTTAAAACATTTCCCACATTCTGAACAGGAAAATGGCTTCTTTGCATTAGGAGCAGTTTGTTTTTTAATGCTTATTTTGTGACTTAGATTTCCATGAGTAGTCAGTAATGAATCAGAAGACAGGACCTGTTTCATAGGATCAGATGACAGATCTTTGCTGTGAAGGGATGATGGCATATCTGGAGTAATGGCATTCACTTCAATTGTATCCTGTGGGATCTCAAGATCGTCTGATTTAAAAATTGAAGATGTCATCTGTCCCTCTGATCTCCGGGTACAGTCATCTGCTAAGAATAAAACCAATTATTATTTTTGAACAAAATATCCATGAAATTTATGTTTTTGAACATTTCTTCTTACACTGTCAGTACAAATGGGAAGTTATGTAAAAATATTGAATTGTTCACTAAGACAATGACAGTTCACAGTCTAATAGAAAACCTCATAGGATGAACCAGTGGAGCATTGTGTTCAACTATTTGTTCATTCTGCCTCCCAAATATGGAATAAAAAGCCAAACAATGTTATGTAGATGAAAATAATACCAATAAAAACTTCTACACATCTCGCAATAAACAAGTCCTCACTTAGGTCCATCATCAGTCAGTGGAAAAACAGAGATTTCCACATTACTAGTGGCTGAAAGGCTCTTGTAAAGAAATATGGCTTCCATAAACCAATCCAGCAATATCCGCTCTCCCAAAGTCAGATCTCCCCCTCTCTTCCGAGCCTTGCAGTGCGCCCAAACCACATTTATCATCCATGTATTTGGCATTACTATAGTGAGAAGAACCCACTTAATTTACGGTGTGGGTCTCCTGGAGCACCATCTGGGCACTATGTGTAGACACAGATGCGTTTTTTATGGACTGCAACCTAAACTATGAGTTACAGGTCATCAGTATCCAGTCTCGGGAAAGAAGAATTACTCATTTAGCGGAAAAAGAGATACCGCCTATTTTGGAAGATTAATTCCCTTAAATCTAATCAGGAACGTGAACGAGTCCCTAGGGCGCTCTGAGTCTTCAAAGAGGTGTTTCAATTTTCCAAAAATAAGAACTTTGTGTTATCTTGGGAAAAAAATACACTTAAACTACACAAAAAATCTGATGGATGTAATCCTTAAGCAGAACGAAAAAGAATATAATGAAGTAGCCATAGAGTTGGAAAAAGTAAAAATAGAACTTCAACTTCTCACTAGCGGCACAAATAATCAAGTTACAACGTTTTTCTCCAAATTAGAGAAGAAACTGGTCCCTATTAGTGTTGAGCGAGCACTAAAATGCTCGGGTGCTCGAAGCTCGGGCCGAGCTCACCGTGATACTCGGGTGCTCGACCCGAGCAACGAGCCTAATGTTAGTCTATGGGAGACCCGAGCATTTTTGCGGCGGCACCCCCGGCAGTCTGTAGAAAGCCTAAAAAGTGCCCAAACAGAAGTGCAGAAACGCTTAAAAAACGCATGGTAGAAAAAAAAAATCTATACTTACCTTCCGATGGCCCCCGGTGTCTTGCTTCGCTGCGTCCTGGCCGTCGGCAGATCGCGGTACACTGAAGAACCTGCCGACGTCAGCATCGCGTGACCCGTCACATGACTATGACGTCAGCGCAGGTCCTTCAGTCCATCGCTAGCTGCCGGCATGGGAGTACAAGCGCACCGGGGGCCATCAGAAGATAAGTATAACATTTATTTTTTATTTTTTTTACAGGTTCTATGGTACCCGGGTCCGGAGGAGAGTCTCCTCTCCTCCACACCTGGGTACCATCTGCACATTGGAATGCATGGAATGCGCATCTACATATACAGTGATGCGTAATCCATGCGTTCCAATGAAAGTCAATGGCGGCGAAAACGCAGAGCTTCCGCAAAATAATTGGTAGTGCTGCGTTTTTTTCCGCAATAATAATCCGCAGCGGATTATCATTGGGGAACATGGCAGGCAAATGACATCACCGCTTGAGCAGGAGAATTCTCCCACACTGGGATGGCATTGAGATGGCAGGCTGGATGGTAGCAGAACGCTGCCATCCAGCTTGTCATCCTTCAGAGACATTGCCTGCGCTCCTCAGTGTCTCTGAAGGATGGCACGCTGGATGGCAGCGTGCTGCTACCATTCAGCCTGCCATCTCAGTGCCGTCCCAGTGTGAGAGAATTCTCCTGCTCAAGCGGTGACGTCATTTGCCGGCACCGCATGCGCAGGAGAATTCTCCCACGCTGTCAGTGACGACGTGCATGAGGTGAGCTGAGTTCATTGGACATGAACTCAGCTCATCTGGATGCCGTCACAGCCAGACACTGAGGAGCTTCACTGAGGAGCTTCTCAGTGTCTGCAGCATGGCAAGCTGGATTTCAGCGTTCTGCTCCGATGCAGCCTGTCATGTCAATGTAGCAGAGCTGAAACTGTCCTGGGAACCATGGAAAGGTAAGGATGAGGTTGGTTTATTATTTTACTTTTATTGCAGGAGATCGTTGGCTTCAGCTGGAATGGGCGTGACGGTAAGTAGAGTTTAATTTAGAACATTAAAGAATTGTGTCTATATTTCAATTAAAGGACTTTATTCTGAGTGTTTGTGGGTTTTTTTTAACTTTGACTATGGGGTTAATAATGGGGGTGTCTTATAGACGCCTCTCCATTACTAACCTGGGCTTGATGTCAACTGGCATTATAAGCTGACATCAACCTCAACCCTATTACCCCACTGCCACCGCTACAGGGCAGTGGGAAGAGCGAGGCTAAGTGCCAGAATTGGCGCATCCTATGGATGCGCCATTTCTGGGGCGGCTGACGGCTGGTGTTTCTAGCCTGGGAGGGGGCCAATATTCATGGCACCCTTCCTGGGCTATTAATATCAGCCCCCAGCTGTCTGCCTAGCCTTTGCTAGCTATTAAAATAGGGGGGACCCCACGTCATTTTTTTGGGGGTCCCCCATTTTAATAGCTAGTAAAGGCTAGGTATTCAGCTGGGGGCTGATATTAGTAGCCTGGGAAGCTCCGTGGGTATTACCCCCTACCCAGGCTTCAAACATCTGCCCCAGCCGTCTGCTTAACCTCCGCTAGAGAGTAAAATTACGGGGAACCCCACGCCAATTTTTTTTTTTAATAAATCCTTTATTTTAACACTAAATGACAAGTACAGTAACCAACACTGTCACTGTACTTATTATATATGTGACTGACATGTTTCTATCTATCTAATCTATGTGTGATGCTCTATTCTTTCTGTTCTAAATTGTCTGGTACCGGTGTATGCCGCTGCTGAATTGCCGGCTTTTCATGTTTCACTGTGAGCACTGTTCCCATCGATTTGGGCAATCACTATAATGCCACAACCACCATGGCTGTGACATTACAGTGAGTGGCAGACAATCCCTGCATGATTGGTGCTCTAAATAGCGCCAAAATGCAGGACGGGGACCCAAGCTCCCGCCCGAGCATCTCGAAAGTACTCGGCGAGCTCCGAGCATCTCGAGTACTGAGATGCTCGGGCGAGTACCGAGCAGTGGTGAGCATGCTCGCTCATCACTACAGCATATTAAAAACATTATTCCCATTATTGGGGAGTGGGTCTCCCATAGTCTTTGCCTATGCCTTCCAAGCAAAAGCTGCCAAAAATTAGGACAGAGGAACTTGCAATGCCCCTTACAAGAGCCATGCAGTACAGCATATTAAAAACATTATTCCCATTATTGGGAAGTGGCTCTCCCATAGTCTTTGCCTATGCCTTCCAAGCAAAAGCTGCCAAAAATTAGGACGGAGGAACTTGCAATGCCCCTTACGAGTGCCATGCAGTACAGCATATTAAAAACATTATTCCCATTATTGGGGAGTGGGTCTCACATAGTCTTTGCCTATGCCTTCCAAGCAAAGGCTGCCAAAAATTAGGACGGAGGAACTTGCAATGCCCCTTACGAGTGCCATGCAGTACAGCATATTAAAAACATTATTCCCATTATTGGGGAGTGGGTCTCCCATAGTCTTTGCCTATGCCTTGCAAGCAAAAGCTGCCAAAAATTAGGACGGAGGAACTTGCAATGCTGGCAACACGTACCACGGTCACCCTGGTGGTATAGTGGTGGTGGAGGCTGAGGATAAGTAGAAGAGCAAAAAACAGCCGAAATTAGGAAGCGTATACCCATGTGTGGGTGTGAAGCGGTGCATGGGAATACACCTCCCGAAATAACACAGTGGATTTGACTTTATGTTACTCTGCTGTCATTTGGTGGTGATGAGAAGTCTGGCCCAATCCAGCCCTTTTTGATAAGGGTCAGCTTGTCAGCATTGTCAGTTGACAGGCGAGTGCGCTTATCAGTTATAATTCCCCCAGCAGCACTAAAAACACGCTCCGATAACACGCTAGCGGCAGGGCAGGCCAGGACCTCCAAGGCGTACAGAGCGAGTTCATTCCAAGTGTCCAGCTTGGATACCCAATAATTAAAAGGCACAGAGGAATCACGGAGGATGCTGGTACAGTTGGAAAGGTACTCCCTCACCATCTTTTGAAACTTTCCACTCCTTGTGAGAGTACCCCGCGCCTCAGGGCCTGTAAGCTGGGCGGGTCTCAGAAAACTGTCCCAGAATGTTGACAGTGTTCCCCTGCCTCTGGTGGATTGGAGTTGCGTCTCTCTCATCTGTACGCCTTGGTTGGGCAACGAACTGTGACCTCTGCTGCTAGTGTGTTCAGATGGGAATTTTTTAACAGTTCTGCAGCAAGGGCCTTCTGGTACTGCCCCATTTTTGTAGACCTCTCCACCTCAGGAATAAGAGAGTGAAAGTTCTCCTTGTAGGGGGGGTCTAAAAGTGTCACCAACCAGTAATGACTATCACCCAACATTTTGACAAAGCGAGGGTCACGGTTAAGGCAGCGTAACATAAAGTCAGCAATGCGTGCCAGACTGGCAATGGGCAAGACTTCCGTGTCCTCACCAAGATGACGACTGACCATGCTCTCCTCCTCCCCCCTGTCCTCTGGCCACCCACGCTGAACCGACGGTATGACAGTTGTACAGGTACTATTGTCTACAACGCATGACACCAGCTCCTGTTCTTCCTCCTCCTCCTCCACTCCCTCATTGTCCCTAAATGCACGCTGGGATGAGATGAGGCTGGGGTGTGTGTAATCGCCTGCTACGGCTTCTTGATCCATCTCATCATACTCTGGCTGCAATGCCTCCTCTTTAATTTTCTGCAGAGAGCATTGCAAAAGACAGACAAGTGGGATGCTGACGCTAATGATGGCGTCATCGCCACTCACCATTTTGGTGGACTCCTCAAAGTTTGCCAGGATGGTACATATGTCAGACATCCAGGTCCACTCCTGAGGTCTTATGTGTAGAGTCTGAACCTGAATATCGACGGCCTTGTTGCAGCTGGTACTCCACAACTGCTCTCTTCTGCTCACAAATCCTTTGCAACATGTGGAGGGTAGAGTTCCAACATGTGGGGACATCACACACCAGTCGGTGTGCCAGAAGCTGCAAACGCTGCAGCAACACAGCAAGGGCGGCGGAAGCTGTAGCCGACTTCCAAAAATGAGCTGACAGGCGGCGTACTTTGACGAGCAGATCTGGCAACTCGGGGTACGATTTAAGAAACCGCTGAACCACGAGGTTAAGCACATGAGCCAGGCATGGTACGTGTGTGATCTCGCCTCAAAGCTGCCACCAGGTTACGGCCATTGTCACACACGACCATGCCTGGATGTAGGTTCAGCGGTCTCAGCCACAGAGCTGCCTGCTCTTTCACAGCTGTCCACAACTCACAAGCAGTGTGAGGTTTATCACCTAAGCTTATGAGTTTCAGCACAGCCTGTTGCCGCTTGGCTGAGGCAGTACTGCAGTGCTTCCAGCTTGTAACTGATGTGGTGATATCTGAGATGGAGGCTGAACATGAGGAGGAGGATGATGCGCATGAACTGTACACTGTGGGGGCAACTCTGACTGACATAGGGCCCGCAATCCTCGGTGTGGGGAGGATGTGTTCCGTCCCAAGGTCCAAATGGGTCCCGGCTTCCACTATGTTTACCCAGTGTGTCATCAGGGAGATGTACCGTCCCTGGCCACAAGCACTTGTCCACGTGTCAGTTGTCAGGTGGACTCTCCCAGTAACTGCATTGTTGAGGGCACGGCAGATGTTTTGGGACACTTGCTTGTGTAGTGCGGGGATGGCACACCGGGCAAAATAGTGTCAGCTGGGGACCGAGTACCGAGAGACGGCCACCGCCATAAGGTTGCGGAAGGATTCCGTCTCGACTAGCCTAAAAGGCAGCATTTCCAACGCAAGTAGTCGTGAAATGTGCGAATTTAGGACTGTGGCCTGTGGGGCATTGGCTGCGAATTTGCGCTTTCATTCAAAGGTCTGGGATATGGACAATTGAACGCTGCGGTGGGACGTGGACGTTGATGCTGTTTCTTGAGAAACTGCCATAACAAGTGAAGACTGAGAGGAGGGGGCATCTTTGCATGCAGTATGGACAGGGGATTGCCTTGTACGCACAACAGGCAGTTCTCTTACACGCACAACAGCGGAAGAAGCAGTGGTGACACCCGCTGACACTGGTCGTGGACCCTGGGTTTCGACCCACAAAGTCGGGTGCTTTGCTGACATGTGCCTGATCATGCTGGTGGTGGTCAGGCTGGTAGTTTTGTCACCCCTGCTGATGCTGGCCTGGCAGGTGGTACAAATGGCCTTTTTGGGGTTATCAGCAGAGTCTTTAAAAAAATTCCAGACTCTGGAAGACCTACCGGTTGTACTAGTTACGTCCCTCGTGTTGGTGTTACGGGGAACCGTTGCCCGCCTTCTGTCTGCGGCCACCACACTGCTTCTTCCTGCCTGTTGGGGTACTCTACCTCCCTCCCCCTGTGTGCTGCTGGCCTCGCTCTGCGTGTCCTCCTGCCACGTTGGGCCAGTTACTAGATCATCCACCACCTCCTCCTCTTCTTCCACTTCCGCACCACGGTCCTCCTCCTTACTTCGTGGCAATTGTGTCTCGTCATCGTCCACCTCTTGTGACAAATTGCCAGCGTCGCCTTCCTGTGGCCGTGTCTGTTCAAATATTTGGCCATCGCTACATGGGATCTCCTCTTCCACCACTTCAAGCGGAGCAGGCGAGGGGCCCAAATATGGAAATGGACCAGTGAACAGTTCTTCAGAGTGTCCAACTGTGGGATCAGTTGCGTGCGCAACAATGAGGTTTGGTCCCCCCTTCCTCTCGGATAGCAGGATGCCGAGAGGATGTGGGAACCAAACCTCATTGTTGCGCACGCCGGAGGTCACTGGAGCGGAAGTCACAGTGACTCCCGGCAATTGCGCACTAGAGCAAATCAGTATAATAGCGCAGGGAGAGAAAAAAAAGCACCTTCAGCTATATGCACATTGCGCATAAGAGGGATGTTCAGCTTTAGACTGCACGCTACAGGGCCCTGTGACGTGCAGGGGCGGGGGTAATATTTAAATTAAGCAGATAAGTGGACATTCCTTGGAAGGTGAGCCTTCGTCCAAGTCTGAGGTCCAGAGCACTCTGGAAGAAGTTTTCATCCAGGGTATCTCTGTACTTGGCCGCATTCATGTTTCCTTCAATTGCAACCAGTCGTCCTGTCCCTGTACCTGAAAAACATCCACACAGCACGATGCTGCCACCACCATGTTTCACTGTTGGGATTGTATTGGGCAGGTGATGAGCAGTGCCTGGTTTACTCTACACATACCGCTTAGAATGATCACCAAAAAGTTCTATCTTCATCTCATCAGACCAGAGAATCTTATTTCTCATAGTCTGGGAGTCCTTAATGTGTTTTTGAGCAAACTATATGCAGGCTTTCATATGTCTTGCACTGAGGAGAGGCTTCCGTTGGCCCTTCTGCCATAAAGGCCCGACTGCTGGAGGGCAGCAGTGATAGTTGACTTTGTGGAACTTTCTCCCATCTCCCTACTGCATCTCTAGAGCTCAGGCAAAGTGATATTTGGGTTCTTCTTTACCTCTCTCACCAAGGCTCTTCTCCCACGATTGCTCAGTTTGGCTGGAAGCCCATGTCTTGGAAGACTTCTTTTGTAACCTTGGCCAGATCTGTCCCTTGCCACAATTCTGTCTCTGAGCTCCTTGGGTAGTTCCTTTGAGCTCATGATTCTCATTTGGTCTGTGATATTTTAGTTTTTCTTTTTTTAATAAATTTACAAAAATGTCTACATTTCTGGGGGGTTTTCAGTCAAGATGGGGTGCAGAGTGGACTTTAATGAGAAAAAAAAAACTTTTTAGAATTTACCAAATGGATGCAATAAAACAAAGAGTGAAAAATTTAAAGGAGTGTGAATATTTTCCGTACCCACTGTAAAGTGACACACGTCAGATTTGAAAAATGGTCCCTGATTAGGAACACAAAACTATCTGCGGGAAGGGGTTAAATCAGAGTATTAGGGGGAAATAACTACTGTAGTCGAAAACTGAGTATAGACAATAACACATCTACTGAAACTGAGTATAGACAATAACACATCTACTGAAATGATCAAACTCAACAGTCTCCATCAGTGAAAAATGTAAAGGAGAATATTTTCTATCAGATGCGATTCAAGAGGAAATATTAGTCATTTAAAGAGAAATATAGTTATAAAACTGCAGAGCTGAGGAGTCTTAAATAAAGATATCAGACTTTTGGAAGAGGCAATGGAGATCTTTTTTTATAGACTACCAGTGAGATACAGTCTCATATAAGTGAGGCCGGCCGATCCCACCACAATCAAACTATCATACAGAATGAACGTGTAAAAAAAAGACATAGAAGAAAAAAACATGTTACATCCTCAACAAGAACGTATGTATGAGGGGAGACCTTCAACACTAAATGGAGTTGCACTCATTTATGGTGGACCATTGGAGCTACTATGAGTACTGACCAGAAGAGTAGAGAAAGTATTAGTGCCCCCATTTCAGGAGAGATTGTGCAGGAATCTGAATTCTTTAGGATTGAAAACATAATGAAATTTATGACGTGGAGTGAATCCATGAAACCAGGGCTCGAGCCATATCACCACATCTCCTGCAGGCGTGAATAGATGTATATTACAGCCATCAGCCAAAAGAGATACAGTGGGGGAAATAAGTATTTGATCCCTTGCTGTTTTGTAAGTTTGTCCACTAACAAAGACATGAACAGTCTATAATTTTAAGGGTAGGTTAATTTTAACATTGAGAGATATAATATCCCCCAAAAAATCACATTATATAAATTAAATATTTTTTTTTGCATTTTGCAGTGAGAAATAAGTATTTGAACCCCTACAAGCCATTATAAGTTCTGGCTCCTACAGACCAGTTAGACGCTACTAATCAACTCGTTACCTGCATTAAAGACAGCTGTCTTACATAGTCACCTGTATAAAAGACTCCTGTCCACAGACTCAATTAATCAGTCAGACTCTAACCTCTACAACATGGGCAAGACCAAAGAGCTTTCTAAGGATGTCAGGGACAAGATCATAGACCTACACAAAGATGGAATGGACTACAAAACCATAAGTAATAAAAAAAAAAGAGTAAGACGCTGGGCGAGAAGAAGACAACTGTTGGTGCAATAGTAAGAAAATGGAAGAAATACAAAATGACTGTCAATCGACATCGATCTGGGGCACCATGCAAAATCTCACCTCGTAGTGTATCCTTGTTCATGAGGAAGGTAAGAGATCAGCCTAAAACTACACGGGGGGATCTTGTTAATGATCTCAAGGCAGCTGGGACCACAGTCACCAAGAAAACCATTGGTAACACATTACGTCTTAAAGGTTTAAAATCCTGCAGTGCCCGCAAGGTCCCCCCTGCTCAAGAAGGCACATGTGCAGGCCCATCTGAAGTTTGCCATTGAACACCTGGATGATTCTGAGTTATTGGGAGAAGGTGCTGTGCCAAAATTTGAGCATTAACTCAACTCGCCGTGTTTGGAGGAAGAGAAATTCTGCCTATGACCCAATGAACACCGTCCCCACAGTCAAGCATGGAGGTGGAAACATTAGGTTTTGGGAGTGTTTCTCTGCTAAGGGCACAGGACTACTTCACCGCATCAATGGGAGAATGGATGGAGCCATGTACCTTAAAATCCTGAGTGACAACCTCCTTCCCTCCGCCAGGACATTAAAAATGGGTCGTGGCTGGGTCTTCCAGCAAGGCAATGACCTAAAACATGAAGCCAAAGCAACAAAAGGAGTGGCTCAAAAAGAAGCACATTAAGGTCATGGAGTGGTCTAGCCTGTCTCCAGACCTTAATCCCATAGAAAACTTATGGAGGGAGTTGAAGGTCAGAGTTGCCAAGTGACAGCATCACAATCTGAATGATATGATTTAAAGATGGTCTGCAAAGAGGAGTGGACCAAAACTCCTCCTGACATGTGCGCAACCCTCATCATCAACTACAAACAACGTCTGATTGCTGTGCTTGCCAACAAGGGTTTTGCCACCAAGTATTAAGTGTTGTTTGCCAGAGGGATCAAATACTTCTCACTGCAAAATGAAAAAAAATATATAGAAATTTATACAATGTGATTTTCTTGATTTTTTTTGGGATATTCTATCTCTCAATGTTAAAATTAATCTAACCTTAAAATTATAGACTGTTCATGTCTTTTTGTCAGTGGGCAAACTTACAAAAACAGCAAGGGATCAAATACTTATTTCCCCCACTGTATATCATGGCACAGGTGTAATGTTTTTTTATGTAGTTTATCGCAATCCTGTTAGAAGTTAGTCAATTTTAAAAGAAATTGAAAAGTATAAAGGGAAACTCTGTTGTTATTGTACAGAAATTCACACTTGGTCCTCACTGCACATTAAATGTTGTCGATCATAATAGTGAAGTTTGGTCAGAAAGACTGGACCTGGTCTTGTAGGGACCATATGAGAACATTCAGCAGCACAGAAAGGGCTTCCATTGCCCAAAGTCATTTGAACAGTTTTTGGTGGAGGAGAATGTTGTGGTCTAGAGGCAAAATGGTGATCACACGATTGTGATACGGCCGGACTACACCACCGATAAAGCAGCCACAGCTGATGACTGAGAAGAATCTGTGACTTCTCTGCATTTAGTGGTCACTACTCACCTGGGTAGTCATATGTAGGAATCTCCTCCTTACACCGATCATCACCCCTCACATATGTCTCTGTAGTATTAATATGGGTCAGATCTTCACCCTGAAACAAATATTATAAAAGTCACAGACAGATGGAGAAGTCACATCTATGATCAGCTCTAATCCTGCCATCTCCACCGTTCTCATTACACAAGTATAAAACATATAATACTGGTGGATAAAACAAGACTGAGCACAAGACCTTCACAGCCATCTACACATCATAGGGGAGATCTCATGACACCTTCTCTCCATCTACCTGATGATCCTGAGGAACATTGGGATCTTCTTGTTTACAGTCCTGTGGAAGAAGAGGACGGGGACATCTTTCTGGTGTTGTCCTCTTACTGCATAGATCTGGAGGAAACACAAACAGGGCTGAATTCATTCTTTACATAGAGATAATTATAGGCCGTGTGTACTTAGTCCTGTCTATTACCTGGTGATGTGAGGGGCTGGGGAACCTCCATTATGACGTCCTTGTATTCATCTTTGTATCCTTCTAAATACTCCCACTCCTCCATGGAGAAATAGACGGAGACATCCTGACACCTTATAGGAACCTGACACATACAATGATACCGTCACCCCCCGATCCCTCCATAGTGTTACTGTATAATGTCCCAGCATTCCCAGCAGCGTCACCTCTCCAGTCAGCAGCTCAATCATCTTGTAGGTGAGTTCTAGGATCTTCTGGTCATTAATGTCCTCATGTATCAGGGGGCGAGATGGAGGCCCTGTGATTGGGCTTAGGGGTCTTCCCCATCCCTCAGACACAGGGTCCTGACAGCGCTCACTAGAGGTCTTCTTCACTACTGTGTAATCCTGGTTATGGAGAGACACATTAATAAATCTCACTACAGACATTTCCAGAGTCCTCACCTCTCCAGTTCTGTCCATCTGTTATTCCTATAGATAAGAATGATGTAATGTGACGTCATCAGAATCTCTCACCTCTCCAGTAAGCCGGAAGAGGATCTCTAGGGTGAGGTGTAATATCCTCTCCGCCATCTTGTCTCTGTCCATATCGATATTTGATGGGTCCATAAGGAAAATTCTCTTATATAGATGTTCATTGACAGGATCCAATATTGTACGGACCTGAATGAGAAGAAGATGAGCCGATGTAACATCATAAAGAATCCTGTGTAATAATACAATTACTGCAGATAATAAGGGAAACATATCAGATTTATTATATTACAGTATTTAGTTTTCTTCTTTACATCTACTAATAAAACCTTTATATTTTAGGCCCCAGACAACAAGCAGTTACTTCCTCAGAGTCGGCAGCTGAATACGTTTCTCACGAGATGGTTGTCTGATGGTTTTATGAGATGGTTGTTAGTTCTCGGCCCCGACCCTTTCACAACTCCTGTCTCCTGGTTTAATCCCAAGAGAAGCCGATAACGAGAACCTGCCTTACACCTCTGGGTTTTCACCAATGCGGCATTGATGAATGTTCACCATGTAAATATGCCGAACACAAGAAATAGGTTTAATCACATTAAATAAAAACATTTCATTAAACAATCGATCGCCTGCAGCAGTGAATTTGTAGCATATGGCATTCAGTGTCTGGCGTGTACTGTCAGATATGTCGGCTGCTGCTCCCGTAAATAAGGCAGAGAATTAATGAGCACATAGGAGACCCCATTAATCCCGCGCCCATTAACCCCTCCAACGATTCCACACATTTCCTAAGAGAACACAATGGTGACTGTAAGAACGTTCAGTTTTGTGGCATTGAAAGGGTAAATAGCTGAGGTCGAGGAGAGATGGCGGAGGAGCATTGCTGAACCTGAGGGTAAATCCATCGCACCGGAGGAATACAGAGAATATGGGGGCGATTATCACCAGTATCTACATCACTGTGCGGGAACTAGGAGAGAAGCAGCGGCCATTGTGTGAGGACGTCTCTGGGCTTCTGTCCTTCATCCTGCAGTCGTCTGAAGGGATCTAATGTGGACGGGAACCAGCGAAGCCGCATTCTGCCCACAGCTGTTACCTCACTGTTCACACCACACAGAGACCCCCAAAGAGCCTCCGTGCTGAAGGGGTTAATGCCCCTGCGCCCAGTAATGGGGTCTCCACATACCTCCACCTGCAGAGCCGCCACCACATATATGGCTGTTGTGTGCGCACAGGACCTGTGATGAGGTCACAGGAGGGGAGGAGTCAGGGGTCACATGATCAGGGGCCTCAGTGGATGCACAGTGTGAACTGCGCGGCTCCTGTCCTGATATCCGGGGTGAAGACTCTACATGGAGACGTCTCCGCAGTCAGGGACATTTCCGCCATTATTTGCCCCTCACTTCTGGCACAAATACCCCGCGCCGCCTTTTCTACGGTTTTATGTGAGGATGTAACGTGGGACGACACATGAGGTGATTATCACCAGTTACCGGACGTCTACCATATGGCGGCATATGATTGTGCTATCCACTTCATGCCAGGAGCTAAAAGGCCGAAATCTCGTATGTTTAACCCCTTCCAGGGAGGGCGGCCTTGATAGACTATATTCAGAGTCCGGATAAGGGTCTGTTCACATCAGCAGATTATAAATCGCTCCGATGTTCATCCCGAAAAGTTGGACGATTGTCATGCGAGTGTGCGATCTTTTTCTCGCCTGCATCCGTTTACAATGCGTCATTAACATCGTCTTTTACTTACTATAATCCTCTATGTAACCTAAAGCTGATTACAAAACTAAGAAAACAATGTTATGTACAGATATCGATAGATGATAGAAAGAAGTTAGAGAGATGATAGATAATAGATAGATTTCCTACATATAATTTCACAACCCCCCTACATATATAAATTTTCACCCTTTACAGCCTTTCCAATGGCATTAATGGCCGATAAGCCTTGTTTAACCTAACAAATAAATAATTAAAAATAATGATGTGCCCACCCCTCCCTATTTTTGTAACCAGCAAAGGTAAAGCATACAGCAGAGAGCTGATATCAGATTGGGAAGGTCCCTGGTTATTGGGCCCTTCCCAGCTTAAATATACCAGAAGTCTATGAGATGCACCAATTATGGCATTTTGCCTTTGCTCTTCCCAATTGCCCTGATGCATTGACAATCAGTGTAAAGTGTCTTGGGATTGATGTCAGCTGTAATTTGTCAAAAATCACAGCTGGCATCAAGCCCTGATGTTAGTAATGAATAGGTGTCTATAAGACACTCCCATTACTGACCCAGCAATCAAAAATAAAAACACACAAAAAATACTTCATTTGAATAAACATTTCCCAACACTTTTCCTGGTTCACTAATTTATTAAAAAACACAAAAAAAACATGCAGGTCTGACGTAGTCCACTGAATCCAATGTAGTCCACAAATGGATAACCAAAAAAACATAAAAAGAGGGAAAAAGAAACAAGGCACTGTCTCTCATTCAACAATTTATTAGAAAATAACAGGTCCAATGTAATCCAGTGCTTCCCACAACGTTCCCCGAATCCGTCGATAAAAGCCTATGGAGATTTGTTCTGAGTCTCCATAGGTTTTTAGCAGCAATCACTCCTGGGTCCCGCTACGCTCTGTGGGACTTGGCATCTCTGAACAGCGGTGACGTTGGTAACTATACTGCTCATCAGAGTCGCCAGGTCTAACAGAGGACAGTGTGACCCGGCGACTCTGATGAGCAGTATAGTTACTGAAGTCACTGCTGTGCAGAGCCGCCGGGTCTCAGAGTGCAGCAGGAACCGGGAGTAGCGGCTGCTAAAAGCCTATGGAGACTCTCCATACACTTTTATCAACGGATTCAGGGAACGTCATGGGAAGCGCTGAACTATGCCGGACCTGCGGGGGATCCATATTTTCTAATAAATTGGTGAACAAGGGACAGTATCTTGTTTTTTAATTCTCTTTTTATGTTTTTAAGGTATCCATTTGTAGACTACGTTAGATTTCCAGGACTATTATAAAGTGCCTAAGGAGATCTTTCTTTGCCTTTGAGATTGAGGCTATGTGCGCACGATCAGGATTTGATGCAGAAATTTCCTGAGCGTTTCTGCATCTCCTTGGCAGGAAAAATGCTGCGGATAAAATGTGCGGTTTTGCCTTGATTTTTTATGCGTTTTTTGGAGCTAAATAAAGTTATTTGGTGGACATTGCTTAAACCCTTGGATTTCCGTCAGAACTGGGTTCGGTATATTGGTTAATTTAAATGATTAAAGAATGTGCCTGTTGTATTTCAAATAAAGTGTTTGCTTTATGTCTGTGTGTTTATTTAACTCTTTACTTTACTTATGTTTGGTCATAAAAAGGTCTGATTGACATCTTGACATCACCAAAGAAAAGAGCTCGGTGTCAGCTACTGCCATTCACCCAATCACTGATGTCACTGCTGTAAAAGACAGCAATGTACACTGACAAGGAGTGTAAAATCACTCCTGTCAGTATATATTGCTGTGCAGGAGTGAGGTCACTGGGGTTGATCAGCTTAAGATCAGTCCCGGTGAGCTTACCACTCAGAACTTGAGAGTATTCCCAGGGTGAGGTCACGTGATCATCAGCTGATCGGTCACGTGACCAATCAGCTGATCGCTCACGTCACCACAGGTCCTGGAAGCACAGTATACTGCTAGGAGCGAGCGCACTACCAGCAGTATAACGCCAGCCGCCGGGAGGAGAGCATTGCTGGGACCGAGGACACCGGGGGTCGCTGGACAGGTGAGCATAAGGTTTTTTTTTCTCTTTTTACTTTTTTCTTTCTTTTTTTCACCGCGGACACGCCGGCTCTGTTGAAGAAAACTACTGCTCCCCTCAGCAGCGCCGCTCTCGCTGTTATCAGTGGGAGAGGCTTTTGGATGAGAGGAGTAGTAGTCCTCCTCTCCCGACCCAACCGTCCATCTTTGACAGTTTACATGTTTGGAGAGATATTGACATGTTTTTTCTTGTTTTTTAGATCCAATGTTAATATCCTATTAACCCCCTTCTGGAACATCAAATTCTATTTCCGTTGGTCCTACTAATTTGGATCATCCCACTCTCCCTCTTCCGCCCCATTGCATTTCCCATATCCACCTTGTATCCATTTAAAACATAGTACTCAGCCTCGGAACGTGATATCTCTGATCCATAGTATTATCACTAGCTTGGAACACATACTTCCGCCCATCTGGAAAGCACCATAGGCATCACATGACCGGATAGTCATCTACCTAGCAACCGATAGCGTCACTTCCGCCGTGGTCACAATTTTCCTATTGGCCGCGGTCTCTGCACGCTCATTGCATGCCTGTATAAAACACTTCCGGGTGCTCTCTGATACAGGCGCTGCACGCTGACAAGCGGTGAATACCGCATCAGGACGCCAGACCTAGGAAATCCTGAACAAATCCTATGGTATGCCTGTATTCCTCTGACACTGGGGCTGTCTATGATGTGGTGGATACCTATCTTATCTGTCTTTCTTTACAGTCCTAGATCTCTCTGGTGAGACACGGTGTCACACATCTGTCCTCTCATTATATAAGCTACACAGGTATATTTTCTCTTTCCCCTATATCTCCTTAACTCCCTGCCCAATAGGGAATGATTTAATGGCCTCTCATATCTCTCGTTCAGTGAAAGCTTTGTCTAGTACCTCCTGCTCGGGGGTCTGTAAGGAAGGAACGGTAGTGTCCATAATATATTTGTCAATTTTTGTTTCAAGACTATTAGGCGACACGTCGTGGTATTGTCCATGAATATTATATAGAGAGCTATAACAGCAATGAAATGCTTCCTCTATGTCAGTGGGGTTATGAGTCTATAGCCGGGTGCCCCCTTTATTCTGGATACATATGTCCTTTGTATGTGTGGATGTAACCTCCTTGTCAATGAGCGAGCACATTTATCTGTGAATTCATACGAGTATCTTCACATGGATCTTGATATTTTGTATATGTTTGATCTATTATAGACCTTAGCATCTTTCTTTTTTTCAATCAGATAATTTTTAACAAAATAAATAATTACCAACATTTTGTTTTTCTTATACAAACTTTGTGACAAAAATAAAATAAAAATAAATAACCACTAACAATACGACAACCGGTTTACAATGATACAAATCCCAATATCGCTCTATAGTACAAGGTTTTGGAATAGTAATTTTACATTTGTACATAAATATCTGAAATATTCCTGACTGATTATTTTTTCCCCTATTGGGACATCAAAAGAAAAAGAATATATCTAAGAAGGGACAATTATATGGACTGAGACAATTATTATTCGCTGACACCTTGGGTATAAGGATATAAATTCCTGGGTTACTGTAAGGAAATGGACAAACGGTCCAGTATAGTATTTCTGAGAAGGTTTTCTGAAGCAATACCGGGGGTAATTAACCATTGTTCCATATGTGTATGGATTTCTTGACAGCGTTTCTTCATATATAAGCTCCCTTTCCAAGCATAGTGTCATTTATCCTGGATTTTAGTTCTGTTATCGTTGGGGGAGAATTTTCTATCCAATGTAGTGCCAACAACTATCTGGCTAGAATAATATTCTGGAGCTAGCTATTGCCATATGGGAGTCTGGTCTACGTCCTCTCCCAGGAGTCCCAGGATACAGATTTTAGGTTCCAACTGAAGTTGTATCCCAAATACAGATAGTACAAGAGCGATCACCACATTACAGTAGTCGCCAATATTCCCACATCATATGTATCAGGTTGGCAGCATTTTGACCACATCTAGGGCATGTGTCATCAGTTTGTATTAAAATTTTAAATAAAATACTTGGGGATCTATATACCCTATGAATGAGAAGAATTTGGGACAATCTTTGTGTCTTCGACAAGGAAAGGTTAGGTATCAAATTCAGTATTTCCCCCCATTGCTCCTCAGCTAAGGGACACACATCCTCTTCCCATTTTGTCTTAACTATTAAAGCATATCCAAAAGTAGGGCCAGTAATTGCCTATAAATAAGGGATATTAGACATTTTGTATCCACCGCTGTAGCAATGGTATCTATTGGGTAATGTCTATCAATCAGTATGGCGTTTATTCTAGTTGTGTGTTATATGTGACGCGCCCCCTGGGCCTCTGTTGTGCAGCGTTGCGCATGCGGGGAATACCCGGAGCCGGATCTGATAGGGGTAGTAGTCCTCGTGGCGGTGACCCGGTCCGTGCCCAGGGTGTCAAACCAAGTGGCAGAACTTAGAATAAGATGTTATATTGTTCGACTACGCCACCCGTTGAATGCGGTTATGAAGCCGCCGCTGCAGGGCAGACCGCTGAGGCCGGTGGTACAGTTGTGCAGCGTGGATAGTATAACCCCCAACGGGAGGGGTATGGCCTCAGGGCAGCGGACGTGGATGATGGGGATAGCAGAATTGCACGCAGGCACTAGGAACCACTCAGAGACGGTGCGGTGTAGTTCAGGGTCTTTACTGGTGGCAAAGGTAGACCCTCCCGGGAGTACTGGCTAGCGATCGGGGCCTGGTCAGTCTGTGAGCAGATAGGATCTCCCCTGGCCAGGCGGAGTTGTAGGCCTCCCCAACTATTGTACTCTTCCTGGCTACCTTGCTAGAAGCGGGTAGAAGTAGCCCACGTCCCTGAGTGTACCGTGTGGTGCTCACCCGTATGGCCGGTGACTCGGGGCCTTCTGGTAGCCTCCGCTCCACGCCGGCGGTGCTGGTCCCTTGCGTGTGACCGTGCCTTCGGGTTTCTTGGCCAGAGGACCTGAAATCCCCTGCCGGTCGGTTTCTGCTGCTGGGTATGGATCAGTCCCCACAGCCTCGGACTCCGTGTCCGGTGAGATCTCTTCAGTCAGGACGAGCTCTACAGCTTCCAGTCTCTGACCCCTTTTATCACTGCTCCCACAGAGCTCCTGATCTTGCTCTCCCTGTATCTGCTCCACTCCAGACCAGACTGTGTCTCTGTCTGGGACTCCTCTTCTTCTCCTCTAACCCCGCCTCAGCCCCAGTTTATATAGGGGAAGTTCTTCCCCTCCCAGGACTGGGCAGGAAGTGTTGCATGCTTAGGGTTCCTGACCAGGAGACCTCCCACCTGCTCTCAGACGTAATATTGCTATTACTGTGGTAACCAGACCCCTGGGGTGCCACATATGCATGACGTATTTGCAGATATTGATAAAACATCCTATGTGAAAGTTAAAATCTGCCCTTATTTGTTCAAAGCTCTTGAATAATCACTTCCTCAAGAGTTTTGATACCAAACATTTACCCCTATCCTCCCACTCACTAACATCTTTTAGTTTCTGTAACTCTGGTAAGTTATAGTTGTGCCATAAAGGAGTATAGTTTGTGTACTTTCCAATTCCCAGAATATTTTTACCCCTATCCCAAACCTTATATATTAACTTTAGCTTAAGACATTTTAGGTCATTTTCTCGAGGACGCCCCATATTTAGTACCGAGAATGGAAGCTTCCGCTTGGTTCCTTCCATAAGTAACAATATTTGCGAGTAACCCATCCATGAAACGACCTTAGCTGCTTTCTAGCGTTAAGCAGGTCTGCGTATGTCTGGAGGGAAGCAGATCATTTATGTTGTTTGTCAAGAAGATCAATCCGCTCAAGCAAATGGGAGACTTTAGCTGCTTTCTCTTTTTAGCCGGCATCCATGTTTTATTAGTATCCCTCTGAGGACGCATTTGAGAGCTTCCCATTGAAATGGTAAGGCAGTTTCATCATGCTCATATTTGTGAAGGAGTCTATAGTCTCAAGAAGGTCTGAGACACAGAGTGAGTCTTTCAGCAGATTATCATTTAAGTTCCCACAGTTGAAGCCTTGGTGGAGTCAGGTATAGTCAGATAACAATATACAGGAGCATGATCTGACCATATAGCAGTCCCTATCAGAGATGTAGGTTGCCATGTAAGCAAGTGATGGAAATTTAATGAAAAGTCTCTACGGCTATGCATATTGAGTATAGGAGAATAATACGTATAATCCTTTACATCTGGATGTTGTATCTTCCATACATCGACCAGTTGGAAAGACCGGAGCACGTTTAGCAAAGCTTTTGGGTGATTTAGATTGGTGACTCCATCCCAGGAACCCTCTAAAGAAGGATCCAAGACAAAATGAAAGTCACCTTCAATGATGATAAGGTCCTACAGAAAATGTTTTAGTTTAAGTACTGACATCATGTCTTAATTAGGTCACAATTAGGGAGACAGAAGTTTGCCAAAGTCAAAATGTTGGAATAGATGGAGATCTTAAACACATACCTCCTCTCAGTGTCAGACAGTGTTTCTACAATGGTATGCGGCAGTGATCTGTGTCGGCCTATACTCCGCACCTTAGACTTCAAAACAGCATTTGTACTGTGACGCCAAGATGAATAATATCTGTTAGTAATCTGAGGTACAGTATATGATCGCCTCTAAAGTGGGTCTCCTGAAGAAGGAGAAAATGAACGTGTTGTTTATTCATATGATAAAACACTTGAGCTCCTTTCTCTCGAACATTAAGTCCTCTGACATTCAATAAACGAGTTTTGAGTTGTGTCATATTATATGAAAAAAAAGGAGGAGGAGAGAAAGATTAAGAGCAAAGAGGAGGTATAGATGGTAGATAGTAATGTCTACCTCTCAGTGGCCAAGAGGTATAGATTATGAATATATCAAACACTAGGAAATTACGAAACAAGCAGATCCCAATGCAAGTCCTTAACTGGGGGTTGTCTTTACAGGTGTAAGTCAAACCTTTAGTTCTAGGGTTCCTATTAGGGGGAACCATAGAATATATAGCGAGCAAAGTAATACAGCCTGATATTACAGTAATATAATGTGAACTCAAATTAAATGCCGTTATAAGATATTGTAAAGATCTGTGGTTGTGGGTTGTAAGTAATCACCTAGGCAGATTAACAATGCAACAATATTTTATTGATCACAGCCATGGTAATAAGCAATTCCAGGTAAATGGCCAAAAAACAGTTCTCTCAGTCCTCAAATTCCCAATCTGGGTTCAGTAGTTCCACTGGCTTTGTATAAGGCCATACTCACTGTCTCCATCCTCTTCCTCCAATCCTTTCACCCAACTCTCCTAAAACATGTCTGTCCTTTCTTCCACTGGGCTCAGTCCCCTCCCAGGTTAGAAGTGATCACACCCTCCCCCTTAAACATTCATTCTTCGCTAAACAATGAAGAATATTCTAGAAGCCTTCATCTGAGACTGCATGTAAGACCCCCTGTGGGGATGGCTCCACTGTGTCTACAATCTACACACACATAACGAGATTATTGGCTATTGGAACAATGGTTAGATACTCCTGAGATACAGATTAGTGGAATGCTGGACATTTTACAAGTGAATCTAGTGCTCATACTGACAAGTCAGCAGAACTATATAAAACATAACAAGTAAATCACTAATAAAACAAAATAATAATATTAACAAAAATGGTGGTCCGTTGCTGGAAAAGTATCATAGTCTTTAGAAAATGGGCAGCTCCTCACAGATATGAACTGAGACGTTCTGTATAGTGGAAGAGTGGCACCTAAAACTCTATTTAGATATATCTTATTATATTCTGAAAGAAATAAGTACGCATCTGCAAACTGTCTCTCTCATCAGGGAAAAGAAGATTCATTTCAGGAGCTCATATGATTGGCAGGTTCCTTTTCCGTCTGGGTGCATCACCATCAAATTCCTGATCCATTGAAAGCCTTCTGTGAGGTGCCGAAACTCTGTGGCAATGGTGGAGAAGGTGGCCAATCAGATATATGGATTCTGGGAATGTCCAGGACATCACAGAATGGTCTCATGGCGCTTTGATCTTTCAAAGTATACAATGTTCCATTTTTTTCGGACTTGCAGCTGGAAAGGGTACCACAGGAGTACATCAGACCATTTACCTAGAGAGTATCAAGTAGTGGTGTCAATACCCTTCTTTGAGCAAGTGCCATTCAGGATAGATCTGTGAGCAATTGTATGCGCTTTCCATTGAAATCACCAGGACCCAAATCCCCTGCTTTCCTCACAACGGCCTCTTTTACATTGGAAAAATGTATGTGACCGATAATGTCCCTTGGACACTCAGGATCTGGGCCATGATTGCCTAATGTACGGTGCGCCCTGTCGATCTCCAGCTCCTTATCAATAGGGTCACCAAGGATATAATTGAACAATGTCCACAGTGTTGGCATAATAGCTTGTGCATTGATGATTTCAGGATATTATTGTGATTTTCTTGGTCATCAATGATATTAAACAGACTGTTTATTTGCTGGCTGTGAAGATCCAGTGTTTGTTTCTGAGCATTTTGATGGCCACAACTTGTACGACATCATCCTCTTATCTCTGTACCTTGTCAGTAAGCTGTGATAGGCTAGAAGTGAGGGGACGTATTTCAGTTTTGCACGTGGTCTTCAGCCTTTGTATATATTGCTCTATCTCTTGTTTAGTAGGGATAGACGCAATATGAAATACAAATCAATTATGGCTTTCCCCATATTAAAATCCCCTGTGGCTGGGGCAGTATATTTCCCTGTGCAGCAAGCACTGCTCAGTATGTGGGCTTTGGTGAGAATACAGGGAGATTTGTGGAGATGTTTTCTTGTGAGGCCTACATTAAGAGAGAAGTTGGTGCAGGACTTACAGGCTTGAGCGGTCTGGCATCATGAGGGTTAATACTGCTTCTTTTTCCAAGCTGAGATGAGGCAGTAATGGCTCCAGAGCAGGATGATAAGACTTTCGATAAGAAACACTGCATATCAGACATGCTGACGGAGGTGGAGGACCTCAGATTAACCTCAGATCTCTTGTCTTTCTTTCTAATATCGGACGTCATGTTTAAGGCCAGAAATTGCTTATAATTCCCCCAGGAACCCGGTCTGAAGAGAGTGCTCTCATTGCTATGTCCAGGCCATATCTTTCCTGTTGATTTTCAATACGTCCGAAGGCGACGTTGATTGGGAGCAGGACTGTGTGATGTAATAACCTTATGTGAGCCCCAGAAATGCAAGTTGTGACACCAATGGAACGGCGCCACAACGGGAGGTGCGTATGAGTGTTTTTATTTTAAAAAGGCCAAACATGAGGAATGAGAAGGCGTTGTACTAATAGAAGTGGAAAACCCCTTTAAGAAGATACAATTTTTCGGTTAGAATTGAAATGGGCTTCTCCCCTGTGTGACTTCTCTGAAGTTTATTAAGAGTTGATTTCTGTGTAAAACATTTCCCACATTAAGAACATGAAAATGGCTTCTCACCCGTGTGAGTACTTTGGTGACTAAGAAGTGAGGATTTCTTCACAAAACATTTCCCACATTCTGAACAGGAAAAAGGCTTCTCCCCTGTGTGAGTTCTCTGGTGCTTAACCAGATTTGATTTCTGGTTAAAACATTTTCCACATTCTGAACAGGAAAAAGGCTTCTCCACTGTGTGGGTTCTCTGGTGATTGACCAAATCTGATTTCTGGTTAAAACATTTTCCACAATCTGAACATGAAAAAGGCTTCTCCCCTGTGTGGGTTCTCTGGTGGCTATGAAGAATCTCTTTACGGTTAAAACATTTCCCACATTCTGAACAGGAAAAAGGTTTCTCCCCTGTGTGAGTTCTCCGGTGGCTATCAAGAATCTCTTTACGGTTAAAACATTTCCCACATTCTGAACAGGAAAAAGGTTTCTCCCCTGTGTGAGTTCTCTGGTGCTTAAGCAAACCTGATTTCTGGTTAAAACATTTTCCACATTCTAAACAGGAAAAAGGCTTCTCCCCTGTGTGAGTTCTCCGGTGGCTATCAAGAATCTCTTTACGGTTAAAACATTTCCCACATTCTGAACAGGAAAAAGGCTTCTCCCCTGTGTGAGTTCTCTGGTGCTTAAGCAAATCTGATTTCTGGTTAAAACATTTTCCACATTCTAAACAGGAAAAAGGCTTCTCCCCTGTGTGGGTTCTCTGGTGGCCATCAAGAATTGCTTTACGGTTAAAACATTTCCCACATTCTGAACAGGAAAAAGGCTTCTCCCCTGTGTGAGTTTTCTGGTGCTTAAGCAAATCTGATTTCTGGTTAAAACATTTCACACATTCTGAACAGGAAAAAGGCCTCTCCCCTGTGTGAGTTCTCTGGTGATAGACCAAATTTGATTTCTGGTTAAAACATTTCCCACATTCTGAACAGGAAAAAGGTTTCACTCCTGTATGAGTTCTCTGATGTATATTAAGATATGATTTCTGTACAAAACATTTCCCACAATCTGAACATGAAAAAGGCTTCTCCACTGTGTGGGTTCTCTGGTGCTTAAGAAAACTAGATTTCTGGTTAAAACATTTTCCACATTCTGAACAAGAAAATGGCTTCTCTCCTGTGTGGGTTTTCTGGTGGTTATCAAGATGCGCTTTCTGGTTAAAACATTTCCCACATTCTGAGCATGAAAAAGGCTTCTCCCCTGTGTGAGTTCTCTGATGTCTGATAAACCTTGATTTCTCTGTAAAACATTTTCCACATTCTGAACAAGAAAATGGCTTCTCCCTTGTGTGAGTTCTCTGGTGATTAACAAGATTTGATTTATGATTAAAACATTTCCCAGACTTGAAACAAAAAAATCTTTTCTCCGCTGTGTGAATATTTTGATGTTTAAGAAAACTATTTCCATATTCTGAACGTGAAAATGGCTTCTTTGAATTAGGAGTAGTTTGTTTTTTAATGCTTATTTTGTGACTTTGATTTTCCTTAGTAGTCGGTAATGAATCAGAAGACAGGACCTGTTTCAAAGGATCAGGTGAAAGATCTTTCCTGTGAAGGGATGATGGTAGATCTGGAGTAATGGCATTCACTTCAATTGTATCCTCTGGGATCTCAAGATCGTCTGATTTAAAAATTGAAGATGTCAGCTGTCCCTCTGATCTCCTGGTACAGTCATCTGCCAAGAATAAAACCAATAATTATTTTTGAATAAAATATTCTTGAATTATATATTTTTTAACATTTCTACTTAAACTGTAAAATAGCAACTCATGTAAAAAAAATATTGAATTATTCACCAAGAAAATTACAGTTCACAGTGTAAAAGAAAACTTCATAGCAAGACCAAGTAGAGCGTGATGTTCAACTGTTTGTTCATTCAGTCTCCCAAATCTGGAATAAAAAGCCAAACAATGTTATATAGGTGTAACACCAGCTGTCTGCGGACTCCTCCCTTCTGGCGCTTTGCCTCCCGGTATAGTAGTCCATTTCTTACTACTAGAAACTCTAGCTGCAGAGTCAGCAGGACATACTCCTCTGTTCTTAATGCATACTTTTCGCGCCTCCAGCCCCTCTTAACCCACCATTGGACTACCCCCACCGACCGATCCTCCTGCTGCGCCTTTCTGACTTGATTACGAGTCAGTTGAGGGAGAGAGTCAGGGGTTACATTTGTCACTCGGCAGTACAACAACGGGAGCGCTTCACTGGATACTCCTAAGAATTTAGCACTGCACTGCATAGGGAGGGCATTAGTTTGATGTCTATGGCACAGAGTCTTCACCTCAGGGGCAGGGACCTCTATCCATCCTCCTTCTTCTTCCTCAGCGTGTCATGCAGCGTGTCCACTACAGCCCATTTCAAAGCCAGAAACTCCAGTTAGTGAGCTGAGTAGTTGCGTTCACTGGGAGTCAATCCTCTACTAATGTAGTAAACGGGAAGCAGACAGCCATCAAGGTCCTGATAGAGAATCCGTCCTAGTCCGTCGAGAGAAGCATCTACATACACATATGGTTTACTGGGGTCTGCATAGGCCAACACTGGAGTTTGGGTCAAACATGACTTCAGTTTCTCGAATGCAGGTGTCCATCTTTTCCCAAAAAGTTCATTAACTCGTAAATAGACTCTCTTTCCTGACCTTGAGGGGTGGGCTGTCCTCCCGGAAGGGGGATACCCCTTGGTAAGAGCAGTTAACGGCTTCGCAATCCGAGAGTACTGGGGTACATATCTTCGGTAATATCCACAAAATCCTTAGGCCAGTTTACAATAGCCTCCACTTTGGTGGGGTCGGTGGAAATTCCTTCTCTGCTGACTATGTGCCCCACATATTTCACAGTCGTCTGGCAAATCCGGCACTTGTCAAGGGATAACTTCAACCCAGCCTCCTTCAACCGATCCAGCACCTTGAACAACCACTGGTTGTGTTCTTCCAGAGTCTTCCCAAAAACAATAAGATCATCTAGATAAACCAGGACCTCACGTAAGTGCATGTCCCACACTACTTTGTCCATACATCTCTGAAAAGTGGCTGGAGCACCTGTCAGTCCTTGAGGCAGTCTCTGAAACTCAAAGAACCCAATGGGGCAGATAAAAGCGGTCTTCTCTTGATCTTCTTTTGACAAGGGTATCTGATAGTAGCCACTCAGGAGATCTAACACAGAAAACCATTGGCTCCCTTGCAGGCAATCCAAAGCTTCATCGACTCGGGGCACAGTGTACTGGTCAGGGACCGTACGTTTCTTCAAGGTACGATAATCCACACACATCCTGACTAACACCAAATTTACATGCACACTAGGCCACCCATGATACTGACCTATCATACAATGGGACATACCACTGAGGTCCCCAGGCTGATACGCCCTAATTCAAATTGTTTGGCCTTATTTCCCGGTATCTCCCATGTGTCCAGGTGGTGGTTTGTGTGCATGTAAATTTGGTGTTAGTCAGGATGCCTTAACCCCCATTCATGTTTCAGGTGGTGAGTCCTCATGTCGTGATGGGACACTTTCAATGACTCACCAGGGGGATTATGTAACACCTGCAGAGGGAATTTTCAGGGCAGCTACCGGTATACTGGAGCTTACAGACACTAAGAAGAGCTTTGCAGCTGCGGTTAAACAGGGACCTACAGACATTAACCGTTTTTCCCCTGAGCTGGAGTGGACTAAAATTCCCAGGGACCCTTGTTTCAGTCAGATGACACAGCCTGGGAGGATAGAAGGAGAGAGAGTGGATTGGATGAGGAGGGACTTGGGGGAGGGAGCTGGGCAGGAAGTGAAAGTGAAAGTTCAGAGAAAAAAAAAGAGCATGGCAGCTTGCTGTGAGGGACGGAGCAGTGTGGATCTGCATTCCTCTACGCTGCCAAGTGTGGCGGCCCCCTCTCAGATACCCGCGCTGCTGGAGAGAGCGCGGTCTTGTCACCCTCTGAAGCAAGTTACATCAAGGACTCGGAGAGTTCTACCAGCACTCCCACCGTATAAAGTCCTGAATACTGTCGCCCCCAGCTGGTGTCCAGAGAACCATCCGACCGTTTGAGACACACAGTGAGTGCCCTTCTGAGACTTGTGGTTCTACCAGCACTATTTACAGTGAGTACACTGCAACCCAGACTATTGACATTAATATTCATCTAAGTGCACCAACGGTTCTCATTTGCACGCCAACATCCGCGGCAACTGGGCCCCAACATTTGGACTGAGTTAAAACAAAAAGGGAAAGCCTGCTACATTATATTTGCAGGGTCGGAGTAGAAGTAGATATATGACTTTTATAGAGCACTGTTACTTGTATTGTATTCCTTTAAACCCACCTCAATTCTGCTGTATAGCAATAAACCTGTTAAACGGTTTTACTCCTGTTCCCTGTCAGTGTGTACTGAGCAGTGGCAGGGGCTTCCCGAATCAGCCACTGGCAGAAGATAACAGTCTTTCGGCAGTCCCAGAGAGAGAGCTAGAATCAAGATTCTGGTGGAGGCACTGCGCCCTAGAGAGGTGAGACCCCCCATAACACCCAGTGTACCGTGGTAGCCCTAAAGGGGTGTTACATAGGCAAAAATAATACCAATAAAAACTTCTACTCATCTCACAAAAAACAAGTCCCCACTCAGGTCCATCATTTGTCAGTGGAAAAACAGAGATTTTCACATTATTAGTGGCTTAAAGGCTCTGGAAAAGCAACTTTGTTTCTAAAAACCAATCCAGCAATATTCGTTCTCTCAAAGTGAAATCTCCCCCTCTCTTCTGAGCCTTGCAGTGCGCCCAAACCACATTTATCATCCATGTATTTGGCATTACTATAATGAGAAGAACCCACTTCATTTACAGTGTGTGTGTCTCCTGGAGCACAATCTGGGCACTACGTGTTGGGCAATAAAATGGCATATTTGTAATTTTCACTTTGAAACATCTACTGTGTGCTAATTTTCGGAAAGTGACTGTGGAGTCAAAGTAGTGACAACTTCTAAAGATTAATTAATTGAGGGTCATAATTTCAAAATGGAGTCAATATATGGGAATTTCTACTGGTCTGATTTGCTGACATTTTGTATGGTGTGGTGTGTCCCATATCCTCTGGGACCTGCTCCTGCGACGTCTGCTTCAGTCACCAGGTGCTGTCCTATTTATTCTGCAGGCGGCGCTGGTTATTGAGAAGACGTCGGGACCAAAAGTTCTGGGCGGCGCAGGCTCTTTCCAGCCACTTAGATTAGTTTGCATGGAACCAGTAGTACCATCCAGTCTGGCAGTATGGGTGTGTGTGCTGTCCAGCTGCAGTAACCTGCTCCCTACTTCTGGCAATTGGAAAGCACCGCACCCTACTAAAGCTGGTAGCATATTGCCGGAAGCGGCCAGATCCAGCCGTGTTCTCCTCTGGTTCAGTCCTCTGTGCTCAGCTCCCGGCTTGTGTATTTGTTTTCCATTGTGACCCCGGCCAGTTTACTGACTATTTTTGTGTATTCTGATTTTGTACTTTCTCTGCCCTCCTGGTTATGGCTACCTGACTATTCTTCTTCCCATCTCACTTTACAGAACAACAAGTAACACTATGGCCCAAGCCTAGGAGTATCTGTGTAAGTCCAGATCCCTAAGGAAGAATAAAGGGTGATGGGCAAAACTGTGACTACAGATAATAACACTGACTGAAACGATCAAGCTGAACAGTCTTCTTCAGAAAAAAAAAACCTTCAGTCTGTAACTGTAACTACTAGGTAGTTAAAGACTCACATAGGTGAGGCAGGCCGATCCGACCCCAAATAAACTATCATACAGAATGAACATGTAAAAAAAAATACAACAATAAAAATATATGTTACATCCCCAACACCAATGTATGTATGAAGGGAGAAATCCAACACTAAACTGGAGTTGCTCTCATTTATGGTGGACCATTGGAGGTATGATGAGTCCTGACCAGAAGAGTAGAGAAAGTATTAGTGCCCCCATTTCAGGAGAGATTGTGCAGGAATCTGAATTCTTTAGGATTGAAAAAATAATGTAATTTATGATGTGGAGTGAATCCATGAAACCAGGGCTCGAGCCATGCCACCACATCTCCTGCAGGCGTGAATAGATGTATATTACAGCCATCAGCCACGCACAGCTTAGAGACATATCATGGCACAGGTGTAATGTTATTTATGTAGTTTTATCCCATTCCTGCTTAAGTTAGTCAGTTTTAAAAGAAATTAAAAAGTCAGAATAAAGGGAAACTCCGTTGTTATTGTACAGAAATTCACACTTGGCCCTCACTGCACATTTAATATTGTCGATAATAAAAGTGAAGTTTGGCCAGAAAGACTGGACCTGGTCTTGTAGGGACCATATGAGAACATTCAGCAGCACAGAAGGGAGAGAAGGTAGATTCATCCAATAAGATATCAGGGATCTAGGAAGCCAACAGCATCATTACCCTCCGCTTTCTGTTACAGGTCCATCAGAATATTTTCCTTCAAGTGATTTTCTCACTTGTCAGCACATTCTACGTAAGCTGTCATTTGGCTTTGTAGTTTACAGATCTGGGCAGGTAACGGTCAGCGTCTACTAATCCCAGGAGGTAGGTGGATCCCCAGGTTGCAAGTTCTCTAGAAAAGGGTTTTCAATGCCCAAATTCATTTGAACAGTTTTGGGTGGAGAAGAATTTTGTGATCTAGAGGCAAAATGGTGATCACACGATTGTGATACAGCCGGACTACACCACCGATAAAGCAGCCACAGCCGGTGACTGAGAAGAATCTGTGACTTCTCTGTATTTAGTGGTTACTACTCACCAGGGTAGTCATATGTAGGAATCTCCTCCTTACACCGCTCATCACCCCTCACATATGTCTCTGTACTATGATTATGGGTCAGATTTTCACCCTGAAACAAATATTGTAAAAGTGACAGACAGAAGGAGAAGTCACATCTATGATCAGCTCTAATCCTGCCATCTCCACCGTTCTCATTACACAAGTATAAAACATAATAATGGTGAATAAAACAAGACTGAGCACAAGACCTTAACAGCCGTCTACACATCATAGGGGAGATCTCATGACACCTTCTCTCCATCTACCTGATGATCCTGAGGAACATTGGGATCTTCTTGTTTACAGTCCTGTGGAAGAAGAGGACGGGGACATCTCTCTGGTGTTGTCCTCTTACTGGATAGATCTGGGGGAAACACATACAGGGACTGAATTCATTCTTTACATACAGATAGTTATAGGCAGTGTGTATTTAATCCTGTCTATTACCTGGTGATGTGAGGGGCTGGGGAACCTCCATCATGATGTTCTTGTACAGATCTTTGTGTCCTTCTAAATACTCCCACTCCTCCATGGAGAAATAGACGGAGACATCCTGACACCTTATAGGAAACTGACACATACAATGATACCGTCATCCCCCCGATCCCTCCATAGCGTTACTGTATAATGTCCCAGCATTCCCAGCAGTGTCACCTCTCCAGTCAGAAGCTCAATCATCTTGTAGGTGAGTTCTAGGATCTTCTGGTCATTGATGTCCTCATGTATGAAGGGGTGAGATGGAGGCCCTGTGATTGGGCTCAGGGGTCTTCCCCATCCCTCAGACACAGGGTCCTGACAGCGCTCACTAGAGGTCTTCTTCACTACTGTGTAATCCTGGTTATGGAGAGACACAGTAATAAATCTCACTCCAGACATTTCCAGAGTCCTCACCTCTCCAGTTCTGTCCATCTGTTATTCCCATAGATAAGAATGATGTAATGTGATGTCATCAGAATCTCTCACCTCTCCAGTAAGCCGGAAGAGGATCTCTAGGGTGAGGTGTAATATCCTCTCCACCATCTTGTCTCTGTCCATATCCATCTTTTATGGATCAATAAGGAAAATTCTATTATATAGAAGATCTTCACTGAGAGGATCTGATATTGTAGGGATCTGAATGAGAAGAAGATGAGCAGATGTAACATCATAAAAATCCTGTGTAATAATACAATTACTGGAGATAATAAGGGAAACATATGAGGAGATTTATTATTTTACAGTATTTAGTTTTCTTCTTTCTTCCTCGGAGTCGGAAGCTGAATACATTTCTCATAGACTCATCTTCCATGACGCTAAATCTCGTCTCCTTTACCAACAATCGGCATTAGCAATACTGCAGGAGATATTCATTACACGTGACATGAGAAATAACTACCGTATTTTCCGGAGTATAAGAAGACTGAGTGTATAAGGCGACCCCCAACTTTTCCAGTTAAAATATAGAGTTTGGGATATACTCGATGTATAAGACTACCCCTCTTCTAACGCACATACAATAAAAGTAAAAAAAAAAAATCAGATTTGATTTCAATATGGTAATTTTAAAGTGATGAACCTTACCGGCGATTGGCTGGTTGTTGTATACAAAGCCTGCTTGGATTGGTCAGCTCTTCCTGCCTGCCCAGCTCTCCCTGTCTCCAAGACTATCAGAGCGGCAGCACATCCCTCTGGCCCGCCTTTGTATCCTATTACCGGTACCTCCTTCTCTGCCTCTCTGATCTCGCTCCTGAGGACTGCAGTGACGAGGTGAGGGGGCGCCTCACCGGGAAGGTGTAAGTGAAGCAAGCTGCAGGCGTCTGGGACGCCCGGGGTATGGAAAGAAGAGAAAGAGCGGTGCTGTGCCCAGAAAAACAGGCCTCTTTCACTCATCTGGCCCGCCCTTGTATTACCTCCTTCTCCGCCTCTCAGGAGGTACCAGTAATAGGATACAAGGGCAGGCCAGAGGGATGTGCTACCGCTCTGATAGTCTTGGAGACAGGGAAGGCTTATAAATTACCATAAATACCGTATTTTTCGGACTATAAGACGCACCGGACCATAAGACGCACCTAGGTTTTAGAGTAGGAAAATAGAAAAAAAAATTTAAGCATAAAATGTGTTCACGATGCACTTTTAAGGGGGAGGGGGTCTTCTACTGACACTGGTATAGGGGTAATGTCCCCCAATTCTGACAATATCCCCCATCCTGGTATATATGCCCCCCTTCCTTTTATACGTGGCCCCCATTTCCATCCTGATATGCCTGTCATCGATCCATCCTGGTATGCATGGCACCCCTCATCCCTATCATGGTATGCATGGCACCCCTCATCCCTATCCTGGTATGCATGGAACCCCTCCATCCTGGTATGCATGGCACCCCTCATCCCTATCCTGGTATGCATGGCACCCCTAATCCCTATCCTGGTATGCATGGCACCCCTCATCCCTGTCCTGGTATGCATGGCACCCTTCATCCCTGTCCTGGTATGCATGGCACCCCTCATCCCTATCCTGGTATGCATGGAACCCCTCCATCCTGGTATGCATGGCACCCCTCATACCTATCCTGGTATGCATGGCACCCCTAATCCCTATCCTGGTATGCATGGCACCCCTCATCCGTGTCCTGGTATGCATGGCACCCCTCATCCGTGTCCTGGTATGCATGGCACAGCAATCCCCATCCTGGTATGCATGGCACCCCTCATCCCTGTCCTGGTATGCATGGCACCCCTCATCCGTGTCCTGGTATGCATGGCACCCCTCATCCCTTCCCTGGTATGCATGGCACACCTCATCCCTATCCTGGTATGCATGGCACCCCTCATCCTTATCCTGGTATGTATGGCCCCTCATCCTTATCCTGGTATGTATGCCCCCCTCATCTTTATTCTGTTATGTATGCCCCCCCTCAGCCTTATCCTGGTATGCATGGTCCCCCTAATCCTCATCATGCTGCACATAAAAAAATAAACACTCCTACTCACCTTTCTTCTCTCCTCCAGCGCTGCGTCCTATCTGCCCGCACTGATCTTGCCTTGTGAGCCGCGCATGGCGTCACTACCATGCGAGGCTCACAAAGGGAGATCAGCTACTGGAAGTCACTGCTCCTCACGCTGGAACTGTGACTTCATGCTCCTTAATACCCGGCACACAGCGTAGCCGCAGAGCGGCTCCTGCTGCTGCAGGGCGATCACGTGTGCCTGCTATTAAAGGGCATGAATATTCACCCCCCCCCCCACGGAGAGAGGTTGAATATTTATGCCCTTAAACAGCGGGCACAGGTGATTCCGGCAGCACCAGGCGCCGCGCTGCTGCTACACTGTGTGCCGCTATTAAGGAGCATGAATATTCAGTGCTCCCCACGCCTCATGGGGGGGGGTTTGGTCGACTATATAAAGTATTTGGGGGCCTCCCGACAGATGATGTTAGGGCAGAGAAGGATCTGTCATCCTGAATTTCAGAGGCTAATCCGTTTGTTCTTCCTGTAGATAATCGTCCACTAGAGGAGTCTGGAGGCGACTTTCTCATACAGACCACAGGAAAGCTGGAATATTTGTGTGTATAGGGAGATGGAAGAGATAGCCGTCTGCCAAATGACTGTTCAGCCAACACTTATCTCATGTGTATGGAGCCGTTACGATTACACTAACAGGCAAGGATAATACACCGCACTACAGTAGTACAGTGCATCACCTGAGCAATCAGAGGATTGTATGTTGTATGATCGTGACGCGCCCCCTGTGGTCGTGGGGTACACGGTAGCCGGGCCGGTTCTGTATTGGGGTAGTCACGGTGGCAGTGACCCAGTCCGTGGCCCAGGGAGGTCAAATAAAGAACAGTGAAAGTCAATTTGGTGAAATAAAGATTTGGGGATAATGTTCGTGACGCCACCCGTGGTATGCGGCTATATGGGGCCCCCGCTGCGGTGCAGATCCACTGGGGCTGTTGGTGACGCAGCAGAGATGGTTTGGCTCTCCACGGGTAGAGCTATGCCCCAGGGCAGTATAAAGGACTTGATGAGGTAGATGTTGTCAGCAGGGACAGTGTAGTGCAGGGCAGGGCAATTAAGTCAAGGACACAGCGGGGTGCAGTCTTCAGGTTTTACTCACAGTTGTTAAGTTCTCCAGGTTACAGTTACCGGTTTGCAACCACCCATGTCGTCCTGTGTCCTCCTGGGAAGTGATTCAGCCAACTCTCAAATATCCTAGGAGCACTTGAACGGGACCCTTTTCGGTGTACCTCTCCAGGCCGTCTCACTACGCTGGCTCTCGCCATCCTGCCCTGTGCCTCAGACACAGTGTCCCGAGCCAGTGGCCACAGTGTCCCGAGCCAGTGGCCGCGGGCCTTGTCAGGCGACGTCTCGTCTGTCCCCTTGGTCCTATATGGCCACCTTTTCAGCGATTATGTGTGGACTGTGGCTACGGCACCTAAAGATATAGCAACCTCCGGTTTGCTAGCTGAGCTTTAAAGTACTCCACTAGTCTGGGGCCAGTCCCCTCCTGCGGCCTTGATCCCTCTATGGTCAGCGTGAATTCGGGCGCACGGGTGGCTTCCCGCACTCGCCGTGCCCCTAGGATCCCTTCTATTTCTGGAGCCTTTCCCACTGCTCCGGTCTTCTCCCCTCACTCTCCTACTGCTGGGCCCCTCTGACTGGGCCCACTCCTCACTCTCCACTGAACTCCTGCTCCAAGCACTGGAGCCAGGAAAATGGACCCTTCTAGATGTTTCTACCCTTGCTTTTACTCTTCCTGTCTGAGCTCCCCTGAACTATTTCCTCCACCCACCTCCTCCACTTAGTTCCACCCTCCTGACAGGGATCAGGCCTGTGCTCTCCCTTAGGAGCAATCTTGCCCTTCCCTTATGAAGTAGTGTAGTGTTGGATGTGAGTGGTTGGGTCCCGTGTAGTGCTCCCTCCTTACCTGAGAGTGGGGTACCACACCTCTGGCTGAGATGCAGCACTTCTGTGGCAACTGGACCCGCAGGGCACCACAATCGCACTAATGAGAGTTGTCACTATAGGGAAACCAGACTCACTGCACAATGTTCGTTAAGTCACGTCCATAAGAACTTTCTTATACTCTGTTATCCTATACACATTCTATACACAGTGACGTAGACAGAAATCACAGTGACGTAGCAATAGCTGAAATTGAGCCCGCCGAAGGGAAAAATATTATATATATAAATATATATATATATATACACACACACACACACTAGATAGTGGCCCGATTCTAACGCATCGGGTATTCTAGAATATGTATGCGGCCGACCGGGCGCGACTAATCAGCGAAGCAGTGTTTAAATGGGTTGTGCACTACTTTAAATTAACCCACCAATGTATCCCCCCGGGGCCCCTAATGAATTTTGTAATTACGTCATGTTGTCAATACTGCTTGTGACAACATCGCTGACCACGCACAGCCAGCACATAATTCCCCCGGCCGCAGCCGGCTCTTGCTTCCGCTTACATCACGACTATTTGCGGCTGCAGCCAGGGGTCTCCTGTTCGCAGGCTGCGACCAATCAGCGAATCGTGTTAGTGAGGACCGAGGAGCGGCACTGCCGGTCATCTCCCGGCAGCATCGCCGCTGACCTCCATGCGGCTACCGTCGGGAGATCAGCGGCTAGGGCTGCTGATCTCCCGACGGCAAGTGTGAAGGGAGGACCGGGGAGCGAGGCCGCCGAACGGGGTACTTCTGCTGCAAGCAGCCGGGAGATGACCGGCTAGCACCGGTCATCTCCCGGCTGTGTCGCCGCTGATCTCTCGACGGTGGCCTGCGTGTTTCAAATCTGGCGCCACTTCGTGGCCGGGCTGTGCCAGTCGCTGAATGGTCGCGGCCGACTGGACGCGACCAATCAGAGAAGCGGTGTTTTAAATTTCGCGCCAATATCGCTGATTGGTCGCGGCCGGGCAGGTGCGACCAATCAGTGAAGCGTGTTTCAAATCCAGCGCCAATTCGCGGCCGGACTGCGCTCGTTGCTGATTGATGGCGCGACCAATCAGCGAACCGTGTTAGTGAGGACCAGGGAGCGGCCCTGCCTGTGCGGGTACTTCCGCTGCGAGCTAGCGCCGGTCATCTCCCGGCTGCATCGCCGCTGACCTCCATGCGGCTACCGTCGGGAGCTCAGCGGCCAAGTGCGAAGGGAGGACAGGGCTCCATCCATTCTTCCATTGATGCGGTGAAGTAGTCCTGTGCCCTTAGCAGAGAAACACTCCAAAAACATAATGTTTCTACCTCTATGCTTGACAGTGGGGACGGTGTTCTTTGAGCCATTGGCAGCATTTCTCTTCCTCCAAACACGGCGAGTTGAGTTAATGCCAAAGAGCTCAATTTTTGTCTCATCTGACCACAGCACCTTCTCCAAATAACTCACAGAATCATCCAGGTGTTCATTGGCAAACTTCAGATGGGCCTGCACAAGTGTCTTCTTGAGCAGGGGGACCTTGCGGGCACTGCATGATTTTAAACCTTTAAAGGCGCAATGTGTTACCAATGGTTTTCTTGGTGACTGTGGTTCCTGTTGCCTTGAGATCATTAACAAGTTCCCCCGTGTAGTTTTAGGCTGATCTCTCACCTTCCTCATGATCAAGGATAACCCACAAGGTGAGATTTTAAATGGTGCCCAAGATAAATGTCGATTGACAGTCATTTTGTATTTCTTCCATTTTGTTACTATTGCACCAACAGTTGTCTCCTTCTCACCCAGCATCTTGCTTATGGTTTTGTAGCCCATTCCAGCTTTGTGCAGGTCTATGATCTTGTCCCTGAAATCCTTAGAAAGCTCTTTGGTCTTGCCCATATTGTAGAGGCTAGAGTTTGACTGATTAATTGAGTCTGTGGACAGGAGTCTTTTACACTGGTGACTATGTAAGACAGCCAGTGTCAGACTGGGGTGTCTGGGGCCCACAGGGGGAATTGATCCTCGGGGCCCACTCTACAGCTATATGCAAATACCTGTTATCTGTTATCCCTGTTATAGTGGAGCGTCAACTGTAAATAGCAGGCGGCTCCTGCATCTACTGTGCACCACTATAACTAGGATGTACAATTAAGGTAGTTTGTATTAAAGGGGTTGTTTGGTTAAAACAAGTTATCACCGATCCATGGGCTCTATAGGATAAGTGATAACTTATTGATCGTTTGGGTCCGAACATTGGAAAACGCACCTATCGGAAGAATGGGGAAGTTTTATCCCTGTCAGGACACTTATCCCCATTTTAAAATGCAGCAGCAGGTGGGATGTCTGACCACAGCCTCATTCATTCTCTTTGGGGCTTCCAGATAAAAACAAGAACAGCAACTGAGGGAATGAATGGATCAGTGGTCAAGTCGCACATGAGCTCCACTCTAATGGGAATAAAAAATCCACATTCTACCAATTGGTGCACGTCCCAGTATTCAGACCCCCACCAATCAATACTTTATCACTTATCCTGTGGAGAGGTGATTACTTGTTTTCCCCGGAGAACCCCTGTAAGTGCATCTTGTTCCAAATATTTAATCACTAATGGAAATAAAGAATCTTCTAATTAATATCAGAAAGAACAAATGACCGCCATACCCAACACAACCCACTATACCAACAGCAATAGTACCACATACAAGGGAGAAATACTGCCACACCATGACCAGACCACATATTACCACCACATATTACCACCACCATAGTGACCAAATAATACTATATACAAGGGAGAAATACAGTGACACCCGTGACCAGACCACATATTACCACCACATAGTGACTGAATAATACCACATACAAGGGAGAAATACCACCACACCGTGACCAGACCAGATATTAACAGCATATAGAGTCAAAATAATTCCCCATCATTGCTCTCCCCCACCTCCTCCATCATTGCTCTCCCCCCACCTCCTTCATCATTGCTCTCTCCCACCTTCTCCATCATTTTCATATTGCCATCATCATTGCCATATCTCCCCCCACCTCCTCCATCATTGCCATATCTCCCCCACCTCCTCCATCATCATTGCCATCCCCCCCACATCCTTCATCATTGCCATATCTCCCCCACCTCTTCCATCATCATTGCCATATCTCCCCCCACCTCCTCCATCATAATTGCCATGTCATATCTCGTACAGTTACTACCAGTTTCACGATAGCCCAATTATTATTATTCGCTGCCACCACCGACCAAATTTGAAATATAATACAAGCCTGGTCGGACGCCTGCGTTCTGGTAGTGTATGGCTTCGGGGAAGGGAATGATTACAGAGCAAAAGAAACAGGACTATTAAAAGTTATATTTAATCCAAAAGGGAGATTTTACACAAGGGGACAATACAATACATATGCAGTTACACAAAATAATAAGGATTAAAGAAGAAACTTACTATATGATCGCAGAGACGATTCAATATAGCTGGAGGGGAGACATCCCACTTGAGTCTCCAGAGACCACACACGGTATAGCTGCAGTCCATTTTTCTCCCCGGAGAGGCTCACAGCTCCGGGAAAATAAGCATATAGTTCCATGGCTGACCCTGTCACTAAAAATATGGGCCCCATTATCATAGGACGTATGGAACATTAGTTATTCCATCTTTTATTTCAGCTCCGAAAATCCTGCAGTTTGCAGCTGGGGAATTGTCTTAGTTAACGAGCTGCGTCCTCCTCAGCTAGATGTAAATTGTCGGAGGTCTGTGTCAGTGGAAAACACACTCACATGCTAATTGGGGTTGTAGCACCTTTTTTGTGCCAGCATCTGTCCAAGCCACTTCTGCTGTGGTGATAATTTGCATACAGACAGATGGTAGATTATCAGCTCTTCTCTCCTGACAAATAGTATAGGGGAGAGGTAGAAGAAGGAGGGTCTGGGGGGGGAGGGAATTCTTAATATTTTTATGACAGGATAAAATACTTATTTCTCACTGCAAAATGCAAATAAATTTATCTAAATTTAAACATTGTGATTTTCTTGATTTGTTTGGATATTCTATCTCTCAATGTTAAAATTAATCTGCACTTAAAATTATAGATTGTTCATGTCTTTGTCAATGAGCAAACTTACAAAAACAGCAAGGGATCAAATACTTATTTCTTCACTGTATATTACATATACAGTACAGACCAAAAGTTTGGACACACCTACTCATTTTAAGATTTTTCTGTATTTTCATGACTATGAAAATTGTACATTCACACTGAAGGCATCAAAACTATGAATTAACACATGTGGAATTATATACTTAACAAAAAAGTGTGAAACAACTGAAAATATGTCTTATATTCTAGGTTCTTCAAAGTAGCCACCTTTTGCTTTGATGACTGCTTTGCACACTCTTGGCATTCTCTTGATGAGCTTCAAGAGGTAGTCACTGGAAATGGTTTTCACTTCACAGGTGTGCCCTGTCAGGTTTAATAAGTGGTATTTCTTGCCTTATAAATGGGGTTGGGACCATCAGTTGTGTTGTGCAGAAGTCTGGTGGATACACAGCTGATAGTCCTACTGAATAGACTGTTAGAACATGCATTATGGCAAGAAAAAAGCAGCTAAGTAAAGAAAAACGAGTGGCCATCATTACTTTAAGAAATGAAGGTCAGTCAGTCTGAAAAATTGGGCAAACTTTGAAAGTGTCCCCAAGTGCAGCTGCAAAAACCATCAAGCGCTACAAAGAAACTGGCTCACATGAGGACCGCCCCAGGAAAGGAAGACCAAGAGTCACCTCTGCTTCTGAGGATAAGTTTATCTTAGTCACCAGCCTCAGAAATCGCAGGTTAACAGCAGCTCAGATTAGAGACCAGGTCAATGCCACACAGAGTTCTAGCAGCAGACACATCTCTTCAACAACTGTTAAGAGGAGACTTTGTGCAGCAGGCCTTCATGGTAAAATAGCTGCTAGGAAACCACTGCTGAGGACAGGCAACAAGCAGAAGAGACTTGTTTGGGCTAAAGAACACAAGGAATGGACATTAAACCAGTGGTAATCTGTGCTTTGGTTTGATGAGTCCAAATTTGAGATCTTTGATTCCAACCACTGTGTCTTTGTGCGACGCAGAAAAGGTGAACGGATGGACTCTACATGCCTGGTTCCCACCGTGAAGCATGGAGGAGGAGGTGTGATGGTGTGAGGGTGCTTTGCTGGTGACACTGTTGGGGATTTATTCAAAATTGAAGGCATACTGAACCAGCATGGCTACCACAGCATCTTGCAGCGGCATGCTATTCCATCCGGTTTGCGTTTGGTTGGACCATCATTTATTTTTCAACAGGACAATGACCCCAATCACACCTCCAGGCTGTGTAAGGGCTATTTGACCAAGAAGGAGAGTGATGGGGTGCTACGCCAGATGACCTGGCCTCCACAGTCACCAGACCTGAACCCAATCGAGATGGTTTGGGGTGAGCTGGACCGCAGAGTGAAGGCAAAAGGGCCAACAAGTGCTAAACATCTCTGATAACTCCTTCAAGATTGTCGGAAGACCATTTCCGGTGACTACCTCTTGAAGCTCATCAAGAGAATGCCAAGAGTGTGCAAAGCAGTCATCAAAGCAAAAGGTGGCTACTTTGAAGAACCTAGAATATAAGACATATTTTCAGTTGTTTCACATTTTTTTTGTTAAGTATATAATTCCACATGTGTTAATTCATAGCTTTGATGCCTTCAGTGTGAATGTACAATTTTCATAGTCATGAAAATACAGAAAAATATTTAAATGAGAAGGTGTGTCCAAACTTTTGGTCTGTACTGTATGTAGTGGATGGGTGGAGGAAGTAGTTAAGGGGAGCACATAGCGGGAAATATAAAAGAGAGTAGCCATCTTAGCGACAGTCAGACAGTCAGAGGAGTAGTGAGGAGGAGACAGGGAGCGGAGGCTCTGTATGAGCTCTGCTCCACAGGCAGGCCTAGTCAGGAGGCCTGAGCCTGGGAGAAGGAGAGGGAGCAGGAAGGCTCCAGGAACAAAGAAGGGACCCTAGGGGTACGGGCCATGCAGAAGGCCCCCCGTACGTCCGCTGCTACCAGGAGGTTGAGGGGTCAAGGCCAGAATAGGGAACCGGATCCCTCAACTAGTGGAGAAACATTCAAGGCTCAAATAGAAACCGGCGGTTACAGTGTCTAACATGCTGCAACCATAATCCACACCAGTGGCCCTAAGAAGGTGTCCACATAGGACCAGGGGACGGAACATACGTCGCCCGCTAAGGCCCGAGGGTACCGGATAGAAGCGGCGCTGGGTGTGAGGTACAAGGAAGAGGCCAGAGGAAGGTACACAGAACGGGGTCCTGATAAGTGCTCTGGAGATACCCGAGGGTGGACTGAGCCCCTCACTGAGTACGCACAGCACGACGTGGGAAGTTATGATCTGCAGTGTAACTTGGAGATTGACAACCGTGAGTAAAGACCCTGGGACTGCACCATCTTGTCTCCGTGTTTCTTACCGCGCCAGCACTAACTGCACTGGGACGCCCTGCACAACCACCATCATTCACACGCGCTGCCCTGACGCTACACTCTTCCTGTGGGGAGTCATATTACACTTGCTGCACATTCCACCAGCTTCAGCGGACTGCTCCGCAGCGGCGGTTAACAAATCCACAGGTGGCGCAGTCGGACATTAACACTTATCCATATAAATTACGCCCTGGATTGACCGCCCTGGGTCACGGACCGGGTCACCGCCACAGTGACTACAACCCCCAGCATTTACAAGGCCCGGCTCCGGGTACCCCACGGCCCAGGGGGCGCGTCATTACAAATTCCCTTCTTCGGTGGGAGAGCCACCATCCTCCCCCCTCTGAAGAAGGGAATACCAAAAGGCCAATACATCAGGCTGAGAAGGAATTGTTCGACTGATGGTGAATTTATACAGCAGGCTAAGGAAATGAGAGAGAGGTCTAAACGAAGGGGATACCCTGATTGGGTTTTGAGAAGGGCGCACCAGTTTGCTTTTAAACAAAATAGAGAAAATCTGCTCTCTCCAAGAACAAAAGACGATAATGAAAAAGGAAAAGAACTTATTAGGTTGATTGCGACATACGATAATGGTGCCCCACAAGCAAGGGTCATTATAGAAAAATATTCGGGAATTCTACCATAGACGAGGATTTGAAAAAAGTTGTTGGTACAAAACCACAAATCACGTTTCACAGAAACAAAACGATTGGAGACAGGGTTGTCAAAAGTCATTTTGTGCAATCTAAAAAGGACAAGTCTTGGTTACCAGGGAGACCGAATGGCTGCTACAATTGCAACGGATGTGTGGCCTGTCCGAATGATAAGACTACAAAAACCTTTATGAGTAACGTTACAGGACTGTCCTTTGATATTAGAAGTTTTATTAATTGTAGAACAACATTTGTGATATATAAAGCAACATGTATTTGCAAAAAGGAGTAAATAGGGAAGACCATACGAGAAATGAGAAGAAGAATAGGAGAGCATCTAAATGATATTGCAATCAATAATGACACGCCCATTGCTAAACATGTAAATTTAGTGCATGGGGGGATCCGAAAGTAATATCATTTACGGGAATTGGTTGCATGAAAATGAATAGTGGGGGGGGGACATGGACAGAATCCTACAGCAAAAAGAAGCAAGATGGATTTTCCGGTTGAACACCATGACCCCTAAGTGGCTCAATGAGCAACTTGGCTATAGTTGTTTTATCTGAAAGGAGTATCTCCTGATCCCCACCTTACAAAATCCTCCCCCTCGCTTCCCCCCGTTTGATCATGCTTACGTGAAGCGTCCCATTACATGAGCCTGTCAAAATCAGATTTTTGAGCCTTTAAAATCTTGAGTGCCTTCAAAAGAAGGTGATATTTATATCCTTAAGGAATATATACCCTTAGGAAGAAGGGAAATTTATGGATAGATATATAATATATGACATTGTGGGCAACAGGCTGCTTAAAGAGTGCTTTCAGAATGAAATACGTATATTTAAATTATAAAAAAAAACAACCTGGAGGTCTGAACTGAGACATAAATTGATGTGCATGCAAAATGTAGATGCATGTTCACACAAGGCCATTGAACAGAGAGAAACCAAAGACAAGAAAAAATACCCAAATAACTGAAAGTAAATGTATAGATCGCACAGTGCAAAAATAATAATAAATAATAAAGGGTATTTAGTTAACATAATTTTGATCAAAATAATGTATAAGCTATCCCGAAACTTCACGGCAACCCTTATGGGACAGTCCTAACTCTAGTATTAAAAACCTTACCATTTGTCAAGTGACATACATATGGACATAGGCAGAGAGACTTGATCCCTAGTATAAGCATAAAACCGTGGCAGAATGAGCGCGTCAGCCCAGACAAAGGGCGGCCACACCCTTTTATATGCACTAAAGCATACTGACTGCAAAGAAAAAAAACCTGGAGGTCTGAACTGAGACATAAATTGATGTGCATGCAAAATGTGGATGCATGTTCACACAAGGCCACTGAACAGAGAGAAACCAAAGAAGCAAAAATTATGTTAACTAAATACCCTTTATTATTTATTATTATTTTTGCACTGTGCGATCTATGCATTTACTTCCAGTTATTTGGGTATTCTTTGGTATATTTAAATTATGTCGCCTGATGAAGTTTGTATTTAAAGCTGCCAGCCTACCCCAAGTAGGAAGGAGCATCATGTGCGATTTGGATTGATGGTCACTATGGCAGTGGTAATCATTGAGAAATAATACGGTATATATGGGGACATGTGACCATATGTGGTCGGCCGTGTGACTGAGGCGTTTCGGGTGCCACGTGACCGGAAGCGTTGTGGAGTCCACGGCCACATGTTGTAACATATGGCTGAGTGTAGGCGGCTGTAAAAATGGGGCTGCATTGCGTGATCGCGGCATGCCGGGCGGCCAGAAATTATGTGATTGGGTATGTCACGTGATTGTGACCTGCCGGGCGTCCGGAAATGATGCGGTTGGCGGTGTCACGTCGTCACGGCTTGTCGGGCGGTGGAAATGATGCGATCGAGTGAGACCCAGCCGTGTCATGTGATTGGGAGACTCCGCGCTGCAGAAAATGACATGTTTTGAAAGAGTGGGAATACATATAAGGTGGTCAAAATGGAATGAGTCTGATGAGAGCACTATTATGGGATAATGTATTTGAAAAAGGAATGGGTTTGATAGAGATAAACCCTGGAATTATAGCAACCAAAATATAAGACACATATAAGCCCCGCCCGGGAAGTGACATAGGACTCCCTGGAAAGGAGGGAAAGTAAACCTATTTACATACAGGAAGTGAGTGTGTGGGATTATCTCCTCATACAGTTTTTGGAAAAATAGTGGAGGCAGCGCTCTGCACGACTGTAATGAACACTCACTATTGTGAGCCTCATTGAATTTTTTGTTTTACTCACTTTGACACTTTATTGGCACAGAGTCACCTTCTCTCTTTGCATTAATTGTGCCTTCCACAAAATGCTAAACATACTCCCCTGATGAATTCTCCGTAAGGAGAAAGAAACGTGTCGGGAGGGTTTTTGTGGGATATGTTAGAAGGTACACTTGGGTACTGCCCGTGTCGGGGCGGGAGCTAAACCCAGGGGCATGACAGGGGGGCATCAGTCCTCAGAAAAAGATCAACAGACAGACAGAAATTCCCGGATGGTGCCTAGATGCAAAATGGGTGAGAACCAAACATTTTCTTTCTATATTGCACAATAGCACTTTAGATTATGATTAATGTTATTTAACAGTCAGGACTGGATATATTCATCCGGAGACCGTATCCTGTAAATATCTGTAATGAGTCTTTTTGTGTCCTTAGGTTAATAGGGGTTATGTTGATTCAGTAATGGATATATAGGATATAAAGTTTTATAGGTATAAGTGAAGGTTATGTTATAAGAGAATCCTCTCTGCTGTGAGTTGTCCTTTTGTTTAGGAATTGAAGGACAGGTCCTAATAAAATGTCCCTTTTTCCCAGAAAAAAAAATACGCCTTTTTTCTTGCGAATCTCCGGGGAAATGTATGATGTAAAGGCACCCCCTAACTGCATGGGTTCTGCTACCTCCCCCAGTACTGGTTCACCTCCAGACCGCTCCCCCGGCAGAGGTCTGTCACATCTGACACACCCGTGACACCATCCCAGCCTTGTGCAGGTTTACAATTTTGTCCCTGGTGTCCTTACACAGCTCTTTGGACTTGCCCATGGTGGAGAGGTTAGAATGTGATTGATTGAGTGTGTGGACAGGTGTCTTTTATACATCTAACAAGGTGCAATTAATACAGGTAATGAGTGCAGAGTAGGGGTGCTTCATAAAGAAAGACTAACAGGTTTGTGGGAGCCAGAATTCTCGCGGGTTGGTCGGTGATCAAATACTTATTTCATTCAATAAAATGTCACTTAATTGACGCTGAGAAGGCGTCTGACCCGTCAATTGGTCGTTCGTCTTCTCGCTGTTAAATAGGTTTGGGTTTGTGGGTCCTATTATTCACTCCATTAGAGCCCTTTATTCAAGACCCTCGGTGAAGGCGTCTGTTAATGGCACCATGTCTGATGAACAGCCTGTTTGTTAGGCAAATCCCTGCATGTGTCACAGCAGCCCAACCGCCATGACACATGAGCCGCGGCGGCACCAACATAGATGCCGAGCACCAGAGCGCGCTCACCGAAGGGTTAACAATCCACGCGCCCTCATCACTAATGAGAACAAGACGTTTCCTCCCTTCCTGTCTCCATAGTTGGGTCGTATGTATCTATCACAGGAAACAGAAACCTTATGATTCTTATAAAGGGGCAACACAAGACCCCAAAAGAGTCTCCGTGCTGAAGGGGTTAATGCCCCCTGCGCCCAGTAATGGGGTCTCCACATACCTCCACCTGCAGAGCCGCCACCACATATATGGCTGCTGTGTGCGCACAGGACCTGTGATGAGGTCACAGGAGGGGAGGAGTCAGGGGTCACATGATCAGGGGCCTCAGTGGATGCAGGACTCTGCTGTGCTGGTTGTCATGGTGCTGGATGAGCTGAAGTTTATGTGTGGGGTCAGGAGGGGTTTACAGTGTGGATGTAGCAGAGCCGCGCGTGTACGAGGTGTACGGAGCAGAGCCGCGCGTGTACGAGGTGTACGGAGCGGAGCCGCGCGTGTACGAGGTGTACGGAGCGGAGCCGCGCGTGTACGAGGTGTACGGAGCGGAGCCGAGCGTGTACGAGGTGTACGGAGCAGAGCCGAGCATGTACGAGGTGTACGGAGCGGAGCCGAGCGTGTACGAGGTGTACGGAGCGGAGCCGAGCCGCGCGTGTGCGAGGCGTACGGAGCGGAGCCGCGCGTGTGCGAGGCGTACGGAGCGGAGCCGCGCGTGTGCGAGGCGTACGGAGCGGAGCCGCGCGTGTGCGAGGCGTACGGAGCGGAGCCGCGCGTGTGCGAGGCGTACGGAGCGGAGCCGCGCGTGTGCGAGGCGTACGGAGCGGAGCCGCGCGTGTGCGAGGCGTACGGAGCGGAGCCGCGCGTGTGCGAGGCTTACGGAGCGGAGCCGCGCGTGTGCGAGGCTTACGGAGCGGAGCCGCGCGTGTGCGAGGCTTACGGAGCGGAGCCGCGCGTGTGCGAGGCTTACGGAGCGGAGCCGCGCGTGTACGAGGCTTACGGAGCGGAGCCGCGCGTGTACGAGGCTTACGGAGCGGAGCCGCGCGTGTACGAGGCGTACGGAGCGGAGCCGCGCGTGTACGAGGCGTACGGAGCGGAGCCCTGTGTACAAGGTGTACGGAGCGGAGTCGTGCGTGTACGAGGTGTACGGAGCGGAGCCCTGTGTACGAGGTGTACGGAGTGGAGTTGTGCGTATACGAGGTGTACGGAGCGGAGTTGTGTGTATACGAGGTGTACGGAGCAGAGCCGCGCGTGTACGAGGTGTAAGGAGCGGAGTTGTGTGTATACGAGGTGGCCATGTAGTGGATTAAACGAATACTGTTATAAAGACCACATAACATGTTCCAGTAAAGGTGTAGTGTATAGCCTCAAATGTCCATGCAACAAATTATACACAGGACAAACTATTCGCCAGATGAGCACGAGGATAGGCGAACATATATGGAATATTAAGAATAAATTTGATGGCCATCCGCTATCAAAGCACTTTATGGAAAAATATGGAGACTCCATCGAGAATATCCAAGTTCTGGGTATTCAAGTGGTACAGAAATACTGGCGAAAGGGTGACTTCATTAAACAGATTCCAGGGCAGAAGCCACTGGATATTTACACTGGACACTGAGACCAAAGGGCCTCAATAGTGAAATCAAACTATTTGCCTGCAACTAAATCTAACAAGGAAAGGGGATTATCATGCGACTGATTGATACATGACATTTGTATCCAATTTACCAGCACGGATATAAAAAGTCCACAAACCCTGAAGGCCAATCCCTGACGAAGGAAACCACTAGATTTCCGAAACGGGTAGAAACTGGTCCTCTGTGACCTCCGTATGGATCCTAACCACGTGTCTCGCAGGTTCTGAAGTGTCGAGCGCACCAACCTCCAGAGGCGACCCTCCCACTTAGTCACCGGCCGGGATTAAGTGTATCCAGTGTGCCGCCCGCCGGGCCTACTCCTAACCTCTGGAGAGATCCATCGCCCTCCACCTATCAGCGGTATAAAGGTCCTACCACCAAACAGTCTGCCAATGCCGGCATCTACGAGACACAAGCACCCAGCTGCGCTGCCATCGCAGAACTCCTGGTCTTCACATACTTCCTCTTCTAGATGGTTCAACCACATTGGCAAGCCTTTTACTAGCTATCACATACCAGTCACAGACTCCATAGACCAGATAAGGTCACCAGGTATTTTGCCAGATAGCTTATTTCATCAAGTCTATTACTTATTCTAGCTACTTACTCAATAGCACTTATCTAATCCCATCGTCTATTTTCAGAATCTAATAGAAAGAAAAATACCAAACCTCCACCATATCTATCCCTATCCGGCACGTCCAGATCTGCACCAAGGAACATCAGGTATTTCCCACCCAATTGTGCACCCAGTCAACAACACCCATACTAATTCTCTACCTCATCTCTAATCTATCTTCTTTGGATTCCCCCACCGGAGCCTCCAGCCTACTTATACGTTCTTGCAGACAAAGCCTCGCGGAAGTGAACAAGAAGCACCTACATGATCTCTTTTTTTAACGGATTTTAATTCTCTACCTTCGTTTAAATAAACCATATATTTTTAATATCCACTTGGCATCTTAGTCCATTTTCTATTTTATCTTACTCCTGTACTCACTCGATCCAGCGCAGAGATATATATCTTTTATTTATAATTAATTACCCTTCCCAGCTTGTGGGAACATATTCCGCAGCACTTTACTATTTTAGGGCTAAGGGTATTATTCGGCCATCCACCTCCATCTACCTCTCCAGTCACAGTGTGTGTGTGGGGGGTGTTGTTAAAAAAATATATATATATGGAGAGTTATGTCCGTACTTGGATTTTAGAGAGATTAATAAAATCACGGTTCACAATACCTGTCCTTTAACCTGAGATGTTTAAACAATTATCTAGAGATGAATGATTTTCCAAGTTTGACTTGAAAGGGGCATATAACCTTATACACGTACGTCAGGGTGATGAAGGGACGACAGCGTTCAATTCGCCTGAGGGTCATTTTGAAAATTTGATGATGCCATTTGGGTTAACCAATGCTCCAGCAGTCTTTAAAAAATTTTCATAAATTACATTTTTGAATCTGCTTTTTTTAGTAGAGGTAGACGCTTCTGCTTTTGGGATGAGAGCTGTTCTTTCATGGAAAAAAAAGTGGGTATCTACATCCTTGATGTAGAGTCTTTGAGAAATGGAGACATTGGTTGGAGGGGGCAAGATATAAGGTCTTTACCGATCATAAGAACCTGTTGTATATTGATGCTACTAAGTGCTTAAACACCAGATAGGCTTGGTGGACCCTGTATTTTTTGCCAGTTTGGTTTTGTCGCCGACGGAAGGGTTACCTATTAACAAACTTTAGGTATCGCTCTCTTTATGCGTACATTTTATTAATAAAGTACATGATTCCGTTTTAGCTGGACATGCGGGTTCATTTGCCATTCAGAGATCTCCATCTAGGTCCTTTTGTTGGCAGAATGCTCTTAAGGATATTAAAGAGTATGTCTGTAAGGGCTCATACTCACTTGGGAGAAAAACGGACGGGAGCAATCCGATAAAAAAATCGGATTGCACTCGTACCAATGTTAATCTATGAGGTACATCTCATATGCAATTTTTTTCTCAGCTAAAATAGGACTGAGAAAAAAAACGTCAGCATGCTGCGATTTGCTGCGTATATCGGACGAGACTCGCCAATGCAAGTCAATGGGTCCTAGAAAAAAAACGGACGGCATATGGACCATGCGAGTGCCATTTCACGCACCCTTCTCTTTAGAAAAGCTGTTAATTCATAAGCCCCGTACAGTTGCAATACATTGATACCCGACAATTTAGAATAGAAAGAATAGAACAACACACATAGAATAGATACACACGTGGTCAAAATTGTTGGTACCCCTCGTTTAATGAAAGAAAAACCCACAATGGTCACAGAAAAAACTTGAATCTGACAAAAGTAATAATAAATTAAAAATCTATGAAAATGAACAAATGAAAGACAGACATTGCTTTTCTGCTTCCACAGAATTAAAAAAAAATAAACTCATGAAATCGGCCTGGACAGAAATGATGGTTCTTCTTAACTTAATATTGTGTTGAACCTTTTGAGGCAATCAAACGATTGCTGTAACTGTCAATGAGACTTCTGCACCTCTCGACAGGTATTTTGGCCACTCCTCATGAGCAAACTGCTCCAGTTGTCTCGTGTTTGAAGGTTGCCTTTTCCAGATGGCATGTTTCAGCTCTTTCCAAAGATGCTCAATAGGATTTAGGTCAGGGCTCATAGAAGGCCACTTCAGAATAGTCCAATGTTTTCCTCTTAGCCATTCTTGGGTGTTTTTAGCTGTGTGTTTTGGGTCATTATCCTGTTGCAAGACCCATGACCTGCGACAGAGACCAAGCTTTCTGACACGGGGCAGCACATTTCTCTCTAGAATCCCTTGATAGTCTTGAGATTTCATTGTACCCTGCACAGATTCAAGACACCCTGTGCCAGATGCAGCAAAGCAGCCCCAGAACATAACAGAGCCTCCTCCATGTTTCACAGTAGGGACAGTGTTTTTTTCTTGATATGCTTAATTTTTCCGTCTGTGAACATAGAGCTGATGTGCCTTGCCCAAAACTTCCATTTTTGACTCATCTGTTCATAGGACATTCTCCCAGAAGCTTTATGGCTTGTCAACATGTAGTTTGGCAAATTCCAGTCTGGCTTTTTTTATGATTTTTTTTCAACAATGGTGTTCTCCTTGGTCGTCTCCCATGAAGTCCACTTTGGATCAAACAACGATGGATGGTTCGATCTGACATTGATGTTCCTTGAGCTTGAAGCTCACCTTTAATTTCTTTAAAAGTTTTCCTGGGCTCTTTTGTTACCATTTGTATTATCCGTCTCTTTGATTTGTCATCAATTTTCCTCCTGCGGCCACGTCCAGGGAGGTTGGCTACTGTCCCATGGATCTTAAATTTCTGAATAATATGTGCAACTGTAGTCACAGGAACATCAAGCTGCTTGGAGATGGTCTTATAACCTTTACCTTTAACATGCTTGTCTATAATTTTCTTTCTAATCTCCTGAGACAACTCTTTCCTTTGCTTCCTCTGGCCCATGTTGAGTGTGGTACACACCATGTCACCAAACAGCACAGTGAGTATCTGTAGCCCTATATACAGGCCCACTGACTAACTACAAGATTGTAGACACCTTTAATGCTAATTAGTGGACACAACGTGATTTAACATGTCCCTTTTGTCACATTATTTTCAGGGGCACCATCATTTCTGTCCAGGCCTATTTCATGAGTTTATTTTTCTTTTAAATTCCGTGGAAGCAGAAAAGCAATGTCTGATTTTCATTTGTTAATTTTCATAGATTTTTAATTTATTATTACTTTTGTCAGATTCAAGTTATTTCTGTGACCATTGTGGGTTTTTCTTTCATTAAACGAGGGGTACCAACAATTTTGACCACGTGTGTAGATAGAAAAATGTCAGTCACATACATAAGTAGTACAGTGACCCTGCTGGTTACTGTACTTGTCATTTGTTAAAATAAAGAATTTATAAAAAAAAAAAAAATTGGCGTGGGGTTCCCCGTAATTTTATACTTTAGCAGAAGTTAAGCAGACAGCTGGGGCAGATGTTTGAAGCCTGGGAAGAGGGTAATATCCACGGAGCTTCCCAGGCTACTAATATCAGCCCCCAGCTGAATACTTTGCCTTTACTGGCTATTAAAATGGGGGACCCCTATTTTAACAGCTAGCAGACTATGCAGACAGCTGGGGGCTGATATTAATAGCCTAGGAAGGGGCCATGAATATTGGCCCCCTCCGAGCCTAGAAACAGGAGCCCTCAGCTGCCACAGAAATGGCACATCCATAGAATGCGCCAAATCTGGCACTTAGCCTCGATCTACACACTGCTCTTTAGCGGTGACAGTGGGGTTATACGGTTGGGGTTGATGTCAGCTAATGATGCCACCTGGCATAAAGCCCAGGTTAGTAATGGAGAGGCGTCTATAAGACACCCCCATTACTAACCCCACAGTGATAATGATATGTGAAAAAAAGACAACCACACCATAAAGAAAATAATTTATTTGAAATAAAGACAGACTCCTTTAATAATCTAAATTAAACTCTACTTACCATCACGCCCATTCCACCTGAAGCCAATGTCAGACTCTGTCACATGTGCTCAGTGCGAACCAGCTTTCATCTGTGAAGAGCGCAGGGCACCAGTGGCGACTTGGTCAATCCTGGTGTTCTGTGGCAAATGCCAAGCGTCCTGCAGGGTGTTGGGCTGTGAGCACAACCCCCATCTGTGGACGTCGGGCCCTCATATCACCCTCATGGAGTGAGTCGGTTTCTAACCGTTTGTGCAGACACATGCACAATTGTGGCCTGCTGGAGGTCATTATGCAGGGCTCTGGCAGTGCTCCTCCTGTTCCTCCTTGCACAAAGGCGGAGGTAGCGGTCCTGCTGCTGGGTTTTTGCCCTCCTACGGCCCCCTCCACGTCTCCTGGTGTACTGGCCTGTCTCTTGGTAGAGCGTCAAGCCTCTGGACACTACGCTGACAAGACATAGCAAACCTTCTTCCCACAGCTCATATTGATGTGCCATCCTGGATGAGCTGCATTGCCTGAGCAACTTTTGTGGGTTGTAGAGTCCGTCTCATGCTACCACGAGTGTAAAAGCACAACCAACATTCAAAAGGGGCCAAAACATCAGCCAGAAAGCATTGGTACTGAGATGTGGTCTGTGGTCCCCACCTGCAGAACCACTCCTTTATTGAGGGTGTCTTGATGATTGCCAATAATTTCCATCTATTGTCTATTCCATTTGCACAACAGCATGTGAAATTGATTGTCAATCAATGTTGCTTCCTAAGTGGACAGTTTGATTTCACAGAAGTTTGATTTACTTGGAGTTATATTCTGCTGTTTCAGTGTTCCCTTTATTTTTTGAGCAGTGTGTATATATACAGTGCAGACCAAAAGTTTGGACACACCTCATTTAAAGATTTTTCTGTATTTTCATGACTATGAAAATTGTACATTCACACTGAAGGCATCAAAACTATGAATTAACACATGTGGAATTATATAGTTAACAAAAAAGTGTGAAACAACTGAAAATATGTCTTATATTCTAGGTTCTTCAAAGTAGCCACCTTTTGCTTTGATGACTGCTTTGCACACTCTTGGCATTCTCTTGATGAGATGAGATTTTTTGTTGTTCTCATTCATATTATATATATTCATATATACACACACACACATTATTCTCTCCACTCATGATTATTGGTTGGGTGAAGCCATTTGTTGTCAAACTACTGTGTTTTCTCTTTTTAAATCATAATGACAACCAAAAACATCCGAATGACCCAGATCAAAGGTTCACATACCCCAGTTCTTAACACTGTGTATTGCCCCCTATAACATCAATGACAACTTGAAGTAATTTGTGTGAGAGAGATAGATATATAAAAATATCTATCTAGATATATTGAGAAAATCGCATAGCAATCGCATGACAAGAATACGGAACATTTTATTTCTCACCTATGGGTATGAACCCTAAATGCAAAGTCTTTGCCAGGGCAAAAAGCCTTTCTTCAAACTCAGCGGGTTATCTCTTTCGTAACAATGTTGTCCCAGCCCTTGACCCACTTGTCCATGGACTTTGCCACAGATTTGCTTAACTCTGGTGGTAACACTGTCGTGGTGGTGGACCGTTTTAGCAAAATGGTTCTTTTGGTCCCACTTCAAAAGTTGACAACTGCTAGCAGCTTAGCAACTTTGTTCATTTCTCATATCGTTAAAGTTCATTGTGTTCCCAAAAACATAATTTCTGGTTGAGGGGGTTCAATTTCTGGCTAGTTTGTGGTATAGATTTTGCTCCAGATTGGGTATCAAGCTGTCTTTTCTCTCAGGTTATCATCCTGAGACTGATAGTCAAACTGAAAGGATGAAACAGGAAATAGAGCAGTATTATGGATTGTCTCCTCTAAACAGAAAGACTGGGTGGAGTTTCCGTGCCTTATCAAGTTTCCTTTAAATAACCGATCCTCTAAGGCTACAGGGACCTTGCCTTTTTTTTTTTTATTAGCTGTGGTAGTTTTCATCCAGTGTTTGGGAATTTTTCAGGATGACAGTCTTACATGCCAGAGGAGGAGATTTTGCCCCCAATTAATTAAGGTCTGGTGGGAGGTCAAAAGGGATCTTTTGGTAGTTAGTGACTGGGAAAAAAGAGTTGCTAACCGCAGCTGTAGGAAGGCTCCTATCTTTAAGGTGGGGGATTTTATGTGGTTGTCCTCAAAAAATCTGCACTTAAAAGGTCTACAAAGTTTGCACCTAAATATGAAGGTCATAATAAAATTATTATTTTAAATCATGGGACAGTTAACTTGCAACTTCCTATTGCCTGGAAAATCAATAATTCTTTCCATTCTTCTCTTTTAAAAAAAATGTGAGGGGACACCTGGTCCATAGTTAAGGTGGATTTGAAAGGGTATCAGGAGTCTGGGGTAGAGGGAGTTCTTGGTTCCAGGTGGGTCAGGCGCCGTCTCCAATATCTCGTTAAGTTTAAACATTATTGTCCTTAAGATAACTCCAAAGTTAATTTGGCGGATATTCATGCGATCAAATAGACAGATTATTGGGTGGGGCTGGGGAAAACAGCGGTCATGGTACACATTGTTACCAATAACAAAGTTAGAGGGAGGTGAAAGGTCTTTAAAAGTAATTACAGGGAATTAGGAGAGAAGCTGAAGTACTGGACCTCCAAGGTGGTGCTTTCAGAAATACTGCCGATTCCACTAGCATCACTAGAAAGTCAGCAGGAGCTTAAGGAGATAAATATGTTTCAGAAAGAAAGGGTCTGGGTTCATGGAGAACTGGGCCGACTTCTCTGTCAGCTACAGGCTCTACAGTAGGGACAGGCTGCACCTCAATGGGGAGGGTGCAGCTTTGATGAGGGAGTGAGGGAAAAAAAATGGTCAGATGGAGGGAGGAGCTTTTAAACTAGAATTTTGGGGGAGAGAGGGTAGTTTTGCAAATAAGGGGAGAGAGTACACACAGTGAGACAGTAAAGGTCAATGAGGATTTAAGGGGGCTGGGACATTCAACAAAAGGAGGCGAGTAAGAGTAATAAATGTTTTAATAGTATTATATGTCTGCTGGCAAATTCAAGAAGTCTTGCATACAAAATGAATGAATTAGAGACTCGTATGTCAGCCACAGATTACAATGTGGTGGGCATTACGGAAACCTGGCTGGATGAAAGCCATGACTGGGTGAAACTATAGAGGGTTACACTACATTCAGAAAGGATAGGAAAGAAAAAAAAGGTAGAGGGGTGTGTATTTTCGTTAAATCCAACTTAAGACTTGTGATCAATGACGACATTGGGCGAAGCTTCGACAATGTAGAGTTAGTATGGGTAACTGTACATGGAAATGGTAATAATGGAAAGCTGCTAATTGGAGTTTGCTACAAGCCTCCTAATATAGTTGAACAGGTAGAGGATGAAATGCTGAAAGTGTTGGTTCCCTTAAAATTGTTCCAAAAAATGAAGTAATTGAACATAATTTCACACAAAACCACCAAAAATGGGCAAGACAAAGTTGTTGGCACCTTGCTAAAGTTGTGGGTAAACAACATTGTTTCAAGCATGTGAAGCTTGTTCAAACTTAATTGTGGCAAGTAACAGGTGTGGGCAATATGAAAAGCACACCTGAAACCAGATAAAAAGGGAGAAGTTGATTCAATCTTTGCATTGTGTGCATGTGTGTGCCACACTAAGCATGAAGAACAGAAAGAGGTGAAGAGAACAGTCTGAGGACTTGAGAGCCAAAATTGTTGAAAAATATCAACAATTTCAAGGTTGCAAGTCCATCTCCAGATGTCTGGTGCGCAACCTAATCAATACATTTGCAACCCATGGCACTGTAGCTAATCTCCCTGGATGTGGAAGACAGACAAAAATTGATGAAAGGTTGCACCGCAGGATAGTCCATGTGACGACACAGCTTTCCTCCTTAATTATGCCAGATATACTTTCTGATGGCCAAGAGCAATATACCTTTATTTTTATGTTGACTCTTTTAACCTGTGTTCTTCTTTGGTTGCTCAACACAGACTATTGTTCGTATAAATCTGAATGCTGATCACTTGAGGAGATATTGGTAATTGACGAAGGCTGTTATCTACATCTTATATCCTCTCTTACAATGTATCATCTGCCATACAGGGACTCTGAACAATGAATGTTTCCTAAGATACAGGTGCATCTCACTAAATTAGAATATAATCAAAAAGTTAATTTGTTTGATTTTCAATACAAACAGTGAAACTCATTATGTTGGGTCATTACACACAGAGTGATCTATTTCAAGTATTTATTTCTGTTAATGTTGATGATTATGGCTTACAGCCAATGAAAACACAAAAGTCATTATCTCAGTAAATTAGAATACTTTATAACAACAGCTTGAAAAATGTTTTTAAAATCCGAAATGTCGGCCTACTGAAATGTATGTTCAGTAAATTCACTTAATACTTGGTCGTGGCTCCTTTTGCATCAATTACTGCATCAGTGCAGCGTGGCATGGAGGCGATCAGCCTGTGGCACTGCTGAGGTGTTATGGAAGCCCAGGTTGCTTTGATAGCAGCCTTCAGCTCGTCTGCATTGTTGGGTCTGGGGTCTCTCATCCTCCTCTTGACAATACCCCATAGATTCTCTATAATAGATTCTCTATGGGGTTAAGGTCAGGCGAGTTTGCGGCCAATCAAGCACAGTGATACTGTTGTGTGTAAACCAGGTATTGGTACTTTTGGCAGTGTGGACAGGGGCCAAGTCCTGCTGGAGAATGAAATTTCCATCTCCAAAAAGCTTGTTGGCAGAGGGAAGCATGAAGTGATCTAAAATGTTCTGGTCTGAATAAAACACAGTGGACCTACACGAGCAGATGACATGGCTCCCCAAACCATCACTGATTGTGGAAACTTCACACTAGACCTCAAGCAGGTTGGATTGTGGCCTCTCCACTCTTCCTCCAGACTCTGACACACTCCACAAGGTCTCAGAGTTCCAATTTTCATTTGGAAATCAAGGTTCCAATGACTGCCTTCTGGACATCTGTCAAGTTAGAAGTCTTCCCCGTGATTGTGGAGCCTACTGAAACAGACTAAGGGACATTTTTAAGCTCTTAGGAAGCCTTTGCAGGTGTTTTTTGTTAATTATTTTAATTTGCTGAGATAATGACTTTTGTGTTTTCATTGGCTGTAAGCCATAATCATCAACATTAACAGAAATAAACACTTGGAATAGATCACTCACTCTGTTTGTAATGACTCTATATAATATATGAGTTTCACTTTTTGTATTGAAGAACTAAAATAAATTAACTTTTTGCTGATATTCTAATTTAGTGAGAAGCACCTGTATGTTAAATACCACTGTAGGGTGTTTTCCAGCCAACATTTGGGGGGGATGAGCTGTGGATATTTGAGCATTGTAAATTAATATCATCATCCCTAACCCTTCACTTGTGAATGATGGCTTGAAAGGACAAATTTGAACTATAAAAAGGGGGCCTCTGCATCTGTTCAAAGAGACACTACAGAATGAGAGCCTAAGCACTTGGAATAGATCACTCACTCTGTTTGTAATGACTCTATATAATATATGAGTTTCACTTTTTGTATTGAAGAACTAAAATAAATTAACTTTTTGCTGATATTCTAATTTAGTGAGAAGCACCTGTATGTTAAATACCACTGTAGGGTGTTTTCCAGCCAACATTTGGGGGGGATGAGCTGTGGATATTTGAGCATTGTAAATTAATATCATCATCCCTAACCCTTCACTTGTGAATGATGGCTTGAAAGGACAAATTTGAACTATAAAAAGGGGGCCTCTGCATCTGTTCAAAGAGACACTACAGAATGAGAGCCTAAGGGACCACAGCCCTGGCTGGCAAGATACAGAACTGCTCCACTGACCATTGCTGAACTCTCAGAGATTATGTGAAGAACCAGGTTGGGACAATCGGGTCCCCTGGACACATATCTCACGGCTCTAATCCGGGCAGGTCAGTGGAAATGTGAGACTGTAATTTTACACCATCTCATGTATTTGCTGGGACTGTTTTATATGTTATTAATTGCTGGTGGTTCAATAAATGATTGCCACACTGTATACCTTCACCCTGTGTTGTCTGAGTAGTGTTCTGCCCATGGAAGACCCCGTGTCTTCACAGTCCAGATGTCGGATAAGCAGTCCCAGTCAAGTTCCAGAGAAATTCAAGTGCTTTTGCATGCTCAGGGTGCATCAGTGTCAGCGTGAACTATCCGTCAACATTTGAAATCCTGTGGCGGGAGACCCAGGAAGATCCCACTGCTGACACAGAGGCATAAAAAAGCTGGACTGCAGTTTCCCAAAATGTACATGAGTAAGCCAAAATCCTTCTGGGTAAGCATCTTTTGGACAGATGAGACCAAGATGATGGGCTTTACCAAAATTCTCTATTCTGTTTACCTTAAACAGAATGAAGCTTACAAAGAAAAGAACACAGAACCCACAGTGAAATATGATGGACATTCAAAGATGGTTTGGGGTTGTTTTGTTGCCTCTGGCACTGTGTGCCTTGACTGTGCGCAAGGCATCATGAAATCTGAAGATTACCAAAGGATTTTGGGTCACAATGTAGTGCCTATTGTCAAAAAGCTGGGTTTGCATCCTAGATCATGGGTCTTCCAGCATGGCAATGGACCTCAAACATACTTCAAGAAGCACCAATAATTGGATGGAAACAAAGTGCTGGAGAGTTCTGAATTGGCCAGCAATGAGTATGGATCTAAATCCCATTGAACACCTGTGGAGAGTTCTTAAAATTGCTGTTGGGAGAAAAATATTACAATTTGAAGTCCTCAGTGGTTGATACCATCTTTTCAGTTAGCCATCAAAAGGTAACAAATTGCAAGCTTTTGGGACTACTCAGGTCTCTTCATCAGGCACAGTATAACACAATCTGAAGAGTCACATATTTATACACAACAGGGCACAAGAATAATGCAATAGATAAGACAAGTGATGTGAAGCAGAACTATCAGTATTGGAGAGAGAGAAGCAGTTGTGGCCGTAAATATTGAAACAGTTCATATATAAGGAGTGTGAAAGTTTTATTGTCCTGTGATTGAGGTCTGGTCAATGATTGTGATGCTCCCAAACGGTCTGAGGAACACAATGCTTAGTGGATGTAGGAAGACATAAATCCATGCGATACATTGCTGAGTGCTGCTGAGTGTGCCAAAGATTGTCATAAGCTTGAACTCCCAAATTTATTTTGTCTCTCTGAGATTTGAAATTATGTTTTAATACAAGTAATTTTATGTCCATGATGCTGTGATCAGGGATACAAAAATGTTTGCAGCAGGTATATTTATTTTTTCTATTATTGTGTGGCGATGAAAATTCACCCTTCTAAGTTTTTTGCCCTGTCTGCCCTACATACAGACCCCCAGTTGAACATTTGGTACATATAATTAAGTACACTACATTAGATGTAATGCAGCTGAATGTATATGGGATCTTGTGGTCCTGATGTGAGTTGGGAATCTTTATCTTGTTCGTGGTCATTATAAATGGACAGGTTTTACATTTTTCTGGCTGCAGGGAAAGGTTCCTGTAGCTGTTGGAGAGGACAGGGAGCTTCTGACAATGATGCTTCGTAGATTTTGAGCTGCGTAAATCACCGAAGTTGGGGATCTGGAAATATAGATTGTAATTGGGCATCTTTTTGTAATAATGGTTGTAATTTCGGTGCAGCTTTCCTTAGCACCTCCAGATTTGGATTGTAGGTGACCACGAGAGCCACCCGGTTCCTTTCTTGTTTAGTTTTCAAATGTAGGAGAGGATTCCTTGATATTCTGGTGGCTCTTGCAATCTGGTTTTCAATTGTTGTTGGATGGTAGCCCTGGTTCAAAAAGGTTTTTCTGAGGCCACCAAAGGTGTTGTCTCTGTCCATAGGGTTGGAACATATCCGATTGTATATGATGGCTTGGGTGTACACAATAGAGATTGTGTGTTGTGGATGGAAACTGACCCATTTAAGGGATGTTGGACAGTTAATTGGCTTCTGGCACAGGAATGGTTCTACTTCATTGTTCTATAATTTAATGATGGTGTCCAGAAAAATTAATTTTAGTACAGAAGTACTTGAGTGTTAAGTTTATGGTGGGATGAAATTGATTAAAGTGCTCATGGAACGGCTTTAGCTGTTGCTCAGACTTCGTCCAGATGATTAAAATATTGTCAATGAGGACAAGAAGTCACTTTCAATCTTGGCCATGAAAATTTGCATACTGTGAAGCCATATCCTGTAGATATATGTGGTTATCAAATTCAAAGTAATTGTGCGTCAGGATGATTTTTTTAAGTTTCACCACAAAGGTGAAACTATCCTCCTGGTCTTTTTGCTTCCCCCCCCCCAGCACCTTTTCCTTCTATCACGCTTAGGTTTGTGGGAGGTTATACTTGTTCTTTTTGGTTCTCCTTAGCTTGCCTTCTTTGCCCTATACGAATGTGTTTTAGTTTCTCCCCAAGAGTTTTGTATCTTACTTCACACTTTCCTTTCCCCTAGTTGACAGTGTGTTGCGGCCTCCCCTAAGGTTCCTCAGGAGGTACGAGAAACCCCTCAATGGCCTATTACGGATTTAGATCCGAGGTGGTACTTTAAGTTGTGCAGCTAGTCTGTACAGAGACTAGTTGGGTGTACTTTGCGGCATTTTCCCCTGTGTGGTTTCTCCAGTTGCTATCAAGATGCGCTTTCTGATTAAAACATTTTCTACATTCTGAAAATGAAAAAGGCTTCTCCCCTGTGTGGGTTCTTTGGTGCCTAACAACATCTGATTCATGGTTAAAACATTTTCCACATTCTGAACATGAAAAAAGCTTCTACCCTGTGTGAGATCTCTGATGTTTAATAAGATTTGATTTCTTTGCAAAACATTTCCCACATTCTGAACATGGAAAAGGCTTCTCCCCTGTGTGAGTTATCAGATGTTTGATAAGATTTGATTTCTCTGCAAAATATTTCCCACATTCTGAACATGAAAATGGCTTCTCACCTGTGTGAGTTCTCTCATGTGCGATAAGATTTGATTTCTTTGCAAAACATTTCCCACATTCTGAACAGGTAAATGGCTTCTCCCCTGTGTGAGTTCTCTGATGTGTATCAAGATGTGATTTCTGTATAAAACATTTCCCACAATCTAAACATGAAAAAGGCTTCTCCCCTGTGTGTATTTTCTGATGCTTAACAAAGCTTGATTTCTGGTTAAAACATTTTCCGCATTCTGAACATGAAAAAGGCGTTTCCCCTATGTGAGTTATCTGATGTCTGAGGACATTTGCTTTCTTTGTAAACCATTTCCCACATTCTGAACATGAAAATGGCTTCTCCCCTGTGTGAGTTTTCTGATGTTTCATAAGATTTGATTTCTTTGCAAAACATTTCCCACATTCTGAACATGAAAATGGTTTCTCCCCTGTGTGAATTCTCTGATGATTAAGAAGAGACACATTCTTCACAAAACATTTCCCACATTCTGAACATGAAAAAGGCTTCTTCCCTGTGTGAGTTCTTTGATGTTTGGTAAGACTTGATTTCTTTGCGAAACATTTTCCACATTGTGAACATGAAAATGGCATCTCCCCTGTGTGAGTTCTTTGGTGACTAACAAGATCTGATTTCTGGTTAAAACATCTATCACACTTGGAACAGGAAATTTGATTCTCTGCTGTGTACATTTTTTGATGTTTAAGAAAAGACTTTTTGAGAGGAAAACTATTTCTATATTCTGAAGGTGAAAATGGCTTTTTTGCTTTAGGAGCAGTTTGTTTTTTAATGCCTCTTTTGTGACTATGATTTTCCTTAGTAGTCGGTAATGAATCAGAAGACAGGACTTGTTTTAAAGAATCAGATGATTGATCTTCGCTGTAAAGGGATGATGGTATATCTGGAGTAATGGCATTCACTTCAATTGTATCCTGTGGGATCTCAAGATCATTGGATTTAAAAATTGAAGATGTCAGCTGTCCCTCTGATCTCCTGGTACAGTCATCTGCCAAGAATAAAACAAATTATTTTTTTTAGTAAAATATACTTGAATTTTATATTTTTGAACATTTTTAATTAAACTATCTGTAGAAATGGCAAGTTATGTAAAAACATTGAATTATTCACCAAGACAATGACAGTTCCCAGTCTAATAGAAAACTTCATAGGATGAACCAGTAGAGCGTGGTGTTCAACGGTTTGTTCATTCTGCATCCAAAATATGGAATAAAAAGCCACCAAACAATGTTATGTAGATGAATATAACACCAATAAAAACTTCCACTCATCTCACAAAAAACAATTCCCCACTCAGGTCCATCATCTGTCAGTGGGAAAACAAAAGTTTCCAAATTATTAAGGTCTCAAAAGGCTCTTGAAAAGCAACATGGCTTCCATATACTAATCCAGCAATATCCGCTCTCCCAAAGTGAAATCTCCCCCTCGTTTCCGAGCCTTGCAGTGCGCCCAAACCACATTTATCATCCATGTATTTGGCATTACTATAGTGAGAAAAAAACACTTAATTTACGTTGTGTCTCTCCTGGAGCACAATCTGGACACTATGTGTTGGGCAATAAAATAATATATTTGTAATTTTCACTCTCCAACATCTAATGTGATAATGTCCAGGAAGTGTCTGTGGAGTCAAAGTAGTCACTACTTCTATAGACTAATTCACTGAGGGTAAAAACTTCCAAAATGGAGTCACTTTCTGGGGATTTCTACCGCTCTGGTTTTTTGCCATTTTGTCATATTAGGGCTCCTGCAAATGGTGTGCCCCATCTCCTGTGTAATCTGCTCCTGCGACATCTGCTCCTGTCACCATACGTGGCCTCATTCATTCTGCAGAGAATCTAACTTTGTGATATATGTAATCAAATGCCCATGTGGTCTACTATACGTATGGAAAACTATTCAACACATTAGGGACTGCATTGCCAGCCACAAATCCACTATCCGTTGCTGCAAACCCTGGTGTGGTAAAGCGATTTGCTCGGCTCTCACAGAGGCAGAAACACTTATTGGGTTAACTTACAGTTGGTTTATTAATTAATGGCATAAACCATGGCAGGGTTCCGCAAAATAAACAAGGCCTATCCGGGATAACGGGAAACAAAAAGATAAAGTATAGTACAGTTCATAGGTGAGCGGGGTTTCGCCCGCTCCAGGTAACACAAAGTTCCACCACAAAGTCCTTCTGTGGAGCTCTCTGGCTTCCACACACATGGTCTGGAGACTTCCTTCACCAGACAGAAAAAAAAAACAGTGGCTGAGCATTTCACTTCTGCAGCCACATCCTTCAGGTGGAGATATGGTGAGTAGGCGGCCCGCACATCTCAAACCTACTCACAAAGGTGGTGTCACCTGCCTGTGACTCAAGCTCCGGGGGAACAGGTCCAAGCACACACACTTCCGGTCTGGCAGTAATCGGGGAAACATACATAAACCCTCCAGCCACAACTAGAGACAGATGCACGAGACGTAGGCGCGGGAGCGCCTGTTCACAGCTCCATTAAAGGTAGCTACCCAGCACACGTTGTGCAGACAGACAAGCCACCTGGCATGATCATATAACATGCTTCTATACTGATCTGTTACTTAATAAGCTTTATTACTTATCTATATTGCTCATATGTCTCTGTCCTATACCTAACATGCCTTTATACTCAACTATTTGGGGACCTATATTCCTTATGTCTCTGCCCTGATACCTAACTTTTTAACCATCTAAGGTCTGTCATTCTACTCCTTGGCCCCGGCTCCTTTGCTCCTCCACTTAATCATTAATCATTTTGGGGCGCGTCATTACAAATTCCCTTCTTCGGTGGGAGAGCCACCATCCTCCCCCCTCTGAAGAAGGGAATACCAAAAGGCCAATACATCAGGCTGAGAAGGAATTGTTCGACTGATGGTGAATTTATACAGCAGGCTAAGGAAATGAGAGAGAGGTCTAAACGAAGGGGATACCCTGATTGGGTTTTGAGAAGGGCGCACCAGTTTGCTTTTAAACAAAATAGAGAAAATCTGCTCTCTCCAAGAACAAAAGACGATAATGAAAAAGGAAAAGAACTTATTAGGTTGATTGCGACATACGATAATGGTGCCCCACAAGCAAGGGTCATTATAGAAAAATATTCGGGAATTCTACCATAGACGAGGATTTGAAAAAAGTTGTTGGTACAAAACCACAAATCACGTTTCACAGAAACAAAACGATTGGAGACAGGGTTGTCAAAAGTCATTTTGTGCAATCTAAAAAGGACAAGTCTTGGTTACCAGGGAGACCGAATGGCTGCTACAATTGCAGTGGATGCGTGGCCTGTCCGAATGATAAGACTACAAAAACCTTTATGAGTAACGTTACAGGACTGTCCTTTGATATTAGAAGTTTTATTAATTGTAGAACAACATTTGTGATATATAAAGCAACATGTATTTGCAAAAAGGAGTAAATAGGGAAGACCATACGAGAAATGAGAAGAAGAATAGGAGAGCATCTAAATGATATTGCAATCAATAATGACACGCCCATTGCTAAACATGTAAATTTAGTGCATGGGGGGATCCGAAAGTAATATCATTTACGGGAATTGGTTGCATGAAAATGAATAGTGGGGGGGGACATGGACAGAATCCTACAGCAAAAAGAAGCAAGATGGATTTTCCGGTTGAACACCATGACCCCTAAGTGGCTCAATGAGCAACTTGGCTATAGTTGTTTTATCTGAAAGGAGTATCTCCTGATCCCCACCTTACAAAATCCTCCCCCTCGCTTCCCCCCGTTTGATCATGCTTACGTGAAGCGTCCCATTACATGAGCCTGTCAAAATCAGATTTTTGAGCCTTTAAAATCTTGAGTGCCTTCAAAAGAAGGTGATATTTATATCCTTAAGGATTATATACCCTTAGGAAGAAGGGAAATTTATGGATAGATATATAATATATGACATTGTGGGCAACAGGCTGCTTAAAGAGTGCTTTCAGAATGAAATAGTATATTTAAATTATAAAAAAAAACAACCTGGAGGTCTGAACTGAGACATAAATTGATGTGCATGCAAAATGTAGATGCATGTTCACACAAGGCCATTGAACAGAGAGAAACCAAAGACAAGAAAAAATACCCAAATAACTGAAAGTAAATGTATAGATCGCACAGTGCAAAAATAATAATAAATAATAAAGGGTATTTAGTTAACATAATTTTGATCAAAATAATGTATAAGCTATCCCGAAACTTCACGGCAACCCTTATGGGACAGTCCTAACTCTAGTATTAAAAACCTTACCATTTGTCAAGTGACATACATATGGACATAGGCAGAGAGACTTGATCCCTAGTATAAGCATAAAACCGTGGCAGAATGAGCGCGTCAGCCCAGACAAAGGGCGGCCACACCCTTTTATATGCACTAAAGCATACTGACTGCAAAGAAAAAAAACCTGGAGGTCTGAACTGAGACATAAATTGATGTGCATGCAAAATGTGGATGCATGTTCACACAAGGCCACTGAACAGAGAGAAACCAAAGAAGCAAAAATTATGTTAACTAAATACCCTTTATTATTTATTATTATTTTTGCACTGTGCGATCTATACATTTACTTCCAGTTATTTGGGTATTCTTTGGTATATTTAAATTATGTCGCCTGATGAAGTTTGTATTTAAAGCTGCCAGCCTACCCCAAGTAGGAAGGAGCATCATGTGCGATTTGATTGATGGTCACTATGGCAGTGGTAATCATTGAGAAATAATACGGTATATATGGGGACATGTGACCATATGTGGTCGGCCGTGTGACTGAGGCGTTTCGGGTGCCACGTGACCGGAAGCGTTGTGGAGTCCACGGCCACATGTTGTAACATATGGCTGAGTGTAGGCGGCTGTAAAAATGGGGCTGCATTGCGTGATCGCGGCATGCCGGGCGGCCAGAAATTATGTGATTGGGTATGTCAGGTGGGTATGTCACGTGATTGTGACCTGCCGGGCGTCCGGAAATGATGCGGTCGGCGGTGTCACGTCGTCACGGCTTGTCGGGCGGTGGAAATGATGCGATCGAGGGAGACCCAGCCGTGTCATGTGATTGTGAGACTCCGCGCTGCAGAAAATGACATGTTTTGAAAGAGTGGGAATACATATAAGGTGGTCAAAATGGAATGAGTCTGATGAGAGCACTATTATGGGATAATGTATTTGAAAAAGGAATGGGTTTGATAGAGATAAACCCTGGAATTATAGCAACCAAAATATAAGACACATATAAGCCCCGCCCAGGAAGTGACATAGGACTCCCTGGAAAGGAGGGAAAGTAAACCTATTTACATACAGGAAGTGAGTGTGTGGGATTATCTCCTCATACAGTTTTTGGAAAAATAGTGGAGGCAGCGCTCTGCACGACTGTAATGAACACTCACTATTGTGAGCCTCATTGAATTTTTTGTTTTACTCACTTTGACACTTTATTGGCACAGAGTCACCTTCTCTCTTTGCATTAATTGTGCCTTCCACAAAATGCTAAACATACTCCCCTGATGAATTCTCCGTAAGGAGAAAGAAACGTGTCGGGAGGGTTTTTGTGGGATATGTTAGAAGGTACACTTGGGTACTGCCCGTGTCGGGGCGGGAGCTAAACCCAGGGGCATGACAGGGGGGCATCAGTCCTCAGAAAAAGATCAACAGACAGACAGAAATTCCCGGATGGTGCCTAGATGCAAAATGGGTGAGAACCAAACATTTTCTTTCTATATTGCACAATAGCACTTTAGATTATGATTAATGTTATTTAACAGTCAGGACTGGATATATTCATCCGGAGACCGTATCCTGTAAATATCTGTAATGAGTCTTTTTGTGTCCTTAGGTTAATAGGGGTTATGTTGATTCAGTAATGGATATATAGGATATAAAGTTTTATAGGTATAAGTGAAGGTTATGTTATAAGAGAATCCTCTCTGCTGTGAGTTGTCCTTTTGTTTAGGAATTGAAGGACAGGTCCTAATAAAATGTCCCTTTTTCCCAGAAAAAAAAAATACGCCTTTTTTCTTGCGAATCTCCGGGGAAATGTATGATGTAAAGGCACCCCCTAACTGCATGGGTTCTGCTACCTCCCCCAGTACTGGTTCACCTCCAGACCGCTCCCCCGGCAGAGGTCTGTCACATCTGACACACCCGTGACACCATCCCAGCCTTGTGCAGGTTTACAATTTTGTCCCTGGTGTCCTTACACAGCTCTTTGGACTTGCCCATGGTGGAGAGGTTAGAATGTGATTGATTGAGTGTGTGGACAGGTGTCTTTTATACATCTAACAAGGTGCAATTAATACAGGTAATGAGTGCAGAGTAGGAGGCTTCATAAAGAAAGACTAACAGGTTTGTGGGAGCCAGAATTCTCGCGGGTTGGTCGGTGATCAAATACTTATTTCATTCAATAAAATGTCACTTAATTGACGCTGAGAAGGCGTCTGACCCGTCAATTGGTCGTTCGTCTTCTCGCTGTTAAATAGGTTTGGGTTTGTGGGTCCTATTATTCACTCCATTAGATCCCTTTATTCAAGACCCTCGGTGAAGGCGTCTGTTAATGGCACCATGTCTGATGAACAGCCTGTTTGTTAGGCAAATCCCTGCATGTGTCACAGCAGCCCAACCGCCATGACACATGAGCCGCGGCGGCACCAACATAGATGCCGAGCACCAGAGCGCGCTCACCGAAGGGTTAACAATCCACGCGCCCTCATCACTAATGAGAACAAGACGTCTCCTCCCTTCCTGTCTCCATAGTTGGGTCGTATGTATCTATCACAGGAAACAGAAACCTTATGATTCTTATAAAGGGGCAACACAAGACCCCAAAAGAGTCTCCGTGCTGAAGGGGTTAATGCCCCCTGCGCCCAGTAATGGGGTCTCCACATACCTCCACCTGCAGAGCCGCCACCACATATATGGCTGCTGTGTGCGCACAGGACCTGTGATGAGGTCACAGGAGGGGAGGAGTCAGGGGTCACATGATCAGGGGCCTCAGTGGATGCAGGACTCTGCTGTGCTGGTTGTCATGGTGCTGGATGAGCTGAAGTTTATGTGTGGGGTCAGGAGGGGTTTACAGTGTGGATGTAGCAGAGCCGCGCGTGTACGAGGTGTACGGAGCAGAGCCGTGTGTGTACGAGGCGTACGGAGCGGAGCCGCGCGTGCACGAGGTGTACGGAGCGGAGCCGCGCGTGTACGAGGTGTACGGAGCGGAGCCGCGCGTGTACGAGGTGTACGGAGCGGAGCCGCGCGTGTACGAGGTGTACGGAGCGGAGCCGCGCGTGTACGAGGTGTACGGAGCGGAGCCGCGCGTGTACGAGGTGTACGGAGCGGAGCCGAGCGTGTACGAGGTGTACGGAGCAGAGCCGAGCGTGTACGAGGTGTACGGAGCGGAGCCGAGCGTGTACGAGGTGTACGGAGCGGAGCCGAGCGTGTGCGATGCGTACGGAGCGGAGCCGAGCGTGTGCGAGGCGTACGGAGCGGAGCCGAGCGTGTGCGAGGCGTACGGAGCGGAGCCGAGCGTGTGCGAGGCGTACGGAGCGGAGCCGAGCGTGTGCGAGGCGTACGGAGCGGAGCCGCGCGTGTGCGAGGCGTACGGAGCGGAGCCGCGCGTGTGCGAGGCGTACGGAGCGGAGCCGCGCGTGTGCGAGGCGTACGGAGCGGAGCCGCGCGTGTGCGAGGCGTACGGAGCGGAGCCGCGCGTGTGCGAGGCGTACGGAGCGGAGCCGCGCGTGTGCGAGGCGTACGGAGCGGAGCCGCGCGTGTGCGAGGCGTACGGAGCGGAGCCGCGCGTGTGCGAGGCTTACGGAGCGGAGCCGCGCGTGTGCGAGGCTTACGGAGCGGAGCCGCGCGTGTGCGAGGCTTACGGAGCGGAGCCGCGCGTGTGCGAGGCTTACGGAGCGGAGCCGCGCGTGTACGAGGCGTACGGAGCGGAGCCGCGCGTGTACGAGGCGTACGGAGCGGAGCCGCGCGTGTACGAGGCGTACGGAGCGGAGCCCTGTGTACAAGGCGTACGGAGCGGAGTCGTGCGTGTACGAGGTGTACGGAGCGGAGCCCTGTGTACGAGGTGTACGGAGCGGAGCCCTGTGTACGAGGTGTACGGAGCGGAGTTGTGTGTATACGAGGTGTAAGGAGCGGAGTTGTGTGTATACGAGGTGGCCATGTAGTGGAGTAAACGAATACTGTTATAAAGACCACATAACATGTTCCAGTAAAGGTGTAGTGTATAGCCTCAAATGTCCATGCAACAAATTATACACAGGACAAACTATTCGCCAGATGAGCACGAGGATAGGCGAACATATATGGAATATTAAGAATAAATTTGATGGCCATCCGCTATCAAAGCACTTTATGGAAAAATATGGAGACTCCATCGAGAATATCCAAGTTCTGGGTATTCAAGTGGTACAGAAATACTGGCGAAAGGGTGACTTCATTAAACAGATTCCAGGGCAGAAGCCACTGGATATTTACACTGGACACTGAGACCAAAGGGCCTCAATAGTGAAATCAAACTATTTGCCTGCAACTAAATCTAACAAGGAAAGGGGATTATCATGCGACTGATTGATACATGACATTTGTATCCAATTTACCAGCACGGATATAAAAAGTCCACAAACCCTGAAGGCCAATCCCTGACGAAGGAAACCACTAGATTTCCGAAACGGGTAGAAACTGGTCCTCTGTGACCTCCGTATGGATCCTAACCACGTGTCTCGCAGGTTCTGAAGTGTCGAGCGCACCAACCTCCAGAGGCGACCCTCCCACTTAGTCACCAGCCGGGATTAAGTGTATCCAGTGTGCCGCCCGCCGGGCCTACTCCTAACCTCTGGAGAGATCCATCGCCCTCCACCTATCAGCGGTATAAAGGTCCTACCACCAAACAGTCTGCCAATGCCGGCATCTACGAGACACAAGCACCCAGCTGCGCTGCCATCGCAGAACTCCTGGTCTTCACATACTTCCTCTTCTAGATGGTTCAACCACATTGGCAAGCCTTTTACTAGCTATCACATACCAGTCACAGACTCCATAGACCAGATAAGGTCACCAGGTATTTTGCCAGATAGCTTATTTCATCAAGTCTATTACTTATTCTAGCTACTTACTCAATAGCACTTATCTAATCCCATCGTCTATTTTCAGAATCTAATAGAAAGAAAAATACCAAACCTCCACCATATCTATCCCTATCCGCCACGTCCAGATCTGCACCAAGGAACATCAGGTATTTCCCACCCAATTGTGCACCCAGTCAACAACACCCATACTAATTCTCTACCTCATCTCTAATCTATCTTCTTTGGATTCCCCCACCGGAGCCTCCAGCCTACTTATACGTTCTTGCAGACAAAGCCTCGCGGAAGTGAACAAGAAGCACCTACATGATCTCTTTTTTTAACGGATTTTAATTCTCTACCTTCGTTTAAATAAACCATATATTTTTAATATCCACTTGGCATCTTAGTCCATTTTCTATTTTATCTTACTCCTGTACTCACTCGATCCAGCGCAGAGATATATATCTTTTATTTATAATTAATTACCCTTCCCAGCTTGTGGGAACATATTCCGCAGCACTTTACTATTTTAGGGCTAAGGGTATTATTCGGCCATCCACCTCCATCTACCTCTCCAGTCACAGTGTGTGTGTGGGGGGTGTTGTTAAAAAAATATATATATATGGAGAGTTATGTCCGTACTTGGATTTTAGAGAGATTAATAAAATCACGGTTCACAATACCTGTCCTTTAACCTGAGATGTTTAAACAATTATCTAGAGATGAATGATTTTCCAAGTTTGACTTGAAAGGGGCATATAACCTTATACACGTACGTCAGGGTGATGAAGGGACGACAGCGTTCAATTCGCCTGAGGGTCATTTTGAAAATTTGATGATGCCATTTGGGTTAACCAATGCTCCAGCAGTCTTTAAAAAATTTTCATAAATTACATTTTTAAATCTGCTTTTTTTAGTAGAGGTAGACGCTTCTGCTTTTGGGATGAGAGCTGTTCTTTCATGGAAAAAAAAGTGGGTATCTACATCCTTGATGTAGAGTCTTTGAGAAATGGAGACATTGGTTGGAGGGGGCAAGATATAAGGTCTTTACCGATCATAAGAACCTGTTGTATATTGATGCTACTAAGTGCTTAAACACCAGATAGGCTTGGTGGACCCTGTATTTTTTGCCAGTTTGGTTTTGTCGCCGACGGAAGGGTTACCTATTAACAAACTTTAGGTATCGCTCTCTTTATGCGTACATTTTATTAATAAAGTACATGATTCCGTTTTAGCTGGACATGCGGGTTCATTTGCCATTCAGAGATCTCCATCTAGGTCCTTTTGTTGGCAGAATGCTCTTAAGGATATTAAAGAGTATGTCTGTAAGGGCTCATACTCACTTGGGAGAAAAACGGACGGGAGCAATCCGATAAAAAAATCGGATTGCACTCGTACCAATGTTAATCTATGAGGTACATCTCATATGCAATTTTTTTCTCAGCTAAAATAGGACTGAGAAAAAAAACGTCAGCATGCTGCGATTTGCTGCGTATATCGGACGAGACTCGCCAATGCAAGTCAATGGGTCCTAGAAAAAAAACGGACGGCATATGGACCATGCGAGTGCCATTTCACGCACCCTTCTCTTTAGAAAAGCTGTTAATTCATAAGCCCCGTACAGTTGCAATACATTGATACCCGACAATTTAGAATAGAAAGAATAGAACAACACACATAGAATAGATACACACGTGGTCAAAATTGTTGGTACCCCTCGTTTAATGAAAGAAAAACCCACAATGGTCACAGAAAAAACTTGAATCTGACAAAAGTAATAATAAATTAAAAATCTATGAAAATGAACAAATGAAAGACAGACATTGCTTTTCTGCTTCCACAGAATTAAAAAAAAATAAACTCATGAAATCGGCCTGGACAGAAATGATGGTTCTTCTTAACTTAATATTGTGTTGAACCTTTTGAGGCAATCAAACGATTGCTGTAACTGTCAATGAGACTTCTGCACCTCTCGACAGGTATTTTGGCCACTCCTCATGAGCAAACTGCTCCAGTTGTCTCGTGTTTGAAGGTTGCCTTTTCCAGATGGCATGTTTCAGCTCTTTCCAAAGATGCTCAATAGGATTTAGGTCAGGGCTCATAGAAGGCCACTTCAGAATAGTCCAATGTTTTCCTCTTAGCCATTCTTGGGTGTTTTTAGCTGTGTGTTTTGGGTCATTATCCTGTTGCAAGACCCATGACCTGCGACAGAGACCAAGCTTTCTGACACGGGGCAGCACATTTCTCTCTAGAATCCCTTGATAGTCTTGAGATTTCATTGTACCCTGCACAGATTCAAGACACCCTGTGCCAGATGCAGCAAAGCAGCCCCAGAACATAACAGAGCCTCCTCCATGTTTCACAGTAGGGACAGTGTTTTTTTCTTGATATGCTTAATTTTTCCGTCTGTGAACATAGAGCTGATGTGCCTTGCCCAAAACTTCCATTTTTGACTCATCTGTTCATAGGACATTCTCCCAGAAGCTTTATGGCTTGTCAACATGTAGTTTGGCAAATTCCAGTCTGGCTTTTTTTATGATTTTTTTTCAACAATGGTGTTCTCCTTGGTCGTCTCCCATGAAGTCCACTTTGGATCAAACAACGATGGATGGTTCGATCTGACATTGATGTTCCTTGAGCTTGAAGCTCACCTTTAATTTCTTTAAAAGTTTTCCTGGGCTCTTTTGTTACCATTTGTATTATCCGTCTCTTTGATTTGTCATCAATTTTCCTCCTGCGGCCACGTCCAGGGAGGTTGGCTACTGTCCCATGGATCTTAAATTTCTGAATAATATGTGCAACTGTAGTCACAGGAACATCAAGCTGCTTGGAGATGGTCTTATAACCTTTACCTTTAACATGCTTGTCTATAATTTTCTTTCTAATCTCCTGAGACAACTCTTTCCTTTGCTTCCTCTGGCCCATGTTGAGTGTGGTACACACCATGTCACCAAACAGCACAGTGAGTATCTGTAGCCCTATATACAGGCCCACTGACTAACTACAAGATTGTAGACACCTTTAATGCTAATTAGTGGACACAACGTGATTTAACATGTCCCTTTTGTCACATTATTTTCAGGGGCACCATCATTTCTGTCCAGGCCTATTTCATGAGTTTATTTTTCTTTTAAATTCCGTGGAAGCAGAAAAGCAATGTCTGATTTTCATTTGTTAATTTTCATAGATTTTTAATTTATTATTACTTTTGTCAGATTCAAGTTATTTCTGTGACCATTGTGGGTTTTTCTTTCATTAAACGAGGGGTACCAACAATTTTGACCACGTGTGTAGATAGAAAAATGTCAGTCACATACATAAGTAGTACAGTGACCCTGCTGGTTACTGTACTTGTCATTTGTTAAATAAAGAATTTATAAAAAAAAAAAAATTGGCGTGGGGTTCCCCGTAATTTTATACTTTAGCAGAAGTTAAGCAGACAGCTGGGGCAGATGTTTGAAGCCTGGGAAGAGGGTAATATCCACGGAGCTTCCCAGGCTACTAATATCAGCCCCCAGCTGAATACTTTGCCTTTACTGGCTATTAAAATGGGGGACCCCTATTTTAACAGCTAGCAAAGACTATGCAGACAGCTGGGGGCTGATATTAATAGCCTAGGAAGGGGCCATGAATATTGGCCCCCTCCGAGCCTAGAAACAGGAGCCCTCAGCTGCCACAGAAATGGCACATCCATAGAATGCGCCAAATCTGGCACTTAGCCTCGATCTACACACTGCTCTTTAGCGGTGACAGTGGGGTTATACGGTTGGGGTTGATGTCAGCTAATGATGCCACCTGGCATAAAGCCCAGGTTAGTAATGGAGAGGCGTCTATAAGACACCCCCATTACTAACCCCACAGTGATAATGATATGTGAAAAAAAGACAACCACACCATAAAGAAAATAATTTATTTGAAATAAAGACAGACTCCTTTAATAATCTAAATTAAACTCTACTTACCATCACGCCCATTCCACCTGAAGCCAATGTCAGACTCTGTCACATGTGCTCAGTGCGAACCAGCTTTCATCTGTGAAGAGCGCAGGGCACCAGTGGCGACTTGGTCAATCCTGGTGTTCTGTGGCAAATGCCAAGCGTCCTGCAGGGTGTTGGGCTGTGAGCACAACCCCCATCTGTGGACGTCGGGCCCTCATATCACCCTCATGGAGTGAGTCGGTTTCTAACCGTTTGTGCAGACACATGCACAATTGTGGCCTGCTGGAGGTCATTATGCAGGGCTCTGGCAGTGCTCCTCCTGTTCCTCCTTGCACAAAGGCGGAGGTAGCGGTCCTGCTGCTGGGTTTTTGCCCTCCTACGGCCCCCTCCACGTCTCCTGGTGTACTGGCCTGTCTCTTGGTAGAGCGTCAAGCCTCTGGACACTACGCTGACAAGACATAGCAAACCTTCTTCCCACAGCTCATATTGATGTGCCATCCTGGATGAGCTGCATTGCCTGAGCAACTTTTGTGGGTTGTAGAGTCCGTCTCATGCTACCACGAGTGTAAAAGCACAACCAACATTCAAAAGGGGCCAAAACATCAGCCAGAAAGCATTGGTACTGAGATGTGGTCTGTGGTCCCCACCTGCAGAACCACTCCTTTATTGAGGGTGTCTTGATGATTGCCAATAATTTCCATCTATTGTCTATTCCATTTGCACAACAGCATGTGAAATTGATTGTCAATCAATGTTGCTTCCTAAGTGGACAGTTTGATTTCACAGAAGTTTGATTTACTTGGAGTTATATTCTGCTGTTTCAGTGTTCCCTTTATTTTTTGAGCAGTGTGTATATATACAGTGCAGACCAAAAGTTTGGACACACCTCATTTAAAGATTTTTCTGTATTTTCATGACTATGAAAATTGTACATTCACACTGAAGGCATCAAAACTATGAATTAACACATGTGGAATTATATAGTTAACAAAAAAGTGTGAAACAACTGAAAATATGTCTTATATTCTAGGTTCTTCAAAGTAGCCACCTTTTGCTTTGATGACTGCTTTGCACACTCTTGGCATTCTCTTGATGAGATGAGATTTTTTGTTGTTCTCATTCATATTATATATATTCATATATACACACACACACATTATTCTCTCCACTCATGATTATTGGTTGGGTGAAGCCATTTGTTGTCAAACTACTGTGTTTTCTCTTTTTAAATCATAATGACAACCAAAAACATCCGAATGACCCTGATCAAAGGTTCACATACCCCAGTTCTTAACACTGTGTATTGCCCCCTATAACATCAATGACAACTTGAAGTAATTTGTGTGAGAGAGATAGATATATAAAAATATCTATCTAGATATATTGAGAAAATCGCATAGCAATCGCATGACAAGAATACGGAACATTTTATTTCTCACCTATGGGTATGAACCCTAAATGCAAAGTCTTTGCCAGGGCAAAAAGCCTTTCTTCAAACTCAGCGGGTTATCTCTTTCGTAACAATGTTGTCCCAGCCCTTGACCCACTTGTCCATGGACTTTGCCACAGATTTGCTTAACTCTGGTGGTAACACTGTCGTGGTGGTGGACCGTTTTAGCAAAATGGTTCTTTTGGTCCCACTTCAAAAGTTGACAACTGCTAGCAGCTTAGCAACTTTGTTCATTTCTCATATCGTTAAAGTTCATTGTGTTCCCAAAAACATAATTTCTGGTTGAGGGGGTTCAATTTCTGGCTAGTTTGTGGTATAGATTTTGCTCCAGATTGGGTATCAAGCTGTCTTTTCTCTCAGGTTATCATCCTGAGACTGATAGTCAAACTGAAAGGATGAAACAGGAAATAGAGCAGTATTATGGATTGTCTCCTCTAAACAGAAAGACTGGGTGGAGTTTCCGTGCCTTATCAAGTTTCCTTTAAATAACCGATCCTCTAAGGCTACAGGGACCTTGCCTTTTTTTTTTTTATTAGCTGTGGTAGTTTTCATCCAGTGTTTGGGAATTTTTCAGGATGACAGTCTTACATGCCAGAGGAGGAGATTTTGCCCCCAATTAATTAAGGTCTGGTGGGAGGTCAAAAGGGATCTTTTGGTAGTTAGTGACTGGGAAAAAAGAGTTGCTAACCGCAGCTGTAGGAAGGCTCCTATCTTTAAGGTGGGGGATTTTATGTGGTTGTCCTCAAAAAATCTGCACTTAAAAGGTCTACAAAGTTTGCACCTAAATATGAAGGTCATAATAAAATTATTATTTTAAATCATGGGACAGTTAACTTGCAACTTCCTATTGCCTGGAAAATCAATAATTCTTTCCATTCTTCTCTTTTAAAAAAAATGTGAGGGGACACCTGGTCCATAGTTAAGGTGGATTTGAAAGGGTATCAGGAGTCTGGGGTAGAGGGAGTTCTTGGTTCCAGGTGGGTCAGGCGCCGTCTCCAATATCTCGTTAAGTTTAAACATTATTGTCCTTAAGATAACTCCAAAGTTAATTTGGTGGATATTCATGCGATCAAATAGACAGATTATTGGGTGGGGCTGGGGAAAACAGCGGTCATGGTACACATTGTTACCAATAACAAAGTTAGAGGGAGGTGAAAGGTCTTTAAAAGTAATTACAGGGAATTAGGAGAGAAGCTGAAGTACTGGACCTCCAAGGTGGTGCTTTCAGAAATACTGCCGATTCCACTAGCATCACTAGAAAGTCAGCAGGAGCTTAAGGAGATAAATATGTTTCAGAAAGAAAGGGTCTGGGTTCATGGAGAACTGGGCCGACTTCTCTGTCAGCTACAGGCTCTACAGTAGGGACAGGCTGCACCTCAATGGGGAGGGTGCAGCTTTGATGAGGGAGTGAGGGAAAAAAAATGGTCAGATGGAGGGAGGAGCTTTTAAACTAGAATTTTGGGGGAGAGAGGGTAGTTTTGCAAATAAGGGGAGAGAGTACACACAGTGAGACAGTAAAGGTCAATGAGGATTTAAGGGGGCTGGGACATTCAACAAAAGGAGGCGAGTAAGAGTAATAAATGTTTTAATAGTATTATATGTCTGCTGGCAAATTCAAGAAGTCTTGCATACAAAATGAATGAATTAGAGACTCGTATGTCAGCCACAGATTACAATGTGGTGGGCATTACGGAAACCTGGCTGGATGAAAGCCATGACTGGGTGAAACTATAGAGGGTTACACTACATTCAGAAAGGATAGGAAAGAAAAAAAAGGTAGAGGGGTGTGTATTTTCGTTAAATCCAACTTAAGACTTGTGATCAATGACGACATTGGGCGAAGCTTCGACAATGTAGAGTTAGTATGGGTAACTGTACATGGAAATGGTAATAATGGAAAGCTGCTAATTGGAGTTTGCTACAAGCCTCCTAATATAGTTGAACAGGTAGAGGATGAAATGCTGAAAGTGTTGGTTCCCTTAAAATTGTTCCAAAAAATGAAGTAATTGAACATAATTTCACACAAAACCACCAAAAATGGGCAAGACAAAGTTGTTGGCACCTTGCTAAAGTTGTGGGTAAACAACATTGTTTCAAGCATGTGAAGCTTGTTCAAACTTAATTGTGGCAAGTAACAGGTGTGGGCAATATGAAAAGCACACCTGAAACCAGATAAAAAGGGAGAAGTTGATTCAATCTTTGCATTGTGTGCATGTGTGTGCCACACTAAGCATGAAGAACAGAAAGAGGTGAAGAGAACAGTCTGAGGACTTGAGAGCCAAAATTGTTGAAAAATATCAACAATTTCAAGGTTGCAAGTCCATCTCCAGATGTCTGGTGCGCAACCTAATCAATACATTTGCAACCCATGGCACTGTAGCTAATCTCCCTGGATGTGGAAGACAGACAAAAATTGATGAAAGGTTGCACCGCAGGATAGTCCATGTGACGACACAGCTTTCCTCCTTAATTATGCCAGATATACTTTCTGATGGCCAAGAGCAATATACCTTTATTTTTATGTTGACTCTTTTAACCTGTGTTCTTCTTTGGTTGCTCAACACAGACTATTGTTCGTATAAATCTGAATGCTGATCACTTGAGGAGATATTGGTAATTGACGAAGGCTGTTATCTACATCTTATATCCTCTCTTACAATGTATCATCTGCCATACAGGGACTCTGAACAATGAATGTTTCCTAAGATACAGGTGCATCTCACTAAATTAGAATATAATCAAAAAGTTAATTTGTTTGATTTTCAATACAAACAGTGAAACTCATTATGTTGGGTCATTACACACAGAGTGATCTATTTCAAGTATTTATTTCTGTTAATGTTGATGATTATGGCTTACAGCCAATGAAAACACAAAAGTCATTATCTCAGTAAATTAGAATACTTTATAACAACAGCTTGAAAAATGTTTTTAAAATCCGAAATGTCGGCCTACTGAAATGTATGTTCAGTAAATTCACTTAATACTTGGTCGTGGCTCCTTTTGCATCAATTACTGCATCAGTGCAGCGTGGCATGGAGGCGATCAGCCTGTGGCACTGCTGAGGTGTTATGGAAGCCCAGGTTGCTTTGATAGCAGCCTTCAGCTCGTCTGCATTGTTGGGTCTGGGGTCTCTCATCCTCCTCTTGACAATACCCCATAGATTCTCTATAATAGATTCTCTATGGGGTTAAGGTCAGGCGAGTTTGCGGCCAATCAAGCACAGTGATACTGTTGTGTGTAAACCAGGTATTGGTACTTTTGGCAGTGTGGACAGGGGCCAAGTCCTGCTGGAGAATGAAATTTCCATCTCCAAAAAGCTTGTTGGCAGAGGGAAGCATGAAGTGATCTAAAATGTTCTGGTCTGAATAAAACACAGTGGACCTACACGAGCAGATGACATGGCTCCCCAAACCATCACTGATTGTGGAAACTTCACACTAGACCTCAAGCAGGTTGGATTGTGGCCTCTCCACTCTTCCTCCAGACTCTGACACACTCCACAAGGTCTCAGAGTTCCAATTTTCATTTGGAAATCAAGGTTCCAATGACTGCCTTCTGGACATCTGTCAAGTTAGAAGTCTTCCCCGTGATTGTGGAGCCTACTGAAACAGACTAAGGGACATTTTTAAGCTCTTAGGAAGCCTTTGCAGGTGTTTTTTGTTAATTATTTTAATTTGCTGAGATAATGACTTTTGTGTTTTCATTGGCTGTAAGCCATAATCATCAACATTAACAGAAATAAACACTTGGAATAGATCACTCACTCTGTTTGTAATGACTCTATATAATATATGAGTTTCACTTTTTGTATTGAAGAACTAAAATAAATTAACTTTTTGCTGATATTCTAATTTAGTGAGAAGCACCTGTATGTTAAATACCACTGTAGGGTGTTTTCCAGCCAACATTTGGGGGGGATGAGCTGTGGATATTTGAGCATTGTAAATTAATATCATCATCCCTAACCCTTCACTTGTGAATGATGGCTTGAAAGGACAAATTTGAACTATAAAAAGGGGGCCTCTGCATCTGTTCAAAGAGACACTACAGAATGAGAGCCTAAGCACTTGGAATAGATCACTCACTCTGTTTGTAATGACTCTATATAATATATGAGTTTCACTTTTTGTATTGAAGAACTAAAATAAATTAACTTTTTGCTGATATTCTAATTTAGTGAGAAGCACCTGTATGTTAAATACCACTGTAGGGTGTTTTCCAGCCAACATTTGGGGGGGATGAGCTGTGGATATTTGAGCATTGTAAATTAATATCATCATCCCTAACCCTTCACTTGTGAATGATGGCTTGAAAGGACAAATTTGAACTATAAAAAGGGGGCCTCTGCATCTGTTCAAAGAGACACTACAGAATGAGAGCCTAAGGGACCACAGCCCTGGCTGGCAAGATACAGAACTGCTCCACTGACCATTGCTGAACTCTCAGAGATTATGTGAAGAACCAGGTTGGGACAATCGGGTCCCCTGGACACATATCTCACGGCTCTAATCCGGGCAGGTCAGTGGAAATGTGAGACTGTAATTTTACACCATCTCATGTATTTGCTGGGACTGTTTTATATGTTATTAATTGCTGGTGGTTCAATAAATGATTGCCACACTGTATACCTTCACCCTGTGTTGTCTGAGTAGTGTTCTGCCCATGGAAGACCCCGTGTCTTCACAGTCCAGATGTCGGATAAGCAGTCCCAGTCAAGTTCCAGAGAAATTCAAGTGCTTTTGCATGCTCAGGGTGCATCAGTGTCAGCGTGAACTATCCGTCAACATTTGAAATCCTGTGGCGGGAGACCCAGGAAGATCCCACTGCTGACACAGAGGCATAAAAAAGCTGGACTGCAGTTTCCCAAAATGTACATGAGTAAGCCAAAATCCTTCTGGGTAAGCATCTTTTGGACAGATGAGACCAAGATGATGGGCTTTACCAAAATTCTCTATTCTGTTTACCTTAAACAGAATGAAGCTTACAAAGAAAAGAACACAGAACCCACAGTGAAATATGATGGACATTCAAAGATGGTTTGGGGTTGTTTTGTTGCCTCTGGCACTGTGTGCCTTGACTGTGCGCAAGGCATCATGAAATCTGAAGATTACCAAAGGATTTTGGGTCACAATGTAGTGCCTATTGTCAAAAAGCTGGGTTTGCATCCTAGATCATGGGTCTTCCAGCATGGCAATGGACCTCAAACATACTTCAAGAAGCACCAATAATTGGATGGAAACAAAGTGCTGGAGAGTTCTGAATTGGCCAGCAATGAGTATGGATCTAAATCCCATTGAACACCTGTGGAGAGTTCTTAAAATTGCTGTTGGGAGAAAAATATTACAATTTGAAGTCCTCAGTGGTTGATACCATCTTTTCAGTTAGCCATCAAAAGGTAACAAATTGCAAGCTTTTGGGACTACTCAGGTCTCTTCATCAGGCACAGTATAACACAATCTGAAGAGTCACATATTTATACACAACAGGGCACAAGAATAATGCAATAGATAAGACAAGTGATGTGAAGCAGAACTATCAGTATTGGAGAGAGAGAAGCAGTTGTGGCCGTAAATATTGAAACAGTTCATATATAAGGAGTGTGAAAGTTTTATTGTCCTGTGATTGAGGTCTGGTCAATGATTGTGATGCTCCCAAACGGTCTGAGGAACACAATGCTTAGTGGATGTAGGAAGACATAAATCCATGCGATACATTGCTGAGTGCTGCTGAGTGTGCCAAAGATTGTCATAAGCTTGAACTCCCAAATTTATTTTGTCTCTCTGAGATTTGAAATTATGTTTTAATACAAGTAATTTTATGTCCATGATGCTGTGATCAGGGATACAAAAATGTTTGCAGCAGGTATATCTATTTTTTCTATTATTGTGTGGCGATGAAAATTCACCCTTCTAAGTTTTTTGCCCTGTCTGCCCTACATACAGACCCCCAGTTGAACATTTGGTACATATAATTAAGTACACTACATTAGATGTAATGCAGCTGAATGTATATGGGATCTTGTGGTCCTGATGTGAGTTGGGAATCTTTATCTTGTTCGTGGTCATTATAAATGGACAGGTTTTACATTTTTCTGGCTGCAGGGAAAGGTTCCTGTAGCTGTTGGAGAGGACAGGGAGCTTCTGACAATGATGCTTCGTAGATTTTGAGCTGCGTAAATCACCGAAGTTGGGGATCTGGAAATATAGATTGTAATTGGGCATCTTTTTGTAATAATGGTTGTAATTTCGGTGCAGCTTTCCTTAGCACCTCCAGATTTGGATTGTAGGTGACCACGAGAGCCACCCGGTTCCTTTCTTGTTTAGTTTTCAAATGTAGGAGAGGATTCCTTGATATTCTGGTGGCTCTTGCAATCTGGTTTTCAATTGTTGTTGGATGGTAGCCCTGGTTCAAAAAGGTTTTTCTGAGGCCACCAAAGGTGTTGTCTCTGTCCATAGGGTTGGAACATATCCGATTGTATATGATGGCTTGGGTGTACACAATAGAGATTGTGTGTTGTGGATGGAAACTGACCCATTTAAGGGATGTTGGACAGTTAATTGGCTTCTGGCACAGGAATGGTTCTACTTCATTGTTCTATAATTTAATGATGGTGTCCAGAAAAATTAATTTTAGTACAGAAGTACTTGAGTGTTAAGTTTATGGTGGGATGAAATTGATTAAAGTGCTCATGGAACGGCTTTAGCTGTTGCTCAGACTTCGTCCAGATGATTAAAATATTGTCAATGAGGACAAGAAGTCACTTTCAATCTTGGCCATGAAAATTTGCATACTGTGAAGCCATATCCTGTAGATATATGTGGTTATCAAATTCAAAGTAATTGTGCGTCAGGATGATTTTTTTAAGTTTCACCACAAAGGTGAAACTATCCTCCTGGTCTTTTTGCTTCCCCCCCCCCAGCACCTTTTCCTTCTATCACGCTTAGGTTTGTGGGAGGTTATACTTGTTCTTTTTGGTTCTCCTTAGCTTGCCTTCTTTGCCCTATACGAATGTGTTTTAGTTTCTCCCCAAGAGTTTTGTATCTTACTTCACACTTTCCTTTCCCCTAGTTGACAGTGTGTTGCGGCCTCCCCTAAGGTTCCTCAGGAGGTACGAGAAACCCCTCAATGGCCTATTACGGATTTAGATCCGAGGTGGTACTTTAAGTTGTGCAGCTAGTCTGTACAGAGACTAGTTGGGTGTACTTTGCGGCATTTTCCCTGTGTGGTTTCTCCAGTTGCTATCAAGATGCGCTTTCTGATTAAAACATTTTCTACATTCTGAAAATGAAAAAGGCTTCTCCCCTGTGTGGGTTCTTTGGTGCCTAACAACATCTGATTCATGGTTAAAACATTTTCCACATTCTGAACATGAAAAAAGCTTCTACCCTGTGTGAGATCTCTGATGTTTAATAAGATTTGATTTCTTTGCAAAACATTTCCCACATTCTGAACATGGAAAAGGCTTCTCCCCTGTGTGAGTTATCAGATGTTTGATAAGATTTGATTTCTCTGCAAAATATTTCCCACATTCTGAACATGAAAATGGCTTCTCACCTGTGTGAGTTCTCTCATGTGCGATAAGATTTGATTTCTTTGCAAAACATTTCCCACATTCTGAACAGGTAAATGGCTTCTCCCCTGTGTGAGTTCTCTGATGTGTATCAAGATGTGATTTCTGTATAAAACATTTCCCACAATCTAAACATGAAAAAGGCTTCTCCCCTGTGTGTATTTTCTGATGCTTAACAAAGCTTGATTTCTGGTTAAAACATTTTCCGCATTCTGAACATGAAAAAGGCGTTTCCCCTATGTGAGTTATCTGATGTCTGAGGACATTTGCTTTCTTTGTAAACCATTTCCCACATTCTGAACATGAAAATGGCTTCTCCCCTGTGTGAGTTTTCTGATGTTTCATAAGATTTGATTTCTTTGCAAAACATTTCCCACATTCTGAACATGAAAATGGTTTCTCCCCTGTGTGAATTCTCTGATGATTAAGAAGAGACACATTCTTCACAAAACATTTCCCACATTCTGAACATGAAAAAGGCTTCTTCCCTGTGTGAGTTCTTTGATGTTTGGTAAGACTTGATTTCTTTGCGAAACATTTTCCACATTGTGAACATGAAAATGGCATCTCCCCTGTGTGAGTTCTTTGGTGACTAACAAGATCTGATTTCTGGTTAAAACATCTATCACACTTGGAACAGGAAATTTGATTCTCTGCTGTGTACATTTTTTGATGTTTAAGAAAAGACTTTTTGAGAGGAAAACTATTTCTATATTCTGAAGGTGAAAATGGCTTTTTTGCTTTAGGAGCAGTTTGTTTTTTAATGCCTCTTTTGTGACTATGATTTTCCTTAGTAGTCGGTAATGAATCAGAAGACAGGACTTGTTTTAAAGAATCAGATGATTGATCTTCGCTGTAAAGGGATGATGGTATATCTGGAGTAATGGCATTCACTTCAATTGTATCCTGTGGGATCTCAAGATCATTGGATTTAAAAATTGAAGATGTCAGCTGTCCCTCTGATCTCCTGGTACAGTCATCTGCCAAGAATAAAACAAATTATTTTTTTTAGTAAAATATACTTGAATTTTATATTTTTGAACATTTTTAATTAAACTATCTGTAGAAATGGCAAGTTATGTAAAAACATTGAATTATTCACCAAGACAATGACAGTTCCCAGTCTAATAGAAAACTTCATAGGATGAACCAGTAGAGCGTGGTGTTCAACGGTTTGTTCATTCTGCATCCAAAATATGGAATAAAAAGCCACCAAACAATGTTATGTAGATGAATATAACACCAATAAAAACTTCCACTCATCTCACAAAAAACAATTCCCCACTCAGGTCCATCATCTGTCAGTGGGAAAACAAAAGTTTCCAAATTATTAAGGTCTCAAAAGGCTCTTGAAAAGCAACATGGCTTCCATATACTAATCCAGCAATATCCGCTCTCCCAAAGTGAAATCTCCCCCTCGTTTCCGAGCCTTGCAGTGCGCCCAAACCACATTTATCATCCATGTATTTGGCATTACTATAGTGAGAAAAAAACACTTAATTTACGTTGTGTCTCTCCTGGAGCACAATCTGGACACTATGTGTTGGGCAATAAAATAATATATTTGTAATTTTCACTCTCCAACATCTAATGTGATAATGTCCAGGAAGTGTCTGTGGAGTCAAAGTAGTCACTACTTCTATAGACTAATTCACTGAGGGTAAAAACTTCCAAAATGGAGTCACTTTCTGGGGATTTCTACCGCTCTGGTTTTTTGCCATTTTGTCATATTAGGGCTCCTGCAAATGGTGTGCCCCATCTCCTGTGTAATCTGCTCCTGCGACATCTGCTCCTGTCACCATACGTGGCCTCATTCATTCTGCAGAGAATCTAACTTTGTGATATATGTAATCAAATGCCCATGTGGTCTACTATACGTATGGAAAACTATTCAACACATTAGGGACTGCATTGCCAGCCACAAATCCACTATCCGTTGCTGCAAACCCTGGTGTGGTAAAGCGATTTGCTCGGCTCTCACAGAGGCAGAAACACTTATTGGGTTAACTTACAGTTGGTTTATTAATTAATGGCATAAACCATGGCAGGGTTCCGCAAAATAAACAAGGCCTATCCGGGATAACGGGAAACAAAAAGATAAAGTATAGTACAGTTCATAGGTGAGCGGGGTTTCGCCCGCTCCAGGTAACACAAAGTTCCACCACAAAGTCCTTCTGTGGAGCTCTCTGGCTTCCACACACATGGTCTGGAGACTTCCTTCACCAGACAGAAAAAAAAAACAGTGGCTGAGCATTTCACTTCTGCAGCCACATCCTTCAGGTGGAGATATGGTGAGTAGGCGGCCCGCACATCTCAAACCTACTCACAAAGGTGGTGTCACCTGCCTGTGACTCAAGCTCCGGGGGAACAGGTCCAAGCACACACACTTCCGGTCTGGCAGTAATCGGGGAAACATACATAAACCCTCCAGCCACAACTAGAGACAGATGCACGAGACGTAGGCGCGGGAGCGCCTGTTCACAGCTCCATTAAAGGTAGCTACCCAGCACACGTTGTGCAGACAGACAAGCCACCTGGCATGATCATATAACATGCTTCTATACTGATCTGTTACTTAATAAGCTTTATTACTTATCTATATTGCTCATATGTCTCTGTCCTATACCTAACATGCCTTTATACTCAACTATTTGGGGACCTATATTCCTTATGTCTCTGCCCTGATACCTAACTTTTTAACCATCTAAGGTCTGTCATTCTACTCCTTGGCCCCGGCTCCTTTGCTCCTCCACTTAATCATTAATCATTTTGGGGCGCGTCATTACAAATTCCCTTCTTCGGTGGGAGAGCCACCATCCTCCCCCCTCTGAAGAAGGGAATACCAAAAGGCCAATACATCAGGCTGAGAAGGAATTGTTCGACTGATGGTGAATTTATACAGCAGGCTAAGGAAATGAGAGAGAGGTCTAAACGAAGGGGATACCCTGATTGGGTTTTGAGAAGGGCGCACCAGTTTGCTTTTAAACAAAATAGAGAAAATCTGCTCTCTCCAAGAACAAAAGACGATAATGAAAAAGGAAAAGAACTTATTAGGTTGATTGCGACATACGATAATGGTGCCCCACAAGCAAGGGTCATTATAGAAAAATATTCGGGAATTCTACCATAGACGAGGATTTGAAAAAAGTTGTTGGTACAAAACCACAAATCACGTTTCACAGAAACAAAACGATTGGAGACAGGGTTGTCAAAAGTCATTTTGTGCAATCTAAAAAGGACAAGTCTTGGTTACCAGGGAGACCGAATGGCTGCTACAATTGCAGTGGATGCGTGGCCTGTCCGAATGATAAGACTACAAAAACCTTTATGAGTAACGTTACAGGACTGTCCTTTGATATTAGAAGTTTTATTAATTGTAGAACAACATTTGTGATATATAAAGCAACATGTATTTGCAAAAAGGAGTAAATAGGGAAGACCATACGAGAAATGAGAAGAAGAATAGGAGAGCATCTAAATGATATTGCAATCAATAATGACACGCCCATTGCTAAACATGTAAATTTAGTGCATGGGGGGATCCGAAAGTAATATCATTTACGGGAATTGGTTGCATGAAAATGAATAGTGGGGGGGGACATGGACAGAATCCTACAGCAAAAAGAAGCAAGATGGATTTTCCGGTTGAACACCATGACCCCTAAGTGGCTCAATGAGCAACTTGGCTATAGTTGTTTTATCTGAAAGGAGTATCTCCTGATCCCCACCTTACAAAATCCTCCCCCTCGCTTCCCCCCGTTTGATCATGCTTACGTGAAGCGTCCCATTACATGAGCCTGTCAAAATCAGATTTTTGAGCCTTTAAAATCTTGAGTGCCTTCAAAAGAAGGTGATATTTATATCCTTAAGGATTATATACCCTTAGGAAGAAGGGAAATTTATGGATAGATATATAATATATGACATTGTGGGCAACAGGCTGCTTAAAGAGTGCTTTCAGAATGAAATAGTATATTTAAATTATAAAAAAAAACAACCTGGAGGTCTGAACTGAGACATAAATTGATGTGCATGCAAAATGTAGATGCATGTTCACACAAGGCCATTGAACAGAGAGAAACCAAAGACAAGAAAAAATACCCAAATAACTGAAAGTAAATGTATAGATCGCACAGTGCAAAAATAATAATAAATAATAAAGGGTATTTAGTTAACATAATTTTGATCAAAATAATGTATAAGCTATCCCGAAACTTCACGGCAACCCTTATGGGACAGTCCTAACTCTAGTATTAAAAACCTTACCATTTGTCAAGTGACATACATATGGACATAGGCAGAGAGACTTGATCCCTAGTATAAGCATAAAACCGTGGCAGAATGAGCGCGTCAGCCCAGACAAAGGGCGGCCACACCCTTTTATATGCACTAAAGCATACTGACTGCAAAGAAAAAAAACCTGGAGGTCTGAACTGAGACATAAATTGATGTGCATGCAAAATGTGGATGCATGTTCACACAAGGCCACTGAACAGAGAGAAACCAAAGAAGCAAAAATTATGTTAACTAAATACCCTTTATTATTTATTATTATTTTTGCACTGTGCGATCTATACATTTACTTCCAGTTATTTGGGTATTCTTTGGTATATTTAAATTATGTCGCCTGATGAAGTTTGTATTTAAAGCTGCCAGCCTACCCCAAGTAGGAAGGAGCATCATGTGCGATTTGATTGATGGTCACTATGGCAGTGGTAATCATTGAGAAATAATACGGTATATATGGGGACATGTGACCATATGTGGTCGGCCGTGTGACTGAGGCGTTTCGGGTGCCACGTGACCGGAAGCGTTGTGGAGTCCACGGCCACATGTTGTAACATATGGCTGAGTGTAGGCGGCTGTAAAAATGGGGCTGCATTGCGTGATCGCGGCATGCCGGGCGGCCAGAAATTATGTGATTGGGTATGTCACGTGGGTATGTCACGTGATTGTGACCTGCCGGGCGTCCGGAAATGATGCGGTCGGCGGTGTCACGTCGTCACGGCTTGTCGGGCGGTGGAAATGATGCGATCGAGGGAGACCCAGCCGTGTCATGTGATTGTGAGACTCCGCGCTGCAGAAAATGACATGTTTTGAAAGAGTGGGAATACATATAAGGTGGTCAAAATGGAATGAGTCTGATGAGAGCACTATTATGGGATAATGTATTTGAAAAAGGAATGGGTTTGATAGAGATAAACCCTGGAATTATAGCAACCAAAATATAAGACACATATAAGCCCCGCCCAGGAAGTGACATAGGACTCCCTGGAAAGGAGGGAAAGTAAACCTATTTACATACAGGAAGTGAGTGTGTGGGATTATCTCCTCATACAGTTTTTGGAAAAATAGTGGAGGCAGCGCTCTGCACGACTGTAATGAACACTCACTATTGTGAGCCTCATTGAATTTTTTGTTTTACTCACTTTGACACTTTATTGGCACAGAGTCACCTTCTCTCTTTGCATTAATTGTGCCTTCCACAAAATGCTAAACATACTCCCCTGATGAATTCTCCGTAAGGAGAAAGAAACGTGTCGGGAGGGTTTTTGTGGGATATGTTAGAAGGTACACTTGGGTACTGCCCGTGTCGGGGCGGGAGCTAAACCCAGGGGCATGACAGGGGGGCATCAGTCCTCAGAAAAAGATCAACAGACAGACAGAAATTCCCGGATGGTGCCTAGATGCAAAATGGGTGAGAACCAAACATTTTCTTTCTATATTGCACAATAGCACTTTAGATTATGATTAATGTTATTTAACAGTCAGGACTGGATATATTCATCCGGAGACCGTATCCTGTAAATATCTGTAATGAGTCTTTTTGTGTCCTTAGGTTAATAGGGGTTATGTTGATTCAGTAATGGATATATAGGATATAAAGTTTTATAGGTATAAGTGAAGGTTATGTTATAAGAGAATCCTCTCTGCTGTGAGTTGTCCTTTTGTTTAGGAATTGAAGGACAGGTCCTAATAAAATGTCCCTTTTTCCCAGAAAAAAAAAATACGCCTTTTTTCTTGCGAATCTCCGGGGAAATGTATGATGTAAAGGCACCCCCTAACTGCATGGGTTCTGCTACCTCCCCCAGTACTGGTTCACCTCCAGACCGCTCCCCCGGCAGAGGTCTGTCACATCTGACACACCCGTGACACCATCCCAGCCTTGTGCAGGTTTACAATTTTGTCCCTGGTGTCCTTACACAGCTCTTTGGACTTGCCCATGGTGGAGAGGTTAGAATGTGATTGATTGAGTGTGTGGACAGGTGTCTTTTATACATCTAACAAGGTGCAATTAATACAGGTAATGAGTGCAGAGTAGGAGGCTTCATAAAGAAAGACTAACAGGTTTGTGGGAGCCAGAATTCTCGCGGGTTGGTCGGTGATCAAATACTTATTTCATTCAATAAAATGTCACTTAATTGACGCTGAGAAGGCGTCTGACCCGTCAATTGGTCGTTCGTCTTCTCGCTGTTAAATAGGTTTGGGTTTGTGGGTCCTATTATTCACTCCATTAGAGCCCTTTATTCAAGACCCTCGGTGAAGGCGTCTGTTAATGGCACCATGTCTGATGAACAGCCTGTTTGTTAGGCAAATCCCTGCATGTGTCACAGCAGCCCAACCGCCATGACACATGAGCCGCGGCGGCACCAACATAGATGCCGAGCACCAGAGCGCGCTCACCGAAGGGTTAACAATCCACGCGCCCTCATCACTAATGAGAACAAGACGTTTCCTCCCTTCCTGTCTCCATAGTTGGGTCGTATGTATCTATCACAGGAAACAGAAACCTTATGATTCTTATAAAGGGGCAACACAAGACCCCAAAAGAGTCTCCGTGCTGAAGGGGTTAATGCCCCCTGCGCCCAGTAATGGGGTCTCCACATACCTCCACCTGCAGAGCCGCCACCACATATATGGCTGCTGTGTGCGCACAGGACCTGTGATGAGGTCACAGGAGGGGAGGAGTCAGGGGTCACATGATCAGGGGCCTCAGTGGATGCAGGACTCTGCTGTGCTGGTTGTCATGGTGCTGGATGAGCTGAAGTTTATGTGTGGGGTCAGGAGGGGTTTACAGTGTGGATGTAGCAGAGCCGCGCGTGTACGAGGTGTACGGAGCGGAGCCGCGCGTGTACGAGGTGTACGGAGCGGAGCCGCGCGTGTACGAGGTGTACGGAGCGGAGCCGCGCGTGTACGAGGTGTACGGAGCGGAGCCGCGCGTGTACGAGGTGTACGGAGCGGAGCCGAGCGTGTACGAGGTGTACGGAGCAGAGCCGAGCGTGTACGAGGTGTACGGAGCGGAGCGGAGCCGAGCGTGTACGAGGTGTACGGAGCGGAGCCGCGCGTGTACGAGGTGTACGGAGCGGAGCCGAGCGTGTACGAGGTGTACAGAGCGGAGCCGAGCGTGTGCGAGGCGTACGGAGCGGAGCCGCGCGTGTACGAGGCGTACGGAGCGGAGCCGCGCGTGTACGAGGCGTACGGAGCGGAGCCGCGCGTGTACGAGGCGTACGGAGCGGAGCCGCGCGTGTACGAGGCGTACGGAGCGGAGCCGCGCGTGTACGAGGCGTACGGAGCAGAGCCGCGCGTGTACGAGGCGTACGGAGCAGAGCCGCGCGTGTACGAGGCGTACGGAGCAGAGCCGCGCGTGTACGAGGCGTACGGAGCAGAGCCGCGCGTGTACGAGGCGTACGGAGCAGAGCCGCGCGTGTACGAGGCGTACGGAGCAGAGCCGCGCGTGTACGAGGCGTACGGAGCGGAGCCGCGCGTGTACGAGGCGTACGGAGCGGAGCCGCGCGTGTACGAGGCGTACGGAGCGGAGCCGCGCGTGTACGAGGCGTACGGAGCGGAGCCGCGCGTGTACGAGGCGTACGGAGCGGAGCCGCGCGTGTACGAGGCGTACGGAGCGGAGCCGCGCGTGTACGAGGCGTACGGAGCGGAGCCGCGCGTGTACGAGGCGTACGGAGCGGAGCCGCGCGTGTACGAGGCGTACGGAGCGGAGCCGCGCGTGTACGAGGCGTACGGAGCGGAGCCGCGCGTGTACGAGGCGTACGGAGCGGAGCCGCGCGTGTACGAGGCGTACGGAGCGGAGCCGCGCGTGTACGAGGCGTACGGAGCGGAGCCGCGCGTGTACGAGGCGTACGGAGCGGAGCCGCGCGTGTACGAGGCGTACGGAGCGGAGCCGCGCGTGTACGAGGCGTACGGAGCGGAGCCGAGCGTGTACGAGGCGTACGGAGCGGAGCCGAGCGTGTACGAGGCGTACGGAGCGGAGCCGAGCGTGTGCGAGGCGTACGGAGCGGAGCCGAGCGTGTGCGAGGCGTACGGAGCGGAGCCGCGCGTGTGCGAGGCGTACGGAGCGGAGCCGCGCGTGTGCGAGGCGTACGGAGCGGAGCCGCGCGTGTGCGAGGCGTACGGAGAGGAGCCGCGCGTGTGCGAGGCTTACGGAGCGGAGCCGCGCGTGTGCGAGGCTTACGGAGCGGAGCCGCGCGTGTGCGAGGCTTACGGAGCGGAGCCGCGCGTGTACGAGGCTTACGGAGCGGAGCCGCGCGTGTACGAGGCGTACGGAGCGGAGCCCTGTGTACAAGGCGTACGGAGCGGAGTCGTGCGTGTACGAGGTGTACGGAGCGGAGCCCTGTGTACGAGGTGTACGGAGCGGAGTTGTGTGTATACGAGGTGTACGGAGCGGAGTTGTGTGTATACGAGGTGTACGGAGCAGAGCCGCGCGTGTACGAGGTGTAAGGAGCGGAGTTGTGTGTATACGAGGTGGCCATGTAGTGGAGTAAACGAATACTGTTATAAAGACCACATAACATGTTCCAGTAAAGGTGTAGTGTATAGCCTCAAATGTCCATGCAACAAATTATACACAGGACAAACTATTCGCCAGATGAGCACGAGGATAGGCGAACATATATGGAATATTAAGAATAAATTTGATGGCCATCCGCTATCAAAGCACTTTATGGAAAAATATGGAGACTCCATCGAGAATATCCAAGTTCTGGGTATTCAAGTGGTACAGAAATACTGGCGAAAGGGTGACTTCATTAAACAGATTCCAGGGCAGAAGCCACTGGATATTTACACTGGACACTGAGACCAAAGGGCCTCAATAGTGAAATCAAACTATTTGCCTGCAACTAAATCTAACAAGGAAAGGGGATTATCATGCGACTGATTGATACATGACATTTGTATCCAATTTACCAGCACGGATATAAAAAGTCCACAAACCCTGAAGGCCAATCCCTGACGAAGGAAACCACTAGATTTCCGAAACGGGTAGAAACTGGTCCTCTGTGACCTCCGTATGGATCCTAACCACGTGTCTCGCAGGTTCTGAAGTGTCGAGCGCACCAACCTCCAGAGGCGACCCTCCCACTTAGTCACCGGCCGGGATTAAGTGTATCCAGTGTGCCGCCCGCCGGGCCTACTCCTAACCTCTGGAGAGATCCATCGCCCTCCACCTATCAGCGGTATAAAGGTCCTACCACCAAACAGTCTGCCAATGCCGGCATCTACGAGACACAAGCACCCAGCTGCGCTGCCATCGCAGAACTCCTGGTCTTCACATACTTCCTCTTCTAGATGGTTCAACCACATTGGCAAGCCTTTTACTAGCTATCACATACCAGTCACAGACTCCATAGACCAGATAAGGTCACCAGGTATTTTGCCAGATAGCTTATTTCATCAAGTCTATTACTTATTCTAGCTACTTACTCAATAGCACTTATCTAATCCCATCGTCTATTTTCAGAATCTAATAGAAAGAAAAATACCAAACCTCCACCATATCTATCCCTATCCGGCACGTCCAGATCTGCACCAAGGAACATCAGGTATTTCCCACCCAATTGTGCACCCAGTCAACAACACCCATACTAATTCTCTACCTCATCTCTAATCTATCTTCTTTGGATTCCCCCACCGGAGCCTCCAGCCTACTTATACGTTCTTGCAGACAAAGCCTCGCGGAAGTGAACAAGAAGCACCTACATGATCTCTTTTTTTAACGGATTTTAATTCTCTACCTTCGTTTAAATAAACCATATATTTTTAATATCCACTTGGCATCTTAGTCCATTTTCTATTTTATCTTACTCCTGTACTCACTCGATCCAGCGCAGAGATATATATCTTTTATTTATAATTAATTACCCTTCCCAGCTTGTGGGAACATATTCCGCAGCACTTTACTATTTTAGGGCTAAGGGTATTATTCGGCCATCCACCTCCATCTACCTCTCCAGTCACAGTGTGTGTGTGGGGGGTGTTGTTAAAAAAATATATATATATGGAGAGTTATGTCCGTACTTGGATTTTAGAGAGATTAATAAAATCACGGTTCACAATACCTGTCCTTTAACCTGAGATGTTTAAACAATTATCTAGAGATGAATGATTTTCCAAGTTTGACTTGAAAGGGGCATATAACCTTATACACGTACGTCAGGGTGATGAAGGGACGACAGCGTTCAATTCGCCTGAGGGTCATTTTGAAAATTTGATGATGCCATTTGGGTTAACCAATGCTCCAGCAGTCTTTAAAAAATTTTCATAAATTACATTTTTGAATCTGCTTTTTTTAGTAGAGGTAGACGCTTCTGCTTTTGGGATGAGAGCTGTTCTTTCATGGAAAAAAAAGTGGGTATCTACATCCTTGATGTAGAGTCTTTGAGAAATGGAGACATTGGTTGGAGGGGGCAAGATATAAGGTCTTTACCGATCATAAGAACCTGTTGTATATTGATGCTACTAAGTGCTTAAACACCAGATAGGCTTGGTGGACCCTGTATTTTTTGCCAGTTTGGTTTTGTCGCCGACGGAAGGGTTACCTATTAACAAACTTTAGGTATCGCTCTCTTTATGCGTACATTTTATTAATAAAGTACATGATTCCGTTTTAGCTGGACATGCGGGTTCATTTGCCATTCAGAGATCTCCATCTAGGTCCTTTTGTTGGCAGAATGCTCTTAAGGATATTAAAGAGTATGTCTGTAAGGGCTCATACTCACTTGGGAGAAAAACGGACGGGAGCAATCCGATAAAAAAATCGGATTGCACTCGTACCAATGTTAATCTATGAGGTACATCTCATATGCAATTTTTTTCTCAGCTAAAATAGGACTGAGAAAAAAAACGTCAGCATGCTGCGATTTGCTGCGTATATCGGACGAGACTCGCCAATGCAAGTCAATGGGTCCTAGAAAAAAAACGGACGGCATATGGACCATGCGAGTGCCATTTCACGCACCCTTCTCTTTAGAAAAGCTGTTAATTCATAAGCCCCGTACAGTTGCAATACATTGATACCCGACAATTTAGAATAGAAAGAATAGAACAACACACATAGAATAGATACACACGTGGTCAAAATTGTTGGTACCCCTCGTTTAATGAAAGAAAAACCCACAATGGTCACAGAAAAAACTTGAATCTGACAAAAGTAATAATAAATTAAAAATCTATGAAAATGAACAAATGAAAGACAGACATTGCTTTTCTGCTTCCACAGAATTAAAAAAAAATAAACTCATGAAATCGGCCTGGACAGAAATGATGGTTCTTCTTAACTTAATATTGTGTTGAACCTTTTGAGGCAATCAAACGATTGCTGTAACTGTCAATGAGACTTCTGCACCTCTCGACAGGTATTTTGGCCACTCCTCATGAGCAAACTGCTCCAGTTGTCTCGTGTTTGAAGGTTGCCTTTTCCAGATGGCATGTTTCAGCTCTTTCCAAAGATGCTCAATAGGATTTAGGTCAGGGCTCATAGAAGGCCACTTCAGAATAGTCCAATGTTTTCCTCTTAGCCATTCTTGGGTGTTTTTAGCTGTGTGTTTTGGGTCATTATCCTGTTGCAAGACCCATGACCTGCGACAGAGACCAAGCTTTCTGACACGGGGCAGCACATTTCTCTCTAGAATCCCTTGATAGTCTTGAGATTTCATTGTACCCTGCACAGATTCAAGACACCCTGTGCCAGATGCAGCAAAGCAGCCCCAGAACATAACAGAGCCTCCTCCATGTTTCACAGTAGGGACAGTGTTTTTTTCTTGATATGCTTAATTTTTCCGTCTGTGAACATAGAGCTGATGTGCCTTGCCCAAAACTTCCATTTTTGACTCATCTGTTCATAGGACATTCTCCCAGAAGCTTTATGGCTTGTCAACATGTAGTTTGGCAAATTCCAGTCTGGCTTTTTTTATGATTTTTTTTCAACAATGGTGTTCTCCTTGGTCGTCTCCCATGAAGTCCACTTTGGATCAAACAACGATGGATGGTTCGATCTGACATTGATGTTCCTTGAGCTTGAAGCTCACCTTTAATTTCTTTAAAAGTTTTCCTGGGCTCTTTTGTTACCATTTGTATTATCCGTCTCTTTGATTTGTCATCAATTTTCCTCCTGCGGCCACGTCCAGGGAGGTTGGCTACTGTCCCATGGATCTTAAATTTCTGAATAATATGTGCAACTGTAGTCACAGGAACATCAAGCTGCTTGGAGATGGTCTTATAACCTTTACCTTTAACATGCTTGTCTATAATTTTCTTTCTAATCTCCTGAGACAACTCTTTCCTTTGCTTCCTCTGGCCCATGTTGAGTGTGGTACACACCATGTCACCAAACAGCACAGTGAGTATCTGTAGCCCTATATACAGGCCCACTGACTAACTACAAGATTGTAGACACCTTTAATGCTAATTAGTGGACACAACGTGATTTAACATGTCCCTTTTGTCACATTATTTTCAGGGGCACCATCATTTCTGTCCAGGCCTATTTCATGAGTTTATTTTTCTTTTAAATTCCGTGGAAGCAGAAAAGCAATGTCTGATTTTCATTTGTTAATTTTCATAGATTTTTAATTTATTATTACTTTTGTCAGATTCAAGTTATTTCTGTGACCATTGTGGGTTTTTCTTTCATTAAACGAGGGGTACCAACAATTTTGACCACGTGTGTAGATAGAAAAATGTCAGTCACATACATAAGTAGTACAGTGACCCTGCTGGTTACTGTACTTGTCATTTGTTAAAATAAAGAATTTATAAAAAAAAAAAAAATTGGCGTGGGGTTCCCCGTAATTTTATACTTTAGCAGAAGTTAAGCAGACAGCTGGGGCAGATGTTTGAAGCCTGGGAAGAGGGTAATATCCACGGAGCTTCCCAGGCTACTAATATCAGCCCCCAGCTGAATACTTTGCCTTTACTGGCTATTAAAATGGGGGACCCCTATTTTAACAGCTAGCAAAGACTATGCAGACAGCTGGGGGCTGATATTAATAGCCTAGGAAGGGGCCATGAATATTGGCCCCCTCCGAGCCTAGAAACAGGAGCCCTCAGCTGCCACAGAAATGGCACATCCATAGAATGCGCCAAATCTGGCACTTAGCCTCGATCTACACACTGCTCTTTAGCGGTGACAGTGGGGTTATACGGTTGGGGTTGATGTCAGCTAATGATGCCACCTGGCATAAAGCCCAGGTTAGTAATGGAGAGGCGTCTATAAGACACCCCCATTACTAACCCCACAGTGATAATGATATGTGAAAAAAAGACAACCACACCATAAAGAAAATAATTTATTTGAAATAAAGACAGACTCCTTTAATAATCTAAATTAAACTCTACTTACCATCACGCCCATTCCACCTGAAGCCAATGTCAGACTCTGTCACATGTGCTCAGTGCGAACCAGCTTTCATCTGTGAAGAGCGCAGGGCACCAGTGGCGACTTGGTCAATCCTGGTGTTCTGTGGCAAATGCCAAGCGTCCTGCAGGGTGTTGGGCTGTGAGCACAACCCCCATCTGTGGACGTCGGGCCCTCATATCACCCTCATGGAGTGAGTCGGTTTCTAACCGTTTGTGCAGACACATGCACAATTGTGGCCTGCTGGAGGTCATTATGCAGGGCTCTGGCAGTGCTCCTCCTGTTCCTCCTTGCACAAAGGCGGAGGTAGCGGTCCTGCTGCTGGGTTTTTGCCCTCCTACGGCCCCCTCCACGTCTCCTGGTGTACTGGCCTGTCTCTTGGTAGAGCGTCAAGCCTCTGGACACTACGCTGACAAGACATAGCAAACCTTCTTCCCACAGCTCATATTGATGTGCCATCCTGGATGAGCTGCATTGCCTGAGCAACTTTTGTGGGTTGTAGAGTCCGTCTCATGCTACCACGAGTGTAAAAGCACAACCAACATTCAAAAGGGGCCAAAACATCAGCCAGAAAGCATTGGTACTGAGATGTGGTCTGTGGTCCCCACCTGCAGAACCACTCCTTTATTGAGGGTGTCTTGATGATTGCCAATAATTTCCATCTATTGTCTATTCCATTTGCACAACAGCATGTGAAATTGATTGTCAATCAATGTTGCTTCCTAAGTGGACAGTTTGATTTCACAGAAGTTTGATTTACTTGGAGTTATATTCTGCTGTTTCAGTGTTCCCTTTATTTTTTGAGCAGTGTGTATATATACAGTGCAGACCAAAAGTTTGGACACACCTCATTTAAAGATTTTTCTGTATTTTCATGACTATGAAAATTGTACATTCACACTGAAGGCATCAAAACTATGAATTAACACATGTGGAATTATATAGTTAACAAAAAAGTGTGAAACAACTGAAAATATGTCTTATATTCTAGGTTCTTCAAAGTAGCCACCTTTTGCTTTGATGACTGCTTTGCACACTCTTGGCATTCTCTTGATGAGATGAGATTTTTTGTTGTTCTCATTCATATTATATATATTCATATATACACACACACACATTATTCTCTCCACTCATGATTATTGGTTGGGTGAAGCCATTTGTTGTCAAACTACTGTGTTTTCTCTTTTTAAATCATAATGACAACCAAAAACATCCGAATGACCCTGATCAAAGGTTCACATACCCCAGTTCTTAACACTGTGTATTGCCCCCTATAACATCAATGACAACTTGAAGTAATTTGTGTGAGAGAGATAGATATATAAAAATATCTATCTAGATATATTGAGAAAATCGCATAGCAATCGCATGACAAGAATACGGAACATTTTATTTCTCACCTATGGGTATGAACCCTAAATGCAAAGTCTTTGCCAGGGCAAAAAGCCTTTCTTCAAACTCAGCGGGTTATCTCTTTCGTAACAATGTTGTCCCAGCCCTTGACCCACTTGTCCATGGACTTTGCCACAGATTTGCTTAACTCTGGTGGTAACACTGTCGTGGTGGTGGACCGTTTTAGCAAAATGGTTCTTTTGGTCCCACTTCAAAAGTTGACAACTGCTAGCAGCTTAGCAACTTTGTTCATTTCTCATATCGTTAAAGTTCATTGTGTTCCCAAAAACATAATTTCTGGTTGAGGGGGTTCAATTTCTGGCTAGTTTGTGGTATAGATTTTGCTCCAGATTGGGTATCAAGCTGTCTTTTCTCTCAGGTTATCATCCTGAGACTGATAGTCAAACTGAAAGGATGAAACAGGAAATAGAGCAGTATTATGGATTGTCTCCTCTAAACAGAAAGACTGGGTGGAGTTTCCGTGCCTTATCAAGTTTCCTTTAAATAACCGATCCTCTAAGGCTACAGGGACCTTGCCTTTTTTTTTTTTTATTAGCTGTGGTAGTTTTCATCCAGTGTTTGGGAATTTTTCAGGATGACAGTCTTACATGCCAGAGGAGGAGATTTTGCCCCCAATTAATTAAGGTCTGGTGGGAGGTCAAAAGGGATCTTTTGGTAGTTAGTGACTGGGAAAAAAGAGTTGCTAACCGCAGCTGTAGGAAGGCTCCTATCTTTAAGGTGGGGGATTTTATGTGGTTGTCCTCAAAAAATCTGCACTTAAAAGGTCTACAAAGTTTGCACCTAAATATGAAGGTCATAATAAAATTATTATTTTAAATCATGGGACAGTTAACTTGCAACTTCCTATTGCCTGGAAAATCAATAATTCTTTCCATTCTTCTCTTTTAAAAAAAATGTGAGGGGACACCTGGTCCATAGTTAAGGTGGATTTGAAAGGGTATCAGGAGTCTGGGGTAGAGGGAGTTCTTGGTTCCAGGTGGGTCAGGCGCCGTCTCCAATATCTCGTTAAGTTTAAACATTATTGTCCTTAAGATAACTCCAAAGTTAATTTGGCGGATATTCATGCGATCAAATAGACAGATTATTGGGTGGGGCTGGGGAAAACAGCGGTCATGGTACACATTGTTACCAATAACAAAGTTAGAGGGAGGTGAAAGGTCTTTAAAAGTAATTACAGGGAATTAGGAGAGAAGCTGAAGTACTGGACCTCCAAGGTGGTGCTTTCAGAAATACTGCCGATTCCACTAGCATCACTAGAAAGTCAGCAGGAGCTTAAGGAGATAAATATGTTTCAGAAAGAAAGGGTCTGGGTTCATGGAGAACTGGGCCGACTTCTCTGTCAGCTACAGGCTCTACAGTAGGGACAGGCTGCACCTCAATGGGGAGGGTGCAGCTTTGATGAGGGAGTGAGGGAAAAAAAATGGTCAGATGGAGGGAGGAGCTTTTAAACTAGAATTTTGGGGGAGAGAGGGTAGTTTTGCAAATAAGGGGAGAGAGTACACACAGTGAGACAGTAAAGGTCAATGAGGATTTAAGGGGGCTGGGACATTCAACAAAAGGAGGCGAGTAAGAGTAATAAATGTTTTAATAGTATTATATGTCTGCTGGCAAATTCAAGAAGTCTTGCATACAAAATGAATGAATTAGAGACTCGTATGTCAGCCACAGATTACAATGTGGTGGGCATTACGGAAACCTGGCTGGATGAAAGCCATGACTGGGTGAAACTATAGAGGGTTACACTACATTCAGAAAGGATAGGAAAGAAAAAAAAGGTAGAGGGGTGTGTATTTTCGTTAAATCCAACTTAAGACTTGTGATCAATGACGACATTGGGCGAAGCTTCGACAATGTAGAGTTAGTATGGGTAACTGTACATGGAAATGGTAATAATGGAAAGCTGCTAATTGGAGTTTGCTACAAGCCTCCTAATATAGTTGAACAGGTAGAGGATGAAATGCTGAAAGTGTTGGTTCCCTTAAAATTGTTCCAAAAAATGAAGTAATTGAACATAATTTCACACAAAACCACCAAAAATGGGCAAGACAAAGTTGTTGGCACCTTGCTAAAGTTGTGGGTAAACAACATTGTTTCAAGCATGTGAAGCTTGTTCAAACTTAATTGTGGCAAGTAACAGGTGTGGGCAATATGAAAAGCACACCTGAAATCAGATAAAAAGGGAGAAGTTGATTCAATCTTTGCATTGTGTGCATGTGTGTGCCACACTAAGCATGAAGAACAGAAAGAGGTGAAGAGAACAGTCTGAGGACTTGAGAGCCAAAATTGTTGAAAAATATCAACAATTTCAAGGTTGCAAGTCCATCTCCAGATGTCTGGTGCGCAACCTAATCAATACATTTGCAACCCATGGCACTGTAGCTAATCTCCCTGGATGTGGAAGACAGACAAAAATTGATGAAAGGTTGCACCGCAGGATAGTCCATGTGACGACACAGCTTTCCTCCTTAATTATGCCAGATATACTTTCTGATGGCCAAGAGCAATATACCTTTATTTTTATGTTGACTCTTTTAACCTGTGTTCTTCTTTGGTTGCTCAACACAGACTATTGTTCGTATAAATCTGAATGCTGATCACTTGAGGAGATATTGGTAATTGACGAAGGCTGTTATCTACATCTTATATCCTCTCTTACAATGTATCATCTGCCATACAGGGACTCTGAACAATGAATGTTTCCTAAGATACAGGTGCATCTCACTAAATTAGAATATAATCAAAAAGTTAATTTGTTTGATTTTCAATACAAACAGTGAAACTCATTATGTTGGGTCATTACACACAGAGTGATCTATTTCAAGTATTTATTTCTGTTAATGTTGATGATTATGGCTTACAGCCAATGAAAACACAAAAGTCATTATCTCAGTAAATTAGAATACTTTATAACAACAGCTTGAAAAATGTTTTTAAAATCCGAAATGTCGGCCTACTGAAATGTATGTTCAGTAAATTCACTTAATACTTGGTCGTGGCTCCTTTTGCATCAATTACTGCATCAGTGCAGCGTGGCATGGAGGCGATCAGCCTGTGGCACTGCTGAGGTGTTATGGAAGCCCAGGTTGCTTTGATAGCAGCCTTCAGCTCGTCTGCATTGTTGGGTCTGGGGTCTCTCATCCTCCTCTTGACAATACCCCATAGATTCTCTATAATAGATTCTCTATGGGGTTAAGGTCAGGCGAGTTTGCGGCCAATCAAGCACAGTGATACTGTTGTGTGTAAACCAGGTATTGGTACTTTTGGCAGTGTGGACAGGGGCCAAGTCCTGCTGGAGAATGAAATTTCCATCTCCAAAAAGCTTGTTGGCAGAGGGAAGCATGAAGTGATCTAAAATGTTCTGGTCTGAATAAAACACAGTGGACCTACACGAGCAGATGACATGGCTCCCCAAACCATCACTGATTGTGGAAACTTCACACTAGACCTCAAGCAGGTTGGATTGTGGCCTCTCCACTCTTCCTCCAGACTCTGACACACTCCACAAGGTCTCAGAGTTCCAATTTTCATTTGGAAATCAAGGTTCCAATGACTGCCTTCTGGACATCTGTCAAGTTAGAAGTCTTCCCCGTGATTGTGGAGCCTACTGAAACAGACTAAGGGACATTTTTAAGCTCTTAGGAAGCCTTTGCAGGTGTTTTTTGTTAATTATTTTAATTTGCTGAGATAATGACTTTTGTGTTTTCATTGGCTGTAAGCCATAATCATCAACATTAACAGAAATAAACACTTGGAATAGATCACTCACTCTGTTTGTAATGACTCTATATAATATATGAGTTTCACTTTTTGTATTGAAGAACTAAAATAAATTAACTTTTTGCTGATATTCTAATTTAGTGAGAAGCACCTGTATGTTAAATACCACTGTAGGGTGTTTTCCAGCCAACATTTGGGGGGGATGAGCTGTGGATATTTGAGCATTGTAAATTAATATCATCATCCCTAACCCTTCACTTGTGAATGATGGCTTGAAAGGACAAATTTGAACTATAAAAAGGGGGCCTCTGCATCTGTTCAAAGAGACACTACAGAATGAGAGCCTAAGGGACCACAGCCCTGGCTGGCAAGATACAGAACTGCTCCACTGACCATTGCTGAACTCTCAGAGATTATGTGAAGAACCAGGTTGGGACAATCGGGTCCCCTGGACACATATCTCACGGCTCTAATCCGGGCAGGTCAGTGGAAATGTGAGACTGTAATTTTACACCATCTCATGTATTTGCTGGGACTGTTTTATATGTTATTAATTGCTGGTGGTTCAATAAATGATTGCCACACTGTATACCTTCACCCTGTGTTGTCTGAGTAGTGTTCTGCCCATGGAAGACCCCGTGTCTTCACAGTCCAGATGTCGGATAAGCAGTCCCAGTCAAGTTCCAGAGAAATTCAAGTGCTTTTGCATGCTCAGGGTGCATCAGTGTCAGCGTGAACTATCCGTCAACATTTGAAATCCTGTGGCGGGAGACCCAGGAAGATCCCACTGCTGACACAGAGGCATAAAAAAGCTGGACTGCAGTTTCCCAAAATGTACATGAGTAAGCCAAAATCCTTCTGGGTAAGCATCTTTTGGACAGATGAGACCAAGATGATGGGCTTTACCAAAATTCTCTATTCTGTTTACCTTAAACAGAATGAAGCTTACAAAGAAAAGAACACAGAACCCACAGTGAAATATGATGGACATTCAAAGATGGTTTGGGGTTGTTTTGTTGCCTCTGGCACTGTGTGCCTTGACTGTGCGCAAGGCATCATGAAATCTGAAGATTACCAAAGGATTTTGGGTCACAATGTAGTGCCTATTGTCAAAAAGCTGGGTTTGCATCCTAGATCATGGGTCTTCCAGCATGGCAATGGACCTCAAACATACTTCAAGAAGCACCAATAATTGGATGGAAACAAAGTGCTGGAGAGTTCTGAATTGGCCAGCAATGAGTATGGATCTAAATCCCATTGAACACCTGTGGAGAGTTCTTAAAATTGCTGTTGGGAGAAAAATATTACAATTTGAAGTCCTCAGTGGTTGATACCATCTTTTCAGTTAGCCATCAAAAGGTAACAAATTGCAAGCTTTTGGGACTACTCAGGTCTCTTCATCAGGCACAGTATAACACAATCTGAAGAGTCACATATTTATACACAACAGGGCACAAGAATAATGCAATAGATAAGACAAGTGATGTGAAGCAGAACTATCAGTATTGGAGAGAGAGAAGCAGTTGTGGCCGTAAATATTGAAACAGTTCATATATAAGGAGTGTGAAAGTTTTATTGTCCTGTGATTGAGGTCTGGTCAATGATTGTGATGCTCCCAAACGGTCTGAGGAACACAATGCTTAGTGGATGTAGGAAGACATAAATCCATGCGATACATTGCTGAGTGCTGCTGAGTGTGCCAAAGATTGTCATAAGCTTGAACTCCCAAATTTATTTTGTCTCTCTGAGATTTGAAATTACGTTTTAATACAAGTAATTTTATGTCCATGATGCTGTGATCAGGGATACAAAAATGTTTGCAGCAGGTATATCTATTTTTTCTATTATTGTGTGGCGATGAAAATTCACCCTTCTAAGTTTTTTGCCCTGTCTGCCCTACATACAGACCCCCAGTTGAACATTTGGTACATATAATTAAGTACACTACATTAGATGTAATGCAGCTGAATGTATATGGGATCTTGTGGTCCTGATGTGAGTTGGGAATCTTTATCTTGTTCGTGGTCATTATAAATGGACAGGTTTTACATTTTTCTGGCTGCAGGGAAAGGTTCCTGTAGCTGTTGGAGAGGACAGGGAGCTTCTGACAATGATGCTTCGTAGATTTTGAGCTGCGTAAATCACCGAAGTTGGGGATCTGGAAATATAGATTGTAATTGGGCATCTTTTTGTAATAATGGTTGTAATTTCGGTGCAGCTTTCCTTAGCACCTCCAGATTTGGATTGTAGGTGACCACGAGAGCCACCCGGTTCCTTTCTTGTTTAGTTTTCAAATGTAGGAGAGGATTCCTTGATATTCTGGTGGCTCTTGCAATCTGGTTTTCAATTGTTGTTGGATGGTAGCCCTGGTTCAAAAAGGTTTTTCTGAGGCCACCAAGGTGTTGTCTCTGTCCATAGGGTTGGAACATATCCGATTGTATATGATGGCTTGGGTGTACACAATAGAGATTGTGTGTTGTGGATGGAAACTGACCCATTTAAGGGATGTTGGACAGTTAATTGGCTTCTGGCACAGGAATGGTTCTACTTCATTGTTCTATAATTTAATGATGGTGTCCAGAAAAATTAATTTTAGTACAGAAGTACTTGAGTGTTAAGTTTATGGTGGGATGAAATTGATTAAAGTGCTCATGGAACGGCTTTAGCTGTTGCTCAGACTTCGTCCAGATGATTAAAATATTGTCAATGAGGACAAGAAGTCACTTTCAATCTTGGCCATGAAAATTTGCATACTGTGAAGCCATATCCTGTAGATATATGTGGTTATCAAATTCAAAGTAATTGTGGGTCAGGATGATTTTTTTAAGTTTCACCACAAAGGTGAAACTATCCTCCTGGTCTTTTTGCTTCCCCCCCCCAGCACCTTTTCCTTCTATCACGCTTAGGTTTGTGGGAGGTTATACTTGTTCTTTTTGGTTCTCCTTAGCTTGCCTTCTTTGCCCTATACGAATGTGTTTTAGTTTCTCCCCAAGAGTTTTGTATCTTACTTCACACTTTCCTTTCCCCTAGTTGACAGTGTGTTGCGGCCTCCCCTAAGGTTCCTCAGGAGGTACGAGAAACCCCTCAATGGCCTATTACGGATTTAGATCCGAGGTGGTACTTTAAGTTGTGCAGCTAGTCTGTACAGAGACTAGTTGGGGGTACTTTGCGGCATTTTCCCCTGTGTGGTTTCTCCAGTTGCTATCAAGATGCGCTTTCTGATTAAAACATTTTCTACATTCTGAAAATGAAAAAGGCTTCTCCCCTGTGTGGGTTCTTTGGTGCCTAACAACATCTGATTCATGGTTAAAACATTTTCCACATTCTGAACATGAAAAAAGCTTCTACCCTGTGTGAGATCTCTGATGTTTAATAAGATTTGATTTCTTTGCAAAACATTTCCCACATTCTGAACATGGAAAAGGCTTCTCCCCTGTGTGAGTTATCAGATGTTTGATAAGATTTGATTTCTCTGCAAAATATTTCCCACATTCTGAACATGAAAATGGCTTCTCACCTGTGTGAGTTCTCTCATGTGCGATAAGATTTGATTTCTTTTCAAAACATTTCCCACATTCTGAACAGGTAAATGGCTTCTCCCCTGTGTGAGTTCTCTGATGTGTATCAAGATGTGATTTCTGTATAAAACATTTCCCACAATCTAAACATGAAAAAGGCTTCTCCCCTGTGTGTATTTTCTGATGCTTAACAAAGCTTGATTTCTGGTTAAAACATTTTCCGCATTCTGAACATGAAAAAGGCGTTTCCCCTATGTGAGTTATCTGATGTCTGAGGACATTTGCTTTCTTTGTAAACCATTTCCCACATTCTGAACATGAAAATGGCTTCTCCCCTGTGTGAGTTTTCTGATGTTTCATAAGATTTGATTTCTTTGCAAAACATTTCCCACATTCTGAACATGAAAATGGTTTCTCCCCTGTGTGAATTCTCTGATGATTAAGAAGAGACACATTCTTCACAAAACATTACCCACATTCTGAACATGAAAAAGGCTTCTTCCCTGTGTGAGTTCTTTGATGTTTGGTAAGACTTGATTTCTTTGCGAAACATTTTCCACATTGTGAACATGAAAATGGCATCTCCCCTGTGTGAGTTCTTTGGTGACTAACAAGATCTGATTTCTGGTTAAAACATCTATCACACTTGGAACAGGAAATTTGATTCTCTGCTGTGTACATTTTTTGATGTTTAAGAAAAGACTTTTTGAGAGGAAAACTATTTCTATATTCTGAAGGTGAAAATGGCTTTTTTGCTTTAGGAGCAGTTTGTTTTTTAATGCCTCTTTTGTGACTATGATTTTCCTTAGTAGTCGGTAATGAATCAGAAGACAGGACTTGTTTTAAAGAATCAGATGATTGATCTTCGCTGTGAAGGGATGATGGTATATCTGGAGTAATGGCATTCACTTCAATTGTATCCTGTGGGATCTCAAGATCATTGGATTTAAAAATTGAAGATGTCAGCTGTCCCTCTGATCTCCTGGTACAGTCATCTGCCAAGAATAAAACAAATTATTTTTTTTTAGTAAAATATACTTGAATTTTATATTTTTGAACATTTTTAATTAAACTATCTGTAGAAATGGCAAGTTATGTAAAAACATTGAATTATTCACCAAGACACTGACAGTCCCCAGTCTAATAGAAAACTTCATAGGATGAACCAGTAGAGCGTGGTGTTCAACGGTTTGTTCATTCTGCATCCAAAATATGGAATAAAAAGCCACCAAACAATGTTATGTAGATGAATATAACACCAATAAAAACTTCCACTCATCTCACAAAAAACAATTCCCCACTCAGGTCCATCATCTGTCAGTGGGAAAACAAAAGTTTCCAAATTATTAAGGTCTCAAAAGGCTCTTGAAAAGCAACATGGCTTCCATATACTAATCCAGCAATATCCGCTCTCCCAATGTGAAATCTCCCCCTCGTTTCCGAGCCTTGCAGTGCGCCCAAACCACATTTATCATCCATGTATTTGGCATTACTATAGTGAGAAAAAAACACTTAATTTACGTTGTGTCTCTCCTGCAGCACAATCTGGACACTATGTGTTGGGCAATAAAATAATATATTTGTAATTTTCACTCTCCAACATCTAATGTGATAATGTCCAGGAAGTGTCTGTGGAGTCAAAGTAGTCACTACTTCTATAGACTAATTCACTGAGGGTAAAAACTTCCAAAATGGAGTCACTTTCTGGGGATTTCTACCGCTCTGGTTTTTTGCCATTTTGTCATATTAGGGCTCCTGCAAATGGTGTGCCCCATCTCCTGTGTAATCTGCTCCTGCGACATCTGCTCCTGTCACCATACGTGGCCTCATTCATTCTGCAGAGAATCTAACTTTGTGATATATGTAATCAAATGCCCATGTGGTCTACTATACGTATGGAAAACTATTCAACACATTAGGGACTGCATTGCCAGCCACAAATCCACTATCCGTTGCTGCAAACCCTGGTGTGGTAAAGCGATTTGCTCGGCTCTCACAGAGGCAGAAACACTTATTGGGTTAACTTACAGTTGGTTTATTAATTAATGGCATAAACCATGGCAGGGTTCCGCAAAATAAACAAGGCCTATCCGGGATAACGGGAAACAAAAAGATAAAGTATAGTACAGTTCATAGGTGAGCGGGGTTTCGCCCGCTCCAGGTAACACAAAGTTCCACCACAAAGTCCTTCTGTGGAGCTCTCTGGCTTCCACACACATGGTCTGGAGACTTCCTTCACCAGACAGAAAAAAAAAACAGTGGCTGAGCATTTCACTTCTGCAGCCACATCCTTCAGGTGGAGATATGGTGAGTAGGCGGCCCGCACATCTCAAACCTACTCACAAAGGTGGTGTCACCTGCCTGTGACTCAAGCTCCGGGGGAACAGGTCCAAGCACACACACTTCCGGTCTGGCAGTAATCGGGGAAACATACATAAACCCTCCAGCCACAACTAGAGACAGATGCACGAGACGTAGGCGCGGGAGCGCCTGTTCACAGCTCCATTAAAGGTAGCTACCCAGCACACGTTGTGCAGACAGACAAGCCACCTGGCATGATCATATAACATGCTTCTATACTGATCTGTTACTTAATAAGCTTTATTACTTATCTATATTGCTCATATGTCTCTGTCCTATACCTAACATGCCTTTATACTCAACTATTTGGGGACCTATATTCCTTATGTCTCTGCCCTGATACCTAACTTTTTAACCATCTAAGGTCTGTCATTCTACTCCTTGGCCCCGGCTCCTTTGCTCCTCCACTTAATCATTAATCGTTTTGCTTCCATTAACCTATCTTTTTACCGATGACTTACTATGAAGCCAGAATATCAGCAATACTTACCTGCAGGACGGATGTCCTATAAGCCGCTGAAGATTGTACTTGTAACTGCCGCACATTCAGGACGAGCATATGAAAGGCTTAGGTATTAGAGATGAGCGTTGTTCGACTCGAACTGTTCGCGAATCTCAAATTCGAGCTGTTTTGGGCGGTGTTTGAGCCGTTCGGCGAACACGAACGATTTGAGAAAAATTCGGCTGTTCGAGGTTATGTTCGATAACTGTTCGTGCACCAAAATCATAACTGGATTTTTTCTCAGTAATGATGAAAATTAATGTTAATACGCAGTTTGAGTGTACAGCGGGGTGGGGGGAGGGGCAGGGGATGGATCTCTGCAGGAATAATGAAGATCTCCATTTTTTTTTCTCTTTCCCGCATTTACAGTGGGGAGGTGCAATCTGTCAGCCTATCAGCAGCGCACACACGGAGCGAAGTGCTTTTTTTCACACAAGCAAGGGCATGTGTCATTGGCAGTGTATGTCACATGTCCTTGCCCTATAAGACCAAGCCATTTTCCCCGTCGCCACCATTTTCTCACTGCTGCACCTGCGTGTTAGACGGCACCGCTGTTGCTGTGTGCGCTATACCTTGTTAATTTCAAGCCAATTTTCGCACAAATCTACAGATAGCTTGGGAGTAGGGAATAGTTGTGATTGCAGTCCTTTTAAGGACTAGGTTACAGCATTTCCTACGACTTTTATCAGGCAGGTCTGTGCTCTTAAATAGATACATTGTGGGAGTAAAGACTAATTGTAATTGCAGTCCTTTTCAGGACTAGGTTACATCAGTTCCTATCAGTTTTTGCCAGGCAGGTCTGTGCCAGTGCTTTGCAAGTTTTTTTCACAGCATTTGGCTGAATCTAGCAAAGCTAATCCTTTTTGGCCTATTGCAGAGTGTGTTAGTCAGTGGAGTAGCCTATCTGTGTTGCAAGATATACCACCTGTGTATAGAATACCAATTTTTTTACTGCACCTAGTGAAGTAAAATCTTTTGGACATAGCATCATTCTATTAGTCCATCTATACGGACCTCCATCAGGTTGCAAATTGAATATAATTTTTTTCTGCATCTAGCTCTGAAAAAATATTTGGGCTTCTAGCAGTGTGTGGGACTTGTTCTATTAGTCCATCTATACTGACCTCCATCAGGTTGCAAACTGAATATAATTTTTTCTGCATCTACCTCTGAAAAAATATTTGGCCTTCTAGCAGTGTGTGGGACTTGTTCTATTAGTCCATCTATACTGACCTCCATCAGGTTGCAAATTAAAAATAATTTTTATCTGCATCTACCTCTGAAAAAATATTTGGGCTTCTAGCTGTGTGTGGGACTTGTTCTATTAGTCCATCTATACTGACCTCCATCACGCTGCAAATTCAAAATAATTTTTTGTCTGCATCTAGCTCTGAAAAAATATTTGGCCTTCTAGCAGTGTGTGGGACTTTCTCTATTAGTCCATCTATACTGACCTCCATCAGGTTGCAAATTAAAAATAATTTTTATCTGCATCTACCTCTGAAAAAATATTTGGCCTTCTAGCAGTGTGTGGGACTTTCTCTATTAGTCCATCTATACTGACCTCCATCAGGTTGCAAATTAAAAATAATTTTTTGTCTGCATCTAGCTCTGAAAAAATATTAGGCCTTCTAGCAGTGTGTGGGACTTTCTCTATTAGTCCATCTATACTGACCTCCATCAGGTTGCAAATTCAAAATAATTTTTTGTCTGCATCTAGCTCTGAAAAAATATTTGGCCTTCTAGCAGTGTGTGGGACTTTCTCTATTAGTCCATCTATACTGACCTCCATCAGGCTGCAAATTAAAAATAACTTTTATCTGCATCTAGCTCTGAAAAAATATTTGGCCTTCTAGCTGTGTGTGGGACTTGTTCTATTAGTCCATCTATACTGACCTCCATCAGGTTGCAAATGAAAAATAATTTTTTGTCTGCATCTAGCTCTGAAAAAATATTTGGCCTTCTAGCAGTGTGTGGGACTTTCTCTATTAGTCCATCTATACTGACCTCCATCAGGTTGCAAACTGAATATATTTTTTTTCTGCATCTACCTCTGAAAAAATATTTGGGCTTCTAGCTGTGTGTGGGACTTGTTCTATTAGTCCATCTATACTGACCTCCATCAGGTTGCAAACTGAATATAATTTTTTTCTGCATCTACCTCTGAAAAAATATTTGGGCTTCTAGCTGTGTGTAGGACTTGTTCTATTAGTCCATCTATACTGACCTCCATCAGGTTGCAAACTGAATACAATTTTTTTCTGCATCTACCTCTGAAAAAATATTTGGGCTTCTAGCTGTGTGTGGGACTTGTTCTATTAGTCCATCTATACTGACCTCCATCAGGTTGCAAATTGAATATAATTTTTTTCTGCATCTAACCCAGCCAATAGTTTTGGCCTAATACCACAGTTTGGCCACTCAGCTCTGCTCGGTTCCCATCCATTGTTTTTTTGTGCCTGCTGCTGGTGGAAAGGGGAATAGGCGTGTTGGGAAGGGGAAAAAAGGTTGTGTCTGTGGGGTAGGTGTTAAAGCAACAGTAACATCTGCAGAAGAAAGACCATCTTCCAGCCAAACTAAAATGTCTACTTCTTTTAGCGGACAATGTGATAAGATCCCTTTCTTACGGCCACGCCAATCGCTACAAATTCCAGATGAGGCACAAAAACAGCAGGTGCTTCAACGGATATCAAGTGCTCCTTTAAGTGGGCTCTCCTCCACATCAACTTCAACATCACAAATACTCCAGTCCTCAAAGGTGTCACCCCAATCGCACTTGCTTCCTCACAGCTCCCAAATCTCCAGCTGCCCGTCTGAGTACGAGGTAGAACAGATGGTTGAGTCTGCAGAGCTGTTTACTCATACTATAGCCTGGGAATCAGAGGTCGACTCCAGCGCTTCTGTGAATCCAGACGAGGAAATGATCTGCACTGATGCCCAGAATCTTTATGAGTCGGATCCAGGACCAGACGCAGAAGGTTCTGACCATAATGTAGACCCTCATTCCCAAACTGTAACTCCTGTTGGTGGAGACAATGAGGAAGACGATGATGAGACTCAAATACCTGATTGGAGCGACAACTTTAGTTTTTTGTCAGGGCAGGAACAGGTTGGCTCTGAGGACGACGGGTGTGATAACGCACAGGGTGATGATGATGAGGTTGGAGATCCCACTTACTGTCAACCCACAGTCAGCCATGAGATGAGGTCAGCAGAGGAGGTGGAGGAAGATGCTAGTGACGACGAGGTCAGGTTGCGCCTTCCTGGACAGAGACGTAGTACTGGAAGCACGTCAACAACTGCATCCTCAAACACAACTCTGCCTCTCACCACAAGTCGTGGTGGCTCTTCAGGTCGCATGAGTGCTAAGCCTTGCATAGCCTGGGCATTTTTTCAGATCGATAAAGATGACCCAACTCGTGTTATCTGTAACATTTGTCAGCAAAAGCTAAGTAGAGGCCAAAAAATACATAGTTTGAGTACTTCATGCATGAACCGGCACATGGACATGAAGCATAAGTTGCAGTGGGATGCTCAGTGTGCTACAATGCGGCCTAGCCGGCCGGGCCAACCACCGTCTGCCATATCTTGTGCATCCGCGGCCTCTTCATCCTCTGTGACTGGGGGGACAGCAGTCACACCTGTTTTGGGGCGCAGACCTGCCACCTCTTTACCCGCAACAGCCAGCGTGATTGGCAGGTCATCATTTTCTTTGGAGGTGGTAACACCAGCTGGTGTTGAGCGCTGTCCGACATCGATAGCACCACCTTTGGATCAAGGCAACCTAACATGTCCGCCTGCATCTTCCTCACAGACCGGCAGTTTGCCGGGGACACCCTTATCAACCCCGTCTAAGCACAATAGCCAGCCCTCGGTCCCTTAGATGTGGAGAAGTAAAAGACCATTTCCTCCTAGCCATGAGAAAGCTAAGAGGTTGAATTTCACCATCTGCAAGCTCTTGGCTACAGAAATGCTGCCTTTCCGCCTGGTGGACACAGAGGATTTTCGAGACCTTATGTCCATCGCAGTGCCACAGTACCAGATGCCCAGTCGGCACTACTTCTCAAAGAAAGGTGTGCCTGCGCTCAACCAGCATGTCGCACACAACATCACCGCTTCTTTGAGAAACTCTGTGTGTGACAGGGTGCATTTCACCACAGACACTTGGACGAGTAGGCATGGACAGGGGCGTTACATGTCGCTGACTGGGCACTGGGTAACTATGGTGACAGCAGGACAAGGGGCTGCTGTCCAAGTCTTGCCGTCCCCACGAGTTGTGCGTCAATCCTCTTTATGTCAAAGTTCCTCCACTGCTTCTGCCTCCTCAACCTCCTCTCGGTCTTCCACCTGCACCCAAAGCCTGTCTGGTCATGCCACAAGCTTTCTAACTGCGCAGAAGGGATCCTGCACACCTCCTTACTATGCTGGCAGTAGGGCTCAACGTCATCAGGCGGTTTTTACATTGAAATGTCTGGGAAATGTGAGTCACACAGCTGAGGAGTTGTGGTCAGCTCTGGAGAACCAATTTCATGAATGGTTGTCTCCACTGGACCTGAAACCAGGGAAGGCCGTGTGCGACAATGCTGCAAACCTGGGTGCGGCCCTTCGCCGGGGCAATGTCACACACGTGCCTTGTATGGCTCACGTGTTGAACCTGGTTGTCCAGCAATTTTTAGCCCACTATCCCAGACTAGATGGCCTTCTGCAGAGGGCACGGTCGCTGTGTGCTCACTTCCGCCGTTCGCATCCCGCAGCTCAGCGACTTACATCTCTACAGAAGTCGTTGGGCCTGCCACTTCACCGGCTAAAATGCGATGTGCCTACCCGGTGGAATTCAACTCTGCACATGTTGCAGCGACTGTGGCAGCACCGACAAGCCCTGGTGCAATACGTTCTGACGTATAGCCTGGGCCAACGAGATTCAGAGGTGGGGCAAATCACGCTGGAGGAGTGGTCTCAGATCAGGGACCTATGCACCCTTCTGCACAGTTTTGAAATGGCGACGAAGATGTTTAGTGCTGACGATGCCATTATCAGCATGACTATTCCGGTGGTTTACATGCTGGAGCACATGTTAAACAGAATTCAGAGTCAGGTGGTGGCACAAGAGGAGGTGGAGGAAGTAGAGGAGGAGGAGTTGTATGCGGAAGGGCTAACATCTGCAAGGTCCAGACGGTCGGCAGCACCAAGGCGGCAGGCATGTGAGGGTGGGGGAGATGGTTTTACCAGGGCGCATGGTAGCAGCCAAACTAGTGAGGAAGGTGCAGGAGCCCAGGAAGGAGTGGAGGACGAACTGATGGAAGACTCATCAGATGAGGGAGACCTTGATCACATTTCTGTTGTGCGAGGTTGGGGGGAGAGGACAGAGGAAGGAAGCATGATTGTTACCTCGCCACCAACACAACAGGGACTTGGTGCTCCTGGATGCGCAACACACATGAGTGCCTTCTTGCTGCACTACCTGCAACATGACCCTCGAATTGTGAGAATTAGAAATAATCCTGACTACTGGGTTGCCACACTGTTAGATCCCCGGTACAAAAGTAAATTTGCAGAAATTATTCCTGCCATAGAAAGGGATGCACGCATGCAGGAGTATCAGCAGGGACTGTTGCAGAATCTTACATGTGCTTTTCCACAAAATACCAGTGGTGCATGTAGTGAATCTCACAGTTCCAACTTGCCAACCGTGGGACCGTCAAGTGTTCAGCACTCAAACCGTAACAGAACCACAGTATCTGCTGGTAACATCAATTTTGCGGAATCATTTCACCACTTTTTTAGCCCATCCTTTGCAAGGCCACAGGAGACAAGAAGTCTGACACATAGTCAACGCCTAGAGACGATGGTACAGGAGTATCTCCAAGTAAACATTGAAGCCACGACTGTGTCACTGGACCCTTGCTCTTTTTGGGCTTCCAATCTGGATAAATGGCCGGAGCTAGCCACTTACGCCTTGGAGATCTTGTCATGCCCCGCAGCCAGCGTTCTGTCTGAACGTGTGTTCAGCGCTGCTGGTGGTGTGCTGACAGAAAAGCGCACGCGGCTCTCCACTGATAATGTAGACAGACTCACGTTCATAAAGATGAACAAATCATGGATTCGAAACGACTTTTCTAACCCTGTGTCATCCTGGGGAGAGTAAAAGCTTGATGATTGGTTAAAATCACCCTACCAACCGTTTTAAGCTTTCAAATTACTAATCATGTTTATCTGTATCTTGACTGGAAAATAATTTGGGCTTTGTAGCAGTGTGCAGCACTGATCCTATTAGGCCATCTATACTAAAGCTTCACCAGATTTAAAATTAAAAATAATTTTTAGCTGCATCTAGCCCGGAAAATAATTTTGGGGCTCCGAGATGCGCAAGACACATAAGTGCCTTCTTGCTGCACTACCTGCAGCATGACCCTCATATTGTCAGAATTCGAAGTAATCATGACTACTGGGTTGCCACACTCTTAGATCCCCCAAACTTTTCGATCAACCTTTTCATTTTAATAAAGACCAAAAAAATGGTCATTTTTGAAATTATAAGCATTAGCAGGTTGTTAGAAACTGAAATCAAACAGTTTTCAACTCAAAACTTTATTCTAGGTGATGTTACATTTTCACATAGGACCCCTTGTTCGAAAGGAGCTTCTGAACTCTCTCGTCCATTGAATTTGTCAGGTTTTGGATGGTTTCTGCTTCAATTGTTTTGCATGAGGACAGAATACCCTCCCAGAGCTGTTGCTTAGATGTGAACTGCCTCCCGCCATCATAGACACTCCTTTTAATGATGCTCCAAAGGTTCTGAATGGGGTAGAGGTCAGGGGAGCATGGGGGTCACACCATAAGTTTGTCCCCTTTTATGCCCATATCAGCCAGAGATGCAGATGTTTTATGTGCAGCATGAGATGGTGCATTATCATGCAGAAAAATGATCTTGCTGTGAAATACACGGTTCTTCTTCTTGAACCATGGCAGGAAGTGCTGTTTGAGAAAATCCACATACATTATGGAGTTCATCTTTAGCGCCTTCAGGGATCCTAAAGGGGCCGACAATCTCTCTCCCCATGATTCCAGCCCAAAACATTACTCCACCTCCTCCTTGTTGGCGCTGTAGCCGTGTTTGCGTGGGGTGTCCATCAACCAGCCATCCTCCACTCCATCCATCTGGACCATCGAGCGCTGCACGGCACTCATCCGTGAACAAAACTGTTTTGAAATCAGTCTTCATGTAATGTTTGGCCCACTGGAGCCGTTTCTGCTTGTGTGAAGTGGATAGAGGAGGTCGACAGGATGGCGTATGCACAGCTGCAAACCTCTGAAGGACCCTGCATCTTGTTGTTCGGGGGACGTTGGAGGCACAAGCAGCTTCAAAAACTTGTCTGCTGCTATGACAAGGCTTTTTTGCCGCTGCTCTTTCAACCTGACGTAATTGCCTGTAGGAAAGAGTCCTCAATTTGCCCTTATCAGCACGCACACGTGTGTACTGTGAATCAGCTACATACTTCTTGATTGCCAAGACACTTCATCCTGATCATCGCACAATGTTGATTGTAGTCATGCCTTGACCTAAACACTCCACAATTTGTTGCTTCTCAGCAGCCGACACATCCTTTTTCTTTCCCATTTTGGCAGAAAATGTAGGCTGCTTAATAATGTGAGAGAGCCTTCTTAAGTAGTCTTGCCTTTCATTGGACACACCTGCCAAACTAATTAGCACAGGTGTCTGCAATTGCTTACAGTGATATAAAGAGCCCTGACACACATCACCATCAATGAGTTTAACTGACAAACAAACAAATTCTTCCCTTATCACTCCTAAACACTTTTTGCATAATAATTTGGAACGCAGTGTACATGTGCTTTTCCACAAAACACCAGCGGTTCACGTAGTGAATCTTACAGTTCTAACTTGCCAACCGTGGTCTGTATGGAGTTGTTCAATAAAGGGCCCAAAATTAAGATAACATAGATGGGAGAGGTCTCTATGAATAGGAATTCCTAAGTATTTGATACCCTGTGAGGGACAGGCAAAGGGAAAGTTGGACTGGATGGAATCCTATATGGATTTGGGGAGGGAGACATCGAGGGCCTCAGACTTCGCTGCATTGATTTTAAAATTTGACCATGTAACAAAGTGATCTATTTCAGCCATAACAGCAGGGATGGATATATGTGATTGAGTGATATATACTAGGACATCATCAGCAAATAGAGAGCACTTGTACTCGGTGCCTCCCACCTCAATCCACCTAATATTGGGGTTATGGCGAATTGATGAGAGCAGGTGCTCCGTCACTAGGATGTATAAGAGAGGGGACAGAGGACATCCCTGCCTTGTCCCATTGGTGATTGTGAAAGGTGATGAAAATGTTCTGACGCACCCCCTGGGCCTTGGGACACCCGGAGCCGGACCCTTTTTGGTGGATGCTGGTGGTTGTAGTCTTCGTGGCGGCGACCCGGTTCCGTGGCTCAGGGCGGTCAAACCAGTGGCGGAACTATTTATGTGGTTTTGATGTTTAAATGTCCGACTACGCCACCCGTGGATTGCGGTCAGAGTGAACCGCTGCAGGGCAGACCGCTGAGGCTGGTGTTGTGGGTGCAGCAGAGCGTAGCATAACTCCCCACGGGAGGGGTATAGCCTCAGGGCAGTGTATGCGGAGGATGGGGGTGATGGTGCAGGGCAGCAGCAGTAACGACACGGAGTCAGTGATGCAGTCCAGGGCCTTTACTCACAGTTCTTATTATCCAGACCACGTCTGCAGGTAACAGCTGCCCACGTCGTACTGTGCTCACCAGGTGAGGGGCTCAGACAACTCCCAGATAACTTTGGAGCACTTCACAGGACCCCCTTTGTGTGTCCTTTGTCTGGCCTTTCTTACCAACACTTCTGTCCGGCTGCCTCGGGCCTCCTCTTGGTAAACTTGGCGCCAGTTTCCCTGACCCTATGTGGTGCCTTCCTAGCGGGTGTAGCGAGGGGCTGCGCCACATAAAATGTCAGAGCCTCCGGTTTCTAGCTGCGGGTCGTTTCCTGCCTCCACTAGTTCGGGGACCGGTCTCCCCCTTTGGCCTGACCCCTCCACGCAGGTGGATTCGGGCGTGCGGTGGCGACTCGCCCGTCCGCACCCCTGGGATCCCTTCATTCCTTGTTCCTGGAGCCTTCTCCGCTCCTCTTCCTTCCTTCTCCCTCTTCCAGGCCTGGGCCTCTGTTACTAGGCCCGCCTCCGGAGCAGAGCTCATGCAGAGCCCCTGCTCCCTGCCACTTCTGCTCAGACTTCTCTGCACTGAACTAAGATGGTGCCCACCTTTTATACTCCCTTCTCAATGCACCCAGGAACTGCTTCCTCCCTGCTCCTGCACTACAGGGTTCCCCTTCCTCAGTGTTCCCTCCCCCCACTCCAGCCAGGGACAGGGACTGTCGTGCCCATCTCAGGGGCATATTGGTCGCCCTGCCCCACGGCAATGTGGTGTAATGCATGCAGGTGTCGGGTCCTGATCCACACTCCATCCTTACCTGAGAGTGAGATATCACACCTCTGGGTGAGGTGCAATACGTCTGTAGCAACCGAGCCCTCAGGGTGCTACAGTTCCATTTATCTTCAGCCTAGGTGACGTATTGCGATACAGGGCCGTGATTTTGGCTATAAAAGGGTCCCCTAGACCCCTACCCCAAGCTTTTTAAGAGAATCATATATGGCGTGCCAGGAGACTCTATGGAATGCTTTCTCAGCATCCAACGAGAGTATCTAATTACAAATTTTTAACTGCATCTAGCCCAGGAAATACTTTGTGCCTAGTAGCAGTGTCTGCTAGTCAGCGGATTATCCCGGCTGTTAAGCAAGCTACACCACCTGTAGTTTAGACACTTAATTTTTTCAAAGGAAATGATTCGGGACCATGGGATACTTAGTGAAGAGCATCAGGAGGCACCCCAAGGCATAGGGGCTGGGACTGGCAGTAGGATGCCTTGCGGTGGACAGCCGAGCTCGATCCTTATAAAAGCTTTTTAACTGCAGCAGCTTTAGTGGACGCTACTGGAGCTGGAATTACGCGGCTGCTGGCATGAGACTTGCCCTCCAATAGATCCTTGTAAATGGATTTAAAGTGTATTCATTCAAATTAGAGAGACAATTTAAATTAAAAAGCTTAGAGCTGCCTCCACCACAGGGGGGCTCGCTCGACCCACCAGCGGACAGGCACCAGTATTGGGAGAGGGGGGCTGGCCGTCAGGGTTCACCGCGGCTCTGGCACAAACCCGGCGACACGGAGGTGGCACGGGCAGGAGCGGACTGGCCGTGTCGGCTTCTCACTTTTTGGATTTTAGAAGGGCATGACATGCCTATATCTGTGTCTCCCCCTCCTTTTACTCCTCCACCTCTTTAATTTTCGCATGACTATATGTACTTGTCACTTTTCCATGTGTTATTTATGTCTTCTGAGCAGTTTGTCAGCTTTTGGACACCTTTGAAGGTGTTTTCTATGTGTTTCTATGTGTTTTTGTTTGCCTGCCATTGGTTTTAACGGTGTTCGAAGGTGTTCGACGAACAGTTCGACGAACAGTTCGGCGAACACACGGGTGTTCGACGAACTGAACCGAACTCGAACACTACGGGGGTGGCTCAACACTATTATAGACGCCTCTCCATTACTATCCTGGCATCATAAGCTGACATCAACCCCAACCGTATAACCCCATTGCCATTGCTACAGAACAGTGTGTAGATCGAGGCTAAGTGCCAGATTTGGCGCATTCTGTGGATGTGCCATTTCTGGGGCAGCTGAGGGCTCCTGTTTCTAGCCTCAGAGGGGGCCAATATTCATGGACCCTTCGTAGGCTATTAATATCAGCCCCCAGCTGTCTGCATAGTCTTTGCTAGCTGTTAAAATAGGGGTCCCCCATTTTAATAGCCAGTAAAGGCAAAGTATTCAGCTGGGGGCTGATATTAGTAGCCTGGGAAGCTCCGTGGGTGTTACCCCCTTCCCAGGCTTCAAACATCTGCCCCAGCTGTCTGCTTAACTTCTGCTAAAGTATAAAATTAGGGGGGACCCCACGCCATTTTTTTTTTTTTTTTTTATAAATTCTTTATTTTAACAAATGACAAGTACAGTAACCAGCAGGGTCACTGTACTACTTTGTATGTGACTGACATTTTTCTATCTACACACGTGGTCAAAATTGTTGGTACCCCTCATTTAATGAAAGAAAAACCCACAATTGTCACAGAAATAACTTGAATCTGACAAAAGTAATAATAAATTAAAAATCTATGAAAATTAACAAATGAAAGTCAGACATTGCTTTTCTGCTTCCACAGAATTTAAAAGAAAAATAAACTCATGAAATAGGCCTGGACAGAAATGATGATACCCCTGAAAATAATGTGACAAAAGGGACATGTTAAATCACGTTGTGTCCACTAATTAGCATCACAGGTGTCTACAATCTTGTAGTTAGTCAGTGGGCCTGTATATAGGGCTACAGATACTCACAGTGCTGTTTGGTGACATGGTGTGTACCACACTCAACATGGGCCAGAGGAAGCAAAGGAAAGAGTTGTCTCAGGAGATTAGAAAGAAAATTATAGACAAGCATGTTAAAGGTTATCAGACCATCTCCAAGCAGCTTGATGTTCCTGTGACTACAGTTGCACATATTATTCAGAAATTTAAGATCCATGGGACAGTAGCCAACCTCCCTGGACGTGGCCGCAGGAGGAAAATTGATGACAAATCAAAGAGACGGATAATACAAATGGTAACAAAAGAGCCCAGGAAAACTTTTAAAGAAATTAAAGGTGAGCTTCAAGCTCAAGGAACATCAATGTCAGATCCAACCATCCATCGTTGTTTGATCCAAAGTGGACTTCATGGGAGACGACCAAGGAGAACACCATTGTTGAAAAAAAATCATAAAAAGAGCTAGACTGGAATTTGCCAAACTACATGTTGACAAGCCATAAAGCTTCTGGGAGAAAGTCCTATGAACAGATGAGTCAAAAATGGAAGTTTTTGGCAAGGCACATCAGCTCTATGTTCACAGATGGAAAATTTAAGCATATCAAGAAAAAAACACTGCCCCTACTGTGAAACATGGAGGAGGCTCTGTTATGTTCTGGGGCTGCTTTGCTGCATCTGGCACAGGGTGTCTTGAATCTGTGCAGGGTACAATGAAATCTCAAGACTATCAAGGGATTCTAGAGAGAAATGTGCTGCCCAGTGTCAGAAAGCTTGGTCTCAGTCGCAGGTCATGGGTCTTGCAACAGGATAATGACCCAAGAATGGCTAAGAGGAAAACATTGGACTTTTCTGAAGTGGCTTCTACGAGCCCTGACCTAAATCCTATTGAGCAGTTTTGGAAAGAGCTGAAACATGCCATCTGGAAAAGGCAACCTTCAACCACGAGACAACTGGAGCAGTTTGCTCATGAGGAGTCGGCCAAAATACCTGTCGAGAGGCGCAGAAGTCTCATTGACAGTTACAGGAATCGTTTGATTGCAGTGATTGCCTCAAAAGGTTCAACACAATATTAAGTTAAGAAGAAGAACCATCATTTCTGTCCAGGCTGATTTCATGAGTTTTTTTTTTTTAATTCTGTGGAAGCAGAAAAGCAATGTCTGACTTTCATTTGTTCATTTTCATAGATTTTTAATTTATTATTACTTTTGTCAGATTCAAGTTATTTCTGTGACCATTGTGGGTTTTTCTTTCATTAAATGAGGGGTACCAATGATTTTGACCACGTGTGTATCTATTCTATGTGTGTTATTCTATTCTTTCTATTCTAAATTGTCGGGTATCAATGTATTGCAACTGTACGGGGCTGATGAATTAACAGCTTTTTTTAAGAGAAGGGTGCGTGAAAATCGGATGGCACTCGCATGGTCCGTATGACGTCCATTTTTTTTCTAGGACCCATTGACTTGCATTGGCGAGTCTCGTCCGATATACGCAGCAAATCGCAGCATGCTGACGTTTTTTTTCTCAGTCCTATTTTAGCTGAGAAAAAAATTGCATATGAGATGTACCTCATAGATTAACATTGGTCCGAGTGCAATCCGATTTTTTTATCGGATTGCTCCCGTCCGTTTTTCTTCCAAGTGAGTATGAGCCCTTACAGACATACTCTTTAATATCCTTAAGAGCATTCTGCCAACAAAATGACCTAGATAGAGATCTCCGAATGGCAAACGAACCCGCATGCCCAGCTAAAACGGAATGATGTACTTTATTAATAAAATGTACGCATAAAGAGAGAGATACCTAAAGTTTGTTAATAGGTAACCCTTCCGTCGGCGACAAAACCAAACTAGCAAAAAATACAGGGTCCACCAAGCCTATCTGGTGTTTAAGCACTTAGTAGCATCAATATACAACAGGTTCTTATGATCGGTAAGGACCTTATATCTTGCCCCCTCCAACCAATGTCTCCATTCCTCAAAGACTCTACATCAAGGATGTAGATACCCACTTTTTTTTCTATGAAAGAACAGCTCTCATCCCAAAAGCAGAGGCGTCTACCTCTACTAAAAAAAGCAGATTGAAAAATGTAATTTATGAAATTTTTTTAAAGACTGCTGGAGCATTGGTTAACCCAAATGGCATCATCAAAATTTCAAAATGACCCTCAGGCGAATTGAACGCTGTCTTCCCTTCATCACCCTGACGTACGTATAAGGTTATATGCCCCTTTCAAGTCAAGTTTGGAAAATCATTTATCTCCAGATAATTGTTTAAACATCTCAGGTTAAAGGACAGGTATTGTGAACCGTGATTTTATTAATCTCTCTAAAATCCAAGTACGGACATAACTCTTCATATATATATATTTTTTAACAACCCCCCCCCCCACTGTGACTGGAGAGGTAGATGGAGGTGGATGGCCGAATAATACCCTTAGCCCTAAAATTGTAAAGTGCTGCGGAATATGTTCCCACAAGCTGGGAAGGGTAATTAATTATAAGTAAAAGATATATATCTCTGCGCTGGATCGAGTGAGTACAGGAGTAAGATAAAATAGAAAATGGACTAAGATGCCAAGTGGATATTAAAAATATATGGTTTATTTAAACGAAGGTAGAGAATTAAAATCCGTTAAAAAAAGAGATCATGTAGGTGCTTCTTGTTCACTTCCGCGAGGCTTTGTCTGCAAGAATGTATAAGTAGGCAGGAGGCTCCGGTGGGGGAATCCAAAGAAGATGGATTAGAGATGAGGTAGAGAATTAGTATGGGTGTTGTTGACTGGGCCTCCACAGTCACCAGACCTGAACCCAATCGAGATGGTTTGGGGTGAGCTGGACCGCAGAGTGAAGGCAAAAGGGCCAACAAGTGCTAAGCATCTCTGGGAACTCCTTCAAGATTGTTGGAAGATCATTCCGGTGACTACCTCTTGAAGCTCATCAAGAGAATGCCAAGAGTGTGCAAAGCAGTCATCAAAGCCGAAGGTGGCTACTTTGAAGAACCTAGAATATAAGACATATTTTCAGCTGTTTCACACTTTTTTGTTAAGTATATAATTCCACATGTGTTAATTCATAGTTTTGATGCCTTCAGTGTGAATGTACAATTTTCATAGTCATGAAAATACAGAAAAATCTTTAAATGAGAAGGTGTGTCCAAACTTTTGGTCTGTACTGTATGTGATAGCTAGTAAAAGGCTTGCCAATGTGGTTGAACCATCTTGAAGAGGAAGTATGTGAAGACCAGGAGTTCTGCGATGGCAGCGCAGCTGGGTGCTTGTGTCCCGTAGATGCCAGCATTGGTGGACTGTTTGATGGTAGGACCTTTATACCGCTGATAGGTGGAGGGCGATGGATCTCTCCAGAGGTTAGGAGTAGGCACGGTGGGCGGCACACTGGATACACTTAATCCCGGCCGGTGACTAAGTGGGAGGGTCGCCTCTGGAGGTTGGCGCGCTCGACGCTTCAGAACCTGCGAGACACGTGGACACGTGGTTAGGATCCATACGGAGGCCACAGAGGACCAGTTTCTACCCGTTTCGGAAATCTAGTGGTTTCCTTCGTCAGGGATGGGCCTTCAGGGTTTGTGGACTTTTTATATCCGTGCTGGTAAGTTGGATACAAATGTTATGTATCAATCAGTCGCATGATAATCCCCTTTCCTTGTTAGATTTAGTTGCAGGCAAATAGTTTGATTTCACTATTGAGGCCCTTTGGTCTCATTGTCCAGTGTAAATATCAAGTGGCTTTCTACTCTGGACATCTGTTTAATGAAGTCGCCCTTTCGCCAGTATTTCTGTACCACTTGAATACCCATAACTTGGATATTCTCGGTGGAGTCTCCATATTTTTCAATATAGCGGATGGCCATCAAATTTATTCTTAATATTCCTTAAATGTTCGCCTATCCTCGTGCTCATCTGGCGAATAGTTTGTCCTGTGTATAACTTGTTGCATGGACATTTGAGGCTATACACTACAGCTTTACTGGAACATGTTATGTGGTCTTTTATACTGTATTCGTTTACTCCACTCCATGGCCACCTCGTACACACGGCTCCGCTCCGTACACCTCGTACACGCACGGCTCTGCTCCGTACACCTCGTAAACACACAACTCCGCTCTATACACCTCGTACACGCACAGCTCCGCTCCGTACACCTCATACACACGGCTCCGCTCCGTACACCTCGTACACGCACGGCTCCGCTCCGCACACCTCGTAAACACACAACTCCGCTCTGTACACCTCGTACACGCACGGCTCCGCTCCGTACACTTCGTACACACGGCTCCGCTCCGTACACCTCGTACACGCACGGCTCCGCTCCGCACACCTCGTAAACACACAACTCCGCTCCGTACACCTCGTACACGCGCGGCTCTGCTCCGTACGCCTCGTACACGCGCGGCTCCGCTCCGTACGCCTCGTACACGCGCGGCTCCGCTCCGCACACCTCGTAAACACACAACTCCGCTCTATACACCTCGTACACGCACGGCTCCGCTCCGTACACTTCGTACACACGGCTCTGCTCCGTACACCTCGTACACGCACGGCTCCGCTCCGCACGCCTCGTACACGCGCGGCTCCGCTCCGTACGCCTCGTACACGCGCGGCTCCGCTCCGCACACCTCGTAAACACACAACTCCGCTCTATACACCTCGTACACGCACGGCTCCGCTCCGTACACTTCGTACACACGGCTCTGCTCCGTACACCTCGTACACGCGCGGCTCCGCTCCGTACGCCTCGTACACGCGCGGCTCCGCTCCGCACACCTCGTAAACACACAACTCCGCTCTGTACACCTCGTACACGCACGGCTCCGCTCCGTACACTTCGTACACACGGCTCTGCTCCGTACACCTCGTACACGCACGGCTCCGCTCCGCACACCTCGTAAACACACAACTCCGCTCCATACACCTCGTACACGCGCGGCTCCGCTCCGTACACCTCGTACATGCGCGGCTCCGCTCCGTACACCTCGTACACACGCGGCTCCGCTCTGTACACCTCATACAAACGGCTCCGCTCCGTACGCCTCGTACACGCGCGGCTCCGCTCCGCACGCCTCGTACACGCGCGGCTCCGCTCCGTACGCCTCGTACACGCGCGGCTCCGCTCCGTACGCCTCGTACACGCGCGGCTCCACTCCGTACGCCTCGTACATGCGCGGCTCCGCTCGCCTCGTACACGCGCGGCTCCGCTCCGTACGCCTCGTACACACGGGGCTCCGCTCCGTACGCCTCGTACACGCGCGGCTCCGCTCCGTACGCCTCGTACACGCGCGGCTCCGCTCCGTAAGCCTCGTACACGCGCGGCTCTGCTACATCCACTCTGTAAACCCCTCCTGACCCCACACATAAACTTCAGCTCATCCAGCACCATGACAACCAGCACAGCAGAGTCCTGCATCCACTGAGGCCCCTGATCATGTGACCCCTGACTCCTCCCCTCCTGTGACCTCATCACAGGTCCTGTGCGCACACAACAGCCATATATGTGGTGGTGGCTCTGCAGGTGGAGGTATGTGGAGACCCCATTACTGGGCGCACGGGGCATTAACCCCTTCAGCACGGAGGCTCTCTGGGGGTCTTGTGTTGCCCCTTTATAAGAATCATAAGGTTTCTGTTCTGTTTCCTGTAATAGATACATACGACCCCACTATGGAGACAGGAAGGGAGGAGACGTCTTGTTCTCATTAGTGATGAGGGCGCGTGGATTGTTAACCCTTCGGTGAGCGCGCTCGGTGCTCGGCATCTATGTTGGTGCCGCCGCGGCTCATGTGTCATGGCGGTTGGGCTGCTGTGACACATGCAGGGATTTGCCTAACAAACAGGCTGTTCATCAGACATGGTGCCATTAACAGACGCCTTCACCGAGGATATTGAATAAAGGGCTCTAATGGAGTGAATAATAGGACCCACAAACCCAAACCTATTTAACAGCGAGAAGACGAGCGACCAATTGACGGGTCAGACGCCTTCTCAGCGTCAATTAAGTGACATTTTATTGAATGAAATAAGTATTTGATCACCGACCAACCTGCGAGAATTCTGGCTCCCACAGTCCTGTTAGTCTTTCTTTATGAAGCCTCCTACTCTGCACTCATTACCTGTATTAATTGCACCTTGTTAGATGTATAAAATACACCTGTCCACACACTCAATCAATCACATTCTAACCTCTCCACCATGGGCAAGTCCAAAGAGCTGTGTAAGGACACCAGGGACAAAATTGTAAACCTGCACAAGGCTGGAATGGTGTCACGGGTGTGTCAGATGTGACAGACCTCTGCCGGGGGAGCGGTCTGGAGATGAACCAGTACTGGGGGAGGTAGCAGAACCCATGCAGTTAGGGGTGCCTTTGCATCATACATTTTCCCGGAGATTCGCAAGATAAAAGCCGTATTTTTTTCTGGGAAAAAGGGACATTTTATTAGGACTTGTCCTTCAATTCCTAAACAAAAGGACAACTCACAGCAGAGAGGATTCTCTTATAACATAACCTTCACTTATACTTATAAAACTTATATATCCATTACTGAATCAACATAACCCCTATTAACCTAAGGACACAAAAAGACTCATTACAGATATTTACAGGATACGGTCTCCGGATGAATATATCCAGTCCTGACTGTTAAATAACATTAATCATAATCTAAAGTGCTATTGTGCAATATAGAAAGAAAATGTGTGGTTCTCACCCATTTTGCATCTAGGCACCATCCGGGAATTTCTGATGCTACCCTGTCATGACCCTGGGTTTAGCTCCCGCCCCGACACGGGCAGTACCCAAGTGTACCTTCTAACATATTCCACAAAAACCCTCCCGACGCGTTTCTTTCTCCTTACGGAGAATTCATCTGGGGAGTATGTTTAGCATTTTGGGGAAGGCACAAATAATGCAAAGAGAGAAGGTGACTCTGTGCCAATAAAGTGTCAAAGTGAGTAAAACAAAAAAATTCAATGAGGCTCACAATAGTGAGTGTTCATTACAGTCGTGCAGAGTGCTACTGACGTTGTAGTCTCCGTGGCGGCGACCCGTACCGTGCCCAGGGCGGTCAAACCAAATGGCCAGTCTATATACCGAATGTCCGACTATGCCACCCGTGAATTGCGGTCAGAGTGAACCGCCACTGCAGGGCAGACCGCTGAGGCTGGTGTTGTGGGTGCAGCTGAGCGTAGTATAACTCCCCACGGGAAGAGTATAGCCTCAGGGCAGTAAATGGGGATGTTGGTGGTGATGGTGCGCAGGAGCAGCAGTAATCACACGGAGACTGTCATGCAATTCAGGGTCTTTACTGTTGGTGGTATTAAGGGACCCGTCCGGAATACAGGTTAACAATGGAGGCCTGGTCAGTCTGAGAGCAACTGGGAAATCCCGCTGGTCAGGGGGAGTTTGTAGGCCTACCGTGCTGATTTCACTCTTTCTTGGCTATCCTGCTGTAGTGTGGTGGCAGCCCACGTCTCTGAGTGTACCGTGTTGTTCTCACCCGTATGACTGGCGACTCGGGCCTTCCGTACTTCTCACCCCTCCGGCCCGCCATTACAACATGTGGCTGTGGACTCCACAACGCTTCCGGTCACGTGGCACCCAAAACGCCTCAGTCACACGGCCGACCACATATGGTCACATGTCCCCATATATACCGTATTATTTCTGAATGATTACCACTGCCATAGTGACCATCAATCCAAATCGCACATGATGCTCCTTCCTACTTGGGGTAGGCTGGCAGCTTTAAATACAAACTTCATCAGGCGGACATAATTTAAATATACATATTTCATTCTGAAGGCACTCTTTAAGCAACCTGATGCCCACAATGTCATATATTATATATCTATCCATAAATTTCCCTTCTTCCTAAGGGTATATAATCCTTAAGGATATAAAGATCACCTTCTTTTGAAGGCACTCAAGATTTTAAAGGCTCAAAAATCTGATTTTGACAGGCTCATGTAATGGGACGCACCATGTAAGCATGATCAAACAGGGGGAAGGGAGGGGGAGGATTTTGTACGATGGGGATCAGGAGATACTCCTTTCAGATAAAACAACTATAGCCAAGTTGCTCATTGAGCCGGAAAATCCATCTTGCTTCTTTTTGCTGTAGGATTCTGTCCATGCCCCCCCCCCCACTATTCATTTTCATGCAACCAATTCCCGTCAATGATATTACTTTCGGACCCCCCCCGTGCACTAAATTTACATGTTTAGCAATGGGCGTGTCATTATTGTTTGCAATATCACTTAGATGCTCTCCTATTCTTCTTCTCATTTCTCGTATGGTCTTCCCTATTTACTCCTTTTTGCAAACACATGTTGCTTTATATATCACAAATTTTGTTCTGCAATTAATAAAACTTCTAATATCAAAGGACAGTCCTGTAACGTTACTCATAAAGGTTTTTGTGGTCTTAACATTCGGACAGGCCACACATCCGCTTCATTTGTAGCAGCCATTCGGTCTCCCTGATAACCAAGACTTGTCCTTTTTAGATTGCACAAAATGACTTTTGACAACCCTGTCTCCAATCGTTTTGTTTCTATGAAACGTGATTTGTGGTTTTGTACCAACAACTTTTTTCAAATCCTCGTCCATGGCTAGAATTCCCCAATATTTTTCTATAATGACCCTTGCTTGTTGGGCACCATTATCGTATGTCGCAATCAACCTAATAAGTTATTTTCCTTTTTCATTATTGTCTTTTGTTCTTGGAGAGAGCAGATTTTCTCTATTTTGTTTTAAAGCAAACTGGTACGCCCTTCTCAAAACCCAATCAGGGTATCCCCTTCGTTTAAACCTCTCTCTCATTTCCTTAGCCTGCTGTATAAATTCACCATGAGTCGAACAATTCCTTCTCAGCCTGATGTATTGGCATTTTGGTATTCCCTTCGTCAGAGGGGGGGAGGATGGTGTTCTCCCACCGAAGAAGGGAATTTGTAGCTATTGGTTTCCGAAAAATTGTGGTATGTATATCCCCCTCCTCTTGTTTTGCAATCTGGTACACTTCTTCCACTACCTATCCCTAGTAGGCCATGGGCACACTTGTCCATGGATTTTATTACTGACCTCCCGGTTTCTGCAGGTAAAACAGTGGTCTTGGTGGTTGTAAATAGGTCCAGTAAAATGGTTCACTTCGTCGCATTACCTGCACTTCCAAATGCTAAGACACTTGGTCGGGTGTTTATAAATGAGATTGTGAAGCTTCACTGGGTTCCCTCCGATGTGGTATGAGATCGGGGGACCCAGTTTCCAAATTCTGGAAAGCATTCTGTTCTCGACTTGGGGTGCAGCTCTTTTTTTCCTCTGCCTTCCACCCTAAGACCAAGCGCGTCAATCAGAGTTTGGAGACCTACCTCAGGTGTTTCGTCTCCAAAAATCAGGAGGATTGGGCATCCTACTTACCGCTGGCAGAATTTGCAATTAATAATCATCTTCAAGTATCCACTGGCAGGTCACTGTTCTATGGTGCATACGGTTACCATCCACAGTTTGGCACCTTTAGTGGGGGAGGAGCTTCGGGAGTTCCTGAGGAGGAACGTTTTGCTTTGTCGCTCTCCTTTGTGTGGCAGGGGGGTGCTGAGTAGTTTAAAGATCATGGGAGACCGGTATAAACTCATGGCTGACAGAAAACGCTTGCCAGGTCCGAACCTGAATGTGAATGACTTTGTGTGGTTGTCTACCAGGAATATTAAGTTGAAAGTCTCTTCCTGGAAGCTGGGACCTAGTTTTATTGGTTCCTATAAAGTAACTGCCGTCATTAACCCAGTCTTGAGCTTCCTCAGTAAGAATATTGAAGATTGGTCGTGGTTGGGTCTTCCAGCATGACAATGACCCTAAACACACAGCCAGGGTAACTAAGGACTGGCTCCGTAAGAAGCATTTCAAGGTCCTGGAGTGACCTAGACAGTCTCCGGACCTGAACCCAATAGAAAATCTTTGGAGGAAGCTGAAACTCAATGTTACCCAGCGACAGCCCCGAAACCTGAAAGATCTGGAGAAGATCTGTATGGAGGAGGGGGCCAAAATCCCTGCTGCAGTGTGTGCAAACCTGGTCAAGAACTACAGGAAACGTCTGACCTCTGTAATTGCAAACAAAGTTTTCTGTACCAAATATTAAGTTCTGTTTTTCTATTGTATCAAATACTTATTTCATGCAATAAAATGCAAATTAATTATGTACAAATCATACAATGTGATTGTCTGGATTTTTTTCCAGATACTGCCTCTCACAGTTGAAGTGAACATGCAATAAAAATTACAGACCTCACCATTCTTTGTAGGTGGGAAAATTTTCAAAATCGGCAGTGTATCAAATACATATTTTCCCTACTGTATGTGTGTCTGTGTGTATATACATATATGAGTACCATACCCTTTCCTTTATACCTTGATACATATCTGTTCCTATTTAATGTATCAGTGTATTTTTTTATATATATTTCTATATATAAGAGCAAACAAGGGCTTGTGAGAGACACTCACCGCGGAGCGGGGGCGCCATTGTCGTTCCTTAGGATGTAAACCTCCGTGGCTAGGCAGTATCCGCTTTGTTTAGGTGCGGGATAGGGTAAGGTAGTGACTATCAGTTATTCAGCAGCATCATTGTTTACATCTCTTTATATACATCCTCAACAAACCATTCAGCTTGTAATTTTGCTAGTTATATAATATATTGTCAGTCCAGTTTTTAATGCATATATTTAATAAAGATTTAAGATTTTATTTTAGGGGGGGTTTCCCACAGTATTGGCCACTGCCCACACACAATATGGTACCATCCTCCCTACCGACTACCCCACGGCTAATGAATAAATACTCACTTAGCCCCATTCTTGGGGCAGATTCTAATGAACCCGGGACCAATGAGATATTTACCTCTCAATAGTTGGATAGGCAGGGGCGAATCATCCATAGTGGCAACCCACGTGACCGCTATGGTGCCCTTGAATTGATGGCGATGGCATTGAATAGAATAGTGAATCAGGGAGTCGAAAGCTCCCCGATCCACCATTCAGCCTTCGACTGTGAGTCTGAGACTCCATGCACTGCAGGCACAATGGCGTCACTACATCACACCTGTAGTACGGAGCCTCAGTACTATAGGCTCCCTACTACAGTTGGTTGAGTAGTTTGTGTTTTTTTTTTAAAATGTCAGGAATTGTGGGGGCATCATATTAAGTGAAGGGCTGTGGGGGCCATCATACAGTGTGGGTGTGTGGGAGCCCTCATACTGAGCTACATGGGCGCATAGGAGAACAATTTCCTAGTGATGAGTGAGATAGGGATAAGTAAGTCAGAAATACAGACCTTTGGTATATATGGTTGCAGACTTGAATTGATATAGTGTAGTGTGCCAGGAGGGAGTCATTAGGAGTCATAATACGTTCTGCCGTGCTTGGACGTCCATCTGTCGTGGCCTCCGCGGGGTATTAGACACCCGCTTCCCATTCAATTGAATTGGAGGCGGATGTGTAGTACACCGCGGCGGCCACTACAACTTGACGGCCAAGTACCGCAGGTAAGGAATTCCAGCCGGCGACCACCGCTGCTGGCACCGATAACAGCTGATCGGTGGAGGTGCCGCTTGCAGGACCCCAACCGATCATACATTGATGCCCTATCCTTTTTATAGGGCATCAATGTAAAAGTTGTGGACAACCCCTTTAAGGAAGGATTCCTTATCTTAGACAAACAGGATTTAAGAAAACAATTGTCTATACTAGAGAGAAAGCTACAGTGTCGCCTAATGGGGACACACGTTCTCCTATGAAGAAGTGAAGATGCAGTGCCACAGCAAGGAGTGTGTGGCCCTCATCTAATGGACTTTGAGAGCACTAGTGAGGAGTCGTACCGATGCACCTCAGTCAGTGAGGTCCTCACACATAAACTGGGAGCTGAGAGTAGCTCTGAATAGCCGTAGAGACACATCTTGACCCATATGGTCCCCACAGGGGATGATGGGCCTTTCCATAGTAGTTTGCTGGACTGTTTTAGCTTGTAACAAAAGTTATGTACTGCTACATGTAACCGAAAAGTTCTTGACTCTGCATAATGCAGAAGAAGCATTCATAAATTGTTGTGCCTGCTAGCTAATGTACAGTTAGGTCCATATATATTTGGACAGAGACAACATTTTTCTAATTTTGGTTCTAGACATTACCACAATGAATTTTCAACAAAACAATTCAGATGCAGTTGAAGTTCAGACTTTCAGCTTTCATTTGAGGGTATCCACATTAAAATTGGATGAAGGGTTTAGGAGTTTCAGCTCCTTAACATCCTGTTTTTAAAGGGACCAAAAGTAATTGGACAATTGACTCCAAGGCTATTTCATGGACAGGTGTGGGCTATCCCTTCGTTATGTCATTCTCAATTAAGCAGATAAAAGGCCTGGAGTTGATTTGAGGTGTGGTGCTTGCATTGGGAAGGTTTTGTTGTGAAGTAAACATGCGGTCAAAGGAGCTCTCCATGCAGGTGAAACAAGCCATCCTTAAGCTGCAAAAACAGAAAAAAAACATCCGAGAAATTGCTACAATATTAGGAGTGGCAAAATCTACAGTATGGTACATCCTGAGAAGGAAAGAAAGCACTGTTGAACTCATCAATGCAAAAAGACCTGGGCGCCCACGGAAGACAACAGTGGTGGATGATCGCAGAATAATCTCCATGGTGAAGAGAAACCCCTTCACAACAGCCAACCAAGTGAACAACACTCTCCAGGAGGTAGGCGTATCAATATCCAAATCTACCATAAAGAGAAGACTGCATGAAAGTAAATACAGAGGGTTCACTGCACAGTGCAAACCACTCATAAGCATCAATAATAAAAAGGCTAGACTGGACTTTGCTAAAAAACATCTAAAAAAGCCAGCACAGTTCTGGAAGAACATTCTTTGGACAGATGAAACCAAGATCAACCTCTACCAGAATGATGGAAAGAGAAAAGTATGGCGAAGGCGTGGTACAGCTCATGATCCAAAGCATACCACATCATCTGTAAAACACGGCGGAGGCAGTGTGATGGCTTGCCTGTGGCACTGGGTCACTAGTGTTTATTGATGACTAGATGGTGGCCCTATTCTAACGCATCGGGTATTCTAGAATATGTATGCGGCGGACCGGGCGCGACTAATCAGCGAAGCAGTGTTTAAATGGGTTGTGCACTACTTTAAATTAACCCCCCAATGTATCCCCCCGGGGCCCCTAATGAATTTTGGAGGACCGGGGAGCGAGGCCGCTGGTCGGGGAACTTCTGCTGCGAGCAGCCGGGAGATGACCGGCTAGCACAGGGTGAACGGGTGAGCATGGGAGCGGGTGAGCGTGTGAGGGTGAGAGTATGAGGGTGAGCGTGGGAGCGTGTGAGGGTGAGCATAGGAGCGTGTGAGCGTGAGCGTCCGAGGGTGAGCGTCAGAGCGTGAGCGTCCGAGCGTGAGCGTCCGAGGGTGAGCGTCCGAGGGTGAGCGTCAGAGTGTGAGCGTCAGAGTGTGAGCGTCCGAGGGTGAGCGTCAGAGCGTGAGCGTCCGAGGGTGAGCGTCAGAGCGTGAGCGTCCGAGGGTGAGCGTCAGAGCGTGAGCGTCCGAGGGTGAGCGTCAGAGCGTGAGCGTCCGAGGGTGAGCGTCAGAGCGTGATCGTCCGAGCGTGAGCGTCAGAGCGTGAACGTGTGAGCGTCCAAGCGTGAGCGTCCGAGCGTGAGCGTCCGAGCGTGAGCATCCGAGCGTGAACGTCAGCGTGAGCGTCAGAGCGTGAGCGTCAGAGCGTGAGCGTCCGAGCTCGAGTGTGTGAGCGTCAGAGCCTGAGCATGAGCGTCAGAGCGTGAGCGTCCAAGCGGGAGCGTCAGAGCGGGAGCGTGAGCGTTCGAGCGTGAGCGTCCGAGCGTGAGCATCAGAGCGTCAGAGCGTGAGCATCACAGCGTGAGCATGAGCGTCCGAGCGTGAGCGTCCGAGCGTGAGCGTGAGTGTCCGAGCGTGAGTGTCCGAGCGTGAACGTCCGAGCGTGAGCGTCAGAGCGTGAGCATCCGAGCGTGAACGTCAGAGCGTGAGCGTGTGAGCGTCCGAGCGTGAGCGTCCGAGGGTGAGCGTCAAAGCGTGAGCGTCCGAGCGTGAACGTGTGAGCGTCAGAGCGTGAGCGTCCGAGCGCGAGTGTGTGAGCGTCCGAGCGTGAACGTCCGAGCGTGAGCGTGAGTGTCCGAGCGTGAACGTCCGAGCGTGAGCTTCCGAGCGTCAGAGCGTGAGCGTCAGAGCGTGAGCATCCGAGCGTGAGCGTCCGAGCGTGAGCGTCAGAGCGTCCGAGCGGGAGCGTCAGAGCGGGAGCATCAGAGCGTGAGCGTGAGCATCCGAGCGTGAGTGCGTCTTATAGTCCGAAAAATACGGTATATAATAAATATACAGTACAGACCAAAAGTTTGGACACACCTCATTTAAAAGTTTTTCTGTATTTTCATGACTATGAAAATTGTACATCACTGAAGGCATCAAAACTATGAATTAACACATGTGGAATTATATACTTAACAAAAAAGTGTGAAACAACTGAAAATATGTCTTATATTCTAGGTTCTTCAAAGTAGCCACCTTTTGCTTTGATGACTGCTTTGCACACTCTTGGCATTCTCTTGATGAGCTTCAAGAGGTAGTCACCGGAAATGGTCTTCTAACAATCTTGAAGGAGTTCCCAGAGATGCTTAGCATTTGTTGGCCCTTTTGCCTTCACTGCGGTCCAGCTCACCCCAAACCATCTCGATTGGGTTCAGGTCTGGTGACTGTGGAGGCCAGGTCATCTGGCGTAGCACCCCATCACTCTCCTTCTTGGTCAAATAGCCCTTACACAGCCTGGAGGTGTGTTTGGGGTCATTGTCCTGTTGAAAAATAAATGATGGTCCAACTAAACGCAAACCGGATGAAATAGCATGCCTCTGCAAGATGCTGTGGTAGCTATGCTGTTACGGATCCAGGTGGTGGAAGCTCTGTGCTGCGTTGCAATGAGGGACCAGAGGGGCGTAACTAGGTATCAACTTGGACTGACCAAGGTCGCATGGCGGCTCAATCGACTCCGTGAACCAGGGAAGGACCGAGCAGAGGGACCAGGTTCTACTCTGGGCCTGTCCTTGAATGAGAGCAGGTGACTCCCACGGGTAACTGGCAGGAGCCTCCGGGTAGGCAAGGCAGGTAACTGACAGGAGCCTCCAGGTAGACAGACTGATAGGCACGGCAGGTGACTGGTAGGCGCCTCCAGGTAGGCAGACAGATAGGCACGGCAGGTAACTGGTACATTCTCCGGGTAGGCAGGCAAGCCAGGCCCATAGACAGACCGGCGGGTTTGGATCGTAGGCAGACCGTCGGGCTGGAGAGTACACTTGGCAGGCGGAGACTGGTAGTCAGGCTGGCAGGCGGAGACTGGTAGTCAGGCTGGCAGGCGGAGACTGGTAGTCAGGCTGGCGGACAGGACTGGTTGTCAGGCTGGCGGACTGGACTGGTAATCAGGCTGGCAGACTGGACTGGTAGTCAAGCTGGCGGACTGGACTGGTAATCAGGCTGGCAGACTGGACTGGTAGTCAAGCTGGCGGACTGGACTTGTAGACAAGCTGGCGGACTGGACTGGTGGTCAAGCTGGCGGACTGGACTGGTAGTCAGGCTAGCAGCGGGACCTGAGGGCTGAAGCAGAGTTTAGGACACAAAGCTACAACATTGCACGGGCACCTCCATTTTGGAGGAGGTGCCTTTTATATGAGAGGTCCTCCGGCCATTGGCCGGGGACTCCTTAGGACAGCGTGCGCGGCCCCTTTAAGAGGGAGGGTGCGCGCGCCCTAAGCACAGTGTCCGGGAAGCTGCGTGCGCCGACAGCAGCAGCAGGAGAGCCGGAAGACACCGAGCCGGGAGCGCAGCGGTAAGAGGGACGGTGTCTCTGCCTGTCAGTGGGCAGAGATGCCGATAATACAGTACCCCCCCCCCTTACGCCCCCTCTTTTTTAGGCCAGAAAGAATTTTTTTAAGAAGAAGTGGGGCATGGATGTTCTCCCTGGGTTCCCAAGTTCTCTCCTCTGGGCCAAACCCCTTCCAATCCACCAGAAAAAAAAGGTTTTTCCTCTTACCCTCTTGGTGGCCAGAATGTTCTCTACCTCATAGACGTCCTCAGCAGAGACCGAAGCTGGGGAGGTACCTGGATTGTCGGAAAAAGAATTAAGCACAACTGGTTTGAGGAGAGATACGTGGAAGGAGTTGGGAATCCGTAAGGTGGCCGGGAGTTTTAACTTGTAGGCTACTGGGTTGATTTGCTTGAGGACTTTGAATGGACCAATGAACCGTGGACCTAACTTATAGGAGGGTATTTTGAGGTGAACATGTTTGGAGGAGAGCCAAACCTTGTCCCCCGGATGGAACTGAGGTGGATCCAGACGTCTCTTATCAGCATGTTTCTTCATCCGCTCGGAGGATTGAAGAAGTGCGGACCTAGTGTCTTCCCAAATGGTGGAAAATTCGCTGACCAGAGACTCCGCGGCAGGATTGTCCACTGAAGCGGAGACGGGAAACGGAATCCGGGGATGTTGACCGTAGACCACAAAGAACGGGGACTTAGAAGAAGATTCACTCTCATGGTTGTTATAGGAGAACTCAGCCCTTAGTAGGAGCTCCACCCAATTGATATGGTGAGCGTTGACGAAGTGCCGGAGGAAGCTGGTAAGGATCTGTTTGATACTTTCCACTTGGCCATTGGACTGCGGATGGTAAGCAGAGAAGAAATCCAGGGTGACATCCAGCAGTTTACACGTAGCTCTCCAGAAACGCGAAGTGAACTGGATCCCGCGATCAGACACAATGTGGAAGGGTAGGCCGTGGAGACGAAAGATGTGATGGATGAAATCCTTAGCCAGCACAAATGCAGACGGGAGACCAGGCAGAGGGATGAAGTGGGCCATTTTAGAAAAGCGGTCAGCGACCACCCAAATGACCGTACAACCGGCAGAAGCAGGGAGATCAGTAATAAAGTCCATAGCAATGTGTTGCCATGGGGCAGCAGGTACGGGAAGAGGCAGGAGGCGGCCGGCTGGAAGATGTCTGGGAACCTTGTTGCGGGCACAGGACGAACAAGCCGTGACGAAGTCTACCACATCCTTGCGCAGGGTAGGCCACCAGTAATGCCGGGTAATGAGCAGGAAGGTCTTTTTCTGGCCAGCATGGCCGGCTAGTTTAGATGAATGACCCCAATGAAGAACCTTCTTATGATCCGAAACCGCTACAAACGTCTTACCGGGTGGGAGACGAGACAGGTCCAAGGGGGCCACATTCATCACTTTGGAAGGATCGATGATATGCATAGGCTCCTCTTGATCGGAAGACAGGAAGGATCGGGACAAGGCGTCGGCTTTAACGTTCTTGTCCGCTGGGCGGTAATGTAGGGTAAAGTTGAAGCGGGCGAAGAACAAAGACCACCGGGCCTGATGCGGATTGAGTCTTTGGGCATTCTGTAGATATGCCCTATTTTTGTAGTCAGTATAGATGACAATCGGGTGCAGAGCCCCTTCAAGCAGGTAACGCCACTCCTCCAGCGCCAATTTGATGGCCAGCAGTTCTCGGTCTCCTATGGAGTAGTTGCGCTCGGACGAGGAGAAGAGCTTGGAGAAGAAGCCACAGGTTACCATTCTCCCGGATGGTGATTTCTGGGTGAGCACCGCTCCGCCTCCGGAAGAGGAAGCATCAACCTCCAGAATGAACTGCTTGTTGCTCTCCGGACGGTGCAGCACTGGGGCAGAAGAGAAGGCTTGTTTTAAGGAGAGGAAGGCCTCCTCCGCTTCGGACGGCCATTCCTTAGGATTTGCTCTCTTTCGGGTGAGCGCAGAGATGGGAGCAGTCCGGGAAGAGAAATGTGGGATGAAGAGACGGTAATAGCTGGCGAAGCCCAGGAATCGCTGAATTGCCTTCAACCCCTCCAGACGGGGCCACTTTAAGACGGCAGAGACCTTCTTGGGGTCCATCCGTAGACCAGTCTTAGAGATAATATAGCCCAGCAACGGAAGAGAGGTCTGCTCGAAGAGGCATTTCTCAAATTTTGCTTATAGGTGATTCTGCCTGAGCCTAAGCAGGACCTGACGAACGTCCCTCCGGTGTGTGGGAAGATCCGGAGAGAAGACCAAGATGTCGTCCAGGTACACCACCACGCAAGAATATAAGAGGTCACGGAAGATGTCGTTAACAAATTCTTGGAAGACGGCTGGTGCATTACAGAGACCGAAGGGCATCACACGGTATTCATAGTGGCCGTCCCGGGTATTGAATGCCGTCTTCCACTCGTCTCCTTGGCGGATCCGGACCAAGTTATACGCCCCACGAAGATTGAGCTTGGAGAAGATCTTCGCGCCTTTAAGGCGGTCGAACAGCTCAGAGATGAGCAGCAGGGGGTATTTGTTTTTGATAGTAATCTGGTTGAGTCCTCTATAATCGATACAGGGGCGTAGTGAACCGTCTTTCTTTTTTTTTTTAAGAAGAATCCGGCTCCAGCCCTCTTCTTCTCCCCCTCCCCTATACTATTTGTCAGGAGAGAAGAGCTGATAATCTACTATCTGTCTGTATGCAAATTATCACCACAGCAGAAGTGGCTTGGACAGATGCTGGCACAAAGAAAGGTGCTACAACCCCAATTAGACCTCCGACAATTTACATCTAGCTGAGGAGGACGCAGCTCGTTAACTAAGACAATTCCCCAGCTGCAGGATTTTCGGAGCCAAAATAAAAGATGGAATAACTAAAGTTACATACGTCCTATGATAATGGGGCCCATATTTTTAGTGACAGGGTCAGCCAAGGAACAATATACTTATTTTCCCAGAGCTGTGAGCCCCTCCGGGGAGAAAAATGGACTGCAGCAATAACGTGTGTGGTCTCTGGAGACTCAATTGGAGTTTCTCCCCTCCAGCTATATTGAATCGTCTCTGCGATCGTATAGTAAGTTTCTTCTTTAATCCTTATTATTTTGTGTAACTGCATATGTATTGTATTGTCCCCTTGTGTAAAATCTTTGTACATTTTTCCTAAACACTGCCTCCCTTTTGGATTAAATATAAAATTTAATAGTCCTGTTTCTTTTGCTCTGTAATCATTCAATTTCTCGAAGCCATACACTACCAGAATGCAGGCGTCCGACCAGGCCTGTATTATATTTTAAATTTGGTCGGTGGTGGCAGCGAATAATAATAATTGGGCTAGCGTGAAACTGGTAATAACTGTACGAGATATGACATGGCAATGATGATGGAGGAGGTGGGGAAGATATGGCATTGATGGAGGATGTGGGGGGGTGGCAATGATCGAGGAGGTGGGGGGATATATGGCAATGATGATGGCAATATGAAAATGATGGAGAAAGTGGGAGAGAGCAATGATGAAGGAGGTGGGGGGAGAGCAATGATGGAGATGGGAGTGAGCAATGATGGAGGAGGTGGGGGGAGAGCAATGATGGGGAATTACTTGGATGCTATATGCTGTTAATATCTGGTCTGGTCATGGTGTGGTGGTATTTCTCCCTTGTATGTAGTATTATTCAGTCACTATGTGGTGGTAATATGTGGTCTGGTCACGGGTGTCACTGTATTTCTCCCTTGTATGTAGTATTATTCGGTCACTATGTGGTGGTAATATGTGGTCTGGTCACGGGTGTCACTGTATTTCTCCCTTGTCTGTAGTATTATTCGGTCTCTATGGTGGTGGTAATATGTGGTCTGGTCATGGTGTGGCAGTATTTCTCCCTTGTATGTGGTACTATTGCTGTTGGTATAGTGGGTTTTGTTGGGTATGGCAGTCAATTGTTCTTTCTGATATTAGTTAGAAGATTATTTATTTCCATTAGTGATTAAATATTTGGAACAAGATGCACTTACAGGGGTTCTCCGGGGAAAACAAGTAATCACCTCTCTACAGGATAAGTGATAAAATATTGATTAGTTGGGGTCTGAATACTGGGACCTGCACCAATTGGTAGAATGTGGAGTTTTTATTCCCATTAGACTGGAGCTCATGTGCGACTTGTCCACTGATCTATTCTTTCCCTCACTTGCTGTTCTTGTCTTTTTCTGTAAGCCCCAAAGAGAATGAATGAGGCTGCGGTCAGACGTCCCACCTGCTGCTGTATTTTAAAATGGGGATAAGTGTCCTGACAGGGATAAAAGTTCCCCATTCTTCCGATAGGTGCGTTTTCCAATGTTCGGACCCAAACGATCAATAAGTTATCACTTATCCTTTGGAGCCCATGGATCGGTAATATCTTCTTTTCACCAAACAACCCCTTTAATACAAACTACCTTAATTGTACATCCTAGTTATAGTGGTGCACAGTAGATACAGGAGCCGCCTGCTGTTTACAGTCCTCTATAACAGGGATAACGGCTAACAGGTATTTGCATATAGCTGTAGAGTGGGCCCCGAGGATCAATTCCCCCTGTGGGCCCCGGACACCCCAGTCCGACACTGGCTGTCTTACATAGTCACCTGTATAAAAGACTCCTTTCCACAGACTCAATTAATCAGTCAAACTCTAACCTCTACAACATGGGCAAGACCAAAGAGCTTTCTAAGGATTTCAGGGACAAGATCATAGACCTGCACAAAGCTGAAATGGGCTACAAAACCATAAGCAAGATGCTGGGTGAAAAGGAGACAACTGTTGGTGCAATAGTAAGAAAATGGAAGAAATACAAAATGACTGTCAATTGACATCAATCTGGGGCACCATTTAAAATCTCACCTTGTGGGTTATCCTTGATCATGAGGAAGGTGAGAGATCAGCCTAAAACTACACGGAGGAACTTGTTAATGATCTCAAACCACAGTCACCAAGAAAACCATTGGTAACACATTGCGCCTTAAAGGTTTAAAATCCTGCAGTGCCCGCAAAGTCCCCGGGCTCAATAAGGCACATGTGCAGGCCCGTCTGAAGTTTGCCAATGAACACCTGGATGATTCTGTGAGTTATTGGGAGAAGGTGCTGTGGTCAGATGAGACAAAAATTGAGCTCTTTGGCATTAACTCAACTCGCCGTGTTTGGAGGAAGAGAAATGCTGCCAATGGCTCAAAGAACACAGTCTCCACTGTCAAGCATGGAAGTGGAAACATTATGTTTTTGGAATGTTTCTCTGCTAAGGACACAGGACTACTTCACCGCATCAATGGAAGAATGGATGGAGCCATGTACCGTAAAATCCTGAGTGACAACCTCCTTCCCTCCGCCAGGACATTAAAAATGGATCGTGGTTGTGTCTTCCAGCAAGACAATGACCCAAAACATACAGCCATTTGAAACACGCAGGCCACCTTCGGGAGATCAGCGGCGACGCAGCCGGGAGATGACCGGTGCTAGCCGGTCATCTCCCGGCTGCTCGCAGCAGAAGTACCCCGACCGGCCGCGGCCGGACCAATCAGCAACGCGGGATTTCCTGGACCGACAGACAGACGGGATAAGCCAGCCGATTATATAGTAAATATATATATATATATATATATATATATATATATGTGTGAAGGAAAGTATATAATTCCACATGTGTTAATTCATAGTTTTGATGCCTTCAGTGTGAATGTACAATTTTCATAGTCATGAAAATACAGAAAAATCCTTAAATGAGAAGGTGTGTCCAAACTTTTGGTCTGTACTGTATATATATATATATATATATATATATATATATATATATATATTATATATTTTTTTTTTCCCTTCGGGGGGCTCAATTTCAGCTATTGCTACGTCACTGTGATTTCTATCTACGTCACTGTGTATAGAATGTGTATAGGATAACAGAGTATAAGAAAGTTGTTATGGACGTGACTTAACTAACATTGTGCAGTGAGTCTGGTTTCCCTGTAGTGACAGATATTTCTTGTTGCTAAAACTGTGATTTTTTTTCATGTTAAATATTTTTTTAGACAACTCTCATTAGTGCGATTGTGGCGCCCCTGCGGGTCCAGTTGCCACAGAAGTACTGCATCTCAGCCAGAGGTGTGGTACCCCACTCTCAGGTAAGGAGGGAGCACTACCCGGGACCCACACACTCACATCCAACACTACACCACTTCATAAGGGAAGGTCAAGATTGCTCCTAAGAGAGAGCACAGGCCTGGTCCCTTTCAGGAGGGTGGAACTAAGTGGAGGAGCTGGGTGGAGGAAACAGTTCAGGGGAGCACAGACAGGAAGAGTATAAAAGCAAGGGTAGAAACATCTAGAAGGGTCCATTTTCCTGGCTCCAGTGCTTGGAGCAGGAGTTCAGTGGATAGTGAGGAGTGTGGCCCAGTCAGAGGGGCCCAGCAGTAGGAGAGTGAAGGGAGAAGACCGGAGCAGTGGGAAAGACTCCAGAAATAGAAGGGATCCTAGGGGCACGGCGAGTGCGGGAAGCCATCCGTGCGCCCGAATTCACGCTGACCATCGAGGGATCAAGGCCGCAGGAGGGGACTGGCCCCAGACTAGTGGAGTACTTTAAAGCTCAGCTAGCAAACCGGAGGTTGCGGTATCTTTAGGTGCCGTAGCCACAGTCCACACATAATCGCTGAAAAGGTGGCCATATAGGATAAGGGGACAGTCCAGACGTCGCCTGACGAGGCCCACGGCCACTGGCTCGGGACACTGTGTCTGAGGCGCAGGGCAGGAGGGCGAGAGCTAGCGCAGTGAGACGGCCTGGAGAGGTACACCGAAAAGGGTTCCGTTCAAGTGCTCCTAAGATATCTGAGAGTTGGCTGGATCACTTCCCAGGAGGACACAGGACGATGTGGGTGGTTACAAACCGGTAACTGTAACCTGGAGAACTTAACAACTGTGAGTAAAACCTGAAGACTGCACCCCGCTGTGTCCTTGACTTAATTGCTGCGTCACCTGCCCTGCACTACACTGTCCCTGCTGACAACATCTACCTCATCAAGTCCTATATACTGCCCTGGGGCATAGCTCTACCCGTGGAGAGCCGAACCATCTCTGCTGCGTCACCAACAGCCCCAGTGGATCTGCACCACAGCGGGGGCCCCATATAGCCACATACCACGGGTGGCGTCACGAACATTATCCCCAAATCTTTATTTCCCCAAATTGACTTTCACTGTTCTTTATTTGACCGCCCTGGGCCACGGACTGGGTCACTGCCACCGTGACTACCCCAATACAGAACCGGCCCGGCTACCGTGTACCCCAGGGGGCACGTCACGATCATACAACATACAATCCTCTGATTGCTCAGGTGATGCACTGTACTGCTGTAGTGCGGTGTATTATCCTTGCCTGTCAGTGTAATCCGAACGGCTCGATACACATGAGATAAGTGGTGGCTGAACAGTCATTTGGCAGACTGCTATCTCTTCCATCTCCCTATACACACAAATATTCCAGCTTTCCTGTGGTCTGTATGAGAGAGTCGCCTCCAGACTCCTCTAGCGGACGATTATCTACAGGAAGAACAAACGGATTAGCCTCTGAATTTCAGGATGAGAGATCCTTCTCTGCCCTGACATCATCTGTCGGGAGGCCCCCAAATACTTTATATAGTCGACCAAACCCCCCCCATGGGGTATGAGGAGCACTGAATATACATGCTTCTTAATAGCGGCACACAGTGTAGCCGCAGCGCAGCTCCTGCTGCTGCCGGAATCACCTGTGCCCGCTGTTTAAGGGCATAAATATTCAACCTCTCTCCATGGGCGTGGGGAGGGGTGAATATTCATGCCCTTTAATAGCGGGCACACGCGATCGCCCGGCAGCAGGAGCCGCACTGCTGCTACGCTGTGTGCCAGCTATTAAGGAGCATGAAGTCCCAGCGTGAGGAGCAGTGACTTCCGGCAGCTGATCTCCCCTTGTGAGCCTCGCATGGTAGTGACGCCATGCGCGGCTCACATGGCGAGATCAGTGCGGGCAGATAGGACGCAGCGCTGGAGGACAGAAGAAAGGTGAGTAGGAGTGTTTATTTTTTTATGTGAAGCATGATGGGGATTAGGGGGACCATGCATACCAAAATAAGGATGAGGGGGCGTACATAACAGGATAAAGGTGAGGGGGCCATACATACCAGGATAAGGCTGAGGGGGGCATACATAACAGGAAAAAGATGAGGGTGCCATACATACCAGGATAAGGATGAGGGGCCATACATACCAGGATAAGGATGAGGGGTGCCATGCATACCAGGATAGGGATGAGGTGTGCCATGCATACCAGGACAGGGATGAGAGGTGCCATGCATACCAGGACAGGGATGAGGGGTGCCATGCATACCAGGACAGGGATGAGGGGTGCCATGCATACCAGGATGGGGATTGCTGTGCCATTCATACCAGGATAGGGATTAGGGGTGCCATGCATACCAGGATAGGGATGAGGGGTGCCATGCATACCAGGATGGAGGGGTTCCATGCATACCAGTATAGGGATGAGGGGTGCCATGCATACCAGGACAGGGATGAAGGGTGCCATGCATACCAGGATAGGGATGAGGGGTGCCATGCATACCAGGATGGAGGGATGCCAGGCATACCAGGATGGGGATGGGGGCCACGTATAAAAGGAAGGGGGGGGCATATATACCAGGATGGGGGATATTGTCAGAATTGGGGGACATTACCCCTATACCAGTGTCATCAGAAGACCCCCTCCCCCTTAAAAGTGCATCGTGAACACATTTTTTGCTTAAATTTTTTTCTATTTTCCTACTCTAAAACCTAGGTGCGTCTTATGGTCTGGTGCGTCTTATAGTCCGAAAAATATGGTATTTATGGTAATTTATAAGCCTTCCCTGTCTTCAAGACTATCAGAGCAGTAGCACATCCCTCTGGCCTGCCCTTGTATCCTATTACAGGTACCTCCTTCTCTGCCTCCTGAGAGGCGGAGAAGGAGGTAATACAAGGGCGGGCCAGACGAGTGAAAGAGGCGTGTTTTTCTGGGCACAGCACCGCTCTTTCTCTTTTTTCCATACCCCGGGCGTCCCGGACGCCTGCAGCTTGCTTCACTTACTCTTTCCCGGTGAGGCGCCCCCTCACCTCGTCACTGCAGTCCTCAGGAGCGAGATCAGAGAGGCAGAGAAGGAGGTACCGGTAATAGGATACAAGGGCGGGCCAGAGGGATGTGCTACCGCTCTGATAGTCTTGGAGACTGGGAGAGCTGGGCTCGCAGGAAGAGCTGACCAATCCAAGCAGGCTTTGTATACAACAACCAGCCAATCACCGGTAAGGTTCATCACTTTAAAATTACCATACTGAAATCAAATCTGATTTTTTTTTAAATTTTTATTGCATGTGCGTTGGAAGAGGGGTAGTCTTATACAACGAGTATATCCCAAACTCTATATTTTAACTGGAAAAGTTGGGGGTCGCCTTATACACCCAGTCTTCTTATACTCCGGATAATACGGTAGTTATTTCTCATGTCACGTGTAATGAATATCTCCTGCAGTATTGCTAATGCCGATTCCAGTGTTGGTAAAGGAGACGAGAATTAGCGTCATGGAAGATGAGTCTATGAGAAACGTATTCAGCTGCCGACTCCGAGGAAGAAAGAGGAAAACTAAACACTGTAAAATAATAAATCTCCTCATATGTTTCCCCTTATTATCTCCAGTAATTGTATTATTACACAGGATTTTTATGATGCTACATCTGCTCATCATCTTCTCATTCAGATCCCTACAATATCAGATCCTCTCAGTGAAGATCTTCTATATAAGAGAATTTTCCTTATTGATCCATAAAAGATGGACATGGACAGAGACAAGATGGTGGAGAGGATATTACACCTCACCCTAGAGATCCTCTTCCGGCTTACTGGAGAGGTGAGAGATTCTGATGACGTCATATTACATCATTATCTATGGGAATAACAGATGGACAGAACTGGAGAGGTGAGGACTCTGGAAATGTCTGTAGTGAGATTTATTAATGTGTCTCTCCATAACCAGGATTACACAGTAGTGAAGAAGACCTCTAGTGAGCGCTGTCAGGACCCTGTGTCTGAGGGATGGGGAAGACCCCTGAGCCCAATCACGGGGCCTCCACCTCACCCCCTGATACATGAAGACATCAATGACCAGAAGATCCTAGAACTCGCCTACAAGATGATTGAGCTGCTGACTGGAGAGGTGACACTGCTGGGAATGCTGGGACATTATACAGTAACGCTATGGAGGGATCGAGGGGATGACGGTATCATTGTATGCGTCAGGTTCCTATAAGGTGTCAGGATGTCGCTGTCTATTTCTCCATGGAGGAGTGGGAGTATTTAGAAGGACACAAAGATCTGTACAAGGGCATCATGTTTGAGGTTCCCCAGCACCTCACATCACCAGGTAATAGGACTAAATACACACTGTCTATAATTATCTGTATGTAAAGAATGAATTCAGACCCTGTATGTGTTTCCTCCAGATCTATCCAGTAAGAGGACATCACCAGAGAGATGTCCCCGTCCTCTTCTTCCACAGGACTGTAAACAAGAAGATCCCAATGTTCCTCAGGATCATCAGGTAGATGGAGAGAAGGTGTCATGAGATCTCCCCTATGATGGGTAGACGGCTGTGAAGGTCTTGTGCTCAGTCTTGTTTTATCCACCAGTATTATATGTTTTATACTTGTGTAATGAGAACGGTGGAGATGGCAGGATTAGAGCTGATCATAGATGGGACTTCTCCATCTGTCTGTGACTTTTACAATATTTGTTTCAGGGTGAAGATCTGACCCATATTAATACTACAGAGACATATGTGAGGGGTGATGAGCGGTGTAAAGAGGAGATTCCTACATATGACTACCCAGGTGAGTAGTGACCACTAAATGCAGAGAAGTCACAGATTCTTCTCAGTCACCGGCTGTGGCTGCTTTATCGGTGGTGTAGTCCGGCCGTATCACAATCGTGTGATCACCATTTTGCCTCTAGATCACAAAATTCTTCTCCACCCAAAACTGTTCAAATGAATTTGGGCATTGAAAACCCCTTTTCTATAAAACTTACAACCTGGAGGATCCACCTACCCCCCTGGGATTAGTAGACGCTGACCCTTACCTGCCCAGATCTGTAAACTACAAAGCCAAATGACAGCGTACGTAGAATGTGCTGAAAACTTATAAAATCACTTGAAGAAAAACATTCTGATGGGCCTTTAACAGAAAGCGGAGGTTAATGATGCTGTTGGCTTCCTAGGACCCTGATATCTTATTGGATGAATCTACCTTCTCTCCCTTCTGTGTCGCTGAATGTGCTCATATGGTCCCTACAAGACCAGGTCCAGTCTTTCTGGCCAAACTACACTTTTATGATCAACAATATTAAATGTGCAGTGAGGGCCAAGTGTGAATTTCTGTACAATAACCACAGAGTTTCCCTTTATCCTGACTTTTTAATTTCTTTTAAAACTGACTAACTTCAAGCAGGATTGCAAAAAAACATTACACCTGTGCCATGATATCTCTCTAAGCTGTGCGTGGCTGATGGCTGTAATATACATCTATTCACGCCTCCAGGAGATGTGGTGGCATGGCTCGAGCCCTGGTTTCATGGATTCACTCCACGTCATGAATTCCATTATTTTTTTGATCCTAAGGAATTCCGATTCCTGCACAATCTCTCCTGAAATGGGGGCACTGATACTTTCTCTACTCTTCTGCTCAGAACTCATAGTAGCTCCAATGGTCCACCATAAATGAGTGCAACTCCGGTTTAGTGTTGGATTTCTCCCTTCATACATACATTTGTGTTGGGGATGTAACACATATTTTTATTGTTATATTTTTTTTACATGTTCATTCTGTATGATAGTTTATTTGGGGTCGGATCGGCCTGCCTCACCTATGTGAGTCTTTAACTACCTAGTAGTTACAGTTATAGACTGAAGTTTTTTTTTACTGAAGAAGACTGTTCAGCTTGATCGTTTCAGTCGGTGTTATTATCTGTAGTCACAGTTTTGCCCATTACCCTTTAATCCTTCCTTATGGATCTGGACTTACACAGAGACCCCTAGGCTTGGGCCATAGTGTTACTTGCTGTTCTGTGGAGTGAGATGGGAAGAAGAATAGTCAGGTAGCCAGAACCAGGAGGGAAGAGAAAGTACAAAATCAGACTACGCAAAAATAGTCAGTAAACGGGCCGGGGTCACAACAGGAAACAAATACACAAGCTGGGAGCTGATCACAGAGGACTGGACCAGAGGAGAACAAGGCTGGATCTGGCAGCTTCCGGCAATATGCTTCCAGCTTTAGTAGGGTGCGGTGCTTTCCAATTGCCAGAAGTAGGGAGCAGGTTACTTCAGCTGGACAGCACACACACCCATACCGCCAGACTGGATGGTACTACTGGTTCCATGCAAACTAATCTAAGTGCCTGGACAGAGCCTGTGCCGCCCAGAACTTTTGGTCCCGTCGTCTTCTCAATCACCAGCGCCGCCTGCAGAATAAATAGGACAGCACCTGGTGACAGAAGCAGACGTCGCCGGAGCAGATCCCAGGGGATATGGGACACACCACACCATACAAAATGTCAGAAAATCAGAGCAGTAGAAATTCTCATATATTGACTCCATTTTGAAAATTATGACCCTCAATGAATTAATCTTTAGAAGTTGTCACTACTTTGACTCCACAGTCACTTTCCGAAAATTAGGACACAGTACAAATAGGCCATTTTATTGCCCAACACATAGCGCCCAGATTGTGCTCCAGGAGACACACACACTGTAAATTAAGTGGGTTCTTCTCACTGTAGTAATGCCAAATACATGGATGATAAATGTGGTTTGGGCGCACTGCAAGGCTCAGAAGAGAGGGGGAGATCTGACTGTGGGAGAGCGGATATTGCTGGATTGGTTTATGGAAGCCATGTTGCTTTTCAAGAGACTTTGAGCCACTAATAATGTGAAAATCTCTGTTTTTCCACTGACAGATGATGGACCTGAGTGGGGACTTGTTTTTTGTGAGATGAGTAGAAGTTTTTATTGGTGTTATTTTTGCCTACATAACATTGTTTGGCTTTTTATTCCATATTTGAGAGACTGAATGAACAAATAGTTGAATACCACACTCCACTGGTTCATCCTATGAGGTTTTCTATTACACTGTGAACTGTCATTGTCTTGGTGAATAATTCAATATTTTTTTTACATGAGTTGCTATTTTACAGTTTAAGTAGAAATGTTAAAAAATATATAATTCAAGGATATTTTATTCAAAAATAATTATTGGTTTTATCCTTGGCAGATGACTGTACCAGGAGATCAGACGGACAGCTGACATCTTCAATTTTTAAATCAGATGATCTTGAGATCCCAGAGGATACAATTGAAGTGAATGCAATTACTTCAGATCTACCATCATCCCTTCACAGGAAAGATCTGTCATCTGATCCTTTGAAACAGGTCCTGTCTTCTGATTCATTACCGACTACTAAGGAAAATCAAAGTCACAAAATAAGCATTAAAAAACAAACTACTCCTAATGAAAAGAAGCCATTTTCACGTTCAGAATGTGGAAATAGTTTTCTTAAGCATCAAAACATTCACACAGCGGAGAAAAGATTTTTTTGTTTCAAGTGTGGGAAATGTTTTAATCAGAAATCAAATCTTGTTAATCACCAGAGAAGTCACACAAAGAAGAAGCCATTTTCTTGTTCAGAATGTGGAAAATGTTTTATAGAGAAATCAAGGTTTATCAGACATCAGATAACTCACACAGGGGAGAAGCCTTTTTCATGCTCAGAATGTGGGAAATGTTTTAACCAGAAAGCGCATCTTGATAACCACCGGATAACCCACACAGGAGAGAAGCCATTTTCTTGTTCAGAATGTGGAAAATGTTTTACATTGAAATCAAGTTTTATCAGACATCAGAGAACTCACACAGGGGAGAAGCCTTTTTCCTGTTTTGAATGTGAGAAATGTTTTAACCAGAAATCAAATTTGGTCAATCACCAGAGAACTCACACAGGGGAGAAGCCTTTTTCCTGTTCAGAATGTGGGAAATGTTTTAACCAGAAATTAGATTTGGTCTATCACCAGAGAACTCACACAGGGGAGAGGCCTTTTTCCTGTTCAGAATGTGGGAAATGTTTTAACCAGAACTCAGATTTGCTTAAGCACCAGAGAACTCACACAGGGGAAAAGCCTTTTTCCTGTTCAGAATGTGGGAAATGTTTTAACCGTAAAGCAATTCTTGATAGCCACCAGAGAACCCACACAGGGGAGAAGCCTTTTTCCTGTTTTGAATCTGAGAAATGTTTTAACCAGAAATCAAATTTGGTCAATCACCAGAGAACCCACACAGGGGAGAAGCCTTTTTCCTGTTTAGAATGTGGAAAATGTTTTAACCAGAAATCAGGTTTGGTTAAGCACAAGAGAACTCACACAGGGGAGAAACCTTTTTCCTGTTCAGAATGTGGAAAATGTTTTAACCGTAAAGCAATTCTTGATAGCCACCAGAGAACCCACACAGGGGAGAAGCCTTTTTCCTGTTTAGAATGTGGAAAATGTTTTAACCAGAAATCAAATCTGGTTAAGCACCAGAGAACTCACACAGGGGAGAAGCCTTTTTCCTGTTCAGAATGTGGGAAATGTTTTAACCAGAAATCAGATGTTGTTATACACCAGAGAACCCACACAGGGGAGAAGCCTTTTTCCTGTTCAGAATGTGGAAAATGTTTTAACCAGAAATCAAATCTGGTTAAGCACCAGAGAACTCACACAGGGGAGAAGCCTTTTTCCTGTTCAGAATGTGGGAAATGTTTTAACCAGAAATCAGATGTTGTTATACACCAGAGAACCCACACAGGGGAGAAGCCTTTTTCCTGTTCAGAATGTGGAAAATGTTTTAACCAGAAATCAAATCTGGTTAAGCACCAGAGAACTCACACAGGGGAGAAGCCTTTTTCCTGTTCAGAATGTGGGAAATGTTTTAACCAGAAATCAGATGTTGTTATACACCAGAGAACCCACACAGGGGAGAAGCCTTTTTCCTGTTCAGAATGTGGAAAATGTTTTGTGAAGAAATTCTCACTTCTTAGTCACCAAAGTACTCACACAGGCGAAAAGCCATTTTCATGTTCTTAATGTGGGAAATGTTTTACACAGAAATAAACTCTTAATAAACTTAAGAGAAGTCACGCAGGGAAGAAGCCTATTTCAATTCTAACCGAAAACTGTATCTTCTTAAAGGGGTTTTCCACTTCTATTAGTACAACGCCTTCTCATTCCTCATGTTTGGCCTTGTTAAAATAAAAACACTCATACAAACCTCCCGTTGTGGCGCCGTTCCATTGGTGTCACAACTCGCGTTTCTGGGGCTCACATAAGGTTATTACATCACACAATCCTGCTCCCAATCAACGCCGCCTTCGGACATATTGAAAATCAACAGGAAAGACATGGCTTGGACATAGAAATGAGAGCACTCTCTTCAGACCGTGTTCCTGGGGGAATAATAAGCAATTTCCAGCCTTAAACATAACGTCCGATATGGGAAAGAAAGACGAGATCGGAGGTTAATCTGAGGTCCTCCACCTCGGTCAGCATGTCTGATATGCAGTGTTTCTTATCGAAAGTCTTATCATCCTGCTCTGGAGCCATTACTGCCTCATCTCAGCTTGGAAAAAGAAGCAATATTAACCCTCATGATGCCAGACATCTCAAGCCTGTAAGTCCTGCACTAACTTCTCTCTTAATGTAGGCCTCACAAGAAAACATCTCCACAAATCTCCCTGTATTCTCACCAAAGCCCACATACTGAGCAGTGCTTGCTGCACAGGAAAATATACTCCCCCCAGCCACAGGGATTTTAATATGGGGAAAGCCATAATTGATTTGTATTTCATATTGCGTCTATCCCTACTAAACAAGAGATAGAGCAATATATACAAAGGCTGAAGACCACGTACAAAACTGAAATACGTCCCCTCACTTCTAGCCTATCACAGCTTACTGACAAGGTACAGAGATAAGAGGATGATGTTGTACAAGTTGTGGCCATCAAAATGCTCAGAAACAAACACTGGATCTTCACAGCCAGCAAATAAACAGTCTCTTTAATATCATTGATGACCAAGAAAATCACAATAATATCCTGAAATCATCAATAGGCCGACACAGATCACTGCCGCATACTATTGTAGAAACACTGTCTGACACGGAGAGGATGTAGGTGTTTAAGATCTCCATCTATTCCAACATTTTGACTTTGGCAAACTTATATCTCCCTAATTGTGACCTAATTAAGACATGATGTCAATACTTAAACAAACTAAAGCATTTTCTGTAGGACCTTATCATCATTGAAGGTGACTTTCATTTTGTCTTGGATCCTTCTTTAGAGGCATTCCTGGGCTGGAGTCACCAATCGAAATCACCCAAAAGCTTTGCTAAACGTGCTCCGGTCTTTCCAACTGGTCGATGTATGGAAGATACAACATCCAGACGTAAAGGATTATACGTATTATTCTCCTATACTCAATATGCATAGCCGTAGAGACTTTTCATTAAATTGCCATCACTTGCTTACATGGCAACCTACATCTCTGATAGGGATTGCTATATGGTCAGATCATGCTCCTGTATATTGTAATCTGACTATACCTGACTCCACCAAGGCTTCAACTGTGGGAACTTAAATGATTATCCGCTGAAAGACTCACTCTGTGTCTCAGACCTTCTTGAGACTACACTGTGTTCCAAATTATTATGCAAACAATATTTTCTCAGATTTCCCAAATTACCTATATGAATTGCAGTCATTATAATTTTCCAGTCAAATAGCTATTAGAGTACAATTGAAAGGTTTTTGTACAAACTGCCTATGATAACAGGATATTTTTTAAAAAATAAAAAACTCAAACTGCACTCAAAATGCATGTTCCAAATTATTATGCACAGCAGAGTTTTCAACCTTTTCATTTTAATAAAGAACAAAAAAATGGTCATTTTTGAAATTATAAGCATTAGCAGGTTATTAGAAACTGAAATCAAACAGTTTTCAACTCAAAACTTTATTCTAGGTGATGTTACATTTGCACATAGCACCGCTTGTTCGAAAGGAGCTTCTGAACTCTCTCGTCCATTGAATTTGTCAGGTTTTGGATGGTTTCTGCTTCCAATTATTTTGCATGAGGACAGAATACCCTCCCAGAGCTGTTGCTTAGATGTAAACTGCCTCCTGCCATCATAGACACTCCTTTTGATGATGCTCCAGAGGTTCTCAATGGGGTTGAGGTCAGGGGAGCATGGGTGCCACACCATAAGTTTGTCCCCTTTTATGCCCATAGCAGCCAGAGATGCAGATGTGTTATGTGCAGCATGAGACGGGGCATTATCATGCATGAAATGATCTCGATGGTCCAGATGGATGGAGTGGAGGATGGTTGGTTGATGGACACCCCATGCAAACACGGCTACGGCGCTAACAAGGAGAAGGTGGAGTAATGTTTTGGGCTGGAATCATGGGGAGAGAGATTGTCGGCCCTTTTAGGATCCCTGAAGGGGTAAAGATGAACTCCATAATGTATGTTGAGTTTCTCAAACAGCACTTCCTTCCATGGTTCAAGAAGAAGAACCGTGCATTCCGCAGCAAGATCATTTTCATGCATGATAATGCCCCGTCTCATGCTGCACATAACACATCTGCATCTCTGGCTGCTATGGGCATAAAAGGGGACAAACTTATGGTGTGGTACCCATGCTCCCCAGACCTCAACCCTATTGAGAACCTCTTGAGCATCATCAAAAGGCGTGTCTATGATGGCTGGAGGCAGTTCACATCTAAGCAACAGCTCTGGGAGGGTATTCTGTCATCATGCAAAACAATTGGAAGCAGAAACCATCCAAAACCTGACAAATTCAATGGACGAGAGAGTTCAGAAGCTCCATTCGAACAAGCGGTCCTATGTGCAAATGTAACATCACCTAGAATAAAGTTTTGAGTTGAAAACTGTTTGATTTCAGTTTGTAATAACCTGCTAATGCCTATAATTTCAAAAATGAACATTTTTTTTGTTCTTTATTAAAATGAAAAGGTTCAAAACTCTGCTGTGCATAATAATTTGGAACATGCATTTTGAGTGCAGTTTGAGTTTTTTATTTTTTAAAAATATACTGTTATCATAGGCACTTTGTACAAAAACCTTTCAATTGTACTCTAATAGTTATTTGACTGGCAAATTACAATGACTGCAATTCATATAGGTAATTTGGGAAATCTGAGAAAATATTATTTGCATAATAATTTGGAACACAGTGTAAGTGAGCTGTCATTTATTCATAAGACGTTCTATTCTTCAGAGCTGAGACTGTAAAATAAAAAGTGAAGAATAAAATATCTGATGACTGTTCTGTCACTGTGAGTAAGAAACAGATAATAAAATTAAAGGAAAAAATAACTGAAGGGAGAACCCTGCAGGTTTATTGTCCTTCTATAGCTGTATGGTGGCAGGATGGTGACACTGCTGGAGTCCTGGTGAGGATCTGTGTAGCATCGGCGTCTCTGCCCCTTGCTAGGCAGAGACACCATCCCTCTAACCTCCCCGCTCCTGGCGCGGCGTCCTCTAGCGCTTCTCTCCCAACTGCTTCCGGCACGCGCTCCTTCCCCGGCTGTGTGCTTAGGGCGCGCGCTCGCGCACTTCCCCTCTCTTAAAGGGACCGCGCACGCCGTCCTAAGGAGTCCCCGGCCAATTGCCAGAGGACCTCCCATATATAAGGCACCTCCTCCAAAATGGAGGAGCCCGAGCAAAGTTGTTTGCACTGTGTCTGATCTGTGCTTCAGCCCTGAGGTCCCGCTGCTAGCCTGACTCCTCTTCCTGCCTGCCAGCCTATTATCTGCCCGTTACCTGCCAGCCTGCTCACCTGGAGTGCTCACCTGTTATCTGCCGGTTACCTGCCTTGGCTATCTGTCCGCTCACCTGGGAGCATCCGCCTGCCTTGTCTGTCAGACCGCTCACCTCGGAGCGCCCACCAGTTACCTGCCAGTTACCTGCCTCGTCTGTCTGGCCGCTCACCTGGGAGCACCCGCCTGTTACCTGCCTCGTCTGTCTGTCCGCTCACCTGGGAGCGCCCACCTGTTACCTGCCAATTACCTGCCTCGTCTGTCTGCCCGCTCACCTGGGAGCGCCCACCTGTTACCTGCCAGTTACCTGCCTCGTCTGTCTGCCGGCTCACCTGGGAGCACCCACCAGTTACCTGCCAGTTACCCGCCTCATCTGTCTGCCCGCTCACCTGGGAGCACCTGCCTGTTTCCTGCCAGCCTGCCTGGAGACCCTGCCGTCACTTGCTGTGACCACCTTCCTGGTAAACCTAAAGACTGCTGCTTGCTCTGCTTTCTTGAACTGTGACCACCTGTCTGCTACCAGAGACTTCCGCCTGCTTGCCGTGTCCATCCGCCATACCGGTCAGTCCCAGCCATCTGACCCGTGGGAGCCACCTGCTCTCTTACAAGGTCGTCCCCAGAGTAGCACCTGGTCCCTCAGCCCGGATCCTCCCTGGTCACAGTGTCGTTAGCTGCCGTACGACCAGGGTTGGTTCGGGTGGATAGTTAGTCACGCCCCTCTGGGTCCCTCCTTGCACCTCAGCACAGAGGTTCCACCACCCGGACCCATAACAATCTGCATGATATTAATTTCTGTTGACTTTTTATTGCCAACATATTCTGCAGTGATGTACATATAGTCCCTGCCCACAATGCGGTACACATGAGGGACAATTTCATATTAAGCCAAGTAACCTATGATGTCAGTTTGTTTTTGCAGTATGAGTGAAAATGGAGAACCCAGAGGAAATTCATGCAAACACGGGGAGAACATACAAACTCCTTGAAGATGTTGTCCTTTTTATTTACATTATATCCCTACCCTAAACTCATTAAAGTGGTTGTCCAGCTCCTTCTTAACAGCTAAACTGACCATCATAAAATAAACAACTACTTACCACCTGGATCAGCGCTTTTCAACCATCAGGAGAGATCTCTGCAGTGGCTTAACTAGAGTCCGATTGGCCCCATGCAAAATTTGGACCTTACCTTCTGTAAGCGTTCTAGAACCTACAAAAACATATATATTCGCCCCCCCCCATGTAATAATGTCCCCCATCCTGTCTCCTTCCTGTAATAATTTTCCTCATCCTGGTCCTTGCCTGTAATAATGTCCTCCGTCCTGGCCCCTTCAAGTAATAATGTTCCCCTCCTGACCCCTTCCTGAATTATTGTCCCCTGTCCTGGGCCCATTCCTGTATTAATGCCCCTCTATCCGATAACAATGTACCCCTTACTGTGCCCTTTCCTGGCAAAATATTCCCCATACTGTGTTCCTTTCTGATATAATGTCTCCCAACTTTGACCACTTCCTGGTATAAAGTCCTCCATCCTTGGCCCCTTCCAGTAATAATGTCCCCTTCCTGAAACCTTCCAGTAATAATGTTCCCCTCTTGGCTTCTTCCTGTGATAATGCCCCACTTCATCCTGGGCCCCATCCTATAACAATTTCCCACATCCTTGGCCCCTTCCTGATATATAGCTCCCCATCCTGAGTCCCTTCCAGTAATAATGTCCCCCTCCTGGCTTCTCCCTGTAATAATGCCCCTCTCCATCCTGGGCCCCATCTTAGAACAATTTCCCACTTCCTGGTCCCCATCCTGCTATATAGCCCCCCATTCTAGGCCCCTTCCAGTAATAATTTGTTCTCCAGTACATTTAAAAAAAAAAAAAAACATTAATTCTTACCTTCCCGCTGCCACAATGTGCGGCATCCTCTTTTATAGCTGGTGCAAAAGCCAGCAGCTGACTTTGATGAGCCTGCATGAGTAGCGCAAGACGTCATTTCCATGTGCTGCCCATGACGGGCAAGCCAAGGTCAGCTGCCAGCCTCTGATTGGCCGGCAGCATGTATTGAAGTGCAGGGAATCAGTGGGTCTCTGCGCCACAGTACATTTCATCTGAATGTGCATCCGAGGATGTACATCCAGGTGGAATAAGCGCTGGCGTAGGTGACGTCCCCCACATGAGCCTGATTGCCGTCGCCCACTCTTGTGATGTGATCATTACGCCCCTTCCTCCCCGCTGCCAATGGCTGCTGATTGGCTGCAGTGGTCATAAGACATGTCATGTGAAAGCTGGCAGACACAGCCCTGTGATTGGAGGAACCATGTTGGTCCGGGAGGTGTGAAGATTTTTTTTTTTAATTTTCAAAATGGCCAGTAAAGCTATTGGCCATTAGTGGAAAGCCCCTTTAAGAATCACTTTTAAATCAGGTGATAACTCCTTTAAAGTGAGTGTTTGCTTTTAAAACTAATAATTTTGAAACTTTATTTAACAAAACTCAGAGTCTCCTGGTTTTACTGTATAGTTATGGTATTTCAGTAATAAGATTTCTCCATAATTTCAAAATAATGCGACATCGTAAAATCATATAATATTCAACCTAATAAAGAAAAAACTGTGCTCCCCAATTTTAGAAGGCAGGGGTGTACCGGAGCAGACGTCGCATAAATGCAATGATTTTGTGCCTCTACACCTGTTCGGTGTACCGTTACAAATGGACCATTGATCCTAAACTTTCTGAGTCAAGGTCTCATATTTACAAGGTGCTTATTGGCAATCTGAGCCGGCGAATGGCTCTGTGTCCGTATATTCGCTATATACTGCCCGCAATATCTTGTAGAAAGCTCACAGTGTCTAAAAATGTATAAATAGTTCTCTTTGGAGAATTTAATTAGATCCATTCATACCTTACCTTATAATGAGGACTTAAAGGGCTTTTATAACTAAGTAAAACAAGCTTAACGGGACTGTCCAGGACTTATATATTAATGACCGATTTTAGGATAAGTCATCAACAGGGTGGGACTGGGCTGGCGGGGTACCCTCCTGCAGAGGAGAGGGGGAGAAGAGAATGAAGAAAAAAAAAACCTGCGGTTTTAAGGGGCACGGGCCCTTTAAAAGCGCAGGCACAGTGTATGCAGGGACGCGCGCACGCGGCGCTCATTACCTGAACCGCCGCGACACACGTCCCAGTGAAGCAGCTGAAACTGCGCGTCTCCCTTCCCCGGCCAGCATATGATGTCATCGTCATGCGCCTGCTGTGAAGGAGGCGCGCAACTCAGCCGCCGGAGAAGAAGGACACCGCACGGGAGCGCAGGAAGGTAAGAGGTGTCTGTGTCTGTGTGTGTGTCTGTGTGTGTGTCTGTGTGTATATGAGTGGATGCAGAATGGGATGGGCCGCTGGCTGGACACACAAGGGGGGGCCCGCTGGACACACAAGGGGGGACCCTGGCTGGACACACAAGGGGGGGCCCGCCTGGACACACAAGAGGGGCCTTGCTGGACACACAAGGGGGAGCCCTGGCTGGACACACAAGGGGGAACCCTGGCTGGACACACAAGGGGGAGCCCTGGCTGGACACACAAGGGGGGAGCTGGCTGGACACACAAGAGTGAACCCTGACTGGACACACAAGGGGGGAACCCTGGCTTGACACACAAGGGGGGGAGCCTGGCTGGACACATAAGGGGGAGCCTGGCTGGACACATGGGAAAGGGGGGCAGGATGGCTATATGGGGGGCAGGCTGGACACACAAGGGGGGGCCCGGCTGGACACACAAGAGGGGCCTTGATGGACACACAAGGGGGAGCCCTGGCTGGACACACAAGGGGGAACCCTGGCTGGACACACAAGGGGGAGCCCTGGTTGGACACACAAGGGGGGAGCTGGCTGGACACACAAGAGGGAACCCTGGCTGGACACACAAGGGGGGAACCCTGGCTGGACACACAAGGGGGGGAGTCTGGCTGGACACATAAGGAGGAGCCTGGCTGGACACATGGGAAAGGGGGGGCAGGATGGCTATATGGGGGTGCAGGCTGGACACATGGAGGCCAGGATGGATATGTGGGGGGGATGGATATATGGGGGGGCCGGATATATGGGGGGCGGGGCAGGCTGGACACATGATGGCCAGGATGGATATGTGAGGGGGCAGGCTGGACACATGAGGGGCTAGGATAGATATGTGGGGGGGGCAGGCTCGATACACGTGGGCTAGGATAAATATATGGAGGGGCCACGCTGGACATATGGGGGCCAGAATGGATATATGGGGGGGTGTCAGGATGGATATATGCAGGGGGGAAGGGCAGGATGGATATATGAGGGGGCAGGCTGGACACATGGAGGCCAGGATGGATATATGGGGGGGGCAGGCTGGAAACATGGAGGCCAGGATGGATATATTGCGGGGGGCAGGCTGGATACATGGAGGCCAGGATGGATATGTAGGGGGGCATGCTGGACACATGGAGGCCAGGATGGATATATAGGGGGGCAGGCTGGACACATGGGGCTTTAGGACGGATATATGGGAGGGGGCAGGCTGGACACATGGAGGCCAGGACAGATATATGGGGGGGCAGGCTGGACACATGGAGGCCAGGATGGATATATGGGGGGAACAGGCAGGCCACATGGGGGACTAGGATGGATATATGGGAGGGGGCAGGCTCGATACACGTGGGCTAGGATAAATATATGGAGGGGTCACACTGGACATATGGGGGCCAGAAGGGATATATGGGGGGGTGTCAGGATGGATATATGCAGGGAAGGGGGGGCCAGGATGGATATATGGGGGTGCCAGGCTGAACAAGGGACTTAATTACTGTTTGGGGCCAGATTGAGGAACATACTTTATTAGTTTATGGTGGCCAGTGGGGAACATTATTATTTTAGAGTCCAATTAGGGACATTATTACTTCTGTAATATAATTTACTTTTTAGGAAATTGTTTTCCATGGGATGGGACAAAAGCGGGCTACTGTTACTGTGCAGGGCCGCACTATATTGATTTTTTTCTTCAACTAGTGTAGTGTAGAAGTCGGGGGGTGGAGTGGGAATATTCTCTAGAAGAGATCAGTTATTGATAACTGTGTGTTATTTTCTGCAGAGATGATTCCTGGCTGGAAGAAGTGATGGCCGTCTGTGCCAGATGAAGAAGAAAAGCGAAGATGAAGGACTTCACCTAGAGAGGTCACTGGTGAGTCAGTGTATTACATGTACACTTACACTACACACGTGGTCAAAATTGTTGGTACCCCTCGTTTAATGAAAGAAAAACCCACAATGGTCACAGAAATAACTTGAATCTGACAAATATTTTGCTGAACAACCTTTTGAGGCAATCACTGCAATCAAACGATTCCTGTAACTGTCAATGAGACTTCTGCACCTCTCCACAGGTATTTTGGCCACTCCTCATGAGCAAACTGCTCCAGTTGTCTCATGGTTGAAGGTTGCCTTTTCCAGACGGCATGTTTCAGCTCTTTCCAAAGATGCTCAATAGGATTTAGATCAGGGCTCATAGAAGCCACTTCAGAATAGTCCAATGTTTTCCTCTTAGCCATTGTTGGGTGTTTTTAGCTGTGTGTTTTGGGTCATTATCCTGTTGCAAGACCCATGACCTGCGACTGAGACCACGCTTTCTGACACTGAGCAGCACATTTCTCTCTAGAATCCCTTGATAGTCTTGAGATTTCATTGTACCCTGCACAGATTCAAGACACCCTGTGCCAGATGCAGCAGACCAGCCCCAAAGCATAAAAGAGACTCCTCCATGTTTCACAGTAGGGACAGTGTTCTTATCTTGATATGCTTCATTTTTCCATCTGTGAACATAAAGCTGATGTGCCTTGCCAAAAACTTCCATTTTTGTCTCATCTGTCCATAGGACATTCTCCTAAAAGCTTTGTGACTTGTGAACATGTAGTTTGGCAAATTCCAGTCTGGCTTTTTTATGGTTTTTTTTCAACAATGGTGTTCTCCTTGGTCGTCTCCCATGAAGTCCACTTTAGATCAAACAACGACGGATGGTGCGATCTGACACTGATGTTCCTTGAGCTTGAAGTTCACCTTTAATCTCTTTAGAAGTTATCCTGGGCTCTTGTTACCATTCATATTATCCGTCTCTTTGATTTGTTATCAATTTTCCTCCTGCGGCCTCGTCCAGGGAGGTTGGCTACAGTCCCATGGATCTTAAATTTCTGAATAATATGTGCAACTGTAGTTACAGGAACATCAAGCTGCTTGGAGATGGTCTTATAGCCTTTACCTTTAACATGCTTGTCTATAATTTTCTTTCTAATCTCCTGAGACAACTCTTTCCTTTGCTTCCTCTGGTCCATGTTGAGTGTGGTACACACCATGTCACCAAACAGCACAGTGAGTATCTGTAGCCCTAAATATAGGCCCACTGACTGATTACAAGATTGTAGACACCTGTGATGCTAATTAGTGGACACAACTTGATTTAACATGTCCCTTTTGTCACATTTATTTTCAGGGGTACCATCATTTCTGTCCAGGCCTATTTCATGAGTTTAATTTTTTTTTCATTTCTGTGGAAGCAGGGTTGAAAAGCAATGTCTGTCTTTCATTTGTTCATTTTCATCGATTTTTAATTTATTATTACTTTTGTCAGATTCAATTTTTTCCTGTGACCATTGTGGGTTTTTCTTTCATTAAACGAGGGGTACGAACAATTTTGACCACGTGTGTATATAGTATATACAGAGCTCCTGTGTATGTCACTGGTGATCACTGTATTACCTATACACTATATACAGAGCTCCTGTCTATAATGTCAATGGTGATCACTGTGTTACCTGTACACTGACACTATATACAGAGCTTAGTTAGTATTAGTGGTTTTGTATTCATGATCAGTATTGTAGTATTTGGTCACTTTGGGGTGGTAATATATGGTCTGGTCATAGTGTGGCCATATTTGTTCCTTGTATGTGGTATTATTCGGTCACTATGTAGTGGTAATATGTGATCTAGTCATGGTGTGGCGATATTTGTCCCTTTTGTATGTGGTATTATTGGTGTTGATATAGTGGACTGTGTTGTGTATGGCGGTCATTCTGTTCTCGCTGATCTTAACTAGGAAAAGATTTTTTTCCATTAGGCCACAGCCCCACCATCAGTATTTGTTCAGTATTTTTCTCAGGAGTGGCTGCCAAAACCAGGAATGGTTGATAAATGCAGAATTGGTGACTTGTTTCTATTATACCTTTTCTCTGATTGTTCATCACCTGTTTTGGCTCCCACTCCTGAGAAAAAATACTGACTGGATACTGACCGAATACTGATAGTAGGGCCGTGGCCTTAGCGATTAAATACTTGGACCAGAGCGGCAGAGATGCACTTACAGGGGTTCTCCGGTGAAAACAAGTAATCACCTCTCCACAGGATCATTGATAATATTGATTGGTGGGGGTCTGACTGCTTGCACACACCGGCAGAATGTGGAGCTTTTCTCCCCATTAGACTGGAGCGGCATGTGAGATGCGACCACTGATCCATTCATTCTCTCAGTGGCTGTGAGCGCTGCTCTTTTTTGCAAGTCTCTAAGAGAATGAATAGAGCTGCGGTCAGACGTCCCACCTGCCGCAGCATTTTAAAATAGGGATAAGTGTTCTGTCAGGGATAAAACTTCCCCATTCTTCCGATAGGTGCGTTTTCCAATGTTCGGACACAAATGCTCAATAAGTGATCACCTATCCTGTAGAGCCCATGGATCGGTGATAACTTGTTTTAACTAGTGTTGAGCGAGTATGTTCTGTCCGAGTATGCTCGGGCCGAGCTCTGAGTATTTACAGCTGCTCGGTGATATGGTTGAATCGCTCCCGTGTGCATGATTTGCAACTGTTTGACAGCTTTAACCCCTTAACGACATGTCACGTATTAGTACGCACATGTCGTTATCCTCCGGTTCAGTGAGGGCTGCTGCGCTGAGCCCGCACTGAACCAAGCACATGTCAGCTGATTATTACAGCCGCGATCCACCCGCGGCTGTTAACATATTAAATGCCGCTGTCAATCTCCGACAGCGGCATTTAACGCGCGCTTCCTGAAAGTGCGTCACTTACCCCTCCCATCGGCGACCCCGTCACATGATCGTGGGTCGCCGATGGGTGGTCATGACAACCCTGGGTCTGCAGCAGACACCAGTGGTTGTAATGATCCTGTCGCTGTGAGCGCCACCTAGTGGTCGGCGCTCATAGCACAGGACCATTTCTGCTGCATACAGGGGATCTGATCGTCCTCTGTATGTAGCAGAGGCGATCGGACAGTTGCTGCTTCTAGTCTCCAATGGAAACTACAGAAGCAAGCAAAAAGTGAAAAAAAAAGTTTTAAAAAATATGAAAAAAAATAAAAAAATATAAAAGTTTAAATCACCCCCCTTTCGCCTCATTCAAAATAAAATCATAAAAAAAAAACCTACATACACATATTTGGTATCGCCGCATTTAGAATTGCCCTATCAATATAAAAAAAGAATTAATGCGATCGGTAAATGGCGTAATGAGAAAAAAATTCTAAACGCCAGAATTACGTTTTTTGGTCGCCGTAAAATTGCAATAAAATGCAATAACGGGCGATCAAAACATCGGATCTACCCCAAAATAGCATCTATAAAAACTTCAGCTCGGTTCACAAAAAATAAGCCCTCACCCTGCCCCAGATCCCGAAAAATGGAGACGCTACGGGTCTCGGAAAATGGCACCATTTTTTTTTTTTACCAAACTTTGGAATTTTTTTTCATCACTTAAATAAAAAAGAACCTATACATGTTTGGTGTCTACGAGCTCTTAATGACATGGAGAATAATAATGGCAGGTCAGTTTTAGCATTCAGTGAACGTGGTAAAAAAAACCTCAGTGGTATTGCACTTTTTTTTGCAATTTCACGGCGCTTGGAATTTTTTTCCCGTTTTCCCGTACACGGCATGGTAAAACTAGTAATGTCGTTAAAAAGTACAACTCGTCCCGCAAAAAATAAGCCCTAACATGGCCATATTGACCAAAAAATAAAAACGCTATGGCTCTGGGAACAAGTGGAGCAAAAAGCGAAAATGCAAAAACGGAAAATGCTCCGCGGCTTAAGGGGTTAATACATGTGAGGAATGTCTATTTCTTACACATTCCTCACATGTATTAAAACCGTCAAACAGTCACAAATCATGCACACGGGAGCGATTCAACCATATCACCGAGGAGCTATAAATACTCGGAGCTCGGCCCGAGCATACTCGCCGAAAGGGTTAACAGAACATACTCGCTCAACACTAGTTTTAACCAAAGAAGCCCTTTAATGCAAACATGTCCATCCCAGTTAGAGTGTCGCCCAGTAGATGTGCAGGAGCCGCCAGTCAATGCTCCACTATAACAGCGAGAGCGGATAACAGATATTTGCATCTTGCTGTAGGTGGGCCCCTAGAGTTAATTTCCCCTGTGGGCCCCAGACACCGCAGTCCGACCCTGGTCATCAATATCAGATCAGTGAGGTTCCAACACACGGCCCCCTCACCAATAAGACAGCAGCTGGAAATACTCAGCGTAGAGCCCAAACAGCACAGCGCTGTACACTGTGTAGTGGCCGATCTTGGTACTGCAGCTCCTATTGAAATGATTGTGATCTGAGCTGTAGTACCTGAAACCAGCCATTGCACAGTGTGCGGAGCTGTGCTATTCCAGCTCTTAACACTGTGTACATCATCTTGCAGAAGTAGCTGATGTCTGGGGATTTCAGGTGTCAGACCCCCACTAATCACTGTATGAGTTCTGCTCTACTCCTTTATTAAAGGGGTGGTCTTGTGTTCCTCTCATCAGAAGCTGAAGATTTACAGTTCTGGCCGGTGGCTTGGCTGAGCCGCTTGTCTGAATTGTGCCCTCTTGCATTCTGCGGGCAGAGGCGGCTTTGCCTCTGCAGAATGGGACAGGCACAGGGGCACTGAAGTCCACCAGTCTACAAGTGAGCGCTTCTTGCCAAGGAGACCAGCCACTTCTCAGGTGGTCAGTAACCATAGCAATGAGCTGTACACTGCAGAATTAAAAATCGCAAAGTTTCTTGTTTTTACAAGCTCTTTGCAAACTTAGCCTTTTAATACATTCATTTTATTTAGTTATATATTTATTTTACTCTCTTATATAGCGCCGTTAGATTTCGTAGCACCTTACAGACATTATCATCACTGTCCCCATTGGGGCTCACAATATGAATTCCCTATCAGTATGTCTTTGGAGTGTGGGAGGAAACCGGAGAACCCGGAGGAAACCCACACAAACACGGGGAGAACATACAAACTCCTTGCAGATGTTGTCCTTGCTATTATATGAACCCAGCCCCACAGCGTTAATCATTGACCCACCATGTTGCCCACATTCCTCGGCTTTTTTAAGATTTTCTGCAATGAATAAGAACACTGAAGAAAATCTAGATTGATCAACATTTCCTATCACAAATGCAGTTGCTGCAAAACTTGTCCATAGTCCTGTTCCCAGCTGAAAATTGGATACAATTGTATCTTGTGTAGACAATGCTCTGTGAGCTAAATAGCCGGGATCCACTGCTACAAGGCAGGAAACAGACAGATTCTGCTGATGGGTTCTGCTCCCAGAGCATTATTCAGCCTGGACATCTCAGCTCAGAGCAAAACCAGCTATAAGGCTGTGTGCACACCTAGCAGATTTGATGCAGATTTACATGCGTTTTTTTTGCCAGAGAGAAGCGTTTTCACATGCATTTTTTCAAGCAATTTTCCAAGCGATTTTGAGCATCACTTGGAAAAGTGCTTGACAAGTTGATCACACAATATAAATCCATGCAACCGAAATGGATCTATAATGTGTGAACAACTTAGATGCTTTAAATGCAGCATCTATAGTAAAAAAAAGAAAACGTTAATAAATAAAAAAAAACAACGGTATATTCACCTCTCCGGCGGCCCCCGGTCTGCTCTCCGGTCTCCTCCGGTCTGCTCCCGGCCGCGTCTTCTCTCTTCAGCGTCCCGCAGTGTACGGTCAGGACCTGCGGTGACGTCATTTAGTCAGCTGATGGTCACGCGACCATCACCTGATGCCGACGTCAGCGGTCATGCAACCATCACCTGACTAAATGACGTCACCGCAGGTCCTGACAGTACAGACAGCAGACCGGAGGAGACCGGAGAGCAGACCGGGGGCCGCCGGAGAGGTGAATATACAGGTTTTGTTTATTTTTAACTTTTTTATTTCTTTTTTTCACCGCGTGGTAGCCGGGATGAAGAGGAGTTGTAGTCTCGTCTTCCTCCCAGATACCACACGCATCGCGAATAAGCTTCAGCGTAATCGCAGTAGAAATGGTCATGCTGCGTTTTGCAAAGTAATGCGAATTCGGCGCGCAAATTAGCGCATCATGTGCACAGCACATCCGAATTCACATGGCTTTGCATGGCAGACTGTTTTACAAGCGTTTTCGCGGCCGTAAAAACGCCGCAAAAACGCTACAAAAACGCTACGTGGGCACATGGCCTAAGGCTGTGTGCCCACGACGCGTATTTTAAGCGTTTCCGCATGGCAAAAACGCTGCAGAAACGCTTAAAAACGCATGTTAGAAGGTCTGCCATGTTCCCCAATGATAGTCCGCATGTGCTGTGCACATGCTGCGGAAATTTCCGCTGCGGATTATCATTGCGGAAAAAAACGCAGCACTACCAATTATTTTGCGGAAGCGCAGCGTTTTCCTGGCCATTGACTTGCATTGGAACGCATGGATTCCGCTTCACTAGATAAGCACATGCGGAATACATGCGTTCAATGTGCGGATGGTACCCGGGTGTGGAGGATGGGAGACTCTCCTCCGGACCCGGGTACCATAGAACGTGTCAAAATAAAGAATAAAATAAAAAATAAATGTTATATTTACCTTCTGACGGCCCCCGCTGCGCTCGTCCTCCCATGTCGGCAGCTCGCGATGGACTGAAGGACCAGCGCTGACGTCATAGTCATGTGACGGCAGGTCCTTCAGTGTACCGCGATCTGCCGGCAGCCAGGACGGAGCGAAGCGAGACTGCGGGGGCCATCGGAAGGTAAGTATAGATTTATTTTTTTATTTTTAACCAGTCGTTGGGGTCACACTATATAAATCCATGCCGTTTTCATGGATTTCTATAGTGTGACCAAGTTGACAAGCACTTTCCAAGTGATGCTAAAATCGCTTGTAAAGCGCTTGTCAACCCGCATGCGGAAATGCATGTGAAGAACGCTCCACTTCTGCATGTCCCTGGCAGGAAAAACGCATGTGCAATCCGCATATACAATCCGCATGTACAATCCGCATATACAATCCGCATGTACAATCCGCATATACAATCCGCATGTACAATCCGCATATACAATCCGCATGTACAATCCGCGTGTACAATCCGCATATACAATCCGCATGTACAATCCGCGTGTACAATCCGCATATACAATCCGCATGTACAATCCGCATGTACAATCCGCATATACAATCCGCGTGTACAATCCGCATATACAATCCGCATGTACAATCCGCGTGTACAATCCGCATATACAATCCGCATGTACAATCCGCGTGTACAATCCGCATATACAATCCGCATGTACAATCCGCATGTACAATCCGCATATACAATCCGCATATACAATCCGCATGTACAATCCGCGTGTACAATCCGCGTGTACAATCCGCGTGTACAATCCGCATGTACAATCCGCATGTACAATCCGCATGTACAATCCGCATGCGTTTTTTCTGCCAGGGAGATGCAGAAACGCTCAGGAAAAATCCGGAGCATTTCTGCATCGTGGGCACATAGCCTAAGTCTCTGCATTTGTCTGCTTACACATCAGTACATTTCTGAACACATTCAGCAAAAATTGCAGTACATTTGTTAAAATTGGGCATATAGCATACTATAGGTGCTTCTCACAAAATTAGAATATCATCAAAAAGTTAATTTATTTCAGTTCTTCAATACAAATAGTAAAACTCATATTATATAGAGTCATTACAGACAGAGTGATCTATTTCAAGTGTTTATTTCTGTTAATGCTATTATCTCAGTAAATTAGAATACTTTATAACACCAGCTTGAAAAATGTTTTTAAAATCTGAAATGTTGTCCTACTGAAATGTATGTTCAGTAAATGCCCTCAATACTTGGCCAGGCTCCTTTTGCATCAATTACTGCATCAATGCGGCAATGTAGCATGGAGGCGATCAGCCTGTGACACTGCTGAGGTGTTATGGAAGCCCAGGTGGCTTTGATAGAAGCCTTCAGCTCGTCTGCATTGTTGGGTCTGGTGTCTCTCATCTTTCTCTTGACAATACCCCATAGATTCTCTATAATAGATTCTCTATGGGGTTAAGGTCAGGTGAGTTTGCTGCCAATCAAGCACAGTGATACTGTTGTGTAAACCAGGTATTGGTACTTTTGGCCGTGTGGACAGGGGCCAAGTCCTGCTGGAAAATGACATTTCCATCTCCAAAAAGCTTGTGGGCAGAGGGAAGCATGAAGGGCTCTACAATGTCCTGGTAGACGGGTGCGCTGACTTTGGTCTTGATAAAACACAGTGGACCTACACCAGCAGATGACATGGCTCCCCAAACCATAACCGATTGTGGAAACTTCACACGAGACCTCAAGCAGCTTGGATTGTGGCCTCTCCACTCTTCCTCCAGACTCTGGGACCTTGATTTCCTAATTAAATGCAACATTTACTTTCATCGGAAAACAACACCTTGGACCACTGAGCAACAGTCCAGGTGTTTTTCTCCTTGGCCCAGGTAAGATGCTTCTGGCGTTGTCTATTGGTCATGAGTGGCTCGACACAAGGAATGTGACACTTGTAGCCCATGTCTTGGATACGTCTGTGTGTGGTGGCTCTTGAAGCAATGACTCCAGCAGCAGTCCACTCCTTGTGAATCTTCCCCAAATGTTTGAATGGCCTTTCCTTAACAATCTTTTCAAGGCTGCGGTTATCCCGGTTGCTTGTGCACCTCTTCCTACCACACTTTTTCTTTCCACTCAACTTTCCATAAATATGCTTGGATACAGCACTCTGTTAACAGCCAGCTTCTTTAGCAATGACCTTTTGTGGTTTACACTCCTTGTGGAGTGTGTCAGTGACTGCCTTCTGGACATCTGTCAAGTCAGCAGTCTTCCCCATGATTGTGGAGCCTACTGAAACAGACAAAGGGACCTTTTTAAATGCGTAAGAAGCCTTTGCAGGTGTTTTTTGTTAATTATTCTAATTTACTGAGATAATGACTTTTGTGTTTTCATTGGCTGTAAGCCATCATTATCAACATTAACAGAAATAAACACTTGAAATAGATCACTCTGTAATGACTCTGTATAATATATGAGTTTCACTTTTTGGATTGAAGAACTGAAATAAATAAACTTTTTGATGATATTCTAATTTTGTGAGAAGCACCTGTATGTTTGATGCATCTCATTAGCTAAGCTCAACCTCTTCCTTGCTTCACCTCAATTTGAGCCATAAATTGTGATATTTCATTTTGGTGCATTTTATGACTCCTTTTTGTCACACTTTTCTCATAACTATTTTTTTTATAACTGAGGGAAAATAACAAAATCTTATTTGTTGTACTCAAGTTTTCACAGAAACATCTGATAAAGTGTTGACTTATTTTTCTGAGTTAAACTCTTCCTTTTGGCCCTCTATATATTTGAGTTTGACAGCCCTGATGTAGATGGATGATGATGTGGCAAGAAGGGGCAGAGGGGCAGAGCCTCCTGGCTCTCAGCTTCACTCTCCACTGCTCACAGGAGACAGCAGTTACTTCACAAATGTAACTGATAGAAAAGATGTCACGTAAGAGGGGGTCAGGGGAGCGATGTGCTGCAGGAGGGGGAAGATTAGCCAGGGGAGAGGTGTGCTGCAGGAAGGGGAGGATTATGCAGGGGAGTGATGTAATGCAGGATAGGGAGAATCATGCAGGGAGCGATGTGCTGCAGGAAGAGGAGGATTAGGCAGGGAGCGCTGTGCTGCAGGAAGAGGAGGATTAGGCAGGGGAGTGATGTAATGCAGGAGGGGGAGGCTTAGGCAGGGAAGCGATGTGCTGCAGGAAGAGGTGGCTTATGCAGGGGAGTGATGTAATGCAATAGGAGAGGATTAGGCAGGGAGCGATATGCTGCAGGAAGTGCAGGATTTGGCAGTGGGCGATGTGGTGCAAGAGGGGATTTGGCAGTGGGTGATGTGGTGCAGGAAGGGGGAGATTTAGAAAGGGCACAATGTGCCGCAAGAGGGGGAGGTTTAGACAGGGGAGTGATGTGCTGCAGGAGTGGGAGAATTAAGCGGTGAGAAACATGCTGCAGGACGGGGAGGGTTAGGCAGGGGAGCAATGTGCTGCAGGTGGAAGGAGAATCTGTGACTACAGCCCAGTGTTTAAGGTTTATTGGAGCCTGTCTTTTATATATTTTATTGTTTTTTTTCTGACAAAACTGCATAACATCTGACATGAAGTCCACTTAGCAGTCACTGTCCCTGTAGATTGTTACTGTCCAGGTTCACCGCTGTCTCTTTTTGTTTTTAGTGCCAATCTGACAGCAGTGAAGGTTCCGCTGATAATGGCGGTCGGGTTCCGAATAGAATGTTCATGTCTGTTCTCATTGTAGTAACATCACGGAATATGCTAATTTCTTCTGACCACACCCGATGACTGAATAAAGGCGCCTCACCCACTTGTCTATGTCATCACTTTGTGGTGTCACAATGATCTAAGGGGATAAAAAAACGCTCCTGGCAGCTTTACAGTCATTCGTCCCTTCGTGTTAAAGGAGCAGGATGATAGAGCCGCACCATGCCAGCCAGAAGAAAAGAAAGTGGAGCCCTTCAAGATGATGAAGCAAGAAAGCAGACTGTGGAAGGCCATCCAGGACCAAGAGCATCATGAGGGCCTGGTAACGTATACTACACAACTGTTCTGTATATGCTCATGCCATGTAAACCTATGGTGGCCGATTCATCAAGGCTGGTGGATTTCTATACCAGCATTCATGAAGCGCCTATTGGAGGAATGTGCACCAAATTCATTAAAAAGACTAAACCTCTTAATGAACTTGACTCATCCTTAAAGGGGTTGTTCCCTTTCAATAAATGAATGTCCCTAGCTGCAGGTCATTTAATTAAAAAAAAGAGGTTCCACCATCTCAGAGCTGCAGCAGCTCAGTGCGCTCAGCTGGGCAGTCCGTCTGATTACATTTGTTGGCTGCGGCAGTATTGAGGTGATGTCAGTGCCATACACAATCCCAGGAATGGGTCAGGACAGCACAGTTTGATTCTTTATACCTGCAGCTAGGGTCATTCATTTATTGAAATATCCCCTTAAAGCTGACGTACTACACCTCAAGAAATGTACTCCAGTCAAAAGATGGAGTCAATTTCAGTCCTATTTTACACCACTTTTCCAGCCTAATTTGTAATAAGTTTTCAGGTAAAGCTAAGCCACAAGCGGTCCAGATAAGCTCTGTTCACTATTTAAGAAGTTAAAAGAGTGGGTGTAAAAAGGTCAGAGTATTCAAATGTAAGTTGCGCAGGAATTTACTGAGATTCAAACAGTTGTGCAACACATTTCCGGTGAAAACTGCTTGATGAAAAATGTTCCTTGAATAATATAACATTTCAGGTTAGTGGTAATAGATTTTATTATGGGACGTTGATCCAGGGAACTAGTCTGATTGCCATATGTGGAGTCGGGAAGGAATTTTTCCCCTAAAATGGGGCAATTAGCATCTGCCTCATGGGGTTTTTGCCTTCCTCTGGATCAACACATTAGCTTTTAGGTTGAACTTGATGGACTTGTGTCTTTCAACCTTAAAACTATGAAACTGTCCCTGTATTGAGGTTCAAGGGTGAAGCCCAGGGTTCATTTGGAACCATCAGAAATGGTGTGTTTTGCGCCCAGTCTGTCCAAGGAAGCCTGTTTGAGCCAACGGCCTCAGAAATATCCTAACATTTCAGAAAGTAGCAATAGTTAGGGTGGCTGAACCATTCTAGCCTTAAGTTTGCCCCTCCAGTCAGCATCTACTATGTAGATGCAATCAAGGTCATGTAATAAGTCTTTATCGCTGTACAGGGCTGTAAGAGTGAAGGCCAGAGTTCCTTTGGAACCTGTAGGATAGACTGGCTTTTGCCAAGTCTTTCCAAAGAAGCTTTTTTGAGCCATAGGCCTCAGACAGGTCCTAATAAGAAAGTGACATTAGATAGGTTTTTCTTTAGTTAGGATTGATTCAACTACTCAAGCCTCAAGCGCACTCCTCCGGCCAGCAGCTACTCTGTAGATGCAACCCTGGGCCTATGGTAAGTATCTATCCCTGTACAGGGGTGTAATGGTAAAAACCTGGGTTCCCTTGGGATCTGCAGAATGGAGTAGCTTGCGCCAAGTCTGTCCGAGGAAGTCTGTTTGAGCCAACAGCCTTAAACAGATCCCAGTATTTAGGAAAAAAAAAAGCTTCAGTTAGAGTTGAATCAACCACTATAGCCTCAAGCTCGCTCCTCCGGCCAGCAGCTACTCTGTAGATGCAGCCCTGGGCCTATGGTAAGTATCTATCCATGTACAGGCGTGTAATGGTAAAGGCCAGGGTTCCCTTGGGATCTGTAGAATGGAGTAGCTTGCGCCAAGTCTGTCCGAGAAAGCCTTTTTGAGCTGATGGATTTAAACAAATTTCAACATTTAGGAAAAAAGCATTAATCTATTTCAGTAAGAGTTAATTCAATTACTCTAGCATAAAGATCCTAATTCACTTTGTCTAAAGGAAGTTAGTTGGCAAATTTTTATTGTGTGAGCAATGAGGTTATGGAACTCTCTACCACATGAACTTGAAATACTAAATTTTCTAAAAAAAATTCAAGGAGGGAATATGTGTGCCTTTCTTGAATAATATAAAATTGCAGGTTATCCGTACTAGATTTTGTTATGGGACGTTGATCCAGGGAACTAGTCTGATTGCCATATGTGGAGTCGGGAAGGAATTTTTCCTCTAATATGGGGCAATTAGCATCTGCCTCATGGGGTTTTTGCCTTCCTCTGGATCAACACATTAGCTTTTAGGTTGAACTTGATGGACTTGTGTCTTTCAACCTTAAAACTATGAAACTGTCCATGTATTGAGGTTCAAGGGTGAAGCCCAGGGTTCATTTGGAAACATCAGAAATGGTGTGTTTTGCGCCCAGTCTGTCCAAGGAAGCCTGTTTGAGCCAACGGCCTCAGAAATATCCTAACATTTAAGAAAGTAGCAATAGTTAGGGTTGGCTGAACCATTCTAGCCTTAAGTTTGCCCCTCCAGTCAGTATCTACTATGTAGATGCAATCAAGGCCCTGCAATAAGTCTTTATCGCTGTACAGAGCTGAAAGAGTGAAGGCCAGAGTTCCTTTGGAACCTGTAGGATAGACTGGCTTTTGCCAAGTCTTTCCAAAGAAGCTTTTTTGAGCCATAGGCCTCAGACAGGTCCTAACAAGAAAGTGGCATTAGATAGGTTTTTCTTTAGTTAGGATTGATTCAACTACTCAAGCCTCAAGCGCACTCCTCCGGCCAGCAGCTACTCTGTAGATGCAACCCTGGGCCTATGGTAAGTATCTATCCCTGTACAGGGGTGTAATGGTAAAAAACAGGGTTCCCTTGGGATCTGCAGAATGGAGTAGCTTGCGCCAAGTCTGTCCGAGGAAGTCTGTTTGAGCCAACAGCCTTAAACAGATCCCAGTATTTAGGGAAAAAAAGCTTTAGTTAGAGTTGAATCAACCACTATAGCCTCAAGCTCGCTCCTCCGGCCAGCAGCTACTCTGTAGATGCAGCCCTGGGCCTATGGTAAGTATCTATCCCTGTACAGGGGTGTAATGGTAAAGGCCAGGATTCCCTTGGGATCTGCAGAATGGAGTAGCTTGCGCCAAGTCTGTCCGAGAAAGCCTTTTTGAGCTGATGGATTTAAACAAATTTCAACATTTAGGAAAAAAGCATTAATCTATTTCAGTTAGAGTTAATTCAATTACTCTAGCATAAAGATCCTAATTCACTTTGTCTAAAGGAAGTTAGTTGGCAAATTTTTATTGTGTGAGCAATGAGGTTATGAAACTCTCTACCACATGAAATTGAAATACTTAATTTTCTAAAAAAAATTCAAGGAGGGCATGTGTGTGCCTTTCTTGAATAATATAAAATTGCAGGTTATCCGTACTAGATTTTGTTATGGGACGTTGATCCAGGGAACTAGTCTGATTGCCATATGTGGAGTCGGGAAGGAATTTTTCCCCTAATATGGGGCAATTAGCATCTGCCTCATGGGGTTTTTGCCTTCCTCTGGATCAACACATTAGCTTTTAGGTTGAACTTGATGGACTTGTGTCTTTCAACCTTAAAACTATGAAACGGTCCCTGTATAGAGGTTCAAGGGTGAAGCCCAGGGTTCATTTGGAAACATCAGAAATGGTGTGTTTTGCGCCCAGTCTGTCCAAGGAAGCCTGTTTGAGCCAAAGGCCTCAGAAATATCCTAACATTTAAGAAAGTAGCAATAGTTAGGGTTGGCTGAACCATTCTAGCCTTAAGTTTGCCCCTCCAGTCAGTATCTACTATGTAGATGCAATCAAGGCCCTGCAATAAGTCTTTATCGCTGTACAGAGCTGAAAGAGTGAAGGCCAGAGTTCCTTTGGAACCTGTAGGATAGACTGGCTTTTGCCAAGTCTTTCCAAAGAAGCTTTTTTGAGCCATAGGCCTCAGACAGGTCCTAACAAGAAAGTGGCATTAGATAGGTTTTTCTTTAGTTAGGATTGATTCAACTACTCAAGCCTCAAGCGCACTCCTCCGGCCAGCAGCTACTCTGTAGATGCAACCCTGGGCCTATGGTAAGTATCTATCCCTGTACAGGGGTGTAATGGTAAAAAACAGGGTTCCCTTGGGATCTGCAGAATGGAGTAGCTTGCGCCAAGTCTGTCCGAGGAAGTCTGTTTGAGCCAACAGCCTTAAACAGATCCCAGTATTTAGGGAAAAAAAGCTTTAGTTAGAGTTGAATCAACCACTATAGCCTCAAGCTCGCTCCTCCGGCCAGCAGCTACTCTGTAGATGCAGCCCTGGGCCTATGGTAAGTATCTATCCCTGTACAGGGGTGTAATGGTAAAGGCCAGGGTTCCCTTGGGATCTGCAGAATGGAGTAGCTTGCGCCAAGTCTGTCCGAGAAAGCCTTTTTGAGCTGATGGATTTAAACAAATTTCAACATTTAGGAAAAAAGCATTAATCTATTTCAGTTAGAGTTAATTCAATTACTCTAGCATAAAGATCCTAATTCACTTTGTCTAAAGGAAGTTAGTTGGCAAATTTTTATTGTGTGAGCAATGAGGTTATGAAACTCTCTACCACATGAAATTGAAATACTTAATTTTCTAAAAAAAATTCAAGGAGGGCATGTGTGTGCCTTTCTTGAATAATATAAAATTGCAGGTTATCCGTACTAGATTTTGTTATGGGACGTTGATCCAGGAAACTAGTCTGATTGCCATATGTGGAGTCGGGAAGGAATTTTTCCCCTAATATGGGGCAATTAGCATCTGCCTCATGGGGTTTTTGCCTTCCTCTGGATCAACACATTAGCTTTTAGGTTGAACTTGATGGACTTGTGTCTTTCAACCTTAAAACTATGAAACGGTCCCTGTATAGAGGTTCAAGGGTGAAGCCCAGGGTTCATTTGGAAACATCAGAAATGGTGTGTTTTGCGCCCAGTCTGTCCAAGGAAGCCTGTTTGAGCCAACGGCCTCAGAAATATCCTAACATTTAAGAAAGTAGCAATAGTTAGGGTTGGCTGAACCATTCTAGCCTTAAGTTTGCCCCTCCAGTCAGTATCTACTATGTAGATGCAATCAAGGCCCTGCAATAAGTCTTTATCGCTGTACAGAGCTGAAAGAGTGAAGGCCAGAGTTCCTTTGGAACCTGTAGGATAGACTGGCTTTTGCCAAGTCTTTCCAAAGAAGCTTTTTTGAGCCATAGGCCTCAGACAGGTCCTAACAAGAAAGTGGCATTAGATAGGTTTTTCTTTAGTTAGGATTGATTCAACTACTCAAGCCTCAAGCGCACTCCTCCGGCCAGCAGCTACTCTGTAGATGCAACCCTGGGCCTATGGTAAGTATCTATCCCTGTACAGGGGTGTAATGGTAAAAAACAGGGTTCCCTTGGGATCTGCAGAATGAAGTAGCTTGCGCCAAGTCTGTCCGAGGAAGTCTGTTTGAGCCAACAGCCTTAAACAGATCCCAGTATTTAGGGAAAAAAAGCTTTAGTTAGAGTTGAATCAACCACTATAGCCTCAAGCTCGCTCCTCCGGCCAGCAGCTACTCTGTAGATGCAGCCCTGGGCCTATGGTAAGTATCTATCCCTGTACAGGGGTGTAATGGTAAAGGCCAGGGTTCCCTTGGGATCTGCAGAATGGAGTAGCTTGCGCCAAGTCTGTCCGAGAAAGCCTTTTTGAGCTGATGGATTTAAACAAATTTCAACATTTAGGAAAAAAGCATTAATCTATTTCAGTTAGAGTTAATTCAATTACTCTAGCATAAAGATCCTAATTCACTTTGTCTAAAGGAAGTTAGTTGGCAAATTTTTATTGTGTGAGCAATGAGGTTATGAAACTCTCTACCACATGAAATTGAAATACTTAATTTTCTAAAAAAAATTCAAGGAGGGCATGTGTGTGCCTTTCTTGAATAATATAAAATTGCAGGTTATCCGTACTAGATTTTGTTATGGGACGTTGATCCAGGGAACTAGTCTGATTGCCATATGTGGAGTCGGGAAGGAATTTTTCCCCTAATATGGGGCAATTAGCATCTGCCTCATGGGGTTTTTGCCTTCCTCTGGATCAACACATTAGCTTTTAGGTTGAACTTGATGGACTTGTGTCTTTCAACCTTAAAACTATGAAACGGTCCCTGTATAGAGGTTCAAGGGTGAAGCCCAGGGTTCATTTGGAAACATCAGAAATGGTGTGTTTTGCGCCCAGTCTGTCCAAGGAAGCCTGTTTGAGCCAACGGCCTCAGAAATATCTTAACATTTAAGAAAGTAGCAATAGTTAGGGTTGGCTGAACCATTCTAGCCTTAAGTTTGCCCCTCCAGTCAGCATCTACTATGTAGATGCAATCAAGGCCCTGTAATAAGTCTTTATCGCTGTACAGGGCTGTAAGAGTGAAGGCCAGAGTTCCTTTGGAACCTGTAGGATAGACTGGCTTTTGCCAAGTCTTTCCAAAGAAGCTTTTTTGAGCCATAGGCCTCAGACAGGTCCTAACAAGAAAGTGGCATTAGATAGGTTTTTCTTTAGTTAGGATTGATTCAACTACTCAAGCCTCAAGCGCACTCCTCCGGCCAGCAGCTACTCTGTAGATGCAACCCTGGGCCTATGGTAAGTATCTATCCCTGTACAGGGGTGTAATGGTAAAAACCAGGGTTCCCTTGGGATCTGCAGAATGGAGTAGCTTGCGCCAAGTCTGTCCGAGGAAGTCTGTTTGAGCCAACAGCCTTAAACAGATCCCAGTATTTAGGAAAAAAAAGCTTTAGTTAGAGTTGAATCAACCACTATAGCCTCAAGCTCGCTCCTCCGGCCAGCAGCTACTCTGTAGATGCAGCCCTGGGCCTATGGTAAGTATCTATCCCTGTACAGGGGTGTAATGGTAAAGGCCAGGGTTCCCTTGGGATCTGCAGAATGGAGTAGCTTGCGCCAAGTCTGTCCGAGAAAGCCTTTTTGAGCTGATGGATTTAAACAAATTTCAACATTTAGGAAAAAAGCATTAATCTATTTCAGTTAGAGTTAATTCAATTACTCTAGCATAAAGATCCTAATTCACTTTGTCTAAAGGAAGTTAGTTGGCAAATTTTTATTGTGTGAGCAATGAGGTTATGAAACTCTCTACCACATGAAATTGAAATACTTAATTTTCTAAAAAAAAATTCAAGGAGGGCATGTGTGTGCCTTTTTTAAATAATATAAAATTGCAGGTTATCCGTACTAGATTTTGTTATGGGACGTTGATCCAGGGAACTAGTCTGATTGCCATATGTGGAGTCGGGAAGGAATTTTTCCCCTAATATGGGGCAATTAGCATCTGCCTCATGGGGTTTTTGCCTTCCTCTGGATCAACACATTAGCTTTTAGGTTGAACTTGACAGACTTGTGTCTTTCAACCTTAAAACTATGAAACGGTCCCTGTATAGAGGTTCAAGGGTGAAGCCCAGGGTTCATTTGGAAACATCAGAAATGGTGTGTTTTGCGCCAAGTCTGTCCAAGGAAGCCTGTTTGAGCCAATGGCCTCAGAAATATCCTAACATTTAAGAAAGTAGCAATAGTTAGGGTTGGCTGAACCATTCTAACTTTAAGTTTGCCCCTCCAGTCAGCATCTACTATGTAGATGCAATCAAGGCCCTGTAATAAGTCTTTATCACTGTACAGGGCTGTAAGAGTGAAGGCCAGAGTTCCTTTGGAACCTGTAGGATAGACTGGGTTTTGCCAAGTCTTTCCAAAGAAGCTTTTTTGAGCCATAGGCCTCAGACAGGTCCTAACAAGAAAGTGTCATTAGATAGGTTTTTCTTTAGTTAGGATTGATTCAACTACTCAAGCCTCAAGCGCACTCCTCCGGCCAGCAGCTACTCTGTAGATGCAACCCTGGGCCTATGGTAAGTATCTATCCCTGTACAGGTGTGTAATGGTAAAAACCAGGGTTCCCTTGGGATCTGCAGAATGGAGTAGCTTGCGCCAAGTCTGTCCGAGGAAGTCTGTTTGAGCCAACAGCCTTAAACAGATCCCAGTATTTAGGAAAAAAAAGCTTTAGTTAGAGTTGAATCAACCACTATAGCCTCAAGCTCGCTCCTCCGGCCAGCAGCTACTCTGTAGATGCAACCCTGGGCCTATGGTAAGTATCTATCCCTGTACAGGGGTGTAATGGTAAAGGCCAGGGTTCCCTTGGGATCTGCAGAATGGAGTAGCTTGCGCCAAGTCTGTCCGAGAAAGCCTTTTTAGCTGATGGATTTAAACAAATTTCAACATTTAGGAAAAAAGCATTAATCTATTTCAGTTAGAGTTAATTCAATTACTCTAGCATAAAGATCCTAATTCACTTTGTCTAAAGGAAGTTAGTTGGCAAATTTTTATTGTGTGAGCAATGAGGTTATGAAACTCTCTACCACATGAAATTGAAATACTTAATTTTCTAAAAAAAATTCAAGGAGGGCATGTGTGTGCCTTTCTTGAATAATATAAAATTGCAGGTTATCCGTACTAGATTTTGTTATGGGACGTTGATCCAGGGAACTAGTCTGATTGCCATATGTGGAGTCGGGAAGGAATTTTTCCCCTAATATGGGGCAATTAGCATCTGCCTCATGGGGTTTTTGCCTTCCTCTGGATCAACACATTAGCTTTTAGGTTGAACTTGATGGACTTGTGTCTTTCAACCTTAAAACTATGAAACGGTCCCTGTATAGAGGTTCAAGGGTGAAGCCCAGGGTTCATTTGGAAACATCAGAAATGGTGTGTTTTGCGCCCAGTCTGTCCAAGGAAGCCTGTTTGAGCCAACGGCCTCAGAAATATCTTAACATTTAAGAAAGTAGCAATAGTTAGGGTTGGCTGAACCATTCTAGCCTTAAGTTTGCCCCTCCAGTCAGCATCTACTATGTAGATGCAATCAAGGCCCTGTAATAAGTCTTTATCGCTGTACAGGGCTGTAAGAGTGAAGGCCAGAGTTCCTTTGGAACCTGTAGGATAGACTGGCTTTTGCCAAGTCTTTCCAAAGAAGCTTTTTTGAGCCATAGGCCTCAGACAGGTCCTAACAAGAAAGTGGCATTAGATAGGTTTTTCTTTAGTTAGGATTGATTCAACTACTCAAGCCTCAAGCGCACTCCTCCGGCCAGCAGCTACTCTGTAGATGCAACCCTGGGCCTATGGTAAGTATCTATCCCTGTACAGGGGTGTAATGGTAAAAACCAGGGTTCCCTTGGGATCTGCAGAATGGAGTAGCTTGCGCCAAGTCTGTCCGAGGAAGTCTGTTTGAGCCAACAGCCTTAAACAGATCCCAGTATTTAGGAAAAAAAAGCTTTAGTTAGAGTTGAATCAACCAATATAGCCTCAAGCTCGCTCCTCCGGCCAGCAGCTACTCTGTAGATGCAGCCCTGGGCCTATGGTAAGTATCTATCCCTGTACAGGGGTGTAATGGTAAAGGCCAGGGTTCCCTTGGGATCTGCAGAATGGAGTAGCTTGCGCCAAGTCTGTCCGAGAAAGCCTTTTTGAGCTGATGGATTTAAACAAATTTCAACATTTAGGAAAAAAGCATTAATCTATTTCAGTTAGAGTTAATTCAATTACTCTAGCATAAAGATCCTAATTCACTTTGTCTAAAGGAAGTTAGTTGGCAAATTTTTATTGTGTGAGCAATGAGGTTATGAAACTCTCTACCACATGAAATTGAAATACTTAATTTTCTAAAAAAAATTCAAGGAGGGCATGTGTGTGCCTTTCTTAAATAATATAAAATTGCAGGTTATCCGTACTAGATTTTGTTATGGGACGTTGATCCAGGGAACTAGTCTGATTGCCATATGTGGAGTCGGGAAGGAATTTTTCCACTAATATGGGGCAATTAGCATCTGCCTCATGGGGTTTTTGCCTTCCTCTGGATCAACACATTAGCTTTTAGGTTGAACTTGACAGACTTGTGTCTTTCAACCTTAAAACTATGAAACGGTCCCTGTATAGAGGTTCAAGGGTGAAGCCCAGGGTTCATTTGGAAACATCAGAAATGGTGTGTTTTGCGCCAAGTCTGTCCAAGGAAGCCTGTTTGAGCCAATGGCCTCAGAAATATCCTAACATTTAAGAAAGTAGCAATAGTTAGGGTTGGCTGAACCATTCTAGCCTTAAGTTTGCCCCTCCAGTCAGCATCTACTATGTAGATGCAATCAAGGCCCTGTAATAAGTCTTTATCACTGTACAGGGCTGTAAGAGTGAAGGCCAGAGTTCCTTTGGAACCTGTAGGATAGACTGGCTTTTGCCAAGTCTTTCCAAAGAAGCTTTTTTGAGCCATAGGCCTCAGACAGGTCCTAACAAGAAAGTGTCATTAGATAGGTTTTTCTTTAGTTAGGATTGATTCAACTACTTAAGCCTCAAGCGCACTCCTCCGGCCAGCAGCTACTCTGTAGATGCAACCCTGGGCCTATGGTAAGTATCTATCCCTGTACAGGTGTGTAATGGTAAAAACCAGGGTTCCCTTGGGATCTGCAGAATGGAGTAGCTTGCGCCAAGTCTGTCCGAGGAAGTCTGTTTGAGCCAACAGCCTTAAACAGATCCCAGTATTTAGGAAAAAAAAGCTTTAGTTAGAGTTGAATCAACCACTATAGCCTCAAGCTCGCTCCTCCGGCCAGCAGCTACTCTGTAGATGCAGCCCTGGGCCTATGGTAAGTATCTATCCCTGTACAGGGGTGTAATGGTAAAGGCCAGGGTTCCCTTGGGATCTGCAGAATGGAGTAGCTTGCGCCAAGTCTGTCCGAGAAAGCCTTTTTGAGCTGATGGATTTAAACAAATTTCAACATTTAGGAAAAAAGCATTAATCTATTTCAGTTAGAGTTAATTCAATTACTCTAGCATAAAGATCCTAATTCACTTTGTCTAAAGGAAGTTAGTTGGCAAATTTTTATTGTGTGAGCAATGAGGTTATGAAACTCTCTACCACATGAAATTGAAATACTTAATTTTCTAAAAAAAATTCAAGGAGGGCATGTGTGTGCCTTTCTTGAATAATATAAAATTGCAGGTTATCCGTACTAGATTTTGTTATGGGACGTTGATCCAGGGAACTAGTCTGATTGCCATATGTGGAGTCGGGAAGGAATTTTTCCCCTAATATGGGGCAATTAGCATCTGCCTCATGGGGTTTTTGCCTTCCTCTGGATCAACACATTAGCTTTTAGGTTGAACTTGATGGACTTGTGTCTTTCAACCTTAAAACTATGAAACGGTCCCTGTATAGAGGTTCAAGGGTGAAGCCCAGGGTTCATTTGGAAACATCAGAAATGGTGTGTTTTGCGCCAAGTCTGTCCAAGGAAGCCTGTTTGAGCCAACGGCCTCAGAAATATCCTAACATTTAAGAAAGTAGCAATAGTTAGGGTTGGCTGAACCATTCTAACCTTAAGTTTGCCCCTCCAGTCAGCATCTACTATGTAGATGCAATCAAGGCCCTGTAATAAGTCTTTATCACTGTACAGGGATGTAAGAGTGAAGGTCAGAGTTCCTTTGGAACCTGTAGGATAGACTGGCTTTTGCCAAGTTTTTCCAAAGAAGCTTTTTTGAGCCATAGGCCTCAGACAGGTCCTAACAAGAAAGTGTCATTAGATAGGTTTTTCTTTAGTTAGGATTGACTCAACTACTCAAGCCTCAAGCGCACTCCTCCGGCCAGTAGCTACTCTGTGGATGCAACCCTGGGCCTATGGTAAGTATCTATCCCTGTACAGGGGTGTAATGGTAAAAACCAGGGTTCCCTTGGGATCTGCAGAATGGAGTAGCTTGCGCCAAGTCTGTCCGAGGAAGTCTGTTTGAGCCAACAGCCTTAAACAGATCCCAGTATTTAGGAAAAAAAAGCTTTAGTTAGAGTTGAATCAACCACTATAGCCTCAAGCTCGCTCCTCCGGCCAGCAGCTACTCTGTAGATGCAACCCTGGGCCTATGGTAAGTATCTATCCCTGTACAGGGGTGTAATGGTAAAGGCCAGGGTTCCCTTGGGATCTGCAGAATGGAGTAGCTTGCGCCAAGTCTGTCCGAGGAAGTCTTTTTGAGCCAATGGCCTTAGACAGAACCCATCATTTAGTAATAAAAAAGCTTTAGTTAGAGTTATAGCCTCAAGCTCGCTCCTCTGGCCAGCAGCTACTCTGTAGATGCAACCCTGAGCATGTGGTACGTCTCCATTCCTGTAAAGGGGTGTAATGGTAAAGATCAGGGTTCCTTTTGACCTGCTTATGCCAAGTCTGTCAAAGGAAGCCTTTTTGAGCTGATGGCTCTAAACAGATCCTAATGTTTAGGAAAAAAGCTTATGTGTATTTCAGTTAGATTAAAAGTAAAGCCAACAAAAGAGAATTTAACTTTCCCCAAAAAATCAATTATTAATATAGCATTTACCTGCCCAGATCTCAGAACTAATGCACTATTAGGATGTAGCAATCCCATATAATTTTGTGTGCAGTTTTAATACTATGTAATCACCCCCCTCCATTAATTGGTAATATGTGAGTGGTTGTCACATCAGTATTTTGCACCTGTGTTGCTGTCATCGTTATTATATGGTATGATTAGTACTGAGACCTAGGCAGGTAAACACTGTTGCCCTTTTTTCCTGTGTTAATTCTTGAATTTTGGTGGGAATTTAAATTTGTCTTTGCTTTTAATGTTAGTGTAGGGACTCGCAAGTATGAGGACCCTTGACGCGGGTTGCGAGCTTGTGTATTTTGGCCAAAATATTTACTAATACCTCATATATATCATATATATTTTTTGCACGTTATTTTTATTCAGGGTGCAGCCAGACCCATCAATGTTGGCCTTGTAAACTAGGGTGTCTGTCTTCATGGGGTGTACTTAAAAAGTGCTGGGCAGCCCGCCTAATCTAATAGTTTGGGCTTCACTAATAGGCTGTAAGCCAGACATTGTGCACTACCTATGTGTGACCAGTGCCCTATACAAGGCTTATTTGTGTGCAGTTTTAATACTAAGCAATCACCCCCTCCATGAATTGGTAGGTTGTGAGTGGTTGTCTCATCAATATTTTGCACCTGTGTTGCTGACTTCTTCATTATATGGGTTTGCTGCATCCTTGTAATTATTGTTGCTGTATTTGCTGTGTTAATTCTTGAATTTTGGTGGGAACTTTAATTCCTTGTTTTTGTGACTTTGCTTTTAATGTTAGTGTAGGAACTCGCAAGTATGAGGACCCTTGAGCAGGTTGCGAGCTTGTATATTTTGGCCAAAATATCGACCAATACCTCATATATATCATATATATTTTTTACATGCTATTTTTATTCAGGGTGCAGCCAAGCCCATCTACAGGTGCATCTCACAAAATTAGAATATCACCATAAAAGTTAATTTATTTCAGTTCTTCAATACAAAACGTGAAACTCATATATTATATAGAGCCATTACACACAGAGTGATCTATTTCACGTGTTTATTTCTGTTAATGTTGATGATTATGGCTTACAGCCAATGAAAACTCAAAAGTCATTATTTCAATTAATTAGAATACCTTATAACAACAGCTTGAAAAATGTTTTCAAAATCCAAAATGTTATCCTACTGAAATGTATGTTCAATAAATGCCCTCAATACTTGGTCGGGGATCCTTTTACATCAATTACTGCATCAATGCGGCAATGTGGCATGGAGGGATCAGCCTGTGGCACTGCTGAGGGGTTATGGAAGCCCAGGTGGCTTTGATAGAAGCCTTCAGGTCGTCTGCATTGTTGGGTCTGGTGTCTCTCATTTTCCTCTTGACAATACCCCATAGATTCTTTATGGGGTTAAGGTCAGGTGAGTTTGCTGCCAATCAAGCACAGTGATACTGTTGTTTTAAACCAGGTATTAGTACTTTTGTCAGTGTGGACAGGGGCCAAGTCCTGCTGGAGAATGAAATTTCCATCTCCAAAAAGCTTGGCGTAGCTAAGGTTTTGGTTCAGGGGGCCGAAACTTCTGAGTGGGCCTCTAACCAGGTAACCCTGATTACAACTATAGTGGCGCACCCAGATAGTGGATGTAGGAAAACCTCAGCAGATGACCGCGCTGTTACTAAAAATAATCTCTATACAAAGACCAGCACTGATATTACCGCCATATGGTGACATATATTGATAGATGCCAGTCCTGCAGAACATATAAGAGATCACAGCTCAGTTATATATAGTACCTTACAGCTGACGTTCTTTCTGATTAAATTGTTCACTTTTCCCGTCTTTTCCATCTGGCCCAGACCGACACGACAACTTCTCCAGCCAGGGCTCAGAGTCTCAGGTCTGCAGAGATCACAACAAAGACACATTTGACTCCTTACATTTCAGGCACTGACCACATCTATCCCCAACCTGCACAAACTTCTCATCCTGCTGATACCCCAATACTGAGCCTCTGCTGCAAAATGTGTCCCTATTACTGCACCTACTGTGTGCCCTCTAGATGGTAAAACAAACCTCTAAAATAAAGTAATGCCGTGTGCAAGTGTCCTAGAAAACAGTGCCCACATTGTGCCCCCTAGAAAGTAATAGTGCCCCTTCGACAGTCACGATAACCTGAGTTCCCCTATAACAATAAGTGCCCACCTAAGATTTAATAATGTCCTGAGTCTCCCCCCATGTAGAGCTCCGCTCTAACCAGTATGATGTTCTCCTATTCACGATATAATTCCCCCTCACTGTATAGTACCCCCACAAAGTATACTGACCCCTTAGTAGCCCCCAAGCTGATGGCTCCAACACTGTATGATGGCCTCCACACTATACAAAGATCCCACATTATCTCCCACACTGTATGATGGCCCCCACGCTGTTCAAAGAACCCACATTATCTCCCACACTGTATAAATAGCCTACATATAGTATAATGCACCAGATAGTCCTCAATATAGTATAATGCACTCCCCATAGTCCTTCGTATAGTATAATGCGCCCCTATAGGCAGAGTCTGTAGTAAAATGCTCCCCCCATTGACAGAGTGTGTAGTATAAAGCTCCCCCCCATAGGCAGAGTCTGTAGTATAATGCTCCCCCCCTCCTCATAGGCAGAGTCTGTGGTACAATGCCCCCCCATAGGCAGAGTCTGCAGTATAATGCCCCCCCCATAGGCAGAGTCTGTAGTATAATGCTCCCCCCTCCTCATAGGCAGAGTCTGTAGTATAATGCCCCCCCCTCCTCATAGGCAGAATCTGTAGTATAATGCCCCCCCCCCATCTCATAGGCAGAGTCTGTAGTGTAATGTGCCCCCCCTCCTCATAGGCAGAGTCTGTGGTATAATGCCCCCCCATCTCATAGGCAGCGTCTGTAGTATAATGCCCCACTTATAGGCAGAGTCTGTAGTAAAATGCACCCCCCATAGGCAGAGTCTGTAGTATAATGCTCCCCCCCTCCTCATAGGCAGAGTCTGTAGTATAATTCCCCCCCATAGGCAGAGTCTGCAGTATAATGCCCCCCCATAGGCAGAGTCTGTAGTATAATGCTCCCCCCTCCTCATAGTCAGAGTCTGTAGTATAATCCCCCCCCCTCCTCATAGGCAGAATCTGTAGTATAATGCCCCCCCATCTCATAGGCAGAGTCTGTAGTATAATGTCCCCCCCCTCCTCATAGGCAGAGTCTGTGATATAATGCCCCCCCCATCTCATAGGCAGCGTCTGTAGTATAATGCCCCACCTATAGGCCAAGTCTGTAGTAAAATGCACCCCCCATAGGCAGAGTCTGTAGTATAATGCTCCCCCTCTTATAGGCAGAGTCTGTAGTACAATGTCCCCCCATAGGCAGAGTCTGTAGTCTACTGCTCTCCCCTGCTCATAAACAGAGTCTGTAGTATAATGCCCCCCATAGGCAGAGTCTGTAGTAGAATGCCCCCCCATAGACAGAGGCTTTAGTATAATGCTCCCCCCCTCCCCATAGACAGTCTGTAGTATAATGCCCCCCCTCCCCATAGGCAGAGTCTTTAGTATAATGCCCCCCCTCTCTGTGGGCAGAGTCTTTAGGATAATGCTCCCCCATAGGCAGAGTCTGTAGTATAATGCACCTCCCCCTTCCCATAGGCAGAGTCTGTAATATAATGCCGCCCCCCACCCGGCAAAAAATAAATAAACAGTACTCATCTCTCCTCCTGGTTCCCTCGCTGCTCAGAGCACCCAGCACGCACACATCTTCAGCACAGCGGGCTGGGCGCCAAGTGATGATGTCAGAGACGTCAGTCACAGAAGGGACTAATGGGAGAGAGATCCGCGCTCCCTCTCTCATCAGTAAACTTGCGGCGGTGGCGGGCAGTGGGGCCCGATGCTGGCACCAGGGGCATGCTAGATACAGTTACACTGGCGTAGCCCTGGATGGGCCCCCTAAGAGCGAGGGGCCCGGGGCCACCGCCCCCTTTGCCCCCCTGGTAGCTTGATACTGTGGCAGAGGGAAGCATGAAGTGCTCTAAAATTTCCTGGTAGACGGCTGCGCTGACTTTTGTGTTGAAAAAACACAGTGGACCTACACCAGCAGATGACACGGCTCCCCAAACCATCACTGATTGTGGAAACTTCACACTAGACCTCAAGCAGCTTGGATTGTGGCCTCTCCACTCTTCTTCCAGACTCTGGGACCTTGATTTCAAATGAAAATTGGAACTCTGGACATCTGTCAAGCCAGCAGTCTTCATCATGATTGTCATGATTGTGGAGCCTACTGAAACAGACTAAGGGACCTTTTTAAATGCTTAGGAAGTCTTTGCAGGTGTTTTTTGTTAATTATTTTAATTTACTGAGTTAATGACTTTTGTGTTTTCATTGGCTATAAGCCATAATCATCAACATTAACAGAAATAAACACTTGAAATAGATCACTGTGTTTGTAATGACTCTATATAATATATGAGGTTCACTTTTTGCATTGAAGAACTGAAATAAATTAACTTTTTGATGATATTCTAATTTTGTGAGATGCACCTATATGTTATGGCCTTGTAAATTAGAGTGTCTATCTTCATGGGGTGCACTTAAATAGTGCTGGGCAGCCCGTGTTCTTGCCTCAGCAGCGAATTTAGCTATCCAGGGAATCTAGTCACTTTATGTGTATATCAGTTCTGACATTATGTTGCTTGCATTTGAATCCTGTCTCTTTTTTATTGTTTGATAACTGCACTGTCTGCTAGTGATTTAATGTATTTGCTCTAGTTTCAATTTGCAATGCATTATGGGAAAGTTCCAAGAGCATTGTGAGACAGTTCTTGTTGCATTGTGGTCCTGTTCTTGTCACAGTTTGGGCAGCGACCATTATTTCCTCTTCTCTTCTGATGGAGAAGTTCCCTTATCACTCATCTTGTAAAGTGGCACAGAGCGGTAGTCGTGACTGAACGTCGGTCTGATTTCGCTCTGGCACTTTACAGACAATGGGTGTCCCAGTCCCAGTGTGCTCTAGGGTGTGGGGTGCAGCACACTCTCTTGTAGGCCGCAGGCCTCCACTGCCTTCAGGCTTCTGTCCTCAGAAGCCGCCGCACACAATTTAGGGGACACGAAGTTCTTTGTAACAGTCAAACATATACTTGACAGTTCAAGTTCATCAGGTGGGTACAGATGGGATAAGGCACAGCAATTCACATTATCCTCCTTCTTAGCATAACTCCTCTTCAGCCCTGTTGCTAGCTCATCCTGTATTTCTCGTCCACCTCTGCAGTGCACCCGGGACTGGCCTTCAACTTCCATCTATGCAGGTCCCTGTCCATCTTCCTTTGTACTTCAGAGCACACAAAGTGTCCGGCAGCTCCTATGCCAGACCTTAGGCTCTGGACGTGACTGGAGCGACTGCTCTGGATCCCAGTAATGCCTCCCACTGCCTGGAACATTGAGTACTATATACAGTGGGTACGGAAAGCATTCAGACCCCTTTACATCTTTCACTCTTTGTTTCATTGCAGCCATTTGGTAAATTCTAAAAAGTTCATTTTTTCTCATTAAAGTACACTGTGCACCCCATCTTGACTGAAAAAAAACAGAAATGTAGAAATTTTGCAAATTTATTAAAAAAGGAAAACTGAAATATCACATAGTCATAAGTATTCAGACCCTTTGCTCATATTTAAGTCACATGCTGTCCATTTCTTGTGATCCTCCTTGAGATGGTTCTACTCTTTCATTGGAGTCCAGCTGTGTTTAATTAAACTGATAGGACTTGATTTGGAAAGGCACACACCTGTCTATATAAGACCTCACAGCTCACAGTGCATGTCAGACCAAATGAGAATCATGAGCTCAAAGGAACTGCCTGTTACGATGTTAGTAGATACCCTGAAGTCCAATGGCGTGGGCCAAAAGCAGAGACTGAGACAAGAGTAGTGTGAAAGTCTATTTTAAACTCAAGTGCAAAAGATCACAGCAAACAGTTTATGAAGGTAAGTTCATTCCAAACAATACTTCTTAGAACCTAATCTGTAAGGCACGGCCTTCATTACTATTAGGGTATGTAAACGTTAACGATAGTCCAAGTTTACTTAGGTACAGTAATATGCAAACAGAAATAAGGATAGTAAGCAGACGTAGGTATTCCTCAGTTGATTGTGGACTCACGTAGTGCAGAAGAGAAGACAAACTGGAATATGGATCTGGATATTGAAGAATGCAGGAGGTGCAGCGGAGGAAACAGCGATGTCTTAAGCAGAGCTGGAGCCGGGTATTTAAACACAGAGCAAGATGGTGACTATACCAGAGGTGTAGAGATCCAGGAGAAGTTTTCTTCAGGAAGACAAAAGTTCAGAGATCCCAGCGTGAGTGAACAACAGCCAGCGGTTCCTTTCAGCAGAAGTCCCCTTAGCAGAGGATTCAGGCAGCAATCCTTTCAGCGGATGACTAGGAGTAAACACAAGGTCAGCAAGACTCTATTCAGAGGGCTAGCACAGGTGAGTAGAAAGCTAAAAGCACACAATACTCAGGCAAGGCATGATTGCAACACATGCAGTTTAAGTAGGTCCACAGGCAGGAAACACATGACCCCAGTGAGGCAATGGAAGCCATCTTGGCTAAGGGAAAAACTACTGGCAAAGTAAAATTAAACCTGGCATCCTGACACTGCCAAAGGAGCTTAGAGACAGAATTGTGGCAAGGCACAGATCTGGCCAAGTTTACAAAAGAATTTCTGCATTAGTCAAGGGTCCTAAGAACACAGTGGCCTCCATAATCCTTAAGTGGAAAAAGTTTGGGACCACCAGAAGTCTTCCTAGACCTGGCCGTCCAGCTCAACTGAGCAATCGTGGGAGAAGAGCCTTGGTGAGAGAGGTAAAGATGAACCCCAAGATCACTGTGGCTGAGCTCCAAAGATGCAGTAGGGAGATGGGAGAAAGTTGCATAAAGTCAACTATCACTGCAGCCCTCCACAAGTCGAGCTTTTATGGCAGAGTGGCCCAACGGAAGCCTCTCCTCAGTGCAAGACATATGAAAGCCTGCACAGAGTTTGCTTAAAAACACATGAAGGACTCCCAGTCTATGAGAAATAAGATTCTTTGGTCTGATGAGACTAAGATAGAACTTTTTGGTGATAATTCTAAGGGGTATGTGTGGAGAAAACCAGGCACTGCTCATCACCTGCCCAATACAATCCCAACAGTGAAACATGGTGGTGGCAGCATCATGGGGGTGTTTTTCAGCTGCAGGGACAGGACGACTGGTTGGAATTGAAAGAAACATGAATGCGGCCAAGTACACAGATATCCTGGATGAAAACCTCTTCCAGAGTGCTCTGGACCTCAGACTTGGCCGAAGGTTCACCTTCCAACAAGACAATGACCCTATGCACACAGTTAAAATAACAAAGGAGTGGCTTCAGAACAACTCTGTGACCATTCTAGACTGGCCCAGCCAGAGCCCTGACCTAAACCCAATTGAACATCTCTGGAGAGACCTGAAAATGGCTGTCCACCAACGTTCACCATCCAACCTGACAGAACTGGAGAGGATCTGCAAGGAAGAATGGCAGAGGAACCCCAAATCCAGGTGTGAAAAACTTGTTGCATCATTCCCAAGAAGACTCATGGATGCACTAGCTCAAAAGGGGGCTTCTACTCAATACTGGTCATTTGGTCTGACATGCACTGTGAGCTGTGAGGTCTTATATAGACAGGTGTGTGCCTTTCCAAATCAAGTCCTATCAGTTTAATTAAACACAGCTGGACTCCAATGAAAGAGTAGAACCATCTCAAGGAGGATCACAAGGAAATGGACAGCATGTGACTTAAATATGAGCAAAGGGTCTGAATACTTATGACCATGTGATATTTCAGTTTTCCTTTTTTAATAAATTTGCAAAAATTTCTACATTTCTGTTTTTTTCAGTCAACATGGGGTGCAGAGTGGACTTTAATGAGAAAAAAATGAACTTTTTAGAATTTACCAAATGGCTGCAATGAAACAAAGAGTGAAAAATTTAAAGGGGTCTGAATGCTTTCCGTACCCACTGTACTTCAATAAAACTCACCCTATAGATACCCTAGCCTGAACCTGCATGTCAATGGAGATGGGCATCCTACATATAGATGACAATGGCACCCTTGCTGAACGGCAGCTGCCCCTAGACCCTAAAAGTCCCTTATTCGTACTTACATAGACCAAAGATCTGACAGTCTACCAGAAACTGGTACAGATATCACATCAAACAATCAATCCTCAGTGTGTACTAAATGATTAAAGTGACAACAGTGAATAAAGTGACAATGTGCAAATTTATAAAAACACCCAAGAACGTTCCTAATATCTTTGGACCTCCAAGCCAAAGGATACATTCGGGCATCCAAACAAAGGCTACAATCAGCCCTGTTCAACACCCTAGATGCTGATTACCTGCCTTATAGTGGAGGGTGACACCCTAGTTAATGTTGACACTGTGGCGCCCCCGCTCCACGGCAGCTATCCCTGGATAACCCTAGCCAGCCCTGGAATTAATCACCCATAGAGGTATCAATGACATAAATGATCACAAGACTAAACAATAAAAGGAACTTATCTTGATAAAGTGCAATACTGATGCGGATCATCTTTATGCCGCATGTCCCGATTTTAAAGAGATTTAATAAAATTTGTATTTTAGGGTTTATGTTATACTTATGTCTTATGGTATCCTAAGCTTATCTTATGCTATACTCACATTATGCATTAACACTTCACATGCTGTTACATCACCATTATACATTACATAAGACACATATCACTTTTACATATAAAACCGCAAGAGAGTGTTCACATGAGGTGTTTGTTGTCTTCAGGGGCAGGAACAGGGTAAGACAGTCCACATCCCTACAGTTTTGTATCTTGGGCTCTGTGCACACAGCCTGCTCCAAGCTTAGCCGGTAAGAGTCCTATCTATGTGGTACAATACTGGGGTTCATCGTATGTTTTCCGCATCTACTGTATGGAGGTTTCTCTACTATCAATAAAGAGAAGGTTTTTCGCAGCCTTATTCTTAAGAAGACAGGGGGTTTAGCTCCATGTCACACTACACACCGTGGTAAGGTGTATGAGGGGAGCATAGCCCGCCTAATCTAATAGTATGGGCGTCACTAATAGGCTGTAAACCAGACACTGTGCGTGACCAGCGCCAAAATATCTACCAGAACCTCATATATAGATTTTGCACATTATTTTTATTCAGGGTTCAGACAAGCCCATCAATGCTGGATTTGTAAACTAGGGGGTCTGTCCTCATGGGGTGCACTTAGATAGTGCTTTGCAGCCTGCCTAATCTAACAGTATGAGGGTCACTAATAGGCTGTAAGCCCTATATTGAGCACTATCTGTGTTAGGTGTTTTCTGGATCTGAAATGGGTTCAGAATCATCAGTGGATTCTGTGGTCTCCCATTCTGGTCCAGCCAGGGCTGATGCTGCTCAGCATTGTCATCAGTCCCAACGCCTAGCTGGTGCACGAGATGTACAAGCTGTCTCTCAGGTCTTTGTTCCTAGCAACATGAAGGATAGGTTGCGGAGGGAAACAGGGCTGTTACAGCCTAAGTCCAGGATACACTGCACTGAGCATGCCCGTGACATGGCGGACCGTGATTGGTGGTTTGGGAGTCGGCTGATCCGGTGACCTGGCACCGCCTGATTGGTCGCGGGTGACGTCACCAATAATATGAGGGTGGGCAGGGCTTAATATTTAAATAGCACGCCCACAAACATGGCGGCGCGCTCTGATCATTGAGCTGAGTTGGTGTTACTGTGTGGACGCTTGGTCGTTTCGGCTCCACGTGTGCTTTTGCTGTTATAGCTTCTGACAGGCAGGTTTAGCAGGGGATAGACAGCCTTAGATGGAGGGAGGCAGGTAGCTTCGTCTGACAGTCTGGCTCCGACAAGGGGGTCGCTATACACCCCGAGCAGACTGCGGACTCCTTATTCCCGGCACCGCCTGTTAGCCACGTGGAGAGATACTCCGCAGTCCGGTAGCACGCTGGCTGGGAGCATGTATACGCCGGCGTGAATCACACATGCATCCTAGCGCCTGCTGCGTAGCCTCTGTGCAGTTAACAGGGCTACAGCTACATTATGTGTCGCACATCTCTCGTGCAGTTAACGGAGATAGTGCGAATCCCTATTCCCGTTCCGGTGTGCAGTAACACGGGGGGGATTGTTATTTCAGTTGGTTGTTTTACCTTCTTACCCGGAAGGTGTTCGTCCGCAGTCCTCCAGGCTGCATCGCGGACCCCGGGTTCGTTTGCTTTCCATTATTTAATAAAGTTGTTTGCAACCATTCCCCTAACAATCTGTGTGTGACCAGTGCCCTATACAAGCCATTTTTTGTGTGCAGTTTTAATACTAAGCAATGACTCCCTCCAAGAATTGGTAGGTTATGAGTTGGTTGTCTCATCAGTATTTTGCACCTGTGCTGCCCCTGCCTTTATTATATGGTTTGCTTCATCCTGATTAGTGCATTAGTTTTGAGACCTGGGCTGGAGAATAAATACTGTTCCTCTTTTTTGCAGTGTTAATAATTTTTTTCAGTTTTAATTCAACTACTCTAGCATCAAGCTCCTAATTCGCTTTGTCTAAAGGAAGTTAGATGGCAATTTTTTATTGTGTGAGTTATGGAACTCTCTACCACATGACCTTGTAATACTTAATTCTCTAAAAAAAGTTCAAGGAGGTCCTGTGTGACTTTCTTGAATAACATTACAGGTTATTCATACTAGATTTTATTATGGGACGTTGATCTAGGGAACTAGTCTGATTGCCATATGTGGAGTCGGGAAGGAATTTTTCCCCTAATTTTGGGCAAGCAGCATCTGCCTCATGGGGTTTTTTGACTTCCTCTGGATCAACACATTAGCTTTTCACAGGTCTCTATATATAGTGTGATGGCTCCCACAGCTCTTTATATACAGTACTAGATGGTGGCCCGATTCTAACGCATCGGGTATTCTAGATTCTGTATGCGGCCGACCAGGCGCAATCAGCAGAGCGGTGTTTAAATTTGGCACCAATATTGCTGATTGGTCGCGGCGACAATATCGCTGATTCCGACCAATCAGCGAATCGTATTACTGAGGACCGGACAGCGACGCTGCCTGTGCGGGTACTTCCGCTGCGAGGAACCGGGAGATGGCCGGCTGCTCACAGCCGAAGTATCCCGACTGGCGGCGCCGCTCCCCCAGCGGCCCTAGCCACTGATCTCCCGATGGTAGCCGCATGGAGGTCAGCTTCGCCGCCGGTCGCGGTACTTCTGCTGAGAGCAGCCGGGAGATGAGCGGCTAGCGCCGGTCATCTACCGGCTGCATCGCCGCTGACCTCCGTGCGGCAGATGAGCCGCTAACGGCCGCCACCTTTTTCTAAAATCCCGCGTCACTGATTGGCCGCGGCCGGACCAATCAGCGACGCAGGATTTCCTGGACAGAAGGACAGACAGACAGACGGGATAAGACGATTATATATATTAGATGATGACCCCACAGACCCTATACACAGCATGATGTTTCCACAGCTCCTTGTATACAGTATGATTCCCTCATTGTTCCCTAAATACAGTATGATGTGCTCACAGCTCCATATACACAGTATGATGTCTCCACACATGCAGATACACAATATGATACCTATACACAATATGATGCCCCTACATCTCCCTATACACAATATGATGCCCCTACATCTCCCTACATCTGAACAAGTCTCTTCAGCTTCAAAAAGATTATGGACGCATCACATTTTTTTTTACGGACAGGGAAAAAAGTGCCCTATTTTTATGGACTGTCCAAGAATTTCTGGACAGTTGGCTACCCTGCTATTAGTTCCACTGCGGTGGCAGCCTAGGTGGATGCTAGAAGCACAACCGTCTCTCCCTAAGATTCGGAGAGGGAAGGCCACCGATTCCTGACCCTTGCTGTGGCCTTTTCCTTGGGAGGGATGGTTTATTGAGGGCCCATATATACACACAGTCATGGCCGGAAGTGTTTAGCAACCTTGAGATTGTTCCAGAAAGTGAAGTATTTCTCCCAGAAAATTATTACAATTACACATGTTTTGTTACACAATTGTTATAATATTTATTTCCTTTGTCTGTATTGAAACAGCACAAAAAAATGAGAAAAAAAGGAATATTGGACATAATTTCACACAAAACTCCAAAAATGGGCCGGACAAAATTGGCACTTTCCAAAATTGTGGAAAAACAACTTTGCTTCAAGCATGTGATGCTCGTTAAAACTCACCTGTGGCAAGTAACAGTCGTGGGTAATATGAAAGTCATACCTGAGACCAAATAAAAAGTGGAGAAGATAGATAGATATGAGATTGATAGATAGATAGATAGATATGAGATAGATAGATGGATAGATAAAAGATAGATGATAGATAGTCCTATGATATGAGATAGAGGTCGTTATAGACAGGTTTATACACTCTCTCCCGAAGTCGGTGAAATCCTGGGTTGCCCAGGGAGATCCCCATAATGCTGATGACTTGGTGGGGTTGGTGGAAAGATACCAGGCGGTTGAGAGTCCGTTGGGAAAACAAGGGGTCGTAGCCTCTCAATACTGGGGTTCCCAAAAGGTGGCGGACACCCAAAAGAAGGGAGTTAGCGCCACACCTGGGGGGCATCCTAGAGTTCAGGAGGGGTCTGAGTTGCTGCCCAAGGTCCCACCCCATAATATGGTGTGTTGGAGATGTCATACCCCTGGCCATATTGCCGCCCGGTGTCCCATAAACGCTGAACCAATGGACTGTAACATGGGCCGGCGTTGCTCTTATTTTGCCTACCCCGCCTGCAGCGCGGTTCGTCAACATGGCGAGGTCCCTCAGGCATGCTCAGTGTCAGTTAAAGGGGCACAAGTCTCTGGACTATTGGACTCAGGAAGTTTGGTGACCCTGATAAGGGCCACACTCCCTCATCGGCTGGTTCCTGGGAAGGTGGTGGGTGTCCGGTGTATCCATGGGGACGCTAAGAACTATCCTGTGGCCCAGGTGGATGTAAACACAGACTGTAGCACCACATCTCATGAAGTGGCGGTCGTTAAGGACCTATTGCATCCCATAATAATTGGACGTGACTTTGCATTATTCTGGGAAATGTGGGGGAAAGTGGGGACACCTGGCTGCTTGGACGACAGCCAGATCGCCCCTAAGGAAACTTACCTGCAGAACATAGTAGATGAGTTTCCCATGTGTGTGCTGGTGGACAATGAGGATGAAGTAGCATCCCCTGAGGCCAATATCCCTGAGCTGGAGGTGTCCGAGGGAAACTTTGGAACTGCCCAACTCAGGGATTTAACTCTGAAAGGGGCCTTTGAAAATGTTACTGTGTTAAATGGGGTGCCTCAGGAACCGGAGGCTGACACTCGGTTCCCTCATTTTGCTGTGAATGGGGATTTGCTGTACAGAATAACCAAGCCAAGGGGTGAGGTAATAGAACAGTTGCTGGTGCCAGGGCCCTATAGACGCAGGGTGTTAGACATGGCTCATTCTTATGTGTTGGGTGGTCACCTGGGTGCAGACAAGATTCAAGAACGGATCCTCCAAAGATTCTACTGGCCAGGTTGCTATAGAGAAATAGAGAGTTATTGTCGTTCCTGCCCCACATGCCAGATAACCTCCCCAGTGGCCCACTTCCGCAGTCCCCTAGTGCCACTACCAGTCATCGAGGTTCCATTCGAACGCATAGCAATGGGTCTAGTGGGGCCTCTGGTCATGTCCGCCCAAGGGCATCAGTATATCCTGGTGGTATTAGATTAAGCTACCCGGTATCCGGAGGCCGTACCACTATGAAACTCCTCCGCCAGGTGTATAGCCCCGGAGTTAGTCCACATGTTTTCAAGAACCGGGTTGCCTAAGGAGATCCTAACAGACCAAGGAACTCCATTTATGTCGAAGGTCATGAGGGAATTGTGCAAGACACTGCACATTGCACAACTGAGAACCTCCGTGTACCATCCCCAGACGGACGGACTGGTCGAGACGTTTAACAAAACCTTGAAAGCAATGTTGAGGAAAGCAGTGGAAAAGGATGGCCGAGACTGGGACTATCTGTTGTTCGCTATGAGGGAAGTTCCCAAAGCTTCCACAGGTTTCTCCCCGTTTGAACCACTCTATGGTCGACACCCTCGAGGACTCCTGGAGGTGGCGAAAGAGTCCTGGGAAGCTGAGACCACTCCCTATAGGAGAGTGGTGTAGCACGTTGCCCAGATGCAAAAGAGGATTGCCCATGTGATGCCCATTGTGAGGGAGCACCTCCTCAAGCCACAAGAGGCACAGTCCAGGGTGTATAATAGGTCGGCCAGGGTGAGATCGTTCAACCCAGGAGATCGAGTGCTTGTGCTAGTCCCACAGTGGTGAGCAAGTTCATGGCCAAGTGGCAGGGCCCCTATGAGGTGGTAGAGAAAGTGGGGGAAGTCAACTATAAGATCCACCAACCAGGGAAGAGGAAGCCCTACCACATTTACCATGTTAACTTGATTAAGCCAGATAGAGAGCCTGCGGAAGCTCCCTGTTTAGTGGCTGAGGCTGAGGCCGATGTGAAAGAGGTCAAGGTGGCAGAGTCACTGTCATGTGCCCAAAAGCAATAGTGCAAAGAGTTGTTACAGCGAAATAAAGACATGTTTTCGGAGTTGCCAGGACTCACTCAGGTCATAGAGCATGAGGTTCTCACAGAGCCTCATGTTCGCGTCAATCTAAAACCATACCGGATCCCCGAAACCCGCAGAGAGGTGATCTCTAAAGAAGTAAGGCGGATGCTAACCTGGGAGTCATTGAAGAGTCCAAAAGTGGATGGTCCAGTTCCTATAGTCTTAGTGCCGAAACCAGATGGGGAATGGCGGTTTTGCAACGACTATAAGAAGCTGAACGAGGTCTCAAAGTTCGACGCCTACCCAATGCCTAGGTTAGATGAGCTTATCGAAAGGCTAGGACCCTCTCGGTACATCACCACTCTGGACCTCACCAAAGGATATTGGCAAATTCCCCTGTCCAAAGAGGCCAAGGAGAAGACAGCCTTCTCGACGCCAATACGTCAGGATGCCGTTTGGTTTGCAGGGAGCTCCGGCCACCTTCCAGGGAGCCATGGACCGGATCTTAGCACCCCACAAACAGTATGCAGCGGCCTACCTAGATGACATCGTCATATTTAGCCAGGACTGGGAAAGTCATCTGGACAAAGTTCAAGCCATACTTGATGCCCTAAGGAAGGTGGGCTTTACTATCAACCCGAAGAAATGTGCCATGGGGATGGAGGAAGCCAAGTACCTAGGGTACGTGGTTGTAGAGGGGAAATAAAACTACAAATAAATAAGGTCGAGGCGATCTTGAACTGGCCACAGCCCCTCTCGAAGAAGCAGGTCAGGGCGTTTCTAGGCATTGTGGGCTACTATCGAAGATTTGTCCCAAACTTTGCCCTGATAGCAGCCCCACTGACGGATCTTCTGAAAGGGATGAAGTCAGCTATGGCTAAGTGGGCCCCGGAAGCAGAAGCGACCTGCCAGGAATTGAAACTGGTCCTCTGTAAACAACCAGTCTTGTTGGCACCCAGCTTCTCCAAGGAGTTTGTGGTCCAGATGGATGCATCGGATGTCGGGCTGGGAGCTGTCTTGTCCCAGGAGGTTAACGGAGAAGAACACCCTGTAAAATACCTCAGTCGGAAGCTCTCCGCTTGTGAGAAGAACTACTCCATTGTAGAAAAAGAATGTTTGGCCATTAAGTGGGCGTTAGACACTGAGGTATTACCTATTAGGTAGAAGGTTCAGGTTAGTGTCAGACCATGCCCCATTGAGGTGGATGCGAGAAAAGAAGGGAAACAATGCCAGAGTGACTAGGTGGTTCCTGGCTCTACAAGATTTTAGTTTCCGGGTAGAGCATAGGCCTGGGAAACAACATGGGAATGCCGCTGCCTTGTCAAGGGTTTATTGTATGGTGACAGAAGGTGCCAAGCCTTGGCTTTGGACAGAGGGGGGGTGTATGTAAGGTTGCTGCCGGACAGGTTGTGGATGGGAGGTATGTGTCCTCGAAGTGCCATGCTTCGGTGATGTAGGACCCTGAGAAGCAGGCTCCAGCACACATAGTGCTGAGAGGAATTTAATGGGTCCGGATTACAGGGCCGGGTTTTATGAGCAGCTGAAAGAGCTGGGGGGGACAGCTGCTCACTTACCTCCAGTCCAGGTCTTGGAAGGCTAATTTAAGACAGCTGCGCCTGTCTCTGTCTGTGTTTGCTGGGCAAGGTGAGCAGACCTTGCAGGTGCTTCTTAGACTCTGCAGGAGGCAGAGAAAAGCACCTTGTTTAAACGGCTGAAGCCGTGCTGCATGGACTTGTTATTTTGAGCTTTGTTCTGTTATTCCTTTTTGTGCCAGGAAAAGGCTGTAACTTTTGTTTCTTAACTGGTGTATGGACACTAAAATAAGCCACCAGTTTGTTTGAACCCGTGGACTGCATCACTGTGTGAACCCGTGCCTACCTCCAACGCGGCTCAGTGAGTACAAATCCCTACACTATCTATCTATCTATTTATCTATCTATCCATCTATCTATCCATCTATTTATCCATCTATCCATCTATCTATCCATCTATCATACATGGATAGATAGAAAGATAGATAGATACATATATGGATAGATAGATGGATAGATAGATATGAAATAGAGAATATAAGGATAGATAGATGATAGATAATCCTATGATATGATAGGTTTGATCGTGCATTTCCAATGTCTCATACCACTGCTGCCATGATAGAGCATTTTCTACACTTTCTCGGTTCCCTCTTCCATTGCTGGAGGCTAACTTCTGCCGCATGAAATACAGTGGTGGCCAAAAGTATTGGCACCCCTGCAATTCTGTCAGATAATACTCTGTTTCTTCCTGAAAATGATTGCAATCACAAATTCTTTGGTATTATTATCTTCATTTAATTTGTTTTCAATGAAAAAACACAAAAATAATTGTCCTAAAGCCAAATTGCATATAATTCCACATCAAACCTAAAAAAGGGGATGGAAAAAAGTATTGGCACTGTTTGAAAAATCATGTGATGCTTCTCTAATTCGTGTAATTAACAGCACCTGTAACTTACCTGTGGCACCTAACAGGTGTTGGCAATAACTAAATCACACTTGCAGCCAGTTAACATGGATTAAAGTTGACTGAACCTCTGTCCTGTGTCCTTGTGTATACCACATTGAGCATGGAGAAAATAAAGAAGACCAAAGAACTGTCTGAGGACTTGAGAAACCAAATTGTGAGGAAGCATGAGCAATCTCAAGGCTACAAGTCCATCTCCAAAGACCTGAATGTTCCTGTGTCTTCCGTGCGCAGTGTCTTCAAGAAGTTTAAAGCCCATGGCACTGTGGATAACCTCCCTAGATGTGGACGGAAAAGAAAAATTGACGAGAGATTTCAACGCAAGATTGTGCGGATGGTGGATAAAGAACCTCGACTAACATCCAAACAAGTTCAAGCTGCCCTGCAGTCTGAGGGTACAACAGTGTCAACCCGTACTATCCGTCAGCGTCTGAATGAAAAGGAACTGTATGGTAGGATACCCAGGAAGACCCCACTTCTTATCCCGAGACATAAAAATGCCAAGCTGGAGTTTGCCAAAACTTACCTGATAAAGCCTAAAACGTTTTGGAAGAATGCTCTCTGGTAAGATGAGACAAAAGTCGAGCTTTTGGGAAAAACCATCAACATAGAGTGTACAGGGAAAAAAAAGAGGCATTCAAAGAAAAGAACATGGTCCCTACAGTCAAACATGGTGGAGGTTCCCTGGTGTTTTGGGGTTGCTTTGCTGCCTCTGGCACTGGACTGCTTGACCGTGTGCATGGCATTATGAAGTCTGAAGACTACCAACCAGGGGTGGATTAAGAGGAGCAAGGACCCAGGGGCAGTTTAGAAGGCACGGGCCCCCCCCACACACACCTGATTTATCACGTGACATGTCACATGATCCCCTGTGATAAATCATGTGATAGTTCACGTGAAATTAATTTGGCACAATATTAATTATAATATCTTTTTTTAGGCTGTGTGCCCACTATGCGTTTTTTAAGCGTTTCCGCAGCGACAATTCCGCTGCCGAAACGCTTACAAAACGCTTGGTAGAAGGTCTGCCATGTTCCCCAATGATAATTTGCATGTGCTGTGTACATGCTGCGGAAATTTCCGCTGCGGATTATCATTGCGGAAAAATCCGCAGCATTACCAATTATTTTGCAGAAGCGCGGCTTTTCGCCGCCATTGACTTGCATTAGAACGCATGGAATCCGCATCCCTGCATCTGTAGATGCGGAATCCATGCGTTTCAATGTGCGGATGGTACCCGGGTGTGGAGGACAGGAGACTCTCCTCCGGACCCGGGTACCATAGAACCTGTAAACAAAGAATAAAATAAAAAATAAATATTATACTTACCTTCTGATGGCCCCCGGTCTCCATAGCGATGCGTCCTGGCTTGCCGGCAGCTCGCGATGGTCTGAAAAGGACCTGCCGTGACGTCATTTAGTCATGTGACGGGTCACGCGACCGCTGACATCGGCAGGCCATCAGAAGGTAAGTATATATTTTTTTATTTTTTACCATTCTTTTACGGTCACACTATATAAATCCTTGCTGGTTGCATGGATTTATATAGTGTGACCAAGTTGTCAAGCACTTTCCAAGTGATGCTAAAGTCGCTTGGAAAGCGCTTGTCAACCCGCATGCGGAAATGTAAGTGAAGAACGCTTCACATCTGCATGTCCCTGGCAGGAAAACGCATGTAAAATCCGCATGTACAATCCACATGTAAAATCCGCATGCGTTTTTTCTGCCAGGGAGATGCAGAAACACTCAAAAAAAATCCGGAACATTTCTGTATCGTGGGCACATAGCCTTACATTAATTGTATGACTCAATATTGAGCACACGTAGCCATCTATACACAGCGGGAGGCCGCACATAGCCATCTATACACAGCGGGACGCCGCACGTAGCCTTCTATACACAGCGAGAGGCCGCACGGCGCCATCTATACACAGCAGGAGGCCGCACGGCGCCATCTATACACAGCGGAAGGCCACACGGCGTCCCCCCCAGAGGCAGCAGGAGGCCGCACGGCGCCATCTATACACAGCAGGTGGGGGCACGTAGCCATCTATACACAGCAGGAGGCCGCACGGCGCCATCTATACACAGCAGGAGGCCGCATGGCGCCATCTATACACAGCAGGAGGCCGCACGGCGCCATCTATACACAGCAGGAGGCCGCACGGCGCCATCTATACACAGCAGGAGGCCGCACGGCGCCATCTATACACAGCAGGGGCCGCACGGCGCCATCTATACACAGCAGAAGGCCGCACGGCGCCATCTATACACAGCAGGGGGCCACACGGCGCCACCTATACACAGCAGGGGGCCGCACGGCGCCATCTATACACAGCAGGAGGCCGCACGGCGCCATCTATATACAGCAGTAGGCCGCACGGCGCCATCTATACACAGCAGGAGGCCGCACGTAGCCATCTATACACAGCAGGAGGCCGCACGTAGCCATCTATACACAGCAGGAGGGCACACAGCGCCATCTATACACAGCAGGAGGCCGCACGGCGCCATCTATACACAGCAGGGGGCCGCACGGCGTCATCTATTCACAGCAGGGGGCCTTACGGCGCCATCTATACACAGCAGGGGGCCGCACGGCGCCATCTATACACAGCAGGAGGCCGCACGGCGCCATCTATACACAGCAGAGGGCCGCACGGCGCCATCTATACACAGCAGGGGGCCGCACGGCGCCATCTATACACAGCAGGAGGCCGCACATAGCCATCTATACACAGCAGGAGGCCTCATGTAGCCATCTATACACAGCAGGAGGCCGCACGGCACCATCTATACAAAGCAGGGGCCGCACGGCGCCATCTATATACAGCAGGAGGCCGCACGGTGCCATCTATACATAGTGGGAGGCCGCACGGCGCCCCCCCCAGAGACAGCAGGAGGCCGCACGGCGCCAACTATACTCAGCAGGAGGCCGCACGCAGTCACGCATGCAGTCACGCACACACACAAACATATACAGACATATACATACAAGCATAAACACATTTGAAACACAAAAATACATATAAACAGACATCACACAATGATATCTGCCTACACACACACACACACACACACACACATACATACATACATACAGTCATGGCCAAAAGTATTGAGAATGAGACAAATAGTAATTTTTCCAAAGTTTACTGCTTAATTTTTTGTAATGGCAATTTGCATATACTCCTGAATGTCAAAGAGTGATCAGCTTAACAGCAATTACTGTACTTGCAAAGTCAATATTTGCCCAGAAAATGAACTTTAACCCCCAAAACACATTTCAATATCATTGCAGTCCTGCCTTAAAAGGAGCAGCTAACATCGTTTTAGTGATTGATCCATTAACACAGGTGTGGGTGTTGATGAGGACAGGGCTGGCGATCAATCAGTCATGATTAAGTAAGAATGACATCACTGGACACTTTAAAAGGAGGCTGGTTCTTGGTATCATTGTTTCTCTTCAGTTAACCATGGTTATCTCTAAAGAAACATGTGCAGCCATCATTGCACTGCACAAAAATGGCCTAACAGGGAAGAGTATCGCAGCTACAAAGATTGCACCTCAGTCAACAATCTATCGCATCATCAAGAACTTCAAGGAGAGAGCTTCCATTGTTGTCAAAAAGGCTCCAGGGCGCCCAAGACAGACCAGCAAGCGCCAGGACCGTATCTTAAAACTGTTTCAGCTGCGGGATCGGACTACCAGCAGTGCCGAGCTTGCTCAGGAATGGCAGCAGGCTGGTGTGAGTGCTTCTGCACGCACTGTGAGGCGGAGACTCTTTGAGCAAGGGCTGGTTTCAAGGAGGGCAGCAAAGAAGCCACTTCTCTCCAGAAAAAACATCAGGGACCGACTGATATTCTGCAAAAGGTACAGGGAGTGGACTGCTGAGGACTGGGGCAAAGTCATTTTCTCTGATGAATCCCCTTTTCGATTGTTTGGGACATCTGGAAAACAGCTTATTCGGAGAAGAAGAGGTGAGCGCTACCACCAGTCTTGTCTCATGCCAACTGTAAAGCATCCTGAAACCATTCATGTGTGGGGTTGCTTCTCAGCCAAGGGAATCGGCTCACTCACAGTCTTGCCTAAAAACACAGCCATGAATAAAGAATGGTACCAGAATGTCCTCCAAGAGCAACTTCTCCCAACCGTCCAAGAGCAGTTTGGCGCCCAACAATGCCTTTTCCAGCATGATGGAGCACCTTGCCATAAAGCAAAGGTGATAACTAAATGGCTCATGGAACAAAACATAGAGATTTTGGGTCCATGGCCTGGAAACTCCCCAGATCTTAATCCCATTGAGAACTTGTGATCAATCAAGAGACGGGTGGACAAACAAAAACCAACAAATTCTGGCAAAATGCAAGCATTGATCATGCAAGAATGGACTGCTATCAGTCAGGATTTGGTCCAAAAGTTGATTGAGAGCATGCCAGGGAGAATTACAGAGGTCTTGAAGAAGAAGGGGCAACACTGCAAATATTGACTTGCTGCATTAACTCATTCTAACTGTCAATATAACCTATTGGTACTCATAATATGATTGCAATTATATTTCTGTATGTGATATAAACATCAGACAAACACTAATAAAAACCAGAGGCCAGCAGATCATGGGAAAATATAATTTTGGTGTCATTCTCAAAACTTTTGGCCATGACTGTACATACATACAGACACAGACTCACCATCCCCCGGCTCCATTCCTCCTGCCTGCTCTGATTTCTCCGTTGCAGCAGTGCAGGCCGGGCGCGCACTGCGTGACATCACAGCGCACAGGGCCGTGTCTCCTAGCAGTGACGGGGCCGTGTCTCCTAGCAGTGATGCGGTTGGGCCAGCACAGGGAAGTTAACTGCTGCAGTGCTGGCCCGGCCGATGAAGAAGTAGCGGCGGCCGCTGCTGGGGGAGCGGTCCGGGGCCCCCCCTCCCGCCACTGCTACCGGTATGTGCCGCGGTGGCCCGCACATATAATGAGGGCAATCCGGCATTAGACACCCCGCCCGGAGCCGCGGGCCCTCTGCAGGCTCGGGGGCCTGGGCGGTAGCCCGGATTGCCCTCATTATAATCCGCCTATGCTGCCAACAAATTTTGCAGCATAATGTAGGGCCCGGTGTGAGAAAGCTGGGTCTCTCTCAGAGGTCATGGGTCTTCCAGCAGGACAATGACCCAAAACACACTTCCAAAAGCACTATAAAATGGTTTGAGAGAAAGCACTGGAGACGTCTAAGGTGGCCAGCAATGAGTCCAGACCTGAATCCCATAGAACACCTGTGGAGAGATCTCAAAATGGCAGTTTGGAGAAGGCACCCTTCAAATATCAGGGACCTGGAGCAGTTTGCCAAAGAAGAATGGTCTATAATTCCAGCAGAGCATTGTAAGAAACTCATTGATGGTTACCGGAAGCGGTTGTTCGCAGTTATTTTGGCTAAAGGTTGTGCAACCAAGTATTAGGCTGAGGGTGCCAATACTTTTGTCCGGCCCATTTTTGGAGTTTTGTGTGAAATGATCAAGGTTTTGAATTTTGCTTCATTCTCTTTTGTGTTTTTTCCTTGCAAGCAAATTAAATGAAGATAATAATACCAAAGAATTTGTGATTGCAATCATTTTCAGGAAGAAACTGAGTATTATCTGACAGAATTGCAGGGGTGCCAATACTTTTGGCCACCACTGTAATACACTGTGTTCCAAATTATTATGCAAATAATATTTTCTCAGATTTTCCCAAATTACCTATATGAATTGCAGTCATTGTAATTTTCCAGTCAAATAACTATTAGAGTACAATTGAAAGGTTTTTGTACAAACTGCCTATGATAACAGTATATTTAAAAAAAAATAAAAAACTCAAACTGCACTCAAAATGCATGTTCCAAATTATTATGCACAGCAGAGTTTTCAACCTTTTCATTTTAATAAAGAACAAAAAAATGGTCATTTTTGAAATTATAAGCATTAGCAGGTTATTACAAACTGAAAACAAACAGTTTTCAACTCAAAACTTTATTCTAGGTGATGTTACATTTGCACATAGCACCGCTTGTTCGAAAGGAGCTTCTGAACTCTCTCGTCCATTGAATTTGTCAGGTTTTGGATGGTTTCTGCTTCCAATTATTTTGCATGAGGACAGAATACCCTCCCAGAGCTGTTGCTTAGATGTGAACTGCCTCCCGCCATCATAGACACTCCTTTTGATGATGCTCCAGAGGTTCTCAATGGGGTTGAGGTCAGGGGAGCATGGGTGCCACACCATAAGTTTGTCCCCTTTTATGCCCATAGCAGCCAGAGATGCAGATGTGTTATGTGCAGCATGAGACGGGGCATTATCATGCATGAAATGATCTCGATGGTCCAGATGGATGGAGTGGAGGATGGCTGGTTGATGGACACCCCATGCAAACACGGCTACGGCGCTAACAAGGAGAAGGTGGAGTAATGTTTTGGGCTGGAATCATGGGGAGAGAGATTGTCGGCCCTTTTAGGATCCCTGAAGGGGTAAAGATGAACTCCATAATGTATGTTGAGTTTCTCAAACAGCACTTCCTTCCATGGTTCAAGAAGAAGAACCGTGCATTCCGCAGCAAGATCATTTTCATGCATGATAATGCCCCGTCTCATGCTGCACATAACACATCTGCATCTCTGGCTGCTATGGGCATAAAAGGGGACAAACTTATGGTGTGACCCCCATGCTCCCCAGACCTCAACCCCATTGAGAACCTCTTGAGCATCATCAAAAGGCGTGTCTATGATGGCTGGAGGCAGTTCACATCTAAGCAACAGCTCTGGGAGGGTATTCTGTCATCATGCAAAACAATTGGAAGCAGAAACCATCCAAAACCTGACAAATTCAATGGACGAGAGAGTTCAGAAGCTCCATTCGAACAAGCGGTCCTATGTGCAAATGTAACATCACCTAGAATAAAGTTTTGAGTTGAAAACTGTTTGATTTCAGTTTGTAATAACCTGCTAATGCCTATAATTTCAAAAATGAACATTTTTTTTGTTCTTTATTAAAATGAAAAGGTTGAAAACTCTGCTGTGCATAATAATTTGGAACATGCATTTTGAGTGCAGTTTGAGTTTTTTATTTTTTTAAAAATATACTGTTATCATAGGCAGTTTGTACAAAAACCTTTCAATTGTACTCTAATAGTTATTTGACTGGAAAATTACAATGACTGCAATTCATATAGGTAATTTGGGAAATCTGAGAAAATATTATTTGCATAATAATTTGGAACACAGTGTAAGTGAGCTGTCATTTATTCATAAGACGTTCTATTCTTCAGAGCTGAGACTGTAAAATAAAAAGTGAAGAATAAAATATCTGATGACTGTTCTGTCACTGTGAGCAAGAAACAGATAATAAAATTAAAGGAAAAAATAACTGAGGGGAGAACCCTGCAGGTTTATTGTCCTTCTATAGCTGTATGGTGGCAGGATGGTGACACTGCTGGAGTCCTGGTGAGGATCTGTGTAGCATCGGCGTCTCTGCCCCTTGCTAGGCAGAGACGCCATTCCTCTAACCTCCCCGCTCCTGGCGCGGCGTCCTCTAGCGCTTCTCTCCCCACTGCTTCCGGCACGCGCTCCTTCCCCGGCTGTGTGCTTAGGGCGCGCGCTCGCGCACTTCCCCTCTCTTAAAGGGACCGCGCACGCCGTCCTAAGGAGTCCACGGCCAATTGCCAGAGGACCTCCCATATATAAGGCACCTCCTCCAAAATGGAGGAGCCCGAGCAAAGTTGTTTGCACTGTGTCTGATCTGTGCTTCAGCCCTGAGGTCCCGCTGCTAGCCTGACTCCTCTTCCTGCCTGCCAGCCTATTATCTGCCCGTTACCTGCCAGCCTGCTCACCTAGAGTGCTCACCTGTTATCTGCCGGTTACCTGCCTTGGCTATCTGTCCGCTCACCTGGGAGCATCCGCCTGCCTTGTCTGTCAGACCGCTCACCTGGGAGCGCCCACCAGTTACCTGCCAGTTACCTGCCTCGTCTGTCTGGCCGCTCACCTGGGAGCACCCGCCTGTTACCTGCCTCGTCTGTCTGTCCGCTCACCTGGGAGCGCCCACCTGTTACCTGCCAATTACCTGCCTCGTCTGTCTGCCCGCTCACCTGGGAGCGCCCATCTGTTACCTGCCAGTTACCTGCCTCGTCTGTCTGCCGGCTCACCTGGGAGCACCCACCAGTTACCTGCCAGTTACCCGCCTCATCTGTCTGCCCGCTCACCTGGGAGCACCTGCCTGTTTCCTGCCAGCCTGCCTGGAGACCCTGCCGTCACTTGCTGTGACCACCTTCCTGGTAAACCTAAAGACTGCTGCTTGCTCTGCTTTCTTGAACTGTGACCACCTGTCTGCTACCAGAGACTTCCGCCTGCTTGCCGTGTCCATCCGCCATACCGGTCAGTCCCAGCCATCTGACCCGTGGGAGCCACCTGCTCTCTTACAAGGTCGTCCCCAGAGTAGCACCTGGTCCCTCAGCCCGGATCCTCCCTGGTCACAGTGTCGTTAGCTGCCGTACGACCAGGGTTGGTTCGGGTGGATACTTAGTCACGCCCCTCTGGGTCCCTCCTTGCACCTCAGCACAGAGGTTCCACCACCCGGACCCATAACAATCTGCATGATATTAATTTCTGTTGACTTTTTATTGCCAACATATTCTGCAGTGATGTACATATAGTCCCTGCCCACAATGCGGTACACATGAGGGACAATTTCATATTAAGCCAAGTAACCTATGATGTCAGTTTGTTTTTGCAGTATGAGTGAAAATGGAGAACCCAGAGGAAATTCATGCAAACACGGGGAGAACATACAAACTCCTTGAAGATGTTGTCCTTTTTATTTACATTATATCCCTACCCTAAACTCATTAAAGTGGTTGTCCAGCTCCTTCTTAACAGCTAAACTGACCATCATAAAATAAACAACTACTTACCACCTGGATCAGCGCTTTTCAACCATCAGGAGAGATCTCTGCAGTGGCTTAACTAGAGTCCGATTGGCCCCATGCAAAATTTGGACCTTACCTTCTGTAAGCGTTCTAGAACCTACAAAAACATATATATTCGCCCCCCCCCATGTAATAATGTCCCCCATCCTGTCTCCTTCCTGTAATAATTTTCCTCATCCTGGTCCTTGCCTGTAATAATGTCCTCCGTCCTGGCCCCTTCAAGTAATAATGTTCCCCTCCTGACCCCTTCCTGAATTATTGTCCCCTGTCCTGGGCCCATTCCTGTATTAATGCCCCTCTATCCGATAACAATGTACCCCTTACTGTGCCCTTTCCTGGCAAAATATTCCCCATACTGTGTTCCTTTCTGATATAATGTCTCCCAACTTTGACCACTTCCTGGTATAAAGTCCTCCATCCTTGGCCCCTTCCAGTAATAATGTCCCCTTCCTGAAACCTTCCAGTAATAATGTTCCCCTCTTGGCTTCTTCCTGTGATAATGCCCCACTTCATCCTGGGCCCCATCCTATAACAATTTCCCACATCCTTGGCCCCTTCCTGATATATAGCTCCCCATCCTGAGTCCCTTCCAGTAATAATGTCCCCCTCCTGGCTTCTCCCTGTAATAATGCCCCTCTCCATCCTGGGCCCCATCTTAGAACAATTTCCCACTTCCTGGTCCCCATCCTGCTATATAGCCCCCCATTCTAGGCCCCTTCCAGTAATAATTTGTTCTCCAGTACATTTAAAAAAAAAACAAAACATTAATTCTTACCTTCCCGCTGCCACAATGTGCGGCATCCTCTTTTATAGCTGGTGCAAAAGCCAGCAGCTGACTTTCATGAGCCTGCATGAGTAGCGCAAGACGTCATTTCCATGTGCTGCCCATGACGGGCAAGCCAAGGTCAGCTGCCAGCCTCTGATTGGCCGGCAGCATGTATTGAAGTGCAGGGAATCAGTGGGTCTCTGCGCCACAGTACATTTCATCTGAATGTGCATCCGAGGATGTACATCCAGGTGGAATAAGCGCTGGCGTAGGCGACGTCCCCCACATGAGCCTGATTGCCGTAGCCCACTCTTGTGATGTGATCATTACGCCCCTTCCTCCCCGCTGCCAATGGCTGCTGATTGGCTGCAGTGGTCATAAGACATGTCATGTGAAAGCTGGCAGACACAGCCCTGTGATTGGAGGAACCATGTTGGTCCGGGAGGTGTGAAGATTTTTTTTTTTAATTTTCAAAATGGCCAGTAAAGCTATTGGCCATTAGTGGAAAGCCCCTTTAAGAATCACTTTTAAATCAGGTGATAACTCCTTTAAAGTGAGTGTTTGCTTTTAAAACTAATAATTTTGAAACTTTATTTAACAAAACTCAGAGTCTCCTGGTTTTACTGTATAGTTATGGTATTTCAGTAATAAGATTTCTCCATAATTTCAAAATAATGCGACATCGTAAAATCATATAATATTCAACCTAATAAAGAAAAAACTGTGCTCCCCAATTTTAGAAGGCAGGTGTGTACCGGAGCAGACGTCGCATAAATGCAATGATTTTGTGCCTCTACACCTGTTCGGTGTACCGTTACAAATGGACCATTGATCCTAAACTTTCTGAGTCAAGGTCTCATATTTACAAGGTGCTTATTGGCAATCTGAGCCGGCGAATGGCTCTGTGTCCGTATATTCGCTATATACTGCCCGCAATATCTTGTAGAAAGCTCACAGTGTCTAAAAATGTATAAATAGTTCTCTTTGGAGAATTTAATTAGATCCATTCATACCTTACCTTATAATGAGGACTTAAAGGGCTTTTATAACTAGGTAAAACAAGCTTAACGGGACTGTCCAGGACTTATATATTAATGACCGATTTTAGGATAAGTCATCAACAGGGTGGGACTGGGCTGGCGGGGTACCCTCCTGCAGAGGAGAGGGGGAGAAGAGAATGAAGAAAAAAAAAACCTGCGGGTTTAAGGGGCACGGGCCCTTTAAAAGCGCAGGCACAGTGTATGCAGGGACGCGCGCACGCGGCGTTCATTACCTGAACCGCCGCGACACACATCCCAGTGAAGCAGCTGAAACTGCGCGTCTCCCTTCCCCGGCCAGCATATGATGTCATCGTCATGCGCCTGCTGTGAAGGAGGCGCGCAACTCAGCCGCCGGAGAAGAAGGACACCGCACGGGAGCGTAGGAAGGTAAGAGGTGTCTGTGTCTGTGTGTGTGTCTGTGTGTGTGTCTGTGTGTATATGAGTGGATGCAGAATGGGATGGGCCGCTGGCTGGACACACAAGGGGGGGCCCGCTGGACACACAAGGGGGGACCCTGGCTGGACACACAAGGGGGGGCCCGCCTGGACACACAAGAGGGGCCTTGCTGGACACACAAGGGGGAGCCCTGGCTGGACACACAAGGGGGAACCCTGGCTGGACACACAAGGGGGAGCCCTGGCTGGACACACAAGGGGGGAGCTGGCTGGACACACAAGAGTGAACCATGACTGGACACACAAGGGGGGAACCCTGGCTTGACACACAAGGGGGGGAGCCTGGCTGGACACATAAGGGGGAGCCTGGCTGGACACATGGGAAAGGGGGGGCAGGATGGCTATATGGGGGGCAGGCTGGACACACAAGGGGGGGCCCGGCTGGACACACAAGAGGGGCCTTGATGGACACACAAGGGGGAGCCCTGGCTGGACACACAAGGGGGAACCCTGGCTGGACACACAAGGGGGAGCCCTGGTTGGACACACAAGGGGGAGCTGGCTGGACACACAAGAGGGAACCCTGGCTGGACACACAAGGGGGGAACCCTGGCTGGACACACAAGGGGGGAGTCTGGATGGACACATAAGGAGGAGCCTGGCTGGACACATGGGAAAGGGGGGGCAGGATGGCTATATGGGGGTGCAGGCTGGACACATGGAGGCCAGGATGGATATGTGGGGGGGATGGATATATGGGGGGGCCAGATATATGGGGGGCGGGGCAGGCTGGACACATGATGGCCAGGATGGATATGTGAGGGGGCAGGCTGGACACATGAGGGGCTAGGATAGATATGTGGGGGGGGCAGGCTCGATACACGTGGGCTAGGATAAATATATGGAGGGGCCACGCTGGACATATGGGGGCCAGAATGGATATATGGGGGGGTGTCAGGATGGATATATGCAGGGGGGAAGGGCAGGATGGATATATGAGGGGGCAGGCTGGACACATGGAGGCCAGGATGGATATATGGGGGGGCAGGCTGGAAACATGGAGGCCAGGATGGATATATTGCGGGGGGCAGGCTGGATACATGGAGGCCAGGATGCATATGTAGGGGGGCATGCTGGACACATGGAGGCCAGGATGGATATATAGGGGGGCAGGCTGGACACATGGGGCTTTAGGACGGATATATGGGAGGGGGCAGGCTGGACACATGGAGGCCAGGACAGATATATGGGGGGGCAGGCTGGACACATGGAGGCCAGGATGGATATATGGGGGGAACAGGCAGGCCACATGGGGGACTAGGATGGATATATGGGAGGGGGCAGGCTCGATACACGTGGGCTAGGATAAATATATGGAGGGGTCACACTGGACATATGGGGGCCAGAAGGGATATATAGGGGGGTGTCAGGATGGATATATGCAGGGAAGGGGGGGCCAGGATGGATATATGGGGGTGCCAGGCTGAACAAGGGACTTAATTACTGTTTGGGGCCAGATTGAGGAACATACTTTATTAGTTTATGGTGGCCAGTGGGGAACATTATTATTTTAGAGTCCGATTAGGGACATTATTACTTCTGTAATATAATTTACTTTTTAGGAAATTGTTTTCCATGGGATGGGACAAAAGCGGGCTCCTGTTACTGTGCAGGGCCGCACTATATTGATTTTTTTCTTCAACTAGTGTAGTGTAGAAGTCGGGGGGTGGAGTGGGAATATTCTCTAGAAGAGATCAGTTATTGATAACTGTGTGTTATTTTCTGCAGAGATGATTCCTGGCTGGAAGAAGTGATGGCCGTCTGTGCCAGATGAAGAAGAAAAGCGAAGATGAAGGACTTCACCTAGAGACGTCACTGGTGAGTCAGTGTATTACATGTACACTTACACTACACACGTGGTCAAAATTGTTGGTACCCCTCGTTTAATGAAAGAAAAACCCACAATGGTCACAGAAATAACTTGAATCTGACAAATATTTTGCTGAACAACCTTTTGAGGCAATCACTGCAATCAAACGATTCCTGTAACTGTCAATGAGACTTCTGCACCTCTCCAGAGGTATTTTGGCCACTCCTCATGAGCAAACTGCTCCAGTTGTCTCATGGTTGAAGGTTGCCTTTTCCAGATGTCATGTTTCAGCTCTTTCAGCTCTTTCCAAAGATGCTCAATAGGATTTAGGTCAGGGCTCATAGAAGCCACTTCAGAATAGTCCAATGTTTTCCTCTTAGCCATTGTTGGGTGTTTTTAGCTGTGTGTTTTGGGTCATTATCCTGTTGCAAGACCCATGACCTGCGACTGAGACCACGCTTTCTGACACTGAGCAGCACATTTCTCTCTAGAATCCCTTGATAGTCTTGAGATTTCATTGTACCCTGCACAGATTCAAGACACCCTGTGCCAGATGCAGCAGACCAGCCCAAAAGCATAAAAGAGACTCCTCCATGTTTCACAGTAGGGACAGTGTTCTTATCTTGATATGCTTCATTTTTCCATCTGTGAACATAAAGCTGATGTGCCTTGCCAAAAACTTCAATTTTTGTCTCATCTGTCCATAGGACATTCTCCTAAAAGCTTTGTGACTTGTGAACATGTAGTTTGGCAAATTCCAGTCTGGCTTTTTTATGTTTTTTTTTCAACAATGGTGTTCTCCTTGGTCGTCTCCCATGAAGTCCACTTTAGATCAAACAACGACGGATGGTGCGATCTGACACTGATGTTCCTTGAGCTTGAAGTTCACCTTTAATCTCTTTAGAAGTTATCCTGGGCTCTTGTTACCATTCATATTATCCGTCTCTTTGATTTGGTATCAATTTTCCTCCTGCGGCCACGTCCAGGGAGGTTGGCTACAGTCCCATGGATCTTAAATTTCTGAATAATATGTGCAACTGTAGTTACAGGAACATCAAGCTGCTTGGAGATGGTCTTATAACCTTTACCTTTAACATGCTTGTCTATAATTTTCTTTCTAATCTCCTGAGACAACTCTTTCCTTTGCTTCCTCTGGTCCATGTTGAGTGTGGTACACACCATGTCACCAAACAGCACAGTGAGTATCTGTAGCCCTAAATATAGGCCCACTGACTGATTACAAGATTGTAGACACCTGTGATGCTAATTAGTGGACACAACTTGATTTAACATGTCCCTTTTGTCACATTATTTTCAGGGGTACCATCATTTCTGTCCAGGCCTATTTCATGAGTTTAATTTTTTTTTCATTTCTGTGGAAGCAGGGTTGAAAAGCAATGTCTGTCTTTCATTTGTTCATTTTCATCGATTTTTAATTTATTATTACTTTTGTCAGATTCAATTTTTTTCTGTGACCATTGTGGGTTTTTCTTTCATTAAACGAGGGGTACGAACAATTTTGACCACGTGTGTATATAGTATATACAGAGCTCCTGTGTATGTCACTGGTGATCACTGTATTACCTATACACTATATACAGAGCTCCTGTCTATAATGTCACTGGTGATCACTGTGTTACCTGTACACTGACACTATATACAGAGCTTAGTTAGTATTAGTGGTTTTGTATTCATGATCAGTATTGTAGTATTTGGTCACTTTGGGGTGGTAATATATGGTCTGGTCATAGTGTGGCCATATTTGTTCCTTGTATGTGGTATTATTCGGTCACTATGTAGTGGTAATATGTGATCTAGTCATGGTGTGGCGATATTTGTCCCTTTTGTATGTGGTATTATTGGTGTTGATATAGTGGACTGTGTTGTGTATGGCGGTCATTCTGTTCTCGCTGATCTTAACTAGGAAAAGATTTTTTTCCATTAGGCCACAGCCCCACCATCAGTATTTGTTCAGTATTTTTCTCAGGAGTGGCTGCCAAAACCAGGAATGGTTGATAAATGCAGAATTGGTGACTTGTTTCTATTATACCTTTTCTCTGATTGTTCATCACCTGTTTTGGCTCCCACTCCTGAGAAAAAATACTGACTGGATACTGACCGAATACTGATAGTAGGGCCGTGGCCTTAGCGATTAAATACTTGGACCAGAGCGGCAGAGATGCACTTACAGGGGTTCTCCGGTGAAAACAAGTAATCACCTCTCCACAGGATCAGTGATAATATTGATTGGTGGGGTCTGACTGCTTGCACACACCGGCAGAATGTGGAGCTTTTCTCCCCATTAGACTGGAGCGGCATGTGAGATGCGACCACTGATCCATTCATTCTCTCAGTGGCTGTGAGCGCTGCTCTTTTTTGCAAGTCTCTAAGAGAATGAATAGAGCTGCGGTCAGACGTCCCACCTGCCGCAGCATTTTAAAATAGGGATAAGTGTTCTGTCAGGGATAAAACTTCCCCATTCTTCCGATAGGTGCGTTTTCCAATGTTCGGACACAAATGCTCAATAAGTGATCACCTATCCTGTAGAGCCCATGGATCGGTGATAACTTGTTTTAACTAGTGTTGAGCGAGTATGTTCTGTCCGAGTATGCTCGGGCCGAGCGCCGAGTATTTACAGCTGCTCGGTGATATGGTTGAATCGCTCCCGTGTGCATGATTTGCAACTGTTTGACAGCTTTAACCCCTTAACGACATGTCACGTATTAGTACGCGCATGTCGTTATCCTCCGGTTCAGTGAGGGCTGCTGCGCTGAGCCCGCACTGAACCAAGCACATGTCAGCTGATTATTACAGCTTACATGTGCCCGCAACAGGCGCGGGTGGAATCGCGATCCACCCGCGGCTGTTAACATATTAAATGCCGCTGTCAATCTCCGACAGCGGCATTTAACGCGCGCTTCCTGAAAGCGCGTCACTTACCCCTCCCATCGGCAACCCCGTCACATGATCGTGGGTCGCCGATGGGTGGTCATGACAACCCTGGGTCTGCAGCAGACACCAGTGGTTGTAATGATCCTGTCGCTGTGAGCGCCACCTAGTGGTCGGCGCTCATAGCACAGGACCATTTCTGCTGCATACAGGGGATCTGATCGTCCCCTGTATGTAGCAGAGGCGATCGGACAGTTGCTGCTTTTAGTCTCCTATGGAAACTACAGAAGCAAGCAAAAAGTGAAAAAAAAAAGTTTTAAAAAATATGAAAAAAATAAAAAAATATAAAAGTTTAAATCACCCCCCTTTCGCCTCATTCAAAATAAAATCATAAAAAAAAAACCTACATACACATATTTGGTATCGCCGCATTTAGAATTGCCCTATCAATATAAAAAAAGAATTAATGCGATCGGTAAATGGCGTAATGAGAAAAAAATTCTAAACGACAGAATTACGTTTTTTGGTCGCCGTAAAATTGCAATAAAATGCAATAACGGGCGATCAAAACATCGGATCTACCCCAAAATAGCATCTATAAAAACTTCAGCTCGGTTCACAAAAAATAAGCCCTCACCCTGCCCCAGATCCCGAAAAATGGAGACGCTACGGGTCTCGGAAAATGGCACAATTTTTTTTTTTACCAAACTTTGGAATTTTTTTTCATCACTTAAATAAAAAAGAACCTATACATGTTTGGTGTCTTTGAACTCTTAATGACCTGGAGAATAATAATGGCAGGTCAGTTTTAGCATTCAGTGAACGTGGTAAAAAAAAATTAAAAAAAACCTCAGTGGTATTGCACTTTTTTTGCAATTTCACGGCGCTTGGAATTTTTTTCCCGTTTTCCCGTACACGGCATGGTAAAACTAGTAATGGCGTTGAAAAGTACAACTCGTCCCGCAAAAAATAAGCCCTAACATGGCCATATTGACCAAAAAATAAAAACGCTATGGCTCTGGGAACAAGTGGAGCAAAAAGCGAAAATGCAAAAACGGAAAATGCTCCGCGGCTTAAGGGGTTAATACATGTGAGGAATGTCTATTTCTTACACATTCCTCACATGTATTAAAACCGTCAAACAGTCGCAAATCATGCACACGGGAGCGATTCAACCATATCACCGAGCAGCTATAAACACTCGGAGCTCGGCCCGAGCATACTCGCCGAAAGGGTTAACAGAACATACTCGCTCAACACTAGAGATGAGCGGTGTTCGACTAGAACTGTTCGCCAATCTCAAATTCGAGCTGTTTTGGGCGGTGTTCGAGTTGTTCGACGAACCCGAACGATTTGCAAAAAATTCGGCTGTTCGAGGTTATGTTCGATAACTGTTCGTACACCAAAAGCGTGTCCTGCATGGATTGTCTGCCACTCACTGTAATGCCACAGCCATGGTGGTTGTGGCATTACAGTGATTGCCCAAATCGATGGGAACAGTGCCAACAGTGAAACATGAAAAGCCGGCAATTCAGCAGCGGCATACACCTGTACCCGACAATTTAGAACCGAAAGAATAGAGCTTCACACATAGATTAGATAGATATAAACATGTCAGCCACATATATACGAAGTACAGTGAAAGTGCTGCTTACTGTACTTGTCATTTAGCGTAAAGGATTTATCAAAAAAAATAATAGTGTTTTCATGCACCGTCTCTTTAAAAAAGCCGGCCGGCAATTCAGCAGCGGTACCCGACAATTTATAACAGACAGAATAGAGCTTCACACATAGATTAGATAGATAGAAACATGTCAGTCACATATATATGAAGTACAGTGATAGTGTTGGTTACTGTACTTGTCATTTAGTATTAAAATAAAGGATTTATTATTAAAAAAATTGGCGTGGGGTTCCCCTTAATTTTAGGCTCTAGCGGAGGTTAAGCAGACGGCTGGGGCAGATGTTTGAAGCCTGGGAAGGGGGTAATACCCACGGAGCTTCCCAGGCTACTAATATCAGCCCCCAGCTGAATACATAGCCTTTACTAGCTATTAAAATGGGGGACCCCCCAAAAAAAATGACGTGGGGTCCCCCCTAATTTAATAGCTAGCAAAGGCTAGGCAGACAGCTGGGGGCTGATATTAATAGCCCAGGAAGGGAGCCATGAATATTGGCCCCCTCCCAGGCTAGAAACACCAGCCGTCAGCCGCCCCAGAAATGGCGCATTCATAGGATGCGCCAATTCTGGCACTTAGCCTCGCTCTTCCACGCTGCCCTGGTGCGGTGGCAGGGGGTAATAGGGTTGGGGTTGATGTCAGCTTATAATGCCAGCTGACATCAAGCCCAGGTTAGTAATGGAGAGGCGTCTATAAGACACCCCCATTACTAACCCCATAGTCAAAGTTAAAAAAAACACAAACACCCAGAATAAAGTCCTTTAATTGAAATAAAGACACAGTCCTTTATTGTTCTAAATTAAACCATACTTACCGTCACGCCCATTCCAGCTGAAGCCAACGATCTCCTGCAATAAAAGAAAAATAATAAAGCAACCTCATCCTTACCTTTCCATGGTTCCCACGACAGCTTCAGCTCTGCTACATCGAGATGACAGGCTGGACCGCAGCAGAACGCTGCCATCCAGCCTCTCATCCCGCAGACACTGAGAAGCGCAGGCTTGCTTGCGCTGCTCAGCGTCTCTCTGTGACGACATCCAGATGAGCCGAGTTCATGTCCAATGAACTCGGCTCACCTCATGCACGTCACTGACAGCGTGGGAAAATTCTCAAGCTGAAGCGCTGAGTGCAGGAGAATTTTCCCACGCTGTCAGTGACGTGCATAAGGTGAGCTCATGTCCAATGAACTCAGCTCACCTCCTGCACGTCACTGACAGCGTGGGAGAATTCTCCTGCACTCAGCGCTTCAGTGTGAGAATTCTCCCACGCTGAAGCGCTGAGTGCAGGAGAATTTTCCCACGCTGTCAGTGACGTGCATGAGGTGAGCCGAGTTCATTGGACATTAACTCGGCTCATCTGGATGCCCTCACAGAGAGACACTGTGGAGCGCAAGCAAGCCTGCCCTTCTCAGTGTCTGCGGGATGACAGACTGGATGGCAGCGTTCTGCTGCGGTCCAGCCTGTCATCTCGATGTAGCAGAGCTGAAGCTGTCATGGGAACCATGGAAAGGTAAGGATGATGTTGCTTTATTATTTTTCTTTTATTTCAGGAGATCGTTGGCTTCAGCTGGAATGGGCGTGATGGTAAGTATGGTTTAATTTAGAACAATAAAGAATTGTGTGTTTATTTCAATTAAAGGACTTTTTTCTGGGTGTTGTGTTTTTTTTAAATTCTTTACTAGAAATTCATGGTGGTCATGTCTAATATTGGCGTGACCCCATGAATTTCGGGCTTAGGGCCAGCTGATAATGCCAAGCTGGCCCTAACCCCTTTATTACCCAGTGAGCCACCGCATCAGGGCCCTGGATGAGTTGGGTACAGCGCCAGAAGATGGCGCTTCTATGAACGCGCCATTTTCCGGGGTGGCTGCGGACTGCAATTTGCAGCGGGGGTGGCCCAGAAAGCTTGGGCCTCCCTGCGCTGCGGATTCCAGCCCCCAGCTGCCTAGTTGTACCTGGCTGGACACAAAAACAGGGCGAAGCCCCACGTCAATTTTCTTTAAATTATTTCATGAAATAATTAAGAAAAAAGGGCTTCCCTATATTGTTGTGTCCGGCCAGGTACAAATAGGCAGCTGGTGGTTGGGGGCAGCCCGTTCCTGCCTGCTGTACCTGGCTGGACACAAATATAGTGCGAAGCCCCACGTCAATTTTTTTAAAATTATTTCATGAATTTCCTGAAATAATTTAAAAAAATTTAAGTGGGGCTTCGCACTATATTTGTGTCCAGCCAGGTACAGCAGGCAGGAACGGGCTGCCCCCATCCACCAGCTGCCTATTTGTACCTGGCCGGACACAACAATATAGGGAAGCCCTTTTTTTCTTAATTATTTCATGAATTTCATGAAATAATTAAAAAAAATTGAAGTGGGGCTTCGCACAATATTTGTGTCCAGCCAGGTACAGCAGGCAGGAACGGGCTGCCCCCAACCACCAGCTGCCTATTTGTACCTGGCCGGACACAACAATATAGGGAAGGCCTTTTTTTCTTAATTATTTCATGAATTTCATGAAATAATTAAAAAAAAAGTACGTGGGGCTTCGCCCTATTTTTGTGTCCAGCCAGGTACAACTAGGCAGCTGGGGGCTGGAATCTGCAGCGCAGGGAGGCCCAAGCTTTCTGGGCCCCCCCCCGCTACAAATTGCAGTCCGCAGCCACCCCGGAAAATGGCGCGTTCATAGAAGCGCCATCTTCTGGCGCTGTACCCAACTCATCCAGGGCCCTGGTGCGGTGGCTCACTGGGTAATAAAGGGGTTAGGGCCAGCTTGGTATTATCAGCTGGCCCCAAGCCCAAAATTCATGGGGTCACGCCAGTATTAGACATGACCGCCATGAATTTCTAGTAAAGTATTTAAAAAAAACACAACACCCAGAATAAAGTCCTTTAATTGAAATAAAGACACAATTCTTTATTGTTCTAAATTAAACCATACTTACCATCACACCCATTCCAGCTGAAGCCAACGATCTCCTGCAATAAAAGAAAAATAATAAACCAACCTCATCCTTACCTTTCCATGGTTCCCACGACAGCTTCAGCTCTGCTACATCGAGATGACTGGCTGGACCGCAGCAGAACGCTGCCATCCAGTCTGTCATCCCGCAGACACTGAGAAGCGCAGGCATGCTTGCGCTCCTCACTGTCTCGCTGTGACGGCATCCAGATGAGCCGAGGTCATGTCCAATGAACTCGGCTCACCTCATGCACGTCACTGACAGCGTGGGAAAATTCTCACGCTGAAGTGCTGAGTGCAGGAGAATTCTCCCACGCTGTCAGTGATGTGCATGAGGTGAGCTCATGTCCAATGAACTCAGCTCACCTCCTGCACGTCACTGACAGCGTGGGAAAATTCTCCTGCAATCAGCGCTTCAGCGTGAGAATTTTCCCACGCTGTCAGTGACGTGCATGAGGTGAGCCGAGTTCATTGGACATGAACTCGGCTCATCTGGATGTCGTCACAGAGAGACGCTGAGCAGCGCAAGCAAGCCTGCGCTTCTCAGTGTCTGCGGGATGACAGGCTGGATGGCAGCGTTCTGCTGCGGTCCAGCCTGTCATCTCGATGTAGCAGAGCTGAAGCTGTCGTGGGAACCATGGAAAGGTAAGGATGAGGTTGCTTTATTATTTTTCTTTTATTGCAGGAGATCGTTGGCTTCAGCTGGAATGGGCGTGACGGTAAGTATGGTTTAATTTAGAACAATAAAGGACTGTGTCTTTATTTCAATTAAAGGACTTTATTCTGGGTGTTTGTGTTTTTTTTAACTTTGACTATGGGGTTAGTAATGGGGGTGTCTTATAGACGCCTCTCCATTACTAACCTGGGCTTGATGTCAGCTGGCATTATAAGCTGACATCAACCCCAACCCTATTACCCCCTGCCACCGCACCAGGGCAGCGTGGAAGAGCGAGGCTAAGTGCCAGAATTGGCGCATCCTATGAATGCGCCATTTCTGGGGCGGCTGACGGCTGGTGTTTCTAGCCTGGAAGGGGGCCAATATTCATGGCTCCCTTCCTGGGCTATTAATATCAGCCCCCAGCTGTCTGCCTAGCCTTTGCTAGCTATTAAATTAGGGGGGACCCCACGTCATTTTTTTTCGGGGGTCCCCCATTTTAATAGCTAGTAAAGGCTATGTATTCAGCTGGGGGCTGATATTAGTAGCCTGGGAAGCTCCGTGGGTATTACCCCCTTCCCAGGCTTCAAACATCTGCCCCAGCCGTCTGCTTAACCTCCGCTAGAGCCTAAAATTAAGGGGAACCCCACGCCAATTTTTTTAATAATAAATCCTTTATTTTAATACTAAATGACAAGTACAGTAACCAACACTATCACTGTACTTCATATATATGTGACTGACATGTTTCTATCTATCTAATCTATGTGTGATGCTCTATCTTTCTGTTCTAAATTGTCGGGTACCGCTGCTGAATTGCCGGCCGGCTTTTTTAAAGAGACAGTGCATGAAAACACTATTATTTTTTTAAATAAATCCTTTACACTAAATGACAAGTACAGTAAGCAACACTATCACTGTACTTATTATATATGTGACTGACATGTTTCTATCTATCTAATCTATGTGTGAAGCTCTATTCTTTCTGTTCTAAATTGTCGGGTACAGATGCTGAATTGCCGGCCGGCTTTTTTAAAGAGACGGTGCATGAAAACACTAATATTTTTTTAAATAAATCCTTTACACTAAATGACAAGTGCAGTAACCAACACTGTCACTGTGCTTCTTATATGTGTGACTGACATGTTTCTATCTATCTAATCTATGTGTGATGCTCTATTCCTTCTTGTCTAAATTGTCGGGTACCGGTGTATGCCGCTGCTGAATTTGCCGGCCGGCTTTTTTAAAGAGAGTGTCTTCTGAGCAGTTTGTCAGCTTTTGGACACCTTTGCAGGTGTTTTCTATGTGTTTCTATGTGTTTTTGTTTGCCTGCCATTGGTTTTAACGGTGTTCGACGGTGTTCTAAGGTGTTCGACGAACAGTTCGACGAACAGTCCCTCGAACATCCCGGTGTTCGACGAACCGAACCGAACCCGAACACTACGGGGGTGGCTCATCACTACTCAACACTAGTTTTAACCAAAGAAGCCCTTTAATGCAAACATGTCCATCCCAGTTAGAGTGTCGCCCAGTAGATGTGCAGGAGCCGCCAGTCAATGCTCCACTATAACAGGGAGAGCGGATAACAGATATTTGCATCTTGCTGTAGGTGGGCCCCTAGAGTTAATTTCCCCTGTGGGCCCCAGACACCGCAGTCCGACCCTGGTCATCAATATCAGATCAGTGAGGTTCCAACACACGGCCCCCTCACCAATAAGACAGCAGCTGGAAATACTCAGCGTAGAGACCAAACAGCACAGCGCTGTACACTGTGTAGTGGCCGATCTTGGTACTGCAGCTCCTATTGAAATGATTGTGATCTGAGCTGTGCTATTCCAGCTCTTAACACTGTGTACATCATCTTGCAGAAGTAGCTGATGTCTGGGGATTTCAGGTGTCAGACCCCCACTAATCACTGTATGAGTTCTGCTCTACTCCTTTATTAAAGGGGTGGTCTTGTGTTCCTCTCATCAGAAGCTGAAGATTTACAGTTCTGGCCGGTGGCTTGGCTGAGCCGCTTGTCTGAATTGTGCCCTCTTGCATTCTGCGGGCAGAGGCGGCTTTGCCTCTGCAGAATGGGACAGGCACAGGGGCGCTGAAGTCCACCAGTCTGCAAGTGAGCGCTTCTTGCCAAGGAGACCGGCCACTTCTCAGGTGGTCAGTAACCATAGCAATGAGCTGTACACTGCAGGATTAAAAATCTTTTCCTTCTTGAGAACAGAGAAGATTTTGAATAAGAAGGAAATTGCAAAGTTTCTTGTTTTTACAAGCTCTTTGCAATCTTAGCCTTTTAATACATTCATTTTATTTAGTTATATATTTATTTTACTCTCTTATATAGCACCGTTAGATTTCGTAGCACCTTACAGACATTATCATCACTGTCCCCATTGGGGCTCACAATATGAATTCCCTATCAGTATGTCTTTGGAGTGTGGGAGGAAACCGGAGAACCCGGAGGAAACCCACACAAACACGGGGAGAACATACAAACTCCTTGCAGATGTTGTCCTTGCTATTATATGAACCCAGCCCCACAGCGTTAATCATTGACCCACCATGTTGCCCACATTCCTCGGCTTTTTTAAGATTTTCTGCAATGAATAAGAACACTGAAGAAAATCTAGATTGATCAACATTTCCTATCACAAATGCAGTTGCTGCAAAACTTGTCCATAGTCCTGTTCCCAGCTGAAAATTGGATACAATTGTATCTTGTGTAGACAATGCTCTGTGAGCTAAATAGCCGGGATCCACTGCTACAAGGCAGGAAACAGACAGATTCTGCTGATGGGTTCTGCTCCCAGAGCATTATTCAGCCCGGACATCTCAGCTCAGAGCAAAACCAGCTACAAGGCTGTGTGCACACCTAGCAGATTTGATGCAGATTTACATGCGTTTTTTCTGCCAGAGAGAAGCGTTTTCACATGCATTTTTTCAAGCACTTTTCCAAGCGATTTTGAGCATCACTTGGAAAAGTGCTTGACAAGTTGATCACACAATATAAATCCATGCAACCGACATGGATCTATAATGTGTGAACAACTTAGATGCTTTAAATGCAGCATCTATAGTAAAAAAAAGAATCAAAACGTTAATAAATAAAAAAAAACAACGGTATATTCACCTCTCCGGCGGCCCCCGGTCTGCTCTCCGGTCTCCTCCGGTCTGCTCCCGGCCGCGTCTTCTCTCTTCAGCGTCCCGCAGTGTACGGTCAGGACCTGCGGTGACGTCATTTAGTCAGCTGATGGCCACGCGACCATCACCTGATGCCGACGTCAGCGGTCATGCGACCATCACCTGACTAAATGACGTCACCGCAGGTCCTGACAGTACAGACAGCAGACCGGAGGAGACCGGAGAGCAGACCGGGGGCCGCCGGAGAGGTGAATATACAGGTTTTGTTTGTTTTTAACTTTTTTTCACCGCGTGGTAGCCGGGATGAAGAGGAGTTGTAGTCTCGTCTTCCTCCCAGATACCACACGCATCGCGAATAAGCTTCAGCGTAATCGCAGTAGAAATGGTCATGCTGCGTTTTGCAAAGTAATGCGAATTCGGCGTGCAAATTAGCGCATCATGTGCACAGCACATCCGAATTCACATGGCTTTGCATGGCAGACTGTTTTACAAGCGTTTTCGCGGCCGTAAAAACGCCGCAAAAACGCTACAAAAACGCTACGTGGGCACATAGCCTAAGGCTGTGTGCACACGACGCGTATTTTAAGCGTTTCCGCATGGCAAAAACGCTGCAGAAACGCTTAAAGACGCATGTTAGAAGGTCTGCCATGTTCCCCAATGATAGTCCGCATGTGCTGTGCACATGCTGCGGAAATTTCCGCTGCGGATTATCATTGCGGAAAAAAACGCAGCACTACCAATTATTTTGCGGAAGCGCAGCGTTTTCCTGGCCATTGACTTGCATTGGAACGCATGGATTCCGCTTCACTAGATAAGCACATGCGGAATACATGCGTTCAATGTGCGGATGGTACCCGGGTGTGGAGGATGGGAGACTCTCCTCCGGACCCGGGTACCATAGAACGTGTCAAAATAAAGAATAAAATAAAAAATAAATGTTATATTTACCTTCTGACGGCCCCCGCTGCGCTCGTCCTCCCATGTCGGCAGCTCGCGATGGACTGAAGGACCTGCGCTGACGTCATAGTCATGTGACAGCAGGTCCTTCAGTGTACCGCGATCTGCCGGCAGCCAGGACGGAGCGAAGCGAGACTGCGGGGGCCATCGGAAGGTAAGTATAGATTTATTTTTTTATTTTTAACCAGTCGTTGGGGTCACACTATATAAATCCATGCCATTTTCATGGATTTCTATAGTGTGACCAAGTTGACAAGCACTTTCCAAGTGATGCTAAAATCGCTTGTAAAGCGCTTGTCAACCCGCATGCGGAAATGCATGTGAAGAACGCTCCACTTCTGCATGTCCCTGACAGGAAAAACGCATGTACAATCCGCATATACAATCCGCATGTACAATCCGCGTGTACAATCCGCATATACAATCCACATGTACAATCCGCGTGTACAATCCGCATGTACAATCCGCATGTACAATCCGCATATACAATCCACATGTACAATCCGCGTGTACAATCCGCATATACAATCCACATGTACAATCCGCGTGTACAATCCGCATATACAATCCGCATGTACAATCCGCGTGTACAATCCGCGTGTACAATCCGCAAATACAATCCGCATGTACAATCCGCGTGTACAATCCGCATATACAATCCGCATGTACAATCCGCGTGTACAATCCGCATATACAATCCGCATGTACAATCCGCATGTACAATCCGCGTGTACAATCCGCGTGTACAATCCGCATGTACAATCCGCGTGTACAATCCGCATGCGTTTTTTCTGCCAGCGAGATGCAGAAACGCTCAGGAAAAATCCGGAGCATTTCTGCATCGTGGGCACATAGCCTAAGTCTCTGCATTTGTCTGCTTACACATCAGTACATTTCTGAACACATTCAGCAAAAATTGCAGTACATTTGTTAAAATTGGGCATATAGCATACTATAGGTGCTTCTCACAAAATTAGAATATCATCAAAAAGTTAATTTATTTCAGTTCTTCAATACAAATAGTAAAACTCATATTATATAGAGTCATTACAGACAGAGTGATCTATTTCAAGTGTTTATTTCTGTTAATGTTATTATCTCAGTAAATTAGAATACTTTATAACACCAGCTTGAAAAATGTTTTTAAAATCTGAAATGTATGTTCAGTAAATGCACTCAATACTTGGCCAGGCTCCTTTTGCATCAATTACTGCATCAATGCGGCAATGTGGCATGGAGGCGATCAGCCTGTGACACTGCTGAGGGGTTATGGAAGCCCAGGTGGCTTTGATAGAAGCCTTCAGCTCGTCTGCATTGTTGGGTCTGGTGTCTCTCATCTTTCTCTTGACAATACCCCATAGATTCTCTATAATAGATTCTCTATGGGGTTAAGGTCAGGTGAGTTTGCTGCCAATCAAGCACAGTGATACTGTTGTGTAAACCAGGTATTGGTACTTTTGGCAGTGTGGACAGGTGCCAAGTCCTGCTGGAAAATGACATTTCCATCTCCATAAAGCTTGTGGGCAGAGGGAAGCATGAAGTGCTCTACAATGTCCTGGTAGACGGGTGCGCTGACTTTGGTCTTGATAAAACACAGTGGACCTACACCAGCAGATGACATGGCTCCCCAAACCATCACCGATTGTGGAAACTTCACACGAGACCTCCAGCAGCTTGGATTGTGGCCTCTCCACTCTTCCTCCAGACTCTGGGACCTTGATTTCCAAATTAAATGCAAAATTTACTTTCATCGGAAAACAACACCTTGGACCACTGAGCAACAGTCCAGGTGTTTTTCTCCTTGGCCCAGGTAAGATGCTTCTGGCGTTGTCTATTGGTCATGAGTGGCTCGACACAAGGAATGTGACACTTGTAGCCCATGTCTTGGATACGTCTGTGTGTGGTGGCTCTTGAAGCAATGACTCCAGCAGCAGTCCACTCCTTGTGAATCTTCCCCAAATGTTTGAATGGCCTTTCCTTAACAATCTTTTCAAGGCTGCGGTTATCCCGGTTGCTTGTGCACCTCTTCCTACCACACTTTTTCTTTCCACTCAACTTTCCATAAATATGCTTGGATACAGCACTCTGTTAACAGCCAGCTTCTTTAGCAATGACCTTTTGTGGTTTACACTCCTTGTGGAGTGTGTCAATGACTGCCTTCTGGACATCTGTCAAGTCAGCAGTCTTCCCCATGATTGTGGAGCCTACTGAAACAGACAAAGGGACCTTTTTAAATGCGTAAGAAGCCTTTGCAGGTGATTTTTGTTAATTATTCTAATTTACTGAGATAATGACTTTGTGTTTTCATTGGCTGTAAGCCATCATTATCAACATTAACAGAAATAAACACTTGAAATAGATCACTCTGTAATGACTCTGTATAATATATGAGTTTCACTTTTTGGATTGAAGAACTGAAATAAATTAACTTTTTGATGATATTCTAATTTTGTGAGAAGCACCTGTATGTTTGATGCATCTCATTAGCTAAGCTCAACCTCTTCCTTGCTTCACCTCAATTTGAGCCATAAATTGTGATATTTCATTTTGGTGCATTTTATGACTCCTTTTTGTCACACTTTTCTCATAACTATTTTTTGTATAACTGAGGGAAAATAACAAAATCTTATTTGTTGTACTCAAGTTTTCACAGAAACATCTGATAAAGTGTTGACTTATTTTTCTGAGTTAAACTCTTCCTTTTGGCCCTCTATATATTTGAGTTTGACAGCCCTGATGTAGATGGATGATGATGTGGCAAGAAGAGGCAGAGGGGCAGAGCCTCCTGGCTCTCAGCTTCGCTCTCCACTGCTCACAGGAGACAGCAGTTACTTCACAAATGTAACTGATAGAAAAGATGTCACGTAAGAGGGGGTCAGGGGAGCGATGTGCTGCAGGAAGAGGAGGATTAGGCAGTGAGCGATGTGCTGCAGGAGGGGGAGGATTAGGCAGGTGAGCGATGTGCCGCAGGAGAGGGAGGATTAGACAGTGGAGCGATATGCTGCAGGAGGTGGAGGATTTGGCAGTTGCCGATGTGGTGCAAGAGGGAATTTGGCAGTGGGCGATGTGGTGCAGGAAGCGGGAGATTTAGAAAGGGCACAATGTGCTGCAAGGAGGGGAGGATTAGATGGGAGCAATGTGCCGCAAGAGGGGGAGGTTTAGACAGCGATGTGCTGCAGGAGTGGGAGAATTAAGCGGTGAGAAATATGCTGCAGGACGGGGAGGGTTAGGCAGGGGAGCAATGTGCGGCAGGTGGAAGGAGAATCTGTGACTACAGCCCAGTGTTTAAGGTTTATTGGAGCCTGTCTTTTATATATTTTATTGTTTTTTTTTCTGACAAAACTGCATAACATCTGACATGAAGTCCGCTTAGCAGTCACTGTCCCTGTAGATTGTTACTGTCCAGGTTCACCGCGGTCTCTTTTTGTTTTTAGTGCCAATCTGACAGCAGTGAAGGTTCCGCTGATAATGGCGGTCGGGTTCCGAATAGAATGTTCATGTCTGTTCTCATTGTAGTAACATCACGGAATATGCTAATTTCTTCTGACCACACCCGATGACTGAATAAAGGCGCCTCACCCACTTGTCTATGTCATCACTTTGTGGTGTCACAATGATCTAAGGGGATAAAAAAACGCTCCTGGCAGCTTTACAGTCATTCGTCCCTTCGTGTTAAAGGAGCAGGATGATAGAGCCGCACCATGCCAGCCAGAAGAAAAGAAAGTGGAGCCCTTCAAGATGATGAAGCAAGAAAGCAGACTGTGGAAGGCCATCCAGGACCAAGAGCATCATGAGGGCCTGGTAACGTATACTACACAACTGTTCTGTATATGCTCATGCCATGTAAACCTATGGTGGCCGATTCATCAAGGCTGGTGGATTTCTATACCAGCATTCATGAAGCGCCTATTGGAGGAACGTGCACCAAATTCATTAAAAAGACTAAACCTCTTAATGAACTTGACTCATCCTTAAAGGGGTTGTTCCCTTTCAATAAATGAATGTCCCTAGCTGCAGGTCATTTAATTAAAAAAAAGAGGTTCCACCATCTCAGAGCTGCAGCAGCTCAGTGCGCTCAGCTGGGCAGTCCGTCTGATTACATTTGTTGGCTGCGGCAGTATTGAGGTGATGTCAGTGCCATACACAATCCCAGGAATGGGTCAGGACAGCACAGTTTGATTCTTTATACCTGCAGCCAGGGTCATTCATTTATTGAAATATCCCCTTAAAGCTGACGTACTACACCTCAAGAAATGTACTCCAGTCAAAAGATGGAGTCAATTTCAGTCCTAATTTACACCACATTTCCAGCCTAATTTGTAATAAGTTTTCAGGTAAAGCTAAGCCACAAGCGGTCCAGATAAGCTCTGTTCACTATTTAAGAAGTTAAAAGAGTGGGTGTAAAAAGGTCAGAGTATTTAAATGTAAGTTGCGCAGGAATTTACTGAGATTCAAACAGTTGTGCAACACATTTCCGGTGAAAACTGCTTGATGAAAAATGTTCCTTGAATAATATAACATTTCAGGTTAGTGGTAATAGATTTTGTTATGTTACGTTGATCCAGGGAACTAGTCTGATTGCCATATGTGGAGTCGGGAAGGAATTTTTCCCCTAAGATGGGGCAATTAGCATCTGCCTCATGGGGTTTTTGCCTTCCTCTGGATCAACACATTAGCTTTTAGGTTGAACTTGATGGACTTGTGTCTTTCAACCTTAAAACTATGAAACTGTCCCTGTATTGAGGTTCAAGGGTGAAGCCCAGGGTTCATTTGGAACCATCAGAAATGGTGTGTTTTGCGCCCAGTCTGTCCAAGAAAGCCTGTTTGAGCCAACGGCCTCAGAAATATCCTAACATTTAAGAAAGTAGCAATAGTTAGGGTTGACTGAACCATTCTAGCCTTAAGTTTGCCCCTCCAGTCAGCATCTACTATGTAGATGCAATCAAGGCCCTGTAATAAGTCTTTATCGCTGTACAGGGCTGTAAGAGTGAAGGCCAGAGTTCCTTTGGAACCTGTAGGATAGACTGGCTTTTGCCAAGTCTTTCCAAAGAAGCTTTTTTGAGCCATAGGCCTCAGACAGGTCCTAACAAGAAAGTGTTATTAGATAGGTTTTTCTTTAGTTAGGCTTGATTCACCTACTCAAGCCTCAAGCGCACTCCTCTGGCCAGCAGCTACTCTGTAGATGCAACCTTGGGCCTATGGTAAGTATCTATCCCAGTGCAGGGGTGTAATGGTAAAAACCAGGGTTCCCTTGGGATCTGCAGAATGGAGTAGCTTGCGCCAAGTCTGTCCGAGGAAGTCTGTTTGAGCCAACAGCCTTAAACAGATCCCAGTATTTAGGAAAAAAAAAGCTTTAGTTAGAGTTGAATCAACCACTATAGCCTCAAGCTCGCTCCTCCGGCCAGCAGCTACTCTGTAGATGCAGCCCTGGGCCTATGGTAAGTATCTATCCCTGTACAGGGGTGTAATGGTAAAGGCCAGGGTTCCCTTGGGATCTGCAGAATGGAGTAGCTTGCGCCAAGTCTGTCCGAGAAAGCCTTTTTGAGCTGATGGATTTAAACAAATTTCAACATTTAGGAAAAAAGCATTCATTTATTTCAGTTAGAGTTAGTTCAATTACTGTAGCATAAAGATCCTCATTCACTTTGTCTAAAGGAAGTTAGTTGGCAAATTTTTATTGTGTGAGCAATGAGGTTATGGAACTCTCTACCACATGAACTTGAAATACTTAATTTTCTAAAAAAAATTCAAGGAGGGCATGTGTGTGCCTTTCTTGAATAATATAGAATTGCAGGTTATTCGTACTAGATTTTGTTATGGGATGTTGATCCAGGGAACTAGTCTGATTGCCATATGTGGAGTCGGGAAGGAATATTTCCCCTAATATGGGGCAATTAGCATCTGCCTCATGGGATTTTTGCCTTCCTCTGGATCAACACATTAGCTTTTAGGTTGAACTTGATGGAATTGTGTTTTTCAACCTTAAAACTATGAAACTGTCCCTGTATTGAGGTTCAAGGGTGAAGCCCGGGGTTCATTTGGAACCATCAGAAATGGTGTGTTTTGCGCCCAGTCTGTCCGAGGAAGCCTGTTTGAGCCAACGGCCTCAGAAATATCTTAACATTTAAGAAAGTAGCAATAGTTAGGGTTGGCTGAACCATTCTAGCCTTAAGTTTGCCCCTCCAGTCAGCATCTACTATGTAGATGCAATCAAGGCCCTGTAATAAGTCTTTATCGCTGTACAGGGCTGTAAGAGTGAAGGCCAGAGTTCCTTTGGAACCTGTAGGATAGACTGGCTTTTGCCAAGTCTTTCCAAAGAAGCTTTTTTGAGCCATAGGCCTCAGACAGGTCCTAACAAGAAAGTGTTATTAGATAGGTTTTTCTTTAGTTAGGCTTGATTCACCTACTCAAGCCTCAAGCGCACTCCTCTGGCCAGCAGCTACTCTGTAGATGCAACCTTGGGCCTATGGTAAGTATCTATCCCAGTGCAGGGGTGTAATGGTAAAAACCAGGGTTCCCTTGGGATCTGCAGAATGGAGTAGCTTGCGCCAAGTCTGTCCGAGGAAGTCTGTTTGAGCCAACAGCCTTAAACAGATCCCAGTATTTAGGAAAAAAAAAGCTTTAGTTAGAGTTGAATCAACCACTATAGCCTCAAGCTCGCTCCTCCGGCCAGCAGCTACTCTGTAGATGCAGCCCTGGGCCTATGGTAAGTATCTATCCCTGTACAGGGGTGTAATGGTAAAGGCCAGGGTTCCCTTGGGATCTGCAGAATGGAGTAGCTTGCGCCAAGTCTGTCCGAGAAAGCCTTTTTGAGCTGATGGATTTAAACAAATTTCAACATTTAGGAAAAAAGCATTCATTTATTTCAGTTAGAGTTAGTTCAATTACTGTAGCATAAAGATCCTCATTCACTTTGTCTAAAGGAAGTTAGTTGGCAAATTTTTATTGTGTGAGCAATGAGGTTATGGAACTCTCTACCACATGAACTTGAAATACTTAATTTTCTAAAAAAAATTCAAGGAGGGCATGTGTGTGCCTTTCTTGAATAATATAGAATTGCAGGTTATTCGTACTAGATTTTGTTATGGGATGTTGATCCAGGGAACTAGTCTGATTGCCATATGTGGAGTCGGGAAGGAATATTTCCCCTAATATGGGGCAATTAGCATCTGCCTCATGGGATTTTTGCCTTCCTCTGGATCAACACATTAGCTTTTAGGTTGAACTTGATGGAATTGTGTTTTTCAACCTTAAAACTATGAAACTGTCCCTGTATTGAGGTTCAAGGGTGAAGCCCGGGGTTCATTTGGAACCATCAGAAATGGTGTGTTTTGCGCCCAGTCTGTCCGAGGAAGCCTGTTTGAGCCAACGGCCTCAGAAATATCTTAACATTTAAGAAAGTAGCAATAGTTAGGGTTGGCTGAACCATTCTAGCCTTAAGTTTGCCCCTCCAGTCAGCATCTACTATGTAGATGCAATCAAGGCCCTGTAATAAGTCTTTATCGCTGTACAGGGCTGTAAGAGTGAAGGCCAGAGTTCCTTTGGAACCTGTAGGATAGACTGGCTTTTGCCAAGCCTTTCCAAAGAAGCTTTTTTGAGCCATAGGCCTCAGACAGGTCCTAACAAGAAAGTGTCATTAGATAGGTTTTTCTTTAGTTAGGCTTGATTCAACTACTCAAGCCTGAAGCGCACTCCTCCGGCCAGCAGATACTCTGTAGATGCAACCCTGGGCCTATGGTAAGTTTCTATCCCTGTACAGGGGTGTAATGGTAAAAAACAGGGTTCCCTTGGGATCTGCAGAATGGAGTAGCTTGCGCCAAGTCTGTCCGAGGAAGTCTGTTTGAGCCAACAGCCTTAAACAGATCCCAGTATTTAGGAAAAAAAAAGCTTTAGTTAGAGTTGAATCAACCACTATAGCCTCAAGCTCGCTCCTCCGGCCAGCAGCTACTCTTTAGATGCAGCCCTGGGCCTATGGTAAGTATCTATCCCTGTACAGGGGTGTAATGGTAAAGGCCAGGGTTCCCTTGGGATCTGCAGAATGGAGTAGCTTGCGCCAAGTCTGTCCGAGAAAGCCTTTTTGAGCTGATGGATTTAAACAAATTTCAACATTTAGGAAAAAAGCATTAATCTATTTCAGTTAGAGTTAATTCAATTACTCTAGCATAAAGATTCTAATTCACTTTGTCTAAGGGTATGTGCACACGATGCAGAAATGAAGCAGAAAATTTCTGCATCATTTCTGCATCTCCCTGGCAGAAAAAACGCATGCAGATTGTGCATGCGTTTTTCCTGCAGAATACATGCGGATCCACATGCGGATTCACATGCATTTCCGCATGCAGATTGACAAGCGCTTTCCAGGCGATTTTAGCATCACCTGGAAAGTGCTTGACAACTAGGTCACACTATATAAATCCATGCAAACAGCATGGATTTATATAGCGTGACCCGAGAGAGTGTATATACTTACCTCCGATGGCCCGCGCTGTCCTGCTTTACACTCCGTTCTCCCGGCTGCCGGCAACTTTGAATTGAAAGACCTGCCGACGTCAGCGTCACGTGACCCGTCACATGACTCTGACGTCAGCGCAGGTCCTTCAACTCACTGCAAGTGCCGGGAACCAAGCAGGAGCGCTGCGCGGGCCGACAGATGGTAAGTATATATATATTTTTTATTTTATTCTTGTTTTACAGCTTTTTTAATGGTACCTGGGTGTGGAGGAGACTCTCCTCTTCTCCACACTCGGGTACCATCCGCACATTAGAACGCGCCAATTACGCAAGTACAGATGCTGTCTTGCGGAATTGGCGCATTCTAATGCAAGTCAATGGCGGCGAAAACGCTGCGTTTACGCAAAATTAATTGACATGCTGCGGATTTTTGAGCGCAGCGTTTACGCTGCGGAAAAATCCGCATCATGGGCACAGCACATGCGGATTTCAATTGGGGAACATTGCTGCCCTTCTACCATGCGTTTTTCATGCGTTTCCGCGGCGTTTACGCAACTGCAAAAACGCCGCGGAAACGCATTAAATATGCATCGTGTGAACTCAGCCTAAAGGAAGTTAGTTGGCAAATTTTTATTGTGTGAGCAATGAGGTTATGAAACTGTCTACCACATGAACTTGAAATACTTAATTTTCTAAAACAAAATTCAAGGAGGGCATGTGTGTGCCTTTCTTGAATAATATAAAATTGCAGGTTATCCGTACTAGATTTTGTTATGGGATGTTGATCCAGGGAACTAGACTGATTGCCATATGTGGAGTCGGGAAGGAATTTTTCCCCTAATATGGGGCAATTAGCATCTGCCTCATGGGGTTTTTGCCTTCCTCTGGATCAACACATTAGCTTTTAGGTTGAACTTGATGGACTTGTGTCTTTCAACCTTAAAACTATGAAACTGTCCCTGTATTGAGGTTCAAGGGTGAAGCCCAGGGTTCATTTGGAACCATCAGAAATGGTGTGTTTTGCGCCCAGTCTGTCCAAGGAAACCTGTTTGAGCCAACGGCCTCAGAAATATCTTAACATTTAAGAAAGTAGCAATAGTTAGGGTTGGCTGAACCATTCTAGCCTTAAGTTTGCCCCTCCAGTCAGCATCTACTATGTAGATGCATTCAAGGCCATGTAATAAGTCTTTATCGCTGTACAGGGCTGTAAGAGTGAAGGCCAGAGTTCCTTTGGAACCTGTAGGATAGACTGGCTTTTGCCAAGTCTTTCCAAATAAGCTTTTTTGAGCCATAGGCCTCAGACAGGTCCTAACAAGAAAGTGTCATTAGATAGGATTATCTTTAGTTAGGATTGATTCAACTACTCAAGCCTCAAGCGCACTCCTCCGGCCAGCAGCTACTCTGTAGATGCAACCCTGGGCCTATGGTAAGTATCTATCCCTGTACAGGGGTGTAATGGTAAAAACCAGGGTTCCCTTGGGATCTGCAGAATGGAGTAGCTTGCGCCAAGTCTGTCCGAGGAAGTCTGTTTGAGCCAACAGCCTTAAACCGATCCCAGTATTTAAGGAAAAAAGAGCTTTAGTTAGAGTTGAATCAACCACTATAGCCTCAAGCTCTCTCCTCCGGCCAGCAGCTACTCTGTAGATGCAGCCCTGGGCCTATGGTAAGTATCTATCCCTATACAGGGGTGTAATGGTAAAGGCCAGGGTTCCCTTGGGATCTGCAGAATGGAGTAGCTTGCGCCAAGTCTGTCCGAGGAAGCCTTTTTGAGCCAATGGCCTTAGACAGAACCCATCATTTAGTAATAAAAAAGCTTTAGTTAGAGTTATAGCCTCAAGCTCGCTCCTCTGGCCAGCAGCTACTCTGTAGATGCAACCATGAGCATGTGGTAAGTCTCCATTCCTGTACAGGGGTGTAATGGTAAAGGTCAGGGTTCCTTTTGACCTGCTTATGCCAAGTCTGTCCGAGGAAGCCGTTTTGAGCTGATGGCTCTACACAGATCCTAATGTTTAGGAAAAAAGCTTTTGTTTATTTCAGTTAGATTAAAAGTAAAGCCAACAAAAGAGAATTTAACTTTCCCCCAAAAATCAATTATTAATATAGCATTTACCTGCCCAGATCTCAGAACTAATGCACTATTAGGATGTAGCAATCCCATATAATTTTTGGGTAAAGTTTTAATACTATGTAATCACCCCCCTCCATTAATTGGTAATATGTGAGTGGTTGTCGCATCAGTATTTTGCACCTGTATTGCTGTCATCGTTATTATATGGTATGATTAGTACTGAGACCTAGGCAGGTAAACACTGTTGCCCTTTTTTTGCTGTGATAATTCTTGAATTTTGGTGGGAATTTAAATTTGTCTTTGCTTTTAATGTTAGTGTAGGGACTCGCAAGTATGAGGACCCTTGACGCGGGTTGCGAGCTTGTGTATTTTGGCCAAAATATTTACTAATACCTCATATATATCATATATATTTTTTGCACGTTATTTTTATTCAGGGTGCAGCCAGACCCATCAATGTTGGCCTTGTAAACTAGGGTGTCTGTCTTCATGGGGTGCACTTAAAAAGTGCTGGGCAGCCCGCCTAATCTAATAGTTTGGGCTTCACTAATAGGCTGTAAGCCAGACATTGTGCACTACCTGTGTGTGACCAGTGCCCTATACAAGGCTTATTTGTGTGCAGTTTTAATACTAAGCAATCACCCCCTCCATGAATTGGTAGGTTGTGAGTGGTTGTCTCATCAATATTTTGCACCTGTGTTGCTGACTTCTTCATTATATGGGTTTGCTGCATCCTTGTAATTATTGTTGCTGTATTTGCTGTGTTAATTCTTGAATTTTGGTGGGAACTTTAATTCCTTGTTTTTGTGACTTTGCTTTTAATGTTAGTGTAGGGACTCGCAAGTATGAGGACCCTTGAGCAGGTTGCGAGCTTGTATATTTTGGCCAAAATATCGACCAATACCTCATATATATCATATATATTTTTTACATGCTATTTTTATTCAGGGTGCAGCCAAGCCCATCTACAGGTGCATCTCACAAAATTAGAATATCACCAGAAAAGTTAATTTAATTCAGTTCTTCAATACAAAAAGTGAAACTCATATATTATATAGAGCCATTACACACAGAGTGATCTATTTCAAGTGTTTATTTCTGTTAATGTTGATGATTATGGCTTACAGCCAATGAAAACTCAAAAGTCATTATTTCAATTAATTAGAATACCTTATAACAACAGCTTGAAAAATGTTTTCAAAATCCAAAATGTTATCCTACTGAAATGTATGTTCAATAAATGCCCTCAATACTTGGTCGGGGATCCTTTTACATCAATTACTGCATCAATGCGGCAATGTGGCATGGAGGGATCAGCCTGTGGCACTGCTGAGGGGTTATGGAAGCCCAGGTGGCTTTGATAGAAGCCTTCAGCTCGTCTGCATTGTTGGGTCTGGTGTCTCTCATTTTCCTCTTGACAATACCCCATAGATTCTTTATGGGGTTAAGGTCAGGCGAGTTTGCTGCAAATCAAGCACAGTGATACTGTTGTGTGTAAACCAGGTATTAGTACTTTTGGCAGTGTGGACAGGGGCCAAGTCCTGCTGGAAAATGACATTTCCATCTCCAAAAAGCTTGGCGTAGCTAAGGTTTTGGTTCAGGGGGCCGAAACTTCTGAGTGGGCCTCTAACCAGGTAACCCTGATTCCAACTATAGCGGCGCACCCAGATAGTGGATGTAGGAAAACCTCAGCAGATGACCGCGCTGTTACTAAAAATAATCTCTATACAAAGACCAGCACTGATATTACCGCCATATGGTGACATATATTGATAGATGCCAGTCCTGCAGAACATATAAGAGATCACAGCTCAGTTATATATAGTACCTTACAGCTGACGTTCTTTCTGATTAAATTGTTCACTTTTCCCGTCTTTTCCTTTTGGCCCAGACCAACACGACAACTTCTCCAGCCAGGACTCAGAGTCTCAGGTCTGCAGAGATCACAACAAAGACACATTTGACTCCTTACATTTCAGGCACTGACCACATCTATCCCCAACCTGCACAAACTTCTCATCCTGCTGATACCCCAATACTGAGCCTCTGCTGCAAAATGTGTCCTTATTACTGCACCTACTGTGTGCCCTCTAGATGGTAAAACAAACCTCTAAAATAAAGTAATGCCGTGTGCAAGTGTCCTAGAAAACAGTGCCCACATTGTGCACCCTACAAAGTAATAGTGCCCCTTCGACAGTCACGATAACCTGAGTTCCCCTATAACAATAAGTGCCCACCTAAGATTTAATAATGTCCTGAGTCTCCCCCCATGTAGAGCTCCGCTCTAACCAGTATGATGTTCTCCTATTCACTATATAATTCCCCCTCACTGTATAGTACCCCCACACAGTATACTGACCCCTTAGTAGCCCCCAAGCTGATGGCTCCAACACTGTATGATGGCCTCCACACCATACAAAGATCCCACATTATCTCCCACACTGTATGATGGCCCCCACACTGTTCAAAGAACCCACATTATCTCCCACACTGTATAAATAGCCTACATATAGTATAATGCACCAGATAGTCCTCAATATAGTATAATGCACTCCCCATAGTCCTTCATATAGTATAATGCACCCCCATAGGCAGAGTCTGTAGTATAATGCCCCCCCATAGTATAATGCACCAGATAGTCCTCAATATAGTATAATGCACTCCCCATAGTCCTTCGTATAGTATAATGCGCCCCTATAGGCAGAGTCTGTAGTAAAATGCTCCCCCCATTGACAGAGTCTGTAGTATAAAGCTCCCCCCCATAGGCAGAGTCTGTAGTATAATGCTCCCCCCCTCATCATAGGCAGAGTCTGTGGTATAATGCCCCCCCCATAGGCAGAGTCTGCAGTATAATGCCCCCCCCATAGGCAGAGTCTGTAGTATAATGCTCCCCCCTCCTCATAGGCAGAGTCTGTAGTATAATGCCCCCCCCTTCCTCATAGGCAGAATCTGTAGTATAATGCCCCCCCCATCTCATAGGCAGAGTCTGTGGTATAATGCCCCCCCCATCTCATAGGCAGCGTCTGTAGTATAATGCCCCACCTATAGGCAGAGTCTGTAGTAAAATGCACCCCCCATAGGCAGAGTCTGTAGTATAATGCTCCCCCTCTTATAGGCAGAGTCTGTAGTACAATGTCCCCCCCATAGTCAGAGTCTGTAGTATAATGCCCTCCCCTGCTCATAAACAGAGTCTGTAGTATAATGCCCCCCATAGGCAGAGTCTGTAGTATAATGCACCTCCCCCTTCCCATAGGCAGAGTCTGTAATATAATGCCGCCCCCCACCCGGCAAAAAATAAATAAACGGTACTCACCTCTCCTCCTGGTTCCCTCGCTGCTCAGAGCACCCAGCCCGCATACATCTTCAGCACAGCGGGCCGGGCGCCAAGTGATGATGCCAGGGACGTCAGTCACAGAAGGGACTAATGGGAGAGAGATCCGCGCTCCCTCTCTCATCAGTAAACTTGCGGCGGTGACGGGCGGTGGGGCCCGATGCTGGCACCAGGGGCATGCCAGATACAGTTACACTGGCGTAGCCCTGGATGGGCCCCCTAAGAGCGAGGGGCCCGGGGCCACCGCCCCTTTGCCCCCCTGGTAGCTATGATACTGTGGCGGAGGGAAGCATGAAATGCTCTAAAATTTCCTGGTAGACGGCTGCGCTGACTTTGGTGTTGAAAAAACACAGTGGACCTACACCAGCACATGACATGGCTCCCCAAACCATCACTGATTGTGGAAACTTCACACTAGACCTCAAGCAGCTTGGATCATGGCCTCTCCACTCTTCTTCCAGACTCTGGGACCTTGATTTCAAATGAAAATTGGAACTCTGGGACCTTGTGGAGTGTGTCAATGACTGCCTTCTGGACATCTGTCAAGTCAGCAGTCTTCACCATGATTGTGGAGCCTACTGAAACAGACTAAGGGACCTTTTTAAATGCTTAGGAAGTCTTTGCAGGTGTTTTTTGTTAATTATTTTATTTTACTGAGTTAATGACTTTTGTGTTTTCATTGGCTGTAAGCCATAATCATCGACATTAACAGAAATAAACACTTGAAATAGATCACTGTGTTTGCAATGACTCTATATAATATATGAGGTTCACTTTTTGCATTGAAGAACTGAAATAAATTAACTTTTTGATGATATTCTAATTTTGTGAGATGCACCTATATGTTATGGCCTTGTAAATTAGAGTGTCTATCTTCATGGGGTGCACTTAAATAGTGCTGGGCAGCCCGTGTTCTTGCCTCAGCAGCGAATTTAGCTATCCAGGGAATCTAGTCACTTAATGTGTATATCAGTTCTGACATTATGTTGCTTGCATTTGAATCCTGTCTATTTTTTATTGTTTGATAACTGCCCTGTCTGCTAGTGATTTAATGTATTTGCTCTCGGGCACTCGGAGCCGGGCAATAGGGAGAAGATGGGGGTAGTGGTGGCAACCCGGTCCGTGGCTCAGGGTGATCAGGCCAGTGGCAGTCCTTTATAAGTTTTAAGTAATGTCCGACTACGCCACCCGTGGATTGCGGTCAGTGCTAACCGCCGCTGCAGTGCAGACCTCTGGGGCAGATGTAAATGTGCAGCTCCGAATAGTACAACTCCCCACGGGAAGAGTAGGGCCCCAGGGTAGTATATGATGGATGATGGAGGAGATGATTCCAACCGCATTAGCCAGGAAACGGAGGCCTCTTAAACAGTTCAGGGTCTTTATTAGAACAGGTAAAACGACCCAGAAACAGGCCCGGCTAGGAGGGGGCCTGGATGTCTGAGAGCAAGTGGGAAGCTGGCCCTGGTCAGAGTGAGGGTGTCGGCCTACCGTCCTCTCTGTGCTCCTTCTGGCTATTTCCCTTCTGGTAATGTAACAGCCCACATTCCTGAGCTCACCGTGTCCTCTCGCCCTTATGGCTTGCAACTTGGGTCCCTTGCTACTCCCGGCCTGGTACGGCTCTGCTGGTCCCTTCTGCTGTGGCGGAGCCTCCGGGCTTCTTAGGCCAAGGAACATACAGTCCCCTGCGGACTGGTTATCTGCTGTAGGATGTGGAATCCTCACAGCCTCAGACACCAAAGTCTGGAAGATTAGTTTCTTTATCTGCCAGGACAGACTCACTTCGCCTTTTGTCGCTGGCTCATGGCTCTCCTACTGCCACACGTCCTCTTAGGCTGCAACACAACTGTCTGTCCCTGCTCTGGGACACCTCTCAATCCAGAGACAGGTTGTCCAGTTCTCTCTAACCCTGCCCCCAGTTCCAGCTTTTATAGGGGCAGCCTGCTCCCCCTACTGGCCTGTGACAGGAGGTATTGCATGCTAATGGCCCTTGACTAGAGGACCTCCCCCTTGCTCTCAGGCACAGCTTTATTATACATTTGTGTTATCCAGGCCAGGGTGACACATTCCCCCCTAGTAAAATTTAGTACTCCGGGACTAAACAATAAACAAAGATCATATGCATGACCATAAAACATTATCAGGCAAGTGACGCACAGATTGAGTTCTTAAGGTCACAGTGTGGTCTGTGACCGGGTGTTCATTTTCACCAACACAACGGGGAGCCTTAACCAGGTGGAGGTCTGTCCTAGCCCCAAGTCCTTTACAGTCTTAGTTCATTCCTTGGTCAGGCTCCGAACGCAGTCCATACAAAGTCCCGGTTATTAAAAGTCCATAACCTTTGAGTCCGTACGGTAACTGTAAGAAACTGAAATACACAATTACTAATCATGCATGTAAATTTGCAAACATTTCAACACTTGGCAACAGGGTTATTTACAGTTTTAGTGCACCCTATATTCTCCAGCGAGCGGGTATCTGCCCCTTTGTGCTTCTGGTTGACCTGCGTAACCCACTGTCTGGTGGTGGACCAACCTGGTTTTCTTCACTAGCGTTAGGGGTAGAGCTACCAGCTTGGTGTACAGGTAGGGCAGGCAGCTGTCTACGGGTCCTTTGGCTCATCGCAGGCATGGCAGGCTCACTGTCAGCAGAGGGTTGATTCTCCTGGGCTGCTGGTACAGGCTCTTCTGCCTCTGGAACTGCTTGCTCTTCTTCACCTTCCGGCTCTGGTGTAGGTTGTTGCTGAGCCGGTTGCAGGAAATGCAGGACGGGTACCACTATGGCATCGTTTATTCGAGTCCAGGACTGAGGGAACTCTCAGAGAACGGTGCTGATCATTTCTTCCTTGTCCTCTGTGGGTTCAAGGTCACTTTGATCCTCTTCTGCACTACGGAGTTGTTCGGGGCACCTTTTTAGGTGGTCTCTGGAGACGGTACTAGTGGTTTCTCCTCCATCCTTGGTGATCACGCACACCTTCGAGTTGTCATGATCAGACTGCAGTACGGTGTAGGGTTCCCTTTCCCACTGGTCGTCCATCTTATGTAGCCTTCTCTTTCGCTTCAGGACCTGCTCACCAGGTTCTAGGGGACCAGCAGGGGCGTGTTGGTTGAAGAGTCTTTCTTGCCTTTCTCTCACCTGGGCCAGGCTCTTCTCCACACTCTCCTGTACATTCTTGTACTGCAGTCGCCTCTCCGTATCCCAGTCCGCATCCAGGGAGGTGTCCTCAGATGTTAGGACTCCCATCTCCAGATCTAGGGGCAGCTTACCTGGTCTGGCTCGCATCAGGTAAGCCGGGGTGCAGTTTGTAGCGTTCACCGGGATATGGTTGTATAAGTCTATCAGGTCCGGCAGTTTTTCTGGCCACAGGCTGCATTCCTCCAGGGGCAACGTCTTCAGGAGATCAATGACTATATTGTTCATTTAATCACACATCCCGTTGGTTTGTGGGCGGTAAGGCGTTGTCCGAATCTTCTTACAGCCATAGAGGTTGCAGAACTCTTGCAAGATTTCAGCTCCGAACGCTGGACCCTGGTCCGTCAGGACCTGTTCCGGATACCCGTGTGGACGGCAGAAGTATTGCTGGAAGGCTCTGGCCGCCGTTTGGGCTGTCAAGTCTTTTACCGGGACCACCACTAGAAAACGGGAATAGTGGTCCACGAGTGTCAGGGCGTAGATGTATCCTGACCGGCTTGGAGCCAATTTGACGTGGTCCAGAGCTACCAGCTCAAGAGGCTGCTGGGTGACGATGGGCTTCAAGGGTGTCTTCTGGCTGGTGCGGTCTTTTCTCCTTAAGTTACAAGGGCCACAGTCCCTGCACCACTTCTCTACAGCCCCTCTCATGCCGACCCAAAAGAGCCGTCCTCTTAGCAGGAACTCCAGTTTCTTCCAACCGAAGTGCCCCGCTCTGTCATGGTAAGCCCCCAGGACCATAGCTGCATCCCGCCTTGGGACCACGACTTGCCAGGTCAGCTCTTGTGTCCGGTGGTTGACAAGTCTTCTGTACAGCTTGCCTTCATAGAGGAACAGCTTGCTCTTCTCTTTCCATAGCTGCTTGGCTTCCTCTGGAGCATCCAGATCTAAGCGGGCATCTTCCTGGGTCAGCAGATCTTTCACCAGGCGGATTGCAGGGTCACTATCTTGGGTCTCGGCCCAGCTGTGGTGAGGTAGGGGATTGATCATAACGGTTGTTAAATCTTCCTCCTTCACGCGGTGGGAGTATTGAGCGGCCCCATACCGGTGAAACGCGGGGAGTTCTACCTCCTCCAGCTCTTCTGGGTCTTCGTCACCTTCAGGTAAGTGAGGCATTCTCGATAGGGCATCAGCGTTGGCATTGGTTTTGCCTGCCCGGTACTTGATCACGAAGTCATAATTGGAGAGACGGGCCATCCACCGCTGTTCCAGGGCACCAAGTCTTGCACTGTCTAGGTGTGTTAACGGGTTGTTGTCCGTGTACACAGTGAACTTTGCGGAGGTCAGGTAATGCTTGAAGCGTTCCGTTAGGGCCCACACCACCGCCAAGAATTCTAGCTTGAAGGAGCTGTAATTCTCCGGGTTCCTCTCGGTGGGCCTCAGCTTCCGACTGGCGTACGCGATCACTCTTTCTCTGCCCTGTTGGTTTTGTGACAGTACGGCTCCCAGTCCCACATTACTGGCGTCTGTGTGGAGAATAAAAGGCTGGCCATAATCAGGGTAGGCCAGGATCTCATCCCCTGTGAGGGCCATCTTCAACTGACGGAAGGACTCCTCTTCCGGTTTATCCCACTTGAAGGGTGGCTTTTGGCTTCTGGACTCAGACTGTCCTATCAGGAGGTCCTGCATAGGAGCTGCCATCTTAGTGAACCCGGGGATGAACCTTCGGTAGTAGCCTACCAACCAGAGGAATTGCCTCACTTCCTTGATGTTCGAAGGGCTTGGCCAGCTCTTGATTGCCGTGACCTTGTCAGGGTCGGGGGCTACTCCTTCCGCACTTACCACGTGCCCTAGGTACTGGACCTTCGGTTTCAACAGGTGACACTTTAATGGTTTCACCTTCAGGCCATAGCCTGCCAGGGCTTCGAACACCTCGGCCAGGTGCTTTAGATGGTGCTCATAAGTCTTCGAATAGACGATCACGTCGTCCAGGTAAAGGAGGACAGTCTCGAAGTTTCGGTGCCCTAGACAGCATTCCATCAGCCTCTGGAAGGTCACTGGTGCGTTCCAGAGCCCGAAGGGCATACAGTTGAACTCGCTCAGTCCCATCGGGGTGGTGAAGGCGGTCTTCTCCTTGTCAGTCTCTGCCACAGGAACCTGCCAGTACCCGCTAGTAAGGTCCAAAGTAGAAAAGAAGTTAGCTGATTTTAGTGCGGCTAAAGACTCTTCTATTCTAGGCAGCGGATATGCGTCTTTGTGGGTGATACGGTTGATTTGTCTATAGTCCACGCACATTCTCATGGTGCCGTCTTTCTTTTTTACCAGAACCAGGGGGGCTGCCCAGGGGCTACAGCTATCTCTAATGTCCCCAGCTTCTTTCATTTCCCGCAGCATACCTTTGGCGTTCTGATAATATGCAGGGGGTACAGGCCTGTGTCTCTCTTTTATTGGTGGGTGGCTCCCTGTGGGGATGTGGTGTTCTATCCCTTTTACTCTGCCGAAGTCTAGCGGGTGCTTACTAAAGACTCTCTCGTACTCCTGTACCACCCGGTAGACTCCTTGTTTTTGGTGCAGGGGAGTGGAGTCAGCACCCACATGGAGTTTCTGGCACCAGTCCTCCTTTTGTTTCTGGGAGCCATTACTCTCCGCCTGTGGAGAGGGAGGCAAAGGTTCCACGGCCCTGATAGCTTTGTGCTCAACAGCAAACAGTTTGGCAAGTGTAGCGTACCTGGGTAAGTGTACCTCCCTCTCCCCAATGTTGAGAATGTGAACGGGCACCCTCCAATGACGGACATCAACCACCCCCCAGGCTGTCAAAATGGTGGGCCTGCTGTCTGAGTACACGGGTTCTACCATGGCTTGGTAGTCTCTACCTCTCAACCCGATTGCAGTCCGACACCAGATCATCATTTCACTTTTGGGAGGCATGGAAATGGGGAATGGGTCACTCAGTCTTACGCTACCGATCTCACCACCAGACAGTTCTACCTGCTGCCGTCTCATCAGGGCTTTTATCTCCTTGTTGAGGACTCTCTGTTGGCTGGAACTAGCATTCACTGCCACCTGTTGTAGAATTATAATTACCTCTGAAAGACAATTTTCAATCACGTTAGTACCCACAGTTATTTTAGGGTGACTTTCACGACGGTCAATGTCCACAATAATCACTCCCTGTGCCGGTAGTTCAACTTTACCAATTTTAATGGTCATTTCCTTGAACCCCATCTGCGGCACGGGCAAGCCATTACTGGCGATGATGCTCAAGTCACTGTCTGGGTACCGTGTTATATCAGCATCAGTCCAATACTGCTTAAAAAGTACATAAGGGATAGTAGTTACTTGCGACCCGGTATCCAGCAAGGCGCTCATGGGGATACCGTTCAGCACCACGGGTAAAACCGGGCGCCCCCCCCAACGTACTTATCACGCCAATTATAAGGGCCTGGTGATCTTATGCCTGGGGGTTGGCTCTCTGCCCCAGGTTGGACCCGTTTAAATTACAGTACCTGGAAATGTGTCCGGGCTGGTTGCATCGACGGCAAATGGGCTGTCCATCCTCTGCGTAGCGATCTGTGGGCCTTCCTCGGAACGACGGGGTCCTCCTCTGTCGACGCCACGGGACATCCTCCGGACTTGAAGCCAACTCGATGGGTCTTGACGGGTCCACTTGTAACGCCTGGACGGTCCTGGTCAATGCCGCAACGCTCCTGGTCAGCTCCTGGACTTGGTGATGCAGATCTTTCGACGGGGCTTGGTTCAGGGCCTGTGCATCGTCCCCCACAGAGTCCACAGAGGAGGGCGCCGCCTTCTGGTGGTAGGTGAGAGCAGGGCGCCGGGGGTTTATAGCGCCACTTGTTGCGGGTTCACGGAGCACCCTTATGGCCCTGTCCTTGAATTGGGCAAAGGTCAGATCAGGGTTCTGAAAGAACATGAGGCGCATCTGGGTCCTGTGGGCGCTAGACAGCAGACCTTCTATGAACTGTTCTGTTAGTAGCTTATCCGTATCCTGCACGCTGCCAGGGTCAGCTTGTTTGATGGCTCTCAAGGCTTCCTGCAAATTTAGGGCATAGTCTCTGATGCTGTCCTGTGCCCGCTGCTTACATTCGTAGAACCGCATTTTAATTTCAGCGGAGGTACGTGTATCAAAGGTACCCCGCAGCCGGGCCAGAATGTCCTTTACGGTCCTTTTCTCCTCAGCGGGCCATTACTTTACCTCCCGCTGGGCTGTGCCAGTTAACTGCCCTGTCAGTATGCTAATCTTCTGTTCCTCTGTCAGGGGGTAAACTTGGAACAAACTGTACAGCCTTTCCTTAAAGTCAGTTAGGGCATGGGGCTCCCCTGAATACTTAGGCAACCAGGCCGCTCCATTGACGTAGGGCAGGGAAAATGGCATCACCGCTGCTGCAGCTGTGCTGGTGTTAGTGGGCGCCTCAGTGTCCGACATCTTCCTCCCCCCTAGTTAAGCGTGGCCTACCTTCTGACGATCCTCTTCTGTAGGCCGCGACTCCACTGGTGCTGCTCCGGACGAGGACCTGCGTCGCGTCCTGATGACGTCAGCGTCGCTCTCTCTCCCTTCCAGGACCTTGCGCAGCGTCGGTGCGTGGGGCGGAGATTCGGGTCTCGCGCGGTTTGGACGTCCACGCCCCTCCTCTTCCCGCGCAGCGTCCTGAAGATGGCATCCGTTGGCGGGAAAACGGCTGAAGATGGCGGGAACCGACGGAAGATGGCGGGAGACGGTTGAAAATGGCGGGAAACGGCTCCGGGTGGTGGAAAAACTCTTCTTCAGGTACGTGTACAGTCTTTTTCAGGCACGCAATACCCGTTTGTGGCGGGTTGGTTACAATCCTGCCGACTACGCCAAAGCTGACTCGCCCCCTGGGCCGTGGGGCACTCGGAGCCGGGCAATAGGGAGACGATGGGGGTAGTGGTGGCAACCCGGTCCGTGGCTTAGGGTGGTCAGGCCAGTGGCAGTCCTTTATAAGTTTTAAGTAATGTCCGACTACGCCACCCGTGGATTGCGGTCAGTGCTAACCGCCGCTGCAGTGCAGACCTCTGGGGCAGATGTAAATGTGCAGCTCCGAATAGTACAACTCCCCACGGGAAGAGTAGGGCCCCAGGGCAGTGTATGATGGATGATGGAGGGGATGATTCCAACCGCGTTAGCCAGGAAACGGAGGCCTCTTAAACAGTTCAGGGTCTTTATTAGAACAGGTAAAACGACCCAGAAACAGGCCCGGCTAGGAGGGGGCCTGGATGTCTGAGAGCAAGTGGGAAGCTGGCCCTGGTCAAGATGAGGGTGTCGGCCTACCGTGCTCTCTGTGCTCCTTCTGGCTATTTCCCTTCTGGTAATGTAACAGCCCACGTTCCTGAGCTCACCGTGTCCTCTCGCCCGTATGGCTTGCAACTTGGGTCCCTTGCTACTCCCGGCCTGGTACGGCTCTGTTGGTCCCTTCTGCTGTGGCGGAGCCTCCGGGCTTCTTAGGCCAAGGAACATACAGTCCCCTGCGGACTGGTTATCTGCTGTAGGATGTGGAATCCTCACAGCCTCAGACACCAAAGTCTGGAAGATTAGTTTCTTTATCTGCCAGGACAGACTCACTTCGCCTTTTGTCCCTGGCTCGTGGCTCTCCTACTGCCACACGTCCTCTTAGGCTGCAACACAACTGTCTGTCCCGGCTCTGGGACACCTCTCAATCCAGAGACAGGTTGTCCAGTTCTCTCTAACCCTGCCCCCAGTTCCAGCTTTTATAGGGGCAGCCTGCTCCCCCTACTGGCCTGTGACAGGAGGTATTGCATGCTAATGGCCCTTGACTAGAGGACCTCCCCTTGCTCTCAGACACAGCTTTATTATACATTTGTGGCATCCAGGCCAGGGTGACACACATTGTGGTCCTGTTCTTGTCACAGTTTGGGCAGCGACCATTATTTCCTCTTCTCTTCTGATCGAGAAGTTCCCTTATCACTCATCTTGTAAAGTGGCACAGAGCGGTAGTCGTGACTGAACGTCTGTCTGATTTCGCTCTGGCACTTTACAGACAATGGGTGTCCCAGTCCCAGTGTGCTCTAGGGTGTGGGGTGCAGCACATTCTCTTGTAGGCCGCAGGCCTCCACTGCCTTCAGGCTTCTTTCCTCAGAAGCCGCCGCACACAATTTAGGGGACACAAAGTTCTTTGTAACAGTCAAACATATACTTGACAGTTCTAGTTCATCAGGTGGGTACAGACAGGATAAGGCACAGCAATTCACATTATCCTCCTTCTTAGCATAACTCCTCTTCAGCCCTGTTGCTAGCTCATCCTGTATTTCTCGTCCACCTCTGCAGTGCACCCGGGACTGGCCTTCAACTTCCATCTATGCAGGTCCCTGTCCATCTTCCTTTGTACTTCAGAGTACACAAAGTGTCCGGCAGCTCCTATGCCAGACCTTAGGCTCTGGACCTGACTGGAGCGACTGCTCTGGATCCCAGTAATGCCTCCCACTGCCTGGAACAAGTGACACATGCTGCCCCTAGCAGCCCACCGCACCTGAACTTCACCTTCACTATGCACTTCACTAACTCTCACTGAACTCACACTATTCTGACTCCATGACTAAGCTGCAAGCATAGGGTGCTGTGAGACACCGTTTCTAGGCTGTCTCTTTACCGTACTCACACATAGTGATGTCTTCAGATAGTTTAACTCGACTGCAAGAAGCACATTGTTGAAGATTCAGAAGAAGATTTATTTTCTAGCAGAATACTCGATGATGTGCAAATGTACAGCAGGTAAAAAGACTTTTTTAGAAACGGGCTGGAAGCACATAAGCTTCTAACATGGCTGAAGATGGTGAATGAGGAAGAAGAATGGAGAAGAAGGGAGGGGTTACTGACATCACAGCTACATCTGAGAGAGACAGGGAGAGACAAAGGACAAACTTATAAGAAAGGAAAACCTAACTGCATAGCAACAAAACAGCAACTTAATGATAGTGCAATATGGTCTGTAAGATTCCCAAATCATGGGACATGGCGCACACTATCAGGAAGTGCCCCTCTTTTTATTAACACTAGTGCCCATCCACTGCACTAGTTCTATCAATAACTATTTCCTATCTCATATACTAAACCTATTATCCTTATCCTATGTGTTATGCAATTCAAAAATTCTATAAACAAATTAGGAAATCCCAGAATTATAATAGAAACCCTAAAATACAAATGTTATTAAATCTCATTAAAAGCGGGACATATATCACCCTAAGTGAAAACAAATTAGTCACACCCCTAACGATAGACCCTTATTCAGACTGCGGGAAGAGGCACTTCTCAATCAGAGGCAGGCCACACCCATTGAGTACTATATACAGTGGGTACGGAAAGCATTCAGACCCCTTTACATTTTTCACTCCTTGTTTCATTGCAGCCATTTGGTAAATTCTAAAAAGTTCTTTTTTTTTCCTCATTAAAGTACACTGTGCACCCCATCTTGACTGAAAAAAAACAGAAATGTAGAAATTTTTGCAAATTTATTAAAAAAGGAAAACTGAAATATCACATGGTCATAAGTATTCAGACCCTTTGCTCATATTTAAGTCACATGCTGTCCATTTCCTTGTGATCCTCTTTGAGATGGTTCTACTCTTTCATTGGAGTCCAGCTGTGTTTAATTAAACTGATAGGACTTGATTTGGAAAGGCACACACCTGTCTATATAAGACCTCACAGCTCACAGTGCATGTCAGACCAAATGAGAATCATGAGCTCAAAGGAACTGCCTGTTACGATGTTAGTAGATACCCTGAAGTCCAATGGCGTGGGCCAAAAGCAGAGACTGAAACAAGAGTAGTGTGAAAGTCTATTTTAAACTCAAGTGCAAAAGATCACAGCAAACAGTTTATGAAGGTAAGTTCATTCCAAACAATACTTCTTAGAACCTAATCTGTAAGGCACGGCCTTCATTACTATTAGGGTATGTAAACGTTAACGATAGTCCAAGTTTACTTAGGTACAGTAATATGCAAACAGAAATAAGGATAGCAAGCAGACGTAGATATTCCTCAGTTGATTGTGGACTCACGTAGTGCAGAAGAGAAGACAAACTGGAATATGGATCTGGATATTGAAGAATGCAGAAGGTGCAGCGGAGCAAACAGAGATGTCTTAAACCAGAATGAGGGAAATTATGCCAGAATGGGGACAATATGCCAGAGAGGGGCCCATGATGGGGGAAAATGTTATAGCATGAGGTCTGACCCAATTCCCAACTCCATTTGCTGAAATGCAGCCCCAAACTTACAGGACCCTTCACCGTGGTTATGCATCACTATTGACCACAGACACTCATTATTGTTCTGCTCTCCAGCCCTTCAGTGAACAAACTCCCTACAGTAACAACCACATTTTTCATATTTTGGCTCAACCGCGCACATCTTGCCAATCCCCCCCCCCTCCTTCCCCGTTTTCTCTGTTTTAATGCAGTGACTCAGCGTCACTTGGCCTTGTTTTGATGTGGAAAATATGGCTTTTTCACCATAATTCTGCTATGAAGACCACTTCTGGCCAGTCTTCTCTGAACAGTAGATGAGTGAAGCTGAGTCCCACTGGTTGCTGCCAGTTCTGAGCTGATGGCACTGCTGGACATCTTCCGCTTTTGAAGGAAAGTAACCATAATGTGTCATACATCTGCTGCACTAAGTTTCCTTGGCCGACCACTGCATCTATTGACCTCAACCTTGCACATTTTCTTGTGCTTCTTCACTAGTGCTTGAATGACACATCTTGAACCCTCAATCTGCTTTGAAATTTGTGCCTTAGAGACCTTGCTGATGTAGTATAACTTCCTTGTGTATTCTTGCTCAGTCTTGCCATGGTGTATGACCAGACACCTGACTGCATTATTACAAAATCCCTGACTTTGCGCAGATGTACCTAGAAGAATTGACGCTGTTTTAAAGTGAAAAGTTGGTCACACCAAATATTGATTGGATCTAGATTTTTCGTTTGTTCATTCACTTGTATTTTGTTAATTGATTAAATAGATCATTAACATTTCTATTTTTGAAGCATTCTTACTTTACAGCATTTTTTCTACACATTTCTAAAAATTATTTTTATGTGTCTTTTATTTGCTCATTAATAATCTGATATACCTTTTGGTATTTTGTGTATAGTTGTTTTTTTGCTGTTGGGGTAAATTGTAGGATATTGATTTCAGAGTGGTTTCCTGATCCTTTGATTGTAGGAATGAGTGGTATATATGTGCTAATAAATTAGGACAAACGTAGGAAATTTAGGAAAAAAATTGGACATATCGGCAGTAATAACATGCTGATTGTGATGTCATGAAGATGACTTGAATTTCCACCATTAAGAGAACAGCATTGCTGGTCATTTATATAAAGTAAATTGGATATTCATTCTTCTTGATTGTGATGTCATGAAGATGACTTGAATTTCAACCAATCAGAGATCAGCATGTTTCAGGTCACCCAGATAGAACAGTCCATGAAACATGAGTCACGTCCACTGTGAGGTCATAATGCTGATTAGAATTTCCACCAATCAGAAAACAGAATTGCCCAGAAGAACCACCCAGGAGGTATGAGTCATCGCCACTGTGAGGTCATAATGCTGACCAATCACAGAGCAGCCATGCCCAGATTTTCCACCAATCACAGAGCAGGCACCCCCAGATTTTCCACCAATCAGAGATAAGCAGTGGGTATAAATAGCAGCCACACCCAGATTTTCCACCAATCAGAGATCAGCAGTGGGTATAAATAGCTGCTGCCGCCTGCCCGGCTTAGCCTTGCACTGGTTGGGTCTCTCTCTTTTTCTCTCTCTTGGTATTTCCCGGTATCTATCCCTCCCCTCTCTCTCTCTCTTTGACCCAACGGCCCTCTTAAGGGCTACCCCAAATGTGTAAAAGATAGAACCAATATTTGTGTTGTTTGTCCGTTTTATGAGCCTGTGATTAACCCCTTCCCACTCTTTGCTATATATATATATATATATATATATATATATTTATTATGTGCAGGTGGGCCTTAAAGGGATTTTCCAGGACAAACATTTTGATGGCTTATCCCCTGGTTAGCTCATTAATATCAGATTTGTGGTGGTCCGGCACACGGCACCTCCACTAATCAGCTGTTTGCAGCTTCGGCCGAGGTCAGATGTAAACAGTGTTGAGGAGCTGAAAAATCACTGATCTGTTCACTCTGTAGTGGCCGCTCCCTGGTGCTGCAGATCAGCTCCTATTACATGAATATTAGCTGATCTGCAGGACCCACAGTACAGTGAATGGAGCTGTGATGTTCAATCTTCACACTATTTACACTTGAGCGCTGCAATCAGCTGATGGGTAGAGCCAGTGCCGCGTGTCGGAGCCCCACCGATCTGATATTGATAACCCATCCCCAGGATAAATCATCATTATTATACTACTCATACATGAAGAAAGCGAGGTGGCACACCGATTTAATAAAATCTTCTTTTATTCCATTTCCATTAAAAATACAGGGAAGCGGCGCCTTTTGCGGACGACGGCCGTTTCGCGTGTCTATCACGCTTCTACGGGTCGAGGCATATGGTCATGGGGGTGTGCAGGGGTTAAAATACTCCCGACCCCACCCCCTGCACCAAACAGCCATACAAAATGTTACAACAAAAAATACATTAAAAACAACCACCCAGGAGGTATGAGTCATCGCCACTGTGAGGTCATAATGCTGACCAATCACAGAGCAGCCACACCCAGTTTTTCCACCAATCAGAGCAGCCATACCCAGATTTTCCACCAATCAGAGATCAGCAGTGGGTATAAATAGCCGCTACCGCCTGCCCGGCTTAGCCTTGCACTGGTTGGGTCTCTCTTTTTTCCCTCTCTTGGTATCTCCCGGTATCTCTCCCTTCCCTCTCTCTTCTCTCCCTCCCCTCTCTCTTCTCTCTCTCTCTTTGACCCAATGGCCCTCTTAAGGGCTACCCCAAATGTGTAAAAGATAGAACCAATATTTGTGTTGTTTGTCCGTTTTATGGATGGAGCGAGACATGATGTCCCAGATGTGTCCCGGATTCAGGTCTGGGGAACGGGCGGGCCAGTCCATAGCTTCAATGCCTTCATCTTGCAGGAACTGCTGACACACTCTAGCCACATGAGGTCTGGCATTGTCCGGCATTAGGAGGAACCCAGGGCCAACCGCACCAGCATATGGTCTCACAAGGGGTCTGAGGATCTCATCTCGGTACCTAATGGCAGTCAGGCTACCTCTGCCGAGCACAAGGAGGGCTGTGCGGCCATCCAAAGAAATGCCACAGAACACCAGGATTGGCAAAGTCGCCACTGGCGCCCTGTGCTCTTCACAGATGAAAGCAGGTTCACACTGAGCACATGTAACAGACGTGACAGAGTCTGGAGATGCCGTGGAGAGCAATCTGCTGCCTGAAACATCCCTCAGCATGACCGGTTTGGTAGTGGGTCAGTAATGGTGTGGAGTGGCATTTGTTTGGAGGGCCGCACAGTTCCCTTTATTTTTTGAGCAGTGCATATACATATATAAAATGTTCCTCCCCCACCATGTGACATACTGCATACCTCATAGGGACAGCAGTCAGGAAGCACCAGTAGTACCAGCAGCTCCCACAGTACAATGCAAATGTAGCATTCTCAGCGTGTACTGACCAATGCTGTCCACCAGGTGGCATCAGCAGGAAATTACAGGGATGAGACAAGCACTGCATGACAGCCCCGCCCCAATCTGCCCTATACCAGACACGCCCCCTACCAACGCCCCACCCCCGCTGCCATGACAACCGAATTGTTTAATGGCAGAATGAGACCTTATATGAGCAAAGAAGTAGCGGCCGGAGAGCGGGGTCCGCACAGGTGAGCGCCCCCATAACACAGTGTATGTACTGCACGTCAGCTCTATGGCAGACTGTCACCTGTGCTGGATCCAGTACGTGTTACACTTATATCTGTACAGAGACACAGAGGACGCAGCGGGGCCCTGTTGCTATATATTTGTGTGTGTGTATATACAGTATATATATATATGTGTGTGTCTATATACAATATATATATGTGTGTGTCTATATACAGTATATACTGTATATGTGTGTGTGTATATACAGTATATATATATGTGTGTGTCTATATACAGTATATATGTGTGTGTGTCTATATACAGTATATATATATGTGTGTGTGTGTATATATACACAATATATATATGTGTTGTGTATATATACAATATATATATATATATATATATGTGTGTGTGTATATATATATATATATATATATATATATGTGTGTGTATATATACAGTATATATATGTGTGTGTATATACAGTACAGAAAAAAGTTTGGACACACCTTCTCATTTAAAGATTTTTCTGGATTTTCATGACTTTGAAAATTGTACATTCGCACTGAAGGCATCAAAACTATGAATTAACACATGTGGAATTATATACTTAACAAAAAAGTGTGAAACAACTGAAAATATGTCTTATATTCTAGGTTCTTCAGAGTAGCCACCTTTTGGTTTGATGACTGCTTTGCACACTCTTGGCATTCTCTTGATGAGCTTCAAGAGGTAGTCACCGGAAATGGTCTTCCAACAATCTTGAAGGAGTTCCCAGAGATGCTTAGCACTTGTTGGCCCTTTTGACTTCACTCTGAGGTCCAGCTCACCCCAAACCATCTCGATTGGGTTCAGGTCTGGTGACTGTGGAGGCCAGGTCATCTGGCGTAGCACCCCATGACTCTATCTCTTGGTCCATTAGCCCTTACACAGCCTGGAGGTGTGTTTGGGGTCATTGTCCTGTTGAAAAATAAATGATGGTCCAACTAAACGCAAACCGGATGGAATAGCATGCCGCTGCAAGATGCTGTGGTAGCCATGCTGGTTCAGTATGCCTTCAATTTTGAATAAATCCCCAACTGTGTCACCAGCAAAGCACCCCCACACCATCACACCTCCTCCTCCATGCTTCACAGTGGGAACCAGGCATGTAGAGTCCATCCGTTCACCTTTTCTGGGTCACACAAAGACACGGTGGTTGGAACCAAAGATCTCAAATTTGGACTCATCAGACCAAAGCACAGATTTCAACTGGTCTAATGTCCATTCCTTGTGTTCTTTAGCCCAAACAAGTCTCTTCTGCTTATTGCCTGTCCTTAGCAGTGGTTTCCTAGCAGCTATTTTACCATGAAGGCCTGCTGCACAAAGTCTCCTCTTAACAGTTGTTGTAGAGATGTGTCTGCTGCTAGAACTCTGTGTGTGTCATGGGTGTGTCGCCACGAAGATCGTCGCGACTACACAGCCTGACTTCTCTCAGCTGAGTTTTTGGTGCTTTGTTTTTTGTTGTTGTGAGGGAGTTAATTCTCTCTCTCTGTGCTTGACGAGGCTCAGCCTCGCCCAGCTGCAGTTAATGCTGCAGTATTGGGATTCCTTCAAATACCTGCTGGTCTGTTAGGGAAGTTGTCGGTGAAAGCATTTCTTGCAGACCTTCAGAGTGGATCGTTGTTTGGTGGAGTTCAGAGGAGTATGCGGTGTGGTTTGTTCCCTTCCTCCCTTTATCATTTATCTCCTAACCTGTTGTTGTTCCCTCTGTAATTGTGGTGTTAGTTTTTGTATGCAAGGTGGTTTTTGGTTTTCCCCTTTTACTGTCTCGTTTGTCTAGTACTGTGTTTTGGGCATTTTCTATCCTGTTTCCCATTGTTGTGATCGGGGTCCTTCTCAGGACTAGATTACTTAGGTTCAGGGATATTCAGGAGTTTATGGTTACGCTGGCGGCCTGGACCTCTGTACCATTAACAGTACCTCCAGGTTGAGGGATTAGTCAGGGCCCCCGTCTAGGGTCAGCTCAGGCCCCTGACCCCCCTGTACGCTCTGACAGCGTGACAGTGTGGCATTGACCTGGTCTCTAATCTGAGCTGCTATTAACCTGCGATTTCTGAGGCTGGTGACTCGGATAAACTTATCCTCAGAAGCAGAGTTGACTCTTGGTCTTCCTTTCCTGGGGCGGTCCTCATGTGAGCCAGTTTCTTTGTAGCGCTTGATGGTTTTTGCAACTGCACTTGGGGACACTTTCAAAGTTTGCCCAATTTTTCGCACTGACTGACCTTCATTTCTTAAAGTAATGATGGCCACTCGTTTTTCTTTACTTAGCTGCTTTTTTCTTGCCATAATACAAATTCTAACAGTCTATTCAGTAGGACTATCAGCTGTGTATCCACCAGACTTCTGCACAACACAACTGATGGTCCCAACCCCTTTTATAAGGCAAGAAATCCCACTTATTAAACCTGACAGGGCACACCTGTGAAGTGAAAACCATTTCCGGTGACTACCTCTTGAAGCTCATCAAGAGAATGCCAAGAGTGTGCAAAGCAGTCATCAAAGCAAAAGGTGGCTACTTTGAAGAACCTAGAATATAAGACATATTTTCAGTTGTTTCACACTTTTTTGCTAAGTATATAATTCCACATGTGTTAATTCATAGTTTTGATGCCTTCAGTGTGAATGTACAATTTTCAAAGTCATGAAAATCCAGAAAAATCTTTAAATGAGAAGGTGTGTCCAAACTTTTGGTCTGTACTGTATATATATTTATATATATATATATATATATAACTTTTCTCACCTTTTAGGTATGACTTAAAGGACACCTCCAAAATCTCATTGGTTGATGTACAGCTGACTGCAGCAATGGGTCCCCCCGGTGGCGGAAGAAACGCAGTTACACCTCGATTTTTACGTCATTTTAATATCTGCACTATAAACGTCTTCAGTGATGAGACCATGGTCCGCATCTTCTCCGCCGTGGTGGCCTTCTATCTACGAAACAATGAGTTTTCTCCCAAATTTTTTACTGTTGGGAACCAAATAGTTAACGGCACCATGTAGGTGAGAAATACTACATTTTTTATATATCATTTGATTCTGTGACCCATACAGTGCCACTTTAAAAAGAATATTCTTGTGGTGCTGCAGCCCCTCCAACTCGCTAAATCCTCCTCATAATCCCAAATCTCTACGTTTTGAGGATTTTTAAGTTTTAACATAGCTATGAAGCATTTTATGGATTGCAACATGTGTAAAACATCTGAAGTTCATGAAGGCCGCTCCAGGACCACCGTCAGTACATGAATGCAGTGCCAAAACCACCGTCAGTAGATGAATGCAGCGCCAGAACCACTGTCAGTACATGAATGTACGGAAAGAACAACCGTCAGTACATTAATGCAGTTCCAGAACCACCATCAGTACATGAATGCAGCGCCAGAACCACCGTCAGTACATGAATGCAGCGCTAGAACCACTGTCAGTACATGAATGCAGCGCCAGATCCACCGTCCGTTCAGCTGATTGGTGGGGGTACCTGAATTCAGACCCCAACCAATCTGATTTTGATTGCTTATACAAATTCTTAAGTTTAACTTCACTCATAGTTTTAGATCTAAATTCTAGGTGTACAAGAAAGCCATGGAGAACCTATTACCCACCCCGGCTAAATTCCATTATACATTTAATCTGCAGGATTTCTCTCGAGTGGTGCAGGGATGCTTACTGATCAAGAAAGAGTCAACGAAAAATAAACGTGTCATGGTGCGACTTTGTCCATGAAGTTCTGCAGGTGTTTTATGACCGCTTAGTCGACGACCAGGACCGATCCTGGCTATACAAACTATTGAAAGATGTGGTGAAAGATCATTTCAAAGAAAGTCTTGATTCTGTCTTTGAGAACCTAAAACAAGAAAACAAACCTGTTTTGCACACTCTTGGCATTCTCTTGATGAGCTTCAAGAGGTAGTCACCGGAAATGGTTTTCACTTCACAGATGTGCCCTGTCAGGTTTAATAAGTGGGATTTCTTGCCTTATAAATGGGGTTGGGACCATCAGTTGTGTTGTGCAGAAGTCAGGTGGATACACAGCTGATAGTCCTACTGAATAGACTGTTAGAATTTGTATTATGGCAAGAAAAAAGCAGCTAAGTAAAGAAAAACGAGTGGCCATCATTACTTTAAGAAATGAAGGTCAGTCAGTCCGAAAAATTGGGAAAACGTTGAAAGTGTCCCCAAGTACAGTTGCAAAAACCATCAAGCGCTACAAAGTAACTGGGTCACATGAGGACCGCCCCAGTAAAGGAAGACCAAGAGTCACCTCTGCTTCTGAGGATAAGTTTATCCGAGTCACCAGCCTCAGAAATCGCAGGTTAACAGCAGCTCAGATTAGAGACCAGGTCAATGCCACACAGAGTTCTAGCAGCAGACACATCTCTACAACAACAGTTAAGAGGAGACTTTGTGCAGCAGGCCTTCATGGTAAGATAGCTGCTAGGAAACCACTGCTAAGGACAGGCAACAAGAAGAAGAGACTTGTTTGGGCTAAAGAACACAAGGAATGGACACTAGACCAGTGGAAATCTGTGCTTTGGTCTGATGAGTCCAAATTTGAGATCTTTGGTTCCAACCACCGTGTCTTTGTGCGACGCAGAAAAGGTGAACGGATGGACTCTACATGCCTGGTTCCCACCGTGAAGCATGGAGGAGGAGGTGTGATGGTGTGGGGGTGCTTTGCTGCTGACACTGTTGTGGATTTATTCAAAATGGAAGGCATACTGAACCAGCATGGCTACCACAGCATCTTGCAGTGGCATGCTATTCCATCTGGTTTGCGTTTAGTTGGACCATCATTTATTTTTCAACAGGACAATGACCCCAAACACACCTCCAGGCTTTGTAAGGGCTATTTGACCAAGAAAGAGAGTGATGGGGTGCTACACCAGTTGACCCGGCCTCCACAGTCACCAGACCTGAACTCAATCGAGATGGTTTGGCGTGAGCTGGACCACAGAGTGAAGGCAAAAGGGCCAACAAGTGCTAAGCATCTCTGGGAACTCCTTCAAGATTGTTGGAAGACCATTTCCGGTGACTACCTCTTGAAGCTCATCAAGAGAATGCCAAGAGTGTGCAAAGCAGTCATCAAACCAAAAGGTGGCTACTTTGAAGAACCTAGAATATAAGACATATTTTCAGTTGTTTCACACTTTTTTGTTAAGTATATAATTCCACATGTGTTAATTCATAGTTTTGATGCCTTCAGTGTGAATGTACAATTTTCATAGTCATGAAAATACAGAAAAATCTTTAAATGAGAAGGGGTGTCCAAACTTTTGGTCTGTACTGTATATATATATACATACATACACACGCTGCATATATACGTATAGTGGAAAAGATAAAAGAAAATAACTTACAAATAAAAAACTAATTTTTTTTGCGAATATTACCAATTCCCGTGGTCTAATAACTGCTGCAGGAGCTCGATAGGTGGCTGTGCTCCATATTTTTCTAATGCCGACATGTTCATATCATCCACAAATATGATGCATTTCTTCCCCATCTGAGGTCGTACACGCCTTTCCGTCTTTTGTCCAGTCTGTCCATGATGATATTCTAGAATAAGATGCAAACTATGTGTCGGAAGATTCAATAGGTTGACCACTACTGCGGTGTCTCATTTTCAGGTAGAAAACATCACATGACCGCTGCAGCCAAATCAGCGGCTATTGATTGGCTGCAGAATTGATGTTTCATTCGACCTAGAAGAACTAGTCTTCTAGCTCTCTTTTCTGGCTCAGAAAGAAAGTCACCACTGCAGGCGATCATCTGACACTGGTTGGCTTCATTGACATCTCCTGGTCGAAAAGGAAGTGAAGAGACCGATGGGGACACAGGCGGCAGCGTGGAGAAGCGACAGGGTATTTTTTTTGTTTTAAGACACACATGGGTCCATCAACCCATTTAAATGTATGTCTGACCATCTAATACACAGATCTTCAGGGTCTGCGAGAGAGACCTCTGTTGTTTGTGGGTCTCCTCTGTGGCTCATAGCAGAGGGTCCTAAGTGGCGTATCCCCCCCAATGAGATCTATATATCCTAATGAAGCAACCTCTTTCATTTGTCAGAAGGCAGGGTGATAAAAAGAAGACAAACCTGAATCTGATTGGCACTGGTGCGAGCAGAAAAGTTGATGAAGAAGGGAAAGAATTTTTCTTTGTCCAGATTGTTCATCAGTTTGTCTTTGACGTAAATAGATTTCCCTATCCCCGTCAGTCCCACAAATAAGAGTGGTCTGCGAAAAAAGGAAAGTAGTTTGTAGGACAACCATAAAATCAAACATTTTACAGTGTTGAGAATAAAACTACTAATTTAGGCCCGAATTCATATGTCCGATAAACACCATCCATGTACGGACCAAGATCTCCGGACCCAAACTCGCCAGCCTCATGGATGTCTATGAGGCTGTCAATTTCAGGTCAGGGGTCCCGCGGCCCGTCCGTCCATCGTGATATGTGTTTCCCGTCCTTAAGTAACTAGCAAACTATTTTCATTTATACAAACTGTGTTTGGTACAGACATAAAACAGACAGGTGTGAATGGCGGCCAGTTTTCTGTGTATAGACCAATAGGGTTTCCTAATTCGACTCCACTATCCGAATGGTTTTCCCATACAATAAGTAATTGTGATGGCAAAATGGATAATTGTCAACAAGGTTTCCTAATAAGAGTCATTTTGTTACTCTTACTTGGTGTTTTTGATGCACATATCCATGAGGAAGGTGTATCTGACAGTATCCATAGTTGGCACAATGATATCTTGGATTTTGGTGCTTTTGTCCCACGTGGCTGTGCCTTTAATAAACTCATTCCAGTGAACCCAGCGCCCTCGGCCTTTTAACTTCAAAGAAAAAAAAAGTAGTTACAACTTTGATAAACCATATTCGGACACATTTGATGTAGGGATAAGAGAGCACTGACACATTACATAAGTTTGACATTTAGGTCCTGTTCACACTGCGTTTATGCAGCATGTCTATTACTTTGCCAGAGGATCTGACGGAATCCACTTAGGTCATTGGACTCCATGTCTCCTTCTGAATTCAGTTTTTCGGGGATTCAATCAGAACCTCTGGCAGAGTCATAGATATACGGCATAAACACAGTGTGAACATGTCCTAAGAGACCTAAGATAATAACCCAAAGGCCAAAGTTATAAGTTGCTGAGCATTAGGCTTGATTTCCATGAAGAAATCCCTTTACCTCGTACATGTAGTCATAGACCAGGCCTTTATCGTCCAAAGGACATTCCCATTTCCCCACAGAGGACAGGAAAGGGCTCTGATCGATCTTTCCTGTGACAATTTCTTTGAAAAAAAGCATCAAACTTCACTCGGCTGTCGGTGTCACAACAGCCGCCAATGGACCAAACCAGGGAGAAAGCAAAACTGGCCTAAAAGAGAAGAAAAGGGATACAATATACAGCGGGCGAAATAAGTATTGAACACGTCACCAATTTTCTAAGTAAATATATTTCTAAAGGTACTATTGACATGCAATTCTCAGCAGACGTCAGGAACCTGCCTCTAACAATCGCGGATGACGTGGCCGGGCTTCAAAGGAGACCGTGATTTTTGCTATATGCAGCAATGGTGTAGCATTGCTGTATATAGCACAAGCGATCAGACGATCGCAGCTTTAAGTTCCCTAAGGGGGCTAATAAATACAGAGAAAAGTTACAAAAAATGTTTTAAAAAGTATGAAAAAAAACAAAAAAAAAACCCATAAAACTTGAAATGGGTTTTTTCCCCCAGTAAAGAGAAAATAAGTTTTACAAAAAATACACATATGTGGTATCGCCGCATTCAGAAAAGTCCAATCTATCAAAATATAAAAATAATTAACCCGATCAGTAAACGGCGTAACGAGAAAAAAAATCAAGAACGACAAAATTATGTTTTTCTGGTTGATGCAGTATCACAAAAAATGCTGTAAGAAGCGATAAAAATGTAATATCTATCGCAATATGGTATCAACAAAAACATTGTCTCGTACCACAAAAAATAAGCTCTCAAACAGCTCCATCGACTAAAAAATGAAAACGTCACGGGTCTCGGAAAATGGTGACACAACCCAAAAAAATGTTTTTTCCCAAACCTCTAATTTTTTTTTTCACTACCAATCTAATAAAAAAACTGGACATGTTTGGTATCGGTGTAATCGTACTGAGGAGTGAATCATATTGCTAAGTAATTTTACCACACAATGTACACCGTAAAAACAATTCCCAAAAAATAATGTCAGAATTGTGATATTTTCACAATTTCTCTCCACTTGGAATTATTTCCCCGTTTTCCAGGAGCATAGGAAAGCACTGTCTATACCTGCAGGTGGATCAGCCACACTGTGTATGGGATCGGCAGATCTTCCACTTACCAGGATCCAGATACGAATGTTCTTATTATTCGGATCCTCTCTCACCACATCAAAAATCAGCATCTCCAATAATGGTGTGAGTGATATTACCACATTGCCATTGCTGGTTGTCACCAGATCCTATGAGGAAAGACATTAGGACACTGAGGGTAAATCTAGACTACAAACTTGCGCAATGCTCCTACAATTGAGAGGACACATGGCGCCCACCTTGCACTGCTTTCGGAGGAATCGAAGGGAAGGTTGGACGAGCCACTTAAAGAGTTCCTCTAGAAGAGCGAGGTGGTCCTTAGTCTTCAGTGCATCGGGAAGGGTGCTGAGCCAGGACCTCACCAGGGGCGCCCAGCCCAGTTGTTGGGGTTCCAGATAAATCATACCACAGCGGCTAACAGTGGCGGGCTGGAGAGAGAGATATACTAAGTAGGGTTGCCCTAAGACACAAGCCCATCCAGTTATCTAATTATCTCGCTGGGTGGATGAAAAACAGTCTACAAAGTCGTTTCCAAGTGTCCTGACGTTTCCATCATCCATAGATTACATAGACATCCATTTATTTGAGTAGAAGCTATGTAACATTACATTTTCCCTACATTCAGTGCTGGTGTCAGGAACTGGATCCCCACCATTTAGATGATTGTTGTAGTAGCACCAGAATGAAAGGGACTGACAATCCCTTTAATTATAGCGACTAAAGTGAATGTAGAGATGACTGTCAGTAGCGTAACTAGAGTCCGATGGGCCCCCATTGCAACATTTGGACCCCCTGCATGTTGGTCAGATGTATGGGCCCTTGTAGTGTTCTAAATCCTATAAGGACATACGTGTTGCACCTCCTACCCCATTATGTAGTAATATCCCCCATATTGGGCTCCTTCCTGGTATATATGTCCCCTGTTCTGGCCCCATCCTGGTATATATATCCCCCATCCTAGTGTACATGTCCCTTATCCTGGGCCCCACCTTGATATATATATCCCCCATCCTGGTATATATGTCCCTTATCCAGGGCCCCACCTTGATACATATATCCCCCATCCTGGTATATTTTTCCCCCATTCTGGTATATATATCCCCCATCCTAGTATATATATCCCCCATCCTGGTATATATATCCCCCATCCTAGTATATATATTCCCCATCCTGGTATATATATATATCCCCATCCTAGTATATATATCCCCCATCCTGGTATATGTCCCTCATTCTGCCGTTGTACTTTAATGCATAGAAAAAAAATAAATGATTCTGCTCGCTTTTCCTCCGCTCCCCCGCTGTGCGCCATCCTCTTCTGAAGCCAGCATCTGACTTCAGAGTGCAAGCTTCGGGAGCATATGATGTCACTGTCATGTACCCTCAGTCACGTGCACGCCGACATCAGCTGCTGGCTTCTGATTGGCCGGCAGCGTGCATTGTCGTGCACAGACCCAACGGGTCTCTGCGCCTCAATACACTTCGTCTGAATGTGCGTTCGGGGGTGAACATGCAGTTGAAGTTTGCGCTGATGTCGGCGGGCCCCTCACCTGCACAGGCCCAGTCGCGACCTCTGCAACCGCGATCATTACACCCCTGATGACTGTGTATGTAGGACTTCCAAATCGGTGAATGGAAGAGTTGCTCGTGCTGCCAAACTCTCCTTTCACAGCGGCACAAGATGGGGCCTCATATTCGAGAAAAGTTTGGGTGGGTGCCAGAGGAGAGACCCTCATCTATCAGACAATTATGGCCATTTTGTGGATATGCTTTAAAAGATGAGAATACCTCTAAAAGTCAACCCTATAACTAAATCTGATTAGTTAGCATTAGATCCCCCGTTGTACAAGTATATGGGAACTCCTCTCTTATAGGATGAGTGAAAACCTACCGACGCCTGGGAAAGGTCGATTGTTTCAAAAATCAGACTCATCTGAGGTGACATCTGAATGATCCCCCCACTCATCAAGCAACGCTAAAAATAACAGGACATATTTAAAACAATATTAAATGTTGAACAAATGAATAATAACTTAATCCACGGAGTCTGATCAGTAACCTCATAAAGGATCATTGTAAGCTTTAGTGGAGAAAGTACAATCATTATGTGCACAAATTAATATCTGAAAAAAGTGTAAAAATCTAGTAGCTGATTTATAATTGGAAGATGATCCTGCAATGAATATCTTTTAAAGCGTCTCTCTCCACATACAATACATAAGTCCTCTACTAAAGGCTTATTTCCATCTTCATGAATGGATATTGTCGGATAGTGTTAGGAAATACAAACAGTTTTTGCAATTTACTGCTAATTAAAGATATATAAAGATGCCATAAAATCTAATGTTTTCTATTCTCCATCATGGCTGTAGATATACATGGAGGATAACTTTTTGCATCACTTTTTGTTATGCTACATGGTGATGAAAACAGAAAAGGATATAAATAAAAAAAAAAAAGTTTTCACAAAGTAAAATAGAGAGTTACCTTTTTATTATCATCTAGGACGGTGTTCATACTTTCTATCCCTAGCGTATCAATAGGTCCATCAAAGATAACCCATTTTCTTTCCGGGGTCTCAGATAACGCAAACTCCCGGAAAGTATTAGCGACTATCCCATCGGTCCACTGCAAATCAAGAGAGGCATCAATAAAATTGCTCTTCCCATAAAATCCAGTACAATCCCACAATTGAACGGATTATTAAAGGGAATGCCTGGGATTATGATATTGATGATGCACATGTATTGACTACACGTGGCCCCTATTGAAGTGAACGTGGCGGCACCGGGAGAGACCGCAAGTAAGTGATTTGCATATACGCGGTCACATGCCAACTAGAAGTGCATGACCTCACTCAAAGCAAGTGTATTGAGTGAGGCCAGACACAGTCTATTCAGAATGTGGCTGGAAGTATGCAAATTTATGCTAATTTCTGGCATAAATAATACAATTTGTTGCTTCTGTGGCACCCCAGGGGTCTGGTTTCCACAGTAACAGCAATGTTATGTCTGAGAGCAGGTGGGAGGTCTCTTGGTCAGGAATCCTATGCATGCCACACCTCCTGCCCAGTCCTGGGAGGGGAAGAACTTCCCCTATATAAACCTAGGGCTGAGGCAGGGTTAGTGAGTAGAGAAGAAGTAGAGACAGAGAAGCAGATATAGGAAAAGAACATCAGGAGCTCTGTGGGAGCAGTGCTACAAGGAGTCAGGGGCTGGCAGCTGCAGAGCTCGCCCTGACTGAGAAGCTATCACCGGACCCGGAGTCCGAGGCTGTGGGGACTAACTCCTATCCAGCAGCAGAAACCGACCGGCAGGGGATTTCAGGTCCTCTGGCCAAGAAACCCGAAGGCACGGTCACACGCGTGGGACCAGCACCGCCGTCGTGGAGCGGAAGCTACTAGAAGGCCCCGAGTCACCGGCCATACGGGTGAGCACCACACGGTACACTCAGGGACGTGGGCTACTTATACCCGCCTCTAGCAAGGTAGCCAGAAGAGTACAGTTAGTTTGGGAGGCCTACAACTCCGCCTGGCCAGGGGAGATCCCATCTGCTCAAGGACTGACCAGGCCCCAATCGCTAGCCAGTACTCCGGGAGGGTCTATCTTTGTCACCAGTAAAGACCCTGAACTACACCGTACCGTCTCCGAGTGGTTCCTGCTACCCCCATCATCCACGTCGGCTGCCCTGAGGCCATACCCCTCCCGTTGGGGGTGATACTATCACGCTGCACAATCCTACCACCGGCCTCAGCGGTCTGCCCTGCAGCGGCAGCTCCTTCGCTGCATTCAACGGGTGGCGTAGTCGTCCAACATCTACCGCTAATACAGCGCCACTTAGTCTGACTCCCTGGGCACGGACCGGGTCACCGCCACGAGACTACAACCCTCAACAGATCCGGCTCCGGGTAAGCTCCCGCGTGCGCAACGCTGCGCGACACAGGCCCAGGGGTGCGTCAACTTTTGGCGTAGTCGGCAGGATTTCGTGCCCGCAACCACCGGGTACTGCGTGCCTGAAAAAGACTGTTCAAACTTACCTGTGGTGAAGATTCCCGCCATCCGGCGCCATCTTCCGCTTCCTTCCCGCCATCGGTGGAGTTTTCCCGCCATTGGACGCCATCTTGAGGACGCCGCGCGGGAAGAAGAGGGGCGTGGACTCCGAAAGCGCGCGAGAACTGAAGCCCCGCCTCACGTCCGGACGTTGCGTAAGGTCCTGGAAGGAGCCCAGCCGACGCCGACGTCACAGGAGTGCGACGGAAGGTCCTCAACCCTGACGATCCACTGTGGAGCCGCGGCCTACGGAAGAGGATCATCGCAAGGTAGGCCACGGTCCACTAGGGGGGAGAAGGATGTCGGATACGGAGGAGAGCTTCACCGCTTCAACCCCCGCCAGCGCCACCGCTGTTGCGGTCATGCCTTTCACCATGCCCTATATCCCGGGGGCAGCCTGGCTACCCCAGTACTCAGGGGAGTCACATACCCTGCATGACTTTAGAGAAAAGCTGGATAGCCTCTTCCAGGTGTATCCCCTCACAGAGGAGCAAAAAGTGAGCATCCTGGTGGCCCAATTAACCGGGGCAGCCCAAAGGGAGGTAAAGTCCTGGCCACCTGGGAGGAGGACTGTCGCAGAGATACTAACCCGGCTGAGGGACACCTTTGATACCCGCACCTCAGCCGAGATCAAGCTTAGATTCTACGGGTGCAAACAGCGGGCACATGAGAGTATAAGGGACTATGCCCTGAACCTACAAGAGGCCCTGAGAGCCATTAAGCAGACCGACCCTGACGGCGTGGGAGACGAGGACAGGCTGTTGACTGAACAATTTATAGAGGGTTTATATTGCAATGCCCACCGAACCCAGTTGCGGGCAATGGCCTTACAGGACCCTCATCTGGGATTTGCACAGTTCAAGGACAGAGCCATCCGGGTGCTCCGAGAACCGGCACCAGGTGGCGTTGTGACCCACAGACGCCCCACTACCACTTACCACCAGGAGGCGGCGCCCTTGTCGGCAGGGCCTGTGGGAGCTGATGTGCAGGCTTTGAACAATGACCCGGCTCCAGACCTGCACCATCAGGTCCAAGAGCTAGCTAAAAGCGTTGCCGCGCTAACCCGAACTGTGCAGTCTTTACAGGTTTCCACTCCAGGGAAGATCCAGCTGGCATCCGGACCGGAGGACATCCCGTGGCGTCGACCAAGGAGGACCCCACCGGCCAGAGGAAGACCCAGCGACCGATACAACGAGGACGGACAACCCATCTGCCGCCGCTGCAATCAACCCGGACATATGGCAAGGTACTGTCCTTTAAACTGGCACAACCTGGGGTAGAGGGCCAACCCCCAGGAAAAAGATCATCAGGCCCATCGAACTGGCGCGACAAATATGTGGGAGGACGTCCAGTCTTGCCTGTGGTACTGGATGGCATCCCTATGAGTGCCCTACTGGACATCGGGTCACAGGTTACCACTATACCGTACGTGCTCTTCAAGCAGTACTGGAATGACTCGGATATCACCCGCTACCCTGACGACGACTTGAGTATCATCGCCAGCAATGGTCAGCCCGTGCCACAGATTGGATTTAAAGAGGTGACCATCAAAATCGGTAGAGTCGAACTGGCGGCACAGGGACTGATCATTGTAGACATTGACAAACACGAGAGTCACCCAAAGATAACTCTAGGAACTAATGTAATTGAAAATTGTCTTGCAGAGGTGATTTTCCTTTTACAGCAGATTGCCAAGAACGCCAGCTCCGGCCAGCAGCGAGTGCTCCAGAAAGAGATCCGGGCACTGATGCGACGGCAACAGATAGAACTCTCCGGTGGTGAGATTGGTAGCGTAAGAATGTGTGACCCTTTCCCTATTGCCATGCCCCCGAAAAGTGAAATGATGATTTGGTGCCGGGCAGCTATTGGTCTGAGAGGTAGAGATTACCAGGCAATGGTAGAACCAGTTTACTCAGACAGTAGGCCCACCATTTTGACAGCACGGGGGGTGGTCAATGTACGCCATGGGAGGGTGCCCGTTCGCATAATAAATATCGGGAAGAAAGAAGTGTACCTGCCCCGGTATGCCACGCTAGCCAAATTGTATACCATCAATCAAAATTCCATACAGTCCGTAGAACCCTTGCCTCCATCTTCCCCGGAGGAAGGTAACGGCTCTAAGGAAACAATGGAGGACTGGTGTCAGCAACTACATTTGGGTACTGACTCCACTCCCTCACACCAGAAACAGGGAGTCTATCGGGTGGTTCAAGAGTACGAGAGAGTGTTTAGTAAACACCCGTTAGACTTCGGGCGAGTCAAGGGGGTAGAACACCACATCCCCACGGGAGACCATCTTCCCATAAAAGAGAGGTATCGACCCGTACCCCCTGCACACTACCAACACGCCAAGGGGATGCTTAGGGACATGAAGGAGGCTGGGGTGATCAGGGATAGCTGTAGCCCCTGGGCAGCTCCACTAGTCTTAGTCAAAAAGAAAGACAACACCATGAGGATGTGTGTAGATTACCGGAAAATCAACCGTATCACACACAAGGATGCGTACCCCTTACCAAGGATAGAGGAGTCTTTGGCTGCTTTAAGATCTGCTAACTTCTTCTCTACCTTGGATCTCACTAGCGGGTACTGGCAGGTTCCTGTAGCAGAGGCGGACCGGGAGAAGACCGCATTCACCACCCCGATGGGACTTAGCAAGTTTACCTGCATGCCGTTCGGACTCTGCAACGCACCGGGAACCTTCCAACGATTAATGGAGTGCTGTCTGGGCCACAGAAACTTCGAGACGGTCCTGTTGTACCTGGACGATGTCATCGTATATTCCAAGACTTATGAGGACCACCTGAAACACCTGGCGGAAGTGTTCGAAGCTCTGGCAAGCTACGGCTTAAAGGTAAAACCCTCCAAGTGTCACCTCCTGAAACCAAAGGTGCAGTACCTGGGACACGTGGTGAGCGCTGACGGAGTGGCTCCCGACCCTGATAAGATCACCGCAATTAAGGAATGGCCAAGTCCCTCCAGTGTAAAGGAAGTGCGGCAGTTCCTCGGGTTGGTAGGCTATTACCGAAGATTCATCCCCGGTTTCACCAAAAAGGCAGCTCCTATGCAGGACCTCCTGATAGGCCAGTCCCGGAAGGCCAAGAACCAGAAGCCGCCCTTCAAATGGGAGAAGTTAGAAGAAGAGTCCTTCCGCCAGCTGAAGATGGCCCTCACGGGGGATGAAATCCTGGCGTACCCTGATTACAGCCAGCCCTTTATCCTCTACACCGACGCAAGTAACATCGGGCTAGGAGCCGTACTGTCCCAGATCCAGCAGGGGAAAGAACGAGTAATTGCTTACGCCAGCCGAAAACTGCGACCCACCGAAAGAAACCCTGAGAATTACAGCTCATTTAAGCTAGAGTTCCTGGCAGTGGTGTGGGCAGTCACCGAACGCTTTAAGCACTACCTCGCTTCTTCCCGGTTCACCGTGTACACGGATAACAACCCGTTGACACACCTGGACACGGCAAGACTCGGTGCCCTAGAGCAGAGATGGATGGCCCGTCTGTCCAACTACGAGTTCACAATCAAATACCGGGCAGGACGCTCCAATACCAACGCGGACGCCCTGTCCAGGATGCCAAACCTACCGGACGTAGGAGAAGATCCAGAGGGACTGGAAGAAGTCGAACTCCCCGCGTTCCACCGTCATGGGACTATCCAGTATTCCCATCGGGTAAGGAGTAAGCAAGCCGCTACGTTTAACCCCTTGCCTCACTACAACTGGGAGGAAACGCAAGACAGTGACCCTGCCGTCCGACTGGTGAAGGAGATGCTGACTCGGCCAGAGGCTCGCCTTGACCCAGACGCTCCGGAAGAAGCCAAGCAACTGTGGGCTGAGAAGAGTCGACTGTTCCTTTACAAGGGGAAGTTGTGCCGCAGAATGGTTAACTCCCGGACGCATGAACTAATCTGGCAAGTAGTGGTGCCACGAAGAGACGCAGCCATGGTGATGGAGGCATACCACGATGGGGCTGGACACTTCGGATGGAAGAAGCTGGAGTTCCTGCTGCGCGGGCGGTTCCACTGGGTAGGCATGAGGGGAACCATCGAGAGGTGGTGCAGAGACTGTGGCCCGTGCAACCTAAGAAGGAAGGACCATGCCAGCCAGAAGACTCCCCTGCAGTCCATCGTCACCCGGCAGCCGTTGGAACTGGTAGCCTTGGATCATGTAAAACTGACCCCAAGCAGAAGTGGCTACGTCTACGCATTAACCATTGTGGATCATTACTCCCGGTTCTTGGTTGTCGTCCCCGTTAAGGACTTAACGGCTCAAACAGCAGCTAGAGCCTTCCAGCAGCACTTCTGCCGTCCACACGGGTACCCGGACCAAGTGCTGACGGACCAGGGACCTGCCTTTGAAGCGGAGGTCTTCCAGGAATTCTGCAATCTGTATGGCTGCCGGAAGATAAGGACGACACCCTATCATCCGCAAACTAATGGACTTTGTGAGAAAATGAACCAGGTGGTAATGGATCTTCTGAAAACGTTGCCCCTGGAAGAACGCAGTCTGTGGCCTGAGAAGTTGCCCGATCTGGTGGACCTATACAACCACATCCCGGTAGGTTCCACCAACTGTACCCCGGCTTACCTAATGAGGGCGAGACCTGGTAAGTTACCTGTTGACCTGGAAATGGGAGTCCTGACACCCGAGGACACTTCACCAGAAGCAGACTGGGACACAGAGAGGCAGCAGCAGTACCGGAAAGTACAGGAGAGCGTGGAGCGAAGTCTCTGTCAGGCTAGGGAAAGACAAGAGAAAACTTACAACCAGTATGCTCCCGCTGTTCCCCTGGTACCCGGAGAGCAGGTCTTGAAGAGGAAAAGACGGCTCCACAAGTTAGACGACCAGTGGGAGAAGGACCCGTACACCGTACTGCCCTCAAGCCATGAGAACCCGAAAGTCTGTACCATCAGTAAAGACGGAGGGGAGACCATAGCCGTTGTATCCCGGGATCACCTGAAGAAGTGTCCTGAACAGCTACGGAACCCTGAAGAGGAACAAGAAGACCATCGACCCGTAGAGGAAAGGGAAGATATGGTTAGTACTGTGCTCGGAGACTTCCCTCGGTCTTGGACTCAAGTCAATGGTGCAGTTGTGGTACCCGTACTCACCTTCCTCCAACCAGCATCCCAAGCACCTACGGAGCAACAGGTAGAGCTGGAAGAACAGCCGGTCCAGGAGGCGGAAGACCCCATACCAGCAGACCAGGAGGATCAACCCTCTGCTTATAGTGAGCCTGCCATGCCCCTAGTGAGCCAAAGGGCCCGTAGACAGCTGCCCAGTTTACCCTTGACAGCTCCTACACCCTGTAGTCTAGGGCCAGACAGTCAGCTCCGTAGGTCCACTAGGGCCACTAGAGGCCAGTTACCCGCACGTTGGAGGATTTGAAGTGTATAAATTGTTTTATTTGTGGTTACCTGTTTTTCTTGTTGCTTGTGTATAATTATGTGTTTCTAGTTATTTATAGGAGTCCTTGGTGGATTTACCGGGAATCCTTTGTACATGGTTGGAGCGTAACCTAGGAATGGACTAAAGACTGTTAAGGACTCGGGGCAGGACAGACCCCTACCTGGTTACGTCTCCCTGTTTTGGTGAAATGGACACCTTGCTTTTCTTCAAAAACTGCACCCGGTTGCGGACACGCCGTGACCATCTTTATGTGTTTTTCTTATTGTACTATTATTGTTTATACCTTGTTATGTTTTTCTAAAAAAAAAAAATATGTTTAGTCCCGGAGTACTAAATTTCACTAGGGGGGAATGTGGCACCCCAGGGGTCTGGTTTCCACAGTAACAGCAATGTTATGTCTGAGAGCAGGTGGGAGGTCTCTTGGTCAGGAATCCTATGCATGCCACACCTCCTGCCCAGTCCTGGGAGGGGAAGAACTTCCCCTATATAAACCTAGGGCTGAGGCAGGGTTAGTGAGTAGAGAAGAAGTAGAGACAGAGAAGCAGATATAGGAAAAGAACATCAGGAGCTCTGTGGGAGCAGTGCTACAAGGAGTCAGGGGCTGGCAGCTGCAGAGCTCGCCCTGACTGAGAAGCTATCACCGGACCCGGAGTCCGAGGCTGTGGGGACTAACTCCTATCCAGCAGCAGAAACCGACCGGCAGGGGATTTCAGGTCCTCTGGCCAAGAAACCCGAAGGCACGGTCACACGCGTGGGACCAGCACCGCCGTCGTGGAGCGGAAGCTACTAGAAGGCCCCGAGTCACCGGCCATACGGGTGAGCACCACACGGTATACTCAGGGATGTGGGCTACTTATACCCGCCTCTAGCAAGGTAGCCAGAAGAGTACAGTTAGTTTGGGAGGCCTACAACTCCGCCTGGCCAGGGGAGATCCCATCTGCTCAAGGACTGACCAGGCCCCAATCGCTAGCCAGTACTCCGGGAGGGTTTATCTTTGTCACCAGTAAAGACCCTGAACTACACCGTACCGTCTCCGAGTGGTTCCTGCTACCCCCATCATCCACGTCGGCTGCCCTGAGGCCATACCCCTCCCGTTGGGGGTGATACTATCACGCTGCACAATCCTACCACCGGCCTCAGCGGTCTGCCCTGCAGCGGCAGCTCCTTCGCTGCATTCAACGGGTGGCATAGTCGTCCAACATCTACCGCTAATACAGCGCCACTTAGTCTGACTCCCTGGGCACGGACCGGGTCACCGCCACGAGACTACAACCCTCAACAGATCCGGCTCCGGGTAAGCTCCCGCGTGCACAACGCTGCGCGACACAGGCCCAGGGGTGCGTCACTTCCATGTCTGATGGGGAAAATAAAACAGTTTCCAATTTTTGTGCAAACAGGGGGTAAGCAATAATAAAATGATTGCCCGGCAATGTATGGCTGGGATCTATGTCTCTGAAGGAACCCCTTCTACCATGTCCATAAGCCATAAAAGGGGAGATTTTCCCATTTTCAGCAAAGATATTAGTATTATAAACAATAATTCCAATCATAGACGAACCTCATGTGACACTGGATCAAACTGCCCGAACAGCTGCCCCATGGTGATGGCTTTAGGGTTCACTGTCCGGTAAATCACTTTTTCTTCTTCGCACCCTCGCTCATTCATAAGAGACAGCGTATCAGCGAGGACGTGGAGGACCTTCGATTTTCCAGAGAACGGCTCTCCAACCAACATAAAACTGCACGGGATAAACAAAACGCAGCATGGTCCATTGTATAAAATGGAAACCGCGAAGAATAAATCCCCCGTCCCATGGACTTCTGTAGTTCCAGCTTACCCGTGTCTGACAATCATCATCTCATACGTCTGGATCATGTCCTCCAGGAAGACCTTCTCGGGCTGGATGTTGTGTCCAGCACAGCTCTCCTGTGCGCATTCAAGGAAATCCTGAGCAAAAGGAAGGTAAAATATTTCATCAGTCTGTTTACAGTGGATCCAATTAGAGGTGGGAGAATACATTTCCAGGACCCAGATCAGTATTCTGTGGCCGCTGGACGGGACCCCTGAGAGCCGCCTCTTAGCTGCCGGCATCCCCGGCTCCTCTTCTGATTATATGGCCTGGTGTACATCATGCTGCAACCATAACATCATGCCAGGCCGGCTAATCTGAAGAAGAGCCGGGGGGCAGGAAGAAATAAGGTGGCTCTCAGGGGTCTCATTCAGTGCCCACTACTGACCTGATGTCACACACAGTGTAGGAAAGACAAAGTGCGACACAAAGGGATGAGGGGAAGGGAGCCCCGACACTAGGGAAAGGGGGAAATGGAGACCTCCTAGGCTGATCTGCAATCACCCTGTCTCCCCTACCGACTCTATATTGGTTCCTCACCAATTGCCGTACAGGAACCTATCCCTGTATTTCCTTAGCGTTTGGCCCTGGATAGGGAAGGGGGGGGGGTGAGCACTAGTCGATCCCCACTGACAACTAAAGACAGCAAGGGGAGACAGACACGGGGGAAGTAGCTTAGCTTGAGTCGACTTCAGAGAGATGGCACACACATCCTCTTAGCACCAGAGAGGAAGTAAGAACTGTACTTGCTCCAAGCCTTCACAAGGGGTCATGTGAATATCACTGGCACCTCTGTGTAGCAACCAGGAAGTATTTAAACACCCAGGCCTGATTGTCAATTAGAGCAGGAGGGAGGTAGCCGCTGGGTCCTACAGTGAGACCGCTAAGAAGATGTCTGTAATGCCAAACGAAGGGATCTCCTGCAACCAACTGCAGGGCGACTGTCACATCTGACGCACCCATGACACCTGGCCATTGGATCAGTCTCCTGCAAATTGATTCATTCATCTAAAAAAAAATGTCTCCATAATCTACAACTAAACTAGCGATAAATCACTCACAGATGTTTCAACCATTTTTTTTCTACATCAGATCATCTTGCATTGGAGGTATAAGTGAGCCCCCTTACCGCTGGTGCCCCTGTGCAGCTGCCCAGGTTGCACTAATGGGACCGGACGATGAGTGACAAGGTCATGTAACCCAATTCCAAAGCAGTGGATCAGGATCGGGTGATTTCAATGGGATTGGTCTACCATCTACTGTGTATGGGGGCCTCATGACAGATTATGTTGGGGGACATAAAAATCGGCCGGTTGGAATTTAATCACCCGATCCTTACTTTCTGACCGTGAAATTAGCAGCTGCCATAAGATTCTGGCAGCGACTCTGTCATAGAGAAAACAGGAGCGAGCATTCCTGAATATGGGGGAGCCGGGAAAGACGGAAGGAAGGAAGGAAGGGAGACACAGATCCATTACTAGTGGGTTGGTGGAACCCCACAGGAATAGTTCACCTCAGATTTATAAAAAAGTGACGACCGGCCCCTCCAACTTAAGCTCCTCCTACTCCCATGTTCTCCAGTCCGTACACAAGCTAAGGAAGAGCAGACAACACCAGCAGAACAGTACAACCCATTCTGAAAAATTCAGAAATGTGAGAAAACAGGTTATGCAAATAACAGCAAAAAAACACACAGTCCTAGGTACAACTCACTGGACCTGACAACTGCGATGAGCTGGCGATGCTGGAAAAGAGCCCTAGTGCGCCAACCCCAGACCAGATGACCGCCATCAGGAAAGGGTCGCGCCGCATCTAGAAACAAAAAAATACTTCTGCCATGGGAGGGTGCTGTGTCTCCCTTCCTTCCTTCGCTGAAAAGGATTTTACAGGTAAGTTCTTACCAAAATCCGTCTTTCAGCAGCAGAAGGGAAGGAAGGGAGACACAGATCCATTACTAGTGGGACGTCCCAAAGCAGTCCAAAATTCTAGGGTGGGAAATAGTGGCAGAATCTCCAACACCCCAACAACTTAGGTAAGTGCGCAACCAGCGCCGAATAAAAAATAAAATAAAATAAAGAGGTAACTTAAACCACCGCCGCCTGCAGGACCCTGCGTCCCAAGGCCGCATCGGCGGAAGCACTCACGTCCACTTTATAAAATTTAGTAAAGGTGTGAACGGAGCGCCAGGTAGCCGCCCGGCAGAGCTGCGCTGCCGAGGCCCCCTGACGAAAAGCCCATGACGAACCAACAGCCCTCGTGGAATGAGCTCGAACTTTAACCGGACAAGGCTCGCCCTTGAGCCGGTACGCTTCCAGGATAGCCGAACATATCCACCGAGCTATAGTGTCCTTGGAAGCACGCTGACCACGTCGACGACCAGCAGGAATCACAAAAAGAGAGTCCAATTTCCGAAAACCTTGCATGATTGTAAGATAGAACTTCAATGCCCGCACCAAATCCAACGAGTGCAAGGCCCACTCCTTTGGACTCTTCGGCTTCAGACAGAGAGAAGGTAACACGATGTCCTGATTGACGTGGAAATGCGACACCACTTTAAGTAAAAAATCTCCACGGGTACGAAGCACCACACGATCCGGAAGAAATTCCAGAAAAGGTGGCGAGCAAGACAGTGCCGCCAACTCCGAAACCCTTCTCAAAGAGGTGACCGCTACCAGGAAGGCCACCTTCCAAGAAAGCAAGTAAAGCGTAGCCGAATCCATACGCTTAAAAGGCTCATGCTGAAGAGCTTCCAGGAATAGATTAAGCCGCCAAGGAGCCACAACCGCCTCCCGAGGCGGAAACTGACGAGCAACCCCATGAAAAAAAGAACGCACATCCCTACGTGAAGCAATAGCCCTTCGAAAAAGCGCGGATAGTGCAGATACCTGACCTCGTAAGGTACCAACTGCTAGACCCTTGGCCAAACCATATTGCAGAAAAGCCAAGAAGTTGGGGATGGAAAAAACCCTCGGGTTCCTTGACGATCCAGAACACCAAGAATAAAAAGACTCCCAAGTTCTGTGATAAATCCTAGTCGTAGCTGGACCTCTGGCAGAAATAACCTCGGACGAAAAACCACGACGGTTCAAGATCTCGGTCTCAAGTGCCACGCCGTCAAACAAAGTGACTTCAGGTCCGGATGACGAATGGGCTCTTGGATTAACAGGTCCGGGCGAAGAGGCAGTGGAAACGGAGGCGCCGCCAGAAGAGACACCAGCGTCGAACACCACGTCCTCCGTGGCCAATCCGGCGCTACCAAAATTGCTGATACTCTTTCCAGTTTGATCCGCCGAATCACCAAAGGAAGTAAGGATACTGGCGGAAACACATAGATCAGCTCGAACTGGTCCCACGGGGCCACTAGAGCATCTACCGCCACAGCCTCCGGGTCCCTGTACCTGGACATGAATGTCGGAACCCTGGCGTTCAGCCTGGATGCCATCAAATCCACCTGAGGAGTCCCCCACCGGGAGCACAGCAGTGCAAACACTTCCGGATGAAGACTCCATTCTCCGGGATTCACCTGCTCGCGACTGAGGAAGTCCGCCGAGATATTCAGCACACCTGGGATATGAATCGCGGAGATGGCTGGAACCCTGGACTCGGCCCAAACCAGGATCCGAGAGACCTCCATCATGAGTCTGGAACTCCTCGTCCCGCCCTGATGGTTGATATACGCGACAGCCGTCGCATTGTCCGACTGAATCCGGACCGGCAGACCGCTCAAAAGGACCGTCCAATGTCGGAGGCAGAGAAAAATTGCTCTCAACTCCAGAATGTTGATCGGTAGAGACTACTCCTCTGACGACCAGACCCCCTGAACCCAGAGGTCGTTCCAAACCCCCCCCCAGCCAGTCAGGCTGGCATCGGTGGAAATCACCGACCACCTTGGGAGAAGAAAGGATTTCCCCAGGGATAGAGTTTCTGGACGTAACCACCATCCAAGAGACTCTCGCACCCTGCGGGAGATAACGACCGAGCGATCCAGTGAAGTCGGCGATCGATCCCAACTGGTCAGAATAAGATTTTGGAGATCCCGGGAATGAAATTGTGCAAACGGTACGGCTTCCATTGTCGCCACCATCAGACCCAGAAGGCGCATGCATTCCCGAAGGGACATTGCCATCGCCGACCTCATAGCCTGGACATGGCGACGAAGGTTCGTTTGTTTGTCCGGAGGCAGGGACACCACTGCCCGTACTGTGTCGAAATGCATCCCCAAGAACAGGATTGACTGCGTCGGTTTTAATGACGACTTCTTCCAATTGACCAGCCACCCGAAGTCCTCCAAGTGCTGGAGGGAGAGATCGCGAGCAGTCATCGCCTCCTCCGCTGTGGGCGACACAATCAACAGGTCGTCCAGGTTGGGTAGAATCATAACTCCTTGTTTTCGAAGAAGCGCCATGAGTGGCGCCAGAATCTTTGTAAAAACCCTGGGTGCCGAGGCCAACCCGAATGGTAGGGCCACAAACTGGTAATGGGCCTGACCTATGGCGAAACGCAGGAAACGCTGGTGAGCTCTGCCGATAGGGACATGCAAATAGGTGTCGCAGATGTCGATCGACACCAAGAAATCGTACTGCGACAGGGCCGCTACGACAGAGCGGAGAGACTCCATGCGGAATTTCCGGGTCCGGACATGCAGATTCAAATCTTTGAGATCCAGAATGGGGCGAAACTTGTCCTCCTTTTTGGTGACCACAAAAAGGTTGGAGTAAAACCCCCTTCCCCGGTCCTCTGGCGGAACCGGGACCACCACACCCTGCTGCAGAAGAGTGTCTACCTCCCGCAGCAGTGCTGCAGCCAGCTTGGGCTCGGACGGGGTGCGTGACTGACAAAACCTGTCAGGGGGACGAGAGTGAAACTCTATGAAATAGCCTGCCAACATAACTCGCGTCACCCAGGCGTCTGAAATGTGGGACGCCCAAATCGACCTGAATTGTAGCAGACGACCTCCCACCCGAGAGCCCTCGAGCGGAATCCTGGCGTCAGTCCGCCTTAGCGGGCTTCTTGTCAACCTCCCGTTTGTCCTGACGGAAATGTTGCTTCCAGGAAATACGGGATTTCTGGGTGGACTTCTTACCGGAAGCCGAGGGACGACCCGATCCCCAAGAAGGCTGACCGAACCGCCCCCTGGTCCGAAAGGACCGACGACCACCACTGGCACTTGACCTGCCAGACGTGGAAGCCGCCGCCTTCCACTGAGGCAAGGCAGCATCCTTAGCCTTGGCCTTAGCAATCAGCTCCGTGAGGTCCGAACCAAAAAGATGAACGCCTTTGTACGCTAGACTAAGCAAACCTTGTTTGGATACTGCGTCTCCAGTCCACTGTTTATGCCACAGTGCTCTCCTGACTGTGACGGCCGAAGATTGAGACCTGGACAGAATGGAAGTAGTATCCAGTACTGCGTCCCTGCCATAATGTGTCGCCTCTTCCAACAGCTGGAAAAGCCTTTCCACTTCCGACAGCGGAGTTCCATCCTGCCATGCCGTCCGCAGCTGGTCCAACCACCGCAGAGAAGCCTCACCGGCCCACATGGCCCCCAAGACTGCACGGAATCCATGACCCGCGGCCTCGTAGATGGACTTCGCCGCTAACTCCGTTCTTCTGTCCAGAGGCTCCTGAAGACTGGCCTTCCCTTTAACAGGAAGCAAGGAAGATTTGCTAAGCTGAGACAGAGGAAGGTCTACTTCAGGGGAGGGAACCCAATTAGCGATCGTCTCCGTGGCGCAGGGATACAAGGCATAAAAAAAACGCATCCCCTGGAAGCATTTATCCGGACACCGGCGTTCTTTCTCCACTGCCTCGTTAAGTTCATCATGCGCCGGTAATGTTGAACGAGCCCGACGCGACTCCTGATACAGCCGGGCCGACTTGCCAGGCTTTGTCAGCTCTTCAGACAGCTGTAACGCTTCCCGCATGGCTCCAATAAGAGCATCCACGCGGCCCGAAAGCGAAGCAGGATGACTCTGCCGATCCTCATCCTCAGAATCAGAGATTTCACCAACCGAGCTTGTTGGTGAATCTGGAGCCTCCGATGCACCGCACGGAGGAGACAGCGCCACCCTGTGGCGCTTCTTGCCTCGTGGTGTCGGTTGCGACTTAGCTGACACCCAATGACCCAGGAGGTTAGAAAGACTGTCAATGGAGCGGGTGAGAGCCTCCACTTTAACATCACTAAGGGTCGAACTTGACGCCGTCGAAGACCTGGGTGTATCAGAAATGCGAGACCGATCCTGAAACGGATCGGGAGAGAGGTCCGCGCCCCCTGGTCCCTGATCTGTCATGCCTCCCACATCAGATGCCAGCATGTTAGAATGAGTATGGTAACCTAGGGTGTGCGAAAATAGCTAACACAGCCTGCTTCCACAAAAAAAAAAATTCCCCCTTTTTTTTTTTTTTTTTTTTACTTTTAAGGCACTGAAGGGTTAAAACTCTCCTCTAGAGAGAGTTACCCCAGCCCTGCAGAGCAAAAGTTAACCTAACAAACTGGGGAGAAGCGCCCTCTGAAACAGAAGTGTGCACCCCCAGAAAGAGTTAACAGCCCTGTTGAGCAGACCCCTTCAGAAGGGGTTAATGCTGCTGACACGCTAAATACCTCACTGCCTTAAGAGGTCAGAGAAGTGAGAGTGTCCAGAAAAGCGGTAGCGGCAAATAGCACCTTGCCTGCCTTAGCAGGTCAGCCAAGGTGCTCTGCAATGGAAAGAACAAAAAGGGAGCCTCTGCCTACAGGCAGAAACGACTCACCAGTGCCGCGGTGACTGCTCCTTCTGAGCTGTGAGGGCGGTGAACGGGGAGCAGAGAGCCGGAGGTGCACGTGGAGGGAAGCCGGAAGGAGGGAGAGGGGCGGAGAGCTCAGCGCGCGCTAAGCCAGGAGCTTCCTGTCAGAACTACAATGACAGGAAGCCGAACGACGCGAAGCCCGGCCCCCCGAGCTCACTCACAGAGCCCGCGCTCAGAGAGAAAGCGCGCGCTCTCCTGAAGGCTTCCTGCCTAAAAGTGACGGCAGGAAGCCAAGATAATAAAGCCACGCCCCCCGTTCCAACGGAGCCGTGCTCCTCCGTCCCTGCTCCCCAGCCCCCAGGGTCAGAGAATGCAGCGGTGATCCTCATACACCGTCTGCAAATACAGAAAAGCAGAAAATCACCACATGAAATAACGGCGGCGGCCGCACTCATACACAGAGCACTTACCCCGCTGTGCGCCACAGGGACCCCCAGGGATGTGTGGCGCTGTGGCCCTTGCTCCCCCCACGGCAGAGCGGGCAGGGACCCCACAGGCGGTGTGCGTCTCCGCCAGGAAGCGCCCTATGTACCCCGGGGCCGGCAGGTTACTGCGGGGACCTCCTTAAGGGGTACGCAGGTCTGCCAGGGGAGGGCAGGGGTCCCGGCAGCGCCGAGACCCCCTGAGACCTCTAGACCACGGGGGGTCCAGGTCTCCTGTGGTAAAAATAAAAAATCTTCTGAGGAGCTGCAAAGGCAGCGACTATCCTCTGCGACCTCAAATTTCAGACTGGAGAACATGGGAGTAGGAGGAGCTTAAGTTGGAGGGGCCGGTCGTCACTTTTTATAAATCGGAGGTGATCTATCCCTGTGGGGCTCCGCCAACCCACTAGTAATGGATCTGTGTCTCCCTTCCTTCCCTTCTGCTGCTGAAAGATAACTGTCATCCAAATGATAGCTGGCCCGCTATATAGGAGCTATCAGTTGCCATTAATATGCAATTTTATTACCTGGTGTAAATGCCGCTGTTCTCCTGAATCCGGTGTGGTTTTTCTTTTGCTCCTGCACCTCTCCATTCCTGAGATATAGCCTCTTTATAGAAATCTAGTTCATAATTTTTAATAGCCAAGTGGGCGTGGTCATCAAGTCCTCTCTGTGGGAGTCTTCAGGAAGGCCTTGCCCAGTTGGCTTAAAGGGCTAGAGGAGAGTGACAGATGTCAGGAACGGAGGGGGGCAGGAAGAAAAGGAAAACAATGCCGGAGTCAGGAGAACAGCGGCATTTACATATTTATGGCGAGGGACAAGTCCTCTTTAAGTCTTGGAAAACCCCTTTAAGACACTATTATATTTTAATACCTTATAGTCGGCTTCTGGAAGTTGAATGCCAGGGAACAGGTCGCTGGTAATCCCATTGAACAGAGGAATATCATGAGACAAAAATTTGGGTTTGTTTACATCCTTAATTGACGGCAAGAGCTAAATAGAATGAAAAAGGATTAAATGATAAAATAATTCATATACAATATGACATGAAACAATATTAAAAGTGAGGAACCCCATTACAAAGGAGCAGTCAGCTCTTGTGGTATGTCTGTATTAGTAAAGAATAGTATTCTCCAAAAAATAAGGATGAAACCCCTTTTCCTAAAACTCTACATTGTATCGTCCCTCTGTTATACCTCCTGGAAATGTATGTGTAAATGACATATAATGTATATATAATCTATATAGGGGACAACCCTATACAATCTGACTGTGCCCAAACAGTGGTGACATTGTCAGACTGTGTAGGGGACTCGGTATTGACAGATTTCAATTAATTCCTACATTTCCAGGAATGATAAAAGAGGAACGGAACGCTGCTGAGTTGCAGTAAATTATGCTGCAGAATTGTTTCTCCATAGGGAATAGATGTGGCCTCTGTGTTGCACTGTTAATTGCCGGCTGCAGAATGAGTTAAGTGAGATACTGTCAGTGAACTCGTTTTTGCTGGCTGACGGGGAGTTTGTAAATGTTTTATCTGTCTTTTTCTGAGCTCCTCTCAGTTTATTTATGACCACAGACCTTATCAAAATTGAATGTGCAGGGAATCAAAAAGCCGGTGAAAGCCAAGCGATGCAAAATTTTTAATAAAAAACAATTGTTAAGATGATTTTTAGCCTAAAATACATGCGTTTAAGTTAAAAATCAAACTGTCCCATAAGATGAACAAGCTACGTGTTTAACAACTATAGTTTTGACACTTTTGCACAGATGAGATCTAACAAGCCAGGAACAGTAATGTGCAGACATTATTTGCAAGTCTCTGTCTGCTATTATAAAATCAGACAGCTGTAATTTTTGTGATCCAAATGCTTCTCGGTAAGATGGTAATGCTATCCTATACGAGATGTAAAGCGACCAACAGTTCAGAACTTACAAGAATCTCTTCATTTTCATGGGGGAATTTCAGCTTCAGATTGCCAGCAGCGGTCAGCACAGCCTTTACTGCACGCATCCCATAATCATAATGGAACTGGGACGAGAGCGGCTCCGAGCACAGCCGGTAAGTCATTACCATCTTCACCGAGAGAGGTTTAGCGTGCAGAAAAGCGTAAGAATAAAGGCCGATCTCCGCAATCAGAGCATAGTTGGGGACCATCATTGCTACAGTCCGGAAAAGAACCAGAAATGCGCAAACCAGATGGGTCAGTCAACAAATGAAACTAAATTACTGTAAACTAGGCAGAGAGCCGGGGAACCCATTATGTCCATTTACACTATCCTCCACCCCAGACCTAAAAGTGATCTGTCTATTCCACATCAGAGGAAAGTCAGTCAAAGTGTGGTTAAAGGGGTATTCCCATCTCCAAGATCCAGTCCCAATATGTAATAGGGGTAATAATAATAATGTTTGCAAATATCTCCAATTAGAAATGTAGTATAGTTCTTCTGATTAGCTATGTTGCTTACCCCCATGTGCAGGACATTGCAGTAGCTTAGGTTTCCATGGTTACGACCACTCATAGTAACAGTTAGTTACTTGCTAGTGGTCGTAACCATGGATACCTAAGCTACTGCTATGTCCTGCACATGGGGTAAGCGACATAGCTAATCAGAAGAACTATACTACATTTCCAATTGGAGGTATTTGCTATTAATATTATTATTACACCTATTACATATTGGGATAGAATCTTGGAGATGGGAATACTCCTTTAACACTTTCCAAATCTCTCTCCACACCTCTACTGTGTCCATTTTGGAAAATAGGAGAATGGGACATCAATATTAAGGAGCTTGCAGAAATGAGGGCATCAGGTGTGGTGATTATACATAGGAAATGTGCAATCTCATATAGGTTTGGGGGAGAATAATCCCTTTGATCAAATCTTATGTTTCTTTTGTAAACCTAGTATTTACTTGAAAGTTTGTGAACCCCTCAAAAATTTCTGTATTACTGCATAAATTTGACTTAAAGCTACATCAGTCTGTGAGGTCACAAAGTAACTCAAGGTAACCGCTAAGCAACTAAAGGCCTCTCCTCACATTAGCTAATGTAATTGTTCATGAGTCCACCATCAGAAAGACAATGAACAACAATGGCGAGCATGGCAGGATTGCAAGGAGAAAGGCAATGCGATTTAAAATGTCACTGCTAAAACTCACCTGGGCACATCAATAGGTAACTGGAATAATGCTTTGTGGAAGGATGAGGCCAAGATAGAGATTTTAAGTGAGAAGCTATATGTTTGCAGAAAGAAAATACTGCATTACAGCATAAGAACCTCCTATCATCTATGAAACACAAAGATGGTAATCGTAACATGCTTTGGGCCTGTTTTGCTGCACTTGGCCAAGGACGGCTGCCATCATTGATGGAACAATGAATTCTAAAATCTATCAGCAAATGCTAAAGGAAAATCTCAGGATATCAGTTCATGTACTGAATCTCAAGAAAACGTGGGTCATGCAGCAAGACAATGGCCCAAAGACACAAGTCGTTCTACAAAAGAATGGTTGAATAAACATAAAGCTTTGGAATGGCCGAGTCATAGTCCTGAGCTTAATCCTATAGAAATGTTGTGGAAGGACCCGATGCAAGGCACTGGGACTCTTTACCTTGAGGTTATCCGGCAGCTCAGAACGTCCCGCGTAGCCAGGATTCATGGTAATGGCTAAGAAGCAATTTGGGTTAAGCTTCAGCTCTGTTCCTTCGAAGTTGAACATGTCCATCTTCGTCTGGATGGCTCTCTGGATGCGGAGAATCTGTTGGGCCACCACGGACAACACCTCCAGCTCAATATGGTTAAACTCATCAAAACACACCCATGTTCCCGATGATGCCAGCCCTTTGAAAAACTAAAAAAAAGTATATACAGTACAGACCAAAAGTTTGGACACACCTTCTCATTTAAAGATTTTCTGCATTTACATGACTATGAAAATTGTACATTCACACTGAAGGCATCAAATTATTAATTAACACATGTGGAATTATATACTTAACAAAAAAGTGTGAAACAACTGAAAATATGTCTTATATTCTAGGTTCTTCAAAGTAGCCACCTTTTGCTTTGATGACTGCTTTGCACACTCTTGGCATTCTCTTGATGAGCTTCAAGAGGTAGTCACCGGAAATGGTCTTCCAACAATCTTGAAGGAGTTCCCAGAGATGCTTAGCACTTGTTGGCCCTTTTGCCTTCACTCTGCGGTCCAGCTCACCCCAAATCATCTCGATTGGGTTCAGGTCTGGTGACTGCAGTGCAGGTCATCTGGCGTAGCCCCCCATCACTCTCCCTCTTGGTCAAATAGCCCTTACACAGCCTGGAGGTGTGTTTGGGGTCATTGTCCTGTTGAAAAATAAATAGCATGCTGCTGCAAGATGCTGTGGTAGCCATGCTGGTTCAATATGTCTTCAATTTTGAATAAATCCCCAAAAGTGTCACCAGCAAAGCACCCCCACACCATCACACCTCCTCCTCCATGCTTCACGGTGGGAACCAGGCATGTAGAGTCCATCCGTTCACCTTTTCTGCGTCGCACAAAGACACGGTGGCTGGAACCAAAGATCTCAAATTTGGACTCATCAGACCAAAGCACAATTTTCCACTGGTCTAATGTCCATTCCTTGTGTTCTTTAGCCCAAACAACTCTCTTCTGCTTGTTTCCTAGCAGCTATTTTACCATGAAGGCCTGCTGCACAAAGTCGCCTCTTAACAGTCGTTTAAGAGATGCGTCTGCTGCTAGAACTCTGTGTGGCATTGACCTCGTCTCTAATCTGAGCTGCTGTTAACCTGCGATTTCTGAGGCTGGTGACTCGGATAAACTTATCCTCAGAAGCAGAGGTGACTCTTGGTCTTCCTTTCTTGGGGCTGTCCTCATGTGAGCCAGTTTCTTAGTAGCGCTTGATGGTTTTTGCAACTGCACTTGGGGACACTTTCAAAGTTTTCCCAATTTTTCGCACTGACTGACCTTCATTTCTTAAAGTAATGATGGCCACTCGTTTTTCTTTACTTAGCTGCTTATTTCTTGCCATAATACAAATTCTAACAGTCTATTCAATAGGACTATCAGCTGTGTATCCACCAGACTTCTGCACAACGCAACTGATGGTCCCAACACCATTTATAAGGCAAGAAATCCCACTTATTAAACCTGACAGGGCACACCTGTGAAGTGAAAACCATTTCCGGTGACTACCTCTTGAAGCTCATCAAGAGAACGCCAAGAGTGTGCAAAGCAGTCATCAAAGCAAAAGGGGGCTACTCTGAAGAACCTAGAATATAAGACATATTTTCTGTTGTTTCACACGTTTTTGTTAAGTATATAATTCCACATGTGTTAATTCATAGTTTTGATGCTTTCAGTGTGAATGTACAATTTTCATAGTCATGAAAATACAGAAAAATCTTTAAATGAGAATGTGTGTCCAAACTTTTGGTCTGTACTATATAATCAAAAGATGTCAGCAGAACATCGGATGGAGTCAGTTTATTATCTGCAATGGAGCAGCTTAACATTGTATGTACCTTTGACATTGCTATGTAGTCCAAACCATCAGAGCAGTTAAAGACCACACACTGCACGGCCAGCGCCTTGGCCAAATCTTTGGTGGTCTCAGTTTTTCCTGTGCCGGCCGGACCTTCTGGAGCTCCACCAAGATTTAGATAAAAAGCACCGATCTACCAATGAAACATGAAAGAACTGGTATGAAATATCAATAATAATTGCTAATAAGTTTCATGCATCATACAAAAGTCAAAAACATTTCTGAGCATAACCCATCACATCATAGCAGAGTCCGCTAGCATCGGTCAGTGAGCGGAGTGATGACCAGGCGTGGGGAGCTGCCCAGGTACTCATAGGCGGACTTCACATTGCAGTTGATGATTCGCACTCTCGCATTCTCATTCTCCCAGTAATAGCGGAGTTGGGCAAGCCACCGGAAGTCTGTTCATGAGAAACTCCTGAGGAATGTAGGAAAAGATAGTCAACCTCTAAGACACTGCAGAATCACAAGGGAGAGTTTCTAAAGGGAAGGCAAATGCACATACATTATAGGACAAAACTCCTAGTCACCGAATTCTGCTTTTTTCATTTAGTCCCATTGCCCACGGTGTATAACATTCGGACTCTCAGCCCCCAGTTTATAAAATCCGGCCTCTCGCCTCCCCCGGTGTATAACATCCACCCCTCGCCCCTAGTTTAGTATAACATCTCTCCCCTCGCCCCCCCGCCAGTGTATAAAATCCATCCCCTCAACCCCACTGTATAACATCCAACCCCAAGCGCTCCATTGCATAACATCTGGCCCCCAGGGTATAACATCCGGCCCCCAGCCCCGGTGTATAACATCTGTCCCCTCGCTCCCTCCCCCTGGTGTATAACATCCGGCCTCTCGCCCCCCCGGTGTATAATATCCGTCCCCTCGCCCCCCCCCGCCAGTGTATAAAATCCATCCCCTCAACCCCACTGTATAACATCCAACCCCAAGCCCTTCTTTGCATAATATCCGGCCCCCAGCCCCGGTGTATAACATCTGTCCCCTCGCTCCCTCCCCCTTGTGTATAACATCTGTCCCCTCGCTCCCTCCCCCTGGTGTATAACATCCGGCCTCTCGCCCCCCCGGTGTATAATATCCGTCCCCTCGCCCCCCCCCGCCAGTGTATAAAATCCATCCCCTCAACCCCACTGTATAACATCCAACCCCAAGCCCTCCTTTGCATAACATCTGGCCCCCAGGGTATAACATCCGGCCCCCAGCCCCGGTGTATAACATCTGTCCCCTCGCTCCCTCCCCCTGGTGTATAACATCCGGCCTCTCGCCCCCCCGGTGTATAATATCCGTCCCCTCGCCCCCCCCCGCCAGTGTATAAAATCCATCCCCTCAACCCCACTGTATAACATCCAACCCCAAGCCCTTCTTTGCATAATATCCGGCCCCCAGCCCCGGTGTATAACATCTGTCCCCTCGCTCCCTCCCCCTTGTGTATAACATCTGGCCTCTCACCCCCCCGGTGTATAATATCCGTCCCCTCGCCCCGGTGTATAATATCCGTCCCCCCGCCCCTGGTGTATAATATCCGTCCCCTCGCCCCTGGTGTATAATATCCGTCCCCTCGCCCCTGGTGAATAATATCCGTCCCCTCGCACCTGGTGTATAATATCTGTCCCCTCGCACCTTGTGTATAATATCCGTCCCCTCGCCCCTGGTGTATAATATCCGTCCCCTCGCCCCTGGTGTATAATATCCGTCCCCTCGCACCTTGTGTATAATATCCGTCCCCTCGCCCCGGTGTATAATATCCGTCCCCTCGCACCTGGTGTATAATATCTGTCCCCTCACCCCTGGTGTATAATATCCGTCCCCTCGCACCTGGTGTATAATATCCGTCCCCTCGCCCCTGGTGTATAATATCCGTCCCCACGCCCCCCGGTGTATAATATCCGTCCCCTCACCCCGGTATATAATATCCGTCCCCTTGCTCCTCAGTGTATAACATCCAGCCCTCGGACAGTATAACATCTAGCCCCTCGTACCCCTAGGGTATAACATCTGGCCCCTCGGCCTTGTATAACATTAAGACTCTCGCCCCCCACCAGTGTATAACATCAATCCCCACGCCCCCCGGTGTATAACATCCGCCCTCCCATGCTGTGTGCTGTTACTAACATATGACAGAACGGCTGGTGGTGCAGAGCTCTCTGATACCAGCGCGGTCCTGTAATAGGAGCCACCGGGGTAACAAGTCTGGATATTACATTTCTTCCCTCCTAAATCTTCCCCCATCACATGTGAGTGATATTATTAAGGAGTGGAAGGAACTGCAGCACCTCAGGAGACCCCGGAACATTACAGAGCGGGGTCACTGAGTGCTGAGGAGCAGAGGGCAGAACGCTCTCCTGACTCCATAACTGCAGAGTCCAGATCTACTTTGGTAACAACATCACCACAAACACTGCGCCCCCGCCTGGAGCTTTATGGCCGAGCAGCTGCATGCAGCCTTACATCACCAAGCACGATGCCGAGCGTCGGATGGAGTGGTGTGAAGCCGCCACCACAGGACTCTGGAGGAGACCTGTTCTGTGCAGTGACGGATCACACTTCTCTATCTGGCATCTGATGGACGAGTCTGGATTTGGTGAATGCCAGGAGAACGTTACCCTATTAACTGCATTGTGCCCGCTGGGCAGTTTGGTGGTGGAGGTATGGCCTTGTTTTTAGGGGGTGGTCTAGGCCCCTTAGTTCCAGTGAAAAGATATCTTAATGCTTCAGCACAAGACATTTTAAACAATTGTAGCTTCCAACCCTAAGGGAATAGAAGAGCAGAACTGTTTCCCACACGTTCTCAACCTCAACCCCACTAAACACCTTTAGGATGATTAATTAGAACAAATACTGGAGAATGGCAGCATAAATATGTCACCGCCACATAGGGAAGAACAATGTCAGGCACACATCAATTACATTGCCATATGTCTGCTCAGGCTTAGAATGGCTGACCACTCGGAGAATGACATAATACCTACAAAGAAACCGAACAAAAGGTCATTAAAGGAATTGGCATAAAACCCCTTTATTAGTCCATCCATGGTTATAGAACGACACTGCACAGAGGAGGGCACACACACCATTGATAGAAAATATTACACACCGCACCTAGGCCATCCAAACCACTGACTATAAAGAAGATCAATTGTGGCAATGAGTCATATACAGGGGATGCCGACACCTACAGATGCCAAAACATTCCTATATAGGGACCACCATCTCAATATGCAGAAATGACTACTGCCCCATAGACGTCATTGTAAGTACACCCCAAGATTACTTTACTGTGACAAGATCAATTGTGTCCTATGAAAACTCAAAGAAAAGAGGGGGGAACATAACATAGATATGGAAAGAACATAGGAATATGGTGAAATGTATGAAGGTGCTCGGCATACTGAGCTGTGATATCTGTAGAGGGACGGACTCCATATTAACATCCTGGATATGGATTAGAATAGGAGGCCATAAAAGCCCCTGTAGGTGTAATGTGGAGGGGGCACAATACCTTTCTCCATGTAGTGTATAATAAATAGAACATGGTATTGGAAAGTTTGCTGCCAGCCATGATGTTTGCACAAACCTGTTTCGATCATTTCCCTGACCACGTCACGAGCGTGCCCCTCTATGGTGACGAGAGCCCCCAATGTGCTGCGAGTCTGCTGGGACAATTTGCCTCCTCGCAAATTGCTCCAAATACCCAGATGTACCTCTATAAAACCCTGCTACAAACAGCATGGAAAACTCAATGCAGATGGATTAAATTTATGCTGGTATTATGGGAAATCCCATACAATGTCTTCCCTTATTGGTAGATATGACGAGAGTAGAGATGAGCGAATGGATTTGCAGGACTCTGGTCCAACAGTCCGGTCAGTATTCCACGGCCGCAGGACCGGAGCCCCGTGAACCGGCATCTCCGGCTCCTCTTTTGATGTCGATGTCATAGTTGTGGTGTGAGGCACAAATGACATCACGCCTGGCCGGCTAATCAAAAGAGGAGCCAGGGATGCCGGTATGTAAGAGGCGGTTAGCAAGGCTCCCATCCAACAGCCACAGACTACTAACCTGCTCTCTTAGACCAAGGTCCTGCAAATTTAGTTGCGCATCTCTAGACAAGATGCATGAATCAATGCAAAATCCCAACAATACTATGGAGCCTTTTGGGTACCTTCAAGATATTGAGCCGCTGTACAACTGCAACCCCCAGGAGAAGACCCCTGGGCAAGAACACTACATGGGCTCTTTGCAGTCTAATAACGTACTGTTAAATAAGCTGCTTGCATCTTTGGATGTGAATGTGGGTCCCCTTACCTCTGTTGCACCAATGGTATATCCCCCCCTGGAAACTCCTATAAGCTGCGTCTCTGGGTATGACAGTCTATTAGCAGGAGAACTCATGAAGTCTGTCTATGAATGTATATATATGTATTTCTCCCAGAAAATTATTACAATTACACGTTTTGTTGTTCACATGTTTATTTCATTTGTGTATATTGGAACAACACAAAAAGAAGATATTAGTCTACAATTTTGGTTCTCAAGTCCTCAGACAGTTCTCTTCTCCTCTTTCTGTTCTCCCTGCTTAGTGTGGCACGTAACAACGCAAAGACTGAGTCAACTTTTCCCCTTTGTATCAGGTTTCAGGTGTGATTTTCATATTGCCCGCACCTTTTACTTGCCACAGGTGAGTTTGAACGAGCATCACATGCTTGAAACAAAATTGTTTACCCACAATTTTGGAAAGATGCCAACAATTTTGTCCGACCCATTTATGGGGTTTTGTGTGAAATTATATCCAATTTGCCTTTTTTTGTGTTGTTCCAATACATACAAAGGAAATAAACATGTGTATAACAGAAAATACACATGCAATTTTTTATGGAAAAATACTTCATTTTCTGGAACAACTTCAAGGGTGCCAACACTTCCGGCCATGACTGTTTATAGTGAAGCAACCTTGATCAGTAAAGGAGCTTATGCCGTACCTCCGGGCCACTGCTGATAGCTTCATGCACTTCACTTGTCCAGAACATGAGACACACAGAGCACGACCTGTCCCGGCCATTCCCTCACCCAGTCTTTTCTTGCAGTCGCAGGGTATGCCTTTTAAAAAAGAAAGTTAAATTACGTTGACAGAAGCATTTAAGAGAGGGACAACCTTACTAGTATTATCTAGCAAATTAATTTCTACCGATTGCAGGTAGAAGATCTGCTACCTGGCTCTATTGCAAGAGATACATCATCCACAAATCATTCACTGCCGCCAAATAATCTTATACAAATATAAAAGAACTAGATGGTGGCCCGATTCTAATGCATCGGGTATTCTAGAATAGGTATGCGGCCGACCGGGTGCAATCAGCAGAGCTGTGTTTAAATTTGGCGCCAAAATCGCTGATTGGTCGCGTTCGGCAACCGCGACCAATCAGCAAAGCGGTGTTTAAATTTGGCGGCAATATCGATGATTGGTCGCGGGCGGCGGCCGCGACCAATCAGCGAACCGTGTTAGTGAGGACTGGAGAGCGTGTTTAAATTTGGCACCAAAATCGCTGATTAGTCGCGACCAATCAGCCGAGCGGTGTTTAAATTTGGCGCCAATACTGCTGACTGGTCATGGCCGCCGACCGCGACCAATCAGCAGAGCGATGCACAGCGGGTTTAAATTCGGCGCCAAAATCACAGATTGGTCGCCGGCCGCGACCAAACAGCAGAGCATTCTTTAAATTTGGCGCCAAAATCGCTCATTGGTCGAGGCCGGCGACAGCGAACAATCAGCAGAGCGTTGTTTAAATTTGGCGCCAATCTCGCTGATTGGTCGCGGCCGGTGGTTGCGACCAATCAGCAGAGTGAGGTTTAAATTTGGCGCCAATACTGCTGACTGGTCACGGCCGACAACCGCGACCAATCAGCAGAGCGTTGTTTAAATTTTGCGCCAATACTGCTGATTGATCTCGGCCAGCGACCGCGATCAATCAGCAGAGCGTTGCTTAAATTTGGCGCCAATCTCGTTGATTGGACGCGTCCGGCGTCCGCGTCCAATCAGCACAGCAGTGTTTAAATGTGGCGACAAGATCGGTGAATGGTCGCGGCCGCTATTTAAATGTGGCGCCCAAATCGGTGATTGGTTGCGGGCAGCGGACGCGACCAATCAGCAGAGCGGTGTTTAACTTTAGCGCCAAGATCACTGATTGGTCGGGTGTGGAGAGCGCGACCAATCAGCGAATCGTATTGGTGAGGAGCGGGGAACGGAATCGTATTAGAGAGGACAGGGGAGCGCCCCTGCCTGTGCGGCTACTTCCGCTGCGAGAACCCGGGACATGAGCGGGCGCTCGGAGCAGAAGTATCCCGACCCGCAGCACCGCTCCCCGGTCCTCCCTTCACAACCTAGCCGCTGATGTCGCCACAGTATCCGCAGGGTGTTACAAAGGTCCGAACATTTGTGTTCAAAATCGCTGATTGGTCGCTGGCGCTGCCCGCGACCAATCACCGATTTGGGCGCCAATTTTAAATATCGGCCGCGACCAATCACCGATCTTGGCTCCACATTTAAACACCGCTGTGCTGATTGGTCGCCGACGCTGGGCGCGACCAATCACCGATTTTGGCGCCACATTTAAATTTAAATAGCGGCCGCGACCAATTGGATGTCAGCGCCGCTCCCCGGTCCTCCCTTCACACCCTAGCCGCATGGATGTCAGCGCCGCTGCCTGTGCGGATAGTTCCGCTGCAAGAACCCGGGACATGAGCGGGCGCTCGCAGCAGAAGTATCCGGACTCGCAGCGCCGCTCCCCGGTCCTCCCTTCACACCCTAGCCACTGATGTCCCCACAGTATCCGCATGGTGTTACAAAGGTCAGGACATCTGTGTTAAAAATCGCTGATTGGTCGCTGGCGCTGGCCGCGACCAATCACCGATCTTGGCGGCAAATTCAAACACCGCTGTGCTGATTGGTCGCCGACGCTGTGCGCGACCAATCACCAATTTTGGCGGCACATTTAAATAGCGTCCGCGACCAATCAGTACAGCGGTGTTTAAATGTTGAGCCAAGATCGGTGATTGGTCGCGGCCGATATTTAAATTTGGCGCCTAAATCGGTGATTGGTCGGCGGCAGCGTCAGCGACCAATCAGCGATTTTTAACACAAATGTCCGGACCTTTGTAACACCATGCGGATACTGTGGGGACATCAGCGGCTAGGGTGTGAAGGGAGGACCGGGGAGCGGCGCTGCGGGTCGGGATACTTCTGCTGCGAGCGCCCGCTCATGTCCCGGGTTCTCGGAGCGGAAGTATCCGCACAGGCAGCGGCGCTGACATCCATGCGGCTAGGGCGTGAAGGGAGCACCGGGGAGCGGCGCTGACATCCAGTTGGTCGCGGCCGCTATTTAAATGTGCCGCACAAATCGGTGATTGATCGCTGACTTGGCCCGCAACCAATCACTGATCTTGCGGCCAAAGTTAAACACTACGGTGCTAATTGGTCGCGGACACTGACAGCGACCAATCACCGATTTGGGCGCCACATTCAAATATCGGCCGCGACCAATCACCGATCTTGGCTCCACATTTAAACACCGCTGTGCTGATTGGTCGCCGACGCTGGGCGCGACCAATCACCGATTTTGGTGCCACATTTAAATAGCGTCCGCGACCAATCCGCACAGCGGTGTTTAAATGTGGAGCCAAGATCGGTGATTGGTCGCGGCCGATATTTGAATGTGGCGCCAAAATCGGTGATTGGTCGCTGTCAGCGTCCGCGACCAATCAGCACCGTAGTGTTTAACTTTTGCGGCAAGATCCGTGATTGGTTGTGGGCCAAGACCGCGACCAATCACCGATTTGTGCGGCACTTTTAAATAGCGTCCGCGACCAATTGGATGTCAGCGCCGCTCCCCGTTCCTCCCTTCACACCCTAGCCGCATGGATGTCAGCGGCGCTGCCTGTGCGGATACTTCCGCTCCGAGAACCCGGGACATGAGCGGGCGCTCGGAGCAGAAGTATCCCGACCCGCAGCGCCGCTACCCGGTCCTCCCTTCACACCCTAGCCGCTGATGTCCCCACAGTATCCGCATGTTGTTACAAAGGTCCGGACATTTGTGTTAAAAATCGCTGATTGGTCGCTGGCGCTGCCCGCGACCAATCACCGATTTGGGCGCCAAATTTAAATATCGGCCGCGACCAATCACCGATCTTGGCTCCACATTTAAACACCGCTGTGCTGATTGGTCGCGGCTGATATTTAAATTTGGCGCCCAAATCGGTGATTGGTCGCGGGCAGCGCCAGCGACCAATCATCGATTTTTAACACAAATGTCCGGACCTTTGTAAGACCATGCGGATACAGTGGGGACATCAGCGGCTAGGGTGTTAAGGGAGGACCGGGGAGCGGCGCTGCGAGTCCAGATACTTCTGCTGCGAGCGCCCGCTCATGTCCCGGGTTCTCGGAGCGGAAGTATCCGCACAGGCAGCGCCGCTGACATCCATGCGGCTAGGGTGTGAAGGGAGGACCGGGGAGCGGCGCTGACATCCATGCGGCTAGGGTGTGAAGGGAGGACCGGGGAGTGGCGCTGACATCCAATTGGTCACGGACGCTATTTAAAAGTGCCGCACAAATCGGTGATTGGTCGCTATCTTGGCCCGCGACCAATGACTGATCTTGGCGCCAAAGTTAAACACTATTGTGCTGATTGGTCGCGGACGCTGACCGCGACCAATCACCGATTTGGGCGCCAAATTGAAATATCGGCCGCGACCAATCACCGATTTTGGCGCCAAATTTAAATATCGGCCGCGACCAATCACCACAGCGGTGTTTAAATGTGGAGCCAAGATCGGTGATTGGTCGCGGGCAGCGTCGGCGACCAATCAGCACAGCGGTGTTTAAGTTTTGCGCTAAGATCAGTGATTGGTCGGGTCCGAAGACCGCGATCAATCATCGAATCGTCTTGGTGAGGACCGGGGAGCGGCGCTGCCTGTGCGGCTACTTCCGCTGCGAGAACCCGGGACATAGCGGGCACTCACAGCAGAAGTATCCCGACCCGCAGCGCCGCTCCCCGGTCCTCCCTTCTGCATGGAGGTCAGCGACGCCGGCGGTCCTTCCGCTGCTACCGGCCGGGAGATGAGCGCCTCGCGGCGCTCATCTTCCGGCTGCATCTCCATCCCGCAGATGGGTCCGTCGGTCGGGTTCCTTCTGCTGTTGCCGGCCGGGAGATGAGCACCTTGCGCCGGTCATCTCCCGGCTGCATCGCCGCTCAGCTCCGTCCCGCAGATGAGCCGCTAACGGCCGCCATCTTTTTTTAGAAATCCCCCGGCGCTGATTGGCCGCTGCCGGACCAATGAGCGACGCGGGATTTCCTGGACAGACAGACACACAGACACACAGACAGACAGACGGGATAAGACGATTATATATATAGACTAGATTAGTTCCAATTAATGCTTTTGGTCTGTAGGTAGATCCGTACCATTCGTGACCGAGCAATAACATCATGCACGCTCCTTAACATGACATCTTCCCCTTGGATGAGCCACTTCTCCACGGCCCCCCGAGCCTCGGAGGTGGAGATGGTCTGGATGAGCTCTACGCGTTCCCCCTCGGTGCTGTACATGGCTTTGATGTCCAGGTTAGGAAGGAGCTCCAGCTTTGCTATGCCTTCAAAGCCCTTCTTTAGATGTGGTTGGACCCGCAGAGGATCTTTAGTCTCAGAGAGAATTTCTAGCATTTCGTCGTTGGACAGGAAGAAAAAGCTAAAGCGAAAATGCACAATATGATAAAGATGTCATTAAAGTATTGGGTCAGGCGCCATTTGTATTAGTGTCTATGTGAGAAAATAGAAAAGCAAAGCTTTAAAGTAAAGATTCAGTCCCCATACACATTGGATTAAAATAGTTTAAACCTGACGATTGCAGCAGGACCGGCCTACCCACTGATGTGTATGGGGGTCTCCTGACTCTCCCCCGATAGAGGATGTCAGGGCCAGAAGGATCGGGCAGATGGGATTTCAATACCCGGTCTTTTGGTTCTCAGGGGAGATAACCCGCTGCCGGAGGTGTCCAGTACCGACTTTCTCCTCTCTCCCCATTAAAACCACATGACTGTTCAGCAGAATAGGTGGGAGTCAGGAGAAATAGCCAAATAACCATTCAGACCACGGGTATCTCATATGTCATGCGTATGGTTAGCTTAAAGGGGCTATCCAGCTTTGGGAACTTTTTTTTATTTAACTGAAATGTGTATTCCCATCTCCAGGATTCTACCCCAATATGTAGTATGCGTAATAATAATAATATTAGCAAATACCTCCAATTAGAAGTTTAGTATAGTTCTTCTGATTTGTTTTGTCGCTTACCCCATGTGCAGGGCATTGCAGTAGCTTAGGTTACGACCACTAGCAAATAACTGTCACTATATGAGTGGTCGTAACCATGGATACCGAAGCTACTGCAATGCCTTGCACATGGGGAAAGCGACATAGTGAATCAGAAGAACTATACTACACTTCTAATTGGAGGTATTTGCTAATATTATTATTATTACTACGCCTACTACATATTGGGATAGGATCTTGGAGATGGGAATACCCATTTAATTGCGAGTATTTGTGACAATTCAGTTTCATTAAAAATGTTGCACCGTTAGGCTTTTTGTTTCCTGCACATTCAGCTTTGATGTGATCTGTGGTCATAAATCGGCTAAGAGGAGCTGAAAAAAGACCGATTAAAAATAAGTCCAATAGCCAGCGCAACACAGAGCCAATAGAAGGCAAACAGTGCAAAATTATTAATGAAATCCAATTACAAAAATGATTTCAATGCGTTTAAATAAGAAAAAAAAATATTTAAGGAATATATACAATCATTGCAACAAGTGAAAGGACTATACCGTGGGAAAAAAGCCTCTTCTTCTCCAGATAGGCATTCAGCCCTTTCATGATTTTATCCAGAAGCACATTGCTGTCCTGAAGTTTCTCCAGAAGTCCGGTCAGAGAAGTGGCGCTTAAAACCTAAAACAAAGTAGATAGCCCATAAGTAAGATTCCATTATATAGTTATAGAGACTGAAAAAAGGTCACATTCATTGACTATTGTGCCAATAGTTCATATTAAAAAAAAAATTAGAACCTATTTGGATAGAAAATAGAAGATGCGGGAGGCTGGAGTCCAGGCAGTGCGGAGCCCCATAACCCGGGATCCTTGTGATGGAAGCATCAGGACACGGACTCTTGGAAAACATCAATCCTGGATGCAAGATGACCGTGCTTTCTTGTATCAGTCCACCATGAAGCATCCATTTACCTTCGGGTCTTTAACGCAATGTTTCATGATCTCTCTCCAGTTTCTGTCCACAGTCTGGAATAAGCGTCCTTCTTCAGGCATTTGCTGCATGATGTCCTCAGAAGAGAAGATTAAAGCCACTGGGTCGGCACCTTCAGCCATTCATCAATGGTTTCCTGGATCCTTATCAGTCGTTCCTCCCATTGCTTAAAGGAGGAGAGCAAAAAGTTAATTACACATAAAATGAAAAGGATAGAAAAAAAATGCTATCATTTTAGAAGATAAATTATCAATGGATATGAATTCTGAATTGTTGGACATTTGTAGGGAAAGTTTGGTGAGACTCCTTGATACCATCCCCTTTACATGTAAGCTGGAGCCGCATGTAACTTTAGCCTCGGAGATCCTAATGAAACCTTAGCTTCTGCTAATAAGCAAGTGAAGATTTTAAGCTGAGTGACAACATTTACTGTGGGTGGGAACTCCTTAATCCCTTCAGGACCGGATAATTTTTTGTTTTGCATTTTTTCCTTCCCTTCTTCAAAAAGCCATACATTTTTTAATTTTTCCATTGATATAGCTGCAAGAGGCTATGTAATGTGCTGTAGCTTAACCACTTCCCAACATATGACATACTGTTAAGCCATATGCCATGTTCCTGCAGATGTGCAAAATTTGGACCTGGGCCCCCACCAGCATGTTGGTCAGATGTATGGGCCCTTGTAGCATTCTAGATCCGATAATGATGCGCGTGTTCGTCCCTGCCTTGGATGTTTCCCATTGTAGCCCCATCCTATAATAATGTCTCTCATTCTAGGCCCCTTCCTGGTATAATGTTCCCCATCCTGCGCCCCTTCCTGTTATAATATCCCCGATCCTGGGCCTCTTCCTGTTATAATATCCACCTTCTGTGTATAATACCCCCCATCCTGAGCCCCTTTCAGCAATAACGTCCCAATCCTGGGCTCCTTCCTGGTATAATGTCCTTGGTCCTGGGCCTCTTACTGTAATAATGTCCCCCATCCTGGCCCCTTCCTGTAACAATGTCCCCAATCCTGGTACAATGTCCCCCATCCTATAACAATGTCCTCCATCCTGGTATCCTGTCCCCCATCCTAGGCCCCATTCTGGTATAATGACCTCCATCCTTGTGCCCTTCCTGGTGTAATGTCCTTCATCCTGGCCCATGTCATGGTATAATGACCCCCATTCTGGTATAATGCTCCCTATCCTGGGCCCTTTCCTTGTATAATGTTCCCCATCCTGGGCCCCTTCTTTATATAATGCTCCCCATCCTGGGCCCCTTCCTTGTCTAATTCTCCCCACCCTGAGCCCCTTCCTTGTCTAATGCTCCCCATCCTTGGCCCTTTCCTGGTATAATGTTCTGTCGTTCTTTTCTAATACATTAAATAAACAAAAATAAATGATTCTTCTTACCTTCCTGCGCTCCCACGACATGCGGCGTCTTCTTCTGTAGCTGATTTCAGTGTGCCGGCAAGGGCAGCGCATGACGTCACTTCCATGCGTCGCTCGTGACTGGCACGCCGACATCAGCTACTGGCCTTTGATTGGCTGGCGGCATGCATTGCAGCTCAGGGACCCGGCATGTCCCTGCGCAGCAATATACTTCAGCCGAATGTGCGTCCTCAGACTGTGGAAGTGCCATAAATATATGAGATGGGAATACCACTCTGCCACTGTGCGTTCCTTTATGCACTTTACCCTCCTTTTTGGCACTCTTTGTGGTAAGAGACTACCTTAAAAAATGTTTTATGTGACATGTATCTGATTATTTGTGGGCAGGAGCATTATTTAGATGGATACCTGATGCATATGGCAAGTGTAAATCCAATGACTATGGAATACTTATGGATTACTTTTTGATATATTATTACACTCATTGGATTGTCTTGATATACTAACCTTATGCTATATTATCTATATTGCTCATGTCCCACTGTGACCATATGCGTGACCATATATGTATACTTTGTAACATATCTTGCTACATTGGTAATCTAATTAGTGTCTTTATACTATCCGTATTATGTCATTTCTCTTTTTACTATGTACGTTTTTTAACTTGATGGAATAAAAATTTATATTTTTTACGCCAATTAACTCTTTCTTCTCCTATGTACCCATGTGTTTCATGAGTTGGCTCAGTTTGGCAAATCTGGGATATATTTCCCCCCGGATATGCCAACTTTACCCCTATAGGGTCTATTTAGTTGTATCACTCTGAGTCTATGTCTGATCCAGAGATACAATAATGAACATGAATCCTTATATATCACGGATCTTGCAGCCGCCTTTACCTGCTTGGACATAAGTGTTACATAGTTACATAGTTTAAAAGGCCGAAAAAAGACAAGCGTCCATCCAGTTCAGCCTATTTCTTGTGCACTGCAGCTATTCCGCAGCGTTGATCCAGGGGAAGGCAAAAAAAAACCATGCGGTATAGGCCAATTTACATCATTGAGGAAAAATTCACTTCCCGACTCCAATCTGGCAGTCAGATTAAATCCCTGGATTAATTAACTATCACTAAGCATAAGATGTAATTTTATTGTTCTCAAGAAAGGCGTCCAGGCCTCTCTTGAACTCATTAAGTGAGTTGGACATCACCACTTCCTCTCCCAGAGAATTCCAGAGTCTCACAGCTCTGACCGTAAAGAATCCCCTTCTATGCTGGTGCAGGAACCTCCTTTCCTCCAGACGCATAGTGTGCCCCCTCGTCTTTGTCACCATCCTTGGTATAAACAGGTCATGGGAGAGATCTCTGTACAGCCCCCTGATGTATTTATACATGTTTATGAGGTCTCCCCTAAGCCTTCTCTTTTCCAACGTAAATAGGCCTAATTTGGACAACCTCTCTGGGTATTCTAGTCCCTCCATTCCCTTTATTACCTTAGTCGCCCTCCTTTGTACCCTCTCTAGCTCCAATATGTCTTTCCTGAGTACCGGAGCCCAGAACTGTGCACAATATTCTAAGTGCGGCCTTACCAGCGCTTTATACAGAGGAAGAACAATGTTCTCATCATATGCCCCTATTCCTCTTCTGATGCATGCCATGACTCTATTTGCCTTCGCAGCTGCTGCCTGACACTGGGCACTCCAATTTAATTTGCTGTTAACCAAGACGCCCAGGTCCTTCTCCATGTCAGATTTCCCCAACGGTTTCCCATTTAATATGTATGGGTGACTGCTGTTTTTCTTTCCCATGTGCATGACCTTACATTTATCGGCATTGAACCCCATTTGCCATTTTTTGGCCCAACTCCCCAATTTATCTAAATCCTCCTGTAGCTGTGCCCTATCCTCATCTGTATTAACTACGTTACAAAGTTTAGTATCATCTGCAAATATTGCTATTTTACTATGCAACCCTTCCACTAGATCATTAATAAATATATTAAATAATATAGGGCCCAAGACAGACCCTTGAGGCACCCCGCTAGTCGAGACGCAGTTATAAAAGGAATCCAATTTGTCCGCATTAATCAACTGCAGGGCATCTTGATTGGCAAATAGATTGATCACTTTGGGGTACCAAGTGTTCAGCAACTTTTCTTCTGTCTTGGCACAAGCCAAGGATACGCTGTTCCTCAGGGATTCACATTCTACAGGACCCCTGGACCCGACAAAGAATAAAGCACTTTATCATATTAAACCTGACAGGGCACACCTGTGAGGTGAAGACCATTTCCGGTGACTACCTCTAGAAGCTCATCAAGAGAACGCCAAGAGTGTGCAAAGCAGTCATCAAAGCAAAAGGGGGCTACTCTGAAGAACCTAGAATATAAGACATATTTTCAGTTGTTTCACACTTTTTTGTTAAGTATATAATTCCACATGGGTTAATTCATAGTTTTGATGCCTTCAGTGTGAATGTACAATTTTCATAGTCATGAAAATACAGAAAAATCTTTAAATGAGAAGGTGTGTCCAAACTTTTGGTCTGTACTGTATATATCCACCCATATACAGTATACATATACACACATAGAATCATAGAATCATAGAATCATAGAATGGTAGAGTTGGAAGGGACCTCCTGGGTCATCTGGTCCAACCCCCTGCTCAAAGCAGGATTCACTAGATCATCTCAGACAGATGTCTGTCCAGCCTCTGTTTGAAGACGTCCATTGAAGGGGAACTCACCACCTCTCGTGGCAGCCTGTTCCACTCATTAATCACCCTAACTGTCAAAAAGTTTTTTCTAATATCTAATCTGTGTCTCCTCCCATTTAGTTTCATCCCATTGCTTCTAGTCTTTCCTTGTGCAAATGAGAATAAAGATGATCCTTCTACAATGTGACAGCCCTTGACATATTTGTAGACAGCTATTAAGTCTCCTCTCAGTCTTCTTTTTTGCAAGCTAAACATTCCCAAATCCTGCAACCGTTCCTCATAGGACATGGTTTGCAGACCAGTCACCATTCTGGTCGCTCTTCTCTGAACTTGCTCCAGTTTGTCGATGTCTTTTTTAAAATGTGGTGCCCAAAACTGTACACAGTATTCCAGATGAGGTCTGACCAAAGAGGAGTAAAGACCGATAATGACTTCACGTGATCTAGACTGTATGCTTCTGTTAATACATCCCAGAATTGTATTTGCCTTTTTTGCTGCTGCATCACACTGTTGACTCATGTTCAGTCTATGATCTATTAGTATACCTAAGTCTTTTTCACATGTACTGTTGCTTAGCTCTATTCCTCCCATTCTGTATATGCTTTTTGCATTTTTATTGCCCAGATGTAGTACTTTGCATTTTCCCCTGTTAAAAACCATTCTGTTGGTTGCTGCCCACTGCTCCAGTTTATTTAGGTCTTTTTGAATCCTCTCTCTCTCTTCTCTAGTATTAGCTATCCCTCCTAGCTTTGTGTCATCAGCAAATTTAATCAGTTTACCCTCAATTCCTTCGTCTAAATCATTGATAAAGATGTTGAACAATACAGGTCCCAGGACGGAGCCCTGTGGTACCCCACTTGAGACATTCATCCAGCTGGATGTGAAGCCATTTACAACCACCCTTTGAGTTCGATCACTAAGCCAGTTATGAATCCACCTAACAGTTGCCTGGTCCATTGCATACTTGGTCATTTTTTCAATAAGGATGATGTGAGATACTTTGTCAAATGCTTTGCTGAAGTCAAGATATACTATATCTACAGCATTTCCCTGATCCACCCAGTCAGTGATTCTGTCATAGAAGGAAATTAAGTTAGTTTGACATGACTTGTTAGTTACAAACCCATGCTGACTCTGGTTAATCACTTCATTCTTATCCATGTACTTACATACATGTTGTTTAATAATTTGTTCAAAGATCTTTCCTGGTATAGAAGTCAGACTCACCGGCCTATAGTTCCCTGGGTCCACCTTCTTCCCCTTTTTGAAGATAGGAACAACATTTGCTCTTCTCCAGTCTTCTGGGACTTCTCCTGTTCTCCAAGAATTTTCAAAGATTATGGAGAGTGGTTCTAAAATTTCTTCTACAATCTCCTTCAGTACTCTGGGGTGTAATTCATCTGGACCTGGAGACTTGAACTCATTTATGTTAGCTAAATATTCCCTCACAATCTTTCTGTTTACTGATAACTTGGATTCCTCTATTCCTTTAAAAGGACAGTGAAGATCAGTTGATGTTACATTTTCTTTCTGAGAGAAAACAGATGCAAAATAGGAATTAAAAAGTTCGGCCTTCTCAACATCCTCTCTTACCATTTCTCCATTTTCATCCTGTAAAAATCCTATAGCATCTTTGACTTTTCTTTTACTTTTGACATACAGTACTTTTGACATATACAGTATACATATATACACACCCATATACAGTATACATATATATACACACATATACAGTATACATATATACACACATATACAGTATACATATATACACACATATACAGTATGCATATATACACCCATATACAGTATACATATATACACACATATACCAGTATACATATATATACACCCATATACAGTATACATATATATACACACTTATACAGTATACATATATACACACCCAGTATACAGTATATATATATACACACCCATATACAGTATATATATATATATATATATACACACACCCATATACAGTATACATATATACACACATATACAGTATACATATATACACACATATACAGTATACATATATACACATATATACACACATATACACACACATACCAGTATACATATATATATATACACACGCCCATATACAGTATACAGTGGTGGCCAAAAGTATTGGCACCCCTGCAATTCTGTCAGATAATGCTCAATTTCTTCCTGAAAATGATTGCAATCATAAATTCTTTGGTATTATTCTCTTCATTTAATTTGTCTTCAATGAAAAAAACACAAAAAGAATTGTCCTAGAGCCAGATTGGATATAATTCCACACCAAACCTAAAAAAGGGGGTGGACAAAAGTATTGGCACCCTTTGAAAAATCATGTGATGCTTCTCTAATTCGTGTAATTAACAGCACATGTAACTTACCTGTGGCACCTAACAGGTGTTGGCAATAGCTAAATCACACTTGCAGCCAGTTAACATGGATTAAAGTTAACTCAGCCTCTGTCCTGTGTCCTTGTGTGTACCACATTGAGCATGGAGAAAAGAAAGAAGACCAAAGAACTGTCTGAGGACTTGAGAAACCAAATTGTGAGGAAGCATGAGCAATCTCAAGGCTACAAGTCCATCTCCAAAGACCTGAATGTTCCTGTGTCTTCCGTGCGCAGTGTCATCAAGAAGTGTAAAGCCCATGGCACTGTGGCTAACCTCCCTAGATGTGGACGGAAAAAAAAATTGACGAGAGATTTCAACGCAAGATTGTGCGGATGGTGGATAAAGAACCTCGACTAACATCCAAACAAGTTCAAGCTGCCCTGCAGTCCGAGGGTACAGCAGTGTCAACCCATACTATCCGTTGGCGTCTGAATGAAAAGGGACTGTATGGTAGGATACCCAGGAAGACCCCACTTCTTACCCCGAGACATAAAAAAGCCAGGCTGGAGTTTGCCAAAACTTACCTGAGAAAGCCTAAAACGTTTTGGAAGAATGTTCTCTGGTCAGATGAGACAAAAGTAGAGCTTTTTGGGAAAAAGCATCAACATAGAGTGTACAGGAAAAAAAAAGAGGCATTCAAAGAAAAGAACACGGTCCCTACAATCAAACATGGCGGAGGTTCCCTGATGTTTTGGGGTTGCTTTGCTGCCTCTGGCACTGGACTGCTTGACCGTGTGCATGGCATTATGAAGTCTGAAGACTACCAACAAATTTTGCAGCATAATGTAGGGCCCAGTGTGAGAAAGCTGGGTCTCCCTCAGAGGTCATGGGTCTTCCAGCAGGACAATGACCCAAAACACACTTCCAAAAGCACTATAAAATGGTTTTAGAGAAAGCACTGGAGACTTCTAAGGTGGCCAGCAATGAGTCCAGACCTGAATCCCATAGAACACCTGTGGAGAGATCTCAAAATGGCAGTTTGGAGAAGGCTCCCTTCAAATATCAGGGACCTGGAGCAGTTTGAAGTGACCGCGGGCAAGGCCGCGCATTGGTATCTATGATCTGGCCCAGCAAGATCCCCACACACAGACTCTATCTTGACAACCGTATCTTTACTCGCATACATTTTTAACACAGCAAAGAAAAAAAAACAATAAATGACAACCGTAAATATGCACAGTAATAACGTGTACTGATAAGCTGACCCTCACTGTCCCTACTCACACGTTACCAGTCCTTTACTCCAGAAGGATGTGTCCCCCGTCGCAGGCCTGTCTGTCTTTGCAGGAAGGCGTCCCAGCCGGAAAAAAAACAGGAACAGCAGAATTCGCGGAAACAAAGGAAGGGATACTTCGGCCTCTCGCCAGAGGTCCCGCTTACAGTCTCTCTGATCCGGATAGAAGCTCTGGTGGGTCCCCTTATGTAGTCCACACTCCAGTAGCTGGGAGTGTAACAGCTGAATCCTTCAGCAGTGCAGGAGCTGGGGAAGGCTCCGAGGATATGGTGTCAGATAGAAGAAATCACGTTGAGAGTCTCTTCTGCGCCACACACGAGGGCCTGCACACCGTCCTGGCTCTTTTCACAGACCACAGCAGACTCTGCGCGCGCTTTTTCCTGCTTCCCACTTTGGTCACGTGACTCTCTAGGGCGGGACACAGGAGGCTCAGTCTTTTTCTCTGTCATCACACCCTGCGCAGGTGCAACCTCTGGCCACAAGGTGGCAACATCATCCCGTGTAATCACTTCTGTAACAGGCTCTATATCAATTATCACAGAACAGCCAGAGACGGCCAGCTCACTACAAGTTTGCCAAAGAAGAATGGTCTACAATTCCAGCAGAGCATTGTAAGAAACTCATTGATGGTTACCGGAAGCGGTTGTTCGCAGTTATTTTGGCTAAAGGTTGTGCAACCAAGTATTAGGCTGAGGGTGCCAATACTTTTGTCCGGCCCATTTTTGGAGTTTTGTGTGAAATGATCAATGATTTTATTTTTGCTTCATTCTCTTTTGTGTTTTTCCTTGCAAGCAAATTAAATGAAGATAATAATACCAAAGAATTTGTGATTGCAATCATTTTCAGGAAGAAACTGAGTATTATCTGACAGAATTGCAGGGGTGCCAATACTTTTGGCCAGCACTGTACATATATATATACACACACATACAGCATACATATATACACCCATATACAGTATACATATACACACATCTACAGTATACATATATATACACCTATATACAGTATACATATATACACACCCATATACAGTATACATATATACACAGTATAGATATACACACACATATACAGTATACATATATATACACACACATACAGTATACATATATACACACCCATATACAGTATACATATACACACCCATATACAGTATACATATATACACACCCATATACAGTATACATATATATATACATACAGTATGCATATACACATATACAGTATACATATATATATATACATACATATAGAGTATCTATAATATAACGCTACAAGCGTCCCTCTGTCTGAAGCCTTTATAGTCTGCGCTAGTGCGACACGCCTGCACAGTCTGGCTCCAGACTGAAGAACGCATGGAGCCGTTACAGGTAAGAGGAGTGTATGGTGCAGGAGATCACGGTATGCGTATACACTGAACACATACCGCAATCTCTGGCGCCATACTTACATACTTACCTGACCGGGATGAGCGCTACCGCGGCGCTTCTGTTCGGTCCGGAGTCCGGGGGAAGAGGGAAGCGTTGAAATCGGCACATGCGCATAGCGCTATCCGGCGCCATTTTACTGAAGACACATTTGCAATGTGTCTTCAGCAAAATGGAGCCGGACAGCGTGGTATGAGCACACGCGTACTTCGGCGCCGCACTCCTCCCCCGGCCTCCAGCAGAACGGGAAACAGCGCTGGAGCACAGGGAAGAAAGGTGAGTATAAGTGTTTATTTTCTTGTATGTGTGTGTAGCATGATAGGGATGAGGGGTGCCATACATACCAGGATTGGGGGGTGAGGGGTGCCATACATACCAGGATTGGGGGGTGAGAGGACCATACATACTAGGATTGGCGGGTGAGGGGACTATCCATACCAAGATTGGGGGGTGAGGGGTGCCATGCATACCAGGATTGGGGGGTAAGGGGACCATGCATAACAGGATTGGGGGTGAGGGGACCATGCATAACAGGATTGGGGGTGAGGGGTGCCATGCATAACAGGATTGGGGGTGAGGGGTGCCATGCATATCAGGATAGGGATGAGGGGTACCATGCATACCAGGATTGGGGATGTGAGGGGGTACCATAGATACCAGAATAGGGATGAGGGGGTACCATGCATACCAGGATTGGGGGTGAGGGGTACCATGTATACCAGAATTGGGGGGTGAGGGGACCATGCATACCAGGATTGGGGCTGAGGGGTGCCATGTATACCAGAATTGGGGGGGGGACCATGCATACCAGGATTGGGGATGAGGGGTGCCATGCATACCAGGATTGGGGAATGAGGGGTGCCATGCATACCAGGATTGGGGAATGAGGGGTGCCATGCATACCAGGATTGGGGGTGAGGGGTGCCATGCATACCAGGATTGGGGAATGAGGGGTGCCAAGTATACCAGGATTGGGGGTGAGGGGTGCCATGCATACCAGGAATGGGGGGTGAGGGGTGCCATGTATACCAGGATTGGGAGGTGAGGTGACCATGCATACCAGGATTGGGGGGTGAGTGGACCATGCATACCAGAATTAGGGGGTGAGGGGTGCCATGTATACCAGGATTGGGGAATGAGGGATGCCATGTATACCAGAATTGAGGGGTGAGGGGACCATGTATACCAGGATATGGGGATGAGGGGTGCCATTTATACCAGGATTGGGGGTGAGGGGTGCCATGCATACCAGGATTGGAGAATGAGGGGTGCCATGTATACCAGGATTGGGGGGTGAGGGGACCATGCATACCAGGATTGGGGGGTGTGGGGACCATGCATACCAGGATTGGGGGGTGAGGGGACCATGCATACCAGGATTGGGGGGTGAGGGGACCATGCATACCAGGATTGGGGGGTGATGGGTGCCATGTATACCAGGATTGGGGAATGAGGGGTGCCATGCATACCAGGATTGGGGAATGAGGGGTGCCATGCATACCAGGATTGGGGAATGAGGGGTGCCATGTATACCAGGATTGGGGGTGAGGGGTGCCAAGTATACCAGGATTGGGGGTGAGGGGTGCCATGCATACCAGGATTGGGGGGTGAGGGTTGCCATGTATACCAGGATTGGGAGGTGAGGTGACCATGCATACCAGGATTGGGGAATGAGGGATGCCATGTATACCAGAATTGGGGGGTGAGGGGACCATACATACCAGGATTGGGGGGTGAGGGGACCATGCATACCAGAATTAGGGGGTGAGGGGTGCCATGTATACCAGGATTGGGGAATGAGGGATGCCATGTATACCAGAATTGAGGGGTGAGGGGACCATGTATACCAGGATTGGGGGATGAGGGGTGCCATGTATACCAGGATTGGGGGTGAGGGGTGCCATGCATACCAGGATTGGAGAATGAGGGGTGCCAT